>NC_080086.1:28900596-33700596 GCF_950005125.1 Chionomys nivalis | reverse complement strand
CAAGGCATTGCCACCACTGGTCTTACTTTCTTCATCCGTAAAATAAATGCAGAAGCATGCATTAGATGCCAGCCACGTATAATCAACAAAGAGACCTGACCGTCCCATCATGACACTTGCTCTTTCATCCTCCAGCAGCCTCTGCATCTGGGCCCTTGTATGAGCTGGAGGAGAGCAGTCAAGGTGGGGCACTGGGAAGTAAGCAAAATTCCCAGGGAGGTTCCCATCCACAAGCAGCACCTAGGGAAACACGTTCACCACTGCACACGAGAAGACCTGACGGCCTCCCTTTGCACTCCTCTGACCCGTTGCTTACAAAGGCCTCAGTGGCTTAGATTAGCAGCTGCTGTGGGGTCACGGGAGAGGTAGGGGCTGCCTGGTTCCTGTCTTAGCTGTCCAGAGGTACAATCCTGGGATGGGAGTGACAGGGCCCAAGGAGGCCACATTGCCCAAACACTGTCTCCTAGAACATTGGGAAGCCATAGTGTCCTAGGGATGGTCAGGAAAAGAAAAATCAGTGTAGCGTTGGTACAGGCCAGGGGATGATGGGATGTGAGGCATGCAGGTGATTGTCAACCTCCCAGTAGGTTGAAAGGAAAAAAATCAGGTTAAAACTAACATGGCATACTTAATGAACTCAGCACCCAGAGGGCTCACCTCTCAACATGCATCAGTGAGGGCTGGTACATCACTGTGTGTGAAGGGGCTGTTAGCTAGAGTGTGTTCTGTCTTCCTGGCAACGGTCCCCTGCTGGACCCCAGGGCTCTATCACCTTTCCAAATAGTCCCCCCCCCACATACGCACACAGCGCATCAAGAGAACAGTGATATTCTGGGGTTCAGGTGGATGTGCGGCCTGTGTATGACAACAAAGTGCAAATCAGTGACAGTGACAAGCCACTGTCCTGTGCCCACAAATATCTAAAGGTCAGACACAAAATTATTGGGAAACATGCAGGAATGTGAAGTTATCATGCCCAGTTGTAGACACTCAGGACTCAAAATGGGGGGGGGGACTTTAAAAATAAAATGTATACTTCTTGGGCTTACAAGCTGGCTCAGCAGGTAAAGGTACTTATTGCCAAGTCTGGTGAATTGAGTTTGATCCCTGAGATCCACATGGTGGAAGAATAGAATCATTCCCTAAAGTTGTCTTTTGGCCTCCATATAGTTCCTGTGGCAATCACCCCCCACCTCAGAGGCAGGCAAGCGCACACACACACACACACACACACACACACACATAAATAAATAAGTATAATAAAAAGATGCTTTTCTTTACTTCAGAGAAAATATTCCAAGTAGTTTTTTATGAATCAGAGTAATAAAAAATAAGCAAAGTTAAAACGTATCAATAAAGTACACCTTTTCATTAAAACCCACAACCATGTTTTTAAAGTGTTTCATACAGTAAGAGTTTTCAGACAATTCTGGTCTTTACACAAATTAAATACTGTCACTGTAGAGCCCCATAGGCACCCCCTTCTTGCTCGAGCCCATATTCTGAAGAATACCTTCATCTCCAAAGAGGGATAGACCCCCAAGAAAAGCAACCACCACTGTCCACAGGGCATAGCATAGTGCCACATCTAAAGAGTTCTAACTCCTGCATCCTGGCCTCCACGCAGGGGAAGGCCACAGGGGGTGGTAGAGCGCCCCCCCTCCCCCCCACACCCCGACCCTGCACACTTAGACTTACTTCAGAATGGACTTGCTGTCGCTGATGGGCACATGGGAGCTGGATGAGCAATCTTCCTTCATCTTCGACTCTTCAGCCTCAGAAGTCACCTGTCAGAAGATAATAAAGGGTCACTATTGCTGTGATGAAACACCATGATCAAAGTGATTTGGGGAGGAAAGGGTTCATTTGGCTTACACCTCCGTATCCTTGTTTGTCACTGAAAGAAATCCGTACAGGACCTCAAGCGGGCAGGAAACTGGAGGCAGGAGCTGATGCAGAGGCCACGGAGGTATGTTGTTTACTGGCTTGGTCCTCTCGGCTTACTTGGCCTGCTTTCTATCAGAACCCAGGACCACTAGCCCAGGGATGCCACCACAGACAATGGGCTGGGACCTCCCCCATCAATCACTAATTAACAAAATGATTTCCAGTTGGATCTTATGGAGACATTTTCTCAATTAAATTTCCATCCTTTCAGATGGCTCGAGCTTGTGTCAAGGTGACATAAAACTACCCAGCACAGGTGTGCTGATGGGGGAGCCAGGAGGAGCCCCAGCCAGGGTTGTCCAGTAGTCTTGATATTTCATTTATCCACTGGAGGGTCATACTTGTTCAAGTTCAGGGTGGTTAACGTTGAAAGTGTCAAGTCGAGGAGCTCGCTCACCTGTCCCTCGGGAAAGTTCTACAGGGTCTCCAAGATCAGTCCCTAAGCATTTTCAGCCACGTAGTCTTTTCTCTTGGATGAATATCATCCAGATGATGGTTTCTTCTTGACTTTTCTAGAGTTTTCCACTGCTCTGGTCTTCGCTCTTCCTTTCCCACAGAGCTGGGGCAGTGACTCATCAATGACTTTGGAGTCTACTCCCCTGGACCAGCTCTCCTAGTGGGGATTCATCTGTATTACACTTATTCATGGACTACAGAGCAGTTCTAGGAACTGTCTAGTTCTTACAGTACCACCACGAGGCACTAATCAACATTCCCAGTTTTACAGTGAGAAAAAGGTCAGAGGTGAAGCCTCAAACCAACCAATGAACAGGAGTAGGGTACTCTTCAGAAACAAGAGTCTGGGTGCCTGACTCTAGCCTCTTGACTCCTCTACTCTGTATGTTTTTGGTGAGTTCTCAACCCGATAAGCCATGTGGAGCCACATCCAGAATTCGGTTTCTGCGGCAGACTCGCATTTGAAGCTCTTCTGTCTCTCTTTACACTCAAAACCAGGAAGCCTGAGGGCCTTCAGGCCTGCCCATATTGCTTTCACGGAAGGTAATGTACAAAAACCTCTCTCTATTCCTCCACATCTTCTGAATTATAGTTATTCCCTAGCACATGCAGAGGTACGTGGGTTCCTGAGACAGCGAAGGGGCCACACCCTGTGACTGGAGGTCCGCCAAGCTCAGCTGTGCACCCGTGTGGGCTGTAGCCACAACTTGGAGAGTTTTAGGTGAAAACGAAACTTGCAGGAGTTCTTTTTCCTCTCAGAAAATACATGGGCAGGGACTTGTTCTCACTAGATCCTAGCAGTACAACGGAGAATTTGCTCCTGCTCACTTCTCTTTGGTGTGTCTGACTAGGCCGCATGACTGTCTGCGGAGCATTTAATAACCACATCAGTAAAGCAAATGAGCAAAACAAGGGTTTCTTAGCTCAAGCCCTAATTCTTTGATCGTCAGCCTGAGGACAGTGATGGCTACCGGCCAGGTCATGCATCAAGTGTGCAGATGAGGGACACAGGAATGCTTTGTGTCCAGACAGAGAATTCACTGTGCTCCTCAGAATGGCATTCAATTTAAAACTTACCAGCTATTTATTTCCAGAATTTTCCACTTAATAATTTCAGACCAAGGTTGCCCCCGGTTACAGAAAGTAGAGCTAGGCTAGAGCGACTGCTTCCTGACTGAGGCCCCTCCATGAGGGTCCTTCCTACCTTCTGGGCAGAAAGACGAAGCCTAATAAACCCTCAGTACTGATGTAAGCTCTACTTTCCAGCCCTCTGACCAGTCCAATGTACGTCTCTGTTCTCCTTGCCTGATACCCACAAGACAGATGTCCCCACTAGAAAGGCATTTGGTTACAGAAGCAGGAAAATTACTGTTGGCCGGGAGAAGTGGGAGGATGTGGGGAAGATGGGCTTAACTGCAACCTTACAAGTATCCCATCGACCCAGCCCTGCCCATTCTAAGGCAAGACCAGTCATGGCCCACAGAGACATCAGGCACTTGAAGGGCAGACTTTGACCTATGTAATGACGCAGCACTGCCATTCGGGATCAGAGCTGGGGACTCCCTGTGTATTCTTGTTGGCCCAGCAACAGGGTTTTCAAAATAGGGCTAGGTTCCTCCATGCTTGGCTAGTAAAAAGAATGGATGTCCCTGTGTCTTGGTAGTTCCTCAAACTTGCCAGAGCAGAAGTGTTCCACCCAGGGGAATGCCCTGCGATGGGGTTTCTGGGATGACACGGGTTCCACAGGCATATGGCATAACAATGTAAAATTGTTACAAGCTCGTTACAGGAAGCGCTGCAATAACTCTGGAATGATGGAAAGTGGGGTTTTCCCTTGCTTTCCTCTGCATCATCAGCTTTTGCCCATTTCCTGCATGATGTCCCAGCGTTGGTCAATTTTGAGGCTCTTTCTTCTCATATGGCTTTTGCTATGTTCCAGAAGAGTCTTCCTCCTGGCCTATCCTTAGCTACCCCAGCACACCAGGAGCAGGGTGGGCCTTGGTCAGGGTGGCGTAGAGCCTATCACCTGGGCCTCTACAATATCTATAATCCCACGTGATTAAGTGATGTCCCCAGGGGCACCAGGGCACAGTGGGGTGGCCACTAATGCCTTTCTGCTTCACCCCTTGTCTCTGGTATCAAGAACAGCTTGGAACTTCATGGGGGTGATGTGAGTACAGGATTCATAGGCTCCCCCACGTCACTTCTTTCAGAGTTGGATACACAGCAGTATGCAAACCAGGCCTATTCCTGTAATCCCAAGCTGAGACAGGAGGATTACTGCAAATTGAGGTGCAAGTTGTGCTCCAGAGTAAGAGTATGTCTCAAAAAAATGTAACTGTGTTCAGAGACTAAGGGACAGGAATTGGGGGCACATTCCTCTTTTTGAAGAGTAAATCTTCTGATTTATTCATAGGAAACCAGAAATCTGGGTTTTTATGGGTTTGTGCACCATTACTTAAAGCTGGGTGCTTCGGGCAGAAACACCAGCTGCCCCCAAAATGATTAGCAATCTTTCCACCTCCCTGAATGTGGGGCCATGCTACCAGCTCCGCCTTTTCTGCTATAAAAGGACGTGTGTGGATCACCTTCCTGATGGCATCAGCAACCAGTTTCCTGATATCAACCCACAGTCACTCTGAGCACACACACGTGTAAATGTTGAAATAGGAGTGGCGGGCCGCTTCCCGCCACCTGGCTAGCTTTACCCAAAATAATTACATGGAAACTGTATTCTTTTAAACACTGCTTGGCCCATTAGCTCTAGCCTCTTACTGGCTAGCTCTCACATCTAGATTAACCCATTTTTAATAATCTGTGCACCACCACAAGGTGGTAGCTTACTGGTAAGATCCTAACCTGCGTCTGTGTCGGGTGGGAGAATCATGGCGACTGCCTGACTCGGCTTCTTTCTCCCAACATTCTGTTCTGTCTACTCCGCCTACCTAATTTTCTGTCCTATTAAAGGGCCAAGGCAGTTTCTTTATTTAACCAATGAAATCAACACAAAACAGAAGACTCCCACATCATTTCCCCTTTTTCTGTTTAAACAAAAAAGAAAGGCTTTAACTTTAACATAGTAAGATTACATATAACAAAACAGTTATCAAGCAAGAATTACAGTTACAATCTTTATATCTATTTTATCCTTTATCATAACTAAGGAAAACTATAACTATCTATCCATTCTTCAACTCCATCAAAGACTCCAGAAGGATATAATATTACCTAAGTAAACAAGAACTAAGAAACTTCAAACTCTAGAAATGACAGAGACATCTCGCTGCCTGGACAGTCACCCAAAGTTCCTCTGTACAGTTGGGGCATCCATCTTCAGCCTACAGGCCATAGTATCCAGCAGACATTTCCATGAATCAGGAAATTTCAAAGACAGTTCAGTCACTATCTGTGTCCTGCAGAATGTCTCACAGATTCTTTCATGGGTGTTTGCCCAGGTAGTCAGTTGTCTCTGTCAATTGTTGCACATTTTGGATATCTCTCGTTTGTTAAGTAATATTAATTCCCTTCTCAGATCTTCGAAGGAGTTGAAGATTAGATAATTGTAGTTACTCTCTACATTATTTAGACTCTTTGAAATAGAATGTTTAGTATATTTATTATTTGTTCCTATTGTATATAGTTGTATTTGGTTTGGCTCTGTCTTATTTAGACAAAAAAGGGGAGATACAGGGGAGAACCAGCCAATCACCTTGCTTGTAAGGCAGGGTTCCCCGAGGATATTTTTTACTTATAAAGATTGCGGGCGTGCTCCCCGCCTTCCCTTCTGCTTTCCTGTTCTCTGCTGGAACTTCGGTTCTGTGAGTCTTTCCCTAATTAAAGCTGAATATTTTAATTTCCGTCTGCCATTCATTTACTACGCTACATGTAAAAAGTAGAATGAGGCTCTGCACACAAGAGCAAGCATGAGGCATTTGTCTCTCCGAACCTGGGCTTCCTCCTTGAATGTAACGTTTTCCAGTTCTACCCCTTGTCATGAGAATCCCTACATATTTTGGCTTTTAGAGGCTCTCATGAGTGGTAGGTACTCTTTCCTCTCTGGTTTCTCCCTTTGCAAGTCTGTTATGGTTAGATGAAAAACCACTGGCTTTTTATGCTGACGTCTTATCCCATTACTTTGCTGAGAGTGCTTATCAGTTTTGAGAGTTTTCTGAAGAGTCTTCAGTCTCCTTCAAGGACAGAGTCACATTGTCAGCAACTGGAACCTAATTGACTTCTCCCTTTCCAACCCATATCCCTCTTTTACCTTTCTCTTGTCTGCATGTTTGTTGGTACCCTTGTCTTGCTCCAGATCTTACTGGAAATGCTCTCATTTCCTCCTGTTTAGTACAATGTTGGGCATAGGTTGGCCATCAAGTATTGGGCAACCCATGATTCACATTTATTTCACAATAATCAATGCTGTGAAAATGATTATAGTACCAAATATGATGTACAGATTCAAAACAATCTTCACTCAAATTTCAATGACATTCTTCACAAAATTAGAAAAAAAAATTAACATTGATATAGACCAAAATAGCCAAAACAATCCTCAGCAGAACGAGCAATGCTGGCAATGTAATTGCCCCTGCTGACAGTATATCACAGAACCACTGCCCCTGATCACAGTATATCACACAGCCACTGCCCCCTGATCACATTATATCACATGGCCACTGCCCCTGTTCACAGTACATCACACTGCTCTGATCACAGTACATCACACGACCACTGCCCCATCACAGTATATCACAGGACCACTGCCCCTGCTCACAGTATATCACATGACCACTGTCCCTGTTCACAGTATATCACACGACCACTGTCCTGATCACAGTATATCACAGTCATCGAGAAAAAATAGCAGAGCAGACATTACATCAGTGAGTGGAATAAATAACCCAGAAATAAATGACACACAGCTATGGCCACCTGAATTTTGACAAAGGTGTCTGTCGAAAGCACAATGCAGAAAAGACCGCATGACTCACAAAAGTGCTGGTGAAACTTGAATTCTCACGTGTAGAAGAATGAAAGTAGACCTGAAGAAGAGCCTGGAACTGAACTGCTAGAGGAAAATGGGAAAACACCCAAGTCCCAGGCATAAGCAAGGGCTTCCTGAAAAGTCTTTCCAACCACTTATGAAATAATCCAAAGAATTGAGAGATGCTATGTGTAAACGGTTCAAATGGCAGCGTGAAGGCAACACCTACAAAATGCGGGAAACCTTTCCAGCTACACACCATAGACTGATATATACGATACACAAAGCACCGAAAAACAACTAGATAGCTACTTAAAAGAAGAAATACAAATGGCCAATAAATACTTGAAAAGTATTCAACATCCTGGACCACTGGAAAACTAAAATGAAAATTAAAATTGTTTTAGAGTTCATTTCACCCCAGTTAGAATGTCTGAGTCCATCTCACCCCAATTAGAATGTCTGAGTCCATCTCACCCCAATTAGAATGTCTGAATCCATCTCACCTCAGTTAGAATGTGTATCTCACCCCAGTTAGAATGTCTGTCATCATAAAAACAAATGCTGGCAAGGACGTGGAGAAATACACCACTGGTAAGAATGTAAATTTGTACAATCACAATGAAAATCAATGTGAAGATTCCTAAAAAATAAAGTCAAAATAAAAAAGAACCAGCACATGGTGCAGCTATGCCTCTCCTGTGTATATGCCTGAAGGGTTCTAAGTCACACACCCATGAACACTGCTGTTATTGTTTTTTTAAAAAAGGAACCAGTTCCTGTCTATTACCACGGACCATGGACGCAGCCACCCGTGCAATGGAATTTTATTCAGCTGTAAGGAAAAGATGAATCATGACATGTGCAAGGCAATGTATGGGGCTGGAGACATTGTGTAGAGCAAATGAAGCCAAACTGAAAGAATAGGGAGCCTAGATTTAAATTCTCTCTCTCTCTCTCTCTCTCTCTCTCTCTCTCTCTCTCTCTCTCTCTCTCTCTCTCTCTCTCTGTGTGTGAGCGCATCAAATCTTATCAAGCTGGAATTACAAACGGTTGTGAGCTGTCCAACGCGGGTTCTGGAGACTGAACTCCAACCCTCTGCAAGAACAGTGTACACTCTTATCACCGTGCCTCTACCCAGCCTCCCTAAGATGCTAAAAATACCTTCAACAAGTTTTTTTTACTTATTTACTTAATTTGATGTGTATGAATGTTTTGTCTGCATGTATGTATGTATGTGCACCACATGCCTAGTATCCATGGAGGCCAGAAGAGGGTGTCAGATCCTCTGAGTGGAAGTGGAGGTAAAAGCTGGTTGTGAGCAACCATGTGGATTCTGGGAATCAAACCTGGCTTTCCAGGAAGAGCAGCCAGTTCTCTAAGCTACTGAGCCTTCTCTCCAGCCCCCAGATTTTTTTTTTTTTAAGAAAAAGCACCAGTGCCTTCTGTTGCCATAGGTAACCAGAAGCTATGTGTTGCAGTGATGCTGATTGCTTCTGTGGCTCTACATCTTGGACCCGCACACAGTGGATCTGCACTTGGAAAGAGAAGCAGTCTCTCCTGGGCTAAGACACTGGTGTTTCAGGCATCTCTTACAGCAGCAGTCATGGCTACATAGTGAATTTAAAACATAAATAAATAAAGATAAGAAGAAGAGAGGAAGCAGAGCACACACTTGCAAGACAGCCACACTTAGGTATGAGACTTGTTTGTGGCTTCAGACTCAGGCCTGGCTTAGTTTACAATATCTTTATTTTCCCTCAGAATGAGAATACTCCCTTTCTTTTACTATGTAGTAGGTGCACCAATAAGTGGAATTTTCTTTAAGTCAAGCAGTGGCAGCTTACTAACAGAAAGGCCTTTTTGAGGAGCTCTGGGCTGGGAGCTACTAAGACCTGGGTGGCTGCATATGCAAACCTTGTCTTTTGAGCCTTGATGTTCCTATCTGTGCAACAAAAATGTTGCCCTCCAATGGCTTTGACATTTCCTCAGCTGCAGAACTCTTTATTCAAGTGGGAAATTTACGCAAGCAAAATTGAAAAGGACTGCTTTGGTAGACAGTAAGGCAGCTGGCAGCGAGCCAGTCCACTAGAGAGTCAAGTGATGTTTTAGTGAGACACTGCCTTCCCTTGTTTCCCCTCAGCCGGTCCCTGAGGACATGCCCCAGTAGCTGGTAGTGTCTCTTACAGTGAGGTAGCATTAGGTAATCAGAGGAGAAAGGGTGGAAGGGGGAAGGAGTATGCCCTTAGCATCCTTGGGAGGGTAGGGGAGCAGTAATCATGGGGGCATTGGTGGTTGGAGGGAGAGGGGGCCATTTCGGCCAAAGAAGCTCTTCCATTTTCCATAGGCCATAGGTCTCATGAGGGAGGAGCCTCGGGTCGTGTTTAACCAGTTTTGCGGAAATGAAGCTATTCTACAGATACTTTGTGTCTTTCAATTGGACTATAGGACTATTGAAACAATGGACCCCAAATAAATGGGAATTTTCCCAGAAATCTCATGGTAGGGGAAGGAAAAGACAAGCAGCGGGGAACTTGTCTTCAGGAAAGCGATTTCACACGGTCCTAATAACATGTCACACAACCTCACAAGATGAGACTGAAGCCCAGACTCGGTTGGGTCAAAGGTGGGCGGGCTCACACCTTAACCAGTCCTGACTAGATATGCACAGCCCTGACCCTCTATTTAAGCTTCCGCTGCACTTCAGGGCCCTGGAGGTGTTGAGGAATATTATTTTAACTAAGCAAAGACGTGTTACATTTGCTGATGCCGTGGAATAATACTTTAACTATGTGAAGGGTGTTCCATTTGTTTCTGCTGCCTTTGTTGACGATGTAAAGATGTGCCAGGCTTGTTTATGCTGCATTTGTTTAATTATGTAAAAATGTCTTGCATTTTTTTTGCACCTTGCCTGCCTAAGATACCTGATAGGTCTAATAAAAAGTTGAACAGCCCATAGCTAGGTGGGAGAGGGGTAGGCAGGGCTGGTGGGCAGAGAGAATAAGTAGGAGGCAGACTCCAGAGAGGGAATGAGGGAGGAGAACACCCCTGGGCCAGAAGCCAAGGAGCTGCCAGTCAGTGAAAATAAGATATGCCGAAGCAAAGAAAGGTAAAAGTCTTCGGGCAAAATGTAGATGAAGAGAAACGGGTTAAGTTATAAGGGCTACAAAGAAATAAGAGCGAAGCTAAGGCTAAGCATTCACAGCTAAAAAGTCTCCATGCCGTGATTTGGGAGCTGGGTGGTGGCCTAAAAGAAAGCCTGCTCCACTGGAAGTAAGATGGACTTGTGCGGTTCGCTGGCTTTCTTTGTCCCTCTTTCCGGTGTGGCCACATTGAAGACATCTCCTTTGTCTGTTTGCCACTTTCTTTTGCAGGGGGTGGGTTTCGAGACAGGGATTCTCTGTGAAACAGCCCTGGCTGTCTGGAGCGTCCTTTGTATACCTGACTGACCTTAAGTTGACAGAGATCTGAGTCTCTGTTTCCCTAGTGCTGGGATTAAAGGTGTGCATCACTACGCCCGGCTTCTGTTTTCCACTTTCGATTTGGCTCTTTTAATTAGTTTGCTGAAAACGGGTGGCCAGACCTGAGTTGTGACACAGGCTGTGACTACCACATTGATTTGCCCAATTCTCCTTACTGGGTTGATCTGAGCCAGCTGTCACTCGTCCCATGCTCACAGTGTCTTAGATGTACAGGGTACATGAGGGGTGTTCTAGCGACTGCTGACAGGGAGAGCTTGAAGAGAGAGCATATTCACCTTGTCAGGAAGCAAAGTAGAGTGTTTCTCTATATGGGTCATTTTCCTCTGACTGCTTCCCTAGTGTGAATCTCCCTGTGCCCTGGACAGGGTATCCAAACGCAAGCATTTTCAATGGCCCACTTTCAAACTTTTGCAATTAAAAAAAAAAAAAAAAAAAAAAAAAACTATGATCATACTCTTAGCTGGCACTGAGTCTGAGGCAGAGACTCACTGTGCAGGTAGATGCCCCTTGGGAGAAATAGATGGGGAGAGGATACAGCTGTGAAACTGGCCTGGCCTACCACCCCGGCAAGTCTGCAAAGCAATCCCAGATGTAACTGGACAGCCAGTGTCAGCAGGGCTGCTCCCCTCCACCCAGCAGCCTTTGTCCTGGTCCTGCTCCCCACCACCCAGCACACAAAGCTCAGGCCTCTACACTCACTCCTCTGGCTGATAGATGCTTTTTCTGCTCCTCAGAGGATCTTCAGGAGATAGCACACCTGACTACCTTCCCTGGGCGAACAGACAATGAATGAGTCGCCCCCACTTTCCACTACAGCGACTGCTCTGTTCTGCCAGGCATGTGGAGGCAGCGACAGCTGGCACACAGCCTGCCGCGGAGTGACAAAGGCCACAGGAGCTTTTACAACCCCGGGGTCTGGGCTTTTGTCTTTTTCTGTTCGCAGAAGGCCAACTCTAGTTCTTTAGGCCACTGCAGGACCTGCTCACCGTGGATCGGTTGCAGAAAGGACAAGGGGAGACGCCACTGTGGTGGAGTATTCAGGAAGTAAAACAGCCTTTTACTGTGAGCTTATGAGTGGCCTGCTGTTCAGTCTCAGAGGGCCCTTCCATACTGGTGATTGAAGATGGCACTGTCCTTACTTGGCAATATGGACAATGGGTCAACATCTAAAGTAAAGTGGAAGTTGATCCGTGAGACCAAAGAGCTTGGCTGCCACTATTTTAACCTTTCCTGGCGTGATTCACATTTAAAATAAGAAATGGAGTGGCTTGACCCGCAAGACAAAGGAGGACACAGTCAGGCACAGCCAAGAGACTCCAGCAGGGCTGCCAGGCTAGAAGGGAGGCAGATGCAGGCTATGTTGCCCTGTACAACTGGCTCTTAATGCCGGGGACAGGAGCCCACGCTCCGAAAACAATGAGCCTCTAAAAGGTCCTTCCAGCACCTGTCAGCCCTCACAGGGCAGAGCTTCCCCAGAGAGAAGCCAGCTGTCTGCTGAGGGGATCTGACTGGACACAGACTGTCTGGTCGGCCCTCAGCAGTACAGCCACCTAGATAGCCAGCTGCTTTGGCATAAACAGCAGGCAGTCACTTAGCAGCTGCTGTCCTCTCCTGCTGTCCAGTTCTAATGTCCCTCCTGCCCCTCGCCTGCCATTACCCACCTGTGGCTCAGCCATATCCCTCCTACCCCAGCCCCAGGCTGCTCAGTTCCACAAGCTAGGAAGCCCTGAGAGAGTGTGTACACTGCCAGTTGGAGGTGATGGGGGCCCAAGGAAGGCAGACAGAGCTGATACACAGTCATCACCACCTTCATTCCTACCTGACCATGGGTGACCACCCTCGCCAGGCCACCTATGTACCCTATGATCCTGGTGATGCTATAGGAACCTGTTCTGCCATATAGGCCTCCTTGACAAGGCTCCCCTTCCTCGGAATAAACTGATCCTTGTTCTTGGTTCCTGTGTGGACTGTAGGCCAACCATCTACTCTCCCTTTTGACTTCCTAATATAAACTGTAGCCCAGAGGCAGTGTCTCACCCGCACACCTGTAGGACAGATGTTGGTTTCCGCCCTTGCCCTTCAGTGTTCTTTCCTGTAAGCTGAGGCAACAAAATAATTTCCAACCTTCCCACTCTTCCTCACGCAATACCTCACACCTCCTGGCTGTGTCCCCCACCCCCACCACCCCAATTCAGTTTCTCTCCCTACCTATGGGAGGGAGGATTCATGAAAACTATTCTCCACACAGCTCTGGTCTGGGGGCCAACAAGAACTCAGGTGGCCTGGGTCCAGTGGTGCAGCACAGCTGAGTGGCCCCCCTGACTACTTGGTGCTAGCTGCTGCCAGGTTGTCCTCGGTATTTTAGTATCAGCTGTACCCATGCTACCTTTGCCCTGGCCTGCGTGCCATGTGCAGTTGCTCGGAGAGGTTTCTCTGGAGACAAGATGCTAGGTCTTACAATCCTTTGGGATGTGAGTTCTTCTGAGAACATAACACCTTCATCTCAGACCAAGAAAAATGTGTGTGTGGTTGTGCTCATGTGTGCATGCAAGCCCACACATGGATTGTCGTACAGCCAGTCAGGATGCCTGCTGAGATTCCAGATCTTGCCCCCAGATCCCAGGCTGAGAGTTTCTGCTGTATCCCAGAAAACATTCTGGCTGAGCTTTTCTTTGACCGTTGGGCTGTATATGACCTCAGCTGCTCTGCCACCACTAGGTCTTGGGTTTGTTAGGCAGTTGTAGTGGCAACTGGTCTGGAGTGTTTCTTGGGCTCTTCTCAGAACCGAAGCCACATCTCTAACACTAAAGGTCAGGCAGGGGGATGGGCAGGCCTCCAGTTTTATCTCAGGGTACGTCCCAGAGGAAGTCCCTTTAGGCAGGAAGGAGATTCGGGGAACTACAAGTTTGGGGAAACTGCTAAAGGTTTGGGCAAGCAGTCACTAGTTGTTAAGTGCTTACTTTTAAAGGGTTTCAAGGGGCAGCAAGGTGGCTCTGTGTGTAAAGGCACTTGTCACCCAAGCCCGAGGACCCAAGTTCAATTCTCAGAACTCATGAAAAGCAGATGGAGATAAATGACTCCACACATGCAGCATGGCATGGGTGTGACCTACAGCATGCACGGGAACTAATTCACACACAACAACAACACTTCAAAATATTTTCTTCAGTGTACTTTTAAGAGGCTAAACAACTCAGCCCTTCCAGGGCAGGCTCAAACCTTACCCTGCCCTGATTGTATGATCTTGTCAAATTCTTTCTATTTTTAAACTAGTGTTCCTCATCGGTTAAACAATTATGATCCTAAGGGTTCATTTCTTTTCTTTTCTTTTTCTTTTTTCTTTTTTTTTTTTTTTTTTTTTTTTTTGGTTTTTCGAGACAGGGTTTCTCTGTAGCTTTGGTGCCTGTCCCGGAACTAGCTCTTGTAGACCAGGCTGGCCTCGAACTCACAGAGATCCGCCTGCCTCTGCCTCCCGAGTGCTGGGATTAAAGGCGTGTGCCAGCACCGCCGGGCCTAAGGGTTCATTTCTAATAAACGTTGTTGGCATTGGGCTGCAGGCCCCAGGGAGACAGCAAGGTTCTAAGAAGGGAGTGTGGGACTCAAAGAGGAAGGAGAAAGGGCTCCTAAGAATCAGGAGATGGGGAATGTAGCCCTGAAACCAGGACTCAGATCCCTCGCGGCACAGGCAGAGGGCTTCCCCCTAGAGCCTGTAGTCAGGCTGTCTCCTCTGAGGCTTGCTTGGGGCTGAACTTCTCCTTCCACGGTGTTCTTGTTCTCTGTTTCAGGGGCCCATTGGCTCTGGCTCAGGGAGACCTGGCCTTTGACCCGGTTCTAAGTCTCACCCACCAGACTCTCCTGAGTTTCAGACGGACACTTGAGTTACGACTCAAGCTGATAAAAGGTCGAACAAACACAACAACGTGCTAAACACACTCTCGCGTAATTTCGATCAAACAATATTTTGACCCAAGATGAGTTTCATCTTCTCTTTTCTCCCTTCCTCTCTCCCCCAGCCGCCCCCCATCCCCCTCCCTTCTGTCACTCTTCCCACCTCCCCCTCCTGAGGGAGCAGGAAGCTGCAGGCGGGTCTGTTTACCTGTTCCACTGTGCCTTGCAGTTCTGTTTGTTTTCCATAGCTTCTGGCATTGAATCCTGAGTGACACCCTAGGACCTTGCAGGCAAACTGCAGCAAGGGTAACAAGAATCTCTCCTACCAGCTTAGCGTGTCACTTTGGTGAACAAGCTGCCTGGGTTCTATTCCTGGATCCCAGTCCTTACCTGTAATTGACACTCTTTACTTCCCAACGAGGTGGGCTTTCTAAGCTCCCTTACGGGTTTTTTTATTGTTTATTTTATTTTATGTTTTGATTTTTCGAACAGGGTTTCTCTGTAGCTTTGGAACCAATCCCGGAACACTCGCTCTTGTAGATCCGCCTGCCTCTGCCTCCTAAGCCTTAGGATTAAAGGCGCACGCCACCACCGCCTAGCTCCTTAGAGGTTTTTTGTTTATTTGTTTGTTTTAAAGGTTTTGATTGTCTTGGTACTGACAGTCTACAAGTTGGGAACACAGACAAATTACAGTCTAAGGAGTGAAGTTAAGGAGACTTGCAGGTACAGTTCCCTACTGTTCTACCCCACGGCGCCTGTCCGCCCCCCCCCCCCCCCCCCGCGCGCCGCCGCCTTTTGATTTATCTTGATTTAAGTAAGGCTTGGGGTGGAATACAGGCTTCTTGAGTGCTACACAACCACTCTACCAGATGAGCAGGAGCCCCAGCCTCTGTAACGCGTCAACCCTCGGTTTCACATTTGAAAGGGGGGGGGGGGGGTGGGGATAAAGAAAGCAATACTGTGGCCGCACAGTGAGGGGTGAATGGCAGATTGTGTTAAAACCCTTTGCTCACGGTCAACCGTCTCAGACAGCAACTGAGGAACAAGTGCCTTGGTGAGCTATCATCCTATCCTTGGCTTTCCGTCTGTGAAATCAGATAGCCCGGCTGGAAGCCCTCTTCCCGCCTCTAAGACCACGTCTCTAGGAGACTGGCTGAGAAGAGGGAAGACGTGAGCACAGCTGTAGGGGGCAGTTTGGTTCACGTGTCCTGCTAAGATTTAGCCCCTAAAGTGCCTTATCCTAGGAGATGTTAGGCACAGTGCCACTCTCAGCCCTAGCTGGAAGCCCGCAGTGCGCCAGGCTGGCAGGGGGAGGAGACTCGCGCACCGCGGCCGAAGGGCACAAGTGCTCAGGCTCTAGCGCGCTCTGCCTGAACGCCGCCCGAGTCGAGAGTGAAGCGGACCGAGGACATCCATTACCTCTGCAGCCTGGGTATCACTCACCGTCCAGTCATCGCGCGGTCCAGAGGCCACCAGCAAGGATGTCCCTCCGCCTGCACCAGAGTTATGCCTGCACCGGGCTCCAGAGCCCGGCATCTGCTGTCGGGGGTCAAGTCCGCCTCTGTCCGCCCTAGACACACCTCTTCCCGCCCCTAGACACGCCCCTCTCCGCCCTGGGAACGCCCCTTCTCCCTGGTCAATAGTACATCAGTCCATCTCCTCCCTCCTGAGTGCTGGCTACTGTTACCCCTCAAGAAGACCCCAGGCACCTGCCCGCTTGCTTGATTTCCATGGACACCAGCAAGTGCTCCGCAAGTCACTTAAGTTCCCAATCCCCTCGGGGGACACCACAGGAGGCAAAGAAAAAGCAGCCGGATTGAGCCCTAGGGGCTAGCGGGTCTACAGGAGGAGGCCAGGGATCCTGGGTAACGCATACCCTTGGGTTTCAACAAAGGCCTCTGCGCAGGCGCTGCAATTACAACTGTATGCATCCTGGGGGGGGGATGGTGTGTGTGTGTGTGTGTGTGTGTGTGTGTGAAGCCCACAACATTTATTGTCCAGATAGCACCTGTAAGCAAAGGCGTGGCTTCTCAGAAAGCTCCATTAAGATATCCGAGCTGGTGAATCAAAAAAGTTACTTCCTCTCGCCTGCGCTGTCTTCTGAGCACGGATTTGCCAATGCTGAGGCAAGAGCCTTAGACTATAGGCCGCTGTGGGATCTTGGGGGAGCCGGGTGACTGGGGTGCAGGACTGTGGGGCAGCGGAGCTTTGTAGGCTCTGTTTTATGTCACTATTCCAAGTCCTGGCCTCAGGACCTCTTGACTGCCTCTGCAATGTAAATCAGCTAAGCTCAGCCCTTGGTTTCCAATCCTCTTAGGGTCACATGGCCATTTTAGAGTATGATGTGGATCATCTAAAAGTATAAGGTGTTCGAAAAGCCCGGGATTTGAGTCCTGGGACCCAGATTCAGCGGATTTTTCTAATTATGGCTGGGACTGTGAGCATAGTGCCGGCACTTTGTCCTTTTTTTTTTTCCTGCTTGGCGGACTCTCCCTGTCTACGCCCCTACCTGCAGGGGGCTAAAGGTGACCAGCCCAAGTCACGCTCCAGCTCAGCCTTTGTTTGCATCCTATGAGAATGATCTGTTCTCTGCTAACTCAGGGTTCCTGTGGTTGCTGGTCTGTTGGAATACACGTTTCTTTCCGCAGTCTGAATGCTGGGCATCATTAGAACTGAGACCAATATTTGGTTGCTTCTAAAAGCTTTTGCAAACCAAATGCACAAAATTCCACCATAACTCCTAACTTCTCCAGTCCGTTCCCGCCCACATGAGGAAGTAAACAGGCAGCCTTTACTCCCTGGGGCTCTCTAGCATGAGTCACGTGAATCACGTTCTCTGCCCCAGTGTCTGCTGCTGTCTCACCTGGTTGGGGACGTAGGTCTGAGGTGTCCACAGCACTCGTTATACATTTGATGCGGTTGTGGGTCTGGTCTCCTTAGGCTCCTCGGCCCTCAGCGACACTGACCACTGCTTCTATTTCACCCAGATTAGGAGGGGCTGCCCTGCTGCCCAGTGTTGGCTGCCTCTCACATCTGATGAGCACTGTGGTTCCTAACAGTTGCCTTACTAAATGCACACTGTCTGGTTTGAAAAAGGGAGGGAAGAAGGGAAGGAGAGAAGGGGAGGGCAGAAGAGACAGTAGAGAAAAACCTGCTTATTCGGACCAGCTGGTCCCTAGTGGCTGATCATGGCTGCCTGTATTTTTCATGCTATGCTCACAACTTAGAAGAGGATGGTATGCCTAGAATTTAAACAGGTAACTGATAAGTTATCAGTGTACAGTACACATTGTAAGCTGTATTTTGTAGAACTTTTGCTTCGCTCTTTATGCTTCAGCAGTGTGTATTAGACTAAGATATAAAATGCGTAAGAGTGGGAAAAAATGAAAACAGCAGTCTATCCATCTTGACAATCCTCGCCATGGCTTTCTTATGGCTTTTTGAGAAGTGGTCCTCACACTCACTTCTGGGCACAGAGAGGAGAAGGAATTCGTGGAAGAAGGGATTAGAGGGAAAGTGGAGAAACTTTAGTTTTCTTAGTGGAAAGAAGAGCTGTCTCCCTTCTTGACTCATGTGGATGAAATATGCAATGTCTGGAACCCTGGCAGCCAATTTGAGATCACGACACAATATGTCCACATGCTAAAGCCTAGTGGAATATAAAGGAAAAGGGATTCCTGGTCTTTATTAAAGGTCTTGGAGTTTCTGTACTGTCTTCAATAAGGCTTCTCAGCAATGATGGAGCAGTATTGTGACACATGGGCCGTGTGACAATTCTTTCCCACTCCATCTTGCTTCCTTAGTTTCCTCCTGTCCTTCCTCTGTCTGGTCTGGTCACACTGAACGTGCCTCTCAGTCTTTGCACTTGGTGTTCCTAAGTCTCTTATCCAGACCCTGCCAGGCTGACTCCTCGCCGTGTCCTTTGGGTTTGGACTTATTGTCTTTTCCAGATCTTTCCTCCCCCTAATATGTCCCTTCCAACCCATTTATTACCCCCTCCTTGTGTTCCATGTCTTCATCCTCAACTAAGGGACACTCTTCCCTCAGCTGGTGAACACTGGGCTGTCATGGTTTGGGTTTCTCTCCCTTAGCCAGATTCAGGAAAGATACAGACTCTCAGAGGCCCTAGCGTCATTTCCAGGTGAGACATGAATAATATGGGATTGGGGTTCAACTTCTGGTGGTCCTCTATTGGGGGGTGCATTTGTGCCTCCAGGAGTGAGGCTAGAAGGACCTCTTCCAGTCTCAGGGGCTGAGGCCTCACAGAACTCTTCAGCACCACAGCCAAGGGGCCTTTGAGGCGTTCCTGTCGGGACCTGAGCCCTGTTCATGATGGAAGGCCTATTCTTAGAGCATGTGGCCATCAGGATATCTTTAGGAAGTGTGAAGATTTTCTTAACAATCCAGGATGATTTGTAGGGCCTGTGAAAAGGCAAATGGCCCAGTCTTTCACACAGGAGCCAGGAAGAAAGAACTTGATTTGCAAGTGGAGCATTGAAGCTACTGGGGAAGGGCTAAAACCCACAGCATGGTATAAGGTGAGGCTTCCCCCCTTCCCCCCCCCCACCTCCTCTGCTCTAGGCTGGCTGGAGACATCTTGGCAGCAAGCTCTGTTCTAAAGTCACTGGGGAATTACCTTTGTCCTTTGTGCAGGAGTTCATGTGCTGAGATAGAGTTTAGATAGACACATGGATTCTAAAACCGGTGAATAGGTCTCTCATATAAATAATATTTAGATGAAAATCACTTTATCCTTTCTTTCAGGCATTTAATTCTACGTTTTTTGCGTGTGGGAGTGTGGGTGTAGGTGTTCACTCATAAACATGCATTGCCTACCACACACACACCCACGGAGGTCAGAGGACAACAGACGAGAGCTAGTTCTCTCCATCACATGGGTCTCAGAACTTAGGTCATGAGTCTTAGCGGCAGGCCCCTTCCCTTCTGAGCCTTCTTGCCCACTCATCCTCCTTTGGTGAGACAAGTTCTCATGTAGCCCAGGCTGGCCTGGAACTCATTTTGACCATGTAGCAGAGTATGGTCCTCTTGCCTCTACCTCCCACGTGCTGGGATGACAGGTGTGTACCACTGGGCTTGGCTCTGAGAACCATTTTCAAGGCCATTCCTTTAGAAAAATAAGTTGGATTTTTGAATTAAAATTAGTGACTGATTTCCTAGGGCCCTTGGCATGGCTTTGTGTGACCCTCACTGTTTCATCATCTCCAACACGAGATTCCGAACAAATGCCTTTTCTGAGCAATCGCTCAAGAACTTAGTGTGGTTCCAAGGGGACTTCTGTGGCTGGTGACGGTGCCTGATCTGCTGGAGAACCAGTCACACACCATTGGTGGTCTGTGCTTGGGTGTGGCCCCTCAGGAATGAGGGCATCGTAAGCTCTGAACATGCAGGAGGCTCTGTGAGGGCTTGCCCTTCGGTTTCAGGTAATGCTCCGAAATTCTGCACCCCCCCTCCCACCTTTTCTGTGACACATGGTTCTCACCAGCTCCATTTGTTAAAGTGCGAATAACAACTTTGGGCTAATATAAGAGACTCTCGCCCCATATCAGAACCAGGCTGGGAATGAACATAAATTTTAATGCCATCTGCTGCACAACTGTCTTCTCGTTAAATATGCACATGCTTGACTTGATGATGCTTTTTTCCTTACCATAATGCTTTGGGAATGTCTTTGTACCCCTAAGTGCTAGCACAGGGTTTCCCAGGAGCCTTTACTAGGGGACATGGCCGGAAACGCTGCTGAGACTTGCTTTAGAGCAGAAAGAACTGGGTGGCTTGAGCCCTTCCCCCATGTAGTCCTGAGGGAAGGGAGCAAGTCTGGAACTAACAGCTGCTCCCAAAACCTGCCGCAGATGGGCTGGCCTGAAGTCACCTTTCTCGCCTTCTGATCTTCCTGATACTGGAAATGCAGCACACCCAGGGAGAGAGTGGCTCCACCCAAGGGTACAAATTAGAAGGTTGAGGAAGATCCCAGCACTTGGGAGGCAGAGGCAGGCGGATCTCTGTGAGTTCGAGACCAGCCTGGTCTACAAGAGCTAGTTCCAGGACAGGCTCCAAAACCACAGAGAAACCCTGTCTCGGAAAAAAAAAAAAAAAAAAAAAAAAGGTTGAGGAAGGATACCATAGTTTTCCCAGGGCTTCCCTGTTTTAGAAGCCCTTGCCCCAAACCATCTGAGACCTCCTCTCCTGACCACCTCCTCACACTTGGGCTACTTCACCAGGCATCCACACTTCTGCCCCTTCAACTCCCTGACTGGGCTCCTGGATGGTTTAGGCAGTGGGGAGCTACTGAGTACTATTATCTACATTGCTGTTGCTGTGAACTGCTGTATCATAAAAAGAAAATACAATAGTACAGCCCTGCATGGCTCCCCAGCATGTTGCGTTTCAGCTGAACTATCATTTGGGAGGCTGCAGAAAGAGACTTCATGTTGCTCTGTATTTCTATTCCTTCTACAAACCACTGGGCTCAGGGAGCCGCAGGAAACAGTTCAAGGGCAGGAAGGTTTACAGGAGGACACTGCTCCTCACAGACATCTTCAGAGAGGGTTGACCAGCACCCCACAAAGAGCCTGGGGTTACTTGGGAGCCCTAGTTCCTGAGAACAGTGAGCTGCTGCCAGAGAGACACACGTCTTCCCTCAAATCAGGATGTGAAGCCGCCAGAGGAAGCAGAGACCTCCCAGAGGGACAGACACAGAGCCTCAGGGAGCACTCACACACACAAGGACCATCTGTCCAGCTCTGAGTGTCTCTAACACAGAGCATCTTGGGGAATTCACTAAAATTAAGAGTCATCTGAGGAATGCAAAACATTCCTGGGGCCAGGGGCAGCCTGGCCTCTAGTCTGTGGCCTTGACATGAGAGCCTTGTGACTAAAAGAAATAAAAGATGATTCAGTTGAGCTGAGCTCCCCTTGCTGGCGCTGAAGCCCACCCCACAAGTTGCCTTTTGAGTCTTTGGATTCCAAAGACTTGCGTGTTGGGAGAAGATGGGAGTCATAGACTTGCTAGACTTCTAATGCTTTGTCTCTGCTTTGGAACGGGCACTGGTTTTTCATCCCAGAAGTACTCTTGGCGAAAAGGATAACCCTTGTCAATATAGCTGTGAGAGCAGAATGACCAGGGTGTTCATTAGGATTCCCCAGAGAAACAGTACCGATAAGACACGTATACAGACGATAGCCGGTGGGTATCTGTGTCTTCCACACTGACCATCTGGAGTTCAAACATAATGGAGATGCCTTGCAACTGTATGTGTTGAACTCTATAGGATTTCCTCTGTCATTAGTCCCTGTGTTTTACAGTGTGAGAATTACTCATAATGTGGTCACACTGATCTAGGGAATGAGATCATCCAAAGTATATGGAAGCACACATGTGACTTACACCACGCCATTTCATTACAGGTCTTGAGTATCCGCATATTTGGGCATCCATAGTGGACTGGAACCAATTGCCCAAGAAAGTGGCTCAGGAGATTATGAGTTGATGTTAGGCAGGACCCACAGGCTGGATATTAAGATAAGGGTGAATTTGTAGTCTGAAGTCTGCCCTCCAGTGAGCTGAGAATTTAGCAAACTGCGGAGCAAAATGGCTGGTGGATATGTGTTTGTGCCATAAAACCTCAGTCAAAAGGCCACAAACTGATCAAGTGAGGCCCCACCCACATCACAGAGGCCAGCCTCCCTATCCAAGGGTCTATTAAGTTATATGTTAATATCACTTAAAATACCTTTACTATAGCAACTAGATTGGCATTTGATCCAACAGGTGGGCCTCTAGGCCCGTAGGCTAGCCAAGATGCTACTTGAAATTAGCCATTAGCCATCTTAGGCAGTGATGATCAATGCTGGCATGTGACCAATAGTCCACATTGCCCCGCCTCCTCATGAGGACAGTCTCCATGTAGAGTGTGAGCTCATAACAGGCCTTCCAGAACTCCAGGATGGAACCAGCCTCTTTTCATTGTATGTTGGCTAGAGTCTCACTATGTAGCTCAGGTTGCCCTTGAACTCACAATCAGGTAACCACATGCAGCTGGGATTTCATGCTTTAATGTACCTATGTTGCCGGTGGCAGGCAATTCAGAAGACTTTTGCTCCTCCTCGGCCTCATGAGTCTATACTAGGGATTGCCAAATGCTTTCTGTGAAGGGGCAATAGAACTGTGTTCACATTTTCAAGGTACTGCATACCTATTGCAGTCACTCAAGCATAAGCAACCACAGATCAAAAGGCAATGAATGGGTGTTGCTTTGACAATAAAACTTTATAAAACAAGCAGAAAGACCGATTCCATTTTTCTTTCTGTCAACCCTTTGAAGGGACGCATAAGCTGCACTGTGGCTTAAGATTCTTTTGGCATAAAGAAACAAAACAAAGAAGACTTTATTGTCTCAAGTAACGAAAAGCCCAGATATTGACAATCTGGTATCTCCAAGTCATCTTAGGAGACCATAGTCTGTTGTCCGCCATCTTCAATGTTTTGGTTCTGTGAATCCTGCTGCTTGCCAAAAGCTTCTGAACTTCTGGAAGATGCATTTGCATTTTGGGGGGGTGGGGAGACAAGCAGGGCAATGCCATAGCAGTGTTCCTGTTAGTGCTCAGGACATCCTTTCAGAAATTTTCTCTCATTGCCATTGGCCAGAGCAAGAGATGATGGCTCACCAAGGCTTGGTGAAGGCCATATCTGTCCAAGGGGCGGATAGGTGCGTGGTGAAACTTGAGACTCCACAGGTAGCAAAAGCAGTTCAAGGGAAGAAGCCCAGCTGGAGGCAAGACTGGGAATCACGTTGTGCTGAGCAAGGAGGTGGTGAGGAGAGAAAGGAACTGGCTGGATGGACAGAAGTCTCCAAAGGTACTCCCTTTGCAGATCACCAGGCCCAAGGACCATGGCTCTAGGGAACTGAGAGACTCCTTGTTAGAGAAAGGCAGTAAGACCATGGGGCACTGAGAGCCACCCACAACCACAGCATCAGGAACTGAAAATGCCTACTGGGGAATGAGGAACAGCTACTGGGGTTAAGGGGAATCTGTTGAGCTGGGGGTGGGGCTGGCCTGCAAGCTTTGGGGCAGGAGCATGGGGTCTTGGAGACAGCTGTTTGAGCTGGAGTGTCTGTCACTTCTGCTAGAGATCCCAGGTCTGGGAGGTTGCTTCTCATAGGCCTGGGGTTGAGGAAGCCTTGCCAAGGCTAGGATCTTCTCCCAGGCTTGGAGATGGCAGGAACAAGGCCTAGGGTAGTTGGTACCACACTTTCTGGCCATCAGAGATGGGGGAAGGACACTCTAAGCATGTGAGCACAAGGATGCTCACGATGACAACGGGTGGAGGGCTGGTCTGGTTCTGCTCGTCTGGGTGTGGACTCACAGGTCCTGAGCATGGCAGAAACACAAAGGGCTGTGAACCGAGTTCTCTAAAATGCCACACCTGTGTTGAAGATTCTACAGACTGACTAGACAGAACTCTATGATTGCAGAGTTTGGATGTGGCAGAACTATCCTGGGTTGTTCATAGTCTCCAGTTCATCTCCCACCTCTGTATCTGGCTTACCATCACTTACTGCCTTCCTGTGAGAGCTGCCTGTGTCTATAGCTCACAGAAGTGAAAACAAGATTGAAGTTAAGACCTGTTCTGAGAGCGTTTGGCATGCTTAGTTCCACCCAAGCTGGCCACCCTAACTTCCCCCTTCTCTTGTCCTCCTTATTAACCATTTCCTGTTCTCTTTCTACTTCTTGAGAAAAATGGGGCCACGGGCAACTTAAGTAGAAGTGAAAGTGTCTACTCTGGATTGAATATCTGTGTTTTCACCCTCCAGAATTTATCTATTGAAGTCCTGGTCCTTAGTGTGATGGTGTTGTGTGTGTGGGGTGGGGGGGCATTGGAAAGTGACTGGATTAGTTGAATGGAGCCCACTTGCACGGCAAGAGTGGTGTCACAAAGGAAAGACACAAAGAGATGGTTTCTACCTCAGAAGCTGCAGGAACTAGGAAACAGACCCTCCCCAGCCCCTTCCCTTGCTGGAGTCCTGAGCAGTCGGAACAGCAAGACTTGAGTATGTGCTGCTTAAGCCTGGTCCATACTGTTGGTTTGTCTCTGCTGCCCAAGCCAAGACAGGACATTAGATCAAAACTCAACTCTCTTGGAGATGAAGGGAGATGAGAACAAATGTCTGTCCACCTCGGGTAGGATACCAACGATGGACCTCGGAACAGTTCCACCAAGTTTGGCCTAGTGAATCAGCAAGTTTATAGGGGTGACTTACTGGAGTGTGGGCTCAAAGGCAGCCCCAAAGCCCAGGCGAGCATTGGTGATGACTCACAGAAGTTGCATCCCCAGGTTTGTTGCACAACTTTGAGGCTGAATCTCCCACTGAGTGCCACTGCTTCCTTGGCACTAGGGAGGGTTCTGTGGTCCTGTAACTCAGATTTTCTGGGTCTTCTACTTTTCCTCAACCTCTGGGCCTTAGAAACCCCTAAGCCTCCCAGCTAGAAGGGGATGTTTCAACTCTGAGGAGACACCATCACAGAAGGAGGGATTTCTGAGCAGGCTCTGGAGTCACAGGCAGGTGGAGTCTATGGCTAGGATCTCGCGCTGGTGTTAGTGGCCCAGGGCCCAGCAGGGATGACACTGTGCTGTTTTCAGTGGCAGGCCAATGTGCGGGTGACTAAGTTCTTCATACTTTGGTTTCCTGTCTACATGATGGGACTGTCACAACCCAGGACTTCTAGGGCACAGGGACTGAAGGAGATGAAATCTTCAAAGCCGAGCACACACGGGGTTGGTTCTGCTGCTGGTGGTAGTCCTTGTGATTTGTCTTATGTTTGGTCCACTGCACAAGAAACCGTCTATGATTTCTGTGGAAGATTAATCTGATTGCTTCAGAGTATTGCCTCTGGCCACACGTTCTGCGCCTCAAGACTGGTGTATCTGACCAAAATTCCTCTCTCTTACATTGGAGGGAGGCCCAGGAAATGTATGAAGGGAACGAACCTTTTCCAGGTCCAGGGAGGCTAGAGCTCAGGAGATTCTTAGGGCACCACTGCAAGGTTACACAAGCAGTTTCCAGTTGCTGGGGAGAAAACAGCCCTGGGAAGCCAAACTGCCTCCATCTGTGATCGGGACCGCCTGAGATGCAGCTTTTGTGAGTCCTCACCCATGCTAGGGTGGCTTTGGAGTGATGCAGCCCACTTCTGAATCGTCTCTGCTCCTGCAAGCAACTTCCCCTGCCTCCCCCGTAAGTAAACCCAATAAATGCACTGACTCACGAGGCTAGACCTGTGTGGGGTTGCTTTGTTTGTGTTGCTGCCCTAAGAGGCGCGAGGCGCTTGTTCACATCTCCCCCAGGCAGTCACACAGTAGGTTCAACCCAGCTCTCCTTGCCCATTTCCAAACTCTCCCCAAATTGATCACTCAATCCCACACTTGTGACTCATTGGGAGGCCCTATCGCCTCCTGTTAGCCACACTTAGCATGCATCTACGGGATCTGGCAGAGTGTCATCAGACTTGGCTCTTTCGTCCCAGTGCCTCATGGGATACCCAGTTCACACAGTAAATACTTAATGATTCTTGCCGAGCTAAACTGACTGTCTCTTTAACACTGTTCTCGGAGCTCACACCGACACTGGTGGGATAAAATAAGGGAACATGCTTGTTCCACTCTGGAAAGAGGAACCAGCACTTGGGGCCTGAAAATATCTTGCCCAGTTTCCCGGAAGCTGGACACTAAAGTGATAAGGCCTGGAGGCAAGCAGCTGATAGGGACAAATGAGTCATCTTTCACTTATCTGCTCTTTGAAGGACAGTTTGACCTGAGACTCCCTGGGTGGGGGGGTCCATATCTGTGAGCTGGTGAACATTTCCTTCCAAGGATTCCAGAGTCAGCCTTAGGACAGACTCTGTTCACACAGGATGTCGTAGGAGATTACCCAAAGTCCCAGGAGTTCTTGCTATTGAAAACAAAAGTCACAACTTATTCTAGACCTGGATGCCGCCTGGGCTTGCTCTGTTTCCCTGTCACAAGTCCCTTATTAACACCCACAGGTGGACGCCTCAAGCACTGGAGAGGCAGGACCCTTAGGGAGGGTCTCATGAGGAGTGACCTAAGGCCTCAGATCTTAGCAGGTCTGGGCTACTCTTAGCCTTTTGCCTTTGGGCGGCCCAATCTCCCCACAGCTGTTTCTCACTTGTCAAACCACGGAACCCAGACTATAACATCTACTTAACCGAAATCCCACTTAACTCAAACTCCGTTTCTTGTGTCCAGGGGTGGCTTAGTAATCTACCCTCTTTTCTACAATGACAAGACATTTGGCCACTTAGGTGGCCATGAGAAACCTCATTCCAGCCATCACAGCAGTCCTTTACCCTTGAGATTTCACCCTTTCTTCCGCTTCCAGTCTATAAAATGCCCGACTGTCTAACAGCAGGCTAGCAGCTGGCCCAAGGCTTAGAGTGATAGGTGAAGCTGTCTATTCAGACGACTTGCGATTCTCTGTACACAGGGTATAGGATGCAAGGTTTTTCTTCTGTTGAGAATTCAGCGATGTGCAAGGTGGGAGAGAACCCAGGAAGAGAGGCCCAGCTACTCTCAGACAAACATGCCCATGGCTGGTATAAAAGCAGTACTTGGAACTTGATAGACCCTGGGGCCTAGAGAGGTAGCTATGGGCCAGAGAGCTGACCAGCCAGCTGACCAGAAGGGAGCGTATTGTCTCAGAGTAGCTACAGGCTACATCCCAGGAAAGTGGCAGTCAGGACAGAGGGATCCTGTAAAGGCGTTACTGATGTCATTGCATCTAAGTCTCTGCCAGTCTCAGGGGGAGATGCTACAACTGACCCCTCTTTACAAACAGGGAAGTGGAGGCTTAGATGAGACCCACAGGCTCTGGCTACACCCCCAGGGAAGAAGAGACATAGAACGCACGTGTAGGGCTTGTGCACATGGTGGGGAAATCCTTAACAACGCGCTCCATGTTCTCACAGTCACAGAAGCGAGTGAGTGAGTAAATGGAGCAGCTCTCCCAGACGCAGGATAGCTCAGAGCACCTTCTTCCCAGCAAAAATAACCGTTTAGTATAATATGCTTTGATCGTGGGGAAAACCCGAAATATCAATCATTTAAATCTGAGAAAGGTAAGGGTGCACTGCAAATGGAGAAATAGTCATCAAAGGTCAATGGCCTTTGAACCCTGACTCTCTTACGATTGGAGGGGCTTCTATTGCCCCCTCCTCTTCTTTTCTGAGACAAGGTTTCATGTGTCCCATATCCAGCTAGACTGGAAATCGTATACAGACGAGGATGACTTTGAACTCCCGGTTTCCTGCCTCTCGACCGCTATATTATAAGTATGGAACAAAGGTCCTGATTTTATGAGGCACTGGGGATTGAACCCAGAACTTCACGCATGCTAAGCAAGTAGTCTATCAATTGAGCTACACCCTCAGCTCCCTAGTTCCCTCTCTGAGCCGTGATCCCACTCTGAGAGGAACAAGATGCTGTGTTCCCCATGTCTCTTGTTTCTGTGCTTCTAAAGTTCCATTCCAGGAGGCCTAGCAGCATGGGAGAGCCTCCGTCATAACCCAGAGTAAGGGGTTCACATATTGGTGAGTATAAAGCCAAACACAGCCAAGACACAGAGTAGAGAAAGATTTGCTATATTCACCAGGAAAGAGAACATCTGAGTATTTCAAAATCAATGTCCTTCTTAAACTGAGGGAGTGCAGGGCCTCACCCAGGAAACATATATCCATTTACACAGTGATGGATTCATTCCTGAGTATGCTCACTTAAGGTCATGATTTAAGAAGGAAAAATAGTAGATCTATTTATTTATTTATTTATTGGATTTTTTTGAGACAGGGTTTCTCTGTAGCTTTTTTGGTTCCTGTCCTGGAACTAGCTCTTGTAGACCAGCCTGGCCTCGAACTCACAGAGATCCGCCTGCCTCTGCCTCCCAAGTGCTGGGATTAAAGGCGCGCACCACCACAGCCCGGCAAAATAGTATTTTTAGGGCATGTTTAGTTCAAGGCCATGGTAAGGTGGGATAGAAAGACAGGAAAAATCTTGGTGAACATTGGAAGGGAAAGGTGGCTCTCACCTGTAGACCTAGTTGGTATTTAAAGAAACTCCAAAACAAATGATAACACTGACATAGCTTTCAGAAATGCTGGTTTCCCAAAAGGCATCTCAGACAAGAATACTATAAAGAAACAAATAAAGCATGCTTGCTTAGGGTCAAGACATTTGTAACCTTGAGTTTGGCCCCATTAACATTCCTCTCTCATCCCTAAACCCGAATGATACACCCCATAAGTTCACCTTGTAACTTCACCTACATAAGGAAATTCTTTAACATAAGATAAATAAGTCAGCAAGTTCATATGCTTTTATTTAAAATTTGAACTGCTTAATTTTTAAACTCTGCTTAACCCTTAAGCGTTGCTGTAATGATGCTCTTTGAGGAATGTGTCTTAGAGAATGCGGAGTCCTGCATCCAGCCATTGCCAAGACACTCAAGTGGGGGGTGCAGCTCGTCCTTATCACTTATCAGTTACATAATGTCCTTCTCCTAAGTCTCCCTCACTCCCCCCTCCATCAGCACTTCCGTACCCGTGAAGTACGAGCGGGAGTTGTTCTTGTCTTTATTTAATGAACCTGGTTACTTTGCTGCACTCTGATTTACCCTGAGATTCTTTACTGCAGTGGGGAAGCCCCCAAGGGAGGGAGCTATTAGGCCACGGACTAAAGCTCTGAGCTGCAGCTTCCCCGCCTGCCGCTGGAGCACCTGCTGAAAGGGTTTAAATGACAGGAACAGAAATACTTCAGGGTAAACTCAACTTGTATCATAAAGTTTTAGTTGGGAATAAGGAAAAAGACCCTTTTGTGCAGAGCATATCTTATCATAGGAATTTTCCTCTAATGCTGAGTGTGTCACTTAGTATGTCAGGTCTACTGAGCCCCCAGTCATCTCCAGGAAACGCTTCTGCAAGCTCAACAGACTTACAATATGACAGCCTTGATGGCTCCACCCCATCTGACTCCTACGGTAGAGGCTCCGCATTGGGAAGGACAAGTAGTACTGGGCCTGTTTCCTCCTATGCTTACCCATCCAGGAAAGGTATCGCCCAGGGACACAGTCAGTCAGCCATCATTCCTCTGCGTGACTGTGGAGGGGTTGCCCAGGAAGAAAGAATAAAAAGCTCAGGGCGCTGCCCGGGGGAATGACCTCATTCAGAACAGGATGTGAAGAATTCCATTCACACTGAGTTCTCAGAAACATTGTAAACACATCCTGAGGAATATAAATACAAGGGTGTTCAGAATTCCATGGTTCCAGTAGCGATAAAAAAAATGCTGAACCCTTACTTAATACAGAACTGAAGATGAAGAGCCAAGGGGAACCCTCTTGGGTTCAGCTTGTCTTGGGAGTTGGGGACACTGCCATTAATATGGGATTCTGTGCTCATTCTGAAGCTGTCAGGTCAAGGATGTGTGTAGGCATCCATTTGCTTTATTATAAAATTATTCCATCTGTATGCAGATCCTTTTACAAAGGGTCCATGATCCTTGAGCTCCAAAAAGACTAAACACAGCCTCTGGCCAAATACTGATTAGGAACAACTCCTAAAAATACAGACCTTAAACCAAGCACTGCCCAACAGTTCAGCACACAAGGTCATGTCCTCTTAGGAGCCAGACAGAGGCTATGGAGTTATTTTGTCCCTGAGTAAAAGGCAAGGGCAATCATAAACCTGACTTATTAGATAACTCCAAGCCCCCCTTCCCTCTCCATTTTCAGTGACAAAGGGCATCTAAATGGTTCAAGGACTAACCATAACTATTGACCAACAAATGACTGTTGCAGACTTGGGAGAAATGCCTAGGTAACCATGCTAAAAAAGGGGGGGGGGGAAATCCAAGTAGAAACATCAAAGGTTGAACACTGTGGGAAAAAAATAGATTGACTTCACAGAACTAGTCCAGTCAAGTTAGTAAACAAATAGATAAAGAAACCGAGTCCAGGTGGGGAGGAAGGCAGAACCAGCCCTCAGAGCAGCAGCGTGCGTGCGTGCGTGCGTGCGTGCATGCGTGCGGTAGCCAAGAGGTCCAGGTGCTAACAAAGAATTTCCAGGGACACAAAGAAACAAGAAAATGTGATGCAGAGTCAAAAGAAGAGGGCAAGCAACTCAGCTTTTAAGAAGCCCCAGATGTTGGCTATAGTTGACCAAGACTCCAAAACTACCGTTATACATTTGTCCAAGGAACCAAAATAATCATATTTAAAGACTAAAAATAAAGAATGGTGTAGAGTGAGAAAGCCGATGAAGACGCTGGGAAAGCAAAACACAGTGCTGGAGGGTGTTATGTGATGTAAATTAGGAGGGTTTAGAAGGGTCAAAGTCACAAAGATACAGGCAGGGCAAATTGGGAGGTGAAGAGGGAGACTCAGTGGTTACTTTGCTGGATTTCATTGCGGGGAGTGGGGGACGGGTGATGAGGATATTATGAACTAAAATAGTTTAGTAGTGCGTGTAATGAACTCAGTTTATAAATATGCTAAAACCCATTTAAATTGGTCAATTTAATGACAGTGAATTACATTTTAATAAAGATGTTTAAAAAGAGTAAAACCAGCTAACCAAGCAAGTACCAAAAAATTTTAAAACTATGTAAGAGCTGATGAAATGTCGCTCATAGGCTTATGTGTTTGAACGTCTGTTCTTCGGATGGTGGTGCTGTTTTGGAGGGGTTATGGAATGTTTAGGAGGTGCAGCCTTGCTGGAGGAAGGGCATTACTGGCATGGGTTTTGAGGGTTCTTAGCCTCATGTGGCTTCTTCTTCTTCTTCTTCTTCTTCTTCTTCTTCTTCTTCTTCTTCTTCTTCTTCTTCTTCTTCTTCTTCTTCTTCTTCTTCTTCTTCTCCTCCTCCTCCTCCTCCTCCTCCTCCTCCTCCTCCTCCTCCTCCTCCTCCTCCTCTTCTCCTTCTCCTTCTCCTTCTCCTTCTCCTTCATCTCTCTCTCTCTCTCTCTCTCTCTCTCTCTCTCTCTCTCATACACACACACACACACATACACACACACACACTTTCTGTGTGTGGATGAAGTGTGACCAGTTGGCTTCTAGCTCCTACTACTTGCCAGACCTCCGTTATCACGGACTCTAGCTCTCTGGAACCATAGGCCACAGCCACTGTTTCTTCCTTAAGTTGCTTTTAGCCGTGGTATTCTATTGCAGCAACAGAACATAACTAAAACAGGCACGGAAAGAAGGCACCAAGACCCGGCTCCTCTGGGTTATAGGGTTTGTTGTCTCTGGCCTCTGCCTTGTGTCAGCTGGATGATCTGTTCCAGGGGCTTTAACGCTGAAATCCAGAGTTGAGGTGGTCTCTTGGCTCTGCACTGGCCTTGCCTCAGACTAATTCAGGGTGTCATGGTGTTTCCTGGTTCTTCCCTCACCATGAGGTCTCTGTAGTAAAGGGACACACCCACCCACACCCATAGTCTGTGTATTTTATTCCCCCCTGACTGCGCTAACTTCCCTCATTGGTGAAAGCCGAAACAGCTTTAATGCCCCTGCGGTCAGAGCTTCTAGTCTTCCATTAGGCTTCTAGGTTTTGACTTGAGCGATGGGTTGAGTAGATCTTGCCTGCCTATTGCAGCCCTCCTAGCTTGCTTTCTGCCTTCACTACCACAGTCCGAGCAGACACAGCCTCTATTGCAAGCAGCCTTCTGCCTGTCTGGAACCTCGGCCGTGCTAGGCACCAGGCTGACACCACCTCGTTTCCACACACCTCCTCCCCAAAAGAATACCTCATACATGGTGAAAATTATACAACGAACATGTTGTTTATCTAGACTCTAACGTGTGTTCTTCGAGGCCCACCCCTCAGAGAACCCTGATGTGAGTCTCTTCCCCAGACACAAACTGTAGGGCTCTTCCTTCCTGTTGCTTGTACACTGTGGTCAGCTATGAGGAATAACGTGTCTGTTCCTCCTGGCAATCGTCCTGCAGACCAAACATGCTATTTAGAACTAAGAGATGTGTTGCAAATCTTTTTACTGAGAAATATCTAACTCGAATTCACCGTCACCTCTGTAGCCCCTGGATGGAGTACATGCCTGCTCGCTCTTCTCCCCCCACGTGCCCTTCTTCCCTCTTCTTCCTTCCTTCCTCCCTATTTTGAGCAAACATTTGTTAATCATTCACTCATCCTACTCCCAGGTACCTAAGCATGGCAGAACACTTCTCTGTACTCTGCAACTCTCTGAGAGCAGCGCCGCTGAGTCCTGGCCTCCAGTGAACACTCGATGCTACGTCCTGCTTATTCCTGTTGCAGGCTCTCAGACTCTTTGTAGGCTACACCATCTACTTGTAATCTGAACACTGCCCATAGAGTGGGGTGGGAGGAAGCCCTTAGCTATCCTTCTGGAATGAGAGATGCTCTTCTTGCCAGTTTTCCCGGCAGTCAGCACAGAGTGGCATTGTTTCCCTGGGTGATTCTGAAATGCCTGATGCCCAGCCCAGGCCCAGAGTATATGCAGAGAATGCAGCCCATTGCCAGGCTATTCTCACTTGAGATCTGAAGCGTCCTTTCCAATATCTATCCTGAGCAATCTCACTCAGGACTCATGGCCGCTTCATCCAATACCTTCTGCTGAGGTACTTACGCTGCTGGTGTACCCTTGGGCCTTCAGCACTAGTAGGCTGCCTCACATGCAAGATGCAACATAGGGTCCTTGCTGAAGGCTGAACCCTTTGCTGGGTGCAAGGAAAACTGAGTTGGTAACTTTTGTTCCTTTGGGACTTAGCAAGTTGGGTCTTCAGCCTTGTGGAGAATGGAACCATGATCTATATTCCTTCTCCTGGTCGAGAAGGAGGAGACTGTGTTGATTCCATATGCTAAAGCCCCATTTGAGCCACCCTGGGGGTCTCCACAGATCTGGCGTGGTATGCTATCTCACAGTTCCGAACCCCAGTCACCACTGAGAAGTGTAGAACAGCTGACCAACGGATACCCTGAGTTCTCTACCAGGACCACGGCTATTAGGAGTCCTCTGGCAGGTCCATCCATCTGTAGACCTCTAGCTGAGAAGCTCAGAACAGGTCAGTGGCCATGAGAGGAGGCAGAAAGTGTGGGGTCTGGGAGGGAGGGATGATGGGGGTCGTGTCAGAGGCAGTTTCCTCTGGTCCACTGTCACTGTCATCACCCAGGCCTTCAGTGAGGGACGGGATGATTCTGACCACACTGTCTTCAAAGTGAACCTGCTTCTTCTTGGCCAAGGAGTCAGTTGGCTCCAGCGCCAGTTCCATTAGGGTACCTTGGGGTTGCAGGACATGGGGCTTCTTGGTGCCCTTCAGGATGCTCTTCATGTGGATGAAGAAGGAGCCAGGCCCCTCTTTGAGAGCCCCATGGAAAGTGTAAGTTTGCTCCGTGTCCCCAGAGCCTGTGGTGCTCATGGTGCTGCTGGAGGGGTCTGTGTACTGCTCTGTGGGGGCCAGTGCCTCTGGGGAAGCCTTTCTTTTCTTCCGTTTGCTCAGCAGGAAGTAGGCCAGGCCAGTGATGATAAGCATGGAGCCTGGAAGAGATCTGAGAGGTCAAGATACTGTACAGACATGTCATGGAGGAAAACTAGAGGCCTGGGAAGCCTTTCTCTCCACAGTGCCACTGCAGTACCGTGTTGTACAGCCATGATCAGTACCCCAGTAGGTCCAGCCTTCAAACACCCACATCAGACTCAGGCTGGCAAGATGACATGGCAGGGTTAAAAGGTTAAAATAGGTCCAGTGCTTTGGGGCCAGGGTACCAAAGAGGGCTCTGTCTGCCTTTTTAGGGATCTTTCTGATCCCTGTGCCCCAAGTTCCCTTCATATGGAGAGGTGGTCCTGATACTCACTGCCTGAATAACATCACTGCTTTCAGCTTCACACTTGGGAATCAATGGGACAAGGCATGCAAAGACTTTCCTAGATACAGATGCTGGTGTGGATACTGACTCTGTTGGTTTTCTTCTCACTCCTAGGGATGTGGAGATTCCCTAATTGCCACCCAGCAATCTTGGAGAGATGTGAATCTCTCATCTGCACTAGTACAGAAAATACTGGCCATGGCTCACCCGTGCTACCCTGAGGACTCTCTGCAGTGGTCTCCTGCAAGGAACACAGCAGCCCACCTATGGGAATCCAGGAACCTGACTGCCAGTGCCCACCAGTCCCGGAAACTCCTAGAACTCCTAAGTCTGCCTCTTCAGGGAGCAGGGCTTGGGGCTCTCTCAATGTCAGGGTGAATCCTCCAATGACTTTCTTCAGGGGCCATGGCACACATGCTAAGAAGACAGTTCAGTCTCCTCTGGTTTAGTCTAGGGAGTTTTTCAGTATTTCAGATGGGCTGTGGGAGGGGCACAGTGCTCATATAAATAAGGAGGAATGAAGAGGAAAGTTGTAGAAAAGAAGGCAAGAGACAGGTGCAGAGGTGAGGACGCCAGGTCTGGGGTTAGAAACTGAGTCACCATGCAAGGCACTAGGAGGAGGAACAGGAGATAAGGCTGACATGCTGTTTAAGGGGGTCCCACAAAGAGTGCCTTCCCAGAGTTTGGAGCTTAGAGCTGAATGGGTCAGTACTGGGGAGATGTGGGAGGGACTGGGCCGAGGAGTAACATCCATTCTTCGAAAGTGGTCAGTGAGAAGACAACCCACGGTCCCATCAAGTATTCAACCTCAAGATGGTGGTGTATAGGAGGGCTGAACCCCAGGATGTCCCTGATGCTTGCTCAGCACAGTGGACATCTGATAGTCATTCTTACATCTTGGGTCAGAGAGGGCAGAGAGGCTGGTGGAGGCTCTGGGAGACAGGACCTATCCTCCTGCTTAGATCACCTCTTCTACTACCTTTGGCGCTCCTACCTGGAATGGTCACATGCCAGACCAGAACAGGGTGGAGGAAGCAGGCCACAGACAGCAGCGTGTAGGCTAGGAACTTCTGGAAGCAGCCCAGCCAGTGGGCCTTCTCCCTTGCTCTGTGTGCCAGAGACCCCGGCTGACACCTGGGGGAGGGGATCAGGGTTAGCAAGGTTAGTAGAAATTATTCCAGGAAAGTCTCCAGCTCCACAGAAGACTATGGGAGCCTGGGGTGGAAGTGAGGGGGCAGGGGTGCAGGCTGAACCCTGCCGTGTCCAGCTCCACAGAAGGCTGTGGGAGCCTGGGACTGGGTTGGGGGGCGGGTGGCTGAGCCCTACAGTGTCCAGCCCCACAGAAGGCTAAGGGAGCCTGGGGCCGAGCCCTGCAGTGTCTACAACCTCTATGTGGCCCCTGCCTGAGTATCTGAGGGGTTGGAGCCACAGAAGCGCAGGGTCCTCACTGTGGATTCTGTGGTTAGAGAGCTTGAGTCATTCCAGAGGGTCCATAGGGTTTCTACATGGCTTCCCTGGCCCTTGTTTTTAGCTGTGGTTTTGGTCAAGAGGAAAGTAAACTTGATGGAAGTCTCAGGAGTTTTTTTGAAAGTCTTCAGTGGACAGTAATGGTGTGCAGTGCAAGAACCATGCTCCCGGAACCACTGTAGGGATGGAACACTACACAGAGAACAGGCAGTCTGGGGTTCAGCTGCACCATGCTTGCTGAACTTTGCCAGCCCCCGGGGCAGAATTGGCCTAGAAAATCTTCATTTTTTTTTTCCTGACACCCAGGAACCACCCAGGGTGAAAGCAGAGCCCTGATAGACTGAGCAGATGTTTCAGGGGTCCTGTTCTCAGGTTTCAAAGACAATGCCTGTCTTCTGACGTGAAGGGGCCACTGCCACTAGGACCATGCCTAGAACAGCTCTTTGGTGCCCTCTGCTGTCTGTCTGTGGGTGTATGTGTCTGTGTGTTCACATACATACAAACAGGCAAGTCTTTGTGTAGTGGGAGATGGTGCAGAGAGGATTCTGGGACTAAAACATGCTTGCAATGTCAAGAATCCTTTGAGGCAGAAATCAGAAGGGGGCACTATCACCCAAGGGCTAAGCCTAGGAAGCAGCTAGTGGCTCTCCACCACGCAAGGTCCTAGGTCTGGCTAGCTCTCTCTGAGGTCTGGCTTTCACTGACCGGTTGGAGACGGGACTACGTGGGCTCTGCTACCCACAGTCCAGGTTCTGAGCCCTTACCACACTGAGGCCAGGGCCACACAGTGAGCACCGGATGGAAAGCAGTAGGGTCTTTGTGGTTTGAGTGATGGAAAAGCCAGTTCTTACACACTGCCCTGTTCCCCAGAAGCTGGGCCTCCTGCGGGGCCCTCCACCTGTAGTGGACACCATGGACACAGGCCCAGAAATGGAATGTCCTGGAGTAGGGAAAGCTGACTTGGTCAGGGAGTCTGGTGAGAGGCAGACCCTGACTGGATCCATCCAGCTGAACACAGCAGAAAGCCAGTGACTGTGGGGCTTGCTGCTTCTGGAAGGATAACCAGTCCACAGTGGCCTCAGGAGCAGGGCAACCTCAGCCGTGACTCCGTAGGTGAGGTATCTATCTGGGGCGGGGGCAGGAAGAGTTGCAAAGGCCACTTCTGGAGGGTACTTACTTAAAGCAGATGGCCAACAGTTGAGCCACAAAGTAGGTCCCTTCACACACAGAGATGGTGACGCCTGTAAACCTGTGGATTAAAAAAAGGATGAGAAGATAAGTGGATTTATCAAGAGTGTCGTTGTGGTTCCTCTGATCCCAGACATCTCCACTGACACAGTGACCATGACCTCACCCCCATATATTCATCTTTACCAAACATCCATAGTACTGCCTGGATGGCATGCGGGTCTGTCCTGGAGTGACTGAAGCTAGGAGGCAGGGGGGAGGAAGAAGCAGAGGCCTGCAGGCAAGGTGTCGTGTGCTCAGTATTTTGAGTGACATTGGTGGCCTAACCTTGAAGTTGAACACTGTTCTCAAGCTACAGTCATCTAGGAAGAGGGACCTCAATTGAGAAGATGCCCCCATCAGATTAGACTGTAGGCAAGTCTGTGGGCATTTTCTAGATTAGTGATTGACATGGAAGGGCCCAGCCCACTGTGGGTGGTGTCACTCCCGGGGCAGGTGGCCCTGGTTGTATAAGAAAGCAAACTGAGCAAGCCATGGAGAACAAGCCAGCAAGCAGCACCCCTCCATGGCCTCTGCTTCAGTTCCTGCCTCGACTTCGCTTCATGATGGATTTCAATGTGAAGTGTAAGCTAGATATACCCTTTCCTCCGCAAGCTGTTTTGGTTATGGCTTTTATCACAGCATGAGAAAGCAAACTAGGGTAGTTCTGATGAAGAGCCCTCTTTTCTGTCTTTTTTCTCCAACTGCCCACCCACCAAGAGCAGCTGGGAGCCTTCCTTAAATACCTTTAGGTTGATTTCTACTCTCTCTGGCCTCATGCAGCTTCAAGGGCTCCTCCCTTGGCCTTCCTGACTCAGTGGTCTGCTTCTCCTCTTCCTCCACCATCACTGGGCTGCCAAGGGTTCTGGGACACACTGATCTGAAGATGTTTGCCCTGCTGCAGACATTCTAAAACCAGAATCTCCTGGGACATATGTGAAATTACAGGCTTCTGCCTAGCTTCTTAATTTCATGTATCAGTATTCTTGTGAATAGAATTTCAATTTTTATTTGAAAGAGCACTCCTAGCCCATAGAATTGAAATGGCATATCATTAAATTTCTTTGTAAGTAATACCCTACATTGTCCTGAGTATACAGAAAGTTAGCACGTACCATGGGGCGTTTGCATAAGCTAGCCCTTCTCGGTGGCCCACCTCCCTCTGACGTCTGTTTGGTGAACTCTTGTTTCACAGTGGCCAGAGTCACTAGTTTATGAACTTCTAAAGGGCTTCTCTGCATGGTTACCACGTGAGACCTGGCCCACCCCAGGCAGGACTTACAGGAGAGTGCTCTGTGAATACCCACCACAGTGAAAGCTAGCGAGAGTAGATGTGACAGGGAGCTCAGGACCTCTGTCTCCTTAGAGTCACAGGTCCTGCTTCTGCTACTGATCAGCTGTGTGAATGTAGGTAGAAACTTGGCCTTCTCGTGACTCAGTTTCTCACCTATAAACCGATGGTAACTATAAGGCTTCATCAAACAGTTATGAATTAAATGAGTGGATGTCTACAAGCCCTGTGGGGTTGGGCTTGGACTGCAGCTGGCTGTTTTTCCCCCTCTCTCTGATTATGGTAATTGATCTCTGCTTTCTCCTGCTCTCCAAATGCTCCCAGTGTCTCCCCGATTCCTACCCCTTAGCTTTGAAATGATAAGAATATAATGATCAAAATGTGCCAATCATACTCCTAGAAGCCTTACAGAAACCAGAAGTTATAATAACGTCAGTTATGGATGATAAAACTGAGGACAAGACCCTTGCCCAGGGCTACACAGCTCATCAGTGCAGGTGCGAGATGGGAAACCCCCAAACTTTGGAGACTGTGTGACTAAGAAGCACAGGTCAGGGAGGGGAAGGAAAGGGCAGAAGATGCAGTCTGAGATGGGGTGGGCAGAGAGAGGCTATGGATTTGTTCTGGGACTGCTGGGACACAGATGTATCCTCTGGCATTGGAGGGAACTGCTGGCAGCCAGGAATTGCAGAGGTGCTGAGTCATATACCCAAAGACACCCCCCCAACTCCCTCACCACTTGTGACACTGCACAGTCATTTCTTTCCTGCTAGGGTTATTGGTAGGCACAGCTGGTGGTGGAGAGGTAGGGTCAGCTTGGCAGGCAGAGTCTAGTGTCTGAACAAGGGACCTGCTGCTCACTAGCCCAGTGATAGGTTGACTGCTTAGACCTGAGTTTGACCACCTCTACAACTAGGCCAATGTGCACATCACTTATAATGCTAAATGACAGCATACAAATAAGACAGTGAACTGTACTTGTCATGCAGGGATATATACACATACATATATATATCAACATATATATACACACACACCCTAATATATATCTATGACTAGAGAATGTATATGTGTATGTATGTATGCATGCATGTATTGGTGTTTGCTGAATAAGAAAGTGATTATATAGATGCCTGGATATGTGAATTGTGGATAGACGGGTATATGATGCATAGAGTTGGTGGATAATAGATAGATGGATGGGTGTGTGGCTAGATGGGTGGGATGGATGGATGAATATGTGGATGTATGTATGTATGTATGTATGGACAGATGTATGGATGGATGATCGGATGGATGGGTGGATAGATGGACAGATAGATGGATGAATGGATGGTTGGATGGATGGATAGATGGACAGATGGATGGATGTATGGATACATGGATGATAGATGGACAGATGGATGGATGGATAGTTGGATGGATAGATGAATAGACGGGGGAATAAGTGTTTGGGTGAGTGAGTGAGTAGGCAAGCCTGTAGATGAATGAATGGGTAGGGGGAAAGGTTGGTGGGTGATTGGATGGATGGATAGATGGATGAGTGATTTGATGAGTGATAGGCGTACTGGTACATGGGTGCATTAGTGGGTAGAGTGTATGGATGAGATAGATTCACGGGTGATGGATGGGTGAATGTGTGGTAGGGCAGGCAGATGCATGAGTGAGTGTATGGGAGGATGTTGGCTGATTTATGGGGTCTTTTCAAACCAGGACTTAGAAACTTCGGTGGCTCCATCTCTGGGCTGGGGTGGTATTAGCATGGGAAGTGGATTGCTCTGTATTTCTCTGAGTAGTGGACAGACATGGGGTGAGCTGGAACAGATCACGCAGGCAGGGAGAGCACAGGTGTGTATACTCACAGCAGATAGAAGGCCAGGCTCTTAAACTGCCCCCGGAGGAAGGTCTCTGTGCCCACTCCGATCAACACTGCAGGGGAAGAGAGAAGGGAGAGCAGGTCTGGGTTTACTACTCCAAGGCATTGTCCTTCGGGTGCTCTCGACTGAGACACGAGTTTCCTCCTGAGGTCTCAGGACCAGAATGGTTCCCTTCCATGTGTGCTGACAGGTGTGGCTAGGCAAAGAGAGCAGGAAGATTTCTGGGTGATCCCTGAAAACTCCAGGAAAAGCCTGGAGAACTCTCCGCCCTATTACATAGAAGTCACTGTCCGTGTGCTCCAGAGACTGCCTAAACTAAGGGCAGCAGTCCTTCAGGTGCATGACTATTCTCTGATGACTTCCGATACTCTTGCCATTCTGGCCCAGGCCAGGGTATGTGTTTCGTGCCTCGCCATGGGTGAAAGTTGTCTAAATTCCACTCTCTTGCTGGGATCTCCGAGCTTGCGGTTGGTATGTGGCATCCACAAACATAAAATTGTCACCTAAAATTCAGAAGGTGTTCAGCCTAGAGTTAAGAAAGTATTTGTTCTGAAGGTGGCTCTCATAATCAAGAAAGTACACTCAGAATTTAAGGGGATGCTTACTGTGAGTTTAGGGTGATGTTTACTCCCATGTTGGCCTGAGCCCTCTGAGCCTATACAGAGTGACAGAGGGTAATGCACAACACATATTGAGAAGGATGGGACTGTGGGGCTACTTTATACTAACAAGGCTTCAAGAAGGACCTGAGATAGGAAAACCAATGAGCAATGCCAGGGAATGGCAAGGGCTCTTGGTCCACAGTGAGTATATGCATTAACGGAGTAAACTATGGAAACAGTCACATTCTCTCTTAAGAGGGCTGATAAGGATAGACTAGCTCTCATCATAGTTCCATTAGTCACTGTCTATGTCCTCACCACACTCTGTCGGGTGTTAAAACCGAATACCTGTCGCCACCATGACACCTGCTGCTTGCTTTTTCCATAACAGGGCACAGGTGTTGAACCAGTTGGTATACATTTATCCGGATAATAAGGTTCGCTAACACATAGGAAGTTGCAAAAGATTCCAAGCTTGGCCTGGAGGCTCCCTGTGGGCTCAGGTTCATGCAATAGACACAGGAGAGCCAGAGTTGAGAAACAGCATGGTTTCTGGTGGTAGAAACTTCTGGACACTCAGTTGGAAGAGATTTCAAGGAAACCTTGGTGTTTATTGATTAATTCTAGAGTAAATCTAGGGCCTCGCATGTGCTAGGCAAACTCTTGGTCACTGGCCTACAGTCTCAGATCCCTAAGAGATTCTTTAAATATGACCCACAGGTGAAAGACACATTTGAGGTGTCTGCTTTGGCTTTGGCTCAGTAACAGTTCCCGGGAACAGATGGCAGTCATGCCCCTGGCCCTGTGCACCTCTTGGTATCCACACCTCTCATTACATGATTTAGCCATCTCTTGTCTGTAGCAGAGGATTGTCTCTCTCTGACTCAGGGCTCAACAACATGACTTTCTTTGAGCAATGGACGTGAGAGACCTAGGGAACAGAACTGCCTTATCATCCCAGTCAAGGCCAGTATAGACAAGCTACCTGGCTGTCTGGCCTCCAGGCAGACACGCCTAGGTAGCCAGCACTAACAGAGCAGCCTAGACAACTCACCAGGATGGGAAAACACCTAAAGCTTACTATTGTATCCTGCTGAGATATTCAGATGTTTGAGGACCTCATTTAAGCAAGACAACGTGTGCACTTTCAGTGACAGATCTAGTGATTCATACTTGGCCTCTAACAAATTGCACATGTTTATAGTGCAGTCTGATAAGCACTGACATATGTCTCCACTCATGAAAGCATCACTACATGAAGACAATGGGCATCATTATTCCTGGAAGACTCCAGGTATCACATCAGTGAAATCTTACCTTCTCTTTCCTTGGTCCACCTCTAAGCAGCTAGTGATCTATCACTAGAGATTAATTTATATTTCCCATGAGTTAAGATAAATAACATTGAATAGTATGTCCTCATGTTTGGCTATTGTTACATTTCCAGAGTTATTTCCAGATTCATTTTTGTTGTAGTGTGCATAGGCAGTTTGGGCCAATCTATGCCTGACTGGTATTGCAGACGAGTGGGGATACACCTCACTTTGCTTATAATTCACACACCGATAGACAGTATGGTTGCTTCTAGTCTTTAGGTATTAAGAATTTAGCTTCTAAAGTGTTTCTGTATAGTCTTTGCATGGCTATGTGCTTTTGCTTCTCTTGGGAGCAGAATAACCAGATCATATGGCAGTTGCATGTACAGGTTTTGAAGAAACTGTCAAACTGTTTCAAAGTGGGTTCACTGTTTGCATTCCCACTAGTGCATGAGAATTTGGCAGCCTTGTCAATGATCCAGTCTTTTTAATTCTAGTCAACCTAATATACATGCATGGTTTCTCACTGTGATACGGATTTACATTTCTCCAAGGACTAATGATGTGGAATGTCTTTTCATGTTTGATATCAGTTGTATTTTGTCTTGGCTTCCAATACTATATTTTAAAAGGAAATGTTTTAAAATTTTGATGGGATCTAATCAGAAGAATTTTATTAATTCTTTTACTATGGACTAAACTTTTGATATTGAACTAGACAATCTCAGCCTAACTCAACACAGAGATTTTATCCTATTGTCTAATAAGAGTTTTATTGTTTTAAGATGTGCACTTTAGTCTATAAGTTTTTGCGCTCTTTAAAAAGTTAGATATAAAGTATAGATAGGTGATTTTGTAGAATGGATATTTAATTGTTTACCACGCATTAAAGAGGTACCTCTAATATACGAGTTGCCTTTGTGTTTGTTCACTTGTCCTTGGGAAGCCGTACATTCTGCTTCTCTTCAAGGCTTGACTGTGCTGGCTAGAAATCTGTCCCAGCGCTGACTCTGTGTGGCGAGGCTGCACATCCTTGGCTTGTTCTGACCTCGGGAGAAAAGCCCCTAGTCTAAAACTTTCAGAGCACTGCATGGCTTTTGTGTGTCTGTTTTTAGATGCCCTTTTTCAGCCTTCAAGAAACATACCTATGACTACAGATAAACAGCTCTTTATTTGAAAAGGATGGAAAAGGGCATTCCCAGGAAATGGAACTCAGAAACAAGCAGGCTATTACATTATCGACAAAATGGACTTTGAACCCAAACTAATCATAAGAGGTAAGGAGGGATAGATAGTTTATACTTATTAAAGGAAAACCCCCAATAACAGGATATTATGATATGAAACATATATGCCTTGAATAAACATTTTTCTTAAAAGAAATACTATTCAATTTAAAAATCACAATTTGACTCCAACAGAATGATAGTAGGTGATTTCAGTATCTCAGTTTCACAAACAGACAAGTCATCTGGGAACAAAACTAAATAAATAATAAATAGAGAATAAAGAATTTGGGGAGCAAGTGACTTGATAAACCAAAAGGACATAATGTCTATCTATAGAAGATCCCATCTGAAGCCTTAATATTATAGAATCCCCTCAGTAGACCAAGGAATTTTCTACAAAATAAACTACACATTAGACCACAAAACAAGTCTCAACAAATACAGGAAAACTGAAATTACACCCTGGTTATTATTTGACAACCATGGATGCTGGATACTAAAATGAGAAGAAATGACAGAAAGTACACAAACTCATTTAAGCTAAAGAACACACTACTGAATCAAAATTGGGCTAAGGAAGGCAGCAAGAGGGAAATGAAAAATGCCTAGGACTGAATGAAAACAAAAAAGCAACATATGAAAATCCGTGGAGCACAATGCAGGCAATCATAAGAAAGTTTATAGCATCATGTGTCTACATAACAATTTTAGAGAGATCTCAAATTATTAACTTAATAATGTACCTGAAGCCTTTGAAAAACAAGAACAATTAATATTCCAAAGCAATAGATTGGAAGAGATAATCAAAACCAGGAATGAAATTAATAAAACAAATGATTAAAGCAATACAAAGAATCAATGAAATGAAGAGTTTGACAAACCTTTGGCCAAAGTAACTAAAAGAAAAGAAACTAACAAAACTAACCTAAAGAAAGAGGGGGGCTAACTTAATCAAGTTAGAGAAAAATGGAGATATTACAACAGAACTGAGGAAATTAACAGACTTATAAAGGACATACTTTAAAAATTTATATTTTACCAAACTGAGCAAAATCTTTAAAAATGGATGAGTTTCTAGATATATGTGATGTACCAAAGTTTGTAGTGGCATTTCACTTGGATTTTAATACATAAGCTTTCCTGGGGATCAGGAAGGTAAGACAGCCATGCTGGCCAGCCTTAGGGACCAGCTAGTAATGACAAACACATTTAATCCCAGTAGCCACACTAGTTGCCATAGAAACTGGGTGATGCATGACTTTAATCCCAGTGGTGCACACCTTTAATCCCAGCCCCAGAGAAGATTATAAGATGAGAGGAGACAGTTCTCAGACACAGTCTCATTCTGAAATTTCTGGAGGCAGGATCGCCAGTTCAGACTGAGGTTGAGGTAAAAGCTAGTGGCTGCCTGTTTTGCTTTTCAGATCTTCAGGTTGAACCCCAATTTCAGTCTCTGAGGTTTTTATTAATCGTGCTTCAAACATTAAGCCAAGATGAAGCTAATAATCTCAGTGAATTTATAATATCCAGTGAACTACAAGAAGTAATTGAAAGCCTTCCAAATTAAAAAAAAAAATGTTCAGGGCCAGAAGGACTCAATGTAGAATTCTACCAGACTTTCAAACACCAATATTTCTCAAACTATCTCACAAAATATAAAAAGAAGGAAAATTACCAAATTCTTTTTAGGAAGCCAATATTACCCTGATATCAAAATTAGACAACTACCAAGAAAATTATAGGCCTGTATTTTTGATGAACATAGATGCAAAAATTCTCAACAAAATGCTTACAAACTGAAGTCAAGTACATATGAAAAAGATTATCCACAGTGGTCAAGCCTGACTAATTCCAAAGACTCAGGGATGGATCAATATACATAAATCAATAAACATAACCCATCACATCATCTTAAATAAAGAAAATCTCAAGTATTTCACAAAATTGGGAAAAGACATAAATGTCCACTCACCCTGCTCTGTTCAGTACAGTGCTTGAAGCATTAGCAAAAGCATTAAGAATAAATAACGGAGATAAAAGTGGTATAACTAGAAAAAAAGAAGTTAAATAATCTTTATTTGCAAATGCCATGATTCTATAAATAAATGACCCTAAATATTCCACCAGAAGTCCATTATAGTGAAAAATACATTCAGCAAAGTTAATTACAAAACCAAAGCACAAGGCAGTAGCCTTTCTAAATACAAATGACAAACACGCAGAAGTAGGAATCAAAGAAACAATACCATTCACATTAGCCCCCCAAAAAAGTCTTGAACTAAATCTAACCGAGGAAGCATTTCTGAAACTTTAAGATGCTGAAAAAACTGAAGAAAACATCAGAAGATGGAAAACTCTTTTACTCTCGTGGATGATAGGTGGTGAAAATATCCATCCTACAAAAGCAATCTACAGATTCAACACAGTTCCCACCAAAACTTCAATTTTTCAGAGAAATTGGAAAAAAGGAAACAACAACAAATTAAACTCATGAATAAAAAAGACCCAGTATAACTCAAACATTTCTGACAAATAACAGCAGCAATCTGCTGGAAACATCACCACCCCAGATTTCAAGTTATTCTACAGAGCTATAATAATAAAACAGCATGATATTCATATAAGAAATATTAATTAAACATTGGAATAGAATTGAGGATCCACATATAACCCACAGTGTTGCAGCCATCTGATTTTTGACAAAGAAATCAATAATACAAATTGGAGAAAAGACAGCATCTTAAACAAATAGTGCTTGTCAAACCGGATAGCTTCATGTGGTTGTTGGTCAGTGAGATTCTACAAGTTCACAAACATTATGTGCTGTTGCCAGTGTTTTTGGTTACCTCTCAGATCCCAAAACTTGATGGCAAGACCCAATTGCTGAAGAGACCTCTTACTTGAGTCATACATAGAACATGGAGAAATCGAGGTTGTACTCACTAGGAAGATACTATTTATCTACCAAAGGAAAAAAGTAAACACAAATTTACCCAGGCCTGATCCCTATGGTCCAAAATATCAACAGGCCTGGTAGGACGTGCTTACTGGTGCAATAGTGTCATAAATATCATGGGAGTAACCAATCGATTTTCTTTTATTTGATTGAAAGTCTGTTCCAAAAGGTGAAACCCATACCTGGCACCATTATTAGGCCAAAGACCTATGGCTAGAGAGATCATAAATCATAAGAAAGAACCTACAAGTATTATATTGATAAACAGACGTAGTATTAAATCAATTCCAATGACCTATTATTATACATACAGATTAAAGAACCTTTCAGCCCTCATCAGGGAAGCTTCTGTTTGCAGCAGATGATGGTCAGCACGGGGACCCACAACTTTCAAAATGCAGAGAGTAGACTGCAGAATGTCTAGCCCTAAAGGTAACACATATACCACACCCCCTCCTCCAAAGGCTTGGGGATCATTGTAGGAGAGCTGTCAGAAAGGGCAAGAGCCAGATATGCCAGTATTTTCTGAACACAGCAGGATAGCTGAACGTAGGAATTCATAGCAGTTGTGGCACTGTGCTCAAGCCAAAAGCAGCCTAAATCCAGGCTTGGAGAGGGGAGTTGGGCAAGGAGTTCCACTCCAAGCCTAGGAGTTCTTGACAATTCTTAGTTTCTGATAGAGGAAGGGTCAGTTTTCTCTGAAAGTGTAGCCCCTGATAGTCAACAATGCTCCAGCTGAAGGCCATAGCCATGCGAATGATTTAGGGAACACAAATTGACCTTAGCTGGGGTTGGAAGCACACGAAGTTGCACGGGAAGGGATAGGGCAGTAGATCTGAGAAAAGTTAAGGGTAGGGAGGTAAAGATAACCAAAACACTTTGAAATTCTCGAAGGTAAAATAATCATAAAAATTTTCTAAGAATTAACAGGGGCAGCCCAAATAACAGATGGCCAACTATAAATTAATGAGTTAAAGGCGAAAACAACCTGCATTTCTACAGAAGCTTTCACTTGGTTATGACATATTATCCTTCTCATATATTCTTATTTTGTTTGCTACAGTTGTTCAGAATGGTTGCTTCTGTGCTGATGTAGGGATCGGTCTCCAGTTTTCTTATAACATCTTTAATTCGGGTGTCCATCTTCTAGCTTACTTTCTGTTGCTGTTCTAAAAGCAAGAGTCAAAAGAAGCTCGAGGGGAGAAAAGGGTTTATTTTACCTTACAGCTTCCATCCCATCACTGAGAGGAGCTCACGCAGGAAGTGAAGCAGGGACCGCAGAAGAAGCTGTTGACTGACTTGATTTTAGGCTCACAATCAGCTCTTTTTTATATGACCAGGCCCACCTGCCAGGGGATGGCAAAATCCATAGTAGGATGGATTCTCCTACATCTATTACAATCAAGAAAATACCCCCAAAGTCAGGTGGTGGTGGTGCACACTTTTAATCCCAGCTCTTGGGAGGCAGAGACAGGTGGATATCTGTGAGTTCAAGGCCAGCCTGCTTTACAGAGTGAGTTCCAGAACAACTAAGGCTACACAAGGAAATACTGTCTCAAAACAAACAAACAAACAGAATGCAAACCAAACCAAAGCAAACAAACCAAAATGGCCCTGCAGATGTGTCCACTGGCCCATCTGGTAGAGGCACTGTCTCGCTCCCTCTTTCCAGGTGTGTCACATTGACAGCTGAGATTAGTAGTCACATCGTAAGTGGCAATTCTATAACGTGAGTTGAAAAATCACTCCCGCCTTTCAAATTTCTGTAGGAAGTGTTGGCAGAGTTCTCCCATGAAGGTATCTGGGCTGATGTGTCAGTTTTTGGAGATGAGACTGCTGTGTGAGACCCTGTGTGATTCCTCAGTACTTCTGAGGAAATTGTCTCCCACTAGAACACCATCTTCCTTGTGAGGACTCAGAAGCCTTTTCTTCTTGGTCTTGGCTAGGAATACTCAAGGTTTTATACACTTCCCATTTATTCTCAGCATTAAAAGAAAATATGTACATTTTCTCTCCAAGTGACAGTTCTCGTGGTGCTACAAAAGATGATCGTGGGTCCACAGCAGAGACGTCATCTTCTTCATCTGACCTTCACCTAATGGGGACTGTCTTAGTTAGGATTCATATTGCCGTGAAGAGACACCATGAGCACAGCAGCTCTTACGAAGGAAAACATTTAAATGGGGCTGGCTTACAGTTTCAGAGGTGTAGTCCCTTATCATCATGGCAGGAAACATGGCAGCATGCAGGCGGACATGGTGCTGGAGAAGGAGCTGAGAGTTCTATATCTTGATATGCAGGCAATAGGAAGTGACCAGTCTACAACACTGGGCACAGCTTGAACACATGAGACCTCAAAGCCTACCCCCACAGTGACACACTTTCTCCAACAGGCCACACCTCCTACTCGTGCCACTTCCTAGATGCCGAGCATTCAGACACACGAGTCCATGGGGGTCATTGCTCAAACCGCCACAGGGATGTAACCCAGGAGAGCCACTGTCAAGATTAGTGCGGAAGGTCTTCCAAAACCCAAAACAGAATACCATACGATCTATTCAGATACACCACTGCTGGGTCTACACGCAAAGACACTCACAGAAACTAAGTTAACATATCACAGAAGTACCTGTCCACACAATTACTAATTACTGAACTATTCACAGAAGCCAAGATAAGAAATCAACCTAGGTGTCCATCATAGATGAACAAATAAAGAAAATTTGATACAAATACACAATGGATTTTTTTTTTTCGAGACAGGGTTTCTCTGTGGCTTTGGAGCCTGTCCTGGAACTAGCTCTGTAGACCAGGCTGGTCTCGAATTCACAGAGATCCACCTGCCTCTGCCTCCCGAGTGCTGGGATTAAAGGCGTGCGCCACCATCGCCTGGCTTGGATTTTTTTTTTTTTTTTTAGTCTCAAAGAAGAATTACTTGTGTCATTTGTTGGTGACTATAATGTTAAGATAAATAAGCCAGGCTTAAAAAGAGAACTAGATTGTCTTTCATATGGGGATAACACACACACACACACACACACACACACACGCACACACGCACGCACGCACGCACACACGTGCTCACGCTCCCATGTACATGCACAGTATGAAAATAGAAGGAGAACAATATGAAGAAAGGTAGGGATCTAGGACAGAGAAGAGAAAACAAGAGAGACTAATAAGCAGATGGATACAAAGTATATGATATATAAATATGTGTGTGTATGTATGTATAATTGTTATGATGAAACCACCATTTTTTAGCAATGAATATATACAAAGGAGATAAAAAGAACTGTAAACCCATGAAAAATAGATCAGAACTACAGTCTTCTTTCTGATTTGTACACTGCACATGGAATAGAAATAGCTACACTTGGGGGGAGGGGGCAGGAGGAACACACGCCTGTAATCCCAGCACTAGAGGAGGGGAGGATTGAGTCAAGTGATTGCCAGAAATTCAAGTCCAGCTCAAGCTACAGTGAGTTCCAGGACTACAGAGTGAGATCCTTTCTCCAATCCAGTCACCACCTCAGCTCACATACGATGGGTCTGGTACAGCGGGATCAGGGCTTTTAAAGCCCATCTAACCCCTCCGTCATAGTCTACTGGGGTCCCTTGTTGCCTGTTTCTTTCCTTTGATTTGTCCTCCTCCGTCAAGAGGGGCTCATTGATCACAGACCTTGTTTCCTGAACAGGCTTCTGGAGTTGCCTGCTCTGAGTTCCAAACCACAGCAACAGTTTTCTCTTTGAGTCATTGCTTTACCAAAGTCTCAGGGTAGAACCAATGACTGTTGCTGTTCTGTAGACAGGGAACTGGAGATTAAAGAGTTTATGTGGGAAGGGAGGTGCAGGTCACAAAAGCATGAGGTGGTGGAATGTGTTTACTAGCTGCCTCCCTGGTCAGATCACACGCAGTGCCCTGGGGTGGAGGTCTCGGCTCCTTCATGTATGGGTACATAGTGCATAAGATGGAAAGAGCAAATTTTTGCAGAGGAATAAATCATGAGCAGCTTTCCATATTCCAATTCTTAACCTAGAAGACCCAAGTATGAAGAATAAAGAAAGAAACATTTGACCCAAGTCCTGTTGCGAGGCAGGAGAGAAGAAAAGAGGCAGGGAGAATATTCATCAAGATCATCAGACCAGAAAAGAAAGGGGTTCATTTGGAAAAAATCAGAAAGCCATTTTAACCTCACTGGGACAAAAATCCCCTGCGGACATGTTGGAGTACATGATTTCTTCAAAGGCAGGAGGTGGTCATGCGGATCTGCATTTAAAGATGCTTGAAATTAGTATGCAGTGGCGATGGGGAGTCTGGAGAGATGGCTCAGCAGCCAGGAACACTGAAGCTCTTGCAGGGGACCAGGGGTCGAATTCTCAGCATGCACACAGTGCCTTACAGAAGAAGATGTGATACCCTCTTCTGACCTCTACAGGGACCAGACACACATGTGGTGACCAGAAGAGGATGTGATACCCTCTTCTGACCTCCACAGGGACCAGACACACATGTGGTGACCAGACATACATGCAAAGCAAAATATTCATACAATAAAAGTAAATAAATATGCAAAATTAGAAAAAATAACATGCAGGGCCCTAGACAGTTACTTAGAAAACTTTTAGTTTTTTTGAATGCTTTGACCAAGACTGGGTAGATAGATTTCTAGCATAAACCTTGTACCCATTAAGAAACGAGACCACCTGGGACTTAAATGCTACTTTTGTCCTGATCTATATTTGTGAGTCTTTTGTATATGTGAAGGGTATATAGTAAGGAATGCTGCTGATTAGAATGTGGTTGTGTCTATTAAATAGAGAAGCAGGTTAATGGGTCATAACAAAACAAACAAACAAACAAACAAAAGAAGCCTTAAGTGAGCCCCAGAGTGACTCATAGCACCTTATTTGGGAGAAACAGGACTTTTGTTTCACAAGCAAGTTGCCCACAACAGCTTTGCTCAGGTACCATCTCGCTCCTTACGCTGGTCTGCTGTGTCCAGTCCTTAGAAGACCCTGCCTTGTTGCAGTGATGTGGGAATGTCATCTATCTGTTGCTTTCATTGGTTAATTAATAAAGAAAACTGCTTGGCCTGATAGGACAGAAAATTAGGTAGACAGAGTAAACAGAACAGAATGCTGGGAGAAAGAAGCCGAGTCAGGCAGTCACCATGATTCTCCCACCAGACACAGACACAGGTTAAGATCCTCCCTGGTAAGCCACCAGCTCGTGGTGCTACCCAGATTATTAGAAATGGGTTAATCAAAGATGTGAGAATTAGCCAATAAGAGGCTAGAACTAATGGGCCAAGCAGTATTTAAAAGAATACAATTTCCGTGTAATTATTTCGGGTATAAAGCTAGCCGTGTGAGAGCTGGGTGGTGGGAAGCGGCCTGCAGCTCCTCACTACATTGCAGTGTGCCTGGGTAAACTGGACCTCTGACAAACCAACAGAACTGTAAGCGTCGGTTTCCCCACTAAATTCAGCATGACGGTCTTCAGGCATTCATGGGGTAGGCAAGATAGTAACTTTGTAGTATGGATAATATGTTCCTCTGGACATCTAAGGGGGAGGCTCTACTATGATATGCCTTTCTGGAAAGATGAGCACACAGGGCCCAAGAATGGACTCAGCTGGAGATCTTTGGGGGTAACCAGATGAATCAGGCATGCAGGTTATTCAGAGCAGAGAACCAGCAGCTTAAATACCAGGATCTTTGGCTTCAGAGAGTACTTGATATACTTGACTGTATTATTTGCTGCAATATAGTCATGCCTGTGACACAGCCCTACCCCCAGACTGAGCCTGTGCACAGTCAGGACTGATCCAAGGTTGATAGTGATGGTGGGGGGCTCTGACTGGGCCTCTCTACTGTTCTTCCTTCCTTCCTTCCTTCCTTCCTTCCTTCCTTCCTTCCTTTCTTTCTTTCTTTCTTTCTTTCTAAAAAAATCCTACATCTTAGAGTCATTAAAATACAGAGAAACATGCCCCTTTGAGATAGAAGTCTGAAATTTGTTGGGAAATAAAACCACAGTATCTTATCTAGAATGCACTACTTGTAAAGCCCAGATCTACCAACTAAGAGAGAAGTCAGGAATGGTGCTGCACTGCTTAGCTGTATCCCGGGCAACTGCAGCAGGACAGCTGGGCTTTCTGGAGGCCACTCCCCTGAGGCTGCCAGTCTGCACACATTCTTGTGGTTCTCCACTCCGTCTCAGGTGCCTGTTCTGAGAGGTGGCACCCGGCTTTTCCCATTCCATTTCCCACATAACACTCTAACTCTGGTTTAGGCAGAGGACCCTGATTCGTGGGGTCTCACGAATAGATACCCATCAGCTGGACTCTGCCTCCCTGCTTCCTTGGAGGAGACTTTGAGCAGAGTGCTTCAATTGACCGTGCCTCAGTTTCCCTACCTGTAAGATAGCTGTGGCGATGAGCACAGTGGGGCCACAGAGGGTAGCATGAGGTTTTGCTCTGAAGACAAGTAGCACAGGTGAAGACCCTAGTTGCCGTTACCCAGAGACTGAAGGAATCAATTAGAGTAGGAATGAGGGAACACTGCCACTTTGAGGTCAGGGTGGGGAGGGAGAAGGTGGGTGGGGAGGTGTGGATGGGGATGGGGGTGGGGGCCAGTGGATAGACTTTTAGCATAAGCCTTCTGTTCTGAGGTAGGCTGGAAGGCCCTAGAAAGTATTGATGATGACATCTCTCCTCCTCCAGGGGACAGATCACTCTTGGGTAAGCCTGTGCCTATTTGTGTGTACTGACAGTCAAGAAAAGGGTTCCTTCCTAGACAAAGGCCCAAAGACATATTCCTCCCCACTCCTTCCCCGAATCCCAGGCCCTAGGGACTGGGCAAAGCATCTGTGCATTGCCTTGGGAACACTTCTCCCTCTCTGGCCTGTGCAGGGCTGGGAGTTGGTGAAGGGTCACTGATGATGCCCCTAGAATAAGTGCTGCAGAAGTTCAAAGGAGAATAGGTTTGCCTTTCTGTCCAAACGCCGGGGACTAATCTTGTGAGCCATTTTCGTGAGGTAGAAGGGTGCCCTGCCCTGCTGAGTCCTGTCCACTTGGTATCTATTTATCAGGTCTTTTCTGAGGCCCAGCTTGTATTAAAAGCAATCACACGATGGGTGTGATGCGGCCACATCTGCAATCCCAGAGACTCAGATAAGGTGACAAATTTGAGGCCAGCCTAAGCTAAATGTAGAGCCTGCCTCCGAACAAAAACTCACCCAAGCAAAACAACTGTTACTAACATATCACCTCCACTGAGTCTCAGGTTCTCATACAGAAAATGTTTGCCATGTTTCAGGGGAATGTGGTGAGAGTCCGCTTTCACCGATGGATACACAGATGTTCCCACATCTGCACAGGGTGGTGAGAGTCCACTTTCACCGATGGATACACAGATGTTCCCACATCTGCACAGGGTGGTGAGAGTCCACTTTCACCGATGGATACACAGATGTTCCCACATCTGCACAGGGTGGGCAGGGCCTCTTGGCCTGTGCACAGTTTTTTAGTGTGTCTGCTTTGTGGGCAGGGTCTTGCAACACATTTTAGCCACAGGGACACTTAGAGGTCAAACTCACACACTGCACTGCACATATAGCCCTCATGCCTTCGAAGGCCAGGGAAGGGCTTTGTAAGATCGTGTTAGAGTAGGATGTATGTGTGTGTGTTGACCAAGAAACACGTGACTGTGCCAAGAGGCAGGATTTTCTCATTTGGAAAATAATCTCAATAGGTACTGTCTGTCTACTGTGGTCTCTTTGCCCTGGGTTGGCTGAAGTGTCTGTCCTGAAAACCACTTGGAGTACAGGGCTTGAGCTCTGTGTCAGCAGCAAAACCCACGACGCTTCATGAAGGGAATTGGGTAGGGGAAGCCGTGTAGTGAGCAGACCTCTCTGCAGGGCATGCCTCAACCACAGCCACAGGAAATGGCTGCGTCGGGAGAGCACCTGGAGCCTGTCTCCAGGATCCACCAAAGAGGCTTCTGAGGTGGAGGCTGCCAACTCCCAGGATCTGCACAGTCCCTGGAGGTGACACCCCGGGAGGCTTTGTTCACATTCCTTCCTAGCAGCTGGGCAGCCCAGGCTGTCTATATACAAAGGCACTTCATATGTCCCACTCCCCTGGAGTTCTGCAAAATGCTGGTCTCTGTTTCAAGTCTCTGTTTCAAGTCTCATTTTTCCTTTAGCAGCAACATTCCTACAATGCGGCCTGGATTTTTCAACAGAGGATTTCAACAAAAGAGGCTTAAGGGAATAAAGAATTTGAAAATCTTATGTACTGGACAGAGGCCCGAAAGCCAGCGATGTCAGGAGAAATCTGAGGTCTGCCAGAGAGCCCCAGAGCCCCCTCTCTAGTGTCTCTCTTGCTCCAGCACTCTGAAGAGCCCAAGGGCTATTCTTTGAAAGCGTGGCCCTAAAGGCAACTGCAGCCTATTTTTAGCCTGGGTCTTGCACCAAAGCCAAGCAGGAGGTTCATCTTCAGCATTAGCAGCGGTCTCTTTGCAGAGATGAAGGCTGCGGTTAAGATGTGCAATATGCCTTGGTGTGCACGCGTGCTGGGGGTGTGGGGTGAAAGGCTGCCCTTAGGTTGAGATACATTAGGCTCAGTAGTCCATTAGAAGGACAGATAGGTGCATCTTAAGCAGCTTCCTGGAAGGATGGAGATAGCTCTGTGTGGGGTATGGCTGTGTTTTAGTTGTGAGATTCCTGGTAGCCTGAAGGGTACAGTGTCTGCATTTAATACTCAGGGTGCAGAGGGAACACAGTGGAGCTGGAGCAGCAGACGATAATACACATTCTCATCACGGAGATGTATTTAGGGTTACCTGGGAGTCTTTGTGATCATTGCCTATATGTAAGATGTGTTGTGGTTTTGAAGGAGGCTAGAACTGCCGTTTCCACCAGGCCTATCTACACAGGTCTGGGCAGATCAATTCTTTTGCCTAGGGACTCAGGGAAGGCTTTGCCCAGTGCTGTTGGGAAAATCCAAGAATCAACATGCAAGCTTCTTGTGTGACCTTGGCAAGGTCACGGTTCTAATCTGAGTTCATTTGCTCTAGCACATAGCAGGAGGGCAGGAATTTGACCCTACCTGCTCTGACTCATAGCTCTGGTGCCAGAAGAGCCCAACCTAGTACCCCAAGAATGATCTGATCCCCACTGACAGTGCAACATATCACAAGGGCATCTACCCAGAACTTCTGTCCACATGTTTTGCTAAGCACTGCATCTGCCAGAACTCAGCAGATCCATCCATCACCATGGTCAGGAAGCCGGTTTCAAAGCTCTACAGGGCTGGACCAAGGTTGTACATGCGTGAGAGGCCTGAGGCTTAACTCATGTGGCTTTAGTTTGAACTGGAGGGGCCTTTCAATTGGGAGAGAATCTCGAGAAAGCTTTCATATAGATGCAAAGAAGGATTTAATGTGTATCTCCTCTTTTTCCCCAAGGGACTTGGTACACTGAGCTAAGGGCTCAGAACACTGCTATTCAGTTCCTCAACATAGATTCTCCCCCTTCTGGATCGATGTTAGGGGCAGAAGTCAATTCTTTGCTAACCACCTGTCATCCCAGTTAACTGAGCAGCTCAGGTGATTTCCCGACCCCTGAATTCCACACATCTACTCCTGTAGATGGCGCATAGCAAAGGGGCTGGTTTTCAACAGTGCCCATGCCAGTAGGGTGTGGGAGGGCCCATGGAAGCCTGCCATCTTCATGCCCTGTGTATCTCCCAAGGACAGAGCTGCCTTGTCAATGCGATCCTCTCTGATTGGATAGGGACCCAGCAAGGTGAACTCAGGTGACCATTTTCGTAACTACACAATAGTACAATTCTCATAGTTTTCTATCCCTTTATACCTTCACCTCCAGTCCCCACCTCAACCTGCTATCCTCATTATCTTCTGAGGGCAGGGAGCAGACCCCTTAGCTCATTCCTGGATGCTGAAGGTTCCCAAGGTCTCACCAGAGTAGGCTGCCATTGAGTCTCAGTACCAGAGCTAAGGCTCACTCTTCTTCACCTGCCAGGGCTTGCTCTGCAGCTGCTTACCCACAGTAGAGGGGTAAAAGAGAAACTCAAGGCCAGATGTGGCCAGATGTGCCCACCACCTCCTGGTTTGAGACCGCTTCTCCAGCAGCCTTCTCTGTTGTGCCTCTCTGACCAAGGCGGTGGTAGATAAGGTAGGATCTTACCTGCAGCAGTGGTGACGCCCAGGAGCCGGCAGGTATATTCCAGCCCAGTCCAGAACACCTGGAGCTTCATGGTGCCCGAGGTGTGAGCAGACTCGCAGAAGGGCAGACTGCAATGATTTCTCTGGATCTGAGATGCTCCGATGCCCCTCACAAGCAGGAGGCTGTAGAGGTTGGCTGGGGCCCCCTGGGCCTCTGGGTTCTGCCTTCCCGATCTAGTTCTTGCTGCCTCAGCCTGGCTGAGGTGTGAACAGGGCTCACCTTCCTAGCTTAGCAGCCTGTGCCCTTGCCAAGTGCTGCTCAGATTAATCATTATCTTGGAAGAATGCTCTCCTTGCTCCACACAGCCCTGGCCGGGGCCTGGAGCTGCTTCAGCCCCAGTGCAGAAGCCTGAGATCATGCCGATTAGGGTTGGGCTGGAGGCAGCCCGGAGCAGGCAATTAACTGTTTCTGGCTGGGAGGAGGAAACAGGAGAGCTAGAGCCCTAGCCCTTCCTTATCAAGCCATGCCAAGAAAGTCACACACCTCACACCTGATTGGGGTCCTCCAGGAGACTGGGCACCTGCAGATCTGGGGTGCGCTAGAGAGATAGAATGGATGTGTTTTTAAATCACCAATGGGAAGAAGTTTTGGAATGAATTCTAGGTTTTTATCCGTCTGTGTGTAGATGGGCTGATAATATTTCCTAATCTGGTAGATTTGAACTCTGACAAGACCCTCTTAGCTCAGATCACAGCATGTAGAGACCTTCTTCAATTTCTTACAAGCATCTGGGAGATGAGATGTGGGAAATCACTGTGTATGCTGTGTGAATAATTAACTGGGTGTGGCCTTGGTAACTGCGGCAGAAAGTAAAGAAGAAATATAACTGAACTGGTGTTCCCCAAACAGAAAAGACCCGAGAGCCCCGCGGACACGCTCAGCCTCTAAGAATGGCCCCTGGTGGACTGCGCTGGTTCTTCCTTTGTAATTGATCTACTGGATTGAACGGTATCATGTTTTGGTCTTCCTGTCAGCTGTTTTCTGAAACCTATTCCTTGTCTGCTCGTGTGGGATGAAAGCAAAAACAAACGGGCAAACTGACCGACCCTAATAATAGCAGAAACCTTAGCGTGTAATTCTGCATCTTTCTCTGCTGTTTAATGAATGGACATATTTTATTATTAAGATTATTATAGTTGGATCATTAACTTATATTCCATTCCACAACCCACCCTGTCTTGTAAGAACCTCTGTGCTCATATGATGCTTAAACTGAGGTGTAGAAATCTATCATTCGGTGCTCATCATATGTGAGACCTTGGGTCCCATCTCTAGTAACACACACACACACACACACACACACACAGAGAGACGGGTGGGGGGGATGGGAGGCACTTCCCGTGTATGGCTTGCTTCTCCTCTGAACAGACTGTTTATTATCAGATTATTTGTGCATTAGTTGAGTATTTTTCTATTCCAACCTTTTTGAAATGTGGTATGTCTTAGCCAGCACACTCCATGTCAGATGCAGGGTAGGGGGTCTCTGTGGTGCACACTGAGTTGATCTGAGGAAGGATCTGGGGCCTGGGCCACAGTAGATCTGTGGCTTACAGCCTTCTTCGAGAACTTCTTGTCCCTAAGGAGACTGGGAAGCCTTGGTCACCCCGCAGCTGTCATTTACCTTCCCCCATCCATAGTGGCTTCTTTTGCTTTGGGTCTCATGCCCCTATGCTCAGAAGACAAGAATTTCTTCCTGGCCTCTGTTGGTGAGGGCAGTTTAGTCCACTGACCATGACCATGGCCTCCCCTTCCCAGTCAATACTTTAGGAATGAGGAGGTGACCCAGTTCTGGGCCAATGGCCGAGAAAGGTCACGTGCTTTGGGGTTCTAGGGGAAGCCACTTACTTCTAACGTGGGGCTCAAGGTCAGGCTGCGCTACACCTCTGTGGATCTCCTAGGCAGGACAAGGCATGGCAAGGGTGGGTCTGTCCCAAGAGACAACAAGTAGCTGTGGGCTGGCTTTGGGGTCTGCCAGCAGGCTTCCAGCCGTCACAGAAGGCCTCAGGTCCCCACAGAATGCACATTGCCTGACAGAAAGGCTTGTTCCTGAACTGGCTCCACTCAGCTTTTTCCTAAGTAGGATTTTCTCAGTGCTCTAAGCTCACAGTGGGACAGGTAGAGAACTAAAGGTTATGAAGTTAAGGCATTCCTCAAGACCTGGAGGTGCCCTGTTGACTGAGATGCCCCTCCAGTGATCTGGACAATGGCACCCAGCTGGTGGTGTGAGAAAAGCAGAGGCCATTTCAGAAACAAAACAAAAGAGGAATCCCAGTGTGAGCCTGTTAGAAGAAACCACAAAGTGGGCATAAGACCAGTAATCCATTTGTGGAGCCCCATGGGGCGGAGAGAAGTCTTGGCAAAGTTCCTCAGATCGCTTTCAGTTCAGAGAAAAGACTCTAAAAGTCTTTTAGAAGAAGCAGTGGAGTCCTAGGGAAGTGAAGTCTCAGGGAAGCAGTGGCTAGACCCTAAAATAGGACTTGGATGGGAAGGAAGTGAGGCCCTAGACATGCAAGTCTGATCCTGCAACACTAATGTACCCGGTGAGAAAATAGAGCAGCGCTCCCTGAACATTTAGCGGAAGGCCCAGAAGTTTCACTTTCTTCTTTCTTTCTTTCTTTCTTTCTTTCTTTCTTTCTTTCTTTCTTTCTTTCTTTCTTTCTTTCTTTCTTTCCTTTTTTGTTACTAGTTCTTTTTTTTAATTGATTTTTATTGAGCTCTACATTTTTTCTCTGCTCCCCTCCCTGCCTCTTTCCTCCCCCTTCAACCCTCCCCCAAGGTCCCCATCCTCCCAATTTACTCAGGAGATCTTGTCTTTTTCTACTTTCCATGTAGATTAGATCTATGTAAGTCTCTCTTAGTGTCCACATTGTTGTTTAAGTTCTCTGGGATTGTTGTTTGTAGGCTGGCTTTCTTTGCTTTATGTTTAAAAATCACCTATGAGTACATGTGATAATTGTCTTTCTGTGTGACTCAAAATGATGTTTTCAAGCTCCATCCATTTTCCTGCAAAATTCAAGATTTATTTTTCTGCTGTGTAGTACTCCATTGTGTAAATGTACCACATTTTCCTTATCCGTTCTTTGGTCGTGGGGCAGTTAGGTTGCTTCCAGGTTCTGGCTATGATAAACAATGTTGCTATGAACATAGTTGAGCACATGTCCTTGTGGCACTATTGAGCATCCTTTGGATATATACCCAAAAGTGGTATTGCTGGGTCTTGAGGAAGGTTTTCCTAATTTTCTGAGAAATTGCCACACTGACATCCAAAGGGGCTGTACCAGCATGCATTCTTGCACAAAACTCAAGTCCAAATGGATCAAAGACTTTAACATAAAGCCAGCCACACTGAACTTTATAGAAGAGAAAGTGGGAAGTACACTCGAACACATTGGCATAGGAGACCACTTCCTAAATATAACCCCAGCAGCACAGACACTGAGAGAAACGACTGATAAATGGGACCTCCTGAAACTGAAAAGCTTCCGTAAAACAAAGGACACGATCAACAAGACAAAACAGTCTACAGAATGGGAAAAGACCTTCACTAACCCCACATCAGACAGAGGTCTGATCTCCAAAATATACAAAGAACTCAAGAAATTGGTCATCAAAAACAAAACAAAACAAATAATCCAATAAAAAAAATGGAGTACAGACCTAAACAGAGAACCCTCAACAGAGGAAGCTAAAATGACTGAAAGACACTTAAAGAAATGTTCAACATCCTTAGTCATCAGAGAAATGTAAATCAAAACAACTCTGAGATTCCATATAACACCTGTAAGAATGGCCAAGATCAAAATACTGATGACAACTTATGCTGGAGAGGTTGTGGGGAAAGGGAAGAACACTCCCGCATTGCTGTGGGAGTTTCACTTTCAATAGGTCAGTGAGACGCAGAGGAGGGAGGGACAGAGGGAAGGCAGAGAACCTGAAGTAGAAAGGGATTCAGGAACCTGTGTGGAGCTTGGAACAGTCCTTCAGGTGACAGAAAGTCTTGTTATAGTAGGAAGTCTTATAGACTATACCAGGCAGGGACCTCATTGCTTGGAACAGTGGTGGCAAGTGGATAAAAAAAAGCCCAAAGTCAATTTTGATTTTGTCCCACGGTGCAGTGAGTGGAAGGTGAAATGGAAAGCACCAAGCTCCCAGCAGAGAAATGTGCTCTGGTTCCAGATCAGAGCGGGGAGATCAAGCCCTGGGAGGGGACGAGCAGCCTGAAGCCCATGAGTGCTGGGGTAGGGACATGTGGATGGTTCACAATCCTCGGATCAGAGGGAGAAATCTGGCCTTCTTAGTGGCTATTTCCTGAACCCAGGGGAACGCTGTGAGGAGGACTTCCAGGAAGCACTTTTTCAGGGTCCTTGGAATACTCTAAGGAAGAGATCTAGGGATGTCTGTCTTAACTAACTCCTGACCTGCAATGGTGCCCAGATGCCAGGCCACAAAGAAGTGATGTGGGGGAAGTTGAGGGGTGGACACAGATTTAAAGTCACCCTAGTGTTGAAATCTAAGGGTTTAGCAAACAGCTGTTCTGCCTCCAGGGCTTGTGAAAACAGCTGTGGGGTTGACGTTCATAGCAAGGGCTGATGCTTGCTCAACACACCTGTGTTCCTGAGTCAGTGCTGTGCACATACACAGCCCCGATCTTACTCTCAGGTCCACCTAGGTGAACGGATTCAATATCACAAAGGAAAGAAACGAGGGGCCAGTGGGTCTGGTCCAGCCTCTAGCTCAGACCCTCTGCTGCTCGCTCAGGTTTTGATTTATGGACGCTTTCATCAAGAAGCTGCCCTGTGAGAGAGACTCTTCCAGGAACTGTGGAGATGATTTAGAAAGATTTTTGTCTGAAATCAGCATCGGGAGGCTCTCTGCTTCTAGATCTGAGGGGCTGGAGGCTAACTCGGCGAAGGCTTGCGGTCTTCTCTGGAGGTGGTCCACGGGACTAGTGCACCAGCCGTCAATCCGGGGCTCCCTCTCGGCTTTGTCTGGAGCTTCTGTTTGTTACTGTAAAGGGGTGTTTTTCAGACACCCCAGCCATCTGGGGGTGGATGTAAATTGAACATCACTGACAGGAGCACAGACTTTCCAGATGCTAGGGACGGCTCTGGGGATCTCGAGTGAGGAGAACATGAAATGTGAGTACGTGCCGCTCTTTAGCCACTGGGCTTGAGGAAGATTCCAGAGAGCGGTAGAAACAGCAGGGGCATAACTCAAACCCAGAGTTGTCCTGGAGTGGTGTCTGGGCTGATTTAGATGACCCCTTGCTGTTTTATGTCCTTCCTTAGGTTTTATTTCCCAGCTGGGGGTCAGTAGAAGAAAATGGCTGGGCATCACTTAGTCTGTGTTCATTTGGCTCCTCCCACTCTTAGGCTTATTAGCATATGAACGTTTCCTCTCTTTCTGACTGCTTACACTGTCCTTTTATGTTTTGTGTTCGGTCTTATCTGTGTTTATTATGGAGTCTTGTTTCTTTGTTGTGTTCCTGTCAGGTGCTTTGTAGTTAGTTATCTCTAAATTTCCTTCTGTGGGTTCCCCCTCTTAGACTGTATCAAGGTTGTGCTGTGTAACCCCTATGATAGATGTAATAGTTCATCAACCCTGATAGGTTAGAAATGCTCCCACCCCCTGAGAGCAAGGATAGGGTGCATCTGTGCGCAGTACTGACTCCCTGGAGTGTGGGCATGTTGAGCAAGCACATATCACCACTATTTTTACAAGCCGTAGAGATGGAAGGAGGAGCTATCCTCTCAGAAGGAAGACAGATGCAGTGTAACAGAATGCAAACTTAGAAGCCTTTTGTCCACAGAAGCCTACAGAAGCCTCCTGAATGGCTTCAGATGAAAACTCTGGTCCTTGCCAAGGCTCAGATGAGTCCAACCCTTGCCAACAGCCACCTCTCTGGAGACTCTGAGCACGGGCCAGCCAGGCAAGTGGCTCTCAGACACACCCAGTCCTCCAAAATTGTGAGAGAGTAAATATTTGGTTTTCCAGTTTCTAAGTTTTAGAGTGACCTGTTACACAGCAACTACTAACTAGTACATTATGGGCAATCCTCCCTTCTGCTCTCCACTCTCGTGGTTTACTTTCCCACAACGTGAACATTACAAAAATGAAGATAATTCCAGCGAGAGCCTCAGACTTCACTTCCCTTTCCTTCTCTATGGCACTAAAATTTCACCTGTCTTTTGGCCACTTCTGTGTCAACATCAGCATGTACCAAACAAACTCAGCTGTCCCTCTCAGTTCCTTTCTATTTCCTCTCCGTTCTTAGATCCCAGCCTCATTACTACCCTCATCAGAAACCTGGAAACACCAGAATCAGAATCACAGCTCCTCATCTTTTCCGCTTCTGTCAGTTCCATTTCTTGTTGGCCATCTTCTTTTGTTTGCAAACGTCCGTCGTCCTCTAATCTCTGATGGCGTTCCTCTCCCATCACCTGCTACCTCAAGCTACGCTGGGGAATGTAGACCTTCGTAAGTTACCTCTTAGCTGAACTCTTTTGAAGGATCTCCATTTCCTACAGAATAAAGCTCAAATTTCTTATTCTAGAATTCCAGGCCTTAGTAGCTGCCCAGGTCACTTCTTCACTGTCTTGTTCAGGTTCTCTTGATTATATCTTTTATCTTTCATAGTCTCTTCTCGTTCTTGCTTTATTCATTATTCAAAATCCAGCTTAGACTCTCTCTCTCTCTCTCTCTCTCTCTCTCTCTCTCTCTCTCTCTCTGATCATTTGTTTATGCCTGTGTTACCTCCCTCCAGCCTCCAGCACTCAGCTTATGACGTCTGAATTCCCTGCATTAGTGTTAGCGTCTCCCACCAGCTGTTGGGCTTCCTAGGCCTGGCGGTTGTGTATGATTGAATAAATGAAGGGAACTTGGGACTCTTTTATACTTTAGGCCTCTAGAATGAATTCAGTTGATTTGCAGAGAGTAGGCAGGCCATATGATCAGTGGTGGGACAGGTAAGAATGGTACATTTCCAGGCTGACTGCCTTTGCCACTGCATATACTCTATTTCAGTTAAACTTTTTTTTCTCCTTGCCTGAGGTAGATGCAACCCACATTTCTTCATAAAGTGAAGGCTAAATCCAAGGTCTGCACAAGACTTGTGTTCTAGAAAAAGAAGAAGGGCCATGTTACTGTATATGGTGACCCCAAGACCCGTACCATTAGCTCTCTCTGCTTCTTGGGGCATTGGAATCGCCCCATGTCTCCCAGTGTTGGTCTGTATGGAGTTGGTGTGATGAAATACTGTTCTTCAGCTGGGCCAGGAGAGCCGTGGAGCAGTCATTTGCCACCTTGGTCCCAGCAGACTGATGGCACAGGGATCATCTAGCTATGTTCCAGTTGATGCTAGCTGTCAACGTGCGATTGGACCACCGTGGCTTTCAGGTATCTCTGTCTGAGTTTACAGAGGACAGTGGGTCCTGTTGGATCCATGTGAATCACAGAAGCTGAGGTCTCTACCACCATATATTAGATTTCAGTTAAGCTGTCTTGACAGAGAAGACAGACAAGGTGAGAGATGGTCAGGCAGCACGGGGGTCAGCAGGACACCAGCTCTTTGCTGAGCCAGCCCCACCAGACATTTCTGCCCAGCAGCTTAGTCTCCTGCCAGGAGTGTCAAGGTGCAGATTTGCACTGTGTGCCCATGGGAGATTTTCAGCTTTCTAAAGGCCTGACCCTTGGATGAAGGTAGCATCTAGCAATTTGTGTCTGAACTTGGGCCTTCAGGAGGACATATGAGGCTAAATAGGTACACAGGTTTGTAGCATGTAGGCAATTAAATCCCCAATGCTCAGGAGTAGATTCCAGGATAGGGAGAAAGCAATATTTCAGCGACAGAGAGCAAGTCACTTTGGACAGGATGCCCCTCTGTTACTGCTATGAATCTCTTCATTCATCAGAGCCTTGAAGGGTACAGGAGCCGATTCAGAAAAAACCCAGGGTGCTGCACGAGAGTCCTGGGTGGACTCCAGGAAGGCATATGGCCCTGGACTCGAGGACTGATGGAAAGTTGGGGTAGGCAGCAGGTATTCTACGCTGATATTTCATTGGTGGTAATTCTGATTAGTCTCAACTTTTGGTTTAAATTAACCCCCAAATAATTCTCAGGTTATGGCTAAAGGAAAATGAGAATTTCATTAGGAAATTTTGCAAAGAAGTCAACCTAAGGGTGATGGAGGTGGGTCTTGTATTTATCTGTTGCTTTCATTGGTTAATTAATAAAGAAGGCTGCTTGCCCATGAAAGGACAGAAAATTAGGTAGGCGGAGTAGACTGAACAGAATGCTGGGAGAAAGAAGCCAAGTCAGTCAGTTGCCATGATTCTCCCACTCCAGACAGATGCAGGTTAAGATCTTTCCTGGTAAGCCAGCTCGTGGTGCTACACAGAATATTAGAAATGGGTTAGATCAATATGTAAGAGCTAGCCAATAAGAAGCTGGAACTAATGGGCCAGGCAGTGTTTAAAAGAATACAGTTTCCGTGTAATTATTTGGGGGCATAAGCTAGCCATGCGGGCGGCCGGGTGCCGGGGACGTAGCCCGCCGCTCCTATCACTACATAAGGGTTAAAAGCATGTTCCTCTAAGTTCATCCAGCCATCAATGTCCATTGCTAACCCACATCTGAAAAACTCTACCTCCGAGCATAACTAAAAACAAAGTCAAAATCAAGTTTCTTTTCAAACCACAGGGCCGTCTAGATAAATGTGGCCGGTGAGTGGGAATGCACCCTGCTCCAACCCTCAGTGGAAAGGTGCGTGAGGGTTTGAGCAGGGTGCATTCTAGGGGCACTAAAGATGGAGGGATAATTCTGGAAAGTGAGGATGGCAGAATAAAGCCAGACTATGCAAAACCCAGGAGGTTCCTTCACCTGGCCTGCAGGGGTGGTGCCTGTGAGTTGTGTGGGCTGAACATGCCTGCATGCATCCCACAGGGTTCAGCAACAGGGACGCCAAGAAGTCAGGAGCAAAGATCACACTTGGGGCTAAAAAGAGAGACAGCTGAGAGTCTGGGCAACTGCTCTTACTTAAGATGTTGATTTATGTTTCCACCTCTGCAGTGGTGTGAAAATCAGACGCACATTCAGTATAAGTGACTCCGGATTTTGACTTTTGCTTGTACACCTGGTCTGTGGTAATCCCCAGAGGACCAGCATCCCCCAGCAATCAGGCTGCTAATGCTTGCGAGGTAACAGGACCCACAGGGTCAAGCAAGAAGAACTGAAAGGCCTAGAGTCTAGCCCCCTGAGAGACTGCCTGGGCCCCCTGGAAAGCATGGATGAAGAGAAGGCACCAAAGACAGCTGCAGTGGAGATCAAGTGATAGATTTCTTTGGGCAGGATACAGGACCTCTCTTCATGGGCTCCATCTGGCAGGGCAGAAGTCTTGACTCTGTAGAACAGTGTGCACAGAGTAAAGCTGGGTTAGCAGGCACTCGGGTCCTTTAACCTTCTGGAGGATCACTCTTTCTTTAAATGTCACCTTAAACATGGCTCTTATTCTTGCTCTCATCTGGGTGACCTCTCACAAATCCTGATGTCCACGTCCCATGGCGTACGATTCAATCAGTGTTGGGGTGGGGCCAGTTCGGGTCTATTGCTTTCCCAGTCCATGAGTCAGAGTCCAGAGGAAAGAGGCCTGAAGTTTACAAGCCCTGCCCCCAGGTGCTGCTACTGAGGCCAAGGCAGCCTTGAAACTCCCCAGGCTAATAGAATAAGAGGCTTTCTCACGTGACTGGGTAGAGCCCCCACTGTGCAGAGTGGGCCAGTCAGCTCTAAATTCCAATACCTGGCAACACTTGCCTTGTCCCTCTACAAATGAGATCTTAAATTGTGTCCAGCAATGAAGCCTGAAACAGAAGAGTTGGCCCGCAATATAATCCCCACGAGTCACCCCACAGGTGGCCTGGTTGCTGAGCTTGCCTCTAGACATTTAATTTGAGACAGATTTTGTTAGAAAGCCCAGTTCACCCAGAAGTTACTGTGAAGTCTAGGCTGGCCTTACACTTGGGGTTTCCTGGTATCAGAATCCCACATGCTAGTATCCTAGATCTGGGCCACCACATTCCACAAGAAAGTTTTGTTTTTCTATTTTATTTTTCTTGTGATGCTGGAGGCCAAGCCCCAGGACCTTGTGCTCTCTAGGAAAGTGCTCTGTTCTACTGAGCTGCGGTGTGTGCTCCGCATTCCCGGAGATCTTCTGAAGAGGAAAGTCTAGCACTTGTATTTTAATAGATTGCAACATGATTGTCCCAGCGTCCTTTTCTCTTTTTGCTCAGGTTGCTCCGTATGGCCCACACAGAAGAAACGATGGCCAGGGGTCTACAGAGGAGCTGAGGCTTATTGATTAACATATTAAAGGCTCTGAGTGAACCACGGCTTAGGAATTGGGCAAACACCAAGCTGAAAGTAGCCAGGGGTTCTGGTAAGGGAGGAGGAGGAGGAGAAGAAGGTCTTCATTACTTGACCTGGTAAAGAAATGACATGGTTGTTTGAAGGGAAGCAGTAGTTTCATTTAGAACATCCCAGCAGAAATTTCCTACTTCCAGGTTTCTGGTTAATTATGCTTAAATAGTAGAATGTCTTTCCTGATGAGCGTTAGTCTTTGGCTGGCCTAAAAGATGATTTTTTCTACTGAGTAGGTTTGCTAGTCATCCTTCTATCTGCAACGATAGAATCTGATATAATAATTCAGAAAGCCTTTGTTTTTTGCTCACAGTTCTGGAGGCTTTATACTGCTTTGGAGTCATTGCTCGTGGGCCTGTGACAGGCAGCAGTACATTGGGGACAACTTCTCCGCACTACACATCCAATGGGGCATTCATCACTGGGAGATGCTACTTCTCCTCTCTCTGAAATCATTAGACACCTGTCGTTCTTTGCCTAGGGGTGGAACCCTATGAGATTTCCCTCCTCTGAACTTAGCATGTCTATTTATATGGCAATGGTTCAGATCTTAGTTATGCACCTATTTCTATGATACTAGTAGACATCCTGGTATCTGGCTGTTAGCATTTTTCTGCTTCTTCTTCCTTGATGCTCCTGAGCCTTGGATATAGGAGCTGAGATATAGATGTATCCACTGGGCTTGGATCCTCACGATCTGCTGATCTCTGCTTTGTGTCCAGTTGTGGTTTTCTGTCATGGTCTTCACTTCCCATAAAGACGGCTTTTTTGATGAGGGGTGAGAGCTACGTTTATCTGTGGACATAAGGATACAGTTTAGAACGTAGTAAGGAATGATGCTGGTATAGCAAAGCGGCCCTTTGTTCTTTTGTAAGCTGATGGAAGATACCTGGCGCTTTCTTCCTCTCAACTCTTGCGCAGCTACTGTAGTAAATCCCAGCTTGGCTGCTTGAGGAAATATCCTTTTATCACTGCGACAAAATACCTGATGTAACAGCTTAAAGGGAAGGAAGGTTTGTTATGCTCACAACTGTAGAAATTTCAGTCTATGACCACTCAACCCCTGTTTCGGTCCTGTGGCAACATAGAGCATCATGGTGGAGATGTATGGTGGAGGAAGTCTGTTTACCCCACTGCTTCCAGGAAACAAAATGAGAGGGGGGTGGGAAGCCAGAGTTTCAAGATCTCTTTTAAAGATACAGCCCAAATGAGTTAACTTTCTCCCAGTAGTTCCTGCCTCTGAAGTGTGCCACTACTTCTCAAACTTACATAGCATAGGGACCAAGCCTTCAAACCTGTGGGACTTGGAAGGATTATTTAATATACAAAATATAGCACAAGAGGAAGCCATGACCAGTCCCATCTGTGATACAGCAGCAGATATTCAGGAGCCACGGCATAGCTGAGCCCGGCTGAGGTCATCAATTGCATAATTGTGAACAAAATTATCCCTTGGTTTCTGTAGGGAACTGGCTCTAAAACTCAGAATGTCTGACAATCTCCAAACCTCTGGAGGCGAATGTACTATATAGCATGGTGACATGTTTGTCTCTCACATCCGCCTGTGTCTTTACATCATGTCTAGGTTATTTGCAATACACAGATGATGTAGTCTTATACTTCACCATTTAGGGAGTAACAGCAGGAAAATTACAGGCTCAGCATACACTGCAGTCCTCTGAAGGGACACATACTTCTGTTTAGTGTAAAAATGTGGAACCTGAGGATACAGGCCACTAATTACAACTGTGTGTGTGTTTTTTTTTTTTTTTAAAGATTTTATTTATTTATTATGTATACAACATTCTACCTTCATGTATGCCCGCATGCCAGAAGAGGGCGCCAGATCTTGTTACAGATGGCTGAGAGCCACCATGTGGTTGCTGGGAATTGAACTCAGGACCTCTGGAAGAGCAGCCAGTGCTCTTGACCGCTGAGCCATCTCTCCAGCCCCAACTGTGTGTTTTTTTTAAAAAAATATTTATTTACTTATTATGTATACAATATTCTGTCTTTGTGTATGCCTGAAGGCCAGAAGAGGGCACCAAACCTCATTACAGATGGTTGTGAGCCACCATGTGGTTGCTGGGAATTGAACTCGGAACCTTTGGAAGAGCAGGCAATGCTCTTAACCACTGAGCCATCTCTCCAGCCCTACAACTGTGTTTTTAAGTCATATCGCTTTAGATTGTTTGTTATTCAGGCCAGACGGCCACAAGGACTCCTGCCTCTCCAGTCTCTGCATAGGAAAGATTCCTACCTTTTAGAGAGAAATCCCACCTACCTGCAGAAACAGGAGTACCCCCATTCTCTCCTTCCCAGGGCCCCTTGTTCATTCTCAGCCTCAGCTGCTGCTGTTACTAAACTAGAGTTGAGAGGAGCTGTCTTTGTTCTGGATTTAATGGAATTTTGTTGTTCCATTGTCAGGGTACCTCTCAGGGTAAGGGACAGTAATTGCTCAAACTTTATAGTCCCCACTCTGTGAGATAATACACAGCTGCCACAGATAAAGTAAGACAGGTGCCTGTCTGGGATTGGTGAGTGCAGAGTGATTCTGCCGGTGGCGGGTGACTGGGCTCTTGTCCTCCTTGCAATTGCTCTGTCACACAAAATTTCCCAGGTCCCCTGCCTATTGCCTCAGTGGCAGAGACTGATGCAGAATGAGGAAGATTTAAGGACTCCTGCCCACCTGGGAATGAAGCTAGCTCCACATTTACCCTCTACAGGAGGGTCCCTAGATTCTTCAGGAGTTAAGTGCTCAGAAAATTCTCTGTCACCTCAAGACAAACTGGAGTGCACCCCTTCTCATTGGGGGTGGAGGAACTGTCAAGACCCCAGCTTATCTCTCAACCTTCAGACAGTACTGACTTCAATCAATGCATGCTATGTTTTTTCATATACACATACTCATTTATACATAATGTTTAATTTACAATTATTATAAACAGTGAAAGGCAAAACATTAATCACAATATACTGTAAGAAAATTGCTAGCACAGCATCTTTTTGTGATCTGGAAGTATTAATAGGCAAAATTGCTTGAACAAAAATCCTAATACCACGAAGTCAATCTGATCACCAAGAAGGCTGCTAAATGATTCATGGACAGTAGTGTATAAATGTGTCCACACAGGGCAAAAGGTTGAGTTTCATGTCTCCAGGGGGACTGAGAAGGATGGCTATGACTTTAGGATGTTACTCAGAATAGCACACGACTTACTGGCTAGGAGCTATTCATTTCTGGAATTTTCCATTTACTATTTTGGGCTGTGATTGATTATCAGTTACTGAAACCACGGAAAGTGGAGCTGCCTCTAGAAGCCACAGCTTGGCAAAGGGAGATCATAGGGTCTAAATGGCCTTGTTATGGGGTGATGGTGAGTTAGCCCCACCTGACTCCCTTGTATGTGGCAGAGCTTCATGGGGTGACAGACCTGGTTCCCCAAGACTGTGGGCCTCACCAGCAGCTCTCTTCAGACTCTCCTAACATGAATGAAATGGAGTGGACTTGGAGCAGAGACAGAATGTTTGTGTTGCTGTGGACCTCCTCAGGGATCATTCCACTTCCCACGTGAAACAAGCTTTATATGTGTGCATATGTGTGTGCGTGGGTGAGCAGGGGTTGTATGCTCTGGCTGGGAGGACTTTTGCAAAAGAAGTTTCTCACGCCTTGCTAATCCTGCTTGCCTTTCCGTTGAGTTCTTCATGTTTGGTTTTCCTTTCTGAGACTTCTGGGACACAACGGTGTATTTTATATTTCTGCTGCAGGGCTATCACATATGAGCCCCTGTATTGGCAGACTGCTGTTTTGTTTCTGCCAAGTAAATAAGCTGGGATTCAGATAGCAGGCTGTGAGTAGACTTGTCAATTGAAATCCCCAAATAAAGTCCAGCATTTGAGGAAGGGCAGGTTCAGTCCTAAGCATGGAAAGGTGAGATCCAGGGGCCTTGAAATCACTGTGCAGTGGAGCTTCCAAGTGTCCTGCAGCCCTGACCCCTCTCAGTTATAAAATTAAGGTGAGCACACTGGGAAGGACAAATAACCCACTAGCAAAGCTCTAGAAACTTCCCCGAGTCCCCTCTGATCCTTTGCTAGAGTCCCTCTGAACCGTATTCACAATGTTTGGAGATCCGTTGGCATGTAACTCATTAGCCAAGGAAAGCACCTTCTTGCTTATTCTCCTCAGATGGTAGACTGTCAACATAAGAACAAGCGTGGGATTTATGTCCACAGCGTTGACCGCTGTTTGGCCCTTGCTCGGATTTCACGTTGTAAATTACACTTTTGAGTATGGCCTGCCCCAGGAGTTGGGAAATTTATGGTTTGAGGTTATGCTACATGGAAGATCAGATGTGCGGGACTATGAGTCTGGTTGGGGACATTTTACAGAACCCAGCATTCTTGGCCTTGCTATCCTCCTTTGTTCTGGTTAGGGCATTCTGGTCTGGGTACATGGGTATAATAGGTTGGGATAGGCAGGGATATAGTAGTTGGCATAGTGTTGCAACTCACTGTCGGACTTTACTGGCAAATAATAATGAAGGTTTGTAGATGGGCTGGCAGCTTTCTATGTCCTGTTTCTGTGGAAGGAGCCATAAACAATTGAAACAGATTTGTTGAGACTATATTTGGCAATGTCTACAATTTTCCGTAAAGTCTAGAGGACATAATCTGGTGTACAGTACAGAAATATGCACAGCACACAGTGTGTATTATACCTAGGCAATGGAGAGAGTGCTATGGTTTGGATATGATTTTCCCCTAAAGGTCCATTTGCTAAAGAAGCTGAGTCTCCAATGTGGCATTCAGGTGGTGGAACGTTAGTATGTGAGTAACACTAGCAAGTAGTCAGCTCATGGGGCTCTGCCCCTTAAATCGCCTGATATGGTCTTATAAGAGCTAGTTATAAGCCAGGCAGTTGTGGCGCACTCCTTTAATCCCAGTACTCAGGAGGCAGAAGCAGGTGAAGCCAGCCTGGGCTACAGAGCAAATTCCAGGACTGCCAGAGAGCTACAAAGAGAAACCCTGTCTTGTAAATAAACAAACAAAAAGAGAGTCAGTAATCAAACTGCAGGGCCTTGTCTCTCCTGTATGTGTCTGTTTTTGCCAATGCATCTCTGATACAGCCAGGGTCTCTCAACAGGAGGACAATGTTGTACTGTTGGACATTCCAGCCACCTGAATAGTAAGACAGGCCTTTCTACTTCATGACAAGTCTCAAGTATGACAATGACGTGAAACACTTATCCTATTTGTTTTCTATGGCTGTGATAAAACACCATGACTAAAAGCAACTTGGGCAAGAAGGGGTTGTTTGGCTGTTGTTTCATTTGCCTGTTGTTTTGTTTGGCTGTTGTTTGACTTATATTTCCATGTCACTGTCCACCAGTGAAGGAAGTCAGGACAGGAACTGAATCAGTAACCTGGAGGCAGGAACTGATGCAGAGACATGGAGGAACACTGAGCTTTTTTTTTCTCTATGAACTAGAACCACCTTCCCAGAGGTGGCATCACCCATAGAAGGTTAGGTCCTCTCATATCAATCAATATTCAAGAAAATGCCCCACAAATTTGCCTTCAAACCAACCTGGTGAAGGCATTTTTCTCAGTTGAGATTTCCTCTTCCTAATGACTCAAGCTTGTGTCAAGTTGACAAAAAACTAACCAGCACAGTGAAGTATAAATTAAAAGGATGCATGTGTAAGATGTAACTCAGCAATGTTTTAAATTGCATTAAAAAGAACAAAAGACAGCTTCACACCTGTTAATACAGTTACTATCAGAGAAATGGGAAATAATTGTGAATGAGAATGTGGAGAAATCAGGGCTTTTGTAAATTGTGGGTAGGATTCGAAAATGGCACAGTCACTATGGAGGAGTTTGGTTGCTCCCCCAAAAGCTAACCATAGAACTGCCATGTTCCCCAGTAGCCTTATGTTCAGGGGAAGCTGGGTGGGAAATGCTGTAGATGCAGAGGGACAAGCGCTACACAATGCCACTGGAGAGATCTAAACTGGGGACATTCACAGAAAAAGGAAGTGAAGGAGTACTGGAAATTTTGGAGTTCGTGTTCAATGGGCAGAGATCCTCTGTGAGGAGAGTCTTGGAGATGGGTGGTGTGATGGCTGCACACAGTGTGAACAGGTATAATGTCACACAACTGTACGTTTTAAAATGCTGCTTGACTGTGCAGTTGAAATGACACATCTTAGGCTAGTTTGCCACAGTATTTACACAGGAGAAGTTAAAGTACATGGGATCATTCACCCGGCCTTCTTTCTAGCTCATTCCATTTGGGCTTCCCCATGATATCTTTTGGTAGATAATGCTTGGTGATATCATTGGCTACATTTTAGAGATAGGTAAATAAAGGTACAGGGACTCTGCCCCTTAGTCTATCACCCCCATTTACTTTCTTTGTGTCGTATAATAAGAATTGTCTTTTATTTGTCTGCCATCACTTATCTTCCATTGGCATATACAGTTTTATCAAGGTAAAGACTTGTGGGGGCCAGTTACTGCCAGTATTCCTAAGGAGTGGTGCACACAAAATATTTGTACTGAATGAGAACAGATGACCTTCTTCACCTGGTTCTCCTTTGAACTGGCAAAGAGCAAACATTGCTCTGAGTCATCCTCTTGCTCTGTGTCTTCATCAGTGCTCAGAGGGGTGGATAATCCCATGAATGGGAGGGTTCTTCGTGCTCCTAGAGGTCATCCTATGTTCCTGGCCAGAACTCCTCCGGAGCATCTTGCCTGCATCTTACCCTACCCTTTCTTAACCCTTACCCCAGAGACAGCAGGTGAACCTGGGCAGGTAGGATTTCTCCAAAAGTGTTGGAGCCCACATGACTATACAGTCACTGTACAGCTGATAGATTCATGAAGGCAGACCCACAGTGTACAACTTATGGACCTACCCATTTTGCAGAGCTGTGGGAACACTTGTCTTTTGAAAAAGTCACTGTCATAGCTGTGCAAACCTTGTGAGGTCATGATTCTACTTTCAAAATGGAATTCATTCCCAAAATGCCTCAGCAGTGTGACTTCTGCATAGGCAACAGAATGACCTTTTCATTCCCCCACACCATGAGGCCTTAGAGTGATAGTAGTCACTCTTTGTTCTAAAAATCAAATTTACATAGAATTAATCCCACAAAATTATCTGCTAATAGATCACATAGAAATGTCTAAAGAAAACAGCCACTGAGCAAGAAGGTAGCATGCCCTACCTTAGCTAACAAACAAATCTGGGTGTCCCCAAAACTGGTTGTCACAAAAGAGATTGGATGAGGAGAATGGGTGAATCCAGGACTCAGGGATGTTTAGCAACTTTATCTAAAGGTTTGGATGTCAGATATTTTCTCTTGGGTGCTGGCTCTTTCCTGGTTTGTGTCACATGTTCTGGAGTACTGCTTTGTCAGGTTCTATCTGCCCTTTTGTGATTTTGTTATGCATATTATCTGTTACAGTAAAATTAAATGCTGCAGGTCCCTGAGGGGCAGCAGTGGGCAGCGCAGTGGGCCACGAGGGACAGTGGGTCCCAGGCAGAGAACCTAGTGATAGGTGAGAGACAGCGATGGATAGATGCGCCATGCAGACGGAGATTGGATATTTATTTAGTGGGTTATGGAAGGGAAGGGGAAAGGGGAGAGGAAGGGAGAAGGGGGACGAGGAGAAAGAGGCAAAGGAGGGGGAAAGAGGAAAGGAGCCATGGCAGCACCTACCTCTTCAGAAGAGAGATGGAAAGGAAGAAAGTCTCAGGCTGGAAGCAGAAGGAAGATCAACTTGCCTCAGTGGACAGGGTGGGGGGGATGGGAAGGTAGGCGGGGTTTGTATCTTAAAGGGACAGGACAAGCCATTTCATTCCTATCTCTTTTTTATAATAAAAAGGCAGGAGGTTAGGAACAACAGGTCAAAGTATTTGGGGCAGTGGATTCTCAAGACTGCTTCCTGATTATTTGTGGGTATCAAAGCCTGACTGGCTCCAGTCTGGGCAATTCAGAAGCCAGAGAGGCTAAAGGCTACTTTGAGTGGGGACCACTTACAAGTAGTAAAAAAAAAAAAAAAAAAGAAAGAAAAGAAAAGAAAAAGAGAAAGAAAAATTCGAGGGATCCTGGGCCCCAAAGCAAATGCATTGCTCAGTGTGTACAGTGCTAGCATGGGAGGACTATCCCTGGGTTGTCCGATCATGTTTTTAGCTATGGAAAACAACAAGAGATGAATGTCAGCGAAGGGCTCAAGTGTAGCCGTAACCATTAAGCTCCCAGTAATCCTCTGATGTTCCTAAAAATGGGGAGATCACCCCCAACCACAGCCTGTCACAGTCATTCTGACATAATATGCTAAAACTTATGTTTTCACAAATCCAAAAAATTCTTATGAGTTCCAGGGAGTCTGATTGAAGGATCCACCTTAAATAGGTCACATACACCCCTCTTAATTCCCTGATCCTAATTTTTTCCCCTAAACTTAACTTTGTCCTCTGTTCTGCTAATACCTTAAACAGGTATAAGAGACACCAGACATTCCTATACTGCAAACATTGGACAGGAGCAAAGAGACCAGCTACCCCAGGATGTGACCAGCACCCTACTGGGAAACCTGCTGTTCGTCATGGCCCATGGGCACCTCAGGCTGGTGCTGTTTTATTTTTACCATAACATTATCATTGTCCTTGCCTATGAAAATTTCCAACTATGACTGTAAAACCTAGAAACCTCATGGATATCACCCCTACTCTCTCTTTTCTCCTTCTTCTTCTTCTTCTTCTTCTTCTTCTTCTTCTTCTTCTTCTTCTTCTTCTTCTTCTTCTTCTTCTTCTTCTTCTTCTTCTTCTCTTTCTTTTTCCTTCTTCTCTTTCTCCTCCTCCTCCTCCTTCTCCTCCTCCTCCTCCTTCTCCTCCTTCTCTTCCTTCTCCTCTGCTCTCCTTTACTACAATTTTCCTCCTCACCTGAAAAATAAAGAACATGCAGAGGTAATATGTTTGAGTTAATTATTTTACCTTCAGATCTTCTCTTGCCATAGACACCTTACTCTGAACCCTGAGGGAATACTGAGTCTGGTACTCAAGGCTCCAGATACAAAATATATTGTGCTCTGGACTATGTTCCACCTCTTCTTCTCACCCACTTTCTCGCACGAGGTGTTGTTGTGGGTACGCTTCTGCAAGGAGTGCTATGTATGTACACATCCAGGGCTCTGTCCCACCCAACCTAGCATCTCTCCCACTCTCTGCTACTTCAGAGTTGGAAGTTAGCAACTCTGACCTGTATCCAGCAGCATGGAGTGGTCAGGAAAGCTGGGTTCTGAACTCAGTGTCTCAAGGCATCCTGCAGCATGGCACACATAAAACCTGACCTCACTTAACTTATTTCTCAGAAGAAACAGGAAAAGGACACCTGAAACAAAGCCCAACCTACCCAAACAATAGAAGTTTTGGCACATCAGGACAGGATGCCATCCAGGAAGCTGGGAAGTTGGACGACTGGAGAAAGGAAGATCAGGTGTAGAAGGGTCTTCTGTCTATGTGTTACTTTCATTGGTTAAATAAAGAGACTGCCTTGGCCTTTTGATAGGGTAGAAAATTAGGTAGGCAGAGTAGACAGAACTGAGTGCTGAGAGAAAGAAGGCAGAGTCGGAGAGAGCCACCCGCCATGAAGCTGCCAGGTCAGACACACTGAATCTTTCCCTGTAAGCTGTGACCTCGTGGTGACATACAGATTATTAGAAATGGGTTAATCAAGATGTGAGAGTTAGTCAGTAAGAGGCTAGAGCTAATGGGCCAGGCAGTGTTTAAATGAATACAGTTTCTGTGTAATTATTTTTGGTGTAAGCTAGCTAGGTGGCAGGACGTGGCTCTCTTCTCCTTACTACAGGAAGAAGGAAGGAGAGGTCCGTTCCAACCACTGCACCTGCTTATACTGTCAGTTTCTTGGAAGAAAGAGGTACTTATTTGTGAAATCAGGATAGATGGGTGTTGAAGGAGCCGCGGGCTGCGTTCCTGCCACCTGGCTCCCGGCCGCCTGGCTAGCTTATGCTCCAAAATAATTACATGGAAACTGTATTCTTTTAAACAGTGCTTGGCCCATTAGTTCTAGCCTCTTAATGGCTAATTCTCACATCTTGCCTTAACCCATATTTAGTAATCTGTGTAGCACCAGTCTTACCGGGAAAGATTCAGCATGTCTGACCTGGCGGCTTGCTTCATCGTGTCTGCCCTGGAGAGCAGAAGCATGGTGTCTTAGCTCACTTCCTCTTCCTCCCAGCATTCTGTTCTGTTTACTCCACCCACCTATGTTCTAACCTATGAAGCCAAGCAGTTTCTTTATTAATTAACCAATGACCTTCCCACATCAGATGAGTGCCAGTGACACCTCTCCTGTTTAAGTAAAGCGGATTAAAGTCTCTAAATGCATGGCTTCTGGATCTACATCATGCTTGTGCGCAAGTGGGAAAGTCACACTCTAATGTGGATTAAGGACACAGAGAGAGCAGGGGAACATCCCAGGGTCTGAGAATTCACAAGAGACCATCTCCTAACAGCAGAGTGAAGATAGCTATCCATGGAGTTGAAATTCAGAGCATCATGCACTCAGCAGTGAGTCTTGGACTCAGGCATCTTTATTCATTTATGGAAACCAGAGCACAGATGGCTTTAGAGAGCTCCTGGAGTCTGATAAAAAGTCACTCAATGATTGCTCTTTGGTTTCCCATTATGAGAAATCCAAGGAATTGCCAGGATTTATGGTAAGCAATATGAAGATCATTGCCAAAGAATTTTCTTTGTAATCAATTGACTGTCTCTGTTATTCATTTCACTGTCAAAGACAGAGTTGAAATGGGAACAGAGTATTTTGCTGGAGGAGGAAAAGCAATGTTTTGTTTTGTTTTTAAGAGTGAGGATGCCAGTTTAAGCCAGTGACTTGGCTTGACCTTGGGGCCAGGCTTGAGTCCTTGGTACATCCCCTCGATGCTCCAGAATGATTCTGACCTTGGGACACTGTGAAGGCTCTTCACATTAGTATACATTTCCCTACTGCCTCTGTATTTTGTATCTTTGCCCACTAACTTACACATCCCTGTACTTCTGAAGCCCTCCCAGGGCACTGTAGAGGCAAGGATGTTTATCTTCTGTGTTGCCAGAGGACCTTGTCCAGAGTCATATGGTTACAATATCTCAAGGCAGGTGTGCTGGCTAGCTTTTTGGGTCAACTTGGCACAAACTAGGGTTACCTAGGAGGAGGGGATCTCAATGGACGAAATGTCTATTACATTGGCCTTAATTAAGTCTGTATGGCATTTTCTGGAATGTTGATTGATGTGGGAGGCCCAGTCCCCCATGGGTGATGCCACTTCTTGGTTATTATAAGAAAGGTATCTAAGCATGGTCTTGGAACAAACCAATAAGCAGTGTTCCTCCGTGGCTCCTGCTCCTGCTTCAGTTCTTGCACTGCCTTTCCTCAGTGATCAACTGTGGCTGTAACATGTAAGCCAAATAAAGACTTTCTTCCATAGGTTTCTTCTAGTTATGGTATTTAGCACAGCAATAGAAAACAAACTAGCACAGTAGCCTATGTCTCCCGTAGGGCAGTAGTAGTAGAGACACTAATATCTCTAGATACAAGGAGCACAGGTCCAGACTTCGAAATGTCTTCCTTTTGTTCTCTGAGCACGTGGTGAATCATAACCCTGCTTAATATACCTTAATCTCTTTGTTTGTTGTATCCAGGTAAACAGAAGTTTGATTTGTAATTGGAGCCCTGAAAATACTTGTTAGAAGTTTCATGATTAATCTGTTACCATGATATTTACAAAATCAACTTCATTTTTATTACTATTTTATTAAGAAGCTTTAGTTGTTTATCTTTTGTATGCTTATCCTTCTGCTGGAGTTTTACCCTCCCATAAAAAATGAAAAACACCCACAGGACACTTGCTAGGTGTTCTTCTGCTTTTCTGTTGGACTAAGGTTAGAGGACACACTGGACAGTTGTGACCAGAGCTCCTTTGTATGCAGTGACCTTCCTGGCCCAGGGAACTGTCTTTGGGTATTTCTCCTTCTCCTATGGGATCTTCTTCAAGAATCCCAGAGATTATCCTTCTATAATCACCATGTTAAGTGGTCATCTGATCTATTCCTATTGCCATAACAAAATATCTTGGATTGGGTAATTAATAGAAAGCACAACTTCATTTCTCATAGTCCCACATGCTGTGAAGTGCAATATCAAGGTTCAGTGTCTGGAAAGGGCTCCTTACAAATGATACCTTTTGGCTTCATTCTCACATGGAAGAAGGAAGGGCTTCACCATGTCTCCTGACATGGTAAAGTTGACTAAGGGCACAAACAAAGTCCCTCAAATACCTCAATAAGATTTTTAATCCCATCCATGAGGGTGGCAATCTCATGATCCAATTACCCCAAAATTGCCTTTTTATTCTATTGCCTCCAGCATTTAGTTCCAACCTGATATTTGGAAGACTACAAGCATTTGTATCATACTGTTGAATGTCATAAGTAGGTACCCAAACTGCAGATACTAAGTTTAAATCCAAAAATTTTTTAAAAAATTACTTCCATATTTCCTCACAATCCATGTGGAAGAAATAATCTTTTCCTTGCTGGCTGAAAATGCACTCCTGTCACTACCCCTCCAGCTCTAAGTAACTCTATCATGTTTTCAAAGTTCTCGTGTATGTTTCCGATTCAAAGAGAGCTGGAGCCACTTTGTACTGTTATTATAGATTACTCCAGACTGTTATCAAGAGCAGAACTTTATTTCTCATACATACGGAGATTGGGAAGCCCAAGATAAATATGACAGCAAGTTAAAACACAGTCTCTGCTTGCACAGTCGTGCCTTGTGTCTGGGTTCTCTGGAGGTGGGATGTCATGTCTTCATGGCAGAATAGAGTCCAGTCCCACAAGTCCTTCATGGGGTGGAACACTGATGATCTAAGCTCCTCCTCAAAGGCCTTGCCTCCCAGTACATTTTTGTCTTGTTTCCAACATAATAATTTTGGAAGGAACACATTCAAACCATAGAAAAAGCTGGGGGACGCCTATCATTGGTGCTTTGCTCGCCCCCAAAGGGTCGCCTTCAAGTTGTTAAAAGAGCTGGGAATCACGCAGATGCCTTCTGCTCTGACCTATATTAGAGACTTTACAGGGTCTGCTGAGCAAGTCTTTGGACCCATGTCTTTGAAGCAGGAGTTACAACCTTCCCACATCTCTCTCTCTCTTCCCTGGGCTTCACTATGAAAGAAGTTTTGGAGAAATTTGGAGAAAGCAAAAGAACGATGGATGAAAGAGACCTTTATGTGGGTTTTTAAGTAAGGAATTTCACATAATTTTATACATAATTGTAATTTCTTACAGAAGGACAAGGGGAAAATGAGAGGGATGAAGAGATGGAGAGAGAGGAAAGAGAGAGAGAAGCCAGAATTGATCATTCTGCCATATTACCCATTTCTATAATTGTCATCTCCTCTGGGAGGGCTTTGGGTGTGTTTTCTCTTTGGTGTGTCATAAGAGAAATCCATTTCCCTCACACCATCATTGTATAATAATGTGCTCCATGTAGTCGATGCATGCTGACTAACCACGGGGGTGCCTTGCTGCTTATTGGGTCTTCTGGGTCATCTTCAGCTGCCCTTGGTGTTCTCAGTAGAACTTCTTTGTAGAGTGCTCACAGTATGTCTGCCTTGGCCAGGTGTGGTGGGGCTTTCTCTGTCTGGGAAGTGTTCATTTGTGAGTCTGAACTAAGGAGAGGCAGGGGAGAGTGATGGTTTAGAGGAGACAGTCCATAGACAGTCTCTGGAAGACTTCAGAATTGAAGTTACAGCTGTGCCTACATAGGTTTGAGAGCTCCCTGAATACATCACAGGCAACTAACTCAACTCAGGAGTTCTGGATCAGCCTATAGGGTTGGGACATGGGTTGTATTCTGTTTGTTTTAGCTCAGGAATGTCCTTACACCCTCTCTGTAGGTCTAAGGTCTATGATCTTCACTGACCAGACGTTTGAACTGACTGATTAAATGAAGATACCTCTGCTACTGGTAAAATCAAAGAATTAAGCTATCCATTTGGAGAATCTTTCTAATCACTTTTATCTGTAGAAGCTCTATTAGAAACAAAGCATCTTAAAGTTTTAGGAGAGATGCAGAGCCCTCTTTCATCTCTTTCTAGTGAGGCACCAGACAATCAATCATCTTCCTCTTGTATCCACAGATCAGTCATAGACTCACAGCTGATACAGATTGTGTACTCGTTAGGTGTCTGGATGGGGATGGACTTGTGTCTGGCTTCTTAAAAACTAAAGATTTGCTCATTTTAGTAGTTATTTATTTATTTTGGCATAAAAATTTGTTCATTCATTTTAGGGTCATTTTTAGAATATTTTGTTTGTTTACTAATACGAAAAGGGTACTATGGGTATTCAAATATAGTGTTATTTATGGTGGCAAGGTTTTAGGTCCATGGAGACCTGAACGCAGACTATGTCCTAATGACCCCATATTGTGTAAGACAGTGGCTTTAAGGCTGTGTGCTGCCTTTTGGAACTCCATTTCACAAAGTACCACTTGACTCCATTTTGAGTATAAATTTGAAGAAAGGATGGTGCTGTATCTCACTGTGTATGTTAACACCACTGCCTGGGGAGTGCCAACCACAAGAGACTGACAGATAACAACCAATTCCCAAAAGGAAACAAAACACACCTGTAAACCTGTCAGTAAATGTAAGGGCATATTATAAACATGTCAGAAAACAAATGAACAGGTGTAAGAAGCCAGGGAGCATTGCAAACTGAGGCAGACCAGCATCCTCACAGTGACCTGTCACCTGACTACCTGAGGCAGACCAGCATCCTCACAGTGACCTGTCACCTGACTACCTGGTGTGCAGGCAGAGAACAGTCGGAGGACTTCTCGCTTCCCTCAGGGCTTCGGCACAGCCTGGTCTCCGCTGCGGATGTAGCCTACTTCTCTGATGGTTCATCTGTTCCAGTCCTGGATTTCACCCTCGGTGGTCCTCTTCCTTGTGTCATGGCTTCACCGTAGTCCTGTAGCCCTGCAGCCACTCCAGATTCCCCTAGAAGCTCTCTAGGTGGTTCTTTAATATTTCACCCTCCCCACCTTCTCCTCATATCTGCAACAGCATCTGCCTGGGCCTTCAGTCAGGCCTCTGCTACTCCTTGTACTCTGGTGGGGAACCCTGTCTTGAACTTTTGTGTAACCCTCATGTATGTGCCTACAGAAACACACACACACACACACACGTTGCTGGACAAATGTGTGCTCAACTTCGCAGAAGTTAACCCCCACTGCTCTGAAATGGGAAAACCATGGAACTGGGAGCTGAGTCCTACCTTGAGTGTGAATGAGTGTCTGTTCTGAGAGCAGTTTGCTCAACCAGTTTAAACTCACACTTGTTTAGCACCTCACAAGTGCCTTTCACATAGACTTGCTGATACCATGAGCTGTTTATGTTACAAAGCGACAGCCGTGGGTCAGGGTCAGGTGGGCAGCATAGTCCGTCAGTGTGCACCTGGCTATGGCTGTGCTATAAAGAAGGTGTGCACTTGGTCTTTGTCTTTTTGGTGACAACTGTGGAATTTCCTGGGGCGCTGGACTGTCCTAATCATGCACAAGGAACTCCCTTTCATCTTTCCAGGTATGCTAATGAGTTGTGTCTAGGTGGGCTTCTGAAAATATCAAGATGGGAACTGGCCATATTGTCCTACCACTGACCTTTCAGGTGGGTACATAATCCAAGGGGTTAACAATTTTTTAAATAAAAAATTTGAATGTTTTCAACTTTATATGTGTATACACATATTTGAACATATTCACCCTCCATTATCTCTTATTTTCTCCCCATTTCTGCTGACTTTCTTCTTCTTCCCCAATTATCCCTTTTTACTTTTATGTTTTCTTCTTTCTTCTCCTCCTTCTTCTTCATGACCCACTGAGCATAAATGTGGCACTTGCATGAGTATGGGTGAGGGGTCATTTATTAGGGTATGGGCAACTTACCAGTGGCCACAAAATGACTCCCCTTGCATTAACTGTCAAAAACTCCTCAGAGAAGTGTGGGTGTGGTCTTGTGATCCCCTCCCCTATATGGGATGGAATGTTAGGGGCCCAATCTTGTGCAGGTATCCATAGCTGCTATGTGTTCATATCTAGAAAACAGCATTTCACAACACTTCTTTCCTTTCCTTGGTTCTTAACTACATTCTTTTCAAATCCTTCTTGCCCTGTATTCCCTGGACCTTAGAAGGTATGCTATATATGTCCTATTTAGGACCGAGCATTCAACAGCCACTTGTTTTTAGTGTTTTGACCAGTTATGAGTCTCTGTATTAACCACTGCCCACTACAAAAAGAAGTTTATTGGATAAAGGCTGAGAGAGGCACTAGTCTATGTATGTAAACATAAACATTTAAAGATGGGTTGGCTGACTACATGTCCATTTGTAATGTATCTGATGTGGGATTCCCCTACGTATGATATCAATATGTTTTATTACCATTGGTTAATAAAGGAGCTGCTTTGGCCTATAGCAGGGCAGAATATAGCCAGACTGGAAGAGATATATAGAGTAGGCAGAGTCAGGGAGGTGCCATGTAGCTGCTGAAGGAGACAGATGCCAGAACCTTACCCGATAAGCCATAGCCTCGTGATGATGCACAGATTAATAGAAATGGTTTTATTTAAGATATAAGAGTTAGTTAATAGGAAGCCTGAGCTAATAGGTCAAACAGTGTTGTAATTAATACAGTTTCTGTGTGATTTTTTGGGTCTGGGTGGCTGGGAAATGAAATAGAATACTCTGCTTACACGCATCAGGAGCAAATTTCCTCCACGATTGGTGACATCTCCAGATGTAGGCTTTTGATTAGGTTTATCTTACCAAGGAATCCTCTTAGGAAGTGGTCCTCAAATCCAATAAGAAAATTGTTGTTATTTCCCCAAGCAGTCTTTTCATGATTGCAGCAGAGAGCACATCTTATCCTGCAGTTCTAGGTGGTAGCATGCAGTGTTCATAGCTAGGCAGAACCATTGATGGTTTCTTATTTCCAGCGGCTGGCATAGCATTTTCAGACACTAAGAACACTAGCCAAACTTTCAACTCAGTTAAGGCTTCACTGCTTTGTGTCCTATTACCAATATATATAGCTAGGCAGAACCATTGATGGTTTCTTATTTCCAGCGGCTGGCATAGCATTTTCAGACACTAAGAACACTAGCCAAACTTTCAACTCAGTTAAGGCTTCACTGCTTTGTGTCCTATTACCAATATATGTAGCGTCTTAAACAATGGCATTTAGCATCTAGTTCTGGTGGGTAGTGACTAGCCATGGCAATAGCGTGTACTTGTCACCTTTGAGGTTTCCTCATCGCTACAGTTATCAAGGCAAAAACTTGTACTCCAGCAGCTCCCAAGAGATAGGTTCAACCACTCATCCCCAGGATGCTAATTACAGAAACAAGTAATGGTGAGGAGCAGAGAGATTTACTCAATGTGGCCATGTTGGGAAGAGGAACCAATAAAACAGTCTAGTGCTCCAAGTCCATCACTGTGGCACTAACATGGACTTAAGGGAGAACTGGGGCAAAGGGGCAAGAGATGATCCGTAATTGCAGTCCTGTTCTGCTTTCTGCCTGTTGATGGTTGTACCATATCTGGGCCCTTCAAGGTCTTGAAGGCGGTCTGAAAAGTTCTTGTTGCTTTAAGAAACAAGGGAGTTCTCAGGGATTATCACTTCTTTTAGGGTACAGCCTTACCCTTATGGATAATTGCCTTTACCTGGAAAATAAGGTATGTCCTTTGCAGTTGTACTGTTCCAAGAATTCAAAGTGACCCAACAAGGAAGGTTAAGGACAATAACTTATGTCTGTGCCTTTAGCTTAAAAAAAAGGAGGCAGAAAGATACAAAGCAAATGCAGTGACTTCAGGCTCAAGCAAGGACTCAATGCATTTTAGAAAAAGCAACTGCAAAACGCATATTTCAAGCATATGAGATAGTGATCTCACCCATCATAGTGATTTCATCAATCACAGTAATCTCATCTCATCAGCCATGTCTATGCCATAAAGCTCTGAGACAATGGAGCATATGGGTTGCTGAACACACCCATGTGTAGAAGGCCTTTCTTGGAGAGGCTGTGCTGCCTATAGAGGGCATTAAAGCTCTATGAAAAGATCACTTTCTCATAACTGGCTATGTGTATATAAACTAAAGGCACTTATTGATGCTATGGGAGAGCTAGAATAGCCAGAGACATCTGGAAGAGTCCAGAGCTGAGAGAGGAAGAAGTATACTGAACATGGCCATGGTTATCTGTGAGAGAGGGGAGAATGGCAGGAGACAGAGAATGAAGAAAGCATAGCGAGAGGAGCAGGAGCAGGGCAGAGAGGGAGAACGAACATAGAATAGCAGGGAATGAGTAGCTGAGGGAGGGAAGTCCGTGAACTGGAGGGATGTTGAATTAATGTGGGTCGAAAAATACCAGGCTAACTACAAAATAAACTGGTTTGGGAGGTCCATCTCTCTGTGTGTTGCTTTTCTTGGTTTATGAATAAAGAAACTGCCTTGACCTGTTGATAGGGCAGAACTTAGGCAGGCAGGGAGACAGAACTAAATGCTGGGAGAAAGAAGGACGGAGTCAGAGAGATGCCATGGATCCTCTGACTGAGACAGATGCTGGTTTGAATCTTTGCCGGTAAGCCACTGCCATATGGCAATATACAAATTAATGGAAATGGGTTAAATTAATATAAAAGTTAGCCAATAAGAAGCTAGAGCTAATGGGCCAAGCAGTGTTTTAATTAATATAGTTTCTGTGTGGTTATTTCAGTTCTGGACAGTCAGGACAAACAAGTGGCCCAGGGCCCTCCTCCTACAATAAACTAATTCTATTTTTGTTTGTTATAAGGGACAAACTCACAAAACAGGGATAAGAAGTCCAAGCTCAGCTGTGTAGTGCAGGAATGAGAGAGAGAGAGAGAGAGAGAGAGAGAGAGAGAGAGAGAGAGAGATAAAGAGAGAGAGAGCAAGTGAGCAAGAGAGTGCCCTGGCCTGTTGTTTTTCTCTGGGTACCCAAAAGTCACACCCTAACCTGATCCCATCTCTTAAAGATCATTGGCTGACAAAGATTCCCCATCAGAGGGAGTTAAGGGTAGGGAAGGTGGTGAGCAGGGCTAGGATGCTAGTGTGGACTTTGAATGTGTAACACTGAGGGTGACTGGAGACCAGAATGAGCTTTGATATGCTAACAGGCACTACAAGTAGCCATATGTTCCTACTTCTGTAGCTAAAATTAAGGGAAATGACTTCTTTTGGTAGAGGGGAACCACCCTAACAAGTTCCTGAGAAATGCTGGCTTTTATTTAACCACCAGATATCCTCTATAGTCCAGGTTGAGCTCATTTCTGCACCATATTTGAATTGCCTATCAGAGTTTTCTCTGGGCCTGGCTAGATGCCCTCTCCTGATTGTTTGTTCATTTGCATCCTCAAAAGTAAAACTATTATAATTAATTGTAGTTATTGTATTGAATAATTTTGTCAGTCATTCTAGCAAACTGTCAGACTTAATAACAATGGGAATGCCTAAATTTGTAGTCAGCTGAGCAGAAGAACAGGCAGCCTGGGAACAGGCTTTGTGTCTGAAGAGGGGACAGTCTTGTGATTGCCTGTTCATCTCATGGTTTGTGTTCAGTCTCTGGGCAAATAGTGTCAGCATGCAATTGTAAAGACACTCATGTGGTGTCAGAGAACTGGTGTTTGTGTCAGGGAAAACCACACGAATTGATTCTGAGCTATAGGTTCCTCTCCCATTTTGTTCCTGTGGGACCATAACTGAGTTGTCCTTTACAAAGCCAAAACAATCGACATTAGGACTTTAGAAAATACATGAAATGTGTTGGTGCTTGTGTGAATGTAACAGCCACAGGATGTGAGCGAGGAGTCTGTGGGTTTGCCAAAACTTCTGTAAATCTTCTTAGGACATGTACAGAATCTAAATTCCAAAATGTGTCACAGAGTCAATGAGCCAAAGCAGAAGATACATGTTGCCAACTATGAGCAGAAAGATATAACATCAGAGAAGTCATGAACAAAGACTTTAGTGAATATGTAAATATCATAAATGAGCAATACTAAATGTTCCTGGAGCAATAATTGATGATATTCAATGAGTTTTGTTTGTACATTCTAAATATGACTAATGAGAGCAGAGTCTCTATTTTGGTCTAATTATTTAGGGAGGATAAACATGTCCATTGAAGTCATGTGGAAATTTTGCATATGTTTTCTAGGTCTATGTCAGTTTCCCTCCACCATGCTGAGTTGCTGGGCCTGAGGTCTATGACTGACAGAACCTCCAGCTGACTTTATCAGGGACAGAGCTATCAAACCTTTTTCCCCCTCTGCTCTGCCCCAGAAAGCAGTAGTGAGGACTCCAGCGCATTGAGTCTGCTCAGAAATACCAGAAATACCAGGACCTATTGGGAAGTGCTAGAGGTTGGGCATCCAGTTCCACAGAATTTGTATCTCTCCACACCATCTGTCTCACTTATTGGCAGATGAGAAGCAGAGTTTTTAGCTTAAGTCTGGTGTGGGACAATTCTGTATTGTGTCAATTATGTTTTAAACAAATGCTGATTGGCCAGTATCCAGGTAGGAAGTATAGGTGGAACAACCAGACAGAAAGTAGAGGTGGGGCAATGAGAACAGGAGTATTCTGGGAAGAGGGAAGTCTCTTCCTGCAGTCCTGTCTAGACACTGAAGAAGCAGGATGTGACCTGCCCCACTGAAAAAGGTACTGAGTCATGAGGCTAACATATATAAGAATAATGGGTTAATATATATTATAAGAGCTAATACAAAGCCTGAGCTAATGGGCCAGTTTATAACTTATGTAGGCTCTCTGTATGATTTTCTTTGGGGCAAAATGGCTGTGGGAACTGGACAGGACAGAAATCCCAACAAGCAGGCCCTCATGTTACAGAATGGCACCCATGTGGACAACTGCATCCATATAAAGGTTGAGAGAGCTTGGAAAGTAATTCAGGCAGAAAAGAATAGAGTAAAGCATGGCGGGTCTGCTCTGCTTGCTAGAGATAAGCACTCTCATTTAAGAGAAGCTTCCTGACTCAGCTTTAGTTGCGAAAACCCTGCAGCTCTTTAAGAGGTCCTGCCACCAAACACTTAAATAGTGTTGATAAAAGCTGACCTCATGCTTGTCGGTTTTCAGTGATAGCAGGAAAAAAAGCTATGCCGTTTTAAAATGCCAGCTTTCTGGGCCATCCTGCAAGTGCAAACTCTGACTCTCGGAGGCAGGAGTCTGGCTACAGAGAGAGCATTTGAGTGTAGTTTGTGGACACAGTGTTGCAGCTTGCTTGCTGGCAAGGACCTTGAAACACCATAGAGTTGTGGCAATAAACATGGCTACAGCTGGTACCTCCACCATGAGGCTGGAATCACAGAAAGCTAAGGAATGAGCTGGATCCAGCCGTCAAAGTCACAGCTTTAATCCTACCCATATTGCTTAAAGATTCATGTGGTCAGAAAAAGAGAGATGTACAGTAAAGAGAGATTTAAAGATGAAGAAAACCTCTAAATGATTTACTGTGTGCTTAAAAGAATATGCTAGCTTAGGAGAAAAAAGAAAAAGGTTAAAGTCCTTAAAATAAAAAGAAACAAAGAGAGTAGTTGGGTGTGGTGGTACATACCTTTTTATGGATGTACATATTTTACTATCTATTAGAGACAAAAGCAAATTTTCATACTAATGAAATGGATGTGCTCGTTCCTCTAATACAAAGATATACTGATGTAGTCAGATTTTATTTGGACTCCCAGCTCAGAAATGACATGGAGATTTATTATTAATTATGAAAGATCAGCCTTATCTTAGCCTTGTCCCACTAGCCCTCCTGTACACAGATGATAAAAGGGCTGGGGTGGTACACACCTTTAATCCTAACACTTGGGAGGCAGAGGTAGACAGATCTCTGTGAATTCAAGGTGTGGTAGCACACATCTTTAATGCAGAGATGGGTGGATCTCTGTGAGTTCAAGGACAGCCTGGCGTAGAGTGAGTTCCAGGAAAAAGATACACAGAAACCCTGTCTCAAAAAGCCAAAAAAAAAAAAAAAAAATAAAAGAAATAGAGGTTAAAATAAGCCATGTAAAGATGAAAAAATATACAGAGAATCTTAATACTGTATGTTATTATGATCTCTTTGAATTGTTTGAATGCTGAAGAAGGAGCAATAGCTGCTAAAAGATATTTGTTTATAAATGTTGCTAAATTAATCCAAAATAGGTATTTAAAAAATACCTTGACTTCAAAATTGAAGTCAAAAGGTATGTTACTTTGGAGAAGGGATTTTTCTTTTGTTTCCAGAGGAAATGAGAGGCTGCGGATTTATTCTAAGTTAAGAAAAATCATATTTGATCAAGGAAGACCACCTAAAAAATCTTCGGTAGGAACAGATGGCCTGGATGTCTGAGTTCTACATCCAGAACAGATTCAAGACTGCTGCCTGAGATGATAAAGGCTCACAGGATACTCCAGCCAGGACTTTATCCTAATTCTAAATTTTCTTTAGGTCCCCATAAGATTATCAGTGCCCCCAATCAGCAGGAAGTAGCCTGGTAATACACCCACATTCCCAAAAATGGACTATGAATATTTTCCGTTGTTTAAAAAAAAGAGAGGGAAATGGTGTGGGACATTTCTGTATTCTGTCAATTATGCTTTAAATAAAGGCCGATTGACCAGTAGCCAGGCAGAAAGTATAGGTGGGTCAACTAGACAGGAAGTAGAGGTGGGGCAATGAGAACAGGAGTATTCTGGAAAGAAGGAAGCTCTTCCCACAGTCCTATCCAGACACTGAAGAAGCAGGATGTCATCTGCCCCACTGAAAAAGGTGCTGGGCCATGTGGCTAGCATATATAAGAATAATGGGCTAATATAAGTTATAAGAGCTAATACGAAGCCTGAGCGAATGGGCCAATCAGTTCATATCTAATGTAGACTCTCTGTGTGATTTTCTCTGGGACTAAATGGCTGGGGAACCGGGCAGACAGAAACCCCAAGAAGCAGGCCCACATGTTACGTAAGTACTTGCACAAGTCAAGAGGATCTCCAGTAGAAGTGTGAGAACCACATCTCCTTGAGGATTTGCAGTTATCTGGGATGAAAGCTGTAGGGTACATATCACCAACTGACCAAAGAAACCAACCAATCCCTGAGCAGGAAACCAACCAATCACTGAGCACACTGACTCTGAACCCAGAGCCAGTGAAAGAAACATACCCTGGATCTGAGACCTGAACCAGGGAAAGAAACATCTTTATCCCCGAACCCAGAACCAAAGAATCACGCCCTGACCTTGAAACCAGTGCCAAAGAAACACACTTTGTCTCTAGAATCAGAGTCAGTGAAAGAAATATGACCTTGCCCTAAGATTAGAGCCAAAAGGCTAAAAGGGACCTGTGAAAGGAACACAGTTTGGCCCTGAAATCAGAGCCATCTCTGCCCCTGACCAACTATACTAACCAGTCCTTGAGCAGAGACAACTAACCAATCCTTGAGCAGAAAAACATCTCCCCTGGAAAACTCTGCCTCTAAAAAGCCCTATATAAGACCCTCTGCCTGTTCAGTTGGGGACATCACTACCCTGGCAGAGGCAGCCACTTTCCTGGGCTCTTCCCTTCCCAAATAAACCTCTTTCCCAAAAGAGGCTTGGGTGCAGAATAGAAAAACCTTGCTGGGATGTCCTTTAGGGGACTGAGAAGAAAAGCCTTGCTGAGATGTTCCTTATGAGAGCTGAACAAGGCTGAGCAGGAAAAGTAATAACTTTTTGAGGAGCCGGAGGAGACTGCTGCACTTCTTAGGGGCTTCCCTTTAGCAGAGTGTTAGCAAAAGAAGTAACATCTTGGGCTGGAGAACAAGCAGCTGATAGCTCTGTTAGGATATTTCCTTGAGGGAGCAGAACAGAGCTCAGCTGTAGTGGCTCTCTAGGAGAGAAGCAGGATTGCTATATCCTGTGGGGAGACCATCCCCCACCTCACCACAACTTCAAGTAGTGAACCTGTTTTCCTTTCACAGGTCCCTTTTAGCCTTAGGGCAAGGTCATATTTCTTTCACTGACTCTGATTCTAGAGACAAAGTATGTTTCTTTGGCACTGGCTCCCCAACAAGTCAAGAAGCTGTTCCCTCCTGGGCTAAGCTGTCACATTGCAGATCTAGGTATAGCCTGTTTCCTTATCAGTCAGGATAGCTTTGCAGCTCCAGATCTTTAACGCTCACACTTGCCTACCTTTTGCAAAGAAATGAAAGTTGGGATGTCTTAGGAAGAGAAAGGCCACCCTGCCTTAAGCCTGCACCCACCTGGGAAAACTCCACCACACATGACAAACATCCAGAATCCACTTGAATAGAAGGAAACAGGCCTGAGTGCTGTGATGGAGGCTCTCTTTGGTCAAGGTCAAACTGGTGGGAGGCTGGGGGAGGGCATGCCTGTGGTATGACCCATGTAGTACATTCTGCCCTACTTTGTCCAGGTGGTTGACCTTATTCTTAGTGTCCCAGTGATGACCCAATTTGGTTCTTTTCTGACTCTGGTGTTTCAAATCATGGGCATCTCTATCTTATGTTAGTCCTCTATCATTCAAGGACAATTATTACTTTGTCCTGTAAGAGACATTCAAGCTGGCTCTGGACTATATGCTGGCATTTTCTGCAATCTTTATTGGGGCTTAGAAAAAAGGATCCTACACATTGAACATTGCTGGCTCAGGATGATGGTACCCAATATGGCCCCTTGAATTCTAAGAGCACTGGCAGCTTCATCTTAGTCTGACTGTGGTGTCATTTCCTGTGATGTCAGGAGCATTTGGCACTGTATTATTGTGTACCCTTTATCCTCCACAGATGCCTGTCGTACTGGAGTCTGAGGAGTCTCCTTGCCCCAGGAGGGGCCATCCTTGATCTATTAGCTAGCTGTTCTTGCAGCTACCTAATCGCCATCCTGTCTTCTCAGGGCCAGAGAACAGAGCATGTCTGCCAATATTCAGATTTCCTCAGCTTAGATTCAAATCTGAATTTCTAGAGAGAAGAACCAAGGCTCTGGAAGGAATAAGAGGCCACACCAAATAGCTGTTGAAGTTTCCGTGTGGCTGGAAAGAAAAAGAAATCTGTCCCAGGTTTCAGAATGGGTTGCTTTGGCTGTTCGAGGAGGGTTTTCACAAGATAACTGGTAAAACTCCTTGCCGGAAAAACAGTGTCTTCTGTTTATTTCTGGAGATGCAACAATGATCTACACACTGTCCCACATGACCTGCCTGACCTTTAGGTATTAATCTACGCTCTCAAATTCATCAGAGAGTTCATGAGTACAGCATCCTTGCCATATTTAGATGATATAATCTCACAACAGATATTCTGGTCCTCTGGCTCTTACAATCTATCCAATCCACAAGTTCTGCAATGTTCCCTGAGCGTTAGGTGTAGGTGTTATATTATAGATGTATCAATTGGCAATGTGTCATTTGTCACAGTCTTTTGTTCTCTACATTTTGTCTAGTTGTGACTTTTCTGTAATATTCTCTGCTCCAAAAAGTAGCTTCTTTGATGGTGGGTGAGGGTTACAAAATATTTTCTGTGCCTTTGACCTGGTTAGTCTTCTTCTCTCCTCTTCCTTCTTCCTCTTTCTTTCTTCTTCCTTCTCCTCTCCTCCTTTTCTTCTCTGATTACTCATAAAGTTGTACATTTTATAGTAATATATAATAGTAATATATTATAGTAATATATATACATATATAATATATATATATATATAATAGAGTTCCTGAATCCTCTGCTCCTGTAGTATGTTTTTGTTTTTTAATTTAACATTGTCTTTTTTGGGGTGATCTATTTCTAACTTGTCTCCAAGACAGCACTTAATATCTCTTTCCTTTGATCTAATCTTTTGGTGAGACTTTCCTCTGAGCTTTTTGTTTTATTTACTTCCTGAGTGAGTTCTTCATTTCAAGTTTTATGTCATTATGGCTTTCCTTCAGAGAATCCGTCTCTTTATCAAAATTTCCATCTTTCCATTTTCAATTGTTTTAATTATTTTATTCAGTTGTTTATGTTTTCACTGTCCGCATTCAGGGCTTTGTTCATATCCTCTTTGAGTCCCTTTGAAATATTTATAATTGATGTTTTGGAATAATTGTTTTGTGGATTAGCAAAGTTGCTTTTCTCAGAGAATATTACAACAATGGTATTTATTTCTGGAAAAGGAAACTTACTGCCTTTGGTATTCTTTGGAAACTTGCTATGTCTTGTAAGTTTTATGAGCTTTCTAAGCCATGTGAGTTTCATTAGCTCCTTATAAGATGCTCAGTCCCCTCAAAGAATAAATGCTTCAATTTGAGGAAATAGATATTAGATGCTGTGATACCATTGTAGTCAGTCTCATATCTGAGATGGATACTGAGTGACTACTGGGTAGATAGTGTGCATCCACAGAATCAAGTGATGATCATGGCTAGGATGATCTTAGTGGTGCATGATTTTATCCTGCATCTCAGAAGAATTTATGAATTGCATATTTGTAGACTCTTCCATGCACTGTTTCAAACCATGATTGACTTCAAATAAGAAAAACTCCAAAAAATAAAACTGCAATAAGAGAAACCACAGCTTAAACAACAGTCTCCACTTCAATATTCTGAGGGCGAAACAAGCTCTGTTTGCTTAACATCTGAAATTGCTTTGAACATAAGAAGATCTTTTGGAAATGATACATTGTATAAAATGTTGTACTTTGATTTTATGATTATGTGTGTGTGTGTGTGTGTGTGTGTATGTGTGTTATCCTTCATTTTTAATGCACTCACTCTAAGTGCATGTAATCAGAATTTACCTGGTCCTAACTACATCAGCTTTAAGACCTGTCTCAGCACCGGGATATAAAAAGGAAGGAGAATTACAGTGGCAGAATTGCCATACTTCACACAGAGCTTTAATTAAGCCTTTTGGAAGGCTGGCATATAGGGAACATAGCGCATAGCGCAAGCTCTCCAGCCCTCCTTAGGAATGTCCACTGTGGTTCTCGTTGGTATGGTCCCCTCCTTCTCTTGAACTCAGGGACGACATGCCTTTTCTTTTCTTTTCTTTTCTTTTCTTTTCTTTTCTTTTCTTTTCTTCTTTCTTTCTTTCTTTCTTTTTTTTTTTGATGGTTGAAAAAGTCAGTAGACTCTTTATTGCTTCTGGGGTGTAGGGCTCAGGAGCTCTTGGTGGGACGGGTCCATTTCCTCTTCACCACCACAGGCTTCTGGCTTCGTAGGTTGGCACTGGCCCTGCGGATGGCCGTCATGCGCAGATCGGGGCGGTACTTGTTCTTTCGGATCATGTGCCTGATGCTGCTCAGGGTGGCCCGTGCATTCTTGATGGTGGTCCTTACGTAAGAAGTAGCTGGTTTGCGCTGACCGGATCTGCGTTTCATGACCACCACGACCCCTTTGCCGTCGGCCGCAGGCTCAACTCCCACTGTCTTGCGGTGAATCAGCCCGTTGTAAAGGAAGGAGTTGCGGGCTTTCAGATTATTGGGTTCGGTGCTGTACGTCTGCTTATCCCTCTTGATCAGGAAACTGGAGCAGTTCCGAACGACCATCCATTGCAGATGCGCAGACATGGTGGTGCAGACAGGGCGGCGCCTCCTCTCCTATGGCGGACGGAGACAGAAAGAGAGACATCCCTTTTCTTAACTTCCCAAACCTACTGGTTTCATGAGCATGTCCTCCCTCTTACAGCTCTCCTCTGTGTGCACCCACCCCAGTTCTGAGACCTCCTTGAACGTCAGAAACACTCAGGGTCAAGTTCCTACCGAAATGAAGTAGGAGACAGGTGATGAATGGTTTGTTCTATGTTTAGTGTTTTTGGTACAGACTGCAAAACCCATAAAGCACCATTTGGACCGTGTGCCCTGAAAGTGTTGAACACCATGAGAAATTGCCTGTTAACATTCTTTGTAACACAAGGCTGGGAATTTTAATCTCATTTACTGAGGAGGAAACAAGATTCTGGAAAGAATTTGATCTGTCTAAATCATAGAGCCCTTAGGGTATAGTAGAGAGACTCTCCATCACCACAGAGTCCTCAGGATAGAGTACAGAGGCTGCTTTTATCATAGATCTCAGAGGGTATAGTAGAGAGACTGCCCCAGCATAGGGTCCTCAGGGTATAGTAGAGAGACCACCATTTCTTTATCACAGAGTCCTCAGGATATAGTAGAGAGCCCCCCCTCCCACCCCCCATGATAGAACCCTTGTGGTATAGTAGAGAGGTCCCCCCTACTTTTCTTTCCTGGCTTCAAGTTGAAGGTCATACTTTTTAACTCTCAGATAAGAACTGAGTATTGGTGTTGATCTCTAGGTCCTGACTGGTCCAATGCAAATCACAGTTTCACAGCATAATAAGGTGATTTGCTTTGGTCCCAAACTGGTGGTATTTCCTAGTGAGGGAAGGATGAGCAGGGCTTTTGGGCTTCTGGTCAGGTGACTCTCCTTTCACCTGCACCATCTGAGCTCACACAGAATGTGATCTCTGCTCTCAGATGGCTGATTCTCCAACACCCAAAGCGGCTTTTCTCAATGGAATGCAAACCACCCCCTTGCTGGGGCCCTGCCAGGCCTGGGAGGATTCAAGGTGACATTCAGTTTTGCTGAAGATGAAGAGACCTTCAATTTTATTGTTTGTTGATTTAGCCCTTCATTTATTTCCTGAAGCTACAAAATGACCTTAATGACACAGTTAGGACTTAGCACACAAGGTACCTGCACACTGTGGCTATTATTTACACAACAGGTCTTGTAATATTTTTAATAACAATGGCACCATTGTATCATTCTCGAAGTTTTTATTTTTTCTACAATTTAGGTCTTTTACTCCTTGACAGCACTGTCTACTGTTCTGTGTGGAATTGAATCAGGCAAAGAAAGACCTGAGCAGAAGAGAAACCAGGTAGGAAGCCACCCAAGACAATGCTCCCATCTCATGGGTGTGAAAACTGAGGACTGGAGGATGGAAATAAAACAATGAAGGGATCTGACTTTTTCCACTTGTACAAATTATGAGAATTGTCTCGTAACTACGTAACTATCTCCTAACCCAGATAGCCCAACTCCTAGTGTTGTGCACTATATTTATCCGTTCCTAGGCAGAGCAGGGCGCCATGTCTCTACTACATTGGGATAACTTAAATGTATAAGGCTGTATTTTTTTAAAATATAGTCTTTTGAGAAGATCAAGGTTTGGGCTAGTGATTGGCCAAACCGTGATCCATGGGTTGCTGGGAAGGTATATTTTTCAAGAATTAAAGCAGACTACTTTTATAATGTGTGTGGCCTCATCCAGTCCATTGAAGGACTTAATTGAAGTGGGGTGGTCCTCTGGGGAGAGCTTCTGCCTTCAGACTGCCCTGATGTGCAAGACTACCGGATTACTTCCTACTAAAGCTCGCAGTCCCCTAGTCTGCTTTGCAAGGTCGGACTTGCCGGTCCCCACCGTGTCTAAGCCACCCTTCTTTTTCCTTCCCATGCACACAAATATTTCCCAGGAGCTGTTTCCCTGGAGACCCATTGGGGGGAGCATGAGATTCTGGTCTCCGAGGTCTCCTCACTTGCCTAAGCTCAACTGCATGACCTGACTCCCACTGGGCCTCAGCTGGCTGCTGTGCACAGGCGGGAATTAGTGCACACATGAAAATTAATCCCAACCCAGGGCTTAGAGAATTAATGGGGGATTTGGCGTCTCATAGATACAACCAATTTTCAGCAGTCATTTGCATGCAGATTATTTTTTTACATGAAAGCCTCTTTATTGAAAACTTCTAACTTTCAGTAGGCAGGGAGAAACCAGGTGGGCTTTAATGTAAATCCTCGTGTTGTTATCCTCTGCATGACTTCAGGGAAGTCACTTCGCCCTCACAAACTATGCTTCCCCTGTTGCCAAAGCTGTGATTTTTCATTTCCCGGCTTTGCTTCAGAGAGCATCTTACTGCTTGTTCAGACTGGCCTTGAACTTGGAATCTTCCTTCTTCTACCTCCTGAGTACAGGAAACACAGGTATGTGACACCATGCCCATATTTCTAGGTGGCATATCCAATGTGCCAATTCCCACAAGATTTATGGTAGGTGATGAGCAAGTGGGAGCTTTTATTACTGAGGTGTCACTTGGTCATGGGTGTGCAGGGAAGATAATATTGCTAACTGCTGTTTGGATGGCTATTTTCTGATTACTTTTGAATTTATGGTAATGTCACAGAGATAACACAACCAACTGATAACACAATCAACTGCAGTCAATATGTCAGTTTGATTATTCTAGGGTGGAGCTAAGTACAGACTGCAGGTGATAGCCAGAAAGGAAGGAAGGGAAGGGTGGAAGGAAGAGAGAAAGGAGGAAGAAAGGAGAAAGAAAGAAAGAAAGAAAGAAAGAAGAAAGAAAGAAAGAAAGAAAGAAAGAAAGAAAGAGAGAAAGAAAGAGGGGGGAGGGAGGAAGGGACAGAGAGAGGGAGGGAGAGAGGGAGGGGGAGAGGGAGGGAGAGAAGAAAGAAGAAAGGAAGGGAGGGTGGAAGGAAGAGAGAAAGGAGGAAGAAAAGGAGGAAGAAAGAAAGAAAGAGAAAGAGGGGGGAGGGAGGAATGGAGAGAGAGAGAGGGAGGGAAGGAGGGAGGAAGAAAAGAAGGAAGAAAGGAAGGTGTGGATTCAATATTAATTATCCTTAAATGTCAGGTGACTAGGCCATCTGATGCTGAGAATTTTTTGTTAGACTTTTTAAAATGTATAATGTATAAGAATAGAGATAAGATTACTTATTTATTTATTTTTTGAGACAGGGTTTCTCTGTGTAGCAGCCCTGGTTGTGCTGGAACTTGGTTCCGACCTCAAACTCATGGAGATCTGCCTGCCTCTGCTGCCTGAGTGTTGGGATTAAAGACGTGCACCACCCTCCCAGGTGAGTGAGAGAGGATAATTTAATGTGGTGTATTTAATTTTAAGTACAGATATTTTTTCAAGGATTAGGCACTTTAATTTATCAATGTATTGTCTTTTGTAGCATTCCCTTGTTTTCCTTTGTACATCTCTAGCATCTACAGTGTGGTCACCTCCTCCAACTGTTAGCAACTGAACCACTCTTCCCTCTCATCCTCTCCCTATCTTTTCCTCCATTTCCTTCTCTTCCTCCCCTTCACTTCTCTCCAACAATCTCACCAGGAGGTTATCAGGTTTTGTTTGCTTGTTCATTTATTTATCTATTTATTTTTGAGACATGGTCTTTCTATGTAGCCCTGGATATCCTGAAACTTGCTTTATAGGCCAGGCTAGCCTCAAACTCACAGAGATTCTCCTGCCTGTGCCTCCCAAATACTGGGATTAAAGGCATTCACTCCATGCCCTGTGGTATTTATTGACTGCTGAAATATGGAGCGGTGGGCTGCGTCCCAGGCATCCGGCCACCCGCATGGCTTTACCCGAAATAATTACACAGAAACTGTATTCTTTTAAACACTGCCTGGCCTATTAGTTCCAGCCTCTTATTGGCTAGCTCTTACATATTGATCTAACCCATTTCTAATATTCTGTGTAGCACCACAAGCTGGCTTACCAGGAAAGATCTTAACCTGCGTCTGTCTGGAGTGGGAGAATCATGGCGACTCACTGACTCGGCTTCTTTCTCCCAGCATTCTGTTCTGTTTACTCCACCCACCTAAGGGTTGGCCTATCAAATGGGCCTAGGCAGTTTCTTTATTAATTAACCAATGAAAGCAACAGATAGAAAGATGACCTTCCTCCATCAATTGACTGTCTAATTTTATTGATTGTCTAAAAACAAACTTCCAGCTATTAATTTCTCATTTTTCTGTCTTATACTCTGTTGTGGGAAGCTGCTTTTTTGTTCCTGATTGCTCAGTTCCAAAATAACCACACAGAGACTGTATTAATTAAATCACTGGCCTATTAGCTCTAGTTTCTTATTGGCTAGCTCTTACATCTTAATTTAACCCATTTCTATTAATCTGTGTATTGCCATGTGGCTGTGGCTTACCAGTAATATTCTGTCCAGTGACTGTCTCTGGAGAGGCTACATGGCTTCTTCTGACTCTGCCTCCTTTCTCCCAGCATTCATTTTAGTTTTTCCCACCAGCCACTGCTCTACCCTATCACAGACCCAAAACAGCTTCTTTATTAACCAATGATATTCACAGCATTTAGAGGGGAATCCCACATCAATACTTCATTGATTTATTATCTAATTTCGTTTCCCCTTTCCATCCTGATTTTTATCTAATTTGCTTTTGTCCCTGACTCTAAAGGTGAAGGAAGGGGAGATCATAGATTGGAGACCACTCTTGCTTTTCATTAGGGGCTATAGTTTTCTTTCCAAGATTTGTTTTTGACCCAATTGTTATTCTGTGCTTTGGCAATCAGTTTACTGAGCTTTCTGCTCATTTTGCCCCTTGGAGGGTGTGGGTGCTTTTTATTGAGCCCTATACATTATTGTTTTTTTCTGTATTTTGTGTTGACTGTTTTTGTTTCCCTCTATATACCTCTGAGCTCGCTGTGAGCTTCACTTTTGTCCTGGCCACAGATAACGCAATCCAGGTCCTGCCTGTAGGATTCCTTAGGGCAGGGGTTCTCAACCTATAGGTCAAGACCCTTTTAGGGTTGACAGATCATGTCACAGAGGTCACATATCAGATATCCTGCATATCAGATATTTATATTATGGTCCAAAAGAGTATCAAAATTACAGTTATGAAGTGGCAACAAAAATAATTTTATGGTCACCACCACAAGAGGAGCTATATTAAAGGACCGGAACATTGGGACGGTTGAGGATCACCGCATTAAAGAATCCTGTGTTTACTCTATTAATTACATCCTTGGCTGAAACAAGAGTTCCTGATGCTCCAGAGGCCCTGGCTGGTGGCGATGGTCTTCGTTCTGCCCTGGCTTTCTGAGTCTGAGTGTGGATTCTCTTTCCCTCTAGTTCTTTCTGGTAGCTTTTCTGGTCATCCCCTCTCCTGCACCAACGGAGCCAGCACTGGGACTTACCAGGGTTTCTGCATCTCCAAGTGTTTTCCTGCAACCCTCTCTCAAGGTTCCCTGCCTTGCCCTGGTGGGTGCTCTGTGGCAGGCAGACATAAACTCTGTCACAGTAACACTCTCAGAGCCATGGATCGTAAGTCTCTGGTCAGTGACATGGCTCACTAACGCGGCTCTTTGTCTGTGCTATGATTCAAAAATTCTTATTTTAGTCATTCTTTTTTCTCCTTCATTCTTTCACATAGGAAGGTTCTTTTTACCTCATCTTGGTTATTTAGTCTAATGAAAATCTTACAGATGACGAGGACTGTCATTTTTGCTACTGTCCAAACAAGAAATATTCCAACTGGCTGCTTTACTTAGGGTCGGGTCTGGAAAGTTGATGAGCCTGGGCAGGGATGTGGCTTTGGTCCTTTTTTGAGCCAGGGCTGCAAACCGATGGCGTCAACAGTGTCCGCTAGGGGGCAGCAGAGGCTCGGTGTGGTCTGGTTCGTCCCTGCCGTTTTTTTCCTTCTCCCTCTGATGCTAATTCTTGCAAGTCCTTTACTACTCTGGCGATTTCCAAGCTCAGCGTGGTGGCTCCACAACTTCGCTTCTTGGACCTCGAGCTGATAACACTCCTCACAGCTTTTTGCTGCAAGTAAACAGAGAACAGAAGTCAGGATGGCTTGGCAATGAAGACGTGCAAAGACTGGTAGCTGGATCAGGGCACTCTACTTTTCTGGCTGTCTTCTCTATGGCTTGGATTGTTTTCAGACTGTAGTTCTTCTTAGTACACCAGCTGCCTGCTGCTGTTCTACCCTCCCATCAAACATGTAGAAAAAGAAAGACTCTTTCCCAGGCCTTCAAGAAGTCTTGGTTCGTCTTGAGGGAATCAACAACGGGGTACACAGACTTCCTTCAAACCCAGTCCACAGCCACCTACAGCCGCAAGCCTTGTCTCGGGTCAAATGTCTGTGCCAAACAGCATGTGAGTCTCTATTATCTCAAGCTAATGAGAGCTACCTTAGGGGCTGGGAGTGGAGGCTAACCCTGTCTAAGCACACTAGCTGCAGACTGTAGGAGCAACTGAAGCTGGCCGGAGAGCTTTTACAGATATTCAGCACTGAGAACCTCAGAGTCCACAGAAGGTCAGGATCAGACCCCAGAGACCCTAACAAGCATTCTCCATGTGAGCTTGTACCACAGGGCACACTGCACAGTTGCAGGGGGTTTGCAGTTCCTGCCCTGCAAAGTCAGTGAGGTGGGGCCTGAGATCTGGCATATTTGTTGTCTGGTTCATTTGCTGTCTCAAAATAGATTAATAATCCACCAGGCATAGCGCTAAGACTGAGGAAGTGCCAAAAGATCTTCAGAGAATGTACTGTTCACTAGGGAGGGAGGAAAGCCAATGGTTGCAGCCCAGTACTAAAGTGCCGGTGGGAGAGACACACAACACAGGAGACTTCAGGAGCACAAAGTGACAGAGAAAGAGGGAGGAAGGGAGGGAGGGAGGGAGAGACAGAGAGGGATGAATGGATGGAGGAAGGGAGGGGGGAGGGAGGGAGGGAAGGAGAGAGGGAGAGAGCACATATTCATGATTTGAGGGATCAGGCATGGGAAAAAGAGTCTGACAGTGACTAGAGGAAACCTGAACCAAATACCAGGAAGGCAGGAAGAGGAAGTCTTGTTACTTCCTTTGTCTCTAAAACATGCATGGATTCATTGATGTAACTTGATAGTTTCAAATCCTAAAATGCTGATAAACAAATAAGCAAAACCCCCTAAAACTCAAAAAAAAAAATGAAACAAATAAAAACTCCACTTGTCCCTGTCTCTGATGAAGGCTTTAGATACTGGGTCCTCAGGCACAGGGAGTGGAGGTGAATGGGGTGGAGGGATGGGGTGGAGTCAGGTAGGGTAGGGCAACTGTGTGTCTCAAGCGTTGCAGGAAAGCTCTGTTTCCCTTTGCTGACTTGGCAATCAGGTGGATGGATTTCTGGTTCCCCAGAACTCCAAGTTCATGGCATCCTAAGGGTAGACTGGTTGTTCTACAAAGGGTATGGATTTTTTCCATAGCCTAGTGAAATACACACACATGGTTTGATGCTATAAACTCATCTCTAAGCTGGTGGCACAGTGAACTTATCGACTGGCTGCTCGGTTGGAGATCCCTGCAGTGCAAGCGCATCTGCAGCCCATGGGGACAAGCTCTCTGAGTTCGGAACATTGCCTCCTTTTTGTCACAGCTTTTGGTCAAGCACAAGGAGAGACCAAGGCCCTCAAGGGCCAAAGCACAGTAGAAACCACCTATATAAGTTACCTTGGTGCTGCTGTGACCACAATATCGAGCAGAAACATCTTAAGGGAGGAAGGGAGGGTCTCCTTTGGCTGATGGTTGCAGATGTCAGTCTGCACTGACAGTTATGTCATGCCTGGCCCCATGCACTGGAGGAGAGCAGCAAGCCAGCAGGACTGTCTGCGGAGGACAGCTGGCGACATTGGGGTGCACCAGGAGGTAGTGAGGATGGGACTGAATAAAGGACCATTTATAAGCTTCGAAAGCTCTGTCCTAAGGGTCCATGGATTTCTCTGTCAGTCACACCCTTCTAAAGGCATTGTTGTGAGATAAGCTGTAAACAAGTGTTCAAAACACAAGCCTGTCGGGACATTTCAGACTCAGACCATGGGACCTCTAGAGCCTTCCTGGAATGCAGCTGCCTGAGGACAACGGAGTCCTGATACATGAGCTGTCTTCATGAGCACACCCAGGCTCTTCTTTGTGTCCCATGGAGCCTATTTAGCTCGGAACCCTCATGGATGCTTATTCTTGTTTCTGCTTAATGGGTTAAACTTTATATAGTTGATCTTTTGTGTCTTTGGGTTCCTTTGAAGAAATCAACTACCACAGACTGAAAATATTTTGGAAAAAATGAACCGGTACTGAGCATATGTAGATCTTCTCCCTTACCATGATCTTGTGAACAATGGGCTATTATAGCTATAACACAGCATTTACATTGCATTAGCAATTATAAATTATACAGAGGTGATGCAAAGTACACTGGAGGATTGCTCGGGATGTATAAATCCTGTGACACCCAGACATCCTAGAGGGGTTTCTGCGTGGATGCCAAGGGGGACTGGATGTTCTTTCCTTCTACATCCAGGGCACTGTGATCTTGAACACTTTCTAACTCTTTTTCCATTTACTCATTTATGCAAAGCTATATTTTATTGCTCTGTTTCTTATTGTATATAATACTGAGTTACAAAAGAGCATCCTCACCTAAGTACGCAATGCACTCAGAGCGTATTTCCCTCCACAGCCCACTACTTTCCCTTTTCTCCCCCCTCTCCTCTCATTAGTCTTTTTCGTCTCCATAGGCACTTTTGGCTCTACTTTAATATCTTATTGTATGTATCTGTAGGAAATGTAGAAATCATAGATGAGAAAAAGCAAAATATTTGCTTAAACTGAACTGTGTCACTTAATAAGATCATCTTCAGTGCCATCCAATTTTGCCAACAACGCAGCCTCATTCTTTTTCAGAGCTGTAATAATTCCAGTGTGTACGCCACACCACATTTTCCTTAACCATTCCTCTGGTGATGGACCCTGAGTTTGGCTTCCTAGCTTAGCTACTGTGACTACAGCTACAGCAGATGCTGACATGCCTGTGTCCCTATGATGTGCTTGCTTGCAGTCCTTTGAGAAACTCCAAGGGGTGGTAGAGTCATGTGGAAGATCCACTTTTAGCTTTTTGGAAACCTCCTGCACAGATTTCCACAGAGACCAGATTATTTACATTCCGACCAGTAGTGCACGAGAGGATCCCTATGTCTGCATCCTTGCCGGCATTTGTTAGCTGGTTTCTTAATGAATTCCATTCCTAGTGGGAAGAGAGTCTGGTAGACTCTCACTGTATTTTAGCTCGCTTTTCACCGCTAGTTAGTGATATCAAACGCTTTGTGTGGATTGGCTATTGTCTGTTTTACTTTTTTGAGAACTGTTTACCCACTTCTCTGGCCCCATTGTTTATGCATTGTTTGATACGGTACTTACTTTGTTGATATTAATCTCCTGTCAGTTCTATAGCTAACAAAGGTTTGCTCCCATAATATAGGCTGCCTGTTTGCGCAATCGCTTCCTTGGCCGTGCAGAAGCTTTTTAATGTTATGAAATTCCATTTATTAATTATTGACATTATTTCCCAAATGGCTTTAGCATAAAACATAAAACTCTGCAACCCTTAGAGGAAAAAGTAATGAAACAGTCCAAAATGGAGCTTTATGTTGCATGTTAAGATTTTAGACCCATTTGGAATCTATTTTGTACAGAGTAAGAGATAGAGATCTAGTTTCATTCTTCTGTGTGTGGAAATCCAATTTATGCAAAAATTATATTGTGGTCCTTGTGAGGTCCCACAGTGCACAAAACAGACACAACTCTGTTCACAGAACCCTGCGTTTCCAGAAAGATTGGTACACAAAGTGCAGGGGTAGAAGCCAGGAAATTTAACTGGGTTGTGGGGCCAGGAAAGCCCTTCTAGAGACATGGGCTTTTGGCCTGAAGGTGGGAAGACGGAGGCCTGCTGTGGGCAGATGCCCACAGAAGAGTGTGGAAGGACGTGCGGCAGCCTGAAGAGTCTGCGGTTCTCAGGAACCTGAGAGCCGAAGCGACAGGGCTGTGATGTCGAAACTTGTTGGGGATTTTGAGCAGAGACAGTGTTCATGTGGGAGACTGGGGCCTTTCTTAAGCCTAGGAATGACTTCCTTGGGAGACAGGACCACTCGCGACAGAAATCCGAGGAAGATGGTCACTCACTACTCACCCGTAGCAGTTCTAGCTCAGGAGGCCAGAGAAAGCTCACAATGGCCACTGAAGCAGGACAGGCAGCAGTTTCTCCTTTAACTTCCTCTGCATCCAAGGATTGGTCGTCACAGAGGAATCTCTCTTGACCCTAAGCGATGGGTTTGTGCTTCAGGAACATCCCTGAGTTGCAGGGGACAGCGTAATGGGGACAACGGGCAGTCTTGACAGTAACGCTTTGGGAAAGTTACTATGTCTTATCCCTGCTACTTCCTGGTTCAAGCTTACCTCCAGGTCTCAGCTTTATCTCTGGCAAAGCAGGGCCGACAACGGTCCAAGCCCCATGGATCATAGGAACATAGGCACCATTCTTAACCAGTCTGTTTTACGGAGGTCCCATGATTTCTGGTTGTCGTAACATGGGTAGTGATGTTTTTGTTATGTATTAAAAATAAACAGAAAACTCATTAAAGGATTTGGAAACACATAATTGTACTCATCTTTTAAACAAATTGCAGTAGTGTCGGGTGTCACCAGGAACAGAGTCATGTGGCACCAAGGTGACTGGCTCTGTGGCCGAGACCACCCGGACAGGGTCAGGGTCATGCTCAGAGTTAGCCTTCTGGGACCATGAGCCTCCAGTTCCTGACCAAGTTTTTGTGAATCTCAACCCATTCCAGCAGCCACATGGAGAGGGCAGGGCAGAGTGGGACCGACACCTCCCTAAAGGGCGGGAGGGCCTCATGCAGATGCAGTGGTAGATTCTGCCAGTTTCTGGCCGGTCCAGGAGGTGACTGGGCCCATTTTACTCTTTTCTCAGTCTTTGGGGTGGTGTGTGGCCCAGAGACCTCTGATGGCTTGTACCCCTCGTCAAGAGGACGGTAACAGTGAAATTCTGGGAGTGTGGGTCTGGTGGAAAACAACTTTCCAGTGAAGGTAAAAATAGGAGGGCAACTCTTCCAGGGCAGATTGGAGTCAGGAACACAAGGCAAGAGTTTGGAGTAGATATGACAAGAACTATCACTTGAAAACCTGGAAAAAGTACCAATGCCTGGAGCCCGACTGCACGGAAATGGAAGCCCCATGTCAAAGATCTGCCTGCCTTCACCGCCACGGTGGGGCTGAAGCTGGGAACTGCACCTGAAATTGCACACTGAGGGTCTGAAGGTCCCATGTGGCCTACAGTTCCTGGCTTCCCAGTGCCAAAGGCGCTGTTCTAAACACCTTTCCCATCTGAGCTGTTGAGTCTAGGAAGCATCAGCTCTAGTTAGTAACAAATGTCAGGATGGAGGCCCAGAAAGGGTAAGACACCTGCCCAAGGAAAGAGGGGGAGCCGGCTGCATCCTTGGTGATGCACAGGGCTGGTACCTAAAAAACAAAATGCATGGAGATCCTGCAGGTGTTTCTGGCAATTTCTTATTCACACACTCTGAATCTCATCGGAGGCCAGCTGAGAGATAGATAGCTCACTGGCTGTCTACAAAGGTCCGTCTTCAGAAGTCACGGGCCTTGAACCATCCAACACCACAGGAGACAATCAGCCTGAAGGGTGTGGGGGAACTCATTCCTGCAGGAAGAACGCATTGGAAAAAATTAGCTGAGTAAACGCTATCATGTGTGTGCACGTGTGCGTGCACGTCCGGGAAAGACAAGCTCCCTTGTCAGGGACTAAAAGTCAAGTATGCACACACAGACACACAGACACCCCCTTGTACTGCTTGTTCATTTGGTCTCAGCTGTTAAAACAGAGGCAATGCTGTCCCTGAAGCAAGATATTTAGAAACGACTTTGGAGTTTTAGTTTTTTTTTTTTGTTTGTTTTTTTTTTTGTTTTTTTTTTGTTTTTTTTTTTTTTGATTTTTCGAGACAGGTCTTCCTGGCTTTTTAACATTTAACTTTAATTTTTGAGATTATAATTACAACCTTTCTCCCTTCCCTTTCCTTTCTCCAAACCCTCCCTCATACCCCTTCCTTCTTCCCTTCAGATGCATGGCCTTGTTTCATTATTATTATATGCATGTCTGTTCATACAACTCAGAGATTGGTGGACTATGATTTCTGGGGGATTTGGTGAGGTGAGTCTGGAAGTGATCTGTGTTGAAGCCATAGGTAAGAATGAGTTACCCTTCTCTGTTGAGGATCAGGGTAGCCCAAAGGCTGTGGGATGCACGTGAGCTGCTGCTTGTGGAGATGGGTTTAGTTACAAGAGTCTCTCTCCCTTCCGCCCCCTTCCCCCCCTCCTTCACACACACACACACACACACACACACACACACACACACACACACACACTGTTCTTGTTCACACCCACTGCTTACTTCATATTCCCCCTCTTGTTGATTGCCTTCCTCCCTCCATACAGTTCCCTCCTGTCAATCATAGGCTGGCTTGAGGAAGGAGACTTGACCAGTGTCCCTGCCTCAGGCCTTAATTCCCTGACCTCATTTGGTCTCAGTGTGAGCTGAGATTGTGCTCACAACCCTCAACTTATCTGCCATCCCCAGGGAAGTTACAAATTCGCCGTATTAGATATGTCCCATGACTGTGATAAGATGCCACAACTAACAGCAACTTATGGAAAAAGGTTTTGGTTTATGGTCCCAGAAGGAGACACCATGATGATGGGAGAGGCAGGGCGACTGGTAGCCAGAGCAAAAAGCCAAGAGATCACATCTTCAACCATGAATACAAAGTAGAAGAAGCAACCTGGAAGTGACAGGATACTGTAAACTCTCAGGGATAACTACCAGTGATGTACTTCCTCCAGTGAAGCCTCATCTCCTCAAGGTCCCGTAACCTCCCAGACAGCACCGCTAACCACGGACCAAGTGTTCAAATACTTGAGTCTGTGGGCCGCATTGCTCATTCAAATTATTCCAGTAATTTAGACCAGTGACAGCTTTTAGAAGCTCCCACCAATGCTCCTACCACCGGTCCCAAACTTTCCCCACTATCACCGAGTTCATCATTCTGTAGCCAGTCCCACTTTAGTCACCTGTTATCAGTGCACAGACAGCCAGGAGTCAGCTTCTGATGAACTGCCCTGACTCCTTCAAAAATCCAGAGAGGGAAATGAGAAGTTCATTGTAACCTACACAGTGCTGGGACTGACCCAGGTCTGTGCCCATGTTTAGCAAGCACACGACCACTGACATATTCCCCCAGATGTCTTCGTATCTTTTATTTTGAGTCAGGGCCCAGCTTAGACTTGAATTCATGCTGTATCCCAGACAGTTATCAAATTTGGGTATCTTCTTGCCTTAGCTTCCCGTGTCGCTGGTCCTGCAGATCTGAGACGCCATTTACTGTTCTATTTATGGTTATGAGCTCTTTTCTTCCCTCCAGGAGACAGTGGGCGTTTTCCCTTTGTCTTCCCTTTGCCAGTCCTCTGCAGTTCATAATCCTGACTCTAGGTGGCAGTATCCCCTTCAGATCCTACCTTAGTCCTGGGGTCCAAGCAGAAGGTCAGCTCACAACTGAATCTGAAGTCAGAATGCAGCCTAATTAGCGGAGCAATTTGCCGCGTAAGTCAGCAGAGAAGCCCCAGGGCGGGCACAGTGTCTGAGGCGCATTCCTATTTCCTGATCAAGGCGAATGTTTGCTGTCTCTTTCGCGCTGCAGCCTGAGGTCATGCGGTTCAGACACTTGGCTTCTCTTCCTTCCCCTTCATTCCTTCTGACCTTTCTTCTTATCCCCCCTGCTTTGCCTCAGATGCACCAATGGGTCTAGTCAGAGCGAGAGATCAAGTGTCCCCCGAATAAAGATGCTTCTGTGCCCACTGGCTGGACATTGGCCTCACTGTTCATACCCCGTTTGGCCACAGCCTGACTTTCTTACAAATGTGTGAAGGGTCAGAATGAAAAGGGCTCAGACAGACCATCTAGTCCAGTGGACTGTTGTACAGGACTAGACTGTGTCCCAAGCATGGAGGCATGGGAAGAGTGAGCATTTACTGGTCACCTGCTGTTTGTAAGTCCTATCTATGCTGGTTGTCTTACGACTCCAACTACTTCATCAAATAATCCTAGGGATGGCAGTCTTATCTACTTCACAGGTGAGGAAAATAAAGTTCAGATAGAAAAGCATTTGTTATTTTTGGGTGTGATGATGACCGAATATCTAACAGAAACAGTTTTTGGGAGGATCTGTTTATGCTCATGGTTTCAGAGGGTTCACACCATCATGGTGGGGAGATCACGGTAGAGAAGAACAGTTCATGAAAAGCCAGAAAGGAGAGAAAGCTGGCACTCAACTGGCTCCCTCTGTTCCCCTTTTCTCCCTCCTCCCCCCTCCCCCAATAAGATTGTTTCACTTACACCCGGGCATGTCTTCTCCCTTAAGTTAGACCTCTCTGGAAATGCCCTCACAGGTATACCCACTGGTGTACTTAGCATCTCCTAGGTGACTTAAAACCAGCCAGGTTGTCTCGAAGATTAGCTGTCACATTAGGGCCATACGGTTAGCTCCAGGATGAGGGCAGGACATTTGACTCATGAGTCTATTCTGTGGGTCAATATGTGTCAAGGCCCAGAGAGCTGAACAAACACAGCTTGGGAGACTGAGTCTGTTGTTTTCCCATGACTTCTCATCAGCAAGTGAGCAGCCCTGTCTACTGAGAGGCTGTGAAGATGTGGCCATGGAGTTGGCTATATATAGTCTCTGATGACTAAAGATGTTGAACATTTCTTTAAGTGTCTTCCAGCCATTTAGATTCCTCTTTGAGAGAAAGCCATAGAGCTCAATAAAAATCAATTAAAAAAAATACATGCACTCTCAGAAAGATAAATTCTTCCTCCTCATAAGTTCCCTGCCCATAACTCCTCAGTAAGGCAAATGGGCATCACTGATTGAACTAAGTGGTTGTCAAATGAGAAGGCATGAAGGAGGGAGGGAATGTGTTGTGGGGACTATGGGAGGAGCCAGAGGGGCAATGGGGGTGGATGTGATCACATCTCATTGTCACATGTATGACGCTCTCAAGAATAAAGACAGTTTATCTTTGAAGGACACACAAAGCCACCGCTTCTCACTTAGTGTGCACTTAGACAGTGTGCCATCACTTCCTAGTCTCTGCTTGTCTAGCCCGGGGACATCACAGTTCATGCACATGGAGTAGGGGCTTTGGCACACACCCATGGTGGGGCCTTGGTCTTCAATGCTGCATGTGGCTCTGAGATTATCTGAGAGGCACCTATAACTGCTCTTGCATGTCACCACGTGTCAGCCAGCATGTCTACCCATCTCAGAGCTGGTACTGGATGGTCCCCTAGCTCACTGTGACAAGAACCATAGGTGTTTGGACTTGAACTGTTCTCTTACGGGGCCACAGATAAACTTCTGCCCTCCTGCTAACAGACATGACTGGCGTGGGCTCCGGAGAGGAGGGCTCTCGCATACTAAGGCACTCCAGTCTTTGTTTTTGTTATCCTCCGTAATACCTGAATGCTACAGACTGCAGACAGGATGGAAGTTTATTTATCTTTCTGGGTCTGTTGGCAAGGGCTCATCCTGCTTCCTAGGGAGGGAAAGACAGAGCAAGGGTCTCACCTCGGATCTCTCTGCTTCTTGTCAAGCTACTAATGCTGTCACAGAGGACCCCAACTTTAGGAATTTACCCGATTCCACCCATCCTCCTATGACCCATCTATAAATACCTTTAAGTTTGAAGATTAGGTTTCAGCATTAGCTTTGGAGGTTCCACACGCCCAGACTTCTGTCCAGATTCAGCATTACAGCTGGGGCACCACGGACTCACTGGGCATACATGAGCTGCTGACTCTCCTCTTGGTTGTAGGAAACTTGCTGACCATCTTATCTGAAAGCCTGCAACTCCTTATAATTTTGTTTACCTCAAGACAAACAATTACATATTCCCAGTTGTTCTTGGGCAGCTTGGAGTTAGGCCGTTGCCCAGTTCTGCACGCCTGGACACAAAGATGAATCTTCAAGGACACCCACCTCACACATGGCTGCTTGTCGTGGTCCAGACACTGAGTGCAAGGAAACCCGATCACGGTGCCAGTGTGAGAATGCATGGACCTTAAACGCTAAAGGACCCGAGAGGCTTAGGGATGTAGTCTGCCTTCTGCAACGGGAGCCCCAGACACAGGCTGAGAGGGGACTCAGGGGAGGGGATGCTGTCTCTGCATCTCCCAGAGGACCACAGTTTTCTTTTTGGCTCACTTGTCCTGCCTTCATCTGTCCATCCAGTGCTATTGGTTGAGTCCAGGATGATGACTAAGCTGCAGTTAATCTGAGGAGCAAACCCAGATATGGCCTTGATCTAGGAACTTTCTGTTTTGAGAACAGATCCAAGACATGTGAGATGGGGTGAAGCCAGGCAAGGCCTTCTGGCCTCAGAGCTTCAATTCCAAAGCAATGGCAACATTATGGAAGGGATTTTAGGAGGCAACGGATAAACGAGGCTTGCTTATGCTGTCAAGGGGATGAGTTAGAAGGCTTATGGAGGCTGGAGGCAGGGAGGATGCTGATACCGGCAAGTGTAATCAACGCAATAGAATGCAGATAGTGAAGTTGAGGACAGAGTGACAGATGAAGGAAAACCCTGGAGGCTGGAGCCTGGAGGAGAGCCCTGGCAGAGAGCCCTGGAGGAGGACCTTGGGGGACAGCCCTGGAGGACAGCCCTAGAGGCTAGGGTGCAAACCTGTCCCTCGGAGTACCTGTTCAACTTCCCACCAAGTGTGAACTAGCAGCTGCTAATGCTGGCCCTGGGCATTCATTCCAGCCCTGCCGTTACACCAGAGAGTCCTGAAGACGCCAGGTACAATGGTCGATGAAAGGCAGAGCCAAGATTCCCTAGGACTCATGAGAACAACATTGGGGCCAGCCCCTATTCCTTTTTGTATTCTTAGACCAGCAGGCTAAAGTAGGTAATTTATAAGCAATGGTCATTTGTTTGACTTACGGTTCCAAAGGCTGGAAAGTCAAATACATAAATTTTGGCATCTGAAGAAGACTGGCTTCTTGCTGTGTCATCTGTTGACAGGCAGTGGAAGGAAACCAACTCCATAAGGGAGAGGACAAGAGAAGGCTCAGCTTGCTTAAAATATTTATTTTTATTCTATGTGTATGAGTGTTTTGCCTGCATGTATGTATGTGCACCGCATGTATGTCTGGTACCCGTTGAGGCAAGGAGAACATAGGACATTGGATCTATATCCTGGAGTTGGAGACAGTTGTGAACCACCATGTGGGTGCTGGGAATTGACCCCAAATCTTCTGGAAAAGCAGCAGCGCTCTTAACCATCTTTCTAACCTTCCACTTGTTTGTACAACAATCCTATCCCTCATTAAGGATCCGAACCCAATCTCAGAGGCCCAGTGACCTCTCATTGGCTCCCGCATTCCAATGCTGATGTAGTCCTGAACACTGGGGAAAACACAGTGTGCACTCTGGACAGCACTCATTGGGGGAGAGCCTGCCAAGTTCAGGGGTACTGTGACTTGCTGGGGAGAGGAGAGTTCCCAGATCTCCAGTTTCTAATGAAGTTGGAGACCCAAGACTCTTGGAAGGATGGAGAAAGGAGGAAGAACCGACAAAGCAAGAAGAGGTGGGGTCCCCTCGGGCTTTGCCTCCTCTGTTTCAGTAAAGTCAGGGGGCAGGGAATCTGAGTGTGTGTCTGGGGCAGGGCGGGTACTGAGACAGAAGCCTGAGCCCAGGCTTAATATCTGTAGCCCAGCCATTCTGCACCCCCGTTCTGGCACTAAGGGCTCAGTTCAAAGGTCAAGGCTCCTCCTTCCAGTTCTTGGTCCTGGATGTCAGATTGTTCTTCAGGCTCTCTGGCCAGCACTGACTCCCTGCAGCGCTTCCCTTCCCAGCTCTTCTCTCTGCTTCTCTTCTGTCCACACAAGCTTCAATGCTCCCTTTGTAACTGCAGCTGCAGCCTGGGGGCTCGACCACTCCCTATCTGCTGTCCCTCCTGTGAGTTTCCTGGGAGAAGCTTGACTTCCACAGTGGGGTGCTGACAGCTTCTTCCTTAATTTATGCCCCAGGACTCTGGCTGCCTGGTTTCTGGATCTTTTTATTTTGGTTTCTAGGAACCCCAACCAAGAAAAAGTGCAGGACCAACTTTTGATGAGCTGGCCATGTTACACAGGAGAACACAGGTCCGGGTACATCCTGAGAAATTCTCTCAGCAATTCCCACACATCTTTTGTCCGGCCCATCATGCCTAGAACTCAAGGGCACCTTTCTGAAAGACAGTGGCCAATGGCCTTTAGTCCGTGCCTTTTTTATGTTTCAGACATGGCTCAATTGTATTCCCTGCATCCAGGCTAGATGTGGTGGGACAGGAGTGCTGCTCTGAATCTGCTGGGTTTGTGTGGTCAGTAGGATCCCGGCCCTCAGTAGATATCACCTGGACACACTCTGATGTTCTAGCAAGAGCTAATCTCTTGACTCCTAGGTCTCCCCCAGCCCGCTGTTTGCGTATCATGCAGCAAAAGTATAGGCTGGATTTTGGTCTTTCCCCAGTTCTTAATCATCAACACAGAATATGATTCTTTGAATGTGAGGGTCTTGAAAGGGGTAATTAAGTCAAAATGAGGTAATTTAAGTGGGCCCTAACCTTTCTCACAAGATGGTAGCAGAGTGTCAAGTGTTTGCATATTCATGGGGGAGGGGGAGAAAGGCAATGGGAGAAGGGGCTGCAGCAGGAAAGTACATCTTCTGTCAGCTTTAAGAACTAGCTTCCCATACTTGCAGTACATTCTGTTGACCAGAAGCAAGTTACTACATCTGGAGGGGAGAAGGACTAGACTCTACCTTCTGCCGGGAGTGTCAGGTATGTTCTCCATACATATGTGTGTGACGTGTGCTCATGTATGCCTATTTGCATTGGTGTTTGCACACTTGTGTGTGTATATGTGTGTGTGTGCGTATGTACACATGAATGTGCATGTGGAGGCCCAAGGCTGATATTGGGTATCTTCCTTGATTTATCTCCACCTTGTCTATTGTGGAAGCATCTCTTGCTGAGCCAGGAAGCCTGCTGGTTTAGCTCGACGGGCTAGCCAGCCTTTCCAGGGGTTCCCTGTCCGTCTCCCATCACATAGTGAAATTATAGACAGGTTTCTGCACTCACTTGTGTTCTGGGGATCTGAACTCAGGTCCTCACACTTGTGCAGAAAGTGCTTTATGCTTTACCCACAGAGCAAACTTCAGCGGGTGAATTTTAGCCTTTGAAATTGACACCTTCTGGGAGAGGGCAAATCAGTGTTCTTCAATGGAGTGACATTGGGTATGTCAGTTACAGTTTCAGGGCAGGCCCCTAACCTAGGAGTAGTTGGCCAAGAAGAGAACATGAGGTTGGATGGGTAGGTAGGTGGTATAAGAGCTGGGAGGAGCTGGGTGAAGGAAATAAATATGATCAAAGTATACTGTATAAAATTCTCAAAGAATAAAGAAAAATATTATTTAAAAAATTGAAAATAGGCTATGGATATGAATAGAGAATTCTCAAAAGAAGAAATAAAAATGGCTAAGAAATATATTTAAAAGTATTCAACAGCCTTAGCAATTAGGGAGGTGTAAATTAGGACTACTTTGAGATTTTATCTTACTGAAATCGGATTGGCCAAGAGCAAGACAGCAGCCAACAAGGACTGGTGGTGAAGATGTGGAGAAAGGGGGGTCCTCATTCTCTTTGGTGGGATTGCAAACTGGTACAGACACTCTGGAAATCAGTATGGAGGATTCTCAATAAGTGAAAATTTGCCATGTGACTCAGCTACCACTTTTTAGTAATGCCCAGATAACTTGAGATTCTACTACAAAGACACTTGCTCAGCCATCTTCATTGTCTTTTTATTCACAATAACTAGGAAGAGGAAACAATCCTAATGCCCTTTACCTGATGAATGGATAAAGAAAATGTAGGTGGACAGTTTCTTTCCACTCACCAGTTCCCAAATAACCAACACGGAGATTTAATAACAATTATACACTTTTGGCCAATGGCTCAGGTTTGTTAGGAGCTAGCTCTTACATTTTAAATTAACCAATATTTCATATCTGTTTTGCCACATGGCTTGGTACCTTTTCTCAGTTTGCTATGCTTATTTTGTTTCTTTCTGCATTTCCTCCTGACTCTACCCTTCTGCCTCTCAGCATTCTCGGTTTGGTCCGCCCACCTAACTATCCTGTTCAGCTATTGGCCAGTCAGATTCTTTATTAAACCAATCACAGAGACATATGTTCACACAGTGTAAAGGGATACTCCTCAAGAAAATATGGTACACATGTACACAGGGGGATTCTATTCATCTGTAAAGAAAAATGAAATCAGGAAACCTGCAGGTAAATGAATAGAATTAGAAAATACACTGAAGTGAGCTAGCCCAGACCCAGAAAGACAAACACCACATGTCTTCTCTCATCTGTGACTCCTAACTTTGAAACATGTAACCTGGAGTCGTTGCAGAAATCAGGAAATAGAGATGTGGGAGGATGAGCTCAGACAGGGGAATAACAGGATACAGGCACTATGAAGGGGGATATGGGAGAGATGGGGAGGAGGCTTTAACTGGGAAGGGGGGAGGGGAAGCAATACAGAGGTGAGGAACATTAAAGATGTTTGGAAAAGCAGTAAGAAATCATACTATATTTGCATAAAATTATGATATGCATAAAAATCGCATCCTTGCAGTCTTTCACCCCTCATTCCAGAAGTTTTTTGTTGTGGCAGATGGAGTCTTGCAGAAAGCCACTGATCAGAATGCAGAGAACAAGCGACTGTGGGTGCCACGCCCAAACTGATACAACGCAGCACCTACACTAAGGCTCAGGGACCATAATGAAGAAGGGCATGGGATGACTGTAAGAGCCAGGACAGCGCCTATGAGAATGTCTGTTCTATATACGACAGGGAAGCTGCATGGATGAGCTCTCTGTTTTACGGCTGCCTAACGAAGCCTGAGCAACAGCACCAGCTGAAATGGCAGCGTGGATGGGGGCAATCTCACAAGGCCGCCGTAGGTGAAGGGCCATAGACAATGAGTCCAAGTCTTCCCCAGGGATGAGCCCCCTCAGTGCTTATCCAATACCAGGTCATCCGCTCTAAAACATACACATATGAGTCAACAGGCTTGTGTTAATGTATTTATATGGATGCAGACGGGTAACAATACTTATATTTTAGAAAGAGAAAAAAATCAACTCTAATTACCATTGAGCCTCACTCCTGCTAGAAATATTTCTCTCTCCTGGGGAAATATCCATCATTTCTACCACTGACATTTGTCTCACTTAGCCTAAGAGTCTGTCAGCTCAGTGTGTGTGTGTGTGTGTGTGTGTGTGTGTGTATTACTTTGCACAGGCTATATGAGAGGACACTTTCCATGGCTATACTGATTACCTTTGTTTCATTTATCCGGTTCTGTATGGGCTTTAGCGTGTCCCTTAGTGGGTAGAGTTATGTGTCCACCCTAGGCTTGGGTGGAGACTCCTTGCTGAACCTGGGTGCAGACAGCTTCCCAAGAGACATTATATTTTCTCAGGTGCTACAGGAGGGGTGGGGCAGGTTGATGCAGTCTGCCCTGTCTTACCTGCAAGGTGCTCTTCAGTGTTGAGACTTTCTCTGCTACTTGCCTTCTCTCCTTCACTCCTCTTCTTGCCTCCTCTGGGGCGACCTATATGCTATTCTCAGGGGCCATAGATTTACATTGTTTCCTAGCTCCTAACTATATCACTTACAATTGCGTTTGAATGAAGAGTTACGTTTACATGTGTTTTCCAATGTGACAGCAAGCTCTGGGCAAGTAGGAACTATGTTACACTAATCTGTAATTACAACAACTGGAAGAGTGCCAGACACTTGCAGGAGCTCGAGACATTTTCATTGAACAGAATTGACTTGGATATCCTGGTTGTCCAGATGTGTCTGATCAGAGTTGCTCCCTCCTGCTCTTTTTGATGGGTCTGGTTATTTGATTATGGACAAATGAACATGAGTCTCTATCTCACGGCAGCCTAGAAACACGATCTCAGGTCTTTGAGAACTGGCAGAGCTCAAGGTCAGGGATAACGTCTTGAGTTGTCAGAATCTGGGAGGTAAAGGGATCAGATTCGGGCCGAGAAAGGGAGGTGTGGACAGGGCTGAAGAACTGAACCATCCCCCGAGAGGGAACTAGAATCTTGAATCAGAGTCAGCAGAAACCCAGAGTCAATGGGCATACTCGCTAGTGACTTGGAGCCAGACTCCAGGGAGACAGTGGATGTCTTCATCTTCATTGGTCTAATTATGTAAATTATGAGACTTGATGGACCCATCTCTGCATGGGGAGCAGGACACCGCCGGACATCCAGATTCTGGAAGATGACTGATTCTTAGCAGCTAACTCTGAGGGCAGCTCAAATGGGCAGCCAAGAGTTTAGGTGAGGATCAAGGAATTAGACGGATATTATGGAAAAAACTATGAAGTTAATCCTTAATTTTAGGATTTAATTCATCAGCTGTTTGGTCCTAGGATTTCTGATAGTTGTTTTTTGTCTATGGCTGGTTGTGACAGGTGATATGGACTGCAGATGTCCCCCAAGTAGATGCTGCGAAGTTCACTGATCCATTGAGGAAAACGTTGTGCTGTGTCTGCCAAGAGTAATAACAAGGCTTGGCCAGATTTCCTCTTTGCCCTTCTCTCCGAGTGTTATTAGTGTGGCGCTAGCTGTTTCTGTAATTTCTTGGACTGTGCGTGTCAATCTTGTCATCAGCTGAGGCTAAGGCCAAGGTTTCTGTTTTCGATGGCACACAGTCATCTTATTCAGAGCCTGCATGGGACAGAAAAAGGAAGCTCAGTGGTGTGGAGCTCGCTTTGTATTCTCAAAGGCTTACAATTGATATCCTGTACCATAAAACAATAACAAAAAAAAATCTCTAAATAAGGACAATAGCTGAAAAACCTAAACAGCCCCCAAATCAGTCACATTAATCAGTGCCCTGACCCCAGCGACATGGAAGATTGTCATCAGGGTGTACTATTCATTAAAAACAGATTAAAAAAAAAACAAACCAAACAAACAAAACAACAGCAACAAAAACCTGAGTGCTGAAGTCTCAGATAAAATGCTGTGGTATTTGTGTATGACTGAAGTACATCTATGAAATGACTTACAATACTTTGTGTAAATGGCATGTAGTTGGCTGTCATGTGCTCCTGTTTGGGGAACAGTGATGGAAGGAGCACAGGTGAACATGTTCAGCACAGAGGGAGAGTTTTTGAATGGTTTTGACCTCATTGTGTTTATACACAAATGAAATGAAGTGGCTATTACTAAGTTTAGTTTTAAAAACTAAGTTGCCTGGAGGCCGTTCCCTTTCAAGATCATGTGGCAATGTTGTGTAAAACATTTCAACACTCATTGCCAAATAATTAATATTTTTCTAATACGGTTTTCATGGAGCTTAATCAGATTATTTTGTAAAGAATAGTGAAATTATTGGATTCAAGTTGACGTAGATTGTTTAAGCTAAACATTGAGCTCTCCTTGGTGTAGACGTAGGTGAGCTGGATAATGTGCAAGCCACAGAGACTGACAAGTCCACCTTGATTCCATTTTCAGGGTAAAAGTTAACTATTGGGGAGAATTAGAATTCTCCCTTTAGAATATACTCTGAAAAGTTTATGAAAACATTTTGTAATAAAAAATATTCATGAATTCATGTTTTTCCTATTTCCATCTGTCTAAATCACTAAAAAGAATTACATTAGAATAGTTTTTTCTATTCAAACTTTAAAAAAAATTTTTGATAGAGATTTCCATACACTTGTTAAGAACAATACACAGAGATCTCATATATTCTGTGGCCAGGTACTATTATAGTTGAATAAGTTCTGATACATTCAGAATGTCATTTGGGCACCGTATCAATATCAGAAAAAAGGCAATAATTTAACAGACTCAGTCATTCCTTTACCATGGGGTCCCTAGGGTTGCCACCCTTTTTCTCTTGCCCCCACCCTTCCTTACCCCCTGGAATCGACTGTTCTGTTCCTTAACTCTGCATTTTTATTATTCCATGTTTGCTCTACAAAATGGCTCTCATCATGATATTTTCATTTGTGTTTGTGTATTTAGTTTCACCACATTAACCCTATTTCTCTCTTTTGTGTCCCTGTCCCCCTTCTATTGGCCCCTATTCTCCGCCCAGTAGTCCTTTTCTCCTTTCATGGCACACGCATGCACACACATACTCACACATGTATGCATGCACTCACGCATGTACACACACACAAATGTACACACACATGCGTGTACACACAAACTCCACATGTGAGAAAAAATGTGATCTTTTTGAGTCTCGTGTTTTCATTGCACATAATGATCTTCGGTTTCATTCACTTTTATTGCAAATAATTTCTTCTTTATGACTAAGTGAAACTGCATCTCTCTCTCTCACTATCTCACAGAGAGAAACGAGAGGAGAGAGAGAAGAGAATTTTTTCTTTATTGCTTGCTAATCTGTTCACAGGCACTTAGGCTGGCATTACAGCTTACTACTGTGGAAATCTGTAATATGCATGGGTGTGAAGGTGGCACCATTGACAGATGACTTGGATTCCTCCAAGTATTGTCTTGGTTAGGATTTCTATTCCTATGATAAAACACTATGATAAAAAAACCCACAAAAAACAACAAACAAACAAACAAAAAACAACCAAAAAAAAAAAAACCAAAAAAATCTTGGGAAAGATCCTCCCAAACTGCAATCCATCATTAAAGAAAGTCAGGGCAGGAACTCCAGCACAGGACGTGGAGAAACATGTTCCACGCAGGTTGCTCACTCTACTTTCTTATATAACTCAGGACTGCTTGCCCAGCCTGGGCCCCACCCACATCCATCGTCAATTAATGATGTGGCAGTGATTTCTTTCTAACCTGTTGCTTTCATTGGTTAATTAATAAAGAAACTGCCTAGGCCCATTTGATAGCCAACCCTTAGGTGGGTGGAGTAAACAGACAGAAGGCTGGGAGAAAGAAGCCGAGTCAGGGAGTCGCCATGATTCTCCCACTCCAGACAGACGCAGGTTAAGATCTTTCCTGGTAAGACAGCTCGTGGTGCTACATAGAATATTAGAAATGGGTTAGATCAATATGTAAGAGCTAGCCAATAAGAGGCTGGAGCTAATGGGCTAGGCAGTGTTTAAAAGAATACAGTTTCCGTGTAATTATTTCGGGTAAAGCTAGCCGGGTGGCGGTGGGAAGCAGCCCTGCCGCTCATATTACAACAAATTAAGAAAATACTTAACAGACTTACCTATAGGCCAACCTTAGAGAGCCATTTTCTCAGCTGAAAGTCCTTCCCAAACGACTCTAGCTTGTGTTAAGTTGACAGAAAACTAACCAACACAGGTACCCTCCCAGGAATGGTAGAGAAGTATGATTTGCAAGTTCTGACTGTAGTTATTGAAGAACCTCAAGATAATTTCCACAGTGACCACATTAATGTTTATCTCCACCACCTGGGCATCACATGGTTCCTCCCCACACCAATCTCCACATCCCTATTGTCATTTGTTGTCATTCTTTCTTGGGGAGGGTGATAGTCTGACATGAGATACCCAATGGGCTGGTATCTCAGCGGCTATTGGCTGGAGGAGCGGAAGGACCTCCCGCAACACCACAGTGGTTTTTATTTGCAGTTCTAAAAGGGAACAGGTAAGATGGTTGATCAGTTTTTCATGTATTCTTTGGACACTTTAACCTGTAGTTGTTTTATTAGCTCTTTTGAATCTTTTGCTCTTTGTGGGCCCCCCACCCAACTCCCAAATAAATGATACGGAGTCTTACTCTTACTTCTGAATGCCCGAACTTAGCTTGGCTTTTCTTAAATTATCCCGTCTATCTTTTGCCTCTGGGCTTTTACCATTCTCTATTTCTGTATACCTTTCTTTACTCTTACTCTGTGACTTGCTGTGTAACTGGATGACTGACCCCAGGAGTCTTCCCCTCCTCCTCTTTCTCTCACTCTTTGATCTTTTCTTTCTAGATTTCTCCTATTTATTCTCTCTGCCTGCCAACCGTGCCTATCCTTTCTCCCGTCTTGCTGTTGGCCATTCAACTCTATTAGACAATCAAATGTTAAGGCAGGCACAGTAACACAGCTTCACAGAGTTAAGTAAATTCAACATAAAAGAATACAACACATCTTCACATCGTTAAACAAATATTCCACAGTATAAACAAATGTAACACATCTTAAAATAATATTCCACAATATTTACTTATTTTGAAAGCCATTTGTTCAACTCATTTGCCTCCTACTTATTGATTGGAAAATTTAGGATTTGGGGAATTCAATGTTTTTGTTTGTTTGTTTTTGAGACAGGGTTTCAAGCTCAGGCTGGTATCAAACTCTTTAAGAATGCTTTGAAGGACTGATCCTCCCGACTCTAACTCCTGAATGCTCAGAGTACAGGTATGTACTACCATGCCTGACTAGTATTTAATTTTTAGTTTTGAATATTAATATCCTGTCAGATAGATAGCTGTCAAATAGTTTCTCCCATTCTATAGGATATTTCTTCACTGTTGCTTCCTGTGTTGTGCAGAAGCCTTTTAATTTCATATCACCCAGTCTTTTAATTCTTGCTGTTATTTTCTTGGCTACTGCAGTCATATTCAGTAAATTTCCAAGTCTATAATTTTGATATTGCTGTATGAATGGGGTAGCACAGAATATTTAGAGATTGTCTGATTTCACTCGGCACATTTCTTTGGAGACCTCTCTATTGACACATGCATGGTAAACTGCCCTGCTGATAACGACTAGCTTTTCTCCCAGTTGTTCAAAGAGGGCTGCTTTATATTCATCCCTCTAGCACCGCCTCTCCTTCCCTGTTCTCTAGCTATGTTGTCTGGATCCTGTGCAGTCTGCAGTCTCAGGAGATCGGCTCTTTACCATTTGACAGTTATGGTCATTGTCATCTTGACAATAACTGATAATTATTTTTATCTGAAGTTTACTTTTGCTTTCTTGATTAATGTTTGTGTCAGATACAAACACATCTGCTTTCTAATCGGGTGTGTGCAAAGTGAAAACGGCAGCTGAGTAATACATCTGCTCATGTTTGGGGGTGATCCCCCTCCTGCTCAGGGATGCCTGGTTGGCCTCAACTTGGGCACTTAAATTCTTCTTAGTCACTTTTCTCAGTTTCCCTCTGGGGAGTCAGTGGGCTGAAAGTCTGCTTTCTTTTTCCTTTTTCCCACTGCCTTTCTAGCTAGATTTCTTTTTTTTTAATTTTGGCATTTTCACACATGTATATGATGAATTGTGATTTTGTTCCCCTCACACATCCTCTTGTTTTCCCTCTTAGCCTTGCTCATCCTATTCTTTTTCCCAGCCAGTCCCCCTGCTACTTGTATGTCTCTGTGTGAGTATGTGTGTGTGCATGCACGTGTGTGTGTATGCATGTGTGTGCATGCATGTGGAGTGTGTGCTACTGTGAGTTCACAGTTGTAGTAGCCATATCATATCCAGAAGACAGTATTTCAGAACACTTCTCCCTGCCCTCTGACTGTCACAATCTTTCCACACCCCCTTCCTTAATATGTTCTGGGCCTTAAAGGAGGTGTTGCGGGGGGGGTCTCATTTATGGCAGAAAACACCACAGCTGTCTGTTCTCAGCACCATGATCAGTCAGGAGTACACCAAAAAAAACCTTCTCTGGCCAGGGAGGCTGAAAGTAGAACATAAATATTTAGAAGGCAATTTGACCGCATGTTCATTTAGCAAAACATCAACAGTAAATCCCCTACTAAGATCTATTACCTACCCAATAATAGGCTTTTGACTAGATTCACAGTATCAGACATGGATCCTCTCTCATAGAGGGGGGCCTTAACTTCGGTCAGAAAGTGGTTGGATTCTCTGTGGTGGTTTGAAAAAAAAAATGACCCCCATTGGGCATGGCACTATCAGAGGTGTGACTTTGTTGCAGTAGGTGTGGCCTTGTGGGAGGAAGTGTGTCACTGTGGGGGGTGGACTTTGAGGTCTCATACATGCTCAAGTCATGCCCAGTGTCCCAGTCTACTTCCTGTTGCCTTCAGATCAAGATGTAGACTTCTCAGCTCCTTCTCCAGCATCATGTCTGCCTGCATGTTGCCATATCTCACTGTGATGATAATGGACTAAACCTCTGGATTATAAGCCACCCAATGTTTTCTTTTATAAGAGTTGCCATGGTCATGGTGCCTTCTCACAACAATGAAACCCTATTTACAGCAACAGAAACCCTAACTCAGACAGATACTCTCAAAAGAGTCATGCCAAAGTTGCATCATTGGCACACACTGACTGGTAAATCGGTACTGTAGCATGAACACACCACAGCTGGGTGAGACATTGGTGACTTCTCCAGGAGTAGATGCATGGCTCTTTCAGGCACCATGTGTATCAGACAGAGAACATTTTTTCATATCAGGCATAGCTTGGTTTTTCTGTCTCCTATCCAAAGTACACAGTGTCTTCAACAAGCGAGTCTTACCATCCTCTTTAGCAAGGGAGTTCTACCATCAAATTCTGGAAACAAGAGCAATGGCAATGACCCAATTGTTCCAGAAGTCTAGGGGTAGGTGAGTGGAGCTCCCTGAAGCTTTCCATGTCTAGCATTGGGACTTTTGTAGAAAAACTATTATTTTTGAGAGTATCATTAATCATCCACACAGGGTGTATGTGTGTCTAGGTATGCAATCCCACATTCACACATAGAGACCATATCTGGACACCAGATGCATTCATCACTCTCTGCTATTTTGCCTAAGACAGGGTCTTTCACTGAGCTGGAAGCTCCCATTTCAACCAGGCTGGCTGGCCAGTGAGCTCCGGGAATTTACCTATCTGCTCTACAATGTTGAAGCTACGTGTGCAGCCACACTCAGGATCTCACTATACATAGCTCACTATGTAGGTCAGGCTGACCTCAAAGGCACAGAGAGACCTATCTGCCTCTGTCCCCAGAGTTCTGGAATTAAAGATGTGTGCCAACAGCGTGGCCAAACATGCTTGGATTTTTACATGGCTGTTGGGGTTCTTGAGCTAGCAAAGTAAGAGCCCTTGCTTATTAAACCCTCTATAGCCTCTCTAAAAACAATGATATTTTTTACTTAACATATAAAACAGTACTAGGTTTCTACACAGCTTTTCCATACATCTTGCTATAGTTGACCCTCCCCAACTTTTCCTCCTCCTCCACCTTATCTCTGTTTATACTCTTCCACTCTATTTTCATATCATGTATTTTACCATTTTTACATAGTTTAAGACTTTCCCAGCTCTGCTTCCCTGCCTCCACCCACCTGAACACCCCTCATGGTTCCCTTCTTGCTTCCTGGCCTCTGCAAACACTCACTCAAACTTAAACACAGAGATCTGAAATTCAAAGCTAGGATCTGTGTATGACAAAGAACATATAGCACCTGTCTTTCTGGACCTTTCTGCTACTTAACTTAACATAATATTTTCCCATGTCAACTATTTCCCTGCAAATTTCATTTTTCTTGGATGCTGAAGGGATGTCTATTGGGTGTGTACCATATTTTCATAATCCAAACATCAATTGCTAATGGACATTTATACAAAGTCCATTTCCTATCTATTGTGAACAGCAGCCATAAACATGGCTATGCAGGTCTTTCTTTTGTGGGGTACAGAGTTCTCTGGGTGTATAACCAGGAGTATTGTAGCTGGCCATATGATAGATCTATTGTTAACTTCTTGAGAAACCTCCACATTGACTTCCACAGTGGATACACCAGTTTGCATGTTTATGCCTTTGAACAAACCGCTCGTGAGGACTCTCCCTTACCCACATCCTTGCCAGAATTTGTTGTCATTTGTCTTCTTGATAATACCCATTCCGGTCGGGTGAGACAGAATCTCAAGGTAGTTTTAATTTGCATTTCCAAGATGGGTAGTGGTATTGAGTGCCTTTAAAGATGTCTATTTAGGGTGGCTTTTGTCGCAGTGCACGTTCATTTGTCCATTGTCACTGCCTTCACCAGTGGTGCAAATACATCCATACACAGAGGTTTGGAGGACTGACAAATTAGTCTTTTATTAGTTCCCCACATTTTGGTTTTTAGGTACAAGTAAAGAAGCACAAGAAAAATCCATTTGTTAATATTCAATACTGAAAAGTTCTGAAAGTTTAAGTTTATGGTACCAGTGACAAATTTAGATGGACAGATGCCCAGGGAGTTGACTCTCAAGTTGGTTCTTTCTCTAGCAGGCAACAGATCCAATGCACATCTGTGGAGGGTTACTATCCTCATAGCTAGGAAGACTTGGCAGAGAAATCTGAAGCAGTCTGTAGCCTTAAACACTCAACTACCTCATCCACATAATTTCATGTGGAAACAAAAGACACAGGGTAGTTAAAACAATCCTGAGCATTAAAAACATCCCACAGAATGATAGGAAATCTTTACCAACTACCCTTCAGACAAGGGGCTCATGTCCAAAATTTAAAAGAATTTCAGAAATTAAATACCAATGAAATAAAACTACTAATCAACAAATGGGTAAATGACCTGAATTGACAATTTTTAGAAAAAAGAAACACAAATAGCCAATAACTGTAAAGAGAGACTGAACTTGCATTTCCTGGTCACTCAGATAATCGTGTAAAACTATATTAATTACAACACTGCTTAGCCAATGGCATAGGCGTTTTCCTAGCTAGCTCTTACATCTTAAATTAACCCATTTCTATTATTTTATATTTTATCATGAGGCTTATAGTTTACTGGTAAGGTTCTGGCATCTTTCTCCTTCAGCAGCTACATGGCATCTGCCTGACTCTCCCTGCCTTCAGTTTAGTGTTCTTGCCTAGCTTTATTCTGTCTTACCACAGGTCAAAGCAGAGTCTTTATTAAGCAATGGTAATAAGACATATTCACAGCATACAGAGGGGAAATCCCACATCAAATCACTATATTTAAAAGCATTTGGTATCCCTAGCCATCAAGGGAATACAAGGCTACCATAAGAAATCTGACACCAAATGTTAGAGATGACGTAGAGAGAATGGGATTCCCACTCCCTCTTGGTGGAGGTGAAAGTTAATATAGTCATTGTAGAAATCAATGTAGAGACCTCTCAAAAATGTGAAATTGGTACTTGGGAGGCAGAGGCAGGCGGATCTCTGTGAGTTCGAGACCAGCCTGGTCTACAAGAGCTAGTTCCAGGACAGGCTCCAAAACCACAGAGAAACCCTGTCTCGAAAAACCAAAAAAAAAAAAAAATGTGAAACTGGAACTACCATATGACCCTGCTATTTCACTGCTAAGCTCATAACCAGAGAACTTCACACCCTATAAGAGAGTTATCTTCACCCCCATGTTTATTGCTGCTTTATTCACTATATACGAAATTGGGATCAACCTAATTGACCACCAACAGATAAATGGATAATGAAAATTTGCTGTATATGTGTAAAATGGAACACTATTTAACTCTAAAGGAAAATGAAGTTTAATAAAAGATTGCAGAAAATGGATGTATTTTAAACATATAATATTTATAAAATCATACAATCTTAGAAGGAAACCACATATATCTCTCATGTGCAGAATCTATCCAATACTATATTTATATATAAACAATTTGCATGTGTAACATGAAGAAAGGGGAACGAGAAAGGCTAAGGAGCAAGTAATGACTGAGGACAGGTAGTGAATGTGAATGATGAAGGAGAACATAGAGCTGATTGTTTCTCTAGTTCTAAGTCTAACATGGATTTTGTTTGTTTGTTTTGGTTGAGAACAAATGAATACAATATATTTGATACTGAAAGTGTAAGATTCAATGTGAAGCATCATAGCTTCTGTTTATATAACTGGATATAAGTTGATTAATTTATATAGAATTTGGGCCTGGTTAATTTTGGTGTGTGATATTTTTATTTATTTGCAAGTTTTTTATGATAAAGAAAAAGCAACAGCAACTTGTTGGAGGTTTCATCATGCAAATTTTCAAGTTATACTATAGAATTATAGTAATAAAACAGCATGGCACAAGCGTAAAACCAGATGCAGTAATCCAGAACTAAGGACCCATGTGTAAGCCCACTCTTCTCTTCTCTTCTCTTCTCTTCTCTTCTCTTCTCTTCTCTTCTCTTCTCTTCTCTTCTCTTCTCTTCTCTTCTCTTCTCTTCTCTTCTCTCTCTCTCTTCTCTCTTCTTCTTCTTCTTCTTCTTCTTCTTCTTCTTCTTCTTCTTCTTCTTCTTCTTCTTCTTCCTCTTCCTCTCCCTCCTCCTCTCCTTCTTCCCTCTCTCTCTCTCTCTCTCTCTCTCTCTCTCTCTCTCTCTCTCTCTCTCTCTCTCTCTCTCTCCAAGAAATGACCAACAATACTTGTCAGAGAAAAGATAGCATCTTCAACAAATGATTTTGATCAAACCGAATAGCTACAAAAGGGGTGTAACTCACAGGTTGATAAATACTGTTCTATAGGTTCTTACTGACCTAGTCTCCAAAAGACTTTCACAGGGGTCACACATCAGATGTCCTGCATATCAGATATTTTCATTATTATTCATAAAAGTAACAAAATTGCAGTTTAAAGTAGCAATAAAAATAATTTTATTGTTGAGGGTCATCACAACATGAGGAACTTATTAAAGAGCCACAGCATTAGGAAGGGTGAGAATGACTGTCATAGAACCTCAAACATCATATGAAATTGCCCACATTGTGGGTTTATCTGGGATTGTGATTTGTAGACTGATTTTCTTTGCTTTATATTTAAAAACCATTTATGAGTGAGTTTATATGATAATTGCTTTTCTGTATCTGGGTTACCTCACTCAAAATGATGTTTTCTAACTCCTTCCATTTGCCTGCAAAATTCAAGATGTTGTTATTTTTTTCTGCTGTGTAGTACTCCATTGTGTAAATATACCACATTTTTCTTATCCATTCTTCAGTAGAGGGGCATTTAGGTTGTTTCCAGGTTCTGTCTATGACAAATAATGCTGCTATGAACATAATTAAGCACATGTCCTTATGGCATGATTGAGCATCCTTTAAATATACACCCAAAAGTGGTATTGCTGGGTCTTGAGGAAGGATGTTTCCTAATTTTCTGAGAAATCACTACACTGATATCAAAAGGGGCTGTACCAGCAATTCAGGAGTCACACAAAAACTATATTAATTACAACACTGTTTGGCCGAAGACTCAGGCGTATTTCTAGCTAACTCTTACATCTTAAATTAACCCATTTTTTATTAGTGTGTGTATTGCCATGTGGCCGTGACATTACCTCATTTTCTACATGTCTTGTTTCCTCAGTGTCTGGTTGGTGTCTGCTTGACTCCTACTCTCTCTCTCTCTCTCTTTGGATTTCCTGTCTGGCTGCACTCTGCTATGCCATTGGCCCAAATAGCTTTATCCATGAACCAATTAAAGCAATGCACATACAAAGGAGAGTCCCACATCAGGGATGGAAAGAGTGCAAGAATCAGAAGTTATGAATGACCACAGATAAACAGCAAGGCAGCTGCACATATGAATTCACAGCATGCACAAGGCATGTGCAAACTCAAGCCAGACCAGTTGTAGCACAGAGAAGGGAGGTAGGCATGAGGTCCCAGCCCTAGTCAAGGAGCTATTGGTAATTGATAGCTGCCAGGAGAGGAAGAGCTGGTTTCCTGAGTGTGGCCCTGTAACTCAGCAACGCCCTACGGAAGGCCACAATGCTCTAACAGAAGACCACACAGCCACTAGTTTATGTGGAGTACAAATTGAACTTGATGGGTGTAAAAAAACCAAAAGACACAAAGTTGTATTGATAGAGATTGTGGGGTTTAATCTGGGAGGAACTGTGTGAGGGGATAAATATAATCAAAACACATTGTATAAAATCCTTGAAGAACTAATAAAACTGTAAAATAAATCTGAAGCATTGTTCAGTAGGACAAGCAGCAAAGCCCCAGGCCTAGAAAATTGGCTGGTGGAGGATAGAGCTATGTCATCTTGAGAGAATGGAGAAGAAGAGTCAGAGTTGGAATTTAACTACCAACAAATAATCCTCGGACAAGAGGTGCCCAAGTCCAGGCACTCAGATGCCAGGGTTGGAGTCCCAGCCAAGTGGACCTATGAGAGCTGCAGACTGAAGCAGGCTGGCATGTGCTCTTGCAGTGTGGCAACAGGAACATGCTTAGTCTTTCTGGGATTCGGACTTCTATAAACAGCTTCCAGTGCCGCACAATTGTCTCATTTATCTAGTCTGTGTATGATTCTTGTAACTTTTAGAAATCTTATGGGGACCGTAGCTGGTCTTAAACATTTCTAAAAATCTATCGTTAGTAATTCTTAGAAATCTGGTGAATCGTTTTAAAATAAAGTTTTCTTGAGTCTATCTTTTTTTCTTTTTCTTCTGTTTCATGATTGTGTGGTGTTCATGTATGTGTTTGCCAGCTCACATGATTGTGTGCATGTGCACATGTGTGTGTGTGTGTGTGTGTGTGTGTGTGACCTGAGGTTGATGTCAGGAATCTTCCTTGATTGCTCTTACAGTTTATTCTTTGAGCTAAGCCCTCTCACTTTTGCGAGGAAAGCAAATGCTCTTAAACAACTAAGCCACCTCTCCTGTCTTCTCACACATTTTTAAACTATGCAGTTATACATTTATATTCTAGGTACATTATACTTTTAGTTTGAAACTATGCAAAGCTTTCTCATATGCTTTCAAAATCAGTTTTGAACATCTCTTGTTGCCTTAGATGAAACTTACCTGCAATACCACTTAATAACAGTGATTAGAGACTTGTGTCCTTCTTCACTTTATACTTTCTAAAGTCAGAACCAATATTTGAGAATCTTAGTTCTATTTTTCTCTTAACTGGTACCCTTTGTAATTTTCAGCCTGTGCATAAAATAAGAGGCTTAAATTCATAAGCCCTTATTTTTCTTTCCAGGTTAAATATTTCTAAGGATGTGATTTAATGAATGGGCATGAGGACAAAGAGTAGCTTTAAAAAACAAAATGGAGTCTAATTAAATGATAATAAAGCAGCGTCTAATTGATATCTAAGTTACAATTTCCCAGCAAGTTTTGAGAAGTCAAATAACCTACCATCTGTAGATGCTAAATCTTGAGAGACCTTTACACTTCTGGAAGGCTCCTGTACCAGACAAATTGACGAGTAGAATGTGAGTTTCCGTCCTCTAATTTTCAGTGTGCTAACTTGGCAAGTCTGGTGACTTAATCTCTTTCCTCAGATACCCATACCCATTGGCCCCCGTTGCTTTTTTGCATATCCATGCACTTATGCAAGAGCGGACAGGCTATGGTGGGAGGTTGCAGAGTTTGCTGGCTGTGCTAACAAACTAAGGGGGTGAATGATGTAGTGCCAATTTAGCCTTCAGTCTGTGTCTTCTGAAGTCAGCCATAATTCTCGGACCAAATTGTCTGAACAAGGATACTAAGGGGTGACAGGGAAATGGAGTAGATCAGAGAGTTATGGGGCCTCCACCCACTCAGGAGAAAGCCAAGGGGCCTTGAGGGAGACAGTGATGGATTCAAGCCATATGAAAAGGCATATATCACGCACCTCAGCCTCATCCCTGTCTGGGGAAGATGTGTGTAATTTATAGAGTGTTTAAATTAGACAAATGACTCAATCGATTTAGAAAATGGACAGGAAACACATGTTTCTTTTGCATTAAACTGAACTTCATCAGAGAAGAAAAGCTTCTGATCTCCTGAGTTATGGAGCCGGGGCTCTCCATCAAAGGCTCCCGATTGCCGGGCCTGCGCCTTTGCTGAGAGGCATCCATTACAGAGCACGCTGCCTGCGTAAAGAGCAGGGATCCACCAAGCTGCTCAAGCTAAGTGGTAATTTATACCTTTGTTTAGAGAAAGAAAGAAAAAGAAGGTGGCTCAGGAGACCGAGGGTGAGAGCCAGAGGTGGGAGAAGGAATGCAAAGGAAGGACGTTTTAGTGAAGTCGGAGAGAAATTCAAAACGGAATAGGCAGTGGACTCAGAGGACCTGGACCCTGTGGGCGGTGACCTAAGAGGACCTGGGCCATATGGGAGGCGACCTCAGAGACTCTGGGCCATGGGCAGTGCCCTCAGAGGATCTGGGCTGTGTGGGTGGTTACCTCAGAGGATCTGGGCTATGGGCAGTGACCTCATAGGATCTGGGTTATGGCCAGTGACCTCAGAGGATCTGGGCCATGTGAACAGTGACCTCAGAGGATCTGGGCCATGGGCAGTGGCCTCAGAGGATCTGGGCCGTGTGGGAAGTGGCATTTAGGTGCTTGGATATACTCAGTTTCCTTGCTTGCACTTGGTAGGTGGCCAAAACGAATGCTCTGGAAGCCACAGTGACCTTGGACACATCAGGGAGACAGAGTGACCTGCTGAAGGTAACATGACAGGAGATAGCTCATTGAGAATCAAACGCTGAGACTCAGAGCACTGACTGTAGAGCCCGCCCACTTGGTGACATAGGGACGGTCCTTCGAGGTTCACCTCCCTCTGCTTAGCACGTGCCCCAGTGGGGGAATTTCCCTTCAGCAGTGGATCTATTTCCTTAACCAGTGTGTGGGGCTGGCCTTTCCTTAACCAGCGTGTGGGGCTGGCCTTGTCCACACTGCTGTACCCTCTGCTTCTACTGGCAAAGCAGCGGTGTGCCTTATGTTGTTGAACATTCTCACCTGAAGTGGACAGTGAGTTTTCTTTGGGCTAACAGATTTCAGTGACCTTGCCTAGTGCCCTCTGTAGCTTTACAGGAGTAACTCCATGCCCAGGCTCACCATCCTTGCCCTGTTCCTGTAGGCTCCTCCCTGCCAGTTGAGGAAGCTCAGCTCACCATTGCTGGGAGGTGGGTTACATCAAAGTGGTGTTGGTAGCTGAATAGTTCACAGCCTCTTGTTAAAGAAAATGAAGACAGGAAGCAGGCCTGAAGCATCCCTTAGCCGATGATGTCAGGTTAGGTGATCTCAATCTTGCTTGCTTTACAAACATTAGCAAAACTTCATTTGAGCTGTTTCCCATGCTAAAGCAAAGCAGAACGCAAGTCCCACCCATCAGTAGCAGCCAGCTAACGCGCAGCTGTGTGCGTACAGACTTTTCAGTGAGGGAGAACAGACGAGGCAGCCTTGCACCAGTGCAAGATCAGGCATGCTGCTTCCCCTCAAAAGGCTTCCTAACGGAGCTTCAGCACCACCTCTGATTTTGAGTTGCCTGATTTGTGAGTTGTCCCGGGTCCTAGGAAGTGCTGTAAAAGAATTCACGGTCTCTCCATGCACCCCTTTCACAGTGTCCAGCTTTGGAGAGGGCGCACTACACACAGGTCACATGTTTCTTGTCAGGTTCTTTCTTCAGGGCTCTTGGCCTCTGGGAGTCACTGCTACAAGGCAGAGCAGCTCACTGGGACAGCAGGTGACTCCTCTGAGGACCCCAAAGCTAATACCGACTCCTTTTGGCATTCACTCCCCTGTGTATCACCAGAACACAGGTTCACAGGGAGCTCTTGTGTGTACGTCATGACGTCATGACCATGGTAGTACTGCCCGGTGCAGAGGCTCTCTTACCATGAGAATGTCATGTGCGAAAGAGATTCGAATCAGCTCATGCTTAAACACATGATTAAAATAAAATCGAAGTCTCCATTATTTTTAACAGGTGGGGACGCTGCTCTTTTGCTTTCTTCTGTCCTTAAGAAGCCCAGAGATCTCCTCCTTCCCAGGGGTCCGTGGCTTAATCCTGTTATGTTAGTCCATGGACAGAGGGCAAGCCCCCCGCAGAGCAGGGAGAACCGGGCTTGAGGCTCCTCAATAAACACTTCATGTCGAATCAGCAAGGTGGCTTAGCGGCTTAAAAGCGCTACAACACCTGAAGCCTGAGTTTGATTTCCAGGTCATACATGGGGGAAGGAGAGGAATGGCTCATGTAAGTTGTTCTCTTACCTCTATATGGCGTTGTGACACATGTACAAACTCACACAGCTTTGTGACACATGCATGGACACACACAGCTTTTTGAAGCATGCATATGAACTCACACACACAGCTGGCTTTGTGACACATGCATGGACACACACAGCTTTTTGAAGCATGCATATGAACTCACACACACAGCTGGCTTTGTGACACACGCATGAACACAGAAAATTTTGTGAAACATGCAAACACACACACACGGATGGCTTTGTGACACACACACACACACACATTTACACTATAAGTAAATCTATTAAACAAAACCCTTCATGCTTGTAAACCTGCCTCCACAATATGGATATCTTCACAGACAATGACAAAACCACGTGGACATAACTTTTTATCAAGATATGACCCGCCCCTTCCCCTTGCCGTCCCTTTCCCACACAGACAGTTAGGAGCCAGAAAAGACAGTGCATTTCCTTCTTCACTGAGATGCTGTCCCTCGTGAGACAGGACTGTCTCCTTTAAGTGGCTCTGCAAGAGCATTAATGAGAGGACCGAGCTTTGGACCTCCAGTATCTCCTCCCGGAGCCTCCCAGAGTCTCTGCATGGGTCTCCCACTTCTCCGTCTGCTGTTTGCCAGGATGCGGCCAGCTGTGACCAAACGCATGTCCGCCTCTTCAAATGAAAATCCCCAGGTCTTCAGTGGTTTTAACCCAGCCAGGAATGGTGAGTTGGGAGAGATACAGGACGGATCGTCTTTTGTCCCTTTGTCCCCTCCTTCTCCCCAGTCTGAAACATGAGGAGCCCCCTCAGCTGCCCAGCGGGGTGTTGTGTATGGGAAAATTCTCTTGGCTGTGGACACTGACAAGCGTCTCTGGCACAGGGACATGGTTTATTTATCTAGCTGGACTTCATCTTTTAATATTCAGTTCACAGAGGAAGAGGCTCCGGCCACTGCGTGCAGCCCCGGCCCCACCGTGGAGATGGTGAACAGGGAAAGCAGATATTCACAGAAGTCTGCGGCCCCCTTGGTGCTGTCTAGAGGGCTGCAGAGCAGGTGGGACAGCAGGATCATAGGAACTGCAGGATCCCAGCTCCTGGCAGCCTCGCTTCCCTTCTGGAGGGATGGACACCCGTCGTTACTGTCATCCTCTATGTCAACACATCCTCCCCAGCTCTGTGGAAATAAGCCCATTAACAATTTAGTACACGAACTGCCGGGTCTTTGAATATTATTAACACAGTGGATTTTCTGTATGTATGATAGATATGTCTACAGTTTCAAGGGACCCATACCCATACCTGGTGTCTATTTTATACATTTCACAAGAGTTTCCATCAGATAACTGCTCGACCAAACTCTAACACTTGTTGAATGAACTGAGATATAAAAATTCAGAATGGAAGCCCTGGCTACCTGAGGACCATGTAGAGTCCTGCATACTCCACCTTCCCACGTGTCCCCCTCCACTGTGGAACCCCATACCCACTGTCTTGGGACTGCATGAAATTAACAAAATGAACAGAAACATCAGAGCTAAATGGCATTATAGATCAAATGAACCTAAAAGAGACCTATAGAACATTCACCCCAAACATTAAAGAATACACATTATTCTCAGCATTTCATGGAACTGCCTCCAAAACTGACCACATTAGTAGGCACAAAACCTCAGCAAATACAAGAAAACTGAAATAGCATCCTGTAGTCTATGTGACCACAGTGCACTAACGCTACACAGCAGTAGCAATAGAATTACAGAAGTACAGGTATCATGGAGACTAAATAAGCACACTATTGAATAATAATTGGGTCAAGGAAGAAGTCAAGAGGAAAAACATTTAAAATATTAGAACAGAGTGAGAGCAAAATGGAAAACATGGCACTGTGGCCTTAGATGTGCTTTTTACTATACTTAGCAGTGGCTATGCAACTCCTGATGACAAGCTTGTCCTTGTCCTCTCATGGTAGCAACATTTGTTTTAAACCTTTAGCTTCTTTTAGGGAGTCTTTATGTGCATGCACAAGACTGCATTCAACAAGTAGACCTGCCATTCCCACCACAGGAAGGCAGCCTCACCAGGATTTCCCAAGCCGTCTTTCCTTCTAGAAGAAGGACTCAGCCTTCGTAGCAGGTCGTATCCCTCTTTATAGGGGCCCTATGACCACTAACATAGCAATGAAGTCAGAGGCTCCACCCTCAGGCCTTTGAGCCTTAGTTGTGTGTCTTGCTACTCACAGCCAGGGCTGGTCACTCCTTTCAAACTCAACTTTTGTTTCGTCAGTCCGTCTTCTGGTGCAAATGAGTTGGTGATTTAAAAAGATTAATGAGATAGACAAACCTTTAGCCAATTTAACCAGAAGAGGTAGCGAGAAACACAAATTAATAAGATAAAAGGCAACAAGTAAGGCTTTATGAAGGATGTTGATAAATTCAGAGCATCAGAGGACATACTTTAATAATGCCTATTCTATTAAACTAGAAAACCTAAAAGGTATACATTTCTAGATGTATGTGAGCCCTCAAAGTTGAATCACAGCACAATAAATAATTTAAACAGACCCATAACAACCAATGAGATAACAGTAGTAATTTAAGATCTCCCAACTACAGAAGCTCAGGGCCAGATGGTTTCAGCACAGAATTCTACCAGACCTCCAAAGGAAAACTAACATCCCCACTCCTCAAAATATTCCGTACACTAGAAACGAAAGGGACAGTTACATATCCATATGAAACCAGTAGTATTACTCTGATATTAAAATCAGACAAAGACCCAATTTTAGGACAGTCTCTCTGATGAACGTCGATGCCAAACATCTCAATAAAATACTTTAGAACAGAATTCAAGAACACATCAAAAAGCTCATCCACTACACTAAGCTTGGCTTCATCCCAGGAATGTGGGGATGACTGAGCATGCATAAATCAAATGTAATTCACCACATAAGTAGACACAAGGACAGAAGTTACTTGATCATCTCATTCGATGCAGAAAAGGTCGTTGATAAAAATCCAACATTCCTTTATGATAAAAGTTCTAGCGAATCTAAGAACACAGAGGACTATTTCTATGAACTAAAGGCAGCATACAGCAAGCACACAACCAACGTTCTGCTAAATGTAGAAAAGAATGGCGATTTTCCACTAAAATTAACAAGAAGGCAAGGATGCACACTCCATCCACTTCTGTTCAATATAGTGCTCAAAGCAGGGAAATGGATGGAACCCAAAATAACCATTTTGAGTGAGGTAGCTCAGACTAGGAAAGACAAATATTACATATTCTATCTGTGTGGATGCTAGCTTTGACTCTGTGGTTATGTGTGTTTAGAGTACACATAGACAGCAAGAAACTAATAAAGACCATGGAAGCATTTCATGAAGTTAGAATGTACGTTAATACAAAAATAACATGAAATAAAATGAAATAAAAATGAAAGACAATTAAAATTGTAATAAAATGACATGAGCCCTCTCTCTGGAGGCCTCAGACCCACCTGGCACCCCTGAGAATTCTTGTTAAAAAGCTCAGACTCCTCTGGTGCACCTTGAACAGTGGTGGGTCTCTGTATCAATAATCATTGACTGCATTTAAAATTATAAAAACATTAGATTCTCCCCTAGGGCCAATAACCTAGTCAGCCAGAATTTTGGGCCCAGTTAACGGTACCAGGCATGAGTTCAGTCTGGTGGAGTAGGGTTTAAATCCCAGCAGAAAGTAGTTAGTCCCGTGACATTCATGCCACTAATGCCCCAGTGAATACAGACAGCTCACTACTGTAGCCTGAAGCAGCTGGGTTAGGCTGCTGATTACTTTTCTTTCCTGGTAACATTCATGCAAAGCTTCCAGCACTTTGAAATCTGGCTAGGAAGGTGAAGCTTCCGAGTGTTAATCAGCTTGCTTTCACTGTGTTCCATGACTCATCGTAAGCAATACCGTCCAACCATCAAGTTCTGTAGATTACTTAGGAGCAATGGCTTGTGATGTTGGGGAGAGGATATGGAAACTTGTAGGCCAACAAATCAAAAAGAAGTGAACCCTACTCACCCTGAGTTTCTTATTTGATGGCCCACAGTGTCTAGGAGAGTCAATGTCCCCACTATAGGCCAACTTCATTTAAATTAATTTGTTTTTAAATTGCAGTTTTTAAAAATTTATTTATTTTTATTTTATGTGCATTGGTGTTTTGCCATGTGTGTCCGTTCCCTGGGACTGAAATTACAAGTGGTTGTGAACTGCCACGTGAATGCTGGGAACTGAACTCAGGTCCTCTGGAAGGGCAGTCAGTGTTCTTAACCATTGAGCCATCTCTCCAGTTCCTAAACTAATTTCATATTATGTTTATGCATATGTTTTAGGAAGCAGGTACTGTGCTAGCTTTTCATGTGGCTTTTTCAAAAGTCTGTGGTGTTCTTACCCCTTTTTATGCTTCCTCCTTAACCTTACCTTCTCACACCTACCCCACCCTATCCCATTATCCCTGTTTACCATTCATACATCCCACATTCTATGTCCCTGTCTTTGCCATCACCCATGGGCTTTTATTAGTTTATTTAATACAAAAACATACTTGTATATATGTAAAAGATTAAGTTTAAGGTGGGCAACAGTGTCAAAGCTGTCATAGAGGCCTGGTAGAGGTCTTGCTTCTCACATCCCTAGAGACTGTGGTACCAATCACCTGGTTGTTCCTCTGGTGTGCAGGTCTCTATCCAGGAGGGGTTTTCTGAATGCATAAGGATGCTTCCTGATATGCCTCAGTGGCTGTGTTTGTGAGTCCCTGCACTTGAATGTAACCAGGGAGGGCATGTGGCTTCCAGGCTCAGCCTACACTTATGTCTGCAGGGCTTGGCACATTCCCACCACTAAGAAGTAAGGATTAAGCTTTACTTTTTTGTCGCCGGCTTTCTGGTCTCCAGTCGGTTGAGTCTCTGGTCATTCCAGTCTACAGGATCAAAATTTCCCAACTCAGGTAAGAAGAAAAGGGACAACATAGCTCGAGAGACTAGGTAGAGCTATATAATAGAGCCACCATCACACTCCAGACTCCTGCAGCTCTGTCCTTAGTTGACCAGGGTCCAGTGGGGTTGGTTTGCTTCTCTCTATGAGGCAAAGAGAGAGTGAGAATGTAAAAAATTTAACTATGACACTGCAGGATTGGGAAAACAAGTCAGAGGATCTTAAATCAAAACTCACAAATGAGTTTGTATAGTTGAGTATAAAACAAGCGCACAGAGATGCCGCTGCTATAAAAGGAGCGCCATTTTCACACGTGAACTGAAATTTTACAAACATCTACTGCATACTTTACTCACAGTAGAATTTTAATTAATTTGAAAGAGGCTCATAAAAGCCTACATAAAATAAAATCTTAAATTATGCCCAAAGGATTAGTCTGAGAAACATGTAGAGCCTTATATAACCAGGCTTTTAAAGACACTGAAAGTATAATAATAATATTCAGATATAGTGTATGAAAATGTTTTGAATAAAAAAGAGGAAAAAATTTAAAATTTTAAGATTTTTAAAAAGCTATTTAATTTTTTTGCACCCAAGATCTCCTATCTTTAGAATATATAACTCATGGAATTATGCAAAATTTAAGTGATTTTCTATGTATAGTGTTTAGACTGCTATTATTGTTGTTTACATTTTTTCTAAATGTTGCCAACTTCTGAAATTTTCATTTTTTAATGAGTGGTTTTATTTGAAAGTTTAGCTTTCTAATTAGGCTGTTTTGAGTTTTAATTAAAGTGCAGTTGTTTTATGTTAAGTGTTATGGGACTTTTGTTAAATAAAAACTAACGTTAAGGCCCTGAGATGCGATCACAGAAACTGTGAGCAGCACGGAAAACAACTCAGCATAACAGAAAAGAGGAAGGATACCGAAATCTTTTTTTTTTAATTTTTATTTTTTTATTTAATTATTTATTAAAGATTTCTGCCTCCTCCCCACCACCACCTCCCATTTCCCTCCCCCAATCAAGTCCTCCTCCCTCGTCAGCCCTAAGAGCAATCAGGGTTCCCTGCCCTGTGGGAAGTCCAAGGACCCCCCACCTCCATTCAGGTCTAGTAAGGTGAGCATCCAAACTGCCTAGGCTCCCACAAAGCCAGTACGTGTAGTAGGATCAAAAACCCATTGCCATTGTTCTTGAGTTCTCAGTAGTCCTCATTGTCCGCTATGTTCAGCGAGTCCGGTTTTATCCCATGCTTTTCCTGACCCAGGCCAACTGGCCTTGGTGAGTTCCTGATAGAACATCCCCATTGTCTCAGTGTGTGGATGCCCCCCTCGCGGTCCTGAGTTCCTTGCTCGTGCTCTCTCTCCTTCACATGGCTACCACTTCCAAGCACAAATGGTGTAAAACAGCTGCCAAACACTGTGCCCTTGGACCCACGTCAGCAGAGGGACTACGTCCACACACAGGTCACTCCTCAAGCCCTTCAGCTGACTGTACTATTGCCCAGAGACCGCCTACCGTGAACCTGAGTCTACTGATAGTAGTTTAATCCACGCGTGGCTTAACTGTGGAAGCACGGCGCCACAGCTGACCCAGCTCATCCTCATGCTCTGAAATCTATGGAACCCTCCCCAAATCAAGGTTGTCTGTGTGCCAGCTGCTGCTGCTGCATTTGCTAGGAAAACCCTAGTTCTCATCACTGTTGCCTTTCTTTAGAGGATGAACGAAAATCCACCATACTGTCTTCCTTCTGATGGCGAGCTGAGGCAGTGGTGTCTCAGGTGAGGTGTCAGGGGTAGTTAGCTGACAGCATTCTTTGTAAGAAGTACCTGCCTGGTGCTCATTTCCTAAGAGGAGTTTCTGCTTGGGGCCTTTGATTTGGCAGTCTCAGAGTGGGACTGTCCTATTCACTGAGGTGAAGAGGTGTCTTCTGGGAGTCTGAACATTAGAAGAGGCTCTTTAGCAGCAGTGAATCAGATTCTCCATGAAGGGATCCTTCAGTCTCTGCCTCTCTTTCCTCTAGATGTAACTGAACCCAAGTAGCCCCTTTGTCTTACTCAGTATAGACAGAGATGGACAGGAAGTCTGGTTGATGACCTCCCTCCTTAAGGCCAAAAGAGTGTATAGTCCAAAACCGCCTCCAAGGCCAAGTGTCCAGGGCTGCCTGTCTCCATGGTGCACACATGCCCTTAGGTTTTCTTTCAGGCAGGCACTGGTTTCATTTTACCTCGCTCCACTCTCCAGTGCTTTGAGAGTCTTTACTGTTTCGCTGGGAGCTGGAGAGACCCTCTCAGGTGAGTGGAATCCTATCAATGTTCCGCCTGCCTCCCAGTGTGTGTGCTCCTCCATGGTACCTGTGATTTTAATGCCGTGTCTCTTTCCAAACTCCCAAACTGGGAAATAAATCTCTGTTCACCATAGATATGCTGGTATCTTGTCACAACCGCACAGACCAGAGTGAACCAGTGCATTTCATTAAAAGGGGTTGCAGTGTTATTGGGGGACCAAAGATTAGTTATTAAGATATGTATTACCCACAGAGAGAAACTTAATTGTGAAGAATGATCAGTGATCCACACTAAACATTTGCCATCTGACAGTTAATTGTACAAACCTCAGAAGGTTTTCGATACCCATTGGCTCTAGTGGAGGCCAACAATGTCATGTGTTACATTATAAGGCACCTTGGACTTTGTTACTAAGGAAATGGGAGGAGTTCTGGGGAGGAGTGCTGGGCAGGTGTACTAGGGAGGAGTGCTGGGGAGGAGTGTTGGGGAGGAATCCTGGGGTGGAGTGCTGGGGAGGTGTACTGGGGAGGAGTCCTGGGGAGGAGGAGTGCTGGGGAGGAGTGCTGGGGAGGAGGAGTGCTGGGGAGGAGTGCTGGGGTGGAGTGCTGGGGAGGTGTACTGGGGAGGAATCCTGGGGAGGAGGAGTGCTGGGGAGGAGTGCTGGGGAGAAGGAGTGCTGGGGAGGAGTCCTGGGGAGGAGTGCTGGGGAGGAGTACTGGGGAGGAGGAGTGGGGAGGAGGATTACTGGGGAGGAGGAGTGCTGGGGAGGAGTCCTGGGGTAGAGTGCTGGGGAGGAGTGCTGGGGAGGAGTACTGGGGAGGAGTGCTAGCTGGGGAGGAGTATTGGGGAAAACACAATGCTCTGCTGCCACTCGGGTTGGTGGCTTTCTACTGAACTTTGGATTTAGTATGTGGTGTTACAGAAGGAACTTGAAATGCGAGTCTTTGAGACAGTGATTACCATCTGGATAGTTCTGGAAACCATGTCATCTATAAAGATGGGTGAGATATCATCAAAAGGCCTGTCTAGCACAGGCGTAGAAAGAGATGGAGGAGAGCGCTGTCTCCCAGTGTTTGAGGGTTACAACATGGAAAGAGAACAAACGCACTCTCTGGCATCACTTTGGGAAGAGCTTTGATCTTAGGAGGAAGTCACAGCAGCGGAGAGGATTTCATTTCATTCTAAAAAGAGACTGTTTCCAGGTTCTGGCTATTACAAACAATACTGCTATGAACATAGTTGAGCATATACTTTTGTTGTATGATAGGGCATCTCTTGGGTATATTCCCAAGAGTGGTATTGCTGGGTCCAGAGGTAGGTTGATCCCGAATTTCCTGAGAAACCGCCACACTGATTTCCAAAGTGGTTGCACAAGTTTGCATTCCCACCAGCATTGGATGAGTGTACCCCTTACTCCACAACCTCTCCAGCAAAGGCTATCATTGGTGTTTTTTATTTTAGCCATTCTGACAGGTGTAAGATGGTATCTTAAAGTTGTCTTGATTTGCATTTCCCTGATCGCTAAGGAAGTTGAGCATGACCTTAAGTGTCTTTTGGCCATTTGAACTTCTTCTGTTGAGAATTCTCTGTTCATCTCAGTGCCCCATTTTATAATTGGGTTTATTAGCCTTTTACAGTCTAGTTTCTTGAGTTCTTTATATAGTTTGGAGATCAGACCTTTGTCAGTTGCGGGGTTGGTGAAGATCTTCTCCCAGTCAGTGGGTTCCCTTTTTGTCTTTGTGACAGTGTCCTTTGCTTTGCACAACCTAGATGCCCTTCAATGGAAGAATGGATGAAGAAAGTATGGAATATATACATATTAGAGTACTACTCAGCAGTAAAAAAACAATGACTTCTTGAATTTTGCATGCAAATGGATGGAAATAGAAAACACTATCTTGAGTGAGGTAAGCCAGACCCAAAAAGAGGAACATGGGATGTATTCAGTCATATTTGGTTTCTAGCCATAAATAAAGGACATTGAGCCTATAATTCGTGATCCTAGAGAAGCTAAATAAGAAGGTGAACCCAAAGAAAAACATATAGGCATTCTCCTGAATATTAAACTTCATCAGGCGATGAAAGGAGACAGAGACAGAGACCCACATTGGAGCACCAGACTGAAATCTCAAGGTCCAAATCAGGAGCAAAAGGAGAGAGAGCACGAGCAAGAAACTCAGGATCGCGAGGGGTGCACCTACACACTGAGACAATGGGGATGTTCTATCAGGAACTCACCAAGGCCAGTTGGCCTGGGTCAGGAAAAGCATGGGATAAAACCGGACTCGCTGAACATAGCGGACAATGAGGACTACTGAGAACTCAAGAACAATGGCAATGGGTTTTTGATCCTACTGCACGTACTGGCTTTGTGGGAGCCTAGGCAGTTTGGATGCTCACCTTACTAGACCTGAATGGAGGTGGGTGGTCCTTGGACTTCCCACAGGGCAGGGAACCCTGATTGCTCTTAGGGCTGACGATGGAGGGGGACTTGATTGGGGGAGGGGGAGGGAAATGGGAGGTGTGGCGGGGAGGAGGCAGAAATCTTTAATAAAATTAATTAAAAAAATAAAAAAATAATAAAAAAAGTAATACAAAAAAAAAAAAGAGAGAGAGAGAGACTGTTAACAATGGTTGGGGCTTCTATGTGTGAAACGGTCACTGTGTAGCCCTGAATGGCCAAGCTAGGTCCCCCTTCTTCAGAGCTTGCATTGGTCACTTCTGGGCCTCTTGCTTCTGAGGACAAAGAAACGAGGAACATAGTAACTTCCACAGCTTCTGAGACTTGGCAGGAGAGCAGCAGGTCCAGCCACATTATGGCCGGTGTCTTTAGTAGATGAGTTAAAATCAAGTTCCATGTAGACCCTGTATGCACTGCTGATATGTGAAGAAAAGACTTAGCCTTGGAGCTCAGCCAACCATGTCAGTACCCCAAGGACAAGGTGAGGGTTGACCCCCAATGACTAAGGAGGAAAAGGAGGGGTTGAGGTCTGGTTTGAGCTCAACCCTTTCTTGGGGCACTTTCCTCTGTGTCTGATCTATTCCACTGGGCATCGGAGCGCTGGCCTCAGAAAGTAAGAAGCTAAATAGACATGGCAGGAATTAGTTCTGGCTCTCTTCCAGGCTTGGCAGAGTCTTTTGGCTTCAGCCTGTCAGCTGTGGGTGGTTGGACTTGTGGGGTTGGGCCAGTGCCCGCCTACTTTGATTCAGGTCCACAGGGAACTTGTCTGCCAATTGGTTGATGCTGCTGTGTGGAATGCCAGAGGTGCAGCCTCACATCCTGCACCCGTCTGGTACAGGCGCACAGCGTAAGGATATTTTCTTAGCCCACAGACTCTGTAGACCTTGATTTACATATAAAATAAAAGAGCCAAGCAAAGGAAAACTACTGCTTAATTTATTGAGAACATCACATTCTATGAAAATTCTGGTTTGTTTACATTTTTAAAATTAATATGCATTTTAATATTTTCCTTTTAAACTTTTATTTTATATACATTTAAGCTTACCAAAAACTGTATTTCCTGGATGTTAATTTTTAGGTCATCAGTGAACAAAATCATGTACCCAGCAATACATGACACCAGTCTAGACTATGTGCATTCCACTAGTGTTCCATGATTGTCTCTGGACTCTGATGGCGTGAGGTCATGCAGCTGCTAGTGATGGCAGTGATGGAAGCTCCATGGTGTAGCCTTTGTTCTGCTTAACTGCTGAACTGAAACACACACCAACCTGGGAATGAGACATGAAATGAGAGGCAGGCAGTGATTGGAGGACTGTACATGGCTATGACATCTAACAAGGACACACTGCACACTGCAGAGAAAGATGCTGAGTGATTTTTAAATCACCCAGAATTTTAAGATGGTCAGTGTTTTAAGAAAATGTCTCTAGCTAAAGTCTTACCATGGAAGTGGAGATTCAGAGATAGGGAATTCTCAGAGACAAGATTACTAATTAGAAAAATTCAGACAAGAAACTATGTTGACCCAAACTAGTGAGAGCGGAGGGAAGTGGAAAGGCCCTTGATAGAGGAAATGGAAGCGTCATAGTGGATAGGTTCGAGGGAAAGGGTGATGAACAGAGTGATGGTGAAGATCATGGATAAAGTAACAGAGAAGAGATGGAAAGGAAGAGAGAGAAGGTAATAGAGATGATGGGAGAAAAGATAATGGAGAGAAAAAGGGGGAAGGTTATGGAGAGGAGGGTGAAAGAGATAGTGATGGGAAGGATGATGGAGAGGGAAAGGGAGAAGGTGATGGAGATGGTGATGGGGAAGATGATGGAGAGGGTGATGGGGTAATGTGGAGGATGATGGAGAGGGTGATGGGGAGGGTAATGGGGAGAATGATGGAGAGGGAAAGAAAGAAGGTGATGGAGAAGGTGATGGGGAGGATGATGGAGAGGGTGATGGGGAGGATGATGGAGAGGGAAAGAAAGAAGGTGATGGAGAAGGTGATGGGGAGGATGATGGGGAGTATGGTGGAGGGAAAGGGAGAAGGTGATGGAGAGGGTAAAAGAGATGGTGATGGATATGGCGATGGGGAGGATGGTGGAAAGGGAAAGGAATAAAGTGATGGAAATGATGACACAGGAGAGTAGGACAGATGAAGACCAGGGTTTGGAGCCAGGTAGAAACTGGTGTCATTCTCCAAGGTGAAAGATGCAGCAGGAATATTTTTGAAGCTATTTTTATGCTGACACATTTGGGCACTGTGGTAGCTTTGCTTCTGCCACTGTGATAATATAGCCTCGCAATAAAGCAACTTAGGGTAGACAGGGTTTGTTTGAGCCTACATTTCTGTATCTCATATGCCATAGCAGAGAAGTCAGAGTGGTGTGACCTTGAAGCCTGTTGTCACATCACATCCAGAGTCAAGAGTAGGAGAAATGAAGGCATGCACACTGACTTGCTTGCTTGTGTTCAAATCAGTATCTCCACTCTTACTTAGTTAAGGATTCCCTGCCGAGGAAATGCTACCATTCACAATGGGATAGATGTTTCCATGTCAGTTCAATTCATTAATCCAGACGTGCCCCAGTGTTGACAATCCCTCCCAGAGAAGCTCTCTTCCAAGGTAATTCTAGGTCGTATCAAGTTTGCAAGTCAAGTCAATTATGATAGGTACTCAGTAAAGTTGGAGTGTGGAGCAAGGTTCCTCCTGACATCCAGTCTGGGCTGTTGTCTTTGCATCATGCTTCTAACTGCTGTGACCTAGCAGAGGCTTTGCAAAACAGTAAGTAGGTATAAAGCACACAAACACACAGTCCTCAGTTCCTCCTATGGAGAGCCTACAGGCAAGGACCACCTTAGTATTAGGCAGGCACTGTATTAATTACTTTTCTCTTGCTGTGATATAAGAGCTGTAGCCAAAAGCAACTCATTAAAAAATAATTTATTTTGGAATATGGTTCCAGAGGGAGGGTCCATAATGGTGGGGGTGGGAGCAGGGACATAGGGAAGGAAACTGAGAGATCATATCTTCAAATGCAAACTCAAAGCACAGGGTGAACTAGAAGGGGGTGAGAGTTTATAAAGTCCTCCAGCAAGGCTGCGTCTCTCCCAAAACAGCACCACCAACTGGTCCCCCGTTTGTTTGGAGGCCCTAGAAGTCTCAGGATGGGCAAACACAGTTCCGACTAGAAAAGCAGTGATAATGTCCAGACTAGGAGGGACATAGCCAAGGCCTAGAGCTGGCCTTCTTGCTGTCAGCTTTGAAATCTTAGATGGCCCCAGTGACATGCTTCCTTCAGCACCACTACATCTCCTTGTCCTCAAATAGGCACCAACTGGAAACCAAGTGTTCTAATGCCTGAGATTTGTGGGGACATGCCATTCAAACCATGGAGATCAAGTATTCTAATGCCTGAGATTTGTGGGGACATGCCATCCAAACCATGGAGATCAAGTATTCTAATGCCTGAGATTTGTGGGGACATGCCATTCAAACCATGGAGATCAAGTATTCTAATGCCTGAGGTTTGTGGGTGGCATCTCTAAAAAAACAGTCAAGGTTTTTCAGGACCTTGAGTGGTGTAGACATTTTAGAGTGTGCATGTGTGTCCTAAAAGAGCCTAGAGAGTCTTGTAGCCTTGGTGTGGTTCTAGGAGCTGCTTCTTCTTCTTCTTCTTCTTCTTCTTCTTCTTCTTCTTCTTCTTCTTCTTCTTCTTCTTCTTCTTCTTCTTCTTCTTCTTCTCCTTCTCCTTCTCCTTCTCCTTCTCCTTCTCCTTCTCCTTCTCCTCCTCCTCCTTTTTCTTCTTATTCCACTCTTTTGTCTTCTGTTTTTCTTCTTGTTTGTTTTAAAACTTATTAAATGAACAGCTGTTGGTTTTGGCTATAGTTAGCCTGGCTTGGTTCTTGGGAAAAGAGAAAATGTTTAGTTGTTTTAAAGAGTTATCAGGGGAAATTAAAATAAAAAACAAAACAAAACCAGAACAGATGAGTCTGCAAGATGGAACATGTCCCCTCCCCTGGGGTACTGTGAGTGCCTATCTTCAGTACCAAGTTACCTACTGAGAGATACAACGTGTCCAGTCTTGTACTAATCCCACAGCAGGGCTGCGCGACAGGTTTTCAGGCTTCCTCCCATCTGACCATTCAGGATGTGGGATCCAGGTAGACTGGCAAATTTCCTGTGATGGGACACATTGCCCATCCTACCCCAAGTGATCTTCCTTTGAGTGTCATTTTCTCCATTGCTGGATCCTGATCTGAACATTCAAGATCATGGCTAACACCTGTTGCTCTCTGTGTGCCAGGGGCTAGTGCTCAGTTGTACAAGAATACACTTAATCTTCCTACTGTGTTCATTTAACAGATTAGAAATATTAGGCTCAGAAGAGCTCAATAATTTTTCCAAAGCAAAAAGCTAGCAATTGTCATACTTTTTATTCTACCTCCAAAAATAATTTAAATACCAGACGGAATAGACTGGCATCTTGGGGCAAGGTTATGAGCACTTAGTGAAAAGATGGATTGATACTATAGGCTATGACCACTTAGTGAAAGGGCGGGGACCAACCTTTTACCTACACAGTATGTATAAATGTAAATAGAAACACATCAGCATATAGACATGCAGATAGATACTTCAAGTGAACTTGTCTATTAGAAATATAAATTCACCTCTGTAACCTCCTCCTTACCAAAGCAATAAAACAAAAATGAAAATACACAGGTAACCAAAAACCTTCAAACACAGGAGGAAAACCCTTCACCAGAGTGACAAGGCAAATCCACTGAAATTACAAATCACGAGTCAGATCCTGCTTTAGGAAGCAGGTTGTAGCACCAGGAAATTCTTCAGAGTAAGCGTTGTCAGCATGTGGTAGAATATTATCACACAGAGGGTGAGGAAATTCTGTAAACTAAGAGAGCCAGATAAAAGACAAGCAGAGTCAAAGCAGCAGTTAAAGAGCGTAATCGCTAGAGCTGAGGATTGACTCTGTGGGCTGGCATGTGGTGACCAAACTTCTCAAACACCATCACAAAGGACAAAGAAACACCGAATATTGAAGAATGCAGGAGATTTCTGAAAACAGTGGGGTGATTCTGTGAGGTCCCCCTTTTTGGTGCTTCAACTTTTCATAGTTTCAGTTTTACAACCATGGCCTAAAAATAAGAACGTTCCAAAACTGAGTGTTAAGGGCTAACCTGCACGGTATCTCCTGAGAGCCCTCTTCACACCGCGTGGGTTTTGCTCCAACCTTCTGCACAGCACATCCACACGTGTGTGCTCCTTGCCCACATAGCACATCCACATGTGTGTGCTCCCTGCCCACACAGCACATCCACATGTGTGTGCTTCCTGACCACTACTAACTTAGCTATCTTGATGACCAAAGCGTGACACCACAACAATGGTTCAATGACCTTTATTCCCTAATCACAGTCCTGGGTGCAAAGTGGTGCTGCTGGCTCAAAAGTTATGGAACGGAAGCCATAGGATAAAATTTGTGCTCCAGTTCCCAAGATGCATTACAAAAACAAGTCTGTCTGTGAATCAAGAAAAAAAGGCAGACAGACTTCATGTTAGTGTTGTCATTGTTCCTTAAAATGCCAAAATTATCACCGCCTGATAGATGTTTACATGCGTTGAGTTATGGAATTCAGTCCACCCATGCTTTCTTGGGTCCACTGGGGACCTTAGCAGGGATGATGAAGGCAACTGTATCCTTAAACTTTGTGGTATGTGATTTTGAATTAGAATTCCAGTTCAAGCCAAAAAACACAATATAAAAAATAACAATGTAAATTCCGAGTACTTTGAAAGTTTAACAATCATAAGTCATATAAGAAATTTCTGGAGAATCCGTTCCAGCAAAATGAAGCCCAAATATTAAAAAGTGAGGAAAACTTGTATATAAGAAGCAGTGGTTAGCTAAATAAACAGCTCTTATTAGAAGTGGGTGTTTATTTTTGAAATGAAAAAAATGAAAACTGGAATCTAAAGATGCTAGAACAGTGGTCTCAAACATTGCTGTTGAACACTTGGTTTTAGTTTTTATATCTAAAAACAGTTTTTGCTGACACAGGTTTCCTTGCTGACACAGTCTGATGAATAGGCCACTTAGAGACTTGAGACACAATGAGGGCACCTTCTCCTTGGTCAAGGGTCTCACCTTTCTTATCAGACAAGTTGCCAAAAAAATGACAAATGAGAAAATAAGAAAATCTCTGGAAATTAAAAGGAATAATGATTAGAAATACATTTAAAATTTACCAAGGGGCAGGAGTTAAAGATCCAGAAGAACAGAGTGGAGAATGAGAGGGTGCAGTGGTGATTGATTGATACAGGGCCACCCCACAGAAACGCTCATTTGACCACAAAATAGGCCCAGAAAAGTACATCAAAAAAAAAAAAAAACCCAAAGAAACAATCCTCAGATCCAGTGGGTTTGAGAGCTCAAATGTCTCTTGGTGAAGACAGTACCATGAATCCAGACCAAGACAAAAGATGGAGACACCGATCAATGGTTTCATCACAACGTTTGAGAGAGAGGACGTGGCTCACACTCAGGGTTATCAGAGTCGTGGCTTGGGTGTAACAGTGGAAGTTGGAGACCAATGGGGAACTTCTTTGCATGTATGAAAAATCATTTTCATCTCAGGGGTTCACACGGGAACAGTACATTTCTATGGGCATGGTATTCCATCCTCAGACCTTTGTTTCTTCTCGGTGAGAAAGGACGGTCATATGAGAATGTTCACGACTGAGGGGTTCCAGGAAGAGCCAGATGCACCCTGTGTGCCAAGGCAGAGCTCACACCTGTGGGAATCTGAGGCCATCATCAAATTCAAGTGGTACAAGAGCACTAAAATTCCAGGTAGGATGTCAGTATGCAGTTCATGCTCTGTGAGTTCCCCGTCCTTTGGGAACTCGGTTTTCTAGGAAAGTAGACGCACACTTGGAACAGAGTACTGACTTCTTGGCTTGCTTCCTCTCTTCAGTCAGGCAAAGCGTCCTGTGGGAGGAAATTCCAGTCATGAACTTCTCGTGTTCCAAAGAAGAACAGGGCTTACTACACTAGAGGAGCAGGTGACCCCCAGGCTGTGCAAAGTAGAAAGGAGATTCCTTCAGCCAGGGAAAATTGCCGGCAAGTCACAAGCCGGGCAAATATTAGGAACCAGGATGATGAGAGGTGGGACATCAAGAGGGGAGGTGATCACTAGCGTGGTTCAGGGAAAGTGTCTAAGTCATGGGCTTCTGCTGGGGACCAGCTCCAGGCAGTGTGGTGCGTGAGTGAGCTGCCCCATGGGAAGACAGGAGGCTTGAATAGCTACAAGGAACCAGTCTTAAAAGGAACTAATGAAGGTCACCAGTTTGCTAATTTGTTTGAGAACTCATCCTAAGAGGATCTTCCCTTAACCTCCTCACTGTGTGTGACACACACCAATCTTGCATGTGTTCCTATTGCAAAGCCATCTGTCATGAGGCGCTCACAAGACCAGAGCAGATACTAGCGCCAAGCTCATGGACCTCCAGAACAATGAACCAAATCAAATGTTACCTCTTTGCTTTGCAAAGTATCCAGTCTTTGGTATTTTATGGTAGCAAAAAAATTGGATTAAACCTGTTTGAGCAAAATATTCATTTTACAAGATAGAAAGAATCCAGATACTTAAATTAAAGAAAAAACAAAACATGATTATAGTCCTTAGGAGCCAAGTGTGATGCTGGCCTGGAGAATCTGAGTGGACAGATAGTACCAATGTCAAGATCTGGCCAAGTAGAGGAGTGGGCATTAGGGGTGGAGGAGCCAGGACAACAGGCTCAGCATGGAGTCAGCTGTGCTTAAGCAGGACTGACACGAGGCAGCATATTCTCACAGCTGGGATGCTATCTAGGGAGCCAGAGGCATAAGGTAGGGTAACCTTATAGGAGGGATGCTATACAGGGAACCAGAGGTATCAGGTAGGGTAACCTTATGGGGGGGGTGCTAAACAGGGAGCCATAGGTATCAGGTAGGGTAACCTTATAGGAGGGGTGCTATATAGGGAGCCAGCGGTATCAGGTAGGGTAACCTTATAGGAGGGGTGCTATAGAGGGAGCCAGATGTATAAGGTAGGGTAACCTTATAGGAGGGGTGCTATACAGGGAGCCAGATGTATAAGGTGGGGTAACCTTATAGGAGGGGCCAGACTTGAGCCAGTGTGTCCTCACACGGGGATTGGCTGACAGATCCCTTCAGGGACAAAGGGAACAATATATGATCTATGTAGAAGATTTCAAGTTAATATCCAGTATACATAGATCTTACAGTAACAAATATGTTTGTAACCGTAGGTAAATACACTTGAACATGGTTTAATGGGTGACTCTAGTCCTGTGGACAGAGAATCACAGTTGTGAAATTAGCCCTTCTAAACAGAAAGACTCAGCGGCACTCAGAACATTCACAAAATTGTCCAAATCATTTTTATCCCATTCTGCACTCTTTTCAACCTTGTACTTAGTGGTCACCCTCATGTCTTCTCGTGCCCTTTAACTTGAACGCTGTGTCCAATTGTTTTCAGTCTATAATTATTAGCATAGCCTATACCATCTCAGGTCTAACACATTTACGTCAAGATACTTCTCACAGTATGAGGTTATGGTTGGCCCTCCACAAACGCATGTTCTAAACATATGGATTCCACCAGACTCAGATTGAAACACTAAGAACATTGCATTTGTTATTCCTCTCAATGTTTTATGTTCACAATTCTTTTGAAAAATAAGCCCCACTTCACTGACAAATGATAATTAAACAAGTGAAAAAAAAACCAACAAATCCTGCAATTGTACTGAACACGTGCATTTTCTTTGCCATTCTCCGAATAAATAATACAGTATAAAAACTAGACGACATTTGCACTGCGTGCTCACAAGTGATCCAGAGATGCCATAGATACACGTGGCATACAAATAAGCTACATGCAGATTCCATACTGCGTCATGTAAGGGACTTCAGGATCTGAGGACTTATTTATTTGACCCATTGGGTATTAAATAACCCTGTGCAGATTCCAAGGAACCACTGCATTTTGCTGTCATTGACTCATTAAGTTGGTCATGCCTGCTCTCCCTCCATTGTGAGCTCCCGAAGGCAGAGGCCATCTCTGCCTTGTCCTCTGTTATTCTCCAAGCCTGGTATGACACTCTCCTCGGCAAGTTTATCTGAGTTCAGAAGAACTGGGTAGATAGACTCCACTAATACGAACAGAAGGACTGATTCTGGAAAACACGGAGAGAAAGCAGATGCTAAGATGGCTGGCAATCGTATGCCATTAGTTTCACAGCTGAAATATGCTACCAGGTCCCTGTATGCGCAGTGAATATCCTAGGAACACCGGGAAGTCAGGCAGGCTGGATGCAGTGTGGTTTCCCAGCTGAAGGGAAGCAGGGGTAAACGGGTTAACATCCTCCTTTTCTCCTCTTCCCTCCCAACCCAAGCACACACGTGACTTTCAGCTCGGCTGTGTGGCTCCTTGTGCTCCATGGCCTTTCTAGACCCTCCTGTCCTATCTGGTTTCAGCCTCGAGATAAATCTCTTGGGCACCCTCTTTAATCAGGAGCTTCTAGGGCAAAGGTCGGGCTGTGGGAATGACAGGAACCAGACTTGGAGCGTTTCCAGGGCTGAGAGAAGGAAAGGCTTCCCCTCCAGAATCTCCAGCCAAAGGATTACAGAAAGGCCGAGGGTCGAAGAACAGCAGCTGAGGCCGGAGGAGGAATTCTGAGGCGTTCTTTAGGACTTTTGGGGAGGCCTGTTTCCAGTCACATAGGAGCTGACCTTGGCTTTCTCCCAGGTGTCTGTGTACCCTCAGAGAGCCGCATGAATTTGTACCTGGCTATGCTCATTCGGGTTGATTATTGTAAGAAACGGTTTGCAGAAAGAAATAAGCCCTTTGTTTCCATTTCCTGTCTCTAGGCAATAACAAGCAAGCAATGTCACTTTCACAGCTTTTATTTCGTCCACCATCATCACCTTTTCCACTTGAGAGATTCCCACTTCTAAGCAGCAGTTGCCATAGTAACAATTATTCCTAAGAACCACTAAGTCCAACGGGATCCATGTCAGATGCCTGCTGGCTTTAGGTACCTGTTCCACTGGCCACTGTCAATGGACTGTTCTCTAGTGCTGAGTACTGCGGGGCTTGGTCCTGGGACCCTGACTGGAGAGATGGAAGAAATGAATGGGATGGAGTGAAGAAAGGACAGGCACACAGACACGTACAGAAACGGTGAGCTGGAGATGTACCAACAACAGCAACCTGGAAAGTCTTTTCCACTTTTAGACATCTGAATCAAGGACACAGAGTTATTTATACAGCTGGATAAAGGTGTGGGGATGGGGTGGGGCTTCTGATACACAGGTGGAAAAGGAGACAGGTTAGTTCTCCTCTGTAGCAGGTCTCTGCAGGGGAGTAGTCTCAGGTGGCAGTCCAGGAGGAAGACGCTGTGGTTGATGGTTTCTGCATACACTGGTCAATTGTTGGTAAACATTGGTACTTGGACCAGGGGAAGGTTTTGCTGTTTTCAAGGGTCCGAGGCATTGGGGTCGTCAACATGACTGTGTGTATGACAAGACTGTATGTCAACAATACACATTCACTCATGACTTCATCTGCTCCCCAAACTCCAGACATAGCCTGCATCCATGTTGTAAAGTTTGTTCTATAGAGCCATTCAGTCTCACGGAAATGTATGTGGTGGATGGGGTGGTGGTGGAGATGTATGGATGTGGAATATTTTTCCAGACTGGGTATTACATTTAAAATAACCCAATATTGATATGCAAGTGATAGAAATTTGCCCTAAATCACTCTCCACAAAACATACCACAATTGGCTTGATGAGCAAGCATGTGGAAATACAATATATGTATAGGCCCTGGTAACCAAGCAACTGAAACTCAGCCCACAATAAAAGCTGAATTCTCACCCAATCCTAGGGTGAAGGCTGCCCAGTTATACCCCAATAAGGCAGATGTTGAATATATGATTTTGCTTATCCCCGTGTTTGTGGAGGCAGTCAGAACTGGCTTTGGTCTCTAAGTGCTACCAGGTTTTTGAACCATTTTGTTCAGGAAGATTTTGTTAAATTTAACTGATGTTAGATTTTTCTTTTCCCTTTTCTTTGGCTCAGGTAGAACAAGGCTAGTGCTTCTACCTAAAACGATGGTGATTAGACATAAGTTTTTTTTTTTTTTTGAGAGAAATTCTCTGGCTTGAACAACTCAAATTTTCTTTCAAGATAGACTTGAAGTCAGTGAAATAAAAACCATTCGAGACTTTTTATGCTCTACCAGACAGGGCCTGCCTCCCCAGAATTTAGCGGCCTCTCCTGCATGCTTCAGAGATCTCTTCCTGCAGCCGCACTTCCATGATTTCAGAAAAAGCGGGAAGAACTGGAGTGTCGTTATGTCCTCAAGTGCATTAAAACAACCATTTATGCAGCACTTACACTATAGAAGGTACTATTTAAAATGTATGGGAAAATGTACATGGGTTCTAAGCCAATACGTGGTACGGCATGTTAAATAGGGAGCATGAGCATCCTGGGACCTTGCTGTCCGTGGGAGGTCCTGGAACCAATCCCCCTTGGGAACCGATGGAGGATTCCATTCTTCGTACGCTAGGGCTTTCTGTTTTCATTGTTGGGTTATCTGCTGGACACGTTCACATGTATCATTAATGTCCTTCTAGATGAACTCCACATGGGAATTTTTGTGTCATGACTATGTTTAGAGAATGATTAGATTGTAAGAAGCACAAAATAAATACTCATAAACAAATGGAAGACTTGGCACACCACAATCCCAAGTCCAGCCACACCCCTGACACCGGCCACCAGGGAGATCGGCAGAATTCCCTTTCGTGGGAGCAGTGGTGGCACCCGAGTGTGTGTTCAGACTCTCTGGGGACGCTGGGCTGTGCACAGCCCTTCAGCCAGTCTGACTCTGAAGATACAAGAATGGAAACTTGACTTTCTGAGGAAAGAACTTTTGTAGAGCACTCCAGCTTATCTTTTCATGTATTGACTTTTAAAACATATTTCCATATTTATTTATTTTAATTTTAAAGGAATTGCTAACTGATATGAAAAACACCCTTTTCTTGGTACGTGAGGGAGATTGGTTCGGTAGCAATGACGCTTGTCTGTCAGTCTGTCTAACTTGGGAAGTTAAAACAGTACACATTGAAATAAGTTAATGAGCATTATTAAGTGATTTTACCTATGTTCCAAAACTTGACCACGTTCTTGGAATGTCAGTTGGCATTAAGGGTACTGCATGAAGGTTTCCACGGCTCCGTGTTAACCACCTTGCCATCTCTGAATCTTTGACTGACTGCTCTAAATCTAGTGTAAGGGAGGCATCTTTGAAAATGTTTCTAAAATGTTATTTTTCTAGGTGCGATCAGTTGCTATCCACTTTTTCAAGGTTCGGCTGCTTTTGACTGTTTAAGTACATTTATTTTTCATCTGTTGCAGATTTTCCAGATATTAGGGACATATCTCAATGTGGTAGGCACACTCTTTGGGGCAGGGATAGACACCACGTCTATCTATTGTCACTTCTTACTGTCTCTTTTACAGCTTTTAAAGCTTTATATTTCCTTTGATTTTTAAGAACTGCTTTTAAAGGGCTGGAGAGCTGGCTCAGTGGGTAAGAGCACTGACAGCTCTTGCGGAGGACCCAGGTTCAGTTTCCAGCACCCATTTGACAGCTCACAGCTGTCTGTAACTCCAGTTTCAGGGAATCTGGTGCCCCCTTCTGGCCTCTACAGGCACCAGGCATATACGCGGTACACTTTCATACCTGCAGGCAAAAGATCAATATACATAAAATAAATATGGGGGAGGGAGATGGGAGGTGCTTCTGACACTGACTTCTAATGTCCTGGCTGTGATTTATTTTGGGGAGGAGATGTGTTCTTATCCCATAGCTAGGAATCAATGGTGTGGTTAAATTTTCAATTCTGCTGAAAATAGTCCATCCAAAAATGGCTGTCAGGAGTCACACTACAGGCAGGTACTTGATGATACCTGATGACACTTGGCATTCATGCAGGGCAGGCTTGCTATCATCATGATGAAGCTTGAAATCATAGGTTGCTGTTATAAGGTACCTTAGGTAGCAAGGAAAACATGGGCACTTAGAGGCTACATTTAAAAGATAGGATTGTAGCTTTCAAATTTTTTTTTTATTTTACATCTCGACTTAAGTTTCCCACACTTCCTTTCCTTCCATTCCTCCCCCCTACCTCTCTTCTGTCCCCCCCCCAATCCATTCCTTCTCTGTTTCTGTTCATAAAGAGTCAGGTCTCTCATGGGTATCAACAAAGCCTGGCATATCAAGTTGCAGGAAGACTAGAAGACTATGCGCCTTCCCTTATAATACAGCTGGACAAGGCAACCCAGTATGAGGGATAGGTTTCCAAGAACCAACGGAAGTGTAAGGGACAGCACCTGTTCCCATCGTTAGGAGTTCCACAAGTAGGCCAAGCTATGCAACTGTCACATATATGTAGAGGGCCTAGGTTGGTCCTATGCAGGATCCTTGGTTATTCGTTAAGACTCTGTGAGTTCCTATTTGCCAGCTTAGTTGTTTCAGTGGGTTTTCTTGTGATGTCTTTGACCTCTCGGGCTCACACAATCTTTTCTCCCTGTCTTCAGCAGGATTCCCAGAGCTTGGCCTAAATGCTTGACTGTGGGTCTCTGCATCCATTTGCATCAGTGACTGGATGAAGGCTCTCTGATGATAATTGGGGTAGACACAGGAAATGGCCTGTCCAGGTTATGTATCCACTACTGCTAGGAGTCTTAGCTGAGGTCATCAAGGTAGATTCAAGGTCTACAAGGTAGATTCATGGGAGTTACCCTTGTACCAGGTTTATACCTGGCTCCCAAATGCCCCCCTTTCCAGGATTCTCTTTCAGTACTCTCCCCCTCAACCCACTCCAAAATCATCCTGAGTGAGGTAACCCAGACCCAGAAAGACAAACATGGTATGTAACCATTCATAAGTGGCTATTATCTGTAAATTAAAGAATAGCCATACTATAATCCACAGACCCAGAGAGGCTAGGTAACAAGGAGAGCCCAAAGGGGACACTTGTCTCTCCCAGGGAAAGGAAAATAGGAGAGATCTCCTAGGTGGGCTGGGGGCAGGTGGGGATGGGAACTTGAGAAAAATTCTTTTAAACCCTTCCTTCTTTTGTCCCTCAGATTTCCAAATTTAGCTAGTATAAATGTAGGGTCAGGAGGATTGAGGAGACTGCCTCACAGTGCCAGTTCCAAAATAAAACATAGAATACCATTTCACGCCAAAAATCATGGCTTTGGCAGGCATAAAACCACAGGAGGCATAAGACTCACTAGACCTAGAATCCCAAATACATTTAAAAAATGAGCCTATGTTTTTGTTATGAGTCTATTCAAATTTTCCTTCTGTTACAGTGTAACGTAGAACTGATTCTCATATCAGAGAGTTCCTACCACGATGACATCTGTTCTTGCTGTTGCGACATAGCAATGGCTTTTTGTATCAAGGCATCATAATTTTCCTTGGCTTAGATAAATTGTTATTGGATAACTCAAGAATGCAGTGAAACATAAAATCAATGGCCAAGACCAAGCAGAAAAATGAATTTCAGGATGGAGGGGAAGGGTTGAGATGATAATGCAATCAGAAATGCATAAAGAAAGAATAAAGAACGTGACAGAAGCTTCCAGGAACTCTAAGACATGTTCACCAGAACAAACCTAAGAATCTATGGGCTATAAGAATATGTGAGACAAAGCCAACAGCATAGTTTATTGAATGAAACCACCACAGAAAAATACCAAACCCAGAGAAGGAAATGAACAGCTAAGCACTGAGGACACTTTTCCCTCTAGAATTTAAGTAGACAAAAGAAGAACCTTACCATGACATATCATAGTTATGGTATAAGAATATAAAAACAAAGGATCAATATTAAAGATTGTAAAAGAAAATGCCAACTCATCTACAAAGTCAGAAACATAAGAATAACAGCAGATCTCTCAGTAGCCATAAGCTGATCAAGACTGATGTGTCTAGAAAAGTTTTGTGTTAAAATTAAGAGAGATAAAGAAAAATCAAAACACTTGTTGATACCTAAGCCAGCACTCCAGACAGTTCCTAAGTAGATACCACATAGAGAGAGGACCAAGAAAAACTCATCTACAAGAATGTTTTGAGAGAATCCTTTCCACGAATGGAGGGGAAGCGCAGGGGAGAAGTGGGAATGGTTCCATCAGGTCCGCCGTGGAACCTAGAGGAAAACCTCCTCTTTCCACTCCCCAAACCATCACACTCCTTCACTGCATCACCAGTACTTATCCTTAGACCCCTAGCTAAGTGGAGCTCCCACCCTTAATACAAATGTAGAAGATGGAGAATACTACAGAAAGCCACCCCAGTCAAAACACAGAGAAGCCCTGAGCATGGAGTGCCCAGGCCCAGCTGCTGCATCTACACAACACCACCCCTAGGGCTCAGGGGTCTGCTCAGAAGAAGTGATGGAGAGGCTCTAAGAGCCAGAGGACCAAGACATCGTCTGTGAGATTATGTCACTTATATATGACAGGGTAGATGCACCCTTGAACTCTCAACAGTATCATCATCTGAACAAGACGTGAATGGAGCCAACACCGGTTGATATGGCAATGCGGATGGGGGAAATCGCACAGATCTAACTCTAGATAATTGGCAAATAATGACTATCATTAGAAGGAGAATTAATCCTCTGAGATGAGCCTCTTAACTGTAAGAACTGGGATTTGACTCCTTGTACCACTCCTTAGCATGGACCCAAAGCTCTCTGGATCCTACCATGAGATGCTTGCATTTCTGTTTACTGCTGCAGTGCTATCAACTAGCTAGGCAGTGGACTGGCCAAGATGTCCACCAATAGATGAATGAAAAGAATATAATACAGATACAGAACATAATTTTCTTCAACCGTAAAGAAAAATGAAATCATGAATTTGCAGGAAAATGGATGGAAGTTATCATATCAAAGGAAGAGATTCATACTTGGAAAGAGTATTCCATATTTTATTTCATGTGTAGCTCCTGGATTGATTTCTGTATATGTATATAGAGAGATGTGCTTACAGATCTTGAAACTAGAGCATATCATGAGAGGCAGAAAAGTCCTCAAGGGAGGAGTAGGGAACTGAGTCCATGACATATATATGACGTGAAAGCAGACTAGGGACCCTGGGGAAATATTCTAGCCAAGGGGAGGGGATGGGAGAGGTCAGTGGGTAGGGAGGATAACCAGCAAAGTGTTTGTAAAAATGCCATAATGAAGTCTTTTAGTTTGTATTCTAATTATTAAAGAATATCTTAAAGTCAACTTAATTAACCTTTTGAGCACAGACATTTTACCAGCTGACTGGAAAGGACACCTATTTTGCATTTTTTTCTGGATGAAAATCAAGCATGCCCCCGTTTCACACCATGGGCTTCTCAGCAGTTCCGTGTGCAGAGTAGCATAAGGTTGCCATGTTGCCGGACATGAGTTCTGGCAGCCCTCAGAAGGCAAATTGTGTTTGGAGACCAAGAGGGTCTAGTAACCTCTTCTTGGTGCCTCGGGGCACAGTGGCACTCTGCATCCAAGAAGACAGGGAGAGTTCTGTATGTTATGATTGTTCTGTAACCTTGTGACTGTCATAGCCATAGCTCTCCTTCTCCCACGTAACATCCACATTGTCACTTGTCACTGCCTTGCTTAAGTGTGTATTCTTTTGTCTCCTGTTTATTTCCTCTTCTTACGCTCTTGTTTCTTGCATGTTGGGGAAAGGGCTTTTCTAAGGCTCAGAACTGTGGCTTGTATCCTGAAGTTGTTTCCGAATTTCGCGCCTTGGGTTCCTGTGCTGTATCAGTGTTGAGGAAAATTTGGCACTTTCAATCCTTTGGTCTGAGTAACCCCTGTAGGTAGATTTGGAAAGAGTTGACAATTCAAGAGAGAAGGAGGGGATATGGACTTGAAAAAGGGAGGGGGAGATATGAATATGAAGGAACAGACTGGAAAAATTTTGAAAGGTTCCCTGATCCATCACTATTTATAGCCATTCCTAGGCATTAAACACACAATGATCACAACTCTTACCCATGCAGATAAAAAGCACCGAACAGCACTTTCTTCCTTTTTGCACCTTCTGGTTCTTATGTGCTCGCTGTTTGGTCTTCTGATCTGATAGCCGTATTTAAAGATTGAGTCTTGCTGAAAGCCTGTGTTTGTCTGAGCTCTTTCTTCTGCTACACACTCTGGCCACTCCATCAGCTCCGAGGAGCCAGACAAGGGTGGCAGCCATACAGCCATACCAAGGCCATGCCATACAGCTCCAGAACTCTACATACACAGAAGAGGCATCATACAACCAGAGCCCAGTGTTCTCCTGATGTCTGGAAGTGCCCTGTGAATGTTTGTTGACACCATCCCCATTTCCCCATTGCTCTTCTCTGCTCTTTCTTTTGCTTATATTTTTTCCTTTTCTTTTTCTTTTTTTCTTTGAGACAGGATTTCTCTGTGTAACAATCCTAGCCATCCTGGAACTCGTTTGGTAGACCAGGCTGACCTTGAACTCACTGAGATCTGCCTGCCTCTGCCTCCCAAGTGCTGTTACTTAGACTCTTAAGACTCTGATTGCATCATGTTCTGCTCTCAATCTTCATCTTTGAACTCTCTTTACTGCCCCCCAACTTTCCAGTTTCATGATAAGCTTAAAAAATTATTCTACAAAAGAATAAGTCAAATACTATACATGGCTTAAATGTTGTCTTGAGACATAAAGAAATTTTGGTCAAAATGTCAATGGCATCAGACCTAACAATTTCTAGGATTCCACACTGCAATGGGAAAGATGAGCTTTTCCAGGGGTTCTGTAACCATCCCTTACTTGAAGCATCAAAGCTGGGGGCACTTGGAGAGGGCCTGGACCCTGGACAGAGGGACTTGGGGAATGGTGGTAACACCCATTGCTAAGTTTCCACGCTGAGAAGTACTCCATGGTTCTGAGCACAGCAAACTACAGCTGTCTCAGTGAAATGAAGAAAACCAACCCTGGTGGATTAGCATTGAAGAAACCCCAAATTTCCTCAGCAGCAGAAGAGAGAGGGGCTGAGTTTATGGGGATAAGGTGAGCAAATTCTCACTAATAATGAGCCATAAACATGATGTTTACACGTTGTATACATGTGTGTGCCAATAGACCCAAGCATGTGGATGCTCACAGACTCAGGTAGACACTGAGATACACACATTGGAGGATGATTATTCCAAGTTCATGTGGGTTTCCATTGCCTATGTGGATTTTACCATACAGATGTTGCCTTAGTGATACCTTTGTGCTATAGTTTATAAGTCTTGAATGCTCCCTTAGTACCACATGTTAAAGATCTGGGCCCTAACCTATAATGCCAGCACCTGTAGAAGAACCCAATAGGCAGCGCCTACACATTGGGGGTTGTGTCTTTGAAGGAGCTGTAGGGACTTTTCCCTTCTTCATTTCTTTGCTTTCAGTCTCCATGAAATAAGCAACTTCTCTGTCGTGCGTTCCTGTCATTACGTACTGCTATACCACAGGTCCAAAGCGACAGACACAGCTGTCTATGCATTAAACCCTCTGTAGCACTAAGCCCTAGTAAAACCCTTGTCCTTGTAGGGTATCCATGTCAGTAACTTGCCACCATGGTGGAAGAAGGACCAGACTTCGCCACATGATGATCCATCCCTGACAGCTGAGCAGAAGGCTGACTCTTGTTTCCTTCTAGTCTATACTTTGAGGAACAAATTTCCAGGTCTCCATCCGTGACTCTTATAGCTCCATGTGTCTCGACCAGTCTTCTTGTTAGGTTATGGTAGCCTAAAAGAGTCCGTAAATTCTTCATGGGATATTTACACTCCACTGAAAAGCATTTGATGTATAAGCCTTGATAACAAGCATTTTAGTCATGTGTTACTTGTATCACAAGAGATCTCTAGTGGGGGTCAGGGGCTAGACCATGGGAATACGAAAAAGACATGTGGCTTTTGTTTTAAGGTTACAAAGGACTTGATCTCAGCTGCCCTCTCCCTTGTCTCTCCTTCAGCCTCTTCTTACTCCTGGAACAGGGGATTGGAAGGCAGTAGTGCCTTTCTTGTTTGGACCACAAGGGATACTCAGCTCTAAGCACTCAGCTAGAGGTCTCAGGATTACCTCAGGAGACTGGCACCAAGCCAACAGCTTGCCTGATTTGGCTGCAGCCCCAGCCTGTCTTTGAGGTATTTAGAAAGTGCAGCATGAATGCTTCTGGCTAAGCCCCAGCTATGGGAAATAAAATGAACCACATCTTACAAAACAATTCTCAGTGTCAAGCTCAATGTTACTCACCTGGCCCTAACCCAAGAGTGTGTCTTCGAATGTAGAACATCTCTGACCCAATTGTAGGATGACTATAGGTGTGACTTCTTGGAATTTTGAATGGTCTGGGGTACTACAGTCCAGAGACACAGGAAGACCAGAGAGAGCATTCCCTCAATCCTCTGGGGTACTACAGTCCAGAGGACAGAGGACAACCAAAGGGACCAGGTTCACCACTGTTGGAGGACCAAACATTGATACATTAAAAAATCTTAGGGCTTATTTGAAGAGATGACTTAGGAGCTGCACAACCTCACAGAGTACTTCCGACTCCAATGGAGGTAGCCTACAGGGAGTAGAGGGAGAGGAAGACTGTCAGGTCGGTAAAGATGTGAGCATTTGGTACATCTGTCCTATACAGGCAGAGATTTCAAGACATCCCTGCTAATGTCTAGTGTTCTCCTGTGATAGGGTTTCCTTCTCTTCAGAAATGTTCCCTGAGCCTTGGAGGGAGTAAAATCGATGTCCTACTTACAGATAAATTATGCGGTGGTTATTTCTCCCCAGCATTGATGAGTTCTGAGTTCTGTAGTTACTGCTGCCCACTGCACAATGAGACTCAGCAGTACTGATCTACGTCATCGACATAACTATTTAGAAGGGAATTTGATAAACACATCATGTCAATTTAGGAAACGACAGCCATAGCTTCACCACTAGGTCCCATGACCTCTCTAGTCACAAGCAACTGATCAGGTTTGTGGTACTAGTTATGTTCCTTTCTGTGAGTCGGGTGTCAAATACACTTAGGAAATGCTGGGTTACCCTTAACAGAGTTGCCACTACTGCACTAATGGACACTGAGCTAAAGTTGGTTTTAGTCTATATGTAAGTCCCACTTTGAAAAGGTGTGTAGACTAGTTTTCACTTTAAAATGGATATTTAATCTTTACTTGATGTGTTTGATTTTTTTCAACAATAATTATAAATTAAATTTGTTCAAGTCTTGTGAAAATTCATGAATTTTCCTTGTCAAAGTTCATGGATATATTCTTGTAATCAATTTTATATTAATGTACCCAAATAGTTTTCAGGGCTATAGTAAACACCAATTTTCTTTCATGAAAACAAAGTCATTGATCACTTTATTAAACAAAATTTTCTATACCTGAGCAGAAAAAAAACACATTAACATTTACTATAATTGAGCTGCTTTTAAAGGATTTTAAATATTTCTAGAGATTTTTTTTCTTATTTACTTTACACCTAGAGTGCTTAGTGCAAACAAATTAATTATTTTATTTGTTGTCAAACATATTGCATGGAATTTGTGCTAATATATTTTAAAATGTTATTCAGTTCATCTGTTTATTTTATTGCTGCTGCTACTGCATTTTAATATCTTATTTTTAAATAATTGTAGTTACACTGAAAGTTGCAAGTACAGTACATTTTACCCAGTTTCCCATAGAGATAATGGCTTGTTTAATCAAGACTAGAAAAGAAGCGTGTTTGTTTATAGTCTTTGTCTATGTCACTTTACCTCATGTGTGGATTCATGAAGCCACCAGGTTCAAGGTGAGAGCTGACTTACCACCATAACCGTCATTCTCATGGCATCTCCAGCAGCTGACAACCACCAATCTGGTTCTATTTCAGCATAAATATGAAGTCACACAACATGTATTTTTATTGTTTTTTTCCATAAAGCCCCTGAGATTCTTCTGAATGGTATATATTAGCAGCTCACTGTTTTCCATTGCTGAATAGCTTTCTGTCCTTTGGAGATTCTGGAATGTATTCATTTGGGTTTTCGCAATTTTTATTATTATTATTTACCTGTATTTGTGTGTGTGCATGTGTGGGTGCCCACAGTGATCAGAAGAGGGTGTCTGACTCCCAGAGTTGAATTTAGACTTGGCTGTGAGTCTTCTGTTAACCCTTTCATGCTTTGTTGTGATGGACAGAACATGCAGGCATTTTTTAATGAACTGTATATTCATGCTTAACCAATAGTTTTGTTTTTAATAAATAATGAACATTGTGTTTTTTTCCAACTGATTTTTCTGCATTTTCAAATATTACAACATGGTTTTACTCATTGGTCTATTAATATGATAGGTTACATGGATTTGTTTTTGAATATTTCACAAGCTTGCTTCCCTGGGCAAAGCACTCCCTTGGTCATGGCATATAACTTTTCCTATGTCTTACTGAATTCTCTGCACTTACATTTTGAGAATGTTTGCATCTGTATTGACCTGAGGATTTTCATTGATCATTATTTGTGTGATGTTGTGTCAGAATTATTCTTGATTTGACTTTAAGATTTTATCATGTCGTAGAGTACTTCCCACTTTCTCTTCTATCAGGTTCAGTGTGTTCAGATTGATATTGAGGTCTCTGATACATTTGGACTTGAGTTTTGTGCATGGTGATAGACATGGATCTAATTTAATTTTTCTACAGGTTGACATCCAGTTATGCCAGCACCATTTGTTGAAGATACTTTCTTTCTTCCATTGTAAACTTTTAGCTCCTTTATCGAAAATCAGGTGTTCATAGGATTGAGGGTTAAACTTCAGGTCTTCTATTCAATTCCATTGGTCGACTTCTCTGTTTTTATGCCAATACCAAGCTGTTTTCAATACTGTAGCTCTGTAATAGAGTTTGAAGTCAGGGATGGTAATGCCTCCAGAAGTTCTTTTATTGTATAAGATTGTTTTGGCTATTCTGGGTTTTTTGTTTTTCCATATAAAGTTGATTGTTGTCCTCTCAAGATCTGTGAAGAATTTTGATGGGACCTTGATGGGGATTGCATTGAATCTATAAATTGCCCTTGGTAGAATTGCCATTTTTACTATGTTGATCCTCCCAATCTAAGAGCAAGGGAGATCCTTCCATTTTCTGGTATCCTCCTCAATTTCTTTCTTCAAAGACTTAAAGTTCTTGTCAAATAGATCCTTCACTTCCTTGGTTAGAGTTACCCCAAGATATTTTATGCTATTTGTGGCTATCGTGAAAGGGGATGTTTCTCTGATTTCCCTCTCTGCTTCCTTATCCTTTGTGTATAGGAAGCCAACTGATTTTTTGGAGTTGATCTTGTATCCTGCCATGCTACTAAAGGTGTTTATCAGCTGTAGGAGTTCTTTGGTGGAGTTTTTGGGGTTGCTTATGTACACACTCTACAACATATGGGCACAGGAAATCACTTCCTATGTATATCCCCAGCAGCACAGACATTAAGGGCAACATTGAATAAATGGAACCTCCTGAAACTGAGAAACTTCTGTAAAGCAAAGGACACTGTCACTAAGACAAAATGGCAACCCACTGACTGGAGAAAATCTTCACCAACCCTGCAACAGACAAAGGTCTGATCTCCAAAATATATAAAGAACTCAAGAAACTAGACTTTAAAATGCTAATTAACCCAATTTTAAAAAAAAATGGGGCACTGAACTGAACAGAGAATTCTCAACAGAAGAAATTCAAATGGCCAAAAGACACTTAAGGTCATACTCAACCTCCTTAGCGCTCAGGGAAATGCAAATTAAAACAACTTTGAGATACCATCTTACACCTGTCAAAATGGCTAAAATAAAAAACACCAATCATAGCCTTTGCTGGAAAGGTTGTGGTGTAAGGGGTACACTCATCCATTGCTGGTGGGAATGCAAACTTGTGCAACCACTTTGGAAATCAGTGTGGCGATTTCTCAGGAAATTCGGGATCAACCTACCCCAAGACCCAGTAATACCACTCTTGGGAATATACCCAAGAGATGCCCTATCATATAACAAAAGCATTTGTTCAACTATGTTCATAGCAGCATTATTTGTAATAGCCAGAACCTGGAAACAACCTAGATGCCCTTCAATGGAAGAATGGATGAAGAAAGTGTGGAATATATACATATTAGAGTACTACTCAGCGGTAAAAAAACAATGACATCTTGAATTTTGCATGCAAATGGATGGAAATAGAAAACACTATCCTGGGTGAGGTAACCCAGACCCAAAAAGATGAACATGGGATGTACTCACTCATAATTGGTTTCTAGCCACAAATAAAGGACATTGAGCCTATAATTTGTGATCCTAGAGAAGCTAAATAAGAAGGTGAACCCAAAGAAAAACATATAGTCATCCTCCTGGATATGGGAAGTAGACAAGATTGCCGGGCAAAAATTGGGAACTTGGGGGTGGGGTGGGGGTAAGGGGAAATGGGGAGAGAAAAGTGAGAAGGGGAGGAAGGGGAGAGCTTGGGGAAATGGGATGGTTGGGATAAAGGAAGGGTGGATATGGGAGCAGGGAAGTATATATCCTAATTAAGGGAGCCACCTTAGGGTTGGCAAGAGACTTGACTCTAGAGGGGCTGTCCAGGGAGATGTCCCCAGCTAGTTCCCTGGGCAACTGAGGAGAGGGAACCTGAAATGACCTTATCCTATAGCCATACTGATGAATATCTTGCATATCACCATAGAACGTTCATCTGGTGATGGATGGAGATAGAGACAGAGACCCACATTGGAGCACCGGACTGAGCTCCCAAGGTTCAAATGAGGAGCAGAAGGAGGGAGAACATGAGCAAGGAAGTCAGGACCATGAGGGGTGCACCCACCCACTGAGACGGTGGGGCTGATTTATTGGGAGATCACCAAGGCCAACTGGACTGGGACTGAATAAACATGGGATAAAACCGGATTCTCTGAACATGGAGGACAATGAGGGCTGATGAGAAGCCAAGGACAATGGCACTGGGTTTTGTGGGAACCTAGCCTGTTTGGATGCTCACCTTCCTGGAGCTGGATGGAGGGGGAAGGACCTTGGACTTCCTATAGGGCAGGGAATCTGGACTGTTCTTCAGACTGGAGAGGGAGGGGGAATGGAGTGGGGGGAGGGGGAGAGGAGTGGAAGGAGGGGGAGGGAAATGGGAGGCGGGGAGGAAGCAAAAATTTTTCAATAAAAAAATAAATAAATAAAAAGATTCAAGAAACAGGAAAAAAAGATTTTATCATGTCATGTCTTCCCATCTCTTTACTTTCAGGTTGCCTATCTATATTTGAGGTATTAGCAGCAGTGAATTTTTGAAGATAACTGAAGCTGGATCACAGTTTCTGTTTAATCTACTTGCTAATATCTGTTTTTATTTGGCATGTTGAAGCCATTTATGTTCATAATAATTATGAACATATTTCATCTATACACTAATTGATATAATCTATTTTATCTTATTTTCTCACTTAAGTATGTTTCACTTCTTCTTAAAGTATTTTTATATTATAATATAATTTCCCCCTTCCCTCTTCTTCCTCCGAACCCTACCATAAACCCCTCTCCCTTTCTTTCAAATTCATGGTCTGTTTGTCTCCAATTATTGTTACATATGTATATATTCCTAAGTACCTAAATACAAGGCATTCTTTTAATTCTCTATGTGTTTACTTCTTGATTTGAACATATTTCCAAATTACATCAAGATGTAGCTACATTCTTCTTTAGCCTTTCATTTTGTACAAGGCACCCATAGTAATTGCTTAGACATGACATCACATATACACACACCATGGTTTTCCTCCACCTACTCCGTCTCTCCCTGTTCACAGTGTGAGTGTCCTGCTCCTCTGCATACGCTGAGAGTATTAAAAACATAGAAATCTTGATTCTGTTGTTAAGCATAAATTAAGAACTCCGAGAAAAGAAGGCAACGGTATCTGTGGGTTCCTACATTTGTCCTCATTTCCGGAAAGAGATTTTACTAAGTGTGGAATCCCGAGATGGGAGTCATTTTCTTTTGGCATTTGAGAAAACACGTCACTTTTCTCTGACTCCCACATTCTGAGAGGAGTCTGTGTGGGTCTGAACTCTTTCTCCTTACAGGGTCAGCTGCTCTTTCTGGCTGTCTTTAGCTTTGGAAGGTGGAGTATAAGGTAATTTCAGTGTTATTTTTGGGTTTGCTCAGCTTTTAGATTATGTAGGTTGATATTTCCCAAGTTTGGGAAAGGCCAAGCCCTCAGTTCAGATATATTTTTCTCTCAGCTGTTCAGCTCACATAATTGCTATCTTGAGTTCTTTCATTTCTTTCTCCATTCATTTGTTCAATCTGTTTCTAGTTTTGCACATTTTTAAATAGTAAAGTTTCTGTTTTGTTCCTTCTAATATTTTTTTGCTGAGATTCTATTTTTTAATTTGTTTCAATTATTTTCATATTTGTTCACTGAAGAATTTTCGTATAGACTGCTTTAAAACCCTGGGAGACTTTTCCAACTGCTGTGCTCTCTCCTTCCCATTTGTTGATTGTCTTTTCTCGTTCACACTAAAGTCATCTTAGTCTTAATGCACCTAATTGATCTCTAGGCACTTTAGACACCATGTTTGAGGCTCTGGGTACTAATCTACTTTTGCCTTTTAGCCATTGTCCTCTGGGAGCCTTCTGTCTTCAGACGGACAGATGCTTGTCCACTGTTGGCCACTGATGTGCTCACTGACGCTTCTGAGAGCCTGTGAGAAGGTGGGACACACCAGTGGTGCTTGCCAAAGGTGAAGACTCAGGCTTCCCTCCCGTCTTCGCTGCTCTTTCCTTGAATTTGGAGAGATCTCACTGTACTTTTGAAAGAATGACAATACAGGCTTCCTATTTAGCCCTTGCTGCTGGGAGGAAGGTGGGTGTGGTTTTCTTCTATGGACTTCCACTAGAGCACATTGCTCCATTTTTGTTCCCTAGACTAGAAAAAAACTGAATTTTATTTCCTTCTTTCTTACTTTTGCTTTGGAAAGAGAATTTTTTTTTAAAAAATCTATTACCTATCCTTATTGGCATTTCTAGTTTTTTTACTTTTCTAGTTCCCAGGCTGGTATCTATTAAGTCAAAAGGAAACGAGCTCATTACCGTAATAATTGTTGGGATGTACATTTCTCAGACAATTTACCCCAACCTATTTTTCAGTCTTCTAATACATCTTATCTAATTTCCACATTTTAAATTGTACTCAGCAGAAGCATTAAAGCATAAACTTTCATTACATCATTTGTATGTGTGTGTGCTTTGATTTCTTTTTTCTTTAAATTTATTTTACATCCCTACTGCAGTTTCTCCTCCCTCCTTTCCTACCATTGCCTCTCCACCTCCCTTCTACCTGCCCAATCCACTCCTCCATTTCTGTTCAGAAAGAGCAAGCCCCCCACATATATCAATAAAACATATCAAGTTGCAGTAAGACTAAGTACCTCCCCTTGAATTAAGGTTGGGCAAAGCAACCCAGTATGAGGATTAGGTTTCCAAAAGCCAGTCAAAGCCTTAGGGACAGCTCCTACTCCCGCTGTTAAGGGTCCCCCAAGTAGACCAAGCACACAACTGTCACATATATGTACAGGGCCTACATCAGTCCCATGGAGAATTCCTGGTTGTCAGTTCAGACTCTGAATTCCTTTGTTCCAGGTTAGTTAACTCTGTGGAATTTTTTTTAAAATAATATCCTTAACCCCTCTAGCTCCTACACTCCTTCCTTCCTCTCTTCAGCAGGATCCCCCAAGCTTGGGGTAACATTTGACTGTGGGTCTCTTCATCTGTTTTCACCAGTTGTAGGCAGAGACTGCCCTTTGTTTCCTAGCTGCCCATACCTGAATAACCACACAAAAGCTATATTAATTACAACACTTGCTTGGCCAATGACTCGGTCAAATTACTAGGTAGCTTTTTTTCCCAATTTATTTATTTATTTATTTATTTATTTATTTATTTATACTTAAAAATTTCCACCTCCTCCCCTCCTCCCACTTCCCTCCCCCTCCCCCTCCCCCTCCAGTCCAAAGAGCAGTCAGGTGGAGGGGGGAGGACCTTGGACTTCCTAGGTAGCTTTTACATCTTAAATTAACCCATTTCTATTAGTCTGTGTATTGCCACGAGGCTGTAGCTTACCGATAAAGTTCTGGCATCCTTTTCATTCGGCAGCTATGTGATATCTCCTGACTCTACCCTCATTCTTCATGCATTCAGTTCAGTTTTTCTGCCTATATCTATTCTGCCTTACTAAAGGCCAAAGCAGCTTCTTTATTAACCAGTGACAATAAAACATATTTACAACATTCAGAGAGGAATCCCATATCATCTCCCCCTTTCTGTCTAAATAAAAAGGAAAATTTTAACTTTAACATAGTAAAATCACATATAACAAAACAGGTATCAAGCAAAAATTACAGTTACAATATTTAGTCTATTTGTATCTGGCAAAATTAAAAACAATATTCTATTATCTATGTTATCTTTATGAGTCTAAAGTTTCATATCTAATTTATCTTTTATCATAACTAAGGAAAACTATCATTATAACTATCTAGTCTTCAGCTCCATCAAAGGCCCCAGAAGGATATAATATTACCTAAGTAAACAGGAAATGCATTGTAAGCAACTTCCAAAATTCTAGAAATGACAGAGACATCTTACTTCCTGGATAATCACCCAAAGTTCTTCTGTAACATTGGGGCACCCATCTTTAGCATACAAGCCCATCGTGTCAGGTAGACTTTTCCATGAAACAGGAAATTTGAAAGACTCTTTCACCTATGTTGGTAGTTTGTCAATTACTTTTTACTATGTCCTGCAGAATGTCTGGAAGATACTTTCCTGAAGCAGGAACCCTGAAGGACTGTCTCAACTTCTTTAGGCAATTTCAGCAGTCATTTTTTGTGGGCCCTGCATGTCCAGTTCATACAGCATACCATTAAGCAGTCCAGGGAAAAGCAACAGCAGTTTCTTGCCCAAAAGGCTAGCTTTGTAACATTGAAGGCAAATACCATAACAAGTTTCTGCAATGCCAATCAACTTCTCTGAAGTAATTGGTACTACCAGAAAAGACATGTCTCACTGTCAAGAAAAGTCCAAGTTCTTAAAATGTTTTAAATGCCATATTCCATAGGTCTTTGATGCATTGAAGATTATCTAACTAAAATAAATCCCTATATATCTAGAAAACCTAACATAATTAAAAGTTTATCAATAGACCAAGATCCATACCTGTGCAAAGTATTCATCTCTATATCCTATCTCTTCTCCCCCTTCTTTTATAAGAGACTGATTGTGTCCATTTAACCATTTATACCCAACCCCTTTTAAATGAAAATAAACTTTTATAAAACAATCATTTTGAGAATTTGGGTGTAGTTTTCTCCAAACTGCTTCCTGGTGTTTGTTGGGTAGAGTGTTTTTAGGGTTCATGGAGACCTTTCAGGGGGTCTTGTTCTATCAAACAACATTAGCCTGGAAGAAAGCCACAGGTTCTCAACTCCTGTAGAAACAAAAGCAGAACCTCTTTTCTAAAGTAACATATCCTTAGACCCAAATTTTGAAGTCAGGATACTTTTATGTTGGTTTAGCTTAGCAGCCCTCAGAATCAAATGTCTCTCTGGAGTCAAAAAATTCAAAGAAAGCACAACAATATACATAATCCAGACTCTCTATGTATTTTCCATATTTATGTGACTTTTTATTACTCTATTGATTTTTAATATTTATTTTATTATCTTTACTCCTTTATTCTATGATTGTATTCTTTCTTCTCTCTTTCCTCAGCCATGTATATTTATCCAACACTGTGACAGGTCTTTTCTGTCTGAATCTGTCATATTGTGTATCTGCAATCCTTTTCTGATCAGGAATGCTTCTCAAAATGCCAAGCAGTGTGGTGAGGACTAATGCTGCCATGTTGCCTTTTGGCTCTGCCTTGTTCAACATGGTAGAGGTACGTTCACTGCCAGCTCTGCTAACCATTCTCACCGCTTCATGGACGCAGTGGGTCTATGTCACCATTAAGTCATTTGTAGCACCCTGCTCACAAACCCCTTTTAAATGCTCCATAGCAAAAACTCCCAAAAGAATCAGAGTCATTTGTGCCACCAGACAAACCAGGAAGCCTTCTCTAAAAGAAGCCAATAGAGCCTATCTGAAAAAAAAATGTGGCTTCCAAAAAGCTGAACTTAGCTCCTGCTTTTGTGAATCTAGAAGCTCTCTTTTTTTTTCCTTAAGTTTTTTTTGGGGGAGTGGTCTTAGGTAGATCCATGCCCCAGACAGTGGGCACCATTTGTAAATGGAGACTACACCTTCATTTCCTGGTCTCCCAGACCCAAGTAATCACACAGAATATATTAATTACAACATGCTTGGCCAATGACTCAGGAATATTCCTAGCTAGCTTTTAAATCTCCAAGTAACCCATTTCTATTAGTCTGTGTATTACCACAGGCTGTGGCTTACTGGTAAGGTTCTGGTGTCCTTCTAGTTGGGCAACTACATGACATTTCCCTGACTCTTCCCTCTTTCTCCCTGCATTCAGTTTAGTTTTTCTGTCTAGCTCTATTCTGCCCTGCCATAGACCAAAGCAGCTTCTTTATTAACCAATGGTAATAAAACATATTCACATTATACAGAGGAGAATCCCACATCATTTCAGACTCTTGAGTTCCTGTGTGCCACGTTCGTTGACTCTGTGGATTTTTTTCTTTATGATATCCTTAACCCCTCTGGATCTTACACTCCTTCCTCCCTCTCTTCAGCAGGATTCCCCAAGCTCAGTGTAATGTTGGCTGTGATTCTCTACATCTGTTTCTAACAGTTACTAGATGAAGCCTCTCTGATGACAATTGGAGTAGTCCACAATCTATGAGTATAGCACAGTATCTGGTGGCATGGATCTCAGGCTGAACCAGTCATCTGTTGGCTACTCCCACAGCCTCTATACCATCCTTACCCCAGGACATCCCATAGGCAGGGCAAATTTTAGGTCAAACATTATGTGGCTTAGTTGGTGTTCCGATCTGTCCACTGGAAGCCTTGCCTGACCACAGCAGATGGCCAGTTCATGCTACATATCTGTTGTTGCTAGGAGTATTAGCTGGGGTCATCCTTGCAGATTCCTGGGAGTTTCCCTTGCACCAGGTTTCTACCTGACCCTGAAATGTGCCCCCTTTCAGTCATCTCTTTCAGTACTCTCCCCCTCCATTCACCCTCCCACACATAACCTGATCCCCAATGTTCCCTTCCCCACCTGTCTTCAGTACATCTATTACATCTTTCTGGAGCATCAGACTTTTTCTTTCTTGTTTTTGATTGGTTGGCAAGAAGTCAATGTACCGCCTGCTGGCTTTGACTCCCAGTCCTCTTGTCTCAGCTTCCTGAATACTGAGATGACAAGTATGCACCACTGTACACAGCTTTTATCATTTGATTTTTAATCTACTCTTTCTAAGCCTGTCATTGCTCAATTTTATTTTTGTTCTGTTTATTGGATTCCACTTTTTTTTTTTTTTTTTTTTGATTTTCGACACAGGGTTTTTCTGTAGCTTTTGGTTCCTGTCCTGGAACTAGCTCTTGTAGACCAGGCTAGCCTCGAACTCACAGAGATCTGCCTGCCTCTGCCTCCCGAGTGCTGGGATTAAAGGCGTGCCCCACCCCTGCCTGGCTTGGATTCCACTTTTGAGTAAGACGATTCAGCCCATTTACATTGACTTCAACTACTGATAGAGAACAATTGAAGGATTATTACCTGCATAGTGAGGAAATCTAGACTGCAGCATTGCTGTGACTGATTCAGTGATCATCATTTTTAGTCTACAGAAACAAAAAGAAATAATTATTATCAATAAGAGGGAGTAAAAGCAAGCAGGGTTCAAAAGATCCATGAAAGGAAAAATCATGATGGGGACAAGGAAAATGTTTCATACCTGGAAAAGAAAAGTTAGCTTTCTTTGCTTAAACTTTCACCTTTGAGCTATGTTTTAGAATATGACTTGTCTCTGTGCAGAACTTTATACACTGGCCCATTTTATGGAAATTCTATAAACCTTGTTGAACATTTGGTCATTTTTTTTTCCTTCTGCAAATAATTTTTAGTTTCCAAGAGCTGAAGCTACTCTGGTGAACAGTGCATAGCAATGCTCATTGATTCCCATTTAGGGAGACAAGGTGCAAAAAAACGAGATGTGAAGTATACCCAGTAGTGCAGAATGATATAGAAAAAAGTAACTCAGGATAAGAAGATAGGAGGAGGAGCAATGGAGGCGCTGTGATTTTATATAGGGCGCTCACAGTAGTCTTCATAGAGAAGATGACATCTAAACCTGCAAGAAATCACAAAGCGGCTAGGCATCCATGCTGGGGAAACACTAAGTATTAAATCTGAGCTGGAAATCTCCGAGAATGCCATAGGCTCAGCAATGGGGCTGTGTGTTTCGAATGAGAAGTGTTCCCCATTGTCTTGGGCATTTAAATACTTGGTGCCCAGTGCTATTTGGGCAGGTTTAGGTGGCACAACCTTGCTGGAAGAAGTATGTTACTGTGGCAGATTTTCAGGAAACTTTAGAATCCCCCAAATGTTCACTTTGCTCTCTGTACTTATGTATAAGACATAGGATATGAGCTTTCAGCATCCTTCTCCAGCCACCACGCCTGCTGCTTGCTGACATGACCTCCCACCGTGGTGGACTCTTATCCATGTGGAACCATAAGCCCAAATAAACTCATCTATTTTATGTTGCCATAGCAACATAAAAACAATAACAGAAAGGTTAGTGGCTGCTGCTGTGAAAAACCTTGTCGCGTTGTTTTGGGGAGGAATACAGCAGACTTTGGAATGGAAACGGGGCTGCTGATGTGGTCTAAGGAGTCAGGTCCATCCCAAGCTGTCTGCTGAACTTGGCAGTGTCGTGTACACTGTTTTTAGAGGCAGGAAAGATTCAAGCCTGAAGGGTTGTGGATTCTCCTCTCACCGTTTCAGAGACTCAATCAAGACAGTCCGTGTGTGGCAAGGGAGTTCCTGAGTAAGGCCACAGCAGGGCAAGAGGCCACGAAAGACCATTGTGCGAAGCTGTGAGAGTAAAACCCAGGTTTCAGTGGAGACCCCAAGATGTTGGAGATGCCAGAACCATGGAACATCTGCCAAGAAGAGCTGCAGATATGGAGTGGAATCACTCAGGATAGAGGCAGCAAACCTGGAGGGGTCATGCATTTAAAGCCCTTTGAAATTAAACATGTATAGGACTACAGGATTTGGAATCTGTCCTGTTGGTTTCTGACTCGCTTTGGTACAGTCTGTCCTCACTATGCTCCTGTTTCTCCCTTTTGGACAGCAATGTACATTCTGTGCTATTGTATGTTGGAAATGTGTAATTTGCTTTTGATTACAGGGAATTACAATTAAGACATGGCCGTGAGTCTCATAAGAAAGTCAGGACTTGGGACTTTTAAACAGTGTTACGCCTGAAAGACTAGGGACTTCTGAACTTGGATTTAGTGTGTTGTGCATGATGATGTAACCAGGAGACTGTGGAGGCAAGGGAGCCGAGAGTGGTGGTCTGAATGAGAAATATCCCTTATGGTCTCAAATATTTGAACACTTAGTCCCCAGTTGTTGGCACTGTTGTTGGGTAGTACTGGAAGACAAATGTCACAGGGAGTGGGTTCTGTGAGCTTAACCCCCTCCTTATTTCCAGTTTGCTCCCTCTGCTCTGTGCTTACAGTAAGGGATATGAACTAGCAGCATCCTGTTCCGGTCACCACGCCTAATGCTCATTGCCATTCTCCCTGCCATGATTGGACTATTATCTATCCAGAACCAGAAGTAGACTCTTTCTTCTCTGAGTTGCCTTGGTTGTGGTGGTATCTTATCACGTACAAGTAACTAACACAGAGCCAAAGTGGATGGAGCAACATGAGCCAGGAACAGATAGAAGGTAATGGCAAGGGAAATGGTCAGTAGGAGTTTGGGGTTGAGTGGTGTAACAAGCTGGTTTCAGAGACCTCATGAGGAATTGCCAGGGCCTTGACACAGGGCCTAGTGAGGAGCCACAGAAATCTCTTGAGTGACATGTACCACAACTCACTTGAGGTTTTAACAAATTTACTCTGGTGATATGGAGGTACACATGACTCATTTGGGTTTTAGCAAGTTTTATTCTGGTGATGTCTGGGGGAGAAGCTACTTTGGGAACCCAGGAGAAGATGTGGTGACCTGCCAGGTTGCAGGTAATGGAAACATTTAGAGGGATGGAGGTAGTGTTTTCTGGATCACTCCTACCTGTTAGTGCCCAATCTGTCCCTTAGGATGAGGCTATTCCAGAAGGATCCATGACCTTTCATGAAGACGTTCCTAACAACCCATCTCCATAGTCCTCTAGATGTGCTGAGGCCAAATCACAGATGACAAAGCAGAGACTCTGTCATGTGATCTTCTTCTAGTGCTGTGCAGTACGGCCAACAAGCAAGAAAGCAGAGCCTGGTGAAAGCTGATTTAATTGTAGACGTCTTTCATTAAAGAGCTCAGGGAACAGACATTTTCCCATGCTGCTTAGCAGTGTTCTGATCTTACAGGATGTTCCTAGTTATGGAGTCAGTTGGTGGAGGCATGTGGAGCGTGTTACAGATTGTAACTGATTCTGAGACTGAAGTGACATGTTAGTGTATTTGCCGCTCAAATCAGTCCTACAATAAAAAAGTCTGCTTATCTTGACTTAGTCCAGCTCGTTCCCAGAGTACGGGCTGCTTTTAATCACTGGATAGCTTCTGAGCACATTCTGGAAGCAGGGTTTTGCACACGTGTTCAACTCCAGGCCTGGAAACCAAGCTCTCAGTCCGTTCTGAAACTTCCCGGTCCCGGAAACACACACTGTCATTCATAACAACAGCTCGCTTTAGCAGGGCTTCTTGGGGGTCTCGGACACCTCTGTGAAGCCCTCCATCTCTGGTCTAAGGACTGTCTCACAAGTACTTACAGCCTTAGCTGTCTCCTAGACACTTTCTTATTGCTTGTTTCACTATCACGTGTAGATTAGCTTCAATCACACTTTCAGTCAATAATAATAATAAGTTTCTCTACTTTCCTTTAAAAAATTGTTTATTTTATATCTCAGTGGTAGTTCCATCCCCCCTCTCCTCTGTGTTCCTCCCCCCAACCCCGCTCTGTTCTCAGCCCCAATCCATTCCTCCTCTGTTTCTGTTTAGGAAAGGGTAGGTAGGTATCTTATGAGTATCAGCAAAACATGGCATATGAAGTTGCAGTAAAAGTAAGCACCTCACCATGTATTGAGGCTGGGCAAGGTGACCCAGGATGAGGAACAGGGTCCCAAAAGCCAGTAAAAGAGTCAGAGACAGCCCCTGTTCACACTGTTAGGAGACCCACAAGACCAAGCTACACAACTGTAACATACATGCAGAGAGCTTAGGTGAGACTCAGGCAGACACTCCGGTTGACAGTTCAGCCTCTTTGAGCCTCTACAAACCCTGGTTAGCTGATTCTGTGAGTTATCTTGTGGTTGACCCCTCTGGCTCCTATAATCCTTTCATTCAGTCTCTGCACAATTTCCCAAGCTCTGCCTTAACGTTTGGCTGTTGATCTGCATCTGCTTCCATCAGTCTGGATGAAGCCTCTCTGACGACAATTGGGCTAGACACCAAGCAGACTATCATCAGGCGTCATCATTTTTCCTCCAGTTGAGTTTGGTTCCATCCTAGGTCTATGGGTCCTGGTGTTCCAGGCAGTGTCAGGGTGGGCTCACTCTCCTGGCATGGGTTTCAGGCTACACCAGTCATGTCTGGTCACTCCTTCATCCTCTAGGCCACCCTGACCCCAGCGCATCCCAAGGGCAGGGCATACTGTAGGCCAAAGGTGATGTGCTCCGGTTGGTTTCCCACTCCCTCGTTTGAAGTCTTGCCTGATACAGGAGATGGTCAGTTCAGGCTACATATCCCCTATTGCTAGAAGTCATAGCCGGGGTCGTCCTTGGAGATTCCCCTGTGACAGGTTTTTACCTGACCCTGAAATGCATATGTTTGTGTGAACATCCTCTGACGCACATAAAATAGCGTTTGAGAACAACTGTCATGTGAGGCTTTACCAAAGTCATCCTAACAAATTTCTAATTTTGTCATAGTCTGAAAACAGTGTCCATTGAACCTGTCTTACAATGAGTTACCTTGTCAGGGATTGCTGCCTGGACAGAAATGATGACCCTCATTCTTCACATCTCTCTAGAAGAAGCCGTGTTCCCCTTTTCCTGGGAGACGGTCACAACAATGCAAGGTGGACATCACAACTCCCAGTGAAGATTCCAGAACCCCATGGTCAAGAATAGGTGCGTACAACACACCAAAGCCTGTGTAGGAGGAAATAACTCAATGGTTATGGGAGTACTGAGAACAGGGGACATGATTTCACTGAGAACAGGGGACACTCACTTCATGGGTCTGAAACTTTGGTGGCAGCTCTGAGAGCAATCCTGGGGTCCAGGCAGAGCAGGGCCTGCTATAAAGAAGCCCACAGCAGACCCCATGTTTGAATACACAAGCCAGGCTTCCCTGGGCTAAAAGGTGATGAGATCAGACAAATTGTAAACCTATAGCCCAGCCTTTGTCAGGCTGTGTATTTTTATAGAAAGGAGCGAATCTCTGCTGAGCTGTCAGATAACCATCTCTGTCATTCCCTACTGGTTTCTGACTGTGAAAGATTGCCCCCGCTGGGGCCTGGCTTTAATCACTTTTGATTAACACAGAAGCTTTCGAAGAGAAGGTATGTTCCGTGAACTGCATGGGGTCTCTAGGCATTTACGTTTCAGACCTTTCCTGGGTGGGTAAAATATCTTAAGCAGAGCCAGGGTATCAAGTCCTCAGAGACGCAGCCGCTGTGCAGGGAGCCGTCCTCATGGCTCTGACTCATTTCTCAAAAGACGTTCTGAGCTTTATTATTATTATTATTTCCATTCTTGAAAAATTGCAGGTGATCTCAAGCCAGCGCCTTCTGGGGGCCAGGGACTGTTTTAGCTTGCCTGTTAGGAGAGATTGATAAAAGCCAGAGGGCGTCTTGGGAATAGACCCAGAAATGATGATGAGGAGCCTGGAAAGAAGAAAATGTGAGGAAGCTTGAAGGTTAGAGACAGAGGGAGACTTAAATGTAAACAGTGTCCCCATAGCCCTGCCCAGAGAGCTCATGAAATTCTGCTTGGTTTAGGGACAGCGATGGACCCTGCAGGATAAGCTTAAAGCCAAGTTCTTATCTACTCATTGGCTGGATGAGGACCAGTTTGCTGTTAAGTCTTCAGCATTAAGCTGATATTTCTCCCTTGGTCCTCTCCTCTGTGTGTGTGTGTGTGTGATGTGTGTGTGTGTGTTCAGAGGAATGACTCAGGAATCAAAGAGCAAACACTTTTGATACTTTGTTTTCAGAAGCCTTAACTTTCTGACACAATACCAGTGAATACCGAATGGGACAGTTACCCAGAGGGTGGCCTGGTCTACAAGGTTCCGGTGAGTAGGGATTCTCCACTCCTTGTCAAGGCCAAGCAGGAGGCTGATGTCCAGCAAACGAGCTGACAACCACCCTGTTATCTTAGAGGAAGAGCTTTCCCACCACAGCTTGTGCCAAGTTCCTGTTTGGTTTCAACTTTGGAATACTCTTGAGGCAAGGCTCTGACTAGAGATGTGGCTCCTGAATTTTCCAATACTGCCAGTCCTTGATATGTCATCAGGATAAGATAGAGGACAGAGGCATAAGAAGCTACCTACGAATGGGGTGCATGCATACAGGCAGAAGCCTATGCATATGGATGCATGAATACAGGCAGGAACCTATGTGTAGGGATATGTGCATACAGGCAGGACCCTATTCATGGGTGTTGTAATACGAGCGGCAGGGCTGCATCCCCGGCACCCGGCTGCCCACATGGCTTTACCCAAAATAATTACATGGAAACTGTATTCTTTTAATCACTGCCTGGTCCATTAGCTACAGCCTCTTATTTGCTAGCTCTTACATATTGATCTAACCCATTTCTAATATTCTGTGTAATACCACGAGCTGGCTTACCAGGAAAGATCTTAACCTGCGTCTGTCTGGAGTGGGAGAATCATGGCGACTCCTGACTCAGCTTCTTTCTCCCAGCATTCTCTTCTGTTTACTCCACCCACCTAAGGTTTGGCCTATCAAATGGGCTAAGGCAGTTTTCTTTATTAGTTAACCAATGAAAGCAACAGATAAGATACAAGAACCACCTCCATCATTTCCCCTTTTTCTGTTTAAACAAAAAAGAAAGGCGTTCACTTTGACATAGTAAAATTACATATAACAAAACAGTTATCAATCCAGGTAGGACCCTATGCATGGGGATGCGGGCATGTGGGCAGGACCCTGTGCATGGGGATGCATAAATCCAGGCAGAACCCTATGAATGGGAATGCGTGCATATGGGCAGGACCGGGGATGCATGCATACAGGCAGGATGCTATACATGGGGATATGTGCATATAGGCAGAAAGCTATGCATGGGGATGCATAAATACAGGCAGGACCCTATGCATGGGGATGTGGGCATACAGGCAGGACCCTATGCCTGGGGTTGCGTGCATACAGGATGTTAGGTATGAAGGCACAGATGAGATCAGGTATGGGGAAACTGGTGATTGGATGATGAGACAGCAGCTGGTTGAGAAGTACGGTGTCAAGTAATGACTGTGGGACATCCAGGTTGAGGCTAGGAGTGAACACGGGAGATCTTCCAGTTAGAGCCGGTCACAGGAGTGATGTGAACGGCGGCCTGTGTGAGCCATGTCCACAGTATTAGACTCTGACCAGACAAGGCGCTGGCCATGTTAAGGGTGTCGAAGTTCTTTCCATTGGTTTCTAAAGTGGCAGGTAACAAACGAGTTGTTTCAATAGGCCTGCTGCTACAGCGTCCCAGAGTGATTGTGATAGGTGACAGAGGGAAGGCAGGTTTGCTTCTGGAAGGATTCTCTTTCTTGGTCAAGAAACACTGGACAGCCAATGCTAAAAGTCCCGCTCTAATGTGCTCTTGCTCTGGGCTCTGGAGGACAGGTTCCCAGGGCTTAGAGGAGTCTGTGGAGTCACCTGCTCTCTGGAGACAGGAGAAGGTTGGAGGTGTCCCTGGAGTCAGACAAGGACAGCATGTGCTGCGTGCTGTGTGTGTGTGCTGACGGCTCAGCAGGTACTCCATGGCCCTTAACAAAGTATCAATTTGCCAGGTAATTAGGCAAAGCCCTGGTTTTTGTCCCAGCTTTTTTGCTTTCATTCTGAAAAGATCCAGGTGCCTGAGGTGATTTTCACCCTGGATAAGAGCCGAGTTCTAGAAGGCTCTTAATTTGACCAGCTTATTTTTCTTAAAGTACAGTGAGTCTGGCCAACCCTCCCTGTTGTCCTCAACCTAGAAAGCTCCCATCAGCTCACTGGGAAGGTTGCTTCTGCCTTTGGAGCTGATTCGTGAGCACCCACAGGAGGCTCACAGCGTTCCTCAGCTTTCGTAGGGTTAGAGATGACTTCTTCCTGCCACAGTATTGCTACACTAGACCACAGGGTGGAAAGACTGTCCTGTGGTGTTCACTGAAATGCAGCACACTAGGACTTGGAATGGATATACTGTCCTGTGGTGTTCACTGAAATGAAACTCCCTCCATAGAAAAGCCTTAATTAGTTTTTTTTTTTTAATTTTAAATCAAGGAACCCATGCCAGGTCCATCATTACCTACTCCCCCTAATACCACTGGTCTCTGAGTGGCAAGGATGGCAGGCAGGCAGTTCCCAGGATTCCCTAAGAATAACCAGACCTAAGCAAGATTATTTTTGTCTGAATTTGTGACGAGTGTGCTAATATCTGTGTCAAAACAGAGATATTAAAAAAAAAACTAGTGTATTTATTTAGTTTCTCAAAAATAAAAAAAAGCTAATGTGGCAGGAGGAAAACCCATCTGTCATGAGCAGCACACACTGAGAAGGGAATCACTGTTGCCCAAGCATACCTGACATCATGCATGCATATCCATGGTAGTACAGGCGAGGGATTGCAGAGCGGCCATGCTTTCCGGAAGATGCGGTCCACACAGTGAGATGAGATGACTATTCCCTGTGGGTCGGAAGGATGAGAGAGATGTCAGATTTTTGCAATAAAAATTGTAGTAGAAAACTTGAGATGGGGCCTAGCCCATTCGTTGGAAACCTTCGATTGTTTCTCTCTTGGCCCTTAGTGCAGAGAATGAGGCCAAGCAACAGAAAAGCCACATTTATAAACATGACACCTTCCCCAAACCTGGACCCATCTACAAGCATTCTTTCCCAAGTGTCCAGAAACTAAGTCAGCCTGATTTCAGCATGGCAGTTACAGATTTCACCCACCATAGAGAGCGAGAGGCCAAATATTTGTTGGGCCTAACTCAAAGGCCATGAAAGAATCCTTCAGATTTGGGCTCTTTCCATACCTCTTAGGTAAGTTTAAACACATCCTCTTGGTTCTAAGGAAAACAGCTTGTAAAATATTTGGGAGCTCTTGGGACATCAAACAGCTCTGAGAGGACTACACTTTAATGGTTTACTTGTAAAAAATCAGTAAAAGAAGCAGAAACATATGGTTTAAATTTTTTTCCCGAATATATGAGCTATTTTGTAGGCATCTTTCCCTTTTTTCCTGAGGGTCTCCACACATGTTTGAATGCTTATCCTAAAAATACTGAGAATACACTTTGCATACACTGACACGGCTAATGAGACCTTCATACTGTAACATGGAATTTGTTGGGTCTAGGGACCTAGGGCCTGGAAGATGCTGATGCATACAGAACTCTCTCTCTCTCTCTCTCTCTCTCTCTCTCTCTCTCTCTCTCTCTCTCTCTCTCTCTCTCTCTGTGTGTGTTTCTGGTGTGTGTGTAGCTGGGCAGGGACAAGAATGTCTACAGAATTCAGAGTAACTAGAGTACAGAGACACCTGGTTCAGGGGCTGGAGGCTCAAAAGCTCAGAAACCCAAAGAGATAACTGGTATTAATGCTCAGTTAGGTTCAGAAAATTCTAAGTGGGCAGTTGGGTGAGCTAGGAAGTTTTAAATTTTTAGCGTTTTTATTTAGCCAAGAGCATTAAAATGTGACTAAAACAACTCTGTTTAAACAGAAGAGATCTGGGATCGGCATCTACCGCCAGCCTCAATCTCTCCTTAGTCCAAGTTGGCTGTGGATTAGATTGTAAAACATGGAAGAGGCTCTCCCAAAACCACATGGGTAGACAGTACCTGGTACAAGTGCTGTGTTACATGAGATGCATAGGCCACAGGAGGCCAAAGAATATCCTTGGGGCCAGGCTCTGGACAAGTTCCCATGACCTCTGGTTAAGGACATTGCCTTTTAAACATGAGATTTCTTAACTTTAACACAACACAGAATCAGTGACTGTCTCATCTCTTTTCTTTGCAAGGATGGAGTACATTAATTATAGCTGATCACAATTGGTATTTCTGAATCAGCATTAGCAAATACTTTTTAAGGTGCCTACTTGATGTAGGAGGGTCTTTTGTCTATGTGTTAATTTCATTGGTTAAATAAAGAGACTGCCTTGGCCTTTTGATAGGACAACAGCTTAGATAGGCAGAGTAGACTGAACAGAATGCTGGGAGAAAGAAGCAGAGTCAGGCAGATGCCATGAAGCTCTAGCCCGAGATGGATGTAGGTTAGAATCTTCCCAGTAAGCCACCACCTTGTGGTGCTACACAGATTTAATGTAGTTAAATGGGTTAATCAAGATGTGAGAGTTAGCCAATAAGAGGCTAGAGCTAATGGGCCAGGCAGTGTTTAAATGAATAGTTTCTGTCTTATTATTTCCAGGGCTAAGCTAGCTGTGCGGGAGCTGGGCAGGATGAAAAGTAGGCCTGCTTGCCTCATCACTACAATTGGCACCTCAACGTGGTGAATTGAATCCATGTAAAACCTGAGAGAGCTTAATTTTAAACACACACACAAAAAGCCAGCTTTTTGCTGTTTGTTGGTGGTGTCCTGCAGAGAAATTTCCCTGACTCAGCAGCCGCAACAGGAAAAAAGCTACGTGGTTTTAAAACGCGGCTTCCTTGGCTGTGCTGCCATGGTGATCTCTGTCTAGCTCCTACAGGGGACAGAGCTTTTGAATGGAGCATTTGGAGTAAAGTGCTATGATTTGTCTGTCTTAGGCCATTTCCTGTTGCTACAACAAAGTACTTGAGGGTGGATAACTTATGAAGAAAAAATGTTTTGATGTTTTGGCTCATGGTTCTGGAGGCTGGGGAGTACAAGAAAAGTGTCACTGGCATCTGCTTGACTTCTTGTGGGGGCCTTGAGATGCTTCAACTCAGTGGAAAAGCAGCAAGGTACATAAAAAAAGAAAAAAAGAGGGTCAAACTCAAATAGCTGAGCCATCCACAACTCAAGGGTAGTCATTAGACTTCACCCCAAGATCTTCATGGATGTTCCAGCACCTTAACTTTCAGGGGAACAAATGAAGCCATAGCACTCTCTCCCATAGGTACCACAGAGGCAACACTTGTGTCCTCTAGGGGATGCTAGAGATGGCACATCCCAGTGTCCACTCCATATAACCAAAGGCTGTGTTCCATCTGATAACAGTCTCATTTGACTGTCCTTGCTTCTGTTTCTGTTATGGCTTGAGGCTATTGTGAACGGGATTGTTTTCTTGGTTCCTTCATCTGGGCCTTTATTTTTGGTTTATGGGAAAGCTACTGAGTTTTGTATGTTGGTTTCTGTATTCTGTAACTTTGCTGAATTTATTTATGTATGAAAGAGTCTTCTGGGAGAGTTTCTAGGATGCTCAAATTACTGGGTCATTTCATCTGCGAAGAGGGAGATGACATTATTGGCTCTTAAGAAGAGAGACCCAAGATGGCTACCGGCTCTCTCTGTGCTGTGCTATGATGCAACAGGAGACCCTCACTAGATGCTCCTGAACTGCCAAACTGGGAGCCAAATAAATATCTTCTCTTCCTTACTTTCATAATCCGATGCTAAGACTATGTCCTTATGGTAATCAACCTCTTCCCCCAGCAAACATTCGTGGAACATGTGTGAAAGCCCAGTTCTAGGAACATAGGAAAAAAACCTCTAATCTTGGGTCTTATGGGATGATCAGTCCTGGGGAGAAACCAAACAAGTGAAGTCAGAAGATCTATCTTTGTGTCTGTCTGTCTTCCTGCCTGCCTATCTAGCTACCTACATATCTACCTACCTTTCATTTGCCTGCCTGCCTGTCTTCCTGCCTGCCTACCTATCAAGCAACCTACCTATCATTTATCTTTCTCTCCATCTGTCTGTCTGTCCGTCTGTCCATCTGTCTATCATCTATTGATTTTATTTTATTTTTTTTTTAATTTTTCGAGACAGGGTTTCTCTGTAGCTTTGGTGCCTGTCCTGGAACTAGCTCTTGTAGACCAGGCTGGCCTCAAACTCCCAGAGATCCGCCTGCCTCTGCCTCCCGAGTTCTGGGATTAAAGGCGTGCACCACCACCGCCCGGCCATCTATTGCTTTTAGAAAGATAGATGAACCATGATGATGTGATAAAAAGTGATGGGAACAAAGTCCACACTGGCTTGGTGGGGAGGGGGTTTAGAAAAAAAAACTTCAAAAAAGAAAACAAGATTTGACTCTCACTTCAGTGACAACAGGGCTGTCTATGACTTGGGAGTAAGGGCTCCAGGTACAGTCATGGTCTGCCCAATGGAAAGATAGCCACACCTTCCTGCATGCTGTAATTGTACATCTCAATGACAGGCCATCCCAGGATATATTTTTCAGTACTGCAGACAGGATTCAAGGCCTTCTGTAGGCTAGGCAAGTGATCTGTCATTGAGCTATACTTCCAGCTTTTAGAATTTTTGATAAAATATTTCAGCATTTATATAACAGATTTTATTATAATTAATTTGTGAATTACCCTGCTGGCAGGTTATTGTTCAGAAACAGGACCCAATATCATCTCTGGCACTTTTTTGCTACCCTGAGTACCCAGAGTCTGGGGTGGTTGTACACGCAACAGTCAGATGGAGGCTGATGGATTTCCCCTTGCTTTCTTTTTTTTTTAACATTTATTTATTTTTTATGTATACAATATTCTGTCTATGTGTATGTCTGCAAGCCAGAAGAGGGCATCAGACCTCATTACAGATGGTTGTGAGCCACCATGTGGTTACTGGGAATTGAACTCAGGACCTTTGGAAGAGCAGGCAATGCTTTTAACTACTGAGCCATCTCTCCAACCCACCCCCTTGCTTTCTTTGGCATTTGCAGCATGAACCTGTAGAAGTGGTCAAGATGGCAGCTATCCATACATAATTAAACATTCTGGAAACAAGCTAGAAGCTTTTATTATTTCCCGGATCTTCATTGCTAGAATCTAAAACTATAGATCCAAAACAAACAAACAAACAAACAAACACCCCACAGTTTTTGAACCCTCTGAATGTCTGGAATAAGAGGATTGACTTTGTTCAAGAACAGATGATAGGAGCAGGTGGGACTGGGGTGGGGGATGGGCAGAGCTGGTGTAGAAGGGACGATAGAGACCTGGAGACTTTACAGGACACGGGTAGGACCAGCAGGAGCCAGAAGCTGGAAGGCAGTTGCAGCTCAACTCATCAGGACTGGAGAGGGAGTTTGGGGAGACACATTATGACACATTGTGAAAAACAGTGTCTGTGTCTGAGGTTCAGAAGAGATGGCCTATTGGGTCACAGTGACCTGAGTCAGAACGACAAAGCTGCATGCAACCTTAACATAATTAAGACTCCTTGGGAACTGAGGAGCATGATGAGTGATCAGACAGGAGGGCTGCAGTGGCTCACAGTTACCTCAGGACGTGGCAGTGACAAGTGACCAACGAGCTTCCAGCTTCCAGAAAACTCCCGTGGCCTGTACCAGGGTCTCTGCAGTGGGTTCTCGGATACCCAGTCTGTGTTCTCAGCTCTTGGCCTGGGCTTCTGCCTACCCTCCCATCCTCCTCGTCACTGACTCCTGTATCCGCTCCCCACCGCAGTTATGAGTTCTCTTCCTGAAAAATTTCTCGTTTCCCTCTTTGCTCCACCTGCCACTGCACACTTCAGGCCTTCGCCTTGCTAGACTTACTATCATCTCTGAGGGCTTACACCAGGTATCACCCCTCATCCCATCCCCTCCTTTCTCATCAACAATACCCAGAACTGTGACAAGCCCTTGAGCTAAGTCCTATCTTGCATGCTTCAGACTCCTGCTGGTCAGAAGAAGAGCGAGAACTCAAGGACTGCTGAACAATTCAGTCAACCCCCGAGAAGGTCACTGGACAGTGTTGGTCTCACAGCTAAGTGCAAGGGCCACCAAGCCACCAGGAGGAAGAGTATCATACCTACAGTGGCCCCCAAAGCCAGTCCATACTGCACAGAGCCCCCAGTGGAACCTCACCAGCACTGGCCATGCTCGGCAGGCTGAGGTCTAGTGTACCTGCCTCCATCCCCATAAGCACCTGAGATGGAAGGCTTAGTTGCCATGCTGACGGGGAAGTATCAGGTTCTGCCTAAGTCTGGTTGAGCCCCAGGTGAGGTGGTACAGAGAGAGGACTCAGGTCTTGTGACTGGATTTAGAAATGGACCGTGTGGTCCGGAGAGGAGAAAATGAGGTCATCGTTTGACTTGGGTCCCTGAGAGATGAGAGTGAACCTGCCAAGACAGGATGGATGAAGAGGGCCAGGCCAGGCTTGAAGGAGGTGGATGTTTGTGGGTTTTAAATGGATTGTTGAATTCACATAGTGCTTGTCACATGGAGGATGCTCAATCAACACTTTTCCTTTAAGTCACTTGGAAGATGATATCCTAGCACACAAACATCACAGTTTGATGGAAGAGCATGGGTGAAAGGCAAAAAGGCTTATTTCTGCCCATGAGCCCTAACAGCAAAAATGGTGTCTTTCTTGTGGCCCATTTTCAGTGCTAGGTCCTTGTCTAATGCTCCCATTGGTGCCTGGCTAGTGTCCTGGCTCCACTCTCTGTGTGTCAAGATTCAGAATCCATACCTGGAGATACTTCTGCTCTCTCTACTCATATCACTTTCTTGATCCTCTTCCACCATGAGGGTCAGCTTCCTGTGGCGTTACCCTGATGGCACAGAAGGGGTAGCCCCTGCCGGGTTTGAGGCAGCAGGCTAAGCAAGCAGGGCATTTCTTTGCCAACTCCTCTAATATTTACAAATCATGTATGCAGGTTTTACTCTACTCTGTAAGCTAAATTTCAGTATAAATTCCTAGATCAAATTTATTTTTTAACTTCTGAAGAAAATGGAAATTACTGAAATGTGTGCACATGAAGCTTCACATTGCCCTCCCACTTCAGGCTCTGGGGTGGGAAGACCCCAGAGCACCCCTACCCCTGCCCTGCATTTCTGCATCCCCACCACAGACCAGTTCTGTTCTCTCACTGCTCTTGTTTCATGGTGTCTCTTCACATCCAGGATGGTCCCCGTGTGTAGAAAGGAGGAGAGAGGGCCTGTTTTTCATCCTGCCTGGCTCCTACACAGCTAGCTTTACACCCAAAATAACAACACACAAACTGTATTCATATAAACACTGCCTGGCCCATTATATCTAGCCTCTTCTTGGCTAACTCTCATATCTTGCTTAACTCACTTCTAATAATCTGTGTAGCACCACGAGGTGGTGTCTTACCGGGAAAGATTCAGCATGTCTGACCTGCGTCCATCTTGGGCTGGAGCTTCATCGCATCTGACCTCACTTTCCTTCTTTTCAGCATTTTGTTCTGTTTACTCCGCCTACCTAATTTTCTGTCCTATCAAAAGGTCACGGCAGTTTCTTTATTAACCAATGAAATCAACTCAAAACAGAAGACCACCCCACATCACCCATGGTCCCCCATATTCATAATGTTGCTGAAAGGCCCAAGGGACACATATATGTGGCATAGGTGTCATGACTTAAAGGGGTCTCATTGCTCCTGGCAAGAACCGGAAGCTCCGTGTTGCTTTTGCAATTGTTCTCTTCTTCTAAAGGCAAAGCAGACAGACTTCTGGTGCTGCCGTGGACTGTGCCTCTGGCTCAGCACCTTTTCAGTGCAGCTCTCTAGGAAGTTGTGCATACATAGTCATAGGATTAAAACTTGCCTGTCATCCTCGACTGTCAACTACCTCATTTCTACAGAGGGCCATTGAGACCTGGAGGCAAGATCTGCATTTTAAACAGGGCTGGCCAGACCCTTAAAGGAAATGGAGCCCTTCCCCACTCCCACCCTCTACCAGAAGCCATCAATTTTGGAAAGCTACATTTCAGCATTCCCATCAAAACCTTCAAGAGTTCTCCTCGATGGTTTTCTCTCTAGGCTGCCACTTTCTTTGGTGGAACAGGGTGGATGTGGGTAGGGGTTGTCACAGAAGCCCTCCATGTTCCTCTTTCCCAACTGGGAGTCTGCAGTCATCAATACCACAGCAAAGGTAGCTTCCTTGCCCTTTACAGTCAGTGGGAGCACAAATCATGAACTAACACATGGTTTCTGGAAACAGTGGACCACGGACATCCTCATGGTCTCTGGCATCAGCGTGTGCCCTGGACCTCAGCATGGTCTCTGGTGGCAGTACAGATCACAGACATCACCATGGCCCACTAGTGCAGCAGAAACATGACCCAGACATGGCTCTTGGTGGCAGTACACAGTTGGACATCACCATGGGTGTAAGAACCTTTAAAATAGAACTTTGGTCATGCAGAAAATAAGCAAACTGGACTTTGCAAAACCAAAGCTATCTACATAGCAAAAAATACAGCAAGCAAGTAAGAAGCATCCTACAGAATAGGAGACAGATTTCACCAGATGTGTATGTGATGAATGATTATTTAATGTTAGAATGTGCAAAGAACTGAAAGGATCATCAAGAAAGCAATAAAAATAGGTCATGATTGTGAACAAACAATTCTTCAAAGAAGAAATACAAGTGGATAATAAACACTTTGAGAAGTTTGTTCAAAATATTTAGCAATTAGGGAAATATAAATTAAGACTTTTGGAATTCTCACTCCAGTCATATGGCTGTCATCAAGAAAACAAAGGACAACAAATGTTGGAGAGGGGACCCTTATTCACTCTTGGAGGGAGTATGAGCTGGTATGGGCACTGTGGAAATCTATGTGGGGATTTCTCAGAAAACTGAAAAAAGAAAGAACTGCCATATGACCTATTTATACCACTCCTGGACACATACCCAAGGACTCTGTGCCCTCTGGCAGAATACTTGCACACATATATCCTTTGCTGCCATATTCACAGGGACTTATGGAATGGAATCATACCCACTGTTGAATGAATTAATAAAATGTGGTATGGTTATGATAGAATTCTATTCAACACTGAAAAGAGGAAAATTGTGAACCTTACGGGAGAAGGAACAGAAATGGAAAATATTATACTGAGCGAGGTAACCCAGACCTAGAAAGACAAATCCTGCCTGTTTTCTCAGATGTGGGACATACCTATGACTTTTTTGCTTTTGTGTTTAAGTTGTTAATGTCTAGAGAGATCAAAGAATAAGGAAAAAGCCATGAGGGGTTGGGGGAGGGAGAAGAAGGTGGGATGATGGGTAGTAAATCAGGTGTGGTGTGGAAGTAGAGTGGGAGAACACTGAGTTCAAAAGGGTTAAACAGGGATTTGAGGGATGGAGGAAAGTGGGGAGAGCAGGAATGCAAGCCAGAACTTGGGCTATAAGGAAAAGCCACATAGAAACCTAATAAATTACAAGGGAACTAAAAGCTTTCGTCAGAGTTCCAAAAACATCATTATCCCTGCAAAGATGGACTACACAGCTCCCAGAAACCAGAGGTCTTTAAACAAAAATTCCAGTTCTATGTGTGTGATACCTCCTTATACACTGTCGGCCATGGAACCCCAAAACTGACAAAACAATACAAGCTATTGTTCTGGTTTGTCCATCAGAGCTAGACAGTAAGACTCACTACTGAAGACACCACAGACTTGTGATGTAGCACAGAGGAATCAAGCTGGACTAGGCTGGAAGCCTCTACCCTGCTGGTCACCATAGTGTTGATAGAGGTATTATACAAGCTGCTGGGAGAGAAAGGACATCAGTGGTCCTAACCCACTGTGGATTCTGAGTTCTTCAATACCCACCTTGCAGGCAAGATATTCCCACTGCAACAATAGCGGCATGGTTGTTTTGGGGGTAGCCAATCATTTTCTGATGGGATTTAAGGACCTCTATGTGGGAAGAAATACATTTTTGGTACTATAAACCTGGACAAAAGCCTGTGGCTGAGGAGGTCAAGCCCAAAGGTGGAACTTACGGCTGACATTAAGCTAAATAGATACATAGCCAAACTGCTTTCTAAGTATTTTAATTTATACCCTTAAAATGTTGTTATTCCACTTGGCCAAAGAAATTTCTTTTTGCAGTGGGCAACAACTAAAACAAACTCATAGTCTGTCAAAGTGTTGAGAACAAATGATTGTGGAGTGCTCTGCTCATTATGGGACCTCATATCTCTACCTCCAAGACCCAAGAAAAGGGAGTGGAAAGATTGTAGCATTGAATAGTAGTGAGGAGTCCTATTAAAGACTGACTTCTGCATATTATATAGCCAAGGTAATCAAGAACACACAGCAACTCTGGCTCCCTACACAAGACCTGCACAGACACAAAAATAAAACATGAATATGGGGGAACTGGTCATGAAGAAGAAGGCCTGTAGGAGTGAGAGGGGGATGAGAAGGGATAATGCCAGAAGGCATTGTTCATAACACATTACATACACATATAAAATTGTTTAAAAATTAAATTAATGATAACCCAAAAACAATAAATGAATAAATAAATACAATCAAATAACAATGATAGTTGCAATCACTACTCTTTTTTGGGGAGAAAATGCAATCTTTAGTGCTGGTAACCATGTCAGAGGAGCATCAGGTGGAAACTGAAGTTCCAGTGTCAACCCACCAGGAGGAAACTCCCTGATGGGTAAATCTTAGACAGACAAGGCCCTGAGACCACAGATCCCAGAATGTTTTTTGCTTCTGCTGTGCCCTCACATGTTTGCTGTTGTCATCTTTCTCTGCTATCTGGCATGATGTGAATGGGTGTGGGGAGACCCCACTGCCTAACATAGTGTACATATCTCATAGAAACAACCTGTTCTACTGGACATTTTTGCCTATGAATTATTAACATTTTGCCTATGAATTATTATGAAGATGATTCCTTCCTAAGCAGTATGGCCTAATTGATAATAATTTTAGCTTATACAGAGTTTTGATGAATGAAAATAAACACAAGAAATTGCTACACAGCTCGGACCTATGAGTTTCACCTAAGGAGCTGCATAAACCAATTTAATGATTAAGAAAAACAATAGAGTCCCAGGATGGTGCAGGAAGTCTTTCTGTATATGTGTTGTTTTTATATGTTAATGAATAAAGAAGCTGTTTTGGCCTGTGATAGGGCAGAATAGAACTAGGCAGGGAAAACTAAACAATGCTGGGAGAAAGAAGGCGGAGTCAGGGAGAAGCCGTGTAACCACCGGTGGGGACAGATGTGCCAGAACGTTGCTGGTAAGCCATAGCCGTGTGATGTTACACAGATTAAGAGAAATGGGTTAACCAAGGATATAAGAGCTATCTAGCAATATGCTTAAGCTATTTTGGAAACAGGATTGAAAATAATATAGTTTTTGAATGATTATTTCAAGTCTGGGTGGCTGGGAAATGAATAAGCTGCCTCTTAAAACACCAGGATCCAGGCTGGCTCAAATTCCTTTCATTTGAATGCTGAAAGACGTAGTCACAGATTCCAGTGTGCATCATTGGCTGAAACAAAATCTTAAAATAACTACAGGTTAGATCAGATGCTTTGGTAAAAGCTTTGAGATGAAAAACCCTAGAAAAACGTCTCCTGGGACACATAATTGAGTTATAGATTCATTAGGTTAGGGAACAAGAACAAAGGTGTCCATTTATCATTGGCTGATGGACCTTTCTTGCTAGGATTGGTTGATGACCAAAGGTGATGACTAATTCCTTATAACACATTCCTGTTCTCAATCTCCTGGCATAAAAATCTACTGATGAGTGGGTATGTTCTCTAAAGGTGTAAAGTAGAGCTAACTGATTCTTTTTCATATATAAAAATTAAGGTTTGTTATTCCTTTAAGATTCCTTATAAGATTATCTTTAAAGATAAGTAATAAAGTAATTGACCCTTTCTTTGAAACCACAAAACGCAGACTGCCAGTAAAAGACCAGACTGAGAAGAATATCTTGATTGTTTATATGGTTAATTTACAACAAGTTGCTTGTGTATGAATGTATGTGGGTTCTTTGGATAATTTGTTTTTCACCTGTAACACGGAAAATGTTTAATCATGTAAGAGATATGGAAAACATGTTGTTTCTTACTTGTATTAATTTACTTGAAAAACAGAATGTAACCATATTGTGATTTTTATATTGCTTGAAAGATTTTACTGGGGTATATAACCTGTAAGGAAAAGAATAGAGAGAGTTAAAATGGACTAGAAGGAAAACGTCAAGAAGAAGAGTTAGAAGAAAATCATTAAGAATGAGAGAATTAGGAGGAGAACATCAAAAGAGAAGGAGAAGGAAAACATCTATAGAAGCAGAGGAAACATTTCTGGATAGAGACAAAAAAGAGAATATAAAACACAGAATGAAGAACAAAAAGGAAACTCAAAAGAGTGTACAAGTGTCTTTTTCCCTAACCCCCTCAGATATAAAAGGCTTAGTACACACCAACTCTGTGACTTCCCTTTGAGCCCTGTGCTGATGGGAGCTGGCCCCCAAGGCAATGATACTTTAGCTTACAGGTTTTTCTTCATATAGATTATAATAACTATTTTTAATAATACATATATATTAAAATAAATTGCGTAAAATAAGAATATAGAGCATTTCCGAGAAGAAACCTCAAATATTAGGATTGGTAATATAAATGTACTAAAGTAACATTTTTTACAGTTTTGCAACATCATATCCATAAATTTAAAAACAAAGATTAATCCAAAAACAGGAAGAAGACTGGGAGCTGGGGAGATGACTCAGTGATTAAGAACACTGGCTGCTCTTACAGAAGATTCAGACTTGATTCCCAGAACCCACATGGTGGCCCACAACTGTAGTGAAATTTCTAATTTGTCTTAATAATAAAAATCTGCAGTCAAATATTAGGAGGTGAAAGATTAAAGAATGAAAATCAGAAAAGCAGAGCAGCAAGCCAATAGTTCTTACCTCTACAAAATCCCCAGAACCAAAGGGGCAAGATCCTGTTTCTACAAATCCTCAGACTGAATGGGGGATCCTATCTCTACAAGTTCTCAGACTGAATGCCACAAGCTCTTGTTTCCTCCCACATTATATTCCTCTCTCCACCCAGCCATATCCCTCCTGTCTCCACCTCCCTAGTGCTGTGATTAAAGGTATGAGCCATCACTTTCTGGTTCTGTTCCTCTTTTAGACTACAAAATCAATCTCTTATAGCCCAGGGTGGCCTTGAACTCTTAGAGATCCATATGCCTCTGCCTCCTGAGTCCTGGGATTAAAGTTGTGTTCCACCACTGCCTGACCTCTATGTCTAACTAGTGGTTTAGCTCTGAACTCTGATCATCAGGCAAGGTTTATTTGTTAGATAACAAAACAAAATATCATTATGTTTTCCATTTTTGTCTAATACAAAATAGAAGACTATAACTAATAAAAAACTATATGCAATAAGTACAATAACTATATATAATATATACAGGCAATAAATATATCAACAAGGTCTAGTTAATTAGTAAATGACAAATTAAGAGGAAATATTCCATATCTATCCTATCTTGATGAGCCCAGAAGTTGTACCTAATTTACTTTCGATCCTAACTTACATTACCCAAACTATCTTTTAATGTCTCTCAACCTTATACACTTTTAACCTCTTTAGTGATTTTCTTTTCTGAATCTGGTAACAAGGAAAATTATAACTATAAAGTCTTCAACTCCATCAGAGACTTGAGAAGGAATTAATATTACCTGAGTAAACAGAAAGTGTAAGCAAGCAACTTCCAAAAAATGTGAGAAATGACAGAAACAGCTGAATGCCTGGACAGTGACCCAAGGTTCCTCTGCAGTGTTGGGACATCCATCTTCATCTTAGAGGCTTAGCATTTCTGGTAGGCTTTTATGTGAAGCAGGATATTCTTGTCTTGGCAAAGTTTGGCAGTCCTTTCTTTTTGTGTCCTTCTTATCCAGTTTGGGCAGCACACTGTCAACAGTCAAGGCAGGAGCACTTTCTTGCCCAGGCCAACTTTTGCCACAAAGAAAGTAAACTCCATGTAGAGAGTCTTTGATGCCCATAATCTTCTCCTAAGAGATTGGTACTGTCAGGAGCAGATATGCCTAATTGACATAAAAAAGAAATGAACCTATGTTATTAAAACATCTTTTGTTTTGTTTTTTGATACAGGGTTTCTCTGTGCAGTTTTGTGCCTGTCCTGAAACTTACTATGTAGTTCAAACTGGCCTCAAACTCACAGAGATCTGCTTGTCTCTGCCTCACAAGTGCTGGAATTAAAGGCATGTACCACCACTGCCCGGCTTATTAAAACATTTTAAATGCCACATTCTGTAGATTTCTGATGTTTTTGAAGATGACTTGTCTATCTAAAATATATCTCTATTTGACCCTGAAAGCTTACCAAATATGACAAGTTTGATTGAAATGACTAACTACTAACTTGAACTTCTTTATATCCTGATTAGTTGGTAATAATAACTTTCAAGGACTAGAAATTTGCATTACATTGTTAAATGAGGTTTACAGGTACAATATCTTGAATAAGATTAAAAATGTATATATAGTATGTTCTAACAAAAATAACCTTAAATTTGTATCGATATACAAAAATCCATATTAGTGTAAAGTGCTTAAAACTAGTAGTTGCTTCTTTGATTTAAAAGTGGATTTAGTAATCTAACCTTTTTGTCTTATTTCTGTATCCCCCTTTTTCTTTTCAGAGTATGTTCAATAATATACCCTTAGATCCTATAACATCTATATCTCCCCTTTTTATTTTCAAAACAAGAACCTAAAATTTAAACTCCTTTGTTCAGCTTTCCCCCTGACCATTACCAATACAACTTGTAACCAATCCCCCTAAAAAAAAATAGGCAAATATCCATAACCCAATGAAAGACCAAACCCACCCACCCCATCTTTTGGCAATGTGGACATTGTGTTCTTAAATTTACTTCCTGTTCTCTGGGGGTGACAGCATTTTTAGGGGATCCTGAAAAGAAAAATTTGGGTTAATTGTCAATCCTGTGAGAAGTAGCTGTATCATTTATTTTACAGTATCCGCATAATGGAAAAGTGCAGGACTTGTCTCAAGTCCTGGCTAGAATAAATTGTGAGGCTGGATCCTCTCAGCTAGCTATTTAAAATTGTCCTGAGTTGTTTGTAGTTTAAAGTCAGTGTTTATGTGGTGTTTTTCAGTGTAGTGGTGCTATCATAGTCCTGGTGGAATTGTCATTGTGGGGCCCCATTATTATTTTGTAGCTTTCAAAGATTGCTATTAGGCATGGTCATGGTTCACTGCAGAAAATTTAATTTAAATGTCATATACATCAGATCTCAAAGAGGTTAAAGCATCAATATTTGTTATGTATATCCAGAGAACAAAAACTTAATTCCTAGTTACCTGCTAGAGACTCGAATCTGAGATCGTGTACAGGAAACTAGATGAAGACTTTTTCTAGAATTAGGTAGTACTCTATATGATCATGAATATCATTAATATATATTTAGAAATTTTGAGATATTTATACCCCAAACAAAGTTGTCAAAGAGTAAAAATGAAACCAGAGGATTATGGGATTAGTGGCAATTAAATAGTACCTTAATTTTAGTTTTCTTCTGTCCTATATCAGGTGGCTCTTCTGACATGAGACAGAGATTTTGGATTTTACTTTAACAATCATGTTTGGTTTTAGAGAAGAAGAGAGCCACACTCCAACTTCAAGGCCAGCTTTAATTTTTAATTGGACTGGGACTACAAAAAGACCATTTGTATTATATGTCTGTAGAGAACAGCAAAAACAAACATTTGGAAAGAGTTATGAAATTTTACCCTGTTGAAAATGTGATATATCAATAGGTCAATTTCCTCCTTTTTTCAGGACATATTTCTGGATATTTTGTCCCTTTTCTTTAAATGTCTCATTTGTTCAGTGGTATTCAGATTCCTTAGCTGGATACCTTTATGATGAAGGAAGGTCATTGGCTAATAAAGAAACTGCCTTGGCCCATTTGATTGGCCAGCCTTTAGGTGGGTGGAGTAAACAGAATAGAATGCTGGGAGGAAGAGGAAGTGAGCTCAGATGCAGGGCAGCTCCTCTCAGAGCCAGAAGCGATGAAGCAAGCCGCCAGGTCAGACATTCTGAATCTTTCCTGGTAAGACTGATGCTACACAGATTATTAGAGATGGGTTGATCGAGATATGAGAATTAGCCAGTAAGGGCTAGAGCTAATGGGCCAAGCAGTGTTTAAATGAATACAATCTGTGTGTTGTTATTTCTGGTGTAAAGCTAGCTGTGCAGGACGAAAAACAGGCCCGCAGCTCCTACTACACCTTTGTTCTCTTGAAAAGGTAGAAACAAAACCATTCCCCAACCCTAATTTTGGGGAGGTTTCCTTTTGTCAAATTACATCTTACCCAATGAAAAGTATTTGTTACTTTTATAGGTTAGTTTAGATTGAATGGCCATTCTGTTTGATGAACTATTCTCTCTTCTAATTAGGAGGTGTCTCTTGTTCTGGTTTCTCTTGGACCTTTTATTCCTTCTTCTATAGATGTTCTATCATCCAGAGCAGTATGCTTTTTTTCCCATAGGCATTAGGTTATTTAATTGCTCTGGGAAGGAGTTTCCTCCACAATGATGGGAAGTGACTGAACCAAATTTAACATAGAGGCCTGTGAGAGGTCCCTCAAAGCATTTCCCAATGGCAAAGGGTTAGACTGTATATTGTTGATCTATATTTATTGTTTAATGCCTGCCCTTGTCACTTCTATATAGTCTAGAAAGGAGGAGCATTCTGTTTGGATTTTGCTTAGAAAAAAACATTGTTTCTAGGAACGCACTATTTACAGTCTCTTTTTAGGTGACCATGTTTACCTCAATTGAAACATTTGTCGTGTCCACTTTTCTTCAAATCTCTGGGCATTGCCTTTCTTATCCAAACATCATCATGGTCATGAGATTCAATATTGATTGTATCTTGGATCCATTCCTCCAAGGGTTCTGATCTTGCCTTTAAAGGCCTAATTATCCTTTTTGCATTGTGAATTAGCATTTTCAAAAGCCAAATATTCAATTAGTATTTGTCTAGCTTCTGAATTTGGTATCATTCTATTTACTGCTGAAGTCAATCTTTGTAAGAAACCAGTGAAGGTTTCTTTTGGACCCTGTATAACTTTAGTAAATGACTCAACTTTCTTTCATACATTTTTAGTTCTGTCCCAAGAACTCAAAGCTGCTGTGTGGCATAAAGCCAGGGTATAATCATCATATAGAGCTTGCTTTTATACATTAGCATAATCTCCCTCTCCAAGAAGTTGGTCTTGGGAGATTTCTGTACCTCTAGCCCTACTTCATCGTTCAATGGCCTTAGCCTCCTCTTTTCACTAGGTCCTTCATTGTAATTAAGAACCAGGCTTCAAGACTGCTATAATCAAGTCTTTCTACTCTTGAGGGATAATTCTATTACATGTTGAACATGAATTTAACATCTGCTTCACAAAAAGGAGAATGCATGCCATATGAGACTATTGCTTCCTTGAATCTCCTTAAATCTAACATTTCCACAGGGCTCCAGTGAGCACTTAAACATCCTTGGAGATATCTGTCTTTTGGAAGTTCCTGTAAGGTTATTGGATAAATTAAGTTTGGTTGTTTGAAAACCTTACAATGTAGCCAGGCGGTGGTGGCGCACGCCTTTAATCCCAGCACTTGGGAGGCAGAGGCAGGCGGATCTCTGTGAGTTCGAGACCAGCCTGGTCTACAAGAGCTAGTTCCAGGACAGGCTCCAAAACCACAGAGAAACCCTGTCTCGAAAAACCAAAAAAAAAAAAAAAAAAAAAAAAAGAAAACCTTACAATGTATGCTGAAATTGGTTTTCCTTTAAATTCGTTTGTCTGAATCTGAGTATCTCTATGATATGTTTTAATAAGTTTTTCTAAGACCTGTATCTTGGCACTTAAATCTACCAACTTTTTAAGAGATAAACCAAGAATTATCAAATCAACAATAAAGATTATCAAAATTAACATTATGTCAATCCCGGTGAAGTTGATTATCTCTTCATTTAATTGATCCATTTCAAAATCATGCATTGCATAATCGTATATAACTCTTTCCATTGTAATAGTGTTTTCCTATTTTAATGTGGAGCAAAACTCTCACTTTAACTAATTCCTCACTTTAAAAATTTCCAATTTTCTCACCAAATCTGCTAATGATAACAATGAAGATATGAGACTGACTGCTGCTGTAGAGAACAGTAGATGTCTGAATGGGTTCCCAGGCAGCTATCTAGCTTGACAGCAGTCGAAGAAGGGAGCCCAGGGAAATCTGACAACCCACTGGAGAGAAGAAAGGAAAGTCTAGCTAACAGGGCTGTGATTCCAGTCATGTGTGGCTCTAGCCTATGCCAGTGGCTGCAAAGCCACAAACAATTGGCTTTTTGCATGTGTGTGATTTGTGCCCTAAATTTGGACTTTTATTAAGTATGTAACTCCAATCCTAGACAATCTGACACCTTCTTCTGGTCTCTGCAGGCATTTAATGCATGTGGTGCATAGACATTCATGCAAACAAAACACCTATAGACATAAAATTTAAAAATAAAAACAAACTTTAAATGGGGGAAGATTGGATCCATTTGATTCTAATAGGTCAAAACCAGGTAATGGATAAGAAGAAGGGCCCAGGAGAGGCATAATACATAAATTTAGCTCATTTTATAACACTACAAACATAAACAAAAGTAGTGAAATAGTGTTTCCTACTGCTGGGAGAAAAAGGCTATCAGTAGTCTTAACCAGCTGTGGGTTCCGAGTACCAGAGCAGGAAGGGCATGAGGAGCAATGATCAGAATGGAGCAGAATGGTCAGGTTTTCCATCTGAGCTGATCCACCAGGACCTCAAATCCAATTCCACCACTTGATAGTAGTTTCTTTGTCTTGTGTCATCATTTGTACCCTGGATTTAAAATGTGCACAGGACTGCTATGGGATTAAAAGGAGTCAACATGTTAGAATAGCACCTGGCATGCAGTAAATACAAGATAAGCATTAGCTGATGATGATTATTGTTCTCAATGCATGACACACAGGACCATAATCTTGTATAAGCTACCAAAGGGTATTAACAGTATGCATAAAAAAGTTAATATTCAAGTATTATGTAATTGACTTATTTTCCTATTGTTTTATCCAAAATTGGCCATAGTTGTAGAAGTGTTCATTACCATAGTGTCCAAGGCATAGACAGACATTTGCTGAATGGTTAAAAATTTAGCATGAAGACTCCATGAATGTCTGAGCCTTTCAATCAAAAAACTAATTTATCAGTTAAGTCCAGAATGATGTATGCCACAATATGAATGTTTATCTGTGCTCTATCTTGATCTGTGCATACTATCACATTTCTTTCTTAAACAACTAAATCTTGAATGAAGAACAAATACACACTATGTTGAGTACTATTTTGGTGACATGGGGTGATTTGAATTTTGATATTTCTCATTTCTCATCTGACTTTTCAATGACAGATTCATTCCCAATGAAATCACCTTGTTGTTGTTGTTGTTGTTGTTGTTGTTATTAAAAGTGTAGTAAATATTCTGAGATCTCTAATGAGCAAAATTCCCAAATAAGTGTCGTAGCCTCCAGCTTCGGGACTGTGTTGGTAAGAGTTATCTTTGTAGTTTGGTTTTACTGCACTTGCGCATAGGGAATTATAAATACAATCCTACATGGAAACCTAAAGTTTTGGAGGGTTGAGGGTAGAACAGTTGAAACATTGTCTTGATTTTCAATGATCAAAATATCACAGATACCATTCTTTGCGAGTGTGTATGGATCTAATTTACTGTTTTAATGGGATGGCAAGTGAAGCAGAATATGGCTATACAGTGAATTCTTCATGTGCATCAGCCGAAGCGTCTAGATGCCAAGAAGGAGAGTTAATATGTCAAAGTTAATGGAAATTTTAAGACTGTTGATGAGCATTTTAGATTACTTTTTAAAGCCCCTGGTTCTCCTAGCAGGGTTCAAGGACTATGGCAGTGTGCATGTATTATGCTTATGTAGCTGTTGGACTGTTGTGGCTTTGGTCTTAGTGTTCAGAAAGAATTTTCCTTAAAGCCTAACATGGAGCAGGAGAGACGCCTCTAAGACCTGAAAAGAATATCAATTCCAGCAATGAGTATCTCAAGATTCTACAGCAGTAAACAATTTTCAAATGTCAAGGACAAAAACATAAAAATTCTAAGTATCATACTTGAAGAGAACATGAGAAACAGATTTTGTGGGCATCGTCCAGTTCTAGTGGAGAGTAAAGCTTTCTCTTCAATCTCTTTAGATGTGGCCTTCTGCCAGCTGGAAATTAGCTACAAATATTCAATTAGAATAATTTGGAATAATTTTTCCTTTTGCGTGCTAATACGCAGGCCTTGACTCTTGACTTCTGACTACATTCTAGCTTTGTAAAACATTTATCTTTATCTGAACACCCATTGGTTTGGGGATCAATAGACATGTATTTTCACCCTTAGAAAAATACTTTGAGACAGTCAAACTTGAAGCACGCTAAAGGGATATGAGGGTAACTTCTGTGTACACAGTTAAAAGTGATGTGTCTATGTGTACATGTGTGATCTTGAGGAAATTCAGTAAAAGATAAAGCCATTAAAGAAAACTGGGGTGCTCCCATGACCTTTTCGGAACTGTGTTCCAGAGCAAAGTCCTAGATTTGCACTAGCTATCATGGCCTTCTGGATGCTGGCCGTCAGGACCAGTGATGAATGCTGTAATGTCCCTGTGGGGTATGCTACCTGTAGCATCCCTTTGAAGTTAGAGCTAGCACTGAGACCCTGAGGTGGAAGTGAGAGGGATGTGAACTACGCCAACCTCCATGATTAGCCCGCATTCTTCCACACGCCGTCTGGCCCTCCAGGAGTCGCTGTTTTTCTTTGTCTTGCTCCTGATGAACCAGACACAAAACAAACTGAGCAGGGATTGACAGGAAATGTAGGTCTGACCCTGTCATTCTTAGGCACCTGCTTCTCTCTGGCATCCTGCTCTGGATGACACCTGATACTCAAGGGTATCAGGTGTCGATACCCTTGAGTCTGTGAAGGGACAAGGCTTGGCCTTCATCATGCTTCTTGCATGCCTTGGCAATAAGGAGACAGGGTACTTGCAGGGTGTTCTGGCTGAGCTTTTCACTTCCCCTCAGGATCCGGTGTTCTTTAATTCTCTGTAGAGACCCTCCACCATGCTCATTGCTATGCTGATTAATTCAATCTAGATGTGAAAAGAATTAACCAAAGGCCTAGAAACATAACACAATCTCCAGAAAGGCTTGCAGAATCTTGGACATAACTTGTTCGGTAGAGAACTCTCATGAAAGACGCTAATCACAGAATGATCTTTCTATGGTCCCATTCAGTCGGGTAACACTGGTTTCGATCTTCCAGCCTTGCCACAAAGCTAAATGACTCATGGCTTCAATGCCACACCCAGCCTGGTACCACCAACAAAAAGCCACTGGCAAAGTCCCAAGAGTTGGTGAGTGTTCAGTGTCCTCCCCCACCAGAGATCCTTCCTCTAGCAAAAGACTCCTTAGTTCAGTTCTACATTTTTCTTCAGTTGGGTAATACGGCATTGTGGGAGAGGATTTGTATGTTGTTTTGTTTGCTAGTGAATCAGTAACTTGGGTTTCATCGATGATGCAGCACTGCTTGCAAAAGCCCAAATGAGCTGCAGGCCATGGTAAATAGAGTGGTGGAAGTCAGTGAAAACCTTGGTATGAAAGCAAACATCGAGAAGACTGAGATATAACACGTGAAAAGGCCCGCAAGGATTTTAACATTGTAATAAAGAATCAGAGCCTCAAGCAAACAGTCAAATTTGTCTATCTGGGAGGAAACCTCAGTTTAAAGGAGAGAACTATTTCAGACGTCAAGAGGATAGGGATAGTGAGGTCTGCATTCCAGGCACTAGGAAAGGTTTGGTCAGCAAGAGACATAACAACAACAAAATTACAAGTCTGTGAGATGCTTGTCTTAAGCTGCCTTCTTTACAACTCAGAAACCTGGACAATGAAATGCCCCTCACAACAGTGGCTGAAATGTGCTCGAGATGGTGTGTCTCAGGAGGATTCTAGGCATTACACAAAAAGACAGGTTGTACAATGATGACATTAAGAAACATCTCCATCTACAGAAGGAAGTAAACTACAGGATACAGCAACGGTGCTTGAGATACTTCAGTCATGTTACGAGAATGAATGACAGATACCTGAACATAGCACTGCTTGGAAGAGTGCATGGGATAAGGTGAAGAGAAGGACCCCAAAATGCTGAATAGACAGCATTAAGGAAGACTTTGGAGCCTTGGGTATGACAATAATACAAGCATCTAGGACTGCCCAGGATAGGAACAATTGGAGAACCACCATAAACGAGCTGCCCATGCATGCTTAAACATTGCCAGGGCACAAATGATGGTGATGATTTGTATGTGAGGGGCACGTCAAACTTCTGCTCAGGGTACATCAGTGAAAGTTGTTAATTCAGATTCCTCAGACTTCCTGACCCAGGAATACACCAGTCTCTGGCACCATAGCTCTGCTTGCTTCTCTTGTGCTTCTAGAGGTCTATGAGGTAATTCCTTGACTGGACGCTGTTTTCTCTGCAGCTGCTCTGGGCTGGTCCAAGATCTTACACCAGCATCATTTCCTTTTTTAAGGGTCTCCTCTGGGCAAAGCCCTCTTCCTTTCAAGCCAGGCACCTTTAGAGTTGTTAAGGCAAGGTGGAGAAAAGCACTCCAGGTTGAACCCTTGCTTCCTGAGGTAAGTGGGGATCTCAGGAGGGAAAGATGTCTGCAGGGGGTTTGAAGAAGCTTAGGAAGAATTTCTCAGAATTCACCATGGAGGACCAACCTATCCAAATCAGGTCAGTGTTGTGAGTTTTGAAATAGACACATATTCTAAATATAAGCCATTTCAGGCTGCAAGGGATTAAAACAGCATAAGAGACATTCCAAAAGCTGCTTTCCTGGAGTCCAGAGTAGTGTAGACCATAGTGACCATTCTGCCATCCCACACAAATGAGTTCTTTTATAGAAAGTGTGTAAAACACCATTACGGTGTAATTTACTGACCAAAACCCAGTTTAGCTCTGGCTATGGTGGTGCATAATGTATCATTCATGTCTCAAGAAAACAAACAGAGCTGGAAGGATGGCTCAGGGGTAAAGGGTGCTTGCTGTGTTTCCAGAGGATCTAAGTTCAATTCCCAGCCCATATCAGGTGATTCACAACTACCTGTGACTCCAGCTTCAGAGGATCCAATTCCTTCTTCTCAAATCCACAGGTACCATATGTGCACACACACATCCATATGCAGACACACGCTCCTAATTTAAAAGTAATAACAAGTATTTTGAAATGTTTGAAAAGAAAGCAAAAAAAAATAGTCAATCAACAACTAAAAATAGTATTCTTGAACACCGAGGAGAAAGCTGGAATTTGGTCCTGGTGCTAATTGACAGGAGAAAATCGGTAATCATTGTGGCTCAAGGAAAGGTAGGCTTGGCCGTATAGGATACTTCATGATTTATTTATGAGTCTGTAGGGATAGAATATCAAGTCAGCTATAATTTGGACTAAAAGGAGCAATTTGAAAAGTAATTGTTCTAACCATGTTTGAAACATCTGTTAATATTTGGGGACAAATTGGCCATAGCCACTTGTTTCAAGGGAAAAAAAGTTGGTGACAGTTGGGACCTGAAGCTGTTCCAGATACCATGGAAACAACATTAGCCCACATTTTTCAGCTCTAGGAGATACATGAGTCCCTAAGAAAGCAGTCAACCGCTGAGGTAATCTCTCAGAGGCTGGGAGGGGGCCGTGCCAGCAGGCATTCACCCCTCTGTGCTCTCCAGGCACTGAGACACGCAGGGGCCTCTCAACTATTAGAATGAACAGACCACCACGCTCCAGCTCCCACCTCTGCAGTGCCTTCTTAATGAGCTTTTCTTAGGCATTTCCCACCAGGACCACAAAGTCAACCCCCCCCCCAAGTCTCTTTAATAATGTGATTATCTAGCTCTTCACTAGCGCTATCAGCCTCCCGTGTGCACACAACTGGGAGGCAGGAAATCCCTGGATATAGCATATGACAAAGTAGAGATCCATGAGATGGAGACTGTTTTAGATAACCCAAATGGACCCATGCAATCTCATGGTGTGTCGACTTTTTGACACTGGTCAAAAAAACACTTAAAAAATAACTTAAACTAAGAATCAAAACTAAAGGACTTTGCATGGAGGTAGCCTCCCGTGGGTGGGTGGATAAGGCTCCTCTTGGAAGTCACGAGATATTAAGCAAATTTCCATCATCAGTTTGAGATCTCTCTCTAGTAGTGTGGTTAAGGAGGTTTTTAGAGACCCCCCCCCAATATAGGCTATTTACATTACTCTTGGTTACTCCATAGAACTGAACAGTGAGACCCCATTGTTGAAGACACCGTATATTTTGGTCTCAGGACACAGTGGGAATCAAGCTGGAGATAAGTTGAAAGCTCCCTCCATATTAGACTTCAGAGTGCCATCTGGGGCTGTGCATGGTCCCAGGAAGAAAAAGTCATCAACCATGTTAGCCAGCTGAGCATCTTTTTTATTCTGTGTTACGTATATTTTACTTGCATGTGTGCTTGTGTACCGCATGTGTGCCTGGTACCTGTAGAAACCAGAGGAAGGCCTTGAAATTGGAGTTAGAAGTGGTTGTGAGCCATCATGTGGGTGCTGGAAATCAAATCCTCTGGATGAGCAGCCAGGGCTCTTAACCACTGTGCAATCTCTCCAGCCCGCGGCTGTCAATTTTGTAAATTAATTATCTGCCAGGAAGATGCTCCCTCTACTGCGATAGTGGCAGGACCGTTACAAGACTGACTCACTGCTATCTGATTGTACCTGAGGCTTGCTCCACAGGAGGGAACCTACGTTTGCCTCTGCAAACCTAATGAAGAACCTGTGGCTGGGAGATCACAGGCCCAATAGGTGGGGAACCTACTACTGTTGTTTACTAAATGGCCATGTTGTCAAATGTCTATCACACATATATTCGTAGGTTAGCATTACACCCAGAGGCACTTCTTACTACAGCATATGATTGCTAAAGAAGGAGCCCGTAAGCAACCAAAGTGCCTAGATTGTGTGATGGTCAAGAGCTTGGCCCTAAATGGGTCAGCTATATCCTCCTTCCTAGTTCAGGGGAACACTGTGGAAGAAGGGATGGGCTGAATGGATGAGTCATATGATATGATGATGTGCAGCAGACATATGTCTGATGTAGGTGGGTCTTCTATCTATGTGTTGTTTTCATTGGTTAATTAATAAAGAAACTGCTTGGCCTGATAGGTCAGAACATAGGTGGGTGGAATAGACAGAACAGGATGCTGGGTAGAAGGCAATGAGGCAGACAGTATAGCTCTCCTCTCCAAGATGGACGTGGGTTAAGATCCTTTCCGGTAAGCCACCACCTTGTGGTGCTACACAGATTATTAGAAATGGGTTAATGAAGATGTGAGAATTAGCCAGTAAGAGGCTAGAGCTAATGGGCCAAGCAATGTTTAAAAGATACAGTTTCCATGTAATTATTTCGGGTGCAAAGCTAGCCGGGTGGTGGGATGCAGCCTGCCACTCCTTCTACATATATCTTCTGAGATAATTTAACTTATACGCTCATGTTCTCACTGCAGCTGTGATTATTTGCACAAGACCTATGCAAGGTTGTGCCTGTCAACATTTCCACATGGATGGGGAAAGACCTATGAGGTCCCATTTGTCCATGAGGGACTATTGGTAATTATGGCTGTATGAGAGAGGGGTTTCATTTTCTTAAATGATAGCCCCTGCTGTGTTGCCCTCATTCCAGTAAATAATCACCCTCATGTTGGTGTATAAAAGAAATTCTAATTAAAATCAGTGGGTCATATACTTAAAGATGGCAGGAAAGTAAGAGGGGAACTAACTGAGAAGAGAGGTTGCAGCAAGAGGGGCCTGAGAATGGGGGATGAAAATGACTAAACACATTGTGCACAGTTTTGACAAACAAAACCATTTTAGAAGAACAAAGGGTTTACTTTGGCTTATGGTACCGGAGAGTGTAGACCATGGTCGGCTGGATCCATTGCTTTAGGATGTGAGGCAATGCAGGGGGTAGGGAAGAAAAGAAGCTGACAAAGAAGAGGAAGTGAGAACAAATAAGAAGGAGGAAGAGGAAAAACAAAAAAATAAAAAATAAAAAGGAAGAGACCAGCAGAGAGGAATCCCACTCTCTGATCACGGGCATGTCCCTGTTCACACAACCACATAATTCCAAACCAGGCTGAGCCCCTTACAGATTCTGCCACCTCCCAGTAGGACTCCAGGTTGGAGACTACACCCTTCACACACGGAGAGAACATATACAGGGAGTCTACTATGGAGGAAGGGACTTTGGAAATTCCTGTAACAGGAAAAGGGAAGGCAATGGCTCTTCCTCACAGCCTCCAGGAGTCTCCTCGCACTTCAGCGTTGCCGTTCTGAACTCTGGCCTGGCATTTAGAAAAACAAACACACTCAGAGACCTTCAGACTGAAATTTCAGACACACCACCTAAACTTGCAAATGAATATACTCTCCCTCCCACATCGGAGAAGGAGACTATTCCTCAAGACACTATTATAAAAACAGGTTTTGAGTCAGGGTACACAGGCACAGCCTCTCCAGAAAGAAGCTGTGTGTAGTAGCACTTCCAACAGACTAGCCTTGCAGAGAGCGGGGTCATGGGAAGGCTTCTCATGATCAGAGCTTCCCAATGCTGTCCTTGTTCTGCATGCCCGCTCATCCACGATGTTCCAGATTGTCCCCTTTGCTTTACAAAGTCTCCCAGTGCCCAGCACAGAAGAAGGGTAACTGTTGATCCGGCCTTGGCTCTTTTGTTCTGCAAATCTTTCAGTTTCTCTCTAATAATAGAATTAAAAACATTTAGCATCATGCTGATAAATAGCAAATTCTCAGTAAGTGTCAGCCATTACTGTAATTATTGCTATTAAGATATATAATTTTATATAATTATAAAAATATAATTAGGGTAACTAGAAGGTTTTTAGAAAATACAGATTAGCCATAGAATATTATCAAATTTGTGATGTAGATTAAATCCCTATTTTATTGTGAAATCTGCTATAAGGGACATTTCTATGTTAGGAAATTGCTCCCAAACATTTACAGTTTTAAGGATAAATATTAAAAATTCAGGATTTTTATTCATCAGACTTATTCATCAGCTACCACAAATATATCGCCCTGTAGACTGTGCAGGCCAATACATATTTCTTCTGACATATTACTTACATTATGATTTCACAGTCCTTTTTAAAACAACATCTCCACCTTCCACTTCAGAACACACTAAAAGTTGGCATCAACTATTCTTGAACTACTAGCATTAGACTGTTAATATATATTGGATATTCATTCTATTGGTGTGGTATATGAGCTTTATTATATATGTCCATTTTTTAATTTATTTTTATAGTATATGCTAACGGTGCATAGAAATTTATCACTCCATGCACTCCTTTATCATCTCTTAAGATTGTTTATGGAATAATTTTAGACTTACTTAGACTCACAGAAGCTACAAGGACAGCATGAAGTTCCTGTGAACTCTTTACCCAGCCTTAAAAACCAAGGACCTCTTACACAGCACTGGTCAAACTAAGACACTAAATGTGAGAGATGCTATTCCATGAAACACAATGTGTGTTGCCTTGAGTTCTCCACTGATGTCCCCACAGGCTAATAGATTTGAATACTTGATCCCAGTTAGTGGCCTTGTTGGGGGAGCTGTGCAGCCCTGCTGGAGGAGGCATGCTGCTGGAGACAGTGTTTGAAAGTCAATAGTTTCACTCTCTGCTTTGAAGATGGGACCTCCCAGCATCTTGCTTTTGCTGCAGTTTTTCTGCTTGCTGCCATTCCTCCTTGCCATAGTGGATTCTCTGGAACTCTTTCTGAGAAAACTCTTCTTTCTGTAAGTTTTATCACAGCAGCAGGGAAGTAACTCATACATTCACGAATGTCTTCATCCTGGTCCAGGATCTTAGATTTTAGTTCTTCCCTAGGAACCACCCTTGACATCAGTTCACACCTGATCTCAGCTCAGTAGTGGCTTGTCTTTGTGGAAATTCAAAGATCTCACTGGCTCTCATGTTTCCTTCTGGGGTGACTCTGAAGAGCTATATCTCCGCTCTACAGAGCTCCAAGGCACAAAGGAAGCCAAAACTGTGTAGGAGCATTGATTGAATCCTCTCCTGCCTTGTTCCTGTTCTCTTCATTTCATTTTAGACACATCTGGAGAGAGATGCTCCCAATAAACACACCACATGAACGTTTCATTTCAGAGACATTTTCCTGGGGGAAATAACCCAACACTGTTGGTACGGTGACAGGTCTCACTCAGAATGAGGTTAGAGAACAGAATTTGAAAGTGGGATCACACTTGTCAGGTTGACAAGGTGACTTGCACCCTCAGTAAAAAGGATCCTAAAAAAGGTGATAGGTTGAGAGGGAGATGAGAAATTAACAAAAACACAATAGCTAGGATCAGGAGGTCTTACAGAAGCCAATGACGTATGCCAAACAATTCATTAAAGCAGGACATCATCATCATCTACACCAGCTGCAGGGAAAATTCGACCAAAGTCAGCAGAGAGCAAGGTAAGAGAATGTTGAAAAGAGAGCACAGGGTACCTCAGACATAGTTGCTTTAGGACTGATAACCACAGTACATTGGAAAGAGTCAGGTCCTCAGAAACCATAACCTCCATTATTTGAGGCACTGGCTCCAGTTCTAGACTGGTTTTGCCAAGTCCCCACTCCTGGACAAGGACACAGAACTTTGGCCTTTCATCAGGGCCTCTGAGAAAGTCTTGAACCTGTCTGGTCCCCCACAACAATGATAGCCCTCTCCTGTTAGGTGGGAAGTGGAGTGCCTCTGATTTCAGACATTCTAGACATTCTAGAGCAACTTGAGTCTTGGCAGTTCCATCCCTGCAAGTGAGCCTGAGGACCTGGGGCTGTGTGATTTTTCTGATCTTGCTGAATTTGCATACATGGTCTGGATACAGGATGTTGGCCATCCTCTGAACACCGTGCAGGTGAATCCTTGCATTAGACGTGATGCCAGAGAGATGCAATTCCCTCAGAATCTGTCTGGACTTTGTCCAGTAGACTTCAGACTAAAACCAAGGAATAAATGTCATCGCAGCCCAAGTGGGCTGCTGGAATAATAATAGGTATAGTATTGTTGGGTTCCACAACTTTCCCTAGGAAGGTATAACATGCACGTCTACTCATCCCAGATAAAGAGCCATGACAGACCAAAGCACAGATACCACTGAAGCCCACTCTGGTAAACCAGTGAGTTCTATTTGGGTTAATTACAGGATTATGGGGAAGGAGTTAATTACAGGAGCATAAATGACTCAAAGACAGCTGTATCACCAAAGCCCACCCCAGCGTGGGTGACAGCCTACAAAAGTTTCGAACCTGGAGTGCATGGCACATTCTTCAGAAAGTTCAACAGACTGGAGAGTGTTCTGTCTAAGTGACTTAGGGGATCCAAGCTCTTCCAGGTAGCTCAGGGAATTCTGCCTCTTCCAGGCAGTTAATCTGGTCTCAGAGTCTTCCTTTGCAGCTTGGTTTGTCTGAGAGTGACCCCCAGCAGCTTCTTTGCTCATCATGGGAGATGGGGATGGAGGGGTGGGGTTGTGAATCTGATTAGTTCCATGGACTTCCTGAAGCTATTTTGAATTTTTTACCTTCCTGCTTAAAGAGCTTCCCCGCAGGATGGAAAGTTCCAGTCTCAGAGGAAACTGTATGAGACGCAGTTTGTAGTTAAGATGTCCTGGCAAAGGAAGAGAGTGGGCACAAGAACTACATGGAACTTAAACCTGTTGAATTGAGGTAACATAAGCTGAAGTTAGATACAGGGAAGTTGATTGAAGTGAGAGTCTCATTCTGCGGTATTTGACTCAGCTCCTTGACAAGACCTCAATAAGAAATGCATATAATCTGCTATAGAATGGCTTACAGAGACTTAGGGAAAGGAACAGACCACAGCAAATGGCCAAGGAGGAGCCAAAAGTAAATTACATAATTAAAGTAAAGTAAATCTCTTAATTGGGGGATTACTCTTTTTTTGACACCACTAGTTCAGTGCAGGACGGTGAGGGGGACAGCACTAGTTGCTTTGTGAGCTGAGTTAGAGGTGGGGAGATGCTGTTTGAGAAATTGTTCTCTCTAGGGAATGTGGGCAGCCCTGAATGCTGAGAACAATAGAGGTCAGAGTCAACGCCATCACCAGTGTTTCTAGAAGGTAAGCAGCTGTCACTGGCCACAAGAGATTCACTAGCTCCGGTTAGCAGCAGATACAGACAGCAGTGACCCTGAAGGTCACAGCAGCCTTGGGATGCTACATGGCAGAAATGGAGATAGTTCACAAAAATTTGTTCTGCGATAGTTCACAAACAACTGTTCTTTTAGGAACAAGATGGATGATACTAATAAGTATAACGCATGCATTCAAATTAAGCCAGAAGATTGAGTCAGACACCAAGTAAAACGTGTTTACTCACAGTTTTGAGATCTGAATCATGAAGCTTCACGTCCACCCACAGAAGGAAGAATCAGGAAGGACTCCACTATTCCATCGCTACAAGTTCCTGGAACAATCTCCACAGTCACTTTCTAGAGTAATGGATCACACGGTGTAGCATAACGGAACACCCAGTTAATGCAGGACCGTGGGTCACAGGGATCCAGTTTACACTGATACCCAGGATCAAAAGACTCACTAATGCATGCCTGCTAGAGTGAAATGAGTCAACCAGAGCGGACTACCCCTTGGGTACTATGTGGGTGCAGGAGTTGATAGCTGGCAGACCATTCGCATAGCACCCTGTATAAGAACTATCACAGTATCTGCAGCTAAGTGCAATAATCAGCAAGGATCCTTGTTGCCCACACACCTATACCAGGCCAAGATTCTAGATAAAACCAATATCGTATCTCAGAGAGAACAGCAAAGACTAAAGCTACGATTAGTGACTAAGATATACACAGGAAATAGCTTTGCTCATCTGTTTCTGGCATCTACAAAAACCTCGTGGGTCAGATGGGATGAAACAAAGTGATGCAACCTTCTACTCTCTGTGTCATTGTTCTTTTTTTTATGATTTTATTTGATATTTTATTTTTTTTTATTAATTAATTTATTTAATTATTAAAGATTTCTGCCTCTTCCCCGCCACCACCTCCCATTCCCTCCCCCTCCCCCAATCAAGTCTTCCTTCCTCCTCAGCCCAAAGAGCAAGCAGGTTTCTCTGCCCTGTGGGAGGTCCAAGGACCACCCACCTCCATCCAGGTCTATTAAGGTGAGCATCCAAACTACCTGGGCTCCCACAAAGCCATTACGTGCAATAGGATCAAGAACCCATTGCCATTGTTCTTCAGTTCTCAGTAGTCCTCATTGTCCATTATGTTCAGCGAGACCGGTTTTGTCCCATGCTTTTTCAGACCCCGGCCAGCTGGCCTTGGTGAGTTCCCGATAGAACATCCCCATTGCCTCAGTGTGTGGGTGCACCCCTCGCAGTCCTGAGTTCCTTGCTCATGCTCACTCTCCTTCTGCTCCTCCTTTGGATCGTGAGACTTCAGTCCAGTGCTCCAATGTTGGTCTCTGTCTCTGTCTTCTTTCATCGCCTGAAGAAGGTTAATATTCAGGGGGATGCTTATATGTTTTTCTTTGGGTTCACCTTCTTATTTAGCTTCTCTAGAATCACGAATTATAGTCTCAATGTCCTTTATTTATGGCTAGAAACCAAATATGAGTGAGTACATCCCATGTTCCTCTTTTTGGGTCTGGCTTACCTCACTCAGGATAGTGTTTTCTATTTCCGTCCATTTGTATGCAAAATTCAAGAAGTCATTGTTTTTTACTGCTGAGTAGTACTCTAATATGTATATATTCCATACTTTCTTCATCCATTCTTCCATTGAAGGACATCTAGGTTGTTTCCAGGTTCTGGCTATTACAAACAATGCTGCTATGAACATAGTTGAGCATATACTTTTGTTGTATGTTTGGGCATCTCTTGGGTATATTCCCAATAGTGGTATTGCTGGGTCGAGAGGTAGGTTGAACCCGACTTTCCTGAGAAACCGCCACACTGCTTTCCAAAGTGGTTGCACAAGTTTGCATTCCCACCAGCAATGGATGAGAGTGCCCCTTTCTCCACAACCTCTCCAGCAGAGGCTATCATTGGTGTTTTTGATTTTAGCCATTCTGACCGGTGTAAGATGGTATCTTAATGTTGTCTTGATTTGCATTTCCCTGATTGCTAAGGAAGTTGAGCATGATCTTAAGTGTCTTTTGGCCATTTGAACTTCTTCTGTTGAAAAGTCTCTGTTCAGCTCAGTGCCCCATTTTATAATTGGATTGATTAACCTTTTACGGTCTAATTTCTTGAGTTCTTTGTATATTTTGGATATCAGACCTTTGTCTGTTGCGGGGTTGGTGAAGATCTTCTCCCAGTCAGTGGGTTGCCTTTCTGTCTTAGTGACAGTGTCCTTTGCTTTACAGAAGCTTCTCAGTCTCAGGAGGTCCCATTTATTCAATGATATCCTTAGTGTTTGTGCTGCTGGGGTTATACGTAGGAAGTGTTCTCCTGTGCCCATGTGTTGTAGAGTACTTCCCACTTTCTCTTCTATCAGGTTCAGTGTGTTTGGACTGATATTGAGGTCTTTAATCCATTTGGACTTGAGTTTTGTGCATGGTGATAGATATGGATCTATTTTCATTCTTCTACAGATTGACTTCCAGTTTTGCCAGCACAATTTGTTGAAGATGCTCTCTTTTTTCCATTGTATACTTTTAGCTCCTTTATCGAAAATCAGGTGTTCATAGGTTTATGGGCTAAAGTCAGGGTCTTCTATTCTATTCCATTGGTCGACTTCTCTGTTTTTATGCCAGTACCAAGCCGTTTTCAGTACTGTAGCTCTGTAATAGAGTTTGAAGTCAGGGATGGTAATGCCTCCAGACGATCCTTTATTGTATAAGATTGTTTTGGCTATCCTGGGTTTTTTGTTTTTCCATATAAAGTTGATTATTGCCTTCTCCAGATCTGTGAAGAATTTTGATGGGATTTTGATGGGGATTGCGTTTAATCTATAGATTGCTTTTGGTAGAATTGCCATTTTTACTATGTTGATCCTCCCAATCCAAGAGCAAGGGAGGTCCTTCCATATTCTGGTGTCCTCTTCAATTTCTTTCTTCAAAGACTTAAAGTTCTTGCCAAATAGATCTTTCACTTCCTTGGTCAGAGTTACCCCAAGATATTTTATGCTATTTGTGGCTATCGTGAAAGGTGATGCTTCTCTGATTTCCCTCTCTGCTTCCTTATCCTTAGTGTATAGGAAGGCAACTGATTTTTTGGAGTTGATTTTGTAACCTGCCACATTCCCAAAGGTGTTTATCAGCTGTAGAAGTTCTTTGGTAGAGTTTTTGGGGTCGCTTATGTATACTATCATATCATCTGCAAACAATGAAAGCTTAACTTCTTCCTTTCCAATATGGATCCCCTTGATCCCTTTATGTTGTCTTATTGCTATTGCTAGAACTTCAAGCACTATATTGAAGAGGTATGGAGAGAGTGGACATCCTTGTCGTGTTCCTGATTTTAGTGGGATGGCTTTGAGTTTTTCTCCATTTAATTTAATGTTAGCTGTCAGCTTGCTGTAAATAGCTTTTATTATATTTAGGTATGACCCTTGTATCCCTAATCTCTCCAAGACCTTTATCATAAAGGAGTGTTGAATTTTGTCGAATGCTTTTTCAGCATCTAATGAAATGATCATATGGTTTTTTTCTTTCAGTTTATTTATATGGTTGATTACATTGATAGATTTGCGTATGTTGAACCAGCCCTGCATCTCTGGAATGAAGCCTACTTGATCATAATGGATAACTTTTCTAATGTGTTCTTGGATTCGGTTTGCCAGTATTTTATTGAGAATTTTTGCGTCGATGTTCATGAGTGAGATAGGCCTGTAATTCTCTTTCTTGGTTGGGTCTTTGTGTGGTTTTGGTATCAGGGTAACTGTAGCTTCATAAAAGGAATTTGGCAATGACTCTTCTGTTTCTATATTGTGAAATACATTAAGAAGTATAGGTATTAGCTCTTCTTGGAAGTTCTGGTAGAATTCTGCATTGAAACCATCTGGTCCTGGGGTTTTTTTGGAAGGGAGATTTTTGATAACTGTTTCTAATTCTTCGCGACTAACAGGTCTATTTAGATCGTTCACCTGGTCTTGGTTTAGGTTTGGTATATGGTACTTATCTAAAAAAGTGTCCATTTCTTTTGCATTTTCCAGTTTTGTGGCATACAGGCTTTTGTAGTAAGATCTAATGATTCTCTGAATTTCCTCTGTGTCTGTGGTTATGTCCCCCTTTTCATTTCTGATCTTATTTATTTGCATGTTCTCTCTCTGTTGTTTAATTAGTTTGGATAGGGGTTTGTCAATCTTGATGATTTTCTCCAAGAACCAACTTTTTGTTTCATTGATTCTTTGGACTGTTTTCTGTGTTTCTATTTTGTTGATTTCTGCCCTCAGTTTGATTATTTCCAGTCTTCTACTCCTCCTGGGCGCGTCTGCTTCTTTTTTTTCTAGAGCTTTCAGGTGTGCTGTTAAGTCCCCAATGTATGCTTTCTCCGTTTTCTTTAAGTGGGCACTTAGTGCTATGAACTTTCCTCTTAGCACTGCTTTCATCGTGTCCCATAGGTTTGAGTATGTTGTCTCTTTGTTTTCATTAAATTCAAGGAAGACTTTAATTTCTTTCTTAATTTCTTCCTTGACCCAGGTGTGGTTCAGTAGTTGACTGTTCAGTTTCCATGAGTTTGTCAGCTTTCTGGGGGTAGCATTGTTGTTGCCTTCTAACTTTAATCCGTGGTGATCTGATAAGACACAGGTGGACACTGATTTTTTTTGTATCTGTGGAGGTTTCCTTTGTTTCCAAGTATGTGGTCAATTTTCGAGAAGGTTCCATGAGCTGCAGAGAAGAAGGTGTATTCTTTCCTATTTGGGTGGAGTGTTCTATAGATGTCTGTTAAGTCCATTTGATTCATTACCTCCAACAATTCTCTTAATTCTCTACTAGTTTTCTGTCTGATTGACCTGTCCATTGGTGAGAGAGGTGTGTTGAAGTCTCCTACTACTAGTGTGTGTGATTTGATGTCTGCCTTGAGTTTTAGCAATATTTCTTTTACATAAGTGGGTGCTTTTATATTAGGGGCATAGATATTCAGGATTGAGACTTCATCCTGCTGAATCGTTCCTGTTATGAGTATAAAGTGTCCCTCTCGATCTCTTCTGATTGATTTTAGTTTGAAGTCAGTTTTGTTAGAAATTAGTATGGCCACACCTGCTTTTTCCTTAGGACCATTTGCTTGAAAAACCTTTTCCCAACCCTTTACTCTGAGTAGATGCCTGTCTTTGTGGTTGAGATGAGTTTCTTGCAAACAGCAGACTGTTGGATCCTGTTTTCGTATCCAATCTCTTAGCCTGTGCCTTTTTATTGGTGAATTGAGACCATTAATATTAAGTGATATTAATGACCAGTGGTTGTTAACTCCGGTTATTCTTACTGCTTTTGGTAGAAGAGTTTGTGTGTCTCCCTTCTTTGAGTTGTGCTGTGGAAGGGTCGCAAGATGCCTGGGTTATTGTAGGCAGTGTTGGCAATGTTGGATTCCTTGGGTTGTGATTTTCCTTCTATTACTTTCTGTAGGGCTGGATTTGTGGCAACGTATTGTTTAAATTTGTTCTTATCCTGGAATGTCTTGTTTTCTCCATTGATAGTGAACGATAGTTTGGCTGGGTATAGTAGTTTGGGTTTGCATCCATGGTCTCTTAGTTTCTGTAGTACCTCTATCCAGGACCTTCTGGCTTTCATGGTTTCCATAGAAAAGTCAGGTGTAAGTCTGATCGGTTTACCTTTATAAGTTACTTGGCCTTTTTCCTTTGCAGCTCTTAATATTTTTTCTTTAATCTGTATATTTTGTGTTTTGATTATTATATGGCGAGGGGACTTTTTTTTTTTGATCCAGTCTGTTTGGTGTTCTGTATGCTTCTTGAATATTCAAAGGAATATCTTTCTTTATGTTGGGGAAGTTTTCTTCCATAATTTTGTTAAAAATGTTTTCTGGACCTTTGAGCTGTGCCTCTTCTCCTTCTTCTATCCCTATTATTCTTAGGTTTGGTCTTTTTATTGTGTCCCATATTTCCTGAATGTTTTGTGATGAGAATTTGTTGGTTTTGGTGTTTTCTTTGATCAGTCCATTTATTTTCTCTATGTTGTCTTCAGAATCTGAGATTCTTTCTTCTATCTCTTGTATTCTATTGATTATGCTTGTTTCTGTAGTCTCTGCTCGTTGACCTATATTTGCCATATCCAGCTGGTCCTCAGTTTGTGTTTTCTTCCTTGCTTCCATTTCAGTTTTCAATTCTTGGACTGTTTCCATTACCTGTTTGATCGTTTTTTCTTGGCTTCCCAGGGTATCATTTACGTATTTACTCATTTCTTCAAACTTTTTGTTATACTTCTCATCCATTTCTATGAGGGCGTTTTTTACATGTTGTTTAAGGGACTCTATTGCTTTCAAAAAGTCAGTTTTTTCCTCTTTTCCTGTGTTAGGGTGTTCAAGTCCTTGTGTTGTAAGATCATTGGGTTCTGGTGTTTTCATGTTGTTTTTCAGATTGTTGGGTGAATTCTTGCCTTGGCGTCTGCCCATCTCTTCTTACCGATGCTATCTATTGGGTTTGATTTAATTGTAGCGGTGCAATCTGCTCTCAGTGCGGGCTTCACTGTTTCTTGCCCGCACTATCCTGCATCCAGTGCCTCCGACGCCCGGGCCTGCCTGCCGGTGCCTCTGCCGCCCGGAACTGTCTGTGCGCCGGTGCTTCGGCTCCCTAGGCCTGCCTGCCGGTGCCTCCGCCACCCGGGCCTGCCTGCGCGCCGGTGCTTCCGCCGCCTAGGCCTGCCTGCCGGTGCCTCCGCCGCCTGGGCCTGACTGCCGGTGCCTCCGCCGCCCGGAACTGTCTGTGCGCCGGTGTTTCCGCTGCCTAGGCCTGCGTGCCGGTGCCTCCGCCACCCGGGCCTGCCTGCGCGCCGGTGCTTCCGCCGCCTAGGCCTGCCTGCCGGTGCCTCCGCCACCCGGGCCTGCCTGTGCGCCGGTGCCTCTGCCGCCTGGACTTGCCTGCCTGCTGGTGCCTCCGCCTCCCGGGCCTGCCTGCGCGCCGGTGCTTCCGCCGTCTAGGCCTGCCTGCCGATGCCTCTGCTGCCCGGGCCTGCCTGCGCGCCGGTGCTTCCACCGCCTAGGCGTGCCTGCTGGTGCCTCCGCCACCAGGGCCTTCCTGCCGGTGCCTCTGCCGCCCGGAACTGCCTGCGCGCCGGTGCTTTCGCCGCCTAGGCCTGCCTGCTGGTGCCTCCGCCGCCTGGGCCTGACTGCCGGTGCCTCCACCACCCGGGCCTGCCTGCGCGCCGGTGCCTCTGCCGCCCGGACTTGCCTGCGTGCTGGTGCCTCCGCTGCCTGGGCCTGCCTGCACGCCGGTGCTTCCGCCGCCTAGGCCTGCCTGCCGGTGCCTCCGCCGCCTGGGCCTGACTGCCTAGTGAAGCATTTCTTCTGCATGTCTACCAGTCAGGAGGTAGTTCACAGCCACAAGGGCACAAAGCACCCAGCAACTTGCCCATCCTCTGTAAAAACAGATCCCAAAGAGATAGACTATGTAGAAACATCTAGAATATATGAAAGCTATAGTGGATGACAGTAGGTGACTGGCAGATAATAATTATACTACAGAAAAAAGTTGAAAAACAATACTCAATAAACTACTTTAAACACCAGCCTAATCAATAACATTAGCCCTGTTTTTAGTTCTAGACACGGGGCTATGGGGTTCCGTATGGGGCATGGGAACTTTCAGGTATGGTGAGTATTCTGCGTGTAGTGTCCTGGCATCTGATTCATGCCATGTGACTGGGACACAGTCCAGATTGGCTGGCGTACAGTTTGGGGAGATTAGTGTAAGCCACTAAGTACATAATTTCCAGCTGTGCAACCTCTGTTATGCAAATAGGGGGTCATGCAAATCAGGGTCATGCAAACAAGAGCAGTTCTGGTTAGAGCTCTGGTCACAAGACTCTGAATTGTTAAATTACAGCATTGCAGTCTAGCAGTTAGGAGTTCATTGACCTTGCTTGTAAGATTACCTAATGCAGACCAGCTTCATTTTCGGATCTTTTATTTTTTTTTTTATTTATTTTTTTTGTGGGACTTTTGCCCCAAAAATGTTCCTTCAAAGCAAGAGAAATTGGCGAAAGAAACAAAATGCTCCTGAAATCTCCTTGGAACTGCAGCATGTAACACGCTTGAGTGATCTGCTAAGACACTTTCTGGTAGTACATACAGCTATCAGCTTGAGGAGACAGACACAAAAGATGCTGGAGCAAGCTCAGACTGTGGACTCTATGCCACCTTTAGTGGGAAAGACAGCAGGTAGAATTTGTAGAAAATGGCAGCTGGGGCTGGAGAGATGGCCCAGAGGTCCTGGAGAGGACCTGAGTTCAGTTCCCAGTACCCATGTTAGTTGTAACTCTAGTTCCAGGGGATCTGATGCCTCTGGTCTCTGTAGGGACTGACAATCATGTATTTATCATGCATTCTCTCTCTCTCTCTCTCTCTCTCTCTCTCTCTCTCTCTCTCACACACACACACACACACACACACACACACATGCATGATTAAATATAAGCTAAAGATCTTTGAGCTGGAGAGGTGGCTCAGCAGTTAAGAGCACTTGCTGTTCCTGCAGAGGACCCAGGTTTGGTTCCTGCTCCCATGAGGCAGTTCACAAGCATCTGTAACTCATGTTCTAGGGAGATCTGATGCCCTCTTCTGACCTCTCTGCTGGCACCAAGCATCCATGTGGTACACAGACATACATGTAAGTAAAACACTGATAAACAAAAGATAAAATAAACTGAGAAAACTCTAAAAAATATAAACAAAACAAAGAAAACAATAACAGTAACAAGAGAAAGTTGCCACTGGAGAAGAGCAATACTTGAATTCTGCAGCAAACCTGTGCTGTTGTTAGCAATGACACAAGTAGATATGAAATCCTGGTTTGGCCTTGCTCTTGGCACTAATGGAAAAGGAGAATCTGATCACAAAATATCACACTAATTTGTGCCCCACAGATCGGGCTAATCAGGCAGTTCACTGCAGGGGAAAGTGTCCAGACTCCGGGCTTCAGCTCAGTGGTGAAGCATGCTCACTGGTTGCTTAGAGATGAGGGCCAACAGACACCTATTAATTCCCGCTGTGACACCCTTGTTGCCACTCAGTCACAGGTGTAAGGCTGCGTGGAGGGTGTAGGAGTTCCTTCTGTTTGTGTGTTGCTTTTATTGGTTGAACAAAGAAACTGCCTTGGCCTTTTGATAGGGCAGAACTTAGGTTGGCATGGAGAAGACAAAACAATGCTGGGAAGAAGGGCTGAGAGAGAGACGCCATGGATCTCCTGCCTGAGACGGATGCTGGTTAGAATCTTGCCGGAAAGCCACAGTCACGTGGCAATACACAGATTTAATAAAAATGTGTTAAATTAAGATGTAAGAATTAGCCAATAAGAAGTTAGAGCTAATGGGCCAGACAGTGTTTAAATGAATACAGTTTCTGTATGATTATTTGGGTGTAAGATAGCCGGGCAGCCGGGATGATAAGCAGCCCTCTCCTCTTGTTACAGTGTAGCCGTGTGTCATCCAACTATGGGGGAACAGATCAGTTAACAGGTAGCTCAGCCTAGCAAATTTATTAAAATCCAAGAAGAGCTGCTGCCATGTTAACATCTGAACTCAGAGACAGCTGTAGAGATGATGATGGGGGAAATCCCAGAAAGGACAGACATTGGACAGTGTTCCTGATTTCCCAACAGGTAAAGAAAGAAAGATGACCTGAGGTAAGGAGACACATGCAGCCTTGGGTGTGTCAGCTTCCTGGCTTGTTGACTGAAGACCGAGGAGAACATTTGGGTGTATAGAAGTGAGTAGGCCTGGGGGGGGGGGGTCCTCCTGTGGATGAGGCCGGGCAAGAGAAAGGAGAGAAGACTTTTGAATCATTTGCTCATTGGTCAGTTGGACACATGAGCAAAGTGTCAAACATAACAGAATAGAAACCTAGAGGCATGGACATAGCAGCATGGGTTCTGATTCACCAGGAACAGCCTGGCTAGCACTAAATTGCCAACAACACAACAGAGCATCCATGTGACACCAGCATCCTCCGTTAAAGAAATCCTCTGGCTGCATAGAGTGCATTACATGAGACCCCTGTATTCTGAGAGCAGCAGGGCTTCCTCCTAGGTCATGGTAGATGCTGTCTGTCCATGAGATAATTGACTTTTACTACCTGTATGGCCTGGGGTTTTCTCCACTATTGCAGGCAGAGCGGTGGTGTATTTTAACTACTGACATGGGATTCCATACAATATCACCTCCAAAAAGCAAATAGGCCCTTTTGTATACTACACTTTGCAGCAGGTGTCTGCCTGACTCGTACTGGAATGCCTTTGGAAACTATAGCTGAGGCATCTTTGGGGGCGGCTCACTGTGAGAAGCAGCCACATTTGTCCGTGGTGGACTATTTACTATAAATCAGTGAACACTTTATGGAGCCGTGCACCAAGGGAGACTGTGAAGACAGAGCCAGAACCAGAGGCTAGTTTACTCATTGCCATTAGTCCAGGCAGTCCACTGGTAGGGCCTGTGCTTCCTGGCTCTGCAGCTCTAGGCTTCTTGGGTTTGGAGATGCTATCTTCTGAAGGATGAATTTCCAGAGTGACCATTGATCTCAAGCATGAGCATCATATCTTTGATACCTAAAGATTGAATTGACTAATATTTCCTATCAGATTTTGTCAGTGTACACAAATAATAAGAAATGTAGCACTCCTCAGTAATGTATCAATAAATGGGCAACAGCCAACTAGAAAATGTAACATGAATATAATTTATTCCCAAAACAATAAGACTTATACAATAGATAGAAATAGTTATGGAAAGACAAGCCAGATCTTTATGAAAAACAAAAACAAATACTGAAAAACTACTGAAACATTCAGAGGCTGAAATCTCAAAACTGTAAATATATTAATATCTTGTTTAGAAAGCTACCATTTTTATTCAGAACTCATTAAACTATTGCAATTTTTTGTGGAATATGAAATTCTCATTCTGAAATTCATATGTGCAAGTCTGTTGTCATTAATACCTATTACTAATCATCAAAATTTATTATAAAGGTAATGAATAAAAATTGTGAAAAATATAGAAATATATTGAGAATGAAAAATAAATTGAGAATAGCATCATGGTTGGCATATGACATAATTTTATTAAAATTAGTAGAAAAAAGTGGACTATACATTATAAAAGTGCAAGAACATAAATCTTGACTTGAAGTACCACTACTTAAAATAAGTTTCACATGGGTTATAGTTAAACAACAGCAGAAAAATGGGGAAAAAAGAGAGAGAGAAAGAGAGAAAGCAAACAGGCAAAATGTTAATGACTGGGGAGTAAAGAAGACCAATAATAAGAAATGTATTTTACTCATAAAGATTGACAAATATGATGACATCAAGATTTAAAATTCTGTAAGATCAAAGGTTACAAAATTAATGGACTTATTACTTTAAAAATTGAAAAAAATGCAACAAATATTTATAACATATATATTAGAAAATTGCCAATATTTTAGATATGTGAAGTTTGCCTTTATTCGATCCTAGAAAAAACAACAAATAGAAAATCAACAGGACATTTGCAGAGGCTTTTTATAGCAAGGAAAGTGCAAATGGCCAGTTCACATCAGACTCTTTCTCAGTATAGGACTTACACCAAAGGCTTACATTCCTATTTGGGGATGTATGTTTAAGAGAAAGGAGGACATGTTAACACATCAGCATAGCAGCACTTTGTAAGTCTGATGAAACCTATACTAGTGGAAAATCTAACTGATGTGGGTCTGTTAAAGAACAATTTTTTCGAGGATTATTGTGTGTCAAAATAAAGGGTCTATTTCTCATTAATCTTCCCTTGAAAAATAACCATACAGTTTCACTAACATGCATGTCCAGAAACAGACAGGGTACTAATTACAACATTACTTATAGTGGTAAACATAAAATAGTCAAAATAGAAACAATGTAATTCCATCAGGTAGCAATGGCAGGTGTTACATGACATGGGAAGGTACACACAGTGGCCTAGAAGTTTCTCAAGCAGTGAAACCAGTTACATCACAGTATCTGCAGCGAGACAAAGAAACAAACCAGGTGCACACAGAACACAATGGAGCCACAGATCCCCATAGGTCAATGTTAACTAACAGGACCTGGCATAGAGATAGAACAGGCCTACAATCTCCACTGCCCAACAAGGGAGCCATTGGCCACAGGAGACCTTGAGCAATTATATGGCAAATGTAACCAAGTATTACATTTAATTTTATTTGATTTTAAGTAATATAAATGTCATTTGCAACATGTGGCTAGTATCTCTCAAAAGGGGTATCACAGCTGAAGATACTGATACACATGTAGAATTATCAGTGGTAGATTGTGTTGGGGCGCTAAAAAATGCATCTTGGGAGTGTATTCCTGCTTGACAGGGGTCATTGGACTAAAGTGTATTAGAATAAACTTCTGGGGCCAGAGAGATGGCTCAGTAGATAAAGGTACTTCTTGCTAGCTGTAATTGTGTGTGTGTGTGTGTGTGTCTGCATGTGTATGCACGTGTATGTGTGTGTGTGCAGGGCGTGCGTGCATGTGTGTGTATGTATATCTCTGTGTGTGTGTGTGTGTGTGTGTGTCTAGCTTACAGGTGGTGGTTCGGGTAGTGAGTATCTCCTGATGGAAATTCCAAGAATCCACTTGTTCAGTCCACGAAAATGGATGTTTCAGCAGTCCTAAATCTGACTCTGGGATCCAGGAGGCTTCCTAGAGACTTGGTGGTTTCAGTCTACACTGGAATCCCAAAGAGGTAGGCTCTTACACCAGTAAAGGAATGCTCAGGGTGGATGAACTTGTCAGTGTGAGGGAGGGCAAGCAGACCAGGGGCAAAGTCTTCCTTATCCCACATCCTCCTCTATGGGCAGACACCAGAAGCTATGACCCAGATTTAGGGTGGGTCTTCCTACCTCAAGTGATTCACTCAGAAGAAACCCTCATAGATGCTTAGGTTTTGGTTGGTTCCAGATGTAGTCAAGTCAACAAACAAGATTAGCCATCACAAGCCCATTTCTTGTTAACTTGACACAAAATCACAGCTCCTTATGTCATGCTTAATTTCCAAATGAAATAATAACAGGCACATAGTTCCACCTAATATAAGTATCCATATGCAACTGCAAACACATTGTATTTTTAGAATAGATGACAATTCTCCTGAGGAACACTTAGACTTTTAGTATCTCATAATTTAAATGTGATAATAAACCACTGATATAATCTGTGTTGCATTGCATGATAAAGTAATACAGGAAAGAAAACACAATTATCTACTTAATGCCTGTGTATATATGAGCAAACATGTTCTTAACAAAATAGAAATGAAACACTCATGTCTGCAGCTGGTCAGGTGGCCTTAGCTGGCATGTGTAACTACCTTCCTCTACTACCCATTCTGTAATTCTTCTACCCCCAGTAAACACCTGGGGAGGTCTTGGTTCTTTTCCAAGAATGACCTGTATCTTCATTCCTGAATGGTCTGTGCCCTTTGTTATCCTGCCTGGAGTGGATTGTTGTTAAGTTATCATTGACCTAAATCACAGGACATGGTACCACCAAGAGATGCCCTAAAGGATCTGCTACACTCCACACAAAATCTACCCTACCTCTGTTGTGGAGAAGCAATCCAATTCCCCTAACCCTCAAGAGTCTAAATCAGTCATCCCTCCTAAGACAGTTACTCCTTTCTTAGCCTGTTGGCTTAAGGGCACCAGAAGTTCAAAGTGGCCAGGGTAAAGTCTGAGCTTCCAGCTTAATGGAGTGTTGGTTGTGGCTCCTGGTAGAAGTGCTCCCTCCTCTGAACTCAAAACCAAAAGGCAAACAGAACTTAAGGTTGTGGGAATAGGAAGCAGAAATTTTCCTAGTGGGTAACTAAGGCGATAGTGAATGGAACTATTTCCTTTTCTATGCCTTGATTTCCAGACCCATGGATTCTGGCTATGGGAGAAATCATACTATATATTGGTCACTGATTCAAAGTATGTACCACCTTCTGGAGAATCTGCCTCCACATTCCTGGCTAATACCAGCAATTTGGTACTCTAACTGTAACTTTAGGCCATTCTGCCATTCTTTGAAATCAGTTGATTCAGAATGATGGGGGACATGGTAAGACCAGGGTATTCCATGATCATTGGTCCACTGTTGCATTTCTCTTGTTGTGAGGTGAGTTCCCTGGTCAGAAACAATGTTGTGTAGAATGCCATGAGGGGGATACGGTTTTCTGTAAGTCCATGGATGGTAGTTTGAATATGAGCGTTGTGACCAGGAAAGGCAAATGTATCACCAGAATAAGTGTCTATTGTAGTAAGGACAAAACATTGTTCCTTCCACTGAGGAAATGGCCCTATGTACTCAGTCAACCTCCTACCAGGTCTCTGGCTGGTGACTCTGGGGAATAGTGTCACATCAGGGACTCGGTATTGGTCTCTGCTGTTAGCATATTTGGTGCTTAGCAGTGGCTGTTTCCATATGCGCTGTGGTGAGTAAGAGTCCATGTTTTCAAACACATGCCTAACTTCCATCTCTGCCACCATGAGCGCTGTTGACATACAAAAGAGTTCCACGATAGCCCGGAATGCAGTATAACAAAGGTTTATTTTTCTGGGTATAAATATTCATTGGTCCTCTGGGCAATGGCAGGAATGGCTGGGGAAAGAGGCTGACCGTAGAATGGGTTGTCCTATCCGTGTGACTCCTGAATTCCTCTGCTGCTGGTCACCTTCAGATGAGCAGATGAGCATCCTGTTCCCATGTAGAGTGATCTCTCCAGGTTTTCCCCAAATGTCATTTTCGTCAATTTTACAACCATGTTATTTTCAAGCCCCTGACCATCCACCCAATTCATTGGCTGAAGCTCACGAATCTGTAAATGGTTGCACATTGGGCTGTTTCTCCTTCCAAACAAAATGTCCCACATGTATGCTGCCTTCGGCTCTGCACACTGTAAACAGTGTTTGTCATAGTTGTCGCAGAAAGATGTCGCAATTCTTCAGCTGTCCATTTCTAGGTGATTCTCATCAAATGCAGAGCTATCACTGAATCAGGCCCCAGTCTTTTATTCTTTATTGAACTGATTATAGATCACACCTGCGAAGCCGGGCGGTAGTGGCGGGTGCCTTTAATCCCAGCACTCGGGAGGCAGAGGCAGGTGGATCTCTGTGAGTTCGAGACCAGCCTGGTCTACAAGAGCTAGTTCCAGGACAGGCTCCAAAACCACAGAGAAACCCTGTCTCGAAAAACCAAAAAAAAAAAAAAAAAAAAAAAAAAAAAAAAAAAAAATCACACCTGCGAGGCCATAGGTTCATGTCTGGGAACAGAAAGCCTTGTAATGGGAGGAGAAACCGTAAGCATTTGGGCAACTTTTCACATAACTTCCTGTGCCCTTAGGACCTACTCAGGCCTAATTGTATATATTCTGTTTCCATTTGATAATGGACTGCTATATGTATCCTGCTTTATGGCTTGGTGGGTCAGATAACATCCAGCTCATGATGGGCAGCTCAGGTCAAATGGTAACTTGGTGGCTCTTTGTCAAACGTTCAGTTTTTACTAAGGCCCAATAGCAGGCCAAGAGATGTCTTTCAAAGGGAGAACAGTTGTCTGCAGATGATGGTAAAGCCTTACTCCAAACCCTCTGTAATTCATTCACCTTTAGGGTCCTGAAAAAAATCTCCAAACAGCATCTCCATCTGCCACTTATACCTCAGGTACCATTGGGTCTACAGGATCATATGGTCCAAGTGATAGAGCAGCCTGAACAGCAGCCTGGACCTATAGAGGAGCCTTCTATTCCATACCTCACTCAAATCCAGCACCTTTAATGAGTCACTTGGTATAGGGGCTGGGGTAATACACCAAGTAAGGAATGCGCTGTCTCCAGAATCCAGCAGGTACACTAAGAGTTGCGATTCTCTCTTATTAGTGGGGTGGCCAGGGGTATCTGAAAGGGAGTATCTCTGCAGTCCCCACACTACTGCACTCCTAGAAATTTACTGAGGTTAAAAGTCCTTGAACTTTGGGTGGATATATTTTCCCTCCTCTGATGTGCATACTCACTACCAACAAGTCCAAATTGCTTGCTACCTCCTGCTCACAAGGTCCAATCAGCATAATTTAATCAATGTAGGGGACGAGTATGATAGTTTATGGAAGAGACAGATGATCAAGATCCCTTCAAACTAAATTATGACATGGGGGAATTTGTATGCCCCTGAGGTAAAGCTGTATAAGTCTATTGCTGGCCTTGCTATCTGAAAACAAATTGTTTCCAGTGGTCCTTAGGGAAGGGCATCTGGAGATCAATAGCTGTATACCATGTACCAGGAAATGTGTTAGTCTGCTCAAGTAGGGACACCACATCTGGTAGAGCAGCTGCAATCAGAATCAATACTTGAATAAGTTTGAGATAGTCCACTGTCATTCTCCATGGTCCGTCTTCAGAACCAGGCAAAGTAGGAGATCTGAAAGGAGATGTGATGAGAACCACCACTCCGATTCTTTCAAGTCCTTGATGGTGGCACTAATTTCTTTAATCCCTCTAGGGGTATGATACTGGTTTGGGTTCATCATTTTCTCTGGTAGAGGCAGCTCCATGGCTTCCATTTAGCCTTTTCTACATTATTAAGAACCATCACTCCACAGGTCAGGAAACTAATGTGAGGATCCTGCTAACATCTAAGCATATCTATCCCAATTATGCTTTTGGGGACTCAGAAAATAACCACAGGATGAGTTCAGGGACCGATTAGACCCTCTGTTAGTCAGATTTTAGCCAAAACAGTATTAATCACCTGACCTCCATAAGCTCCTACATTAAAAGGAGGGCTGCAAAGCCTTTTGGGGTCTCCTGGAAACAGAGTCAATTCAGAACCAGTATCCATAAATCCCGGAAAGTCGGATTATTTTCCTTTTCTCAATGTACAGTTACTGCTGTAAAAAGATATAGGTGTCCTTGGGGAAGGATGGAAGAAAGGTTCACAGGAAAACTCTTAGCTATTTTAGCAAGGTCCTTCGTCAGGGAAACCCGGCCTTACCTTCTTTCATGGCTTGAGGTCTGCAAACAGGCTCAAGTGTGGATTTGGTTCACAAGCCGGGATTCCCTATTGTTGCAGTCCAGATGCTTGGCTTTTAGTTGAATCCAGATATAGTCAAGTTGACAACTAAGATCAGCCATTACACCACCAAAGCTGATAGAATGACTTGGATCCCCAGGAACCCTGTGATAGAAGGAGAGAACTTGCCCCAAGTTGTACTCTGACTTCCACACATGTGCTGTGGGTGACGTGCATGTCTCCCTTCCCACACAACAGCTGAATAAATGTAAGAAATGAGATTAAATGATATATGGATCAAAAGTGTTGACAAAGAACAAGAATAAAAACCATTCTGAGTAGAGCCACATTTCATCAAAAGTGAGGTTTCCTTGGAAATATGCGCAGGTGGCCAACTGTTCACGTTAACACGGGTGTGGCCAGAGGACTGTTGCCACCATCTAAGCTTTCCATTCTTCTGGACAAGTAACACTAAGAGGCAGAGGCCTTGGAGACTCTCTCAGCAGCCAAGTGCAAGAGCAGAGATGTGGCCATGCAGAATACAGCACAAAATTTCTGTGCAAAAGGGATGGGGGAAAAAAAAACAAAAACAAAAAAACCAAGAAAACAACGCTTGGAGTATTCATGGCATCCTTTGTGGAAGAAGCCCACAGACCTTCAGTTTGATGGTGGATCAGACTGACTGGATTGGTTAAAAGAGAGGCATCTGTTCTGGCCATCTGTCCTGTGGATGGGTTATTGACGAGCATGCAGTGGAGACCGATCACATATCTGATCAAAGCAGAGAGCGGAGTTTGGGATGGTGCCCTGCAGACCAATGGGAGGACCCAGGAAACTGGGTTTAGTGACAGGGAAGTGGCTCAGCCTTCCAAAGCACTGCATAGTAGAAGGGTTTCACTGCCTATGTCATAGAAAGGGACTATCTAGATTTAAGTGCAAACAGACATGTCTTTATTTGTTTATACATTGCTGGTGATAATGAAAAGATCAGATTTAATGAGACAAAACCACAGACATCAGCATCCTGAATCTATCGTCCTTCTCAACCATAAGATCTAGTCTCAAGAAATAAACAACTTAAGCTGGCTATTTGTTACAAAGTGCTAGGTGCTTCTCACTGTTTATGTGTACAGACAACAGACACGACCATGTGGAAAACACCGATTAGAAAAGAGTCATGGCTTAAAGTGATAAGGGAAAGTGGCCACTCTTGGCTCTGTTGCTTGGTGCAGTGACTCTATACTACATGAGCCTTGGGATAGGCAGGACTGCAAAAGTAAGGGAGCATCCTGAACCGTTACAGATGTGGCTGTGTCAACAGAGATCAGGCTGCAGATGTGGGGCGTGGTCTCCGAAGTATATAGCAGTAGGGCAGGTACAGATATGAACTATAGCAGGTAAGAGGCACACAGTATCAACTAGGGACTTGGTCATCTTGCGAGAGGGATCAAGGATCAAGTGTCTGACTTTGGGCAGTCACTTTAATCTGCTGTCATTGTGATCTGCTATAAATACTACAGAGAACAGGTTCTGGGGCCCAGAGGAGGCAGGCACTGTAAAGTCACCAAGAGCCCTCTTCAAGTGATCTTCAAGTAAGAGTTCTGGTAGCGGTGAGAATTGCCTCCTGTGGAAGTCAAAGCAGGTGCCTGCTTGCAAGACCCCTAGATAAATGGAGCACATTGGAGTCTGAGAAGCATAGTGACCAGTACAGGAGCCGGGATGGTGAGGTTGATGTCAAGGTCGGCTGTTGGTGCTGCAGGGCCCTGGAGTTTCCTCAGTTCCAGAGCTTCATTTGCTTCCACGTGGCCCCCAGATCCTACCACCCGGAGCTGGGTAAGCCAGGGGCGGGGGAAATAGAGCACAGAGATAGCCTGAGTTAAGACGTGGCAAAGTCATGGCTCTGTGCTAAGGTCCAGCCTGAGGGTTCTCAGCCTGCTTGCACAATTAGGGTATTTCCCAGACATCAAGAAAAAGCAAGGATTGTTCTTGTAAGGGAATCATTGCTTCGTGTTAAAAGAGTCTTTATAGACACAATCAAGTCATGCAGAGGTTCGTTAGTCAGCCAGACATGTTTGTGGTACCTGACGAAATTCTTAGGCACTTTGGGGAACTCCCCTGAGTCTTCATGGGGTTGGCCACACAGCAATTCATCAGAGCCACGAAGCTAAAGATGCACAGATACTATTTAATACAGGAGAAAGTTGAGAAGTTGCTGAAAAGTGATTCGCTTTCTACTATATTAAGGCCATTTTTCCTGTCTTATTCTAAAAATAGCCAGCCTCATGGGAACTGTAGGAATTCTCAAAATAGAGACACTCAAGTTCCAGAACATAATTTAATTTTACATGCACACACACACACACACACACACACACCAGACCAACATAGCTAATGAGAAAATGAAAGATTTTATTATTTTCTTAAAGCGGTAAGGTCTGAGTTGAGCCACACCATTATCAACCATGTGACCCTGTAGGGGAGATCCAGCCAATCACCTTGCTAGCAGGGGGCGGGGGGATATTTTTTACTTATAAAGATTGCGGGCGTGCTCCCAGCCGCCCCTTCTGTTTTCCTGTTCTCCGCTGGAACTTCGGTTCTGTGAGTCTTTCCTTAATTAAAGCTGAATATTTTATTATAATTTCTGTCTGCCGTTCATTTATGCCGCGACACCTGGCGCCCCACATTGGACGCCACTCTGTAGTAAGCAGCGGCAGGGCTGCGGCAGGGCTGTGTCCCGCCAAGCTAGCTTTACCTGAAATAATTACATGGAAACTGTATTCTTTTAAATACTGCCTGGCCCATTAGTTCCAGCCTCTTATTGGCTAGCTCTTACATATTGATCTAACCCATTTCTAATATTGTATGTAGCACCACGAGTTGGCTTACCAAGGAAGATCTTAACCTTCGTCTGTCTGGAGTGGGAGAATCATGGTGACTCACTGACTCGGCTTCTTTCTCCCAGCATTCTGTTCTGTCTACTCTGCCTACCTAATTTTCTGTCCTATCAGGGCCAAGCAGTTTTCTTTATTAATTAACCAATGAAAGCAGCAGATAAATACAAGACCCACCTCCATCATGACCCCAAAACCTGGTGACCCCAAAGTGCATCTGACCTTATAGCTGATCTAATAGGAATGACACTGGCAAAGGAGCAAACATGATGTGGGCTTCAGACCCCACATCAGCCATGGAAATGCACATACAGCCTGCCCTGTCCAGACAAAGGTTTTGTAAAATTCCCACAAGGGAACTGTTATCTAAGTTACAAAGTCAATGGGAATTTTCAACATTATCTCTCGGAACTGGGACAGACCAGGTGAGTAGAGCCAGCTGCTGCACAGGCTTCCAAATGCTGCTTTTAAGCTGCGGTAATTCAATATGAAAACAAGGAAATCACACATGAGCCACTTGTCCTGAGACTTAGCAAATCCCCGCTGTGTCGAAGTCCATGAGAAGGCAATGCTTTTCACACCGGGTCTCCACACTAAAGTGGTGCAGATGACTCCTTTACCTTGGCCTTTGTTTACCTATTTCTTGAGTGGAGTTCTTGAAAACTACGGAGCTGACCCTTCCTTATGAAATGTGCCTCGCTGCTCAGATTCCTCAATGAAAACACAAAGGGACTTCAGCCTCTGCTGGTCTCCAAGCAACCAGTCTCCCACATTTAGGGTACAATGACCCTGTCTGTTTCCAATTATTCTAGGGAGCTGCAACTGTGACCCCAACTCTTACTCAGCAAACAGTTCCGGAGAGGGGGAGGAGGAGAGAGATGTGTGTGTGTGTGTGTGTGTGTGAGAGAGAGAGAGAGAGAGAGAGAGAGAGAGAGAGAGAGAGAAGTGTCATGAAGAGAGAGAGTATTTGTATTTATCACCTCCAGTGTGGCTTGTGAGCAATGGGGATGAAGTTACACCAACAAATTTATTGGGCATTTTGATAGTTGGAAACTATTCAAGGAATTATAGAGGGGGAACTGGAAGCAGATAAGATAAAGTGTCTGCCCTGTCAGGCTTTCATTCTTGTGAGCAAACATCTGTGTCTCTACCTCTCAACCTTCTGCTATGTGTCTATCATCTGAACCACCTATCCCCATTCTAAAAACCTCTGTGTGAGAACAGTCATGCATTGTTTGATGGAATACCTTCTCATAAAATTGCAATTTTATTACTGCTTGAATGTCACAGGACAGGTATACAAACTAGGATAGTTAGAACATCACTAGTCAATGTCATCTTATGGTAATCCTGTTGGTGATAGAGATATCTTTGTGTGTGTGTGTGTGCATGTGTATGTGAACCCCACTATGTATGCATGCATGTATGTGAAAATACCTATGTGTGTGTACCTTAATTACATAAGATGATGATTCATGTTTTGAGGTCTCACTATGTAGTCTAGTTTGGCTTTGAACTTTTAATTCTCCCATTTTAGCTCCCTAACTCAGATTATTACATCACCACATCACCTAGCTGAGCAAGTTTCCAGAGACTAGATAAAATTATTATGGTGGCGTGTGCTATCTGATAGGAGGTTATTTTAAATGGTGGGTGCTGAATGGCCCTCTGCAGAAAGTGAGTCATGAACTTGAATGGGGTGGGTTGTGTACAGGTGGGGGAAGCAAACCCTTCACATGAAGGGAATGGTGAGGACAGAACGTTAGAGCAGCAAGAGCCAGGGCAAACATGTGCAGAGGGGTCAGGGATGATCCCAAAGCCTGTGTGTACTGAAGATCACTCTAGAAGGCCTTTCTCATCTCTGTTCCACCCAGGGGAATAGAAACTACCACAGTTCTTCCCAGCAGGAGGCCTGCTCCTCACAGGCCAGATGTTAGCTCACCCTGGCTCCTGTCCTCTACCTCTCATCTTCCCTCTGCCTGTCTCACAAGTGCTGAAATGCTGGTCCTTTATTTTTTGCATTTTACTAAGGTGCCAGGAGCATATGGAAAGGGTGCAGAGACCTACCTGAGACGAATTCTCATGGAACCAAGTGCTGCCACACAGGAGACGCCTCCAGAGGCCCCTTGCTCTCCTGCAGCCCTTCCTGCCTCAGGAATCATAGGTAAACACCAACTCACATTGGCTTGGCACTTTTCATAGTTTGTGTAAATGGATTCACAGACCACACTTTCCCATGTGACTTCTTTCTCTTAGTCACACATGTTGCTTGTGACTTTGTCGGTCACTCGGAGCAATTGTGCATTGCTCATCTCATGCTTGTGTGACCGTCTGTTGAGGCAGCATACCACAACTGAATAATTCATTCTATTGCTAATGGCCATCTGGACAGTTTCCAGCTTCGGGCTTTTCTAAGTCCGCCTGCTGTGGGTGTCTTAGCATATGAGTTTGGTGAACATATGCAATGCATTTCTGTAGTGTGTATGCCTAGGAGGGGAACCATAGACCGGGGCATGTCACTATGGAATATATGTTGCCAAAGGGTTTTCCAGTTCTAATTCATTTGAAAATAATATTTTTTTAAATAAAAATAGTAGTGATGCATATTTATTGATGGACATTTGTATAAGAGAATTAAGTAAAATGAAATTATGTATTAATCTTTATTTTTATGATTACACGCTTGAGACTCATGTTGCTTGTATCTATCTGCTGCATTCAGTTTTCACTGCCGTAGTCCAATATTATTGTTTTTCAAGAACAGAAGTTTTGATGACAACATTTGGGTTTGTCAAAATAAATTTGACCATTTAGATGATTTTGTTTTTATTATTGTGAGCATCAATACATAAGATTTGTATCACTTCTGACTACTTCCTCAGAATATATTTTGAATCTTTGAGTCAATGAACTGAATATGTTTAAAGGCTTTTCTGTATTCTAACCTCCTCCCAAAGCCAAAGGCAGAGGCAGATAGCCGTCCTGGGCTTCCTGGTTGATTCAGGTCTCTGAGAATACAATGACAGGGCATTCTGACAGGTTCCGTATGTGTTGGTTGGCCATTTATGCCTTGGTTATCTCCCTGTTCTTCTCTTTGCTTGTTTTCTGGATGTTTCACTTTTCCTCTACTATTTGGTTGTAGCTTTATGCTTTCCAATTATAACTCTGAAGAGTGAGTCAGGCATCCTGTTCTTTTTCTGTTTACGCACATTTTGGAGTAATCTTATATTCTAGGAGACCCATGTTTTACGGACAGAAATAGCCTAACAACAATCTAGGGCTGGGGAGTGACTCCTGACATGCAGGAGGTTCTACGTTTGATCCTAGTACCTCAAACACAGCAGCAACAAGAAGAGCTCCAACTTTCTCTCCTCTCTGGAGAGGAGGGCATATGAGTGACAGAGGCAGAGAAGTACTGCTGACGTTAGCTCCTATTTCTGACTACATACTACCTGCTTGTGATCTGGAATTGAAATAGCAGCTGGAAGCACGACCCCTCACCCACCACTGCCCTTATATATATGCAAATGCTGGCTTAGATCGCTTTGTCCGGTGTATTTTTGTACAGATAAGGAAACACAGACACATGGGTAGTAGGAAGGTTGCTAAGATCTGTGTACCCCTAGCTGATCTCAGAGAGCTCAAGTATCATTTTGACCACGCTTTGCTGGCAATCACACACCTTCTTATGGATTTCTTTTGCACTGTGAACACAGATGAACATGTTATGTTTCTAGATTTGCTGACAACTCTCAATCACGATGTTTGTGGAGTCCTTGGCAGTTTAAACCCAAGCAGAACACCTGATACTTCCTCCCTGGCCCAGAGCAAAGGTTTCTTTGTTGTAGCATCCAGACTCCCTGACGGGACTCACAGCAGGCAGGCTTGTTCCTTTGGGTCTGCAGGGTCTCTTTGGCAACCAGAGCCCAAGGCCTGTGTGCTTTTGTGATTCCTTTCTGCTGTTCAGACTCCTATGAGAGTGGAGCCTCCTGGAACCTGTCCAGGGCCTTGTGGGAAAGCCGCAGTGAGGCTGGTGCCAAATGGGCTTGCGTGCAACTTGGCCGGGAGCCAGAGATCTAAAGATGTCTGAATTCCTCTGAACGCATCCTTTCGGTGGACATTTCCCAAAGCAAGGCTGGCCCCTCAGGATGACATTTCATTAGGACTCCATTTCTTGGCAATGCTCTCTGTAAATCTACAGGGGAGTCGACTTCAAAAATGAAAATCTGGAATATATCTCTTTTCATAAGATCGAACTTGCAGAAAATTTCAAAGTGGCATGGGAAATTGGGGTCTAGGGTTTATTAATGGTGCCGAGCCACATGTCACGGATGGCTCTTTCCGTCGATGGGATAGATTCCCCACCCTTCGCAGATTGAAATCATCTGGCTTCAAGGTGTGAATTTGGGACTGGCAGGTAATTTGGGAAGGAATCTTGCAGGAATTTCCGAATTGCAATACATACATCATCCTTAACCAAGCTACTATCAGGCACTTCATATACTAATGAGTTTCAGATTGCAAAAATGAATACATAAAGCTTCCATTGTGCATCAATTTACAAACATCCCATGGTTAGGCTGCTTCATAGATGACTCACATTAGTGTTACACGCCCTCTTTCAAAAGCATGAGAGTGTAGGTGAGAAAACACCAGTTAATATCAGAGTTAGGATGAGCTGTGAGTCACCCGGACTTTTTGCATTTATAATTTAAGTAAGATGGAGGATTTCTTCTAACAATTAAGTTTATTTTCATTTTAGACTCCACATTTATTTATAAAATAATTTCAAAGCAGTTTAAGGAATTCTTCAGATTTCATATATTCCGTTGTACAGTTAAGCTGTATTACCATGTGGAGAATAATATCCATCAGGAGAAGGCCTTGACTGAAGCCAACTGCCATGGCATTGAGTGATTCAGAAGAGAATGTTCTTGCATGTTCACGGTGAAAATCTCCTGGGCTGTGTGTTTACACTTACCAAGGGAGCTGTAAAAGAGAATAGATCACAATCAGAGGGCCCCTTGCTAGCAAACGTCTGCTTGGACATCATCGATCATTGCTGGAGTAGCTATGGTTCATCCTGGCCTGCCCACACAGCAGTTCCCTGCTTGCTAAAACGAATTCCTGCATCTCTGAAGCCCCTCCCCGGGAACTTGGGAGACCATGTGTGGAAAAACTGTGTGCCTTGCACTGCTCATGGCAGCGATTATCAACTGCCTGCTAACAATAACATCACTCTGGACATCCAGCTCATTAACCCGAGGATGTCAAGGTTTCCGAGCTGGTCAGAATGCCACAGCGTGCTTTGGATCAATGAACAATTGGCAATTAGATGAGAATTGTGCATGGGTAAGGTTCATATCCGCTGTAGCAAATATACCTGCCATAGCGCAAAGTTTAGAGTTCAGAATTGGCGAAGGAACGTTATCCTTGTCTCTTCGTTTATAACTTCCATTTTATTTTTAGTGTTGTGATAATTGTTTTTATTGTTAATGGAGAGGTTTAATGAACCATCACAGGGCAGCAGCAACTATCACACAGTTGCAGAATAAGCTTGGGATATGTAGAAAACAACAACCAGAAAAATCTTCTTTATGTTGGATGTACAGCTAAGGACACATCACGCCTACCTCCTGACCCTCAGCATCTATATCAGTGAAATGACCAACACAACATCTGCCTCACTCTGATGTGAAGGACAATGAAGACTGTATGGGGAGTATGCCAGCGGTGAAGGGTAAAGAACCCAAAAGTGGGTTGGGAAGACAACCCAGTGGTTAAGAACACTCACTGCTCTAGTAGAGAACCCGCATCAAGTTCCCAGTGCCCACATGATAGCTCTGAACAATCTGTAACTCTGGTTCTACGGGATCTGGTGCCTTCTTCTGGCCTCCTTGGGCACTAGGCACGCATTGGTGCACTTACACACACACACACACACACAATACAAATAAGTATGTTAAAAACTAAGAGTCCACAAGTAGGCCCACACAGGTATGCCTAGTCATCTTGGAAAAGGTGGTTAAAAAAAAAACCCGATGTAATGGGAGAAGAACGTGGATTGATGTGCACATGATGTGGATAGATGTGATGTAGCTTGGATCGATGTACTTGTGGCATGGATCAATGTGCATGTGATGTGGAGAGATGTGCATGTGGCATGGAGAGATGTGCATGTGGCGTGGGGAGATGTGCATGTAGCGTGGAGAGATGTGCATGTGGCGTGGAGAGATGTGCATGTGGCGTGGAGAGATGTGCATGTGGCGTGGAGAGATGTGCATGTGGCGTGGAGAGATGTGCATGTGGCGTGGAGAGATGTGCATGTGGCGTGGAGAGATGTGCATGTAGCGTGGAGAGATGTGCATGTGGCGTGGAGAGATGTGCATGTGGCGTGGAGAGATGTGCATGTGGCGTGGAGAGATGTGCATGTGGCGACAGGGAATACACACAAATCCACTCACTGCAACCCAGACCAAACTCCTTATACAGAAATGATTTTAAACGTACAATAGAGTTGCACACAAGATGCTTTGTGTCAGATGACTTATTGGAAGAAGGCTTGAAGAAGTCAGCTCGTAGGAAGGAAAAGATCGCTTTGGCTCAGTGTTGCATGGTTCAGTTCACGGTCAGTGGCCTGCTGATGTTGCACCTGTAGTAAGACAGTGCATCATGGCTAAGTGTATAGCAGAAGTCACTCATTTCACGGCAGTCTACTAAACAGAACTCCTAATATCTTCTTTAAAGTCACGCCCCTGTGACCTAACATCCTTCAACGATCATCCACTTTCTGAAGGCTTTACTACTCCCAAATTAAGCCACATGTTGTGAACCACACCTTTGAAGGACATACTAAATGTAACCTATACCATGGTCTTGTGTACCCTATGGCAAGAGCTCCAGACTCTAAACCCGAGTGCTCATCCGTGGCTTTAGCCGAAGGATTCCAGGCATTCTTCATGACTATGACCAAATACCTGTGAAAAGTGTCTCAAGGAAGGAAGGTTGATTGTGATTCACAGTTTGAGAGTACAGTCCAGCCCATCAGGGAAATCGTGATGGTAGATGCTGGAGGCAGCTGGTCATGTCGGATCACATCAGGAAGCAGAGAGAAAGGAAGTTGGTGCTCTCCTTTATATTGAGTTCAGGACATCAGCACCAGGAAGTGATGCTGCCCAGAGTGCAGGTGGATCTGGAGGTCTGTCTCTTAGGTGGCTCTGAATCTCAACAAGCTGACAATCAATATTAACCACTACATCTTCGGAGGAGGATGAAGAAAAATCCAGCCTCATAATATCTGTCAACCATAATCTGACAGATTTGTATCTAGAATACACAAAGAACTCCAAAGTTCACAAACTTAAAAAGTCAGATTAGAGAATGCAAAAGACAAAACAAAACAGACAAACAAAAGTGCCATGAAGATTCCACTGCAAAAGGTGTATAGATGCCAACTGAGAACACAAGAACATGTTTAGCATTAATGACCCTTCGGGATGCATACATTAGGATAATACATATTAAAGCTACACATACCCAAGTAATAGAATATATACATAAAAGAATAGCAAAATAAAAAACCGAACACCAAAAGCTGGTGTTGGTGCAGGGAGCCAGATTATTCATGCAGTGCTGGGTGGGGGCATAGAACAACACAGCCACTCTGGAAAGGGAACCGAGAAGTATAATAAATAGAGAAATGTGCCAGACCTAAGGCTACTGATTACTTTTATGCATATATCAAAAAATAGAAAGAAGCTCACATAGAAACCTGCCCATAAATATTTTAAGAAGTGTAGTTAGCAGCAGTCTCAATCTTAAAACAACCCAAATATCCTTCACTGCTTAATGACTAACAAACTGCAATGCATCTTATAATGTAGGCTCAAGAGAGAGGAGGGGTTTATGCTAAACATGTTCTTGTGTTCTCAGTTGGCATCTATACACCTTTTGCAGTGGAATCTTCATGGCACTTTTGTTTGTCTGTTTTGTTTTGTCTTTTGCATTCTCTAATCTGACTTTTTAAGTTTGTGAACTTTGGAGTTCTTTGTGTATTCTAGATACAAATCTGTCAGATTATGGTTGACAGATATTATGAGGCTGGATTTTTCTTCATCCTCCTCCGAAGATGTAGTGGTTAATATTGATTGTCAGCTTGTTGATTGATTGTCAGCTTGTGGACATGGTAAACTTTCAATGAAAAAGACCATTCCAAGAGCACATGCTAGATGGTGCCTTTTGTATAGCGTTGTACATATACAATTGGTGGGGGCTGCCTGATGATATTCTTTGTATTGCCTGTGCTATTGTTACATGCAATGAAGTCTAATAGAATTAATATACACATTTACACACATGGGAAGGTATTAATATTAAAGCAATCCAAATATCAGGTTGATAAATACTGTTGGTGACAATTTTCCTATTGTGATGGTATACTGTAATATACAATAATATATAATATACAATAATATTATACTATATTTATTATTGGAAGAAACTAGGTGAAAAGTCCATGGGATCTCTCTGTATTATTAAACACATACATTTGGGAACCTGTAATTATAAAATAAAATAAAGAAAGGAAAATGGAAAAGATAAGATTCAAGATGCAAAGCAAAAGACGTGAAAGGTACATTGTGGGGAATGGCTTAGTTGATAATGAACTTGTTTTACAAATGTAAGAACCCGGGTTGGATCTTCAGTACCCACGAAAAGCCGAGCATAACAGACCATACTTGTATTCTCAGCACTGGAGAGGAGGACGCAGGAGGATGCCTGCCAAGCAGTCTAGCTTAACTGGTGAGCTCCAGGCCACTGAGAAACTTAATCTCCAAGACAATGGACAATTTCCTGAGGGTGACATCTGAGGTTATCCTCTGTCCCACCACACACATACATGTACATACAAGCTATGACACACGTAAACATACACATTCACATACGCACACATGCACAAAACAATAAAAAGACAAAAAAGTAGAAAACACTGGCTAAAATATCTAAGACAGAAAGGAAGGCTGATCAGTGGTCACATACCAATAGAACTGAAGACACACTTGGCTGGGATGGTGTCAAAGACGCACTCCACTAAATAGATCATTATTATCAGAAAGAAAGAGAAAAACTAGGGCTTTCAGTCAAAAGCATAAGAAAAGCAGACTGTAAGCAAGTCTCAGGATGACGGCTTTGCCATTCACCAAGACAGCAGTGGAGCAATGTGTGGGACTGTGGCGGCAAAACAGGAAGACCAGCGTCTGAGGAAGCTCTGGGTGACCTTGAGGGTATAGGTGAAGGCACATCACTCTTTCAGCAGAAGAAAAGCAATATAGATGATTCAGGTCCCCAAAGTAAGCAAGCAATCTCTAGAGAAGGAGATCTAAACACGCTGAATCCTGAGCAATGGGCACAGAGTAATAAAACAATGCATTTGACCCCAGTGTTTGCCATCTCAAGAGTGTAACATGGGAGTTAACAAGATTATAGCTCTAGGAGACTTTGCTAACATGAAATGCGTGATATGTTTAGTCCTATGAATATTTATACCAACACTTTTATACATTTAAGTTTAACCATAAACAAAGTATGGAAAATGTTATTATGAATACAAAATACAATGTGCCAGTGCAAACTTTGCCCTATGACTGGGCAACAGTGTATGTATTCAAATGAAATGAAGTTTCTATGTCAAAGACATATTTACAGTTGAATGTTCATTACAACAGTAGTCATAATAACTGATACTAATGGACAAAGAAAATAAATGCACATATGTAGTGAAATGCTGTTCAATAATAATAAGATGAAATTGTGCCATTTACACCAGCCTAGGTAAACCTTAGAAGGCACTCTACTAAGTGATTGAAATGAGATGCAGAAAGATATATGCTCCATGGCCTTATTCAGACAAAGAAGCTAAAACATGTGGTTTCCAAGCAGTAGAGAAAACTGGTGAATTAGGAAAACCAGTGGATGTGCAAGCAGTGGAAATATATGCCACTTAAGATAGGGAAGCCTTCGAGTTTGTGAGGAACATGCTTGCGTTTGTGTTTAGAAAGTTCTCAGACCATGGCTGTCAGGAGTAAAAACAATGAAGGAGAATTGTTGTGGAATATTAATTTAAGAAGTTTTACACTTGTCTATGCTACAAAACACTTTTTTAATGATGTAAAGGTGTGTTGTATTCTTTTACACTGCATTTGTTTAACTTTGTGGAACTGTGGAACTTTGCCTGTCTAAAACACCTGATAGGCTGAACCGCCAGTAGGTAGGCGGGAGAAAAGGTAAGTGGGGCTGCCAGGCAGAGAGAATAAATGAGAGAAACCTGGGAAGAGAGAGCAAGGTGCAAGAAAAGGAGGACTTCAGGGGCCAGCCACCCAGCTACACAGCAATCCACGGAGTAAGAAGTAAAAGAAAGGTATATAGAATAAAGAAAGATAAAAGCCCAGGGGCAAAATGTAAATGAGTTAATTTAAGTTAAGAAAAGCTGCCTAGAAATAAACCAAACTAAGGCCAGGCATTCGTAAGTAAGGAAAAGTCACTGTGGGTGATTATTTGGGATCTGGGTAGCAGCCCCCCTCAAAGAGACAAGGAGTGTAAAAACAACTACGGAGAATGAACCACTGGGCCTGGAAAGGCTTATGCGCCCAAGTAGCCTGTCAGGGGAATTGAGTCACCACAATCGCTGTGCATCTTCCTGGAGCTGAAGAAGGCCTCGGAAGGTTGTATGCTCCTAAATCTATGCAAAGATGTACCAAGAACAGAAGAGCCTAAAGACGACATTGTAGGAACAAGCTGGCCATGAAGACAGATGAAGTGTGAGACTGTGTCTAAACTACACACAGACAAACACATACACACACACACACAGCCCCAGACACACACACACACACACACACACACACACACACACACACACACACATGCATAAAACAAGAGCAAGCCCAAGCCTGACATATTAACCCATAAAGAACAACAAATCCTTTTAAGGTAAAATTGCTTATTACTCTTATAGGCAGCAAAAGGGTGGACAACGAGCTTCCAGTTCCTGTGGCCTTTACCAGGATGGCACTGAGAGAAATGTGACTAGCCAACAGCTAGTCACATGAATAGACAGACTCTCCCTTCCCCACTTCGGCTGTAGGAGAGCTAGTCGTCTGCCACAGTGAAGGCTTTACAGTCTGCAGCTAAATCCTGCATGGATGAGAGCAAAGGCTGCTTGCCTTGTCAGGCCTGGGAGGAGAAGACAAAGAGTCTCATGGCGGCCTCCTAGAGAACACGGAAGAGACATGGGGTGGCCTGCCAGCAGCCTCTGAGACTTGGGTTTTTAATATGTTCAACAAAGACTAAAAAAAAAATGGCCTAACTGTCACCTTGATTGATTTCTATGTAGACACATGTAAGGCTGCTCTGGCCACGGAGCACTCACACCTAACACATTGTTATGAATAAAATTTTATTAGTTTCATGACCTATATATCTGAGTGGAGGCATAACATGTAGTGTATAGTAAGAGTGAAACTGGATTAGCATCAAGTCACTGGGTGGAAACAAAGATAATTTACGCATCATGGACAGCTAGAAAAGCTGAAGATGGTCTGGGTTGGAACTGCTTACATCCAGCTTGGCCAGCCAGGAAATCAACCTCCACCGAGACTCACAGCCACGGTTCAGCAAAAGTACAGAGCTGCTGGGTGGTTCGCACATGAAAAATGGCTATGTCCAAGTTGGTCTGAAATGAATAATGGCAATGACCAAGTTAATTTGTCTCATTCCCAAGCCTCACTTTCTTCCTTGGAAGGGTCATTGAGAATGGCGGCAGGGAGAGCAGTGGGCAGTAGAGTCATGGGGGAAAGGGGAGCAGGGGAGTTATGAGGGGAGGAGGAGCAGGGGAGTTATGGGTGGGTGGGGAGCAGGGGAGCAGTGGATTGCTATTCAAGACCCTTGAGATGAAAATGCTTCCCGCAGGACAAAAGTTGGCAGGTGACTGAATCCAGCAGGGAGAAGTGAGGAGCTGTAGGCTTTCAGTCATGAAAAATAGGATGATAAGTTTTACCTGCTCACCTCACAGTGCTCTCGTGGAGCACAGCAGAGAGCATGAAATAACTCAACGCCACACAACCTGCACACACACCGTGCAGTTCATTGCCTGAAAGGATCTAAGTCTCTGTAAGGATCTCATCAGAAGACTCTTACAAATCTCAGGCACTGAGAGAATGGAATCACATATTAAAACAGCACTGGACATTTGAGTCTGGAGAGATGGCTTAGTGGTTCAGAGCATTGGCTGCTCTTCCTGAAGACTCAGGTTCAATTCCTGACACTCAGTAGCTCACAACCTTGGAACCCAAATTCCAAGGGATCCAGGTCCCTCTTCTGGCCTTCAAGGACAACAAAAATTTAAGTGGTGCACAAACATGCATTCAGGCAAAACAGGCATACATGAAATAATAATTAAAAAGCAGTGGGAAACTGCTCACAGGGGTCTTATCCCAGTGTCTGGAAATGTATCTAGATCTCCGGTGATTCTCTTCACTACTGAGATGATGGTTGGCTATGCACATGTCTAAAGCCATGCCTTAGACTGGAGCCTGTTATTAGCTATGGGACCTCATACAAGTGATTCACCTCTGTAGTTTTTTTTTTCTTCTATTTGGGGGCCTGCCACCCAGCTCCCATGGAGACTTCTTCTTGCTTATGAATGCCTGACCTTAACTTGGCTTGTGTCTAGCCAGCTTTTCTTAACTAATTATCGCACCTACTGATGTAGGAGGGTCATCTGTCTATGTGTTACTTTCATTGGTTAATAAAGAGACTGCCTTGGCCTTTTGATAGGGCAGAATTTAGATAGGTGGAGTAGACAGAACAGAATGCTGGGAAGAAGGGAAGTGAGGAAGACGCTATAGCTCTCCTCTCCGAGATGGATGCAGGCTAGAATCTTCCTGGTAAGCTACTACCTCATGGTGCTACACAGATTATTAGAAATGGGTTAGATCAATATGTTATAGTTAGCCAATAAGAGACTGAAGATAATGGGCCAGGCAGTGTTTAAATTAATACAGTTTCCATGTAATTATTTTGGGTAAAGCTAGCTGGTGGCCTGGAGCCGGGTGGTGGGAAGTGGTCCGCAGCTCCTACTACAACCTACCTTTGTATTTTTACCTTTCTTTCCCTCTTACTCCATGGTTAGCTGTGTGGCTGAATGGCTGACTCCTGGTGCCCTCATGTCCTTCTCCTTTTCTGGATCCTCCCTCTTCTCCAGTGAGCCTAGATTTCTCCTCCTATTTATTCTCTCTGCCTAGCAGCCCCACCTATTTCTCTGTCCTGCTTAGCTTTGGCCATTCATCTCTTTATTAGACCAATCAGATATTTTAGACAGGCAAAGTTAAACAAATCCAACATAAAAGAATGCCACCCATCTTTGCATCACTAAACAAATATTCCGCAGCATAAACAAATGTAACTCATCTTAAGCTAATATTCCACAACACACCTCTGTAAGACTTACAAATGTGACTGATGACACATTTCTTACTGCATTTTGAGGGTTGTATAAGATAATTCATTTAAGTTCTTAGTGTTTGACAGGTAATAAATGGAGTTAATAAAACACCATTATAATAAGAAAATACTTGTTAGAATATTATTGCTAAAAGATTGTTATCATTGGAATTACTGTTATTGTATTTAATGTCTCAATGAAAGTGGTCATTAGTACTTGAAACCTCCATGGACTGAATTGGGCCACTTTAGATTCCCAAATAATAAGCCCTCATACAAATATAAAATCTTCTCTTTCACAGAATGTGCTTATTTAGAGTCCTGTTAGTCCCTCATGTCAAGGTGAGGTAAGAATTCTTCCCATTACACTGACATGGACTCTGAGACCCAGAGGGTGCCAGCGGTAAGGGAGGAGCTTTCTGTTCCCCCGACACCCTTTAGTAAACAGATGTCTGCTATCCTGCAATATTTCAACAGATCGTTTATCATGGGAAACTCATTTTTTCTTAATCGTACAGCAAACGAACCTTGCTCCAGTTATATTTTACTTTTAGCACCGATGTCAAATTAGGATGATCACTTAGAGGCAAACTCTTTAAACTCCTTAAAATATCGTGCTGGAAACTTAGGTGCCTTCTTTCATGTGGAATCGCTCGGTATTGCATAGCTAATACATTCTGTCAGCAAAATCCAAATGATCTATTTTTAGAGAAATGGCTTTTTAAATTTGCTGCATGGCTCCTCAGGACTGATGACTTCTTGTTGCTTTTGTGTGTGTTCATGTTTTGCATATTGTGACTAAGTTGTTTGAGTGTGAAATGCCACCCAAAAGTTCATGTGTTAGAATAATTAGTTCCCTGGAAACAACCTAAATGCCCCTTGACTGAAGAACGAATAACGAAAATGTGGTACATTTACACAATGGAGTACTACACAGCAGAAAAAAATAATGACGGCTTGAATTTTGCAGGAAAATGGATGGAGCTAGAAAACATTATTTTGAGTGAGGTAACCCAGATACAGAAAGACAATTACCACATATGCTCACTCATAGATGGATTTTAAACATAAAGCAAAGAAAAACCAACCTAAATCACAGTCTCAGAGAACTTAGACAACAATGAAGACACTAAGAGAGACTTACATAGATCTAATCTACATGGGAAGTAGAAAAAGACAAGATCTCCTGAGTAAATTGGGAGCATGGGGACCTTGGGGGAGGGTTGAAGCAGGGAGGGGAGAGGCAGAGAGGGGAGCAGAGAAAAATGTAGAGCTCAATAAAAATCAATAAGAAAGAATTTTTAATTATTTAAAAAAGAATAATTAGTTCTTAATTATTGGATGTTATGGAACTCTTAGTAGGTGGGGCTCTGTATTAATAATTTCCTGTATTAAAATAGCTAATACAGGAAATTGAAACTGAGAATAGAGTCATTGTTAATTTATATGAAACCTGACCATGTGGCCTTAAGGTCTTTGGAACCAGTTTTCAAGAGAAATGAGGAAGAGTTTAGACCCATAGGTTAATGAAGCCTCAGAATGCTATAAGCCGAGATGAATGAGCCATTCTGGCTGGAGTAAGGAATACCAGAATGCTAGCAGAAATGTGTGCAGTGATGCCTGGGATCATGAAGCTTCAGAGGTGAACAAGGACTCATACTGGAAAGTGGACTAGAGGCCACCTATATTACATTCTGGCAAAGAGTCTGGCTATATTCTGTCCAAGGCCTGAAATTTTCCATCAGGTGAATTCAAAAGTTACTGATGACGGTGTTTGGTAAGAGATGTCAAGGCAGCATAGCATTCAGGTTGTGGCACGGCTATTGCTCGCTGTTTTTAGTCACGTTCACATAAGACAAGAGATGGAGAGCTAAGGAAAGAGAGGAAGGATGTGAAGAGATGTGTATCTTGGTGAAGATAGGAGTGTAAATTTAGTTAAAGTTGAGAACAGGATAGATAAGGCAACTGTGCACAGAGTAACCTTAATTATTAAAAATATTAACACTATTTAGGAGAAAGCATCCATACCACCTTCAGGGCAAGACCCCACCCATTAACGGTTGCAATAAAACTGAAAATCAACTTGAAAGATATTAATTTGAAAACTGAGTACCAGAGAAAAGAATGACTGAAGGGAAAACTGCTGGCACAACCCAAATAACCAGGTTATAAAGCTGCTACCAGCACTTAGGATGTTGTCTACGTAATGCTGATTTTTCAAGTATGCAGAATGCAAAGTTATGAGGTCATTGAGTCATCCATAAATCTTCTAAGGCCAGGCACTGAGTAAGAGTTAGCCCTACATGGACCTCCTAAGGGAATTATGCATGAGGTTGTATAGGTGAAGCCCAAGTTTCATTGGATCTTCCGAATATTGGAAATGTCAGGACCATGAGGAATCTATTGGAGAAGCTTCAGGTAGGTAACAATGAATTCAGTCTTAAAAGACAGCCCATGCACACTACTATCAGCAAAGTTGTAAGGGGAGTGGAGCATAGAACATGCTATAAGGACCCCAAATTCCAGACATAGAACTACAGACTCAGTATTCACCTTTCTGGGTTTTAGTCAGTCTTCCTTTGATCTGATCTTTCATGCTGTATCTCCATGCCTCCCTTTTGGCATGGAGACGTTTACTCTGTGTCTTTGTATATTAGAAATACATAACATATTTTATTTTATAAGGGCTCATAGTTAAGAGAGTGTCTGGAGTCTCAGATGAGACTTTTGACATTTGACTAGCTTTGGAACTATGAGACAATGTAGACTTTTGAAACTAGACTAAGTACACTTTTCATTTTGAGATCCATGAGCCTATAGGAGCCTGGAGATGACTGTTGTTGGTTTAAATAAGAATGGTCTTCATGAGGTTCATATTTTTGCACACTTGTGTCCATCTGGTGGTGCTGACCTGGGAAGTTATGGAACCTTTAGGAGCTGAAGGAAGTGGTCACAGAGATAGGGGTCTTGTAACTGTAGTGCAGTTCTACTTCGGGTCTGAATCTCCATTTCCTGGCAGCATGATATAACTAGCCACCACCAAGCACACCACCATAATTTCCACACGATGATGGACTGGATCCTTGAAAACTGTGAGACAAAATGAACCCTTCCCACAAAATGTTTTTTCAGACATTCTGTTAAGGAATAATAAGATAACTAGGGCATGTTGATTCAGACATGGCATGTCCTTCACTTAGCCATCCCATCAGAGTAGATAAGGATGTCCATAATATCCACACCTAGTACATTCAACACAACCAGGAAAGTGGGCATTCTGTGTGGTAACAGATCCATTAACAGACCTGATCTTGTGATAAAAGTGAATTATGTAGCTGGGGTCTCTGGGGATATCGAGATTTTTGAGCTCTTTAAAAAGGTACGGGGGAGAATTTTCTGCAGGTTCCTGCCAACCTGGCAACAGGGCCTAAGGAGCATGTCGATCTCCAGGGACCTGGAGATGACACGTGGGAAGTGTGAACTTAACTCCAATCATGTCAACTAAACAGTGGCAGCACGGAGCCATCAACAGGAGTCAGTGGAGTCTCAGGGATGAGGCACTGTTCAAGTCATCAAACTACCTAACTGTGTCCATGGCCAGGGAGTGTATAAGCAGCTATTAGAACCTCTCTCACACACGAAAAAATCACCCCCTTTCTGCTGCCAAAACCAATACTCCACTTTCTTGGCTGAGTAACCCAAACACTTCTTTTGACAGCAGCAGCTTTCAACTCCAAATGCAAGGCCAAGTTGTATGACAAAGAACCCATCCGCCCTGCATTTGGATATGACTGATGCTTCCTCACAGCCATTGTAAACATGTCCCCCCACTGTGGGTGCAGCATCAACAGTTCTTAGACATCACGTTGGAAGGAGCCACTGTATCATTCTTTTACCTCTGAGACTGTAGATGGATGCTATCTAAAATACATAGATAGAAGCCATGAAATATACCTTTCTTCTCCCCATGAATGATCTTCCCACGTGTGTGCATACACCAGAACACGCCATATGATCTTCAAATGTACTGTTAGAAACGGGGCTAAAGCCTATAGAATGCATCCCACAGATTGCTCGGAGGCCCAGTGCTCCCCTTCTGAGGCCTGAACCCTGGAAATGGCCAGAAATTCCTGGGTTATAAATTACTCACAACTCACACGACATTCTCCGGGTTCAGTTAAGGGTAGTTCTGCGCAAGCTTGACAGATTCCTAAGGCAGTACCTGTGGCTAAGTCAAATCACATGTCGACACATTTAGAGTTTCCTTATATCTGAACCATGCAGGGAATAACCAGCACAAACCCAACAGTCGCTGCAACCAGGGCTGGCTCGTCAGAGTGCAGTAGAAAGACAGGAGCTTCTAGGTTTGTAGACATGACCTTGATTATTTCCTTCTAACTTCAAATGTGAATGGAAACCATCTTCTTTCTTGCATAAACCACATATAATAATTTGCAAATATATAAAATAGAACTCAAAAAAAAACCAGTCTGAGTGCTACATTTGAACACTTTTTATGTTAGTGGCATGAGACCACTTCCATGTTCTCATACAATGCATTTTAATCACGTTCCCTACCGTTCCTTGAAACCCTCCTCTTTCTTCCCCCTTCCCCCTTTCTGTTGCACCCTGCCTCCCTTAGGTCATCTTATTTCTACTTTAATGACTTCTATACAAATATGATTTTATGTGCCTAAATAAAAGTTAGGCTCCAAATGAAACAAACATGCAGTATTTATTTTTCTGAGAGTTGCTTAATTTGTTTAATGTTTATCTCCAGTTGTATGAAATATTTCTACAAATGACATAGCTTCATTCTTTTTTATAGCTGAAAATCAATCCACTGTGTACACATCACATTTATTTATTCACTCCTCTAGTGGATAGGATGCAAGTTGGCTCCATAGCTTAGTTATCATGGACAGTGCTGCCATAAACACCGGTGCGCAACCACACCTCCGATGTGCTAATTTGGCAAAGTGAGGTCATATGGTCACGGTCTCTCTAGCTTTCAGTCTACCTTTTGAGAAACTTTGTAGTTTCTAGACAAATTCTGTTTCCAACAGCAATGTGTAAGAGCCGCCTTTTGTTGCAGGGTATTTGATCGTACTCTGACACTCAAAGACTGTTAATAAAGCTAATCTTAAATTGGGGGCAGAGTTAATGACTAGATGACCAGAATTAACCATAGATATTTTTGAAGAATCCAAGATATAATAAGACAGAGAGGCACAGGAAAGAGCAGGGAGGGACTTAAACAGATTCGCGGGCCCTTCCGATCTGGGAAGCATGGAGGGAAAGAGGGTCAGCTGATAGTTCCTCTGCTGCTTTCTGGATCTCTCATGTTTTTACCCAAATATCCAACTGTCAAGTTTTTATTAATAATAGAACAATTTAGATAAACACTCTACCTTTTGTCTACATCCTTGACAGCATTTGCTGTAATTTCTTTTCTTGATCAGTGTCATTCAAACAGGAGTGAAATGGAATCTCAGTGTAGCTTTCTGAAAATGTTAATTTTTGTAGAGAATTTTATATACGTATACAATGAACATGATAGCATAAACCGCCCTCCAGCTCCCAGAAACTTCCCCTCATACACACACTTCTGACTTCATGTCCATTTTTCTTTTTTTGATAACCCAATAAGTTCATTTAGTGCTGCCCATATGTGCATGGGTATGGGACCATCCACTGGAGTATGGAAAATCTACCAATGGCCATACATTTTTTTTAAAGAATGATTATCCCTCTTCCAGAAACTATGAACTACAGTAAAAGATGGGGCCTAGAGAGTACCTCCCCTTTATGCTGGAATTTGGGCTAGCCTGATCCTGTGCCGGTAAGTACGAGATCAAGACTACAACAGCCATGTCACATCTGGAAATTTGTATTTCACAGCTCAGATGGTGATGGTGAACCTTTTTTCATGTGTTTATAAGCTGTTTGTAAGTCATCTTTGGAGAAGTGTCTGCCCGTTTAGTTAGCCTGCTTATTGACTGGGTTGATTCTTTGTTTAAATTTTTTCTATTATTTGTATATTGTATATATTATTCATTGGTCAGATACATAGCCAATATTTCTTCCATTTTATACACCATCACTTCACTCAAATGTTTCCTTTGCTGCTCAGAAGCATTTGAATTTCATGAAATTCCAGTTACCTTTTCTTGGCATTGTTCCCTAAGTGATTGGGGTCTTCTTTATGGAGTTATTGACACAGCGATCAAGCTGGGACTGAGTTTTCTTTCTCTAGCTTTTATGAGCACACAAAGTGCTGTTGAGACTTCCAGGGCAGGACAATTGTCAGTGGTAGCCTTGATGTTGCCATACTGACCTTCTAGGAAAGATGCACCCACTGGTGCCATAGTGGGATGAATGCTTGCGTAACCAACCACACTCTGTTTGGGTTTGAGGCCATAACCACAAGAGGAATTCATAACTGGTACTGGAAATCTGGTCAAAAGCACGTGAATTAGAATTTAGCTCTAGTCACTGTGTTTTGCAGAGGTAGTCTGCCGTTTCCTTATACATTTTTGACATCTTTCTAAAGAAAAAGATAATCAGGTAACTGGAATTTCATATGTTTATATCTTGATCCTCAATTCTGTCCCAGTTTGTGTGTGTGTCTGTGTGTGTGTATGAGAGAGAGAGACAGAGAGACAGAGAGACAGAGAGAAAGAGAGAGAGAGATATCACACTCTTGTGGAGGTCAGAAGACAATGTGGGGGTCCCAGGGATAATACCCAAGTCCTCAGGCTTGACGGCAAGTGCCTGTACCCGCGAGCCAACTTGTAAACCCCTGTGAATTTGTTTCTGTCAGGGAGGAACATTTTGTAAGTATTTAGTGTACTTGAAATCAGTATGATGATATTTTCAGCATTGCTCTTTTGTTCAAGATTGTTTTAACAAAAGGAGCTTTTGTCCTTCTCTGTGAATTTTATGGTAGATTTTTTTTCTTTTTCTGTGAAGAAAATCACTGGACTTTTGATGGGGATTGGGTAGAATCTGCTGTTGCTGAAAACAGTGATCAGTTCTGAGAGTGATCGAGTGGAACCTTTAGGATCCAGGGTCCTATTGATGGCGATAATCTGACTTCTTCCTTCCTATTTGTATTCCTTTCATTTCCTTCTCTTGTCTTATTGCTCCAGCTACAATTTCAAGCACTGTATTGAAAAAGAGTAGAGAAAGTAGACACCCTTGTCTAATTCCTAATTTAGTAGAATCATTTTGGCTTCCCCCCATTTAGTATAATATTGACTATGGACTTGTATGTAACTAATATGTTGAATTCCAATTATTTCTTTCTCTAATTTCTCCTAAATTTAATCATGAACAGGTGATCAGTTTTCTGGGATTTAGTCATGAAGAGGTGTTCAATTTTGTCAAAAGCCTATTCTCCCTCCTATTGAGACAAACATGATTTCTGTCCTTGAGTACATTTATTTGATACTTTATATTTAATAATTCTTTTGTGCTGGATTAGCTCTGAAATAAAACCAACTCAGTCATTTGAATGGTCTTTTTGATAAATTCATGAATCCAGTTTTCAGGTGTTTTATTGAGAATTTTTGAAGAATCACCAGAAAGATTGACCTCTTATTTTCTTGTATCTTAATAGTTTAAGTAGTATTGGCATTAGCTCCTCTTTAAAGTCTATCAGGCTTTTAACTATAGAACCCAGATGGCCACTAACCATGCCAATACACTCGAGCTGCATTCCTAATACTTATTCTAAAGCCCACAGATGAATGCAACTGTCACTGCGCACCAAAGCAGTTTCCTTTTGCAGCAGATGGAGATGATCATAGAAGGCCATAACTGCTCAAAATTCAGAGAACTGACATTGGGTATGCAGCTTCAATTGGTGCATTTATAATACAACCACCTGAGACTCAAGGAATGTGATGGAATGATTATAGGATCCAGAGAACCAGGATGTATCCTGAGAGGTTTTGTCTTTTATATAAGATAGAGAAGATGAGCCGGGCGGTGGTGGCGCACGCCTTTAATCCCAGCACTTGGGAGGCAGAGGCAGGTGAATCTCTGTGAGTTCGAGACCAGCCTGGTCTACAAGAGCTAGTTCCAGGACAGGCTCCAAAGCCACAGAGAAACCCTGTCTCGAAAAACCAAAAAAAAAAAAAAAAAAAAAAAAAAAAAAAAAAAGATAGAGAAGATGGGCCCATGAACTCTCAACAATATGGTGCCTAAACAAGACCTGAATATAGATAATACTAGTTGGCATGACAACATGGATAGAGGAAATCTCACAAGCTGCCCCCCCTTCTCCAGATGAACAGCTACAGGCAGTTAATGGCTATGGAGAGAGGAGAATATGTCTTCCCAGGGATGATCCCCCAACTGGTTATCTAACACCAAATGGTCAGTATATATATATATATATATATATATATATATATATATATATATATGTGTGTGTGTGTGTGTGTGTGTGTGTGTGTGTGTGTGTGTGTATACAAATACATATATATGCTAATGCTAAGTGGGTTCAGTAAGTTGTGCACAGACATATAATATATTACAATAAAGTTGGAGATTCTAGGAATGTTTTGGAAATGAGAGGTGGAAAACAATGTAAATACAATACACATACATAAAATTTTAAACAAATTTTAATTTTTTTCTAAATATGTAGAAATCAGTATAATTTTCTCGTTTCCTAAAATACCACAAGCTATCAGATTTACATAGACTAGAACACCAAAGAAAATAACAAAAACCCACAATGAAACATTAAGCTTATTTTTTTAAAAGGAAAACAAAGGTAGAAAAATAACCAGAACCTTGGAAACAGACACAATGTTAGGTGCGCAGGAAAGTGGTGGATCCAGGAAGAGCTGGGGGATAGGGTGAATGTAAACAAGACGTATTGTAGGAAATTTTTAGAGATCTTTTTAAATCGATAGAGATATGGATGAGGATGGACTGAAGACAGAAAAACGTTGTGCCAAGGAAAGCAGCTCAGGGAAGAACATCGAGATTCTACTAGGGTCAATGGAGTTCAAAGGTCATTTGAGCTGCAAAAGATTATAACTGAGAAGGGAAAAGAGGAATGAAAGGAGAGGAGGCAAAGAAGAAAAGAGGTAGATTGAGTTTGTGCATTTGTCGTGTGTAAGAAGAGTAGTAGAGAGAACAGATGAATAGAACAGGTGGAGATACACTGGACCACTGACAAGCAAAGCAATACATACACTAAAGCAAAGTGATTTGGGGCTCTCATGCAAGAGTAAAGATTTAAAATTAAAAGCATTAAAAATAGTAACAAAAAAGACAGCATGTGATTAAAAACACATTAGATTTTAAAAATATTGCATCAGCCCGCCTTTTTTCGATGGTGGGGATAAGTTTTGAATTCTTTCTGGGATGCTCCGAGTAGCAAACAGTGTTGATGGGTGGGAAGAAGTTGTAATGTGCAATTCTAGTTCCAGTCTCTAAAAACAGATTTGGAGTGTGCATTTCCCCAGCGGACTTCAGAGCAATTACCTTTTGGGTTGAGCTTCTGGCATCACTATGTTGAGTTGAACCCTAGAGTTTCAGCTCCCTTAAAGAACTGATGATTGCACTGGCTTGGCAGAGACGTGCGGGAGGGGTGGGGTGAAAGCCCTTGTTGCAGATTTCCATTGACTTGATTGGCAGGGGGACTGCCTTAGGCTGGTAGTGCCACCTTTCAGCCCCTACATCCAATCAGAAAGGACCCCTGGACTTTCTGCCCAAGGAGGTTCCCTAGAATTATATCCTTCTGCCCAGCAATAGTGTGGGCAAGGGGAGGGTGTGTGCCACTGTCTGATGATCCTCACTGGCCTCAGCCAGATTTCTGCAGTAGAACTGAAGCTCTGCTCCAGCGTCTTTAGTGCCAACTGTGTCCAGTTGTCCCGCTAACTCTTCCTACAATTCATGTGTGTGTGAGGGTGGGCACTACCCTGGCAGTTCCCATTGACCTTGCTGGTGCAACTCCATGAAACTTTTATAAATGAAAAATTCCAAATAATTTACAAGTCTGAATGTGATTTAAAAAAAAATGTTAATGCTTTGATTCTGTGGAGTTCTTCCAAAATATCCATCTTAAATTCATTGTGTTCACCAGCTCTCTTCACGCGACACTCCAAGCGAATAGTACTTGATTATCGTACAGTAATGATACAAATGAAACAAACAGTTTTACTGAAAAATAGTTGGCTAGTCCTAAGCATTTTGTATTGGCATGTGCATTGATCATGGCTTTAAAGAGAGAAGGGAAGTATTAATTCAGAGGATTGGTGTAATTAAGAAGAGGATGGCTTCTGGAGGAAGGTTTGGTGGAAGGAGGGAGGGAAACAAGGAGGGAACAAAGGAAGAACTGTCTCCCTCACTACCCACACCCACTCTAGAGGGGTGCAGTGATCACAACTGATGAGCCAACAGAGAGATCGTATTATCAAGGGATCATGATTTACACTGAAGCTTATTCTTGGTGTATGTTCTTTGGGTTTAATTTATTATGACCTGTGCCCATCATCAGAGAATGAATATACCATGGACTCCATCAGGCCTAAGACTTTTTTAGTTGGAAGGCCTTTTCTGTTCTTTGAATCCCCTTATTTGTTATGGGGTTGTTTAAATTGTTTATCTCTTCATGGTTTACCTGCTGTTCTTGAGTTGGGCCAAGGCTCTGGGAGCTCTTAGATTCATTAATTCTTTGTATTATTTTTGTTTCTATTTCATTAATTTCTGCCCCAACTTTATTATTTCTTATATCTATTGGATTTGGGTTTGCTGCATTCTTGTATTTTCAAATCCCTCGTGAGTCATTCATTTGTGCTTTTCTGATTTTTTTAGCATTGGCTTTGTAGGTTAAGTAGACAGACTTATTTATGTTATCGATGGCAGTTATTCTGACTAGTGTGAGATGGAATTTTGATTTCAATTATTATTTCTCTGATGACTACGGATGTTGAATATTTTCAAAAATATGTATTGGTCATTTGTATTTCTTCTTTTTAGGACTCTCTGTTCAAATCATCGCCTTATTCACTGATTGGCAATTTGGGAGTTTGGTGTTTAATTTTGAAGTTCCTAATAGTGTCTGGATACTAATCCCTCGTCTGAAGTGTAGATGGCAAAGATAATCCCATCTGTCATTGCTTAGGGTTATTTCCCATGCTGTTGGGGTTCCATTCAGATATTTGTTGTCTATATCTATGTCTTGAAGTGTTTATTTGTTTTTCTTTAATGATTTCATTGTTTCTAGTTTAAATGAAGGTTTTTGATGCAATTTTAACAGTTTCCTTTGTGCTAGGTGAGTAATATGGATGTATTTAATTCACTGCAGGTGAATATCCAGTTCTTTTCAGTAGTACTCATTGGAAAGGCTTCTTTATCCAATGCATGATTTTGTTTTACAACTTTGTCAAAAATTAGGTGTCCATAAATGTGTGGGTTTCTTTCTGGGTCTTTATTGCATGCTATTGGTCTGCTTGTCTGGTTTTGTGCTAGCATCATCTTCTGCTTATCACTATGGCTCTGGAGCATAGTTTGACACCAGCTAGTGTGACCCCTCTGTCTGTTCTTTCTGCTTGTAATCAACTATTCATGGTCCTTGGCGTTTCCATAAGTTTGTGGCTCTTTTCTCGTTCTGTGAAGAATGCCATTTGGAATGTTACTGAGATTGAATTGAATCTGTAAATTGTTTTTGGTAGTACAGCTATATTCCCAATACTAATTCTGTCCATCAGAGACATGGATGTTTCTTCCCTCTCTTCTGGTGTTTTCTTCAGTTTCTCTTTTCAGTTCTGTTACCTTCATTAATAGATATGTTTCTATGTTTTTAAAAGCCTTTAAAGACTATTTTGAACAGATGCTTTTCCTGGTTTCTTTCTTGGTGAGTTGGTTGTTGGTATGCTGAAGAGCTTCCAGTTTTTGCTTGTTGATTTTTTTTTTTGTCCTAGCATTTTACTAAAAGTTCTATCAGATTCAATGTTTGCTGGAGTCATGGTGTCTTTAAAGCAATGTTTTAACTTTTTCTTTCCAATTTTTATTCCTTTTATATCTTTCTTTGTCTTGGCAATTTAGCTGAGACTTTGACCACTATAAATAATGTAGTAGAATATAGTATAAATGATAGGAGTAGAGAGACTAGACATCCTTGTGTTAGAGAAAATGTTCTCAGTTTTCACCATGTAGTATGACGTTGGCTTTGCTTTATGACATCGAGGTATGTTTAGTTTCTCATTGTTTCTTCATGAGGACATGATGAACTTTGTCTTTTCTGCATCAACTGAGATCATGTGATCACTGTCTTTACTTCTATATGATATGTTCATTGATTTGTGTCTGAACTAATCTTTCATCTCTGTGATGAAACTTATCTGGAATATATTATCTTAATTTGTTCTTGAATATATCTTACCAGTATTTTATTGAGTTTTGATAATATTCCTTTCCATTATAATCTGTGGAATAAGATTATAATTCTTGAGAGTTTGGTAAAACACATCAATGAAGCCAAACAACCTTGAAGTTTGCTTTGTGACAAGACCTTATTGCTTTAATCTCCTTGCTTGTTATAAATCTGTTTAAGTTGTTTATGTCTTCCAGCTTTAATTTCTGTAGAACATAGGCATTTAGAAATGTGTAGTTTGGATGCTCACCTTAATAGACCTGGATGGAGGTGGGTGGTCCTTGGACCTCCCACAGTGCAGAGAAACCTGCTTGCTCTTTGGGCTGAGGAGGAAGGAAGACTTGATTGGGGGAGGGGGAGGGAATGGGAGGTGGTGGCGGGGAAGAGGCAGAAATCTTTAATAATTAAATTAATTAATTAATAAAAAAAATCAGCAAGAAAAATTTAAAAAAAAAAAAGAAATGTGTTTTAAATATAAATTCCAAAGTATTGTGTGGTGATATTTTGAATTTCATTGGAATCTGTTATAAAACTCCCCTTTGCTTTTAATTTTATTTATTGAGTCTTCTCTCTCTCTCTCTCTCTCTCTCTCTCTCTCTCTCTCTCTCTCTCTCTCTTTCTCTCTCTCTTTAATTTAATTTGGTGAGGAGTTTGTCAATATTGTTAATTTAAAAATACAACTGTTTGGTTAACTATATACATTGTTCATTTGGTCTTTATTTCATTAATTTCTCACCTGATTGTTCTTATCTCTTGTCATTTGATACATTGGGTTTGGTTTCTTCTTGCTTACCTAGCGTTCTGGAGAATGCCTTTAAGTTTATTTTCCCTGAGGCTCTTCCCACAGGACCACTCCTGTTTTCCTCTTATGATCACATGTCCCCAGCTCCCTAAAGTGTATGGGGTCATTATTATTTTTCATTTCTATCATCCTGTCATTTTAAAGGATCATGTAAATTGAATCACATGTTACTTAAACTTTTGTTAGTAGTTTTAGTGATATAATTTACACGACACAGAATTTAGCCCCTTAAAACACAATTCAGTGATTTCTGTCATATTCATAAACCTGTGCAAACATCAAACATCACCACCATGGAACTACAAGAATATTTAGGTATCACATACCCTTCAGCTATCATTCTCCAAAGACTCCTATCCCCAGCTCAAAAACACCTGACAACAACTGACGAGTGGCAATGACATAAGCTGTGGGAGGGAGAAACAGGATCTTGCAAGTTAGCTGCAGTACACGGGAAGCTACACTGTGTGACTGGAAAGTACACAGTACAGGTGAAGGTGAGTATTGGAAATTATAACACAATTGACAATCATAATAAAACAGAAAATGCAAGGATGCTTCTCATGCAAACAGAAGATATAAAGTCGAATTATATAAAATGCCAATTAAAACCAAAGAAGGCAGAAGAACTTAGGGGGTGGAGTGGAGAAACAACAAGAATCAATGAATAAACACAATGGCTAGAAAACAGTTGTGAAATGTGTTGAGTTTGTGAAAGAAATTAGAAAGTTACCAGAACCAAATGGAATCACTTTTGTCAAGCCTAACAAAGAATAAAGATGATGTTTGTGCAATTGACTGATAGTAGCTATCATCAAAAACTGCCCAAAGACTAGAGCACCCTCATTCCAAGCTTCTACAGAGACATCCGAAGGGTAGGTGCCTGTTGAACCTCATACTGATGTGCTTTTGTTGTTAAGATTTTTAACTAGACAGTTATTTCATGATGTCTGAGGTAACACACCTTTTCTTTGGAAATCTCTTACTTCCTATGTGTCCAGCCCTAATCCATAGGAGTCCTCTAAGTGCTCCATGGCCAGGGCCTTGTCCCTTACTTACCACAGCCGGTGTCTGACACAAAAGGAGCCCTAGCAAGTGTTTATAGTAAGGGAGTCCTGATATATTCCTCTCCATCTTACTCCTTCTCGGAGCTTCAGCTGCTGGAGGAAGCTCCAGCTGCAGGAGGCTGGTGTAGGGGCCAGATTGTACAGGCCCATATTCTACATTGTCTGGTGGCCAGAATTCTGAGCAACCTTCAAGGCACAATTTACACTTGCCATACAGAAGGTGGTCACCTAGCCTTTGATAGTGAGACAAATTGATGCCATCTAAAGCAAGTGGTCAGGATATGCTAATGTCGTTCTGCTCCTTCCATTGTAATTTAGGAGGTCACCTGGGGAAGAGGTGTTATTTAGTCTATGTGACAGAGCAGCCATAGTTATGAATAAGACTTAAGTCATTCTCCTCCACTACCCAAAAGAGAGAATGCTAATAAACTTCCCCCTCAGCTTACCTTTTGATATAAAAGCTGCTTGGATAATAAATGCGGGTGATCTTCAAGATCTGAATGAACCCTGAGACTCCCCCCCGATATTGCCCTGTAAACTGTACCCCAATTATTCCCATGCCGCTACTCTGGCAAAAGAAATGATTTATGTCTGGGTCGGACACCTACAGGCTGGGTATCAGCCACAGCTGATATAGTATTAAGTCAAAAGGGTTATAACCAAGAGGCTTCTGAAACCAGATTGTCTGTTACACTGTTACAGATGCAAGTCAAAATTAAAAGGACTGGTCCTGGCAACTCTCTAAGTCACTAGCATGGCCAGATAGCAACTGGGACGGTATCCGCTGGACCTAAAAGAGCCTGTGTGCTTTATAATGAAACTTTCGAGAGAAGTGGAGAGAAGCAGAGTAAATAACTTACATGATTTACACTGGCTAGAAAGCAGGGTGGTGCGGACAAAGCCTTGGGTGCTGGATGATTCTGAAAGCACAATACAGGGTCACCTCGATGGCACACCCTCCACACAAACCAACCACGGAACAATATTCTTTTTCCTTTGATTTTCTTTTCTTTGCCAGTTCACGTTTATGCTATTCACTAAACTCTTTTCTCTTCCATCCCTCCATCACAGATTAGTCTCAGACTTCATTTGTTTACTTCAGAATTCTTATCAACTATCATAAGCCATGTTAATGACATCATCAGCGATGGACTTTGGTCAATTATAAGGAATTGATATTCCCACTTTCCAGATGCCGTGGCTATGGGACCTTCTCAGCACGACATGGGTGGGAACCCATGTGTTTCTGGTGATGCAGTAGAAGGGATCCATAGTGCTGACAGCCACAGGGGAGCAGAACAGAGCAGAATTTCAGCCCCAGGGAAGCTGAGAGAGGGGATCATGAGTCATGGCCAGCCTGGGCTGCATAGTGAATCCCAGTTGTGTGTGACGCTGGCTTTACCCAAGATAGAGCTAGTGAAGGCAGACTGGGTGAGAGGAACACACTAAAGAGTTCGAGTGTGAACATTAGGCTTCCCTGTGGAGTCCTCCGGAGGCTCCACCTCAGAAACCTTCAGTGGCAGCCTCTCTCCTCTCCATCCTGCTTCTCACCATCTTAGGATGGTAAGCACTGCTGACACGTTCATTTTTATGACTTCCGTGTGACTGCCTCTGGCCCCAGAAGATTGGTCCTCTCTCCTCACTGAACCAAAGCCATCCAGGGCATGCCCTAAGTCATGGCAGACTTAGGAATGTTTGCTTTTCTGATTACCACTGGCCTCTGAAGTGACTTAGGGCCTCTTCAATATGGCCTTGTCAACCCTCCAGCCTAGAAAGTTCAATGACCACTTGGGAGTAAATGACCAGGAGTCTTTGCATTAATAATTAAATATATTTACTAGAGCATATACAATCTGTCCCTGGGAAAATTCTGCTGCTTTTAATAAAGAGATACTTTTCTTCCCATGTATGTTTTTAGTTACAGAATGCAGTATATTTATTTTAAGAGTGGTAATTTTTAGGTAACGACAGTTGTAATATTCATGTTTGAATTGTTTCTATGGCTCTGATTTTAAGAAGTAATCAATTCATGAATCATCACTGGGTTGTAAACAGGAAGAGAATTGACTGAGCAGAGGAGGTGGACCTGGGAGAAACTTGGAGTTCAGATGCTGTTTGTGGTCTTAACAACTGTGTCCCTTGCCAGTCAATACTTTCAAAAGAGTAAATAGTGACAGCTGACTCCAGACATCTAAGTATGTGATAAAGATTTATTATAATTTTAGAACCTAGGAATTTTATGTTTAAGTTAACTCTGTTACGTAGTACATATTTTACTTCAAAATATATTCTTTTTGCTATGGTCCTTTTGATTATCATAATAAAATTAATATATTAGTATCTTGAGAAATGCAGAAAGTAATAAAGTTTATATAATCACATTATTTAGGAAAATAAATAGACTTCATCTGGTTTTTTTATGCCACGGTCTTTATGCTGTTTTATGTTTTTATACTCATTATTACGAATATAAGAAGCTTAAGGCCATTTAGAATTTTATCATATATAATTGTATATGGTATTGTATCATGTATTACTTTTGTACTATTTAAAAATAATACTCTTTCATTATGATAAGGTATATAGCAAAGGCTATTTCTATAAAAATATTTTTCTAGCTATCATTCATCCATCTGTCTATCTAACCACCCATCTATCAACTATCTTCCCATCTACCACCTATCTTCCTGTTACCATGAACTGTTTGGTCTAGCTCTGCATATTGAATTGTAACCTAACTTTATATATACACAGACTATAATCTACTCTTGTACCAAGTAGCTGAGTCTCAACCAGTCACAAACACCACTATTCAAACTAGTGTAAATAGGAGAGACGCAAGCTCTAGCCACCAGGACTGTTTCTGTCCGTGTTTAACTTCCTGTATGTCTCTGTATGTTCTCTGCCTGTGCATAGAACATGCGTGGTAGAGTGAAGCATTCTCAGCCATTTGATCTGTGCTTCCTTTTCATTCCAGAGCCACAAATAAAACCAGTTAGTTATGATCTATAAAATTCTATCTACTGTAATCTGTCTTATAATATATCTGTATCTTTTTTAATGATCTTTCTTAAGACAAATTCCTCAAAATGAAGTTACTGGACCTAAAAACAGAAAAGGGTTAAAGACCATAATATATTGTATAGTTTTCATTGTATAAAAAGATTTTATTCATTGAAATTCTAAATCCCATCTCCTCATATTCTAACCCAGACTATGTAATGTGGAAACTGCTGTCTCTCTCAGTCTCAATTTGTCCTTCTTGCTTATTGTGCTTTTTTGTAAGTTACATTATCCATATTCCTTACTCACTTATCTGATGAGATGCTGTTATTTTGTTGGATTGTATATTGTTGCTTTTTTATTATTATTTTAAGAATAACTCCATGAGCCAGGCAGTGGTGGTGCATGCCTTTAATCCCAGCACTCAGGAGGCAAGGCAGGGGGGAGTCTCTGTGAGTTCAAGGCCAGCCTCATCTACAAGAGCTAGTTCCAGGACAGGCTCCAAAGCTACAGAGAAACCCTGCCTGGGAAAAACAAAACGAAGAATAACTCCATGAATCATCCATTCTTGACATTGTTTGCATTTCAATTCTATATATTTTTAAATTATAATAAATAGCATATATTTAATCTGTGTTATCTGATACATATTTAGCTTTTGGGAATCAAGTATTTGTCTCCTAATTCTGTGACTTGTCTTTTAACTCTCTTAACAGTGTCTTTCATGAATGGAAGGTTTTTTTGTTTTGTGTTGAGCCTCATGGAGGCCTGAGTGTGAGGCCCAGTTTAATTTCCTGAACCTAATTTGAATTGGCATGAGGCCTAGTATAACTTTCTGAGCCTAGCTCGAGTTTGGAGACCTGTTTCTGGCTACCCATGCTAGGCCCGCCTCTGCCCAGACACCACTAATGTGGCAGAATGTTATTGGCTCTTGTTCCTTCCTCCACCTTGGCCCATCCCAGGCTTCTCCGTCCCCATCACAACCCTATATAAATCTCTGTTTGATACCATTAAATGAGTTCCTGCTTTGACAGACTCCTGACTCAGTGGGTGTGCTTCTCCCTGGTGCCCAGCGGGGAGGGCTGAGTCTTGACATTACACTCCTCATTCCATTCAGCTCCAGGGAGAGTCTGGTGGGTCTGGCTCTGCCCTTCCCCCTCCCCCTCTGTCTGCCAGAGAACCCGGCAGATTGGATCCATTGTGTGAGGAAGGAAAAATCTTGTATGGGAACAGAAGAATCCCGTGTGAGAATACAGGAGAATTGCTGATGGGCAATTGGTCAGCGGGTGAGTGTACCCCATTAAAAATGGGGCAGTTATTTTTTAAACAAAGTTCTACTTTGGAACCTAGTTCAATAAATCCTACTTTGAAACTGAGTTCAATGTACCCAGTCCTAAACCCCTTTTACAGCACCCCTTGGATCTCAAGGGGTCCTTTACCTCCCTTACCTCCAGATCCCCCTACAAACCTCTTTTGAGCACTCTCTGCCCTACCACTTGGCTGCAGGAGGGTCCTGCCCTATAGAGGAGTTCCCTCTGCACCCCAGCTTCAAATGGGGAAGGAGCATTAGTAGGGGAAGTTGCTGCTTCCAGGTTTCAAGGAGAGGTAGCTTCTTTCGGAGCCCCAGAGGGAGACAGGGCATACCTGTTTCCTGTAAATGATAACCCAGGTGGTAACCGGCCTAATGCCTGGTACCCTTGGGAAGCCCAGGATCTTAAGGATTTAAAGAAAGTTTTAGCTGAAGATAGATCAAATTCACCCTGGGCCGAAACCATCCTCCAGAGGTTAGACCATCAATTTTGCACTGCCCGGGACTGGAGAGATCTGGCCAGGGCCTTGCTTCTGGGATCTTATTTTCTTAAATTATTTTGGGAGGTCCCGCTTCTTGGGGCCTTCTTGACCTCACAGCTAATTGCCTTACCATTTAAAGGATAATAACTTCAAGGTGGCTCTAGATAAAATTCAGTCTATCCCTCCCTTTAAAATGTTGGGCTCCATCTTGTCCCTTGATTTGGTTTCCCCAGTCAAATCCCAATTATACATTCAGGATTCCTGTACCCTATACTCAATGTCAAAAGGTACTAGGAGAAATAAATTGGATGAGGCCATGAATATCTGTTTCCACGGAACAGCTGGCCCCATTGTTTGAACTCCTAAAAGACCTCAACTTCTCATCCTGAGTTACTTTATCTTCTCATCATCTTACGTCAGGTCCAACAGGCCATGGACATGGCAGCCCTGAGGGACTTTGATCCTGACCTGCCTGTCTTCCTATATATTTTTCCTGGGGAAACTTTGTGCACTGCATTATTAGCACAGGACGGAGAGCCTATTCATTGGGTTCACCTCTCAGTGGGTGGAGCTCCCAGGGATTCCATGACCAATCAGGTAGCCGAATGCATCACTAAAGGCAGGGACATTTCGATCAGGACATTTGGCATAGAACCTCATCCCCTTATTGTTTCGTTTAAAATCACTGATCTCACCTGGCTTCAGAGAAATCATAGTAGAGTTGCCATAGCCCTTGATAGATTCTCAGGAAAAACTGATTGCCGTTATGGCCCTCACAATGGATGAACTCCTTTCTCAACTGGAGTAGAGGCCTCCTAAGCTTCTTCTGTCTCATCCCAACTCCAATTTTCTTACAGTGTTTACCGACGGGGTGGGGGGAGCACTTGGGGGCCTTCCTTGTTGTATTCCCACCTCTCCTATGGGGAGAGGAGCCAATGCTTATAAAATCAATTTCCCATAAGGTGGAGGGATCAGCACAGTTTAAAGAATTATTTGCTGTCATTATGGCATTGGATTCCATAACAGAGTCGTTTGATCTATTCTCTGGTAGCCTCTATGTTGTAAGCTTTTTGCCTAACCTGGTTGAGGCCTGTATTAAACTAGACTCCAACCCTAAATGGAGGGACCCCTTGACTGGGGCCTGGAGAGGACCAGACCTCAAGAGAAATGATAGCAGTTTATATTGTTTTGGAGGCTCTAGGGCCCCCACATTAAACTCTGCAAAGAGACATTTCTTTGATGAATCCCAAGGCAATCACTAGTCTACATCTATATACTCAAATATTCAAGAAGCAGTTTGACATGTTCATTTATAAAAATGATACTCATAGATTCAATCCTTGTGTTATGACCTTCCAAGCTGTGTGCTTTGACCAGGGCTACAGTATTGACATGAACTACCTCCGGAGAAGTGAATTTTGAAGTCAAACACAAAGCAATCAGTTACCTCCATAACAGTTGTGGCATGACTGTGTTAATAAACATGTCTAGAAAGTTGGTATTATGGTATGGCAAGACCCAAGCTTAGAAGGAAAGTTGTGCCTAAGAAAGGGGAAACCTAAGCTGCCTACAAAAATCACTTCTGGCTCTGTAAAGGATAGCCAGAAGGGAAGAAGCCTCCATCATGGTTTCTCTGTATTCTGCAAACAAGCTGCATGGTGTCTTCAGAAATTGGGTCTTACTGTACCAGTTCTGGTGGGCGTGTTTTTAGTTCAATCTTTGGTCTGTGTACTTTGATGAAGGAATTGAGAGAAATTATATCCAGCATTATTACTGGAAAGTGTATATGAATTTCTGTCATTTTGTTAAATTTGTGGTGTTTTGCTGAGCTGCTCTCTAGAAAGCTTCACTCTTTCCTGCACCTTCATTGATGAGGCACTTTTTCTCCAGTCTAAAGCATTTCTTTAAATGTCTTTTGTGGAGCTTGGTCAGTGGCCACGAATTCTTTTAGCCTCCAAATCACTACTTTTAGAAGAAAAGCTTTGTCTTCAGTAATTTCGTGTTAATTTATATTGGACTTTTAATAAATATTTAAGAATAAAGATTCTTATTTTTGTCAAAAAATGTTACAGCTTCTTTTATATATGTTAATATTTAGTAAAACCTTAACAGCTCTGTTTTCAAATCAGTACACAACACAATATTTTGGATAATAACCCCATTGGTAAATGCTGTAGTTAATATCTCTCTCCCTCGTGTGTGTGTGTGTGTGTGTGTGTGTGTGTGTGTGTGTGTAAAGGAGGTTTATGGAGAGGTTAAAGGCACCATGGCCTCATCTATATTTCCCCTCCAGAATCAATATCTAGCATCATTTTTCACAACTCTAAAGCTTACAAGAAAGCCCTGAGAAAATCCACCCATCTCAAGGCATTCCCTCATATCCCTGGAAAGACTGTTCTCTTCTCTAACAGAGCCCTCATGGGGAGTCTCTGATGACTGAGGCGACGGAAGATACAAGGTTACAAATGTTTTCCTTTGACCCCTAGAAACTCTTCTGAGCTATTTTCACATTTCTTCAAATAAATTTGGCTGGAGGAAAGGGAAGGGATTTCATAGTTACTTTCTGTCTTGGATTGTCTACAAGAGGCTGGAAAGTAGAAGACTGATATTATCTGCAGATACCTCAATAGCTTCAGACCAGCTGTGTAATGGTTCTGATGGTCATGAGCATTCCCCTGCAAGCATTGTTCACTCGAGTTTGCCAATGCACAGCATTTATGGTACATTCTGGATTTCACTAAAGATATGAATTGCTTTCTGAATAATTAAGTTTTTATACTACCTACAGGCATAATAATGCCTAACTTGAAGTCAATCTGTTTTGGAAAATGTCTTTTTCTCTGTAAAATATAATTGTCAGCAGCTTGCCAGATGGGACTTTAATAGGGAATATGGCTCACAGTGCCAGGACAGACATGTCCCAGAAATGTGCACTGGTTTGGGAGTAGGCAGAGATGCCAAAGTACAGTTTGTACATATTCCATTTTCTGTGGAAACGCCACATAAAGGTTGGGAATATTTATGTTTTATGTCTGAACTTTATGAGGCATTAACAGAATGAGAATTATCCTGGAGAAATAGTAAGTTCTTCTCAGGGAGACCACTATAAAACACTCACGTTCAGCTACTGCCTAATGTATATAGTTTTCCAGGTCATTTCAGAAGTTTATTTTCCAAGAATACCTTGCTCCCTCCACTAACTATAATTTTAAATATTAATATTTCTGCTAGTGTTTGATTGGAAGTTCAACTCTGGGATCCCAATTGGTTAGATCCAACCACTTGTCCATAAAGCAAAACAGGTAGAGAGAGGGTAGTGACTCAGGAACCAGAATTTAAATCTCCTTCCTGGCCACATGGGATGAAAGGTTGAGGGCTGTATATCCTCCAGGTATCAGTGTCCTCTGGTTCCAATAGGAAAGCACTAAAGCAGGAGTTGTATGTAGATGCTGTATGGACACATAATTTTATTAGAGTCAGGGATATTGTTGGATGGAGATGCTGGACAGACACACAGTCTTCTTAGGGTCAGGAATAGTGTTGGATGGAGATGCTGTAACATACACAGTCTTATTAGGGTCAGGGATATTGTTGGATGGAGATGCTGTACACACACACAGTCTTATTAGGGTCAGGGATATCGTTGTATTGAGGAGATGTATAGACACATGGTTTTATTAGGGTCAAAAATATTGCTGCTGCCTAGAGAACAGTCTCTATTTGTTTTGTAAGAAGCTTACACAACAGATCTGTGACTCTGAATTTTGATAAACCAAGAGAAAGAACAATTCAAGGAAGAACCAGTAACAGAAACAGACTCATGTCCATGAGGTTAAAACCAGGATCCTTCTTCAGTACCATTGGTGGCTTACCAAAACACAAATTTTTCTGAAGTGAACTCTTTTTTGATAAAATCTCTCTTTTGCATCTAATCTAGATCTGTAGATATGGTCATTTTTCTCACTCTTGTTATGCATAAACTCTACTTGCTCAAGTATTTTTATTTAAATCAGTATCTATTTCATTATTGGTATTATTAATTATTAAATTCTAATAAGTTTGTATTATGAATAAACCCAAAATGTCTCTCTAGTGGGAGAGATAGCCTTCCCCAGAGAAGAACACACCAGTTGTTTATCCAAAACCAAGTGATCAACATGCATGCAAGTAGCCTTCTACAGCCTGAGCAGGTTGCACTTAAGAATATACATGTATATACAGATATGCATGTAATAATAATTAATGAAAAAATAGGTCATAGATTTGAAAGAGAGCAAGGAGGAAGTTTATGAGAAGGTTTGGAGGGAGAAAAGGAAAGGGTAAAACATTGTAATTATAATCTCAAAAAAAAGAGAGAAAGGGAGAAAGAGAGGGAGGAAGGGAGAAAAGAAAGAAGGAAGGAAAGAAAAGGAAAGAAAGTAGCTGAACAAATCCGGGGAAGCAATACAGTAAGCAATGTCCTCCCATGGTTTTTGCTTCACTTCCTGCCTGAGTTCCTACTTTGGCTTCTCTTGGTTATGGACTATAGTCTGTAATCCAAATATATACTTTCTTCCCTTTAAAAATGCTTCTTTGAAAAATAGACTGTAGTCTTAACTTTCTAAAAGGTGGTGTGGGGTCTGGATGAACTTTCTACCTTAAAATAGCTGACATACAACTGACTGAGTTGGGAACATAGGCCAGGCACAGTGTTTGCCAATGTGAGGCCCTGGGCTAAAGCCCTAGCACTACTCCAAACAAGCAAGCAAACAAACAAACAAAACAGGAAAAAAACTTCTGAAAAACTAAAGTCAACTATTTTAGAGTATAGTCAATAAAGGAAAACCATAAGTGGAGTTTACAAGGGCAGCTGAGGATAGGGAACCTGAAATGACCCTATCCTATAGCCATACTGATGAATATCTTGTATATCACCATAGAACCTTCATCTAGCGATGGATGGAGATAGAGACAGAGACCCACACTGGAGCACCGGACTGAGCTCCCAAGGTCCCAATGAGGAACAGAAGGAGGGAGAACACGAGCAAGGAAGTCAGGACCACGAGGGGTGCACCCACCCACTGAGACGGTGGGGCTGATCTATTGGGAGCTCACCAAGGCCAGCTGGACTGTGACTGAAAAAGCATGGGATAAAACTGGACCCTCTGAACATGGCAGACAATGAGAGCTGATGAGAGGCCAAGGACAATGGCATGGGGTTTTGATCCTACTTCATGTTCTGGCTTTGTGGGAGCCTAGCCAGTTTGGATGTTCACCTTCCTAGACCTGGGTGGACGGGGGAGGACCTTGGACTTTCCACAGGGCAGGGAACCCTGACTGCTCTTCGGACTGGAGAGGGAGGAGAAGAGGAGTGGGGGGAGGGGGAGAGGAGCGGGAGGAGGGGGAGGGAAATGGGAGGCGGGGAGGAGGCGGAAAAATTTTTATTTATTTATTTATTAAAGATTTCTGCCTTCTCCCCGCCACCACCTCCCATTTCCCTCCCCCTCCCCCATCAAGTCCCCCTCCCTCATCATCCCTAAGAGTAATCCGGGTTCCCTGCCCTGTGGGAAGTCCAAGGACCACCCACCTCCATCCAGGTCTAGTAAGGTGAGCATCCAAACTGCCTAGGCTCCCACAAAGCCAGTACGTGCAGTAGGATCAAAAACCCATTGCCATTGTTCTTGAGTCCTCAGTAGTCCTCATTGTCTATTATGTTCAGCAAGTCCGGTTTTATCCCATGCTTTTTCAGACCCAGGCCAGCTGGCCTTGGTGAGTTCCTGATAGAACATCTCCATTGCCTCAGTGTGTGGGTGCACCCCTCGTGGTCCTGAGTTCCTTGCTCGTGCTCTGTCTCCTGCTCATGATTTGGACCTTGAGATTTCAGTCTGGTGCTCCAATGTGGGTCTTTGTCTCTGTCTCCTTTCATCGCCTAAATGTTTTTCTTTGGGTTCACCTTCTTAATTAGCTTCTCTAGGATCACGCATAATAGGCTCAACATCCCCTATTCATGGCTAGAAACCAAATATGAGTGAGTACATCCCATGTTCCTCTTTTTGGGTCTGGCTTACCTCACTCAGGATAGTGTTTTCTATTTCCGTCCATTTGCCTGCAAAATTCAGGAAGTCATTGTTTTTTACTGCTGAGTAGTACTCTAATATGTATATATTCCATACTTTCTTCATCCATTCTTCCATTGAAGGGCATCTAGGTTGTTTCCAGGTTCTGGCTATTACAAACAATACTGCTATGAACATAGTTGAGCATATACTTTTGTTGTATGATAGGGCATTTCTTGGGTATATTCCCAAGAGTGCTATTGCTGGGTCCAGGGGTAGGTGGATCCCGGAATTCCTGAGAAACCGCCATCTGTTTTCCAAAGTGGTTGCACAAGTTTGCATTCCCACCAGCAATGGATGAGTGTACCCCTTTCTCCACAACCTCTCCAGCAAAGGCTATCATTGGTGTTTTTTATTTTAGCCATTCTGACAGGTGTAAGATGGTATCTTAAAGTTGTCTTGATTTGCATTTCCCTGATCGCTAAGGAAGTTGAGCATGACCTTAAATGTCTTTTGGCCACTCGAACTTCTTCTGTTGAGAATTCTCTGTTCAGCGCAGTGTCCCATTTTTTAATTGGGTTGATTAGCCCTTCACGGTCTACTTTCTTGAGTTCTCTATATATTTTGGAGATCAGACCTTTGTCTGTTGCAGGGTTGGTGAAGATCTTCTCCCAGTCAGCGGGTTGCCTTTTTGTCTTAGTGACAGTGTCCTTTGCTTTACAGAAGCTTCTCAGTCTCAGGAGGTCCCATTTATTCAATGATGCCCTTAATGTCTGTGCTGCTGGGGTTGTACGTAGGAAGTGGTCTCCTGTGCCCATGTGTTGTAGAGTACTTCCCACTTTCTCTTCTATCAGGTTCAGTGTGTTCGGATTGATATTGAGGTCTTTAATCCATTTGGACTTGAGTTTTGAGCATGGTGATAGATATGGATCTATTTTCATTCTTCTACAGGTTGACATCCAGTTTTGCCAGCACCATTTGTTAAAGATGCTCTCTTTTTTCCATTGTATACTTTTAGCTCCTTTATCAAAAATCAGGTGTTCATAGGTTTGTGGGTTAAAGCCATTGGTCGACTTCTCTGTTTCTATGCCAATACCAAGCTGTTTTCAATACTGTAGCTCTGTAATAGAGTTTGAAGTCAGGGATGGTAATGCCTCCAGACAGTCCTTTATTGTATAAGATTGTTTTGGCTATCCTGGGTTTTTTTGTTTTTCCATATAAAGTTGATTATTGTCTTTTCAAGATCTGTGAAGAATTTTGATGGGATTTTGATGGGGATTGCGTTTAATCTATAGATTGCTTTTGGTAGAATTGCCATTTTTACTATGTTGATCCTCCCAATCCAAGAGCAAGGGAGATCCTTCCATTTTCTGGTGTCCTCATCGATTTCTTTCTTCAAAGACTTAAAGTTCTTGTCAAATAGATCTTTCACTTCCTTGGTTAGAGTTACCCCAAGATATTTTATGCTATTTGTGGCTATCGTGAAAAGTGATGCTTCTCTGATTTCCCTCTCTGCTTCCTTATCCTTAGTGTATAGGAAGGCAACTGATTTTTTGGAGTTGATCTTGTATCCTGCCACATTCCCAAAGGTGTTTATCAGCTCTAGGAGTTCTTTGGTAGAGTTTTTTGGGGTCGCTTATATATACTATCATATCATCTGCAAATAACGAAAGCTTAACTTCTTCCTTTCCAATATGGATCCCCTTGATCCCCTTATGTTGTCTTATTGCTATTGCTAGAACTTCAAGCACTATATTGAAGAGGTATGGAGAAAGTGGACATCCTTGTCGTGTTTCTGATTTTAGTGGGATGGCTTTGAGTTTTTCTCCGTTTAATTTAATGTTGGCTGTCGGCTTGCTGTAGATAGCTTTTATTATATTTAGGTATGATCCTTTTATCCCTAATCTCTCCAAGACCTTTATCATAAAGGGGTGTTGAATTTTGTCGAATGCTTTTTCAGCATCTAATGAAATGATCATATGGTTGTTTTCTTTCAGTTTATTTATATGGTGGATTACATTGATAGATTTGCATATGTTGAACCAGCCCTGCATCTCTGGGATGAAGCCTACTTGATCATAATGGATAATTTTTCTGATGTGTTCTTGGATTCGGTTTGCCAGTATTTTATTGAGGATTTTTGCATCAATGTTCATGAGTGAGATAGGCCTGTAATTCTCTTTCTTGGTTGGGTCTTTGTGTGGTTTTGGTATCAGGGTAATTGTAGCTTCATAAAAGGAATTTGGTAATGACTCTTCTGTTTCTATATTGTGAAATACATTAAGAAGTATAGGTATTAGCTCTTCTTGGAAGGTCTGGTAGAATTCTGCATTGAAACCATCTGGTCCTGGGCTTTTTTTGGAAGGGAGATTTTTGATAACCGTTTCTAATTCTTCGCGACTAACCGGTCTATTTAGATCATTCACCTGTTCTTCGTTTAGCTTTGGTATATGGTACTTATCTAAAAAAATGTCCATTTCTTTTGCATTTTCCAGTTTTTTGGCATACAGGCTTTTGTATTAAGATCTAATGATTCTCTGAATTTCCTCTGTGTCTGTGGTTATGTCCCCCTTTTCATTTCTGATCTTATTTATTTGCATGTTCTCTCTCTGTCGTTTAATTAGTTTGGATAGGGGTTTGTCGATCTTGTTGATTTTGAGGGGGGAGGACCTTGGACTTTCCACAGGGCAGGGAACCCTGACTGCTCTTCGGACTGGAGAGGGAGGAGAAGAGGAGTGGGGGGAGGGGGAGAGGGGCGGGAGGAGGGGGAGGGAAATGGGAGGCTGGGAGGAGGCGGAAATTTTTTTTTCAATAATAAAAAAAAACAAAAAAACAAAAAAAATATACACATACACAAACAAATAGGCTGACACACAATTTTCATTAGTTGTTAGAAAGTAGAATAAAACTTTATAGCATTATTGAATAAAATAATATAATTAATAAGGAAAAACAATTGTAATTCTGACAGAAACTACTGTAAATTGAAACTAAATATAGGTTTTGAGGTTTTAAAAATATTTTATTAACACTTTGAGAATTTTATACAATATATTTTGGTCATAGTCACCCTAACTCCCCCCCCAAATTTAATTTAGTTTCTTTTTTTTTTAGTTTTTTTAATTTAGTTTCTTAAAAGAGAGAGCTGTGATATTTTAGCATGAGTTATTCTGAAAAACTTAAAAATCATTGTGCTGTTAAAATCTTTTAAAAGCATATTGATGATATAAAGCATAAGTTTTATGCTCATAATTCTTGAATTTTCTAAGTAAATAATAAATTGTTCATCAAATTTAATTTTATTTGGGGATTAAGTTCTATTAGTTTTTCTTTCATCTTTTAAAAATTTTTCAGTCTTGTTGAAAGCTTGGGAAGCAGAAATAGATTCAATCTAAGCAGCTCAAAGTGAAAGAAAGAGTTCATATTGTCAACTTATATCAGTACCACACATAGAGAGGTCTTAGGGACAGATGAATTTGAATTGGAATTTATGCCCTGGTCATGCTGAACTTGTCCATATTGGGTTTAGGGGTCTAAGCTGATGAAGACGACTGACCAGGTCTCTTCCTCAAGAGGGCACCAGATCTTATTACAGATGGTTGTGGAGCCACCATGTGGTTGCTGGGAATTGAACTCAGGACCTTTGGAAGAGCAGGCAGTGCTTATAATAGCTAAGCCATTAAATTACAGCTCTGAGTTTTGACCAACTCAAAATCTATGTGTTCTAGGATAACCTCATATGAGAATCAGCAGAAGTACTCAAGCATGGTGGCACAAACTTCAACCCAACATTGGAAAATATGGTAGTTTGAATGGGAATTGCCCCGTGCATTCACATATTTGGCTATTTGGTCCCAAGTTGGTGGAACTGTTTGGGAAGGATCAGAAGGCATGGCTTTGTTGGAAGGGGTTGTTGCTAGACACATTTCAAAAGACTTTCGTCTCTACCTCATGGTTGTAGAAGGCGTGAGCTCTCCACCATTCCTTTGCTCCACTATCATGAACTGTAATCCCCTGAAACTGTACTCCAAATCAAACACTTTCTTTTATAAGTTGTCTCAGTCATGGTGTTCTATCACAGCAGCAGAAATGTAATTGAGATAGAAAGGCAGAGGCTGGGAGATTTGTAGTTCCAGGCTAGACCAGTCTACATGATAAGACCCTACCTCAAAAGCAAATGCATACAATAGGAGCAGGAAAAGAGTCAGATGTGTTGGTCTAAGTCCCAAGCAGAACCTAAGTGGAGAAATGATAACGTATTTCCAGAGCCAGTTAGACATCTGGCACTCACTCAGAACACTTTGTTCTGACGTCTGTTGCTAAGCAGCAGCCCAGCTCACTCAGAGGGACGTCATGACAGCTGACTTACTAGGCTCAGAGACTTTCTAGCTGAAAAGCTCAGGAGAAGGCACAGTGGAAATTGCCGGGCTCTGACCTGCAATGCCTAGGGTGTCTGCTGTGTGGACTCGATGCCAGGAATTATCATTAGTAACTGTAACCACCTGGAAGTGTCGTCAGAGCAGCTAAGGTGGCCTTTCCAGGTGGCTTGGGCTTCCTCTGAAAATGCAGCTATAGGGGACTTGGAAGTTTGCCAGGAGAGCCAAGGGCTTTTCACCTCACTATTGCTGGAAGAAATCACAAGTGCACTCAGATTTGAGGAAATGACACTAAGGTGTCATGATGGGAACAGCTTTTCAATAATTTGTGGGCATGTTCTAAAACTGGCCCTATCGAGGGAGGCAACCACCAAGTGAAAAAGAATTGTCACTCTGCCTTGTTCCTTCTCTTCTGAAACAGAAATGACCAACCCTCAATGAGATCGATGCTAAATGTAACTCAAAATTATTTTATAGTATAACAAATTGTGAATTGTAAAATGCTATGGATGTTGTGTTTGTGATTTCTGTCCCCTTCAATAGCGGCCTGTATGAGTTAGTGGAATGGAACCAATTGCTAATTCAGTCTCATCTAAATGTGTATAGGGACTGCTCCCTTGAGTCAGAGCCCTGGAGTCCTGAGGGAGTGCTAAGTCTCCCCACACACTATCTGATGTGTCCTGAGGACACAGCCAGACATCTGTCTGTAGTGAAAGCATGGGCAGAGCCGCAGCCTAACAGAACAGGTCTACAGGGACAGTTAGCCTCCAGATGGCTTAGGTCGAGTCTTAGCTTTTACTCAGGAACTATTACCCCGTTTTTAAAATAGGAACAGTTGACTTACCCTGCCAGATTGTTATGAAGGCTTGAGATGTGTGTAAATGCATATAATACACATTAAATATTTTTATTTTTTATTAGTATTATTAGTAATTCAAGAGGGGACATAGTACTAAGAGGTTTTTTTTCTTTAAGATAGACTCTCACAAATTTGCTCCTGCTGGCCTCTAAGGTCACTGTATAGCCCAGGCTGGTCTCAAACTCTGGATCCAGCCTCAGCCTACCTAGTCCAAAGAGTACAGGGAGATTCTCCATCTGGCAGAAAGTTATTTTACGTTGTGTGGGTTGTGCATGTGTTAGTGTGCACACCTACGTGTGTACATATACACAAATCTTCCATCTTGATTCTCGACCTTAATGTCTTGAGACAGGATCTGTCATGGAACTGAAAGCTTGCTGTTTTGAGTAGGCTGGCTGTACAGCATATCTCTGAGATCCATCTATCACTGCCCGCTAGCTCTGGGATCACAAGTACACATGACATTTTTCAGGGGTTCTGGGGATTCAAACTCAGGACCTCAATGAGTGCAGAGCAAGTTCTCTTACCCCCTGAGCTGTATGCCATTCTGTCAGCATGTTATTTTTAATAATGTCAAATTTTAAACAGTTATCACCAGTCCACATGCCTGCCTTCCAGACTATATAAAATAATGTATGTGTGCAAAAATTTTAAATCTTCTGACAGTTACTTAGTGATCACTCATGACATGCTAGGTATAAGTTCTTAATTGACAGTATTCTGGTGAATGAAATTAGAGGTCAAACCTACTAGTTAAGGAAGCCAGAAATATTGAGCTCCTCAAAATGTCCACATTTGCTGAGAGCAGAAATGGTGCTTTTGATACCTATTCTGAACCCTTTAGCCTCTTCCTGATGGAGGTGGTTCTTGTATTTTATCTGTTGCTTTCATTGGTTAACTAATAAAGAAAACTGCCTTAGCCCATTTGATAGGCCAAACCTTAGGTGGGTGGAGTAAACAGAACAGAACGCTGGGAGAAAGAAGCCCAGTCAGAGAGTCGCCATGATTCTCTCTCTCCAGACAGACGCAGGTTAAGATTCTCCCTGGTAAGCCAGCTCGTGGTACTACACAGAATATTAGAAATGGGTTAGATCAATATGTAAGAGCTAGCCAATAAGAGGCTGGGGCTAATAATGGGCCAGGCAGTGATTAAAAGAATACAGTTTCCGTGTAATTATTTCAGGGCATAAGCTAGCCATGCGGGCGGCCGGGTGCCGGGGAAGCAGCCCCGCCGCTCGTATTACAACATCTTCCACTTTGAATCCCATTTTTTTTTTCTGGTCATGCGAACCATATTGTCTTTATATTTGGCTGCTCTACAAAGAACAGTAGGCATTTGAATAACCAAAAGGACTCCCTAGAACAGTATAGCGGCCCTTGCTGTGATAGCTCTATGGTTTGAGTTTGTCCCTCAAAGGTTCATGTGTTAGAAGCTTGGTCTACAGAGATAATTTAGAGAGCAGTGAGACCTTGCATAGGTGGGGACTAATGAGTAGGAGGTTATAATGCTGGTGGGTGGCGTCTTCCTGAGCTTCTGGGACACTCACCTCTCTGGCTTCCTGATGAACCCTGTAATCTCTCTCTCTCAGAGACACCTCCCACCAGACGGTGCAGCTGTGGTGAGTTGACCAGCACCAGCATTGTGCTTCTAAAACTGAGTTAAAGAAATTTCTTTTCCTTGTGAATGTTCAGCCTTGGGGAATTTGCTGCAGTAGCAAAACAATGGGCTAAGAAGTACTAGTCAAAACCCTATCTGAGGACAGCCAGACCCTACTACCGTCAACCTGGACAACTCTATCTGAGGACAGCCAGACCCTACTACCTTCAACCTGGACAACCCTATCTGAGGACAGCCAGACACTACTACCTTCAACCTGGACAACCCTATGTGAGAACAGCCAGACCTTACTACTGTTATCCTGAGTACAGCCAAACCATACTACCTTCAACCTGGACAACCCTATCTGAGGACAGCCAGACCCTACTACTGTTAATCTGGACAACATTATCTGAGGACAGCCAGACCCCTACTACCATTAACATAGCCTTTGGGAACTTCCTTTCCCAAGGCCTGTATGTGGTTGGGGTCCCTTGTCGCAGATATTGTAGCTGATGATGCACAGCTCTCTGATATTACCTACGAGGAAGCACATCCCAAGATCCTGTATGTCTGGTGTTCTGATCCCAACTGCCAAGACTCCAGGGGCACCGGGGCCTATGATTCTTTACAGTGACCCAAAAAGACTGTCATGGACACAACCATGCATTGTTTTCAGATCTTGAATATTAACATTAACATTGTCGAAAGTTGCAAAAGAAACGAAAGTGGATTTGCCTGTCCAATGTGTTCCAGACTTCCAGGCCAGGTTGGTTCTTCAGGGTTCCTGCTTCATGAAAGAGTCTGCCAGACATTCTGCAGGACACAGAAAAAAGTGACATTATAAACTGCCAATGTAGACAGACCTGTCTTTGAAATTTCCTGCTTTGTGGAAAAGTCTGCTAGATACTACAGACCTGTAGGCTGAAGACGAATGCCCCAACAGAAGAACTTTGGGTGACTGTCCAGGCAGTGAGATATCTCTGTCAATTCTAGAGTTTTGGAAGTTGCTTACAATGCACCTCCTGTTTACTTAGGTAATAATATATCCTTGTGGAGTCTTTGATGGAGTTGAAGAATAGAAAGTTATAGTTTTCCTTAGTCATGATAAAAGATAAAATATTTAAAATAATTAACTGTAACTTTTATTTGACACCTGTTTTGTTATATGTAATTTTACTATGTTAAAATTAAAGCCTTTCTTTTTATTTTAAACAGTAAAGGGGAGGTGATGTGGGATTCCCCTTTGTGTGCTGTGAACACCATTGGTGAATAAAGAAACTGTCTTAGGCCTGCACAAGACAGAACTTAGGTAGGCGAGGAAAAGTAAACTGAATTCTGGGAGAAAGAAGGTGGAATCAAGGAGAAGCCATGTAGCCCCGCCAGAGACAGACGCCAGAACTTTACCCAATAAGCCACAGCCTTTTGGAGATACACAGATTAATGGAGATGGGTTAATTTAAGATATGAGTTAGCCAGAAATATGCTTAAGCTATTGGCCAAACAATATTGCAAATAATATGGTTTCTGTGTGATTATTTCGGGACAGAGCAGCCAGGAACAAACAAGTGGCCTCCTACCACGGAGGGTGATCCACATGCTCTGGACTTCGTGTCTGGGGTCACTGTAGCCAAGGCCAAAGTTGCTCAAACCATAATCCACTTAAAATAAAAACCACGGCTAAAAAAAAAAGGTAATTAAACAACTTCTCTACCTCAAGAGCAATACAAACAGCTTAATGAACTTCCAGTAAGCTGTCCTGTGCTGGACCCCACCCCTGCCCCCACCACAGGACTTTCCTATGAGAACATTCCAACCCAAGACCTGACTTTGGCGGCTACGGAATTCAAAACCCCCTCTCAAGAGAACATGGTGACTGTAATTTCTGGTCCAAAGAGCTCAGTCTGAAATAGATGAAGTGTTTGGGGAAATCCCCAGAGGTTAGGGAAATGAAGACACAGGCCCTGCACTGTACCTCCTCACACCCTCCATCTGACCTGTGTGACCCGCTGGGAGGAGGTGACTTTGGCTTAGTGGCTCACTAGCTCCAGCATGTTCCAGTTGTTTGTGAATTTGGAATGTATTCATACATATGTCAACTGCTTGTGCATTGAGATACCAAAATTCATTTCTTTAGCATCTCTCGCTCTGAATCCTGCTGTCCCAAGTGGTGGAAACATTATTTGAACAGAGCCTTTAAAAAGCAACAACAAAAATTTGTATACTCTGAGCTATAAGCCAAAGTCTTATAACAAAAATGAGAGGTGAGAGAAAGCCAACAAACCAGAACAAAAGAAAACAAAACTGTTATGAAGACATAAAATGTGCCAGGCAGTGGTGGCATGGTGGCATACCCCTTTAATCCCAGCACTCGAGAGGCAGAGGCAGGCAGTCTCTGTGAGTTCAAGGGCAACATGGTCTACATTCCAGGACAGACTCCAAAAATGCAGAGAAACCCTGTCTTGAAAAACAAACAAACAAACAAACAAACAAACAAACAAACAGTTTCTTTAACTAATTTAAAATTTAAAAAAAAAGACATAAAATGGCTACAAAGACTACCTACAATAGAGGTTCAAATTATTCTTAAGTATCACAAAGTTGGTGACTATGAGTTAAGCTATTTGAATCATGGGGTATTTAGGCTCTGGATCTAATGATGTTTTTTGCCTGAGAAAATTCATTTTCTTACTAATTATCACAATTTAAAAGTATATTTGTCTTCACAAAGTCCCAGCTAGAAAGGAGAAAGAACCACTAATCAGGGCTATGGAGAGGTTGGAGTAACTGGGAGGAGGTAACTGAGATGAAACAAGAATAGAAAATCTAAGGAGAAGAAGAATGCCCAAGAATTAAGGTACTGGACAGGGAACCAGTTCATGAAAATGACTCTCACAGGCCCATAGACTTGAATGCTTGGTCACCAGGGAGGGGCACTATTTGAAAGGACTGGTGTGGCCTTGCCAAAGGAAGTGTGTCACTTGGGGTGGGCTTTGAGGTTCCAAAAGTCCATGCCAAATGCAAAGTGCCCCTCCTGCTGCCTGTGGATCCGGATGTAGAACTCTCAGCTACGTCTCTGCACCATGTCTGCCCGCGTGCTGCCATGCTTCTCAACATGCGACTAATGGACTCAACCTCTGAAACTGTAAGCCAGCCCCAGCTAAATACTTGCTTTTATAAGACTGGCTGTGGTCATGGTGTCTCTTCACAGCAATAGAACATGACTAAGACAATTCCTAGGCAAATAGACACCAATGTTTGTCTTGGAAAGGATTGAGAGACAGCTGCATTGCTGCAAGTGTGAGGACATGGGTTTTATCTACAGAACTCACTGAAAAGCTGGCTATGGTGGCACAGGCTAGAACTCCATTGCTGGGGAAATGGGTACACATACATGCACACACAGAGTATAATAAACACATATAGAAATACTCACATACACAAGTGCTACACACAGAGTGCTAAACACACACACATATGAATACACACACCTCACACAGGTATATATATATACACACACACACAGTGCTGATGTCTTGGTGTAACTTTGAGAACATTAACTATTTTGTTTTCTTTCCTTATCCATAAAACTTGGATAAAACTATTCAAAGGTTATGGAGCTTGAACTAGAATATATAAGCTAAGTGTCTGCAGTACATGATGTTCAGCTGTATGCACAGCACACAAATGCAACCTTATCGGTGGGTATCACCCCCATCATTGCTGTCACTGCAATACTATATCTTATTACTGAGAATAAAATAAATTATAAGCCCAGCATTAGTCTAGAGAACAACAGGTTTCAAAAAGTTCATGCAACTAAACAACCAAGTGTGTGAGAGTGTGTTGGATACAGTCTGGCATTCAAAAACATCATCCTCAAAGAAAGAATTGCAAGGGTCCAGATGAGAACAAAAGATAGAGTTCCTTTAGAAACTGGGAATGGGCCTACCATTTTATAGTGTATATGACCCCATTATCCTCTCTGCAAGCTGAGTACCAGAGTACAGAGTATCCCTGATAAATAACAACAGAGATTAAATGGCAGGCTAGCATATGTGTGATGAAGTCATAGGAGAGAAAACTGGAAAGACAAACAGAAAAATACCAGAAAATATAAATGACAAAATTTTGCATAGATTCAATTCAAACTATAAACCTAGAGGTTTAATAAAATCACTTGACTAAAGAACATAGGTAGAGAAAAATAACATCAAATCCCACCATAACCAGATATGGATAGACCTTCCAAAAAATATTGAGAGTAAGAATGTATCACACACATCAGATCAACAATAAACAATACTGTATTTCTTACCAGAAACTGAAAAAGGCCCCCAAACTACGAACCAATGCATTTTTCATTTTATTCTCAAAGTAGTTTATTTTTCTCTTTTTCTTTATTCTTCAATCATATCCTGACTGCAGCCTCCCCTCCCTCCCCTCCTTCTAGTTCCCCTCCCCATATACCTCCCCTCTCCCCCAGATCCACTGCTCCTCAGTTTCCCTTCAGAAAAGAGCAGGCCTCAGGGTGGCATCAACTGAACAAGGCATAGCAAGATATAGTAACACTAGACTAGGGAAGATGGAATGGGAACAGGAGGAATCAGGCCAGGGCGATGGGTTGAGAAAGAGCTCACAGAGAGAGACAACTGGAAGAGGAGGGCATCTGGGGGCCATGTGGAACCCTACTGTTGTGGGAACTTCTGAGGGTGACCCTAGCAAGGACTCCTCGTAATGGAGGATATGGAGCCTGAACTGGCCATCTTCTGTAACCAAGCTAGCCTATCATTGGTGGGACGGGGACACCAAGCCAGTCGTGAAGTACTGTATTTTTAATATAATGTCTTATCAATTTTTTGATAATTTCATGCAATATACTGTGACCATATTCAGCCCAAGCTGCTCCCTTAACTCCTCTCAGAACAAAGAATAAGTAAAGCCAATGGAAACCTTGTAATAAAAAACAATGTTTGTTTCTGCATTTAACAACCCTACTGCAGGATGCTCTGTGCTACGGAACAGCTTCCCCATCTGCACAGACTACCGAGAAGTTCTGAAACACTGAGGAGCTTTTAGACGTGTTTAATGAAGGAACTTATATTTAGGGGGGCAATAGTTGCTTACTGTGATGTCATCAAGGGTAGAGCTGTGTGACTCTCTCTGCCTCAAAGTGAGGAAGCGTTTCACTTTCAAGCTGCCACCTTTCCGAGCTCAGCAGCACACACTAAACTCTCGCAATGTTCCCTGGAACAGCAGGTCCCAGTTAGAGTGTGGTAGCAGCACAGTCAGGGCACCAGCCTGGATACATGGAAGCAATGGATGACAGACGTCTAAATGAGAACTTGGTGGTTTGCTTGGGAGTGCTATAGAGATGGGAGGTTCCTGTGCGGACTCTGGGGATGCTTGCTGTTTCTCAATTTTTCTGGGAACGGACTAACTTCTCTACCCTGTGCTTCACCCCCTGCTGTGGTTTCAAGGGACCAAAGAGTCTCCCTGTGAGGTGAGGACCACTGGTAATTCATCTGAGGGCCATCTGCCAAAGAATTCAGTGTTTAACAGGTTTCCACCCAAGTCGTTCATCTTCTTTCTCCCATTCTTTGTTTCTGCTCCTTTTGATTCTAAATAGCCTCGGATGGACAAGTTGGCCTGCTCCCCTCCTTCCTGACCACTGCCTGTGTTAGTGCCTCCAAATAAAACCTGAGCCAGCAACAGTGGAATTTATGAGGACCAGTAAGAAATGAGGAACACAGAGAGATGCTTGCAGGGAACTGACCCAAGAAATGCTGAGAGCTCCAATTCTAGGCCAAATTGCACAAACAATAGGGCCTGGTCCCCTCAATTGCAAAGCTCAAATATATCAATGTAATTTGTAGAAAACTAGTTGGTCCTCCTGGATATGTATGGTTGGAAATGTGCTGTGGGAACCCTGTACCCCTCACCCCAACATAGCTCAGAGCTCCCAATTGTTTCTAAGGACCACCTCCTGCTACAGCTGGGTGGGATCTGAGGGTTCTACCCTAGGGAACCAGCTGCATCTTGAGCTAAGAAAAAAAAACTTTCAGAGATTTCCTTGTATGATTTTCCTTCAGATGTTTTATTTATAAAATACAGAGTTGATGCAAGCTGGGTAACGCTTTCCAGATCTCAGAAGGCATCCAGCCCTGCTATGCTTCCTAGCGTTGCTTTTCCTGGAGTGGAGATGTGGGTATTGTCTCCACTGACAGGCAGAGCTTCATGGAGGTTTAGGTTTCACTGGTGGAATGTGGTGCCCTCAGGGGTCAAAAGGAACTGATCATAGAGGCTGATATGCTTCCTCAATCAGACTCGCCTGCCCCAGAGAGCCCCCTGCACACGTGATTGGAAACACACTTTCTCAAACCTAAAAGCCCAAAGAAAACAGACATCTGTACATCAAATTCCCATTTGATTTTTATTAAGAATGTGTGTTGTGTTTTGCATATACATGGTTTTTTGGTTAATAATATTTTGACCTGTAATTTTTCAGTCCTATAATGTTGCAAAATTGTAAAATAGATTTCCATTTTCGGGACAATATTTAATCAATTACTCAAGTTATTTAGTACTTGACTAGAAACTGCTTTTGTGTTAGGTCACTTTGCCAAAACATAGGTTAATGCAAGAGTTCTGAACATAACAGAAGTAGACTCAGTGAGCTAGGATGTTTGGTGGGTTAACAGATCAGGTTTATTGGATGTATTTTTAACTTACAATGTTTTCAACGTACATGTTTTTCAAGTCATAATTCTACCATAAATTTAGAAATATAAGCATATATATGTATGTATCTAGGAAAACAATGCTAATGTCAACACACTGACCATGGCTGAGACATACTGAGTTCCAAACTCCAGGACCTCATTTCTTAACTTTGAGAACTAGCTATTGAAGATAACTTCTGGCCAGAAGTGGTAGAGACATAAAAAAACCCTTATAGGAAGGACTTCATCCCAAGCAGTAGGAAGGTCCTTGCTGATCTGGGTCTCTGAAGGTTTGAGGGAAGCAACCAAACCCAAGGCTTCTCATATAAAGGGGCTTGATCTACAATGGCAGGGTATAAAATTGCCTTCTGGTCCTCAAATAAAAGGATCCCTGGACATATTTATGCTTAAAACATGATATGTGGACATTCAATGGCTCTCCCTTAGTAACTCACCCAAGTGCGGAAGGAAGGGTCACGAAGAAAGGGCTCTGCTTTTTCATTTTGCCTCAGTCATGAGCCTTATTCACCTAAAACACTGTGTCTTTGACCAAGTATTAGTACTAATAGAAAAGTTACTTTAATGTTGGAGGGGGCTGCTTGCTTGTCCCAGCTGCCCAGAACTGAAATAATCACACAGAAACCATATTATTTAAATCACTGCTTGGCCCATTACCTTTAGTTTCTTATTGGCTAACTCTTACATATTAATTTAACCCATTTCTATTAATCTGTATATCACCACAGATATACCGGCTAAAGTTCCAGCGTTTTTCTCTGGCAGGGCTACATGGCTTCTCTCTTACTCCGCCTTTTTCATCCCAGCATTCAGTTTAGTTTTCCCCACCTACCTAAGTTCTGCCCTGCTATAGGTCCAAAGCAGTTTCTTTATTCATTAATGGTAATCACAGCATACAGAAGGAAATTCTACAACACTTTAGGGAAGTAGTAGGGAGACTCAAAGTAGTAGCATTTTGGAAAACAAAATCAAACTAAACAAAACCTGAAATGATGCATTGGTTAGTTGGAATTTGTTGTGTGCCAGCATCGACTCTATAGAGAAATTACTTCCAGAAGTCCAGGGACCAGGAAGTGACAGACACTGAAGCTGCAGAGGGTGACAGGCTGTCTCTGAGTTCCATCAGAGGAAGGTGTCCCTGCATGCAGGGTATTTTATTCCTGTAGCTTTTATTTGTTTGCCCAACCTTCCCAGGGATACTAGGAAAAACAATTCTGATATGAAAGAGAAAGAATAAGTTAAAATATTCCACATATAATATGACAACTGTTGATGGCAGAATATTAGTTTATGATTTCATAATCCCGTGGACCAGGTGAATGGTGCATGTTCTGGTTCACTGAAGTCAGTTGTGCTTGGGGATGAGGTGGAACAGGCTGTGGGCTAGCGGGCTTAGAGTGTGATATTTACACCATGTGAGAGTCGGCATCTAAAAACCCTCTTCACTGTGGAACTAACCCTCCCTTTGGAAGTTCACTTGCTTGTCTGAGCATTTAGAGAAAAGAAACACAGCAGGAGACAGGAGTCTGTGTTGATGATGTACATGCCTGTCTGAAGCAGCTTGATCTACAACGGCAGGGTACGAAATCGCCTGAAAATGTATGTATCGAACCTGTTGGATTGCTTTTTTCCGTCTATGTCTGAATAATTCACCTCCAGGCAGAGGAAGAGACCCCTTATTACTGCCTCTGGCAGTCACTTGCCCATCACGGCTCCTTTCTGTGGCTCTGTGGTACTAGGACAAGGCCACGTGAGTAGACGGAGACAAGGAAGCAGGAGCAAAGGCAAAGGATGTCTGCGCTAAGGCACCTGATAGCTCAGCGCTGCTCCCCACCTCACTCTTCCCAGCCGGCAAGCTTCAGAACCACACTTTCTGGAACACAGCATCACTTTGCACACAAGTGGGCCACCAGACCCACATGCACTTCTGTGAAAGCAGCAAAATACTTGAGCTGTGCCGAGGCAGAAGCTCTCTGGAGTTAGTTTCTTACAACTGAATACTACTTGATGAACTCTGTCCTCTAGGTTTACACAAAAGCAAACAGGACAGAAACCGTGAGGGGAGTACTGGGGAAAGGTCCTGCCATGGCCGCTGTCATGGTGACCAGACGTGCTGGTCCTCCATCCTCCAGGCATCCAGCACAGGTGTCTTTGCTGTACTTAGGGGTCAGCATCTTACACTAATCAGGGTAAGCAAACAACAAAATCACAATTAATTTCCACCTGATCCTAGGATTATAAACAATGAAATGAAGCCTAGGCAGTGTGACTCCCAGTGGGGCTGCCACCCAGGCAGCTTGCAGGGTGCTGTTGAGTCTCAGCTCCAGGGCACTGGCAGCTGGCCCTTGTTCTGCACTGGAGGGCACTGGTGCCCAAACTGGATTCCAGGAGTTAGAGGAAAATTGAACAAAGCAAATTGGTATATAAGGTTCCATCCCTCCTCGTCACATGGAAAAGCAGCGGCCACAGAGGAACTGCAATAAAAGATTCAAGCGGAAGAACCATTCCGTGGTTAACAAAAGATTCAAGCGGAAGAACATTTCCGTAGATAGGAGAGTGCATTGGCAGTCGAACAGACACGAACACCAGTGGGAGAGAATAGAGTTCAGAAATAACATGCTAATAATCTCAGTTTTTAATTTTTAGATTTCTAATTTGAAGATGGAGTCCCATTATTCAACTCTGTAGGCAATTAGTAAAATGATGAATCTCTGCCTTACTGCCCTGTCGTTTATATAAATTAACTTAAAATGGTTCGTGTTTGCACACATTGAGAGTGAGCCACAAAGATTTTAGGGAAAGAAAACTTACAAAAAATCCTCTGGACCTAAGGCTTGGGTGACAGATTCTAGACTTGCCGTGGACAGTACTAGCCAGGAAAGGAGAGCATGACGAAGTCTCCCCCGTGGACGTGTTGTCATGTGTTCGATGGAGAACCGTTTCTGCTCCCGAGGATGTGAGTGATCTAGTCCCGGTGTCCTCAGCATCTCTGATGCTGTCTGTGGCTCTCAGCCCTTCGGTAAGTGTGGAGCTCATCTCAGGTGGTTTTGATTTACAGCTCCCTGATGGCCGGTGATGTTGAACATAACTCTGTGTGTTTGTTTGCTGTGCAGCTCCTTTACTGAAATATGTGTTCATGTCTTTTGTCTGTCTATCTTAAGATTGTATGTTTTAGGATCGAGTTCGGAGAATTGTTTATGTATTCTAGGATATAGGCTGTCGCCAAATAGGCAGCTTGAACGATTTTCCCATTCTATGGCTTGTCTTCTTATCCTCTTTGCAGGCTCTGCCATTGAACAGGGAAACGTGTGCTGCTTCACATGAATGAGGTATGTGAAGGGTTATTTTGAGCCATCAGTCTCCGACACGTGTTGCTGTACAGTTGAGTTTGGTAGTTCTTCAAAGCTTAACAGCGACCCTTTAATTGCAGCCCAGCATTTGACCCCATGGTTACACGTAAGCCTGCACATGAATTTTGTGGCAGTTTCGCTTATATAAGCTAAAATGAAACGGCCAGATATCCTTTATGGGGTGAATTTAACAATGATAAATCTACATCACAGAACACTACTCAGGAATAAAAAGGCACAAGTTAGAAAGGTGTAAAGATTCCTCAAAAAGCTAAAACAGTAACAAAAAAACTGGTCTATTGTATGATAATACCTCATTCTGAGCACACATCCAAAGGCAATGGTATGGTATACCAAAGAGACACCTGCATGCCAGGGTTTACTGCAGCGCTATTCACAAATAAGGAGCTATGGTGACGGACAGATGTCTATGAACAGATGAATAAGGAAAATGTGTTATATATGCACAGGCTATTGTTTGGCCATATAAAGAATTATAGTCTATGATTATAGAAATGGATGGAAGATACATTATACTCTGACATCAAAATAAAAAGTCAGAAATAGAGAAATTCTGAATGTTCTGTGTGGATACTAACAAAACATCTATCTGAATACACAGCAGTGATCACGAGAGGCTGGGAATTGAGGAAGAGCGTGGGAAGCAGAACCTGGGACAAATCTGGCCTTAGAGGCAGGGACAAGAGCTTGTCACTCAGGAATTGTAAGCTGGGCCTGAGCAGGATTCAGTGTGCAGTGGCCTCAGTGTCGTGAAGCCGAGCACCCACATGCAGGTCTGGAGAGTGCTTTGCTGGTGACAACAGGCCCATGAATCTCATAGGGGCATCCATTAACTACTGCCCCGGCAGCAAGGCACAGGAGCCGTTGGTTCTGAAATCAGTTGCTTGGCTTCTGGTTCCAGCTCTGCTGGTTACAGCGAAGCCAATTTAGGCAAGTTGTCTAATTCCTCAGATTCCTAGTTTCCTCGATGTCATGGTCCACGTGACACTCATATCCGTGTTTATGGATATGACACACCACAGGATCCTCGGAGGAAAGGACTTAGAGTGCCAGGTATCACACAAGCATTTGCTACTGCTACTTTTTCCTGGGATTTGAGTCCTGGAGACCTCTTAGCTTGTTTCCAGAACACCAGTGTCTGTGGGGGAGGGGAGTACTCGCCCCACACCGGACTACAGATCCTGCCAATCACCCTGGGGAAAGCAGGCTCCAGGCAGGCACACTTCTGTGCAGACACCTGGAAGCTCCTGGTGCAGGGCCAGTGTGGACAGGTAGAGCTTGCGAGTGTCATCTGGTCTTTTCCTTTAGCCCCTTTTATGAGTTTGAACACAAGCCAAGCGCCTCAGCTCCCTTCCCCAGGCTTTGGAAGTGAGACACCATAAAGAGCCGTGACCCCAGGGTGCACTGAGTCACAAGAGCCAGGAAAGGCATCTCACACACCCTTTGATTTTTTTTCCCCCGGGAACACATTTTCCCCTGCCATTGGCTTTGTCTTCTGGAAGAAGGATTAAAAGAAAAAAATCTTGCAAAACTCTCCATGTATCTTTTTGAAGTGGTAAAAATAGAACCAGCTGAGCACAATCAACTCGCAGAGGTGCCATAAATACCCACCGCGCTGTAAAAGCTCAAATCTCTCTGATACGGCAAAGCAGAGGTGAGAGCTACAATGGGAATATGGTGGCCCTCTGACCCCAGGATAAACACTTCTCAGAATCTCTTTGTACTCCTGTCTGTCAGACTTTAGGAGCCAGTCTGAGGCCTGGAAAGAAAACCTTTGCACAAACACTCTCAAGGGTCTATGCCCAGGATCTGATTCACGTGCTTCCCGCTCATCAGAGGAGCCTAGCACAAAGAACTCCTGCCAGCACAGGCACACAGCGGGTGGTGGCTGTGCCTGGCACAGCAGGGGGTCAGGAAGGGTCCCAAACCCCAGGCTGAACTTGGAAGCCTTCCTGCAGAGGTTTTGACTGAAGGCAGTCAGAAAGGGGAAACCAAGGCACCAGGACTTTTCTTCCGCACTGACCACGGCAGTGACACCTGAGGTGGATGTGGTGTAGAGCAGCCTAATGCCGATGTCCTGGTGACTTTGTGGCTTCTCTTGGGGGAGTTGGAGTGAGCGGTGGATGCAGCGACTGCTCTTCCTAGCAGCTGCTGCACAAAAGTGGGCAAATCATCTCCTCTCCCCAGTCTCCGAACACAAGTGTGAAAGATTACCTTGTCACGTGACCTCTCTAGTCCCACTCGCGTCCAAAAATATTGTCACTAATCAGTCATTGCTTGTTTATTTCTGTCAGAGCCATGGCGAAGTCTTGGAATCCCTCAGTGCAATCTTCTAGCAGCAAAATGAAGTTGGGAAGCAAGATGACATTTCTGTAAGTCTACACTGTGGCCTCAGATGCGCTGGAATCACTACTGTTGAAAGACCCTACAGACCCCCTCCTCAGAACCCGCAGCTAGCAGGCTCCCCGGGAGAACGTCCTGTTTGCTTGAAAGATTCTCAGGATCAGCAGCTAGCCTGCTCTCGTGAGAGGAAAACAGGATATCTATAAGATAGGACATCTACAAAGCAGGATGACTTCAAAGTAGGATACCTATAAGATAAGAGCAGGATGTCTGCTGCCAGACATCCATGCTGGGAGAGGAAAACCATTCATGCCCCCCCCCCCCCGCCTCATTCTGATAACCACGCTTCTGCTTCTGTAAATTGCTTTTTGCTGCCCTCTTTCCTATAAAAAGTCCTCCTCCCAGTCTACAGGCGCGCAAGTCCTCCAAAAGACTTTGCCGCCCGCAGGTACCTGTGTCTACCTAATAAACCTCTTGCAGTTTGCATCCGACTCGTGGTCTCGGCCTGGTCTGTGGGTCCGGGGTCTCCACCTGAGGGAAGGTCCCTACCGGGGGTCTTTCACTGTCCAAGGGAGTAGAAGACAATCTGCATAAAGAATAACCAAGCGCTGAGTCCCTGTCACACTTGCAAGCCACAGCGTCATTTGTCCAATGACCAAGAGCCTGCATCCGGGGCAGTTAAAGAGACCAGGGCTTGTGTTTTTTATTTAGTCTTAGAAACAGAGAATCAGTTTAAACTGTGTTTGTGTGCGGTGTGCAAAAACTTGATTTTCCGGATGCAGGTCAATAGACTTGTTCTGTCAACAGAATTTCTGCAGGATACATCAACCAGACATCCCACAAGGCCCCATTAATGCCCCCAGTTCACAGTCTACTGACTCAGCAGCCAAGACACGGGGGGTGCAGGTGCCAGGTCAACACTTTGTCCTTTCAGCATTTCTGGAAGCATCTGGAATTCGTTCCACATGCCCAAGATCCAGTCCTCCCCCACACCCCGTCCCCATCAGGATCAGCGCTCCTCCCAGCCCCTTAGTGCTCTGCTGCCATTCCCTGGGCACAGAGCAGTTCCTGCCTGTGGAGAAAACTCTGTCAGAGCTTAACCTTCCCTGCATGCTGTACAGCATTCCGACCTCTCACCAGAGTGCTACCTCTCGCTCTGTCTGGTGCGGTGATTCCCTCCTAGGGACACCAGTGTTGCCAGAGAGTACCAAGCTGTTAATGTCTGAAATAAATGGAACATTGCTGTGGAGTGAATGAGAATTGCAGGCGCACGTTGCAGTGTTGCACCATCAGCACGGCTGCAGTGCTCCCTCCACCATCAGCGCAGCTGCAGTGCTCTCTCCACCATCAGTGTGGCTGCAGTGCTCCCTCCATCATCAGCATGGCAGCAGTGCTCCCTCCAGCATCAGCGTGGTGGCAGTGCTCTGCCATCAGTGTGACTGCAGTGTTCTCTCCACCATCAGTGCAGCTTCAATGCTCCCTCCATCAGCATGGCTGCAGTGCTCCCTCCACCATCAGGAATTGCACTAAGAAGTGTGAATGATCCCTCTCCGGAGTTTGACTGCATCCTTGTTGCTATAACACAATAGCTGCCATCGGGCCACTTAGGAAAAGAAACGTATTTATTACAGTGTTGGGCGGTAGGGAGTTGAGGTTGAAGGGCTGCTTGTGGGGATGACCCTTTCTCAATAGAAGGTGTTTCCTGAGGAGTCTGGATTACCTGGTGAGACAGAACAAATATGCCAGAGGGAACTTGCTTGCATAACAAAGCTACTTGCTCACTAAGCAACTAATCCATGTGTGCATCAATCACTCCCCCTAAATCCTACTTCCAAATACTGTTGACAGTCCTAACATTGAGGTTTGGGGGGACACATCAGACTGCAGCAGAGGCTTGAGCTGATGGCGTGATCGCAGATGAAGTTTGGGACAAGCTTTCCTTGAGGATTCTTGGGCCTTGCAGAAGCAGTTGTCTGTCACCCTAAAGAGTGCAAGGCTGATGAGAAGCCAAGGACAATGGCACTAGGTTTCGATCTTAATACATGAACTGGCTTTGTGGGAGCCTAGCCTGTTTGGATGCTCACCTAAGGACCTAGATAGAAGTGGGAGGACCTTGGACTTCCCGCAGGGCTGGGAATTTGGACTGCTCTTCAGTACCTAGAGGGAGGGGGAATGGAGTGGGGGAAGGGGGAGAAGAGTGGGGGGGAGGGGGAGAGGAGTGAGGCGAGGGGGAGGGGAGTGGGGGGGAGGGGCGGTGTGTGGGAGGAGGGGGAGGGAAATGGGAAAGGGGGAGGAGGCAGAAATTTTAATTTAAAAAGAATAAAATAAAAAAAAAACTAAAAAAAAAAAAAAAAAAGAGAGTGCAAGGCATCCTACCCCTCCCACCGAAGGCCACTGAGGTTTGCCTTCGCATGTAAACAGGTTTGCCTTGTTCCGATCACCTTAGTCTGATGCGTTTGACTCAGAAAACAATGAAAAACTACTGGCCTGCATTGACTTAGAAGACTGACTGGGACCAACCTGATGGATAAAGTCACACCCATCCTTGGATGTCTAGGAGATAGTGTACATCCCAAACTTATGCTCGCTTAGTAAGAACCGCACAAGGACACTACTAGTCCCTGACTGACATTGAAATAACCCCGTGAACTTCTTGAATGACAGAAGCAACTTCCACATTAAGCAAACATCCACAGCAAAATGTGAAAACCCAATAAAGTGGCAGAAGCAAAATTTTGACCACTAAGTGCGTTATCCATACAATCTAGGGGGACTTTATAAGGAAAACAGTCTCCATTGCAGGGCTAGGGAGAGAGCAGGTTCACAGCAGGTTTAATCAGACAAATCACTAAACACATAGCAAGTGACCTTGAAAACAGAAAAATCAAGGGGAAGTTGTATTCTAGAAATCGAGTCAATCACAATTAGCACAATCTATTATACAAAATATATAAGTTAAGGCTAGGCCTATGGGCACTTGTGGGAAGTCCCACATATCCCAGCAATTTGTGGGAAAGCTGTAATCTCAGGCTGAGGACTGGATTTGACTCTGGATTAGGCTCCCATCCCACAGAAGGTCCACACCTGCTGGGTGAGGCTCAGGTCGCACAGAAAGGTCCACGTCTGCAGCTGCTACAGACTCAGCAGTCTGACCACTCCTGAGCCAGCTCTGTTTGCACCTTGGATGTTCCGCACCTTACTGTGACTTCAGAAAGAGTTGAAGACCAAGGGTGGGGCCTGATGTGACTCCAGTAAGGCCACAGCAGTTGGAACATTTCACAGCCCTCAACAGCATTAGAAGTAGCTGCAGACCCAGGCTAGAGAGAAGATTTGAGTCTGGGATCTCACAGGCATGTGGAGATCCCAACAACTCTCAGAAAAAACTGCAGAGCCAGACAAAATGCTACAGCTGACATAGGACAATGTGGGACCATCAGAAAAAGACTCCAGATAGAGCGTCTGGCCCTCAAACGCCAGTCTCAGAGGGAAAGGACACCTCAGCCCCATGAGGACTAAACAGTGCCAGTGCTACCAATGGGCGGGAGAAAGGGGATGAGACTTTTAAGCTACTGAGAAAGGAAACCCTCAAGTTTAGCGCCTGCTAAGAACCAGGAGCGCAGGACCCATATATAGTAGGAAACAGGCAATAGAAATTCTGCTTGAGGGGAGAAAACACTGACCTGAGGCATAGCGCCATCAATGCAGCTATAATATCTCACTGAAACATGAAAGCAGCAACAAAGCTGAGGTGTGAAGAAAAGAAGCAAGTGGATGTTCTAGAAACAAAAAAGAAATTACTAAGAAGCAAATTTTACTAAGGGAAGCTCCTTGGTATACTTGAAAGGGTTCAATCCTGCATAGCTAAATTGGAAGAGAAAGATTAGGCAATCTGGAGAATGCCCAGAGAAAGAACTAAATAGAAAGGAAGAAAAGCACTAAATAAATATTATTGAATCTCCCAAACTATGTTGAGAGTCTCTAGGAAGAATAAGAATAGGAGGAAGAGGAGGAGGAGGAGGAGGAGGAGGAGGAGGAGGAGGAGGAGGAGGAGGAGAAGAAGAAGAAGAAGAAGAAGAAGAAGAAGAAGAAGAAGAAGAAGAAGAAGAAGAAGAAGAAGAAGAAGAAACCATTCATGTATTCATGTGATGGCTGAAAATTACTAAATTTAATGGAAATTATGAAACAGTGCATTCAAAAAGCTCAACAAGCAAACCAATAAAACATTGAATAAGCCCACACGTTCATACAAGTTTTAAAGTCAAAGATAAGGAAAAAACAGAGATAGATAGGCAAAGAGTAATAGTCTACATAAGGACATAAGGAGTGCCTGAGTCCTGCACTTACCAGCCCCTTCAGTTCCCATTGTAGACGGGCACAGGGCACATTGTAGAGGGCTGCTCGGACTCTCAGCCATGCCCACCGCCCCACAGTACCTGGTGCGGAGAAGGAAGGGCTGCATGTGCCCTGTGTCTCTGGCAAGCACTTTGGCCATGCAGCATGTTATCCCAGCCAGGCAGGTAGGACCCCTCTGGAGTTCTCAGCTGTGCTCACTTCCCTCTCATGTGTGCATGTGGCTAGTGAAGCTAGAGACTCACTCCCCGACCACCAGGGCAGGCATTTGCTCTTGGGCACATATTCCAAAAAGGGCAGCAAGAGGAGGTGATGTACCCACATCTGACATGCAACACTCTACACACACCCCAGGTGGTGAAATCAATGGTCCCAGAATGCCCAGTTTGGACACACTCACAGAGGGCCCCTGGGTCTGAAGACGAGAAGACATACGACATGAAATTGCCTTCCCAGGAAACTGCCGCACACATACCACACTGACTCTGGTTACCTGTGCCCCACCCCTAATGAGCTGTCGCCTCCAGCGAGCCTCCATGAGACTTTCCTCAGCTGAACTGTCAGAAGTGACACTGAACTCAAGTGACACCAGGCAGCAGTGGGAACACCAAACAGTCGCTCCCTTAGCTCAGGGGTGACAGAAAGTCTTAACAGAGTTGCTTCAGGTGGGCAAATCCTAAAGGAAATACACTGGCAACGGGAAAAGTCAAGACCAAATGTTTCCTCCAAAACACCAACATTCTCATGCAAATAGCCACCACTGACAGTGATTTTCACAAAATTCCAGACAAAGAAGCCAAAAGAATGATTCGAATATGTTCAACAAACGTCAAAGGAGGTACTAATAGATGCTTGGAAGAATTCAAAGATGATATGAACAATTTCCTCAATGAATTCCAAGAAATACAAACAGCTGAGCAATATGACAATAGAATTCAATAAAGATACAGACACATTGTAAAAAGAATATGGAAAAAAGCACAAATGAAAAAAAAATAACGCCAAATAAAAAAACTCATTGAAAAGCTTGAGAACTGAAAGAATCATATGGAGGAAAGACTGCCAGGCTTGAGGATAGGTAGAGCATGCAGTTAAAATAAACGACAATATTTTAAAACATGAACAAAACCTAAGAGACTTTTGGGACATTGTGAAAAAAAACTAACTTTATAAATTATGGACATAGAGGGAGAATAATCCCATCCCAAAGATAAAAACAATATTTTCAGTAAAACCACAGAAGAAAACTTCCTAATCTATGAAAATAGATGCACAATCAGATACAATACAAAGAACATCAAGTAGACAGGTCCGGCAAAGAAACTTCCCATTCCATATTAGTTAAAACACTAAATATACAAAATAAGGGAAGGATCGTGAACGCCTCAGGAGAGCCTGAGTCACACATAAAGGCGGGGCCATCAGAATAAGCACTGATATCTGAGTGGAAACTAAAACCCACATGAGATGGAACAAACGAACTTCAAATTCAGGAAGAATGCAGGCACAGCACAGATTACCTTGCAACACCATCCATCATAATGAAGGGATGAAGAAAAACTTTCCACAAAAGAGTACACTGTAGCAGTTTGTGTCCACTAAGCCAACTCTCCAGAGGGTGCCAGAGGGGATACCCAGAATGGAAGAAAATGATAAATGTGTCCAAGTAGCGGCAGACAGAAGCTAAGACATTTGTTAAGCAGACGAAAACCAGGAACACAACAAACACTATAAAATCAGTAAAATGACAGGAATTGGCACATCTTTTCATAATAACTCTGAATATCAATAGTGTCAACTCCCCAATCAAAAAGCACAGGCTAACAGACTAAATAAGAAAGCAGAATCCCTCTTTGTGGGTTCCTTTGCCTTACCTATTTTAGTTAGGGTTTCTATTGCTTCTATGATACACAAGGACCAAAAGCAACTTGGGGAGGAGAGGGTTTGTGTGAATTCACAGTTCCACATCACATTCCAGCATCTGAGGAAGTCAGGCAGGAACCTAGAGGCAGAAACTGAAGAAGAGGCCATGGAAGGATACTGTTTTCTGGCTTGCTTCTCATGGCTTGCTCAGCCTGCTTTTCTCATAGCACCCAGGACTGTCAGCAAAGCACAGGGGTGGCATTGCCCACAGCAAGCTGGGCCCTCTCAAACCAACTATCAATCAAGAAAATTACCCTTCAGTTTACCCACAAACCAATCTAGTGTGGGCATTTTCTCAGTCGAGAATCACTCTTTCCAAATGGCTCTAGCTGTGTCAAATTAGTCCATAAAATAGAAACAGAAGGGATACTTCCACCTTCTTTTCATGAAAGCAGCATCACACTGGCAGTTAACCAGAAAAAGACCCAACACCTCCCCCTAAAAAAGGAAGAGAATCATAGGCCAATCTCTCTGATGAACACAGATGCAAAAATCCTCCATGAAAATACTTGCAAATTAAATTTAAGAAGACATCAAAAGGTTCACCACAGTAAGCCAGCTTCATCCAAGGGATGAAGGGATCATTCAATATATATAAGTCAATTAGTGCAATCAACCACATAAATGGACTCAATGACAAGAAACCACACAATTATTTCATTAGATGTAGAAAAGCCCTTTGATGGAATCCAGCATCCTTTATGATAGAAGGCCTTCGGAGACTACGGATACAGGGAAAGTATCTCAACATGGGAAAGGCAATATATGACAAGCAGAGAGTCAACATCAGGCTAAAGCAGGGAACTGTAAGCATTCCCACACAAATGAGGAAGAAGACAAAGATGTCCATCTTCTCCACTTCTTAACACAGTGCTTAAAATCCTAGGGGAAGGAAAAAGTAATCCTTATTTTCAGATGATAGGATTCTATACATCAAAAACCCCGAAGAAAGCTCATACATCTGAAAAACACTTTTACTACCAAAGTAACAGGACAAAATTAACACATCAAACCAAATGTGTTCTTATATAACAATGACAGATGTACAGTCTCATTCACAAAAGTCTAGAAAATATATCTCGAAAGAAAGCAAACAAAGGTAGGGAAAGACTTGTGCCGTGAAAATATAAAGACACTGAAAGAAGAAGTGCAGGAAGACAGTAGAAAATGGAAAGACTTCCCATGCTGGGAAAAGCATTATTGTGAAAACCTCACACATGTGCCCAGCTCAGTCTAGTATGTTCCCAGCAAGTTCCCAGATCAATCCTCAGCCCATGTTGCACGTCCTCCTTGCACACCTGATCTAATTAGTCTGAAATGCACTCTTCCCAGCCCCCAGGAGTGGCTCCATCTCACCTGCTCTGTTCAGCACAGGCTGGCCAGCCCTCCCGACCCTAACCTGCCTCTACCACCACATCAACTATCAGGCCTAGCTCTGGTGACACAGGTGACACAGACTGTACCCAGGGCTACTCCGACTTCACCCCCCACCCAGTCTCCAGACTGCTCCCCAGTTACACCTCATGTGCACAGGTCCAGTCTGGTAGAGTAATTAGACAACAGAAGAAAAGATAGGAAAAACAAAACCTAAGGAGCACGTAGAAGTTGTGGGACACCATGAAAAGACCAAATCTTAAAATAATAGGCATAAATAAATAAAAAGGAATCCTAAGTCAATGGCATATGTCAGGTTTTTTTTTTTTTTTTTTTTTTTTTTTTTTTTTTTTTTTTTTTTTTTTACAAAACCCTTGAAGAAAACTTCCTCAGGCTAAGGAAAACTATACAGAGAGTCAAGAAGTAGACAGAACATCAAGTAGACAGGACCAGAAAAGAAACTCCCACAGTCTATCATAGTCAAAACACTGCGTATTCAGACCAAAGGGAAAACACTGAATAACAGGTCATTTCTCAATGGAAACCTTGTAAAGCTAGAAGAACCTGAAGCAATACACTCTAAATTCTAAAAAAAAAATCACAATACCAACCTAGACTATTGTACCCAAAAAACCACCTGCCATACATGAAGGAGAAAGAAATCTTTCCTTTTTGATATTGTTGTGTTTTTTGTTGCTGTTGTTGTATGTTTTTGCTTTGTTTTGTTTTGCTTTGAGAAAAGGCTTTACTTTGTAGCCCTGCCTTTCCTGGAACTAGTTCTTGTAGACCAGGCTGGCCTCAAACTCACAGAGATCCACCTGCCTCTGCCTCCCAAATGCTGGGATTAAAGGTCTGAGCCACCACACCCAGCAAAAAAAATCTTTCTATGATACAAAGAGGCTAAAAGAATTCTGGTCTATTAATCATCCCTATAGAGAAAACTGGAAGCAATATTTCCAATTCAGGAAGAATAAGTATAGCCAAGAGACTGTAGAAATAAGTGATAGCGCTAGTTACTGAAACAACTACCACTAAGAACACAAAGAACAAACCAACCAACAACTGCAATCAACACATATGTATTATATATTTATTTGTTTATACGTAACCAATGGCTAAAGGAGAGGAGACTATGATTTTGGGAAGGAGCTAGGCGAGGGACGTGGGAAAGTAGGAGGAAGGGATGAGAGAGAGACAGGAAATAACATAATTATATATATTTTAAATTTTGTTTATTCATTTTACATGTATGGGGGTTTTGCCTGCACGTATAATGTTATCTATGTGTGTCCAGTGTCCACAGAGGCCAGCAAAGGGCGTTGGACCCTGGAAATGGAGTTACAGATGGTTGTGAGCTGCCATGTGTATGCTGGGAACTGAACTCAGGTCCACTGGAATAACAGCCAGTGCTCTTAACCAGTGATCTCTCTTTCTCCAGCCCAAGATAATCATATTTTATTTTAAAACCTTTGAATAGATATGAATATATAATATAAAAATATATATTATATAAATATGTATATTATATACATATATATTTATGCCGAGTGGTGGTGGCACACACCTTCAATCCCAGCTCTTGAGAGTTGGGAGGCAGAGGCAGACAGATTTCTGTGAGTTCTAGTCTACAGAATGAGTTCCAGAACAGCAGAGATACACAAGGAGACTCTGTCTTGAAAAACAAACAAACAAAACAATTAAGGCAGACATCCTACATGTCTGGAGAGTCTTGTGAGCTGTTGGTCAAGGGGGACCCAAAGACTCCCAAAACAATATAGCTATTGCCCTTCTTTTGCTTGCCCACCAGAAACAGTTGATGATAAGACCCTGTTGTTGAAGACACCATCCCTCTTCATTACAAGATATGGAGGAAAAAAACCAACTGAAATTTAATAGATTATCAATAGATCATGATAAATTAATGTGCATGTTGTAGACACTGGAAAAAGTGAAATACCTTATAAATTAAATGATATGGCACACAAGATCAAAAACAAAAGAGTAAAGGTAAACCCAATCCCATCATTAATTTAATATTAAGTGTAAATGGATTAAATAATATAATCAAAAGGAAGAAATCCAACGACAGCACTGAATAATAACCAAAAGGATTCAATATTATTCTTTATACCAGTCATCCTTGGATTCAGTCACATAAACAAATAGGAAGTTAAAAGACAGAATACATGAGATGTGCTAACACCCCTCCAACACCTCCCCCACCCCCAGCAAAGATGCGCTTGTAAGTACTCAGGCAAATACCTAGCCAGCCCCAAGGTTTTATGGACACACATGTGTTATGATCCAGTTGCCCCCACTCCCCCTGACTGACAGCGGAACTTCCTTGTGGTCTGTAATTGACAAGGATGTTTGTGTTCTTTCTGGCCGATGGGTCTCCACAGAAGCAGTAGAGGTATAAAAAGGCTTTGGCTGGGGCAAAATAAAGGTGGCTGTTCTTCCACCTGAAAAGAAGCCTCTGTGTCTCAATCCCGGCACCGCGCCCCCTGCAGTCTCGGCATCCAGGCTGCGCTGGCTGCGGCACACATGGATTGTCAGTATTCAGGCAAATCCTTTGTCAGCCCAGTGTCCTGCGGCTGTATATCACTACATGATCTGTGCACACGCACTGAGTGACCGCATAGGTCTGTATGCATGTACCAAGGTCCCTTTAAAAGCAGCCCCTGCCTATTCCTAGATCTCTTCACCACTTCCTTTCTCCGAGGCAGCTTCCTCATGAACACCTCTTTTCACCTCCTATCAATAAACTTCCACATGGGTTTACTGTACACTGTGGTTCATTCTCACTGCTGCTAAACTACAACAATATGCAATGGCCAGACTGGCTATAATCAGCAAAAATGAGATTAAAAATTAAATGTAAAAATACTGTAGATAAAGATCAAATTTACAAAAGGATTCATCTTTTCATTTTTTGGGAAGATATAACAAATGCAAATATAGACAGGCACAACAAAAGAGTCCCCCACCTCAGATCCCCCCCCGAAAAAAAGAAAAAGAAGAAGAGAAACTTGAGCAAATGTAAGAAGAAATGGGCAATTTGAACATAATAATCAGACATTTTTAACACTCTGTTTTGAATAATAAATAGGACCATGGATGAGGTGATAAACTAAAACCTACAGACAACTACAGAACACTGTGCCCTAAATGCGCTGAAGACACGTTCTTCTGAGGTTCACATGCAACCGTCTCCTCACCAGGGACCCAAAAATCAACCTCAAAAGATATTTTTAAAAATTGAAATCATACAAAGTATTTTCTCAAACCACAGTAGAACAGAATTAGAAATCAACAAGAGATAGAAACTTGGTAAAGTTTCAAATATATGAAATTAACACACTCCTAAATAATCAATGAGTCAAAGATGCTATCACAAGGAAAGTTAGCAAAGTCCTTAGCTAGCAAGTCTTTGTCCAACGTGACGATTTGTTAAGGTTCTATTAAGGACACAAGTCCCATTCCAGGGAAAAAGGAATCCATAGGACAGGAGGAAGCTCCTGGCATGTGCAGCAAAGTGGGAGGAATCTGCGAGCAGCTCAACCGGCTCTGTGGATGTGGAAGACAGGAACCCTCCTCCTCGTATCCTCCCCTGCCTCTTGACATTGGCTTGGCTGCAGGACACCCTGGGTTTGCTAGGCCACTGACATGGGCTCCTACGTCATATTAATTCAGTGAAGATGGATCTCTCATGGCTTTTCTCTAGGCATGCTACATCAGTGGTTATCAGTAGAAACTAATGCATCCTTTCTGTGATGAACAGATACAGAGATGTCTAGATAAGTATGGTGCACACAGTAGGTATCTTTGGGTGCTGGCCACTGTTAAGGGGGTCCAGCTATGCAGCTGTTCCATTCCCTTTGCATGCTCACCACCCTGTTCTTTTTCTCAATAACTGTAAGCTGAAAGGTGGTAGGGACAGATGATGAGCCTACTTAGTAGGGGAAAAGGCTAAGACCCTATTGTTGGAGGCAGGGGCAGCTTCTTGGTTCCCAGCTGCTTAGCCTCAAAATAATGACACAGAAACTGTATTAATTAAATCACTGCTTGGCCCATTAGCTCTAGCTTCTCTTTGGCTAACTCTTACATATTAATTTAACCCATTTCTATTAATCTGTGTATCGCCACATGGCTGTGGCTTACCTGCTAAAATTCTGTCTGGTTCTACCGGGCTACATGGCTTCTCTGATTCCACCCTTCTTTCTCCCAGCATTCAGTTTAGTTTTCCCTGCCTACCTCTATTCTTTTGCCCTATCAGCCAAGCCAGTTTTCTTTATTAATTAACCAATTGTATTCATAGCATGCAAAGGGGGATCCACACCAGGACCCAGAGCCCAGGCTGTCTCTAAATCACACAACTAGTTAACGCTAACACAAACACAAAACTGCACTCCCCCGGCCCCAGACGGTGTGGTCTTTTCTACATGCTAAAAGACGGAGGAAACTTTCATCTTAAGAAGGCAAGGGCAGGACTTGGGAGTGATATTGGCTGTTGGATCAGAGATACTTTATAAATCAGTAGCTCTGCACAAGTTGCTCATCGGGACCACCAAGGCAGCTAAAAAGATTAAAATGTAAAAATAAAGGCCTAAATAGAAATTTTGAAAAGAACATGCTCAAATGGCCAGCAGACACGCCAAGAATACTCAGCATCAGAAATCCTCAGCATAATGCAAGTCAAAACCACAAAGAGATACTACCCGCCCTAGTAAGAATGACTTGAAAAAAAAAAAAAAAGACGAGAGATACCAAGTCGGGGTAAGGATATGGGGGAAAAGGAACTCCTACACAGTTTGTAGGACTGTGAATTACAGAAGCAATTACAGAGGCCAGAAAGGAGTGTGTGTGTATGTGTGTTTATAAATTACACATATATATGTTTTATATATACACAAAGAAAATGAAGCTAACAGACAGCCATTAGATAAAAGCAGACATCTGCACTCTCGTTTTCATTATGGGACCATTTGCAATGGGTAAGAAAGAATAGCTTAAGGGTTTATTAACAGATGAATTTTTAAAAGATGGTACCTACACACTATGAATATGACTCGGCTGCAGAAATAAAAATGGAACCCTGTTTTTACAAAATCATAGATGAGCTGGAGGCCGTCAGGTTAAGTGAACCAAGACAAGTGGAGCATGAACAGACAGATGTCACTGGTCTCACTTCTATGTAGAATCTACTAGTGTGGATCTTAGAACCTTGGAGTATATTGTTGTTTACCAGGGCCAAGGAAGGGAGGGAACTGGAAACATGCAGGGTGGTCGGCGACTGCTCTCCCAGGAGTTCCTCTTGGCTTCTCCTTAGCAGCTCCCAGCTCATGTGCTCCATCTGGGCCATGTGGATATCTGAAGATCAGTGGTCTCTTATCCAGAAGAATGTGTGTGAATGGCCTGGTTTTAGAAAGGCAACTAGGGAAAGCTTTCATATTACAAAGGGGCGTGACAAACTCTGGGAGGGGGTTGCATTCCAAAGGATGAAGAAGCAAAGGAACTCTGGGTTCACAACAGCAAGACTAAGAACTTAGATATATCATAAAGGCCTTGAAGGGGAAGGTGGTTGAGACTGAGGTAAAGTCTGAAGTGGTTGCATCAGGAAACCCAACATAAAGCATCTCTAAGGCAGAGGAACAATGGGCAGTGGACCAGTCCACATGCAGGGCCAGGGAACGGGGAAGAACTGAGCAAGGCCCCCCCAGACTTATTTGTAAAAAGGGATGTTTCCCAGGTCTCCTTATGAGGAAATAATCAAAGGTTAAATTAGCCTCAAGGCCTCTAATCTGTCACCTCAAATACAGCTGGCAACTTTGCAATCAGAATCTTCTGATAACTAGTAAAAACAGAATCCACTCTGAAAACAATAATGCACATTTCTAGAATCTTCACATTTATCCTCATTTTATAATTAACAATTCTGACTCTCGAGAAAAATGACATCTTAATGATCAAACAGGTTATAAAAACCAAGATTTGAACCCAAGTTCAATTCCTTCCTCAACCTCTTTATGAAACACAGAAAAACACTCTTTTTTGGATTAATGGTTTAGCATTCAGTGTGAGCCTGTGGGCTTGGGTCCCAGCAAGGCCTGCTCTCTAAGTCTGGCTCCTCCGTGTCCTTCTAGACAACAAAGAAGGCATGATCACTGCTCACTTGTTCCAGTCGCTCAGGGCAGAGCCACGAGGGCGGGAGGCTCTAGTCTTTGCTCTGAGTTAGGCAAATGTTTTTTTGTTTTTTTTGAGACAGGGTTTCTCCGTAGCTTTTTGGTTTCTGTCCTGGAACTAGCTCTTGTAGACCAGGCTGGCCTCGAACTCACAGAGATCTGCCTGCCTCTGCCTCCCAAGTGCTGGGATTAAAGGCGTGCGCCACCACCGCCCGGCTAGGCAAAGTTTTTTAGTTTTTCAGAGCCTTGCTCCCTCGGCTGTTACACGAGCTTTGTAACAACCATTTGAAGTCCTGAGTCTCTTGTGAAGATTGTGAGCATTGGTTCATGCAGCAGGGTCACAGTAGACACTCCCCAAATGGCAGTCCAGAGAGCTGATTTGCAACCTGAGGCGAGAGCAAGGGAAATCCTGTCATTGCTTGTTATGAAGAAAGCAGTGGTGGGGTTATATTATCAATTGGGTGTTTGCAGAGCACAGCTATGGAGTGTTTGAGTCAAACAAGCCAAGCCTCGGGAGTGCATCTCTGGTCCTGTGCCCCTGTCAGGCTTCAGAGGGCCACTCGAAGTGAACCCAGGACTGTGAACAAGGACACTTGCTGGGGAATGTCCTCTGTGGTGAACAAACCCGGTAGAATGATGAAGCCCACAAGCCCCGTTCAACCCATGGCAGTTCATTAGGAACAAAACATGACGAGTTCATTTCAATGGAGGCTAATGGCAAGCAGATGTGTTGGCAAAGCGAGACCCCAAAAACGCTCTCCGAAAGTGCAGTTATATTCTGTAAACTCAGAGTCCTGTTTTCACTTTATGTTTCAGTCCTCCAAGTGCAAGGGAGACAGAGGACGGCTAAGAGGAAACAAGGCATGGCCGGAGAATGTGTTTATGCTTCTGCAGCACTAAAATGCCCCCAGCAGGAAGAGAATGAGGCCTGGGAAAAGAGAAAGGGACTGCATTGGTCTCTGGAAGCACATCTAACCTGTGCCTACTGTGCCTACCTGTGGGATGCTTGGAACAGGTTGTTCTGGAATGTTCTGCTCTAACACAAGGAGAAAAAAGTGAACACTATTTACAAATTGGTGTTTAGACACTGTGATGAATTATGTGAACATACTTGCACATACAATCACACACATGCATGCATGCAGACACACGTACTTTCATAATGTCAGTCACTTCTAACAGAGTAGTAGAGGGTTTGGGTTTGCTTTTTATTTTTATTTTTGATTTGCCTCTTTTTGTTTGGTGTTTTTTGTTTTTGTTTGCTTGTTTGTTTGTTTTAATGGGCTCCAAAGTAATGTGGCGTGATTGGCGTGAGCCCCAGTGGTCTGAGCGGAACAGAGCACAGATGTTAGTGAAACGGTAGGCACAGACAGAAGACAGTGTACTTTGAGCACCTCTTAAATCTTCATAAGATTCTGTCTGGTTTGATCAGATGAAAATTCACAAATGTTGCAGCATTGTGTCTGTGTAGACTCACATGAGGATGAAACAGATGCAGTAAAACAGAAACGGGATGCAAGGGAATCGCAAATGTGTAAAGTCAGGCACTTCCAAAAATTTCAGGAAGGGGTTTGGCTCCCACATGCTGTGGATTTGGGGTTTAGTTTGCATAAAACTAAGCTGACTTTGGTACTCATAATCCACTTCATTAAGACTGACAAACATACTAGGGTTTAGCGCTCTTGGCTGCGCGTCATTGGGAGATCAAAGGAGGAAAAGAAAATACGGTCACTAGGGGAATCTCCACGGCTAAGTATTTCTAACTAGACGGTGTATGGCTGACCTGCGATGCACAGCTGTCTGTCTTTTGGGCCTGGGAGCCTTGTCAAGTGTTTTTCCCACATTACACATTACATGAGTTCTCATGCAGTCTGCACTACAATTCTTTAACGTGTTAACACTGAAGTCATTTCAAAGATTTCCAAGGATTTGAGCAAAATAGTGACCATTCTGAGTTGGATTACAAATATGTATAAGTTTTACACAAGGAAAAATAAAATTGGAACCATAATAGGGTATCTGAAATATTCAGTTCCAAGTGGATTAAAAGCTAAATAAATGAATCTAAGAGAAAACGTTTGGAGCTAAATAAGGGAGAGAAAAAGAAGTTTTTTTAATTAAGAAAATATTTAATTTTGTGTGTATGTTTGAGTGTACATGTATTTGTGTGTGTGTCTCTGTGTGTGTATGTGTGTGTGTGTGTGAGAGAGAGAGAGAGAGAGAGAGAGAGAGAGAGACGGAGACGGAGAGGGAGAGGGAGAGGGAGAGAGCAGTCATTCTTAGAGTCCAGAAGAGGGCATTCAGTCCCTGAAACCAAAGTTACAAGCATCTGTGAGCCTTCTACTGTGGGTGCTGGGATCTGAACTCGGATTCTCTGAGAAAGTGACAAGCACTCTTTCTAGTCCAGAAAAGGCTTTGCAGAAACCCCAATATTACAAAGTATAAAAGAAAATGTATCTAATTTTCCTGTACTGTAATTGAAAACAGGTTGGATTTCTGACTATGAAGAAGAGAGTTATAACATAAACAAGCAAAACAACAACAAAAACAATTTCACCCCTAGATGGGATTAAATTACATGAAGTTATCCAACAATAAGCACTTTATCCCTCTGGAGAGAGACCTAAGGCAAATGTTCATGGATCTCCACTGGAAGCTAGTACAAACAGTGGCCCTGCCGCTGCCTGGGCTGCTCAGTGCGCAGACGTATCAGGGCAATGCTGGCCATGAACACCAGAAACGTTGCTGCTTGCAGCAGGGGTGTTAACTAGACTTGGGATGGAAACAGGTGGCTGATAGTGTTTTTTAACAAAATAAAAGTCTCAATAAGGAAGGGGATGGTCCATAACAGTGTTAGCCTGACGCTGTTAGTCCTGGTGCTGGTTCCTGGCAGAAGAGGCTGGAATTTCAGGGAGATACGTCATAGAAGGCTTTGTAGGCTGTGCATACACGCGTGTAAAACTGGGAAGTTCGGTGTGCAGGTGGAAGACAATAGAGAGACCAGGGGAAGCACAGGGAGTTAGTTAGTCTACAGACAATTCCAGACAGGTTAGCCAGCAGCTATAGAAACTCAAAACAGAAAATTTCATAGTTCTTGAGATAGACCATGTAAACATTCCAATATCCAGTAACAAAGTAAGCATAAGATGTGCAGAGGGGCACAGAAGAGCTAAAACTTAGCAAATTTATAAAAAAACCAGTCAGCGGAAACTATACAAGGACTGCAAGGCGCCTTTTGAGCACATAAAGTCTTTAATTCATTGTGTGTTAAAAGATAAGAGATCGAGGCCTAGGCGGCGGAAGCACCAGCGTGCAGGCAGGCCCCAGCGGCGGAGGCACCGGCAGGCAGGCCCGGGTGGCGGAGGCACCGGCAGGCAGGCCTAGGCAGCCGAAGCACCAGCGCGCAGGCAGTCCCGGGCGGCAGAGGCGCCGGCAGGCAGGCAGGCCCGGGCGGCGGAGGCACTGGATGCAGGATAGTGCGGGCAAGAAACAGTGAAGACCGCACTGAGAGCAGATTGCCCCGCTACAATTAAATCAAACCCAATAGATAGCATCGGTAAGAGGAGATGGGCAGACGCCAAGGCAAGAATTCACCCAACAATCTGAAAAACAACATGAAAACACCAGAACCCAATGATCTTACAACACAAGGACTTGAACACCCTAACACAGGAGAAGAGGAAAAAACTGACTTTTTGAAAGCAATAGAGTCCCTTAAACAACATGTAAAAAACGCCCTCATAGAAATGGATGAGAAGTATAACAAAAAGTTTGAAGAAATGAGTAAATACGTAAATGATACCCTGGGAAGCCAAGAAAAAACGATCAAACAGGTAATGGAAACAGTCCAAGAATTGAAAACTGAAATGGAAGCAAGGAAGAAAACACAAATTGAGGACCAGCTGGATATGGCAAATATAGGTCAACGAGCAGAGACTACAGAAACAAGCATAATCAATAGAATACAAGAGATAGAAGAAAGAATCTCAGATTCTGAAGACACCATAGAGAAAATAAACGGACTGATCAAAGAAAACACCAAAACCAACAAATTCTCATCACAAAACATCCAGGAAATATGGGACACAATAAAAAGACCAAACCTAAGAATAATAGGGATAGAAGAAGGAGAAGAGGCACAGCTCAAAGGTCCAGAAAACATTTTTAACAAAATTATGGAAGAAAACTTCCCCAACATAAAGAAAGATATTCCTTTGAATATTCAAGAAGCATACAGAACACCAAACAGACTGGATCAAAAAAAAAAACGTCCCCTCGCCATATAATAATCAAAACACAAAATATACAGATTAAAGAAAGAATATTAAGAGCTGCAAAGGAAAAAGGGCAAGTAACTTATAAAGGTAAACCGATCAGACTTACACCTGACTTCTCTATGGAAACCATGAAAGCCAGAAGGTCCTGGATAGAGGTACTACAGAAACTAAGAGACCACGGATGCAAACCCAAACTACTATACCCAGCCAAGCTATCGTTCACTATCAATGGAGAAAACAAGACATTCCAGGATAAGAACAAATTTAAACAATACGTTGCCACAAATCCAGCCCTAGAGAAAGTAATAGAAGGAAAATCACAACCCAAGGAATCCAACATTGCCAACACTGCCTACAATAACCCAGGCATCTAGCGACCCTTCAGCAGCACAACTCAAAGAAGGGAGACACACAAACTCTTCTACCAAAAGCAATAAGAATAACCGGAGTTAACAACCACTGGTCATTAATATCACTTAATATTAATGGTCTCAATTCACCAATAAAAAGGCACAGGCTAAGAGATTGGATACGAAAACAGGATCCAACAGTCTGCTGTTTGCAAGAAACTCATCTCAACCACAAAGACAGGCATCTACTCAGAGTAAAGGGTTGGGAAAAGGTTTTTCAAGCAAACGGTCCTAAGAAAAAAGCAGGTGTGGCCATACTAATTTCTAACAAAACTGACTTCAAACTAAAATCAATCAGAAGAGATCGAGAGGGACACTTTATACTCATAACAGGAACAATTCAGCAGGATGAAGTCTCAATCCTGAATATCTATGCCCCTAATATAAAAGCACCCACTTATGTAAAAGAAATATTGCTAAAACTCAAAGCAGACATCAAATCACACACACTAGTAGTAGGAGACTTCAACACACCTCTCTCACCAATGGACAGGTCAATCAGACAGAAAACTAATAGAGAATTAAAAGAATTGTTGGAGGTAATGAATCAAATGGACTTAACAGACATCTATAGAACACTCCACCCAAATAGGAAAGAATACACCTTCTTCTCTGCAGCTCATGGAACCTTCTCGAAAATTGACCACATACTTGGAAACAAAGGAAACCTCCACAGATACAAAAAAAATATCAGTGTCCACCTGTGTCTTATCAGATCACCACGGATTAAAGTTAGAAGGCAACAACAATGCTACCCCCAGAAAGCTGACAAACTCATGGAAACTGAACAGTCAACTACTGAACCACACCTGGGTCAAGGAAGAAATTAAGAAAGAAATTAAAGTCTTCCTTGAATTTAATGAAAACAAAGAGACAACATACTCAAACCTATGGGACACGATGAAAGCAGTGCTAAGAGGAAAGTTCATAGCACTAAGTGCCCACTTAAAGAAAACGGAGAAAGCATACATTGGGGACTTAACAGCACACCTGAAAGCTCTAGAAAAAAAAGAAGCAGACGCGCCCAAGAGGAGTTGAAGACTGGAAATAATCAAACTGAGGGCAGAAATCAACAAAATAGAAACACAGAAAACAGTCCAAAGAATCAATGAAACAAAAAGTTGGTTCTTGGAGAAAATCAACAAGATTGACAAACCCCTATCCAAACTAATCAAATGATAGAGAGAGAACACGCAACTAAATAAGATCAGAAATGAAAAGGGGGACATAACCACAGACACAGAGGAAATTCAGAGAATCATTAGATCTTACTACAAAAGGCTGTATGCCACAAAACTGGAAAATGCAAAAGAAATGGACACTTTTTTAGATAAGTACCATATACCAAAGCTAAACCAAGACCAGGTGAATGATCTAAATAGACCTGTTAGTCGCGAAGAATTAGAAACAGTTATCAAAAATCTCCCTTCCAAAAAAAGCCCAGGACCAGATGGTTTCAATGCAGAATTCTACCAGAACTTCCAAGAAGAGCTAATACCTATACTTCTTAATGTATTTCACAATATAGAAACAGAAGAGTCATTGCCAAATTCCTTTTATGAAGCTACAGTTACCCTGATACCAAAACCACACAAAGACCCAAACAAGAAAGAGAATTACAGGCCTATCTCACTCATGAACATCGACGCAAAAATTCTCAATAAAATACTGGCAAACCGAATCCAAGAACACATTAGAAAAATTATCCATTATGATCAAGTAGGCTTCATTCCAGAGATGCAGGGCTGGTTCAACATACGCAAATCTATCAATGTAATCAACCATATAAATAAACTGAAAGAAAACAACCATATGATCATTTCATTAGATGCTGAAAAAGCATTTGACAAAATTCAACACCCCTTTATGATAAAGGTCTTGGAGAGATTAGGGATACAAGCGTCATACCTAAATATAATAAAAGCTATTTACAGCAAGCCGACAGCTAACATTAAATTAAATGGAGAAAAACTCAAATCCATCCCACTAAAATCAGGAACACGACAAGGATGTCCACTCTCTCCATACCTCTTCAATATAGTGCTTGAAATTCTAGCAATAGCAATAAGACAACATAAGGGGATCAAGGGGATCCATATTGGAAAAAAAGAAGTTAAGCTTTCATTATTTGCAGATGATATGATAGTATACATAAGTGACCCCAAAAACTCTACCAAAGAACTCCTACAGCTGATAAACACCTTTGGGAATGTGGCAGGTTACAAAATCAACTCCAAAAAATCAGTTGCCTTCCTATACACTAAGGATAAGGAAGCAGAGAGGGAAATCAGAGAAGCATCACCTTTCACGATAGCCACAAATAGCATAAAATATCTTGGGGTAACTCTAACCAAGGAAGTGAAAGATCTATTTGGCAAGAACTTTAAGTCTTTGAAGAAAGAAATTGAAGAGGACACCAGAAAATGGAAGGACCTCCCTTGCTCTTGGATTGGGAGGATCAACATAGTAAAAATGGCAATTCTACCAAAAGCAATCTATAGATTCAACGCAATCCCCATCAAAATCCCATCAAAATTCTTCACAGATCTGGGGAAGACAATAATCAACTTTATATGGAAAAACAAAAAACCCAGGATAGCCAAAACAATCTTATACAATAAAGGATCGTCTGGAGGCAATACCATCCCTGACTTCAAACTCTATTACAGAGCTACAGTACTGAAAACGGCTTGGTACTGGCATAAAAACAGAGAAGTTGACCAATGGAATAGAATAGAAGACCCTGACTTTAGCCCACAAACCTATGAACACCTGATTTTCGATAAAGGAGCTAAAAGTATACAATGGAAAAAAGAGAGCATCTTCAACAAATTGTGCTGGCAAAACTGGATGTCAATCTGTAGAAGAATGAAAATAGATCCATATCTATCACCATGCACAAAACTCAAGTCCAAATGGATTAAAGACCTCAATATCAGTCCAAACACACTGAACCTGATAGAAGAGAAAGTGGGAAGTACTCTACAACACATGGGCACAGGAGAACACTTCCTACGTATAACCCCAGCAGCACAAACACTAAGGACATCATTGAATAAATGGGACCTCCTGAGACTGAGAAGCTTCTGTAAAGCAAAGGACACTGTCACTAAGACAGAAAGGCAACCCACTGACTGGGAGAAGATCTTCACCAACCCCGCAACTGACAAAGGTCTGATATCCAAAATATATAAAGAACTCAAGAAATTAGACCGTAAAAGGTTAATCAATCCAATTATAAAATGGGGCACTGAGCTGAACAGAGACTTTTCAACAGAAGAAGTTCAAATGGCCAAAAGACACTTAAGATCGTGCTCAACTTCCTTAGCAATCAGGGAAATGCAAATCAAGACAACATTAAGATACCATCTTACACCTGTCAGAATGGCTAAAATCAAAAACACCAATGATAGCCTCTGCTGGAGAGGTTGTGGAGATAGGGGCACTCTCATCCATTGCTGGTGGGAATGCAAACTTGTGCAACCACTTTGGAAAGCAGTGTGGCGGTTTCTCAGGAAAGTCGGGATCAACCTACCTCTCGACCCAGCAATACCACTATTGGGAATATACCCAAGAGATGCCCAAACATACAACAAAAGTATATGCTCAACTATGTTCATAGCAGCATTGTTTGTAATAGCCAGAACCTGGAAACAACCTAGATGTCCTTCAATGGAAGAATGGATGAAGAAAGTATGGAATATATACATATTAGCAGTAAAAAACAATGACTTCTTGAATTTTGCATACAAATGGACAAAAATGGAAAACACTATCCTGAGTGAAGTAAGCCAGACCCAAAAAGAGGAACATGGGATGTACTCACTCATATTTGGTTTCTAGCCATAAATAAAGGACATTGAGACTATAATTCGTGATTCTAGAGAAGCTAAATAAGAAGGTGAACCCAAAGAAAAACATATAAGCATCCTCCTGAATATTAACCTTCATCAGGCGATGAAAGAAGACAGAGACAGAGACCAACATTGGAGCACTGGACTGAAGTCTCACGATCCAAAGGAGGAGCAGAAGGAGAGTGAGCACGAGCAAGGAACTCAGGACCGCGAGGGGTGCACCCACACACTGAGGCAAAGGGGATGTTCTATCGGGAACTCACCAAGGCCAGCTGGCCGGGGTCTGAAAAAGCATGGGACAAAACCGGTCTCGCTGAACATAACGGACAATGAGGACTACTGAGAACTGAAGAACAATGGCAATGGGTTCTTGATCCTATTGCACGTAATGGCTTTGTGGGAGCCCAGGTAGTTTGGATGCTCACCTTACTAGACCGGGATGGAGGTGGGTGGTCCTTGGACCTCCCACAGGGCAGAGAAACCTGCTTGCTCTTTGGGCTGAGGAGGGAGGAAGACTTGATTCGGGGAGGGGGAGGGAATGGGAGGTGGTGGCGGGGAAGAGGCAGAAATCTTTAATAATTAAATAAATTAATTAATAAAAAAGATAAGAGATCATGTTTAAAGAAGTAAAGGAAAATGTAAGGACAAAGTATTTGTCTTTATAAGATATATTACATTATAATAGCTGATTTGAAAAATCTTGCTAAAAGTTTTCAACATGTTGTTTGAAATGAATTCAACAATTGATTCATAATTATTGTGTTCTGTAAAACTTGAAAACCATGGTAGGAAAACGGAGAACCTGGTAGTCTATGGACAGCATCAAGCACCCCCACTCGGCTTCTAGGAGATCCTCTGCAGTGTTGGAAAAGAGAGACAAGTGACTACCGTCCCTGCCAGTGACAGCTGCTAGGCCCATCCAATGGCTTCTAGACGGCTTGGGTAAAATTCCTGCAGCCCTTGTGGGTTTTACAGATGTTTTCTCACTCACCACAGATAACTTTACACCAAAGGCACCCTCTGTTGGGACCCTTTGGAAGGACCATCACCTGCCTCCAGTCTTCTCAAGGTCAAAGCATGCTAAAGCATCCCTGTGCTATTTATGGGCTGGACATGGCCGTCCTTTGCAACAATGCCAAATATTGACAAACAAATATTGAACTGGGAGTCCTCCCTCCTACAATAGCATGGGACTGTAAGCTGTTAAAATTCCTTGGGGGGGGGGTGGTAGCAACTAATCTGTGAAAATAGACTCATCTCTTCATGACCTAGCAGCTTCCTGCCCTAGCCATGTGCTTGGCGACACACCTGTGTCTATATGCAATAGGAACATAAAATGCCAGCCCTGGAGGTTCTGAGAGAGCCATATTCAAAGCAACTCAAGCGTTCACCAGCCAAAGAAACTGTAATTCCATTCTGATGGCTGGGCCTCTCTTTGAGGAGCACTTTCCAGCAGTGACGATTCAGACCTTCCAGTGTTGACCAACCTGGAGGCTCACACTGCAGAAGCATGTGCAGAATGACTCCGTTTGCAGCAGATCAAAAATGCATAGTTAGAGTTGACATTCTGGAGATATGTAAGACACAAAAGAATAAAGGAAATGGCCATTGCATACTAGAGGAGAAGACACCTCCAGCGACAAGAAATCGTGCCCTAAGAATAGGGACACTAAAGGATACAATGATATTGCAAACATTTATTTACCACCCTGAATGCCTCGTGTACAGATGTTTATTTTTGTTAGTCTTCTTACCTTTTGTAGACATGAAACAAATTATAAAAGAAAACTTCTAAATCTAGACAGATTTGAAATAGTGACACTTACAAATACCAATAAACTTGATTTTGTACAAAATTGTTTTTAAATTGGGAAACCCCAGTTACTTTGTTTCAATTTTCATTGTATATACTTATTGCACATGACACTGTTATATAGGGTCATCTCCATATGAATATATGTATTGCTCTCTGAACATATTCCCCTTCCTCCCCAACAACTATTCATTTTTCCCCTTCTCCCATCAGTCCCTAAATAGTTTTGTTTCTATTTTCCTGTGACATACATATATTCATAATTTTATATATCTATGTAAAATACAGGAGCCACATATGAGAAAAATCATATTTGTCTGAGACTGATTTAGTTTGCTTAATACGATTATGTCCAGTTTATCCATTTTCCTGGAAAAACAGACTTGCTTTTCCTTTATGGCTAGAAAAAAATAATCCTGTATCCATAACACACTTTCTGGAACTGGTCCTCCATTGGCGGACTACAGATATCTCCGTGAAATGCTGACTCGCAGTCCTTCAAGTAGCTAGGTCACGTGGCAGATCCACGGTTACTTTTCTAGAGAGCGAGAGACAGGGATCCAGGTTCACTCTTCCACATATGGGTATCCAGTTCTCCTCGCATCATTTGTGGAAGAGATCGCATTTTCTTCAGGGTATAATTTTAGCATCTTTGTAAAAAATAAAAATCAGTTGGCTGCGCTGTGTGGGCTCATAGCGGATTCTATATCTACTCTATTTTATAGAGCTGAGTCGTTTGTGCCAGGAACATACCTTTTAAAAGTCAATACTGCTTCTCAGTAGTAAATCAGGCATTCTGATGCCTCCAGCATTGTTCCTATGTGGGATTGCTCTAGCTTCTGGACTCCTTTGTGCTTCCATTCCATACACATTTTAAGATTATTTCTGTGGATGGGGATAAAGTTGGATCCGGAGATTGTGTTTGAAAATACAGCTACTTTTACAGTATTAATTCCTCCGATCATGAATAGGGGAGGCCATCCCATCTTCTAGCGTCTGCAGTGTTGTGATGTTCTCATTATGGTCTTTCATGGATTGAGGTTTACTTCATGGTTTTTAGTTTCTTATTTTGAGGCAACTAAGAATGGATTTATTTCCCCACTTTCTTTCTTGGCATGAAGAAACTCAAACTTAAAAAAGAAAAAGAAAAAAGAAAAAGGAAGAGATAGAGAAAGAAAGATAGAGAAAGACAGAAAAAAAAGAAGAAAGGAAAAGAGAAGAGAAGAAAAGAGAAAAGAAAAAGAAAAGAAAAGAAAAGAAAAGAAAAGAAAAGAAAAGAAAAGAAAAAAGAAAAGTCAGTAAGTAATTTCTAGCCCAAATTTCTAGCCCAGGGGGCGCCAAACACCAGCTAACTCTGCAGGCTTGCGATGCTGCGACTGATCTGCACCTATGTCCTTTCTATTTCAGGACAGGAACTCCAAAACCTTCTCTGAGAATATTTGGATATTGGTGTTTTGATTTAAAATTCACTGTTAGGATGTGACTTTTTAATATCCTATAACAATATCATTTGTGACTTCATTAACCAATGGTGCTGTTGGAGTGCTGAGAACAATATGCTAAAAATTAGATACTTTGGAACTAAATCCAGGGCAATAAAAGATGAAAAAGGAGAGCTAGATTTAATGTGACATTATCAAATCAATATGTTTCAAAATATTAGAGATAAGTAGGAGACAAGGTCTAGCATGAGTATACCATCTGGCTTACGGAATAGACTATGATATCAGCATTCATTTCTAAGTTACAATATGTAACGGAAATATATTGACAAATGCCACATAGCTTCCCCACCCTGTTAATGACATTGAGCCAGAAGATGATCTGTTACATCAGCCTTCATTCCAATTAAGGACTAAGTGGGCAGAGTGGGGTGGCTGCTGAGCCCACTGAATAGGTAAGCGTTCTCTCCTGACCACCTTCTCCAACAATTTGTGCTGTTTGTCTCTGGGGTTTGAGAAGCTAGTCTGAAGAAGGGCTTCCGGTAGGGCTTGTTCAGACACACTGACGAGGTGCACTCTAGTGCCAGACGTAGGCGGTACTCAGTCAATGCCAACTGCTTCTCTGGTGCTAATTGCTTGCTTTGATAGCAACAAGGTGCCCCGTCAGAGTTTCCCATGAAAGACAAGAGATTAATTCAGTGAAAATCACCCAGTCAACTTTTTAGATTGCAGACAGTCGGCTGGGTGTAAAGATTTAAAGAGCTCATGGCTGTATTTTGTGATTTGGAAACAGAACATTGGGTTGTCTTTAAAGAGTTGCATCCTGCCTACTTTGTAATTCTTTAGAAAAAAATCCAAGAAGTCCTGCATGCCATAAAAGTGACTGTACATTTAACTAATTCGCACACTGGCTCACTCGTTCCCATCTGCGGAACTAGTGTTCTTTCAGGAGACCAATCTGTTTATCACATAGTACCCAGTTACACCCTGTCACTAGCCTGTGATTTTATATGTGAGATGGATCTGGGAGAGAAAAGCTCTCTCTGAACCGGAGTCCTGCCTCAGGTTCCTTGAATTGTGCTGAGAGAGTCAGATGTTAGACTCCTATCTCAGATTCCCTATCTGTCTAATGGGGAGGACCAAACATGTCTCCGTGCTGGCTGTCTGCATTTAATAAATATGAAGGCCATTTAGTATATCATGGGAATGAAGTCTATGAAGCCTTAATGAAAATAAAGTGCATAACAGGAAAAGAAGGTGCAATATATTTTGGGCTCTCGTGTGGTCATGAGGATAGATCCTTCCCGAGAGAGAGCCACAGACGAGCATTTCAGCTGCAGATGTGGAATGAATGTAGCTTCTAGCCGCATATTTTCTCTAGCTTTGTCCATGTGAAACACAGATGTTTTACAAATCATCTTTCTATTAAGGCTGTGATAACCCAACGTAGTTTGAAAATGGCCCCATGTTTTCAATTAGCTTGTTTCCAGCGTGTAGCACTGTGGACAGAACTGGCTTCAGAAGGTGGTTTCTAACATATTTTCCCAGAGTACCCAATCCGGTAGCCTCGGGAAGCCAGGAAGCAGGCAGAGGGCTCACACTGGATGTCAGAATCTCCTCACACAGGACAAATGAGCAGTTGTGGCATGGGAGGTTTCAGGAAAAGTGGAGGACCGGGAGCAAGTTCAAGTCCCTGATCTCATCAGTCACGAACCTGCCAAGGCTGGGTCCTCCAGGTCAGCTAACAAAGGGCTTGCATTAGCCCAGCTACCACTCTCTTCATAGGAGTGTGGGGGACAGCAGAGGGCATGAGTTTTCCAGGGATTATCTGGCCATGTCTCTATCTCTGAGGAGTCTGCTGCTCTTCCATGAGGCGCAGTCACAGAGTAAGCTCCGTTACAGGTTGTTTAATCTCAGCTGACGAGGTACTCACCACTGCTCCCCGAGCATCTCCCTGTTGGGTCCTCAGAGCATGGTCTGAAGTTTCTCCCTCTAGATGACAGCTGTCTCCATTCCCCTCGGCAGACAACCGTGGATTGGCCTGAAAAGATTGGAACAGACCACAGGGATGGAATCTTACAGGCACCTCTCGGGAAGTAACATAATAATGCAAACCCGATATTCAGAATTACTCAGTTTCTGATAACTTTATTTGGAACATGAGGATGAGGAGTCTTGCCAAAAGCATGGCACAGGTTGTATATCCATTATTGAAATGCTCGGGGCATTTCAGATTGCAGAGATTTTTAAATTTTGGAATATTTGCAAAATTTCCACACATAGAAAAATTTTAATATGAACATCTGAAGTGTTTCAACATCCCAAACCGTTCGAGACTATGACAGTCATCATGAAGATTCAGAATGTTGAACGTTTGAGATTTTGTGCTACCAGACCGGGCAATGCCTAACTTGCACAGTAAGCCCTGTATGCATTTGCAGTCTGAACTCCGGTTTGAGCAGGTGGGTGACAACCCCCACCTGGTATGCAGCCTTGTTTGCTGGAGTTTTCCACAGCTGTCTTCAGCAACTTAAAGACATAATCACCCAAGGATGCACACATGCCCACACTTGCCTCTGACTCCAAGGAAAGAAATATCAAGCACCAATCTAGATCTCAAAAAAAAAAAAAAAGAAAGAAAGGAAAGAAAGGAAGGAAGGAAGGAAGGAAGAAAGAAAGAAAGAAAGAAAGAAAGAAAGAAAGAAAGAAAGAAAGAAAGAAAGAAAGAAAGAAAAAATCACCAATGTGGTTTGGGCTCAACTCTGAAGTTTTCTGTCAAAGCATTTGCATCCAGGTTAAGGATGGTTTTGGTTTTACCCTGAAACTAGGCCTTTCCCAAGCCCAGGGAAAAATTCCCACAGGGGCTGTGAGGAAGCAGGAAACAAGTTCAGTGCCTCAAAGGCATGTCTAGTCATTAACATTTTAGAAGCCTTACTGCTGTTTCTCACACTTGCATACCCTCAGGACTAAACCGATGTCCAAAATAGCATCAAACGCTTGTTCAGTGTCATCTAGCCAATGGCCAGAGAAATTATTTTGATTCCATCTCTAGTGGGGCTGCGCCCTGCCTTGTTACATTCCTTACACACTGCCCAATTACTGACATGATCTCTTCATCAGTGGAAGGTCATAAACCCACGATGCTGAAGTTAGTGGCTATGACATCATCTTCTCCTAGGCCACTTGTTTTCTAGAAGGGTCTGCAGTCCCAAGAGTTCCCATGATGGGGAGCGTCACAGAGCAGATGAGCACCCCATCAGAGCACAGCCCAGGGACCCAGAGCCCAGGTCTCTGAGTTTTTAAGGCAGCTCGGCTCACATTCGTCTTCACCTTTATTCTGCAGGGGAAGAGAAATGCAATGGAATTAACACTGCCAAAAGTCCATTCCTCTAGGGGAGCTTTTGTTTCTACACAGTGATAAGAATATCAGTTTGCAACAGGCATCTGACATTCAGAGATCTTAAATAGCCAGTGAACTTATTAAAGAGAACATTCAGTTTTGGATTTTTCCCCCTAATAAAAATTTATCTTACAAACAGGAAATTAAAAAATTTCTGACCCATTCCACAGCCTAAGTCCTGATAGACTCTGCTTCGAAGATGGTGTGAGGGAACCGGGTTGCAGGGGCAAAGCACCAAGCTCTTCCCAGATTTGAAGGTGCAAGTGGTGATATTAGTTAGGCAGATGGTAAAAATCGTACCATGACCCACACATGAATGTCGTTGACCGTTTCCCCTCTGGGTGCACAAAGTTTGATATAGGCCTTTGGACTTGTGTCAAACAAACAAACAAACAAACAAACAAACAGGATTTGACAATATCTGATAGGGCTTAAAGCTCCTACTTGGGAAGTATCTGGAGAGCTGTTTAAAAAGAAAAAAATAGGTTATTCATGCCAGGCACTGTCTTTTCCATGAACCTCTGCTGTAGACATCTTCCCAAGTTCCCTCCAGTGAAGTTCACGTGGAGTCAGTGAAGACAACCACCAGGTGACCAGACCTCTCTTTTGCTCAAGAAATCCTGATTTACATGTACGCCAAGCCTCTCTTTCCACACGCTCCCCTGTACATTTTAAACCAGACTAGGGCGTCCACTTCAAGCCACTGGAAACCTCTTAAACGTTTTTGTTTGTTTGTTTCTGAAGATCCTGCCAAGGACAGTGACGTGAACCCTCAAGAAGTCCGAATATCTCTGTAATTGTGCAGATGGTTGGGCTCCGGAGACAAAGAGTAATGGCCCTGGTGACTTTTCAAATCTCTTCAGCTAAATCCAGGTCTGCAGAACCAGCCGCTCATTAAGGCAGTTCCTTCCTAGACCGGGCTATGCTGTGGTCTTCTGCTTCTCCCCGAGACGATCTCAGGTATTGACTGGATCTGGGTACTGAGGGGAATTCTCCTGCCTCAGCCACTGCAGCATCATCCATCTGTCGGCAGCCATTTGGCAAATGGAAAGCGTCTACTAAAGAATATTCATTTTAGCCACGTGGCCTTTTTAACCCATCTTCCTCACCACTCAGAAGACTATAGAATGCACACTCCCGTCCGACTTATCCTCCTGTCTATGAGTTATCGTCCCCTAGCTCTGGCAGGTGCATTTTGTGTCTGAAGTCAAAAGGTTTGGGTGTCTGGGTGGGGAAATTGCAAGGGATCTTGTTTTCTTCTTAGTCATTGACTAGGCACAGCTCACTGTCTGGAAGGAACCGTGACGATGGTCTTTTCTGTGCCCACTTAACCAGGATTCCCTCTGACAAAGGACTGAACAACTTGCCTGAAAATTCAGGGAGCCAGAGATTCCTTCCTTCCTGGAATAAACTTTCCATAGGCTGTTCTAACTGCGAGCAACTCAACAATGTTTCTTTAAAAGTCTCTCCTTTGTGTTGGGCAGAAGCCCTCCTCTCAAGAGGGTTTGTCCACTATCTTAGTTTCCCTGTCTTGACTTGAGGAGATTGTGGTGACACTGCAGAACAGTGTGAGTGTCACCTCTGATCTGACCGGAGCTGCCTGGATTTGGTATGATGAAGGGGCAGGGACTCTCTGAGGAGAGCAGGGACCAACATGGGAGGTAGTAGCAATTCTTCACCTGTAAGTTCTCTTGTGTTCTGAGGGTTTGTGTTTTAACTTTTAAAATTGGGCCTTTGGGAATTTTTTACAATGCATTTTATAATATAATAATAATACACTATATACCACCCTCCTCTAAATATAATATCCACCCCTCCTCTAAATCCTTCAAGATCCACCCTCTCCCGACCCATCCAACTTTGTGGCATTCTTTATTTTCATAGCCATTAAATCTAATTTTCTGTTTGACTCTGTCTCCTGAGTGCCATCATGCCCAGCCCTTGCTTTCTTAATGGCTGAATAACACCCCATTTTCTAAGAACATTTTCACAATATGTTCTATACCTATCTCTTTATCTGTATATTTCAACTGCCTTGATCTCAACTTACATAAATGACTAATATAAGTAGAAAGCAATTGTGTTCTCTAATTTTCTCATCAATAATATTCTTGTTGTTTACAGATTTCTCGGAATGAAGACATTCTATCATCTCTTGCTAAGATTCAGGAAGTCAACAACTCATAGGTCTCAGAAAGTCCCTGAAACTTACCAGATTCACAAGGCTCCTCCCTTTCCAATTTCCATGAATACTAAGGGATGCTGGAGGGAGGAGTCTTTCCCATTTTCAAACAGCCTACAGGTTGTACAGAAAATTCCAGGGTTCCAGCTTTTGCAAATCATTGCTCATGCACAAGTGCACTTTTAATTATGCACTTTTAATTACTTTTTAATTATGCAGCTGCCTTTGGGTTTCCATGCTCCTGTGAGTAACCCCTCATCCACAATCCTGGAAGCCAACCCAATAAACTCACTGGTCCTCCATGTTGGACTTTGATAGCATCTTAGAATCAAAGTGTTTGATCTTTTATCAGTCCTTTATCTCAGGTGAGATGTCTGTTCTGTTCTCCCTGTTGCTGGTGGCACACATTCTGCCGTGGGGAGTTTTCCCATCATTTCTGAATTCATCAGTCTCGACTTGGTTTCTCCATTAGGGGCTTGAGGCTGTGCTGCATTTGATTCTATTATGTGCTTTGTTCTCTCCTTGTCCATCTCGATGTGTCAGTGAATGTGCTCTCCAGGATCAATGTTCTAATGACAGTGAGAAGACACTGAGAAGCGGCCACATCTGTCTGTCTTCTTGGACTTTATAGCCACATTCTTTCCCCACATCATACACTCTACACTATTCCTCCCTCTGTGTCAGGTCCAGTTTAAGATCTTAGCCAATGTGCTTGTAAAGAGCAATCCCTCTGTGGGGCTTGCTTCTTAATACAGCCCTGGGGTTCTTATCCCAGCAATCAACAGTCCACAAACAGAATGGCAAGGGAATCAAGCCGGCTGGACCTAACTGGTCAGTAGCAGCCAAGCCAGCTCCTTTGCAAAGTTTCAAGACCCACAAGGCACCGACAACTGTGGCAGTGGATACACATTCCAGGCTCCACTGTGAATTACAACTGTCTAAATGGCCTCCCTGCTTCTCCAGGCAGCTGAGTCAGTTTGCTAAGTGGGTCCGCCCAAACCTTCAATGACCAGCTCCCAATTCAAAAGGTCTGTGTATGTGCAGTAAGTAGGGTTAGATGGGAGATATGCCCCATCTTCCCTAGCTAGAGACAAGCCCTAAGAGGTCTTCTGCTATTTGGCATGGTATTGGTTCACCCATGCTCAGCCTATGACTATATGTGATTGAATGCAGACAGCACCACATGCTCTCAGTAGTCCCTGGATCTCAGAGGACTGGGTGTCGCAGCACCCCCAACCTTCCCTGAGGTTCAATGGCCTGCCATGCTTATAACTGCTGGCTGTCACCTTTGTGAACTCAGTCCCTAGCTCAAGTATTTTTAACTGTATTTTAACATTATCCTCAGTAATAAGAAAAAAGTTGAAGCTAGCCATCAAGGAATACCATGTTTTAACTACCTCTAACTCAACAAAAGCCCCGTTCTTTGGAAAATTTTATCCCAGAGGTTTGGATATATAGATGGCAAGAGTTCAGTACAGGCAGACTAAAGAGATCTGAAACCTGAGAGATGTGGGATCTCCTCTCACCACTGGAGCTGAGCAATAACCTGGAACTCAGGACGCAGACCCCCCAGCTGTGGTCACGGAGAGGAAGGACCCAAGCCGTGGTGAAATGTACCCAGAAAAGGATGTAACTAAAGGAGTTAGCATGCTGCGAGGAAAGAGGCAAGCCAAGAACAAAGAATTGAGGGTAGGTAATGTGCCTGTGAAGCCATATCACTCAGAGAAGACCCTAAACACGAAAGGAGACCGGGCAACTGAGCACAACATCTTGATGGACACATGCATGGGCTGCTTTGGGTTGGTCAGTGGCAGCCTCATGAATGTGGCAGTCTTGAGGGTCTTCCTATTCATGGACCTAAAAGTGTACCACGTGCCAATGGGATGGGTCTTTGGTGTTACAGAGCTGACATACTTGCAACTCGTTGTGTGGCTCTGAGAAAGCCACTTAACCTTTCCAAGAACGGCAGGTCATCTCGTTTGGAAAATGAGGAAGGAGGGCCAGTGTATTCCCACCACAGTCCTAAAATAACGAGTTCTGTGAAGAGACAGTTCAAGGATATTAGCATGCCAAAAACACATATTCAAGCAGAACATAATTAAAATATAACACTAAATCACAGTGGAGTTTATTCTGGATGTGACATCCTCTTGCTTTTCGGATTACCTAGTCTCAGCAGAGCCGTCAAGTGAGTCAGGCAATTCCCATGGTGAAGTTTCCTATAAATCTATGCCAGGGAGCCAGTCCACTTGCCTCATAATGGGCTCACTGTGTATAAGGGGGATGCGTCCCAAGGTCTGTGTGAAGGGAACACACACCAACACTGATGGCAGGGTAGGTATGTTTAGAAGCCATGGAGGATTTTTCCCAGAACTGGGAATAACCTATCTTGGAGCACTGTTCTGAAAACCATTTAGGTTTCCATAGTAAGAGCGGATATGAGCCAAAATGTACATTCGGAGTTCCTCTGTTGCCAAGTGGAAAACTGGAAACACACAGGAGCAGGGACTCCATTTCACGTGCCTGCTCGTTCTGTTTCCTGATGAAATGTAGATCATGGTGCGGTCAGCACCAGGCCTGGGGCAAGAAGCTTGTCTTGACAGACCCACAGACACAATTAAACATTTATCAGAGTAGACGACGCTGAACCTGGTACAATGGTGTCAACCAGACAGAACACTGAATTAACAACTTATGAGAGCCCAGAGCCCAGACTAGTTCTCTTACAGAACACAACACTGGGCCCTTTTTGGTGAGGGAAAGCAGTAAAAAAGTAAAAAAAAAGTTTAAAAGTCCACATAGTAACAGCAAAGTCAGGGCCAAAGTCATCGTGGGGACCCTGCTCAGCCGGTGACAGGTTTCTGGGCACAGAGACCACTGATTCTCAGGTGCCCAGAGGAAATAGAAGCCTGAAACAGTATCCCCAAGATTCTGTGTCTAGTTGACTGTAGTTTCCCTTACAACTCCCCCCCCCCCCCCCCTTTAAGATTTAGTCTGGACGTTTGGTTGAGAAAAATGCATCATCAATTAAGAAAACAACTGTAAAAGCATTATTACAAGATAATAAGAAAAGCAAAATAGTCAGCCACCAGCTCTTACCTTTACCTCAGTCTGAAATGGTGATTCTGCCTCCAGGGATCTCATACTGAGACTGTGTAAGAGCTGTCTCCTCCCGTTTTATATTCATCTTGAGGGCTGGGATTAAAGGCGTGCACCACTACCACCTGGTTTCTACAGCAAGCTACTGTGGCTACTGGGATTAAACATGTGTCAGTACTGCCTGGTCTGTAAGGCTCATCAGTATGGCTGTTTTACTCTCTGAACTTCAGGCCAGCTTCATCCATTAAAGTACAAATGAAATAGCACTACGTCTCTCCCTCCTCACTGATTTCTAGGCTCTGAAAGTCAGTGCAAGGCTCCTCGACTGTCTTGGCACGATTAGTCTCTAATCTGTCTGTGCATTGAAACTTTATGTCTAGGTTACAACTATCATTAAAGCTATAATTTTATATGACTGGTAATTATTTAGCAGGCCTTCAGATAAGAATGTTTTACACTGAACTCTACTTAGTAAATTGAATTTTGCTTTTTAAAGCAAGATTTTTGGTCAAGTTGTTGTACATATTTCAGTGCAAGGAGTCATCTGGTCATCGGGACACCTGGTGCCCTGTTTGGCAGCGATCCTGTGGTTTAAATGGGGATTGACCCAATCCTAGCCTATACATATTACCAGAACCGTGCCACGAAGTTTCATTTATTCTGGAGATTTGTATAGGCTAGGATTCGTCTAACCTTTTAGGAAAGGTTTTTATCGTGGTAATATATTTCTTATTCATAGTCTTCCCCATTACTCTCTCTCTCATTCACCATGACCCCACTTGCTTGTCCTTCTTCCCCTACACACTCCCCCTGCCCTTTCCCTACCTATGATATCTATTCTTCCCTCCTCCAGGTACCTTTCCACTTTCGCAACCCCCATGTGTGCATACATACACACATACAAGCAAATGAATTTAAATTTGTCTTGTACACATGAAAGAAAACATGTACTTGCCATTCTAAATCTGCTGTATTTAGCATGACATACTTACCTCCAGTTCTGTCCACTTTCCTACAAATGATTTCATTCTTCTTTATGGTTGAATTTTGTTTTATTTTTTATTATTTTATTTATTTGAATTCTATTGTCCATATGTACTCCATTTTTGATTACTTTCATTGAGAGGGGATAGAGAGAAGGACAACCAAAGAGTCTGATTTCTCCTTCTATCTTGTGGGGCCTATGGCTCACACTCAGACCATCAGGCTTGGCAGTGAATGTTTACAAACCATTGAGCCAACTCAACAGCCCTATAGTAATTTTGGGGGCAATCTCTACGCGCAGTTCTCTAGTGATGACACTGGTTTACATTCCCACCACAGTGAATAAGATTTCTCTTCCCACATACCCTCACTGGTCCTTTATTGCCTTGGTTTTCTTGCTGATAGCCACTCTGATGAGGTGAGATGGCATCTCAAAGTGTTTGCGTTTCCCTCATGGCTAAAGATATTGGATGCTTTTCCAAACCATTGGTGGCCATTTGTATTTTTTTTTTTTTTGAGAACTCTGTTTGGTTCATTAGACTTTGTTGATTGGCTGATATTTTGGTACCTAATTTTCATAATTTTTCATGTATTCTAGAAATTAAGCGGTTTTCTCAGGTACACACACACACACACTTGGTCCTTTTTAGTACGGATTTTTTCCATAACTGTGCTGAAGCTTTTAAATTTCATGAAATAATTTCTTAACATTTTAAGGACATTGTTCTGTCTTCAGTCATTCTCAGAGAATTCTCACCTTTGCTGGATCTTGAAGCGTGCTCCCCACCACAGTCTGGAAAGCTTCAGGTCCTGTAGTTAAGGCCTTCGGTCCCTTTGAGACGACTTTTCACGTGGGTTAAGAGATATGAAGGGCTCTTGTTCCTCTCCATATGGATTCTGTTTTTCTAAGCACCATTTGTCTACAACTGTCTTTTAAAATGTGTTTATCTCTTACACAAAGAGGAATGAAACTTATACTAGTTTTAATCATTTGCCTCGAAATTCATTTAATTCATTCTCAGGAATCTACTGCTTTGGGGTTTGTCAGTTTGGGGAGTCATGTTGCCTTGGTTTTCTGCTATTCATTTACTTTTGCTTTGGAACTTGCATGTGTGGGAACTAGGTTATTAACTAGATTTTTCTATGATCTTCATTCTTTAGATGAAATATTTGCAGTGCTCTAATTGACTAGATTTAGTGGAATTCAGGTGTCATTTTTCTTACCACCATAACCAACTTCAACAACAAACGACAAAATCTCCCTTCCACTCCAGGCACTGTATGAAACGAGGGAACCCCGACAGTAACACACTAATATGTAATTAGTGAAGGTGTGAGCGGAAAGGGGGTGAGAGCAGAAAGGGGGTGCAAACTGAAAGGGGGTGAGCGGAAATGGGGGAGCAGAAAGGGAGTGAGCACAAAGGAGGTATGAGTGGAAAGGGGGATGGATGGAAAGGGGATGCAGGCAGAAAGGGGGTACAAGCTGAAGGGGGGAGTGGAAAGGGTGGGTGAGCAGAAAGGGGGATGGGTGAAAGGGGGTGTGAGCAGAAAGGGGGTGTGAGCATAAAGGGGGTGTGTTCGGAAAGGGGAGTGAGTGAGCGGAAAGGCGAAAACGCGATGTAAGACTAGTGGTTAGTGTTGTGGGGGGTGCTAAAGAAAGAGGGGAGGAATGAAACGCAAACTGAAGGGGGAACAACAGGCACAAGTGGAGGAGAATGGTACCTTTGGCTAAAGGTAGAACCGAGAGAGTTGAGGAAGGGCAATCAGATAGCCTGAACCAGCTCCAGATCTCAGAAGGCTCAGGCAAGGAAGCAGGGTCAGCTTGTGTTCTTTGGAAAGCCTATCTCAAAAGTTTTTTAAAAATTAAATTTAAGGTTGGGGGAGAAGAAAAATGAGACAGGCTGAGAGCGGCGCAGCGGCTGCTAGGTTGAGAGAAACGCGGAGCCTGAGCTGTCTCTTGCTTCATCCCTTGTTTCAGCCGTGATTCTCCAGCCCTCCTTCCTGGGCCCAGCTTCCGGTCACACCCGGAGCTTCGAGTCACACCCCAGGAGTCTTGCACAAGTCGTTTGGGTGGCAGATGTGGGCCCCATTGAAGGGCGTGGTTCCAAATGCTGGTCGGACCCACTGAAGTTCCTGCAGGGGTCGGGTTGCCAGCGCTGGTCAGGACAGGGTGGTTCTAGTGCCGGTCTTGAAAATGACAGTCTTTGTCCCCCTGAAGCCTCTAGCACTGATTCAGATTTCTTCGCCGTAGACTCGAAGTATGTTCTGGCCAGATTTCAACTTAGGGCCTGCCATTTCCTCTGGGTTCCTGAGTGTGTGGTTCAGGGTGTGTTTCGGGGCAGAGCGGCTGACACAGCATGCGTGGTTTTTTTAAAGGCTTCTTGACACCGATCCAGTGGAGTACCAAAAGGAGACTTTTCCGGGTGCCTCCCTCCCCCTGCAGCTGCTATGTGCAACTCCCCTCCTTTCTCCTCTTTAAAACAGCTATTCCTGCAAGTGCAGGGCTGGTTTCCTGAAGTGCTGTTTCAAGCCAGGCTCCGTGCTTTTTTCTCTGGAGGGGGAGTGCTCCAAACTGCATCCATCCCTGAGGATGGACTCCGGGCTTTCTCTCCTATTTGGTTTTTCAAAATTTCCTGTTTTTTTTTTTTTCTACTGCTGACGCTACAGGTTTTTGTCCATCGCTCACTTATTCTGATAGCTCTTATCCAACTTTTCCTGATTTATTCCCCAGATATTTAAGAACACCTGTGTCATAATTCTCTCATCCACCCTGATTCTTTAAGAAAAATGTTTTATTTTTAATGCATACGAATGTTTTTCTTGCGTGTATGTATGAGCACCGCATGAATGCCTCTGCATGTGTGTGCCTGGTACCCACAGAGGCCAGAAGAAGGTATCAGAATCCCTTGGAACTGGAGTTACAGATGGTTGTGAGCCACCATGTGGGTGCTGGGAATTGAACCGGAGTTATCTGGAAGAACAGTCAATGCTCTTAGACACTGAACCATCTCTCTGCCCCATCTTCTGATTTTGTAATGTAAGCACTGAAAACATCAACACAGCACTCAGCGTCAACAGCACTCTGCACAACTCTGCAGCTTCAGCATGTGGCAGCAGCTCTGCAGCAACACAGTACTCTGTGGCAACTCTGCAGCAACAGCACACTAGAGCAATTCTGTGGCAAGACAGTACTCTGCAGCAAGACAACTCTCTGTGGCAAATCTGCAGCAACGGCATTCTGCACCAACTCTTTAGCAACAGCAATCTGAGGCCACGCTCTGACAACTCCTCTGCAGCAACAGCACTCAGCATTTATTTCAAATGGATCAGCACATATAGACACACATATGCACAAGTACATACATGTCATATTGCATATATGACAATAAACACACAGGGAAGGGCAGGGAAAGGAAGGGAAAGGGGAGTAGGGGAGGGGAAGACAGAGAAGGACAGGGAAAGGCAGGAGAGGTCAGGAAAGCACAGGGAAGGGCAGGGAAAGGCAGGAGAGGTCAGGAAAGCACAGGGAAGGGCAGGGAAAGGCAGGAGAGAATAGGGGAGGACAAGGCAGGGCAGGGAAAGGCAAGGGAGGGTCCAGGAGGGCAGGAGAGAGCAGGGGAAGGCAGGGAAAACAGGGTAGGGGACAGCAAGCTGCTGATGTCTATCCCCTGCTTATCTTGGGTACAGGCTAAAAAACTCTGTTCTTAGCTGATGAGATCTGCTCCTGGCTACTGAGGTGGGGATGTATTTTATGAGATTCTTGCAGACTGTGTCTCACTGTTTCTTAGCTCTGGCCCTTCTGTTTTCCACAGTTGCTCCCAAGGGCTGTCTCCTGCCATGGATTAATAGCAGGTTAAACTCAAACTCTTTGCTTGGGGTTGTCAGGGAAGCACTGCCAATGTTTTCATCAGGACCATCTGGTTTACCTTTTGGAGGTAGGTCCTCTTCCTTCACCCTGTGTAATTCCCCTACACGCATACACACACACATACACACACACACACACACGCACGCGCGGGCACACACACACACAATAAACATCTGCGCACTCACACACAATTCATATTCACACACACACAGTCTCTCATACACACACATACATACATACACACTAAAAAGTAGGCAGTGCTTTCTGGATTTCCATGTAAATTGCTCGCTTATCCTTAAACGAATTTCTACAGAGTGAGTTTTTCCCCCCTTTCTTTCTGTCCAGCCATTGCCCTTCTGAACTAAGGGCTGTTGAGACTCATTTCCGAGTGTCTTCTTTTAGAAAAAACAAAATACTTTACCATTCCTTTCTCACCAGACTCTCTTGCCTTGTCTGTCATGGAACTCCTTATGTACCGTCCAGGCCCGAGCTTTTTTCCTGATGCTACTCGCTCATTTAAAGGGTATTTGAAACTGGCAGCTTGGGACCAGTGTTTACAGTGTCATCTTCTCTAAAATGAATGTGCATAACAGTCTATGAGGCCCTGAGGACATGAAAGAAATTACCTTGTCCAGCGATGTCCCCTTTGCCTGGAAAGCTGACATTTGCCCACATTATTATGTGGTGATGTAATGCTAATAGTTTACCATGTGCTTATCTGTCTTTTCTTTTTTCTTTTTGTGATCTACATCATCAAAGATTTAATATTCCATCACACACGTAAAAGTGGAATGCAGCATCTTGGTGCCTGGTGGGTGCAGCACCCATTTTTGTGGCCCCCAAGTCCTTAGATTGTCTGACATGGCCACATCATGGTGATGGCTGCAGAACAGCCAGAAGTGTACTATGTAGGAAGAATACCCTTGACCCACATACTAGCTGCCCTTGCTGGTTTAGGCTGCTCTGACAGACTGACTATCATAAACAGCGAACACGTTTCTCAGCCCTAGAGTCTGGGAAGTCCAAGTTCAGGGTTCCAGCAACACAACGGGGATGTTTCTTGTTATTACTGTTATAGTGTAAGTAACAGCATTAATGTGACCGGTGGAACTCTATGGAAAGTCTTTGTGTCTTGCCAAAACCAAATTTACTGCCAAATAAGCTGGACATAATTGCATTCCACTGCATTTTGGTAACAGCACCAACTTCCGGAACATAGAGCTTTCTGAGAATTAGGAAGATAAAGTGTCTTAAGGAAAGCCTCTCCTGCCCTTCTCCAGTGGGACACCATTAGCAAGAATTAGTGTGGTCATTGGGGCACATGTGACCTTCAGAATTCACTAGAATAATGGGGCCCAATTATGACTGACAATTGGCTATTGCCCAAGTGACCCATGAAATGTATAGGCAAACTTTCATTTTACAGTCCTCTTAAAAGAAGGTTCCAAATGTTGCTGGGTATCTTAAAGTCTGAGTTATTCTGTGTGGGCGAGACCACCCACTGTGTGCTTAGGGTTCCTGTTTTAGAAGCAGGAACTACTTCCAAAAGCTGCGCTCGATATGTCTTGCAAGCCTAGCACTTCACGTTGTTAATATAAACTATTCTTAGACGATGGGCTCTGGACTTTCTTGCTTAAGTTGGAAGTTTTCTTGCAGATGAAAGAGCTTAAGTACAAATCAGACATTGAACTGGGGCATTTCAAGCCAGTCCCTGAGACAGAAGATGTGGTGAACACGGCCACCTTTAATAACAGCAGCCTGTGCCTGGTTTGTCGTAATGGCCCTAAGGACATGATGGTTAAAGGTTGTCTGCGCATGCTCAATAGACCAATAGAGCAGTTCCCATGGATAAAGTCATATCAACTACCAACCATTACAGATGTCAGTGCCACACAGTGGCTAGAACAAGATGCTATCAAACAGCAGAGGTTATGGCCTTTCCAAGATAGCAAGGTTCAGAAAGAATCCCCTCAAATGGTGAGGGTGTCCCTGGGCTGCAATAACCAGATTAAAGGGTAAAACCTCACAAACACAGTATTAAGAAAAACAAGTGTGTTTTCCAATGAGAAATTTAAGAATGTGAGCCCAAAGCCCCTGCCCACAATCATTGTTCTAGCCATGCAAGTACTCACAACAGCCACGAAAGGAGTCATCGAGTTCTCCCACACATATTAAAAAGGGGCAGAGAACCTTAGCTTCCTAGGAATGGAAAGCCGAAGCCTCTCTGAAGTGCTTCCCAGCGAGTTCTAATAGATTGTCTTTCAAAGTGGCAGGTGTTCCTCACTGTTGACTGAGAGACACTTGAATGGTAATTTCCAGCCAAGGTGGAACACACTCCTGTTTTGAACTCACTGCCAGCCAAAATGCAGCTAAGAGGGCTAGCCTGAGGCAATTAGCTCTTCACCAAGGCCTTGGCCACGGTGAGGCCCAGGGCTCATCATCAGGGTAAGGCAGACCGGACCTGACAGGTGTGTCAAAGCAGCAGAGGGTGGACCAGATCAAGACCCGGCTCCACCGGTCACCCAACTATTTCCCACTGAGATACTAGGGATGTCTATCCTCCCTTAGCTTCCCCTGAAGGGTTTGTGGGTGTTGCTGGCTTTGCAGTGGGTGTACTCTGAGCTCAGCATTGCATTAGATTTTTGAAGACTGTTTATTCCACTCAGTTTTAATTTTACATTCAAATTCCTCTATGTGTGACCCGCGGGCCATAAGAAGTGTGGCTATTTCTGCAAACAATGTCTGCAGTGTGTGGGAGACGGCACTCTTTGCACAGTCATGCTTGGCTTCATTTGAAAGCACCCATTGTGCTAACCACATCAACACGGTCTTCCCTTTGTACAGCCCACACTGGTAACTGCTGCTGGTGGTTCTGCACATAGCTGGTGAGCAGCTGTTTCCGGGGTACCACCTCTTAGCATCTTTTCTATCCATCTGTCACATCCCGGGGGTCATATTCAAGTCCCCAGTAGTAAAGCCAAGAGAGCACTGGTCACGCAACAGGTCACCTTCATGTTGTACTCATGCCAGCGAGTCAAATACTAAGCATTAAGTGGCTTCTAAACCGCATTCTCACCTTTTCTGTGATTTGAGCAGGTCATTCTGATGTCTTTCTCTTTCTTTCTCTCTCTCTCTCTCTCTCTCTCTCTCTCTCTCTCTCTCTCTTTTTGAGGATAGAATGGTTTATTTTGTTTTAGTTTTTGAGAACTTCACACATGGTCACCGTGTTTACATCATTCTGACTCCTCCCATGTCTTCCCCTCCCTCCCCAATTCATAGCCTCTTCTTTATTATTGTTGCATATATACATACTGTGTGTGTGCACGTGCATGTGTGCATGTGTGTGTGTGTATGACCTACCGAGTCCATATAGCATTGCTCATATGTACATGTGTCCAGAACTGGCCACTTGGGATTGGACAACCTATGACCAAGTTTGTCTCTGCCAGAAACTGATTCATCCTTTCTCAGCAGCCATTGACCACCTGTATCTCTTCATCTAGCGGTAGGACCATGTGGGATTTCTGCTCTCTAGTTGACGTGTCAACTGGTATTATTATTATGCCAGTCTAGTCAGACAACCATATTGTTGGAGAACATTTTACCTGTCGTGTCTCAGGGACACTATCTAGCCCTAGGCATCCTGGTCTGCCGGCTCTTACACTCCTTTTTTTCCCTCCTCCATTTTTTTAAATTTATTTATTTTTTATTAAAAATTTCCACCTCCTCCCATTTCCCTCCCCCTCCCCCCACTCCCTCTCCAGTCCTAAGAGCAGTCTGGGTTCCCTGCCCTGTGGGAAGTCCAAGGACCTCCCCCCCCCCATCCAAGTCTAGGAAGGTGAGCATCCAAACAGACTAGGCTCCCACAAAGCCAGTACATGCAGTAGAATCAAAACTCAGTGCCCATTGTCCTTGGCTTCTCAGTCAGCCCTCATTGTCAGCCACATTCAGAGAGTTTGATCACATGCTTCATCAGTCCCAGTTCAGCTGGCCTCCTCCTAGATATTGGAAGTAGACAAGATTGCCAGGCAAAAATTGGGAGCTTGGGGATGGGAGTTGGGTGGGGGTAAGGGGAGATGGGGAGAGAGAAGGGAGAAGGGGAGGAGGGGGAGAGCTTGGGGGAATGGGACGGTTGGGATGGAGGCAGGGTGGATATGGGAGCAGGGAAGTATATATCTTAATTAAGGGAAACATTTTAGGGTTGGTAAGAGACTTGACTCTAGAGGGGTTCCCAGGTGTCCAAGGAGATGTCCCCCCAGCTTGTTCCTTGGGCAGCTGAGGAGAGGGTGCCTGAACTGGCCCTATTCTATAGCTACACTGATGAATATCTTACATATCACCATAGAACCTTCATCTGGCAATGGATGGAGATAGAGAGAGAGACCCACATTGGAGCACTGGACTGAGCTCCCAAGGTCCAAATCAGGAGCAGAAGGAGGGAGAACATGAGCAAGGAAGTCAGGACCGCGAGGGGTGCGTCCACCCACTGAGATGGTAGGGCTGATCTGATGCCTTTCTCTTAAACATAGAGAAGCCACACAAAATAGTGAGGTTTCTCCCATCACCTCTGAAATACAACATTAAGTATGGGCAGAGCCTAGGAAGGGAGGGGGATGTTTTTCAAGTCACAGGGCCTATACCTGGAGCTTTATTCAAATCATTTTATTCAATCTGCTGAGAAGCACATGGTTTTCCCACTGTGTGGATCGGCCACTTTTATAATCGCAATGACAGAAATATATCAAGAACAGTTTGCAAGACAAAAGATTTAGCTTAATTCTTGGTTTCCGAGGTTTCAGTCCTTCACTGGGGAGGAAGGAAGAACACAGGGTTTAGCTTCCAGTAGCAGGAAGCAGAGGCCAGGAAGGGTGCAGGAACAAATACCCCTAAGGAGCCATTCCCAGCAGCCTACTTCCTCTAGCTAACCTCTCCCATCTAGAGTTGCCAGGAGCTCCTAAGAGAGTCTCACCTGCTGTGAGCCTAGGTTTGAACACTTGTGCCCTGTGCGGGGGGGGGGGGGGGGGGGAAGGTGCGGGGGGGGCATTTCATATTCAATCTCTATCACACAGGCCAGAAAAGCAGTCTAGAGATGAAGTGATTTGACCCCACTAGTCCCTTCAGAGTCTGAACCCAGGCTGGGCTACCTTGGCTTGACCTCACTGGACAATTTCTCTGGTGGCCATCAGGTTCCTGTGTGGAGGCAGCAGTGCACACCCAGAGGCACACACATGGAGGCGCACACCCGGAGGCTCTGCAGCACCTGATGGGGCCCAGAGGAGAGCATGTCTTCCTAGGTGAACAGGCACCCGAGCTTGTCTCACTTACCCCATGCTAAACTTACAGTTTCCTCCTCAGCTTGCATCTGTGAGTTCCATTGCATGCAATGCAGCTCTTGTAGCAGCTGAAGGTTGAGTTCTGCTCTGCCACTTACTGTATGACCCCATCTGATTGATGTACCGATTCATGCCTCAGTTTCTCCCAACTGTGAAAAAGTAATGAACATAGAAACTATCTGTCAAGTCAGTTTGCGTGTGTACAATGCTTGAAATTGCACTTGGTGCACGGTGAATACTGGGAATGTTGCTGTCGCCTGCTATTGCTACAGCAATAAGCATCACCATCTGAAAGAAACCTGTGGGTTGTTGGCTCCGCCCGTTATTCCTACATGTTTCTTTCCTCCATCTCAGCCCCATGTGTTATGACACTCATGTGTTCAGCCCAGAGCAGTCGCTTCATGCCTGGTCCTCCATGACTAACATTTCCTGTCCCATCACCTACACAGCTGCAAGGTCTATCTAAACTCACGTGAGATGTGTTGTCAATTAAAATCTGTCTCACCATTTCCCTGAACATCCATTCCTAACACCTTGGTCTAGAATTTTCAACGCTTTCTGTTTCAGTTAAAGTCCTATTGCTGTGAAGAGACACCATGACCATAGCAACTCTTATAAAGAACATTTCATTAGGGCTGGCTTCAGTTCAGAGGTTCAGTCCATTATCAGCATGGCTGGAAGCATGGCATCATGCAGGCAGGTGCAATGCTGAAGAGGTAGCTGAGAATTCTATATACTTCCACATCAGCAGACAGCAGGAAGAGAGAAGGAGCCACTGGGCCTGGCTTGAACATTTAAAACCCCCAAACCTGCCCCACTTCCTCCAACAAGACCACACCTACTTCAATAATGCCACACCTCCTAACAGTGGTCGCCTCCCTGGTGACCAAGCATTCAAATCTATGGGGGCACATGGGGGCATTCCTATCCCAACCATCACACTCTCCAACTTGATTTTCCCAGGGGTGCGTTTTTGTCCATGCTGTCATCCCTTGTTTTCATCTGCTCAGCCTTCTCTGAGAAACACTTGCAATTCCACATTTCCCTACATAGTCTAGTACAGAGGTTCTTAACCTGTGGGTCATGAAACAACCGTTTCACAGGGGTGGCCTAAGACCATTGGAGAAACGCAGTCATTTCCACTATGATTCATAGCAATAGCAAAATTGTTATTATGAAGTAGCAAAGAAAGCAATTTTATGGCCGAGGGTCACCACAACATGAGGCACCATAATAAGGGATGCAGCAGCAGGAAGGTTGAGAGCCACGGTTCTGGGATGTCCATTTGTCCTGGGATGCCATTTTCTGCTTTAGACACTCAGAATGCTTCAGTCTGCAGCAGTCTATGAGCCTCTCTCTTTAAAAATCCTTTCACAATTTTTTCCAATATGTATGCACACACACACACACACACACACACACCCTTCCTTGATTGTATCTTTCCCCATCCTTTCTTATCCCCCCCAATCCCTTCTTCTTCCTAACCAGTACCACACCCGCTTTCATCTTTCAGGTCTCTTTTTGTGTGGGGTTCACTGCATTCACTAGGGCTGTTACACAAGCATTTTATAAGCTAATTAAAACACACTTTAAAAAACAGAGTTTGAAGGCAGGTACCTACCTACATGGATGAAAAAAAATGTTGCTCCTAGAAGCCATGAGTTATTAAATGAAAATCCCAGTGCCAGGTGTGAGATATTTCTATATGAATTGGTCAGGGAGGCCCCAGGCGCCTCAAATCAACACAGGTTTTATCGTTGTTCTTAGCTGCCTGCCATGATCAGATGGTGCTGTTGCTAAAGATACTGTACACTTTGCTTATTCAGCACTGAGAGATAAAGTTGGAACTGATCTGGAAGCTTCCTTCACGCTAACTAGCCTTCATAGTGCCAGAAGACACCATGTGGGCCCATGGAGGGGTAGAACTGGGGAGAGAAATCAATGATCTTGCCTAGCTGTGAGCCCTGCTATAATACTGTGATACTCTAAATGAGAATGTTCCCCATTGGCTCACACACTTGTTTACCTGGTCCCCAGTTGGTGGAATGATTTGAAAAGGATTAGAAGGTGTGGCCTTGCTAGAGGACATGCATCACTGGGGATGGGCTTTGAGGTTTCAAAAGACCCATGTGAGTCTCAGTTCTCCCTCTTTACTTTGTGCTTGTGGATTGGAATGTAAGCTCTCAGCTGCTGCTCCATTGCCTTGCCCGCCTGCCTCCTACCATGCTTCCTGCCATGACAGTGATGGACTCCTATCCCTCTGGAATGGGAAGCCCCAAATAAACCCTCCCTTCTAGAAGTCACCTTGGTCATGGTAACCGTTATAGCAATAGAAAAGTAACTAATACAAATACAAACTATAAAACCAACCTACTAGGCAAGATGTGCCCACTGGTACATTAGTGGCATAACTGTTATGGGGTTAACAACTACTTTGTGTTATATCTGAGGTCTGTTCTACAGGAGTTCATGCTTGGCACTGTGAGCCTCGTCAAAAGCTCATAGTTGGGGAGATCATAGGCCCAGGGGTAGGGGCGTAGTACTGTTGGTTTGACAAATAAATATGTTGTCAAGCTTTCTTCTAAATATTTATGTTTATATCCACAGACCCGTGCTGCTTTCAGCCTTTACTCACAGAAACTTCTGTGGCTGGTGGACAGCTGTGAACGCAAAGACTCAGAAATGGCCACAGGACTGAGAACAAGTGACCATTGAGTCCTTGTTGCTAAATGGGATGCCCATGAGCTTCTTGACCATTCCTTACCCCCAACATTTGACAGAAGGCCCTGCCTAGGATAAGTGTTTCATAAATGTTTGTTGATTGAAACTTTATTTCACATTTGAGGCAGGAGTAGATAAAAAGTTCCTTAACCATTTTGATTTTAGAGAAAATAAAAGACAAAGACTATATCAGGATCAATATTGTTATATTCAACATACTTTTCCAAATTGGTTTTTAAAAGTGTTGTTGATTTTTTAAAATTAGTAATTTGAAATTACAGTTTATTTTCTAACTTGCTTTCCTTCAAGGCTAAGCTCAGGAGTCCTTGTCTAGAATGAAGTAGTCTGGGAACCTTGAAAATTTTGATGAATGTTCTGTCTTTTGTGGGAGCCCATAATAAATCCAGGATTCTTGGATTAACCTTCAAAAGGACAGGAAATCTCTATTATTAAAATCAAAACAAAATGGCTTCAGGTCTAAGAACTTCATCCAGGCTAAGAACTTGAGCCCAGGGGACTCTGTGGTTTCTATGCTGGAGATAAAGCCTCTGCCCATCTGCTTTTTCTAGGCTAGACTATGGTGGGGAAGGAGTTTGTGTGGATCTTAGTCCAGTAACAAAAAAGACATCGTAGAGTAAATGGATCAAGGTTGAAAGCTACGCCTGCCCATAAGAATACAGTTGTTTAGGTTAGAGCCTCGAAGCTTGAGTTTGCAGGATTGAGTGTTGCTGCAGTTGATGAGCCTGGAGCTCAAGAGCTTGTATCTCTTTATCCATCTCCCCTTCTCCTAACTCCATGATCCAGGTCCTCTCCCCACCCTCCCTGGGGTGGCTGAGCAGGCACTACACTCGGGTTCTTGCTCATTAGCCTGGTCTCCCTAGAAAACCTGTGGAAGTGCACTGTGTTTACCCCAGAGGAACCCAGCTTCCTGCCTTGTCCCAGCTGCCCTACCAGGAAATCACATGAGTATCTTTCTGTTTGAAGCAATGTTGAGCAGAGGGTACAGGAAGGAGCCCCACAGCCTTGGCATGGTCAAGGCCAGGAGCATCTCTGCATTCTTAACTAGACCTTAAAGCTTTCATGCCTAGTTGGACAGAGAAGAGCTTACAGATGAATCAGTTGCAGATCCCAGCAGCTAAGTTGGCCGGTGTTTTCCAAATGCCATGTATGTACTTGAGGAGCCATTTCCCGGGTTCGAGGGTTCAATAAAAATGATCCCATCCAGCAGATAACTGCCAAGGACAGGGTAGAGTTCTGATCTACCCCGTGTGCTGGGGAGACACGACAGGGTGGTTTGTGCCCTTGACAAGCTCCTGTCTGGTGAAGGAGAAGAATGAGCCCGCAGGGAGCCTCTGCACAAAACAACCATGACGAATGGTGTGTAAGAAGAGCATAAACCCGGGGAGAGGGCTGTGGAGGAAGTGGATGGAATCCTGGGGAGGATATGGGAAAGAGCTGCAAAGATTCATTATGAGACGGAGAGAGGAAAGACACAGAGGCATGGAGCAGGGAGCAGGGTCTGGAAGGGAGCATCTGCACTTGGCCACAGTATAACGCACATGCCTGGGACTTGAGGTGGGGAGAAAAATGGATGAGGAAAGCCAGGGAGGTGGTGATGTAAAAATGGACTGGTGGGGAGGGGAACGAATGGTGTCCTCCAGATTCACACAGTGCCCGAAAGAAGAGGCTTTCCCTGTTTCCCAGGGCTGTGGCCATCAAGACCTGAGGAGGAGGGTGGGAGGGTTGGATCCCTGGAATCAATTAACTCAGCGGTAGCTGCTCTGATTGTCTTGGGGGTTAATGACACCTGGTCACAGGGCTGTTTGTTTTAACACGGACTGTGGTATCCCAGTCAGAGGATCGATGGTGAGAGGCCTGGAGGCTGAGTGACATGCCAGCCCTGGACTATTTTCATAGGCTCCCAGCGGAAGTCCTCTTGAGTCTTGGCCTGTTTGTCTCCTTCATCCTGGCTCCAGACTGTCCGACCCTTTGGTAATGCCCAAGGATCCTCCTTCATTTCACTCTGTCTGAAAGGTCAAATATTTGGCAGATTTCTATCGTCGCATGATTGATCTTGTACTTCTGAAACAGAAGATATCATGGGGACTTTCAGGGTGTAAGCACAGAAGAGGTTCATGACAGTGCCAGAGAGGCAGGCCTTAACTGAAGCAGACACATACCAGCTTCTTTGTGAGCTGCTGTCATGCTGGGAAACAGCCTTCAGTCATGAAGGGAGCCTTCCAGAGGCTGTGAGAACTGGAAGTGGCTTGTGCCCCTAGTTCAGATCTCTCAAGTAACAAGTGAGGAGAAAGTTTAGTCCTGAAGAGGCCGCTGAGCTGTTGATGTAGCCAGTGCACTGACTCTGTGTGTGCTCTGCTTCCCCAGAGAAGAGATCCCAAGTGCCAAGTGGTCAGCCCTGAGATCATATACATACAGTTCATTATATACACTGACCATGTTGCATTCAAGTATTTAGGAGTGTGTGTGTGTGTGTGTGTGTGTGTGTGTGTAAAGAATTAAAGAAAGAAAAGGGCTATGCATTTGAGAATGAGCAAGGAAGGATGCATAGAAGGGCATGGAGGGAAGGGCATGGAGGGAAGAAAGGGAAAAGGGAAATGATCTAATTATGTTGTAATATCAAACATTGGAGGGCCCATCTCACTGTGTTGGTGCCATCCTGGGAAGGCGGACCTGGGTTCTATAAGAAAGCAGATAGAGCGAGCCATGCGGAGCAAGCCAGTAAGTAGCACCCCATCCACGGCTCTGTTTCAGTTCCTGCCTCCAGGTTCTCGCCTTAGTTTTCCTCTGGGCACTATGGTCTGGAATATGTGAGTCTGATAACCCTTTCCTAGCTTGCGGCCACAGAGTTTCTCACACAAGAGAAACCTAAGACAAACCCCAAAGCTTGGTTCTAGGCACCTGGTTGTTGTTTTGATGAATAAAACAATAAATAAGTAAGACTCGTTGAGAGTTGATAAGAGAACCTAAAACTAAGTTTAAAACAACTGCTGGCAGTTGCCCACCAGAACTGGTTGCTGTGACCCTAGAGCTGAGGGCATCATTCCATCCTGCTTTCATATCATTGGGTGTTGGTCATAGGCACAAGCTTGGACCCGGCTGGACGCTTCCTCCCTGCTGGGTCAGAGTACCGGAGATGCGAGGGGATGGCAGTCATCCACAGACTTGCTCAGCTGTGGAGCAATGCTGACTGTCCAGGCAAGATGAGCCCACGGGTGCAATTGTGACAAATCTGTCCTGGGCATCATCCACTGCTTCCTGATTGGATGTGATGCCCACATCAGAGGAGGGAATATATCTGATACCACCAGTTGATGGGCAAAAGATTACAAGCCCTGGGGGAGGGGTGGAACCTAGTCCTGTAGCTTTGCTAAGTAGCCATGAAGTGCTTCTTAAATTGCTTTCCAAATGACTATGTTTATGCTCAAAGAATAGAGTTGTGGTCATCTTTGGACAGAGAGCCTTCTCTGAGAGTGGTTAAAGGTACCTGTGTAGATCTGTAACTGCTGAATACACAGACTTAATGGACATCTAATCGTTCCTTTCATGGCTTGGGAAGCAGGGAAGGGGTGGAAGGAACATGAGAACTGGGGGAAGTCGAGGCAGGGAGGGTGGGAATATTGACACTCAGGCACTCTGAATCTCAGCAACTGCGAGTTCCTCCACAGGAGCACCTCAAGATTAGGCCTGTCAACCCTGTCATGGAATTAGGGAGGACTTGTGGGGTCTTAAACATCTATATGCAGGCTTATATACAGATAATAGCTGATGGTGTGGGAGACATTTTCTTCAGCATGTAGCCCTGTAGACAGGCTTAATGAAATTCACTGGAACACACACATACTCATGTCTGTGCACAGATACACACACACACACACCGATGAAAGTGGAGAGGTTGCCGTGGATGGCCCATGCACAGCTAAGCACTCACAGTTATGTATACCCAGCTTTTCACTGGTTATGAGTCTCTGATTCACCACTACCAGAACAGCTCAGACCAAAGTTGTGAGCAACACAGATGCAGGGCAACAAATCTAAGTATTTAGCAGGCAGTTTGACTGCAACACAAGTTAACACAATAATAGGAGATCCTCTGTCTCTGACAAGGGCCTCTGACCTCCCCACTCATGGTCTTTCAACCAGGTTAGCAGGACGGGCATGAAATTCCTCCTGCGAGGAAATTCCTCTTATACCATCAGAAAGAGACTGTTCCCATTCCCATCACGCCGCTGTTGTCCCAGTGAATCTCTCGCCAGGCAGGTGAGTACCGCAGCACCCAGAGAACAGTGCTGAGTACAAATAGAAGCCTCACCCCCCACTCCCAGCTTACAAAGATCCTTCTGTCTCTGATAAGCCAGTCAGCAGGGAAGCATTTCTTGCTCAGTCTGAGGATGCATTCTGCATCCAAAGTGAGTGGCGAGTTCAGCAGCAGGGGCTGGCCATCTGGTTGTTGGGAGCACCCGAAATGAACAGCAATGGCCCGTGTTTGGGGCCTCCCTAACCAGTAACATCCTGTGCCTGCCACTGGGGCTTCGGTTCTTGCTAACCCACCTTCTCCCCACTCCTCTTCCCACTTCCATTACCCTCATTTAAACCTTTAAGCCCAAGAATTCCTTCCCCAAATCCTTTTATGCCACTTGTATTCTTGCCCCTCTAATTAATTTGTCTGATGTTTGAAGATCATAAGTTTCCCTATAATTTTTTACGGCCCTTCCATTTTGGTGAAGACTCCCACCACCTCATTTCCCCACCCCACCCTCGTCTGAGCTTGAACTTTTCTGCCCCTGCTGTTCTCCGCCTCTACCTTCATTTTACCTAAATATTACCGTCTCTTCTCCATCAACGTATTCATTCCTGTTTTGAGTTTCCAGCCAGCTTCCACTGGTGATCCAGGTTAAACCCACAAAGCTGTAGATTTGAAACTCGAATCCACCAAGGAGAGAGAACCTGTGGAATCTGTCTTTCTGGGCGTTGGTGACTTTACTATGTATACTATTTTCCAGTAACATCCATTTACCTGAAAATTTTATAATTTAATTTTTCCTTGTGGCTGAGTAATATTTCCCTATGTACAGGTGCCCCAATTTCCTTATCCAGCCATCAGCTGATGGGAATGCAGATTGATCCCATTTCCTAGTTACCATGAGTAGACCAGCAGTGAACATGAGTGTGCAATATCTCCATAGCAGGATGTGAAGCCCTTGGTGTACAAGGCAGGAGCGGTACAGCTGGGTCAATACCAGGTCTATTTCTAGCCTTTTAGGAAATCTCCGGGCTAATTTCCAAAGTGGTTGTGTGGGTTCACGTTCACTCCAGCAGTGTGTAGGGGCTTCCCCTTCCCTCACATCTATGCCAGCATTCATTGTTATTGATATTCCTGATCATGGCAATGCTGACTGGGGTCAGATGGGATCTCAGTTTTAATCTGCATTTTTCTGCCAGCTAGAGATATTGAACACTTACAATTTAATTGCAACTATTCTCCCTTCCCTCCACCCCCCCGCCAGCCTCCCATATACCCCTCCCCATTCTCCTTCCAATTCATGGCCTCTTTTTTGTATTATTTACTAATTGCTATTGTATGCATATGTATATTACTAAATATAAGCGGATGTCGAACACATTTTAAAGTGTTTACTACTCGTTTATATTTGTTTCTCTCAGAACTTTTTGTGTAGTCCCCTAGTCTGTTTTTAATCGGGTTGTTTGTTCTCCTGATATTTAGCTTTTTGTGTACTCCAGACACTAATCCGTTGCTGATATAGCTGGCAAGGATTTTCTCCCAAACTGTGGGTTGCTTGTTTTGCCAGCTATCGGTTTTCTTTGCTATCCAGAAGCTTTAGGCTGTGTGAGCCCCACTATGTCAGCTGTTGCTCTGGGCACCCAGATTACTTCTCAGAAAGTCCTTGCTTATGCCTGTGAGTCGAAGTGTATTCTTCTGGCAGTTTCATAGGTGTTTTGGGGTAAGTTTTCAGACCTAATACCAAAGAATGGGCCATGAAAAACAGCCCAGATTGGAGCATACTAAAACCAAAACACATAGCTCCTTGGGAGAGCCACATACTGGGAGAAAATAGCATACATGTATCTTAAAATGTGAGTGAATTCCATTAAGGCTGTTTACAGGGGTATGTGCATCTTACCAATGGCTACACTGCTGAAGAAAATGTCTCCCAGCACCATCGAATATCATCTGTATATAAATCTGTATATAAATGTCTAAGGTCACATGCGTCCTTCCTAATTCTATGACAGTGTTGACAGGCCTAATTTTGAAGTGTTCTTGAGGAGATATTCACAGTTGCTATGAGTTCAAGAGTGCCTTTAAAAGCACAATAATAAGAAAGCAAAGCAAAGCATCCAAACGTAAAATGGGTAAGAGAAGCAAACAGGCCTATTAAGAAAGTGGCATGTGTGGAAAATAGCACAAGGGGGATGCTTGGCTTCACTTGGCATCTGCATCAGTCAATGCTCTCAAGAGGGACAGAATCAGTGGATGTCAGCCTACCTTAATAGCAATGGCAGCTCTTATTCATGGTGCCTCCTAGGCTGTAAACTGCATAAAGTTGATGCTGAAGATCTCCTCCCCTGGCACTGGCTGTCAGAAACTCATTGAAGTGAGTTTGTTCTTTCTGTGAGAAGCTCATGCCACAGAAGAAGTTGCTGAAGCTTTGAGTGAAGAGTGGAAGGGATGGCGGTCCCAGCAGGGGTGGGAACAACAAACAAGGTTTCCCCTTGAAGCAGGTGTCTTCGCCCATGGCTGAGTGTGCCTGTTGTTGAGTAAATGGCGTCTTTTCTATTGACCAAAGAGAGCTGGAGAGCTGAAGTGCACGTCCATTCAGAAAGCCATTGTGGATGAAACTCAGAGTGTTCTCAACTGGGTTGTTTTTTTAAAAAGAAGAGAAGACTGTTCCTGGATTGACAGATACCGCTGCACCTTGCAGCTGGGGCTTAAACAAGTTAGTAGAATCCAAAAGTTTTTAGTCTCTCTAAAGAAGATGATATCCGCCAATGTGTTATCCCAAATCCCTAGAGCAACAAAAGGTCCAAAGCACCCAAGATTCAGCATCTTGTTACTCCATGAGTCCTGCAACATAAACACTGATGTATAGCTCTGAAGAAATAATGCACTAAGAAAAACAAGAAAGAGGCTGCAGAATGTGCTAAACTTTTGGCCAAGAAAATGAAGAAAGCCAAAGAAAACACCAAGAGCAGATTGCCAAGGGATAAAGGCTGTCCTTGCTGAGAGCTTCTACTTCTAACTCTGGGTCTAGCCAAAAGTAAGTCTGGGGGAGGGGGAGGAAACTGTATCATGTATGTGTATATATGTATATGTGATATATACATGTATGTATATATGTGTGTATGCACATATATTACACACACATATATATGATGTATATATGATGCAAACAAATAACCAGGCACTGAATGACACCCAAGAAGCTGAGAGCGCAGAACCTATGCACCCTTGAGACCGGTGTCTCTGAAGTCAGAGAGTCTCTCAGTGCTGCCTCAAACTTGGGAACTTGAGAACCCAACTGAGTCCTTAGACTGTGATGGAAGCATGGAAATACTCCAATTGTGGGTAGCATCTTTTGGTAGCAGCCCAGATAGAAAGGGGTATGTTAAAGGGAAAATCATTCTCGCCTTTGCTGCCTTGGCCTCCCCTCCTGGCACAGAGCCCATCTGTCCTGTGGCTTCAGCTTCACTGATACCAGAACCAGCATTTAAAACTTTCACCCTGGACTTGGGGCCAGTAGCTCTGCAAGAACATTCTAGGCTTCTGGGGCCATATTGGGACTACTGAGGTATCCTGCCTTGTGGATTGAGTAACTACCATAGCAGTTGTCCCTCAATGAGAGACAGGTATTCTGAATTACTCTGGACTGTCAAGGTCAAGGGCTGAGTAACTAGTGGGTTCTCAACATCTCAGGTGTGATTCTGCTACTGTTACTATTCTAAAGCTCACTATGGTTTACATACATATATACATGCACACATACATACACATATACACACATACATAAATAATACACGCATGCATAATACACATATACATGCATACATACACACATACATACAAAATACACATATATAATATACATACATACTACACACTTGTACATACATAATATACACATACATACATATGTGTGTGTATGTTTATCTCCCCTTGGTTCTGTTCCTTTACAGAATCCTGACTCAAACAGACAGAAATTATGTGATTTCTTTGATAACTGCACAAAAGATATGAGTCCAACCTAATGTTTATTAATAGTAAAAATTCCTAAAATGTTAAAAAACTCATTTGCTTATTTGCAAAAACAGAATAAAACAAAACAAAAACCAAGTTTACATTATACTTTATTACAAATACTCTGTAGTTGGGAGCAAGTAGCCCAGGTCATCCCTCTATGAAGATAGAACAAAGCAGAGGCATGAAGCAAAATTTTTCAAGAACAAAAATGGGAAAAGAAAAACATTTTTATTTTTAAAAAATTTTTAAGTTATGTGATTTTTTTCCCTAGAAAATTCAAGAGAATTTAGGAATAAAATCTTTTAGAATTAGTACATGATTTCATATGGTCTTTGGAGGCAAAGATTAAAGTAGAGGAATTAACAATCTGTGTAGCAACAACTGAAGTGCAAAAATTATTTAAAAATATAATCTATCCTAATATGAGAAAGTAAGTACTTAGGAATAAATTTAAACAACATAAGGCAGAAGATAAGAAATAACAAGATTATTTGATGATGCCATTGAATTAATAAAAGTAGAAGGATATATTCTCTTCATTTTGGGGCTGACTAGTTTTATGTTATCTTGATACAAGCTAGAGTCATCTGAAAGGAGGGAACTTCAGTTGGGAAACTGCTTCCATAAGATGTGGCTAGAGGACATTTTCTTAGTGATTGATGAGAAGAACCCAGCTCATTGTGGGCATTGCCACCTCCAGGCTGGTGGTCCTGGGTTCTATAAGAAAACAGGCCAAGCAAGCCATGAGGAACAAGCCAGTAAGCAGCATGCCTCCATGGCCTCTGCATCAGCTCCTGGTTTCTGATTCCCAACCTTTGTGAGTTCCTGTCCTGACTTCATTCGATGATGCACAGTGATGTGGAAGTGTGCACCAGATAAACCCTTCCTCCCCAAGTTGCTTTGGTCATGGTGTTCTAACTAGGACAATTGTGGAACCAAAAGAAATTTTAATAATGTATGAGCCTGGTCTAAACTTTGTCTAGAAACACACACACAGAAAGGAGACTAACCACAAAATCCTAATGAAGAAAAAGAGTGTAAAAAAAAGTACTATCAACTGTCATGAAATCTTTTAAACTTATTGCTGACTTACACCAGCCCAGTAGACTACTAGAGGGACCAATACTCAACTCGCAGAAATGAATAAGAGGGGGACCCCTGAGGCTCACTGGAGGAAATCTTATCACTGTTAATGAAAGATGTTGGACCCAGATGGCCCCAAACTGGCTCAGAGACAAGTATGGGAGCAGAGATGTCCTGCTCTTGGCACGGGTAAGATAAGACCTGCTGTGAAAAGGAGAGACTGAGCAGCACTGTGCATGGCACGTGGTGGGAATTGGTGGAGAGCTTCCACGGGTCCCGATCACCTGGAGCGTGGGAACTGAGCATGCACTGCAGTCCTCTCCCTCCTTCTGCTTTGTAAAGTCATGGGAGCTGTGGCTTCTCTCCCAGCCTGAGAAATCACCAGGGCAAGTGGGCAGCTGGCTGGTCAGCAGCCCATGCAAAGGGGCTTTTGTTCCTCCCTTTCCTGTTTCAGTGAGACTGAGCAGTTACTAAATCACATTCCCAAACCCGCTCCCATTCTATTCCTCTAAAACCAGTAAGAGCGCTGTGATGCCTTAGGTCCCATTCTGATGATATCAAGAGAAAGAAGACAGTGACTCTTCACCATAACCCGACTTTTCTTTTTTGAAAACATGGTCTTCAGAGAAAGTTGTGCATTAGGGCCCCAGCTTGGATATAGAATGTCCCCGAAAGGCATGTATTAAGGGCTTAGCGCACCACTTGTAGACACATATGGGAAACCTATGAGATGGGGCTTAGTCGTGGGAGCCGCAGCATCGGAAAGGCGTACAAGATTGTGAACAGTTTTTCCCCCCTCTCCTTTCCTTTCCCACCCTGAGGTAGATAGTTTTACACCAGCACAAACTCTTACCACGATACTGCACCACAGACCCAAAGCAACGAGGCACCCAATCAGGAACAGGAACGCTCTAGAACCCAGTTGAAAAAGAAATCAACTGTCCCTCTTTGTAAGCTGCTTATTTCAGGTTTTTATTACCGCTGTGGGAAAGCTGTCTCCCACAGCTAACTTCCTAGGCACAAATATGAAACCTCGAATCTTGGATTTAAACTAGCTTTGTTATTTCCAAATCAGAACGACAGCGTCACAGCCAATGGTGTGTGTGCAGAAAAGAGACACCCACCCACATCCTGCTTCTTCCACACAAGCGACATTCAGGGCCCTCAGTTCACGGCAACCTCACGGCCTTGTTGCAAGACCAACGGTCAGCATTCTGGCCAGGTGTCTTGTGTGGTGCCTGCAGGCAGCAAGTGGAGAAATGTCACTCTCATCATCTGCGGTCATTGACTAAAGTCAACGGTGAGGCGCGGGCTTCTCCTCAGTAGAAGCCTACTGTCGCGGTAATGCTCAAGCAGCGACATGAGAAAGTCTGGCCCACTGCCCGCACTTTCCCTGCAGTTTTCAATTTTTCTTTTCTAGGAATAGAAGCGGGCAGAATGGGGAAGAATGTCATTTGGCAGATTACCTTCCCTCCTCTAGTCTTGTTTTATTATTATTTTTTCCTTCAGGCATAACATCAAAAAAAAAAACAGTGAAAATTATTTTCTAAAACTTCTTAGCTCAAAATATTAAAACCAGATTTCTCCATCTGTGGCCTTTTATTTCTCGGATCAGATGGCTTTGGCGGTGCTCCCCGCCTCCACCAGGCTCTGCAGTCTCCCCTGCCCAATCCCAGTGATATGCCAGGGACACACCTTAGGAGCCTTAGGAGCCGAGATAAGGAAGGCCGGGGCTCATGTGCAGATTTAGATTAGCTGAGTGTCTGTCAACTAGATTAGGTGACTGTCAGAGTCACCTTTTATAAAGCATGTTTTGCAAATTACTTTAATTTGTTGAATTTTGGAAAAGTAACTTCATGAATTTATACTAGTCAATTAAAATACAATACACATCTTTTGTGTTATCCACCACTCAATGGTCACAATATAAGGAGGACTTCTCCTCATTCAGTACACAAAGAACCTAGGTTTGGAGATTTTTTTTTTTTTAAATGAGAAACAAGATGTTTGGGCTAGGAATTATACCAGTGATTTTTCTCTGGTCTTTCAGAAGTTCAGGATCCATGTGAAGAGCGGTCTCTGGTACATGACCCCAATCCTGACTCCTCATCACTACTTCTTACTATTGCAAAAGAAAAGGAAATGAAGGTGAAGGAAGGGCGAGAGAGGAAAAGAGGAAGAGAAAATGAGTAGCGCCACGACGGCTGGTGTTTCTGCTAAAGAAATGTTTACTCTTTAGCCAAACCAAAAAGACATCCGGTTCTTCATTTATCTGGAAGAGATAGCATGGATTCTTCACAGCACACCAAACAGAAAACCTCACCCAAATCCACAGATATGTTTTCTCTCCAAAGCATTGCATGCAGACACTGCTAATAACTCCAGTGTGTTTGCGAGTTACCCTGTGGGCACCACACCCTCCTGGATAGTCCCTGGGCTCCACACTTGTGATCTTCTGGCTAGCGTGGATGGGTCTCATTTGCCCCAGCTTGGGAGCTGGCATGAACAGATGTTCTTTTAAGGACGAGGGGTGGCGAGGGAGCAGACAAGAAGAGCTTGAAGGGGCAGTGAACTCTTAGCAAAAGAAACGAAATGCAGGAAAAGAAAAGAGAAAAGGAGAAGGCATCAGAAAAGATCTGGAGGTTGGGAGGTGGTTACCAAAAGGTTGACAGTCAACTTGGCTATTGAAGATGAAGAAACACCAAGGAAGATGCAGAAAGGGAGAGGTGGTACCCCATACATCATGTCTAGGTCTTAGAGTTAGTCAGTGCATGGAAGTGGACCATCTTCACCACATGATTCTGAGATCTTAAGAATGTGATGCTGAATACATGTACCTGCTCATGTCCTGGAATAAGTCCATTCCTCTGGGATGTATCAGGGGAACTTGGGAGCGCTTGGATACTTCTGGGGAATGTGGAGTTTGGAACATGCTGATGTCTAACCAAGGACCTGCCCTCTGAACTGTAGCTTTCTCTTCCATTCAGCTTGGACATTCTAACGTCTCAATCCTTGATGACATGAAAAGTAGGAAAAAACTTTAGAAGCCAGGCCACATATTTGTGGGCTCCTAACATTTTGATTGTCTGGCTCTCGTACAGGCTTTTATTAAACCCAGATCTCTCTCACAAGCACACAAATTCCTCAGAAAAGCATCAAAAGATACCCAAGCATCAGGAGACCTGGTCCTCCATACCCTCAGTTCACAAGTTGTGGGACAAGAGGGGGGAGTATGAACACCAGGTCTGGACTGTGTGTCTCCTCTGCAGGGCAGTGGGAGCTCTTTCTCAGGAGTCACTAAACCGCATGATTTTGGAGAGTTTGGTTCAAGCAGGATCTTGAAGACTGGTCAACTTTCAGGGAGTTCTCAGGGGACCCTTCTATTTGTCAGATTTGAGCACAGTTTATATAAAAAGTCAGTGCATACTTATTGATTGACAGAATGAATCATGGGTAAAAGAGGGAATGAATAATTCTACCAAAGCAAGGGAAGTCATTTTTTATCAGAGTTTCTGTGTTGTGACACAGTGATGGTCTTAGCTCCTCCAGAGGAACAAGGAAAGCCAAGGTCAACCCCTGTCCCCTGCCTAGGGGCTGGGAGGAGCCTTCTGCCTAGGGACAGGGAGGTCGTCTTTCTGTTCACTGCAATACAGTGTTTAGGGAGGACCATCATCAGGTTGAAAGAAGACCCACTTGGGATGGTCTTGCAGGACCCAGCTCCTTCTGAAAAGTGAGACAAGAGCAACAGCCTAAGAGTGGAGAGGGCAGGGCGGGGCTTGGGAGCTGGAGGAACTGGGAGTATAGACAGAGTATGCTGAGGGGCTTGAGAACACAAGCGTGGGAAAGTATGGACAAGGCATTGGAAGCGCTTTTTAATTCCTTCCTTTGTGTGTGTGAAGATCAGTAGATTTTAGCTTGATATAATATATATTCTCTATATATTAATATATTAACATAAATGAGTTGGGTGCTACCGTAGGAAATCCTACAGCTAGTAGCCTTTAAGTTACCTGCCCACTTGGGCGTGGCTTCTTATATTATAAATGCCAATGTAAAGTGTGCGGTCCCTCTCTCTTCTGGCTGCTGGATTTGGTTCCTGTTCCCTGTTCGTGCAGAGGACTGTGATCTGTGAGTCTACTCCTAAATAAATAACCCTTTATTATACTCAATTCTGAGCCAGTGTGGGATTTCTTTTTAGCATCCATCTTCAGGGTGCAGTGTTTCCAATTGATATTTACCTGATCTTTTCCTTTGCCTCTTTTCAGGATTACATAATTTGAAGATAATTCATGATTTATTTCCACCTTCATCATTTTCCTTTTAATTAATTATAATACTATTGAGGGGACCCAATATGTTGTCAGGTAGGTATAGCATGAAGATGTCCAATGTCTCCTCATTTGATCTGACACTTGCTATAGCACTTTCATGATGTGGGATTCCCCTCTGTATAATGTAACTACCATTACTAAATAAAGAAAACTGTCTTGGGCCTGCGCAGGGAATAGAGGTAGGTGGGGAAAACTAAACTGAATTCTGGGAGGAAGAAAGAGGAGTCAGAGAAAAGCCATGTAGCCCCGGCAGGAGACAGATGCCAGAACTTTAGCCAGTAAGCCACAGCCTCATGGCAATAAACAGATTAATGGAGATGGGTTAAAATAAAACCTAAGAGCTAGCCAATAAAAAGTTAGAACTAACAGGCCAAACAGTGATTTCATTAATACACTTTTGTGTGATTATTTTGGGGCTGAGCAGTCAGGAACCAACAAGTGGGCTCCTTACAATACTTTCGAGATGACTTCTATTCCATTATAAAAGCACCATATGCTCCTAGTTTAAGTTTGTAATGAAGAGAGCATATTGAGAGGCTGGGAAGATAACAGTCAACTGTGTGCTGTGCAAGCATGAGGACCTAAATTTATTACCCACCACCTATGTACAAAGCTGGGTGTGTTTATTATCTACCACCCATGTACAAAGCTGGCTGTGGTGGCCACTGCTTATATTACAAGAGGTAGAGGTAGGCTGGTCCTGGTTCTCCCTGGCCTGCCAGGCTAGCTTAATTGGTGAAGCCCAGATCTGCACAAGAAAATACAAGGTGAGTGTCTTCTGGAGTAAATACTGAGGATGGCCTCTGACCTCTACATAAGTACAAACACACACACACACACACACACATGAGGGCAGAGGGGGGATACACACCAAAAAAGAAATGAAGGATGGATAGAAGAGAGAGAGGGAGGGAGGAAGAAAGAAGGGAGGGAGAGAAAGAGAGAGAGAGAGAGAGAGAGAGAGAGAGAGAGAGAGAAGCAATATATATTGAACTGGCTGGGCATGGTGGCATATACTTGTAAACAACCCTGGAGAAGCTGAGGCAGGGGAATCTGGAGTTCAAAGTCAATTGGGTTGCATAGTGATTTCTTATTCTTAACAAAAACAGAAAGAAAAAAACTGTAATATTATAATTGGAATTTCTCCAATCTATTAAAATGATTACATAATATTAAATCCATTAGTATGGATTTTGACATCTAAAATGTACAAATATACATCTATAATATATAAATAATGCACAAAGTATAAAACCAGGCCATTGCTATTTTTTCTTTAAGATTTGATTCAATTTGCTATTTTTTTTTTTTAAATATCTGTGTGAGTGAGACAGAGCTGAACCACAACTTTTCTAAAGCACAAGAGTATGGGTGGAGACTTAAGATTCTGGGGCCCAAGAAGCCTGAAGTCGATGTAGAACTAAGGTGGCAGAGGAAGAGCCGAGCAAGCCCTCCCTATGCTAATGTCTTACAGCCAGCCTGTGTCCTGCCAGCCCTGGTCTCAGGTAGGGCATTTGAGCTCTGCTGGCCAGCAGCCTCTTTTGGAACTGTGTATTTCCTAATACACTGTCCACTTCTGTTTCTGCTTAGTGTCTCTGCCAGATTCTTTGTCCCAGGACACAAGAAATCAACTTTTAGCCTTTTTCCTCTTCTTTTGCACCTATCTGGGGGCATAACATTTTTCCTCAAATCTTCCCTCTCATTACATCTTGGATTGATATATAGTATCTCTTGTCAGATAGTCTAGGAAATTTTCAATTCTGTTATAATTTATTACCAAAGCTCTGTTATTAGAATATTTTTTTTTAATTTCAATATGTGAAAAGTCTCTATGTTTAAATATTTGATCTTGGCTCTAACTTAGATACTTTGGTCAATAACACTAGCTGCACAATACATGCACTATGGGGATTATTAAGGCTCAGTTTATGAGACAGTGCCGAAGCATGGTCTGTCACACTCCTTGAATGCTTGAAAATATGCAATATTCAGAGAATATTGCATATTCATGCAGATTCAACCCACTGGTTTTAGCTTCAATATTCTTTGGAATTTTTTAATATGTTGATGATCAAGAGAAGTGTTTTGAAGTTAGTACTACATTGATGATATTTTTTACACCCTGAATTCTATGAGCTTTATTTATTTTGGGAATATCACAAGATACAGACATGTTTAATATCCCTAGATCATCTTGGCATTTATCTGATCTGGCCACAGAGGAGTGATACTCTTGATGCCTAGAGGACGTCTCTGACTTCAAGCCCAAGTCTCCAAATAAACTTTCTCAGAAGGTCTTTGTACATCCTTTGTGTGGAAGGTGTCCAACCAGGAATGCAAATGCTTCCCGAATACCAAGGAGGATGGAATTTTAAAGCAAAAAAACTTGACTCCAAGGAGGGTGGCAATGAAGTAGCAGAAGGAAGCCAGCAAGTTAGTGCTGTAAGATACAGGAGCAGCCTCTTCCCACAGCAGAGCAAAAGCCGTTCCCTGAGGCGGTAGGCTTGCTGTATGCTCCCCTCCCAGGGAGCCCCTGCCAACAAGAAGCAGAGCTCAGAGACCGCTGGCTGCCTTGTGTCAAGGGGAAGCAGCAACAGAACCCAGAGTACACCATAAGGGGCCACATGATATAAGCATTCCATTGGTCCCCAAGGTACATTCAGGTAGTTGTGTACCCTGAGGTGGAGAGTGTGATGTAGGACTAACTGTGATTTTATGGAAACTGTGTGAGGTTTTTAAAGCTATATTGTGTATTTACATTTTTCAACTTAAGTAGTATGATCTTACATATAATCTCCTAGGCTTACTATTATATTTAATTATAAAAATTAAATATTATTTTGGCTCGTGGTAGCACATCTCTTTAATCTGTTTGGATTTCATTATGTAAACCATAGAGTTTATTTGTGTGTTCTTCTGTTGATAAGCATGTGGACTTTTTCAGAGTCTCTGTGATGAGGACTGTTATAAACTTCGCAGTGTGGAAAGAATCGCCTACATATACACAAAGGTGGAATTGAGGGTAAAAGACACATGGACAGCTAACTGCACCAGCTCAATGAGTGTTACTGTTTGGATCACAAATGCAACTGAAGGCCCATGCCACCGAGACTTGGCCCTCCGCCCACAGCACTCCGAGCAATGGCAGAGCTATAAGGAGGTGGAGCCTAGAGGAGGACTTGGGACTTGGCACCTTAAAGAAGATTGTGAGATGATTGCCTTGGGCTTTGGTTCCCAGCGTCCCTGAGATGGGCAGACTCCTCAATCACGGACCCCCAACCCATTCTATTTGTACCCCAATACAAGCCACAAGTCAATGAGACCAAATAATCCGGAACCGAAATCTCTGAACACTGAGCCAAATTAAGCCTTTCCTTATGTTTTAAACATATCATACAGGTTATTTTATTATAGGAATGAAAATGGCTTTCTCGGTCTATAACAAAGAAAAGATGCTGTGGAGCTGTGGTCTACTCCAACTTTTAAAATAATTCCTTCTGGAATAGATGTAAAATAGCACTTCATTGTATGGATGGTTGTTTACTCCCTGATTGGCAATAACATTAAACATAGATCTATATTACAGTACAGAAATATGTGTGTGTGTGTGTATATATCTCTATATATATATGTATGTATAGTAGAAAATTGAAATAACACTGATAAACTTATTATCTAGAAGATCTATTGAATTTACAAAGAAATAATTTATAAAATTTTAAAGAATATCGTATTTTAGAAATCAATTGTGTGATGGAGTATTGAGAAAATTCCAAAAATAAATTTAAAGACTTGATATCACATACAGTACATGTATAATATAATTAATTTATATTGAAATGGCAAGATAGAGATCAATCACAAAGAGATCCACATATCCAAAAACAAGCAAGCATATCTTAAGAATGGGTGCTGTCTTGGTTAGTTCTTCCTAGAGCTATCTGGGGAGAGGAACCTCAGCTGAGAAAATGCCTCCATCAGAGTGTCTGTAGGGAAGTCTATAGAGCACTTGCTAGACTATAGCTAATGTGGGAGGGCCCAGTCTACGGGTGGTACCACTCCAGGGCAGGTGGTTGGGATGGGGTTGTAGTTTAGAAAACAGGCTGAGACAGTCATGGATAAGCCAGTAACAGCAATCTTTCACAGCCTCTGATTTTGTTCCTGCCTTGAGTTTCTGCCCTGACTTCCCTTTGTACTGTGCTGTGATTTGGACACAGAAACCAAATAAACCATTTCCTTCCCAACTTGTTTTGGTCATGGTGTTTTATTATAGTGACAGAAAACAAAATAAGACCGTGGTGAAAGAAGAAATCATGGTGGGTGTCAGGAAGTGTTTAGGAACTATTAGTCCAGAGAATGTGGGCTCTAGAGGAAGTTTATGTCATTGAAGATTGTGCTATCAAAAGGTCTTGAAAAGTGGGTGAGCAGAGGATCAGACACACACACAAAACATGGGTGAGAAAAAGAGGAAGATGACATCTCTAGCAAGAACTGGACAGCTTTTGGAGGAGATGCTTGGAGATCAACTTGTGAGTATGAACACACATAAAACATCCACCCACCATCATCGTTAAAACGATCAAACCTTTAGCCTGGTTGTCTGAAGAAGCAAAACAATATTTTTTGGATGGTGATAATGATACTAAAGCCTTGGATTCCCTCTGGGGTCTCCAAACACTGTGCCAAAGCTTAAGTTCGTAGTGCTGAGGCTGACAGAAACTGTCAGGGGAAGATGAAAAGCAATGACATATGTGTGCTTTGCAAATATTATCTCCTCATCTGTGGCTTGTCTTTTCTTTTTCTTAACAATGTCTTTTGAAAAGCCAAGTTGATGACTCACACTGGACAATCTGAAGACTTTAATACTGGTGTTATCTTGACAGCATGCGTTTAGATGAACACGTAGATAATGGGGCCCAAAAGACCGGCGATTGACTTTCAACAAAAATTTAAGATAGTTAACTAAGAAATTAGAGTCATTTCAACAAATGATGCTAGAATATCAACTCCATGAAACAAAACAAATTCCTAATTCTTTGTAGCATATGGAGAAATCAAGGGGAATTGATAGACAGCCATAAAACCTAAACACACAACATTTTAGAAAAATACACAAAAGCCTTTGTGATCTTGTAAGAAAAAGTCCTGAAGAGAACACAAAAGCACAAACCATGTGGGAAATAGGATAAATTAGGATTCACACAATCAAAATTTTCTTCTTGATGACTTTCAACCCACAAAGCACCGTGTGAAGCAAGTGTTATCTTTATTTTACACAAGACAACATCACAGCACAACGCATTTTTTTGATGACAAAGCCAGGAAGCCCTGAGTGAAGGATCAGACTCAGAGATTTTCTCCCAATCCCTTGTCCTTCCACAAGCACAGAAGTTTGACTGTTACAACCTAAGTGCAAACATAAATAACTGTGCTAGCTATGCCACGGTTCTGTCAGAGATAATTGAAAACGGGATGAGTGCTATAATGTATATAGGACCCTTATCTCTTGTGGATGTAGACAGACATTTGTGCAGCTATTTAATCCCATAGGCATTTGGCAGTGACTCGACAGAGCCACCCTCAGATGGATTTTTCCTAACTACTGTCCAAATTGATCTGATCAGAAACAATGGTAATTGCCAAGTAATTGTGAAAATTTCCAAGAAGTACAAATCCCAACACTCACAAGGGCTTGGTCTTGGAGGTCTTTCTGCAGAGTATTTGTGACCCACTCTAAGGGACTGGCATTGGCAATTCAGGCAAGAACACTTACCGTATGATCTCAGATGTCGATTTGCAGGATGGCTTGTGTCCCAGGTACCTGCATTCTCACTCATCATCTCTGTCTGCATGCCTGGGTATTTGCCTAATTCCCAGAGCAACATCTGACCAAACTCCACCACTAACAATCCCCGTGAAGTGGACTGGAAACCATTCCAAAAGCAAACTGCAGGCTTATATCAAATTATCCCCAGAAAACTGAACTGATGAAGTTTAAAGCCAGTGTGGGAACTCTGGGGGAGTTGAGAGCAAGGGTACAAGACCACAGTGGGGATCATCCATCATCGACAAAAAGATTGGGTTCCTTCTTCTATTGTTTGCACAAATTAATTTCTTTAGAAAGAATTCTCAGTGTGCAATTAGAATCAAATAGTTGGAATCTGATAAAATACACACAAAACGACTCACTCATTATTCAATAAAAATATACACCAAACTATAGCCTTGTCTTTGGAGGGTGTTAGGCTCTTGAGATGAGATACCACTATGCCATGTTTCTAGAATATTCTTTTAAGATGTGTTACATTTGTTTATGCTGTGGAACATTGGTTTTAATGATGCAAAGATGTGCTGCATCCTTTTCTTTTGCATTTGTTTAACTCTGTGAAGCTGTGCTCCTTTGCCTGTCTAAAACACCTGATGGTTTAATAAAGAGCTGAACGGTCAATAGCAAGGCAGGAGAAAGGATAGGTGGAGCTGGCAGGCAGAGAGAACAAATAGGAAGAGAACTCTGGGAGAAAAGAGGAAAAAGCAGGAGAGAAGGAGAAGGACTTTAGAGGCCAGCCACCCAGCTACACAGTCAGCCACGGACGAAGAGTGAAAGTAAGATACACAGAAGTGAGAAGAGGAAAAAGCCCAGAGGCAAAAAATTAGATGGATTACTTTAAGATAAATTAAAAAAAAAAAAAGCTGGCTAGAAATAAGTAAAGCTAACGCAGGGCACTTATAAGAAAGAGTAAGACTTTGTGTGTGATTTATTTGGGAGCTGGGTAATGAGTCTCCCAAAAGCCAAAAGAGTAAAAAAAAAAAAAAAAAAAACAAAAAAAAAAATAAAAGCAATGTCATCCAAGCTGGCCTTGAAATGTTAACCCTTGTGCTTCAGCCTGTCGAGTGCTGGGATTGCAGGCCAGGGCCACAGTGTATGGCCTCTGATGACACACCTTATCATTCATTCCAGGCTTAGATTCTTGTGTAAGTTCTAGGATCAAAATGTAAAACACCATGGGGACTGGAGAGGTGGTGAGGTTGTTGAGAGTACTTGCTGATCTTCCAGGGGACCAGAGTTTGCTTCTCAGACCCAAGTTAGGTGGCTCCTAAGGAACCCCAGCTCCCACTCCATGGGATCTGCTGCCTCTGGCCTCTGAAGACATCTGCATTAGTGTGACCGTACATAGATGCGGCAAACACACCTATGTATGACCAAAATAATAAATAACTCTTTATTTTCCCAATAAACTAAGAGGATTAATAAACTACTATTAAATCTTTTAAAAAGTAAAATTTCGTGGCTAGCCTTCTGATAGGTTCTCAGAATTAGCTCTCTTGTGAAGGTAGCATTGATTAAACTGGAAATGTCAATTCAATGTTACAGAATCCAGCCCTTAGGGGTCTCTTCTACCAGAAAACAAACCTCATAAGTCAGACAAGAACACTTTGTTCTTAACCTGGTTCTGTTGAAATCTGACTTCTGCCCTTGGATCATCTGGGATGAGCTGAAGAGCAAGCTGACCTCCGTGAATAAGGTCCCCTTGTGTCTTGGCTCTGTTCAGCTGGGAGAATCCATTGCTCTCTAAGCAAAAGTTCTAATGTGTGTCTACTGCTTCTCATGCCCACCCTCCATCTTCTGCCCTTGCTCAGACCTTTCATGTTCTGCAGGTGGCCTCATTACACATATCATTGCAACTCCCTAGGAGTAAGTAGGCAAAAGTAGGTACTATTTGAAAGAATGAATACTCAAATCCACCCACTAGTCAATTTGTGTAGCCATTCCATTATGGTTCCGATGCTTCTTTTCGCTAACGTACCAACCACAGTGCTCAAAGTAGGATTCCCGTTATATTGTAATTTGCTTCTTTTTATTTTCTGATTCATGCTTCAATGTCTGTCATAGCTACATGTGGAAATGCTTTAACTAAGATTAAACACTAAAATCATAAACATTTTCAAAGAATGAACCCAAACTTTTAGAAAGCATTCTGCATCCAAAGAAGAGCTCTGAGCACTCTACCTGCGGCTCTAAGAACCCCATGAAACAGGTACTGTTGTTACACCAACTTACAGAGGAGGAGGAGGCCGGCGCGCAGAGAAATTTAAAAACCTTCAAAGAAGTGGTGTCATGTGCCTGCCAATTGCTCTTAACAAAGAGTTGCCTGCCTTTGTCCAAAAAATTCAGCACTCTTCATAATATTGTTTAGGTTTTAAACATTTCATTTAGCTCACATTTCTTGGCATCCTCCAGAGAATAAAATCAAAACATACACAAGAGAAGGGTCAGAGGCTGGCTTCATGGGCATACAGCCTAGGGAATTTTAATGCTCTATTGCTGAAGGGCTGATATCTTTTGAGCAGGGGCCTTGAATTTTATTTTTCACAAGACACTGAAAACCATGTGTTCTTCTTAGAAAGGACATAAAACTTCCAAGAAAGCTCTTATCGAATATATGGGTGATTTTTCATTAATCATAACAGATAATGATTTTGTTTTTCCTCAGAGAAAGAGAAAATACAGTCTCCTGTTTATTAATCGTTCTGGAAGCCTGAATCATAGTTTTGGATAAGGTACTCATAATGGCTGCTTTCTGAATGCGGGGTGTGTGTTTGTGTGTGTGTGTGTGTGTGTGTGTGTGTGTGATTGTTTTCCCAAAATGTCTAAATTAGTAAAGACATTCTTATTTGGCTGTACTGATGGGGAGGGGAGGTGACTTAAAGAAGTGTGTTCAGGAAGTAGCCTGAGACATATTGTTGACAGCGCCTTCAAGTAGAGAGCAAGGCTTGGTAGCATCCAATTGATGCAGCCTGAAGATGCCACAGTGAAAGTATTCTACAGATGATGACCGGCAGGCTACAGTACAGGAGGACAGGAAGATTGGGGACTTGGATATCTTGGTCAAACAACGCGGTGAGAGGCTAGCTTGGGAAGCAATGGAGCAACTCTACTGTAGTTGAGTTCATCTGCCTTGAGTCATCCAATGACAGCCCACAAAGACAGCCTGTTTTCTTGTTCCTATACTGAGCTCAGTACGGCAGCGTACACGCACCGAACCTCTGTAGTGCGGAGCTCTGTTCACCAGTCACGAAAGACAGAGACCGGTAACACCAATGGAGTCCGAGGAATGTAGTGGCATGGCATGTGCACAGGATGATGGAGAGCCCAGTGATGCCGCACACCTGTTGGGCTACTGTTTCTAGTGTTTCTCATAGAACAAGACTCATGTACTACTGACTGTGAAATGCTTCACTTGAGAAGACAAGACACGTAAAAATATAAAACACTTCGGAGGAATATTTGAAACATCACTGTCTGCCCCCTTCCTTGGGTAAACAGATTCAAGTAAAAGATTCAATCCTGCCACTATGTATTAACCATGGCTTGATGCTAATGGTGGCAATCTACATCAACCTTGCATGCAGACAAATAAGCTTATTTCAATCTTAGCTTCAAGGTTAAGCAACAGCTATCAAAACATGGTCTCGTTAAACTAACAGTTCTCAACCTGTGGGTCGTGACCCCTTTGACAAAACTTGATCTCCATAAATATACATTGTGATTATTAACAGTAGCAAAATTACAGTTATGAAGTAGCAACGAAAATAATTTAATAGTTTGGGGCAGCCACAACTTGAAGAACTGTATTAAAGTGTTTTGGCTGAGAACCACTGCTCTAGACCCTTCTGTGTGCCCCACTGTCCATCCTCTGGCACCCCTGCTTAAAAGTTTCAGTGGGCATGTGGAACAGTCTACCCAACAACTTTGAAAATGGCTTTCTACTCAAACACACCTGAGTATTCTCCTCTATCCCCTCTCTCTGTTCCTCTCTTCTTTCTACTCTTCCTCTCTCCTTCCCTTTCTCCCTCCCTCCTTACCTCTCTCTCTCTCTCTCTCTCTCTCTCTCTCTCTCTCTCTCTTTCATTTGGACAAGCTCTAACAAATCCCAAAATATATGCAGCATTCAGGGGGAAAACTTTCTCACTCTGATGCTGGATAATTAAAAGCAGCTTCATATACTTCAGGCTTAGGAAACTAATTCTGAAACCCACTTTATTTACCCAAGAGTTTACTCAAGAAAAAAATCTTACATTCTTTCTACCTTGTGGACCAAAGAAAACATTGAAATTTTAATAATTTTGTAAAATTGGAAATTTAGCTGGACTTACAGTGTCCTGTGAGAGGATTAAGACGAAGGCTTAAATACACTTTTTGTTTACATTAAGGAAAAGGTTTTAACCATAGAGCAACATCAAAAGACAAAGAAGTTAACACAAGATAAGCAGGATAAATTCTCAAGACTGAAGAAAAAATAAATGAAGTAAAAACATCAAGAAAGAAAAATGTACAATAGACAATGTTAACCAATTTAAAATTATGTTTTTGAAAACACTATAACAAAGCAGTTAATAAGAAAAGAAATGAAAGAATAAGAAGGCATAAGAGAAAAAAATACAAAGACATAAAGAGGTATTATTCTGGGCTGGGTCTTGTGCTGTACATCTGTAATCCTAGGACTGGGCAGGCAGCAGTTCAAGGATGGCAGTGAGTTCAAGACCTGCTTGGCCTAGATTGTGAATTCCAAGCCAGCCATAGTAAGACACTGTCTTCAAAAGCAAAACAAAGCAAGCAAGGAAACAAAACAAAAACAACAATAACAATCAAACAAACCAAAAGTAAAAAAGAATAACAAGAAGAAACTAAGGATATTAGTGATGGAAAGAACAAAATAATCTCACACACAACTTTATTCTTGTTTTTAAACTGTAATTCCTGAGTCACCATTGGTAATTTTCATGCTGTTCAATCTACTTCATGCACTTACTTTATGTTTTCAAGTACCTACTCTTTGCAGAGTCTCTTTTCTACTCCAGGGCTTCAGTAATGAACAAGTAGAAATATCCCTCTTCTTATGACATGTTCTTCTAGGAGTGGCAGAACAATGAGGGGCACAATGGAGGGGGATTGGTACTTCCAACTCCACCCTCAAAAATTGCCCCTCAGAGATGGAGCTGTGTGTGCTGGGGTACGATGGGTGAAGTGGAGCGTCCTGGGGAAGCATCTGAGTGGTGGTATGATAGACCAGCGCTCCCCAGCAGAACACTCTGAGATGAGGGATAATTACATCACTGTGATGTCCAGTATAGCAGCTACTGCGCACAGGAAGTCAGAGCACTTGAAATGGAATGAGTGGGACAGAATTTGAATTGTTTGATAAACTTTAGCTAGTTTTAATTTAAACGTGTGTGTGTGAAACTTTAAAATTTACTGATCTCATAGAGAAATTTACTAAACAACTCCTAAATAAAAAGATAAAAGCTTAAATTATATCTTTTAAATTATTTATAGCATTAAATTTCTGTAGCAGAGGAGAGAGATCTAGAACCAATGGTGAGAAATTGCATTTGAGGAAACCAGAAAAACCAAAGCAAAGAAAAGAAAGCAAAGAAGAAAAGCCATAATCAGAGAAATAGAAAATAGGAACCTAATATTTCAAATATTTCTTCGAAAAGATCAATTAGACTAATGAATCTCTTAGCCTAATTAAGATAATAGAGAAAGTATCCAAGTTACTCATATTTGTAGTGAGTGGATATTGCCTAGGCATCAAAAGGGAATGAGGGTTTGTGCACAATAACTCTGAACTACATATTGGTAATCTAGATTAAAAATAGACAATATTCTAAATGTCAAAAGAAAACATAAACAGTCCAAATGGTGCTTTGTCTGTTAAAGAACGTTAATCAGTAGTTAATAATTTGCTGAAACAGAGATTATCAAGCCCAGCTGAGTTCACTGGTGAATTCTAACAATTGAAATTGGGGACTATAAGGGTTCATTTCTTACGTCAATAAATCCTCTCACTCAAGACAGAAATCCTGGATGCCGATGAACTAACAGAAGTGCTCCTTTGCTATGTGTCAGTACCAGTGGACTTTGCTTATATAGATCTGGGTATTCAACCCCAGACTGGGAGCTGGGTAAGTGAAGGACAGCTGGACCACAAGCCTCCTCGTACTTGGTAATTTTGAGACAGGGTCTCACCAAGTTGTCCCGACTGTTCTTGAAATCATTTTTTAAAACCCAGATAGGTCTTGTGTAGCATGAATAATAAAAACCCAGAGACAGAAATTGGTTCAGTCTGAAGATCAGAAAAGTAAAGCAGCCAGCCACTGACTCTTACCTCTACCTCAAACCAAAATAGTGATCCTGCCTCCATGAATACTTGGACTGAGACTGAACCTGAGATTTGTCTCCTCCCATCTTATAATCCTCTCTAGTGCTAGGATTAAAGACATACACGAATATCACCTGACCTCTATTAGCTAGTGTGGCTACTGGGACTAAAGGTGTGTGCCACCACTGCCTGGTCTGTATGGCTGACCAGTATGGCGTTTTACTCTCTGATCTTCAGGCAAACTTAATTTAGTAAAATACAAATGAAATTTCACTACAGCCTCGAACTTGCAATTCCCCTGTCTCAGCCTCAGAGTGGCTGGGATTCTTTTAAGCAGCAGCAGCTCTACCACAAGCAGTGTGTTTCCTGAAACTTAAGAATTGTAACTAAGTCTCTCTGCCCTTAGCCTTTGTCTGGCTGAAGTTACTGCTCTCTAAAGCTGTTTGAGCCGCTTTCTCTATAACTGGCTGGCCTACCAACTCGACACAAAAAGAATTACAATTATTTTATTTTGATTCAGTTTCTAGGGGTTTCTTTCAAATATATTTTTCTTACAATTGTTTACAATATTTGCACATCACCCAGTCATATTTATTTATTTATTTATTTTGTTTTTTGAGACAGGGTTTCTCTGTAGCTTTTGGTTCCTGCCCTAGAACCAGCTCTTGTAGACCAGGCTGGCCTCGAACTCACAGAGATCCGTCCCAGTCATATTTATAAAATCTAGATGTATTCTAGATTTTCTAGAACACAAGGGCAACTTGTTTTCTACCCTCTGTAAGTTTAAAAATATAGATATTACATTTTATTTATTATGTGTATGTTTATTCATTCTTACATACACATGCCGTAGAAATACATGGAGGCCAGAAGAAAACGTGAGGGACTCAACCAAGCCTTGCCTTCTGTTACTTGGCTCCAAGGATGGAACTCAGGTTGTCAGTCTGGGTGGCCATCTCACCAATCCCCTAGTAACTTTTATGTGTTAATTTGTAATCATTATAATATAGGAGAATATGCACACGTGTAACTCTTTGATCAATAGTAGCATACTAGGACTTTTCCTTCTTCACTCAGCTGTGAACTGTCCTTTGCCCAGCCTCTCCTCAGTCTCAGAGTCTAAGGCAGGATTTGCTCAGTCTCTCCTCAGCCCCAGAGTCTACAGCAGGATTTGTTCAATCTCTCTTCAGCCTCAGAGTCTACAGTAGGATTTGTTCAATCTCTCCTCAGCCCCAGAGTCTACAGCAGGATTTGTTCAATCTCTCCTCAGCCCCAGAGTCTACAGCAGGATTTGTTCAATCTCTCCTCAGCCTCAGAGTCTACGGTAGGATTTGTTCAATCTCTCCTCAGCCTCAGAGTCTACGGTAGGATTTGTTCAATCTCTCCTCAGCCTCAGAGTCTACAGTAGGATTTGTTCAATCTCTCCTCAGCCTCAGAGTCTACAGTAGGATTTGCTCAGTCGATGACCTGGGCACAAATGTTCCATTTTTGTTTTGTCCTATGAATGGCGGGGCAGGAAAGGCCCTACCACGTGCATGCTTTCTGACTTTTCCCCAGAATTTCAGATACGGTAATGAACATATTTCTAGTCTCTTCAAACGCCTTTTGTATTTCTTGTTTATATTCACTGGTGTTTTTCTTAGTTTTATAGTGTGATGAATTATATAGTTTTTCCAATTGTGTACAACCTGTTCATTTCTAGACTCTGTCTCTCATTGGTATAATGGCTTCTTTTTTTCTTAAATGTTTTCCTGATAATCTAGATGTAAGGTTTCTTTCTAATTTTAAAAACTTTCTTATAAAAACTAATAGGCATCAGAGATAAAGCTATTATTATTATTTTGTTAAATGGACATCGTATCAAACTGCTTCTAAGTAGCATCTCTGCATCTGTAGCACTGAACTCAGGTTAGCGCTGCCCTCAGGCCCCATCAGGGAAATTTCTTTGTCCAGTACTGACAGCCAAGGCAGAAACTCACAACTGGTCAGAGCCCAGAGAATAAGTTATGTGGAGTGCTCATTCACAGACGAGACATTCACAATGCCCACGCCTCAAGGCTCGGGGCCACCTCAGAAGAATTGATAGAGAGATTGTAAAACCAGAGGCTCAGGAGGGCAGAAGCAAACCTGTCTCTTCTGGACATAATAGGGCTGCCTGCCATGAACTGTGGTTGTCCACACAGGATCAACCCAGTAAACCTTCCAACATGGAGGATGGGAGGTTCATGAGCCCAGACCACTCTCTGAAGAACTATTCTAAGTTGATGTCTTCTAGGGGAGGGAGAGTCAGTTTTCTTTAAGTGTGGCCCATGGTAATGTGGTCCCACCTCCATGAGTATATGGGCAGCCAAAGTGCATTGTTCCCACGTATGAAATTCTTAAAGAATTAATAATAACATCATACTAGAAACACGTATTACAAATCCTGGATCAAGCACTAGGGAAAGATAAAGGGAAGAAGAACAATGATACGCTGAGGGAAGAAATGGAGTGGAGTCAAAGGCCACTGAAAACCATAGGTGGTGGAGAGAAAGCGGAAGAAAATAACAGGAAATGAGGGTAACAGAGAAATCCTAATAAACAGGGCAAGAGCTAAAGCCACTACATCAGTAGTAAGAGGGATGGATGTCTGCAATCTGCAGGCACCACAAAGAGGACAGGGAAGGCTGAGAAGGAAGAACAGGAAGTGGGCAGAAGACCTGTAAAAGGTCAAGGGTCACAAACACACCTCCAGACAGCGTTAAAGTCAAAAGAGAAATTTCAGGAATAATTTTACAAATCACAGAAAGAAAAAAAAAAACCTTAAAATATTTTGAACAACTACCGAGATGTGGAGAATACAGCAAAAACAGACTTTGCAGGGACACTTCTAAAAGCTCTTGCAAATAAAAATTAAAAAGAGCACACCAAAATTAACCGGGTTTCTTAAAATGTGGTTAGTTATGTTCAGTTTATTTTTTTTTCTTTTCTTTTCTTTGGGGCCTTTTAGTCCACGTTCGTTGGTGAGATTGATCTGCGCTCTTCTGTTTGGGGTCGGCTGGGGGCAGATTTTGAAAGAGTTATACTTACGTCTCAGTTTCCAGTGTCATCTATCAACTGATTCCTCACAAATGTTAACTCCGGGCCAGACCTCTGCCCTCGCCACCAGATCTGCCATCCTCTCACATCCTGCCAGGGATGTACTCAGCACGTTCAGACCGGGTTCCTGACCCCCTCACACTTCAGCAGACAGATCATCCTTAGCCACGTGGAGAATCTGAGCCATAGTTTCTCAGAGTTCACATCTGGGTAAGGCTGCTGAAGGCTTTTCTCCCCCGGCCCCTCACGCTGTACCTTCTGTCTCATCAAAGCTAGCCAGCAGGGAGGACGCGTTCATCAGGACCAAAGTGAGCTCTCTCTGTCCTGTGACCAAAGTGTATCTGTGGTACCTTTAGCAAAACAGATTCACCATCACGTTCTGGTGGGCAACAGCAGTAGCCTGCATTGCTTGGGGGTTTCCCAGGGCACTGCTGACCAACAACTCGGGGAGTTACCCTGTACCTCACATAGTTAGTAATAAGCCTGAGCTGTTTGGCCAAGCATTTTGTAATTAATGCTAAACCTCTGAGTGGTTCTTTAAAAGCAGCTGCAAAACAAGGTGGAACAAAGAAATATCTGTTTATAATACCTAATTTTTTTGAGAAATCTCTGGGCTGATTTCCAAAGTGTTTGCACCGATTTAAAGTCCCACTAACAATGAGCGAGAGTTCCCGTTTTCCCACACCCTCGCCAGCATCTATTGTCTTTGTTCCCTTAATTTCAGGCATTCTAACTGGGTTAATATGGCATCACAACAGAGTCTAATTTGCATTTCTTTGACGACCAAAGATGGTGAACACGCTTTAAGATTTTTTTTAACTGTATTCATTTCTTCTTTTAAGAACTCTCTATTTAATTTCATAACCTGATTTTAAATTGATTTTTTTCTTAGTGGTTTGTGAGTTTTCTGTATATTCTATACTCTAATTCTCTGTCAGGTGTATGGTTGGTAAGGATCTTCTCCCATTGTATACCTTCCTCTCCTGCAGACTGACAGTTTCCTCTGCAATACAGAAGCTTTCTCATTTCATATGGCCCACTTAATTGCTGCTCCTATTTCCTGGACGACCAGGTTCCTATTCAGAAGGTCTTTACCAGAAGTGTACACTCTAATTTCTATTAGAAGTTTCAGATATAAGGTTTAATGTTGAGATCTTTAAAACATTTGAAATTGATTTATGTGCAGGGTGAGAGAGAAGGATCAAATTTCACTCTGCATGCAGATAGCCCTTCCCCAAGCACCATTTAAAGATGTTATCTTTTCTCCGATAATATTTTTTGTCACCTGCGTCAAAATTCAGGTGGCTGTAGGCATAAGAACTTATATCTGGGTCCTTGAGTCTATTCCACTGATCAAAGCGTCTGTTTCTGCGCCAGTATGATGTTGCCTTCTACTATGATGGTGCAGTGTAAATTGAAACCAGAAGAGACGCCTCCCTGAAACTTATTAAGCAGACAGCCTTGCTGAATCAAGGGGCTCCAGGTTCAGTGAGAGACCTTGTACCAAAAACTAAGGGGAGCAAGACCGAGGAAGACATCCGATATTGACCATGGCCTCCAAGTGCATGCAGGCAAGCACAGACACACATAAACACATACCTGTCGCACACATGGGAGCAACCATGTAGTCAGTCAAGCTTGGATGACGTCTTTAGTTATTTTTTTCTTCATTGTTCTTCCTTTCTTTCTTTAGGTCCAAGTTTCTGAACTATATCATTTTCCTTCTTTCTCAGTATTTTTAAAACACCCTTTTCAAGTAATTCTACCAGCAACAAATCTGCACATCTTTGTCCCTTTGAAAAAAAATTTTTTTGGTTCTTCATCAAAAGAGAAGACTATGAGGTGAATAATTCTAGGCTGCTGCTATTTTCTGAAATCCCTTAAATACGTTGTTATAATCTCTTTCTATTTGTGCAGTGGCTGTAGAGAAGCTGACTTAAAGTTGACTCCTGTTCCCCAGTGAGTAATATTTCAACCCATCTAGCTTCTATCAGGATTTTTCACTATTATCTATACTCTGAAATAATATGCCCAAGTATCACATTCTGGTATATATTTTCCTTGCTGTTCTCTGAGCTTTTTGGATCAGTGATTCTATCTGATATTAATTTGAAGGAACTTCTCAGTCACATATTTCTCCCAATTCTTCTCTTTCTAGTATTTCCATTGTGTTTAACCTTGGACACTCTGGTTTTGCTGTTGTTGCTGTTGTTGGTTTGTTTTCCAGTCTTTTTTATACTTTTATTTTAGCTTTGGGAGTTTCAGCTGAAGTATATTCAAGACCAGAGAGTTTTGATTCAAATGTATCTATTAATAATCTTACTAAAAGACATATTTCGTTTCTGTTAGAAATAACTTCTGTCTTCAGCTTTTTATGTGGATGTTCTGAGAATGCCTTTCTCTGTTCACATGATCCATCTGCTCTGACTGCTGCCTTCCCTTATCTTTTAGAGCGCTTAATATGTTCAACATGGCTGTTCTAAACTTCCAGTGTCATAATTCCTATTTTGTACCGTATCCGAGTTTGGGTCCAGTGTTTACACTGTCTCTTCCAAAATGCATTGCCTTTCAGTATGTTTTGAATTTTTCTTGATAGACTAGCACAATGTGCTGCTGAAAAAGAGGAACTGTGGCAGACATACCTTTCTCGATGCAGTGCTAGGGTGTGCAGGAAGGGTGCAGCCTGTGATTGAATCTCCATCTTTTATTGAGCCTATACCTCAGACTGTGGATTTCCTATCTCCTTCCCTTAGGCAGAACTTGGAGATTGCCAAAGTGGTGTGGAATTGGGTATTTCCCATCCTCATACCAGCTGGATTGTAATAGAACCACAGCAGGTTAAGTTCTGGTTAGCACTTTCTCCTGAAGAAAAATTAGAATACAAAAGAATGCTCTGGTGTATGTTAGAATGCCCCCCACTTCCCACTGACCCAAGCAGAAGAACAACCTGTTACCCCCCAAAACCAATAAATAAATGCAATGTTGTTAATCCCACCAATCAAGAATGAGACCACTACCCCAGTTTAAAACAAAATTTGAAACAAGCTTTAATTAAATACTGGCCAGGTGGATGAACTCTGGTTAGGTCCATACCCGGGTTCCTAGGAAATGGCCCCAAGTCAGGGTTTGCAGCAGCTTAAGAAGGAAAACCCATAATTCATTGCATTTTCCATCAGACCCAATCAGGAGCAAGCATACATCCTGACGTACCTCCAGTCTACATTCAGTCGGGGGCAAGCGTTTATCCTTACATATTTCCTGCCTGTAAACCTCCCGCTTAAGTGTGATCATGCACATCGCACATCCGGTGCAGAAGGGTCAAACAAACTTGTTAGCAAGTGAAAACACGCCGACCTGTTATCTCCGTAAAGTAAACAACAGCCTCCAGCATTTCAGGAGCTCTTTGTCCTTGGGAAACGGACTTGCAGATCAGAGGATTTTTCTTCTGTTGATCTCTGTGGCATAGTAATTAAAACTTAAAACTCTAACTCTGGTTCTCACAGTGTCTCTACTTTTAGATAAAATTCCCAATAATTAAGAAACACCTATAATTTTAACACACTGCTGAGAATAAGTTAGTAGCATCTAGATAATTCTATAGTGTAAGGAGATCTATCAGAGCTCAACTTAAATTCTTCATTAAATTATAAGAAGAAAGATTATGACTTAAAGACGTTAGCCAATATTAATTTATGAGTTTTGTTTACTATTTTATTTTATTTGTTTTTCAAGACAGGATTTCTTTGGGTAGTCCAGGCTGTCCTGGAACTAGCTCTACAAACCAGACTGACCTTGAACTCATAGAGATTTATCTACCTCAGCCTCCTGAGTGCTGGATTTAAAGGTGTGCACCGCCACACCTGGCCCTAAACTTTTCTTTAATTTCTCTTCACAAATTAGAAGCTTACCTGGGTAGACTCTTTCCCGCAGGTCACCACCCCCTTTATTCCATTTAACATCAGGCTTTTCTTTAATCTGTTGATCGCTTTGAACACAGAATTTAGCTCCATTCCATTTCCATGTCCTCCTTGAACTGTACATTTTGTATTTTTCCTTGCTCAACTTGCTCCTTTTCATTATAGGTCTTCATAAGACTGAGCACTAAGAATCCCACAACAGAGTCTATATAAGGCTGTTTTGAGATTTCCTCTACCAATGGAATTAATCCCAAACTCTTCAATTTAACTTTGGGCAGATTTTTCAGACAAGGGGAAAAGAAACCACATTCTTCACCAAAATATCACAAGAACAGTCTCTAGGCCACATACCCAAATTCTTCTCTTCTGAAACCTCTTGAGCCACACCCCCACAGCTCAAATCACACTTGGCACCACTGTCGTCCATGCTCCTACTGCTATGGCTCATTAAGGCCCCACGTAAAGCATTAAGCTGTGTTTCTAATCCAAACTCCTAAAGTCCACGTTCCTCCAAACAAAAGTACAGTCAGGTCTATCACAGCAATACCCCAGTCCCTGGTAACCAACTTCTGTCTTAGGGTTTCTATTGCTGTGAAAAGACACCACGACCATGGCAACTCTTTTTTTTTTTTTTTTTTTTGTTGTTGTTTTGTTTTTGTTTTTGTTTTTCGAGACAGGGTTTCTCTGTGGTTTTGGAGCCTGTCCTGGAACTAGCTCTTGTAGACCAGGCTGGTCTCGAACTCACAGAGATCCGCCTGCCTCTGCCTCCCGAGTGCTGGGATTAAAGGCGTGCGCCACCACCGCCCGGCTACCATGGCAACTCTTACAAAGGAAAGCATTTAAATGGGACTGGTTTTGAATTCAGAGATTTAGTCATTATCATCATGGTAAGAAGCACGGCAGTATACAGGCAGACATGGTGCTGGAGAAGGAGCTGAGAAGTCTACATCGTGATTCATGGGTAGCAAAAGTGAATGCCACACTAGGCCTAACTTGAGCATTTGAGACTTCAAAGCCTGCTGCACAGAGACATACTTCTTTCAACAAAGCCACATCTACTACGAGGTTCCACCTACTCCAACAGTACCACTAATAGCCACAAGCCCTAATAATGCCAGTCCCTATGGGCCAAGCATTCAAACACATGAGTCTGTGGGGGTCATTCCTATTCACATTGCCACAGTGACAGAGTCTGTTAAAGGATCTGAAAAACTACTAACAAATGATCTAGGAGAGTCTACATTAAGGATGGAGAAATTTCTAATGGCCCAACCGAAGATCAGCTGCTAAAGTGTACTCTTTCCAGTACTGCAGAGATCACAAGCAAAACAAAACACTTCTTTTTGATGTTGAAAGAAAAGGTTAAGTTTACCGTTAACATGGGGTTGTATCATAAATTCAAAAGTAATTATTCCTTGCTCGTATCAAAACGAGTGGCAAGCCTACAAGAACTGACTGATGGAAAGGCAGTTGAACGACACAGATTCTACCTAGGTGGGTCTTGGAAGAAAACCGGATGCTAGAGCGAATCTTTACAACGAATGAAGCTCTTTCCTGGAAACAGCTGTCTGGCTTTCACCCACAAACAAGCCAAGTCAGTGCCAGATTTCAAGGTTCTTCTGGATAAGATAATGACTTACTTGAGGACAGTATGGCCAGTCACATCCTGAAACCCTTCTGTGATCTGGAACAGGGAGACTCCCGGGCCCTTCATGCAGATCCATAAGCCTGCACAGCCAGGGGCTCTCATGAGCTATGAGAAGGCAGGGAGCTCCCAGCTTCTGGCTAAAGGAATCTTCCTGCTGCTGGCAAGATGGGAAAGCGTTGTCTGGTACCCACTGCGCCTCTGACGTTTCACTTGTTGCCAACAACGCTTTGGCACCTCCTTTCTTTATGGACATAACAAAGCAGTGTTTCTTCTACAGAGCATGGCATCTTTGATCCAACTGTTGCATCAAGGAGTTAAGGTCTGCCATTTAAACAGGGCCTTTGCTGCAACTGAAGAAGACACTGAGCAAACTCTGGTGGATGCTGGAGGTATTGAGCATCTGTGATTACATCAGAAGGGTTGCCGGAATTTTGGGTGACATCTTTTTTTTTTTGATGTATTTATTTATTATGTATACAACATTCCTTCCATGTATGTCTGCATGCTAGAAGAGGGCACCAGATCTCATTATAGATGGCTGAGAGCCACCATGTGGTTGCTGGGAATTGAACTCAGAACCTCTGGAAGAGCAGTCAGTGCTCTTAACCGCTGAGCCATCTCTCCAGCCCTTGGGTGACATCTTTAAGGAACCTGTGAATGACTCCTGGAGAAGACACTGGAGGTTTGCCTGTGACTTCAAAAGATTTACCAAAGAAGAGAAGGCTACAAAACCCAGCCAGGCTGTGGTGGGAAAGGCAAGAGGCTTTCACCAGGGGCTATGAAGACTCCCATAGGCGGTTCCTAGGTTTCTGACTAAATAAGAAATCCCTGGAGCTGGGACAGGATCACAGAGCAAGAAGAGGCCAGATAAAGAAGCTGCAATGTCCAGAGTGGTGGCCGTTAGTTCCTGCAGTCAGGGGGGAAGTTACAGGTGATCTCTGTGAGTTTCAGGCTAGCCTGATCTACATAGCTAGTTACAGGTCAGCCAGGGCTACACTTTGATACCTGACTCAAATACAAAACATATTTATTTTATTTATAATCACATAGACATTCAACACACAAGACAGTTGTCTCTGTGTTATCATAAACCAAGCTGTGGCAGGGGAAGCTGAACCTTAGGAACTCGGTGTCTGACAGCTACAAGAGAGGCCTCAGGGTATCTTTCTTCTTTCTTTTTCTTTTCTTTTTTTTAATGTTTTTTTTTTCAAGATAGGGATTCTTTGTATAACAGTTCCAGCTATCCTAGAATTCACTTTATAGACCAGGCTGGCCTCAAACTCACAGAAATCTGCCTGCCTCTGCCTCCCAAGTGCTAGGATTAAAGGCCTGCGCCACCACCGCCCAGCGTGCCTCCATATATCTTGCACAAGGTCCGAGACAGTCTTGCATGTTTTCCTTAAGTGGACACAAGAATATTCGTCATATGCCTTTTTATCTTAAAACAAAAACTAAAAGACGTCTAGGGGTAAAAATGTCCATTAGCAGAAAACGAATGAAATATGGCCATCAACAATGGCTGAAAAATAAACGAACTACAGCAACACCTAAGCTGAACTCCCAGAGAGGAGACAACGAGTGGAAAAGCAAATCCAGAAAGCCTTGGGAGCTCCATTCCACAAAATTAACTCTGTCAAATTGACAGGGTGCTATTTAGAGGTCTCAGCCCTGCATATTCATAAAGAAAGGCAAAGGCAGGGAGACTTTCAGAATTATGGCCGCTTCATAGTAGGAAGGGGACATGAGTAAGGAGAGCGCCTCGAGGCTCTGGATGTCATGGCGCTTATTGCAGATATTAGGAACAGGTATGCTCATCCTCACGTCATCATCCGTCAGCTGCTGATACGTCGTTCATACACCCTTGCCCGACATTCAGAGAAAGAGCATTGAAACTAAAGGGCTAAGGGAAGCATTTCCTCACAGCACTCCCAGTAGTGATTGACAGAAATTGGGTGCAGGGACAGCTGATAAAGTCTCAGCTGGGGAGGCGGCTTCAGAGAGGCAGCAAGTGCAAACAGGGCAGGAGGACAGAGGCACGCATGCCCTGAGGACGCAGGAGCCTGTGGAGTCTGCAAACACCTGCTTCTTGGCGCAGAGCAAGGAAGTCAGGTATTTGAGCAATAAAATCGTGTTTGTCCTTAGGAGACATGGACGAGGAACAAAGGTAAGACAGGGGCAATAAAAGAGGGCACTGAGTCTGTCTCTTTGAAAATATACCAAGAACAATCTCCTCAGCTGGTGCAAGAAGTCACCTTCAGCTTCCTCCCTTGACCCGGGCACAGGCTGACAGAGTATCTGTGTCTGTATCTCCGCTCTTCAAGCTTCAAGCTCACCGAGCCCAAGCGTCAGCACTGTTGATTCAGCAAACATTTGCTGCCTTTCTGTTGTGTGCTTTCCCTAGGAGACAGGCGAGGAAGCAGAAAACTGAATGAGGCCCAGGTCCATCTGCAAAGTAACTCACAGTTTGGAGAAAGAGAGAAGAGCCGTGAGGGAGAAAGCCATGCCAAGACAGGCAATCACTCACTGGGCCAGTCTCTCGTTCAGCAAGCTTTCATGTGTCAGTCCTTGGCTGGCCTCGGGGGATAAGGTCATACATATGAGGTTTGTGCAGCCTTCAAAGCCTCACATCCTAATTGAGGGAGGCAGGAAGTTGCGACAAAACATGGAAGTTCGATGATAAATTTGTTCAAAGGGTATTAGCGGGCCAGAAACATGACCTAGTGGAGGGAAGAACTGAGAGCGGAAGATTGGGGAAAGCTCTGAGTTAAAATGGTACATATTTCACATGAGGTAAGCATGTGGAATACAGGAACAGAATTCCCCCCAGAAGACACAGTGTACAATAGACACCTAGGCCAGAAGACAAATCCAACAACCTTGTGGTGGGAAAACCAGGCATGTCTTCAGCTTTCCTGAGGAAGATGGGTTTTTATCTAAAGGCAGCAAAGACTTCAGGGAAGAGCTTGATAAGCTGACTAACACTCTAGCTGTATGGAGAATAGTTCTGGAGAAGCCAAAATGAAATTGGAGGGGTCCCTGATGACCTAGAGAAACCAGCCAGGGCCGAGATGCAGGATTTGATTTAGGTATGTGCTTGTGTGGAAGGTTCCGAGATGCTGATGGGAGGTGTGTGAAAGCACCGAGTGTAGGTCTGCATGCACCTTAACCATGATGGAGGGTCCAGAGTGTTGTGCCACTGGATGGTAGAGGGATGAAGATGTAGTGATGGACAAGTACAGAATCAGCATTGCCTTCCTCCAGCTTGTCAAGCCCAGCGGAAGGCATTTCCAACATGTTACAGCCCATCCTCACTCTCCAGGGGAGCATGGTAGAGAAAGCACTCCATGGTCTCATTAGATGTAAATCAGATGCAAGGTGGCCGACAAGAGATTTTGTCTAAATAATAGGTCAGACCTTTTCAGGCTCCATAAAAAAGAGCCATAAAGATCAGTATCTCCAAAAACCTGAATTCCATTTTCCAGGAAGGAAATTTGAAATCACCTGGGGCCCCTGTCAACTTCTTTTTATTGGAGGACAGATGGGGAGGGATGTAGGCCATTTCTCATTCAATCTGTGGATTACAGAATCTCAGATCCACAGATGCACGCTGCTAAAAAGGATGTATGGGGTCAGTCTACCTGACTACTCTATTCAGATACTTGAAATACATCCTATTAGGAGTATTGCAAGAAAGAATTCCCGGGACGGCCTTAGTGGAAAACAGGCAGGAGCAGTTAACACTCGGGGAGCGCTCCGGAGAAGTGGAGGAAATGAAGGAGACCCTCAGAGGTCGCGGTGGAGGCGTGCAGAGTGTGAAGTCACCCAGGGAAAAGCCACCTTGGCACTTAGGCTTTCTGTGCTAGTTCAGTGCCTTAGACTTTGAAAAGATGAGAGGCTCTGTGGTAAGTAAAGGTAATCAGTTTAAAGGAAGAAAAATCAAGAATTGACAAGCAGATAATATACTTAGCCATCCTACCTGCGTTAGTGAGAAACTTTGCAGATCTAATACACTACAATTTTCAATTGATTTCTGTAGCTAACCATACACAAGTCATGATTCGATCTAGATTAGATCTGATAAAATCAGTAGAAGTGGGTGACGTGCCCATAATCACAGTAGGATGCAGAGTAGAAACAAGACAGTGGTCGTCAGGGCATCATTTCTATCCAGAAAGGAGTCCTTTCAACCAAGGTATTGCATAACTATTTTTATTGTGGTGATTAGATAGGTAGATAGATAGATAGATAGATAGATAGATAGATAGATAGATAGATAGATAGATACATAGATACATAGATAGATAGATAGATAGATAGATACATAGATACATAGATACATAGATAGATACATAGTTACATAGATAGATACATAGATAGATAGACAGACAGACAGAGCATGTGCAGTGCACACAGTTTGTTGACATCCATCACATTCATAGTTTGTGCAACTGTCCCACTGTTTCCAGATCTCATCAGCATGAACCAGAAGCAATGAGCAGTAACCTCCCCGCTCCCTTCTCTCCATCCCTAGGCAACCTTCTGCTTCACATCCTGCTCCTGGGAACTATTTTTTCAAAGATTTATTTATTTATTATGAATACAATACTCTGCCTGCATGTGTACCTGTACCCCTAAAGAGGGTACCAGATCTCATTATAGATGGTTGTGAGCCACCATGTGGTTGCTGGAAATTGAACTCAAAACCTCTGGAAGAAGAGTCAGTGCTCTTAACCACTGAGCCATCTCTCCTGTCCCCTCCTGGGGACTTTTTAGTCTCCATGTTTACCTGAAGAATTTTATGTCTTGATCGTATCCTGGCAGGCTTATTCCAGCATATTATTTCGGTCTGTAGGTGTATCAACTAGGATAGGTAAACTGAGATTTGCCACTGATGTTCCAGAGAATATGTAGACTCCTTTCTGTTTACCTCACTGTTTCTGGGTCGACAATTGGGTGGCTTTTACCTTGTAACTTTGAGCAATACTACAAAGAACATGAGCACACACGCATCATTTTGAGTCCCTGATTTTGATTATTTGAAGGCTTCCTACCTAGCAGTGAAATTCCCAAGTAATAATTCAATTCTGAATGGCTCTAAGAGGAAGTCCAAGCTTTCCCACAGGGACTGCATTGTTCCTAGGGGTCTGGTAGCACCTCATGCACTAACTGTGTTCTGTTGGGAGTGTGTATTCTTTTGTTTGTTTTGTTTTAAATAGTCATCCCTGGCATGGCAGGAAACCCATCCTGGTTTCAGTGGGCGCTTCTGTAATTGATTTCTTTCACTTGCTTGCTGGACGTTTGTCCGTCATCATAAGGCGGTTTGCATTCTTTTCCCACAATTTCTCTGGTTGTTTACTTTCGGTTGCGTGGTAGACATTCCTTTTATATAATCCGGACATCTGTCCCTTATCAGATATGTGACTCCTGTTATTTGATCCCATTTGTGGGTTGCCATTTTTCTCTGTTGACGATGTCCCTTGGGCACAAAAGTGTTTAATTATAAGGAAGTCCAGCTTGGTTATTAACTTCTTCTGTTTTTTTTTTTTTTTTTTTCCTTTTGGATTCAAGACCAAGAAATTGTTTCCAAGCACGATGTCAAAAGCTTCGCCTTACGCTCGGTTCTAGGGTCACTGTAGTTTCTGGCCTTCATTTATGTGTCTGCCTGTTCTGGGTCAGCTGTCTGTGTGCGTGTTCATGTAGAAAGGAGAAGTTCCCTTGAGGTGTGTTCCTCGATTGGTCCCTACCTTCCTCAGTCTTCTGAGTGGGGGTGACTGGAGGCTTCTCCCTCGCTGCGAAAGACAGTTTTTCCAGAGATGGCATTCTCAGTTTTACAGGTCACCACACAGCTTCAGACACCCATGTTCTACTCGAAGAAAACTGGTTGCTAATTGCATTAATGATTCCTATACATGATAAGTTATTTCTCACTGGCTGATGTTAAGAATTCTGGGTTTATCTTTGACTTTTGACTGTTGGACAGCAGCCATCCTCACAGGGTCCCTTTGCATCTACCGTACTGTAGATCACTGAGATTCCTGAATCTGGGTAGCAGCTGTTCCACCACTTTCAGGAAGTTTGCAGCTATGATTTCCTCAAATATTTTTCTGGAGTTTGAACAATGTGTGTGCTGTTCCCACCGTTCCCAGTGGTGTTCACAGGCCACATGGGGTCTGTTTGTTCTCTCTCTCTCTCTCTCTCTCTCTCTCTCTCTCTCTCTCTCTCTCTCTCTCTCAGGTTTGTTTTTTGTATTTGATAATTTTGTTTATTCTATTTCAAGTTTATCGATTCTGTCTTCTGCCAGGCCAAATCTTCTCTTGAACTTCTCTAACAAAAAAAAAAAAAATACATTTTCCAAGCTGGGAGGTGGTGGCACATACCTTTAGTCCCAGCATTCGAGAGGCAGAGGAAAGCAAATCTCTGTGAATTAGAGGTCAGCCTGGTCTACAGAGTGAGTTCCAGGACAGCCAGGGCTGCTACACAGAAAAAAAAAAAAAACCTGTCTTGAAAAACCAAAATAAATAAATACAAGTTCCAGCTATAGACTTTTTGACTTTCCCCCTGATTTTTGTATCTTTATTGGTATTCTAATTTTCCTCAATAGTTGTTTTGTGAGGACCCTGTAGTTACCTGTGTCTTCCGTGAACTGCACCAGCTGAAGTCTGATTTCTGGACTCTTTCTGAGCAGTTTCTGCTGATTCATGCCATCTAGTTGAGCAAGTCATATTTAGTCATATTTTCTTGTATCCTTGCAGTTGAAGAGTGAATGTTTGACTATCTTAGCTAGAAGTCAGACTGTTTTCTTTCTTCAGGCTTGCCCTTATCGTTACTGCTATTGTTGAAGGTTGAAAGAGTCCATGTGTGACTTCCGAAAGTACTGTGTGTGTGTGTATACATGCCTGTTCATGTATGGCCATTTGTGTTTTGGTACATATCTGTGTGTTTATGTGTGTGTGCATGCCTACACATGGCATGTTGATGTGTCCCTATGCACACATGCTCACATGTGTTTGTATGTACATCTGTGTGTTTGCGTGTGTCATACATGCCACAGTCAATTTGGGTGTTATTTCTCAGACACAATTCACTTTTTTTCTTTAATACAGTGTCTTTCTGGATCTAGAATTCACCAATTAGGCCAGGCTGGCTAGCCAGCAGGCATCTGGGGTACACTTCGTTTGTCTCTGCTTGCCTGGGGGCTGAGATTGCAAGCAAATGCCACCATGCCCATCTTTTGACATGGATTTTGGGGACTACGGTCAGATCAGCTTAGCTCTCTGCCCAGGAACTCCAAAATCGCTTTTATAAAGACTGAATAGCTTGTTATGTGCAGCCAACGAAGTCCATGCTCCATAGCGTGTGTTTATCTTGTGTTCGTACAGGGGAATCTTAAATGCTCAGATCCGAAACAAACAACCTTAAGCTGTCCTAGGCTTTGCAGAAGATTGGTTCTGCTCCAGCCCGTCATACACTTTTCCAAGCTCACTACAAGTCCAAGGATAAGCCTGAGGTAGAAAGCAGAGTTTGACACAGGTCTTTTCTGACCACTGTCTTGCACGGTTAATGCACATGGCTTTTGCAATCTCTATACAGCCAGTTTTTTCTCTCAACCAGACTCCTCCAGCTTTTTCCCCAGGCCTCAGGTGGCCTGCTGTGTGTTTCAGGTGTATTTTGTCCCAGTTATCAGAGGATAGTTAGTTTTGCAATTTTTTTCCAAATCTAAATTCTTTGAGGTGCGAAGAACTCTACCTACAGACTGAGGCATGTGTCTTCGGAGGGTTACTATTGATGAAGCAGCATGACCAAAAGTGACTTGGGAGCAGAAAGTCTATTTGGCTTACATATCCTGAGTGCGACCTCTTGAGAAGGTGCTTCTGAATCAGCTATTTCATTTATTTGGAAGGGAATTCTGGGCACATGCTGAAAAGTCCCGCTTTCAAAGCCAAGTAAACCAACTCTTAGCCATTGGTTTACTTCTCCTGTACTTAGAAATGTCAAAAATTCAACATTATCTGATATTACCATTCCACAGGGGCAGGAAAAGTGCTGTGTGAAGACTTGGGTTTTTATTTAGACACAAATAGCTCAAATAGTTTCACAGTGTAAGCAGTAAGTTCCATGTGTGTGTTCTCTTGTCCTGCTATCCTCTTCATCCCCACCCTTCTGAAGGCCTTGCTGTGACAGCACACTTGAGGGGTCTTCCCCAGTGTGAACTGTAGCTTAGTTATAAAGTTGCTTTATCATTAAAATGCTCATCTGTAAAACTTGTGGGTTAATTAGCTCAGTGTCTATTACATTTTTTTTCAAGCATGTTATGTGTCACCTAGGAGAGTGGCTGTTGTTTCCTGAAGGAACTGCACATATGCACAGAGAAGGCAGTTAGAGTTGAGGACTGCCTAGGTAAGCCCCATATCCATCCAAACCTCAATATGTAATAGCAACAAAAATTAAACGTAATTAATACATTTTACTTTTTTTTATAGAGATTCCATTAAATAATTATAAACTTTCTCATGTTCATTAGTTTGTTAGTTAGTAGGCTACCTCACACCCCACTTTCACTAATAGGTCATCCAGACAAAAACTGAACAGAGAAACTCTGGATATAAATAACATCATAAAGTTTATGGCATGAACCAAATATACCTAACAGATATCAACATAACATTCCACCTAAAACACTTCTCTTGAGCCCATGGGACTTCCTCCAAAATTGACTACCAAGCAAATCTCAACAAATACAAAAAGACTGAAACAACAACCTGAATCCTTGAATCCTATCTGACCACCATAGAGTGAAGCTGGATTTCAACAATAGGAATGGCAGAAATGGTACAAACGAATCAAAGCCAAACAACTCACTACTGAATGGAAACCAGGCAAAGGTAGAAATCAAGAAGGGATTTTAAAACCTTTTAGAATTTAATAAGTATTAAAGCACAATATTCGGAAATCTATGGGACATAATGAAAGCAATTCAAAGAGTAAATTTTATTTATGGCACTAAGTGCCTACATTAAAAAGAAAAGAAAAAACTGGGAAGATATCATATAAGTAGCTGAATGATACACTTGAAAATTTAGCAAAACAAGAATAAATAATACCCCAAAAGAACATATAGGAAGGCATAATCTAAAGACTGAAATTAATGACATAGAATCAACAACAATAAAACAATACCAAGAATCAATGAAACAGAGTTGATTCTTTGAGAAACTTGGCAAAATTGACAAATTTCTGTTCAAAACCAAAAGAACAAGAGAGGATCCAGTTGATAAACTGAAGATGAAAAGGGAGACATTACAACAGACATTGAGGATATTCCAAGAATCACAAGGATATACTTTGAAAATCTGTACTCTAGCAAACTTGTAACCTAGAAGAAATGAATGACTTCAGTGTGAAATCAACAAAAAATTTAAAGAAAAATTTACATGTTTATTCACAACTGATTCTTCCAGTAGACTAGGAAGGAATGATACTTTCCACCTTATTCTGTGAGACAAAATTATCATGCTATCAAAGACAAAGTCATTGAAAGAAGAGAATACTCTATATTGATTACTTAATGTACATAGTACAAAACTTTTAAATACTAATAAGTAAAGTCTAAGAATATACAGAAGATGTCATGTCATAATAAAAGGGTTATCTTAAGAAAACAAAGTTGGCTTGTCACACAATAATTACTGTTGAAAATCAAATTTAAAAGATGGAAGAACAAAAGTACATCACCACCTCAATAAATACACATGTACAATATGTAATACATATTCTTGAGGAAACTCACAAAAAAAAACTTGGAATGGAAGGAACTTCCATTTTGAACTCATTTTGAAAAAGGGTATCTATATAAAAAAGCTAAAGAACATTATACTTAGTCTTAAAATATCAACTTTCCCTTAATATCAGAAATAAAGAAGTATGGTAGTCTCGCCATTTATAGTTATTATTTTACTGAGTTACTAAAAGGGGCAGTTATAAAGGAGAAAGAACAGAAGGCACCCATGGAGGAAAAGAAGATCTAAGACTGCTGCCACTCCCACATAACATGTCTGTACATGCAGAAAGCTGTATGGAGCTTTTTAGAAAGTTCTGAAACTCTAGTAAAACAACACTGGAATAAGAAAGGAATGATGGAGGCTTCAAGGTCAAATCAGTTGTCCTTCCTTTTACTGCTTGTTTTGATCACAAGAACAATCCAAATGTGAACTATAACAACAACTTCTTCCATGGTATCATAAAAAGTAATAAAATAATTAGAAATCCAGTTGACTAAGGGGTATTACATGATTATTATAGACCAAAACAAGCATTGAATAGACATTATAGAAGAGTTAAATAGAGAAATCAGTGCCTGTGGGTTGAAAGAGTCAATATTGTTGATATAGTATCTCATGTTGTTCCTTAGGGATCCACATCAAGATGGCAGAAGGCTATATTATAGATATTTAAAATCGAATGCCTAAATCTGAATGTATGATAGTTAATCTTCATGGCCAAATGTCATGTCTTAGATCTGAGAAATACTCAGGTCTAAGCAGATGTCCTTAAAGATAAGAAACTTATCAATTCCATACACAGAAGTATGTTGGAGATTCTGAAGAGAATTCAATCCCATAGTCAATATGGGACCCTCTCATAGATTTCAGAGATAGAGGAAAGCTTCTATATGCAGTGTAGTTGGTGAGCAGCCCATACTATGCGCTGTGGTCAGGCTGACTTGAATTCCTGTGTGGCTGGGGAAGAGGAAAACATCTGGCCCTTTGGTTAATTTGTGTCCATCATTTGTGATATGCCAGCTGTAGCTCCTCCCTGCTCAGGGTCCAGGTTTCCTGGGGGAAGCTACTGAGCTTTTTAGAGAAAGTGGGAATCACGGAGTCACGGCATGGTGCTTGTTGTCCTTTCTCTGTTGTCCTTAGAATTGGAATCCCAAAAAGTCCAGTTCTATTACACTAGCTGTGAGGAGTGAAGGAGGAAGGATCTGCACAGGTGGGTGTGGCCTGAGTGACTCCTAACCTTAGCTTTACCATCAATGCAACTGGATTAGGAATCTTTTAGAAGACACAGCTCTGGGCATACATGTGATTGCATTTCCAGAGAAGCTTAACTGAAGAGGGTGTGATAGTTTGAATGTAATGAATTTGGGCAATTAATATAATTTGCCCCATAAGCTGTGGAGAGGTGTGGCCTTGTTAAAGTAGATATGGACTTGTTGAAGGAAATGTGTCACTGTGGGAGCAGGTTTTGAGGTCTTTTTTGTTTAAGCTTCACTCAGTGTCACAGGCCACTTCCTGCTGCCTTCTATCAAGATGTAGCTAACACCATGCCTACCTATCATGATGATGATAATGGACTGACCTCTGAACTTAATGGTAAGCCACCACCTCAGTGAAATGTTTTTCTTTATAAGAGTTGTTGTAGCCGGGTGGTGGTGGCGCATGCCTTTAATCCCAGCACTCAGGAGGCAGAGGCAGGCAGATCTCTGTGAGTTCGAGGCCAGCCTGGTCTACAAGAGTTAATTCCAGGACAGAAACCGAAAAACTACGGAGAAACCCTGTCTCGAAAAAAAAAAAAAAAAAAAAAAAAAAAAAAAAAAAAAAAAGAGTTGTTGCAGTCATGATGTCTCTTCACAGCAATAGAAACCATAGCTAATAGCTAAGACAGAAGATGGTACCAGGGACTGGAGTATTGTTTTGATAGGCCTGACCATGTTTTTGTTTAGAGTAATATGGATATTGGTATTTTGGTTAGGAAAGCAACGGAATGCTTTAAGCATGGTTTAATGGGCCATACTAGTAGGAGCATGAAAGACAGTGGTGCTGAGTGTGATTTGATGAACTGTGAGCAGCTGCCTCAAGAGGTTTTAGAGGAGAATTTATCATGTTGGCTAGAGATAGTTCTTGTGATATTTTGGTGAAGGACATGGCTGCTTTTTGACCTTGTTCCAAGAGTCTACCTGAAGCTAAACTAAAAACTTTTGGTTGGGAGCATGGGGGTGGGGATGGGATGGGGGAAGGGGAGAGAGGGAGAGAGAAGGGAGAAAGGGGGATTAGGGAGAGCTTGGGGGAGAGGGATGGTTGAGATGGAGGAAGGACGGATATGGGAGCAGGGAAGAAGATATCTTAATTAAGGGAGCCATTCCGGGGTTGGCAAGAGGCATGGTCTAGAGGGGTTCCCAGGTGTCCATGGGGGATGTCCCCAGCTAGGACCCAGGACAGTGGAGGAGAGGGTGCCTGAACTGGCTTTATCCCGTAGTTAGACTGATGACTATCTTGAATATCAACATAGAACTTTCATCTGGTGACAAATGGAGATAGAGACAGAGACCCACATTGGAGCACTGGACTGAGCTCCCACGGTCCAGTTGAAGAGCAGAAGGAGAGAGAATATGAGCAAGGAAGTCAGGACCACGAGGGGTTGGTCTACCCACTTAGACAGTGTGCCTGAGCTAATGAGAGCTTACCAAATCTAGCTAGACTGGGACTGAATGAGCATAGGATCAAACTGAACCCTCTGAATGTGGCTGACAATTGGGGCAGACTGAGAAGCCAATGGTAATGAATGGCATTGGTATTTGTCTCTACTGTATGTACTGGCTTTTTGGGATCCTATTCTATTTGGATGCATACCTTCCTAAGCCTGGATGTAGGGGGGAGGGCCTTGGACTTCCCACAGGGCAGGATACCCTGCCCTCTCTTAGGATTGGAGGGGGGAGGGTGAGTGGGAGAACAGGAGGGAAGTGTGAGGAGGGGAGAAAGTGGAAATTTTGAATGATAGTATTTATAAAGTAATAAAAAAATTATTAGAAAAAAACTTTTGGATTAATTTCATTGGCAAAGGAAATCTCAAAAGACTCTCGTACAGACTCTGCTATACCGTTACTAGTGGTAACTCTAATAAAGGTTTAAAATGAAAAGGAGAAAGCTGAGCAAATACAAATACAAAATGTACATATTGAGAAAAAGGACATCAGGAAATTGAATGAACTAAATCCTGTGTTCAAGGAGATAAATTAAGAAGTGGAATAAAGGGAGTAGTGACCTCAGGGCAAGATCTCACCCAACTTGTAAAAAGAGACTAAAGAAAAGCTTAGAGGTGGGTGCGGTGGTGCACACCTTTACTCCTAGCACTAGGAAGGCACAGGCTGGTAAATCTCTAAGTGTGAGGCCAATCTGGTCTAGAGATTCAGTTTCAAGACAGCCAAGCTTAGGCAGTGAAGGACAGAAAGCTGGTGAAGATGTAATTGAACAAGGGGCCATGTTCTGGTCCCAGTAAGCAGCAGAACTTGGCAACTTTGGCCCATGGTTCTGGCTTTAGAATTAAGGATAGAAGAAACAGGTTATGAAATATGCTTCTAGATAAAACCTCTTTATCTGCATCTAGATAAAACTTCTAAGGCCAGGCATGTGTCAGGGGTGTTCCTGAATGGAGACCTAGAAAGGCCATTTTGTGAAGCTGTGAAGGTGAAGCCTGGGTTGTCTTGGAGACTGCAAGATATTGGAGATGCCAGAGCCATGGGATACCTGCTGAGGAAAACTGCTAACAGAGAATGGAACCAGCCCAAGAGAAAGAAGTGTGTTGCAGTCAACAAAGCTGAAAGGAGTGAAGATCTGAAGAGTGTTTTGGCATCAGACATGAAAATGCAGAGTTTGAGCCAGTATTTCCTTGCTATGCTCCCTTCCCTGTGTTTTGGAATGGTAATGTATACCCTATGCCATTATGATCTAGTAAAGAACACTGGTTGTTCTTCCAGAGGACCCGAGTTCAATTCCCAGCACCCACACAACAGTTCATGACTGTCTATAACTCCAGTTTTAGAGGATCTGACATCCCCACACAGACATGCATGCAGGCAAAATGCCAGTGCACATGAAATAAAAATAAATTAAAAAAATAAAAATGAATGCCTTCCAAAGAGAGCTTTAGCTCTCCAAATTCATAGATAGATAAAACAGATATCTAGATAAGATGGTAGATGGATGGATGGATAGATAGAAGATAGATAGTAGATAGAGAGATAGAGAGATAGAGAGATAGAGAGATAGAGAGATAGATAGATAGATAGATAGATAGATAGATAGATAGATAGACAGACAGATAGACAGACAGACAGACAGATGAATCTTAAATTAGTGACAGGTTTCGGAGACAAAAGTCCCAAGTTAATACATCTTTATTACCACTTCTAATTCTTCCCACATTTTAATCCTCCGTCCTTTCCTTAGAAAGCATGTGATGGTCTCCCTGTCTGATGTACTCTCCTGGAAGGAAGACAGTTAACCAAGGGTGAAACTCTACTACATAACCAAATAGAAGACCCAGTCAGGTGCAGGTCATGCTGACAACACCACTGTCACCAAGTCACAGATGGTCAGGGCCAAAGGAAAGGAAAACTTATATTATGAGGTGCGTAGAGACGAGCAAGTATCCCAAACACATCCATCCTGTGGTACCTGTACACATCTGGCTCCAATTGCCCATTTCCCTTTCCAGAGAGAGGGAAGAGAGAGCAATCTAAGCAGGTGACATTTCTACCCATCAAGGACAAAGAGGTGTCAGATGACGGGGACAAGTTAAGGAAGAGACCGTTAATGAAAAAGTGAATTTTTCAGACACTCCCAAGGTCATTTCTGCAAGAAATGGGGAACACCACACATTTCCTCTTTGCCTGTCACAAGAAATAAATGTTAAGTTTTCAAAAATTGGGAGATGAACTCTCAATTCTGACTTACACTGCTAATTAGTCTTTCTCCAGCTCGAGGTCAGTGATCTTGTCCCCAGAATCTCCTTTTGTCTCTTCTTTGTGATCTTACAATCCTTTTGGTGACCAAATGTCTGTGGTCTTTCACCTCTTCCTCATGCCAGACCAGGCCTCCCATCTATCCGCCATGTGGTCCTGAAGGCTCTACAATGCGATGCTGTGGACACAGCCTCACTCATCTCTTCCCTCCTCCTGCACACTTGTGTGACGCTATTCCTAGGCCGATGTCAACACAAACATCCAGAAGGGATCAACAACATACCAAAAGAAGGATCTCATGAAAGTTCAACTTGGTGGACTGCTGAGTTTGATTAGGGTTTCAGGAATATAGGTGAGAGGTTACTTATAGGAACATAAGTGAGTCAAAGATAGCTATATCGCCAATGTCCACCCCAGCTTGGGTGACAGCTCACAAGAGCTAGGGACCTGGACTGCACTGCATAGCCTGCAGGCTGATCAACAGGTTGGAAGATGTCCTTCTCAGGCAGTTCAGTTTGTCTGAGAGGGTCTGTTGGCAGTCCTTATGGCTTATGTCAGTTTGAGGAGGAAGTGGCCTAGTGAATCTGGTCAGTTTCAAGGACTTCCTGGAGCCTTTGTTTTCCTTCTGAGTTTAATGAATGTCCCTGCAGAACAGACTGCTTCACCTCTCCTTGGAGCCTCCTGCTGTTTTACCTCCCTTTTAACATCCGGTCTTCCACCTTGCCTTAGGAGGCTTCCGTCAAAGATGGAAGGATTTATCTTGGAGGAAACTGCTGCGCCGCACAGTCTTCCCTCCCCTGCTCACAGGCTCTGCCCTCTACAGCTCAAGTGTCCCTGTCTAGATGTCTCTCTCCTCTAAATCCTATGCACCCTTCTCTTTCTGGCTCACAGAAGCCAATATGAGTTATTATCATTTCTAAGATCAGAAAACATGACTGATAGTGAAACATCTCTGTAGGGATAGTGTGACATATTATACTCTGTTGACTTCATTTCTTGTACCTGAAAGAAGTAAATTTTAGAGGGATCCTAAAAGTTCATGGATGTTTCTTTGATACTTAATGTCCTTCCTGGAGTCCAAGGTCCTAGATGCCACTCAAAGCACTTTTTCCTCTTAAGCCACTCCCCAACTTGTATGGTGCCACCACCCATGTTCAAAGGAACAACCACCAAGCAAGTAACACATCTGTAAACTGGCCAAAGATGCAATGCATAACATCTCAGGGAAGAAATAATCCTTTATTCCCAAAAGTCCCACAACCCAGCAGCCCAGGGTCCCCTGTCTTCACACCAGAATCTGATGTGATCTCTTTACTGGGGCATAAGTATCACCATCTCGCAGTGATGGTGGCTTTCTGTACTTGCCCATCACTCTCTAACAGCCCCTAAAATAGCTGGCCCAGTGGGTGTCTAGGGGCGTGGAGTGCATATACAGAAAACAAGGGAACAATTGCCTGGCTGCAGAAGGAGGAATGGAAATGCAAACACAGCTACAGCAGCATGAACTATATCACTCTTGAAAGACATCCTCAGAATCACAGAAGTTCAAACTGGCCATGCAGCCTCCCATTGCATACAGATACAAGCTCTACTTTCTTTTTCTGTCTGGTAAAAAGTGAACCAGTCTCTCCCAACAGTCAGACGGAACATTTATGCAAACATGTTCACTAAAAAATGAATCCACTAAATTTGAAATCCATGAGGTTTCACTTCTACATGGAAATAAAAAAAAGGAACACTCTGTCAGCTATGCAGCCTGAATCACATGATCACATGGCTGTATTATAGGAGTCGTTCCTCTCACGTATTGTCAGTTGGTTGAGTGTCTCTGGTCATGATTGTCCCTGGACAGTTGGTCAACTGCCAACATCTGTGGGAAAATTCTCCAGAGGCAAAGCAGACCTTTCTCTAAAGAGAGGAAAGACAGTGTTCCTGACTGATAGGTGTTGTCTGCTGCCAGACTTGACACCAAGTCTGTCCCAGGCTCCACATCAGCCAGAGGGGTTTCTCATCAGTCATAAGCCTTGTATTGTGTTTCCCTTAAATACGGGAACTCCACAACCCACCTATGCCGAAAGGGAAGAATTGGCACACTGCACACTAGAACCTGAGAAATACAGTTCCCGCCGCCTCCCTGCTCTCAGCCCATGATGGTCTTCGCCATTCCCTACTCACAGATGAGGAGACAATGCCACTTCCTTCCTTGAAACTGTGTGGGAGCTGGTGTGTTGCTCTACAGCAGAGCACTTTCCTAACCATGCGTGAGGCCCTAGGTTTAATCTCCAGCATAACCAACAAACAAACAAAGCAACCCAACCACAGAGCAAATGTTGTCCAACATTTTCCACTGAACTCTAGCTAACGTCGAAGCTCCTCCCAAGTCCCATAGTGCCGAGGGATCTGATTCTTCACTCTGAGGACTATCTGGTATATCTGTGCAAGTCTGACCACTTGCTCGTCAACTCCCAGCTTATAGCACGTTCCCTCGCCACTGTCTAAAGTAACGAGCATCACCTTTCTTAACTGTCTTTTCTGCTTAACTTGTCATCGATATTCGATATTTTCTCTTTTCGTAGCTAGATTGCTGTGGTACTGTGCCCGTTCTGTGTCTACTACTGTTTGCAGAACTTTATTAGAACAGATAGAGAAACGGTGTGATCCACGTAGCTTAAAACCTTAACTCAACTGGGGAGATGAAGGGATGAAGAAAGTGGAGACGCTGAAGAAATTAAGGACACAGATAAGGTGGGGTTGGGTGTCTGTACTCCTCACAAGCCACTGCACCAACCCGGCCAGGAGCAGGAAGCTGCAGTTGCTGCTTTTTGTACACACTGGTCAGTAATTCATAAGTACTTGGACCAGAGGATGGCTTTACTAACTTCCCATGGGTCTAAGGCATTGGTCCTAAGAATATACATCCTCTCAGGATTCCATCTGACTTTGCACACTCAACCATCAGCCTTCTGAGATCCTGCTTAAACATCCAGTCACAGTGGTGTCCCACACAGCTGTTAACTCTCCCCATGTGCCTTCATTTCGGGGGGGCGGGGGATGGGAGCCAGAAGTGCATTTAACAAGCCTCGGCTCACATTCCTGACAAACAACATCAAATGTCCTGAGGTGGACAGAAGTGTCCTGTGATAGGATTGCTGCACAGCTCTACATGAAACTCCACAGCTTGGACGAATCATTGAGAATGTTCTCCCTGGACCTGAGGATGTAAAGACAGGAGGTCTGGCTGTACAAAAAGTTGTAGAAGTTTGTTGCAAGGAACTGCTTGTTTGTCCTGGCTTCTTAGCCCTGAAATAACCACACAGAAATTGTATTAATTAAAGCACTGCTTAGCCCATTAGTTCTAGCTTCTTATTGGCTAACTCTTACATCTTAATTTAACCCATTTCTATTAATCTGTATGTCATCACAAGGTCATGGCCTACCAGCAAAGTTTCAGCACATCCAACTCCTGAGGCGGATCCATGGCATCCCCTGACCCTGCCCTTCTTTCTCCCAGCATTCAGTCCAGTCCTCCCCGCCTATCTAAGTTCTGCCCTATCAACAGGCCAAGGCAGTTTCTTTATTGATTAATGTTAATCACAGCACACAGAGGGGACTCCCACATCAGAAGTTTACCATGGAAGTTAGAACAACGGGGGAGCCTCATCTTCACTAGGGAGTGACAGGGAACAGGAAGGGGAAGTGACTGGGGTTCCTCCAAAATCCTACCAATAACAGTTTCCTGATCTGTCTTTGGGTTATAGGGTATCACATTAATCTGGGTTTTGGTTTTCTTTTTTTTTTTTGTTTGTTTGTTTTTGTCAATATAACAAAATACCCGAGCTTAGGCACTTTATAATAAAAAGGGGTTTATTTTGCTCACAGGTTAGAGATTGAAAGTCTGTGATTGGGAGGCCCAGACCTCTGGTGGAGTTCATTGTCTGTAGCACAGCTTGTTGAGGATATTGTGGTAGGAATCACCTAACAGAGACAGAGATCCTGTGGAAAGACAGAAAACTAGAGCCATCCATGGATTGGACTCCCTGTCTTAACAACCCATTCCTCAGGGAACTAATTGGAATCTCACAAGAACTTCACTGCCTCTTTTTGAATGATGCGCCCCTCCCACAAAGGCCTCACTGATGTGGGATTACCCTCTGTATGCTGTGAATATGTCTTATTACCATTGGCTAATAAAGAAGGTGTTTTGGACAAATGGCTTACCAGAATAGTCAGTCTGGAAGAGGTATATAGAGAGAGTAGGCAGAATCAGAGACTCCATGTAGCTGCCAAAGGAGAAAGATGCGAGCTACCAATGGGAACCTTGCCGGTAGGCCATGAGCCTCATGGTAAAGTATAAAATAAGAGGAATGGGTTAATTTAAGATGTAAGAGCTTGATAGGAGTATGATAGAGTCATTGGCTAAGCAGTGTTGTAATTAAGTTTTCTGTGTGAATATTTCGGGTCAGGACAGCCGGGAATGAACAAGCAGTCTTCCATACCTCATCACCTTGCAGTGGGCTCAGTATTGGTTCCACCAATACTATGACACTGAGGATCAAGCACATGAACCTTTAAGGGACAAATTACATCGAAATGATAGCAATTGAAAACAGATAAATCCACGGCATGCTAATGTATCCAAAGGTTCAAAAAAACTGAAGGAGATATATATGAACTAACTTGAAAAGATGTTCATTGATAAGGGAGAGTCAAAGAGCAAAGCCTCTGGAGGGTCCCATTTGTGGTTATGCACAAATAATGAGATAAAAAATATTTCAGAAGAAAGCAGGTAGGACTAGCCAAGAGAAAAATTTTATTTCACCTAATATGTAATCAATTTCTAAAACTACTTTTATGTTTCTCTTGTGCCAAATGAGCACTGTCCACTGCATGTCTGCAAAGGACAGGCTGGGCTCACACTTGACTGTGCTTGAGGAGCACAACACTGCTTTGCTAGAGGCTCTCACTGGGGGAGGAGGGACAGCAAGCCTGGAGCTCAGCACTCCGTTGTCACCCTGGAGAACAAGCTGCTGCAACCATAATGTGTCGTCCTTGCAGGACTGAGGCAGCAGAAGCAATGCAGATCAGGATCCCACTCTGTCTTCCTTCTCTGCCTCCTCACTTCTGCTCCCAAGTTCTCCTCTCTGGACTCGAAGTGGGAAGCTTTGCAAGAGAATGGGACTTTTGGAGTGAACGCTGACTTTCAGCTAACTTTCATTCCCAAAGCTGGGAGACATGTAACCTTAAGGGTTGTTGCTTTACTGGTGGTGACTCTGAAAAATGGAAAGTTAGTCTCCTGAACCCTCATACTGATTTGGGGGTAGAGTACCCCCATCCTATCTCCCTAGATACAGTTCAAAGACACCTTTCCATTTGTCCCTTGGTGCCTGAATGGGAAGACAAAGTTGGTGACCACTATTCTCACAGGAGAGATTACAAATGAATAGCAAAGCATAGAGCTGAATTTGAAAACCAACAGTGGCAGGCACTCCCCACAGCTGCCAGTGCCCGAGTCTGAGTCTGTGCAGTGACAGGTCACATAGCGCCCTGGGCCAGCAGAGCTCATTGCCTGTTAGTCTCAGGAGCTGCTCAGTACAGATAAATGAACCTTACTGTAAAACGGGCCCGTCCAGCTGACACACGGCTTGCTTTGTAAGCTGCCCTGTGTGTACCTAGTCTTTCTCCTGCCCGACTCTTGCCCCGCAGTGACAAGCCCTGTCCTAGCCTAGGATGACAGTAGCATAATGTTCCCCAAGGGCAGCACTAGCAACATGTGTCACCTCATCACAGTGGCCTGCAATCCCCAGCCTCAGATGAGATAAACATCAGTGTGAGGAAGATCAGCTCCTCAATAAGTCAAGTAGGTCCAGGTAGCTCAAGAGGCGGCAGAATCTCCCACCAGCTACTGCTGCCACTGCTGGGGCAAGCCTCCGGGAACTTGTCAAAGGGGTCATCGCCTCTTCCCAATGGGTCGTTGTTAATCCTTCGCTGGAAATTTAACTGGCACCACCTTGGGGACAGCATGTGTTTATAAAGTGATATACAACTGTAGACATTCATCAGCGCTGTCAGTGCCTTTGGAATGATAAACAGTGGGACGGCCCAGTCAAAATGCTTCTGGAGCTAATCCCAAATTAGCTTTTCTATGCCCTGCCAAGAAAAAAATATGAGTGCACTGAAGGTTTTATGGTAGCCTCTGATTTCACAATTAAACAAACGTCTGAAAGAAGGGGACAGTGCTTCAAATTTTAATTGAAACACAGGAACAAAAATAAGCACCAGAGTCTAGGAATCCCTCCAGTGACATGCCCTACTGCATCTATGTGTTAGCCCTAATGCTCCGGGTGGTATCTGTGAGTTTGCTGTCTTCTCAGGATCGATGGCCAGCCGTCTGAGGGGTTGCTTTTCCGGGGCTTGTTATTCCCGCAGCCACCATGTATAGAGCATCAGAATTCTATGAGCAATTGAATTCAAGGCTTAAGCCTAGCTACAAGAAATGGGTAATTCCACTGGGAAGCAGAGATCTGCAGGCAGAAATGAGGGGAGCGCCTTTAGCCCAGTGTCCCAGAAGGGAGGAGGAAGAGAGGGGGAAAAGAGGCTGCTTCTCTCCATCCGTGGAGAGCTGTGCAAACCAGACTCAGCTTTCCCTCAGAATATCCTGTGGCATATCACATTGGCAGATCTGAGATGCCCCCTGATGCCCCCTTCTTGTCCTTAGTTAGCAGGCGGCACCCCCATGCTTGGGGATGCACAAAAGCCAGTGCCCACAAGACTCCTGCTGCGGATTGTGGACTAGGGCGGTGTCCTGAGATTGGACCGTTTTCTCTCTCTGTTCTCTGAAAATGCACACAACACATTTAGCATTGCTGTGACCTAAGCGTAGAGTGGAGTTTCCTGCCGGCACTTTAGATTGGGTTTCCTTCTTGCCATTTTCTTTCCCTTTCAGTATCTGAGAATTAGAACTCATTTCTGTTGACAAAACTTCATTTCTCTGGCCTCATTTGGGACAAGAAAGGAGCAATCTGAGGACACAGACAGCTTCTGGGTCTTGATGGCTGTATAGGGACAGGCCTGTAAAGCCGTGGGCATTCATTGTGCCACCACTGTCCCTCAGTGTTGTTATCTGCAAGCACTTCACACCCTGAACACCGATAACGAGGTCAGGCTTGTTTTCCTAAAGTCAGGCAGACTCTCCGTCTGCAAAGAGACCCAGTGTGGAGATTTGCCTGCCTGTGGCTTTCCTCAGCTGGGGTCTGAGAATCTCTGTTTCCCCATCCCTGGCAGTCAGTTAACCACAGAAGCTGTGTAGCCACGTTGCCCACAGCAACCTCCTTGGATTTCAAGCCCAAACCTCACTGTGGCACTCAGTGTGGTTTTAGGAGAAAGTATGTTTTCTTTTTCTCCTCTTTCAGCATCTTTGGCAATTTGTCATCTGCTTATCTCTAACTACTAGCAGAGGGGCCTCTTAAGAGCCCTCCTGAGCGGCAGCACCAGAGAAATGCTCATACAGGGATTAGCAGACACCACTGTCTCAAAACATTTCCCAAGGCTGGAGCACTGTGTGCCCGAGTATGGAAATGTGAAGGTCCTGGTGGTTGAACGGAGTTCTTTGACTCTGAACAGCTGAGTTCAGGACTAAAGGGCTAGTTCTGGCTGGGGCTCAAAACCACCACACTCCTGGATCCAGACACTTCTGTGCCATGGGACAGGTCAGATATGGTCTCCAGAGCCCTTCTGCCGGCTATGACCGTCCCTCTTCTGTCCCACAGAATTCAGCTCCAATCCCATTACTGCCAATATTTCCTCTCACTCTTCTTCAGTTTGCTTGTGGTGCTACCTTCTCCTTGCCCGAGACAGTGTAGTCTCCTGTCAGCTTTCTAGAAAAACAATTATACATCTGCATTCAGAGAAAGATTCTAGAATATTCTTTACAGCATTGGAAAACCAACCACTGCAAACAACTGATCTGTCTGTTGAGGTGAGCTGTACCAGACAGTAGTTAAACAAAACATGGTTCTAACGGTGCTAAATGTGTTCATGAATGACCCAATACACAGAGCAAAAATGACTGTGAGTGGGACAAAACCGGTCTCGCTGAACATAATGGACAATGAGGACTACTGAGAACTGAAGAACAATGGCAATGGGTTCTTGATCCTATTGCATGTAATGGCTTTGTGGGAGCCCAGGTAGTTTGGATGCTCACCTTAATAGACCTGGATGGAGGTGGGTGGTCCTTGGACCTCCCACAGGGCAGAGAAACCTGCTTGCTCTTTGGGCTGAGGAGGAAGGAAGACTTGATTGGGGGAGGGGGAGGGAATGGGAGGTGGTGGCGGGGAAGAGGCAGAAATCTTTAATAATTAAATTAATTAATTAATAAAAAAATCAGCAAGAAAAATAAAAAAAAAAAACAAAAAAAAACCAAAAATGACTGTGAGAGAGGAACATGTTAGGGTTTCTTAGTAAGAAAAAAATCTTCAAAGATAAAGGGCATAAAATGCATATTTTTATTGAAAATAGATTTATTTCATACAATATGTTCTTATTAACGTTTCACCCTCCCCAGATCATCACCACACACTTTCTTTCTCTCTCTCTCACTAGAAAACAAGCAGGCATGTAATAATATTAATAGTAATAATTTAAAAAAATCAGAATAGGACAAAAACAAACATTAAAAAGAATCAAACAAAAACACAAGAAACTCAAATAGACATAGAGATACACACATTCGTACAGACAAAAACCCATAAAAAATCAGAAATCATAATATATAAGAAAAAGTCTTGCAAGGAAAAAAAAGCCCAAGCAAAGCATTACGAGACAAAAATCCTCCCCAAACACCTCTAAGTTAGTTTTGTGTTGGCCATCTACTGCTGGGCACGGGGCCTGCCCTTAAGTGTGGTGTGTATGTCCAGTTAGACTCCACTGGAGCAAATTAATCTTTCCTTTGCAAGCGATTATCAGTTGGAGATAACTTCTGGGTAAGCGATGGGAGCTTGTGTCTACTCACTCTGTCTGCAATGGGACTCCATCTAGGCTAGACATGTGCAGGTCTTGTGCATGCTGCTATGGTCTCTGGAGTTCATATGGGCATCAGTCCTCTCTGCCATGGGATCCCATCTACACTAGACATGTGCAGGTCTTGTACATGCTGCTACAGTCTCTGGGAGTTCATATGGGCATCGGTCCTGTTGTGTCTAGAAGGCCTTGTTTCCATGGTGTTTTCCGTCCCCATTTCTTCCCACAATCTTTCTACCTCTTCTGTAGGGTTCCTTGAGTTCTGAGGGGGGAAGGTTTTGATGGAGACATCCCGTTTAGAACTGAGGGTTCCAAGGTCTCTTACTCTCTGCACGTTGTCCAGTTGTGGGCCTCTGTATTTGTTCCCATCTTCTGCAGGAGGAAGCTTCTCTGATGATGGCCAAGGAAGACACTGAGCTATGAATATAGCAAAATGCCGTGTGGAATTATTTTGCTGCTATATTCCCTTTATTAGAATGGTAGGATTTTGCTTTCTTCTGGGTCCACGGCCTAGCTAGTCTCAGGTTCTTGGTCACCAGAGCGGCATCTGAGATGGGCTCCATTCACAGAGCGGGCCCTAATTCCAGTCAGATAGGGGTTGGCTGTCCCCACACCCTCTGCACCACTCTTGTACCGCTGCGGCTCACAGGCAACTGTAGACTGAGGAGTTTGTAGCTGGGTTGTATTTTGATCGTTTGTGTTTATCAGTTTGAGAGGATACATCTGTGCTGTCTGGAAGTTCACAGGCTATACTCACACGTTGTAAGTAAATTTTGAAAGATATGGGGCCAAGAAGGAAACTGACCTAGAATACCCAGACTCTTGTAATACATGGATCTTATTCCTTGGATCTGGTCTCAATTTCTTCTCTTCCATCTAAAGAACTAAGCTTTTGCCCACATTAGCTTCCCACCACCTGGCTGATACTCTGTCATTGTCTGTTCTTCTTGGTCTTTAGCTGTTTTCTCAATGGGGTGGGGGGAGCACCTAACCCTCATCTCGCTGAGGTCACCTAAGAGGACACTCTCGGACCTCTGGACACCGTCCCAACTCAGCCTTCCCTGTGCGGACCCCCGACTCATTCCTTCTCTTCTGCCACTCCCTGTGCTACAGATATGTATGTTTTATAAGTGTCATTTCCCAATAGCTTTCTACCAATGCTTTCATGAGAATCACGTGAAAACGAAGAAAATAGCCTGGAAAGCCATGCCTTTGCTGCAAGGTTAATAGACACTTGATAACTGGCCTTTTCTCTTAACCTCCGCCCAGATCTCTGGAGAAACACACTATTAATTTTCATTGTTCAGTCCTGCACATTTTTTAATCAGACTAACCACTAGCAATGTAGGCCTTTCTTATATGACAAATATCAGCTATCACCATAAACTATCTCCAGAGGACTGTATCTCCTAATTAGTGCTTGTATGTGGAAAGGGTTCGTTTTAATCAATTTGTGCCACTTCGTTAAGCTATTTATTATCAGATTTATGATAATCTTGAGTTTTGTTCCATGGTATTGAGATAAAAATTTGAATGCTCTTTTCAAAAAAATTTCTTTTTGTTGATAATTCTCTTATTATTTTATTGGCTTCAAAGCAACTTGAAATCACTGTGGCCACAGAGGGCTCTGCTGCTCTCTTTCCTGGTTTTTATTTTAAGAGTTGCATGATGATCTGCTTATAAAAGCATAACTTTACCAGAGTTCATAGCCAAGAGTTTCTACTTTCGTTCTTTGAGGAATTTTTTAGAATGAAAAAAATGGGTATTGATTTTCATTAAATTATTTGAGCAGTTCTTGTTTTTTGTTTTTGATTTTTTTTTCACGTTCTGTTACATTTCTTACTCTTAACCTTTTACTCACTGAACACATCAGACAGGCTGATGGTAAAACTGTAAGTTTCGTGTACTACAGGAGTCTAGTCACTTTTTTATCATAATCTTTTGTATCTCTAAGAGATACTTGAAAATTGTGGATTGGATCTAGAGACTGTAATAAATCTCTACATTTTTCTTACAAAACATAACTGGGAGGCACTTAAATCCCTCTCTTGATAATGATATTAGGTTAGGGCTTAGCTTTCTAAATAGTTTTTCAGCATTCATTTCTTGGGAGGACACGTCATGATGAAGACATGGCCTCTGTCCTATCTGAATCACCGTGAACACAGGTTCAAAGATGAAGACTTGGCTACAGGTAATTAACTTATCTGAAGAAGGATTCCAGAAATTAGGATGTGACTCACACTCATTGATACAGCCACCAAGTGGAAATTCATCCACTTTCTTTCTTCTGTAGTAAGGAGGCACTTGTTCATCCTGGCCACCCAGAACCAAAATAACCACACAGAAACTATATTAATCAAATCACTGCTTGGCCCATTAGCTCTAGCTTCTTATTGGCTAACTCTTATATCTTAATTTAGCCCATTTCTATTAATCTGTGTATCACTACATGGCTGTGACTTACTAGATAAAGTTCCATTCATGTGACTCTAGAGGGGCTACATGGCTTCTCCTGACTCCTCCTTTCTTTCTCTCAGCATTCAGTTTAGTTTTCCCTGCCTACCTATATTCCATGAGCAGGCCCAAGACAGTTTCTTTATTAACCAATGGTATTCACAGCATACAGTGGGAAATCCCACATCATTCTTCCAAGGTCAAAACTACAGATCTTGGCATCAGAGATCTTCTGTAGAAGTGACACGTTAGTATGCCTTGTTCTTACAATATCAGTAACACTAGATGGGGTGCATCCCGTGAAGCCACCAGGCTCACAGTAACTGGAAAAGATATCCTTGTTCTTGTTTGCCGTTCTTCTCCCACCTTCTGCCTCTCCTTGTCTCCTTCTTTCTCCCAAGTAATATCCCCCTTTTTTCTTTTTTATTACTTAAAAAAAATACCAATCCAAATTCCCACTCCCTCCCCTTCTCCCATGACCTCCCCACATCCTCCCACCACTCCCCCCTCCAATCCTAAGAGAGGACAAGGCACCCTGCCCTGTGGCAAATCTAAGCCCCTCCCTAGTACATCTAGGTTGATCAAGGTATACATCCAAAGAGAATAGGATCCCACAAAGCCAGTACATGCAGTAGAAAGAAATCCCAGTGCCACTGTCATTGGCCCCTCAGTCTGCCCCAACTGTCAACCACATTCACAGGGACTACTTGATCCCATGCTCGTTCACTTCCAGTCCAGTTGGAGTTGGTGAGCTCCCATTAGCTCAGGCAAACTGTCTCAGTGGGTGAACCCCTCATGGTCTTGACCTCTTTGCTCATATTCTCATTCCTTCCACTCTTCAACTGGACCTTGGGAGTTCAGTCCAGTGTTCTGATATAGTTCTCTGCCTCTGGTTCTATCTGTTGTTGGATGAAGGTTCTATGGTGATATTTAACATAATCATCAATCTGACTACAGGGCAAGGCCAGTTCAGACACCCTCTCCTCTATTGCTTAGGGTTTTAGCTGGGGTCATCCTTGTGGATTCCTGGGAATTTTTCTAGGGCCAGGTTTCTTGCTAACCCCCTAATGGCTCCCTCAATCAAGATATCTCTTTCCTTGCTCTCATATCTGTCCTTCCTCCATCTTGACTATCCCATTCCCTCAAGTTCTCCTCAACACACCCTTTCTCCTTTTCCTTCTACCCCCTGCCCCCATGCTCCCAATTTTGTCAGGTGATCTTATCTGTTTCCAGTTCCCAGGTGGGTTCATCTATATTTTTCTTTGGGTTCACTTTATTACTTAGCTTCTCTAGGATCATGAACTCCAATGTCCTTTGTGTATGGCTAGTATCCACTAATGAGTGAGTACATACCATATTCATTTTTGGGGGTCTGGGTTACCTCACTCAGGATAGTGTTTTCTAATTCCATCAATTTGCATTCAAGATGTCATTGTTTTTTACCACCGAGTAGTACTCTAATGTGTATACGTTCCACACTTTCTTTATCCATTCTTCAGTTGAGGGGCATCTAGGTTGTTTCCAGGTTCTGGCTAATACAAATAATGCTGCTATGAACATAGTTGAACAAATGCTTTTGTAGTATGATTAAGCATCTTGTGGGGATATTCCCAAGAGTGATATTGCTGGATCCTGAGGTAGGTTGACTCTCAATTTCCTGAGAAATGGCCATACTGATTTCCAAAGTGGTTGCACAAGTTTGCATTCCCACCAGCAATGGATGAGTGTTCCCATTACTCTACATCCTCTTCAGCATAGGTTATCATTGGTGTTTTTGATTTTAGCCATTCTGATGGGTGTAAGATGGTATCTCAGAATTGTTTTGATTTGCATTACCCTCATAGCTAAGGAAGTTGAACATGTCCTTGAGTATCTTTTGGACATTTGAAATTCTTTTGTTGAGAATTCTCTGTTTAGTTCAGTACACTATTTTTTAATTGGGTTATTTAGAATTTTAATGTCTAATTTCTTGAGTTCTTTATATATTTTGGAGATCAGTCCTTTGTCTGATGTGGAGTGGGTGAAGATCTTTTCCCATTCAGTAGGCTGCCTTTTTGTCTTACTGACTGTGTCCTTTGCTTTACAGGAGCTTCTCAGTTTCAGGAGGTCCCATTTATTTATTGTTGCTCTTAGTGTCTGTGCTACTGGGGTTATATTCCGGAAGTGGTCTCCTGTGCCCACGCATTGAAGACTACTTTCCACTTTCTCTTCTATCAGGTTTAGTGTGGTAGAATTTATATTGAGGTCTTTAATCCATTTGGACTTGAGTTTTGTGCATGGTGATAGATATGGATCTTTTTTCATTCTTCTACAGGTGGGCATCCAGTTATGCCAGCACCATTTCCTAAAGATGCTTTCCTTTTTCCATTGTATCAAAAATCAGGTGTTCATAGGTGTGTGGATTAATATCTGGGTCTTCAATTCGATTCCATTGGTCAACATGTCTCTGTTTTTATGCCAATACCAAGCTGTTTTTATTACTGTAGCTCTGTAATAGAACTTAATGTCAGGGATGGTAATGCCTCCAGAAGTTCCTTTTCTCTTTAAAACAATCTTTTCTTATTTTACATACCAATACTAGCTCCTTCTTCTTCTCTTCCTCAAACTCCTCCCACCTTCTCCTCAACCCACCCCCATTTACCCCTCAGAGAGGGTAAGGCCTCCCCTGTGGGGAATCAACAAAGTCTGTCATATCGCATTAAGGCAGGACCAAGGTCCTTCCCCCATATCTAGGCTTAAGGCAGGACCAAGGTCCTTCGCTCGTGTCTAGGCTGAGCAAGGTATCCCTCCAAAGAGAATGGGCTCCAGAAAGCCAGCTCATGTATTAGGGATGGACCTTGATCCCGCTGCCAGTGGCCGACAGGCTACCCAAGCCCCAGAACTGTCATCCATTTCCCCTTTCTTTAGTGTCCTGTGTTTCATTGTCCTCTCTCACCCCTCTTATTCCCCTCCATCTTCTATTTAGATCAGTTTCTCCCATCTCATAGTCCTTTGCTATATTCACTTCTTACACACACACTCACACACTTTCTGCACTATATTTACATCTTACACACTCACACACTCATTCTGCACTATATTCATGTCTTACACACACACACTCACACACATTCTGCTTCACATCTTACACACACACTCACATACATTCCTTATTATATCCATGTCTTACACACACATCTGCTTCACATCTTACACACACACACACATTCTGCACTATATTCATGTCTTACACACATTCTGCTTCATGTCTTACACACACACTCACATATCCTCCACTATATTTACATCTTACACACACTCACATATCCTGCACTATATTCACATCTTACACACACATTCTCACACATCCTGCACTATATTCACATCTTACACCCAGACACTCATTCTGCACTATATTCACATCTTACACACACACTCACACATCCTGCACTATATTCACATCTTACACACACACACTCACACACATTCTGCTTCACATCTTACACACACATTCTCACACACTTTCTGCACTATATTTACATCTTACACACACACTCATTCTGCACTAAATTCACATCTTACACACACACTCACACACATTCTACACTATATTCATGTCTTACACACACATTCTGCTTCACATCTTACACACTCACACTAACACACATTCTGCATATGAGCAACATGATATTTTTCTTCACTAGCCCATTTTATCTTACTTAACACGATGATCTCCACTTTCATCTGCTTTCCTCTGTTCCCACAACCAAATAAAAGTCTGCATTGGGTCTGGACCACATAGTCTTTATCTACCTGTCTGCTTGTGGATAACTAGATGGGCTTCCTGTCTTTGTCACTACAAATAGTGTAGCGATGGACTTCTGCAGATATGCACCTATCTCAAGCCACAGTTACTTTAATATGTTTCTTTCTTCTAGAGACATGTGTCAGGCACTTGTTTCTGCTCCCAGGAGAGCACCTGGAGTGAGTCATTCCTTCCTGCTGGCATCCTGACATCACACCAATCCCCACCCCAGTGTGAGCTGCACCTGAGACATGCTTACTGCTCATGCCATTGGCAGGTAGACTGAAGAGCCCGCAACATTAGGGGGGAAAAGGTGGCTTTTGCATCCCTATCACTTCATAAACAAGTTTCAAGTTTAATATTCCACGCTTTTAAATCATCCTGGGCTGTCCCCAAAGACTCGAGAAACACTAACTGCTTCCCCTGAAATCCCCTTACATCAGAGAAATTGAAAACATACTGCCTAAGTATCACCTCTGGGAATGGATCAGATACCATCAAACACCATGTTGTTCCTGCATGGTCACTGCTGGAGAACAACTCGGGGCTTTTGCTTTCTGAAGCAGACCAGGGGCTTAGGCGCTGGCTATATCCCTGGATCCTATTTGCTCATAGTCATGCATGCCACGTAGGATTGAGTCTTTGAACACCAGAACCATGACCTTTCTACACACTGTTCTGACTCCATCTTTCCCCCTCAGGACTTTGTTTGAATATTACTTCTCAAGTAGGGCTTCACTGAACATTCTCCTCAATAACAACCCTGCTCAAAATGCTCCCTGGATGAGTTCTCTGACTTCTGGGATTTTTTTTTCATAGCAATTTTTACCAGCTGATCCCTACATATTTAATTCATCTGTAATCAGTGCCCTTGCTAACACACAAGGTCCAACTAGCTAATATTTTCCCACACTGAGTACTTGCTGAAGCCCTAATGCACAAGACAGCACCAAGGATGTAGAAACACTCAATAATTTTTACAGAATTATAAAAAAGTAAATGAATATATGACTGAAATAATTACCAATGTCCCTATTTTTCTCAACTGATGTCTTGAGACATAGATATTGGCAATATCAGCAAACACAAGGCAAAGCTAGCAGCTCTCGTGTAAGTTAGAATAAACTTAAGACTAAGTGAATCATTAGTGGATCTTAAATTATTCTTTTGAGAGGGGAAAAAGGCTGAGCCATATAGGATAAAAGCTTCTTCCAAAGAAAGATGGCACTGCGGTCAGTGCTCAGGAACCCTTCCCTTCATTTGGACTATTTACATGTTCACCACTGAAATCTCTAAGATCGGGGATTTGCTTTACTCATAATTGCCAAACACAGGAAACAGCCCAGTTGCTCTTCAGTGGATAAATCATTAAACAAGCTGTGCTGGTTCTTCAGAGGAGTAGAGCCAGTATAACAGAACAAAGGAGAAGAAGGGAGAGATAAGGAGAAAGACAGAGAGAGGTAAGGACTTCCATGTCTGAAGGCCACAAAAGCGGGAGCTGGTGATGTGGGCCAATCTGAAGTCAAAATTCATGAAGAGACAAGGGTTTGATTCAAACCTGAAGGCAGGAACAGCCTGAGGCCGTGACCTGGAGACCATCCAGTGGAAAGCGTCTCTTACTTGGGAGACAGTGAGCAGTTTTGTTCTTGTCAAGTCTGCAACTGGCTGGGCGAGGTTCTCACATATTCTGAAAGGCACCGACTCTGCGTGTTTAAATATTAATTTCATTTCATCTGCAAGAGCGTTTCTGTGACTGAAAAGCTGGGCACCTGAAACCCCATCAAGTTGACACACAAATAAACCAGAAATAAACACTGACAGTTGCTTTGCAATGAAAAGGTGAGGGCAGAGTGAGAAACCATTAGGTAGAGCTTGGGTGAGTCTCAAGTAAATTGTGCTACATTTTAAAAAGTCACAAAAGGTTATGCTCTGTGGTATGATCTTATTTATATATGATATTCTCTTTTGCAATACTTAACTGCCTACCACTGAGCTGCCTCTCCAGCCTTTGGACTTTTAAGATAGGATCTCACTGTGTAGTCCAGTCTATCCCCTAACTTTCTATCCTTCTCCCTCTGAGTTCTTAAATGCTCCACCATGACTGATTCCCAAAGCATTAATATGTGATGAATAAAACCATGTGGTTGTAAAATAGCTTGGCATACTTGCAGTTGGTGCTTGTGATGGAAAGGAGTAGGTTAGGTTATAACAGAATATAATAATATATATAATATAATCTGAGAAACAGATTATATATTATATCCTAGTAGATAGAAGAATCAATTTACACAAGTAATAAAATAGCATGGAAACACACACACACACACACACGAAAAATCTGAGAACTCAGAATATTGATGATTTGCGTTAGCGTCAGTATCTAATTTTGATATTGCACTAAGGTTTTGTAATCTGCGGGAAGCCGGGTAAAGAGTATACTGCATTTTCTGGTATTTACATGTGAATCTAAAGGTACATTAAAAACAAAACATTCAATCTGAAAATAATTCGTTGGCAAGGATAAAGAATCAGCAACAATCCCCTCATTTGGCTGCTATCCAGTGTTCTTTCTGGAACTCAGGGCCACCAAAAGTCAAAAGAAGAAAGAACAGCATCAGGGCCTCTGGCTCCTCCACCAGGGCCTATTTCCACTTCCTCTATTTCATCTTCCCCTGTCTGCTTCTTCTTAGTAAACTTAGGTGGGTTCCTGGTGGATGTCCCTTCCAAAAACACAGTGGAACTCTTTATTTCCCTTCCACCCATTTCTCTCTCGCTTAGTTGAGGGCCCGTCCCCTTGGCTATCTGTTGGTGACAGTGTCCTCCAACTGCCTTGCTTCCAACCATCATTTCCTCTGCCAAATCCCCTTCCTTTGCTTCACCTGTCTCTCTGGCCGCGCACTTTGGTCTCTGAGACTCCTCCTTATGGGCTGGACTTCAGCTTATCCCTCCTTTCTTCCCACCATGGACAGCCATGCTCCCACTGCGTGCCAACAGCCTGCCCTGTGCCTTTCAGCCATGGCATGACATCCTTTCCCTTGCCCCTCACTTTGTTTTCTCTCTAGACACCAGGAATCCCAGAGCCACTCTGAAAGTGCTGGTGTCCTGGCCATCCACCCAGCTTTCTGAGGTAAGTGATCTCGTGGGTAACCTGGGTATAGACTATTTAAAGCTCTCCAGATGGTTTCTGGGAAATCTGAGAGCCACTGTTTAAAAGTTTCCAAATCTATCTGTCCACCATTGCTTCCGAGTGCCAAAACAAAGCCTTATGTGTGGTCAACAGTAAATGTTTATCAACACGATGGGAGTGATTTATCAGTATCTTCCTGGAAACCCTTAGGTAACAGATCTATGAGCCTTTCCAGGTACAAAGCTGGAGAGAGGGCAGTTCGTGATCCTTGGGGTGCAGCCAGGCCTTGTGGCAGTGGGCCCTGTTCTTTCCCCTGGGGCAGAGACCCAAGAGAGTCGGTCTGGCTCACACAACCTTCTTCTGTTCCCTGAAGCATTGCAGACCCAAACTGTAGAGCTTGAGTTTGGCAAACTTGGGTTTTTCCCTTTAGAGCGAGAGCCAGGATGTCAGATCCAGTGAACTGTAAAGGAATCCACATTCTATAGATGCCGGCGCATGTGTTCCGACCATGGCTGACATGCTGCTGCCAGCTGTGAGTACTGGGCGTGGAACGAAAGTGTCATTGGTGAGGACAGTCAAGTCCCAAGTGACAGGGAAGCATGCCCAGCAGGGAAAAGCACATCCAGCAGAGAAGCACGCCCAGGCCCAGCAGGGAGAAGCACACCCAGCAAGGAGAAGCACACCCAGCAGGGAGAAGCACACCCAGCAGGGAGAAGTATGCCCAGCAGGAAGAAGCACACCCAGCAGGGAGAAGACACCCAGCAGGGAGAAGCACACCCAGCAGGAGAAGCACACCCAGCAGGGAGAAGCACACCCAGCAGGAGAAGCACACCCAGCAGAGAAGCATACCCAGCAGGGAGAAGCACACCCAGCAGCCCCATGCCCTTGCCTGATGTGCTCCAGCCAAATGATTTTACTGTCCTGACTCAGGAAAAAAAAATATTCCAGTAATGCAGATGGGAAGGTAGGCTTGCTTCCTCTCACTGAAATATGTTTCCTTGATTGGAAGGGTTGGGATCCTTTGACATAGATAAAATAAATGATAAAACAAATTCTCAAAAATAGCAGAGAATTTAGGACCCAGAAACATCATCAATGACCTCATCCTACATCTGAAGCTATTTAGGCATAAGCATGGAGGAATTAAGTGTTCAGGGTTCCGGGTCAAATGCCTAGTTGCTGGCAGATCTGGGAACAGAACCCATAATAACTTGAAGAACATTTAAAAAGGCTGTTTCAACAACTTGCACCAAATAACCACCATGATGGGATTAGTTCTCTCATCTGAAGACACACGAAGCACAGAGCTCGCTTCCTCCCTCTCTCTCAGCCACGGGAGAAACAGTTCTAAAATTGCTTTGAGAAACCACTTTATAGTTGACAGTGGTGTTTTGATTCTGAGGCAGTTGTGTGACTATGGATAGATGTATAAAATAATTATGTCAAGTTCACTTAAGATTTGAAATGTGAAATCAGTATGCTTAAGTAAGGCCTATTGCTTTAAATTTGACTTGAAAACACCAGGTAAAACATGTCCTACTTAAGAAATTACTTACTTCTTGGTGATGTCTATTGAAAAGACCTGGAACAGTTAAAATCCCAGAGCAGTGGGTGTCAATGATACCCCAATTATAGTTTCTAAATTTCATTTTCCACCAGAATATCCAGGTGCCTTGGAAGCTGGGTGATGTTGCTCTTGGTCAGGACTGTTGCTGTGAGCGGGAAGCACCTCTGTGGGACAACAAAGATGCCATCTTCATTCTGAAAAGGGGTGGAAACAGGGAAGAGACAGGCACACAGGAACCGTTCTGGGACAGCTTAAGGGTGCTGCCAGTTCCTGTGTTTCCTACAATTTGTAGTGGAGTCATGCAGACAGAAAAAGAGAAAGTGGGTGGGAAATTCTATAAAAGAAACGGTCCTAGAAGAAATAGAGTTAAAGGAGTTGAGCCGTGTAGTGATATTTCATTTATATTTTAATAAATAAAGATTGTCTGAAGTAAAACAACTCCACTGGCCAACTGTACAGACCAGGCAGTGGTGACACACACCTTTAATCCAAGTAGCCATGCTAGTTTGACACAGAAACTGGGCGGTAGTGGTACACACCTTTAATCCCAACACTAGAGAGGAATATAAGACGGGAGGAGACAGCTCTCAGCTCAGTCTCATTTTGAGATTCCTGGAGGCAGGATCGCCATTTCGGACTGATTTAGAGGAAAGAGCCAGTGGCTGGCTGCTTTGCTTTTCTGACCTTTAGATTGAACCCTGGTATCTGACTCTGAGTTTTTGTTTATCATGCTACAGAGCTGCCATGTGACAGAGAGGTTGTGTACTGAACCTTCAGAGGACCAACACACTGAGCCGGAGGTTGTCCTTTGCCAATCTCGGCTCTCACAATGAAGAATGGGGAAAAGAGGTGGTTGAATTTACTCAGACATTGGCTTACTTTGGGTTTAACTTTAACATTTGAATGAGAAAAATATTTTCAAATATTAGAAGTGAAGCGTCAATGGAAACTGAGACGTTGAAGACCGAGGGCAGAGACTGTGAGCGCTGCCACAACTACATGGGTTAAAGTAGAAATTCCCAGTGTCATGAGACATGCGGCATCAGCATCACACAGGACATGGGTAGAAACTAAACAGAGCTTAGCTCCGGTGAAGAGAGGACCTTCAAGGTGCCGCTGGTGCTCACAAATTGTTGAGCAGGCTGTAGAAAGGGTAAAAACTCAGGTAGTGTCACTTAGGAAAGGAGGACAACCTTGTCACCAAGAGGGTAAAGGGACAGGTAAGGGCTGATTTAGGGAAGGACGAGTCATTGAACAAGGACCTACCTGATGACACCTGTCTTTTGAAAGGAGAGGAATGGGATGGGGAGGGACTATGAAAATGAGAGCTTTTCAATCTTTCCAAAATAAATACTACTAAATATCTACATTAAACACCCTGATAATACACACACATACACGCATACTAAAAAGAGATGATCTTGGCCTTTGTATGGCCCAGTGGGTCTCAGTCTTCACAATTGTGTATGATAAAGGGTTATTTATTTGGAGGTAAAACAGGGAACAGCAACCGAATCCCACAGCCAGAAGAGAGGGCGAATACGGGCTTTACATGGACATATAAAGTATAAGAGGCCACGCCCACGGGCAGGTAACTTAAAGGCTGCTGGCTGTAAGAATTCCTACAGCATCTCCCTTTTGTCTAAATAAGAGAGTTCTAAGCCTAATACAAAATTATATACAATAAGAGCAAATATCAGGTATAAAAATTAGAATAACAACCAGCATAAACAGTATCAAGCAAAAAAGTGATAAATGTTTCAATAATTATTCTATCCTAAGGATCTAAGTCTTGTATTAGAAAGGGCTAAATGTGGCTAAATCATAAGAGGAAAATAACTATGACTATCTAATCTTCAACCCCATCAAAGGCATGAGAAGGGAGATAATATTACTTGAGTAGGCAGGAAGTGCAATCAAACAACTTCCAAAATGTGCAGTAGATGACAGAGACAAATGCACCAGAACTCTACTGGTCTGGGTGGTCGGGAACAAACAAGTAGTCCCCACCTACTGAATGGCATGTCAATGTGGTCTGGAAGTGATGCCCGCTACCCACTTAGGGTCCGGATGCTCATGTGACCACTTGGGGTTGGGAGGAAAGTAGTTGAGACCATGCCCATGCCTCAGCACTGCCTGCCTAGGCAGGTTCTGCTAGGAATACACATGCAGGAGAGCTTGGCAGATTCCAGCTACCATACACAGAGATATTTCCAGGCTACGCAGTGTGCTGCAGGGCCAATTTAGCTGCTATTCAGATAAAAAGAGTTTTTGCACTGCATGCTCCTTCTCAGAGTTAAAGTGATGAATGCAGTTCCTACTGGGCAGTCCCAGAGCTGGGACCTGGAGGCATGGCCCTTGCTTCCTCTGGTCTAAGCCCTCCGCAGCATCACAACTGTGCCTGGCACACGCTGTATGGCTCTGTAGAGCTCTTACCCACTGACCTTGAAGCATAACAGCCACCTCCTCCAGCAGCTCTGTCCTGGTGGCCAGCCAAACACTACTATCCTCTCCTCACCCAGCAACAGAGCTGATTGAAGTACCAGTATCCCAGGGACACTGTGCCCCACCGCTTGGGTCTAAGTAAGGCTGACTGAGGCCATTACTTCTTTGAGAAGTCATTTCTCCCATTCAAGGTCACAACGTTGGAGTTCCATGAACTCTCAGCAGAATCCCCTCAGGCCTCCAGCCATATCAGGGACTGTCCTAGACCCCCCAAACTATGAGGCAACCGGGAGTTATCCAACCCAGGCAGACTAATACCAATGCTTGATATCCTAACCTGGCTTCTGTGGTGTGACACTGGAACACAGCCCATCCCAACCCACCCTGGAAACGAGGTGGCTGCAGCCAGCAATACGCACCAGTGAGAACTGAGAGAACCCTCCTCTTTCACCACTATCCACACTCCTAACTCTGTAGCCATGCCTGTATCATGCAGAAAAAAACTCAGAGTGGCCATCCTTTCCATGGTATGTCTGAGGAGGAAACAATGCCCACCAGCTGGTAGTATAAGTAACGTAAGCAAACAGTTAGACTAAATAGAATGGGAAATGAATTTTGTGTTAAGATATTGCAGTTTGGCTGGGCGGTGGTGCTGCACACCTTGAATCCCAGCACTCGGGAGGCAGAAGCAGGAGGATCTCTGTGAGTTCAAGGCCAGCCTGGTCTAGAAGAGCTAGTTCCAGGACAGGAACCAAAAGCTACGGAGAAACTCTGTCTCGAAAATCAAAAAAAAAAAAAGATATTGCAGTTTGGGATTTCATCCACAGTGTCCCATGCTGTTTTATTTTGATCTTGTGGGCTTCTGGTAGTCTTGATGCAAATGACTGTACTTGGCTCCTGGTCTTTGGGTTGACTTCTCATCTAGGGTGGGCCTCCCCTGGCTATTTCCCTCCCCTCTTCTGAGCAGATGCCCGAAGAGTCCTGGGGTGGTGAGAAGACATGGTGTAACTGCCCTGGATCAGTTGTGTCTCTCCTGAGGCCCAGCACTGATGCCTATGGTGGCAGAGTTGGCTGCTATAAGCCTCTTAGATAATGGAAAATGTACCGCCCTGTAAGTGGACTGTGAAGATGTATTTATTTGTTGTTTTGGGGCCATTTTCCAGGATCACAAATTGTTTCAAGACCGAACTTCATAATGAATGGTCATTAAACATCTAGCTATGACTAGCTACCCTCTGAAGCAACAGTTAAAGTCCAACAGGAGAAACTCTGACAGGACCAATGGACCATCTCTCTCAAACTGAGCATGTCTTTGTCCGGGCCATGTCCCTTGAAGAAGAGAGATTGCTTGGCTAGAAGTGTATTCGTCTTGAGTTAAGGGTCTGATGAGGTGTGGTCTTCCTAGAGGCCATGACCAGGTCTGCAATGGTTTTCCCTTCTGATGCTCATGCTGAAATGTAACTGCCAATATGGCAGTAAGTGGGGGCCACCAATCATGGAAGCAGCGCCCTCTTGAGTGGTGCTTTTCTTATGGAAATGTGTCTGGCTTCCATGGGAGCCTCTCTCTCCTTTATCCTCCTCTCTCTTCCATAAATACTCTTCTCTCTCTCTCTCTCTCTCTCTCTCTCTCTCTCTCTCTCTCTCTCTCTCTCTCTTCCTCTCTCTGACACACACACACACACACACACACACACACACACACACACACACACTGAGGCATCACTGTGTTTTTCACTGTATGAGTCAAAACAGCACAAAACCTTCTCCAGAAGCCTGGAAAATGCCACACCATTTTCTTGGTTTTCTCAGATTTCGGTTTATGAACCAAACTAAATCTCTATTTTCTATAAATTGCCTATTTGTTGCCAGGACCAACCAAAAGTAACCAAAAGTAGACTGAACAGAAGTTCATTTGACTTGAGCCTCTTCCGAGAGTGCGATGTCCAGGGTCAAGAGCATAAGTGGTGCTCCAAGGTTACTGTTGTAGATGTCACCAACTCCTTGAGGGGCTTTGACCAAAGTCTTGATTCTGAGCATCTCACAACAGCATGTCGTTAATCACTGCAAACATCGACTCTCACAGAAACCTGTCAAGATGCTGTCCAGTCTGCAGGTTCTGTTCTGCTGAAGCCCAGGCTGGAACAGGGTTCCAGGGTAGTCAGAGTGCCAGGCCCTGGCACACAAGATACCCCGAGACCTAAAGACTGGTACCATCAGCACAGGAAGTGCTGTTGAATGAGGGGAAAACACTCCATGCGGGGACACTCCCTCCAGTTCCCCCAGGAAGCAACCAACTAAGGCCTGACAACACTGGACAGTGGGCTATAAGGATGCAAGTGAAGGAGGGTAGTACATGGACCTTTGGGGGATTCTGAATAAAGCCAACTTCACAGAAAGATTTAACCTGAAGCCGCCCCCCCCCCTCCCTGCTGCATACAGTACAACAGAATGTAAATTACCTGAGAACCCAGCCCAAGCACAGCCCAGAGGCCACCATTTGGTTCCATCTTTCCCCTAACAGGAGCTGAGAGAGAAATGAGAAAAGTGTGTTGGACCCAGGTCACGCACGGTCCAGCTTGCTCCACACCAGAGCGTATACAATTCCCCTGGGCTATCAGTGCCCGAGTGTGGGGGTACGATGAGCTTTCACCGCCATCAAAGTCTGATGAGCACCTCCAAGCTCTTCCAAATCATGTAGGCATCTGGAAGGAATTGTGGGCTCAGCTGGGAACTATGCTCAAAACGACCTTTTCCTGTAAGCCACTGCCTTCTAAAATGGCACATCATGGCAGTTTGAATTTCATCTTAGGGCTGACGTTTTCACAAATTCACACTGATTAGGAAGGAAGGGGAAAGATACGGTGGTAAGGAGTGCGCTGGGCAGAGAAGTACAGGCTTTCTGTCCCCAGCGACTGTCCCAGCAGCAGGCAACAAGAATCTGCCCTTCCCTGGGAGAAGCACAGCACTGACAGGGCTCCCGATGGGTGTCTATATTTTCAGTCCTTGCCAATTGCCTCCTATTTAATCACAAGCCTGATGTACTCTGTTGCTGCCGCCTTTGGCTAGAGGCTCATGTTTCCTTCCCTTGACTAAGCAGGGAGAGAAGCTGACATTCCAGAGGGATGGATGTTCAGAAAGAAAGCCCTGCGGGGGAACCATAAATTCCTGAGAGGTCAGAAGATAGTGTCAAATAGGCTCTTCCTTTTCTTAATGAATTGCCTGTTGACCCACCAGGATGGGCGGTGGGGAATGTCAGATGGTGAGCCAGCAAAGATAGCTAAACTGTAGACGGTGGCTAGCCTATGGTATTTGGTAAATTTTGTGCATTGAATGCATTTTGAATATATATTCTAAATTTTACAGTGATTTTTTTACATGACTCCATCAAAATGGAGGATCATTTGTATTCTTCTCTAGCTGGTGAGATTTTTACCTCACACGTGCGTGCACACAGTAGGCATTCACTTCTCCTTCCACACGATTCCAACAGTCACATGATTGACCATCTTTCTGGATCCTACCTTTTAAGCACTAGAATGTGCTGAAGGAAATGCATCACATTCTGCCATGATGGCTGTGGATACTTACTGAGATTCCGGGTCCCCAGACCTCATTTAATCTTCTTGCTCATCTTTCTTCTCCTTGGGGAGGGTATCACAAGTGTCTGGAGGGTGCTGATCTTTTCCATTAGCCAGGCACAGTGCTGTGGGCTCCCTCTCTTCAGCACCAGTTCTCTGAGAGTGAGACATGGTTTTCTTTGCTGCCCTCACAACCCAGGCTGAGGCTGCACCCAGTGTTCTGCTGAGGATGCAGTGTGAACTACAACAGAGAAAGACAGTGACGTTTCTAGTGGTCTTTACTGGGTTAACCTAGCTGTTACTCCTAAATTTTGTAGTAATTCCTGTGTGAGGTTCCAGCAGTGACCTCTGACCTCAATGTCAAGGTGGTAGGTTTGACTGTAAGAAGTAGTGGTAACCACTCTCGCACTCTCTTCTAGTCTTCCGTAGTCCCCGGAGGCTCTCTTCTCTTCTATTCAATTAAATAATAACAACAAGGGAAACCAGGGGACCTTCAGAGCCTTCTGCTGGTACAAGACTTGCTAGCAGGGACTAACTGAAAGCATCCTCAGCATCAATGGGGGATCCCTCCCTCTCACCTCAGTACTCTATTCTACAAATCAGACCCTTTCATACTTATTTTCTCCCATACTGAGTCTTTAAAATTTTTCATGTGTAGTTAGCTAGGTTTACAGTGCCAAGCACGAGTTCACTCCTGTTGAGAAGGCCTTAAGTCCAAGTAGACAGTTGTTGGTTATATCTTACAGGTCCAGTCATTGCTGTGTTTCTGCCCATGACTGGCAAGTCACAGATCTGCGGGGAGAGCCTACTACTTCCAGTTTCCTAAACCAGTGTAATTTCTGTTTCCTAAGTACATATCCGTATACCCGCAGTTATATGCAGCTCTCCCAAATCACCAAAGCAAATTCTTTTTGCAATAGATGGAGATTGTTACAGAGATACACGATGGGGCAAAATTCAGAGAATAAGTAACTGTGGGATGATGCATATGCAATGCGATTCCTAAACCGAGAACTCAGAGGAAATCACAAAAGAGGGGGGTGGAAAGATGGTAAGAACCAGAGGCTAAGAACACGTATTGATAGACTGTGTCCCCTAGAGAGAACAGAAAAAATGCACCCATGAACTCTCATCAATATGGTTGCCTGAAGACCAGCATAATGACTTGCCATTTGATATGGCAGTGTGAACAGGGGAAATTCCACATGGTCTCAGCCCTAAGTCAAGACTACTGAGAGAGGGTCAGTAGCTTCCAGGGACAATCCTCTTCACAGGATAAATGGCCAGCCATGGTTGGATACATTCATATACAGGGAAAGCTAAATGGACTTAATAGGATATACATATATGTATGCATACACAAATGTATTCAGATAGATAGATAGACAGACAGACAGACAGATAATTGTAACCATAGCAGTTAAAGAAGGATAAATGAACTTGGGAGGAAATAAGAGAGCTGGAGAGGGAAGAAGAAGAGGCAGGGCTATAGATCCTATGTGTGAAAACCGCACCCCCAAATGGAGTCCTTTAGGCAGGGTATGGGTTTTCACTTCTCTCTCCATTTACAGCCCTCGTGATATTGGGCAATCTACTTCTTCCACATAAAACTCCAGAGAAACATTTGGTTTCCCAGATACTGTAAACAAATTCCAATTCCCCATAAAGATAAGGGCCTTTCCTGTGACCTTTCTGGAAGGTTTCCCATCCTACCTCAGGCACTGTATGCTTTTTAGATGTCTTTCCCTCATGATTTGCTCCCTGTGGAGGATGACAGTGATAGATAGGAAATCCTCCCCCCACTTTCAGGATAGCTTTGAACCTAAGCTTAACCAGCTCATGTGTCTTTGAGACAGTTGGTCAACTTCTCTCATCCACAACCACTATGTCTACCGACCTCATAGTGGCTCTGAGAATTGTGGACAAGTAGTGAAAGCATCCCCAGCTTCGCCACACAAGAGAGCACATTGATGTTGATGTCACATGTTCAGGGACCTCTGGGGTACCACCTGCTTCTGCAGCCCTCCATCCCACTGAGTCTGTGCTACAACCATCTGACAAATGGTTTGGAACTTTTGATGAAAACAGGCTGAAAATGTGTGCGGGGTGGGGAAGGGGGTCCTGAAGCTCAAGAGTGTTTCTATGGCATCTGGGCTTCCTGCCAGTACTCCCCAGCTTCCTCTCAGCACTTACTGCCCTCCCACCAAACACCGGCATTCCTGTATCATGGGCCACCATGTTCTAAAGCCTTTTCCTGATTCCAAGTGACTCTTGCAAAGGCACCATCGGAAGCCAGGCTCGCCCTCCTCCTATCCAATCCTTTCTCATCCCTCCATTCAATATGGCATGAATTTCAGGCAATATGCTATTCCTGCATAAAAGAATAATACCACATGCTAGGATAACTGGAAATTAAGATGTAGAAGAATGAAAATAGACCTATATCTATCACCATGCACAAAACTCAAGTCCAAATGGATCAAAGACCTCAACATAAAGCCAGCCACACTGAACCTTATAGAAGAGAAAGTGGGAAGTACACCTGAACACATTGACACAGGAGACCACTTCCTAAACATAACCCCAGCAGCACAGACACTGAGAGAAACAATTAATGAATGGGACTTCCTAAAACTGAAAAGCTTCTGTAAAGCAAAGGACATGGTCAACAAGACAAAACAACAGCCTACAGAATGGGAAAAGATCTTCACTAACCCAACATCAGACAGAGGTCTGATCTCCAAAATATACAAAGAACTCAAGAAATTAGACACCAAAAGATCACATAATCCAATTAAAAAAATGGAGTACAGACCTAAACAGAGAACTCTCAACAGAGGAATCTAAAATGGCTGAAAGACACTTAAATGTTCAACATCCTTAGTCATCAGAGAAATGCAAATCAAAACCCTCTGAGATTCCATCTTTCACCTGAAAGAATGGCCAAGATCAAAACACTGATGACAACTTGTACTGGAGAGGTTGTGGGGAAAAGGGAACACTTCTGCATTGCTGGTGGAAATGTAAGCTGGTACAACCCCTTTTGGGTGTAAGTGTGGCGATTTCTCAGAAAATTAGGAAACAACCTTCCTCAAGACTTTTGGGTATATATCCAAAGGATGCTCATTTGTGCCACAAGGACATGTGCTCAACTATGTTCATAGCGCTTTATTTGTCATAGTCAGAACCTGGAAACAACCTAAATGCCCCTTGACCGAAGAATGGATAAGGAAAATGTGGTACATTTACACAATGGAGTACTACACAGCAGAAAAAATAATGACATCTTGAGTTTTGCAGGAAAATGGATGGAGCTAGAAAACATTATTTTGAGTGAGGTAACCCAGACACAGAAAGACAATTATCACACGTACTCACTCATAGGTAGTTTTTAAACATAAAGCAAAGAAAGCCAGCCTACAAACCACAATCCCAGAGAACTTAAACAACAATGCAGACACTAAGAGAGACTTACATAGATCTAATCTACATGGGAAGTAGAAAGACAGGATCTTCTGAGTAAATTGGGAGCATGGGGACCTTGGGGGAAAATTGAAGGGGAAGGGGAGAGGCAGGGAGGGGAGCAGAGAAAAATGTAGAGCTTAATAAATATCAATTTAAAATGTAAAAAAAAAATGATACCATAGAAACCTTCAATTTTTTTATTTTATTTTTTTTATTTTTTCGAGACAAGGTTTCTCCTTAGTTTTTGGTTCCTGTCCTGGAACTAGCTCTTGTAGACCAGGCTGACCTCGAACTCACAGAGATCTGCCTGCCTCTGCCTCCCGAGTGCTGGGATTAAAGGCGTGCGCCACCACTGCCCGGCACCTTCAACTTTTAAACTCTGGAAATATTAAAGAATATTACCAGGTTCAAAAATTTATTTTCCATTTGAGGCTGTCAGTTCTATACTCAGTTTTTTTTTTTTTTAAAAAAATGGATGGACATTTTTCTTGCCATTGTCTTATCAATACTGGATTTACATAGTGTTCACACTGTATTAGGTAATATGCTGTTTCAGTTGCTTATCTTATTTTGTGTGTATTGGTGTTTTGCTTGCATGTATGGACGTACATTATGTTCATGCAGTGCCCCCAGAGACCAGAGAGGGCGCTGGATGTCCTGGAACTGGAGTTATAGATGGTTGTAAGCCACTATGTACCTGTTGGGAACCAAACGCAGGTCCTCTGCAAAAGCAGCACATACAATCACCTAACTCCCAGGGTAATATAATTTTAGAAAGAGAAAAACAACAAATAAAACACAAGGAAGACAAAAGGCACAGGCTGCTCTATTAAATGCTTCCCATCCTTGAGTATGAGGCGGTGAGGAGACTGAGCACATTCCTGATTGACTTCTCAGGAGACTGTTTATATTTAATAATAACATAAGAGTGTACATGTTGAAAGCTGCAATTTTCCATTCAAGAAAGAAATCTTTTGGAAGTACATGAGACCATTCGTGTCTGCTGTTCAAACAAAATGTCAAGAGCAAGAAAGAGCCTGAAGATTAAAACGGTTCACAGCCTCATGACATCAGAACTGCAGGTACTGGGACCCATCCAGCCTACACTATGTCTGTCCCCTGCCCAGTGGGTCAGGTCCATATAACATTGGGGAGGTTAACTTGGAGGAGAGAGAGAGAGAGGCGAGAGGCATTGATTTACTTATTTGGACTCTTATTCAAGAGCAACCACCACAAAAATAAAGTCACTTGGCAAAAACCAGGGTGAATGAGGAGGAGAGCTGAACTCGTAAAACGGGCTGTGATGAGCCGCAATTACTCACCGACCATCTGCAGGGCTGTCCCAGCGAGGATGGGATGCCGAGTGCCAAACTGATGGTGCATGGGTTTCATTTAACATTTTCAAAATAAAGAGCTTCTCTCAGCAACAGAAAGCAGTAACAGATTGTTCTGCTGGAGACAAACCTTTCCCCTACTTTTCCCTCTGCAGCTTGCTTAAGTTGACATGTTTGTTGTTTCTCCTACACTTGACAATGACATCTGGGGAGCAGTCATTATGTTCTCAATATTTAATGTAGATTTCATACTGAATTAATTAAAATTGTGCTTTAGACAGCTTTACTTATCTCCTCTAACAATAGTCTCCCTGGCTGCTGAATGACTTGCTGAGAGTGGAAACAAACAGGCACCTGGGGTATCGTTGATATGGTCAAAGTGAAGACAGGGAATATGGGGGAGCCCAGGACTCCCTCTACTCCCAGTCTTCACCAATATGGTTCCCTTTTCTTTGAGTACTCTGAACTCCATCCCCATGGCTGCTTCTTGGAAGTGTGGATGCTGTGCAGGAAGGATGTCAGGAACGTGTTTACGAGATCACCCTGAAAGACTTCTAAAAAGACTTGAGAAACAGACATCCCAACGAGGGGGCTGTGAGTTGAGAGAGGCAGCCTCCCAAGGAGAAGGACGGCATCAAGAAGGACTCTAAGAAGAAGCGATTCATGGACTCATTGTGAAATAAGTGGCCATTACCACCTTCTGAGAGAGTCACTCCAAGGACTGTGCTCAGCACTGTGATGAGAACTGGCACTGGCGTCCATGACCTTTTCTGAAGAAAAGTGAAGTGATTGCAACGGTGAATATACTCTCTGCAAGTCATGCTTTAACAATGTCAGGGTAACTATTACTTCATTTGTTCTCTGAAGCATCTTGAGAAGCAGACAGTTTTATTTCCATCTTAGACAGAAGAGGAATAATAAAAGGGAAATGGGGAGTTTCTCTAGCAGGCAAGTCAGAACTTGCACGCAGACGTTGTCTACATCCTTCTCAGCCACTGTCTGTAACTTCAGCTCTGATCATTACCTCACTGGCTTGTTGTGAAATAAGTAATTAAAACAATGCCTAGAACTTAATGGACATATGCGCCATGGGCTCTTACCATAATAGAATTGTTAAAAACTGTTCTGTGAGGATAATTTAACTTGGCATAGTCCACTCCAAAAATGAGCTGCCAGTGCAAGCAGTGTTCATAAAAGCTGAAGTCCAAACTCTCCTCGGTACCAAAAGAGAAACTACATGGAGACAGAAAACGTGTGTAGATTTGGGTCTTCCATCCCCACGATAATAAAAGTTTAAGATGTCAGGGTAGTTTCAAGTCTGTTCACAGTGAGCTATTAATATTTGTAATCGAGACAGACTTGAGCAAACACATGCTGTCAGTAAGTAACTGACACAATAACCTTCGATTCTGCTGCAGATGGAACCATCTGAAGCAACAGGAAATGACGGGCGAATCTCCACATTGAAATGAAATGAAGCAAGATGGACAAGAACATAAGTGAGTGAGACAACACATTCAAAAGGAAAGCCAATAAACACACACACACAATTACCATATTAGAAAATCAATACAAATAGATTACTCCAGTGAGATAAAGTTGAAAATTCAATCTATGTGAAAAATTAGAAAATACTAAAACATGTTAGATGTAAAAAAATCTCAAGGAATAGGAGTACATAAGAATGTGTTCAGTTTGAGAAATATAGGCTAAAATTCTCCTGGCTCACACTGTCCCTGACAATGAAGAACGCCTGTTGTCCCGGTGAGTAAAAGACAGGACACAGGGGCTCCTAACTACCCATTCTTCCATGCAGTTCAGGATGCTGTGAGGGAAGAGAAGAAGGAGTAAACAGATTGGAGCAGAATAGAAACCTTCCTATTCTCATCTGGTACAAATTAGCTCCAGGAAAACATCCTTTCCAGTTCCCAAAAATACTCCTAGAATAACAACAAACGGCTTCATCATGGTTACAGTATACAAAATAAACACAAAAAGACTAACTTCTACATCAAATACGTGGAAATAAAAATTAAAAATAGGCTACCTTTCATAAATACAAAATAAACAATCAAAAGAACATGCACAAAGTTTGTGGCTTACAAGTTAAAAATGCCAATGAAAGAAACACAAGACGAAATTCAATGAAGAACGTCAGCCATTTCCTGGATTGGAAGATTCCTTGGCGGTAAACTTTCCAATTCTTCCTAAATTTGATGTGTGGGTCTAAAACCATCCCTGTGAAAACTCTCACAAGAATGGATATTTTAAAAAACAAAAACTGTTTGACAATCTAAAAACGTGAAAAGCTGTATAGCTAAAATAACTTTGAAACATAGGAATAAAATGAAAATCTGACTGCTTTTAAGTTATATGTAGTTGATAGTAGCTAAGAGCCTGTGGTATTGGCACAGAAATAAACACAGATTAATGGAGTCAAAGAAGCGGTGCATAAATACATCTGGGGATATGCCCAAACTCTGACAAAGATTCAAAAGCAATTCAGCAGAGGAAAGAGAGCCTTTCTACAAGTGATACTGGAGAAAGAAAGGACAACTGGCCAGAGCCTCACATCTTATTAAAGAAGACATTAATGTAAAATGTAAATTATAAAACTGTCAGAAAGGAAAATGCTAGTGAGGTAGCTCAGTGGTTAAGAGCACTTGTGCTCTTGCAGACAACCCAGGTTCAGTTTCTGACACCCTCATGGAGGCTCAAAAACCATCTGTAACTCCAGTTCCGGGGGGCTTATGCCCTCTTCTGACCTTGGCAGGTACCAGGTGCTCATGTTATGCACATACATAAACACACCCTTGTCATGCACATACATATACCCTTGTCATGCACATGCAAACACACAGGCAAAATGCTAGAACACATGAAAATTACAAACAAAATGGTCAAAAGAGTATTGAAAACACAGAGAAACTGAGGAGCTTACATTGCATGATTAAATATTCAACAGAGAGGCTACTCTGGAAAACAGTTCCCAGTGGTTGTACATGAAACTCATACTAATCATACTTTTAGAAATTATACACATGAAGTATTTTAAGGCGGCTTTTCACAGCACCTTTGCCGATAACAGCCAAAAAATTGGAAATGGCTGAGGTTCAATTCAGTGAGTGACAGGTAAAGGCATGCTGCATTGAGCCTGTGCCACGGAACAACCTCAGTGATAAGGAAACTGCCAGTAACTCCTGGACAGTCTGGGTTCAGCTATAAAAAGTTAGATCAAATGGAAAGGACCAATCATAATATGTTGCATGCAGCATGATCTCATATGTAATATTCCTTTTAAAATAATATTTTATTAATTTTTTAAACTTCATACAATGTATTCGATCATATTCACCCTAAACTCCTCCCATGTAAGCTCTCACCTTTTTTTTTTAAGCTCTCACCTTTTTACCCTCCGACTTTGTGCCCCATTTCTTGTTCTTAGCTTAATAACCCAAGAACTTCAATTTGTATGATCTATGATCTTGAATGTGGAGATATCCAGTGAAGCGTGACTGAGCTACCGGGAAAGAAGCCATTAAAGGAAATCGACTCTCCTTTCCCCAGAAGCCATGGGCTGTCTGTAGTTTCTCAGTTAGGGATAGGAGATCATCTGTCCCTTCCTGCTCCATCCTAGAATTTTGATTGGAATGATCATGTGCTTTTCTGGTGCGGGAGAATTATCTGTATTCTGTCAATCATGTTTTAAATAAACACTGATTGGCCAGGCAGGAAGTATAGGCGGGAAAGCCAGAGAGGAAGTAGAAATGATACAATGAGAACAGGAGAATTCTGGGAAGGAGGAAGTTAATTCCTCCCAGTCCTGTGAAGACCACCAAGGAAGCAGGGTGTGACCTGACAGCTGAAAAAGATACTGAGCCATATGGCAAAAATAGATCAGAATAATGGGTTAATATAAGCTACAAGAGCTAATAAGTAGCCTGAGCTAATGGGCCAATCAGATTTTTAACTTATAGAGATCTCTGTGTGATATTCTTTGAGGCTTGCCAGCTGTGGGGTACTAGGCAGGACAGAAACCCCAACAAGCAGGCCCCATTCGTGTTACACTTTTCTCATGTGAAACCACACCTACCATGTGTGTATGCCTCGGTACTGCCATGTCCAGAAGACACTGTTCTGCTCCCATCTTCACCAACCTCTGGCTCTCACAGTCTTGTCACCCTTCCTCTAGGATTGCCCCTAAGCTTGGGATGGAGTGGGATATGGATGTGCCATTTGCGGCTGAGAGCTCCACAGCCATTTATTCTCTGCACTTTGACCAGTTCTGAGGTCCTGCATTCACTGCCTTCCACTGCACAAATAAACATCACTGGTAAGGTCTGAGAGCTACTCTAATCAATGGGTATAAAGATACGGAATTAGAGTGTAGCTTAGCACTGTGTCCATTTAACACAGTAATAGCAGTAGACTAACCCCCTGGGGCTGATGAGCTTCCCAAACCTGGGTTGTTGCCCAGATTTTCAGTACCACACATGTGTTTCCTCCAGTAAAAGTAGCATGAAATCTAATCAGAAATCATTAGTTATTCTCATGACATTCATACCACAAGTGCACCTGTGTTCCTATCTTGTAAGAGTAGTCATATTTTTTGCAGCAAAGAGTTCAAAGCTTATAATTGGATACTGTGCATTCACTTTGTGACTGCCCAGACCCAAATATTTACACAGAAACTATATTAATTATAACATGGCTTGGCCAATGGCTTAGAAATATTCCTACCTAGCTCTTATCTTAAATTAACCCATTTCTATTATATATCACCACTAGGCTGTGGCTTACTAGTAAGGTTCTGGCATTTTTCTTCTTCAGCAGCTACATGACATCTGCCTGACTCTACCTTCTTTCTCTCTCCATTCAATTTAGTTTTCCTACCTAGTTCTTCTCTGCCCTGCCATAGGTCAAAGCAGTTTCTTTATTAACCATAATAAAACCATAAAACATATTCATAGGAAACAGATGGGAGTCCCACATCATCTCCCCTTTTCTGTCTAAATAAAAGGAAGGTTCTAACATCAACATAATAAAGTTATATATAACAAAACAGGTATCAAGTAAGAATTACAGTTACAATATTTCTTTGTAAGTCTAAAGTTTCATATCTAATTTATCTTTTATCATAACTAAGGAAAACTATAACCATCAGTCTTCAACTATATCAAAGACCACAGAAGAATATAATATTACTGAAATAAACAGGAAATGCATTGTAAGCAGCTTCCAAAGTTCTTATGCAACATTGGGGCAACTATCTTCAGCCATTAGGCCCATAATATATGGTAGACTCTTCAGTAAAGCAGGAAATTTAAAGATCTGTTCTGCCTTGTACTGACAAAGTTCAGCAGTTGTTTTCTTCTATGCCCTGCAAAATGTCTGGCAGTTTCTTCTGTGAAACAAGAACCCTGAGGGATTATCTTACCTTTTTAAGGTAAGTTCAGCAGCCATTTATTTGTGGGTCCTGCATGTCCAGTTCACACAGCATACCATCAAGCAGTTCAAGCAAGAACAGTTTCTTGCCCAAATGCCAAACAAACTCTATAAGGAGTCTTTTTGATGCCTATCATTCTCTTGAAGTAGACTGGTGCTGCCAGGAACAGATGTGCCTCATCGCCATGAAAAGTCCTAAATTCTTAAAACATTTTAAATGCCACATTCTATAGGTTTTTGAAAGGTTTGAAGAACACCTACCCATCTGAAATATATTTCTGTACGTCTAGAAAATCTAACATGACAGCAAGTTTGATATGATAAATGACTACCTGTTAATCTGCAAGTTTTAATTATATATTACACTTTTAATATCTTAAACAAGAGTAGAAATTTACATATAACAAAATTGGCTTAAAATTTTTATCAGTAAGCCAAGATCTGTACCAATGCAAAGTATTAATTTCTTTATCATATCCTCCTTTAAATGAAAACAAATATTTATAAACAATCATTTTGGGAATTTGGGCATTGTTTTCTCCAAACTGCTTCCTGCTTCTTATTGGTTGAAGTATTTTTAGGGTTCATGGAGACTTTCCAGGGAGTCTTGTTCTATCGAACCATATTACCCTAGAAGAAATTCATAGGTTATGATCTTCCTTGGAAACAAAAGCAGAACCTCTTTTCCAAAGTAACAAATCCTTAGACTCAAATTTTGAATTCAATATATATATATATTGGTTTAGCTTAGCAGCCTGTACAATGAGATGTCTCTCTGTAGTTAGGTCATTCACAGTCAAAAACTTCAAAGAAAACACAATAATATACATAATCTCTGTGTATATTCCATCTTTATGTAGCTTTTTTACTCTATTATTTTTTTAATATTTATTTTCTTATCTTTACTCCTTTAATCTATGACTGTCTGTATTCTGTCTTCCCTCTCTCCTAAGCCAATGTATATTTATCCAACACTGTGACCCATTTAGAGATCATTTTTCTGAATCTGTCTTTATTGTGTGTCTGTAAACCTTTTCTGACCAGGAGTGCTTCTTATAATGCTAAGCAGCATGACTAAGACTAACACTGCAGCTTTGCCTATTGACCCCACCTTGTCCAACCTGGCAGAGGTTTGTTCACTTCCTCTGCGAGCCATACTACCCCAGCTCCAGGGATGCAGCAGGTCTGTATTGCAATAAAGCAACTAGTGGCATTTAAGTGCAGGACCTCCCAAAAGAGCCAGAGCCATTCCTGTTGCCAGCACGAACCAGGAAGCCATCTCTTAAAGAAGCCATGCAGTTTTTGCTGCTAATGCTGAGTCAGGAAGCTGTCTCTTAAAGGAGAAGCACCTCTTGTTGTTACCAACAAACACAGCCTATCTGAAAAAATGATGCTATCAAGAAGCTCCAATTGACTCCCATTTTTGTGGATGTAGAAGCCCCCTTTTAAATAAAGCTTTCTTTGGCTTTATGTAGATATACAATGTTGAACATTGGGTGCCATTATGTAACCAGAGACTGTGCCTTTGTTTCTCAGACACCCAGACCCAAATAATAACACAAAAACTATATTAATTGCAACACAGCTTGGCTAACAACGTAGGTGTATTTCTTCCTAGCTTTTATATCTTAAATTATACCATTTCTATTAATCTGTGTATTGCCACAAGGCTATGGACTACCAGTAAGGTTCTAGTGTCTTTCTCCTTCAGCAACTATATGACATCTGCCTCACTCTGCCTTCTTTCTCCCTGCATTCAGTTTAGTTTTTTCACCTAGGTCTATTCTGTTCTTCCATAGGCCAAAGCATCTTCTATATTAACCAATGGTAATAAAGCATATTCACAGTATACAGAGGGGAATCCCACATCAAAAGCTGGGTAAGACAGTAGATGTCTTCTCCCCACCACCCACAGCAGCCTCCATAGCATGTTTCAGTCCTGTGAAAACCAACCAATAAGGAGTAAGCTTCCTGATCAGTGCTCACTTGATTTCTCCATGTCCTGTGACTAACATGTGTGGTGTCTTCAGAAACAGGATCTTATCATCATGTTCTGGTGTGCAATCAGGAATAATGTCAATGTTTGAACTGTTTTGGGGGTCTCTGAAAGACCTCTCATCAACAACATGAAGAACAGGGTCACTACACTTGACATAGGTTTTTTATTTGGCAAGCTAGGTCTTATATGACCCTGTATAGCGTAACTCATAATAAACTCTTTTATATGTATGTAATTATACATAAACACTAACTTATTATATGGCTTTTTAAAAGCATCCTTAGAGTTAGTTATCCCACCCACAACAAAACACTGGCCTACCCTTCCATCCCTTTCCCACTTAAATTCTTTCTTCGCATTATTTCCCTTTCCCCTTCTTATCAACTGTATTATATATCTTCTATCTCTTAAGATTTTTCTTCCTCCTTCCCACCAATGGTGGCTTCCTCATTTTCTATACCCACAATACTTCAAATTAAACACACAAATACAAAGATTCAACAATATGATCCACATATAAGGGAGAACATGTGATTTTTGTTTTTCTGTGTATGTGTTATCCTACTCAGTATATTTTCTAGCTCCATCTGTTTACCTGTAATTTTCACATTTTCACTTTTCTTTTCAATAAAATCCCATTGTATATCGATACCACATTTTACTATCCAGTAGTCAGCTGATAAGCATCTAGGCTGTCTCCATGCTTAGCTACTGTGAACAGAGCAGCTTTGCTGAACATGGGTAGTGGGTAATAGGGTTATTTTGACATATGCTCAGGGGTGGTAGAGCTGGGTTATGTTGTCCATCTATTTCTAGGTGTTTTTGTTTGTTGTTTCTTTGTTGGTATTGCTACACTGATGTCTAAACTGGCTTCCCAGATGTGCACTCTCACCAACTGTGCGTGTGTTTTCCCATTCCACACTCCCTTGTCATCCTTTGTCAGATACTAGAACAGCTACTCCTGGTTGGTCTCGTTTGGTTAAAGTAACTTTTTTATCCTCTTAATCTAAAGTAGTATCTATCTTTGATAATGATGTGTGTTTCTTAGAAACAACAAAATGATGGATCCTGTTTCCTGATCCAAACTGCTTGTCTTCATTTCTTTGTCAAGGAATTGACACCACCAGTATTAAGAGTTATTATTGAATAAGGTGTATTAATTTTTGCCTTTTTCACTTTGTGCTGTGATCTTAGATTTAGATTAGCTCTCCTGAATAATTTTTTATTTATAGTGACCTCTGGGTGTGTTTATCTTTGTCTTCAGATGAAAATATCCCTTCCAATAGTCTCTGTAGAGCTGGCTTAGTTGTCAGAAATTCCATTCATCTGTTTTTGTTGTAGCACTTTTCACTTCTTCAAATATAAGAGATAGTTTTAAAGAATAATATTCTAGGTTAACAAATGTTGTCTTTCAGAACTTGCAATGAATTTTTCCAGGCCCTTCTGATTTTATAAGTTTCTGTCAAATAATCAGGTATTCTTCTGATGAGCTGCATTTATAAGTGGATGTTTCTCTCTCTCTCTCTCTCTCTCTCTCTCTCTCTCTCTCTCTCTCTCCTCTCTCCTTTTAAAATCTTCTCCCTATTCTGAGCCCAAAATGTGAAAATTAAATCTTCTCCTGGAGTCCTAGAGCCTCCCACTGTCTATTCATATTCTTCTTAAACTTACACGTTACTCTTACTGAGTGATGAGCCCATTCTACTGCCTTGTCTCCCACCCAGATTCTGGGTTTCCCTCATCCATTATATTGGTAAGGCTCCACTGAGGGATATTTCTTTTTGTTTTGACTTACTGAGTTTTTCCTTTCCAGCATCACTTGTTTAAGCTTTGGTAATTCTATCTCTATCTTTGTATCTTTAATTAACTTCCTCACTCCGTTCATCTCTTTGTTTTGTTCTTTTGGAGTATATTCGTGTCTTCTTTGAATTGTTTTGAATCATTCTTTTAAATTCTTCATCTAGTAGTTCCTCCAAGTCATTTTCATTAGGTGTTATTGCTTTGGGAGTAGTAGTAATCCATGGAGTAGAGTCTTGGTTCTTCATGCTGTTTCTACTTCTGCCCTGGGACTTGTACACTTGAACATTCTTTGCTTGCTTCCTTTCTTTATCCCTTTCTTTCGTTCTTTCTTTCTTTCTTTTTATTTATTTTTTGTTTTTAAAATTATAATCACTTGCCGGGCGATGGTGGCGCACGCCTTTAATCCCAGCACTCGGGAGGCAGAGGCAGGCGGATCTCTGTGAGTTCGAGACCAGCCTGGTCTACAAAGCTAGTTCCAGGACAGGCTCCAAAGCCACAGAGAAACCCTGTCTCAAAAAACCAAAAAAAAAAAAAAAAATTAAAAAAAAAATTATAATCACTTATTTTTCTTTGAGGGTAGCAATTGGAAGCTCAGTGAAAGACTACATCCTGGTAGGGCTGAGGTGTCCTTCTCACTGTGGGACTGCTGTTTAGGACAAGGGTCTCTAGCTGGAGCCTTCCTCTGAAGGTCAAGCATTGTCCTGCATCAGATAGAGCCTCCCATCTGGGTTTAAATCTTTCTTTTTTGTCATGGAGTTTTCCATATCCCTGTGGGTCTTATTCAGAATCAGCTGTGGTTCTCCCGTGGGTTCTAAGCTACTGCTGTTGCTACTGGGAGTGCTCCTGCTTACCTGTGGTCCTAACAGTGTTGAATCTGGTTCCCACCCTATGTTTGATGCTTTTAATGAAACAAGATATGGAACTCCCCAAGCACCAATAGGCCTTACCCATGCTCAGGACTGGCCTGTTCCCTGGGCCTTCAGCAAGGGATGAAACTTCTGGAAAATGTGAAACTTCATGAGTATCTGTGTGTCTAACCTAGTGTTGGATTCAGTGTGGTATTCTTGAAATGACATGTCTAGACATGGAGAGCAATGGTTCTGGAAATTAAGCCGAACACAAGTAAAATACAAAAGGACAATTCAAAGGATGCTTTTGGTGACAGAAATGCTCCATACTAGAGCCAGCACCCTGTTTGTGCTGTTGCAGTGAGCAATGATGTGTTTTACACATTGAGTTATACAGTGCATCACAACACTGTTCACTGCAACACTGTTCTGTGTGCACCATGCTACATTGTATCCTAGCTGGAATTTGCAGACTGTTACCTTTGATGAATCCTGAATAAAAGGTGCAGAGGATTTTTCTGCATAATTTCTTCTAACAATTCAAATGTTCACTAACAGATTAATGAATATAAAGTAGATTAAAAGCGAATAAATAAGGTATGTATATTGCACATACATACAGTGGAGCATTATTCAATCTTAGAAATGAATAAAATATGATGCATGCTACAGCATGCATAGACATTGAAGACACTCTGCAAATGAAACAAGCTATATGCAAAAGGATAAATATATATGAGGTAGTTGGAGTACTCATATACTTAGAGATGAAAAGTAGAATTATAGAAAGTGATTTGGTGGAAGGTGAAGGAGGGGCGTTTTGCTTTCTTTTGCTATAATAAAATACTGTGACAAGAGCCACTACGGGGGAAAGAGTTTGTTGACCCACAGTTCCAGGCTGCAGTTCATCTTTCTGGGAACATCCAGGCATCAGGAATGTGAAGCAGCTGGCCATGTTACATCCACAGTCAAGAGAAGAGAACAATCAACTAGTTTATATGTGCTCAGCTTGCCCTGTCCTTTTCATTCTGTCTAGGAACCAGCCCATGAAATGGGTCTTCCCACCTCAGTCAATCCAGTTAAGAAAATCCCTTACAGGCATCCTATGGGCCAACCTCATAAAGATCAATTTTTATTGCAACTCCATTCCCAGGTGATTCTAGATCATATCAAATTGGCAGTTGGGCCAGGCAGTGGTGGTGCACGCCTTTAATCCCATTATTTGGGAGGCAGAGTGATGGAGGAGGGTCATCTTTCTATCTGTTGTTTTATTGGTTAATTAATAAAGAAAACTGCTTGGCCTTTGATAGGACAGAAAATTAGGTAGGCGGAGTAAACAGAACAGAATGCTGGGAGAAAGAAGCCAAATCAGACAGTCGCCATGATTTTCCCACTCCAGACAGACACAGGTTAAGATCTTTCCTGGTAAGCCAGCTCGTGGTGCTACACAGAATATTAGAAATGGGTTAGATCAATATGTAAGAGCTAGCCAATAAGAGGCTGGAACTAATGGGCCAGGCAGTGTTTAAAAGAATACAGTTTCTGTGTAATTATTTCGGGTATAAAGCTAGCCGTGCGGGCAGCCGGGTGCCAGGAATGTGGCCCGCAGCTCCCTCACAACAGCAGAGGCAGGAGGATCTCTGAGTTCAAGGCCAGCCTGATCTACAAGAGCTAATTCCAGGACAGGCTCCAAAGCTACAGAGAAACCCTGTCTCAGAGAGAGAGAGGGAGAGAGAGAGAAAGAGAGAGAGAGAGAGAGAGAACAAGCAAACAAATTGACAAGTAAAACTACTAATAGATACAGAACTTCGTTGCAGTATGATAAAAAAAAAACTAAAATTGATAGTGTTGATAGTTGTAAAGCTCTGAGTATAGAATTAATATTAATGAATGAAATTATTAAAGTGATGTTGTATATATTCCACATATGTTTAATATTACTACAATATAAAAGCAATAGCCCCCAACAAAGCAGAACAGCATCAGAAAGGTTTGGAGATCACAATATGGAGAGAAAGATAGGCTAACATGGAAGTAGACTCTCTCAATATGCTTTCCTTTGGCAGATCAACTTTGTAAAGACCTTTTGCACAATTATAACAATTAAATTGAAGATGTGAAATCTCTACCGAACAAATTGAAAGAAATATGTCAAACTTTACTTCTTGTGACATAAATATATAGTAGGAAAAGACTGCAAAAAGATTACAAAAAGTTAAATCCTCTCAGCACAGTGAGGCCGTTCTGAGACATCCTTTTGCCTGTGGCAAAGATAAAGCAAGTGAGGGGTTTTATTGGAGTTCCTGGGAGCCTGTACTTTTACCATGAAAGAATAAAGAATTCAATCTATCAGTAATGGGGAGAGGTAAAAATTCTGTAGTCCCCAATCTCTGAGGTCTGGAAAGGACCACACAGACTCCTTTCTATGTAGAACAAAAAGCCTTGCAAATAATTCATCGTGTAAGCAAACCATCTTTGTAAAGCGGAAAGTAGGGTGTGTAGAATGGGCAGGGTTTCCACTGCCCTTAGCCGTCAGAGTCTGTGCTGTACCACACATCTTAGACAGCAGAGAGAGTCCGGTCACCACGGCTGCCGAGGTGCAAAGAGGAAAAGGCAGGGGAAAACTCGCTCAGACTGAGTCTCTGCTCCATGCTTAGCCTCAGCTCCTGAGCCTGTAGAGACAGCCAAGAGCCACCAGGTAATCCAGGCAGTGCGGTGGAAAGGGAACACGGAAACTAAGGTACCAGATTCCTGACTCACAATGCCAATAGAGCCAATAAACCATTTACCTTGAGCTTTAGATTAGAGACATTCGTTGGCGATAATGACTTTCTTGGGGCCACTGCGGCCCCAAGGGGCTTTCAAGGGCTCAAGAGCTACTGAAGGTGTGTGCTCTTATCTTCCGCTAGGGAGCGCCAACAGCGTTCGCTAATGGTGACATTTTGCCCACAACCCTTGACCTGTTATTATTCCTTAAATGACACCCGAGGCTGGGACTGATCCATTTTTAAGACACTGCAGGCCACCCCTGCCCACAGGCCGTGAGGTCAGCAGTACTCAGGGGCTGCCTATGGGTGCCGCTACTTACCTGTTCTCTCTACCTTCGGAGCAACTGTTCACAGCACAAGATGCTGCCACCGTCTGAGACTTGGAAAGACCCTCTGAGGGAGGTCCTCTGTGGAGTATTGGGGTCATTCTGCTGCCCGAAGGGTGTAGAGAAGACTAAGATTCCAGCTGACAGGTACTACCCAGCACTGAAGTGCGGGGAGACAGATTCAGTCGCGTTTCAGAAGAGCTGCCTTTGATGGCCCTGATAGCCGATTCTCTCGCTTCCCTCGGAGGTTTTTGCATCTTACTTTATGGGATTCTGTGGTCTAGAATACTCCATAAATCACTACGCGCCTTTCAGAGTCACTCTGTATGCTTCATTCACACGTCCTGACAGTTCCTGAACCATGAAGAGGTCTATGCAGTGGCTGAAAGGCCTGGCCAGGCCTCCTGAGCTCCTATAGATAAATCTATCAGTCGCCTGGCCAGTCCATGCTGGTTTCCGGGCAGAACCGGGGCCTAAATGATCAGAAGTCTGGAAATGTTTAATGACACCGACACTTTGCAAATGCAGCAGAGGGGCAGGTCAGAATCCCCTTGCATCCCTAAGATTGAACAGTGGTCCAGCAATGGTGCTAAAGCCGTGTGTGTTTTCTTGGCTCATGTACTAAGTCTGGGGTTAATCGGAGCAGGTCTAAAACAAAAAGCCTAATGTGAGGCATTAAGCTATATTGACCCTAGGACTGACATCAAGCTGGGGTAGTGGACAGAGAGCCTTGGGGAAGGCCTACAGAGACAGGTTCTACTCTGAGCTACTACCCTCCTAGACCACACACACACACACACACACACACACACACACACACACACCTACCTACCAGTTCATCTTGCCTTGCAAGTCATATGCTTGAGGAATGTCTGAGCAATGATCTTCCTTTATGGATCAGAAGGTGGGACCACATCCTCCTTCACCTGCATATGCTGGATTTGGAAAGATGGGCTCAGTGCAAAAGCTCAAGACCATATCAGCAGGTAAGTGGTGTCAGGTGTCTTTAGAGCCTTAGAACACCTGACAGCTCCCCTGCTAACCAGGTCCCAGGCAGACCATGCGGAGCCCACAAGGGCTGTAAATAAAGCCAGTTCAGTTTCCACTTTCTCTTCACACTTCCTTCCAGCTTAGCAGTCTTTGCTGGGCTTGAATTGAAGTGCTGATTTGCACCAGTGTGGAAAGGGCAATACTGCTCTTTGTGTGACCCTCAAATGCTACAAAATGCTGCTCCGAGATTCTATCTTAGTTTCTGATGTGACGCATCTTCCCCTGAATGCTGGACACCGCAGCAGTCCTCATGGAGATAGGCCGAGTGGTCAGCGCGTTCCAGTATGCAGCTTCCTAATCTAGGCATAACGTGCTTCCCCACCTCTGTACAAACACCTGCATCCCTTCCATCCACGCCTTCACAGAGGGCAGATTCCTCTAGTAATTCACAGCTGCTCTTGACCTTGTGAAGGAACTGACTTTGTCTCTCAGTGACATCTTGATCTCAGGAGTGTACAACATACAGTCCAGGTCCTAACTGTGTGGCTGTGGAACCTTGCATAATCTCAACTGTCTCACTTATAAAATGAGTTGAAGAAGAGTGCCCAACCGGAACGTGTCCAGTCCTGACTAAAGTGGAGAGATGCTTATGTGTTCCTGGCTCAAGGGGGAGTGTGCCAGATGGACTGTCTTTAACCTGTGCCCTTCTTGGGGCTCCAAGTCAGGGATTCAGAAATACCCGGCTGATTTCTCAGTGCTGCCTGCGTCCTGAGGGTTGCCACATTATTTCCTAGTGTGTGTTCTGGGAACACCATGGGACCTGAAAATTGTACATTCCCCATTCTGTGCTACTAAAGGGAGGTAGGCTGTGTTATAAGACACCGTTCCGTGAAATAGCACACAATAAAACACATTGTATCCTTTCCTGAGAAGGTCTGCATGATGACACTGCCTGAACTTAAATATTAATATGTATTCTGCAGAACCCAGAGGCCACCAATGCTACTGTAGAGAAGGTTAGTTTGTTCAAAGCAGAGCTTGGGCATTGTTGCTTTGTGAGCTTCCCTTCATGTGACTAACCAACTTCAGCTTGAATACTGTCCTGCCAGGAGCCCCACCGCTTTATAAGGCCAGCAATGCCATCCACAGAAGATGCTATTTTTGGAAAGCTCTTTATAGTGAGTAGCCTTCCAGACTCCAACCCATGACCTACCCCCCAAACAGGTTTCTATACAGGTACTGGCTCTCTCCCATATTTCAAGGAGCTATGAAGATCCTTCACTCCCTAACCAAAATAATGAACAAAACTATATATGAATAAAAAGAATTGTATAAATGTGCTCTTAATTGGTATCATAAAAGTAGGTATGTACATATCCACATAGGCATTTACAGTTTTTCATTTGCATATGCATAAACATTTCTAGATATAAACACCAATAGACTATCAGGATTGACTCAACGTGGTGGTTTGAAGGAACGTGGCTCCCATCGACTCAGAGAGTGGCATTATTGGGGTGTGACCTTATTGGAGTACGTGTGACCTTGTTGGAGGAAGTGTGTAACAGGGCGGTGGGCTCTGAGGTTTCAGAAGCTCAAGCCAGGACCAGTGTCTCACCCTCTCTTCCTGCTGCCTGGGATCCTGATGTAGAATTCTCAGCTCCTCTCCAGCACCATGTCTGCCGTGACAATAATGAACTAAGAATCTGAACTGCAAGTCAGCCTCAGTTACATGCTTTTCTTTATAAGAATCACCATGGCCATGAGGTCTCTTCACAGCAATATAAAATCCTCACTCTAACACGCAAACATGTATGATTGGAAAATCTGAAGTTAGAGGACACTGTGTATTGTTGCCTAAGTACCACCATGTGAGTGGATTTATTCTTTGAGAGGAATACATAAAATAAAAGAAAAATGCCTAATTTTATAGTTATCTACCAACTGCTCAGTTTCACTTCCTCTCCACCACATTATTCGATGAGCTTGCTTTCTCAACCTTCACCCAATTTTCCCTTTTCAATTTAACACTGAACATAGGGGGTAGAGGAGCGTGGAGCACGTTCCGGAAACTTCCTCCAGGACAAGGTCTGACAACTCTGAAGGAGAATACCCATGGAGCAGCACTTTCAGCCAGACCGCATTTCTTCGTCTGGACCTTACTAAAATATTTATTCTCTTCATAAAGGAAGTGTGGGCATGTTGGGTGCCATGTGTTAGTACTCAGCTGTAGGCTGAGGCAGGGGCATCTCGGGCTCTCACTAGCCAGGGCTATACAGAAAGACCCTGTTCCAGGAAAAAGAAAGGAAAGAAGAAAGGAAGGAAGAGAGGGAGGGAGGAAGGAAGGAAGGAAGGAAGGAAGGAAGGAAGGAAGGAAGGAAGGAAGGAAGGAAAGAAAAAGAAAATCCATAAAAATTAAATTCCATTTAAAACGAAAGTGAGAGGCGGATGCGCCAGTTAGCATCCTGGTCCCATCATGGGCTTAGAAATCTATTCCCGCGCTGTGCTGCCTCTCCTGCTGCGGTCTGACAAACACAGACGGTTCCTGGAGCAGAGTCCCCATAACGATGTCTGTGGAACGTTGCGCCCCACAGATGCTCCGCAGACCTCTCGCGTGTGCTCTGCAGAAGTGTGTGTGCCTCCTCCATGTACTCAGCGCAGTGTAACTTCACTAGGACGGCCCCCAGCCATGGAGACACTGAGCAGAGGACGTTTATTCTGATCCGCATTTCACCAGGGATGATTCGCGTATAGGAAAACCCAATGACTTCAACTAGACATCCTCTGGGTTGCAAAGTATGCTCTTACTTGCGAGACCAGAGCAGAGAAAAACTGTATTCGAGAGCAAGGAGCAGTTGGTGAGAAAGTCTAACAGGATTTTACACAATCCTTCCTGTTCCCAAAGCAGAATGACACTCAGGAATACGTTGAAGAGATAAACCAAACTACTTGAGACAGAAGGGCCTTACCACTCCTTTCTCACCTAGAGCGGAGAGCGGCTTTCCTCTCCAGCTCCCCCTGCATCCTCTGATCTTGCACACTTTCCCAAACTCTGTAGTGCACTGTATTCGTCTTCCCCTCTTCTGACAGTGGCAAGGAGCCCAGCGGCCACATGTTTATGAGCACCGAGAGAATCGCTGTGTGTTTTCCTCCGTGGATCATGCCGTATCCCTTCTGCCCTGGAGACTGTCCCCACTTGGCTCTCAAGCCCAGCCCCATTAGGCTCAGCCATACCACAGCCTCAGTGTAATATCTCCAGGAACTCTCCCGAGGAAGACCTGCTGTGCTTTCGCTCCTAACGACGCGCAGCATCACAGGACATATTATCTGGAGTGACATGAGATCCTGGGCTGGGAACACTCATCACATAGACGAGATTATTACACAGAAATATTGCTCCGACTCTGGTGTTATTTGAAAGTGGGAGACTTGCTAGATTTAGTGCGAGGGAAGCTATATATAACTTGTTTGGATGGAGTTAACCTCTGTATGGACTTCCTCGGGGATCGAGTGCATTTATCACGCACCAAAGCTATTAGTGCCACGGCAGGCTGTTGCAATATAACACACGCTTGCTGTCATCAGCCCCCAGTAACGCAAAACCAAGATGTTCACTTGGAATTGTAGGAGCCCTTTGGCAGTTCCAGCTCAATGCCTACTCAATTCACGGCACAAATCCACAGATTCCTAGAACTCGCTTCACATTCGTAAGCGCATGAAGTAAAATATACACAAGAAAATTGAAAAGCTCCATAAAATATCTCAGTTTTTTTTTTCCTAAATATCCAGATGCTTTACTTTGTCTGGCAAAAGCAGCTATAATTTTTACTGCTTTCTTGTTTCCATATTTAATCTCTCTTGGCTATGGACCTGTCCATGTAAGATGCTTTCCCATTCAAACCTCAGACATGAAGCTTGAACTTGAAAATGACTTAAAAGAAAACTCACAGCTTCTCTTCTAGGCTCTCTGGCGTCCTTATGAGCCCTGGATGTACTGCATGTTGCAGTCTGGCATGCTGAAGCCCAGGAGCATCAGGGACCTGAGAGTTAGGGCCACAGCGAGGTCTCAGCATGGCAGGTTCACCTGTACTCGGTGTTACCTGGGGAAGCCTGGCTCTCAGGCTGCAAACGTCAGCACCCTAAATGTGCTGTAAAATGAGAACTGAAGGAACGCACTGCTCGCCAGGTGATCGTTGCCCTTGTCTGTAAATCCAGTATTGTGAAGAGAAAGGACTGTTTCTGAATTCTTCGTCTGTGATGTGATCTCCTACCCAGGAATCCCCAAGAAAACCCTTTTCTAGTGGCCTCTTCTATCTTAGCCAAATAACACTGGAGAGCTGGCTTTTGCCAGTTAGAACCTCAAGTCCACAGAACCCATCTCCATTTCTCTTCATCTCTCTATTAACCCGCTCCCACTGCCTTTGTTCTGTAAGTGATGTGAAGCAACCTTAAATGGGGGTCACAAACCTGAATGGGGGGGTCTTAAAATTTTACCAATGTTAAAAGATTTCTGGAATGTGCAACAACCAAAACCCAATTCAAAATCAAACCCATAATAAATCCGAGGTGCGTGTTTCTGTTGCAGTGCCCAACTTCACTTCAACCTTGGTTCTGAACAGTGTCCTTCCTATGTTCTCCATGCCACTCAATGACTCCTAACCCTGCCTGGAGCAGCTCAGCTCAGATTCAAGACTATTATGCGTTGCGGACTGCAGCGGCTTTACGGTACACACAAGCATAATGGATTGATTACAACAAAACAAGTGAAGCAAAATATACACAAGAAAATTGAAAAGCTCCATGAAATATCTTTATCCAGGTTTTTCACTATTATCCTATCGTTCCTCTGCATGTAAGTACCTACTTAGGGTATCTTTGGATTGGGTTGTATTGGGATGCTTGATTTTAAAACTTGCTGACTTGAGTTTCATATAAAAAAGTCATTAAGTGAATTTTGGTTTGGAATTTTCAACAATTTTTGAAATGGCCCTAAACATACTTCTGCTTTGTACTATGTATTTTTCCCATAAACTGGTGTATCTTTTAAAACAGGATGTAAGTATAATGTAATACCATTTAGCTATGAAAATGGATGGATTTTTTTTTCTTTTTCAATTAACTTTACTGTGAAAAACTTGGAAGCAAAAACCATCCCAGGTTGAAATTAACCAGATTCTAAGTTGAACTTCTACACGGTTAGACTGGGCATTCTGAACTTATGGAGTTTCACAGTGGATTTTACACTTTCACTGTTGAATATATTTTATGCACCTATCTGCCACTAAAAGTGAAAAATCTATGACCCAGATGGAGCTAGAAGAAAAATAGCTTTATGTCTCTTTTCATAACTTATGTCTATTTTTATTTAATTTTTTTATTTTTTGAAAATTTCATGATTATTATATTTGCAACACTGTCACTCCCCTCCCCTTCCAGCTTCTCCCACAACCTCGCTATTCCTCTCGCATTTATAGATGTGCGCACACACACACATAGTTAGACCAATTGGATGATAGATAGATAGATAGATAGATAGATAGATAGATAGAGAGATAGATAGATAGATAGAGAGATAGATAGATAGATGATAGATGTAGGTGATAAAGGTGTAGATTTAGATACAAATATTCCATACAGTGTTAGCTTTCCCCTTGTTAAATATTTTTGTCCTCATGATGGTATAATTTTTACTATAGTCATCAAATGCAATTTCTAAAGCTTGAGTAAATAAAGACTATGCATTCAATTTCTTTTCCTTTTTCTTCCTGATGTCTTAAGGTTTTTTTGTCTTTTATTTGCATGTTGTTTGCAGAAACCCCTAACCCAGCTCTCAGAGGAAGCACTGCTAGCAGCTCTGGCTCTTCATTGTACTTAGATAACTTCATTACTGAATAACTTTGCTAGGCACAGACTTACCAGGTGGGAAGGACATTTTACATTTTAATTTTGCTTTAAATTTTGAATCATCTTACAGATGACAGATTTTTTTTCATGACAGTTTATGCACACTTAGTTTTGGTCCCCTTCCCCTCATGCCCCTGCCCACTATTTCTACTTAAATCTGTCCATGCCCAGTGTTTCTCCTTCCACACAATAATGTGCGTTCTGTTACCCTCCCTACCCCTCTCCCTTCAAGCCTCGTCTTGCCCCCCTTGCGGGCCTCTACCGTGCATTCACACCCACATGGAAATACACAGATGGACCTTAGAGGTTAAAATCTGCGTACGAGAGAGCATGCAGTCTTTCTCTCTGACTCTGGGTTATCGCATTGAATATAATATTAATTTTTGGGTTCCACTCATTTTCATTGATTTTCCTTTTCTTTTACGTCTGGATAAAATGTGTGTGGGTCCACATTTTCATTGTCATCTTGTCTACTGATGAGCATCTAGGTTGATTCCATTTCCTTGCTGTTGTGGATAGAGCATAAACACGAACGAGAAAGAACCATGTAGTAGGAGACAGTGCCGTTTGGGTGCGTGCCCGGGGCTCTTACTGCCGGGTCGCATCATAAGTCTATTTTTATCTTTTTGAGAAACCTCCATCCTGATTTTCCCAGTGGTAACACTGGTTTACAATCCCATGAACGGTGCACAGGGGCTCCTCTTTCCCCACACCCTCGTCAGCATCTGCTGTCATTATCTTCCTGATGGTAGAGACACTATGTTCACATCTTGTATCTGAAAAAGAGCTTGCATCCAAGATAAATAAGAAATATTTCAACTCCAAATAAAACTAACACAATTAAGAACAGGCAAATGATTTCAGCAGGCTTTTCCTCAAAGCAGGGGATAGTGAATAAGCGCGTTAAAGGATCGAAACAGCAGCATTGCTAGGCAATTGCGAGTCAAACCAGAATGAAGTACCTGTTCACACGCTGAGGAGAGCTGTCAGAGTAAAGAGTTAGACAGGCAAAAGTCCTGGGAAGGGCCGAAGAACTGGAATCCTCATTCATCACTGAAGGGGGATGTAAATAGCACATTCACATGGGGAAAAACTTGGCAGCTTCTCAAAATACTAAACAGAGATATAGAGTTACTTATGAGCCAGAAATCCAACTCCAAACTGTAGACCCAGAAGAACTAAAAATATATGTTTATAAAAAAATCTTTTACATGAAGGTACCTAGCATACTACTCAAAATACAACCCGAAGTAGAAACAACCCAATGTCCATCAAGCAACAAATGGATGAACAAAATTCATTAGCACTACACAAAGGAATATTATTCAGCCATAAGGGATGAAATATAATACCAACATGTGATAGACTGAATGTACATTGTAACAAACCCAATAAAAGAGTCTACAAAATGCAAAGGGCACATATCACATGATGTCATTTGTAGGAAGTGTCAAGAATATAGAAATACATAGTGACAAAATACATATTAGTAAGCAGGATGCCAAGGCATAGAGAAAACGGGATCAACAGGGGAAGCTCTGGGGTTCCTTTGGGTGGTGGTGACCACATTTCTGGGTTAAATGTGGAGATAATTGAACAGTCCTATGAATGTATTAACCAATGAGTTTTTTTTTTTTTGTTTGTTTTTTTTGTTTTTTTTGTTTTTCGAGACAGGGTTTCTCTGTGGTTTTGGAGCCTGTCCTGGAACTAGCTCTTGTAGACCAGGCTGGTCTCGAACTCACAGAGATCCGCCTGCCTCTGCCTCCCAAGTGCTGGGATTAAAGGCGTGCACCACCACCGCCCGGCAACCAATGAGTTTTTTAATTCAAAAGGATGACCGTATGTAACATAAGTTATATTTTAATTTAAAACAAGTAAGCATGCTTGTTTAATTTTTAGAAGATAATACTTGTAGATAATTGTGGCATGCACTGTGACATTTTGATGAATGAGTTGTGGAATGATTTAGTCAATGCAATTAACATAACTTGCATTTTAGATACTTCATTTTATTTGTTTTTAAGTAGTCTTTGCCTCCAGTGCAAAGAAGCAATGAGCTGGGCAGTCACTGCAACCCTGCTTGGTCAACGACTTCATCTTAAATGACACAGAGTTTGGTACACGTTTGTGGAGTACACTACGACAATTCAATAGTTATGTACAGCAGACAACTAAGATGCCCTATAAGGGAACAGCACGCGCTTGCTCCTGATCTCCGTTGCTCTGATGAGCACACTGACACTTGGCAGATGTCCCTGCGTAGGTAGCGGTACTTCTCACTTCAAGGCGTGTTTGCTCCACAGTCTCAGCGTTCTCTTCACTCTTCCTTACGGGAAAAGCTGTCTCTGCTCACTCCCAGAGGAGCTTTGCAACGTTTCAGCAGTGATCTAGTTGTCTAGGACTTCCCTTGAAATCCCAGCCAGGCTCTTGCATTCTCTAAACGGAACCCAAGTCCATCATCATCCATTTTCTTTGTTAGGTGTATTTAGCTCGTCATCTGGAGGCCCAAGAGCCAGGGCGGCAGCTAGTGAGGCCCTTCAAGCCCATGGAGAGCACTGGAGCAGCGTGCGATGCCATAAGGCAAGACAGAGTGAGCTTGTTAGCGCCCATCGCTCTTCGTCTTCTTTCAAAGCCACCAGTGTCACCATGGGATAGGAGGCAGCATTATGACCTCATCTAATCCCAATGATCTCCCAAAGGCCCCGCCTCTCAATACCATCAAGTGATGAATTTGTGGATTGTTTCCAAAGCATGAATGACGGAAAACATTCCGAAAGCACGGTGGAGCTTTGGACAGCTGGCGTGCTAGGAGCAGCCTTTCTCCTCACCCTGTCTCCCTAACTAAACTGAGCTGATCTCTGAGGCAAATCAAATCGCCACCACACTCTGAAAATACCGAATTTCCTAGGGGGCTTCAAGTCGGAACAAAAGGCTGGCTGTTTTCTGGGACCTCCACTCTCCTGGCCCCCGGGAGCTTTTGGAACCACCTGTGTGTTAGCAGTGGGTGTCTTTGAGTCCTGTCTTAGGACAAATTTCCCTCTGTCTTACTGGGTCTCTGCATGAGCCCTTTCCAGTCTGTGCATATGTCATGCAAATACTGGCAACAATCACCCAGAATTCTCTCTCCCAGAACACTGAACATTCAAATTCTTCTCTGGGAAGTGCTTCCTGGATAATTGACAGCAAAACAACTTTTCTAGAAGTCATCCTCTTCCTAGTCCTGATACCCCAAAATCTTGTTCCTCTTTCTCCTATCAACAGCATAGGCCCCACAGGGAGGCTCAAGCAGCCACCCCAGCCTCGTTCTCCCCTCATCACTATAGCTGGAGCTCGTCATTCCAGAATCCAGCCTGCTCCTGAACATTCTCATTATTCATTTCTTCTCTTTCTGGAGCATCCTAGCCTAGGAGGTTTGCCCCAACTTCCCAAAATCCAGTAGAGACATCCTGGCTCCCTTTATTTCAGGGGCTATAATTTACTCACTGAGAACAGATCTGACTCTGGATTCTGATTGTCCTTGGTGCATCCAGCTCCCTCCCTAAAACCTCAGCTCCAGGACATGGCCAAGTCTCATCTGCCTCTATTCCCTGGGTACTCAAAACAAATACATGGCGAATAGCTGAATGTGTAGCAGCCATTTGAAGCTGTAAAGATGTTCAGGGAGAAAACGGCTGAGAGCTAGGAAAACAATGAGCAATGCTGAAAGGGCTTCAACACGGATCAGATGTGTTCTCCCGAGGAATGTCTCCACGCACGTGTGAAGAGAAAAGCCATGAGAACATCACCAAAAGCTTGGCGACAAGCTTAGCGGCCATCTTTCCCTCCATGGAGGAACTGACTGACTTCGCTGTAACTAAGAAGGAGGTGATAGGCAGCTCTATCTGTCCACGCTCCAAATCCTGGCTGGCTGAAGACCCTCCAAGAGTTGACTTTAGTTTTCCTGACAGTACAAATGTATTTCTTCTACTTATTGGCAAGTCAAATAATTTCGTTGCAATATTCCTCCTTGACGGTACCCAGAAAAATGAGATAACCTTGACCAGTGTTTGAATTTCCAATGATGTCACTGGAAGAGTAGGTTTTAAAATAAAAGCACCTACTTTAAAAGCACTATTCTCCAAGACCTGCAATGGCAGATGCAGTCTCCCAGAGCTTGCTTTCAGGCCTTGATTCCCAAGTCCTGGAAGCAGTGCATATGTTTATCTCTGGGCTCAGTGGGAGAGTACCTCTCCATGCCAAAATCCACATATCGCTTATGAAATAAAAGATATCAGGTCTCCCTGCTGTGTAAGCAGTAGATCAATAATACAGAACAAAATCTGGATAAAAAGCCTAGTTGTTGACAGGGTTCCACTGCCCGCCAATTTCTCCTTTTAACTAAAAAAGACCAGTACAATATTTGTGAAATATACATTTTGTGTCTGTGCACATTTCCTGAGATGTAACTCCTAAGTTCCATAGAGCCCATGGAATGTATGTTGTACACTATCTTAGAATTTCTATGGCTGTGAAGAGACACCATGACCACAACAATTCTTTGAAGGAAAACATTTAATTGGGGTGGCTTGCTTACAGTTTCACGGGTTCCGTCCATTATCATCATGATGGGGAGCATTGTATCAGGCAAGCAGATGTGGTCCTGGAGTAGTACATCTTTCAGGAAACAGGAAATACACTGAGACACTGGGTTACCGGTATCTTGAGCACAGGAAACCTCAAAACCTGCCCTCACAGTGACACACTTCCTCCAACAAGGCCACACCTCCTAACAGTGCCACTCCCTATGAGATTATGAGGACCAAGTACATTCAAACTACCACATTTCACTCCCTCAACCCCATAAACTTATACCAATATCATAATGCAAAATGCATTTATTTATTTATTTATTTATTTATTGGTTTTTCGAGACAGGGTTTCTCTGTAGCTTTGGTGCCCGTCCCAGAACTAGCTCTTGTAGACCAGGCTGGCCTCGAACTCCCAGAGATCTGCCTGCCTCTGCCTCCCGAGTGCTGGGATTAAAGGTGTGCACCACCACCGCCTGGCTGCAAAATGCATTTAATCCAAATGCAAAGTCCCCATAGAGTCTATCACAGCATCAATAATGTTTTAAAGTTCAAAGTCTCTTCATGCAGTCTCTTAACTGTAATCACATAAAAATCAAAATCAAAAACAGATCACATACTTCCAACATATAATGGCACAGGATATACATTACCATTCTAAAATGCAGGGAAGGGAGCATAGTGAGGAAAGACTGGACCAAAGCAAGATTGAAAACCAACTAGGTAAACTCTAAACAATGCATCTTCATGTCTGATAACAAAACGCTCTTCAAATCTCCAACTTCATTCAGCTTTGTTGACTGCAAAACATTTCTTTCTCTTGAACTGGTTCCACTCCCCATTAGCAGCTCTCCTCAGCAGGTATTTCACAACTCAGACTATACCCACTCCAACAAATCCCTACCTCCTAATAGTGGCACTCCCTGTGAGATTAGAGATGTCAATTACATTCAAACTACCACATACACTAACATGTTAACAGATGGCCTGAAGGCTGAGGAGTTTCAGGTTAGTACTTGGTCCCCCAAAAGACCAAGGCTTAATCAATCACGGCTATAAAGAAGCACTTGTAAACTGGGTAGTGGTGGTGCCACCTTTAATCCCAGGACTTGGGGGACAGAGGCAGACAGATCCCTGTGAAGCCTGCCTGGACCACCATAGCAAAGAAACACTGTCTGGTGGGGGGCAGATAATAGACGCCCTTATGAAATCCAAAGGTCAGGTATAAGCTTCCTGCCAATAATAGAACTCATGGTGGCCCGCAGGATGGTAAGATCTACAAAGAGATTTATAGAAGCAGACTCTCCAAGGCATGGAGCCCTTCAGGACTCACAATAGATATCTTTTATCTGGGAGTAGGAATCTGTGTGTGGCAATTTCTAGAAATAGTCCATCTTCGTGGAGGCTTGTGAAACTCTGGATGAAAGCAAACTTCATATGTCTGGGAAAGCTGAAACATAGAGGATTCACAAGGCTCCTCCCCAAGGTTCCAGACACAGTGAACAAGTGGTGGTTGGGGGGAGACTTTGACCAAATGAGCTGCCTGGTGTTGGGGCGTTCTCTGACCTTTTGAGCCACCTGCAGATCTCACAGAGAGCTCCAGGGTTCCAGCTCTCATCCGTTGTCACCCACATCCACGCTTGAGTGGCTTTCAGTGATGCATCTGCCTCTGAGTGACCCACACTCCTGTAAGTGACCCTGGAAGACCCACTGACTAACCAAGTTGAACTTTAAAGACAAAGGCCACATGATCTGATACAATGAGGGCCATCAGTCCACAGTGGCCTGACCGCATCGTACTAACTACTGAATACACTTGTTCATCCCCAGCTGAGGTCCCTGCAAATACTACAGAAACAATGGAAGAAGGACAAGTTTACTGAGGAAACTGGGCGTGCATTAAGATTCCAAGTTCACTGGACCTGATAGGACTGTGATCGCTGAAAAGTTAAGAAGAAAGTTAATCAAGGATCTTGAGACACATGAGCTAAGAGGCACAAGGACAGATGGGACTGACTTAGTCTGACTTGTGAATCAGATCAGTGAAGGGGAGCAGCCCACAGGGGATGGAAAAGAACCAAGCAAAGTGCCTGTCCAGGTCACTCAAAGGCAGAGGTGGAAAGCTTGGCTTTCAATTGGAGTTCCTAAGGAAGATGCTGGCAGAATACCAAGGCTGTGCTAGTGAGCTCCTGAGAGACTTATTTATTTATTTAGCTAGCTAGCTATCTTATTTATTTGTCAGGGTTTCTTTATGTAGTCCAGGTTGTCCTGGAACTCACTCTGTAGACCAGGCTGGCCTCAAACTCACAGAGACCCACCTTCCTCTGCCTCCCAAGTGCTGGGATTAAAGGCGTGTGCTGCCACCACTCAGATGCTCCTGGGAGACTTTCAAGCCTGCAGAGAAGTCCTCAGGAAGCACAAAGGATCTCTTTTAAAAATGTGAGGGAGAGAGACTAAGCTTCCAGGGGCGGGAAGTCCTGCTCCCAGAGCACGCTGCATACTTCTCTCCAGCAGGAAAAGATGCTGATGCTGGAACTCATTCGCCCAACCCAGATGTGGCCCAGAGAGGGACAAGAGGAGTGGCTACAGCTGTAGTACTGCTCCCCACATCCGGCCAGGCCAAAGGCCATCATAGCAACCATGGCTGAAGGAGAGACAATGGCTGCCTTCAGCCCAGAGCTTGTCAGAACAGAGGAAGCTGGCAAGTGCTGGAACCTGCTCTTCTTGGCCGTGGGCAAACCAGAGCAGTGTGAGCCATTAACTCCCACCCCTTAAGGAGAAGGAAACTTGGAAGGCCTATTGCAATATCAGGGGGTGAAGAAAGTGGAGAGCTCACCGAAATGTCTGAGGATTAAGACTCTTGTCTAGCACTGTAAGCCATGTTTCTAGGGAAGTCACAGGCCTTAGGGAGGAACGCGCTGCTGTTGGATATGGTTGTTGTGTCGCAAACTGCTTTCTAAACATTCATGCTTTTGGCAATAGGTCACTGTTGTTGCCGGCAGCAACGAGTCGTGGAAGGAAATGTAATGGGTGGTGTACCAAAGAGATTCATAACCACTAATGAAGCCTCTGAAAACAAATGACAGATGTCCAATGCCTAGCCATAGATGGACATCTATGTCACCCCCTCCAAGGTTCAGGGAGCATCACGGGTAGCCTAGGAGCCCAATCTTAGCCATAGATGAACATCTATGTCATCTCCAAGGCTCAGGGAGCATCACAGGAGAGAGGATGAAATGAATGCAAGAGCCAGAGGAAGGGAGACCTGCGTAGCAATTTCCTCAGTTAAAATAGTCCATCCTGGAAGGAGGCTCTGGAGGCTCAAGACATAAATAAACTTCATTAGTCTGGGAAAGCTGAAAGTTATAAGGGTCACAAGACCTTTTCCCAAGCTTTTAGAAGCAGTAACCACTGGCCAAAGGGGGAGACTTAGGCCCACTAACCTGCTTGGGGAGGACTCTGTGACCCATCAAGATGACTTTAAGTTTTGTAGAGAGCTCCAAGAGGCCAGCTTTCACAAATTGTAGCCCATGATGGGGTGGGCGTTCAGCGATGCAACCTCTGTTGAATCATCTTCCATAAGTGATCTCTTACTCATCCTCCTGTACATTACCAGAACAAAGTCATGGACTGGCCAAGCTGGGCTTTTGTGGCATTGTTACTGTGGCCTCTTATTAGTTTCCTATCTGGGACAAATTGACATCTCTTCACATCTTTCCAGGAATAGTGTCCCTACAACAGTATCTTAGAAAGCACCCTCCCCAATCCTTTAGTAAACCTACCTGTTATCCCCAGCGGTCTGCCATGGGAACCCTGCCAGAAGGTCACAAGCAAGGCAGAAAAACACCTGAGGACTGTGACTGGCATCTGAGGAAGAACAAGATCAAGGGTAGTCTTGGGCTCAAAGCCCTCCACCTGTGACTCTGGTGCCAGTAGACAGTGTCACAGCCTGAGTGGCATTAGAGGGGACCCAGCTGCTGCCTGCTGCAGAGGTGACTGCTTGCTTGCTGGTGAGAAGTCCCCCACACTGGGGATCACACCCACCTTCTGCGATGATTAGTCCTGAGGGGGAGTGAAGGAGAAGCTCTGTCTGGCCTTGTCCGCCTGCTTGGGAACCAGCTAGCTCTGTTTGTGTTCCAGCTGGAGAGCGGGCAGGTGACCTGGATTTGGCCAACCAATTACTTCAACTCAGTATGTTGAAATTGGAAAGAGGTGCGTGCCTTTAGAACTGAGAAAATACCCAAGGCAGCCAAAGAAAGGCCCAGCAATCACATCCAGAAAGCCATTCCTGTGGCTGCTTATCTGGGCTGCTTTCCCTGTCACCCAGTCTCACCTGGTTCCAGTCAGTTCTTCAGTCCTGCCTGCCCACCTCCCCATGAACTCTGGGTGTGCCCCTCAGAGTCCAAGGCATAATTCTGTTGCTAGCTTAGCCAGGACCTGGATCTGGCTTTGGCAACTAAACTCCTACCCTGAGCCCTCTCTTGGAACATCCACAGCAACCTGGCAGGTCCTGTCAGTCTCTCACCTCTGAGCTCACTCCTGGACCAGGCTCAGAGTCAGGACCAGCAAAGAACTAGTGACTAAATGAAATCCTGGTATAAAATGTGTGTGTGTGCACACACACGCGTGCATGTGCATGTGTGTATGTGTGCGTGTGTATGTATATTTGCAATATCGTGCCTTACACTTGGAGGGTTTGGAAGGACCCTCCTAGCTTCAGGAACTCTGCTTGTCACAGGAGACGCCATTGAGTCTCTCTGCTCAGATTCTCTGGCATGGAGCGGAGGCTCCAGTCACTTGTCTTTCTCCGGGGTAATGCTGAACAGCTGCTCCGAAGTGAGCACCAGATGAAGCTCTTATAACCCCCTTCTAAATGAAATGCAATAAAGATGACTTTCCCTTTCATAAACAAGGCCAGGAAGCCTGCCAAGGGATCTTGTCTTCTCCCTGCTTGGGCAACTCGCTGGCATCTGAGACAAGGCGAGGAGAGGGCAACTGCTCCCCGGGGACACCACCCCCATCCAGGCAGCTGCCTTTGCACCCCTCTCACAAACTGCTGTGAGGTCAGTTGCTGCTGGGCGTGGCATACTTTGCACCTCGGCAGAGCCAGGCTGCTCCTAGCCTTGCAACTGCGCCCTGCCAGCAGCATTCAAAGAGGGTGGAGGACGGCGGCTGGGAAGCGGCCGTCTAAGGAATGAGACAGATGCAAGGCCACATTCTCCAGACAGTTGACAGCATGAACAAATGCAGACCAGCCTAGAGGTGCAAGAAGGAGTCGGGGTGATGTGGAGAAGGGAACAGCATCTTGCATGAAGCCTTTAGGGAAGGAGGGACGTGGTTTTCTTTTCTTCTGGGACCTGGAGGACTAAAGCTGAGCCTCTTCATGGAAAAACTAAGAAAAATCTATGTGGAAGCCATGATTTCCCATCAGCCAGGGTGTGGGCCCTTGCATCCTTCGTTAGGCAAGGCTGAGATGAATGAAAAGGCTAACCATGTCACAGACAGCCCTGCCCTCATCACTCAAAGACGGTATGCGAGGAAAAGGGGGTGGATTTTTGTGTGCATCAATATTATCACATATACCTCCAGAGTCCATATCTTCATATACAGATAAGGAGTCTTCCAAACATCAGCCTTGTTCTGTGCACACACATTTATAACATGCCTTTCTCCTTAGAACATATCAGTGCTCCAAGTCATTGACTGACTCCTCCATGTCACACTTACTGGTTGGGCTGCACTTAGTCACATTCTAAAGAATGTGTCTTCATTACTTTGGGACCATGTGCCCTTTAGTCCGGTGCACAAAGGTGCTCAGTAAATATTGAATACACAAATGGCTAGATCTGTGTGACGAGATCAAAGGCCATAATACCCCTTAATGCCTACTGAGATTTTGGCAGCATTATATTAAGTCACAGAAGTCAGCCACAAGGGAGTATGTGGTATCTGATTCCATTTGTGCGAACCATTCCAAATCACAGATCTACAGAGACAAAACTGACTGCCTGGAAATGGGACCAGGGCTGAGGAAAGAGGGTGACTGCTAAGGGGGGGGGGGTAAAAAGGAGGGAAGCAAGTGTCCTGAGATGGATGATGGTGATGGTGTCGCATATTGTGACTCTACCAAAAGCTATTAAACTGTAGACTTGAAATGGGTGAACAGCTCGGTCTATGTCTGACATATCAACAAAGTTATTGCTTACAAAGAATAAAGGAAGAGAAGATCAATGGAGAGAATCGGTATAAGGAGCCAGGGTTGACTTGGCCTGCTTCCCCCAGAGCCATTTGTTATTGTCCCTGAGAGCCACAGAGTTCTTACTTCATTGCCACCTCTGGCCAACATCTGCCCTAGATCACTGGAGAAGAATACCCCTTTAAAGAAGCATCTCACCTGCCTCAGGTATGCTGTCTCTGCAAAGACTAGCAGGGACTCCTGCTTTATTGACCCTTAGAGACTGTTTGGGTATTGATTGACTTAGAGCTTTGTTGCTAGAGTCAGGAAGCCCCATTTACCAGCCCAAAAATCTTGACAACCCCAATCTCCCTACTATAAATGTCACAGATGATAAATTGGAGGTGAGTCTCCTGTAGGAAATGGTGGAACCCTATATCTGTTCCTGAGAAAAGCAAGACCAGGCAAAGCTCTGGGCTGCTCTCAGTCAGGTGTCTTAGCCTGGGGTCGGGGTGGAAGCAAGAATGAAGGCTGGGATTGGGGATGACTTTTTTAAAGGCCCTAAGCCATCCTGGGGCTCTGACCTACCAGGGATGGAAACATCAGAGGGAAGCAAATAACCTCATGATGGATTAGAGATGCGAAGAGAAGATAATCGCTTCTTCCTTTGTGGAGAAAATACCCTTCCCACTGAGAAGATGCAAGACCCTCTGAGGCCCGTGGGTATGGTCTGAGGCCCAGGAACTCAGGTAGGAAGTCTGCAGGCTCAGAGATCTGACCTCCACAGGCAACACCCATCAGGTAAAGTGGGGTATCAGAGTGTTTCCTGTTGAGACATCATTTAAAGGAATCCATTGAAAGAGGGGTGTACCACAAAGGACCAGAAACACATGGTAATGGTTTTGATTCACATCAGAGTAGCATCAAACTGCTTGCTTTCCCGGATTGCCATACCATGGGCTGAGGTGTGAAAATACCCTCTTTGGAGGCTGTTTTGGAACCCAGGAAGTGCAGGGAAAACATTGCCTTCTCTTCTGGGTATTTCTCACTCAGGATCCCACCTGGGACATCTCAGGAGAAGCCAAGCCCATTTCTTCCTCCACTTTCCAGAACGCAGTCAATCAACCCTGAATGCCGTGCCCCTTCCTTCAACATTGCCATCCGGAGAACCACACTCTTAAACTCTAAAGATCTTAGAAATAACTCTGGCCCGGCAGTTTTCAAATCCCTGGTGCATCTCCCGTCCGCATCGGTTCACAAAACAGTGCTGTTGGAAGACAGAGGGAAGAGGCAACAAGACACTGGGAGGGAGCCTGAAGCCCAGAAGTGCCTAGACTCAAGTAGCATGTGGGAGGGGTTCAGTCAGCAGCTACTTGGGAGGCTCAGGCCCCCCTCTCCACAGTGCTGAAGCCACTGCCCATTTCACACTGGAGGTGATGAGCATCCCAGCTCTCCTCTAAGGGCAGCCTGCAGCCCCAACCATTCTCTCATTCAGCAACTTTGCAAAAGATCTTAAAGTGTCCACTGAAGCCTTTGGTGACCTAAAGCTAGCGGCCTACTGTATGCCGGAGACCAGCTTTATGAAAGGAAAACTGGGCCCAACTAGAACATGCCCGTTTTAAGGACACCCCTTTTCGCCAATAAGAAAGCCTTGCCATTTCTTGGAAAACACATGCTTCTTTAATTTGCCACTTTTGGTGGAAATTCACATATAGAGAAATATTTCTCCACTAAAGAGGGAAGAGTGGCAGTGAATGAGCACCGACCCTCAGCTCCTACCCTGGGAACCCAGAGGAGGGTAGGGCATGGAGACCTGCCAGAGTGCTTCCTGCCATTATATCATTATTTCCAGACTCCAAAAGCTGTGTCCAACTTTCTAAGATGCTCTGATTTTGAAAAACCAAACCAAACACACAAACAAAAATCCTGGAGGAGTACCCCTGAGAACTATCCCTCATTTTCTAACTTGAGAAAACCATGGTTTCTTCTGAATATCCTCGGAAACCAGCAGCGAAAAATGCCATGGTTGGCAAATATGACTCTCAAGTTGAGACACCATTCTTAAGCTACCTGTGACGTGAACTGTCATTCCTCCCCGCAAACCTTCTATAGATTTCTAGCAGATGGTAACTTTACCCCTGGGAAAAACATGGGGTACCCCCAATCTCATCTTCTTCAAAACAGTAAGGGGCAACCACCACTTCACCCTCCTGCTCTCTCTGGTACTCTGAGGACCAGCCAAAGACAGTGATTTTTCCCTAGTGAAATGAAAATAGATATTAATTGATTCTCCACCATCTTGGCTTCATTATACAAAAGAAGTAAAAATTCCACTTCCCTCCAAAACTAGGGATGACTAGGTAGAATCTGTTTGAATGCCCTGAGCCATTCAGTTAACAGCACATGTTTCTAGGCAAACATCAGTACTGGATTTGTGGTACATTCAGCTTTAGTTCCTGAGTCCCAACTTCTGGTGCTGATAATGTCATAGCATAGGCTGTGCACCTGACAAAACCAGCAAGAAAAACCAGCCAGGGTAAAATGTACATTCATCCAGAGAGAATAGCTTCCTTATTTTTCTGGAGAAGCCTTGCTTCACTTGGAAATGGTGGTCTTTCCCCCTGAATCTCTGTGACCTCTGATCGCTGGGCATTTATGGGTAATCTAGAAGTGTGGTGCCTACTACGAAGTCTGTGGTGCATAGTCTCACATTGGATGAGCGCTGGGAAACTTCCAGAGGCTGCCCCCTTCAGACTCACTCTTTTCCTCTCGCCAGTGAGCCTCATGCCTTGGAATCTCCTTGATCCTTATACATAACTGCATTTTTCTTTCTTATTTATGCCATAATGAATTTTTATTAAAGAAATTGAGGAACATCAGACTACTGGCATGAAAGAGCAAATACCTCGCTTTCCTCCTGTGGTCTGTTCCCACGCAACAGCCGGAGCGATACAGTGAAGCCCAGAGACTTCTCTGGAGCTCAGTAGCCTCCTCCCTCCCCCTGCCTGTTCCCCCACCTCCCACCACTCCTCCCCTGCTTCTCTGACTAAGGCCAGCATCTTTCACATGATCTTCAAGCTCTAGAGTCTCTCCCCACCTCACCTTTATCTGTCTCCCATCTGTGCTCTCATCCCATGGTCTCTCTCCCACCTGTGTAAGTTCAGTTACCCATGATTCCTCAGGCACACAGACAGATCCTGTCTCAGACATTTACACTTGTCCAGAGTTCACCTGGAACTTCTCTAGAAAGATATGGGCCTGAGGGCTTTCGTTATTTTCAGTCACATTGTTGAGTTCCTCTTGCGCCAACCCCACAATCTCTCACTCTCTTTCATCCTTGTCACCATCTGCCATGCCTTGTTTTTCTTTTTTCTTTTTTTTTTTTTACATTACCTTGTCTATTACGTGCCGGGTCATCACCTTGCTGAGAGCAAAAATCCACCAGTGGTACTCACAACATACAGAGGGGAATGCCACATCAATGTGGGACACTACTCTGTATGCTATGAACATGTTTTATTACCATTGGTTAATAACGAACTGATTTGGCCAATAACCAGGCAGAATACAGCCAGGTGGGAAATCCAAACAGAGAGACAGGGGAAAAAAGGGCAGAGTCAGAGAGATGCCAGCAGCTGCTGGGAAAGCAGGACATCAGTTAACAAGCCACAAGCCTTGTGGTAAAATATAAAATAATAAAAATGGGTTAATTTAAGTTATAAGAGCTAGTTAATAATAAGCCTGAGCTAATAGGCCAGTTCATAATTAATGTTAAGCCTCAGAGTAGTTATTTGGGAACTAGCAGGTAAGAGAGAAACCTCCAGTTACAATCCAGTTTCTATGCTTGGCATGTGGTTGGGTCTCAATAACTGAAATTACTATTCCTTTCAAATAAATTAATACAGAATAAGAAAGTACATGTGCCATGGCTAATCTTGATTGACAAATTGATCATGGGGGCCATGAGATGACACCATGGGTAAAGGCACTTGCCTCCAAACATGAGGACCCAGACTTTTTATCCCCAGAAACTACATAGTAGAATAGACTCCTGTAAGTTGTCCTCTGCCCTCACACATGGGCAGTGACATGGGCGCACACACACATGTGCATATGTACACATACAAATTTACAAGGAAAGAAAAGAAAAAGAGGATTGCCATGGAAACAAACCACTGTATGTGAAGGAGTTTCTAGATTAGACTAATTGAATTGAAAGACTCACCCCAAATGTAATCTAGACCCACCCTAAATGTAACCTCCACCATTGCATGGTCTGAGTCCCCATGTATAAAAAGGACAAAATGAGCTGAGGAGAATCATCCTGGTGTCTCTGACAGAGGACATAGTGTAACCAGCTGCTGCCAGATCCTATCACCATGACTCCCCTGTGTTGATGTGCCTTTTCCTCAAACTGAGTCCACATACAACTCTTCTTCCTCCATTTACTCTTATATTAGTGTATTTTTGTCACAGCAACACGAAAGTAACTAATACAGCTTGCACCTGGCAAAGGCACTCCTCCTATGGTCTCAAGAGAGAAAGTGCTCCAAGGCATCTATGCAGTTCTCTCCTCTTCTGTAGATGGAGGAGCTGCGGGCTGTGTCCCACCACCCGGCTAGCTTTACACCCGAAATAATTACATGGAAACTGTATTCTTTTAAACACTCCCTGGCCCATTAGTTCCAGCCTCTTATTGGCTAATTCTCACATCTTGATTAACCCATTTCTAATAATGTGTGTGGCACCATGAGGTGATGGCTTACCGGGAAGGATCTTAACCTGCGTCCATCTTGGAGAGGAGAGCTATAACATCTGTTTTGCTTCCCTTCTTCCCAGCATTCTGTTCTGTCTACTCCACCTATCTAAATTCTATTCTATCAAAAAGCCAAGGCAGTTTCTTTATTAACCAATGAAAGTAACACATAGACAAAAGACCCACCTACATCATTTCCCCTTTTTCTGTGTAAACAAAAAAGAAAGGTTTTAACTTTAACATAGTAAAATTACATATAGCAAAACAGTTTTCAAGCAAGAATTACAGTTACAATATTTATATCTATTTTATCTTTGATCATAACTAAGGAAAACTATAACTATCTATTTATTCTTCAACTCCATCAAAGCCAGAAGGATATAATACTACCTGAGTAAACAAGAAATAAGCAACTTCCAAACTCTAGAAATGACAGAGACATCTCACTGCCTGGACAGTCACCCAAAGTTCTTTTGTACCGTTGGGGCATCCATCTCTAGCCTACAGGCCCATAGTATCCAGCAGACATTTCCATGAAGCAGGAAATTCCAAAGACAATTCAGTCATTTTCTGCTGTGTCCTGCAGAATATCTCACAGAATCTTTCATGAATCAGGAACTCCGAAAGACCATCTCACCTTTAGGCAGGTTCAGCAGTCCTCTCTCTGTGGGTTCTCTGTGTTCAGTTTATGCAACAGTCCAGGCAAGAGCAGTTTCTTGCACAAATGGCTATAAAACTCCATAAGGAGCCTCTTTGATGCCCATCTTCCTCTCGAAGTAGATTAGTGCTGCCAGGAGCAGACATGTCTCATTGTCATGAAAAACCCTAAGTTATTAAAACATTAAATGCCATATTCTGTAGTCTTTGAAAGATATAAAGAATGCCTATCTGATATATCTATGCACATCTAGAAAATTTAACTAACATGACTACAAGCTTGACTATTATTGATGATTATCCATTAACAACCTATATTTCCTAATTATACATTACATTTTTAAATCAACTACCCAATCACAATACCTTAATCAAGGTCAGAAATATACATTTAATAAGATTGACCCCCAGCCACAAAATTATTTTTATTGCTACTTCATAACTGTAATTTTGCTACTGTTATGAGTTATAATATGTTTTCCAATGATCTTAGATGACCCCTGTGAAGGAATCACGACCCACAAGATGAGGAGAATCACTGGTTTCACACAGACACATACACAAAAATGAAAATAAAAATAGTAAAATAAGAAAAAATCTTTATTGTTTGAACTGTTGACTTGAGTTTCATTAAAGAAATGATTAACTGAACTTTGGGTGGAGAATAGAACAGAATTCCCAACAACTTCTGAAATGACCCTTGAACCCCTTTCTGCCATTTGCTCTGTCTGTGTAAGTGAAATAGCATCGAGAGGATTGATGATTCTAAAGTCAAAGTGTTGGTCGGCTCTGACAGACACCGAAGATACTCTGCTCTGCAATAACCAATGTTAAGTCTAGATTTAATCACTATGTAAAAATAAACAAACATGCCAGGCAATGGTGGTACTCACCTTTAATCCCAGCACTCGGGAGGCAGAAGCAGATGGATCTCTGTGAGTTCGAGACCATCCTGGTCTACAGAGCAAGTTCCAGAACAGTCAAGGCTACACAAGGAAAACTTGTCTCTCTTTTTACACACACATATATGCACACACACATATATCTATATAATAAATAAACAAACATATGCAGGTCAATATGCAAATTTACTTTTATCTTTAGTAAATGGTAAAAATAAATGCACACCAGGTAATGGATGTAAAATAAATTTCTTTATGACTTATGATCAGTCAGAAGTGCTGTTCGGGCCTCAGGCTGACAACCATCAGGCCTTCTCTGAACTAATGCCAGCAGGGAGCCAAGACAGAGCCTCTCTCCAAAGCCTGGAGCCTACTGAGGTCATGCATTCATGCTGTAAACAGTTACCAAGCGATCTTGTTACATTTGCGAAATGGGCAGTTTTGCGAAATGGGCAGAGCAATCAAGAAGCAAGCAAAGTCTCCAGTATGGTAGGAACAGAAAGACAGAGGAACCAATGATAACCCACAGTGTGTCAGAGGGCGAAAGGTATGGTACGGAAACCATACCTCTAAGTGGGATCATTCACATGCCTCAATCACAGGACTGAGGAAGCTATCTCCAGCAAGGTCAAATTTCGAAAAGATGTCACTGGAGACTCACCACCGATGAGGAGCAAGCCTTGAGAATGTCTGGTGAGAGAATATCCCTGACAGAAAGAAGAGCATCTCCAGATAGGCAATAGCACATCTGCATAGTGTGCTTGCAGGATAGCATGAAGACTGGGCAGAAGAAGTAAAAGAAGGCTTGGGATTACCAATGTCCACTTACAGATGAATTGAAGCATTATGGGACTAGGTTCCTATGCCAATAACTCATAACTGTCCTCCAGTCCTACTCTGGCCACTCTAGGGGATCTGAAGGCCAGTGTCACAATGACAATGGCTCAAAGTTTCCCCTACTCCACATCATCTCAAGTTTTGTTCCATCTAGATTGAGAAGCTCGTCTTTATGTGCTGAGCTCTTTCCCTCTGATAGGATTGTGTGGTCAGAGCACTCAAGAGCCTCACTGCATCTAAAACTGGCAACTTGAGAATTTAGAAGTCCCTCTTTCTTCTCCAGCTTTGTCTCTGACCATTGACTGTGGACTAGAAAACGTGGCCATGTCTGAGGACATGACCAGTACCTGATACAGAGTGATATAGCAGCCGCAGACTGAACGTTATCCCTCTCTCCAGTCCTCAGGAAGGATCCTGCAGCCTTCCCCAGATGAAAGCTTAGCTCCAGAATCCCAAGGGACTAAGAGAACTAAGCTTGGTGTTTGGGAAGCTCCAGAAATAAGACATGAGACATGAATGAAGATATCACCCACACTTCCAGAAAAGTCTACAGGATCTACTTGGAGCCTTAAAAATAACGTTTGTCCACCCAGGTGATAGTGGTGCACTCCTTAAGTCCCAGCACTCAGGAGGCAGAGGCTGAGGCGGCGGATCTCTGTGAGTTCGAGGCCAGTCTGGGCTACAGAGTGAGTTCCAAGACAACCAGGGTTGTTACATAGAGAAACCTGTCTCAAAAAACAACAAAACTTTTTTCCTCTTTTTTTTCCCCATGACCTAGCATGTAGTCAGTTCCTAGAATTGATAAGAAGTTCAAGTTAAGAACAGATTTGCAAGTTCCTGAGGATTGCTTACCAGCTAGCTTGACCTACCAGGCAACTTCTAGGCCCGTCTCAAAAGAGAAGAAGAAGAAGAGGAGGAGGAGGAGAAGGAGAAGAAGAAGAAGGAGGAGGAGGAGGAGGAGGAGGAGGAGGAGGAGGAGGAGGAAGAAGAAGAAGAAGAAGAAGAAGAAGAAGAAGAAGAAGAAGAAGAAGAAGAAGAAGAAGAAGAAGAAGAAGAAGAAGAAAAGGGTGTTGCGGGAGGTCCTTCGGCTCCTCCAGCCAATAGCTGCTGAGATACCAGCCCATTGGGGCGTGGTCTCTCTCCCTTTAAAAAAGCGGCTACTTCCCTCCTCGCTCTCTCTTTACTTCCTGCTCTGGTTCTGGCGACTAGACTTCTTCCTGATTGCGCAAAGGGCTGTTGTCTGGAACGGTGATCTGTAAGTTTTATCCCCTTTAAATAAATACCACCCTATTAATCATAATTCCAAACTGGTGTGGGATTGTTTATGACTTACACCTTCATCTGGCACCCAGGTATTATGACTTCAGGATTTGGATCTAAGGATATGATGCTTTGGAGAGGGTGTTCTTTTGTTTTCACAGAGGATGAGACCCTGTGGATTTCTTCTATCCCAATATGGTATGATAGACCATGCCCTCCTGAAAGGTTGCTGTGAACACCTTCAAAAAATTACTTCGCTCAACTGCCAACTGAGATGAAACTAGCAGACAGGTTATCCCATGAAAGACCTAATTAATGACGCCCCCATTCAGCAGGAAGCAGTTTGGAGAGAAAAAACTGCGCCCATGTTCCCAAATATAGTTTATAAATGTTCTTTTACATTTAAAGGGGGATATGATATAGATATGAATAATGTGCATTGGTGTGGATTTTGAGGTCAATTTTGTTATATGTTATGTATTTCTGATCTTGATTAAGGTGTTGTGATTGTGTAGTTCATTTAAAAATGTAATGAATAATTAGGAAATATAGGTTGTTAATGGATAATCATCAATAATAGTAAAATTTGTAGTCATGTTAGTTAGATTTTCTAGATATATAGAGATATATTTCAGTTAGATAGGCATTCTTCATATCTTTCAAAGACTGCAGAATATGGCATTTAAATGTTTTAATAACTTAGGACTTTTCATGACAATGAGACACGTCTGCTCCTGGCAGCACCAATTTACTTCAAGAAGAAGATGGGCATCAAAGAGGCTCCTTATGGAGTTTTATAGCCATTTGGGCAAGAAACTGCTCTTGCCTAGACTGTTGCATAAACTGGACACAAAGAACCCACAGAAAGAGGACTGCTGAACTTGCCTAAAGGTGAGATGGTCTTTCGGGGTTCCTGACTCATGAAAGAGTCTGCGAGACATTCTGCAGGACACAGCAAAAAATGATTGAACTGTCTTTGGAATTTCCTGCTTGATGAAAATGTCTGTTGGATATTATGGGCCTGAAGACTGACGATGGATGCCCCAACGGTACAAAAGAACTTTGGGTGACTGTCCAGGCAGTGAGATGTCTCTGTCATTTCTAGAGTTTTGGATCTCTTGTTTGCTTAGGTAATATTATATCCTTCTGGAGTCTTTGATGGAGTTGAAGAATGGTTAATTATAGTTATAGTTTTCCTTAGTTATGATAAAGGATAAAATAGATATAAATATTGCAACTGTAATTCTTGCTTGATAACTGTTTTGTTATATGTAATCTTACTATGTTAAAATGAAAGCCTTTCTTTTTTGTTTAAACAGAAAAAGGGGAAATGATGGAGGTGGGTCTTGTATTAATCTGTTGCTTTCATTGGTTAATTAATAAAGAAACTGCCTAGGCCCATTTGATAGGCCAACCCTTAGGTGGGTGGAGTAAACAGAACAGAATGCTGGGAGAAAGAAGCCGAGTCAGTGAGTCGCCATGATTCTCCCACTCCAGACAGACACGGGTTACGATCTTCCCTGGTAAGCCAACTCGTGGTGCTACATAGAATATTAGAAATGGGTTAGATCAATATGTAAGAGCTAGCCAATAAGAGGCTGGAACTAATGGGCCAGGCAGTGTTTAAAAGAATACAGTTTCCGTGTAATTATTTCGGGTAAAGCCATGCGGGCGGCCGGGTGCCGGGGACGCAGCCCCACCTATTACTACAGAAGAAGAAGAAAGGGCCTGGGTAATGCGGCCTAACTCAGTCTGACTTCTACATGCAAGCACACTTGCTCTTATGCACACACACACACACACACACACACAAGAGGAGGGGAGAAATAACACTACCATAGAAAATGTGAGAGGTGATTTTTGTATCACAGACAACCCTAAATATTTTATAAGCAAACCTGACTCTACCTCACTGAAGGGGTGAGACACCATTTTCTATTTCACTGAACAATAACCATGCCTGTCCTTCACTCGGCCCAGGCTACGTGTATGTACTTAAAGGTTAGTCTGGAATAAACGCAGATGCTCACTCCACTCACAGAGAGTATGAAATTCACAGAGAAATATCTCCAACAGAAATAAGGACTCCGAAAGCGAATAGGTGGAAGTTCAGAAATTTCCCATTGATGAGAAAGGATGAACAGTGGAAGCTCGGAGCCAGCCTTTGCAATTGGAAGATCAGCTTGTGCCTCCAACATCACCTCAGAAATAGCAAAAATCTGCCCAGTATAAAACACAAGCCGGTAAGCTCAGGAATGAATATTCCTCCCACGGGGCACTTGTGTGGGAGGTCACAGCCCTGTCTCACTCATCACTGACAGCAGTCCCTGACTCCTGGCAGCCACATAGCCAGCCTCTGGAGCCACATCTCCAGGCAGGTACCAGTAATTGGGTGTTTAGATTCAAATCAACATTTAAAACAGCCTTCGGGGGAGTTTTCATAGCCTGGGAGACCAAGCAGGTTGCAAGCTGTGAAATGCTCTGAGCTGACCACGCGTGTGCCGACAACAGTTTTAACAGAAACTCCAGTTTGCCCCCCTTACTGCACCCTCTGCTTATGTAGGAATATTAACGATTTGCTAATCCACTGGATTGGGGTTAAATGAAATTTCCTAGAAAGGAAACTACCGAGCATTCAGTTTGAAAATACGAGTTAGTAATGAGTGAGATCTAAAGACTGAAAGGTTTCCAGAGAGAAGCCAAGCACATGGTCATGGCTTCCTTAGGAAGCCTGGAGGCAGCGGAGTGGTGGCTGGGGGAGGGGTGGTGGAGGACCTAACAGGGAGGAGGGGAGTAGGCTGTCATGAAGGGAGGAGAAAGTGCCAGAGTTAGGGATGCAAGCCCAGCTCAATGCAGGCATGGGAATGATTCCCTTTCCCTGGGTCCACCCTGCCTGCCACTGTCTTCTCTTTAATGCTGCGTCCTGCAAATGACCACAAATATCTTGCAAGTGTCCACACATCCTTAAAAAGAATATGAAGTAAAATTGCCATATGACACATCCCAAGGAGCTCAAAGCCTTGGACACATACTGATAGGACACTGGTCACTACAGCGACATTCACGACAGCAGAGAGGTGCAACAGCCAACATCCATCAGCAGGTGACCAAGTGTGATCTAGCGAGAGACTGGGACCTGAGGACAGACGCAGCACCTGGGTTCCATTCCCACCACCACAATAAACATGCTAATAATAAGCAGTGGAATATTATTCAGTCTTCAAAAAGAAGAAAATCGCAGCACACAGTACAGCAGGGACTGAGTTCAAAGGCAACACAGTGTCGCTTATATACGGTGTCGCTTATATATGGTACCAGAAGTAATCAAATTCACGGCAGTGGACCGCGAAGGTTGGTGAGGGAGAATAGTTAACTAATTATTGGATGGGCGCAGAGCTGATGTCAGGAATTAAGAACCATGACTGGAGGAAGAGGGTGGCAATGGCAAAACAAAGCAATGTGAATATACTGAGCGCCCCTGGAATGGACCCTTAAAAGCAGAGAATAGTAAAGGCTGTGTGTATCTTACCACCATAAGAGGAGGAGAGGAGGTGTATTCATGGTGAGTCATGGGTAGAAAATGGATGGCATTCTCACTCTCTAGCCAGATGTTCAGGCGTCGTACTGACATAGCCACAACTCAGTGATGGAGAATTGGGGAATTGAAGCCAGGGCTCAGAGTCTCAAGTGACTGCCATAATTACAGCATTTCATTTCCTGCATATAAAGCAAGCTGAGTTCAGGACGAAAATCAATATTCCGGTGGGCTGTGATTAATTGCTTCTCCCGTGTTTAAATGGCCCCCTGCTCCACCTTGGCTATTGTTCTGCACAAATAATTAGGCAAGGATTCCACTGCCAAGGTCATTCTTGTGCCTGTTCTGGCGAAGGGGAAAACAAGGGGTCGTTTCTGTTCAGTGTCTAGGAGATTTCAGACTTGGGGTGTCCTAAAACACTGTGCATATTGGGAACTTATGACCCTCCCTTGTCTGTCCACTGATCTTCTTGCTGATTCTGTGATACGTGTGGTATTCTGTTGCTTTAGCGGTGAATCTCAGCGAGGCTTAAGTGTTCTCCCAGAGTTAGACAGCTGGCATGTCTCCTGCTCTGCTGGCCACTCCCCTTGTGCTCTTTTGCCCTTTGCTTGGTGACAGCCAGAAGAAACTGTGGCTGTCCCCAAATGTGAGTTATTCATGCCTGTATTTTCTCATTCACATAACAAACACTAACTCTTCACGTCCTATGTTCCATACACAGGGACAGTCTCTGTGAGCCTGGGCTTCAAACACACTGCTGCAGCTGTCGTTTCTAGAGCAACAGTGCCCTGACCAGGAGACTTGGGTAAGAAGCTGCAGGTCTGCTGCTCATGCAGAAGTGTGAAGGGCCACGGACAGGTGCTCCAGGCCACTATGCCCACAAGGTAAGTACAGGAAGGAAAGAAAGGGCAGCAAGTAAGTGACACACATCTAGTCACAGTGAGAGCTCCCAGAACTCTCCAGGCGTGGAGTACTTGCACGGTGGTGGAGCCAGGAACGCCGAGGGCTTAGGTTTCCTCCTAAGGAAAACACTGGCTGGGAGGAGAGCAGCTATGAAACTTACCTGGAGGATGGGCACAGGGCAAAGATGGAGGGGGAAGAGACCACGTTCACCTCCACAGCTGCCTAAACAGACTACCATCGCAGAGTGACCAAAATCAACAGCACTTATTCTTTGGTAGTTGCAGGTGGGGGAAGTCCATCCTCAGGGTCATGTCCTTCTGGGAGATTCTGGAGGAAATTCTGTCCCCAGTCTCTGTGTCCCCTGAGCTTCTGGTGTCACCCTCAGGGCCGCTCACTCAGTGTCTCCCCTGCCTTGCCTCCACATTACAACTTGCCCACTCCCCGAATTCCTAAATGAGCTCACACTCACAGAGATTGGGGTTTGGGTGAGTCTTTTCAAAAGACATACCCAACGTAAAACAGAGACAAGTTGGATCAGTTGGCTGAGAGGCAATGAGGGCTTAGACAACGCGCAGATGAGGGGCAAAGCAAAAACTGAGGAGGCAGCCTGGCTGAGGCTGATGATGGGAGGTGAGGCTGGGCAGAGATGGGGCACAGGGAGAGGGCTCTCTCTTTCCAACTTGAAAGAGAAAAGGTGTTGACAGAAATAATGGTGATTCCCCACTAAGTTGTAACTGTTGTCTGCAGTGCAGAATGCTAATTTTTTTTCCCCCCGATAGTAAAATCTTGTTAAGTCTGGCCTAGAGTTCTCTCCATTCCCTACAGCCTTGCTTTTCCTGGCAGTGTGTATGTACACACGAGCTGGGAAGTTATTCACTCCATTTGTCCCCACATCTATAATGCATCTGTCAGGATCTTCAGGTTCTTATAGGATGGGCCTCGTCCAGGGATATGGCCGAGTCTACCTGATGCGGAAAGTGTGGTAAAGATGAGCAGTGTGGGAGCAGGTATGATCCTGCCCACGGTGCATCTCTGCCCGTCCAACTCCCACCCTTCATCCCACATGTCATACTGGAGGCAAGGATGGAGAACCTGGGCCTCCATAGTGTGTTGAGTCTAATTTGCACACAGTGAGGACATACTGCATTTAATGCACATTGTCTATTCCACACCACAGAGTGTGTGCAGAAGGCATGGTCCGTGGGTCACTCAGCTCTCCACCTCCAAGACCCTACTGGGCCTCCGTTAGAGCACAGGTGCTCAGGAAATACTTGCTGCCGAGAGGCAGTGCACACCTACCATGTCAGCATTCAGGAGACCGAGACAGGAGAAATGTAAGTTCAAAGCCCTTGAGTTACAGAGTGAGAATCTGCCTTTAAAAAACATTTTTTGAAAGAAATGTTGAACAAAAACACCTCAGGTGGAGTGACCCGTCAGGACAGGAGTGGACTGCACAGGCTCTGGAGCAGGTAGACCTGAGTGTGCGGGAGGATGGAAGGTGAGCTTCTCTGTTAACCCCTTCAGAGCCACCTCAAAGTGGGCCCACACAGTAGGACTGCTATGATGGTTTCATGAGGTCATATTAGGACAGCATCCAGCACATTGTGGGTTCTGAACAAGATCAAATATCAGTCATCCCTCAGAAGCCATAAGTCCTTTCTGGTACACCATCCCTCACAAGAACAGACACAGGAGGTGGTGGCGGGGGTGAGGGGTGTCTATAGAGCCTGAACCTTCCCTCTAGTCTCTCTCTCCACACTCAGCACAAAGGTAAAGCAGAATGAGAGTGCAGGAAGAGTTCATTTCAGCCTAAGAGCTGAGTGCTGAGGGACCATGAGACCCTGCAGCAGCATCAAAGACACCTCCAGAAGGAACTTAGGACCAAAGACATTCCAACAGAACATGTGCTGGACAGTTTGCAGCCTTGTTCCACAGCCCAGCTTTGCTCTCCTGATTGAGCCTGGCTCTCTCTTACAGTCTGTATAAACCAGGGCAAGTGCATTGACTTCCTGTAACCCTCTGACTCATGCGGATTGCTGAAAGAATTGCAAGTAATCCCTGTGGATTTATTAACCCCTAGGCTCCAATACCACCCGCAGGTATATCACTGCCTGAGGCCTGCTTTGGTGTTTTACTGGGGTCATCACGAAGGTGGCAGGGTTGAAGGGAGACACTGGAGCACCACAGTGACAGGTTGGTTCTGTCACACAGCCTCAATGTCCATCTTCTGATACTAAAAGAGATTCCAAGGCCTAGGAGAGGGTGCTGTGAACCGACATTGCTCAGAAAGCACTGCCCCCTCCCCAAGATTTTTCTTCTAGGAAGCCCCTTGGGCCCTGGTAGAAGACCATGCACCAAGTTGGAACCAAGCTACAAAACACCCAGGGGGTCAGCCACTTGGCAGCTAGGAGGTGCCAGAAAGAGTCACCCAGGTGATGCAAATCTTCAGTTTGGGGGCCGGGAGCATCTTGAGAAGTATTTGTAGGGCCCTGTAAGGTAACATGTGTTGTCCAGTCAAAAGGTTCCTATTTTAATTCACATGAGCCCTGTTTTTTGCCTAGAAAAGATCTTGCAGCCCTGGTGCCATGGACCGGAGGCGAGAGGAGACAGCTTCCAAGGCTGCTCAGGGACTGTAATTGAATGACTTTGATCAACCTCTTCCCCATGCTGGAACCAGCTGTCTTCCCTATAAAGAGCGGGTTGAAGAACTTGACTTCTTGGACTGGGCTCCTTCCAACAGTATTTTGTAACATTTGGCTTTCAAATTCCCAAGCCCTCCTTCCTCTCCATTCTAATTTTTTAAAGAAGTGTGGGAACTAGAATTTGGGTAAAACACACTTCTGAGTTCTTAGTCTGTGTCTTTTCCTAGACTTAAGGCTATACCACAAAAGCTCCCAGAAACATAGTGGAAATACTTAACCTCAGGACCCTCCTTTGGGACGGGACCCAGGAACATCTGTAAATTTAACAAGCTCTGTAGGTGATTTTTTATGATTACACCATAATTAGCCTAAGCAGCCTGAAAATATAACCTCATAAAACAGCTGCTGAACCTCGAACGTGATTCTGCTCTTAAAAGGCAGATCCTCAAGCCAAGGTCAGTACTGGGGAACAGGAGCCAAGACTCCAAATGCACACAGTGGTGACCACCAGTCTTCTTTAGTGGAGTCTCTGGATGTTTTTACACCTCAGAGGTTGGGATAGGTATTTGGGCTCTGGTGTCTACAGGGTATGTCCTGTGATTTAAGCTCTTCTTGCACCAAGGCTCTTTTTAGGGGACATGCTGACCAGACTTCTTGTTCACACTGCTGTCCAGGCATTCCTTGTTTCAGGTTATTGTGTGCACTTTGGGGTATTTTACAGGAGACACAACCACTGCCATCCTACGGGTTCCACTGGTGGGTGGCCAACGGGGACCTGGGATCTGGTCACACCGTGACTGGCAGACGGAGCAACACCAACTGCTTGCCGCAGGAGAAACATCACTCATGACCACCCAGAAACAGAGTACTGTGGGGGCTGGTTCCCTGGGGGTCACAGGTGGACAGAGGGCAGATGCTCAAGCTTTGCGGCCTCTCCTAGTGGCCCCTGTAATCTAACAGAGACGAACGTGCAGTCAGCCCTTGTTACCAGTGTTAGATTCAGCACGTCCCCGAGGGTTCCTCTGCTGGAGAGTTGCTCTTCACTGGAACAATGTTAGCTCACTAACAGTAGGAGGTTTTAAACAGTGGCTACTGCAGAACAATAATGTCACTAGGGGTATTGCTTTGGAGGGGTGGGGTAATTACTGTGGACCCTAGTGAGATTCCCAAGAGCGAGTTGTTAGACACCCGGAAGTCTGGGCCTGTCTGGACTCTGGCTTCCTGTCTCATTGGATCATCCTCCTTTACCTGGCCAGTTTGATGCTATCAGCATAGAGTTTTCACCAGATACTCCCAACCTGACATTTGACATTCTCTCTCCCTCCCTCTCTCTCTCCTTTCCTCTCCCCTCTCATGTGTGTGTGTGTGTGTATTTGTGTAGGTGTGTACGACATGGAGCATAAAGTCCAGAAGCCAGCAGGATCCCTGTTCTATCCCTTTGAGACAATGACCCAGAACTAGGCTGGTGCCTGGCCAGTCTCAGTGGTTGGTCCTCCTGTCGCTGCCTCCCACAGTGATGGAGTTGCAGGAGTGCGCTTCTACGTCCAGCCTTTCCAGCAGTGCTAGGATCCAAAGTCGGGTCTTCATGCTTGTGCTCTCATGCACTGAGCCATCCCTCCAGCCACCAGCCTTCTTAATGAACTCTGTATCCCCAGCTATTTTATTACAATAACAGAAGACAATCTAATACATGCTTTCAGCTTTCTGCCAGCTGTGCTCGAGGCTGGGTTCCTGACAACTGGCACAGGAAAAGACGATCAGGCAGCCAGCCCCACCCCGTGAACATCTTCTCACCTGCCCCATCCTCCACCTGGATACAGCCTGTGTCTGGCATCTTTCCTTTGCTTCATTACAGTAGTTTCAGTTGCCCTCAACAAGAGACAATGCAGATGTTTCCATTTAAAAAACATAACAATTATGCTTGCTTGGTTGGTTGATAGGGAAAATTTCTCTTTAAAGAATATTAATAGAATGTGATGTTGAAATCATCCCTCAACAGTCCTTAAGTCCATGAATTTTGCTTGTTTTTACTTGATATTTATTTCATTTTTAAAGATTTATGGATTTATTTTATGTATATGAGTGCTCTATCTGCATGTATGACTTTATGCCAGAAGAGGGCATCAGACCCTTCTATACATGGTTGTGAGCCACCGTGTGGCTGCTGGAAATTGAACTCAGGACCTTCGGAAGAACAGCAAGTGCTCTTAACTGCTGAAGCATCTCTCCGGCCCCCGTAATTTCATTTTTGTGTTTGGTTGTGTCTTATACCACGTGCTTTCCTGGTGCCTTCAGAGGCTTAGAAGAAAATGTAAGAATCCTGGAACTGAATTTATAGATAGCTGTGGACTGTCTTGTGGGTACTGGGAATTGAACCTGTGTTTCCGGAAGAGCAGCAAGTGCTCTTAACTCCTGAGCCATCCATTCAGCCCCTAAGTCCTTGTTTTTGAAGAGGTTCTGTGGACATCTTTCTCACGTGGCAATGCTTCCGCTGGTCTCCGAGTCTCGCACCTGGGCATTTTTACACACACACCCCCCAACCTCCATTTTATTCCCGCTCCCTTCTTTTCAACTGCAAACCTCTATTCACCTTTTCAAAGTTAAAACTCTAACTTTAAAACCATTTTCGGTTAACAGAAAAATCATAAAGACAAACCCAAGTCAGAGAATTTGGGCATGAAGTTCCACCTCTGGCAGAGACTGCCCAGCAATCGTGAGCTGCTAGGAAATGAAGGAACAGCTTTCTCTAAGAGTGCCCTGATACATCAGCCACACTCCACATATCCGAAAACATTTGAGAAACACAAATTGGCCTTGGTGGGGGAAAAAAGACACAAAGACGGTAAAAAGCAGATCCGGAAAGAACTGGACGAGGGAGGAAGGATATTTTCAAATGACATCACACAAACTTCTCAAAGAATTCAAAATTATTCTTAATTAAAATAACTTTAAAAGAATTTCATAAACTGTAAAGCATACAGTGGGACCTGATGGGATAGAGAAGCTATCGGCTAGCTGGTAAAGAGGTACTTAGAGGTGCGGTGACTCTGGGAGCTTGGCCAGGCGACAAATAACACATCCAGATTCCCTCCAGCCACAGAGGCACAGCCTCTGCCTGCCAGGGAGCCTCCTCAGAGGGGCCTTTCTCATGCTCCTCCTACATACTGTGAACAAACATTGGTAAAGTGCCACTCCCAACACATCTTATTAAGGTGTATGCTTCTAGGATGCTTAGTGACTGTGCTGTGCTTGCTGGCTTGGATGGCTCAGGCTGCTGTGAAATCACTCTTTGGTCCCCATTTCTTTCACTGTACACTTTGGTAGTGGTCACTACATGGTACCCACACCGAAGATCTACAGAGTCGTAATGGGAGGGCAGGGGCTAACTAATTACATATGAGGACTTTATCTGTTCTCTATCAATTTCACTAAGAATTCGACTGTGTGTTGACATCCCCCAATCTTGGGGGATTTATTTTGCGCTTTGGGATAAATGCAAATCTACTTTATTTTATGGCTCTGGTTTTACAGTGGCCGTTGTGGGGTCTGTCACTGAGCTCCTATGCCTTGACACACTCACCACTGAGTCAGAGAGGCTCCAGCCCTTGCTTTCGTGTCTTCTGCCTTGTTCCAGAGCCAATGACCTCTCAGGAACCCTGGTTCCTTTCATTGGAGCCTAACACAGGATTCGGAATCCAGCTGGATCTGATCCAAAATTCTCCCTGGTAAACTAGTTTTCAAGGTACTAGAAGGTTCTATGTAGGTGGGCAAGGGAAGGGAGCAACTGGTAGCTCATTCCAGCTATGATGATTATGAACCACAGCAATGACAGGCCCAGCAAGACAGCCCTAAAAGTATGATAGTGGCTGTTATCTTGGTGGTAATCAGCGAGGTCTAGTTAGCCTTAAACCCACTCAGCAGAAGGGTAGTCATGCCTTGTACTGGAACTCCAGCCAACTAGCCTTGGCAGGAGAGGTCACGGATCTTAGAGAACATTCTACTGCCCTTTACTAAGCCACCATCATTTCTAACTGCATTCTAAACACAATTCATTTGTGTGTGCATGTATGTAACAATAATAATAAAAAGAGGCTATAATTTGGGAGGGAATAAGGGAGGGGAGGGGAAAGAGTTGGAAGGCAGAGATGAAATGGTTGTAATCATATTTTGATTTTTAAAAAGATGCTTATGGAGACTACGATGCCATTGTGTGGGTAAATGGATCATGTATAACTATTTCTGTGACTATTCATATTAGTTGATTAGCAAGTATGGGCTTACATTAACCCCACCTTCAATCCAGTACTGTGGTCATCCTCTAGACTTCCCCTGACCCTCTCTTGTCAGAGCTTTCACTCCTACAGTAAGAGATCTGGCCCTGACCGCCTGTATCCTCAGACTGGTCTGTCTCGCTGCTCACTGGAGGGTCAGAGTAGTCAGTTCCTGCATCCTCAGACTGGTCTGTCTCGCTGCTCACTGGAGGGTCAGAGCAGTCAGTTCCTGCATCCACAGACTGGTCTGTCTCGGTGTTCATGTACTGGAGGTTCAGAGTAGCCAGTTCCTGACCTTCTAGGAAATGACTTTGGGTAAGCAGTCTGTGTGCAGTTGGAGCTACAAACTCCACTCTCCAAATCACGTAGAGCCACACCTTTTCCTGATTGGAACACTCCAGGCAAGCGCTCTGCCTCTGTGTTTTACCCCTAACTCTTAGTTTATTGAGACAGGGTCTCCCTCCCTCCATGGCTGAGGTTGGCCTTGGACTCTTTGTTCAAAAGTCTGCTTTGAATTGGAGCTTTACGTAATCTATCTATTGGCTCGCTTGGCTGAAAACATGAGATTTCTCTATCTTTTCAAAAAGATTGCTTTTGATATATTTCCCAAATTGCCTCCCCTTTCTCAACTTTACAGATGTTTACTTTGATTTTTATTTTCCTTCTTCTTGCATTAGGTATACATGGCCTGCTCTTCCTTTTTTCCTAAGATTCAGGTCATTGGTTTTACATGCTTGAGGGTATTTTTTAAATACGTATCTAATGTTATAAATTTTTCAAAACCACTTTATCTACATGAGCAAATTTTTTAAAGTGTAACTTAACTTTTAAACAATGATAATTTTAGTTTTATAGAATTTTTTTAATTTTTGAAATTTTCTATTTCACCTTTGGGACTCACTCAAAGATAAACTATTATTTTTAAATATCTGCAGACTTTTCAACTATAGTTTTGTTATTGATTTTTAGTTTAGTTGGGGTATTAGAAAATCATTTTCATTTTCATTTTCTGCCTTGAAATTAAACAATTTGATGTCTGTATTATTGATGGTTTGGAATATAGCTGCAAACAGCTGTCCTCCCTTTGGTGCTGGTTTCCGGGTCTAAAATGCACATGACCACTCTGGGCGTCTTTTGATTAATAATAGCACGGTTTGTCTCTTCTCACCCCTTCACTTGCAGCTGATAGGAGCTTTATATTTACTGGTTCCTGTATATACCTGAGTTGATCCTTTTATTTTTCTTCATGTGCAGAGACTCCAGCTTAAGGCCTGGAACACTCTAGGTAAGTGCTCTGTCTCTGGATTATACCCCTAACTCTTGGTTTATTGAGACATGGTCTCCCCCGTGGCTGAGGCTGGCCTTGAACTCAATGTTCCTCTACCTCTTCTTTGAAATTCTGATGATACGAACATATACCACTGTTCCTACTTCCCCTCCCTCCTCATTTTCCTCTTGCTAGAGCAGGCTGATAGCCTTTAATTGGAATCTTAGACCATCATTAGTGTTTAAAGTTTATCTGTACAGTGTTTCAACCTATACCTCATCTGTAACTTTTTCTTTGTAGTTGTCTTTCTTTCTTTCTTTCTTTCTTTCTTTCTTTCTTTCTTCCTTTCTTTCTTTATTTCTTGTTTTTGCCTTCTCTGTTTTCAGCTGCACATTTTACCTGACTGCATTTTAAATCTATTCTTTACAAGCGAGAATACACACTACTTACATATCCACGTATTGCTGTACATTGAGGATAAGGGCTGGTTCCCAGCTCCTGACCCCTGACCTGATGAAGGTTGGCCATCTACTCAGCACTGTGAGGATTGTGACACCTGTGTGCCTATATAACCTGTGAATTTCCCAGGGGGTCTGAAAGGCAGTTGCACCCCTTTTACAGAAGAAAAACTTGAGGCTTAAATGTGTTTTGTTTCCTCCACAGCCACAGAACTAAGGCAAACCCCAGGTTCTGGAACTACAGCACAACAAGCTGAAGTTAGCCCCCAGTGTTCATGCAGAGTGGACACACAGTGTGCTCAGGCAGAAAGACCAACATGCTGCATGTTGTATGCAGGCCCCTCCGTGGAGGAACTGAACACTAGAGTTTACTGAAGGACCCACACAGCCTGACAAGGTTCTTGATAACTGGACCAGAGCTATTTAAAATATTTTTTATTTTGCTAAATGAAAATTAACAAAGACGTCTTCCTATTTCCCAAAAGCTTACTGGATTGCTTTTGCCAGGCACCGTGGTGGGTGACTTTTCAGGATACATCACCCAGAGACTCATAGCGGGAGCAGTTTTACTCAGGACCACAACCTGCCTAGAAAAAAAACTGAGGCACAACCTCCAAATTCCTATTCCTCTGGCTCCCCTCCTGCCTCAGGCCTGAAACAGTTGCTTCCACATGCCTTCCTATAACGGCTGAAGAGAGAACACCAAGCCAGCGTTTCTGAGAAAGACTGGAGCCTTCTAAGCTCCTTATAGCTAAGCCACCTGGACAAGGTCCCAAGGCCACAGCAGCCAGTGCCCAGATCCAAGTAATGGCCCATATTTGGGCCTCCAGGGTCCCACTTGAAGGCTAATGAGATCCAGGACCCTGGAAATTTTCCCTTGCAGCATCATCAGCTGGTTGGGTGCAGTTGGTCCAAACAACAGCCAGGGGCAATTTATCAGACCACCCATGAGGCAAACCCTGCCAGGAAGACCCTTTGGAGACCACACCTGGCACCTCTGACCAGCCTTGCTCTCCAGTGGCAGCTAAGAAACAGTTCGCTGGGTCGGGGCCCATGCAAGGGAGGCAGCACAATGGGCTGTAGGCCGTGGAATTAAAATGGACACTTGCGAGGCAGCAGCTCCAGGGGGGTCCTACCTGGTCAGATGCCCAGAGTGACAATGACTGCTGTCTTCGGTGCTTCTCCCTGAAGCTGGAGCAGGGCTAACACTGATGGGAGGAGGAGTGACATTAGGAGGCAGTTCCATGATCCAGAGGTGAAGACAGGCCAGGAGACCGATCTAGGGCTGTACAAAGAAGCACCAGGAAATTAAATTCTGGAGCTTTGAATGAGTAAACTAAACTCTGGGCTTTAACAAGGTTGGTGAGAAAGCGACTCAGCCCTTGACTTAAATGAGCAACTGAACGGGTTCTTCACTGAAAAAGGAAAGATACTGAAGAACAAGGATGCTAAGGTCCAAGATGCTGGGGGCAGAGTGGGCACCCTAAACACCCTGTAGCAGAGGCCATCAGAGTAGGCTAGGGAGTGTCAGCCAGGTCCCACCAAGGCTCTTGACAGGTTGTATAGATGATCCACCGCTCCTTCTCTGTCCACAAAGGCGATGGCATATGCAGAGTCTCGCTTCTCTCTCAAGAGCAGCTAAGACCGAATGAGTGTGTGCTAAGTGTGTGTTCTCTCTTAGAAAGTGAGGGCCTTTGCTGTGCTTTAGGAAGGACTCTCTGAAGAAAGGGAGCCTTGCAGCAAGAATCCTTGGGCAGTTGTTGAAATATAGGTGAGGCCAGGAGGTGTCCATCATGGATGTGGGGGTGCATGGACAACAAAGGAGGAAAGCAGCTCCATTCTAGAAGATGGCAGCGGCAAGATTTGGCAAGCATGAATGACAGGAAGAAGATGTCTTACGTTTGGCCCTGGTGCCTGGAGGCAGAATGGTGTGGTGCATAGTGAGTCCTGGTTGCCCCTCTGGCTCTGGCTCACTGAAGCCAGTGTACAGAGCAGAGATGAAGATGCATGACTGGAGAGAAGGCGGACTTCAGACACTATTGCGAGGACTGGTGGTGTCCCATCTCTCAGGGGCACAGGGGAGACGCTTCCTCCCTTAGCCGTGGGGGTTCTTATCTTTGACCTGACTATAGTCTGAGAAGGCTAAAAAGTGACCTCAGCCAGAAGAAACCAGTTCTTTTGTCTCCTTGGACTGATTCCGCCATCAGGAAAGTTGAGGCATGTATGTAACCCTTCCTCCAAACCTACTTCTGAGCTGATGAACCTCTGGTGCCACAGAGCAGAGGGACTCACGTCTTCTCATAGACACGGATGGACCTGTCTTAGTGAATGAGAAGTTTTTGAGGTATTCAGGACATCAACCACCCAATGGTCTGTGTGTAGAAGTTAGGGCATGTGTGCGACAAGACACTCCACCATGGTCAAAGAGAGGACTAGCTGGCAGAGAGCATGGGGCAGAAGGCAGAGCCCTGGCTGAGCCAACCGAATGGAAGGCAGCTTCTGGGCCTGTAGAACTCACACTGGAGATACTGTATACACCATGGGGGAAGCATTGGAAGGGAACCTACCAAGTGAAGAGACCCAGACACAATAAGGACTTGGCCTGGGGTGCTGAAACCATGGGCTGCCCTCTATGGAGATGAGCTTCCATTTTATGAATCCCCAGGCATGCTAGGGTTTGCTCTGAATCTGGACCCATGAGAAAGTCCAGGTGCAGCCTACAAGTCTGGCAAAATCCAGAATACTGCAGCTTAGGTCATGGCCTAGGAATGAACCTGATGCACAGGTGGGATGATGTGTCCAGACTCAAGCTAACAGCAATATGGGAGGTGGAATGCAAAACACTCTACATATCACCAAAGACAGAAAAAGATATGTGGCACCAAGAACCTTTGCCTAACACAGGATCATATAGGTCACTCTCCATCACCACCCCTACCCAGTCTGCTCTGACCGTTGGGGCTCCATGTGCCACCCTTGGACAGATGCCCCCACTTATCCACAGGAGATTCATTCCAAAGATGCCCAGATGTACAGGCAAGATCTAATCTAATATGTATTAGGGTTTTCTTTACATACGCCTATGGGAAAACTTAATTCATAAGTTATAAATAGAAAGAGATCAACAACAACTAATAATAACCAAATAGGGAAATTATAATGATAACACTATAAAAGTTATCTAAAACATCTAAAGTGTTGATTCCTGGCATTTCTCTTTAATATTTTAAGATGCAGTTTGCCAGAGTTAACTTAAGCTATACCTGCTACCGTGTGCTATGCACGACACATGCTCCAGAAAGCAGTCTGTGGGAGCCATCTCTCCTCAACCAGGCCAGACAGCCTGATTCCTAACACTTGTGCACACACCTCTAGCCCAGGCCTCCTGCCAGTGTCTTCCCTTGCCTGGGTTTCTACAAAGACTCCTGGCTGTGGTACCAGGACCACAGCAAGGCACACAGGAAGTGTGTGTCTTGAGTCCTGTCAGTGTTTACAACGTGGTGTGTATACCTTACCAAGGCCCTCTCTTGTTTCAAAACCTGTAACGAGCCGGCCAAGGCTGCAGACATTACCACCATCCTCAACTCACAGGAAGAGAGCTGACTCCAGACGTGAATGGAACTTGCCAAAGCTGCAAACCTAGAAGGTGGCAGTGTTGTACTTTAGACAGAGAATAATGGTAGCCTGTTCCTGCTGTGAGCCATGCAGAGCAGAGAGGGAAAAGTGGATGTTGTGACTTCCATGCATCCGTGGGGATTAAGATCACAAAAGTAAAAACCATGAACAGACCCAACCTCATGGAAAAACAAGTTGGGTGCACACAGTTCAAGCCAACGATAAGACTAGGACCCAGGGTCCAGTGGGTGTCTCACCCACACAAGAGGTAGTCCATCCAGGCCTGTCTGTTCCAGTCTTGCCAGGGGCTGATGCTTTTCATTGGTTCTTTAACCTGTTGGTGGACCTTCCTCCATCTCCCTGGCAGTCAGGCTCCTCCTTCACTACAGAGGGAGAGGGGTTATCCAAACCCTGAAGTTGCAGCACAGAAACTGGAGCTGGAATTGAACTGGTACTCCAGAAATTTCTTCATCTGAAGCCACAGTTCTGTTTCTCCATGTGTTATGAGATGGAAGAAAAAACAACCAATCACCAATCTACAAGGACTCTACTACCCAAACTTGAAACTCTACACAGGGAATGCATGGGCAGGAGACCAGCAACATGGATTACTATCACCAGAATCATCACTCTCAGTCTTGAAGTCTGTGGCGTACTGACTAGGACATCAGCATGGTTGGTCTCCAGCCCCAGCGAGATATGGCACTGCTTCCTTGCTTACTGGAGCAGGTATGAGAGGGGATACACTGAATCTACGGCACTGGCGTCATCCTTCACCACAGTCTAGAACAATGTTTGGGGAAGGAGGGCAGGAGCCATAGGCACTGAAGGGCAGCGGGAGGTCTGCCAGAGAGAGAGAGAGAGAAAGAGATTAAATTGCTGTGCAGAGAGAAAAGGGTCCAACTCAAAACCCAGTTTTGACCTTGAGTCCTGGGGCTCAAGAAAAAGCCTGGAAAATGGCTCAAGGACCCATCAAAAAGGCTAGTTGGAGGGGCTGGAGAGATGGCTGCTTTTCTAGAGGTCCTGAGTTCAATTCCCAGCAGCCACAAGGTGACAGTGATAACCATCTATAATAGGATCTGATGCCCTCTTCTTGTGTGCAGGTATATATGCAGACAGAGCATTTATACATTATGTGTGTGTGCATTTGTGTGTGCGTGCGCGGGCGTGTGTGTGTGTGTGTGTGTGTGTGTGTGTGTGTGTGTGTGTGCTGACTGGAGAGACAGAGGCTTCAGTAGTGGTCTCAGTTGTCCTGGGAGGGCTGTGGTTCTGCTTCTGTCTTTCATGTCTCTGTTATCTCATTTGTCATAGAAAACTTAGTGCAAACTCACAAACACTATTCTGGAATGGAATCAGGAGGTTACCCATAGCCAACAGCTCCCAAGACCCTCTGTCCTCCTTTCCTGGGTCCACCTTGAAGTCTAGGCTTGGAATTCACTCCATTCCCAGGGATAGGGTGCACTCAAATCAAGTGAGACTATGAGACTCATCCATCAGCCATTGGTCCCTGTATCCTCAGCTCCCAGGAAGTCCCAAGGATAGGATGTCTCAGGAAACTCAGGGAAGGACCCCAATTCCCACCATCCTTACAAACCATGAGTCTTTTGATGGCATGTCATAAATCTGAGTACCAAGTGCAAGAAGGCCTATGGCTCCTTGGCCTAGCCTCAGAGCTTTCCAGAAGAGGCTGCCTTTCTCAGAGCCTGACTGCCCACTCTACCAGGGGTACCACCAGACAAAGCTCCTAGTGCCCAAATGCTGCTGGAGCCAAGGCATCAAGGCAGTGTATAGCCAGGTGAAGCAAATGGTGCCCATTCATACCCACACATCAGGCCATTGCAGGATGCCAGATCAGCCTTCACTGCTGTCATAACGAACATGCGTATGACCTAGACATAGTCACCACATGGTGTTTATGGTGCACTGGGAAAACCCCACTCCTGACCTCCCCACAAGCTCAGGACTGACTTAGAAACACAGTGGCCTTTCCCACTAGGCAGGCCTGATGTCAGATCAGTGCCCTCCCCACTGCCAAGCTGAGCTGCCCTTCCTGATTCCCTCGTCCTTCCAGTAGATGTCAGTCTCCACACTGGGCATAGCGTGCCGTGCCTATGGAGGACACTGGTCTTCTCTGCCTTTTCCACTGTGACAACCTACAGGGCATCTGAACCTCTCTCTGAGGTCCCCTTGTTCTTGGTTAAGAGCTTTTACCACTCCCTGCCTCCAGAGTCACTCTGATGAACAGAACTTCTGCTCCTCAAGCCAGCCCCAGCCCCACCTGAGGAAACAGCTAGGCCTCTGTGAGGCTGGGAGGTCTAGCCTGGGAACAGGGACTGTCAGAGGAAGCTGAGGGATGGGAATCTGCACTTTGACACAAAACATTCAAGTGGGGCCAGAGAAAGGATGGGTGACGTGGGGACCGTGCAGACTGTCTTCGCTTGAACTTCCTGCATGCGTGCCAGGGGTTGCTGGGACTCACTGGGCATGACAAGTGACAGACGGACACTGTCCAGACCCAAGTCACAGGGAAGAAAAGGGCCGCCTAATGCCCGTGTGTGAAGATCCCACACCTGCTAGGGCGGAGCCGTGGCTCACTGCTGCAGACCCTCAGCTGGAAAAGCCTGACATTTGCTTCCTCAACTAGCGCTCCGGGTGAAGGACCTCACAAAGCAGAGTCACCCTCCATAGCTTTCCTAAGAACCCAGAGTGAACTGTTCCCTGTCCTCTTCCATTCCACCAGCAGCCCTCCCCATATACAGTCTCTGGGCCTGTGGACACAATGCACATAGCTCCACAGTATCTCTTGAGTGTCATTTGCCTGCTTATGAGAGAAGAACTGGGGCCCGCGGCCTGAAACTCTGTTCTGCTGTATCCTGAGCCTCCCTTTATCAAGTTACAGCATCAGGGCGAAGAAGAAATAGCAGACTCCTGCCTGAGGCTGTTGGACAGAAGCCATATTTGTCACTGGGCTTATGGCCAAGGTAATAATCATTTGTTAAGACTGACCCTGATGGAGAAGAGAAGCAATGGCCACCAAGGCAGCGGGGGTGGGGTGATGAGGGATTCTTCCATGAGCCCATCCGTCAGCACTCGGCCTGACAAATGTCTCATCCCTGACGCCGGTGCACAGGGACTCCCAAGTTGATACCGCACCTTGTTTTCTTAATAAGCAATGAGGTGGCAGAAATGGGTCTCTGGTAAACATCAGGGTCAGGCGTCTTAGGGAGCCTTTTGTGTCAAAATAGGAAGGCTGTCTGGGGAGCACAACCAGCATCGAGACTCCTCTTCAGCGCTCTCGGGGCTGCGCTGAACTTAGCCATGCCTTTGTCTGCTTGCCAGAGAAAAGGGCTTTGAGGAAGGAGTTCCCAGAGCCAAGACCCTTCCTCTCTTTGACTTGAAACACGCATGTTTCAGATCATCCTCTGTGTCACGGGTGTTATGGGGTGTGAAGGGGGATGCGGGCTTCTCGGAGTGGGAAGGTGGATTTGCAGAGGTTCCCAGAAGGCAGAAACCAAAGGTAAACTCCTAAAATCAGAGTTGAACAATACCAACACCAACAAATAAAAAGCAATGACATTCTAGGAGCTAGGAGCAAGAGGAGAGCAGCAAGAAACCAGGGCAACCTGGAAGAGGGACAAGAGGGAAGAGGGCCATAGGGAGCTGAGGGGGCAGCACTGCCCCCAGTGTGCTTCCATGTGTGCCCTAGTCCTGAGAGTGGGCACACAGGAGCCAGCGTGCCAGTTGGACGTATAAGCCTGACCAGGACATTTGAAGGGCGTAGACAGGGTGGCCAGGCTGGACTTCTGTTCACGCTGCCCTTCTACCTAGATGGAGCTTCCTCACACCCTTTGCTCGATGGACCCTGACTTCACACTCTGGGAAGTCCCCAAATACATTCACCCTTCTTCCTTTGCATCTTGGGCCATGCTTCACTTTGAGCACCTCAGCATCCTGAGGACCTGCTCTTTGCATTGACCAGCTCTGTCCCCGAACCCCTAACAGTCTGCGCTTGTGGGCAGGCGTCAGCTCCAGTGAACTTATATATTAGGCCCTCGGTGATAAATGTGCTTGTTTATGCTTCTGGGAAGGATGAACAAATGAGAAAGAAGCATCTGTGGCAGAACTGGCCTCGTGGCTCAGAAGAAAAGAGACTACCCTGATTTATGTGTGGCTCTCCTGTGATGCCCCCGCGATAGTCTGCACACTTGAGAAGAAAATGAAAACTTCCAGGCTCGGGTGTAAACACTGTCCTTGGCCGTTTAACAGATACCTTGGATGTGCAAGTAGACTCCGTGTCTCCCTCAGAATGTGGGGAACTCAGTGGGGGCAACAGTACTGGATGTGTCCAGCCACTCTTGGATCTGATTTACACACTACCGTGACACCAAGAAGTCTTCAGTTCACCCTCGTGCCCTCAGTCTGTGTGTGTGTGTGCGCATGTGTCTTTCCAGCACAAATATCTGCAGTGGATTTCCCCGGGGTTCTCGGACAGCTCCCACAATGCAAGGATGCCCTGAGCCTGCTCTTTAGGAAGGAAAGCTTTAGCTGAGGGAGCTTGAGGCTGACTCAGGCTTGAAACTGGAAGAACAAGTTGACTTGAAAACATGAATTCCAACAACCATTTGGAGACACACATATCGATTTGCTCTGCGTAAACGCTATGATGGATTTGACCCGTATATTGGTCGGAGTCTGTGCATCTTCCCTGCCTTGGTGAAAACCCACCCCTGACCTCAATACACACAAATGTTTGCAGAGTCTGAGCGAGTAGGGAGACCCTGGAGCCCAGGACGTTTTGAAAGCTAGACGAATTTCACTCCTCCCATATTAGAGACGAATTTCACTCCTCCCATGTTAGAGACGAATTTCACTCCTCCCATGTTAGAGACGAATTTCACTCCTCCCATGTTAGAGACGAATTTCACTCCTCCCATGTTAGAGAAGTGTCCAACAGCTGTCTCCAAACTATAAACAGCTCTCATGTCCTTTGTCCTCTGCTGATCTTTTATAAGGCTAGTGTTATTTATTGACTCTCTGTTTTCTCCATTATGTATTCTCTTCCTTTCAAAGGCTTATGGTCTGTAACCTGCAAAAATGCAGATATGTTTGTGTGTCTGATTCAGGAGCAACAGTAAGAGGGGCAGAATTGTTCTCAGAAATTCTTTTTTTAAAAAATTTATTTATTTTTATTTTTTATGGTGTTTTGCCATGGGTGTAGGGTCCCCGGGAACTGGTGTTGGGTCTCCTGGAACTGGAATTACAGACAGTTGTGAGCTGCCATGTGGGTGCTGGGAATTGAACCTGGGTCCTTTAGAAGAGCAGTCAGTGTTCTTAATGACTGAGCCATCTCTCCAGCCCCATCCCTCCCCCATTCTCAGAAATTCTAAGTGCAGCAAGGATGGGAAGAACAGGTGTGTTTGTGCCACTGCTCTGGTCTTGAAATTCTCAGGCAATAAGATACCAGGACTAAGAGCAGCTGGCCGGGCTGCTTCATACCTACAGAGATAAGTAAACAGGAGTGCCATGATCCTGGTGGCAAATCCAATAGCAAAACATCTCAGGCAGCTGTCAGATCAATGAGCAGTGTTGGAACACTGTATTTGGGGGGAAATGTTGGGTAGTCTGTCCCAGAGGAGAAGTTCAGAGAGATACTCAGAGACGCAAATGAGAAGCAGCCAGGGGTTGGGAACCTAAGAGTCAGAGGTTACCTGGGTGAGGAATGAAGTTCTGCTCTGGGAAGATGCTCTGAAGCAGGACACCCTGCAGCAGGTTGGAAGGTGATGGCTAAGCACATTGAGTCTGGGGCTTTCTGGTTCTGTTTATATCTGAACCTGGTTCAGACATGGCAGGACTTGTGCTTTTCCTGGGAAACCTGCTAGACCATCCCAAAGAGGACTCCCTCCTCTCCAAACCAAGAGATAACTTCCGATAATCAGTAATGAAGAAATAAAACATGTGAACAGTTTAAAACCATTGTTTGACTATCAACAACAGTGGTCCTGCCTGGTCATGGCTCACCTAAATTAATCCAAGTAAAATCAATGTAGAGTTCATGTGCCTCCCAATAAAATATATGTGCCTCCTGGAAGCCTGTGATGGTGGAAGACATTTCCCCTCTACCTCTTACTGCTCTGGGGACAGGGGTACAGTGTTCCCTAGAGCTAAGGAAGAGACTTTATACATTCCTGATGTCTCAGATGTCCTGGCCAAGACAGCCTAGGACAACTGCCTCTGGCCATGGCCTTGAACTCTTCATTTCTCTTCCTGTTTTCTGACCGTACAATTCGTTTCCCATTCAGATTTCTATAGAAAAACAATAATCATGTTTTGCTCAGTGTTTTCACCTGGACCCCTGAGCAGAGCACACAGAGAAATCTGGAGGCTGGTCAAAAGCCCTGGGCGAGCATCCCTCTGGCTCTGAGAAGCGAGAGTGATGCTGTTTTTCATAAATGGAAGGAGGTGGAGGCAGATGTTCATAGCCCCAAAGCCCCTGCAGCCCAGAATGCAACATCAAACACGCAGCTTCAAAAGACTCCTGTCGCCTCCCAGCGTGTCTTCCCCAGCACGCCTCTCCTGCCTGTGTGGAGAGGCACAATCTGAGTATTAGTTTGTACATTTGGGTAATCGGATCCCTGAATCCTTTCCTTCCAGTCCCACACATCATCTGGTTTTTGTCGCGTGACTGTGTTCTACACTCCCTTGCACATCCCTTGAAGTTCTGATGCTCTTTCCCTCCAAGACGGCCAGCATCAGTCTGTACACACACACCAAACCTGGCAGCAGCGCCACTCAGCACAAAGCTCTGTCATTCGTGGACTGCTGACTGAGAGAACCAAGCACAAGCACGGTCTTGGTTCGGCCATTTACTTAGTAGCTCTATGCTCTTGGACAACTTACCCTGTCGCTGAGCTCGGTTTCCACATCTCTTGTGGGGATTGGTAATGGTGACTGGTTGTAATTCTGCAGACAACTTCTTCACGCCCCTTGGTCCAGTATCCACCATGCAATAGCACTCAGTGTGTTGTAGTTCCAGTCATTTTATGTTCCTGAGCTCCCCATCCATCCCTGGGTTCGACCAAATAGACAGAATTGTAGACCTGCCTTCATTTCAGTTTCTAAGGCTCCATTGGCCTCCAGTGGGCAAGAATAAAGAAGATAATAAAAGGGTATGTTTGCTAACCATGTAAAAACATTTTCTTCCCATTGTTACATAGTCAAACAGTGTAATAATTTTGTATTTATCATTTATACCCTATTAAGTATCAAAAATATTTTAGAGGTGATTTAACATACACAAAAGGAAGGCATAGTTTATCTGTAAACAGTGTTCCATTTTGTGTAAGAGATCTGAGGCTTTGGTATCTGCAGAAACTCTGGGAACACATCACCCTCAGACACCAAAGAACGACAGTACAGGCCTTGCCCCTCTCTTACAGGGTGTCATGGCCACACAGTCATAAGGAATGATTGTCTTCATTCTCAAAGAAGGTTTCTACCAAAACAGAAGGGGACTGATCCCACTCGAGGAAGTGTCGGGGGTTGGGATCCTCCTGGATTCAGGGAAGACTGTGAACCAGAGCAGTGAACACAATCTTTATTACCTTCCCCGCTTTTACAACTACACTATACAGTACTGCAAAACGTACAGGATCACATTCCCATGATTCCATACCTTGCAGGAAGTTCTTTGAATAGCTGCTAACAAGACCTTGACACTTCCTTAAAAGCTGTAAAAAGGTGTTTCTAATGAAGCAACAGCTACATAACACAAAGAGCAAACATTAAATAAATGCTTCCAGTCAACTTCAGTCTGCATGATGCACTCACATTTCCTGAAATCATTTGTATGTTTCCTACACAGAACCTTAAATTCAGGCAAATGGGAGCTTCTGCGGGATAAACAACCCCCACTGCACACCACCCTACTCCATCCCTCACCAGGAATTTTAGACTCAAGAAAGAATTTTTGCCGGGCGGTGGTGGCTCACGCCTTTAATCCCAGCACTCGGGAGGCAGAGGCAGGCGGATCTCTGTGAGTTCGAGACCAGCCTGGTCTATAAGAGCTAGTTGCAGGACAGGCTCCAAAACCACGGAGAAACCCTGTTTCGAAAAACCAAAAAAAAAAAAAGAAAGAAAGAAAGAAAGAAGAAAGAAAGAAAGAAAGAAAGAAAGAAAGAAAGAAAGAAAGAAAGAAAGAAAGAAAGAATTCCTCTCAAGGTCTCCAGACACCTCCAGCTGTATGTATGTATGTAGCCTTCTAAAAGCCTCCAGTCAAACCCACTCCACCCTCCCTGCACCTGAGTGAGAGAGACTGAGGAGTAGCAGGGTGACTCCACCCTCCTGTAGGGAAGGGATGTTCCCTGGCTTGATCTCGACACAGCTGCCCATGCCTGGAACCCCAGAAGTAGCTCACTCAGATGGACTTTTTCCAGCTAGGGAAAAAAATAACCCTCTCCGCGGCTCATGGAAAATTCCTGCCACAATATCCCAACACTATGCAGCCGGGACTTAATTGGAGATATAAATAGATGACCCTTCCCATCTCTTCATGAGCCCCCAGCTTCAGTGAGACCAGCAGCCAAGCAGAGGCCACAGAGGCTCTGGAAGAGGGTTGTGTAGGGTTACATGCTCAGGCAAGCCAAACATTCAATATCACAACCGGGGTGTCAGTCTGGAAACAGAGCTGTGTAATATTCAAGGGCAAAAATGTCACCCAGTGAGGAAAGCAGGCGCTCAAACAAGGGAACAACAGGCATGTTTAGCTCATTGTTTTAGGCAAGCCCTTGAACAAGTCAAGGCTCTGGGTCTGCATGTGACCTAAGCAATATGTGAGTCTCACCCTGCTATCCACTTGTGTCCCCAAGGGCTCTGGCGCCCCCATTGTCATTGCAGGGCTTACAGGGAGCCACTGTGGAGGCAAACATAAGGCCCCGCGAGGTGTAATAACGTAGCAGCAAGTGTCGGAGCCAGGAGTCCTAGCCTCCAGAGTCCAAACTTCATGGAGTGAGAACACAAATACAAAGCTCCACGCTCTCATCTGCTCCCAGCAGGGGGGAAGGAAGACAGAAGGAATTCTACCTACAGGAAGTGCTACCTGAAGGGCACCTGCGCAATGCTACAAGCCGCAACATTATACAGTAAATGCTCAGCCATCTTTTCAAAAGGGATTTATCAGAACCAAGGGAGCTGGTAAAGGCTAAACCAAAAGGCAAGGCTTTTGGGCGTTACTGCTTTGTGAGTCAAGTGGCTGTCCTTTGCTGTAGATTTTTCGCTGTAACTGACTTCCTTTCTGTTACATATTTGGGGATTCATTCCTAAAGCTCAGAACTGTTTAGTGAGTCCCACTGCCAGGCCTCAGTCCTCTCTCCTGGGTAAGCGCAGAGCACCCCACTTAAGATATTCACAGATCTCCAAGGACACTGGATTGCTTCCTGCCCAAGCTGCTGCTCTGGTTTTACCCCAGGACCAGAATAGCTGATAACAGCAAAGGGTGGAACTAACAGTTTAAAGGCCTGGGTCTCTCCTTTGTTTCTACTGCCTAGAGCAGTAAGTCTAACTCCAGGCCTAGGGCCATAAAAACTACAGCGTCTGGTGTTAGCTGGTTACCTGGTAGCCTCTGTGCTTGCTAGGAGAAAGGGAGTGGCGTGCTGATTTAAACAATCCATGCCCTCTTCATAATTTGACTGAAAATAAGCCTTTTCTCTCTTACCAACCACCTAAAAATGTAGCATAGTCCACTAACCTTCCCCTCTGGAATTCCGTGATGATTTAATTCCTTTCTGAACTAACTTTCTAGATTAAAGAGTTCAATGGACATGCACTAGCCACTCCCGTGTGTGTGTGTGTGTGTGTGTGTGTGTATGTGTGTGTGTGTAAAAAGTCGTATCTGATTTTCTACCAGGCTAAAGAATTCCGGCCCTGGAACCTGTTAGGGCTGGGGAATTGCTGGTTTTAATGGCATGTATGACTGGGAACATTTGTAATGGATAGAACAATATAAGACAAGAAAGAATGATATAGAACTAAGAACAAGGGAGAACAAGAAGGAACGATGAGAAACGATGGATTGAAGGAGAAGAATAGAGAATTATGGATTGACGGAACCTGCTGTGAGTAGAATTCTTTACCCTCAGGTCTTTAGCCTCCCCCCACCCCTTTAGTTATTCATGGTGTCGGTTGAACCCTGTAAGGGAGTCTTAAAGGTTAAAACCTTTTAAGACCACTAATGTGAAAGAAGGAAGGGTGTGTGCTTATAGACAGAGTTCGGTTCTCAGAACGTCTTGGGGAAGCCTGGCAATAGTTGCTATTTATAGCAGAAAAAAAGTAAATGGCTGAAGACAAAGGAGACTCATGATTGTGTGGGTCCTAGCTAGACACGACCACAGTGACCTGTTCCTCACAAGCGTATGATGTCAGCAACGCCTACACAAGTATGGGAGTGGGATTCAGGGCTAGGCGTAGCTGGGGGCACAGCACTCTATTCCATCTTCAGCACCACATCCAGCAACACCGGCAGGAAAAACAAACGGCCCAAGATAGTATGAGCGCTAAGGAAGTCACCACATCCATGTTGTGCAGCTGCAAGGTGACCGTTTTAACCCTTGACGTGCCAAACATCCTAGCTGCAGGTCACTAAAACTGTAAGTATAGTACCAACGAAGGGAAGTTGCCAGCCACCCCACTGTGGTGTGCACACAGGTAGATCGATAGATGGATAGATAGATAGATGGATAGATAGATAGATAGATAGATGGATGGATGGATAGATAGATAGATAGATAGATATAGATATAGATATATATGAATATATATATATTCATAAACTTTCATTATGGTAACCTAAACCACGTCTAATCAGCTTACACTGCTCCCTCCCTTCTTTCTTCCTGACTTTTTCCTCCTTTGTTCCTCTTCTGTTCTCCTGAAACATTGACCCTCTATTACGATGAGAAAAGATCCACCAAGCTTCGCCCTCAGCACCACTTCCCGGGAGGGAGAACCTGAGGCAGCAGATCGAAACAGGAAGTGTCAGATGTCATTCCTCTGTGCTAAACATGGAACCAAAATAAAGACATGAGGTCTGAGGCCTAGGAAGGGCTTTGTGGACCTCTTTGTCTATCGCATGCCACCCACCTGAAGAGTGGCCCTCTTCAAGTTTAAGGAAGATCAAGTAGGTACAGAGTTCAGATCCCCCCCCCACTTGCTTCCTATAACCTTAACATGGCTCCTATAGCCTCCATGGCCCTCAAGAGCAGGACCGTTCCCCAGTGTCACTGGTGACTCTTCCCTCTTGCCCGCTTCTGCAGCCCCACATACTAAGCATCTCTGACTGGTAGACCCTTGGTTTGGAACACTTCTCTGTTAGACTGTGTCCTGGCTGCCTGCTTGGGACATAGGCTCCGTGTACCCTCCCTCCCAGCATGCCTGCGGCTATACTGGTATCCAGCACTTTCTCTTTTGTTTCTCAAAATCCTTGGCCCTCTGTGGAACTCTTTTCCAACTCACTGAAACAGTAACTTCAGATGAGCAAGAAGCCGGCTAGGTTCAATCCCAGCCTTAGGTACAGAGACGGTGCAGTTGGCCCTCACGGGGTATCAGTGATGAAGTTTCTTCACTTGCTTCCTTTCCCTTCAGGTCTTAATAGTTCACCCCTAAAATGAGGAATGGCATAAAAGGAATTGTGACCTACCTCTAAGAACGACATGTACTCCTAACCTCCAGAACCTCAGTAAAGGGCTTTATCTGGAAGCAGGGTTTTGTAAAGGACATTGGTTGACATGAGGTCATACTGGGCTAGAGTGATTGCTTTATGTAAATTCTATGAATGGGAATAGATGCACACAGACGAAAGGCAATGCCAAGGCACAGGAGAAGTTATTTAGCTCTAAAGAGAGGGGTCCGGAACACTTTCTTCTTCGTGTCCTCGGGAAGAACCGGCTCCGCCAGTGCTTCGGTTTCTGCCCCAGGCCTCCAGAATTGCAGGGCTTAAATGTTGATTCCAAAGGCAAACAACCGTGGCTGTCTGTCATTGCAGCGTGGACGAGTTCCCTCGCTGGAAAGATCATCTCCTTGTTGCCCTGCTCCTACCTCTCCAGTTCCAGCCAAGGAGGAGGTAGGACAATCTCCTTCCTCCTGAGCTGGCTTTGTCCTTCAGCAACTGATGCAGTCATTTCCTCGGATAAGAGTAAAGTCCTTATCTCGACACATCCTACAGGCCATATTCTTCCTCCCATTTCCTACAACTGTTCATCCATGGCCAGGCTTAGTAGGAAGCTTTTCACTCTACAGCCCTGGCCCAGTGAGTGGCAAGCCCTGAGTGCCGCACACAGCACTGGCTCACTGACTAGGGTTTACACCAGAAAGCCCGTTGCTAAAGATTTGGTTGCTGCTGGGGTTCCATCGCAATCATGACACCCCCAGCTGGCTCCTCTCATGTTGGAGGACACACGCCCAGACTGAAGCACAGCTCGGTCCTCATGTCTGTTTTCCAAAGCCCTCTCCAGTATGGGAAATGGGAACGTTGCCATGCTCAGGAGACTGGCTGAGCAACTTGAGGTTTTTTGGCAAGCTCAGCTCCATGCAGATGTCCTTCTCCAAACAAGAGCCGGCCTTGTGAGCTAGTTTCCATAGGTCGTCTCTCCAGGAAGGAGGGCCAGTAGCTCGGGACAACACATCTGACTGGGAGAGCCTCTCTTTCCATGTGTGAGACTGGGGAAAGGGTCAGCTTTCCTTTGTCAGTTTAGGCACCAAAACGTTGGCCTTGCTTGGAGTTGGTATGGGTAAAGAAGAACACACAGACATCGACAAATTTCCAATAAGCGAATTTGTTGGAATTTATTGGAGAAATGTGGTCATGGGTCAACCAAATAACCCCCAACCTGGATTATTACAGGTTCCTGCAGGGAGAAATGAGGTTTAAATATCATTTACCTGGACAGATATCTCCAAGTGACAGAAAAGCTAGTGCGATTGTACCTTTGAGGTGGGGACACCAGCTCACCAATAATAACACAGAGACTTACTAATTATGGAAGTTCGGCCTTCGTTTAGGCTTCTTCTCAATTAGCTCTTACAACTTAAATTAACCACTTTATAATAATCTACGTTCTGCCACATGGCATTACCTTTCTTCCATCCCATACTTCCTGTTTCCTCTCCATGTCTCATTGGTAAGTCAGCACACCTAGATTCCTCCTTCCAGTTTCTCTCTCCCTGCCTGGAAGTCCCGCCTTTCCTCTCCTGCCTAGCTATTGGTCATTTAGCTCTTTACTAAACCAATCAGGTGGCACCCTAGGCAGAGATACATCTTCACAGCATAAACAAACATTACACAGAAGGCTAGTGAGAGGATTTAGTTAAACCCTTTTAATAAACTGGTAAATGCCACAGGTGAGCTAGCTAGCGTGAAAAGGGAGCTAGGGGGATAGAGATGCAGGGACCTTTTTCAGATTTCCCTTCTTGAGCCCCTTCTGTGGGACATTTTTTTAAGGACATGTGAATAAATGTCTGCTCACTCCAGATAAGACATCTATGAGAGACCAAAGAAATGTTTCTCCCAAAGACTCTATTTTAGTGAATCAATGGCCACCTCAAAAGTAGCTGCACCAAAGCTCACAAAAACTGGATTCCAGGAGATCCCTCCGCATCTTCCTGGCAACTTGGCCAGCCATTTACTTCTCAGAAATTTGCTACTGTATTGCCTTGAGGGGAGCCTTTGTGAATACTGTAAGTTTAAAGACCTCTCTGTGCCTGTGTCTTATACGTTCTGTTTACTTTCTGAGTTTTAAGATCTGGAGGAAATATCCCCACACTATCCCATCCCTTCCTCTGACTCTTACATTCTTCCCACCCATTCCACAGTATCCCCTGAGTCTCAGAGGCAGTCTTAGAGATGTCTGGTGATCCTCTGTCATTACAGCAGAGCCCTGGACTACTATGCCACAAGAAGTCACTCATTCCCAGGTGCTTGACCAGTTATAAATCTCTATAGTATACTTGCCTCTTACAAATAAGTTTCCCTTCATGAGTGACAGAGGATGACAAAAACAGTAATCCGTGGTCATAAACACAAAGTTGACAAAGCAATGTGACAAGCACATCGTTCCATTTAACAAAACAGTAGAAATACTCTTCCCATGGTGGTTATGAGCTCCCTTGACTTACAGTGCTAAACATGAGCTCCCTCTATTAGCTCGGGCTGCAAATGCGATGAGAAAACAATGCTTGCACCCATAACACGTGTGAAATGTCACCATTATGTCTTCATTTAAATTTCTTAACTGCTCGTCCACTGCTCTTCCAGGTGCTCTCTATAAATCTGTGAGACTCAAGAGCTAGCATCTTCTAGAAAGACACACTTTCCAGAAGGTCGATCAGCACGATCTCTGAATGTTCACCACTGTCTACTCCAAGCAAGCGCCAGTTGGTCTGAAGGAATACTAACAACAGACCTTGTTGGCAAGGTCCGAGATAGCATGAAATGATCTCATAACTTTTACTGGTTGCTTCATCAAAAGAGCAACTTAGGGAACAGTGCTATAGATGGGAGATACACTCCACCTAATTCTCCCTAATCCAGTCATTTTCCACAAGCTAGGCAGTTTCCTCATCCCGGGGTATGGCTGCTGGTGTGGGACCACTAAACATCTTCCCACCTCTGATGATCTCTATGGGGCCTGTTTGCATTGCTTGGCCGGGCTCAGGCCCAAGAGGAAGTGGAGTTATGCTCTAACTTGCTGTGTCTGTTGCTGGAGCTGTTCCCCTGTTCTGAAGCCTCTAAGTCAGAACCATGGCCCTTGGCTTTCCTTTGGCCAAAACTGGCTACTAAATGAATCACCGAGCTGGGCAAAGGATCTCCACTCCAGCATAGGTTATTGAAGTAGAAACGGTGGTAAGGACACACCCCTCTAGGTCGAACATGACTTTTCTTTTAACCTGCGCTGTTTTATCTACTGTGAATTGTTGTTCAGCCTTTCACGCCTTCCAAAAGCTAAGTTGGACACCATTGACTCTGCTCATTTCTTTCCCAGAAACTCTAGCACAACACCAATGTTGCCACATGTGCCTCCAAGTAGCCTGTCCACGCCCCTTTGTTTGGCCTTCTCTCATCCCCTCGTGATTTGCCTCACACTTTGCTGATCTAAGCTATTTATATTTGACAGAGCCTCATGCACCTCCTAATGATGGCAGACCACCGGGGGACTCGACCACGCCACTAAAGCCCCATGTCATTTCTGAGGTCCTTGCTGGCTTAACCGCTTTAGTAACTCCTGAGAATGTAGTTCCTTATGAGTATAGCTAATATAATCATTTAAGTATGCCTGGACCAGTGACCTGAGTCTCAAACACTACCCCTCTCATCTCCTATTCTCCTAGTAACGCTGCCCCATCTCTCCTGTCTTCTAGTCCTAGATATTCATGGGGACCTAAGGCAGTGGGAACCAGTTGTCCCCAGTGCTCACGTGAACCAGCTCATCAGAGTATGATCTTCTTTGTGTAACTGCAGGTTGCACAGCCTTTGTATGGAGGAGGGGAGGGGAGTTACACACTCAGTTTCTATGGGGGAACTAAACCCATGTTCCCGCAGCCTCTTGAGCAAGTCTGAGAGGATCTTACATTCTTTCCCAATCTGCTCAAAAGCAAAGCAGTCCTGAAATTATCATAGTGTGGTGATTTAAGTGAGAATGGCCCCCACAGGCCCGTATGTTTGAATGCTTGGTCCCCAGCTGGTAGAATTGTTTGGATTTCATTGGAGGAGGTGTTCACTAGGGGTGGGGGGCCTTTGAAGTTTAAGAAGTCCAAGTTATTCCAAACTCTCTCTCTCCCTCTCTCTCCTCTCTCTTCTCCCTCTCCCTCTCTCTCCCTCTCCCTCTGTCTCTCTTTCTGTCTCCCTCTCTCCCTCCCTCTCTCCCTCCCTCCCTCCCTCTCTCCCTCTTCCTCTATCCCTCCCTCTCTCTCTCTCTCTGTCTCTCTCCCTCTTCCTCTCCGTGTCTCTCTCTCTATTCCTCTCCCTCTCCTTCTCTCCCTCTCTCTCTCTCTCTCTCTCTCTCTCTCTCTCTGCCTTGCAGCTATGCATCATTAGGGTCTCAGCTTTGGCTCCAGTACCATGCCTGCTGCCATGCTCCAGGCCATGATGGCCATGGACTCACACCCTCTGGAATCATGAACCCTCAAATCAAATGCTTTCTTTTATGAGTTGCCTTAGACACGGCATCGCTTCACAGCAACAGAACAGTCACTAAGCCACATGGCTTCCTTCAGTGGGCCATTACTAAGCCCCCCATCTCCATGCTGAGTCATGGGTTCCCTCTCTCCTATGTTGAAAGCAGAACCAGGGGCTATCACCTGCACTCCAGCCTCACACTTCTCTACTGTCTCATTCTCCCCAGTGGTCCCAAGTTAGCAGAGAGAGAGAGCTTGTACTGCCTTCCAAGTACATCTTGTCATCTACAAGAAACAACAAAAGCCGACTCCTCCACCTCATCCTCCCCTTCCCCACTTTCCTTGCCAAGTCAGAAGCTACTGTAGAGTGTATTATCCTCTCCTGAAGACTCAGCCCTCACTTCCACTCAGAAAAAGCATTTTCTCTTGACTTGTAGCTGTATTCCACTGTGGTTTATAAGATACAAGAAGTCATTCCAGTCTCCTGTATTTGTTAAGACTTACCAGCCTAGAATATGGTGTATTTGAAGAGTTTCCATACTCTGCTGAGGAGAATGTGTATTCTGTATCCACTGGATGGAATATTCTATTGATATTTGCTACATCCTTGATCTGTGGTGTAGTTTAACTCTTCTAAGTTTGTTACTTTTAGTTTGTATAGCCTGTCTATACATTAAAGTGGGGTATTGAGTTCATCTCCTATTATTGCATTAGGACCTATCTGAAACTTTAAGCCCTTAGTTTTCTCTTTGTAAAATTAGGAGTGCTGACATTCAGTGGGCACATTATAATTGCATCATCTTAATGATGTGTTCCTGTTATTAATATACAGTGGCCTTTTTATAGCTCTGACTTCGCTTTGAGATCTACTTGTTCAAGTGAGATTAACTGTGCCAGCTCCTTTTGGCTTCCATTCATTTGGTAGATTGATTCTTATCTTTTGACTCTCATTCTGTGGGTATCTTCCCCAGTGAGTAGTGTTCCTAGAGAACAGCAGATAGTTGTTTCTTGGGTTTTGTTGTTGTTATTTGTTGTTTGTTTGTTTTGCTTTAACAGCCACCGAGGATGCATCTCGGTGATGAATGGTATGAGATGAACCCATTTATATTTACATTTATTATTGAGAGCTATTTTTACTACTTTTCGTGATTTTTTTGTTGTTATTTTTATGGTTGGTAGAATACTTGTTTGTTCTTTCATTTCTCCCTTTTTAGTAGTAGAGTTGTGTTGGCTGAGACATGATGAACTCTTTCCTACTCCAGTGTTAGCCCATTTCTGTCAAAACGTATTCTTTCTTGTGATTAAGACTGTCTTTGTTTGTTGTGAAATGCTGGCTTGATGACTATAAGCTGTGTTACTTCATTCCCGTCTCATTTCTCTGTCAATTTTGAAAGGTAAATTTACCAGATATAAAATCTTGGCTGTCAGTTATTTGCTTTCAGGACTTGGAATATGCTGCCCCATGTTTTCCTGGCTTTTAGAATTTCTGGCACTAAATCTGAACTTGTTGTGTGTTTTCTTTTATAGGCGAGTTGGTGTTTTTTCTCTACGGCTTGTAATATGGCTTCTTTCCTTTGTATTTTTGACAACTTGACTATAAGACGCCGTGGAAAGCTTCTTCTCGGGTCATGTATGCTTGGGGCTAATGCTTCATGTGTTTTAGTATCTATTATCTTCTTACATTTTTAAAGTTCATGATAATTTCATGGAATTGATGTTTTCAGTCTTTAGTTTTTCATCTCATCTCCATATTCTATTCTGAGAATTCTTAGGATTGTTAACTATTGGGTGCTTTTTGTCCTTTATTGATATTTGATCATATTTCATTGATCTCCACATCCATACCATCTTTTTTTCCATTTGGCCGAGTGTATTGTTGATGTTTTCTTCTGTGCTTTTTATTTGATCCATTATTTCTTGCTTCTACATTTTTCTGTTGTTTTTATTTTTTTTTTATTTTCAAAATCTCAGTTCCTTGCTGAACTGACCTTTCCTTCACACATCAGATTATGTGTTTATTTACTGGCTTTCTCACCTGTGTGCTCCTCCTTCCCAACTTGCTCACTGCTGCCCTTTTGCCTCGCCTCTCGGGGTGAATTCGCCTGACTTTCTAAAATCATCTTTGAGGTCGCTGAACATTTTTTTCACCAATAAAGTTTTGAAATCTTTATCCATTTCAGTCTTTACATCTGATATTGGAAGCAGTGTGTAGTGTTTTGAAAGAAAAGTGTTGACTTGTTTCGGGTTTTTTATTGTGATTCTTGGCTGGAATTAATACATCTATTACTTTGATATATTTTCCCGTATTTTATTTGTGCATCTGATTGAGTGGTTCACTCTTGTGGACCCAGTTCTGGGTTCTATCCAGAAGAATGAAGTCAAACATTTGTGAGAGCGGCATCAAACTGTATGAGATCCAGAAGCACACTGAAAATCCCTGCAGTGCATCACTAATGAGCATCGAACTGTATGAGATCCAGAAGCACACTGAAAATCCCTCCAGTGCATCACTAATGATGAGCAGTGAACTGTGTGAGATCCAGAAGCACACTGAAAATCCCTCCAGTGCATCACTAATGATGAGCAGCGAACTGTATGAGATCCAGAAGCACACTGAAAATCCCTGCAGTGCATCACTAATGAGCAGCGAACTGTATGAGATCCAGAAGCACACTGAAAGTCCCTCCAGTGCATCACTAATGATGAGCAGCGAACTGTATGAGATCCAGAAGCACACTGAAAATCCCTGCAGTGCATCACTAATGAGCAGCGAACTGTATGAGATCCAGAAGCACACTGAAAGTCCCTCCAGTGCATCACTAATGAGCAGCGAACTGGAGGCAAATCTATTGCACCTATGATGTTAAAATTTTTTCACTGAAAATGTGGAAAGAGCAAATGAATGAGATTAAGAAAGAAGAAATTGAAATGAGATAAATAGAGGACAAGCAAGGTTAAATAAATACAAAGAAGAAGAGGGGTGCAGAAGACTCTAATGTGTGGTAAAACAGCATGGGATTGCAAAGAAAGTATGAAGAAAGAAAACCCAGATCAATTAAAACAAAGACTTCTTAGTAATTAGAAAGCTCAAAACAAAATTAGATATGCATATAAGAATATATAAGAAGGGAATAAAAATTCAAAAATAAGCTTTTTAAAAGCAAGGCAAAGTCAAAATTCTACCAAAATTATAGTAAAGGAAAAAGAAAGGGGACATAAAAGTTTGAAAAAAGAAGGGCCAGAGATTGTAATGGGAAGCATGTATAAACACAATTAGATGACCACATAATGGGAATAAACTTAAAAATTGAATAGTAAAGTGAAATTACTGCTAAACATGTAGGAAAAAAGGAAAAGAGATGACATATTGGAGCAGCTTCCATGTTCTTGAAAATCAGAGAAAGCCAGGTTTTTATAAAACAGAGGAGGGATCGATAGACTTTTGAGGACCCCTGTGTTCTGGGATGTTGGAATTGAACCTGTACTTGACAAGTGGCCAGTGTCCATCTCCTTTCACATTAGCAGCCTCCTGTAGTGGCATATGATTTGCATTTTAATAAATAAATCTTGCCTGAAGTCCAGAGGCAAAACTAAAGGCACTAGAGGTCAGATAGTGGAGAGGGACTGGTCTTAGTAGTTTCAAGATCGCCTAAGTATTAATCTCCCCACTAGGCAAATACACCCTTGTCGATCAGGTTATTGGATCATCAGTGCATCAGGCTCTAGAGCAGGGAAATGAAGAAGGGCCATGGCAGAGGCTGATCAGTCCACTGAGCTCAGGCTGAGAACTCCCAAACTCCAGGATTCTCATGTCATAACATTTGCCCCAGTTCACAAAGTGCGGGGTTGCCTGTAGAGCGGATGTTCCAGAGAATGTGTCCATGTTTGGAGCTGCAGGGAAGCCCTAGAATGCAGTAAGCAATGCTCAGTGGGCCATTATGCTGGGGGCTAGGAAGGCCAGAGTTCCTAGAGAAATGTAGGCAGTAGAGACCCAACTCCTGAGGTTTCAGAGAGGAACCAGGTGTCAGGAATGGGCAAACAGCCATCCATGTTATATCCAAGCAAAGATTCTGGGTTCATTCTACCTGAGAACTTGAATGAAGCAGGACTGAAAGCAATGGACTGATGTCTTTGGTGGAGGAAATTTCAAGACAGGGTAGTTTTCCGGCTGTGCCGTGGTCACTGCCTGCCACTTTTGTTCAGATCTGCAACGTGAAAGAAAGAATGGGAAGATGTGGAGACGTGCTGCTTGATAAGGAAATGAGGGTGTGTCAGGTTGGTTGTGGACAAGGAGGACATAGTAGTTACTTTCCCGCTGCTGTGATAACACACTGTAACCAAGACAACTTACAGACGAGTTGACTTTGCCTCACAGTTATGGCAGGGAGTCATGGCAGCAAGTGGCAAGCGTGGTAGCAGGGACAGGAGGCTGAGAGATCACATCTTTGTCTGCAAACATAAAGAAGAGCGTGAACTGGAAATGGGGTGAGGCTATGATTTCTCAAAGGTTCTCCTAGTCCCCCCTTTACTGCTTCCAATAAAGCATCACCTCCCATAACCTCCCCACAAAGTGCTGCTTCCTGGGGAGTAAGAGTTCCTATGCCTGACCTCCACAGAGGGTGCCAAGAGGCTAGAACTACGTGAGTTAATGCCTTTAATGAGAAAGCTCATGCCATGAGCAATGTATTTCTTCTAAATCTGTGAGACCAATTAAACTCTTCCTTCCTTCCTTTCTTCCTCCCTCCCTCCCTCCCTCCTTCCCTCCCTCCCTTTTTCCCCTCCCTCCCTCCCTCCCTCCCTCCCTCCCTCCCTCCCTCCCTCCCTCCCTCTCTCCTTCCTCCCTCTGTAGTAGGAGCTGCGGGCCGCTTCCCACTGCCCGGCTCCCAGCCGCCTAGCTAGCTTATGCCCCAAAATTACAACACACAAATTGTAGCCTTTTAAACACTGCCTGGCCCATTATATCTATCCTCTTCTTGTCTAACTCTCATATCTTGCTTAACCCATATTTAGTAATCTGTGTAGCACCACGAGGTTTGGCTTACTGGGAAGATTCTAGCCTACGTCCATCTTGGGCTGGAGCTTCATCGCGTTTGCCTGACTCAGATTTCTTTCTCCCAGAATTCTGTTCTATCTATTCCACCCACCTAAGGGCTGGCCTATCAAATGGGCCAAGGCAGTTTCTTTATTAACCAATGACCTTCCTCCATTATCCCTCTCTCCCTCCCCTTCTTCCCTCCCTCCCTCTCTCCTTCCTTCCCTCTCTCCTTCCTTCCTTCCTCCCTCCCTCTCTCCTTTCTTTCTTTCTTTCTTTCTTTTTTCTTTCTTTCTTCCTCCCTCCTTCCCTCTCTCCTTCCTTCCTTCCTTCCTCCCTCCCTCTCTCCTTCCTTCCTTTCTTTCTTCCTCCCTCCTTCCCTTTTTCCTTCCCTCTCTCCTTCCTTCCTTCCTTCCTCCCTCCCTCCCTCCCTCCCTCCCTCCCTCCCTCCCTTCCTTCCTTCCTTCCTTCCTTCCTTCCTTCCTTCCTTCCTTCCTCCCTCCCTTCTGCCCTCCCTTCCTTCCATTGCTGTTTCTAGGCATTTATCACAGGATTGGGTAAAGTAACTACTGCAGGGCCAGGGTGCACTCATGAAGTGTTTATCACAAAGAATCCGTCCTATGCTGTTCTGCAGCCTCCTCTGCCACGGCAGGAAGCCATGGTGATATGAACTGAGATGTTGGCCATCACTGTTAGAGCTGTATGACAGAGGCTTCCACACTGTGGTCCAGCCTCTCCGCTGATAGGAGGGGTCTCCACAAACAGGAAATAGCAACACTGACAGGCACTGGGCAAGATGCTAGATCTTTGTGAAAAAGAAAAGTAATTTCCCTTTATCTGAAGGAAATACAGGCCAAGACTTCCTGTATATACCATGTCTCTTCTATATAACCATATCTATTATGAAGCTTAATTCATAAATTAGGCACAGTAATGTAATAACCAATAAGAAAACAGAATAATTATTAAAAGGGTATTTGAATAAAATCATGAATGTGCTCTGTCTTCTTTGTACTGTATCTTAGTGTGTTGGTTATGCCCGTTTTCCAAGGACTTGAGAGGCCTCTATGATATGCAGTGAGGTAAGGGACATAGTTATTGTGACACAGACTTAGACTACTTGAAAACAAGCACTGTAACTTTAAAATCAATGTGACAAATGAGAAGGCTGCTAAGTGGTTAGCAGCCAGATAATGTGTATAGCATGGACGCTGTAGACAGGTAGGTACTTCACTCCCTGGGTAAAACAGAGTTAGACAGCATGAGACTCCTTTATGTTGCTCACTTTCGAGGATTCTCCACTTGGTATTTCTGGACTGCAGTCAGCAACAGAAAGGCAACCACAAAAGAGTAGGAAATCTGAGTACTCCGATAATAATAATAATAATAATAATAATAATAATAATAATAATAATAATGTTTATTAATCTAGACATTCTAGATTGTCTATGGAAAACTAACTCTTAACTGCAGGCCAGCTGGGACTGCACTTTGGGAAGCAGAGTTGAAACAAAGTCAGCCAGCACAATATTTTTAGGTGAAGGAGGATACTCTTTGTTCCCAGTGGAGCTGATTTGGGTGGGGGGTGGGATGGCAAATCCAAGTCCCCATTGTCTTCCCCCCAGCACTGGTCCCAGTAAGCCAAAGAATAAAAGCAAAAAGCAGCACTCCCAGCCCCAGCATGGAGCATGGTGATTCTCGCCCCGCCCCCCCCACCACCATCCAGGCTTCCCACGTGAGAAACTGCGTTCAGGAGCTGCATAGCCACAGCATGAGGTCATAGGAAACCACTGAGGGAAAACAAAAACAAACAAAACATTGAAGTCAAAAGTTCCTGACCCACAAGTAGTTCTTCGATCTGAGTTCTCAATAACATCCCAGATGTTATAACTCTGTCGTATGTCTGTCAATAACATCCCAGATGTTATAACTCTGTCATATGTCTGCTTTCATCCTTTAAAGTTGTACAGTAATCTAAAAACCCATCAATACTGAAATCTCAAAGCTCTGGAGGCTGAGGCAGGAGAATCTCAGGGAGCCTAGCATGGGTACAATGCAGAGAGAGAGAGCACATAGCTTGCTGGTAGATGCTCTGAGTTCAGTCTCAACACTGTAGACATAACACACACACACGCGAGTGCACAAACAAGTGAATTAAGAATTCTCAGCCAGCAAGACAGCTCAATCCATAACGGCGCGCCTGCTCTTTGCCAACCCGGATGACCTGAACTCTTTCCGTGGAGCCCACATGGTGGAAGAGGAGAGCTGGCCTTTAAAGCTGTACACTGACCTCCACACATGATGCATTCTCATGAACACATGCATGTGTTTATAATTAAAGAATCATAAGTGCAATTTTTAAATTAGCGACAGCAGAGGAAAAATAGTAAAAAAAAAAGCATCAGATGTGACAAGGGAAGAGTAGTGTAGAAAATGGGAAAAAGAGAAGAAACATCAACTAGCCCACGCAAGAAAAAAAATCAGCAAATCAGTACCATGAAAACAGAGTCGAAGATGAGAGAGAGAGAGAGAGAGAGAGAAAGAGAGAGAGAGAGAGAGAGAGAGAGAGAGAGAGAGAGAGAGAGAGAGAGAAAAAAAACAAATATCCACACCCCAAACAGGTAAAACAAAGGAGGAGCAGATTCATACAAATCTATTCGGGAGCACAAACTTCTAAGAGACCAATTTTCTAAGAGCTGGCAATGGCCCCCAGGCAGCCCAGATGACAAGTAAGCCTAGAGTGCAAACCAACCAAAGCAACTGTGAGAGACACAACCCACACAAGCCTGCCCCAGCCTTTCCCGGTCATTCAAAAGCTCCGCCTGTTTAAGAGTTGCCCCTCAGCATGAGGGCGTGTTTGGGGGTGGGGGTGGGGGACAGGGACCCTGGATTGTTTCTGCGGTTCTGATGTGAAAATCAAAAACAGCACAGAAAAGGAAAAGCTGCAGACAGGTTTCCAGTAACCCCTCCCTGCCCCCGCCTAAATATTAGCATTAAAAAGAGGACAAAGTGAGAATGGGGAGTTAGAGGTGTCCTCCTGTCTCTTTCTGTCACTGAGTCAAGTGAGGCTGAGATTTTATCGGAAGGGAAAAGACCGTACTCTGGGTCACAGTACAAAGGAGCCTCGGGAGGGGTGTGGACACCAGCGTGGGGCACCCTGATGTCTCAGAGCTTAGGAGTGAGCCTGGAATCTGGATGGCCAAGCAGAGAGCCAGGGGGAAGGGTGTATTAGGCTCTTCAGTGTATTCTAACCTTCCTCTCTTGATAATTTTCTAGAAAACAGAGGGAAGGGCTGTCTCAGGTGAGGTGCTGAGGAACAGGAGCACTGGGGTTCTGGAAAGTGAAGGTGACTTCCAATGTGTCAGGTAGAGAGCTTTCTCTGAGTCTGGCAAGGAGTCCCCAGAGGCGGTTCTGGTCCTGAGGACACTGAACACAGGAAGAGAGAAAAGGGATGATTTATCCTCTGCTTCTTAGAGGCACTTTGAGAAAGAAAGGGGGCAGGTGGGGGCAAGGATATCAAAGGACAAAACAAAAGCAAAATCGTGGGCCAGGTCTCCAGATCTCTGACTTATTCGGTGTTTTTTGGCATTTAGTCCCCTTTTTAAAATCAAGGTTTAAAGAGTGACCACCCCAAGAACATCATTCCTTAGACAAACTGGGGACACTGGGGAGCTACAATTTCATTCCTGGATGCTTGTCCTAGCTGTGACAGACATATGAGGAGACACGGGCCAAACCCAGCACCCCAACCATGCCTATCCTTGCTGGAGGCTCTCTAAACTTTTCTAGGGATCTAGTTGGGCTTAATCCCTTTGCAGTGAGAGACTTTGCTCAGGCATCATCTGAGCCCCCTTGTTAACTCCACAGGCTCCGTGTCTCCTCAAGACCCTGAAGAAAACGATTTGTGCGAATGACACCGTAAACCAAGAAGGTTATAAGGAGAGCGTGATTGGCTCCCTGGGGCTTATTGCAATAACTTTAATCTTCTGGAACTCATCTGGTATGAATTTAGGAACCGAGCGGCTGAAACTCCCCTAACACAGCTCTCTGGCCTTGGTGTTCTGTGAGGTTGGCTATGTTTTAAGGCCTGGCCCTGGGCTCCTTCCTAATGGGCCTTGAAAAGCATAGAATACAGAAGGGGTGAGGAGCTTTACTTGCTTTGTCCTTTCGGGAGGAAACAAACAAATATCTACCTTGAAGTGCAAGTGAGTCGGGCCTTTCTTGAAAGAGCATCTGTCAGCAGAGCGGAGACAGGTCTGGCACCTGCATTGTCTCCTGGAGCTCCCTGATTACAGGCCACGAGGGGGCGAGGCTTCTGAGGTCTTTGTGCCTAGTCACGTACTGGTCAGGTTTGGCCACCACTGCGCTCACCGGGGTCAGTTTTAATGAAGACAGAGGCTTGGGGAAGCAGCTTCCCCCACATCCACAGCCCTGTGAGACAAGGCTGACCACACTGGCTATCTCGGGTCATATGGCATCTCTGACCCCACTCCCTTATCACAAGTTACTAAGCTTTCTCTGTGGCCTATCCAGGTTCATTTAGTGAGTGCCAGGGTCCTGGTGTTACCTCAGAGGATGGAGTCCTAAGACTGTCCTTAGTGCTTTGCATTTGGATTGTGGATCTGGAGAGGGTGGAGGTGAGGTGAGGTCCCTTTGCTGCTCTGAGCTTCAGGGTTAAAGTGTGGAAAATCCACACTTGCTTGCAGATAAAAATAGGAACCGCATTAGAAATGTGGGATAAGAAGCCAGGGGTTCATATGCTTCTCTATCCTAGAGGGATTTTTAAAATACATGCCCCTGTCACCTGTGTTCCCTGGATAGTGACCAGCTTCGTGGATAAGAATCATGAAACCTCCAAGGGCAGGGGAATACCACTTCTCGGTTTACAAAGTTCACACTGGCTTAATCCCCTTGCAGCAAAAGGCTTTGCCTCAGCCCTGGTGGTAAATGGGGAAGCTTGCTCCCAGCCTTGGTGTGAAAGGCCTTTCCCTGGAACTCAGCAGGAGTAGCTACCTGACAGACAGGAGTCAGCTGGCCTCACAGGCCTAGCAGCTCGGCCATTCTGGGGCTGGGCATATCGCGGACGCCTCCAGAGCCTATTTTGTTCTTAGATTAACAAATGATGGTGCAGTTGCCTGCTTAACAGAGCGTATTATGTGTCAATTATAGAAATAAGGGCTATTTCCATGGTGTGTGCTAGTACGTAGGACATGTCCAGTAACCCTAATTTCAACCTTTTCTATCACTCACACAGGTTTGGAAGATGGTAGTTCCTTGTGTATGTGGTAGGGGGGTGGGGGTGGAGAGGTGGCTATGAACGCCAGTGACTCTAGGCTTGATTGATGGACAGCGTGCGAGCAGTGTCATTGGTGACATCCTCGTTTCCTACGATCTCCAGGTATAGGGACTGGGATTCCGGAACCCACAGAGCACTGGCTTGAGCCGCCATGTGCCGCAGGTAACATTGTCTCTGACCAGATGCCCAGACACCTTGTTACAGTATGGGAAGGTGGGAAGGAGGCGGTGCTGTCCTGAAGCCACCGCTGGCCAGCTGTGAGTGCCTGGGTGGGATTTTGCAGCTGGCCAGGCTCCAGCCCCCTCCACTTGCCAATTCCCCCGTGTTCTCTGCTAACTGCAGTGGGGAGGTTTTGGAGGTTTTAGAATATTTCATACTGATGACTGTATGTTTTTCATTTTGTGGAATTTTGAGTGTCAACTTAGGGATTTTCAAGAAACCTGGCTTTTCAAAAAAAAGATTTGCAACACTTTAGCATTTTACTTTAAATTCCTTTCTGAATAGAAAAGGATCAAACCTGAGAAGGAGCCCCAAATGACAGCATCTAGAGAAATGTCATTGACTCCTTTCTTCTTTCCTGTAAGAATTTTCCTCAGAAAGACAAGCCTTATGTGACCAGTTAGGTGACAAAACAAAAGAGGAATTGAACAGACATACAGAAGTCCATCACAGCCCAGAGCCACTGCCCTTGCTTCTGCTGAAATGTCTGACGTCTCTCAATGAACAGTCATGTCTTATTTCTGGCTGGGATGACGTACATCCACCAGCTACAATCAGAACAAGGACTTCCCTCCCATTGAGACCAAGGCAGGCTCACATCACCCAGGTCTACTGTACCCCAGAAGGGTGCTAGTGGGCAGTTTCTCAGGATGCTCGCACCAGCTGAGAGGGCTCGCCTTCTTCCCTTGCATGATCCATAGATGGAGGAGTGGGTGATCTGGACTCCCCAGGGGCCAGGCCCCTCCCCTGCCTTCCCTTCTCCGGTCTATTTAAGAGAACTAATAAATTCCTCCTCAGCCATACCCTCAGTTAATGTGGTGGAGTTCTAGTCACTTGTGACTGTAAAAATGTTTGGCTAATACAAAACGCCTTGCGAAAGGTTTGTAGACACTCTGCTCCAGCAAGCTGCTGGAATTTTTATTGTTGTTTCCATGATAAAAGTTTTTTTTTCTTAAAAAAAAAAAAAAACCACTTAAGCCAGGCCATGAAATTTCACTGAACACCCTGAGATGTCACCAAAACCCTGTCCAGACAGGCTGACCAAACTGGTCAGGCCCTTGTGTGAGCAGATTCTATACAAAAATTCTCCCAGATCCTCTGGTGCCACCACTGGCTGGACTTCTCTGCTATCACTGAGCCCTGTTGAGGCAAGGCAGAGCAGAGGCAAGTGGAAAGAGTTCAATGCTTAGTAGGGTTTCTCCAAAACCATGGGTATGCCTTTGACTGATAGCCGCCTTAAAGTCATTGCTGGCCACTCTGTCAGAAATGGCCCTCCATCTGTAAGAATTGCCCATGATCTCCAGTCTTCACTGGGCAGCAGCATCCAACAACCCATCAAACTGGGTGCAGAAGAAAGATCCCCCGCTTCTTAGAAGTTGGAGTCCCTTCAGGTCTAGCTAGAGCAATTCTCAAGGCTCTACCACTGCCTGAGGTCCCTTCTGCCTGCTCCTGTTTCCCCTCTCCCTTGTCCCTGGGTGACCCAGAAAACATCACAAGTAGTTAACACTGCTCTCAGTCGCCCACTCTCCAGCCTTGAGGGTGGAAGGGCTCCCTCTTCTTCTTATTTCACAGAATGAAGCCATCTTCCAGGTGTAGTCTGCCAGGGCCAGTCTTGAGCCATCCTGAACATCTTCTCCAGGTTCGGTAGATGGAATGAGACGGGAAAGGCATCTGGAGAGAAGGACAGAGTGACATTAAGGGCCAGCCATAGGCAAGTGCTAGCTTATAGGGCGTTTGTGCTATCTCTGAGAACAACTTGGATAACAGAGGCCCTGTCTACTGTGCAGAGATCACACCTCCTGCTGTGCACCTTGAGCAGATGAGACTGACAGTGGCTTGGGGGTTGCCCTCATCAGTGAAGCCCGTGACAGCATGATCTCAAATAGCTGTATGAAAGCATGGATCTCTGGGTGCTCCCGAGGTCCCATCCAGATCTGCAAAACAAGGAAGCCAGACTATGGTGGAATGAAGAGTCACTGCTTCTTAGAATCCACTAGTGACACAGGCTGGGGGCACTGGGACACTGACACCTGAAGAGTGCCCTCTTGATCTCTAACCTTTCTGTGACTACCTACTGTAGTATGGAGGAGCGGGCTGTGTCCCGCCCGCCTGGCTAGTTTAACCCCCAAAATAACCACAAAGAAATTGTATTAATTTAATTACTGGCTGGCCCATTAGCTCTAGCCTCTTATTGGCTCTCACATCTTGATTCAACCCATTTCTAAAAATCTGTATATCACCACAAGGTTGTGGCTTACTGGAGACTCCACAGCGGCTCTCTCTGCCTTCCTTCTTTCCCCCAGCATCCAGTTCTGTCTTTCCCGCCTACCTAAGTTTCTGCCCTATCAAAAGGCCAAGGCAGTCTCTTTATTCAACCAATGAAAGCACTACAAATACAGAAGGGCCTCCTGCACCAACCTACTCTGTATTTGGTCTTATGATTGCTTCTCATGCTCCCCGCCCCCAGATAGGCTATGTTGTCTCTAACACAACCCAGGCTCCATCTCATTCCTTTGTTCCACAAATGTCTCACTCCATCCACTTTGACTCTACTTTTAGCATCTTTATCCTCGGATACTTCACTGAACTAAACTTCCTTCACCAGTCCTTCGTAGTTGAGATGGCACCCTCTAGCTGCTACCCCCACAGCCCTGTTTCCTCTCTGGGGACCATTCCTGTGCCGATCTTGTTCAAGAGTCTCGGTTCATGCTGAGAGGCAGTCAGTCCTGCCAAGAGGCCTCTTCTGTCTTGCCTGACAGTGTGCAGGCAGCTGGAAGGAACAGGGAAGCCAGGAGTGGTAGTTCCTGGTAAAGTCCAAATTTACCCTTGACCCCGACTACCTTTCCTGTCAAAGGGGGGTGTGATGATGTGCCCGCCTCTGGTTATCAGATGAGTCCCTTCTTCTGCCCTAGGATGGGTTTCCCTTCTGCTCCTGGAAGCAGGTAAGGATTCTGAGTAGCCCGGGTATGCATTTAGACTTTTGCATGGAAGTTGTATTAGATGTGTTCACCAGAACCTCTGTCACCTCATGTGCTGGCCAACTTTTGCCACTGTGACAAAATGTCCTTGACAGTCTATAAGGAGAAAAGGTCTGTTTGGCCCATGGTCTCAGAGGTTTCAACTGTGGGCAATTAGCCCTGCTGCTTTGGGTCCATGACAACAGAGGACATTGTGATAGCCAAAGACTTCACCTCATATACCTGGGAAGCAGAGAGGAGGAATAACCAGGGTCCCATTACCTCTCCAGTGACTCCGATGACCCAATTTGTTCCCAATAGGCTTCTTCTCCTGAAGGCTCCACCACCTCCCAGAGACACCACTTTGGGGATCAGCCCTTTAATATCTGGGCTTTGGGGAAACAGTCAAGATACAAACTACAGACCGCTTAGAAGGGAAGGGCAAATCCTCCAGGATACTCCTGTGTAGTGAGTATGCCCTTACTGTGGTGTTCGAATAAGAATGGCCCCCATAGACTCATATATTTGAAAGCTTGGTCACCTAGAAGTGGGACTGTTTGATTAAATTAGAACAATCAGGAAGTGTGGTTCTGTTGGAGAAAGTGTGTCACTGGAGAGGGAGGGAGGGTGGACTTTGAAACTTCAAAGACCCAGTCTCTCCGCCTATGAATCAGGATATAACTCCTGCCATGCTCCCCACCATGATGATGGACTAAACCTCTGAAACTGTAAGCCAGCCCTAATTAAATGTTTTCTTTTAAAAGAGTTGTCTTCGTCATGGTGTCTCTTCACAGCAATAGAGCAATGACTAAGACACTCACCATAGAAAGAGAAACTGGAGATAAGGATACTGGCATCCTCTGGGGAGAGCCTCATGTGTCCAGGGCACACAGACATAAAGCAAGAGGTTCTGGGGTTCAACAGAACTTCATGGACTAAAGACATGGCATTTATGATTTGGTAGAAAAGGGCACTGAAAGGAAAAGACGCAGTCTATGGGAGCTGAAAGTCCAGAGCCAGGATGCTGGCTGACCTGGCTCAATACTGACTTCCTTTTCTGAAACCCAAACTTGCCAAGAGTGAAAAGCACCAGCCCCATACTGAACTCAAAATAACCTTGATCTCTAGCCATAGGCCACACAGAGTGTATCCTCAGGGCCAGGGTCCTGAGTATAGAGATTCGGACTGGCCATGATCCCGAGTTTCCCTCTGTCTCCCTCATATTCATCTGAACTGGGCTTAGAGTCCACCAAGCAGCTGTCTGGTCCGGGCAGGACACTGCTGCCCAGTCCAGGCTAGGGGGATGGGCTCTTGCCACAGACACGCTGGGTGTTCCTACTGGATAGACACATCATCCCTCCGAGCCCAACTTGAGAAGCAGGCCACTATGAAGACGGATCATTGGTTTTTCCATCCAATCTCTTCTTCCTTTTTCTGAAAGCTAAACACATCTACCATCTGGCACCCTGGAAATGGAGGTCAAATTCTGCACACATGAAGCATTTCCGCCTGAATAAACAAGTTCCTTTCTCTCCTTTGGTTCTCCACCATTCCCAGAACTGATCCAGCTGTTCACAGCCTGCTCTACCTCTGGCTCCAGATGTGTTCTAAGGCAAGCACACACCTGGAGTGGCTGGACGGAAGAAGGCAAGAGGAGAGTCTTACTTCTACAACCTGGGAGAGAGGAAGGAGCAGGTGACAGCCCACCCCCAGGTCAGCCCTGCCCTCAGTGACTAGTGTAAGGGACAGACAAGTCCCCTGCAGCCTCTTCTTCCTTCTTCCTAAGAACCCAGGGCTATATGAACATCCTAGCCTTCTCCACACAGCTTCCCTGCCATTCCTCCTTTCTTCTGCCCCCTCCCCTTCTCCAACACTTGGAGGGTGCTGACCATGGATAAAGTGTTCTTGGACCTCAGGCAGGCTGTTTTCCCTGAGATGCAGGCTAGGATCTTGTTGTTTGGACAACTGCCTGAGCAGCCCCTGTATGAAGGTTTAGGGGTTTGCAGGAGCCCCTAGGGACTCCTGGAAGGGAATCATTTTCCACCAATGTCCTGCTGCTGCGGTGTGCCTCATAAGTGCTACACTAAAGTTCCATGTGTAAATACTTACTTACAGCAGAGCTATAGGGAAATGAGGTCCAGGCAGAGGGCTTCTGGCATTTGGCAGTGAGTCACCAGAGGAAGCCGTGGGACTCAGGTCTCTTCCCTCTCTTTCTTGCCATACGGTTTGCTCCACCATGCATTGTCTGCCATCACACGGTGCCTCTTCACCATCTCAAAAACAACAGAGGAAGCAGCCCATAAACAGAAACTTTCAAATCTGAATCAAAATAAAGTATTTTTTCTTTTTTTAAGCGTAACGGCGTAAATGAATGGAGACAGATTGTAAAAATATATACAGCTTTAATGGGGAAATAGACTTACAGAACCACAGGTTCCCGCGGAGAACAGGAAAGCAGAAGAAGGGGCGGCTAGGAGCATGCCCAGCAGATTTATGTGTAAACATTAGCCCGAGGTGAACATGCCCCCTAATGGGCGGGGCTTATCCCTACATTTAAGAAAAAAATTTTTCTTTTTTTAAGAAAAAATAATTTTACATTGTGTGTGTGTGCACATGTGTATGTTTATGTGTGTATGTGTATACATTTGTGTGCCAGGTATCCATGGAGGGCAGAGGTGTCAGATTTCTCTAGAGCTTGAGCGATAGGCAATTATGAGTCACCTGACATGGGTTCCAGGAACTAAACTTGAGTCCTCTACTAGAGTCTATGAACTGCCAAGCTCTCTCTTCAGCCCCCATTCATTTTTTTTTCTTTATACGGTAGTTCCTCTAGTAAATCATTACAGCCACATAAAGCTGGTTAACACACTAAGGTCAGATGTGCTGGAGGACATGGCAGAAAGTTTCACTGCTCACAGCCCTCCAGTCGTGCTTCAGCCTTTAGAGACCACACAGCCAAGAGATGCTACCCCCCCCACTGCCCCACACCCAAGAGATGCCACCCCCCCCACTGCCCCACACCCAAGAGATGCTGCCCCCCCACTGCCCCACACCCAAGAGATGCTACTCCACACACTGTCCTATACCCAAGAGATGTTACCCCACACACTGTGCCACACCCAAGAGATGCTGTCTCCCACACTGCCCCACACCCAAGAGATGCAACCCCCACTGCCCCACATCTAAGAGATGCTACCCCCCCACTGCCCCACACCCAAGAGATGCTACTCCACACACTGCCCCACACCCAAGAGATGTTACCCCCCCACTGCCCCACACCCAAGAGATGCTACCCCCCCACTCCCCCACACCCAAGAGATGCTACTCCACACACTGTCCTACACCCAAGAGATGTTACCCCACACACTGTGTTACACCCAAGAGATGCTGTCTCCCACACTGCCCCACACCCAAGAGATGCTACCCCCCACTGCCCCACATCCAAGAGATTCCTCCCCCCCACTGCCCCACACCCAAGAGATGCTACTCCACAATACCCAAGAGATGCTGCCTCCAACACTGTCCTACACCCAAGAGATGCTGTCTCCCACACTGTCCCACACCCAAGAGATGCTGCCTCCAACACTGTCCCACACCCAAGAGATGCTGCCTTCCACACTGTCCCACACCCAAGAGATGCTACCCCACACTGTCCCACACCCAAGAGATGCTACTCCACACAGTCCCATACCCAAGAGATGCTACCCCACACTGTCCCACACCCAAGAATTGCTACATCACACATTGCCTCACACCCAAGAGATGCTACCCCACACAATGTCCCACACCCAAGAGATGCTACTCCACACACTGCCCCACACCCAAGAGATGCTACCCCCCCCACTGCCCCACACCCAAGAGATGCTACCCCACACACTGCCCCACACCCAAGAGATGTTACCCCACACACTGCCCCACACCCAAGAGATGCTACCCTCCCACATACTGCCATGTCCCCTCTACTCAGGCAGCCACCTCAGACCCAGTCTTGAATTCCACATTTCTCATCTGCAGATGGAGTTGAGCACCACACACCCGTAGGAGAGACAGACACACAAAGGGGGCGCTTCATGCCTCAGCTGAAGATTGGGAATTGATAAACAAGAAGAGATACTCCTCACATGTCTGCAGGACGTGCAGAGCTTACGGTGCCACCATAAGGAAGAGCAGACCCTGCCCTTATCTCCAGCTTCTGTCGCTCTCCAAGGCCTCTCTGAATCATTGGAGTCTAAGTGCCTGAGTCTGGGTTCAGGTGGAAGCATCACAGGTTCTCAAGGGCGAGAGCGAGGGACTTGGTCTGAAGAAGCCTAGAACACTGTGCCAAGAACGAACCAGGAAGGTCTGACTGCCGGAGCAATGGGAGCTGGTGCCATGGCCTACCTATACTCAGTCTGTCCCATGCTTAAGCTCTAGCCCACTTGGGTTTCCATGTACAACAGTCTCCATGGCAGACTCTTCAACACATGGAGGACAGGCTCAATTTTGGTCTTTATAATCAGTTGTTCCAGAAGTTACTAAACTCCTTCTTAGCTATTGAGCAGGGCCTATCTGATATGCGTTGACCCATACTCATACCAAGAGCCCGCTAAACTGGACACAGTTACTCTTCTGCACCCAAAGTCACCAAAGCCAAAACATTTCAACAGCCAGGTCAGGGAACAGGAAAGAAACTTAAAAAAAAAAAAAAAAACAACTAAACTATATTCTTTATTTATGTATGTGCATGTACACATGTCATGGTATACATAAGGATGTCAAGAAGATCTTCAGAAATCAGTCCTCTCTTTCCGTCATGTGAGTCAGGCTCAGGAGGAACATGGCCCAAGAGAGGAAGCACTTAAAGCCGAAAAGAAGGGTCAAGACCAAAACCAAACTACAAGGCTGACTCACGATGTCCTGAGACGGGACTTTCACTCTGCGCCTGCGTGCTCCCTCAAAAAGTCGCGTAAACGCACCAGCCCTGTCTTCAGTACTGGGTGGTCCATCCCAGTGATCATTTTGCTCTATCCAAAAATTCGGACCTCTGAAGCTTTCTCAGGGGCCGCTACTGACTGTGGCTACTTCACAAATCAGTTCGGTGCTTGGCCCTTGGGGAAGGATTCTTTTCCCTGTGAGTTTAAGCATCCCTTTCCCTTTAGACTTCAGGGTCCTAAAGGAGTCTAAGACTGCGCATGAAGATGTATGAAATGCCCATGCAGTCACACAGTAGAACACCAAACACAAATGGGCCTCCAGGCTGAAACGCAAGCAACAGATGTGTCAACCATCAGTACCGCTGGCCCAAGTACAAACACGCTGTATATCCCACTGACAATGGCCTGGTTGTGTGGGACCCTCACCTTGACAGCCAGGACAGTACCATGTGCTTTTTTTGGCACACCCTGGGAAGGGTGCCTTACTCTTCCTGAGTTATGAGTGCTTGGGGCTCTGGCTTCCTGCTCAAAACCTCAACTCCAGTCAACTGGTCGACAGAATTATACCCACAATGACCTGCCGAAAAAGCCACAGAAGTAAATATTGCCTTGGGTCAGATCCCCTCCTGGAATCCCAGAACTGTTGAAAGCTGCCAAGGCAGGGGTAATAGATCACCACAACCCGCCTCTGTTTACAACCGGGTAATGCCTTTTACGACCGCCTCTCTCTGTCCTGAATATTTATTTTATTGCCCCTGTAGGGAGATTTTTCCATTTGGTAAAAATCATCAGATGGTTTCAGTCATGTTAACAACTGTTCATTAAATGCAGAGGGGTAAACAGAGAAGTAAAGGTTTGTTTCTTTCTCTTTTCTCTATTTATTTTTAACTTATGCAGAAAACTCATGGATGGACCCAGGGAGGGAGATGCATTCAGATACCGTTCCTTTCAACTGAGTGGGTATCCCAGCCCTGCTTCCTACCTTTCAGAGAGAATCAGACCTTCAGCAAAATGAAAGGTTCTAATCCGCACATGACTAAGGCTTGCTGGATGACCTTCATGTTTGGAGACCCCAACCTATTTGCTTTTTCTTTTGGTCCAAGTTGCAGAAGACAAGCATCTTCTTCATGGAGAGAGCCTTTTAAGTTTTAGACAGCTTCAAGTCACTGATATGGAATGGGTGAAAAGAAAGAATCAGATAATAGTAAATAGATGCATAGATCAGATGGCAGATGGATGGATACATGAACAGTAGCAGAGAAACAGCTGGAGACGGATGCTTAGACAGATAGAACTGTTGACTGGATATGAATGTATAACGGACGGAAGGATGGATTGATGGGCGGATGTGTGGATGGTGGCAGAGACTGATGAAGAGATAAAGGAAGGAAGGTATTTATGTACAGGTGGATGAGGAAATGAGAGACGGAAGAGGCAATAAATGTGTAGGTAGATGGATGAACAGATGTTGAGCGGAGGGATAGATGGGTAAGTGATGGCTGGGTGAATAGATAGACGCATATGTACGTATATGGATACTTAGATGGTGGGGAAGTTACTGTTGCCAATCAGACAGTCTAGAAGCACCAGTAAAGGGGATCTAAAAGAACTGTCTAGATCACATTTTATTGTGAGCATGGCTGTGAAGGATTTTTGGAATTGGGTTTTGATTGGGATGAGGGGACCCATTTTGAATTTTAGAAATACCATTTCATAGGGGTGGTCCTGGCGTGAATGAAATGGGGGAGGAAAGCTGAACACACAGGTGTTAATCTATCGCTCTCTGCTCTTCACTCTGGACACAATGAGAACACTTCTCTCAAGCTGCTGCTGCTGGGACTTCCCTGCCGTGATGGACTTCCACCTGGACTCTGAGCCAAATAGGCCCTTTCTCCTTTAACTTGATTTTATTGGAGCATTTTGTCACAGCAAAAAGAGACAAAACTAAGATAAATGATCAAGTAGGTGAATGGTTAAGGACATGCTTCAGAGCTGCTGAAAATCCTATTTACAGGAGTCCATCTTCTACTAATATCTTCTGAGCCGGGCTCTCGGTGATACTTGGTCTTGAAAGTTTATCTGGGTAGTCTCTGCATCAGACTCCTGATATCCTGCCCATGTAGGGTGAAGTGGAGGACAAAGAACAGGACTCTCCTCTAAACGATAGCAAGTGAGGATAGGATCCTGGCTCATCAGACATGGGGGCAGGGAATGACCACCTGTACAGGCATCAGCCTACTTCTCCACAACTGCCAGGAATTCTCATCCCCTTTCCTGACTTTCAACCAGGAAGCTGTTCATGTGCTTCTGTTTTTCTGGGTACCACTTTTTCCTTCCCCACAATCAGTCCGTACAACCAATATCAGGAGGGGAGTCAGTACCTGGGCTCCATGCATCTCTGCTGGAGGACGAGGGGTACCAGTGATGCTTAAGAGAAGCAAGGCTGGGACAAGGGTCTGCTTGAAATGCAGGAAAGAAGCAGAGAAAGACCATGCTCTTATGACGTCAGCATACTACCATCTAGAATACCATCTTGACAAAACTCAAGGCATCTCCTCAGTGAGAAAGCGGGTGATTCCATAATAGACCTCCCCATTTCTTTCTATCTACATGTTCTGAATGGGCAGAAAGCCCATGGGAGGCTTCTTAAAGTTTAGAACCTGAAGTAGGACTGCCAGACCCATCAAAGAAACTGTAAGATACCTAGTTAAGCTTGTATCTCACATAAACAATGAGCAATTCTTTTCAGCATAAATACGTCCCATGAAACATGTGAGACAGACTAACAAGAACAATAAAACCCCCAACTTGTTACTCCCCTGCAATTGGAATGTAACCAGGTGTTGTGAATTCCTGCAAAGCAAATTTGCTTTCGCTCTTCACCAGGACAGCCCTCTTCCAAAGTGTATTTAAACCTCAGGTCTTCATAGGAATAGTGGTGGCATCACACGCTACAAGTTGGGCAAGGATGAAGATCCAAAGAAGACAAGTGTGGGATGCTGAGAGATTTGGTGTTACACATGATCCCAAGCTCATGCTGTCTCTCAGGTTTGCGGTTGGCAGAGTATGGTACACACGGTAGTTATGAGTGTGCTCAGAGAGCTCCCGTGGATATCTGAAACCATGCATAGCAGCCAGTCCTGTAAATAGTTGGGCTCTCATCTGTAATTGAGACAGCACTGAGAGACTAACAAGAAGGTAGTGTAGGCACTGTGAAAATGCTGGGCGGTGTGATGATTCGTGTCCTGGACATGACAGGGGAGGAGATTTTATCACATTCACAGCAGCATGCAATTTAAAACATGAGATTGCTGATTTCTGGAATTTTCCACTGAGTATTTGCAGAGCATGGTTGACTGTAGGTGATGGAAACCACAGAAAGCAATATCTCTGAGGAGGTGTAACTACTAGAGTCGAGTTTAGATCCTTTAGTGGTGTCGTAGCTACTGAACCCTGGCTGCCAAAGGGGAGGGGAGTAGATGAAACGAAAGTGCCTGGGCATGGAGGAGTGGAAAAATAGATCATCCAGACCTGACTAGTATGCTTGGGAGTTAGTGTAGGCCAGTCTGAGGTCTGAGCCCTGCAGACCTCAGGTTTTCTACAGAACATTAGATCGAGGAGGTTTTTCTTCTAGCGGTGCTCTGGGAAATACTTGTGTCTTCTAGTGTCCAGTCATTCTAAGCAAGACCACATTAGGTAGACATTCTAGTTTGATGGTCATTCATGTTCTCTGGAGGCAGCCCTGCCTAGACATGCATCCAAATCCAGTGGTATCTGGCTCAGATTTCCTGGGATCCTTCCCTACCCAATGATACAGGATTTTAAAAACTCCAATTTGGGATATAGCCAGAGAAACACAGCCAGCTCAACCCATCCTGAGCCTCAGCCTTCAGTACAGATCTTTGAGAGATCTCTAGATGACTGTTACATAGTGACCTATGTCCCCAGATATGCTTCTATGACTTGTTGAAGGACATAGGTACTTGTCCCATTTTCCCTGGATTATTCTGCCATATTGGTCTAAGCTCCTTGTCTTTGAAGCTGAGGCAAGAATGCTTATACTGAAAATGTGCTCTTGGTAAAAGCTCAGTGCTATAGGTCAGAACTGGTAAGTTGAAGTCCCAGGGAAATAAAATTGCCAGATATCTCCTAAAAGACCTTCTCCGAGTCAAGCATTTCGACACTTGGTAAACCCAACACCAGTTTCAATGGATAACATACAAGTCTCTGGGCGTTCATCTTCTTCAGCTTCTTCACTGCCGCAGGAGTAGGCCATCTACTCCTGAACACCGTACAGGGCGGCAGAGATGAGTAAGCCAAGTCAGTGTGGGGCAAGTCAGCATGCACTCCTGTCTGCTGCCTGAGCCCCATTAGACATGCCTGGGAGGAGGGACAAGGACACTTCTGGGGGTGGGGAGAGCAAAGGTGCCCAAGGATCCTACCTGTACTTCCCCTTTCTTAGGATCTGCATACTCTTAGATCAGCCTTCTTTTGCATAACTTGGTGCATGAGTGAGGGGAATGACCACTTCCTTTGATTTTATGTTTTACCACTTTGAAGACAAATCGTTCCCTTTAAAAGGCGAGCGTGGATGAGACAATGAGCAACATCAAACTTTAGGAGCTTTTGTATTATTTTCAACACTTAGATTATTTTCTCATATGCTGGCATATATCAACTCACTTTAGGGGGGGTTATTTGTTTTTTTGACACAGTTTCTCTGTGTAGCTCAGGAAGTTGTCCCGTAGACCATGACTCAGAGATCCAGCTGCCTCCAAAGTGCTGGGCTTAAAGGTGTGTGCCACCACCATCTGGCTCAACTCATTTTTTAAAACTAAATTCATACATTTTAAAAACACAGTCTTGAGCAATATTTGAAGTGTTGTACCAGTCATATTTCATTATTACTTAAAAAATGCATAAACCTACATCTAAACAGAGTGTTTCCTATGCTCGTCTTTAAGTATTTGCACCATCAAATTATGGAAACAGCCACGGTGCCATCAACGGATGAACGGATAATGTGATATATATGGACAATGGGGTTTTATTCAGCCAGAAAGATGGGTGAAATTATGTCATTTGCAAGGAAGCATACGGTCAGTCTTTGCCTGTTTTGTCAGTATGGAGGAGCAGGCTGTGTCCCGGCTGCCCAGCTAGCTTATGCCCAAAATAATCACGTGGAAATTGTATTAATCAAAACACCGTCTGTCCCATTAGTTCTAGGCTCTTCTTGGTTAATTCTCACATCTTGATTCAACCCATTTCTAATAATCTGTGTTCACCACGAGGTTGTGGCTTACCGGGAAAGACTTAGCATGTCTGACCTGGCAGCTGGCTCCATGGCGGCTCTCTCTGACTCTGCCTTCTTTCTCCCCACATCCTGTTCTGTCTTCTCTGTCCACCTAATTATCTGCCCTATCAAAAGGCCAAGGCAATTTCTTTATTTAACCAATGAAAGTAACACATGGACAGAAGACCCTCCTACACCATTTGTCTCCTATGTGGGATCTAGAGAAAAGAAGAAAAGGGGCATGTAAAACTGAAAGGAAGGCAGAAGGAAGAGGAACTGAGAAAGAGAACGGATCAGATTAATGGGACGTAAATATAGTCAAAGTGTGCTTACTACATACATACATGCCTTGCATGATCCACTATCACTGCCAACAAAATGTATTTTTTTAAAGACCATAACAATGCCAGTATCAAAAAGAGAGCCCACTGAAAATATCTTGCCAGTTACACAAACAAACCTTTATCTTTGCTCTGAGAAGCCACCTGGGAGGGCTAGCCACTGACACTGGGGGCAGATGCTTGTGCCAGGGATCCAGAGCATGGCCTTGCAGGCATGCCTTCTTTGTACCTCTGCAGTCAGCCTCCAGGCTCCCATCTTGATCTCTGGGTAGCAGGCATTGCAAGACAAGAAGTAGAACACCGTCCATTCCTGTGCTGTGTGTAGGGGAGCTGAACCTCAGTCTTCACAGAGAAGGGGACTTGTTTTGTGCCTTCACATGAAACAAACCTTCCCTCAGAGGAAGTGGGTGGAACCAAGGAGAAACGAACCAAGCATAAACAAGGGCAGCCCTTTGGCTGAGCATCGAGCAAGTTCAAAAGGCTCACAACTCCTGTCTGTCTCTGTGGAGTTCCCTAGAGTGGACAGGGTTTTAAGTGAAATCATTCAGCTATTATAAAATTGTAGAAATCTTTTTTTTCTTTTTTAAATCAGAAACACAGGTCCTTAACCACCCTAATTAAAACCCCAAGCTTCTCCTTACTGTTTCATCCCCATGGAGCACTTACTGGCATCATATGCATGCATGCTTCCTTGCTGAGGGACATCATATGTATGCGTGCTTCCTTGCTGAGTGACATCATATGTATGCGTGCTTCCTTGTATGTATGCGTGCTTCCTTGCTGACTGGCATCGAATGCATGCATGCTTCCTTGCTGACTGGCATCGTATGCATGCATGCTTCCTTGCTGACTTGCATCATATGCATGCATGCTTCCTTGCTGACTTGCATTGTATGTATACATGCTTCCTTACTGACTGGCTTTAGAGCTGCTCAGTGCTTCTTCCCCACCCCAGGGTGCAAACTCCAGGCAAAAAAAGAATTTTTTTTCTTTTAAATATTTCGAACTCTTAGGCCATGTCTTGCACACACAGTAGGAGGACCTACAGAAAATCTTTCAATGAATGAATGTAGAACAGTAGGCACATGCCCCACACTAGTTTCTGTTCAGGGAGCTCAGTGTGTATCTGCCAGAGGGCGGGACAGCCTGGCCTGAGCCCTGGTTAGTCTCAGCTTCATTCATTCTTAGCCTACACAAGACACCCCTCCCCCAATCCTCGCTCCTGGACACTGAGTAATTTCTACTCATCCGAATTTGCAGCAAACATCAAGTTAGCAAGAGATCTGAATACCTCTTTTGGACAAACTTAAAGAAGAGGTTTGCCTTGCCTCTGGAGATGCATTGGGCGAGAGCATCAGGACAAGTTTTTGTGCTCAGGGTAGTGCTTGCCCAAGAGCGTCTTGTTTTTCTTCTTCCTTCCCTCTACTCCCTTCCCTTCTCCTCTTCTTCCCTTTTCTATGCTTCTATGCTTTTTTTAAACCGTGCTGTACAGGCATCGAAACCCGACCCGCTTGAATTTAACCTCTCGAATTAACGGAGCCTGGGAGATCGGACCACCAGAGGGCGCCGTAGCCCAGCGTCTGAAGTTCGTGCAGCACAGGTCCATCAAGTTCAGAATTTAGCGCTCCTGAACGCTCAAGACAATGAAAAAAAAAAAAAAAAAAAAAAAAAAAAAACAACTGGTGGAAACAAATGACCGCTTTCTCTGGAATGTTATTTTTTAAGTGCATGGACTAGGTCGGAGCAGTTCCAGATTTGCTGTTTGGTCCCCACAGTGCATCTGACGAATGAATGTGTGCAAAGTGCTTGGCAGAATCGCAGAGGACACTCACATGCTGGGACATTTTCCTGTTGACCCCAGCCTCTCTTCTTTAGACCCTAGGTGGAGCCCCAGGTCCAACAGTCCGACCACTCCTTCAAAAAGATGATCCCCTTATTGCACCGAGACAGGGGCATGTCTCCATTGCATACCCACTTGGGTGGACGTGGTAATAGAATCCAAATCACTAAGTGGCTATGTGAGAAAGGGGCTAACAGAATGAACGGCCAGTACTGCCTGTGGCAGAGGAAGGCCCAAAGGACGCTGCCCTCAGCCTCTCCCCGGGCTGGAGTCCATCTACCCTCCCCCCCCCCCCCCAACACACACACTCTTACCACCGCCGGGTTGGGGTTGTTTTGTTTGACCAACTTGGAGCACAGAGGCCTACCGGCAGAGCTGAACGTCAGTCGTGTATTTGTAAAGACACAGTGACCCCCTTCGAGAGCACCGTCTTTGGGAGCAAGACGGCAGAGAGCTCTTTCGTCCTTTGGAGAACATTGGACTTTCTTCGGGAAAGGCAGGGCATGCTGAAGTTTTAAGAAGCTGTTTCCAGCTTCCATTAACTGAGCACCCATTAAAACCAAGCGCTAAGTGTGAGGCACGACGATTCGCGGGAGCTGAGTCTTTCAGTCAATTCTCCTTCGTTTCCACTCAGCGGGTTATAAGCTGTGATCACTCCCCAGCCCCTTCCCCCCACCCCCGCAGCCAACAGAACAGGAGTACACAGGGGAGATGGCAGAGAAATTTCACGTGTATTGAGAACCTCTGGGAGAGCCTCTTGGTTTCCTTCCGCAGCAGCACAGCTCTTCATCAAAACGCCACTTCCCCGACTTTGATAACAGTGATACTTTCTGGGAATCCCACTTATTCTAACTGCAGACTGGTCACGTTGCCCTAAGCCTCACTGTCCCCTATGGCAAAGAGCCTGGGCGTGCGGTGGGTCAGCTTAAGGTCCTGGGACCAAAGACAAGATTCTCTAACAACTTTTGGATAGGGCGCACCAGACCCTCGCGCCTGGAACCCACTGTTTTTGACTCACTGATGCTTATTTTACCGCTTTCCCCTTCGACACGCCCTTAGTTTCTCCATCCACATGATGGGAGCATTACGCTCTGCAAACCAGCCTCTTTGCAGTCCAGATCCAAGCAGGCAGTCCAGGTTAGAGACTGGGAAGATCAAAGGTCCCAGCACCCAGCGGGGCCGGGGACACCGAGGGCGCCAAGCAGAGGAGGGAGGGAGGGAGGGACTGGAAGGGCGGCCACTCCGCAGGGGATGCGCGTCAGAGACCCCAGCCACACTCCAGACCCGCCCCTTGACGAGCGCCGCCCCGCCCCACCAGCCTTTCGCTTCTAAAGCGCCCAGTGCTCGCCTCCCGCTGCCGCACTTTCACTCTCGGTCCACCTCGGTGTCCTCCTGCTGTCCAGCCTTGCAGCCTCCAGCGCGCCCTCCCGCCCACGCCATGGATACCAAGGTCGTCGCCGTGCTGGCCCTGGTGCTGGCCGCGCTCTGCATCAGTGACGGTAAGTGCAATCTGCGCCTGGACCCGGGAAGAGCTGGCAGCTCTGCTCCGTGACTCCCCAGGTCCTCGGTTCCTCTGCCTGCGCCAGAGTCGGGGAGAAAGAACTCGTTCGTCGTCCTGCACCGCAAGCGAACTTGAGGCAGCCACTTTACAGGGCGCACTACTTTCGGGTGCCTTTTCCCGTGTTCCACGAGTCGCACCGAGGTTTTGTGCTCTGCCAAGTGCGGTCATAGGACCTAGTGAGGACTGCAGGAGAGGATCGGTAGGATTGTTGGGCAAGCTTGAGGTTTGAGTGGAATGAAAGCGTGGGCGGCGGTGTCCTGGGCTGCGGGTCCCAGAGCGCGCCAGCTGTACTCAGCTAGTGGCCACCCGCGCCCAGATGTTTCCAGAAGGAAAGGGCAGCGCGGTCCCGGAGCCTACGGTGAGGGAGATCGGTTCGATTGGTGCGTGTGTAAGCAAACTCTTGACCGCCAGTCAAGTAGCTCAAAGTGCTTGGCTTGGTTATAGATACGGTGCAGCTGAGTTTCGTGTCTCTCCGTTCCACCCCCACGCCCCAGCGAAGCGGGTCCTCTTACAGCACCTTTGAGGGTCTCGGGACCAAGCGCTGCGCAGCTCTTGAACTCGCGCCACCAGCTAGGGCAGCGCTTCTTCTGCACAGTTCGTTGGTCTGCAGCGACGCGGACCTGAGCGCGCATCTTTTCGCTGACTTCTTTCTGTTTCGCCGGATCACTAAACAAAGCCACAGTAGTCATCCAAACCATACACACCTCTCCCCAACCCCCAAACACACCTGCATATGGGCGCTTTTGTAGCTAGCCCCAGAGCCCTCTGCTCTGGAATGGGAGCTGCAGCAGAGTTCAGTCTCCCAGACCCAGGGTGGTGTCCCGTTTCACTGGGAAAGGGCTTTCATTTTGTTTTCTTTTTTTGACACTGAAGAGAAAACTCTGCGCTGTTACAAGACACCGCTGCTGCAAAACAAAACAAACCATTGCCTCTGAACACACAAAACAAAACCCTGCCTTCCTCGGCTGCGGTGTTTCCTGGAGAGAACCGAGGGACAGTGGGGCTCTCGGTGAGGCTGCTAGCTGCATGCGGCCCAAGTGCACCAGAGCGTTGGTCTGGGTTCTCACCCGGTGAACAGCCGGATACCTGTAGCGGTGCCACCTGTGTTCGGCTGAGTATGGTTGGAAAGGTTGGAAATGCTTGATAGGAGGGAAATGTTCTCTAAAAGCGTAGTGAGTTGCTGATCGGAGAAGTAAGAAACACAAATGGCAGGCAATTTCGATCTTTTTATTCGGTTAATGGCTGCACCTTCCCGCTGGCCCCCACTACTCAGGCAAGGAACACGATGGTTTGGGCATTAAAAACTGCATGCGCTGGTGAAGTTGAAAGTGTCACAGTTGGGACATTGGGTGTGAGACAGAAATGCAGGATCCCGGGCCCTCAAGGCTGGAGTGCAGTCGTCAGAGTAAGTGGGGTGCCTCACCCTCGGGTATATTCTGACCCTCGGGAGAGTCTGATTGTTGGCTTCTACTCCAGTGTCTGGATGGGACCCTGTTCTCTAGGCAGGATCCATTGCATTGCCAAAGTGACTTGTTTCCTTCCTAGCACCTGGGTGCCTTCTGGTCCTACACAGCCCCCAAGTTGCAGCGTGGCTAACCTTGCTGTGGTTTTTGTCTTTCCCAATTAGCTGATCCAACTCAGCGGCCAGATCCTAGACACCCTAGGCTTCCTTGGTCAGACCCAGGGCAGGAGGCTTCTCAGGCCAGATTAGAGAAACCGCCTTAGAGTGGGATGCGCTCTGGCCCCATGAATCGAGATCTCTAGGTCCCAAGTCCAGGGTGGCAGCAGAGCTGGTCTGGACTTTGGCATGTATGTGAAATCTGCTTTTTCTCTGCTCTGGTGTCTAACTGCACTGCTCTTCCCAGGCTACACCGTCCCTCGACTAAATAACACCTGCAAAAAAGATAAGCCCATCATCCATGCGATTTGATCCACTTCTCCAGCTGCTTCCCCCCCCCCCAAAAAAAAGAAAAAACAGAATTTCAGAATCTCCAGAAGGCCCCTGGAACTCTAAATAAGCAAACTTAAAATCCCTGGACTAACTATTTTCAGCCTTACTTTTAAACTTTGGCAAAAAGATCCATAAACTCAAACATTTGGGAATATTAAATAGAGCTGGGATAAAAATCTTGGTGGGGGCGGCTATGAGCCTGGTCACAGGACTTGCAATTCTAGACGTGAAGGGTGGGTCTTAAGAGGAGTTCTAAAGGAGCCCCTTGCTAATTCACACTAATGAGTGTCAATTATGGCATTTTGCAAATTGGGGAATTGGCAAACAAAGCTGGTAATAGGATCCAGGAGGCCTAGGCATCCAGGTACTGATCATAAAAGCCACATTTGACTCCAGCTTTTGGGGAAAGCAGGATAGAAGGTAAATCCAGGGTCTCCCCTCTGGATTCTTTTGTGATTTCCAGGGCTTAGGGTGAGTGGGAGGAGGGAAAGCTGCAGGTGGTAAATGGCACCCCACCCCCTCCCCCCTGCACCTCAAAACTTCAGGCCCAGCCCAAGAAAAGAGGGGGGAGCCTAGAACCTCCTCCACTTTCCCCAGGTCCTTTTGTCCTTTGTCCCACAGAAGCTGAACCAAGTGGGATCTCACTGTGCTCCCTAGCAGAGAGGATGGTCTTTGTAAGAATGTCTCTGTAACCATTCCCTCCTGTTTCCTGATTCTTCACCTACCAGCAGGGCACCATCTAACCCCTCAAATCTCCAGCGCTAGACAGAGTAACGAGTGGCCTTGCTCTCTCTCTCTCTCCACACCCTTAGGGAAGCCCGTCAGCCTGAGCTACAGATGCCCGTGCCGATTCTTCGAGAGCCATGTCTCCAGATCCAACGTCAAACATCTGAAAATCCTCAACACTCCAAACTGTGCCCTTCAGATTGTGTAAGTCTTAGCAGTCACCCTCCAAAGATGAGCACAAGATAGGAAGCCTCAGACGTGGCATAATTAGTGACAGCTGCTACCGCCGTGAGGACTCTGATGTGCCATCAGACATGACTTTCAAAGGCTGCTCTCGTTCCCAGAAACCCGTGGCTCTCAGTGTTTCTCCTTCTTCCAGAGCTGCTTTCTGTCGCTGCACAGAAAAAGCTGTCGACTTTACTGAGGTCGGCCTTCAACTGACAACGGTTGAGCCTGTCAGTTTCAAGACTCTGGTGTCCAAAGTTAATTCTTCCTCATACAGCAAAAAAGATTATGAGACCTGGATTCTGTGAATGTCAATTTTAACCACTTGCCGAAAGGCTAACATTTTAAGGTCACTTTGTCTGAGAGACTTTTTTTGTTTTGCTGGACGGTGATGGTAACAGCCAGCGTTTGCTTTAAATTTAGGTGGGAAACAAGAAAAGCCCAACACATATAAATGAGAGATGTAAAAGTCTCAGACTCCTGGAGACTGACAGTGTGTACTAGTCCGTCCTCCCATGCTGGTGGAGGGTGACAGCTTAGTCTCCTAGGAGGGGCTCATATCCTTGGGCGACTTAACACTAAAAATGGATGAAGGACCCAGTAACTGGGATAAAAGCCGTACCCTCCATCCTTTCCAAGCTTTTCCCACCCAACAGTAACTGCTTACTCTTTCTTTTTTTCATCATTCTTCCTTTACAGCCTTCACTGCTGCAACTGTGTTGGTTACATACAAGTACGCTTTAGAGACCTAGATGATGAATATCTTTTTACTATTTTGATCAAAATACAATACTCTCTTGTGGAAGGTATTTTAAAGATGGTATATTTAGTTTTGCCTAGGCCATGCTGGTTCACTGGCTGGGGAATGGCCCTTGAGCACATAATGCCAGATACAACTACTGGGTCTAGGCAAATGCTAAATTAATAAAAGGCTGTACCCAGATGGGCACTCTGCATTTCCTCTTTCAAGTCACACCCCTCCTCTGCACAACTATTAATTAACAGATACCCTGCTGTAAGAGGTTTACCTGCCCCAGGACACTGGTTAGTCTTCCCCAGAACCATTCAGTGGCTGGGGAGGAGGATTCTCAGAACGGGTTAGAATTACCTGGAATCCAGGACTTTGAGAATATCCCCGGGGATTAGTTTATCAGTTTGTCTCCCCACAAGGAAACTTTGAGGGTGAGAAGAAGAACACTGAGCCGACTTCCAACAAGAACAAGACGTGGAGTGTGCTGCAACAATTCCTCTATCCTATCCCCTGCCCCCTGAACTGTCTCTCTTTACGTCCACTGCTCCTCCCCTCCCTGGAAAGCTGCGCTCTTCCTCCTGAGTTAACCTTAAGTCGGGTCCAATATGCTATCAATGCAACCCATTGAATTTTAAAGCAGCTTCGGGTACTTTCCAGAAGTTTCCAAGACCATACCCATGAAATCACAGCCTTTTGCCCCTTCCATGCGGTTCTTTGAGCATCCTGTACCCACTCTTCCTCCACCTCCTTGGGGTACTTCCACTCCTTCAGTGTATTTGATCTTGGTTTCCCCTTTGCTTTACTGGCTTGCTAAGCTCCTGCTTACCCATCAAAGACCAGAGCTCAAATGCCCCCCCCCCAGGTCTCTTCCCTGTGTCCCCTGGGAAGCATCATTAGCACATTCCTAACTCTGGAATGGTGGATGCTACACACTTCAAGTGCTATGTCTTCCCCATAATCCTTGGGAAGCTTTCAAACCTGCGGCTTCTGGGGGGGGGGGGGTAGCAGCTGGGGCCTTCAGTGATGTGTGTGAGCCCACGCAATGCCTCTCTCCCACTCGGCTGTACAGTTTCTCCCCTTCTGTTTTGGCAGTGCAAGACTGAAGAGCAACAACAGACAAGTGTGCATTGACCCGAAATTAAAGTGGATTCAAGAGTACCTGGAGAAAGCTTTAAACAAGTAAGCACGGCATCCCAAAGGACTTCCCAGTAGACCCCCGAGGAAAGTTGACATCCGTGGGAAATGAAAAGGCAGTGGAGGGGAGGAGGGCCTGAACCCTGGCCAGGCTGGCCAGTGGGACAGCACTGACCGGGGTCATGCTGAGATTTGCCAGCACAAAGACACTCCACCATAGCATACGGTACGATATTGAAGCTTATATTCGTCCATGCCCTCGCCCATGCACAATGGAGCTTTTATAACTGGGGTTTTTCTAAGAAATTGTATTACCCTAACCAGTTAGCTTCATCCTCATCCTCCTCATCCTCATGCTCATTTTTAAAAACAGTGATAACTTCAAGGTCTATATTCAGTTTGCTTTGGAGCTTCTCTTTTTCTGGGTGTCTCTGGGCACAGTTGCAGGCGGTGGCTTTGCAGGGAACCCTAGAGAGGAACCGTCCTCCAGAGCTGGAGGAACACTGCAGGGCTGGTCCTGCAGGGGGCGCCCCTCGACAGACGCCTTGCTGTGAGTCTCAAGTAGCTCAGGGCTGGGCAGAGGCTGTTGCCTTCACCTCCTTCTTCCAGTTCAGTGATTGTATCTGGGGACAAACAGGAGGCTTCCTGTAAATGATACCCCTGGGGTCTGTGCTCAGAGACCCTTACCTAGCCATTCCTGCTCTCTGCTTGCCTCTGAAAAGCATGCTTCATCTGGCTTCTGCTTCTCAGCTCTGTATCCTGATTGACCAATGCTGCATCAGAAGGAAGAGAGGGATTGGGGATGTGTCCCGCCCCCCCCCCCCCCCTTCTCTTTGCTTTTCTCTCACTTGGGCCCTTTGTGAGATTTCTCTTTGGCCTCCTGCAGAATGGAGCCAGCTCCTCCTGGATAATGTGAGAACGTGCCTGTATTTACCCACAAAAACATGCCTGAAGCATAGTTATAAACAAAACTTTAAATTTGAAAACTTACTTTGAGGAATTTGATTTTTCTAATTGCCTCTATGTCCTATATACACCATGGTGGCTCCATGGTCTCCGAGTTTTCAAATATCAGAGATAATAAAATAATAATAATGAACAAGCCAGAATCTTGTCATGAAGTCACGGCGGGGATTTCAGGTCCCAGTTAGAAATGGAGACAAGATAAAACTTGGAGTCATACTTTGATCACAGATGGCCCTGGTGGTTTTGGTAACTATTTGCAAGGCATTTTTTTACATATATTTTTGTGCACTTTTTATGTTTCTTTGGAAAACAAATGTACTTCAGAATATATTTGTAGTCAATTCATATATTTGAAGTTGAGCCATAGTAATGTCAGTAGATGATCTCTATGATCTTAAACTACTGGCAATATGTAAAGAAAAATATACGACATATAAATGTACTGCAGCTTTCCAATGTAGCCACAGTGTATTTTTCCACTTGTACTGAAATTGTATCAACTGTGACACTCTATGCACTAGCAATAAAATGCTAATTGTTTCATGCTGTAAACCTCCTACTGTATGTGGGAATTTATTTACCTGAAATAAAATCCATTAGTTGGTAGATGGATACCTTTCTGAAGATTGTAAAACACGAGCCCACCTGCTGGTCAGGTGCTGCGGATTGCTCTGCATGTCCTGGTCTGCGGGTGAGCAACACCATGCAGGCTGAGTCTGCAGCGGAAGGTTTTGTGTATTTTTTTTTAAACCCAATGGAAGTAGAACTCTATTTTCTGGTGAATAATACCTGACTCACTAATTCCTCCTCCCCCTCCTCTGTTCTCCTAACATCCTCATGTAATCCCCAGACTCAACCCCAGTAATATCAAGCTTTCCTAGTCTCCCATGTAAAAAATCCCATGACTCCAGGCCATTTAATATCAAGCGTTTGTAGGAACAGGTGGCCTCACCCCATAAATCATTAAATACCATTCAGCTTGAATCATTTTAATGTGACAGTCACAAACCAGTTGCTCTAATAAAACTCTGCTAACCATCTCTCTCCCTAGCTCTCTAGAACAATCTCAGTTATCCCTAGGGATGCTCCCCAGCATCCAGAAAAGAGAGGTGGGATCAATCATGCTGCCTTTCCTAGCCTCTCCTGGAGGGCTGCCTGAGCCTGGGGCCTCCGGCCTCTAGTGCTTTGTTAATTTGAAATGCAGATTTGTAGCCAAGGCAGAGTTCACCTCTGCATTGAAAAGGAAGGCAGATCGCGAGGCTTTCTTCCACACTCGCTGAGACGTGCATTTCTGTCTCAGGGTGAGCTATGGCAAAAGCGGCTAAGAACCAGAACCTGCCTGGCAAAATGGCAGTCACTGTCAGCACTTCCCGGGTCATAGGGTTAGGGCAGCCTGTTTAACTTTTGGGTGGCGGGAAATGTCTAGTTTACTTTAATAAATTGTTTATGAGCCTCATTTTGCCAAGGGGCCTCCAGGCCTCAAACTGAAGACAGTTAAATTGGCTCATGAGGCAACGCCAAAGATTGTGTGAACTCAGATACACTCCTGTGTGTTGCAATGTGATTAATGGTTCTACTAATTTTATCTAAGGGGGCGCAGAGAAGAAAAAGTGGGGAAAAAAGAAAAGATAGGAAAAAAGAAGCGACAGAAGAAGAGAAAGGCTGCTCAGAAAAAGAGAAACTAGTTACCTGCTTCCTGCAGATGGACCACTGTGCGTTCTGCCCTGGCGCTTTGTAACTCGCCCTTCCCTCTTCGGGGACAGACCCCACACCCTGGGCAGGTGCTCACACTTGATGGTAAATTCTTCCCTCTCCCAGGGCAGACCCTCACACCTTGGGCAGATGCTCAGACTTGTCTGCCCTGGTGGCCACACCAGCTGCTGTATTTATGTGCTTCTTAAGGCCTTGCTCCGTCTGCTAAGCTATGAAAAAAAAAACATAGATGTCCAGAGACTGGGGTGGAAGCTAAGCCACAGAGGACCTGCCAAGCCTGGCAGCATTGCCCCGAGCTGAGCCCCTGGCCAGGAGTTCCCAAGGCTCACACCCAAGGCCAGGATGGTCTGCTTAGCCAGGAAAGGGCATAATGGCTTCCCCTCAGCCACACTACCCCTTGTGGCCTTCTCAGGACATGAGGTGACTTGCTCCCCTGACTGTGTGAGCAGCTTTGCCGCCAGCCCAGAAGGGTATCTACAGACTGTTGAGTGAGCAGGAGGAATGATAACGTCTCAGAAAACAGATGTGAGCTGCTTCTCAGGGAGTCTTTGGACAACTCACTTTAGAATCTTTAAACGGGTCCCTTGTGGGGAGGACAGATGTGCTCTGGAACTTACTGAAGGGCCAGCAGCTTCAGGGACTTTTTAGTCTGTCCTTTTGGTCCCAACATCCCTCGGATGCTGTGCTATCTGGGCACAGCTGCCTCAGTCCTAACTCTTGAGATGTCTGCCTTCAGTGAATCGGGTTAAAGTTCTAGAATATTCTACTATCCCACCCCACCCTCACCTGGGAATCTATGTCTTTATGTTTTTGTGTTTTTTGGTGCCAGTTTGGATTGGAAGGCTAGGGTGAAAAGCTCTGATTTTAGCAGTGTTTTGAAAGAGGATTATTTGAATTTCTTGACCCTCCTCTTCACCTCGTGTAAACACACACATCTTGGATTCCAGACCTCTGGGTGTAATTTTCATAATCAGGGCAGAAAACAGAAATGATCTGAAGATGCAGCCAATGGACGAGAGGAAGGAAGCCCAGGGGCCCGTGGGTCACACTCTCCTGGGTCCCTAAGTTCTGTGCCCCTAGATGTGCTCCTTATGGTTCTAGCATTAGAGATACAGCCCTTCATGATCCTTGCTGGCACCTATCTTGCTAGGGAGCTTCAGGAAAGACCTGTGTTACCAGCTGTTACCCTTTATCTGGACAGCTCAAGCCAGCCCATATCCCCTCCTCAGAGCTGAGGAGAGCAAGCTGGACTCTGAGTGAGCACCTCTTTAGGCCCAGGGTCACTGCCCATCCTTCCTGTGGTAGCAACTGCAATCTGGGCTCAGAGTGGCCTCAGCTGGGGTCTTCCTACTATTACTAAAACACATCTGAAGGACAGACCTGTGCCCAAGCCTCAGCTTTGCTTAGAAAGGGGAGCCTAGCCCCTCCAGGACCCTGGGGAGAACTGTTGCCCCTAGCAACCAAAGGCCAAACTGAGGCTGCCCTGAGGTGCAAGACCACTTTCAGAAATGCCCATAGATTCTGCCTCCTACAATCCGTCTCTAAGTCCTAGAGAAGCAGGCTGCAGAGATCAAGAGAGTAGACCGTCACTTAGGAACCATAGCAAGCTCTACCTGTCCTTACGTGGCTCCCGGGAGCCCCTCTGTGCTTAAGTGGCTTATGATGCCCTTCTGATGGGCAACTGCAGCCTGATGGACAGAGTCACCATGGAAATGCCCAAGAAGCTGATTGCATCTTGTGAGAGGCTGACATAGGATGTGCTCCTGTCGGTTCATAGGCAGGTGAGGGGTGGTCCTTACACTGTCCTGCACAGATGTCTTCTGGGAGGACATGCAGCCCCAGAGGCCACCTCCTGAGTGCCAAGACCTCTTCTTCTGGTGATGTGGCACCAGCCGAGAGATTTGAAAGAAAAATGAGTTTTTGATGGAAGCTGTGGGAGGTACCTCTTGGAGTTCTGAGGCCTGGGGATGCCTGGGGACACAGCGCCCGCTGTTGCTGGCGTAGATACATAGCCTCAACATCAGAGTCCTGAGTTTAAGGTAGAGTGCCTTGTCATGTGCTCCGTGTACCATGCCTCCCATGCCAGTGTGTGTGTGCCTCACCCTGCGCTTTACCTGTTCATCTGTCTTCTGCTTACCACCGTCATCCAGACCCCGAGCATCAGCCCTGGCCGTGTCCTTCCCTGCTTTCCCACTCTCTCCGGCCTCGGAAGGAAGACACATGGCAGCAAGCTGAAATCAGGAGTAGGGCCTGTGGCTCCTGCCAGGCAACGCAGCATCCCAGGCACGCAGCATCCCAGGCACGTGGTGGTGAGAATCTGCCTTAATGGTGTCTCCTTTGTTCTTGTCAACAGGAGGCTCAAGATGTGAGAGGCGTGGGTCAGATGCCTGAGGAGCTTACAGAAGGAGCCTAGGTCTGAAGTCAGTGTTAGGGAAGGGCCCACAGCCACTTCCTCTGCTCCTGAGCAGGGCTGAAGCCATTTCCAAGGGACTTGCTTTGCACAATTTGCTGTATTTTCACTATTTGATTATGTAGCAAGATACATGGTGTTTATTTCATTTAGTCTGATTATCCAGTGTCATTGGTGACAGGCCAAAGCCACTATATTATTTCCTTTGTTATCATATCTTTGCCATGGAGGACCTTCTCTGGATAAGGGCTTCCCAGGTTTGTCTCTTGGAGCTGAGACAGGAGGAGCACCCTTTTTCTTAATGGGAACTGGGTGCCCCCACCCCAAAGACTGCAGGGCTTTCCCAAGCTGAGGCAGGAGTGTGAGGCCAGGAAGAGTGAGATCCGCCCTCATCCCATGCTCTCCTTCATCCCATCATGCTCATCACTCTCCCTCATCCATCACCATGTGTCTCCAAGACTGTCTCCGTGACCCCGAAAAAGGACTCTTGCAAGGTGAACTCTTTTATTCAAACGGGACAGCAAGAAAGAAAGGAGAATGTCTGGTGTTCTCCGAAAACCCTGTGCACATGTATGTCTTGTTTGGAATCTTGTCTGTTCAGCTCCCTGCTTTTGTTCAAAGTCCATGTTGTCACCCATGACCAATGTCTCGTTCGTGCACTGTCTCTAATCCAAATGCAAAGGCTGAGTAAGAGGAGCTGGCCCTGAGGTCCAGGCTGTGGTTGGTCATGGAGGTAAACAGCCTTGGTTTCCTCGCTGCTCGCAGCGTTGAGTTGGACACACGAAGCCAAACAAAGCAAGGTGATGTAGCACCAGCACTTAGCTCTGAGGACTGTTGAGCCTCATGTTTTCATAACTAGTCACCTTAAAACTGTGGTGGCATCAAACGCAACATTGTATTGAGGAATAACAGTGCTTGATTATTTTCCATTATTTTTTAAAGTCAATGAATCAAAGATTCAACCCTAGATCGGTCTTCCTCACCACTGTCAGTGCTGCCATCCCTGTCCTGGTAGCCGCCGGGCACCTTTGCTGTCACAGATAACACTGTGCCCCTTGCCTTGGGACAGCCTACCAGGTGTTGGTGCTGGTGCTGCGGCCTGAGTGTGGCTCTGGAAGTGTTTTGTCCTCTGCAGTTTTTCTGCAGTCAACCTCATTCAAGCATAGTTCCTCGGATGAAACAGATGTGGGAAGAAGAGAAGGGGAAGGGAAGGGAGCTTCCTTGTCCAGTTGGATGGACACCCAAGTAAGATGGAGGAAGCAAAAGAATTATCAAAAACAGGTGTTTGAGAGTAAATAATCTGTACAATTGTTACGTTAGCAATGTCAGGGGAAGGGGAGCATTTCTATAAATAGTCCTTTAAATTGACTTCACAGAAGAAGGAACATCCATCCAGCAAGATTTTGATCAAACTGGAACAAAAACTAAAATGCTTAAGCCAGTTAGAATGTGGGGCATGCGGCTAAGTGCAGCGATGGACCCTCAGAGGGGTACGGAATTGTTCTGAGCCCCCTTGAAATGACCATACCGTGCCCCTGGACCAGATACCACACAACTACAATGTTAGGGCAGCAGCCACTTTGCATCTAACCCAGGGTTTTGAGGATGCTGCTTGGGAGCAAGCACAACCCTTCATCTTCACTATAGTTGTTGATCCTTTCTAAAAGATGAGGGTGTGTGTCGGTTCTTCTGCTTTGTCAGTTTCTGACTGGAGACAGCCAGCCTAAAGCAAATATGCATTTAAATAGAACATTTACATTGGAAAAGTCCCCCTCCACCTTAATCCTCCCAGCCCTTTGCTTTCAAAATACAAGCCCAGCACGTCAGCGATCTGCTGTTGACTGGGGACACCTAGCTGTCCCTGCTGGAACTCACGTCCTCCACGTCCCATCTTCCCTTGGGCACTAACCTGCCAGGCAGCCCGCTCCTCTAATACCAGCCTTTGCATTTGGATAGGGAATGGGGGTTGAAGCCGAGATTTGTGCCTTGTGTTGTTTACCCTGTGCTGCTGCTGGCTCCCAAGGACAAAGGGTCTCTAACAAGAAAGAGGAGGCAGAATCATCTGGCTCTTTGTTCAGCTTTGAAAAAGGATCACAAGAGCAAAAATTGCCTTCCTCCTTGGGACCTGGCCTGGGATGGTAGGCCTCGCCAGTGGGTTCTGTTTATCTTCTCACGTGTGATTTCCTCATCCGCGGTGTCACCAGGAGCCTCCTCCCAGGGGCCAGTCACCCTCTCCAGGTAATGCACAGAAGATGAGAGCCAGGGAGCTGTTCCCTTACACAGCTTCCCTGGCCCGTCTTAAGGTAAATAATCTCACTCCTCAAAATGTTCCATAGAAACCTCCAAAGTCCCCAGGAGACTCCGGCCGTTGCCAATTTCACAGAACCAGCCAGCCAAGTGATTGCCAACCTGGATGGGCTTGCAGCGCCCGGGCAGCGATGGGTTCCATGTCACATGTAGTGAATGCTGTGTTTTGTTTCAGCTGTGTCTCCCAGATAATGTGAAAATGGCCCAGGAGAAGGCAGCTTCCTATGTGCCTTTTTATTCTCGTCTTTAATATATGGCAGTTATTTGAGAAGCCATTTCTACTTGGAAGTCATATCAGTGAAAGTGCTGTACCTTCACCTATAATTTTCCTAATAAAGATCTGTATTTAAATCCAGCTGCCAAGAATTTGCAGTGAACGTTGCCGTGTGGAATTTCCCACCCTTGGTCTTGCCCCTAAACCTGACTCTGGTGGCCCTGGGGTCTTAGCCAAAGAGCTGGTACTCATGCTCCTTGGTCTAAGTGCTGGTGCCAGACAATCTCTACAGGGAAAGGTGTTCCCTTTTCTCTGGAAGACCTGGATTGCTCCTGAGGGGCTAGCCAGTTCTTCACCATGCAAGCAATGGCTTAGTTTGAAGTCACAAGAGTTTGCCCCTTAGCTGTCAGAGAGGAGGGCCCACCCTGCACACGAAGGCAGCAGAGGACGGACCCTGTCCCAGAACACATCTGGAAACCACGGCATTCTGCATGTGCCTGTGCTGTGTAAGGGTACCGATGGAAGCTAAGGTGGATTTGTAGATAGCTTCAGGCCTGCTTCCTCCACAGATCCCTTGCCTCTTACAGTTTGTCCTTCAGATTCTCTCCAGTCTATGTTCGGCCATTTTGTAGAGGAGGCCAGCACTGAGCCCCAGATGTTAGTAGCCCACACGTCACCACATCCACCTCCGTACTTGCAAGTTTCCTGTTACTTCTAGGGTAGTGATGTGAGCTCTAAGTTGTATACCACACATGAGAATAAGAAGGGTTGGAGGCCCCAGGAGCGGCAGTGTGAGCCCAGGACCACATGGGTGTGAAGATATGATGAACACACAAGCTCAAATTCCATTCTCCCGTTGTCCATCTCCGGACTTGAGCCATGGCAGTTGCTCTCAGAGTCTAAGTCATTTGCCACCTAGAACAGAGGATCAGACTGGGAGAGGATATAGGATCAGCTAGCATGGCAGAAAAGACTGATCCCAGAAGGTTCTCCCTCACCACTCCTGTGCTGTGATGTTCACAGAGCTAGAATAATAAGGGTTGAATTTGCACCTCAAACAGCCCCTTATCACTCAAAACTCCAATGATGAGATTGAACCCACTCCCCACAGTCAGTGATCAGGGGGAGCTTTCCATTGGTCCCTGATGGCTCCTTGGGGTCAGATCAATGTTCTCACAAGAGCGCCAAGCTGTTATTTCAGTACCAGGACCTGACAACCAACTCTTACTCCAAATAGTCCATGTCCACAACACACCTTTCCCTCTCCAAGTGTAAAGAAGAAGCACTTTCAAACAGCACAGGGCAGTCAGTGTGAGGGAAGCTCATGGCAGAAAACAGCGTCTAATTTAGGCTACAGTGAAATCTCCCTGGGACATGAGAGGAAGGACACTCTTTTGAGAGCCAGTCTACAGAGCACACTGGAATTCTGTATGAATTAGAAGCAACAGTTGCTCCATAGGGGCTGCACATGGGGATTCCAGCATAGCCAGGGACTGGGGGTGACCAGATGCATGGGCCAGTCTTGTCGCCGGGATACAGAGATATGCTTCAAACAGTCTGACATTCTGCTTCTCTTTCTCTGTGCTCACACTGAGGACTTGACACTCTGGACTGCGGATAGTTAGAGGAGAAGCAGAGAAGGCTAAAACGTGAACTCCAGGATCCAGGGAGAGAGAGGTGTGGATAAGAGACCAGGGAGCCTACAGTAGAGAGGCTTAGAAGGCACTGGGATTGGCCCATACACCCTGCCCTGGGCTCCCTGTACTCTAAGTCTGCTTCCATTCAGAAAGAAAGCTTCCAATAACACCAAAAAGCTATTTCTAAGTCCATTCAGCCAAGTAGGCCAGGTAAGGAGGCCACAGGCCAGTGCTTGCAGAGAGAGTTGCTAGAGATCTCTTGACCCCTGCCAAGCTTCCCCAGGGATCTACTTATAGCCCACTTGGTGGATTTAGATGAAACTTCAATGAAAGATTATTGAGACCACAGAAGTGTCCTACACTATTCCTGCTGCCCTAAGTTGATCAAAGACACAGAGACATTGCCCAGGCTCTCCTCATATAGAACAAGCTCAGAGTCCTTTTAGAGCCTGAATTGTCTTCCCTCCCTAAAGACACCCGCCAGCACCAAACCAACTGACCCAGAATCACCTGTGGAGTTACAGTTGACCATCCACTGGCCTGTCTAGAACTATAGCCCCACATGTGCCTGACAAGTCTTAGAATCTACTCCCAGCCTGTTGTGTCCAACGATAAGTCAAAGACCATGAATTTCCAGATGAAGTCCACCCTGGAGTGCCCTGCTGAACATAAGTTCTAGATGTCTTGCATGAGGACTTATTCCCAGGATCTGGTAATGGCGTCTGTTTAGAGCATACTTGAAGAGAGACTTGATGTCCACAGGCCAACACCAACAGCCAAGGGCTGGTGCTCTTCCTGGGCTATAATCTGCACTCAATTTTCAGCAACTGTACTCTGTTAAGTTTTGCTTTAAACAGAATAGTGTCTACATCTTGGCCCGTGAGACCAAGGAGGAACAAGGCAGAGAGAAGCCAGTCCCTTCTGTTGTTGCTGAGAATGCAAGGGAGCCGGCTTGGGTGGGGGAGGGTGGCAAGAGATGCTTGGGCACTCAGACTTGTAAAGATCATAGTTCCTGTGGACTGCTGTATGACTCATGGAATGCCGGGTGAGGCAGAGGGCCAACTGTAAAATGCAGCAGACAGACCACAGGGCATAGCTGAAGTGTGCAACACCCTTCATCAAGTAAGAATACTTACCTGTCTTCTAAGCAACATGGAATATTGTTCATAATGGTAGGTTAAGTCTGCACTGACAATGGCCACGTTTCACTCCCCAAGTTACCATGAGCACGTGTAATGTCTGACGATGCCGATGTGAGAGTCTGTGCTTAGAAAATAACACGATTGGAAGCCACAAACCTCAGTAAAATTGAAGACATACTCGCATAGAAACATTAAGAGCACACATAAGTTTATTTTGCATGATATTGTGGCATGATATCGTCATCTTCAAAACTCGCCCTCAAGAACCACGTAATCAAGTTACCAAAAATAGTTCCATAATGTTCCAGATAAGTTTGTGTTTTTGTGTTGGGCTGCATTCATAACTTTTCTGGGTTACACGCTGCAGGTTGGATGACCCTGCTCTATAACAACATACTAACATTATCTCGATTGTGGTTGGGGAAATGCTTGAGTGCTTAAAAAAACTTTCTGTTCTTGGAAAAGACCCAGGCTGAGTAACCAGCACCCACATAGACTAGCCCCCAACAGCCTGTAAGTCCTACCTTCACGCATACTGCAATTCATATGTATACCTAATGTGTGCGCTCACTTACAGATACATGGAGAATAAAAGGAAGTAAATCTTTTTTTTAATCTTAAAAAAAAAAAAAAGAAAATATTGCCTTCCAGTTAATTTGCAAACCACAAGTTGCCTAGCTGTGACCCAACAAAGGACAAGTCTGAATAAGAAAAAAGAAAAAACTCTATTCCAAAGATGAATAATTGCTGAGCCATCTCGATGGTCTGTATTTGGTATTCATTCTCTATGACTCAGAAGACAGTGGCTTGGCTCTGTATTGAGAGTGAACCTATTGTTTAAAACTGAGCTACCCTGGGGTAGAGAATTGGAAACCATCACAGGACACAGTACTTGAATTTAACCATCCCAGTGTGAAAAACAGCCCTGGAAAGTAATTGCCGTGTGTGGGAGGGACAGATACTGACAAACTGAAAAGTACAGATAACCTCATCAGCAGAAAAGAACTCAGAACTTTCCTATCCCGGAGCCTGGGGTCAGCAAGTGAGTCAACTTTGGAAGCCGTTTATCTTCCATTACTGCTGCGGAGGCTCCAGCACATTACTTTGGGATGCCTGTGTGGCTCTCAGTGCTGCCATTGCCTCCCACATTACTCATACACTTGGGAAACATCCCCCAGCTGGAACATTAACCAGATCAGGGACTAGGATCTAAAGAGTACCATAGGAGTAGGAGAACCTGTTTAGCCTGCAGACTTCGAAGGTAAATGTGGCCAGCAGAGACCTCTGGTATGCAAAGAAGAGAAGCTGCATTGAGAACAGGTCTGGGAGACAATGGACACTTGTTCAACACAGACAGGCTCAACAGCATGTGGAGCTTATGGGCTCTTCTCTTTCCCATGATCTACAGCAAGACTTGGGAGTACGACTAAGACAATGCTAAGAAGCAAGTGTGTAATGTGTGTGTTTACATCCTGAAATCAGAGCTATCGCAAATAAATAACTTAATGATGTACACCAACATCTTTCAAAACAAGAGCAAACTAAACCTAATAGCAGTTGGAAAGAAGTAATGAAAATCAGGGCAGAAATTAATGAAATCTAAGTTAAAGAATAATCTAAGAGTCAATGAAACAAAAAGTTAAATGTTTGGGGGAAGAAGGGAGGGGATGATACAAATAAGAAAAGGTACAGATGATCAAGAAATATTTGGAAAAGTGCTTGACACCCCTAGCCATCATAGAAATGCAAGCAAAACTGTTCTGAGATCCCTTCTGACCCCAGGAAGAAAACAGCGGATGCTCATGGTGGTGGTTCTGGAAAAGGAGAAACACGCATTTCTTGTAGTAGTAACGCTGGTGCCAAGATATGGTGAATCAGCCTAAGGTTTTTCAATAAGTGGCTAGATAGATAAAGACACACCCAGGAGAATTGTATTTGGCTGTAATGAAGAATGAAGTCATGTCTTTTGGAAACGGATGGGGCTGGAGATGATGACATTAGCATAATGAAACCCAGAAAGAACGTTGCAATTTTTTCTCATGTGTAGAACCTGAATTTAAATTTACATATACTTGTAGAGAGGGAACCTCACTGGGAAAATGCCTATTGGCATATCTGTGGGGCTTTTTATTGACCAACGACTGATGTGAAAGTGTTTAATCTACTGTGTGGTTTGGCACCCATGGGTAAGAGGTTCTGGGTTGTATAAAAAAAAGCAAGCACAGTGGGCCATGGAGAACAATTCAATACACAACCTTCCTACACGGTCTCTGCTTCAGTTCCTGCCTCCATCTTCCTGCCTTGTTTTGAGTCCCTGACCAGATGTCTCTTCATGATGGACTGCCAGCTATAAGGTGAAACAAACTGTGTCCTCTCTATGTTGTTTTTGGTGATGGGGTTTCCCACCACACTAGAAAGCAAACTAGGACAGGTCTGTAAGTCAGGACGGGGAAGTCTGGGGCGAGGAGGGCCAGAATAGGCAGTGTAGTATATATGCCATGATAGCAGAAGGTGCTCCAGGGTTAGGAAGGGAGCCAGTGAGATGGCAGAGGAGGCAGAGGAACAGGCAGGGAAAGGGGAATGGGAATAATAAGGACAAATAATGACAGATATACAAGAAAATGTCACAATGAAACCCATTACTTTATATGCAAACTAAAGTCAAGTTCACAATATTAAATAAATAAGTATAGGCACTTCCATATTTTATGCATACCTTTGCATCTCCCTAAAGAGTCTGCTTCTTGTCACACAAAAGTCCTCCGTAATGGTTTATATTTCTGTCTGCTTTCTTCCCTCCTATCTTGTTTGACTCAATTTCAGTTAAAACATTGATCCTTCCACTTACATCAGGAGGACATGATGTGTTAAGGACAGAGGACATTCTTTGTTACGATCATTAAGAAGTTACATCAGAAAAGCCAGTTGTGAGTCTTTGGTCCGTCAGCATCATGTGACATTGTACCCCCTTCCCAGTGCACTTCCTGTTTCACCTTCAGGACTTCACCTCCCGAACATTTCTCCAGCTTTTCACTTTCTAACAGCCCTTGACTGCTTCCGCTTTCTCTTTGACATCTCAGCACAGAAATATCCAGAACTATTTCAGACTGCTTCTTATCTCTTTGCTGCTGCCACAGCACCTCGTGCCCCTTCCGTGCAGCCTCGAACACTGTGCAGCCATGGAGACACTCATCCGAGGGCTGTCTCCCTCCCAGCCTTTCTCTCGAGCTTCCAGACCCACACATACCTTCTCTTATGCACTATGTAATGTGCAGAAAAAGACAACTGAAAACCCACTGTGCCTTTTCTCACAACCCATCTCCCTCATTTCTGCAAAGAGCTACTCCATCCTTCCTATGCTTCAGGCCAAAGACCTATAATTGTCTGGTTTGTTGTTTGCCCTTTCAACTCTGATTGACTCAGTGAGCTACTTGAAAAATGCTTCCAGAATTCAATCACTTCATAGTGTTACCATTTTGGTCCTAGCCACGTGTATTCCTAACCTCCTGACTGATCCAGTTTTCAACAGAAGCCAGAATGGTCTATGACAATAAGAGGCCACAACACCACAGCTCAAAGCCTCCAGGGATGTGTCTCATGTGGAATAATGTGTATGAAGGTTTGTATTGCCTTCTCCATTTCCCCATCTCTGTTACAGACACTCCGAACATTCCTCCCTGTTCACACCAGACTCCTATGTGAGCAGGGATGTTGTTCGAGGCAGTCCTTCACAGCCTTCACAGCACATGGCTCACCCCTTCCTTCTTGTAGTCTCTGCCAGATGTGGGATTTCCCTCTGTGTGCTGTGAATATGTTTTATCACTATTGGTTGATAAAGAATCTATTTTGGATGTATGACAGTGCAGAATAGAGCAAGGTTGGAATTCCAAGCAGAGATAGAGGAGAAAAGAAGGTGGAGTCAGGGAGACACATGTAGCCACTGAATGAGACAGACACCCTGAAACCTTGCCAGTAAACACAAGCCTCATGGTAATACACAGAATAATAGAAATGGGTTAATTTAAGGTATAAGAGCTAGCTAAAATTACGCTTAAGCTATTGGACAAACAGTATTATAATTAATACAGTTTTTGCGTGATTATTTCGGGTCCGGGTGACTGGGAAACAAACAAGTAGCCACCGCCTACTGCCCATGCAGCATCCTCAGAGAGCCCTGGCAGATGCTCCCTTCCACCAACATAGCATGGCTGTGCTGTCTCCTCCTGCTGTTCTCCACTGTGCTCCCTGACCAGATGCGCTGGTTTATCGCTAAAGGCCTCATGCCATGGACTTGGTCTGTCTCTTTTGCCTAATTGATCTTTCTGGCTGACACAGGAAATACTAAAAGAGGTTTTGAAGAATCCTGATAAATCAACAGGACTTTTAACATGTTACACATGTTCTTTGCTCATCTTGACAGTTAGAGGCAAGGAACTTTAACACTGGTAAATTGTTCTTTGAGCCAAAATTCAGTTCATCCCAATATTTTTTAGACTCTGGCATCTGACCCTTTACTAGGTTCTATCACAAGATAAAATGAAGTTGCCTGTGTCCTTTAGGCCTGGCTTAAAATCATCTCTTTACCCAGAGGTATCTTCTTCTCAGGGCTCCTGTCTCTCCCCAGACCCTGTGTATACTGCTTTTGCACCTTAGGACCACAGTGGTGATCACTGTTGGGCAGGGACCCTGTAAGTCTAGATCAGTGCAGTCAGTGATCAGTTAGGCAACTGTAGCCACGATTGCAAGTGCATATCCCTCTGGTCAGGTGTTTGCTCCTAGTGCTTCTGCACATGTCTAACTTGTAGGACATGGCTGGGGCCCCAGAGGAGCGTGATTCCACAGGCACTGTCAAGCAGAGAAGAAGTCAACAGAAAGTTCCATGAAGGATCAGCTACTAGAGGTCATTTGCCTGACGGATGGACCCAAGCAAGAAGTGATGCATTGGAAGTCTGATACCTGTTTGCTCTTAACATGAGCCCATCCCTGTGAGTTTCTTCTGCTTTCATTCTAGAATTTTCCAGGCCTTTCCCACAGCCCTGCCTAGGTATAGGCCTCCACAGCCCTTGGATTTCTGGACAGGCCTACAGAGAGATGCTTATTGCCTACGGAAGGATGGCCAGCTGAGGGAGAAGTAGAGGTTGGCTTAATGGCCAAGAGCTTGGTTTGGGTTGCTGGTGGTATAGAGTGTACCCAGAATTCCCAGTGACAGCCATCTTGTGAACTGTAGTCATAGAAATGGGCCCAAGATGAGTGATGAATGACTGGTCTTACTTAGCCAGTCTTCGAGGCCTCAGATGCAGCCACAGGCTGACCTTGTCCTTGCTTCTTTCTAGGCAGTTCGGAACTCGGGACTGTTGGCCCAGGTCACATGGATGTTCCTGAGCCCCAGGGCACTAGCTTTCCCTTTGACCACCATGGGAACCTTCCAGTGCTCAGCACCTGGGAACAAGACTCACCCAGGACCAGCTCATTCCAGTTCTTCCTTCCAGAGAGCTCCAGTCCATCACGCTGTTCAGGTGCCTCATTCAGGAGGCCAAGGGGAACAGGAGGCTAATGCATTCACATAACTCTGCAGGATTCAGCTTCCATGGGGGTGAGGGGTGCAAAGGACACTTGATCAGGTGCTTTCTGCTCAACTGACTTTATTTCCAGGGACAACTTGTACCTGTGGCACTTTGAACTTCACCTGAAGTTGTTCAGATATTCATAGCCGACATTCATCACTGTCTCTTGCAATGCATACAGAAACAGCAAGCTTCACATGATGGCAGAAGCTCTGTTCTTAGAAGCTGGAAATGGGCAGAGGGGCAGAACACATCCTGGGGCTGTTTGATAGCAATGTCCAACCTATCTTTTTCGTTTGCACAGTGACACAGGCAGCATCAACTAGAAAAGAAAGAACAGGACAAAGTGGAAGCAGTTGACACTGTCATCTCTTCCAGGGAGGAGCAGCCTGTGTGTGCACACGGTGAGGGTCAGAGCGCTGTTTGCAAGACAGGTCAAGGTGAACGCAGCACTGCCCTTATGCACACAGATGTGAGCTCAGCTCCTCCTTCCTCGATCGAAGGAAGGTTGAGCAGAAAGAGTCTGACAACGGATCTCCTTAATTTGAGAAGCTTGAAATACTCTAGACTCAAAATACACTTTGCAGTTAAAATCTATTTCTCAGGTTATTTTTTCCCTACTTATAATTACCAGAATCTTTAAAACATACTCATATTTCTACCTAACACTGAACTTCCTGCTGTATGCTTTTACATCAGTACCCATTCTGCCATTCTGGAAAGCTTTTGTTTGCTTGTCTGTTTTTTGTTTGTTTATTTGTTTTTATTTATTTATTTTTTGGACAGTCTCATTGTGTAGCCCTGGCTAGCCTGTAATTCAGTCTGCACACCAGACTGTTTTCAAACGCACAAAGATCCACCTGCCTCTGCCTCCAGAGCGCCGGGACTAAAGATGTTCGCCATTTGGCCTCATCTCACCATTCTGAGTGATGCTCATAACCAATGTGTGCCTTGGAGATGCTGCTAATCTAGCTTACAAACACGGGCACTCAGACTGAGGCACATTTGACCCTTCATGCCATGTACATGTGACTACAGCATCCCGTACCTCTCCTAGGAAAGTGGGAGCATTCAAACGGTCATAGCAGGTGTGCGGTGCAGTCCAGGTTTTCCCAGAATAAGGAAATTACCTCCCTCCTGGCATCTGAGCACACTCCCAGCATCCCTTCTCAGACTGTATCTGAGGTTACCCCAGTACATTGCTGTCACAGCAGGCAGAACTTGGGGCACCTCAGCCGCATCAGGACCTATCCATGGCTTGAAGACTTTGGAAGGGTGACTGAACAGCATTGTGGATGCTCTTGAGTCTCCCTGGGGAATCTGGGAATCCAGTCCTCTTCTTTCCCTAATGTGTGCTGTCACAGGGCTCAGGAGCCCTTGCTGAGGCTCTCTATCCACAAACAGATGCTGTGTGGGTAGAAAGAACGACCCTTAACTGCTCTGCAGTAGAACAAGGAGGAACCCGAGAGTACAGAAAGGGACGTCAACTCAGTGTCTGCTCACCCTCGGCTGCAGCAGATACTTGGTCTGCCTGACTGCTTCACGGTCCTTCCAGAGAGATGAGATTCCACCTGCATGATGTGAATCCAGGCAAGTTAAGTGCTTTCCTTAGCCGTGTGTATAAAGTAGTAGAACCTTGAATCTTCACTGGGTTTTGTTTGTCTGTTTGTCTTATTTTTTAATTGAGCCAACTGTTCGGCTCACAGACACTCGGACCCTGAGGAATCAAATGAAGATGCCAAGTATGGAAAGATGTTGCAATGACAGAGTAGAGTTTCCTTGAAACTGAACAGGTATCTTTGAGCACATTTTTGCCTTCTGCCTATTTGCTGGCATTGGATACAGGAGATGATAGGATTTGGATTCTTAGAAGCCCAGCCCATGACACATACACAGTGTGTCTCTGTCACCTGGCATGCTGCACGGACAGGAGTCAGAGGGAGCTACAGGCACACAGGCATGAGGAAGAAACGGCCTGGAATTGGGAAAGAAGCTGTTAGATTCTTGGCACAGAGGAAGGAGACCTGGCAGAGAAATGCCATCAATAAAGTTATGCCAAGTGTTAATTATGAGATACCAGGAGTTAGACAGATAGGTAGGGAGAGGGGTCATGGCTAGGTAATAAAAGTGGCAAATTTCCAAGATGGATGGTTTCTTTCTTGCCCTCCCTCCAGACTTGAGATAATAGTCTGGTAGCATAAAACAAAGGCCTTGTTGGCTTTTGTCTCTCACTAGCAGACCCCCTAAGGATGGACTTCCTCAGCAAGTTCCAGGCTAGCTCATGGTGTGTTGCACAGAGGTTCAACAGTTGACAAACCAATCACCCATCCCATTTTTTTTAACTGACCAATCTGGAATTAAGCGGGGGGGAACCCTTCAGAGATTTTAAAACCCCCCAGCTGTCAGGAGGAAACTGGGTTCTTCTGCTTTCTGAATCCTCCCCCGCTGCTTTGCGGATGGTCCTTTTCTCTGCATGCTTGCTGCGTGTATGTCTTTTCTCGTCCCAATAAATGTTCTTCTTCAACTACTGATTTTGTCTGCTCTTGTTTGCGGTGTTTGAGATTCCTCTGTTGTTACCTGCTATGAGATTGTTCCTGCCTCTTAATTCTTTAACTGGCAAAGAAAACAACCCCAGTCAAGACCCCTAAACTATATCAATTATGTCAGTCAGAGGCAGGGTTAGCTGCTCTTGATACAGGCTATTATTTGCCCTGTCACAATTGGAAGAATGAGGGTAACCCAGACACAAATGGCCACCAGCAGTCAAGAGCAGGCCTAGATAGTCCCAAGGGCAGGCCTAGAGATAGTCCTCCATCACTTTGTGCACACACTCCTTCCCATCTTGGCACGACACTGACTTTGATGGCTAACTCCTGGGGCTGGATATGCAGTAGTGGCCAGTGACTGCTGAGTAGGGTTCTTGTTTCTAGATCATTGTTCCTACCTCATCTGCAATTAGGTACAGGTCTTCATGGCATGGGGGTGCTCTTAGTGATGCTAGCCTTTCAATCAGCTGTCTACATTAGAAGCTGGGTTTCCAGAGAACTGTGACCTCCTCAATCTTTTTCTAGAAGCTTCTTTCCTTTTACTCTTGCTGGGATTGGCCTGAGAGCTTTGCAGGAATCAAGGACAGGATATTATTAGAAATCAGGTTTCAGGCATTGTGCTTAGGGGTTTGGCTTTGTCCTTAGGGTACACTGGGGACCATTCAGCTTCTGGCTTGGTCTTTTGTGAGATTCTGTACTCAATCTGGGCTTTGAGGACTATCCCTCTTGGCCCTGAATTCACAGGCAGGGGTTACCCGTTCTATAGGGTTTCATGGAAATTTCCAGCTTCTGGGATCAAACCTAAAGCTCCGTAGACTTATTGCAAGACATTTTAATTCTGTGTTGAACAGAATATTTAAACAAACAGCCAGAGGTTATGTAAATTACCACCCACTGCAGCTCTGTGACCTACAGCTTCAGAGGGGTTGGGGTAGCCACATTTCCGGACGTAAACCCTAGGGCTCCTTAGAGCTTTAAACCTGCACCATTCTGGAGGGAACGGCATGTCTGCTGGCTCATGGGGTTAGAAACCACCTTTGCTCCGTCACCTGTGAACAGAAAGTCTTGCCTCCGCATTTTAACGTTTCTTAATTTTGCTGATGGCTGGCAAAACACAAATCTCCACGGCTTTGAATGCATGTGTTCTTGAGACTGCAGATTCCCGAATTCCATCCTTCATTCTCGATTGCTCTAGCCTCAGCAAGTTCATTCCGCCAGCTGTACTGTCAGGAGCTCCAGTACGAACCACACAAATGTCACAGGGAGAGATGGGCCCTTTCTCAGCGTAACCAGATGATTTCACACCCAGACAGAAAGCATAGAATGGGAAAATAGAATAACAAAATGTTCAGAGTTAACAAAAACAAAACAAAACAAACAAACAAACGAAAACCTTCCACCAAGGTCCCTCTACACCACTCAGCCTGGACGTTGTTACTCAGCTTGCTTAGTGATCAGCAGGAATGTTCCAGGAAGGCTGAGACAGCACAGAGCATGAGCTGCTACACAGCAAGGGGATCGAAGCTGAGCATCTTTTAGCAGGTCTTAGGGTTGGAATGTTCCTTCCCCATCATTTTTGTTCACATATTCGCACCATTTTCAGCATCAAAGTGAAGCAAGACAAGATCAATGTCTTCATGCGCTTTCTGTTGTCTTAGCACAACCCGAGCCTGGGCAGTTCACATAGGAAAGGCATTTACTCAGATCCCAGATCTGGAGCCTGGGAGGCCAGGATCAGTGGCCACATCTGGTTAACGACCCTGGGCTTAGCCACAGCATTGTGGAAAAGCAGGGAGAGCTGGCGCAGGAAGAGAGACAATGTTCAGGGTTGGGCTGACAGAACTCATTTTGCCCTGAGAGGAAGTTCTTATCTCTCCTAGTGACCTAATCATCTTTGTGGTTCTGCCTCTGAGCACTGCCACTTGGCAATTAACTGTCAATATAGCATTTGGAGAGGACAAACCACACTTAATTGATGGCAACAGAAAAAAGTAGGGAGGAAAAGACGTATTTGATAGACCGGAGGGGAAATAGATCCCACAGTGCTGAGAAATGCCTTTGTATAGTCTCACACCCAATTCAAGCAGCTTTTATAGTGAGAAGGGTCAGGGGGAGCAGCCAGCCTTGGGGACAGCTCTGGTCTTGCATGATGGCCTTTGGGGACCATCATCCTTGATGCTTGGTGTAAGGGAAGCAGGTTCGGGGACTTTTGCATTGCAGCAACCTGAATGAGAAGCTCAGAGGTTGCATGATTTGCTGGCTATAGCCAGGGAGAGTCTGCAGGAATAGAGCCAAACAATTAAAAATTGAAATGGGTGGAAAATGTAATTTGCAAAATAACAACAAACATTTGGGTTTTTTTTTTCAATACTAGGAGGGACTGAATAACCACCTTACACACTTAGAACTTTAGATGTGAACAATTCCTTCCCTCCCAGCCGACTGGAAATCTCTCAAGCATCGCAGCATGTCAGATTCTGAAGTGAAAAGACCTGCCGTGTCTAATCTGAGATTCCCCTCTGGGGAGACTCACAGTAAACACTGAATAAAGACATTGTACGTGAATTAGGAGCCAATTCACTCAATTTTATTTTCTGATGGGCACATAAGATTTGTTCATATTTGTGATGTGTACTGTGATATTTTCACTTCTGGGGAAACTGGATAATGACTGTAGTACCCACAGGCATACTTTCATTATGACGAGTCTGTTCTGAATCCTCTCTGCCGACAGCTTAGAGTTGTCCTCTTGTTAGCCCTATTCACCCTGATGAGCCATAGAGTACCAGTACTTGCCAGTCCTTTATCTGAAACCATCTCAAGACCTCTCCTAGCACCCCTCTCTAACCCTTGTCTCCCTCTACCTCCAGTCACACCTTCTTGCCTCCACCTCCTCTGGTGTCCTCTCCAACATCATTCTCAAACCTCCACTGGCCCTCCCCCCTAAAGAGATGCTTCAGAGAGGACCAGCTCTGCTCTACACCTCCCTCATCCCTAGCCTCATGCCTCATCCCTAGTGGTTAGGTGTCTGTGGCCTGCCTGATGAGAGCTCCACCAGCTGGACCCTGCCCACCACAGCACACTATTTATGGCAGACAGTCACCTGAGGAGACCTGGCCCTTCGATAGGCCTGCCACTCTGAAGTGTTCCTCCATCGCTCAGTCACATGCAAATGTGTTTCCGTTCCTATTGGCCAAAGCCTGGCTTAACGTTCCAAAAAGAAAGACAGCCAAAGTCTCCCATGCATGTTAGGTATTTACAGAATGGGGTTCAACTTTGGGATTGCCTTGGGGATTTCCCCGCGGTCAGATTATAATAATGCGAATAATGTGGCAAACTAATATTTCTCCATAATCCTTCATATGGTTACATTTGCAAGGAAAACATTATATTAGCCCAAACCATAATTTCCACTGCACTCAAAATAAGTAATACATCTTAACCTATTTAATATAAAATACTATAACCTCCCAGACAACAGACCACAGCCCAGAGGAAAATGTAATAGACCATTTTCACTAGACATGTATAAACTCTCTAGACAAAGGCTTTGTTTATGAATCTTTTGTTTGGCACTTACCCCAGGAAAATCATGGAGGAGGGTGGTCCTTCAGCTATGTGCCATGGCGTAGATGATGGAAGGAGGGAAAAACCTCACGAAGGTTAATAAATGAGATTCAGAAAATCAAACTCAGATGAAAATGGGCATAATCAACAGCTCTCTCCAGGCCAGTACTCCCCACTGGGACTTCCTGTTAGGATCGTGAGTGCAGGCCCTGTACGTTGTCAACTTTCTATTCTATAGCAAAATATACGAAAGAACTAATATACAGAAAAGAAAGATTCATTTTCATTCACTTTTTTCACTTCAAAAATTTTAATGATTTATTTTTATGTGCATTGGTTGTTGGCCCTGAAACTGAGTTGTAGACAGTTGTGAGCTGCCATGTGGGTGCTGGGAATTGAACCCAGGTCCTCTGAAAGCGTAGTCAGTCCTCTTAACCTGCTGAGCCATCTCTCCAGCCCTTAATTCACAGTTTTTAAGATGCCAGCCCATGGTTGTTTGGAGTCTGCAGGGAGGCAGTTTTTATGGTAGGAGCGTGTGGCAGGGCAGGGGGCAGAAAGACAGCAAAGGAAAGGAGACCAGGGCTCAGGACTACTTCAAGGCCATACCTCCAATGATTGGAGGCCCTCCCATCAGGTCCTACCTTTCAAAGCTTCCACCTTTTAAAAGTATGCTGAAGCATCAAGTCTTTAGCATATGGTTGTCTAGGGTTCACTTCAGGTGTGAACTGCAGTACACCGTGACCACTGAAATCAGCCTCAGGAGTGGGACTCGTGTGTGGTGCTTCGAAGCGCGACAGGTAACCCCAGTGTTCCACTTGGTGGCAAATCACCTCTCTGGAGGAGGAGCACGTGACTTGGGGGAGAATCAGAATCTCTCCAATGTTCTCTTATCATGTGGTTTGTTTGTTCCCCAAAGCTTCTGACTCAGCAGTTCTGGGTGGGACCTCAGCAATGCATATTCTTAACAGGTCCCAGAAGACACGGTGTTACAGGGTAAGAGCCTTTAGGTGAGAGACACAAGGGCTCTCAACCTGGACATTTGATCTTGTTAAGACGTGGCAGACTTTGTGGTGGTCGTGGGGGCCATTAGGCAAAAGAAAGAGACTGCAAACAGAACAAGATGTCCAGCGTCTGGGATATCAGCCTGGACTTGGCCGCACCCTCCAGATACACTCTTCAGTTAGCCCTCTGACTTTTGGTTTTGTTTTCTGTTATTTCAGACCTTCAACCAAGCTCTCGAATATTAAATGGAAACTTCTAGAAGGAATTTGTAAGTCTACACTGCGAGCCACTCTGAGTTGTTTGAAAGGTCTCATCTCTGCTCCATCCCACGCAGGATGCGAGCTGTCCCTCTGTCCAGTGAGGGTGCGCTTCAACAACTACCCAGTCATTTAGTCGCGATCTTGGTCACCAGATCCACTGGAAGAATTTCAGATTTTGTGTCCCAGTAGCCCTGGCAGCTCTTCCTGCCTCTTACAGACAGAAGCAAGTGTCAGTGTCTGAGATGACTCTGCTTGTCCAGAGTGTGGGAAAATAATGCTGCCCTTGCTTGACACACATGCCATCTAACCCAGGGACAAGACCCTCTGACTCAGACAAACTCAGCCATAACCTTTGCCTCTGGCTTCTCATGGTTCAATAGGGGCTCACATGACTGTCTTCTCTTCCATGTGTTCAGTCAGGAAGCTCACTGGCTGGCCTCTTGGGAGAAGTGAATAGTTGGCCAGACTGCCCTACTATACATTTTGTCTCAGGTGCTCTGGTTCTATGATTTGCCTACCTGCCCTGGGGAAACATCACCCAAGATGGAAGAGATAGCTTCAGACAGTTTCACTCTGTCTGCAGGGTTCTGTCGACAGATGCTTGGCCTGGCTTGCTCCTTCTGAGCTCTAAGATCTCTCTCTCTCTCTCTCTCTCTCTCTCTCTCTCTCTCTCTCGCTCTCGCTCTCTGTCTCTCTCTGTCTCTCTCTCTCTGTCTCTCTGTCTCTCTCTCTGTCTCTCTGTCTCTCTGTCTCTGTCTCTCTCTCTCTGTCTCTCTGTCTCTCTCTCTCTGTCTCTCTGTCTCTCTCTCTGTCTCTCTCTCTCTCTCTCTCTCTGTGTATGAGCAAAGGTCAGAGGAGTGTTAAATCTCCTGTAGTTGGAGTCCCAGGCAGTATGAATCTTCTGGAAATTGAACTCTGGTCTTCTAGAAGATAACCATTGCTCCTAACTGCCACTGCTGAGTCACCTCTCCAGCCCCTCCCTCCTTCTAAGTTTCGACAGTGACTTTAAACAGGAGTGACACTCATCCTCCCTGTGTTAGAGGCTAAGGCTTAGGGCAGTGAAGGACTCTTTCAAGGCCACACAAGGGGTTGCAGGTGACAGCATGCCCAGTCACCAGGTGACAGATATTCTAGCTGGCTCTCTGTATTAGAGTCTCCAAGTACAGGCAGTGGGCAGACTGTTGGGGATGCCAAGAATGCCAGTTGCTTCTTGGGAGTTGAGGACCATAACTCCCTACAAGGGAGCATGGCAGACAGGTCATGAGGGGCCCCATAGCATGCACAAGGACAGGATTCCTCCCAGGCAGGGAGCTAACGGACGGGGAGGCCTGAGGTATTTTAGGCTGTCCCTACAAGGCTGCCTTGCTTTTGCAAGTCCTGTGAATATGTAGTTCACAGGAGAGAAACTGCACGCCTATTCCAGCTCTTCCTAGCCTCTTCCCTGCTGTGTGCTCTTACCTCCCCATTTCTCTCTCTAGTTCACTCTTCTCTCTCCCTCTCTCCCTTTTTTTGCTACCCTCTGCTCTTTGCCTCTCCTCTTCCTTTCTGCCTCTCTCTGTCTCTTCCTCTGGAGCATGGTGATGGGGTTGAGGAGATGCAGAATACATTTTCATACCTCAGCGCCATGGCAGAATGTTTTGGGGGAAAGAGGCCCAGAAGGGCTTAGCACTTATCAAAGACACATCAGCCTCTGGGTGGTGAACTTCCTGTTTAGACAACCCTTCTCCTCCTCAGAGGCTCAGCTGAAACTGACCAGCTGTGGTTTGGGCAAGTCGCCTGGCTCCAGAACTTATATCAGGACCTCATCTCTTACCTCCAACTTTCTGGAACCTCCAGTACCTATGCCTCCCTGTTTCTGCACACTTACTCCTGGTGTTCCTTTCTCAAGAGGTGCTGGGCCATCATGCTCTAACTACTGGAGCTTGACACCCTTCCCTTCTGCTGGTCAACAGAGGGGAGTAGCCGACTGGCATCCTGCCAACCTCCTGTCCTGGAGACAGGACCGCTGGTATCAGACCTGACAGCACATATCTGGCCCCTGCAGATGTATCAGTTCCAACCAGGTTCTCTAGGGTCCTGGTGATGGAGTCACGAAGAAGGTCTCTGATGACTTATCGCTTATGAAGTTCCCAAACTGATAGGGTTAGTCGCTGAGCACACAAACTGGCAAGCAACTATAGCATAATAGTTTGTGGTATGGGATAAGGAGGAAAGAAGGGGCAGGGCTATAAGCGGGGGAGGATCTGCCCAGGGAATGTAGAGGTCTCTTGGAGGAGCTGGTGTTGCGGGGACCTCAATGAGTTGTGGAAGATCATAGTTGATCACAGTTGAGGAAGAAGGCAAGGTTTACTAGACCTGAGGGCTCCCAAAGGGAGCTTGGATTATTTTCCTCATTGAGAAGAGAAAGGTTGAATTCATGCTCAGTAATCCAAACAGGCTGGCAGAAGCTGTTGGTAAAAGTCTGCCATCATAAGAGAAGCTGTTGTATGACATGCGACATTTAACGGTGGCCATGGCCTGAGTCCCTAGCTGCTTGGGTTGTCACACACTAGGGAGACCTTGTTCTTCCCAGGAACAGGGCCATCCATGAACAGAAGTGGAATGTGGCAGTCTGTGTGACGCTGGATGGGTTTGGACAAGAAAGTGGCTTCTGTCTTTCCGTCTGGAGGCATGTATGTCTCAGTTCACGGCTCCGATTTCATACCTGGTGACTCCGTTATTGCTGACATCAGCCATGCTCCACTGACCCCCAGAGAGTGGAGCACTCACCTTTGCATACGGAGTGGCTCTGTGGAAATGAGATGGAAAGTAAGGACTGGACACCAACATAGGAGAATTGTCCTGTGTCCACGTGCAGCCATTGGGCTGTCTCAGTTTGTCTCCCGTGCAACAACACCATATCAGAGTGAGTCAGCCCATGGAGGACCCAGTGACTCCCCCATCAGATGTTTTTAATCACGCAGGCTGCCAGGCAGTGTCCTGGGGATCTTAACAGAGACGTTAGGCTTCCTGAGAGGCAAAGCGCACAGTGAGCTGTGCATGGCAGAAGACAAAGGCTGTGGTTTCCTGACACTTCTGAAGAGGTTGATGGTTCCTTGACACCCAAATGGAAACCATTGCGACTTGGGGTCCTTCAGCTGAGGACGGACAGAAAAGGGTTTGCAGGCAACCGGAGGTTGGACCCTGAGCCCAGAGTGAGCTGGGCCAGGGGCAGCTTTGCTTGCGGAGTGGTGAATGGTATCTTTCCTCATCTACATCCACTATTTACCTCGACTATCAAAGCAGCACAGACTTGTGATTTGAAATGCTGACACTGTGGGAAAACAAGAGCTGGAAGGGAGACCACCCAATGTTTCAGTCTGGGCCCCCGCAGAAAACAAGAATGCATGCTGGTCTGGACCACTCTGAGCTGTTGGTTACAGCACTCTTAACAAAGGTACAGCAGGCATGGGGATGGAGGGGAGGGGGCATGGTAATCCAGCGTGTCGTGGATATAGGATACGATACACGGAGAGTATTCCATCCCTCTAGTAGGAAAGTCCGGGCCACCAGAAAATAAACTCCAGAGTTCATCTCACCCCCATCTCTATGCCTGTGTGTGTGGAGTGTGGTGGTTATGGGAAGGGTCCCAGGACCAAGGTCACCGCTGAGAACAGGTTGTCTCTGGAGAGTCAGTAGGTTTTCTGGCAGTTTCTCTATACTCCAGAGGTACTCTGTTGACAGGCTTGTCTTTTGCATCTCCCTAGGGACTGACTGATCCTCAGGTCACCCACAGACCTGTCTTTCCTCCCTACTGAAGTCCGAGCGGCCTATGGACAGCATTCACATTCTGCATGTTGCCTGATGAGAATGGAGGCTTTGCTGCACTCCCAGGAGGCGCAGAAGTGGAGGTTAGTGGAACATAAAAAAGTCAGGAAGGAGGTGAGGACACTGACTAGACCCGTACACTGCTGAGACATGGAAAGGGGAATGGACTGCATTGCCCCACAGGGTGAGGGGTGTGAGACTCACGCTATATCCTGGAAATTCTCTCCAAAGTTTCCTGGCTACACACACACACACACACACATGCACACACACACGCATGCACGCACAAACACACATGCACACGCACGCACACATGCATGCACAAACATGCATGCATGCACAAACACGTATGCACACACACATACACACATGCACACACACGCATGCACTCACATATACCCAAACACAAAATGACATAGTGGCTCTCCTGATGTAGCTGCTGGGCCTTTCTCTTTCCAGCTGGACTAAGAGCCATGCTGTAGGGAGATGTGACCTCTGAGCGCAGGGAGGCGGGATGAAAAGCTTCAGACTCTGATCTTCTAGAGCTGGTGGCTGGGAAGGCGGGCTGGGCATCTGGTTCTCAGGCTGCTGTCCCTCTGGCTCTGACTACCCTTCTTGATGTCTCCCTATCTAGAAATGTGCGGGTCCCTCTGGGAGTGTCTTGCTGCTTCAGTGGTGCGGGAGGTAGTGAGAGTGGAAGACATCATTCCCGGTTGGTATCTGAACTCTGAGTGATGTCAACCATGGCTGCCAGCCAGCAACAAATTCAAAATCAGTACGAGGAGCAGGGGCCACGGCCACTTAAGCATAAAGGTGTGTTTGGCTTAAAGATTAAGAATAGTGGAGGCTACTGAACAGGCAAGAATGCTTGGGCCAGGGTAGGATGCATAACATCAGCCCTTGAGACTGAAACTTCAGCTTTGTCAGTTGGTAAAAGCTAGCCTTGAGTTCTGTGGGTCAGAGGACACAGACTGCCCCTTTAAGGGCTACACATATAGGTAGCCAGTAGAATAAAAGAATATGCATCACACTCGCAGGGCCCCCCCCCCCCCACACACACACACATACCAGCCTCTTTTCCTTTCTACACTGCTCCTCTTGCTCAGTCTTCTTCCTTTGCAACTGCACCATGGCTGCCCTCAAAATCTCTACCTTGGGCCTGGCGTTGGTGGTGCACGCCCTTAATCCCAGCACTCAGGAGGCAGAGGCAGGCAGATCTCTGTGAGTTCGAGGCCAGCTTGGTCTACAAGAGCTAGTTACAGGACAGGCTCCAAAGCTACAGAGAAACCCTGTCTCCAACAAACAAACAAACAAACAAACAAAAAAATCTCTACCTTGTCCCCATATTCACTGCCAAGCTCGATGTCACACTTCATATTGCCACCACCAGTCTGATAGCCCACAGATAGCACACATGTCCTCAGATCTGAGGATCAAGTGACATGGAAGGATAGAGAGGACAGAAAAAAGAAAGAAAAGGGAGAATGCTTTGAAGAGATGATTTTTTAGTTGTCAGTACCCCGACCTCTCCCCCAGGTCACACTGTACTTGGCACTCCGGGGTAGGTACATAGTAACTATTCACTGTGAATGAATCAGAAGAGAGCCCTCCTGCTTTCCCGAATCTCTCACAGTATCTGGTGAAGTTCAGCAGACGCCTCCACGTCTCCTTGGTTTTTCTGTCTGCAGTGCTCTAACTCAGAGCCTGGCCATCTTCAGGCTGCGCGGTGCCACTGTGCAGACAGTCCCTGAACAACGGTTCCTCTTTGGGATTTTGTGAAAGAGCAAAGACAGTAGGTTCGAGGAGAAGCTGCCCTGAACTTGAATCTCTCCAGGTTCATGTTCCGTGGTATGTCTCTCTCTTGCAGCTGGGCAACACAGTCAGTGCACTTCCTACTGGGCCACCAGGGGAACAGCCCAACACAGAGAGCTCTGGGACTAAGCCAGGGTGTGTGGGAGCTTAGGGAAACTGAACACGTTTCAGTTTGTAGTTCCAACTTACGGTGTGCTAATCAGGATGTAGCCCATGATCAATCAGGGAATGGATTCATCTTAATACACCCGTGACTCCCCTTCAACCTGCCCTTCCAATCTATCTTTGATAGTTAATCACCTCATGCCAAGCTTGTTAATATTTGACATGGATATAAGTGAACGTGCCAACTGTGCACTGGGGCTCCGAACTGAAGGTCTTGAGAGCATTGGTTCAAGTGGTCCTCAGAAGCACCGTGGCGGAGGCTGTTATCGGCCCCAAGCTACTGGAAAGAAAGCAGAGCTCCGAGGCAGCACAGCAGGCAGGGTTCTGATCCTGCTCCCGGGGTTCAACTTCGGGCCATATTGTATATTTTTAATTTTCTCCATCTTATATTATATTTCTATCTTAAACAAACAAACAAACAAACAAAAACCCGTTCCTCCTGGAACCAGAAAATTCTGTTAGATGGCCAGACATGTTTTTGACTTGCAAGCTAATCTATCAGTCAGAACTTGCAATAGTTTGGATCTAGATTCTCTTCCAAAGGTCTCCTGTTAGAGACTTAGTGGTACTCTCAAGAGATACTGGAACACTAAGAAGTGGGGATGCTTGCTCTAGACTGTTAGGTCTTTTAGTCAGAGACTTAATGGTACTATCAGGAGATCATGGAACGTTGAAGAAGTGAGGATGCATGCTCCAGACTGTTAGGTCTTTTAGTCATTGAGGAATGCCCTTGAAGGAGATCCAGGATTCTGGTCACCTCCTCTGTGACTTCTGCTGCCTTGCCATGAGACCAGTGACTCTGTTTGCACCTCCAAGATTCCCTGCCCACATTTGACTATACACTGCAGGTCCAAAACAGTATCTGGTGCCAAAATAAGTCTGTCTTTCATATATGCTGACTCACATGGAACGGAAACCCCTCTGCTCTCTCTGCCCTACCACAGGAGGCAATGGTCACATAATTTAATCACCTCAGGGCCAGTTCTATTTACCCTGCTCCCTGTCTTCAACCGATATCCTCACTTCCAAGTGGATAGTACTAGAGAAATGAATAGGCTAGGAGATCATTAGTCTGGGAGGCAGAAACCCCATGAATGGGATTAGCGTCCTCATGATAGAAGTCCTAAAGAGATTATATGCCAAGTCTACCATGAAGACCCCATCAATGAGCCAGCTTCCCTGACTTTAGCTTTTCTAGCTAAAGTTGTGAGAAATATTCTTTCAAGTTGGAAATCTCTCAGCCTATGATACTTTGTTAAGTTTTCTGAGTGGGCTAAGATGGCAAAATCTTAGAGGTAACCAGGCAACTAGAGACTTAACCATGACCCACGGCCCATACACCATTCACACTACTCATGCAACCCTGCCTTGCTTCTGCCCTAGAAACTACACCCAAGTTTGTGGTTTGAGTACTACCCTGACTTCCGACTCCCCAGGACCCGGGTCTCTCTCCACACGGCCCTGGGTAGTGTGCTCACGTCTCTGTTTCTATACTCTGTGAGGACAGCAGACTTTCCTTGTGCGTTCATCTGTCCCGTTTTGCTGCTGCAGCTTGAATGACCACACAATAAAATAATCAAAGACAGGCTCACAGCTCCCATTCAGACATTTGTGCTGTATCCCAGAGCCTAGAGAATAATCACGATAGGCCCCTTCATTGGACATTCTGAACATCTGCCTCTGCCCCCGCCTTCTTCCTGTTGGGCCTCTACCTCACTCGCAGCTGCACTCCTCAGCCTCCTTCTCCTAATGTTTGCATTTGCTGTTTCCTGCAAGAAAGGCCATTTCTTCACGTTTAACATTGTATCTCTTGTTGGGCGTTAGAGTCATTTGGTGCTTGAAGCCTCCTTTTGACAAAATTCCCCCATTGCCCTACTCTGTGCCCAGCAATTGGCTTGCCCTTTCTAACCAAAGCCTCCTAGGAAGATACACCCCAACAGTGACCAGCTGAGAGAAGGCCCCGCTCCTGTGGTCCCTGCCTGTTCCTATGATATTCTCACCCAAATCTCGAGTAACCTAGTTCTCCCCCAAAGCCTACAAAGAACCTTCCTTAAGGAGGTCATTTCCCCTCTTCCTATCTAGGAAGGGGAACAGTGGGAGACAGAGGAAGCTGTCCATTTCATGGCATCCAGGAAGCAAGACAGAGAAATGAGGGATCCAATGTCTCCCCAAGGGCACATTCCCAAGGACCTAACTTCCTTTCTGTCACCAAGTTCTCCATTTTTAAAGTTCTGTCATCTCCCAATAGTGTCCTGGGACAAGCCTTTAACAGATAAATTTTGTGACATTCCCCCATATCACTTAGACATCACTCTTACCTTCTCACCTTTCACCCCTGAAGAGGGTAAGAACACCCCCATTTAAGAAAGAGCATCTCTACACCTATGGTAAATGAAACACCTCATCTCTGAACACTAAGGGACAGACCAAAGAGTCTGAACCAATGGGTCCAGCTAAATCTCTGCAGTCTGTTACCATTAGAGCAAATGGTACACTCCCCGGTTATACTTGTCTATTACCAGGATCTTCATCATACCCAGGCACAAAAGTGAACAGGTCTGTGACTTAGAACCTTAAAATTCTATATTATTAAATAGGGACATACTCTTGTAAATTGGCCTTTCGTTATCAGACCCTCGGACCAGCAAAAGATGAGAAAAGGAACCTTTCCTCCCTGATTAATGCTTGTCATGAGGAAGAGAGAGAATGGTCCAGTTGAGAAGCTATGTATGTCCCAGTGGCTCCTGTGCATGGGTCTATGAGTGGCTAGTGTCCCACTGCTCCTAGGCCCCGATGCTCTCAGGGTCAGGGGTGATTGTGCTATAACTTGGGAACTCTTCCATTTCAGATTCGTGACTTGTGACCATGCGAGTGCAAATGCTGTGCCCAGGCAGACCCAGGCACTGCGCACACTGGCTAAGGACTGCCTGTAGCCCACTGACCTCATCAACCTTCCAGGGAATCTTGGGGCTAGGATGCCAATAGCCTTTGAATTCTCATCTGCTTCATCATCCCTGATTCTCCCAGTAAAATGGAAGGCTGGTCTGCCCTGCAGAAATGACATCCCTTCGCCTTCTAAACCCGTGCGTGTTTCCAGATGTTGTTGATATCCCCTGCTTCTAAAACCTTCTTTATTAGGGAAATTTTAAAGAGAAATAATCTTCTGGGTGGTGGTGGTGCACACCTTTAATTCCAGATCTTGGGAGGTAGAGACAGGTGGATCTCTGTGAGTTCGAGTTGAGCCTGATCTACAGAGTGAGTTCTAGGACTGATTATAAAGCTACAAAGAGAAACCCTGTCTCAAAAACCAAAAAGAAAGAAAGGAAGGAAGGAAGGAAGGAAGGAAGGAAGGAAGAAAGAAAGAAAGAAAGAAAGAAAGAAAGAAAGAAAGAAAGAAGAAAATGAAAAGAAAAAAAAAAGGAAAGAAAGGAGCCCATACTCTGCTCTAGGACACTGTGTGCTACATGGAACAGCACATTTCAGGGGGTCCCTTGCCTTGAGCTGTTTTAGAAGCAACAAGTTTTTCCCTGAATTTTTCCATTTTGACTGTAAGTATTAAGACCAAATGGCTGTATATCTTGTCTATAGAAGTAAGCAACTGACATTTTTATTAGGATACCAGAAGACATAAATTAATCAATACTACATCTGCGGCAACAAAAAGTGCTCTCTGTGCCTATATCGAATTGTATTAGAAACACCAGGCACACTAGTCTGCCAGTTACTTTATATGCAAGCCCCCTCACCTCGGACCATAGGAGAAAGGGACCCAAAGACCGTGACATGGGAAGTCAGTTGACCTGTCAACCTGTCACTGGTCACAAGCCTCACACAGGAAAACTGCCAAAGTGAAAGCTATCTGTCTGTCCTGGAGCTCTGGCTTTAATGAAATTCCTCCTGTCTGTGACACACAGCCCACTTGAAACTGACACTTTAAAACAGCTTGCCACATGGACCTGTATCTGCCTGGGCTGCGAGCTGCCCTGTGCCTACAAGTTTATGAGATTTCTTATCTGGAACCCAATAGAGGCTTTTCCTTGGTCCTGATCATCTTAGTGTCTCCCTGAACTCTGTAGTCTCTTTAACCCTTCCTTACCCTTACCCTGTGTGTGTGTGTGTGTGTGTGTGTGTGTTTTAAGTGTGTTCTGAGAGTTGATAGCTAAGATTGCAATAAAGGGACCTCTGTGTGTGAACAGCCAAGAGTACTGGGGGAAATAATACTGACACCGTGGCGAGACACAAACATGTCTGTTTGTTTCTAACATTCCTTGCTCATGACAGCCGATGGGATTAGAGTCCCCAGCAGTCAGAATGTAAAGAACTAGCTGGTTTTTTCAACCCTGTCTTCCCTGAGCAGAAGTAGTTGTTGCTCCCACGTCAGACTGGGGAGTGCAGATCAGAAGACAAATGGCCCATTTCTCTCTTGCCTCCCTCCAGACATGCATCTCCTTCCCATGCAACCTCATCATTCACGTGTGCTCCCTGTGCCTGTCACGGCAAGAGACTCCAGGCCAGTTCAAAGCGAATCCACAGAATTCCAAAGAGAGGGCTGGAGGTGTTGTTTGGTGGCAGAGTCAGAATTTGGCATGTGTGAGGCCTAAGTTCAACCCACAGTCTCAAAGTCAAACTCATGAGAGTCTCTGTAGAAGGAAGGAAGCATGAACTTTGATAATTATAGCATATTTTAATTTTTCTTTGAAAAAAAGTATCTCTCAAGATACCCAAAGATGAATTATTTATCATAATAGAAGTTCTGCAGCGTCTTCATAATTGGATTTCTTGCTAAGCTCGGGCTGATGTGTCCTGTGGATACACATTGCTGAGAAAACGGTAATATGTGAAATGAAGGAAACAAATAAGTTATTGCTTTAAAACAGAAGTTAAATGGGGTGGGTCACAGAAGACTTCATGTCTAGGGAAAACAGACAAAACAAAACAAAACAAAAACCCAAAAAACAAAAACTGAGACAGAAAGAGACGAGCGCACACGAGATCTGGCTAACGGAGGGCTGTCTGGGAGCTCTGGCTTTCAATTGTAGCAGCAAATCTCTCCCGCCTCCACCTGAAGCCCTCTGAAGATGCCACCCTCCAGCTGCCCACTCCTCCAAAGTTCAATGTGCTGAAGCTGGCCAGGGAGCAAGTTTTCTTGTCGGAATATAATATTCGGATCACCAGCCCCCAAATATTGTCACGGAGATTTCTCATGAATTATGAAAGCTTGGCCATTAGCCTGGGCTTGTTCCACTAGCTCTTATGCCTTAAATTAACCTGCTTTTGTTCATCTGCATTCTTCCACATGACTCTGTGCAGTTTGTCTGACCTCTTCAGTGTGTCCCTGGCATCTCCCTGGTGTCACCCACGCACCTAGAGTTCTCCTCCTCTACCTCTCTCTCCCTGGAAGTGCCACTGGAAGTCCCACCTATTCTCTCCTGCCTAGTTATTGGCCATTCTCTATTAAACCAATCAGAAGGCACCTTGACAAAGACACAACTTCAAAGTGTACAAAAAGATTGCCCCACAACACTCCCACATTGCACTGCGCACGCAGATCCAGGGGGTCATGGGTATGAATAGGGAAATTGAATGAGATGTTTTCCCTCCACGTGTTCTCCTAGGCTTTACCTCAAGAGATGTGAATGACTGACACTGAGAGCTAGACCTGGATGTGATCCCTCCCCAGGCCCTTGACCTCCATATCTGCCACTTGAGCTTCAGCAGACAGGTTGGGTTTTTTTGTTTGTTGGTTGGTTTCCATGTGGTTTGATGGCTCACAGCACAGCATCATCCAGACTCTAAGAAATAAGGTCTGTGACGACCTTTTATTTTCCTATTTGGCCAGGCCGTGGCACCCAGATTTTCGATCAAACATCAACTTGACAAACAGTCTCAATATCACTCAAAATGGAAATTTTAGGTAAAATAAACATATCAATTGATTCTAAGCAAATTTAATTAACCTCTGTGTTAGCCAGGTCTTTGTCACAATGTACTTGAGAAAAAAAATATAACTTTATAGATTAAAGATTTCTTTTGACTCATATAGACCTGGAGATACAGCTCAATGTGGAGTGCTTCTATGGCACGTGCAAAGCCTGGGTCCAGTCCCTGGCGCACAAATTTGCAACATTTGGGCTCCTAATATCAGCACTGCTTTGGTCTGTTATCATTTGGCCACAGTGATTCCTGGCCATTGTAAGACAGAACATCATGATGGGCAAGGCAACGGATGAAACTTCTCATCATGGTGGCTACACGAGAGAAGGAGAAACTGACAAAGCAGGCCATCAACGTCGTGTCCCCAGTGACTGTTTCATTCAATTCAGATTCATCACCTGAGGCTCTTCCTGGAAGAATATCTTATTAACATATAAATCAATTAGTGGGGGAATCCATCCATGCAGTTAGAGTACGCAGGATCCAATCATGTCCCACGGTCCCTCCCCCCTCAGAGCAGGGCTGGGCTAGGTACGAAGCTTTCCACGCAGGAGTCTTTGGGAGGACTTTGCAGATCTAAACCACAGTACCTCCTCAATATGCCAGGCATTGTCCAGTCGGCTGAATGCCTTCACAGAGAAAAGACTGAGTTCTCACTTAGAAGACAGAGTTCTATGTCCAGGTTTTATTTGGATTTGACCAGTGCTTCCTGCTGTTCCTGAAGTTGCAGCCTACTGGAATGCTCTGGTGATCTCCATGGTCAGGGGATCCAGTTCCTTAGAATATACTCCTGGACACATCTACATCCTACCAATTAATATATAGCAGCTCACAGTACTAGCCCCAAGAGAGCACATTGACGGGCTGCTGGTGCCACGCCCTAGAAATCACTTGGCATCACTTCAGGGGGCTTTATTAGTACCACCCATATTCTAGGGGCTGAAATGGCAATGGCCATTAGGCAGTAGGCTCCTGAGGGTAGCATTTCTTGGTAGTCATCTAAGCAATCGAAGAGCAGGGCACAGGTCTATCTAATGTTCTGACTCCCCACAACCTAGAGAGCATCTCTCCAATGGAAACAAGGACAGATACACATCTTAGCAGAATAAAGTCACAAGATAGACCATCACCCCTGAGTTTCAGAGGGAATCTGGGGCAAGAGAGTGTGGGATCTAAGTATTTGGGTGATAGGAAGCAACTTGGGGGAGGACAAATGGTGAAAACCTAAATTTACTATGTGCACGTGTGTTCTACAGTATGTATGTGGAAGCCAGGAGAAAACATGTGGGTAGTGGTTTTCTCCTTTATCATATGGATACTGGGGCTTGAGCCCAGGTTGTCAGAGTTGGTGGCAAATGACTTTAGCACCTGAGATTTGTCCCGACTCCTAAAATTTTGTCGGTTGGGTTAGCATAAATCTGGGCACTTGGACAGTAAGGTAACTGCTATGTGCACCGTGTGCCAGACTGTCCTCCAAACTTCTACTATCTCATTTAACCACTAAAGCAAATATGCCAAGCAGCATCTCTGTAAATAATTATGAATCCTTGACTATAAAATGACAATAGTCATTTCCGTGTCAATTCTCATGGTTCTGGATCTGACTAGGCTCAGTTGTGATGGCCTACCCTGTATGTTCATGAAGCTATGGTTGGACTGGATCATTTTGAGCCGGTTCCCCAGAGTTTCATTTACTAGAAGTTTGGTCCCCAGTGGCAGTGTGGAGGTTAGGAACTCTTAAAGGGAAGGGCCTAGAACAAGGCAGTTAGGTAATTATAGCGTGGCCTTCAGAAAGAATCAGTGCAACAATGAGAGAGCAGAGTGTGTGTGTGTCTGTGTGTGTGTGAGAGAGAAAGAGAGACAGAAAGAGGTGTGTGTGTGTGTGTGTGTGAGAGAGAGAGAGAGAGAGAGAGAGAAAAGAGAGAGAGAGACAGACAGACAGAAAGATATGCGTGTATGTGTGTGTGTGTATGAGAGAGAGAGAGAGAGGGAGAGAGGGAAAGGTGTGTGTGTGTGTGTGTGAGAGAGAGAGAGAGAGAGAGAGAGAGAGTGTGTTATGGCTCATCTAGAGCAGGAGGAGAGAAGAAGGGAAAGAGGGAAAGAGGGAAAGAGGGAAAGAGGGGTGGGCATGGAGTGGGTTTGGTGAGGCACTGGGCATTAAGGCTAGGCCATTTGGTGAGGAAGAGAGAGAGCCTCCCTCACAATGTCCCCTATAAAACTCTTGACACAAACTTGCTCTGAGTATTTGAGCCATATTGCTCAAGAGTCAGAACGTAAGCAGACTCTCAATTGGGTTACACACTTGGTTTCTCGTCACATTATCAATCCACCTTTGGCAAAGCATGGCTGGGTCACGCAGTTTCTCACAGCTTTCTGTACAGCACTATTAATTTTTCTAAGCACATTTGCAGGATGTTTTAAATACTAAGATTTATGACATATACCTGGAAACTGAAAATATTCTTGGTACAATATATATGCTATTTTCTATCTCTTCTTGTTTCTTATCATAGAGTAGTGTGCACCTACTAGGTACAAGGCCCTAAGAATACAATCATGGTCTTGTTGAGCAACTACTAGGTACCTACGTGGTCTTTAGAATGCAGCCATGGTCTGCTGTCTGAGCCCCTTTTTCTTTGTTTGTTCTTCTGTGAGATAGAGAAAAACATAGCTATTGAGGTTTTGAGAATTGGGCTTCAGGCATTAAATTTAATATCTTGCAAAATCCCATCTCCAGGCATACTGATTCACGGGATTGAAGACCTGCCTTGCATGTCTCAAAGCTGCGTGAGAATCGGAAAGAGACAGAGAAGGGAAGCAGCAGGAGAGAGGTGAAGGTGATGCACACCCAGCCTCAGCCACAGAGCAGGTTTGTGCTCCCCTTTCCTCCCCCCCCCCCGCATCTCCTGTCACCCCTAGAGGGTCCTTGGCTCTATGAAGAACACCTCCTTGCTCAGCTCCTCGCTCCTACCTGAGACCTACAGATGTCATTCTCTTTCCTGCTACTCCTAGCTGCCTGCTGTTCTTAAATAAAAAAAAAAAAAAAATTAAGAACCCACTTTCTACACGGCCAGTTCAGGGTACATTGCACATGGGAATTCTCACTGATGAGATGATGGTGTCGGCTTATTGATATCTAAGGAGTGCATTCCTCTACTCGGTAGGGACCCCAGAGAGTTCTAGAGCAAGGAAGAGAGTTTGGATGGAGGGGAGGAAAAGGACAGAGAGCACAGAGCTGCCTGGGTTCCCAGGGTGGGAAAATTGGGGGGGGGGCAGCAGAAAAATGCAGAGGTGCCAGGTCGCTGAGCCCAATTCTGTATAGGACTTTAGGCTCGGTTAATTACCCAGAGTGAGTTGTTGGAGGGTTTTACACATAGATTTTTAAGTGCTTTATACACACACACATTTATAAATCAAATTAATCATTGGTGTGGATCTCTGCCCACTTTAGAGAGCTGCCCACCACCCTTAGGAGCTCTTTGAGTCACAGGCAGCTCCTTGGCAGTAGACTTTCAATCCCTCACAAGGGCGGGTGGCAGAACCCAGGCCTTCCATGTGCAGGGTTAGCCTTGTCTCTGAGGGCAGCTGCCCTTTGACTGCAGCTGGCAGCAGGCACCCCCCACCCCAAGGGTCCAGCAGTGGCCCTGAGGGGAGGGGAGAGGGGCTGCTCTCCGGACTTCCGGATATAGGATCTGGTGACACCTGCAAGGGTCAGGCGGTGACTGTTTTGGGTAAGATCTCTAGTTTTCCTTTCTCCGCATTCCCTGAAGCTAATGCTCACCCACCTGTTTGAACAGTGTTTTCTTTTCCTGGCCAAGAACGAAGGCCAGGGAACTTTCCCATCAGCAAATGTCCCTTGAGAATGTTCAGCTCTCAGGCTGGGCTCAGTGAGGTTCCCGCTGACCTTTGCCCTGCTTTGCACCTGGAGCCTAAGCTTAGTGACCTGAGCTGAGTGACCTGTGGGCTACAGTTTCACTGAGTGGATGCGCACATACAAACAGCTGGACCAAATCTCCACCAGAAAAAAAGAGAGGCCAGGAAGGGGCCCAGGGGGTCTTGGGGGCAGGGTAAGGCTGAAAAGTCACACTCCTCTGTGAGAAGGGAGGAATGGAGCAGGGGAACTGGAGGAGGGGGGGAGGAGAGAAGAGGAAGAGGAGGAAAAGTGGTGGAGGAGGAAGGGGAGAAAAGGAGGAGTAAAAGAGGAAGAAGAGGAGGAAAGGAGTGGGAATGAGGAGTGAAAGAGGAGGAGGGGAGGAGAGAGGAGAGCTTCATCCTGACCTCTGGGTTGGAGAACCAGTTCTTTCAGGATGAGTGAACCGAGAAAAGAACACAGTCTGATTTTACTTTACATCTGGGGAGTCTGAAGGTGACAAGTCACTAGCCTTGACACTTGCTGTAGATGATGATGATGATGGTGTGGTGGTGGTGGTGATGATGATGATGATGATGATGATGATGATGATGGTGGTGGTGATGATGGTGATGATGATGATGATGATGATGATGGTGGTGGTGGTGGTGGTGATGATGATGATGAGCTGCCCTTTGCTGTTGGTCCCTTCCAAGTCAAGATCTTGAGCAGCCAGCACAAGAGCCCTCGTCAGCAGGCAATTTCTCTGGCTCCACAAAACACAGTAGCTGACTGAAATTCAGTCATGTTCCTTAAGACACACTTAACATTCTAGTATGTCCTATTGGTTTCTATATTTTTATTTTTTAAAAATTTCCTTTCTTTGTAAATTAAAATGCGTATTTGTGTGTCTGTGTGTGGGGTTGTATATATCCACATCTTGGCTTTGGAAAACAGAAAAGAGCATGGGATCCCCTGGAGGTGGAGTCACAGACAGTTGTGAGCTTCCTGACATGAGAGTCCCCGGGCCCAAACTGGTTCTCTGTAAGAGCAGAATATGGTCCTCTTCTTCCCTGTCCTCCTCCCCTCCTGTTTTCTCTTCTCCTATTAAATCATCACTTTATTTGTGTTTTTAAATCATTATTTTATTATTTTATGTGTCTCCTTACAACAGGCAGAAATCATCACAGAAAAGCACAAGCAAGGGAACACATTAGCACAAGTGGCCATGTGGTCCCAGCCCCAGCGGATATGTCTACAGCACAGCTCTGTATCTAAGGCTGAGAGACCACAGTGGAAGAGGAGATGGGAAGAGTGAAGAGCTTCATCAGAAAACTTATACCCATGAAGTCTCCCTGACACGGATGCCTAAACAAGACCTTGAGAAGGATGACACTGATGGACCATACAATCATAGAAGGGGAAGTCCCATGGAGCCTCATCCCTCATCAAGAGCTACTGACAACGAAGGGAGAAAACTATGATTATGTTTTCATTTCAAAACCCCCAAAAAAAATACATAAAAGAAAATAAATGATTAAAGCAACCTTCAAAAAGAACTCTCTAGAAAACTGATAAGAAGTGAATGGCTTACCGATTCCTGGGGAAGGTAGAGTACTTTTAATATTTTTATATTTCCTCTCCTCTTCTCTTTAACTTAAACTAGACCCCAGAACCTCATACTTATTCTGCTGACATATGAATACTGGAGACAGTGGCTAAAGCCTAGAACAATACTATCGCCATTACATCAGAAAACAGTGTCATGTTGGGCTTCCCACTCAACCGCAGGGTGATTCAATACTAACATAATCTTTAGTATAATGCTGCATGTAAAAACTAAGTCTCATATATATATATATATATATATATATATATACATATACACATATATACATACATACACATATATGTACACATATGTGTGTATGCCTGAGAGTCTCTATAAGTGACTCAATTCTAACATCATTTAATATAATGTTACATGTAAAAACTAAGTCATATATATATACATGCATGCTTGAAAGTCCCTATAACATATATATTTTAATAACTAGACCATCAATATTCATTCCAGAGTCTGAGAAGATAAAATAATGAGGAAAAGGATGTTTGTCATGCTAATTATAATCTAAAACAACACAGAACAAAAACAAAAATGAAAGAGAGGAGCTGAAGAGACGGCTCAGCTACTATGAGCACTTTCTGCCCTTGTGGAGGACCTGGATTCCTACCAGCTACATGGTGGCTCACAGCCATCCGGAACTCTAGTTCTAGAGGTGATCCAATGCACTGGCTGCCTTGAACATCAGGCATATACCCAGGGCACACACATACATGTGGGCAAAAAATAATTCATACATACATATCAAACACAAACAAATGACTTTGAAAAGAAACCAAATAGATTCTTTCGATACCTGGAAATTCACAAGCTGTAGTGCATGCGAGTGCAGAGGGCTGTGGTAGTGACATGGTTTTCACTGCAGGCCAGGTACGAGGGATTGCTCTGCTGGGTTTCATGCTTCACCGAGTATTTGCAGCTAAGAGTTTGTAACCTTAGCAGAAAACAGACAACAATTAGGAAAACGTTGAGAGACTCCAGAAAAGACTTCTTACCGTCAATTTTGCAGCACGATACCCAGTTTTCCATTTACCTGGTGCTGGATCAATTAGAGTCCTTACAAAGGGATCACTTGTAAAATCCCTCCTCCCAGATGCAGTGTGAATTCAGTGGGAACTGTGAAGTGACAGTTTCCATGTTCTATAAGCCACCATGTGCACTTTTCTCCCAGATCGGCCATCACCACAGCCACAGAGCATGGCACACCCAACAAACAGGTCAGAAACAACAGCCACCATCACAGTGTGGCTGTGCCGTCTCCTGACTTGCTCAGCAACAACTGGACACAAAGCTGCACTGACTGCTTTCAAACCCATTGCTGCCCACAGCGCGTCCACCAGGGAGCAATGGGATCTCCAAAGACCCCAGTCACTTGTACGCCTATGATCCGCTGATCCGCATTTGTCTCCCTTCCTCTCTGTGTGTTTGCAGAGTCCTTTGGCAGGTCCATCCTTGACAATGATCTGTGTTGTCAGTGTAACATCTGCCCCACCTGTGTTCCTTCCATAAACCCGGATAGAAAGACAGCTTAGTGCTCGGTGCCAGGCTCCACCTCACCTCTTTCTGGCACAAGACCAGGGAGGCGTCGCATCTGTCCCTTTGTGGCTTTGGCTTCCCTGGAAACCAAGACTCGCCAGTACCAGCTCTTTAGCAGTTCAGACCACAAAGAGGGATCGAGCTGCCACAGAGCTGGATGGTTTTGAGTCTGCAAGGTGAACTGTGGTCATTATTAGCCAAGAATTGGTCATGACTCATAGGTGCAATTAGACTAATCCCTTGCTAAACCCCGTGGTCCTACAGCCGCAACAAAACAAATGGACTGGCCAGAAGGAGACCAAAGCCACATGAAATTTAATAGTCACATCTGTGAGAGTTCCCTGCTGGGTATGGACACACCCTGCTCCCCAGGAGCTGAGGCCTGATCTTCATGGTGTAGGTGTATGTTGGTAAAGTCAGCGTGAGTTTTTAAACTTCTAGGAGCGGTTGAAATGTGTATCTGTGAGCGGTGTGTTTGTGAGCACTACAGGCAGAGTATCAGGGCTGGGGAGCCAGCATGAATATGAACCCAAGTCTACCACAGATCTTTGTTCTGAGAAGGAAGTCTAATCACCCATGCCTCAGGTCCTGCCTCAGTTTCCCTCCTGTTGATCTGGCATCAAGTCCGATGAAAGTGTTGCTGGTCACCATCAAGGTAAGTGTGTATATTGTACCTCAGGGATGCTGAGCCATGCTGGTTGATGTTTTCATAGTCATAGCTGGATGGGACTATGGGCTGCTTCCCTTCTTTGGAAGCTTGCACGCTGCCTTCTAGTCGGATGAAAGCTATTCCTCAGAGAAGAGGCTTTCAGGTCTGAACCAGCTGACAGCTCTGGGATCTGTGGCCAAAGTAAATAGTGTCTTCACCAAGGATAATAGCAATAGATTATAATATTTTGGCTGTCTCTTGAACATCCTGATAACAACTCAAAAGCAGGCTTCTCATTCTTGGTGTTGGAGTTTTTGTAAGATAGTCCACGGCTCTTGGGGGAGCACCATCAGTCCATATGGGAAAAATCTCATTTAAACTGCAAATGTATACACATACTGTATGTATTATATGTTATTTTAGGTAAATCGATAATAATATAATTCCTTATGACTTTTCAGACGTCCTTAATGTTGTTGTACCCTTCTCCCCCTCTTCTGTATTGATCTCCACCTTAAAGCTATTATCCATTTTTTTCCATGCATTCCTTCAAATAACTTGTACCCTGCAATTCCCCTCTGCAATATTTCTCCCTCAGCATGTACCCCTTTTACTTTTCTGGCTTCTGATGTTATACCCTATTATATATTTACATCTGATTTGGAGCTAGGAACCACAGATGAGAGAGAACATTCAAGCCGTGTCTTTCTGGGTCTGAATCACCTCACTCCATATGACATTCTCTAGTTCTACCCATTTATTTTCAAATTTAAGGATTTATTTCTTTTCTTTACAGTTGAAAAGTATGTAAACTGTAGATGGATGTTTCTGTTCCACCTGGTCCCACAGCCATTCAGTCCCAAAGAAACACACAGAGCCTTATTTCATTATAAACTCTTAGCCCTATTAGTTTAGGCTTATTATTAACTAGCTCTTACAACTTAAATTAGCCCATATCTTATCTATGTTTAGCCACGTGACTTGGTACCTTTTCTTAGTGAGGCATTGTCATCTTGCTTCTTCTGCATCTGGCTGGTTCTCTGTCTTTTCTCTTCCCAGAATTCTAGTCTGGTCACCCTATTTCTACTTCCTGCCTAGCTACTGGCCAATCAGTGTTTTATTAATCCAATATGAGCAACAAATCTGTACAATGTACAAGAGCATTATCCCACAACAACAAACCACATTTTCATTATGCAACATCAGTTGAAGAACATTTAAGTGGTTTTTATTGTCTAGATATTTTGCATTAGAGCTGCAATGAACATGGCTGAGCAAGTATCTGTAGAATAGATGTCTAGTCCTTTGGGCACATGCTGAAGAACAGTATAACTGGGTCATACGGTAGATTTATTTTTTCTGGTTTTGAGGGTTTTCCACACTGATTTCCATAGTGGCGGTACCAGTTTGCAATCCTACCAGGGAACGAGGATTCTTCTCTCCTCACATCATCTGCAATGTTTGTCATCTGTTGCACCATTGATCTTTTTCATTCTCTTGAAGTAAGATAAAATCTCATGTTATTTTGATTTGCATTTCACTAATCGCTAGGGATATTTCTTAGCCATTTTTATTTCTTCTTTTGAGAGCTCTCTGTTCAGGTGCTAACCCCCTTTTTAGAATGGGTCCTTTGTGTTTTTAGCTTATTTTTTGAGTTCTTTCTGTGTTTTGATGGTTAGCCTTTGTTAGATGTATAGCTGTCAAAGATTCTTTTCCATTCTGTGGGCCTCTTCTTCCCTCAGTTGCCTGTTTCCTTAGCTTTACAGAAGATTTTTAGTTTTATGGGCTCCCACTTGCCAATTGTTGGCGTCAACTCCTGGAAAAATGAGGTCCTATTAGAAAAGTCGTGTCCTACACTTATATCCTATAGGATACTGTTTATGTTTTCTTCTACAAGGTTCAATGCTATGGGTTTCACACTCAAGTCTTTAGTTGATTGGGAGTTAGTCATTGTGCAATGTGTTAGACACAGGTCTAATTTCAATCTTCTATTTGTGGACATCTGGTTTTTCCAACACCACTAGTTGAAGATGCTGTATTTTCCCCACTGTATGGCTTATTTTTCATCTTATCAGATATTAAATGGTAGAAGTTACGTGCACTCATGTTTAGGTCTTCAATTTTTGTTCCATTTGCCTACATGTCTGTTTTTGTACTGGTACCTTATTGTTTTTATTACTATGCCTCTTTAATATGTCTTAAGATATGCAATGGTACTCCTCCAGCATTGTGCCTTTTGTTCAAGATTGTCTTGATGACCAGGGATCTTTTGTACTTCATATAAATTCTAGGATAGTGGGTTATGTTTTCTATTTTTGTAAAGAATGAGAGACAGATTTTGACTAGGATTGCATTGAATTTGTACATGGCCAAAAATAGAATGATCATTTTAACAATATTTTACCAATTTTTGAGCACTTTATTTCTTTCCATTGCCTACTATCCTTATCTCTTTCTTCAGAGATTTAAAGTTTTCATTGTGGAGGTCTTTCACTTCCTTGGTTATGGTTTTTCATTAATATTTTCTTTTCTTTTTCTTTCTTTCTTTTTTTGACAGGTTTTCTCTGTGCAACAGTCTTGGCTGTCCTGGAGTTCTTTTTGTAGACCAGGATGGCCTTGAACTCACATAGATCCCGCTGGCCTCTGCCTCCCAAGTGCTGGGATTAAAGGTGTGCACCACTGCTACCTGGTAAATAGTTTCTTTTCTTTGAGGCTATTGTGAATGAAAGTGTGTCCATGATCTATTTCTCTGCATTTTTGTTGTTATATAAAAATATCTATTGATTTGTGCAAGTTGATTCTGTATCCTGCCAGAATGCTGAAATTGTTGAATATTTCTAGAAGTTTTCAGGTAGAATTTTTTTTATCTCTTTTATGTATAATATTATGTTACCTGCAAGTTGGCATAGTTTGACTTTCTTGCCTATTTGTATCCCTTTAATTTCTTTTCCTTGCCTTATTGTTCCAGCTAGTGCTTCAAGCACAACCTTGGAATGGCATGGGAGTGATGGGCAGTCTTGTCTTGTTCCTGATTTGAGTGGGATTGCTTCAATTTTTCCCACTTAGAGTGCTGTTAGCTGTGGGTTTCTCATATATAGCTTTTATTATACTACTTTTAATATATTAATATATTATCTCTAGTTCTACTTTCTGTAGGACTTTCATCATAACGCCACGTTGGATTTTGTGTAAGGCCTTTTCTGCATCTATTGAGATGATCCTGTTATTTTTGTCTTTATGTCAGTTTATGTGTGTTTTTTTTAATACTTATTAACTTGTATATGTTGAATCATCCCTGCATGATCAAGATGCAAGATAAAGCATGATCAAGATCACTAATATTTTTTAATGCATGTTTGAATTCAATTTGCTAGAATTTTTGAAGAATTTTTATGGAGAATTTTTGAATCTATGTTTATCAGAAATACTGGTATGTAGGTAGGATTGTGTGTGTGTGTGTGTGTGTGTGTGTGTGTGTTTACCTAGTTGTGGTGTTAGAGTGATACTGGCTTCATAGAAAGAGTTTGAGAATGTTCCTGTTTTGTTTTGTTTTTTTTAATTTTTTGGTAAGTTTGAGAAGAATTGCCTATAGATTTTCTTTAGAAATCTTGTAGGATTCTTCTCTGAATCATATAAGTTTGGGCTTTTTTAGTTGAAAGGTTTTATTATTATTATTTCACTTTCCTCATTTTTGTTACAGGTCTACTTGGGATGTTGATCTCTTCTTGGTTTAATTTTAGTGATTTGACTGACTCTAGAAATGCATTTGTTTCTTTTAAATTTTCCATCTTAATAGAGTACAAGTTTTCAAATATCCCTTATAATATTTTGAATTTCTCTAATGATTGTTGTAATGTTTACATGCTCACTTCTGATTCTGTTAATTTGGATCTTCTTTTTTTTCTTCTGGTTAGTTAAGTCAAGGCTCTGTCTATTTTGTTTATCTTCTCAAAGAACCAACTCATAGATTTGCTGCTTTTTGTACTATTTTCTTTATTTCTATTTCATTATTTTCAGCTCTGATTCTATTTCTTGCTCTCTAGTGGGTTTGGATTTGGTTTGTTCTTTCAAATTCATAGTTACAGTTGAATCATTAAGTCGTTATTTGTGCTCTTCCTGATTTTTTTTTAATTGTGGGCAGGTAGAGTTGCAAATTTCCCTGGCAGGATTGCTTTTTATATATCCCAAAGGTGGTCTATGCTTACAAGTTCATCTATTTCCAGGAAATATTTTCTTTCATTCTTGATTTCTCCTTTGACCCATTCAGCATTCTGTGTTAAGTTGTTTAAAATCCAAGACTTTGTGTATTTACTAGAGATTTGTTTGCTGTCAGTTTTAAGTTTTATTTTACAATGGTCTGACAGGATACACAGAGTCAATCTTTTCTCATTTGTAAAGATTTGTTTTGTGTTTCAGGATATGGCTTATTTTAGAGACACATGCTCTTGAGTAGAGTGTATTTGTTGGGGTTTTGGTGGAATATTCTGTAGACATCTGTTAAGTCCACTTGATGTATGATGTCATTTAATTCTGGTGTTTCTCTGCTTACTTTTTGTCCCTATCACCCGTCTATTGGAGAAAGTGGGGTATTGAATATGTGCCTTTAATTCTATCAGTATACTTTTTATTGCATGCACCAGAATTTGGTGCACATATGTTTAAGACAGTAAATTTTTTTTGGTTAACTGCTTTCTTGATTAGAATAAAGTATTCTTTATTGCTTGTGGTTAGTTTTAGTTTGAAATATATTTTGTCAGATATAAGGATGACAATTTCTACTTGCTTTCACATACTGATCAATCAGAGTGCTTTTGTTCATTCTTTCACTTTAAGATGTTGCCTGTCTTTAAAGCAAAGACATACTTTTTGTTGGCAACAGATGGATGCATTTGTTTCTTGATCCAGTCAGCTAGACCATGTATTTTGATTGGAGAAATGAGGTCACTGATATTTAAAGTTTTTTAAAGTATGTGTTTTTGATACTTGTCATTATTGTTTGTGTTCTCAGGGGTTCTTTGTGTGTCAGTAATTATAAATTCATTTGTTTTCTTTCTACAGTCTTTTTGATTGTGCTCCTTCATCTATTCAGCCCAAACTGTTTTTATTTTATTTCTTTAGATTTGGTCTGTTTAATATAAACTTTTTTTGCACTGTTTATGTCATGGAAAGATTTTCTTTCTGCTTCTACTGTGGCAGATGACTGGGGAGTTTAGTATAGGTTGAAAATATTGTTCTTTTAGGGCATGAAGTGCATTGCTTCAGGCTCTCTGACTTTTAAAGTTTCATTGAGAAATTAGCTGTTATTCTGATGGGTCTGACTTTATATGTGACTTGTGTTTTTCCCATGCAGCTTTCAATACTGTTTTTTGTTTGGAATAATTAGGTTTTAACTATGACATGCTCTGGAGTATCTTCTGTGGTCTTGCCTGACTGGTGTTCTGCGTCCATCTGTGTCTTTGGATATGTTGGGTGTGTCTTTCTTAAATTGGGGAAGTTTTCTTCTATGGTATTGTTGAAGATCTAGTCTGCTAGATCTACACTGCTGACCTGGAAATTTTCTATCTCTTCTAGTCCTATAATTTGAAGATTTGTTCTTTCCATTGTGTCCCATATTTCTTGCATATTCTCTTCCTGTGTTTTCCTAAAATTGCCATATTCTTTGCTTATTTTGTCTATATCCTCTCCTTTATCTTCAAGTCCTAACAATTCTGTCTTCTGCTTGATACATTCTGTTTCTAACTCATTCCTTTGGGTTTTCCAGTTGACTTATTAGGATTGTTTTTTCAACTTCATCTTTATTTCAGCTTGAATTCTCTTCAACGGTCTATCTTTTTGTTGAACACCCTTTTCAAACCCTAGATGACTTTGTCATTTCCATCAGCCTTATGTTTGTATTTTCTTGGGCATCACTTAGAGTTTATTCTCTTTAAGTTCATTGAGCTACTACTTTGTGTCTCCTTTAAACCCCTTGAATTCTTCAATAAAGCCAATGATTATTCTTTTAAATTCTGTGCCTTGGGGTTGATCTAGATAATTCTCATTGGCAAACCTTTCTAGAGTACTGGTGATTTGGGGATGGGGAATATACCTTAATCCTTTATACTGTTCTTTTGTTTGTTTTGTTTTGTTGTTCTTTTGTTTTGTTTTGTTGTTCTTTTGTTTCATTTTGTTTTTCAAGACAGGGCTTTTCTGTGTAGCTTTGGAGCCTGTCTTGGAACTCGCTCAGTAGACCAGGATGGCTTCAAACTCACAGAGATCCACCTACCTCTGCCTCCCGAGTGCTGGGATTAAAGACGTATGCCACCGCCAACTGGCCTATTGTTCTTGTTTTTATGATGACATCTGAGCACAAGGACTTCTTTTTACTTCTGTGTCTGAAATGGACAGAGCAGGTCAGGCAGGACACAGGATTTGTGGGGCACTTTGGTTCTAAAGTTTAGATACGGTTTAGATTGAACAAAATGAGTTGATCACAGAAGGCTGGCCTACTGTCCAGGATATATGTCCTGGTCCAAGTCTGAGCATGAGGTTAAATCCGGGTATTAGGCAGAGTTTGTAGAGAGGAGGATTGGACAGACACAGCCAGCCAAACTCTGATATGAGATGTGCAAAAGAAGTCTGAACATGGTGTATGAGGGCCCTGAAGGTAGAGGGTAAGTAGGCTGTGTCCTTGCCACAACAGGGAGTTCAGGGCCATACAAGCAGTGGTGGTCAGACTAGGCAAGGACATTGGATGTGGGACCTGGGTTGTATCTGAGGGACTGAGGAGGGCATCGGGTGGGGAGAATAGGTGGATTAACTGAATAGTCACTAGGCAGGATGTCTGCGCTGTCTTTTTTTTTTGCTGCTGACTTTGGAGTCCAGTTTAAAAATATTTACTGTGTTTAGTCTTCTGCTCCATGAATATACTACTCTAGTTATTAAGTTTTAAATATGCATTTTTAAAAAATTTTCAGAGTCTTCTCTTTAGAGGTCTTGTACATTATTCATAGCATTCCTACTGGGTTATGGCATGTATTAGCACTGTCCCAAATGGTGTATTTTTACATGTATGCATCGAAATTGTCTTTGGCAGAGGTTGAAAAACAATGGATGTTTTCCCTTATTTATAGCTTGTTAATCACATTATTGTAATTACTACACTTTTATAACATGACTTTAATCTATTTTAGTGCAATGGCTCCCTTGGTTTTCTCTTTCAGAATTCTAGGCTGCTTGCAGAAGAGAACACTATTGAAAGAAGACTCATGGCTGCTTGGAGGCAAAGCTATGCAGTGACCAGACAGTAATGCTTGTGCTTGGGGTTAGAGCTGCAAAGTGTTCCAATCTCACTCTCAAGACAAAGTGAGTCTCCTAGGTCTAGCAGGTAAAAGCTCCCCCCACTTTTCAGACCCTCCCCCCGGTGACTTATCATTTCCTGTCTCACCTTGCATTTGAAATATTTTATTTTGCTCAGTTTGTTGCTGCTGGTAACAGGTGTCATTTAATAACATTAGATTATTACCTAATTTAATTCTTTAACATTGGATTACACATTCCTATTCAATAGATGAAGAAACTGAGGATCATAGAACTTGAAAGACTTTTCCAAGTTTGTTCTACTTGGTAATATAGCTGAGTATCAACTCCAGGCTGGTGTGACTCCAGATCTCATATTTGCCCACTGACATATTTCCTCTTTCTCCTCCTCCCGCCCCCATTCTCATTTTTCTTCCCAGCTAAGAGTCTTAGACTAGTAGGTCCATTATTTTGGATTCCAGGTTAGTTTTTTGTTTTGTTTTGTTTTGTTTTTAAAGACTCATCTGGGATCTTCCATTTATAGAACAAGAGTGTTATTCAAGGTACTTCACAACCAAGGTTTTTGCCTGATCAAGAGGGTGAGATAACAATAGGCTGCTATCACAACCTTGGGAAGTAATGTTGGGAGCAAAGAGATAGGTGGGAAGTTGAGCCAGGAGTTCTTGATCACTTCCTTTCTGTAGTGATTGATCTCCCCCACTCCCCATTCATGTCTGTCAGGCCTCAGAATGCGCCATTTATTGGGAGAGCAAGTCTTTCCAAGTATAATTTGTTAAGTTAACATGAGACCAAACCGGATTGGGTAATGGTGAGATTTGGATGTTGATTGTACCACAGAGAGTTGTGGGTGCAGTTGGGAGGTGGCAGAACTTGTGAGGTTAGAGCTTTGTGGAAGATCGCATACCTTAAAAGGAGATTGTGGTAACTCAACCTGCTCTCTCTCTCTCTCTCTCTCTCTCTCTCTCTCTCTCTCTCTCTCTCTCTCTGTGTGTGTGTGTGTGTGGGTGTGTCTGTCTGTCTCTGTCTCTGTCTAAGTGTGTTCATGTGTCCCTCTTGGATAATGAGATCTATGCAGTTTGGTCTGATAAGTACTCATCACCATTGCCACCCAGCGCCCCTACCAATGCTCCAAACAATGAAGCTGCCCAGTCTTAGACTAGATTACACAAAACCCATATAAACGTCTCCCCTTTACAAATGAGCTTCTCATGAACTTCATTATAGGGTGACTAATACGGGAATCATAAAGAGGCAAACCTGGTGACTGACACTTAGAAGGAAAGGACTCGGAGACACGGGGTGAAGAAGTCCATGTGTCACAGAGCACAGGTTTTCTCTGGGGGTGAAAGTAATGCCAAATACCACCTAACGCTGGGAGAGAAAAACAGTCCTTTCTTTGAAGGATGAAATGGAAAACTGGCTGGCTCTACCAGCACTTTCATTTCTGGGTTTCGGCCTCTAAAACTGTGGGAGGGAAACAGTTTATTTTGCCTTAAACTACCCCTTCATGGTGATTGCTGTTTTAAACAATGTTGCATTCTTTTTTTTTTAAGTTATTTTATTTGCATGAGGCTTTTTTTTTCTTTGCCTGCATGTATGTGTATGCAACATATATATGCTTGGTGCCCATGGTGGTCAGAAGAAGGCAGTGGCTCCCCTGGAATTGAAGCTCAGCAGTTGTGAGCTGCTGTGTGGGTGCTGGAACCCAAACCTGGGCCCTCTGCAAGAACAAGTGATCTTCACCACTGAGCCGTCCTCCAACCCCTGTACTACTCTGTTATAAAAACCAGGAGGAGCCTCGAAACCCACTCACTCCAGAAGAAATTTTGTTCTGGAAATAGTTGAGGTGACAACAATTTGGCTAATTTCTGGTCCTTTGAGCATGTGTCTTAAAGAATTGGTTTATGTATTTTGGTGTGTGAGCTGCGGGTGAAATGAACCCTCCAACTAATTGATTAAATGTTTGGATGGATTGCAGCGTTTGGTCTGAATTGAGAAAGGCCCCTGAACACGTGTTCAGCAGATTCTGCATGTACAAACTGGTTGCATAGGTGAGGATGTTCATGAATGAGGAGCATAGGAGACATGCGGGAGGATTAGATCTTTCTGTGGAATGATGTCATGTTTCTCTGGAGGGCATTCTTATTTTGTATAGATAAACCTAAATGTCTTAGAACTGGTGACTGGGCCTCCTGGGCACTTTGTTCCCTTAATATCAAGAGAAGACAGTTGATTCCTTGATGAATTGGTGAGAGGATCAGTCACCTGAACAACTGACATAGTTCATGAGCCTGGTGACATAACTGTTGACATCGTCTGCTGATGTCATAACTGTTACTGTGACTCACTCGTCTTCATAAGTGGAAAGCCTATAATTGTGATACCCTGTGCCCCTCTGAAGGAAGAGGCAATTTCTGTGCTCTATATTCATGGGTGATATGAAAATGTCTAGATATGAAGTGTATATATTAGATGTTTATTGAAGGGGTTCCATGGGAAGGAGAAGGAATAAGAGACGATAATGGGTGAAAATGATCAAAATATATCAAGTTCTGTGTATGAAATTGCAAAAGAATGAATGAATGAATGCATGCATGCATGCATGAATGAATGAATGAATGATGAAATGTCTGTTATTAGATAAGCCCCCAAAGCCATGCTTATCCCTTGGAAGTTTCTGGATTTAGCTCGAGTAATATATCACATTTTCTGAGCAGTCCTCCTCTGAGAATGAAGCATCAATGAATTAAGTCACTTACCACACATTTTAAATCTCTTTAACATTGTCCTCACTCATCCCAGGACTGTCAGCACAGCTGTTACTGGGTCTAGGTGTAGACAGCTTTCTAAACGGACTAGTGAGTCTATTGGTCCTGGCTTACTAGGTCGGGTATTAGATGTCTTCGAGTGAGCGCTACTGTACTCAATAAATCATCTTCCCTGGAGGTAATAAAAGGGGAACCAATGAAAGGGGTAAGAGAAAAGGCATCAATCTCTCCTACTAACGAACCCAGGAGCATCTCTCCCAGGAAGAGAGCAAGCACGCGGATGAAAGTGTTGGTGGACATAAGCTGTTTGGCCTGGGATCTCTGTCAGCTTTCCCAGCAGTGAGCTGTGTCCCGGGAATGTACTTCCAAGATGATTGCAGGGGCACAGCAGCAAGTCTGCCCACTGAAGGCAGCAGTTCCAGGTACTTTGGGAGCAGAGGCTGGCAAACAGCAAAGCCTGGTCTCTAGCCAGCTTCTTAAGCTTCACCAGATACTATAACCACAGTGAAGTGGCTTCGATCGTTGCACTTGGTTGATTTTATAGCAAGACACACAATGACAGGAGGCAGTACAAGGGCAGCTTATGATTCTATAAAGCTATTATTTTACTCAGTGCCCTGAACAGTTTGGGTGAAGGGCTGGACAGAGGGCAAAGCCAGGGATCCCTTAAACGACCTTGTGGGTGTTGAAACTAGATCTGATTCCAGAGCCCGTTCCTCTTACCAGTGTGTGCTGCCCTGGAGGTGGCAGATACTCGGAGCTTCGCAATCTGTTCCCAGAGAATCTGCTTGCCTAGACTTGCCTCCAGGTCTCAGGCAGCTCCGGATCACTTGTCTTTCATGGATGCACCATGAGGGGCAAACCAGTCTTCGCATCTGCTGCCTTTCCCTTCAATATGCAACAGTCTAAAAATGTCTAAATAAGCCGGAGCCATCCGCTACAAGCGCAGTAACCGGCTCTTCGCCGCTGAGCCTTCTCTCCAGGCCCTCGGTGGGCGGTGCAGAGAATAATCAGAACAGGTTTCTGGGATGGATAGGTCACTGCACTATTTTGGTTCAGATTGCTCAACAAATTTGTAGTAATTTCATGAACAAATGCTATAAGGAAGGAGGAAGTCATAGTTACTATTTTTACTGACTGATTGATTGGCTTAGTAGCAGGAGGGGGTGCTTTATATATCGAGAAATGGGCAAGGTGGCAGGCACAGGCTGTCCAAATGGACATAGGCTCTTCTACAGATTAAAGGGAAAATTATAATCTGCTAAAAGCCCAAGAACAATGAGAGCCTGGCAAGATGTGAAGAGGATTTTTGTTGTTGTTTTGTTTGTGTTTGTGTGTGTATGTGTACATGTGCCATCCGTGGTATGTATGTGGAGACCAGAGAACAAGTGCTTTGGAGTTAGCTCTTGCCTTCCACCTTGTTTGGAGGCAAGCTCTCTGCTGTTTTTGCCACTGGGCTGTGAGCTCCAGCTGAAACGAACTTGCTTGTCAGCGTTGCACAATGAATACTTTCGCCCACCATCTTGGTTAGGGTTACTACTGCTATGATGAAATGCCAAGACCAAAACCAGGTTGGGAAGAAAAGCGTTTATTTGGCTTACACTTCTGTATCACTGTTCATCATGGAAGAAAGTTAGCACAGGAACTTAAGCAGGGTGGGAACTTGAAAGCAGGAGCTGATGCAGAGGCCATAGAGGGGTGCTGCTTACTGGCTTGCTCACAAAGACTTGCTCATTTTTTTCCTTCCTTCCTTCCTTCCTTCCTTCCTTCCTTCCTTCCTTCCTTCCTTCCTTCCTTCCTTCCTCCTTCCTTCCTTCCTTTTTCCTTCTTTCTTTCTTCTTTCTTCCTTCCTTTTTTCTTTCATCCTTATTTCCTTTCTTCTTTCTAAGTGAATATCATTTTCTTTTATTCTCTCACACATTACATCCCAACTGCAGCGTCCCCTCCCTCTACTCCTCCCAGTCCTCTCCATTTCCCTTTCCTCTCCCAGATCCCCTCCTACTTCCTTTCCGTTTGGAAGTGAGGAAAATTAGGCCTGCCAGGGATATCAACTGAATATAGTATAAAAAGATACAATAAGACTAGGCATGAATCCTCATATTAAGACTATACAAGGCCACCCAATAGGAGGAAAAGAGTCTCAAAAGCAGACAAAAGTATCAGACACACTACCCACACCCACTGTTGGGAGTGCCACAAGAACACCAAGTGGCACGACCACAAGGTCTATACAGAGGACCTAGCTCAGACACATACAGGGTCTGCGTTTGTCACTTCAGTCTCTGTGAGCCCCTATGAGCTCAGCTTAGTTGATTCTGTGGGCCATGCACTTCTGGCTCCTACAACCCACCCCCCTTCTGCATGATTCCCCTGGCTCCACCTAGTGTTTGGCTGTGGGTCTCTACATAATTTTTATGGGTTTGTGTCTGGGTTAATGCTCCAGTAACACGACTATGAGCCTTACTTGCTTATAAAAGATAGCCAGCTCTCAGGCCCCATACCCTGCATTACTAATAGGCTTCAGTAGGATCACTGTCAAAGATTTCAGGGAGTTTTCACTGCGTTAGATTTCTGCTTAGCCCCCCAAATGTCCCTAATTCCAGTTGTCTTTCCCAATATTCTGTCTCTCTCTCGCTCCCTCTCCCTCCCACTCCTCCACCTGATCTCTCCAGTTCCCTACTGCACCTACACCAGTCCACTCACAAAAATCTATTCTATTTCTTCTTTCCAAGGAGATCCATATACCTCTCCCCCTGGAGTCCTCCTTGTTACTTAGCCTCTCTGGTGTGTGGATTATAGTATGATTATCCTTTACTTTACAGTTAATGACCACTTATGAGTGAGTAAATACCATGTTTTTCTTTCTGGGTCTGGGTTACCTCACTAGGATGATTTTTTCTAGTTCCACCCATTTGCCTGCAAATTTTATGACATCATTGCTTTTAACAGCTGAGTAGTACTCCGTTGTGTAAATGTACCATATTCTCTTTATCCACTCCAGTTGAGGGACATCTAGGTTTTTTCCAGTTTCTGGCTATTATGAATAAAGCTGCTATTAACAGAGTTGAGCAAATGTCTTTGTGGTAGGATGGAACATCCTTTGGGTTTATGCCTAGGAGTGGTATAGCTGGATCTTGAGGTAGATCGGTTTCAATTTTCCGAGGAACCGCCATATTGATTTCCACAGTGGTAGTACAGTTTGCATCTTCACAGAAATGAAGGGGTGCCCCTTGCTCCATATTTTTGCCAGCATGAACTGTCACTCATGTTTTTGATCCTAGCCATTCCTGACAGGTGTAAGATGGAATCTCAAAGTACTTTTGATTTACATTTCCCTGATGGCTAAGGATGTTGAATGTTCCCTTAAGTGTTTCTCAGTCACTTGAGATTCCTCTGTTGAGAATTCCCTATTTAGATCTGTACCCATTTTTAAATTGGATTATTTGGTTTGTTGATGTCTAGTTTCTTGAGTTATTTGTATATTTTGGATATTTGCCTTATCAGATGTGAAGCTGGCGAAGATTTTTTCCCCATTTTCAGGATGCTGGTTTTGCCCTATTGACGGTGTCCTTTGCCTTACAGAAGCTTTTCAGTTTCTTGAGGTCCCATTTATTGATTGCTGTTCTTAGTGTTTGTGCTGTTGGTGTTTGGTTCAGGTAGTTGTCTCCTGTGTCAATGTGTTCAAGGATATTCCCCACTTTCTCTTGCATTAGGATCTGGCTTTATGTTGAGGTCTTTGTTCCAGTTGGGTTTGAGTTCTGTTCAAGGTAATAAACATGGATCTATTTTTGTCCTTCTTCATGCTGACATCCAGTTAGACCAAAACCATTTTGAACATGTTTTCTTTTTTCCATTGTGTATTTCTGATTTCTTTATAAAAAATCAGGTGTTTATATATGTCTGAGCCTTCTGTCTGATTCCGTTGATCAACTTGTTTGTTTTTATGTCAATACCATGCAATTTTTATTATGATAGCTCTGAGATACATTTCGAAATTAGAGATGGCAATGCCTCTGGATGATCTTTTATTGTTCAGGATTGTTTTAAATATCCTGGGAATTTTTGTTTTACCATAAGAAGTTGAGTATTGTTCTTTCAAGGTCTGTAAAGAATTATGTTGGAATTTTGATGGGGATTGCATTGCATCTGTGATTGCTTTCAGTAAGATGGCCATTTTTACTATGTAAGTACTACCAGTCCATGAACATGGGCGATCTTTCCATTTTCTGATTTATTTTTTAGTTTCTTTCTTCAAAGACTTGAAGTTCTTCTCATACAGGTCTTTCACGTTCTTGGTTAGAGTAACCCCAAAATATTTTATGATATTTTTCGCTATTGTGAATGGAATTGTTCCCCTGATTTCTTTCTCAGTACATTTGTCACTTATGTATAGAAAGGCTACTGATTTTTTTGAGTTAATCTTGTGTTTAGTCACTTAATTGAACATATTTATCTGTTGTAGGAGTTCCCTGGTATAATTTTTGGGGTCACTTATGTATACTATCATGTCATCCGCAAATAAAAATACTTTGACTTCTTCCTTTCCAATTTGCATCCCCTTGATTTCCTTTAGTTGTCTTATTAATAGAATTGATAGGAAGAATAGATAGCAATTGAATAGAATAGCTAGGAAGAGAGGGAACAACCTTGTCTTGCGCCTGATTTTAGTGGAGTTACTATAAGTTTCTCTTCATTTAGTTTGATGTTGACTGTCAGCATCTGTATATTGCTTTTATTATGTTTAGGTATGTTCATTGTATCCCTGATCTCACCAAGACTTTTATCATGAAGGGGTGTTGTATTTTGTCAAAGGTTTTTCTATAACTAATAAGAAGATCATGTGGGTTTCATTCTTTCAGTTTGTTTATATGGTGGATTACATTGACAGATATTTTCATATGATGAACCATTTCTGCATCTCTGGGATGAAGCCTACTTGATCATGGTGGATGATCTTTTGATGCATTCTTGAATTAGGTTTGCAAATATTTTATTGAGTATTTTTTCATCAATGACCATGAGGGAAAGTAGTCTCAAGTTATCTTTCTTTTAATCTTTGTGTGGTTTGGTTTCAGGATGACTATGGCCTCACAAAATAAACTGGGCAATGTTCGCTCTGTTTCTATCTTGTGGAATAATTTGAAGAGTGTTGATAGTAGGTTTTCATTGAAAGTCTGCTAGAATTCTGTGCTGACTCTGGTCTTATTTTGATTGGGAGACTTTTAATGACTGCTTCCATTTCCTTAGGGGAAATGGGTATATTTGAGTTAGTTATCTGATCTTGATTCAACTTTGGTAAGTGGTATCTATTGAGAAAATTGTCCATTTCTCTTAGACTTTCCAATTTTGTGGAGTAGAGGTTTTTGAAGTATGACCTAATGATTCTTTGGATTTCCTTGGTGTCTGCTGTTACAGTCCACTTTTCATTTCTGATTTTGTTAATTTGGATATTTTTTCTCTGTCTTTGAGTTAGTTTGGATAGAGGTTTGTCTATCTTGTTGATTTTTTTAAAGAACCAACTCTTTGTTTCATTGATTCTTTGCATTGTTCTCTTTATTTCTATTTTATTGATTTCAGCCCCCAGTTTATTTCCTGCTGTCTACTACTCTTGGGTGTGTTTGTTTCTTTCTGTTCTAGAGCTTTCAAGTGTGCTTTTAAGTTGCTAGTATGAGATCTCTACAGTTTCTTTATGAAGGCACTTAGTGCTATGAACTTTCCTTTTAGCACCGCTTTCATTGTGTCCCATAAGTTTGGGTGTGTTGTACACTCATTTTCATTGAATTCTAGAAAGTCTTCTATTTTTCCTTTATTTCTGCCTTTACCCAATAATCATTCAGTAGAGAGTTGTTCTATTTCCATGAGTTTGTAGGCATTCTATTGTGTCCACAGTTGTTGAAATCCAGCTTTAATCCATGGTGGTCTGAGAGGGTGCAGGGGGTTATTTCAATTTTCTTGTCTCTGTTGAGACTTGATTTGTGACCAAGTATGTAGTCAGTTTTGTAGAAAATTCCTTGAGGTGCTAAGAAGGTATAGTCTTCTGTGTTTAAGTCCATTTGGTTCATAGCATGTTAGCTCCAGAGTTCCTCTGTTTGGTTTTTATCTGGATGACATGTCCATTGGTGATAGTGAGGTATTGAAACATCCTACTAGCTTGTGGTGGCCATGTCAGGGGATCAGTAGATGGCCGTTGGCTTCAGGGTGTAAGCTCACCAGGAGATGAATCCTTGATGGATGAATCTCAGATAAGGATGGCCCTGAGACCCCAGACTCCAGAGTGTCTTTTGCTTCTGCTGTGTCTTCACATGTCTGCTTCTGCCATCTTTCTCTGGTATCTGGCTCGGAGTGAATGGATGTGGGGAGACCCCCACTGCCCATAATGTATTGTGTTTGTCTCATGGAAACATTCCATTCTACTGGGCATTTTTACCAATGGATTATCATGGAGATGATTTCTTCCTAAGATGTACCATCTAATTGATAATAACAGTGTTAGTTTAAATAGAGTTTTGATGATGAAGAATATAAACAAGGGAATGCCGCACAGCTAGAACACATGAGTTTTTATTAAGGAGCTGTTTAGGCTGTGGCTTAAGTTAACGATGAAGAAAAACAACTGAGTACCAGTAGCTCCGCTGGCTTAAATTATTTTAACCTTAATGTTGGGAAATGTGTTCATAGGTTTTAGAGTGCATCATAGGTGAAACAAGGCTTTAAAAATAACTTAAAGTTAGATCAAGATGTTTTTGTTAAATAGTCTTGAGGTGAAAAACCCAAGAAGTTAATCTAAAGTTTTAGAGAGACACATAGTTGAGTGAGGAGCTCGTTAAGGTCAGGGAACAAGAATAAAGCAGCCCAATTATTATTAGCTGACATGCCTTTTTGGCTAGAATTGGTTGATGACCAAAGGTGATGATTAATTCCTTATACCTATTTTTCCCTCAATCTCCTGATATAAAAAATTATTGATGATTGGGTATGCACCCTAAAGAATTAAAGTAAAGAGGACTGATTCTTTTTCATATATAAAAGTTTAGATTTGTGATTCTTTTAAGATTCTTATAAGATTTGAAGATAATAATAAAGTCCTGTTTTTGTAACCACAAAATGCAGCCTGCCAATAAAAGAATATCTTGCTCGTTTATACACTGTTAATCAATAACAAGTTGCTGGGTTTTTTCACCTGTAATACATAAAATGCTTAATCATGTAATGGATATGGAAAACATGCTGTTTTCTACTTATATTCACTGTGATCATCCACTTGAAAAACAGAATGTAACTGTATTTTAATTTTTTATATGGCCTGAAAGATTTTCCTAGGCATATAAAAGCTGTAAGGGAAAGAGTAAAGATAGAGTTAAAATGAGTTAGAAGGAAAACATCAGGAGAGACAGAAGGGACTTTTCTGAATAGAGATAAGAATAGAGAATGGAGAATACAAAGGAAGAATAAAGAAGGAAGGAAATCCAGAGAGTGTGTGTCATTTCCCTAACAAATAGAAAAGTCATAGTACACTCTCGACTGTGTGGATTCCCTTTGAGCCCTGTGCTGCTGGAGGTTGGCCCCCTGTCCAGGCACCAGGTACCGCTGCCTGGGGAGCCAGCCTCAGCAGCTCAGGGCTCAAAGGGAATCCATTGTGTGTTTTCTTTACTGTTTCTATTTTCATTTTCAGGCCTTCAACAGCTTTATTCATTTTCAACTGTTCATTTGTCTTTGACTTTCTTTAAGGGATTTATTCATTTCCTCTTTAAAGACTCTATCATGTTCATAAAGTTGATTTTAAGGTTTTCTTCTGCTTTAGCTGTGTTGGAATACTCAGGGCTCTCTGAAGTGGGGTAGCTGTGCTGTGGTGGTACCATATTTCCCTGGCTGTTGTCCACTGTGTTCTTACACTGGAGTCTAGGCAGCTGGATTTGGGGTAATTATAGGTCTAGGCACCAATTTCTGAGTTTGTCTTTGTTGGATGGGTGTTATTTTCCTTGGTTTCTGTTCTTCTCTGGTCTTCTGGCCAGAGTGGTCTGTGGGTGAGTAGAGAGTCTCCACCCGAGTTGAGGGCTGTATTTCTGATGGCTGTGGTGGCCTCTGGTCAAGCAGGGAGTTTCTGCTTCAGTTGGGGGCTGGATTTCTGGCAACCAGTGAGGTCTCTGGTCCCCCATGTCCTCCACAGGAGTTGGGATCTGGGATGTAGTACCATGGAGGCCTGCAGTGATTGGATCATTGAGGGGTTGGGTAGACACTGAATAAGGACAGTACCCACACCATTCTACCTGAGGTTCTAGTGGCTGGTGTGACCTCTGGTCAAGCAGAGGGCCTTTGCTGAGGGGGTAGGACTGTGACCAGGAGGGGAGGAGCAGCTGGGGGTAGAATGGGCTGCAACGGAGAGTGGGATGGCTTGTGGATGAACCCCCTCTGGTCCAGCAGGGTGCCTTCACTGGAGTTAAGGGCTAGGGTATGATGATGAAGAGGGGAAGGTTGGCTAGGTGTAGATTGGGTGGGCACTGAAGGAAGTGGTTGGCAGACTTGTGAAGGACTTACCTGGGATTCTGGTGTGTGGCCTCTGGTGGATCAGGGGCCTTCTTCTGGAGTTGTGTGCCAGAATATGGTGATGAGGAGGCCCAGTTGGGGGTAGGCTCAGTGGGCACTGAGGAGGTATTGGTGGTGAGTGGGGCTTTACCTGGGGTTCTAGGTGCCAGCATGGTCTCTAGAGGAGCAGGGCCTATTTTCTTAGAGAACGCACAATAAGCTTGGCCCTCCCATCAATCACTAATTAAGAAAATGCCTTAGAGCCAGATCTGATGGAAACATGTATTCGACAGCGATTCCCTCTTTTCAGACAGGTCCTTTGAGTTGACATGAGCTAGCCAGCGCACCCACTGAGCCATCTCCCACCCCTCCCCCGTTTTTGAGACAGAGTCTTTCTATGTTGCTGAAGCTGGTCTTGAACTCACAATCAGCCTCCTTAGGAATGACATCATAGGTGTGTGCCACCACGTACAACGTGTTCTTTTCTCTTTTCCCCCGAAGGGATGAACACAGGATTCCACAGCTCTGAATTCCAGGGCTTTTCAGGTATGCTTCCTGCTGAGAAGAAGGAAACAAAGTGACTTTTAAGAAATTATTTTTGTTAGATGGTTAAAATTTGGTAAATACACACACACAGTCACATACAGTTATATAGAGGTTGAAAGTAAAATTAAAGACAAAATTATATTACAAAAATATTGTTTTTAATAGTAAAAATAGCTACATAAGTGTCAATATTAAACAAGACAAATTCCAGCCTAATAGAAATACTCATCCCCTAGGGAGACACAGTGCTTCTGAATATGTGGTTAATACTCTGAAAACAAATGAACCAAACGTGATAGAATTGGAAGGACAAAGAGAGAAATTAGAACCATGTTCCAAATACAGCAGTCCCAGAAATGAATGAAAAGTCAAGACAGATTCAAAGGGTCTGCCTGGGAGAGCCCTCCAGCCAATCAGAGAAGGCAATGCTGCTTCTCAGGTACCCACGGAACGTTCACCAAGATGGACTACCTTTTGGGTCATAAAATAAACCTTTAAACTAGATTAAGACAGACTATACTCTTGGGTTGCAACGGAACCAGGCTAGATGTCAATAACAGAAGGACACAGGGAGATCCACAGCTTCTCAGAAAATAATGACAAAACAATCACAGGACAGCCAAAAATTCCAAAAGGAAGTAAAATACAGTATAAATAAATTAAAATGAAAAGACAACCTATCAAAACACGAGAGTGCTAAAGTATAGTTCTATAGCTCGACACCACGTTAGGAGGGTAGGATGATCTCAGGCCAGCACTGTACCATGAAACTGGAATTAACTGAAATGGAAAGGAGCAAAGGAAGGAAGTGCCAAGAGACTAGAAGAAAGGGGATCAGAATGAACACAAATTCATAAAATCAAAACAGAAAAACAATAGGGGAAAAACCCTAATGTAACAAAAGCATGGCTTTCCAGAAAAGTCAATAAAATGGACAGAGCTCTGTCGAAGTTGACAAGGAAGTGAAGGAGGGGAAACAAATCACAGATACCAAGGAAGAAGCAGAGCTGTCATTATACATGCCACCATTGAAGAGAGGGATAGGGAAACAGTAGGTGACTTTTCATTCATTCATTCCAGAATGCTGAAGAAATGAACCCATTCCTCTAAAACAATAAAACATAATGAAGAGGAAATAGACAGTCTCAAGAGTGTGTGACCACGTGTGGTGTTTAAATGAGGGATGCCCTATAGGCTCATGTATTTGAATACTTGGTCCCTTGTTTGTGGAACTGTTTGGGAAGGACTAGGAGCTTTAACCATGGAAGAGGAGGTGTTTCACTGGGTGGGCTTTGAGGTTTCAAACATCCGCATCATTCCCAGTTGTTCTCTGCTGTGTGCTTGTGAGTTAAGATGTGAGCTCTCAGCTACTCCTCCAGTGCCATGCCTGCCTGTCTCTTGCCATGCTCCCACCATGATGGCCATGGACTCTTAACCCTTTGAAATTGTAAGACCCAAATAAACTCTTTCTTCTATAAATTGCCTTGGACATTGTATCTTATATCAACAATAGAAAAGTAACCACGACACCAGGAAAGAAATTGAATTTGGGATTTAAAAGTTCCAAAAGAAAACTCCAGAACAAGATGGATTCTTTAGTGAATTCCACCTAAGCTTTAAAGATGAACAAGTGTACATCAATTTTACGTGGTTCTTCAGAGGGAAGACCACATTCAAATTTACTTTATGAGGCAAGAATCATACTGTCAAGTTAAATGCACTTAGGCTTGCAAAAATAAAACATTATAAAAGATAAAACATTATAGGCCAATATATATATTCGACATTGATGAACCATTTTTTTTGCAATAAAATACTCATGAAATGAGCCCAGTAATGCCCAAAATATTATAAAGTATTGACTAGCTGGTAGTCACTCCAGGAATGCAATGTCAATTCTACATCTAAAAGTCCAATTCTACCAATTATTGAAATATAAAAAGTGGGTGAGAAAGATGAGGAGGAAGAAGGGGAGAGGGAGGAGAGGAAGAGCAGGGAGAGAGGAAAAGAAGCATTTCTGACCAAAAAACAAGTGAATTTCTACCAGAAAACAACTGAGACTTTCTCTGCCTGGTTAAGCTCTGGCAAAGACTGAAAAGATTCTTTGGGGTCATAACTTATAGAAAGGACATGTTTAGGCACAGAGACATGGTTAAACAGAGGAAGGACATGTGATGGCACACAGAAATAATTAAATATAGGAAGGACACGTGAAGGCACACAGACACAGTAAGGACATAGAAAGGACACGTGAAGGTACACAGACACAGTAAGGACATAGAAAGGACATGTGAAGGCACACAGACAGTAAAGACATAGAAAGGACATGTGAAGGCACACAGACACAGTAAGGACATAGAAAGGACATGTGAAGGCACACAGACAGTAAGAACATAGAAAGGACATGTGAAGGTACACAGACACAGTAAAGACATAGAAAGGACATGTGAAGGCACACAGACACAGTAAGGACATAGAAAGGACATGTGAAGGCACACAGACACAGTAAAGACATAGAAAGGACATGTGAAGGCACACAGATACAGTAAGGACATAGAAAGGACATGTGAAGGCACACAGACACAGTAAGGACATAGAAAGGACATGTGAAGGCACACAGATACAGTAAGGACATAGAAAGGACATGTGAAGGCACACAGACATGGTTAAACAGAGAAAGACTCTGGCTTTTGGGTTCAGGATGGTTGCATCACTTACTTGCTATACAGCCAGTAACTGGTATCCACATTCTTTTCATTAGAATCTTTTACTTTTTTAACAAAGAAAGTATTGGATGTCATTATGGCATTAACAGACAAAGTTTGCATTGATTCTCCGACCCTCTCTCTTCTCCCACCCTGTACCCCTGGTACCCTATGACCCCCCGTATCTGCACGTCTACTTTTGAGTCACACATGTCCTTTGTCCTCTCCTCACTTCCCCAACACTTCCCTCTGGCACACTCTTTCAGTCTCCTATCTAATGTCCTAGCCCATATCCACTTCACACCCACTTCTACACACACAGAAACATTAAACATTAGGATCTGCTAGGAGAGATAACATGCAGAGAATAGTATATTTTGGTAACAAATTTCAAGAAATGAGCCCCGTGAGTTGCCTGAAATTGAACATACGCATACATTTGAACAATGCATTGTATATACACATATATTATAGAAAAGAAAGCTAACAAGTCTCAGGATAAGTGCTGACTACGACACTTAGAAACCCAAGCAATCATTTTTTTTCTTTTTCCTAGCAATCATTTGAACTGACTCTTTTGCCTTTCAAAGTTTTTTTCTTAGTGTTTTTTTTTTTTGTCATGACTTTATAAATAAAATCATCCTGCAGCTAGATTACATAAGGCAGGCACTCAAGCGAGCACTTGCCTAGCTCCATCGTTCTTATGTTACTTTGGAGGGATAACTGGCATCACAAACTTTCTCAGAGCCTAGTTTATGAGACTAAACAGAGCACTGCTCAAAGACAAGGGCAAACAAGGCCTCGTCTGTGTTCCCGCATGAAGATGGCACTTGCTCTGACTCACACATAGGATAGCTGTGAGCACGGGTGTCACTACTTATATAAGAGATGGTATATTTTAAATTATGCTCATGTTATGTGCAAGTTCAGCCCAACTGCATCATTAATCGGAATCACAAATGTGGCCTTTGCCAAAAACTGTCTAAAATCTTTAAAAATTTTAAGGAAAATACACAGAATTAGACCTCATGTTCGTTCCAGAAAACATGGTAGATATCCATCAATATTTAATAATAAAATCTGGTTAGTCTCAGAATGCAGAAGCTTGGGGAGACTATCCATACTATTAACAAAGGACCGTAATAAAAATGAGAACATATGCTATTTCTTTTCCATGTATTTCCTCAAGGCCTCAGTGCAGCATCCTTCCAGGGCCATACACTACAATGTCATATTCATGAAATTCCTTCTCCCATGACATCTGCCCATGAGCCAAGTTTTAAATACACAGAGAAGAAAGCATCTCATGAATCTCATTAACATTAATGCCAACTCTGTGCCCAACACATTTCTGTGTCTTTTTTCACATTGTATTTTAAATTTTCACAACTTTGCAAGGCAGGTACAGTTGGTCTATATGCATGGTTTCTGCATCCATAAATTCTGTCGACCACAAATCAAAATTATTTTTAAAAGATTGTGCCTTAGGGTCTGGGGAGATGGTTGAGTGGTTGAGAACACTGGCTGCTCTTGTAGAGGACCTGGTTTTGATTTCCTGTACCTCCATGGCAGCTCACAACCATTTTCATGTCTAGTTCTAGGTGATCCAGTGCCCTCTTCTGGCCTTTATAGGTACTGTATGCACACGGTGCGCTGATATCAATGAATACATATGAACATACACATAACTAAAAAATAAATATCTAAAACCTTGTGCCTGGTATTGAGCATATATAGAATTTTGTAGCATGAATTCAGTTTTATTTTAATAATAAAAACCCAGAATCAGATATTAGGGGGTGAAAACTGAAAGATGAGAGAGGCAGAACAGCAGCCACTACAGCTCTTACCTCTATGAAATCCTCAGACTGAAGGAGCAAGATCCTCTCTCTGCCTAGCCATATAATTTTCTATCTCCACCTCCCTAGTGCAGGGCTTAAAGGCGTGAGATCCCAAGTGCTGGAATCAAAGGTGTGAGCTCTGCTTGTTTTTTAGACTGGTTCAATCTCTTATAGTCCAGTGTGGCCTTGAACTCCTGATCTTCCTGCTCCCATCTCCCAAGTGCTGCGATTAAAGGTGTGTGCCACCACTGCCTGGCCTCTGTGGATAACTAGTGGCTAGCGCCACTCTCTGATCTTCAGGCAAGCTTTGTTTGTTAGAGCACAAACAAAATATCACCAGTTTCTTGCTCTGTTTATTACATTACAGAGTAACATGTAGACATCACAGTGTAACAATTATTTATGTATCATTTACAATGATTAAGTGCTACAAGTAACAGATGATTTCTAGTACAGAGCAATGTGGATGCAGAAAGTCCTAGATAGCAATGCCCACAACCTAAGCCGCTGGCAAACAGGTTCCAAGTCCCACCACCAAACTCTGACCCCAGCTTTGCTATGGGATTTTGCAAGCATTTAAATTAACATCTATTTATTTCATTCAAATACAGGAATATTTAATCCAGATTTGAGACATTATTGGCACAAGGGAGAAGACGCATGTGGTAATATTGTAAGTGCTTTTGGGGACTCTCGTAAAGAACAAGCTAACAGATGTTACACATTGTAATGAGAAGGGACTATTCAACATCTTGAAGAAAAGTCAGTAAAATAGGAAACAACCATGAAAAAAAAATAGTATGCAAATTCTGTCTCATAGAGTGGGTTTTAAATCCAATCAAAAAGTGTTTGGTTATTCCCATAACATTTGTGCCACTGATGCACTAGTATACCTTGCAAACAGGTAGTCGTAGGCCATAGGGTTTGTGATACTGAGGATTACTTGTGTCCTCTGTAGCGTGCAAAGAACCTTACAGCACGATCAATACTAGCCAGTAGGGATGAAGCTTCTAACACTATTCTTAAATACATCACCACTTACTTATGTCATCCAACAAGGGAAAATTGAGCTGGGTAATGTAACTAAATGGTCTCTTTAAGAACAAGGCCTTAGCCATCGGCGGTGGTGCACGCCTTTAATCCCAGCACTCGGGAGGCAGAGGCAGGCGGATCTTTGTGAGTTCGAGGCTAGTCTTGTCTACAGAGCTAGTTCCAGAAAAAAAGAAAGAATAGGGCCTTACCTTCAGGTTGTGATCTATAGCCTCGACAATAGTCTGTGATATTTGAGGGCATCTATAGGACCCTTTTAGCCAATGACTCAACAATATTTAGCCTATTACTGGCACTGGGTATTTATTTGGTGGCATAAAGTAGTTGTTTCCCTCAATATATGGTGACTCCATTTAAATTTCACATACACACACACACATGCACACACACACACACACGTGTGCACAATACACATGCAAATGGAGGCTTCTATGGTAGAAGGTTTCCATATGGCTTTTCAAACAGTCTTTTGTGTTAGTTGCCCCTCCCCATTCCCTCCTCTGCCATGTCCTCCCACCCAGCTCCAGTAGCTGGTAACTGACACACAACTAGACAACATGTGGAGAGTGAGAGACTTTAGCTCACTCCATCCTAAATGAAATGCTTTCATCAATATCCTTCACCAATCAAGGTTCAGGGATCTATAAGGAAAAGGGGGTGGAAAGATTTTAAGAGCCAGAGGTGTTGGGTGACTGAAAGGAAACAATGTTTCTCAGACACATCAGGACTGATGCACGTGTGCACTCCCAGAGTCTGTGAACAGCACACACAAGACTGTACAAGTTCAAATCAGAAAAAAATACCCCAGCCCAGAGAAGTGGAAGTGGACAGACAGTCTCACCCCAACCAAGAAGCCATTTTCAATTCCTAGCGTTTGGGAAAGGGAAAACCGCTTTTCCTCAGTGGAGTGTTGCTGGGTTTACCAACCTCACACCAAGGAAGACCCCACGCTCAGGAGTAGTTGGCCAGCATGGAACATACGCTGTGTTTTTGTCCACCTTTTGTTCTATTTTGTTGAGTTTTTGTTTCGTCTTGGTTTTTTGTTTGTTTGTTTGTTTGTTTGTTTTGACCATCATTCTTTGTTTTGTTATATAGAGATGGAAGAAAAAGAGAAAGGGAGGGGTAGAGAAAGACAAAGCTACACGAAGTTGAGTGAATAAGGAGGTGCTGGGGGAGGGGAAATAATATGATCGAAATATATAATAGAATTTTAAATAAAATACTTTAAAATATACAACTCAGTGGGATAGGAACGAATATGTAAGAATGTGTGCAGTTGACATGCAAATGCTTGCTACTTCACTGCTTGATGGGAGGGACTTGGGCTGTCGTGGCTTTGGCATTCACAGGAGACCCTGAAATCCTTCCTTGAAGATGTTGCTGGCTGACTACATTATGATCCTTTCAGTTTCACAGACAACAGACTCATTGGCTCACCCAGTATGATAGCAGGAGAGGAGGAAAACTGGTCTCAGGATCTCGAGAGCAAGAGCATTTGACTTAGAAGCTTGGACTTTATCACGGCAAGTCTCCATCAGTATGAGTCAATGTGGAGTTCCCTTCAGGATCCCATAGAGTGAAAATCTAACAAGACTTCCCAGAAGGAGGAGGGACTAAGGCACCTTTGGAGTTCAGAGAGTTGAACTGAGATACAAACCCAAGATTTTGTAGAAAGCTTGAGAGTAGCTAATAGCCTGGTGGTAATGGCCAACTAGTACATGGGAATGCAACTGAAATTGTGTGCAGAAGGCACATACGCCCATCTTATGCAGGGATCCAGACATGCCCATGCTCTGGTCTATATGGAAGCCCATGGAAGCAAGTGTGAGGACCACCAAGCCCCCTTCCTCCTGCACCTGGCTTGGATTAGCCCTCCACTAGTATCCAGTCTCTTGCTTTATGTTTTCAGAAGATTTTAGAGGAACAAGACCTGGGTGTGAAGAGACAAAGAAGCAATTAGAGAGAAAAGCACACGGATCTGAAAAGGGTGGGAATTGGGGGCGGGGGTGCTAAGTTAATGGGAAATGACATGGCATGATGTTAACACCAGTCATGAAGGAAAACTGTTTTGCAGACTTTTTGGGTTTAGGGGAGAGGCAAGATTGGTTCAGCCCAAAGCATAGTACCACAGAGCCGGAATTTATTCCACTTCCAGGTAATCCTGGGGAAGTCATAAGAGGCTTTACACGGCAACCTTAACATGAAGGAAAAATCTGGAAAAGTCAACTGTTCCAGAGGTTAAGAAGCATTGTTCATGTGCTGAAGGTGTGGGAGGGTGGGGTCCTGACCAGTTCCTCTTCCCACGCTGACGTCACCCAGAAAAACGAAACATTGGTCAGAAGTTGGGAAATCAGATGACTCTGAAATCTGTACTTGTATTCCTAGAGGGTGCAGCCAGTGGCACGAAGACACATGGCACAGTAATTAATGTTTCCGTCTGTTACAGCTGCATTAACAAAGTGCCTTCAACTAGGTCAGTTATACACAAGCATCATGTTGTTCGAAGTTTTGGAGACTGGGAAGCCCCGTATGAAAGTGCCAGAAGACTGACTAGCCAGTTAAGGGTTTATTCCTCATGAATGGTGCTATCTGGGTAGCCTTCCATGGCAGAAAGGCCAAATGTGGGAAACAAGCTTCCTCGGGCTTCAGGCTTTGTTTATAAGAACACTGTCCTAGGTTCATCTCTGTCACTATGATAAATATTTTTACAGAGAAAAAGAAACTTAGAGAGAAAGGGGTTTGTTTTGGTTTATGGTTCCAGGTTGTAGTTCATCAATTTGAAGATGTCAATACATGACCTCCAAATAGCACATCACACCTACGGTCAAGAGCAGAGAGAGAAGAATGCCTGTGTGCCCCTTTGCTGATTTCCCTGGGCTCAGTTAGATTTCTCTACTCTTACACAATTCCCTTTCCTGGGGAATGGTGTTGCCAACAGTGGACTGGGTCTTCCCACATCAGAAAACTTAAGACAACCCAACACAAAAATGGCCACAAAACAACTCAATGTAGTCACTCATTGAAATTCTCTTTGTGATTTTTAGGTTTTGTTAAACTGACAAAGCTAACCATCACAGACACTAATCCTATTTACCAGAGCTCTCTTCTCATTGTAAACAGAGACTGTTCTTTTGTTCCTGGCTGCCCAGACCCAAATAATCACACAGAAACTATATTAATTGCAACACTGTTTGGCCTATTAGCTCAGACTTCTTATTAACTAACTCTTATATATTAAATTAACCCATCTCTATTATTTTATATTTTACTATGAGGCTCGTGGGTTCTTGTTGAAGGGAGCTGTGGGCTGCATTCCTGCCACCCGGCTCCCGGCCACCTGGCTAGCTTATGCCCCGAAATAATTACATGGAGACTGTATTCATATAAACACTGCTTGGCCCATTTCTATTAATGTGTGTAGCACCACGAGGTGGTGACTTATCTTGCCTAACCCATATTTAGTAATCTGTGTAGCACCAGTCTTACCGGGAAAGATTCAGCATGTCTGACCGGGTAGCTTGCTTCATCATGTCTGCCCTGGAAAGAAGCATGGCGTCTGAGCTCACTTCCTCTTCCTCCCAGCATTCTGTTCTGTTTACTCCACCCACCTATGTTCTAACCTATCAGGCCAAGCAGTTTCTTTATTAATTAACCAATGACCTTACTCCATCAGGTTCTGGCATCTTTCTCTTTCGGCAGCTACATGGCATCTACCTGACTCCACCTTCTTTCCTCCTCTATCTTTGCTTGGATTTTTCACCTTGCTATATTCTGCCCTGCCATTGCCAAAGTAGCTTCTTTATTAACCAATGGTAATAAAACATATTCACGGCATACAGAGAGAAATTCCACATCATCTCATGACCTGCTTACCTCCTGTGATGGCAACTCTTGGGAAATTGACTGGATTTGGAATTACCTAGGAGATTGGGAAGAGACCTTTCTGGTAGTATCTGTGAGGACATTTCTACAGATAGTTAACTGAGACAGGACAAACCACAATGAATATGGTTAGCACTAAATCATGGGTTAGGAGTTCAGCCAGAATCAAAGGGAATAAAGCAGGAAACCAGCCAAGTCCTTGCCTTCACTCTTACTTTCTACCAGGGTGTGAGCAAGTCTTCCATGCCCCACTATCACTGATGGAATCCTCCAAAGCAATGGGGCAAAGTAAACATTCATTTCCTTATGTGGTGTCTGTGAAGTGTTACAGCCATAGCATTGAGAAAGTAACTAACTCACTCCTACATGCCCAATCTCCTAATACTAGCACGTGGACTGGGGTTAGGATCTCAACATATGAACTTGGGGAAAGACAATTGCAATACTGTGATTAGAATACAGATCATGTGGTCATCAAGTAGAGAATCTTCATAGAAAAGTCTCCCAGCTGGGGATGCTGCATGTGTGCACAAGCATCTCTACCCTCAGCACCAACCCATCTGCTTCTGTCTCAAAGCTCAGTAAATTTAACCCCCTCTGCAGTTTGTGCCAAAGGAAGAGAACATGAGTATAGACACACACATCATGACTTACTTTGTTTTTTAATCTGAGAAGGTTATATTGTTAAATTACACGAAAGTCTGGTCATTTTGACCTGTAAATCTATGAAGTGAGCTGAACACAAACTCGTTATTCTGCATGTGGGTAATCAGTGGTTTGAGCACCAGGCCTGAAGAAGTTTATCTTCATATCAAGTAGTATTGATTCATTTTTGAAAATCAATTGAGCATAACTGTGAAGATTTGTGCACAGCCTCGACCTTCATGCAAGGACTACATAGTCACTATCACTCCGACTTTGCCATGTTTTACAAGTTCTCCAATTTGCATTGTCTCTTAAGACTTTTCAACTTTTTAGATTTCCATGCATTCTATATAAATTTTAAAATTAGTTTATCTATTTCTTCAAAATAGCTTGAGAGTTTGATAAGGATAATATTAAAATTTTGATTAATTGGGAGTTGGTTAATAGGGGAGGTGTTACTGTTATAACAATGTGATGCCATTCCATCCCTGTACATTAGGTTTTCCTATTAATATTTTATTTAGTTTACTTAAGTGATATAAAAATTTTCAATGGAGGGACATGTTGTATATCTCTTTTGCAAAATTATTTGTTTTTCTATTTTTAAATTTCTTTTTATTCATATGGCATACAGGTCACAATTCCCCCTGCCATCCCTCCTCCTGGTCCCTTTCTGCTCCCCCCTCCACTTCTCCAAAAAGGTAAAGCTGTTTTTCTTTTTAATGTTATTGTAAGGGGAAATGTTAAGTTCACATGCACAATGTTTATTGCTAGTGTATAGCAACATAATAGACTCGTGTATGTTGATCTTATATCCAGAATGTTCTCTGAACTTGTTTCTACTGTTTTTAACAGTTAAAGTTAACAGTTTAACGTTTTAACGTTGGAGGAGTTTTAATTTTTAATTGTAACACCCTATAATGGTTTCATACTTATAATACAATGCACTGTGATTCTATTCACATCATTACCCTCTCATAGTCCCCTGACACACCTGCTGGCCTTCTCTTCCTCACATTAGTCCCCTCCCACTTGGTCTTCTTGTTGTTAATGTACAAGTTCATGACATGTGCAAAAGACATCTTTCCAACTCTCCCGTCTCATCTGAATCCCCTTTTTCTCTTTTTATTGCCTAATTTATGCCTCTGAATCCTCTCTACAGTGCTGAATAGGAACAAGGGTGGATATACTGACATAATACCTCATTTTAGGGGGAAGGCGTCCTGCATCTCACCCCACAATGGCACTGTGAGTTTCCTGGGGGTGTTGTTGTTCAAGTCTCCTAGTTGACTGTTTATGTGTTTTTCACAGCCACTTAGTTTCATTTTGCAGCCCTCACATGTAGTGATAAGAGCAGTGGGCTGCATCCCGCCACTCGGCTAGCTTTACCCGAAATAATTACACGGAAACTGTATTCTTTTAAATACTGCTTGGCCCATTAGTTTCAGCCTCTTGCTGGCTAACTCTCACATCTTGCTTTAATCCATTTCTAATAATCTGTGTAACACCACGAGCTGGTGGCTTACCAGGGAAATTCTTAACATGCTTCTGTGTCAGGTGGGAGAATCATGGAGACTGCCTGACTCGACTTCTTTCTCCCAGCGTTCTGTCTGTCTACTCCGCCTACCTAATTTTTTGTCCTATTAAAGGGCCAAGGCAGTCTATTTAACCAGTGAAATTAACACTAAACAGAAGACTCTCCCCCATCACTCACATACAGGAGGAACTGTTTGTGTCACTGCCGTTCCAGAGGACAACTGGAAACATTCTGGTGACTCAACTGGCTTCAGAATGAGTACATTCTGTCTGTAGAGTATAATTAAGCCAAAAGAATGATCTCTAGCATTTGCTATACTAACAAGCTAACTAACATATTTTCTTTGATACCTCCTGGTGTAGCTGAAGTGACTTAGTCTATATATCAGAAAACAACTTTTTGTTTGACAAAATTATTTTGCCTGCATTGACGTTGTTTCCCCTCTATATCATATGGGAAAATTTGATTTCTGCTTTTACTGTCTAGCTGGATAAGTGGATATTGAGTAAGAAGAGTTCATTTGAAAACCTGTGATCTTTAGAATGCTGTCATATCTGAAGACAGTGATGTTTGTCCTGAAGATGTGCCAGGCAGAGGATACAGAGGCCGTTTTGCCATCTTTACCCTGACCAGATGAACTGTGGCTGTTCTTTGAGTATCTGACTTCATATTTTGGTGCAAATATTGCTCATTGTGTCCATTAATGACAACAGAGCATCTTGTAAGAAGCATGCCTAGGGCATGAGGGGAGCGCAGTAAGGCCATCGATACTAGTCGGAGGAGAGGAAGATGTGAGGGCATGAAGGTGAGCTTCATCATTACAGCCAAGAGGGCATGTGGTCCATTTAACCCGGCACTGGGTGCAGTATGTTTCAACAAAGCATATGTTAAAACAAAAGCATTTCTTGTCACAAACACTGGGGAGGGGTGGTGGGAAGCTTGTGCCTGGTGCTCCCACTGTGCCCTGTACCCCCGCACAGTCTGCCAGGAAGTTGGGCTTCAAGAACTTCAAGTTCACCAACTTTCTTGAACTCAGTATTTACTGGAATAGAAGCCATTTTGGGGGGTGATTACCCATGATGGGACCCACATGTAGCAATCTCTACTCAATGACTAGATGATGAAATGATGAACTCATGTTGTAACTGAAGAACACTATTTTAAAGAGGAGATTTGGAAGTTATCGGAGTATGTCTCCATGATTGCAACACTTGCAGCTGCTGCATGTAAAAAGGCAGAGCCAGAAGACTTTAAAATCAGTGACCCAGGGTGAAGTGTCTGCAGATCTTGGCATAGGAACAGCCCAAAGCTTCAGAAAATAGACAAGCTTACTTCTCCTGAGTGGCCATTCTTGGCAGCATGAAGAGAGGGTCAGTGATGCCCCCTGATGAAGCAGCTCTGCTATTACTCAGGACCTCATGGGACATAATTTGAAGAAAAGAATAGGGTATCTATGAGTAGATCACAGAGTAGAAGCAAACTTCCAAACTCATTTTGTTTAAACGCACTTGACTTAGTGGAATAATTTCCCTCCCCAATAAGCACCTTGGTCTGCCCCTGGGTACAGACTAGGGAACTGGCTCCCAAGAGAATGGTTAGGAAGGCACAACTGAAAACATTGCCAATGTATGTGGCCTACGAGATGAAAAGGAACGTGGGTGGCAGAGGTGACATGTTTGTGAAGAAGGGAGCAAGTGAGAGCTTCCTGATTCAGTCCCGAGGTATGTGTTCAGTAGGAGTGCACAGAAGCACAGGTGGCTGCGTACTTTGAGCAAAAAGTTGGCACCAACTGCATAAGCCTTGTTCACCGTGTGATGCAAGCGTTTCTTCTTCCCACATCTTCCCATCGTGCTGAGGTTCCTAGGCCTTTCCTTCCTTTTGAGGCGGTGATCTGAGGAACTTGGTGGTGGTGTGAGCAGGAAGCAAACATCTCCACCTACACCTCACAAAGGATCAGGTATTCAAGGAGCAGTGTACAAAGAACATGTCCTGAAGTACCATGTGATCACCAGCAGCAAAGGGAGAAAAGAAAGTGTGTAGAGGAGGCAGAGCTGGCAAGAGGGACCAAGGCTGATGGAAGGAGACAGTCCTGGTGGGGAAATCCTATGTGGTAGATGGAGCTAGTGATGGGAGGTAGGAGAGGGGCCAAGGTTGTGGTGGGAGATAGGAGAGGGGCTGAGGCTGTGATGGGAGGTAGGAGGTGGGGCCAAGGCTGTGATAGGAAATAGGAGGAGGGGCCAAGGCTGTAATGGGAGATAGGAGGAGGGGCCAAGACTGTTGGAAAATCATCTGTCAAATGTTTAGGTAAGACCTGTCTTAAAAAAAGAAGAAATTGGAGCTGGAGAAATGACTCAGTGGTTAAGAGCACTGCCTGCTCTTCCAAAGGTCCTGAGTTCAATTCCCAGCAACCACATGGTGGCTCACAACCATCCATAAGGAGATCTGGTGCCCTCTTCTGGCCTGCAGGCACACATGCAGACAGAATACTGACAATACTGTATACATAATAAAAAAATAAATCTCAAAAAAGAAGAAAAAGAAATTGCTGGGAAGACAGTACATAGGGGAGGAGAGACCTTACAAGTATTCTCTTTTCTTTATTGTTGTTAAAGCAATAGAGAAGTGACCGAGAATAAGGTCTGAAAGCTGGGGAAATTGGTGTCAGTTAGTTCATAACTCAGTGAGTGCAGAAATACCAAATGTTCTTCTAACTTCTGAGGTGGCAAAAGTTGAATGTAACCCCTACTTCTGTAACCCTGAACTAGATCATCTTGGGAAGAAGAGAACCTGAGAAATGACCTAAATGCACTGACCCTGCTGGTAATAAAGCCCCATAACTCACTCCTGAGGGGGTATCATCAGCATCATACCACAGCCACAGTCACTAATGGATCCAGAAAGCCCACACCAGAGACCCATCATGATGGACTTACAGTCATTTCTTCCTGAAATAGTGTTCCCCTCAAAAGTCACCAACTGCTTCTCAGCTCAGAGTTGCCTGGAGCCCTTGGCCAGGCAGGCTGGAGCAGCCAATCACTCACCCTCCTTCTCCTTACCACCCCGGACCCAGAAGAGCCACTCAGAAGTCAAGCTGCAATGAGTTTCAGCACCACCGAGGATCTTCCCGTTTCTATGAGAACATTTTGGGAAAATAGGAATAGGATGGACAGAGGTAGATGTGGGAAGGCCCTCTTCACAGAAGGGGGCATGGCAAGCTGTGTGTCAAAGTTTGGCTGTAGAAAGGAGATTCTGAGATAGAGCCTAACTCATCGCCAGTCCCTGGCTTTAGAGGCGTGCACTTGTCACTCGATTGGCAGTGCTCTCTGAAGTTAGGAGGGTCCTGTGTCTAGATCGGGGAAACAGTCATTTCCTCATGACCAAATGTGGCCCAGTTCACACTCCCAACTACAATCTTTGGTGCTCACCTGACAGCTCCGGGATGACCATGTCCCTTCCGTCTATCTGCCACTCACTCCTCCTCCTAGAGCTGCAGCCCTGAAGCCAGCTCACGCGTCCTGAGAGCTGCAGGCTAAAGTGCAGCTCATGGGTGCTGTTGCTGCGGCGAGGACTCAGGCTTGTCCCTGCTGACCTCTCTCCCAGGTCATCTCCCCCAACCTCCCAGTCTCCCTCAATGTTAGAAACTTCCTGTTCCCATGACCACGTGTGTGTCATTCATTCATACATGCTTTCCCTGTTCCTGTCCTGCCTCCAGATTGTGAGCTCCTCGAGGGCAGCCTATGCCTGAGGCATCTGGGAAAATTCTATTTAGTGAATGATGCTTTACTCTTCTTTTACTGTGTTGGACACAGATACACACACACACACAAACACACACACATACACACACGCACACAAATGAACATAATTTTTGGTATTTGCTGTCTCTGCCATATTCCAAGTACTTTGCTGAGCATTTTAATAAAGTTCTTGTGTTATTCTTTATAATAAATTTATATATGTCCTCTCCCAAATTAAAACTATGAAACTCGAGCTGTAGCGAAATCAAGTATTTGGCTTCAAGTAAGAAAAAAAAAAAAGGCAGTAAGTGTCCAAGTTGTGTCTGGCCAGATTCATCCATCTGCCTCAGAAATTGTTTTAATGTTTAGAAAAAAATTCAAATGGTTTTAAGCAAATTGTAGACTTTGGATCATGTAAGGCCACGTGTGTGAACTTACTTACCATATGACTTTGGGTTGAATCCTTGATTTCTCCTATCTACAAAATGGAGTTCGTACTTGAGCCCAAAGTTCACAAGGCTTTCTCGTGAACAAAATAACCGACATTCCAGAAGGTATTTCACAGTCCTCCTCAACAGGCCTGGGACCGAGGGTGAAGCCAGCAGACACCACTCCTCAAGTCTGAAGCCCAAACAACCTTGACCAGGGCACTTCCCTGGGTGTCTCCCCAACCTGCCCAGCACAGCTCTCAGAAAATCATTGTCACTCTTGTCCAGAATCAGCCTTGCTTGATGGAGGAAGGTCATTGGTTAAATAATAAAGAAACTGCTTGGTCCTCATAGGTTAGAACATAGGTGGGTGGAGTAAACAGAACAGAACGCTGGGAGGAAGAGGAAGTGAGCTCAGACGCCATGCTCCCCTCTCCCGGGCAGATGCAGGGCAGCTCCTCTGAGAGACAGACGCCATGCTCTCCTCTCCAGAGCAGACACGATGAAGCTCCGACCCAGGATGGATGTAGGCTAGAATCTTCCCGGTAAGCACACCTTGGGGTGCTACACACATGAATAGAAATGGGCCAAGCAGTGTTTAAAAGAATACAGTTTGTGTGTCATTATTTCTGGTGTAAAGCTAGCCGTGCAGGAGCCGGGCAGGACGAAAAGCAGGCCCGCAGCTCCCTACTACACTTGCTTTACGTAGCTGTTACGATTCACATATAAAATACTCTGCGGACTCGTGCATCTGCATAGCTAGTGGTACTGCTCTGGAACCTTGTAGAAATCTTGCAGAGCCTTTGAGAGAGGAGGCCCAGCGGGAGGAAGAGGATCTTTGAAGACCCTGTGGTTCATGGCTTGGCCCTGTTTTCTGTCCCAACAATGCCTGTTTGCTCTGCTGCTATGTGAGTAAGCAGTCACCATATACTCCTGCCATCCCCGAGCTACCCACCACATCTCCCCATTATGACTGATCAGACTTCTTCAGTCTATAAACCCAGACATGCTCTTCTCCGTTAAATCACTTCTTGTTAGGAATTTGGTCACAGTCAGAGACGTGACTAATACAGGGACAAAGGGTAGAAGTGTTCTTTCCAGATGAACAACTATTTTGACCCTTCACACCCCACTCTCACACGCAGCTCCGTGTTGTCTCTTCCGTCTGTGTCCTGCTCTCAGACCATATCCATGTAGTTTCCATACAACGGGGGATTTCTCTGTGGTTCGAGTAGCCAGACAGGTCCTCCATACAAGCAAAGTCTTCACAGGCAGTCTTTCTAGAAGAGACATGATCTGTTCCACTCCTGGAACACTCTTATCTCTTTCTAGACATTGCGGCCAAGGACTGGGGATGAATTGCACGGGGCTCTGGAGTCTTGCTGACTTAGCCTTGCACTGGTCCCTTCCAAGGCTGTATGTCAGTCAGGAAAGTCTGGGCTCGTCTGAGCATCCGGTGGAATCTTGATTGGGATAAAATGGTCAATGATGCTGGAGTTTTTAGGAAACTGATGAAATACAGAACTGTGGGGAAGCCACTCCTGACTGCCTGGTGGAGAGGTCATCTGGGAAGGTCAACCTTCAGACTAAGAACCTGCTCCCAAAGTTGCTGGGAGGGCTGTTAGGGACCAGCAGCTTTGGGCAGAACAGAGCAGGAATGTATGGCCCCTTGCACTCTTTGTGATCCTAAAATAAGTGTGAAATATGTCTCAAGATTGTGGTTTTTTTTTAAATAAGGAATCTTTATATCTTGCTAATATACATTAAAAATTTTTCTTTCTCCTTCTTCCTCTCTCACTTTCTCTTTTCCATATTTAATAAAATTATAAGTAATTATGATAAAATTAGTAATATTTTGCTTTTCTCTAGCAACCTCTGCAATGTAGCCTGGAAGATAATTCAAACCAGAGCATCAAGAGACTGTCACATAGGCAGTCTGGGCTGAGTTGTGGGGAATATTTCTTTGGGTGTTTCTTTCCTCATTGACTTTTTTGTCTTGAAAAGATGAACAACAAAATAGAGATCAAAATCTAAACTCTCTGTTAGTTCTGTCTGATGGAGGAAGGACACAGCCACCACCAGCATGATTCACCTTGTCATTGTAGGTTCCGAGTAGCCACATCAAGAAGTGTTTTTAAAAATGCAACATTAGTGCTTGTAAAATACATCACTCACTCAACTTGTCATATCCAAAATATAATTTCAACATGGAACTGTTATAAAAATTGTGAACCAAGTGTTTTACATTTATGTAATGTTTGGTATATCTTCCACATATTCAAGATCTCTGAACTCAGATGGGCCATATTTCAGGTGTTTAGCAGCCATTTGAGGAGTGGCTCCCACACCCAGCACTGAACCATACAATTCTAGTCCTACATGTCTACCCAGGGGGCTCCCATGGGTATCGGTCTTGGATGGAGAATGTGATGAATTCTGATATACCTGGTTTTCTAGATATCACATAGTAAGATGCTTGTTTATGAAATAAACTTAAACATACTAAACTTCAGTTATCTCAACAACCAGAAAGAAGATGTGTTAGCTTCATAGGTCTAAGAATTTGATAATTGAAGCCTCAGTTGTATACTCCAGTAGTTCAAATCATTATTGCCATGCTTCTTTGGCAGCATGTACACTAAAACTGGACCACGACAGAGAGGATTAGCATGGCTCCTGTGCAAGGAGGATTTGAACCTTCTGAAAGAGTTCCATGTTTTGACACCTGATGGGAAAGGGGCAGTCGGTTTCCTTCAATGGTGTTTCACTGAGTACATCAGCCACACTCCGGGGCAGGCCCTGTGCCCGGGAGGAACTGATAAACATAAAACAGATTCCATATTTTGTTGTTGTTTGGTTGGTTGTGAGGTTTTTTTTTTTTCTGAGACTTTTGTTGATTTTCTTTTCTTTTCCCTTATTTGAGAGAAATAAAAAACAAAGTTCGAAGGGTAGGGAAGTGGGGAGAAGATGGCAGGGGGAGATGGAGAGGAGAAGTCTATGATAAAATATATTGTATGAAAAATTTTAAATAAAATCTTGTCTAATTAAAAATTATTATTGCCATTAGTAGTGATAGTACATGCTGAACACCTCTATTTTGAGAATGCTAACTCCAAATGCTTCAAAATCCAAAACCTTTTGAGTGCCAACACACCATTTCAGGTAGGAGGTTCGGCATCTTCCTCATGTCACCAAACACAAGCATGTTAAAAAATACTGTACAAAATGACTTCCAGTTTGTGTGGGAAGGTGCTCAGGAAATAGAAAATGAGTTTGAGTCTGGACTCGCCGTCCACCTTTGATACAGCTCTTCATGTGTGTACAAATGTTCCAAAATTTGAAATCCGGAACCCGTCTAGACCTAAGCACTTTTAGCAGAAAGCCTCCAATCTAATACAGGTACCCATGATGGAAAGCCTCCAACCACTAATACAGGTACCCACGATGGCTCTCAGACAGTGGAGCTCGTTTATGGGTGGTCACCTGGGCACATGGCAGAGGAGCTGTGGGAAAATATTTGAGATGGCTCAGCCCCAGGTTTCATGAATTAATGAGACTAGAGAGGGGGATGGAGCAGATGAACCACGCCACACCCACTGATCACACACTCCTCTACAAGACAACATGCAAACCTCAGCAGCCACTTGCTATAGTTTAAAGCAGGATGCCTTCCTGAGATAGATATTCTAGTATATAACATGTGCTATAAAATATATGCAAAGCAGGCACCTCCGTCATACATCATATATTATACACACAAAGCACACATATGCCGGTACAGCCTACAGAGTGGCGTTCAGTGTGCTGAAAACAAGAGATGCAAGAAGGAATAATAGCTCCAAACCAGCGTGGGACAGTTCATAATGACCGTCAGGAAGTCCTTGTTAAGAATGCCAGCTATTATTAGACTGACACAGCTTCCGCGGGGACACAGGAAAAGCGCGTAACCTGAGACACAGCAGGCAGGACAAGCACTGCTGAGAGCAGGAGGGAAACAAAGCGCTTGCTTGCCAGGAGACGCCAGAGACAGCTCAGGCTCCTGCTTGAATCAGGGCAGAGAACAGACTTTGGGGCACAACTGAGAGTCCTTTGTGCAGCAGGGCTCTGGGGACAATGAGAAGCAATGGAGGATGTCGGGTCTAAACCACACAGCGGGACAAGAACACGAACGCAGTTAGTAGGTTGCACATCAAGCAAAAGCGGTGGCCTCGGTGTTGGGATTTCTTGGCATGTGGCGAGGTGACGTCAATCAAAAGACAGCATGGGAAGATCCCCATGGGTGTCTCCTAAAAGCGTTGGCAGTTGGTGGACCACTGTGTTGCAAGGGATATCAGTGGATAGTGAATCCAGGAAGCTCAGCCATAGCTGGACAGCCTCTGTGAAGGATGCTAAAGTGACTGTGTTGTCGAGAAGCACAGGATGAAGAAAAGCTACCTGCAGCATTCACTGATGGAGTGCTCGTATACATAGTGAGCTGTGCAAAATTCAACATCCCAGACGGTCTGTGTACGAGCTGAGGGTCCCTTACCAGGAGGTGAGAGGTACTCCAGACTTGTGGTTTGATCAGATTTTGGAATATCTTCAAAGAACTCACAGGTTGAACATCTCTAATATAAAAATTCAAAATATTTCAAAATCTGGAAATCCCAAATGTTCCAAAGTTAAAATCAGATATTACAACATTTAGGATTTAGGATTCTTCGGATTAAGGGACATGCAACCTGCAGAAGATGATAATGGACATAATAAGTCCAGGTGGAAGTTAACTCTTTAAGTTATGGAGTTACAAGTCTTCAGTGGTACAGCCTTGACAACCGTCTGGCTCATAGAGGAAATGAACTGTTTGATGGCGAATGAGTGCATGAGATTAGCCAGCAGCATACAGCAAGCCAGCTAACTGAACAAGTGCATCTGAAGAGGGAGTTTTCCTATACAACTGCTGTGCCCCTCGCCTGCATGCCCCACAGGCAGAGAGGTTCCAGCCTGTCCCTGAGATACACTGGTCAAACCCTACCTACAATTCCTGTGAACTGGATACCACAATGGAGAGGGGTCCGAGAATCAGTTTGCCAGGAAACAAGGGAAGATTCAGGAAGAGGAGAATTGGGTTAGATTATCAGTTCTGTCAAAATACCTCAGGATTGTTAGGGGAAGCCTAGCTGTCCTTGCCCAAAGTGAAGTGAGAAGTTACAGGTAGGAGAAACAGAAAGAGATATCAGGAAGTCATTTCCGACAGAAGCATCTAGTAGCTTGGTCTGCTGGTAAGCAACATGTCGGTGCAAACTCCAGCAGCATGTCGGTGCAAACTCCAGCAGAGTCTGAGCAGCTACCTCCCGTGGGCACCTAAGGTGGTTCCTGTGTGGGTGGCCAGTCAGATTGATTGATGTGTCTTGCCCAGGATTGAGACCAGGCAGTTGCACTGCCAGCCCTATCAGTACCAGCAGAGGGCGCGCTCCAGGCGGGCGCGGACAGGTGCCTAGTAGCTGGGGTTCGCCTAAATTGGAGGGGGTTGCACAATGGAAACAGCCGACAGGGGTCTTGGTTGCCAGGTAAGGAGGGAAGATGCAAAGAGTTTACCTCAGCTGGGGAATATGGGTTCTGCACCTGCACAAGCGCAAATCTTTGGAACCAGGGTAGGTGAGTTGGGCAGGCAGCGGAGATACTGAAGAGGGGCCTCAGAGCCCACAGAGGAACACTAACTAGGGCACAGTCTTGGTACTTCTCAGGGTCTCATTTCTTTGGAATTTCCCCTGAGCATTCCTCCCAAGGCCTTCATCCCCCACCCATGCAGCCGCCCTGCCCTCCTGTGTGTGGGGTTTCTCATTTCCTCGCTTCCCAGCTGACGAGGGACAATCAACCAAGGAGGGATGTTCTCCCTCTTCAGAGGGTATTAACTCAGAGGGAACCCACAGAGCAAAAGCGAAATCTTCAGGTTTCCCTGGGTGTGAACCGAAGAGAGTTATAGCTGGATGCCCTGCCGATCTCAGGCTCTCCTAAAGGTTTAACAAGTTTAGCAATCCCAGGTGACCCCACAGAGGAAAGGGAAGATGCCCTCCCTCCCGAATGTCTTTCTGATGCCATCCAGGTCAACCTTCCAGAGCCAATCAGCTTTCTCAGTCACAGAGGCAGATACACGTGTCCGGATGTGGTTCAGTTCCTCCTGTGTCCTTGGACATCTCCACTCTTCTGTCCCTGCCCTGCCCTCCTGCCAGCGCTTGACTGTGAGCCAACAGCCTGCTCAGTACCAAGCAGACCTAGGCCAGGAGCTTCCCTGATGCCAGGAAGCTCTTGGGGAGCTCTCTCTGTCTCTCTCTGTCTCTCTGTCTCTCTCTCTCTCTGTCTCTCTCTCTCTCCCTCCCTCTCTCTCTCTCCCCCCTCCCTCCCTTCTTCCCTCTACCCTTCCCTCCCATGAAACTACAATGATCACTTTTCTACAGGCAGATCCTTGAGCCATGTGATTTCAGCAGATAAACTGTCTGTTTATGATTAAAAGCGGTCACAGTTCATAAGACTTTGCTCGTTTTAAACTTGCTTTATTTTGCTTTCTCTAAAAAGCCAGAAATGCCCAAAAGAGCAACACAAACCCTTTTGTACCTGGCAGGAGCAGTGCGATTGTTTATGTCCAGCTGTTCCCTTTCCTACTGGCACAGCTGGGTAAACCAGAGCTCAGGCCAGAAAGGGGACATGGCAGTCCACAGAGCTCGGGTGGCCTGTACACCCGGTTGCTGCCTGCAGCCCAGAGAAGACAAAAACCCAAATCCTCCGTGCAGTTTCCAGCAGGAGAAGAATCCTTGCTTGTAGCATATGATTCTTATAGAAACACTAACAAACAAAAGGCAAGCAGTGGCCCGGCTGCAACACTATACTTTTAAACAAATTAGTAAGTAAACAGTTGAGTGATCTCTGCCAACCATTCACTTGGAATTAGGAAGGCCTACTGGTCCCAGATTGTGGTGTTTAAAAAAAAAAATCAGGGTATTTGCGTTATGAAAATTTAACCAAGCTATCCACATATATACAGGTTGTAACTGGGTTCCCTTCACGGGCTGAGATACCGTTTGCTCTATTTCCAGCTTCTAGATAAAAATTACAGCATGTACAGGCATCCTATTGTCACTGAGATGAGAGCATTCAGGGATCAGACAGGCTGTGGGGAGTTAGAGCGAAAGACTGTTCAGACGTACGAAAGATGCCCTCTTGGTGACAGAGTTTGGGGATGGTATCCATGTGGGAGTTGGGTGTGTGAAAAGCTAGGCCTAGAGATGTAACTCATACTAGGTTTAGCTCCCAGTATCTGAAAACAAAACAAGCAGACAAGGAACACAGAGAAAGTTACTGTGCAACCAAGCTGCCGAGGGTAACAGTACCTAAGAGGATGCTCCAGGAGCCCCTGGACAGGACCCTCTGATCGTTCTGCTGCTGACCAAATCCAAGCCAGATGGCTGCCCTTGTGCAAGGCCGAGGACCATTGGAGCTGCCCCCTAAGTCTTCGCTGCCCACTCACAGGCCGCTCCTGGCTCAGAGGTGGACAGAGACAGCTGGAGATGCTGGGCTAGAAGCAGAAGCATAGCCAGAAGGTTCTGTCAACACCTGGCCATGATGGCTAACAGGCCAAGCGCGCAAGCTGGCGGTGTCTAGCGATCGGTACTCTTTCTAGTGTGATTTTGCTGAGGCAGGCAATGAACAGGGGTGTTTGACAAGAGAAACGTTTCCAGAAGGTGTTTGAACCGTGTCTTGTCTTTTCTGTATTCTGAGGCTTTGGCATCTGGAACCTTGCTGACCCTGATGGTTCCTCCTAGGGCTAGCTAATGCTTGCCAAATCGCCTGTCAAGTGCAAACTAACCAATCAGGACAGGCTGAGGTTGTCAACCAAAATGAAATCTGCTTGCTTTTCTTTCTCTTTCTTTCTGCCTTCCAAGAAAACAGCACCCCTCATGAGGTCCCTATGGCACAACAGCGCCCTGCCCTCCTTTAGGGACATGTGACTAACAGTGTTTTCAGTGGTAGATTGTGTCACTGGGGATGGGAACAAGGAAAACATTGTGACTTTTTCAGGGATTTCTCTTTGGAATATTCATTGTGAGAAGCCAACAAATATTGATAGAGTAGAAACCTAACAAATCAGCTCTAGGTCACTTTAAAAATTAATATTATGCGCAATATTCAAACAAATCAAACAGAAAGGGCTTAGGATGTAAATCGGCAGAATCTTACTCGGGGACTAAGTCCCAGTGGTCCCTTCCTAGTGATGCTTCTTCAACTTACAGTTTTCGACTTTTTAGCTGTCAAAGTAACACATACTTGGTAGAAACTGTAGAACGGAATTTGATTTTGATCCCTTTCTGAGCTAGGAATATGTGCTAAGTTATCCCGTTGGCTTTGATGTTGACAGCTCTATGAGGGCCCTGTGCTGCTCCCAGCTAGGGTATGGAAGGCAGGCTCGGTACTCTCTTCTCTTAGGACATTCTTGTCTCCTGGTGGGTTAGGGTGGCAGCATCCTATTTTGTAGGCTGTCAATCATCTTTCGGGGATTTCCCCCTCTTTCTGTTGGGGATGGTTCTGAAGAATTCCCCACCCCAGTTACTAAACAATGCCTTCGCTCTATTGACACAGTTCTTCACATTCTGTCAATCATGTAACAAGATCAGAACCAAACATCTCCATCTTCTGGGCTTTGAAATGTTTGAGAATGAGATTATCTCTGTGTTATGATGATCTAGTTATGGTGATCACCTAAGAGTGACCAACATGCTCACCCTTGCTCTCTATCCCTCTTACCAGGTTGTTGACAGAGCACTGGACAAGTGAGACTTCCGTTCCTTCCTCTCCCCATGATGCACTGCTCACAACCACACCTCCTCCTCTTCTTTTGCTAGTGCCAAGGTAACTCGGTCCATAGTTTCCTGTTTTCAAGTCCAGTAGCAGTGTACGTAGAGCAGACCAGAATATCCCGACAAGAGAACTGAGGCCAGCAACTACAAATGGCTGTGTCATCCTGGGACCACCCGGTTCCTAGAAGCATGGCTGTCTTGAACTACTTCCTTCATAGGTTTGAAAGAAGATGTTAAGATCATATGATTGAAACTACATCTATCCTGTGCTGCCCGCCCGGTGGCAGGGGTGACTGATCTGTCCTCAGAGCAGTGGCCAGTCTAGCGCAACCCTCCTGCTCCTTGCTTCTGACAGCACTGTGCCTTGTGACCAGAGTGATGGCCTCTGGGACTGTCACTGGGCAAGTATCACTCGATGGGGATTCCTTTCATGTCAGATCCGATCACACAACTCTCATCAACTCCTTGTGCACGCTCGTGGTTTTGAAGTGTATACAGTTAGCCATGTTTTGAGAGTTTTTAAAGGAACAAAGGGAGAGAATTTCATTATCGTAGAGTAAAATGTCCAGATTTACTAACAGTAAAATTCAATCCGTTTTTATTCTTAATGTTCTTGGTCATCACATCTGAATGCCTTTACTGGCTGTGACTAAAACCTCGACTTCATAGAAGTGGCAGTTGCGCATGCCCTGACTGACACTGTCCAGGGGTTATCCCAGGCCTGCAGTTTGTCACACCCAGTGCTTCCCTTCTCCCTTCCTCTCTTTTTCTCCCTCTAGGCATTGCCACAGCTTTTTTTGGACTCTGACCCTCCTAACTTCCAAATATCATCCTCAACGAACCAAATAGCTAAGACACGTGATGCTTTGCATCATTACCCTGCTCAATGACTGACAGTTTAAAGACAGCATTCACGGTGGTGACAATGGCAGTTGGCCTGAGTGAGCAGCCTGTATGTGACAAAACACCATGCGTGGGGATTTGCACCTGTTAGCTCTCTGGACAATTGCGGTGTTATTTATACACAAAGAAGTCTCGGGAAGACTCAACAATTTGAGATTAAAACAGCACCTAAGGGCACGCGGTAATCCTAGCCAATGGATCCTCATCCATCCCGCTGAATCCCAAATCGGGCTGACTTTGAAGCCCACCCAGGCAGAGCTTCAAATTGACATAATTTATTTAATAATACTTGGCTTCACATAGCTTATTAAAACCATTTCACTCTGGGGAGCAAAGGCTTGTGCTGGATGCAGGGCAGTGGGAGCCTTCAGCAACAATGAGCGGCTCTTGGCAGGCATTCCTGCCAGATAATCCTATTAGTTCCCTTCTACCACCTCCTCAGAAACTCGGTGTCCTGCACAGGGCACCTGGGCAGTGCTTAGACAGACAGGAGATGGGGGCAGGGCGGGCAAGGGAGCATGCAGCTATTTATAATGTGTCTCTTAACATTTTTAAAGTTTATTTGGTGAGAGTATTACTGAAAGCTGATGATTTGTCCTGGTAGATCTTCCACGAGTCTGCTCCTCTGACTGTGACGTACTGACGGTAATTTTTAAATGACTCCACTGTATACTCATTGAGTACTTTGATCTTGGAGAGTCTGGGTGCCTTCGGTGAGAAAGCGGAGCCCTCCACAGCACTGTGTTCTCATGTCAATAAACTTTCAGAGACTTCTCTGTCACCCTGCCTAAACATTTACATTGTCCCGGCCTTTTTCAATATAGACTTCATCATTTCATCCTCAGGATTGTTAAAATCATCTTGAGATTTCTTCTGAAGAACGTCCCACTTGACACTTGCTCATATGCCCAAGAGTCTAGGATCATCCCAGGAACGCTACCATTCTCCTCACTGCAGCAGCCTGGACTCCCTCGTACTTTGTCTAGATCCCAGCTCCGCCTGGTTGACTAGGTCGACACTATGCCCCCTGCAGTTGGCTCAGAACCAACAGATTTCTGGCATAGGGAGATTAATTAGGTTCGGGGCAGTGGGAAGCAGGTGGCTGAGCAGGCCATGGTCATCTCCCGTTCTTCATGATACTATCTATGGACATGCGCACACTCAAACACCCACCATCGCCACTACCATCACAACCCACCAGAGTGTGGCCAGAGGGGTCTCCGCTCCAGGAATTATGGGCAGTTACTTATCTCAAAGCAAGAAGGACAAACCAGTGAACGAACTGCAGCGAGCCAGAACCACTGAGCACATGTAATTCCTGGGCGCAGAGCCAGGGCTCCAGCCTGAAGCTATGTCTGTCACCAAGGCTGACGAAGTGTAAAGTGACTTAGTCTACTGTAATTAGGCATCTTTAAGCATAAAGTAGCCTGATTAAAATAGGATGAAGTAAGTCAGAAATAATAACATGAACGGTTATTGTTGGTTTACGTCTAAAACACCTTTATTTATCTAAATTAATTTTTAAAATTTATTTACACACATACACACGGTGTGTGTGTGTGTGTGTGTGTGTAAGCATGAGTTTTAGTTAAGAGTTCCTATTGCTGTATAAAAGACCATGACCAAAAGTAACTTAGGAAAAAATGATGTATTTCATCTTATGACTCTCAGGTCACAGTCCACCACTGAGAGAAGTCAGGCAGGAAGTCAAGGCAGGGTCTTGGAGGCAAGAGCTAAAGCAGAGGCCATGGAGGAATGATGCTGACTGGCTTGCTCCTGGTGGCTTGCTCAGCCTCTTTCTTTACATCTCAGGACCACCTGCCCAAGGTGGCTCCACCCACAATGAGCAGAGCCCTCCCATATCAATCATTAATTAAGACGATACCCCCACAGACTTGCATACAGGTCAATTCGATGGAAGCATCTGATGGAAGCATTTTCTTAGTTAAGAGTCTCTCTTCTCATATATGTCTAGGTTTGTGTTAAATTGACAAAAAACTAACCATGACAGCAAATTAATGCCAGTGTGTGTGTGTGTGTGTGTGTGTGTGTGTGCGCGCGCGCGCGCGCGCGTGCGTGCATAGGTCAGAGAACAAAATGGAGTTGATTCTTTCCTTCCATCATGTGGATTCTGAGGACTGAATTCAGGTCATCAGGCTTGACAGTCAGTGCTTTCTCCTGCGGAGCCATCTCACCAGACTAAAAATCATCTAATCAACTCTTACTTATTTATCTGAACATTCACTTTTTTTTTTATCTATTTTTTTTTTTTTAGGACTGAGCAGTCTACCATGAAAAGGTAGCACAGGATCTTATCTCTCTAAGAGGCTAATAATCCATTTTCTAGCTTTAGTAGCTTATAGTTCTTTGTTTAGGTATGGAACTCCGTGAAATTCATCCATTCAATGACATATGTCTGTTAGTTTTGCTATTGTTCTGGTCTTATTTATGCCATCACTTTTAGAAAAGACAATTTCACAACATACTTCCTAATATTTTGTCTCTTAGAAGTGTCTTATTCCATATTCTGTGATTTCTGTGAATCATAGATGCAGGAGATATGGTGTAGATCTTTCCATTAGTGCTGGGTTCCAATGAAGCACTGATCTCTGCATTATAAATAGCTGTGGATTTCTCTGAGGGTCTCCATTTGCTGTAAAAAGGCTTCTTTGATAGGCAGTGATAGCTACATGTATCTGTGTACATAAGGACAAGATTTGTAAAGTAGTACATGACGTAATATAATATATAGTAATATATTATAATAATATTATGTAATATTTTAATGGTATTATATTGTAATAGTATTATATATATTTTTTATTTTTTTAAATTTTTTTTGTTGAAAAAAATTTCTGCCTCCTCCCCGCCTCCCATTTCCCTCCCCCTCCTTCCACTCCTCTCTCCCTCCCCCCACTCCTTTCCCCCTCCTCCCATTACTCCTCTCCCCACTCCTCTCCTCCTCCCCCTATTGCACTCCCCCTCCCTCTCGAGTCTGAAGAGCAGTCCGGATTCCCTGCCCTGTGGGAAGTCCAAGGTCCTAGGTCCAGGAAGGTGAGCATCCAAACAGGCTAGGCTCCCACAAAGCCAGTTCATGCAGTAGGATCGAAACCTAGTGCCATTGTCCTTGGCTTCTCATCAGCCTTCATTGTCCACCATGTTCAGAGAGTCCGGTTTCATCCCATGCTTATTCAGTCCCAGTCCAGTTGGCCTTGGTGAGCTCCCAATAGATCAGCCCCACTGTCACAGTGGGTGGGTGCTCCCCTCGCGGTCCTGACTTCCTTGCTCATGTTCTTCCTCCTTCTGCTCCTCATTTGGACCTTGGGAGCTCAGTCCGATGCTCCAATGTGGGTCTCTGTCTCTATCTCCATTCATGGCCAGATGAAGGTTCAGTCCAGATGGAACTCCTCAGCACCGAATCCTCACTTGTTTTCTTTCTTTTTTTTTTTTTAAATATTTATTTATTTATTATGTATACAATGTTCTGTGTGTATGCCTACAGGCCAGAAGAGGGCACCATACCTCATTACAGATGGTTGTGAGCCACCATGTGGTTGCTGGGAATTGAACTCAGGACCTTTGGAAGAGCAGGCAATGCTCTTAACCGCTGAGCCATCTCTCCAGCCCCCTCACTTGTTTTCTTATGCACATATTTATTCACCCATTCTTTTGCTCACCAGACATCCCTGAGTTCAAGAGAGGAGGGAGGTACTGCACAGGGTTTGCTGCTGCAGAGACGGCTCTCAACTGAGTCTCCTAGAGTATGATGTAAACCCAAGAGCCCAGAGAACACAGTTAAAATTCCTTGATTTCTATTGCAAAGATAGCACTAAGTTTGGGTCAGACTCTGGGCAGATGACTGCCTGGCACAAGTCACCAGGTGGGTGCCAGCCGTGGGTAAGAGTGGTAGCAATCACCCCTGCACTTGCCACTGTGCTCTTTGTCCAGGGACACTGAGGGCCATGACCTGTGTACAGCTCATGCATGACTCCTCAGCCCACAGCTCTGCAGTGGGAGAAAGGCAGGCACACTGTGCTCAGCTATGCAGCGGGAGAAAGACAGGCATACTATGCTCAGCTCTGCAGCGGGAGAAAGACAGGCACACTGTGCTCAGCTCTGCAGCAGGAGAAAGACAGGCACACTGTGCTCAGCTCTGCAGCAGGGGAAAGACAGGCATACTTTCGGAAAGATTCACCATAGTGCCTCCGTTCTCCTTTGTGCCTTTGGTTTAGCATTTCCCTCAACTACATCCTTCCCACTCACCCACACCAAGCTCTGCACAGTCCTCTGATGCTTCAAAGTCACATATGGAACCAAACTCTCTATGTAGTGCTTGTTCTATGGCATGCACAGATGACAAAATTTGATTCATAAATAAGGCAAATCAAGAGATCAACAATGAAGTAGAATAATAACAATAATCATCAGTTGTAAGGAATGTTATTAAACACTTGTGATCTTCATTTCTGGAATGTTCCCTTTCATATCTTTGGATCTTGGTTGACAGTGGGCTACACTGAGGGAAAAGGAGAACTTTGCATAGAATTAGCACATAACAGTGTCATGGGCTAAAATGACCCTTCCTCAGATTCAGAGACCTCAGAGTACGGGGTGTGGGGGAGGATTTGGAAACAGGGTCCTTACAGAGGAAGTTAAATTATGTAAGGTTCTTAGGGTTGGGTCCTAGCAATCCAACTTGATTGGTGTCCTTAAGAGAATTCAGCCACCAGAGAGAGACTGTAGGAAGGACTGCTCTCATTGCTGAGACTAAACACCAGACCAAAGCTACTTAAGGAAGGAAGGAAGGATTTTTCCTGCCTCATAGTTTCAGGGTACAACCTGTCATGGGGGATTGTGGGGACGTCCTGGCTGCAGGAATATGAAGTGCCTGCCATCAAGAGGCAGAGAGTGATGGTTGTGTGCTTAGGTCACGCTCTCCTTCCTGTTCAGCCCTGGGTCCGCCCCACCCAACAGTGCCTCTCATGCTCAGACTCAGGGTGAGTCACCCTCTTCAGGTAAACCTTCCTGGAAATGCCCTTATAGGGACCAGACATGTTTCCATGGTGACTCTAAATTCAATTAAGTGGACAATGAAAAGTAACCACAGAGACCAGGACCAGGGATGCGCATGCATATGCAGAAGAACACATGAACACCACACAGGCCATGTAGACCTCCAATTGATAGCCTAGCAGAGGGGCCACAGGGAAAGCAAGTCTTCCCACACCTCCATCTTGGGCCTCCAAACCCTGAGACCTTTCACTTCTGACACTTAAGCCTCGAATATACGATACATAGACTTGGCATCCCTTCTTACTAATGCACTTAGCACGAGAAATTAAAAATACAGCCGAATTTAAAAGAATAAAGTGATTGTTCTAAATCCCTCCACAATTAATATTTTAGTGTTCTTCTTTTTTTTTTTTTTGGATTTTTCAAGACAGGGTTTCTCCGTGGCTTTTGGTTCCTGTCCTGGAACTAGCTCTTCTAGACCAGGCTGGCCTCAAACTCACAAAGATCCGCCTGCCTCTGCCTCCTGAGTGCTGGGATTAAAGGCGTGCGCCACCACCGCCCGGCTTTAGTGTTCTTCTTAAGTAAATTTCAAAATCATATTGTATAACGAGATAGATTAGCCAGTAATGACAGCTAGAAGTCGTTAATATCCAGTCTGCCTTCTTATTTTGTACCGAATAAATGGGTGCTATTTCACGGCAATGTCTAGCCACCCACACAACACCACTGTGCACTATGAATTGAATACTTATCATACTTTTCTACTTTTCATACTCAACTTTTATATATATATATATATATATATATATATATATATATATATATATATAGGGTAAGTTTTCATGCTAGTAAATAGAGGTTTGTAAAATATGTAAAATAATTGCATCATTTTAAAGAGATTACACGCTTCCCTTAATCTTGAATTGATAACCACTTAAAACATTTTTCCCTTTTCAACTAAAAATTCATCCCAAAGCAAACAATGGTTACCCACATGTAGGAATGTGCCCGGTGGACCTCTTTCATAGGACAGGCCTGGGGTAGTGGTCAGCGGGCTTCTGACACCCTAGCTGTTGTCCAGTAGGCGGTGGGGGCACTGTTTCCAGCAGTTTAAGCAAGGACATCCAAATTCCATGGGGACATTTATCATTATTTTTAGGCTCAGCTGATGGGGCTCTGGCAGTCATGTCTCACTTGTTTCTTCTTGGTCATCAGCTTTTTATTTTATTTGAGCTTTCTTCTGCATTCTCTTTGATTTAGAAAATTGTCTTCTCTTTTTTTCTTGCTGTTTATCAAGATTGTATTAAGTGAAAGTATTGACAATTTCCCTCCTGCTCACCCTCTTCCCAACTCCCGTTTTCCTTGTATCTCACCTTTGTATACGACAGGTTTCTGTTCTATTGTGAGGTACATTTTAAATTTTATGTATTAACATCTATTCATTTTCCCTTATATTAGTCCAGATTTTGATTTCATGCTTAGCAAGAACTTGGTCTTACCATTTTTCACTGTGTATTTCACTCTATTGCCTTTATAATTTTTACATTAAAACCTTAAGAGCATCTGGAATCCATTTGAGAGCAAGAGAGGAATGTAACACTTTCCCCCTAAGACGAATAGGAGGCTGACATGGCACATTCAGGGTTAATTTGTCCCTTTCCTGTAGATTGAAAGAGATGTCTGTATGTTTAGCCAGGCCCTTGAGCATCTGGGGCCTGTCTCACAGGTACCCCAGCTCTGTGGCCCACTGAGATTCAGACATCCTCTCCAGGACTGGATCCTTAATCCTGCAGTCCCATGGCTATTTAGACAACAGTCATCTCAGATACTCTCTGAAACAAATAAGTCAACTCAGATACTATCTGAAACACATAAGTCAACTCAGAAACTCTCTGAAACACATAGCTTTGGAATACGAACTTTGCTAAATTATGGATTCATTTGGGAAAAAAAGTTCAATGATGCTGGCTTTGAGATTGAGCAGATATTTTGTGTCTTCCTCCCCAGCATTACATGTGCATGCTTCTTCCCTTGAGCGCTGGAGACGGACCCCACAGCCTCTCACGTGTGACCAGCCCCACACTTTCCTTCTTGAAGGGGCTGGCACATAGCTGTCTAGCAATGCCTAGTCACTGTTCTGAGCTTCATTCCCAGCCTTCCTGCCCGGCTCGCTTGTAGCTCACCCTGGAGTATGATCCCAACTATGCATTTCCAACAAATGTTCTCTGTAATGTGAAGAAATCATAGGAGCAATTGTTTATTTCCTTAATCAATACATTTGATAATTACTTGGATTTTCTTCCTTGGCAGATTACTATAAATCATATTAATATATTTCGTGCTAGCAATTTATTTCCATATTCCTAGTAATAAATCTTGGGTAGTTTACTCCTTTGTTCAATGTGAAAATACCTTATAACATACTTTACTACACCAGCAGTCCCTAATATAATAGTTACGTAAGTGGATTTTATTGGGTTTTTCTTTGTTAAATTCATGTTTAAATGTCCTGCTGGCATTGTATAACCAGTTGAAGGCAGCTAGTAAACCTTCTATGCTTTGGGGTGTTCACATCACACTCATCTATTCCGTACTGGGGATCTTTGGTAGAAAGACTAGTTTCGTATTCCATATGCTTAAAAATGGGTTCCCCTTGGGGGTTGCATGGCTTTGCGGTCAAAGCATGAGGGTTTTAGATTTCAGCTTGGCTTAACGTAGAACTGTCAAAGGCTTAAAATGGCTTACGAAGGCTAGTTAGTAGTCCATGCATGTGGCGAGTGTATTAACGTGCGTTCTTTGAGAGAATGTTTCATTCCTCTGCAGTCTACAGCACTGTGCCTATAGTGGCTATGCCGAGTTCGCTCATCCTGTTATCGGCTCTCCAGCTCTGTTAGCGTTATCCAGGTCTCCCGTGTCTTTGTATTTTATTTCTTTGATGTTCAAAATCCTGTTCAATGGGTTAAAAATTTTCAAAACCAAACAATATTTATGAAACTCTTTTGTGTGTTTAACTCTTGCCTACTTTCTTGGGAGCTAGTATTTGAAGTGCAGACACTCCTAACACAGTGCCCATGCCATTAAGAAAAATTAGCCTTTATCACATTCACTAGGTTTAATCTTTTCTGTATTTGATAGCATTGCCTGCTGCACTGTTCACGCTTGCACTTTATCTGTTAGATTGTGACCCATCTCCTGAGGGCCAAAGCCTCAGACTTTCTGCATGCTTTTACTCCAGGCAAATTCTTGGTTGCCTTTCGAAGCACCCCACGACGCTGACACTTGCGTATTTTGACTAGGAAGTTCTGTCCCTGTGTTCTGGCTGCAAAATGACTGACATGTTCAGCCATGAACTCTCTACCTCACTCTTCTCTTCTTCTGTGGATATCGCGTTTCTGACCACTTCCTGTCTTATCCCCACCTCTCTCCCAACCCTCCACCTCGCAATGGCTGGTCATCTTTCCTTTAGGTGTCTTCAAACTTTGGTGAGTTATGGATCCAACTTCTGTTTCCCAGTAGTACCTTTCAGCTCTTTAAAAAAATTACAAAAATAACCTTGACCTTATACTTTGCTGTAATTGTTTCCATGCAACGAGTTTTGAGAGCGAAAGCCTGCGCGGGGTCTCCTTCCCGGCTGGCCTTTCCTTATCAGATGTGGAGAGCCCACAGTTAGAGCGGTGGCCAGAGAGAAGTTTAAATTTGCTATTTTGGCTCTGTCGGTGTGGCTTTGTCTGTGCCCAAAGGCTATTGAAGACATGGAAAGTGGTGAGCTAAGCACCCGAAGAGGGTGTTATTTGATGGGAGGGGGACATGAACACACACATGGAATGCTCTTTTCTCTCATGTAGGTTTGGACTATAAAAGCTATCTATTTCTGGGTGTGTGTGGTGAGCATGCGTGGTGATGCTGATGAAATGTGCACTTTGCGGTCAGGTAATTATGTTACTTGGTATGTTCTATCAAATGCTTCTTGATATGGGAGAGCTCACTGGACTGTTAATCAAGGCGACCTCTTTCCCTCTTTAGTGATGGAGAATGCTTTTGCCATTATTTATTTCCATATTGTTTCCTCTTCCACTGTCTTTCCTTCTTGAATGTCATTAGCTATGAAGACCTAGGCAATTACTCGCACGCCTTAACTTTTAATTACTATGCACAACTTTCCCCTCTTTGTCCCTTCTGGAGAAATTTCAGAACCCAAATTCTCTTTAGTTACACCCATTGACCTTGCAGGATCCCGAGTATATATGGAGGGCTTCGTGGCGGCAGCAGCACTAGGCGGATGTGCAGCAAATGCAGACACATAGGCATCACATAGTTAAAGAACTGCAATCCTCCTTTTCATAACAGTTGGTGCTTGCTTTGTGGAAATTCCCTAGAATGTGATTTATGCCCAGATAACATCTCCTAGGTCTTGCTGTTGAACTTGACTCCCCTCTTATTGGCACTGTACTCCCCAACAGTTGGTGGGTTTGGGTGTTTTCTGACACTGTGCTGCCCAATACTTGGTGGGTTTTGGTGTTCGCTTGCTTGCCTTGATACTCGGCATTCTTTATCCTCCAGAACTTTTTTCGTTAGCACAGCAGGGATATCGGTGAGTCCATACACCATACTCTTGGGTGAGGGGCTTCCTAGCTCTTGCTGAAGACTTCCAGATCTCAGACCATCACCCAACTCCTGGGTTCAAACCCACACTCTCCACCCTCACTAATGACAGCAGTATGTGTGGGTTTATGTGATTGTCTGTCCTCCTGGTTGCCCTACCATGCATGTGGCCACAACTAATAACCTTGCCATTTCCCTAGCTCTCTTCCTGCTCCTTCAGTCTCCATGTTTGGGCCTGCAGCACCTACAGAGCTGCTCGCGATTTGTCAGCTCTTTCCCTGTGTTAATCTGATTGATGAATTCCTTTTTCAAGTTGATCCCATCTGCTTTCTATCTTGGAAGAATTCTTTGGAGTTTCACTTGATTGATGGAATTTTGTTTCCAGTTGTATTATTGGTTTAATAAAACTCTAATCTTGAATTTACTTGGATTCATAATGGGAGGTGGAAGCGGCAGAGCACATAGTTGGGCCTCTTTCTCTTGTTTTTGTTCTATTGTCTTTAAGATACATTCAGAATCAGATGTTTGAGTCCGTTTGCAGAATCTGGCCCTGTGCTACTCACTCTGAGCTGCTTTACAGATGTAACATTTGCCTTCACTGAAGAATTTCCATTTCATAAGTTATGGGAGATTTATCTCTAATCTCCCCTCTCCCTCCTGTTTCTTGTTCTGTGTGAGTCAGATTCAGACTTTCTCTTAAATGGTTATTAATTAAAGTAGATTGGACGAATGTGGATCTTATCTACACTGGCCAAGCTGAGTAGAATACATTTAACAATCCATGGAACTGAGCCAAACAAATAGAAGCAGCACTAGGAAAAAGCAATATGTAATTGACAGGCTCAGCGTAAGGAAGTCTGGCTGATGTCTTAAGTCCGTTTTGTGTTGCTATAACAAATAGCCAAGGCTGTGTAGTGTAAAATGAAGAGGTTTATTTGGCTCATGATCCTGATGGTTGAAAGATCTAAATAGCTTCAGCCTTCTGGCAGGAGTTGTCTGGCTGTGTCCCATCCCAGTGAGTAAGAAAGGTGTCAGCCACACGAAGAAGGATCGAAGACTGAGGTGCCTCATCTTTCTAACAACCCTATCTTCTGAGGATGAACCTGCACTTGTGACAACGATACCGATCCCTTCTGCTGTAGGGATTGAATGTCCGACCTAATCATCCCACCCTCCCAGCTCAACATGGTCAACCTGGGACCTCGTTTCCAGAACACAAACCCTTGGGGACTAAACATACTGAAACTGTATGCAGTTGAATACAAGAAGCCACACCCGGGAAAATGAGCTCATCCGTCTGTTCACATATGCTGTAGCTTGGTGACTCACTGAGTACCACAACCGAGCAGGCTCTGATTCCACAGACTGTGTCTAGGCAGCTTTCATGGTGGAAGCCTTGGTCTTCAACACAGTAATTCTCAGACCTCACCATGCACTACCATCACCTGCAGGGCACGCTGCTATCACCGACAGCTGGCCCTGCCAGAGTTTCTGATTCTATAGTTCTAGGGTAGGGCCTAAGAATGTGTCCTTGTAACAGGTTCCCTGATTATGCTGTCCCTGCTCATCAGGGACACACTTAAGAGCCTCTAAGCCAGGCCTGGTGGATATCAGATTCTTGCCCATTCCTAAACACTTCTTTTAAAAACGAGCTCGTTTTTGATTGAAAGATGACAGCACATATATTTCTAACATATAGCACAATACTTTGGCATATGTGTACATTTTGATGATTGATTCAGGATATCTAGATTATGCACGATCTAAATCATGTATTATTCATTTGTGATAAAGGCATTTAAAATATGTTCTTCTAGTTACTTTGTTTTATAACATTGTCAACTATATCATACTTATGTAACATCTTTTTATCACTGGCTAGAAATGACCTGGTCTTGGTATAATGACTTTAATCCATTCTGATAGTGTTCTGCCTATGATACAATCATTTCTTAGAATCTGGTCTTCCTATCAATTTGTGTCTTTGCAGTCTTGAACACCTTGTCCCACCCTCCAATTCCCTGACCTCCCTGCTCTGTATCCATGTCTACTTTGTTCTGTTCATCTCAGCATCCTCTATTAATGTGAGCTTGAGTAAGCACCTGGATTTGGCCCAGACTCAGTATGCTTCACTGAGGCCTCAAACAGACTAGAACAATAGAAATTCCCATACAGGGTTGGAATAAAAAATAAACAAAATTAATGTATGTAAAGCACTAAATGTATTACCAAGTTGAAAAAGCCACTCATGTTGCTTTTTGACAAAGTTGAGGATAATCATTTAGAATTTTAGAAATTTCATTTTTTCTATTGCTTCCATATTGCAAATATTCGTGAGGAAGGCTGTTGACCTCATATTCATGTTCAACTGATGTGGCTTCTGTCCTTGTTTTCTTACCATCCTAAAATTGAGGAAAAATCAAAACTTGAACTATCTTAAATTGAGATCATCTGTAGTTTCCCCTCCAAGATGTTCAAACAATGTGCTCTAGCCTGCCCTGGAGAGGCCTTGGGTCTCCATGTGTGATCTGGATGTTCACTGTGCAAGCCCTGGTTCCATGTCCCAGAAGTTGAGCTACATCCTTGAAACAATGTTCTGTGTTCTCACAACTTACTATGTCTGATGGGTTGAGTTTGAAAACCGATAGTTAGAGTGTGAAAACTGATCTGGGAAGGTGGGATCCTTAAACACCTCGCTAAGGCAGGAACTCCAGAGGACAACAGAGGAAGAAAGGAGAGAGATAGTCACAGAGCGCCGGGGATCCCTTGCTCTAGTGAAGAGGGAGCTCAACAGTGGCACAGCTGGGCAGTGTGTGAAGACCTGAGCTTCAGCCTCATCTCCTAACTCAGGCCTTTGCACCTTTGCACAGACAAAGGCTCTGTAGCATACTAACAGTGACGCTCTGCTCCATTCTGTCAGCTGAAGCGGGTGGACCTGGGGTGTCTACAACTCCCTGCTCAGTGATGCACTATAGTGCGTCCCCCTTACTCCTGTTCCCGTATCATTTTGGGGAGGCCTCTATAGTGGGAGGAAGTAGAGGGGGCACAGAAACCATGGAGCAGCAAGCTTCAACTCTGAGGACTCTGGCTCCTGCCTTGACCATTCCGCTGAGCTCACCCTTGGCAGCATGTGAGTGTCTAATTGGTAACCCCAGTGAAGCCATGTCTTGCCTTTCCCCAGTTGGCAGCGCACAACTCTGCTAATTGCTTCCTTTCTTCCTTCCTGCTTCCCTCCTCCCACCTAGCTTTGCTTACTCTCTAGATTTTCAGTTTTGATAATCCCCCTAGCTCCTCATTCACATGGGTGCTGCCATGATTATCTAGGGGGACACAGACAAGCTGCACACTCCGAGAAGAGGTGATATGTTTCAGGCTTTTGACATAGGCTCAGAGAACTATCTGAAGGACCACATATCCCAGCCAGGCAGGGGCCTGGGTTGTGTGTCTGGCTATCCATACCCAGCTGCACAGGATGGGTGGGGCTGGGGGATTTCATGTTCCCAGCCTGGGGATTCTAGGACACATGAACATCTCTCCCCCCACAGGCATTCATGCACAACACAGAGAGGTTCGTGTTGGCCAGTACTGGGTGGGTGTACAATACAAAGCCTGAAAGATTTTTGCTGGTAGGTTCTTGACAGGTTCTTGACAGAATTAGAACAATTTTCAGTGCATCAGTTGTCCGTCCAGTTGCGGAAAGGCATGTTTGCCTGTTGCTTCATCAGTACCTTATTATCTAGGCACGACAGCACTACCCCATCTCAGAAGGAACCGCTCGAGAGAGCACACGCCTGGCTCCCGGGCAGTGGACCATTTTGTCCGTCAGCATGCTTTTCGTTGAGTTTTATGAGGCAGGCAACATTCCACCCATTGCTTCCAAAAAGCCGTAGCTCAGCATGTTTTCGAGAAATCATTTTAATAAAAGACACATGAAAAAGGACAAAACCTCTTTAGCAAGTGTGAAATGAAATTTAAAAAACAGTTACAAAAATATCAAGGACTCTCATGGGCGAACTCACCATCAAGGAACCACTCGACCCCCTTCCTGGGTGAGTTGCCAGCCTCCTGTGTGGACACAGTGACGGTTGCCTTCCAGAAAGATTCATTATAAAGGGGAAGGAAGCGATGAATGCCAAGGCAAACAATTCAGCTTGCTCTCGTTAGCTCAGTTCAGGGTGCATTTTTCTTCTGTCATGGTAGCTAGCCGATGGTTTCTGGTTCGAATCTCTCCTTCCTTATACCCATCACTCTGCCACCATCTAACCTTACAGTGCTATAGATCCCCGAGGAAGATCTCCACCACGTGGATCCATCAAGGATCCTGAGGCCTTCTCTATACCATGCCACCATGCAAGTTCCTGCAGGTTGGCATTGGTTCTCCAAGTTTCTGAAAATGCCAGGCTAAAATTATCTTACCATCGTCGGGCCTATCAACTGCTGAGAAGTTTATGGGGAAAATGGTACAAAATCTCCTAAGATACAGAACTTCCATTCTAGCCACGATTTCACTGTTAATAAATTGCCGGGCGGTGGTGGCGCACGCCTTTAATCCCAGCACTCGGGAGGCAGAGGCAGGCGGATCTCTGTGAGTTCGAGACCAGCCTGGTCTACAAGAGCTAGTTCCATGACAGGCTCCAAAACCACAGAGAAACCCTGTCTCGAAAAACCCAAAAAAAAAAAAAAAAAGTGTGCCCTTAGGTACAAAGAGTGTGAAAAAGCTCCTCGACTCACTGATAAATCTACTACAAATTGAAAATATCACACACACCCCCACAAAAAGCATTCAAGGCATAGCCTACATCTCTTAAATGTTCTTAGAACACATATATTAGCCTATACCCGAGCAAAATCAGATTATACATTTCTTTATAATGTATGTGATATGGGAATGTCTGTATCTATCTGTTGCTTTTATTGGTTAATTAATAAAGAAACTGCTTGGCCTCTGATAGGACAGAAAATTAGGTAGGTGGAGTAGACAGACAGAATGCTGGGAGAAAGAAGCCGAGTCAGGCAGTCGCCATGATTCTCCCACCTGACACAGATGCAGGTTAGGGTCTTACCGGTAAGCTACCGGCTTTCTGGGCTATGCTGCCATTGCAATCTCTGTCTGGCTCCTGCGGGAGACAGAGCTTTTAAATGGAGCATTTGGAGTAAAGTACTACAGCTTGCTTGATGGCAATGTGGACTGCTATGTGCCTGGAATTGTGTGTGGCTCAGCTCTTCCTGCCTGGACAGATGGCGGAATCAAATTTGTTCAGGCAGGAGAGCATGGCGGATTCCCGCTGCCATACACAGGGATGAATTCAGACTGCGCAGTGCTCTGCGTGTCAGATTTGGATGTAACTTGGATAAAAAGAGTTTCTGTGCCGCACACTCAGTCTCAGAGTTATAAGTGCTGAGTGCGGCCCCTACCTGTTGGCTCCAGAGCTAGTAAGAAATGGTATGTCCTCCATTTTCAAATTGGAGATAGGTAAGCCAACATTCAGAGCAGCCTGCCGCTCTGCAGCTCAGAGGCCCAACTGATTCAGTCACAAGCAGCTCTGGCTCCACTCCTACAATGCTGAACTGTGCTGACCTCAGGCTAAAACTATCACAATTACCATAATAACAACACAGTTAAGGTTTAGACTGGACAAAAAAACAGGCCATGCCTTATTACCGTATTACTTCTACCTGGTGCAACTTAAATTTTTAAGAAGTGCTTAACATTTTAAAAAATGCTCCTGGATAGTAAAAAAATTACAGATTCACAATAAAACAGATTTTAAACATAGAAGACCTATAAATGGATCACAGTGTTGGATAAATGTACGTAGGCTTAAAAAATATATAAAAAATAAAGTTAATAGTTAGTAATGTGGCAGGATCAACTCCAAAAAAATCAGTTGCCTTCCTATACACTAAGGATAAGGAAGCAGAGAGGGAAATCAGAGAAGCATCACCTTTCACGATAGCCACGAATAGCATAAAATACCTTGGGGTAACTCTGACCAAGGAAGTGAAAGATCTATTTGACAAGAACTTTAAGTCTTCGAAGAAAGAAATTGAAGAGGACACCAGAAAATGGAAGAATCTCCCTTGCTCATGGATTGGGAGGATCAACATAGTAAAAATGGCAATTCTACCAAAAGCAATCTATAGATTCAACGCAATCCCCATCAAAATCCCATCAAAATTCTTCACAGATCTGGAGAAGACAATAATCAACTTTATATGGAAAAACAAAAAACCCAGGATAGCCAAAACAATCTTATACAATAAAAGATCATCTGGAGGCATTACCATCCCTGACTTCAAACTCTATTACAGAGCTATAGTATTGAAAACAGCTTGGTATTGGCATAAAAACAAAGAAATTGACCAATGGAATCGAATAGAAGACCCTGACTTTAACCCACAAACCTATGAACACCTGATTTTCGATAAAGGAGCTAAAAGTATACAATAGAAAAAAGAGAGCATCTTCAAGAAATTGTGCTGGCATAACTGGATGTCAATCTGTAGAAGAATGAAAATAGATCCATATCTATCACCATGCACAAAACTCAAGTCCAAATGGATTAAAGACCTCAATATCAGTCTGAACACACTTAACCTGATAGAAGAAAAAGTGGGAAGTACTCTACAACACATGGGCACAGGAGATCACTTTCTACGTATATCCCCAGCAGTATAGACATTAAGGACAACATTGAATAAATGGGACCTCCTGAAACTGAGAAGCTTCTGTAAAGCAAAGGACACTGTCACTAAGACAAAAAGGCAACCCACTGACTGGGAGAAGATCTTCACCAACCCTGCAACTGACAAAGGTCTGATCTCCAAAATATATAAAGAACTCAAGAAACTAGACCGTAAAAGGCTAATCAACCCAATTATAAAATGGGGCACTGAGATGAACAGAGAATTCTCAACAGAAGAAGTTCAAATGGCCAAAAGACACTTAAGGTCATGCTCAACTTCCTTAGCGATCAGGGAAATGCAAATCAAGACAACTTTAAGATACCATCTTACACCTGTCAGAATGGCTAAAATCGAAGAGGCTCCGTATGGAGTTTGATAGTCATTTGGGCAAGAAACCGCTCTTGCCTGGACTGTTGCATAAACTGGACACAGAGAACCCTCAGAGAGAGGACTGCTAAACTTGCCTAAAGGTGAGATGGTCTTTTGGGGTTCCTGACTCATGAAAGAGTCTATGAGACATTCTGTAGAACATAACAGAAAGTGACTGAACTGCCTTTAAAATTTCCTGCTTCATGGAAGTGTCTGCTGAATACTGTGGCCTGTAGGCTGAAGATGGATGCCCCAATGGTACAGAGGAACTTTGGATGACTGTACAGGCAGTGAGATGTCTCTGTCATTTCTAAAATTTTGGGTTTCTTGTTTGCTTAGGTAATATTATGTCCTTCTGGAGTCTTTAATGGAGTTGAAGAATAAATAGATAGTTATAGTTTTCCTTAGTTATGATAAAAGATAGATATAAATATTGTGACTGTAATTCTTGCTTTATAACAGTTTTGCTATAATTTTACTATGTTAAAGTTAAAGCCTTTCTTTTTTGTTTAAACAGAAAAAGAGGAAATGATGTGGGAATGTCTGTATCTATCTGCTGCTTTCATTGGTTAATTAATAAAGAAACTGCTTGGCCTCTGATAGGACAGAAAATTAGGTAGGTGGAGTAGACAGACAGAATGCTGGGAGAAAGAAGCCGAGTCAGGCAGTCGCCATGATTCTCCCACCCGACACAGACGCAGGTTAGGATCTTACCGGTAAGTTACCACCTTGTGGTGGTACACAGATTATTAGAAATGGGTTAATCTAGATGTGAGAGCTAGCCAGTAAGAGGCTATAGCTAATGGGCCAAGCAGTGTTTAAAAGAATACAGTTTCATTGTAGTTATTTTGGGTAAAGCTAGCTGGGTGGCAGGAAGCGGCCCGCCACTCCTATTTCAACATGTATGATATAATATACTGTATGTTGAACTAGAAGTAAACATAGTACCTTCCCGACCATTATAAACTCAAAAATCCTAATCAAAATCATTGTAAGATGGGACTGTCTAAAGATAGGATACATTATAGACTTATTCCCAGATCCTGAACTTTCCATGGATAGAGTACATACTCAATAAATTATAAACTGAGTTACAAACAAGTGCTGGAGTAATATGGAACACTATCTGGAGTAGTAAACTGTCATACGAGACTAGCATGATTGATTTCTATGGGCCGCAATGGGAAGACGCCAGTTGGATGGTAAGTGGAAAATCTCAGTTTCAGCATAACACACATCGTAGACGCTATCTGCAGAAAGCAGGCTATTTTTGTAGTAATGCATTGTGAAAGGCATGCCTTGAATGCTGCTGGTAGTTCTGGGAGCTAGGAAAAGGCATAGAGGATTGTGGGGGAGCTTCACACCCCCGGTATATCCGAACGACTCAGCTGCTAGAACATGATCCGTCAAGGTTATTTCCACTCGGTTCTGCTCAGCTGTTTATGCAGCGACTGTGACCTCGTCCAGAGATTTTGGCTTGCGTTTCACATCCCTTCCCTGCTGAAATAAGTATGCCTGAAAAGGAGAGGGTAAAACCTGGGGGTGGGGGTGACTGAGGAAGGAAGGCAAGCCCCTGGGGTAAACAGTTCACATGTACGTTTACAATGCTTTGACTATTTTTATAACCATTACAAAGATTAGAAAACATAGAAACAAGGGGGAGAGATGGAAACTACTTACTTTACAAATGGTACTAGCGGGTTCCCTGGGCACAGCCACCTCCAGTCTTGGTCCTTGCAGTCCTTCTAGGAGAGATGGCCAAGGAGTCTACAGAATTACTTTGCAAGACTACTGGATTCTGGATTTTGCACCTGCAGATCCAACATGCCCCCTCAAAATACTCAAAATATATGTGCATGAACATAGGGGTTTATGCCATTCATTATTCCCCAAACAATAGGATACAGCTTGAGTCTGTGCGGCACTCACACTGTCCTAAGCTACGAGTTCTCTAGGAGTAGCTGCGCATGTACACCAGCACACATGCGGTGTACCAGACCCTTGAGCTTCTTGAGGTTTGGGCATATGTGGAAAACGAATACGGAAGTCAATCCCCCATAGATACTGAGAGGTGACGCTAAGTCCCAGTTAGTTGTGTGAAGAAGCTCGTTTGAGATACAACCAACAAAGAAGTGACCTGTGGCAAACCCCAGGGAGCTATGACACCAGGGTAGGAAACCCAGAAAGCTTTGACACAGAGAGGCCGTCATCAGACCCTGGGGGTCCAGAGTTGTTAGAAACCCAGAGGAGCATATCCGAGCATCACGCTGCAGGCTCCTGGTGGGTGCTGGGAAAAGTCAGGGTCTCCAAGGCTAGCCAGGCAGGAGGCGTGGAGGTTGCTGGGACTGGGAGAGTGAAGTGGTCGGAGCAGGCATGTGTCCAAGACCACTACAGGAAATGCGCTCAGACAGGAGCCCCACCAGCTGCTTCTCCACTCAGACGTACAAGCTCTAGGTGTGAGCCCAGCCAGTAAGCCGTCAATATGTTGGTGTCAATAGCATCCCCTCCCCCAACACCCAGCTCAGGGTCTCAGGACACATGAGCCAACCTTTACACCTTGTGATGCTGTCTTTGATCTGAAGTCCTCCTGCTAGCTCGGGGGAGTGGAGATATGCACCTGAGCAGTAAAAATTGTCTCAAGTTCATGTCCTGGCCATTTTCCCTCTTGTGACTTCCTGCCATTCTTAGTTAGGCTACCATCTGATACCCCCTGAGTAACTGTTCACATGTGTGGTCTGAGGCGCTGGCTCCTCATATACGTTTGTTTAAGTTCCATGTCACATTGAGGAAGTCAGCATTTCTCTGAGAGAAACACGCTCGCTCCACTTTTCATGAGATGTACCCGCTTCTTGCACAAAGGCCGTCACTCACACTGCTTTAGTCAGTTTCTGTCTGTCAGCACAGTCTTGGCTAACACTAATCAGCCTAGAATTTAAACAGCCTTCACTTTCCCCTCAGGCTTTCTGCCATGAGATACTATGTAGGCAGCACAAGGCAAGGCATGAGCTGCCGTTTCCTGCCCAGAGCGGAAACGTTGTCCCTGAACAGAGTTCACTTTAAAAGAGAGTTGTGTGAAACCATGCTCAGAAGGATCGTGTTCCCTCAGCCTCCAACTAGGGCTCAAACCTGGGTGTCTTGATGGCTAACAGGGTCCTGTGTGGTACCTCCATGCATGCATGGGGCTGTCTGTGTGGGCAGTTGTTGAGACACTGGTCGGGGGCCACTGGTTTGGAGCCAGATCGAGGGCCCACTCTGCGATTTCGTTTCTTCTCTCAGTGTTGTGCAGGCATGCAGGAGTAGGCCAGTGCGGTCCCCTTACCAGGTCAGGTTAAGCTCTGTTAGAAATGAAAGCTCTGCCCGCTGCAACTGTCTCCCGAGGTGGCTGTAAGAAATGGCCACGACCTCAGAGGCTATTGACAGCAGTGGCTTGTCCCCTTGCAGTCCTGGAGGCCAGAAGAATGAAAGCAAGGAGTCAGCAGAGCCAGGCCACAGCGTGGCTCCGCAGGCTGCTTCTTCCTTCCCTTTCAGCTTTGGTGCCGGTCCTAGCATTCCTGGGCAGTGACCGCATCACTCCATTGTGCGGCTGGAATTTCACAAGGCTGTGTAGGTCTAAGGAGAGATTTGATGGCATTATGCCACCTGGTACCCAGGAGCAACCTCCCTTCAAGGTCTTTCTTATGTCTTTGGTCCTATGGCGCTATTTACAGGCTCTGGGATCAGACGCAGATGTGTTGTTGGGGAATTACAGAATACCCCAATGCAACTTCTGTGCTGTCAATGCTGTGGTGTCAGAAACACAAGCCATACTAGGTCCCTAAAATAGAAAGCCCAGTAGTTAACCAGTGGTCAAATGAGAGGTGTGTCTATGTACCAGACAGAGAGTTACCTGGACTCTGTCATCCTTTGTGACTCTGATCTGTGTGTCCCTGCTGGGCCAATTCCAACCCCTCTGCCAGATCTGGCCTCAGTGGGTCCTCAGCGAGAATGATCACAGGCCTATTGTGTGTGTGTGTGTGTGTGTGTGTGTGTGTGTGTGTAGAGGAACTGTAGACATAAAAGTGTTGCCATATGATAGTGCAGTGAACAGGAACTGAACAGGACTGTAATTTCTAGGAATTCTGATCGGCAAAGGCAGCAGGAAGAACTTCTGTGTTTTAGGAAATTTGGAGGTGCATAATTCTCTGGCTTTTGGCATGACACCTCCAGGTAGGGAGGCCAGGAGTTCCGATAGCTTCTGCTCCAACAGGTCTCAGCTGTCCACTCTGAGCCTAATTCAGGTTGTGAAGCTCCAGGGATTCAACCGACCTTTTCTACTACCCCTGATAGAACATGGGGAAGGGATGAAAATCAGGAGCCATCCTCTACGCCAAGGCTAAGAAACTAGGTGCTAACGAGAGTGTTCTGCGATGTGATTTCTTCTCCTTGCTTCCCAGTTCTCTAATAAGCTAAGTAATGGGGCAAACAGGCAACCCCACAAACTAAAGCCCCGGTGCATATGTCAGTGATTTTTGTATCACTGTGACCAAAATATCTGCTAGAACATGAAAGAAGAAAGGTTTATTTCAACTCATGGTTTCAGAAGGCTCTGTCTGTGACTGCTTGGTCTCAGGTGATTGCCCAAAGCGTCAGGCCAGCAGTAGAGTGTGGCCTGGGGAATCTCACCGCAGGATTAACAGCAAGCAGAGAGAAGGGGATACAGGAAGAGCCCGGTGCAGCTCTAGCTCCCACACTCACCCCAGTGAACGCTTCCTCTACCTACTACCCTTCAGTAGCTCTCAATCATGTCATATCATGAATCCATCTAAGGATTCATTCATTGTTTAGCTCCGAACCCTCATGATCCGGTTGTCTGTAGGCACTGGGGTCCTTGACATGGCCATGCTGATGTCAACAATGCACATTCATTCAGGATTTCATTTGCTCCCCACACTTTAGGCTTAGGTCAAGGGCCAGGTCTAATCACACACCCTTACCTGCAAACCTTTCTGATTTGGGCACTGCTCCATCGCCATGGTTACCATCACAATAACGTGTTAATAGACTAGAGACAGGACACAGACCCAAGAGGTGGTCTGCTTCCTTCTGCCTCACACCTCCATCTCTGAGGCCCTCTGGGAGCCTTTGTTCGGGGTCCTCATCCAGCCCTACATCAGTCTGCACACACTTGCTCTTCCATCCACCAGGTTCTCTGCGGGCCACCAGAATCAACTGAAACAATCCAAACCTGGTGTCAATAGGCAAAAGCCTTTGGGTATTTTGATTGAATCCAGACAGGATCTGTAGCTTATTTATGAACTCACATGGCTTTTGACTCCTGCCTTTTTTGCCAAATTGCTGACATATTCTTAAATTACTTAGTTTGCATGTTCCCGTCTTCTCTGTTTCTTGGCAAGATAAAGCCTCAGGCGTATGGGCTTCCTCTGCTCACAACAGAGAAGGTCTCTTTGGGCTACTGTCTCCCACCCAGACCACAGGGATCATTTGAGCTCAGCATTTAGACAAGAGCATAAGGAAGAGGAGAGGCCATGCCTATTGTTTAATCTGCATAGCTATATAATTTGAAATTTTGTGAGAATTAAAAGAATTTCCAGGGATCATTTGTGCCTTGGCAGGTTGACCTTTAATAGTCTACAGAAATCCTAAGAGCTAATGGTTGCTTTAAGGGTTAACAAGAAGGTGAGCATTGGAGAGGGGTTTGCCAAAATCCACAAGTCATTTTAGAGCACAGGAATGGCCCATCGGTTTGGGGACAGTGAACTTTGTCTTCTTAAAAACATTCCAAAAGATTCTGCCTGTGGTCTGTCATCTAAACTCCACCCAAGTCTCCGTAACCCAACCCCTTCCGGAAGATACTAACCATTCCCAAATTTAGCACTTCCCAAGGTTCAGACTGGGCCTGATTAACACATTGTAACTCTCCAATTAAAGACAGAAATTGCTTCATGTCCCTCTATTTCTACAGTTAGCCTGTAGATGTCTCACTAGAGGACATCAAAAGGAGGTATAAAGCAGCAACCTCCCACACTGTAGCTGGGATTGTCACTTCCTAAAAGGAAACTCTTGCGTGCTTTACCTAAGCCTCCCTAGTTGACTCTTGTGAATTGGTCCTGGATGGTAAAAGCATCAGCCCCTGGCCTCGTCTGCCTCAGATGTATCTGCACAGCCCTGGGACATTCATTACTGGACTCTGCTGGATCAAAATAGGCCCACAAATTTTGGAACACTCCCTTCAAATGGTAGATGAGTATGAGTGATATTTCATTTGTATTTTAATAAAGATTGCCTGAAGACCAGAAGGTAAAACTAAGTCACTAGAAGACAGGCCATGGTGGCTCACACCTCTAATCCCAGTACTAGGGAGTCAAATGCTTTTAATCCCAGCACTAGAGAGGAATATAAAACAGGATGAGACGGGAACTCTCTCTCTTTCAGTCTGAGGACTCCTTAGAGCTAAGAGCTCTCTAGAGGCTTAGCTGCTTTGCTTTTCTGTTCTTCAGCTTGAACTGCAATATCTGTCTCTGGATTTTTATTAATCGTGCTACAGGGTTTTTTATTAATCATGTTATGTGGATGGACTTCATAGTAACATACTTTGGCCAGATAACGAAAGGAGGAGGCTTGGACATAATCTGGATGGTGATCAACACCACATACAGAATTGCCATTCACTTACTACAAACAACACTAAGGGGTTATCTCACAGTTATCTTACCACAAACAACACTAAGGGGTTATCTCACAGTTCTATGAGCCAGAGATTCAGGCACCATATAACCAAATCTTCTACCCAGAGACTCACAAGACTGAAAGCCAGGTGCTGACTTGGACTGGGGTCTCCTCTGTCTCTAGCTTGAATTATTGGTAGAATTCTGGTCCTAGAGTTATAGGCTGTCAGCTGCAAGACTTCTCAGCTCTCAGAACCTGACCTTGGGACCCTGAGAACTGAGCCCCAACCACATCATCGACTTTGTTTATTGAACTCGTGCTTCTACCTTCAAATTCCTCTAGCTCATGTTAAAGGGTTGCCTACCAAAATAACCTCTCCTTGAGTATAGGGCGTTATATTGGAATTCTGTTTGCCACAGTAAGTCACCAAGATCTCCAACTCTAGAGAAAAATAGATGCCATACACTGATGACATCCAAGCAGCCTTCTGGAGAGTACCTCTAATCAAAAAAGCCATATGAGAAGCTTCCAGAAAACAAGTTCTGTAAGCCCTGCTAAGTCTGCAGATTACCTAAGTCTCTTCATTACCTATCCCCTTTGCATCCCAACACAGCTCTGACCCACAGTAGCTCAGCCTGACTGCTTCCAGGTCCCTAGCCCATGAACTCAAGTGCGGCGATATGTGCTTGCTGACGGGAGATGCTATAGTCGGAGGCTAAGCAGTACGAACACATGTACTGTCTAATGCTTCAGGGAAGCAATTGTTGATAGTGGGGAAATGCTGCATTGCAACATGGGAAGAAAAATTTCAACAACAGCGCTGTCTTCCTGGGCTCAAAGACAGAGATCTCATCTGGGCCTCTGTCACATTCTCAGTTACGCTGTGCTCACCACTGGCTCCTGTCCCTCTTCTGTGGGAGGTGACAAGCCATATTGCCAAAGAACCAGCCCATTCCCTGGAGCCCTGCTGCTTCCTGGTTCATTCCAAAGTCTTCCCAGCATCTTCCCTGGTTCTGATTTGTCCTTAGCTCCACACTGAGAGCCGAGCTTACCATCTGGCTATCCTTCTGTGGTCTCCTTGCTTTTCTCTTCCTGACTGCCCCTGCTTGTGCCATGGTACATGGAATGTGAACTGAAGCTGGCATGATGAGTAAGAAGAACAAGGCTGAGACCTCCTAGCCTTGGTGTGAGTGCCATGGCTTAATTTAAGCCATTTCTCAATAGGAAAGGAACTCATGATGCTAGGCTGCTTTTGTCCCCCCCGCCCCCACCACCACCACCACCACCACCACCACCACCACCACCACCACCACTCCAAGCTGTGAATTCAGCACGGGAAAATCATAGCATCTCTGCATCTTCCCTCCTTTGTCAGCGCCACACCCTCTGGAAGTTTCCAGATAGTGTTGAGAATCCCTAGGGCCCAAAGGGGCTGGATGCCTGGGCTGTACCCTGCACCCAGAAGAATAAATGAACAAGACTTGGCTTCAGAACTTTCCTTCTTACTGCCCAATGGAAACCTCTGTCAGCCCTATGAGAAGCTGGGAACAAAGGACTCTTTGGGCTCCCTCTCCACCATCTACAGAGCAGGGAGAGGCTGTCTTTCTGAGCAGCAGCAAACCCATGTGATATGCCACTCCAGACGAAACAAAGCTAGGGCCACGACTATTATGATTTCAGGTCAGTTCATCCTGAGCTGTCAGTGGCCAGAAGGCACACAGTGACACAGTCCAGCTCCCTCGTCAGCTCTTGCCTCTGTAAATCATTAGCACTAAACATGAGATGTGCCTGGATCTAATCTAACCCAAGCTCAATCGCTTCCCTCATCTGATTGGGACCTGCCTGGATCTTGTTCTTCCCACTTTGGCAGGTGTACAGAAAGCACCAGGGACACACTTCTGTCCAACTGGGACTATGTGTCCAGAAAGCAGGGAGAGAAAACAGTGTTGGGGACCTGGCAAAGCCTCGCCCGGGTAGACAATGGATCTCTTGGATTTTGGTATAAATTCACAGATCTTGGCATTCTGAACCTGTGTTGTGGATAACCATGACATTTTTTGAAGTTTCCTAGAATTTAAAGATGTCATACCTTCTAAGGCAATAATGGAAACCAAATGTTTAACACCCTATCAAGATCTATGAGGTCAGAGAATATGCTGGGGTACTTCCTGTCCAGAGAACCAAACCTGTGGTGTGCTAAGGAAGTGACTGCAGGAATCACAATGTGTTCATGATCCGAGTGGCCAAGCCTCAAAGGCTGTTGGTTCTAAGAGTCATTCCCCAAATTCACATTGTTGAGTTCAGAGGTCACCTGTTCCATCTACCCTCTTCTCCAATGCTTCGAAGGATTCTCCAGCCTCAATAATTCTTGAAGAAGCTTTGGGTCAACTTGAAAATGTATCTACGTGAAGCCAAGCCGATGACCCGGTTGATTCCACACGGTCTATTACTCCTGTGCCTATCCTCTAAAGGCAAGGGGTCTGAGATACCAACGTCAATCTGCAGAGAGCGGTACTTCTCTCAAATCCAGATCTGCAGCTAGAGTTAGCTCCAATGATGGCAGTGGACTGTCTACAAATGGGATTCATTGGAATTCGAGGATAGAAGTGCTAAACACAAAAGTGATCAGAATTTGTTAGAGGAACCCACACACTGATATGTTTTATCCTCACAGTGGACAGACAATAAGAGAAAAGGGATGCTCTGGATAACCTATAGAAAGAGATCAGAGCTGGAGTTCACATGGGGGTGTGCAGAACTTGGTGTGGGAACCAGCTGCTTTCAGCGTTTGGGCAATGGCCCAAACACCTTTGTCAGTTGCCTGGAGTGTTTTGAAGGCCCTGGCTCAGCCCATGGGGAAAACCTGCAGTGGCAGAGTGGCCAAGGCATGCTTTTCTTTTCTTTTCTTTCTTTCTTTCTTTCTTTCTTTCTTTCTTTCTTTCTTTCTTTCTTTCTTTCTTTCTTTCTTTCTTTCTTTCTTTCCTTCCTTCCTTCCTTCCTTCCTTCCTTCCTTCCTTCCTTCCTTCCTTCTTTCTTTCCCTTCCTTCCTTCCTTCCTTCCTTTCCTCCTCCTCCTCCTCCTCCTCCTCCTCCTCCTCCTCCTCCTCCTCCTCCTCTTCCTCCTTCTCCTCCTCCTCTTCTAGATGTAGAAAGAAAATGAAAGCCCTTGAGGGACCTTCGGGAGGCCCTACACTGTGCCTTCCGGATGAGCCAGCATGGCTGTCACAGCAGCAAGCCCCTACTTGCCCCACATGACCAGGCAGCTTTCAAGGTCCTTGCTCCCACTTTAGAATCTGGAGGCACTGTAGGAAGAAAGTGATGCTTCCATAAGCAAAGTACAGACGGCGGCACATTAAAGACTCTGGTGAAGGGTGTGAGCCACAGCCAAAGCCAATCTGTCTCTTGCTTGTGCCCTGTTTGTAAGGTATCGAGAGGCAGGGTAACTATTGATCCCCTCCCCCACTCCAAGTATTCTGTCTAGGAGACAGGCTATGTTTTGTGCTATGCTAGTCTGCTCAGGCTACTCTAACAACAACAACAAAATACCATAATCTAGGAGGTTCACCAGTAACTAACACCGTAAGTTTCTTTGACTGGGAGCCCAAGATGAAGGCACCGGAAAAGATGGTGTCTGTCGAAGGCCCCCCTTCCTGTTTCCATTGGTTTCTGACTGTCCTTACATGGTAGAAGTGAGGCAGTGTCCAGGGATTCATTTTACAAAGGCACTCGTGTCAAACAGAAAGAACTGTGCTCTCTAAGCCGACACTGAAGGCCCGCTCATCTCTCACCACACTCACCTGGGGGACACAATAAACCTTGGGTTGATGGAGCACAGATTGTCAGCCTGTCCATCTGTGGTCACTGCTTGCCAGGTCACAGCCATGATCATAGTCATGCTCAATGCCTCTTAGAGGTCACCCGCACACACCTTGGAGAAATACACAATTTTAGGTGTTAATGCAGGGACTCTTGTGGCCATGGTGGTCATGCTGAAGAGTGATGCATAGCATATTTGTATAGATACACTTACACATGTACACATACAGGTGAACACGTGCAAAATTAGGAAAGCCTGAATGGGGCCGTGGATGCATGGATGTCAGTCTTTGGATTGTAACAGTGTACTGTTCTTATGCAGGCTGCTACCAATGTGTGAGAATGGAGATTTCCTTGTATAATCTCTTAGAGCTGTATGTGGTCCTATAAGTATTTTCTAAAAAATGAAAATCAATCCTTATAGTCTGAAGTGTACTTAATTAACGATTTTAAGAATCAGGGAGTGAGGCCCAGAAAGAGCACCTTTCCCTTTATCTCTCTCCACCCCTCAAATCTCAGGATGCATATCCAGCAAGTTGTCTCTTTCCCCAGCACCCTATGCTACCTGGCTGAGACCCAGGCTACCTGGCACAGGGCAGAGATGGACCCCTACTACCACTACAGTTGTCCCCTAGAGTGATAACAATTCAATGCTGGGAGCTACAGGGAAAGGAGTCGGCTGGACATTGCTGGGGGGTCTCAAAGCAGAGAACTGGTGGGAAGGAAGCTTGGAAACTGAGGGCTAAGAATGAATTTTTTTTTTTAAGAATGAATTTTTGAGGGCATTCTGTGAATGCAGATACCACACAGTATCCATCTCACATTAGGCAATAAAGTCTGACTCTACATAGAGAGATGAGACGAACCAGGCCATTTCCATCCACCCAGCTGGGGACCAGTTGGCTGAACCACCCACTGAAGATCGTTTAGACCATCACCAGTGCTGACTACTTGCTGGATTGAGAAGAGGAAGATAAAGAACAAACAGTCATAGAACAAGCATCCCCAAAGGCTAAATCATGGAAAATCTATTTCTATTAGTGTGGTGTTTTGCTTCTTGGAGATCCCCCCAAATTAAAATCTCGATATTTTCTATTTTATAGCAAGTATGTGGTCTATCTCATTTGTTGCTATTGATACTTTATCAATATGCTGTAATTTTAAGAGCATCCTATGATCAGGTACTCTGAGCAGATGCTGACAGTATACAAGAAAACAAGAGTGGTCTTAAGGGTGTGTCTGTTCTGTTGTTTCAAATTCATAACAGCTCAAGGCCTTGCTTCTCTCAAGGTCTTTGTTCTCTCCATAGTTGTTCTAATGGGGCAGGGTCCTGATGGTCACAGTGGTGCGAGGGTGGATCTATGGGTGCCATTCAAGCAAACTTTAGTTCTCCCTGCTCAGTCTTGAGAGCACAAGGGATGCTAACTGAAAAACCAAGCATCTATCTGTTCTAAAAGTCAGAATTCTCTACTGCGCTTAATGGTGCATGTTCTTGCCTGTGGAAGCTATTGTTGTTGGTGTGTGCATGCATTTGTGTGTGTGTGTGTGTGTGCTGCATTCTGTTTTGTTTGGAATTGTGTTTCAAGCAGCAATCAGGAGGATTGGATTGCATTTCCTTTCTTGGAGAGTTATTCAATCTTGATTCCTTCCCCAAGGTACGTCCTTTCTCAATTGCCCAGGGCAAAACTTCTCCAGTTGAGTGTTAGTAGGTTGCCTCGAAATATACACAGAATGCAAATGGGAATGGGACTCTTGGCTTGACTTCATTAACTACAATTTATTTGCATGACCACTAACAATTAGAAACTTAAAATATTTGCCAGATGTTCACACCTGATCATATTACAAGACAGCTATTTTAAAACTGCTCCAAGGCCAACATCCTAAAGCAAAGTAATCAACCTATGAAATTCAGAGCAATGTATATTGGCATCACATGGTATGTGATGGTCACACACAAACTGGTGGGTAATTGAACTGAGTAATCGGGAACATGATAAGTTTGAGGCTATAGTTTGCATTCACTGAGACACCTGAATTGTACAGAAATGTGGATTTCTAGCCTTAATCTTCATTATAAGCCACTATCTTGCATAAAATAATAGACCACATTTTTTACAATTCATGTGAAAATTACCTACAGTGCTCCTGCTTGGTAAGGAACTGAAAGTCTACTATGAGGACCCTCAGATTACAGGGCAAGAAATGGATGTCTATATTTTAGTAAACATTTTTTTTAACTTTCTGGTAGATACGATACAGGGAATTTAAAACGCACATTTGGCTCCCCTAGGGCTTTGTGTGTGATTCAAGAGGGGCCCCGGAAAATGAAGGGTCCTCACTCTGGGAAGATGTCACAGAATAAAGGGCTGACTTTGGGGACCCTTGCACACACATGTCAGGAATGTGCTGTTGAAGATTTCTTTGGCACATTTACAGCCAGCCTCTCCCAGATCCTGTTAGTCAGGTCAGCTACAAGTGGAGTTTCGGTCACGAAGCCAGAACAAACCATACTAGATCTGGAGGAGCCGGGAGCAATGGTTCAGTCCAGACAATCAGGGATTGAGGAGCACAATAGCACTCAAGGGAGGATCTGGTAGCCTCATCAGCAAGACACACAGCCAGTTTCAAAGCAAAAGGAAAACTCACTGAACCCCAGTGAGAATGTTTGGAACAACCATGGAAAGCAGCAGTGTGTTTCTAGGTTGAAGGGCACAGGGCGCTGGAGCAAGCCGAGTGGACTTAAAGTTGTCAGTTCAAGGATGTGATTTGAGATCTTTGTTTAGGTCCAACACTTATTCATATTTTCAGAACAGAGTAGGACCCCCTCCACTGCAGAGCTGTCTTTCCTGACATTACGCATCTCTGTTTATTCTGGAGTAGACACGGGGATGGGCTCTTGGTAAGCGGTGGCAAGTAAGACTTAGAACCTGACTAGGAGGAAATGGTAATTTAGTAATGGGGGTAACAAGTGGAAAAGCAATTGCAATATAGTATCTTAAGATCTGTGATTCTGGAAGGTTCTGGCTACAACTTATGTGTCTAAAAAGTCATCCTGGTAAGAGGAGAGAGGACTGTAAACAAAGAGGTATTAGAACAGTGGTTCCCAGTCTGTGGGTAGCGACCCCTTTGGAAGTCAAATGACCATTTCACAGGGGTCACCTAAGACCATTGGAAGACACAAGTATTTACATTATGATTCATAACAGTAGCAAAACCATAGTAATGAAGTAGCAATCACCACAACATGAGGAACTGTATTAAAGTGTCCTAGAAGGCTGAGAACCACTACATTAGAGTACTAAAGAAGATGAACCAGTGGGAAGGACAGCCCAAGAAGAGACTCAGCATGGATACCAGCAGACTTCTCAGTTGCCCCTTTGTCAGTGCTCCCTTCCTTGGCCTGGATGTCCTTCCCACACCCCCACCCCACAAACACACAGAAGGCATGCTGGGCTGATCTGAAATGTTCCCTGAAGGGCTCTTGTGTGGAAGGGCTGGCCTCCTACACAGCAATGTTTACAGATAAGATTTGGAGAACTGATTAGATGGATCATAAGGACTCTGCCCACCATTGGATTATCCCATTGATGGGATCCTAAGGATGTGATATTGGGATGACTTGGAAACTAAGGGGTGGAAAATTCTTGAAACTTAGGAGCCTGCCCTTGGGGAATGTCTTGTTCCTGGTCCCTCCTCTCATTTATTTATTCACTCATTCATTCATTCATTCACTCATTCTCTCTGTGTCTCTTTCTGTCTCTCTGTGTGTCTCTGTCTCTCTTTCTGCCTCTCTCCACTCCCTCCCCCTTCCCTCTCTCTGCCTTTCTGTGTTCCCTCACTGTGCACATGTGCACTGGTATTCTAGATCATCATAGGCCCCAAACCTTCAAGAAAGAGTGACTGTAGACTGAAACCTCTGGAAATCTCTCCAATGACAAATCTTTCTTTCCTTCTTTATTGCCACCATCTTGAGTGTTTCCTCACAGGGGGTGACCACTGGCACATGTAGAGCACCTGCTCCAAAGCTTTGTAGTCCCAGCTTCCCTTAGACAAATGAAGGTTTACCAGTGCCATCATCCATTTCCCCCAAATCAGCATACAGCTGGGATTTTTGTCAGTTACTAAAGTTAAGTAGATTTATCAAAATTAATAAGTATGGGTACCAACCCTCCTGATATTTATGAAACAAACAAACAAATAAGAAACTCAATTCTAGTGTGAAGAGACGCTGAAGGTGGACCAGTATCAAATACCACTTCATTGCTTTTGAGAAGCTATCAAAGACCGAGGAAACAAAGTGATGGAAGTCCATTTGAAGACCACAGTCAGAATCCCAAGTCTTTTCTAAAGCAACCAACTGCGGGATTTGTGGAGACGTGCTGTACATATCACTTGTGAGAAAGACACCTGTGGGACCTCCACAAGGACCCACAAGCCAGCAGGAGGCTGTGGCTTTGTGTCAAAAGATTAGTGAGATGTTCGTGTTTATTTTTAAAAAATGAAATAAAATAAATACCCAAATATTGTTTTCATGTGTTTTCTGCCTAATTGACTTTTTGATTAATAAATGAGCAATGGAGTTCTAATTTGCTAGACTGAAGATCTTAGGCCCTGAAGGGGAAATTCAAGTTGCTCATAGAAAAGTCACTGGTTAATAAAGAAGCTACTTTGGGCCTGTGATAGGGCAGAATAGAGCAAGGTATGAATTCCAAGCAGAGAAAGAAGATCAAAGTATACTATGTATGTGCCCGTGAAGACAGATGCCCTGGAACCTTACCAGTAAACCACAAGTCTTGTGGTAAAATGTAAAATAATAGGAATGGGTTAACTTAACATGTAAGAGTTAGTTAATAAGAAGCCTGAGCTAATAATCCAAGCAATGTTGTAATTAATATAGCATCTATCTGATTATTTGGGGTTTGGGTGGCTGGAAACAAACAAGCAGTCATCTCCATCTACAAATTGGTGCCCAATGTGGGGATGACTACATTCACATCAAACCTGAGAGAGCTTAAAAAAGAAATTCAAGACACAAATAAAACAGAGTTTAACACAGCTTCTTGGTTGTCGCATTTTTTTTCTTGGATGGGCTCTGTTTACTGACGGCAAACAGGCACACTGTGACTCCTTTAAGAGAGGCCTTCCTGACTCAGCATTGGAAGTGAAGGCTGCACGGCTTCTTTAGGGGAGGGCTTCCTGATTCACACTAGTTGCACAAACAGCTGTGGCTCTTTCAAGAGGCGGAGCACTTAAATGGGGTCTGTGAGCAACATGTTACAAATTGCTTAATGGTAACATAGACCTGCTGTGACTCTGGAGCTAGGGTGGTGTGCATGACTCTCAGAGAGAGTAAACATGCCTCCACCATATTGAACTGGGCAAAGCAGGTAGAGCTGCAGAATTGGTTCTAGACATGCCTGCTTAGCTTTTTTTTTTTTTAAAGGTGCTCCTGTACACATGCATTAAAGGCAGATTCAGGTGAAAAAGACCTCTCAATGGTCAGTGTTGGGTAAATGTACACAGGCTTGAGAGAGAGAGAAGAGTATAGAAAAAATACAACAAAGTCTTTAAAGAGACAGAGTACAGACAGTCATATATTAAAGGAGTAAAGAAAAATAAGTCACTCAAAGATAAAATATGCACAGAGAGTCTGGGTTATGTATATTATTGTGCTTTCTTTAAATTTTTTGACTGCAGAAAGATATTTGATTCTGAGGCTGCTAAGCTAAACCAACATAGGTATTTTAAAGGTATCTTGACTTCACAATTTAGGTCTAAGGATACATTGTTTAGAAAAAGAGGTTCTGTTTTGTTTCCACAGAGGATAGAAAGCTGTGGATTCTTTACCAGCTAACATGGTTTGATCAAAGAAGATCCCCTAACGCAATGGCCCAGATGGTCTAACATCCATGGCAGCTTCAGGACTGCTAGCTAAGATGGACCTCCCACACAGAATGCCACATGAAAGACCTAATTAACAGTGTTCCCAGCCAATAAAAAGTAGTCTAAAAAACAATGCCCAAATTCCCTAAATGACTGTTTATAAATGTTTGTTTTCATTTAAAGGGAGATATGCTATAAAGATGAATACTTTACATTGGTATGGATTTTGGTTTATTAAAACAAATTTAAGGTCAATTTTGTTATATGTATAGTTCTCCTCTTTATTAAAGTATTGTGTTTGTGCAGCTCATTTAAAAATATAATGCATAATTTAAAAATATTGATTGATAGATAGTTATCTATAATAGTCAATCTTGTAGTCATGTTAGGTTTTCTAGATGTACAGATATATTTCAGATGGATAGTTATTCTTCAAATCTTCCAAAGATTTACAAAATATGGCATTTAAAATATTTTAAAAACTTAGACTTTTCTTGACAGTAAGAAATGTCTGCTTCTAGCAGCACCAATTACTTCAGAGAGGCTGATGGGCATTAAAGTAACTCATTATGGAACTGGCCTTTACTATGGCAAGGATAGCCATTTGGGCAAGAAACTACTCTTGCCTGAACTGCTTAATGGTATGCTGTATGAGCTGGACATGCAGGACTCACAGAAAAATGACTGCTGAAGTTGTCTAAAGAAGGTGAGACAGCCCTTAAGAGTTCCTGCTTCATCAAAGAGTCTACCAGACATTCTACAGGACACAGAAGAGTGACTGACAAATGCCAATAAAGGCAAAATGGTCTTTTAAATTTTTTGCTTCATAGACAAGTCTGCCAGATACTATGGGCATGTAAGATTGTTTGGTATGCCTGTAGTATGATTTATATTATTAGAAGCAAAAAACAGGTTTTTTTAGAGACATATATTGGGCCATTATTTGTCTTTATCCGTGCAGGTATACCCATGATGGTCATAACTTCTAATAAAAGCATGATTATTGAATCAGCTTTTTTTGAGCTCAAAGCAGTTACCTATTGAAAACTTGAATAGGTGTCAATGGTCTGGCATACATATTTTAATTTTCCAAATTCTGCAAAGTGGAATACATCCATCTGTCAGATTTTATTTTTTTGAGTACTCGTTGAATTATTCCCTGCATGTAATGGTATTTGGTTATATAAAGAACAAGTAGAACATCTCCTTATAATCTCCTTAGTTTGTTGTTATGTAATAGAAAACTCTTTTTTAAAACCTTTGCTATCCTCTCTCCTCCAGCCCGGCAAGATGCCCAAGGGAAAGAAGGCCAAGGGGAAGAAGGTGGCCCTGGCCCCCGCCATCATGAAGAAGCAGAAGGCTAAGAAGGTGGTGAATCCTTTGTTTGAGAAGAGGCCTAAAATCTTTGGCATTGGGCAGGACATCCATCCCAAGAGAGACCTCACATGCTTTGTCAAATGGCCCCACTACATTAGGCTGCAGCAGCAGAGGGCCAACCTCTATAAGTGGCTTAAAATTCCTCCTGCCATTAACCAGTTCACCCAGGCCCTGGACCAGCAAACAGCTACCCAGTTGCTTAAACTTGCCCACAAGTACAGGCCAGAGACAAAGCAGGAGAAGAAGCAAAGGCTGCTGGCCCATGCTGAGAAGAAAGCTGTTGGCAAAGGGGATGTCTCAACTAAGAAACCACCTGTCCTTTGAGCGGGCGTCAATACAGTCACCACTTTGGTAGAGAACAAGAAGGCTCAGCTGGTGGTAATTGCCACAATGTAGACCCCATTGAGCTGGTAGTCTTCCTGCCTGCCCTGTGTCAGAAGATGGGGGTCCCCTACTGCAACATCAAGGGAAAGGTCAGGCTGGGGCGGCTGGTCAATAGGAAGACATGCACCACTGTTTCCTTCACACAGGTTAACTCGGAAGACAAGGGTGCTCTGGCCAAGCTAGTCAAAGCTATTAGTACCAATTACAATGACAGATATGATGAGATCCGCTGCCACTGGGGAGGCAACATCCTAGGTCCTAAATATGTGGCTCGAATTGCCAAACTGGAAAAGGCAAAGTCCAAAGAACTCGCCACTAAACTGGGTTAAAAGTACTACTGAGTTTTCTGTACATAAATATAATTACAAAACTTCCCCCCAAAGAAAATAAAACCTTTGCTATTGACATGATGCTTTTTAAAATGAAATTTTGAGTCCTTTAGCACATTTTCAATCAATAATCGATGAATTTCTGCATTACCTTGAGCTAGAGGACCTGGCAGACCCATATGGAATTGGATGTGTGTTATGTATATGGGACAAATCCTGTTCCTGATTATATATAGAATCTTAATGAATAATAAAGCCAATTTTATATCATCTGGTATAAATTCAGTGGTTTTAATATGCAAAACAATTCTTTCTGCATATTGTGAATCAGTAAATCCACCCCAACAGTTGCATAACACACAGAAAAGAGAGATTATGATACAATTATGACATGACCCCCACCTGTGACACACCTCAACCAACTAGCTCCCCTGTATGAGAATCCCAAACTACAGAGATAGCTGAAATTTCTGAGAAAGAATACAGAATCTTAGTTTTAAAGAGAAATATTGATCACATAGAAGAGTCAAGAAAACAGGGGCTCAAGTCAAGGGAATCTATCAAAGTCCTACATATAGAAGTCTTCAAGATGAGTGGAATGGTGGGCAAATTGGAGGAGAACAGGAAGGGACAGTGCAGCACAGAATCAGAAATGCTGAAAGAGAACCAGAGATACTTGAAATAGAAGAAATAGTACTTTAAATAAAAAAAAAAACACATCAAAAATCATCATTAAGAGACAGGATCACACAGAATCAAGACAAGAATACAAACAGGCCTATATAAGAAAATTAGAATCATGGATGATATTTCCGTGGAGTTTGGGATAGATTCAAGAGGCCAACCCCAAAAGTAAGTAACTGAAGTAGAAGCAGAGATAAAATCAAATAAAGCAGATAATTCCATGAAAGTATAAAAGAAAACTTCCCAAACATAGAAGAACTATAAATTCAAACATAAGAGGTATACAGAAGTTCAAACAGATGTGATCAGAGAATAAACTCTATTACATGTCATAGTAGAATGACAAAAATACAAAATAAAGAATCCTAAAAGAGAAACAAGAATAAAATATCAGCTCACATAAAAAAACAGAAGTACTAGAATTACCTCAAACATTTTATCAACAAGCATAAAAGCCAGAAAAATATGAAATTAAATATTCCAACCTCTGAAAATAAGTAACTAAGAACCAAGAATGTTATACTCAGAAAAAGTATCTTTCAAAATTGCACAAAATTTAAAGGCTTTAAAACAGACACAAATTAATTCGCAGCAACCGAGCAAACTCTGAAGAAAATCCTTAATGGAATTCTTTATAAGGAGGAGGAAGAAAGATAGCCTCCTTCACCAGGATACCTGAAAGTGTACACTCCATAAACCCATAATCAAACTAGACCCAGGAAAGAAACATCTATAAACAAGGCAGTAAATCAGTGAACCCTAAAAACTAATATGGGGAAGGAAAAAGAAATACCAAATAGAACAGCATCAAAGAAATTTATAGAAAGTAGCAAATCCATTTCCATAATAAATTTAAATGTAAATGATCTCAACTTACCACTAAAAAGATGTGGACTAATAGATTGGATTAAAAAACTAGAACAAACTATATGTTGTCATCAAGAAACACACATAAACAAAAAAGGATAAACACATACATACATACACACACGCCCTCCATATCAAAGAATGGGAAACAAACTACAAAGAAAATTGATACTGTAAACAAGTAGGTATAACTATTTTTATAGCAGATAAAGTAAGTTTCAAATCAAAACTAGTTAGAAGAGATAAAAGGGATGTGTGTGGCTGAGAAAAACAAGTGTATTCTCTAACTTTTGGGCAGAATATTCATATTTTAAAAGTAGAAATTCATCAAAAAGATGTAACAATTGTCATGCTATGTCTTCAACATAACATATGTCTACAACATTTATGCACTGAATGTTGGAGCTGCTAATTTCATAAAATAAACACTACAGGGCCACATAAATCCTATACAATAATAGTGAAGACTTAAGTACTCTACTTTAATGTTTAGATAGATCTTCCAAACCTAAAACAAGCAATAAAATTTCAGAGCTAAAACAGATTATGGATCAACTGAACTTAAATTATATACACAATACTCTACCCAACAGATAGGGAATACACATTTTTTTCCTCTCAACTTTACATGTCAACTTCTCCAGAGTTGATAATATCAAAGGACACAAGTGTCTCAACGGATACAATAAATTTGTAAAAATTCCAGTCATCATATCACAATTTAATAAAAGTAGAAATTAACAAGAATGATTACAGAAACCACAAAAATACTTGTAGACTAAACAATACATTTTTGAATTGTTTAGTGGGTCATCCAGGAAATCAGAGTGGAAATTAAAAGATCCCTAGAGACAAATGAGAATGAGTGCACAGCCTGTCAGAACCACTGGGATTCTGCCAAAGCAGTCCTAAGAGAAAGAGTTATAACAATAAGTACTCACAGTAAAATTTCTGAGAGGTCCTAGAGAGATGGCTCAGTGGTTAAGAGCACTGACTGCTCTTCCAGATTTAATTCCCAGCACCCACATGGCAGCTCACAACCACTTGTAACTCTCACTACAGGGACCACACTTCCTCTTCTGGCCTCCGTGGGTATACAGATAAATGCAGGAAAAATGTCCATATACATAAGATAAAAATAAATAAATCTAAAATATCTCAGAGATAGCAAATAAATAACCTAATGATGCATTTAAAGATTCCTGAAAAAAAAAAAAAACAAAAAACCAAGTAGCCAGTCGGAATTCCAATAGATGGCATGAAATAATGAAGACTGGATATAGAGAGACAGATAGAACAATACACAAAACCAACTCAAGAGTTGGACTCTGAAAAAAATTAATCCCTAAACAATCAGATGAAAAAGAGGAAGAAGACACTAATGAACAAAGCTGGAGGTCAAAGAATGTCATTACAGGAATCCCAATGAGCACAGACTATTGCTAAAGGTTAATTTTTAAACGTATCCTCTAAAGTGCAAGAAAAACTAGAGGAAGCCACAGAACTTCTATGTGTATATCATCTACCAAAATTAAAACCAGGAGCTCTAAGCAACCGAAAGAGACCTATTCTATGTCATGAGAGTGAAGCTGTAGTCAAAGTTCTTCCTTCAAAGAAAAGCTCAGGACTGGATGGAGTCTACACTGAATTCTATCAAATTTTCATGGAAGAGCTCCTAATTCTCAACTTGTTCCACAGCACATAGCATGAAGGAACACTACCATTGAATGCAAATGGATGGAAATAGAAAACACTATCCTGAGTGAGGTAACCCAGACCCAAAAAGATGAACATGGGATGTACTCACTCATATTTGGTTTCTAGCCATAAATAAACGACATTGAGTCTATAATTTGTGATCCTAAAGAAGCTAAATAAGAAGGTGAACCCAAAGAAGAACATATAGTTACCCTCCTGGATATGGGAAGTAGACAAGAATGCCGGGCAAAAAATTGGAATCTTGGGGGTGGGGTGGGATGGGGGGTCAGGGGAGATGGGGAGAGAAAAATGAGAAGGGGAGGATGGGGAGAACTTGGGGAAATGGGATGGTTGGGATAAAGGAAGGGTGGATATGGGAGCAGGGAAGTATATATCTTTATTAAGGGAGCCATTTTAGGGTTGGCAAGAGACTTGAACCTAGAGGGGCTCCCAGGTGCCCAGGGCAGAGGGGCTCCCAGGTGTCCAGGGCGATGTCCCCAGTTAGTTCCTTGGGCAGCTGAGGATAGGGAACCTGAAATGGCCCTATCCTATAGCCATGCTGATGAATATCTTGCATATCACCATAGAACCTTCATCTGGCGAAGGATGGAGATAGGGACAGAGACCCACATTGGAGCACTGGAATGAGCTCCCAAGGTCCAAATGAGGATCAGAAGGAGGGAGAATATGAGCAAGGAAGTCAGGACCGCGAGGGGTGCACCCACCCACTGAGACAGTGGGGCTGATTTATTGGGAGCTCACCAAGGCCAGTTGGACTGGGACTGAAAAAGCATGGGATAAAACTGGAATCTCTGAACATGGCAGACAATGAGGGCTGATGAGAAGCCAAAAACAATGGCACTGGGTTTTGATCCTACTTCATGTTCTGGCTTTGTGGGAGCCTAGCCAGTTTGGATGCTCACCTTCCTAGACCTGGATGGAGAGGGGAGGAATTTGGACTTTCCACAGGGCAGGGAACCCTGACTGCTCTTTGGACTGGAGAGGGAGGGGGAGAGGAGTGGGAGGAGGGGAAGGGAAATGGGAGGTTGGGAGGAGGCAGAATTTTTTTTTTCAATAAAAATAAATAAATAAATAATAAAAAATGAAGGAACACTACAAGACCAATCAGTGAAGTCACTATTATTCTAATACCAAAATCAAGTTAAAAAAAATTAACAACAAAAATCTTACCCTGTTCAGAACGGCTACCCAAGAAATCTGCCAACAGATGTTGGAAAGAAAGCAGGGAGAGGGAAATCCTTGTTCACTGCTGGTGTAGTACAAATTAATATAGTATAGAAATCAGTTTGGAGGCTCTTCATAAATTAAAAACAGAACTGTAGTAGGAGGCCACTTGTTTGTTCCCAGCTGCTCAGCCTGAAATAATCACACAGAAACTATATTATTTGCAATACTGTTTGGCCAATAGCTTAAGTGTATTTCTGGGTAACTCACATCTTAAATTAACCCATCTCCATTAATCTGTATATTGCCAGAAGACTGTGGTTTACTGGATGAAGTTTGGGTGTCTGTCTCCAGCAGGGCTGCATGGCATCTCTTGACTCTGCCTTCTTTTTCCCAGCATTCAGTTTAGTTTTCCCCACCTACCTCTATTTTGCCCTGCACAGGCCCAAGACAACCCTTTATTAACCAATGGTATTCACAGCATACAAATGGGAATCCCACATCACAGAGCCCCAATATGATGCGTCTATTCCACTCTTGAGCATAAATCCAGAGAACTCCATACTCAACTCATCTTCAGAGATAGTTACACCCTAATGCCTACTGTTTCTTTATTCACTGTAGCAAAGAATTGGAATCAGCCTACTTACCTATCAACAGGTGAGTGGATAATGAAAATCTATCACATATTAAAAATGGAATAGTATTCAGCCCTAAAGAAAAATTAAATCATCCACATCCTGTCTGATGCTAGATGGCTCAGGTGAGTGCGAACTCCCCACAGGTCAGCCTGGGTCCGCAAGACCAGGCTGGCAGGAAGACATTCACAGCCTGTCTAATGTGCAGGCAGATGCAAGCCATCCCCAAGCCAGCCCAGCACCTTGTGGAGCCCGACAGGTGGGTCCCATTATGATGAGCAAGTATGTGGAGGAGAAATGGGAGAGAAAAGGAAGCAGCATGGTTCATGTGGAAAGAGCCAGAACAGAAGTGAAGGTGGTGAAGAGTGTGGCTGAGGTGGGAGACCTTGCCCCCGGGGCCAGGGTGACGTCCAAGCCCAGGCTGCTGCCAAGGGCTATGTCTGGGTCCATGGTCATACCACAGCCAGGGGCTGTGTGACCATCCTTGGCCCATATGGCTACCAAAGGCTGTAAGGATGCCCAGTGTATGGGCTGACACTCATGGCCATGTATGTGTCCAAGAGTCATGCTGCTGCCATGGCAATCTGGGTAGCCTGTTTTGCCCTCAGGGGCCATGGTGTCATGCAGACCCAAACTTCTGTCAAGGGTCATATCTAGGTCCATGGCCCTACAGCAGCCAGGGTCAGAGTTGACCTCTATGGCTCCTGTTGCAACCAAGAGCTGTATGGTTGCCCAGGGTTTGTTCTGATCAGCTACCTGGGACCAGTGAGTGCCCAAGGGCCATGCTGCACCAGGGGCCATACAGACCTAAGTGGCACAAAAGGCTATCCAGTGCCATGGTGACATCCAGGCCATGAGTGAAGCAGGGCCATGTGTGGGTCTGTGACCCTATAGTGGCCAGGGTCTATGTTGATGCCCACGGCTCCTGTCGCCACGAGAGTCACAGGTCCAGGCCACTACCTGGGGCGATCTTGGTGCCTGAGGGTTGTGCAGTGGCCAGGATCATGGTAGACTGGGTGAACTGCACTGTCACCTGGGGCCATGGCGGCATCTTGACCCAGGCTGCTGCCAACGATCATGTCTGGGTTTATGGTCCTATCGAAGCTGTGGTCTGTTAATGTCTGTGGCCTATGTTACCTCAGAGGGCCGTAGGAATGATGCATGATGAAATCAGGAGGCTGTGCTGAGCCTGTCCCTTCCCTTCGCTGGTCCTGAGATAGCTGGCCCTGTCCCTCGCTGGACACTGCTGCAAGAGAGCTGGTCCAGACCTTCAAGGGAGAGCTACCTGTGCACACATTCGGGTGAGGTGGCCCCACCTTCCACTATGGACAAGGGAGAGCTGACCCGCCCCTGATGGCATGGGTGCAGGGAGCTGGCTCCACCCGCACCTGAGAGGGGTGACTCCTGTGACCAGGACTGACCAGCTCGGCTACCACTTAGGCCCACAGCTGGGTCTGGGGTTGGTCCACCTTAACATCTACCCCACCTAAGACCTGTTGCAGCTCCTGAGGAGACTGGTCCTGGGGAACAATGCCCGCAGGATTTCCATAACTCTGGGTGGCCGCAGGGTAACTGGGAGGAGTTTCAGTGAGGATCCAGTGATGATGCTGTGCCTTGAACCAGAGGCCGTGAACCAGACCAGTGACTCACTGCAAAAGACATTAGCAAGTAAAGCAGGTGGGACAAAAGGGTACACTGTGTGACTCACTGCGGCCTCCAGTGCCACCAGGACAAATGAAGAGGGGTTGGAGAAGCGGGAAAGATGGAGGAGCAAAGAAGGTTTTTTGTTCTGTTGTTGTTGTTGTTGTTGTTGTTTTGTTTTGTTTTAATTTTTTTTGGTCTGGATTGGTTTGATTTCTTTAAATTTTCTTTTGTAGGACACTGCAGGGGTAAGGGGAGGACATGGAGGGACTGGGAAGTGAGTGGAATTAGGGTGCATGATGTGAAATTCCGAAAGATTCAATAAAGAAATTATATTTAATTAAAATAAATAGGTAAATAAGAAAAGTTTTTAAAATAAAAATGAAGTCACAAAATTTGTAGGAAAATGAATGGAATTAGAATGTATAAAATTCAGCAGGGACATCCAGTCTCAGAAAACAGAGTCCTCACCTGCTCTTGCTCGTATGCGGCCCTCAGCCTATAATCTGTACATGCATTAATATAAACTAATGTACACGCGGGCCGAGGAGAACAGAGAGGAGGAGAAGATGCCTGCTAACGGGTTCACCTATACCATACGCTCCATGTGAGTGCCTCGTGTGTTCTCTCACAGAACATACTCTCAGTGCAAAACACACCCTTAAATAGGCAGTGTCCACGCGTGACTCCAGAAGGGCCTGTGACCTTCCTAGAAGACCTGCGTTTCAGATTATGCTTTCACTGATTATCCCAGGAGGACGGAGATCTTCATAATACCACTAAACTTAAGACATTTTATTCTTTAAACAAGAAGTTTTGCTCTTCAAATTATAGAGTGAGAAGATTGCTAGAAATATGTGTAAAATATCATAAGTTAAAATAATCTGAAAATACCTAGAAATGTTGATTTATTGTCCTTGAATCTCAAAGAATAACATGCCAGAATTTGAAAACAATGGGAAACATGCTTGTTTTTATTTTTCATGTTTTTATGATTCTAAATTGTATTACTGTTGATGAATAAAGGTACTTTTTGAAAAATAACAACAAAAAATATGGAGTTACCCATGAGAGCCATGTAAAAGGATATAAAGATTTAAACATATCCTCAGTTCCCAGACTTGGGACTTGTTATGGTTTGGATTATGGCCTCGGAGATATATAAATGTATGCTCAGTCATCACAGCCAACCACCAATGCACATGCTGTCTGTATTGTTCTCCGGCTTATCCTTTGAAACAACACATTTTCAAACAAAACATTATACAATCCATGACAAAGTTAAGGATTACCTAGATATAAAATAGCACAGACATAAATTTCAGTTCCCGAACAAATAAAATTGTTCATAGACTAAGTTCTGCATTACACCGTGGTCCAGCATGCCAGGCCCAGAAGCTTTGGCCTGCTGGTTCTGATGGCTGCCAGACTAGATGTTTAGAGCTTCTAAATACTTGGGTTATACCAAATAGTACCTAAACTTAAAATCTATGAGTTCTTAGAATACAGGGAACCCAGTGCAAACACCTCAGAAAGAAAAAGGGAAAGAGAAAAGGGCAGAGGGGGAGGAAGAAGGAGAAAGCAGTGTGAAAACCCCTATCAATTCTGATCACTTGGCAACAGCAATGGTAGAAAATGACTTACATAGCTTTAAGTTTTCAGTGTTTCAATGGAGAATGTGAAATAGAGGATGTGATAATGTTTATCAATCAATAATTATCAGAATAAGCTTGAGGACACAATGCCAGGTAAAGACTGACTGACAGGCAGACAGACACACACACACACACACACACACACACACACACAGGGGCATGTGAGGCAGGGGAGAAAAGGGGGAAGGTAGAAGGAGAAGAAAAGGCAGGGGGAAAGAGAGAGCGACTGAGATTGTGATTCTATCCAACTGACGTAATTACAGTCACTAAAGAAGTAGAAACAGAAAGTAGCATGGTAGGTGGGTGGGCAGAGGAGGGAGGATGGAGGGTGATTTAAAAGACAAAGAATTTTACTTTCCATTTAAGAATGTTTTGGAGATTGGCTGTCCGTCAGTGTAAATATATGTGACACCAGTAAACTGTATATTTACCAAAAACTAAGGGGATGGGTGGTAGCAAGGTGATTGAGGGGGTAAAGGCACTTGCGATACTATGTTTGTCCACCTGAGTTTAATCTTAAAACTCACATAAAGCTGGAAGGAGGAAAAATGATTCCACAAAATAGTCCTCAGATTTGCATGCACACACACACACTCATTCACACAAGCACAATAGATAGACAGACCGATAGACAAGTAGATAGATAAATATTTTAAAGAAAAAACAAGATAATAAATTCCATGTTATGTATGTTTACTGCCATCATGTATGTATGTTTTACTTTGAAAACACAGGCTGGAAAGACAGCTCCATCAGTGAAGCATTGTAGAAGACTGAGAACTTTAGTTCGATCTCTAGAGAGACATGTTTAAAAGAAAAAAAAGCCAGGTACAGCAAGCAGCGTGTGCCTCTAGTCCAGCACAGGGAAGACAGAGAGAGACAGGAGGGCCCTTGAAGCTTGCTGGCCAGCCTGTGTAGCTGAGACAGTGAGTGACTGTCTCATAAAAGCAAGGTGGCAGGGCTGGAGAGATGGCTCAGTGGTTAAGAGCATTGCCTGCTCTTCCAAAGGTCCTGAGTTCAATTCCCAGCAACCACATGGTGGCTCACAACCATCTGTAATGAGGTCTGGTGCCCTCCTCTGGCCTGCAGGCATATACACAGACAGAATATTGTACTCATAATAAACAAACAAATAAATAAATATTTAAAAAAAAAAAAGTAAGGTGGCAGTGACTCACCTGACTGTCCCCTGTCCTCTACACATGTGTGAGTGCCTGTGCACCTTTACACACGTGAACACACACAAATATATATAGTTCACATATATTATATAAATACATAAATATAATATATAAAAATATAATATGAATATATAAATACACGTATGTAAATATATTATATGTGTATATATTATATATGCAAATATATGTGTACACACATATACAAATATATATGCATACACACATTAAAAATCTTTTGAAGGTGAAGGCGTAAGTTACAAACACCACTTTGGAATTATGATTAATAAAATGGTTGTTTATTTAAAAGGGAAAAAACTTACAGATCACCGTCACAGACAACAGCCCTCTGCGCAATCAGGAAGGGAGTCTAGTCGCTGGAAGGGGAGCAGGAAGTAAGAGAGTGCGAGGAGGGAAGTGACCACTTTTTTAAAGGGAGAGAGACCACTCCCCAATGGACAGGTATCTCAGCGGCTATTGGCTGGAGGAGCCGAAGGACCTCCCACAACACCTCCCCCTTTTGTTTAAGTAAGAGAGTTCTAAACCTACTACGAAATATATACAATAAGTACAAATATCCTATTCTAACTAGCTTAAGTCTTATATAATAAATAGCTTGGCCAAGTCATGAGTGGAAAGTAATTATATTTATATAGTCTTCAACCCCATCGAAGATCTGAGAAGGGAAATAATGTTACCTGACTAATTAGGAAGTGCAATCAAACAACTTCCAAAACATGCAAAAAATCACAGAGACAACTAGCTACCCAAGGTCACATTTGCAGCGTTGAAGCAACCAACTTTGGCTAAGGCCTAACATAACTGACATACCTATTTTCAAAGGCAAGCAACTTTTCAAAACTATCCTACCCTGTCTTGGCAGGATATGACAGTCCTGTTTTATCCATTGATGCACGCTCTGTATCTCTGTCAGTGGTTGAGGTATGGCATTTCTTTGCCCAAAGGCCAGTTCTGCCAAAAAGAAATGCTCCAGGTTGAGTGTCTTTGGTGCTCAACATGCTCTTGGGAATAGAGCGGTGTTGCCAGGAGCAATTGTGTCTCACTACCACATAACTCTGAGTTAGATTAAAGGCCATTTTCTACAGCTCTTTGAAGAGGTTGAAGATTATCTATCTATACTGAGTATTATCTCTATATATCTAAAGAACCTGATTAGTCTAATTATAAATGACAAACTCAGATACTATTGATCTATATAATTCTCAATAACCTATCTAACTTAAATACTAAGACAATAAACGACTGTGAAACAAATGAGGACAATGACCTCCAAATATAAACAATGTACAAATATACATTGCAGTATGGTAAATATATATCAATACACAAACAATATATAAGTATCTTAATCAGAGGTAGAAATGTACACTGCAATATGGTAAATATATACAATATATATCAATACAATATATGTCGATACATAAAAAATGTTTTAAACAGAGGTAGAAACATGCATGCATACAATAGTCAATATAATTTCACTTTGTATCAATTGATAAGAGATCAATACCAATATATTTGTCTCAAAACAATAACTCACAAGTACCAACAAGTACCAATCTATTATACCATCATCCCATTATCCCTCTTTTTTTTTTTTTGTTCAAATGATCCCTGAGCTTATAAAATTCCTCCCCCAACCCTCAACCATATACTAATTATAATCAACCCCTAAATGATGTCCCTTGAACCCAAGGGGGCAAACTTTACTGGGAGAGGGGACGTCGTCCTCTAAAATTACTTCCAGCTGTTATGGGGGCGATGCTCTTTCTGGGGCATCCTGTGTGCTAGGTTCCTCTCAGTCAGCAGTTGAGCAAAGTAATTTTTTTGAAGGTGTTTACTGCAACCTTTCAGGAGAATGTGGTCTATCATACCATATTGGTTTGGAAGCAATACGCAGGGTGTCATCATCTGTGAAAACAAAAGAAGAATCTCTTTTCCAAAGTATCATATCCTTAGATCCAAATTCTGAAGTCAAGGTATTTTCAAAATATCTATGCTGGATTAGTTCAGTAGCATTTATAAACAAATATCTTCTAGCAGCTGTTGCTCCTTCCTCAGCATTCAAACAATTCAAACACAGCATAATAGCATACAGTAATCAAAATTCTCTGTGTATTTTCCATCTTTGTGCGCTTTATTTTAACCTCTATTTTGTTTATTTTTACTTTTATTTTTTGCTTTTTGAGACAGGTTCTCTGTATCTTTGACCTGGAATAATTCTGTAGATCAGGCTGTCCTTGAACTCTCAGAGATCCATCTGTCTCTGCCTCCTAGGCATTGGGGTTAAAGGTGTGTACTGCCACACCTTGAAGTCACAGAGGTAAATCTCCCTCTGCCTCCCAAATGTTGGGATTAAAGGTGTGTACTACCACACCCAACTACTTTCTTTCTCCCTTTTTTTACTTTTAAGAACTTTAACTTTTAGCCTGCATATATTTTTAAACACACTGTAAATCATTTAAAGGTTTTCTTTGTCTTTGAATCTCTCTTTACTGTATATCTCTCTTTTTCTGACCACACAAGCCTTTAAATTACTGAGCAATATGGGTAGGATTAAAGCCGTGGCTTTGGCGACTGGATCCAGCCCATTCCTTAGCTTTCCAGCCTCATGGCTGAGGTACTGCTGTAGCCATCTTTATTGCCACAACTCTATGGCGTTTTAAGGTCCCTGACAGCAAGCAGGCTGCAACACTATATCCACAGACAACACTCAAGTTCTGTCTCTGTAGTCGGCCCTCCTGCCTCAAACAGTCAGAGTTTGCCCTGGCAGGACAGACCAGAACGCCAGCATTTTAAAACAGCACAACTTTTTTCCTGCTACGACTGAAAACAAACAAGCATGCAGTCAGCTTTTATCAATACCATTTAAGTGTTTCGTGGCAGGACCTCTTAATGAGCTGCAGGGTTTTGCAGCTAAAGCTGAGTCAGGAAGCCTCTCTTAAATGAGAGCACTTGCTTGCCTCTAGCAAGCAGAGCAGACCTGAGAAATTGTTGCAACCAAGAAAACATTCTTTATTCTTTCCCAAGCTTTCTCAGGCTTTCTGTGGATATAGTCGTCCACACATTGGGGGCCAGGCAGTGGTGGCGCACGCCTTTAATCCCAGCACTCGGGAGGCAGAGACAGGGTTTCTCTGTGGTTTTGGAGCCTGTCCTGGGACTAGCTCTTGTAGACCAGGCTGGTCTTGAACTCACAGAGATCCGCCTGCCTCTGCCCCAACGGTACAGAGGAACTTTGGGTGACTGTCCAGGCAGCGAGATGTCTCTGTGATTTCTAGAGTTTTGTAAGTTGCTTACTTCTCATTTACTCAGGTAATATTATATCCTTCTGGAGTCTTTGATGGAGTTGAAGAATAGATAGATAGTTATAGTTTTCCTTAGTTATGATAAAGATAAAATAGATATAAATATTGTAACTGTAATTCTTACTTGATAACTGTTTTGTTATATGTAATTTTGCTATGTTAAAGTTAAAGCCCTCCTTTTTTGTTTAAACAGAAAAAGGGGAAATGATGGAGGAAGGTCATTGGTTAAATAATAAAGAAACTGCTTGGCCCTCATAGGTTAGAATATAGGTGGGTGGAGTAAACAGAACAGAATGCTGGGAGGAAGAGGAAGTGAGCTTAGATGCAGGGCAGCTCCTCTCAGAACCAGACTCGATAGCTCTCCTCTCTGGGGCAGATGCGATGAAGCTCCGACCCAGGATGGACGTAGGCTAGAATCTTCCCGGTAAGCGCACCTTGGGGTGCTACACACATTATTAGAAATGGGCTAGTCCAGGTGCAAGAGTTAGCCAAGAAGAGGCTAGATATAATGGGCCAAGCAATGTTTAAAAGAATACAGTTTGTGTGTTGTTATTTCGGGGCATAAGCTAGCCAGGCGACCAGGAGCTGGGGTGGCAGGAACACAGCCTGCAGCTCCTACTACAATCTTTCAAAACATAAAAAGTAAAAATAAAAATGTGAAAGAGAAGGGGACATGTTTGTGTACTGAGCTGCCCCATTCCCCTTCCATTAGCAGGACCCCTGAATATCCTTGGCTTCTGAGAACAGTCTTGTATCATGCCTGTTGCCCTTGTGAAATATTTACAGTCTCCTCTCCTGTGACCTGAAGTCATTTAAGGACTTGAGAATGGAGCTCTGCCTTCCAAGTCACTTGAGATCTTTGAATCCATTAAGGGTAGGTAGTCTTAACATGTCCTCAAGCCCTGCCTGGCCCCCCTCCCATCCTGCTATGTTTCTTCCCATCTGTCTCCTCCCTCTTCTCTTCCATCTCCTCCTCTCCTCCTTCCACTCCTCCATATCCTCCCCTTCTCTCTCCCTCCTCCTGTACACTGGATTTAGGAGCCTGAGTCCTTGGACATTGGGAGGAAAAGCCAGCAGAGGAGTGCTAAGCAAATGTTAACGAACCAGCAGGTTCCTCTGGGAGAATGTCTTTCAGGGATTTCAGGGCTGTTTTGATAAACTAAGCCCTACATCTGGATGGCGTTTGAATGAGGCAGCATCAAGAGGGCTCAGCGATCCCTCGGTCAGCCCTGCTGCTGGCCATCATTTTTCTTAGTCTCTCCCAAAACAACTTCACTTTTGTTTACCCTCTCTAGGGTATTTTTTTCTGTTTTATTAACTTCTGTTCTCATCTCTGTTGTTTTTCTTTCTGCTACATATAGTCCCAGTGTCTCAAGATGGAACTCCAGTTCCTTCATTGGAAACGTACTAGGTAGGTCATGGCGCAACCTTTATCCAGCATTGTCAGATTCCTTTAGGTGCCATAGATGTGTGCTTTGAGCAGTCAACAGATGGTTGAAAGATGCTAACATCAGCCCTGAGTCTTAAGAAGGTCCTACTTTAGAAGGACAACATGTATTCAGTATTAAATGAATGATCTGGGAGAATGAACTCAGGCTTCAGAGGCATGCTGATGGGCCCAGCACAGAGAAGCAGGAGGGGCCCGCATCAGTGAGAACAACTGATCTCCAGGTCCTCACTCAGAGGGTCCGGAGAAAGCCAGCAGGAAGTATATGCAGACCCTCACTGTGGCTTGAGGGAATGCTTCTCTCAAGGAAAGCAGCCCATGAAAGACAGAGCCAGCATGCCACTGAGGAATGCCTGGGAAAGTCTGATGCCCAAGGGCATCCTTGTCAGCATTCAGGGAGGCACTGAGAAACTGCTGTAGGACCACAGGGAGGATAGAAGAAAGGGTTTAAGGGGAGATGTCAGATGCAGGGAGACAAGAAGGGGGAGGGACCTTGCATCTGAACTTCCAGGGGATGGCAGGCAAGGGCATCTAGCATTTTCCATTTCTGATCATCTCCCACGTCAGGTACAGACAGGGACATTTTTCCAAGAATGCCTCCCTGAGAAAGCTGTGAGTCCAGCTCTGGAGGGCAATGGAGGCCAGGCCTTTCTGGAACCCCACTGAGAGTGAAGCTGAGTGGGGTGGGGGGCACCCCCAGGGCTGGACACTGTGCTTATGTTAGCATACTCCAATAAGCAAGGTCCTAAGTGTCCACAGGAGGTGCTGGACTCGCTTCTACCAGGTGGTCCTTGTGATTTGGAGCTCAGGCACGTGGGTACCTGTAGCACTGTCACTGGTCTCTGTCGTTCCCCCTTCCAAAGCCAGGCAAGTGTCTTTCCCACAGTCAGGCGGCCCTGAGAGTCTGCTCACTGCCTCTAACTGCAATAGTCTTAGATCTCAAGTCCTGGGAACCCCACCCTTAGGCAACAGGCACAGCTATCTGAGAAAAGAACAGCTTTTTCCGAAATAAAGGCGGCTTCTCCAGGCTTGGCTCTTTGAAGAGGATGAGTAGTCCTTGCCCTTGATAAATCCTCAAATCCTACCTGACCAGTGTCCCATACATTCACACAAATGAATGTGCTGGGGTAGGTGGACTAGGGTACCTGGCCTGTCAGGAAGTTCTAGCCCCAGGAAATGATGGCTTTTCTAGATCTACAGAGCCTGGAGACTCACACTCAGAGAAGCCTCTGCTTGAATCTCCCATTGGCATCAAGTCTCTGAGACCCGTCTCCTCATCAGCAGACCTGCGTCTCTCCTGCGGGGCGCTGCCATCCTCCACCCCCAGAGATTCACTTTAATCCTCAGGACTCAGTCCACTCAAGTCAGATTCCTCCCAACCCAGTCCAGGCATCGCAGTCCTGCGGGAAATCTGTCTGTTCTTCTTCCTCCACTTCTCTCTCCCCTCTACTGTTTCCTTTTGACCTTGTTTGAGATTCTTCCTTTTTCTCATCTTTTTGCTGCTTCTTTTCACATCTGTTCCCCTCCCTTTCTTTGCCTTTCCTTCCTTTTCCTGTTTCTTCCCTTCCTCTCCTCTATTCTCTCCCTGTCTCCCTTTTCCTTTCCTGCCTTTTCTCCTCTTTCATTTGCCTTTCATGAGCCTCAGAAGGAAGAAGCCATTTTCACTGAGTTCCTCGGGGAGATTAAAATCTGAAGGAATTCCTGAATTCTTCCCTCGCTGGTCTACGCCATGAGACCTCTGTCTCCCAAATCTCAGTAAGTTTGGCAGTTGGATCCATACCATCTGCACGTAGCTCTTCCACGTTAATGAATTTCTTTCTGTCTCTTTCTCTCTCTCCTCAATCCCTCTCCTTTCCCCTCCATCCACCCCCCTCTGCTTTCTTTTTAGTCTCAAAACCTACAAAATTGTTGTCTCTGTTCTAGGCAGTACCTCATATCTGAGAAGATTTGAAGGTGTCCTTGACACGGGAGCTGGGAAGCCACTACCATCAACACATGCCATTATTATATACTGCACATCAACATCCTCCATGGAACATGTCAGTTCCCTCTGCTGCAGCAGTGTTTACCTGGCCACAGAAACAAAATCTGCTTATCCCTGTGGTAAATATGAGAACACTCCAGTTCCTTAGATAGCATACCACACCTCTGCTTACACACCAGGTCAGCCAGGGCATGCAGCCCAGAGCAGTCAGGACAGTGCATTGAGCTAAATACAGAGCTGAGGTTACCTAGAGGCCTTCTACTCTAATCGTAGATGGACCCTGGACCTGGTCATTTTCTATACTGCCTTGCCTGGTTTTCTCCGAAGAATTTACCGCATTCTGAAATCATTTGCATACTTAGCTCATCATCTCTGGTCTGCCTGCATTCTCCACTGTGCCCAGTCCACATTAGTAGACCCAGCTTAAAGGTAGAATGTGTGTGTAAAGACACATCAGCACACATCAGTGCCAGAATCTTCGCTTAGGACTCACGCAGAGCTGGAGGTGGCGTAGTGAAGAGGAAGGGTAGGCCTCTATGGGAGGCTGCAGGTGGATTCTGACTCCTTTAACTGGCACCACGACTTTGGCCTATCTTGGGAAAGTAGGAACCTTCACCTTCCCGGCTCTTGTGGAAATGACATAAGGCAGTGAAAAGTGTCCCAAACAGATGACCACCTGGTAATTGCTTCCATTAATGTTGTTGACCATCTCAATGGGCCTTTTGTCTGCTGTTTTGCTTGGTTCTACTTATTCAATTTTCCTAAAAGGAAAGTGACCTAAGTCATTGAGAAAATCAGAGCTGGTGGCCTTGGGGGAACTTGGAGAGGAAACAGAAATCTGAGGTCCCCCAGAGTCTCTGTTTAAGAGGAATGGCCTTCCTGTTTGGGGAGACCTGGCCGTAGACTGCAGGGAATTGAGACAACATAGCAGCGTGTTGTATTAGGGTCTTATGGAGGGTCCCTTGGTACTTTTCAGATCTACTCCAATTTAGAATTTCTCATTGAGACTCTAATATGCCTTACTTAGGAGCACAGGCAGAGAAAGAGAAACTGGTCGCTGGAGCTGAGGTCCAGACTTCTCTCGATTTCAGCACCATGGTCTTCTCATTCCCCACATCTGTTCATGAGGTGACTCTTCATGTAGGTGGGCTCCAGCTCTAGTTTCGTCATTTTCTGCTTTGAGGGCACTCTTCACCCGCACCCGCTACTGCGGCTGCATGCTGTTCACTTGGTCTACCTTGTGGTTCCACCAGCTCTCCATTCAGTGATTCCAATCAGCTCAAATGCAACACGCTTCACAGCCCAAATCCCTCTCCCTCCCCCTCTGGCTTCCACCCCTCCACATTGATTGATTGAGCCGGTGACTCCCTCATCATCTAGGACCTAGGACAGAAGCCAAGGACTAAGCTCTGGACTTTCTACCCCACTGTAAACAGTTACCAGCCTCATGACTGTGACAACCTTCCAGCCGTCTAAACACATAGAAGCTCAATAAGGTATTAACTGAACACTCTGCCCTTAAGTCACATGTCAGAAAATAAAAATGGGTCATTTCTACATCACGCAAACCATTGAAAAGATAAGAGCAAAACTAAAACCCCACTGGAGGCTCTAATTCCCCCTTAGGATGAAAATGAAACACATCAGCCTGGCTGTGTTTGGAGGAGTGGTTACCAAATCTCTCCAGATCTGAGTTCTCCTTCCCTCCAAAAGTATGGGAAGTACTGCTAACCTTTAAGGTTGGGTGACTACAAATGATAATCCATGAAAAATGGTTAATATATCACAAGCACTCCTCCTCCTTTTGATTCTCGGGGCTTCCTGTCTCCCCCACCAACCACTCCCTGGCTCTGCCTTGTTTGCTACTCTCTTCCTGTCTCCCTCTCCCCTCCCCTTCCTTTCTGAGGATAGTTCTTATGATAATCCTACCTACTTTTCAGCACCACATTGCATGAATCAAGTTGTGGTGGGCATAAGAAATAAACCATATTTTATATCAACGCACAGTGTGAGCCTCTCAAAATTTAAAATGTTCTGACTCACTCTCCTTTGCCACGTCCTTCTAAAATATATATTTCAGAACTAAAGCACCATGCTGTCCAAAACAGAAGAGGCAAAATTATTACCAATTTTCCCAGGGGACATTCTAGTCTTCTTGTAGAGGAGTCCCAAAGAGAAAACTTTGGGGTCACAAGAATGCTTGTTGATCCAGACGGGGCTTATGGGAAACCTGTGCAACATGAGTGATCTCAAAAACTGAGCTGAGGGCAAGGTTACTGGGGTCAGGTTGTGCTAGCAAACTTGGAGCTCCACACAAGAGCAAAGTTCAAATGCAGCTCTCATGATAAATATTTGCCTGTGTTTGGCGATTGCCTCCATCTTGCTTTGTTTATCTGAGGGTCACATAGCTTTTCACTTTGCCATCTGACTGGCAGCCAGAGGTCACAGTAAGCACACAGCTGGGCAGATGTTAGGAATCTGGGCCAAAACGCATTAGCGAGATAGCAAGAGTGTCAGAGCAGGGTCCTTGTGGGAGCCTTCCCCACCCATCCCTGGAGGAGCTCAGTCATGGAGCTGTGTTTGTCCTAGATTTCGATAGCATTGACCACCTGAAGGTGACGGCCATGACCACCGGAGGGTGACAGCACTGACCACCCAGGACAACAGACACTTGGAGTTCTTTGGCTGGGAACTCTCTCCAGTCAACACAAGCTTTGGAAAAGCATTTTGCAATGTTTCTGGCTGGGATGAAGATGCAGCCTTGACCCTTTCCACCATGTGTTTTAAATCCCTGTAGTTATTGGTGCCAGCTCTGAGTGTTGCCCCAGTGCTCTGTGGGAGGGACCTTGGCCCTTAGCATCATTAGCAGCCATCTGAGCAGGGCCATGGGTTCCCTTTAAGGCGGTGATAAGCTCTGCCAGGCAGTTTAACTCTTCCCAGAGCATCGTTCTAGAAACACAGACATACAAGAAGGAGAAAGAGGGTCCCCAGGGAAGGCCTAGACCACCAGCTCCCCCTCCTTCTTTAAAGAAACATTTCTGCTGTCGTTACTATTTTAATAAATCTCTGTGGGTGTGCCTTGTACACTGGTCACCTTCACGTCCCATCTTCCTACTTCCTTGTTCACACTCACTGCGCTCCACAAACTTCTCACCTGCGTTCATGTCTATTTGGTTTTGTGACTCAGCAAGATTAACCAGGACCACCTCTGTGACTGGGCGTTTTGAGCTATCCATTGGAGCCTGGACAGCTCAGCAGAGGGCACACAATGAGTATTCCCCCCACAAGGATCTATAGAGAGGTGACAGTTTAAAGTTTGGTGAGCCTCTCCCCGTCTCATCTTCCCCCTCCCCCTTCTCTTTTCCCTCCTGCCCTCCTCTCCTTGGCTGGTTATTGAGTGGGACGGTCTTGTGTGGGCCTTGTGTATGTAACTACATTTGATGGGTGTTAATGAGTATGTAGTTGTATCAGCCTACGGGCAAGTTCTTGCATACTTCCTAACCCTTTTCCAAAAATATTCCCTGAGTCTCAGAAGGGGTGGTATAAGTGACTGTTTAGAACCGGGCCCACACACACTCCTTATTTTCTGTATCATGGGCAGTCACCTGCTTCTGCAATCACCTGTGTTCACAGCAAAAGGAGGTTGCACTAATTAAGGCTGGAAGAGCTTTTGTTGAGGGGCATAAGGTCAGGTACTTAGCAGTTCTCTGCTATGTCACTTTAGCTGGCAGGCAGAAATATGCTCCCAAACAGTCCCCAGTTCTCTGTGCTAGAAAGCCATGATGCAAAGAAAATACACAAATAAATGACAGTCCCACTTACTACAGCATGTGTCACTTCCAGCTGCGTCTGTGGACCTGCCAAACCGCCTGTCTCTCCAGCCTTCTTTCTCTCATCTTCCCAGACTCAATAGAGGTTACCAGTGGTATTTTTTAATTAAAAAAATGATTTGCATTTTTATCTTTGATTTGTGCATGTGTGTGTGCTTGCTTGAGTTTATGTGCACTAGTGAGTGCAGGTGCCTATAGATGCCACAAGAGGGCATCAGTTCCTCTAGAACTAGAGTTACAGGCAGTTGTGAGGTACCTGATGTGGATACTGGAACCAAACCCTGGATCCTCTGCAAAAGCAGTACATATTTTTAACCCCTGAGCAATATTTTCAGACTCCTAGAAAGATAAATTTCAACCTAAGTTCTCCAGGTTGGCTTAAGCACTTTATTTAAAGGCTTGGAACTTCGTTGTTGGGTACTGAGGTGCTGTAGCAAATGACTACAGTTCCAAAGGGGAGACACTGCCCTCCTCCTCCTGAAGCTGAAAAGCAATGAGAAAGACAAGGAATTGGGCAATGAGTCTAGGCTATTGGTAAGACAGGAAAAAGTACTCTTTACCTTCCCAGCCAACGGAGACAGTAGATGACAAGGCTCAACTCTGAGACCTAGAAGACCAGAGTCTCACTCCCTGGGTTCCAACCCTGTTCCCAAAGCTGTGGATGGCCTAACTTTTGCTTGTGCTTTCTGGGTGTATGTACCTGTGTGGAGTTAGCTTGCCAGTTTTGAATGAAATGCTTTAACTCCTATTTTCTCTATTTTGGCACTATATTGGGGAATATAATGTTTGCAAATGTAAAGATCATGAGTATCTAGCTAATTAAATTTTACAAAGCAAGCATATCTGCAAAATCACCAACAAAATCAGCAAAACCCACTCAGAGAGCCCTGAGGTCCCCCACAGCTATCACATCTCCTACCAAGTAAAGGGAGCAGTACTGTGCCTGCGGCTTTACGTCCTGTGCTTGTGCTTAGCATCAGTCTGCAGCCTCAGCAGCAGTAGGTCTTTGTCATCACCATCTGGCCCTTCACGGCACAGCTCTGCCGTTATCTGTTCTGCTGCGAGTGGATGCTTGGCTTCCATTGCTTCTTGTTATTACAAATGCATTACAGGAGCACTCCTTGAGAATCTTCCAGAGGGCATGTATGTGTTTCTTCATTTCACCTCTTTCATCCTTTTCTGGCCTTCCTCATGCTTTCCTGACGACTCGTGAAATTGTTCACCAGGCACTTAATTATCATTTTTATGAAATGCTTTTTAAGACTTACACCCTTAAAAACTGTTCTTTCTATTTATATGAGTTATTTCCATATTGTGAGTCAAGAACTTTATAGATAAACCATAGATAGACTATAAACTCCCAATGCAGCCACTTTGCTACATTTATTGATATTTTTGATAAACAAATTCCTAATTATATTATTATATAGCATTATTTAGCTTTCTCTTCTTACTGTCAATAATTTTTGCATACTGGTTAAGACATGCTTCGTAATCCATTTTTATGATAAAGTAAATGTTATTCTCTTCTACAAACTATGGTGTTTCAGTTAAATCTTAGACTATCTAGAACTGATGGAATATATATTATATAAAGTTATGATCAAGATATATTTATACTCCATATGGTATGCACCAAATTTTTAGCACATAGATTTTTTAAATATGGCAAGTTTTGTCTTTTAAATAAACCAGACCATTAACATTCATTATTGTTATTTTTCTACTTTTTATGAATAATATGTTTACATTTTCCTATTTCAGTGTCATATTTTAGTAATAATTGAAATTACTTCGTTTTTCTTGTTTTCTTTTTCATAATACAGTCTTTCACTATTTTTAGTGGTTACCATAGAAACTGAAACATACAAACCTCTGACTCACATAGAGATGGTGAATTTTACTTATTTGCCAGTAATTTAACTTGCTTTTATTTCACTCACACTCAAATTACCTAATCTGCATTATATTACCATCCATTTTATTTTTCTATAATCTTATTTTGTACTTTCACTTTTATCCAATCACAAATCTGTATTTTATATTATGTATCTCTTCTCTTTATATTCTTTGTATATGTGTGGTGATATTTTGCTTGTGCTCTAACAAACAAAGCTTGTCTGGAGATCAGAGTGCAGAGGTAGCCACTAGTTAGCCACAGAGGCCAGGCAGTGGTGGCACACACCTTTAATCCCATCACCCAGGAGGAGGAAACAGGAAATGACGCGACTGGGCGGAGACAGAGTTCAGGCCCTTCTGTCAGGCTGAGGAGTTGACGAGGTAAGAAGCAGCTGTGGCTTGCTTCTTTGTCTCTCTGATCTTTCAGCATTTACCCATATATCTGACTCTGGGTTTTTATTATTAAGACCAACTAGAATTCACAGTACACATAACATATGGGACAGTTTACCTCTATTGCTGATACTGTTTCTTCGGCAAGTCTGGTAATGATGAATTCTTTCAGATTTTTTGAGTGGAAATGTTTTTACTTAGCTTTTGAGTTTTAAAGTATATTTTGATTTTGAAATCTATTTCTGATAGCTGTAAACTTCTAAGCTGATTTTTCTCATCTATTTATGCTATCATTTCCATTTTTTTTTTTTGACAGGGTTTCTCTGTAGCTTTGGAGCCTGTCCTGGAACTAGCTCTTGTAGACCAGGCTGACCTCGAACCCACAGAGATCTGCCTGCCTCTGCCTCCCAAGTGCTGGGATTAAAGGCGTGTGCCAACACTGTCCAGCTCCTAAGCCATCTTTTTCTTCTGTGGGCAGCCAGCTGTCATTCATATTTTGCTCTGTTTTATGTTAGCCTTGAAGTTTTTGTTTGATTTTAGGTTTTACCCAAGTGTGTATATTGAACACAGTCCCTCCACCTCCCCATCCTTCCCTTTCCTCTCCTCTCCCCTTAGCCCTCTTTGTCCCCTCAGACAGTTTCAATTCTCCTCTTTAGCAGGAACCACAGATGCGAGCAAACATACACCATTTGTGTTTCTTAGCACGCCTTAAATTAGCTTAGAATGACTGTCTCCAGTTGCATCCATTTCCCTGACAGCCATGCAGCTCCTCTCGTCTCCACGGCTGAAAACCACCCCCTGTGCCTAGGCCACACACCCCTTCTCCGATGCTCAGCTGACGGACACCTAGCTTGGATCCACAGTACAGCTATGAGGAGCGCTGCAGTACACACGGGTGCGTCTGCGCATCTGCGCGTCTGCGGTATGCGGACTTGGAGTCCTCTGGATAAGGGCCAGGAGAGCCTAGTCACTTGGAAGATCTATTTCTAGCTTTTTGAGAAACTGCCACTTTGACTTCTGTAAAGGTTGGACTAGTTTATATTTCCAGTGGTAGTAAATGAGAGTTCCATTTTGTCCACATTCCTGCCGGTATTGGTTATGTGTTTTCTTAATGATTGCCATTTTGACTGAGGTAAGGTGGAGTCTCAGTGTAGTTTGATGGACATTTCTCTGAGGGCTAGTGAGGTTCACCGTCTACTCATGCCTTTTTTTTTATTGGCTATTTGCAGTTCATCTTTTGAGGAATGTTCATTTTACTAATAAGCAAGAAATCAAATGAACCTAATCAGATTAATTTTTTTCCACTGGGTGCTTTCCAGAACCTTTTCCCCCATATTTACTATGGTATGTTGAGGTACATTTTATCTCTTTCTTTATTTCCTTATTTTGTTCTGCACACACATAAATTTACAGCTAGGTGTCTTTTATTTTGGAAAATTCTTAGCCATTATACCTCCAGACTTCCCTTGGTATGGCTGCCTTTCCTGCCCTTCTTATAGGTCTTGTAATTGCTTCTATTTCAGATCCAATAATTTACTGACTTTCCTGAAGAAACAAGGTTGTGGTGCTACGCGTGCTTTCTCCAAATCTGTTCAGCTACCAGTGGTTGAGCGTGGAGTTCCACCAAATCCATGAAGACCCTAGCTGATTCTCATCAACTCGTAGGGCTCAGCCAGTGCAGCAACGATTCGGCTTTTGTACTGAGTGTCAAGGGTCAGTTATGTGTCTTTTGTGTTATTCATCTAGGTTTTTTGTTTGTTTGGTTGGTTTTTGTGCTACTGGAGATGATCTTTCTGTGGACCCAACCTCCAGTTTGTTGCAAGAATTGCACTTTATGAAGGTACTGCAGATATTCCAGGTAATTTTGAAGGTGTTATGCATCGCTCATAGACCCACATCATTTGGTGGTACGGGATGAGTAAGTAGTGTTCTGCATCAACAGAATAAGGCACAGAGGAGGTGAAAACCAATGTACATGTGACATCGAACAAGCTGGGGAAGAAGACTGTGACAGAAGATAAGGTGAGGGTGCCCAGGGCCCACTGGACTTGATAGCAGGAAACTTGGTGAAAACCTTGACAAGAGCAATTCAGTGGGTTCTGTGAGCAATGAAGGAGTCAGTTGCTGCCCGGAGACAGCCGGAAGTGGGGCAGTGCTGTAAGACCTTCCTAGCACCCATCCTAAACCCACCACCCACCCCTGTCCATTCCCAGTGGAGCTCCCTCATTCTCAGCGCCTTTCGCTACCCCCTTGTCTTTCCCCAAGCCCTTCCTCTCGCTGCTCACCCACAGTCCCCCGTCCTTGGGCAGAACCACAGGCACCATCCCACTGAGCCTTCTTGGCTCACAGCTGATAATGCAGTTCTTGCCTTTTGGTCTTTATTTAAATAGTGTTTCGGGTGCAGCTTTTTAGCTGAGTTAGGTGAGTGTTCATACGTTCATTTAAACTCCTAATACTCTGTTCCAAACAACTGGTTCTGTAGAGTTTCTTGGCTAAGTCAGTAGGTAAAGTGACATCTACAGGAGTTGGAGCCAGAGAATCCTGAGTTCATATGATAACTCTGCATGGCATCTAGAGCAGCTTATTAATTTCTTAACATTTGCTTAGTTATTTATACATAGATGATTTACACAAATTTTTTAAAAACATGATATTCATAGCTGACATATAAATGACATTTAAATTTACATATAATTAAAAGTACATACTACTAATTTAATCTTCATGAAAGCAAACAGATATACTTTAAAAGATATTAATATAGATATCTATATTCATATCTATTTGCCTACCTACTTGCTTTCATGAAGATGAATGGAAAAATCTTAACAGGGCTGAGGATGTGTAAATTCATATATGCAATGTCACTGTCTACTTAATACTGACATTAGTTTATATTCATATTTAAATTTACATTAAATTCCTCATCACATGCAGGATGAAAGAGAGCAGAAGCTTGCAGGAGTTAAGCAGATGGCTGGGGGCCAGATGTTGGCTCAAGACCTTCTCCCTTCGCCTTCTACAAGTGCTGAACCCTTCAAGTTCACGGGCACAGGCATGGACTGAAACACGACGTTTGTCAAGACTTGCCAAGACAGAGCTCTGAACCATCAACAAGAGCAGAGCTGCCGCTGGTGACTGGGCTTTTCCCCTAGAGGTTAAGCTGAGTGTTTGCTGCACAGTGCTCTGCCATTTGGCTTGTATCCCTCTTGAAAATTTGTTCTGAGAGAAGCACTCAATAACTGTTCTGGCAGGCCTTGAACTGATTCTGGAGCCTGCCAAGTCTTGAATGTTCAACCATCCTGCCTCAGCCTCCCAAGAAGCTAGAAGTGCACATCTATATGCCTCTAGACCTGGCTCTAACTGGGGCTTCTGAGCCACATGGATAGGTGGACTATCCCAGGGTCCCTGGCTCAAGCTTCAGCACATGTGAATTCTGCGCCTGCTGTCTGGACTCACACATACACTTGTCTTCATTGTGCACACCTTGCTAAAACCATAGGTCCTGCCTGAGTTGTTGCATCCCCAGGCTACTCTGGCAGGACTGGCCACCACTTCACACTGGGCCTGCTGGAAACAAGAGATTCATTCCACATGAAGAAAATCTTTGGGGAGTTTGACTAGAGTAAGCCAGGATCCACTGCTTCGTAACTGTGGCTCCGGCCATGTCTCATGACTTCTGTAAGACATAGTTTTCTTAACTAGCACATGTGAACAACGACATTTTCCTCCTAGCAGCATGGGAAGTTAAGGATGATGGATGGAAGAATTCCTCAGATGGAGCCTGGCACACTGACGGTACTAACGACAGATTGCTGCGGTTATTAATGTCTATTTCCCAGGTTTGCTCGGGTGTAATTGACAAAAATTGCACGTGGTTAAGGCGATGCCTTTGATGTGTGTGAGCATTTTAACTCAGTTACCCTAATCAAGCTAATAAACACATCCATCATCATCTTAGGCACTTCCCCTTTAAAACACTGATGCAGGCTGTTTAAATGGCTCAGCATGTACAAGTGCTTGGTATGTAAGCTTGGCAACCTGCGTTCAGTTCCTAGAGCTCACGGGAAGGAGATATCTGAATCTTAAAAGTTGTCCTCTGGTTTCCACACACGCATCATGGCATGGGCGTGCCTTGTCCTCACACACACCGCAGGGCCACTCTGTATATTTCAGAGTGATGGGGAATGGAAAGTGTCAACTGGAGCCAGGACGAGGGTCCAACCTAACAGAGCAGGAGGACCTTGGGTCCAATTGGGTGGACTCTACTGCGTGTGTATCTGCATGATCCTAGTGGATTATTTATTACTAGAAACAGAAAATTTCAAGTAAGGAGAGCCAATCACTAAAGACCATGGAAAGACTAGAGACTGGGTGTGTCGTCACATTGTCTTCCTTGTGTGTGCCCACTGCTGTGCCGGAATGCAACCTTTTTGTAAGGGTACCAGTCACAGTGGGTTAGGGTTCAGCTGAAGGGACTCATTTTGACATAATTTACCTCTGTAAAGAGACTGTTTCTAATAAACTCAAATTCTGAGGTGCTAGAGGTTAGCCCCCCAGTTTCTCAGCCCCACCCTTAACAAAGCCCTTCCTTTTCATGTATAAATTCTGCCTAAATGCCTCAGGATCCAGGTCCAGGATGATGAGACAAACCTGGTACCCGTGAGAACTTCCCTGATGATCCATGACTGGCATGCCCACTCTGAAGCCACGGTGAGTGGACTTATTGACCTTAGATGCAGCAAAAGGTGCAGGAGGGGAATCCAGTCCCTAAAGTCTCATGCCCTCGGCTTTTCACCTAGATTCCTCTGAACTTTAGCTAGGGAGAACATGCTGTATGGGTCAACCACTAGTAAAGAGGACTGGACTCGGTCTTCCCAACTGTAGACTTGGCTCCTTGCTTCAGGCCACTCCTCCTTGGTGAGATAAGGGATTCGCTGATCCAAGAGCCAGGAGGGGTCAAGCTGCCTCGAACATTCACAGACGTTAAGTTGAATGATTGTCCATGAGTGGCCCAGTGATGGGAACTCAGATGTACACTTGCCTCCTCCTTTGTTAGCTCCAGTTTCTGAGCTACCTTGTTTATGAGTAGCCACCCTACTTGTTTCTTCAAAGAAAGAAAGTGTGAGTGAGACCTTTGGGTACCCGGGCTTACACCAAATTCAGTCTTCTGAGTAATGTGACAGAGAATGCTCAAACCACTCAGAACACAGTCTAGGACCCAAGACGATCCATATGCTGTCAGGAAGAAATAAGTCACAGCTCTCCAAAGTAAGTGAAGATCCTGAAGTAGAAGACCAATCCCAATGGCCAACTGGGTCAAGGACAAAAATGCTGTGTTTTTTTTTTTCAACAGGTGTGGCTGGAAGAAGGCTCCTGTCCCCCAAAGAGAAAAACACCCATTCTGTGTGCATCCTGGCCTTGTGCTGTGTACTGAAAGTTAGTGCCTTGCACACTTGTGTCAGGACACTTGCGTCAGGAGGACACCTGTTGGGGCTGGAGAGGGCTGAGAAGATTGTATGCGATTGTCTTACTTTTTTCCCACTCGCTGGTATATTTTTTCTATAACCATATTTCTCTGCATCCTGTCTTTTTCCATATGGCTACTCCATGAACACTCCCTTAACTGATGGCAAGGTGGTCTTTGTTTTCTGCCATGAAGTTACTTACCAAGATACTACATAGAAATTCCTTGAGGAGAGGTGTTCTTTTTGTTTTGTTTGTTTTTGTTTTCTGAGACAGGGTTTCTCTGTGTAGCATTGGTGCCTGTCCTGGAACTAGCTCTGTAGACCAGGCTGACCTCGAACTCACAGAGATCCACCTGCCTATGCAACCCAAGTGCTGGGATTAAAGATGTGCGCCACCACCACCTGGCTAAGGAGAGGTGTTCTTCAGGAAGACGTCACCCGGAGCTAAGAACTCACGGTCAAGTTCAAAGCTGTTCTCATTCAGATTAACATACCAGACACAACACATCCTTCCTAAGCCTTCCTCTAGCCTCTCTGGGTCCCCCATCACAGCTCCCCTAGTGCTACCCATGCCTGTCCACAGATACTGGCTGCAGAAAAGACACCATTTTAAGAAGAATTTTTATTCTTGTGCATTCATTTGATTCTGGGGTGTTATGGACACAGGGTTTCTGGGAATGGAGCTCAGACAGGAGGGGATTTCCTATGTCCTTGGTATCAATCCTGTTCCCACTCATTGCCTAGAAACTGGGCACAAGGCTACTTGGAGGCATGGAATGGTATATAAGATACAAAGACCCCTTGTCTGATACTAAAATCAGAGGAATATCTGATTTCTCCTTCCAGCTGCACTAAGACATTCCTCTATCCTTCCTACCCTCTGGTGTTCCACTTAGGAAGAAACGAGATGACAGAAAAAAAGACTGTTCCATTGCTCAACTCATCTAGGTCCATAGTATCCATAGGATGCTCACCAAGGTCATTACTCATGTTTGCTGGCACCTGTGCCACCCACCAGGGACCTTCACATATGCATTGGGCCAGGTAGAAGGGAAGGCATATATGGACGGTTGCTTTCTGAAGGAAGGGAGGGATCAGCCACCATAATCTCCCCCCAACCCATGACACAGGAAGACCCCAAGGCTGCTGTGGAGGAGGTGAAGGCACAAGGCATGGTGCTCACTGTCATTAAACGGTGAGCCCATAGGTCAGGACAAGTCCACATTCCCATCATCCCTCAGCAAGACAGCAGGGTTGGCGGGAGTCAGCAACAGCCATTTCTAAGATACCAAGCATCAGTGACTTTTGAAGTCAGGGATTAGCTGTCCCAAAACTTCAAAACTGTACTGTTTATTTGCTTGCTTGCTTGCTTGCTTGCTTGCTTGCTTGCTTGCTTGCTTACTTACTTGCTTGCTTGTTTTGAAATAAGATTTCATTTTATAGTCCATGTCGGCCTGGAACTTATTATGTAACCCAAGTTAGTCTGAAACACAGTTCTTCTGTCTCAGCCTCCCAAGTTTCAGGATTGCAAACACTGGCCGCTCTGCCTGGCTGGGGAGTGTACTTTTTGTGATGAGGAAATCAACTTAGCTCTTGGCTTTCCTGTGGGATCAGTGGGGACTTTCTGGCCCTAGTAGGTCTTCCCATTCATCCCACAGTTGTATTGGGCTTCAGACAGAGAGGGAGCCAGGCTGAGGAACAGCTGAGGAACTGGGCACCAGCACTGGGCTTGTTTCTCATTTTTATAAATTTCAGGAGGTTTCTATAATAGTTCTCCCGTCATTTTTTTCTCCAATGAAAGTTTTAGAAATAATTTACGTATTTTAAAAAACAGGTTATGGTAATGAGTACACAAAGTCCCTTGCAATCTGACCACTTTCTGTTGCTGACTTAAGACCACAAACTGGGAAATTATAAAGAAGACCTTTGCTTTGGCTGTTGGATCCACTACAAGAACCAAGGCTGCATCTGGGCAGTGGAGGCACATGCCTTTTATCCCAGCACTTGGGAAACAGAGACAGGCAGATCTCTGTGAGTTTGAGGCCAGCCTGATTTACAAGAACTAGTTCCAGGACATGCTCCAAAACTACAAAAAAAACCCTGTCTAGAAAAACAAACAAACAAACAAAAAACCAAAACAGAAATAAAGAAAGATAGAAAGAAAGAAAAGAGAAAAAGAAAAAAGAAATAGAACCAAGGCTGCAATTGATATAGGTATTACAACTGTATTACAGCTACAGCTGACACATTCTCAAGAAAACCTGCTAATCCACAAATTCGTCGGTTACACAAATGGGTCAGTCACCTCCTAAAGGATCCATCTCTCCTAATATCTCATGATATTTGGAAAGAAGAAAAGATATTCAAACCACAGAATGGCCTTCTACCTTTCTTGGCACTTCTATGCTTGGTAGTCTCTAGAAGCAGAAAAAGCCCCCAGTGCAATCTAAGGCTGAATACCCAAAGATGCACGTCTCTTGACTCCCTGAGCCTGGGTCCTACCTCAGCAAAAGTGGAGGACATCTTTCTCTAAAGCCTTCCTGAGAAGACACAAATACATTTGAAAAGGAGTCTCCTGGATTCTAGGTGGCAAAGAGCATTCTCTTTGGAGCATGTCCTAAAGTTTTTGAGATAGGATAGGGACATTCTTTGAGTGAAATTTCCTTCACATTGAGAAGATGGGTGGAGCCTTTCTGGTTACACTGACAGTACTCTACAGGAATGCTGTGGGAGTATGGTTTTACCCTGTAAAGATTTGTTTCTTGTACTTGTTTAATAAAATGCTGATTGGCCAGTAGCCAGGCAGGAAGTAGAGGCGGGGCAATGAGAACAGAAGAATTCTGGGAAGAGGAAAGATTCAATCTGCAGCTGTCACCCAGACATAGAGGAAGCAAGATGAGAATGCCTCACTGAAAAAAAGTACCAAGCCATGTGGCTGACACAGACAAAAATTATTGGCTAATATAAGTTATAAGAGTTAATAAGAAACCTGAGCTAATAGGCCAACCAGTTTATGATTAATGTAGACCTCTGTGTGTTTCTTTGGGACTGAACGGCTGTGGGAGTGGGAGGGACAGAAACCTCAGTCAACACAGAAGCAGCTGGCAGAATGATGACATCCTGCCAATGCTCCAAGCAGATGGAAAGCATCATGTGGGCCCCCAGAGGCCTCTCAGGATCTTGGGGTCAAGAAAGACCACATAGTTCTAGAACTTCACAATTTTTCTGGCATATCTGCTTCTCCCTTTTTGGAAAACCCAGTTCTTAGAACCTGCCTAAATTTTAGTGTTGGAGCATGAATGTATGTAACCTCACCTTCTGCTTGCTGAGACTGCATGTCTTTAGTGCAAAACAGGTAAAAAGTCAGGAAGAAGAGCATGCTAAGGGAAGAGAAGAGGCAGTGGCCTCATTTACATGGTGAGATGCGCTCCAGTGTCTCTTCCTGTCAGGACGATGTGGGATCTCTGTTTTCTGCACATCTGGAAGAGCCTGCACCATAGAAAAGGAAGCAGTAAGATGTGTTAGCACAGAGAACTAACATGCCTGGGGTACTAAGTCTGTCATCGTGGTCTCCTCAAGGACCATTTGGGCCCGATGCCTCTGCACATACCTCTCCCTCAAGCCCTACTCTCCACTGCCTCCTTGCCCTCACTCACCCCTGCTGGGCTTGCATCTTGCCATCTCTGTGCCAGATACTATGCTAAGCACATCAGAATATGGGGAATTAAAATAGATAATGTGTAAAAGCATAGAGCAGCATAACAGAATAACCAGGGACTGGGGAGAGCAAAGTGAGCCACTTAAATAGAGCTTGGACAAAAAATTTAAAAAATTTAGAGCCAATCAAGGGAAATGAGCTTAAAAGCTCTGTTGTTCAAGAGCAGTGGCAACAGTCAATTACAATGTATGGTTTTGTACCCTTGAAAAATGCTGAATGAGTGGATATAATATGATCTTACCATATAGATGGCAACTATGTCAACTGACACATATTTTAGTAAGCTAAATATACTCGTTTAATATATGTGTGATTCAAAACATCATGTTGAACATGATACACACAATTTTATATATTGATTTTAATTAAAATGTAAAATCACAAAAAGAAAAGAACTATTAATTCAGTGAATTTTCCTGTGGAGTGCTTGCAGAGTTGGTACCCTGTTTCTCCTTTGGGAATAAGGTAATTCAATGACCGAGGGGATGAAAGCCTCAGTGGAAGTTTCACTGCCTGCCCCGTTACTCTCATACACCCACCAGATTATCTGTTACAAACCTCCACTTCCATATCACAGAGGAAGAGATGTAATTATGATCCGGCAAGGAAAAATGCCTTCCTCCCACATAGAGTACACTATGGATTAAATTGCTCCCAACTCCAGGATATCTTAATTTCCATCAGAATGCAACTGGGCTTAAAGATGGGCAAGGGGGTCTTTAACTGGGTGATATAAATAAAAATTAGTTCATGGGGGAAGGTCCTAACCAACAAGATGTCGTGCTTATAAGAAAAATAATCAGGGGCTGGATTGCTCAACAGTTAAGTATTTATTGCTCTCTCAGAAGACCCAGATTCAGTTCCTGTCACTCACATCTGACATCTTTCTATGGCCCCTGAAGGCACCTACACATGTGAGGCACCTAAGCTTCTGCAGGCACACAGACCTATACATAAAGAAGAAAGGTGATTAAGATAGAGACACAAAGAAAGATGACCATGTATCACAAAGGATGTTCACAGACACCTGTGAACCAGGGAGACCTAATTCAGGGGCAGGAGTTCTGCTTAATACCCTCATCTGAGATTTCCAGTCTCCCAAACTGGGAGAATATGATTTTGTTAAAGCTGTATTCTATAGGGCCTTGATCTCATGGCTCCAGTGAACTTACACACCCTAAATCCCACAGTGGAATGTGATATGGAGACACTCCCACCTTGTCTGCCTCATTCTCCCATGGGTGGATTTCCCTTCTCTGCTGAGGTGCATCCAGCATACACATATCTGGAGTCTGAAAGACATCCGAACAGGTATTAAGGTCTAGGCTAGAGGGTGTGTTCTGTATAAGATCCTCAAGTTCAATCCCAGACTCAAAAGACAATGCTAAACACACTTAGACATAATTTTACGTATGTGCACTTGCTTATTAATGTATGCACCTATGTAGAAGGAAATAGTTCCAGTAGCCACAGGGGACTACCAGCTCTTCTGGGACTCTAAAGAGGTGGTGATTCTGGAAATCATACCAGGAGGAGGCAGACTGGGGCAAAGGGCATACTGGCTTCTCAAGGAATGATGCGGCTCTTTATTCCAAGAGTAGCAATTACCCCCAAGGATTGTATGTGGGAGTTTTGTGACCAGGTTTAGTGAAATTTGGTTTCTGATGGTAAAATTATTTCTTTGGTCCCCATCAATAACAGTGGAAAGATCTGGGTTGGCTACTTGACAATAACACGGCCTAGGGGAAGGCAAGTGGGTCCTTCAAACATACTGCAGAGGAGCTTACCCAAACCCTAGCTGGCAGGAAGGGTTTAGCCCTGGAGATGATCCCCTAACTATTGGAGATCAGGAGCAAAGTCGCGCACTTGAAAATGGTCCAGCAGCAAAGCAGAGGAGGCAGCAGCTTCCTTGTTGCTAAGCATCCATTCTCAGATGGCATCCACATGCGATTGCATCCTTATCCAGGCTGTTAGCTCATCACTGATACTGAGATAGAGGCCTCCCTAATCTCATCATAATATCTGAAACATGTTCTTTGTTCTTAGTTTGCAAACTGAATGAAGGAGTGATCTAGAAAGAGGCATTAAAGGGCCTGCGTGATTAGCATGAAGACAGGAGTAGCAGCCCCTAGAACTTCATATCTAGCATGGTTACAAAATCAGGATGAATGTGTATCCAACGGGGCTTATATTAATTTTCAGTAATGTGATAACATTCCTATAAAAGTAATTTATAGGCAGACTTGAGGCAGCTCTGGGAATTGAGCTTGTGGGATTAGAGAAGAACCCGCAGGCCTTGGTGGGGAGTTGCATTGAGTTTGCGGTTCACGGTTCACAGTGGAGGTTGCTGCTCTTTGCTCTCAAATTTCAAAATTACAGCCACTCACTTAAATGCAACAACCCGGCTGTGAATCCAGAGTCATGCAGGATCTGGGGAGACTCTGCACCCCAGGTTTATAACTGAGCAGAGGAAGGTTTGGTTGCTCAAGTTTTGTTTTCTCGGAGGTGGCCTTGTGGGGGTTGTAAATGAGGACCTGGGGGCGGGGGAGGGGGTGCAGAGACAGGCCAGGCAGGTAGCACCGGCTTTTACTGACAGACCTCCTAGAGACTTTGGGGGTGGTTTTCAAATGAGGTAAAGTATAAAGGTAAGCTCCGCCTCCTATTTTGGTATGGCTGTCTTGGGATTCTAAAAGAACACTTGCGGCTGAAGTCAGGGGATTAAATGCAGCCTGTGCACGGGGAAGGGAAAGACCACCTCCTCTGCGAGATGGACTTTGAATACATAGAGCAAGACAGAGCTGAGGAGCGCATTCCAGCTATAGGAACTGCATATATAAGATCCTGAGACAGCAAAGATCTTGGCCGGGTTCAGATAAGAGACAATGCTGGAGGGAGGAAGACAGAGCCGAGAGAAGGGGGCTCAGCCTCATCATTCAGGGCCCACGCCAAGAGCTAAGGAACGCCCCCCACACCAGTGGCCAGATGACAGTGGTCTTCAGAGGTCTCTTATGTTGGAGAAGTCCTGCAGAGATTTAGGGAAATCCACTCTCCCTAAGCCCTGGCATCCTACCTATTAGCATCAAGAGACAAACACACACACACACCCCGCTAACAGCCTCAGTGTGGCGCTTTCCTATGACTTCTGGACAGTCCCAATAGGGTCTTCATCACCATACCTCTTCACACCCGCCTAACCTAGAGAACCATCGTCCTTCCTTTCCCCACTCTGCCTTCCTGCCCCCTTCCCACTTTCCTCATGTCTTCTTCCCTTTTCCGTTCTGTTCTGTTTTACTTTAAAGGCAGACTGTAGTTTTAGAGCACCCTGAGTGGAAGTTGCCCTTTTCCATGCACCTTTTCACACACGCACGTGTGTACACACACACACACACACACACACATGAACGTACACACTCACGTGTGCGCACGCACACATACACACACCTTCTCTAAATCAACATCCCTCCCGCAGTGGTAGCTTTGAATAGCTGGTGAGCCTGCCTCGAAAACTCAGCCCACTGTGTCCTTAGTTTGAGGGCTCCTCAATCTGGACATGCTGTGGGTTTCAACAAATGTATTGGCTATGTCTACCACTATAGAATCATACAGAATAGTTTCACTGCCTTAAAAGGCCTCCAGGCTACATCTGTTGTTCCCTCCCTCTCCTAAAGTCCTGCCAACCACAGATCCTTTTACCATATCCTTGCTTTTGCTTTTTCTAGAATACCACATAGTTGGAATTAAATTGACTTCCTTTCCATAGTACTATTCACAGAGGTTCTTAGTGTATTTTTATGGCTTCAGAACTGGTTTCTTACTACTGAATGATACTTTGTTGTCTGAACTTACACTGTTAGTTTATATTTTTATCCACTGAGACATTTGGTTGCCCGCGAACTCGGGCCATTATGACTGAAACTGCTCTAAACAGCCATGTGTAATTCTTTAAGTGGGTACAGTTTTTACCTCCTTAAACAAATACTAAAGACTGAAATGACTTGATTATACAGAAGGGTGAATGAGTCTTTGGATAATCAAGATGAACTCTTAACTGTAAGACTGTAAATTTTTAAAAATCATATAGTTTCGATATACAATCCCTCAAAGCACACATTTCCACTTCAAAGAGGAGAAATCGTAGGACTGACAGCAAAGAGAGCCCAGAAAGATTCAAGCAAACTCTGCACCAGCAGGACAACAGCAGACCCCACATATCCTCATCCAGCATCTGGGTGTGAGATGCTATCATCTGAGTTCAGTGGGACCGCGTAGTCTTGTCCGTGTGGTCCTGCTCTGCACGGCACATGGCTCCTGCCTGAGACAGCTCCAGTCAGCTCCTGCAGCTTTTTTCATCAGACACCCCACATTATTGGAATCCCTCAAATACTGTAATTTCCAGCCAGACTTCTTCATAGCCTCATGCATTGGTCCATTCACGGTCTCTTCACAGCGACTCTGACCCTCTTTGGCACACTGCCTGGCCTCGCGGATTCTTTCTGGCTCTTTGTCATAACTTCCATGACCTTGTAACTCTTCTACTTTGCATGCCTGTAAAATGAGCACCCGCCACATAGTCAACACTAAGTTCTCTTGGAGACAGTCAGCCCCTCAGACCACAGCGTTAGTAGTCTATGAAGGGCTATGTCATGGAAAACACTTTGCTAGAAAGTCCTCTTCAATTAGGACAACTCTACAATGGGATTCTTTTTAAATGAAAATCTCCCAAATGGGTTTTCAGTTTTTCACCTTAGAGCTTTTGTTGGGTGGAGTCTTGCTCTCATGGTGCCTTTCCTACTGTTGTAGTGCAACGTCTGTAGTTTCTTTTTAGTGGTACCAATATCTCCAACAACTACAGCTGTTCCTGCAGCTTCAAACAAAAGCAAGCATCTTTCCTCACCAGACTGCATTTTCCACATCTTTCTACCATTGTGTGTTTCAAATTCTTACTACAAATCTTTCTAAAATCAGCAAGTCATAACCACGCCACTGCCTACAAGCTAAGGTATCTTAAAATGTCCTACACCAAACAATTTTTTTTGTTACATTTAATTTCAACTCTCAATTTTTTTAAGGATGCAGAGAGATAAAAAGCCATCTGCTCTTTGCTACATTGTAATATGGACGACCTCCAATTCAATTTCTGACAATATCTTTTTCCCCCTCTAGCACCCTGTTATTATTAACACCTATCAGGATGGCCCATTCATCTATAACTATAGTATTCCAGTGTTTCTCCAGCCTCCAGCTTCAAGCTCTTCCTCATTCTTCCTACAGTTTCAAAGGACTAGGAATCGCATGGTCAAGTTTATTACAGGAACAGCTGCATTTATTATTCTATTTTCTCATTGCTGTGGCAAAATATATGACAGAAGAAATGTAAGGAACGAGGCTATTTGGGCTCGCGGTTTCAGTCCAACATTAAAGAGAAAGCAACAAGAGTGAATGGAGGGAGAGTTTCTCACATCTTGTGTCAGGAAGCAAAGAGCCTGCACTAGAAATGGCCCAGAATATAACTCTCAATGGCCTGCCTATGTTCACCAGCTTAGCACCAAGTCCTAAAGGTTTTTTTTTAACCTCCCCCAAATAACCAGCTGAGAATCAAACCTTTATATGCAGGTGCATGGTTTCAAACACAAACCATGACAACACAGAGCCATCTACTAGCAAGTTACACTCTCAAGTTACTTATGCCTTTTAAAATCTCATTCAGCAATATTTTCTAAATTTTAATATATTGGGTTTTATATATTTCATCAGATTTATCACCAAGTAGTTAATATGCTTGATATTGTAAACTGCCCTTATAAAATATTTTATTGTTTGCTGTTGGCATATAGAGATGCACCTGACTTTTAGAGATTACATTGTATGCTACAAATGTGTTTGGCTCTCTTTTTAGTTCTCGTCACTTTCTGTGGATTACATAGACATTCAGGGGTTAAGCAGTCTGTAGTAAGACAAAACCTAAACTACTGAGTGCAGAGGTGCCCGCCTGTAATCCCAGCTTCCTGAGAGGCGAGTGTGAAGTCATTGCCTTGAACAACTTGGTAAGATCTTCCACACAATTAAAAAGGCAAAAGACTCAGTTCAGCGGCAGAGGACTTACCTAAATGCATGGTGTCCTGGCCTCAGCCCCAGTATTAAAACGTTTTGGATCTTCTTTTCCAACATGGATGTTCAAGCTAGAATCCTCAGTGCGGGCCTTCTGTCCTCATCCCAGGAGGAAACCACCAAGTTCTCTAATTGGTGTCAAAGCTTTAGGCTTAGTGTTCTTAATTGGATTTTTCTCTCCTGTTTCATTTTGTTTAAACATTATTAGAAATAGGAATAATGTTTTTAAGCAGCAAAACAAGCAAGAAAGAATGAACACAAGGAAGGGGATGGAAGGGAAGCTGTTTACATAATCACATGACTTTTCTCTCCTGGCTCACTGGGATGGAGAGCTACAGGGATAATTTTCAAATGTTTGCCCAAGCCTATATTCCCAGCCTAAACTTCACATCTTTAGCCATAATGCCTAGCATGCATTCTGTATAGCACTGATTTTGATTTTCTGCACACACCCCTTATCTCATTTTGCACAAGGGGGAGGGTGATGGTGTTCTGTATACACCCTTACTCACTTTGCACAAGGGGGAGGGTGATCGTGTTCTGTATACACCCTTACTCACTTTGCACAAGGGGGAGGGTGATGGTGTTCTGCACACACCCCTTATCTCATTTTGCACAAGGGGGAGGGTGATGGTGTTCTGTATACACCCTTACTCACTTTGCACAAGGGGGAGGGTGATGGTGTTCTGCACACACCCCTTATCTCATTTTGCACAAGGGGGAGGGTGATGGTGTTCTCTATACACCCTTACTCACTTTGCACAAGGGGGAGGGTGATGGTGTTCTGTATACACCCTTACTCACTTTGCACATGGTGGGGGTGATGGTGTTCTGTATACACCCTTACTCACTTTGCACATGGTGGGGGTGATGGTGTTCTGTATACACCCTTACTCACTTTGCACAAGGGGGAGAGTGATGGTGTTCTGTATACACCCTTACTCACTTTGCACAAGGGGGAGGGTGATCGTGTTATCAGTCTGCAGTTCTCTTTTCTTGTCATGTTTTGGGGTTGGTATAAGGACTATGTTTCCCTCAAAGACAAGGTCTCTGAAAGCGATTTTTGTTTGTTTATTTGTTTTAATAAATGACCCACCACTTCTTTGGTGGAATTTTTCAGGGTCTGGGGTCTTCTTCCTGGAAAGGTTCTCACAATACCTGGAATTTCTTTGTTGGCTTTGGGGTCTTCATGCTCTGCACTCTTCCTTGAGGGAGCTTTGGTGAAGTGAGCTCTGATGCTTAAGACGATTCAAAAGGAGGTTTGAACAGCAGAGAAGGAATGAGTGAGTGAGAGGCAGGAACAAAGAACATCGTTTGAAGACAGCGTTTATGTATCTACATGGAGCAAAGCGGCAGAACACTGTGGTGGGGAAGAAAGTGTCCTGGCTGAGAGTCCTCTGAGACAGCAAAGTCAATGCCCATTAGGAAGGCATCAAGGTTTCTGCTGGGTTTGTAATAAATGTCCTCATGGTGCTAATCCAAACCCCTTTTCATTCTTTAAGAAGCCTACAAATCACCGTCCCAGAGAATCTAGACAACAATGAGGACCCTAAGAGAGACATACATGGATCTAATCTACATGGGAAGTATGAAAAGACACGATCTTCTGAGTAAATTGGGGACTGGAGACCATGGGAGAGGGTAGGAAGGGAGGGGGAGCAGAGAAAAATGTATAGCTCAATAAAAAAATCCTTTGAACCCACAAGAAACAGAGTCTAGGGATGCGTCCTAACTAGAGTGAACACTCCTCCGGTGCCCAGGTCATGGAGACCCACAGTACCATAGCAATAGTGAGTCACGGGGTTGTGGGGAACCTTTGAAAGTATCGTGCCACGCCACCCATCACACACACTGTTCTTTGGAGAATCAAGCAGCTTTCCCATCCTATCCATTTCCCTGCACTTTCCTTCCTCAGCAAAGCCTATGGTGGTAAAGACCACAGGAGCCACTTTTGTCCTGCTTTGCAGTGACCTGCTGTCCCAGCACCATGACTACGGCCACAACTGACAGGTGGACAGAATGGGCTGGTTGGGGTGAATGGGGTCAGAGGAGGCTCTGACAAATAATAACAGCCTGAGGCTACTCGAGACTGCCGCTCCTTTGGTCCACGTTCACAGGGGAGGAGAAAGCCCTCCTGGCTAAGGCCCCACCTGGATACAGTTCAGTCTGTGATTCTGAGCTCTCCAATGATCACAATGGTCTTTGTTTGAAGGAACAACCTCATAATGGCTTCAGCCAGACCACAGTCAGAAGTTTTTCTTATGATGTGTATAGGAATGGAGAAACTTAAACAAACAAACAACCCAACTAAAGAGCAGTTGCCTATGGAGCCATCACTTAAAGTAAACACAAACCAGGCACAAGATGCATGGTCTACTCTGCACCCTCCCCAGGGCAGTTGGCAGATTATCGATAAAGTGACGTCTGTCCCTCAGTCTGTCCCTCAAGAAGCAATTCTTGGCCGTGACACTGAATTTTGCATTAACGAGCAAACTGCCCACTGGGCTTGACTTCCTCATTAAAATAAAAGAGCTACAGATCGGGCCAAGGCTCGAAATGGGAAAGGGCATCATTCTGAACTAGCCCCTCTGGCATCTCCAGGGGAACTTGCAAACCCTTTCCCATCTTGCAACACACACTCCTTACTTGGCCAATGTCCGCTCCCTCCTCCCATGCAAGTCTCTAAAAAGGCCCCTTGTTTTGAGCAGAATGAGGAGATCAGCTTGCTATGCTGGTGTTTCTCCATTTGTTGGGTTGTCATGAGTTGACATTGTATCCCGAATGTTCTGCCAGGGAGCCTGATGGGCAATTAGCTTAACACAGGGATCATGGTAACCAGCCCTGGCAGATAAGTACTGAAGGTTGCAAAGCCACAGAGTTTCTCATACAAATATTTCAAACTGTTTCCTCTCCTCTCCCGCAGATAAATAACAGCATAAATGAACTGGGTTCAGAGCACACTGGCTCATTCTCTCCCACTTTGACATGAACCAGCTCGGCTTCTAATTTGCCTCTCAATCTTCCTCCTCACCCACTTCACACTTGTATATGTGTGGGGTGAGGCGCAGGTTAAATATATGAATTGTTTTTTTTTTCCTTTGCTTCATCTTTTAGAACAATCAGGCCACAGTGAGTAATCTCAGAGGAGCTGAATTCATTGCATTTGTGATGGGACCTAAAAGAATCTTCTTCCCTCCCCGCAAATATTTTCTTGACTGCCCACCAATTTCAACACATTTCTTTGGCTGTCTTCCTGTGATATGATTTCTTCTTCTGTAAGACAGAAATTTCCCCCTTTCCTCCTGGGACATGGAGATGAACATGGAGAGGGAATGGTTGACCCCTCGTTGCAAATTTCACTACGATGAACTGAGAAAGAGAGACGGATCTATTCCATCGCTACTGGTGGTCATGACTTTGCCTCTGCATGATGCATGCGCCCATCTTCCTTTCCTCTATTCCCTACTTCTTCACTCTCTCTAACCCTCACCTCCTTCGCTGTTCCTTCATCCCTCCCTTCTTTTTCCAATCCATTTGACACCCTAGGGTGTGCCATCTCCTCCCTCCCTAAGTCAATCTACTCTCTGTAAGAATGTCTCCTCCCCCTCCCCCAGTTGAGGGTACAGGAAGCTTTGGGATGGCATTGGGGCTCTTCTACTGCATGCCCTCAGCACTTTGTTGCAGGTAATGGCAGAGTGGGGGCTTCCCCATCACTGAGAATGTAAGCAAATGCTCTGCGTTTCTCAAGAGGAATGCGCACAGATGCCTGGAATGAAGCCTGCAGAGAAAAGGCAGCCTACAAAGCATACCCCAGGATCCCCACACTTTGTCACAACTCCTTCCCTAGTCCTTCTGGGCTCCCACAAAGACAGCACACTCTTGCGGTCTAGTTTTTCAAGACTTGGCCTATCTGCTCTTCTGAGCCTGAGGTGTCTGAGTGGGGTTTGTTTGTTTGTCTTATTTTTGTATTTTCTCCTTTTATAAAGCAAATCTTTCCTGGAAACCTCATTGTTTCCTGATGGGAATTCTGCTTTCCTTTCCCTGTGTCCTTCAGACACAACTCCATCACCCTCCCATAGAGGCTAAGACTTCTTCCTGGAGCCACAGTGGTACCCCAGTGTTTGCTGTTCCAACTCCAACATCCCAGTGAAGACTGTCCTGTGGGGCTGGGAGTGTGTAGGAGGGGACAGTGGTACTGCGGGTGAGACACCACAAACACGAGTGACAGGGACTTAGCCGAAAGTCAAGCTCACTTTTCTGACTACTTCCCCTCTAATCCACTGGCACCTCTGAAAGACAGTCTTAGATTTCAGCAGAAAGTTGTTGTTTACCCCATAACATTTGTGCCCCTACTGTACCAGTGGTTGTATCTTGTCAGGCCAGGAGTTGTTAGAAATAACAGGATTCACAGCTAAGTGAGTTGGAAGATTATTTCTCTTCTTCAGATGGGTGCTCAACAACTTTCAGCACCACAAACACCAGCCAGTCGGAATGAAACTTCCCAGGTGAGAACTTGCTTGATTCCACCACGCTCTGTGACTCTGCTGTGTCTTCAGCAATAGGATCTTACTGTCAAGTTCTGGAGGGCAGCTGAGAGTACTGGTCATAACCTGGTACTGCTTGAGTTGGGGGTGTCTAGGTGACTTCATTGGTCAACAGCTCAATAAGATGACCTGTTCCTGGCGCTGGATTTTTTTATTTGCTCACATGAGGTATCTAGTTGGGGAATCGTCCCTCTGTTGTAGGGTAACTTCATTACAAAATTTTTTTCTCTTGAAAGAATCATATGGGTTGCTTTCCCCAACAAGTGCCAAGGCTGTTGGGTCTGACGATGTTAAACTACAAACAGGGTGACATCTCTGAGAAACTCTAAGCCACTCAGCCTGGGTTCAGCAATCAGAGTCAGTCGGCGATTCAGGCAGAGTGTTTATGCTTTCTGAGACCCAGGCTTCCTGCTTCCAAAATCACAATGATGTATATGCCATAGATTTGCTGTGACAGGTAACCATGTAAGTACCAGAGAAGGAATTACCTCACCAAGGATCCACTAACAGTTGGTCTGCTACCTCAGGAGCAAAACTGTTGAAGTCTAGCAGGGCCACATGGCCTCCTCCAACCTTGATCTGAACACTTTCTTCATGTCCTAGAAACCTTGACCAAATGCTTGGGAAGCCACATTGAGCAACAGGCACTCATGTAAATAACTTGGCTTTGACTCTTTGCAAAACACAAACTGTTGTGCCAACCAAGTTCATGAAAACAATTGTTCAGGACGTCTGTTTTCTTAGCTTCTAAATAATAGTTCTGCATTGCTTCCAGGAATGTTATTTACATTGAAAGATTGAAGGTTTGTGAAAATTTTTGCCATAACACAATCTGAAAAGTCAGCAAGTTTCTAGTTTTGTGTCCAGTTTTTGACGTTTCCTTCACCATTGCACAAAACTGGCTCCTGTGTCCTAAAGCAAACAGCTCTGTGCAGACATAAAGCGGTGACGCTGTTGTCACAGATCTGCCTCTGCCTTCGGGCCAAGTGTCTTCCACTAGACAGGGGACCGAGGGACCTTGTCTCTGGTTTTCATATATTCCAAAAGAGACCTGAATGTGCACACTACAGAAAAGAACACCGAGACAAAACAGTCACTGAGACATCCCAGGAAGGTTTTGTAGATCAGTCTGACACAAACTGGCCTAAATTCAAATTTGAAAACATGGTAATTCCATCAAACCATCTCTGGGTCACTAACTAACATATAACCACTGGGTCACTTTGGATGTATCTGGATAAGAGATTTGGTAAACTTGGATCTGTCTTTCTGAGTACAGCATGCCAAACAGCTTATATGATGCTCTCAGGACATAAATTACTTCTGTGAGAGCAGGTATGTGAGGTTTCACCCAGGCACCTGATATGAGATTTCATTGGTTAATAAAGAAACTGCCTTGGCCCATCTGATAGGGCAGAATTTAGATAGGCGGAGTACACAGAACAGAATGCTGGGAGGAAGAGGAAGTGAGGCAATTGCCATGCCTCTCCTCTCTAGTCAGACACGATGAAGCTCCGACCCAAGATGGACGTAGGCTAGAATCTTCCTGGGCCAAGCAGTGTTTATATGAATACAGTTTGTGTGTTGTTATTTCGGGGCATAAGCTAGCCAGGCAGCCGGGAGCCAGGTGGCAGGAACTACAGGCACCTCAGCAATGTGTCTTTTCATTCAATTCAGTTTTGATACTGTCTTCCTGAAGGTGGTACCAGGCTGTGGACTTGGTTCCCAAGACTGGTCCCACAATTATCTCATTTGTTTTTCTGGAAGACTGGATGTGGACAGGGTTTCCACAACCTCTGCTTTGGTTTATTAACTTACTAGAATGCTCCACAGAAGGCAGGAAACAGAATATCAGAAGTGCATGGGGAGTGGTCTCAGAGCTCCTACACCCTTAGTGCTTACCACTCTCCTGGCATTACCGAGCCCTTGGCCATGAAGGACCCCCTAATTTCTATCCTTCTGCATTTTAATGGAAGCTTCATTAGATAACCAAGATTGATTAAAAATTGTTCACAACTGCCAGCTCACCCTCAGCATCCTCCTTTTCCCTGGGTTGGAGATGCAGTTAATGTCCCAATATTCTCTTCTTGCCTGTCATTATGGTGGCCAGCTTCATCCTGACGTCTTCTGGAGGTTGCCAGATAAGTTTCTGTCTTTGACATATAAGGAGAATCACATCTTTATAAAGATTTTCATGTTTTTAGGGGTTGTTTGACAACCAAATATATATTTTGTGCTATCACTAAAGGCTTTTGTTAGTTTTTCAACATATTTTCTAGGATATAATGACTTTTTTCTTTTTTCATTTTTACTTTCTCTCCGTCTGTAAAACTTTTAGTGGTGAAAAGAAAAAAAAATGGTGCTCCCCCTGAAAGACTGTGAAATAATTCCTCAAACAATGGTAATTTGTATAATTTGATATTTTATAATAGGAGAGGTAAGCAAAAACATAAATCAGAGTAAAGTTAAATAAACATCCTAAGGTGTGTGTAACTATTTCTGCACTTTCCTCATCTCCTTAGTAAATTTAATTTTTGCTTTAGAGAAACAAACATTCGAAGATACTTAAAGAATATTTTCTTTAAGGAATGCGTAATTCATCTTAAGCCAATGTTTACGATTTATGGGGGAAATTCTAAAATTGAAGGTCGGGGAATTGAGGTGGAGGTACAACAGGTACTTAAAGAGCTTTAACTAAAAAGCACCGACTCCTCACTTGGTCCCACAAGGTAACTGCAAACAGGAAGAAGCCTGACATCGCTCCTTCATTTGTATCTGTCTCCACGAGCATCTTCCTCTCGGCTCGGGTGTAACATCCTGTTCCAGATCTGCCAACCATCACTTTAGATTCTAGGATCAATAGGGTTGATTAACAAACCCCATTTTGTCTAAGGACTAGAACTACCCACCAAACAGACTGTGCCTAAGTGAGGGTCACTGTCAGCTAAAGTGAGGCTGTACCCTGGAGCAGAAATGATCACCTCATGAGAATCAGATTGCTCCCCTCAAGTGATGACAGCAATGACTTCAGACCATGCTGGGCAACCAGAGCTGAGCAAGGATCAACCAGATCACACCTGGATCAAGACTGCTTAATTTTTGCATACTTCTTGCCCCTGCCCCAAATCTTCTATTTAGACCCAAAATGCATGTCAGTGCCCTGAAGACAAACTTGGGCTTGCTGAACCCTTTTATCAGTTTATCTTTTCTATGCGGTCACACTCCTTTCTCTTCTTTTCACAGTTAATTGTGTCTTTAATTAACATTTTAGATGATGGCTATCCCACTGTTAAAACTCTGTGAAGCCTGGCTTTTGCTCTAGAACCTAAGGCAGTGGTGGACTTCGGCAGGATTTGAAGGAGGCAGGCTGAGCTCTGTCTACCCTTTTTCTCCTGTCATTTGACAGAAGCCAGAGTTACTGCTGCATATACGGAGCTTTGGAGTCACAGTATTGGGATTTGTATACATGCTTTCTCACTCTTCAAATCCAGCAGGAATGCCTTTGCGGTTCTGCAAAGAGAGGAGAAGAGAAACCACACAGAGTTCGTTGTGTTTAGTGCTCCCTATTTTCTCATGACGATGTGCAGCATTTGCACAGAGCAGCAGCAAGCAAGGATTGGAGGCCATGCGAAGATAAGCCAATGAAGGGATTCTCACAACTACGTTTTCTGCTTGTATTTGTCTCAAAACACAGCCCAGAGCCCTTCCAACAAAGCAATTATCTGTGATAATGTGAACAAAGACATCACACTCTCCCTTGGCTTCTAGCTGCCTTGTGTGTTTCCCACCCGGTTACACACGGTAATTAGTCATGGGTTTTGGTCATCGCGGCCACTTTTCTGAAAGTGTGGGCTGATTAAGACATTCCTTCTGGTGAATGTATCTGAGGGTGGTGGCTTCTTGATTAAATTTATTTCTTTCAAATTTACAAGATTCTGAACTCCTCCGTGGGGTGGGTCATTGCAGAAGAGCAGCAAGCGGAATGGGCACGCTTTTGAACTTGGAGCTCGGAAGGATTTGGCAATCTTGGTATTTTCTTTCCTCAGCTTTCCCGGATTTCCAGCTAAGGCATTTGTGCCCTTCATCTGCTCCTCATTAGAACATCGTCGTCTCTCGTTAGAGAGTTCTCAGAGCCTTAGTCAGAACTAAGAATACTCTTTCCTCCAGACGACAGTCATGGACTTTCTAGAGCTTTGACAGAGGGAAGGGGCCAGGCTCTTGAGAGACTGGCAGAGCCCACTTCACGGTGTCATGGGAAAGACAGAGTCCATGGCATTTGACAGGACACTGATTCAAATGATTGGCTGGCACGAACTCTCAAGAGGAGAACTAACCAGGCTTCAGACATCAGTTGCCTCTAACACATGCGAGTCATCAGACACAAATGTGTCTGACGGAGGCTGCAAGCCTGGGCGCTAGCTTGAGTTTGGGAGGGCAAGGCCAGTTCATCCCTCTTCTTGGAATGCACACCCGTTCATTCATTAGTACACACACTCGCTTTCCGTCTCAATAAGTGGTAAATTATAGACACACCAAAGAATTGTTTCGCAATAAATGTCTTTCTGATTTACTAGGAGCAAACACTAGAGTTGTATACCTACTTTGTGTATCTGTGCACCTAGGCCTGTGTGAAATTTCTCAGGCAGAAAAGGTTTGTGAGTGGAAAAACAAGTTTAAGAGGTTTTGGATTAAGTCATAGATGTCACATCTCACCTGTTGGAGGCTGGAGGTTCAAGGTCAAGGTGTGACTGTGACTCCCATCTGCCCAAAGATGGCGGCGTGGTCCACCTGCGTCATCACGTGGTCCTCCCTGAGTGTCTGTGTCCTAAAATCCTCTTCTTTTAACTCCATTAACATTGACACCAAGGTCCCCATTTGAATTTAGTTATTTCCTTAAAGACCTTGACTTGCTGGGAGGGAAGGGTAAGATTGAGAGATGGCTCAGCAGTTAAGAACCCTGGCCTCTGTTCCAAAGGACACGGGTTCAATATCCAGCACCCGCTTGGCAGTTCACAACCGTCTGCCACTCCAGCTCCAGGGATCTGGCATCCTCCTGCAGGCAAAACCTGAATGTACATACAAACAAACAAACAAATATATAAGTGAGATCTTAGGGGAAAAAAAAAAGGCCTTGACTTGCTGACTTGCTTGGCAGGCCCACACTTTTTACCCAACCAAACACCAGGAGGCAGAGGCAGGCCAATCACTGTGAGTTTGAGGTCAGTCTGGTCTTCAGTGTGAATTATAGGTCAGTCAGGGCCACCTGGTGACTAAATTTAGCATGTGAATGAGGAAAACACTATATAACTTGAAACGAAAGATAAAGAACTGGAAAACTCTTACTGTTTTCTTGCCCACTTCAAGTCCCATTGGTGGGGTAGTGGTGGTGGTGGTGGTCATGGTGTGTGTCTGTGTGTCTGTCTATGCAGTGGAGGACAGAGGTTGACACTGAGTGTCTTCTGAATTATCCTCCACCTTATGTTTTTGAGAGTATCTGGCCAGTGAGCTCCAGACATCCTCTGTCTCTGTCAGAGAACACCACTGTGTCAGCTTTGATGCGGGTCTCGGGGATCCAGGTTAGGGCCTTACGTTGTGCCGTAAGCACTTGACTGACAGACTGTCATCACCCAACCCCAATTTTAGGTTTCATATTTGAATATCACTCACTACCATGGCATGGTAAGTTTCAGGTACCGAAAACTTAGTTTCCAAAATCACATGTTAATAATGGTATTTGGAAATGAGATAAAATACCTTTACAATGACCATCAGTATCAAATGAGCTCATCAGGGTGGGGCTCCATGACAGCATCGGCAGCTTTATAAGGAGTGGAACTAAGACCTAAGCAAGCGGATGAGCACCAACCTGGCATGGAACTCCCTGGTCTGGCATGGGACTCCCTTGGCCTGGCATGGGATTCCCTGGCTGGCATGGGACTCCCTGGCTGGCATGGGATTCCCCGGCTCAGAAGCCACGGGAACTGCCCAGATTACATTGTCTGATCTTGATGTTCCCAAGCTTTAGACCCACTCTTCATCCCTCATAAGTCACCTACTCCAGGTCTAGTTACAACTGGAGGCGACCACGAGGGCTTCGCCTCCACATACTTAGAAGCTGAGACCCTCCTCTCTGTCCCCAGAGCAGGGGGTGAAATGCCTTCCCTCACACCTGCAGCACACAAGCGTGTCCCTATCAGGGTACCCACTGTTGACTTTGTCACTCTGTCATTCTTGGTGCTGATAGCTATAGTTTTCATAAGAATACGTGCAGACGTTTCTTGAATGACCTTTGATGAGTTTTAAAACGAACTTGAGTCATTTCTCCTGTGGCCGACTTATTTTAAGTGCTCTGCTAATGGGCTTATTTTTAGTATATCAGCATCTGTGTAGAAGCCTTCGACATGGAATGTTAGCCTTTGAAAGTGCTGCTGAGTGGCTAGTCTTCCCCGTGTAATCTGTGCCTTGCCAGTGCCTTGCCATCGCGATTGAAGTAAACCTGCAGTTGCAATAGTCCAGATCCAGGCAGCAGGAGCTTGAGAGACCTTCCATGGTGCTGTCTGGAACAGTTTATAGAGTTTGAAGATTATCCGAACATTGCCAGCACTAAAGGAAATCAATAGCACCACCAGAAACACTCTTGCCATGTCCCTGACACCCAGTTCTGCTTCTGTGATTCTACTCAAAGCTTGTATTTCTTAACTGATCTTAATACATTTCCTTTTCACAGGGAAAACCCACACATGTTTAAAAACATATTTGTGTGAATTTTTATCCTTAAAATGTCTTATCTGACTGAGGTCTAGATCTCTCAGGTTAAGCCTTTTTCTCATTCTTGTTTTACATTGTCTGCCTTCCTTTTTTCCTCCCTTCTTCTTCGGTAACAGCCAAAGAAAAGATATCTGTACAACTGTGGGTAATTCTTTTTCTGCAGTGACAGTGTTTACATTTATTAAAGTAGTCACAAAGTTCCTGTAAGTAAGGGGTGGTGAACTGTCAGCATGGCTAGAAGGAAACCACAAGGTCAGTTCTTATTAGCTGAAGCCTCCATTTGACTGTGTGAGCCTCATGGGGTGCGGATCCTGACGGTCTCCGTCAAGGCATGAAGGTCAGCTTAACATGTAGCTGGACTTCCTATTCAAGTGTCATTTATCCTCATAATTACCCCTATAGCATATTAATTAATGGGTCCGGGACATATATATAAGCTGTACTAACACAGTCATTCCTCTGACACGGCTGTTTATGTCTCACACAATACTGAATTTCAAAGTGACTATGTCTTCTAAATAGAGGACCGTTACTAGGAAGCCATACGTTTGTGCTAATGTATGCCCGATATGAACATGTTTTTTCTATCTGGGCAGTTAAAAATAACTTGCTTATTTCCCCATCAGTTAAAATAAACAGATCTTGGTAGGTGGTGGAGGAGCACGCCTTTAATCCCAGCACTTGTGAGGAAGAAGCAGGCAGATCTCTGTGAGTTCGATGCCAGCCTGGTCTTCAGAGTGAGTTCCAGGACAGCTAGGGCTACACAGAGAAACCCTGTCTTGACAAATCAAAATGAATAAACAAACAAATCAATAGATATTCTAGACTCCACACAACCACGATATAATCTGGCTATTAATCTAAATTACATTTACACTACACCTTCGAAATAGTGGACAAGAAAACAGTTACCTAAGGGGACCTTTGGGACTTTTTTTCAATGACTAATGAGAAGAAAAGGGCAGATGGCAGTGGTGGTGGCGGTTTCTATATGGAAAATCCTGATAAGGTGAGGTCAGACAACCGTAGTTGAAGATCTGAAGATACACACACTGTCTCTCCCAAGGGAAAGCTCTACCCTAAGAAACTCATTCCAGTTCCCCAGAATTCAGCTGCAGTCTTAGATCACGGCCTTTGTTCTCAATGCCCTTGTAAGGCGGACTCTGGAGGTGGCTGCGAGTCCAGATACATAAAACACAAGCTTGCACAATTTACTTCTTACTCCGCCCACATGGAGTGTAAGAAGATCAGCAGATTCAGGCTGCGTCGTCCTCCTCAGCAACTGTCCCTGCTGGCAGCACGCATTTGCTCAGCTTCTGCAGTCCACAGCTGCTGCTGCTGGCACTTGGTTCGTTCCTGCCCACAGACCGTGGTTTGTGTCCCGTGCCCATTCTTATAACAATGGCTTCATTTATCTACCAAACATGCCCATTGTCAAGCTAATCTTGATTCTCTTCCATTTGGGTCGTAGATAGTTATCCAAAGTTGGTGCAGACGTCTAACTTTTCTGAGCTGAGTTTTCTCATCTTTCTTTGGGGATGGCACATGTCTGACAGTAAAGTAATATTTAAAAATGTCATACTGCTGGAGACAACTGTCACTTACCCTAGAAGAAGGCGACCCGCCAGATACGATCTGGGAAAAGAAGTCATTGAATACCTGGCAATGAGGCCTTTCAGAAGGTTGCTCCATTGCATATGGGTGACAGGGAACACGAACACTGCCCATGACGGTCCCTAAGATGGGAGGGCTTGGAAGTACATCTAGATGTGTGAGCTATTTGCAAATTGGAATCGAGACTTAAAGCATAGCGGTAAACTTTAAGTGTTGGGATTTCTCTGATGTACCCAACAGCAGCTGGACTGTTTGAACTCACTGGACTGGGCAAGGAAGGTTCATAGCCAGCTATCCGAGCAAAAACCTGCTTTTTTCAATCTGAAGCCATTTCTATTTTTCTGCTTTATTTATGGTAATTTAAATTATTTCCAACTTTTCATTATTGTAAGTATCCCAATGAACATTTTAGACAAATCTCAATCAAATATATTTGTTTTATCAGTAGGTTCAGAAACATGATATATCTAGGTGAAAGTATTTGCGTCTAAATTTTGTTAGGTGATTTTGCCCCATATAAGAGTCCATCCGTTCACCCTTTCTTAGTTAACTGTCAGTATATTTGATTTGAAATTACTATTAATTGTTAATGTATAGATACCTTTTATATAAACTAATGGATTTCACCCCAATGTTTTTACACCTGCATATGGCACTCTTCGTATTCACTGTACCTCCAAACACCTTAGCTTCCGTCTCACACAGTGAGCAAATGAGGCAGCTCGAGACTTATCAAAAGGAGACTATCTCCAAATAGCTCACAGAGTAGCCGAGAAGATCAGGGGAGGAAAAGGGTTGTGGTGTGATGGTCTCAGTTGTTGGTGAGTTGTGGAGAAGAGACAAGGGCCGTTTGCTTTGTCCTCTGCAGGACGACCAGGGCTTCCAATCCCCAACGGTGATGAACTCCAAGATGACCCTCCCTCGTATCTGGCCTGTTATATCACTGAACTTCAGACCTACGTGAAATTCCATCTCACACGTTTTTAATGAAGTCAAAATAAATGCAATTACCGAACAGAAGCCAAAGATCACAGGAGGTCAGACACGGAGCAGGAACGTGGCCAGCGCTGTTTGTTTGCTAGCCTTGTGTGAACAGTTCCTTGGTGGGAGGGCAGGGATGGCCGTCCCTCCCCTGTGGGCATCTGCTGCTGATTATACTGCAATTGGAGTGGCTGTGTGGTGCCTAGGAAACCCGAGACCATAATGAGGACTCGGGCAAGTAGAATGTGAGAGATTGAAACCACAAGATGCAAACATCCCCCGGGAAAAAGCTTTCCAGAAGACCCGGCATTTACCCTGGAAAGCATGCTCAGGAAAACCTTTAATAAATCAGCTTGAATCTTTCTAGTTCTGCCTCTGCACTCACCCTCTTAAACCTTGAAATCCACCTTATTCCTGTTTGACTCAAAGGAAAGTAAGCATATAAATGGATGGTATATTTTCATAGAAAGTAATTGTTGGAGAAAATTTGGACTGAAAACTTATATTCTGGCTTGTGAGTAAATCTGCATCTGATTCTGATCCCGCCCCCACAATAGGGCTGAAAATGTTTGGTAAATGCACTATCAGTATCATTGTGTTTTCCGCAGAATAATCGCTGGCTCCTAAAACCAAAGGGGAAAGGTCTGAGCTGCATGGAGAATAAGGGACTGGCTAGAGTTTATTTCCGGAATCTCAGTCTCCTGGAGAAACTGTCTGGTTAGATAGGGTAATCTTTGCTGGCCTAAGACCCCGTCCCCTCTCATTAAGCTGTTTTGAGAACTCAGAGTAAATGCTTTGGTTTCTCGGTGTCTCATTCTTTACTCAGTTACCGTGATTATACCGAGAAACTCAGAATAAAATTGGTTTTGTTTGTTTGCATGCATGTCAATTCTTCTGACTTTGAAACACTTCCTGAATTCCATCTTACACTACCTCGTTTCTCTTTAAGGTAAGAGTTGGTGTTGCTTAAGAAAAGCAGCATGGGTTAAGCTAGCATTTAGCCTAATGCAAGTGCAAGGCCAAGCTGACTTTATCTTGGAAACAGCCTTTCATATGAAACAAAGTCACCAGCGAGGCGCCCCCATAAGACCATGGATATCTTGACTTGCTGTGTTTCCAGTGAGCTCAGCGAGGTCTTTCCATCTCAGAAGAGGCACAGCCAGAGCTTTCTATTTTTCTAAGTCACACTTAGAGTTATCTTAAGGTATATACATGGGTTGCAGAACAGTCTTTGAACATTGTGTGTGTGTGTGTGTGTGTATGTGTGTGTGTGTGATTGGTTAATAAAGAGCTGACTGGCCTGTAGCTGGGCAGGAAGAGATTGGACGGGAGAGCCAGACTAGGAGGATGCTAAGAAGAAGCGCAGAGTTTGAGGAGTCTCAAGCAAGAGGCAGAGGAAGCTGGGCATGTGAATGCTGTACTGAGATAAGGTATCGAGCCACATGGTAGAAACAGATAAAATATGAATTAAGTTGTCAGAGCTAGTTAGTAACAAGTCTCAGCTAGGAACTGAGCATTTATAATCAATACTAAGTCTCAGTGTGGGTTATTAGGGAGCTGAGCTGACTGGTGATATCGATGACAAACTCCACCTACATGGATACAGGTGTCCTTCAAATACATTTACTGTTTACAGGAGGCTGTGAGCTGCAGCGATGACCCCTCACCCCCACCCCAGGGCATTCTCCCTCTGTTTCCAAATAAGTGGCAGGATATGAAGACATTTTTCCTGACTGTATCACTAAATCTTTTGCTTTTCTGTTTTACTGACATGAATTTCAAGAAATTTCTCTGAGTGAGACAGGAACCAGGCAGAGGTGTGCAAAGAAATGCATGTATGCATTCAGACACCATGGTTGGGCATTTCCACCAAAAGGGGGGAATTTCAGGCAATCAGAATCCCAGCACTGTCACATCAAATGGGATTGTGATTGACGGGACATACAAACACTGAGGGGGAACCATGCATCCATGTCCCTTTGGGTTCTGAACCCCCACCCAGCTCCCTGCAGGCAGACATCACGGGTCACATACCACACAGAACAATGGCCAAGTATCTAGTCTAGTGGCTCACAGAATTATCTGTCAGTGTTTAAAGATTGATGGCAATACACTGTCTTAAATTTCAGCTTTAATTGAAAGCAAAATTCATATAGTCCTAATGTAATGTTTGTAAAGTTTTGGCAAGCTGAAGTTGGCCTGGAGTTGTTTAATCTGCTCCTCAGCTAAACCTCAAAGCCCTGGAGGTGTTTGGAAACTGTGGTAGTCTAAAATGTCATTCTGAACATAATCCATTTTAGTTAAGGAATAAACTAACTAAGTCCGGTTAAGCTTTTGACAAGTGTGAGCATGCCAAAACCACATCAGTTTCCTCTGGGAGTAATCTGGCATTGCTAATTGAAATGGAGGTGTTTAACTTAAATTAATTTGTAATTATTAAATGTTATGAAATACGATTCTGGAAAAAACTCCCCTTAGCTTATATTTAGCAAATGAGTTTGTCCCCGGCCTGACACTCACCCATTTATAGCCTGCTTCCAGGCTTCCCTGGGCCCACAGACCTGCAAGAAAATAATTCAACTTCCATTCGACTGTTGGAGAGGCCAAAGCAGCGAAAGGTTAAATATTGTTGGGAGACCACACACAGAGAGAATGGGGGAACCAACCTTGGCCCCGCTTGAAGCTCCATGGGGTCCATCTCCAAAGGACCTTTTATGAAGAAGTCGGAGCCACCAGAGGGTCACACATCACACCCTCAACAGTAGAGCATGTGCCTCAGAGAAGAGTCATGGCAGGAACCCCCATCACTGCCTTCACAGTGTCTGTCTCCACTCAGAAGTTTGGCTAAGATTGGCTTTCCCCAAGTCCACTTCCCTGGCTTTAAAAACATAGTATTATTAAAGCTTACCTTGAAGCCTAAGCTTTTAGAATCCATGTCTGAAGAATCTACCACATGAATATTCAGTAAACACTGCATTTGGCCCTTCAGCCTTCTCATAGAGAAGGCTACACTCTCCGGTTATTCTTGAGCTAGGAACCCTGCATCTGCTACTCCCAAATCAGAAGGCTGTAGGAGAATGGACAGGGTCAACCCAGTCTCACCCCAATCCTGTAAGAGCCAGTTAGACCCCACTGAATCCTGCTAGTTATGCCACTGACACTCTTCTTAGCATGCTGAGAAATCATTGACTGTAAGCATATTTCCCTCAGTCTCCTACCACTCTTTGATGCCACGCTCTGCATCTCTATGTACATGACAAACATCCCCTTCCTTTCTAGCAGACGTCGCCATAGAGCAGACTGACAATTTTAGCACCCCACTGCAACACTTTTATCTAACTCACAAACAAAAAACAAAACAAAACCCACTCAACTCACCACTGATGTCAAATTCAACATGAATTTCCTTTCAAAATGATTCATAATAATGATGGTGAACCTTTAGGAGAGGACTAGTGGAAAGAACATTTGTCATTGGGAATGCGCCCTGGAAGGGGATTGTGGGAACTCAGTTTCATCCTCTTCCTTTTCCTGTTTACTCTATTTCTTCCTGATTTATGAGAGCTCTTGCTCTCACATGAAGTTCCATTATGATACGTCATCCTCTCCAAAGCACTGCGCATCAGATCTTGAACTGAGACTTACAGAACTATAAGTCAAGACAACTGTGCATCTCTTTTAGTCAATTGTTCAGTTATCGTGTGTGTGAATACAGAAATCTGGCTTTTCCCAGAGACTGCTTCTCCCTTCCTTCCCACAAACATCTATAGCTGCTGGTCCTCTAAGCATTGGTCTCCTCCACACCAACTGGTTTGTAGGGTTCTGTGCTTTCTCTACCATGGCTCTAGGTATAGGTTGATGTTCCCTATGCTTCTTGGCACTTGGCACACAATGCTACCTGTGGATTTATAATTCCTGGAAAGTTCTGAGGTGCTATGATTTTGACAAGTCCCACATCCTCTCTGTTGTCTATGAGCAGAACTCTTGTTTGGGCTTCTTATTCTCCACCCGATGCATCAGACATTAGAAACATTTATCCCCACTGTTCTTACCTATCTGTGAACCCTGCATGATAAAGCATAACTGGCCTGGTAATATACCCCCACTGCTGCAATAGTGGCACAAATGCTATGGTAGTAACCAACCACGTTTCGCTGTCTCTAAGTCCTGCTCCATGAGATGGAACCCATACCTAGCACTATTAAAATAGCCAAGAACCTGTGGCTAAATAGGTCTTATGCCCTGGGGAGGGAATCCAACACTATAAATCTGTTAAATGGTCATAGGATTAAAATGATTCCTAATGACTTATCATTATACCTGTAGATCAGTGCATCTCTCAACCCTCATTGGAGATGCTTCTTTGCATTAGATTAATGCAGAGATGCACAGCTAGTCAAAGTATAGAGAATACGATACTGTGGAATGTTCATCCCGAAATGCAACATCTATATCATATCCCCTCCCGCCAAGCCACAGTCATCATTGTAAAAAGAAGCTGTTGATAGATTGTGGGAGCCAGGGCAAATGAATGACTTAGAGGCCATGGTAGGGCACTCACAGCAGCTGTGACAGCAAGCACAAGGCCTGAACAAGTTCAATCTAGACAAAACTTCAACACAGAAAGGGGGTATGCATGAAGCCCCATTCTTATCTAAAAAGCTATTGGAAATTAGCAATTGTTGGGAGAGGAAGAATCCATCTTCTTTGAGAGTGTGGCTTCTGCTAGGTCAAGCACACTCCAGGGGATGGTCACACCTCTAAGGAAAATACGAGAAGCACAAATTGTACTTGATGGCTGTCTTAGTTAGGGTTTTGTTTTACTCTGAAGAGACACCATGACAAAGGCAATTCTTATAAAAAACATTTAGTTGAGGTGGTTCACTTACAGTTTCAGAGGTTCAGTCCATTATGATGACAAGGAGCACGACAGTGTGCAGGCAGATGTGGGGCAGGAACTGAGACTCCTACATTTTGCAGGTAACAGGAAGTCAACTAAAAATCACACTGAGGGAAACTTGAGCAAAAGAGACTTCAAAGCCCACCCCCACAGTGACACACTTCTTTAACAAGGTCACATCTACTCCAACAAACTACACCTTCTAATAGTGTCACTCCTTTTGGGGACCATTTTCTTTCAGACTACCACAATGGATTAAAAAAAGAGTACAGAAATTTAGGAAGGAAAGTAGAGGATAAATATGGGAGGAGGTGTAAAGACAGTGAATATGATCAAAATACATTTTACAAAATTCTTGAAGAACTAATAAGTAAAGAAAAAAGAGTTCAGAAGTCCTAACACACTAGAAAAAAATGCTAATAAAGGTACTTGAGGCCAAGAGATTATCTTTCCTGACAAATATTCTAGGTGTATTTGAATAAATATCCTACCACTGTTAAATGTAGTATTCTTTGAAAGTCTACCCATTGTATTATTCTGTTCTTCAAGTTGTTTAAATATTTCTAATGGTACTTTATTTTCTTATTTCATTTATTACTGAGATTACAGTGTTATAGTATTGAAAAACTAAAATATTATTCATAATTTAATTTAGTTGTTTCATTTTTATTTGGTTTTGTGAGGGTCTGATCATATAGTTTCAGCTGACCTGGGGCTCAGTCTATTCATTTTGGTTTCCTGAGAGCTAGGATTATCAGTGTGTGCCACCATGACAATCTAGGGACTTGATCTATTGTTAGTAATATCTCCTTAAGAATTACTAAGGTTATTATTATAATATACCTCTCATGGGAAAATCATCAAAAATATGATTCCCCTAAAGCATATAGACTGTTGGAAAGCTATATTAAAATAGAGTTTTTCAGATATCCAAGGAGCCTAGAACTCAGTAAAACCAGAAGGTTTGGAACGTTTATAGTTTACTCTTCCCAATCTCCAGTACCACTCCTTGCTCACCATGGAAACCAGAAGGCATAGGACTGTGGGAGATATGGAAAACATCACGGAGCTTCATTGATATGAAGGACAGAGATGGTTCTGAATGCCCACAAAAGCTTCATCGTTCCTAACTCACCTATCGAATAGCTCCATTAAACAATTTCAGTAACAGAGTTTATTTTTATTTGATCGAATTTAAGACTCTCTCAATGAATAGAAGCCTGTCCCTAGGCATTTGCGATAAAAACAAAATCATTTCAATTGTTTAACATCCTGGCTGCCTGAACAATAGTTGGGCAAAATCAAGGCTAGCCAAAATATTTCAAAGGAAAACTTGGAGAATGAGATGCCCATAAGTGGCTTTGAAAAGCTCTAACATATTTCTGGGAATCTAAAAGGCTTTGTGTGTGGTACACACCCAGAAAAGACCTGAAAAGAATCTAACATCTCACCTTTGGCTCCTGTTGAGGGGAAATCAGTAATGAAGCCCAAGGGAGAGTTTTGATGTGCTGGGACACTGAAGGTATACTCCAACAAATCTTTTTTTTTTTTTTTTTTTTTTTTTTTTTTTTGAGTGAAAGCTCATGATTTTTATTGTCTTCATAACAAGGTCAGCTTAGAACTGGATCACTTGGCCCTTTCTCTTCTTATCACCACCCAGTTCAAAATGCTTGCATCTCTTAATAGCCAGCATCCTCTTAGATCTGCAGTTGGGCTCCACACATTCCAGTCTCAGCACAATCTTCTTTGTAGTTTTCGCCTTTTTGCGGAAAATAGGCTTAGTCTGCCCACCATAGCCACTCTGTTTCCTGTCATAACGCCGCTTTCCCTGGGCATACAAAGAATCTTTGCCCTTCTTGTACTGGGTCACTTTGTGGGGTTGGTGCTTGCCACATTTCTTGCAGAATGTCCGGCGGGTCTTAGGAACGTTCACCATGTTGGCGGGTGCGATATCGGCACAGAAAAAAAGCTCCAACAAATCTTGACAAGAGTTGAAGCCTCAATTTTTTTAAGGCATTTAAGGAAATCTGTCTACTCTTCAGTTGTACAAATGTTAGCTAGATTTTAGTCACGAAGTAAACAGCAAACAGCATCAGCTACCAAAAATGGACAGAATAGGGTCCAATCTAATTTACATAATTGTAATGTCATAATAACTCAAATTAGCCAAGGTCAGAGGCAGGCCTAATTAGCTTTGGCTGTCAACTTGACCCAGCCTAGAGTCTCAAGGGAGGAATTATATAGGTAAGATTGGCCTGTGGGGGACTGTGTTGATTGTTAATTGAGGTAGAAGGGCCCAGTCCATTGGGGGCAGCATCATTCCCAGGCAGATAACCCTGCAGTTATAGAGCTAAGTGGGAGCCAGACAGCAGACAGCAAACAGTGTTCCTTCGGGATGTCTGCTTCTTCAGTCCCTGCTCCAACTTCCCTCATAAGCCAGCTCTTCTCAACCTGTAGGTCGCATATCAGATATCCTGCATATCAGATATTTGCATTATTATTCAAAACAGTAGCAAAATTACAATTATGAAGTAGCAACAAAATAATTTTATGGTTGGGGACCGCAACAACATGAGGAACTGTTTTAAAAGGTCACAGCATTAGGAAGGTTGAGAACTACTGCTGTAAACTAAAATAACCTCTTGTTTCTCTAAGTTGCATTTGGTCAGAATGTCTTATCATAGCAGTATAAGGCATCTAGAACAAAGGCTTTAAATTCATTCATATTTTGTGCAATGTTATCATCTACTTCATTTTTAAGTGTTCTTATCTTTCCACACTCAAACTATTTTGTTTTAATTTAGTATAATACTTATAATCCTCAACCACTAAAAATGAAAATAAAAACTAGCAAAATAAAATACAAGAGGGATTAAATGATAAAATTAAAAACTGTTTTAACATAAAAGAAGGTTCTAAAGAAGGAATAGAGAAGTGTGTGTGTATGTGTGTGTGTGTATAGTGACAGAGATAAATTATAAAATGACAAATATTTTTGACAATTATGTAAACATAGTTATTTTAACTTTGTAATTAAAAGAAGGTTAATAAAATGGAATTTATTTATTTATTTATTTATTTATTAAAGATTTCTGCCTCCTCCCTGCCACTGCCTCCCATTTCCCTCCCCCTCCCCTAAGCAAGTCCCCCTCCCTCATCAGCCTGAAGAGCAGTCAGGGTTCCCTGCCCTGTGGGAAGTCCAAGGACCACCCACCTCCTTCCAGGGCTAGTAAGGTGAGCATCCAAACTGCCTAGGCTCCCACAAAGCCAGTACATGCAGTAGGATCAAAACCCAGTGCCATTGTTCTTGACTTCTCAGCAGTCCTCATTGTCCGCTATGTTCAGCGAGTCCGGTTTTAAACCATGCTTTTTCAGACCCAGTCCAGCTGGCCTTGGTGAGTTCCCGATAGATCATCCCCATTGTCTCAGTATGTGGGTGCACCCCTCGCAGTCCTGAGTTCCTTGCTCGTGCTCTCTCTCCTTCTGCTCCTGATTTGGACCTTGGGATTTCAATCCGGTGCTCCAATGTGGGTCTCTGTCTCTGTCCCCTTTCATCGCCTGATGAAGGTTAATATCCAGGAGGATGACTATATGTTTTTCTTTGGGCTCACCTTCTTATTTAACTTCTCTAGGATCATGAATTATAGAATAAAATGGAATTTAAAACACACACACACACACACACAGGTCACCCAGTTACTACCATGAAGAGATACACTTTATGTTCAATAAAAAAAAAAATCATGAAAATAAAGCTTCCAGGATAGTTATGTTTTATACATAATAACTGAAAGAAAACTAGAGTATGTGTTTAATAGTAGTCAAAGCTCACCTTAAGACAAAAAAATACAAAAAATTATGATAAAAGTGATTTATGAAAATATGTATTATAAAGAAATAGAAACTTATAAACATTCATATACCTAACAGCAGAGATCCCAAATATATGAAGAAAACTAAAAGAACTGAAAGGAGACACAGACATTTCAGTAACAACAACTGGCAGCACTGATGCCTTACTTTAACAACAACTAGATGAACTGGAAAATAGAAGACCGCAAATTAGAGGAAGAAACCTATATCAGACACCTATAGTCGTTTATTTCACCCAAGAATTGTAGGATGTAAATCCTTCTAAAATGTACATAAAATAAATTAGAATTTACATAAAGTCATAAAAAACCCTTGCTAGTTGCTAACATATGGATTATTACAAAGTAGATGCTATAATGATGATGAAATAATATTAGTAACCAACAATAAAAAAAAAGCTTTGAGAAATTCACAGTAATGTGGTAATTAAATAACACTTGTTAAATAACCTACACATCAAAGAAAGAATCACAGGGGCATTATAAAATACATTAAGATGAATTAAAATGAAAACACAATACATGAAAGATGTTGGGATGAAGCTGAATCAATATTAAAACTCTCACAGTAATAGTGCCCAATGAGAATGAACTGAATGAAATCCCAGAGAAAGCATATAAAAGAATGATTACAAGAATGTATAAAGTAATAAAAAAGCTTCTGGATTAATTCCAAGAGATCACAAACAGCAGAATTAGATAAGGAGTTATGAAAGAAAAGACTTTAATTAAAAAAGATAGATATGCTAGAGGAAAAACAAAACCAAAATGTTTGAAATCAAATTTCGGTGAGTAGAGGGTTAAGGAAAAGAAACAGCTTCAGGGTTTGAAGACAAGGGAGAATAATTGGTAAGTTCAGACAGTGACAGAGATATATTAGTAAGACAGCATGAATAGAATGTTCAAATCTATGAAGAAACACTGTGAAAAATCAAATATACAACCACATGCAAGATGTGGAATGTCCTTCTGTATGCTACAAATATGTGTTGCTTTTATTGGTTGATAAATAAAACTCCTTTAGCCAATGGCAGGGCAGAATATAACTAGGCAGGAAATCCAAGCAGATATATAGGAGGAAAGAAGGTGGAGTTGGAGAGATACCAGCAGCTTCCAGAGAAGCAAGATGTATGGTGATGTAGGAGGCTGCTTGTTCATTTATTTCCCAGCCGCACAGACTCCTAAAAATAATCACACTGAAACTATATTATTTAAATGACTGCTTGGCCGATCACTTAAGTTTATTGCTAGCTAGCTCTATCATCTAGAATTAACCCATTTCTATTATTTTATATTTTACCAAAAGGCTCGTGGTTTACCAGCAAGGTTTCAACTGGCAGCTTGCTTCTTTCCTTTCTGGCAGCTACATGATGTCTCCCTGACTCCACCTCCTTTCTCCCAGCATTCAGTTTAGTTTTCCTCACCTAGCTCTTTTCTACCCTGCTATAGTCTCAAAGCAATTTCTTTATTCATTAACCAACAAAAGCAACACATATGCAGAAGGACTTTCCACATCAGTGTGGTAACAAGTCATGAGCCTCGTGATAAAATACAGACTAATAAGAATGGGTTAATTCAAGTTGTAAAAGCTAGTTAATAACAAGCATAAGCTAATAGGTTTGTAATTAATACTAACCCTCAGAGTGGATATTCAGGAAATGGCAGACAGGAGGGAAATTTCCAGTTACAGAAAAGGGAGAAAATTCCATATTGAAGTTTTCAAAAATGTTTCCAATAAATCACAGCAGAAAAATCCCCAAGTCAAAGAATAGTACCTTTGGGTACAATAGGTAGTATAAAATTTCAAATAGACAAAAAAAGAAGGAAAGAAGGAAGGAAGGAAGGAAGGAAGGAAGGAAGGGAGGGAGGGAGGGAGGGAGGGCGGGAGGAAGGGAGGGAAAGAGGGAGGGAGGAAAGGAGGGAGGGAAGAAGGAAGGAGGGAAGGAAAGGAAATAACTCCCTCCAGTGTATTGTAGTTAAAATACTAAGCATACGAACATAGGAAATGAAAAAAGGTTTCTGAAAGCTACAAGATAGAAACATCAAGAAATAGAACTAGGAAATGAGCTGTTACTCTTCAAAGAGAGAAAAAAAATAGTCCTCAAGCTAAAATAAGCCAGAAGATTTTAAAAAGATCACTTATTCTGATCAAGGAGGTAAAAATTCACCAAGAATACATTACAGTTTTAAGCATTTACACATTGAATATGGATGAATCCTATGTTGTAAGACAAGTACTACTAGATGTAAAGGCAGATTAACCCGACTCAGTAATAGTGAATGAAAGTCATCTTGACAGAAACAAAACAAGCAAAAGGAGTATCTGAGTTAAATCACATCACAGGCAAATCTATAGGTGCATCTACAGACTATTCCTTCCAGGCAACAGAATATATCTTCTCATAGCCCCTATGAATTTTCCTAAAATAGATTGTGTAATAAGACACAAAGCAAATCTTAATAGATATTGTAAAGTTGAAGTGATTTATTGTATTTTACTTGACTACAATAGAAATCAACAGTAACAAAAAACACTGAGCATATATAAATCATGAAGGTTGAGCAGGGCAGTACTGAATGGGTCATTGAAAAAAATGAAGCAATTGAGTGGAATTTCTAGAAATGAACATACATGAAAACACAGCACATCAAAACATACGAGATACAATGATAGCTACAGGAGCTTATATTAAAATGTCAGAGAGATTACAAATAGATAATTGAATGATGCACTTTAGGGCCTTGGAAAAAAATAAGAACAAGCCAAATCTGAATGAATAGACAGGAAGAAATAATCAAGATTAAGAAGAAATTGATGCAGAAATGAAAAATAAAAAAATCAATTAACGAAACAAGGAGTTGGTTCTTTGAAAATATAAATAAGATCAAAAACCCACAGCTCAACTAAATCAAAGAGATAAAACCCAAATTATTAACATTAGAGACAGAAAGGGGAGAGATTATCCCAGACAACAAAACAATTCAGAAATCTGTATGGCCATAACTTAAAAACTTATACTCCCCTAAATTGGTACATACCAAAGAAATGGAAGAGGTTTTAGTTGAATATAACCTTCCAAAATTAAATCAAGATAAGATACTCAGTCTAAATAGTCTATATAAAGCAAGAATCAGTTATAAGAATCCCCCAACTAGGAAAACAAGTTCAGACTTAAATTAATTCACTGCTCAGTTCTGCTTCTCAGACTCTTCTGTAAAATATCAAAGGAAGGAACACTGTCAAACCCTTTTGACAAAGTCCATATTATCCTGATACGAGAACAAGACAAAGATCCAATGGAACAAAAGAAACACAAGTGCAAATATTCTCCAAATATTTGCAAGCCAAATTTAAGAACATGTCAAAGAGATGATTTACTATGTTCAAGCTGGCCACATTCCAGAGATGCAGGGATGGTTCAACACATGCAAATCATTAAATATAATAGGTGGCAAAGATGAACTCAGGGATAGAAATTCTATGGTCATCTCAATAGACAGAAAGACTTTTATCAAAATCCAACATCTCTTCATTATAAAAAGCCCTGAAGGGACAAGGAGTAGAAGAAACACATCTCAGTGTAGCAAAGGCTATGTGTGACCAACCTATATCTAACAGCATTTCCACTCAGGTCAGCAGTATTCCAAGGGTGTCCACATTCTCCACTCTTGGCTAGTATTGTGCCTGAACTTTTAGCTAGAGAGATTGGACCTTATTTTCTGAGACATTAGGGTCTTGTTGGGAAAGTCTTTACCTGTGCTGTATCTTGAACCTTTTTCTCAAGCAGTTTCAGAGTCTTAGGTCTTGGGTTAAGATCCTTGATCTACTTGGAGTCGGTGTGTTTATGTATGTGTTTGTGTGGTTTCTCTGGGACTCAGATGGCAGTGTGAGACAGGCTTTAGGCTGCCACTGACCTCAGATGGATTGTGCCATCTTCACTTTCATTAGCTGCTTAGTCCTCCACTGCACCTTGGGTATCAGGTGCTCACCCCTAATTTTTGTTTTAAATCACTAGATATGATTTGTAAATATGACAAAGGATTATTCTATATGTCCATGTTTCTATATTTTTTTGTAATTCCTTATTGCTTATTTAATCTGTCTTTCTGTTTGAAGACATGCTGGTCAGTCTGTACAGATACAGCACTAACAACATATTCTGTTAAGTTTCTTCCATCCAGACATGTTTTATTTGCTTTTTACTTTTGAAGGTTGATATTGCTATAAACAGACTTTATGGTAGGTGATTCTTTTCTTTCAGAATGTAACAAACACGTACACTCTTCCTGAGCTATACCATTCTAAATGATTTTTGCACGGATGTAAAGTGTTTTTCTCTGGCTGCTTTCATGAGTTTTTTTTTTTTTTGTATTTAGTTTTCAAAAATTTAATTTTGATTTCTTTTAGCATAGATTTTTTCAGGCTTACTCTGCTTCAAGTTTTCCAGCCTGGATCTGAAATAGTGTCTTTCACGTATTTGGCTCAGTTTTGAGCCATTCTTTTGTTTTGCTTTTGTTGTTTTGAGTTAAGGTTTCACTATGTAGCCCTGGCTGGCCTGAAACTTGCTGTGTAGACCAGGCTGGTCTTGAACTCATTGACCTGCCCCAGACTCCAGAGTGCTGGTTTTAAAGGCATGCACCACCACACCCAGCCTGTGAGACATTCTTTAGTCAATTATTCTTCTAGCATCATTCCCTTCTCTTCTTCCACTCTAAAGAGGCAAACATCAAGTATTTCAATACTGTCCCATAGACCCTTGAGGTTTTATGTTTCCCAGCCCATCCATCCCTGCTTCCCAGACTGGAGCTGCCCTGTTGTCTCCATTTCCAGTCTGCTGAAGACATATTCTCCACTCTACTATTTATTCATTCAACAAGATTCTCAAACCGTTGCTCTAAAATACGGCAGTCCGACAGTTCATACAAAGCTCATTGCTTACTCTGTTCTGAGTCTAGATTAGCTTATTTGATTTCAGAAAATTTGCCCTTGCTATTTGCAGCATTTCTATGATCATTTCCTTAAAACCCCTTATCAGAATTTTCCAACACCGGGTTCACCTCAGCACCAAGTTCCTTTACTTATTTAGGTTGTGATAGTTCTAATTATTGATACCACTGTTTCTGAAAAATCCCGTATTCTGTAATTTTGACTAAAATGTTAGCAGACAGTAAGTTGCATTTAATTTTTTTTAATTTTTTAGGTAGTCTGTAGTGATATTTCTTTTGTATTTTAATAAATAAAGCTTGCCTGAAGATCAGAACACAAATCAGCCACACTAGGCAGCCATATAGCCAGGTAGTGGTGGCACACACTTTTAATCCAATCAGTCACACTAGTCAACAGTCCAGGGAGTGTTGGTGCACGCCTTTAATCCCAGCACTAGAGAGGAATATAAGGTGGGATAAGACAGGAACTTGTTCTTTTTCAGTTCCAAGATTTCATAGAGGTAAGAGCTCTCGAATGACTTGGCTGCTTTTCTTCTCTGTTCTTCAGGTTGAGTCTCAATATCTGTCTCTGTGTTTTTATTATTTGTTCGACAGCAGTCACTAGATTCAGCTTTCATCTGGCTTGTAGTTATTGCTAGAAATAATCTTAAGGAGAACCTCTCCGCCGATGCAAAATAACTCCAGTTAAACCACATTAGACCAAATCAAAAATGCCCATGTTTAATAAATGCCACGTTTCCAGTGGCTGGGAGAGCATGGCGAGGAGAGAGAGAGAGAGACAGACAGACAGACAGATAGACAGACAGAGACAGAGGAGGGGGTGGGGAGACACACAAAACCCAAAACCACGTGTTCCTTTTTCCGGTTGCGAGCCTAAATAGCCTGTGGGAGTGATCCTGACCCTCCCTGGAGAGGTGTCAGTGCTTGGCAGGCTGGGAATTGGAGTCTGGCCCAAAGCAACTCCCAGGCCAGGGGCTGGGGTGATGCTTCCAACTCAATATTAAAGTTATAATAACAGTTTAATTATAAGAGCCTCTCTGTGAATGCTGTAGTTGTTAATCTGATGTTTCAGGAGCTCTTTCCAACACCTGCTTGAGAAGATGGAAAGGTTTGCTCAGCCTGCCCACCAGGGGTCCTATTGACTCCCCATTCCCACCTCAGCTACTTACAGGTATGAACAGAGCCCTGCCTGGGCAGGCTTCTCCATGTGCCCAGGCCTCTCGCTGTGTCCAGATCTTTTACCTGTCTAGGTGGATGAATCTGTATGTGTGGGGTTGAAAACATCAAGTTCTGGGACGGAGGCACTTCCTAAACCCCCTGCCTCAATACCTTTCTCCAGTTTGTCAAGCCTGTGTCTCTGGGTAGACAATGGGCCTCCCTTGTGGATCAGAGAGGTTTCCTAAGCAGGCCACCTATGGTAGCCTCAGGCTAGCCTTGTCCTCTGCCACTTTCACAGTCTAGTGGGAAGTCTAGAGATTGGTGCACAAAGGACATGCTGCTGATTTCTGATGGAGACCACAGCACCCGTCATACCAGGAATGCCGTATTTGCCTCCCCACCCTCCAGGCTTAGAGGAACACTTGTGGATCTGGTAAGGAATAAGTATCTGGGAGCCCAGAACACATCTTTTCATGGAAGATCAGGGCAGAGAGCCTTGAGCAGAGCTGCTCCTCCAGGCCCAGGCCTTAGCCAGCTCACCTCCACCTACCAACTCTCAGAGTCCTAAAGCAGTTGCTCCTGGACTGTGTCAGATGCTTACAGTTGAGCCCTAGAGATACCAGACCAGACGAGGGACCTGCCCTTGGCTGCCTTTAAGAGTCAGGTTTCTTAAACACCCTTGTGGTTGAGTTATGGGTTTGTTCTTCCGTCAGTCTCCTCCTTCATCCCCTCACCACTTTATCAATTAAGACAATCTCTGGAGTCTCTTGATTTTTTTTAAAAGTTATTGTGTGTGTGTGTACACATATATGTGTATATATACACTTGGCTATTTTCCAAATCATTTACTGATTGTAACTGCCATATAAGTTTCTTGTGCAGGCTTGTAGACTATGGCATGGATGTCCTACCACAGCACAGAGTGACTGCAGCCTGAAGTCATTGCAGAGCATCAGTTTAGCCCATGGTCACAGCAGAAATTCCAAGACTAAAGACACTTACAGCAGTCTCACGTTGACTCTCATAACTTCTGCCTCCTGTCCCCAAATCTTGGCAAGAATGCAGAACAAATGACCTTGAGGACCAAGAACAGAATCAGTGCCCTCTTCTTTTGGGGGATATTAAGAATTTTACCCAGATGAACTTTAAAGTATAGAATACCCTAAAAGGTCCCTGGTCCAACTGATCTGCTGTGACGACCTCAAAGGGCAGTACACAAGATGACCTAGTAATGGGGATTCTGCCTTGTGTTTTAAGCAGTTTATTCTATTACTTCATGTGTATGGGTATTTTGCCTACCTGTGCCTGCTGTGTACCACATTTGTGTGTTCCTTCCTAGATGCCAGAAAAGGGTATTGAGTTTCCTGGGACTGGAGCTACAGACAGTTGTGAACCATCACATGGGTGCTGGGGATTAAAGCCTGGTCCTCTGGAGGAGAAGCTTCTGTTCTACACTTTGAGCTATCTCTCTAGCCCCAACCTAAAGGAAGAAATTTGTACTAATATTTAATGTATTTGCATGATACCTTCTGTGATAACGAATCTCGGTTGTCAACTTAACTGCATCTGGCGTCAACTGAAACCCAAGCTGCTAGGCATCCTGTGAGAGATTTTCTGGATCACATTTTGAAGCAGGAAGACTCACCCTAAATCTGGGTGGCACCTTCTGGATGTGGAAGAAGGAAACTTCTCTTGCCTGCTGCCCCCACTCTCACAGGCAAGTCCGTCTATCCTGCTGCTCCTGCATTCCTTCCCTGACATTAGAGCCTGCCTCTGTGGGGTTCTAACAGACTGAAGACCAGCAGCTCTCCAGGAACCCTCCAGCCCTCAGGGTCAGACTGGGGCTGCCCAGACACCCAGCCTCATAGATGGAACAGTTACTGCATTCTTGGCCTCACCAGTGTGAGACAGCCATTGCGGGACTGTTCGAACACTATCCTGTAGGACAACACCCCCTCCTTCTCTCTCTCTGTCTCTCTCTGTCTCTGTCTCTCTCTGTCTCACTCTCTCCATACATACATACATACACACACACACACACACACGCGCACACACTCCATCAGTTCTGTTTCTTTAGAAAACCCTGACTAACACATCCTCTATAGAGTGTAAAATAGACAAATATGTATCACACGCTGCTTATGTGACTTTCTGGGAAAGGTTGAGAATCACAATTCTCAGGGCATCACATCTTCTCTGCATTTGTCTCGTGCTGACCATAATGCACGTTGTCCAGAGCACTGAGTTTATCTTTAAAATAATAAACGACTCATTCTCATGTGAATATAGATGGATACACACAAAGACTGACATAATTTAGTGAGGACTGCAGTGAGTTGCTTAAATTTGTTCAAATGAGAACTATAAACACAACATATCTAGGTTACCTGGCAAGTTTGCTGAAATAGATTTGCAGCTAGATACCCAAGTCAATAGCCAAGTATACTGCATTGCATGCAACATTGTGGTTTTCTGTAGAAAGAACCATTGATTCCTTACCAGGTTTTCAAAACCCCGAAGGTATAATAAAATAGTTTTGATGGCATGAAAGGTCACACTAGACAGGACACCACAGTCTTGCCCACTGCAATGTGTCCTGACAAGTAGAGTTACAGTTTCAATTATCTGGCTTAATAAGACCTAACACAAAGATGAAGACCCTGTGGATTGGAAATGCCAAGCAAACCAGAAAATGTCAACCCTGCCATTTCTTATTTATCTCAAGCAAGCGTATGATCAACCATGTTAGGGAGCAAAGCTGTATGGATATAATCATATCTGACATATACATAGCTGAAAGTTCATTTATACTAATCAAGAAGTCAATTTAGAATATGATAAATACAATGTCATTAGTAATAACCCCTTAGCAAAGTGTGACTTGACCTTGAGTAGAGTCATGAGAATGAGACATTAAAAATAGTCTTCCTTTCCTGCTCTTTCCTACTGTATACATATTGATATTTCGTTTGAGCTATAACTTAAACATTTGCAAGTATTAAGATCACACAACTCAAACGAGTTTTTATTGACATTGATGGCCAATCAGAAAGTTGTGTCTTAAATCTTTATGGCCTTGACAGTTGAGCCCTCTCAAGCAAGTGGTTTAGAGGTTAAAAAGTAAAGACATTCAGAGAACACTGGAGTGATGAAGAAAGAAAAGGAAGAGGGTTGCTGCTTGCTCGGTGGACCTGTTGTTGCCCAGCTGTATTTTCCACACGGGCTTCTGGGTGTGGGTGCACAGTGAAAGATTCTATTGAATAGACCTTGAACTGCCTGTGAGATCTTGCCTTACTTGTTGGAATGGTTAATTTTACTTACCAACCTGAGGGATGACTTTAAATAAAATTATTAAAATATGAATGAGTGGTTTTGACCTGCAAATGTGATTGGCTTTAGCAATCCATTACAAACCTGGGCAAATGCATAGGATGAACTGCTTCAGCAAGAAGGCTTCCCAGCACACAGCCCAGGCTATAGATGGATTTCCGAGCTCCATTTCCCAGGCACACTGGAGAGTTGGTACTGTTGTCACCATGATTGCCAGAGCCAACTCCTTTTCATAACTGTATATGCACAGATGGCTTTCACTTGATGTTTTGGCTTCTAATTTTTAGACTTAACCATGGTGCAAAATCAATAAATATTCAGTAAAAACCACACTTTAAATTTTGAACTTTGATTTTCTCCCCCTTTAGTTAGCAATGTGTTATGCTATCAGGATTTGGGGAAGCAGTGTCATTTCCAACAATCCTGAAGTGTCTAGTTTTGGTTTCCCCATCCCATTATGTCTACTAACCCCCTACCTCTGTCTTCTGCTGTGTATATTCATGATGAGTACCCATACAACCCTGCCATTTTGTACTTTCAGTACATTACTCAATACGAGGCAGGAGACAGCAAACACTTGGTTATAAATGGGCTTTGCTCCAGATAATTTTTTTCCCACTATAGGCAAATGCAGATGTTTTGGGCACATGCAAGGTAAGATATGATAATGACGTCCAACACCTTGGCACACTGAGATTAATCATGGCAAGTCAGGGAACGCATTGACAGAAACTGAAAGGCGGGTTCTGTTCTTGCTTTTGGCTCACTTTCTCTGGAACACTCCTACTAACACAGTTGGCCCAAGAGGCAGAAAGGTGTGGGCCGTGTTGTTAGTACAGGCTTACGAGGCAGAGCACAGTATGTTTCCGCTCTGCCACATACCTGCTCTGGGTGGCCTTCGGTAAGCCAGATGTCCTGTTTGCCTTCTGTTTTTACGACTGCACATAGGAAATGACAGTAGAACTCTGCCACATGGCATTATAAAAGTATAAATTGATGAATTTAAAGACTGATTATAGTAGCCCGAGTATGTTGCTAGTATGAAAATTAGTTCTTATGGTTATAGTGGGATTTCCCCTAAATTTTTATTTTAAAAAGATGAGTCATCACTAGAAACGCAGGACAACCACTGGAATGACCCATTTTCTGGTGCTATACTTTATATTATGTTATGCTTACTGCTAACTAACCTTGCAGGTACTCAGTGGCCAAAACAAGATGCTATTCTAAATGCCAAGTTGCAGTTATTTCAAGTCTATAGGTCAAGAACCCCAAAGTCCTCTGTCTCATAATGTTCTGACCCTTTCTTTGTTTAGCCTTTCCCTTAAGTAAGACAGAAAAGCTGGAGTGGATCCATTGTCCAGGTATGACCCTCCAGGAAAGTCTTGATGTAAGAAAGTTCTGCCCTTACTTCCTCTTCTTGGGGGAGGTAAATCTTCCTCGGGCATTTACCATGAGATGTTGACAGAGGTTTCTGTACCACTCAGTCCCACAGCTGTTCAGTCCCAAAGAAACACACAGACACCTACGTTAATTAGAAACTAGTTGACCTATTAGCTCAGGCTTCTTACTAATTCTTACATCCTACATTAACTCATAATTCTTGTCTATGTTAGCCACGTGGCTTGGTACCTTTTATCAGTGAGGCATTCTCATCTTGCTTTCTCTGAATCTGGATCACAACTGCAGACTGTGACTTTCCTCTTCCCAGAATTCTCCTGTTTTTGTCACCCTGCCTATACTTCCTGCCTGGCTACTGGCCAATCAGCATTTTATTTAAAACGATAAAACTGACAAATCTTTACAGGATACAAGATCATTGTCCCCACAGCAATGAGACTCTGGAAATCGGGGAAAGAAAAGTCAATCAAATTATGGAGAACTCCAGTCAAACTGTCCACAGTTTCTCACTTACTGGCTCACACTCAGTTTCCAGAAATTCATGAAAACCAGTGAGTATGTGGTGTGTGTGTGTGTGTTTGTGTGTGTGTGTGTGTTTGTGTGTGTGTGTGTGTTTGTATGTCTGTCTGTCCTCACCGGTGAGTTGCTACAGAGCTCTTTGGGAGCAGAGGTTGGCCTGCTTTATTTGTTCCTCCAGATATCAGTGTGCTCCATGCCATTAACTCTCTGATTAAGTCCAAAAACATTGATGATTTTAAAATTATTTGATCTTTGTTCATCTTAAAGAAAGAAGTGAATATTCTATGTTTCTTGGGATCAGAAGAAAAAATCCATATAATGGTAATGAATTTGGCTTTATCATTATGCCAATGGCCTTGTAAAATAGTTTAATATCTTTACATGTTGCATATACATTATATGCTATGGCACATATGGTAATTCTATATGTACTATAATGTATGTGCATATTTGAGTAGCGACAGGAACTCATGAAGGCACATTTCTGAGCACCCACCAAGGCCCAAATGGGGTGAGTAGAAAGGATGGGGCACCCATTAGGGGTAGGCCTATGTGTGAGAGCTAGCTTCGGAATCAGTGTCTACAGGGTATTTGTTACATTATCAAAACTAGCCTAACTGGGGGAAATGAGGGTGACAGAGACATGGAACATGATTCAAGTGCATAATATCCATTACAGAAATGTCACAGTGAAATCTGTTATTTTATAAAGTTGATAGAGTTTAATAAATTTAAATTAGCATACAAGTAGATACAAAATATATATAAATAAGAGAGTTACGTATTAACAAATGATGATAGTGTAGTAACTCAAAAGTTATTTTGTGTTATTAAGGGTAAAAAAAAGAGAGAAAAAGACCAAGAGACAGAAAGACAGAGGAGAGATTCATGCAGTGACCAGCACTGGTTGAGTGTGGAGAGAAGCTGTACATCACTATGCCAGAGGAGGTGGCATTGTTTAAAATCTGATCCTGTTCACTGTGACAAAGGCCAGCCCACTGCAAAACATTTAGAAGGCTGTTGGGGACAGCTCGCTCTGAACACATCAGGAAAGTGCTTCACAACTGGAAGCACCATCTCATCTGCCTGTGCTGTGCGTTCCTTCTTGTTCTCTCAGCTCTGAAGTTGAGGTCACCATCTGCCATCCCACTGCCAACCCCCTTCAGCTCTGAGCATGTGCTTCTGAGATCCGTTTGGCATTTATTCCTCATCTGCTCACAGTTCTGCCTCTGTGTTTACAGTTAAGGCGCTCATCTGCCCTTGTGGACACGCTATGCTAGGTTGGAGATTTTCTCAAGAACATCTTGTATTGCTTATTTTCATTGTTGCTGTGGTCAAATACCCAATGAGGATCACATTAAGGGAGAAGGGAGAAGAAACACTTTAAGGGAGGAAGACTGTGTTTGGTGGCTTACAGTTCAAGGGGATAAAGTTCAGCATGGCAGGGAAGGTCTGGCAACTGTAGTATGTGAGGCAGCTGGTCAGAGTGTGTGCACAGTCAGGAATCAGAGAGCAGACAGGGAGTGGGGCTCAGCTACCAAACGTGAAGGCCCACTCTTGGTGACCTCCTTCTCTCTGTAAGGCCATCTTGTCACGACCTTCCCAGTCAGCACTGCCAGCTGGAGGCTCAGAATCCAAACACGTGTGCTTGTGGGAGTCATGGGATATTCAGACTCCCAAAGCTCCCAGAATCCTGCACCAGGATGCTCCCCCAACACAGTCCTCTGAGGGAAATACACCATCAGGCAGGACTGAAAAACGTCTTGCTTGAAAAACGTCTTGCTTGAAAAGGAAATGAATATGCTCAACATCGTTGGGGGTTGTTTTCATGCTTGGGAATCTTCAGAGACACCTAAGTTTGAAAGAAATTGTATTCAAAGAACTCCACGCTGCCTGAACTGTGGTGTGGTTCTATGGGACAGAAAGCACCACACACACACTTGGACTCTGGACTCTGGGGACGTCTTTGTTCCTTAGTCCTTAGTCTACCAGGTGGTGACAATAATATCTCACAGGTAAAGGTTTTGATGTAAGGGATTAGGGTACACATCCCCCCCCCCTCCGCAACAGTGTCTTGCTCCTAGTAAGTGTGGTGTGGCACTGGCTCTTAATGGTTTGTTTCCCACCACATCTGCGCATGTCTCAGGTAGAAAAATGGGTTGGTCTTTAGGCCTTTGCTACTGTTTGAACCCAGCGATTCACCATTTTCCTGATGTGGTTTCCCAGTATTACTGTGATGTCTGGCCAGCAGAAGCTCTTTGGAGAGAAACACTAGGCTTTCACTGGGCTTAACTGACGCTGGGCTCTCAGAACGAAGCCTTGGGTCTTCTGGCCATGCCAAGCACACTCAACTTTAGAACCAGACATACTAGGAAACAGACCCCAGATGTGGAGCCAAGCGTACCTCCTGGCCCCTGCTACCATCATTACAAACCAGATTCCCAGGAAACAGTCCACAATCCCCAGCGCTGAAGGTTTCAGGAGTCTGTACAAAAAGCCTGGGGAGAAACGAGACTGGGCTCCATCCAGGGACATCTGGCCTGAACAAACAGCTTGGAATGATTTCCAAACATCTTGTTCTTGATAAAGACTCGCCTTTTGCCAAGCAATTCTTCCTCCAAACTCCCTGGTTTATTCTATGTGGTTATGACTCCTTTATCCCAAATGCCATGGTCCTTGTGAAGAACCACAGGATAATTTTCTGCGGGTGAGCTCTTAACTCCACCCCTCCTGTGCCATCTTAACACTGCAACATAGGCTCCCCAGCGAGCTCGGCATTCTCTTATTTCCTGAAATTTAGGGTTTCTCAAGGTCAGACACGATGCCAGCCAGCACAGTTTCTTAATGATGGTGTCACGACCTCCCAGGAGTCCTGCCGCAGTCTCCCCGGGAGCCCTCTGGTGTGCTTTGAGTGCTTGGCAAATTTGAAGCCATAGCACAGCCGGAGGTCACAGGCTGCTCCAGGGGCTTTCCTCCATGCACATTCTTTTCTGAGAATCTCATTGATTGATCCCCAAAAACTGATTGTGAAAAGAAAAAAAAAAGTTAACCATAAAAGACCTGAGATGAAACTTGTCAAAAGATCTTCACTTAAAAGCTCACAGAAATATCTTGGAAGACAGGCAGATCAAAATTTACAGGGAGAAATAGTCCATGCAGTGCTGCATCAGGGATCCCTGCATCGAGTTTTGTGAAGACTTGCAACCAAGGTACTCATATTTAGTTGCAAATTAGAGTAACGAGTGCACATAATGAAAAATAAAATCCCCCTCTCCCCAAGGTGGCTAAAAAGGAAAAAAAAAATCTTTTCTCTGCCCTACTTCCCCAAGGACCACTTTGGGGTCTAGTGGTCACCACCCTTTAACAAATGAGCATGGAATGATTTCGCCACCTCTGATTTCCTGGAAGTTAGCGTGTAGAATTGGAGTTATTTCTTCTTTAAATATTTATTCAAATTTTGCAATGAAACCATCTAAGCCGTAGCTCCTCGCAGGAGTGTTTGAGCTGCAAAATCACCTCCTCCTCACTGAGATTATCTTCTGTGGGAGCTCTGGGGATTTGTGGTGTACAGGGAATGGCCCTTTCTCTGCTCTGCCAAGCATGAGGGTACAGCTTGTAATGTTCTTGTTCATCCAGTGTTGCCAGGGTCTGCAGCCATCCCTTCTTTCTCTCGTGATGTTATCACAAGCATCTCAGCTCCTTCCATTGTTGTCAAAAATTATCTTTCTGTGTGATTGTGTGTGTGTATGTGTGTGTGTGTGCGCGCACGCGCAGGTGAGCTGCTATGTGGGTGCTGAGAACTGAACACCACCCTCCAGGAGCCTTTGGCTCTGCTGGTTTATTCTCTACTGTGTTCCAACTTGAAATATTATTGGCTTCTGGTCTTGGCTTTTAATTTTCTTCCTTTCTTTCTTCCTTCCTTTTTCCTTTTTTCTGCTTACATTGGGATCATTTTACTGTTGTTTTTTCTAAATATTAAGATGGAAGCTTAAATTGTTTATTCAAAACTTTTCTGTTCCTGAATTCTCTAAACATTTCTTTCTTGGCTCTCCTTTATCTACATTCCACACATTTGATAAACTGTTTTTATTTTTGCTCAGTTCGAAATAGCTCTACCTCTCTATAAAATGTGTAACTTGTGGTGGTTGGGTAGAATTTTTATGTGCCAGTTAGATCTGTTGATATCCCTGTCCATATCCTCTAGACCCTCACCAACTTTGTTTTCAGACTGATCATTGCTGATAGAATTGACATTTCCAAGTAAAACTGTAAATTTGTCTATTAATCCTTCATTTCTATCTTTCATTTTTTTGGCAAATTGGCTCGATATCATGCAGTGCTTCCTTTTGCTGCTGGGAGCTTGCTTTGCTCGGAACTCTGGTGTCAGCGTAGCCACTAGCGTTCCCATGCTCGGTGTTCTCCCTTATTTCCTTAATTCTCTTCGCATCGTTACCATTATATTGCATGTTTTCAAATCCATTCTGACAACCTGACTTTTGCATGACTGCTTTAGAAGGCTTACATTCATATGTCTACATTTAGATTTACAGTTTTACATGTGATACTGTCCATTGCACTTCTTTATTCCTTCTTTGCAACTTTCTTTTAGTGTATCTTAATTTTTAAAATATTTAATTTACTTATTATGGTTTGAATAGCTTGCTCCGCTTTTTTTGTTTTGTTCTGTTTTCCTTGTTATTTTTCTTAGTGCTTTCAGTAAACATGTTTAACTTTAAATTCTATGTTGAAAGAGTACTTTAAAATTAAGAGAGATGTTACTAAATTCTATGTTGAAGGAGTGCTTTAAAATTAAAAGAGATGTTACCTGAGTACCGAGAGCTTCATTAGGTCATGCCATGGTTTCTGCCTTCAAACACAACATTTTAAGAACTGAAAAAGAAAGACACTGCACTCATATTTGCTATTTCTATTGTTCTCCTTCCTCTCTGATGTAAGTTCCACTTTGGTGTCCTCTCTCTACCCAAACTTTTTACAGCATTCTTTTGGTGCAGGTCTACTGGTGACAATTTCCTTTTTCTCTATGAACGTCTTTACAGCTAGTCTCTCTCTCTCTCTCTCTCTCTCTCTCTCTCTCTCTCTCTCTCTCTCTCTCTCTCTCCCAAAAACCAATTTACCTTATATGGAATTCTGGATCGACAACTTTTCTTTCAGTCCTTTTTTCGCCCTAAGCTTTGTGAGAAAGTACCTTGTACATGGTACAGTGGTTGTGTGCACTCCTCTGTCCTCCAAGAGAGCTTGGGTGCCGCCATTGCTACTAAGCCCTTTACATCATACTCCTGCCCGTTTATGACGGTATTACATCCTAAAAGGTTCATCACGCACTGAAAGTGTCGTGAGTATCCATTTGATGGCACAAGAGATTTGAAACATGATAGGTCAAGCCATCCTAAGAAGGAAGCTTTCCATACATTCCCAAAACGGAGGAAATGCTAACTCTCAATTAAACTTAGTGAAAATAATAGTATGTATTTTTCCCACCAGATTCCCGGGCTTCAAAATTCAGTTAGCCATTGCATAGCAACCGTTTCCAAATGTTAGCTCCTAGTAGACGAGCCCAACATAGCAGAGATTTCACCCCATGCCCAGAGTTTCTGATTCAGCACGTTTGGCACGGTGGCGAGTGATAAGCATTTCCACAGCTTCCACATGACTCTAAAACTGCTGTCAGAGGCCCACACTGAAAAACAAAACTACACAACAATAAAAAAAAAAAAAACTGGCAAGATGAAGGAAGTATTATTTATCTTCCATTTGCTATGGCAATTATTTGAACTTACCAGCTCAATTCTGAAACTGTGACTTGTTTGACCCTTGCCTCTCCTTTTCTGGGAAGGCTTACCCTGTCATAAATCCATGGCCGTAGCTGCTAGAATGGGCAGGCTGGCCAAGCCAGAGCAAACTCAACCACTCTCATAATCTCTGGGGACCATGCCGGCACTTATGCGCATGCGGGCGAGTTAACCACTGTTTGAGCTATTTTTTCACCTTCAGTTAATATATAAAAGTTGTAGGTACCACTGACCCGATGTCGTGAAGGAACTAAAGAAAAGTTGTTCCCACTTCCTAGTGACTTTTGCTCAGAGCTTGCGTCACTGACCACATAGGTTTAGCGCGGTCTGTTAACGTGGAAGCCCCTTCGGCCTCACGGTACTCCGCACCCAGTCCGCACACTCTCTCAAACTGCTCGCAGGGGGCCTCGATCACCCAACCCAATCAGCTGAGAATTAGAAACCTGACCCTCTATCAGCCCCTTTGTGATCCGCTGTCCTCTAGAGCGCCCCACCCCGTTGGCTCGCAGTCACCCCTTCCTCTGGGATTTGTGTCTTCCTCCTCATTCCATTCCCCTGCAGCATGCATCTCTGTGGGAACAGCAAATTCCTTTTATTACACGGAGAAACTTTCCTCTTGCTTGTGGAAACTAGGCACTAGCCCAGATCTATGCCCTGGAGGCTCAATTCTGTCCCCTCAGAAGACTTATAAACCCAATTTCCCCCAAAGGCCCAGTCCATTCTAAGTAAAAACTTCTGTAACGATTGCTAAAAACAAAACATTTCTTCAGTTTTGTAACATGTAAGCCAGAAAAGACATATCATTTTTGCAAATTTCAAGGTCACTTCTTCTTTTTTTTTTTTTTTGATTTTTGAGACAGGGTTTCTCTGCAGCTTTTTTGGTTCCTGTCCTGGAACTAGCTTTTGTAGACCAGGCTGGCCTTGAGCTCACAGAGATCCGCCTGCCTCTGCCTCCCAAGTGCTGGGATTAAAGGCGTGTGCCGCTACCAACGCCCGGCTCAAGGTCACTTCTAATCAGAAGGGAAGCCTCTTACAAAAGAATCTACTAGTGCAGTTTGCTGTAAATGTTACCTCAGAGAGACTTGGGAAGAGATTCTCGCCATTCATCCTTCTCTATGGCATGATTTCATGGCGACTGACCCAATGGTGGACTCATGCACGTTCTCTTTTCTTGCTCCTCTCACAGAATATTTTAGGAGCCCATCATTCTTAACCCTTCACCTGAGCTGAACTTCCGGCATTCACAGCCTCTGCTCTTGTATGCGTCACAAAGCACATGAGTTGACATGGAATCACCTAGTCCATAGAGACTGCTAGGTGAAAGCATTTATCCCACAATCCTAATGACCTGAATTTGATTCCAGAATCAAACTTAACCAACTCTAAAAAGCTCCCCCCCACTCTCTCTCTCACACACACACACATCCCATGGCATGCATGCCTACATGAAGATACACCGTCACAAAGACACACATACCTCTACTGTCTTAGTCACTTTTTTATAGCTGTCAAGAGACACCACGACCAAGGTAATTTATAGAAGCAAGAGTTTATTAGAGTCTTAAAGTTTCAGAGGGTGAGTTCATCACCATCATGATGGGGATCATGATAGCAAGGAGACAGGCATGGAGGCAGTATCCTAAGGTTTACATCTTGAACAAACAACGGCCAAGAGGCAGAAAGAAAACTAACTGGGAAATGACATGGGCTTTTAAAACCCCGAAGTCCATCTCCAGTGACACACCTCCTCTAACAAGGCCATATCCCCTAGTCCTTCCCAAGTAATTCTACCAACTTGGAACCAAGTATTCAAGCATGAACCTATGGGGGCCATCCTTATTCAAACCACCAGATTTGTGCTGAGATGTATTTCTTGAAGACAGCAAATAGATGGATTTTTGTTTCTTGACCCAGTTAGCCAGCCTGTCTTTAGGTGAAGAATAAAGGCTATTAATTGTCATGATTTTCACTGGTTCAGGATGGACTTGACTGGGGTGACAAGAGACTAAAGAAATGACAGATATGAGTATAGAAAAGCTGGGGTTGGGACCTGGAACTCTGATGGAGACACCCCAGCAGCCTGGAATCTCAGTGCACGAGGAGCTGAATTAGGAGACATATTGATTATGTTCAGAGGAAGTACGAGGAAGACTCGCTAATCTCAGTAGCCAACTAGTCTTTATTTCAACTTGGCATAAGCTAGAATAATCCAAGGGGACTGCCAACTTCTGGTTCAGTTTCCTTTGTTCTGAGTCTCCTTGTTCCTCAAAATACCAAGTCATTTCATACGCTATCATGCCTCACCAATATCCAGGCTTGACTTGAGATTTACAGGAGAGCAGAGCATATGAAATATGCACAAATCCACATGATATGAATTCGTCTAGACGCACCTTGTTTTGCGGGTCTCTATTAAATACCATCAAAACATTATTTTGAATCTCTGCAAGTTCCATAACTTAGTGGTCGCATGAAATTTCAATTCATTGAAGTTCCATCATTTATTAACCTCTGATGTTGGGCATTTAGGTTATTTCCAGTTTTCCTTGGATTTAAATGAAACTTGTTAAAAACACTGATTTTTGGAGCTACATTTGGCCATCTAACCAACTATGCCAATTCTCCAGATTCCGAATGGACATTATCATCACCCAAGAGGAAGGTTCTCACAATGGCGCTGGGTTAGCTCCAAAAACTCAAATCTCATGAGCAAAGAGCTGTTTTATAATGCTTTTAAAATTTGCTTCTCACTAATTCATCTAGAGAGTCAGTTAATCTAAATTTTTATAGTTTATTTTACTTCAGTATGCACATGCCCCATATTCAACAAGAAAGCACCGTAGCCTCCGAACAGAACAGCATAACCTCGGAAAAAAGCATAGCCTTGAAACGGCTCCTCAGCTCTTAGACGGTGGCAGGTCTAGGTGCAGAAAAGGGCGTTGGAAGGAGACTGGGGAAAACCAAAGTGAGCTTAAAGGATAAGAAGTAAGATAATATTTATCACAGGACAGGAAGCCTGTGTCTGTAGTTAGCTCCGGCGGCGGTCATGGCAATCAGAGTATAACTAAAGAGCATTGGAACAAGAAAGACCGTTAGCTAGGAAGAAGGAAAACAGGACAGAACATTTGGCTTGGGGGGCTTTTTGTTGTTGTTCTGATTCCTTAAATGGTTTCGGTTTTGGATTTTTGAGACAGTTTTATGATGTAGCCGGAGTTGGCCCTGGAACCCAGGATGTGGCCAGGATGACTCTGAATCCCAGCTTCCAGTCTTAGTCAGCTGGCTAAGGATCTTTTGCTTTATCTGGATAAAGGGAAATAGAGGTCTGGCCAGAGCCATTGAAACCTGCCCAGTGTTTAGCCGCAGTGAGCTGTGGTCACAGGCAGGTGGGGCGGTGCTCAGCCGGACCCGCAAATATGAGAGCCCACAAGCATCACCACGCTGTGCCAGACTCAGGTTTTGAGGCCCTTGAGGCCTTTGGCCCTGGACTCTGAGATCCTAAAGATTTGACAGTTCCCTGGAAGGCTTCTGGTCACTAGGTCTAGCATAATATTCTCCACAGAGGTTTGCGCTTTTTTTGTCATTTTTACAAGATTCTTCAATTAAATTTTGGTTAGCATACAAACTTGGAGTTTCACTATGACATGTTCGTACAAATATTTACTTTTTTCTTATTAACCTCCTGCTGTCTTCCCCTGTCCTGCTCTCCTCTTTTTGCTGGCCTCCTTCCCTCCAAATGCTGGCTTTGGTCTCCACTCTCTTTTCTTCCCTGTCCCTTCTATTTTGCTCTTGCGCCTCTTGAACTGTTCAGCTGGTTACCTGACGCTGATGCCTTCCACAACTCGGAGGCCGCCACTAGGCCCGCTGAGAGTGCCCACCTGCGCCAGGGCTGCGTTCGGGAGCCAGGCCTAAGCACCAATTGCCCGTTGCTATAGGACTCTGGGCCATTCAGGAGTAGGAAACCAGGCCCAGTAGGGATCGGTTCACTAAGGCATGAGCCCAAGCATGGCGGGATCCTGGTCCTCAGCCATTTCAGCTGTGGAGTCCACACAGGGAGTGGCCTAGGAAGACAGGACTAGAGCTGAGAAAGCAGGGTGCCCGACAAAGCCCAGAAAGGAGCTTGGAGGCGCCAGCCCAGAGACAGCCTCCAGGGTCGCTGCAGATTCTTGAGCTGGCAAACTCTCCTTGCTGTTTTCACTGCTTAGCCACCGCTGTCCCTGCTGCGTTGCTGCCTGTGCCAGTCATGGGCGTCGCTGGAGCGACTCTGCCATCTCTGCTGCTTTTTTCTTTGTGTCACCAACTCAGCCCATACTGCGGAAAATAGAAAATAAATAAATAAATAAATGAATGAATGAATGAATGAATGAATGAAATGTAAAGAAAGGAAAAGAGAGTGAGAGAGATAAAAGAACATTCGAGAAAAGCCTTTTAGTGGGCTTCAGTGGTGAGCCTAAGTGGTTCGGCTACATTGCTCAAGGCCATTTTGGACCAATAAACTCTTAGCCTCAATCACAGTTACTAGGGCTTATGACTGGAATCAATCCCAGCCTCCACTATTAGAACTGAGACTCTCCACCTGGAGCAGGGCTCCCCTTCAGGCCTAGGCAGCTATAGTAGCAGGGTCATCTAGTGATCATCAAGGTTTTTGATAACTAAAACCATAGCTCAGACGGTTCTAAAACAGCCTGGCCAGGGTGGTGGCTTCAGAAGCCAGGCATCAGCTGTTGTCAGTCTCTGGGTAGCCGTCTCTGGGGCTCTAGGGAGTGTTCAGCATAGCTGGTGCTGGCTTGAGCTTAGTGAGGTTGGCTCTTGGCCTTTTCGCGCAGAGTTCCAAGGGGAAGTCCAACAGCTGCTAATTAGGCAGTCCAAGCACTCCATCCCCAGTGTCTGTGTTTATTTATAGGAAAATGAACATCAATCAAAAGTATTTACAAAATAGACTTAAAGGGCTTATTGTTAACACCAACAGAGACTTTTAAGAACACATTTAGGCAGTGTTTTAACCATGCCCAGTGCCCAGGGAGAGATGGTCCTTCATGTGTCTCAGGATGACACCCGTTAACTGTCATGCCCCACTACCGTCTTCCTCCTTCCCTCCCTCCCTCCCTCCCTCCCTCCCTCCCTCCCTCCCTCCCTCTCTCTCTCTCTTTCTTTCCCTCCGTCCCTCCCTCACTCCCTCCCTCCGTCCCTCCCTCCCTCCGTCCCTCCCTCTTCCTTGTCTCTCCCAGGCCCTCTCATGTATCCTGCTGGCCCCAATCTCCCTAAACAGACAAGGGTGACACCAAGCTTCTGATTCTCTCGCCTCCTTCCAAGCGCTGGAAGCGCCACCATGTCCGTTGATGTGATGCTGAGAGCTCATACTAAGCAAGCCCTCTACCAACCAAGCTACACCACCCAGCCTCTAGCTAGTTTCTTGAGAGATTGGAAACCATAATTACTAGGGATAGTCTGTGAGGATGGGCTCTCAGACACCTCCAGAAAGGTCCAGAGAGAGGAAAGCACCTACACAGACGAGGCACTGAAACTGTCCATGGGTCAGGGGTCAGGTTTAGAAGATGGTTCAGGAACTGATGGCTTGATGGCCCCGGAGAACTTTTCCGGCGAGGGATCTCACTTTCTCACAGGCCCTGCATCCTAACTCTGGGTCCTGATTTTCTCATCTGTTTTCAGATGCTTCCTCCATTCCTTTTTCTTTTTAATCTCCTGGAAACTTCATGAAACTCATCTAACGATACCCTGCTGGAGGTTCCCAAGGCCGTTGTACTATCTTCATCTTGGGTGATGCGTTTTCTTTGAGATTTCAGCCAAGAAAAGTACAGAAAAGGGAAAAAAATAACCCTGGCTTCCATTCACCATTGTGGCTTACAAAAGTCTTGGCATTCCTAAAGTAACGCTGCTCTAAGGTGCTGCCCCAGCCACAGGTGCAATGGCTCCAAGCTGGTGGTTACTGAGCTCCCCTCAGCTAGGATTTTGAGCTTTTATTTTTTTTTCTTTGCTTTAAGCTATGAACTTCACGTCTGCTTTATTTTAAGTGTGTAAGTGTTAAGGCTGAAGGTTTTCTGTTTGTTTTGGAAAGGCACAAGGAGATGGAAATAGGCGTGTGTATACAGTTGTGCTGCAGTCCAATGACACGGGTCAATGTTTCCCACATTTCTAAATGGAGGATTTATGGAGATGCTTTTCGTGTCTTCCCGTAGTTTGCTTTGTGACTGTCTACAGGGGTGTTTCAAAAGCATGACTCTCTGTGTATTTAATAACTTTCCTAATCCCCCCTTTGAGGGTTCTGTCATTTGGGGACATGTCTGGAAATTACTACCCTTCAACATTATATAAAGATTTATCTCAGTTCATGGACACTGTGATTTGTAAAGATCTTCAAAGGTCCATGTGTTGAGGGATTGGTCACCCGTGCCTGTGGTGTTATTGGAGGTGGCAGCACTTTTAACTGTTGGAGCCCCCGAACAAGGGAGTCACACAACAGAGGCATGCCCTTGAGGCGGGTCCTGGAACCCCAACTCTCTACTGTTCTCTTTGCTCCCTTGTGGCAGACAGTAAGCCGCCTTCTCATCCTGACCTCCCACCATGCTCAGCTTTTCCAACACAGCCTCAAACACCAGGACTAAGGACTGTGCACGAGATACAATGAACATTTCCTCTTTTTAAGTTGCTTTCCTCGTGTATTTTGCCACAGTGACAGAAAGTTGGTTAGCAAGGACATCATGGTTTTGAGTTTTATATTTAAAATTCGAGTCACCTTAACGCTGGCATGACATAGCAATCTACATATAGCCTTTAAAAAATAGTCACCCAGGCAAACTTTGCTCCTAATATCCTGATAGGTTTTTCTCCACCCAACTCTGAACTTAAGTAAATCTTATTAATATGTTTCCATTTCCAAGCTATATAGTGCTTCACATCTATTAATAAAATCCCCCTCATTGTTCGTACATAACAATTCTTAGCTGGCAGCAATTTTGTGCAGCAGTGAAAAGGAATGTGTTGTTTATTATCTTCTTAAGATTTAGCCTAAGCCCTTTAGATAAATGAACAATTCTCTCATTAATTGTCATAAATTTGGAGCCACCCCAAGAGACCACTGGGTCTTGTGTCTAATTTCAGCCTAAAAGGATGTATTAAGAATGTCTCTGAACCTGTAAATCAGTCAGCTGCCAACATTTAATTGGGTTAGATCTAACACTCATGCTCTGGAGGTCAACTCATTTAGTACCTGAATGTACATTTTTGCAGTTAATTTATCTTGGAAGTTTCATTAGGAAATGATATTGCTGAAAATTAATCATTTTATGGGTGAATTCCTGGGAGGTTTCCCGGTCATGGCGGGAGACTGTAAACACTTCCTCAGGACGCTGTCTCAGTCACTGCAGCTACCTTGATGGTTCAGAAGTCTGTGGCCTTAGCCCCATGCTAGGCGAAGGCTTCCATCCTATCATAACCGTTTCCTGAAGCCTGCTCAGATGGGCTTCTTTGTTCCGTCTGTGTGAAACTGAGTAGGCATCTTGTCAGGAGCAAGTCCTGTCAGCTTCCGGGACATAACAAGACTGTCTCTGATGCTTTGGCTCTAAGATGAACTTCAGTTCAGCCCCAGCCCTTACTACATTTTACCTTCTACCCACACCTTGAGATGTGTTCAACGGAAGACATGTTTCCTGGCTCACTGCTATCTTACAGGACATCTTTATGCAAATTGGGCCAGAAGACCATATATCCAGATTCACCTCTATAACCATCTTTTTAATTTTTCATGATTTTTATCATGTTTCAATAGATTTTGATGTTGTTCTTTTTCCCTCCCCCATCTCCTCCCAGATTTTACCCCATTCCTACCCACCCAGTTTCATGTTCTTTTTCTATCTTAAAGACAAACAAAACAAAATAAAAACCCATGTGCACATTCACATGCACACGTGCGTGCACATGCAAACACACACACTTACACACACACACACACACACACACCAGGAAGACCATTTTGTATTGGCTAACTACTCCTGAGCATGAGGCTTGAGGTGGCATGTGGTTGTTACACTCAGTGTTAGCTGCTGAGAGAAGAAAAGTGTTTTTTCTTCATTGTAACCATTTTAAACACAGCAGTAGGGGTAGGTATAACCCCTTGTTCTCTAGTCAGTCTCAAATACCTCCAGCATCAAAGAGAAACTTTTTCCTCCAAACCTACTATCTGAATTTTACCCTTCTAGGCAACCCAGATAAATGGAATCACTTTGTATTTCTCTTTTGATGACTGACTTACTTGGCTTAGCAGCATGTTCCCAGAATTCATTTGTGTTCTGGCATGTATCAAAACTTCCTTCCTTTTAAAGAATCAATGATATTGCTTTGTGTGACATACCACATTTTGCTTTCCTGTTTCTTCCTGGTTTGGGCTATTGCAAACATGGAAACATAAATCCGTCTTCAAGACCTTGCTTTCTGGTATGTGGGCTATGCACCCACAAATGCTATTTGCTGGACCACTTGGGAGTTACGTCTAAATTTTTGGTGAGCTGCCATATTGTTTTACAGCCACATTGTCACCTGACACTCCCACAAGTGAAGTGCGGGATCAAAGCCATTCTGCATCCTTGTCAACACCTGCTGCTTCCCCGAATTGTTGTGGGTTTTTTTTTTAATAGTAGACACCCTAGTGGGTGTGACTAGTATCCCATTGTGGTTTGACTTGTATTTCCTTAATAATTAGTGACACTGAACATTTCTTTCAGATACTTTAAGCAAATTTATATTTTCTTTGATATATAAATATCAATCAATTCAAGTTATTTTCACATTTTTTAACAAATTACTTCTTTTAATATTGAATTGTAGTTCTTTATACATGCTAGATTTTCTTATTACATATGATACCAAAAGTGGGGTCGCCACTCTAACTCCCTGACTATGTGTTTCAAAGGCCTTTGGAACCGGTTTGTGGAAGGACTGCAGGGAAGTTTGGTCCTAGGGGCTGAAGAACCACTAAATATTATAAGCAGAGCTCAGCAGATCATTCTGGTCAGATCTTGGGAGATCAGAATGCTGACAGAAATGTGGACAGTAAATACTGCTCACAGGTTCAGAAGTGAACGAGACTTTATCAGGAACTGAGCCAGAAGCCCCTTACATTTTAGGCAAGAATGTGCATGTGTTCTGCCTGTGTCCTGAAACTTTTAGTAAGGGTTAATGCAAAAGTCATGGACTAAGTTGTTTAGACAATGAAATTTAAAGACAGTGTGACACTGAGGCTGTTGTATGTTTTCTGCTCACTACTGTTAGGTTTATAGCAAAAGATGTGAAAGTGTATACTTTGTAGAGAATATGGGTATGAATGAGGTTAAAGCTGCAGGATGCTATTGACACACTCACTATTCTTGAAGACAGTATCTTTAAGGCAGACACTAGCACCTTGTACCAGAACAACAAAAAGACACCTTGCTGGCAAGACTTGCTCACCTACAGATTCTGGTTGCAACAATACAAATTTGGTTGAAAAGTTTTTACTTGAAAGGAGAGCGCCTGGAAAGAGTCTCCAGATCATCTTGTTTGAACTAAGCCCTATAGGGAAATGTTTTCCCATACACAGGTAGGCAAACACTCAGAGGCAACTATAGCTGTTCCAGGGGTGCAAGGCTCCATCTCAAGCTGGCAACGAAATTCCATATTGTCATCCATATGGTGCTGGATTTGCAAGTATGAAGATATAAATATGAGTGGGCAAGTCAGTTTGTACCATCCTTAGGCCAGGTAGTGTGAAGCAGGGTACGGTCCCCTGTATGGAGCTCTTGAGTTGTCTGTGTGTTGAATCTGTGAAGGCCAGGATCTCAGAATGTGGGAGAGGCCAGGAGTGTGGGATAAGCTACCTAGCGCAGTTCCAGGAACCAAATAGAGCCTTCCAAAAAAGAGGCAGTATGTGTGTGTGCAGCAGAGACAGGGGACCATGAGTTCTAGGTCCCAGATGAAGTTAAACGGTTTGTTATTTGTCTTGCTTTGGTTCACTTTCATCGATAGCCCCTGTTTCTCCCCAGGAAAGTTTGGCCCATACCATTATTTGATGGAAATCTATAATTTTAAAGAAATTATTAGCCAGGGGCATACAATTAAGAGAAAACCTTACATCTAAGAAAGGCTTTCAGGACTTTGGACTTTTGAATAACAATAGAACCACAAGGCTATTGGGACTTTAGAAGTTGGACCGAATGCATTTTTGAATTATGAGATGACCATGAGCATGTAGAGGCAAGGGGCAGAATGTTATGGTTTATATGCGAAATGGCCCCCTTGGGTTATTGTGTTTAAACATTTGGTTCTCAGATGGTGAAGTTGTTTTGCAAGGCTGTGGAACATTTAGAATATGGGGCCTAACTCAAGGAATTGGGTCATGGGAGAGTAGCCCTTGAGGTTTTACAGCCCGAGCCCACTTCCTCTTCACACTCACCTCATGATCTGTCAAGATGTAAGGAGGTCCAGAGAGTTAGAGCCACAATACTAGTGCCACGGAGCAGCGGATGCTGTGCCTTCCCCATCGAGTTGGACTGCATGAACCGCTACCAACTGTGGGTCAGGATAAATCCTTCATCCACTAACTTAGGATTGTTTGGTATTTGGTATATCATGGTAAGATGAGAAGTAACTGACATCAGTCTTCAGTCTCTTCTAAGTAAAACTTTGTCCCAGGACAGAAAATGAACTTTTGTACAGCATGCAGAACAAGGTTCTAACTTCATTCTTTTTTTTTTTTTGTCTGTAGATATCCATTTTCTAAACACCAAAGTTTGTTGGGAAGACTCTTCTTTCCACTCAGAATGTTAAAAGTTATTGAATGCTGTACTTCAGGGGTAAGAATAGAAATCCCCGGGAAAAAAACCCTGAAGAACAGCATCCAAGAAGGCCTATCTGCCTGTCCCTGGGGTAACACTTGTGCCAGAGCATCCAGGCCCCTGAGAACAGTCTGCTCTCTGTCTGCTACTTACCAGATGATGCACAGTTGACATCTATCCTATTCATCTTTATGATAAACATGCCACTTTAATGAAATCATATCATATTATTTGAAAGTTGCATTTGACCCTTGAAATATGAGTAGTTTGTTTTTTTACAGATTGCCCTAGGCATGGCATCGTGAACTCTCTGTGGTTCATGTCTGATGGGTGCCATGAAGAACTCTTAGCTTTATTTGTTACTCTTGCTATGAAGGGTAATGAAGACCTGGTTTCTCCACCACACATAGGCTGCACCTCTCTGGCATCAGGCCTGGACCAAATGTCATTGCCAAGTACTGTTTGCTTTATTTCAACACTGTAAGCAGTCATCTTTGGCTGATATTTATGACTTCTCTTTACCTGAGTCTACTGGTCCTTAGAGACTTTAAGGTGAACATGCCATTCAGCTGTTGCAACTGCAGGTCTTTCTGGCATCTTTTTGAGTACATGCTGTATCTAGTCCTATATTGGTAGGTGGTGTCAACATTCTTTAAAATGAAAGGAGGTTTGCTGATAAACAGTCATTCTTTTGGTATGCATGGGGAGTTTGTCCAGGAGTTCACCACTAGATGCCCAAGTATGCAAATGTTCAAGTCTCTTATACAAAATGACATGGTATATGCATATGTATATATCTTCCCACATACTTCAAATCATCTCTAGATGACTTACAGTAGTAGTGTAATTGTGTTTTATTTTCAGAAAAAATAATAAGAGAAAAGGTATGATTATGTTGTATTTGTTATTGACAAATTACTTTTTCTGACATTAACAATCCACTGTTAGTTGAATCTTCAGAAGAATCAGCAGATACAAGAACTTTGTTTTTTGAAATATCTGTATCTATGAGACAACCAAGAACATATTTGCTATGTATAGAAACCTCTTTCAAAATACTTTAAGTAAAACATTGATTTTTACTGTAACATTAGCCCAAAGAAAGGGCTGGGACTTAAAAGATATTATCAGGCCTCTCTTGCTTCCTGTTGTCATAAGGAGCAGGGCTCCTTGTTTGTCCCAGCCACCCCGCTAGCTTACACCTGAAATAATCATACAGAAATTGTATTCATTTAAACACTGCCTGGCCCATTAGCTCTAGCCTCTTATTGGCTAACTCTCACAACTTGATTCAACCCATTTCTAATAATCTTTATGTCACCACAAGGTCGTGACTTACCGGGAAAGTTTCAGCATGTCTGACACTGGCAACCCCATGGCAACTCTCTCTGCCTGCCTTCTTTCTCCCAGCATTCTGTTCTGTCTATGCCACCCGCCTAAGGGCTGCCCTATCAAAAGGCCAAGGCAGCTTCTTTATTCAACCAATGAAAGCATCACATCCTACAGCACCCTGTCTCTGCCTATAGCTTTCTTTATGCTGTCTGCATACTAAGCACATTTTTCCATCACATAGCAACTTGGTCCCTAAAGAGATTATGTGTTAGCCAATTCTTAAGAGATCAAGAACATCTCTAGTGACTTGAACTAAACATGAAAATGTGCTCTCCCTGGCCTGTCTTAATCTATATGCAACAGCTCTAGACAAATCAGTTCAACAGAAGGAGGCCCCATTCTGATGGGCAGGCAGGTCTTGATCACTCGAGTTTCAAAATGGGAGTGCAGAGTCATCAAGCTAAACTTCATATGAAAATCTATCAAAGATGGGATTGGAAATGTGGAATACTGTAGACAAAATAGTTAAAAGAAATGCTGATCAGAGACAAATTATTTATTTTATTTTAAAGATACCCAAAATAACCCCCAAACAATTTCACCAAAGTGTAGGAATCTCATTCAATGTTCTCCATGTGAGTTCTCTTTGAAGACACCCCAGGATAGAGAACTCGTGGTGTCCAATCAGCTTCCATTTTAGTGTGGTATGGTATCTTTCACCTATGCCAAGTCTTTTTCTAATTTCTAAAACATTGTCTCAATTCCCTCCACCCTAACTTTTTAAGGAAAAAAAAAAAGCCAAAAACATGATTTCACCTTCCCTGAAGAGGGCTTTGTCCATTTCCTTTAAGTTTTCCAATTTTATGGAGTACAAGTTTTCGAAGTATGACCTGATGATTCTCTGGATTTCCTCCATGTCTATTGTTATGCCTCCCTTTTCATTTCTGATTTTGTTAATTTGGATATTCTCTCTCTGCCTTGTGCTTAGTTTGAATAGAGTTTGTCTATTTTGTTGATTTTCTCGAAGAGCCAACTCATATGCACTTTGAAGTATTTGAAGCAATCTCAGCATGTCCTTTATGGTCTACTCCCCAGTGGATTTTGAAGCTCCCTGATTCCGTCAGCATCACAGACAAGCACAGTCGTCCACTGCAGGGAGTTGTACTAGCCACCTGAGCATCACACGCCGTCAGACAATTCCTCCCTATGTATTATGCAATTAGAAACTTAATGACTCAGGTATTCAAAATAGTTTCTAAATATTAGTTAAAATCTGCTTACTGCTCCAAAGTGCTTTAACTTTTACCAGTGAGCATGGTAAATTTGGTTAATATTAAGCTCAACATTGTAATCAGTCCTGTCAGATTATTTACAAAATTTATAAATAATCACTACAAGAGCTCTTAGGATTGATTTTATCAACTCTGTCCCATGTCACAGCTTAGGCTCAGCTCAGGTATCTGGAAGAGATCTCACAGCTCAAGAGTTACTCTTTCTCCTGCCACAGAATACTTGACAGAGAGAAGAGGTTTATTTGCGCCCACACTTCAGACGGACCTGTCTATCTAGGTGCGGAAGGCATGGAGTGAAAAGACTCAGCACAGGAGGGCGGAGCTTGCAGTGTGGCTTGTTTCTACTTTGACAATTCAAGGAGCAGAGAACTTACCCAGAACTTGAGAGGAACAAGGCCCTCATAGCTGCTCACATGTGCTCACTTCTGCTAGCTAGGGCCTGTTGTCCACGTTCCACATCTCCCAAACCTATGCCACCCGCTGGACACTGGGTGTCTCACATACAAGCCTGAGAGGCACAAGTTAAACTTACTCTCTAGCGGTTTGTGATGAACTTAATGTTTGAGTTCCAGCAACTTTGACTCTGAAGCCAGGTTCTTCCCTCACACCTCAGGCTGTGGTGGAGGTCAGTGGAGGCTATCAGCTCCTCCTCGTTTGAACCCTTAATTTGTGCACACTTTCCCGCTGAAATAAATGTGGTGCTCTTATTGTGGACTATGCAGAAAACAGTTTCTACAACAAGCCTAGGACTCTTCTTGTCTCTCTTGCCTGTCTGCAAGGATAGCTTTTGATGGGGACCAAATTTGGGGAACTTGGATTTCAAGAGTTTCCAAGTTGAAATGACTCAGTGTGCATTGTTGTTTCTACCAACAAAATGATTAACCCTGAAGCTGGGCTTTCCTTCATGGGGTATGGAATTTAGATATGTGTTAGGCATGAGTGTCTCTGCAAATCAATTTAAATAGATATAGATAGATAGATAGATAGATAGATAGATAGATAGATAGATAGATAGATAGATAGATAGATAGATGATAGATATGTAAGCATACATACATAGATACATTCCTTATAATACATGAATGTGTGTGTTTGTGCGTGTGTGTGTGTGTATTCCTTTTCTGATAAGAATCTTGAAGAATTAGGTGACTGAACAGGACTGCATTTCAATTGCTTCCTGAATCTTCCCTCTGTGCTGAGACTAAGCAATTCATCAAAACAAAGAGAAATAATTGCCAAACCACTCACCTATTTTTCTCCAGTGCCACTGAAAGGAAAAAAAAAAAAAGCCTGCCTCATTACATTGTTATGTAGAATTTCCCAGCGTACTTTATCATAAAATTGAGGTCCGTCTGAAGTAGCTTCAGTTTTTCCTCTTAGGTAGTTTTATTTGTTATCTTCCTCTCTAAAGGAACGAGCTGCCCTGGCTTTGCTTCCTCTAGCTTAGTCGTTTGTTCTCCCTCTCCGACGCTCACAAATGGTGACACATCTTTGCAAATGATAACAATTTCTTTAATTAGGAGCTGAAATTTTTAGATCGTATCAGTATCTGCGTCGTACAGGTTCTCAGCATGTGCTGGTGTCTCCCCCATGCCATAAAATAGCCAGTCATTTCCTCAATTCGTATCTTCCGCATTCCTTCAAATAATTGGTCTGTTTCATGTAAGTTATCAAATTTATGAGGTTAGAGTTGTTCAAGTATTACTTTATTATGTTCACAGTGTCCCCAGGCTTGAGCTCAGTCCCCCTGGGTGCTGGATCACAGATGTGTGCCACTGACTGAGCTTCTTATACCCACAGAATCAGCAGCCATTGTCCCTCATTTCTCTGGCCGCTTTCTATGTCAGAATTTTTCATGGTTAACCTGGCTAAAAGTCAGTTTTATTAATCTTTTCACTGTCACCTTTAGTTTCGTGGATTTTTCTCTCTGTTGTTTTCAAGTTCTTTTATGCCTGTCCTGGTTTTGTAATTGTTGCTATTGATTTTCTTCTGCTTGTTTCAGGTTTCTATTGCTCTTCTTACACAAATTGTTAGATATATTCCTCTCTATCACACTCACCCAGAGCCCTACATTTCCTTAAGCACTCTTTTGCGTTGTATTTCACAGATTCTAAAAAAGCTGTCTCTATTTCCACTTAGCTCAAAATATTTTTATTTCATTAGAGATTTCTCCTCCTATTCCTATTTTAGCAAGAAACATGTTTAATCTCCAAATTATTTGAGAAATTTCCAGCTATCTTTCTGGTATTGATTTCTAGTTAATTTTATTGTGGTCTGAAATCATATTTTGTATGAATTATACACTTTTAAATTTGTTCAACATGTTTTGTGGCCCAGAATGTGGCCTGTCTTACTGAATGCTCCCTGAGAGCTCGGAGGAATGTGTCTTCTGTAGCTGTTGGATGAAATGCTTCATAGAACTCAATTAGGTCCCAGTGACAGATGGCTGTTCCACTGTCAGTGTCTTGCTGATTTCCTGCCTGCTGGATCTGTCCATCCTGACAGAAGGATGTGGAAGCTGCATTTGTGGTGCTGAATCCACCTCTTTCTCCCTGCTGTCTATTGGGTTTTCTAAATTTCTACATTATGCTGTTAGGTTTATGTTTGGGCACTATGTCTTCTTGGAAACTTAGCCATTTATCCTGATAGAGTGTCCTTTTTTTAAATCTTAGATAACTTTCTTGATTCTAAAGTTAGCATGATGTGAAACTAATAAAGTTGCCCTATTTTTCATTTTTAAATATTTGCTTTAATTTTGATGGAAGAGGGTCATATGTCTATTGGTTAATAAAGAAACTGCCTTGGCCCTTTTGATAGGACAGCAGCTTAGATAGGCGGAGTAGACAGAACAGAATGCTGGGAGAAAGAAGCCGAGTCAGGCAGTTGCCATGATTCTCCCACCCGACACAGATGCAGGTTAAGATCTTCCCTGGTAAACCACCTCGTGGTGCTACACACATTATTAGAAATGGATTAAAGCAAGATGTGATAGTTAACCAGTAAGAGGCTAAAACTAATGGGCCAAGCAGTGTTTAAAAGAATACAGTTTCCGTGTAATTATTTCCAGTAAAGCTAGCCGTGCAGGAGCCGGGCGGCGGCAGGAATGCAGCCCGCTACTCCTCACTACATAATTTATATGTTTGTGTATGTCTATATGAGTACATGTTACAGGTATGCAGGTACCTGTGGAATTCAGGACAGGGTGCTGGATTCACTGGGGCTGGACTAACAGGCAGTTGTGAGCTGCCTCACGTGGCTGCTAGAATCCCAACTCAGGTCCTTTGCAGGAGCAGCAAGTGCTCTTAAGTGTGAGCCCCTGTCCTAGGCTGGCATGCATTTCTTTCTCCATGTATATGTTTGGTTCTTGTGCTGTGTTTCCACTGCGGTGGGCCTCTACAGGAAATACACGTTCAGTCTTGCGCCGTAGGGCTCTGGGACTGCTGTGCCTGGTGGCTATGTTTAGATCTCTGGTGCTGATGCACTCAGAAAGACAGAGCTTGCGTGCACCTTTGCCTATTTGCTGTCTTTTTTAGTGGTTTCCTCTTCATCTCACTTTTATTCTGCTTTCTCTAGTTAATATCCAGCATGTCTACAGGGCATCTGCTTTCTTTTTTCAGTGTATCAATTCTTCATTTTTATTTCTTGACATTATTTGGTGGTTGTCTTTATAACCACCAGAAATGAGAGGGGTCATCATGAAGCTCCCAGGCCTTCATCACACCCGCAGCACTGCTGATGCTTCTGCACAAGGGGTGCGCTTCCTGCCATTGCTGCTAGCATGGTTTTAAACGGCGGTCCAGCAGAACAAGGAGAAACAACACCACACTTTTAATATTTTGTTTTTCCTTTACTAACACATTTACTTCCTTTATTGAGATCTTATATCTTTTCCTTGTCCATGGACAACTTCATACAACACAGATAAAGTAAAAACAAATCTATTTATTTGTGTATTACCTAAAAACAGCTTTTCATTTCTCCTTCACTTTTGAAAGATAATTCTTGTCATAGTAAACTCCAGGTTGGTGGAGACATTTTGTTCAGTGTTTTTTTTTTTTTGTTTGTTTTGTTTTTTAATACTTTCTTTACTCCACACTCCCTGTTTGCATGGTTTCTGAGGCTGTCCTGTTCCTCTCTAAATAAGTTTTTTTTTGACTTCTGTTAAGTTTTTCCCCCTTTGTCTCTGGTTTTCTGAACAGGTGTAGGATTTTTTTTTTAATTTTGTTCCTTTTATTGTTTCTGAGTTTCGTGGATTTGAGTCTGAGGCATGTTACTGATTGAGTCTGAGGCATGTTATTGATTTTGGAAAGTTGTCATCAATTATTACATTCAGTGCTTCATCAGTTGCTCCCCTGTATCCTTAAGTTGCTGTATTACCACTACACACACACACACACATGCACATGTGTGGGCGCGCACACACCCACGCAACCACACATGTACTATAGCTTTGTGATTTTTCCATAGTCTTTTTCATTCCCTTTCCCCCTTGGCATCTCAGTTCAGGAGGTTGTACTGGGAACCCCGAAAGCCCACTGGTATTTCCTCTATCAGTCTTCTTCTTGCCCTTCAAAGGCTTTCAGTGGTTTTGATTTCCAGGGTTCCCCATGTGTTCTCTGCTAGAATTTTTGTTTATATCATCTAGTTTTTATTTCATGTAGCCACTTTGTCTCTAAAGAATAATAATGTTTTACTACTAATATAGCACGGCTATGTTTGAAACTGTGTTATAAAATTAAAAACCTAGTTGTGGAGTCCTTTGATAATCTTGGATGATTTCTAGCATCCAAAACTTTGCTACTGGTAATATGTGCAGTTTCCTGTAAGAATCCATTACCTGTTACGCTGTGTTGTTCTCCTTGCTGCCCAGTAATATCCCTGAAGACAGTAGAACCAAATGGCCAAGTTTATGGGAAGACTGGCTTTGCCCATACATGTCGGATGCATTGTTTTCCGAAGCTGTAGCCCACAGGAGTTGAATGTAATTTCCAGTAGAGATGCAAGTTGAGACTCTGCTCGCTCGACTCAGTGAAAGAAGCTTGTGTGCCTGTGTCCACAGGATAGTCAGCCTGTAAAGCCATCAGTTAGCACATCTAGCTGGAAGGCCAGAATCCTGGGGCAGAGCTGACCTCCACCTTGCTTGCAGGAGTTCTTCTTTGGAATGACTGCCTTCATTCCCTTTCCAAGGTTTTTCCTCTTAAGGCTCTGCCCCAAATTCTCTAACCTGAAGTCTTTTGTGGCTGCTCACATAATGTTGCTCATCCTGGGAAAGAGATGCTAACTTCCAGCTCTCGTTTCTTACAGCTGTGCTCTTTAAGTAATGAAAGTGTGTGAGCCTGTCCTCCCAGCAGGAAGTAGCTATAATCTGTCCCCATAATCCATTTGACTGAGTCTTTTGGGAACAAGGACTGTGTCACTTGCAGCATATTTTACAACCTATTCCCTGCATCCACCATGCAATGAGAGCTCTATGATTATTTGCAGATATACACAAAATGGCTGAATGAGAGAACGCTGGGAAACTTGAAGGGAGAAGTTTATTTTACAGACAGATCAGCCTTAGAGACATCCTGCTGCTGTCCTGCACTTCCTGCCCTTCACCAGATTCAAGAAGCAGTCATTTAGGTAAGGGAGCCACCTAAGGGGTGGCAAGAGACTTGAACTTGGAATGGCTACCAGATGCCCAGGGCAATGTCCCCAGTTAGTTCATTGGGGCACCTGAGGATAGGGAACCTGAAATGAACCTATCCTATAATCATACTGATGAATATCTTGCATATCGCCATAGAACCTTCATCTAGCGATGGATGGAGATAGAGCCAGAGACCCACACTGGAGCACCGGACTGAGCTCCCAAGGTTATAATGAGGAGCAGAAGGAGAGAGAACATGAACAAGGAAGTCAGGACCATGAGGGGTGCACCCAACCACTGAGACAGGGGGGGCGATCTATTGGGAGCTCACCAAGGTCAGCTGGACTGCTACTGAAAAAAAACATGGGATAAAACCGGACTCTCGGAATGTGGCGGACAATGAGAGCTGACGAGAGGCCAAGGAGAATGGCACAGGAACTTTCAACTGGCGATAGATCGAGAGAGAGACAGAGACCCAAATTGGAGCAACGGTCTGAGCTCTTAAGGTCCAAATGAGGAGCAAAAGGAGGGAGAACATGAGCAAGGAAATCAGGACCACGAGGCGTGCACCTACCCACTGTGACAGTGGAACTGATCTATTGGGAGCTCTTCAAGGCCAGCTGGACTGGGACTGAATAAGCATGGGTTGAAACTGGACTCTCTGAACATGGTGGACAATGAAGGCTGATGAGAAGCCAAGGACAATGGCACTAGGTTTCGATCCTAATACATGAACTGGCTTTGTGGGAGCTTAGCCTGTTTTGATGCTCACCTTCCTGGGCCTGGATGGAAGTGGGAGGACCTTGGTCTTCCTGTAGGGCAGGGAATTTGGACTGCTCTTCAGTATCGAGAGGGAGGGGGAATGGACTGGGGGGAGGAGAAGAGGAGTGGGGATGGGGGAGGGGAGTGGGGGGAGGGGGCAATGTGTGGGAGGAGGGGAGGGAAATGGGAAACGGGGAGCAGTTGGAAATTTTAATTAAAAAAGAATAATAAAAAAAAAAAAGAACAGGAAAGATGGCTAGCTGGGGATCAAGAACTAAAGTAGGGCTAGGTTGTTTGTGGCCAACAAACTAGAATCCCAAGTCAAAACCATGACCATCCCAGACCGATTTACTGTACAACAAACGCCTAAATGGCACAGATGAACTTCAGCACTACACTGGTGTAGGAGGTTCTTCTGTCTATGTGTTGCTTTCATTGGTTGAATAAAGAAACTGCCTTGGCCTTTTGATAGGGCAGAACTTAGATAGGCGAAGTAGACAGAACTGAATGCTGGGAAGAAGGGCAGTCAGGCAGATGCCATGAAGCTCCTGCCTAAAACTGATGCTGGTTAGAATCTTTCCCGATAAGCCACGACCTTGTGGTGTTACACAGATTGGTAGAAATGGGTTGAATTAAGATGTAAGAGTTGGCCAATAGGAAATTAGAGCTAATGGGCCAGGCAGTAATTTAATTAATAAAAAAAAAAAAGAAGCAGTCATTCTCAGTGGCTATACTTGTTCTTTAATGAAAGACCAGTGGCCAAAGGAAGATGTCCACTATCCTAAGAACAGGAAAAATCCTCAATAGGCTTCCTTACTGAGATGGGGGTTCCTGTCTCAGCTAAGCACTGGTGAGAAGGAAGAAAAACATGGAGGGCTACAAACCACACCCAGAATCTCCTTTGGTCCAGTGCCATCTGGCTGAAGATGGGCACCTTGTGGTTAATGGAGGGCTGTGGGAGTCCTGATCCCTGGAACATCCCATGGGAAATGCAAATGTGCATGTCAAGACCAGAGTCCTGCATTCCACAGCTCTGAGCAGACACACATATGACCAGGGCATGTGGATGCCTGTTTATGCCTGAATCATAACTGGGACCACATGACCCTGAAACTTTCTAGGTGGGATACTTGCATGCTATGTACCTTCCAAACTTTTTAAACTTACAACGGGACAATTTAAAACAAATACAAGATAATGGATAAGGGCACTTTCTAAACACCTTGTATCTTTATTCCACTTAACAAACTTATCAGTAATTTCTTCCTGTCATGGCATATCTAGACAGTTTGAAAATTTCTCTGGTTATTTTCAGAAAGCTTCTGTAGAGTGAATCTATATGAGTTATAATCCAAATAAAGTTTCTATTTGATTGCATAAAGTTTACATTGCATTTGGTCTATATTACCATTAAGATGTTCTTTAAAAAGCCCCACTGTGATGGTTAGTGTTCATTATTGTCTTAGTTAGGGTTTCTAGTGCTGTGAAGAGACACCATGAACATGGCAACTCTTATAAAGGAAAAACATTTAGTTGGGGTGGCTTACATTTTCAGCAGTTTAGTCCATTATCATTATGGGGGGACATGGTGGCATGCAGGCTGACATGATGCTGGAGAAGAGGCTGAGATTTAATATGTCTTGATCCCCAGGCAACAGGAAGTGGTCTGAGTGTCACACTGAATGAAGTTTGAGCAAAGAAGACTTCAAAGCCTACCCCCACAATGACACACCCCTTCCAACAAAGCCACACCTACTCCAACAAAGCCACACCTCCTAATAATGCCACTTGCTATGCACCTATGAAGCCAATTACATTCAAACCACCACATTCCACTCCCTGCTTCCCATAAATTATAATACTATCATAATCAAAAATACTTTTAGTCCAACTTCAAAAGTCCCCACCCATAATCTATCACAGTCTCAACAATGTTTAAGGGTCCCAAATTTAGATTCTCTTCTGAGATTTATATAATCTCTTAACTGTAATTCCCCTATTTTTTAAAAAAGAGATTACATACTTCCAATATATAATGGCACAATATATATGTTACAATTCCAAAATGTAGAGAAGGGAGAAAGTGAGGAAATACTGAGCCAAAGCAAGCTAAAACAAATGAGTTGGACAAATGCCAAATTCTGCATCTCCATGTCTTATGTCAAAATGCCCTTCAGATCTCCAACTCTGTTCAGCTTTGTTGATTGCAACACACTTTTTTCTTGGGTTGTTTCCACTCCCTGTTAGCAGATTTCCTCAGCAGGTATCCCATGGCTCTGGCATCTCCAACATCTTGAGGTTTCCAAGGCAATCCAGGCTTCTCCTTCACAGCTTCATGCAATGATCTCTCTGGGCCTCAGCGGCTTTTTTTAGTCATGGAGAAATATTCCATAATCTGTTTCTTCTATCCTTGACTCTAAAGCCAAAACCACATGACTGAATATGCCAAATTCTGTTGCTTGCTAGGACTGGGACATGACCCCCTTGCTCAACTACATCTTCACCAGCTTTCTGTTTTTAGTTACCTTCACTGACTAAACTTTGCTATTTTGGAACTTGCTCTGTAGACCAGGCTAGCCTCAAATTCAGAAATCCAAGAGCCTCTGACTTTCAAGTGCTAGCATTAAAGTCATACACCACCACACCCAGCCCTAAGCTTTTCTTTAATTCTTTTAAATTAGTTGGAAGTTTAGCTGATGGTATTTTGCCCTCAGGTCACCACTCCTTTTATTCCATTTCTTAATTTGTTTATCTCCTTGAACACAAGACTTAGCTCCATTCCACTTCTCCATTCCATTTCTCCATTCCACTTCTTGGTGCTTCTTTTTGCCTCAAATTGCATATTTTTTCCTTTTCTCATCTTACTCCTTTTTATTATAAATCTTCATTATAAATACCACTAATAAGCACAGGAAAGAATCTATACTAGGCTGTTTTGAGATTTCCTTAACCAGGATATGATTGATCCAAAACTCTTTGATTTAGACTCAGGCAGACTTTTCATATAGGGGAAAAAGCAGCTGCATTCTTCACCAAAATATCACAATAACAATTTCTAACTAAGCAACATACTCAAATTCTTCTCATTTGAGTCCTCTTGAGCCAAGCCTCACAGTTCAAATCATACTTAGCATCACTGTCTTCCATGTTCCTACTACTATAGCCCATTAAGCAACACTTACAACATTCTACTGCTTTCCTAATCCACAGTCCCAAGGTCCATATTCCTTCAAACAAAAGCATGGTCAGGCCTATCACAGCAAGTTCAAGTCTTTTAGGAAGGATACTTCATAAGTACATCCTATTACATCATTACAGGGGGAAATGAATGCCTAATTTCTTTTCTTATCTTGATGGCTGAATGGACAAATGGTTTGGGATGTTGTGATGGCTAACCTTAGATGTTAACTTCAAATAGACAATTAAGGAATTGCCTCTATCAGATTATCCTCTGAGCGTGTCTGTGGGGACATCTTAATGCTTGCTAATTATTGTTGGAGGGCCCAGCCCACTGTACAAGGTACCATCCTTAGGTAGCATATACCCCTCGGCTGTGTAAGAAAGGCAGCTGAGAGCCTGGTGGCGACCCAGTGGAGCAGCGTTCCTCCATGGTTCTGCTTCGAAGCTCCTGTCCTGTTTGAGTTCCCACCCTGACTTCCCTTAAGGATAAACTGGTCTCTAACCTATAAAATTAATTAAGCTCTTTCTCCCTACAGGTCCTGGTTTATATTGCAGCAACAGAAAAGCAAGATAAGCAGGTGCTGTTGCCTTTATTTATTCTTCAGGGAAAAAATCCACCAAATTTTCAGAGCTATACACTTCTACAAGTTTTAGCAGGCATACACTTTCTTTTCTCTCTCTCTTTTAAGGTATATTTTTAATTGAGGTAGAATTAGATCACTTCCTCTTTTCTCCTTTCTCCCTCTAGTCTCTCCCAGATACCCTCTCTTGAATCTCTCTCATGTCCCCCCATTTTCAAGCTGATAGCCTCTTTTGCTTTGATTATTATTGTTATACATATACACAGATATGTATAATAAACGTATGTATATATGAACAAATATATTTAGTTATGAATACAACTTGCTGAGTCCATTTTTGTGTGTATATGTGTAGATGACCACTCAGCATTGGACAACCAATAAGGGGGCTCATGTTGCAGAGGCTAATTCTCCCAGCAGTCATTATTTGGCAGGCATGGATTTTCATTGCCTAATGGGACAAAAGTCCCATTATTTTTTTATTGTTTATAAGACTGTAAGGTTTTTTGTTTCTCTCATTTCTTCTATTTATAGTAACTAACATTATATATAAAGAAACAGTAATTTGAATATATATGAAATACATAATTAATATGTGGTTCTTATCTCTCACTGTGTGCATATATATATGCATATATGTGTGTATATATACACATATGTGTTTATATGTATATATGTATATATATATGAAGCCTTTCAAACAGAAGAAAAATAAAAATTCATCTTTTATACTTTTTTGCTCCAAAGCTGGAATCAGCCACTTCTGTAAGCATTCCCAATTGTTACTGAAAAAACAGTATGTACAAAGAATCCACAGACTTGGACCTAAGTGTGTTAATTATGAGCAGTCTGCCATTGCTTCTAAATGTTCTCAGGGGACAAAACTATAAAATATATCTTCTTTTTGAATAAGGAAACAAACAGAGAAGCTCCCTGTTGGTATTTCTCATTAATTTTAAGTCACTAAGTCTTCATTTAATGTAACCATACACATTTATAAAGTAAAATGCAGACCCAGGATGGGTATGGACTCTGTATTCAGATTCCAGTGGTCAGACTGATGCTGATGCTCAGGCAAGAGGATAGTATCACAAAGTCCTGGCCCTTGCTTCTGGACTGTGTAGCACAATTTATTTTAATACACACTTTTAAATTTGATTTCTCAGAGGTTTTTTTCAGATGATGTCAAGTATTACACTGAAATATTTTATGAAATCCTGATACATCCTTTCGAAAACAGTATAGAGAGGAAAGACTGGCAGATCATCAATCCCAGTTCTATTAGAAACAGCTTAATGTCTGACATTTGACTCAAAAAATAACTGGACAGACAAAATGGATAGCACCATGTACACTGGTTAATTTTGTGTTAACTCGACACAAGATAGAGTCATCTGAGAAGAGATAACCCAAAATTTAAAAAATGTTCTGCAGGCCCCATACCTCGCCTGGCCAGCACAATAGAGTTGACCTTGTTGGCAGGGGTACAGGTCCCCACCCCTTGCTGCCAGCAGCATTGGGCGAACCAGCCAGGGCAGTGCTGGAGAGCTCACCCTGGTGGTGAGGATGAGGAAGAACTGGTCAGCTGACCAAGCCAGCTACCTCTCATGTTTAGAACCAGGGTTATGAGTTAGCCACCCCAAGAAACACCCCATCTACCAACTGCTGGAGCATGTGAAGGGGTGGGTCCTGCAAATCCAAAGCTGCAGAATCTCCATGATTCAAGGCAACAACAGGATATCCAAGAGGAGTCCCAGTGAGGGCCCTGTATCGATGGTGTAGCAGAAGCCAGAGGCATTGAGCCAGATCAATGATTCATTGCAATTAACAGATGCTAGTAAGATATACAGACTAAAGGGTATACCATGTGATTCACTGGGCCACAGTGCAGCTTCCATGATGATTTCTTTGGGGGTGGGGTGAGGTTGTGAGGGCAGAGGGTGGATATGAAGAGACAGGCAGATGAACACGATAGAGATACATGATGTGAAATCCACCAAGAATCAAGGAAAAGTTAAAATGAAATTGCTCCCATCAGATTGGCCAACAGGTAAGCCTGTGGGGTATTCTCTTGATTGATGACTGATTAACAGCTGATAATTGATGTAGGAGGGCCCAGAAAACTGAGTGGTGCCACCCCTGGGCAGGTGGACTTGGGCTGTCTAAGGAAACAAACTGAGCAAGTGATGAGGAACAACCAGTAAGCAGTGTTCCTCCGTAAGCCTCTGTTTCAGTTCCTGCCTCAGCTTCCGGCATTAATTTCCTCCAGTGATGGGCTATATGAATGGCTAAGCTGGAATAAACCTTTCTTCCCCAAATTGTTTTTGAACATGGTCTTTATCACAGCAATAGAAACCAAACTAAGAAACCATGTATTGACAAGTAGTCATGCCAAGGCCTAAAGAGGAGTTCCCTTTCAGAAATAATATGTATTAAAAAATAGTACAATTTTGGGGGGGATTAAGATACAAAAAAGTATTATCATGGCTGTTTTTGTTTTCGTTTTTCTTCAAATAATCTAGCAAGTCTTTTCTAACTTTTATTCTTTAAAAATATGTTTTAAATAAAATATAATGGCCCCACTTCCCTCTTGTCCCTTTCCGATGTCCCACCCCCCCTTCCCCCTCCCTCTAACCCCTCCATGTTGACTAGGTTTCCAGTACCAGGCATGATTTCCCTCCTGTTGAGTGGGCCCTAAACGTATAATTAGGGCTATTACTTGTTTTCCTCCCTTGGCACACTGCATAGTGCTTTCTGTTACTATGAAAACTAGACCAGAGTGAGGAGACATTCCGGTTAGATCCAGCTAGGTCATCCGATTTCTGTGTCCACAGGGTGTGGTGTCTCCAGCCACCTCACAGAAGGAACCCCAAGGGCAACAGTAATAGCATATATCGGGGGGGGGCAGTCACTTGGACTCCCCTGACCAAGCTTACTGCAAGGAGGTTTCTCCTGCCTGGTTCTGGGGTTTGGTTAGTTTAAAATTCTTGTACAGAGCATCACCAATCCAGTAGCATAATTTAGTTTAATCTCTCTCTCTCTCTCTCTCTCTCTCTCTCTCTCTCTCTCTCTCTCTCTCAAACACACACACACACACACACACACAGAGAGAGAGAGAGAGAGAGAGTATAGTTACATACACATACATATTGTGAATATTTTTGCTTCACCAAACAACGTTTGTGTGTGAGATTTGTGCTCCCCCTTCTGTACTGACCCCCTCCTCTCCCCAGTTGAAGCCCACTCCCCATTTGTTTTTCATTTCCACTTCAATATCAACTGTGTCCTGCTATTCTGCATCAAACCACCCCTCTGTCCATGGTCCCTCTGTACTTTCCTGGTCTCTGCCGTTACTCAAGGTCATGCACTAACATATGAAGATTTGGAGCTAGGAACCTCAGATGAGAGAGATCATACTGAGGGCAGGGTTATCTCACTCACTAGTATCTTCTAGGCCCATTTATTTACCTGCAAATTCCTAGTTACCATTTTCTTTCCAGCTGAATGGTATTCTATTGTGTATATTATGACATTCCATTAGTCACTCAGATGTTGAAGGACATTTAAGTTGTTTCAAACTCCTGGATATTGGGACTGGGGCATCTATAAACATTGCTGAGCAAGTGTCTGTGGAATGGGATGTGGAGTCCTTTGTACACTCACCGAGGAATGTATAGCTAGTCATATATAGATTTGCTTTTAATTTTTCAGGATTCCAAATACTGGCCTCCAGAGTGGCTGCACCAGTTTGCATTCCTACCAACAATGAATGAGGGTTCTCCTATCCTCACGACCTCACCAGAATTTGCTTTGCTGGGTTCTTTTCTGGTCCTATATGAATTCTGTGATTTTTTTTCTATTTCAATGAGGAATGTTGTGGGTATTTTGACTGGAATTGCATTGCTCTCTGCATCATTTTGAAAGTATGGCTATTCTCACAGTATTAGTCCTACCGATTCATGAACAAGAGATGTTTCCATGTTCCAGTGTCCTCTCAATCTCTTTCTTCAGAGATCTGAGATTTTCACCGTAGAGGTCTTTCACATTTTTGGTTAGGTTTATTCCTAGATATTTTTGTTGTCTTCGGTGCTATTGTAACTAGGAGTGTGTTCTTGATCTATTTTGCCATGTGTTTGTTTTTGTAACTTTATTTTTGTATCCTGCATACATTTTTGTAACTTGATTTCATATCCCGCTGAAATTGATGATAGTTTCTAGAAATTTTCTGGTGGAACTTTTGGGGTCCCTCATGTAGAATGTCCTATCATTAGCAAGTAGGGACACTTTTATTTCACTTTTCCTCTTTGTATCCCTTTCATTTTCTTCTCTTGCCTTATTGCTCCGGCTAGTGCTTCCAGCACTATATTGAAAAGTGAACCTAGTTAGCAGGTCTGCCACAGTCATGATTTTAAGGGATTGCTTTGACTTTTTCTCCATTTGGGATAATGCTGACTGCAGGATTGTCATATATAGCCTTAACTGTGTTGAGGTATGTTCCCTCTGGTCCTACCCTCTCTAGGACTTTTTCATAAAGCGTGTTGAATTTTGCCAATGTCCTTTTCTGCATCTATTGAGATGATTATGTGATTCTTGTCTTTAAGTCAATTAATATGATTTATTGGATGTATGTATCATCCCTTCTTTTCTGGTATATGTACCATTTCTTGATATATACCTGTATTTGGTTTGCTCATATTTTACAGAAGTTTTATATCTTTACTCTTCAAGGATATTTTTCTGTAGTTTGTTTGTTTTGGTGTGTGTATGTGTGCCCTGTCTGACTATCTGTCTGTCTGCCTGTCTTTATCTGCTCTGGGAGTTAGAGTAACACTGGATTCATAGATCAAGTTTGAGAGTTCTCCTTATATTTTCATCTTATCTAATAATTTAATAAGTATTGACTAGAGTTCTTCTTTGAAAGTCTTTGAAAGTAGAATTCTGATGTGAATCCATTCAGCCTGTGATTTTTTCACTCAGAAGGTCCTCTGTTACTGTTTCTTTTTATTATTATTATTATGAACCTGTTTGCGCAGTGATGGCACACACCTTTAATCCCCACACTCAGGAGGCAGAGGCAGGCAGATCTCTGTGGGTTCAAGGCCAGCCTGGGCAACAGAGTGAATACCAGGACAGGCTCCATAGCTACAGACAGAAAGCCTGTCTTGAAAAAACAAACAAACAAACAAAATAAAACAAAATATTATGGGACTGTTTAGGTTGTTGATCTGTACTTGATTTAACTTTGGTGGTATGGTAGTTTGGATGAATCAAGAAATTCATCTACTTCTTTTAGATTTTCCTGATGTGGGACTCCTCTCTGTATGCTGCGAATACCATTGGTGAATAAAGAAACTGCCTTGGCCTGTTGATAGGGCAGAACTTAGGTAGGCGAGGAAAACTAAACTGAATGCTGGGAGAAAGATGAGGAGAGTCAGGGAGAAGCCATGGAGCCGCTGCCAGAGACAGACATGCTCAAACTGTGCTGGTAGGCCACAACCTCATGATGATGCACAGATTAATAGAGATGGGTTAAACTAAGATATAAGAGTTAGCAAATAAGAAGTTAGAGCTAATATGCCAGCAGTGATTTAATTAACACAGTTTCTGTGTTATTATTTGGGGGCTGAGCAACCAGGAACTAACAAGTGTCCCCCTGCAACATTTTCCCACTTAGTGTTGTACAGGTTTTAAAGTATTTCCTTATAATTTTCTGAATTTCTCTTGTGTCTAGTATAATGTTTACATGTAAAATTCTAATTTTGCTCATTTGTGCTCTTTCTTTGTTTAGTTGGATGTTTATCTTCTCAAAGAACCAGTCCTTAGATTCATTGACTCTTTGTATTATTTTATTTGTTTCTATTTCATTGATTTATGCTCAAATTTTTTTATTCCTTGAGGATATTGGGATGGAGTTTGGCTTTTCCTTGTTTTTCCAAATTCTTGAGTCATATAGGTAAGTCATTTATTTGTGCTCTTTCTGATTTTCAATGTTAGCACTTGAGGCTCTAAATTTCCCTCTTAGAACTGCTTTTAATGTGTCTCACAGGTTTAGCTGTGTTGTATTTCTTCTCATTTAGTACAACAATATTTTTATTTCTTTCTTTATTTCTTCTCTGACCAATTTGTCATTCAGCAGAGAGTTGTTTAACCTTTATGAATTAATATACATATCAGAATTTTGCTTGCTGTTCATTTTAAGTTTTATTGCTTAATGGTCAGAGTGGATACATGGAAATATTTCAGGGTTTCTGTGTTTGTTAAGGTTTCTTTTGTGTCCCAGCATGTCATCTATTTTAGAAAAGCTTCTACATGCTGCTGAGTAGAATGCATAATATTTTGGCATTTGGATGGAATATTCTATAGATAGAATATAGTAGTATATAGTTGGGTCCATTTGAGGTGATATCTTTTAATTCTGAATTCTGAGGTTTCTGTTTGTTTATTTATTTGTCCAGATGATGTGTCTATTGGAGAAACTGGAGTATTGAAATCACCTATTATTGTTGGTTTTGTGTTAATCTGTATTTTAATCTTATTACTATCCTTTTTGATAAAGTTTAACATACAAAGTTTTGTGCATATATGTTTGTAATATTTTCTTAATCACTTGATTAGGATGAAGTGGCCCATTTTTATCCCTTAGGATGAGTCTTGGTTTGAAGTCTACTGTGTCAGATGCTAGAATGGCCATGCCTGTTTACTTCTTGATCTCATTTGCTTAGAATATTTTTTCCATCCTTTTAAGGTTGTATCTACCTTTAAAGCTGACTTTCATGTAGACAACATATAGATGGATTTTGTTTTTTATTCCATTCTGCTAACCAGTGCCTTTTAATTAGATAGGCGAGGACATTAATATTTAGAGTTATTATTGAATGGTGTGTGTAGGTTGTAGTCATTTTTCTTGTTATGGTGATTTATATTGTTAGTTGTGTTTTGTATTTCATTAATTATATCTTCATTTATTTATTTCTAGAGTCTCTTGGATGTGCTTATTCCTGTTTACAGTTTAATGTTTTGCTTTCAGTGTTCTGGTCAGCATTTTTTTGTTGTTGTTGTTGGGTATGATTTTTTTTTTAGGCTGTTTGGCTCATGAAAAGTTTTTATTTCTCCTTCAACATGGCAGATAGTTTTGATGGGTAAAGTAATTTATGTTGGAAGTTGTTGTCTTTCAGAAATTGAAAAGCATTCTTCCAACCTCTTCCAGCTTTCAGAAATCAGTCATTATTCTGACGGGCTTTGTTTTATAAAGAAGTTGTGTTTTTTGTCTTTACATTTGCAATATTCTTTTCTTTTTTTCTGTATAGATAGTGTTTTACTATGGTATTCCATGGGGGACTTTCTTTTCTGGCCTTATCTACTCAGTGTTCTGTGTGTTCCCTGTTTGGGTCTTTCCTTAGTTAGGAAAGTTTTATTCTATGATCTTGTTACGGATCTAAACTATGCTGAAACTGGAATTCTCCCTTATCTATGTCTATAACTCAAGGATTTGGTCTTTTGATGGTGTTTCTCATTTCCTGCAAGTTCTTTTCCTGAGCTTTTAATTTTCCACATACTTTGCACATCTGATCAAATCCTCTGCTTTGTCTTCCAGCCCTGATGCTCCATCTTCTGCTTGGCTCACTCTACTTGTAAGGCTTTCCCATGTGTTTCCCTAGTTGGGATACTGAGTTCTCCAGTTCTATCTTCATGTCAGCTTGTGTTCTCTTTGATGTTTCCTTTTCTTTAATGAATTCGGTTTTTCAAACCCCGAGTTGTCTTTGTCATTTCATCCAGCTTTGGTTTTGTATTTTCTCGCACATAACTCATGTACTTATTGTTACCCTCTTCAAATGCAATATAGCTTGTTCACATCTTCTTTAAATTCCTTGAAATCTTTGATAAAAATATGTGATTGTTCTTTTAAATTCTTATTCTGGTGTCCATCTAGGTAGTTCTTATTAAAGAACAATTCTATGGGGGTTAATGGGTTGAAGGGAGACATGCTATCTTGGACATTCATATTGATTTTTTTTTTCAATTTGACTGGGCCATACATTCCTTTTTGCTTGTGTGTCTGGTGTGAGAATCTGGCTGTCTTAGGTTGGGCCGGTACTGGAGTTGTGTGGTCAGAGATAGGCCAGGTAAAGTTGGTGAATGCGTTGTTTAATCGGACCAGGCATAGATGGCTACCAAACCATGGTTCTTGAGCTTGGTATTTGGATGTAGAGACGGCATGGGAGAGAAAGGGGCCAGTCAAAGGTGGTTCACAAACACAGTAGGTTCGAAGACCATTGATCTAGAGCCAGGTCTGCAGGTGTGGAGGTGACAAGCAGGGGCGAATGGTGGGAGAAGGCAGAAGTGACTTTCCAGGCAAAGATAACTCTTAAACAAAGAGGGTTTGTTGGCCATGCATCTGGAGCTGGGCTTGTAGGTGTGCAGATGTCTGGTGCAATTCTTATAGTGTAAGAGTTACTGGTTAGAGGACTACAGAGACGTTCAGCAACCTAGGAGCACAAGCTCGCACTGCTGTTGCAGAAGACAGAAGTTCAGTTCCCAGAACCTATGAACTGTGGCTCACACTGCTTATAACTCTAGCTCTAAGGAATCCAACACTGCTTTCTGGGATCCAAGTAGATTTGTACTCAGTAGATGCGTACACACAGACACACACAAAATACACAAAATTAAAAGCAAAATAAATCTTAAAAAATAATTACTGAAAGATCCAGCATTTTTAAATTTATATAAGTCAAACCAAAGTAATCATCAAATTGCCAAAGGACAGGACCTGAAAACAGCAAACAAATTAAACTTTAAATGAATTGTTAATCTAATTTCCGATTTCAGCTTTCCAAAGTTGTGTGTGTATATGTGTAGGGTGAGGGATAAAGAAACACAGTAAAACAGAATACCATGGTTAATTCAGAGAACTTTAATTTCGGTTCATCTCCAACAGCATCATTCAAACGACACCTGCATGCTGACTTGGTGTTTTCAGACCTACACATGAATGTGAGCATCTGTTCAAACCCCCTCATTTAATACAGTGTGTATCAATCATCTAAGCTCTTTTACATAAATAGGTTTGCTTCTCATCTTTATCTGTTGATAAAGTGTGTGATGCACTGATTCTGGTACAGGAGCTCACATTCTCATCCACACCTCTCCCTTCCCTCGTCTCCTGGCCTGGGCTCTGTGCTCAAAGAGGGGCAGGGCTCAGAGAACCGGGAAGCCAGAGGCTTCTGTCTCCAGCAATGCCCACAGTCTGCACTAAAATCCACTTGAGGAAAAGGGGCAGAGTGAACTTGCGGCTTGTGTTATAGTTCCCGTGAGTGGAAACATGGGAAATCACAGAGAAGCAACTAACGGCAAAAACAGAATGTGAAAGCGAAATTCAAACGGCCACAGGGATCATTGCCTCTCCCGAATATTCGGGACCTGTTACATCCATAAACACAACAAGATGCACTTGTACTTTGCTGGACATTCTGCCATGGCAAAGGTGAAGCAAAGAACACCAAGGGATTAATCAGCAACATGCTTGATTAAAACCAGAAGGAACAGAATGACCTACAGGTCAAAGGGAATTAAAAATCTGACCACAGTTTCCACCGAAAGCGGATACACAGTATGCTCTGTCAGGGCACTTAACTGCAACAATGTTTCAGACACACAACAGGTTTCAGTGACCTCCCGTCTGCAAACTGTGGAAGAATGGTTTGGTTTGTAAGTAAAGGCCACACAAGGGACTGGACATGCCCTGAAGTCACACGGAGCATCGACAAAAGCCTTCACTGACTCATTTCTTAACCCACAAAACAGCAAAGGTCGTGCAAAGAAAGGACATGCATACCCGCAGGTCTGTGTTTGTTCTGCACAGCACTTTATCAACTTGACTGGATGCCTTCTGGTTATTTTGACAGTGTTCTCTGCCACATTCCAGTGAGATAAGCCGTCCCTCTGCCCACTTTGCCAGTGATAAGGACGAGATTGTGGAAGTCGTCTTTGGACTGCACAGCGTGAGAACGCACAGCCAGAAATGGAGCCCAGAGCCCAGGAAAGCAGTCTGTGCTATTGTGCCTCTGAGGCAGGCTGCCATACTCCCCTTAGATACAGCCAAGAACTGCTGCATCCATCCCTTGCCTATGTCAGCAAGCATCTGGAGCAACTCAAAAAAAAAAAAACCAGTGTCTTTCCCCTATGCACCCAAGTCACCATGTTGCCGGCCATGATGAGCGTGTGTGTCAAGGAGAACGAGCTCCTAACTGGCCACAACTGGTACTTCTTACTTAACACTGCTCTAGAATTACTGGTTCTGAACTTCCACTTTCTCTGCCACAGCATCTGGTACTGCTTCTTCTTGGTTTGCCCTGAGGGCAATGGGAGGGTTTGACAATTAACAATTGTCAAAGTTTATGGCCCCCGCTCCTCCCAGACTCCAAAGCCACCTTTGGCTACTGGAATACGAACTGCTCTACACTTTGAAAGCTCCTTTTCATTTGATTTCAGAGGTCTGGGAAGACAACAGGCTCACCAGAGCTCTATACTTTTATGATCTTTCTGTTGCCTTCTAGAATCCACAGGTGTCCAAGCACGTGCCTGTTCTGAAGGAAGAGCCTATGCCAGGATTTGGATTTTACAGTTCATCTCCTGCTACAGAATTCGAGGGCAGTGGGAGAGGTGAAGCAAAGACAAAGAGCCTCCTCCGCCTCTGTTAACTGAGTTCTCACCCTACTCCAGAGCCTGGGAATCTGTTGAGGTTTGGAGAGTATGTCTTGATATGGTGCACACCTTTAATCCCAGTACTCTGGAGGCACAGGCAAGCCGATCTGTAAGTTCAAAGCCAACCTGGTCTACAGAGTAGTTCCAGAACAACCAGGGCTACACAGAGAAATCCTGTCTCTAAAAACAAACAAATAAAAAAAGTTGATGTATTGGAGGCTTGATCCTCAATAGGGAAATATTAAGAAATAGAGCTATCAAAAGCTGGAGCATAGGGAAAAGTTAGTGTTCAGCTGGAGCCTCTGGTTTGCCGCTGCACAGTATAGAAAACCCCATTCCCCTCTCTTTCTCTCTTTCTCTCTCTCTCCAAACCTCATCTGTTCAGAGTCTCCAAACAAAGGAAAGGCACCAAAAGTCTAGCTCCACATTCTTGGTGACTACAGCAATTTCCCCACTGATGCCACCAGTCATTCAAGTCGTGGCCCCCCATCTAAGTGCTCAGTTGTTTTTTTTTTTTTTTACCATGCCTGGGTGGGTGCAAACCCAGCTTGTGGTGGACACATCATCACCCCTTGCCTACAATCTATAAGCCTTCCCTGCACTGACCTGGGTGCACAATTTCTCTAACCTCAATCTCTGGGACTAGAGAAACCACCCAGGAGTTGTTTTGCTCAATATACCTGTTATACTTTTTCAGTTCAGCTTGATCCGGCTTACTGTGTGGGCCAAGAAACTTATCATGAGGGGCAGATAGAAAACCTTTTAGTTAGATCCTTTGGAGCCCTGCCCTCAGAAATGAATAATAAAGTACTTACAGGATCCCTTTTGGTTCCTTTAAGAGTGGACTGGTGGACTATTATAAAGGGTTAAACCTGGTCCCTAAATCTCTCTGGCTTCCTGTCTCACCATGTGACCTCTCTCATAGCTCCTCCCACTGTGATGTCATTCTCCATGTGTAATGAGGTAGAAAGTCTTTAAAGAATGGCATTACAATGTTGTTTAGAATCTTCAGCCACAAAAATTATGCAGCAAATAAGTGTTTCTTCATAAATTGCTTACCTACATGTATTTTCTTATAAAAACAGAAAACTAAGACAGGGAAGTTTTGGGATTAGCCTACTTACTTGAACTTTTTGAGAGAGCGAGGGAAGGAAGGAGGGAGGGAGGAAGGGAGGGAGAGAGAGAGAGAGAGAGAGAGAGAGAGAGAGAGAGAGAGAGAGAGAGAGAGAATGAATCGCAGAAGGGTGGCATGAGTCAGAGAGCCAGGCTTGCCGTGCTGGGAAACATCACCTGCAGCCAAGGCAGCTGTGTTCTGTATGAGTTTGACTTGGGCCTGCAGGCTTACCAGATCAACCAGCCCATCAGGCATTGGTGCACCTTCAATCAGGCAGCACTTGCTCTGCCCCTTCCGTGCAGCCTCTAAGGGTTTGGGAATTAACCTGAAGTCTTTCACCACATGAGCACCACCCATGGGGCTTGCAGATATGATGAATGACCATCTTACTTGGGTGGCAATATGAGAAATTCACATAAAGTCTGTTAGGTCCAAAGGAAATGCTGATTCCCTAGATTCCAAAGGCACTCCAAATACCCAGAAATTGGCTTAGCCTGGACTACAGGAGCTTTTCTGGTGGTTAGATAAAAGCCAGCATTCCTCAGGAACTTGTGAAGCAGGTTCCCTGTAGGCAGAAACTACTTGTTTATTTCCTGGCCTCATAGACTCCTGAAATAATCACACAAAAACTATATTATTTAAATCACTGCTTGGCCAATCACTTAAATGTAATATGTTACATGGAGAGTGGGCCTTTTGTTCTGTCCCAGCCACCTGGCTAGTTTACACGCAAAATAATCACACAGAAACTGTATTCATTTAAACACTGCCTGGCCCATTAGCTCCAACTTCTTATTGGCTAATTCTTACATCTTAATTTAACCCATTTCTATTAATCTGCATATTTCCATGTGACTGTAGCTTACCAGCAAGATTCTAACCAGTGTCCATCTCAGGTAGAAGATCCATGGCATCTGCCACTCTGCCCTTCTTCCCAGCATTCAGTTCTGTCTACTCTGCCTAAGTTCTGCCCTATTAAAAGGCCAAGGCAGTTTCTTTATTCATTACAATGAAAGCAACACATGAACAGAAGAACCTCATACACCAGTAGTGCTAGCTAGTTTTTGTATCTTTTGGTTAACCTATTTCTATTAATCTGTATATTGCTGCATGGCTGTGGCTTACCAGCAAGGTTCCAGCATGTCTGTCTCTGGCGGCAGCAACATTGCTTCTCCTCACTCTACCTTCTTTCTTCCAGCATTCAGTTTAGTTTTCCCTGCCTATCTCTATTCTGCCAAAAGCAGCTTCTTTATTAACCAATGGTATTTACAGCATACAGAGAGAATCAATTCCCCTCTACCAAAAGGAATTATTTCCCTTAGCTCTGGCAGAAGGAACAGATGATGACTACTTGTGGTACTTATCAGCATATCACACCTTGTTCTGGCCTCTAGGCTCCCTTAGTACTAAAGTACCTGTTACATTGTTAAAATCCATGCTAGCATCCTAGCCTTTCTCACTTCCTCCCCTACCCTAAACTTCCTGCCATTCATTCTCCTTATAACCCAGCTAGTCTCATTCTGTTTGCGCTCTCTCTCTCTCTCTCTCTCTCTCTCTCTCTCTCTCACACACACACACACACACAAATATGCATACACATCCACAATAAAATCTTTCCCTTAACCATACCATGGAATGGCCATGCTGTCAGTTTATACAAACTCAGTTTGCATCTCCCAGAAGACTTCACCTAGTCTAATTCAGTTACCATGAAAGCCAGTTCTAAAGACACCATCACTTATGTCATTGGCTATATGCCCTGGAAATAAAATACACCATGTGTTTTTCTCCTATGACCCCAATCTGGAACTTTCTGTGATCTTGGCACATGTTAAATCTTTTGACATGAAGGTTCATTTCTCAAAACATAAAAATTTCCAAGTAAGTTCAGACTTGGCCTCCTCTGCTAAACAAAATCCTTAATCCACCTCTTTGGGTTTGGATAAACTACCAAGAGACCAAACAAATGGGTAAGAAAACAAGCAAGGGGGAGTTTTGTTTCCTTTGTGTGCTTAACCAACCAATAGGAGTTTGAAACTGCCCCATATGTTTTATCCATGTTCCTAGAATACAGTACTTGGCTGTGGGGGCCACCCTGCTGTCATGACCTGACTGTACAAGAGTCTGAACAGAGGAGCATATTGGGGGGGGGGCAAGAAGCTAGAAGTCTAACCCAAGAAAACCCCACATGTCCCCCACCCCCATAACAGAGCATGAACATCCTATACCCACCAGGGGGTATAATTTTGGGATATAATAGGATAAGAGCATTTCAAGTATGGGATCTCCCCAAGTACCCAATCTGAAGTACCACATGTTCTGTTTATCCTCGCTCTCTTGATCTCTGTAGATCAGTTTTGATGGCCACCAGTGACTTGCAAACTAACATTCCCCACCCTGGATTCCAGACACATATGTTCACATGAGGTTGGAGGTCTCTCTGGGGAGTCTAAGAAACATCCTGGCTTAATATGCTCCAGACTCAGTTCCCAGTGAGGCTGCTCCATCAGCCAGACACTCAGGCCAAGCTCCCTAGCCTACCAGTGGACCTATTTTATCTTTAATTATATTAATATGAATAACTCCTACCATAAAAAAACACCCAGAATTTGACCTCCTACAGCTTACTGCCCAACTTCAAGGCAGCCCCTCACTGGAGCATGTGTGTAGAGCATCACCTCTCCTGTTTGTCCCCACCTTGGTGTCTTCAGTTTGTTCTGCTCACAGAAGCCAGAATCAGCAGTGTGCTGGATGATGCCCAGCCTGCTTCAGGTCAGATATGGCTTCCTGCTCACTCACCCAGCAGCGATGACTCTTTCTCCTGTATGGCCTGTTGCACATGTCAGGCATGTGCCTGCCTCAGGCCTTTGCAATTGCTGTTCCTTCAGCTACACAGCAGCCTCTTTATTTACTCTGTAGTATTTGAGTGGCATCCACCCCATCCATGCAGCCCACTTTCTAACTTAGTGCTTAGATCTCACTTTTCTGATTTGGTTTTTCTGTTTGTTGTTTGGTTGGTTTTTCAAGACTGGGTTTCTCTGCAGCTTTAGAGCCTCCTGGAACTAGTTCCTGCAGACCAGCCTGGCTTTGAACTCAGAGATCTTGGGAGGCAGCCGGCCTCTGCCTCCCAAGTGCTAGGATTTAAATCATGTACCACCACCACCTGGCCACCCCAATTTGTATCTTCTTATTGGCATTTGACAACATTTAATAAAATACACATTCCATGCTAAAAGCCTGTCAGCAGTTAGAGCATGGGTTCTTCAGAACAGGAACTGTTTCCTTATGTTGAGTGCTTAAGCAGTGTCTGGCACCAAGCAGGGCATCTGTGAAATGACAGAGTGGACAGCTCTGCCTACTTGACGTTCATAGAGCTCCCACGCTACAGTCCATCAAGGATTTATCTCAGTTTACTCACGGATCCAAGTGACTTCAGTATAAAAAATATTTCCAGCAACTCCAAGTTCTCTATATGATATAATTTTCCAAGGAGATGGAATACACACATCTCCGTATTCCTAGTAAAAAGTACATCCAAGACTCTCAGAATTTTACAGAAAGCAAATAGAAGGTCTGGGAGAGAGAAAAGAAGTCCAAGGTCCCAAGCTTGGACTTGAAAAATGATTGGTCCTGCAGGAGCTTTCCTGGCTTACTTACCTCGTTCATGCCCTGGATCAAGTAGTGAGAACGCTAATACACTCAGGCTAGGGTGTGGCTCAATAGTAGAACACTTTGCAGCATTTAAGTTTCCATCTTCAGGATCATTTTCAAGAAGAGGCTATAGGGAATGTTGGGCAAACACCTAGAACCCCAATATTTAGGAAGCTGGAGATGAGGATCATTTGTTCAAGACCAACCTGGAATACATAGCAAGACCTTGTCTTAATAAAATAATAGTTCTAAGATGGGGGCTATTGGTGAATGAAGCTGTTGTTCTTCCTATCAAGTGCAAGTCCATGGGTGCGTTCTTTAGTGTGGGGAAGAAAGGATTAAAAGCTAGCATTCTGGAAAGAATTAAAAAAAAAAAAAAGGCAGCCAAACTCAGGTGCAGCTCACCTCACCTTTGCCAGTAGGTAGTGACAAGGTTAAATGACAAGGAAGTGGGGCACTGTCCCTTGATGCCCAGCAGCAACAAAGAGCCCCACCCCAACCCAGATGTATATAGCAACACAGTGAAGAACCTGCATATTCATCTCTGAGCGGCTATAAAGAGGCAGTTCCTATTCCAGCCATTAAACAGATACAAAAGGAAGCCTACTAAAACATAATTCAAGTAGGAACTCTAGCCTAAACATATCTACAATTCCCGGATTTCAATGAAAAGGGGAGCAAGAAAGTAATGAGCAGGCACCACCATGAGCTGGCAGAGCATCAGAGTTGTCCAAAGAACCTTAATGAGACCAGTCTTCAAAATGCCTAAGTTAGCAATTTAAAAGTTTTAAATGCTGCAGGACAATGGTTTTACCCTGTAAACATTTGTTTCTTGTACTTGTTTAATAAAATGTTGATTGGCCAGAGCCAAGCAAGAAGTAGAGGTAGGGCAATGAGAACAAGAGAATTCTGGAAAAAGGATTCTGTAGTCTGCAGTCATAGCCCAGCCACAGAGGAAGCAAGATGTGACTGCCTCACTGAAAAAAGTACTGAGACACGTGGCTAACTCAGACAAGAATAATGGGCTAATGTAAGTTATAAAAATTAGTAAATAAGAAGTCTGAACTAATGGACCAATCAGTTTATAACTAATGTAGACCTCTGTGCGATTCTTTGGGACTTAACGGCTGCAGGACCAGGTGGGACAGAACACCTCAGTCAACAGAATGGTGCCCACTGTTGACAGCTGCATCCACATAAAGCCTGAGAAAGCTTAGGAAGTAATTCTAGACCACAGCTGAGGCAGGCTGAGGGAGGACTTATACCAAGCTGGGTGTGCTCCAAGCCTGGCAGCTTGCAGCAGAGCTTGGGCGGGGGTTTCTAAAACCAAACGGTGGGCGACAGATGATGACGGAAGTCACAAAATAATCCCACACCAGTTCAGAATTATGAACAATAAAAGGGCTACATTTAAGGGGAAAACTTACAGATCACTGTCCTAGATAACAGTCCTCTGTGCAAACAGGAAAAGAGTCTAGCAGCCAGAAGTGGGAACTTGAAGCAAGAGAGAGTGAGCCGCACACTTTACAGCTGCTTTTACAGTATAAAAGACCATGCCCAAGCGGGCTAGTATGTTAAAGCCTATTGGCTGAAGGAGCAGAATGTGCTCCCATAGCATTTAAACACATAAGAATATAGATATTTCAGAAAGGAAATATTAAAACTCTCATCTAAAAGAGAAAATAGAAGCAAATAAAAATTGAGGAACTGAGAGGCATAGTAACTAAAATTATAAAACTTAATAAATGATGTAATAAAAGAATGGAAAGAGCAAAGGAAAATTGAGCTAATGTGAAGACAGAACAGACCTGAGCAACAGAGAAATAAGCTGAAAACACTCAGCAGAGCTCCATCATGTAAGACTACATCCTGATGAGAGTCATCTCAGGCTGTTCAGTCACAACAATGGGCTCTCATGATTGGGAGCAGGACATGGACCACATAACCACAAAGTCACATTTACTTACCATGAGATACTCTGTGCCACCTCAGGACTCTGCCAGCATAAAATCTATCCAGCACCAGCCCCTGGGCAGGAGGTCCTGGGGTGTGAGCAATAGCAACCTGAGCAAGCCATGGTAAACATGGTCTCTGCTTTAGTTCTGGCCTCCAGGTTCCTGACTTGACCTCCTGCCTCAGCTTCCCTCGGTGATGGATAGTTAAATAAACCCTTCCCTCCCCAAGTATGTTTGGGTTGGTATTTAGTCACAGCAACAGAACCTACCTAGGACAAGTGACCACGACACCTAATTAAAATGACTCCCTCATCCAACCACCATTAATTGCCAATAGTTTCTCAGCTAGGAAACAGGGTCTCACAAGCCCTTCCTGACCTGAGCTAGAAATTTTGATTGGCTTTTTGTATACATGTAACCATAGTTGATTTGATTTCCTGAGGGTAATAGTCAAGTCATGTCCTGAAGATGCCACTGCACTCCAACCCGTTCTCTAGCTCATATACTGTTCCTGCCTCCTACCTCCTCCAGTTCCTACCTCCTTTTCTTTGATGTCCCCTGAGCCTTTGCAGGGAGAGGGGAGAGCTGATATAGCTATTACATTTAGAACTGGGGACCCCAAATTGTGTATTCTCCACATTTTGACCAGTTTTGAGTCCATACTAATTGTTACTGGCTACAAAAGGAAACTTTTCTAGGGCACCAGGAACAAGAGCAGCCTAGATCTACAGGTATAACCACAAATATGTAGAAGGCACTTTGACAGTAATCCAGTTCTTCAAAATAACAATAGTGGGTCCTGAAACATCATTTAGAAATCACAATAAAATAAAATAAGTATCAAAATGTAAGCCTAACAAAATATGTACAGGATCTTGTTCTGGAAAGCTGCAAAGTATAGGTGAAGGAAATTAAAGACCTAAAATGAAGATATGAACTGAGTCTCTTGACTGGAAGTCCTAACATGGTAATAGTATTAATTACTAAATTTATATACAGAATTGTGAAAATTCAAAGATCTTCATAGATATATAACATGTAGATATATTTAATGCTGCCTATAATTTGCATAGAAATCTATATTAAATAGCTAAAACTAATCTAAAAAAGAAAAAATAATGTAGGCGCAAGTCATAAACAATCCCACACCAGTTTGGAATTGTGATTAATAGGGTGGTATTTATTTAAAAGGGAATAAACTTACAAATCACCGTCCCAGACAACAGCCCTCTACGCACGCAATTAGGAAGAAGTCTAGTCGCCGGAACCAGAGCAGGAAGTAAAGAGAGAGAGGAGGGATGTGGCCGCTTTTTTTAAAGGGAAAGATACCACGCCCCAATGGGCTGGTATCTTGGCGGCTATTGGCTGGAGGAGCGGAAGGACCTCCCGCAACACCTCCCCCTTTTATTTAAGTAAGAGAGTTCTAAACCTACTATGAAATTATATACAATAAGTACAAATATCCTATTCTAACTATCTTAGGTCTTATATAATAAATAGCTTGGCTAAGTCATGAGTCGAAAGTAACTACATTTATATAGTCTTCAACCCCATCGAAGATCTGAGAAGGGAAATAATGTTACCTGAGTAATTAGGAAGTGCAATCAAACAACTTCTAAAACATGCAACAAATCACAGAGACAACTAGCTACCTGGGCAATCACCCAAGGTCACGTTTGCAGCGTTGAAGCAACCAACTTTGGCTAAGGCCTAACATAACTGACACACCATTTTCAAAGGCAAGAAACTTGTCAAAACTATCTTACCCTGTCTTGGCAGGATATGACAGTCCTGTTTTTTCCATTCACAGATACTCTGTATTTCTGTCAGTGTTTGAGGTATGGGCATTTCTTTACCCAAAGGCCAGTTCAGCCAAGAAGAAAGGCTCCAGGTGGAGTGTCTTTGGTGCTCAACATTCTCTCGGGAATAGAGCGGTGTTGCCAGGAGCAATTGTGTCTCACTACCACAAAACTCTGAGTTAGATTAAAGGCCATTTTCTACAGCTCTTTGAAGAGGTTGAAGATTATCTATCTATACTGAGTATAATCTCTATGTGTCTAAAGAACCTGATTAGTCTAATTATAAATGACAAACTTAGAATACTATTGATCTATATAATTCTCAATACCTATCTAACTTAAAGACTAAGACAATAAACAACTGTGAAACAAATGAGGACAATGACCTCCAAATATAAACAATGTACAAATATACATTGCAGTATGGTAAATGTATATCAATACACAAGCAATATGTAAATATCTTAATCAGAGGTAGAAATGTACACTGCAATATGGTAAATATATACAATATATATCAATACAATATATGTCAATACATAAAAAATGTTTTTAAACAGAGGTAGAAACATGCATGCATACAATAGTCAATATAATTTCACTTTGTATCAATATTTAAGAATCGATACCAATACATTTGTCTCAAAACAATAACTCACAAGTACCAACAAGTACCAATCTATTATCCCTCTTTTTTTTTTTTTCAAATGTTCCCTGAGCTTATTATAAAATTCCTTCCCCAACCCTCAACCATATACCAATTTATAATCAACCCCTAAATGATGTCCCTAAACCCAAGGGCAAACTTTACTGGGAGAGGGGACGTCGTCCTCTAGAGTTACTTCCAGCTGTCATGGGGGCGACGTTCTTTCTGGGGGATCCTGTGAGAGTAAAATGATGGTTAAATTTCAAGATTGATGTCTTTTAAAATTGCAAAGAGTCTCTGAGTATTTTGTGCAGGTCTGGCCAGAATGTTGTATAAGAGGTGCACCATTTCAGCTAACCAAGTTGGGATCGTCTTGTGCAGCTGGTACCCAAAACAGGTCTTGTAGTAGCGCTATCAGTATCATGACGTCATATCTACCAGGTGGAGTCGTTGTTATGGGGCCCCATCTTCTTCCTGGAAACTTTAAATGTCACTTCAGGAAAAACTCATTGTTCATTGTGAAAAACTTAAACATTAATCATATAGACATACACACACACACACACACACACACACATATATATATATATATATTCAATGAAAGGAATGATAGATATATTCAATGAAAAGTATGATAGATATGAAGAAAAGCAAAGATGTTTTCTAAACTCATATTTCTTTCTGTCCCCTATCATGGCTCTTGACATGAGACAGAAACTCCAGAAACTCTGGGTTTTTCTCTTACCAACAGGCTTGGAATTGGAGAGGGACTGAGCCAGAGTCCAACTTCAAAACCAGCTCTATAAATTTAGAAATATGGTTTAGTATATTTTACTTACACAACTTATTCAGTTTTCTTGATAGTTCCTATTGGGCAGGTATTTTTCCATCTGTCAGTATCCAAACATCCAGGATCCCTTGAATTTTTCAAAGATGAGTGTTTTCCTGTGGAGATAAGAACAGAACCCTGCCCCCATTCTATATGTTTTTCTTACCCCCTGTAGGAATATCATCATTGTGGATGAGTTGTCATTTCTCCTTTCCAAGAGGTTTCTCCTCTTCAAATCGAACCTTTATTAATTTTGATGGTATCCACAATTTTTCTTCTCCTGTGGAAACAAGAGCAAAACCCCTTCCCCAACGTAGCACATCTCCTGGCTTCCATTGAGAGGTCAGCACATCTTTGAAATAAATTGGTTGATTTAGTTCAGCAGACTTTTCCATTATCCAATGTCTTTCTGCTGCTGTCGTTCCTTTCTCATTAGCGTTAAGAAAATTCAAGGTCAATAAAGCATTATGTAATCTATTTCTGGGAGTATTTTCGGTCCCTTTCTGTTTGTTCAGCATATCCTTTATAGTACGATTTGATCTTTCTATAACTGCCTGACCTGTGGGATTATGTGGTATACCTGTAATGTGTTTTATATTATAATAAGCAAAAAAGCGTTTCATTTTCTTAGATACATATGCTGGACCATTGTCTGTCTTTATTTGTGCAGGTATTCCCATGATGGCCATAACTTCCAATAGATGTGTGATTACTGAATCAGCCTTTTCTGAGCTCAGGGCAGTAGCCCATTGAAAACCTGAATATGTGTCTATGGTGTGGTGTACATATTTTAATTTACCAAATTCCATAAAGTGGAACACATCCATCTGCCAGATTTCATTTCTCTTAGTACCCTTTGGGTTACTCCCTGCAGGCAACGGTGTTTGATTATAGAAGGAACAAGTAGGACATCTCTTTATAATGTCCTTAGCTTGTTGCCATGTAATGGAAAATTCTTTCTTTAGGCCTTTACTATTGACATGATGCTTCTTATGAAATTCTGAGGCCTGCAACACGCTTCCAATCAATAATTGATCAATCTCAGCGTTGCCTTGTGCTAGAGGACCAGGCAGACCTGTATGGGACCGGATGTGTGTTATGTACATCGGACAAAGCCTGTTCCTGATTATGTCTTGTACCTGGATAAACAATGAAGTCAACTCTGTGTCATCTGGTATAAATTCAGCAGTTTCAATATGCAAGATAACTCTTTCTGCATATTGTGAATCTGTAACTATATTAAGAGGTTCTTTAAAATCCCTTAGCACCATAAGAATGGCATATAATTCTGCCTTCTGGACAGAATTATAAGGGCTTTGTTCCACCTTACTCAATTCATCTGACTTATAACCTGCTTTCCCTGATTTATTTGCATCAGTATAGAATGTACGGGCTCCAGTTATTGGAGCATCACGTACAATTCTAGGAAGAATCCAAGAAGTTCTCTTTATGAGGTTAAGTCTACCACTTTTGGGATAGTTGCTATTAATTTCTCCCAAAAAATTAGCACAAGCTCTTTGCCATGGTTCATTGTCTTCCCATAACTTTTTTATTTCTTCAGTAGTAAAAGGGACTATAATTTCTGCTGGGTCTATACCTGCTAGTTGACGAAGTCTCAGTTTACCCTTTATAATTAATTCAGAGACTTTTTCCACATAAGTTTTTAATTTTTTACTTGGTTTATTAGGTATAAATATCCACTCTAAAATAATATCTTCCCTCTGCATTAGAATCCCTGTAGGAGAAATTCTGGAAGGCAATATGACTAGGATGCAGCTAAGATTTGGGTTCACCCTATCCACATGTGCCTCCTGTAATTTTTCCTCAATCATTGTCAGTTCCTTTTCTGCTTCAGCTGTCAGTTTTCTTGGACTATTCAAATCTTTATCACCATCTAAGGTTTTGTTTAAATGAACTATTAGATCAGGTGTTATCCCAACAGCTGGTCGTAGACTGGAAATGTCTCCTAACAATCTTTGGAAATCATTAAGAGTCTTTAACCTGTCTCGCCTAATTTGTGCCTTTTGCGTTTTAATTTTCTCTAGCCCTATTCTGTAACCTAGGTAATTAATAGAATTTCCTCTTTGAATCTTTTCAGGGGCAATTTGTAATCCCCACCTAGGCAAGATTTTCTTTACTTCTTCAAACATCCTTTCTAAAGTATCTTTATTTGAATCAGATAACAAGATGTCATCCATGTAATGGTAAATTATGGACTTGGGGAATTGTTTACGAATTATTTCCAATGGCTTATTTACAAAATATTGGCACAATGTAGGACTATTGAGCATACCCTGTGGGAGGACAGTCCATTGATATCTCCTATTAGGCTGAGAATTATTATAAGTAGGCACTGTGAAGGCAAATTTTTCTCTATCCTTTTCTTGTAACGGTATGGTGAAAAAACAATCTTTCAAATCAATAACTATAAGAGGCCATCCTTTTGGTAATAGAGAAGGCAAAGGAATTCCAGATTGTAGTGGGCCCATAGGTTGAATTACCTTGTTGACAGCTCTTAAATCTGTCACCATTCTCCATTTACCGGATTTCTTTTTTACAACAAACACAGGAGAATTCCAAGGGCTGGTTGATTCTTCAATATGTTGAGCATCTAGTTGCTCTTGCACCAGCTGTTCCAATGCCTGTAATTTATCTTCAGCTAGAGGCCACTGTTTGATCCATATTGGCTTCTCAGTTAGCCATTTTAAAGGTAGGGCTGTTGGTACCTCTAAAGGTTTGGTATTTGCTGTATGTTCTTGTACAGCCTGAATGGTTGGTAACCTTTTCCCATAATACCTCATCATATCCTTCCCAGAATTATGAGTTCCTGGAACTACAGGAATGTTAATCTGGGTATTCCATTGCTGTAGCAGGTCGCGGCCCCATAAATTTATTGCGATATTCGCAATATATGGCCTTAGTCTTCCTATTTGCCCTTCAGGCCCTATGCATTCAACCCATCTTGTGCTTTGTTTTACACGAGATAGGGTTCCAATTCCCAGGAACTGAACATCTACCTCTTGAAGAGGCCAATTCGGATGCCAAGATTCTGGGGTAATGATACTTACATCCGCACCTGTGTCTAATAAGCCTTCAATAAAAGTGCCATTTATACAGACTCTTAGCTTTGGTCTTTGATCATTAATAGAAGTCTGCCAAAATATACGTTTACTCTGTCCTACTGGGTTTTTTGACTCATCCTCCATGTGTAATTCATCATTTAGACCAGTAATATTTTTTACAGCAGAAACTGGAGCTTTTAATTTTCTTGGTGAGGCACGTTCTCTACTGTGACTGGGAATGACTGGGCCACTGTTGGCTTGGGGGCCTGCGAGAGGCCCCTCAAGGAGTTTCCCGACTGTATCGGGTTGCCTTGTCTGTCTGTTGTTGACCTGCATTCGTTGGACCAGTGTCGGCCTTTACCGCATCTCCTACATATACCTGAAGGCCGAGGTCTCCCATTTTTGTCATTCCCAGAAGGGATATTATTCCTAGAAATCCTTTGCCTGCAATCCCTTTTCAGATGTCCTAATTTACCACAATTAAAACACCTGGCAGTTTGATGTCTCCTCATTGCTTTGGAAATCGCTTCTCCTACCCAAGATTCATCATTATAGCTAAACGTCTCGACATTCATTGTATGCTGAATCCATTCATCCATAGGTGCTGATCTAAACTTTAAAGGCCCAATTATCTTTTTGCATTCTATGTTTGCATTCTCAAAAGCTAGAGATTCAAGAAGTAGTCGTCTAGCTTCTGGGTCTGTTACCCCTATGTCCAGAGCCTTAATTAATCTTTGCAAAAAGTCAATAAAGGGTTCTCTCTGTCCCTGCCTAATTCTGGTATATGATTCAACCCTTTTTGCTGGATCTTGTAGCCTATTCCAAGCATTTAAAGCTGCTTGGTGACATAAACACAGTACTTCATCATCATAAAGAGCTTGGACCTGTGGGTCAGCATATTCTCCTACACCAAGAATTTGATCTTGGGAAACCTCCACACCTTTTGCTCTTCCTTGCTGTTCCATATGTTTGGATTCTTCTCTGAAATAGATTCCAAACATCAAGGAAGGTCCATTATCTAAGACTGCAGACACTAACTGATGGAAATCGTGGGGGGTAGCTCTAGCATTAGAAGCCCAAGTCCTTATCATTTCCTTAACATATGCAGAGTGCAAGCCAAAGGTAACAATTGCCTGCTTAATTTCTTTTAGATCATTCATTGCTATTGGCATCCATCTAGCTTCTCTGACTCCCTTTGAGCCTTTACAAGTTGACGCTTTGTCAGAATGAATTACAGGGTATGTCGCTAAAACCCTGGGTAAGCCAGATCTAATAGCTGGTGGTGGCATTGTATCCTGTCCTTGTGCCTTCTTACTCTGTTCACCAGCTCCAATAATTTCTTCAATCATTTCAAGTCTTTTTATCATTGTCTCTCTTAAATCCTGAATCTCCTGAGCTACATGTGTTTCTAGTGATTTCACTGAGGTATCAATTTTTTGGTCCCCATTCTGCACCTGTGATTTCAAAGCTTTTGAATCCTGAATCTCCTGACCTGTATTAGTTTCTGGTAAAGATTGTATGGTTCTTAGGACCATATTTTTCCTAAATAATAGAATATTCAAAAGAATACTGAAACCTAGTAACCAGTAAATTAAGTTATCTCCATAGTCGTATAAACCTTGCATGAAAAAACCCATTGTTTTGGTAGTCAAAATAGTAAAATTCATGTTGGAAACGAAAACTGCCATATTACCTATTATCCAGCAGGTGGCGCTGTTCCCAAGTCGCGACGAAAACGGGGTCCTGTTTCAGTGTCCGCCTAGTATTTGTTAAAAACTGGGAAATGCAAGTTGCTCAACAAAGTAAATGTAATTAAATCAATTCCGTACACGGAACCATAAACCCAGAATCCAGGGGTAGAGAAGAGTAACCCGGAAGCCGTTTATGCCTCCACGTGACAGAGTCGTCCCAAGGGGTTGCAGCTTTCCGCAACCGGTAACCGCGTGCTCTAGTTCGCTCCGCTTAAGAGCTGCGCTTGCAAGGGAGATTTGAAAACGATTCGGAAAAGAGCAAACCACGTGGGCAGAGACTACGCGGGCCTGTGGAATTTAAATCCACGTAGCGAGGCAAATGATAGGCTGCGTGGGGACTTGAAGTCAATCTGAGGTGTCTAAAGGGAAAATACAAAGAACTGCAGCAAGAAAAGCCACTGCGTGATGATTTATGTTAAACTGCTGGCTCCACGCACAAGGCACAGGCCGCAAGGCACAGGCCGCAAGGCACAGGCCGTGGCCAAACTGGCGGCCGGCAGCCGAGCGGGGGAAGGAGGGGTCCTAAAACCAAACGTTGGGTGCCAGATGTAGGCGCAAGTCATAAACAATCCCACACCAGTTTGGAATTGTGATTAATAGGGTGGTATTTATTTAAAAGGGAATAAACTTACAAATCACCGTCCCAGACAACAGCCCTCTACGCACGCAATTAGGAAGAAGTCTAGTCGCCGGAACCAGAGCAGGAAGTAAAGAGAGAGAGGAGGGAAGTGGCCGCTTTTTTTAAAGGGAAAGATACCACGCCCCAATGGGCTGGTATCTTGGCGGCTATTGGCTGGAGGAGCGGAAGGACCTCCCGCAACAAAATAATAGAAATAACTCACTTCTCTGTAGAGAGTTGCAGTAGTTAGTTCCTCACCATATATATCAAGAGGAGTTCACACGAGTAACACAGAATTCACAGGACAGGACCAGACTTACATAAATATGTTTTCCTGGTCTTTGACATGACTGGAACTCTTCTGATTTTGCCTGATAGATGCTATGAAGCAGAGTAAAAGGACCAGGACATTTGATTCTGGGCTCTAGGTGCTCCCTAGCTGAAGAAAACTTGAACATTTGAAATAAAACGAAAAACCTGCATGGGCTGGTTGTGCTAGGAAATAAAAGCTTTTAACTCCCTGAAATACTTCATAAATCTAGTTATATATGGACCCCCAAAGTGCACACGACCTTGGAGTTAGCCACCAGGAACACTGGACTAGGATTCCGTTCAGATCAATGCTGGCTGTGCCTGTGCAAATACCTTACTGCCATCCTTGTCAGACCTAAGGAACCCCTAGGTTTGACTCTGCCACTCTCCTAGGAGCTGGACCCAGAACCCTACTGAAGATACCTCCAAAGTTCTCCAACCTGCTGGCCGGTCACCACCACACCCCTGCAGTGTTTCAGGACTATCTGGAGTCTCCTCTGCACAGAAGTGATGGATCCACAAGACCCAAACTACTGTGTTGCTGTCAGCATCCCTCTTCTGCCTTTCTGGAGACCCTTCACACAAATTGGTACAGAGAGAGAATTCTGTCCCTGGGTACAGGACTACCTGCAGGGCAAGAACACAAGGGAGGGACATGGCTTGTCTGGAAATTCAAGTGCCTCAGAGCTCATCTTGTGAAATGAATTGCTGTAGTGGGATCATTAGGGGAGTGTGGAGGGAGAGAAATCCCCAGCTACTGCTCACCTGCTTGCTGTCACTCCTCAGGTCCAGCTGTATGTGGAAGCCCCCAGATCCTAGAGTAGACATTTTATAGTACATTCAAAGCATTGTGAAAATTAAGGTCTCCCCTATGTTTGGTGGATTCTCAGTTCTTCAGCTGCTGTTATCCCAAGTGACAGGCTGTGAACCACTAGAATTGATACTTGGCTTTCAGTCTCTTACCACTTTGAATTCCTGGGTTTAGACTCTGATGGGTCCCAGATCTGAAGTTCTAGTCGCAACTTTGGGCTCAGACTCCAAATACTTCCAAATGGGTGCCCAGATTGGTGAGGGTGGTGATGATAGACTGGCAGTTTGGGAGGAGTCTGCAGTAGGGTTCTGGGTCCAGCTCCACAGAGAATGGCGGAGTCAAACTATGGGTTCCTTGGTCTGGCCAAGGTGGCTGCGAGTTCCAAGGGAATGGAGATGGGCTGGGAGGGAGGGCTTTGGTGGGTGGTGGAGGAAGGAGGAAGGTGCCTTAGAGAGGAGGCATGGAGGGTGGGGAGGAGGGCACAGGTAGCCTACCTTTCTGTGAACATGGACTAATAGTGTCCTTGTATAGAATCTAGTGATGGGACAGCCCCTTAATGAATCGTAGTTCTGGATCTCTTATATAGGCTGAATGTACTTCAGTAAAATGCATACGTGCACACAGCGTATAGGTAGTTTATATAAAGTAGTAGTGAAATATAAGAGCATGACAGAGATATATGGATTGAAAACACATATATTCTATTGGTGTAAACGCTGCAGGAGCATGACAAGGTCACAGCTGGTTTGCTGAGACTCCCAGGCCTCCAAACTAGTAGAAGGAAAGTTATGATCCAAGATGGAGCTAGTGTCTGTGTGGAGGTGCCAAATGGGTCTGCCCAGTAATAGCAGAGGGACACAGTGCAACTTGTGAGGTAAAATTCTAAAGCTCACAGGAGACCACACAAACCAAATCTAAAGGGTGGAGGCGGTGGGACATAGTCCAATGTGTGACCAACAAAACCTATGAGCCAGCAGGATTTTCACGATGGAGAACCAACCGTAAGAGGCAAAAATAACCCAGGGTCCATTCCAGAAGGACTACTGTCTGTCACAGTCTGCCCCACGCAGGTTCAGTTTAGGTATGTCCTGACACATTCATGATCGAAACTGCTACCTTTGTGGTGTGGAATAGATTATGCCCGGTCAGAGGCAGATGAAGTTTTGTCTGGTCCCCTGCCTGAGGCACCCTGGGGCACCCTTTACCCTCCTGGTGATGATCATGGCAAAACTGTATGGACAGTGCAAGAATTACAGCCTGCATGTGTGTGGCCCCTGCTGGATGAAAACTGCTGCGAATTTTTATCCTGGTATTCAAAGGGTAGAAAATGAGACGTATTTGTTTTTTCTATGGATCTTGCTTGGCACCCAGCATGGGTACCCTGCCTGAAACCTCACCCCGAGAACCACACGAGGTCTTAGACTTTTCTGTTTATTTGTCTTTTTAAGAATGGAATGGCCCCCAGAAGAATGGCCTGGTTTTCCTCATTCTTGTGGGTTTTTTTTTTCTCTGTGATTTCTTCTTCCATGTGGCCCAGCCATGTTGGCATAGTGACACTGTGGGGTTACCCTGTGGGATCTGACCTAGACAAAGCCCGGGCAGCCAGAAACTATGAGCAATCCTGGTTTTCCCATGGCTCAGGTAAATGCCCATATCCTGAATACTCTTTTCCTTCTTTTGTTGCTGAAAAAAAACCCTTAACAAAATAATAGCCAATAAAATCCAATAGCATATAGTAAAAAGAAAATATACCAAGTGAGTTTATCCCGAGGTTGAAGAGCTAGCCATGTATTGAAAAGTCAATTCATTTAATCCACCATATTAAATAGAAGGGGAAAAGTTACTCCATCATATAGTGTAATAAAAGTACCTGTGTATAGGGTTCTGATTTGACTATAAAGAATTAACAAAACCCCCTAGAACACTGCTGCATTGGTCAACTCTTATTGGTATAATGAAATAACCAAAGTAGCTAACTTTATAAAGAAAAGATGTTTATTGGGCTTGTAGGTTCAAGTGCATAGTGCCAGCCTTCATGTTGGCAGGGTCCCTAGGCAGTGCACAGATAGCATCATATAGCCAAATATAGGGAACATGTGTGTCTCTATCCTTTCTCTTACAAAGCCATCAGGATTCAAAAAATGCGGGCTCTATGCTAATGAACTCACCTAATCTAATCATTTCCCAGAGCCTTTGCCACTAATCTCATAGCTGGATTGGACTTCTAACCTCAGTGTCATTAACACAAGACTTTGGTGATTAAATTCCTATACAAGTCAGAAGGCATAAACCCTATCCAAACCACAGTGAGTGCATTGCCATGTGAGGGGGCAAGCATCAGTGCTAGCATAGATTTTTATAACTCAGATTATCTTATGTCATGAAATGACTTGGGAAAGTGCTTGCCATATAAGCATTGGGACCTGAGGCTGATCCCCAGAGTTCATGTTAGAAGAAGCTTGGCATGGTGGTGTGCATATACCAGAGTAGAAGGGGTGGAGATGGGCAGGCCCCTGAAGCTGGCTGGCCCCAAGTCTAAACCTTGTGGGTGAGCCCCAGGTCTGAGTGAGAGACCTCAAAAAACATGACAGTGCCTGAGAAGGAAAGACATCCAAAGTTGTCCTATGGCCACCACTTGTATAGGCACACACGCATGTGGACCATATGTGCACCTACACACATGAACGCACACACTTGTACACACACATTTGCCACTCAGACACACTAGTAACAACAATAAAATGAAGTCAGTAGTCACAAGTGAAGGTGCTGGGAGCTGCAGTTCGGCCCTCAAACGGAAGTCTTACCTTCTGTGGGGACTTTCCCCTGGGACAGTGTAGAATAGCCATGGAAGAGCATCACTGGGTCAACCGAGTTCAGGAGGTGTGCTCACCTTCCTTGCCCATGTTTGTGGTTTAGGTCATAATTCGGGGTGAAGCTTCCAGTCTTCTGCTCCTCTGATTTACACCAACAGACTGTTCCTCTGTCTGTTTCTCTCAAATGCCTTCAACTTCTTCTTCAAAGGCTTCTCCGTCCTTCCTACACGCCTATCACCAGGCTTTTCCACATTAACCCACCCCCCCAACTCCAGGCAACTACTGTAACCCAGTAGAGCCTTCGGAAACCTCTGTTTAAAGAGGCCACACCAGGTTCCTCTCATGTGCCATTAAAGTGGAACCTACAGAGGCCGGCACGCGGCCAATTGCCGGAGGAAACTACCTTTTATTTATTTTATTTAAGAAAGAAATTTAAAAATTTGGCTTGCAAAAAAAAAAGTGATCCAAACCCCCATTTTCTACCCTTAAACCTTTCTCCATGTTTATTGCCCACCATAAATTTCTTTAAAAAGGCAACCGGTGTAGTAAAACCATCACAACAAAGCTGGGACAAATACGCAAGCCTAGGCAGAGGCCAGATTTACGGCCGAAAATATGGAGTGCATCTCAGCGGGGGCAGGCCATGAAATAGTATGAGCTAATATTGGGGGTGTGAAAACAGGCATTGTTGTTTGGTTAACTAAAGTCACACAATTAAGTGATTCTCAAAAATCAATTAGCCGTACGCTGTAAGCAGGATGACATGTTTTTATAACTTCTCCCTGGATGTTTTATTGCCAGAGGATGCTCATGTGGGCACTAGAACGAGAAAATAAAACACCAGCCCCAGAGTCAAAGTGCAGAACCGCAGCCATGATTAATTAAGAGTCCGATCTGGAAATGATGAGGTCGCTGAGCAGGCAGCAGGTCTCCGAAGGCTGCTTTCCCAGTGCCCACATTCTACTGCAAAAAAAAAAAGTCTTTCCTCCCATTTCTCTTTGTTTTTTCTGTTCTTTTTAATTTAGCACAGATACAGCTGTGAAAACTGGTATTCCATTTGAACTCCATATTTATGCTTCTAGCCAGCGGTTCCAAGGAGACATCATTTCAAAAGCCTTTCATGGAGAGTAAGAAGCACATTGCTCGGGGTGAAACCCTGGTGGCACTGATGTTAAGGAATGCTTTTGTCTTTCTGACAGTCACAAAAGCAGCAGGTCTGTCCTCTTTGGCTCTTCAGCCAGCAATGAAACAGGGTCACAGGGAGCTCTCTCTGTCTGACTGAACTAAGGAACGCAAAGCAGGCACCATGTCTTTAACAGCTGCAAATTCTCCCACTTCCGGTATTCGCCATCAAGAGGCAGGATTTCTTTGCCTACCCAGTGGATCTTGGCAGGCCTAATATTTAAATCAACAGTACAGTTGGTGGGTGCCCCCTCAGTACCAGGCCCTCAGTACCCCACTAAAGGTTTCACTGGAACCTGGAGTCCTGCAGCCACTGTGTGTGGACAAGGCCAGGTCACCTGATGGGTTACAGGAAGCCTGCGGCCAACTCTCCCCTGTTCATGCCTCAGCCAAAATAACAGCAATCTCCAGACTAGTAAAACAGCTCCCCAGACTGATGGAACCCCCTCTTAGCTCATCACAGACACAGTCCAGCCCCCAAGCACTGAGCCTGGCTCTAAACAGCAGGATTGTCCAGCTACCCACCAGACAAGTAAGCAAAAATCCGTAGCTGTTTATCAGTCACTAAACTACCAGGGAAGGGCTGGAGAACTGTAAGCAAGAGGCCCAGAGGATAACGTAGCACGTAGCGGTAGAACCTCACACCAGTGCGCTTGCCCATCAGGACCTCTAAACTGTACAGCGCACCACTTTGTGCAGCCTGGAAGACTACTTAATTTGCACATTTCAAAATATTGGGGTGTCTCTGCGCTAACTTGGGCCTCTTCATTCTTCTGTTCCGAGCTGTGTTATTTTACATCTCTGAGCCTCAAATTCTCCTCCCAAAACTCAGTCTCATACTTTAATGCTGTGTGTCTCAGGGTGGGGTTCCTGGACCAGTGACTGCAGCCTCACCTGCTCCTACTGGTTTAGAATTGTGGGGTTTCCAAGACTCCTGCGCCCTGTCAAGTCCTCGGGTGATGGCAATTTCCTGGCTCAAGTTTGAGCACCTGTGTTGCAGAGGGCTGCTGTGGGCATGTGAAACATCCAGTATGGGCAGCCCCTGTGGAGTCATGGTTCTTGCCGAGTCAGTAAAATGCATATGTGCACATAGGTGAACAGGTAGTTAATATAAAGATATAGTGAGATATACATACATGGCAGAGATGCAGGACTTGAATATGCACACACTGCCACCTAGCCGGCTGGAGCTTGTCCCACTTTTGAATTGCACAGAATGAATGACATTTCTGAAAATGAACAGGCCATCTGTCTCACCAGCAAAGCAGCAGGGTCTTCCTGCGTCTCTTAGAGAAGCTGTAGGCATCTGACCTGCTCATGCATGAAAGGGAGAGATTCCCGTCAGGCCATCCTGATGCCTCTTGACCTACGGAGCTGCTTCCCTGGAGTCTGGAAAACACCATGCTCCCGATTTGATATCCACCCATGTTGGGCCTTATGATGCTCAGAGTAACTTCCTGAGCCTAACTTGAGTTTGGAGGGGAGTGACTCAGCACAGCCTGACCTAGGCCCGCCTCTGCTCAGCCACCAATGATGTGGCAGGATACTATTGGCCCTTATTCCTCACTCCACTTCACCCCATCCCAAGACTCCCGCCCACTACCTCAGCCCTATATAAGTTCCTGCACTGATGCAATAAAGTGAGTTCCTGCTTAGGTGGCCAGTGGGGAGTCTGGGTTGTCAACACCATCCCACCCAGCCCCAGGAAGACATTGGCTGGACAGACTCTGCCTCAGCCCTATCTGCTGGAGAACCCAGCACACCCAGTTCTAACAGAGAGGCCAGAACCAACTGGGGTTTGAGAAACTGGGATATGGAGGAAAAGGCAAGTCAGAGTTCTTTTGCTTTGCCCAGGAGAAGAGCACCTGGACTCCATAATGGGTGGCCCACTCACCCTGTTCATCTCTGCAGGTCAGCGACTGCTCATGATAGCGCTGTTGGTGGTTGGACTTCTGCAAGGGTGAATGATGCGCATCCCTGCGTCATAACGCTACCCACCCATGGCGCACGGGACTGCGGTACAATATGCTCAAGTCCTTTGGTGAGCACCACAGCTGACTCTGAGGAACAAATCACTGGAGCCCCTCAAGTTGAAGAGACGCAGAGATGGGGAGGGCTGGAGGAGGGGAAATGAGATTTAGCCAGCTCTGCAGTCATCTCACCTGTCTGCATTTCCATTATTGAGAGAATCCCTGACAGAAGACAGTTGCCCTGTCCGGGTTAGCCATTTAAAACAGCTATAATTCCCAAAGAAGAGGCCCAAACATTAAGACACTAAACAGTGTTCCTCTGAGGTCTTTGCTTCAGTTCCTGCCTCCAGGTTCCCGCCTTGGGTTCGTGTGTTGGTTTCCTCTGATGAAGGACTATAACCCGGAAACCAAATAAACTCTTTCCTCCCCAAGTTGCTTTTCATCAGTGTTTCATCACAGCAACAGAACCAACGAGGGAAAAATTAGGACCACAGTGGGTATTGCTGTGGACCCGGCCATGCTATTTTCAGGTGAGGACTGTGGAAACTTTTAGAACTCTGGAAAAGTTCTGAGTACTCAGAGATTAACAAGCTGTTCTGTGGGAACTTGGAAGGTCAGGATGTGGAGAGAAATACAGATGTAGAGACCTAGCTTATGAGGGATATTTGAGGGACCGTCAAAGTTTGGAGCCATTCGTATGATATATTTGAATTAAAGACCTTTGGAAATGAAAGTCTGTGCTTTATAAGGGCAATGGACACTAATCAGATGGGTCTAAAAACCCATCTGTATTTTATAAGAGGCCAAGATCTACTGAGGTGAAACTTTCAGGAAAATACTCCTGCAGTCCCAGCATACAGAAGCTATGGTCCTGAAGAGGATCAAGAGTGCACCTTAAGCTATCAGTCAAACTTGGCAATGTGTAAAAGTTATCCATATGATACTGGTTTGGCAACATGAAAGTTACAGAGTTATAGGAGTGGTGAAGAGAATCTGAGGCTTGGCACCATGAGGAAGATTAGAATCCCCAGAGAAAGGCCAACAAGCCACTGATGCAGATACAGCCTCAGCTGCAATGGAAACCCAAGATAATGGAGATGCCAGGAGTGTGGAGTGACAACCAAAGACAGTATCAAGTGTGGAGTGGACATGTTTATGTGGCATTGTACATGTTTCTGGGGCATTGTACATGTTTCTGGGGCATTGTACAAGTTTCTGGAGCATTTCCTTAATTGCTAATGGATGTAAAAGGCCCAGCCAACTGTGGGTGGCACCATTCTTAGGTAGGTGGTTCTGGGCTGTATGAAGAAGGGAGTCTGGGAGGCACTTTGCATTTGCTGCAGATGGCAGAGCTGGACAAATGGTGAAACCCAAACCCTTTGGAGCCAAGAAAATCATGACTGAGTCCCAGATGTCAGAAACTGAGCTATTTACTCTGTTGGGTTCTGATTTTTGCTTTGATCTGTTTGTAGATGTGTTCAGCTTCTTCCCTCTAGGGAAAAGAAAATATCCATTTTTTTTTACAGGAGCTCACAGTTAAGAGACTTTGGACTTTTGAAGTGATGGTTCTCATCCTCCCCCATTGCTAGGATGAGATCTTTCCTGATTGGTCAGATTGGATTCCATGTTGGGAGGATAAAATGTCAATGTATTTTATTTTAAGGAAAGAAAAGGCATAGATTGAGTGACTCTTAGGTTAGACCTGGCTGGAGCTCATTTTTGAATTTAATTCTGCCTGTCCTATGAGTGGTGTCCGAGCATCTCCAAAACACTGTTCTGGTTCTTTTGTTCTAAAAAAAAGCATGGGATAAAACCGGACTTGCTGAACATAGCGGACAATGAGGGCTGCTGAGAAGTCAAGAACAATGGCACTGGGTTTTGAACCTACTGCACGTACTGGCTTTGTGGGAGCCTAGGCTGTTTGGATGCTCACCTTACTAGACCTGGAAGGAGGTGGGAGATCCTTGGACTTCCCACAAGGCAGGGAACCCTGACTGCTCTTCGGGCTGCTGAGAGAGGGGGAGTTGATTGGGGGAGGGGGAGGGAAATGGGAGGCAGTGGCGGGGGGGAGGCAGAAATCTTTAATAAATAAATAAAAAAGAAGTTGTACTTCTGCAGAATGTCAACAGACAACGGTTGTAAAACTTTACAGAAACCCAACAAACAAGAACAAATATTTTAAAAAAACTAGTTTGAAAATTAAGTACTTATTTACAGATGTCCTCCTTGGGTGACCAACGTCAAATGCCTTTTAATTATTGAGACACGCTGTTAGGAGAGCACTGTATAAGGGCATGCTTAGTCATCTTTGCTTAAAAATATCTATACCACAATTAGGAACACATGAATACAGAGCCAGGAAAGTTTAATATCACTAACAATTCTAATCTACCAGCTTACTAAAGTATTCCCCTAAGCTTTGTATCTTAGAAGGCATATATTATACACCAGGGACATAAAGTCATATACCACATAAAGGAGACAGAAACAATTAGAATCATTACACAGAAGAACAACATAAAGTCCTTTGTATGTTAGCCCGGCTTCTACTTTAGAAATGAAATTCAAGATTGTTGACTCGGTGAGATAACGTGTCCAGAGCACTGCCTAAAACATGAACTGAAGAAATCTTTCAAACCTACAGAACAGTGCTAGTGGCCCCAAGGAGAGTTCTTTTCTGTTGTCCATCGGCACCTTATATGTATGGTAATAAATAGTCATGTAGTCGAGACAAAGAGAGGCAGATCAGAGCTTCGAACAGCAGGCTTGCCCACATGCCAGCCTTTACAGCTCCATGGTACTGACTGCAAAGAGCATTTTATATGACAGTCCAGATATAATGCACATTGTATAAAACAGAGCACTTATCAATCACTTTGCGTGTGTTAAACATGTCTTTAATTCTGCAAACCTTTATGCAATGTATAAACTTTAGACATACACCTCTAAACATTTATAGTCACAGATACATAGATATTATTAAATGTACTAAGATCATCTCAAAATGGTGGCTTAAGTGGTCATTTAAAAGACTTTAACATAAACAAATACTTAAATGAACCTTGACTCTGTTCAGAGAATTTTTCTACATAGCCAAAAGCCTGATAAGAACTGGAAAGATGGCTCAGTAATTAAGAGCGTTCACTGTACAACCCTGAGTTTGGAGCCTGACACCCAGACAAGTCAGGCATGGTCTCACAAGCATGCCTGGAGCTTTTGCTGTCAGGGACAGAAATAAATGGGCTGCTTGAAATTGCTGCCAGAATCTAAGAAATAAGGGACTCAGCTTCAGTGAGCAACCTTCCTGAAAGGCATAAGGTGGAGAGGAATAGAGGAGAATGCCCAGTACTCTGTCCCAGCCTCTGTACGAGAGAGAGAGAGAGAGAGAGAGAGAGAGAGAGAGAGAGAGAGAGAGAGAGAGAGAGAGGAGAGATCTTTTAAAAGCCCAATAGAATCAATAAAAACATAAGCAATTACCTTAATAAAACATAAAACCACTTGCCAATCAGTCTCACCAACAGTGATCTCCAGATTCCATGAGAGGCTATGTCTCAGAATGTAAGGTGGAGAGTTATAGGGGATGACATGTGACGTCACCCTCTGACTTACACACGCACATGCGTAGTCCAGCACTGCCTCACACACATGTACACACTACATACATAGCCATTCAAATAAGTAAAATCCATTCTCATAACATTATTTAAAGGAAAAGTATTATCTACAAGTAAATAACCCAAGAGCAAATCCAGCATCTCAGCACTGAGAGGAAGGATATATGCGCATTTTGTGTGGACCAAAGCCCAGAATTATTGAGTCTCTCCATATGGGCCAATCTAAAAACTAATCTTCTAAATTTCTACTTTAAATTTCCCCACAAGCCCAGGTAGTTTGGATGCTCACCTTAATAGACCTGGATGGAGGTGGGTGGTCCTTGGACCTCCCACAGGGCAGAGAAACCTGCTTGCTCTTTGGGCTGAGGAGGAAGGAAGACTTGATTGGGGGAGGGGGAGGGAACGGGAGGTGGTGGCGGGGAAGAGGCAGAAATCTTTAATAATTAAATTAATTAATTAATAAAAAAAATCAGCAAGAAAAAAATAAACAAAAAAATAAAAAAATAAAAAAAAATAAAAAAAAAACAAAGTAAAAAAAAAAAATTTCCCCACAAAAAAGGTTTATAAGTTTTATGACCATTTAACAAAAGCATATTTTACCTTTATTTCTTGTTACTCTTGACTATTAAAAAACGAATAAAATTTATTTCATAAGAATCTGTTCTGGAAAAGAATCCTTATCAATGCATACCTAGGCATTGCAGGATTTCTTAACTTTTAGTTCATGTCTTCCATTAATATTGTTTTACACAAAGAAACCGTATTATCAGTAAAGTATTTTACATGATTGCCACTTCTCCAGTATTATCTTTTATAAATTAGTTATCAGTTATCACTGATAAATCAGCTATCTTTTATAAATTCAGTAATAAGATTTTTCTCTCAGAATTAACATTTTAAAGCACCAGACCCAAGCAATCCAATCGGTAACAAAGCTTAAGATGAACATTTCAGTATGTTGCCATTTTAGGTAGGCCTGAACGTGCTGTGTCTCACAAAACTAGTTGACCACCTCCATACTAGCTTGCTTCTGAGAGGAAGAGAGGAAAAACCAGAGGATGCAGCTCATACATACTAGGGCAGTCCTGGCATCGTCTCCACAAACACCCACATCCATACCTACACGAAGGCAAAGGCGTAAGTCACAAACAATCCCACACCAGTCTAGAATTATGATTAATAGAATGGTTATTTATTTAAAGGGGAAAAAAACTTACAGATCACCGTCCCAGCCCTCTGTGCAATCAGGAAGGGAGTCTAGTCGCCGGAAGCAGAACAGGAAGTAAGAGAGAGCGAGGAGGCCGCCTTTTTAAAGGGAGAGAGACCACGCCCCAATGGGCTGGTATCTCAGCGGCTATTGGCTGTAGGAGCGGAAGGACCTACCGCAACACATACACATAGGCTCATGCACATTTTAAACCTGGCACACCAAAGACAGCAATTGTTTTTAAACATAATTTTTAAATTGATTTTTATTGAGCTCTACATTTTTCTCTGCTCCCCTCCCTGCTTCTCCCCTCCCCCTTTCAACCCTCCCCCAAGGACCCCATAGTCCCAATATACTCAGGAGATCTTGTCTTTTTCTATTTCCCATGTAGATTAGATCTATGTAAGTCTCTCTTAGTGTCCGCATTGTTGTCTAAGTTCTCTGGGATTGCGGTTTGTAGGCTGCTGTTCTTTGCTTTATAAACATAACTTTTTATTGATTCCCTGGGAATTTCACATCATGCACTGCAATCCTGCTCACTTCCCAGTCCCTCCACATCCTCCAGTCAGCCATAGAAAAAATTTTAAAATAGTAATTAAAAACAAAACAAACAACAACCCCAAACCACTTTGCTCCTGTCTTTCCTGCCTCTCCAAACCTCTTCAAAGACAGCAATCTTTAGTGAGACATACACTCATAAAAGAAACTCAAAAGTGAACTGAAGAAGAGATTTGTCGGCCAGGTGTTTTTCAGGAACTCTAGGAGGAAATTATCTATGGGCCTGTGCTGCTTCAGAAGCCATGACACGTTCAGATTAGTCAGCGGGAGTCTCCGGGCAGTACAAACTTGGGGCCCCACTGTTGGGATCATGGTGGCCTTCCCTGTCACCTGCGCAGCCCAGGGGCCTATGGCTGCCACATCACTACACAGGCACAAAGGTCCCTTTAGGAGAAGCTCCGCCCACTCCCTAATCTCTCTTCCCACCAAGGCAAGCTCATCTAGGCCCCCTCTTCTCTCTTTCTCTGTCTCTTTCTCTCCCTCTCCCAACCCTCCCAATGCCCTCTCTTTGCAGGGCGTATTCTATTTCCTGGCTGCAGTCCTCATCCGCCATGGGACCCACCAAGGATTCTCGCCCCCTGTATCTTACACCGACAGCACAGACTCGGTATTTTCCAAGTTACATCATGATAACAGGTGAGATTTCCTGGCCCGAGAACGGATCACAAGATACACAACGAAACCCACTTGAGGGTAGCACACATACCTGGGCAGACCTGTCTGAAAACAGCATGGTGAGAGAGAGGTGGAGCAGGCATGTCCGCTTTGAAAGGCCGTCTAGTGCATGCACACAGGGGCTCACAGTAGCTACTTCAGATCACACAACCACACTGTGCAAAGGCTTGGCCGGGCAGTTTGCCCGAGCACTGATGGTGCGTGTCGGTCCTATGGCCGGGAAGCGCTAATTCCTGGGGTGGCTAAGCATTTTGCCTGAATATTGACGGCAGGTGGGAGCTCTGGATGTGATGGAAAATACCAATAATAGGGATCCCCTCAGTGTCTTTGGGTCTCAGTTTTCTATCCTCTTTCAGCCAAACTCAAGGACTTAAATCTCTGCTACAGCACACGCCCACCAAGTTTAAAACTCCAAATCTCCCCTAAGATGTTTCAAAATTGATAAGATCTGTCATGCAAATGGCGTAACAGTTGCCTAAAATCTTTGGGGTGTTCCATTTGCGTTGCCGGATGATGAAAGAGAAACCCAAGTTTGCTTCTTAGGGTTCTCGGACTCATTATTAAAAGAATTTGGCCATTGACTCAAACAGAAACTCCATGACAATTTTGCTTGAGTTTAAAAGCAAAAAATCCAGGACAGGCAGCTGCCTGGAAAGGATAATGGAGGAGAGAAGGGAGAAAAAAAACAAGCCAGCTGAGTTAAGACAGTGCGAAGCTCAGCCACGTGGTGGGGGGCATCCACATGACAAGGCAGGGGCTTTAGAAAAGAGGGGGAGGAGAAGCCCAGTGTGTTGGGAAATGCGCTCTTACAAAAGAGAATGGTAGAAAGGAAACACTACACTTTCTGGATAACTCAGAAGAGAAAGCAGGCTTAGGAAGCTGCATGTCCGTGTTAGGGGAGTGGGAATACATATGTATGGCTCACCAACATTGTCAGTGTTAGGGTCCTAGACTGGGCCCTGGTAACCCTAACAAGCAATGCTTGGCCACGGGTTCTCAGTAGACCAATTATACACGTACTAGTAAAAAACAGGAAAAGATGTGTTTAATAAGGCCGCACTGGGAAAAGGAAATATTAGTTCCTCTGCCCCTCCGTTGTCCATCTTCAGATTCCTGACAGGAGTTTAGGTTTAAATAGAGGGCAAGAGGAACGTGGAACTCAGCAGTTTTGGTCAAGGTGTGGTCCTGCCCATCATCATTGTCCCAGCTCTGGTCTCCCACAAGGATCTGACTGTGAAATCTGTCTTAGAGCAAAGTCCCCACAGCTCTGGTGCGGGGCTTTTACACATCCTAACAGGAACTCCTGGAGCAATTCCAATTCTTGAAACTATTGCTCCACTGTACAATAGCCGAAGAGAGGGATGAATGTGTCTCTTTGGAACATCTTCGTTCCTGCCAGGACGGCTACCACTGGATGGAAATGTCCTGATAGTACTATGATAACAAGCGATGTCAGGGGCTGGTGGCACCTTGGAGGGGTTCCAGATTTCTCTCTTCCAGAACAAAGAATGGAGCAGAGACGTGCTCTTACAGCAGCAGCACGGACACTTCAACCAGAAAGATCCAGCTGGAAGGAAGGGGGCCAGAGCAGGTGTGTAGTAGCGCATAGCTCTGCAGAGAGCTGGGGCCTTGACGTCATCTAGTTTGGGCTTTCTGCCTCGTTTGGTCAATGTCAACTTTTAGGCTTATTCTTCTATCGTGGCTTTCCTAGAGCACACTCTATCTGTTACAAAGAGCCTTTGGAAAACTTCCCGAATCACGTATCCGACTAACATGTTAAGTGTCCACGTGGGGGTGTGAACTTTATTATTGTAATGAGCCATGGGTCAGCTGCAGACACTGGGGAGTGTGTGTGTGACAGAGAGAGAGAGAGAGAGAGACAGAGACAGAGACAGAGACAGAGACAGAGACAGAGACAGAGAGACACAGAGAGAGAGACAGAAAGACAGAGAGACAGAGAGAGACAGAGACAGAGAGAGACTGAGACTGTTTTCCTGTTTTCTTTCATAGGCTAATCTTATAATGCCTTGCTTACTTTTTCTCTGCACTGTCTATCCTATTCTTTTTATCTCAGTTGGGAAAAGGAATGAGCTTCATTTGTGAGGTTGAATTGAATTTCTGGGGAGAGAGTTTTAAGCAGACCTTGGTGTAGCCAAGAATGCCTGAACTACTTTTACCATCGCTGTCAGCAAATGTTGCCACCTGGATTTAGCTCCGGCTGGCCTTCAGCTCTCCAGCGGTGTGACCTGCCCTGGGAGAGCCCATCTGAGACACAGAGTTCAGAGCAGAGGGAAGGGAAGGTTTATTCAGAGCAATGTGAAAAGCTACCAAGAGCGAGAGCTGACTGTGGCTTGAGAGACCATTGCATAGGAGAACACTCTCAAAGGTGAGAGTGGCCAGGAGCCAAGGGACCCTCATACTGACCTACACATTTGGGATTGGGATTATTTTCTAATGTCTCGGCCACAGCCTCCTAGGAGTGTTTCCCTGTCCAGGTGATAGTGAGGCCCTTCTGGATTAACTCAAAGGGAAGAGACAATATTGTGTCCTTGTTCTTTAACAGAATGCATTCTGCTAGGTAGTGATTTTATGATCCTCTTGGATTATAAATTGAGAAAGTCAAGTCTCCACACTGGACCACACATAATTCAGGTCCCATTCTTTGAACCTTAAATCATATAACATAACAGATTTTTAAAACATAATAAAGAAAATAAAAATAAATCTATAAAACCAGTCGTGGTTGACTGCGAGAAAATGGCCTTTCCTTAAAAGGCCTCCACAAAGTCGTGCAGCCCCTGCCTTCCTCCCATACATACGATACTGTACATCCTAACATGGGACAACCAGAATGTCTTCTCCCCCTTCACAATCCCTTTAGGGGTTAAGGGAAAGCCGTGGTGATATTTCCCCTCCCTTTAGCCGCCTCTCCTTTTCCCTTCCAAAATTAGCGGGCACAAAGCTGATGGCAAGGGACAGGCCATCCCCAATGACCTTTCTTAAGTCAGGGAGATGACTTAAACTAAAGGTATGTGCTGCCAAGTCTAATGATCTGAGTTCAATCCCCAGGGCCCACATAATAGGAGAGGACCAGCTCCCTCAAGTTGTCTTCTGACCTCCGACCCCCACACAAGTGCTGTGGCGTGTGTGCTTGCACAAAAAGGAAATAAAAATATAATAAAAGTACATTTATTTGAGAGAGAGAGAGAGAGAGAGAGAGAGAGAGAGAGAGAGAGAGAGAGAGAGAACAAAGGTACTTGCGACCAAGTCTAACAACTTTAGCTCTCTCCCCAGAGCCCTGTCCATCCGGTAGAGGGCTGACTCCCACAGGTTGTTGTATGAAGCTGCAGTGGGCTGCATTCCGGCCGCCCCGGCTCCTGCATGGCTAGCTTTATACCCGAAATAATTACACGGAAACTGTATTCTTTTGAACACTGCCTGGCCCATTAGTTCCAGCCTCTTATTGGCTAGCTCTTACATATTGATCTAACCCATTTCTAATATTCTGTGTAGCACCACAAGCTGGCTTACCAGGAAAGATCTTAACCTGCGTCTGTCTGGAGTGGGAGAATCATGGCAACTGCCTGACTCGGCTTCTTTCTCCCAGCATTTTGAGGTGATTGGCTGGGTCTCCCCTACAACAGGTTGTTCTCTGATTGCCACTCAGGACCTATGGCATGCTTTCTCCCTTCCAAGATAAATAAATACTTGTTTTTAAAAATTAAAGTTTTTTTAAAAAATTTAAATCTTAATTTTTAAAAATTTAAGTTTAAGAAAAAGTGCATTTGTGTAATTTTTACAATAATAGTCTGTTCTAGTTTGAATTTGATTATTATATTCAAGCACTGACCAAAACCAACCTTTGGAGAAAAGGGTTTATTTGGCTTACATGTTAGAGTTTATCGTCAAAAAAAGTCAGGGTAGGAGGTCAAGGCAGGAACTGAAGGTAAAGCCATGGAGGAACAATGCTTATTGGCTTGCTTTCAATGGCTCTCTCGGTTTTCTTTTTTATACATTCTAGGACCGCCTGCCCATGGATGGCGCCAGTTCCAGTGATCTGGGTCCTCACGTATCAATCATTAACCAAACAAATGTTTGATCTGATGGAAGTAGTTCCTCAACTGACATTCCCTCCTTCCAGATGACTCTTGCTTGTCTCAAGCTGAGAAGAAGAAGAAGAGGAGGAGGAGGAGGAGGAGGAGAGGAGGAGGAGAGGAGGAGGAGGAGGAGGAGGAGGAGGAGGAGGAGGAGGAGCAAGAGGGGAAGAAAATATTGTTATAATTTTTGGGTTTATTTTTATTTACTTTTGCTAATTTCCTATTTTGTCTAATTATTAATTAAATTTTACTATATTTTTATACATAGGAAAAGGGTGATATTTCCTGAGCACTTGGGTCTATAAATCTTTCATATCATTTTCTCTGAATTACCAACGAACTAAGTACAATAAAACATTTTACTTCCAGTTTTGCCAATGGAGCAGGGTTTTTGTTTCTCTCCACTATGGCCCCTAATACTAAAGCTAGACCACATGTGAATTTAGCTGTGAGCTGGGCTAACTGATCTTTTCCAGAGAGAAGAGGACGGGGCCCAGGTTGCCTTTGTCCTCTATCACAACACAGCATTTTATTCAAGTCTGAGCCAAGGTAAACGGGGGCTGGAAGAAAAAAAAAGCTTTTCAATATTTTTATTTTAATTAAAATATTATGTCATTTCCTCTCTCCCTTTCCTTCCTCCAACTCTGATTGTGTCTTCTCCCTCCAACCCCACACAGATCCCCATTCTTACTCCTCAAATTCTTGGCTTTCTTTTATTTTTATTATTTTACACACATACACATATACATATCTATGCATTATTATAAGTATATAAATACAGTCTGATGAGTACATTTAGTGTTGTTTATTTGTATATGATTTTAAGGCTGACAACATGACATTGGCCAACCAATCAGGGGACTCCTCCTGGGGAGACTAACTCTGCCTCTAAGAAGCTGTCAATTGCCTGTAGTCCTTTTCTAGGGTGGGGCCCCTTGGAGAGTTCCCCCTTTCATGCCAGCATGTCAGCTGGTGCTGCTGCCATTCAGGTCTTGTTTAAGGCATATTACTGAAGGATATTGGATGTAGCATCCCTGCCATGTTTAGGAGACACAGTCTCACAGCAGGCTTCCTTCCTGGTCCTCTGGCTCTTAGGATCTTTCCTCCCTCCTGTTCCCCAGTGTTCCCTGCACCTTTGGCCCAGGAGTTGTATTGTAGATGTAAGTGTTGGGGCTGCCCTTTCCCCATAACCAGTTGTTATCTACAGTTTGGCCATTGTGGTTTCCCATGATGGTCTCTGTCTGCTGCAGAGAGAAGCTTCTCTGAGGAGGATTACGAGTTTATCTGTGGGGGTAAGTAGTTAGAATGTGGTAAGGAATTGTGCTCGTCTGGTAAAACGGCAGTGGTAGTAGAATCTCAATCAAGAAAAGGTCTCCGTATATGAAAGAGAAAATTCCGCGGATAAAGACTTTCCAGCATGTGATGGTTGATAATGACTGTCAACGAGGCAGGCTCTTGACTTAACTAGGTATACCTGGGAGGGATTGTCTAGATTAGGTGAACAGAGGCAGGAAGAGTCACTGTAACAGTGGGTGGCACCATTTTATGAGTAGGGTCTTGGACTGAATCAAAGGGGCTGTATTCATGGTTAACTGCTTCTTGACTGTAGATGCTGTGTGAGCAACTGCCTTTTAAAATCCTGCTACGATGACTTCTCTACCATGATGGAATGCAATCTAGAACCGTAAGCTCCCTAAAACCTTCCTCCTTAACTTGCTCTGTCAGGTATTTTGTCACAGCAATCAGACAAGTAACCAATACAGAAATGTGATAGTTAATCCTGGTTGCCAACTTCATTGGCTCTAGAATCAATGGAGACTACCTGGAATTGGTAGGAATATTTCCTGAAATGATTAAGTGGAGTTGGGGGAGGGGAAACTTTTCCCAGATTGGGCGCCATCTTTTGGCAGTCTCCCAAATATAGAGGGAAAAGATGTTCGCCTACCTGCCTTCTCCCCTTGTTAGTAAATACATCTGTCTTGTTGTTGCTGCTGCTGCTAATGCTAATGCTACCATTGCTACTGACATCAGAAACTAATTTCTTTGGTTTTCCAATGTGGTATAAAGACAAACAACTCTCCTAAGCCATTTGTACAGCACCATCCTTGTCTGGGAGATCTTAACAGCTTGAACCTATTCTGTTCTGTTACATGTAGCCTGAGGCCAAAGGGGTTTTCAGTCCTGTTAATTGTCTTACTTAATTTGCTAATCGTGATGCTTCTCTGCCCCACATACTGATACAGAGTGTGTGCAGCACTCCCTGTCAGTCCTTTCTCAGTTTTCCAGCTCTAGAACACCCCATAGCTCCATTTTCTGTAGATGTGAATTTAAACTCTTACAGGACATATAAACTTACTATGTCTGGACCACCCTCCACTCCATCCTATCCATGCCCCTGTCTGTCTTCTGGACTGACTCAGACCCCATAACTTTACCTTCTAGACATGTGACATCAAGGGATGGTGCAGCTGTGACTCTTTCTAGTACGGCCTGGAGCATCTTACCCTTCTGCTTGGCAGTGCAGGAGCACCAAACAAGAAGATTATTTTGATATCTTTTATGATTTAAACCTGAAGAGTGTCCTCAGAAACCTTCTGTGTTGAAATCTTGGTTCCCTGTTAGTGGCACATTCTGAAGCTGAACCAGGACTATGCTAACTCATCAGAGGATCAGTTTATTGATGAGTTCATAGTCAAATGGAACTCATATTGATGAATTCATAGTCAAATGGACTGTAAGAGGGGCTTGCTCATCTTCCTGCTGCTTTCTCTGCTTCCGGTCTGCCCTGAGGTGATACTACAGGCCCATAACCCTGGACCACAGACACAGACTGAAACCTTGGAACATGTGGGCCAAAGTCAATCTTCCTTCCTACAGGTCCTTTCCTCGGGCGTTGTGCCACAGAGACGAGAAGTGACTAGCACATGGCGTCCGTCCTCTGCAGCTTGTGTCTGGTACATTGTTTAGATATCAAGTATTTTCCTTATAAAATAAAAGGAAAGGAGGAGGAGAAGGAAGAAGAAGAGGAAGAGAGGCAGAAGAGGATTTTTAAAAAGGGGGAATTTTCTATGCCTTTTGTCTCCTTTATTGTTATGAACCAGAAAGGGATGCTGGGCCTGCACATTTGAGGAAGCAGCCCCGAGCACATTCCATCGATTAATCTGTTCATCCCTGTTTGCTCTGGGGTGGGACTTGGCAGAGAATGTGGTGTTGCGATTCTCTCCTCTGCTGTGGGGCTGTTCTCCGGGATCCCTGGGCTCCTCATTCCGAGGACGTGTGGGCCCTGTGTGTACACAGGCACACGGGGTCATTAATCACCCCCACCACCTTAAAGGAATTCTCCAGACCAGAGGGGGAAAGGATGCTATAAAAGGACTGAATTAGGGTCCCTCTGCACCAATATCCCCCAATATGCAATTTATTGCCAGCAACCAAAATCTCATTCTCAGGCCATTAACTAAAATAGAAAAAATATCATCTTAAATTCTAAACATAACAAGGGATGCATTGTAATAGGTTTTCAGTCCTGGGTGAGCACACGGGTGTCCTGCTTACTGGAAACCTCAAAAACTCAGAGTATGATGTTCCCCTTCCCAAGCCCTCTAACTTGGAAGCCACAGTCTTAGTGTGGCTCTCATGTTCCCAATCCAAAATTTTCCCTTTCTCTCGAAGACTTCGCAGCTGGAGCGCCACCCAGTCATCAGAACCTCAGAAGGAAGCCAGAAACAAAATCCTTTCTAATTACATTAAAGAAATGAATGGTCTTTATTTAGAAGGGGCATGCCCTGGGCTCCTTGACTTGGAGGTAGCAGTTTTTGTTTTGCTTTTGTAGAATGTCAAAGAATCACAGGTGACAGAAGTAGCTTGTGCCTCTCAGGTGCCACGTGAGTGAATTTTCCCTCCTTGGGCTCCCCTGAGACCAGAGTTCAGATTTATTGCCAAATCCAGGGGGACCTCCTGACTCTTAGCATCAGTCTATATGTGGCCTGTCCCTGTCCCTGGCATCTCCCCTGCATTGGCTTCTATTTGATCAAGAGCTGCCTGAGGTTGGTATCCCCGCCTACCCTTCACCTGTGTCTGTCAGTCTCAGAGAGGTCATGATGTACGACTTCTTGCTCAAACTGTTTCCTACATAGGAGGGATAGGGAGACTGGCTGAGGCCTTCTGAGTCTATTCTTCCTGTTCCTGAGCCCTGAGGAGCCCACCCCAGAGCCAACTAAACCTTGGATCCTTATTGACAAACTGTTACCATAGTTCCCTGTGAGTCGAGGACCCAGTGACATCAGCCATTGCAGTCATGTGGGAAAAGAGTTTCCCCATAGGATCTCTTTGAATTTGACCATCTCTGAGGTGCTGGCATCAGGAATGAATTATCAAAGCACTCAATCGGGTCATTGCAGCTTCAGACAGTGACAACCCGCGTCTTCTACTTTCTTGGAAGAAAAGAACTAAGATGTCATCAGCTTTCTCAAGGGAATGGTGAAACTCTGGAGCTTAGGCGCCATGTCCCCCCTTCATATTTGCATCCACAAAGGTGACATGAAAACATCTGGTACCAGAGAAGGGGCCCAGTGTCGATGAATGCCTTCAGCCCCAACCCCAGATCTCTATTCAAGTGTGCTCCTTCCGGCATGGGTTAGTCCAGCCTAGAAAAGTGTCAGCTACTTTCTAAACATTTGTTGTGTGTATTCTTTTATTTAGGTCATTGCAATCAGACCCTGAGAAACTGGTGCCTCCAAACCAGTGGGTGAGAAACTGCAGAGAAGGGATTCCAGCTAGAGGGGAACCATCAACCAAGTCCCTTCCAGTCTGGGAACCGAGGTCTATCTAATCTTTTGGCTCAGTCCTGGGTGTCAGGCCCTGTGATATAACTTTTGGTCCCATGGGTGCCTAGCCAGGCAATGGAGAGACAGAGAAGGCTGAAAGGACTTCAGAGTCAAAGGCCTAGAAGCAGAGCTTTTGGATACCCAGGGTTAATCTACCAGGAGTGGCAACCACACCATGCTAGCTAGCTTTAATTACCAATTAACACACTCTAGAGCAGTGGTTCTCAACCTGTGGGTTGTGACCCCCAGATATTTACATTTCAATTTACAACAGTAGCAAAATAATACCTATGAAGTCACAATGAAATAATTTTATGGTCAGGAGTTGTACTGAAGGGTGGCTGTGTTAGGAAGCTTGAGGACCTCTGGCCTAGGGTCATCTGAGAGGGAGGTCATGACTGGGGTAAGTGCTAGGTCATATTGGCCTGTGAACATGTTGCTAGGGGGTTGTCTTGACTACTATTTGATGTTGAGGTCCTGAGCCCACTGTGGGCAGCACCATCCCTAGGCAGGTGGTCCTGGACTATATAAGAAAGTCAGCTAAGCAGGGGCTTGGGGATCAGTGGGTCACATTCCTTGAGTTTCTGTTTCAGATTTCTTCTTGAGTTCTCACTTGGCTTCCTTTGTTGATGGACTGAAACCTGTAAGATGAAATAAACCCTCTCTTTCCTGGGTGGCTTTTGCTCAGAGTCTCTTATCATAGCAACAGAAAGGAAACTTGAATACACACAAGCCATCCTGAAACCTCTCTCTCTCTCTCTCTCTCTCTCTCTCTCTCTCTCTCTCTCTCTCTTTCTCTCTCACACACACACACACACACACACACAAGCCATCCTGAAACATCACACATATACACCTACATATACACAGACCTACACACTTACACACCTACACACAGAGACCTACACATTTACACACTTACACGCTCACACACCAATGCACTTACATACCTACACACAGAGACTTACACACTTATACACCCCCACACACAGACTTACACATTTTTACACCCACACACATAGACCTACACACACAGACCTACACACAGAGACCTACACACAGACCTACACACTTACACACCTACACACTCAGACCTACACACTTACACACACCCCACAGGCCTACACTCTTACACCCCTACACCCCTACACACATACACACACACATGCACACACACACACGCATACACGCACCTCTGAGATGCCTGCACTACCTCCACAATGTCTCCACTGCGTAGCCTGAACGCAACTTTTTCCTCTAGGCCCCCAGGACTGTCCTCTGCTTTCCATTTTGCTCACTCACTGCAATGGATCCATGGCCTTCTCTGAGGTCAGTAGTCACATCCTGTCTGTAGACATCACAGCAGCATGGGTCCCAGACGACAAAGTCAGAAAGCCGAAAACTTAGCTGAAAGGCTTGGTCTTATCGATGGCACTTCAGTAATGAAATAAAGAACTTGAGTTGGTACAAATCGGCACTTGTGACAGAAAAAGATGGAATGACAGATGGTCAAAGAAAGACGATAAGACTTTCAGTCTTTCCAGGGAAAGGAAAGTGACGACATCTTACAGACAGCTCCAGCCCCCGGGAGCGACTCAGCCAGATGAACTACCGGCTGATCTTCTGCCTGATGCCGTTGTTGTTTAAAGATATCATTTCCTTTCAATTTTTCTTTACATTTATTTATTTTTATTTATTTCCTTGGGAGATGCGTGGTGTGTGTGTGTGTGTGTGTGTGTGTGTGTGTGTGTGTGTGCATGTGCAAGCATAGAAGCCAGTGGGTTAGGGCACAGGCCTGAAGGTCAGAGGACAACTTGCAGGGGTCAGTTCTCTCCTTCTACCATGTGGGTGCCAGGGACTGAATTCAAACACCTTTACCAGTTGAGCCTCCTCACTAGGCCTTGTTGTGTGTTTAGTGTCTGTCTCTGTGAGTCTATCTGTCTACAGACATTGGCTGGAGTCAATCTCACGTGATAAGAGGACCTAAGAAGCCCAGTGCTTCAGACGTGAAGTCTCTGACCCTTGCTTCCTTCTGGAGACCTCTGAGACAGGGCTGTGCAGGACAAAGCTGGGGACAGCCGGCACACGGGAAGAGGCTTTGGTCTCACTGTGGTCATGGCCAGAAGCAAATATGACAGGAAGAGCGGCTGAAACATTCTTGGATTTTCGGAGCCCAGCACACCTGGCTAAACTGTTTCCCTCCTCATTTAAGTCCCCTTTGCAGAGCTCATGGGCAGGCCTTCAGTGGTCTGGGGACAACAGGGGCACAGTTTAGACAAGGAGTCACTTCTTCCCACGTTGTGGGGGAGGGGCCCCAAGCTGCCTTAAAATGATAAAAGTCTGAACAACTCGCCCAGTCCCCGGCTTAGAAGGGGGTCACAAGGGCAAGCCAAGCTCTGAAAAGGCAGGGGGCTGTCTGTCCTTGGAAGGTGGGTCTAGCCACCAAGTAGACACCAGCTTGAAAGGTTCCTAACCCTCAGCAGAGAGTTTTCTCCCATGTCCTCATAAAGCTCAAACTACAAAAAGATGGTGGTGGGTCCGACCCTGTTGCACACGCAGGACAAACATTTATCATGCTGAAGGCCAGGCAGGCCGTTGTTTTGATCTCTTGTTTACATAGCCCTGCGCTCTGCAGTGTTCCAAGGAATCTGTGTCCCAGGCAGTCGTGGAGACCTCCTGGGGCCAGACTCTCCTCCTCTGCCTGTTCTGCCATGTATGTTTTTGCAGCTTTCCCAGCCTCTGCTCACGTGACCGTGGCGGTGGCTCACGCCTGCCGGGATTCAAGGGCACTTGCTAGAAGAGGCTGCAAAACCTCACATCTGTGCCCAGCAGGAAGCAAGACTGCCCACCCCAGCACGGCTTCCTCTATTCTAAACATAATCCCAGGTGGGTTTTCCCTTCCTTCTTTCTTGTAGAAAAGAAAGAATTAAGGGTCATTTTGTCTCCCCACGTGGAAGAAGCCAGAGTTCGACGGGAAAACAACAACAGCTCAGGGTGATTCACCAGTAGGTTCTCAACACAGAGCTCAACATTGGCTTGCGGTGTCTCCACACACCTCCCTCTTAACTAGAAGAGGGGGCTCCTGAGGGCTTGCGGCGTCTCCACACACCTCCCTCTTAACTAGAAGAGGGGGCTCCTGAGATCACATGAGGGCCAGGGCAGAGTTAACAGGATTGAAATATCAGTTTGATTCTGATCCTCAAATTTTCTATCTGAATGACTCTGGTGTCTCTCATTTGAGGTCATCTCCAGCCTCCACCTTCCCTGGTTGCTCTGCCTCACTGGTCCTGGCGACTCCTGAGAAGGCTGCAGAGGGCTTCCTGTGTGGGGCCAGAGAGAGCAAGCCCAGGCCGCAGATGGATCTCCAGTGTGTGTCCAGATCTCCAGGGTCTGTCTAGATCTCCAGGGTCTGTCCAGATCTCCAGGATCTGTTCGGAGCCACAGGTCCAGCTGCTCTCCCATCGCCAGGGCATCCAGGCTCGCAGACAGGCTTAGTGTTTCTTCCTTCAGGTGGCGTTGTGCCCTAAGCCTTGTGCTCAGAACCCGCCACAATCAAAAGCAGATGTGCTATCATGGAATCCAACCAGTGGCATTGAATGTGACCTTCATGATCATATAAACTTCATCCCAGAGGACCCTACCCCAGGCTGTTCTGTGAAACCCCTATACCTATTCACCCAGACAAGGTTAAATATCTAGATTTCAGACATTTCTACTTCAGTCCAAAAATTTCTCATATTCCCTTAAGACCTGATCGCTTACCATCTTCAACCTGATTCCTAGGTCCCTTTGAACTTTAATATCCCCTCTGCACCATGGAAACCTATGTGTTTAGGAAGACCACTAAACACCAACTGCTGGTGGGCCTCCAAAGGATTCAGTTACTTTTTCACTTTTTTTTTTTTTAAAGTATTGAGGGTATTGAGCCAAAAAGCCTTGCTCACACTGAGCATGCGCACTGCTAAACTGCACTTCTTCCAGTTTGACGCACACATTTCTGGGGCAGGGACAGATCTGCTTCTGGGAAACATAAGAAGCCTCTGTACTGTTTATCATTGTAGGGTTAATTCAACATCTATTATTGTCTCACTCATTCGAGACGTCTGTGTAGAGAGGGTGCCACAAACACGCAGGCTTGTTTTCCAAATACAGTGCGTGGCCTCAAGAAGTGAATGAGGGGTTAAGACTCGACTGAGCATCCTTCTTAATCAGCCACCAAGTTACAGTGTGATGAGAACTCACAGAAGCAAGGGACCCACCCTACCCCTGCCTTCTGCCCACCCCCAGCACTGTGGAAACATTTCTTGGGGAAGGCAGCCAGTGGCATTCTGACTCCTGGGTGAGGGTGTTGTCCAAATGGAGAAGTCACAGCAAAGCTGAGGCCCCCCCACACTGGGCTGAGGCTTAGAACTTCTGCCTTCACGGATGTGGGCATGGTGGGGCTGAGTGGGATCCCAGCGGCGGAGCTTCAAGGTTCAGGGAGCTGGGTGTTTCTCCACCAACTTCAGAATGTGAAAGTCGTGGGAAGCCGTGTGGATGCCACGGCTTCCTTTCCTGGCTAAAAGGTGGAGAAAGAATTCCCTCGAGGCACACCAGTCCATCTGGTCACCTCCTGTGCTTTTTTGAAGCTAGTTAAGAATGTAGCCCCCCCACACACAATTCTGTCCTGTCCCCTTCTGGCAGGCACAGTGAGCCTTTTGTCTCCCTACTCAGACCAGCACCTGCATGTTTTCACAATAGTATACATACAGTCCAGCTCTCGGGGCTGTGCACACCCGCCCACCTGCCCCGTAACCCACGTGAGAAGTGGGGTCGCAGCCCCACACAGTGTCCCTCCAACTATGGAAGGAGTAGCCTATGTTCAGAATCACCCACCGAGTCCACAGAAGCACCCAGCAAGTGTGGGGATGTGAGCAGGGATGACAGCATAGGCGGGCGGGAAGCGCTTCCAGTGGCATCTGAAGGCCATAAACATGAGAAACTGCCAGAGTCTCAGGGAGGCGAATTATGAGACAGGGAAAGGTCACTAATGGAGCTCTGGCTTTTCTTCTAGGAGATTCTCCAGCAGGAAAATGCCCTAGCAACTTATCTGCCTGAGCCTAAGATAAACTTGAGAATGGAGTACTTGGCGGACCTCGGTGGCCACAGCCCCGTTGCAAACATCCATTCATTGCTTTCCATCAGTGAGGCATAGAGCTGGCGGCGAAGAGGGACTGGACACAAATTAATCGGTCCCAGATGATATGATGCTTTTCCAGTTTTCAGAAGGACAGATGGACCCTCCGGGAGCTGGCTTGAGAGAAAGAGCTGGACCATTCACAGCGGAGTGAGCGTGTCTGGCTCTAAGCTCTCCCGCCGAATTGTGTTATTCTCTTCTCTCAGGGAGGAGAGCATGAATCTCAGATCCAGACAGTGTAACTGATGGATATAAATGGGAGGTGGTTATGAGCATTTACCATCACTGTCTAAGCCTGGGATGTGCTTGTTTGTTTGTTTGTTTGTTTGTTTCTAGTCTGATTTGATTTTATTTTGTTGCTGTTACTTGGTTTTGATCTTGATTTTTGAGACGCAGTTTTATCACGCAGCCTCGACTGGTCTTGAACTCAGAACCCACCTCTTTCTGCCTCCTGGTTGTTGCAAGTACAGAAGTGTAGCACTGTGACCCACAGACTCGGTTTCTCCACTCGGCTACTGCTGACACATTGACAGTCCTTTGCTGTGGGTACCTTCGGAGCGCAATGGACTGTTTAGCTGCACCCTTAGTCTCTACTCAGCAGACGCTGCCAGCACCTCCTCCTCAGTTGTGACAATCAAAGCAGGCATCACTAAATGCCCCCAGAGTAGGGAATTACTTGATTTTCTTTTGTAAAATTGAGAATCATCATATTGCCTAACCACGGTCACCCAGTGTCTCTCTGATGGTCTCCTGGGCCATGCTGCCTGCTCTCGTCTGTCCCCACAGAACGCAAGTGACATAAAGAACGGCAAGCTGCCCACAATTTCCTGCAGATACTGTTGTCTCTAGGCTGTTTACTTAACTAATTCGTGCTAATCAAGTGATTCACTGTGCTTGTTCACAGTTCACAATGCGTTCTCACTGACAACATCCACATAGGGCCGATGTCACCATCACCCTCAGAGGAGGCCTGTTCCCATTGTTTGCTCCTCCTTGTGCTCATTTCCTTGGTGCAAAGCTCATGCAAGGTTCATGCAGAGGTGACCCGTTCTCTTTGGATGCCTCCCTTATTGATTCTTGCTTGTCCCTCAAAGAGAAGTCCATTGCAAGTTTCACATCCCTTCCACCATGTGGATATCAGAAAGAACTAGTTAAATTCTTGTCAAAGTACTTCCTGCTTGAAAGGCCTGGAGGGAAGCCAAATTCTCTGCCCCACTGGCCAACGTCCCCTGCAATGGTGACTCCAAGCAAAGGAACTCCAGAGAAGGGGGATTCTGGGTGGTCCTTCCAGGGAGATTTTAAATTCAGTCTTCCATTCGGGAGCAAATAAACACCTGTCAGATGCTTGCACTTGAAGATCATATGGTGTGGGCCATAGTATATGGTGTCTTAGGACTGTGCCTTCCACAGAGTGTGACCCACGGTATATGGTGCCTTAGGACTGGGTCTTCCACAGAGTGTGACCCACGGTATATGGTGCCTCAGGGCCCAGCCACTGTTGCTTACTCAGCTGCGTCAGGAGCAGCGCCACAAGCACCAGAAACCACAGAGGGCTCATCACCTTTTCACTTTGCCAAGTGTGCTGCAAACCGGTTCTCCTGCCACGGAGGTTAGGACAGGCTGGTCTAAGTGTTCGGCATTAGTAATAAGGGACAGCAATAGTCAGAGGCAGTCCTAATCCTACAAGCACATGCGACCAATAGTCTCACGGCAAGGCTCTCATTGCCTGTGTGGCTTATAAGGTTCACATCCACTACCTCATCTCGGAAGCTGAGACAGATGGTGCTGCTGTTGGTACAATTCCATCATTGCAGAGTGATGTGGGAGAGTCTTCTGGTTTGTGTTGATTTCATTGGTTAAATAAAGAGACTGCCTTGGCCCTTTAATAGGACAGAAAATTAGGTAGGTGGAGTAGGCTGAACAGAATGCTGGGAGAAAGAAGCCGAGTCAGGCAGTCACCATGATTCTCCTACCCGAGACAGACGCAGGTTAAGATCTTTCCTGGTAAGCCACCTCATGGTGTTATACAGATTACTGAATATGGGTTAAAGCAAGATGTGAGAATTAGCCAATAAGAGGCTAGAGGTAATGGGCCAAGCAGTATTTAAAAGAATACATTTGTGTGTTGTTATTTTGGGGCATAAGCTAGCCAGGCGTGTGGGAGCTGGGCAGGAACGTAGTCCACCGCTCATAACTACAGCAGAGTCGTGCCGTGGCTGGATAATGCATTACACCACTGTTGTGCTGGAAACTCCAAAGATCACAGAGCATGTGTTTGCTGCATGTGTCACAGATGTAGATGGGCCCTACAGTTCCTGGTGTCGTTGGTGTTCTTCTCCAGTATCTAGTTGAAATCCTCTCCAAGAGGAAAGTGCAGACCCTGAAGCTGCCAGCCTCACCGGGCACACACAGCACTCCTGGGCCTGAGGACTTACACAAGGCAGGCCTTCAGATGCACAGAGGCAAACACAGCAGATGGCTCCATCAGCATAAGTGAACCCCTTCTCCCTTCCTCCTGCTCCTGGCTTGGGTCATCACTAAATGAAAACCAAACAGAAACTACCAGTGCGCCTTTGTTATTGCAGGTTGGGAGCTGGATGATCCAGCTCAGGACTGGAAATTTAATCTCACTCTGCCTCCCAGACCCAGACACTATTAAAGTTTTGTTTTGTCCTCGCTGGGAGTTAGGACTGCCTGGATGTTTTTGTGCCCAGACAATTCTCCTTGTCTCTTGTGACAGGCCCTGAAACTGTTCTCTCCTCATAGGAACTCGCTGACTTGGACTAAATACATAATTTGCAAAATGGTCTGAAAACCCTAGTTGATATGAAGAACGATCCTGAGATATTGATGCTTAGCATCAAACCATGAACCCCACCATGAATATTTGCCTGAGTGACGTGAGACACCAATGCTGACTTGTGTGGATGCCACTTACCTAAAGAAGGAAGACTGGAGATGTAGAACAGCTCCTGCAGATACAAGCAGGTGTGGAAGCAATGAAAGGAATTCAAAGTGACCAGGTGCTTCGTACACAAAGACAACGCCCGTCCTCTGCTCAAAGCTCTTCCTCCACACTCTCCAACCACACACATTGCTCAACATGGACTAAGGGTAACTGCCAGGAATATCCCTCTGCTGTGGTGGGGTGCTCGAGGCCAAGAGATCACAAACAGTAGTTTTGCCGGTGAAGGTGGTTATGGTGGCCTGAACAAGAATGGTCCCTGGGCTCGTGTTTGAATACTTGGACCCTACCTGTTGGAACTGTTTGGGAAGGATTAGAAGACACGGTCTTGTTAGAGGAGGTATGTCATTGGAAGTAGTTTTGAGGTTTCAAAAGCTCATGTCATTCCCTATTTTCTCTCTCTCTCTCTCTCTCTCTCTCTCTCTCTCTCTCTCTCTCTCTCTCTCTCTGCCTTATGATTGTTGTCCCAAGATGGAAGCTCTCAACCACTGTTCCAGCACCATGTCTGCCTGCTGCCAGGCTCCCCACCTTGACAGTCATAGACTCACCCTCTGAAACTGTAAGCCCCTAATAACCTGTTTCTTCTGAAAGTTGATTTAGTCGTGGTGGCCCTTCACAGAGACATAAAAGTTACTAAGACAGTTGTCCATGGAAATAGAATATGGAGATTTTTTGCACAGGAATTTCTCCATACAGTTGTGGAGGCTGAGTCCTGAGAGCTATAGTTAGCAAGCCAGGAACCCAGTGGCATTAATGGTTGAAAGATGATGGTCAGAAGGTTTAAAATGAAGGATAACCAGGTGTTTCAGTTAGAGTCTGGAGATAGAAAAGACTAGCATCTCAGTTTGGTAGACACCAGGCTGACTTCTGTTACTCTTGGAAGGGCCAGCCTTTCAATGCTGTTTACCCTTCAAGTGATTAGCCGAGGCTCATCCACAATGGGAACGGAATCTCCTTTATTCATCTTAGCAACTTAAATGATAATCGTCCAAAATACTCTTACAGAAGCAACCAGGAAGTTTGACTAGAACATGTCACCCCATGGCCCAGCCAAACTGACACATAAAATTAGCTATAGCAGAATCCAAAATCCCCAGAGGAGCGGTCCATTATACAATGCACCACTTATAAATGAGGCTGTTGTGGAGGCAAGACAATCAGTTTTACCAAGCACAGTGCTATTGTGAGAAAAGGTCCTTCTTGAGACAGGGGGATGGCTATGTGTGCTAGTAGCACCATCAGATACATAGCCCTGACCCCTCCACCCACCCGAAGAAAGAAGAGAAATGCAGTCCTCTGTGCACACACTGCAGAGCACAAGGTTCACTCACAATTGCTACAGACTGACCTGGGGCAAGATGGGCCACAACAAATGAAAACAAACCAGAGAGGGCTCTCCCAGCAGCTGAGGAGGAAGTGCGGTCGGCGAGGGTTCCGGCGTGTTTATCTCCGAGCTGACAGAGCATGGGCTGAGCTGCACAGAGCGTTTGATTTAGAAAGTATTTTTATTCTATTACCTATTTTATTATAATGGTGACTCTACTTCCCAAGCCAGAAAAATAAACATCAGCTCTGCAAGACCCTTTGGTCTTCTAGAAGAGCATAAACATTAGCGACCTTCCTATTCCAAGTGGCAGAGACTGCTGCCTGAAGTGGGGTTCCCTACAGAGCTGTTCTGTGCGGTTAAGCTTCAGGACGTTGCCTTTGTGTGTCTGGAAGACGAGGTTCACGTGGTTCTATAGGCTTGAAAAGGTGAAGGGCTTGGGGCTTCTATTGCTGCCTCCTGATATGGAGATGTGTGTTTCCTACTCTGTGCGATGACAAGGAGCTATGTACTGATGGGGTCAGAGCAAGCAGACCAGAATAGATCCATCAAAAACAGTCTTGGAATTTCTGCCCTTCTTCCCAAGGCATGGAGGAGCTGCAGCCTGACAGAGGCACTGGGAAAGCAGTATGTTCACCCTCTGTTATTCACTTTTCGTGTTTTTTTTTTTTAAAGAAGTAACTCTTTCACTTGACCAGATGCCAGTTCCAAATAGAGCCTGCCTGCGGCTCTGCTGGATCCACTCACTGAACAAGTCATTATTCTTGTGGAATTAGGAGTTTTATTCTAAACATGTGGTACCAACTTAGCATGTCCCTCCCTCAAAGTGTACCTGGACGCCTCTCTGTGTGTTCTGCCCAAAGCCACTTCCTCCAGAGAAGAACAGCAGGCCCTCACAAGCTGGTCACCGTTGCTGCTCCCCAGAACAAAGTCTGGAGTAGAGCTGAAGTAGCAACTTGCCATCTGCGTGTGTTTCCACGTAGACCAGACACGGGCACCCGCAGAAACACGCTCTTCGCGCCCCACACTCATCTAAAGCACTGTTTGTCTTCCAGGAACAGATGAGAAGTCAGAATGTTTGCAGCCCCGTAGGACTGCACTCCAGACTCCACATCCCTTCCTGCCTGCTGGGACCAAGGCATTCCACAATACTTCCCTAGTGGCGTGGCCCAAAGCTGTTCCAAGGGAGAGATGCCTGCAAGACACCAGAGGAAGAAGTAAATAGAAACATGGAGAACCCATTTGGCTGGCTAGTGACCACATGCTTAAGCCATGCATGGAACATGGGATGGTAAAACCACGTCCTGCTCCCCGTCTTCACAAGAGTCCCTGCAATCTTTTCTACTCCGTGGAGTTCTTACTCCATGCAAGAATCATGAATTCATTATTTCTAACATGTGAGCACTTGCTCTATCAACACACCATTGAGAAGAAGTGGAAGGCAGTGGATTGCTTGAAGTTCATGGATCCAAAGACTGAACACCTTGTGGCATTTTCAGTAAAGCAGGGTATGGCTGGGCCAAATTCAACACCTTCACACACACCTCTGTTATTTAAACTATAGCCAAAGAAAAGCTAGAACAGAAAATTTACCGTCCTACCAAGTTGGAGAGTTCAGGAAAGCAAGCACACATTTTATACAATCTCTAGATTGTTTTTCATCTGTCCCCATGGAACAGTAACAACCTCCCTGCCACCACCCCCCCCCCCACACACACACATACACACCATAACCCCTACCACCTCCTCCTCTTTCTGACCCTGATGTTGAGTATGCTGGGTACTTCACAGGTTTGAGTGCACATGGTATTTGTTCTCCGGGGCCAGCTGAGGTCACTGGGTGTAATGTCCTCCAGTTTCACCCATGTCATATGAATCCCCCCTCTCTTCTGTAGAAGGGGAAATGGAGCTTCACAGGCACGGGGGGAGCTCCTCCATTCCCAGACCCCCACACCCTTCTAGCATCCTCACATTCAAACTGGAAGGAAATATGACTGGATTTTCTTGGTGGCTCCCTTGGGGGTTTTTATACTAACTCTATGGTTATTAAAATGGGATTTTACTACAGCGCTGTTGGAAATGAAAGCTTAGAGAAGTAGCTGTCTCACCATTAATGTTAGAAGGCCAACGTGGTTTAAAGGAAAAGATGTGGGGTGTGTCAACTGGCCCAGCTGGAGGCCCAAGATGATCCAGACCCAGGCTCTCAGTCTACCAGAAGAGGAAAGTAGCCATTCAGGGAGCGTGGAGCTGCAGGGCCTGAGAGTAACAGACCAGCATCTGGACATGCCTCTAAGACAAGCTCCCACATCCCTGCTAAAGCAGGTGGAAATCTACCAAAGAAACGTGTGTTCCTCTGGAGTCTCTCTTGCGCCCATTCAGCCAGTCGGGCTGATAGAGATGGTTGCAAGTATGGATGGGAGACAAAGATGGAAGATGGTGCAGGTGAGGACATGGGTTCAGGGAGGATGGCTACAAATGGAGGAATGGCTATAGGTAAGGAAGTAGTGACAAGTGGGGTGCGGCTGAAGGTAGAGGGTGGCTGCAAGTAGGAGAATGAATATAGATAAAGGACAGCTGGAGAAGGGAGTGGTCCTGGGGGCGTTCAAGCAAGTATCATCATTTTCATAAATATGTCCTAGCTTTTCACTTTTCTGATTTGGGGAGCCCTTGGATTTTCATGCTGAGCCAGTAAAACCTCCCCAGCACCCCTGTGATCATCGTGACAGGCAACTGAGCTGTTTGCATTGCTAAGGGCTGAACCCAGATAGGCAAGTCATGGGACGAAAGGTCATGCAGCTCCACCATCTCTGAACTTCCAATGGTCTGTCCAGCCACCCCTGGAGCTCCAGGTATCATAGTTTTTATAGGGTGGTATTAATGTGCCAAAGGGCTGTGATTTGATGGTTCAGCCTAGCTCGGCCCTAGGTCTGCCTTGTCCCCATCACTTCTTCTCCAGGAGGTGTGCCTGCTCCAAAGGTCCTGTTGTTCACCTTGGTTTAAAGTTATCAAGAAGCAAGAGAAGAATAAGAATCACCTGGATCGGGGGGTGGGGTGGAGGTAGAAGTCCACTCCTAAGCGTGGCATGACTAAAGAGGGGACCCTAGCCTTATGATCCACTGGAGGCAACCCAGAAAAGATCTGGAAGGGCAGATTACAGTTCTATCAGTCAATCTAAGTCAAAACTGTCTCCACTGACCATGCTGAGCATCTCTACTCCCCTTAACCAAATTATAATGATGCTAAAATTATATCCTGCCCCCAAAATATCCACCACCAAAAGTTAGGTTGTTACATTAACATACTTTGCCTAGAGAGGTGAATCTGGTGTAGACGGAGATTGCTTTTATTTTCCTGGCCATTCAGACTCGAATAATCACACAGAAGCTATATTAATTACAACACTGTTTGGCCAATGACTCTATTGTACTCTTAGCTAGCTCTTACATCCTAAATTAACCCGTTTCTATCATCTGTGTATCACCATGAGGCTGTAGCCTACTGATAAGGTTCCTAAGGTTCTGGCATGTCCTCTTTGGCAGCTACATTGTATTTCTCTGACTCTGCCTTCTCTCTCTCTCTCTCTCTCTCTCTCTCTCTATATATATATATATATATATATATATAGTTTTTCAAGCAGTTTCTTTATTTTTTAACCAATGACCTTCCTCCATCAAAACATGCTAAGGCTGACCCGCCCAGAAAAACATGTTGTGGCGTGTGTTCCACATCATGGCTGTTTGCCTGACCTCCTAAGGAGGGCTTAGCATCAGGAAGCCCACCCTGTTGGGGTCTAAGGGTCCCCTCATCCAATGCCATGCCCATATACTGCTGTCCTCAGAGTCCTCCATTCTTATCACTGCCTGCAGGCTCAGGAATTGCTCATCTTGTCAGGCTAGGAAAGTAGATAAAGCTCGTCTTCCTTGCTGTGATGCAGAAAAAGAAACAGAGCAGAGACAGAACTCGGGCTTCCTGGTTACATGCCTCGGGCTCTTCCCAGAGTTCCTTGCTACTCCTAGTGGTGGTTCTCTTTTCCCAGGCCCAGGATCCATTCTGCAAAAGACAGCCCAGTTGCGTCGATGCCGGTTTGGCAAATCTTTTGAAAGACCCAGGGCCTGCTCTTTGGGCCTCCTGGCCAGGTCCTATTTTGAATCCTTATTCCGGGTGCAGGAGTGGGTGCTTGCGCCTGTCCTGTTGACTGTGATGACTCTGAACTTAGGGCCTGCATGGCTATTGGCTTCCATTGTCTTCTCACCAAGGGAGCCAGCGATGCTATCGCAGGCCCATTGTGTGCTGGGCGGGCTGCCAGGCGCCTGCTCCACACAGGGCTGTGCCACATCCCCGTTTTCCTGGAATTCAAGGAGTAAGAATCACACCAGCTCCTGATTCACTCCCCAATTATTTCTAGCTTCATTTTTTTTGAGCTCCCCCTATGTGGCATTGTTTTCTCAGGAGCGAGCTCTGGTGCAATGAAACTGCGGAAAATCTAAACGCTGGGCATAGGCTGTTTACCAAGAAAACAACTGCAGAAAAAGATTCTGCAAGCTTGCCTAATAAAATTTCAGTGTGGGAAGGAGATGAGAATGACCACATAGAAGATCAGGATTCCTCGCAATGCTGACTGCCTGCTCAGGCCAGGGTGCCCCTTTCCTAGGTACATAGGTCATTACATGTCCTGCTGTCCCCATAGCACTTGGACAGTTAAGAACTGGAGAGATTTAAAAACGAAAACGTCCCTTTAGATAATTTATAAAATATACTTTTAACCAGATTGATGGGGAATTCCCCTTTGTATGCTATGAATATGTTTTATTACCATTGGCTAATAAAGAAGTTTTTTGGGTCAATGGATTATCAGAGTAAAGCCAGGTGCTAATCAGAACACACACATATGAAAAACCCTAAGTCATTAAAACATTTAAAATGCCATATTCTCTAGCCTTTGAAACATATGAAGAATGTCTCTCTAAAATATATCTATGTGCATCTAGAAAATCTTAACTAACATGACTACAAACTTGACTATTATGATTATTCATTAACAACCTATATACATTACATTTTCACATGAACTACACAATCACAATACCTTAATCAATATCAGAAATACATATACATATAACAAAATTGACCTTAAAATCTATAGCAATGCAAATTATTCATACCTGTATCATCTCCCCCTTTAAATGTAAAAGAACATTTATAAACAATATTTGGGAATATGGGCGCAGTTATTTCTCTCCAAACTGCTTCCTGCTGTATGGGGGCATCGTTAATTAGGTCTTTCATGGTATAACCTGTGTGCCAGGGTCATCTCAGTCAGCAGTTGAGTAAAGTAATTTTCTGAAGGTGTTCACAGCAACCTTTCAGGAGGACGTGATCTATCATGCCATATTGGAATAGAAACAATCCACAGGGTCTCATCCTCTGTGAAAACAAAAGAAGAAATTCTTTTCCAAAGTATCATATCCTTAGATCCAAATTCTGAAGTCAAGGTATTTTCCAAATATCTATGTTGGATTAGTTCAGTAGCATTTATAAACAAATATCTTTTAGCAGCTGTTGCTCCTTCCTCAGCATTCAAACAATTCAAACAGAGCATAATAGCATACGGTATCAAAATTCTCTGTGTATTTTCCATCTTTGTGCGCTTTATTTTAACCTCTACTTTGTTTATTTTTACTTTTATTTTTTGCTTTTTGAGACAGGTTCTCTGTATCTTTGACCTGGAATAACTCTGTAGACCAGGCTGTCCTTGACCTCTCAGAGATCCACCTGTCTCTGCCTCCCAGGCATTGGGATTAAAGGTATGTGCTACCACACCTTGAAGTCACAGAGGTCAAACTACCTCTGCCTCCCAAGTAGTGGGATTAAAGGTGTGTACTACACACCCAACTACTCTCTTTCTTCCTTTTTTTTTTTTTTTACTTTTACGTACTTTAACTTTCAGCTTGCATATATTTTTTAACACACTGTAAATCATTTAAACATTTTCTTTGACTTTGAATCTTTCTTTTACTGGATATCTCTCTTTTTCTGACCACATGAGCCTTGAAATTACTGAGCAATATGGGTAGGTTTAAAGCTGTGGCTTTGATCCAGCCAATTCCTTAGCTTTCCAGCCTCATGGCTGAGGTACTGGCTATAGCCATGTTTATCACCACAACTCTGTGGCGTTTCAAGGTCCTGGCCAGCAAACAAGCTACAACACTCAAATGCTCTCTCTGTAGCTGACCTCCTGCCTCAAAGAGTCAGAGTTTGCCCTAGCAGGATGGCCCACAAAGCCAGCATTTTAAAACAACTCAGCTTTTTTCCTGCTACTGTTGAAAACAAACAAGCATTCAGTCAGCTTTTATCAACACCATTTAAGTGTTTCGTGACCGGACCTCTCAAAAGCTGCAGGGTTTTGCAGCTAAAGCTGAGTCAGGAAGCCTCTCTTAGATGAGAGTGCTTGCTTGCCTCTAGCAAGCAGAGCAGACCCAAGAAATTGCTGCTACCACGTAGGGCACCATTCTGTACTTCAAGAGGAAGATGGGTATCAAAGAGGCACCTTATGGAGTTTAATAGCCATTTGGGAAAGAAACTGCTCTTGCCTGGACTATTGTATAAACTGGACACAGAGAACCCGCAGAGAGAGGACTACTGAACTTGCCTAAAGGTGAGATGATCTTTCGGGGTTCCTGATTCATGAAAGAGTCTGCGAGACATTCTGCAGGACACAGGAGATAGTGATTGAACTGCCTTTGAAATTTCCTGCTTCATGGAAATGTCTGCTGGAAACTATGGGCCTGTAGGCCGAAGATGGATGCCCCAATGGTACAGAGAAACTTTGGGTGACTGTCAAGGCAGAGAGATGTCTCTGTCATTTCTAGAGTTTGAAAGTTGCTTATTTCTTGTTTGCTTAGGTAATATTGTATCTTTCTGGAGTCTTTGCTGGAGTTGAAGAATAGTTAGTTATAGTTATAGTTTTCCTTAGTTATGATAAAGATAAGATAGATGTAAATATTGTAATTTTTACTTGATAACTGTTTTGTTATATGTAATTTTGCTTTGTTAAAGTTAAAGCCTTCCTTTTGTTTGTTTGTTTTTTTGTTTGTTTAAACAGAGAAAAGGGAAATGATGGAGGAAGGTCATTGGTTAAAAAATAAAGAAACTGCCTGGCCCTCATAGGTTAGAACATAGGTGGGTGGAGTAAACAGAACAGAATGCTGGGAGGAAGAGGAAGTGAGATCAGACTCGATAGCTCTCCTCTCTGGAGCAGATGCGATGAAGCTCTGACCCAGGATGGACGTAGGCTAGAATCTTCCTGGTAAGCACACCTTAGGGTGCTACACACATTATTAGAAATGGGCTAGTCCAGATGCGAGAGTTAGCCGAGAAGAGGCTAGATATAATGGGCCAAGCAGTGTTTAAAAGAATACAGTTTGTGTGTTGTTATTTTGGGGCATAAGCTAGCCAGGCTACCAGGAGCTGGGGCGGCAGGAACACAGCCCGCAGCTCCTACTACAATGTTTCTCATCACACACATTTTCCTTTGGAGGTCCAGTGCTTAAGGGGTGGGTAGCCTGGGGGTACACAGAGCTGGATCTCAGCATTGATAGACACAGAGGATGGAATTGAGGGCCAAGGTGTAGGTTTCAGGACAGGGTCCATAGGGACGAGGGGTACTGGGTACAGAATGGTTTGGTCCTCCAAACCCTTATAAAATGATGCTTAGCACTTGAACTTTGCCCTGTATTTTTATGGATCTAGCAAGAAGGAAAGCATATTGGAAGACAGGCTTGTTGCTAGGACGACAATTCCAGGTCATTACAGGGTTACCTGTGACAGCCCATGAGAGCCAGGATGGGGTGTGGCTTTCACTGCTCTTCCCCGATGGTCCCCATACAGCGCCTGGCAACATATTGGCTCAGTGAGTGTTGTTGACAGAACCAAGGTGCACTGTGTGCCCCTCATCTCCTGAGGTTTCGGAACCATAAACAGACACTGGTGTGGCTATCTGTGGCCAGGCCTTTGTAGGTTGGACGATAACCTGACAGGTAATGTCTTGCCACCTCCCCATGTCAACTTTCTGGGTTTCCAAAGATGATCAGCATGAAATCCCTGCTTCAGCCCTAAGGAGCTCGAGTATGTTGCTGCATGAAGTCTGTGAATTTGGACCTGCAGGACACTGGACAGGACAGGCTCATAGTACTGAGGGCTGGCCTACATTTCTATGCCAAAGGACACTGGGGTTCAGAACTGCTAAGCATGTTAACTGTTTCCAGCCTCAGTTTTTCAGAATAAACAAAGTATAGAACAACTGTCCTCGGGTTTCAGGAGCTCACTATGATGATAGAAATGGTTCTATGTCCTTGAACCAGAGTTCAAAATGATTAACATGATGGAAGCTCCTACAGCTTCAGACTGACAGTCATTAAATTCTGGGCATAAAGAACATGCTTCCCATTTTATATATGCATCATTTACAGTTCAGAAAACACAATAAATTGATAAGCTTATAACTGGCTGCATAAGTTTATGTATGACTCAATTCTACTCCATTATCCAATGAGTCTATTTTTCTGACTATACTGTAGCTCTATAGTATGGCTTGAAATCTGGGATGTGACCCCCTCCAGCCATTTTGTTGTGGTGGTGGTTGCTGCTGCTGCTGCTGTTCAGGATGGTTTCAGCTAAACTGGGTCTTTGGTATTTCCAAATGAAACTTAACAATATTTTTGTCTAATACATTTATACAGTGAAGAAATGCACTGAAATTTGGTTGAAAATTGCACTGAATCTGCAGATTGCTTTTGTTAGCATGGCTATTTTCACAAAAATTAATCCCACCAATCAATGAGCCTGGGAGGTCTTCCATCTTCGGTTGGATGAGGCCACTTGTTGGTTCCCGGCCACCCAGCTAGCTTAGACCAGAAATAATCACACAGAAACTATATTCATTAAATCACTGCTTGGCCCATTAGCTCTAGTTTCTTATTGGCTAACTCTTACATATTAATTTAACCCATTTCTTTTATTCTATGTATGGCCACGTTGCTGTGGCTTACTGGCTAAAGTTCCTGCATTTGTCTCCAATGGGCCTACATGGCATCTCTCTTAACTCTGCCCTTCTTCCTCCCAACATTCAGTCCAGTCCTCCCTGCCTATCTCTGCTCTGCTCCGCCCTGCTCTACTGTAGGCTCAAGGCAGTTCTTTATTCACTAATAGTAATCATAGCATACAGAGGGGACTCCCACATCAATCTTCTTCAATTTCTCTTTTCAGTGCCTTCCTTTCTTATTGTGTAAATCTTTTACTCCCTTGGTTTTATTTATTCCCAGACAGACAGAACAGACATTAGGTTAATGTAAATGGTATTATTTCCTTGTTGTCTATCTCAGTGTTTGTCATCTGCACATAGGAAGGCTACTAATTTTTAACATCATAATTCTTCACTGTATAAATGTGCTAGTTTAAACATAACCCCAAAATTGTCCTATAAAACAACATATCAGTATACTCGCTGCTTGGCCTATGGAAGATCCCTAGAAAAAGCTAGAATCTACTGATTAATACTTGACTTCACACATGAGATTGCATAGTTCCTGTGATCTTAGGCTAGTACCTTCACTCTCCATACCTGTAATTTTCCATGTAACATATATTGTCTCTCCACCTCTCAACACTGCACCCAGTCATCAGGCCATAGAAGACAAATGTTTTCTTCCAGGCAGGAGAAGTCCAAGATCTTTCTATCTTCACTATGCCAGTGTTGGTTTATTTCTCAACAAGAGGCCCAGCCTTTTGTTATGAAAGTCATTTTCTTTATGGTTTAATTAGGATAGTTCTGTTTCCAGTCCACTGGCATCTTCTTTTCTAACTCATAAAACCTTAAACCTACCAATTTAACTTTTTATTTTAGATGTAATAATTTTTAATTCTAGAAAAATCTAGCTGTCCCACTTTCTAGTTTCCGTGCCCCTGTTACGTCACCCCTGTGGTGTTGTCATTCATCCACCTTCTCCCTGAAATCTCTCCATACACTTGTACCATCTTCTCTGAAGTCCTTCCCTGTGAGCTAAAATACATTATCACTCCAGATGCTGACTTCTCTCTAGGAAATCTTGTCGCTTCTTCCCTAGCCTAGTTATTTTTGATACGTTACATGATTCAAAAACCAGATTTCGTTTCTTTCCTTAAGAAGTACTAAATTCTGTTGTCGCAGGCAGGCAATTTATTGTAGAGTAGGCATCAGTGTGCCCAGAACTGATGTTAAACCCGCTCAAGGTGTCTTAATAAACATAGCCCTTACTGAAGGGCTGAAGGAGTCCATGCCTTCAGCATTGCCTACCCTCCTTAATTTTGGTGGTCAGAATTGTTTCAGAACCATGTGTCCTCTGCAATCTCCCTTCTGCTCATGGTTTCCTATGAGCTACCAGGCTGTCAGGCCTCCCTTATGTAGATAAAGGTTCATATTCAATCATACTAGAAGGGATTCCCAAATACAGTGCTCCACAAATTCTACACACTTCCGTGGCTTTAGCACCAAAGGGCCTCATCATTTGGCTCAAATCTTTCCTAGGAGAGATTCTAGCTTCTTTTAGGGAGCTTCAATAGGCCAAGGCAGCGAGTATACTGATGTGCTGTTTTATTGGACAATTTGGGGGGTTATGTTCAAACTAACACATTTATACAGTGAAGAACTATGATGTTAAAAATTAGTAATCTTCCTATATACATATGACAAACAATGAGAAGGACATCAAGGAAGCAATATCACTCACATTAAGCTAACTAATTAACCTGCCACAGGCCAGAAAGACGTCCATGCAGAACCCAGCAAGCACAAAGCTGACCCCATGCACCCTTTTGTCGAAGCCATGGACACCTGCTTACCATTCCCATCCTTAGCCTTCAAGTGGTCATTGGTGCTGTCCTCACCCTCGGCCCTTTGAGCCCCATCGGCTGCCATGTAAAAGCAGTAGGATCACATGTCTGTGAAGGGCATGGGAACAACATGGAAACAAATGCCCACGGTTGTGTCTCAGGGCTTCGGCTGTCAAGTAGGCAGACAGAACCTGGTCAGAGAGTTTTCTCAAACACATCCAGCCCTCTCAGTATTCACCGGGCTGTGACTCAGTGGCAGCCATCACTGAAGTTGACACCCACTCAATAACAAGTCCTAATAAGAGCACTGCACAGTGGGTCAGAATATAGACGCACTGCCTGGGTTGTGTTTTTATAGAAGAGCAAAACAAAATTCTCACAATTTAATTCACTTAAATTTGAAATATATTTGCCCCTGGCTTATTGCTTCTTTGAGGCTTTTTTTTCCTTTAGGAAGAACAAGAAAATGTTATTCTAGTATCTCTCAGGACAGTACAATCCCACATCGATTCCAGACTCTCTTGGTTACCTTGGCAAGTTTCTAATATTTCCTTTGGCATCTCCATGACTCAATTGGGGATGCACAAATGGAGATCAGCGCTTGGATCAATGAAGAGCTCAGAGGAGGCATGGGAGAATTAAGATGGAAGCAGTCCAGGTGGGGTAAATAAGAGACTGGCAAATGAAATGTAATGAGATTCTGCTCTGTGTAGTTTTAATTACCAAGAAAGCTGAACCGGTTTTGTTTTCGCTAATGTGTGTTTATCATTTGCATATTACATTAAATATAGCATTATATTCTTTAGCCTGTTTTCTACTTCCGACTTCATAGAGATTTTATACTTTATGGCAGGTTTTGACTGAGCTGTATCTACATAGACAACACTACTCTTAGTGTTAACTCTGTCGACATTTGTGAAACAAATTTTTTAAAACTTCATCTGGCCTTAAATTTGTGGAATATCTTAGTGTCTTTTTCTACATTTACTCCCTGGAATGTTCTTTCTATATACTCAACATTAATACATTTTAGTTCTTTTTATTTTGATAATATTAACTCTATTTTTATGGGAAATAAAAAGGATTGCCCTAAATCACTTTTCTTCACATTGTTATAAATTACCCTCCCGCCTCATTTTAACTGCCACTCTGACACAGGTTATCACACTATTTTACACACTGAACTTGTGTCAGGAGAAATCCAGTGCTCTGGATTCCTAGTCAGTTCTCCTGGCCCGTATTGTAGTTCTTAAAAGTTAAGAAACTAATTACTTTAACAAGTTAATATTTCAAAATTCTTCTAATACCAGACCTATTTGGCAAATAACAAATTTTTTGTACCCCTTTTAGCTTGGTTTTATTAGCTTACCAAACTGTATCCCACTATATCTGATATGGTTAACTTAAGTAAATATATTACAGATTAAAGATTAAAAATTAACTTTAAAAGACCAAAGATTCTTAAAATTATACAATTTTATCTTATTTGTTTATTTATTGTATGTGTTTGAGTGATTTGGCTGCATGTATGTCTGCACCACATTCATGTTCGGTGCCTACAGAGGACAGAAGGGGGCATGGGGAGTCATGGAACAGGAGTTATAGGCAGCTGGGGGCCACCCACTGTGAGTGCTGGGAACTGAACAGCAGTTTTCTCCGGAAGCAGCAAGTGCTCTTAACTGCTGAGCCATCTCTCCCGCCTCTCATGTAACTGTTATTTATGAGTTTCTGCTATGGACCAGGAACTAACAAAGCACACAGAAACCCCTCTCCATAGGTACAGCAGTCTAGGAAGAGCCCGTGGTAAGCTGGAGCTGACTCAAATCATTTCACAGAAACAGATAATGAATAAATGTACCACTATGTTTAAACACAACCACCCTTGCAATTAGCCATCATGGGAATGTCTGTACACAGCAGTACCCATCAGGACCCCTTCCCAACTGTTACAGATTTGTCCATTGTTAAACATTTCTCAGATCATTACTGGGAGAGTCAAACAATGAGATTTATATACATGCATTTCTTTGTTTTACATGTAAGCTATGTATTTACATGTATGTTAGCAAGTGAACAGCCTAGCTCTGCTGTGTGAACATGTGGGGATGATGAGGACCCCCCTCCAAAATGTGCCCAGTCATTCATCACCCAAGGAAATCTGTGGTTGAATTGTGGTTTAGTGACAGAACCCTGAGCTCATACATTAAAATATTAACCTTAAAATTAAAATAAGGATATAAGGTATAACTACAAGGAAATAACTTTACTATTAAAGAAATATAAAAGCATAACCGCTCCAGGAGGTGAGCACAGGCCCCTGGGGCTTGGAAAGGTGACAGCTCTGTTTCTATTCATCCTGCCTGCTCAGCTAATCCATATCCCTAATTTACCTAATCGATTCTCTCTATCAACTTCTCTGAAACTATTGACTCGATGCCTTTGATCTGGGGCTGACTTTTCATTGTGTGCTTGCTCTTTGGACGGCATTTCTTGTTTGCTCAGCCTTCCCAGAACATTTGCAACGTCCTCAATGGTAGAGGCATGGAGCTTCTTTTGGCCCTGGGCCTTGCTGCCTACCATAACTGCCTCTGTCCCCAAGGCTCTAGAATGGTCCCTTGCCTTCTAGCTGTGGTTCATCCGTAGAAACGTGGGGATTGCTCAAGATGCCCTGCAATTTAAGTTGCAAAATAGTCGTGGCTTCTGTGCTATGCTTCAGGCCCGTCGATTTTCAAATTGTTGTTCTTAAGGATTTTTTTTCTTCTCAGAGTTTTCTCTTCATCTCCCAGAAGCCTATCTCTTTCATTTGACTTCTGACCATTTGCTTTGATTTTCCAGATACCAGGAATTTCTTCTACAGAAAGCTACCAAAAGTCACTTGGAGTGGGACACATATTTTAAATTAAAGTATTATAATGACGATATGGAGAGCAGCTCAAAGATGACATTAAATGAGAGCCCCTGCACAATGTGATGCTGCAGAAGCTTCATGATGCCTTGGTACTTTGACTAGCAGTGTCTCACGCCACTGTAGTTCACCCGGCCTGCACTGTAGTTCACAGTAAGCCTGCACACTCTCTGCTGTACCCACCTTACCCAGGAAATAGGTGCTTCTCAAAGGTGAGAAAGCAGCCTTTGTTCCCAATCACGTCTCCTATATCTGCCAGTGGACCGGCAGGAGCAGTAAACAAAGCAATGTCCACTGGAACAGTGTAATAAAAGATGTGTAAAATAGATCCCCTATGAGAATCCGTACCATCTCAGCCATGAAACTGAGCTGCTTTCTCTATTTTCTTTTGTATAGGCTATTTCTGGCACATGACCACTGAGGTGCTCACTCAAAGATCTTATTTCCAGGCGAAAAACTTACAAGCATCCCAAGGTGAAAAGATCGGGTTGTATTTTCTGAATTTGCATAATGGTCCATATCCAGAACCTGGGAGGACTGACTACCCAAAGAGCCTACCAAGGGAGAAAGTGCCATTTGGATTTATTTTTGCAAGGTTCAGCTCAGTACAAATCTCTCTTAAATAGCAGATCTCAAATTATCCCATTTCTATGGAAACATTTTTTTAAGCGGCCATCATAATCCCTCCTCCTAAATCAAGCCATTGACTATTCAATCAAATGAATTTAGATGCTGCAATGACATAAAACATTCTGAACAACACTGGAGCCCGGGACAGAGTGAGCTGCAGGAAATCCAGAAGAGTGATTGGTTCCAAAGTTTACTTGTCTTGCAAATGTTTTCCATTCTCTTGTCACTTAACAATTTCTCCTTGACATGACTTGATGGAACTCATGGCCATTTTCCTCCCAGGAAACAGCCCACTTGGGTCGTATGAACTTTGAAAGGTCACATCTTTCGGAGTTATCTGCCGCCAAAAAGAATGGCCCCCATTTATTTTTCAAGGTGGAAGGGTTTCTTTTTTTCCTGTTCATGAAATTAAAAATGCCCAGAGTAATTTAGCTCAGACCAACCAAACAAAAAAGTCACGTTTAACCACCAGTAGGGTCTGGAATGCCTGAGTCTGCGAGGAGAATTATTTGACACTGTATTTGGTAGGTAGACTGTCAAATGATGGATTCTGTCTTAAAACATAAGCTATGCTTCTCTACTGTAGTTTCTGAACAGAAGAACCCTAAGGTAGAAAAGGCAAATTTTTCTTAGGGAATTGTAAGTGAGCATGTTAAACTAGTGGTCTCAAGTCCTTGTGGATGAATTTCTAACAGCTAAAGAGAAAACCAGGCAACTAGTTGCTTAGCTTACAGGTTAAAGAAAAAGAAATTGGAGCTGATCTTTTGAAGCTAGGGTGGGTGTGAAATTGCAGGCAAGCAGCGCTGTACAGTTTACAAAGGAGGTGTCTAAGAACTGGCCCAAGTTTAAACACGCTGCGGAGACAACGGAGCAAAGTGGGTTGGATGGAGCAGGCTGACCTCACATATTCGTGGAGAGCCACAGATCTGCTTGATGAGGGGCGTGTGATGGCACTCCTTGAAGGAATACATCTTGAAGGAGTTGTCCAAAGAGGGGGTTCCCTTGACTACTGCCTGGCTTGTGCCTGACATCTCAAGTGACCTGTACACAGGTCAGGCCTATGTGCGTCTATTCCAGCAGCTTTGAGAAGCCGGAAACATCCACCTGGGGAGAAGAAGGGCCGAGACAGGAGGGGATCCTGGGTACCAGCGGGTTATTGGTTCCGGGAGCCCTAAGAACACTAGCTGCCATGAATGCTCAAATGCTTCCCATAAGACAGTCTACTGTACTGGTGCTCCGCACTGTTAAGGGACTGGTAGCAAGACAGACGTCTGTACAAGTTCAGGATCAAAAAAATGTTGAAAAGTTCCTGGTCCCCACTTGGTTGACCCTGTGATTATGGAACTTGGAGACGTGAAAGCCCAGTTGTTTACATTTCGGGGAGATCCCCACGGTTTTGTTTTGTTTTTAATGAATTTGTATTATTCTGGAGGGCAAAGCAGGTGTTTTAAATATGGAATTTCGTGTTAACATAGAAAGTTTTCAAGCTTGGTGTGCTGTCCCACACTTTTAATTATATTACTTAGAAGTTGAGGCAGGAGAATTGTGAGTTTGAAGCCTACCTGGACCCTTTATTCAGGAAATAAAGGACTTCTTTATTCAGAAAATAAAGAAGGAAAGAAAAGAAAGAAAATGGAAAAGAAGAAAAGAAAAAAGACTAAAAAGGAGGGGGAGGGAGGGAATTCAGCATCTCTCCAGTGCCCATGTTATTGCAGTCACACCCAGTAATGTTTGCATACTTGCAAAACTTTGCATGAGATTGCGATATCTCCAAAATTTGGTTCCTCGTTTTATTGGGGTTGAAAATACCTTGTGATTATTTGCCTCAGCAAATATTAGCACATGTTCAATAATATGACTTAGTTTTTTGAAGACTTGATCTAGCATCTAATAATATCAGATCTTTTCTCAGGGCTTCTTACTTCTGTTATGTAAATACTTGTCCCCTAATTTTGTGATACAATATGTCAAGAAGATTCCCTAATGAAAAATAATGCCATGCCATTGGTGTTTATTTCAAAGTCTGGATCCTTGACAGAAGTCGCTGAGAAAATACTGGGTTATGATATGGTATGTTAAAATGGTTTTACGTGTGAGGGAAGGACATAGGATGGTAACAGCGGCTAGGAAGCAGCTAATGTACAGGACACTTCCACAGTCACGCATGATGCCGTGAACTGCAATGCGACATCTCACACGATGCTAAGATGTAGGTGATTTAATGAGACTGATTTCAAAGCTGAGGGAGCTGATGCTCAAAGGGCTTGAGTGATTTAGAATTACAAATAAACAGAGGGAAGTCTCTGTACCTCTTCCTGTCTCCATCACAAACTTACCCTTATGACCTGCTGCTGTTGGGACCATCCCCAAGTAAGCAGAGAATCCTTATTCTTAGGACAGAAGAAACCCTCACCGTTCCTATTGGAATGAATGCCACAAGCGATGAATTTCTAAATAAGATTTTCTAAAAGTGAAAATCATATGTTTATAGTTTGAAAACAACAAGCAGAGTGTATTTTTTACTGTTAGAGTCAGACATTGTGTGGTTATTGTGTGTTGCTTTCTCATCATTGCGGCAAGCACCTGGCAGAAACATCCAAAGAGATGGATTTACTTCAGTTTGTGAGTTAGGGGATACAGTCCACCATGGCAAGAAAGTCCCAGCATCTGGGCAGCTTCTACCACAGTGGTGAGAATGTGAGGTACAGCTCCTTCCATCTTGCATGTGAGTAAACAGAGCTACAACCCTAGCCCCCAGGCTTCCACTACCTCCCAAAGCAGCACTGACAGCTGAGGACCAAGGGTTCAAATGCACCGACCTGCCAAGGACATTTCAGACTCAGGCCAGCGCATTCTACCCTGGCTGTGTCATAGCACAAAATCAATCAGCACAATTTCAAGAGGTTACAATGTTTGAACTGCCCCAAACTGTTCAAAAGGCCAAGGTCTCTGCTAAGATTCAAAGCAAACTCTTAACTCTGACTCCCTATGAAATAAAAATAACTAGTTACATACTTTCAATAAATGGCACAGGATACACATCCCATCCCAAAAGGGAGAAAAAGGAGGATATCAAGGAGAAACTGGGCTAAAGCTAGAACAAAACACAGCAGGACAAGCAAAACCCTATAGCATCATGTCCTCCGTCTGGGTCTCAGACTTGAACTCTGGCAGACTTGGGGTCCACACCTCTGGCCTTGCTATTTGCTCCACACATGGCCTCCCTCTTGGGCTGATTCCACTCAGCTTCTGCGGCCTTCTTCAGCAGAATCTCTTTCAACATCCTGGTGTCTCCATCGCAACTCAGGCTCCATCTTAGTGTCACACCTCAGCCCTTCAGGGTTTCCAACTCTGATACACTTTATGTGGCTTCTCTGCTTTTCCCCCTGAATTCTTAGCATAAATCCCATCACTCTGGTACTTTGGAGATGATTAAACTATTGCTTAGCAATAAAAATACACATTTTCAGCAAGACATAATTATTATTGGCCTAAATGTCACTCACAACATAGCCTCAAGCTCTGTAAGCTTGAAGACAGAGAATTGCATCTGTAAGTAATGTATGGCCACAGAGCAGGAAAGTGGTCCTCAGAATTGATGTCAAGGGTGGGTAAGGTAGGAAAATATATAGGTGTTAAAGTTAAACTTGGTAGTTGGGGTGGTATTCTCACCGTACACCTGATGGTGTGTTCATTAGGCCTTTGGAGCAGGTCGGTGAGAGGAATATAGATGATTTAGATGGTGCAGACTAGAGAGCCCTACAAGGTTGTTGATGAACCATTCTGGTGGGAGCTCCAAAGACCAGACTGCTGATAGAAATGCAGGCGGTAAAGACAGCTTGAGGGTTCAGCGAGGAGCAAGACTTCTGGGCCTTGGACCATCAGTATCCAATTCATTCACAGACTCCAACTAAGTTCTTCCCATGCTCTGAAACTAAGTGATGCTGAAAACAAAGGAAATGGGCTAGTCTATCTGGCCATGGAAATCTCAAGACAGCAGATGACTCAGGCCATGGCATTGTTACTCTGGTCATTCTAGTTTTCTTCCTGTCACCGTGATGAACTGTTTAGAGAAGCATGGGATTTGGCTTACACTTCCAGGTCACACTCCATCACTGAGGAAATTCACAGCAGGGTCTTAATCAGCAGCTTAAAGCAGCAGCCAAGGAGGATGCTGGCTTACACTCTGCCCATGAGCCTAGGGAATGGTGCCACTCACAGTCAGCTAGGCCCTCCTATGTCAATTACAAATTAGTAAACTCCTTTGCAGACACGCCCATAGATCTACCTTATAAAGATAACCACTCAGCTGTGGATTTCCCTCATCCCAGGGATTCTAAACTGTGCAAAATGGACAGGTTGACATTTAATGTTAACTAAGACACTGATTTCGGCCATCTGTGCCTAAGTGAGCAAAGCGAAGTCAGAAGATGTCCCACAAGTGCAGTTTGTCAAGGAAAGCCTGGACGCATTTGAGGTTACTCACAAAGCCGCTGCGTTTGTTGAAGAGGTTCGTGCACCGAAGAGAAACCACAGGTTCTGCGGAGCTCTTGGAACTTCACCTTGAGGGTGAGTTACTATCCACAGAAGCCTGGGGTGCAGAGGAGGGGGACTGAAAAGTTTCGGACTTTTTCATTTTATAAAGACACTCTACAACAAGATAGAGCTGAAAGGGCGCCCTGCTGGGAAATGAGAGCTCCGCAAATGTGCCAAGTCCCCACAATGGGCTGCTTCTCAGACCGACAAGAGAACTTGGCATCTTACCCTCTGGTTGTAGTTCCTATTAATGCTACTATGATTTCTTTCTGTTGCTTGGTGCATATTTCTTCAAGGTGTCTGTTTCCATCTCTTTAAAGGGTATTTTGTTATTTTATTTCTAAATATTTTTTTAAATATTTTTTAATTGAAATACAATTACATCTCTTTTCTCCCTACCTTTCCTCACTCCAGCTCCTCCTGAATCCTCTCAATTTGTAATTTAAACTCGGTGGTCACAATGGATAATTACTATTTGTATTTATCTTATTGGCTGTTTTCTCTTCATGCTTTTTATTCATTATTTCTTTGCTTCTTTATTTTCTATTTCCTGTTAAATATTTAGCCTTTCTTCATTTGTTTTCCTTCCATGAATTTGATCTTTGCATTCTGGTTTTTAATTACTTCCAAATTTACATTTTATATACTTAGTTTATAATATAAAGTTGGTGACTGTAACATCTTCATCCTGAACAATACAAATACAATAAAAGAGGCCATTTTCTATTTGTGCCCTCTACCTACAGATCAGAATCTGTGTTAGTCAGCTTTCTTTTGCTATAATGAACTACCTGAGGCAATTAATGTACAGAGAGGAAAGTCTGCTTCAGATTATGGTTTGGGAGGTTCAACAGTCTAATTGCTTTGAAAGCAAAAAGAGGAGCCCTCATCACAACCTCCTTCAAAGGCATGCCTTAGGCAACTTAGGGACCTCCCAGCCGGTCCCATCTCCTAAAGGTCCTCAGCACAGCCACTCTCGAGACCAAGCTTCTAACACAGGGCCCATGGGGAACATTCTGTATGAAGCCGTAGCTCCATCATACCACAGCTGCATCTACTTTATCAACATTCCAAGTCTCCCCCGCCCAGTAATTTTTATACATTTACTAGTATGTGAGGTTTTGGCTTTTGTTTTGTTTTGTTTGTTTGTTTTTCAACCAACTCCTTCAGACTCAGTTCCTTCCCGCTGCAGCTCATCATCCGGTGGGAGACACTTTCAGTCACTGACTTACTGGCAATTCTTTCGGTGTTAGCTTATTAATTATAAGTTAGTATCATCTTGTGCACACACAGCTGTCTTTGTAGTTCTTTCTCTAACAGTCTCCAGTTTTCATTGATTTCGTATACTTCTGCTTTCATTCATTTTGCTTAGATCCTGAACATGTAGCTATCCCCTTAATCCTTCAGATCATTATTTCTTTAGATATTTCTGACTCTTTGCTTTGTCCTTCCCTTTCATTCTCCATACTGCAAAGAATCAATCCCCTTTCCTTCTTGCCTCTTAGCCATCCCTTCTATTACTATTTTTTTAATTTGCAGCATCCTAATGCCTTGAACCCTCCTTTCCAGTTGTCTAAGCTTCCAGCTCTCAATCGATATCTCATCCTACCACTGAATTCCTTCCATTTAAGGACTTCTGCATTGCCTTTGTTCAGATCGTTTCCCCTGACTGTGCCTTTGGTTCCTTTGTCTCCGGGGTGCTTTGTCGTGCCCTGGTGCCTGTGCTGGCTGCAGATTGGCTGGGTCTCTTGGGTGTGGATGGAGACACTGTGTTGCTGGCTGCTGCCTCTGCTCTCCTGTTGTCCCTCACTCACTTGGGTGGCGGTCTGTAATTCTGATCACCAGCGTGGTTAGCTTTAGTGCAGGGCTCTCTTGACCCCGGGCCTGTGGAAGTTTCCCTTCAGCGGTCATTTCACATTTGCTTCTTCAGAAAATCTAAGACTTAATGGTCCTGAGCTGGCATTTAATTCCTCCACTTGGAGCTCCTACAGCAGCCTGGCTGGGTATGGACTGCAGGATGTACCACCGTGTGTATAACCTGGTGTTTTGATCTTTCATGGCCGACACTTTTTCTTCCTCTCCTCGGATAGCAAATGGTTTCCTTACAAGATTCTCGAGCGCTCTATTTCCCAGTTACAGGAGGGGCTCATTGGACAAAGCTCTGAGTGGGATGCAGAGGTCACAACTCTAACTTCTCCTACTGTAGCTCGACATTCCGTCTTCTCTCTGTCCACTGGAAAGCCTTCAGACTCTGCCCTAAAGGTGATTTTCCTTCAAGACTTCTCACTGGACACTTGGAAATTTCACTGTTTCCTTTTCGTCTAAGGCTATGGAAATATAGAAAATATATTTCTATTAGGTCTTTAATACCATGTGTTTTGATTATATTTACCCTTCTTGACTCCTCCAAGATTTCTCTCCCTCCCTATCCACCCAACCTTGTCTCTTATTCCTCCCTCCCCCATCAAGCCCAGTTTGTACTGCCCATATGTTCTTGGATGTGTAGCCCTCCACTGGAGTGTGGTGAACTTACAGGGGCAACACTCAAGACTGACTCTCCCTCTCCCAGAAGGTATCCATTGCCTTGGCTAGAGGTGGGATTTCAGGCCCTCTTCTCCTCTCCATGCCGGGATTTGGTCTGCAGTGAGCTTGCCCAGTGTGCAGGCTGGTACAATGGATGTGAATTCAGTTTGTTGGGAAGTGTACACTTCCCTGCTGTGTGAGTCAGAAGGACACTGTGTCCTTGTATTCAATCACCACCTCGACTTACCCACTGCCTCTGACTCTGCCCCTCTTTCACAATGATACCTGAGCCTTGGGAGGAGGATGTGTGATGTGACTGTCCCATTTAGGGCTTATTTTCTGCACTTTGGTCAGTTAAGGGTCTGTGTTCATCACCATCTACTGCAAATAGAAACTTCTCTAATGGGTGTTGAGAAATGCATTAATCTATGGGAATAATGGTGAGTCATTAGGCATCAGCTTAATATTGGACCCATTTAACAGATTAATAGTAATATGTTCTCACTCAGGGCCTATGATCTCTCTAACCATACAGTGTTAGTCCAACAAAAGTTCAAGGTATGGGTTTCATGCCAAAAAGTGGTTTGTTGCTCTCATGACATTAATGCCACTGCTGCATCAATGAGCATGTCTTGACAGGCCAGTTGTCACTTTTACTCACAGGGTTTACGACTAGATAAAACTGAGGATTATTTTTCTCTTCTGGTAGCATGCATAGCACCTTACAGCACTATGAAAGCTAGCAGTGGAGATGATGCTTTAGGTCAGTAACATCTTATATCTCCATGTTCTGTGATTCAAGGACATTGGTCTTCGATGATAGGGTCTTACTGTCAAGTTGTGGAGAGTAACCAATACCGTTGCAAGAGCCTGTACGTTTGGCATTCCCTAGGACTTCACTGGTCAACAACTCCAACGTAAGTAACCCATTCCTGGCACTGGGCATTTTGTGTGTTGGCCTGTGGTATCTAATAGGAGCACTGTAGTCCCTGTTTTGGATACCTCTATTTTAACTTGTTTTATATATGCGTATTCAGGAAGCTTCTACAGTAGACGTGGGCTTTCATACAATATCTTTGAAAGGTCTTTAATGGTATTTATTCCTAACTATATTCTCTCCTCAATCCTGAATTCCCGTCTCCCATGCTATTTAACCCTTATTGATCCATTGATACCCTTGAACCTTTTATACCAGTGTGTTCTGTCTCCCCTCCCTTGAAAGCCCACCTCTCGGCTCCTTACCTGCATGCTCTGCTCCATCACCTCCTGCATTCTCCAGGAAGTGCAGCTATAGCTCAACTGGACAGAGCCCTGTCCTGAAAACACAGGTCTCCCTGGGGAGTAGACCCCAGCTCCCCAACTCCTGTAGCCTCAGCTCCACCTCATTGCATGCACTTCCTTCCACAACTCGCTTTCAGGACTTTCCTACATGGATTGTGGGTTTTCTGAGTATAGATAAAAAAGAAGGGCCCAGCTTTTGTCAGACATTCCTCTGGTTCCTGGCCCTATTATGCATAATTCCATATATGTCATTTTATCCGTTGTACCAATTACTTTCCTAATGAGAGAGAGAGAGAGAGAGAGAGAGAGAGAGAGAGAGAGAGAGAGAGAGAGAGAGAGAGAGATGGCAGATAACAAGACCCAGGACCTGTGACTAAAAGGTTAAGAGCATGGGAAACACAGGATGTAGAAAAGAAGCCAGCCACACATGTACAGTGTCATTTTACTAAATTAGCATAAATAAATCAGAGACCCAGGCATGGGCACTAGGAGAAACCAAGGGAAATAAGTCACCACCTGCATTAATTCAGGCTGTTACAGTAAACACCATGAACTAGGGTTAATAAGAACAGAAATGTGTTTTCTCATCTTTCAAGTGGTAGAGCCAGCTTCTACTGGGGCAGCTCCCGTGGACATGCAGATGGCATCATCTGTTTCCTTGTGTCTTCATATAGTCATCCCTCTGTATGCGTATAGTCCTTATACGAACACCAGCCATGCTGGATTAGATGATGAATTTACCTTTCTAAGTGCTGAATCACTAACTAGAACTGCAGATTGGAGAGGCACAATTCCCTCATAGGAGACCCTCTTTCCACAGGAGAAGGGGTCAGAAAGCTGCTCCCCTGTGCACGCTGTCTTTCTTCCTTGCCTTGTACCCACTGTCTTTCCCATGCCCCATGAATAGGGTGCCAGATGGGAAAGGAACTACATGAGAGAAAAGACTACATGAGTGAGTAAATATTTTCTTCTTGGTTAAATCCAGCATTTTCCTCTGAGAATACCCTGCTTTGTCTCATTTTCTGCTCTGGGATGTTTTTGCCTGGTAGCTGTCCTTCAGCTCAGGACAGACTCCAACCCAGGGTCCTTTGTGTTGACTGGAAGCCAGTGTGTTTGTTTTGACCCTGTGGGCAATATAGCAGCGAGACATCTAAGGCCCATGAGTTAATGTTTTGAAGACACATTTTAAAAGCTCACTGTCTGGAAGGCCCCTGAGGGTCCTGTTACTAGAAGAATGGTTAGAGCATAGTGTTCTCAACCCTGCTTATATAAGGAACTGGGAGAGTCTGGGATTTTGAAAAGACACTAATAAGTTTTGAAATATAACCCCTAGCTAACTGATAACCTAAACAGGATTTCATGCGTAGTTTCCAGGGTTGAATTTTCTAATCGATGACAGACATGCTTTAATCAAGGTGTTTGTGTTGGTTTCTCCATACTGCACGCAGTCATTGCTGGAATGCTCTTAACCAGTGGGGGATTCAAAGATTAAGCCCTTCCAGGCCAGAGCCCCTGCCCAGAAGCACTTAACCAAAACAAAACGACTCCATGTATTACTATGTGCTTTGTTGTTATTTGTTTCAGTTTGGTATTCTTTTTATCTTACTGGATGCTGTTTGTCTATTTTGATCTTCTGAGTTTTTTGTTTTGTTTTGTTTTTTGAGAAAGAGAAAATGAACCTGAGAAAGGGTGGGGAAGGAAGTAGGAAGAGGAAAGAATATGATTAAAATATACTGTACGGGGACAATCTTCACACTGGCACAAGTCAGTGAAGTGTTGCTTTTGCCCAGGACATGCCAGTCAGTGGGAGACAGTTCCCTTCTTATAGGGCTCTTGCCAATGATAAAGGCACACACTCTCAGTTGTCTGCCGATTCGGTGTCTAGGAGAACGGTGTGGTTTGATCAGATGTGCATGGGAAAGAAGAGAGCTGGAATCTGAATGCATCACACTTCATATGCATGTATGGCGGCTCTGGCTGGGGACTGAGTATCTACACTTGGCCCTAGAAACCAGCGTGAACCTGAACCAAGTCTCTCCCTCGTTGTATAGTGTCACATAATCGAACTAACTTAAAAACAGATGCTCCCCAGAGCAGGCTCCTGAAACTCACAGAGAGAACGTCCATGATGGCAGCATCATGAAGAGTCTCCTATGTCCTAATCCCACAGGAAAGGGACTCTGAAGTAACCCACTTGTTCTTTGGGTTCTTATCTATTTCTTCAGCGCTTGCTGCTTGAGGTTCCACCTTACTAGGGTTGTTTCCAACGAGGCCATTGCCCTCTTCCCAGCCCATCAAGGGCCATGCTGTTCCGCATGAATCTCTAGTGCACACCAGTTACTGGTAGATCTTTGCATTTAGCTTTGTTGACACAAGTTACAAGGCAAACAAAGATGAACTGGCGCATAGACCCTCAGCATGGACGAAGTGGTGGGGAAGCTCTCCGCCTTTCTCAGCTATGACACTTTCTTTCTCCCGCTGTAACCTTGAGTGAGATCATTGCCTACGGTGGGTGCTTGAGTCAACCTTCCTCCTGAGAAGAGCACCTGGTGAGCTTCCTTCAAACCAAACTTGAGACTCTAGGACTCTTCGTCAAGAGGGACTAAGGCCTGGCTTGGCACTGGCTCTCTAACTCAGAACTGAATGTCCCCGGCACACTGGACACTTTCATGATTTGAATATGAAATGTCCTCCACATCCTAACTCGCAAACGGAATGCTTCATTTCGGGCTGGAGGTACTTTTGGGAGGATGTGGAACTGAGAGGGGAGATCAGGCTAGAGGGCATGGGTCACCGGGGACTGACCTTTGTAGGTTCTATCTAGTCCTTGGTCCCTCCGTCTCTCTGTGTTTGCTCTCTAGAATAGCATCCTTTTGGTGTGATCCTGTTACCACTCGGACGCTGGCAGTGGGTATCTCCCTGCTTTGGTGAATATCTACTCACTTCACCATGGACTGAGAAGCAATGGGATCAGGGACCATAAACCGAAATCTCTGACACTAGGAATCCAAATAAACTTCAAAGGAACCTTTAAGGCTCCCTCTTGGTGGTCACAGCTATGTGAGCATAACTCATATGGGGGCCATTGGGGTTGGATTTGAAACCTTTCCCCTTGGTTACTCCCATGGGTTAAGAGACAGAGGATGGAGACGCCCGCGGCGGGGAGACCGGCATGCAGATGCATGCGGCGGATGTGGGATAGTCCAAGCATGAAACAGTGAAGCTCACACTGAGAGCAGATCACCCCACTACAATTAAATCAAGTAGGTTTCTTGGCGCCTAACCTGCAGAGTGGGAGGCCTTTTATTGGCGAGGTCCTCTGGCAAACAGGGAGACTGGTCCTGTCCCTGAAGACCTTCCTGGGTGGGGAGAGTGTTCTTGGCCCCCGGCAGGACACAGGAAATGGAGCAGGGGCATTCCCCGACCCCCTTGACCCTCCAGTTAGTCTGCAAGGGCTGGTCCCCTCTGCTGGGGTTGCTCCTCCTCTGCTGCAACCTCTCTCTCCCTGGCCCATCCCAGCTTGCACCCAGAGGCCTCCTTCACCCTCCCTCCCTTCCGCAGGGCCATGGGATCACCCAGTTTAGCCTGTTTGGGCTCTGGGTCAGGAGCTCGGGACTGAGGGCAGTGGGAGTTTCTCTGTTTTGGTGGCTGGCCTGCAGAGTGGTAGACCTTTTGTTGGAGAGGTCCCTGGTGAACGGGGAGCCTGGTCCTGTTCCTGAAGACCCTTCTGAGTGGTGAGAGGGATCTCGTTCCGCGGCGGGAGCCAGGAAACGGAGCGAGGGCATCTTGTAAGTGGGGCCCCTGGCCAGCAGGAAAACCTGATCCTGCTTTAAGAGACCCATTAGATAGCATCGATAGGAGGAGATGGGCAGGCGCCAAGGTAAGAATTCACCCAACAATCTGAAAAACAACATGAAAACACCAGAACCCAATGATCTTACAACAGAAGGACTTGAACACCCTAACACAGAAGAAGTGGAAAAAATAGACTTTATGAAAGCAATAGAGTCCCTTAAACAACATGTAAAAAATGCTCTTATAGAAATGGATGAGAAGTATAACAAAAAGTTTGAAGAAATGAATACGTAAATGATACCCTGGGAAACCAAGAAAAAACAATCAAACAGGTAATGGAAACAGTTCAAGAATTGAAAACTGAAATGGAAGCAAGGAAGAAAACACAAACTGAGGACCAGCTGGATATGGAAAATCTAGGTCAATGAGCAGTGACTACAGAAACAAGCATAATCAATAGAATACAAGAGATAGAAGAAAGAATCTCAGATTCTGAGGACACCGTAGAGAAAATAAACGCACTGATCAAAGAAAACAGCAAAGCCAACAAATTCTCATCACAAAACATTCAGGAAATATGGGACACAATAAAAAGACCAAACCTAAAAATAATAGGGATAGAAGAAGAAGAGTCACAGCTCAAAGGCCCAGAACATATTTTTAACAAAATTATGGAAGAAAACTTTCCCAACATAAAGAAAGATATTCCTTTGAATATTCAAGAAGCATACAGAACACCAAACAGACTGGCCATACTAATTTCTAACAAAACGGACTTCAAACTAAAATCAATCAGAAGAGATTGAGATGGACACTTTATACTCATAACAGGAACAATTCATCAGGATGAAGTCTCAATCCTGAATATCTATGCCCCTAATATGAAAGCACCCACTTATGTAAAGGAAATATTACTAGAACTTATGGCAGACATCAAACCACACACACTAATAGTAGGAGACTTCAACACATCTCTATCACCAATGGACAGGTCAATCAGACAGAAACCTAATAGAGAATTAAGAGAATTGTTGGAGGTAATGAAGCAAATTGACTTAACAGACATCTATAGAACACTTCACCCAAATAAGAAAGAATATACCTTCTTCTCTGCAGCTCATGGAACCTCCTCAAAAAATTGACCACATACTCGGAAACAAAGGAAACCTCCACAGATACAAAAAAATATCAGTGTCCACCTGTGTCTTATCAGATCACCACGGATTAAAATTAGAAGGCAACAACAATGCTACCCCCAGAAAGCCAAGAAACTCATGAAAACTGAACAGTCAACTACTGAACCACACCTGAGTCAAGGAAGAAATTAAGAAAGAAATGAAAGTCTTCCTTGAATTTAATGAAAATGAAGAGACAACATACTCAAACCTATGGGACACGATGAAAGCAGTGCTAAGAGGAAAGTTCATAGCACTAAGTGCTCACTTAAAGAAAATGGAGAAAGCATACATTGGGGACTTAACAGCACACCTGAAAGCTCTAGAAAAAAAAGAAGCAGACACGCCCAGGAGGAGTAGAAGACTGGAAATAATCAAACTGAGGGTGGAAATCAACAAAATAGAAACTCAGAAAACAGTCCAAAGAATCAATGAAACAAAAAGTTGGTTCTTGGAGAAGATCAACAAGATCGACAAACCCCTATCCAAACTAATCAAATGATAGAGAGAGAACACGCAAATAAATAAGATCAGAAATGAAAAGGGGGACATAACCACAGAAACAGAGGAAATTCAGAGAATCATTAGATCTTACTACAAAAGCCTGTATGCCACAAAACTGGAAAATGCAAAAGAAATGGACATTTCTTTAGATAAGTACCATATATCAAAGCTAAACCAAGACCAGGTGAACGATCTAAATAGACCTGTTAGTTGCGAAGAATTAGAAACAGTTATCAAAAATCTCCCTTCCAAAAAAAGCCCAGGACCAGATGGTTTCAATGCAGAATTCTACCAGAACTTCTAAGAAGAGCTAATACCTATACTCCTTAATGTATTTCATAATATAGAAACAGAAGGGTCATTGCCAAATTCCTTTTATGAAGCTACCGTTACCCTGATACCAAAACCACACAAAGACCCAACCAAGAAAGAGAATTACAGGCCTATATCACTCATGAACATCGATGCAAAAATTCTCAATAAAATACTGGCAAACGGAATCCAAGAACACATTAGAAAAATTATCCATTATGATCAAGTAGGCTTCATCCCAGAGATGCAAGGATAGTTCAACATATGCAAATCTATCAATGTAATCCATCATATAAATAAACTGAAAGAAAAAAACCATATGATCATTTCATTAGATGCTGAAAAAGCATTCGACAAAATTCAACACCCCTTTATGATAAAGGTCTTGGAGAGATTAGGGATACAAGGGTCATACCTAAATATAATAAAAGCTATTTACAGCAAACCGACAGCTAACTTTAAATTAAACGGAGAAAAACTCAAAGCCATCCCACTGAAATCAGGAACACGACAAGGATGTCCACTCTCTCCATACCTCTTCAATATAGTGCTTGAAGTTCTAGCAATAGCAATAGACAACATAAGGGAATCAAGGGGATTCGTATTGGAAAGGAAGAAGTTAAGCTTTCGTTATTTGCAGATGATATGATAGTATACATAAGCGACCCCGAAAACTCTACCAAAGAACTCCTACAGCTGATAAACACCTTTAGTAATGTGGCAGGATACAAAATCAACTCCAAAAAATCAGTTGCCTTCCTATACACCAAGGATAAGGAAGCGGAGAGGGAAATCAGAGAAGCATCACCTTTCACGATAACCACAAATAGCATAAAATATCTTGGGATAACTCTGACCAAGGAAGTGAAAGATCTATTTGACAAGAATTTTAAGTCTTTGAAGAAAGAAATTGAGGAGGACACCAGAAAATGGAAGGATCTCCCTTGCTCTTGGATCAGGAGGATCAACATAGTAAAAATGGCAATTCTACCAAAAGCAATCTATAGATTCAGTGCAATCCCCATCAAAATCCCATCAAAATTCTTCACAGATCTGGAGAAGACAATAATCAACTTTATATGGAAAAACAAAAAACCCAGAATAGCCAAAACAATCTTATACAATAAAGGATCGTCTGGAGGCATTACCATCCCTGACTTCAAACTCTATTACAGAGCTTCAGTATTGAAAACAGCTTGGTATTGGCATAAAAACAGAGAAGTCGACCAATGGAATCGAATAGAAGACCCGGACTTTAACCCACAAACCTATGAACACCTGATTTTCGATAAAGGAGCTAAAAGTATACAATGGAAAAAAGAGAGCATCTTCAACAAATTGTGCTGGCAAAACTGGATGTCAATCTGTAGAAGAATGAAAATAGATCCATATCTATCACCATGCACAAAACTCAAGTCCAAATGGATTAAAGACCTCAATATCAGTCCAAACACACTGAACCTGATAGAAGAGAAAGTGGGAAGTACTCTACAACACATGGGCACAGGAGAACACTTCCTACGTACAACCCCAGCAGCACAAACACTAAGGACATCATTGAATAAATGGGACCTCCTGAGACTGAGAAGCTTCTGTAAAGCAAAGGACACTGTCACTAAGACAGAAAGGCAACCCACTGACTGGGAGAAGATACTCACCAACCCCGCAACTGACTAAGGTCTGATCTCCAAAATATATTTAAAGAACTCAGGAAACTAGACCGTAAAAGGCTAATCAACCCAATTATAAAATGGGGCACTGAGATGAACAGAGAATTCTCAACAGAAGAAGTTCAAATGGCCAAAAGACACTTAAGGTCATGCTCAACTTCCTTAGCGATCAGGGAAATACAAATCAAGACAACTTTAAGATACCATCTTACACCTGTCAGAATGGCTAAAATAAAAAACATCAATGATAGCCTGTGCTGGAGAGGTTGTGGAGAAAGGGGTACACTCATCCATTGCTGGTGGGAATGCAAACTTGTGCAACCACTTTGGAAAGCAGTGTGGCGGTTTCTCAGGAAATTCGGGATCAACCTACCTCTGGACCCAGCAATACCACTCTTGGGAATATAACCAAGAGATGCCTTATCATATAACAAAAGTATATGCTCAACTATGTTCATAGCAGCATTGTTTGTAATAGCCAGAACCTGGAAACAACCTAGATGCCCTTCAATGGAAGAATGGATGAAGAAAGTATGGAATATATACATATTAGAGTACTACTCAGCAATAAAAAACAATGACTTCTTGAATTTTGCATGCAAATGGACAGAAATAGAAAACACTATCCTGAGTGAGGTAAGCCAGACCCAAAAAGAGGAACATGGGATGTACTCACTCATATTTGGTTTCTAGCCATTGAGAAGCTAAATAAGAAGATGAACCCCCCCAAAAACATATAGGCATCCTCCTGAATATTAACCTTCATCAGGCGATGAAAGGAAACAGAGACAGAGACCCACATTGGAGTACCGGACTGAAATCTCAAGGTCCAAATCAGGAGCAGAAGGAGAGAGAACACGAGCAAGAAATTCAGGACTGCGAGGGGTGCATCCACACACTGAGACAATGGGGATGTTCTATGGGGAACTCACCAAGGCCAGCTGGCCTGGGTCTGAAAAAGCATGGGATAAAACCGGACTCACTGAACATAGCGGACAATGAGGACTACTGAGAACTCAAGAACAATGGCAATGGGTTTTTGATCCTACTGCACGTACTGGCTTTGTGGGAGCCTAGGCAGTTTGGATGCTCACCTTACTAGACTGGAATGGAGGCTGGTGGTCCTTGGACTTCCCACAGGGCAGGGAACCCTGATTGCTCTTAGGGCTGATGATGAAGGGAGACTTGATTGGGGGAGGGGGAGGGATATGGGAGGGGGTGGCGAGGAGGAGGCAGAAATCTTTAATAAATAAATAAATAAAATATTATATATATATATATATATATAGAGAGAGAGAGAGAGAGAGAGAGAGGGGGGGGGGGGATGCGCCTAGAAAGAAAGGCTGCAAAGAAATGGCCTTCTTGTCCCCTTCAGAGATATTTGGAGATAGGAAACATGGGTCGGCCTAGATGGCCCATTCAAGGTCAGGTACCAGAAAGGGCAATAGGCTCCTTCCTGAAAGGGACATTTTTTGTCACTTTATGGTATGACCTATCCACGGTCACATGAGCAGGAGGCGCCTCATTCTCACTTACACTAGGTCTCCTCTTTATATGTCACTTGTGTGTGCCCAGGAGGAAAGGGGTTCTCTTTTAAAACAAACCAAAAGCAAACTACTGTCCTTCAGAACTCAGGAAAACTGTCTGTAATACACCCTACATGTCTCAGCCCCTGAGAGTCTAGGGACACATCTGGATCCTCAGAAAAGCCACACAGTAGCTTCATTATGTTTTCACGGAGGGCAGCACATCCCTGTAGCAATTTGTACCATGGCAGCTGTCAGGGAGGGACGCAAACACCCTTTAGGCCAGAGTTTCTGAGTCCGACCTCCATGCACAAAGTCCCTACACCCACCCAAGCCAGCTGGCTGGACATCAAGCAGAGAACGGGTGTGCTTGCCTCTGGACTCCTGGGAATGTCTACGCCGTGGAGTCCCATGGCAGTGGAGGAGCTCCCGCTGCTGAGGGGGATGTGGAAGGGAGGGGGTGCCATTGTAAGGGAATCTAGTGTTTATGGGATCCAAACAGAAATGTGGCCTCCTTTGTCCTCTCAAGCTGATAAAGTGTGGGACTGTCTGGTTTGGTTGTGAGGACATTGTTCCCACAAGCCACTCCTTGTTGCTCCTCAGCTCACTACGCGCTGTGTGTCATGGCTCTTGGCTTCTAGATAGCCATAAGGCGGCAATAAACAAACGGTGTGCCTTTTGTTAAGTGTTAATATGCGCTTTATTGGGAGGCTTAAAGGCCAGATGGTTGTGTAAGATTTTTCCCCTAAACGAGGTGGGGTTCCTAGAGTTCCTGACATCACTAACAGGAGGAAAAGATTATCAGGAAGGAAAGGAGGACTTCCTCCTTCTCCAGGAAGGCTGACAGATAAGCGGCCTCGGGCCAGTCCTTGGGAAGGCTCCAGCGTGAAGCACGGGCTTCCAGCTGGAAGCCCCAAAGCAACTCACCCCATTGGAAAACAGAAGTCAGAGACAAGAAAGACCTTCACTTCTCAGTCTGATGTCTTTGAGCCTGTGTATGGGACATGGGGTGGCAAAGCCCATGTGCATCACAGTGGGAAAAAAGAGAAGCTGGAGGATGGGTTGGAGCTCCTAAAGATCCATCCTGTCCCCACTCTCTATTCCTGGTTGGAACAGATGGCCTCACACTCCTGGAATAGCTCTACGTCGCTGGTGTCCCTTTGCCAGGAGAGGCCTTGGTAGCTCTGGAGGTGACCACACCAGGAGAGCAAGAGCAACTTCTCTACTTCACTCCATAAGACACAAGTCCAGGGTACTGAAAACCCAAGCACGGCTCTTCTTGGGGCAGTCTTCCTCCTCCAGCTTAGGTCTATAAGAAGATTTCTTACTTCCTCCTAAAAAGCAGAAGTCAATTCCAGATATTGATCTCAGACTATTCTTGTGGAAAAGCAAATCAACTTGAACAGAATCAGGAAAGAACTCGAGAAGTGCCCAAAGGTTCATCAGATGAAAAGAAAAGAAAGATACAGAAGTGGCAAAGAGGCAAGGATGTAAATGGGGGATTGGGTACAAATCAGGGCCACCGAGTTTAGGCTCAAATGGTACCCAGATCAGCTCTGCTTTGCCCTGTGTCTACACAGAAATAGGTACTTCTGAGCCCTGGTTTCTCACCTCTGAGGTTGGGTTAGGAAAGGGTCTCTTCCCGAGATACTGTGATGGAGCTTGGGTGTGCAGGAACAAAACAGTGGTGGTTGTTCGTTCATACCAGGCCTTCTGAGCCTGCTCCCCAGGCTGTTTTCCCCATTACTGACCTGCAGAGATTGTAAATTCTGTGATCGCTTACCCGCAAGCTCAGAGACAAGCTCAGAATTGATTCTGACAGCCCCTGAACGCACAGCCCTTCTGGCAGAACTTTTCTGCTCACAAAGTCGCCAACTAATTATGCTAAACAAGCTTCATTCTGAGCCAGAAATGCGATTGCTCAGATGTTTCCTTAGAGAGGTAGACCAGGAGGCTTATTTTCTCTGTGCAACCAGGGAGCTGATAAGACAGCAGAGGGATGTAGTGACACACAGAAGGGAAGGAGACCAAGAAAGGGGAAAGAATGTGGTCCTCAGGCCCAGGTCCTCTGCCTTCCTCTGCACAGGCCTGCGGCTTCATTCCGCCAGTGGCTTTTCAATGTAGTGGTGAACGTGGAGAGTACCACAGCCCGAGAGTACCACACTGGCACAGTTCACCACGATGAGTAGTAAAGGAAGATGATGCCAGCCCTGGCCAAGTCCAGCAGCAGTGAGCTTCACTCTACCCTCTAAGGCAGGTGCAAGCCCTCCTTGCTCCATTCATGGAAACCCAGTGTCTTTTTGTCTCTTTTGTATCACCTGTTGCTGCCAATCAAATGTCGCTCTGGTTTTACAGCTGCTGTCCAAAGGCTTCTGCTCACAGACTCTCTGCAAATGATTGGCTAGCAATAGTGTAGTGCCGAATTTCATGTATGTATGTCTCACCTTTAAAATCCAGGGAAAAGGAAGGGCCGAGTTTGTCAGCATGCTGGCCCAACCAGCTTGGCTAGCCAAGGCTCTTGCAGAAGGCCACTGCACCGAAACCTTGAAGGTGCAGATCAGCCCTGTAGTCTCATTGTTCACAGTAAAAACAATATTTAAAAAAGAAACCTTCAACCTTCAGGAGTCACCACATTCATATTTGTGGGTTTTAATGTGTTAGATGTGACCTTGACAGGGCAAGCAAGAAATTATTCAGACCATGGAACACTGGGCAAAGGGTGTCAGTTGGAAGGCCAGGAAAGCCAGCCTCCAAACAGAATTGGATGGAATTCTTGCAGAATTATGAATGCTCTGTTAGGCCAATCTCAATGTCTTAAATAGTTAGGGTAGAGTTATTAATATCAGCCATGTATACTTTTATAATATCCTTTCCTGTCAACAGCATTTTATTAGTCCAGTCAGCCAGGACAGCCTTCCCGGCAATACGTTGGAGCATCCAAGCTCTCCTAACATTCGATACAGTTCCCACTCTAGTTGTGCCTAGAGCTAGGGCTCTGGGGTATGGATTGGCCCACAGAGATACTTGGAGATGTCTGATTTACAACGCCACTGATTTGCGCTGTTGATGTAAGTGGCCAGAGAGGTTTCCATGCAACCGATAGTCCATTATACACATCTGGAGAGAAAGGCACACAATTAGATAGGGGATGGACGAGATGGGAAAAGTGTCCAGATCTTGTTAAACTCTTTTACAGCCCTGAGAGTCTTACTTAACTTCAGCTCCTCCTTCAAGAACACACACACACAAACAGGCATGCATGCTCTCTCAAGTGCTCTCTCTCTCTCTCTCTCTCTCTCTCTCTCTCTCTCTCTCTCTCGGAGAGAATGTACAACGTGCATGTAGACTTCCAAGGACAGTAATAATTGCAGTAATAGCAGCATTTAATAAATAAAAGCACAAAGCGATTAATAAATAAAAGTCATTCAGAAGTGCAGAGTTTGACTTGAGGAAACTTCAGTTTGTGAATTTGGCCTCAGTCTCAGCAACAGTAGAGAGTGATTAGCTCATCCCTGTGCCCCAACATATTTCTTCAGGGCATCCCATTATTGTAGCTCTGATTTTAAATCAGAGATGGCCAGCACCATTATTCAGTAGCTAATATTACTGTAGCAGGTCACTCCATTTCCTTCCTGTAGTAGCAAGTATCTATGCTTTTATGGTGTGCACTCTGGCAGGCCCATGAGCTAACCCGAGGCCGTATTCCCCACTAACTAATAGCAGCCACGGTGCCGCTCGTGACTCAGCTTCCTGTGCACCTGGTATCCAGTCTGATCCTTCCAAGAGGTGGCCTGAGGGAAATGGTGTCACTTTATGAGACCACGCTGCTTGTCTCACCTGAGAGCAGATCTTTAGGCCTATGAACCCTATTTGTCCTGAGCATGCAAGAGGCATCTCTACACTGATTTAGCTGGTCTTCTATTCTCACCCAAACCATAATTATTAGACTGGTCTTCTTATGGTGGCTACGGAAGACTACTTTCACCCTGCAACTGGAGAAAAAAAAAAGTTGCTCTTTCTCAGCCCATACCCTTACTTTTCATCCCATACCATACCCATATTTCACACACTAGCAGAAGCCAAGTACCAAGGACAGACACGTGGGAGCTAAGACTTCTGACCCAGAGAACTGAAACACGAGGAGTAAACTCTCTAACCAAAGCCCCAACCTATGAACCCAAGAGACAGAATAAAAATAGCATAAAAGATATCACTGAGGCACAGCTTGAAGGAGTGGGCCAAATCCTCAAAGGCCTGGAAACCGGTTTCCAAAGAATATATACTCTGTTACGAATAGCTAAAGGCATGTGCGTGTGTGTGATTGCAAGTTTTATGTCATGCCCCTTTGAGGAAGATTAATATCAGACGGATCAGTCTTATGGCACTGGATGGGCTTGATTGATACAGATGTGACTGGCAGATCACAAAAGCTGTTATGTACAATGTGTTGGAAATGTTCACTTACGGGATGAAACTTCCGTGGTTCAAAACCTATGATGCTAGAGAGTGCAAAATTATCTGAAGGAAAAATAGCCAGAAATAAGATGTCAACAACTTCATTTTCGTAGCCTATATTGATGACTGTGAAAAACTTTTGGCATCAATAAAACTTGAGTGATCGCCTTTTCCAATTGTCCAAAATGAGAAGCAGACCCGAAAGCGGCACATTTCTGCCAAGGGAGAATTCTCTTAATTATCCCCAAACCTCATTTGCTGCAGGGTTTAACAAACAGCCAACTCCTTTCCTTTCTCTAACATGACCCCGTGTGTGTGCTCACTTGCACATGGTCATGCACCTGCATGCGTGTACACAAATGCACATCCATGCGGGTTTCTAACAAGGACAAGGTGACTTGGAAACATGACGAGCAGACTTGCTAAGTAAAAATATGGGCAAGAGTGCAGGACAGATAACAAATCTTTGCCAAAATCTGTATCACAGGGGACCCCGTTTGCTAAGAGGTCCTCAGCCTCTGTGTTTGGATAAGTGAGGGTTTGGATTACTCAAAGTGACTGGCCTTTTAAAACCACACAGAATTCTTCTTTTTGGAATAAAACCTCAGGACTCGTGAGGTTCAAAGAAGTAGAAAAGCCACATCCCTCAGGACTAAACCGGAGAGGAAAAGAAGCCGTGGCCAAGAGCATTGTTCCCAGCTTACACAGCATCACCTCCCTGTCTACATACCCGTTGTGATTTGGAAAGGAGGTTAAGGGTCCGGCTTAACCACCAAAATTAGAAGTTTGAGTCCAGGAGATAGCAGCCTGGAACTGCATCTGGATGGGCCTGAAGGGAGCCTGTGCATTCTTTATGGACCGCCGCAAAGCTGCTGTCTCCTTAGTGACTAAATCCAAGAAGCCGGAGATAAACGTCCAAAGGGCAGTGTTTTCTAAGGGAAGAATGTAAAAGGAGCAGATGGGACTTCATCTCCCTAGTGTTTGGGGGATTATTAGATTACCATTCCAGAGCAGGAACATTCTGACTTAATGTAGTGTTTGGACTCAAGAGGAGAAGGCTGAACCAAGGCAAATCCGTTGAGTTCAGAGATGGGGAAGGATCTCTCCTCTTCCAAGTTTACTGTTTGCTTCTTCTGTTGATTCATTACATCTGCAAACCCTAATACTTTTTTCTTGTGATTGCCATTTTTTTTTTTTACCTTTTCCAAGTCTCCTTATTGGGATTAGCTCTTAGTCAAGAATATTTACATGAAGCCCATCTTGGCCAGGTCAGTATAGGGACCACTGAATACTTTGACCCCAGACTACCTGGTCACTTCTTTCTTCTTTCCCCTCACCCTGGCACAGTGTTTAGCATCCAAGGAACCTAAGCAAGGTTCTTTCCCTGCATAAAACCAGCCAAGCAAGTTCAGTGATTGCTAGATTGATGCTATTATCCAAGTAGGCAAAGCAACAACCACCTTTATAAGAAGTTTTCTGTACTGTGTTGATTGTGCTTCAAGGGGACTGTCTCAGCAAACATCACCAGCCCAACAGGCACCAGTAGCACCCAGCTCTGTCACAAGTCTACAAAGGATGCTTGAAAACTCCTTCCTAATAAGCAGAAATTTGGAACAGCCTGCTATGCTTTTGTTTAAAGTAGGAGCAGTTTTTAAGCGCAGCTATTGTTTTCTTACGTTCACTTTCCTTCCTTCGTTTCCTGTGCATACCGTTGGCATTTGTGCACTGAAAGTGAGCCACATTGCAGAATGTGCATGATGTCACCCCCGGAGGACCTCACGCAGGGGAATTCCAAGTCAGATGCTATGCCTCTGTGAAGACCCACGACCAATCTCAAGCCACTGTCCAGCCTGCTAACCTCCCTGTCCTTGGTGAACACAGGTGCCTTTGAATAGCAGAGGGGACACTTGGGAGAGAGAGTAAGAGAGGAAGCCAGAGCAGCTTCTGCCAGCCAGTGGGCTTTCAGATGATGTCATAAACTGTCCTGGATTCTCTGAGTTAACATTGCACCATTTTCATATTTCTCTTCTAGACTTTATAATTATAATAGATGCAATATTTTAAAGAGCTTTTCATGAAATTATCCTTGGAATGAAAAAAAATACTAATGTATGTAAAGAAACATATTCTGGTAATGAGTGTTGCTCAGTGACATAGTTCCTGCCCACTATGTGTTGAACACTATATTCCACACCAAGTACCATTCACATGCACACACGTACACACATGCATGCACACACAAGTACATGCACATGCACACACAGAAGTATCAGTTTACGAACTTGGGTTATAGAGCAGGACAGGGACTCGCTTATCTCGTGACACATCTCCCAGCTCCTTTTAGAGCAAATCCCTCGTCTCCTTTCCCACCGCCCATGCAGGACCCCTTTGTTCACTTCCCTCTCCTTCCTCCCAAGAAGAATCCCTTCAGAGTCCACGGTTTTATAGTTTATATTCTTGCCTACTAATTACACTCACAAACCATGTTTGCTATTACTTGAGTTCCCATGAAGACCTGTAATAATGATGGTTTCCAGTGCTGGACAGGAAACGTCAGAGCCTGGGAGCCACAACATGTAGAAAGTCAGAGCCCAGAAACGCTGTGCACTGTGGGCTAACCTAGGCAGATGAATGGAGCTTTTCCGGGAAAACACACACACACTGAGTAATTGGGGAAGGAAGGGCAGGGCTTCTGCTAGATGTCAGGTGTGCACATGGCATCAGGTGACTTAGTTAGGTCAGGTCACACCCATTCCCTGAGAAGCAGGTGTCCTCTGGGAATGTCTACAGTGTCCTTTCCTTGGCAGCCAAACTACAGAAGGAGGACAGTGCTGGGACTCCCGGAGGCAACCCTCACCTCAAAAGGACCTTGACGAGACATAGATTCTTAGATGCCGCTGCCATGATCTCATTACCCATCCGCCTCCAACCCTTGGGAAGCCCCTGCTACAGAAGGAAGCAGTGCCGGGTTCTAGACGTGGAGCGCAGACGCCCAGGCTGCAAGAGCACATGCTCTTCCGAAAGAAGACAAGTGGTAGTGCTAGGAGCTTTCCTTGCATCTAAAGACAGAAGAACAGCAAGTGCTGTGAGATGGGATGGGGCAGCCAGGCCCCCAGAGGCCAGTTTAGTGTCTTACCAGAGCAGGTGCCCCTAGAGAGACCTGGGTGGCGTCTGGAGGATGCAGCTGCACAGTGACAATCTCCATGCTTAGCTGTGGCCCCAGTGCTGTGGCACAGAAGACAGAGCCATGCACACCTGGTTGAGGGGCAAAAGGGGAATGCAGAAAGAGCAGAAACTGAGGACCTGTGTAGGCAGGGAGGCTCGTTCCCTGCACATTGATCTTTTTTTTCATAGAAACCCATAGAAGAGCCAAAATTCCTTCTCCAGGGTGCCTCGGAACATAAAAGTCAAAATGTTAAGTTTTCCAAATGGAGTCTATTAATACACTGCAGGAGGGAGAGATAGGGACAAGGTGATTTTGTACCATATGAGAAAGAAAGGGCGGACAAAGGGGAAATGAAGCAATTCTAACGCAGAGACCTCTTGAGGGGGCCATCTGGAGGGAGGTTTCAGCTAAGTGTAGCAGAATGGGTACATGAAGGCATCCGAATGATAAAGCAAATACAATCTTGGCAAGAGAAACTGTTAATAAAAACAAAACGAATGTGTGGCAAGGCACGTGAGGCAGAACGTAGGCCTGGAGAAAAGATAGTGAAAATGAGAGAGACGAGCCAGATGGAGAGGCCAGTGGGGGCTACGCAGGATGCACTGAGAGATGTGTGTGTGTTGTGAGCAGAATGGGGTCCTGAGTGAGGACACGGAGCTCACACACCTGGAGGGTCTCAAAGAGAACCACTGTGTTTCAAATTTACTATTTTATAATATTCTGGTGTTTGTTCTAATGCTCAAAAGCATCAGCTAAAATTATTCTCTAAAACAATACACCATATCTCTCAAGAATCTCGGGTGTCCTGAAACCCAAACGGTACCTCTCAGGGGTGTGCGTAACTCTGACACCGCACATCTGGACATCTACAAAGCAGAGGTGCCATGGTTTTGGCAAATGGAGAAGTCAGATGGGTGGTGAAATTTGGGGCCAATGAGCAGAAGGCAATGCGAAAAATGTCGAGGGGTGCTTTACCATGTATGAGGGGCTGGTGGGAAATGGAGATGAAGAAGAGTAGAAGATAAAAGATAGGGCTATGGGCTTTGATGGCCTCCATTGGAAAGGGGCTGTAGGAGAATCAAAGCAAGCCCAAAGCAGAAGTAGGGTAAGGAGGTGCTTGATTTATGTCTGAAGACGTGTTGCTCATGTTGCCTATGGGCCATCAGACAGGAGACACCGAGGAAGACAATGGGTCCATTGTTCAGGGAGGTCTGTGCTAAAGACAGCATTGGGGAGTTACTCACTATGTAAGGCCAAGTTGAAAGCCCAACATATTCAGTTTCACCATTAGGGTATGTATATAGGGTTAACTAGATGCTTTCCTTCTCCCAAAAAGTTTACAGCCTGGCTAAGAAGACATGATCTCACCTTATAGCAACACCAGGGAGAGAATGGTAGGTGGTGGCAGAGGCGAACTGAACCCTTACTTGCCTCGAGTCAAGGCTCAAGTGAAAATGTTGTTGTGGAATCTTCTAGAAAACAAGGGAAGTGAGGGTAGCTTCTGCTACCAAAACATTTGACAGATGGTTTTATGAGAAGGGCTAGCGCAGGCTCAGGGTTCTGTAGACTACTGTGGAACGCACCTGGAGGAAGCATTTCTCTGGAGCTCCTGGCAACATGCAGAGAACTGAAGTCTGCTGAATGGAGGCAAAGGAGAGGCACTGAGGATTGTGCCAGGTGGGGGAGGCACTCCAAACACCTGGTCACTGTAACATGGGCACTTACACCCGTGTACCGCATCACCAACTGCCAACTGCAGCCAGGAAACCAGTGATTGGAAGGGGGGACGAGGAACCTGCAGGGTGGACAGAATACGGTAGCCTGTTGCCAGTAGGGGAAGTGAAATGCGAGGTGCAGATGGTGGCCGGATGGTTGTGTGCAATGTCAATAAACAAAGGCAAGACGATTGCTTCTACAGCGGAACTGTGCTTCAAATGTGTTTTCATGGGACCAATGAGAAAAGCGGAGGAATTCCGAGCAGAGACATTGTGGGTTGGGGCATCCGGGTCACTGAGAAGACCCCTGGTTCTAATGTCCCATTCATAAACTTGGCACGTCTCGGTTCTTACACCAATCACTCTCGATAATGGTGGGGTCATTTGTCTTCTCCACAGCAGTAAATGTAGGCTGAAGATTTAAAATATAAAAGAAAACAAACAGTTTGTTTCCCATTATCTCTAAATGGTGATGGAGAACCCTGGGCAGCAAAGGCACTCCGGACTCCTACCCTGTTGATTAAGGGTCTGCAGAAGGTAATTTGCCTTGGGCAATAGACTCTCAGAGCCAGCAGAGAGGGGACCACCCACATGCTTCCTCAGCACATCAGCATCCAGAAAAAGGCCCCAGCATGGCCCTTTCTGGGTGCCCTTCTGTGGATGAGCACCGCAGCGCTCTGACATGGTTCAAGCCAAAGGTTCTTATGTTATATTTACTTCTCGCCTACCAGCTTCTCAGCAAAATTTAAGCTTGGGAGATGGAAATAGACCCAAACACAAACACAGACTCTGACAGGCATGGGGACTTCAGGTCCCCTCGGGCAGAATCTCACCATTTTGCACATTATTGATCATTGTGGTTTCCTTTGTGTGTAGTTGATTGCCACCCCTAGCTTTTGGCCCCGTGGGGCCCACTTGGAAGGAGCAAGAACAGTGCAGCACCAAGTTTAGATGTCCTGTTGGGAGAGGAGGAGGCAGTACTAAATCTCCTCCTTCTTGGACTTGGCTTCCTGTGTGTATCTGAGCCCCTGTTGCTTTCCCAGTGCCCTGTCCCACCAGTGTGCAGTGGCTCCTTCAGATCAGAAACAACCAAAACGGCAAGGCAGCAGGGCCTCTTCTTTGGTCACACTTTTAGTGCCTTTCAGACCATGGAAATGGACTCAGCACATCGACTCCAAGTTGGGAGACATTTGAAAGCATCCCTCAACCTCAGCTCAGCGCTCTGAGGACTGAAAGAGACACCTCTCTCCCCTTCACATCTTCCTTTATATGCTCTAGAACGCATGCGTTTCCCTCTCTCTTGTCACCTGTCATAAAGACCGAGATTGCTTCTTTGCTTCTTCAGTACCCAAGCCTTTCCTCTACTTTAGGGCATTTTGTTCACTAGACTGCATTCAAGATACGTTATATAGAAAGACTGCTTCTGGGTGCTGAAGAGATGAGTCATCTGCTAAAAATGATGGCTGCTCGTCCAGAAGACCTGTGTTTGGATCCCAAAGCACATACAGACACATAACACACACACACACACACACACACACACACATACACACACACACACACACACACACACACACACACACACCACACACGGGAAACCTTGAAAAAAGAAAAGAAATTCCCCTCCACCTACAGGCTTCCTAGGATCTGCAGCTTTCTTTCATGTCTTCTTTGACTGGTTAGTTACTGCTCTCTGTAGCTCCCTTTGCTAACAAGCTCAAGGTAGAGAGTGTTTTTGCTGAATCCTCCTTTTTATGAAGATGATGTCCACACCTTGCCTGGAGAAGGGACACATCTGGGCAGCAGCAGAGACGGTGGCGTTTGTGACTGCATTTGCTTGGCCTGTTTCTGCATTACTCTGTGTTATGCTCTTTACATCGCCTATAATTGAATTCTATTTATTAACTTAACCTGAATGATTTAATACATGTATGAATATAATTTGTATTTTGGTTCTTAATTCTATTACCTGGGTGCATGCTTTGTGCTTTGGTATGCTTTTACTATTTCCTTCCGTCTTTTCTTAGGAACATTGCCCTTATTTTTATTCTCTCCAGTGGTTTGGAAGCATATATCCGGTTTCAAATTAACTCCTGGTTCCCTTTATGGTTTTCCAAAGCCTACAATTTTTTTTTCCTAATTGCCAAAGTCAAGAACATTTAATCACTTTATACTCTCCTGTTAAAGAGGAATTTTCATATGTGTATGCCAGGATGATGGCTCATCCCTTCACTTACCCTTGTGTGCTTATTTTTACAAAGTTATGATTTAAAGGCCATGTTCTGTCAAATTTAATATTTTTTTAATTTTAGACAAACTTGATTCTTTTTTTGAAATCTGAAGTCCAGCTCTGAGTGTGTAATAAGCAAAATTTGAAGTGTGGGCCTTGTGTGTTATGGTTCCCTACACACAAATGCTGACTTTGACTAGTTCTGATACTCATTATCCAAAAAGAGACAAGGATTTTAGGTAATCTAGTCTGTCTCCTGTGAACTAAATGTCTCTCCCTAGAAAAAGTTCATAAACCCCTGAATTCTTTTTAAACTTAACATCTTTAATTTTTATTTTATTGTGTCTGCATGTGTGGGTATGTATGCATGTGTATGTGTGTACGTGTGTGTGTTTACGCGCATATGTCTGTTGGTACCAGCAAAGGCTAGAAGAAAGTATCAGATTCACAGGAGCAGAGTTACAAGGGGTTGTAAGCTGCCCAGTGTGGGTGCTGGGTTCCGAACTCAGGACCTCTGCAGGGGTAGCAAGTACTCTTAGCTGCTGACCCATCCACCCAGCCGCTCTACATTTCTTTCCTGACTTTTGAGACAGGGGATCACTGTGTGATCCTGACTGGCTCTGACTAGCAGCTCTCCTGCTTCTCTCTCTCTGGAAACTGAGTTTACAAATTTATGTCACCACTCGGCTTGATTCACTTAAACATTCCTGTTTTCTTCTCATGAACACTTTCTTCTCCCTTGTGACTTTTCCTGTGCATTTCTTGTAGCTGTGCTTTTCCTTGTGCCCATCAGTCAGAAGCTGGATTTTCCATTCTTGAGATCTCTTACATCTCTCTTCTCATCCTTTGTATATTCCCTCACTCCCTTAGCCGGGGAGTTTCCACTCTGGGTCACTGCTGCTCCTCTTGCCAGCTCTCTTCTGAGCTGTTTATAGCATAGCTTTTTCCTCTCTAACAAAGACTTTAACATTCCTACACTTCTTCTAACTACCATCCAGTCATTTATAAATCTCAGCCTTCCTCAGCCTCTCTCACATATTCATCTCTGATTTATGGACTTCATGATTCTCACATTTTATTCTAAGCATAGCGCTTGAAACATGACAAAGTTTTCCTCTGCGGTAGGTGGTACATCATTTCCCCCACTATCCTAAGACAATTGCTTCTTTTAGTCCCAGGACCGTCTTGCTGTCTCACTAAAGTTACCGGGGTGGGGGGAGGGAAAACCTCTGTATCTCCTCAACTATTCACTAAAATCATAATAGAGCCAAGAATGCCAGCAGACAGGAAGGCTTCATCTGCTTTTTGTCCCCTGCAAGACTGAAGCTGGGAGTCGCGTTGCAGTATGCTGACGGTAGCTGAAGTCTCACAGGTCTCTCTTTTGCTCCTATGTACTGAGTTGATCTGAACCATCCCCTTCTGACATCTTGTTGACTATAAAGATGAAAATGTGTCCCTGGATAGGTGGACGGTCACCACTCTTCTGTCCCTCCTTGCTGGACATCCTTCATTCATAATGCCAGCCCCAGAGGGAGAAAGCGACAGCTCCTGCCTGCTTCCATCACTTTTCCTGTGGAGTTTTTTCATGCAGTAACTCATGGCACAAACACTTTACCCATGTGCAGTAAGAGTGGAGTTCCGTTTCCGTTGCTAGGGCAAGGGAGAGATTGTATATTGCCAGAAAAGTCATGATTCCCTTTCAGGTGCTTAGTGTCTTTAATGCGAGATTCTAGGAACAAATTAGTAAGAAAGTGAAAGGACAATTTTGTTAGAATTTGAGAGAAAAATCACAAGGCAGACAAAGTTTAAGTCTTGGCAGTTTCCAGGTGTAGGGAGATAGAAGAAGGAAGAAAAGCCAGAGAAGAGAAAGCCACGCTTTCTGAGTTAGGGCCCAAGAAAGCCAGCATGTTCAGCAATAGAGGTCAGCAAGCCGTCACATGATGGTGGATAGGGGTGGATTTCAGAGAGAGAGTTAGGAAGGAAGGAAGGAAGGAAGGAAGGAAGGAAGGAAGGAAGGAAGGAAGGAAGGAAGGGAGGGAGGGAGGGAGGGAGGGAGGGAGGGAGGGAGGAAGGAAGGAAGGAAAGAAAGAAGGAAAGAAAGAAAGAAAGAAAGAAAGAAAGAAAGAAAGAGAGAGAGAGAGAGAGAGAGAAAAGGAAACGAAAGAAAGAAAGAAAGGAAAGAGAAAAAGCAAAAAGGAAAGTGTGTTTAGGCTTTGACTAATATTTCATTTTTATTTCAATTATGTCTATGCAATGTGCCTGTGTGTGGATTTGTGCATGTGTGTGCAGTACTGGAAGGCACAGAACAGGGAGTCAGGTCCCCTGGAGCTGGAGTAAAAGGGGATGTGAGCTTCCCATAGTGGATGCTGGTAAGTGAACTCTGGTCCTCTGCGAGAGTAATGCTGGCTCCTAACCCTTCAGCCATCTCTCCAATCCCATGCTTAGGCCTCTGGTCAGTATCCAAAAGTAAAATATAGAAAGTAGGAGAAGTTACACTTCTCCAAGTGGGTGGGCTTCACAGTGCTGTGATGAGAGGTGCTCCCTAAAGGGCTGCAGGGGGCAGGGCTTCTGTGAAGAACAAGTGCATTGTCTTGTTAAAGGGATGGTTAGTCTCCCCAGCTTTTTTACTACTGCTTTAGGTGACTCTTGGCCAGGTAATCGACATCTCAGCTGGGTTGATTACTAAAAGATGAGACAAAAGTATGCAATATTCTAGTATTTGGAGCAGATCATGATGTCATGTCTCTTCCCGTGTCCAGAGACCTAAGGTGGGACAATTTGATGTTTTCCCCTTTAGTGTTACCAGAGAAATGTGGGGGAGGATCCAAAGCTGACGATGAGGGACTGGTCCATCCTCAGTGCCCTCCTAGGCTACAATGCACACATGACTACCTCACATCAGGGAAAATATGAGATGTATAGACAAAGACACAGCATCTTACTGGGCTGGTGGTCAGACATCTGGTGAACCTGGGTTCTGAGTCAGGGTAAAGGCAAAAGTCTCTTTTCTCTCCTTTTCAGCTTCATGTTGCTTCAGAGCTTTAGATTAGAGCTGTGGATAAATCACACGTGAAAGGCCCACAGCTGGGACAAATGAGCAAAGCCCCCCACCTCCAGCCCTCCAAGCTCCGCGCCCCCTGTTTGCTGGGAATTCCAGAAGGAGATTTATGTAAGCATTGGTAGCGAGTTTCATTCACAGTCTGGCGTCTCCTATGGTGCATACTTTATCTTCTTATATGATGTGCAAACTGCATCAAAGACTTCACTGAAGGATATATGTGACACACGCACGAAATCGCTGAAGCTCAAGGCGGAAGTTTCAGAAAACTAAAACTCCAGTACTTTATAAAGCCAGAAAAGGTTTCCGAAAACACTTCCCCCTATCAGATCAGCGCAATGGAGGTTCTGAGTAAGTTCCCTTCCGTGTTTTCCTTGGGGTAGATTAACTAGGCATGGCTCTCACGAAGCTAACCAACACGCTAGCTTACCTGAGCCGATCTCCTTCGAGGTGTTTTTTGAGGATATTCGGAATATAACAATCCTGTTACTTCACCCATTCAGGATCCCTCGGCAGAGTTCGTGCTTCTCACAGCAATGTTGGCTGATGGAGCAGGCAGAAGAGCATCCTCCTGGAAATGCCCACTGCCCACAGCAAGTGGGTTTCTGTGGGACTCTCCCAGGCACAGGGCCTCATACAGGGAGGTGTTTCGGCTCTTCCACAATGAGGATACTACATGTTCATGAGCTTGTTCACTGGCAGAGACCTCTCTCTGGCCCACATGTCCCTTTCCCAAGAAGACAAGGCCAGGAGTGATAGATTCCTGTTCCTCAAAGACACCGAGAGCTGACATCAAAGGGAGTCTGCAGTTGCAGCACCAGAGTTCTCAAAAGGCAAATGTTGAGACCAAAATGGCCCTTTCCCAGCTTTCACTTTGGAATTTACCAAAGCCAGACCCAAGAAATGTGATGACATTCTAAAAGCCTGTGATTAATTCATGCTGGTCCCCAAGTCTTGCCCCTCGGTGCCGCATGGTGAAGCAGTTACCACCACCTGGTTTTCCTCTCCAGCCAGACAGTACTTCTAAGAACCCCAGTCATCCAGCCATCGCAGGAGTGGAGATAGGCCTGGGTGCTCAGCACCTTCTATTACTGTTATGCAAATCTCTTTCATCCACACCCCCATGGCTCCCTTGCATAAACAACCAGGCATGCCCATAGATTATTTACACACGTAATTGATGGCCTTTCCCCCAGACAAGTTGTTCGATCCGGGGCTTCCAGCCCCCTCTCCTAATGTTTTTGCACTGGTAGGACTCTGGGGTGGCAGGAAATGGCAGCTCCCTGGAGAAGTCACGGTGATAAATGAGGCCATGGAAGGACATTTACATACAGGAAACAATACACACAAAGGAGGGAGGGTACTCCTCCCTTTTCGGATTGTTTTAAATCAATGGTACTGTTTTTTTTTTTCCTCTTTGCCAAATCAATTTTTTTTTTAATGTTAGTTTCTTTTTGCCTAAAAAGAACAAGGATTTATGAGAAAAGCTTATTGGAATTGTTTAAAGTATACAGAGAGATATAATTAAATACGAGGTTTTCTATTAGAAAGCATAGAAGCTTTGCCCAGACTAGAAGAAAGTGCTGGTCTGTGCCACAGTGACAAGATCTAAAGAGGCAGAGGCGCTCTGGCTGGCCTTGCTCCAGAGGAAGGAGAGGTGCCTCTGGGACTGAGCATTGGTGGCTTTCTGTGGCCACGGTGGCCTGTAAGAGAAGAGACAGGCCTGAACAGACAAGCGTCTGCTAGTGATGTCACCCTTTCACAGCTACGACTGGGTCTGGACAGGCAAAGCCTGATCAGAATGCTGAGCAGCACCGAAGCCTGATGCACCTACCTGACCCTGAGCTCCCGGCGTCACGGCAAGGCCATCCCTGCCCCAAGTCCACAGCAGACTTCAAGTTTTTCCAGAACAACTCTGGATCTACTCCATGCCAGTGAGCAGCACCATTCTTAGAATTTTAAAACAGGAGAGCCAAGCTTCTGGAACTGGGTCCCACCCTGTTGTGCTGGTTCTGGGTCACCAGTGAGGTGAAGGGCATTGATATGTTCCAAGTTCATTGTTGTATTCCATATGCATTGTTATATTCCAAGTTTACGGTCTCTGTAGCTGGAGCAAGAGACATCTGGCCCTGGGCTCATTCTTCTTAGTGTTGGAGTATTAATATACTCACTTGGTGTTAGCCTTGGTCTGAGTTCAACTGCAGAATATCCTAAAATTGGTTACCATGGGCCTTCTGGATGTAACATGACTACCTATTTCAGCAGAGCACAACAGAATTATTTAGTGACTCCCACCCGTAAATTAAATGAAGCCGCCTTCAGTAAGATGACAATTTACAAAATATCAATGAACACTTCTTAACCAAAACAAGTGTCTTGAAAATAAATACTAAAAGACAAGCATTTAGAGTTTTCAGAGCCATAATAAAAATGTCTAGGATAAACTAAATTTTAAAAGATAAAAGGTCTCCATTCTCCTTAAGGAGTGTGTTAACCTGAGGGACATAAAGGAGACCTGACTCATGGAAGTCACTCTGCATCTGTGCTCTTAAGAGTAATTTTTTTTTTCTAGAACTATCTCTGAAGTCCATTTGGAATCATTGGTGTATATATTCAGTCAGGAAATGATATAGGGAAGAAAAGATAGCTGGACGGTCATGTCATGTTAGATATAAAATGTCTTTTAAAGTTGTGGTAATTAAATATTTTTCTATAAAGTAGGAATTGACAGAAACATTGCGAAGGCAGAATTTAGACTCAACACCCAGACTATTACGTAAGTGATAGGAGGTGGCACCACTATCATAGAAAGCAAAGCCTGGCTCTTACTTCCTTCTCTATGCTCTACTAAAGCCTGCTAATCAAAGATACAAATGTTTCACAAAGGGAACGGCAAACATATTAGCTGAAGGAGGTGAATTAAGCAAATTATTTACTGAGAACATGTTTTAAACAGAAATGGAGGGTACAACCAACAAAGAAAACTCAGATGGACTGTTGTAATAAGAGCAGCGGGGCTGTGTTCCACCACCCGGCTAGCTTTACCTGAAATAATTACACGGAAACTGTATTCTTTTAATCACTGCCTGGCCCATTAGCTCCAGCCTCTTATTGGCTAGCTCTTACATATTGATCTAACCCATTTCTAATATTCTGTGTAGCACCATGAGCTGGCTTACCAGGAAAGATCTTAACCTGCGTCTGTCTGGAGTGAGAGAATCATGGCGACTCACTGACTTGGCTTCTTTCTCCCAGCATTCTGTTCTGTTTACTCCACCCACCTAAGGGTTGACCTATCAAATGGGCCTAGGCAGTTTCTTTATTAATTAACCAATGAAAGCAACAGATTAATACAAGACCCACCTCCATCAATGGACAGAATGATAAATTTGACACAAAAATACCCTCAAAATTTAAAAAAAAAAAAGATCCAAAAGAGAAAAATAAAAAGGTTTTAAAAAAAGATACAAAGAAGAAAAATAATCTTGGCACGTATAAAACTCTGCAAAGCAGTAAAGATCAAAGGGGCAGAACAGAAAATTCAAAAAGGAAATAAGTTTACATTAATAGATGTGAGTTGAGTAAAATTTAAAAAGTTCACCATCCCTCCATAATTAGGTGTATGCAAATTAAAGCGCTATTTTTCATTGTTTTCCATATGCAAAGTTGAGCTGATCTAGTCGAAGGTCAATATGCTTTTAACTAAATTAATTGTAATTGTTAAGAGGTTCTCAGCCTCTGGTCTACAGACAAGAATTTTGCATGTTCAGGGGTCCTTAGGATAAGTTTAGTGACTCTGGCTTCAGTAGCCATAAGAAAGCCGGGCGGTGGTGGCGCACGCCTTTAATCCCAGCACTCGGGAGGCAGAGGCAGGCGGATCTCTGTGAGTTCGAAACCAGCCTGGTCTATAAGAGCTAGTTCCAGGACAGGCTCCAAAACCACAGAGAAACCTTGTCTCGAAAAACCAAAAAAAAAAAAAAAAAAAAAAAAGAAGACTAGAAGTCAGTCCATCAGTTGAAGACACCTTAGAAAAATTCCAGTGTGGTCCCATAGTGAGATACAGCATAGCCACAAAGGTGAGTATAGAAGACATGCATGCTTGCTGTGGCATGAGGTCTGAGTCTCCCAAAGCAGTTCAAATGCTGCTCGTTCAAGTCTAGAAAACCTCTCAGAGTTGGGGGCCTGGTCTCAGAAGGGACTAAGATAGTTATATCCCCTTAAAAGCTCTTCCTATAAAGAGCCCTAATCCTCCAGCTTTCCTGGGTGCCACGCCATCCATGTCCTCCTACCAGGGGTCTGTGCTCCGTGTGCTAATGTACCAAGAAGAGTCTTACCAAACACTAAACAAATGGGCCGTCTCATCTTGGACTTCCAGCCTCCAAACTGTGAACTAAACACATATATAATGTATTTAGTATAATGTCTTCATTCTTGAGTATTTTATTGTAACTATAGAAAATAGGCTAATAAAATATCAAAATAGAAAAGATATTTAAGAATAATTGTAAGATTAAAAGCAAGTACAAAATACAGAGTGCCCCCAGCTTCATAAATAGAACTGGCTTTATTTGCTTAAAACATTTTGAAAGAACATGTAAGAAAATTAAGAGTAGCTGTTTTGAGTAATGAACCTTAAAGAAGTGGGGACTCAGAAGGAAGAGGGGAATCTTCTTACTGTCTTTCAGGCATATTTGAATTGTCATTATATTGTTATTGTCTCAATTGAAAAAACAAGTTTCAGCCAGGCAGTGGTAGCACACGCCTTTAATCCCAGCACTCGGGAGGCAGAGGTAGGCAGATCTCTGTGAGTTCAGGGCCAGCCTGGTCTACAAGAGCTAGTTCCAGGACAGGAACAAAAAGCTACTGAGAAACTCTGCCTTGAAAATTAAAAAAAGAAAAAAGAAAAAAAAAAGAAAAAACAAGTTTAAAAATAATGTTACAAGCTAGCAAGATGGTCAAGCAGGAAAAGAACTCACCACACAAGTCAGGTGACCCAAGTTCAGGCCCCAGAACCCATGGAAGAAGAGAACTAACTGACTTCACGAAATTGGCCTATGACTTCTGCACGCCATGACATGCACACATGCACACATGCGTGCATGCACATGCATATGCACACACACATATTGCAACACAATAAAATATTATAAAAAAGACTCCTTATTCACTTATTCCTAAGGCCTTTTTTTCCCTCAAATTAGCATAAGACACAGCAAACTTTCTAAAACTAGGTAATATTCTAATCACTTTTGTAATTAGAAACAAAAGTGTGTGCTCTTCACAATGGATTTAGCAGCTCTTAGACATGGACTTAATGGGCTCTTATGTTGGAATACTTAGTTTGCCAATGCACTAATAAGCCGAGTCCCCTGCATTCCCAGAGTTGTACATCAGTCCGCAGGGCTTCTGGTTGCTCTTCGACATGAAATGAGGGGCTCTGAATGAGCATTTTTCGTCACCCGGGAGGGCTGCAGCTTTCTGCATGAGGTCAGTGCACAGAGCTAATGGATTAAGCAGCCCATACACTTTCTCTGGTTTCATAGCAACCAAGAAACACAGGTCAATGATCCCAACACACCTTGCACTGACACATCGTGTCACCTTCTGTTCCTTAGATGACACTCCTCCCTTTGGTCATGTGTCCTGCAGCAGTGATGTTCTTCCTGCCCCCACCACAGCCCTCTCACCTCATTTTGACCAGGGGTCTAAAGCATCCTTTGCAGGTTACCCAGACACAGCTGCTGCTCCCTGGCCTCTCTATAGAATGAGCTGTCTAGCTACCCTGCATCTATTGAATTGCTACACTGTACTGAGAGACCTGACTCTCTCAGGGCTTCTATAGTAAGTGGAGAAATACCACAGTGTCTTCTGGGTAGGTAGGAGATTCCCACTCCCTGTTCTCTAAGCTCATGGTGTGTGTGTGTGTCTGTGTGTGTGTGTGTGTGTGTGTGTGTTTGCAGTATATGTCACTCATTGCCATCACTAATCCTTTGTACTGTTTTCTTTTGAATTCATTCATTCATTCATTAAGGAGTATACCTGCATTGTTTCCCTATTGTCCCTCATCACTCCATCCCTCATCTGCTAGGTGACCTTGTCACTATCCACCACCTTCCCTTACTTTAATATTCATGTGAGTTACATATTGATCTCCATGATGTGTGTCTCATGCCTGCAACTGTGATTTTTGTTAGACAATCTATGGATTCTGTCTTGGAGGAAACATTGTATCACCCTTGCATTGTATAACATGCATGTGTGTTTGTGTTTATGTGTGTGTGAGAGTATGTGTGTGTGTGAGCATGTATGTGGTATTGTTAAGTAACCCTATAAAATAATGTTCCCCTATGGATTTTTCAAACATCCTTAGAGCTGCTTCCCCTTCCTTCCTCTCCCTCTGCATCACCCCCCCTCCCGCTTGTCCTCTTTCCCCCCTTATGACACCTGTATCCTGCTGTCCTCATCTCTAGAGCACCTCTCCCACCTCCCCAAACAGTCCCTTCCTACTTTCCTGGAGTCTGTAGGGTTTTTTGGGGGCCATATACTCCAATCTAAAGTTTGGAACTAGAATCAACAAAAAAGAGCATGTGGCATAGTTTGTCTTTCTGGCTGTGGATAATGTTTGTTCCTTGATGTAATTTACCTGCAAATTTCATGCTTTTCATCTTTTTACAGCCAAGTAGAATTCCAGCATGTGTAGAGACCACATTTTTATTATCTGTTCCTCAGCTGAAGAACATTTAAGGAGCTCCCTCTTTCAAGATCGTGCATCTACCCCAAAATGGCCCAAACCCAATGACAGATTGGAAATGGGGTATAAAAGCCTAGGCCCTGGCACAATGCCAGGCAGCTCTGAAGTGTCCTTCCAGTCCAGAACTCCCTGTGGGGTGCATGTGAACACCACCTGCTGCGCGCTGGACTCACTGGCTTGGTGATTCTGGTGATTTATGGTGCTTGGGGCATGAGCTAGAAAGGACCTGCCAGTAGGTAGATCTTAAAATCTATTTTCCTATCAGCACATGGTCTTAAACTGAGAGAGAAGATGCTATTCATGAAATGATAGTCTCTACATCATTCTGTTCATTGTTAGATCAAACATTTCTACTCTAGATCCCAGGGACGCGTATGAGGAGTTATCTGACACCACACGGGTGTTTACTGCAGTTGGAAGACATCACTGACCCAAAATTTACTCCCTCTGCCTTCATTCTGCCATTTTTCTGCCTGAATTCAGTACAGCTTCTCAGCCTTCTATCCTAGATGACGGCCTTTTGTGAATTGCTCAGAGCTACCTGGATGCCAAGGAGTGGGGCTGAGCACAGGGTGAGAGAAAACCCAGAGATGCTGCTTTTAGGGACATTTGTCAGGAGGAACCTGCTCACTCTCTGGTGGTAATGGCCCAGAGATGCTCTGGGTCTCCCATCCCCTGCTTCATCTGGTCCTGTATCGAGCAGTGCAATGTCCTTGACCGTTTTCCTTTTAGAGTCCTGGCACTTTCGACCAAGGGCAGTGAAAACAAGCCAGCCAAACCTCGACCACATCTGATGCAAACATTTCCTCGCTTTGTTAGATGTTTTTATTTCTGTTTATAGTAAATTTTTTAGTTTTTAGTTTTTACCAAACTCAAATCAACTCCCCCAGGATATCTCTCCTAACCCCACCCAAACCTTCGATTCCTTTCTCTCTGTAGCACTGGGCCTGATCCAAAGATCAGATCCTTAGCAGGACCAGAGACTGTCTTATCAGAGCCTTATAATAATCCTTCACCTTCTCTGAAGGCTCCCCCGACTCCTCAAGGGATTACCAAAATCTTTTCCAGACAATTTCCAGGGTCTTCAGAGAGGGAGCCTTCTGAGAAGTTAATTTCTGCCAAAGCATTGCAAAGCCCATGCTCGTACTGGATTGATACATATCTCTTCACCTAGATTGCGTGTGCTGTCTGACTGTTCCATTTGACTCTTCGTGTCATATGGAATACATATAAATTTGGATGCTTTGAAGTATCGTCTTGGATGATTCTCCAGTAAATGGTCTCTAATTCATTTATTTACGGTTTTTAGCAATTGTCCTGCCTTCATGTTATGTCCCCAGCAGAGAAGTACATGTCCTTGGATTGCTTCTTGCTGGCTAAGCTGTCTGTGCAGAGATGCATAAAAACATGCTGGGCCCAGGAGGGGCTGGGACCTTGGCCAGGAGCCCTTCATGGTAGGGCAAGCCAGTCCTGAGAAAAACCAGTGGGCTCAGCCAGCCTGATTTTAGTGAGATGACACGTGTCATTCAGTAGCCATGACAGAACGTGTGCGGGGAGTCAGTCCCAGCTCCTCTGAGGGTAGGCATGCAATAGGCACAGGAATAGGCTCCACGGGATAAAAGGCAGCCTTGTAGACAGGCAGGTGGGAGCTCCAAAGAGACCTCCTTCCTGTCAAGAAGAAGCCAAGGTACCCCCTTATACCTATTGTGGTGGTATTGGGGGGGCACAACAAAAATGACAAGTGTCCAGGAGGATGTGGAGAAGCCCGAGCCATATGCTTTGCTGATGGAGAAGTAAAATGAAGCAGCCATCGTAGGGGACAGTATGGCAGTTCCACGAAAATCAATCACAGAGTCACCACAATGTACTATCCAGCAGTTCTGTTTGATTTGCCCTAGGTAAGAACGTGCACTTTACACCACCTTTGGTACCCATAGTCATAGCAGCACTGTTTACAATAGCCAAAAGGTGAGACCAACTCAACCGCACAGAGCCCATGAAGGGTTAAGCCAAAGGGGTCTCATAACTGCAGTGCCTCAGTGGTCTGTTCTTAAAAATGAAAGGAATCCTGATATGTACTTCAACATGCATTGATCCTGATTGAGGACACCATGCTAAAGGGAATAAGTTAGTCAAAAAAGTCTATCAGCCCACTGCTATTCTGTAGCTAAAGTAGTCAAATCTCCTGAGACTGGGATAGAAGAGCAGACTCCAGGGACTAGGTCAGGAGCGAAACTGGTTATGTTGCCTGCACAATGCATGCATGGATTTAATGTGCATGGGATGTACTCTTTTAAAGGATACCAACAAAAGAGGAAGCCAAGAGAGAGAAGGGGTCAAGGAAAACCATGTTCCCAAACAGACCCAAAAGGCTCCTCCCCTGGAAGTGAAGGGACCATTGCAAAATCAATCCATCTGGGCTTAAGGCATGATGCAGCACAGCGAAGCCAACTGGGTGTTTATATACACAGGAAGTTGCACGGGCATCCTTAAAACTCTAGGGGTACGTGCTCCCATTGAATGCCCTTCTGTGAGGGAAGCATCGAAGGACAGCAAGAAACACCATGAAATCTCTCCCAACAAACCCAAACTGCCTGAAGTCATCCCCTATTGTCCCAAAGAAGGAAAAGAAGTGGCATATTCACTGAAGGAGCTCACATCTCTAACCAGCAGCCAGAAAGCAAAAACCTCAGCCTCTGCTGAAGGAAGTACATGAAACAGAGGGGTGCGGAGCAGGTCAGACAGGAGCGAGCAGCTTATGAAGACTCGAGCACAGTAGGTCTTCCAATGATCCCCAAGGTGCCCACACCCAGATTTTAAATAGAAGCATGTTTCCTCACGCAATGCAATAGTCTTTACAAGTGACTGTCCTAGACTGCGTAAGTGCGACTGGCAGTGTCCCCATGAGTGGAAAGAGAAGAAGGAGATCGGAAGGTAAGACACCTGTGTGGCACCTGGAGGTGGAAGAAGGACCACGCAACAAGGATGTAGGGGGCTTCGGGAGCTGGAGAGAGTAAGGACATGTCCTCTGAAACCTCGTGAAAAGCTACCCTCCCTTCCGATACCCTGACCTCAGTTCCATGAGATCTGTTTGGTCCTCTGACCTATTAAACTGGGAGGTAATTACGCTATGCCACGATGTCTGACTTTGTTAAATTTGTTAAAACATAGAGAAAAATACACGTATTCAATTCTTTGCTAGTTTATTCCTTCATCCAGCTAGAAAGGACACAGAACAAGCATCCCATCACGCCTGTCCCTACATATTCCCACATGTGGGTTTCCACCAGTCCCCAGCTTAGAGGAATCAGTAAGTGGTCCAACATGCATGATTAGCATCATCTGCTCAGAAACCTAGAGTGGGGGCCATGCTGAGGGGACAGGCAGCTGTTGCTGAGGCATGGCGATTGCTTTGTGGGGTCCGCTTGGGTTTATGGCAGCTTCGCTAACTTTAGGAGTCCCCACTGGGCTGCGGGCATGACCTCTGGCTTGCCAGCCTCCTTTCTCCGTCCAGACTCCTAAACAGGAGCAGCTTCCCCTAGCTGGAAACAGACAATTCTATTTCAGGCAAATTGGATACATTGTATTGTTAAAGAGAAGAGAAAGTAGACGCTACCCCACCAGGAGGCTGGATGATGGGTGGTTGCCTTCTATTGTTGAAGAGAAGAAGAGGCAGACCCCATCTCACCATGAGACAAGAAGGCCATTGTCCACCGGACACCGCAGGTGATTTCTGATATTCCTGCTAAGCAACAACTTAGGAGAGACGCCTCTTCAGAATGCTCATAGATTTCAGACTGGAGGAATGCAGTGGGTTGAGTAGATACTGGTACAAACTGAGGTTAGAGAGTGGGAAGGCATGGAACCTCAGAGCCTCTTCATGAGCTGGCCATTCCGCCCAGTGTGGGAGGGCCACTGCAGAAAACCAAAGCCAGCAGCTAATAAAAATGCTGTGTAGCCAGGTGCCAGCTCCCCCATTCTTGGGATAAAGGCTTAAGCTCCCTGTAGAATATTATGGAAGCCCTTGGGGGCTAGGATCATGAGAGACAAAAGGCCTAAGAAGGGCCATTTCTTCATTCCAAGGCAAGTACATGATCTACTGAGATGGTGATGAGAACTTAATTTTTTCCTGCTACCTGAAAGCAGAAAGTGGTAAATTCATCAACCCAGATGTATTCATTTGGCAATGTCTTTAAATAGACTGAGCTAAATTTTCCCACAGTGTAGTATGATGAGTGTGCAGAGTGTTACTTAGCTCGCTCATGTTGCAGACAAACCTCCTGCACGTCTAGTAGTGACATCCAGGTGGAAAAACTTCTCAGAGCTGTTCTGTTACCTCTCTTGTCCCTGAGAGCTAAAGTCTTACCACATCTGCTTGGCATAGTTCGTAAGAATGTGTATGAGAATGCTAACGCAAATGTTGTCCATGAAGTCATCTTGGTGTCCAGGCCCTTCTCCCAGAACCTGACATCAATCCAGAGAAAAGCTGCTGGTCCAGCAGCAGCATCCAAGGAGCTCAGGACATCTTAAGCAGACACCTTGATGATCATGGTTTTGAGTCGTCATCTGACCATCTGCTTAGAAGGCTACACAGGGTCAGTTGGCCAGTGGCCTACCAGGCAACCCAGGCCAAGAAAAGAAGATAGCTTTGAGATGCAAGTGCACCCACCAACCAGAGTTTCTAGGAATCTCTTATGTGCTCTTTTTCTGCCGTGGACCCATGTGAACTGTCTCCCCACTAACCACATCTGGACACGCAGTCCTCACTGTAGGTAACTCTGGGTTCACCCAGTATTCATGAGAAAGATGCTTCACTTCCCACAACCCTAAGATCTCCACTGGGAGACACCATCACAGCCTCCAGTGATAAATCAGAAAGAGAAAGGCCTGAGTAATCGTAATTATCCTTAGTTTCAAATGCAAATCAGATATTCTAGATCCAACAATATGTCATCGTTTCCCTGTTTCCACAGTCTTTATTATAAGGACTGTGGTAATGAGCTAAGAGCCTGAAGTGGTCCTGCCATCACTAACATAACCTAATAGGATGGATATTGTATTCAAGAGAATGAGTACTGGCTTGGTCATCAGAAGTTTCGAAACTCACATACATCCCAAACCTTCCTTTCTGAGTGTTGTTTTCTTATTTACAGAGTGGATCAGCATGACTTTGGGATCCTATCCGTGATGGTTGAAGAATCATGAGACAACAGAAAAGGACCCTTCCTTCAAAACAACAGCAACAAAAAACTATCGTGGCTTTTATTACAATAATTCTATTTTACCGGCATAACAGAAGTTACAATGGGGGGAATCACACTGAAAAATTAATAATTTCACTGCAGTCACGTTCGATGAAAGAACAGAATGGAATCTTTTCCCACAGTGGCTTCCTGGCAGTCTAAAGCAGGTGAGGACTCTAAGTAGGGGGACGTTTGTGTGCTAAAGGCAATTGTCAGGAAGACTTACACTATAATACGCTTATCTGGTGACTTAGGGAAAATGGTTTATATTGTTGATTTAGTTAGCCAGTTTCTGTGCAGGTAAGCTGTGTCACCTTTATCATCAGTCTTCCCTTTAAACAAAGAACGCTACTGAGCACATAGCTCGGTAGTAGAACATTTGCAAAGCATGTGTAAGGCCCTGGGTTCCATCCCCGGCACTGCAACTAATAAAAGTAGGAATTAAAATGCTGGCTATAACACAAAAGTCAAACAAAAATAAATACGGCATTACCATATGACCCAGAAATCCCACCTCTGGATACGTACCCAAAATAATTGAAAGCAGAGACTCGAGTAGACATTTGTAGGCTTGTGTTCATTGAAGCATTAGCCACAAAGCCAAAAGGCGGAAAGACCAGTGAGTCTACTGACGGAAATAAGCAAGTGTGGTAACGCAACCGTGGAGTACTATGAAGAAAGAGTTCTGAAACATGTCCCAATGTGCATGGACCCTGAGAACAGACATCACACGCCTGCACCGTTCCTAACAGACTCAAGTTCATAGACAGAAAGGGCTGGTGGTTCTTGGTACCAACGGAGCAGGGTTGGAACAATTGCTCAGAGACCAAGACTGAGCCTTAGTGAAGAGACGAGCATTGGCCATGGCCGTTCAATGCTGGGATGCTGTTAGTGTATCATTCTTATTTTACAGAAATCAAGCTTGGGAAGGCACTGGAAGATGCAAAGTCTAACACAACTTTTTCAGGACGCTGGGAGGAAAGACAGCACAGTGAGACTCAAGTCTTCCTTTGCTCCTGGTTTAGTCAGCCAATGCATTGGAGAAGGCTGCAGCCTGCATCCATCAACAGGTGCAGACCAAACGTCCACAGCCCACTCTTTATCCCTCATGTAAGACAACCAACGCACCAGGAAAGGCATGCTACTGGAACAAGACATCTTTAAGACAGTAACTATTCTGACTGGGCCAGGTATTGGTGGGAACACCCCACTGCAGAGCCCCAAGCCTGGCTGACAGCTGGGCACCTCCAGGCCTGTACATCAGAACCCTCCTTGCCTCCCAGATTCTGGTGGATTTCTGGTAGACTCTGGCATTTATTTTTTGCAGATGCATAAAATTCAACCACCCAACCCATGTTTTCATGGTGACAATCTCCCCATAATTGTCTTATAAGGACACTGATCATATTGGCTTAGGGCAGGACGAATGTCATCTGCAATAATCCTATTTCAAAAGGCCATTGGTAAATTACTGATAGGCTGGAACTTCAACAGATATAGGTAGAGGCAGGGGACACAAAATTACCCCCTAATGTGTGCTGCTGTCAATCTCTTATTTTTGATATTATACTAATTGTACTACAGAGAATATATATGTGTGTGTGTGTGTGTGTGTGTGTGTGTGTGTGTGTGTGTGTGTGTCACTGTGGAGAGGGAGCCCAAAGAAGGGACATAGCATTCTGTGCTTTATTTTTTCAACTTTCCAGAATTCTGTAATTGTATCAAAATAAAAAATTTTGTTTTGTTTGATGGGCAGAGATTAAGTAAGAGTCCATTCACTTTGCATCTTCACAGACATTTTTTATTTATAATATTTCCAATTTTTATAGAAAATATCTTCACCCATATTTTTCCTGTGGCTTTTAAAAAACAATCACATACTTTTAAGCAAGCTAGTCAGCAGCTCTGAGACTTCGGTCAGACTTCTCTTATTGCAATCCTTCCAAGAATTTCAAATAAATCACCAAACCGCCTACGCAATGATAACAATTTCCCAACCCTACGGACAGCAGAATTGCCTATAATTCTAAAAATGTTCACTCCTCTCTGGCTTCAGGTTACCATGGTTCGGGCTTGGAGATCTGGGGACATTTTTCTTAGTCCTCTCTAGGGAAGACTGAAGATCATTCTGGGGTTGTGGCCCTTTATGCTCCAACAAATGACTTGAAGCAACAAGACACAGAGGCTTAGGAGCAGGGTCCTCTGGAGGTAGATTCTAGAGGTGGGTCAAGAAGGTCCAAACCTGCTGCTTCCTCCTGGCTCATTTAGGTGTGTCGTCAGAGGAAAAACCCTTAAAAGTTTAAGTGGTTGGCAAGGCCCTGGGTTCATTGGCATCCTGGATACATGGTGCTCAGAGGAAGGAACATGAACCCAGGACCAGGCCAATCAGCAGGTGATGTGGGATTTCTCTCTGTATGTTGTGAATACCATTGGCTAACAAAGAAACTGTCTTGAGCCCATGACAGAGTAGAATAGAGTTAGGCGGGGGAAACTAAACTGAATGCTGGGAGAAAGGAGGTGGAGTCAAGGAGAAGCCATGGAGCAGTCACCTGAGACAGACACGCTGAAACCTTGCCAAGCCTCGTGGTAAAATATAAAATAATGGAAATGGGTTAAATTATCATGTAAAGGCTAGTCAATAAAAAGTTAGAGCTAATAGGCCAAGCAGTGATTTAATAAATGCAGTTTGTGTAGTTATTTCAGGAGAATGGGCAGCTAGGAAACGAACAAGTGGCCTCCTTACTACAAGCAGGTACCAAAATGTATGCAAACAGAAGTTAGTCATGGTGTCCCTAGAGAACTTAGTGGGATAAATACAGGCAGAGCAACTCATATTTCAAAATACTAGTTGACTCCAAATTCCTCATCACATAGGAATAAATGTCTTGGGAGATGGGAATGCTAATTACCCCTATTTCAATGTTACACATTGTAAACACTTACTGAACTTTTGCACTGGACACATAAATATTTATACGTATTATCTAACCATTAAGCATATTAATTAGGCTATTATGATTATGTGTAGTGACACCTGTTACTTCATCATTCAAACATCTTGAGCAGAAGGATCAAGTGTTCGAGACCATCCTGATTTAGAGTGAGATGCTGTTTCCAAACCAGCTCACATCTTTTAAAATAGAAAAGTCATGGTGAGGCCCAGAGCTAAAGGAAACCCTAAAGGCTGTGCTCAAAGCCTGGCCAAGTGGTGGGGAGGGGGGGTCAAGGGGGCGTGGGACAGGTCAAAGAATAATTCTAGTTTCCTATTGCTGCCTTGCAAATTACCATGAACTCCGCAGGGTAAAAAAATTTTCATTGTCCCAGCTTCTCATAGGCAAGAACTCTTGGCAAGGGGAATCGTGAAGCCTCTCAGGAGGCTAAAGCCAAGGTGTAGTAGGTCAGTATGCTTTCCCTTCTAGTGCTCCCTCGCCTTCAAAGCTCAGAGGTCACTGGTGGAATTCAATGTCCTTGCAACTATAGGATGGAGTCCAAGTTTCTTTTCTTTGGGCGTTTTTTCAGTGTTATTCTCTGCAGCTCAGCGCCATTTCATTCCCTGCAAGTCATAGGCAGGAAAGCCCACTTCCTCAAGGTCAGCTGACACTTCCTTTCATGTTTGGAATCTCTGACTTCAAAAAGGAACACACGCTTTTAAGGATCAGATAATGTCCCTTTTCACTATCTCAGCGTCCACCAGGGACGCTCAATGCATCTGCCAAGTTTCTCACCTCCGAAGTGAAGGCCTGGAAGAAAAGTCGTCACGTTCAGAGTGCTACCCCCTCTACAAAAGGGGACTCTTTGAACAGGTCCATCTGGGAGGAAGAAGAGTGCAGACATGGAGCCAGGGCTGGACACATACCCCACTGGACCAGAACTGGCTGTCTGGAGCACCTGGAGCCCTAGGATAGGTGGTGCTGAGGCACACCACGGACAATTCTAGAACCCCCAAAGCACAAGAGGATGCTCAGGGTTCGTGAATTTGTCCAGGCTGTGTCAGCCCTTCACGTAAGTCACCAAACATACCCCAGAAAAACCATGACTTTAGCACCTTAGGTACAAGGGTCCGTTCTCAGTATCGACCATCTCTTTTGCTCTTCAGTGAGCCCAGCCCACACTTGGGGAAGGCATTTGTAGTCTCTGCTCTTGGCTAGATGATGGCTGCTAATGTCCTAGGGTCCTGTCAGAGCTGGTCGGGTGCCTGCCAGCCAAAGCCTGTGGATGACAGGGCAGAAGGGTCTCGTGAAGAGCCAGACCCAAGAACTAATGGAGACAGGCATGGAAGTTCAGTAAAGGCCAAAGCAGGCCTTGGAAAGGAGCACTGCTGCTCTCACTGCCTCAGGAAGTCATCTTCTTCCAAAGCTCACGTGTTCTGGGTTGAGCTTCCCACGAGTCTGTTAAAAGGAAGATGTCATGGCAGAAACACATGCGCCAACTGGGCAGAAGTCAACACAGGTGTGTGGACTGTGGGGGAGTGTGGTCTCCCCAGATCCTGACTTCTGATCTTTAAAACCAAGACAGTAAGCAACATGATTTGTGATATCAGGAGACACCAAACCGCCATGCCGTGTCAGGGATAGCTGCTGCCAATGACAGCCCTGACTACATGGTTAGTAAGTGACAGCTTCCTTGACTAGAAATGCGTAGAGATGCCTTACCTGAGATACCTGAGACAGACTGCCATACTCTTCTTCCAGTCACGCCTGTGACTAGGCAGAAAGTGGGGGCATTTGTTGGCTGCAAACAGAACCCTACCGCTTCCAAGATCTGTCCATGAGATCACCCTCCAGGTTCTGCTCTCCTCACTCAGGGATGTGGGTTATCCTGGAAGCCCAGCACCTCATAGGCAGAGACGGAGAGGGAGGAGGCTAGAAAGCCAGGTCTAAGCAGCAGGGGGCAAAGAAAGAGCCCCACAGGTAGGGTGCTGCAGGCCATTGCCCCTTGTGACCTCCGTGACAGTTCAGGTCAGATGATGGGATAGGGGAAGAGTGCCTGGAATAGGAATTAAGGATGTAGTCACCAGGGCTGTGCAGTGCTCACTGATCAGAACTGCTTTGGACTCTAGTCAGAAAGAAAGGAGTGACACCTTGCCCCTGCCCTCCGAGAAAGAAATCTGTTCCCTCCCTGTGGTCTTTTACCTGGTGGAAAGTGTGGCCCAGGTTTCCTTGGAAACCATTCAGAGATAATACTTCTAAGGAATGCAGCCCAGGTCAACCAAGATGACACAATATAAATCCAGCCAATAAGATTCTATGATGTGATCTAGTAGGTCCAGGAAGTCTGGGAATCAATACGAGAACGAGGTTGCCCTTTACAATAGAGACCAGGACCATAGTAGTAGGTGGTGTGCAAAGTGATTTGAAGATAAGGTGGGGTCTGGGCATCCAAGCTCAGATAGGCAATTACAGGCAGAGGGGGCGTGGAAGCCAAGACAAGCACCAGGCCACAGGTAAGGAGCCTGGACAGACGCAGTGAATGGGGCATTTACAGGGTGGCAAAGTCACCACATCCCCTGCAGAGTTCAGCAAATATTCGGGAAGCAGAGATGAGCCTCCTGCTTCCTCCCCTCAGGGCAAATAACCAACTGTAGTGTATATTTTACAGGGCAGGAGGTTTCGTACTCCCTTGTGTGGAATTAAAGTCCCTGGATCGGGTTTACAGTGTCCTTTTGTGAGATCATGTTTCAGATGGTCCATTTTAGGTCTTGAACTCCCCCTGACATTTTACATTATTTTTCTCCAATTTTTTACTGCACTAAGTAAATAATAAAACATAGATGAGGTTCAGGTCTCCATCCATCGCTCATTAACCGCAGCTTCATAAAACTGGAGGGGTCGTTGCTTCCTCCCAAGGAATTCAAACATCCACCTCATTATGTCTTCCACCTTCTACCTCCAACCCCCTTTCCTCTAATCCTTTCTTAATGTTCTTTTTTGCTGCTTTCTATAATGAAATACGTATGTGTGTATGTGCACATATTATATATGTTATACATATTTACATAAAAGATTAAGAAAGAACACCAACTATGCTGCTGCTAGATTGTCACACACACACACACACACACGCACACACACACATACACTAAAGCCTGTCTTCTAAGACTGTCCCCTTTGTTCTGTCCACAAACATCCCTTGGTTTATCTGGAGGTCTTAATAATGTCCAGCACCGCATGCCCCACACATCCGCTTTGTAATATGGTGAGTCTTTTTCCCCACTCAGCCAGATCACCTTTGTTGTCATTGACAACAGGCCTGTGATTTTTAGGAAGAGGACAGTAGCCCATGGTGGAAGGCCTTGGGTGGTGTCTTGCTGTTGCGAGCTGAGGGCAATGGCTTTGGGCTGATGGTAGTCTTCCCTCCTAGAGTGAGAGCTGCCCTTCTGGTCCTTGTGGACAGTGGTGGGCAGATCCAAGGACGAGTCCCTTGGCGTTCATGTAGCAACCACTCAATGCTCCTGAAGCCACTTGAGCAGAGGTCTCTGAATGGCTGTAGGTTAGAAAGAGCAATGACTGGCCAGCTCCTCAGCATGTCCCTGGTGACCTGTCTCCTCCTCTGCCAAGGGTGGACAATGCCCCATGGCTTTCTTTTCTGTTCTCCTTCTCAGAGAAGATCACCAGAGCCTGCAAGGTACAGAAGAGGTACTGAGTGGCTCATGGTGAAGACCTTGAAGGAGAGTGAGATGTTATATCATTACGTCTTGTACCCCCAAGCACAAACCTAAAATTTAGAATGTGTCCCTTTGTATACAAAGCCAGGAGCAGAATAGACACAAGATCTAGGTAAAACAAAATTTAAATAGTTGACATAAACCCAACTCGATATGTAATAAAATTAAATATGAATGGATTAAACAATGTAGTCAGAAAGCAGAGAGTTCAGCTTTGCTTTCCCTACAGACAGCACACTTCGTCTTGTTTTTCTTGGGTCTTATAATACAGCTCAGGCTGAAGTGGATCTTACAATGTAGCCCAGGCAGGTCTTGAACTAATGATCCTCTGGTTTGTGCCTCCTGGGTGCTGGGCTTACAGCTATGTGCCACCACACCTGGTTTCATATTCTAGACTCAAAGACACACATTGGCTAAAATTCAAAAGATGGAAAGTACATGTCATGTAAGCAGCCATATAAGGAAGCTGAGATAGTTACACTGGTTCAGAGAAAACAAACCTTAAAAGAAAACAACAACAATGTTTTCCAGCTGATTTCTAATGGGACTGACCCTAGAAAGATGCTGATATAGAAGATATAAGAAGTGGGGAACCAGGGCAAGAGAGATGGCTCAGAGGATAAGAGCACTGACTGTTCTTCCAGAGGTTCTGAGTTGAATTCCAAGCAACCACGTAAAGGCTCACAACCATCTATAACAAGATCCAGTGCCCTCTTCTGGCCTGCAGGCATACATGCAGGCAGAAAAATGTATATATAATAAATAGATCTTAAAAAGGAGGGAGGCCAAGTGCTTCCCCATCACCATCTCCCCCATAGCCATGCAGCGTCTCTAGCAGCTTTCCTTGGGCCCTAGCTTTTGCCCAACAAGCCAAGGCCCTTGCTTTCAAAGGATGATCATTGGGTCTTGGCCCTCATAGACACTCCTTCACTTTACAGAGGGCTACCGCTCTCTCTAAAGCCACTGAGATCTGATTCCCCTCTTTTCAACACTTGGGTACCAGTATTCTCTATTCTGAATACCTACAATGGCCTTTCTTCCCACTTGGACTTTGGATGACTCAAAGGGCAGTGTTGTTAAACAAAGGGAAAAAAGAAAGACAATCTCACCTACTAAACCACAGAAAAGAAAAAATTCCATGGATAGATGAAAACGGGAGAACTAGAATAGAATTCACAGGCTCAGCACAGCAAGCAGCAAACCTCTAACATCAATATAGAGGAAGGAAAGAACAAATAACCCTACAAATCAGAAAATCAACCAACAAAATTACAAGAATTGGGAAACCAACCTCAATAAGAACCGTAAGTACAAATGTCCCTAAGTGCCTACTATAGAGAAGAGGATTAGAATGAACAGATTTTAAAAACAAGATGCAAATATTGCTTGTCTCCAATACACTGTAATGATGAAACCAAACAGAGATGGAGTCAGGACAGAATACAAATTATCAAACAAGCCAGGAGTTGGTGGTGCACACCTTTAATCCCAGCACTTGGGAAGCAGAGGCAGGCGGATCTCTGTGAGTTTGAGGCCAACCTGGTCTACAAAAGCTAGTTCCAGTACAGGCTCTAAAACTACAGTGAAACCCTGTCTCGAAAAACAAAAAACAAATTATCAAACAAACAAGTTCAGTAGGGCATAGCCATCTGAAGTATGACAAAGTAGACTTCAAATCAAAACTGATCAGAGGAGATGAAGTGGGACCTTCCATCTTTAAAGGGGAATGATGTATCATGAAGATGTGACAATTGCAACTTGCACTAAGCATGGCACTCCCAATTCACTAAAAGAAAATGCTAATAAACATAAAAGGTTAAACAGGCTCTGATAAAATTTATAGCTGGAGATTTCAATAACCCACTCTCATGCTTAAATAAGTTGCTCAGGATAGAAATTAGGATACCATAACTCAAGTGGACTTACTAGACATTCTCTGAATATCATATCCAACTCCTGCAGAGTACACATTTGTTCTATAGCCTACAGAAATTTCTCCAAAATCATACTCTCAGTCACAAGAAAGGCCTGACTATACCAAAATAAATAAACAAACAAACAAATTCTTGTATCTCATTAAATTATAGTAGGGGAAAAAAGTAGAATTAGCATGAGAAAATGCAAAACTATAAAAAGTACTAGAGACTGAGAAATACTCCTGAGCGACCAGTGGTCACTAGAGAAATCGGGAAGTAAACTGTAAAGTGTGTAGAATCAAGCACTTTACTGGGCAGAGCTGTAATCGCAGCACCATATGGGAAGTAGAGTCATCAAGATTAGGAAGAATTCTGCTAGCTTGAACTGCATAGTTACTTTGAGAGTAGCTTGGTTTGCACGAGATTGTATTTAAAAGTAAAATAAAACAAAATAGAGAATAAATTCCTAGGCTCAAATGAAATTAAAAACTTATCAGAATTTTGGGGTACAGTTAAGGCAGCTCTAAGAGGTCACAGCTATGAATGGCTACAATAAATTAGAAGGATCTCTTATAAATAATCGTGTACCTCAAGGTATTAGGAAAAGAATAAGCAGACCCAAATGCACTATACATAAAAAATAGAGATAAGATGGACAGTAATGAAACTGAAAAACGAAAATATAAAAAGAATCATGGAAATGGGATTGTTTCTTTAAAGAAAATAAACAAAATTGGGAGACTCTTAGCCAAACCAAATAAGAGAAAAGAAGATCCCAACTAATAAAATTAGAGATGAAAACAAAAACATTGAATTAGATTGCAGTAACATTCAAAGGCTCCGTAGGGAATAGTTTGTAAATTTGCATTACAAAAAATAGCAATCTCCAAAAGAAATGGGTAAATTCCCAGACAGGCATGATCAGAGCATATAAGCAACCCAAGAAGTTCTGCACCACACAATGAGACTGAATAGTAACAAAATGTCTCCCAACAAAGGAAGCCAAGACTGGACACATGCACTAACTTCAGCAAAACATTCAGTACATACACCAATGCTCCTCAGATGGTCCCATCAAATAGAAAGGGATCGAGCACCACCAAACTCATTCTCTGAAGCTGGTATTGCCCGGTACCAAACCCAGATACAGACAGAAGAAATGTATAATTTCTCTGATAAATACAGTTGCAAAACTTCTCAATAAAATATATACAGACTATATTCAGCAGCACAGTAAGAAGATCATACATAATAATGTCTTCTCTCCACTTTTATTACAAATTTAGCTAAAGAGCTAACAAGAGAAAGACAAAAGGATGCAAATATAAGTCAAATCACCCATATTTGTAAATGCCATGACATTTTACCTAAGAGACCCTAAAGACTTCACCAAAAAACTGAAATCTGATCAACACTCTAGCAAAGCAGCAGGCTATAACTGAGTGTAGCTTCCCTACCGACCTATGATAGACTTAGCGAGCAAGAAATTATTGATTCTTCATATTTTTTCATTCATTTCATTTTAGGGAGTGTTAATTGTTTTTGTTTTACTAAAGGGAAAAACAGCAACCATTTAGATAGTTTTTGTGTAAACTCAACTAAGGTTCATCTCTACAAGAAAAACTTTAAAACACTGAGAAAAATAATTGAAGAAAATAATTCTAAGATGGAAATACATCCCATGTTCATATTGGCAGAATTAATAGAAAATATCTGTATTATTAAAGCAATCTACAGGATAAACGCTGTCCTCACCAAAATGTCAACATTCTTCACCAGAAAGCTGAAGAAAATAAAAATCCTGAAATGCATAAAGAAGCACAAAAGGCTTCAAATAGCCAAGCAATGCTGATCAGAGAGATCCCAAATTATACTGTAAAGACATAGTAACAAAATCATTGTAGGATTTGCCCAAGTCCAGAGCCAGACCAATGAATGGCAAGAGTGTTCACAAATAAATACACACAGTCAAAACCACCTAACTTTCAACAAAAGGTCTCAAAGATACACATTGGAGAAAACATAGCCTCTTGGGCAAATGGTAGTTAGAAAGCTTTTTCCACATTCAGAATGATAAACCAGTAAGAAACTTTCAAGTAGCTACAGGGAAACACAAAGAAATCACTTCAAGACATAGGCACAATCAAAGACTTTCCAAAAAGAACTCCAGTAGGTTAGGGGAAACAATTTCCTAAACTGCTAAATGGGCTCACGTGGAATTTATTTATTTATTTATTTATTTATTTATTTATTTATTTATTTTGGCTTTTCGAGACAGGGTTTCTCTGTAGCTTTGGAGTCTGTCCTGGAACTAGCTCTTATAGACCAGGCTGGCCTCGAACTCCCAGAGATCCGCCTGCCTCTGCCTCCCGAGTGCTGGGATTAAAGGCGTGCGCCAACCACCGCCCAACTGCTCACATGGAATTTAAAAGCACAGGAAATAATCACAAGAGTGACAAAGATACATTCATCTCTCAAATACATACATAGATGCAAATATTAATACCAAAATCCCAATCAATCAGAAATTGAGCAATAAAATGAATAGATAGTCCTTAAAAGAAGAAAGGCAATGGCCCATAAGAACTTGAAAGGGGTCTGACATCCTTAGCCATCATGGAAATGCAATTTAAAACTGCTTTTATTCCATCTCTCCAAAATCAGACAAACAGAAGAATAAATCAGGACAAACAGAAGAATAAATGCTGGAGAGGATGTGGAGAAACAGGAGCCTTATTTACAGCATGAGAATGTGAATTGATGGAGTCACTGTGGGAATGAGTATGGAGGGTCCTCACAAAATAAAAAATAGAACTACCTTGCGTCTCAGCTCTCCAGTTTGTTGTGTGTAGCCAGAAGGCCTCAGGGGACACTTGCACTCCCAGTTTTGTTGCTGCACTATTCACAGGAGCCAACATATAGGAGTTGCTAGATGTCCACTAACTTATGGATGCATAAATAAAGTGTGGCTTGTATACACAATGCAATTTTTTTCAGCTATAAAAAGAGTTACACAACATACAGGAGCATAGATAGAACTACAGATCATCATGGTAAGCCAAATCCAGACTCAGAAAGGTAACTATGGTATGCTTCCTCTCCTGTGCAGAATGTAAGCTTAAATATATCTACTTACATTCATAGGGCATGAAGCTAGAAGGGGCTATGGTGGAGGAAGTTTTCAAAGGAGGGGAGAGAGGATGAAGTGAATAGGGGAATGAGGTAGTTTTACTTTCTCTCTTGCAGAGTCTAGATTTAAGTACACGCGTCAAGATACAGACACAGACATACATAAACAAACACACATAGACACACACACACACACACACTGCCCAGGCAAACAAACACACAGACGCAGGACCTGAAAGTAGAGGGAAGCTATTCAGGACCGTGGAGACGTGGCGAGGAGTGACAGGAGAGGGAAGTGGGGGCCGTGAATACACGCAAGACAATGATGTATGTATGGAAATGTCATGAAACCCAATATTTCATACACTAAGGACACATTTTAAAACAAGATCTTTAACTTAAAGGGAAAAATGTATGAAAACCAATCCAACTTATACTGGTTGAATTTCCTCTTAACTAGACTTTAAGCCAAGAGACAGAGATGAATCAGGCAGATAGGACCACACATTCCTGAACACACGGCCTTCTTGGCCTCCCCCTGCACGGAGCAGAATAAGGTTACTGAAATACATCTGCCATGTGTCATATGCTTGTGAGGCAGACACTTCCTGGTCTGTTGTACATATGTCTTCTGTTCGATTTGCACCGCCCACCAAGAGGAACTGTAGCAGCTCACTGTGTAGCTCATAGCAAGAAGACGGGAACCCAGGGTCCTCGCTGGCCCTTCTGCCAGCTCAAACCACACCAGGAGTGTGAGCCAGATAGCTGTCTTGCAGTCATTCTCTTGCAACAACCTACACAAGACCAAAAGGGAATGGAGATGGGTAAGTTTCAGGGTCACCATTACGTCATGTGCATGAAGCAACATGCAGCCGTCACAGCCTGGTGTCACTGAGAATCTCAGTGACAGTCCTCCACCCTAGCTCTAAGCAAGGTGCACACCTGGACACAGCCAAGCGACAACAGTCTCTAATCAGTTCCTCTGTTGCTATGCTGTGACCTCGAGGCAGAAAGTCATGGAGACATCTTGGAGAACACCGAATGTAGCTGATGTGACTGATGTCTTGGGACACTCGAGAATTTTCCTGTATTGTTTATGCTAAAAGAACTTGTATTTTTATTTCATAGCACAGAGCTGACCTTTGACATGTTGAATCACTGGTGAGCTTCCTGAATTAGCCCCTCGAGGCCTGCTGCCCCAGCAATTTGCCATTTGTCTTCTTTCAGATGACAATGTGGCTTTCTTACCCTGTAAATCTTAAGCGCATAAATACCTTTCTACCCACATTGCAACCTTACTCAAACGTGATCCACCAGTAGATTCTGCTCAGAAAGACCCTGTGGTGACAATCAGAGCACAGCAGTTCAGCCCTGGTGACTTTCCTGCTGCTGAAAGTCCCTTGGGGCCCATCCTCCCTGAATCAAGTCAACTGTATGGAATGATCCCAATGTGCCAACTTATTGTGGGGGTGTCTCTTCCCATGTAAACCTCCAACGTCTGTAAGACAAGTGACATTGTTGTCAGACTACAGGGGCTATCCCCCAGGTCACATGTTCAGGGATACAGCTTTCTCAACCATGCTCAAAGAAACTAGCATTTCCTAGCCCTGGCTAGGAAAACTCAGGATACAGTGGACAAAGAGAGCATGGAGGGCCTTGCTGAATTCAGAGCAAAAAGCCAAGCTGATTTGTCTTCATTGTCAGCATGGCTGGACTCTGAGTCTCCGTGGAAACACACCTCTGGGTATATCTGAGGTTATTTACAGTTCCAGCAGGGAGAAGTCTCACTCTCTGTGTGGGCATTTCCAGTCTGTGATCTGGGCCCGGAGGAGAAAACGAGTTGGGCACCAGCGTTCAGTCTTCTCTGGTTTCTCGCTACAAAGTCAATGTGACCGGCGTCTTGTGTTTCTGCGCCATGACTTCCCCCATGATGTACTGTACTTCAGACTGAGCCAAAGTAAACCCTTCCTTCTTTAGGAAGGTATTTTGTCAAACGGTGAGAAAAGTAGCTAATACACAGTCAGCTTCGTTTCCAACCCCAACAAGAAGTTGTAATTTTTAAATGACTTTCGGGCTCAAGTCAGCAATAAATATGACAGAAACATTAAAATCCCAAGTATACAAATGCTTCCTGAGTTCAGGAATACCGTCTTTAAATGAAACAACCATTTGGCACTTCTTAGGACTTTGGGTTTACTTGTTGTTGGGGGTACAAAATAGTCACATATTTTTATTATTTCCTGCCAATAAATTTACAACCAGACAAACTGAAGACAAGAGCAGTTGAAATCAACTTAAATCTGCATGCAAGCATTTTAAGTGTTTCCAAGCACTCACAGTAACCCCAATCACTTTGGTGACACGTCTCCTTCACTAGAACAAAGAAGTCTTTGGTGGTGGTTTGTGGATAGCCCTGGGGTTCTGAGCAGACAAGAGTGACTTGGATTCAGAGGTGGTGGCTGGTGGAAGGAAATGGGGAGGGCTTACTGCTAGAGCTGATGTTTTAATTAATCGGGGCCTTCAGGAAGGTCATTCCAATTGAAGAGAGTGACATTCAAAACCCAGGGAGACACACATGCGGGTTTGAGAAGTGGGTGGGAGGTCTTCCTTGGCAAAAAGAAGAGGTAGGTGAGACCACAGTGGGAGCTGGGACCAAGCCATTTTCTGATGATTGCTTGATTTCCTTAGGATCACCTTCCAAAAAAAGAGCCATGCAAGGAAACTTTAAATAAGGCCTTCTAGGCAGGTCTACGAGTTGACTTTTCTTCTCTGCCTGTAAGTAATTATGCACTCAGAATGTACAGCCCAGAGGACTGAGGCAGAGGGCGTGGAGTTGGGAACCCAGACTTCTCATGCCAAACTCTGTAAGTGGTTCTGGGGTAAGCTACCGGGTCACAGGTGTGAGGGGTTGCGTGCTTCAGACAATGGCTAGACGGTCAAGGAAGGGCCAGACTTAAAAGGTAGTCCCACAAGATTACAATGGAGCTGAAAAGTTCCTGCTGGATAGCGGCACTGTAGCCTTTATACATGAATGCCATGCATTCGTCACATGCTTGCACTGCAGTGAGTGAGAAAAAAAAAAAAAACGAACGAGCGCCACAATCCTTCCTCTGCTATAAAACACAGCACACACAACTCTTGGTGGTGTGTAACGTTCAACAGACACTGTGTTGATGGTTTTTGTGCCTGCTGGTGTTTTAGTATTTTAGAGGAGATTTCTATTTATTAAGTTAGTGTAAGAAAGGTTTGTCTTATGTAGCAGTAACCTGCCCATTGTGCTTTGAATGTATTTCTTGACCTCACCAAAGGCCCAGTCCAGGGACTCACCTGTGCTGTCTAGATTTTTTTGGTATCCTGGCTCTATATTTTCACCATAACACATTTCTCATAAGATCCTGTCATCAAGCAGCACATGGATGCTCAGAAAAAAACAAAAGAGAAAGGGTGTAGCCAAACAGATGTGTGAATAACTTTCTAAAGGCATCAGCCCTAGGGGAGCCTGCCCAGCTAGATGCCCTGGGACCAGCTCTCAGGTATAGAGCAATGGCCTCTGAGGCAGTTGAGAGCCAACACTTCAGGGTGGCTGGAAGCAGATGCTCAGTATCCACAGAAGGGCTGCACAGAAGACAGCTGGTAATCCCGAAGTGATACATCAGGTTCAGTTTCTGCCTTAGCAGGAGTCACCGGCACACGGTGCTGGTGTTAGGGTGCCCAGTACCAACACTGCTCTATAACAACCACAGACTCAGTCAGGGAAAATGAAGCACGTAAATGTTTAGGATATCATCAGTCTTCCAGTATGGTTTCCCTACAGATGTAGCTAATCCACAGCCTCATTCTGCTTCTTTCCCCACTCTGAGCTTTACCAATGAAAGCTCATTTACTTTGTCAACCAAACCCAAGGAACTCCCTAAAATGAAGGCCCAGAAACCCCTGAGTGGTTTCTATGCCTTCCAAAGAAACAGGTCTGCAGCTGACTGGGAAAGTCAACCTCACTCTGTCTTGCTTGAGTATACAACCATTCCCTGTGATTTCCATCCAAATGTATATGAACATGTATAAATGTGGGGACTGTTTCTCATTTTTTTTTCAAGTATTGAACCACTGAACTTAAAATGTGGGGCTAGGATTAAAAAAAGTAATGCTTACCTGAATGCTGTGAACCTCTATGGTCCACTTCCTGTGGCTGACCTTGAGTCAGGCTCACCCCCATCAGCGTAGCCTTATAGTGAATTACCTCCCCGACATAACAATGTTTCTATGCATTCATGGTTCTGTTTGTCTCCCATAAATCAACTTCAGTCCTACTTAATTGTCCCTGGGCAATTTTAAACAAGCAACATTTTTAATGAGGCAGAGAATGCACAGGGAGCAGCAAACAGGGCCCATTGTGGGTCACTTTGTATATTTTTTAAAGCCAGGCATTCCTGAGATAAGTCACATATTAGCCAGATCTGGAGGCTTGGCCAAAAGCCTTTCCCATTGAATGGCCAGTGAGACCCTCAGCCATCAGTGAGCTGCTTTTTATCAGTGGCCTTGAAGTATGTCAGTTATTATAAACATACATGATGAATGAGTGTTGTGGTTATGTGTGAAATCCAGTCACCTTGGCTTCAGTTGTGAAAGTGCCAGGGCTACGGATATGGGATGGAAAGCCATTCTTACCACAGGAGCCCAAGCCCTTGGTGTTTGAGTATCATTAATTTTTAGAGTTTTTCTTGAAATCCATGAAGCTCTCCATCTGGTTTTTCGGTTAATGCGATGGCTCAGTGAGACAACCCCCACGCCACTCCTATTGTAAGAACAAGCCCTGTGCCCTTGCTCAAAGGAGGGCTTCATTTTGCTGTCCCCAAATCACCAGAGCCACAGGACATTTAGGAAGTCTTGACCCTCAAGGACCTGTACTGGTGAGATGACATTCAACTGGACTGTATTGGGGGCAAAGCAGTAAAGTCTGATCCAAGTGGGGCTAAGTACAGACTCAAGGACCAGTCTTAGCAGTGGGCTGAGGGGCCAGCACAAAATTCTGCTGTGTTCGAAGTGGTGCTGTGGGGGAACAAGGTAAGAAAGAAGTAGTGTTTAGGCACCAGAACTGAAGAGTCCTAAAAGGTAGGTGGATAGTAGGGTCATATGGAAACAAATGGAGCCCTGAGACTGTCTGGAAACCTTATTATTACAGTTCATTTTTAGGACCTTCTCATGGTCCCTAAAATGTGAGTAGGTAAAAGAGAAAGAAGAAGCCTATGCCTTCCCATAACCAACCCCTGTTACCTCTCTCCTCCTTCTTCCTCCTCTTCTTTCTCCTCCTCCTCCTCCTCCTCTTCTTATTCCTCTTTCAACTTTTCGTTTACCCAGATACCAGACTGAGTCATGAACAAATGTATCTCATTTAATGTGTATTACACAAGATTATGTAACTAAAACAAAATACTGAGAGTTGTAACATTTACCTCAATTGTACTAGTATTAATAAAAACTCAGGAATCAGAAATTGAGATTAAAAACTTGATAATTCCAAGGAACAATGGAGGCTGATCTTGCTCTCCATGTTTTCTGATCCAAAAGTCTCAGAAATACTCCTCAGCCCCTCCTTTTCTCTTCCTGTCCCCTTCTATCCAACTTTCTCAGTCCTCCACATCTCTATGGCTAATCCCAGTCATCCAACTGCTAACTCCATCCTTGATTCAAGGTGGCTTTATTGGCACAGCAACTGGCAGTAAAAATGATTCTCCCATCACATTGCCCCCTTTTTGTCTAAATAAAAAGAAAGGATTTTAACTCTACTATAGCATATAATATATATATAATATATATATATATATATATATCACAATTATTAAGTAAGAAATGAATTCACAATGTCCAGTCCATTAGTATTCAGGATTTCAGTGGACAGCTGTTTTGAGTTCATAAAATGCTGATTCTGTAATTATACATTTATTAGAAGTTGTTGACAGAGGTTTCTGTCCCACCTAGTCCCACAGCCATTCAGTTCCAAAGAAACACACAGAGGCCTACATTAATTATAAACTGGTTGACCTATTAGCTCAGGCTTTCTTCTTCTTCTTCTTCTTCTTCTTCTTCTTCTTCTTCTTCTTCTTCTTCTTCTTCTTCTTCTTCTTCTTCTTCTTCTCTGGCTCAAAACAGTTTTTTTAATTCATTAACCAATAAAAGCAACACATATACAGAAGGACTTTCCACACCATTTTCCCTTTTCTGTTTAAATAAAAAGGAAGGTTTTAACTTTAACATAGTAAAATTACATATAACAAAACTGGCTCAGACTTTCTTATTAACTAACTCTTATGTCTTAACCCTTAATTCTTGTCTGTGTTAGCCACATGGCTCAGTACCTTTTATCAGCAAGGTATTCTCATCTTGCATCCTCTGCATCTGGGTGACGACTATAGACTGACCCTTTCCTCTTTTCAGAATTCACCTGTTCTGGTTGCCCCACCTATACTTCCTGTCTGACTACTGGCCAATCAGCATTTTATTAAAGAAATACAAGTGACAAATCTTTACAGGATACAAGACCATTGTCCCACAGCAAAAAAAAAAAAAATATGGCCATCATGAGGATACCTATACAAATTAAGACTGACAATGTTTCAATATATGTCTCTAGCAAAATGAAACAGGTCTTTTGCATATTACAATATAAAACATATAACAGGTGTACCACATAAGGTGTACCACATAATCTTACAGGACAAGCAGTTACAGAAAGATCTAATCACACTTTAAAAGATATGCTTAATAAACAGAAAGGGATAATAAAGACCCTCAGAGATAGACTGCACAATGTTTAATTAACTTTACTTTAAAAAAATACTAATGAGAAAGGAATGACAGCTGCAGAGACATTAGATAATGGGGAAAATGCTGAATTAAATCAGCCTGTATAATTCAAAGATATGTTGGCCTCAAAATGGAAGCCAGGATATGTGTTACATTGAGGAAGAGGTTTTGGTTTTGTTTCCAAAGGCGAAGAAAAGCTCTGGATGCTATCAAGATTGAGAAAGATTATATTCAAACAGAAGAGATGACGTCTTGACTAGGAAAGATGATAGTTCACCAACAACATGGCCATTCAATCTAAATTGACTTATAAGACTGATAGATGTCTTTCATTTGGTCAGACATGACCTATCAAAAGGGAAACTCACCAAAGTTAGGACTGGGGCAGGGATTTTTGCTGTTGTTGTTTTGTTTTGTTTTTTGTCTTTCCAGGATAATAAAAGCATCCAACTAAAGAATCTTAAGACCACTGGATAAATAAGACATCAGAAGAAGGAGGAGGAGAAGGAGGAGGAGGAGGAGGAGGAGGAGGAGGAGGAGGAGGAGGAGAAAGAAGAAGAAGAAGAAGAAGAAGAAGAAGAAGAAGAAGAAGAAGAAGAAGAAGAAGAAGAAGAAGAAGAAGAATTAGTCATCCAGGGAAAATCTCACAAGAAAAAAAAAAGTAAGTTGTCTTAATGCCATAACACATTTCCAACAGGAAAAAAAATTCATAAATCTTCCCAAATGTTTGTTTCTACTGCTCTCTAGAGAATTATAAGGCAAATGATCTTTTGTAGTCTCAACTCAATTAAAATTTAAAGCTGACTTTAGAGTTAAAGCATGGTTCTCTCCTTCTCTAAACCCAAGCATGCTTGTTAGAGAAAAATTCAAAGTCTCTGTCTTATGCCAGAGGAGCCACTGGTATGGGACAGAAGAAAATCAAAATTAAAGGACTATTCTATTACTACTAATATCATAATCCTTTCCTTTTATTTTGACTCTTTAAACCTTTTCTTAAAGTATAAATATTATCTCAAAATTTGTAAGATTAATATATTTATTTATTTAAACTTTCAGTTGTAATGTTAATGATCATATAGAGTACTAATTCTAGAGATGAACTTCATCTATCTTACTGTACATGATTTCAGGCTTGAGTCTGAAGGAGATAATTAGGAATTAAGCTTGTGTAACCCCTGATGTATTTAATAGATTATGGTACTACAACCTCTGTGAGATCTGCTGCATTAAGACATTTAAAATGTTTAAGTTTTTTACAGTGAACCATGACTATTCCTAACATCAATCTTTGAAGTCTCCAAAAGGATATTGAGGCTCCACAATGATAAATCCAGCTGAATTGTAGCAATACCACTAAGCTGACAAACACTACCCAAAGGTCAACTTTGGACTACAAACTACTCAAGACAACTTCAAAGTAGTTAGCTAACATGGTCCATTCTTGTAAGCTGCTCCAGTAATAACATGAGATAAGTCTTGCACTTTCTCATCACACCAAGAATGGACAAAACTTAGCTCTCCCAGGACTGTATCTTTATCTCAATTTTTTTCAGGGTGCCTAAAGATGCCATCACCACCGGACAACAGGAAGAAAGTTTAAGAACACAATACCCACATTTCCAATAGGTAATAGGTAAGGTGGATGGTTTTTGTTGTTTGATGGATGTTTATCATTATTTAGGGGGTTTGTTACAAGTTGTCTTTGGTCATGTTCAGGGAGGAAACAAAGAAAATTAGATTCAGGGATCTCATTCTGAAAATATAAAGAGGGGGATATAGAAATGATAGGATAGGGCATCTCTTGGGTATATTCCCAAGAGTGGTATTGTTGGGTCCAGAGGTAGGCTGATCCTGTATTTCCTGAGAAACTGCCACACTGCTTTCCAAAGTGGTTGCACAAGTTTGCATTCCCACTAGCAATGGATGAGTGTACCCCTTTCTCCACAACCTCTCCAGCAAAGGCTATCATTGTTGTTTTTTTTATTTTAGCCATTCTGACAGGTGTAAGATGGTATCTTAAAGTTGTCTTGATTTGCATTTCCCTGATCGCTAAGAAAGTTGAGCATGACCTTAAGTGTCTTTTGGCCATTTGAACTTCTTCTGTTGAGAATTCTCTGTTCAGCTCAGTGCCCCATTTTATAATTGGGTTGATTAGCCTTTTACGGTCTAGTTTCTTGAGTTCTTTATATATTTTGGAGATCGAAGAGATGCCCTACCATACAACAAAAGTATATGCTCAACTATGTTCATAGCAGCATTGTTTGTAATAGCCAGAATCTGGAAACAACCTAGATGCCCTTCAATGGAAGAATGGATGAAGAAAGTATGGAATATATACATACTAGAGTACTACTCAGCAGTAAAAAACAATGACTTCTTGAATTTTGCATGCAAATGGACAGAAATAGAAAACACTATCCTGAGTGAGTTAAGCCAGACCCAAAAAGAGGAACGTGGGATGTACTCACTCATATTTGGTTTCTAGTCAAAAATAAAGAACATTGAGCCTATAATTCATGATCCTAGAGAAGCTAAATAAGAAGGTGAACCCAAAGAAAAACATATAGGCATCCTCCTGGATATTAACCTTCATCAGGCGATGAAAGGAGACAGAGACAGAGACCCACATTGGAGCACTGGACTGAAATCTCAAGGTCCAAATCAGGAGCAGAAGGAGAGAGAGCATGAGCAAGGAACTCAGGACCACAAGGGGTGCACCCACACACTGAGACAATGGGGATGTTCTATCGGGAACTCACCAAGGCCAGCTGGCCCGGGTCTGAAAAAGCATGGGATAAAACTGGACTCGCTGAACATAGCGGACAATGAGGACTACTGAGCACTCAAAAACAATGACAATGGGTTTTTGATCCTACTGTACGTACTGGCTTTGTGGGAGCCTAGGCAGTTTGGATGCTCACCTTACTAGACTTGGATGGAGGTGGGTGGTCCTTGGACTTCCCATAGGGCAGGGAACCCTGATTGCTCTTAGGGCTGATGAGGGAGGGGGACTTGATTGGGGGAGGGAAATGGGAGGCGGTGGTGGGGAGGAGGCAAAAATCTTTAATTAATAAATAAATAAATTAAAAAAACATAATTAACAAACAAGAAAAAAAAAGAAATGATAGGATAAAAGGGTAAATTGTTGAATCTACTTTCCAATTGAAAAAAGCAAATACTAGTCTCAAATATTTTATATTGGTATGGATTTTTGTATATTGATACAAATTTTAGGTTATTTTTGTTACACTGTATATATGCTTCTACTCTTATTTAAGATATTTTTATACATTGATACAAACTTAAGATTATTTTTGTTACAATATATTATGTTTCTATTTCTTGTTTAAGGTATTATACCTATGTGGATCATTTTAAAATGTAATGTAAAGTGCTAGTTCTTAAAAGCAATTTAGGATAATAAAGAAAATAGGTTAGCAGTTAGACATCTATAACAATCAAATTTATGGTCATGTTAGATATGTGTTCAAGGTCAAACAGAGACATTTTAAATAGGCAGATGGTCTTCAAATACTTCAGAGACCTACAAAATATGACATTTAAAATGGTTTAGTAACATAAGGCTTTTCATGACAGTGAGACATGTCTGTTCCTGGAAGTACCAATTTACTTCAAAAGAGGATATTAGAGTTTGCTTAAATTTGTGGCAAAGTTAGACACTGGGCAAAGAAACTGTCCTTGCCTTGACTGCTGACAGAGTGCTGTCCAAATCGGACAAAAGAAGGCAACTGCCATACTTTGCCAAGGCAAGGTAAGATAGCCCTCCAAAATTTCCTGCTTCACAGAAAAGCCTATCATATATTCTAGGTCTGTAACAAAGATGGATGCCCCAAAGTTACAGAGGAACCTTAGATTGACTGTCCAGGCAGACAAATGTCTCTGTCATTTCTTAGTTTTGGAAGTTGCTTGCTCTGTACTTCCTGTTTATTCAAATAACATTATATCCTTTTGGGATCTCTGATGGTGTTGAAGATTGGATAGTCATAATTACAGTTTTCCATGGTTTTAATAAAAAGTAAATCTGGCACAAAACTTTAGACTCACCAAGATAAGATAGATAAGGGAACATTTTCTTTGATTTTGCTTAATACTGATAGATTGGACACTGTGAATGTATTTCTTACTTGGTAATTGTTCTTATTGAATATTGTTTTACTATGTTAGCCTTAAAACCCTTCCTTTGTATTTAGACCAAAAGGAGGAAATGTTGCAGGATAATTGTTAACACTGCCAATCTACTATGTTGATAAAGATACCTTGAATCAAGGACAGAGTCAGCAGTTGGCTGACAGGGATTAGCCATAGAGAGGTTGGAGGACTGAGGAAGTCTGATAGAGAGGGATGGGAAGAGAAAATGAGGGACTGAAAAGGGTTTCTGAGGCTTTGGCATCAGAAAAACATGGAGAGTAGGGTCGGCCAATTGCCCCTCTGCTATTCCTTGGAATTATCAGAGTTTTATCTCAATTTCTGACTCATGAATTCTTATTAAGACTAGCACAAATTAGGTAAATGTTACAAAGAGTAGTTAATTTATTTTTAAATGATTTATTTTCCTCATCATAGTCCTGGGTTTCAGTCCATCATCAAGGAACCTCATGGCTTTGGACTCTGGTGTTGGTGCACATTACTAACATGTGGTAACTGAATGGCTGACCTCATGGCCAGAAAAAGGAGGCAGGGGAAGATTGGCATATCATAGTCCCTTAAAGGCATATCCCCATGACCCAAGGACTTCCCATAAAACTCTATTTACTTTGGGTCTACAACACCCATAGTGCCATCACAGGGACAAACCTCAGAATAATTATATGAACCCCCATGCAGCCAAGGGTCTTAACAACTTGTCTAAGAACCCTCTGCCCCTGATACCAGTCCAGGCCCATTTCAGAACAACCTGTTTCAGAGCATTGCTGGTCCCTATCATGGGTAAATATCTGATCTGAGCTTCCTGAGATTGCCTCTTCCTGCCTCGGCAGCTCCTTCAGCTTCAACAGGCTCTCCTTTCCAAATTCAGAGATAGTAACAACATGGTTTCAAATGAGTATTCCACAATCAAATGTGGTCACTTAGGTTCTTGGCTATGACCTGGGCAAGGTACAGAACCTATCTTGCACAAGCGCAGTTAGTGAAGGGTCCTTACCTTGGTCAGCTAACAGCAAGTTTAAAGGCTGCTCTAAGTGGTCCTTCCTTGTGGTTTTCTATCCCGTTTCTTACATTCTCCTTCTCCATGAGACCTGTGGGAAGCTCAGAGCAGGTTCCTGTCAACCTCTAGGTTCCTGATTATGTCACAGCTCTTCACAGAAGACCCAAGGACACAGGGACAAGTTAGAAGCATGCACAGGAATCCAGGAAATTGTTAGTTCGGTCTTTAAGACTTGTTTTTCTGCCAAGCTAAGTAATCTTTGCAGGTCCTGTAATATGTTAACATTCAAGGGAATGTTTATGAACTGCCTGGATCCATTTTTAGTAAGACCTCCGGATACGGATTCAAGGCTCCAGTAGAAGCCCCTCATTAGACAGTTAACGCTACTGCCAAACAAGAAGGAACAAGCAAAGGACAGTGCTTCACCACTTTGAAGTTTATCTGCCTAAAAATAAAGGGTACAGCTTTCAAACAAGACATCAACTCATTCAGTGTGTGTGTGTGTGTGTTATTTTGAGATGAGATGGGGTTTTGCTGTGTAGCTCTGGCTGTACTAGAACTCACTTTGTACACCAGTCAAATGAATCCTACTCTTTGTTTGCTCAGGTAGAAATCTACAGCAAACACAGAGGGTTAAAAGGCAGGTGCCTGGCAGAGTCAAAGGAAACAAGTAGATCCCAGGAACTGCCCAGAACACAGAAGGAAGCACCAGAGAGAATGCAAAAGAACTAGAACAATGCTAACAGTGAGGTCTACTTTCCTGATTCTTCGGCAACAACCAGCAATAGCTTCCCACACCCCATCACTGCATGTCTCCACTTATGCTCAGAAACAAAGAGAATCAAAGATAATGAGACTCCTGCTATCCTAAAAAGCCTGCTGGAGGCTGAAGAACAAAGGGTATTTCCATTTTAAGTGGAAAATAAAAATGCAGGGGTTTGGTCCATTTCAATGACCCTTGGCTTTCAGAACTGCAGAAAGATCCTCAGCCAGTCAATCCAAACAGTCAAGTGACCGAGAGACCACAGGGACATTGTTGTGCTGTCCTGCCACAGGGTCCCTAGGCCAGATACAAGCCTACTCCACCACACCAGTTCCTTGAGGGTGGGCCCTGGGAGCCACAGTGAGCTGGAGAGGAAGATCTGTCAGCACAGTAACCGCTCTCCGCTGGTCACTATGCCGCCCTGACCCAGCGTTCTGTCAGGACTTACCACACATAGATAATTGCGTGACCATTTTGAGAATCAGAGAGCCCTCTCTCCAGTGAAAATTATGTATCCTAAATGATTAATTTATGTCTTTAATAACATTTGTTGTACGCATGGAATCCCTCCCGTTAAGATCAAAATCTACTGGACAGGTAAAGTTGAACAGGGAAAAAAAGCCCGTGAGGCCTCAACCCTACATAAAGACTATAGGCAACTGAGTAAAGCCGGAAGCAAGAGTGGTGGTCCTTCCAGGGAAGAACACATGGATTGGTTGTCCAGTGCTAAAGGGTCAGCCCTGAAAACATACAAGTAACATTATATAGTCTCAGCAGTCTATAATTGTGTGTGTGTGTGTGTGTGTGTGTGTGTGTGAAAACAAATTTTTTTCCACAAATTTGAAGGAGAGTGGGGATTGGCATATGGGAAGGAGGGTTTGGAGGTAGAAAAGGGAAAGGATAAATGTTGCAACTAAATTACAATCTCAAAAAAATCAAAAACAAACAAATGAAAATACACATATATAATTACAAAGAAATAAGTTTATGGAGTACTGGGCAACAGAAATTGCTACAAAGAGGTCCAAGGAGTCCCTTTGAGTGGCAGGCATGTGCAATGAGAGGCTAGGTGAGAGTCCTAGGGAGGTGATATACAGTCAGGCTTAAACATCTGACGAGTTCTCTGGGCAAAAGATGCCACTGCAGAGATCCCATGGGTGTAAACATATATCCTGTTGTTTATAACTCAAAATGAGAGGGGCCTGCTGCTGATAATTGACTCAAACAATGACCATAATCCGTCCTATCAGCATGGGCCATGTGCTCACACTTCATCTACGTATGCTCAGGCACTGGAGAACTGTCCCGCACCTGCCATACTGCCGGAAAACCTGTGCTGGTGGAGCCCAAGTTACCCCCAGGTGAGGCACTCTTAGCATCTTCATGCTTCAAGCCTGGTTTCTTCTTTTGTGTGCTTTGCCATCCTCCTTACCAGCTTCACTCCAGAGCTGTCCTCGGTGGTCTTGATATGATGACCAGTGGATTCAACCATAAGCTACAGTGTTTCTTACTTGTTCTATGTAGGGAAAAAAGCCACCTTCCCTTCATCCTGCTTGTCTACTCCAGGCTAAGTACACAGCAGAGGATGCCACATACAGAAACCTTTGAAGGCATGTAGACCTCTCCCTACCCCTGGGCCCTGAGTGGTGATCTGATGTGATATAGTCCTGTCAGGAAAGGACAAGCAGGGGTCCAGTGTGGGCAAACGGTCACCATGGCCCATAGCTAGGTCTCCCTGATTGCTGAAGCTGAACATGGGCAGCGGCAGGGAATGAGGAAAGTTAAAGGACATCAGAGTAGAGGTATACAGGAAGAAAATATCTGAAGGGCTTTATTTTGATTCAATTATGATGAATTTGAGCTTTGATTTTCAGGCAGCTAACCGTAGGGTAACGTGGATGGTTTCTAACAAGGGGAAACCACAGCAACAGCTCAGCCACAGAGTTATGGCAATAATAATGTGGCCACAACGTGCAAGGGAAAGAGAGAAAAAATACAAGTGCCTCTACTAAATCAGGAACTTCCTGCATCCAAAGCAACACATGGGGCTTTCACGGGAAATGCCCACATGCTTGGGTCTAAGACAGGGGGTGAGTGCCCTCACCACTGTGACATGTCAGAACTCAGAGAGATAAGCATGTCCCCTTGCTATGCACAGCTTTGACACTGAGTTTAAAGCAACTTGAGTTTCAAGTATCCTGGAAACACGTGGCGGGGAGATAAAGGTAGAGTCTATGGAGTCGGGGTTAACACTGCCCTCTTGAGGGTCATCAGTTTGGGTCAAGTAGTGTTTAGAACACCAAGGCCAAAGGTCGAGAATTCCCCAGCTCCCGGGGGAGCTGAGATAACATGGCTTCTCCTCTAACCCTGCTAGGCACGGTAGGTTTCTGATCACAGGCTTAGCAGGGACGCCAGGATCTCATTCATGACCCCAATAAAATGTGACCTCAGCTGTGAGAGGGCACAGCCTAAGTGCAGCTGTATGGTGGGAGCCCAAGGTGGCCCTGAGCCATGCCAGGACCCTGGAACACAAGCACTGTGACTTAGAATCAGATCTCCCCATCTGAGGCCTTGAACATCTGCAGAGCTGTCTCACTTGTTCTCTGGATGACCCCAACTCTCTGGGAGTTTTGATGAAGGCAGATTCTTTCTTACGCCTCTGAGGGTTCTTACAGCTTCAGTTCTGATTACCAGTAGGCCATCATTACGACTCCTGTTCACTGATGCTCAACCCCACAGAGACCTTCCCTCTTCAAGGCCTTTCTCTGTGATGCTCTAACTCCTGGCGTCCTCCTGCCCTTGGTTCAGTGGTCACGGCCTCAAAGAAAGGCCTCTCATCTGATCTGCAGCAGTGACCATCCCAGCATCTTTCCTGTTGTGCTCACAGTGGTGAATGTAATGGCCATGAGACCAAAACTCCATGGAAACAGATTCCTTGCCACTCTCGGTGTGTGCTTTGAACACTCAGCATTCATGAGTAACACACCATGCAGCTGAGCAAATAGCTCTCTGAAGGAAGGGCCTCCTCTTTGATTTTACTGCCCATACTATAGAGAGCTCTTCCCAACCTCTGTGTGAGCCCCACAGCCTTGGGGTCTAAGCACAGACAAGAGGTCCACCAACGGCAACCACCTCTCAATAAAAGGAGCCTGCCGTGGTGCTTGGCAAAGGAATGTCCAAGGGCACATAGCACACATCTCTCCAGTTCCCTGTGTGGCCCCTGATGCCATCACCACAGCCCCTCCCCTACAGCACCGTCCACTCCCAGTTACCTTCTGAACTCCCTACCTCCAAATACCATCAGCACGTGAACTCTGGGGTATACTGTCTCACACACAGTGTTTCCCAGAGATCCACTCTAGTTTGTTTAATACGTATGGCATACAAGGTGGGGCCTGGGCCTGCCGTCTACCACATTCTTTACTGCTCAGCACTGGGTAGCTAAACATCGTTTATTGAGAACCTGTTAGGTGACCGTCACTGTTCCAAGTCCCTAAGATTTGGTCAAAACTGAGAAATAACTGAGCTGAAAAAGGAAGACAGAAGGAAGATCTGGTCAAGAACAGAAAACAGAGTAAAATAATCTCCACTTGTGAGAAGTATGGATTAAGCATCCCTAATTCCAAAGTCTAAACTCTGAAATGGCTAACATGATACATAAGTAGAAACCAAAGTACATAACACTTCATTTCATGGGCAAAACTACTTTAAATACTGCAAAAATCAAGCTATGCATATAGGGTATATATAAAATGAATACATTTCATGTTTAAATTTGGGTTACCTTGACATGATATCTCATTATGTATGTATTATATATGCATGTATTACGTGACTATTCCAAAATCTGAAAAAAAAATAAAATCCAAAGTTTCTGTTCCCTAGCACTTTGGATAAGTGTGCTATTCTTTCTGGAGAACACCAGCCTTTTCTGTGAATGACAAGGGCATTCTGAGAGGTCTGTGTTGGGTAGGCGTTATCAACAGCTTCGAAGGAAGAACCTGCATGGTTTGGTCAAATAAAGGAAGAGCCTGTAAGCTACAGTCAAGAGCTAAGGGAAGCACTTGAGGGCTTGGATTTGGAGAAGGTATCTGTGTTTTCTGTTACAGTGGTAATGTATTCTAACTAATAATATATATATATATATATATATATTTCAAAACAAATTTAGAACTTCAAGAAAAATGTAATTAATTAAAAATAATTAACTTTCATTGGCACAGGAGACCACTTCCTAAATATAATACCAGTAGCACAGACACTGAGAGAAACAATTAATAAATGGGACCTCCTAAAACTGAAAAGCTTCTGTAAGCAAAAGACACGGTCAGCAAGACAAAACAACAGCCTACAGAATGGGAAAAGATCTTCACTAACCCCACATCAGACAGAGATCTGATTTCCAAAATGTACAAAGAACTCAAGAAATTGGTCATCAAAAGAACAAATAAAATAATTCAAAAAAAAAATGGAGTACAGACCTAAACAGAGAAGTCTCAACAGAGGAATCTAAAATGGCTGAAAGACACTTAAGGAAATGTTCAACATCCTTAGTCATCAGAGAAATGCAAATCAAAACAACTCTGAGATTATATTTTACACCTGTAAGAATGGCCAAGATCAAAAACACTGATGACAACTTATGCTGGAGAGGATGTGGGGTAAAGGGAACACTCCTGTATCCCCGATGGGAGTGCAAATTGGTAAAGCCCCTTTGGATATCAGTATGGCGATTTCTCAGAAAATTAGGAAACAACCTTCCTCAAGACCCAGTAATACCACTTTTGGGTATATATCCAAAGGATGCTCAATCTTATCTCAAGGACATGTGCTCAGTTATGTTCATAGCATCATTGTTTGTCACAGCCAGAACCTAGAAACAATCTAATTGCCCCTTGACCAAAGAATGAATAAAGAAAATGTGGTATATTTACACAATGGAGTACTACACAGCAAAAAAACAAAAGAAAATAATAATGACATCTTGAAATTTGCAGACAAATGGATGGATCTAGAAAACATCATATTGACTGAGGTAACCAGACCTAGAAAGAAAATACTATATGCACTCACTCATAAGTGACTTTTAGACATAAAGCAAAGAAAACCAGCCTACAATTCACAATCCCAGAGAACCTAGACAACAATGAGGACCCTAAGGGAGACATACATGGATCTAATCTACATGGAAATGAACAAGATTTCCTGAGTAAATTGGGAGCATAGGGACCATGGGAGAGGGTTGAAGGGGAGGAGAGAGGAAGGGAGGGGGGGCAGAGAAAAATGTATAGCTCAATAAAAAATAAAAATAAAAAATAATAATCAACTTCTGTGATCTCCCCAGGTGTGATAGGTGGGGTCATTTGAGTGAAATTCTGTTCTGTAGTGGTATTTCATTTGTATTTTAGTAAATAAATAAAACAGTCACAATGGCCAGCCTTACAGACAAGGCAGCAATGACACATCTTTAATTTTAGTAGCCACACTAGCTTGCCATAGAAACCAGCCTTATTCCCAGCCCTACAGAGGATTATAAAACGGACATAGTCTCATTCTAAGATTCCTGGAGGTAGGGTTGTAGGGGAATGTGTTACAGTAGTGTTGCAGAGATATCCTAACTTATGGGGAAGCCAAAATATACTTAGAGCTGCAACAGGACAGCTCCAGGGGGGCGGGGGGGGGGTAGAGCGCATTAATAGGACAGCTCTAGATGTCGAAGCTGCAATAAGACAGCTCAGCACTGGAGGACCCCAGGCTACCTGAAGCTGGGGGGGGGGCAGAGGGAGATGGTCTCCCCGCAGGATATAGGGTTCCTGCTCTTCTCTTGGAGAGCAGCTCCAACTGAGTTCTGCTCTGTTCCTGTTCCTAGCAGAGCTCTCTGCTTCTTCTCTGGTTCAAGATATTTCTTCTGCTAACAGTCTGCTAAAGGAACCCCCTGCGGAAATGCAGCAATCTCCTCCTGCTCTTGCGAAAAGTTGTTACTCCCCCCACCCCCGGCCTTGCTTAGCCCCCCTAAGGAGCTTCCTAGCAAGGTTCTTCTGTTCTGCTCCCCCTTGCTGAGGCCCCCAAAGGAGGTCTCAGCAAGGTTTTTCATCTCAGTCCCCATGGGACATCCCAGCCAGGTTCTTCTGCTCTGCACAGGTGAATGAAGATTGTCACCCAAGACTCCTTTGAGAAAGAGATTTATTTGGAAAGGAGGAATCCAGGAGAGTGGCTGCCTCTGCCAGGGAGGGTTTAAGGGCAGCTCTTAACTGAAGGGGTGGAGATGCTTATGTAGGGCTTCTTAGGGGCAGAGTTTTCCAAGGGAGACAGGGGATTGGTTAGTTTTTCCCTGCTTGGGGAGTGGTTAGTTTAGCTGGTCAGGGGCAGAAATGGCTCTGCCTTCATGGCCAAACTGTGTTTCTATCACTGGTCCTTTTTAGTTTTTTTGACTCTAATATTAAAACCAGGGCATATTTCTTTCACTGGCTCTGATTCTAGGGACAAAGTGTGTTTCTTTGATACTAATATCAGAGCCAGGGCACATGTCTTTAGTTCTGGGTTCAGGGATAAAGAGGTTTCTCTCCCTGGCCCAGGTCTCAAATACAGAGTGTGTTTCTTTCTCTTACTCTGGGTTTAGAGTCAGGGTGCTCAGGGATTGGTTGGTTTCCTGTTCCAGTTGTCCCTTTTACCCTACAAGGATCGTCATTTCAGACTGAGGTAGAGGGAAGAGACAGTGGCTGGCTGTTTTGCTTTTCTGACCTTCAGGTTGAACCCCAATTTCTGTCTCTGAGTTTTTATTAATCATACTTCACTGTTCTAAATCAGGGGTTCTAAAAATAGGGGTCTAGGACTGCTGGCAGCAAAAAACCTTAGCGGGGGCTTAGAAATCGAGTTTTCTGGCACTGCTCCAACCTTCTAAATCAGAAAGTCTAAAATCAGTGCCTTATAGGCCCTGCCCCAGGAAGATTATGGTGCGGCTGAAGTTTGAGAGGTTCTATTCATTCCCACCTACAGCGAGGAGGCATTGGAGAGATGTGCTGGCAGAGGGGAAATCTCAACTGAGGTTGATCGCGCACAGGGCAGTTGACCAACAATGGGGTGGGCGTTTGCACCACCCAAGAAAGCAGAGTCAGTAAGGCGATAGAGCAGAGAGGCAGGATGAGTGGCACCGCAGAAACTGCACCAGGCCCAAGAAGGAGCCAGGGTCTCGCTCAGCTTGACAGCTGCCAGTGAGCATCAAGGCAGAGAGTCTGCTCAGGAGACGCTGTTTGTGCAAGTCCTAACAAGACTGCATAGCAAGGTAAAATAGAGGCATAGAGGTGATCTGAGAAGTACCATCTTTCACGTGAGTGTTCAGATGTAGAGAAAGTCAGAGTGCATCCTAAGAACCAGGGAATTCTTCGCCATGGGGTGGACAAACCACAAAGCTGGTGCTGGTCCCTTTAGTGATGGGTAGAAGTTCTCTGCTTTCTCTTTCCTTATATCAGAACTGACGGTCATCCTTGTGCCTCAGGAGATGGTATTCTTTCTCTGTCCTAAGGTAGTAACCTGTGTAATGTCACTGTACGTGCTGAAGTCAGAGCAGAGGATGAGGTCCACCAAGGATCACTTCCTGCAGCCCAGTGGATCCCTTGCTTGGAATGTCATCAAAACCAGAAAGTAAACAGGACAGGATAGAGATTTTCTGTGATCTCTGGGGAACAACATGATCTGGGTTCATTCGATATTTCTCCCAGTTTTCAGTCAGAAATAGCTCATAGCATAGAAATTGTCTCATAGCTTCAATAAGCTTCCAGCTTCTAATAATTTTAGCATCTTAAAATAAAAAAGCCACAAAAGAGGGGAACTCAGGTAGCAGTGGCTGCCAAAAAGAAGTGACTGACCAAAAACAAACCAAGAGATGAGAAGGCATAAAATTCAAGCTAAGAAGCCCTGGGGTCACACTGTGCAGGGGAAACACATCCATCCATTCACTGTAGAACTGTGTGGTGATGACCTTTGAAAGATTAAGACATCGGTATCCGCTCCATCTCCTCCATGCTAAGATAGAGCCACGGGAGACATGAAAAACTGTGCAGAGGAAGCCAGCTTCACCAAAATAGCCATAACATGAAAGAGTTATATAAACAACTAACTAGTTCAAGGATCAGGGAATTGTCCTAAAGGCAAAAAAAAAAAAAGAAAGAAAGAAACATTTGTTCAAGAAAATCTACTAAATCTCAGTTTAAAAAACAAACAGTGGGGATCTGTGACATTTGAGCCCCAACCCCACAACCAGCTCACTGCAATGGAATTGCAAGTCCCTATAGCCAAGAAAAGGCTTTCTTGTCACTGAAGATCCCAGTACAAGGTCCTAATTTTGTCCCACAATGAGGAAGGTACCATCAATCTTTACTCCACTCCAGCTCCACCAGAAAGTGCTGTAAGGCTCTCTTCCTAGAGTCCCCACACCTTAAATAGTGAGGACTAAGCTTTGGCTACCTTGTTCCAGACCACTTGAGACGGGAGGCTTAACACCAGGAAAGGTAATTGGAGAAGGTCCTATATTTGTGGGGCAGATGTCTCTCCAGGAGTAGAGAGCCATTGTCCCCATCCTCAACTGATTTAGAGTACTGATTCTAAATCCAGAAAAGTGGGTTTTAATAACAAGGGGGTCCTAAGTTCTCCCTAAAAGGACGAACTTAACATAAGGTTTGAGAAGGTTGGGCCCAATGACACTGTTAACAATGGAGATCTTAGGGACAGGGGTTAGGAGGCACTAAGGGTTCCCCATCACTAAAAGACTAGAGAATGCAACAAGCCAACAGGGCCTAAGAAGTATCTATGAAGTAGCCCCCACAAGGACCGCAGAATGTACATTTTTCTCAAGTACACATGGGAAGTGTCTTAGAATTTGCCGGGTCCCAATCAAGACCCAACACACGAAAAGAGTTTAAGTCTATATAAAATATTTCCTTGGCCACAGCAAAATGAAAAGAGAAGGCAACAACATAAGGAAAATTGAGAAGTTTACGTATATGTGTATAATGATTTACGTATAATTGAGAGGTTTACGTATATGTGTATAATGGGTGCTGGTGACTGTCAAGGGGACTATGGAATACTAAGTGTGTTCCCTGGGACAAAGAACTCATTGTTGAGGACAGACAGAAGGTGGAACCTCAGAGAAAGCAAAAGCAATAGTTTCATTACTTTGGGACAGGGTGGGAGCTTAAGGCTATGAGTCAGGTAAACAGACTCTGGGTTGGATGCTTTGTAGGACCTTTAGGTCATCCCCTGTTGGTCCTGTTTAGATAAACACTCTAAGTGCCTTCCCACTGGTTCTCCTTGCGTGGTCCTCTGGGGACAGGAAGTCAAGCTGTCATTAGAAGAAGCAAGCTTTAGCTTCCCACCTATGTATGTATGTTCCTCTAACTCTGCCTCATGTAGAAACACATCATTAAATAACCAATGGGTCAAAAGTCACAAAGAAAATTATAAAGATACTTGAGATAAGTGAAAACATAAAGGCAGACAAATGCTTGTGGGATGCAGCTGAGGTGATGCTTTTAAGGGGCAGTTTATGGTTCTTGGTGATTATAAACTGAAAAAGAAGTTTCTCAATCAGTAAGCTAACATTCCACTCCAAGAAACGAAAGAGAGAGAGAGAGAGAGAGAGAGAGAGAGAGAGAGAGAGAGAGAGAGAGAGAGAGAGAGAGAGAGAGAGAGAATATAAAGGAAACCAGAAGGAAGAACTCTGGTCTCTATTTTGCTTTTTCTACATCTTTTCACTTATTTCTTTAGTGAAACTGGATGTTGGTCCTTTGAAAAGGTCAGTGGTATTGACAAATGCTTAGTTAGACTGACCAATGCATGACAGAAACAATTCAAACACCAGAAGCAGGAATGGCAGAGAAGACATTAACATCACAGGAAGGTTTAGAAATAAGTTCTGGGTGCAAACAAGTAGAGCAAACACAGAAACACTCAAACTCTGAGATTCACTGCAGAAGAAATAGAAAACCCAACTAGACCTAACAGAGAGACTGAATTAGTGACTCAAAACTTTCACGAAGAAAAGTCCACGTGGCTTCACTGGTGAAGTCAACCAAACACCTAAAGAGAGATCAACACCAGTTCTTCCCAAATTCCTCAAAGAAACAGAAAGGAAAACTTCCCCGCATTTTATGAATCCATCAATAGCCAAACCCAGACATCAAAACAAGGCAAACATCACACACAACAAGAAAAGATGGACAGCACAAGTTACATATATATGCAAAACCAAAAATATAGTAATCCTAATTCAGCAAATATATTTTTCACAATATATAGTTATTGTGAAGATATGTATATATAATATATATATATATTAAGTTAACATGCTTTAATTCTCTTTTCTCATCACTAACCTGGACAAGTACATGGCCATCATTTTGATATATGGTTTTGAATAATTATTTGAGATTATAATACAAATGCCTCATCTTCCTTTTCCCTTTCCTCCCACCATCCCCTCCCATGTACCCCACCTTGTTCTCATTCAAATTCATAATTTCTTTTTCTTTGTCATTACATTTATATTTACTTATTCCCAAATATACGAATGTAACCTGTTCAGTCTGTATAATGTTACTTGTATGCAAATGTTTTCAGGCCTGACCACTTGGTGTTGGATAACCACTTGGTGTGTTCTTCTCCAGAGAAGACTCTTCCAGCCAGCATTCCTAGTTGCCTGCTGTTCTTTGTCTACAGTTGAGGCCTCATGAGCTTTCCTCCTTCAGCAGAGCATGTCTGTTGATGTCATCCTTGTTTGGGTCATGTTTGGGTAGCCATGTTGGTGAGATTTCATGGGTTAGCATCTGAAATTTCTAGAGAACACAATGTCACCAGCAATCTTCCTGTTCATCTGGTTCTTACACTCTTTCAGCCTTCTCCTTCGCAATGATCCTTGAGCCTTAGGTACAGGAGTTCTGTTGTAGATACATCTGTTGGAGCCAGGCTCCACACCTCTATGTTTTGACTGGTTGTGGTTTTCTGGAATAGCCTCTATTGCAAAGATAAGTTTCCTTAAGGAGGAGTGAGAATTACACTTACCTGTGGGCGTCAGGACAGATACTTAGAGCATAGTTAGAGATGGTGCTGGTTTAGCACAGTGACAGCTGTAGGTTCTCCTGCAAGATTCATGACTTCATTCACCCAAGATAGCTGGCTAGGTTTCCAGAACTAAGCACGATTTCCCTCTTGTTGAGCAGACCAAAGTCCAATTGGAGAGCTGTTGGTTATTGCTAAGGTATATGAGCCATTATTGTACACTTATGGTTATCATGCCATGCTGATCAATGTTGTGGTTCATAGGCAATGTAGTTGGTTAGGAGTATGATTGACTTCCATGCTTTGGAAGTTTGAATGGCACCATGAAAGCTAGTCCTTGGGGAGGAGGCTTTCAGGTCACATTCAGCTCAGGTCCTCTGTGTTCTGTGTCCCAAGAACACGGTGTCTTCAGCCAGCAGTAGCAGTGTGCATTCCAATTCTGGGGAGCAACCAAGTGCAAAAGCAATAGCCTGTGATACTTTGGGAGTTTCTTGGTCAGCTCTGACCAACAACTCAAAAGAGGGCTTCTCCTGTCTGGTATTAGGTTTTTGATGGGTAGTTAGTTTATGGTTTTTGTGGAGAGCATTGTCAGACCAAATAATAAATTTTCATTTAAACTATATATGTGTGTATGTATGTATGTGTAAATATATAGAGACTTACGTTTATTATAGGTTTTTTAAAAGTAAATACTTGATGTTATAATTTTATGACTTTTAAAGACTTTTAAAGACCTTACTATTATTTTATCCTCCTCCTTCTATATTTATTTACCTACCCCCTCCATAATTAAAGCCCATTTTCCCATTTCTCCTTTAGATGGTTTATACCCTGCTCTTTCCTTCTCTAGTACCACACACACACATTCACACACATACTCACACACACGATCCCTTTTTACTTTCCTGATATCTGTAGTTACTCTAGGTTATATATTCATATTTTATGATTAGGATATACTGAATCCAGGTTACCTCCTCACTTGGTATAATCTTTTGTAGTTCTGTCCATTTACCTGCAAAGTTCATGATTTCATTTTTCATTACAGCTGAATAGCGTTTCGTCATGCATGTGTACTGTATTTTCACTAACAATTCACCAGTTGAAGGACATTGTAGAAAGAGACGGTGGTCGACTGTGTTCCTGCCGCCCAGCCGCCTGGCTAGTTTATGCCCCGAAATAATAACACAGAAATTGTATTCTTTTAAACACTGCTTGGCCTATTAGTTTCTAGACTCTTCTTGGCTAACTCTCATATCTTGCTTAACCCATTTCTAATAATCTTTGTAGCACCATGAGGTGGTGTCTTACCGGTAAAAATTCAGCATGTCTGACCTGGCGTCTGCCCTGGAGAGGAGAGGCATGGCGTCTGGCTCACTTCCCTTCTTCCCAGCATTCTGTTCTGTCTACTCCACCTACCTAATTTTCTGACCTATCAGACCAAGCAGTTTTCTTTATTGATTAACCAATGAAACAACAGATTGACAAATGACCTTCCCACATCAGGACATTTAGATTGTTTCCATTTCCTAGCTTTTCTGAATACAGAAGCAATGAATGTGGCTGAGCAACTGTCTGTGGAGTAGGATATCAAGTCGGCTGGGCATATGCCAAGGGGTGGTGTAGTTGGATCATATGTATATTCATTTTTAGTTTTTTGAGGATTCTCCGTTGATTTCTAGAGTAACTGGATCAGTTTGTAATCTCATCAACAATGAATGAGGGATCCCATCTCCCCACATCCTCTCCAGAATTTCTGTCCATTGTTTTGTGGATCTTCATCGTTCTGGTTGGGGTAAAAGGAATGCTCAAAGTTGTTTTGATTTGTATCTCCTTAATCTTCTAGGTACAATGGCATGTCATCTGCAAATGGGGGTAGTTTGACTTCTTTACCTGTTTGTATGCCTTTTAGTTTCTCCTTTTGCCTTACTGCTCCAGCTAGTATTTCTAGCACAATGTTGGCAGAATGGAGACAGAGGATAGCCCTTTCTCATTCCAGCTTTCAGTGAGCTGGCCTCATTTTCCCCTCCATTTAGGATGATATTGACTGTGGGCTTTTCATATACAGCTTTTATGATGTTGAGATGTGTTCCCTCTAGTCCTACATTCTCTAGAACATTTATCATTAATGCATGTTGTGTTTTGTCAAAGGCTTTTTCCATATCTATTGAGATGCACTGGTGATTTTTATAAGTCCATTTATGTTGTCTATTACATTTATTGACCTGTGTATGTTGAAACATCCCTGCATCTCCAGGATAAAGCCAACTTGCACATGATGGATAATCTTTTAGAAATATGTCTGTATTCTGTAAATATTTTATTGAGCATTACTTATTCTATATTCATTAAGAATATTGACCTATCATTTTCTATTCTCTTGTCTCTTTACCTGGGTTGATACTCAAAAGATATTGGATCATAGAAGGAGTTTGGGAGTGTTCCTTTTGTATCTATCCTTTTAGTAGCTGAAAGAACTAACTATACATATTTTCCAAAAGTCTGGTAGAATTGTGCTGTGAGTCCATCTGGCTCAGAACATTTTTTAGCTAGAAGGCTTTTTTATTTCAGTCACCTAATTTTTCATGGCTCAGTTTAGATTGTTGACTTCTCCTTGGTTTAATTCTAGTGGTTTGGCTAAATCTAGAAATTTATTCATTTCTTTTAGGTTTACTAACTTAATGGAATACAGGATGTTTTTAAAGTATTTCCTTGTGATTTTTTTTTCTTTTGGTGCATGTTGTAATGTTTCCCTGTTTGTTTCTGAGTCTATTTATTTGAGCCCACTCTTTCTTTTGGTTAGCTGGGCCAAGGGCCTGTTGATTATGTTTATCCTCTCAAAGGATCAACTCTTACCTACGTTGATTCTTTGTGTTGTTTTCTTTGTTTCAATTTTACTAATTTTTGCTCTTATTTTTATTTCCTCTTTGCCATCAACAGAATTTGGTTTGTTTTTGTTTTTCCAAATTTTTAGTTGCATCATTAAATCATTTATTTGGACTCTTTCTGATTATTTTTTAATGCAATCACTTAGATCTATAAATTTCCTTTGTAAGACATTTATTATATTCCCCAGAGATTAGGTTGTGTTGTATTTCCATTTTACTTAGTTCCAGGATTTTTTTTTATTTCTACTTTGACCAATTCATCATTTGACAATGAATCATTTAATCTCCATGTAACTGGGCATTTACTAGAAATTCATTTGCTGCCAATTTTATGTTTTATTGCATTGTAGTCAGAGAAGTTAAACAAAGCTGTTTCAATCTTTCTGAATTTGTAAGATTTGTTTTATGTCCCATGTTGTGCTATTTTAGAGATGCTACCAAGTATAATGAGTATTCTTTGTATTTGGATGGATACAGTGCAGATATTTATCTGTTAAGTCCATTTGATGAATGATGTCATTTAATTCTGATATTTCGCTCCTTTAGTTTTTCCAGATGACCTGTTTATTGAACAAAATAAAGTATTGAAATCACTTAATGCTAATGGTGGCTGTTAATTCATGTCTTTAATTCCACTAATATATTATTTATGAAACTGAATGCACCAAAGTTTGGTACATATATGTTTAAGACACTAATGCCCTCTTAGTTAACTCTTCCTTTAATTAGAACTAAGTGTCTGCCTTTATCTCTTCTGATTACTTTTAATTTGATGTCTCGTTTGCCAGATATTAAGATAGTGATACCGACATGCTTCCTGGCTTCCCGTTGACCACTGATTGGAGTGCTTCTGTCTATCCTTTTACTCTAATGCAGTGCCTATCTTTAAAGCTAAGCTGTATTTCTTACAGACAACAAATAGATAACACCCCCCCTCGCTTTATCCATTCAGTCATCCTGTGTCTTTTCATTGGAGAATTATAGTTGCTAAGATTTAAAGTTATTATTGAAAGGTGTGTGTGTGTTGATTGTAGCCATTGTATTGTTGATTTTTTTGTTGTCGTTCTTAGTATTGCTTTGTGGTTTAATCATTAAAGTTTTGTATTTTTTCTTCAGACTCTTGGTTATGCTCATTCCTCTCTTTAGTCCTAAATACTGCCTTCTATGTTTTCTTTATATGTAGTATAAAGATATAAGTCAGATATAAATGAGGGGTTGAGGGACTATTTATATTATGGAAAGTTTTTCATCCTCTTTCAACTACGAAAGATAGATTTTCGGGCCATATTAGTATGAGTTGTCCATCATGGTCTCTTAGGACTTGGATTGCACTGCTCCATGCTCTTCTGGCTTTCAAAGTTTCTATTGAGACATCAGCAGTTACTCTGAGGGATTTCTCTTTATATGTGACTTGTGTTTTTTCTCTTGCTGCTTTCAATACTTTTTCTTTATTCTATATACTTTATGTTTTAACTATGACATGCCACAGGAAATTTCTGGTATTGTCAATTTGGCATCTTGTTTTTCTTGTTTTGATATGGATATGTCTATATTTTAGTTTAGGAAAACTTTCTTCCAAGATGCTGTTGGAGATCTGCTCTATGCCATTGACCTGAGATTCTTCTCCTGCTACTTTTCCTATAATTCAAAGGTTTAGTCTTTTTCATAGTGCCTCACATTTCCTGCATGTTCCTTTCACGTGTGTGTGTGCCTGTGTGTGTGTGTGCGCGCGTGCCTGTGTGTCTGTGTGTTTGTGTTTCTTATTTCACCAAATCCTCTACTTCATTTCCAGGTCTTGATATTCTAGCTACTGTTTGACTCATTTCACTTGTGAGAATTTCCTTGGAGTTTTCTGGTTCAGTTATTGGTATTTTCAGTTCTTTCTTCATTTCATCTTAAGCCCTCATCCATGCTTCTTTTTACTTATTAAATTCTGTTTTCACATCCTGAATTGTCTTCATTATTTCCATCAATCTTGTTTGTGTTTTCTTGGGCATCACTCAAGTATTTATCCTCTTTAAGTACTTTTTCTTTAAGTTCAGTAACCCGTTTTCTGTCTTCTTTAAATTCCTTGAGTTCTTTGATGAAGCTTATCACTGTTCTTTTTGAATTCTGTGTCTTGAGATTCATCTAGGTAAATCTTATTACAGACATTTCAATAGGACTGGTGAATCTTCGAGGAAGGAGACATTTCCTTGATCTTTCATGCTGTTTGTATTTTTTGTGATGAGTTCTGAGTATGTGGACCTCTTTTTCTAGCTTTTGTCTGATATGGACAGACAGTTTGGAGCAAAGGAAAGAAAGTGCAGGTCCATTTGGCCCTTAAAGTTAGATATGGCTCAGTAAAATGAAGTCAGGTGAACGCAGGGGACTATTCTGGTGTACAGAATGGGTATTCTGGTCCAGAATTCAAGTTTGGGAGTATATCTGTGAGTTAGGTGGGCTCAAGGAGAAGGTGACCAGGCAGAATTAGTTGGATAGACCCTAGAGAATGATGTACAAGATCTGGCTGTGCAGAGCTTGGGTGTAGTGTGGGAGGGGCCTGAAGGTTGAGACCAGGCAGGTCCAGTCCTGGTGGAAGCCTAGATGTTAGTAGAGGCACAATCAGGGGCAACCAGACTAGGCCAGGCACTGGATATAGGACCTGGGTTAGATCTGGGGATAGAGGGTAGGTGATCAGGCAGACTCATATGGTTAGACCTTGGAGCTGGACATAAACTTTTTTTAATTAACTAAATATGATTAAGTATGATTTATTGTTGAAATATGAGCGGCGGGGCTGCGTCCCAGGCACCTGGCCACCCGCATGGCTTATGCCCCAAAATAATTACACGGAAACTGTATTCTTTTAATCACTGCCTGGCCCATTAGTTCCAGCCTCTTATTGGCTAGCTCTTACATATTGATCTAACCCATTTCTAATATTCTGTGTAGTACCACGAGCTGGCTTACCAGGAAAGATCTTAACCTGCGTCTGTCTGGAGTGGGAGAATCATGGCGACTCCTCACTCAGCTTCTTTCTCCCAGCATTCTCTTCTGTTTACTCCACCCACCTAAGGTTTGGCCTATCAAATGGGCTAAGGCAGTTTTCTTTATTAGTTAACCAATGAAAGCAACAGATAAAATACAAGAACCACCTCCATCATTTCCCCTTTTTCTGTTTAAACAAAAAAGAAAGGCTTTCACTTTAACATAGTAAGATTACATATAGCAAAACAGTTATCAAGCAAGAATTACAGTTATAATATTTATATCTATTTTATCATAACTAAGGAAAACTATAACTATCTATCCATTCTTCAACTCCATCAAAGACTCCAGAAGGATATAATATTACCTAAGTAAACAAGAAATCCAAAACTCTAGAAATGACAGAGATATTTCACTGCCTGGACAGTCACTCAAAGTTCCTCTGTACCGTTGGGGCATCCATCTTCAGCCTTCAGGCCCATAGTATCCAGCAGACATTTTCATCAAGCAGGAAATTCCAAAGACAGTTCAGTCACTTTCTGCTGTGTCCTGCAGAATGTCTCGCAGACTCTTTCATGAGTCAGGAACCCCGGAAGACCATCTCACCTTTAGGCAAGTTCAGCAGTCCTTTTTCTGCGAGTTCTTTGTGTCCAGTTTATACAACAGTCCAGGCAAGAGCAGTTTCATGCCCAAATTGCTATCAAACTCCATAAGGAGCCTCTTCAATGCCCATCTTCCTCTTGAAGTAGATTGGTGTTGCCAGGAGCAGACGTGTCTCATTGTCATGAAAAGCCCTAAGTTATTAAAACATTTAAATGCCATATTCTGCAGTCTTTGAAAGATATGAAGAATGCCTATCTAGCTGAAATATATCTATGCACATCTAGAAAATCTAACTAACATGACTAAAAATTTGACTATTATTGATGATTATCCATTAGTAACCTATATTTCCTAATTATGCATTATACTTTTAAAATGAACTACACAATCACAATACCTTAATCAAGATCAGAAATACATATACATATAACAAAATTGACCTTAAAATCCACACCAATGCAAATTATTCATATCTATATCATATCCCCCTTTAAATGTAAAAGAATATTCATAAACAGTATTTGGGAATATGGGCGCAGTTTTTTCTCTCCAAACTGCTTCCTGCTGAATGGGGGCGCTGTATTCAGATCTTTTATGGTGTAACCTGTGTGTCAGGGTCATCTCAGTCGGCAGTTGAATGAAGTAATTTTTTGAAGGTGTTCACAGCAACCTTTCAGGAGGGCGTGGTCTATCATACCATATCAGGATAGACGCAATCCACAGAGTCTCATCCTCTGTGAAAACAAAAGAAGACCCTCTCCAAAGCATCATATCCTTAGACCCATATTCTGAAATCATAATACCCTTATGTCCATTCTGGTTTAGCTTGGCAGCCCATATAATGAAATGCCTCTCTGCACTTAGCTCCTTTATAGTCAAAAATTTTAAAGAAAACACAATAATACAAAGAATCCAGACTCTCTGTGAATTTTCCATTTTTACGTGGCTTATTTTTCTTTATTTCTTTTAATCTATAACTATCTGTACTCTGTCTCTTTAAGGACTTTATCCCCCTTTTTTAAGGGCATTAACTTTATTCTCTCTATATATATATTTTTTCTCTCTCAAGCCTACGTACATTCATCCTACACTGTGACACATAGAGGTCTTTTATGTCTGAATCTGTTTTATTGTGAATCTGTAATTTTTTTTTTCCAGGAGCATTTCTTAAAATGTTAAGCAGCTCTTAAAAACTTAAGTTGCATCATGTAGAGGTAATACGGTACTGCCTGTTTACTGCCAGTCTAAACCTTAACTGCGCTGTTATTACAGTAATTACGGTAGTTCCTGCCTGAGACTGCACAGTTCCGCATGGCGGAGTTGAGCCGCTCCTGCCTCAGAGCCATTTGGTGCCCCTGAGCCACACACAGTTCCAGGCACACAGCAGCCCACATTGCCATCAAGCAAGTCGTAGCACTTTACTCCAAATGATCCATTCAAAGACTCTGTCTCCCGCAGGAGCCAGACAGAGATCGCGATGGCGGCACAGCCCAGAAAGCCGGCATTTTAAAACAGCCAGTTTTTTCCTGTTGCTGAGTCAGGACAATTTCTTTGCTGCACACAACCCACAAACAGCAAAAAGCTGTCTTAAATTCTCTCTGTGTCCTTTTTAAGCCCTCTCAGGTTTTACGTGGAGTTCATTAGCACGCTGGGTGCCACTCTGTTGTAATATGAGCGGTGGTGCTGCGTCCCAGGCACCCGGCCGCCCGCATGGCTAGCTTATGCCCTGAAATAATTACACGGAAACTGTATTCTTTTAATCACTGCCTGGCCCATTAGTTCCGGCCTCTTATTGGCTAGCTCTTACATATTGATCTAACCCATTTCTAATATTCTGTGTAGTACCACGAGCTGGCTTACCAGGAAAGATCTTAACCTGCGTCTGTCTGGAGTGGGAGAATCATGGTGACTCCTCACTCAGCTTCTTTCTCCCAGCATTCTCTTCTGTTTACTCCACCCACCTAAGGTTTGGCCTATCAAATGGGCTAAGGCAGTTTTCTTTATTAGTTAACCAATGAAAGCAACAGATAAAATACAAGAACCACCTCCATCAATTTATTCTCAAAATACAAGGTTAATTTCATCTAAAAATCAACACATGTTATACTCTATATTAATAGAATAAAGATACAAACTATAATTCGGTTAATAGATAAAGAGAAAGGTTTGAAAAATCTAAGGACTTTCATGATTAAAGGAAGAAGGAGAGAGATTAATGCACTAGGAAAAGAAGGGAACTTTCTCAAGCTGATAAAGTTCATCTGTAAAGAGCCTCCATGAAGCATCAGTTAATGACCCTGAGAAATGAAGTGAGTTTTTCTTAAATTCAGGAGACAAGGCAGAGAGATGTTTCTATTATCCGTCAATTCAGCATTGCACTGAGCTGTTTAAAATAAAGGAAAGAAGAAGGAAGGGGGAGAGATGGAGGAGGGTGAAAGGAGGGAGAGAGTAGGGAGGAGCCAAGAACATCTGCCTCATGGCCGGGGCTTCCTGGGTAACACTGAGTGTAGGCAGGACAGACGTGGCGCTTCAGGAGCTCTCAGGTCTGAGTTCCGAGGCTTCAAAATGTTTATCTTAAGTGGCTTAACTTCTCCGAGTCTGGAGAAATTAATGTCTGTTTCATGGAGTTGTCACCGTAGGTCCCGTGTCTCTAAAGTGTTTAGTGCAGCACATGGAGAATGATGAGCCTTGGGAGTAGATAACCATTTAACTGAATTCCTGCCGTTAGCGTTATTAGTTCCATAGACAAGAACAGAACATAAAATCTTTGGACACCAAATCTATGTGTAGGCTGCTGTCGCTCATTCCTTAGGGTGTGTATGACCACAAAATCTTTTTCTTTTTTATTTATTTATTTATTTATTAAAGATTTCTGCCTCCTCCCCGCCACCGCCTCCCATTTCCCTCCCCCTCCCCCGATCAAGTCCCCCTCCCTCGTCAGCCCTAAGAGCAATCAGGGTTCCCTGCCCTGTGGGAAGTCCAAGGACCACCCACCTCCATCCAGGTCTAGTAAGGTGAGCATCCAAACTGCCTAGGCTCCCACAAAGCCAGTACGTGCAGTAGGATCAAAAACCCATTGCCATTGTTCTTGAGTTCTCAGTAGTCCTCATTGTCCGCTATGTTCAGCGAGTCTGGTTTTATCCCATGCTTTTTCAGACCCAGGCCAGCTGGCCTTGGTGAGTTCCCGATAGAACATCCCCATTGTCTCAGTGTGTGGGTGCACCCCTGGCGGTCCTGAGTTCCTTGCTCGTGTTCTCTCTCCTTCTGCTCCTGATTTGGACCTTGAGATTTCAGTCCGATGCTCCAATGTGGGTCTCTGTCTCCTTTCATCGCCTGATGAAGGTTAATATTCAGGAGGATGCCTATATGTTTTACAATCTTTTTCTTATTTTTGTTTTGTTTGAGCTTTATTTTTCAAGTTATGATAACAGCTATTTTCATATTTGTCCATTTTTATTATTCTTTTTAGTTTTGAGATTATAATATATATTATTCCTCCTTCCCTTTCCTTTCTCCAGTCCTCTCATATGCTCTCCTATTTCTCCTTCAAATCTGTGGCCTCTTTCTCATTAATTGTTGTTACGTGTGTGTATGTGTGTGTACGTGTGCAATACATATGTATATATACATATATAATCCTAACTATATCCTGCTCAGATTCACTGACTGGATTTCAATGTCATTCTAAAGCTTCTCCAGTGTCTGTCTACTCTTTCTACAAAGCATGTCTAAGCCTAGTCCTCAGTGCTGTTAGAACTCTATGACAGCACACGAGGGATTGCCTTCTGGTGCAGTATGCAAAGGATCTTCGTAGCCAAAGGTCATCTGTTCCTCCTGTTGACGTGAGTATTCAGGTCTGGGAAGCTGTCATCAGGGTACAGCAACAGTGTGCTCTTGAGTATCCAAGTGAGTTACTTCCTGCCTCCCTATGGGGACCGCTGGCCTAGAGAGGCTTGAAGATTGAAGTGGGACCCCTGTTGGATCTCAGCCCTCATCTCAGTTTGGAGATGCCATCTATGTATAACTATGGGTAGTCTAGCATTTGTAACTGAAAATTTTCTTAAGATGTGGCTCTGGGTCGGGTGGTGGTGGTGCACGCCTTTAATCCCAGCACTCAGGAGGCAGAGGCAGGTGGATCTCTGTGAGTTTGAGGCCAGCCTGGTCTATAAGAGCTAGTTCCAAGAAAAGCTCCAAAGCTACAGAAAAACCCTGTCTCAAAAAACAAAAGCAAACAAACAAAAAAAGCTGTGGCTCTGACTCTGAAGGAATTTGCTGCTTGAGAAACTTCACTAGGGCTGTCTTCAGAGCCGATAGCAGTGAGTATATCATGTGTCCCTCTTAGAGGAAGCAATCCCACAAGTACAAACAGGCTGCTCTAGGTGAAACACAGATGGCAGCTTCGAGTGACGGTGATGAAGCCGTCATCAACTGGAGGTCAAGCACTGTGCACTTGGTTGGACTGGCCACACCTCTTCCTGCCTGCTGAGAACTGGGTGAGCCTGAGTGACCCACTATTGGACAGCAGGGGCTTACCCAGAAACCAGGTGCTGGTACCAAGTGAATGTGTGCAGGGTGGAGAGGCCTGTCATTGGCAACTGATATCCCAGAGGCTGGGCCTCAGGCAGCCCCTAAGCAAGGGGAGGGGCAGAATCCCACCTCTAACTGCTGCAAAAGTTTCCAGAAGAATACATCAGACCTGACTTGGAGAGTAATTCCTTCCCATCTGTTTTGTCTGGGCAGTTGAGGCCAGGAGTGAGAGGATCTCAGAGGGGGAAGACAGCCATGCATCTCCCCCACACGGACGCAAAGGCACTTAAGGGAGGTGATGAATGATGGGCACTTTCCTGTTAGCAGATGGCCCCGGGTGCGGCCACTTTGTGTGCTTTTACCTAATGGCGTTTTCAGTGTGGGTCGGGGACAGATGCCGAGGAAGCATGCTTACGCACACACACACAGAAGACACGATCCTTCGAGTCCTCCAACTTATCTTGCTTTCAGATTTGAACAAGCTAAGGTTAAACCACCTGACACCTTTACAGCCGGCAAGTGGAGGCCAAGGCTTCAAAGTCCTGGGGCCCTTTGTTCGTACGAGAACCTTCTGCAAACAGCATCTTCATCCCCAAACCACGCAGCATAAAGTCCATCCACTTTCCAGTTGACACAACTTGGTACAGGGGTAGAGAAGCATCTTCTCTACAGTTCCCATGTAGTGGGTACCAAGAGCCAAGCTTCAGATGAGGCCCCTCCCTGGGGACCCTGCTCCCTCCTCATATACCCATTGTCCCATGCACTTGAGCTCCGCCATGTCCCAAGAGTGAAGTATTTGGAGCATCGAGATCAGCTATAAATACACTCTTAATAAACCTCCCCTGGAGTGGGACCTTTCTCTTAGGAGGAATTCTTGCCACAACATAAATTTCCTGGAAGAGATACAGTCGGGTCACACTGTGTAGCCTATTATGAGAACCGGAGTAATAAAAGCACCAGATAATTTATGCGTCTCTCTAGGTTCCTTACGCTTATCTCAAAGTAAAGAAGCCAAGATGTGGAGACAAATAGAGAAGCAACGTGCGACTGGAAACGTGGGCCATTTGCCTGCTGCCTTCTTTGCCAGGCACTTTTAAGATTAATGTTGGCATTGCCAATGATAAGCTCAGTTTCTCTAGGAAGAGGCCGGCCACCCTCTATCCTTACTAAAGGTAAAGGAAATCGGGATAGACTACAACGGAAATTGTATTTACATCCTACTGAGACAGAATCACATTGCAAAGGATGTGGGGCCTTATGACATCTTAGCGCTGATGACAGATTCGGATACTGGCCTTTGTGTTTGATACATCTATGCCCACAGCAGCTCCCATGGCTGGGCATACAGCGTGGCCCCAGAAGCCCAAGCCTGGGTTGCTAAATAACCTCATCAAACCAAAAGACATTACTCTGGAAGATATGGTCGTTTATATTCCCCTTCTCACACCAGGTCCTGAGAAGACATTGCATGCAGAGACAGATTTAAGGAAAATGAAGGCAGCCCCACCTCAGCCCTTCCTGCTGCCCCTGCCTGGCAGTCCCCTGACATGAAGCATCATTTCGGGATAACCTTTCACCTCCTCTTTGCTGTTTTTGCAACTCTCCCAAGGCCTGATATTTCTTTCAGGACCAGGACTCGTGGGATGCTTTTATGACAAAGAGGAGGACTTGAAATAGGTGAGCCTGGGCTCCTTGTTGGGTGGATGTGAGAATAAGAACCTGGGCCCATGCTGGGTATCTCAATTTCCCCTCTTTCATACAATGTTGTCTTTAGATTTGTCATACATATCCTTACATTCTTAGAACAACTGTGTTCTCAGGAAAAATGGGTAAAATTCTGTATTCTCATGTTGTATTATTGTATTAGTCAGGGTTTTCTATAGTAACAGACCTTACAGAATGAATATTTATGGTATACATATGCATACATATGAAGGGGATTTATTATAATGACTTACAGGCTATGGTTCAGGTAGTCTAACAAGGACTGTCTCCTGTTGTAGAGTCCAAAAATCTGGTAATTGTTCGATTCACAAGACTGTTTCTACAGTCCCGATCTAGCACTAGGCTCCCAGAGAACTCTTAGAGAGCTGCTGGCCTTCAGTGTGTGATGATATGTTAGTCAGGATTCTCTGGAGGAACAGAACTGATAGAATGGATAGATAGATAGAATGGATAGATAGATCGATAGATATGGAGATAAATAAATAGATAGATGATAGATAGATAGATAGATAGATAGATAGATAGATAGATAGATGATGGATGGATGGATAGATAGATAGATAGATAGATAGATAGATAGATAGATACAGATATAGATATATAAAGGGCATTTATTTTTTTTTATTTTTTTTATTAATTAATTTATTTAATTATTAAAGATTTCTGCCTCTTCCCCGCCACCGCCTCCCATTCCCTCCCCCTCCCCCAATCAAGTCTTCCTTCCTCCTCAGCCCAAAGAGCAAGCAGGTTTCTCTGCCCTGTGGGAGGTCCAAGGACCACCCACCTCCATCCAGGTCTATTAAGGTGAGCATCCAAACTACCTGGGCTCCCACAAAGCCATTACGTGCAATAGGATCAAGAACCCATTGCCATTGTTCTTCAGTTCTCAGTAGTCCTCATTGTCCATTATGTTCAGCGAGACCGGTTTTGTCCCATGCTTTTTCAGTCCCCAGCCAGCTGGCCTTGGTGAGTTCCCGATAGAACATCCCCATTGCCTCAGTGTGTGGGTGCACCCCTCGCAGTCCTGAGTTCCTTGCTCGTGCTCACTCTCCTTCTGCTCCTCCTTTGGATCATGAGACTTCAGTCCAGTGCTCCAATGTTGGTCTCTGTCTCTGTCTTCTTTCATCGCCTGGTGAAGGTTAATATTCAGGGGGATGCTTATATGTTTTTCTTTGGGTTCACCTTCTTATTTAGCTTCTCTAGAATCACGAATTATAGTCTCAATGTCCTATAAAGGGCATTTATTAGAGTGGCTTACAGGCTGTGGTCTGACTAGGCTAACAATGACTATCTATAGATAGAAATTATTTGGTAGTTATTCAGTTCACAAGATTGGCTATCTCAGCTGGTCTTCGGTCTACATTGGAATCCCAAAGAAATAGGTTCTGATTCCAGCAAAGAAATGCCTCAACAGCAGGATGGGTGAACTTGCCAGTGAGAGTTGGGGGAAAGCAGACAAAAAGCAAGGCTTCCTTCCTTCGTGTCCTTATATGTAAGCTACCACCCGAAAGTGTGGCCAGGTTTCAGGTGGGTCTTCTGACCTCCAATGACCCAGTCAAGAAAATCCTTCACAGCGTGCCCAGCTGATTGGGATTTAGTTGATATCAGATGAGGTCAAGTTGACAGCCAAGATCAACCATCTCAAGTCTGCCCCTTGCCACCTTGATATGGAATCTCCTTTTGCCATGCTTAATTTCTGAATGAAAATAATAGCCAGATCGTAACAATGCCCAACGTGGTCTAACTATCTCATGCACAATGTCAAATGTGACTCTCCCATGTACACACAACCACAACACAATGCCTTGTATATTTTAGAGTAAGTGGCAACGTCCGTTGATGGGCATTCTTTTAGATTCTCATCACTTTAATATAAGAACCACTGATTATCTCAATTGATGTTACACTATAGGTTAAAGAAATAGAGCAAAAAATGAAATATCTGTCTACTGTATGTGTACATTTGCACAAGTAGGTTCTTAACAAAATAGTACAGAAACACTCAGATCAGCTATAATTCTTATTTCTGTAACTGATCAGGTGGCCTTAGCTGCATTTCTCATGACCTCTGCTTCAGTTCTTGCCTCCAGGCTCCTGACCTGAGTCCACTTGGTGACAGATTGCTACCTGAGAGTTAGAAGCTGAAATAAACCCTTTCCTCCCCAAGTTGCTTTCGGCCATGACGCTTTGTCACAGCACTAGAAACCCCAATGCAGACACATACTAATCAAAATAAGCCATATCAGAAGAGAAGAATCACGTTTTCTCTTATATGTAGAACCTAGACTTTATGTACATATCTATATACGTGACATGAAGGTAGAAAGAAGAGTGTTTGGGAAGAAGAAAATGACTAACAGGTGGGGGAGCAGGAGACGTAAATGGAAGAGAAGATATGGTCACAACACATGATATACTTGATGAAAAATGTTATTATAAAGCCTGTCACTGTAAACTGAATATATGCTAACCAAAAAAACATCGAAAGAAAATAGAAGTAATTCTTCTCCAAAAAAAGTGCCTCCAAAGCACATTCCCACCAGAACATCCTGAACTAATCAGGACTTACTTTACTTCACATCTACACAAAGAGGACTCTGACCATCCAGAGATCCCACAGAGCTCAGGAGAAGCAGAGACTCCTATGACCTGTTCTCATGCCCTACCTAGACCCATCCCCAGCAGGATGTGTCTACGGAAGGCATGGCAGCTTCTGCTGTGGTATTACACACTTCGCCTTCTTCCTATGGAAGTTGTGCCCACTTCCTGAAGCTTTATTTTTCCAGTATGTGATGTCCACAGAGTCCCTCAATCACTCTCCAGCTCAGCATCTTGCTGAGGTTTCTGTGGGCAGGAAACAGCACTGAGGGTCTTTTCAAGCCTAGTACCCAATGCCCTCTTTGGTGTTGACTCCAGTCAGTCACTGCTGCTGCCCCTCCCCTTCTATAATGCCGCCTCTTCTCTGCACTTTTTGTGCCTGTGCTTTCCTTCACTAACCCTGGAATATCTCCATTCCTTTCCCTTTCTCCAGTGAGCTCCCAACTGTCCCTCTAGGTCCAGTCTGACTCCCCTGCCTCCCTGTCATTCAACTGTTGCACATGGTCAGTTTCGCGGTCTGTGTTTCTTCCAGCCTGTTCCCAAGGCATGTGCTTATGCCACTAAGCCATGTATCACACCATCTCATGACTGTCCCCTCCATTGTACTGGGCCAGTCAAGAGGAGCAGCCACATTTACTTCATCTTTGGCCCTAAGCTCTTAGGAAAGCCCCTGTAGCCTTCTAAGACCAGCAAACAGCCTAAACTCTATGTTCCAATTGGCATTACCAGATATCTTGAGTTCTACCAGAGGAAGACAAACATGCAGTGTTTGGCTAAATGCTCACAAGTGAAGCCAGTATCAGTGGAGGGGGGGGGAGAAGGGCAGTAGAAAGAGATGGTAAGGGAAAGTCCAGTTCCTAAGACCCAGCGGGGAGACCACCAGACAGTTAGCTCCCAGCCTTGTTTCACTTTTGGTCTTTTCTGGAAGCAAGATATTCGGGAGCTTCTTGAATGGCATTAGACTGAGTAGCTGAAGAGTTCTGCTATCCAGGAAACTCAGCACAGCACAGTCAGCCCCGCGCCATCCTGCCCCACCCATGCCAAAACAGCAGAGAACCAGATCCTCACATCTGCTGTGCTCAGGGGCTCACGTGTTCTAAGAACATTTGCGCAAAGGACAGGACTGAAGCTGCCTCTCACAGAGATTCTTTGGACAGCAATGCAAAGTGTCAGCCATGGCCAAACGGGGGCATCCATTGTCTCCTGAAGTCTCAATGACCTGCGCTTCCCTCTAAGCTTTATCCTGAGGTTTGTAACTTGTGAATGACATTTGAAAATCTGGTGAGGTCACAGTCGAGAATAAGTTAAAGAAAGGAAGATGTTACCAAGGTGAGGAAGTGGAAAATAAGGATGAAGAAAAAAAGACCGAAAAGGGAGGAAAGGGGGCATGAAATGCCAAGCAAACCCACTATCTGGAAAGGGCTCAGTGGGACTTAAATTTATTTTATGTGTGGATGAGGACAGGGGCGTCATGCTGAAATCCATGGTCCACTGTGACCTCACCACAGATGGATATAAAAGATTAACAGGCTTTGCTAACGAGGTCTTCTCATTGCAGAACTAAAGGCCCTATTAATGTTCAGGCTCACACTTCTGAATGCACTCCAGTTCACACACAGTTTTTGCAAATGACTTCAGTTCGAAACCTTAGCGCTGGAAAATAGCGCCTCACAAACACACACATTCATGCTCAGGCACTTGCACACAGATACTGCACTTCCATGTGACCTTGCTTCAGGACCCAAACATCTTGTAGCATTTTTACTAAATCCCTCCATCCCTTGGCCACTCCTGGAAGACATCTGAAGGACATTTACAGCTCTCCCAGACTGTGAATGAGCACTATAGGTGGCCCCTGCTAATACAGAGAGTGGGGGCAGTCTAGCTGTTAGTGATGGCTCCTGACACCCTGGTGCCTCACTCCTCACCTACACAAACAGGCATGAAAGTCACAGCCCCACCCCACACATCTCCCAGCCACGCCCATCTCTTTTCCCCTGCCCAGGCAAAGGCTACATAGGTCATCACTGGCCATTTTCTCACCTCCCTCCATTCCTCACCTGCATCACCTGCCTCCTCCTTCCTTGGAAACTCTCAAGTTTCAAGTCATCAAGGACCAGAGGGTGACTAAAGCCAAAGTCCCTTTGCAGCCTTTCTCTGTGGGAGTGCTATGGACCATTACAGCCTCCAGAATGCTGCCCATCTGAAGAGAGACACCCTGCACACCCTTCTCTGTGTACCTCCACTTCGCTACATTCGCTCAGCTTCCTCCTTTACTGAACCCCTGGACATCAGAGTTCCTCTGGCTTTCTCCTCCCTCCATACTCTCTTTCTGTGATGCCACCTACCTTGTGACTGCCATCACATATGTGCCCAAACCCAGCTCTCCATCTCTAGCCTCACCCTCCCTTTGGGTACCATATCCCCGAGGAACTACCAGCGGGCCAGTTACATCAAGGGATCACCGCTTCATCTTAGCATTGTGTTGTAATATGGACGGCGGGGCTGCGTCCCCGGCACCCGGCCGCCCGCATGGCTAGTTTATGCCCCAAAATAATTACACGGAAACTGTATTCTTTTAATCACTGCCTGGCCCATTAGTTCCGGCCCCTTATTGGCTAGCTCTTACATATTGATCTAACCCATTTCTAATATTCTGTGTAGCCCACGAGCTGGCTTACCAGGAAAGATCTTAACCTGCGTCTGTCTGGAGTGAGAGAATCATGGCGACTCCTGACTCGGCTTCTTTCTCCCAGCATTCTGTTCTGTCTACTCCGCCTACCTAATTTTCTGTCCTATTAAAGGGGCCAAGGCAGTTTCTTTATTACTTAACCAATGAAACAACAGATAAAAAGATGACCCACCTCCATCATTTCCCCTTTTTCTGTTTAAACAAAAAAGAAAGGCGTTCACTTTGACATAGTAAAATTACATATAACAAAACAGTTATCAAGCAAAAATTACAGTTACAATATTTATATCTATTTTATCCTTTATCATAACTAAGGAAAACTATAACTATAACTAACCATTCTTCAACTCCATCAAAGACTCCAGAAGGATATAATATTACCTAAGCAAACAAGAGATCCAAAACTCTAGAAATGACAGAGACATCTCGCTGCCTGTACAGTCACCCAAAGTTCTTTTGTACCGTTGGGGCATCCATCTTCGGCCTTCAGGCCCATAGTGTTCAGCAGACATTTCCATGAAGCAGGAAATTTCAAAGACAGTTCAGTCACTATCTGCTGTGTCCTGCAGAATGTCTCGTAGACTCTTTCATAAATCAAGACTCCCAAAAGATCATCTCACCTTTAGGCAAGTTCAGCAGTCCTCTCTCTGAGGGTTCTCTGTGTCCAGTTTATGCATCAGTCCATGCAAGAGCAGTTTCTTGCCCAAATGGCTATCAAACTCCATAAGGAGCCTCTTCGATGCCCATCTTCCTCTTGAAGTAGATTGGTGCTGTCAGGAGCAGATGTGTCTCATTGTCATAAAAAGCCCTAAGTTATTAAAACATTAAATGCCATATTCTGTAGCCTTTGAAAGATATGAAGAATGCCTATCTGAAATATATCTATGCACATCTAGAAAATCTAACTAACATGACTACAAGCTTGACTATTATTTATGATTATCCATTAGCAACCTATATTTCCTAATTATACATTACATTTTTAAATGAACTACACAATCACAATACCTTAATCAAGATCAGAAATACATATACATATAACAAAATTGACCTTAAAATCCATACCAATGCAAATTATTCATATCTATATCATATCCCCCTTTAAATGTAAAAGAACATTTATAAACAATATTTGGGAATATGGGCGCAGTTATTTCTCTCCAAACTGCTTCCTGCTGAATGGGGGCGTCGTTAACTAGGTCTTTCATGGTATAACCTGTGTGCCAGGGTCATCTCAGTTGGCAGTTGAGTGAAGTAATTTTTTGAGGGTGTTCACAGCAACCTTTCAGGAGGGCGTGGTCTATCATACCATATTGGGATAGACGAAATCCACAGGGTCGCATCCTCTGTGAAAACAAAAGAAGACCCTCTCCAAAGCATCATATCCTTAGACCCAAATTCTGAAATCATAATACCCTTATATCCATTCTGGTTTAGCTTGGCAGCCCATATAATGAAATGTCTCTCTGCACTTAGCTCCTTTACAGTCAAAAATTTTAAAGAAAACACAATAATACAAAGAATCCAGACTCTCTGTGAATTTTCCATTTTTACGTGGCTTATTTTTCTTTATTTCTTTTAATCTATAACTATCTGTACTCTGTCTCTTTAAAGACTTTACCCCTTTTTTTTTAAGACATTAACTTTATTCTTTATATATATATTTTTCTCTCTCTCAAGCCTACGTACATTCATCCAACAGTGTCTGAATCGGTTCTATTGTGAATCTGTAATTTTTTTACTATCCAGGAGCACTTTGTTTTGTGCTTTTAAATCGCTAAGCGCTTAAGAATCTAAGCTGTGACATTCCTAGGTCAAAAACAGGTACTGCTTGCTTGCCCCGCCCAGTCCAACATGGCGGAGCCGCTCGTGCCTCTGATTCTTGCACATTGCACCAGTAGCATGGTGGAGCTGCTTGTGCCTCTGAGCCGCAGCACAAAATGACTTCCTTTTAGGCACACAGTGAGTCTAGTTGCCATCAAACAAATCGTAGCACTTCACTCCAAATGCTCCATTCAAAAACTCTGTCTCCTGCAGGAGCTAGACAGAGATCGCGATGGCGGCACAGCCCAGAAAGCCGGCATTTTAAAACAGCCAGTTTTTTCCTGTTGCTGAGTCAGGACAATTTCTTTGCCGCACACAACCCACAAACAGCATAAAGCTGTCTTAAATTCTCTCTCTCTCCTTTTCAATCCCTCTCAGGTTTTACGTGGAGTTCATTAGCACGCTGGGTGCCACTCTGTTGTAATACGAGCGGCGGGGCTGCGTCCCCGGCACCCGGCCGCCCGCATGGCTAGTTTATGCCCCAAAATAATTACACGGAAACTGTATTCTTTTAATCACTGCCTGGCCCATTAGTTCCGGCCCCTTATTGGCTAGCTCTTACATATTGATCTAACCCATTTCTAATATTCTGTGTAGCCCACGAGCTGGCTTACCAGGAAAGATCTTAACCTGCGTCTGTCTGGAGTGAGAGAATCATGGCGACTCCTGACTCGGCTTCTTTCTCCCAGCATTCTGTTCTGTCTACTCCGCCTACCTAATTTTCTGTCCTATTAAAGGGGCCAAGGCAGTTTCTTTATTACTTAACCAATGAAACAACAGATAAAAAGATGACCCACCTCCATCAGCATTGTGAAGTGCAGCGCCCTCACAGTGCCGTTTATTTGTTTTGCTCTGAATTTCTTCCCATATGGCTACCACCTCTGTGACCAGCCCCGAGTAGCTCAGTCCACTCCGATCCCTGGAAGCTGGAATGGCCTCCACATCCGTGAATCCATCTGCACCAGCTGTCAGCAGATGCCTCTCAATTCTAATCTTCTTTTACTTCCCCAGAGAGATGGGGCTCTGGGGCTGTAAGTAGTTCTCGCCTACGGCAGGCACCCTGTTAAAATGTCATCAGGAGACACTGTGAGGACACTGCTGGGGGAAGAGCGCTCTTCTTGGTGCCAGCATGCTTTTGTCAGCCTATTACTTATGCCACTGAGCGGGCTAGCGTCAGAGACACAGAGAAGAGTGTTGACGGTCATCCAGTTGCCCCGTGTCCAGCCGCACATCCGGGGCCACCATCTTTTCATGACCTTGAGGCTTGGCCCAGAGGTACTTTCAAAGATACCTGCTTCATCTTACCTACCATGCAGTGGCCTGTGAGCCTTGGAGAGAGCACCCAAATTTTCTCTTCATTAAGAACTTTTGCTCATCCCCAGGTAGCTTAGTTAAGATTGCTATTGCCGCGATGGAGTACCATGACGAAAGCAACTTGGGGAGGATAGGGTTTATTTTGCATTACTGTGGAAGTCAGGGAAGGAACTCAGAGATTATTGATTTCTGTGAAAAATTAAAAGCAAACATTATCAGATTATATTCCACCTAACTGTACTGCATTTTGGTGTTGAGAAAATTCTCCATTGCTTTGCCTTCCAACACAAAGGTTTCTTTGCCCTGTTGAATAAAGGTTTGCGCCTGTTACAGCTTCCAAACCTAAGTGTGTGGTTTGACTAACATAATATTTGTCTTCTTTTTAGTACCTTCAACATAAACATATGTCTTTTCTTCAATTTTATTCTAAGCTTCGAACTTTTACTAAATGTCTAAGTCAGCATCTAATGTAATGGTGTCGCGACAGCATTTTCATTACACATGCTCCTGCGTGTCGCCTTACATCTGCTTGTGTGCCACGTGGACTCCACTCCTTCCTTTACCCTCTGCTTTTACTTAAGATCTCCTCCCTCCCTCTCATGGTCTCCTTTCTATTTTAATGACCTATGTCACACACACATGTGCACTCATACATGTGCATGCATGCACACACATATACACACATGTAAATCTAGATTCCACATAATATAATGATCTTCAGTTCTGTTTTCCTGCTCACACCATGATTACATTTTTCTTTGCAGCTGAATGAAATGCCTTGCGTATGCGCCACGTTTTCTTTTCTATCCACCTGTTGATAAGTGAGGCTAGTACCACTTCTTATCTACTAAGATGAGCACAGTGTTGAACATGGTTGTACATGTGTCTCTGTGGATTTACAGTCCTTAGAGCGATACCAAGCCATGTATACTTGGTTATGTGCTAGTTCAATCTTTATTTTTTCAGAGAACGCTCACACTGACTTCCACAGTGCTTGTATGTGTTCATGGCCTCACCAGCAACACATAAGTTTCCTCTTTTCCCAAATCTCCCCCTGCACTTGTTAGATGGTGTTCCTAGATGTTCGCTCTGTCTGAAGTGAAATGGGATCGTGAAACTGAGTTGATCTGCATCGTGTGGGTAGAAGCAGATGTTGAGCACTTTTCAGTTGTTTGCTGGCACTTGTATCTCCTCTTTTGAGCACTGTCTGTCCATTCAGTAGCCCACTTGTTTGCTGAATGCTTTAGTGCTTGCCTTTTCTCAGTTCTTTATGTAGTGAACATATTCATCCCCTGTCTAATGTACAGTAGGTAAAGGCACTACCGACCTTACTATTATGCCCATTAGTGTTTGCTTTAAGAGCTCCAATGTTTAATACAAACATACTTATAATTGTCACATCTTCTTACTAATTCCTCCCTTTACTTAGATGTGGCGTCTTTCTCTATCTCCCCCAACTAATGGTAGTTTGGAGTCTACTTTGTCAGTATCAGAATATCTATCTCCACCAGCTTGTTTCAGCTACCAGCCACCAAAATCACAGGAACTGGCTCATCTGCTCCAATAGCAAATTGTGGATCCAGCCCCTCGGGGTCTCCAAAAAAACTACACTTCACTGCCAAAGACACCCACAGACTGAAAATCAAAAGATGATAAGATTCAAAATAAGGAGACTAAACATGTAAACGACTTTTCCCACATTATACGCTGAAAACACTAGTAAAAATTGTATTTCAAAAAAAAAAAAAAAACAGCAGGGAGCAGGAGAGGGGCAAAGGAGAAAAAAAGATGAATCCCTGGAACACCATCCTTCTGGTACCCAGAAACTGGAGGCTGCCCATTGTGTGCATGCCTTTGGGACCTGGTGTGGACCATGTCCTCACATGGAACAACTTTACCATCTTCAATTCCAATGATAGACCAACATAAGGGCTCCACTCCAGCCTAGCCCAGCGGAGGATCAACAAGCTTATTGGGGTTGCTTATAGGAACAGTGTAGTGTGATTTTCTTTACTCTTTTTTGACTCTTTTGAGGATTTGCCACCCAGCTCCCAAACAAATCATGTGGAAGCGTATTCTTAGTTATAAACATCCAGCCTTTGCTTGGTTTGTTTCTTGCCAGCTTTCCTTGACTAATTATCCCATTACTTTTGCCTCTGGACTTCTCCCATTCCCTTACTTCCGTAAATCTTACTTTTACTCCATGGATTGCTGTGTGGCTGGATGGCTGACCCCTGATGTCCTCCTTCTCCTCTGGCTACTTCTCTTCTTAGATTTCTCCTTCTAGTTATTCTCTCTGCCTGCCAGCCCCACCTATTCTTTCTCCTGCCTCACTATTGACCTTTCAGATCTTTATTAGACCATCAGGTATTCTAGACAGACAAAGTATCACAGTTTCACAGAGTTAAACAAATGCAACATAAACAAACAAAAGTAACACACCTTAGCATGATATTCTCAACATAACAGGGGTGAAAAAATTCTTACAGGAGAGTGGTGACCCCGAAACAGCCACACTATCAAAAATTCTCACCCCGTCATGAATAATGACATAGCTGATCATCAGAGTCTTCCCCTCAGTGACCTTTCACCCTACATATATTCTAATATCTCCCAACCCCTACATTCATTCATATATATATACATATATATGTATATATATGTGTATATGTATATCTTGTTTGGTTGGTTGGTTTTTTGTTTGTTTTTATTTTGTTTTGTTTTTATCAAGACAGGGTTTCTCTGTGTGGCCCTGGCTGTCCTGGAACTCAGTCTGTAGACCAGGCTGACCTTTTACTCACAGAGATCCACCTGCCTCTGCCTCCCAGTGCTGGGATGAAAGCCATACACCACCACTGCCTGATATATATATATATGAAACTGATGACTCATTTTCCTATAAGCAAACCCAAGAAATCCTTGGGTCACCAAGCTAGTCTTGGATAGAATCATTACTTTGGTCTGTATTGGTACACTACCTGGGAAGGATTTCCTCACAACAGGAGGATAAATTAAACTTCTGGATTCTTATCTTTCCCATTGCTTTTGCTGTTGTGGGGCCCCATACTGGACAAGTGTCTCTTGTCCATCAGAGATGTTCCTCTTCAATATGCGTCTTCACATCAGTACGTGCATGTAGAATCTTTGCTGACCACACTTAGGCTTATAGTCTGCCCTCTGGTCACCTTCTCCCACTCTCTCCCACTGCCCTGATGGTATACCCTGAGGTGGTACTGTTCTAGCTGGAGGAGGAGAGGGCATGTCTCTTGAGTGTGTTGGTACTGGAGGAAGCAACCATAGCGGTGAGATCTGGGCAAGGGAAACTGCCTTCATACTTCCCAACCCTTTACATATGGACCATCCCTCCGGAGGGATGCAGCTGTGGATGTCAGGGACTCTCCTGGAGCTTCAGAGTTCTCAGATTCTACAGCAGCGAACATAGATGCGTGGCTCCAGAGACTGAGCCTCTTGCTGACCTCAGGCTCAGGGCTATCAAATTCTACTGCTGTTCATATGTGATGAGGCCTAAGCCAATCCACTGAGGGCAGGGCTACCATTCTATACTTACATCACTTCCCGAGCCAAGCCTCCAGAGATGCATATGTCAGTGCTTCTCGTGTCTGGCCTTTCCACTCTGCAGAACAGCATCCCAGGGCTGTCTTTCACGCGAGGGTTGTGGAGGTTTAATTCCAGGCACCTGACTTGTAATTGTTCCCCGTTCTCAGACTCCCACAGCCCCAGTCTTAAACAGAGATTTTCCTAGGATGGTGCCGAGCTGCGGTCCTCTGAGTCCTATAGAGTAGCAAGAAAGGACTCGTCTCAACTGCTGACCTGACTGTGGGAGAACTCACTGCCACACCAAAACCTGCAACGAAATTTAAGGCTCATGACAGCTGTGGGACTGTCCTTGGAGCGAGACTGCAGATGAGATGGCTCTGGGGTTGTCCTGGGAACAAGACTGCCTGTCTTTACCGCCAGGGACTCCTGGCTTACTTTGGATGAAGTTTCTGCCCCCTTGCTCTCAGTCAGAGCCTCAGAGCTGGGGCCGTGACCAGCTTCTCTTACTTCTTCTCAGTACCTCATCCATCTTTTTCTCAGTACTTTTCAGCTACTCTGTTATTGCCTGTGTGATCACTGACATTCTTTCTCCTTTAGCTTTGGCATAGAGGTTATTCTTTCTGAAACTGATTCTTCTCAACCAGGTCACACAGAGGTAGAGTGTGTCATCCCAGCTGGTAGTCCAGGCTTTGAGTTTAGAAGCCCTCTTGGACACAGAATGCAACTGGAATTTAAAAATCTATTTGTTTGTTTAACTAAACAGGAATCTCTTAAAGGGAAAAGTACAGGAGAGTCATTGTCATTGGGGATGGGTTTTTTTTTTAATAGTCACATGCAGTGACCTTTCCCAGTTCCTCTCTTTCTCTCTCCCTCTCTCTTATTCCATGAAAAGTTGAGTCCATGGGATTGCAAGGTTACTGCAAACACAAATATGCAATTAGCCTGTAAGACCTTCTTGGTGGCTGACAGCCAATGGACGGAGTGGAGAAGGGTATCTATCTTCAAGGTGCAATGGATGGAGTGGAGAAAGTTATCTGTCTCTAAGGTGCAGTGGATGGAGGAGTGGAGAAGGGTGTCTCTAAGGTGCAGTGGATGGAGTGAAGAAGGGTGTTTCTAAGGTGCAGAGAATGGAGTGGAGAAGGCTGTCTCTAAGGTGCAGTGGATGGAGGAGTGGAGAAGGCTGTCTCTAAGGTGCAGAGGATGGAGTGGAAAAGGGTGTCTCTAAGGTGCAGTGGATGGAGGAGTGGAGAAGGCTGTCTCTAAGATGCAGTGGATGGAGTGGAGAAGGTGCAGTGGATGGAGTGGAGAAGGCTGTCTCTAAGGTGCAGAGGATGGAGTGGAGAAGGGTGTTTCTAAGGTGCAGAGGATGGAGTGAAGAAGGCTGTCTCTAAGGTGCGGAGGATGGAGTGGAGAAGGGTATCATCTCCAAGGCTCCCTCTAGCCTGCACTAAACAGAAGCCACATTGCATGTGATCAGTGGGGAGTGCACTGCAGAGAAGTGCGAGCAACAGCTCTGATAGCATAAGCAGCCTAAGCAAAGGGACTATCACTTAATAACCACACGAAATGTATCAGTAGGAGTTTATTCAAGAGCTTGAATGCTAAGAGATGACTAGAATTCCTGAGGAGAGGCAGTGAAATGAGCTGTGAAGAAGCTGGAGAGAGTAAAATGAGGAAATAAAATTTTTACAACCAAATAGTACTTTCTGGACTTTTTCATTTAAAAAAATCCATTAATTTTCTTAAAATTTTGTATTTTGATCATATCAACCCTTCCCCAACTTCTCCCAAATCAATCCCACCCCTTCCCTACCCACTCAACTGTGTATCTTTTCCCACCCAGAAGGTCCAATTTGTGCTGTCCATATTGTCTTGAATGTGTGGCCTTCCACTGGAGCATGATCAACTTTACCAGGCTAGCTTTGAATCTTCAGCTGTAGTTTTATTTGGGATAAAACCTGACCCATGAAAGTCAGGAAATTAGTAAGTGGCCATGGGGCAGGGGCATCTCCCAAGAGTAGGTAGAACTTAGTAGTAGAAAAGCTTAAAGGGGAAGAATGAAACTGCAGGGGGAGATAGTGGATAGGTCAGAGAAAAAAATAGGGGGAGAGATAAATAACACTAAAGACCTTTCCAAAACATTATATGAAAACCTATCTACTACTGTAGAAGCGCATACACACACCTATATATATACATACATACATGTATGTATGTATATATATATGTGTGTGTGTATATATATATATAGAGAGAGAGAGAGAAAGAGAGAGAGAGAGAGAGAGTGTGTGTGTGTGTGTGTGTGTGTGAGAGAGAGAGAGAGAGAGAGAGAGAGAGAGAGAGAGAGAGAGAGAGAGAGAGAGAGCTCATTAAAATGGAGATAATTTATAACAGGGTAACACCATAGGGTAACAAACAAAAAGCCTGTGCCAGGAACAGGTTACCTCTTTTAGCATTGTTTACCAGAGAGGTTTCATAGATCCCAAACGTTACAGACTATGACCAATTCTATCAGTTTCCTCCAGAACTTGGTGGTAAGACCCTATTGCTGAAGACACCATGTGCCAGAGTCACAGTACGTGGACATATTAAGTTGAGAGTGACCTAGATGCCTCATCTCTCCTGGCTAGCTTCCATAGTGCTGGAAAATACTATGCAGATGACTGAAAGAAAAAACTAATCATCAATTATACCCAACTATGAACTCTGTGAGTTATATTGAACAGCCTGGCAAAACATGCCCACCGAGCAATAGTGGCACTGACATCACAGGAGAAACCAATCACTTTCTGCTTGTATTTTAAGTCCTGATCCAAAATATTAATCCTACACCTAGCACCACTGTCTAGTCAAAACCTAGACTAGACAGGGTCTAGATAGGTCATAGGCCCTGGGGCGGGGGGATCTGACTACAATTATTCCACTAAAGGGACATAATATTAAATGCCAGCTAGTGACTCATCATTTCACCTATAGATCAGTATATCCCTCGACCCTTATTAGAGTAGCTTCTATTTGTAGTACATTGTGTTAACACAGAGTCCTATAACTGACTAAGGTGCCAAGAATAAGACACTGTGGAATGTTTATCCCTAAAATATCTATAGCGTAGTTCCATTTGGAATACCCCCTGGAGGTCATAAAATGATAAGGGACCATGAGGCAGGGATCTTCCAAGGGAGGGTGATAGAACTTAGTATTGTAAGGTTTTAAAGAGGAATAATGAGATAGGAAGGGTTAAACTGGAGAGGAGTATAGAAGAGCCAGGTGGAGGAGAAAACAGACGGATCATTGCAGAAGAGGAAGCTGAAAGAACCTCAGAGCCAAAGGTAGTGAGGAGATCATTCCAAGGAAACAGCATCTTCTAGACACAACAGAGCAGCCGCACAAATGAACTCACACTGGCTGTGGCAGGGTGCACGTGATCTGTGAGGGCTCAATTCAGACCAAATGCCCACATGGAGAGAGGGAGTGGGTACACAGCCCTACTCCTAGCCAAGGAGTCATTGGCAATGGATAACTTTTGGAAGAGACTAGTACACTTCAAGAGTGTAGCCCCTACCTCTGCTGAAGCAGGCTCAAGCCAGCAACCTCCTCCGGAACAGACCCGAGTCAGGGACCTCCTTGGATTGGAGTTCTCCTTCTTTGTGTATGATTGGCTCTGTGGCTAAGTATTGGTTAAATCTGTTTCTGTCATGGAATATCTTGTTTTGTCCGTCTAGTGATTGAAAGTTTTGCTTAGTATAGTAGTCTTAGCTGGCATCCGTGGTCTCTAAATGTCTGCATAACACTTGACCAGAACCTTCTGGCTTTCATTGTTTCCATTAGAAGTCAAGTGTGATTCTGACAGGTCTCCCTTTTTTAGCTGTTACTTGGCCTTTTCCCTTCGCAGCTCTTAATAGTCTTTCTTTACTTTCTCAGTGGTGCAGACCTTGACACCACATTCCCTGCCACTCGGTTCTATGCTGTTCAGCTACCCAGACTGCATGTAGACTGTGCTGGCCAGACCTCTAAATTCTTTCTGCTGATCCACCTGACCAGGTGGATGGCTCTGCTGGAGAGGCAAAAGCTCACCTGTCCCCTTCTAGGTGGATTTGAATTCATTCATGCCCACACCCAAATCTGAACTGGCATCGATACATCCCATCCATCCTAATGCTTTGGCGATCGGTGGAGAAGTGCTTGACATGAACAACAGGCCTTCTGTTCAGAGAGACAAGCACAGCCCAGAATGTAGTAGTGGCTTCGCACCTCGAGCTCCAGGCCATATATGTCTTTCCTGTGGATGGACGGTTGATCTGCTGTAGTTCAGAGGACCAAGTAATGACACTATTTATAGTACACATACTGCCTGCCTTGGTCATCCCTGCTTATTATATGACAAATATCTCCAGGAGATTGACCCATCATGACATCATGCATTCACTAGGGCTGTAGTCTAGTGGCTGTTGTTTTTCAGGGGCCCAGGATACAGATAAAAAGTTCCTGAATGGTGAGTTTGCTTCCTGCCAACCGAGCCTTATTAATCACGGTTTTCAAATAAAGGCTTGGAACGGGCAGCATGGTAGCTACTCCCATAGTCACCATTGCCAGGGGACGCACAGCCTGCTTTTCCTGTAGATTTCCTTGCTTCTAGGAAACAATCTCCAAGATTTATCATAGTCTTTTCCTAATATACCACCTGACACCAGGTTACCTTTTCCTAATGGGACAGTAGCTCCTCCCAAGTGTGTGCCTAAGCATGAAAATGTATCTTTCCAAGAGGAACTATTTCTAAATGCAGCTCATGCATCAGCTCCTTTGTCCCCAGTGCCTAGGGGCACCTATGGCTGGTGACAGACAGCAAGTCATGGAAGTCTGGGGTCTGAAGAGGCAACAAGTTGGTGTACAATGTGTACTGATCTCTTTTGGAACTCTCCAGAGGTGCGGGTAGTTGCAGTCTTCTGCAGGGTTGACAGGGTTAAAGCTCTTGCTACTGCAGCAACATAAAAAGAGACACAGAGAAGCCAGAAGTGCGAAAGCCACTCATCCAGAAAAAATGGCTAAAAGAAACACCACACATGGTAATGCCCATGGCCTCAATGGAACATATGCTGATCTCAAGTATTGCAGCTGAGTTGGAGATGGGGCCAGGATGTAATCAGGTCAGCTGACTTCTTTCCTGGTGCACTACACTGTACGCCATGTCTACACCACTCTTCAGCATATCCCAAGGTTTTGATCGAACCTCCAGGCTTTGCTCAGGCTTTGCTCCTCCGACTCGCCTGAGTGGCCGGGTGCAGAGAGGTAGACGGGGTCATCTACTAGCACAAGCTCCCGGTTCCTGCTGAGCAAGTGCACGCTGAAGGCCATGACCTTGCCGGTGCACCCCTAGTGTTCTTTCCTGCCCCATTTCCATCCAGTTCTCAGAGACAGGGAAAGCTGTCCACTCCTGAAAGGGCGCTGATTGGTTGGCTGTGAGAAACACTCCCAGCCCTCCTCTAGAAACGAATGTGAAGATGCTGTCATTAGCCTTAGGACCCTGATACTATTTTGCCATATCCCACCAACCATTAGAGAAGCAGGTCATTCTGGGGGCAGGACAGGACTAGCAGAGTAAATAGAGATAATGGGATGATTTCCACGGTAAGCCATTGGCTAAGATTTCAATAAGCATGCTTGTGGTGGACCCGGAAACGTCAATGTCATCTCTTGGGTTTCTTAAGTGTTCAGTTGGTCACCACAGTCCAGAAGTAGTGGCCCCGCCATCAGAGCAATAGGGCTGCTGGACCCTGGACCGGGCAACCTGGACAAGCTGATAATAGTGTGGCTGATGTAGTCTCTTGATAGTTGGCTGGCTCCATAGGGGATAAACAGTGGGGCAATTATGAATATTGATGTGCCTAGAGCAATCTTTCCATTGTAACTTTAATTTACTGTATTTTTTTCTTTCTCTTTGTTCTTCTTATTCTCTCTTCTTATGCTCACCCTCTCTCTTTTTAACCAGGGAACTGGGAGTTGGGGTGGAGGCGGGAGGTGGGGGGGACATGCTTGACACACAGCCAAACGCGCGCTGCCCTTTCATTTCTGCTTTCCGACTTGTCATTGTAAGTCCCCGAGCTTCAGTCCTTTTCTTCCTTGCTTGGGACTCGTTCAGAGTTATCGTCCTCCTTCTCTTGTTTTTATTAGCTACCATTACATTTTAATGTGCATGCTAGACTCTACAAAGCTACGAAGTCAATATTGTAACTTCCTTCCAAACAATAAAAGGACTTCAGAATGCTTTTTATCCCGGCCTATCTCCTTCTCTCATCAGCCAACTTAGAGAGCTGCCTTGAATTTTAGTTTTACCTTGTTTTGGTTTTTTTCCCCCATTCTTTAATCTTTGTCATTAATAAAATGATCGAAAGATTCGCTCTCTTCTTTCACAAAAAACAGAAAGAGAAAAAATTATAGTCTTGCTGTCTTATGCAACCGGATAAGTGCTTGAAGAAGATACACACGTGGACAACAGACACACAAAGAACCCCAGCTCCAGCAAACGATCGGGAAAGGATGCTCGCACTACTGGATGAGGGCTATTAAAACAGAAATGCCAAGTGCAGCAAGATGCTGGCAAACTGGAACCCAGGGCAGTTTGAAGCAGGAAAGCATCACAGCTGCGAGGACTCTTCAATAAAACTAACGTGACTTACTATGCACTGTCTAAGTACCGCTTCTTTCATTTCACCTTGGCATCCACGCTTACCGCATCTCTATCCTCAACAGCAAACCGTGGAACCAGCCTGGGTCTTCATCAGCTGATGGGTGCACAAAGGAGATGAACTTATGTCACTTACTGGAAAATGGGCTGCAGCTCCACATTTGGCAACATGCCCGAAGTAACGGAAGGCGCTCAAGAGGTATTCGGACATTCATCTTCGTAGAATAGTTATTCACCGCAACTGAACTGGGGGTATTGTAAGTTCCCAGCAACCAACGAATGAGTAAGTAAAAGTCTCCATGGACATATAACAGCGTCCAGCCTCAGAGGAAGTGGAATTCTGACATTACATCACATAGGAGTCTTGAGGGTGCTCACTCACGAAATAAGATATTCTGTCACCACCTTTCTCTAAGCAAACTAGAGAAAATCCACAGATATAAAATTAGAAAAGTGATCCCATAGGCCAGGAGGAAGGCTACAAAACTTCATTTTTGTAAAGTTCAAGGAGTTCCGGTGGCTGGTGGTAGTGCTGACTAGACATCTATGAAAATGGAGTTCACGCTATAGAGCTGCGTTCCTTAAAACGAATAAGAAGGTGGGGTCCAGAATGACGGCACATGCCTTTAATGCTGGCCCTTGCGAGGTGGAGGCAAGGGATCCATGCATTTCAGGTCAGTCTTGGATATCCAGCAAGAACTTATCTCAAAAAAACTAAACTGCAAACCAATGATAATGATGGCAAATTTCATGTTATATACGTGTTACCACAATAAAAAGTATGGAGGAGCAGAAGCCAAGTCCCTGTTACTTGAGCATTGCCCGTCTGGGTCGGTCAGCATCCTGACCCAGCTCAATGCATTGACGCCTAGGTCCGTGGCTGAGCAACCTGCAATCTCACAGGAATGTGAGCAGCGTTTGTTCTCTTGTGTGCTGTGATTCAGAGAAGCTTTGTCTGTCCTGGGCCCTGCCTGTTGCTCCAGGGGAAATGGCTGCCTCTTTTAGGCCCTCTGAGAAATGTGAGCCCAGGACAGGAAGGCTAATCATTGGAGCCACTAAATGGGGTGCCAGATCCTCTTCATGACTGAGTCACCTTTGCCTGGAAATACCTAAAATTGTTAAGTGTGTATTCATTTATTCAAGGAATAGTTACTCAGAGACCGCTGTCATTGTCTGTCTTCCCAACATTAAGTGCTCCAATCCTGGATATTAAACTTCATCTGTGCTGGCTGCCATGTTGTTTGACAATCTGAGGAAACCCATGTGGTAAGGATATTCGTTCTACACAGCTGAAGAAATTAGGTAGGACTGGCTACATTATGTAGACAAGGCCTGTCGGTACCTCCAGGGACAATCACCAAAACAGTCACAGTGGTTTCTCCCAAATCACCCTCTCTGTTTAACCCCTCTGATCCCAATTCTGCCCAAGAGAACATTGCACTCGAGTACCTTATACGCATCCGAGGGAGGAAAAGACAGGTAGGTGGGTGGTGTGCAAGGGTGTGAACACTTTACAAATATAGCTTAAGCCACACCCGTTTGTTTCTCACAGTTCTGAGCATGAAGATCCTTGGCCAAGGTCCCAGCAGGTCCTAGTGAGTCTTTTTTTCTTGCCTTCACCATAACGACTTCTTTCTATGTTTTCACGTAATGGAGAGAGTGAGCTTGCCTGTTCTCATAGGCATGGATTACTGGAGACCCAACTCCTGTCACCCCTAAATCACATTACACCCCCCAAAGTCATTGTCTCCAAATATATTGTATTGAGTGTTTAGGGTTTTACAGACAGACCGGGGAAATGGTCCTCAAAGGTGAAGTCATAGGAGAGAGAGAGAGAGAGAGAGAGAGAGAGAGAGAGAGAGAGAGAGAGAGAGAGAGAGAGAGAGAGAGAGGAACAAGTCTTAAGGGCTCTCCCATGAGTTAAATTAGCATCTTATCCATTAGCTCCAGGCCTAAGGGAGCACTTCTGTGCCTTTTATCTCCTCCCATTTAAGGACACCACAGTCAGGAGCAGAATACCTAGCAGTCCTCCCCAGGAACCAGCACTGGGCCTTTAATGTGGGCTTCCCAGTTTCGAGTGTGAACAGTGGTCCTGTTCTTTATAAATCACCCAGCCCATGGCATCCGACAGCAGAGTCCTAGTCCTCCTTCCGTCTCCCAGACTTAGTAAGTGCATCTCTTTATGCCACTGCCTCCTGCTCTGCCTCTGGGCCCACCCTGAGAGTGCAGGTGGATTTGCAACTTGCATCCAGCTGACTGGAGAACACGGTACAGCCAGCCCCTCAGCTGGACAGGCTTATCTCTTCTGCTCCTTCAAAGGTCACAGAAGGCCACATGAGTGGAGGAGCAAGGGTGGCTCACAGTAGGACAGAGGTGTGGCTTCCTAAGTGTGAACAAGAACCAATCAGGCAGCCAGTTGTTAGGGTCACTATTGGGTCCTGAGGACTGATTGATTTTTAAGGAAAAGATTGTGTGGGTGGGTTGTACTTGTGCAAAATTAGAGAATGTACAAAGTCAGGTTGGCACAGGGAAGCTAAGGCACAGAAAATCTTTCCCGGTATTCTGATTGCCATGAACGGTGGGGTCTCAGTGCCCATGCAGGATCACTATGCATGCATGCCACCAAAACCGAACCAGCCTTGGCAGTGCCCTCATCCACGTGTCAGGCATCTTCCAATCACATGACAAGGTACCAGAGACAGTCAGCTTGTAGAAAGAAAGGCTTGTGCGGGCTTGTGCTTCCTGAAGTTTCCATCCCTGGTCACTTGGCTCTGCTGTTTTAGGCTGTAATCACGCAGCACATCAGAGGGTCAGGAATATATGACAGACAAGATCTGCTGTGGTAGCTAGGAAGCCAAGGGAGGGAGGGGAAGTGGTCTGTCAATATCTCCTTCAAGGACACAACGCAGTGACCGACATTCTTGTTGCTAAGCTCTACCCCCTCACATTTCCACCACATTCTTGAACTGTCCCAGTAGGGGGACCACACCTTAACTACACAGGCCTTTGTGGGACCTACAAATCCAAACTATAACAATAAATCTACACCATGCTACTTTTCAATCACGTTTGCCTTTTTCCAGTTTTATTCTGTGTGTCTGAGTGTTTTGCCTCCATGTATCAAGTGCACCACATGCGTGCAGTACCCACAGAGGCCAGAAGAGGGCAATGGGTCCCCTGGAACTGGAGTTACAGATGCTTGTGAGCCACAATGTGGGTGCTGGGAACCAAGCCTGGGTCCTGTGTAAGAGCAGGCAGTGCTTTTAACCACTGAGCCATCCTTCCAGTTCCTTTAATATAATAGTAAATAATACCAAATGTATTTCCATAGAAACCCTGGAAAATACAGAACACATAAAAGTTTACCAAAAGGCAAGTAAATAGCCCTGTGTGTTAGAAAAGTATGTTCACATGGGGTTTCACCATCTACACCTAGCGCTGCGTTTAGCCTAACTCCCTACTGCCATCAATGAGAAACCAACAGAAATGATGGAAAGGGGTCTGTGGTAGACTACACAACTCGGCCAACTCTCCTCAGTCCAGGTCCCATAAGTTCTGGCACCAGCTCCCTTGCCACCCCCAAATGGAAAGAACTGCAGCGGAGTCTCCCAGTCTGGAGCTGAGACCACACATCCCCAAGTCTGAGGCTCTGGTGCACGGACCCTGAATGCTGCACACCTGCTCAGGAGTCAGGTCCCCAGAGGCAGGTCTTAACACAGAAGCCAAAAGTCAGATTGTGCCCAGAACCTGCCCTCATTTCAGCCTCAGGAAGAATCCTAAAGAAGCATGCTCAGACCCTAAAGGTCATGTCATGATGCAGAGGAAGCAGCTGTTTTTGTTTCTGAAAGAGGACTAAAGAGATGAGGCCCATCCCTGAGTCATGAGGGTGGGTGTACCTCAGCAATGGCCTAGGTTGATTTCAAAATAGGCCAGGGTTGGTCTAGCAATGGCCCAGGGTTGGTCTAGCAATGGCCCAGGGTTGATCTCAGAATGGCCCGTGGTTGGTCTAGCAATGCCCTGGTGCTCACAACCCTGGACTAGAGGAATCCAGATCTACTTCTGACAATGTTTCTCAAAAGAACCCGTCCTGGCCCCTCATGACCACCAGCCCCTCCCCTGCAGCCACACCACGTTTCTTGCATGCTGCCTCTACCAGACATGGGTCTCCCATACATACTGTTATCATGGGATGAATGTATGGGATTAAATTTTAAAATTTTCCACTTACTCTTGGAGACAGTACCTTTTTTTTGTCTTGGCTCAGTTTACCATCTCAAGTTTATATCTACCCATAACTCTGATTACCATTTCATATGTGGCTTCATATTTTAAGTGACCCTGCGACTGCAGGACCTTTGGCCCCCATGCTTCCTGGCTGAAGTCAATATGGGACAGATAAACATTGCCAGAGGTTCCATTCAACCTTGTGGTTAACGTACTAAAGACTGTGAGTTCAACAGCTGAGACTGCCCCAGCTGAGAAAGCCCCCACTTGGCACCCTAACATCAACTGTCTCCTACCCAGCCGTAGGTCAACCTGGTAAGAGGGACAGAGAATTCCCGTGTCTCAGAACATCAGACCCACGAGTTCCATTCTAGGGTTCTCTCCACAGTACAGAGTTCCTGCTTTCCCATCCTTAGCTTCCAACTCACTCTCAAGTCAGCCTGGTGATCTGAAGCCTGGACCAGCTCTCAGCACAGCCTGTGAGCCCGGATCCCTAGAGCCCTGACCTGCCTCCACCAGTCACAGCTTGCTGAAGCAGGCACCTTCATTATTGTTACTGTTGTTCACCCTGCTATAAGGTGCACACATTGTCTAGCAGGTTACACCTGGAAAAGCCTGGGGAAAATCAATCAATCCCTCTCTCTCTCTCTCTCTCTCTCTCTCTCTCTCTCTCTCTCTCTCTCTGTCTCTCTCTCTCTCTGTCTCTCTCTCTCTCTGTCTCCGTCTCTCATTCTCTCTGTGTCTCTGTCTCTATCATGTTTCCCATTCTCTCTTTTTTTCTATCTCTGTTTTTCTCTATGTCTCTCTCTGTCTCTCTGTCTCAGTTTCTCTGTTTCCCTGCCTCTTTCTCTTTCTCTTTGTCTGTCTGTCTCTCTCTCTCTCCCTCGCTCTCTCTCTCGTGTGTGTGTGTGTGTGTGTTCGCACTCACAAGCCCACGCTGTGTATGTGTGGTTACAATGTGTGAAGCCAGAGAGAGGCTTGAATTCCCTCACCAACCTGGGCCCCTCCCATCCTTCTTTCCATAGCCAGTTTAGTTAAGTGTTTAAACAATGTAAACCCAGCAGTTCCCTTCTATTGAAGCTGAGACTGAGGACAGCTGCCGCCAGCCCCAACCCTACAGTGCAGCCTGGGCTGTGGCTTCCATCAGCTTTCCTGAAATAGTAAGGCTTGCTTCCTTCCAGGCTTCCCCTGGAAGAACCCGGGAGGGGCCTGCATTTCCTATGCCCGGGCCTTTATTCATGGCCACCCAGTGAGTCCATATTTGGAGAGAAAAATTTCACTGCTGTGTGGAATGAAATCATATGATTGCAAATAGCTGATATGGATTTAAATTGAAAGGAGCTCACAGCAAGACTGTGACATGTGTAAGTCAACCCATAACTCTCCAGTGGAGAGATGGGTGGGAATTGACTTCACTCTCTAAAGCAGGTGACAAGTGGGGCTCAGACAGCTGCAGTGACCTTTTGCCCCCATTCTTCCTGGTCAGACTCAACTAATTAAACAAGACTAGCCAGGGAGCTCAGCTCCTTCAACACACAGTCCAGGTCATTGCCAGGATCCTGATTAGGAAAGAGCATGTGCAGTTTATGAAGCAGGCTCTCTCAAATCACCCTCTTCTCCAAAGAAGCTAGTGACCGTGTCGTGTTTTCTTTGAGTACACCTCACGCCTGAAGTGTTGTCATCTTACACTCAGCTTGCTGCTAAGCTGAGTCAATTTTTTTTCCCTCATAAGTATTCACCCACTACCTTGCATTTAAGAAAAAAATGCATTCTTAAGCTGGGCATGCCTTTAATCCCAGCACTCGGGAGGCAGAGGCAGGTGGGTCTCTATGAGTTCAAGGCCAGCCCGGTCTACAAGAGCTAGTTTCAGGACAGGCACCAAAGCTACGCAGAGAAACTCTGTCTCAAAAAAAAAAATGCATTCTAGAAAAGTCAGGTGAAAGCTAAATCCATGTTTGGTGTTTAAGTTCCCTTGAGCTCACCTGTGCCATGAGAAATCCCTTTACAAACTGCTCGCTGCCATATGCCGACAGTGTCTCCCAAAACGAAGTGTGCCCTCCTAGATCACAGGTGTGTATTTGCAGGGCCATTTAGAATGATCCATTTAGGCCACTTCCCTTGAGGGTGGCCCTCTCCTCCCTTGGCAGCAGCATCGGGGGCACATCCACATGCCTGGAACTCAAGGGGGAGTGAGGGTCTACGGAAATCACTGTTCTGCTTGAAATGGAGACACTGTTTACCGGAGACCCTGACCCCTGGGGGACGGGATAGCTGCCAGCTACAGAAGGACTAGTGGGGAGAGTCGGGGGTGGGGGGAGTTAGACTCAGGACGGGAGCCTGGCCTCTCTTCTGAGTTCATGCTGATGGCCTTCCTAATCTCATGTGACATACTCATCACAGACTCTATTAATATCCTGTGACAACAGCCCTCACCCTCAGGACCAGCAGCCCTGGATGTTCTATGTGACCCCGAACTGGGCTAGACAGGCAGATGATGCTGTCTGAACCCACTGTTTCTATCCACGTGATCTCCACCCCCGCCTACAGTGACACTCCTCCATTTCCTTTCCACCTTTCCAAACCTTGGGTTAGCTAAACTGGATACTTTATACTCACCAGGGGAGAGTGGACAGTCATTCCAGTTTCACTGGGGATCTTTTTGTTTAGCTAAATAAATTAACATGTTACCATATCGACTATGTCAGTCATGGGCCCCATCTTGTTCCCTGTTCAGGGTCCCCTGGTTACTCTCCTAGTATTTGAATTCACCCACTGTATCTTTTCCTATTGCCTTATTTTAATTGACTAGGTACACTAATGCAAATAGTTAGATTTTTAACCTCATATAAAATCTCTGATTCAAAATGAAAGTTCATCATAATCTTTTCTTAACAGAATTCATATACTTGGTTTCATTTCTTCTATTTCATTTTCTTTTTAATAGACCTTTTCACACACAGGCTATTTTTTTATTTTGACTTTTCCTTTGTGATTTTGGAAATCAGATATACTTTTTAATTCTTTTATTAATTAGGTTTAATCAACCTGCACTCAAATCCATGTCACCGAATTTTTACTATAGAACTAAAGTGATGTTGATTGACTGTCTTCTCTGTTACGAAGGATGTGCTGTGCTGTTGCTTATTCTCCTCTGGCCACTCCGTTCTCAGCTCTTGCTGGTGGTACTCACTTGAAGTACAGTATTATTATTAGTTGATGGCTTTTAAGCATGTGACCGCTTTCAAAAATTATTTTTGGCATTTTAATATGTTTTAATATAATATTGAGAATTAATTTTGTTTTATGAGTTTTTGTTTCCTTGGGGGAAAGGAGCTGTTTATTTTTCATTAGACTCTTATACCATGAGTCCTCCACTCTTGAGCTTGGTATTTCGATTCCTTACTCAGTTGGCTTATCTGACTCAAGCAAGGCTATTTTTCCAGGCACACATGTAGGGTATAGAGTTTTGAATTCTTGTATACAAAACACTACTGCCTGCTGCAACAGGGCCAACAGACATCTGGGCAGGTGCAGGAGGGTGCACATTTTCATTCAGAACAGTAGCATTGTAGAATAGGTTGTCTGGGCACCTCCCCTTTGTCCTGACCTGGGCACTTCCCCTTTAACCTGACCTGGGCACCTCCCTTTTGTCCTTGCCTGGGCACCTCCCCTTTGTCCTGGCCTGGGTGCCTCCCCTTTGCCCTGACCCAGGCACATCTCCTTTAAGCTGGCAGCCTCACTTAGCTTACAGCCCTTCGCTTCACCTTGATTCTGCAGAGACAGTGCCATCTTCCTGTTTCTAAGGGAAAATTGAAGCCAAGTGTCACCTGCTTTGCTCCTCACTGAATTTGTTTATTTGGTCTTGAAATCAAAGCAGCTTGAGGTATTTAATAGTCTAGGTATTAAAAACCTCTTATTAATTCTGTTATTTAGAAAACATTAGTCTTTCTCTAGCTTAAGAAAGTTTACCCTAAATGGCTATGTGACAATAACGGTCCTATTTGCAAGTCCTAATATGTGTACTATACACAAATTAAACACGCTCTTCTTCATGTCCTTCATATAGTTCACTGGTTGACCTTGTCATTTGTCTCCTCCAAGCTCTTGAATGTCAAAGCTGACTCTGCTCCATCAAGTCTGGTTTCTGAAGGGTCCTTTTGTCCTTTTCTGTTTCAATTTTGAAGCAAACATTAGCTTTCATTTCCTTCTGCTGTCCCTAAACTGCTTGCTTGACTCTACTCAAGTTTCCCTGAAGCCAAGCTCATTTGAGGCAAACTGGAAACAACCATCAGGAGTGTTCACCAGATTCCAGGTCTCCTGCAGAAACTCAGTTTCTTAGGGAAATGTTTGCGCTGACTCTTCAGTGGTTTGCCTTGAGCCACACCTCCTCTTTTATCTGGTGGTCCTCTCTGTGGTCATCGTCACGCCAAAGGTATGATGTTTCCAGAACTCACAGTGTATTCCAGCCTGAGCCATTCTGCTCCAGAGCCAGGACAGGACAAAAGAGTATGGTTCTATGACAGAGGTCTCCTGAGGGGAGCAGCCTAGGAGACGCTTGGATCCCAGCAGCTAGCTCTGGTGGGCCTGTGTAACAGGCAGACCTGCGCTGGCTTCTTTCTGCAGCTCTAAAAGTATCTTTGCTCTTTGTAGGGCCCTGGCTTAGGACCATTGCTCTTTCTGACCTGGCCTCATAGTTATGACAAGTGTCAGCAGGGACACAGCACCTGTGTGAGCCTGTGAAGGACAGAAGACCCATCATCTGAGTTCCTCCTGCATGGCGCATGTGCCAAGCAAAACCAGGGGATTCTCAAAGGTTTTCCCCACATACTTCCCAAGGACAGCCTTTACTTACACACCACCCCACAGGGCTAATTTAAAGGAAGGCCTGCCATCTTGGTCATGCTCTTGTCACCCTTCTCTATCCCCTCCACCCACACTTCTCTCTCTGTATAATGAACATGTCACTGGGCATTGTTTCTTATACATCACAGTTAAAATATTTTGCTGAATTCTCTTCCTCCGACTGAAGAGTTCATTTTTCTCCTGTCTTTGAAACAAATGGTATACAAAATGCCACATAAACTCCGTTTGCATTTGGAAACCGTTCTGCTGAATATATAGTCCAATTTAACAATGGGGCCCATTGTCAACTTTATTCTCAATACAAAGTCCAGTCATAAATTATCAAAGCCCGCAAGCTGCTCGGCCTTCTATAGGTTTCTGGCAAGATGTTGTACAGATAACATTTTGTATAGGAAGCAATTGTGGCTTCATTCTGTGATAGGCAAGGTGCCAGGAAATACTAAATCAAGTGGCAATAGAGTTGCTTAAGAAAGTTGTTCCTGACCTGTGATGACAGTTCGAACAATACTGCTGACCTTATTTGTGCAGGGGCACGACCACTGAGTTATGTCTTATTCCATCAAGGGCCAATCTGGCTGCTGAGCCCAGGGTCGCAGCTGAGACACAGAACAGCTCCACCATGTCAGCTCCCAGTGTCTGGGAAAAGCAATTCCTCATTATCACAATATAACTCCGTGTTTCTTTCTCCCAGCCCACCGCACACACCCAAGCCTCTGAGGGCTTTAGCAAAGTGGAGAAACAGCCTGCTGTGGGTTTGAGGAGAGCGTGAGAATATGGGTGAGAATACAGGGGATGCTGGTCATTAGCACAAAATGGCCATGGGCTGTGGGGAGGAGGGACCTGTTGTTCTATATGAGAATTTCAGGAGAGAAGTCTGGCAGCGTTAGTATCCAACTGTCGAAATACCTGGAATGTTAGAGAGATGGGGGAGAAAGGGAAGAAAAGAGGGATGAAGCAAGAGGGAGATTGAGATTGATCTTCTGCCCTCATGCCTTTGTTTTAGAAATTTAAGCATAATGTAGACTATCATCGCCCAGTGGAAGTGTGATACACACCACATGTGTGATTTCAAATTTTCTCACAGCCACATTAAAAGAGCACAGAGAAACCATTAACATCATCAGCAACAATTTATTCGATCTAAAATATTTGGAATATTCCCATTCTAGCATGTTCCATGCATTAACCTCATCTATGGCACAGGTAATGTTCTTCTCTTCACCCCAGGCCTTAGAAACTCCAGTGAGTCTGGGATATATTTGGTACCCCCAGCCGACTCTGGCAATCCACCAACCTCCCTCCCAGTAGCCTGCATACTAACGAGAGGGACAAATGACTTCTGTGAAGAACAGCACCCTTCTCGGACCCAGTGTTCTCTGCCCTGTTCGTCTCTTCCTATTTCCCTGAACCTGATGCCTCCCTCCTCTCAAGATCCAGGCCAGAACCCCCAGTGGCACCACCTAGCAACCCCTTGAATAGCAGGACGTGGGCCCTTATGGATGAAGCGCTCTTCACAAAGAAGGAAAGAAGGAAGGAAGGAAGGAAGGAAGGAAGGAAGGAAGGAAGGAAGGAAGGAAGGAAGGAAGGAAAGAAGGAAGGAAGGCGGGAGGGAGGGAGGGAGAGAGAAAGGAAAGAAAGAAAGAAAGAAAGAAAGAAAGAAAGAAAGAAAGAAAGAAAGAAAGAAAGAAGAAAAAGAAGGAAAGAGCTGTTATAACCCTTTATAACCCCTTTTCTTGGACCTTTCCCAACTGCAGACATGACATTTTCACACGGTGCCCTATAAGTACACATGGCTATGTGTTGATAAAATGAAACCTTGAAGAATGCTGGAGTAGCCTTTGCTCCCATTCTCTGCCAACCTTCTTCAGGAACTCCTGCCAAGCTGCAGAGTTAGCAACATGAACCTGGGAAGCCTGTGCAAGATCCGCCCAATTGTGATGGCTAATCTCAGTTATCAATGGGACTTGATCTAGAATCAACTAAAGCCAAGCTGCTGGGCATCCTGTGAGGGACTTTTGTGATCAGATTATTTGAAGCAGGAAGGCCCACCCTAAACTTGGGCAACACCTTCTGGTGGCAGCCACATAAAAAGGACGGAGAAGAAGGGAACTTTCACTCCGTGCCTGCCGCCCTCGCTCTCTCTGGCAAGTTCAGCCCTCATATTAGAACCAAATGCTTCAGGCTTCCATAGCAGACTCTCCAAGAATCCTCCAGGCCGTTAGCACTAAATTGGAACTTGCAAAGCATCCAGCCTTGTGGACTGAGTGACTGCCGATTCTGTACCTCTCCAGTGGGAGACAGCCATCGTTGGACAACAGGAATCACAGCATGTAAGCCAATCTAACAAATTCCCCTAACAGATACTCACTCTATCAGCTCTGTCTCTTCAGCGCACCCTGACTAATACACGGGGCACTACGGCACAGGAAGACTTCCAGCCGGCTGATCCTTTGCAGTCTAAGTCAGTCTTCATCTTGCTCCTTCTTACTTCTGAGGATCCCGTCCCATATCATGCAGGGCTTCCTGGCCTCACAGAGGTTGCAGCAGGGTTGGGGGAAAGATGCCACTTGGTAGCAGGTCCAGTGCAGGAATACAAGGGTGAGGTTGGTGGGTTCTTCAAGATGTACATGAAGATCAACAGAAAGTTGGGAACGCCCACTTCCCAGGCAAGTCATACACATAAACTCATCTGTCCAGCTATGAGACTCATGGGAACTGGAGAACACCTGCCCCGTGCAGGCATTTTAGGTCTGTGTTCACCAACAAAACTGGGCAGGGTCCAGAATTGTCTGAGGATCCTAACAGATTCATGCCACAGCATGGCAGAGTGTGTCTCGTGAAACTACCCAGTCTCTAGCTCCACATTCCTTGGGATCACTCACCTGCCTGACTCAAATCAAATACCTGCTTATCACGTCATCTTCATGTTGCGGGAGGTCCTTCCGCTCCTCCAGCCAATAGCCGCTGAGATACCAGCCCATTGGGGCGTGGTCTCTTTCCCTTTAAAAAAGAGGCTACTTCCCTCCTCGCTCTCTTTACTTCCTGCTCCGGTTCCGGCAACTAGACTTCTTCCTAATTGTGTAGAGGGCTGTTGTCTGGGACCGTGATCTGTAAGTTTTTTCCCCTTTAAATAAATACCACCCTATTAATCATAATTTCAAACTGATGTGGGATTGTTTATGACTTACGCCATCATCTTCATGCATATCCACAAACTGTACCACTGTTCTAACAACAAGATCCTAGGCCCTCACCTCTGACATTTGAACAGGTAAACTAGATGCTTAACTTCTGATCAGTTGGTCTCCTCTGAATTGGTATCACCAACTTTCTCTGCAGCCCTAAACTGTGGGCACAGCCCACATAGTCTACACAGACTCAGGCTTGGGTCCCCAAGCTGCAAGAGTACAATCTTCTAAGCCTGTTAGCATCCAGGACCCGTGATCTCAAGGCTGTCATCGTGTTGATGAGCTCTGTGGAGTTTCTCCTCGTTCTGATTGGCACCCAGTTACTCTGTGACCCTAATGCAGAAGCACTGTCACCTCTTCTTCTGTCCTTACAGACCTTTCTCATGAGGAATGATCCTGTCCTATTGCTCCTTCAGGTACTCTACACTGTAGAGTACGCGACTATAGCCTTGCCTTCCTATTCACTTGCCTTCACTAGAAATTTACGCTGTTGCCCAACTACCAGAATAGATTCCAAACACACCCCCAGGATATTGACACTGGCTTGGATCCAGACTGCTACAGCCACACCTATTTCCACCTCTCTTCCTCCCTGCCTGTTTTCGAAGCATGAAGCTTTGTCGTGACACATTGCATAGGCGATGATCAAGGACACTTCTTAATCTTTTGTCACGTTTTCCTGAGAGCATGGGCGCCTTTGAGCCTGGGAAACTTAGTTTTGCACCTTGGCTCCAAAAATTAATAATGCTGTGATATCTGGGCAAATCACTTAACATCACTGAGCCTCACTTTTTCATCATAGAACTATAATAAGCTGTGGGGATTTGATGAAGTCCTGAGTGAACATGACATGAACACAGCCATGTCAAAGATCCCAGTGCCTCACACTTGAGAGAATGGCAAAGCCTTCCTCTGGCCCAAGTGCAGATGTTACGATGACTGAGCTAAAACCTGTGTGTGCAGAACCTATCAGTTGCAGCTCCCTTTTCTGAAAGGCTGCAGTGAGAGACTGTTGCCTACGGAGACTTCCTACCTAGATTAGCTAACCCACCTCTTCCTGGTTCAGCTCTGTACAGTAAAGCCACCTCCTCACCCAGTGGTGTTTAATAAATGTGCTGAGCTTCCAGGCTGCTGGTGCATCTCCACCAGAGTGCACAACCCACCAGACCCCAGCTTTTCTGTACATGTGTCTGTGTGTCCGTCTTTTCTTCATCGCCCTAATCAGGTTTCTGGGATCCCACTGTGTGACAATAAATTCTATCGATAAGGTTGCCAGAATGAACAGGAATATCAAGGAAAATGGCATAGGTAAGACATTTTACACAACAGACATTGTTAAAGATAAAATGTGTTGTAGGTTTGTAGAAAGAAGGCTGTGGCAGCCTTCTTAGGAGAGGAAGCTGTCGTGAATATCATGGCACGGGTCATTATGGGGAAAAGCTTTAACTCACTCAGTTCCAAAGGATTAGGAGACTTACAACATTGAGCCTTAGAGAGATCCATAGGGTTCTGGAGGGAGAGGTAGACCCTTCAGTTCCAAAGAAGAAAGTCTGTCTTTTTGGGCGGTTAAGTTCCATACCATATGACTTAGCTGCCTACGTACAAGGAGGTTCTGGTAAAAACTAGCTATAATTCAAGTTGTCTTGGGTCTTGGGTGTAGAGATGGTATCAGGCTCTGCCTGCAGCCTCAAAAAGGAGGGACAGAGCTCAGCTCTGTGACTGCTGCAAGACCACAGCATTTTAGTTATCAAACTCTGTTGAGAAGAGAGACTGTAGGGGTGTGGTCTGACTACAGGGGTGTGACCTGATTGGAGAGGTGTGGCCTGATTTCTGGGTGAGAGTAGCTAGAGGACCTAGTCTATTGTGTGTTGGAGACAACAGGTTTTTTGTTGTTGTTGTTGTTGTTGTTTGTTTGTTTTTTTTAAGTGAACCAGTTTTTCACTCATGATGTATCCACTCCCTCCCACCTTAGTCCTACTCTTTTTTTAAATTGATTTTTTATTGAGCTCTATATTTTTCTCTACTCCTCACCCTGCTTCTCCCCTCCCCTTCAACCCTCTCCCATGGTTCCCATGCTCCCAATTTACTCAGGAGATCTTGTCCTTTTCTACTTCCCATGTAGATTAGATCCATGTATGTATCTCTTAGGGTTCTCATTGTTGTCTAGGTTCTCTGGGATTGTTTCCTTGCTTTATGTTTTAAAACCACTTATGAGTGAGTACATATGATAATTGTCTTTCAGGGTCTGGATTACCTCACTCAGAATGATGTTTTCTAGCTCCATCCTGCAAATTTCAAGATGTCCTTTTTTTCTGCTGTGTATTACACTATTGTGTAGATGTACCACATTTTCCTTATCCATTCTTTGGTCAAGGGACATTTAGGTTGTTTCCAGGTTCTGGCTATGACAAATATGCTGCTATGAACATAGTTGAGCACATGTCCTTGTGGCACACTTGAGCATCCTTGGGATAGATACACAAAAGTGGTATTGCTGGGTCTTGAGGAAGGTTGGTTCCTAATTTTCTGAGAAATCACCATACTGACATCCAAAGGGGCTGTACCAGCTTGCACTCCCACCAGCAAGGCAGAAGTATTCCCTTTACCCCACAACCTCTCCAGCATAAGTTGTCATCAGTGTTTTTGATCTTGGCCATTCTTACAGGTGTAAGATGGAATCTCAGAGTTGTTTTGATTTGCATTTCTCTGATGACTAAGGATGTTGGGCATGTCCTTAAGTATCTTTCAGCCATTTTAGATTCCTCTGTTGAGAGTTCTCTGTTTAGGTCTATACTCCATTTTTTAATGGATTATGTGATCTTTTGATGACCAATTTCTTGAGTTCTCTGTAGATTTTAGAGATCAGACCTCTCTCTGCTGTGGAGTTAGTAAAGATCTTTTCCCAATCTATAGGCTATTATTTTGTCTTCTTAACCATGTCCTTTGCTTTACAAAAGCTTTTCAGTTTCAGGAGGTCCCATTTATTAATTGTTTCTCTAAATGTCTGTGCTGCTGGGGTTATATTTAGGAAGTGGTCTCTTGTGCCAATGCATTCAAGTGTACTTCCCACTTTCTTGTCTATGAGGTTCAGTGTGGCTGGCTTTATGTTGAGGTCTTTGATCCATTTGAACTTGAGTTTTGACCATGGGGATAGATCTATTTTCTTTCTTCGACATGTTGATATCCAGTTATGCCATTTGTTAAATATGCTTTCTTTTTTTCCATTTGATATTTTTTGCTTCTTTGTCAAAAATCAGGTGTTCGAAAGTGTGTGGATTAATATCTGGGTCTTTGATTCAGTTCCATTGGTCCTCCTGTGTGTTTTATGCCAATATCAGGCTGTTTTCAATACTGTAGCTCCATAGTAGAATTTGAAGTCAGGGATTGTGATGCCTCCGGGATTGTTTTGGCTATCCTAGTTTGTTTGTTTGTTTGTTTGTTTGCTTGCTTTTCCATATGAAGTTGAGTTTCGTTCCTTCGAGGTCTGTAAAGAATTTTGCTGGGATTTTGATGGGCATTGCATTGAATCTGTAGATTGCTTTTGGTAAGATTGCCATTTTTACTATGTTAATTCTACCTACCCAAGAGTATGGGAGACCTTTCCACTTTCTGGTGTCTTCTTCAATTTCTTCCTTCAAAGATTTAAAGTTCTTGTCATGCAAGTCTTCCACTTGTTTGGTTAGAGTTACTCCGAGATATTTTATGCTATTGTGGCTATTGTGAAGGGTGATGTTTTTCTGATTTCTTTCTCAGCCCATTTATCATCTGTGTACAGGAGGGCTACTGATTTTTTTTTTTTAGTTAATCTTGTATTCTGCTACATTACTGAAGGTGTTTATGAGTTGTAGAAGTTCCTTGGTAGACTTTTTGGGGTTGGTTATGTAAACTATCATATCATCAGCAAACTGTGAGAGTTTGACTTCTTCTTATCTGGTTTGTGTCCCCTTGATCTCCTTTTGGTGTCTCTAGCTAGGACCTCAAGAATGATATTGAATAGATATGGAGAGAGTGGACAACCTTGTCTTGTTCCTGATTTCCATGGGATTGCTGTGAGTTTCTCTCCATTTAGTTTGATGTTGGCTGTTGTCTTCCTGTATATTGCCTTTATTATGTGTAGGTATGTTCCTTGTATCCCTGCTTTCTCCAAGACCTTTATCATGAAGGGACGTTGTATTTTGTCAAAAGCTTTTTCAGCATCTAATGAGATGATCATGAGATTTTCATTTTTCAGCTTGTATATGGTGAATTACATTGACAGATTTTTTTATCTTTTTATTTATTTATTTATTAAAGATTTCTGCCTCCTCCCCGCCACCGCCTCCCATTTCCCTCCCCCTCCCCCGATCAAGTCCCCCTCCTTCATCAGCCCTAAGAGCAATCAGGGTTCCCTGCCCTGTGGGAAGTCCAAGGACCACCCACCTCCATCCAGTTCTAGTAAGGTGAGCATCCAAACTGCCTAGGCTCCCACAAAGCCAGTACGTGCAGTTGGATCAAAAACCCATTGCCATTGTTCTTGAGTTCTCAGTAGTCCTCATTGTCTGCTATGTTCAGGGAGTCCGGTTTTATCCCATGCTTTTTCTGACCCAGGCCAGCTGGCCTTGGTGAGTTCCCGATAGAACATCCCCATTGTCTCAGTGTGTGGGTGCACCCCTCGCGGTCCTGAGTTCCTTGCTCGTGCTCTCTCTCCTTCTGCTCCTCATTTGGACCTTGGGATTTCAGTCCAGTGCTCCAATGTGGGTCTCTGTCTTTGTCTCCTTTCATCGCCTGATGAAGGTTAATATCCAAGAGGATGACTATATGTTTTTCTTTGGGTTCACCTTCTTATTTAGCTTCTCTAAGATCATGAATTATAGGCTCAATGTCCTTTATTTATGGCTAGAAACCAAATATGAGTGAGTACATCCCATGTTACTCTTTTTGGGTCTGGCTTACCTCACTCAGGATAGACATTGACAGATTTTTGTATGTTAAACCATCCCTGAATCTCTGGGATGAAGCCGACTTGATCATGGTGGATAATGATTGTGGTGTATTCTTGAATTCGATTTGTAAGTATTTTATTTAGTATTTTTGCATCAATGTTCATGAGTGAGATTGGTCTGTAATTCTCTTTCTTAGTAATGTCTTCCTGTGGTTTGGGTATCAGGGTAATTGTAACCTCATAAAAAAGAGTTTAGCAATGTTCCTTCTGTTTCTATTGTGAGGAACAATTTTGAGTATTGGTATTAGTTCTTTGAAAATCTTGTAGCTGAAACCATCTGGTCCTGGGATATTTTTGGTTAGGAGACTTTTGATGACTGTTTCTATTTCTTCAGCAGTTACAGGTCTGTTTAATTTGCGTATCTGGTCTTGAACTAATTTTGGTAAGTGATATTTATCCAGAAAGTTGTCCATTTCCTTTAAGTTTTCCAATTTTGTGGAGTACAGGTTTCCAAATATGATCTGATGATTTTCTATATTTCCTTCATGTCTGTTGTTATGTCCCCCTTTTCATTTCTGATTTTGTTAATTTGGATACTCTCTCTATGCCTTTTGGTTATTTTGGATAAATGTTTGTCTATTTTGTTGATTGTCTCGAAGAACCAACTCTTTGCCTTGTTGATTCTTTGTAATTTTTTTTCTATTTTGTTGATTTCAGCTCTCAATTTGATTATTTCCTGCCATCTAGTTCTCTTGAGTGAGTTTGCTTCTTTTTATTCTAAAGTTTTCAAATTTTGTGTTAATTCACTAGTGTATGATTTTTCCAGCTTCTTTATGTAGGCATTTAATGCTATGAACTTTCCTCTTAACAGTGCTTTTATTGTGTCCCATAAAGTTTGGTATGTTGTGTGGTCATTTTCATTGAATTTTAGGAAGTTTTTAATTTCTCCCTTTATTTCTTCCTTGACCCACTGATGATTCAGGTGAGCATTGTTTAATTTCCATGTGTTTGTGGGCTTTCTGGAATTAGTGTTGCTGCTGAATTCTAGTTTTAAGCCATGGTGATCTGATAAGATACGTGGAGTTATTCCAATATTTTTGTATCTGTTGAGGTTTGTTTTGTTACTGAGTGTGTGGTCAACTTTTGAGAAGGTTCCATGAGGTGCTGAGAAGAAGGTATATTCTTTTCTGTTTGAATGGAATATTATATAGATATCTGTTAAGTCCATTTGAGTCATAGCATTTGTCACTTCCCTTATTTCTCTGTTCAATTTTTGTCTGGCTGACCTGTCCAGTTGTGAGAGGGGAGTGTTGAAGTCTCCCACTATTATTGTATGGGATTTAATGTATGATTTAAGCTTTAGAAGTGTTTTATTTTTCATATGAGGGTACTCTTGTATTTGGGGTATAGATGTTCAGTATTGAGATTTCCTCTTGATGGATCTTTCCTGTGACTAACATGAAATGTTCTTCTTTGCTTCTTTTGATTGATTTTAGTTTGAAGTCTATTTTGTTAGCTATTGGGATAGCTACACCAGCTTGTTTCTTAAGTCCATTTGACTGGAAATTTTTTCCCAACCCTTTACTCTGAGGTGATGTCTATCTTTGAGATTGAAGTGTGTTTTTTGTATGCATCATAAGAATGGATTCTGTTTTTGTATCCAATCTGTTAGCCTGTGTCTTTTTATAGGTGAGTTGAGTCCATTTATATGAAGGGGTATTAATGACCATTGATTTCTATCTCCTGTTAATTTAGTTTTCATTCTTAGTGATGTTAATTTGTGTGTTTTTCCTTTCTTTGGGATTTGCTGTTGTGAAACCATCAATTGTCTGTGTTTTGTGGATGTAGTCAACTTCCTTGGGTTAGAATTTTCCTTCTAGTACTTTGTGTAGGGCTGGGTTTATGGCTAGGTATTGGTGAAATCTGGTTCTGTCATAGAATATCTTTGTTTTGGAATATCTATGGTAATTGTAAGTTTTGCTGGGTATAGTAGTCTGTACTGGCATCTGTGGTCTCTTAATGTCTGCATAACTCTTGACCATGACCTTCTGGCTTTCATTGTCTCCATTAAGAAGTTAGGTATAATTCTGATAGGTCTGCTTTATATATTACTTGGTCTTTTTCCTTTGTAGTGCTTAATAGTCTTTCTTTACTCTGTATGTTTAGTGTTTTGATTATTATGTGGTGAGGGGACTTTTTTTTATCCAGTTGATTTGGTGTTTGGTAAGCTTCTTATATCTTCATAAGCATATCTTTCTGTAGGTTGGGAAAGTTTTCTTCTATTAATTTGTTAAATATATTTTCTGTGCTTTTGAGTTGGGCTTCTCCTTCTATACTTATTATTCTTAGGTTATGTCTTTTAATAGTATCCCATATTTCCTGAATATTTTGTGTTAAGCTTCTGTTAGATTTAATGTTTTCTTTGACCAATGAGTCTATTTCCTCTATTGTATCTTCAGTGCTTGAGATCTCTATTCCATCTCTTGTATTCTGCTGTTTATACTTGCATTTGTGGTTCCTGATCATTTTCTTGCGATTTCTGTTTCTATAATTCCTTCAGATTGTGTTTTCTTTATTGTCTCTATCTCATTTTTCTAGACTTGAATGGTTTCTTTCATATATTTGATTCCTTTTTCTTAATTTTCTTTAAGGGATCTGCTAATGTCCTCCAAATTTTTTTTTTGTTTGTTTTGTTTTGTTTTTGTCTTTTCCTCCATTTCTTTGAGGGAATTTCTCATTTCCTCTTTAAGGGTCTCAAAATTTCTCCTGAAGTTATTTTAGGTTATTTTCTTTTGCTTCATCCTTATTTGGTTGTTCAAGTCTTGCTGTTGTAGGGTCACTAGATTTTACTGGTGTTGTGTTATTCTTTGTGGTGTTGTATGTGTTCTTACCTTGTCTACTCATCTTTTCCTCTAATTGGTATAGTTGGGACTGTCTATGTCCCTCTGATTAATCTTCCAGGTGCCAGTAGATCCAAGGCTCAGATGGTTGCTCCTTGTGGTACAGTCAGTACCACAGTTCTAGTTATCTCATTGGTCACTCTGTATTCATGGTGGTCTCTCAGCGCTCCTGGGGTTTGCTCTTCTCCCATGGAGTTCATTGTCTCAGACATGCTCTGGCCTAGGTTGCTGGCTCAGGCCTGTTTCTGTAAATGTCCCTGGTTTGGATCAGCTCCTGCGGAGGTTCCTGGCTTGGGTTTGGTCCTGCAAAGGTCTCTGCCTCCAATCTACTCCCTTGGAGGTCCCAGACTCAGGTGCACCCAGACCCACAAAGGACCTGGCTCAGGCCAAGTTACTCAGAGGTCCCAGACTCATGCTTGGACCCACAGGGGTCCTGGTTCAGGTCTACTCCCTCTAAGGTCCCATATTCATGCCTGGACCTGCAGAGGTCTCTGGCTCTGGCCCACTCACTCAGCAGTTGCTTCCCTGTATCTTCTCCTGTGGAGTTTGCTGTCTCCGGTCTGCTCCAGCCCAGGTCACTGGCTCAGTCCTGCCTCTGCAAATGTCCCTGATCTGGATCCACTCCCATTCCCATGGAGCTCACTGTCTCAGGACAGTTCCAGCCTAGATTGCTGGCTCAGTCCTGCTACCATGGAGCTTGCTGCCTCAGGCCTGCTCCAGCCTAGGTCACTGGCCTAGTCCTGCTTCTGCAAATGTCCCTGGTTTAGATCCACTCCTGTTTCCATGGAGTTAACTGGCCCAGGTCACTGGTCTTCCTATTCTTGTGGAGTTCACTTCCTCAGGGCTGCTCTGGCCTAGGTCACTGACTCAGTTCTGGTCCTATGGAGTTTGCTGCCTCAGGCCTGCTCTGGCCTAGGTTGCTGGCTCAGTCCTTGGTCCTACTTTTAATAACTGTTAGCAAACGTAGTTCCACTTCCTACTGTCCACAGTAAGGAACAGCTGCTATTTGATGACCTCACATAGGTTATCCAACAATGTTCTCCCAAGCCCACTCATCCCAAACGCTCTTGCTATGTCTTTGTCTTACTGTGATCAGGCAACCTTAAATCTCTGGTCTTTGTCCAAGAAGCCACATACAGTGTTATGGAATAGATAGACTGTCTTAGTCCATTTTCTATCATTATAACAAGGCATCTTCATTAAAAAGGAGAAATCTAGTTAATTCACCATTTTGGTAGCTAGAGAATCCAAATAACATGAATTCTATTCTGACCCTAGCAAGAGGCTTCTTTCTGCTCACAACATGGCAAAGAAGCAGAAAGGGAGCTGGCCACATTCAGAAGGGTTCAAGTGTGTAGTATGGCCTTGCTTTATAATAATTTACCATCACAAGAACCGCCCAAGAATGCTGGGCACTCCTCGCTCACAGGCCTTTGACTCAGACTGAATTCTTCCACTGTTCTCAAGTTTTGCAGACAGTAAATCGTGTGAATCCTATTCTCGTGACAAGACTCTATGTATGTGGGGTGAGTACAAGTGTGTGTGTTTATGGGCTTATCTTTCTGTCTGTGTCTATGTCTGTCTGTCTGTCTGTCTGTCTGTGTTTGTGTCTGTGTGTCTGCATGCTTGTGTGTGTGTTTCCTATGGTGGTTCTGTTTCTCTGGATAACTCTTACCATGCTAAGATGCATCACCCATCCCCAATGCCCACTCTTAGTGCCTGCAGTGCCCCACCAGATGCTCCCTGTCCCCCCGAGTCCTGCCATCATCCTGGGTGAGTTCTCAATTCTTTGATCAGCTCATTTCCAGGGACCTTAACCTCCTTGCCACTTGTGTCCATGGGCTCTCCAGAATGCTGTCATCATTGATTATTGCTGTTTTTCTACATCCAAGTTCCTGACACCCACTCTCTCTTCACCTTCTCTTCTCAGTTCCTTTCAGTCAGTTACTCCCATTGCACCCATGTTTTAACACCATCAAACTCATTGGCTCAAGAACCATCCACTTTCTTGTTATCTAGCAGCTCCTTGTGTCTCTGTTTGCTTGTGTTTCTAATCCACTTAAGATTGCACAGAACAGTATTTCTGCCACACTTGCCAATCTCCATGGTTTCCTTGTTCCTCCATCTCCCTGTTTGACAAAATCCTCTCCAAATTAATACATCTGCCAACTGTCTTGTGCTTATATCCCAGATGTTAATCACTGTTCGAGAAAAACAATTCCACAGAGTCGAACAATTTAGTACCATTATAATAGTTGGCAACATTTATTGGGGGTTAAACTTGCCAGGCAGCATTCAAAGCATATTACATAGATTATCTCATCCTGCCTCCTACATCATGTTGGCAAGATGCCCAGAATTCCTCTCCTCAAATCTCTGAAGTTCATTTGCATCAGACAACTTTCTGCAGTTCAGGGAAGATAGAAGTCACCTAGTAAGAACACAATGCACTTCTTCCTTTCTACTTTAGCTATGTTCAACAGACATGCCCCCCTTTACCTACAGATTCTCTCCCTCTCTCCCTCCCCCTACATTCTGCTAGATCTCTGTCTATTTCTTTCCCCCACTCAGCTTTCCCTTGCATTCTTCCTGGGTTTGCATTTACGTTTTGTTGATTCTTAAGATAGTTTCTTCTCTCCCAGTCACTTTTTTCTGGAGCTCATTTCCATAGATTTCATTATATCTCCTATGAATATTATTCTCCAATCATTCCATCAAGTTAGATCCTACACAAAGGAAAGTGAATCTCCAATGACAAGTTCAACCCAGATCTCTCAGTTCATATATACTCAGCATTTCTCTTAGGGTCTAGCCATCCAGCGTGAGAAGACAGAACTGAATTTCCCACACAAGGCCACTTCTCCATCTCTGTCACCATCTACTAAGATTACCAAGTCAGGAATACAGGCTGCATTCCTATTTTTCTCACCCACAAACCTCCCAACCATCTATCTACTCCTCCAATTTCTACTTCATCAGTCTCTTAGAAGACATTAGCTTCATTTATGTGCAATACCACTACCATAGCCTAGAATTCCCACTACATGACAGCAAGACACCCTTAGTCTCGTCTCTCTGTTATAACTACATTCATCTTAATCTCCTTCTGGCTCATGCCCAAATATCTATCCTCAAGTCATCAGCACATTTGCTGTGCTCTTCAGGGTCCTCAGCACCAGGAATACATTTTACCCCTATCTTTGTCTCCTCTAAAACATTACCTACTGAGAAACTTTCCTCAATAAAGTTTTATTGAGTGCCGCATGATGGTGGCACAAAGCTTTAATCTCAGTCCTCGGGAGGCAGAGACAGGCCTATCTCTGTGAATTCAAAATTCAGTCTGGTCTACAAAGCAAGTTCTAACACAGCCAGAGTTGTTATATGGAGAAGCCCTGTCTTGATAAACCAAAATAAAAGCTTTAATGAAAGAAATTGTCGTTGAATAAATTAAAGAATCGATCCATCAATTAACAAATGAAACAATTTAGTTCAAGCTGCTTGAGAATGACTAAAGATCCTTACTTTATTTCCCATAACACTGAGATTAATCAATTGTATTGTTTAATTTGTGTTGACCAGATTTTTCACTATTGTAGGGTGTGTGTGTATGTGTGTGTGTGTGTGTCTATGTATATGTATGTGTACATATACCTGAGATGAGTAAGCTTGAGAAATAAAAGATCTGTTTTTGGCTCACAGTTTCAGAAGTTTTAGTCCATGATCAGTTGACCCCATTGCTTTCCGGCCTGTGATGAAACAGAATGTCATAGATAGAGTGTGTGGTGGGATGAGATGCTCACCTCATGAAGAAGGAGAAAGATTGGGGAAGAGAAAGAGTGTGGTTCACAATCCCACAATCGCCTGCAAAGTCACACCCCTAATAAACAGGACTTCCTGCTTTGGAAGTGCCAGCTTCCAAAGCTCAGCCATCACTAACAGCAACAGAAACATGGGACCTCGGCATGATTAATCATTGTATAGTGGATGAGATGAACACATACAACTCTGCACACAGTTCTAAACTCTTCACGTGTTTTCTGACTCATTGGACCAAGAAGATCAATTGTCCAACTAGTTGAACCTCAAAACATCAAATGCCCCACATACTTCTATCTTCATTTTTATTTCATAAATTGAGCTTTGTGACCCTCCCCAGTGGATTCTGGTCACCCTGAAACACTGGGTCTGGATTCTGAGGGGAGAGATCAGCGGAGCTGTGTTGCAGATGGCTATGGGAAAAATGGCTCATGGTAGGAGCCAGTGTTGGCAATCTTTAGATGCTGAAGCCCAGATACCAAGATAGGAAAGAGTAAGAATAAGAGAATGTGAGGTCTTGAGAGAGTTCAAGGCCTCCAAAATAGAAACCAGAAAGAGTCTAGACTTCTGTACTGGGATCCCATGATTCTATCTCTACTAATGCCAACAGTTCTGAGAATCAGTCCTGAGAATCTCCCTAGAATCAATCAGCCATGGCCAGAGGCAAGGTGGATGACCATGCTGATGCCTTGCAAGAACTGTGATCTCAGCAGCATCCCATCTTTTATATTCTAAACAATCTAAAAGGGTTTTCCATTTTGTTTTAAATTTAACCAAGGTTCCCATAGTCAAATTGAATCTCAATCCATCAATGCAAATCTAGCATCTATTACACGTTTTATACATAAACCATTTATGAGTCATTCTTTCTGGATCCATTTTGTCTTCAAAACCACAAAATTAAGGCCTAGATCAATGAGTGTGAAGAGAATATTAAGAACAGAAGTTCCCATCAATGTCTGAGGAGCAACCAGAGACATCGGACGGTGGCTAAGACTGATTTGAAGGCAACTAACGAAAGGAATGGGTTCTCTGTCCACCATCCAGTGAGAAAACTTCAGGCAGAGCAAGCAGCTGGGAGCCTGACCCGTCTCTCACATGTGTGTATCTATAGCAATAAAGAACCTCAGACATTAGCAAATGACACCACATCAGCCTGTCACCATTTAGCTCTGACATGCATGAGTGTGAACTCCTCATAAGATGTCACGGTGCCGGTAGGTGCCGAGAAGTTTCATCGGGACGGGTGAGTGTGTGCTATCCTGGGGCAGACGGTCCCGGTAAAGAGCACAAACGCCCCTCCCCCAGCTCCTGCTGCAAAGCTTTCTCTCCTACACACCCGCCCCCACCCCCACCCCCAAGCCTGCCTTGTCTGCAAGGTCCTTAGCTGTGGAACAGTTTCCTGCCCTTTCACTAAGGCTACCAGCCCAGACCAGTGAGTGCCTGACTAGAAGGCAGGCCTCAAGGTCCCCGCCAGGGGAAGCAGGCCCCTGCTGCTGGGGTTGCAGTCTCTGCTTGTGATCTCCTGGACCTGCTCTCCCTGCCCCCTATTTCCCTTGGTCCCTGGCTCATTGGGGCCACCAGGAATCCCTGCATAGGTGCTGAGAAGTCCCATCTGGATGGGTGAGTGTGTGCTATCCTGGGGCGCACTGTCCCGGTAGAGAGCACAAACGCCCCCCCCCAGCTCCTGCTGCAAGGCTTTCTTTCCTACACACCCGCCCCCCACCCCCACCCCCAAGCCTGCCTTGTCTGCAAGGTCCTTTACTGTGGAACAGTTTCCTGCCCTTTCACTGAGGCTACCAACCCAGAGTAGTGAGGGCCTGACTAGAGGGCAGGCCTCAAGGTCCCCGCCAGGGAAAGCGGGCCCCCGCTGCTGGGGCTGCAGTCTCTGCTGTGATCTCCTGGACCTGCTCTGCCTGCGCCCTACTTCCCTTTGTCCCTGGCTCATTGGGGCATCCAGGAGTTCCTGTGTAGGTGCCGAGAAGTTTCATCGGGACGGGTGAGTGTGTGCTATCCTGGGGCAGACGGTCCCGGTAGAGAGCACAAACACCCCTCCCCCAGCTCCTGCTGCAAGGCTTTCTCTCCTACACACCCGCCCCCACCCCCACCCCCAAGCCTGCCTTGTCTGCAAGGTCCTTAGCTGTGGAACAGTTTCCTGCCCTTTCACTAAGGCTACCAGCCCAGACCAGTGAGTGCCTGACTAGAGGGCAGGCCTCAAGGTCCCCGCCAGGGAAAGCGGGCCCCTGCTGCTGGGGCTGCAGTCTCTGCTGTGATCTCCTGGACCTGCTCTGCCTGCGCCCTACTTCCCTTAGTCCCTGGCTCATTGGGGCATCCAGGAGTTCCTGTGTAGGTGCCAGAAGTTTCATCGGGACGGGTGAGTGTGTACTATCCTGGGGCGGACGGTCCCGGTAGAGAGCACAAACGCCCCTACACTAAGGATACCCAACCAGAGCAGTGAGTGCCTGCCTAGCGGGCAGGCCTCAGCAACCCCCGAAAGGGAGCGCAGGCACCTCCAGCTTGTACTGCAGTGTCGCCTGTGTTCTACTTGACCCCGCCCGACCCCTTGCATTCGGCCTTCTTTACGCGGGTCATTGGAATACCACGCATCCATGTTTTGGTGTTGAGGAGTTCACCTGGAAGAGAACGGTTCCTGCCCCTACACTGAGGAGATACACCTAGAGAGTTAGTCACAGCAAAGACTGGTCCAAGACATCAGGCCTCTCCTGGCTCCATTTGAAGGAAAAGATGGGCAGGCGCCAATGCAAGAATTCCCCCAACAACTTGAAAGGCAACGTGACATCACCAGGATCCAGGAATCCCGAAATGAGAAGTGTACACCCTAATCCAGAAGAATTAGAAGAATTCGACTCAAAAGTGAATTTTATGAAAATAATAGAGGACCTTAAACAGGAGGTGAAAAACTGCCACAACCAATTAGAGATTACAAACAAAAAGGTAGAGGAAATGAATAAATCTCTCAAAGATACCCAAGAAAACCAAGAGAAACAAGAAAAAGTAATCAAACAGGTAAGGGAAACGGTTCAAGACTTGAAGAATGAAGTGGAAGTAATAAAGAAAACACAAACCGAGGGAAGGATGGAGATGGAAAATTTGAATAAACGAACAGGAACTACAGAGACAAGTACCACCAACAGATTACAAGAGATAGAAGAAAGAATCTCAGACACTGAAGATACCATAGAGAAAATAAACACTCTCATCAAAGAAAACAGCATAACCAACAAATTCTCATCACAAAACATTCAGGAAATCTGGGACACAATAAAAAGACCAAACCTAAGAATAATAGGGATAGAAGAAGGAGAAGATCTACAGCTCAATGGTCCAGAAAATATATTTAATAAAATTATAGAAGAAAACTTTCCCAACCTTAAGAAAGATATTCCTTTGAAGGTCCAAGAAGCATACAGAACACCAAATCGACTGGATCAAAAAAAAACATCTCCTCGTCATATAATAATCAAAACACAAAACATACAGAATAAAGAAAGAATATTAAGAGCTGCAAAGGAAAAAGGTCAAGTTACCTATAAAGGTAAACCTATCAGACTTACACCTGATTTCTCTATGGAAACCATGAAAGCCAGAAGGTCCTGGATAGATATACTGCAGAAACTACGAGACCATGGATGCAAGCCCAGACTTCTATACCCAGCCAAGCTTTCGTTCACTATAAATGGAGAAAACAAAATTTTCCAGGATAAAAACAAATTTAAACAATACGTAGCCACAAATCCAGCCCTTCAGAAAGTAATTGAAGGAAAATCACAAACCAAGGAGTCCAACAATGCCCACAATAACTCAGACATCTAATGACCCTTCACCAGCACAACTTGAAGAAGGGAAACACACAAACTCTACTACCAAAGGAAAGAAGGAAAGAAAGGAAAAATGACTGGAGTTAACAACCACTGGTCATTAATATCACTTAATATCAATGGACTCAACTCACCTATAAAGAGGCACAGGCTAAGAGATTGGATACGAAAACAGGATCCAACATTCTGCTGCTTACAAGAAACACACCTCAACCACAAAGACAGACATCTACTCAGAGTAAAGGGCTGGGAAAAGGTTTATCAAGCAAACGGACCTAAGAAACAAGCAGGTGTGGCCATACTAATTTCTAAGAAAGTTGACTTCAAACTAAAATCAATCAAAAGAGATGGAGATGGACATTTTTTACTCATAACAGGAACAATTCACCAGGATGAAGTCTCAATCCTGAATATCTATGCCCCTAATATAAAAGCACCCACTTATGTAAAAGAAACGTTACTAAAACTCAAGGCAGTCATCAAACCACACACACTAATAGTAGGAGATTTCAACACTCCTCTCTCACCAATGGACAGGTCAATCAGACAGAAACCTAACAGAGAAATAAGAGGATTAAGGGAGGTAATGAATCAAATGGACTTAACAGACATCTATAGAACATTCCACTCAAATAAGAAAGAATATACCTTCTTCTCTGCAGCTCATGGAACCTTCTCGAAAATAGACCACATACTCGGTAACAAAGCAAACTTACACAGCTACAAAAAAATATCGGTAACCACCTGTGTCTTATCAGATCACCATGGATTAAAGTTAGAATTCAACAACAATGCTATCCCCAGAAAGCCTATGAACTCATGGAAATTGGACAGTCAACTACTGAACCACACCTGGATCAAGGAAGAAATAAAGAAAGAAATTAAAGTCTTTCTTGAATTCAATGAAAACGAAGACTCATCATACTCAAACCTATGGGACACTATGAAAGCAGTGCTAAGAGGAAAGTTCATAGCATTAAGTGCCCACATAAAGAAAACGGAGAAAGCACACATTGGAGACCTAATAGCCCACCTTAAAGCTTTAGAAAGAAAAGAAGCAGACTCACCTAGGAGAAGTAGAAGACTGGAAATAATCAAATTGAGGGCTGAAATCAACAAAATAGAAACACAGAAAACAATCCAAAGAATCAATGAAACAAAAAGCTGGTTCTTGGAGAAAATCAATAAGATTGATAAACCCCTATCCAAACTAATCAAACGGCGGAGAGAGAATACGCAAATTAACAAAATCAGAAACGAAAAGGGAGACATAACCACAGACACAGACGAAATTCAGAGAATCATTAGATCTTACTACAAAAACCTGTATGCCACAAAATTGGAAAATGTAAAAGAAATGGACACTTTTTTAGATAAGTACCATATACCAAAGTTAAACCAGGACCAGGTGAACAATCTAAATAGACCCGTTAGTCGCGAAGAATTAGAAGTTGTTATAAAAAACCTTCCCACCAAAAAAAGCCCAGGTCCAGACGGCTTTAATGCAGAATTCTACCAGAACTTCCAAGAAGACCTAATACCTATACTCCTTAATGTATTTCACAATATTGAAACAGAGAAGTCATTGCCAAATTCCTTTTATGAAGCTGAAGTTACTCTGATACCAAAACCACACAAAGACACAACCAAGAAAGAGAACTACAGGCCAATCTCACTCATGAACATCGACGCAAAAATACTCAATAAAATACTGGCAAACCGAATCCAAGAACACATTAGAAAAATTATCCATTATGATCAAGTAGGCTTCATCCCAGAGATGCAGGGCTGGTTCAACATACGAAAATCTATCAATGTAATCCATCATATAAATAATCTGAAAGAAAAAAACCATATGATCATTTCATTAGATGCGGAAAAAGCATTTGACAAAATTCAACATCCCTTTATGATAAAGGTCTTAGAGAGATTAGGAATACAAGGGTCGTTCCTAAATATAATAAAAGCTATTTATAGCAAGCCGTCAGCTAACATCAAATTAAATGGAGAGAAACTCAAAGCTATTCCACTAAAATCAGGAACACGACAAGGTTGTCCACTCTCTCCATACCTCTTTAATATAGTGCTTGAAATTCTAGCAATAGCAATAAGACAACATAAGGGGATCAAAGGGATTCAAATCGGAAAGGAAGAAGTTAAACTTTCATTATTTGCAGACGATATGATAGTGTACATAAGCGACCCCAAAAACTCCAGCAAAGAACTCCTTCAGCTGATAAACACCTTTAGTAGCGTTGCAGGATACAAGATCAATTCCAAAAAATCAGTTGCCCTCCTATACACAAAGGATAAGGAAGCAGAGATGGAAATCAGAGAAGCATCACCCTTCACGATAGCCACAAATAGCATAAAATATCTTGGGGTAACCCTAACCAAGGAAGTAAAGGATCTATTTGACAAGAACTTTAAGTCAATGAAGAAAGAAATTGAGGAGGATACCAGAAAATGGAAGGATCTCCCTTGCTCTTGGATAGGGAGGATCAACATAGTAAAAATGGCAATTCTACCAAGGGCAATTTATAGATTCAATGCAATCCCCATTAAAATCCCATCAAAATTCTTCACAGATCTTGAGAGGACAATAATCAACTTTATATGGAGAAACAAAAAACCCAGGATAGCCAAAACAATCTTATATAATAAAGGATCGTCTGGAGGCATTACCATCCCTGACCTCAAACTCTATTACAGAGCCTCAGTATTGAAAACAGCTTGGTATTGGCATAAAAACAGAGAAGTCGATCAATGGAACCGAGTAGAAGACCCTGATTTTAACCCACAAACTTATGAACACCTAATTTTTGATAAAGGAGCTAAAAGTATTCAATGGAAAAAAGAGAGCATCTTCAACAAATGGTGCTGGCAGAACTGGTTGTCAACGTGTAGAAGAATGAAAATAGATCCATATCTATCACCATGCACAAAACTCAAGTCCAAATGGATTAAAGACCTCAATATTAGTCTGAACACACTGAACCTGATAGAAGAAAAAGTTGGAAGTACTCTACAACATATGGGTACAGGAGATCACTTCCTACGTTTATCCCCAGCAGCACAGACATTAAGGGCAACATTGAATAAATGGGACCTCCTGAAACTGAGTAGCTTCTGTAAAGCAAAGGACACTGTCACTAAGACAAAAAGGCAACCCACTGACTGGGAGAAGATCTTCACCAACCCTGCAACAGACAAAGGTCTGATCACCAAAATATATAAAGAACTCAAGAAACTAAACTTTAAAATGCTAATGAACCCAATAAAAAAATGGGGCACTGATCTGAACAGAGAATTCTCAACAGAAGAAATTCAAATGGCCAAAAGACACCTAAGGTCATGCTCAACCTCCTTAGCGATAAGGGAAATGCAAATTAAAACAACTTTGAGATACCATCTTACACCTGTCAGAATGGCTAAAATCAAAAACACCAATGATAGCCTTTGCTGGAGAGGTTGTGGAGAAAGAGGCACACTCATTCATTGCTGGTGGGAATGCAAACTTGTGCAACCACTTTGGAAATCAGTGTGGCGATTTCTCAGGAAATTAGGGATCAACCTACCCCAAGATCCAGTAATACCACTATTGGGAATATACCCAAGAGATGCCACATCAAATGACAAAAGTATCTGTTCAACTATGTTCATAGCAGCATTGTTTGTAATAGCCAAAACCTGGAAACAACCTAGATGCCCTTCAATGGAGGAATGGATGAAGAAAGTGTGGAATATATACATATTAGAGTACTACTCAGCAGTAAAAAACAATGACTTCTCGAATTTTGCGTGCAAATGGATGGAAATAGAAAACACTATCCTGAGTGAGGTATCCCAGACCCAAAAAGAGGAACATGGGATGTACTCACTCATAATCGGTTTCTAGCCATAAGTAAAAGACATTAAGCATATAATGTGCGATCCTATAGAAGTTAAATAAGAAAGTGAACCCAAAGAAAATCATATAGTCATCCGCATGGAGAGGGGGAAGTAGACAAGATTGCAGGGCAAAAAATGGGAACTTGCGGGTGAGGTGGCATGGGGCAAAGGGGAAATGGGATGAGAAATATGAGAAGGGGAGGATGGGAGGAGCTCGGGGGATTGGGATGGTTGGGATATAGGAAGGATGGATACGGGAGCAGCGAAGTATATATCCTATCTAAGGGAGCCATCTTAGGGTTGGCAAGAGACTTGACTCTAGAGGGGTTCGCAGGTGTCCAGGAATATGTCCCCAGCTGGTACCTTGGGCAACTAAGGAGAGGGAACCTGAAATGACCCTATCCTATACTGATGAATATCTTGCATATCACCTTAGAACCTTCATCTGGCGATGGATCAAGGTAGAGACAGAGTCTCAATTTGGAGCAACGGTCTGAGCTCTTAAGGTCCAAATGAGGAGCAGAAGGAGGTAGAACAAGAGCAAAAAATCAGGACCACGAGGGATGCACCCACCCACTGTGACAGTGGAACTGATTTATTAGGAGCCCACCAAGGCCAGCTGGTCTGGGACTGAATAAGCATGGGTTGATTCCGGACTCTCTGAGCATGGCGGTCAACGAAGACTGATGAGAAGCCAAGGACAATGGCACTAGGTTTCAATCCTAATACATGAACTGGCTTTGTGGGAGCTTAGCCTGTTTAGAAGCTCACCTTCCTGGACGTAGATAGAAGACCTTCGTCTTCCCGCAGGGCAGAGAATTTGGACTGCTCTTCAGTATCGAGAGGGAGGGGGAATGGTGTGGGGGGAGGAGAAGAGGAGTGGGGATAGGGGGAGGGGAGTGGGGGGAGGGGGCAATATTTGGGAGGAGGGGAGGGAAATGGGAAACGGGGAGCAGGTGGAAATTTTAATTAAAAAATAAAAAAAAAAAAAAAAAAAAAAAAAAAAAGATGTCACGGTGCCGAGGGAACAAGAGTGATTGGGGACCCAGTAACCTCCTCAAATCACTTTCTGCCTCTAAGGGCCACTGAGACTCCCAGGCCTCCCAGCACAGTGTGTATTTAATGCATCTCATGGGAGCTACTCCCCCACAGCAGGGCAGGAAATGTTTGGGAAAGGAAAACTTTGAACTAGACGTCTGCACAGCTATGTTTCATCAATGGCAGCATTGCCTGGGGACCTGCCTCCCCAGTCTGCTCCTTGAAGCATTGATGTCTGTCTGGGGCCTTAGAGTCACCCTTTTGGGAATTTGGTTGTAACCACAGACTTTTAATTTATAATGACTGACATTATTCTTGGGTCATTCAAGAGAGCCTAAGTGCCCTAGGATAGAACAGTTGTGAGAACTCAGACAAATTTGACCTACAAATATCACCTTGGTCAGTTCTGAAACCTTCAGCCTAAAATCCACAGAAACTTGATAATTCTGTATTTATTTGTAATACGGTTCAGGCAGGTACCTAGTGGAACAGCATTTAGCTAGTACCTTCTCATGGACTTCATGGGATCATACAGGAACCAGAATCCCAGGGTCAGTTTCCCTCCCTGGGCTCGTGGACTCTAAGCGAAACCCAGAGTCTAATGGATTCTTGAAGCTCCTGTCCTAAGGAGGTGATGAACGTGGTGCAAAAAGCCAAGAAAATTTTACCCACATCATCTTACCGAATTCAAATAGAACTGATACAAGTATCTTTAAAATCACGCTGTCCAGCACGAAGCAAAGCTTTTGGAGAAGAAGAAGAACAGGGAAAGGGAGAGAAGATATAGAATGCATAGGGGGAGGAGAAAGAGAAGAGAGAAAACGACCACAGCATGCGCGGGAAGCCACACAATTGATGAACGCTGCAGGACTTACTACATCCAAGCAAGGACTAAGAGTGATAAGAAAGGCAAGAAAAAATTTGGACTTTGTGAACATCCCAGTCTCTAAACTGCTGTCTCACAAGCATGGGACCTGAGTTTGGTCCCTAGAATCCAGATTTTAAAAGTTAACTTTGGTGGTATGCAGTTGTCATTCCAGGGCTGGGAAGGAAGGCAAAGACAGGCGGTTCCCTGGGTCTCACAAGCCAGGCAGCCTAGTCAACCAGGCAGGGTCCAGCATCAAAAGACTGCCTCATATAACAAAGTGGATGGGTCCTAAGGAATGACACCAGAGGTCACCATATAGATCCTAAGGAATGACACCCTGGCCACCATATAGATGCACACATATATGTATGCATATCTGCATACACACAAAAAGTAAAAAGATAGGTAAAAAATAATATAGAAGTAAAATCAGGGTAAAATTATTTTTAAAATGTAGGAGAGAAAACAGAATTTTATGGCTTTTTTAAAAAAGAAACTAGAGAAAAATTACATGGCACAAGACACCTTTAGTTCAATGTCATACAGAGAAAGAAAACTAAATATGATGTGGTCTTAATGTGTCTGAATAAAAGGCTTTTAGATTAAGAAACGCCAGGCTGGATGCCTTGAGACGTAAATGCTGACATCATAAAAAGGAATCTAAGCACTGCCTATGATGCTGCTCCGGACATCTTTGCCCAGCAGGGCACAATGCAGCAGGAGAAACGTGCCAGATGAACGCCGTCACTTCCCGATCACCGTGTGTCTACCGCAAGGCATACACATCCTGAGACAGATGTGTTACCCTGGTGTGGATTACCTAGTTATCGTCCTTCGAAACATAATCCAGCAAAATCAAGTTTAAGAAACAAAAATTTTAAGTGTCCTTGAATTTACATATAAACGATACACCTCTGGTGTGCTAACATTGAAATAACCTCGATCACACACATTCTTGCTACAATGTAAGTCATTGTTGGAATGTTCTTGTCAGCAAATCACCAGGAAAGAACAGCAGTGTTCACTGAGATGCGATTAATTTTCAAATATCTTCTTGTGTCAAGTTGGTTCAGTCTGTAGAAGCCAAACCCACAGGTGCAGGTGCCCAACTACATTATAAGCTAAAGCAACCATGGCGGGGGGAGGGGCACAGCAAAGAGTTAAGAACAGGAGCTAAAGGAAAATGAAGTTAGTCAATTGGGCAAGTAATTACTCCCCTTCCCCTCTCCCAAAAAAAGGAAAGGATTAAAGGGAACCAAGAAAAACAATAAGACAAGTAGAACATAAATAGCAAGACAACAGGCTTCGACTTACCACACCCCCACACCTCCCCGTGAGTGATCTGAAGCTTGGACAGATGCAAGCTAGGGCAAAAGGCAAGACGTGAATATATTTCAACCATGAGAAACATAGTTTGAGTTAAAAGATATAAAAAGAAGGAAAGTTAAGATTTGAAAAAAAAGGTGTACAAGGCTAATGCCAGTGCAAAAAAGAAGTGTAAACTGCTGCATAAGCGACGTGAAAATGGACTTTGAGTAACAATGTCTGGCAACAGTAAAGAGCATCTCTTCGTGATGCTAGGAATGGTCCACAGCTCAAGCGATGCTCAGTTCACAATACCCAAGGAAACACCTGCAGGCTTCAAAAGGAACAGACAAATGGGCAATTATGCATCCAAATTCATGGCTCAGTGATTTCTACAATAGCAATCAATAAAAAAAATAGATAGATAGATGATAAATAAATAGATAGACAGATAGACAGACAGACAGACAGACAGACAGACAGACAGATAGACAGATAGACAGATAGACAGATAGACAGATAGACAGATAGATAGATAGATAGATAGATAAATTTGAAATAAACTACTGACCAACTTCACCTTAATTTATAGGCACAGAATTTACAAACTTTTCAAGGACCGTAAGTAAGGGTCACCCAGATCCAAGGGCACACACATCAAAGTTCTCTGACCACCTGGCACTATTTCAGACAGAGAAAGGTAGCTCCAAAAGTCTCCATTGTTTAAGATAAGTAGCACCCTTATCGGTGACTCCTGGAACAAGGAAGAAGTCACAATAGCATCTGGAAGATCTGAAGTGACTGGAAGTGAAAGCACAGGGCTTGGGGTCACCTCAGTAGAAGAGTGCTTGCCTAGCAGTGTGAGGCCCTGGATTTGTTTCCCCAGAACCAAAGGAGGAGGAGAGGGTTGGGTGAAGGGTGGAAGAGGACTTCGAAAGGGGAGGGAAGGAAGGAAGAGGGGAGAGAGAGAAGAAAAGGCAACACAATGAAATTTGTGGCGCTTAGCTAAAGCAGAATTTGTAAACATTTTATCACAATAAAATCCTGTATCAGAAAAGAGTAAAATGGGAGGGGGGGGAGCCTCAAATCAGCAACCTTGGCTCTCTCATCAAGAAAGTAGGGAAATTATTTCAAAACATCGGGTTGTACATAGTAAGTATAAAATTTTGCCAGTTTAAAGTAAATGAATAGATTAGACATAAAGAATATTACAGACTCACCCAATACTGATAAAGGAACTGGGGAAAGGAGAGCAAGTGAAACTCAGATCGGGTAGAAGGAAAGTGATAACGAAACCCATTGTGGAAGCCAGGCGGGAGAGCAGGGGAAGAGGAGAAACCCGAAAGGTCCGACCTGATGGGCCTCCATCCTGATGGAGAAGAGGCAGGGGCATGGACATGAGCAATGCCTAAACAGAGTCAGCTGCCTCAGCACACTACATGGAAATAGAGGCTGGGCTAAGGGGCACACACCTGCAAAGGTGAGGCTAGGAGGTGACTATGCACTTCCTGAGAGAGGATGAGAGGTGGCACATGTCCCCCAGAAAGGGACATCTTGAGACCCAGCACTGAGTAGGCCTTCCAGTTACGCTGCCCGTATTGACATCTGTGCCGAGACACATAAGAAACACTGGGTTATGACCTGAGTGTTAACAATGAGAGTCTTAGGCTACTGGGACTCTGGAGATTTTTGGCAATGAGCTTATTTCATTTTATAGTAAAACAATAAAGCTATTTTTGCAGCATTTATCTTCATATTAGAAACGCCATGCTGTTGAGGGTGTGGGCAGTGAGTCGCACTCATTATTGTAGTAGAGCTTTTTCTGGAATATAATTTGACAGAAGCTATTAAGATTTAACGTGTGTGTATATATCTACTGACTGGGAATCTGATCTTGTATAAATACTGATATTAATACGCAAGGATGTGCTGTGTAAAAGCATGCAGCTGTGAACTCTAGGACACTTCCCTTTCCCGCTAGTTGCTGCAGATCTGTGTGTTTTAAAACGGTTTCTGGCAGTGAGTGTCTCGAGAGATGCCTCTTTCCAGTTGTCGTCTCCCGTAGGGCAGGCAGTGGGGCCGGTAGTGGGGCCGGCAGTGGGGCCTGAAAGATAAAGCGATTTTCGTAGGAGAATATTTGCAAGGCCTGGGGGAAATAGGAACAAAAGAGAAGGAAGGCAGGGGAAAAAAATAGAAAACAGAAGAAAAAAAGGACAAAAGAAAGAAGAGAGAAAAGGAGAAGGAAGGAAAAGAAGAGGTTAAAACGTAAATTACAGGAAAGCCTATGAAATACTAGGAGACAATCTACAAAGAATGAGCCAGAGCTGTTTGGGTTGACCTTGAAAAGGTCAGAATTAAACAGCAGAGCAAATGACACAAGTAAACTTTGTCTCCTTTTCTAAGGAAAGAAAACATCCTGTACATATGTACATATTGTTCGTGACCACAGAGAAATCTGGAAGGATGAATTCCATCTGGCTGATGGGATGGGATGGGCAGCATTTCTGTAGCCCTCAAGCCCGGTGTCCTAGGATGGCATTAGGGTCATGCATTCAAGGGATACAGCAGTGGCTGAGGTACCATCTAAATGTCCAGCGCCACGAGATCCAGGATGCCAGTGATCTCATTGAAGTGATGAAGGTAGGGTGAGGGGGGATCCCAGCATGCATTCTGGGTAACTCGGGAGCTGGTGTGGTAGGATGTAGACTAATGAAGAAAGGGGGTGTTCTTGCCCCTGAGTGTGAAGGACTGACTGACATCGCTTACACTAGGCACTCATTAACACCTGTCACATGTAAACAACCTCAGGTCCCCTTAAGCAAGGTGCGGCAGTCTCCCTATTGCTCAGTACCCAGCACATTCAAGGCACTGTCCCCCAAGCCAAAGTTTAGGGAAATGTCACATCTCAAGTTCCTGTGGGGAAAAAAAAAATAAGTTTCCTGCTAATGGTATTTTAAATTTCTTGCCACCTCTTGCAGGTGGGGCAGGGAAAGCCAGAGTGAGTTCTTGGCCAGAAAGATTTCAAAGTGAACCCCCAGAGAACGTGCAGCTGAGAAGTTAAGGAAGAAAAACCTGAAATGCGTTCACAGCAGCCTGAAGCAATTTAAGAGAGAAGGGGAGGGGGCTTGCCCGAGAGCTAGGCATGGAAATTATTTCCCCTTTTAATGCAGATGGATGAAAATGAGAAAGCTGCAGTCCCACGAGGAAATCCAGCCGAACGGAAAGGTCTCTGAGCATTCCCGGCAAGTAGACATTATTCCCCGGGCAAACAGAAGTGCCTGGAGGTGTGTACAAACGGCTCAGAAGGGGCTGAGAAAGGGCAGGGTAGCATAGCGCTGAGGCTTTCCCCTCTGCCTTTCAGCTCCTGCACTTGCCAGTCTCCACTGCGTGCAAAGTCCTTCTGTGCACGTCTAAGTTAGCACACCCGCAGGTACAGTTCAGTGCAAATGGCACACAGGCTATGCACCTGGCTTCCTACAAATTAGGATCTTCTTTCCTGGGATGAACTCTAATTTATTAAGCCAGGTCCCTGCCGGGGATCACTGGACTGCATCCAGTGTTCTGTTCTAGTGTTCAAGTCATGCTAAAGCCAATGCTAATGTCACTATCTGGGATATAGTTCCAAGGCCCCTTTACACCACTGAGCTGAGGCTAGAATATAGGGCATGTTTGTCATGATCCGTTTTCTAGGTCTAGACAATGCCTGGAGGAAAATAGGAAATGTGTTCAGGGTTCCCCCAAAGGAGAGCACTGGCTTTTCCTACTCTGGGCACAGGATTGCAGGGGACCCAGGGCCCTCCAAGCCTCCACCTGGAGAGGTGACATCCAAAGATGCCTTCACTCGAAGGAAAGATGATTGATTTATCTTCACCAAACAAAGCAAACGCCATTCTTCCTTCTCCACAAATGATTTAGGAACTTAAAATTGAAGCCTTGGAAAGTATCCATCACAAAGAGGCTAAAACCGGCATGATTGCAGAACTCGGAGTGGGAATCCCAGCGGGACACACGGAGAGCTGGACCACCACCGCGGCTGGAAATCTGAGTGGGTGTCAGAGAGGAGATGTGAACTCCTGTAACACGCCGAACTGCTAAAAATTCCTGGGACATTTCCTTCCCCAGTAAGCTGTCACACAGCAAAGCTGTCTCTGACAGGGCTGAAGTCCCGTGGAAACAATATGGAGGTCACGTTGCAGGTGCACATGGTACCCAAGATGAGTCCCTAAGGATGGCCTCCTGCAGCAGTCCGTCGGTGGCTTGGGTTGGCATGGTCAGAGGACAAGGAGAAAAAGGAAAACAAGCATGACATGCTGCAGGAGGGGATCGGCCCGGCCCTGCCCATCACTCCTCAGGACAGGACAAGGTCATACGGATACAATGACGTAACAGAAAGGTAGAAACAAAGAGAAGGCCACCTTACAGTCATTACCTCATGTAATTCCTGAAGAAGGGGGGGGGACATTGTTTCCATTCTATTACCCACATTCCAGAGAAATCAGAGAATAGTGGAAGAAAAAAAAATCACCCTAATCCCATAATTGAAACAAAACTATTGTTTCCATGTTGGCACTTACCCCACCCTGACATGATTTGTGATTATTTTTACGAAATTACAGAGTAAGTGGTACAGTTTAATAGCCTCTGTTTTAATTTTCATTAATCATTATAGCAGACTCAGTTCCCAAGTTGCTGAATTCTTCCAAATCATCACCCCCAGCATATGGCCCAATCACGGGACAGCCCTTTACAGTGAGCATTGACACCGCTCTCTGCGTTCTGTTTCTGCTTTGTTTTAAGTAAAATTACGATTTCAGATTGTTTTATTAAGATAAATAGCCCCAGTGGGTAAGACGCAAAGGACCGAGAGAGGAAGTGAGCCCATAGCCTTCGTGAGGTGCCCTCGGGAACTTGGGAATGAGAACCCATTGAGAGTCTGCTGTAATAACAGACCCATAATTGGTGACTGCAGCAATTTGAGATTTTTTTGCTGGAGGGGTCAGGGTAAAAGAATGAAGCAGTATTAAAGGCATAGTAGTTGAAGAGTAACATTCAACACCGGGGGTGAGCGCTGGACCCCTTCTATTTGCTCAGCATCATTAAGAAGCTCTCTCCATCGCACTCTAAGAACTGCCAGTGGAATCCGGTGGAAGAGGAAGTTTTTTTGTTGTTTTTTTTTTTTTTTACAAAACCTTGGGATGGACTTGTTTCCATGTCAAGGGCAGGCTAGCAAAGGTTTGAAGGATCCTGGTCCCTTAAACAAAACTGGATGCAGAGCCCATTTTGATGTAACTGCTTCAACAGAGCAGGGTCCCAGAAGGCACAGCTGGGAAGGGAGCTGCCAACATAGGCACTGGTCCCCAGCTAGAGTTAGGAGACACAAGAACACCCCAAGTATTCCCTCGCAAGCCAGACACCCTCAAGCTGAAGGCCCAGAGCTCCCCACCAGGGGAAGAGAAGGCTCATCAAACTATTCCTGAATTTGCAGATAACCTCACGCTTACAGAAAAGCTGGCGGCCTTTCACCAATGACTGTGGTGTCAAGGAAAGCAAAGGGATGCGGTGTGCATCTGAGAGCACAGCAGTCCGTCCTTGCCAGGTGAATGCCGCAAGTGGTAGACTCAGGGGCAGGGGCAGGGTGGGCAGCTCGCCTCACCCCGTTCCTGACTAGTCTTAGCTTCCAGGAGACATGGAAAGATTTTCTATGCAGTCATGTCTCAAATTAGCCCTCATGGCACCCAGACAATCCAGAGGAGGCTTGTTTATCTGTTTTTTAATTGCATGGAGATCAAACTCAAGGAGTTTGGAGAGGATTTGTTTTCAGCAGTGTTTAAGTTACAATCCTCTGCAATATTGTATTGCTGTGCAGATGAATTCTCTGAAGAATAACGAGCGGTTTCCTGTGCCACACAGAGAAGGCTGTCAGGGCTGCTTAGCTGCCCCAAGGCCACTCTCTCCCTTCAGTTCATGCAGAGAACACTTTAACTTCTTCAGAATAAAGGACTCCATAAATACAAATGATAGGAAATTCTCTACTCTGATAAAGACACTTTGCAAAGAGCAGAGTAAACAACAAAAGCGCCAAGCGTGTGGCTCCATGCATTATTTTTAGACTATCCCTCATGGCTCAGAGCATACGTGCAAGATGGGAGAGCTGGGCTTGGCTGCTTGTCATATTCCATTTCAGTCCCCTCAACCCCGGAAAGTGCTAGATCCTTGATTGTTTTGCTGAAAACATCTCAGAATGGATTTTACCGTCAGCTGCTCTTGATCCTTTATAATTTCCTGCATTTGCTGTTGACTGGCATTCCTGACCTTGATAGAAATATCCAGACAAAATGCCTAGCCCGTGAGCTGTGACTTTGTCATCGGCAGCTTCAGCCACCCTGGCAGCAGTCCCTTCAGCTTGCACCTTTGGCTGTAGGAAGTCAGTCTGCACAGTCACCCTGCTGAGGCTGAGCAGTGACCTCAGGCTCCCTTACTCTGGGTCTCGGTGTTCTTCTTAAGCATTGGGTGGTGAACAAAGTCAGGTAAGAGCTTTGGAGGGGACTCCTGACACAAGCAAAAAGGTCACTTGAGTGTTTAAAATGCCACAGACAAGACCAGGATCGTTCAGGGTGGTGCCACATACCTTTAATATCATCATTCAGGAGGCAGAGGTAGTGGATCCCTGAGTTAGAGGCTAGCCTAGTCTACAGAGTTCTAAGACAGCCAGGCTATCCATAGAGAAGCTCTGTCTTCAGAAAAAAATAGAAGAAGAAGAAGCAAAAAGAAATAAACAAAATGCCACTGAACATGTTGTGTGGCTATGTATGCAAGTTCAACTCAAGGGAGAGGGATATATGAAAATGAACTTCATACATTCTCTGTACTGAAATTTCCAGGTCCGAATTGCAGCATGTTCAATGCAGAGGACAGTAACTGGACTTCACGATTTACGACACTCTCTGAAGCAGCACCAGCTGTCCCTCGACACTCTTCAAACTGTCTCACAGAGTGGTATTACACAGCACCATCCTCCCAGCAGAACGCCCACCTTCCTAAGACCAGCTGTGTCTGCATGGGAAAGGTCCTCACAGCCGGCCTTGTTGCCTGCTGACATTCCCTTCTAGAACGAGTGGGGGCCACTGGAACCCCACCTGAGTGTTCAGCCACTCCTCTTAGCCCCGTGTTTCCTGCCCTATCTACATGGGGCGTTGAAGTCTTAAGGAGGGGATCAAGTCTATAGACTCAGGAAGATGAGGGGAAGGAGGCTCATCTACATGGCTCCGAGGAAGCCATCATCACTGGGTGAAGAGTCCCCAGTGTGTCTGCTTTGGAGGCACCCATGTTCTCATTAGTAACCCCTCTCCCATGGGTGTAATCATATATAAAATCTATTGGTTCCCCTAGAGTGAACTCTGGTGGAATTGTGCTTTGGTTTGCATTGGAACTTTGAAAGGGAGAAAATTCTCTCACCGTGTTGCTCAAGAGAAGGACAGGTTACGTCAGGATCCTCAGCATCAAATCAGGAACTCTCTATCCTAATGCAGAGGTCACCATTATCCTTGAGGGGACGTGTTTCAAGAACCCAGTGCATGTCTGGAGGCACACAATTTCTGCTTATACTTCAGACAAAGTGAAACTATAAATCAGGCACCGGAAGAGTTAACAACAAAAACCAACAATAGAAAACAACACGTAACAGTATATTGCAATGATGTGAATGTGGTCTCTCCATCTCTTTCTCAAATACCTATTGTACTGTAGACCTTAGCAATGTCAGCATTTAATTTGTCTCTTGACTTATTAAGAGGTGAAGTTTAACCTTTGCAGATGGCTCCAGACAGTACTAGCCTGAAGAAAAATCAGAAGCATAAGGTATGGCTTTTACTAAGTGCATATAGCTTTCTCACCATGTGAAGTAGGAAGTCATGCATCATGCTGTCTTAAACCAGGGATTTTCTGTACTTACAACAGGAAGAGCAAGACTTAGCACTGACCTAGAAACCAGCCCCCACAGTGCTCCAACCCCAAACATGCATGCTGTGCACAACCTTGACAATGTGTACTGTGTGCAACCTTGACCATGACTGTTGTGTGCAACCCTGACCATGGATGCTGTGCACAACCCTGACCATGGATGTTATGTGCGACCCTGATCATGGCGGCTGTGTGCAACCCTGACCATGGATGCTGTGTGCAATCATGACAATGTGTATTGTGTGCAACCCTGACCATGGATGCTGTGCACAACCCTGACCATGGATGCTGTGTGCAACCATGACAATGTGTGTTGTGTGCAACCCTGACCATGGCGGCTGTGTGCAACCCTGACCATGGATGTTATGTGCGACCCTGACCATGGCGGCTGTGTGCAACCATGACAATGTGTATTTTGTGCAACCCTGACCATGGATGCTGTGCACAACCCTGACCATGGATGCTGTGTGCAACCCTGCCCATGGATGCTGTGCACAACCCTAACCATGGATGTTATGTGTGACCCTGCCCATGGATGCTGTGTGTAGCCCTGACCATGGCGGCTGTGTGCAACCCTGCCCATGGATGCTGTGTACAACCCTAACCATGGATGCATGTGCAATCCTGACCGTGGATGCCTTGCATTGTCTTCACTGTAGATTCTCATTTCCCACAACTTGAACCAAACAACAAACTAAAATGAAGGAAGGTAGAGAACTCCAGTTTCTGATTCTCTCCCATTTGCTGAGTCCCAGAGCCTTATATGCTGCACTGTAGTAAGTTAACAGTGGCTGGGGCACTAAGAAGAGAAAGGTCTATTTGTTCCTTGTTCTTCATCTCAATTTGATGGAGGCTGCTAGGGGAAGGGGAGGCAGAACTGGAACAAACTATATACGCTTACTTCATCACTCTGTAGCTTGACAGTAATTACTGAAACAAAACACAGGAGTACCCTTTCCTATTAAAGACAGACATAAACACCCCATCCAAGTTCATAACTCCTGCTAACTTCAAATGCATGCGGCACAGACACCTTTAAAGCCACACCACAAAATTTCTAACAGCTACTTGTGCAATCATCCCTGAGGCGAGAGGAACATGGGATATGGTCTCTGACCAGGACACTGAGCAAGGACCTCAGCTTGGTGGGACCAGATTCTGTGATTCCAGCCTTTACTTGAAAGAGCAGCAATCTCGATCACAATGCCCTCACACAGCTTTGTTCTTAAGTCTCTTTTCTATTAGCTGAATCTGCCAGTGGCTGTAACAGCTAAGATAAACCACAGAAGGACTCATGTTTATTACTGTGACAGGAAAGACAATTTCAAAGCTTGTTTTGGTTAATATATCCAATCATTTTGTGGCTCTGAAGTTTTCCCCCAGCCACTGAGGATTTTTCAAGCAGCATGTGCTTTTGTTTTTTTCTTCCCACGGGGGTAAACAAAGATGCAGAACATGGGTATTTAGCAAGTTCGTTCGGCATTCATATCAAAGAATCGAGATGAAGCAGTAATTTCCAAGAAGTCAAGCTGGTCAGTACAAGAATATCAGGAACTTTCAATGTCTGCTTTGCCAAAAACTCAAAAGGCGGAACTGTCCTGGCTAGGACTGTGACTCCACTAGTAACACACACGCTCTGTGCTCCAGATCATGTGCAAAAGTTGGAGTTTGGGGGAATTATTTCAGGAACTACAAACAAGTCCCAGAACCTCTGTAAGCCAGTCCTGTTCCCAAGAGAAGTACCAGTGAAACCCTAAAGAAGTGGTTTGAAATAATCTTCAATCTCTTGTATGTGAAATTTGGTGCAAACTCGTCCAGATTCTTGTTCATAAGACTCTGTTTACATTAACGTCAGACTTCTTGGAAGTTCTATGTAAGACCCAAGAGAGCCCAGGTCTCCTTTTAATCTGTGGGCCCCTTGGCCCTGAGTGTAGAATACCAGGTACCAGGTGTGATGCAATTTCCACAGAATTTCAAAATGTATCTCTTTTTAACATAAATCCAGAATCTAAAAATTCTCTTTCTGAATAACCGGGCTTTTTTTTTTCTCCTCCTGCCAGCCACTCTCTAAGCTGAGGGCGGTCTGTGCTGAGAACGGGGATGACATAGCAGTCACTCAACCAGTTTAGTTAACAGCCACCAGCTTATCTAATTAGCCCTGTTTCACAACAGCTTTTGAATGACAGTAAATTTTGACCAAATTTTCTTCCCTTCTCTCCAAAGGCCACTTTCTCTTAAAAGCAAAACATAAACTGGTAACTGGTTAAAGCACAGAGGCATTTGTGTGTCGGGCCTTTTGGATAATTTAATCCAATTCGGCACATGGAAAGAGCTGGCCACCACACGTGACTAGCAGACCAGTCTGCCATTCCCACAGTACTGCTGACATGCGCTGCACTGGTGTCTGTCAGCTGCTGTGTGGAAGCGCCATGTGCATGGGGCAGACTTCAGGGAAGCAAAGCTTTTAACTCTTTCTTGTCCCCACAGGGTTATCAGTGGCTAAACGTAGCTGTAATGGGTGCATCGAATCATGCTAGTGGACAAGGGGCTCTGAAATTCCAAGTCCAAACCCCTTCCTTGATTGGAGCCTTCCCACCACCCTCTGCGTGGACATTCCCTGAACTGAGGCACTGGGGAGCTGGCTCTGTTCCAGGCAGTGCATGAGCACCAGCTGGGCAGGCAGTACAGGGACCGTGGGCTCTACTCATATCTAGGTTCATTCGTGTAGGTCTCAGGATCTGGTCCTGTGTCACACAGCCTTCACGTGGAGGCGTGTATCACAATACTGGACACCACGCACTGCACCAGACTGCTGCTCAGTGGAGATGTGAAAACTAGATATGCATCCCATCTGATCTCCGAGCCTAGTAATAATATGCATAGGTCTAGCTAAATTAATAAGTACATCTTTATCTGCCCACTTCCAGGTCAAAACAATGGTTTCCAACTCTTCAATTGATTCCTGTGTTCTCCCTGTTTCCAACTTTGCCCTGTGTCCTCCTACATAAGTCATTCTTTATCAACAAAAAGATAATTCTACAGCCACCTGTTTAACACTATGCATTGGGCAAATTATTCCAAACTTTCCAATGAGACCACAGAACCATCGCCGACAGGCCCCTTTCTACTTACTCACACTTGGCATCTGATGGTTCTGACTTAAGGGTCTTAGAATCATCAGCTATCCAGACACTTGTCCTGTTTGGTATCCTTTGCTTTATGTCTCATGGACAACACTTTTGTTCTCATCTAGCGTGTTAGAACAGGGCATTGCTGGCCTGGAAGGCCCAGGTCTGTGGCCTTCTGTTAGATCATCGTTACATTCTGGGCTGCACTGTCATGCTGAAATCTTCGCATCTTCCCTTTGTTTATTGTTGCATGCTCTATCTGAATCCAAAAGATGCCTGGAGAAAACTGGCACAAGATACATCTGTTGAGTCTTGGTCCTTTGCATTACAGTCATCGCCCATCTCATCTCCAGGTAAGATGCATCGAGTCCTCCAAGTGGCTTTAAGAATCTACTCTAGTCTAGGGTTTTCTTTGCAAAGACCAGATTTGAACTCAGCTCTGCACCTGCCATGGAACTTGCTGATTTGTCGACAAAGCAAACCTTGAACCTGAGATTGAGACCAGCATTAGCCAAAGAAGCCCAGGGCTACCAAAAGAAGCCCAGGGCTACCAAAAGGAACCCAGGGATACCGAAAGTAGCCTCGATATAGTTTCCCTTTGCCTTTCGTGCCTCACTCTAGCCAACCCTGAAGGGTGGGATGGGTGAAGATCCTAGGCTGTAGAGTCCTTTCTGTCCCAGACACCACTAAGGTCCTCCCTTCCAGCCTCTTCCATATAATGCCCAAGCCTCTACATATGGCCTTACAGGTAATTACAAAGCTCAAGATAAAGATTGAGGGAAAAAAATCTTTGGCACCTACAATGAACCCCAAAATTTAAACAACAAAACAATTGTATTAACTTCCCAAAGGATGAAGTATAAATTATCAACAAGTATTTTAGAAGTTGTTCAACATCCCCAGTCATCAGGGACATTCAAATTGAAACTGCTTTGGAAATCCATCTCACCCCAGTCAGAAACATTATCGTCATGGAAACAAACGACACAAATGCTAGTGAAGATAAGGGTAGGTGGCACTTATATACTGCTGCTAGGAAGGTAAACTGGCGAGCCCAGAGTGGAAATCAGAACAGAGGTCACTTAAGAAATGAAAACTAGAACTACTGTATGATCCAGTTATGCCACTTCTGAGTATGTACAGAAAAGATTATTAAGTCAGCATGCCACAGCAATGTTTGCACAACCATATTTAATTCCTGTACTAGTCACCATGCCAAGATACAGAACCAGCAGATTCCAGTTAAAGCAAAGGATAGAGAAAATGTGGTACACATAAACAATGAAATTTTATTCAGTCAAAAAGAAGAATGAAACATGGCCTACTTGGGAAAATGAATGAACCAGAGACCATTATATGAAGCAAAATAAGCCAGACACAAAAAGACAAATGTCGTATTTTCTTTCATAGAAATAATCCAAAATTGAACTTACACACACGCATGTGCACACACACACACACACACACACACACAATGAAAGAGGAAGAAGAAATCCAAAGGGAGAGAGTTGTAGAAGAAAATAGAAGGCAATGGAACACACGTGTAATGAAGGCGGAGTAGAAATCCCTTTGTAGGGATGAATGAGACCAGCATTGATTGAAGAAGGCTGAGGGAGGTGATAAGAACCTACAGTAATTGTAATTTTGTGTGTGTGCACGTGTGTACACATGGGCATGTATGTGTGTAAAATTCCATAATGAAACCCATTACTTTGTATGCTAAGTTTAAAAAAAATAGAAAACAGAAAAGACACAACTACAGGCTCCAATGCAAGCATCAGTTTTTGATGTCGGAAAACCCAGCGTGATGGGTCCACTCTAGTAGTCTCTTCAGGAAATGGACAGGAAACCTAAAATGTAGAGCTCACTGTGGTGGCCCACCTTGTGAGGCTGGGACAAAATATCTGGGAAAATCAACTTAAGGATGAAAGATTTCAGCATTATCAGGCCATGTGTTCACTGTTATTTGGCATGTGGTGACGTAGACATCATGGCAGAAGAATATATGGAAGAAAGCTGTTCACATGAGACATCCAGGGAGCAGAGAACAAGAACAAAAGAATGTCTGGGGACAAAGACACAACCTTCAAAAATCACCTCTCCAGTGACCTACTTCCTCAAATAGGCCACACTTCTTAATAGCCCGTTCAGCTATGACCTCATCACCAGATTAGCCCATTGGTGTAGATAGCATCCTCCTTATCCAATCACCTCTCAGTGGTACCACCATCTGGAGATCAAGTCTTCAACATAGTTAAACCATAGCCCTGCTAGCAAAGCCACCTGCTCCTAAAAAGATTTCTGTAAGCCTCAGCCTGCATCCACCACTTAACTTCTCATCTTTCAAATCAGGAGGTGAGCTAATTCCTTGGCTGAATCAATTCAATCCAAAGCCAAAACGGCTTGATAGCCATCTAATTTGAAACCAATGTAATATGCCAGTGCAACAAATTAGGTCCACAATGGAATTCATGACTTGGCCTTTGTTTCCGTTATCTCAGAAACCAGGTGTGCAGGACCTCGTGCTCGTGGTGAAGTCCCCTGTGTGATAATGGAGCAAGCCGCTAAACCCTTAGAATCTGGTTTGTATGACAGATGAGTCCCAGGGTTTCCAGCTTTGTCCCTGACCCCAGTGTGGTGTGCTCTTTTCCCACATCTCCATGTCTGTGATGAGTGTATGTGTAACCTAGTCACTTCCAACACTGGTGTCAGCCCAGGATTTCACAATCACATTTGTAGTTGTGATCGGCTCCATTGCCACCTCCAAGTGAGACCTTGTAACACCATGTCTAAACCAGTCCTCTGTCACCTTATCCTTTGTCCCTGTACTCTGCCTCTTCTGGGTGCTTTGTCCCAACTTATGATGACTCATTGGCTTCTTGTTGACACCCTCTGCTCCCTGTTAGCACCCTCACTGCCAAGTTCCAGGGACCCCGCACTGTGTTTCTGGCACAAAGCAGTCTCAGCTTGGGTGATGTAAGGCTAGTTCCTCCCTCCAGGTAAAGCCTCTGCGGCCTAGAGAAGTTCACTCCTCACAAATACCAGCGTTCAGCACTCCACTCCCCCAAACCTCCTGTGGAACTCACGGCTGCTCCCCTGCCACTTAGCTCTGGCTCCAAGTTCTAGCTTTTTGTTCTCTTTGACAATTGTCCAAATAGAAAAGGCATAGCCATTCTTTGGAAGACAGTTCTAAAGCCCTTACATTTAACTTGAAAAGCAGATGCCCAGGAAAGCTGGCTGGTAGGAAGCAAAGGGATCCCAGGGCAAAAACCTTTCAGATGGAAAATTGCTGATGTTTGTACGCAGTGGGAAAAAGGGATGCCTAAACCATCATTGAGTTAAACCCCGCTACACGAGACTATTGAAACACCAAAACGAAAGGTTCTGTTTTTGTGTTCTTTACCAGGTGGAGAACGTAAATATTTGGGCAATATTTGTCTTTAAGGGATAAAGAAGTGGCAATCCATGAAACGAGCCTTATATTTGTGTCAAGTATAATTTAATAAAACTCCCATTGCATTTTAACTTGTTTACCAGTATGAAGGCCATCCTTTGTTTGGTCCTTGTGTGATAGTCTCTAGTAAGAACACACATGGGCTTAAAGGAGGGTAAACTGTAGGGAAATAAATGTAAATTCTACCTTGTAAGAGAAAATACCCCTCATTGAGGGATTGTGCGGCATATCCTCGGGGGTGAGTCATTATGACAATGGCTGCTTTAATAAAGAAAATAAGGCATCACCAACTTTTTCACATTCCTATTTATGTGTGTTTGCACATGAATGTTAGCACAGAAGCCAGAGGACAGCTCGAAGGTGTCACTCCTCCCTCCTTCTACCATACGTGTTTGAGGAATCAAGGTCAGGCCATCAGACTTGGATGGCATCAAGCCCCTTTAGCCACCAAGCCATCTTGCTGGGCCAATATCATCAGTTCTTTTTAATCCTGGTAGCAACCTAGGACACAAAATAAAGAACAGCCAGGTGCCCTAGTAATAAGGTCTCTACACCATATCACCCGACCTGGGTTGAGGACATAATCTAAGAGTAGATGGTACTCCATCTCAGTGGCTCTGAGCGTAAGAAGAGAACTGAGATGGGATTGGGCAGGGGGGTGGGGGGAGCCTTAGCTACCATTCCTGTCGTGTAACTACTGTCCCAAGGAAACATCCTGGGAGAGCAGGTCTCAGTAAAGAGCCACCACGCACAGACATGAACAGAGTTTCCCAATCACTGAACAGCCTACACTGCAGCCTTCCATCAGTCCAAGTAAGGGTTAGAGCCCATTCTTCCTCCTCCTGGCCTGTCACTATGGAAACCATGATGATTCCACGGGACTCATGAATGAAAAGACAGAGCCGCATGAATAGAACATCATCTATGAAGAACACGAGCCTTGATGTTGGCTTTGCCCTGTGGCGCAGTCTTCAGAGGGACTGTAGATGCTCTCCTCTGGCTCCTAGTCAACCTTCAGTTCTGCTCTCAGCTCTAAGCCAGTACACAAAGGAAGTCTACTTGAGTCGAAAGACTAAGGGTGTGGCCTCTGGGAGGTCAGCATGTCAACAAACCTCCAGGGCCCACTATGCCATTGGCAGGCCCCATGCTGTACTGGCTTTGGAGCACGTCTGCTTCACATAGAAAACACCGCTTCCTTCGCTCTCGGACTTTCCCCCAGCCTCAGCCCCTGGGGATGCAAACGCACAATAACAGGTGGAAAATTGAATGCTGCCTATGAAAACAGCTCTCCACAAGAGCCAAGGACCACAAACACAATTTAAACACAAGGGTGTTACCACACAGACACGTGGAACTGTCATCCTGGGTAAGAGGGCTTTGAACTTAGAATGAGTCATGCTGAAACTATATTACTACCCACAACCTCTCTGAAGGCAGGCTGCTCCCGGGCCTTAGGTAGAGCTTGTGGGAGTTTGTCCATTCGTTGAAGCTGACCTCCTCTGCCTGTCTCTGTGTGTGCTAATATACCTGTGCATGCTGCATATATATCCCTAACTTGTAGGGAATACCATCTATCTACCTAATGGAATCTTCCTCAGGATAACTATGGGTAGCAGGCATGATTACCACTCCCGGGACTTTTGGCTCAGTCAAGTGTAGGGTGAAGAGTAAAGTCTTAGCCAGGCAACAGTGGCACATACCTTTAATCCCAGCACTTGGGAGGTAGAGGAAGGTGGATCTCTGTGAGTTCAAAGTCAGCCTGGTCTACAAGAGCTAGCTAGTTCCAGGACAGGCTCCAAAACTATAGAGAAACCTTGTCAAAGAAAAAACAAACAAACACACAAACAAACAACAACAACAGCAACAAAAAAGAATATAGTCTTTTGTCTTTCCAAGCAACACCTCTCAGAAAAGGTAACATCTAAAACCAAAACACTCGCTTGGCATTCAGAAAGCCTAGCATTCAATTCCATGGCACCACACACACAAGAGAACAAATCAACATAAAAAATCAAAGTATCTACATGGGTCAGGTATTCTCACGAGCCCAAACCCTGCCCACATGTCCTAAAGACCCAGAGAGCTGTAACAGTACTGATGCCAGCATTCTCCCCAGACCAAAGTAAAATGGAGCATGATCAGTTTTGAACTCTTAACAGGATCTTTGCAGTAGGGTTGACAGTCTGAATTGGGCCCTAAAAAGACACTGGAACTCAAATCCATGCTGTTCTAAGCGTCTGGCTGCAATTCTGTGTGCACAGGTGACCAGCCTGCTCCCACAGACACATTAGCAGTGAAAGCCTGGTCATGCTGTGTTCTATCTATCTCTCCTGGAAGATCATAAAGGCCACAGAGCCCCAGGCTCTTCCACATCAGCCAGGTCCTGGATATGGGAATTTTAGAATATTTGTGTGGTAATTCTGATCCCCCCAAGTATTTGATAGCCAATGGCCTGCTCCATAAAAAGCAAGGTGACTAAATAGACAAACAAACTAGTCTCATGAAGATCAGTGAAGCCAATGAGCTTTTAAAAGACATGAAAAATAGCTCAATGAATGTAAAGAGGGTAAAAATCAATGCCTGACGTGCACCCACCCACTGTGACAGTGGAACTGATCTATTGGGAGCTCTCCAAGGCCAGCTGGACTGGGACTGAATAAGCATGGGTTGAAACTGGACTCTCTGAACATGGCGGACAATGAAGGCTGATGAGAACCCAAGGACAATGGCACTATGTTTCGATCCTAATACATGAACTGGCTTTGTGGGAGCTTAGCCTGTTTGGATGCTCACCTTCCTGGACCTAGATAGAAGTGGGAAGACCTTGGTCTTCCTGTAGGGCAGGGAATTTGGACTGCTCTTCAGTATCGAGAGGGAGGGGGAATGGACTGGGGGGAGGAGAAGAGGAGTGGGGATAGGGGGAAGGGAGCGGGGGGGAGGGGGCAATATGTGGGAGGAGGGGGAGGGAAATGGGAAACAGGGAGCAGTTGGAAATTTTAATTAAAAAAGAATTTAAAAAAATGAGAAAAAAATAAAAATAAAAAAAATCAATGCCTGAGTGATGGCCAAGAAAATACAAATAAATGGTTGAGAGAATAAAGAAGACAGTTCAAGATTTGAAAACTAAATTCAGTAAACAGGGAGAAATATTGAGGAGGACTTGTATTGATATTTCATTTGTATTTTAATTAATAAAGCTTGCCTGAAGAACAGACCACAAAGCAGTCATACTAGTCAGCCATACAGACCAGGCAGTGGTGGCACACACCTTTAATTCCAGCAGCCACACTAGTCAGCCATAGAGGTATGGGGGGTGAGGAGGGAGATGCCCTTAGTCCCACTAGAGAGGAATGTAAGGTGGGATGAAACAGGAACTTGCTCTCTTTCATTCTGAAGATTTCATAGAGGTAAGACCTCTCTAGTGGTTGGCTGCTTTGTTTTTCTGATCTTCAGGCTGAACCCCAGTATCTTTCTCAGGGTTTTATTATTTGTACTATAAGAACTTAAGATGAAATGAATATGGAATTGAAAGACTTAATAACACAATTAAAAAACTCAAGGGTACCAGGTAAGAGAGATAGAACAGAATGAGATCACTCAACCGAAGAATGTAGAACAGTTAATGAAAGGCACGTGCAAGAACAATGGGACATCACGAAAAGATCGAACCTTCCAATTAAAGGCATAGAGAAAGGAAAAGACTTCCAGATCAATGTCACAGACCGGAATTTTCAACACTGTCATAGAAGAAAACTTCCCCCAAATTAAGGAAAGATAAATCCATACAAATACAAGAAACAAAGAACAAACACCAAACAGACAGGACCAGAAAAGAAACTCCCTATGGAATATTATAGTTAAAATTTTAAATATACAGAACAAGGAGAAGGCACTTACTGCAAACAGCAAGAGTAAGAGCAAATGCCGCACATAGAGGAAAACCCATCAGAATAACAATTATTTCTCTCAATGGAATCTTTAAAAGCCACAAGTGCCTACACCAATGCACTTCAAGTTCTAAAAGCCAAAGATTCAAACATAGACTACTTTACCCAGCAAAACTATCTGTCATAGTTGGATGATAAAGAAAAACTTTCTATGACTTAAATAAGCTAAAAGAATTCATGTCCATCAAGCCGACCCTAGAGAGAATACTGGAAACAATAATTTAGACTGAAGAGAGAAACAAGGTAGACAAGAAACTATAGAAAGCAAGCAAATGAAGCTATGATTATGGAAGCAAAACAGAAATAATAACATAAAAAGAAAAAATAATAGAAAGCAACACACATCTTTCAATAACTTTATACACTGATGGCTTCAATTCCACAATCAAAAGAAACAGTTTAGTTAAATGGATTAAGAAACAAAATCTCATATCTTTGTTGTCTACAAGAACTCATATTACTTTGAAGGATAAGAACTACTTAAAAATGAAGAGATGGAAAAAACTATTCTAAGTAAAAATAAGATCAAAAGCTAGTAGGTGTCACTATCTTAATATTTAACAAAATAGACTTCAAACTAAAACCAACCAGAATAGAGAGAGATAAACAGTTCATTTTAATCAAGGGGGAAATTAATCAAAATACATTACAGTCCCAAACACATATGCACCAAATTCTGGCATACCCAATTTCCTAAAAAGTAAACTATTTAAAGACACAGATTCAATCCAAGTCAGTAACAAATGATTTTAATACCACACTTTCCCCCAAACAACAGGTCATCTGGACAAAAATAAACAGAGAAACCTCAGAATTAAATGGCATCCTATAGCAAATGAACCTGACAGGTATCTACAGAGTTCTTCACACAAACACCAAAGAATGCACATTCTGCTCAGCGGTCCATGGAAGCGTCTATAAACTAGAGCACATCCTCAGACACAAAATCAGTGTTAATAATTCCAGAAAACTGAAACAACTCCATGTATCCTATCTGACCACAATGCAACAGAACATACAATCAACAGCAAGTCAATCCTCAGTAATTATACACATTCATGGAGATGAAGCAACAAATACTAAGTGATAAATGGATCAAAGAATGAACCAAGAAAGAATGCAAAGGAAAATGTCCTGGCACTAAATAAAAATGAAAACACAAAACAACAAAACAATTTAAAACAATCCCGAGAAGGAAATTCAAAGCTCTAAGCTACTATGTTAAAAAATCAAACACAAACAAATAACTTAATGGTACAATTCAAAAATTTAGGAAACAAGCAAGATCAAGTTAACACAAATCCTGCAGGCATCAAAAAACAATAAAAATCAGAGGAAAAATGAAATAAAGAATGAAAACAGTACAAAGAGTCAATAAAGCTAAGGCTGGTTCTTTGAAAAGATAAACAAGATGACAAACCTTGGCCCAAATAAACAAAGAAAGAGACAGCACCAATTAGCAGAATCAGAAATGAACAGGGAAACATTACAGCATATAGCAACAAAGTTCCAAATAATGTAACAAATGCTTCAAAAACCACCAAGCTTTTAAAGTTAGAAAACTTAAGCTCAAAATATATTTTAAATTCCTAGATTCATCCAAACTACCAAGGTGAAGAGGTATAGGCAATGAATAGCAATTGGTAAAAGAGGGAGAATCGGTCTTCTCCAGAGACAAGCCCCCGAGTCACAAACCCTTAACACACATATGACCGAGTCACAAACCCTTAACACACATATGACCAACACTGAATGAACTCAATGGGTTAATTTTGTGTGTGTACATCAGTACATGTGCACATATGTATGTGTGTGTGTGTGTTTAAAAATAAGAGTTCATAAATTTGAGAAAAATGAAAATGGCATAATGGAATTTGAAGGGAAGATAGGAAGGGGGAATTGATGCAAATTCTCACACGAAATTCTTAAAATATAAATAAAATTGCTAGTATCTTCCGTGTCTAGATCAGGATAAGTGGTCGTTTGACTACCCCCTCCCCGCACGTGAGATATTCATCTGAAGAAGAGCCTGTGAAGAACTTGGTGTCCATAATCCTTGGGGCCTGGGACAATGCTGTCCTAACTTTGGCACATTGACTGTACCTTAATCTACTGCCATGTCAGCCAGAATTGGTGACTTTGCAGTTACTGACACACTTCTCTGGCAGAGGCCTGGCCACTCAGGTTGCAGCCTGGTGGGAATTCTGTTCTTGCAGGCACTGGCCCTGCTGCTGCAGCTAATGGTAGCTTTAACTAAATCTCTATCATTCTATTCACAAATAAGAGTCGAGATTCAAAGGCTGGGGCAAAACTCTGCTAGCTCAGAGAGGTTGAGGAGCAACTTGCTAACCTTCTCTCCTTGCTGGCATCTCTCAAAAAGAGTGGACTTCCCCTCTGCCAAACAAACAAACAAGCAAAAATGCACCACTACAAATCCCTCCCTTCTACTTCCTGTGTCTCTCCATCTCTCCAGATGCCCTCTGATGCTCCATTGTTGTAATAGGAGCGGCGGGGCTGCGTCCCCGGCACCTGGCCGCCCGCATGGCTAGCTTATGCCCCGAAATAATTACACGGAAACTGTATTCTTTTGAACACTGCCTGGCCCATTAGTTCCAACCTTTTATTGGCTAGCTCTTACATATTGATCTAACCCATTTCTAATATTCTGTGTAGTATCACGAGCTGGCTTACCAGGAAAGATCTTAACCTGCGTCTGTCTGGAGTGGGAGAATCATGGCGACTCACTCACTCGGCTTCTTTCTCCCAGCATTCTGTCTGTTTACTCCACCCACCTAAGGGTTGGCCTATAAATGGGCCAAGGCAGTTTCTTTATTAAATGAAAGTAATTCCTCCATCATTTCCCCTTTTTCTGTTTAAACAAAAAAGGCTTTCACTTTAACATAGTAAGATTACATATAGCAAAATGGTTATCAAGTAAAAATTACAGTTACAATATTTATATCTATTTTATCTCTTATCATAACTAAGGAAAACTATAACTATAACTAACCATTCTTCAACTCCATCAAAGACTCCAGAAGGATATAATATTACCTAAGCAAACAAGAAATCCAAAACTCTAGAAATGACAGAGACATTTCGCTGCCTGGACAGTCACTCAAAGTTCCTCTGTACCGTTGTGGCATCCATCTTCAGCCTACAGGCCCATAGTATCCAGCAGACATTTTCATCAAGCAGGAAATTCCAAAGACAGTTCAGTCACTTTTTGCTGTGTCCTGCAGAATGTCTCGCAGACTCTTTTATGAGTCAGGAACCCCGAAAGACCATCTCACCTTTAGGCAAGTTCAGCAGTCCTCTCTGTGGGTTCTTTGTGTCCAGTTTATGCAACAGTCCAGGCATGAGCAGTTTCTTGCCCAAATGGCTAACAAACTCCATAAGAAGCCTCTTCGATGCCCATCTTCTTCTTGAAGTAGATTGGTGCTGCCAGGAGCAGACGTATCTCACTATAACAGTCCTAAGTTATTAAAACATTTAATGCCATATTCTGCAGTCTTTGAAAGATATGAAGAATGCCTATTTAGCTGAAATATATCTATGCACATCTAGAAAATCTAACTAACATGACTAAAAGCTTGACAATTATCGATGATTATCCATTAACAACCTATATACGTTACATTTTTAAATGAACTACACAATCACAATACCTTAATCAATATTAGAAATATGCATATACATATAACAAAATTGACCTTATAATCCATACCAATGCAAATTATTCATATCTATATCATTTCCCCCTTTAAATGTAAAAGAACAGTTATAAACAATATTCGGGAACATGGGCGCAGTTTTTTCTCTCCAAACTGCTTCCTGCTGAATGGGAGCGTCGTTAATTAGGTCTTTCTTGGTATAACCTGTGTGCCAGGGTCATCTCAGTTGGCAGTTGAGTGAAGTAATTTTTTGAAGGTGTTCACAGCAACCTTTCAGGAGGGCGTGGTCTATCATACCATATTGGGATAGACGCAATCCACAGAGTCTCATCCTCTGTGAAAACAAAAGAAGACCCTCTCCAAAGCATCATATCCTTAGACCCATATTCTGAAATCATAATACCCTTATATCCATTCTGGTTTAGCTTGGCAGCCCATATAATGAAATGTCTCTCTGTACTTAGCTCCTTCACAGTCAAAAATTTTAAAGAAAACACAATAATACAAAGAATCCAGACTCTCTGTGAATTTTCCATTTTTACGTGGCTTATCTTTCTTTATTTCTTTTAATCTATAACTATCTGTACTCTGTCTCTTTAAAGACTTTACCCTTTTTTTTAAGACATTAACTTTATTCTTTATATATATATTTTTTTCTCTCTCTCAAGCCTACGTACATTCATCCAACAGTGTCTGAATCAGTTCTATTGTGAATCTGTAATTTTTTTACTATCCAGGAGCATTTTTAAAAATGTTAAGCACTTCTCAAAAACTTAAGTTGCACCATTTAGAGGTATTATGGTACTGCCTGTATCCTGCCCAGTCTAAACCTTAACTGCGCTGTTATTATGGTAATTACGGTAGTTCCTGCCTGAGACCAGCACAGTTCAGCATGGCGGAGCTGAGCCGCTCCTGCCTCAGAGCCATTTGGTGCCCCTGAGCCACACACAGTTCCAGGCACACAGCAGTCCACATTGCCATCAAGCAAGCCATAGCACTTTACTCCAAAAGATCCATTCAAAGACTCTGTCTCCCGCAGAAGCCAGACAGAGATCGCAGTGGCGGCACAGCCCAGAAAGCCGGCATTTTAAAACAGCCAGTTTTTTCCTGCTGCTGAGTCAGGACAATTTCTTTGCTGCACGCAACCCACAAACAGCAAAAAGCTGTGTTAAATTCTCTCTGTGTCCTTTTTAAGCCCTCTCAGGTTTTATGTGGAGTTCATTAGCACGTTGGGTGCCACTCTGTTGTAATATGAGCGGCGGGGCTGCGTCCCCGGCACCTGGCCGCCCGCATGGCTAGCTTATGCCCCGAAATAATTACACGGAAACTGTATTCTTTTGAACACTGCCTGGCCCATTAGTTCCAACCTTTTATTGGCTAGCTCTTACATATTGATCTAACCCATTTCTAATATTCTGTGTAGTACCATGAGCTGGCTTACCAGGAAAGATCTTAACCTGCGTCTGTCTGGAGTGGGAGAATCATGGCGACTCACTCACTCGGCTTCTTTCTCCCAGCATTCTGTCTGTTTACTCCACCCACCTAAGGGTTGGCCTATAAATGGGCCAAGGCAGTTTCTTTATTAAATGAAAGTAATTCCTCCATCACTCCATGATCACTTTCTGTAAACTAGTTGCTAACTCAGCCTCCTGACACAAGGTTAATTTTATTTAATTAACGCAAATGCAAACTCAGGGTTCACAGTATGATCAAATATCCCCCAACAGGACAGTCACCATTCTTTTCTGGAGTGAGGGCCCCGCTTCATCAGCTTGCACTGGAGACTAATGGAAAGACTGTCTCCCATATCAGTATTCTCATATGAGATCTCCTAACCCCACACAGGCCACTTTCTTGTCCCTATCCTGTGGGTTCTTCCCAAATACGGCTACCAAGAAGTTTCTGGGGTCCCCAAGAAAAAGAGTTCACGGATGGACAGGCGACTAAGATAATTCTAAAGTCTGCCAAGGCCCCGGAGACTTACAATGCCCAGGAGAGAGAAGGGAATGGCTGACAAGGGCCAGGTGTTGGACCAGCTGTCAGCCCATGGTCTCCACTTCTGCAGCTCCCCTACAGGATAAACCCAACAGGGAGACAGGGAGGCTGTGCTAGCAAACCACCCTCCCACTCAACCTGCCTGACACCCAGCTGGATGGTCCTTCCTGGTACCCAAGAGGAGGTACTCCTTCACTCTGGCCTGAATTCCGGCAGAGTCCGGTATAAGTATGCACACTGATTATGCCCAGGGGCGCTGTAATAAGTCGATGGGGACCCCACATCTCAACTCTCTGAGAACAACTTCCCCTGAAGGCTTCAGTCTAACTCTGGTACAGCACTTGAAATATGATCTGATTGTGGGGAACCTGGGGCCTATGAAATCTTCCTCCTTCAAAAACGGTCTCCTAATTTATAGAGCTGACATCTACTCAAGAGGGAAGGGTTGGATTTATTGCTGGTAAAATATTAAGTATGCAACACGATACCGCTCTAAACCTCTGTATGTATTTTTATAGGGCGGCCAGTAATTTTCTCCAGCAATGTAGTTCTGACCCGTCAGGGAAGCTCCCTAGCTGCCTGTGGGAGGGGAGAGTCCAAGGCCAGCCTGGCTGCAGGAAGACTGCAGGACACAGCAGGACCAGGAAGAAGTCATGGACTATTCCACACAAGGCCCAAGACCAAGTGAATCAGGAAGCCACGGAGACAGACAGAGGTGGTGGATGGGGCGGTAGGGAGCCAGGAGCTTGTTCAGAACAAACTCAGGAACCCTATTCTTACTCGGCTCAGGCAATGACTATCCCTTCAGGGTTTCCTCCTGGTAAATCGGGCACAATGAAGATCCCAAGGGTGAGTCATTCTGTCCCCAGCCTGGCCTCTTCCCTGCATAAGCTCTGCCCTGACACACTGTGGTAACCAAATTAGGAATCTTCAGGGAGTTAAAGGCACCAGTTCACTGGGCTGTCACCTTCAACCTTCATGGTTTTGCCTGATTTATGCTGAGAATCTGACTCCATATTCCTCATCAATCTTGGGTATTTATCAAAGCCCTGGTTGCTTCTACAGAAGACAACCCAGGCATGTCTATGTGATGTTAGAGCTGAGTTAGAGAAGTTGAGAAGAGACAGGCATGGCACTGCAGAACGAGGAAGGCTGCCATTGATCTAGTCATACATTGACAGTTCCAGAAGCACAGAAGAGGAGACAAGAATGGGTACTGCATGACCTCCCTCTCCAGTGATCCTCCTGGATACAGAAAACGCTCATCTCTGGAGCTCACCCTCAGGCTGGTGTCTGGAGGACAAGCCTAAGTTAATGGTCAGAAATGGAGCAGATGTTCATGGAAGTTTCCAGAAGGCATTGAATTTCTGAAGCTAAGAACAGAGCTGTAGAAAAAAATTTAAATCTTTTGCCTTTACTATTTTTGCTCTTTTGACCAACTCATTAAAAACTATAAATATGAATGGGTACAACATGATGCTGATGTTTGAATCTGTGAGTACACATTGTGTAATGATAGCCACCACTTTAAAAACTATCCTTTCTGCTTTTATTGGCATATATTCATTGTATATTGTGATGGGCTTCATAGACAATGTATTCCAAGTATATCATTTTCCCTGACCATATTCAACACTCTGCTCCCTCCCCTTTGTGAAACCTCCCTCTTGTTTCCCATAGTTTCCTTCCTATTCCACTCTACTTACATATCAGACGTGTACATGTATGAGTGTGTGTGTATTTGTCTGTGTGTGAGTGTGAATGTGAGCATGTATGTGTGTGTATATAGTTTATTGAGTCTATATAACATTTAGGATCCATAAATAAGAAACATAGTATTTACTGCTCCAAGTGTGATTGACTTATTATGGTTATCTCTAGATTCATCCATTTCCTAGCATATGACATAACTACCTTCTTTTTAGGGCCAAAAAAATCTTTATTGTGTGTATATATCATATCTTGCTTATTTATCTGTTGATGGACACTTTTACAAATGTTTATTGGCCATTTGTACTTTGTCTTGAGAACTATCTTTTCATTTCATTAGCCTACTTATTTAACGTGTTGTTTAGTTTTGAGGTTGAGTCTTCAGTGTTTGGCTTTGGGGTTCTTTTTGAAGTCTGGGTATCACTCCTCTATCAGGTACATAGCTAGCAAATATTACTCTCTGCACTCAGCTGACTTCTCCCTTTGTTGTGCAATTTTGAATGTCAAGTAATCCCTCCTGTCAGTGTTTGATGTTATTTCCAGAGTTATGTAAGTTCTTTTCAAAATGTCCTCACTTATGCCTGTACAGTTAAATGTTTTCTGTCTTCCTATAAAAGTTAAACAATACTCATATGCCTTTGACAGACTTTGGCCCATTTGGATTGATTTTTAATTTTTTTATTGATTGTGTGTATATACACAACCATGCACATACATGTACCCATGGATGCATGAACATGAATGGGTGGAGGTGCCCAACTGCCATGGCACACATGTGGATGTCACAGGACAACTCTCAAGAGTGGGTTCTCTCCAGATCAATTTGGGGTCTAGAAATCAAATTCAGGCCATCAGATTTGTGTCCACTTGCATTCAAACACTACCACTGAGAAATCTCACAAGTCCTTAGATTGATGTCATTCCTATACATGTGGTTATCAAGATTTCCCAATATAATTTGTTAAGGAGTCTGGCTTTTTTCTAATGTATGTTTTTGACATGTTTGTCAAATATCAGGTGACTGTAACTATGTGGATTTTATTCTGGATCATTTATTGGTCTCCATGTCTATTTTGTACCAATACCATGTTGTTTTTGTTATTATGGTTTTGTAATATATCTTGAAACCAAGCATTGTGATACTTTCAACATTGTTTAGTACTGTGGGACTTTTAATGGTTCCACATGAATTTTACTACTGTTTATTCTAGTTCTGTGAAAAATGACATCAGAATTTTTATGAGGATTGTAATGAATCTTTAGATTAGTAATATATTTGTTTCCAGTACGTTAATTTTTTTCAATCCACAAATGTGGGCAGTTTTTCCACCTTCTAGTATGAAGATGGATCCTAAAAAGAAATCCCACACTAGGTCAGAATTGAGTATAATAAAGGGTTATTTATTTAGGGGTAGACTCACAGATCACTGTTCTCTGCATGAACAGGGAACAGGAACTGAATCCAGCAGCTGGAAAAGAGAGGGAATGCATGCACTTCACATTAGCATTTATAGTGTAAGAGGCCACGCCCAAGTAGGCAGATAACTTACAGGTTACTGGCTGTAGGGTTTTCTACAGCACAAGTGTCTTTGTTTTAATTTTCTTTCTCTTTTTCTTCTTCTTCTTCTTCTTCTTCTTCTTCTTCTTCTTCTTCTTCTTCTTCTTTGGTTTTTTTTTTGGGGGGGGGTTGGGGGGAGTTTTGAGACAGGGTTTCTCTGTAGCTTTGGAGCCTGTCCTGGAACTCCCTTTGTAGACCAGGCTGGCCTCGAACTCACAGAGATCTGCCTGCCTCTGCCTCCCGAGTGCTGGGATTAAAGGTGTGCACCACCACCGCCCAGCCCAATTTTCTTCTTGTACAGGTTTTCCACTTCTTTTGGAGACAGAGTTTCTCTATGTAACTGTCCTATCTGTCCTGGAACTAGCTTTTGTAGACCCTGGTGATTCTCAAACTCACAGAGATCCACCTGCCTCTGTCTCCCAAGTGCTGGGATTAAAGGTGTGCACTAATACTGCCAAGCCCAGTTTTTCACTTCTTCAGTTGAGCTTGTTCCCATGTATTTAGTGGTTTTTAAAGCTGTTACAAATAGGATTGTTTGCCTAGTTTCTTCCTTAACATGATCATTATTGGTATATAGAAAAGCTACTATAAACATAATAAAAACAATATATAGCAAGCTGACAGTCAACATCAAATTAAACAGACAAAAACTCGAAGGAATTCTACTAAAATCAGGAACAAGGCAAGGCTGTCCACTCTCTCCATATCTGTTCAATACAGTACTTGAAGTTCTAGCTAGAACAATAAGACAATAAAAGGAGATCAATGGGATACAAACTAGAAAGGAAGAAGTTAAATTTTTGTTGTTTGCAGATGATATGATAGTATACATAAGTGACCCCAAAAATTCTACCAGAGAATTCCTACAGCTAATAAACACCTTTAGTAATGTGGCAGGATACAAAATTAACTCAAAAAAAATCAGTAGTCTTCCTATAAACAAATGATAAATAAACTGAGAAAGAAATCAGAGAAACATCACCCTTTACAATAGCCACAAATAATATAAAATATTTTATGGTATTCACCTAAACAAATGAAACACCTATATGACAAGAACTTTAAGTCTTTAAAGGAAGAAATTGAAGAAGATATAAGAAAATGGAAAGATATTCCATGCTCTTGGACAGGTAGAATCAACATAATAAAAATAGCAATCTTACCAAAAGCAATCTACAGATTCAAAGCAATCCCCATTAAAATCCCAACACAATTCTTCACAGATCTCAAAAGAACAATATTTAACTTCATATGTGTTGCAATTTATAATAAAATATTTCCACACTGGCCCAAAATGGAATATAATATTTTTTTATATTTATAATAATTTATTTATTTAGGGGTAGACTCACAAAAAAAACAATGATTAACAGTCTTCTGTGTGAGCAGGGAACTAGAATCAAATCCAGCAGCCAAGAGACCCACACATGCTTTTTGTCTGCATTTATGGTACATGAGATCATGCCCAAAGTGGGGCAGTATCTTAAGGGCTATTTACTGAAGGAGTTCCACAGCACATATGGAAAAACAAAAAGCCCAAGATAGCTTAAAACAATCCTGTGCAATAAAGAAACTTCAGGAGATATCAACATCCATAACTCTAAGCTCTACTATAAAGCTATAGTAATAAAAACAGCTTGGTATTGACATAAAAACAGACATGTGGATCAATGGAATTGAATAGAAGACCCTGACATTAATCCACTCACCTATGAACACCTGATTTTTTACAAGAAAGCAAAAATTATATCATGGAAAAAAGAAAACATCTTCAACAAATGATGCTGACATAACTGGATAGCAGCATGTAGAAGAATACAAATAGATCCATATTTATCACACTACACAAAACTCAAGTCCAAGTAGTTACACTGAGCCTGATAGAAAAGAAATTGAAAAGTAGCCTTGAATGCATTGGCACAGGAAACAACTTCCTAAATACAACACTAGTAGCACAGAGACTAAGGTCAACAATTAATAAGTGGGACCTCAAACTGAAAAGCTCCTGTAAGGCAAAAGACACTGTCAATAGGTCAAAACAGCAGCCTACAGAGTGGTAAAAGATCCTCACCATCCCCACATCTGACAAAGGACTGATCTCCAAAATATATAAAGAACTCAAGAAACTAAACATCAAAATACCAAATAATCCAATTAAAAATGGGGTATAAATCTAAACAGAAAATTCTCAACAGAAGAATCTAAAATGTTTGAAAGACACTTAAGTAATTGCTCAACATCCCTAGTCATCAGGAAAATGCAAATCAAAATGACTCTGACATATCATCTTACACCTGCTAGAATGACTAAGATCAAAAACACTGGTGACAGCTTATGTTGGAGAGGATGTGGAGTAAGGGGAACACTCCTCCATTGCTGATGGGAGTGCAGATTTGTACAGCCACTTAGGAAACCAGTATGATGGTTTCTTTAAAAATTAGGAATTAATCTACCTCAAGACCTAGCTATATCAATTTTAGGCATATACCCATACGATGCTCAATTATACCACAAGGACACTTGCTCAACTATATTCATAGCAGTACTATTCATAGTAGCCAGAACCTGGAAACAATCTAGATGCCCCTCAATCAAAGAATGTATAAGGAAAATATAATACATTTATGCATTGGAGTACTACTCAGTTGTAAAAAAAAAAAATGATGACCTCATAAAATTTTCAGGCCAATGGATGGAACTCGAAAAAAATCATTTTTCCTGAGGTAACTTTGACCCAGAAAGACAAAAATAATATGTACTCACTCATAGGTGGTTATTAGGAGTAAAATATAGGATAACTAACCTAGAATCCAAAGCCCCAGAGAGGCTAGACAAGAAGAAGGGACCAAAGAGGAATGCATGGCTTTCCCTGGGAAAGGGGAAGTAGAAAAGATCTCCTGGGCTAACTGGGGGTGAATATTGAGGAGATGAAGGTATAGGAACTAGAGGAAGAAATTTTGGTGGCCTGGGTGTAGGAGGCAAGTTGGAGGCAGGTTGAAAGGACAGAGTAACAAAAGAGACATCTTTATGAAGGATCATTTGGGGTTAGGGAGAAATCTGGTGCCAAGGAAACTCCCAGGAACTCACAAGGATGACTCCTAGCAATAGTGGAGAGGGTGCCTGAACTGCCCATCTACTGTAAGCCGATTGATGTCTTCTCTAATTGTCATCATAGATACTTTATCCAGTAACTGATGGAAGCAGAGGCAGAGATCCACAGACAAGCACTGTGCTGAGATCCTAGAATCTTGCAGGAGATAGGAAGGAGGGATGGTACCAGCCAGGGAAGTCATGATGGGGGAACCCACAGAGACAGCTGACCTGAGCTCACAGGAGCTGATTAACACTGGACCAAGAGTCAGGGAGCCTACACAAGACCAACCAACATGGGCCCTTTACAAATGTGTGACAATTGTGTAGCTTGGTATCTTAGTAAGGCTTCTAACAACAAGAGCAGGACCTCTCCTCCTGTGGGAAAATTGTCTGTACCCCATCACTTGTATTTTAAATAAATGCTGATTGGCCAGTAGCCAGGCAGGAAGCATAGGCGGGGAAATCAGGCAGGAAGTAGAGGCAGGGTAATGTGAATTCTGGAAAGAGGGAAGCTTCAGTCTGCAGTCGTCACCCAGACAGAGAGGAAAACAGACACAGAAGAAGCAAGATGTGACTGCCTCACTAAAAAAGGTATCAAGCCACGTGGCTAAAAGACAAGAATTATGGGCTAATATAAGTTATGAGTTAATAAGAAGCCTGAGCTAATAGACCAATCAGTTTATAATTAATGTAGACCTCTGTGTGTTTATTTGGAACTGAACAGCTGCAGGATAGGGCAGGACAGAAACCTCAGTCAACACTCTCCTTGGCTTTTGGTAACCTATTCCCCATGCTGGATTATCTGGCCCTGCCTCAACTTAATGAGCCATGCTTTGTGCAAGCCCATGGGAAGGAAGCCTGTCCCTTTCTGAATGGAGTGGAGGAGGAATGAATGGGGAGGGGAGTAGATGGGAAAAGTGAAGGGAGAGGAGGAGCAAAGGGAGGGGAAACTGATTGGTATGTAAAATAAATAAAAAATGTTATTCAAATAAAATTAATTAAAATTTTTTGAAAAGAAAAGCTACTGATTTTTACACTAATTTTGTATCCTGTCACTTTTCTGAAAGCCTTTTTCAGATTTAAGAGTTCCTGGTAGTATTTTTTGAGTCTCATACAGAAATACTTACATATAATCTACAAATAGAAATACTCTGATGTCTTCCTTTCTTATTTGTATCTATTTTTCTCTTGTTTTATTATTATATCAATGGGACTATATTTAATAAGAGCAGATAAAATGGGTATACTTGTCTAAGACAGCAATTTTAGTGGAAATGTTTTTTCTCTCCATTTGGTATAATGTTAACTATGTTTATCATATATGACCTGTATTGAGTCAAAATATGACCATCTATTCTTTTGTCTACCAGCTAGTGCTCTCAACTACTGAGCCATCTCTCCATCCCTCTCAGGTTTTACATGGATTTAGTCCACCACGGTGGGTGCCAGTTGTAGTAAGAAGGGTTGCTTTTTGGTTCCCAGCCACTAGGCTAGCTTAGACCCAAAACAATCACACAGAAACTATATCATTTAAAACACTGCTTGGCTCATTAGCTCTAGCTTCTTATTGGTTAACTCTTCCAACTTAATGTAACCCATCTCCATTAATCTGTGTATCACCACATGGCAGTGGCTTACCGGCAAAGTTTCAGCATATCTGACTCTGACAGCTCCATGGCTTCTCCTCACTCAGCCTTCCTCCTCCCTTGCTATAGACCAACCCAGTTCTTTATTCATTAACCAATAAAAGCAACACATAGACAGAAGGACCTCCTACACCATGTCTCCACTGCTTTTATCATCAAAATATATTGGGCTTTGTCAAAGGCTTTTTTGCATTTTTGAGATGATCATATGACTCTATTAGTCTGACACACTACTTTCACTGACCTATCAATGTTATATACTTCTTGCTCCCTGGAATGAAGATCAGGTAATGGTGAACAATTTTTTGATGAGTTGCAGAATTCAGTTTGCAAGGATTTGGTTGAGTATTTTTTTAATCCACATTCATTGTTAAGACTGATCCATGATTTTCTGGTTTAATTTGCTTAAATGTAGCTTTGTTATCAGAGTGATTAATGTTGGCTTCATAAAATGAAACTGGTAGTGGTTCTTGCTTTTCAAGCTGATGAAATATTCGAAGAATACTAGTGTTTATTCCTAATACCAGTGTTCATTCCTAAAGGACTGGTACAGTTTCTGCTGGGTTTGGGGTTTTTTGTTTTATTTTATTTTTTGTTGGGATGTGTGTGTGTGTATGTGTGTGTGTGTGTGTGTGTGTGAGTGAGAGAGAGAGATGAGATTTCATTACTGTTTCATTCTCATCCTTATATATTTTTAAGTTGTTTACATACTCTTGGTTTAATTTTGGTCAGCCATCTGTGTGTCTAGTCATTTATCCATTTCTTTTAGGATTCCCAATATGTTGGAAAATATATTTTCAAAATATGTCTTCATAATCCTTTGAATTTCACTAATGTCTCTTGCAATATCTCCTTTCTATCTCTAACCATATCAATTTCTGTCTTTATTTTTGTTGGTTTAGTTCAATTTCTCAATCTTGCTTATCTTTTCAAACACTCAGCTCATCATTATTTTCATTGCCATTTTTGTTTGAATTTAATTAATTTCTTTGCTTATTTTATTATTTCTTTCTATCAGCTGGCTTCAGGTTTTGCTTGTTTTTGTTTTTCTAAGACTTGAAGCATATTATTAGGTTATTTATTTAAGATTTCTTTCATTTTTAATGTAGGCACCTAGAACTAGAACCTTGCTTTTAAACTGAACACCATAGGTTCTGATCTGCTAAATATATATTTGTTTAAGTTCCAGGAGTTTTAAAATATCCTTCTTCTATTTCAGAGTTTTCTGACTTCTAAGAAAAATGTATGTCCTACAGTGCTGGGTGGGAAATTCTGCAGGTATATGTAAACTTGATTTGATCTATAATATCATTTAATTCTGATGCTTCTTTGTGACTTTTTATGGAAGACATGTACTGACATCTTCTCAAGTAAGAGGTCCCCTGCCCAGATATGTCTAGGTTTGTGCCAATTTGACAAAAACCAACCAACACAAAGTCTTTCACTAGATTTAAGACAATCCTCCTACGATTTTATTAAATGCATTATCTATGCCGTTAGTTAACATTCTTTCCATCTTTGCTCATTATTCCTATATTTTATTATGTTTATTTTTACTATATAGAGCTACCATATAAGGCTGCTTTATATTAGAATATAATGTACTTTGAGCATATCTTCCCCAAACCCCTCTAGTCTCTACTTTCTCTTATTAACCTTCTTCATTTCCCACATAATTTCCCTTTGACTTCATAATATGTATATGTAACACCTAGGACTCACAAATAAGAGAAAACACAAACAACTTTTGGGGGTTGACTTAATTTGCTTAATATGATTGTCACCAATTTCTTCCATTTTCTTACAAGTGACACTGGAGAAAGTGTATTCCTCAGGACAGGCCTTGAGGTTTCAAAGACTCCCAACATGTCGATTGATCTCTCTACCTCATGCTTGACAGCTTAAGATGCAAGCTCTCAACTTGCTATTCCAATGGCCACACCTATCTGCTGTCATACTCCCCCACTATTGACAGACTCTTAGCCCTCTGGAACCACAGGCCTAATAATCCCTCCCTTCTCTTAGTTACCCTGCTCATAATATTTTTATCACAGCAATGGAAAAGTAACTCTAACTACATGTAAATTATATTTTTGTATTTCCTCATATGTTGTCAGATACCAAGATTGGTTCAATAACTTAGCAACTTTGAATAGTGCTTTAATAAACATCAATGTGGGGCAGGCAGGCCCTGGTGGCGGAGGCACCAGCAGGCACGCCTAGGCGGCGGAAGCACCGGCGCGCAGGCAGGCCCGGGCGGCGGAGGCACCGGCGCGCAGGCAGGCCCAGGTGGCGGAGGCACTGGCAGTCAGGCCCAGGCGGCGGAGGCACCAGCAGGCAGGCCTAGGCGGCGGAAGCACCGGCGCGCAGGCAGGCCCGGGCGGCGGAGGCACCGGCGCGCAGGCAGGCCCAGGTGGCTGAGGCACCGGCAGGCAGGCCTAGGCGGCGGAAGCACGGGCGCACAGACAGTTCCGGGCGGCGGAGGCACCGGCAGGCAGGCCCGGGCGGCGGAGGCACTGAATGCAGGATAGTGCGGGCAAGAAACAGTGAAGCATGCACTGAGAGCAGATTGCCCCGCTACAATTAAATCAAACCCAATAGATAGCATCAGTAAGAGGAGATGGGCAGACGCCAAGGCAAGAATTCACCCAACAATCTGAAAAACAACATGAAAACACCAGAACCCAATGATCTTACAACACAAGGACTTGAACACCCTAACACAGGAGAAGAGGAAAAAACTGACTTTTTGAAAGCAATAGAGTCCCTTAAACAACATGTAAAAAACGCCCTCATAGAAATGGATGAGAAGTATAACAAAAAGTTTGAAGAAATGAGTAAATACGTAAATGATATCCTGGGAAGCCAAGAAAAAACGATCAAACAGGTAATGGAAACGGTCCAAGAATTGAAAACTGAAATGGAAGCAAGGAAGAAAACACAAACTGAGGACCAGCTGAATATGGCAAATATAGGTCAATGAGCAGAGACTACAGAAACAAGCATAATCAATAGAATACAAGAGATAGAAGAAAGAATCTCAGATTCTGAAGACAACATAGAGAAAATAAACGGACTGATCAAAGAAAACACCAAAACCAACAAATTCTCATCACAAAACATTCAGGAAATATGGGACACAATAAAAAGACCAAACCTAAGAATAATAGGGATAGAAGAAGGAGAAGAGGCACAGCTCAAAGGCCCAGAAAACATTTTTAACAAAATTATGGAAGAAAACTTCCCCAACATAAAGAAAGATATTCCTTTGAATATTCAAGAAGCATACAGAACACCAAACAGACTGGATCAAAAAAAAACGTCCCCTCGCCATATAATAATCAAAACACAAAATATACAGATTAAAGAAAGAATATTAAGAGCTGCAAAGGAAAAAGGCCAAGTAACTTATAAAGGTAAACCGATCAGACTTACACCTGACTTCTCTATGGAAACCATGAAAGCCAGAAGGTCCTGGATAGAGGTACTACAGAAACTAAGAGACCATGGATGCAAACCCAAACTACTATACCCAGCCAAGCTATCGTTCACTATCAATGGAGAAAACAAGACATTCCAGGATAAGAACAAATTTAAACAATACGTTGCCACAAATCCAGCCCTACAGAAAGTAATAGAAGGAAAATCACAACCCAAGGAATCCAACATTGCCAACACTGCCTACAATAACCCAAGCATCTAGCGACCCTTCAACAGCACAACTCAAAGAAGGGAGACACACAAACTCTTCTACCAAAAGCAGTAAGAATAACCGGAGTTAACAACCACTGGTCATTAATACCACTTAATATTAATGGTCTCAATTCACCAATAAAAAGGCACAGGCTAAGAGATTGGATATGAAAACAGGATCCAACAGTCTGCTGTTTGCAAGAAACTCATCTCAACCACAAAGACAGGCATCTACTCAGAGTAAAGGGTTGGGAAAAGGTTTTTCAAGCAAATGGTCCTAAGAAAAAAGCAGGTGTGGCCATACTAATTTCTAACAAAACTGACTTCAAACTAAAATCAATCAGAAGAGATGGACAGGGACACTTTATACTCATAACAGGAACGATTCAGCAGGATGAAGTCTCAATCCTGAGTATCTATGCCCCTAATATAAAAGCACCCACTTATGTAAAAGAAATATTGCTAAAACTCAAGGCAGACATCAAATCACACACACTAGTAGCAGAAGACTTCAACACCCCTCTCTCACCAATGGACAGGTCAATCAGACAGAAAACTAATAGAGAATTAAGAGAATTGTTGGAGGTAATGAATCAAATGGACTTAACAGGCATCTATAGAACACTCCACCCAAATAGGAAAGAATACACCTTCTTCTCTGCAGCTCATGGAACCTTCTCGAAAATTGACCACATACTTGGAAACAAAGGAAACCTCCACAGATACAAAAAAATATCAGTGTCCACCTGTGTCTTATCAGATCACCACGGATTAAAGTTAGAAGCCACCAATAATGCTACCCCCAGAAAGCTGACAAACTCATGGAAACTGAACAGTCAACTACTGAACCACACCTGGGTCAAGGAAGAAATTAAGAAAGAAATTAAAGTCTTCCTTGAATTTAATGAAAACAAAGAGACAACATACTCAAACCTATGGGACACGATGAAAGCAGTGCTAAGAGGAAAGTTCATAGCACTAAGTGCCCACTTAAAGAAAACGGAGAAAGCATACATTGGGGACTTAACAGCACACCTGAAAGCTCTAGAAAAAAAAGAAGCAGACGCGCCCAGGAGGAGTAGAAGACTGGAAATAATCAAACTGAGGGCAGAAATCAACAAAATAGAAACACAGAAAACAGTCCAAAGAATCAATGAAACAAAAAGTTGGTTCTTGGAGAAAATCAACAAGATTGACAAACCCCTATCCAAACTAATTAAACGACAGAGAGAGAACACGCAAATAAATAAGATCAGAAATGAAAAGGGGGACATAACCACAGACACAGAGGAAATTCAGAGAATCATTAGATCTTACTACAAAAGCCTGTATGCCACAAAACTGGAAAATGCAAAAGAAATGGACACTTTTTTAGATAAGTACCATATACCAAACCTAAACCAAGACCAGGTGAACGATCTAAATAGACCTGTTAGTCGCGAAGAATTAGAAACAGTTATCAAAAATCTCCCTTCCAAAAAAAGCCCAGGGCCAGATGGTTTCAATGCAGAATTCTACCAGAACTTCCAAGAAGAGCTAATACCTATACTTCTTAATGTATTTCACAATATAGAAACAGAAGAGACATTGCCAAATTCCTTTTATGAAGCTACAGTTACCCTGATACCAAAACCACACAAAGACCCAACCAAGAAAGAGAATTACAGGCCTATCTCACTCATGAACATCGACGCAAAAATTCTCAATAAAATACTGGCAAACCGAATCCAAGAACACATTAGAAAAGTTATCCATTATGATCAAGTAGGCTTCATTCCAGAGATGCAGAGCTGGTTCAACATACGCAAATCTATCAATGTAATCAACCATATAAATAAACTGAAAGAAAAAAAACATATGATCATTTCATTAGATGCTGAAAAAGCATTCGACAAAATTCAACACTCCTTTATGATAAAGGTCTTGGAGAGATTAGGGATACAAGGGTCATACCTAAATATAATAAAAGCTATTTACAGCAAGCTGACAGCTAACATTAAATTAAATGGAGAAAAACTCAAAGCCATCCCACTAAAATCAGGAATACGACAAGGATGTCCACTCTCTCCATACCTCTTCAATATAGTGCTTGAAGTTCTAGCAATAGCAATAAGACAACATAAGGGGATCAAGGGGATCCATATTGGAAAGGAAGAAGTTAAGCTTTCATTATTTGCAGATGATATGATAGTATACATAAGCGACCCCAAAAACTCTACCAAAGAACTCCTACAGCTGATAAACACCTTTGGTAATGTGGCAGGATACAAAATCAACTCCAAAAAATCAGTTGCCTTCCTATACACTAAGGATAAGGAAGCAGAGAGGGAAATCAGAGAAGCATCACCTTTCACGATAACCACAAATAGCATAAAATACCTTGGGGTAACTCTGACCAAGGAAGTGAAAGATCTATTTGGCAAGAACTTTAAGTCTTTGAAGAAAGAAATTGAAGAGGACACCAGAAAATGGAAGGACCTCCCTTGCTCTTGGATTGGGAGGATCAACATAGTAAAAATGGCAATTCTACCAAAAGCAATCTGTAGATTCAACGCAATCCCCATCAAAATCTCATCAAAATTCTTCACAGATCTGGAGAAGACAATAATCAACTTTATATGGAAAAACAAAAAACCCAGGATAGCCAAAACAATCTTATCCAACAAAGGATCGTCTGGAGGCATTACCATCCCTGACTTCAAACTCTATTACAGAGCTACAGTACTGAAAACGGCTTGGTACTGGCATAAAAACAGAGAAGTCGACCAATGGAATAGAATAGAAGACCCTGACTTTAGCCCACAAACCTATGAACACCTGATTTTCGATAAAGGAGCTAAAAGTATACAATGGAAAAAAGAGAGCATCTTCAACAAATTGTGCTGGCAAAACTGGAAGTCAATCTGTAGAAGAATGAAAATAGATCCATATCTATCACCATGCACAAAACTCAAGTCCAAATGGATTAAAGACCTCAATATCAGTCCAAACACACTGAACCTGATAGAAGAGAAAGTGGGAAGTACTCTACAACACATGGGCACAGGAGACCACTTCCTACGTATAACCCCAGCAGCACAAACACTAAGGACATCATTGAATAAATGGGACCTCCTGAGACTGAGAAGCTTCTGTAAAGCAAAGGACACTGTCACTAAGACAGAAAGGCAACCCACTGACTGGGAGAAGATCTTCACCAACCCCGCAACTGACAAAGGTCTGATATCCAAAATATACAAAGAACTCAAGAAATTAGACCGTAAAAGGTTAATCAATCCAATTATAAAATGGGGCACTGAGCTGAACAGAGACTTTTCAACAGAAGAAGTTCAAATGGCCAAAAGACACTTAAGATCGTGCTCAACTTCCTTAGCAATCAGGGAAATGCAAATCAAGACAACATTAAGATACCATCTTACACCGGTCTGTGGTGGCGCAAATGAATGTAGACAGATTATATAGATATATACAGCTTTAATAAGGAAATAGACTTACAGGACCACAGGTTCCCGCGGAGCACTGGAAAAGCGGAGCAAAAGAAAAGGGGTGCTGGGCTCATGCCCGGCAGATTTATCCTTAAACATTAGCCCGAGGCGAACACGCCCCCAATGGGTGGGGCTATGTCCCTACACCGGTCAGAATGGCTAAAATCAAAAACACCAATGATAGCCTTTGCTGGAGAGGTTGTGGAGAAAGGGGCACTCTCATCCATTGCTGGTGGGAATGCAAACTTGTGCAACCACTTTGGAAAGCAGTGTGGCGGTTTCTCAGGAAAGTCGGGTTCAACCTACCTCTCGACCCAGCAATACCACTATTGGGAATATACCCAAGAGATGCCCAAACATACAACAAAAGCATATGCACAACTATGTTCATAGCAGCATTGTTTGTAATAGCCAGAACCTGGAAACAACCTAGATGTCCTTCAATGGAAGAATGGATGAAGAAAGTATGGAATATATACATATTAGAGTACTACTCAGCAGTAAAAAACAATGACTTTTTGAATTTTGCATACAAATGGACGGAAATTGAAAACACTATCCTGAGTGAGGTAAGCCAGACCCAAAAAGAGGAACATGGGATGTACTCACTCATATTTGGTTTCTAGCCATAAATAAAGGACATTGAGACTATAATTCGTGATTCTAGAGAAGCTAAATAAGAAGGTGAACCCAAAGAAAAACATATAAGCATCCCCCTGAATATTAACCTTCATCAGACGATGAAAGAAGACAGAGACAAGCTGGGCGGTGGTGGCGCACGCCTTTAATCCCAGCACTCGGGAGGCAGAGGCAGGCGGATCTCTGTGAGTTCGAGACCAGCCTGGTCTACAGAGCTAGTTCCAGGACAGGCTCCAAAGCCACAGAGAAACCCTGTCTCGAAAAAAAAAAAAAAAAAAGAAGACAGAGACAGAGACCAACATTGGAGCACTTGACTGTAGTCTCACGATCCAAAGGAGGAGCAGAAGGAGAGTGAGCACGAGCAAGGAACTCAGGACTGCGAGGAGTGCACCCACACACTGAGGCAATGGGGATGTTCTATCGGGAACTCACCAAGGCCAGCTGGCCGGGGACTGAAAAAGCATGGGACAAAACCGGTCTCGCTGAACATAATGGACAATGAGGACTACTGAGAACTGAAGAACAATGGCAATGGGTTCTTGATCCTATTGCACGTAATGGCTATGTGGGAGCCCAGGTAGTTTGGATGCTCACCTTAATAGACCTGAATGGAGGTGGGTGGTCCTTGGACCTCCCACAGGGCAGAGAAACCTGCTTGCTCTTTGGGCTGAGGAGGAAGGAAGACTTGATTGGGGGAGGGGGAGGGAATGGGAGGTGGTGGCGGGGAAGAGGCAGAAATCTTTAATAATTAAATAAATTAATTAATAAAAAAAATAAATAAATAAACATCAATGTGCAAGTATCTCTGTGATATGTTGACCTGGAGTCTTTGGGTTAAATTACAAAAAGTGGAATAGCTTAGTTATATGGAAGGGCTTTTTGTTTTGTTTTGTTTTCTGGAAAAACCTACATACTGATGTCTATAGAGGATAGACTCATGCTCCAACAGGCAGTCTTTTAAGAGTTCCTTATTATCCACATACAAGTTTGAATATTTTACAGTCTCACACCTGTCTGCCACTTCTTACCCTCTGCTCCTACTTCACGTTTTTATTTTGTGCAGATCCCTTGCAGGCAGTCATAGCTGCTGTGTGTTCGTGGTTGTAATGGCCATGTCAGATGCAGGAGGCAACTTTTCCAAGAACCCATCCCCATCATCTGGTTCTCAGAATCTTTGTTCCTCCTCTTCCATGATGTTCACTAGATGTTGGAGGAGATTATATACATACATGTCCCATTCAAAACTGATCACTCTCCGGCCACTTCTTCTTAGCAATGACCAACTATGAGTTACTGCCTTAACTATTGCCCAGTGTGAAGAACAGCACCTCTAACCCAGTCTGAGAACAGCAAGAGCCTCTGGGTAAAAGGCAGTTTGAAAACTTGTATACTTACAAAACATCAGTAATGTGTTCCGCCTAAATCCTATAAACTTCCAGGGCCATAAATTCTTGCCAGTTCTACAGTAACAGGTACACACTCCCTCCCATGCAGACATCAAGTTCAATCAGAAATCTTCTAGCTATCCTCCAAATACTCACACACCATTGCACCAGTAGACATATCTTTTTTTAGAGATGGGTCTTGTGAAATACAATGGCTACAGAGAAGTGAGGCCGTTAATGCCTCTTCTCCCACAGCAACCTTCAACATCTTCCAGCACTCTGAATGCTAGCCAGAAGGGAGGGAGTCTCCAGCCCAGTTCCAGCTGCATGCCTAAATCACAGTGTATAGCATTGTGGTGGTTTGAATGAGAATGGTCCCCATAGGCTCATATACTTGAATGCTTAGTCACCAGGGAGTGGAACTGTTTGAAAGGGTTAAAAGGAATAAGAGGTAAGGCATGGTTGGAGTAGGTGTGGTCTTGTCGGTGGAAGTGTGTCACTGGGGGGGGGGTGGCTTTGGGATTTCAAAAGTTCACACCAGGCTCAGTGTCCCTTTGTCTGTAGACCTGTAAATCAGGATGTAAAGCTCTCAACTACTGCTCCAGTGCCATGCATGCCACCACACTCCCCACTGTTGTGGGAGCTGCGGGCTGCGTTCCTGCCACCCAGCTCCCGGCCGCCTGGCTAGCTTATGCCCCGAAATAACAACACACAACCTGTATTCTTTTAAACACTGCTTGGCCCATTAGCTCTAGCCCTTACTGACTAATTCTCATATCCCGATCAACCCATCTCTAATAATCTGTGTAGCACCAGTCTTACCGGGAAAGATTCAGCATGTCTGACCTGGCGGCTTGCTTCACTGCGTCTGACTCTGAAAGGAGCTGCCCTGCATCTGAGCTCACTTCCTCTTCCTCCCAGCATTCTGTTCTGTTTACTCCACCCACCTATGTTCTAACCTATGAGGCCAAGCAGTTTTTTTATTAATTAACCAATGACCTTCCTCCATCACCCCACCATGATGATAATGGATTAAACCTCTGACACTATAAGCAAACCCCAATTAAATTCTTTTCTTAATGAGAGTTGCCCTTGTCATGGTGTCTCTTCACAGCCATAGAACAGTGACTAAGACAAGTGTCTTCAGAAATGGTTGCCGTGGGAAACTGAGAGCAATGTGAACTCCTTACAGGGAAGTGCTCTCCGTCTGGCACTAGAATCTTTGTTTAAAAACATGTGGCTTCTGGAGACATCATTATCCATTATAAGTACATCAATTTCAACTTTTTTCTTTTATTTTTAAATTACATATTAGTTTGTTTGTAAAATACTAAGTTTCTATATGACTTTTTTCTTATTTCCTTTGTTTTGATTGACCCTCCACACAACTTCAAACATTTCCCTATGCCCCTGTCTCCATTGAAACCTATCCCACCCCTGATATTCCCTTTCTACTTTCATATCACATGTGTTTTACTGTCTAATCACAAAGACCCTCCTCCCCCCCACCTTGTGACTCTTTCTTGCTCCCTGGCCCCTTTGCGATAGTCACTCTAATATAAACAGAGAAATCTGACATTTCAAAGCTAGGATCTACAGATGACAGAGCATGGGCATTTGTCTTCCTAGGCATTGCTTAATACAGTGTAACATTTTCCAGCTCCATCAGCTTCCATTGGGTATATGTACCACATGTCATTGGCCATTCATCTGTTGATAGGTGTATGATAATTGTATTACCTAGATATTGCAAATAGAGCCACAGTGACTATAGATGAGCAGGTCTCTCTCCTACGTGTGCATGAGCAGAAGCAATATGACTGGATCATAGGGAAGTACTGTTTTTACCTTTCTGAGAAGCCACATTGATTCTTACGTTAGTCTACACTCCTAGCATCAGTGAATAAGGTTTCCCATCACCAGTATTTGCTGTCATATGTTTTCTTGATTGTAGTCATGCTGACTGGGGTTAGATAAAACCTCAAATACTTTTCATTTGCATTCCCATGACAACTAATGATGCTGAATGTATTTTTATAATGTTTATTGGTTACATTTATTCTTTTTAGAGGTCTAATTCAGATCCAGTGCCCAGGCATTAATTAAGTTGTTTGTTAACTTGATGTTCTGAGTTTTTGTTGTTGTTGCTGTTCTTTGTATATCCTAGATGTTTCTTCCTCTCTGTCTACTGCCCCTTCACACTACTGGTGATTTCACAATCTTGTGCCTCTGCACTAGGACTTACACATCTGGGCCAGTGTTGATTTGTTTCTTTTAGCCACTTACATTTTTTAGTGGGATTATTTGCAATGTTCGAGTGGAACAGGTCGCAGCAAAACTGTGCTCAACCTGTAACTCCATCCTGAGACTAAAGGAGCAGCTGCCCTGTAGACCCTGGGCATGTCTCTGTGCGGTCCACTCCAGTGTGAGGCTCAGACCAGATTTCTGCCCTGCATAATACTATACAGTTCTGCCCCAAGTTTCCATCTACCTAGAGGAACCTTGCAGGCTAGACCACACACTACAGGTCATGACGCCTGCTCCGGGTTCCCAATGCAAGCCTTACAGAGAGGGCCTCGGAGCTGCCTGGCTACTGACTCATCAGGATATTTGGAAAAGCTCCTTGTCATTGCTCATGTCACATGTCAAGAAGAGGATCTTCCTGGCACAGGCTTCCCCTCTCCCTGCACCCCTGCTGGCAGGGACTTCTCTTCTTTCCCCTTCCTCTCTCTTCTCTCCCTCCCTCTCTCCTCCCATCCTCTGAAGATCACATTCTTGGGTATACAGTACAAAGTATGAGGCTCTTTTTATCTGAAGCTGGGGCCCTGACCCTTTGCTGCTCTCTCACACTATGAGAACATTCCCCAGTGGGGGCTGAGCCCTCCGGGATGGGCTCGAGACTGTGTCCTGTTCTGGTTTCTTCTTTTTTTCAAGTTTCCACTCTTCCTTCACTACGACAACCAGTGTGACGAACTGTCACCTACTTCACAAGACAGCATTTGTCAGTTATCCCTGACTCAGCCCAAAGAACCTTCAGTGGCCTCTGCATGGCTGTCATCCCCATGTTCACACCTTTATCACAGAAGGAGTTTCAGCATCCCTGTCGGTCACACCCAGGAGGGCCACCACCACCAGGGTCCTGAAAGAGACGGTCAGAAGAAACTCTACGGAGCTAACTAATGTATCTGTTGCCTGACACTTCTGTGTAGTGTGACCCATTGCGAGCTGCTCCCGACAGAACTCAAGGATGTAACCCAGCAGTTCTGTGGTCCCCCAGAGGACATTGGGTCACCAGGATTTATTCATCTTAGGACGTTTCCTATGGGAAGCTTTGACTTAACCATGTAGAACAGAGGAAAGAAAAAGATGGACTGCAGTGGTCACTCAGCTCACTAAGACACTGAGCTGTTTCCACTTCTCAATTTGTGGAATGTCACTCATTTCTCCAGACCAACCATTTGGGACTAAAAATAGGGTCACTTCTCATGGGCATCTTTTCCCTCATTTCACTCTGCAACCATCACAGTGTTAGGTCTCCTGGTCCTTGGTGCCCCATGCCTGGAAGTGTTATCTAGTGTTCCTGTTCCCTGTGGCACCCTGTTTACTTTAAATGGTAAAGTCAGCCCCTGGGACAAACAATAGAGTGCCGTAGGCATCTGGTCATCAAAACAAGGATGGAAGGAAAAGGTTCCAGGCGACCCTGAAGGGTGGACATGGAAAGGAGCGTGATGAGCCAGTATATACCTGTACGGGATTCCTGGCCTCCATTTGTACACAGGAGCTGAGGGAAGATGTGAATGAGACCTATGGTCCTCCCAGACTCTGCAGGCTCTGAATCCAAGTTGAGTGACTCCAAGTTGCAGGTAGAATGCTCATGTTATTACCACAGTTCTTAGTCTTAGAGATTTGTAAGTCAAACACTAAAAACATGTGCCCATCCATTCTGCCATACTGTGCTGACAAAGTACATGTCATAGGCCTGAGAACAACACTGGCTGTAACAGAAGGAGCCAGATTTTCAGAGCTAAGACCGCTTTACACACTCGCTACGTCTGCAGTCCACACCTGAGAGTGGAAACGAGCAGCTTGGCCCCATTGGACGGCATTAAAGACTTCCCAGGAAGTCTGAGAGGAAATCTCCTATCTGATGCAGGGCAGCCAGGCCTCCATGCCAGAGGCAGATTGCTTCAGGAGTTCAGGATGTGTTGATCTGTGTGACACTGAGCAGCCCCATGAGTAGAAACACCCTTCTACCCAGCACTGGCTTATTTCCAAGCCTCCAGCTTTTTAAAGCAGAAACAATGACAATTCTGACCCCTGTCATTTCCTAAGAACACTTATGGGACAAAGTCGGTGCTGCAGTAAACAGCCTGGGAGCCAGAGGTCTCTGGCTCCAGCAAGCATGTTAGGCATGATTCATGTGATGAAAATTCTCTTTCTAAAGAGAGAAAGTCGGGTTAAACAAGGCCCTGCACGCAGTGGTCTTCCTGTAGCTAACAAATCCCAACCCAGTCCTTCAGAACAAGCAAGCGAGCCCAGCCCAGTCCATCAGAGCAGGCTAGCAAGTGTTCATCACCAAGTCTACAGATGGTTTGTGTGACTGTGAGCTCAGACTTGCAGATGGTGGGATGAGAAGATGACAGTGGAGAAGGAGGAAAAGAAGAGGAGGAGGAGAAAAAGGAGAAGGAGGGGGAGGAAGAGGAGGAGGAGAAAAAGGAGAAGGAGGCAGAGGAAGAGGAGGGGAGAAGAAGGAGGAGAAAGAAGAGGAGAAGGAGAAGAAGAGTTGGAGGAGGAGGTAGTGGTGTGTTGAAGACCAGCTTTGATGAAATTTGTACGTTCCAGAGTAGGAATGTGAGGATTAATTAGAATTATTAAGCAAAAGGAACAGAAATATAAGAGAAATAAGAAATAAAAACACAGAACAGAATCAGGAGGGAAATTCAGTGAATCCTAAATCCTGAATCATTTATTTTTCACAGGCTTATATACTTCATTCCAAGGGGAGGAGGGAGGCAACAGACTTCATTAACATATAAGAAATAGACTTGAATTCTCTGACCTTTGGTTCAGGTAGAGTAGATCCACCTATATACCCAAAATACTAATTAACTACACCCTACGTCAGAATCTCTCGTTTGTAGCCACATCTGTTGTCAACAACTTTGAAAGGGCAAAAACAAGCTCAGACTCTCTGACCTCCAGTCAAGGTGGAACAGGCTCACATCTGTGGGCTCTCACAGTGGTGATGATGGTGACAATCATGATAACTGTGATAGACATGAAACACCCACTGACTTGCCTATAGGTCATTCTGATGGAGGCATTTTCTCAGTTGCAGTTCCTCTTTCCCAAATTACTCCAGCTTGTGTCAAGTTGACAAAAAACTAACGCGCATAGCAACATTGTCTAAGAAGAGCAATAGGTCAATGGCATCTAGTTCTCGGTATGGGAGGGGGTAAGGAGAGGGTATGCCTTCAAGGGATGGGGAAACATGTGGGGCCCTCGAGGAAGCTATAGCAAAAAAAGAAAGCAAGGAAGGAAGGAAGGAAGGAAGGAAGGAAGGAAGGAAGGAAGGAAGGAAGGAAGGAAGGAAGGAAGGAAGAAAACCATGGCCTGAAGGAGAGTAACCAGAATCATTTGAAGAACAGAGAAGTGAAGTCACCAGGATTTGGGCATCAGGGTAGCTATGTTCAGGTGCACTTAATCCTGTGAGCTGTGCCTTGGTATTCATGGGACCCCCTTAGAGATACCAAAACCTGAAGACAATGGAGGAGGGACGCAGAGTGCTAGATAGAGAAGGTGGGCACCCGAAGTCCATTGTGGGACAACTGGGCTAAAGGGGTGGGGGGCCTGTCCTGGAGACCAAACCCAAGTCACATCATCAGTGAAGAAAATGGATCAGCTCAAGACACCCAAGACAAAATTCCCAGCACAAAGGAGATTTATTTGCCCCAGAGGGAATAAGAGACAAAGACAGTAGATAGAGGATAAGGAAGAAACGGGGGGGGGGGGGGGGGGGACAAAGAAAGGGAAAGGGGCCAGGGATGCTTGTCCAGGAATATGGGGCCAAAGAACTGCCTTGGATAGAGGGGTGACAAACATGTCCATTAAGTGAATGGCGGTCTATAAAGGTTAACAGAGACCACCCCCCATGTTACAATAAGGTGGTTCATTTTGATTGGGTATGTTAATTAGGTGAACTTAAGGGGACTTTTGATTGCTAGGCTTCAATACTTTGAAAACTGGGCCTTAGTTAGTAGTCAGCCTCAGGAGGAAGACCAAATAAAGGAATAGACCTTGGGGCTAGCTTTAGGAATGTCATCTCTTGGCTTTTAGCAAGGCAAAGGGAGTGGGGGAGGGGCAAGGCTGACTGATTCTGCTGACTAGAGTCCCTTCGGTCCCCAGAAAGGGCATATCCTGAAGGCTTAGCACCTCCTATTGTCACCAAGATGGGGCCTCCTAAAGGGAATTAAGTCATTGTGGCCATGGCCTTAAGGTGTTGTTTGGACCCTAAGTCAGTTTCTCTGTGTGTCTGTGTGTCTGTCTCTCCGTCTCTCTGTCTCTTTCTCTCTCAGGCAGTTTTGTTCCTTCACACGCTACCGCCATCATATGCTGCTTGTCACAGGATTGAAGCAACCAATTATAGAATGAAACTGAAACTTCTGAATCCATGAGCCAAAATGAAACTTTCTTTGTAAGTCAAGTCTATTACCTCAAGTGTTTAGGAAGAAATCTCTTACATAAAATAAGGCACTATGTGTATATAGCCTGCAGGCATTTCCACAAGCTATAAATCTTCTCCAGATGACTTATAAAGCCTAATGCAAGGTAAATGTTATATAACAATTTTACTATGCTGTAAGGGAATAAAGAATAATGAAGAAAGTATATCTCTTTTATATAGTAAAGATGCAGTACTATTAAAAAAAATATTTTTATCAGAATTTGGTTGAATCCACAGATCCGAACCCATGGATATCAAGACCAACTACATACTCAAGGCCAAGAAAAGATCATACTGAGTAAATAGCTTACTAGATAGATGAGGTCCGAAGAAGCTCTGGCTGTCCTGACTAGTCTCATCAGCCTGGCCTACCTACCCTGAACATCCCATCCACCATTGCAGCCGTGTCCCACACAAGGACACTGCTCCCATCCTCCTCTGCTCTGTGCTTTCTCTGCCATGGTTTCCATCACTTTCAGACTTGCTCTATAATTTGTGAATCATACCAATTACTCGATGGCTGCCTGCCCCTGTCCCATCCCACCCTCAGCTGATGTGTTCTGTAATTCCAGAAGAGTCAGTGTCCAGTTTCCCCCTGAGATACCCCAGTGCCTGGGGCCATGCCTGGCACTTAGTAGGAGTTCACAGATATTGCCGGAGGAGGTGATCTGCCTTGGACCTGAACAGGCCCACCTGGTGGCCCGCATGCCCACTCCTGGCTGGTAATTGCTCAGCTGCAGCTCTCCGGGCAGCTTCCCTGCACAGACTCTGACCCAGCCCTCCATCCAGACGTGGATCTCCCTTCACCACTGATTGGATCCAGATGGGGTCTCAGTTGTAACACAGTTGAGCACCGAGTTCAGCAAAGTAAGTGAATTACCAAAATGTAGTCATTATAATCCATCTTCATCTTCGTGACACACTTGGCAAGCTATAATGAACCAGGACTTTAAAAGTGAATGCGAATCTGCAGACTTCTCAGCTCTGCCCGCAGGACCCAAATCTGGCAGGGTTGTCATGTCCCTTGAGCTATTAGATGGGATGATGAGCACTTCTACCACACTCTCAGCCTTCGTACACTACTAGCCCGAGAGAGGGCTCTGTGATCACTCACCCTAAAACAGCGGACTCGAGCAGACCTCGAAGGTCATGTAAACAAATTCCATCTGCTTGAAACCCGTACCAGTCAATCACAGCTACCACTCTTCCGGGCTGTGCCAATGCCTGTTTTCCCTACTCTCATCCCAGATGTCCCACACACAGAGCAGATGAGTCAGCCCGCAAAGCACCCAGCCTAAGCATGACGAGCGAGACACAGAGCCCACGCTGGACTCCCACTCGGGGCTTCTGACCGCCATGCTCTGCATCCTAGGGGAAAGCACCAAGGGAAACACAAGGGTTTCTGGGCCTAAGTCTACTCACTCAGTCTTATCAGCATTGAAAGAGACAGGGCCAGACACTATTGCTTCCCAGTGTTCTGTAACAGGAAGTGCCTAGTGGGGCTATAACATGCTCCTGCCAGAAAAAGAACCTGAATTTAATCAGAGTGTAGATATGACTACCAGCTTTCAGGAAGTATGGAAGATAAAAACACTCCAATAAGAGATCAGTCAGCTAAATGTCCCCACAGGACAAGGAGGCATAACCCAGTTTCCTCAAGTAAATGCCTAATAAAGACCTTGTCTGCATCCTGTCTTCTACCAACGAAAGAACGGTTTCAATGTGTTGTGTCTGCTTGGTATTAATGGTTGTGGTATTCGGTGTGAAAATAATATAATGACTTTTTAATCCTCTTCTGTAAACAATACAGATGGATTGTGAGCAAAACATGGTATCTAGAATTTCAAAAGACTTCAGAGGAAAAAATAAAAATGACGAAAGTGCTGATAATTACTGAGGCAGACTGGGACACAGGCGAGAGGGTACACTTGCTGTTTTTCTTCCTCATACATTTAACAGTTTCCACAGCACAGTGACCTGAGAAGAACAAATAGTGCCTGGTAAGCCAAGCTTTTAATGGTAAAGAAACAACCTAACTTGACTTAAATACAGTCAAACACATCCTCTGAAAGCTTTTCTATCATGAGAGACAGTTGCTGATTTAGGAGTTCTCACGGGCTTCCCAGGCACATGCAGAAGGAGGATGACCGCATGAGAAAAAGACACAGTTGGAGAAGAGTTGTGTGTTTTAGAACGCAAGACACTTCCATGTATGTCATGAATGCGGAGGTGTTTATAAAATATATTCTGTAAAAATACTAATTTGATCATTAAATTTATGGTTTTGTAAGTTGATGAGATAGGACAGTATCTCCCCACAAGTGGGCAAGAGGAACCCAAGCAGAAAGACTGGAGCGAAGAACAGGAAGATCTGCAGGTGTTGATGAGCAGAAGGGAAGAAACAAAGAGCAGACTCGCTTGTAATAGAATCATCACATACTGAAAAAGATGCCAAGAGCCCCGTCCCTTTGCAAGGCTAGTGTTCTCATCGTCTCCTGTGGGTGAAAGTTCAAGAGCACAGCCCCACTTCACTGCTGTTTTGTCAATTAGCTCATACTTCCTACATATCTGCAGGACAGGCCGCAAAGTCACATCACACAGTGCACCATTCTTGGGGCTTGTGTTTGTCCATCAAAAGTAAAAATAAGAACAGCATGGTCTGACCTTGAGTAACGTCTCGGCAGATCTCCTACATACAAGTGGTCAGCCACGACCGAGGACTCTTAGCCAGGGCAGCGGGCAGGAGGCTGGAATCCTGATGCCAGCCCTGTGTTATGATTCAGCTTTCTTCTCGCCCTCCAGATGGAAACTTTGAACATGAGTCTGTAACTTCTAGAAGCTCGGAAGAGAACCAGATTTTTTGGTTTGGCTAATGTGGATAAGTAGCCTATTACAAGCCCGATTTACCAAGTAGCAGTTGGTGCCTAAGACTAAAATAATTTTTTAAAAAAAATGGTTTTCATCAGTCATGTCACAGCTTGAGTCCCAGAATCTTAATCTACATGATAAACAACACCTTGGGATAGTTTAATCCCACAACCTGTTGGTCCAAACATTAATTTTTAATCCTCAATGGCAAGTGTGATGTAAGTGTAAAAAGAACGCCAGGTATCCTAAAATGAATTCTTAGACCTTTCCAGAAGCAGATCCAGATTTGCTTAGGATTTACCTCGTGGAGAAAAAACTCAGAACTCTTGAGCTGAGTTTGCTGCTCAGATCACTCCAGTTTCTATTAACTCAAGCACAGGAGGTCTGTGCAGGAACTGGTTTAGCAGGGCTGGGCCCTAGAGTTCCAGGCCAGCCCAGCATCCCTGAGAAACTGGGCCCTTGATGCCATGCAAAACTTCAGGCTGCAGACCACAGGCTCCAGGCCCTGGAGAGGTAGATCCACAGAATCCCAACCTCTGCTGCCAATCTGATAGGGCTGAAGAACCAAAGTTCCTCCGTTTTGTACTCCACCTCCCTGGAAAGCACAGATAACCGCAGGTCAGCCAATAGAAAACTTGACAAGCAGCAGGTGAGCTTCAAAAATAAAATTTCTGAAAACTCCCTAGACACAAGCCAATCAGGATTGAACCTGTCACCCTACACCCTGTTAATGTAACTTTTCTGGGTACATCCTCTGGCCACTATGCTGACGAGGTCCCTGCTGGCTTGTAATCGTGCACATAATAAACCTTGCTTTTGCATTTCGGTGAGTTGGTCTCCCTGGTGGTCTTTTGGGGTCCCCACAGACTGGGCAAAACAGGGCAGTGGCATACGTGTGAAACCCATGAAGGAGAGATGATAAATAAAATGATCACGTCTGTGATGAAATCTCCATGCTGAATTTAGAGGGAACGCTTCGGCATCATCCAGATTAAAATCTAAACTGAGTGTGGCAGTTTCCTAGAGACATGAGGAGGCAGTGAGTCAGGACCAGAAGAGGAGATACTGATGCTGTCGCCTGAGCTGGGAACAGAAAGTGAAAGCGATGGCTGCAGAGAATACCTTCCGCCTTCCGCCTTCCGCCTTCTGCGTGGGTGACATCCTAGATGGAGCTCTGAGTGCAGTTTGAACGTGCTGGAAGAGCTGTGCAGAATGATGAGAAAATCGGTAACCACGTGATGAAGGGGCACTGGACCTAGAGAGCTGGGCTGCATCTGGGGTCAAGGCCGTTAGTGGCAGGATTCGATTCATGTCAGTTGCTTCCTGGAGCCCTTCTTCAGGTTAATAAAATACCTAACAATACCTAATAGTACTAAAGATGTTTGAAATTCCCAACTCAGGGGCCCATTTTTTGTATATGCTCATGTTAGTTAATGTGCACATCTGATCTTAATATTTGTGCAGATTTATAGGTAAAACACTAAAACCATTAAATCCATATTCACTAAATTAGCAGGCATATATATGGCATAAACTCCTTTAGAATGTGAGCATAGGTCATGTTTTAGACCCCTCAATCTTCCCTGACAACCGTTTTGTACAAAACCAAAGCTAAGAAAATAGCTGCTGGTTAATATGAGGGTAAGGTACGGTCAGCCTGTGCCTATGGATGGGGCTAGATTAGAACCATTGCCAGAACCAACTAGTTGAAAGTTCTGCAAAAGATTCAGGCGGTGGAGATGGGGGGGGGGGGGGACAGGATGATGACCGTGTGCGCATGGCACATGTGAGTGGGTGAGCGGCCCATGCTGTGTGAGCCCAATCCTCTCTGAGTCTTCGAATCTGGGTCCCAAGTCTCCACCATCACATCTGTGTATTTTGAGTGGAGTTGTCCTTAATTGTTAAATTGAATTGTTGCACTTAATTGTTAAATGTGTCCAAAACAAAGTACAAACAGCACAATTCCATCATCATGCTGCAGAACGATGGCCATGTCTCTCAATTTTTTGGTCAAAGCTATTTTAATGTTCTAATGAAAACTCTTCTATTAAAATCATCTGCACAGCGTGGAGATGATGAGCTCGTCAACATTTGCTTTCCAAAATCCCTGTACTATTTTTTTTTCTTTGAAATTCCAAGTGACTAATAAACCATGCTGCAAATCCACAGTCTCTTTCCCCAGAAAACCCTAGTGGGCAAATAGCAATGTTCCCCTTCGGGTCCAGGAAATGGTATCTCATGATTAGATTAGTCGGAGCAGTACTGCTCCGTGTGTTTCCTATTGCAGGGTTTGTAGCAGATGGGCTAGACATTCTCAGGCTGAAGTAAGTTTTGAGTTTGCCAACCTCGGTTAAAAAGCTTTAAAATGTTTGCTTTGGATTGAATGACTACACAATGGGAAAAGAACCATATGCAATCCTTATCGCTTAGGGAAAATAGTCTACAAAAATACTGGATTTCATTACGGCCCCGTTTGGTGTGACCAGGCTGCAGTTTGGTCGTTACAGAAATCGCATCATTAGAACACCGCGAGTCTGCTTAGTGTTACCCTTAGCTGCAAGGCCAGCCAGCCTGCCATCCCAGCCTCCCGCATCTGTGTGCTTACCCGCTGTGATTCATTACAATAACAGGAATTTGCTGCTGTTGTGATTGAAATAAATCAGCTTTGTGGTCTGGGCAGCCCCTTGTGATAACCAGGGCTCCACCTCAAATTTGCTGCCTGCTCTTAAGTCCTCTGCTGTAAGGTCTGGCCAAAGACGCAAACAAACAGATACTAAACATGTCAGGAATTTATATATAAAGTACTTACTGTGGGCCAGGAATTTAGCTAGAAACTTTTGCTACATTAACTCGTTTCATCTAACATCCCAACAAGGGTGAGTGTAGGATTCCCCTAATCTGCTGTAGACTAGTAAGGGATTGCTACCCTCAGTTAACGTGCTCATGGTCTCCCAGCTGACACACACTCTGCTGGCTGAAGAGCCCTGGTTCTGAACCGCTGTTCTTTCACACGGGCATGCTGGCACCAGCCTGAGGTCTGGGAGTCCTTTCCATTCATTTCTGCTTGCTGAAGGTCCTGGGGGGAAGGACAAGTCTAAGTTGGTCACACGCTCCCCAGACCACCCAGGTGACTGTACAGGTGGAGTTCATCATTGCCCATGGATTAGGCTGGTTCCAATGCTGCTGTAACTTCTCTTTTCTTTTTTTCTACTCTAGTATTTACTAACACAACAGGAATTTAACATTTCATTTTTTGTATGACATATAATCTGTGTGTGTGTGTGTGTGTGTGTGTGTGTGTGTGTGTGTGTGTGTGATATCTTGGAGTTTAGCCTGCATGTCTACTCACACTGGTCACTTTAACGGAAGTGTCCAGGGGTGGGGCCACACCTATGTTAAATAATTCACAAGACTAATTGCCCCACAAAAGTCTCAGGGATTGTGGACTGATTTCTTGTTTTCTGCAACCCTCTTAGCTGATGTCCCCACTAGTGTATTTACTTAAGTGCCTCGATTTATGATTTTCCTTATTCTGTTATTGTAAAAAAAATCATGAACCTGTTACCATGTTGGAACATGGTATGAGGAGTACCCTGAATTTGTGGTCACAAGACATGGTGGCTCATATTTGATTCCAGAATAAACTCTGTCCCCTTGGGCTGTGCTTTGGCATCAACACTGAAGAATGGCAGCCTCTTGAAGGAGTCGGGAAAGGCAGCAGTGAGTGGCGTGGGCTCTGGCGCTCTTCCACCCTTGGCAGCATCGTCTATCTCATCCCTCGGCTTGTGTGGTTCAGAGTGCATGGGCTATACTGTTGTCATCCACTTCCCATTCTGATAGCTACTGCGGTGCCACCTCCTGAGGACTTCCCAGACCGCCGTGCCTGACCCACCCCACTGCTCTTGATCTTGCAGTTGAATATAGTAAGGCAAAAAGCAAAGGTGCATTATTAAATGAAAGGATTCTCTCTATTTAAAAGACAGTTTAATTAACGAAGAAACTGGTGAGAAAACCTGATGGAACTATTTTTTTTCAAATGATACTGGAACTAAAATATTATCTGTGGCTTGAATGTGTTTAGGTGGAACCCTAAAGAAGGGATTAAGGCAGCAGGAATTTATCGGGTGGACCAGGACTCCTCACAGGAACAGCATCTCAGGAAAGGATTTGCACGCGCACACACACACACACACACACTCTGTCTTGCCCTTCTGCCTTCCACCATAGAATTATACAATAATAAGGCTGTTGCCTACAATAAACCCTCAATCTTGAACTTCCTAAACTTTGGAACTATACAAAATAAATCTATTTTTCAATAAATTATCTAGTCTCGGGTATTCTGTTATAGTAGCACCCAACAGCCCAAGATTTGATATCCATATTTTTGATTTCCAAAGCCTACTAATAGCTTCTTAGTGTGCTGTTTTAGTTGGGCATAGTCCCACCTATTCAGAACGCAGGATCTAGGTTAGCTTGGGCGGCCCCACCTAGTACCTGGTAGTCTGTGCAGCACTTGTAGGAATGGATGGCTCATCCAAGCAGCTTAAGCATATTCCTCTATATGCTAATGACGACTGGTGCACACTGCTTGATAAGACACACGCCTATGCAAAATGTCCACAGCCGCATCAGGACTCATCCTGGACACAGGTAACGTGCTGCGCTGCTCTTCTTTTCAATTCCAAGGCCAGTGAGCCCTGTTTGTCACTCACCACGACTGTCTTGCAATTCCTTTTTTATCTGTGTTGTCGCTCATGTTGGCTAGGTTTAGAGAGAGCAAAACACCTTCCTGACTCCCTCAGAGAGGTGAAATGAGAATCTATAGTGTCAGGATATCGTACAAATGTCCCCAAGTCCGGGTCTGAGCAAGGTAACTTACCACCAGGTCAGGATAGATGGAGACCTCAGCAGACCCTTCACAGACATAGAGTACAGCCAGACAGGAGGGGGCTCTCAACCTTGCAAGGTATAGGGGTCACCAGGTGGAGAGCAGGGAGCAGAGACTGGGGTTATGATGGAGGAGTTACTTTCATTTAATAAAGAAACTGCCTTGGCCCATTTATAGGCCAGCCCTTAGGTGGGTGGAGTAAACAGAAGAGAATGCTGGGAGAAAGAAGCCGAGTGAGTGAGTCGCCATGATTCTCCCACTCCAGACAGATGCAGGTTAAGATCGTTCCTGGTAAGCCAGCTCGTGATACTACACAGAATATTAGAAATGGGTTAGATCAATATGTAAGAGCTAGCCAATAAGAGGCTGGAACTAATGGGCCAGGCAGTGATTAAAAGAATACAGTTTCCGTGTAATTATTTCGGGGCATAAGCTAGCCATGTGGGCGGCTGGGTACCGGGGACGCAGCCCCGCCCCTCCTTTTACAACAGAGTGGCGCCCAGCGTGCTAATGAACTCCACATAAAACCTGAGAGGGCTTAAAAAGGAGAGAGAGAGAATTTAAGACAGTGTTTTGCTGTTTGTGGGTTGCGTGCCGCAAAGAAATTGTCCTGACTCAGCAGCAGGAAAAAAACTGCCTGTTTTAAAATGCCGGCTTTCTGGGCTGTGCCGCCATCACGATCTCTGTCTGGCTCCCGCTGGAGACAGAGCTTTTGAATGGAGCATTTGGAGTAAAGTGCTACGATTTGTTTGATGGCAACTAGACTCACTGTGTGCCTAAAAGGAAGTCATTTTGTGCTGCGGCTCAGAGGCACAAACAGCTCCACCATGCTACTGGTGCAATGTGCAAGGATCAGAGGCACGAGCGGCTCCGCCATGTTGGACTGGGCGGGGCAAGCAAGCAGTACCTGTTTTTGACCTAGGAATGTCACAGCTTAGATTCTTAAGCACTTAGTGATTTAAAAGCACAAAACAAAGTGCTCCTGGATAGTAAAAAAACTTACAGATTCACAATAGAACTGATTCAGACACTGTTGGATGAATGTACGTAGGCTTGAGAGAGAGAAAAAAAATATATATATAAAGAATAAAGTTAATGTCTTAAAAAAAAGGGTAAAGTCTTTAAAGAGACAGAGTACAGATAGTTGTAGATTAAAAGAAATAAAGAAAAATAAGCCACATAAAAATGGAAAATTCACAGAGAGTCTGGATTATTTGTATTATTGTGTTTTCTTTAAAATTTTTGACTGTAAAGGAGCTAAGTGCAGAGAGACATTTCATTATATGGGCTGCCAAGCTAAACCAGAATGGATACAAAGGTATTATGATTTCAGAATATGGGTCTAAGGATATGATGCTTTGGAGAGGGTCTTCTTTTGTTTTCACAGAGGATGAGACTCTGTGGATTGTGTCTATCCCAATGTGGTATGATAGACCACGCCCTCCTGAAAGGTTGCTGTGAACACCTTCAGAAAATTACTTCATTCAACTGCCGATTGAGATGACCCTGGCACACAGGTTACACCATGAAAGACCTAATTAACGACGCCCCCATTCAGCAGGAAGCAGTTTGGAGAGAAAAACTGCGCCCATGTTCCCAAATATGGTTTATAAATGTTCTTTTACATTTAAAGGGGGATATCATATAGATATAAATAATTTGCATTGGTATGGATTATAAGGTCAATTTTGTTATGTGTATATGTATTTCTGATCTTGATTAAGGTATTGTGATTGTGTAGTTCATTTAAAAATGTAATGTATAATTAGGAAATATAGGTTGCTAATGGATAATCATATATAATAGTAAAGCTTGTAGTTGTGTTAGTTAGATTTTCTAGATGTGCATAGATATATTTCAGCTAGATAGGCATTCTTCATATCTTTCAAAGACTGCAGAATATGGCATTTAATGTTTTAATAACTTAGGGCTTTTCATGATAATGAGACACGTCTGCTCCTGGTAGCACCAATCTTCTTCAAGAGGAAGATGGGCACCGAAGAGGCTCCTTATGGAGTTTGATAGCCATTTGGGCAAGAAACTGCTCTTGCATGGACTGTTGCATAAGCTGGATACAAAGAACCCACAGAGAGAGAACTGCTGAACTTGCCTAAAGGTGAGATGGTCTTTCGGGGTTCCTGACTCACGAAAGAGTCTGTGAGACATTCTGCAGGACACAGCAGATAGTGACTGAACTGTCTTTGGAATTTCCTGCTTCATGAAAATGTGTCTGCTGGATACTGTGGGCCTGTAGGCCAAAGATGGATGCCCCAACGGTACAAAAGAACTTTGGGTGACTGTCCAGGCAGCGAGATGTCTCTGTCATTTCTAAAGCTTGAAGTTTCTTATTTCTTGTTTGCTTAGGTAATATTATATCCTTCTGAAGTCTTTGATGGAGTTGAAGAATGATTAGTTATAGTTATAGTTTTCCTTAATTATGATAAAAGATAAAATAGATATAAATATTGTAACTGTAATTCTTGCTTGATAACTATTTTGTTATATGTAATCTTACTATGTTAAATTGAAAGCCATTTTTTGTTTAAACAAAAAAAGGGGAAATGATGGAGGAGTTACTTTCATTTAATAAAGAAACTGCCTTGGCCCATTTATAGGCCAGCCCTTAGGTGGGTGGAGTAAACAGAAGAGAATGCTGGGAGAAAGAAGCCGAGTGAGTGAGTCGCCATGATTCTCCCACTCCAGACAGATGCAGGTTAAGATCGTTCCTGGTAAGCCAGCTCGTGATACTACACAGAATATTAGAAATGGGTTAGATCAATATGTAAGAGCTAGCCAATAAGAGGCTGGAACTAATGGGCCAGGCAGTGATTAAAAGAATACAGTTTCCGTGTAATTATTTCGGGGCATAAGCTAGCCATGTGGGCGGCTGGGTACCGGGGACGCAGCCCCGCCCCTCCTTTTACAACAGAGTGGCGCCCAGCGTGCTAATGAACTCCACATAAAACCTGAGAGGGCTTAAAAAGGAGAGAGAGAGAATTTAAGACAGTGTTTTGCTGTTTGTGGGTTGCGTGCCGCAAAGAAATTGTCCTGACTCAGCAGCAGGAAAAAAACTGCCTGTTTTAAAATGCCGGCTTTCTGGGCTGTGCCGCCATCACGATCTCTGTCTGGCTCCCGCTGGAGACAGAGCTTTTGAATGGAGCATTTGGAGTAAAGTGCTACGATTTGTTTGATGGCAACTAGACTCACTGTGTGCCTAAAAGGAAGTCATTTTGTGCTGCGGCTCAGAGGCACAAACAGCTCCACCATGCTACTGGTGCAATGTGCAAGGATCAGAGGCACGAGCGGCTCCGCCATGTTGGACTGGGCGGGGCAAGCAAGCAGTACCTGTTTTTGACCTAGGAATGTCACAGCTTAGATTCTTAAGCACTTAGTGATTTAAAAGCACAAAACAAAGTGCTCCTGGATAGTAAAAAAACTTACAGATTCACAATAGAACTGATTCAGACACTGTTGGATGAATGTACGTAGGCTTGAGAGAGAGAAAAAAAATATATATATAAAGAATAAAGTTAATGTCTTAAAAAAAAGGGTAAAGTCTTTAAAGAGACAGAGTACAGATAGTTGTAGATTAAAAGAAATAAAGAAAAATAAGCCACATAAAAATGGAAAATTCACAGAGAGTCTGGATTATTTGTATTATTGTGTTTTCTTTAAAATTTTTGACTGTAAAGGAGCTAAGTGCAGAGAGACATTTCATTATATGGGCTGCCAAGCTAAACCAGAATGGATACAAAGGTATTATGATTTCAGAATATGGGTCTAAGGATATGATGCTTTGGAGAGGGTCTTCTTTTGTTTTCACAGAGGATGAGACTCTGTGGATTGTGTCTATCCCAATGTGGTATGATAGACCACGCCCTCCTGAAAGGTTGCTGTGAACACCTTCAGAAAATTACTTCATTCAACTGCCGATTGAGATGACCCTGGCACACAGGTTACACCATGAAAGACCTAATTAACGACGCCCCCATTCAGCAGGAAGCAGTTTGGAGAGAAAAACTGCGCCCATGTTCCCAAATATGGTTTATAAATGTTCTTTTACATTTAAAGGGGGATATCATATAGATATAAATAATTTGCATTGGTATGGATTATAAGGTCAATTTTGTTATGTGTATATGTATTTCTGATCTTGATTAAGGTATTGTGATTGTGTAGTTCATTTAAAAATGTAATGTATAATTAGGAAATATAGGTTGCTAATGGATAATCATATATAATAGTAAAGCTTGTAGTTGTGTTAGTTAGATTTTCTAGATGTGCATAGATATATTTCAGCTAGATAGGCATTCTTCATATCTTTCAAAGACTGCAGAATATGGCATTTAATGTTTTAATAACTTAGGGCTTTTCATGATAATGAGACACGTCTGCTCCTGGTAGCACCAATCTTCTTCAAGAGGAAGATGGGCACCGAAGAGGCTCCTTATGGAGTTTGATAGCCATTTGGGCAAGAAACTGCTCTTGCATGGACTGTTGCATAAGCTGGATACAAAGAACCCACAGAGAGAGAACTGCTGAACTTGCCTAAAGGTGAGATGGTCTTTCGGGGTTCCTGACTCACGAAAGAGTCTGTGAGACATTCTGCAGGACACAGCAGATAGTGACTGAACTGTCTTTGGAATTTCCTGCTTCATGAAAATGTGTCTGCTGGATACTGTGGGCCTGTAGGCCAAAGATGGATGCCCCAACGGTACAAAAGAACTTTGGGTGACTGTCCAGGCAGCGAGATGTCTCTGTCATTTCTAAAGCTTGAAGTTTCTTATTTCTTGTTTGCTTAGGTAATATTATATCCTTCTGAAGTCTTTGATGGAGTTGAAGAATGATTAGTTATAGTTATAGTTTTCCTTAATTATGATAAAAGATAAAATAGATATAAATATTGTAACTGTAATTCTTGCTTGATAACTATTTTGTTATATGTAATCTTACTATGTTAAATTGAAAGCCATTTTTTGTTTAAACAAAAAAAGGGGAAATGATGGAGGAGTTACTTTCATTTAATAAAGAAACTGCCTTGGCCCATTTATAGGCCAGCCCTTAGGTGGGTGGAGTAAACAGAAGAGAATGCTGGGAGAAAGAAGCCGAGTGAGTGAGTCGCCATGATTCTCCCACTCCAGACAGATGCAGGTTAAGATCGTTCCTGGTAAGCCAGCTAGTGGTACTACACAGAATATTAGAAATGGGTTAGATCAATATGTAAGAGCTAGCCAATAAGAGGCTGGAACTAATGGGCCAGGCAGTGATTAAAAGAATACAGTTTCCGTGTAATTATTTCGGGGCATAAGCTAGCCATGCGGGCGGCTGGGTGCCGGGGACGCAGCCCTGCCGCTCATATTACAACAGGGTTACAGCTGTCACTAGTGAAATGAGAAGGCCCTACATGTGACTCTGGGAGAAGAAATAATCACACAAACGTAACAGTCACTGCTTACTGGCTTTGCAGAAGCCTTTGGACTGCCTCTTCAGGGCTGGTAGGTCCCCCAGCCAGCAGAAACACTAATAAAATGGGATTGCCCTCGGGGGGCCTGATTTTCTGACTTCTATTCTCCATTCAACTATATTCCTCTTGAGGACATGGGTGCTTTTGATCCACAGAAGAGAGAACCTTAGTAAGGGGCATCTCCACCCTTTGTGTCAGTCTGAGACACTAGAACGGAAGAGCACCAACAGAAGAGAAATTTACCAAAGCGATATAGGAAGGGCTCTCCGAGAGACAGCCTGAGTTCTCAAGCAGTGGACTGAGCTCACATTTAGAAGGCGGTATTTACTTTTCCTGGATATGGCCAAGCAGGAGCTAAGCTGCCTCCTAGAAAGCAGTCTGTGGAGAAAATTCACACACATTCAACGTGACGCAGGTCTCTTCCATAACAGGATTCCACGGCAGGACTCCTAGGGCTCACTTGGTAAGGCGGCTGCTGCTTTCAAAGGCAGGGTTCTCCAGAGAAACATGCTAGTAAGATATATATATATATAACTTTGTGGACAGAGATTTATCATGGGAACTGGCTCGTAAGATTGCAGAGATCGAGAGTCCCAGGACCTGCCGTCCGCAGACTAGAGGCCCACAGGAGTTGATGGAGTGATCCAGTTCAAATCTGAAGGCCTGAGTGTCAGTGGAGTCCAGGACAGTCTGAAAGCCTGTGAACCAGACATGCTGACATAAGAGGCGGGGGAAATATATGTGACAGCCACAGAAAGAACTGGCCCTTCCCTGACCTTTCCCGTCCTGAACAACTGGGTGCCCTCCAAGAATGGCAAGGGTCCACCTTCTTCACTCATTTGAGACGAATCGCTTCTGGGGAGACCCTCACAGATGCCAAAAAAAAAATGTTTTACCTGCTCTCTGAGCATTCTCAGTCCAAGTGGGCACATATGATCAACCACCACAGCCGGTAAGGAGCTATCAAGTGGTCCCCTTAACACTTACCAGTTAACTTGCTAAGGAGGGCTGGACTATGCATCCCTGGTCTTTCTAGGTGATCAAAGTCCTCATTCACGGATAGGACACCTAGCAATTAAACATCACCCCATGTTCTTCCCTTCCCACCTTCCCCTCTTTCTGCAAAATCTCATCTTGTGATGTAGGCCTCCATCACTTTTAAGTTATACATCATCAACAACAACAAAAAAAAAAAAATCCACAGAAGCCAGAGAGGGCTGGGCTTTGCCCCTGCCGCTGCTCTTCTCCCCTGGGAAGGAGGGATTTCAGCATATTGCTAATCTGCAGCCGCATTCCATTCCCATGACACGTATGTGCGAAAGGGCGTGTTCTTTGAGACACAAAAGTTTGAATCTCATCTCTACATCTGGAGCTGAGTAGGGAAATTACCTTAGTTAAACAGATCAAAATTCAAATTTGTTGCTCCCCACATAGAGCATTCTTAGTCTCTTGGGACCAAACCTGGTATTCTAAAAAGTCGTTCCCGCTGGCACTCGTGCGCCTGCCCACCTATGGGCAAATGCCCACTTCTGATTCGTGGACTGGGGAGAAGGGATCTGCTCTTTATTTTGCAGTGTGTTAAAGAGATCTACAGTTTAATTAAAAACGTAAGCTAGAGCTAGAAGAAAAATAAATACAAAGTCGAATAGCTGCTGAGACCACGCCTCCTCCTGGCTAAGACTGTTGGTCCTCCCTCTCCCTCCACTGGAATAATAGATACATTCTTTGTTCTAAATGAATTGACTTGAGTTTTTGGCATCCTGTGGATTGCTCCAGCCCCAGGTAGTAAAAACTGTTGGCTGTGGGAAAGTAGTTAGGGAAATAGTCATAGATCAACGTATACATAATTAAAGTCTGAGAAGCGGATTGTTTCCCCAGCAAACAGGTCTAACCCAGAAAAGAGGAAACACAGAGCACCGGAACGGGCTGAATGGTCTAATTGTGTCAGGCAACAGAGAAAGGAGGCTGTGAGGCTCGCCCCATCCTTCGAGCCAGCCAGAATTCCCTCTGAGCCACTCGTGAGAAACACTTTACTAAGCTGCTGGAATCCTCGTTACATGTGAACTAGAACATCTTGTGTAGACAAAGCAAGACTTCAAGGTTGGAGGGGATCTTCCCGCTGGACTCCCCTTGACCTTGGTGGGATCTTTCCTTGGCACGCCTTCTTTGTTTGAACTGTGTAATCTCAGGTTCCCATCACCACCTAAGCCTGCTGTCATTCAGTGACAAGTCCCTGGGGTCTCATTTGCAAGACCTAACTGGATGCTCCCGCTTGGCTGCTGAGCATCTCTGCTAGGTAATACCTTTCCCTGTCAGTGTGCCACTCCTCCTGCCTTCTCTGTCCTCAGCAACTCTCTCTGTGACCCGAGGAAGCCTGGCCATCATTCTGTGCTGCTCTGGCTGTAGAACTGTAATACACCAGGCAACATTGCTCACTGCCCTGAATGTTGTGTCTGGATCCCAGATTCCGCCATGCCTGCTCACCCCTAGACATGGGCATGATGGGGGCATAAATGAGCTCCTTCTGATGCTTCTGACCAGACTCACCCATCTTCTCCTGCCATCCTGCTCAGCCTGCATCGATTCTAAGACAGACCCCACCATGCTCTACTTCACGTCGCTCTGACAATTCACTGGATCCAAACTGTCAAGCCACCTGTTTGAGAAGTCCCACCCACAGTTCTGCTCTGAGCCCTGAGGGACACTCCCGTGTTGGTCCCAAGTGGCCATGTCATCCTCCTTGGAACCTTGGTCCAGGTCTGGGGCTCCCTCTGTATTCCACACATAGCAGCCCCAGACCCGCGCTGCGGCCCCCATGCTCTGTATGACTCTCACCTCCTATTAGCTACAGCAGGACTGCTTCCGCCAGTACGGACCCCAAAAGCCTGCACCCACCTGGCCGCTCAGCCCCACTCACACAACCTTCAATTAGGATCTAGTCACATGAGGTTCTCCCTCAAGTGAGCCCCACACCTCCCTGCCTCTGTCATTTGCCCCAAATATTATCACCTCCTCCGTCCCCAGTTACCTGCCTTATGGCTCTCCTGCAAGACTGCTCTCACCACCTCCAACAAGCCAGTCAAATGCTGCCAAGAAGACGCCAGGCTGAATGGACAGAACTGACGACATACTAACATGGGTGAACCTTCTGCGTGTATATGAGTAGGGATGTTACAGTGCCGCAGCTTTGTGGGGAGGCATAACCTCTACCAACTATTGGGGGGTATGTATGTGTGTGCACGCACACGCGTGCATGCACGTATGCTTGCATGCATGCGTAGAAAATAGAGGTACTAAGTAGCTGGCCAGTGCTATATCAATGAACCCCATTCCTGGCCCATTTTTCCATTTTTCTGTTTTGAAACAGGGTCTGGCTCAGTTGTTCAAGCTGGTTTTGAACCGGCTCTGTGGTGCAGGCTGGCCTTGAACTTACGATCTTCCTGCCTCAGCCTCTTGAGTAGCAAGAATTACAGGTCTGCCCCAGGCTTGGCCTTCACTAAATCCAGTCCCAGTTAAAGATCTCTACTGTGGCTGTGTGGTTAGCTAACAGGAAAGACGAAAGTAGTGGGAGAATATTTTTGGCACACACCAGCTACTAAAGTCTACACACAGACTTCTGACCCTACATAGCAAAGTAGGCTGATGTATCTCTTCCATCCCAGAGCCTATTGTGATCAGTTAAAAATAATGACAAAGTCAGCAAATATCCAAGAAAAAAAAAGGAGAAAATTAAAAGCTCCAAAGAGTTTCTGACTCTGGGTTAAAAAGAAAGTATAGAGGAAGCTCCCTGGATGGGCACTGGGGTCAGGCAGGAGCACTAGGGCCCTGGATGAGCATTGGGAACAGGGAGACCTACTTGATACGGTACCAACCAAACTCACCCGGCCCAGGACTGTACCTGCCCTGGGCTGACAGTAGAACTGATTTCCATCCTACCTGCTCTTGCCAGTGCTCTGATACTACCAGAAAAGAAGCCGTATCCCAGCAGCCTTGGTGAGGTGAGACTGGACAGCTGAGCAGAGAAAATGGTCTCTGAGCTTCACCGTGAACACCACGCACTAGCTCTTCAGCAGTATAAATGACCAATGGTCACCCAGAATTTGAGGGAACTCAACGGCTGACAGGAACCACAGCAGCCAAAGCACCGGGCCTAAAGTTCATGAGAAGACATGAGTGAATGAAACTCTCATAGCTAGTGTCCTGGGGTATTCCAGGGCAATAAGTTGATGACCATAAAAACCAGGTTCCTCTCAAACACGGCCTACTAAGGAAAAAAAAATCAGATAGTTCCCAGACAAAGAACTCAGTGCTAGAAACAGAAATATTCCCACATCTGGAAAATTGGCACAAGGTAGACCAAGTTCATCAGAGATTATTACAAAGAGGAATGTCCTATCTCCTTACCGAAAGACATTGTACAGACAGAATTAGGGACTCCAAGACAATTTCATTTATCCGACCAGGATAAACAAATGAAAACTTCGGTGTCTGTATTAGTCAGGGCCCTCCAAAGAAGCTGGCACTACAGGATGCGCAGAGACACACATTGGCTCCCTACCTCTGGGCTCCACACCCAGAGTCAGCCAGCTATGAAACGGAAGCCTTGAAAATCACTTTTTCTGTGCTGAATGAGTTCAGACTTTTTTTTCTTACATTATTCACTTAATGCAGTGAAACAACTGCTTAGACGACTTTCGCATTGCCTTCAGCTGTTGTACATAATCTCGAGGTGACTAAGAGCCCGCGGGAAGACGTGAGGAGGTTATATAGAAATACTACGTCTGGGCAGCATCCAATTTAGGTCCCCCCAAGGGTTCCGAGAAACAGCCCCTGCAGATGCCAGCACATGGCTATGTATGCATGTGGTAGTATGTTACTTCATGCATGTTACTATATGCTATAGGTAAGATAAATTCCATTATATGTTTTTGGAACACTCAAAAAATTGACATTTGAGGCTTTAAAAAATTCTTTCTGTAGTTTTTAAGATTGAAATTCTCTGAAATGCTTTCTTCTACACAATGTAATGAAGCCCAAAGTTAACAGCAAAGGAAGGACAGCAATGCCAGTGCTCGGGCGACCCAAGAAACCAAAGGCTAGCAGAGAAACAAACCTGCAACTGAGCTGTGATCAAAGGCTCCATCCAGAAACTCCTAGAGTCCGTTCCCTGTGGCACGCGGAGGAATATTTACAGCCATGCCTCTTGGAAGTAAAAATAATGAAGTAAATTAGCTGAGCACTGAACATAAGGTTATAGCAAAATAATAAAACCATCCAAAATCAATAGGAAAGATATAAACACACACATTCAAATAGTATAGGAGGAAATTACTTCATAGGGAAGTCAAATAAACAGTTGGTTATTTTTAAAAAACAAACAGACAAACATCTTTAAGTCAGGCCAAGAAAAAAGAGGAAACCAAACAGAGTGCAAATAATAAGAAGGTGTGTGTGCGTGCGCTCAGACACAGAGAGACCAATTACAGGGCACTTCCACGCCCAGCTCCAAACAGCATGGATGGACATATAAAGGGTACAGGCAGGCTCTTGGGAAATCAAGTATAGACAAAATTAAAGCTAAAATGAGAGGACTTGTATAGCAGATGAGGCCCCAGGCCCAAAACACTGGTCAGTTCTCCAAAGCTTCTGTCCTAAGCCCTTTGGCCACCACTGCCAGCCCCCAAGGCACCTCCAGCACAGCTGTGTGCTTTGACTACCGACTGGTAAGCTTCTGCAGGGCACCCAGGTCAGGATACTGCAGCCCCACGCTACCTCACAATGGCCGTCACTTCTGTGGTAGAGATGAATCTGCAAAATCAAGACGAAAAGTTAAATCTAAGCATACGAGACCAAAACAATAAAATCATCTCATGAGATTCTTCCTGGGGAATACGGTGATGTTGGTTAGCATTTCAACATTCTCACCTCTGTGCCCTGTGAGGCTATGAACTCGTCTCTCTCAAGATGGGTGCTGCCGTGGAAGACTTGTTTCAGACTTTATAGGTTTCAGCTATGCCATGTTTTCTGATCTAATATGTGTTTATTAACCTAAGAACATTTCTTCTCTCTCAAGGTCCAACTAACCTGTCACCTGACTGTGACCATCAGCTATGCACAGGTAGATTGGGACCCTTCACTCTCTGCGCTGCCAGTATTGCTGAGGCCTCTCCTCACAGCACCCCTCCTTGGCCCCAGGACTTTGGTCATGCTCTACTTTTTTTCTGATCCTTGGGCCATTCAAGAATATTCATAGCCCATACTCATCTCTGTCTGGAAGGTTCTCCCTGGAGGAATGCGGACCATCCTCCAGCCATCACTATCTGTCTTGGAAGAACAATGCAGCTCCCTCCCTACCCCACTCTTAACCGTGTTTACCAGCTCTCTCTTACTAGGATAGAAACTCAGTGGCCTAGAGATCCTAGCTCTAGAACACCTATAAGTATCTATTAAATTAAAAACGCATGTGGCAGGATGAGCAATGAGTGAGTGAGTCAATATTTGGATGGCTGGCTGGCTGGCTGGCTGGATGGATGGATGGATGGATGGATGGATGGATGGATGGATGGATGGCAGATAAGACTTATAAGTTAGTAGGCACTTGTTATACCATTTAAGGGACTAACGCTTCCTCTCTGTGTCTTAACATAAATATTCAAAGATAAAGGTGGCTGTTGAATGGCGGTGGCACACACCTTTAATCCCAAGCACTTGATAGGCAGAGGCAGGGAGATCTCTGTGAGTTCGAGGCTACCCTGGTCTAGATAGCAAGTTCTAGGACAGTCAAGGCTACAAAGAGAAATCCTGTCTCAAAAGGGAAGAAAAAAAAAAAAACAAAGATGAAGCTGGAATCTGGAATCTTTCTAGTCCCTGGATGCCCAGGTCACCAGCCTTTTGCTTACTTAATTTCATTTATTTCCTGATTCCCTGTACTCATCCTAAAATGATTCTCAAATTAAGTTGTTCAGAATAATCCCTGTTTACCTTACTATCTCCTTCCTTTCTGTGACAAACCTCTACGGTCTCAATTTCTTTAGCACAATGAGAAGGGGACCCCGATGTCCCTTAAATCTAGGCTTATCTGAGTGGTTGGCTTGGGCCACAGAATGCAGCAGAGAACAACCCCGAGAATTCTGACACTGATTCATCGGGAGCCTGGAAGCTTTTCTGCGGTTCTTGGGCTGTCGTTCTTGAAAGCCTGCTGCCACATAAGAGGCATAGTAGCCACTTAAGACGTGAGGATAGACAGTCACTAATCTACCAGCCCCGGTAAACGTTCAGGTGAGCACAGAGCCAGCTGGTACCCGAGCACAGCTTCAGCCAATAGGACAACAAGAGCATCATCGGCTAGTTTAAACCACTAAGTGCCTAGATACGTTTTTTAGGCTGCAAGAGTTAACCAAGCTGTTGTCAACCCACACTAAAATAGAGAAGTAGTGAACTAAAGGCCACTGTGTGGACGGATGTGAGGTCATGTACAAAGTCAGGGAAGAGTACGGGGCATGGGGAAGAAAAGTAGCCCCTCACCCAGAGTCTGGCTGAAGTCTCTCTCCAGTGAGAGGGGAGAATGTCGGTACAACTAGCACAACTTTCTATAAAGGAATACAAGATTCCTTTTGTGGAGAGAGGGATACCAAATAAAAATGGGATTCCTTTGACACTTGTGACCCTTGTCTTACCTTAGCCTGCAGTTCGGTAGCCATATTGTGATCTCATTACCATTATTATTATTATTATTACATTATTATTAAACAATAGACAAATGAAATCCCCCAAGTGTACAAATGCCTACTGCTGAGAAGCTAAAGTGTGACTCTTTTTTTTTTTTTTTTTTTTTGGTTTTTCGAGACAGGGTTTCTCTGTGGTTTTGGAGCCTGTCCTGGAACTAGCTCTGTAGATCAGGCTGGTCTCGAACTCACAGAGATCCGCCTGCCTCTGCCTCCCAAGTGCTGGGATTAAAGGCATGCGCCACCACCGCCCGGCCTAAAGTGTGACTCTTGAGCTCATGCGACACACGGGTGAGCTCCATCCTTTCCCTGAGTGCCTCACTGTAGGGACACCTTCCTTCAAACACACGCTGAATCTCTGCTGATACACTCTGGCTCCACCGGGACCAAGTCCCCTGCATTGCTTTCCTATGCTGAAGCTAAGGTTCTACGCTGCCTTAGCGGAGGTCTCGGGCCAAGGAAGCCAGCGGCGTGGATCCATGTGCCGAGCTCCTGCCCCTGCTACCATGGCAAAAGGACCTAAGGACCGGGTCATCCCCTTTTAGGTCTGCACCCAGCTAATCACACAGCTCTTTCATGGTTCATTGTGTGGATGGCATTTTAGCTTGAGAAGTTAATTTGGGTGCCTGTAAGTTCAACTCTTTTTCATCTTACATGCACATTTTTTTTATAATTTGTTCTCACTAAACTTCTCCTGGAACTAAATAATGTTAGATTCAAATTTGTCTTGGGACAAAATCAAATGCCACCAACATCACAGCTTGTCTTGGGCTAGGTTCAGTCTAAAGGACAAAGACAAAGGTAAGTCAGCAGAGAGTTACTCCAGAAGGCACTCCTGTGGAGAAGGCTTGGTGATGCCCCTGAGACACAGAGAGGCTGCCCCGCCAGTGATCAATTCTGTCTGTTAGGACTCCGATGATGAACTAGGGCAGGCCCAGGAGCGCTGAGGTTACATCGGTTATCTTCGCTCGGCTGTTCCTTTGACATGAAGACTCTGGTGACGTTAGCAGAGGCTTGCCACACAAGATGGGACTCAACGAAGAACAATCAATGTCCTTTCAAACTTTGACAACCTCATTCTAGGACTTCAAACACTAGCCTTGATTTCTAAAGCAGAAATCTGATCACAAGGCTTCCTGCTGAAAGCCTGTCAGACTCCCATTGTCTACAGCAAAAACAAATTCCTTACACTTGAGGTCAAGCTCTCTACCAGCCACAAACACACACACACAAACACACACGCACACTTCCCCATCCAACCTCCCATGAACAAACACCTTCTTGCACTGATGCACACATCCTTCTCCATTGAGATGCTCATTTCTAAATAAGAGCTCCCTTGCAAGGATCAGCTGCCTTGGCTGGTTCTACATGGCTCTAGGCCCATTGGTTAGACTTTTCCACCTATGACAATATGATCTTTAAATTTTAAAAATAATTCTAGCTCACTACCTAGGTCTGAAAAGGCCTAAGGTGGTGAGATCCACAGGAGTGGGGCTGAGCCAGCAACGTAGGCCAGAGCAGGCTGAGACAGCAAAATTTCAATCACCATAGAAGGACAAAACAAGATATTCTATGACAAAACCAGATTTAACCAATACCTAGCCACAAACCTAGCCCTACACAAAGTACTAGAAGGAAAACTACAAACCAAGGCAGTTGGCTACATCAAAAAAAATTGATGATCTCACAGCAGCAAATCCCAAAGAAGGGGAAAACACACAAATTAACATAACCAACAATGACAACTAAAATAACAGGAGATAGTAATCACTGGTCATTAATATCCCTTAATATAAATGGACTCAACTCACCTATAAAAAGACACAGGCTAACAGATTAGATACAAGAACAGAATCCATCCTTCTGCATACAAGAAACACACTTCATCCTCAAAGACAGGCATCACCTCAAAGAAAAGGGTTAGGAAAAAAATTCCAATCAAATGGATCTAAGAAACAAGCTGGTGTAACTATCTTAATAGCTAATAAAATAGACTTCAAACTAAAATCAATCAAAAGAGACAAAAAGGACATATTAGTCACAGGAAAATCCATCAAGAGGAAATCTCAATACTGAACATCTGTGCCCCAAATACAAGGGCACCCTCATATGTAAAAGAAACACTTCTAAAGCTTAAATCATACATTAAACATCGCACACAAATAGTGGGAGACTTCAACACTCCCCTCTCACCAATGGACAGGTCAGTCAGACAAAAAAATGAACAGAGAAATAAGAGAATTAACAGATGCTATGACTCAAAAAGACTTAACAGACATCTATAGAATATTCCATCCAAACATAAAAGAATATACATTCTTCTCAGCACTTCATGGAACCTTCTCAAAAACTGACCACATACTCAGTAAAATAAAATAAAATAAAATAAAAATAAAAAATCTCAACAGATACAAAGAAAACTGGAATAACCACATGTATCTTATCAGATCACTATGGCTTAAAACTAGAATTCAACAGCAACACTAATTCCAGAAAGCCCACAAACACATGGAAATTAAACAATGCTCACCTGAATCATCAATGAGTTGAGGAAGAAATTAAAGACTTCCTAAAATTCAATGAAAATGACCACACAACATACCCAAATTTATGGGACACAATGAAAGCAGTGTTAAAAGGAAAGTTCACAGCACTAAATGACTACATAAAGAAGCTGGAAAAAAATCCCACACTAGTGAATTAACAGAACATTTGAAAACTTTAGAACAAAAAGAAGCAAACTCACCCAAGAGAACTAGATGGCAGGAAATAATCAAAGTGAGAGCTGAAATAAAAAAAAAATAGAAACAAAGAAAATCAACAAAATAGAAACAAAGAAAACAATACAACGAATCAATGAGACAAAGAGCTGATTCTTTGAGAAAAATCAACAAAATAGACAAAGTTTTATCCAAACTAACCAAAAGGCATAGAGAGAATATCCAAATTAACAAAATCAGAAATGAAAAGAGGGACATAACAACAGACACTGAGGAAATACAAAGAATCATCAGGTCATATTTTGAAAACCTGTACTCCACAAAATTGGAAAACTTACAGGAAAAGGACAACTTTCTGGATAAATATCACTTACCAAAATTAAATCAAGACTAAATAAGCAAATTAAACAGAACTATAACTGCTGAAGAAATAGAAACAGTCATCAAAAGTCTCCCAACCAAAAAAAAGCCAGGACTAGATGGTTTCAGCTCAGAATTCTACAAGACTGTCAAAGAAGAAGTAATACCAATACTTCTCAAATTGTTCCTCACAATAGAAACAGAAGGAACATTGCTAAACTCTTTTTTTTATGAGTTTACAATTACCCTGATACCCAAACCACAGGAAGACAGGAAGACATTACTAAGAAAGAGAATTACAGACCAATCTCACTCATGAACATTGATGCAAAAGTACTAAATAAAATACTGGCAAATCGAATCCAAGAACACATCAGAACCATCATCCACCATGATCGAGTCAGCTTCATTCTAGAGATGCAGGAATGGTTCAATATATGAAAATCTGTCAATGTAATCTACCATATAAACAAACTGAAAAATAAGAAGTCCATGATCATCTCATTAGATGCTGAAAAAGCTTTTGGCAAAATACAACATCTCTTCATGAGAAAGCTCTTGGAGAGAGCAAGGAATCAAGGAACATACCTAAACATAATAGAGGCAATATACAGCAAGCCAACAGCCAACATCAAACTAAATGGAGAGAAACTCCCAGTGATTCCACTGAAATCTGGAACAAGGCAAGGTTGTCCACTCTCTCCATATCTATTCAATATAGTACTTTAGGTCCTAGATAGAGCAATAATACAATAAGAGGAGATGAAGGAGATACAAATTGGAAAAGAAGAAGTCAAACTCTCACTATTTGCTGATGATATGATAGTTTACATGAGTGACCCTAAAAATTCTACCATGGAACTTTCGCAACTCATAAACACTTTCAGTAATGTAGCAAGATACAAGATTAACTCAAAAGAATCAGTAGCCCTCCTGTACACAGATAATAAATGGGATGAGAAAGAAATAAGAGAAATATCACCCTTCACAATAGCCACAAATAGCATAAAATATCTCAAAGTAACTCTCACCAAACAAATGGAATATTTGTATGACAAGAACTTTAAATCTTTGAAGAAAGAAATTGAAGAAGATACCAGAAAGTGGAAAGATCTCCCATGCTCTTGGGTACGTAGAATTAACATAGTAAAAATAGCAATCTTACCAAAATCAATTTACAAATTCAATGCAATGCCCATCAAAATCCCAGCAAAATTCTTCACAGACCTCGAAAGAATGGTACTCAACTTCATATGGAAAAGAAAAAATCCAGGATAGCCAAAACAATCCTGTACAATAAAAGAACTTCTGGAGGCATCAGAATCCTTGACTTCAAACTCTACTACAGAGCTACAGTACTGAAAACAGCCTGGTACTGGCATAGAACAGACAGGAGGACCAATGGAACTGAATTGAAGACCCAGATATTAATCCACACACTTTTGAACACCTGATTTTTGACCAAAAAAAAAAAAGCAAGAAATATCAAATGGAAAAAAGAAAGCATATTTAACAAATGGTGCTGGCATAACTGAATATCAACATGTAGAAGAATGAAAATAGGCCCATATCTATTACCATGCACAAAACTCAAGTCCAAATGGATCAAAGACCTCAACATAAAGACAGCCACACTGAACCTCATAGAAGATAAAGTGGGCCATGCGCTCAACTATGTTGACAACACCATTGTTTGTCATTGCCAGAACCTGGAAACAACCTAAATGCCCCTTGCTGGAAGAATGGATAAGGAAAATGTGGTACATTTACACAATGGAGTACTACACAGCAGAAAAAAATAATGACAGCTTGAAATTTGCAGGCAAATGGATGGAGCTAGAAACCATAATTTTGAGTGATAATTCAGACCCAGGAAGACAATTATCATATGTACTCACTCATAAGTGGTTTTTAAACATAAAGCAAAGAAAACTAGCCTACAAATCCCAATCCCAAAGAACCTAGACAACAATGAGGACTCTTAAGACAGACAGACATCGATATAATCTACATGGGAAGTAGAAAAAGACAAGATCTCCTGAGTAAATTGGGAGCATGGGGACCTTGGGAGAGGGTTGAAGGGGAGGGGAGGAACAGAGAGGGAGCAGAGAAAAATGTAGAGGTCAATAAAAATCAATAAAAAACAATTTGTTGAAAAAATTATATAAACGATTTTTGAATAAGATATATATAATACAAAATCAAAAAGCTATTTTTGGTCAAGAGATGTATACTCAAAGTTTCTGTCTGCATATTTATTTTATCCAGCATATTAGTATTTGGCATACACAGCACTGGATCCCAAGTGTTTTCAAAAAAAAAAATACTCCAGGAAACTTTATTCTCTCTTTACATTGCTCAATAAATCCAGCATGCCGGTCTTTTGGCATTGTAAATAATATATTCCCAGTGTGAACATGAATGTGAGACAGTCACAGTCTCTAAGTGCTCTGGGAACTTATTATGCTTCTTTTATTTTGGAAATATTCTCATTTTAAATGTCAAAGTAGAAATGTATTTAAAGGTTTGTGATAAAGAGCCTTGCTCCATCTCTTTCCCTCCGGATACCCAATCACCCTCCACTGAGGCAAATGTAACTCTAAAAATAATATTTTGCTATTTTTAAACTCTCTGTTGAATTGATTATTTCTTCCTTCTGCCACTACCACTCAAATGCTCCCATGTTTGGAACAAATTCGATGATTCGATTATTGTTTTCCACATTAGTCTCCCCCACTTGACAGCAATCGTCTCCAAATCTGAACCAGTTCTAATTTATCTTCGCATTGCAAGGGTGTTTCCTGTGTGGAGAGCTAAGGTACCAAACATGTTTCTATAACTGAGTTGATGGCACTATTCAGGTCCAGAACTTAGCAACTAAAGGAATAAGCTAACTGCACATACTTGGGTAAATTCAGAGACCTATGAGACCCAAACCTACAAATCCCAAATCCAAGTCCCTTTACTTCCCATTTCCAAGGCTCATCTTACCTGCTCTCGCCTTTAGACGCATCCCTGATATCCCTGTAGATCAGGCTTGCCAAACTCTGGGACCACTTCCTAGTGGAGCAGAAGTGCCTGAGAGAGGTCCATGGGTCAAAAGATTGGGCCTGAGGCTTAGGTGAGCTCCAGGCTTTTCCCTGGGAACCCGGGGATGCCTTACAACTTACTTGGCTCTAGCTGCCCTGCCATCGCTGGCCTCTTTTTCCACCAGTTCTCCTCTCCGCTTCCTCTGTGTTGCTCTCTTCAGGTCTGAATTTGAGCACAAGTCCCTCTAGCAGTGGTGGGAACTTGCTGGACTATAGGCTCCTCCTGTGATCTTATTTTATATGTTACACCAACATCCTTCTAGTCATCTGGCTTCTTCCCCTATTGCCAAAATAGCAGTAGTAGTAGTAATAATAATAATCATAACTTACTGATATTTATGATGGGGAAAACTGAGTCAAAGTAGAAATGACCTGTCAAATCACAGCCCAGAAAACAGAGCTGGACTTCTAAGTAAACCCTAGTCCCAAACCCTGGGCTCCTGGGTCCTGGTGAGAGGTGAGGTGGTCATTATGCCAAATGAGAGAGGATGGGCAGAAGCCCCTGGCTCCAATGACGGCACTGTGGTTGATCACCAGTAGTACAACCATCCTTCCCAAGTCACAGCCGTCATCCCATGAAGTGGCTCAGAGAGGGCCGCATACCCAGAGAGAAGCCTGATGGGGAAACAGCAGCGTTTAATTGCCAGTCAGCTGCAATCTCAGAAATTCTAGGTCACGCTGCATAGGAAGGCTGTGTCTGAGGTTCTAAGCGGCCTCCACTCTCACCACACAATCCCAGACAACTCCAGGAGAACCAACCCCCAGTCGGACAAAACAGAGAACCTCACCAGTCACCCTGCCACATCCTGGGAGTGACTGTCAAGCTTATTCCAAGAGCAAATGGCCACAGGGGTGTGTGTGTGTGTGTGTGTGTGTGTGTGTGTGTGTGTGTGTAACCATCCTCCAGCTTCTCTCTAAGGAGGTCTCTGGAAGAGAATGTGGAGGAGCCCTGTAACCTTACAGAGTGCAGAAGACTAAAAGCCCCACCATCTTAAGCCAGATGCTGAGCCATGATAGTTGCTGAGGCATCTGAAGCCATTCTCGCCTGGTGCTAGCCACCCGTTGAGCAGAGTAACGAGCTACCTTTTCTGAACTCAGCCAGGCTCAGCATCCCCTCTGCCAATTCTGGTGGACCTGCCTTGTGTGAAAACACCATCAGGAAACAGGCAAAAGCATCTCACACACCAACAGAGAGCAGGCAGAAACCATCACACTCACACACCTACACCTAGAGCTTGCGGAGCCCCTATCCAGAGCACCCTGGAGCAAATGCTTTTCTCACTCAGCCAGTCTCTGAAACCCTAAACCAGCACTTCCTACTCATGCGCTCTGTCCTCAGTACTGAACACCCACATCCCATGGGCCTTCCTGGAAGCCAGAGAGTCTTCTCAGCTCTGTGTAGGATTTATTGTGGACAGAGAAATGCCTAAGGAAGAACATTGTGTGGGATATATCAGAGTATGGCATAATGTTTCTCTAAAATCAGGACCCTGTTCAAGAATTCTGGAAAATAAACTTCTTGTTGAGTCTAAAGCCCATCCCTTCTTAGGACCCCAGGAAGAACCTCAAGCGGTGTGTGTTCCTCACAGCAGCCCATGAGTTCAAATACGGAGGACAAACTTCGTGCGGGGAGAGAAGGCTCACTGTGATGGGACGCCCTGGTTACCAGCAGGGTCCAAAGGCAGATGTCCCTCTCTGCAATGGGCAATTTTCCTGGAAGATTGGCCTTAAGGAAATCAACTAAACTATGGCCCAAGGCCCAGTCCACAGGTGAGTTTTGGTTAACTTGACAACCATAAGGTCATAGGGTCATAAGGTGGTCCAGACACTGTTAAGTGCAGAATGTGCTCATTCTTCCCTAAGGTACCCAGCCTGCTCATGTCTAGGACATAGGCTCTAGCCACACTGTCACTTGTCAAAGCTTCTGAGCCATTTGGATTGACCTTCTCTCCCTGTTTCGGGGAAATGCAAGGCCCTGGGCGCTACTGTTTCTAAAATAAGATGGTCTCCAGATTGTGGATACGCCAAGAGAAAATAACCAGTTCTCCTTTGAAGATGAATGGAGAATAGAAAAAGGACTATAAACCACTGATGAAAAGAAGCAGTTTGGTTCAAGAGAAAGAGGTGAATGGATTCCAGGGGTGGGGGCAGTGGGGGCAGTAGGAAGGGAGAGGTTTAATTAACCAGATCCACTTTTGTTGATGTCCAAGTTATGACAGGCCCATGAACATATCTGATTAGGAATCAAGCAATCCCAAACCAGAGTTCTGACAGGAGAAAATGTATGTGGGCCCTTTAAGAAAATGTAAGGCCCCACTGCATCAGAATTCAGCTGACTTAGCCAAAGGGTCTTGGTAGAAGGTTCTAAGGACAAGAAGCTGGATGGATGGGTGGGTGGGTGGATGGGTGGATGGAATATGTGAAATCACATTTTTTTTTTTTTTTTTTTTTTTTTAGTCAGAACGTCTGTGAATGCAGTCCACTCCAGGAAGGTGATAGGGTCCAAAGGAAGGAGACATCCGGAGTCAATAGACTTCAGTTTGGATCTTTAGGAGTTAGGGAGGGGACCCCTCAGGGCATCCAGCAGATCAACAGACAGACCACTGACTAAGTGGAACTAATTGCTGGAGTCGGGAAGATGTGAAATCTTCCCCTTGGGTTCAGAGAAGTGTGGAATAGATACTGAGCATGAAGACGCCTACAGATGAGTTCTGGCGCCGCATCTTCCATGCCATTCTCCAGGAATGCTCCCACCCTGCAGCTGAAACCCAGAAAGGATGCTGGGAAACACTGCACCAGAGAGTCAATCCCTTCATTTGTCACTCCATTAGGCTAGGAGCAACCTTGTGGCTGCTGGGAGATGATGCTTCCTCTGTCGTCGTGATCCCCTGCAGGGTCCTTGTGCCCTGTGTCTCCTGCAGAGCACCTCACTTAGGCATGGGGCACAGACCTATCGTGTCTTCATTGTTCTTCCCCAGTTTGAGAAAAGCCATATTCTCTGACTCTGCAACTCTAAGCGCATTGCCTACCAACATCCGCACTTCAGCCTCAGCGCTGGGGCTGCTCTCTCCGCTCACCACATCCCGGCACTGGGCTCGCTGCTCGCTTGTTATTTAAACAGCTCTTGTTCCTAGGGACTCAACCTCAGGCCAGAACTCACATAGCTGAGTGAGTCTTCTCACCGAACAGACAGACAGGAGAGTCCAGGGTAGATGTAGGAACAAAGGCTTTACCTGCCAGGAAGGAACTCTGGGAGCTGAAGCTGGATATTGCTTTCCTTTGTTTTGTTTTGCTTTTCCTCACCAAAACTGTAAGTCTTGTTGAATTTGATAAAATGCTTATCATAAACTGAGCCGTGGTGGCACACGCCTTTAATCCCAGCAGCCTTTAATCCCAGCAGCCTTTAATTCCAGCACTCTCCAGAGGTAGAGGTGGGTGGATCTCTGTGAGGCAAGGCCAGTCTGGCCTACAGCGAACTTCAAGACAGCCAAGGCTACACATAAAAACTCTGTCTTTTTTATGCACACCACAAAGAATGTACACCACAAACCATTGGCATTGTCTTCTCAAAGTGTGTGTGTGTGTGTGTGTGCGTGTATGTACGTGTGCTTGCGTGCGTGCGTGTGTGTGTGTGTGTGTGTGTGTGTGCGCGCGCGCGCGTGCACGTGCTGTAAGATGAAACAAACACTTTTCTCCCCCAAGTTGCTTTTGGTCATGGTGTTGTATCACAGCAAGAGAAATCTTAGCTAAGATAGAAAATGGTACCAAAGAATGGACTATTTTAATAGACCTGACCACTTTGTAACTTGGGGCTGGGAAAACCATTGACTGTTTCAGAAGGAAATGAAGACTCTATCAGGGCTGTTTGGCTGATATTTGAATTAAGAACCACTAAATGAAATCTTTGGTTTACTGGGACCACTGATTCTAGAAGCTGAGGATTTAGCCTTGATTGATAAGAGACTAACATCACTGAAGTAAAATCTCTGGGGGTATTTTCTGGGGGTCAATATACAAAACCGTATTCAGAGGTAGGCAAGACTGCACCTTGGGCTGGCAGGCAAACCTGGGAAGGTGTAAGTGTCTCTAGGTGGTGCTGGGTTTGAAGGCATGAAGGGGTCATGGAGAGCAGCATAAGCTTGATGCCATGAGATGCTAGAAGAGGCCACTAGTGAAGGTGCGGTCCCAGTTGCAGTAGAAGCCCCAGGATTGAAGCGGTCATGAAGAGAAGCCGAGTATTGGTACTTGGTGGCAAGACTGGAGCCTCTGAAGAGAGCCCGGAAGAGGCCATTGGTGAAGGTGCAGCCCGGTTTGAACAAAGATCCCAGCATTTTGGAGATGCCAGTACAATGGGACAACCACCGAGGACTGCAGCAGGTGTGGAGTGGAGCCAGCCTGAGCCTAGGAAACACCCGTGTCTGCTGACAACAGCAGAGGTAGAGAAATGGAACCATTTGGAGAAGAGCAGATTGCAAGCGAACCCCAGAGACTGTATACTGAGATTTTACGCTGTTAGACTTTAGCATTTTGTATGATTGCAACTGTGTTGTGGTTCTTCCTCTTTGACATAAGAAGCATGTAGCTTATTGTGCTGGCTAGTTTTATGTCAGCTTGACACAAGCTAGAGTCATCTGGTAGGAAGGAGCTTCAACTGAGAAAATGTCTCCATAAAAGTTGGCTTCAGTGCCTGGCGGTGGTGGCGCACGCCTTTAATCCCAGCACTCGGGAGGCAGAGGCAGGCGGATCTCTGGGAGTTCGAGGCCAGCCTGGTCTACAAGAGCTAGTTCCAGGACAGGAACCAAAAGCTACGGAGAAACCCTGTCTCGAAAATCAAAAAAAAAAAAAAAAAAAAAAGTTGGCTTCAGGCAAGCCTGTAGGGCATTTTCATAATTATGGATTGATGGGGGAAAGCCCAGTTCATTGTGGGTGGTGTCAGCCCTGGCCTGGTGGTCCTGGGGTCTATGAGAAAGCCATGAGGAGCAAGCCACGAGCAGCACCCCTGCATGGCCTCTGTATCAGTTCCTGCCTCCAGGTTCCTGTCTTGCTTGAGTTTCTGCCCTGACTTCCTTCAGGGATGAAGAGTAGCAATAGTAACCTTAACTAAGACATTTTTTTTTTCCACAGGACACTACAGTTAAGAATTTTTGGAATTTTAGAGGGACTTTAGAATTTTACAGACTCTAGAATTTTAGAAAGACTAAATATTTTAAAGGGATTTAGATATTTTAGAGAGGGTTTGAACTTTGAAAGAGACTTTGGATGTTTTAAAGAAATGACTTTTAAGGTGAATTTTTAAAGACTGTGGGACTTTTAAAGTTATTTTGTGTTTAATATTAAGATATTAGTGTTAATATGAAATCTTGGGGATAGACAGAAAGGAAAGGTTGTGCCTGAATAATAATGTTTGTGTGTCGTGACAAAAGATCAATTGTGCTTGCTAATTGTTTGGTTTTTGCTTTTTTATTTGTTTTGTTTTGTTTGTCAAAATGCCTCCAGCGAATTGGTTCTTGGGAAAGCCTGTGGGGCCTTTTTCTGATTAACAGTTGATATGATTAGACCCACTCCTGATGTGGGATTCCCTTCTGTATGCTGTAAAAATGTTTTATTACCATTGGTTAATAAAGAAGCTAATTTGGCCGACAGTCAGGCAGAATAGAGCCAGACAGGAAATCCAAACACAGATAAAGGGAAAAAGAAGGTGGAATCTGAGAGACAACAGCAGCCTTCGGGGAAGCAAGAGGTGCGATAATGCCACAGCCACATAGCAAAACATAGATTAATAGAAATGGGTCAATTTCAGATGCAAGAGTTAGTTAATAAGAAGCCTGAGCAGTTGGTCAAACAGTTTGTAATTAATATTAAGCCTCAGAGTGGATATTCAGAAACTGGCGGACAGGAGAAGAACCTCCAGTTACACACCCCACAGTGGCGTCACCCATGTCAGGTGGTCCTTAGTGGTGTAAGAAAGCAAGCTATGTAAGGCATAAGGAGCAAACCAATAAAGCAATATCCCTCCCTAGCCAATGCTTCAGTTCCTGCCTCCAAGTTCCTGCCTTGCTTGAGTTCCTGCCTTGACTTTCATTAGCAACGAACTGTTATCTGTAAATGTAAACTGGAATGAACCATTTTCTCCACAAACTGCTTTTGGTCTTGGAGTTGATCATAGCAATAGAAACCTTATCTAGGACAATGTGGCTGTTGAAGTTCCAGAACCTTGAAATAAATAACAGCTACAAAGTGAGGAAGCTGCTTAAAATATTGCCGCATCTTGTGTCTAGAATAACTGTCACCTAAGATTCTGTATATGTGATCTCATGGTGTGCTCTCGATAATGCAAAGGATGCGGGGGGAGGGGGCAGGGGGGTTCTTATTAGTCATTTATTTATACACATGGAAACTGACAATCAACCCATCCAGGACTCAGCAGCAACACTAGCCTTTTCTATTATCTGGTTTTAATAAATTTCATTTATTTACATCTTGAGGGAAATTTTCATTTCTGGAGCCTGCTAATTTTATACTTCTCCATTACATGAAAAAAAAAGAAGTGAGTTGTATAGCCATGGGTAGAAATGGAAGAAACAAAAATGCATATTTGTAAGGGGATGAAGTCAACCTCAAGAGTTTTGTGCTGCACTTTTATATTCTAAGAAGACAAAACTACGGGCTCAGGGGAAAGGCCAGTCATTTTCAGGGAACAGAGAATCGGGCTGGTGAATTTGAGGGATATAGAGGGATGAGAGCATAATGGTGAGCTCAATCTCTTATCCACATTTCCAACCTGATAGATGGTGTCGTACCATCAGTGTAGCCTAAACTACGGATTCTGAGTGACGGTGAATTGCCATTATTGTCCATCAGTGTTAACAAAGTCCCATAATGATCGGATGCTGGTAATGGGGGATGGGTAATATTTATGAGTAGAAAGGGTTTAGAAAATCTCTGTACCATCTACTCTTACTCCAAACCCAAGTTGACTCTGAATAAAGTCTTAGAGTAAGAAAACAGTTCTTCACACCAAATCAAAATGCTTTTACCTGGAAGGTATTTATTATACAACAGGTAACAGAAAACAGAGCTGGTGTTGGGTCAAAGTTTCATTTTGCATGGGTTCATTTGTAATTATCTCTGAATGAAGGGAATTTAATAGCTAAAAAGGACATTAGATGTCATCTTATCTGCCAAACAATGTTTCTGCCTTGCCACAAACAATCCTCTCCACAATTAAAGTATGGCTTTGCAAGCAAAATAGCCATTATTGTCACCAATCTTGTTTGCTATAACAATACCACAGGCAAGTAAGTACTCTGTAAGCGGATGTATTTGGCTCATGGTTCTGGAGGCTGGGAAGTCTAAGAACAGAGTGTTGGTATCCGTTCAACACCAGGTGAGGGCTCTCTGAATGTGCTAGTTTATGGAGGAAAGCTGGGGTGACAAGCTGACTGTATCAGCCTATGGAAGAAGACTGGACATGGAACGGGGACAGAACTCATCTTTTTGTTAGGATGCCACTCTCGCCATCACAGCAGGTGTCCTTTGGTGAGGACAGGGCCCTTTCGACTTCACTCACTCAACACTGGCCACTCATTATTACCACACTGCAGTTCGAGTTTCTAAGGCACTTCTGAGTCTAGTGCCCCAAACCTATAATCATAACTGCTGCTACTCCTGAGATGAAGGTAAAAGATCACAAATCCAAGGCCTGCCCTAGCTACAACAAAATTAACAGTCTATCTGGGGATTTACCTAGTGGTAGACCGTTTGGGTAGCTATATAATAATAGAGCCCTAGGTTCTATACCCAGTACCACTAAGGGGAGGCTAGAACCCCAACACATGAATTTCAGGCCATATTTAAGTCACAGCAACCATATTATTTGAATTTTAATACCTAGTTAGTTCTTCCTTCTACACATTGGCCACTGTTTTCACGAGATACAGTTAATTTTTTTTTCACATGAGCAGCCACAGATAAGCCTTTCCAACCCCAGGGTGTCATTCAAAGCAGTTCTTACCTCATTTTTGTACTGACCCTATCTTAAAGTGGAGAGCTGTCCAATGTTTTGCTAGAAGGCCTCTGGAGAATCTCCCTCCTTCTTTCTGCCAATTTTTTTATAGCACCAGCCAGGGTGCACACAGATCTGCCCCTAGCATGCCCTCTAACTGGAGCAGTTGTTGCATAATGTGTATTTTTGCTCCTGGGTACCACAAAGGCAGATGACATGAGCAACTAAAGACAGGACAGAAACGTGAAGGCTCCTGCGGATATCCTGAAATCCTAGGATCCAAAGAAAATCCAAGTCTTCCTGACCAGTTACTCTCTCAAACAAAGACAGTAATTTGTTTAAAATAATACAGTCAGGAGCTGAACAGATGGCTCAGCTGTTCAGAGTTCTTGCTGCTCCTGCAGAGGACATGAATTTGGTTCCCAGCACCCATATTAGGCAGCTCACGACCACCTAAAAACTCCAAAGAAATACATTGCCCACTCTGGCTTCCACAAACTCCAGCATTCATAGAATACATAACCCCTGCACGCACACACACACACACACACACACAATTCAAAATAAAGTGAATCTTTAACTAATGTAATTTTAAGGCTTTGTGGAACCCACATAAGCATCTGATAATTGTGGCTTCAGCGTGGAGCTCACAAACTGTGATTTCGGAAACATTTTATCTGCTGATATCTCCACTGTGCTCTGTTGCTGGAAGAATGCATTAATTTTGAATTTTTATTTTATAACTGCATCAGGTTAGGTTGGGGTTGACCCCTCGACTTCATGCCCTTATGTTTCTTTCTCCAAGCCACAGAGACAAACTTCCCAACGCTGATAAGTGTGATTGTCCTGGAAAAATCGAGAAGCTTTTGCTAGCAAAACAAATGGTGAACTCGAGACCTCCCGGATGGAAAGAAGCTGCGGGAGAGGGGCGTTCACAGAAGCAAGGAATAGAAAACACAAGGAGCCATAGAAGAAGACATCATCTTGGAATAGACAGCAATTCCCCCAAACACTGAGCCAACTCTCAGGGCCAAGATGAGAGAAAGGTTGTTAGCTCTGCGGCCAACATACAGAAAAACACAGCATAGCCAACAAGTTATAAAGCGCAGCCTAAGAAATATGATTGTGTTTATAATAATGAGACCAGAGTGAAACTCAAAATGTATGAAACCATCATGAAGGAACATTTTTAACTGTCTTCGGAAAACTAATACAGGGAAACCAGGAAGTTGGATTGGCACCTAGTCACAGTGACAGACAGATGTTCTTTCCTGCATGTCACAATAAGTGAAATTTAAGTCAGCTCACGGAAGATCAGCTCCGTGGATCATGTAGGGGTAATCTCAAAGGGCATATGAAGGGGCAAAGGTCAAAATAGCTCAGGCAGTTCTGATGCCAAAGGACAGAAGGATGAGGTAATACACCAAATTCCTAGATTTACAAAAACCTCTAAATGGCCAGCTAACACTATAGAACCCAGAAACGGTGGCACGGTCACAGGAAACTGAACCATGATCAAGAAATTGGTGAAGGTGGACTCACGACCAGGGTCTTCTTCACAAGGCAAGTTGAAAAATACCCCACATTGCAACCATTAATTTCAGACAGGTTAAAGGCACAATCCCTTACAGAATTACATTAAGCAAATAACCACCATCCCCTAACCGCCTCATCTACAAAGTGGGACAATAGTGTGGTAGTTTGAGTATAATTGCCCCCATAAACTCGGAGAGTGGCACTATTAGGAGGTGTGGCCTTGTTGGAGGCGGTGTGTCACTGTGGAGACGTGACGTCTGGTATAGGCTCAAATCACACCCAGCGTATCAGACAACTTCCTGTTATAAGTCAAAATATAGAATTCTCTGCTCCTGCCTCAGCACCATTTTTGCCTGGACACCATGTCAAACCATGAAAGTAATAAACTGAACCTATGAAAATGTAAGCCACCCCAATTAAATGTTTTTCCTTTCTAAGAGTTGTCCTGGTCATGATGGCTCTTCACAGCAATAGAAACCCTAAGACATAATTACATATAATTCCTTACAAATCAGGAAGAATAAAGTGAATGAGGTAGTTTTTTATATGTTACTCAGAACAACATCTGATGTATACTAATATGTTTGTTCAATAAACAAGCTAAGGTCAATGTTAATAATTCAGCTGAACAGACATGCCAAGTTTCTCCGTGGCATCAAGGGAGATGAGAACTTTTTAAACTAGATGCCAAGACCATGAACATAATTGAAAACACAAATAATTTGACTGAGGGATGGAAAGACGACTCAACAGTTAGGAACACTGGCTGCTTACCCAGAGGACCAGGGTTTGGTACCCAGCATCCACACATCTGGTAACAACTGTCTGTAACTCCATCCAGAGGATCTGAGGCCCTCTTCTGGCCTCCACTATCCTGCATGGACATGGTACACAGACATATATCTAAAAATAATAATAATTTGATTCTATCAAAGTTGAAAAATCTCTACATTGAAAGATAGCATGACTAGACTTTGGATTTAAAGAATATATTTACAGTGTATATAATATCGATATACAGATTTGTAAAGATCTACTAGAAATGAAAAAAAGACAAATAATCTAATACAAAATAGTAGACAAGAATATTAACAATGATTCAAAAAAGAGACAATCCAAAACTTAATGAATATATAAACTGTGTTCATATCATGATCAGTCAAGGAAATAGATCTAAACTGTGAAGCAACTATACAATATCTATCCCTTTACACCCTGTGTCTGTCCTTACACACTGTGTCGTCTGTCCTTACACACTGGGGCAGTCCTTACACACTGTGTCTGTCCTTACACACTGTGTCTGTTCTTTTTTTTTTTTTTTTTTCTTTTTTTTTTTTTTTTGGTTTTTTGAGACAGGGTTTCTCTGTGGTTTTGGAGCCTGTCCTGGAACTAGCTCTTGTAGACCAGGCTGGTCTCGAACTCACAGAGATCCGCCTGCCTCTGCCTCCCAAGTGCTGGGATTAAAGGCGTGCGCCACCACTGCCCGGCAGACTGTGTCTGTTCTTAACCCTGTGTCTGTCCTTACACACTGGGGCAGTCCTTACACACTGTGTCTGTCCTTACACACTGTGTCTGTCCTTACACACTGTGTCTGTCCTTACACACTGTGTCTGTCCTTACACACTGTGTCTGTCCTTACACACTGTGTCTGTCCTTACACATGGGGCAGTCCTTACACATTGTGTGTCTGTCCTTATACACTGTGTCTGTCCTTACACACTGTGTCTGTCCTTACACACTGTGTCTGTCCTTACACATGGGGCAGTCCTTACACACTGGGGCAGTCCTTACACACTGGGTGCTTTGCCATTTCTGTTTCTCACACACCACAGCCAACCATTCAGAAAGGCCATTGCCGAAAAACTGCAGAATTGCTCCACGTCTCAGGACCTTATCAGTGCGCTCTGGTCTAAGCTTCCATCCCTTCCCTCCTGGACCACTGCAATGGCCTTCACTGCCTATCTGTCTGCACAAGTGCCACCTTTTAATGTATTTTTGGCATGTTGACTGAAGCAAAATTTGAGTCAGATCATATTACTTTCCAACCCAAAACCCACCCACAGCTCCCACCCAGGGAAACAAAAAACCAAATGACCACAAACCCCCAAATACACACCACGATCTGGTTCCCAGTCCTCCTTGGAACTGGCCTCAAACCCTGATGTCTCCATCCTTGGGCCCCTGCACTGATGTTTGACGTGAGGAGAAGCTTCTACCTCAAACCCTTGGCACTTAAGAGTTTCCTCTCACTACAATGTATTTTTTCATCCACAAACCTCTGGAATTCACACAAATAAAATCATCTCAGTTAATCTTCTCACATCCAGGCCACTGCTTCTAAACTCTGACACTCCCCACACGTGCAGTCTCATAGCCTACGGATTTCCCTTCTGGGGGAAGAGATGGTCTCTCGCATACATTTTCATTGAATGGGTGTTTCAGGAACAAAGAATTTTTGTTGTTTTAGGCATTTGATATAGTTTGATATACAGAAGGCACCCAATAAATACTGACTCAAAAAATAAACGACTGTGTGAGTTATGAATCTACTATCTTCCGAGCACCGTGTTTATGCCTGGAACAGAGAACCTAGGTCCGGGGAAAATCTCTTAGGGGCTAGCAATTATCTAGCAAAGCACAATTGAAGGATCGCATATATACATTCACATGGATTAATAGTTTAAAATAATTAATTAAAGGAGCTATGTAGAATACCTCTGTTCCAACTTAACTGGGCTGTTTGTCCTGATTTGTTTTGGAGGAGACATTCTATTATCCAAGAGCACGGCCCCTCCTAGCCCCGTGAGAAGCAACTGCCGCTGGCTGACAGTCGCTCTTCTGTAGACATCATACAGATCCTAAGATCTTAGTCAGAAACTCACACTCTGTTCTCTGTTCTAGTGTCAAGCGGGACCCCTCCCAGACGTTTCTGTGATGGGATGACAAATTGGAGCCCTCTTCCCCTTCCGGCACACAGTGCTCAGCCTCACAGGTGGACAGCTGCGTCTGCAGCAGAATACACTACCCACCCGGGGACCGGGTTCTCGAGGCACGGCAGCTTGTGCTTCCCTTAGGTCACGGAATTGTATGGGTTTTTTATGACTAAGAACATGATTTCAGAAGTCTGTTTTGGTGTGGTACAGATGGTGTTTAAGTGTGGAGCTCCAAATCACAAACTCTCCCTCACGTCTCCCAGCCCAGCCCTAAATCCACACTTGTTTACATTTAAAATGTAGGTGAAAGATCTTGGGAAAGAAGCCACAGCTTGCACGAAGATCACACTGGATGTGAAGAGCTGTCTTTATTGAATGCAGATACGGAGGGACGCGCTCCCTCACGAGGAATTCCACCGCCAACGCGCACTGTGGGGCAGCTCATCAGGACCCGTCTGCTTATGCAACCCAGAGCGCTCGTCTTTTCGCTCCTTCCTTTAGTCGACTCGGGTCTGGCTTTCATTATCACCACCATGTGTTCGCTCCTTGGTGTATGCTGCAATCGTTGACTTGTAGAGCATAGGAGAGAAACAAAGCAAGAACAGCAGAATCTGGGCGGAGCCAACAGCAGCCCAGAGTCTAACTGAACTTACTCAAAGCAGGTCCTGAAAAAAAAGGCTTAAGGCGTGCCTTTTGCTTGACCCAATGACCAAAGCCAAGTTCTCTGTGCCCCGGTGTTCTTCAGCATGAAGGAACCCTTGTTTCAACCTCATGAGGCCAGATGGGCCCAGAGGCCAGCTCTCAACGGCTGTGCCCTTTAGGACTTCAGTCACAAGCTATCTTGGTATGGCATTCAACAGCCTCTGCCCTTGTGGAGCCTGGAAAGTCATAATGGTTCCCATCACTGTGGTAGTGGTTCAGTGTTGACCTTGAAATGATGTGTGTCTGAGGCATACTGTGCCAATTCACTCAGTGACATGTCCTACTCCACGATCTGTATCAGACACTGATGGATGGTCTCAATTACCCAAAGATGCTGTGATCGTCATAAAACTTAACATGTGGAGGCTACCCCTCATCCTGGGCACAGGTAACTGGCACTAAGTCCAGAAGAGAAAATAGCTAAGCGCCAGCTCTCCCCTCCCTCTGCTTTCTGACTGGTTGCCTCAACCTCTTGCCACCATGACCCGATTTCCTACCGTGAAAGGCTATCTTCAACTTGTGAGTCAAAACTACACTCCCCTTGTTTCTTTGTTTGTTTGTTTGTTTGTTTGTTGCTGCTGCTGTTGATATTGTTGTTGTTGGGCACAGGGTCTCACTACATAGCTCTGGCTATGCTGAGACTCTCGCACTCACAGAGATTCACCTGCCTCTGCCTCTCAAGCACTGGGATTAAAGGTGTGCGCCACCACCGTGCCTGGCCTTATGTTCTCCTTTCTTGAATTGCTCTTGTTAGGTGTTTCATCACAACAACAAGAAAAAAGAATCCCAGAAATAAACCGACACATAGCTAACTTCATCTTTGACAAAGGTCAAAAATATGCATTGGTAATAAATAAATAATACCTCTGTAACAAAGGGTGTTGGGAAAACTGGATATCTAATGCAGAAAAAGGAAACTCAGACCCCATAGCTCACGGTGCACAAGAATCAATCAGAATGGATCACAAACCCTCACGTTAGACATGAAGTACTAAACTGCTAGGGGGAAACAGGGAAATCACTAAGATATAGGCACAGGGCAAGAACTTTTAAAAATCGCTCCAGCAGCACCAGAAATAACCCTAAGAATTGCTCAATGGGCACGTATGAATTTAAAAAGCTTCCACAGAGCTAACAGTTGAGAGAATAAAGAGGCAGTCGACAGATGGGAGAAAACTTTCCTAGCCCCAGAAGTCATAAACTTATTCTCTAAAACATGTTCTTCTAAAATTTCTGTGTGTATGAACAAAACACAAATATGTACGTGAAATTTCAAAATGAAATTCATTGCTTGACACACGTTTCCACATCCCACTGACATTCATAGAACTTCTTCAGCAGAGTCTTGTTAAAGCTAGGCGGCTGTCTTGGTTTTGAGATGTGTGGGTTCCTCCACATCTTTAGGAGATGGATGTCTTGTAGGTGTCTCCTCTTCTCTGGCTTGGTCTACAGAGGCACAGCTCCTCCCTGCTCGTTGTTCCCTTTTCTGTACACAGCATTCAGTTTGACCATTTGTCCAGCTTTGCTTTTTGGTACCTGAGATTCCCAAGGGGGGAAAAATGATTGCCAAGATGTTTTCTTTCAGCAATTTTACTGTTGCAGGTCTTAAATTTGGATTCTAATCCAGCTTGAGTTGATTTTGCTATACACATCTTAGTTTTCTCATCTTAAGAATCTCTCAAAGACTTTTTGTAAAATCAGAATCCTCAATTCCTTCAACAGTCAATCAAACTAGCTAATAAAATTAACTTTTCCTTAAGGTTAGGTTTTCTATTAACAAAAGGTTCATGTTTCTCCATAAACACAGGTTGATATGGTCTTGATTTTTTTCTTCTTCATTTGTTTTCTATTAATATTTTTCCTTTACTTGATTTTCGATTTGTTGTCATAAAGGTCTTCTTCATGATTTACGGTCTTTGCTATCTTCTAAATCTTGATTTAGTTTGTTATGGTGTCTTTGCTTAGCCCAGGTAATGGTTTTGGGTTTTGTTTTTGTTTTTGTTTTTTCAAGCCCTTTCTGCTTTATTGCATGTTGAACCTAAGGACTAATTTGGCTTTTTGTTTTGTTTTGTTCTTCCTTAAGCTCAGAAGCAAGACCAAATCAGGAGGGGACAGCAAACTTTTTATAGAAGTCCAATAGTAAGCATATTCTACTCTGTAGTCTCGGGGGCTTCAAAAGCAGTCAGAGGTTGTGACTGTAGCCATAAAACTGGGCAACCAACTGGACTTGTCCTGTTGGCACCAAACCAAAGTTAAATTTAACTGTTGTTTCAAGCTTGGTTCCTCCAGCCACAATAGCCACAAGTCCAAACCCAGAACACTTCCGTCCGAGGTTCTACTGAAGAACGCTGCCTTGGACCTTGGGCATTTTCCAGACTCACTTACCGAAGTCCTCTTTCCAAATCCCAGCTTCTGTGGTGCTCTCTGGTCAGACCCTAAGATTGTCCTCAGGCCTATTGTGAAGCCCATGAAAATCCCAAGGCCAGGTCCTGCACTTCATAAAGGATGCTGAGTATCAGTTCCTACCTACTCCCAGGACAAACAGTGGATGCTTGCCTTTCCCACTGTGACTACATTCACTGATGTCACCCCTGAGGACATTCTCTGCTTCCGTGTGTCATTGACAATGCATTTAAAATATTTTTAACGTATTTTATACAACATTTTTCATTTATTCATTTGGGGGTAGATTTTGAGACAGAGTCTATATAGCCCCGTAGAACTCACTGTTCATACTAACCTGGTCTTGAACTTGTGAACTGTCCTCCTAAATGCTGGGATTACAAGTGTGCACCACCGTACCTGGGAGACTCCGCATTTTTAGGTATTATATCTTGGTGTGGTTTTCCCAGATATTTAATTCACTCTGCTGCCTAAGATGGAAATGGCATCACTGGAATTTCCCACAGAACACCTCTTCTCTGTCTTCCTTCCCCTCCTCCTCTCTCCTACTTTCTACTTCTTCCTCTTCTCCCTTTCCTCCCCCTTCTTTAGGCCCTTCCTTTATTTGGAAGAATGAGAGGACATCAGCCTCACATGACCGGCTGAAAGCTCTCATCCTAGAATATAAGAAAAAAACAGCCACGGGCAGGCATGTGAGCAGAGGGTCTGACCTAGCTACAACAGCTTGGTGCCACATATGCAACACCCCCCTTGATTTGTATTTGAAATGGAACTTTGAATAACCGGGTCTAGCAAGTCTGCTCCTGTTGGCTGGTGTTTAACTGGGGACAATATGAAGGAACGTTCTATTTGCTGATGCCTATGCCCTGCAGAAGAAATTAAAGAAAAAGTAATTGACCTTGATTCTGGGTTAAAAACCGAACACTCTTCCTCAGTGGGACCAAGGTAGGGCTGTGGCTGAGCGCCCAGCTTCTGGTTCAGCCCCAGAGGAGGAAAGGAACATTAGCGGTCAGACATCTGGCAGTGAAGAGGCCGCAGGAATCACAGCATCACAGCTGGGGGCAGCCTTATGAGCCCTGGTGGAGGGGGCTCTGAGCTTGCCCTCACCTCTCTCTCTCTCTCTCTCTCTCTCTCTCTCTCTCTCTCTCTCCCTCTCTCTCTCTCTCTCCCTCTCTCTCTCTTCCTCCCTCTCTCGCTCTCTCTAATTTGGAAGCATGTATTATGTGAAAACAAGTGAGAAAATCAGGCTTTTCTAAAATCCTTGGGTTTCCAGGTTTATTGCAGTGGGTATCAGTCACAACTCTTTAAGACTCCTTTCAAGTGAAAAAACTACTCAAGCAGGCTTAGCTGGGAGGAGAGGTGAGCCCTGTGCGTGAGTGCTTTCACAATTGCTGTCATTTACTGAGCGCCTGCTCTCTCTGTCGGCTTCTCTACTACACGGCTACACATACTGATTCTGGTTGTTTGGTTTTTGTTTTTTTATTTTAAGCAAACAAATTAGCATGATTCTCTTGTTGCAATATTTCTAGTGAGATTTAAGTTACGTTATTGAGAATTCTTACATCACCATCCAATTTTACTATTTTGAGGTTGTGATTTAAAGAAAACACATCTTCAAATAACTTAGAGCAAAGCCCAACTGTGGCCTGGGCCCACCTCCTCTGTACCCCAAATTCACAGCAGTGAAACTGATACGCAGAATCTACAACCCTCAGGCCTGCTTTCCGGGTTCATGGTGGCGTTCCAGAGACTCTACATATTTTATTTAAATTGCAATAAACACATAAAAGCCAAAAAGAACCAAGAACATTTGATAGGACCAAATCAGTCTCTCAATAATAAGGCCATGGTGATATAAACACGCTTGACAGTGGTGTGGATGACCAGTGTACAATGTACCTCCATGTGGCTCAGGACAGGATCAACCCTGTGGCAGAACTGAACGTTCAACTCAGGTTTGAATCCCAACTCCTCACTATGTCACCTTGGACAAAAACTCACTCTGTGCCTGTTTGCTCATCCAGGAAACATGGATGGTAGGGTGAGCCACCCAGCAGGATGGTAGTAAACAACAGGTAGTGACGTAGACCCTGGGGAAGAGCCCAGTATGAAATGCCATTGCGGATTCAGTTGGAAAGGCAGCAAACTGGGATTGCATACCGTGGGCATCTCACGTGGAAGGGGGAAAAGAGCATCTCACACGCATCATTGGTGGAAGGGGGAAAAGAAGCTGAGGGCATCTCTCACATCGCTAGAAGGAGGGGGAAACAAACCTAAGGATTTCTCCCCAGAGCGCATCCGTTCTTCCAATGGCAAGCCTGTCCCCCAGCTGAAGGTGACGGCAGGACAGTGGTCTCCATACCTGCCACTTCTCCCTTCTAACTGCTGGAAGACCAAGGAGGATAAAGGAGCCCGAGGGTGTTATCAGTGCTTCTCAGTTTGTCCTTGTTTTGATTGATCCATGGAAAACTTCTTGGGTCTTTTTCTCCCTTCCTCCTTGCAAAGTCAGTGAGCTCCCAAGCAAGCAGCTATGCACTGCCCACAGTTATTAAAACACAAAGGGGGAATTCCTTCCACATTATCTAGAAAGTTCATCTACAAATAGTACTGAAGAGAAGCTGATCAGTAAAGGAAACACATGAGTGGCAGGAGGCAGCAAGTGCTTGGCAAAGCGCACCACCCGCTGGCTCCAGCTATGATGTCACCGGGGAAGGAGGACCTAGCCCCTCCGGCAGGCTGGAGAGGACTCTGTGGTTATAGTAAGCTCAGCCTAAGGTGAAGAAGTGAGGTCTTGAGAGTCATCCAAACCAGCATGCCAGAGAGAATGCTAAACACCAGCCCTGCCCTTCCTTCTACCTGTTCAAGGATAGCTCTGCCTCCTCCACTCCATTCATGGCATAGCCCCCTAGCCTGAAGTTTCATTTTGTGCTGTTCATCATTTTGGGGTGTGAGGTGGAAATAGGGCTTTATGTAGCCCAAACTAGCCTCCAACTCAAGATTCCTCTGCTCCAGCCTCTTCAGCACTAGAATTATAGGCCTACTTGCTAAGAGTTTCTTTTTGTTAAGAAGATTTATTTTATTTTGGCTATGTGTGTGTGTGTGTGTGTGTGTGTGTGTGTGTGTGTGTGTGTGTGTGTGCCTGTGGGTATATACATGTAAATGCAGGTGCCAACAGAGGTCAGAAGAGGGTGTCAATACCTGAAGTTGGAGTCAGAGGCCACTGTGAGCTGACTTGGGTGCGGGAAACTGAACCCAGGTCCTCAGTAAGAGCGGTGTGCACTTAATCTCTGGGCTATCTCTATGAGATTGGGACTTTCTTCAGAACCTGGACTAAAGCATTCCTACTCTGGGTGGAAAGGGGGCTTTTTTGGGGGTGGGGAGGTGACGTGGAGTGGGGTTAAAAAGATTACAAGGCAGAGAACCAACCTAGGACAGTCAAGGGCTGTGAGGGAAGCTGAAGAACAATTTCCACTTTTTGTCTCTTTCCTTCTTTTTCTAAAATAAGTATGGTAAAAAAAAATATATATATGAATTATTTTGAAATAACTGTTAGTAGCTGACTGTGTTGGTTTGACCACAGCTCACTCAGGCATTGAACCACATGGGGCTTGGCCCTCTGAGTTATGAAATCACAGTGGGCCTACGAGGTCAGTTTCCAAACAAGTGTCTTCCCATAAACCCCTGGACTCGGTCCCATGCAAGGTCCTGGACGCTGCTTTCGCTCTCCCCAGACACCAACTTCTCCTAATTTGGCGGGATGAAATGGAGTTACCCAATAATTAAAGACTGCATTTTTGGGCAGGAAACCGAGCCACAGAACATTGTTCCTTGGGATTGTTCTTGATAAGGGGCAAGCCAGTTGTGGCAAACCCAAGCAAATTAAAATGTATCTTTTGAAAAGGCGTACAAACAAGATCAGGCTACAGAAGGCTGGAGGTTAATGACATCTGCCTTAACAGAGCACGGGTGGCGGGTGTAGGTCAGTGGGAGAGTGCACCTCGCATGCTGGAGGCCCTGGAGCAGCCCCAGAACCTCAATAAATACATGAGAAAAGAACAAAGGAACGAGTAAATAAAGAAATATATATAATTACTCCTCTGTGGGTCTGTGGTCCCACAAGGAGATGCTTACACAGTTCTAAACATGACTAAGGCAATTTGATCCAATCATAAAAGTATGCATTTGCATTCCAAAGACCTTAATAGTTAGAATTATATATCTGATCCACTTGACTTTATTTTCACTGAAAGCAGGTAAATACAGCCAATGTTGTTTTTTTTTTTTTTTCTTTAACAAAGTGAATTTTCAATCTCCCGTGTTAACCTTAAATCTTCCGCAGTCTGAGCAAACCCTATTCAGGGCATAATGCTATACTCAGCCTTTTAAAGAAACCACAAAAACAATACTTTGTGCTAAAAACAGGCCTCCTTGAAGGCTTACCACATCGGCTTCCCAATCTCCTGCATATTTTTTTCACTATTTGCTAAAAGAGTTTATAACGAAAGACAGGTAGCAAAGGAAATCACAGGAAGAAAGTCATGGTGCTGTGTGGTACCGTAGCACGTGCTGACTCTTCCCTGCCACTCCTTCAGAAAATGCCACAGCTCACAAGTGTCACGTGCAGGCTGGTGACAACCGCTGTTAAAAACACTCTGCGGCTGTGCACTTAATATCCCCCATTAAGGCCCCTAATTTCCCCAAATAGCATTATGAAGTCATATAAGAGTAGCCAGAAGGAAACAAAACTATTAAAAATATCCTCTAAAAAGTGAAAAGACGCCAAAAATCACACGAGGACTTAATAACCACGGTATTTACAATGGAAAATAGTACTGCTGCCAGAAACTACGCATTTCCCTAGCCAGGCTTTTTATGTTTAATTTTATATGCAAGCTTTTTGCCTGAGTCTATGATTCAGTTGCTTTTTTCCCTTTTACAACCTCCTCTAAGGTTCGTTATCTTGCTTTTATCAAACGCTAAACCATTTAAATTTGACAGCAAGAGAAAGTAAAAGCTAACGTCTACATAATGATGTGTAGACCACTTAGAGTCACAGAAACAACCAGGAAGTGAGAACCGTGAAGTCATTCCTCTGCAGGAGAACGCGGAAGCACAGAGAGGCTAAGTAGCCAGCCCAGGTCACACAGTAAGTGGTAAAGCTGGAGTCGGAACATGAGCAGGTCAGGTGGAACTGTTCTCTCTTCCGCATTCAGAATCAACCGCTTCCTACATTTCTAAAGCACTTGGGGCAGCAACCCAGGGATTTTAGTCCAAACTGAAGGATTTTGCTGGTCGTAGGATCTATTTACTTCTTAAGCAAACCTTTAACTCCAAATGGATCCATGTTTTATCTTCTGTATACAAGGTACAGTGTACACACTCATTCTCTCTCACTTTTTCTCTTCCCCCCACACACACTCACACAATTACTCTGATCACATAATACTCAGATTCTTTGAATAAGAGGGAGCTGCGGGAATTTTGTTTGTCCTTGATAAGGAGAGAGGTAGGCTGGGGCTGCGAGGTGAGCTGGGGCTGCCTCTGAACACCCACCTCTTCTGTGTCTGCTCACACATCATGAGCCGGCTGGACCATCTTAGCTTCACCCAGCTCTGCATTCAACCTCTCCTGGGCTTCCCTCCAGCCCTCTGCCTCAGCACCCTGCACTTACTAACACATCAATGACTCCCGTATGTATCCTCTCCATGACAGGTAGTGTTTGGTCATCTACTCTTTCTCTCACAGGAGGACACCCAGACTCCCCAGGGCAATGTAAAGCCCAGGCACCCTGCTGCAGCTCCAAGTGTCACCTCCCATGTGACTATCTAGTCCAACGTGTATGGAGAATACTTTGGGTCCTCCTGTGTTCGAGGCTGGCCTCTTCCTGTCTCTCCTTCTTGGCTTACGAAGCCATATGTATCTACTAAAGTCTAACTCTTCAGCATACAAAGCCTCTGCCGAGCCCTATCTCTCTAGTGAAGGATGGATATGGCATCTCTCTCTCCTCCTGGGCCTTGGAACCTGCCTCATAGAGAAAGTGCGAGGGAGGGATCCCTCCACGGACTGTGAATTACCAATAGCCTGCCTTTGTGCCTATGGGCATCAGAATCTCAAGAACATGGGGATTATCACACTTGCCGATTCCAGGCCTCCACTCCGGGCAAGAGTGCCCTGAAGACCGCTGTAGGCTGAAGCAGGAGTGACTGCCAGATGAAGTCAGAGCCCCAGTCAGTCTTGTCCCTGGCCAGTCACATATGGCCTCAGATGATATAGGTCTCTATAGAAAGGCCCTGCAACCCTCACTGCTGTCTACAGTGTGCTTCTCTGCCTCTGTATCTAAGACACACCCAAGGGAACCCATGGGAAGTAGAAATCACACTAGGACCACCAAGTACTTGACATATGGGCCAGGGATAATGGGTTCTCCTTGAGGTAACTCCTGATCCCCTTGCTCACCTCCTTTCCAAAGGAACAGGTAAAATAGGTCACACTGTCCCCTCAGATGTAACCCCTGTGTGCACACATCTGATGGCTTTTCCTTCCTTTTGCCAGATTCTATTATCCAGCAACTGGGCTACAGGACTCTCTCCAAAGGTCAGAGTTCACACTAGCTGTGGAAGCTTCTTCTAGTGAGGCAAAGGGATGCTAAAGGGCCCCTGGTATTCCACGCTAAGGCAAGGGAGGTCTGACCTGTAACTTCTATCGCAGAGACTTTTCTGGAGCTTCCCAAGATGGTTCACCTGACTTGGCCTCCAGCTCATTGTGGGGCTGCAAGTACCATTTCCACGTGAGACATTTCTAGTTCGTGTGCATGTGAAAATATGATCTTACACATTCTTAGTGTAACACAGCTGCAAGGAGTGTGTCTTTCAAAGCCCTATCAATGTTCTCTGCAAAAGGCGGCCAGAACCACCCTGTGTTTCACAGGCATTTTTTCCTAATTTTAATCAGAAGTTAATTCAATAGAAATTAGAATTTTATTAAACTAATTCCTAACTAAAATTTAAATGTCATAGTGCTCACGGGATTTGTCTTTAATTCATTTTATCCATGCTTGCCTGTATTCTTCTGAAGATCCATTTTATTTTTAGTTTTTTAAATCTAATTTTCGTCTCTTTTCTAATTTAATCTACAAACCTTCATCTAATTATCAAGGTAATTCCTAGTTTCTATTCAGCCCCAAGCACTCTCTCCAGGGTAAACAGGGCATTTTCCCTTTCTTTCTCTGTCTTCACTTGCAAATGCAAATCACTCAAACTTCCCTTCCCACTGAGCAGCAGACACAGGACAGGACACAGGTACACAGAGCTCACACCTGGGCTTCACTCGGGTTGTCTGTTACAGGACAACAGTTGCATGCACAAGATCCAAAGCATCCATTTTATTCTGCCCTCAAGTTCTATGACCCCGGAGTTCTGCCATGCACGACGAGAATGCCAGTCCTGCTGAACCTTCTCCGTTGACACAGCTGGTTCAGAACCAGGATTCTCTTGGGCCGCACCTGTAGCTGTTGTCATCTGAATATGACTTCAGTGTCCTCCAACATCCACAGGCTAAAAAGACAATGCCCGCTGTGAGCCCTGAGGAAAGGGGAACTCAACCTGAACGCGGTGCCAGGAGATGACTAGACTTAGGTAAGGCTATCAGGATCAAGTGCTGTAGGACAATGGTTTGTACCCTGTCACTTATATTTGAAATAAATGCTGATTGGTCAGTAGCCAGGCAGGAAGTATAGGTGGGGTGATCAGGTAGGAAGTAGAGGCGGGACGATGAGAATTCTGGGAAGGAGGAAGCTCAATCCGCAGTCGTGACCTTGCCACAGAAGAAGCAAGATGTGACTGCCTTGCCGAATAAGGTACCGAGCCATGTGGCTAACGCAGACAAGAATTATGGGCTAGTGTAAGTTATAAGAGTTAATAAGAAGTCTGAGCTATTAGGCCAATCAGTTTATAACTAACATAGACCTCTGTGTGATTTCTTTGGGATTTAACCACTGCAGGAACCGGGCAGGACAAAAAAACCTCAATCAACAATCAAGCCCTGGTGACCTCATAAGGAGTGAGAGACAAGAAAGGACACACATATGTGCTAACTCCCTTCTCCCACCAAAAGATGCCAGAACCACGCTGAGACTCAGAGGTTGGGTCAGCTGAGAGCGTTGCATGTAGCCTCACACTAGTGGAGCCACTCTGCTCCCCATCAAGTGTTCCAAGAGAATCCATTCCAATTCAGCCATTAGACTCCGCATCTTTCCTGTCTTACTACATTGGTAGAAGCTGTCAAAACCCACCCAAGTTCAAGGTGAAGGCATGAAGACCCTACCCCTTCATAGAACTCAGCTGATGGCCATGTCAAAAGGACATCAATAATGGTGGTGAGAGACTTCCTCACTGGGATTGCCTCCACTGACTGCCCAATCCTGTCTGCACACCACCATGGTTGTCTTGCAGTCCAGTGCTGGGTGGGGACCACGTTCAGCAGTCATCCACATACACAGATCCAGCATCAGGGAACAGGCAGGTTTCCCCCTTTAGGTAAGGCATCTCACAGTAGGTAGGGATGGAGGGAGAGGCTTTGTTATTCCCTCTGTTGCTCTCTGGTCCACTAACTTACTTCCAAATGACCTCTCTTGGAGCTAGCATGGGCTCAGCCTCTGTGCTCAAGGGATATTTCTCTATTACTCTTAACAGAATCTCTGCTATCCCTTTGCAATAGTGAGCTGGGACTCTGCCTGACCATACCCAGACCTCTTTCCCTTTTCTCTCATTTACAGCCTTTTGTCAGAAACATCTATAAGTCCCTTGATGTGGGATTCCCCTCTGTATGCTATGAATATGTTTTATTACCATTGGTTATTAAAGAAACTGTTTTGGCCAATGGCTTAGTAGAGTAAATCCAGGAAGGAAATCCTAACAGAGATATGGAAAGAAAGTAGGCAGAGTCGAGGAGACACCATGTAGCCACTGAAGGTGAAAGATGCCCGCTGGACACTTACCAGTAAGCTATGGCCTCATGATAATACATGAATTAATAGAAATGGGTTTATTTAAGGTATTAGAGTTAGTTAAGATGTGAGAGTTAGATAATAAGAATCCTGAGCTAATAGGCCAAACAGTGTTGTAATTAATATAGTTTCTGTGTTATTATTTGGGTCTGGGCAGCCGGGAAACAAACAAAGGGTCTCCACCTACAGTCCCTGAATACCAAATGTCACCTACTTGGTGTCTGCCAGAAGGCATAGCCACAGTGCCCTGTTTACTTGCTTAGTTTTCTTTAGGAAATTGTCCCAGGCTGGGGAGGTGGCTGAGCAGGTAAAGTATTTGCTGTACAAGTGTGAGACCATGAAGTCAGGGTCTCAGAACCCACCCAGGGCTGAACGTGGTCCCAGCACTCCTGCGGCAAGAAGAGAGGTGGAGTCAGAAGTCCTGAAAGTTTGGGAGCCCACTAACCTGGCACAGGCTGCAGCAAGAAGAGAAACCCTGTCTCAAACAAGGTGGAAGAGGAGGATCTATACCCAGGATTGTCCTCTGACCTCCATACACACACACACACACACGTGCACATGCACACGCACATAAGCATTCTATCTCACGCATGCACACACAACACACTCATGTGCACACGTGTGTGGGAACACACACACAGGTGGGAGGGGTATCTCTGGAATTCACCGTGGAAGGAGGAGTTCCCAGCTCTACTTTGCTCCACCATGTTTGAAGTTTGTAAGAAAGCAACCTTCCTAGGATGCGGAGGTGATTTCACTACACAGTGTAAACTCCTAAGTGATTGGACACAGATGTGCTCAAAGATGTTAGAAGGCTCTCATTACTTTCCAGGCAATCTAAATGAGAGAAATGACTTCCATTCCTGTGCTTACCACTATTCCAAAACTTAGCAGTGTGGCAAACACCTTTCCTGGAAAGACACAAACATCTACTCACCCCAGACAGGACAGCAACAAAGTATGATTCTACAGGAGTCCAACTTGTGCCAATAAGTTTACTGGCCACTCTTACAGAATATGGAGAAAGGGTTACTTACAGGAGGGTTAAGGACTCCAAAACAGCTCCATCACCGCACAGTCTCACCCCATCCGGGATGACAAGTATCCTTACTGTTGACAAGATTTCACTTCCTATGTACTTACTCTCAGATCTACCAAGCAGTTGTTGGGTACAAGAAAATGTAAGGGCTGGAATCTTATGTGAGAGTCTTGTGACCCTCTCAAAAAGGATTGTCAACAGCTTCGTTATCAATGTAGACCTAGCTACCACCTCAGTGCTCTGCTCAGTTGGTTGCCATGGCTACTTGTCAAGGATGTATTCCCTGCCCCAAGAAGAGATGGAGGGAGTATACTATGCCTGGAGTAAAAAAAAAAAAAAATGTGGCAGGGGAATACTACAAAAATCAGAAAGACAGCAAGACCTTTGCAACCAAGAACTCTGGATTCACACATCTCTAAGCTTAGTCCTGCATACAAGTTCAGACAGCTCGGTGGAGCTGCTGGCCTCTCCCAAGCTAACTCAGCTTTTGAGGCCACACCAGCAGGATGAGGGCAGACATCTAGCGTCACTCAGTAGCCAGTGGTGGCAGCAGTGACAGAACAGCCCACATATCCTGCCTGTGAATCGCGTTTCACAAAAAGTGACTTTTGCTTTCTCTGTAGCTGAAGCTATGGCCATCGTCAAGGTCAAACCCAAGTGCAGCTTTGCCTCAGCATCTGTTCCTGAGGACCATGATCTCTGGATGCCCCATCTCTCCGTTCAGATTGTGCTCACAGAAGCAGTACACCAACTCCTTGCTTCATCACCTAGGTGGTGAGGTTCTTGGGGGTCAAGGCCTTTTTGCTCAGTATTGCCCAAGACTGAATTTTCCTAGAAACTAAACTTGATAAAGACACTATTATAAGGACCCCATGCTTGGAGAGGGGGTGATTGAGTGAAGGCTTTGGGAGGTGTCGCCTCTCCCGTACTTATCCAGGGTCCCTACTTCCCACTCAGTTTTCAGGTTGAATGGAATACTCTTGGAAGGCCCAGTTTATAAGAGCCCTAGCTGTCCAGCCTTTTCTAAAGGCTCGCTAGGCTTTTCTCCTTTTAAATCTCATCCTGGTTCATCTTTTAGAGTCTTTCTTCTTTGTCTTCACCTTCATCTTACCCTCTGAGGAAGATTGAGACAAGCCCACTACTTTTTAGCTAGGGAATGTCACAAGCAAAAGAAAAACCAAACATCTGGTTCTGGAAGACGCGGATAAGTCACAGAGTCCCGCAAACATTTCACAGAGCATGGTACACCAGGCCATCCCAGCCTTGCAGGAAGCTCAGGGCCAGCAGGACTCACAGAAAACGCTGTCTGAAATTTGTTAAGTGGAAAGCACACATTTCCAGAAAGCTTGCCTTAAGATATTTAAAAATAGGAGCACTAATCTTCTCTTTGGTGACTTTCTCCAACACCTTTTCTCTCCCTATAAATTATGTACAAGTTTTGTGAAACTGTTACTTTATTTCAAGGCTTCCTTTGCAAATGACCTTGCCTGGTCGCTGTTACCAATAGAGGGAGCTATTTCCTGCAGGATACACACAACACTCCCAACCACACCCTCTTTCTGAAGCCGGTCTTCCCAGAAAAACCTCCGTGAATCCATATACATCCAGTCTCAGCTACACCAGTGGCTCCAGACCCCAGGGCAGCCCCATCCAGGCCCAGGGTCACCCGAGGCCAAGGATCTGGACACCCTAGCCTTTGTCCCTGAGTTTAGCTTTTCTCATTGCTCAGATCAGAGCATGAACCCCAGTAATCCTTCATCCTCCCTGGATTGTGAGCTAAGACTGTTCTCTAAGCACTACCCACCACCATGCATGAATAGCCTTGGTCCTCTGACTTCTAGAGAACACAGTGATATGGGTCTTTGGTATGAAGCTGTAGTGGGAGCTGTGGGCTGTGTTCCTGCCGCCCCAGCTCCTGGTCACCTGGCTAGCTTATGCCCCGAAATAACAACAAACAGACTGTATTCTTTTAAACACTGCTTGGCCCATTATATCTAGCTTCTTCTTGGCTAACTCTCGCACCTGGACTAGCCCATTTCTAATAATGTGTGTAGCACCCCAAGGTGCACATACCGGGAAGATTCTAGCCTACGTCCATCCTGGGTCGGAGTTTCATGGCATCTGCCCTAGAGAGGAGAGCTATCGAGTCTGAGCTCACTTCCTCTTCCTCCCAGCATTCTGTTCTGTTTACTCCACCGACCTATGTTCTAACCTATGAGGGCCAAGCAGTTTCTTTATTATTTAACCAATGACCTTCCTCCATCATGAAGCTTCCTGCCTTGAACCATTTTCTATTGTTACTGCAAAGTACCTAAGACCAGGTCATGTAAGTAAGAGTGATGTTTGCCTCAGTCCAAGAGCATGGAGCTGGCTGGCTTGGTATCTACAGCTGGACTCTCACATACACATAGATAGATAGATAGATAGATAGATAGATAGATAGATAGATAGATAGATAAATGCAGTTCAGATTTTAAAGCACCAATCCCACAGTAATAGTCCCTAACAAGCACAACCAAGCTTGGATATGAAATGCAAGACACAGTGTTCAAAAGAACAATTATAAATAAACATGTTCAAAGAGTTTAAAGAATTTAAAGGAGACACAAATAAACACCTGGATTAACAGAGAAAGGACAGGAATAAACTAATTGAAGCTCAGAAAACACAAACAAAGAGCTGAAATAAGGACAATCCAGCCACATGAAAATAGAATTCAATAGAGATAAAAGTACTGAAGGAAATCCAAACTGAAATGAAGCTGGAAGTTACCAAAAATTCAATGAAAAAAAAAAAACACTCAGTGGAAGGCCCAAGCAAGGAATGGATCACACAGCAAGCAGAAGATTGGTGTGATGGGTAGATGAGGTTGAGGAATTGGAGTCAAATGAAAAACTGAAAAATACATGAACAGAATATGCAGGATCTTTGGGATACCACAAAACGAACAAATCAATTAATATCAGGTGCAGAAGAAGGAGAAGAATTCCAGGTCAAAGGCACAGAAAATATTTTCAATAAAATCACTGCAAAAAATTATAAAATCTAGGGAATAAAATGTAGATCCAACACAAGAAGCAAACAGAACACCAAACAAACAGGACCAGAAAAAGAAACTCCCCATACTACATTCTAGTTGAAACACTAAATGTCCAGAACAGGGGGAGGTGTTGTAAGCTGACAAAGACCAGTGTCATATATAAAGACAGCAATTATTGGAGTTATAGCTGTTTTTCGATGGAAACCTTAAGGATTTTGTCATTTTGTGTATGTATGTATGTATGTATGCTGAGCTAGGCTTGTGTTTGTAAGTGCAGTGCCCACATAAACAAGAAAAGGCTGTTTGCTCCCCTGGAGCTGGAGTTATGGATGGTTGTGAATATGGATCCCTAATATGGACGCTGGGAAACAAACTGAGCCTTCTCTCCTGCCCTCGGTGGAAATTTGGAACAATGTAATTCAAGCCCTGAAAGGACACAGGCACACATTTTAAATATATACACACCTAACTTGAGCACACCAAATTTCACAGAACAAATACTGCCGGGGCATTAACCCACAGAGTAGCTTCAACACTGCTATAGTCTTGACTTGACTACCCCACTCACACCCTCATTGATTACTAATTGAGAAAATGCCTTACACCTGGAGCTCATGGAAATAGTTCCTCAACTGAGGCTCCTTTCTCTCTTTAGCTTGTGTCAAGTTGACACACAAAACTAGGTAGTACAGACCTTGAATATTAATAAAAGAAAAAAATAGTAGCAAGGAACAGCTGGCTCTTCCTCCCTCCCAGTGGTCCCTGCTTCAAGCAGCAAGAGTCCAGAGCCACAGCTGCTCTCTGCTTCTGGTTAAGAGCAGATGTGGCCTGCATGCTACCAAAGAACAGGTAAACACAACAGGATAAACCAGCAGCCATTTCAGATAAGGGGGTGTGAGGGTGTGGGGGTGGGCTGAAGTCCCTCAATATCAGATTGCATTCTGGTTCTAGGATCAATATGGTCCCCAAAGCACAGGTTCAGGATTGGGAACAGAGGTGTGACAGTGAAGAGCATAGCCCAGGATTCCAGAGGATCAGGGTTCGATTCCCAGCACCCAGATGGCAGCTTATAATCGTCTCACTCCAGCCCCAGGAGATCTGACGCCCTCTTCTGGCCTTCAAGGGCACCAGGCAAACACATGACGCACGCACTTACATGTAGATGAAACACCCATACACAGAAGTTAACCTTTTAATTTTAAAAGGTGGTTCTGATCCTCAGCTGCTTTTATTAAGACCAAAACAATAGGCCCACCATGACATCTAAGCACAATTTTTGTGTCATTTGGTGCTTGCTAGTGACACTCAATCAAAAACTTTCTTGTCTCATTCAGGAGATCAGTCCTTTCTACACTTAAGCATTGTAAGGGGAAGCAAGCAATTCCTAGGCAGTGGGAGACATCTCTACAGACACCTACAAATGCCATTTTCCTCCCCCACTGACGTCTGTGCACTCTGACTTTGCAGAATAGGATGGCACTCTACTCTCAGGGAGCGTATTGCTGCCTCAAGCAGGAGATCAAAAGTCCAGCATGAAAGCACCGCTGGGCTCCTTGCTCATGGTGGGTTTCCCTGTCACACCCCTGTCACACCCCTGTCCCCAAGTCTGAGCCTGTGCTTTGGGGACCACATTGATTTTAGAACCAGAATGCAGTTGGTAGAAGGTTCTGGAAGACTGAGGAATGTGAGTTAGTTTACTAATCTGATATTAATCGGACGCATTCATTAAAAATTTTAATTGTTAAAATAAAAGTCTGATATTGAGAGACTTCAGAAGGGCACATTTGCACAGTACTGTATTTCAAAGCAGAAGACTCAACGCTGAGCTGATGAACAGTTAGTCGAGAGGAAGTCACAGGGATAAAGGGAAGCCGTGTTTACTGAGTGACTGCGATGAACTGGGCACAAGATGTCTGGAGGTTGGTACCAATATTTACCTGTTGTCAGGGGAACATAGAGGTTCCCGCAGGAGAGTGTGTTGATACACAGAATTGTTCCACAGAGCCTTGTGTCTCAAAAGGAGTGAGATGGAAGTGGGTGGAGTCCCCATCGTTCTTAAATCATCCTTGGGAGCCTCTAACTCAGGGGGATGTTTTCCGCTCCCCTCCCCCCCCCCCCCCCCCCCGCCGCGCACCTTTCTTCTCTAATTCTGTCCTGAGACCACGTTCCACTTTTGTTCTCCTCCCCTTTGTCCCCTAAACTCTCGCCCAGCACCCCATCCTGCTGTAGTGGAATCAAGTGGAATGCTTTCTGCTCTTTTTTTTTCAGGGAAGAGAATTACTTCTGTCTTCCAAAAACTTTCAAAAATTTGGACCCAACAACTAATTACCTCACATCTGCTTTGTCTCAGACATGAGCCCGGACAAGGCAGGTATTATCTGCAGACTCTCGCAAGGCTCTCAGCACTCTCGGAACTCATGGAGGATATATGAGCCATCATCCCATTAATAGATTGCACCCTGTTTTGCAGGACTCCCACAGGCGGCCTCATAGCCTGCAATTTGCTAAGACCTAGTAAGAGGTAATTGACTCCAACCTTGGTCAGACCTGGGACAAAGAAAACGACCAGCATTCTTAAACCGGAGAGGATGGACACAAAAGACCAGACAGGTCCTGATTTATGGTGGTTCTGCTTAGGACCTTCTCCACGACATAAAAGGGCAAAGGTGTGTCCGTGCAGCCCGTCTGCTTCTCACTTTTGGAAAATCACAGATGGTATTCAACACATGTTATCAAGTAGGCTTTGTGTTAGATGATTTTGCTCAACAGTAGGCCCAAGTAAGTGTTCTGAGCCTGTTTAAGATCGGCTAGGATAAGCTATCGTGTGTTGAAACTAAATTTATTAAATGTATTTTGACATGACTCTTTTATTGAGGTGGGGTTACTGGGGCTACAACCTATAAGTCAAGAGGCATCTGCAATCCCCAGGTGCAGAAGATTTAAAAAAACAATAGACACCCCTGCTGAGTTTGGTGGCACACTCCTACAGGGCCAGCATTTGGAAGGTTAGGCAAAGGTTGCCAATTTTAGACCAGCCTAAGCTACAAAGAGCAGCACTATTTCAAACACAACAACAACAATAGCGCACAGCCCTGAGCATGTAAAGGAAGAGGGCAAAGGTTGAAGGCTGGAGCCCTGCTGCAGAACAGGGAACACAGGTGGGGGGCAGTGGTCTCTCCTCTCCCCCCACCACACTGACCTTCTCTGCAAGTCTCGCTTACCTGAATATCTCTTTAAACCCAAACTTGAGCCCTGGCTTGCTGTTCTCCTCGCATCTGGATCTCAAGCCACTCCCACCGTGGAAAAGCAGAATGGGACCGAATTCCAATCTTTACAAAACTCGGAGACTTACAATGGCCAGTCTGCAAATCACAATCTAGAGACAGTTTGCGTATTTCTTTAACTGGCAGTCACAATTAGGATCCCAGATTCATTCTCAGGTTCTGACCTAATCCGCTCTCATTTGTGCATTGAAAAGTAAGGCCAACCATGTGTTAGAAAAAAGTCCAAATCTTATTTTTTAAAAAAATAAAGGTAAAAAATGTGTACAGCAAATCCCCCTCACAAATCATGCCCTCAGGCTCCTTGCATAAGGGAACCATTATAAATGGTTTCTGTGAGCCTCCACGAGGGTCCTTGCATATGCAAATCCTGGTGTCCACTCCTGTTGAGGGCATTCGTGGTCTCTTCATATCGCATGAAAGCATCCAGCACCCATTGCAATGTATTTCATCTGGCGTGCTCAGGAACACTCAGTCCTTTCCAACTGGACTGTTTTGTTTTATGGAAGAATGAGAATGTGTTTCCCCAAACTCCTGCAGATTGATGTTTAAGTGCCTTCTGGTTTTGACCTTGCAGAAAACACACCTACGCGCAGCGCGTGTGTGTAACTCTGCACAGGCGTGAGCATGCCTGTGTGACACACCCTTCGAGGGTGATCTCAAGGTCCTTTGCTCATCTACCGCAAAGTACTAAATTGTTCTCCAGCATAAGAGGCTCGTCATCCTTATTTTCCCACGATGGCTTACTTACTCTCTGCCCTATTGACAGGGGACAATGTCGCTCTACATTTTGTCTTCTTGGTCTCCCCTTTCTCTGCAGATTGCCTGATCGTGTTCTTTCTCAACTTGTCTACTGAGTTTCTGGATTTTAGAAATGGATTTATAATCCCGGGCTTTATCTCATCTGACATATTTGGCAAATATCTTTCTAGCTTCATGTTGTAACTTAAGTTCCGTCATTTTTCTCTTTGGTGGATTTTAATCTTGTTTTTATGCACTCATATTTATTGGTCTTTTCTGTTCTAATTTCTAAGTTATGTGTTGCTTAGAGAAACCTTACACGCTCTCAAGAAATATGCATGAGACTAAAGGGAGAGACATGTTTGTCTGGTAGAGAATTCCCAATTTCTCTCATGTAGAGCTGTGGTTTGGCTCTTGACTTTGCCCTGAAATCTAATTTCTTAAAGATACGAATGGCACTTCTGGGGAATGGTGGAAACTTTAAGAGGCAGACATTAGGAAGAGGTGCTCAAGTCATTGTGGGTGTGCCCTTGACGGTCACTGTATGACCGTGGTTTCACCTTCTTCTGCTTTCTTTTTTTCTTTCTGTCTTGAGACAAGATTTGTTCTCTTTTAAGTGATCTCACCATGATAGATTGCCCTGTCGTTGTTCAAAACAATAAGCCAACTAACCATGGCTTGGAGAACTTCATGGAAGACGAATCAGAAAGATGGTAAGAGCCAGAACAATAATGCCAGCTGCTGGATAGTGTCTTCTAGACACGACAAGGATGCCGAATCCATAAAACCTCAAAATGTGGCCACCTAGACAAGCCCTGCACAGCGATAATGCCAGTTGGCATGCCAACATGAGGGAGGATATCACAAGGTCACATGCCAACCGGAACTACAGACAATTGGTGACTGCTGAGAGCACCCAAGAGTAATGGTCAGCCCTAAATACATGTGTATATGGGCAACACTGAATGGGCTCAGTCAATTATGTATGTAACAATGATTAGAGAAAAAGATGTCATGGATTTTGGAGGGAGAAGATAGGACACAGAGGGGTTGGAGGTGGAGAGGGAATGGAAATGATATAAATACAGTACTCATATGAAATTCTCAAAAAATTAAAAATAAAATTACAATGGAGGTTAAGGAGAATGTTGGGAAAGAAGGTCACTTGTTCATTGCTACTGGGAGTATAAGTTGTTATAGCCACTATGATAACAAGTAGGGAAGCTTCTGGAAAAACTAAAAATATAATTGTCACATAATACAGCTATACTACTTGAAGGTACACCATAGCGACCCCAAGTCCTACTTCAGAGATACTTGTCACTCCATGCTTGTTGCAATACTGTTTACAAGAGCTAAGAAATGTGCCCAGAGCAGAAGTCCATCAACAGAGGAGTTCATAAAGTACAGGTGGCATATATATCTGATGTACTCTTATTTAGCCCAAAAGAACAATGAAATCATGACATGTAGAGGAAAGTGGATGGAAATGGACTATGTGTCCAACTAAACCAAGTAAGCCCTGCTCTCATAAGCTGTTCATGGTGTTTTATCATAACAGTGGAAAATTAACTAATACAGAAGTTGGTGTCAGGAAATGGGCCATGGCTGTGACAGAACTTAGTTGCCTTCTGGTATTTGCCTCAAGATTGTCATCTGTCCCCACCTAAAGAGTTTAAATTAACTATCCCAAGCTTTCCTCACCATTTACTTCACGCAATTAGAGTTCCTTTTAACTCATTTGTGTTTTTTATTTGTGGAGCAATACTTTGGTGCACTGTATTTTTAGTGATTTCTCTGGAAACTATAACAGATAGTTCAATGTTTACAGTCTACTTGGAGTCAATTCTGTGTGCCTTATTATAAAGAATTGAAATTTTGTGGTAACCATAGAGATTTGGAGGGACCATTTGGCTCCTACCTTGAGTGCCTGGAGTTTATTGTTTGTTTCTTTTTCCATTTTCCTTTCTATTACTGGGCATCAACAGGCAAGAGCCTCACCACTGAGCACACCCTCAGCCCAAGAATTCGTTATTGTAAATACTTTTCCTTAAATTAAAAAAAAAACATTTTATGTACTTACATGCCCTTAGTGAATTCATCTGTGTATACATATTCACACACATGCACATAAACACATACATGCTCTCCTACCTTCCTAAACTGAAGAAAGGGTTCTTATTGCATATTCATAAAAGAAGGGACTCTTAGTGCATATCCATGATTTTAAAGAATGTTGTTGCCTGGAAATCAGTGCCCCTAACTCTCCCACAGCCTGTGATCAGGAGTTTGCCACCAAGAGCCAAAGTGGTCGATCACACAATGGGCCCAGAATCCCCAGCCCACCCCACGCTCGCACAGTCTACCTAGGACAAGGTCACAGTTCTCTGCTCTTCAAACACAATGTGAAGACAATACCAGTCGGCTACAAGAAACAAAATTGCACTTTTGGAAAAGAGATTCAGACTTCAGGGACAAATGTTGGTGGCCTGTCCACTCACATTAGACCAACCACAAGAGATGAAGAAAAGCTTGGGGTGACAATGCTAAAAACCTTGGAAGTTTCTGCCAATGTGACACCAGGGTGGCTACACATACCGGGGAGGGTGGGCTGAGAATTTATAGGTTATAGCAGGTCACCATAGTTTGATTGTATTGGTGTTTGTTTTCACAAAGTAGGGTCAGCTTTACACACACATACAGAGAGAGAGAGAGAGAGAGAGAGAGAGAGAGAGAGAGAGAGAGAGAGAGAGAGAGAGAGAGATCATGGATTACAAGCTGGTTTGAATAGAATGGTCCCCATAGGCATATATATATATTTGGTCCTTAGAGAGTGGCACGACTTGATAGGGATTAGTAAGTGTGGCCTCGTCGGGGGAAGTGTGACACTGGGGGTGGGCTTTGAGGTTTCAAAACCCAAGCCAGGACCAGAGACTTTTGCTTTTCCTGCTTCCTGTAGATCCAGATGTAGAACTCTCAGCCACTGTGTCTGCTTGAGTGCCATCATGCTCCCCTCCATGAGAGTAAGGGCTAGACCCCTGAAACTGCAATCCAGCCTCAATTAATTGCTTTCCTTTGTAAGAGTTGCCATTGTAAATGTCACAGCTCAGATGGAAAGAGATTCAGGATGTCGGGAGTCAGGGAATAGTGAGTGTTACAGCTCAGGTGGAAGGGTATTCCGGCAGTCAGGAGCCAGGCCATAGCACAGGTAACAGTAGTGTAGCAGCTACTGTTCTAGGGGAAGGTTTTTCCAATGTAACAGTTCTGCTCTTGAAGGGGAGGGCTTCCCCAGCTAAGCTGTTATGGCTCAGTTGTTACAGCTCGGCTTTGATGTTTTCCAAAGTGTAACAGCTATGCTCTGCTAGGGGAAGGTTTCCGCAGTGAAAGTGTTACAGTCCCGCTCTGCTCGACTCTGTCTCTGCTCCTGTGAAAGAAGCTCTTCGCCCTAACCTGGGAGGGAAGAGTCCAGGAGAGTGGCCCCTCTCCTAGGGTGGAAGAAGAGCAGCCACAAATTGAACAAGCACAGGGCTTATTTAGGGCTTCTTAGGGGTGGAGTTTTCCCAGGGAGGTTTTTCAGGGTGGGAATTCGTCAGATTTCAGTCCCTTGAGCTCAGATTGGCTAAATTTCTGCAGGGATTGGTTGGTTTTCAGCTCAGGGACTGGCTCGTTTTCCCTGCCCAGGGATTGGTTGGTTTTCAGTTTAGTTGATCAGGGGTATATTTGGTTCTAGTTTCAGGGCCAAGCTGTGTTTCTTCACTGGCCCTTCTTAGCTTTTTGGTTCTAGTTTGGGGGTCAGGGCATTTCTTTCTCTGCCTCTGATTCTAGGACCGAAGTGTGTTTCTTTGGCACTGGTTTCAGAGTCAGGGTTTCTTTGATTCTGGGTTCAGGGCTAAAAGTATTTCTTTCATTGGCTCAGGTCTCTGAGTCAGGGTGTGTTTCTTTCACTGGCTCTGATTTCAGGGCCAGGGTGGATTTCTTTGGCTGGCCCTTTTACCCTACGTGGTCATGGTGTCTCTTCACAGCAATAGAACACTGACTAAGACACAATTCAACACAGTTTGCTTCTGTTATTGTTTGTTCTGTTGGTTGGTGGGGGGGGTTGTTTTATGCTCTCACCCTGTAGCCCAGGCTGACATAGAAATTCTAATAATCCTCTTGCCTCAGATTCCTCCAGCATGCTGGGATTTTTTTTTTTTTTAATGGTTTTTCGAGACAGGATTTCTCTGTGTTAACAGCCCTAGCTGTCCTGGAACTAGCTGTTGTAGACCAGGCTGGCCTCAAACCCACAGAGATCCACTCTTGGGTGCTAGAATTAAAGGTGTGCACCACCACCACCTGGCATGCTGGGAATTTTTGACACTTCAACTCCAGGTGTTGTTGCCAATGCTGCCACGGCCACCACTACCGTTCTTGCTGCTGCTGCTGCTGCTGCTGCTGCTGCTGCTGCTGCTGTCATTGCCGTTGTCCCTGTTGTCAGGTTCTTACATGGTCCGGGCTCACTTCAAGCTCACTACATAGCTGTTTTCCTGATCCTCTTGCCTCCGTCTTCCTCGTTCTAAGATCCACGGGGGTTTTAAATCATCGATAGTTTTATCACAGCTTGGAGGACAAACCAATAAAACCCCTCCCATTCGATTCCAAGGCAGTCTAACTACATCCCTTCTGGGATCTTAGTTCTTCAGAAACAAAGCCCTCTTTCAGATCTATGCTCCTCTGTACTGGGAATTGAACCCATGACCCACACAAGCTAGGAAAGTGCTCTGCTTCAGGGCTGTGCATCCCCAGCCCAAAAGCTAAGAAGCTTGAAGGGCAAAGAGAAAACCTTAAGACAGGGAACAAGAAAACATAATAAAACAGAAGACATAGTACCCCAAGATGTCTTCCCATGGTGTGCATGTTTGGGCCTGGCTTCCTGTCAGGCCCCATTCACGTGGAGAAGGTAACCCCGTGGCATACATCCCTAGTACCCAGCCATGCGAGCCATGCATTGACTTTACTGCCATCCTGGTGAAATGTCCGGTGGCCACGAGGGTTTGAAGCAGCAGAGCCTGAAGTCTGATGGATTTTCCATCCTGTCTGTGTAAAATGGCTTCCAGTAAGGAGCACTGCCGATTCATTTAAGGTCCAGTGGAAGATGAAAATAAACAAGTATTAATCCTGAGAACTTTTCTGAGGAATTATGAAAACAGTCTGTTATAAAATACATCCAGATGTCAGCCAAGGCTGAGTCAATTGGGATAATAGCTCCAAGTAAAATCAGCGAAGGTCAGCAAGCCAGGCAGAGGAATGCCTGGTTCACGGCGGCAGGGGAGGAGCTGGTACAAGGAGGCCAGCCCGGAGCTGTCCAAGACATAATTGTTTAAATGATCTACGAAAAACAATTATGGATACTGGGGGTCAACCCGGGGTTTTTGTTTTGTTTTGTTCTGTTTTGTTTTGTTTTTTAAGATTAATTTTGTCACAGTTTAGGGATAGGTTTACAGACCAAATTAAAAAGAATGCCATTTGATAATTAAAAAAAAAAAACTAAAACAGAGTAAAACTTTTAAAAATGTCCTCTTGATTTGATTGTTATTAAATTTTTATATCAGCAAAAGAGAACGCTCAAAGACTTTTAATTTCCTTCCCGTTAATAATTCACTCACCCAGTTCATCTAAAACATATGTAAAAAGACCATCCACTGGGACGCTTACTGTTAAAACCTGTACGCTAATCTATGTGCCCCAGTGTGGCGTGTTGGTTGGGTAAACGACAGTAACTGCCATAGTTGAACAAAACACGAATCTGAATGGGGCAGTGGCCTGCTGCAAAGTCCTGGGAATGTGCCCAGCACATCTGAACTGCCCAAGAGCAGGGAGCGAGCCTTAAATGCACCACTATCTCAGCAGCTTTACTAACAATTGTATCAACCCAGCTTTCTCTGGCTCTGTGTGCAGGAAAAGCGCTAGGAGAAACAGCAGCATGCGTGGAGGCTGCCTCTGGAGAGTGAACTAGTGTCTGGGACAACAGCTCTCCTTTCTGTCTTATACTGCACTGTGCCGTCAGAAGCTTTTGCTTTGGGTGGGTATTGTTTCTGGGGGGAAAATGTAGAAGCTGGAGAGGTGGCTCGGTGGTTAGAGCACTGGCTACTCTTCCAGAGGACCCAATTTCAATTCACAGCACCCACACGGCAGCTCACAGCCATCTCTAACTCCCGTCCCAGAAGATCTGACATCTTCCTCTGGCCTCCTTGGGTACCAGGCACACACATGGTACACAGACATACACACAGGCAAAGCACTCACACGCATAAAATAAATAAAAACTTTTGTTTTAATGTTTTGTACTTAGTTTTTAAAAGCAGGAGAGCTTTGGGGGATGCTGAGAGCTGGGCAGTGGTGATCTGGTTCTTAAAGGGAAATAAAACTCATTGAAAACCCTGACACCCTATGAAATGTTAGAAGTCCCTCAAGAATAATAATCTGCCTCCTTGAGCTTTCAAAGGAGAATGCTATGTTGTTACATTTATTTAGTGCCTAGTGAAGGTCTGAGAGCTAATTATCATCTCATTTTTCTGATGGTAACTAAACTTTGAAATATGAGACAGAAGGAAGGGGAAGGGAGAGGAAGTGACGGGGGAAGAGAGAGAGTTTGTGTGTTACTGATCTCAGACAGGCTGTGAAGGACTCCCATCATTGGACCTATCTAGAGGCCTTCCTTCCTTGCTGCTGGGGACAGCTGGTACCAAGGGTCCTGAGTTCTCCAGGCAGAATATGTTGGTACAAATTCCTAGAGACCCTTCATGACTGAGATCACATCAAAGCCCAAGACAGAGTCTTTAATCCCAACACTTGGGAGGCAGAGACAGGCAGATCTCTGAGTTCGAGGCCAACCTGAATTACAGAGTGAGTTCCAGGACAGCCAGAACCTCATAGGGATGCCCTGTCTAGAAAAGGCTCAATAAATAAATATATAAATAAAGAAGCCAACACAGGAAGTGCCCCCCATGCAGCTCTCTGTTCACAGGCCACTGGCACATCTGAAGGGTGAGTCAAATTCCCCTCCCTGCACAGCTGGCAAGAATCCCTGGTAATGGGTTAGAGTAAGGAGGCTTTTACAAAGAACACAGGAATGCCACAATTAGGGGTTTGATGTCCAAAAGAAATCAATTCCCAGAAGCCTCAAAAGTGAGTCTGAGGATATATAAAATAAAAGACTAATTAATCCCAGCACTTGGGAGGCAGAGGCAGGCAGATCTCTGTGAGTTCGAGACCAGCCTGGTCTACCAGAGCTAGTTCCAGGACAGGCTCCAAAACCACAGAGAAACCCTGCCTCGAAAAACCAAAAAATAAAAAATAAATAAAAGACTGAAAGGCATTGTCTTTTAGTTCCTAGGGGAACAGGAGGATTCAGGAGTCTGGGACATGCACCCAGAGCAATGAGTTGAGATTAGGGAAAAGCAAAGGACTGTCAGTGTGGCTTATCTTCAAGTTCCAGCCAAGTTTCACTTAACGGCCCAGTGATGAGAGGGTCACCATCACCAACCCTGGGTAGCACAGGAGCCTAACAGCAAAGGTTTGGTGTACCCCGGGGTGTTCCTGAGGTGGAAAGCTGGGTTCTAGGTACCTCAGAACTGAGAGAAGATGTGGCCCGCTTGGGCTGTGCCTTCCTGTGGCTCTGCTACTCTCTCAGCCTATGGCTATGGATGTATGCAGTGGGTTAGTTAGCAGTAGCTAACCAGATAATGTACACACCTTCTGTGAATGCTAACTTAGCATTCCAAATTGACTAGGCCATGGAGTGCTTGAACACCTGATCAGATAGGCCTCTGTGTATGTGTGCATGAAGGTGTATTTGAACGAGAATAAATCTGAATTGGTAGACTGGGTAGAGCAGGTTGTCCCCAATATGGAGGGGATGCATCTAATCAATCAAAGCCCCAAACAGAGAGAACAGTTAAGCATTCAGAACCTGCAGCTGCAGACTTTTTAGCCACTGTGATCATGTGAGACAATAAGTCTCTTATGTACACTCACACACACAAACACACATACACACATGAATACAATATATACACCCATACGTGTACACATACAAACACATGCATGCACATACATACATATATACACATGCACATACATACACATACACACAAGCACACATATACACACATACATGCACACACATGTTTACACACATATATAAATACACATATGCACACATACATACACACTCATGCACACACACATATAGGCACATACACACACACAAAGCACATATACACACACTATTGTTTCTGTTAGAGTACAGGCACCAGAAGAACCCTTCCCGAGCATGGTCATAGCCTTTCTGAGTTTTCAGGGCACAGCCACATTTGCCCTTGGAGAGGTTTGCCTTCCCAGGCAGCTCGGGCTCTCGGCTGCTTCTCTCCTTGTGGGCTGCGTTTGCATGCTCAGCGCTATTAGCCATCTAGTTTTCCTTTCTCCTTCTGTTCCTTTTGTGACCTGTGCTTATGTTGTCCGCACAGTTTATTTGGTTGGTGTCTGCCTGAGATTACGTAAGTGTCTTCCAAAGGCCCATGTGGGAAAGCCTTAGTTCCTTCCCAGCACGGTGTTATTGAGGGGAAGGGACCGTTAGAGGTACATCCCAGTGGGGAAGGCTAGACCTTTGGGAGCACATTCTTTTTTTTTTTTTTTTTTTTTTTTTTTTTATTCTTTTTTAATTAAAATTTCCACCTGCTCCCCATTTCCCATTTCCCTCCCCTCCTCCCAAATATTGCCCTCCCCCCACTTCCCTCCCCCTATCCCCACTCCTCTTCTCCTCCCCCCACTCCATTCCCCCTCCCTCTCGATACTGAAGAGCAGTCCAAATTCCCTGCCCTGCAGGAAGACCAAGGTCCTTCTATCTACGTCCAGAAAGGTGAGCGTCCAAACAGGCTAAGCTCCCACAAAGCCAGTTCATGTATTAGGATCGAAACCTAGTGCCATTGTCCTTGGCTTCTCATCAGTCTTCATTGACCGCCATGCTCAGAGAGTCCGGAATCAACCCATGCTTATTCAGTCCCAGACCAGCTGGCCTTGGTGGGCTCCCAATAAATCAGTTCCACTGTCACAGTGGGTGGGTGCATCCCTCGTGGTCCTGATTTTTTGCTCATGTTCTCCCTCCTTCTGCTCCTCATTTGGACCTTAAGAGCTCAGACCGTTGCTCCAAATTGAGACTCTGTCTCTACCTCGATCCATCGCCAGATGAAGGTTCTAAGGTGATATGCAAGATATTCATCAGTATAGGATAGGGTCATTTCAGGTTCCCTCTCCTTAGTTGCCCAAGGTACCAGCTGGGGACATATTCCTGGACACCTGCGAACCCCTCAAGAGTCAAGTCTCTTGCCAACCCTAAGATGGCTCCCTTAGATAGGATATATACTTCGCTGCTCCCGTATCCATCCTTCCTATATCCCAACCATCCCAATCCTCCGAGCTCCTCCCATCCTCCCCTTCTCATATTTCTCATCCCATTTCCCCTTTGCCCCATGCCACCTCACCCGCAAGTTCCCAGTTTTTGCCCTGGAATCTTGTCTACTTCCCCCTGGGAGCACATTCTTGAAGGAGATATTAGGTAGCACAGGCCAAGGACTGAAACTGTATGCCAAAAGTAAGCCTCGTCCTCTTGTAAGGTAATAGTCACAGGCATTTCGTCACGGAGATGGAAAGTGGAAGAAGTCTCTAAGTCACATTGTCTGGTAATCAGATCTGAAGTAATAATGCGCTACCTGTATCAGATTTGGCAGGTGCAGTGGTTTGAATAAGATGGTGACCCTGTTTGTTAGGTTTAAGAGCTGAAGGAAGTGCCCTCACTTCAGAAAATGTGTCACTGTGGGCGGGCTTTGAGGTTTCAAAAGACTTGCTCTCTCTGTTTTCTGTTTGCACTTGAGCCCTTAGCTCTCAGCTCCCAGCTCTAGTTGCCACGCCTGCCTGCTGCCACACTTCCCTGACATGATGGAGACAAACTTATACCTCTTATAGCCCTAAATAAGCCCTTCCTTCTTTAAGTGGCCTTGGTCATGGTGTCTTATCATAGCAACAGAAAGGTAATAACAATCAAAAGAGAGCTGGCTTTCTGAGAAACATCTGGAAGGAGAGAGGACAGCAGGGTAAGGCAGGCTCAGCTGCGATATCACCAAGCCCTCAGATGGCGTGGGCATCCGGTCCAGAACAGCCTTGGAGAACTGACCCATGCATGCACACTGCCACTAGAAGGAGCTGCAGCCCTTGGACCTCAGCTTTCCTCAGCAGGGGCAACCCTGAGAAGATCCCTGGAGAGCCAACACTCAGTCAATCGAGGACGGGATGGATGCAGTCCTGGAGAGGGGTGTGGGTGGCAGCAAGCAAGGCACCGGGACTTTGCATGTTTGTTTAAAAGAGCCTCTGATACAATCATATTCAGCTCCCAGCAAAGGTTCCCAGCTCAGCTTTAGGATGAGAGACAGAGCGATGATAGGCAACTTCCCTGGGATGTGTGAGGCTGGTGCCACACCTAGCACACACACACACACACATACACAATCACACACACACACGAAATGCACACACGTACACACACAAACACCCAGGATTTAGTTCCGCTTTATTTTAATGTTTATTATCACATTTTCCATCCTGAAGATGTTTTGGTGGTGGTGGCGGTCTTTGCTTGTTTGTTTTCTATCCAGTTTCCTTCGAGAGCTTTGAGATTCTGACTCGAGATTACAAGTGTTGCCCTGTACTTCCTTCTAATGTTCTGTGGTTTTTCTATCTTGCATTTAATTAACTTGATAAAGATCACAGTTTATTACTGCCGTAATTTTGTGGGCAGTACTTTGCCAAATGTATAATGAGTTGTGCTAATATATTTTCCTGGGTAATAGCCCTTTCCTAACATGATTTAGTGCCCCCCTTATTGTTTAAGAAATCGTCTGCGTATATCCACATTTCTCGGCACGTGTTTCTGCCATGCCTCCCCTGAGGTCATTTCAAGGCTATTCTGATCGCTGAAACACAGCGACTTGCTTTAATAGCTAGAGCAATTACAAGGCAATTGCTTTTTTCTAGAACTTTCTTGGCTTTCTTTGCAGGTCTAGATAAACCTTAAACTCTTTTGGTTACGTTCTGTAAAGAAGTGCTGGCGGCACACTGACCACAGTCTGTCTGCCTGTCACTGGGAAGAGTGGCATCCGTACCACGCTGTTTCCATCCGGGAGACTTCTGTAGTTTTATGTTTTTACTTTGCTTCTTACCAGGTCTGCATCACCTCCTTTAAGGAACTTGAAAACGCGTTCCTTCCTGCAGCAGGATCGGGACGACCTTCAGAAGGTGATCTGTTCTTACACGACAGCCACAGCGTCTCGGCAGTCACTACTGAAGGTCTGTGTCGATACATATTTTTCTGTGACAGGAAGAACTGTTTTAGGGTCGCGGGGGAGTTTTCCAGCTGGGCGTGCCTGTCCTTTTACCGCTTCTGGTTTTGCTCTGTTTGAGAGACCTGAGCATTATATGTGGCTCAAGCACACGGTCTGTCACTGTGGAGTCTGTCCTGGGTCTGTCATTTCTGCGCCCTCCTTACCCCTTTGTAATTTTTCTTCCCTGAGGGAGGCCTTTGGCACTCTGCTCTCTCAGCCACCCGGTAATTCCCACCAACCGTTTGCTCGCGCAGGTTTCTCCACCCGATGCTCTCCTCGCTGTTTCTGCACCTTCTTGTTGGAGGGAACTATGTTTTTCAGTTTAAATCCTTCTCTCATCACATATTGTTGTCTGCCGCAGACTCACGTCACTCCGACATTTTCCTGAGCTTTCAAATCTGGGTTTTTGAATGATTTCTCCTTTTTCTTGGAGTCAGTCCATTTCCTGAAGGAACGCTGGCCCTTATTACAAATGAAAACCGATATGGCGGATTTGTTGTTCTTTTTCAGTCTTGTCTGGTTTCTATAGCATTGAGGATTTTTTTTAATTTTTATTTATTTATTTATTTATTTATTTATTTATTAAAGATTTCTGCCTTCTCCCCGCCACCACCTCCCATTTCCCTCCCCCTCCCCCATCAAGTCCCCCTCCCTCATCATCCCTAAGACTAATCCAGGTTCCCTGCCCTGTGGGAATTCCAAGAACCACCCAGCTCCATCCAGGTCTAGTAAGGTGAGCATCCAAACTGCCTAGGCTCCCACAGCATTGGGGATTTTTAAACTTTTGCCTATACATCTTTAGAGGAGGAGGCCCGTGGAACCTTGGGAGGGACTGTCATAGAGAGCTGGTTCCAAGGTGGCATCCTCCCCACAAAGATGGAAGAGCAGAGAAGCTGGAATTCATAGCACTCTGCTTTCCAGGCAACTTTCGGGGGGAGTCTGGGAGGTAGGAGTGGGTAGGAATAGGATCCAGAGTGACAGAATCCACGCTGAATGGCTTGTGTCCTACATATCAACACTTACCGAGCTGAAGAGAGCTCCCATAGGGGCCTCCCAGTCTGCCCTGGTGTGTTAGACTTGGACTTCTAATCCCAGAGGCAAAGGTGCTCATGGGAAAGACACCTCTAACGCCGTTTGCTCCCTCACCCTTCCACGCGGAACTCATGTGTTTTCTTGTTGGCTTTTCTGCTGTTAGAGAATTTGAGTTCTCCCCCCCCCCCCCCATCTTTGTGGACACAAAGCAGACGTTTCTAAAGCATTCGCTGCTCCCTGAAGAAAGCGGTTTTAGAGATCTGCTCTTTGTCCACGTCCTCCAGCTAACTCTGTTTTCTGGAGCTCCGGAATGATCCCCAAACGACTTCGTTCTCATCTTTGCCCCTCTGCAAAAACAGGAAAGCCACGTCTCCACGCTTGGCATCTGCAGACAAGCACAGGATGCCCCGATTGTCTTGGGTCACTCTTCTCTCTCCCGGGGCTGGGGGGCGGGGTCAGCAGCCCCTTCCACCCACTGTCCAGAGGATTTATAGAGCCCTTGACCCCTTTTCCTTCAAGCAATCTCCCGGGTAGAACTGGTCATGGGCCTCAGTATGGTGATGGAGTCTCTGGGAGATGCCAAACCCCATTAAGGATCTGTAGCAAATAAAATCTGCCTACAGGCGCGCCTTATGCCCCATTCCCACAGTCTAACCCCAGCTCACATGATGGAAGTTCGGGAGCCGTGTTAGAAGACAGTGTTCTGGGAGACTGACTAGGTCATGAAGATGAATTTGAACCCTTGTAAGAGAGTTCCCAGAGAGCTTCCTCCCCTCCCGCCATGTCAAAATACACCGAAAATTGCCACCTATGGATAGAGACTCTCATCAGACCGAAATTCTGCTGGTGATTTGATCGTGAACTTCTAGCCTCTGAAACTCTGAAATAGCTTTCTATTGTTTGTAAGATACTCAGTCTATGGGGTTTTGTTAGAGCAACTAGACAGATGGACATCTCTCATTTGTCCTCCTGCTTTTCCTTTGTATGGATAACGTTAGAAGCGTTATCCTTCTGCAAGGCTGTGTGAGGTGCCATGCTGAGGGCCCCGTATACGTTATTCCTCTTCATCTTCACGGCAGCACCACAGAGCAGAGTTAAGTGCCGGTATTGTGAGACTTATTTTACGGATGGCAAAACTGAGCTGTGTCACACGAGATCCTTCACAGAGACCACACAGATGGTAAACATGGAATTCCGTTCTGTTAACAGTTATCAACCCTTTTTGAAGGGGTGCCACGATTTGGCTCACAGTGTGCCCTTCACAGTGGCATTTCTGCCTAAGAATAGAAGGGAAAGCCCAGACCAGCATTGTAACACGTGACAAATGAATGGAAGGAAGGTTGATTTTGCTTAGTTTGAGGACACAGTCCATCCTGGCAGGGAAAGCAGGGTAACGGAGCTTGGGGTGACTGGCCACATCGTGTCTGAGGTCAGAAAATAGAAAAATTCTTACATTCCACTGGCTTTTTCCTTTTATTCAGTCTGGGACCCCAGTCCATGGAATTGTGCCCCCACATCTAGGGCAAGTCTCCCACGTTAGCTAACCCATTCTAGAAACTCCCATATAGCCACACCCAGCAGTCTGTCTGCCATTTAATACTAAATCCCATCAAGCTGATGAGCAATACTAACTACAAGTCCATTCCTCGTCAATATGTTATGTGAACATCACACATAAGCCATACCCTCCTGCCTTTTATCCCCACAGGCTCATGGCCAGCTCCTAATGCAAAATGCATCCAGTCCAACTTCAAGAGTCCCAATCACTTTTAACAGTTACAACACTATTCAAATATGTAAGTATAGTCTGTTCAGATATTCACTAAGGCCATTTCTTAACTGCAAGCCCCTAAAAACCAATTATTCACTTCCAATATACAACTGCACAGAACATTCCCATTATAAAAATCATAAATGGAGAAGAGCAGGAAAAGATGGAAATGAAGAGAACACAGAAAGGCCAAGGCCTGCAGCTTCATGTCCAGCAGTTAAGACTCACAATGGGATCATCTGGGACCCAAAGGGTTTGAGTTGCTCTGCCATCTGTTGGGCCAGCTCCATGATGTGTCTTCTGCTTTCCTTGATGACTATCCTATGATCCAGGCTTCTCCAGCATCCCGGGGTCTCCACTGCAATCTAAACTTCACCTTCAAAGCACCATACAATGGCCTCCAAGGGCCACCTTGCAGAAATCCAACCCTGTCACACGTTGCTGGCCTTATCTGTTCTCTGAAACCTTGGTGCAGGCCGCTCGCTGATCTCATTATTGCATCTTTCATGTATACAGAACCAGCAGCCTACGGATGGCACTGCCAAGGTCTGTTGCCAACTTGGAGTACAGCTTGGCAGCTCTGACCAAAGCTGTAGAGGCTGTGTGAGCTTGGACAGCTGAATCCAAGGGAAAAGGTCTCCTGAGAGTCCTTTGCAAGCTGGGAACATCTTTAGTAGCATTCTGAGTTCAAGGTCTCTCCTTTCAAAGGGATTTGTGTTTTTATGAGTTGGAGCCTTCTATGTGTGGAGTCTTATACCAAGGGCACATTTCCTTTCCCTGACAAAATAGTGCTCCCTCTCACTAGGGTCCTAGGTCAGATCAGAGAGCACTGACAGTGCCACAGCCTTAATAATTCTATTTTGATACTTCATCCATCAAGCAAATTATTGATTTAGTCACAATAAAATTCTCAGGACATACACAAAATGCAACTTTTTTTTGCCAAACTATAACTCAAATGGCCCCTATCCCAGTTCCAAATAGAATCCTATTCTTCTCTGAAAGATCATGAGCTGGGCCTCCACTTCCCGCATTTATCTCAGGCTTTGAATCTTCCAAACTTCCATAAGAGCAGTTTAGTGAGCTCTGCTTAAATATTCAAGGTTATTCTAGCCTAAGTTCAGACTCTTCCACATTCCTCCCGCAAACCAGCTCTAGGGCCTAATAACCTCACGGCCCTGTTCATCACACCAGTGACTCCACTGCTCAGCACCAGCCTTTCCCCCTGCTGTGACAAAATGCCAATCAAGGAAGAGTTTGCTTTGGCTCGTAGTCTGAAGGTACACAGTCCATCATGGCAGAGAAGGCACAGCGTGAGGCAGCTGGTCACATGGCACCACAGTCAGGAAGCAAGGGAAGAAGAATGCTATTTTCCCCAGTCCAGGAATCCAACTCTAGGAAGGTGCCAACCACTTTGAGGGTGAGTCATCCTTCCTCAGTTGGCCCAGTCTAAAAAGTCCCCCAAAGATGTGCCTAGAAGTTTTTCTCTTAAATAATTCTACATCTCCTCAAGTTTACAGGCAGTATTAACCTTCACAAATAGGAAACTGCTTTTCCAGGCCCTTATAGGGGGAAAAGACAGAAAGTTGCAAGAGAACGTTTTTATGAGTGCAAAAGAAATTCACAGTCATTTTCCATGAGCTCTGCTTACCTCTCTCTCCTCCTCCTTTCCTGGGGGCCAGAGTTATTGTTTCTTGTTTACCTTTCCTTTGTACAGCTTGTGAATTCTGTCTGCCTTAGGTCACTCCCTCTGGGGGGCGAGGCCTGTACTTGTCTCCATATCCTTGACAGAAAAAGAACAAAACGAAATATTAAAACATTAAGAACAAACCACAGTATTCCCACAAGCCTTCTGAGATTCTTCTGAGGGGAAAATTCTGGAATGAGGGAACGTGGGGACAGCTAATCATCCTTTTAAAACTGACTACATCAGCTGTTCATTCAGCCCCCACAAGAGCAGAAAGGAGGATGCCCACAGTGTTGGTCAGTATGGTCTTAAGTTTGATGTAGTAACAAAGAGTGTCCATGTCTCTGTGGCTTAAAATAATACAGATTTATGTCTTAGTCTGTTCCACATCCGTTTTAAGTTATCAAAGTGCTCTGCTCCTTAGAGAGTCCCGCCTTCCAGCAGCTGCTATTCCAAAGATTCTGGTCACTGGACAAGAAGACAGGAGCCCTAGGAAGGTCCTGAGGTCAGCTCAAAATGCCGAGTTAGACGTGCAGCAGCCTCTCCTTTGATAATACATTCTCCAGAAATAATCTCATTTCTCCACCCCACCACAAATGGACTGAGAAGTATAACCCTACTGAGTGCTTATACAGAGAGAAACGTGGCAAAGCTCTTTCAGAGACAACGTTCAGTGACATCTGCCTGCTGCAGTCAGTGTCACCAAGATCCATGAGATTCCCAAGCAGCACCATCTCCCAGGTGACTGTGACAAGATTAAGTCCTCTTAGAACAGTGGCTCACAGCCTCTGGGTTGTGACTCCACATGGGTCACATATCAGATATTTATATTACAATTCATAACAGTAGCAAAGAAATAAATTTATGATTGGGCATCACCATAAGGATGACATGAGGAACTGTACTGAAAGGCCACAGCTTTAGGAAGGTTGAGAACCACTGTTCTAGAAGATGTGAGAAGAGAAACCGTCTCTCTGTAGAGATGGCCTCTTCTCTTGTGGTTTTAATTTTCCTTTCCCATGGCCTTGGGTTTGAAAGCTAACTTTTCTAGCTGGGTTATACCTACCACATAGGATTAGCTTCAAGGCTAACACTAATTGTGGATTACGTCTTGATTAAATGACTAATGGACTCTGGGCCAAACCAAGCTGATGTCTCCTCCTTAAGTTATGAAATCAGTGCCTCTCCTGGACTGTCATCTGCACAGGGCAGATTAGCTGGCTGGCCTGCAGTAGGAGTTCCCCAGTTTGTTCTCTTCTCAATTCAGTGAAGGAGCCAAGCTGCATATCACTGAGATCTGTTGCAAAATGTTGTAAATGTAAATTATTGAGGAGAATCGGTTTCCACTGCTGCTATTGCTGAAAGATAATTCTGTCTCCTCAGCCAGCACCTCATTCTGCCTGGGCTCTTTTGAACAGGAACATGTATAAATGCACATACATGTGAGTATGCATGTATGTGTATGTGTGTGTGTATATATGTGTATATGGATATGTTTGTATGTATATGTGTATATGTGTGTTTTGTGCATGTGTATGTGTGTGTGTGTGTCTTTGTATGGTGGTTTGAAAGAAAATGGCCCCAAAAGGGAGTGGTACTATCAGAATGTGACCTGTCGAAGTAGCTGTGGCCTTTTGGAGGAAATGTGTCATTGTGGGGGCAGATTTCAGTGACTCTTTTGCTCAAGCTTCCCTCAGTGTGACAGTCAGTTGAACTCCTGTAGCTTGCAAGATGTAGCAGTCTCATCTCCAGCACCACATCTGCCTGCATGCTGCCCTGCTCCCCGCAACGATGATAATGGACCGAACCTCTAAAACTGGAAGTGAGCCTCCCCAATTAAATGTTTTCTTTAGAAGAGTTGCCATGGTCATGGTGTCTCTTCACAGCAATAAAACCCTAAGACAATGTGTGTGTGTGCGTGCGTGCACACACGCTTGCATACATATTCTGAAGCTTCCTTTCCTCACTCAAAACCTTTTCCCTGGGGAGATACTGTCCCCTATGTGCAGCCATAGCCTCCAATGACACCTTTAGAATTCCAGACAGACATGTCCAGGCTGCTGGCCTGCACCTCATCTTCCTTCCCTATAAGTATCTCGAATTCAGTAGTCTCGGGTTGAGCATCTTCCCTTCGGATCTCTTAGGGTCATCTATCTCAGAAAACAGCTGCCTGTGATGGAGAATGAGCATTTCTCTGAGCAAATCTCCTCCCTCTGCCTTCCCCTTCCCCATCCCCTCCATCCCTCTTTCTTCTTCCTCCTTCCCTCCCTTATCTTCCTCTGATGTGGGAGGGTCTTCTATCTATCTGTTGCTTTCATTGGTTAATTAATAAAGAAAACTGCTTGGCCTGATAGGTCAGAACATAGGTGGGTGGAGTAGACAAAACAGAATGCTGGGTAGAAGGGAAGTGAGTCAGACACCATAGCTCTCCTCTCCAAGATGGACGCAGGTTAGAATCTTCCCAGTAAGCCACCACCTCGTGGTGCTACACACATTAATAGAAATGGGTTAATCAAGATGTTAGAATTAACCAATAAGAGGCTGGAACTAATGGGCCAGGCACTGTTTAAATGAATACAATTTGTGTGTTGTTATTTTGGGCATAAAGTGTGGGATCCGGGCAGGACAAAAAGCAGACCTGCTTGCCTCATCACTACATTCCTCCTTCTTTCTCTTCCTCCCTCTTCTTCTCCTTCTCCCTCTCACCCTGTCCATGTGGTAATCCTGATTCATTTTACATCCAGAGGGCTCAACCCATTCTCCCTCTTTGTCAAACCCAACACACATTGGAGCCGTGATCAGTTTTCTGTGAGGTCACCCCTGCAAGGTCATTCATGTAAGCTCACTGCTCATTGGTCTTTGTTCTTTAGCTCTCACCCCTCTCCAGTCCTTCTAGTGCAAAATTTGAACATGAATATCTATTATTTTAAAGAATGAATTGAAGGTAGGTATTGCGCAACACATTTATAATCTTAGCACTTGGAAGGCTGAGGTAGAAAAATAGCTCCAAGTTCAAGGCCGGCATTATCCACATAGGGAGTTCGTAGTTAGTCTGAAGCCCAGCAGTGGTGGCATACACCTTTAATCCCAGCACTTGGGAGGCAGAGGAAGGCAGATCTCTGTGAGTTCGAGGCCAGCCTGGTTTACAAGAGATAGTTCCAAGACAAACTCCAAAGCTACAGAAAAATAAAAAACCTGTCTCAAAAAACAAAATATTTTTTAAAAGTTAGTATGAATTAAAAAATGAAATATTGTATCAAAATAATAATAATGAATCATACCATTCTTATAAACTTCTTGGTAGAATCCTCTTCCATCTAAGATGAAGTTCCAAGTCTTGGCCAGCTCACACACTTGATCATCTCCTCTGCCATTTTCCTCCCTGCCCACAAGGCCCTGACTGGCTACTCACCTTGTCACATGATTCCTTCTTCCTCCGCATCACCCTAGCCCATCCTGTCCCTCTGCCAGTCACTCTTTTCTGCTACTTCTTTGTTTGCCTAGCATCCTTCCAGATTCTTCAGCTAATGGCTGTTTCCTCACAGAGGCTGTTCCTGGTTATACACTGTCTCCTTGGGCCCCTTTCAACTGATCGTTTCATTTTTCCCCACATTGTTTAACACACTTTTGATAAATCTTTATTAGTGTGTACATGTGTGCACACCTACACGTGCAAGCACATGCAGAGGTCAGAGGACACTTGGCTGAGTCAATTCTCTACTTCCACATTTGTGTGGGTTCTGGGGGTTGAACTTGGGTTGCCGTGCTTGCACAGTTAGTGACTTTACCCCCTGAGCCCCCTGCAGCCACCACAGTTTTAATGAGCATGTATTTCCAAGATTAGTCACATGGCTGCAAGTTACACAAGGGCAACGACCATGCTGTTTTGCTCAAGACTCTCTTCAACCCTTTGCCCCCAAAATTAGGGCAGGCTTTGGGTGCACAATAAGCGTCAAGAAATACCTGTATTCTAAGTGAGCAGACCTGTGCACGTAGACCATGGGATACAATAATAATGATGATGACTTCTAAGTTCAGTTTGTTACCCAGAGAGCAAAAGGATGTGTGGACGGAGTTGTTTGTTTGTGAAAGAAAGAAACAAAATAACAACATCCTTCCCACCCCACCCCGTGCTCTTCAGCAGAGGACACACTAGTAAGCAGATGTGTCCCCTGAGAGAGGCTCCTGCAGGGTTAAAAGAGGCTGGAAAGATCTTTATACGCTGTTACACCTTCAGTGTGCTTAATAGGGAGTGCAGTACGATACCCCTTGTCTAAGAAAAGCAGCGCGATACGTGTGTACCTGCTTTCCTTTGTTTAAAAATATGAAGAAAAAACATTTAATTTTAACATAGATGAGAGGAGGAGACTGGAGAGAGCGGGGAGCTCTCGTTGCACTTTCTGGGCAGTTTAGTTCCAAAATCCCATCGTGAAGTCACACACACACAAAGAAAAGTGAACCAAACTTGGAGGAAAATTCTTACAAACCAAAACAAAACAAAGAAACCTATTGGGATGGTGTTTAACCACACAGAGGAGAAGCATTTTAAATAAACCTAAGCCATAGGGCTGAACTCCTCACACATGCCGGTGCGGTTGGAATTAAGGACAAAGGATTCGGAGACGTTCTCAGTGGCTTTCAGTTGTCTTGTTTGTTAGTACGTGGCACTGAGGATAGTATTTAAAATTGTGCCCTGCATGCTCACACAAAATACTTAAAAATTAATCTAGTCTTAATGTACAACTAAGAAAAGTAATATAAAATCAAAAAAGCGAAAATCCCTTGAAACTTTGGATTTTACTTAGAAATATAAATATGAACTCACAATACACACCTTTTCAAATAAAAAATGACCGCATATTCTCACCTGTAGTAGAAATGAATACGTATTTCTTTGATTTCCAAGAAAAATACCCAGAAGCAGAAAACATCGTGTCAGTAATGATTTCCCCCAGCTCCGGTCCCTAAGTGTTTTCCTAGGGCTCCGTCCAGCTCCCATCAGAAATCCCATACATGTGTTTATTCTAGGTGATCTCATCGTAATGGAAAACACGAAGACCAACCAAGTTATCTGGGAAATCTCTAAAATATCGGGGGACCGAGCTGGAAGGATTCCCACTAGCAGAGAACAAATGATCAACAAAGAGACCCATGAGTTGAATTATAGGAAATAAGTTAAAAATATGTGGGTGAAATGACAGCAATAAAACACCCACATCGATCACATCAAGTCACTGTTCCAAAAGCTGGTAAGGAGGAGAAAAAGAGCACATATGTGGACGTTTCTATACACAGTCTCATTGGGGCAGCTGACCAGTGGCAGGCTAGAAGCACCCGTCAGTAGATAAAGTCCAGCTAACAAACTCAGAAACAATTACCGTGTTAGGATGTCACGATCAGCACCCTTCAGAAAACAACGGGTGCGCAGGGACCATGGATAGCCAGCAAAGCCGTTAGATGAGCATCCGAGAAGAAAACTCCCACTTAGGCTCCCAAAGAGAGAGATGCCAGGCTCCAGAGCCCTGGTGGCAGGCAGTGGGAGGAACCCGAAAATACATGATAAACATTCCTGCTGATCAAAACCCAAGCTGAACAAGCCAGTTCACGCAGGACAGAGAGCAGCGTCACTGAGTAGTCAGCCAAAGCCAGCGTGTGGCAATGCCCATGGGACAGCTTATTCGGTTTCTCCAAGTGAACGACAAGGCAAACCAGAGGGAGGGGGCCGTGTGTAACAAACACACCCTTCCACTGCCTGCTACTAATCATCAGTGGGAAGAACTAAGAGATCCGATCACTGACCGGCCAGTAGGTGATATGAACGGATTACCTCACATCGCCAGTGTGATCATGACAAACTGCTGTTTTTTAAGTAGTTCATTACTCTTAGAGATACACAGCTGAGCAATTATGGAAAAAATTGTTTAATACCTGCTTTTATTTTACATTATCCATGGGGGCATTACAGCAGAGATGAAGGGGGCATTTTGTAGATAAAGCAAGAGAAAATTGTAGTTAAATGCTTATACTGTTTTCCCAACCTAAATATCTCTTCTCGACAGATATTAATAAAATAAATAAATTAGTTCTTAATTCTATCAGAGACTATGAATCCCATGTGGTTTCTTTATATTAATTTAACTTTATATTTACGGCTATAAGATATATATCCTAAAGTTGTCATTTAACCCAACTACAACAGATTGGCAAAGCCAGAAGCCCCTCCTCCACACTTGCGTCTCTTGCTGGGAAAATAGCTCAGTGGTAGTCACAATCATGGTGCCTCCCTTGCCTCACTCTTGGCCTGGGCCAGGAGCTGCAGTTTGTACAGGCTACTCCTGTGAGAAAACAAATATGTTCACCTGATAGCCCAGCTCCAGATTGTGGCCTCCATGTCCAGACAAATCTGGGTTCCTGGCAATGTTTTCTGTTCCGTTTCCTGATATCTTAGAGACCATACCCGTCTACTCACATTGGAAAGCTGATATAGACCCACCTTCCTGCTATGCCATCTCTGTCTCTCCTTAGGGAAAAGTCATCTACAGCTTTTTCTGGTACATTCCTGCCGTGACGAGCCGGTGATAACCGTCTCTTCACCTTCTCAGCCCAGGATAATACGAGTTTCCCTATGTCAATGCCCAGCGTCCACCGAGCTCAGCCAGTCTGAGACCAATGCTACCAGAGATGATGGGCTGCTGAGATTAGAGGCGACCATATCAAAGACACATCATCTTTTCCAGCTCTGTGTGCCCTGTGAGTGTGAAAGGCAACGGAATCACTGTCAGTGATGAAGACCCTCTGGGCCACAGCTTTTGCGTTCAAGGTGACCTTTCATGTGAGGGACAGAAGACGGTGTAACCGGGTGGGCCTGACCTTCGGAAACAGACCTATGTTGGCTAGAACCCAAACCAGCTTCTTACTAGATGTTTCAATGTGGGCAGTAACTTTCACTTTCGGGGCCCATGTTCTTCCTCTGTGCACTGGCTTGCTGTGAAACAAGCCCCCTCCACCAAGGCCACATGTGGAGCCCCAGAGAGGCCCCTTGTGCATTTCAAGAGGGTTACTTTGGCAGCAGAAATGAACTTTTTGGAACATCGTGTCCATGTAAATAGTCCATCCATCTCATCCTGTTCCAGAGGTCTTCGCATATATTTTGGGGTTTCTGGCTTGGATCTCCAGCCCCAGGAACCTTTGGCCCCAGCACTTTCCAAGTTCAAGACTCTCACATTCACCCAGCACCCTGGTCACTTCCCTCAGTAAGACATCGTGGGAGGGACAGCGCCAGAGAGGAGTTGTAGCTGCCACACTGGCGCGGAAGGAGGGAGGACAGCTTGGTGGCTCTACAATCATTACTAATCTAAACATGACGAATGACTTCCTGCTCAGGCCAAGAAACTTGCTAATTAGCAATCTAGGATCGTCATCTGCAGTCTGCTGTCCAGCTCGTTTATCTTCATAGAAACATTAAACACTGGAGATCCCGCTCAGCGCATGGGCTCCTTCCTAGCGGCTTCCCTAAGGTCTGGAGGCCTGAAGGAAAGGGTCGGTGTTCCTCACAGGCATTCTGGGGACATCTGGAACATAGGAGTAGGGACTGGCTATGTTACAAAAGAGTCCATCAGAAAGAGATAAGTGTACAAGGGAGTCTTGAGAGACATGCCAGAAAAGGACACGCTGCCCTTGCAGAGGATGCGGGCAGTTGCCAGCACATACATGGCCATTCACAGGGGAGCCAATGTCCTCTTCTGGCCTGGGCAGGCACCTACATACACATGGTGCCTATACATACACTCAGTATGCATACATGTCCATATAAAATAATAAAATAAATATATTTTTTAAAGAAATTACAGGACCTTTCCATTTCCTTTTTCATGAAATCCTCAGAGTCCCTGTAGGAGGTGAAGTGGCAGGGTTAACGCCATTTGGAGCTAAACAAATTGACTTCCAGAAAGGGCAAAGACTGTCCTCAGGGTCACATGACTTGTAAATGCTTCCTTTGATGTTTCAGCACAATTGGTTTGAGTCCAGAACCACTGTTTGTGACAGCTGTGTGATCCACTTCTCAGTACAACAGCAGCTGTAGACTCATTAAACGGCATAATTGAAGATGTAACATACATGGAAAATTACGGGTGCAATGAATACAAACATTGGGAGTTCATGGAAGGAAGAGAGATCCTGAGAAGAGTACAGAAAGCTTCTCATGTTACATCGCAAATTTATAGCTGTTCATTTGTGTCGGGTTTCAGTGTGTGTGCACTTGTGTGCCTGTATGTGTTTCATGTGTACATGTGCACCCATATGTTTATACACACACATGTGTATAGATGTGTACATACATGCATGTGTGTATGCATGTGCATACACTAATGTACATGTATATGCATATTGTGTGCGTGTGTGTATGTATACACATATATGTGTGTGAAAACCTAAAAGATGCATTCATAAGTCAATAATGTTCACCAAAAATAAGATAAAGTCAAATCCATTTGTCGAAATTACTGTGCAGAATTAAACCTGATACTATTAAGACTATGTAACAGATACCTAAACTGTGCTTGCTGAAAAGCATTGGCTGCACTCTGACCCACAAGGAGATATTAACCCGGCACCTCTCCACAGCCATCAGTTTGTATCTGAACTCTTTACTTGGGGTTGGTGCCTACTTACCCTGTATGTGGGCATAGCCACCACTCAAGGAGTCTATCTAAAGCCTGGTGACAGCTAGCTTCTCTCATCCCCCTGCAAGGCTGAGGCAACAAAATAAGAGACACTGGGACATCTTAGTGTCAGCTTTCAGGGTCCCCTCCAGAGCTCCAGAAGCAGCAGGAGATCCTCAGTCACTGTCCTAAACCTGAAGTCCCCTCAGATTCCAGAAACAGCAGAGGCTGTGGAGAGACCATCGCTCCACCATGAGACCAGAGCTATGCAGAAGCAGTCACCTAATGGGGACCAGCTTGCTCTCCTCAAACAAGGACTTTTTTGAAGCATCTTGTAGAATCATGGCTAATACAATGATCAACTAGGCCTCACTCTGACCAGGACTGATGTAGCACGAATTCTAATTGTTCTTAATAATGAAAACGCGAAGTCAGATATTAAGGGGTGAAAGCTGAGAGATAAGAGAAGCAGAGCAGCCAACCACTAGAGAGACCTTTAACCACCACCAAGACCAAATGGGCTCTCCTGACCTCAGACTGGACTGTTTAGACTGCCGCCTCAGACTGCACTGAGCTCCTGCCTCCTCCAGCCTTATATTCCTCTCTCCTCCCAGCCATATCCCTCCTGTCTCCACTTTCCTAGCTCTAAGATTAAAGGGGTATGACTCCCAAGTGCTGGGTCCACCTTTGTGTGAACTCTGTTTTTCTTTTAGGCTGGATAAATTTTGTGTAGCCCAAGGTAGCCTTGAACTAACAGAGATCTGTCTGCCTCTCTGTCTCCTGAGTTCTGGAATTAAAGGTGTGTGCCACCACTGCCTGGCCTCTAGTGGCTTACTAGTGGCTTAGCTTTGCACTCTGCTCTTCAGACAAGCTTCATTTGTTAGATTCCAAACAAAATCTCACTACAGACTACCTAAGTGTACATACCGCTCACACTCTGCCCCAGGGCTCCATATTTAAACTTAAATGTTTGGTCAGTTCCCAAAAATGGGCATGGGGATTACTGGACCCCTTAATCTTCATGTTTCATATTGTTGGCCCATTTTTCCCTGCTCCCCATTCTTTGTATTTGTTATACTGAGGATAAGTGGCCCAGCTTGGCCTGTTAGGGCCCCAGATCCAGGGCTTTTGCCCCTAAATGCCAATAACAATTGAAATGAAAAGCAACAAAGTTGCCGTTTGTGTGATATAATGCCACAGTGTATTAAAATTATGGACCAGTTCTGAGAATTCACGGGGTCTGCTGGCCCTAGGTCTGTTACAGGATTTTGCTGTAGGCTGAACACAGGATGCTCAGAAAAAGGCTGCAACTCCAGCCCTTGGCATGCCCATGGTTTCGGTCTGACTCCTCAAGCCTGTGACTGCTCCTGGGGTTCATCACCCTTATCTCTCTGGTGTCAGAGCCAAGAGGCCTAAAGAGCCTGTGTCCCTGGATGCTTCTTGGGTGCCTCTGGGAAGGACCAGAAAGTCACTGTCTTATGTAGGGTTGCTATTGCTGTGATGAAATACCATGACCAAAGGAAAGGATTTATCTGGCTTCTGCTTCCACAGCATCCAAGGAAGACAGGACAGGAACTCAAACAGGGCAGGAACCTGAAGGCAGAGACTGACACAGAGACACCATGGGGGGGTACCGCTTGCTGGCTTGCTCCTCATGACTTCCATCCCACCTTCTTACAGAACCCAGGACCACCAGCCCAGGAATGGCATCGCCCTTGGTAGACTGGGCCCTCCCCCATCAATCACTAATTAAGAAAATGTCATACAGGCCTGCTTACAGCCAAATCTTATGGAGGTGTTTTCTCAGTAGAGGCTTCCTCTCAGGTGACGATAGTCTGTATCCAATTGATACAAACTAGCAGTACAATCACCTTCAAGAGTGACATTCCCAACAGTAAATGAGCCAGAGCCATCCACAGGCATGTGACAATTCACTGCTACACTTGCCCAACTTGGCTGCTAGAGGACGTCCTTATAACCAGCTACATCATCCCACACCCTGGAGCTCACTGGGGGACCACTGCAAACAGTGTGCCATTGGTGAAATGAGAGTTACCGTTAGCCTCTCTGGTCCTCTTGTCTGAAAGGCTGCTGTGCCTGAGCCTGGGCCCCACACACCAACCACTCTCAGGCTTTCTACCAAGCCATCAGCCAGGGGAGGGTCACCCACATCTCTCAAATCATTTCTTTGTCATCTGGATGTGACAAATGCCATCTCGGAGGACACGGGGCTGTGTGGATCCTTACCTTGGTGATTTCTGGAGTATGATAGCCTGCTCATCACCTAGAGGCTGTTGCTGCTCTTTCTCTGTAGTGTGGAGGCCCCAGTCACTTGTCTCCCTCTTTGCTTTTGGCTCTCCTCACTGGGCCTCTGAGGCCAATGGGCCCTCATGGGACTGAAACTTCCAGACTCCCAGACGCTCTGTAGAAGGACTCCCCTCTCTGCCATAGTGTGGGACACAGCCCAGACCAGACCAGACAGGGAAGTCATGTATGTGATTCCCAGCAGTGAGAAAGCCTCAGGAAGAGGCCGTCAGGATGGCTGTCCGCAGCCGTGCTCACAACTTCCGCTAAGTTCCTCTGTTACCTCTATCTCCCCTGGTGGCTGGGGTCAAATGGATGAGATGCAGCCTCCAGAGCTGAGCTCTCTCCTTTTAGTAATTCTTGCTGCAACCTCTCATTCAATCAGAAGAGAACCTGGTCATCCCTGGGAGTGCGCCAGTGAGTCCTCCCAGGGGAGCACTCCAGCATTCCTGCCAAGTCACTCACCTATCACATAAAGGATCGCTCTTTGGTTCCTCACATGATGCTGAGACGCAACTTCATGCTCTCTGCTATTTTCAGTATGTGTGACCAAGGAGGCAAAAGAAGCCAGAAATGATGGAATTATCCCAACTGCCAAAGAATGGGCCCTGGGAATTTTCTCAAGTGACACTAGGGCTTGCTCTCAGGATTTCAATAGTTCCAGAAGATGTTCGTCTTTTATGAAATCCAACAACTCCGTGAGTGTGTGGGTGTGGGTGTGTTCCTAATTCAAAGTAGATTGAAAGGAAACCTGAGGTTATCATTATATAGCAGCATCATTGCTAAACCCCAGGAATGACAACTTCCCATAAGTCCTTATCAGCCCAAAATTATTTTTATCTGCCCGAAATTATTGTTATCTGCCCCCAAATCAAGGGAAGTTTAGATTGCAGCAAGTTGGAGCAATTCACAAAGAGGGAAAAAAAAGCCTTGAGCCCTGGCATAGAAGCCAGGAATTGATACTTATCTTTCCTCATTAGTGAAACTTACAAGGGCCACAGGCCAGAGCAGTCTTAACTAACCCCGCTCACAAGTACGATGGAGAAAACATCAGACACAGGATGAGGAAAAGGCTCCAGCCATCCCTTACTTCTATGGAAGCACACACAAAGGTCCCTACAATCCAGAGACAGATGTCCCTGTGAGAGACACCTTCCCTGACAAAAGTCTTAGTCTTCCCACCTCACCCTGATTTCCATACTCACATAGACTTTTAGAATTATTTATATGGCCACCTCCTTACCATCTGCCACCTTGAACAGTCCACGAGCCCATTGAGGGTAAGCATATTCTCACTATGTGGTGTCCTCACCTTGTTCGCAGTCTCGGGTGCTTCCTAGAAAGTATTTATTACTGAATAGCAGGTAACCTTGTTCCTGTACATTCTGGATTCCCTTCTCTGTCCTCAGTGATGACATCAAAGGGAAAATCAGTTCACATCACTTTGAATTCCTTCAAAGTAATCTTGAGAAACTTCATAAAGTCAGACGAACCCAACTGCTCAAGTTCAAACCAAAGTTCAGCATTGCCAACAATCAAAATGATCAACATTCCAGAATCCAGGTCCCCTGGTGGACAGAACTCATCTGGTTCCGAATGATGATTGGTGTGGTGGAGACCACATACACCCGAAGAAAGAGAGTCCTACGAGTGCCAACTCAATGCCAAGAGCAGCCTAAGAATGCCAAAGCCCTAAGGCTCTCCTGACATATTAAAGACCCAGGGCATCATCATCAGGAGAAGAGGTTTACTTTGAGATATCCCTGGAGGGGTTTGAATAGGGAATCGCCATGCTCAGACACATCCTAAAATCGGACTGTAGTTCCCACAGAAGGAAGAGGGGCGTGAGAGAAGAATGAACAGGCAAGCATCACTGACGCTGGTCTGCTGCGGGTCTGCGCCTGTGGGCATCATTTTCCTGACTGAATCTAGAGTTTATGGGACTGTCCTGGGAACTGAGAAGGGAGCAATTCCCATATGGGACACAGCAGTGCTGTGTCATACGCTAGGATTCTGAGCCCAGAGAGAAGGCAATGTCTCTCTGGAATGGGCCTAAGACAGTTTCTCTGCCTCTGGCTGAAGGATCAGTCAACCGTTGGAATCCACTTAGAGTCGCTGAGAATCCACTACAGCTCAGACATGGCTGCCTGAAACTCTGCCCGTAACTGCCACATGTGAAGAACTGACGATCGCACAGGCACAGCTGCTGTCCCCCAAACCCATCTTGGGCTCAGACTGCTAGCAGGCTCCACACAAACTCCTCAGTTCAGCTCCACGGGCCCTCAGACTTGTGAAAATCCCTCCACAACTTCTGAGACCAGTTTGACGGCCATGGTAGGGATATAACCGGGGCCCAGGAAAAGCTAGAAACAGCGCTGACTAAGCTCCCTGCTGACTGGGACCTGGCAGTCACCTGCTTCCCGAAGGGAACAACATCATTGTCTATGAGATGGAGTTGGTTCCTTTGCTGAGCTCAGTGAGGTGTTGGAAATGCCTAGCAGACACCTGAGAGAGCACACACTTACTGAGGACCTGTTGTTCTCTGTACAAAGTATTACCCAGAGATAATGTTACAGAAGGAAGGTGAGGCTATATCTTGAACTCTTAGCAGGTATCATTTTTTTAACCAAAACTAACATTTTTAATTGTAGCATTAAACCTTTCTAGTTTTCTGAAGTTTTCGAGATGGTTCTTGGGTTGTACAGATTAACCCAACTGTCTTTTAGAGTTGAAGTTTTCCTGGATTGGTTAGTGCTTCTGATTGACAGGTCTGACAACCCAGAGATGAGGAGTGATGTATGCACACAGCCCCAAATGAAGATGGAAGAAAGCCACGAACCACATTCCAGCTCTCTGTGACTTCTCCCAACTCCGGAACGGCTGGCCCTGCATGCATGCATCCATCATCATATAATTTAAATACTAGGTTTATCATTTCCATTCTACTTCACTCCGAAACCCCGACTACCTGGGATATGAATGAGCATGTCCTCTTGGTCACACACAGGATGGATGCAGGAGAGCCTACCATTCTCAGGGTCTTTGCTGTCCCACAGTGGGAGGTAAGCACACAAGGCAGGGGTCTGGCCTGCCTTGCTCTGTACCTTGCTTGCAAATGCTGAGTAAATGTTCGAAGACATTAATGAATGCCAACCCCTCAAAGTGGTCTCTACAACCAGCATGACAGGTTGAGGGACCCTGTCGGCTGGCTGGGACGATTATTGATATCCACATAACACGTAGAAGCAAAAGTCACTTGTTCGTAGGAAAGGTCATGGCATTAAATAGAATTGCTGCAAATGTCCGGGGAAACGACCCCCACTCGCAGCACGACCACCTGGCTCTCTGCTCTGGGCCACAGGACTAATTGGCATCTGGAGGGCATCAGGAAAGAGCTTTGGGCCGGCTAAGGTCACCATAGCCACATAACACCCCTCCTCCATCTCTCTGTTAATTGGGTTGCCAGAATTATTAGTTTTACTTTCTAAACCCTTCGTAGAGTCTGGCTCCAGTCAGGCCCACCTTGCTCTAGCTGATGCTAGACCTTTGGGGAAAGGGTGCGGCCTCTGAGCCCCCCTCTCAAGTCCCACCCACACTCCTGCCCACACAGCAGCACCTGGCGGCTCTCAGGTCACTTTCCCAAACCAAGACTGGCAGGGACGGCAATGGGACCTGATGCTTTCTCAACTTTATGGTTTGTTTCTTCTTGTCCTGTAGGTTTTTCAGAAGGGCCACCTCACTAGGTTTTTGGCTACAATGGATTTAAAATGCGTAATTTGGTTCAGACATTTGTAGTCTCAGAGATAATCCACTTCATAAACTACACAGTAAAAAGCTTGTAATCAAGGACCAGCACAAACCGGAGAGTGAGCCCCACTGCAAGCTAGGAACTGGAGTTGATAACGGTGCACTAACAAATAAATATGCCAGGGTTAGGAACTGGAGTTGATAACAGTACACTAACAAATAAATATGCCACCCCAGCTGCCGTAACTGCAGTGGGCGATGAAAGGTTACCGCAGTAGTTTGAATGAACAGTTACCCCTTAGGCTTGGGTATTGAACACTTTTTCCCTAGTTGATGGTGTGGATTGAGTAGGTTATGGATACTTACTGAAGGAAGCATGTCACTGGGGGCTGTGGACGTCTGTAGCCTCTCCCCATGTCCCGTGTGCTCTCCCAGCCTGTGTGTGAAGGAGCAGGCTCCCTGCTCCTGCTCCTTCTCCTGCTGCCGTGATTTCATCTTCATGTAAAGTCCTATGCTCTGTCTCTTCCTGTGTGTGTGTGTGGGGGGTGTGTGTGTGTGTGTGTGTGTGTGTGTGTCTTGGTGTCTGTGTCTCTCTGTCTCTCTTTCTCTCTGGAACCCTAAACCAAAACAAACAATTTCATCAGCTGTTTTTGGTCACGGTATTTTCATCGCAGCAGCAGAGAAGAAAGCATTCAGCTATTTGTGAATTCCTCATATTACCTGCTCAGTCTTTCCTAAGTCAAGACGCATGCCTTTAATCCCCTCACTCTGGGGGCAGACACCGGGGATTCTCCATGCATTTGAGGCCAATCTAGTCTACAAAGAGAGTTCCAAGTAGCTAAAGCTACCTGAGGACGCCCTGTCTCAAAAAATAATTAACTAATTAAATACTTTCTCTAAAATAGATTAAGTCTGCCAATTAAAAGTAATTATACGGTCAGGAGAAGAGTCGAGGGCTGCAGACAAAGGAGACGGTCCAGTAGTTGGGTTAGTTTTGGAAGCTGAATGATGGCTCTGTGAAGGCGTTCTTATTTTATCTCCACAATAAATATTTTTATAAAACTAGTTTGAGGGTACACTCATCCATTGCTGGTGGGAATGCAAACTTGTGCAAACACTTTGGAAAGCAGTATGGCGGTTTGTCAGGAAATTCGGAATTAACCTACCCCTGGACCCAGCAATACCACTCTTGGGAATATACCCAAGAGATGCCCTATCATACAACAAAAGTATATGCTCAACTATGTTCATAGCAGCATTGTTTGTAATAGCCAGAACCTGGAAACAACTGAGATGCCCTTCAATGGAAGAATGGATGAAGAAAGTATGGAATATATACATATTAGAGTACTACTCAGCAGTAAAAAAACAATGACTTCCTGAATTTTGCATGCAAATGAACGGAAATAGAAAACACTATCCTGAGTGAGGTGAGCCAGACCCAAAAAGAGGAACATGGGATGTACTCACTCATATTTGGTTTCTAGCCATAAATAAAGGACATTGAGCCTATAATTCGTGATCCTAGAGAAGCTAAATAAGAAGGTGAACCCAAAGAAAAACAACATATAGGCATCCTCCTGAATATTAACCTTCATCAGGCGATAAAAGGAGACAGAGACAGAGACCCACATTGGAGCTCCGGACTGAAATCCCAAGGTCCAAATCAGGAGCAGAAGGAGAGAGAGCACGAGCAAGGAACTCAGGACCGCGAGGGGTGCACCCACACACTGAGACAATGGGGATGTTCTATTGGGAACTCACCAAGGCCAGCTGGCCTGGGTCTGAAAAAGCATGGGATAAAACCGGACTCGCTGAACATAGCGGACAATGAGGACTACTGAGAACTCAAGAACAATGGCAATGGGTTTTTGATCCTACTGCACGTACTGGCTTTGTGGGAGCCTAGGCAGTTTGGATGCTCACCTTACTAGACCTGGATGGAGGTGGGTGGTCCTTGGACTTCCCACAGGGCAGGGAACCCTGATTGCTCTTAGGGCTGACGAGGGAGGGGGACTTGATGGGGGAGGGGGAGGGAAATGGGAGGCGGTGGCGGGGAGGAGACAGAAATCTTTAATAAATAAATAAATAAATTTTAAAAAATAAATAAATAAAAATAAATAAAACTAGTTTGATAATTCAAGAGCGTACCTAGTGCTGAAGAGATGGCTCAGTCAGTAAAACACTTGGTGCACAAGTCTGAGTACCTGGGTTCAGATCCCCAGCTCCCATGTCAAAGTCAGCTGTAACCTTGCAGGGAAGGGGAAAGAGATAGAAAGAAAGCTGGAGCCTTTTGGTCAGCTACAAAGCAATGAGCACTACATCTAATGAAACAAATAGTCAAACACACAAGTGTGTGCATGCTCACACACACACACACACTGACTACACATGATCACACACAATAATAATGTTATTATACTCATTACAGACATTTGAAGGGTGATGACAAAGAATCACCAAAAACTTGCCATCATCCACATTTGGGCTGTACTTATAGATCACGAAACTGAGAGCATCCTGAATAAACAGCTTAGGGCTCTGCTCTTTGTTTAAACTTAATGTTGCACTATGCACAGTCCCTTGTGCCTTAAAATAGCTCCCAACACAAGCATTGCACAGCACAGCTACAGCATAAAGGCTGGAAGGTAAATCCCCCTGAAAGGCCTCTCCCCATCTGGTTGAGATTGCCAGAGGTGTGAATCTGCAGCGTCTTCCAGGCCTGTGATGGAGAAGCCTGACAGCCAGGAAGCCCTTTGACCCCAGCTGAGGGTGAATTCCTCACACCTCACCTTATAAAGAACCTCAGCACTGTTGAATGCGGACGAGGGGCCTTTTGTCTTCAAAATGTCCACTGGCTCTGGTGGATTTTCCTCTGCCAGAAACAGAGGCAGGATTTGCATATTCAGAGCCTGACTGTGATGTAGTTGCTAGGCTCCGCCTGGACCCCCTGAGGTCGTGTGCAGACCTGGGATGTCCAGATTCAGCGTCTACAAGGCTAAGGTGAAAACAGTGAGTCTCCCTGACACCCGCTCCCACGCAGTGATCCACTCCCACGCAGTGATCCACTTCGCAGAACAAGTGAGTCTCTGAATGATTCCGCAGTGAGAAAATTTACTTGGAAACTAAAGCAAATCCAAGCTCACTTCTCCCCCATTCCCCCACATGCCTGGCTGTACAACACAGGGCTCAAAAAAAAAAAATGTGAGCTTTGGCTGGGGAGTGACGGCCTTCTCAACTATCCCTCCTGACACAGATAATCTGGCCTAACGTGGGTTGCGATGGGGTGGAACAGCCAGCAAATAGAACACGCGCTAGCCCTTACATTTGAGGCATTACATTTGGCCAACCTCATGCAACCAATGGGATTTCTAGGTCCCTTCCAGCAGGAGTAGATTCTTACTGCACCCCCAGCTCCCCTTAAGACCCAGCAGATACAGGTACAGCCCACCACAACCTTTACCAAAAGTATATGCTTCCACACAGCTAGAAGGGAAGTGGGGCTTACAATTTTTAATTTGAGAAAACATGTTTTCTAAAATTCAGGTCTCTTGCCAGTTTATCAGGAGATTGTTCTTGGAAGCTTTCTCTAATCTAACGGTCCTGGTAGAAGGGTTAGAGCTGCAAAGGGTCCATCTGTGAAGAAAGTGGCTGAGCTCCCTGAGTCAGAAGCATGGAGTCAGCTCAGTCTGAGAAGCAATCTGTCAATTGATCGATTGAACTGGGAATCATTGGCTCTGTGAGCTGCTAGACGCACTTGCAGAGAGAGGCCCACCCTTGAGTGTGAGCTTCGTTGACCAGTTTACTCAAGCAATAGCCACGAAAGCTTCAAGTCATTGATGCAGAAGGGCTGAGGGAAGGCTGGCATCAAAGGATACAAGGCAGCCAAGAAGGGAAAGAGAAAGCACAGCCACCTTGGGAAATAGCCATCCAGGGTCCAGAGAGGGCACTGGGTTGGTGGGCAGACAGTTCACCTACAGGACAGGAGCTATCAGTGTGCCCTCTACCTAGAGACTGTGATGTTCATACGGTGTCCGACAAGTTCCTCCACACTCAGAAGTGGGTTGCTCCTGTGAGCTGCAGCACGGCCAGGTCCGATCTAAGGGTCTGGAATCTGCACGGCCCTGAGGATGATGGGAGTTGTCCCAGCTCTTCTGGATATCTGATTGGGGCTGTGAGACTCAAAATTGGTGTGATAGTTGATCTTAGGGTCAACTTGACTGGTTTAGAATCACCAAGGAAACAGGTTTCTGTATGCATCTAGGAGAGAATGTGGGTGGTACCATCCCACGAGCTGGAGTCTTAAGCTAAACAAAACGAAGAATAGCTGATAGCCAATGTCCCCCCCCCCTTCTGTCTTCTCTTCCTCTCCCACCCCGGCCCCTGTAGATCTGAACGGAAACAGTGATCACTAGTTTGCCACAGACTGAATGCTACCCTGACATGGCCAGATCCTCTGTCAGAATATCATTCAAATGGCCTTTACCTGGTTCTCAATAAAGCCTTCCTTTCCCTCTGAAACCTCATAAGACATTTCTCCATTGTCCACATTTCTCTCAGGGTTCTGGTCTTCCAAATTCCCACAATACTGTTCCATCAATCTCTGCTTAGAGCATTCTAAGGCTTCTCAAGCCCAAAGCTCCAATCTCTTCCATGCTCTTCCCACAAACCAGTTCCAAAAAGTCCTCAAACCCTGTAGTCAGGTCTGTTACAGCAATAGCTCCACTCCTCCCTGTATCCGTCTTCCAATTCAGTTACTTTTCTCATCACCGCGGGAAAAAAATCCAACAAAAGCAACTTAAAGGAAGATTTCTTTGAGCTCAGAGTCTGAGGGCACAAACTGTCACTGCAGGGGAGTCACGCAGCAAGAGCTTGAGAGACCGGCCACACTGCATCTGCAATCAGGAAGCAGAGAGAAATGATAATTTACTCGGATTACTTTCTACTTTTTTATTCAGTTGGGAACCCCAGCTCAAGGAACGGTGACCCCCATATTAGATTAAAGTTACCTCAATTAAACCAATCTAGAAACTCTCAATAGACATACCTAGAGGTTTGTCTCTAAGGTGAGTCTAGAACCTGTCCAGGGTGACATGGATAAAGGCAAAGATAAAGTAAGATAAAGTCATTGTGATCAAAGTAAGAGCTAATAAAGGCCAATAGAACTAACAGATACTGTCTTAGTCACTGTTCTATTGCTATGATGAGACACCATGGCCAAAGCAGTGTATAAAAGAAAGTGTTTAACTGGGGGCTTGCTTATACTTTCAGAAGGTCAGTCCATGACCATCACAGGAGGGAGTGAGGCAGCAAGCAGGCAGGCATGATGCTAAAACAGTAGCTGAGTGCTTACATCTGACCCACAGTCATGAGGCAGGGAGAAAGAGAGAGGGAGAGAGAGAGAGAGAGAGAGAGAGAGAGAGAGAGAGAGAGAGAGAGAAAACTAGGAATGGCATAGACATTTTAAATCTCAAAGGCCATCCTCAGTGACACATCTCCTCCCAAGACCACACCTCCTAATCCTTCCCAAATAGTTCCACCTAACTGAGGACCAAGTATTTGAATAGATGAACCTATGGAAGCCATTCTCATTCAAATAACCACAGATAATAAAACAAAACTATTTAAAAATATTCACAGCAACAGACTAGTTAAACAAATTATGGCATATTGTATGGTACAATACTGAGATGTCTCTGAATATAATGTTTTAGAAAGATAAGCAATGCTATACAGTGTAGTACAATAAATGTTAAAATCAAATCAATATATTTTCAACTTGAACACACCCATGCATAAATATCAGTAAGCACATCTTGTAGTCACAGAGAAGTGTGGGGACATGAGCATGTAGATATCTATGTGCAAAGTCTGGGAGAGGAACACGGGAAAGCTATAGGAGCCCCAAGAAGTGGATTGTTCTACCTTGACTAAAGTTCAGAGAGCTCAGGCCTAGTCTTGTTCTTCAAGGCTATTGATAGGAGGTTTAACTTAAGGTGTGGCTACTGTAGTTACTTGGTGTTTGGGGTATTGAGACGGTAATCACTTTGTTCTTTGTATCATGGTAAAGAAGTCTTTTGCCTTCTTTCACTCTTTTGGATTAGGGTATTTGAAGATTGTAAGAAATAAACACAGGTGGATTCAGCATTCACTGGATTGCCCTCCCGACTCTATTCTGTGTCTCTTAGTATTTCCTTTAAATCTCTGCTTTTTCTTCCTAACATTTCTAATACACACATTCCCACCCTGGAACGTACAATCACATCGAGACTGGACCCCAACAAATTGCTTCTGAAGCAGGCAGTGGCTAGAGGGTCAATGCCAGAGACGCAATGGTTTGTGGAGCCTGGCAAATCTCTGTGGTTCTAAAGTGGACTGGTTAACATGACGGAACCTCCCCATCCCAAAGATACGCCATTGCTCTTCTTTCTTCAGTGCGAGTTGCGGTTACATCTTCCATTAGGTCAAGTGGCCTGGTGCCTTTCTCACAGTGACACACTCCAAGGAAGGACACAATCTGCAACCCCAGGAGACCACAAGGACCACAGCTCAGTCATGATTCAAAACTGGGTGGGAGGCAACCTTCCCTGTCACTCAAGGCAGGATTCCTCTGGTCAGCCAGGCTACTGGATGCAGAGACTACGACCAGAGGAATCGTATAAAGGCAAAGTAATTATGGGCTTGAGAAAGGAAAAAAAGTTCTTCAAGGGAAGGACTCCGGACCTAGAGGAATCTACATAATGTAATTTTTAAATCCTGTGTCTTTCTATTAATATACTTTCACAAACTCTAGATTCTATTGAAAATTTTTATTAGTTAGCATACAAAAGAATGGATTTTATCTGACATTTCCATACAAATCCATCATCATATTTTGCTTATATTCAGCAGCTCTAACTTCCTTTGTCCTTTTATCCTCCCCACCATTGTTTCCCTTCCTCCACTTAAATAATCCCCTTTTCCCCTTCTACTTTCGTGTCATATAAACAAACATATGTATTTATTCTTACTGCTTATTTTATTATAGTTTTATTAATAATTTTATATAAATACAATGAAATATGATCACATGCACCTCCATTTCTCCCCTCCAAACCTCCCATATCTTCCCCAACACATCTTCCCAGCTTCATGTCTTCTTTATAACTAAGTCCAATTTATGATAGTAATTTTTATCTCCATTACCAAAATTTGCATATTCTCAAATCTCTCTCAAGCTGTTATCATTGATGGAAACCCTGCTAGAGCTAGATAGGTCTGGTAGTTTGAATGTATTGGTCCCATAATCTAATAGAGAGTGGCACTATTAGGAGGTGTGGCTTTGTTAGATTGGGTGTGTCCTTGTTGGAGGAAGCATGTCACTGTGGGGGCGGGTTTTGAGGTTTCCTATACCCAGGATACCTCCCAGGGAGTCACTCAACTTCCTGTTGCCTTCAAGATGTAGCACTCTGGGTCCAGCACCATGTCTGCCTGCACACTGCCATGCTCCCCATCATGATGATGAGGGACTGAACCTCTGAAACTGAGCAAGACACCCCAATTAAATTTTCTTTCTAAGATTTGCTGTGCTCATGGTGTCTCTTCACAGCAATAAAAATACTCTAAGACAGTAGGATATGATAATTCTTGGGACTTTGGCATGCCCCTCTTAACAAGGCAGTGATTCTGCCAAGCTCTCCCTCGGCAAGCCCCAAGCTCAGCTTCTGAGGACATTTTAGAGGAAATGTCTGCTTCTGTTCATGGCGTTCCCCAACAGTATCCAAGGCAGCTAGGGTCACTTTAGTGTCTGCGTCATCAGCATTGGACTTGCTCTAAGTGTAGTACAAGGATGGATATTTTATACTTGAGGTGGAAAAAGGACCACCACTGTAGAGGGCTGCAGAGAGTCACACGTCAGTCCCCTGTCAGGTCTCAGCCTGTCCATCAACACTGCACAGCTTAGAATTTGCAATGAAACATGGTGTTTGGCACTTGACACTCTTCCTAGGAGTTCAGGGTTTGAACCTGGACATTAAACTCAATTTTATTAGGCAATCATTAGAGTAAGGCAACATGGTTGTATTTCCCTTTTGCCCCCATCAGACACACTGGACATCATTGTTCCTTCCTCAAGAATATTAACCGCCTTTCCAGTTGCTGGGCTCTTAGCATGTCTACACTAATTATTCCCTTTGAGACGGAGACCAATGTGTGAGATTGTTAAGCACAGACCACGTTGGGGGGGAGCTAAGTGGTTGCCCTCTGGCCATAAGACTTGAGAGGGCTGGAGACAGAACTTCTGACCCAGACTCGGCCCATATACAGCAGCAGTGCCTTGACCCTGGACCACCCTACCCACGCAGTCTGATGTTATCAACCTGTCCCACCCATGTCCCATAATGCAAGTCCTTCCTCCACAGATCACCACCGATTGCCAGAGCCTCCATTTCCTCCAAAACAAAAGGTTGGTTGTCCCTGGCAGACTGAATCTTATGGGCAGAAAAAATAAAGCCCCTCTTCTCCACCTGAACTTGAGAGTTGTGTGTGAGAGAGAGAGAGAGACATGATCTCTCTGCATAACCCTGGCTATCCTAGAACTCATTAGGAAGTCAGGTTGGACTCAAACTCCTAGAGATCCCCAGCCTCTACCTCCTGAGTGCTGGGATTAAAGGCGTGCACCACACCACCAGGCTTGGACTCTTTTTTCTTTGTTACTACCTTGTACCATAATTGATTTATTTAAAAGCGGAACTAGTCACTTACGAGCTCCTTATGGCAAAGGCTATCTGAGACAGGTGAGGAGCCAGGCCGCCTAGGACAGAATCCCAGGTTTACCACTGCTAACACTTAGGAGAAGCCTACTTAAACTTTCTGTGCCCTTGTTTTCACATCTGGAAGTGGGGGCACCGAGAATATTGCCAACCTGATAGGAGCATTGTGGAGATAAAAAGAGTAAATACACATGAATCGCTGACACCACAAATGTTACGAAACAACCTAGACGTGAATCACAAGTGGAGCCGATCTCTTAGCTATGAAAGGAAACAGCTGTGCACAGCACCTTCCGCCTGAGTCCGCGCCATCAGCAGCCTCCTGTTCGATGCATCCCTACTCCCTACCATGGCCGTCGCTCGACAGGTACTCACGAAAGTTCTCTCAAAAGAATGAGTGAACTGACGTACAACAGTCGGCACCAGAGTGAAACGGAAATGTTACTTACTCTAGGTTCAGAGTAGTCATGACTCTCTGGACCATGTACCAAAAGCTAAGATCAGGCTGAAGGGAGCAGGTGCTGCTCTTGCAGGGGACCCAAGTTCAGTTCCCAGAATTCTTGCCAGAAATGTTCATAGCAGGCATCTGCACTCGTTGCACACATGTGCAAATACAAACACACATACACACACATGTTATTAAGTCAAATAAATCTAAGAAAAGACATGAGGTTCCTACTCCCTCAACAAAAGTGTGTGTGTGTGTGTGTGTGATGTTCTGAATGAAAATGGTCTCTGTGGGCTCATCATTTGCATGTTGAGTTCTCAGCTGATGAGCTGTTTGGAAAGGATTAGGTGGTGTGGCAGTGTTGGAGAAGGTATGTCATTGGGAGTGGACTTTGCCCCCACCGTTTCCCCCCAGAAAAGAACAGGCCTACCAGGGGCATCAATCAAACATGGCATAATATGCTACAATAAAACCAGGCACAATCCATCACACCAAGGCTGGATGAGGTGACCCAGTAGGAGAAAAAGGATCCTACAAGCAGGCAAAAGAATCAGAGATAGGCTGGGTGGTGGCACACGCCTTTAATACCAGCACTTGGGAGGCAGAGGCAGGTGGATCTCTGTGAGTTCGAGGCCAGCCTGATCTACAAGAGGTAATTCCAGGACAGGAACCAAAAGCTACGGAGAAACCCTGTCTCGAAAAATCAAAAAAAAAAAAAAAAAAAGAATCAGAGATAGTCCCCCACTTTTAGGAATCCTACAAAAACACCAAACTAGACTGGGTGAGGATGGCACATGCCTTTAAGCCCAGCGCTTGAGGTTTCAAAAGTTTAAGCCAGGCCCACTATCTCTCTCTGCTTTCTGCCCATGGATCAAGATGTAAATCTCTCAGATGCCATCCCAGTGCCAAGCCTGTCTGCTTCTCACCATGATGACAGTGGACTAACCTCTGAACTGTAAGCAAGCCCCCAGTGAAATGATTTCCTTTATAAGAGTTGCCTTGGCTCAAATGGAGGGATTGACACCAACCAAGCCACAAAACCTCCGACCTACAATTTGTCTTGACTGCAGAGTATTCTGGGAGCAGGGCCTAGCAGAATCCTCATCAAAGAGACCAGAGAGACTTCATCCAGCAACTGATGGGAGCAGATGCTGAGTCCACAGCCAAACATCAGGCGGAGCTCAAGGATCTCTATAGAGGAGGAGAGGAAGGATTGGAGGAACCATAGCAGTGAGGGACATAACAAGAACATGGACCACCTGGATTCATGGGGTTTCACAGACATCAGAGGTCTAATCTAAGGTCGAATCTAGGTCCTTGGCATATATGTGATGGATGACTATCTTGGTGTTCTTTTTTATGGTTTTTCAATGCAGGGTTTCTCTGTGTAGTTTTGAAACCTGTCCTGTAACTTGCTCTGTAGCCAGACTAGCCTTGAACTCACAGAGATCCCCCTGCCTCTGCCTCCCAAGTGCTGGGGTTAAAGGCATGCACCACCCTCACCCAGTCTAGTTTGGTGTTCTAGTAGGATTCCTAAAAGTGGGGAACTGTCTCTGATTCTTTTGCCTGCTTGTAGGACCATTTTTCTCCTACTGGGTCACCTCGTCTAGCCTTGGTTTGATGGAATGTGCCTGGTTTTATTGTAGCATATTATGCCATGTTTGATTGATGCCCCTGGTAGGCCTGTTCTTTTCTGGGAGGAAACAGTGGGGGCAGTGGATCTGGGGGAGATGAGAGGTTGAAGGGAAAGACTGAAGAAGGTGAAGGAGGGAAAACTGCAGTCAGGATGCAATATACAAAAGAAGTTTTTTAATGCCCTGTAATGGTGGCGCACACCTTTAATCCCAGCACTTGGGAGGCAGAGACAGGTGGTTCTCTGTTCGAGGCCAGCCTGGTCTACAAAGCAAGTTCCAGGACAGCCTGGGCCACAGAGAAACCCTGTCTTGAAAAAAGAAAGTTGCCTCGGTCATGGTATCTCTTCATAACAGTAGAACTGTAACCAAGACAGAATGTGTGCATTTGAGTGTGTTTATGAGAGTTTATGCATGAGAGTGTGCATGTGTGAGTGTATATGTGTATAAGCGCATATGTGAGTCTCTGTGTGTGTGTGTGTGTGTGTGTGAGAGAGAGAGAGAGAGAGAGAGAGAGAGTATGTTTGTGTGTGTGTTTCCTTCTATTGAGACTAAATGGAATGTTAATAGATTCAAGTAGTTTGTAAAGGCAAAAAGGAATGTTTATGTGACAAGATAAAACGTTTAAAATTTTTTAGATTGATTTATTTTATGTGTATGAGTGTTTTACATGCATGTCTGTGTACCATATGAGAGCCTGGTGCCCACGGGGGCCAGAAGATAACACTGGATATGAAGTACTGTGTAGATGCTGAGAATTGAACTCTGGTTCTCTGCAAAAGCAGTCAAGGCTCTTAACTACTGAGCCATCATTTTAGCCCCAAGCTGTAAAAATAAATAAATAATGTTGGATATTTATGATCCAAAGGAGCAGCTATCAAAAGGAGAGCTTTTGGGAAGGTCGGAAAGATCAGGACCTGATATTTGTATATGACATTCCATTTACAGCTCTACAAATAAGTACTGCACAAGTCCGTACAGAACGCCAGCTGAAATACTTCAGATTTCTACTGCAGTCTTTTTGTTAGGGTGAAAAATTCACCATAGCAGAAACGCAATGGAATAGGAAAATTAAGAAACATCGATAAAGGGTGAAATATTATGCAGAATCTGTAAAACTGTTTCTGCATACATCCTTGAAGTATAAACAGGGATAAGTTTTGAAATTAAATCTAACGGAAAGAAATTCCACAGCAATATAGTGCTATTTATGGGATAACACTTGTACATTTTAAATGTAAAGCCGGGAGCTTTCAGTGACATGACAGAATGTATCAGCTCACTACATCTGATCTCCCAGGCTCTTTCAATTAAACAGAATGAACAGGAAGAGCGGAACGGTAAACACCCTCAACAAATGAGCCGATAACTAATCCTCCACACCAGAGTGAGGGCGGTGGCTTACATGGTTGTATTTGCAACTTAGGACTCTCAGTAGAAGCGTCAGAGGAAGACAAAGCACCCCAGGAGCCATTAAAGAGCAAAAAGAAAAGCCAACAAAACTCGTACCTGAAATTGGCCATGCCCGGTGAAAGCACTCTGTGAAAAGAGGGAAAGTAACCTATGCACAGCTGGGCATCCTTCCCAGGGCCCTCCCTTGTAGACAGAGCACCCACAGCCAGGATCTAAGACAGCCAGGCAGTGGCGTGTTTTTATGAACTCAAATTATAAATACACGCCAACAAAGCCCCGGGGCTACCCGGCCGGCGTGAGACACCAACACCGACTACTGGCGAGGCAGTGCCAATGAAGCAGTGCCAGCCAATCCGGGAACCGTAGATGAAAATGGGAGAGGAGCAGGAGTTATTTTTAGTTATGTTTGCTGTTTGGTTTTGTTTTTTAGTTTTTAAAGACAGGGTTTCTCTGTATGCCTGGCTGTCACGGAACTCACTCTGTAGACCAGGCTGGCCTCAAGCTCAGAGATCTGCATGCCTCTGCCTCCCAAGTGCTGGGATTAAAGGTGTGCACCGCTACTGCTCAGCTATTTATGTTATTTAAGTAAAAACACAAAGTCATTTAAAAAGAAAAAGAAAGATCAGATACCAGACATATAGACAGCAGCCCTCTGTGTCAAAGACAACAGGAGGACTTAAGATGCCCAAAGGCAGGAAGGACCTTACACACAGCAAAACCAACCATTAAATATAAAGGCTGAATGCCATCTTCATACAGAAATAAATGCTAAGACAGAGAAGCCAAAAGAAAGTCCCGATTCACAAGTTATTATAATCAAACTGTTTAACTGGCATAACCACCCTCAAAGAACAACATAACAGAAGAGAAGGGCTAGAAAACGACCCGTGTGTGTGTGTGTGTGTGTGTGTGTGTGTGTGTGTGTGTGTGTGTGTAACTCACTTTCGAGCAAGGTGCATGGAGGATGCAACGGATAAATTAGTAGTAAAGGGGACCAGCATGATAGCTCCCTGCATACAGGTGATTGTGGCCAAGCCCTCCTCCTGAACTCAGTCCCTGAGGCCCACACAGTGGAGAAAACCAACACCCTAAAGTTGTTCTCTGGTCTCCCCATATCCACCAGGGTACATGTGAGCGTGTGCATGCACAGACGCATATAACACTAATTAATTAATCACTTTTTAAAAGAAAAGAAAACAAGACTTTGAGGATGCGGCTCTGTGGTGGCACCTTTCCCAGATGCACACATTTCTGCATCTCACCCACAACAATGCACACATTCCTGCATCTCACCTGCAGCAATGCACATACTCCTGCATCTCACCCACAGCAATGTACACGCTCCTGCATCTCATCCGCAGCAATGCACACATTCCTGCATCTCACCCACAGCAATGCACATGCCCCTGCATCTTACCTTCAGCAATGCACACATTCCTGCATCTTACCTGCAGCAATGCACATGCTCCTGCATCTCACCCACAGCAATGCACATGCTCCTGCATGTCACCTGCAGCAATGCACACATTCCTGCATCTCACCCACAGCAATGCACACGCTTCTGCATCTCACCCGCAGCAATAAGCATGTTTCTGCTTCTCACCCGCAGCAATGCACACATTCCTGTATCTCACCTGCAGCAATGCACATGCTCCTGCATCTCACCTGTAACACTATAAGATAATACAAAACACAGATGAGAAAATATTGCAAGTCAGTCTTTCAGATGGATGAGCACCCACAACTCTCAAACTATACACAAACTGTTCAATAGTCAAAGAAAGTAAAACAACTCAGAGACGCTTTACTGAAGCGTGAAGGAATAGAGAGGCAGGATAAATAGGGGGCTACTGGCTGCTTCTTGCTATTAGCTGAGAGTGTAAGGATGTCACTTGAAAGTAACAAGTATCAGATACAGTCACAACTATACTGAGCTTTTTCTTTTGGGCCTCCAACCAGCTTCCAAATCATGACACAGAAACTTCGTATTAGTTATGAATGATTGGTATAGCTTAGGCTCCTTTCTGGCTAGCTCTTTTAACTTAAATTGGCCTATTTTTCTTTATCTACCTTTTGCCTCAGAGCTTTTTACTTTTCTTTCCTTCTGTATATTTTTCACTGCTTCTTGTGCTGGTTGGCTGGTGGCTGCCTGGCTTTTTGCCCACAGTGTGTCTCTCTCTTTCTCCCTTATTCTCTTCTCCTCCTTTTTTCTACTTTTCTCCTATTTATCCTCTCTGCCCGCCAGCCCTGCCTATTCCTCTCCTATTGGCTGATCAGCTTTTTATTAGACCAATCAGGTACCTTCGGCAGGCAAGGTGAAACAAATGTAACACATCTTTACACAGTTAAAGTAATATTACACTGCATAAACAAAAATGTAACTCATCTTTACATAGTTAAGGTAATTTCCACTACAACAACAACAAAAAATTCCATCCTTACTGTATAAAAGACACAACTAAGCAAAAAGATTCAAAATAAGAGAGTATTAAAAGTGATAAACTCAAATGAGGCAAATTTTGATGTCAAAATGGAATTCTCATCAAAAATGAGGCTAAGAAATATTGTCTATAATGCTAATAGCTATGATTAATGACAAAATAATAGTGTTACTTATGCTCCTGAAAACATATTTGCCAAGCAGTGATTATCAATCCAAAGAACTTTCCAAACAGATAATCTGTTCTCAGAGGGGACAGCATGGTATTGAATATCTGTACCAAATGTAAATCAGAGGAAAGTTTCATCCATGAAGCCTTACCAGTGTGGCTGCCAAAACAAGGATGAATAATGGTAACACCAATAGCCTCTTTTGTTTGTCTGTTTTATTGTAGTAGGTGGTGGGATGATTTGTTGTTTTAGTAGGGAATTGGTTTTTTCAAAGAGTCTCTCTATAGAGCACTCGCTGTCCAGGAACTCATTGTGTAGACCAAGCTGGTCTAAAACTCACAGAGATCCACTTGCCTCTGCCTCCTGAGTGCTGGGTTACTGTCCTAGTCAGTGTCCTATTGTTGGGAAGAGACATCATGACCACAGCAACTCTTACAAAGGAAAACATTTAATTGGGGGCTGGCTTACAGTCCAGAGGTTTGGTCCATTCTCCTCATGACAGGGAGCATGGCAGCATGCAGGCAGACACAGTAGCGGAGAGTTCTACACATCTGGATCCAAAGGCAGCAGGAAAAGCAAGACTCTAGGCCTTACCTGGACACCTGAAACCTCAAAGCCCACCCCCAGTGACTACTTCCTCCAACAATGCCACACGTACTCCTGCAAGGCCATGCACTTTCTAATCCTTTCAAACGGTGCCGCTCCTTATGAGCCTATGAGGTCATTTTCATCTCAACCACCACAGTCACCACACCCCATCACCTCTAGACATGTGGAACAGGAAATCTCATTCTCATGGGGGCCCACGTGTCGCTGAAGAGGTACGGGTCATTAACAACTGTTGAAAGAGGGAGTTAGTCTTACCCAGAGATAAGCCCCTTGTTTGGGTTATCCAATATGAAGTGACCAGCCCTAAAAACATACATACAAGCAATACTAAATGGACCCAGCAGGTTGTATTTATATATCTATGCATAGATACATAACAATAATAAAGAAGAAGAAGCCATGAGTTCAAGAGGGAGCCAGTGCCATGGGAGAGGTTAGAGAGAGGAAAGAAAGGGGAAATGATTTAACTATATTTGAAAAACTGCAAATAAAGGGGCTAGAGAACTGTCTCAGCAGTTAAGAGCTCTAGTTGCTCTTCCAAAAGGCCCAGTACAAGTCCCAGCACCCACAACTCTAACTCCACTTCCAGTGGCTTCACTGCCAGCACATGGTACATACATGCAGGCAAAATACGCATACATGAACAATAAGATATGCCCAGCAGGGGTGGTGCACACTTTTAATTTCAGCACTGGGTACACGGGCAGTACAGATCTCTGAGTTCTGAGTTCGAGGCCAGCCTGGTCTAGAGAGTGAGTTCCAGGACAGCCAGAGCTACACAGAGAAACTCTGTCTCAAAAAACAAAAACAAAAAAACAACCTGCAAATAAAAGCATAATAAATGGGAAAGCAGTATAATCAATATAACACAACTGAATAACTAAATCAAAATAAAAGTCAGACAATTAAAAAACTAAAAATCTGAAAAATAATTTTTAAAAGTTAGTTTGAAGAAAAATATCTACAAAATGGGAGAACTGGTCACAAGAAATGGGTGGAACAAACAGAAGAAACCACAGAGAGAGAACAGTGACACTACCCCAAGACTCAAGTGAGTTCCTCGGCCTAAGGAACAGGCATGAACAGGGCAGGGTGCAGAAGTTCAATGCAAGCATATTGAGCAGTACTGACCACTTTCGTATCCTTACAGGTGCGTTGTTTCTCCTCTCTCTGAATACACCAGCAGGTTGTTCTCTCTCCCTTTTGGTTCTTTTTGGAAGAACACCTGCAGCTACAGATTCAAAGCCGCACCTGTGAATGCCAGGGGTGGTGGCAGACCCCTTTAATCACAGCACTTGGTAGGTGGATCTCTAAATTCAAGACCAGCCTGGTCTACAAAGCAAGTTCCAGGACAGCTAGGGCTACATGGAGAAATCCTGTCTCAAAAAGAAAGAGAAAGAGAGAGAGAGACTCTGTGTGTGTGTTTGTGTGTCTGTGTGTGTGTGTCTGTGTGTCTATGTCTGTGTGTATGTGTCTGTGTGTGTGTGTATGTCTCTGATGGAGGAAGGTCATTGGCTAATAAAGAAACTGCTTTGGCCCATTTGATAGGCCATCCTTTAGGTGGGTGGAGTAAACAGAACAGAATGCTGGGAGGAAGAAGAAGTGAGCTCAGATGCAGGGCAGCTCCTCTCAGAGGCAGACGCGATGAAGCAAGCCGCCAGGTCAGACATGCTGAATCTTTCCCAGTAAGACTGATGCTACACAGATTATTAGAGATGTGTTGATCGGGATATGAGAATTAGCCAGTAAGGGCTAGAGCTAATGGGCCAAGCAGTGTTTAAAAGAATACAGTTTGTGTGTTGTTATTTTGGGGCATAAGCTAGCCAGGTGACTAGGAGCTGGGGCAGCAGGAACACAGCCCACAGCCCCCACAACAGAATGGCACCCACGTGGATAACTGTATCCACAGAAAGCCTGAGAAAGCTTGGGAAAGATAGAGTAACGCATGTTTTCTTGGTAGCAGCAATTTTTCTGGTCTGCTCTGCTTGCTAGAGGCAAGCAAGAGCTCTCATCTAAGAGAGGCTTCCTGACTCAGCTTTAGCTGCAAAACCTGCAGCTCATTAAGAGGTCCTGCCACAAAACACTTAAATGGTATTGATAAAAGCTGGCTGCATGCTTGTTTGTTTTCAGCTGTAGCAGGAAAAAAGTTGTGCTGTTTTAAAATGCCGGCTTTCTGGGCCTTCCAGCCAGGGCAAACTGACTGTTTGAGGCAGGAGGACCGACTACAGAGAGAGGACTTGAGTGTTGTCTGTGGATATAGTGTAACAGCTTGCTTGCTGGCAGGGACCTTGAAACACCACAGAGTTGTGGTGATAAACATGGCTACAGCCGGTACCTCCACCATGAGGCTGGAAAGCTAAGGAATGGGCTGGATCTAGCCGGCAAAGCCACGGCTTTAATCCTACCCATATTGCTCAGTAATTTAAAGGCTCGTGTAGTCAGAAAAAGAGAGAGATACAGTAAAGAGAGATTCAAAAATAAAGAAAACCTCTAAATGATTTACAGTGTGTTTAAAAAATATATGCAGGCTAAAAGTTAAAATTCTTAAAAGTAAAAAAAAAGGAAGAAAGAAAGAAAGTAGTTGGGTGGGTAGTACACACCTTTAATCCCAACACTTTGGAGGCGGAGGGAGATTGACCTCTGTGACTTCAAGGTGTGGTAGCACACGCCTTTAATCCCAATGCCTGGGAGGCAGAGACAGATGGATCTCTGAGAGTTCAAGGACAGCCTGGTCTACAGAGTTATTCCAGGACAAAGATAAACAGAGAATATAAAATAAAAAGTAAAAGAAATAGAGGCTAAATAAAGCCGCACAAAGATGGAAAATACAATGAGAATCTTGATACTGTATGCTATTATGCTCTCTTTGAATTGTTTGAAAGCTGAGGAAAGAGCAACAGCTGCTAAAAGATATTTGTTTATAAATGCTGCTGAACTAATCCAACATAGATATTTTGAAAATACCTTGACTTCAGAATTTGGATCTAAGGACATGATGCTTTGGAAAGGAGTTTCTTCTTTTGTTTTCACAGAGGATGAGACCCTGTGGATTGTTTCTATTCCAATATGGTATGATAGACCACGTCCTCCTGAAAGGTTGCTGTGAACACCTTCAGAAAATTACTTCGCTCAACTGCCAACTGAGATGAACCTAGCACACAGGCTATCCCATAAAAGACCTGAATCACAGTGCCCCCATTCAGCAGGAAGCAGTTTGGAGAGAAAAAAACTGAGCCCATGTTCCCAAATATTGTTTATAAATGTTCTTTTACATTTAAAGGGGGAGATGATATAGGTATGAATAATTTGCATTGCTATAGATTTTAAGATTAATTCTGTTATATGTATATGTATTGCTGATATTGATTAAGGTATTGTGATTGTGTAGTTCATTTAAAAATGTAATGTATATAGATTGTTAATGGATAATTATCAATAATAGTCAAGCTTGTAGTCATGTTAGTTAGATTTTCTAGATGTGCATGGATATATTTCAGATAGGCATTCATCATATCTTTCAAAGACTACGGAATATGCTATTTAATGTTTTAATAACTTAGGACTTTTCATGACAATGAGACACTCTGCTCCTGACAACACTAATCTACTTCAAGAGGAAGATGGGCATCGAAGAGGATCCTTATGGAGTTTGATGGCCATTTGGGCAAGAAACTGCTCCTGTCTGGACTGTTGCATAAACTGGACACAAAGAACCCGCAGAGAGAGGACTGCTGAACTTGCTTGAAGGTGAGATGATCTTTCAGGGTTCCTGATTCATGAAAGAGTCTGCAAGACATTCTGCAGGACACAGCAGATAGTGACTGAACTGCCTTTGAAATTTCCTGCTTCATTGAAATGTCTGCTGGAAACTATGGGCCTGTAGGCCGAAGATGGATGCCCCAATGGTACAGAGAAACTTTGGGTGACTGTCCAGGCAGCGAGATGTCTCTGTCATTTCTAGAGTTTGGAAGTTGCTTATTTCTTGTTTGCTTAGGTAATATTGTATCTTTCTGGAGTCTTTGATGGAGTTAAAGAATAGTTAGTTATAGTTATAGTTTTCCTTTGTTATGATAAAAGATAAAATAGATGTAAATATTGTAACTGTAATTCTTACTTGATAACTGTTTTGTTATATGTAATTTTGCTATGTTAAAGTGAAAGCCTTTCCTTTTTGTTTAAACAGAAAAAGGGGAAATGATGGAGAAAGGTCATTGGCTAATAAAGAAACTGCTTTGGCCCATTTGATAGGCCAGCCTTTAGGTGGGTAGAGTAAACAGAAAAGAATGCTGGGAGGAAGAAGAAGTGAGCTCAGATGCAGGGCAGCTCCTCTCAGAGGCAGACACAATGAAGCAAGCCGCCAGGTCAGACATGCTGAATCTTTCCCAGTAAGACTGATGCTACACAGATTATTAGAGATGTGTTGATCAGGATATGAGAATTAGCCAGTAAGGGCCAAGCAGTGTTTAAAAGAATACAGTTTGTGTGTTGTTATTTTGGGGCATAAGCTAGCCAGGCGACCAGGAGCTGGGGCGGCAGGAACACAGCCCGCAGCTCTCTGCAGAGTGGTCCTTTTTCACAGCCTGAGAGAGCTGTGTACATGTGTCAGGCCACTCTGGACCCTAGTTTGGTCACTGGATTGGGAATAAATCAGAAAATAAATAAATTGGTTGAATAAAGGACCTGTGCAATTTTGCCATATTTAAGAAAAGAATCTTTGAGATGGGGGATAGGAAGGGGTAAAGAATATGTATTATGCACCTCTCTTCAGCTTCCACCACTAGGCAAAGAAGTAGAGAAATCATGAGAAATTATGCCAAAATTCTAAATTCTTATCAAAGAAGGGGGAAGTCATGAGGGAGCAAGAAAGAGGGAACCTCTGTCAGAACAGAGAGCAGAGTAACAGAAATCACTGAAGAGAATGCTCCAGGTTAAATGCAGGACCTCTGGGGAAGAGGCTCATGCACAGCAACGGGCTCCACCACTGAGCTATAGCCTAAGCCAAATAGTCAGATGCTTTTAAATATAGGAAGTAGGGGCTGGAGAGATGGCTCAACAGTTAAGAACAATGGCTGCTCTTCCAGAGGACTCGGGTTCAATTCCCAGCATCCACATGACAACTCACAACCATCTCTAACTCTAGTTGTAATGGTCTATCCTGTCCTTTTAAGAGTCAAGCCCCACCTACTCCCTCCCCCATCTGCTGAGGCAAGTGGATCTTCCCTCCTTTCTGTCTCTCTCCCAAAGAGGTAACTTCTACTCTCTTTCTCTTTCTCTCTCTCCCTCTCTCTTTTCTTCCCCCTTTCCCCGTCCCTTCCATAACCCACTAAATAAATACCCACTTTCTCTGTCTCTCTCTCACATACCACGGCTCCTCGTGGGACCAGCTGCCCTCGTGGCCTGCCATGGTCTTCCACCCTCTGCTGCTCTAAATCACCTGCTGCGCCCCTGGCAGGGGGGTGGCTTCACTACAGTGATTTACCATTACACTAGTCCCATGGAATCTGATGCCCTCTCCTGGTCTCCCTGGGCACTAGGCATGTGCACAGTACTCAGACATATATACAGGCATTTACACAGACATATACATATATATGTATATACACAGGCAAAATAAAATGCTCATACTCATAAAATAAAAATAATTTTAAGTACCAGAAAGTACTTCTCTGCTGAAATTCCCAATTATTTGCACAAAACATGGCAATTTATTTGATCAAAGCATGTCTCTTTACTGCAGTGCTGCACAGCAGGATTGCAGCTGGGGTCCCAGGTCTCAGCACTTGGGTGCCAGTCTGATGTCACCACTAACCTGGATGCCTCTTGTCCCTGGAGGCCCCTTTCGCTGTCAAGGCCTTGCAGAGGGAGCAGAGGGCAGAGTATCTGGAGACAGCACTCCCTCATGGTCGCACTCAGGTAAAGGTCTCCCCAGAAGGTCTGAGTCAGATCAACAGGCTTAGAGCTATTCTAGCTGCATTCTTGACCTAAGACACTTTTCCTGTTGATAGTTTTGACTTGGCTTGTTTGGGTCTTTCCAGCGGGAGACCTGATGAAGATCAAACACACAAGCCCCTCCGGCTAAAACAAGAACAGCCTGAAACAGCTAAGGAAGCCAAAGCCCCTGCTGTTGGAGGGTGGGAAACGGGATAGAAGCTCTTTCTCTGTAGCCTAGGGAAACACTGCTAAAGAAAGACCGGCCTGCCCGGAGCCTTATAAAGCTAAGGTGAGGCTCCCTCTGAGGCCTGAGTCAGGGTGACTAAGCCCAGACCACTGTGAAAGGCACGCCACCCTCACGCCGGTGTGTAGGGCCTGTTACTATTTGTAGCCAACCTTCAGGAAGTCTAGGAATAAAGAAGAAATGACTCAGAAGACAAGGTCTGTCCTGACCCCTGTCACACTCTGTCTACTGGGAGTTGACTTACCCAAGCAGGAGGAGATGCTGAGGAGGGCCCAAAGGGGCCTGGGTATCTCCAGGCCAAGGACATCCCATTCTCAAAGGAAAGACAGAGCTGTGATGGCACATGCCTTGCCAGGCGTGGGGGTGCACACTTGTGACCCTGCCACCGAGGATGTCCAGACAGGCAGACTACAAAGCTGAGGCCAGCCTGGGCTACATAACCAGGTCTGTCCCCGATAAAAAGGTGAAGGAGGAGGGACAAAGTAGGAAAGGGTGAAAGAATGAAAGGAGGGGAAAGGAAAAAAAAGAGTGTTCCGTTACCAAGGACACCAAGACTGGGCAGGTCCACCTGCCCCACTATGGGTACCAACCTGGCAACAGATCCTTGGTGTCATTCTCTGGGCCAGGGACCTGTCACACCTGTCTTTATTCATATTGGGGTTCCATGTTCCCTTTGTAGGGCTGGGGCAGTGGCTATAATGCCTATATTACGGCCTTGACACTTCCAAAGAGCAGGTGGTGATACAGTCAAGGGGACTGAGAGGCCATAGGCCCATCCACTCTGCATCTGAAAGAGCCAGACCTTCATGGTCCATGTTTGAACACAGACCTGCAACCCCGCATCGATGCTGTCTTTTTTGGCAGGACTTGAATTATCCAAGCGATCATAGAAAGGTGTTCATGGCGTCCAGCCTGGGCTTTCCCAGAAAGGTTTTGGCTTCATGGCCCCAAGGCCGAGGCTGCAGTCCAGGGCAAGCAGCCTCTCCAAGGACTGGAGTGCAAATCCTTCTAAGAGGCTAGAGGCATCTGGCCAAGATGTCCTCTCTCGTGACGGAGGAAAAGCTGTGAATGAAAGCCTCGCCATCTGGAAAACGGTGCCTTGGCTGTACAGTTAATAAGAGAAAGCCGTGTGTGAAAGCAACGAACGATCCTGAGTGAATCGCTCCAAACCCTACGTGAGCCAGGAGACAAACACATCAAGAAGACAGGCTTCCGAACTCAGGGAAACAGTCTCTCCGTGCGTGTGCCAGTAAAAATGCCATGACACCTGAGATTATTAAAGACCAGAGTCTTTATGCCAGGAGTCCTCACAGGAAGCCAAAAGCACCTAGAGTTCAGGTGCCCAGATCCCATCCAGACCAATTAAACAAGACCAGGGGTGGGACACAAGGAGACAGAGGGAAGGAGGGGGTAGGGAGCAGGCACTGATCCTGAGGTTGCTGATGCTCCACTAGGGTTCAAAGCCTTGATCTCTGAGCTTACCTCGCTGTAACAGTCTTCCCCCTTGTGACTCCATGTCTGGGGTTCAGAAGGCTGGCTCTAGCCATGGAGGCCCAGTTGTAAATACATTTCTCCTTTAGATACCTAAAGTACAAGATGATTTTCCTCTTCAAAATTATATCATTTGCACAAACCAGCCAACCTAGCAGGATCAATACCCCCAAACCAGTCAGCCCAGCAGGGTCAACACGGCCACAGGAAGGCAGAGCCAAGCCTGGCAGTAGAGGTAAAAGATGCTGGGCACAGGTTCCCTTCCTCCAGTCCCTGGACATGCTCCAGCCTTATTACTCGGTATATGTGTAAGTGATGACCTCCAGGGTGGTGGCCTGGTCAGTGTCAGACAAGGGAACTGGCTTAACAGGGACAAAGCTGTGGATGTGAGCCCCGACAGAGGAATGAAACGGTGTCTGTCCTTCCACTGATGGAGAAAACAACCCCTGGCTGTCGGTCCAGAGCCACTTTTCACAGAATGGAGTTCTTCCGCCCTGGGGCAGCATCCTCTAGCACAGCCCCTAATGTGTAAAATGAGGAGACATTCTCTTTGAAGAGGATGGTGGTAAGATAGAGTAAGAGGAAACATCATGAAATAAATCCTAAAATAATGCAGATGTGCAGGAGGCAATTATGAGCACACTTCAGGAAACATTGAGACATAGTTCAAACTGATGATCAGTCAAAATGGCTTCCCTAGGACTCTTGTCCATCAAAATGTAACAGATTTTTAAATGTGGGCGGTTTATTATATCTCTGATATGTCTTAATAAGTATTTTTTAAGCATCCCAATGTTCAGAGTGCAGGTTCACGGCCACCAGTAGTCACGGCCCTCTGAGCACCTCCCCCTCTGCCCGCCCCCCTACCCGTGCGACAATCCCTGCTTCATACCGCAATTGGACTTCAGAGTGACGATGGCCAAAGCCGTAGGCAGCACCGAGGTGGCCTGGGTGCACTTTCACCCTCCTGGCAAACTCTGCCACAGTCACTGGCCAAATGCTAGCCACATGCTCATCACTGCTGGGAATGCTTATAAGAATGTCCACTCGCCCAGACGTCACAGTGTGGAGACGGGAAACCTGGGACATTGTGAAGAAGAAAAGAAACTTAAGGGCTGAGCCCACAAGTGACGGGAACACTGTCAGGTAACCGCTGCAGGAATCGGGTGACATCTCCTGAACCCATACAGGAGCAACACAGCAAGGTACGTGGCAGTGTCCGTCAGCGGGTGAGTGGACACACACAAGGCAGTGTGTGTGCAATGGGGTACTATTCAGACCTATAAAGGTAAGATTTGCTGGCAAGAGCTATATCATGATGAACCCTGAGGACCCGGTGCTAAGTAACCTAAGCCTGCCACCGTCGGACAAAAACTGTATGATGACTCTTCCATGAGGTCCGTGGAGAAGTCACCTCTGCAGGAATGGTGGTTGACAGGGGCTAGAGGAAAGGAGGGAACAATTGTTTAGTGAGTTGAGCTGTGCGTGATAACCAGAGTCCTGAGCAACCAAGAGAAGAGAGAGCGGAAACAGACCTGAAGTCACTTGGTCAAACCAGCCCTGAAGCAGTGACCCCCACAAATGCCCACGCTTCCCAAGTCAGTTTCTTTCACCTGTGGGTGTCTCTGGCTTAAGCCAGCCCTACTGTGTTGGGCTTTAAGGAAAACTAGGGGAATGTATAGTCCGGTACTGTGGGAGGACTTAAAATCCAGGAACAAGAAGGTCTGTTGTGGGCAGGAACGCCTGGAGAAAACTGGAGGTAGAGGGCCCTCTTTAGGGTGAAAGAGGGGTGACAGGACGCATAAAATATGGCTACAGTGGAGGCCCTTAAGGTTGGTAACCCTTGTGGCACTCCCAGAGCCTAGGTGGGAAGGAGGAGTCCTGAATCTGAATGACAGAGAGTAGGTGAGAGGGAGTACGGAAGCCAGAAGGACAAATGCCAGCAGGTTGTGGGGCAGGGATGGGATGGGTTCGTACACAATGCCAGTTGATTCTGCTTTTACAATGCTGTAGCTTAACTTACTTAGGTAGCTTCTAGTTTAAAGCCTTCAGTGGCTCCCTATGACCTACAAACTCCATCTCTTTCTTGGCACCAAGAACCTCCTGCTGCAGACCACTTTCTCAGGCTACTGACATTTTGCATACTCTTCTGGTCATCTGGCAATTTTTATGCTTCCTGGCCTGGATCCACGCTAGTCCCTCTGCCCAGAACTCATGCCCCTGCCCTTTGCTTTGGGCAAACACTGCAATTCAGTCAAGAAACACGTTTAATGGCAACGTCCTCTCTCAGAGGCATGTGAAATTAGGTCCTTCACATAAAGTTTTACTGATAGTCCCGTGATGTTTTACTGTCTTTATAAATTTGTCTGTCTATCTGTGCGTTGTGTTTTCTGAGAGACCTGTATTCCCTAGGCCTAGATCACGGGAGGGCCTCGGCCAATCCCCAATGGAAGAATGAAGCAGTGACGTTGAACAGATGGTGTGTCAGCCACTGTGGATCTGAGACTGGCTCGATCAGCCCTCCCATGTGTCTGTAAAGTGGAAGAAATGCTAAGAACCTAGTGAAGAAGACAACATGGGGAGGTTTTATGAACTAGAGGCCATTCCAAAAAGCATCCAAAGAACTTAACAGGTCTGAAATTCATTCATAAGGACACTGCTAATATGAATATTGTGTCACCAGTTTTAGTTGACAGAACTTCATTTCCATGAAGCACGAAGCAGTTTGCTATGCCATGGGGTCTCTGGAGACACTTGGCTCGCTTTCCTCTCACCTCTCAGAAGTCATGAGATCCCTGGGAAGAAAGGAAAGAGCAACTTGTATAGAGGAGAGCAGGAAACAGAGATGCTAAATTCCCAACTTTGTTCCACAAGTTTCAGGGGAAAACACCCTCTGAAACCAAAGCAGGGGTCATGACCATACAAAGCGATGAATCCCTAGCCAGTCCTCACATGGCTGGGAGATTGTTTTGGACCAGTATTATTAACAAGACTGTGATGCTACCCACTGTTTCAGTGATGCTAGACCAGTGTTGTGGTCACAGACTAGGGAGAAGCAATGCTGGCTGAGTACTCATTAATCGGAGGCCCAGCTAACCAGTTCACATTGGCGTACACATTACACCTCTGAGATGATTGCTAGCAGCAGTCACGTGTCAGGACTGAAATGTGTGGCTACAGTAGCGGCGTCCCATGTTAGTACAGCATGCACCTTCTAACAGGCTCTGGACTGTATGTTTTATAGCCATTAGCACACCTCTGTCCCTATGGATCATCCACATTTTGTAAGTGGGCTCTTACTTCTAACCAAGTAGGAAGAACTAGAGGCAACCCTCTGGACCAAAAAAGGTAATAAACAAAATAACTTTTGTTGTTGTTGTTGTTTATTTTTCAAGAGAGGATTTTTCTGTATAGCTTTGTAGCCTGTCCTGGAACTCGATCTGGAGACCAGCCTGGCTTCAACCTCACAGAGATCTGCCTGCCTCTGCTTCCAGAGTGCTGGGATTAAAGGTGTGAGCCACCATCACCCGGCTGGACAAAATAAAATAAGAGTTTTCAAGATGGTGATCCTTATAAGTGGGGTAACAAGTGGCTTACATGGTGCCTCTCCAGCCATAGGCAATATATACTTTGCTCCCCCAAGCTTAAGGAACAAAGAAGCAGATTCCAAAGACAGCAGGATTTTTAAGACAAACAAACTGATCAGAGCTCCAAAAATGACCCCTTGAAGCTCCAGCTTGCATGTGAGGATACAAATGACGCATGTCCTCATATGTCACCAAGAGCAGCAGTGTGCCCGGCTAGTTATGTGTCATCTCAACACAAGCTGGAATCATCTGTGAAGAGGGAACTTCAGTTAAGAAAATGCCCCTACCAGATTGGCCTGTAGGTAAGTTCGTAGGTCATTTTCTTGATTAATGGTAATGTGGGAAGGCCCAGCCCACTGTGGGCAGTGTAATTCCTGGGCTGATGATCCTAGATTGTATAAGAAAGTAGGCTGGAGCCGGGCAGTGGTGGCGCACGCCTTTAATCCCAGCACTTGGGAGGCAGAGGCAGGTGGATCTCTGTGAGTTCGAGACCAGCCTGGTCTACAAGAGCTAGTTCCAGGACAGGCTCCAAAACCACAGAGAAACCCTGTCTCAAAAAACCAAAAAAAAAAAAAAAAAGAAAGTAGGCTGGGCAAGACAGGGAACAAGTCAGTAAGCAGCACTCATCCATGGCCTCTGCCTCAGTCTCAGCTGCTAAGTTACTCTCTTGAGTTCCTGACCTTACTTCACTCAGTGATGAAGTGAGCCCTGGGGGTTCTAAGATGAAATAAACACTTTCCCCCCCAAGTTGCTTCTGGTTGCCATGTTTTATCACAGCAATAAGAAACCTAACCCAGACGGTTCCAAAGACAGACTGGATAAGCTCTCAGTTCTGGCTTTAGGAAGGTTGGTATAGCATTCATAAAGACTTTCTTCCATAGTGGAGATCATTAGCCCAACTTTAAACCCAGCTCTGCCCCATATCAAGGCAAAGTATAAAAAGTATCACATGGATTCAAAGTAGTATAATTGCTCCCTGAACAAAAATCAAACATATTGACAGGAGGGCTAGTGAGATGGCTACTTGAGTGAAATCCCAAGTACCCACATGGTGGAAGGACCAATGCTCACAAGTTGCTCTCTGACCTCCACGTACAAGCCATGGCACACACACACACACGCACACACACACACACATTCATATATACACATACATAAAGGTCATGGTAGTTTGACTGTATTGGCCCCCATAATCTCATAGAGAGTGGTACTATTTGGAGGCATGACTTTGTTGGTGTGGGTATGCCTTGTTAGAGGAAGTGTGTCACTGTGGGAGCAGGCTTCGAGGTTTCTAATGTTCAGATACTGCCAGGTATGTTAGCTCAACTTCCTGTGCCTGCATGATATAGAATACTCAGTTCCTCCAGCACCACATCAGCCTCCACATCACCGTGCTCCTGCCATGAGGATAATGGACTAAAGATCTGAAATTGTAAGCTAGCCCCCTCAATTGAATGTTTTTCTTGTAAGAGTTGCTGTCGTCCTGGTGTGTAGTAGGGAGACTGCTTGTTTGTTCCAAGCTGCCCAGACTAGAAATAACCACACAGAAACTATATTAATTAAATCACTGCTTGGCCCATTAGCTCTAGATTCTTGTTATCTAGCTCTTACATCTGAATTTAACCCATTTCTATTTATTTGTGCATCACCATGTGGCTGTGGCTTACCCGCAAGGTTGCAAGGTTCTGTTTAGTGTCTTGCGTCTTTCCCCTCTGGTGGCTACATGGTGTCTCATTGATTCTGTCTCCTTTCTTCCAGCATTCAGTTTAGTTTTCCCTGCCTACCTCTATTATGCCCTGTGCCAGCCCAAGCCAGCTTTCTTTATTCATTAATGGTAATCACAGCATACAGAGGGGATTCCCACATCAATGGTGTCTCTTCACAGCAGTAAAAGCCTAACTAAGACAATGTGATAAATAATAATAATAAAACTCTTTGGTAGAACACTAAGTTCAAATCCATCACCACTAAAAGTTAAAAACGTAATAAAATAAAACGTGTAATAAAAATGTTGACAGAAATGCAAAGATACACAGCATCTTGTAGAGTGAAATCTACAATTCTGGCATCCAGCTAAAAATTACCAACAGGCAAAGAAGCACACTATAATGGGGGAAAAAATCAACCAATCAGCAAAGACCCAGAACTGACAAAAACAGACACTGTGATGTACTTTATATTGGTAAATCACCATGTGCCGTTTGGCTCCTTAAGAAGTCGTCTCTGGACACCAAGCTGTGTCCCATCCCCATTTTAGACCCCAGCATATCTGTCTCAAAGTGCCTTCCAAGGTCCTTTGCAAGCCAGTCCAACTCTGTGATGCAGAAGGCAAAAGAACCTAAGAGTAAAACCACTGTGTCCTTAGAACAGCTTGACAGTGAACCATTCCCAACAAACGCTACTGTTGTTCAACCCATGATATGATGTACCCAGTGGGAAGAGAAGCAGGAAGATCAGCCCTAAGAAACTCAGCCTTGGAGAGAAAGTGCAGTCAGGAACTCCAGCATCTCCCTCAACTTCCCCAGGCAGTTTCACTGGCTGTTATGAGCATCCAGTTAGATTATGATGTCTCTATCCATGGCTGATTGCTCTCTGACTCAAAGCCTCACTGCAGGAGGCACCCGCTCTGCATGGAGCTTTCTCTGTGAAGCATCTTCAATACACAGATTTATAGTTCTGTCCAAATTGGAAATTTTTCAGTTATTATTTCTCAAAAATATTTTTATTCCCCCATCCTTTGTTCATTCCATCTTTATATTTTCTTCTTGTGAGTGTACTTAAGATTATCTCTATATGTTCAGTCACATCTTTCCACCTGCCATGTCCAGCCTGCTGCTGATGCTGCCCACTATATTCTTCACATCATCGTCTCATCTCTGAACATCCGACCTTTCTCTCTGAAGCTCTTCTCACTGAACTCTATGAGGCACTAAGGGAATTCGTGAGGCAGAAAGAAACTGACACCACCACACAGAAATCTGGATCCACTCAAACGGATGAAGAGGATCCAAAACTGTAATGGTATATACGGTTTATTAGTATTAATAAATAACACAGTGCGGTGTGGCGCTTACGGCACAGGTAGCATAAAATGTAGAGCAAGGGACCAGCAGGGGAGCTGGGACACTGTCCTCGAGTCTGATACTAACAGAAAGGGGAGCAGAAACACTCTGGGGAGACTTGCTGACCTGCTCATTCCTTCAGCATCCTCTGGGAGCCAAGAACTGTTCTAAATGCTTAGATTTCACCAGTGAGCTACGAAAATAAAGTCATGCATAGCACAGCAATGTTTCCTCAGCAACGCTCTGCACACACAGTGGTCCCAGAAGATTTACAAGACAGCTCAGAGAATTCCTGTGCACTGTCGCCATGATGGGAGCATCTTAATCTACCCCCATGCTGGTGGGTTTGTGATGATGCCTGTGTCAACAGACCCACGGTGCTTCTGGCCACACACAGCGGTGCAGGTCACATAGTCTTTGGCGACGATGAGAAATGACTCCGTCGCTGGCTGAATGTGGACTGTACTGCACACTTTGTTATCCTAGAGTGACTCATACTCATTGTGGCTTAATGTTATAGCACTTGCCTAAGCGTGCACAAGGCTGCAGTCCCAAGTCCATGGAACCAAATTAATTAAGATAAAACTTAACTGTAAAAGAGCCTCCGAAAGATGCTTCAGGAGAATTCCAAAAGAAAGCTGCGCATTTCTGCCAAAACCTTCCAGTGAGCTAAGACTAGAAGAAGACAGTGAGTGAAAATCCTGACCGTTGCCTGAAGGGGAGGCTACACCCTTCCCACCCTGGAGAACTGGCCCCAGTGGTGTGGGTGTGGGAGACCTGGTCCCAACCCTCAACAGCCCTGGGAGAACCACCCCCATTGGGGGCTGCTGCAACAGGAGAGCCACCCCGCACCTTACCATGCACTCAGGAGAGTTGTCCCGGATGCCCTGGGCTCGGGAGAGCTGGCCCTGACCCTCATCTAAGGGGGACAGTTGCAGGGGAGGTACAGAATGACCAACCCAATTAACACCCAGGCCCACATCCAGGGCTTTGAGATGGTCCACCCCAACATCTACCCCATCTGTAGCCTGCTGGAGAGCATGAAGGGACTGGTCCTGTGGAACCATAGCCACAGCATCTCCATGACTCCCGGCAACAGCAGGGTACTGAGAGAAGTTTCAGTGAGGGTCCAGCATTGATGGCATATCAGAAGCCAGGGGCCTTGAACCAGACCAACAACTCTTGGCACTGAACATTTGCAAGTAAAGCATATTGTCTGCTGTGTAACACACTGCAGCTCCTAAGGCCACTCCAGGTAATGACTATGTGAAGAGGAAGCAGGAAAGATGGAGGAGCAAAGTGTTGTTGTTCTTGTTGGCTTATTGGTTTGTTTGTTTCTGTTTTTAATTATTTTTATTTTTTATTTTACTTTAGCAGGGAGACTACAAGGTAGAGAGCAGACATGAAAGGACTGGGGAATGGGAGAGATTAGGATGCATGATGTGAAATTCCCAAAGAATCTATAAAAGAATTGTGTTGATTAAAAAGGAAGGAAGGAAGGAAGGAAGGAAGGGAGGGAGGGAGGAAGGAAGGAAGGAAGGAAGGAAGGAAGGAAGGAAGGAAGGAAGGAAGGAAGGAAGGAAGGAAGGAAGGGAAGAGGAAGGGAAGTGGGGAGGGAGGGTGGAGGGAGAGAAGGAGGGAAGGAGGGAGGAAGGGAGGAAGGGAGGGAGGGAAGGAGGGAGGGAGGGAGGGAAATTCCTGACCCTTGTTGACTAAGATAGACATAAATGTACATTTGACTCTTTAAAAAAAATAACTGAAGAAAATCGAATCACTTACGCCATGTAGCATAAGTATGTGGTCCACAGTACGATCCAGGTTTGAACAGGTGCACTCCATGGCATCAGCAGTTACTCATTGGCACCTTTCTCAGAATATTTTTGGCTATTGTTCATGGATGCATGAACGAGTACCTGCCCAGGTGTCCGAGAAGGCAATAACTTATAAACGACACATGAGCATAGAATCTGAAGGCCATGAGAAGGGCGGGAAGAGGAAACTGTAGAGACCGTGACTTTAACAGACTGTCCAGGACATAGCCGTGGGCAGCCTGTCTTCTGAGATAAAGACCTGAAGAGGTGGACAAGATAGCTCTGAGAAGGAAGAACAATGGAGGGACGAGAAGGGGTTGGGACGGAAGAGGCAGGGAAGGGCTAAGGAGTGACATGAGCCAAGGCCTGGGTTTTAGTCCCGCACTAGCACGCATACGAACACACACACTACTCTAGACTCAGTAGGGGATGCGATATGAAAGAATTTCATCAAACTGTTTTCCAAAGGAACTGTGCAATTTTACATTCCAAGAGACGTTTTGGGGGATGAGGAAATGTGGCAGGAGTGTGCCTAGCACAATGGAAAAACACTAGGAAGTCATTCTGAATAGAGTGTAGTTGAGGAAAGAGCTGAGATCAGAGAGGGGGTGGGGGGCATCAGACAGCAGAGGACTTTGATGCACTTGTAAGGACCTTTGGGTTTCCTGTGATTATGTGGGGAAACTCACAGAAAGCAGCTGTGTAGCGTGACACCATATGACCTGTGTTTCGAGGTTTAGTCTGACCGCTGTGTTCACTGACAATGACGGTGAGACAGAAGTGGTGTGGTCACTGCTCACTGCAGAATAGAGGAAGACACAACACACACTGGAGGAATGGGGAGAAAGCAGCAGAGATGATAAGAAAGGTGTGGACACTGAGTGCGGTTTGAATCCAGCCCAAAGGATGCACAGGCTGATTCAATAACAAATATGAGAGAAAGCCAGGCATCTAATGTAACTCAAAGGTTTGTGGCCACACCAGGGGAGAGATGGGTGCAGAGAGGGAAGAAAGGGAGGGAACAAGCTGACTGCCATGAGGAAACACTCTGAGGGACAGCAAATGTACAAGAGGAGACATGAGTACTGTATGCTCAGACAGGTAAACCTCAGTTTAGAGGGAGGTGTTGCTGAAGACACAGACCTGAGCTCTGTCGGGCACAGTGGCAAGGCTGTGGCAAAAACTGTGGCTTAAAAAACAACCATGTTCTCTTCTGAGCCATTATTAAGGAATCAAAGAGAAGCTTGGAATCAGTCCAGTGGAAGAGTATTGAAATAGTGTGTGTGTGTGTGTGTGTGTGTGTGTGTGTGTGTGTTACCGCAAGTTCACTTTCCAGTACTGGTTGGAGAGGGGGAGAGAGAGAGACAGAGACAGAGACAGAGACAGAGACAGAGACAGAGACAGACAGAGACAGAGAAGCTACGCAGTGCTATGGGAAGGAAGGAAGAGAAAATCAGTAAGAGCGTGAGGTCCACAGAAGGAAAAACCAGCAGGAAGTGCCCGCCGGATGCTGCAGAGGTGAAGAAAAGCATGGCGAACTGACGGTTACAAGTGGTGGGAGGACTGAGGTGTGGAGGGAGGAGTCAGGGAAAGGCTTGTAGATCCTAAGAGAGAAGCGGGGCGGCCTCTGTGGCCTATAGGTCTGTTTTCTTAGAAGCGAACTGCATGGATCGGTCTGGGTGTTGTGATGCCCGACTGTCATCAGAGACTTCGGGATAAGACCAGAGCATCCTGAGTTCCCAGCCAACCTCAGCCACATACCAAGACCCTGTCAAAAAATCGTAAAGGAAAAACAATTGGTTGGCTAGGTGTCATCAGAATAAAACCTTTGCTCTTTAGAATTCGGTGTGAATATTAAGAAAAGGCTAGCTGACCTCTCTCTTAGGCTTTTCATTGCTATGAAGAGACACCATGGCCACGGTAACTCTTTTTTTTTTTTTCTTACTTAGTTTTTATTCATAATCATAAACTTAACTCTGCAATCCAGCTAGACTTGAAGGGGAATGAGGAAAATATGGAACCCAAAGAACTTCAGTGAGAGCAGAGATTACAGGGTACTGCGAGCAGATGGGGCTGGGGTGCTCTCCTGAGCTACAGAAGGAATGGTCTGGTGGGTAAAAAGCCCGCAAGTCAAAAGAATTAGAGTTGTCCACAGTCGGAAATGGTGATCTTCTTGCTGGTCTTGCCATTCCTGGACCCAAAACGCTCCATGGCTTCCACAATGTTCATGCCTTCTTTCACCTTCCCAAAGACCACGTGTTTGCCGTCCAGCCACTCAGTCTTGGTGGTGCAGATAAAAAACTGGGAACCGTTTGTGTTTGGTCCAGCATTTGCCATGGACAAGATGCCAGGACCTGTATGCTTCAGGATGAAGTTCTCATCCTCAAATTTTTCTCCGTAGATGGATCTGCCGCCAGTGCCATTATGGCGTGTGAAGTCACCACCCTGGCACATGAATCCTGGAATAATCCTGTGAAAGGAAGAACCCTTATATCCAAATCCTTTCTCTCCAGTGCTCAAAGCACGAAAGTTTTCTGCTGTCTTTGGAACTTTGTCTGCAAACAGCTCGAAGGAGACGCGGCCCAAGGGCTCGCCATCGGCCGCGATGTCGAAGAACACGGTGGGGTTGACCATGGCTGCAGAAAGCGGTGAGAAAGGACAGCGGCGTCTGCAAAGCGGCCCACGGTAACTCTTGGTAATGAAAATATTTAGCTGAGGGGGTTTGCGTACAGTTTCAGATGCTCAGCCCATTATCATCATGGCGGGAGCATGGTGGCATGCAGGCAGACATGGTGCTGGAGCTGAGAGGGCTACATCTTACAGGCAACAGGAAGTTGACTGGCTGTCACGCAAAGGGAAGTTTTAGCAAAAGAGACCTCAAAGCTCGCCTCCACGGTGACACAAATCCTCCAAGAAGACCACACCTACTTCAACAAGGCCACACCGCCTCACAGTGCCACTCCTCTTCTTCCAAACTACCACAACCACCAAGAAAGAATAACCTCGGAGAATACCTTCCTGGGGCTGGAGAGGTGGCTCAGTGATTAAGAGCACTGACTGCTCTTCCAGAGGTCCTGAGTTCAATTCCCAGCACCCACAAGGTGGCTCACAACCATCCATAATGAGATCTGGTGCCTTCTTCTGACCTGCAGGCATACATGCAGTACGGAACATACATAATAAATAAATCTTTAGAGAAAGAGAGAGAGGAATAAAGCCATGAACTGGTCATGGTAGCACATGCCTAGAATTCCAGGACAATCAGGATGTAGTGAATCTGAGGCCAGCCTGAACTACATGAGACCCTGACTCAGAAACAAAAAAAAAAAAAAAAAGGAAAGAAAAAAAGAATACCTTCCTTTGTCTGTTTTATTTATATTGTGTGTACTTGTAGGGGAGGGACACAAGGCCACAGCACACAGGTGGATGTCAGAAGACATGTGTGTGGAGTTGGTCCTTTCCCTCCATCTTTACGTGGACTTCAGGAATCCAGCTCAGGTTGTGAGGCTTACATCACTGAGTGACATGCACACTTCTCTGCTGAGGAATCTGACAAATCCCCAAATCCCACTTCTTACAAAGAATGCAAATTCTGAAGAACTCCTACAGTTCAGTACAAAAGGGCAGAAATGCAATTTTTATGTGTATAGGTGTTTGGCTTGCAGGTATGTCTGTGCACCGCGTTTGCAGTGCCCAAGGAGATAAGAAGAGGGCTATAAATCTCCTGGAACTGGAGTTACGGAGGGCTGTGAGCCACAGATGGGTGCTGGAAATCGAACCTTGGTCCTCTGGAAGAGCAGCCAGTGCTCTTAACCTCTGAGCCATCTCTCCAGCCCTCACAGTCCAATTTTAAAATGGGCAAATTATTTGGACAGGTATTTCACCGAAACCAGTCACAGCACACAGCCAATGCACCTGTGAACCAGCCTCGAAACATTAACCGCTGGGAGGTGCAAGCCGAACCTGCAGGGATTCTGCAGAATAGCTGGGATGGCTAAGCCTGAGGACAAACGCTGCCAGAAACCCTTGGCAAGGACCGCGACACCTGGAACTCTCACACATTGCTGGCTGGGAAGCACACAGCGGGCCACTCGAGAAATCAGTCTGGAAGTTTCTTAAATATTAAACCCGAACTACTGCCGTATAACCGAGAAATCACATCACATATCTACCCAAGAGAACCCCTGATTCCACACGTGGCATGTCACTGCTTTTCCAGTCTACTCCCTAATCTTGATGCTGCAGACTGACCAGTGCTGAGAGGCAAGGTTTCTCCTGGCTCCAGGACTGTGCACTGTTTACACATTCAATAAATCAAAGTCATTTTTCGATGCCAGAGGTCCTCTGGGTTTCTCACTGCCTGCCTCGCATTGGCAATCAATCATCTTCCGGACGTCATTGTTTTTCTCCTCTCCAAGGCACTGATGTGCCCAGCAGTAGTCGCCTGGTGCCAAAGACCTCATGCTGAGCGTCTCTGGCCCCAAGAGCCTGAACTGCTGCACCTGCCAGCTCGCCTCCTTCCAGCACACCACGCTGTCCCTTCTCAAGGCCACAGCTTCACACCAAGTCTGTCGACGTTCACCTGCCTAGCAATGTGGTCTTCATCACCCATCTGCATGGCCCGCCCCAGACCATGTTTCCAGGAACCTTTCTGGTACTAAGCATCATGGCGCCCTTTCTGGTGAGTCTCACAGAAATCTCTGAGATCTGCTTAGAAACGGGGGTCTCAGGAATGGCAGGTGTCAATCACGTATCTAAGGGAAAGAAGAAGCTGAACCACTGGGTGGTTGCAAGAGAAAGCTACTGTGCTAGGAATCTCTGAGTCTTAAATATCTGTCCGGTACCTTCAGACAGAAGTCTTCCATCTTCAGACCAGAGATCTGGGCCTTTCTACCTCTTGCTTTGTCAAGCAGTAAGATGCTGACTTCCCAGAAAAAGATAGCAACCCAGAGCAAGGCGGGGAAAATTCCCAGAGAATTTTCTGAATTAACTAAGAACCATCAGCCCTAAGAGTGGACTATTACAGCCTTGGAGGGAGTCCGCATGGATACAGCAACATCCACTGAGCTTGTTTTGTTCTACAGGAAAGCTGTCAGCACAGGAAAGCAAGTAATTTTGCAATCATTTCACAAGTAGAAGAGAACAAACACTTGCCAGTAGTTTCTTTCCCAGCCTAAGCCTCTTTCCCTTGAGGGTAGGAGAGACCCTAAAGAAAGATAAAGTGTCAAGAGGCTCCAGTCATCAGTACAAATGTGGTTTCAACTCATTACAGGCCACAAAACAGCCCACAACTTTGATCAGAAGGAATTAGCTATTAAGTACTTAGGCGTGTGTCAGAACTTATTCCAAGCTTTGTGTGTTTATGTGTATGAGCAAACATATCTGTAAATCTACACATGTATGTATGCAAAAAGTGTGTTCACGTAACCCTCAGAATAACTTGCTGAGAAAGCACTTCCAATTATACCGTTGCAGATAAGGACACAGAATATATTGAGGTGAGATCAACTTGCCCAGCATTTTTAAAGGCTGGGAAACAATCCAGTTCATTATCCTTAAGATGTGTCTTTTTTTTAGGCCAGTTTTTGAGGACTTTTCTATGTGTATAGCATACAGGTTATTGCTCTGGGTAGACGGCTGTCTCTGGTTTCAGTGTGGTGGGATCTCACAGATCACAGCAACAGGACCTGTAGCAACCATGACTTCACACCTAGATCTCTGAACTACGGAAGGTGAGCCAGCACAGGACAGCATCTCCACAAGAGGATTGGCAGGACCGAGCTGTGATATGGGCTCAGCTCTGAATGGAGAGAGACCCTCACAATTGGGACAGGAGCAACTGTAGACATCACTGCTTATGACCATCCTTGACCACAGAATTCACAGCTCTGACCCTTCTAACAGACACACAGGTCATGGCCCCAAATACCAGGCCTAAAACTCACTGACCTGGCAGATTACTCCATATGGGATGCATGTGTCCAAAGGAAAGTATTAATGACTCCAAAAATGATCTTACTACATTTTTTTCTTCCCCAAAACTCGCTGATTTGTTTCCAGTACTACCGGCAACACCGTCTACCCAGCCTCAGTGAGAACTTGGGGTAACCCTGCATGTCATTTTTCTGCCACTGTTCCTTCCTGAGAGCAAGTAATCTCACTGACATCCCATTTAGCAAGAGCGGGCTCACACAGAACAGCCTCGATACAGCCATCCAGGATGCTGTGTTTCTATTCACCAGATCTGGCAACTCCAGCAAGGTCTACGGCGTTCGTACTCTAATAAGTTTCCAGAATGATCTCAATAACGTGGAATGTCAAACCAGTCCTTAGGTAATTCTGGTCATCGGCCAGGGCTGAAGATGCTGGCGAGAGGACAGCAGTCACAATCTAGACCTGCTGCCCAGCTGCCTTCGCCCTCAGACTCAGAACTTGGCACCTCACACCCGTTGGCATCAGTGGGCACCAGTGCCAAACCTCTGCATGGGGTCCAGGATGCCAGGCAAAGCTGGCTCTCGAGTTGTTTTGTGGCTTTGAGGAGTACTGTGACATCTCAGAATTAAAAATAAACAAAATTAAAGTTTAAAAGAAAAACTAAGTTCATCTGCTGCTTTCCCTGCTCACCAGCTGTGCAAACTTGGAAAGCCACACGTGAGCTCCATGGAGCCACACATAAGCTCCGCGGCCCCCGCATTTATTTTCTTCACTAGGGGAATGTTTATTGGGGCTTGGGAGATCCTCAGAAGTTAAACTGCCGGCTGAACCAGCAGAAGGACCTTGGGTTCAGATCCCAAGAACTCATGTAAGAGCCAGAGATGATGGCCCACATGTGTAACCTTAGCACTGGTGGAGGTGAAACAGGTGGACCCCTGAAGCTCGAGAGACAAATAGTCTATCCCATCAGTAAGCTCAGGGTAAGCCTCTATATAGTGAGAGACTCTCAAAAAAAAAAAAGGACTAGCAAAAGCACTTGACGATCAAGCCTATGGTCTGAGACCAACCCTCAGAACCCACCACGGAGGTGGAAAACAAGTGAATCCTGAAAGCGGTACTCTAATCTCCACATGCCAAGCTCACACTTGTGTAAACAAGCACATATACATGCATGTGCATGCACGCACACACACAGACACACACAGATACACACGTGCACACATATGCACACACACGCACACCCCACAAAAATATAAATAAATGTTTAAAAATTAAACCAATGGGGAGAGTTATAGAGAAAGACCCCTGGCCTTTGCACACATAGCCACATGCTTGCACTTGCACACACAGGCACAAGCATGCACACAGACTACAGACACATGAACAGTAAAATTTAAAAAGAAATAAAGATGACTCAGTGGTTAACAGCACTGCCTGCTCCTCCAGAGGCCCTGGGTTCAATTCCCAGTACCCACATGGTGGCTCATAACTAGATGCCTCCAGTTGCAGGGGATCTGAGTCCTCTTCTGTCCTCCACGGGCACCAGGCACACATGGTACACTTACATACTTGCAGATAAAATACACATACACAACATAGAAAGAAAAACAATAAAATAAGAGATTGGTTGGCTGGATGGTTGGTTGGTTACCTAGCTGACTGGCTGGCTGGTTGGTTGGCTGGTTGGTTAGTTGGTTAGTTGACTGGTTGGTTAGTTGGCTTACATGCCCTATATCAGTGTGTTCTTTTGACAAATCCTGTGATAATAGCAATGGACAAGGCAAGTGTGATTCTGCTATCATGGAAGACACAAAGATGCCACCACCCTTCCGTATCCACAGGTTCTCTCACAGATTCCAGTGCAAACTGAAACTGTTTGGATAAAAAGTATCTGCTGGAAATGTGCTGGATATTTTTGACTTTCAAGGTATCTCTTTAAAAAGCACTATTGGTTTAGACATGCCAGATGAAAAGAAGCTAAGGGAGGCCTCGGTAAGGGAAATCCACACAAGACATCAGAACCATCGTGAGTCATGAGCCCACGAATATTAGTCATATCTTTTATGTTCCGTGTTTTGATGCTTTGCCATCTGGAGTCTTGCTAACCTCAGAGGACTGTCCATCCCACGATTAGCCAATGAAACTATTATTGCTTCAGGTTTTCTTTTAAGAGTGGTTTAATTACAAGTTCAATTTTCTTTGAGTTACAAGACTAGCCAAATTATCCGTTTTATGTTTAATGACTGCGGAAGTTTTGATTTTGAAGAATTTGTCAAATGTATGTGTGTGGAGATGTTTGACTAGAATGGGGTCTCCAAGCCTAAGTGAGACATCAGCTTCACTCTCGATGTGGATAATAATTGCAGTCATTGGGGCTGGAGAGATGGCTCAGTGGTTAAGAGCATTGCCTACTCTTCCAAAGGTCCTGAGTTCAATTCCCAGCAACCGCATGGTGGCTCACAACCATCTGTGATGAGGTCTGGTGCCCTCTTCTGGCCTTCAGGCATACACGTAGAAAGAATATTGTATACATAATAAATAAATAAATAAATATTTAAAAAAAATAATAATTGCAGTCATTGCTTTTTCTCTTACTAGAATTCTATTAACTTTATTGATATCAAGGCTCCTTTTTTGTTATTGCCTGTTTGTCTGTTGAGACAGGGTTTTGCTGTGGAGCCCTCACTGTCCTGGAACTCCCTCTGTAGACCAGGCTGGCCTCGAGCTCACAGCGATCCACCTGCCTCTGCCTTTCTTCTTTCATAGACTGTTCTTTGTTGTTTTTGTTTTCAGTTGCTTGGCAATTATTCTTACTTCATTTCCTTGAAAAGGCTTGCTTTCTGCAGTTACCGAAGTTCCCAGACTAGAAGCTTTGGTTACTGGTGTCTGATTTTCCACCTCTGTCCTATACATGGGAAGGTGTGGAATTCCTATCACTGTACTGTGGTGGGGGTACCCCACAAATTCTAATGTGCCTCATTTTCCCTCCGTTCAATGTGTGTCTGAATCCCTTTGAGAATCCTCTCTGACCAGTAAATTTTTCCAAATATACCTGTGAGGTTTTTTATGCTTAGAATTTTTCCTGCTGTTTTTCTGAATTGATTCTAGTTTGATTCTGTTATATCAGAGAATAGGACACATGATTTTAACTCTCTTAAATTTGTCACAGCTTCTTTGTGGCTTGGGTTATGGTCTATCTAGGTACATAACGTGGGGCCTGAAAAGAATGTGTTCATCAGCTGTAGAATTTTCTATAACTGTTCACTCGCTGCTGTTGATTGATGGCCTTATTCCTACGCCTACTCCCTGGTTCTCCGCCTACTCACTGCATTGGCTGGTAAGATGGAAGCAATGGGCGGTGGTAGCTCATGCCTTTAATAACAGCACTTGAGAGGCAGAGGCAGACAGATCTCCAGGTCTGAGAGCAGCTGGTCTACAAAGTGAGCTCTGGGACAGCCAGGGCTACATGGAAAGCCCCTGTCTCAAAACAAACAAACAAAAAGGATGGGAGCGTTCAGTTGCCAACTCTCCTTGTGGATTTGGCCTTTTCCTCCTTCCGATCTGATCCAGTTTGGCTTCAGACACTCTGCCGTTCTTTTCAGGGAACTTTGTTTTCATGGTGTCCCTCTCTGCCTCTGGTCGCTCTCTTTTCTCTGAGATGCGCTGTATCTCTTAGCCATATAGCCACCCCTGATTTCTTTTCATAAATACTTGTGTAGCATAGAATTTTCCCCTTTTCGTTACATTGTATTTGAAGAGAATTTCTTATAAATGGCGCATCGTTAAGTCCTATTTTTAATCCACTCCGCCGATTGGATTCTGTTTTGTATTTACTTCATTAAGATCACACAGGCTTAATGTCATTACTGGTATGGAAGAGTTTCCAATTGTTGCTCCATTTATTGCTTTCTGCTTCTCATTCCCCTCTTTCCTCTTTTGGCTTCCATGAGTGACTTGGATTTTTCTTATTCCCTGTCACTTTCTACTGATTTTGAATGTCTGCCTGTATAGCTTTTCTACAGATGGTCATTCTTGTGTTATATCACAGATCTACACACAGTCCACTGGCACCATTATTTTACCAGTTCAGCTGAGGTGTAAGCGTCTTCCCTTAAAAGACATTTGTCGACACAGCTGCCTTGACCGCTCATGCACAGCCCGTGTGGAAGAATGAAGTACACCAAAAACACTGCTCAGGTTGCAGCACTTGATGGCTCCATGAGTTCTCCAAGACAAGGTGTAAAGCCAAGACACTCAGTGAACTTTCCCAGAACACCTAACAGCTGCCAAAAGTGGCTTAAGAAAGCTGGAGAAGGAATGGCTTTGGCCAGAGCAAGGCTTCCTGCCTCCACCTTGACCTCAGCCTTAAGGTTTTTTAAAAGGGTGACCTGGATTTAGTTCTCTTGTCATGATTTCCACTACATGTGTAAGAAAATTGTCCTGTGCCTTCTTTTACATTAAATAGATGTTCGCCCATGAACCATTTTAAGTTTCTTGTTGTTTCGTAAATGTTTTGCTTAGTTGCTTTCTTAGCAGATGTAGGGATATTATGACCAACATTTTAATGTAAAAATGTAGTTTGGAGCAGGTCTGAGTCAACGATCTCCACCACAGCAGGCCCCGGTCAGCGAATTTCACAGGAACAGGTATGAAGGAACAATGGTCAAGGAAGCAGGCCCAAGCCAGAGACCTTTGTGGGACTGGATTCAACCCAGGGTCATCCGCAGAAAAGGTCCAGGTCCGAGCCAGCGACCTCCATGGGAGCAGACCTGAGCCAGCAAATTCAGCCAGGATAGACTCGAGACAGAGACCTCCAGTGGAGTAGGCCTGAGCCAGCGACCTCCACAGGACCAGGCCCAAGCCAGCCACCTCCTCGGGACCAGGCCCGAGCCAACTACCTCAGTGGAAGCAAACCCAAGGAAGCAACCTCATGGAAGCAGGCCCAAAGGGCCACCAGGATAGCATAGCAACCCCCAGGAGACCTGAGAGAGCTCCAGGAACAGTAAGTGACCTCCGGGATGACGGGTACCATGGCTCTGACTATACCATGAGAAGCAACCATCTGAGCCTTGGATCCACTAGCACCTGGAAGTTGATCACCAGAGACACAGTCCCAACTACAGCAATCAGAGGGAAAGATGGGTAGACAAAGTAAGAATGCATAAGAACTATAGAGAGCAACAGAACACCAACAAAAACTAGTGGCTCTACAAAAGCAAGACTTAAACACCCCAATACAGATGAAGCAGAAGAAATGACCTAAAAAATAACTTTAGGAGAATGTTTGAGACCCTTAAAGATGAAATAAAAAATCCCCTCAAAGAAATAGAGGAAAAGACAAATAATAAATTGGAAGAAAATTCCTTAAGGAAAACCAATAAAAAGCAATCAAACAGATGAAAGAAATGATTCAAGACTTAAAAACCAAAATAGAGACAATAAAGAAAACACAAACTGAGGGAATTTTGGAAACAGAAAATACGGGGAAATAATCAGGAACCAGAACCACAAATGCAAGCATAAACAGCAGAATATGAAAGATGGAACAGAAATCTCAAGCACTAAAGATACAATAGAGGAAATAGATTCATTGACCAAAGAAAACATTAAATCTAACAAAAGCTTAACACAAAATATCCAGGAAATATGGGACACCATGAAAAGACCAAACCTAAGAATAATAGGAATAGAAAAAAAAAAGTTCAACTCAAAAGCACAGAAGATATATTCAAAAAATCATAGAAGAAAACTTTCCCAAACTAAAGAAAGATATGCCTATGAAGATACAAGAAGCTTATAGAACACCATATAGACTGGACCAAAAAGAGTCCCCTCACCATATAATAATCAAAACACTGAACATACAGATAAAGAAAGAATATTAAGGGTTGCAAAAGAAAAAGTCCAAGTAACATATAAAGGCAGACCTATCAGAATTACTCTGACTTCTCAATGGAAACAATGAAAGCCAGAAGGTCTTGGTCAAGTGTTATGCAGACATTAAGAGACCACAGATATCAGCCCAGACTACTATACCCAGCAAAACTTTTAATCACCAGAGATTAACAAAACAAGATGTTCCATGATAGAGCCAGATTTTATCAATACCTAGCTACAAACCCAGCCCTACACAAAGTACTAGAAGATAACTCCAACCCAAGAAAGTTAGCTACATCCAAAAAACACAGACAATAGATGATCTCACAGCACCAAATACCAAAGAAGGGAAAAGCACACACAATAACATCACCAACAATGAAAATTAAAATAACAGGAACAATGACTGGTCATTAGTATCCCTTAATATAAATGAACTCAATTCACCCATAAAAAGATACAGGCTAACAGACTTCATATGAAAACAGAATCCATCCTTCTGCTTTGTACAAGAAACATACCTCAACCTCAAAGACAGACATAGCCTCAAAGGGTTGGAAAAATAGACTTCAAACTAAAATCAATCAAAAGAGACAAAGAAGGACATTCATATTAGTCACAGAAAAAAATCCATCAAGAGGAAATCTCAATACTAAACATCTATGCCCCAAATGCAAGGGCAGTCTCATATGTAAAAGAAACACTTCTAAAGTTTAAATCACAAATTAAACCCCACACACTAATAGTGGGAGACTTCAACACTTCACTCTCACCATTGGACAAGTCTGTCAGACAAAAAATTAACAGAGAAATGCTGTAGGAATTCCTACCGCCACTAGCTTTTAAGTTACCCACTTGGGCATGGCCTCTTATACTATTTATACTGATGTAAAGCACACATCCGGCCTCTTTTCCAGCTGCGGGATTCGGTTGCTGTTCTCCGTTCCAGCAGAGGATTGTGATTTGTGGGTCTACCCCTAAATAAATGACCCTCTATTATTCTCAATTCTGAATTAGTGTGGGATTTCTTTTAAGCATCCTTCTTCAGAGAAATAAGGGAACTAACAGATGTTATGACACAAATGGACTTAACAGACATATATAGAACATTCTATCCAAACATAAAAGAATATACCTTTTTCTCAGCACCTCATGGAACCTTCTCAAATATTGACCACATACTAGGTAACAAAACAAACCTCCACAGGTTCAAAAAAATTGGAATAACCCCATGTATCTTATCAGATCATCGTGGCTTGAAATTAGAATTCATCAGCAACCCTAATTTCAGAAAGCCCACAAACACATGAAAATTAAACAATGCTCACCTGAATCAACAATGGGTCAAGAAAGAAATTAAAGATGTCCTAAAATTCAGTAAAAATGACCACACAATATACCCAAATTTATGGGACACAATAAAAGCAGAGTTAAGAGGAAACTAAATAGCAATAGCTAAGATAGCACTAAATGCCTGCATAAAGATGCTGGAAAAATCCCACACTAGTGAGTTAACAAAACACCTGAAAACTCTAGAACAAAAAGAAGCAAATCCACCCAGGAGGACTAGATGGCAGGAAATAGTCAAATTGAGAGCTAAAATCAACAAAATAGAAACAAAGAAAACAATACAAAGAATCAATGAGACAAAGAGTTGGCTCTTTGAGAAAACCAACAAAATAGACAAACCTCTATCCAAACTAACCAAAAGACAGAAAGAGAGTATCCAAATTAACAAAATCAGAAATAAAAAGGGGGACATAATAACAGACCCAAAAGAAATCCAGAGAATCATTAGGTCTTATTTCAAAAACCTGTACTCCACAAAATTGGAAAACTTAAAGGAAATGGACAACTTTCTGGGTAAATATCACTTACCAAAATTAAGACCAGGTAAGCAAATTAAATAGACCTCTAACCACTTAAGAAATAGAAACATGCTGGGTGGTGGTGGTGCACGCCTTTAATCCCAACACTCGGGAGTTCAAGGACAGCCTGGTCTACAAGCACTAGTTCCAGGAGAGAGAGAGAGAGAGAGAGAGAGAGAGAGAGAGAGAGAGAGAGAGAGAGAGAGAGAGAGAGAGAGAGAGGGAGAAAACAGTCATCAAATGTCTCCTGACCAAAATAAAAGCTCAGGACCAGATAGTTTCAGCACAGAATTCTACAAGATTTTCAAAGAAGAACTAATATCGATACTTCTCAAAATGTTCCACATGACAGAAACAAAAGGAATATTGACGAATTCTTTTTACAAGGCTACAATTACCTGATACCCAAACCACAGAAAGACATTACTAAGAAAAAGAATTACAGACCAATCTCACTCATGAACATTGACACAAATTACAAAAAAAAAAAAAAAAAAAAAAAAGGGCAAGTCAAATCCAAGAATACATCAGAAAAATCATCCACCATGTAAAGCAAAGGACATGATCAATAAGACAAAACAGCAGCCTACAGAATGGGAAAAGATCTTCACCAACTCCACATCAGACAGAAGGCTGATCTCAAAGATATACAGAGAACTCAAGAAATTAGTCATCAAAAGAACAAATAATCCAATAAAAAAAAAAATGAGGTACAAACCTAAACAGAGAACTCTCAACAGAGGATTCTAAAATGGCTGAAAGACACTTAAGGAAATGTTCAACATCCTTAGCCATCAGAGAAATGCAAATCAAAACAACTCTGAGATTCTTTCTTACACCTGTAAGAATGGCCAAGATCAAAAACACTGGTGACAACTTATGCTGAAGAGGTTGTGGGGGAAAGGGAACACTTCTGCATTGCTGGTGGGAATACAAACTGGTACAGCCACTTTGGATCTCAGTATGGCTATATCTCAGAAAAATAGGAAGAAACCTACCTCAAAACCCAGCAATACCACTTTTGGGTATATACCCAAAGGATATGCAATTATACCACAAGGACATGTGCTCAACTATGTTCATAGCAGCATTATTTATTATAGCCAGAACCTGTAAACAACATAAATGCCCCTAGACCAAAGAATAGATAAGGAAAATGTCATACATATACACAATGAAGTACTACACAGCAGAAAAAAATAATGTCATCTTTTAATTTTTGGGCAAATGGATAGATCTAGAAAACAACATATTGAATGAGGTAACCCAGACCCAGAAAGACAAATATCACATGTACTCACTCATAAGTGGCTTTTAAGCATAAAGCAAAGGAAAACCAGCCTATAATTCACAATCCCAGAGAACCTAGACAACAAAGAAGACTCTAAGAGAGACATACATGGATCTAATCTACATGGGAAATAGAAAAAGACAAGATCTCCTGAGTAAATTGGGAGCATGAGGATCATGGGAGAGGGTAGGAGGGAAGCGGGGAGGAATGGGAATGGAGGGGAGCAGAGAAAAATGTGTATATATATATATATATCAATAAAAACAATTTTACAAAAAGAATGTAGCTTAGACTAATACTAACTTAATGGCAGCACTGCCTAGAACTCTGCCTCCACACTGCCCCACTGATCCCGTCTCGGTTTTGGTTTTCCATATGTCTCTGTTGTTACAGAAATCATGCCTGTGTTTTTGCATGCCTGATAACCTGCTTCTACAGTTACTGCTTTACTTCTTTTCTAAATGAGTAAAAAACATAAAATACTTTGTTGACTTTTTTATCTGTATGTTTCTATGTTTGTATATTTATATGTTTGTGTGGTTTTGTTTGTGTTTTTTGTGTATTTGTGTGTTTTGTATGTTATGAACATTCGTGTATGTGTGTTTGCGTGTTTGTGTTTTATATGTTTGTGTGTTTTTGGATGTATATAATTGTGTGGCTTTGTATGCTGTATGTCTGTATAACTTTTCTACGCGGAGCTGTTAGAAAGAATCCTCATTTCTGATGGAAAGCAGGCTGTCTGCAGTGCCTCGTTCACGTGTGTCTGCAGTCTTGCAAGCTTGCCACCCTATGCTGTCCTCTGGATGGGCTGGGAGCACTTGATCAAGAGGGTGTCACACAGAAAGCAGCTATGTCAACCCCGCACCGATGGGCAAGCAGAAAACTCGTGTTCTTTGAGCACTCAGCTCAGAAGGGATGAATGCAGAGCAGGGAGGCAAGAGGCCAGAGACTCCGTTCAGTAGACCAGAGGAGTCAGAGGATGACAGATGCCAACAGCCGGCCACCCTGACACCCAAGGTGTTCTTTACCTCCCTGAGGATTTGAGCTGAGTCACTTTCAGGACTTTCGTTCCAGCCTAAAGATTCCTTTCACAGGTCAAACCAAATCTACTGGTGAATCCCTGCAGCTTCTGCTCAGCCTAATCCCACCTGCATTTTTAAGGGCAAGTTTTCTGACTATGAAATGCTTGGTTGGGGCTTTTTCTTTCTATAATCTGAATGTGTCAAACCACAGCTCCGGCCCATTTCATCAGACAGCAGCTGTTAGCCTGACTGTGGAGGCGCGAGATCAGCCATGCCCTCTTGCTGCTCTTAAACGGTCTCCGTGTTGACAGTCTGGCACGGTGTGTGTGCAGGGGTCTTCCACAGTTATCATACTTGCAGTTCGTTACATTTATTTAATGTGGATAATGTCTTTCATCAACCTTGGGAAGTTTTCAGCCATCATTTCAATTATTCTTTCTGGTCCTTCCCTACTCTCCTCCTGGGACTCCCTTTATGAGTATTTTGTATGCTCGGTGGTATCTCCTGGGTCTTTTGAGCTCAGTTCATTTTTCTTCTTTTTTCTCCACCCCTTAGATGACACATTCTCAGGTGACATTTGCCTGTCACTCATTGGTGCTGCTGCTGAGCCTCTCCTGTGAACTCTTAATCTCAGTTTTATCACTTTCAACTCAAGAATTTCTACAGGTTATTTTCCACTATGACATCCTTTAGTTAGTGACACACATCCCCACATGTAGTGACGAGGTGAGCAGGCCTGCTTTCCATCCCTCCCAGATCCTGCATGGTTAACTTTACACCCCAAAATAACAACACACAAATTGTATTCATTTAAACACTGCTTGTCCCATTATATCTAGCCTCTTCTTGGCTAACTCTCATATCTTGCTTAACCCATTTCTAATAATCTGTGTAGAACCACAAGGTGGTAGCTTACTGGGAAAGATTCAGCATGTCTGATCTGGCGGCTGGCTCCATGGCGTCTGACCTCACTTCTTTTCTTCCCAGCATTCTATTCTGTCTACTCTATCCACCTATTTTCTGACCTATCAGGCCAAGCAGTTTCTTTATTAATTAACCAATGAAAGCAACAGATAGACAAATGACCTTCCCACATCACCCACATGCCCCTCTTAGATGTTTATGTGCGGTCTCCTTAGCTTTACGGAAATATTTTAAATAACTGGTTTGTCTTATTAGTAGGTACAATTATGACCCTCCTTAAGAATGGTTTCCATGGAGCTGGAGAAATGGTTTAGCGGTTAAGAGCACTGGCTGTTCTTCCAAAGGTCCTGAGTTCAATTCCCAGCAACCACATGGTGGCTTACAACCATCTGTAATGAAATCTGGAGTGCAGGCAGAACACTGTATGCATAATAAATGAATAAATAAAAAAAAATCTTTAAAAAGAATGGTTTCCATCGGCTGCTTACTACAAAAATGATAATTTGCTGTTTCTTCTTGCTAAATGACACCGCAAGGCAGCTCTGGAAAGAAGCCTTTGTTGTGTCATTTGTTGAAGATGGTGCTACTGGAACAGTGAGGCCGTCAGTCTTGGTTCTGTGTGCATTTTGAAAGGAGTCTTCAAATCTCAGCCAAGTGGTTGACAATTTCACCTTAGCCTTCCCTTGTTGGGCCTCCAGAATCTCAAGGTCGACCAGAAGGAAAATAAAGATTAGAGTTTTCCCAGGTCTGTCTTAAAGGCACACATAACCTTGAATATGGGCACAGCCTTGTACATGTAAGTGACCTTGCAGGTTCCAGGGAAGGTCGGGGTTTCACAAAGCCCCCTGTGCGAGCCTCGGTCTTCATTTTCCTTTTCAGGTTTTCATCTGCTTGTTTCCCTCGGCTATCACCACCACCTCCAGCAAATGTGGTGCTAAACCGTCGCTTTAGACGGCTTCTGACAAATTCCACTAAGGAAAAGACTGTGCGCACTGAGAACTTAGCCAAATTAGAGAAAAATAGCTCTGGTGAGAAGGAAGCCACTAGAAGGTTAAGCAGGCGGTGACGGTCCTCCAGGAATTCCTTGGAAGAGTTCCACCTCCATCTGGCTCCTTTGGTGCCTCTTTGCTGCTGGCTGGGACCTTTGCTGTGGCCGTTGGCTTTCAGAAAATTGCAAGGTTGGACAGAGAAGATAGAAGAGAAAGAGAACACCGCAAAACTTGTTCTTCTTTCCCAGTCCATTTGCCTTTCTAGAATGAATATTACCCGAAGTGTATGAATTTTTGTTAATTTCTAGAGTAACCCAAGTAAAACGTACCATTAGAAGGAAGAATAGATGACAGCAAGCAAGTAGGGGAGAACACAGAGCAGGTAGGTGATCCATTGTTCTGTAAACGTGTGTGTGTGTGTGTGTGTGTGTGTGTGTGTGTGTGTGTGTGTTCAGCAGCACTCTGCATGGGAGCCCAATGCTGCTCCCAGACAACATGGATTATTTAATGAAAATCTCAGTGCCAGGCATGGGTAACCTGTCTATGAGGTATTAGTTAGAGAGGTTTCAAGGCACCCAAAAAGCACAGTTCATTGCTATTGTTCTTGGATATCCACCATAGCTGAAAGGTAAGACCTGTTGCTAAGTATTACCCACTTTTACTACAGGACATGGTGAAATGAGTCTCAAACCGATAGGAAACTCTCTCCCTGCTGGCCACCTTTCACAATGTGCTGGAAGGCGTAATGCAGGCTGCCTGGAGAGAAATGGTCTTACTTAGCACTGGACCCTGCCTTCTACAAGTTGTGACCACTGGTAAAATAATGGCACAAAGGTTATATGGGTAACCAACCACTTTCTGGTTGGATCTGAGACTTGTTCCAGAGGAGGTGACTTTTATGCCTGGTACTGTAAACCTGGTCAAAATCCCATAACTGGGGTGATCACAGGCCATGAAGGGGAGCTGACCGGTGTTCTTTTGCTCATGTTGTCTAACTACCCCCTTCACGCTTATGTTTACACCCATAGGTTTGTGCTGCTTTCAGGCTTACTCAGAAATCTTTTCATAACACAAATTGGGTAGTTTTATGCTAACTTGACACAGAGTCATTTGGGAAGGGGAAATCTCAATTGAGAAAATGCTCCCACCAGATTGGCCTGTGGGCAAGCCTGACTTCTTAATCAGTGATTGATGTGGGAAGACCTAGCCCATTGTGGGTGATGCGATTCCTGGGCAGGTAGTCCTGGATGCTATAAGAAAGCAGGCTGAGCAAGCCATTACAGCAGGACCCATAGAGGAAGCCAGTAAGCGTTACTACTCCAGGGTGAGTTCCTGCCCCAACTTCCCAACTTGGACTATTACACTTACCTAAAGTATAAGCTGAAAATATCCCTGTTGTGGGAGCTGCGGGCTGGCGTTCCTGCCACCCAGCTCCTGGCCGCCTGGCTAGCTCATGCTCCAAAATAACAACACACAAACTGTATTCTTTTAAACACTACCTGGCCCATTTCTATTAAAGTGTGTAGCACCTTGAGGTGAGCTTACCAGGAAGATTCTAGCCTACATCCATCCTGAGTCAAAGCTTCATTGCGTCTGCCTTGGGGAGCAGAGCTATGGCGTCTCAGCTCACTTCCCTTCCTCCTAGCATTCTGTTCTGTTTACTCCACCTACCTATGTTCTAACCTACTAGGGCCAAGTAGTTTCTTTACTAATTAACCAATGACCTTCCTCCATCATATCCCTTTCCTCCCAAGTTGTTTTTGGCCATGATCTTTATCACAGCAATAGAAACCCTAACTGAGACAAGTACTTAATGTAGACGCTCATAACTGGCCAGAACTGGTGTCTGTGGGTGCTCAGTCATAGATGGGTCATCTGTATTAATCACACACCCCCCACCACCCAGGTCTTCTGTATCAATTACCCACCACTGCCACCCGGGTCTTCTGTATCAGCCACTCCCTGCCCCATCCAAAGCTCAGGCAGCATCACAGAAGAGGGGGTTGAAAAGGATAGAGGGTGAGAAGAGTTGTGGCTGCCTGTGGAAGACCTGTTCAAGGCCACGCAGTCAGCACTCCAGTAGGGATGAGGGAGGTGCTCCAGAGCCCCAGCCCCAACTGAGGAACTGCTGGCAGTTGGTGGCTGGTGAGGATGGAAGAGCCACTTTTCTTTGGGGTTGTGGCTGCTAATAGACTACCCATGCCCCATTGGAGGACCCCACACCCACCTACCCACCCCATAGACTACCCATGCCCCATTGGAGGACCCCACACCCACCTACCCACCCCATAGACTGCCCATGCCCCACTGGAAGACCCCACACACACTCACCCCATTCACATACAGTCAGCAGTGATGGAACTCAATTGGTTATTAATATAAACAATCATTTTTAAAGAGGACATGAAGTCCTGAGGGAGGTGGGCTGGTGGATCCCAGACAAAGTTGGCAGGAAATACTAGGGAGTAGATAAGACCAAATGCTTTGCAGACATGTATGAAATTTTCAAAGAATACATTTTTTAGATTTTTAATTGCTGCTCTGAGCATCACTTCCTTGAGATTTTTCAAGAAGGAAAGCAACGCACCCGTCACTTGTCCCTAAGACTCTGGTGAGAATGACACTGGACGTGTGTCTGGGAGAATGTTGCCATGGGGACTCAGACAAAATCAAAGTCACTACTGCTGATGTCCAGGTTCAAACGAGCAATTAGGCCTTTGTTGTGGACCTCCACTGGCTAGTCCCAAGTTCCACAAGTGACTTGCTCCCCTCCTCTTGTGTGACCTTTTCTGTCAGTTACCCAGGACACGGGGCAGTGGGGAAAGACCCATTGCCACACAACAGGGCTGAGCCATGGTCTAACTCCACTACCACAAGACTGACTTCAGCATAAGCTAAGGACTTCCTGGAGGGGAGGGCAGCTTCGCAGGACAAGCAGCACCCATGGTGACTGTGCTATCTTAGATGGCCTGCTGATACAAAAAATGCAGCATGCACTGGGTCCGCATGTATTTCACAGAACTTCATAAGTACCATTTCAGTTGACACCCACCGCGGCGTTTGTGAGGCTTTCTCCTATCTGAGCGGAACCCACATCTGCTCACCTAGAAAGCCCAGCCTCCCCCTCTGTGCTGCAGTCCTCACAGATGTGTATGATGTTCACACGGGGAGACAGAGGCACGCAGCACACTCATCTAGAGCTCACGGCTGAGTGTTCTCACTAAATGTTGTTGTGAGTTTGTGAGTTTTGAGGAAATTCTTCAAAAAAAAAAAATAAAAAGAGGGGATGGGGAGGGGAGACTGAAGGGAAAAGAGGATACACGCGGGCCAGGAGAATGAGGCAGACCCTCACCCAGCCCCTCTGGCAGGTGGGAGGGATCCTACCCTCCCTACAGCAGCCTGAGAGACTGCAGCCAGTCACCGGGAGGATGGTGAGGAAGCCAAGGGTGCCTGGCCCTCTACCCTGCAAGGTGAGTGTGGGCTCTGGCTGCTGAAGACTCTGGCAGCTGAGGAAAGTGTGCTCCTCACCTGGGGACAAAGGCCTCTTGGGACAGGCTGCAGGAGCAAGCATGCAGTCATTCCCAGCTGAGTGACATCAACTTCAGAAAGCTGGGGATGGACACACCGGTACCCCAGGTTTATGCTCCGGAAGTGACTTTGCAGAGGGGATGATTTCATCCATTGCTGATTAAGGAAAGAAGAGGTGGTTTCCCTGAGCTCTGGGGGAAGCTAGGCTCAGAAGCCAGGCCTTGTTAAGAGTTCTGGATGAATACAAGACTGATCTCAACTGGAGCTGAAGTCATCGACCAGGACAATGGTCATTGTGCCCCCAAGAATCAGGCCACGTGTTCCCGCTAGGTAAAGCCTATTTTTAAGGCACTTGATAAATCAGTGCTGAGGTCAACCACGCTGAGCAGTCCAAAACATTCAGGGGAAGTCTCCGTGGGTGTGCCTCCAGCTCCCGGCTGCAGCCACCCATTGTTTGATGGCTTCCTGCACCAGCTGGTCCCGCCAGCCAGTCTGCAGGCTCTGCAGAGACTGGTCAGGAGGATCTCGCAGCTGGCCACCACCCCGCCACACAGGTGTGGAGGGCGCCAGTCTGCCCCGCCACGGGCAGCGTTGCAGTCTCTAGGACTCCACCTTGGCAGGCTGTGGTCTCCAAACCCCACATGGGACCACTGCCACTCCCGGTGCGGAGAGTGTGGAGAAGCAGACAGGGGTTTGGCAGCATGCCTCTCACAGCACCCGTGCTGGAGGACAGGCGGGAATAGAGGCTGTTGCTTCTTAGCCAGGCCACTCTGGCTGCACTAAGCTGCATGTGCAGCCCACGCAAATGCTTTTGTGCATGTTTGCTTGATGTGGTTCATGAATAAATCAACACAGGGGGGCCGTGAGCTGCGAATAGATGAGCCCCCTATTGTTGCAGATACAGAGAGTAAATTAGAAAATCTGTCCAAGGTATCCTCCTTTTCTGCGGAGGTTGTTGGCCAAGGAGACGTGGAAATTCTAAGTGGAAAGCAGACTGAGGGAGGTTGAAAGTGCCAGAAGCCTTCCGTGCTCCTCTGTCCTTCCTTTACCTAAGGTGAGAATGTAGGTGGGATGGTTGGAGCTCCAGCAGCCATCACTAACTCTGAGTTGACAATGAAGGTGAAAGTCACATGCTAAAGGGTAGAAAATGCAGAAAGAAGCTGTTTCTCCACAGCATCTGTGTCCACCATGTTATTCCAGAACGTCCATCTCTCCACAGCATCTGTGTCCACCATATTGTCCCAGGGCGTCCATCTCTCCACAGCATCTGTGTCCACCATATTGCCCCAGGCCGTCCATCTCTCCACAGCATTTGTGTCCACCGTGTTGTCCCAGGGCGTCCGTTTCTCCACAGCATCTGTGTCCACCGTGTTGTCCCAGGGCGTCCATCTCTCCACAGCATCTGTGTCTACCACATTACCCCAGGTGGACATCTTATTCTTTCTGTGATAAGCTGAAGGGGTGGCCTTTCCATCTGATTTCAACCACTGTTGTCTGCTCTCTAATACTAGAAGCTTTTTGCCACTCTAACTGGGAATAAATTTGCCTTGCCTCCATGTCTGGCCTCCATGCCTGGCCTCCATGCCTTTCACCTTGCTTGTCCTCCTCTCCCCTTCTGACGCTGAAGTGACACCTTCCCCGGATCCACAGCCTAATGTGACAGGACAGCTCAGACCTCTTTCCCAAGCTCCACACCCATTTTCCTCCTCCAACAGAGAACCTGAACCCTCGCCCTTCCCGAGCCTGCTTTCCTTGGTTTCCCACTTCAGAACACGGCCCTGCTCTTGTCACCAGAGCCTCGGGGCTCCAAACCTTTGCAGCTCCTCTCCCCAGAGCCAGCAGCATGTTCCTTCTCTGTCTGGACACAGCCCCTCAACACTCATTCCCTCACACTCCTGTACCAGGATTTTCCTCTTAGGACACCAACCAGCTCCCAAATCATGACACAAAGACTTATTATTAGTTTTGAATGTTCAGCCTTAACTTAGCTCTTTTCCGATTAGCTCTTTTAACTTAAATTAACCTATTTCTCTTTGTCTACCATTTGTCTCCGGGCTTATTACCCCCTTACTTCTGTATATCTTGCTTTGACTACTTCTCAGTGTCTGGCTGGCTAGCAGCTGCCTGACTTCTGGTTTGGGTATGTCCTTCATTCTCTCCTCCTTCTCTCGTTCTTCTCCCCTCTTCTCCCACACCTAGATTTTATTCTCTCTGCCTGGCAGCCCCACCTCTCCTGCCTACCTATTGGCCATTCAGCTTTTTGTTAGGCCAATCGGGTGCCTTAGGCAGGCAAGGTGAGATAAATGCAGCACATCTTTTCATGATTAAACTAATGCAGCATGAACAAAAGTAACACATCTTTGCCCAGTTAAAACAATATTTTGAAACCCACTCCAAACAATGGCGTCACTCCTGTGCCTGCTCTCAGTTCAGAAGGTCTTGGCTCTAATTCTCCAGCTTTGTGTGACTAAGGGAAAATTCAGATGCTTCATCCATGGTGCACAAGGCTGTCTTGTCTGCCTTTGCCCATCCCCCTGCCCAGGTCTACACCTTCCACCACAGTGACTGCCCTGAGACAGTAACCACCTCACTCGGTTACTACCTTACCACTGTGATCACCTCTCCATGACAACCACTTCTCCACAGTGACTACACCTCTCTGCTGTGGAATAATCCTCTTATACACTGTAAAGATTTGCCAATCAAACTGGTTTAATAAAATGCTGATTGGCCAGTAGCCAGCCAGGTAGGTGGGATGACCAAGCTAAGGATGATAGGAAGGAGAAGGCTGGAGTCAGAGAGTCATTGACAAACACAGAGAAGTAAGATGAGAATGCCATACTGGGAAAAGGTACCAAGTCACGTGGCAAAGCGTAGATAGAAATATGGGTGAATTTAAGTGCTAGAGTTAGCTAGTAACAAACCTGAGCTATTGGCTGAGCATTTATAAGTAAAATTCAGTCTCTGAGTCCATTATTTGAAATCAAGCAGTTGGGAAAGAAATGTCTGATTACACCTCTCCATGGTGACCACCTCTCCATGGTGACCACCCTCAATGGTGACCACCTCTCCACAGTGACCATGTTACCATGGTGACCACCTTACCACAGTGATCACCTCTCCACAGTGACCATCTGTCCATGGTGACCACCTCTCCATGGTGACCTCCTCACCATGGTGACCACTTCTCCACAGTGACCACCTCACTATGGTGACCACCTCTCCATGGTGACCACCTCCTCACTGTGACCACCTCTCCACAGTGACCACTTCTCCACAATGACCACCTCACTATGGTGACCACTTCACCACGGTGACCACCTCTCCACGGTGACCACCTCTCCACGGTGACCTCCTCTCCATGGTGACTACCTCTCCACGGTGACCACCTCTCCACGGTGACCACCTCTCCACGGTGACCACCTCTCCACGGTGACCTCCTCTCCACGGTGACCACCTCTCCACGGTGACCACCTCTCCACGGTGACCACCTCTCCACGGTGACCACCTCTCCGCAGTGACTCCCTCCCCTGCTCACACACTAGTCTATAATCTCAGCCCTGCTCACTCCCCACTCCCTGCATGCTTTTCTAACATTATCAACAGCCAGACACTTCAACTCTCCAGCCCAGAGGCCTCTCAAGGGGTGGGCTTAGCAGCCTCCATCCTCTCCCCCTCTGTAGCTCTCCCACACTCTCCAGTGTCTCCTTCATTACTCATCTTCTAGTCTCTTTGGAGCATCACCCCATCCGCGGGATGTCTTCATCCCCTTCACTCCAAAGACAATGTCGCGGTCTGTAGCCATCCTTCAGGTTGAATGTGTCACAGAAGCACCTGCAGCCCTTGTTCATTCTGTGTCTTTAACCTTCAGTCTGATGTCAGCTTCTTCACTCTGTGTCAACCGTAAGAGCGGATGTGTCTGGTCCTGGGTGCTTGTCTCTGATTCTTCCCTCATCTACAGGGCTGTGACATTCAGAATCCTTCCAGGTTTTATTGTCACAGAAAGTTAAATTGGAGATTAAACAAAACATTGTTTTTCTGAAAACTGCGAACTTGCCCCGCTGTCTTCTGTGTTTGCTGCCATGATGGTCTAGCCCCACACTGACTCTCAGACTGGATGCTTCTTTGTGCATCTGAATCACTGACTGAATTCACCGCCGAGTTTGAATCCCTCAGCATAAATGACACATCTTTACTGAAGTTCCTCTCTGTATGATCGGTCTGGGGGTTTTCAAACAGGCTGCATCTTGGATTATTGCTTCTTCCCACTTGCGCTTTCTTCCTCACACCAGCCTGTGCCTCCAAACGCCTCTCCCTCTCTTCAGCCTCCTTAACATTACAGCCCTCAACCTTCACTCTTTCCTGGGGCCTTCCAGCAAGTCTAGATGGCCTCTTTCTTCTTCAACAGTCCTGCTCTCCCTTGCTGCCTAATGCCCAGCTCTGTGGGCAGTGTACATGTGGACAGTCTTCCCTTCTACCAGTGATGGCCTTTCAAGCTGGCTTGTCCCTCACCCTAGCATCCTTCTTGTCATCCTTAGCAACAACCTAATAATTGTATTATATCCACATGTAATATCCTTATATCTCACGGCAAACATGAAATGCCGATCCTTAGATCATTGTTTATTTTTTCTGAAAAATAACATTTTCAAAAATTGGATTTTCGGCTATAATCAGTGTGTGCAGTTCAGACCACGTTCATGGCTCAGTGTTTCTATTCAACTGTCTCCACAAAGATCTTTGTGGATAAGCCAGGGGGTGGTGGTGCACATCTTTAATCCCAGCATTCGGTAGACAGAAACAGGTGGATCTATGAGTTTGAGACCAGCCTGGGCTACAAAGCAAGTTTCAGGATGGTCAGGACTGTTTCAGAGAGAAACCCTACCTCAAAAAACAAACAAATAAAAACTCATTGTGGATGAGAGCATTGGATCACTCTCTTTGCCTGTTCCCTGACCCCTGGTTCCCTAAAATCCCCCTGGGGACCTAAAGCTAAAAGGAAAGCCAGCTCCCACCAGACCCAGTGGCATGGCCAGTGTCAGGCACTCGCTTTTGTGTGACCTTCCACTCAAGAGGGCCAGATTTTTCTGGCATTCTGAAGAAAAGTGGATTCCTGTAAATGGGAAGCTTAGGAGATAGTCTTTTCACCCAAAGTTCTACCTGGGAGGCGAAGCCAGGCTCACCTGGGCTCTGCCAACAGCAGTGCACCTTGGGAGCACTGCACCTTTTAGTGCAGGGTCGCCTACCTAAGCTTTTATCTCTCTGTATTGCAAGAAGTCTGGGTGACAGAGTCCAGACTGTCAGCCACCCCCACCCCAGAAGAAAGGGACTGCTCAGCTAGGCTCAGTTACTTCTTTAGACCTTGGCTAGAGACAAGCTTCTTCCACCTCTGGCCAACTGAGCCACTAAACAATGAAAATGTCCCCAATTGTGCTTCTGGCTCCCTCATTGTCACTGAAGATAATGGGAGTCCTGGTCAAGGCTAGCGATTGTGGATGCTGTTCCTGGGCCTTTTTTGTGTTGCTTTATGGCCACTTTCAGTACTTCCGTGTTTATTTTAAGCACAAGTTTGAAGAGAGATCACTTGGGGCTAAAGGTTTTCAGCTCCCAGCCATCCTCATTCTCTGAATTCCCATAACCAAGTTTGATTCCCCAGCTTCTTATAGGTTCTTAGAAAGCAAGGTAAACAGTAAGTTTTCACTAAAACATTTGGGACCAGAGCTGACCTGGACCCAGGCTAGGATGGCCCTAGACAAGGGTCTTGAAAACATATAGGTCGCAAGCAAAGAAGAGCAATCCAGAGCCACATGTGGAAAAAAAAGGGACAGTAGACAAGCAAGCTGGCCAGGAGGGGACTCCACTGAGGTCTGGGGAGGTCAGCTGAGCAGATGGGATAGTCCAGCTCCGTATTAGCTGATGTGCACCCATAGGCTATAGGAAGGGCTGTGGTTCCCTTGGAGTGTCAGTATGTTTCCAGGGCCCACGGGCTGTGTGCTTTGAGAGATGGTCCCAGACAAACAAGTAGGTTGTGGGGAGCTGCCCTGGGGAGGAACTGGTAAAGTTCTCACGAGACCCTGACTTTTTTCAAGAGAGGTTGTTATGAAAAAGCAGGTCTGCCCCTCCCTGGCTACCCACCAGCTTCACACACTATTATGATGTCATTCAGTGTAAAGTCTCACCAGAACTGAGTCGATGCCCCTTGGACCTCCTGAATTGTGAGCTACATGGCCCTTTTTGGTTAGTTGGTTGGTTGAGTGGTTTTTGGCTTTGGTTTTGAAGACAGGGTTTCTCTACAGAGTCCCGGAACTCACTCTATAGACTGGGCTGGCCTCAAACTCAGAGAGATCTGCCTGCCTCTGCCTCCTGAGTGCTGGCACTAAAGGTGTGAACCACACTGCTTAGCTAACCCTCTTTTCTTTATAAAGGACCAAGCCTTGGATATTTTGTTACAATAGAAAACTGGCTGGCACAGGAAGCTTGGGGTCTTCCTTGAGGTCTCCCTGACAACAAAGGCTGATGAGAACTCAGCAGGGCGAGCGGCTCATGCTGGTACACTCGGGGCTATAGGATAGGAAAGCTGAGTTCTATAGCCAAGCCCAGGGCTTCTCAGAGCACTCCCTCCACACACGAGCTTCCAATTCCTCATGAATTCCTCAGTCCCATTCTTGGGCAAACAGCAGCGCTTGCCTCTAAGAACCAGTGGTTACAGCTGTAAGCATTTGCATCTTGGATGGAAAGAGATCCTGGCAATCAGGAGCCAAGGAATCCACCAAGTCACTGTAGGCATACCAGCTTACAGCCCTGCTCCAGGGAAAGGTTTCCCCAATGTTAACACTCTGCTCCAGGAGGGGAGGGTTTCCCCCAGAGAAGTTGTTACAGTTCTGCTCTGCTCAGAAGTGATACAGCTCTGCTCCACTCAGCTCTACACCCGCTCAGAAAAAAAGCTGCCACAGCCGGGCTCTGCTGCAGCTAAAATGTCACACAGCACATTAAACCTCACTTGAGATTCATTGGGAAGGAAGGACCCAGGAGGGTGGCTGCCTCTGAACAGGGTTTATTGGGGGGAGAGGGTGGAACTTTCCAAGATGACTTGGGATTGGTGGATTTTTGTAGCCTGATTCCGGGGCAAACTCCAGGATTGGTAGGATTCTGCGCATATGCCCAAAGCACTGGACTTACTTCACAGATACCTGCTCAACCCTGTTCATTGATGCCCTTATTCACAATAAGTAGGTAGTAGAAATAACCTGAACATTCTTCAACTGATGAACGGATAATGAAACGTGGTAAATGGGCACTATGAAATACTATCCAGCTGTAAAGAAAAAACAACTTTCAGGCAAATGGATGAATGGAACTGAAAGGAACGTAACCCGGTTTCAGAAAGACAACGTCGAATGTTCTCTCTCATCTGTATAGCTGCTAGCTCCAAACCTTCAGGTGTGAGCATAACTTCTAGAGTCACCGCAGAAGCCAGGAGAATATAAAGGGGCCATGGTGGGGGAAGAGCAACAGAGAAGAGAGTAGCAGGGTAAAAGGACTTTGAAGGGAGAAAAGGGGAGAACAGGGAGGTGACTAATTGGAAAGAGGAGGGGGGGGTCAACACAGGAGAGGAAGTGATGAGGGTAATATAGTCATAAGGATGTCCAAAAAGGCATAAAGAGTTACATTACTATCTATTTATCTAAAATTACATTTAATACATGTAAATATATATATATATATTATATAAGTTTTTAAATCAGACTTTCCCATCTGAACTGGCAATATTCTCCCCAAGAGCCACAGACTAACAAAATCTCCCAGTTCCAAGCATGAAAAGTCCCCTCATGAGTTGCTGTTCAGAAGAATCTAAAAGACTCCCAAAACATCATAGACCATTACTGTTGTTTTCAGTTGCCTGGCAGAGGCTGAAGGTAAGTCCCTACTGCTTAAGGCACCATGTACTTCAGACATAGAACCTGGTGAATCCAAGCATGATCTTACCAGATGTGCCAGAAGGTGCCATGCTAGCCTCCAAGAGAAGGACGCAGCCTACCCAGCTATGACGCCTAGAAACCACCATGACTGGTGATGGTGTAATCCTATGGGTGCAGCAGCGGCTCTCCTGTCTTGTTGGTAACACCAGTTCTCTCATTGGACTTAAGGTCCACCCATCAAGACGAAGACCGTATCTGGTACGGGAAACCTAGCCTACTAACAGGGATTTATGAGGTCATGGACCTAGCAGAAGAGCCTACAGCTAGCACTTTACTAAACGAAACTAATCCCTAACTACATTCTAAATATTTACCCTTATTCCCACAAGTAAGCATAACTCTCACCCTTCAACACAGAAATGTCTCTTTGCAACAGAGACTGCTACAGAAAACCACAAGCGTTCAAAATTCAGAGAACAGTAAGAGTGTGGTGCCCAGCCCCAACTGGTGCGTCTAGAGCACAGCCCCTGCAGCTAGGGCTCAGGGAGCATCTCAGAAGAAAAAAACAGAAAGACTGGAAGGGTCAGAGAAACAGGAAATCTGCTGTGGGAATATCTCCTAGAAATGACAGAAGCTGTGTCCATGACACCTCAACAACGGGGCTACCTAAACAAGACCTGCACAGGACGACTACAATAGACAAGCTAACGTGGAAGGGGGAATCCCATGGGGCCTCAACCCTAGACAAGAGCTACAAGCAGCTAAGGACTATGGGAGAAGGAAAAATGGTCTTCCCTAGGAAGGAGCCCCCAAGTTGGTTCAGTTTTTAAATCATATCCAAATAACATTATATAGATGGAGTAGATTGTATTTAAATGTCTGTCCATCTATTTAATCTGTCTGTCTCTGTCTCTCCCCCACCCCATGTGTGAGTGTGTGTGTGTGTGCGCACGCACGCACGTGCACAAAACAGTTTTTAAAAAAAGAAGCCAAAGGCCATGAATTTGAATTTGAGAGAACAGTGTGGGTACATAGGAAGAAAGAGAAACAGGATCCTACTATGGTCAGTGTAGCCCAGACAGCTACCATGTGACTACTGAGTGGGGTACCCACAGCCCTGTGGAGGGCTGGGCGAAGGAGTGATGGAGCCGGTCTGCATGAGACAAAGTGGGATGCCATAGGGTTTGTCACAGTGCCCAGGATGATGTACAGCTTAATCTCATAGACCATTGGTTTCTGGAACTTTCCCTCCCTTTTCATCAAACAGAGGTTGACCTTAAATGACTAAAACCATAAAAGGCAGAATCTCAGATGCGAGGGCAACTGTAATATTAACAGCAGAGACTTTGTGAGCTTCCCTTTCTGCAGCCGCTGGACCTTAGATTCCAGGGGTATCTGGAGGAGGGAGTGGTACATTAGCTCTCACCCACGTGATCCTCTCCCAGTAAACCCAGCCTGAGGAATGAGCTCGAACATTTCGGTGAGAAGGAAGAGGAAGGGAAGAGCAGAAAGCGAGCCCGTGAAAGGGCAGGTGATATTGAACTTATCACTCACTGCCGGTCCCCAGAGTCGTGGAAACCCCTCCCTAAAGAGACATACATGAGACAAAGCCAGCTTAAAGCTGACCCATCTGACTCTAAACTTGGCACAGGCAGAGACAGAACAATGTGCTATACTCTAAATTCTTCTCGACTTACACAGAAAGAATTTCCAGGTAGGCCCACAGGGGCTAACATCAGAGTGTTGTGGGGGGTCCTGACAAAAGGGTGTCTCTGCCAGAACCCATGTGAGAGAAGGAGTGAGAGACTCTATGCTGTCCACCCACACACCGGTGAGACACTTTGCTGCCCATCGATAGCTGAGCACAGAACATGGCTACAACTCCCAACAGACCTCAGAGCTCACAAGCTTGGGGGGCTGGGAACTTAACTCTACAGCCTAAAGAGGAGCTGTATGAGACAGTCACCTCCACTTTCTTTTTTTTTTTTAAAGATTTATTTATTTATTAAGCATACAATGTACTGCTGGCAAGGAAGACACCAGGTCTCGTTACAGATGGCTGTGAGCCACCATGTGGTTGCTGGGAATTGAACTCAGGACCTCTGGAAGAGCAGCCAATACTCTTACCCTCTGAGCCATCTCTCCAGCCCTCACCTCCACTTTCTGAAGGGGTGATGACAATGGTCTCTGCTCTTATTCATTTACAAAACATACCCACGTGTACACACACAGCTGCACAAACCTATGTGCACACACAGCTGCACAAACCTGTGTGCACACACAGCTGCACAAACCTGTGTGCGTGCACTCCTGCACAAACCTGTGTGCGCGCACTCCTGAACAAACCTGTGTGCGTGCACTCATACACAAATCTATGTGCGCACATTCACGCACAAACCTGTGCGCACACACAGCTGCACAAACCTGTGCGAGCACACTCCTGCACAAACCTGTGCTCACACACAGCTGCACAAACCTGTGTGTGCACACTCATGCACAAACCTGTGTGCGCACACTCATGCACAAACCTGTGTGCGCACACTCATGCACAAACCTGTGTGCACACACTCATGCACAAACCTGTGTGCGCACACTCATGCACAAACCTGTGTGCTCACACAGCTTAGCACAACTGCGACAACCAAGCAGGAGCAGCATCTGTCCATTTGGATCACTGAGCGGACATGAAACAGCAGCAGCGATCAGATCTGGACCTGAACCTGGGTTCCCTCAGAGCCTCCCTTCCTCGGGGCTTTGCGAGCTTTCTCACGAGTCCTATGCATTTCCACACACAGAAAGGGCCCCATGCCTGTCCATCTGGACCTTTTGAGTCCATTTGCAGGATGATTAACAGGATGACATGCCGAATATCGGAGAAAATGGAGTCTTGTTTACTTTTTAAAAGGAAAAAATCTTGCCAGTACCTCAGAGCCCCCATTTCCCTGAAGAATTCTTACTACAAATAGTCTATGATGAACTTCCAGTGCCTCGCTTCCAAGTCCTTCCAAATGCTGTTTAAAAAACGCTCCAAGAGAGCATTCCAGCAGGACAGCCGGGCCAAAGTGTTTGCTGCTGGATGCGCAGGGGGGAAGGGGTAGGAAGGACAGCAGCTGGCAGCATCTACAGAAGTGTGGTTCTTCCTCCCTGAGGTGTGTATGTCGAAGACTGATCTAGGCAAACCCAGGTTCAACACACGCCCTCAATAGTGCTTGTGTACCTAGGCACACACGGATCAAGCAGATCCGTGCATGACTGCATACTGGTGTGACATTCACACGACGCTGCAGGCGTAAGGAAGCAAGCACACCCATGCCTTCCTGGAGCTAGATTGCTGGGGTCAGCTGCCAAGCTTCCTGACATGCCATGGGGAGTGTGGGTCAGACTCAACTACCTCTCACAGAGACCTGCCCTCTACTGTGAAACAAACAGGCAATGGCATCTCAGCCTCTGACCCCTCATGGAGGGAAGCCACTCTGTGGGTCCCCTTTCTTCCCACCTATTCTGAAGACTTGTATGGTTCCATGGGGTAGAGGCCCCATGGGTCATATCCCTGAAAAGCATACATCATCCAACACCCCTGGTCGGCCTTCAGCAATCCAAACCTGTAAAAATGAAGAAAGCAGGCATCCTTAGCATCTCCAACATCCCTCATTGTAAGGTCAATAATTTTATGCACAGTTCCATTTAAAATTTGAGTGTCTCCCTGTTCGGCACAAGTTGGCTTGAGGCGGCAATCGCGAACAACTTGTCTCTCACTTTCAACACATAGACACCTCGACTGCAAAGATGGTCAATGTACCTAAAGCCCAAAGAACTTTCTGTAAGAAGTGTGGCAAACGTCAGCCTAACAAGGTGACCCAGTATAAGAAGGACAGGGATTCCTTGTACGCCCAAGGAAAGCGGCACTAGATGGAAGCGGATTGGCTACAGTGGGGGAAGCGGATTGGCTACAGTGGGGGAAGCGGATTGGCTACAGTGGGGGAAGCGGATTGGCTACAGTGGGGGAAGCGGATTGGCTACAGTGGGGGAAGCGGATTGGCTACAGTGGGCAGAGGAGCCAAAACCACAAAGGTGACTCTGATCAAGCTGAGTGCGTCAAGCCTAACTGCAGACCCCAGGGTGCTGGCCATGAGGAAGTGCAAGCACTTTGAACCTGTGGAGACGAGAAGAGAAACGGATAAGTGAAAAAACTTCTAAAACTTGTCAGTCTGAGAGGGGGAAAAAACAGGCGGGCAGTGGTACACGCCTTTAATCCCAGCATGCAGGAGGCAGAGGCAGGCGGATCTCTGATAGTTGGAGACCAGCATGGTCAAGTTTTAGGACAGCCAGGACTATTACACAGAGAAACCCCTATCACAAAGGGAGGAAAAAAGAAACCTCAAATATTATGCCAGGTGTGGAGGTGTGTGCCAGAGATTCAAACAGCTGGAAGACTGAGATAGGCGGATCCTGATTCCAGACCAATCAAGGCTACATAGCGAGACTGACTCAAAAAAAATAAACACAAAAATAAACTAAAGCTTGGCTGTGTGGCTTTGGGAAATAAAATACTTGGTGTAGGACGTACCACCAACTGTCATTCTCTGCTCCCTGCTCCTCTTTCCTACAAGAAGGAAAACCTGTGTCTTCTATGGTCACCCCAGAGAGCCAACAGTGTGCACAAAGAAAGAGCAGAGCATGAACAGAGGGGAACAGAGCTGGTGGTGCTGCTGAAATCCTTGCGGGCAGCCATTTGTCCTGGCTTCTGCTTAATGCAGATACAGTCAAGTACAGAAAACTAAGGGTATTCATTCCAACTTTAATGTCATGTCTCTGCACTGGAAAAGCAGGGATTGTCAGGCACTGGGAAGTTCTTTTGACAGGAGAAAGGATGGGGTACGAGTGAAAGAGAAGATGGGCAGGGTGGGACTGTCTCTCAAGAGCCCAACATGGGCCATGCTGTAGTATGGCTCTGGCAACGTGGCACTGGGCTCCTGCAGAAGCTGGCTCACATTAGGAGGGCCACCTCTAGGCTGTGCTATGACACAGAGCCTGCAGAGATGGCCCTGTTGCCAGGCAGGAAGACACAAGTAGGCAAGGCAGAACTGCCCCCCACCAGCATACTCATTCCCCTCTGTTTTACGATGTGGTACCTAATACGGTCCATAGACTAAAAGATGCATCTCTAAATAACAGGAAAAAGAAACAAAAGGAAAGGCCCTCCATAATGCATCTGAGCACGAAGCTTTTCAGATGTGTTTATCCTACATGCTTAAATCCCAAATAAATCAAAGCAAAACTACCCTTACAGATTCAAGATGTTCCTTTTCTCAAGATAATCACCATTAAAACCTTAAGAACCCCTCCTGTGTTGTCACAAGTGCAAAGAACAAGGATGAGTGGTCCTAGTTTTCTTTGGGAAATAGTTGCTGGATTTTAGGAAAACATATTGAGCTCCTCTCAATTACAGAGAATAACCCAATGAGACAGGAATCCGTTTTCTTCAAAGCCTTAAAGACCAACCTGAACCTTGCAAAGCCACCAGCAGAGAGCGCGGGGCAAACATTTCAAGATGTTGCTTTGGGAACATATTTTCTGGTTAAGAACCCAAAAGCAAATGTGAACAGATGGCATTGGAGCACGCTAGGAGCTGCTGCGCTGCAAAGAGATCAAGCAGCGAAGAGTGGGGCCGTGGGCTGCGGAAAGGCTCAACGGATAATCGTTACCAGTCGGGAGAGAGAACTGAGGAGCAGTTCGGGCAGAGCTCTGGCCTAGCATGGGCAAGGCCTTGAGTCTGATATCAGGTACTCCAAGAAAGAAAAAGAAGAAATATAAAAGCAACTTTAAAACCAGTGACCGGGCTAGAGATATGACTCAAAGGTTAAGAACACTGATGCTCTTTCAGAGGTCCTGAGTTCAATTCCCAGCACCCACATGGTGGCTCACAACCATCTAGAATGGGAGGTGGTACCCTCTCTGGCCTGCAGGCATTCATGCAAGCATAGCACTGTACACATAATAAATAAATAAATCTTTAAATAAAAACAGTGAATATATATATATATATATATATATACTGTATAAAAGTAGGCCAAGGACATACATAAACACTTATGAAGAGAAGAAATTCAAATGGTTAATAAATTTATGAAAAATGTTCAACTTCATTAGATGTCAGGGAAGTGCATATCAAAATGGCAATGAGCTAGCTAACCACAGTTTAAAAAGACAATAGGATAGGCAGCCATGGGGTCCCAATCATGGAGAACGGTGCCTGGACCGTGGAGGAGGCCCACAGCACTGGCAACATCAGCAACACCACGGGGAGTTAGGGTGCATGGCAAATCACTGGGGTGTGGCTATGATTCTAGCATCACCGAGAAATAGCCCCACCTCAAAACCTATCCCAGCTTTCTCTTGTACAGGACAGATTTGCCAGCTGACTGGACAGAAGCAGACTTCTGACCGAAAGCCAGCAATTAAACTCACCCATAAGGCAGCAGTATTAATATCACTCATTATGTGTGTTAGGAACATAGGAATTTCAGACTCTTCTACCAATTAAGAAAGGACAATGAGCAGGCTGTGGTGCCACATATCTTTAATCCCACCATAGACAGGCTCATCTCTGTGACTTTGAGGCCTACAGAGTGAGCTCCAGGATGTCCAGGACTACACAGAAAAACCCTGCCTCAAACGGAAGGAAAGAAAGAAAGAAGGAAAGAAAGAGAGAGAGGGAGGGAGGGAGGGAGGGAGGGAGGGAGGGAGGGAGGGAGGGAGGGAGGAAGGGAAGAGGGAAGAGGAAAGAGGAAAGAGAGACAGAGAAGACAGCAGCCCCCTCCTACCAGCAAGAGTATCCACCCTGCTGACTCTGTGACTCCAACCACATTCACAGCTCTCCTGAGATGTGCACAGTCCCTAGACCACAGATCGCACACCCTTGCAACTAGACTGTGAGGTGAAAGCTTCACTGAACGATAAGGGGTCTATGAGGAGCTGAGTCCTGAAAACAGACTCCTGAAGCTCAGAGACGAGGAAGGGGTCACGTGTCAGCAGGATTCGTGACATAGGCACTCATGGATTCAGGAATGAGTCACGGCAGTTTTGCCACCAGCCTCCAGAGTACAGCACCATGCATGGTCCCATCCTCTGTGGACAGCAGCTGTCCCCACCAGTTCAGGATGAACTTCCAGTGCAGACCAACACTGGGGTTGCTCAATAAAAAGTCCCCTCCTGGGGGCTGGAGAGATGGCTCAGAGGTTAAGAGCATTGCCTGCTCTTCCAAAGGTCCTGAGTTCAATTCCCAGCAACCACATGGTGGCTCACAACCATCTGTAACAGGGTCTGGTGCCCTCTTCTGGCCTGCAGGCATACACACAGACAGAATATTGTATACATAATAAATAAATATTTAAAAAAAAAGTCCCCTCCTCTCAGGAAAATCCTACAGTCCTTTCAACCTGGGAAAGCAGAGATATGACATTCAGGAAACTACTGGTTTTGTGTCAGCGAGACCCAGTGAAGAGATGGAGTCTGTGGTGCACAAGGGCAGCATGAACAGCTGCCACAACAGTGGCTGTTTGGGCTGGAATCAGATAGTCAAGAAGGCCCCAGCTCTGCACTAAGCATCCCCATGTTCATGCTGAGACCCGCTGAAGAGCGCCTGGCTCCAGGGCTCCTTACACAAGAAGGACATTGATGGCTGATGATGAAGCAGTTGGCTGGGGCATGGTGGTGTGAGGAAGTAAGTCATGCCACATCCAGGCCTTGGGCCCCAGAGGCCCGGCAGCCACAGCTGGAGTGAGAGTCTGCCCACTTCTCAATGGAGAGATTTAAAATGCTTCCTGCAAACCAGCTGACCTTGGGCTGATTCACAGACAACTGGCAGCAGAATGGCCCAGCCAGTCCCAGCTTTGTTCCACAGTGGCAATCCCGGGACAGCACTTCCATGTAAACATGTGATACGAACATACAAATCTTTTCTCCTCACATACACATCTTGAGTTTCCCTCACTTTCTGAATGTGAAAGATTTGAGTCTCACAGACAGAGGGGAAAGAGAGGAAGAAGGAAAGGGAGGAGAGCAGAGGGGGAGGGGAGAGAGAGAAGCAACAGAGAAGCAGGGTGTCCCTGCTTGGTGGGACTGGTTTCCAGTTGTGCTCTCGCTTGTTGTCATTGAAACTGCTTTTGTGGGAATTGTTAAGTTGTTACACACTTTATAGTTTCAAGCCGGAAACAGTGGTGTGCACCTGTCGTCCCAGCTACTCGGGAGGCTGAGGCAGGAGGACCACTGGAGCTCTAGTGTTTGAGGCCAGACTGGACAGGGACAGAGAGGTGAGACTCATCTCAAAAGAGGGGGGAGAGTATGTTCAAGAAATTAGCATGAGCCAGGCGGTGGTGGCGCACACCTTTAATCCCAGCACTCGGGAGGCAGAGGCAGGCGGATCTCTGTGAGTTCGAGGCCAGCCTGGTCCACAAGAGCTAGTTCCAGGACAGGAACCAAACAGCTACGGAGAAACCCTGTCTCGAAAATCAAAAAAAAAAAAAGAAATTAGCATGAAACTATTTGATAGACAGTCTAGACTTCTCTATTGTTCAAATTACATCAGAATCCACAGGAAGGTGGCTTGCCACCCTCCATCTACAAAAAGTTCTAACGTGTTCAGTGCAACCGAAACAAGACTAGCAGTGACCTGTAAGCTGACATGTTTCCATTGTGGCATCGGGAAGAAAGAAACAGAACATCGTGTGCAATGGACAGGGTCATGGGCTGGGTCACGAGCAGGGTCAAGGGCAGGGTCATGGGCAGGGTCACGGGCAGGGTCACGGGCAGGGTCAAGGGCAGGGTCATGGGCAGGGTCATGGGCAGGGTCATGGGCAGGGTCACGGGCAGGGTCATGGGCAGGGTCAAGGGCAGGGTCACGGGCAGGGTCATGGGCAGGGTCAAGGGCAGGGTCACAGGCAGGGTCATGGGCAGGGTCAAGGGCAGGGTCACGGGCAGGGTCATGAGCAGGGATATAGTATCTCTAACTGTTTACCCCCATTTTTCAGAATTTTCATCACAGTCTTTCAAGGTAGATGTCATAACCCTCACTTTCCAAATGTGGAAAATAAGTCTGAGCAAGACTAAAAGTGTTCTGGGAGCTCAAACACCTGTAGGAACTATTACGGACTACGTCACACCTTTGCTTCATCCTAAAGTGTTACCTCCCTCAACAGCTTCCCCATCTAGGAACTTTATACTGAGGGCTGGAAATCCTTGAAGGGGACTTTGGAACCTGAGCCACTGTCCTCTCTTGCTCTCTGACCCTGATGTGAACGGTTTAACTTCACGACGTGCTCTTGCCAAGACCTACTGATCATTCAGAAGAACAGGAGTGTCGAGCCCACAGGCTGCTTGTACCCAGGATGTCTGTGACTAAGACCCAACACATTTGTAGATGAAATCACAGGGCAATGTCAAACAGCTGGATACCTTTGGACTAGAACCCCCAAACTGTGAGGCCCTTAACCCTTTCCTCTTCATGAGCTATTATCTCTAGCATCCTATCTAGGGAGTGGAAAGCTGTGTAGCCCAGGTGGCCTCATCTGTATGTTTTGAAGTTGGCCAAGGATTTGGACTGAATTGTTGATGGAGGAATTACTTTCATTTAATAAAGAAACTGCCTTGGCCCATTTATAGGCCAGCCCTTAGGTGGGTGGAGTAGACAGAACAGAATGCTGGGAGAAAGAAGCCGAGTCAGGAGTCGCCATGATTCTCCCACTCCAGACAGACGCAGGTTAAGATCTTTCCTGGTAAGCCAGCTCATGGTACTACACAGAATATTAGAAATGGGTTAGATCAATATTTAAGAGCTAGCCAATAAGAGGCTGTAGCTAATGGGCCAGGCAGTGATTAAAAGAATACAGTTTCCATGTAATTATTTCGGGGCATAAGCTAGCCATGCGGGCGGCTGGGTGCCGGGGACGCAGCCCCGCCGCTCTTATTACTACAAATTGTCATAGTTCCAGTCAACATAAATTCAAACAAGATAAAATAAAGGTACAAGATTTTTATACTTTTTCCTTTTTTATTTATTTAGTTTGGTTGGTTCGTTCGTTCGTTGGTTCGTTGATTTGGTTTTTTGGTTTCTGGTTTTGGGGTTTTGGGGTTTTGTTTTATTCAAGACAGGATTTCACTGTGTACCTCTAAATGTCCTGGAACTCACTGTGTAGACCAGACTGATCTTCAGCTCACAGAGATTCCCCTGCCTTTGCCTCCCAATTTACTAGAACTAAAATAGTGTTTGTCACCTATTCCCTGTTACTTGGAAGTTTCACCCTTTTCCACATCACTTTGTACACTTCAAACACCTTTTGTACACTTAGTAAAGCTATCCTAGAATCCAGGAGAAGGGAAACAGGTGCCACCTCTTGAACGGGATAAATTTCAAAGCAGGGTGGCCCTTTTTAGTCCACACAAAGGAGGTACCCCCTATCTATTGAGCACAGGCCAGAGGGTTACCTAGTTATTAAAAGCTTTGGGCTATGCAGATACTAGGTAGCCATTGGATAGAACTGTAATAGTAATTTATAAACAAGCCAGCGTCTAATGAAAACCTCAGAGTCAGAGGATACTGAAATGGCCTTGCTACGGGGAGTCATGTGGAAGTCAGTTTAATCACTTCATCTGAATAATGAGGAGTCTGAGGTGTGGAATGGCCATGTGTCATGTACAAACTCATGAAGCCTGTTCGGTAAGAACTTGGGCCAAATGTGATCTCCTGCCTTCCAGCCATATGGCTTTGATATTCAGCCTTCTGCAGCAGATGGTTATGGAGCCAAAACAGACCCTTGGCTATGGGGTACTCACAAAATGAATGAGGTTCCTTATACCCATGGAGATGAGGGAATAGAGTTTCAATCAAATCCAGTCTTGAGCTGTTAAATAACAACATAGGAACAGTAAGGGTTGCACATGGTTTCATAGTTGTCCTGCTTCAAAATTTAAAAACCTGTCACACTGGACAGTGGTGGCACACGCCTTTAATCCCAGGACTCAGGAAGGCAGAGACAGGCAGATCTCTGTGAGTTTGTGGCCAGCCTGGTCTATAAGAGCTAGTTCCAAAACAGGCTCCAAAGCTACAAAGAGAAACCCTGTCTCGAAAATCCAAGAAAGAGAGAAAAACCTGTCTCCCTGTCTCACTTGTACATACCTATACATGGTCACCCTATTCACTAGGAAACAGAATCAAGCTACATGTCCATCAACAGATAAATGGATTTTAAAAAGGTGGTACTTGTGCATAATGGAACATTATTTAGCTGTAAAGAAAAATGAAATCACAACATTTTCAGGTAAGTGGATAGGATTTAAAGAAGTTATACTAGATGAGCATTTACTTAGAAAAACAAATGACATATGTCCACCATTGCATGAAGGTCTCAACTTTGAACCTTTGTTTTGTATGTTTAATCTGAGGCTAGAAAACTAAAAAGGGGCCTTCACTGGGGGACACAGTAAGTAGTGGGGATAGCAGATCATAGGCCAATCAAAAGTATGGAGGAAGAATTCTAGGGACAGAAAGGCTTGACCAGGAAGGAACACAGTATGAGGAAAATCGGGAAGAAGTGGAGCACAACCCCAAAGCTAACCCCGAAGGAAGTAGGTATGAAACACCGTGTGGACGGATTCCCTCACAACCCAGCTTCAGAGGAGGAGGAGTGAAACACACATAAAATGATAGAAGATGGGGCTTCTGAGGATTAAGAGGATAAATGAGGATCAGGTGGGAGGATAGGGGAGAGGACAGGTACTAAGTAAGTTATCCAAAACTGAGGATTAGGTAAAAGCCCTACGGAAACCCACCGGTTGGAGAGCTGATTTCAAAATAGAACTTTAAATAAAGTTCTTGTCCAGAATGGGTGGACAACACTGTTTCTAGAAGACATGGGTTATCAAATGAAAATGTCAATACAGAGCATGGAGGAGCTCCCTACAAATTACTGCTCAGGGAAGCCCTGGGTCAGCTGAGGGGAGGGACTCTCAAAACAGCACAAGCTATTGCCATTGTCCTTGGCTAGTCACCATAACTATGTAGTCAGACTCTGTCGCTGGGACTGGAGAGATGGTTCAGCAGTCACACACACTTGCTGCTCCTACAGAAGGTCTGGGTTCAATCCCCAGCCTCTACACTGGGCAGTTAACAACTGCCCGTTAACTCCAGTTCCAAAGATACTCTCTTCTGTTGGCTCCTATGGGTATTGCATATGTGTGGTACACGTACGAGCAGGTACACAAATGCACATTTTAAAAAACATTTAATTAAATTTTTTTAAAGTGTGTGTGTGTGTGTGTGTGTGTTTTAAAAAGCACTTGTTGCTTTTGCTTTTCTGGAGGATGTGGGTTCATCCCAGCACCCATAGACTTAGTCCTGTTCCAGAGGCTCTTTTATCATCCCTGACCTCTGCTGGCACAGGCATGCACACAGTACACAGACAAAAACACCCATACACATGAAGTAAAAATTTTTAATTTTCAAAGACTATATTGCTGAAGACAACATATACTTTGGCTTCAGAACCTAGCTAAGCAGAAAACATACTCCCTGATGGCTGGCTCTCCATGCCAGAGGGTGCTATCCAAGCTGCTGAGAGAGAAAAGGTCCTGCTCAGGGCTAGATTCTATATGTTATACGAGGCAAAGTGTGTCCACTGGTTCAGTAGAAGCATGCTTGTTATGGGAAAAACTAACCACAAAAGTAAATTGGGTTGGGTGGTGGTGGTGCACGCCTTTAATCCCAGCACTCAGGAGGCAGAGGCACGCAGATCTCTGTGAGTTTGAGGCCAACCTGATCTACAAAGAGAGTTCTAGGAAAGCCAGGGCTGCACAGTGAAACCCTGTCTTGAAAAATGAAAGGGTAAATTGGATTAGATTTTGAGGCCTGTAGTGGGAGCTGCAGGCTGTGTTCCTGCAGCCCCAGCTCCTGGTCGCCTGGCTAGCTTATGCCCCAAAATAACAACACACTAAACTGTATTCTTTTAAACACTGCTTGGCCCATTAGCTCTAGCCCTTACTGGCTAATTCTCATATCCCGATCAACCCATCTCTAATAATCTGTGTAGCACTAGTCTTACCGGGAAAGATTCAGCATGTCTGACCTGGCAGCTTGCTTCATCGCGTCTGGCTCCAGGGAGGAGAGCTATCGAGTCTGAGCTCACTTCCTCTTCCTCCCAGCATTCTGTTCTGTTTACTCCACCCACCTATGTTCTAACCTATGAGGGCCAAGCAGTTTCTTTATTATTTAACCAATGACCTTCCTCCATCAGAGGCCTGTATCCCAGGAGGGAATTTCCTACTTGATTCTGTAATCCTGGTCAAAGCCTGTGGGGAGGGAGGCCACAGGCTCTTAGTGACTCCTCCACTGTGTGACCAAACTCCATGACCAGCACAACTTAGTGTGTGTGCTCCCGGGTACAGAGGGCTGGAGTCTATGCTGGCAGAGGAAAGGCATGCAGACTGGAACAGCTGAAAGCTCACGTCCTGATCCACAAGTAGGAGGTAGAGAGGGAAAGCACTGAGAATCTCAGTCTTTTGAAACCTCAAACCCAGCCATGTAGATAGTTTTCTTTGGGCCGCCATCTCACAAAAAACAACACAGAGACTTATTATTAGCTATAAAAGCTGAGCCTATAGCTTAGGCTTGTCCCACTAGCTCTTATAACTTAAATTGACCCATTTATATTAATCTATCTTTTGCCTCATTGCTTTTTACCTCTCTTCTATCTTGTACCTCCTCCTTCCTCTCCATTTCTCCTGGCAGCTCCCATGCCTAGATTCATCTCCTCTTCCTCTCTCCCTGCACAGAAGTTCTGCCTTGCCTCTTCCCGCCTGTGTAACTGTGGTGCGCAACTCCGCCAGCAGAGAAGACGACCACAACAGGATTCTTCTTGGAACGTACTTTATTGGAGCGCAGAAGACCGAAGATAAGATGGAGGCAGAAAGACCCCAAGCCCGACCGCGCGGGGAATATATACAGCGCCTGGTCCGCCTATGATGTGTCATTGCTTGATTGGCTCGGCCCACACTGAGGCAATCGCATGAGCAAGACGTGTGAGCAATTGATAGGTGGACTCAAACCACTCTTGGGCCGTAGCGAGCGTGTGCAGAAGTTGTTTACTACTAGGGACAACTAGCAAATGGCGGCAACAGGCTTAGTGCCAGACCCTGAGAACATGACAGTGCCGTGGCACACAGAGCGCCGTGGCGCACTACATGTAACACAATTAATAAAAATCCAGAGACAGATATCGGGGTTCAACATGAAGGTCAGAAAAACAAAGTAGCCAAGCCACTAGAGAGCTCTTACTTCTTTGAAATCTTCAGACTGAAAGAGAGAGTTCACATTTCATCCTGCCTTATATTTCCCTCTAATGCTGGGATTAAAGGTGTACACCACTACCATGCAGCCTCTATGGCTGACTAGTGTGGCTGCTGGGACTAAAGGTGTGTGTCACCACTGCCTGGTGTACGGCTGACTCGTATGACTGTTTTGCATTCTGTTCTTCAGGCAAGCTCTATTTATTAAAATACAAATGAAATATCACTACATGCCTGGCTATTGGCCATTCAGTTTTTTATTAAACCAATCAGAAGACAAAGACACATCTTTACAATGTACAAAAATTATTCCACAACACACCTCAGTGACACACCTCCTCCAGCAAGGCCACACCATCTAACCCTTTCCAAACAGTTCTACCAATGGGACTGTCTTCCTTCAGGTTTTATTGCTGTGAAGAGACACCATGATCATGGCAACTCTTATAAAGAAAAGTATTTAGTTGGGGCTGGCTTACTGTTTCAGAGTTTCAGTTCATTGCCATCATGGTAGGAAGCATGGCAGCGTGTAGGCACACATGGTGCTAGAGAGGTAGCAGAAAGCAGCCACACTCTTTACCAAAATATCCCAAGAATTGTCTCTAGACCATCTACTAATACTCTTCTCCTCTGGAACCTCAAAGCCCACCCCTTAGTGACACACTTCCTCCAACAAGGCCACACCTCCTAATAGCGCCACTCCTTAAGAGCCTATGGCGGCCATTCTCATTCAAACCACCACATAGGCCCAGGGTAGAACTGCTATTATTATTTTGCTAAATGGTTCTGACATCAAATTGCCTTCTAAAAATTTATGTTTATTCCCTTACAACCAAGCTATGTCAAAGAAGCCTCTTTCTGCAGTGGGCAGCAGTGACTAGAGAGATGCGTAACTGGTCAAAGTTCACACTGAGTACTCAGGCCAGAATGAGACATTTACGTTAACCCAACACCACAACCAAGGCTCAGGGAAGATTTCAAAAGAGGAGGTGGGAAGAATGTAAGAGCCAAAAGATAGGGAGGAAATGCCATGGGATGCTGTCTAGATATTTATGCTGGTCTAGTGGCTGGGTGTAAAGTGGACTAAAATGGAGGAAAAGAGAAGGGTTCAACTCAGAGGTCACCGTGATATAAGCTGTGGGGGTGGAAAGGTAGGCAATCAGCTGAGGCAAGTCAGGGCTTGGGAAAGAGAGTTTGTTAAAATGGCAAAGAGGAGTTGGAAACTGCCAATTAACAGCAATAATCACCGTTAATAACGGAAAAAGAGGAAGGTCCTGAATGTCCCCTAAGAAATTAGTTCTAGAGAGAGAGCAAGCAAGCAGCTCACAGCTCAGAGGGAAGTTCCATCTGCGGTAATGAGTTAGAACTTCAAGTTTTCCCTACAACTTTCTACCTTAGCTAAAGAACTACTGATCCACACTGCAGAGCAGAATGTTGCTGTGGTCCCATAGACATGATGATTGTGATGTGTGGGTTCTTCTGGTGCACACATAGTGATGTAGAGACCCCTTCATCACACAGCAACTCTTGGCTCTGCTCCCAGTATGCCTGTCTTTTCCTTAGGGCAAACCCTTCACCAATCCCCCACCCGAGATTCCTGTTGAAGTTTGGTAACAACAACACACTGCTACGTTGACATACCCAGAATCCCATCATCTTTTTGGATTATCCATGTCCTCATTATTTCCTCTGGGGATAAGATAGCTCAGAGTGACCATGCAAGGCATTTATGACACAGTTTCCACACAGTGAACTATAAAGGGAGACCATGGGATCGTTTCCCCCATCACCCAGATCCAAATAATCACACAAAAACTATATTAATTATCACACTTTGGCATATTCCTAGCTAGTAGCTCTTATATCTAAATTAACTAACTCATTTCTATTTATCGGTGTATCACCACGAGGCTGTGGCTTACCAGTAAGGTTCCAGCATCTTTATCCTTCAGCAGTTACATAGCATCTGCCTGACTCGGCCTTTTTTCTCCCTGCATTCAGTTTAGTTTGCCCCGCCTAGGTCTATTCTGCCCTGCCATAGGCTAAAGCAGCTCCCTTACTAACCATTGGTAATATAACATATTCACAGCATACAGAGGGGCATCCCACATCAGTGACCCTCCTGCTGATACCTCCCTACTATTGAACACTGCTAAAGAGCTGTCAAGCGTGTGATGGGCAAAGTCCAGAGAGGGCTGAAAGGCAGCCTGGGAGTCAGCAATAAAGGTGGAGGATGGGGCTAGGAACTGGGATGGTAGAACCCATCATGAGCATAGAGTGTGCACTGCCCTGCTTCCAGACTCTTTCCTCGTCACCAAAAGGCTGATTGGAATTCATAGTCACCATCAGCAGGCAGGAAGCAGTAGCTGGTGAGGAGAGGGGGTCTCCAGAGAATAAAAACTCAGGCAGGCCCGGATTAGGAGATGGGATTAGGAAGGATGAACATGGGAAAGCACACAACAGGGGAAGAGAAATAACAGGAGAGATATGGAAGACACACTGTGTGCCCCAGTGTGCTTTCTGTTGCTGGACAAACACCATGATCAAATCAGCTTGATGGAGGAAGGATTTTCATTTCATCTTACAGTTTATAGTCCGTTGTGAATGGAATCAGGGCGGGGGCAGAAGCAAAGGCCATGAAGAAACGCTGACTACGAACCCATCCCTGTGCCTCGCTCCGTTTTCTTCCTTATATGACCCAGGACCACCTTCCCAAGGACGGCGCTACGCTCAGTACTCTGGGCCTTCACATATCAATCACTAATCTAGAAAATGAGGCCAATCTGAGGGTTCCCTCTTCCCAGAGAACTCTGGCTTGCGTCATGTTGACACAGAAATGAACCAGGACACTCTGCATGCCCTGCACCTGTTTCCCTGTCAGGGTACAGAGCAATTCCCCAGCTGAGACTCTAGGTTCCACTGTTGCTACACCATTCATACAGGCAGAGGCCTGTAGCTGCCAGGAATCCTCTCCTCAAATAAATTTTTTTACTCAGTCTGTTCTGGCCAACTAATCACAGGTGGCCCAGGAGGACATCAAAATTGCTCCCATTTACAATAATAGCAAGTCTAATAACATCACCTAACTTGTCAGTGTCACAGGTTAACATCCATAGAGGCCATTTACTGAATGTAACTTTCATCTTAATAAACATGGTTTGGGATAAAGGCATATCTTCCTAGACATTAAGTCACTCCACAACCATTCAGAAGGGTGTGACCTCTAGTGTTCAGAGACTTGCAGGCTATAGCTATGAACGCTTGTGGGAGATGAGAGAGAATCAAGCACTCAAGTATGGTCCACCTAGCCCAGGTAGTACAAAAAGATGTCATCCAAGAAGAGACATAATGCGAGATAGGGTTATCAGGTGAAGATTTGCAGGGCCGAGAGGATAGAGGAGCTGGCTTTTGTGCATATGCCAAGAGCTCAAAGAATCGAACTATAGAATTAGCAATAAAAATAAAGACTCATTAAAGGACTATGAACCCCAAAGACCTTCCATGGTGGGAGTTCTGAGGAGAGGCATTAACATGACCCCCGGGGAAGGTGGTGTCAGGGATACTGCTGGAGGAACATAGGTGTCAAGGGAAATGACCTCTGTCCTGACCTTCCAGAATGTCCTCTACTGCCTCTACTTGCTGCTTGCTGAGCTCCTTGATGCCGGGGGACGGAGTCTGCCGTGAAAGTCCCTGAACGTGAGTAAATCAGAGGAGAGTCTTGGCAAAGAGCTGGGCGGGGCATAGAGGAAGACTGTAAGAGTCGTGTGCCAAGGAGGAAGATCTGCTTGCCAAGGCAGATGAAGAAATGTGCAAGACCCATAAAAGAAGTAAAACTCAGACCTGCGAGCACCGCAAGTGTCAGATGGAGGATGGAGAACAAAGTTCATCGTAGGTGGCACCTGCTTGCCTGCAACACCCCGCCCATCATCCCAAGTGCTCTGAATTAGTGACTGTCTTCCCTAATTGAAAGTTGAGAAAAGTGGGCTTCTGAGTTAGTACATCCGAAGTCCAAAGTACATGGCATCCCCCAGTAGAGCTGCCATTCAGACCCTCCCTCAAACACAGGCTTCTTCCATTGTGCGTAGCAGCACCAGGATTGCCACAGAACAAACACATACCTCCAGAATCTGGCGAGACATTGCGTATCTCTAATGATGGAGATGAGTTTGGAGGAGGGTAGTAGGAGCCAGACTACACCGTCTGACGGAGGGACGGTAAAGAGAGGATTGTGGCTGGATCTCTTGACAGCAGCTCCACTGTGAGCTTGAAGCAGGCATCAGCATGGTCTATAACAAGAGCGGTTGATGCTGTCAGCATTCTAAGCCTTGCTTGTCCATCGTCTGCAGGGAAGGAGTCAAGGAATCAAGGAAGGGAACATAGAGTTTGAGAACACAAGAGGTTAAACAGAAAAGAATAGGTATCCAATGAGGGGTTGAAAGTATCAAGCTCCCAGCTGGAGAGATGACCCCTGGGTATGATGGTGTCTTTGCCTTGGAACCAAGCGGAGCAGGAAAGGGCATTCCTGGAAGTAGAGCCAGAAAGATGACATATATCACTAAGAAGACTTGAGAACAGACGCTGAGGTGGAGGAGGGGAGACAGTCAGCGAGAATTTTAATGAGAAGATGCCAGACTGAGTCCTGTGTGCAACAGAGCTTCAAGGCCACATGCTGGCCATGGAAACAGCAAGACAGAACTCCTATCTTCTGGGCCAGCAGCAGGTGAACAAGAGGGGAGAGCAGACGGCTCTGGTGAATCCCAGCGGGACACTGGCAGAAGGTCAAGGGGAGGAGGGATTAGCTGAGACTCGGGTGACCTTGAGAAGACATTTACAAGAAGGGATCTATGTTGCAATGTGTGTTGTCTTGGGACTTGGCAAGACCGCTGTATTACCAGGGTCCTGTTTTCAATAGATTAGCTCTCCGATAGTTTGGTCTAAAGGTTCCCTGATTGCATTCTCCACCCACATCTCTTTCAACAGCTCGTAAATACTAAAGAGATAGCTTCCAAGTCAGCCTCAGAAACAAAACAAAGTTAAGGAAGTAATCAAAGACTCTTGGGGTTTATAAAGTGTCCACGTCCACAGGAACTTCCTGGTGCCCTTGCGTGGCCCCAGGGCCCTGGCAACTCTGTCGGGAGTACTAATGATTCAGAATTAGGAACCCTATCCTTTGGGGACTCGGCTTCCTTGAAACCCTCTTTATTTTTAATCTTCTAGAAACAAGTTTTGTTCTCTTATCTAAAACGGGTGTCCTGTCTCTTCCCGGCCTAACAGTTAGCATGTGCCGTGCAGCCTGGGTAGGCAGCTCTCTACGTGGACACAGCTACTGTGTGTTTGCCACCTGATTCATCTCCTACACTGGGAGACTTGGCTGCTTTCTCCGTATCCATCTAAGATATAAATTCCCAGACAACTGCAGTTTACCCACAACACAAATGAGCATGAGAGCAGGCAAACAGATGTCTGGAGGAGCAACATCCTGAGCCAGTAGCCGGGCGATGGTGGCGCACGCCTTTAATCCCAGCACTCGGGAGGCAGAGGCAGGTGGATCTCTGTGAGTTCGAGACCAGCCTGGTCTACAAGAGCTAGTTCCAGGACAGGCTCCAAAACCACAGAGAAACCCTGTCTCGAAAAAACCAAAAAAAAAAAAAAAAAAAAAAAAAAAACATCCTGAGCCAGTGAGGAACGGGGATGCTGAGGCAGGAGCATCACCCGGGTCTGTCCAGCTGCTGTCCCAAAGTACCCACAGCTCCCAACCCAAGGGAAGTTTCTGCCCGAAAACTGGAAGCCTGAGGCAGGATGCTCTCCAGCGGGCAAGTGCACGGGGCAGCTCGTTAGATGCTCCTGACGCCCCATGCTCTTCTAAGGTTAGGATGTTAGAAAATCTGGGAACCTCGTCTGATACTCCTCTGAAGTTACAGATGAACTCACATCCCCATGAACTGAGTCACGCAAGACATGACAGAGGGGACTGAGCAAGAGACAAAAAGGACAATCTCAGAAGAGCTGCCCAAGAGCTGGGATGAGTGAGGACCACAGAGACAATGAAGAAGGCCTGGGTCCACTTCAAAGTACTTCAAAGGCAACGGTATGCAAGCCTGGCATGAAGCAGCCTAGAATCTGACATCTAACACAAACCAAGAGAAGAAGCCCACGTTCCCGGGTCTCATCACAAAAACACAATATATAAGGCCAAAACGGCATTTCTCCAAAAATGACAGTAACAATAAACACCTTAGTGTGCTGGGTGGTGGCAGCACACACCTTTAATCCCAGCACTTGGGAGGCAGAGGCAGGCAGATCTCTGTGAGTTCGAGGCCAGCCTGGTCTACAAAGTGAGTTCCAGGACAGCCAGAGCTTTACACAGAGCAACCCTGTCTCGAAAAAAGTATAGAGTACAAACATCTGAATGATGCTCAAGAAAACACAACCCAGCAGCTGAATCAGAAAACAACCGACAACAAGTGTGAGGGTGTGAGGAAAGGGGAACCCCTGTTCCTGGTTGGTAGGAAAGGGGAACCCCCTTCACCGTTGGTGGGACTGCAAACTAGCACAGAAGCTCTATAAATCAGTGTGGAGAATTCTCAAAAGGCTAGAAGTGAATCTGCCATATGACCCAGTTATACCACTCCTTGGCATGTGCCCAAAGGGTTCCACATCCTCCTCTACGGATACCTACTGAGCCATGTTCATTGCTGCTTTAATCACCACAGCTAGAAAATGGAAACAACCAAAATGTCCTTCAACTGATGACTAGATAATGAAAATGTGCTGCACACATACGGTGGAATGCTACTCAGCTGTAAAGAGAAGTGAAATTCAGATACATGGATGAAGCTGGAAATACAATACTGAGTATGGTAGCCCAGATCCAGAAAGACAAATGTCACATGCTCTCTCTCATCTGCAGTTCCCAGCTCCAAATCCTCAGATGTGAGCATGCAAACTGCAGTAGCTGCAGAAGCCAGGACAGTGCAAAGGGTCAGAGAGCAAGGAGAGATGCTTGCTAAAGAGGAGAGCAGCAAGACAGAGGTGATATGAAGGCAATGGGGGAAGCAGGAGATACAGAGAAAAAGGCAGAGAGTTTAGCTGAGGAGGGAGGATGAATAACTGTAAGGATGCTTGAAAAGGCTGTGGGAATTATACTATTTCATATTCACCTAAAATTACATAGAATCCGTATATGTGTATACATAGAGTTTTAATGAAGTTATGTTGCTTGGGCTGACAAAATTCCCCAAAAGACTGTAGACTGTCTAACAAAATTCCAAGTAGCAGACACGAGAAACCTCAAGCTGTTGGTCAAGGAAACCCAGAAGACTCTCAAAACAACATAAGCTATTGCTGTTGCTCTGGGTTGCTTCCTGGAAGTGCAAGTCCTTGTTGCTAAAGACACCACACACCTTGGACACAAGACTGATTTGAAATAATGTTGTTAATACTTCTAGCTGAACCCATGAAATCTCAACAATATTGATGTCTAAACAAGCCCTGAAAACTGACAATACCAGTCACATTCACATGCCAAAGTGAATTCACATAAGGGCCCACTCCAAAATGAAGAGCTACAGGCAATTAATGGTTGCCAGGAGAGGGAGAATCAGTCTGCTCCAGGAAGAAGCCCCTGATAGGTTATTCCATCACAAAAGCACAGCCCTAAACTCATAAACATATGAGCAACACTAAATGGACCAGTAGTTTGTCTTTATGCAAGTTGTCTTTGTAAATGTATACCTATAAATATATGTATCAATAAAATTAAATATTAAGAAGTTAAGAATTTGAGAAGGAGTGGAGGGAACATAGGAAACATTGGAGGAAGGAGAGGTGGAGGCATGATGTAAATACAGGACTCATATTTGAAATTCTCTAAAAAAAATTTTTAAATAAACTTTTAAAGGAAAACAAGGGACTGCAAATGCTGGCGGGGATGGGGTCTGAGACGCCGTGGGAGGAAAGCACACCTGACACTGTAGATCTTGTCAAAACCCATGGCTGGTGAGGACATAGACTTCATAGAGGGAAACCAACTATGGCTGGTCTGTCACATATGTGATCAAGCTGCCCTCTCGATGTCTGTGTTTATTGTTTTAGATTCCCGCTTGGCTCAGTCTTGCTCAGGGAAGCTTCTTTCTGCTGTGGACAGCAGTTAGTGCAGGGACTCATAACTGCTCAAAGTGCTGAGAGAAGTGACTGGTGAGTGCTCAGCCCTAGACGGGACATCTGTATCACCCCTTCTGAAGCTCAGGGAACGTGGCAGAAGAGACAGCAGAAAAGATGCAGGAGCTGGGAGATGCGAAGGAGCGCTCTGAAAACTATCTTTGGGACCTAACGCGGGCACCAGAGTTCTGAGCTCATAGCAGTGTGGTTATCTGCACAAGGCCTGGACAAACATGGCAGGCAACGTGGCTTCTTGGATAGGGGATGGATTCTTGGCACTCATTCATCCCCTCCCTAAGTAACTATTGGAAGTTGTGGTTGCTGAAGCGGGGGAGCTATTTTCTTCAGTGGTGTAGCCACTGGTGAAATGCCATGCTGCAGTAAATAGCCCACCACTCACTCTCACCAGAACTCAAATTATACCCAGGAGCCTGAAAGGAGGGAACTTCTCGGGAAGATGAAGGACTTCAGAGAGAGCAGGAAGGAGATAAGTAAAGTAATGGGTGGATATGATCAAAATACATTATATACAGGTACGGAGTTGTCAGAAATAAAGTTTTAAAGTCAAACAATTTTGAATCTATGAACAGCTTTTCCATCATATATATGAGAATGAAAGTAACTCGGGATGGGAGGCGGAGCTAATGTGTAAGGTGCACAATGACATCCAGGGAACAGGTCTTGGTACATTACTGTAACAAGTATCTGAGACTGGATGTTTATAACGAGCAGATATGTATTTCTTAGCAGTTCTGAAGTCTGAGAAACCCAAGGCCAAACCACTGCTGTATTAACAGAACCCTTTTACCAACTCATCCCATAGTGTAAAGTGGGGAGATAAAAAGAGAGGAAACGGGAGCAAGGAAGGGAGAGAGGAGAAGGCCACTACCGTGTTAACAACGTTCCTTACTGTATAAGAGTCTCCCAGGAAGCTGTGGTTTGGTTTTGAAGGCATGAAGAGGTCATGGAAAGCAGCAGAGGCCTGGAACTGGGGGAGACCAGAAGAGGCATCAGTGAAAATGCAGCCAGTGTAGCAATGGAAGACCCAGGACTGCAGGGGCCATGAAGAAGCTGAGGTTTAGCATCCTGAAGAGAGTCCCAGAGATGCTATTGGTGAAGGCACAGCCAAGTTGCAGCAGAAGACCCCAGACTTTGGAGATGCCAATACCCTGGGACAACTGACTATCACGAGCCGCAGCAGCAGTGGAGTGGAGCCAGCATGAGCTTAGTTAGCAGATAAGGTGTGTGTGCTGCAGAAGGTGAAGCCGGAGCAGTGATCCAAGCCCTTTGGAGGAGCCCGGAAGACTGTGTCGATCCCAGACACTGGGTACTGAGTCATGAAAAGCTGGAGTTTGGTCTTGTTTTGATTTTATTGTGACTGCGCCCTGGTCCTTCCCTCTTAAAGTAAGAAAGCATTTAGCTTAATTTTGATTTTACAGAAGTCACAGCTGAGAGACTTTGCACTTTTAAAAGACATATTGGATTTTTAAAGGGATTGAACTTTTAATGTGTTTGGCTTTGTAAAGGCTGCAGAACTTTTTAAATTGTTATTTTTAAAATGTGATTTTAATATTAACTTAATTCAATATTAAATATTAATATTTAATCTGGGGACAAATGAAAACGGAAAGGTTCTAATTGAAAAGTACTGTATGCGTCTATCAAGTGGACAAGGGGTCAGTTGAACTGGCTAATTTTATGTCAACTTGACACAAGCTTAAGTCATGTGAGAGCACGGAACTTCAACTAAGAAAATACCTTCATAAGAGTAGGATGCAGGCAGGCCTGTAGGACATTTTCTTTACGGTGAATGGAGGGGGAGGGAGGAGGGCCCAGCCCAGCCCATTGTGGATGCTGCCATCCTTGGGCTGACAGTCCTGCTTCTATAAGAAAGCAGGCTGAGCAAGCCACGGGAAGTAAGCCAGTAAGCTGCACCTCTCCATCAGCTCCTGCCTTCAGGCTCCTGCCGTTTGAGTTCCTGTCCTGACTTCTTTCAGAGATGGGTTATGATGTGGAAGGGTAAGCCTATCCTGCTCGACTTGCTGATGGTCATGGGTCTCATCACAGCAATGGTAACCCTCTCTAGGTCAGCCTTCATGTTCCAGTCCTCTCTTAAATGTCCTCTCTCCCTCAGCACTGCCACAATAGCAATCACCTGTCGAGGTAAGGTTTGAAGGAGACCAGTATTCCAGACCTTAAAAAGAGTGAGAAGAAGCTCTCTGCCCCTCAGCAGACCTTCGTTCACCTAACCCACCACAAGCCCAGCCAGCACTGAAGCTGCAGTAAGTCTTCCCATGTCCCCTCGGCATGAAGATACAGCAGCCCAGAAAGATGGGGACCTGGGGGAGTCCCAGACCAAGTCCAACCGCCAGCACCTCCTGTTCCCAAGCTCCAGAGCAGGACTCCAGCCAAAGCCTCTTTGAGATTCAGCTTTCAGCAATTAAAACATTTGTCAAAGAAGATTTAACCCAGCATTGTGAAGAGCTCTGTCAGACGCATTTGGCTCAGTGCGTTTTAAAGTTCTGCTAAATGGCTACTCCCAACAGTAATTCAATTACGTTACCATGGCTTTAAACAAAAACAGTAACTAGAAAGATGTTGATGGACCAGGAAAAATCATTTTGAACCACAGTTATTACATTTGAAAAAAAGAAAGAAAAATTACATCCAAACTGCAGAATGTATCTCTAACATGAAGACTCAGAAACCCAGGAGTCAGAGAAGAGACAAATGAAAAAAAAAAAAAAAAAAGTAACCATGGCCATGCCAAACTGTGGAAAGGGGCACAAATTTTAAGCCAGCATCCATAAGCAGCATTTGCATTTCTGTCCAATACACCTTGTCCCTTGAATCAGCGTCTGAAAGAGCTTATGTAAATTGAATTGGTGAGTCCGGACTCACTGTGTAAGCAGAATGCACCCGCTATTCTGTGTCTGACTGAAAGCAGCAGAATAGTAAAAACAACGTATAAATGCACATACATGCAGAGGTGCCATAAAAAAGTATAAATGCACATACATGTACAAGTGTCATAAGAAAGTATAAATGCACATATGTGTGCAAGAGCCATAAGGAAGTATAAATACACATGGATGCAAGTAACGTAAGGAAACCTTCGCTTTCTTCGCAGACTTTACTTTTGTTAATGGTGGCCTGAGGAGAAGTGGACGCAGACAGCGCACAGTAAGCTGTGAAGTGCTTGGGAGAGCCTGCACCATCGGGGACTGCTGTGAGAACACGCAGGTGGGAGGAGAGGAAGCGCACAGGAGAGGATATGAGGGTGAGGCGGGAGGGAGAGTAGGGGGGCAGAGAGGATAGAGAGGCCGAAGGTGGGGAACTGGCAGGAGGTCAGAAAGGAAGAATAGCCTGGCCTGGCAAAGTGGGCAGAGAGCTTGGCTGAGTCCCCAGAACAGACAGGTCAGGGAAGGAGGAGGGAGGCAAGGAGGGTACTGAGAGCCTGGGTGAAACTGGAGAGGTGAGTTCACCGAGGGTGGTGAGCAGGGAGACACAGTCTGAACAGGGCCTGGGTGAAGGCAGACATGGCAGGTGTGGACCCAGACTGCTGAGGAGTAAATAGTGCCGTGGGAAGCCAGAGAACCATACGGCAGGCTCAGGCCAAACCGGGCCCACAGGGACCAAGACTTGTTTGTCAGCGAACCTGGTGAGTTAGTAACTGAAGACCTCACAAGCCAGCCCTCCCCGGAGGGCTCTGGAAGGCCCTGGTGCCCAGAATGGACCCTTCCGCCTTAGGCTTCCCTGAGGCGCCACTGTTCTGTCCCCGGGGAAGCATCAACATTACCTCAGCCTCTGGGCTGAGGCCTGTGCTCTCGCTGCTGTCATTTCTCTTCATTGCCGACTAACAAAAAATAAACTTAAACAATCGTCTTAAAGAATCTTTTAATGAAGCCAAACTGTGCCTTTTGTTCTTGGTCCCAAGTCAGCTCAGGAGGATCTTTTCATTTGGAAGGATGGAATTAAGAATTTTCAGCAGGGAATGAGAGAGATGGCTCAGTGGTTAAGAGCACTGATTGCTATTCCAGAGGTCCTGAGTTCAGTTCCCAGCAACCTCATGGTGCCTCACAATCATCTGAAATGATATCAGTGCCCTATTCTGACAAGTATGCATATATCCAAACAGAATACTGAATACACAACTAATAAATAAATTTAAAAAAAAAAAAAGAATTGTCAGTAGATTGGGGGAGGGAAGATGAAGAGATGGTTAAGAGCACTTGCAGCTCTTCCAGAGTACCAGAGTTCAATTCCCAGCATATACATTTGGCAACACAGGACTGCCTGTCACTCTAGCTCAAAAGATCTGATGAACTCTCTTGACCTTGGTCAGCACCTACATGCACCTGCACATACTCAAATATATAGACAAAAACATACACATAAACAATTTTTAAAGACTCCAGTAGACTTTAATGCTATATGTACACAGTTCTAAAAGCCCTGAGTAGGATGAAGACGTGCAAAGAAACAATGATACTGTGGTGGTTTGAATGAGAATGGCCTCTATGGGCTTCTATATCTGGATACTTGGGCGCTAGCTGGTGGGACTGTTCGGGAATGATAGGAGGTTGGGCCTTCTTGGAGGGTGTATGTCACTGGGGGAGGGATTTGAGGTTTCAAAAGATCACAGCATTCCCAGTTAACTCAACTCTCTGCCTCTTGCTTGTGGATCAGATGCAAGCTCTCAGCTGCTACCTTGCCATGCCTGCCTGCCACCTTGCTCCCAGCCATGATGGTCATGAATATACACTCTAAAACTACAAGCTCCAGAAAAACTGTTATAAGTTGCCTTGGTCAGGGTGTTTGATCACAACAATAGAAAAGTGACTAGAACAGACACAAGCAAAGGGAACATGCGATCTTCATTGTTTCAGACTCCCATAAAACAAAGGCCAACACATGAGTCCTGCAAAAAACACAGAGAAGAAAAGATTGAAGAGCCTGAGCGGTCTTCATGTATTTAGGAACAAATAGGTACAAAATCCTCATCTTTGACAGCATCAGTCCTCAGTTCAGACTATTTCAGAATCAATCAATCATGAATGCAATCATGAAGGCGTGTCAATTCCAAACTCCCCAGAAAACTCACCTCTGCTTAGTCTAGAGAGATCATAGGGAGCCTGGGAAGTGTACTGCCCCAAGATCAAACTGAGGCTGCCTGAGTCCTGTCTGATCATCTATGCCTACCTTCTTCAAAATGGCAAGTAGCCATTCTGTCCTTGCAGCCTTACTGTAAGCATTACAAAGTAAGAGACACACATGGCCAAGATAGTGCCCAGCACACAAGAGAATTGCTATACACAGCTGTTACTGTTGCTTCTATTGTGAGGTCCCAGACAGGATTGAGAGTTGGAGAGATGGCTCAACAGTCAAGAGCACTGTTGCTCTTGCATAAGACCCATTTTTGATTCCCAGCACCCACATAGCAGCTCACAACCATCTGTACGTCCAGTTCCAGGGATCTGACGCTCACTTCTGACTTCTGCAGACACTGCATGCACAAGGTGCACATACATGCAGGCAAAACATTCATGCAAAAAATTAAAACTACCTTGAAAAAAGGTTTTAATTAAAAACAGAATTGCAAAAGGCGGGCATATACTTAGTGATAAACACATGACTAGTATATGCAAAACCCAGAGTTCTGACACCAACATGTGTGAGTGATGTGTGTACGTGTGCATCTGCATGCATGTGTGTGCATGTGTATACATTTAAAAAGAAGCAATTCCAAGAAAGAGACAATTTTGCACATTCAAGGCCATAAATGGGGAGGCATACTTGAAAACAGAAATGGAAGAAATATTTTGTTCTCTTCTGTTTTGGGGGTAGGGTTCTGTTATGTAACCCCACTATCCGGCACTTGCTGTCCTCCTATCTTGCCTACTTCAGTAGCTGGCATTACATGGAGAAAACATTAACTCAGAGAATTACAGAAGCTATGTCTCACTATATGTTACTCGGGATCTTTCACAGTACACAGAAAGGGAAGTCCAGATCAGCCTGGTCTAAAAACAAGTAGAGCACATAGTTAGAATTTCAAGAGTCAAGAGGAATTGAGACGTGGCTGGCCCGGAGCTCCCTGTATCATGAAGTTAGCATCTCCTTCCCTGTGTCCCTCTAGTGACTCCAGCTCTTCCACTAAAAGAACTCAGTTGGGTCCTCAGTTTCCTCCCAAACCGCAAACAGCAAAGAACTGGAAAAATTCAAGAGAACATGTGGGCAAGAATAGACTCCTGAACACTTGGCCACTGGCGGCTGCTGACTTCCAGTGTGGCTTCAAGGGCACAATCCCAGCCACTAGATAATAGATAACTGTGTCAGCTACAGCACCCTTGTCACGTGCGTGAAGGTGGGCAGCGAGGAGCATGTATTGACTGAATTAAGTGTCCAGCTTGACTAGCTGGCGTTGTGACTTTTCGACCAAGCGCTTGGATGCCAAGTGTTGAAGAGCCAGGCTGATGGCTCCAGGGGACTGAAGCAGAGGATAGGGTTCAGAAGGCTGTGTTCTCACTGGAACTAGGAGGGGGTCAGGAGGCCACACGCTAGCCTTCCTCAAAACCGCTTCCCTCACATCGGCCTTCCCCATCCTGATTTCACAAGCTACCCAGCTGACTAAATTCTCCTAAAATCCTGACAAAACATTTCTTATCCAAGTCTGGTTTGTTTCCAAAGGTGAAAAAGTCCGAATTATAAAATATTGCAATCTCTCAATGAAAGTAAACATGGGAGAATTAGGTGAAACATCAAGAACGTTTATAAAAGCTCCTTCACGGAATGAAGAATTCCCGAGAGCATTTTGTCTCGTTTAAATTAATAACTTACGCTATGATTAAAACCTTGTTTGTATGACTCCTCTAGTTACTCCACATCATGAGCAAGACTGAAGTGTGGCTGTGTGTGTTGACAGCTCGGGACCCTGCTGCCCTTTTCCATTAGGGATGAGAGGTCTCCTGCCCTTACCCGAGGCTCCGAGCCATCAGCGCATACCTCTTCGGAGTCCTGGGAAACTTCGACTTCACTTCTGCCCTGGACTGAAAGTTCGTATGGATTTGTATGTGTGTTCTTGTGCACAAAGTGGGAGGAAGCATGAAGAGGTTAGGGTGATAACATGGGGGTAGAGAAGGGATGTGGGACAGGGACAACTTGTGGGAGTCAGCTCTCTCCTTCAGCTATGAGGGTTCTGGGGACCTAACCCAGGTCGCCATGTTTAGCCCCAAGCACTGAGTGAGTCATTGGCTACAACGTGTGTTTTTATGTTTTGTTTGCTTTAGTGGTACTGGAGAGTGAGCCACAGGAGTTGTACTTTCAAGGCAAATACTACATTCCTGAGCTCTATCCGTAGCCCGTTCCTAGTCCCGTGCCTTTATCTTTGGAATACCCAAGACAATTAGATGAAGACAGAGGGAGATGTTTCACATCTCTTAGAATTTGCCTTCTGGGGTCATTGAAGGGCTATAGGCACAACTGCTTAGTGGTTCTGGGTTACTTTGCCAAGCACTTCCTTCAGTAATGGCTCTCAGGGAAGGATTTTGTAATTTCTCGATATATTTTTCCCTTCTTTAGTAGAACATCTTGTATTTATTCTTTGATAACATCCTTCTTTCCATTCCATGTCCTCCTCTTCTTTCTCCACTCTGTCCAATTAGTGCCGCCCGCTAGAATGTCGGCTGATCTTGTTCTGGTCTTGCACAGATAGCCACCGTCAGAGTGGGCTCCCAAACGCAATGGCCACGTGATGTCCAGAGGACAGCATGTCCCAGCCTCCTCCCCGTTCTTCGGCTCTTTTGTTCTTTCTGCCCTCTCTTCCTAAGTGTCCCCGGAGTCTTGGGTGGGGTGTGTTGATACAGATGTCCCATTCAGGGTTGAACACTCAGGACTCACTTCCTCTCTGCACTCTGGCCTCTCTGCACTGACTGCCACCCGCTCCAGGGAGAAGCTCTCTGGACTAGCTTGAGAGCAGCAGGAATCTACGTGTATTAGCATAAAGATTTAGAAGGCAGTTTGAAAACATGTCCACTTAGAAAGACAACAGTAGTAGGGCCGATGACCTCCCAGGCACGAATTCCCTCCTGGGGAACAGGCCTCAGATCCAAACCTAATTGGTCAAACCCACTCACTGCCATGCCCCCTTCGGTGCCTGTCTCCACACGGGCTCTCACCTCCACTCAGCAGGTTCCTCTCTACTTTGTTTCCACTTGCAGCCAACGCGGCTTGTCTTTGGCTGGCAGTGGTTGCGTGGCTCAGGCAAACAGTTCTCCATCACGATGCAGCTCTTTAAAGAATTGCTTATTTGATTAGCTCAGTATTAACTGAGATCCTCACATCTTTGTTTTTGAATGAAATTAACCTGTACAATTTTCTCTTCTCAGAGTTCTTTTTCCTGATGTGGACCATGGATATCTAAATCAATAGGACACGTGTGGCCAGTTTTCTTTTTCTTTGGGGGCAGGGAGTTTCTTAGGTTTATTTTTTGTGGTTTGGGTTTTTTGTTTCTTTGCTCTGATGTTTCTGGAACAGTGTAAATAACAGACATTAACAATTCCTTTAAAGGCAATAACTTTTTAGTAGCCATGTCAGTTCCCACTACTATGACAAGTCAACCTAAATAATCAACTAACTTGAATTCGCGGGTTCTTCCATTTCAGCCCATAGACATTTGATTTGGCCCATTGCCTCTGGCTCAAATCTGCACTGGGGCTTCACAGTCTCCCATGGCCGATACATGCAGCAAAGAAAGCTTTTCACTTTGTGATGGGCAGAAAGAAAGAGAGAGGAAGGAAGGCCCAGTGTCCCAATGTCCTCTTTGGGCATGATCCACAAAGACCTGTCTTTTTTTTTCTAGTAGCATCCACTTCATAATAGCACAATGAGCTGGGGACCAAGTCTTTGACATGTGGCCTTTGAGGATATTTGGGACCCAAACTACAGCATAGTCTATTGGGAAAACTTAGAGGCTGTGTGTTAATTACAGAAGTGTCTCTTCTACAAGGACAAAAGAAAGAGCCCCCAAGATTCCTAATGATGGAATCTTCAATGATGGATCTAATGATGGATCATCCAAGTAGGGACCTGGCTGTGTATTGAGGATTGCCCCACCTGAGACTCTGCTCTCCGCTGTGTTTGCAAGGCCCACACTGGTTTAGTAACCTTGCTGTCCCTCCCTGCTCATCACTTCACTGAAGAGGAAGAAGAGGAAAGAGTAGAACCATAGGACTCCAGGGTTAGGCAATTTCCCAAGATACACCTGACCCTGCAACTCTGGAGCCCCAAGACACAGTGGTCGCCCTTGAGGAAATCCATTCTCATACCAGGACCAAGGTGAAAACAAAGGATTTGTGTGGGGAAGGAAGAGCCTCAGGTATGCTGCTGCCAGATGGGGAATTTCTTGGAGTCTGGGAAGCCACTAAAGACAAAGCAAGGGGAGGCAAAGTAACAGCAGGTTGGCAGGAAGGATGGCATCATCGAATTTAATTGAAAGAGACTGAGAAACCTGCTAGTCTTCGGGAGTTTGCGCCAAATGTGATGGTTTAGCAAGACGGAAGACAGCTACACACGGCCAGGCAGGGTCTCCGCTGCGGTGGCCTTGGCCGTCCTCCGGAAAAACTTGACAAGAGACCCATCTCGAACATCCTCGCTGTCATTTGACAGTTGATTTGGGGTCCTCTTTCCACAAGTTTCTAAAGAGGAGATAATAGACATTGCCACTCACACGCTCATACATATCAAGCGTATCTGTCACTTGTAAGCAGTAGGGTATTTACTAGCCGCGGGTAAGCCACAGAATATAGCATGATTTGAGTCTGCAGTACTAAAGTAAGCATTCAAATTCACAGTAAATGTCTCTGTCCCAACCATGCGAGTTATGCGCTCATATACGCTGTCACACAGAAAATAATATTACTTCCATTTGGTGTGCCAAATTAAATGAAATGGGCCAAAAGATTATACTTGTCATGGTTGTCATGCTAAAGTAGACTGGTTTTAATGAAATAAACCAACCCAGAGTACCGTAGTCTTTAACCCAGTTCTTGAAGCTATCCACACCAAGCTGCCAACGGTTTTCCAGTTCTGAAGAGCAGAGTCTTTACCATGATTTTACTAAAGCTACACTCAGAACAACTGGCGTTTACAGAGCTGCCAGGTTCATTTCGCAAGGGACTTTCCCAACGCCACCCTGCCAAGCGATTCTTAGCTTATTACACTGATAAGAGAACCCACATTAGGTGAACTTTGTCTCTCCCTTAAATATGCCAACTCAAAGATAACCAGCCTGAAAAAGCCACAGAGAAGCATCATTTTATGTTTACTTAAAATATATGCTTATCTTTATGTAAGATCTGTGAGTGTGGGAACACATATGTACATAGAATATGTGCATAGTTTGAGTGAACCTAGGCCACTTGGGCTACTAATGGAGCCCCCAAGAGCCATAGACTGTCTAGCAAAAGCCTTAGTACCAGGCATGGTAAACATCTCTTCAAGTTGTTGACCAGGAGGGTCCAAGAGACTGTCAAAATAGAATGAGCTTCTGCCATTGCCCTTGGTTGCTTCCCAGAGCTTGATGCTCAGAGCCTGTTACTGAGGACTCCACAAATGCCCAACGCAGGACTTGGAGCATTCAAGCAGGAACTAACCTAGATGTCTCTCCTTGAGGACTAGATCTCATAGTATCAGAGGGTGCTGTGTAAGCTGCCAAGAGAGAAAAGCAATCAACAGTCTGACCAACCTCAGTACCTACAAACCACCATGACCAGCATGGCAAGAGATGCCCAAAGATGCAGTAGTGGCACTTACGTCCTGGGGCAGCCAACAACCATCTAATTGGACTTTAGACCCACTCAGTAAGGGGGAACTCATGCCTGGTGCTATAAATCCAGCCAGCTACCTGTCTGTGGCTGGTGAGTTCATGGACCTTAAAGGAGAATACATACTGACACTCTCCGAAACCAGTCTTCCTAACTGCACAGCAAATACTCATCCTCACAACCACATGTAAGTGAGGCTCTTACCCCTCATCCAAGAAGCTTACAGAGATCATCACAGAAGCCATAGTGGTCAAAATATAGAGAATACCAACTGATACATCTGTAACACAGCCCCTATACTTAAGGCTCAGGGGTCATCGTGGAAGGAGTGCGGATGGGTGTTGTAAGAGCCAGAGGACCGGGACTTCTGCTGTGAGATAGGGAAGCTGTACCTATGAAATCTCAAAAATACAATCACCTGAACAAGACCTACACAGGACGACACCAGTTGACATGTCAGTGCGGAAGAGGAAACCTCATAAGGCCCCACCAGAGATGAGGAGCTGTAGGCTACTAATGGCTGCTGAGAGAGAGAATCAGTCTTTCCCAGGGGCGAGCCCGATGGGTTAGTCCCAAGCGGTCAGTCCCAAACACATACACAAACCAAGGACACTAAATGGGCTCAGCAGACTGTATTTGTATGTGTGACAGTAATAATTAATAAAAAGTCCTGAATTTAAGAGGAAGTGCAGAGGACCCAGGGGGAGTTGGAGGGATAAAGGGAGGATAAATAATGTAAATATGATACCTATGTATGAAATCCTCAAAAAAACTAAAATTTAAAAATAAGCATAAGTGGAGCTGGAGAGATGGCTCAGTGGTTAGGAGCATTGACTGTTCTTCCAGAGGACCTGAGTTCAATTCCCAGCAACCACATGGTGGCTCATAACCATCTATAGTAAGATCTGGTGCCTTCTTCTGGCCTGAAGTCATAAAATAAACCTTTACAAATAAACATAAGTAAATAAAAACACATTTTAAATTTTTTTAAAAAACCAATACCGAGACCTTTTCAGAAAATTTGTTAGCTTGTGTCTCGCCTCTTAAGAAGTCACTTCAAGGCGGGCGGTGGTGGCGCACTCCTTTAATCCCAGCACTTAGAGAGGCAGAGGCAGGCGGATCTCTGTGAGTTCAAGGCCAGCCTGGTCTACAAAGTGAGTTCCAGGACAGCCAGAGACCCACAGAGAAACCCTGTCTCGAAAGAAAAAAGTCACGTCCTTATTTCCTCAATAGTTACACGTTGAGTGCTTGTTGTGTGACAGACATTGTCCTAAACCCCTGGGGATAACTGATTTGTAAACTGAACAGCCCTGGCATAGACCTCGCCAGTCACACTGCCATGGTGAAAGGCAGTGGGCAATGGATAATTAGCAGACAGATCAGATCTTTCAGTCATAGTATAAGAAACAGAGCAGGGGGTGTAAAGGACAAGTTGTAATATTAAGGAGGTTGGAGAATAACCCCAAGAAGAAAATGACATCTGAGCAAAGAATTGAAGGAGAATATCTAAGAGTGGTGTCCCAACAGTGCGATGTTCTCGATGCTTGTCTGGAGGTCAGAGAGCAGTAGAGACAGTGCAAACAACTGAGGTCTCCAGACTTTGCTTTCAGAAAGTCTAAGACCTTGCAAGATCCTGAGCAAAGGAAGAGTATGAGCTCGTGAGTGTGTAGGTGATCACCCCAGTCCTGGCGAGGGCAGGCTGCTGCTGGACGAAGCCAATACGGGCAAAGCTGCTAAGAAGCTCTTCCGTATTCTTTAGTAGCAAGGCGGTAGTGTCTTTGAACTAGACAACAGCAAAGGGAGGAGGAAGCTGGATTCTGGACATGGTTTGAAAAGAAGGACAATCATAGTTCCTACTAGATGGAAATTTTAACAATTGCTATGGATGTATCCAGAACATAGTACAAGCTATCGACCATTCTGCTATGGAGACAATAGCTTCCTCTGAGTTGGTCTGTTGAGGATGCTTCTATGGAGAACTTGGGACCACTGCCCAGGGGTTGCAAGCACAAGTTCTCAGAATCCAGTGAACCCTTGTTTAAGTTCATTGCCTGTTATTATTATCCAGAATGCCATGAAGTATGTCCCTTACACAATTTTTAATCAGCTGGGATTTTTTAATTAACATATAAAATGTTACATGTTTGTGAAGTACCATGTGGCATTTCCATACGCTAACATATTATGTAATGTTCTAATGGACGTCAGTTCAGCAGAAATTCTAGACACTGTTAAGATATTAGGAGATGCTCAGTTGCCAGGGTAAAAGTCAGTACATGAACGAAGGCCCTTGTGGGGGTTGAGCAAGAACACAGCCTTGGAAGGAATCACAGTTCCTGGAACCAGACCCCCGCCTGACAGAACCCACCATCCCCAAGGATGCTCTCCGGGTAGGGACTAAAGGAGGGAAATCCATTGCCGCCATCTCCCAGGGTTCTCAGGGACCCACAGTACACCAGCAACCCTTAGTGTGCTCCAAAAATACTCCAACAGTTGGGAGTCAACAGAAGCCCTTGGCAACCGACCCAGCGATTTGAAGCATATTTCTGTAAGGAGAGGAGAGAAAATGCTTTAAACATTTGTTCACACGGCATCTGCCACGATTTCTCAGCCTCACCATTGTATGGTAGATGAAGGAAAGGTAACTGGAAAATCAGCTCTGTTGAAACAAAACTTTATTTCTGAACACAGAAACTTGATTTTTGCGTCACCTTCAGCTGTCACAATAAGTGATCTTCTGTTATTTTCAGTCACACATAGAGACACGGCAAAGCAATTGACAGTATTTACTACTGTTGCGGAAGTCTCAAGTCGGTTCCCAGCACCCACATCCATCAGCCCACATCTGCCTGTGACTTCAATTCCAGGGCATCAGTTGCCCTCTTTTGACCTTTGGAGGAATACATATGCATAAATTAAAAAGCAGTCAGGAGGCAGAGAACTCTGTGAGTTCGAGGCCAACCTGAGCTACAGAGTGAGTTCCAGAACAGCCAGAGCTGTCTCAAAAAACAAACAAACAAACAAACAAACATAAATAAATAAATAAATTGTTTGTTTGTTTGTTTGTTTGTTTTGATTTTTGTATTTAAAAATCATTCTGGTCTTGCTGCCAAACCCAAGCAGTAAATAGTTCTGGTTCTTTGTAGTTTAAGGACCCCCTAGACTAAACCCTGAGTTCCAGTTAGCTGGACTGGAAGGAAAACTCCTGCCCCGGCTCCTTTGCACTCTGCCTAGCTAAGCACAAAGCTTTCTGTGGGGCTGGTTGGACCCTCCATAAAGACAGTTGTAAATCAATTGTGCCAGGGGCCCAAATCACAAGGCAACTCCGTTTCGTGGCTCTTTGCTGCCATCTACTGGAAAACCATTATACTGTTGCCGGCTTCAGCACCTATCAAGTTTGAATCCCACTTGGAGTCTTATAATGCTCAACTATGCAATTTAAACTTTGGCCCTTGGTCCAGGAAATACAAAAGAAAAACAAATCAAGTCATAGGGGTCCCAAAAGTCACTGTATACATTAAAAGAAGATCTTCGTTCCGTCACTTGCTAGTACTTGGGGAGACACATAGAGAAGGAAGGAAGCAATAGCTCATTGTCTCACCGGAGTTAGGTGGGCTGCGCGGACACAAGAGGGGTTCTGTAAATGGGTGTTGTTCTGTGCTACTGAAAAACCCACAGTCATGACGTCAGTTAGCGAGGTCGAGTAATGCAAGCTCCGTGCACGGCAGGGGAGGGCAAGCTCGTGCACCAATAAGGTCAATACAGCGCTAGAGTCTGTTAGCTTTGCAAACATGGCTAGGAATGTCGGGAGCGCCCCAGCGGTTCAACTTCCCTCCCACCTAACTTTAGGCCAGCACCCGTCATGCCCCTGCCTTGGTTTTCTCCGGTCCTTCGTGGGAAGCATGTGACTAGATGTTGCTGCCTTGTAAGGGCTGTGTAGTGTAACAGCATCGTAATTCAGATCAGCAGCCTTGCAGCAGGAAGGCTACAGGAGATTAAACAGGAGGCGAAGGGCTGGCAGAGGTAGTGACGTAGAACAGGCGCTCCACAGAGGACCCGTAGGGTCAGGCTTCTGGACCTCACATCAAATCCCCAGTGTCAAAATGATCAGCGGGGAAGGTCGGAGCTGAGACCAAACAAGATGTGTATGCAATGCTATAAAAAAGCTGTGAGTCCTACTGTCCTTTGAAGCAAGACCCCTTACCATTCACCTAGAAGTCAGGGAAGGCAGACATGGGGGTGTCCTGCTTCCTCTCTGGACACTGCTAACACTCATAGCAAGAGAGAAGCAAGTCAAGGCCCACGGCTAAATCGGCGTGACCCACAGAAGGTCAGGAAGCCATGGTGCCAGGCTTGGGGTCTGGGAAGGAAAGGACAGCATATGCAAACATCAGACCCAGTTCTAACACAAAACCATCCTGAAGAAGAGTAGGCAGGTCCCAGTGTCGTGCATCAAGACACTGGCTGTGGAACTCTGGGAAAGGGGACTTTACAGAGCAAAAGACAAAGTGACTTCGTTCACAGCCTCTCGTTCCAAACAGTGCTCTCCAGCTGTGGGGCCATAGACGTGAGAGGTGATGACAGAAAGTCAAAGGTTGGTCTGCTCACTCTCCTGTGCACGTATGTGTCATGAGAAGCCAAGGATGTCTTCGTCTTTCTAACTTTGTGTGTGTGTGTCTATGCTTATGTCTCATAAACACATCTGTCTATATATCTGTGCATACCTCCACCTGTAAATAAATGTCTGTATGTCATGTGTCCCCACATCTCTGTGTGTCTCTGCATGTTTATACTTCTGCATGCATTGTAAGTTTGCCTGTATGTATCTCCATCTCTTGATGTGTATCTATGCAGTGTGTCTATCTATGTGTGCATGTAGCTGTGTGTCTGGTGACTATGTCTCTGTGTGTCTGTGTCTACCTATGTCTCCATCTGTGTGTTTGTATCTGTATGTCTTGTGGGTGCCTACAAGTGTCTATATGTGGTTTTGCCCATGTATATCTTCTTCTCTGATAGCGTGCTTGTGTGAGTCCAGCTCTACCCGCCTGTGTGCATCTCCATATATGTCCCTTTGTGTATCTCTGTCTCTGTCTAAGTGTCTCTCCACTTCTGAGTGTCTCTGTGTCTCCATGTCTGATCTTTGCATCTCTGTCTTGGGGGGGGGCGGTAGATGAGGAGGAAAGAAATGAGTGGAAAGCCTGAAACAGGGCCCACTCTGTGGGCTAGCCTCTCCCTACAACTGCTTGGACAAAGTGGGACAGGCCTGCAGTGCACACATTGGCTCCATCATGGGGCTGTAGGGTGTGTCTAGGATGAAGACAGCAGAGAGCTCCCAGAGGGATGTACCATTGGTCTCAGGCAGCAGCAGAGAAACCAGAGAACCCCACACACACAGCAGCCCTCCCTCTATCATAAAGGTGTAAGAGGGCAGCCCTAACTTCAAGGTGACTGGAAAGCTGGGCACCACAGGGGTTCTAGACAGTACTGAAACTGGGCTGCACAATATTAATCATGGGAACCCTTGGGACCATCTCCACAGAGGTTTAGAGGTGTCCATGCCGCTCTTGCCACAGCACCCAGAGACTGCTCATGGACACTATTCTACAACCTTTCCCAGCCCTCTCTAAAAGTCCCAGATGCTGCAAAACTTGAGAGGGAAATAGGCAGGTGGAGACACCAAGGCTTAAGAAGCGGCAGTAATCCCCGGGCACCAAGTAGGTATTCTATGAAGCCTGGAACTCCCCTGGCAACTTCCTCCCGAAGAATAGGTGGAGAGTAGCCATAAAAGTTTAGCCTAACATGCATAATTAGTCACCAGAGTGGAAGAATTGGCCCTAAATTGGCTGACTGACCGCTCTCAGGCACAAAGGAAAAGCTAGTCTAGAATTACCGAGATAGCGGAGGTCACATTTCTTGATACCAAAGTCTCGCTGGGGTCATTGGCCCAGCAAGGACATTTCTCCGTCCGTGTAACCAGGATGGTAATTACTTCTCCCTTCCCTTGGGGAAGAGCCACATCCTTGTCACCTTCCAGCAAACTCTTCTTCACCCGTGCTAGGTTGTCCTCCAATGTGACAGCTAGCCAAGAGAAAGGGATGAAGAAAGTTCCATTTCCTCCTTTCTGATCTATGCTCCAGAATGGATCCCACTGTTTTGCCTCATAAACGCTGTAGTGGAGCCAGCGTTCGTGGGCGTGCCTGCAGTGCCCCCTGCTGTCGTAAGGGCGCAAAGGCGTCTGAGTTTGGGAAAGGTTTCACCCTCCAGGAACACTTGCTAGAGGATTCTCTAAGAAACTTGGAAATGACCGTGTGCCACCCACAGACTGGGACCTGAGCGCATACAGAAGTCCAAGCATAAACCTGCCAGGTCAACTGTGGGCACCCGGGATGGACGAAGAGGAGGCTTGAGAAAGTGACCTGTGTCTCAATAGGGACATACCGAGACACAGTGTCTGCGTGTTCGGCCCCACCCTATCCCATCCTCTGTGATGGGCATCTGCTCCATCCTCTGGTACATCCGTGAAGGAGCCTTGACAAGCAGAAGTTGGCTTTTTGGGAGTTCCAGGAAGTGGCGAGCTTATAAAGGGAACCTAAATGTTCTGCTTGTATAGAAGTACCTTTGAAGAATGGACAGGGGGGGCCACAAGAGTCACACAAGAGGAGTATAATCAGCATCGGCCCCCCAACTTCACCCAGATACTTCAGAAAGCCACCCAGTGTTAAATTCATATTGTTAGTCATCAAGTCGGTTGTGGGACTGTTATGCTCATGTCCTTTACCAAGAGACACATTACTTCTTCTGAAACACAGTTGAGGCTGCTATGAAGCCTTTGAAATGGCCATCTGTTTTTGCCTATTTCAGAACAAAAATCATTGCCTGTTTCTTACTTCAGTAAAAAAAAAATGAATGAAAATAAAGCTAATTTAAGTCTTGTTCGATAAGGACAAAAGGAAGAGAAGGAAGCAGTCCCTTGTACGCCCCTATAGAGTGACCTTATATTGTCCACGTCATTACCGCCATCACCTTTAAATTTCACAAATGCAAATCATAAGAAATTAAGGAGACACAAGAACTGTAAGAAATCTAGGACTCTCATTTGAATCTTAGAACATAATAAAATCAATCTTATAAAGAAAGCCAAGTAAATTAAAATAGCCAGAAACTTACGCTTAAATTAGTCCAGCATGTTGTAACAATATCCTTTATGTTGCAATTCCTTGAGTTTTCACCATTAGAAGAAGTAAGCAAAAAGACATGTGTAAATTTTGCAAACCTTTGGAAAGTCTAGAATCATTTCAAATCTTTTTTAAAAATTAAACGACATTTTGAATAACCTATCTTTGCTAAAGGATTCTCTGAGAAAACTGTGGCCTCTGTTATTCCCTGCTGCTATAATCAAAACAAGTAACATATAAAGTACAGAAATGAATTTGCCTCGTGGCTTCTGGAGGCTGGGAAGTTGAAAACCATGAAACTAACACTTAGTGATCAACTTCTTGCTGCTCCATAACACGACAGCTGGCAACGCGTGGTTCAAGCTCGCCATCTGGGGCCTCTCCTATGAAGCCACTAGGGTCAGCATGGGGCCCCACCCTCATGACCTCATTTAATTTCAGTTACCTCATCTGCTGGCTAGTTTTTATAGCAACTTGACACAGGGTAGCGTTAGTTTGGAAGAGGGATGCTCAGGTGAGAAAATGTCCCACCAGGCTGGTTTATGGGGAAAAGCCCATGGTTCATTTTCTTGATTGATGATTGGTGTGGGTCGGCCTATCACACAGGGGGTGGTGCCACCCCTGGGTGGATGGTCCCAGATAGTATCAGAAAGCAAGATGAGTAAGCGAGGAAGAGCAAGCCAGTAAGCAGCACTCCCCCATGGCCTCTGCATCAGTTTCTACCCCCAAGTTCCTTGCCTTAAGTTCCCGCTGATTTCCTCAGATGGTAAACCACAGGTTATAAGACAAAATAAGCCCTTTCATCCCCACTTTGCTTAAGGTCTTTGTGTTTTATCACAACAATAGAAAAGTAACTAAAACACCTCCCAAAGATATCCATTTCAAATACCACTAAATTTGACGTTGGGAGTTAAGGTTCCAACATACATACTTTGGGGGAGCACATTCAAACAATAGCAATTGTGTTAACCATTTTGAGGCTCAGCCAGATCTTTAACAAAAAGTATATATAGACACCTAGCTAAAGATCTTCCAAATCGGGGCTGGAGAGATGGCTCAGCGGTTAAGAGCACTGACTGCTCTTCCAGAGGTCCTGAGTTCAATTCCCAGCAACCACATGGTGGCTCACAACCACCTATAATGAGATCTGGTGCCCTCTTCTGGCCTACAGGTGGGATACTGTAAAAATAAATAAATAAATCTTTAAACAAAAAAAAAATCTTCCAAATCCATTTCTACCATTTCATGAATCTATAGACCCACACAGAGCTCTCTGATCCTTAGAGAAAACCCTGACTCCAAGGGTCCGAACTGAGTCTCAGGTATGGAGGAAGTGGATTCCTGTTGGAGGAATATTTGAGTTAGGAGGCTGAGTTAGCAACTAGTTGTCAGAGAGCAATCAGAGGGCATCAGAGGGCATCTGGAAGTGGTAGGAAGGGATTTGGAGTGGCGCAGCTTTTTTTGTTTGGTGGAGCAGAAGGATGCTCTCTTTCTGATACACCAGCAAGGAGGAAAGGTTAGCTAGGTGCCACTCAGCCTCTCTGAGCCAGCTGGTTTTCACTCCAGCCTTTGAGCCTTGAGTATTATTGATAAACAGAATGATCGAGATTTGGTTAAAGCTACTTTCGGTGGCAGTGGCAGAGCCAGTGCCTTGGGAACAGAATTCCCACCAGGCTGCAGCCTGAGAAGCAGGCCAGTAACTGCAGAGTCATGATGACTGGCTGAAAAAGCAGTAGATTAAGGCACAGCCACTGTGCAGAAGATAAAACAGCATTCAGCCGAGAATTTGAGGAGCTACAGTGACCACATCCCAACTTCAATCACGCTATGTCTTCTCTTCTGATCATTTGTAAGAGGCTGTCTTAGTCTGGATTTCTGTTGCTGTGCAGAGACACCATGACCCCAGCAACTCATATAAGGGAAAACATTTAACTGGGCCTGGCTTATAGTTTCAGAGATCCAGTCCATTATCATCACATTGGGAAGCATGGCAGTACTCAGGCAGACACAGTGCTGGAGAACGAGCTGAGAGTTTTACATCTAGATCTGTAGCAGCAGAAGGAGACTGTCACACTGGGCATGATTTGAGCACACATGAGACTTCAAAGTCGGCCTCCACAGTGACACACTTCCTCCAACAAAGCCACACTTCCTAATAGTGATCAAGCATTCAAACACATGAGTCTGTGAGGGCCATTCCTATTCAAACCACCACATTCCACTCCCCCGGCCCCCATAGGCTTGTCGTCACACCATAAGGAAGAAATGCATTCAGTCCCCTGTAAATGCAAATGAAAAAGCAGATCACATCTTCCAACATACAGTGCCACAGGGTGTACGTTATCATTCCAAAAGGAAGAAAATGGAGCATAGTGAGGAAAAACCGGACCAAAGCAAGATCAACAACCAGCTAGGCAAACTCCAAACTCTGCATCTCCATGTGTGATGTCAACACTCTTCAGATCTCCAACTCCTTTCAACTTTGTTGACTGCAACACACTTCATTTTCTTGAGCTGGTTCCATTCCCTGTTAGCAGCTTTCCTTAGTGGGTGTCCCACGACTTTGACATCTCCAACATCATGGGGTCTCCAAGACAATCCAGACTTTGCCTTCACAGCTTCACACATTGGCCTCTTAGCCAGAACCTAGAAATAACCTAAATGCCGCTTTTCGTCAAGATGGCGCCGAAAGCGAAGAAGGAAGCTCCTGCCCCTCCCAAAGCCGAAGCTAAAGCGAAGGCCTTGAAAGCCAAGAAGGCAGTGCTGAAAGGCGTTCACAGCCACAAAAAGAAGAAGATCCGCACATCGCCTACCTTTCGGCGGACCAAGACCCTGCGGCTCGAAGGCAGCCTAAATACCCCCGGAAGAGCGCGCCCAGGAGGAACAAGCTTGACCACTATGCCATCATCAAATTCCCCCTGACCACCGAGTCAGCCATGAAGAAGATAGAAGACAACAACACGCTTGTGTTCATTGTGGATGTCAAGGCTAACAAGCACCAGATCAAACAGGCTGTGAAGAAACTCTATGACATCGATGTGGCCAAAGTCAACACCCTCATAAGGCCCGACGGAGAGAAGAAGGCATATGTTCGGTTGGCTCCTGATTATGATGCTCTGGATGTTGCCAACAAAATTGGAATCATCTAAACTGAGCCCAGCCGGCTAATTCTAAATATACACTTTTTCACCATAAAAAAAATAAATAAATAAATAAAAATAACCTAAATGCCCCTCGACCGAAGAATGGATAAGGAAAATGCGGTGCATTTACACAATGGAGTACTACACAGCAGAAAAAATAATGACATCTTGAAATTTGCAGGCAAATGGACGGAGCTAGAAACCATCATTTTGAGTGAGGTAACCCAGACCCAGAAAGACATTATCATATGTACTCACTCATAAGTGGTTTGTAAACGTAAAGCAAAGAAAAACAGCCTACAAATCACAATCCCAGAGAACCCAGACAACCATGAGGACCCTAAGAGAGACATATATGGATCTAATCTACATGGGAAGTAGAAAAAGACAAGATCTCCTGAGTAAATTGGGAGCATGGGGACCATGGGAGAGGGTGGAAGGGGAGGGGAGAGGCAGGGAGAGGAGCAGAGAAAAATGTAGAGTTCAATAAAAATCAATTAAAAAAGAAGAAGAATGATGATCTGACCCATAGCTCTGGGAAGAGACACAAATATGAGCTTGTCCCTACCCTACACTTCCGCTGCCACCTTCTGCTTTGTAAGTGGCTCCGTCAGGAGGCTGAAGAAGAGCATGGTTAGCTAAAGGGCAGAAGCAAATGCCAAGAATGAAAATCTGTCCGAAGTCTACACAATAGTTCTGATTCAGTTTGGAGAGTTCTGGAGACAATCAGTGGTGGACACCTAGGCTCATGAAGGTAAAATAGCATCTTGAGTTAATAAATCAGATAATAATGAACTCAAACATAATACACTTTTGTGTGAAGGAACAAAGCAGAAGCTTCAGAGAACCAGACTGCTTGTTGACACAACATCAGCCTGAAGAAAGAGATAATAGCTGGGTGGTGGTGGCACACGCCTTTAATCCCAGCAGGCGGATCTCTGTGAGTTCGAGGCCAACCTGGTCTACAAGAGCTAGTAGCAGGACAGGCTCAAAAGCTACAGAGAAACCCTGTCTTGAAAAAAACAAAAACAAAAGAGAGAGAGAGAGAGTTACGAGCTGGGGGACTTCAGCTCCAGGTTCTTTTCGAGTAATATCTATGAGGACTCTGTGTCCTTCTCCCCAGAGAGTGATGAGTAACCAGACCAAGCAAGAGAATTGTTTTTATGATGATTCTTTACTAGCAACTTCAATATCCAATGCATCAATGGGGTTTACAATCTTAATAGGCATGGGGGACTGATGATGGGCAATACACAGGCAATTCAATATTACAATTATTAATCCTACTAAACCTAATACATAAAACCAATTCATAACTTTAATCTTGTTGAAGGAGCTGTGGGCTGTGTTCCTGTCACCCCAGCTCCTGGTCGCCTGGCTAGGTTATACCCCAAAATAACGACACACAAACTGTATTCTTTTAAACACTGCTTGGCCCATTAGCTCTAGCCCTTACTGGCTAATTCTCATATCCCGATCAACCCATCTCTAATAATCTGTGTAGCATCAGTCTTACCAGGAAAGATTCAGTATGTCTGACCTGGCGGCTGGCTGCATCGCGTCTGTCCCTGAGAGGAGCTGCCCTGCATCTGAGCTCACTTCCTCTTCCTCCCAGCATTCTGTTCTGTTTACTCCGCCTACCTAAATTCTACCCTATCAGATGGGCCAAGGCAGTTTCTTTATTGACCAATGAAATCCCACATCATAATCTAACTTATCACTTATCTGTAAAATACTTATTCATTACTTATCTATAACCTTAATACAACTTATCCATTACTTATCTATAAAACACTCCTTAACCTTAATTACCTATAAAACACTTTTTAACCTTAACTTATCCATTAATATTTCCTAATCTTATCAATTACCCATAAAATATCTCTTAACATTTCACACACTAAACTTATGTATTAACATGTCTATACTTTTCTCTTAACATCTCATACACACATGAAATAGCATCATACGACCTGGTATTCCCTGGCTTAAAAAAGGCTTTTTGAATTTCTTCAGGCTGGGCTCTTGTCTGTGCTGGGGGCTGGGTAGCGAAGATCGACTCTTGACCCTGTAGTCTGCACTCGGGAGATAAGGTTCTGATGTTCCAGGCTGGTATCTGGTAGGGCCTTGGACTCGACTATTCGGGTGACCGAGTCTCGGGAGACAAGGCTTTTAGTTCTCTACTTTCGAAGATGAGGCTTTGCTCTCAGGATGGCAAAGCATTCTGAAAGGCAGAGTATCTAGTCTGTTCTCGGGAGACAGACCTTCAATGTCCACTCTCATGGAATGAGGATTTGCATTCGGGATGCAAGGCATTAAATATCTGTTTTCGGGAGATGAAGCTCTGTACTTGGGAGACAGGGCATTAAATGTTTAGGCAAGGCGTTTAATATTGCTGCTTTTCGGGAGGCAGGCTAGGAGGATCTCTCTTTCCACGGAGGCCTGGTGCCAGGGCCATTGCGAGAAGTGAGATAACCGTCCTGCTTCAGCCACCTCTTTTAAGTCAGTTTGAAATTGCCCTTTGTTTGATCCTTCCGATAACCAGATGTCCTAGGTTATCAGTATCGACTGGCCACAGAAGGGTGGGGGTCCCTCTTGTGTGGCAAGATTATTTCATTACCATGGTTGCTGGGTGCAGCCCCCACATCTGGCAGGGCCAGATGAGTGTGGCAGCCTTCAAGCGGGCAAATGTTCTCTTAATATTTCACCTTAGTAATTTTCCATACCACACACAAGAAGAAATGCTTTTACATTACACCAGGTTACATTCATTCTTATTCTATAAATTTCCTGCTCTATCTACACTACAGATTCCCCTTTATTTATTCATTCAGAGGAATCTGCTTCCATGCTCATTACAGAGAGATAAGAGGTCAAAGGCACTGACATGGCCCTAGCCCAGGGTCCATAAGCCTTTCCAGAGAATTTCACCAACGAATAGGTTCTTCTTTCCAGACAGTCACTTAGCGGGGAGAGGCCTGAGAAAGCCAACTTTCTCCCAAGCCCTGGCCTCAATGATATAGCAGAGAGAGTTCGGAAAGCTGGGAAGGCAGCCTATGGAATGTGCAGTCACTGGCGGGGAGGAGCTATGCTCAACTGCTCTTCAGGCTGTGAGCCTGCATTTCCAACAGGGATGCAGTGAACACAGCCCTGAGGAGGAGGCACGCTATTCTCATAAACTCTCCCCAGAGACCCGTTCACGCAGTGCGCCAGCAGAAGGAGTCCTGAAGACATCTTCAGGAAGGTGGCAAGAAGTGGAGGCTTCCCTTTCCCTAAGCTGGCATCTCATGGAAGCTTCTAGAGTATTCACTCCGCTCACAGAATCCAGAGTCCTTTCTGAGTCGATTATTTAGTTGAGAAGTATGGACCCCATGGTTTTCATCTAGTTAGTATACACTTGTCTAATTTTCCTCCCCAAAGAAAATAATTCTGAATGTAATATATAACATATATATGGGATATAATATATATACATAAATATATATGTCACATACACTTTGAGAAACTTAGATACATATTGTAAAACATTAAATTAGAACTGTAGAGATTAAGTCCAAAAATAAACACATTTTCACATATTTTAACAGCCAGACGATGACTACATGGAGCCTGGTCCCTAGCAACTAGTGGTGTTCTACACAGACATCTGATGCCTGAACAAACGACCAAAATGTCAGCCTCTCTCCAGACATAGATGCCACGTACATGGCACACAAAGTAAGACCCAGTGGTTCTCCCTCCAACTACTTGAATAGACGCCCACCTTTTCTCAGCTGTGTGGCCTCTCTGGGAACTGGCTCATGGCCCCTTGCAATGTATTTCAGTAAATTTTCTTTGGTTTGGCTTTTTTTTCCATGTTCTGGGTACGTTATTTTAACTTCCTGCATTGCCTATGATATTTTAAACAGCAAGTGGTGACCCATATGGGAGATTAAAGAAAACCCTGTCAAGGCTAAAAAAAAAAAAAAAAAAAAAAAAAAAAAACTATATTCTACGTCTCAGATACGCCTCATCTCTTATTTTTGCTTCTCATTTAACTGTTATTTTTGCCTCTCTTTTCTGGTAGCTAACCCCAAAAATGCATTACCCCAAAACTGTTAAAAGCACCCCATTGTCTTAAGCTCCAGTGTCTACCCTTTGGTTAATATTTCCCTGAGAGGAGCTGATCTTGGATTTTATCTTTCTACCTCTGCTCTGTAATCACCTTGCTTTCTGCTCATCTTCCTTGGGAGAAGAAGAGGGTTTCCATTGCTTCCTCCTCGTTGTCCCATCCCAAGCTCCCTCCCACAGGCGGGTGAGGGCAAGACATGAAAGGCACACAAAATCCCATTCTTGGATCATGTGTCTCTGTGGATGATTGGACTGGCTGGTTTTGTGTGTCAGCTTGACACAGGCTAGAGTCATCAGAGAGGAAGGAGCCTCAGTTGAGAAACTGCCTCCATGAGACCCAGTTGTAAGGCATTTTCTCAATTAGTGATCAATGGGGGAGGATTCAGATCATGGTGGGTGGTGCCATCCCAGGGTCGGGGGTCCTGGGTTCTATCAGAAAGCAGGTTGAGAAAGCCAGTAAGCAGCACCCCTCCGTGGCCTATGCATCAGCTCCTGCCTCCAGGTTCCTGCCCTGCTTGAGTTCCGGTCCTGACTTCCATTGATGATGAATACCAGCAATACGGAAATGTAAGCCAAATAAACTCTTTCCTTTCCATCTTGCTTTTTGGTCATATGTTTCAGCACAACAACGGAAACACTAACTTAGACACTGATGATCACGAGGGAATGCCTCTGGAAAGCAGCCATTTAACTCCCTCTGTCTCCTGGCGCCAGGACTCCGGCTCTCTCTCTTCACCACTATTCCAGAGGAGCCAGAGGAAGACCCTTCCTCAAACTGAGTAAGCATTCCTCAACATTTCAATAGAACTGAACCCAAACTGTTTATGACACAATGTGACAAACTTAAGGTTCCCTGTATGATGGTGACTGTCAAATTGATAGGAGACAAGACTCCAGCCCTACCCTTCGAGAGAATTTTCAGCTTGGGTTAGCCTCCGAGCATACTGTGAGAAGTCATCATTATTAGGTACTTTGAGGTAGAAAGACAGACCCTAGAAGGGGGTGGCACCATTCCTAGATACTGTAGCTGAGCATTGGCTTTCATCCGGTCTTCTTCCTAACAGCAGATGCCCCTCGACCAATTACCTCAACTCCTTTTGCCATAATTTCCCTGCCATGATGGATTCCACCCTAAAACTGCCAACCAAAACAAGCCATTATTTTCTTTTAACCTTTTTTTGTTTTATGTGTTTGAGTGTTCTGCTCATATGTGAATCTGTTTACCCTGTGTGTGCCCGGTGCCCAAGAAGGTCAGAGGAGGGTGTTGGATCGTCTGGAACTGGAATTACAGGTGGCCATGATTGGGTTTTACTTTTCAATTGCGGTAAGATTTATTGAATTGTTTATTTTAGTTAGAGGAGATTTATACAGCCAAGGGGAGGTCCTGCGTTGGTTGTTGGGTACTGGAGTTAACCTTCTCTATGAATCAGTCATGTGCACGTGACCTTACCAGTCTGTCTCAATCTCATCACTCAAGATAGGGTTTCTCTTTGTAGCCCTTGCTGTCCCGGAATTCATTCGGTAGCCCAAGCTAGACTCGAACTCAACAATCTGCCTGGGAGTGGAGAGATGGCTCAGAGGTTAAGAGCACTGACTACTCTTCCAGAGGACCGAGTTCAATTCCCGGCAACTACACGGTGTCCATAATGAGATCTGGTGCCCTTTTCTGACCTGCAGGCAGAACACTGTAAACATGGTAAATAAATAAATCTTTTTAAAAAAAAAAGAAAGAAGAAAAGATCTTCCTGCCTCTGGCTCCCCAGTGCTGGGACACCACCACCTGGCTCAATGTGGTTTTCTTAAGATTGCTCTACAATAAGCAACATATACAATCCGTGACATGAGAGACAAAGGGCTTATCAATTTTATCAAGATACATACTTGTAAAAAAAAATTAAAAAAAAATTAAAAAAAAGATACATACTTGTATTTTCTGCTTTTTCTTAAGATTTATTTATTTATTATGCATACAGTGTTACGCCTGCATGCCAGAACAAGGCTTCAGATCTCATTATAAATGGTTGTGAGCTGCCATATGGTTGCTGGGGATTGAACTTAGGTCTTCTGGAAAAGCAGTCAGTGCTCTTAACCTCTGAGCCATCTCTCCAGCCCATTTATCAGGCTTTTAATTACTTGTAAAAAAAAAAAAAAAATCTTAACAACATCGGGATTTATTTCCAGTGTTTTATTATTTTTTCTTGTCTGACCATGTGAGCACCAGACAGACAAACGCTTATACACATAAATCTTTTCTTTTTTTTTTTTTTTTTTTTTTTTTTGGTTTTTCGAGACAGGGTTTCTCTGTGGTTTTGGAGCCTGTCCTGGAACTAGCTCTTGTAGACCAGGATGGTCTCGAACTCACAGAGATTCGCCTGCCTCTGCCTCCCAAGTGCTGGGATTAAAGGCGTGCGCCACCACCGCCCGGCTACATAAATCTTTTCTAAAAAATAAAAACAAAAGGGGCTGGTGAGATGGCTCAGAGATTAAGGACACTGCCTGTGCCTCCAGAGGACCTGCGTTCAATTTCCAGCACCCATGTGCAGTTTACAACTGTCTGTAACCCCAGTTCCAGGGGATCTGATACCTTCACACCAATTCACATAAAGTTTAAAAAATTTAAAAAAAGAATAGAATATACACAAATTTAAAAATAAATAATAAAAATAAAAAATAAAAACAAAGGCCAGACATGATGGTACACGCCTTTAATCCCAGCACTTGGGTGGCAGAGGCAGACAGATCTCTGTGAGTTCAAGGCCAGCCTGTTCTACAAAGTGAGTTCCAGGACAGCCAAAGATACACAGAGAAACCATGTCTCAATAGATAAATAGAAACAAAGAAGACAAGGGACACCTGAAAGTCCCTAAGAGTAAGAGAACAGCTGAACAGTTCCTAAAGAATCTTAGTTGGTCTTAACAGGAAAAAGAAAAAATAAAACTTCACTTGGGGCTACCGACACAATCTTAAACACCCAGCAATATTTTAAGACCAAGAAACCCATCCCCCAACTACCATAAAGGACTCCCGCCCCTTCTCAGCTGTGCAATCCTCTCTCTATAAACATGTCCACAGCCTCCTTTTAGTGTGTCAATAGAGTCTGTCTTTTGGGGCTCTGGGTAAATTCTTTTTACCACCCATAGCACCGGTCTTCCTTAGGGCATTTCACACAGTGAGAATAATTGTCTGCACTTACACACGGATAAAAATGTCAGTTTCACTATTGGCTTTATAGACAACATTAAGTAATTGGGAGGGGGAGATTTTCCTGCTTCAATTGGCTCTTTTCTTTAGTGAACAGTGAGTCTCGACATTTTTACTTATTTCTCTTGGTGTGTGCTGCTGTCGTTGGCCATATTTCTAATAACATGTTGTTTCCTTGTCTTGTTGATTTACATGGTGTATGTTACTGGGGTTTCCCCTAGCTTTGTCATGAGTTGTCTTCATGTAATGGTGCGGCCAAAGAGAGTGCTGAATTTTAATCTTTTGTTGTTGTTGTTGTTATCGTGGTTGCAAAAAAGAAATTCTTCACTAAGATTCAATTGTTCTAAATCTTTTATGGATTTGGGTTTTACATTCCAGATTTAATCTATTTGGAGAGTGACTTAGCAAAGGAGTTCATAGAACGTATTTGACATCCAAATAGTGAAACTGTCATAACATCATTTTCTGAATTATCTATCATTCTTTCCCCTAGTGTTCTAAAATGCCAGCGTGTCTTAAACAAGTATCTAAATCTACACCAAGAGAGTTTCCCTCTAGCCCTCGGCATCCTCCTTCCTGATGAGCTAGCCTTAAGATGCAAGTGGTAGCTGAGGACTAGAAGACCCCATTTAAGATCTGGGCAAGGACCAAGGATCTATGCAGGGAGCTGAGTCTTAATCTGAGTCTTTCAACCCCAGTCCTACCCACTCTATCAAATGGTCTAGGCCAGTAAGGCAGCTGGTAGGTAAGAATGCTCGCTGCCAAGCCTGACGACCCAAGTTCGATCCCCGGTGCCTGGTGGAAGGAGCGAACCCACTCACACAAACTGTTCTCTGACCTCCACATGCACAGCAAGGCACCCCACCCTAAACAAAATGTGATCAAATTTTTCAAAAACTAAACGCATGCATTTCCCCAAAAGGGAATCTGCAGATTTATAAAGGGAACAAGGTTATGGTCTCCCTTCACAACCATCTCTTCTTACCAAAGCTTTGTCAACTATTGTCTTGGCAGGATCTGGAACTTGTCCTAACCCCACAGCTGGTCCCACAGAACAGAGGCATTCTGTGAAGTTAAATGTTTTGTCCAGTCTAACACATGTAGATTTGGGGGGGGGGCATTGCAAGAGTAAACATTCCTTAGGGCTTTCCTTCACTCAACAGTAAGTCTACTGAGTGGGGGGCCAGCAAAGAAGTCACGGCTCCAGGGGGAGACAAAGCCCTTCAGAAAAGCTATTAGAAACGCATATAAAAAAGCGCAGTCGGTGGAAGCTTACGGCACTTTAGGGAGCTTTTCATTTTCTGAATGTTTAACAGCATCCACGCATCCCTCCCAGGGCGGGGGCGACTCCGAGGAGCTGCTTCTGTTCCCAAAGGCAGCTCTGTGGAAGAGGGCTATTCTGCCATCAGCTTGGTGACTTTTACAGTGTTCAAATCTCACCCCATCGGTCACACTTCTTCAGTTAAGAAGAAACTGTTGATGCCAACTCAGAGAATACTGTCGCCTCGCTTTCCCTCGGCTCCGAAGGTCTCCCGGACCCCGTGTAGGTGCCCTGGATTCCCCACCGGTCAGATTCCCGCCCTGGGTCACGCAACTAGTCCAAGTGGCACCCAAGTTCCGAAGCCTAGCGGTGGGGAGAAATCTTATTATAAACGGACTAGCCGGTGTTCCCGATTCTTTGTCCGAAATACTTGCTTCCTGCTTCTAACTCCTACAGAGAACCCTGAGTCGGGCGAGATTTAAGGAACTCGGCATCCCCAGACTCCAATCACCCCTCCTCCACAATAGCGCCCCGCCAGCCTCCGGCGTTTCTGCCGCAGCACCGCGGCGGCGCTTCCCACAGTGCCCCGGGGCGCGCGCAGGCTCCTGGGAGTTGTGGTCCGGCGCTGCTCGTCGCCGCTGCGGCTGCTACGGGCTCGGCGCCGGCTTTGTCTGTCTGCGGGCGGGCGCGCGCCGCTGCGGTGAGTGAGGCCCAGGCCGGGTCTGTGCGCCCGGGAGAGGGGCCTGTGTCATGAGCCCGCCGCCCTGGCCGGGGCTCGTGAACAGGCCAGGCCTGCCGGGCTGCAGTCGCCAGCCGCTGACAAGGGTGCGCTGGTCGGAGAGCGGGTGGGCCGCGGTCCGCTCCGGGAGGGCCCCGCTGCGACGTCGGGGGCCCCGCGAGCGTGGGAGGGGCCACAGGAAGGTCCAGCTAGGCCAGGAGGGTGCAGAGTCCGTGCCTACGGAGATGCGAAGGGAGTGGCGTTCAGTGTGGGGGTAACTCGCCCTCACCCACAAAGCTCTTTCAATTGCCTCGTTAAAGATTTCCTCAGACCCTAAAGATCATCCTGTCTGTCTGTCTGTCCTCCAGCCCCTCTCTCCTGAGAATGCTCCATTTTAGGCCTTGAATGTGTAGGGTGTGTCTCAAATGTAGGAGACTTTCTCGTCATCAGTTCTTCCAAAAGCTAATGAGATAGTGTTAACTTGTTTAGTAAGTGAAGAAAGTCGAGTCAATCTCTCAGGTTGCTTTGCTTCAGATCACACACCTAGGGAACCAAGGCAAGGATCCAAGTCTTGTCAGAGCCTACTTCTGAGCGGTGATGGCATTTCTAATAGGAAAAGCAGTGTTTCGTGTCGTGAAGCCACTTTCTTCCAATAGCTTCGAGATTGATTGCTCTGACCTGAGATCACGGTTCTCCCTTCGCAGTTTCCTGCTGTCGATCAGAGAGTCTGAAGACACGGTTGAGGGGATGTTTGATAGATACCTCTTAGCAGGTGGAGAGGTGGAAGTATGCGTTCTGTTCACGATTTTGACCTCACCATGTTTTCTAGACTCTCCAGTGGTAGAAGTCCAACCCCAGGGAGGTGGTACCAAGTGCTTTTCTTTGTGAATGTGCACGGGATTTTGTGGGTTCTATTTTTCATCGATACTGTCTTGTATTTCTCAGTGGATGCATTTGTGCCGTTTCAGGGGAGCCCTCTGTACTTTGTGCTCCAAGTTGGAAGTTAATCCTCTTGTCATCACAATAATGTGGCTGAAAGGGATAGTACGGCTGAATGGGGAGAAGGATCAGCTGCTTGGTTAATAAAACAGAATTATAGCGTCAGATTGCTCATTTATTGAGCTAGGAGTCCAGCACTTTGATTGGACATACTGAAACAAAGATTATACTGTATACCCCTGCATCAATAAAGTGTACAAATCCAGGAATTTGATCCTTAAATAAACATTCCAAAGGAGAAAAGTGATAGTTTGGATCTAGAGCCTGCTAAGAATTGCCAGAAGGTAACTAGAACTCTTTTGTTAGGTCCTTGTAACTTGAGGGGACTGGAAAGGAGCGCCTCCTTCATACCACTCAGGAAGGCTGAAGGTTGACTTCTTAGGCTTGAGGAGTAGAATCAGCAACAGTTGCCTGGGAAGTGGAGGCCCCCAGTCACATGTCAAGACCAAAGTACAAACAAAGAGACCTTAACTGGGGACTCTGGGGAAGAAGTCCACGCCTGTCTGCCCCTCTGCTTCCCGCTGCCTCCTTGCTCCTAGATTCATCTCTGTGCAGTCAGCCCTGCCCCTTTTGCCCACTTTGCAGTGGTATTACCTCATGCAGTCCTGATTTCCTGTGTTACACCCCAAAGTGGACCTCCTGGTAACGTTATCTTTCTCAATTATCCATTCTGCCCTCTGTTGTTTGTTCTTTGGTTTGGTTTATTTTATTTTCTGTCCCCCAGGTACTCAAGACCAGCCCATGGAAGAATCATATGAAGAAGCTGTGGTTAACGTCATAGAGCAGGAGTGGACATGTTTGGGTTCCCAACAGCTACCCTGCTGGACTGTCATGGAAGATATGCCCAGAATGTAGCATTTTTCAGTGAGTGAGTCAGCTGGTTGCCGGGATACCTTCAGAGGAGCAGAAGATGCTTTCATGTGGTGAAGCTTGCTGTTCTGCAGGGTTGCAGGGAAAGCCTACAAGCTGGAATTGGAAATGATAGTCAAAACAAAGCAAGACAACAGTTTGATATGGAGGTAGTCTTGAGGGTGTCCCAGGCCGAATGAGTATCGTTAACTCTCAGCTCTATCACTGAGTATGAAAAGAGAGAAACAAGGAAGAAGCTTCTCTAGGATGACCCCCGGAAAATGAATACTCATTCAACTCTACGATAGCTTAATAGACTGAAAGATAGCGTGACTTTTAAAAAAAGACATTCCAGTCATATTTACATTACGAAAGAAGTCACATAACTTCCTTAAGCTCCAGGCTTTTCATCTGTGTAATGGGACAGACAAGAGGCTGCATCCTGTAAGAATTCGAGGCATGACAAAAACTATCTGAAATTTTGCTGCTTATTTTCTGAGATCATAAACTACTGTCAGGAGGGCAGACTAGAATTGGGTGACTTTCATGCAGCCGGGGCAGTGTAAGCCTCAGGGCCTCTCTTGAATTGGTCTCTCCTTTACTTGATTTTATGCTTGTTTCTAAAGGGATGCTTTTGAGGTTTTCAAGCTTTAGGCCCTTCATATCCTGACTCTACCACCTATTTGGGGGTCACCTAAACCTTGGAAGGGAGAAGAAAAAAAAACTTAGGTAAAAGGCTCTGTGATTATCTGTTTAATTTTCATATTTTATGAGCCTATTTTTAGTTGCTTATAAAGTAGTCATCTTAGGGCTAGAGAGATGGCTCAGTGGTTGAGTACTGGCTGCTCTTCCAGAGGACCTGGGTTCAATTCCCAGCACCCCCTCCAAAAAAATAACAATAGCTGGGCGGTGGTGACACGTGCCTTTAATCCCACACTCGGGAGGCAGAGGCAGGCAGGAGTTCAAGGCCAGCCTGGTCTACAAGAGCTACTTCCAGGACAGGTTCCAAAGCAACAAAGAGAAACCCTGTCTTGAAAAAAACAAACATAATAATAATAATATCTACCTCCCAAGAATCTAGTAAGCTACATTAAATTTAAAGGCAGTATATAGCTATGGAGCATGCTAATATTTGAATCCCAGATAATACATCTATTAATAGTTATGTGACCTGTGCTCTCATCTGTAGCAATCTCAGGATGATTTTCAAGATTTAGTTATGCATGCAAAGTTCATAGTAATATGCCTGCGAGGGTTTTGTTTCTTTATCCCTGTTCTTGCTCAGCATGTTGGTGCATCTTACATGACTTCCCTCTCGTTTTACAGATGTGATGACAGAAGCCCACAAGTATGACTCAGAGGCCACAGGATCTTCAAGCTGGGATTTCCAGAGTTCGTTCAGAAGAGAGAAGGTGGAACAGAAGTCCCCAGATTCTAAGACACTACAGGAAGACTCACCTGGAGTGAGGCAGAAGGTCTATGATTGCCAGGAGTGCGGGAAATCTTTCCGGCAGAAAGGTAGTCTAACATTGCATGAGAGAATCCACACTGGCCAGAAGCCCTTTGAGTGCGCCCAGTGCGGAAAAAGCTTCAGGGCCAAAGGCAATCTAGTTACACATCAGCGGATCCACACAGGAGAGAAGCCCTATCAGTGCAAAGAGTGTGGGAAAAGCTTTAGTCAGCGAGGCAGTCTAGCTGTGCATGAGAGACTCCACACTGGACAGAAACCCTATGAATGTGCCATTTGCCAGAGAAGCTTCCGGAATCAAAGTAACCTTGCTGTTCACCGAAGAGTTCACAGTGGCGAGAAGCCCTATAGATGTGACCAGTGTGGAAAGGCTTTCAGTCAGAAGGGAAGCCTGATTGTCCACATCAGAGTTCACACGGGTCTGAAGCCCTATGCGTGTTCCCACTGCAGGAAGAGCTTCCACACCAGGGGCAACTGCATTCTGCATGGGAAAATCCACACAGGAGAGACACCCTATCTCTGTGGCCAGTGTGGGAAAAGTTTCACTCAGAGAGGGAGCCTGGCTGTGCACCAGCGAAGCTGTTCACAGAGGCTCACCCTGTAACCACTCTTCAGAGGAATTCCTTAGGAATTACCAATGCAAAACCCTCTGTTGCCAAGAAGTTTATCTAATTCTATAGGGTAAGTGGAAATTCTTCCAGAAGGACCAGCATTTCATAGAGCAACTGACTTTTTCCCTTCCCCCAAAGGAATATGAAAAATAAATGTCTTGTTTATCATTATCATGTATTTTTCATAATTTCTTTATTTTGGTCTAGTTTCCTAAGGTACACTCATTAATCTCTCATGTCACACTTGACCTTGTTTTTAGTATTTATTATAGCAGATACAGATTTTAGATTTGTGGCATATACCATAAGCCTTTTAAAAAATCAACTCCTGGGAGCTGTAAGGAAGGTCAGCCCTTCATCAATCTCAAGGTCCTTTTCTTCTGGATGTATTCAATTTAATCTACATTCAAAGACCACTGGGCAGAATCCAAGGGATAAATCTGTTTTACTAATCTTTTTATTAAAATTAATCATGAATCAGCTTAGTAACCTAGTAGACCGTTACTTTTTGTTTGTTTGTTTTATTTTGTTTTTTTTGAGATCGGGTTTCTCTGTAGCTTTGGAGCCTGTTCTAGAACTAGCTCTTGTAGCCCACACTGGCCTCGAACTCACAGAGATCCGCCTGCCTCTGCCTTCCTAGTGCTGGGATTAAAGACATGCACCACCACCGCCTGCCCAGCAACTATCTAATTTTCTAAGAATCCTGTACTTGTATGTTACTTTCTGCTAAGGGAATTCTACGCTCCCTGAGAAACATAATGGCTGTCACTCTTTTTTAAGTAACTTCTTTGGAGACAGTGGCAAAGTGTTGAGGTTGGGACTACCTAGAAAGAAAGGACTTAATTGTCATTATAGCTGAGTTTATACTAGTCCAGGAGCAACACTGGGCTCCTCCTACACACTGGCGATTTGAAAACATCACTTCCTCTTCGTTTAATTTTCACCTTCCAGGGATGAGATTTGAAGAAAATGAAGAGAGGAGAGGTTGGTTTTGTGGAGAAATTTTCTGTTCAGTCTGGAGCCACTATAAGTCTTCATGCTGAGTGTTTTTGTAAATAACTGATGAGTGGGGTATCGAAGTTTTCACGGTATGGGTTACTATCACTACAGTGGAACACCAAGACCAAAAGCAAGCTGGGTGGAAAGGTTTCTTTGTTTTGCTTTGTTTTTTTAAGATTTATTTATTGTGTATACTGTGTTCTATCTACGTGTACTCTTACAGGCCAGAAGAGGGCGCCAGATCTCACTATAGATGGTTGTGAGCTGCCATGTGGTTGTTGGGAATTGAACTCAGGACCTCTAAAAGAGCAGCCAGTGCTCTTAACCTCTGAGCCGTCTCTCCGGCCCTAGGCTTTATTAATCATCAAAGGAAGTCAAGACAGAAACTCAAGCAGGGCAGGAACATGGAGACACAGCTGATGCAGAGGTGATAGGAGGGGTACTGCTTACTGGCTTGTTCAGCCTACTTTCTTATAAAACCCAGGACCACCAGCCCAGTGATGGCACCACCACCCACAATGGGCTGGGGCTGGGCTTCCCCTCATCAATCGCTAATTAAGGAAATGCCTTACAGGCCTGCCAAAACCCACACACACACTTTTTAATACAACAGGTTTTCTCTGTGTAACAACTCTTGATATATCCTTGACCTCACTCTGTAGAGCAGACTGTCCTGGAACTCACAGAGATCCATCTGCTATCGCCCCCAGAGTGCATGCTAGGATTAAAGACTTGCCATCACGCCGGGCGGTGGTGGCGCACGCCTTTAATCCCAGCACTTGGGAGGCAGAGGCAGGTGGATCTCTGTGAGTTCGAGACCAGCCTGGTCTACAAGAGCTAGTTCCAGGACAGGCTCCAAAACCACAGAGAAACCCTGTCTCGAAAAACTTAAAAAAAAAAAAAAAAAAAGACTTGCCATCACCCCTGAGCTTACAACTGTACTATAGACAGATGTTTCCCTGACCCTACTGCCCAGTCCCAAATAAACACACAGAGGTTTATATAAATTATAAACGCTAGTGCAATAGCTCAGGCTTGTTACTAGTTAACTCTTACAACAAAGCCCATATTTCCATTTATGCTTTGCCACATGACTCATAGCTTATTACCTCATTTTTACACGTTCTGCTTGCTCAAAGGCTGGCTGGTGTCTCCCAACTCTGCCCTCCTTCCCATCATTCTCAGTTTGGCTTTTCTGCCCAACTACCGGCCTGTCAGCTTTTTGTTAACCAATGAGGGTAATACATATTCATAGTATAAAAAAAATGTTCCACAGCACCCTATCTTTTTTTTTAAGTTTTGTTGAGACACAGCTATAGCCTTTCATCTGTTTTAAACTTATTTATTTTATGTGCATTAGTATTTTTACCATGGGTGTCAGGTTCCCTAGAACTACAGATACAGAGCTGCCGTGTGAGTGCTGGGAATTGAACCTGAGTCCTCTTGAAAAGCAGCCAGTGCTTTTTAACTGCTGAGCCATCTCTCCAGCCCCCCTACAGCACTATCTTAACAGAGCCATTTTCTTTTTTCTTTTTTAATACTTATTTATTTATTATGTATACAGTAGTCTGTCTGCAGGCCAGAAGAGGGCACCAGACCTCATTACAGATGGTTGTGAGCCACCATGTGGTTGCTGGGAATTGAACTCAGGACCTTTGGAAGAGCAAGCAATGCTCTTAATCACTGAGCCATCTCTCCAGCCCCAGAGCCATTTTCTTAATTGAAGTTCCTGCTCGTCAGATGACTTTAGCTTGTGTCAACGTGCAGCTATCCAGCATGGGTACCGTTGTTCTTTGTAGTAGACCTTAGAAGCTGTAGCCTCCCTAATCCCAAGGCTCATGATAGCAAACCATCATCTCATCTACAGGGGTAAATTATGTCAAAGGTCATTCAAATGTTATGGATTTGATTCATGAGAAAGAGGAAAAAGAGTATTCCCAAGAATACTTAGGTAACATTTGATGATGTATACAAGACTATGACGTTGTAACACCCATTTGTAATAGCACACTAAAAATTAAAATAAAAAAACTGGAATCCCAGCACTCAGGAAGCAAAGGCAAGTGGATCTCTGTGAGTTCGAGCCCAACCTGGCCCAAGGTAGCCAGAGCTGTTACACAGAGAAACTCTGTCTCAAAAAAAAAAAAAAAAAAAAAAAAAAAAAAAAAAAAAAAAAAAAAACCTGAAATACTTATACAGTGGAATTAAACCCAGAAATAAAATACATCAACAAAGCATGAGCAAAATTATGGATAAATCAGAAAATCTTACATTGAAAGAATCTGAACACAGATATATAGTGTATGACTCCCCCAGTATTTATTCATAGAACACAACTGATAACTGACTTTAAAGATCAGGAGAGAGCTTTATGAAATGGAGGAAAAAAAATGTCCTATACCTTCAAGTAGTATACCCATGAGTCCACCTGCTCAGTAACATCTGTTGAATTCACAGCTAAGATCTGTGTATGTAAGGCATATCCCAGTAACAATCAGGCAGCTTTGTTTGGTTTGGTTTTTCAAGATAGGGTTTCTCTGTGTAACAGCCCTAACTGTGCTGGAACTCACTTTGTAGACCAGGCTGGTCTTGATATCACTGAGATTCACCTACCTTTGCCTCCCAAATGATGAGATTAAAGGCGTGCGCCACCGCAGCCTGGCCAGTCAGGCAGTTTTAACATGATGCACACAAGTTCTTTGTCATTCATTCTTGAGAAGTCAACATCTATGTCACCTCCATCTACACAGGCTGATGACTGCATAAGTTAATAGAAAACAAATAATGTCACATCACAGTGGTCGGCACCAAAAGCCCTTAGAAGTCTTCAAAGTTTGCCCATTTTCTTTGGAATTCTTACTCAATGGGAAATCAGCTACCATGTAAAAAAGAAGCCACTGCGATGTACAGGCTCCATGTGTGCTCCAATTGATAGGTTCAGCTCAACGGATAGCATCAACCCTCTTCATTTTATTTGTCTTGTGATGATAAAATTCCCTGAGAAAAGCAAGTTAGGGAAGCAAGTGCATTGTGGTTTACAGTTCGTGTCAAGGAAGGTATGGCCAGAAGAGCATGGAGCCAGCTCAGCACAATGGTCAGCAGTCCAGAAGGGGAGACAGGATGGAGCTGGAGAACGTCAAAGCCCACCACAGGTGATCTACGTCCTCCACAAAGCTCCACCCCCTCAGGGTTTCATAACCTTCCCAGACAATGCCACCAGCAGGAGACCAAGTGTTCAAACGCACACTTTGTGTTCAGACCACAACAGACCTCCAGACACAGTAAAAAGGCACTGCTGATGTGCAACCCACAGTGCCTGAAGTCTTCGCTGACCTCTGACGAACCTGACCCCACAGTGTCGGTTAAGCCCTGTTCTCTGGATCCCTCCTAAGCACACTGGGGTGGCAGAATGTACTTCCTTAGAGTTGTAGAGTTGAGAACTCCAGCTTCTTACTATCTATTGGATTAAGTATAAGGAGTCCACACAAGTTTTCTGACACCATGTGGCCTTTTTTTTTTTTTTAACAAAGAGAAGCTGTCCTTGCGGTTGCTAAATGCACTATGATAATGTTATAGCAGTGGCATTCCATCACATCTGCCAGAGCATACCAGACGGAAACAGGTCTCAGGTTCTACCCACACTCAAATGCAGATGATACAAGAGGATAACTCATTGACACCATCCCCAGAATATTCATTTTCTTCTTTTGTTTTTTTCTAGACAGGGTCTCACTATGTAGCTCTGGCTATCCCAAGCACACTATATAGACCTGCCTCCGCCTCTGAGTGCTGGGATTAAAGGTTGTGACTATGCCCAGCTAGAATACTCATATTCTATGGATACTAAAGCAGTACTACAAACTGAGTGAGCTGAGACAAGAGTAATGTGCTATCTGATGGTTTTGGAGGTGAGAAATCTGAAGTCAAGGTATCTTCAGGATGATGGTCTCTCTGAAGTACAGAGAGTAGAAATCTTCAAGTCCTGTTAGCTGCTAGGAATCTTTGGTGTTTCTTAACCAGCTACAGGATTTCATTTCTGCCTGTATGGTCTCATAGCATCCCTGTGTGTCTCATTGTCTCTCCTCACATAACCTCAGTCCTGTTGGGCTAAGATCCTATCTTACTCCAGTCTGACCTCATCTTAGCTAATTACATTGACAAAGACTGTTAATAGTCAGGCCACTAAAGCCATTACACCTGCAGCACGTCTGCCAATAGCATCAGAAACATCCTTTGGAGAAAACCACGTGCATCTAACATAATGGATCTGCAAATAAAGTTCAAGGTCATCTGCTTCATCAGGAATCTTGGGAGAAACAGAAGTTATTAGCCCCTGTCTGACACCTCCTAAAACTAAGTGGATGGAGAGAAGCAAGGGGAGGGATCGCTGTTACACAGAGAAACCCTGTCTCAAAACAAAAGGGGGGCTGGAGAGATGGCTCAGCAGTTAAGAGCACTGGCTGTTTTTCCAGAGGTCCTGAGTTCAATTCCCAGCAACCACATAGTGGCTAACATCTGTAGTTAGGTCTGGCGCCCTCTTCTGGCCAGAGGCATACAAGCCAACCAGAACATGGTATTCATAATAAATGAATAAATCTTGTTTTAAAAAAATTCAGTTATGAGTGGGTCAAAGTGAGTTCCTACTCTTTGTAATGCATCTCTGCACTCTTATACTAAAAGGGTGTTTGCATCAGTGCTTGGGCACTCTTATGTTGAAAAGCTGTTTACAACAGTGCCTGGTGTTCCCCTAGTTCGTTGGTCTTGGCTAAGAGTTATTGTCTAAGTTTCCTTGTGAGACAGTTGGTGATTTGTGGGAGATGGGGAGGCTGGGGTACTCAGCTACCTATCCTGTGTCTCTCACTTCACAGGGGTGGTCAGAGGTCAAAGGATCAGTGGGAGCCAAATGATTTTTAGTACTGTGGAATCGGATTTTCTTATGGTGATTGGCATTGAATTTCTAGAGTGCATTTGGTAATGTAGCCATTTTTACCACATTAATTCTGCCAATCCATGAGCAACATACTAGATCGTCCCATCATCTCATGCTTTCTTCGGTATCTTTGAGTTTTTATTGTTGAACTCGTTTCTCTTCTCAGCTAGGTTTTCTCCTGGGATTTTTTTAAGCTGGTAAGAATTAGACTCTTCACTGATCTGTTTCCAGTAAGTTCATTATTGGTATAGAGAAAAGCTAATGATATTTTATGTTGATTCTATATTCAACTACTCACTGAAAATGTTTGTCCATACTAGGAATTTTCTAGCGGGCTATTTAAGAGCCCTGTCATCTCCAAGCAGGGTTACTTCGACTTCTTCATATTGTATACCTCCTTCACCCTTCTCCTGCCATATGGCTTTATCTAAACTTTAAGCACCATAATGAATAAGCAAGTGCAGAGTGGACATCCCTCTGTCCTTCTCATTTTAGAAGAAGTGCTTTCAGTCTTCCCTCATTTAGCATAATGTGGACTGGAGGTGACTTCATTACAAATGTTCCTTTTATTTCTAGTTTCTTTAGGGTCCTTGTCCTGAAGGGTATTGAATTTTTTAAGATTTTATTTATTTATTATGTATACAGTGTTCTACTTGCATGTACAATTGCATGTCAGAAGATAGATGTGAGCCAACATGTAGTTGCTGGGTATTGAACTCAGGACCTCTGGAAGAGCAGCCAGTGCTCTGAGCTATCTCTCCAGCCTCTTGGGTATCGAAATTCATAAATGGCTTTTTATACATTCAGTTTGTAAGATTTGTTGTTGTTGTTTTTTCAAGACAGGGTTTCTCTGTGGAACAGTCCTGGCTGTCCTGGAACTCAGGTCTCTATAGACCAGGCTGGCCTCGAACTCATAGAGATCCACCTGCCTCTGCCCTGAATGCTGAGATTAAAGGCATCTCCCACCACCACCTGGCTCAGTTTGCAAGAATTTTATTGAGTATTTTTGCATCTGTATTCATCAGAGAAGGTGCTCTGTAGTTTTCCTTTGTTGTTATTTTTACCCTGGTCTAGTTCTGTAACCGCTTAAGCATGACTTTGTAGAACAAGCTTGGTAGTTTTCCTTCTGTTGCATGGAATAGTTTGCAGAGAGCTGGAATATTTTCTTTGTGGTATTTATTTTTGTGTTACATGGTTGCATGCATGTGGAGGTGGTGCGTATATGCATACATGGTGTTCTGTGACTTTTTCCTATGAAGAACAACAGAGAGAGAGAGAGAGAGAGATCCAAAAAGGGAACTCCTGACAAACCAAAATAATGACTTCACTGAAGTCCTAGTTGGTAATGTGTACAGAGTTACTCATGGAAGCAGGGATGTCTTAAATGCAGCCACACCACTGAAAAGCCCAGCCCAATACAGATCACAACACACAGAAAGCTGTATTGCTGGGGCTGCAAGCACACCTTGCAGACAACTCTTCAGGTCAGAGAAATCTCCTCTCTGCATCTCTGCTGGTCAGAATCTCCTCCTGTAAAGCAGAGAGACATCTCAAAAGAATTGTTAAGTTTCCACTCCCCCCCCCCAAAAAAAATTCCACTTTCCCAGACCTATGACATTGTGTTAACCTGTGTTCCCAAGTCCCCACCCCTTGTGAAGGGAATATTTCCATTTGTAATAAACTAGATAACACGTAGCCATGTGGAGTCAGTATTGGACATGTTCCTAAATTGCTTTCCCCATCCTTATCGGACTGACTCTCTCACTGTACCTATGGTTCAGGCGTTTGATTATACTCTCTGACCAGTAAATCTCTAAGACGCTCCTTTCTCTGCCTCCCCAGCACTGGAATTATAGGTACATGGCAGCCATGTCCGTCTATTTTTGGGGTGCCGAAGATCAGCACTCAAGTCCTTACTCTTGGGTGGCAAGCATTTTCCTAATTGAACCATCTCTCCAGCCCCTTAAGAAGACTTTATTTCTGCTTCATCTCAAACCTATGGGTCTTTAGTCTAAGGGTTAATACCCTCCTGATTTTATCTTGGTAAGTTGTGTGTTTAGGAATTTGTTTCTTCTAAAATTTTCCAGTTTGTTTTTTTTTTTAAGATTAATTTATTAATTGTATTTACAGTGTTCTGTCTGTATGTATGCTGCAAGCCAGAAGAGGGCACCAGATTTCAAAGGTCCTGAGTTCAATTCCCAGCAACCACATGGAGCTCACAACCATCAGTAATGAGATCTGGTACCCTCTTCTGGCCTGAAGGCATACATGCAGGAAGAATCCTGTATACATAAGTCTTTAAAAAAAACAAAAAAATAAAAGATTTACCAATTAAAAAAAAGAACACTCAGCCATAAATTTAGAATGACTTAACTGTATCCCAAATGCTCTGGTAAGCCATGTTTTCATTTTTGTTTAAGGCAGGAAATTAAGGACATCCTCCCAAATTTCTTCAAAGACTCACTGGTCATAAAAAAGTGTATTCTTACCGGGCGGTGGTGGCGCACGCCTTTAATCCCAGCACTTGGGAGGCAGAGGCAGGCGGATCTCTGTGAGTTCGAGACCAGCCTGGTCTACAGAGCTAGTTCCAGGACAGGCTCCAAAACCACAGAGAAACCCTGTCTCGAAAAACCAAAAAAAAAAAAAAAAAAGTGTATTCTTAAGCCTCTAAGTAACTATGTAGTTCCTGTGGTTTCTCTTCTATTATTTCTGGTTTTGTTGCACTGTGATCTAACACAATACAATAAATTGTTTAGATTTCCTGTATTAGTAAGACTTGCTTTGCAGTCTAGAATATGGTCTTTCAACATTTGTTTGTTTATTCTGTGTGTGTTCTTGCTGTCCCCCTTTTCTCCCAACCAGTCCCTCTTCTGTTTCCACATCTTCATTTGAAGCAGCTTTTATGCAGGTATCTACCATTTCTGTGTTCATAATTGTAATTGCAATGGCCTGGCCTGCCCCTTTAAGAGACAAACCATGCCACTCCCTCCCATCTGCCAAGACAAGCTGATCTTCAGCTTCCAGCCTGAGTCCCTTTACCCCCCCCCATCTCTCTCCCAAAGAGGCAACTTCTGTCTCTCCCTTCTCCCCACTTCTCCCCTTTCCCCCTCTCTGTCTCTCTCTCTGTATCTCTCTGTGTGTCTCTCTGTCTGTGTGTGTGTGTGTCTTTGCTCTTCCCCCTTCTCCCCTTCTCTTCCATAACCCACTAAATAAATATACAACTTTGCTCTGCATGGCGTGCCTATCCATCTCAATCTCTCACCCACTATGTAGCTTCCTGCCTGGGACCCAGCTGCCTTCCCGTGGCCTGCTCAGATCTAGGGACCCTCTGCCTGCTGCCTGCCACCGCTTGGGGACCTCAGGTCTCATGGCCTGCTGCCCACTGCCGCCACTCAGGGACCTGTAGCATTTTCCTTAAACCATTACATTAGTGCCATCAAACTCCCGCCCCCTCCAGGGGTCAGGATCTGGAACCGGGTATTTTTTCCACAACAACCATGTGTTCCATCTGCCTGAGTGCTGACCTCTATGCACACCAGAAGCTTCGGTAGTGAGTTTTTCCCTTCCAGCCCCCAACCATAGCCTTCACAGCTACAGTTGAGCCCTTTGCTGCTTTCCATGGTTAAAAACGTGACCAGAGCTGGGCGGTGGTGGCGCACGTCTTTAATCCCAGCACTTGGGAGGCAGAGACAGGCGGATCTCTGTGAGTTCGAGACCAGCCTGGTCTACAAGAGCTAGTTCCAGGACAGGCTCCAAAGCCACAGAGAAACCCTGTCTCGAAAAACAAAAAAAAAAAAAAAAAAAAAAAAGTGACCAGATGACCCGGGGTCAGTCCTCCCATGCTAGCACTGCACACACTGTGCAGTGCATTTGACTGGGGGCCCAGAGTCCCTCAGATTTTTCTTTCTCCTTTTACTTCTTTTTTTCTTTTTTTTTTTTTTCTTTTGGACCACTCATCAGTGGTCCCCACTGTGAGAGGCTGCTCGGAGCAGCCTCAAGCCTCTCTAGCTTCCGAATCACCCGCACCAGAACCAGTCAGGCTTTACCACTGCGCCTGTAGATAGAGGACACTCTTCTACAAGCCCTGTGGTGTTCACGGCTGTTTCACACCCCACCTATAGAGGGGAGACGTTCCCCCCCCCATAAGCCTTGTGGTGTCACCGTTTTTGTGAGTTTTCACATTTTCAGCTATGGTATAAACCCTCACTCCACTAGCTCTCTGCCACTGCTACTGCTGTCAACAAGATTGATCGGATCCACGAGGCAGCTATTTTCAATCCCAGCCTTTCGCTGTCAGGCTCCAGAAGACCCTGTGGGCTAAGAAATCTGTAGGAAGACAAGCAGCTTGACCTGAGCAGCTAGGCTGTCGATTCCAGGAATTCTGTCCACTGTCTGGTGATCTTCAGTTTAGATGAAAGGCAGTTTTGCCCAGTGCTCAGCACTTGACAGTTGAAATGAAGTGCAGATGGACATTGTTTTGTGCCCATTTGTCTTCTGTCTTTTCTTTTCTTTTTTATTTAATTTTTTTTTATTTATTTTTTTTTTGAGACAGGGTTTCTCCATAGTTTTGGAGCCTGTCCTGGAACTAACTCTTATAGACCAGGCTGGCCTCAAACTCACAGAGATCTGCTGCCTCTGCCTCCCGAGTGCTGGGATTAAAGGTGTGCGCCATCACCACCCAGCCTCGTCTTCTGTCTTTTTTGGAGGAAATAGAGTGCTTCTCCTAAAAGCCAACCTGTCTCCTTTTGTTATGAAAAGTCTTTTAATAATTAAATATTTAAATGTCATATTCCCCAGATCTCTGAGCAGTTGAGAGCTGTTTATCAGGTACAGCTACAGTATAGAATCTGCCTGGAGAGCTGGGTCCAAGCTTGACTGTACTGGCTCTCAACTTAACAGGTAAAGCAGGGTTGGATTAAATATTGGGGACCTGCACATTTTACTTAAACCATTACAGTAATGGCCACATCACATCCAGAAGATGGCATCTCACAGCGCTCCTCGCCATCCTCTGGCTCCCAGTCTGTCCACAACACAACCTCTTCTGCAGTATCCTATGGGCCTTGGACAGGGTATTACAGATGCCCATTCAGGGCTGAGGACTTAGCAATCACTTATTCTTGACGTTTTGAAAAGTTATGAGTCTGCATAAACCCTTGACAATGAGAAGCTTTCCTGGTTAATACTGACAGCAACACTAGCCCATGGGTATAAAATACCCATGAGAAGGTAGTTTGACCACATGTCCGTTTAGCAAAAGCTCAGTAGTAAACTCCCCCAGTCCCCACCGTGGCCTGCGAGTTCAGCACCCATAAGCTGTTGACCAGGTTTACCATATCAGGCATGTACTCGCTTCCAGGGAGCAGGCCTTAGATCCAAACAGAAAACAGTTGGTCGCCTAAAAAGTCATGCAATTATTCTATCAATCAGTGGCCTCCTGGCTGACAGGTTTGTATCACAGCATGATGGATGTACACATAGGTAAGACTGTTGATGACTGTTCTCGGGCAGCAGCCATGATAGATATACAAGTAGGTAAGGCTGTTGATGACTGTTCTCGGGCAGTAGCCTGCACAGCACCTCTGACCTCGTGAACACTCATTAGCAGGGAGGAAGCGTCCAGCCTGGCTCCAGCTTCATTTCTGTGCCCTGTATCCAAAGTGTGTAATATCTACAGCAACGGGGTCTTGACATCTAATCCTGGCTAGGAACCCAGCTTTTCCATTCTTCCATTCCTTTTTCTATGGCGTGTCCTTAGCTTTGCAGGGAGGGAGATATACAGTTCACAAATGAGTTTTCAGTTGTCACTTGTTGTAGGAACTTAGCAGAGTCACTGTATCTGGGGTAGACATTAAAATGAACAGCTGTTTGCCTGAAGTTCTTTGACCTTGTAGAATCATTGTGGGACCAGTAATTGTCTTCCATCATCTGTAGAATTTTTTTTTTCTTTTTGGTATTTCGAGACAGGGTTTCTCTGCGGTTTCGGAGCCTGTCCTGGAACTAGCTTCTTCCGATGGACTGAACCCTGAAGAGCTGTACAAAGGTGTATTTATTGATATTATACAAAGTATTTCCTCATACCAAGGTCCCTAATCTAATTTCCATGTCTTACTGAAAGGAAGCATCACACACCCTCACGCCTCTAGTCCTTTATTATGTATAGTTTGCAATACACAATAATACAGGAGCCTCAGGTGTGTCTGAGGTATCTTGTGGCCAAAGTCATGGGATGGCTGCAAAGCCCCTCCAGCAAAACAATGCTACAAGCCGGGCGGTGGCGCACGCCTTTAATCCCAGCACTTGGGAGGCAGAGGCAGGCGGATCTCTGTGAGTTCGAGACCAGCCTGGTCTACAGAGCTAGTTCCAGGACAGGCTCCAAAGCCACAGAGAAACCCTGTCTCGAAAAACCAAAAAAAAAAAAAAAAAAAAAGACAGAAACCCCCTGCCCAGACTTTCTGACCTCCCTGTATAGGAATCATTTACACCTCCTGCCTTAAAAGTGTGTGGGGGTTGTGGGAAAGAAATTGGAATTCTTGAGAACAGTGTGTGAATGTAAGGGTCTCTGTTTTAAGGCTAGGAAATGACTCAGCAGGATTTGAGTCAGTACTATTTTGGTAACCAACCAAAAATAAAAACGTAGACTGGCCTGGGCAGTGGTGGTGCACGCCTTTAACCCCAGCACTCAGGAGGCAGAGGCAGGCGGATCTCTGTGAGTTCAAGACCAGCCTGGTCTACAAGAGCTAGTGCCAGGACAGGCTCCAAAACCACAGAGAAACCCTGTCTCGAAAAACCAAAAAAAAAAAAAAAAAAAAAATGACCACAGATCTGGATGAAGGCTCAGGAAGCGAGGTAGGTGTGAGTTCAAGGCCACCCTGGTCTATAGAACAAGTTTCAGGACTGGCTCCACAGTTATTGATAAACTCTGTCTTGAAAAAACAGAAACAAAACAAAACAAAAAATGACCACAGAATTCAAAGTATTTCAGCAAGGCAAAAAGTTTTCCTTGTGCAGAAGGGTGTGCAGCTGTGGCAACAGGCAAGCATAGCCAGCAGGGATGCAGCTGGATCCTCATGCCTACTGCCAAGAGCTGTGTGGCTTACTCTGAGTGGCTAGGGCTGGGCCTCCCATTGTTACATGATTGGCTAATACAGGGCCGTGTTTCTAGGAAGAATATTTTGATTTCAAGAAGTGCTGAAGTTTCTAGGGGGACTTGAATTTCCTTGAACAGGGTTATTTTACACATTTTATTTAAAAAAAATGGAGTTTTGTTTTATTTAACAAAACTACAAGAGCTAGTGCCAGGACAGGCTCCAAAACCACAGAGAAACCCTGTCTCGAAAAACAAAAACAAACAAAAAAAAAAATTCAAGAGACCCTGGATGTTTGAATGCTGACAAGGTACATGGTATCCAGAATGGATAAGCAGGAAACAAGGAAAAAGACTGTCAAATCTTGCCAAGACAAGGTAAGACGGTTTTGAAAATTTTCCTGCCTCTGAAAATGGTCTGTTACCCTAGGCCTTAGCCAAAGTTTGTTGTCATTTACAAAGGTCACGTTCAAAAATGGTGCAATTGGACCATCCGGTTAAAATGCCTACGGCCAAGGCTTAGAACCTGAGCTCAATGGCTAGGGCCCACATAGTAGAAAGAACTGACTCCTGCAAGGTGTCCTTTGACCACCACACACGGCAGCAGAGAATGCCCACACGCATGCACATGAAGATAAATGGACAAACTGTATAATTGAATCACAAATTGCAAAAATAGTCTCATGTTTGAGAATTATGATTTTTGTATTGGGCTACATACACAGCTTTCCCAGAGGCACATGTGGGCTATAGGTTGGACATGCATGACACAGGTTTACCTGAAGACCCTTTTGGGAGAAGACAGAACACACCAGGAAAGCATTCTGAAGTCCTTTTGGTAAGTGAAACTTAACTACAAAATAACACCATTAATTCCATAGAACTTTGCTGACATTTTCTTTCAGAAATAATGGCATCAATCACTGTGCCTCTTTTTGCTAAAAAGGTGGCACACGGCTTTAATTCCAGCACTCGAGAAACAGAGACAGTCAGATCTCTGTGAGCTCGAGCCTGGTCTACAGAGGGAATTCCAGGACAGGCTCCAAAGCTACAGAGAAACCCTGTCTCAAAAAACAAAACAAACAACAACAGAATATATATTCTGATCTGGGAGTCCATTGATCTATTAAATCAAGTTTATGATCTACTTTTTTAGTTCTTTATATCTGAATACATTAAATTGTTGGTTTTATAAAATAATTTATTTTATGCGTGTGGGAAGGGGTGTGTACATGTGAACATAGGCTCCTGAGGCCTGAAGATGTGCAGGGTTAGAATTATAGGCGGTGGTAAGCTCACCATATGGATCTGGAAACGGTCCTCCAGAGATAAGAGCATGAAATATACAGTGACCAATTCTTTTCTTTGTTTAAATTTCTGCCATGGGCTTCTCGAATTCACGATCCTCCTGCCTCAGCCTCCCTGGTCATGAGATTATATGCTTGCACTACATTGCTCACGTGGAGTAGTTAGTAACAGCTTCAGAAGATTTTTAAGGTTGAAGACGATATTATACTGGTTATTTCCCCTCCAGCAGCATTTTAACAAATGAAAACTATATTTGGGTATTATGAAATTACTCGTATGTGTCTGAAAAGAGCTAAAAACAACTTGAACCACGCAGGACCCACACTTCCACCACAAGTTGCTGGATCGCCAAAGTAGCGCTGGCCCACCGTCTCCGGAAGTGGACTCGGAAGTAGCGCTTCACCGCCCGCGGCCTGCTGGGACTTGTAGTTCCAGTCCTCGATGATGCCCCGGAGTCCTGCGTTTCCAGTTGTGAATCCTACCTACGGAGGTGAGCAGGGCTGGGCTGCCTCAGGGGCAGACAGTAGTGTCTTGGTGCAGACGAGGGGATGCCGCGACCCGGAGCCAGGCTCAGATGCTAGGAACGCGCCCTGTGGCCGTGGCCCCACGTGCTAGCAGCCGCGGTACCCCGGATCACGCCCCGGGACAAGGCCACCCCACGGAGGCCAGGCTCTTCCTGCCACAGAGCAAACCGCTGCTCTGAGGACACCCTCCTCTTGCTCGGTCGAGCTTTGGCCTGGGCGGATCTGAGGACTTCGTGGTTAGTTAGCTAGCCTTCTCCGCTCCTGTCGAATGACTTGGCCTTTTCTCAAAGATGGTGTTGGTGGACATCAGGACACCACGAGGAACTCCTGAGAGATCCTGAGGGATACCGAGATTTAGGCTGCGCAGCACTGCCACCTGCATTCTGGAAACCGGTTAGATTTCTAAGGAGAAGAGGTCAGGGAAGGGGTATTGGGTAGCTGGAATACACATTTAGAGAAGACACATAGAACCTGAGAAAGCCTATTCCAGAACCTAAGTACAGAATTAGGGAAGTCTGAGGAGATGGGCATGCCCTAGAGAACTATCTTTCGAATAATCTGCCCCAGCCTGAGAATGTGATGAAGTTCAGGGTGGTTTGGAGTTTCGCCAAAAATGCCTCGTCTCTGAGCTGGACACAGGTTTTCTTAGAACAAAATAGGACATTGGCATTGAGTACCTGCCTAGAGTCAGATCATGTACCATGTGATTTTTCTCTTTATTGTCACGCTTCATTATGAGATTGGGTATGCAATACAAAGGGGAACAAGGGCGTTGGGGTATTAAAATGTATTACCTAGCAAATCGTATCGTCCGGTTCTGCATAGTGTCCAATGACTGCGAAATTCCACGTTAGCTGTCACTAACGAGTTTTTGATTTTCTGAGACAGGGTTTCGCTGTAGTTTTAGAACCTGTCCTGGAACTAGCTCTTATAGACCAGGCTGGCCTCGAACTCACAGAGATCCTCCTACCTCTGCCTCCCGAGTGCTGGGATTAAAGGTGTGCGCCATCGCTGCCTGGCTTTTATCTCATTATTTTCTTTCTTTTTTTTTTTTTTTTTTTTTTTTTTTTTTTTTTTTTTTTTTTTTTTGGTTGTTTGAGACAGGGTTTCTCTGTGGCTTTGGAACCTGTCCTGGAACTAGCTCTGTAGACCAGGCTGGTCTCAAACTCACAGAGTTCCGCCTGCCTCTGCCTCTCGAGTGCTGGGATTAAAGGCGTGCACCACCATCGCCCGGCCATCTCATTATTTTCTAAACTGAAGATTTGTCAACTAGAACCCAAGTCAGTTGTGCCAGTTACTGGGCATTTAAAGCTTAGCTGAGCATGTCCCTGTCATTTAGAATCGTACAGCCAAACTACAGAGAAACCCTGTCTCAAAAAACAAAAAAAAACAAAAAAACAAAAAAAAAATTAGAATCGTACAGCCAGTCATAACAAAGGTATGCCAAAGATGCTGTGATGTCCCAGGAGGAGGTCCCTGGTGCATCCCAATGCTTCAGAAAGGGTCTTGCGACTCGGTCTGAGGCTGGAAGTTCTGGAGTGGATAGAAGTGATTGAACGAGGGGCTGGAGAGATGGCCCAGTGGTTAAGAGCACTGACTGCTCTCCCAGAGGTCCTGAGTTCAATTCCCAGCAACCACATGGTGTCTCACAGCCATCTATAATGAGACCCGGCGCCCCCTTCTGGCTTGCGGGCATACATGGAAGGAATATTGTACACATAATAAATAAATAAATAAATAAATAAATAAATAAATAAATAAATAAATAAATGAAGTGATTGAACGAGCAGAAGCAATGTGGAAAGTACTGAGGTAGACTGTGCCTTCTTTGCATGACTCCTCTGCAATCCTCTTTCCCACCCCTAACTGAACCACTAGAGACTGTAGGAGAGACTTTGAGATGGAAGTGGAAAGTCACATGATGGCCTAGCTGTAGCTCCAAACAGTGTGGCTGGCGTTTGTCCAGTAGGAGTAGGAGACTCGTATTCTGGCCTTCCTCTACACTTGGCCTTAGACTGTTAGTCCCCTCTCCCACAGTAAGTTAGCCACATCTCCTGCAGGCTGTTCTGTTTCCTGAGTTGCCACCTCAGCCTTGGGTGAGAACTGTTTTGTTTTTTTGTTTTGTTTTGTTTTGTTTTTTTGGTTTTTCGAGACAGGGTTTCTCTGTGGCTTTGGAGCCTGTCCTGGAACTAGCTCTTGTAGACTAGGCTGGTCTCGAACTCACAGAGATCCGCCTGCCTCTGCCTCCCGAGTGCTGGGATTAAAGGCGTGCACCACCACCGCCCGGCGGGTGAGAACTGTTTTAACTAATCCAGCTTGTGAGACGGCACTGCCCTCTGAGACACAGCTCTTTCCTGACACACGACTGAACTTTGGGCTCCATTGAGCGCCTATCATTCTGACACTCTGCTTTTCAGTGTGGCTTGTTGGCTGGTACCAACCCTGAAGGCATAAGCAATAGAAATTGAAAGTGAATGCTTATAAAACAACAAAATCATTCTTCACCACAGGTAGTGTGAGAAATATTACTCCATCAGGGGCTGGAGAGATGGCTCAGTGGTTAAGAGCATTGCCTGCTCTTCCAAAGGTCCTGAGTTCAATTCCCGGCAACCACATGGTGGCTCACAACCATCTGTAATGAGGTCTGGTGCCCTCTTCTGGCCTGCAGGCATACATACTGACAGAATATTGTATACATAATAAATAAATAAATATTTTTAAAAAAAAGAAATATTACTCCATCAGACACAATCCTGGATAGGAGACTCATGAAGTTTAATGATTGAATAATTGGATTCCTTTCATGTGCCAGGCCCTGCGTGAGGCCTTGGGGAATAAATGTCAGCTTCTCTGTGCTGGGGAACTTTGATGGGAATGAGCCAAGGCAAGAATGTGGACAGACAAGATAAGCTACATAATTTAAACCCAGAAAAGGGGTAGGGAGCACACTCTGGATTTGATGGTCAAGGAAGTACCTCTTCGGGAAGGCTTGGCTGAGACCTGAATGACAAGAACATTCTGGACAGAGGAACAGCTATTCTGGAGTAAGTTTGACCTGACTCAGGGACCACAATCTCTAAAGCCAACGGTCGCCTTGAGAGGAGGGGTTGGGGTTTAGGGGCTGTTGCTTCTTAAAATGAGCTACTTTCAATTTCCCTAAATGTGTCCCCTTGAGACACACTAGTGGCCAGGCCCCTCCCCCTGAGGACCTCCAACTGCCAGGTTCCACCCACAGAACACTCATAACTGCCCTACTAGCTGAACCCAACCCGCACTCTACAAAGCCCAAGCTCTGAACTTGAAAGCCCACCAGTCCCACCCTGGAAGGCTGCACTCTGAAAAGGTCCACACCCCCCCCACTCTCCAAGAAACTGTTTAAACCCTGCCTTCCGCTCCGTTCTCTGCTGTTTCACGCCCGAGCAGAGGCAGCCACCCTCGTGGGTTTTCCCTTCCAATGACCCTCTTGTGTGACGTTTGTTGTGCAGTGTGATATTCTTTGGCTTCTAACTGCTAGGACCCTTCCATCTGAGCTGTAACTTACCCTAAATGGGTCACATTTTCTTTCCTCTTTGTACTTTTTTTTTCCTGTTTTTTCTTTCTGAACTCTTGAGGCACGAAGGGTTGAGTTTTAGTGCCTGCAGTCTTCTCCCACAGCTGGCTGGCTTACAGTATATTATATTAATATGTTTATAGGCTTTAGTTTGGTATTATCATTGTTGATGGTATCTGTCTTTCATCCCAGAACTAACTTGTCAGGCAAAAAAGATTTCTATTTTGTTTCTTATAGCTCTAACAGTTATGAAAGTAATAGACTGATTAAATGGACATCTAGTCAAAAATAAGTGAAATGGAATGAAATGCTCCTTGTGGCAAGGTGAAGGCCTCCTGGTCTTTCACAGGAATAGAAGAATATCTTGCCAGCTCTGCTTAAAAGTGGAGAAGAAATGCCTTTCTTCTGAACCCAGGTTTCCCTCTCCCAATGACAACCCAAAAGATATAAGCACAAAGTAAGGGCTGAGGCTGTAGTACAGCGCTGGAGTATTTGACTAGCATGCACGGGATCCTTGGTTCAATCCCAGCACCACCAGAAAGAAAAAGGAAAGGAAGAGAGAGAGGAGAAGCAAGCAAGCTAAATTTTGGGTAAATTACCAAGTGTTCAGGCCTTGGATCCTCCTATTCTGGAATTCTTTCTTCTTACCACTGAATTCTCTATTTCCCAGGAGAGCCAAACAGTTCCATGGAGTCTTCAAGAGGCCTTCAGGGAGCTGGAAGGATGACTCAGAGACTACAAGCCCCAGTGGTCTTGCAAGTTCAGTTCTCAGCACCCACATGGTGACTCACAGCCGTCCGTAACTCCAGTTCTAGGGGATCCCATGACCTCTTCGGATCTCCATAAATACCAGGCAGGCATATGGCGCACAGACATGCAGGCACAACACTTAAGCAAATGAGATAAAATTATTTAAAGAGAGAGGGGGAAAACTTCAGATCTCCTATAGTGGTTTTCCTAGTGGCTGATTTTGGAAGAAATGGTCAGTCAGTACCTGGGAATTGAATTTATATTGTGAATCTCCAATAAGTACAAACATGTTGAAATAGATTCCAGCCAGTGATTTCACAAACACTGAAGGTGAGAAATATGTATGTCTTAAGTCCCAAGCTGAGACTCAGAGGAAAAAGGAACTGAGGAAAGAAATAAGGGGGTGGGTGTCATCCCACAGACCACTGTTCAGAGAATCTTCAAGTTAAACTTACACCTGTAACAGAATGGGTACCTCCATGGTTCCCTGGTGAGACAACTTGCCAAAATGTCCAGTTCAAAGACTCTTTCGTTCCCTTTGACTGTGACAGTGAAGACATCTGTAGATGGAAGCCACCATTAGTCCCCTGCAGTCTTCAGAGAAAGCACACAAAGGAACCCTGTTACTGTAGTGACTTCGGGAAGGCACTTATCACAACCCAGATGGTCATCTCGTCAAGAAAACTCACTTCAGAGAAACTATGCCCCTGTGGTCAGTGTGATGAGAACTTCACATCAGAGACCCCACCTGAAAGGAAAGAGCTGCGGGCATGAGCAGTGTGGGACGGGCTTCCAGGAGCAAGCCTGTTTGTTTGTCCATCAAGCGGTCCACATGGATGAGAAACCTTACAAGTGTGACAGATGCGGGAAGGGCTTCACCAGGAGCTCAAGTCTGCTTGTCCATCACGCAGTCCACACAGGGGAGAAACCTTACAAGTGTGACCGGTGTGGGAAGGGCTTTAGTCAGGGCTCCAAGCTGCACATACACCAGAGGGTCCACACTGGAGAGAAGCCCTATGAGTGTAAAGACTGCGGCATGAGCTTCAGCCAGCGGTCAAACCTGCACATCCACCAGCGTGTCCACACGGGAGAGAGACCGTACAAGTGTGGAGAATGTGGGAAGGGCTTCAGCCAGAGCTCCAACCTCCACATCCACCGGTGTACCCACACGGGAGAGAAGCCTTACCAGTGCTGTGAGTGTGGGAAGGGCTTCAGCCAGAGCTCAGACCTGCGCATCCACCTCAGAGTGCACACCGGGGAAAAGCCCTACCACTGTGGCAAGTGTGGGAAGGGCTTCAGCCAGAGCTCCAAACTCCTCATCCATCAGAGAGTGCACACTGGAGAGAAGCCCTATGAGTGCAGCAAGTGTGGGAAGGGCTTCAGCCAGAGCTCCAATCTCCACATCCACCAGCGGGTTCACAGGAAGGACCTTCCTTAAGTAACATGGGCCCGCTCGGTTCAGAACACTTTTATTGTAAGGATGGATATTTTTCATGGCTGAGGGTACAGATCAGTGGTAAGAGTGCCTGCCTAGCATGCATAAAGTCCTGGGTTCAGAGCCGGGAGGTGGTGGCACCCGCCTTTAATCCCAGCACTTGGGAGGCAGAGGCAGGTGGATCTCTGTGAGTTCCAGGCTCACCTGGTCTACAAGAGCTAGTTCCAGGACAGGCACCAAAGCTACAGAGAAACCTTATCTCGAAAACCCCAAAAATAAATAAATAAATAAATAAATAAATAAATAAATAAATAAATAAAGCAAGCAAGCCCTGGGTTTGAGTTCCAGTACCTGCCGCACAAAATTTCCAGGTTAATACTTTGTACTTGAGTGTGTGTGTTTATGTAGAGAGGAGTACATGTGCTGTGCAGGTATGTGCATGCGTGTGTGCACATGGCTGTGGAGGTCAGAGGGCATCTCAGATACTCAGACGCCTGTCACTTTTGTTTGAGACTGGGGTCGATCACTTGGTCTGGAATGTTATCAAGTAAGTCAGGCAGCAAGTCCCGTGGCTCTACCTGTCCCTGCTTCCCAGCTCACCACAGCTAGGTTTACACGTGTTTGATGCCACACCCAACTCTTTTATGTGGATTTTGTCTGGAGCTTGCAAGACAAGAGCTTTACTGACTAAGCTATCTTCCCACGCCCTGGCTTGATACTTTTGACCCCTTCCTTTGTAGTCCTCAAAAGAAAGAGATAGTAAAGATTACTCAGATGTAGTCCCTCACAGAAAAAAAAAAATCATTTAAAGTATCCGAGCACCTAGCATATTTCACGTTCTACAATGAATGGATGATTCTGGTTTCTCAAATGGGTAGTTGGACAATTCTGTTCGTGTTGTTAAAAGTACATTCCACAATTTTAACTGCAGGAAGTGTTGTTAAAAGTACATTCCACAATTTTAACTGCAGGAACTTTGTATTTTTCCAAGCACAGTATGTTTCCTTTGTTCATATTCTCTGAGAAATTGGAATTCACATTTCCATCCGAATTATGTGCCAAGTTTTTTTATATTCCTTTACCTATTTAAGCGCTCTCAAAACTATGAACATGGTGTGTCCGTTTGAGGGTGGGTGGGAAGCTGGCGGTACAGTGGACATGGAGATCTGTTGTGTTCAATACAGAAACTGTGTCAGGTTATGGTCGCAGTGCAGGAAGTGCTTCTCCACAGACTACTGTGATAGACAACGCTTCAGTCAGCCGCTCCTCTCAGGCAGCTGCTCAGGAATGTAAATAATTAGATTTTACTGAATGAAGTAAGTTTGTTGATAGTAAAAACAAGGGAGAAATCTCTGAGGCAACAAATCCAAAGTCATTAGGAGAGTAAAGCTAGCATTGAGTACTGCTGAGAACAGATGATCTAGCAGAAGTTCTGAGGCAGAATTGGAGAAAGCTGGGACAGGTGGGACATGTGGCAGCCAATCAGCAGAAGCTGCAGAAACCATCTTAAGACTTGATCAGTCGTCGGGCAGTGGTGTTGCACAGTTTTAATCCCAGTACTCGGGAGGCAGAGGCAGGCGGATCTCTGTAAGTTCGAGGCCAGCCTGATGTGCAAGAGCTAGTTCCAGAACATGCTTCAAAGCTACAGAGAAACCCTGTCTTGAAAAAGAAAAAAGAACAGCCAAAGCAAACAAACATTTAATAAATTCAAATTGGCTTATGGAGAAAGTACTAAAGATGGGCCTTTGGTGGGCAGGTCTAATTTGCAGGACTAAATTCTACCCTGGGAATGTTTATTTAAAGATGGCAGCAGGAATGCCTACAAGAGGACATCAACAGGAGGATCTCAGGAAAAATTTACAGGCTAGGAAGATGGGTGGGTGGGCATGGTATCTGTACAGAAGCGGGCACGGTTTATGCCACTCACATAAGGGGATAAGGAAAAGAAGGCCTGTTTTGGTTTTAGGCCAAGAACTACTTAATAAAATGAAGGATGGGAAGGAAGCATGATGGGAAAGCCATGACACTAAGGACCGAGGATATGTGGAACATTCCCTTCATCCCACGAATACATGTTCTCTTCTGTAGCCAGACTGTAGTTCTCTATTTCCTGTTTCTCCATTTGCTGTTTCATCAATTTTAAGCTCCTACTTTACCACCTCCTTCTCTTTGCTTTGTGTTAAGTGTGCCTTTGCTTTTGAGATGGGCTCTGCAGCCCAGGCTGCCCTTGAATTTATGATCCTCCTACCACATAGGAGGACCCTCTTCACACCTGCCTTTTTCTAGTCTCTGGGAGAAATTGCTATGTATACCCAGCCAGCCAGAACTACCCTCCAGTAAAATCTGAGATGTTTCTTCTGGTTTTGGGATCCTACAGTAGAGCAGCTCCTGAGATCTGATACATAAAGTTTCAAAGTTAAAGATCCTTTACACATTAAAAGGAATAAGAGAATTTTAGTATCATGTACACAACTTAGATAACAATTTCTGTTAATGGCATATACTAACAAGCCAAGAAATCTTGAATAGCTATGTCCTTTAAAAAAAAAAAAAAAGGTTGATGCTGGATAGATGGCTCAGTCGTAAAGCACACCTGTTGCTCTTGCAAAAGACCAAAGTTCAGTTCCCAGCATCTATATGGTAGCTCACAACCATCTGTGACACCAATTACAGGGATCCAATGCCGTTTTCTTATCTCCATAGGAACCAAGAATACATATGGTGCACATACATACATGCAAGCAAAACACATAAAATGAATAAATTAATAAAATTAAGATTTATTTATTTTAATTATTTTTTGTTTATTTATTTTTTGACACAGGGTTTCTCTGTGTATCTCTAGCTGTCTTAGAACTCACTCTGTAGCCAGGCGGCGGTGGCGCACGCCGTTAATCCCAGCACTCGGGAGGCAGAGGCAGGAGGATCTCTGGGAGTTCGAGGCCAGCCTGGTCTACAAGAGCTAGTTCCAGGCCAGGCTCCAAAGCTACAGAGAAACCCTGTCTCGAAAAACCAAAAAAAAAAAAAAAAAAAAAAAAAAAAAAAAAAAAAAAAAAAAAAAAACCTCACCCTGTAGACCAGGTTGGCCTTGAACTCACAGAGATCCACTTGTCTCTGCCTCCCTGAGTACTGTGATTAAAGCTGTATGCTACCATTGCCTGGCATATTTATTTATTTTGTGAATATTCAAGCATCCAAATAATCTCAATAAAAAAACCAGGGCTGGAGAGATGGCTCAGCGGTTAAGAACACTGTTCTTCCAGAGGTCCTGAGTTCAATTCCCAGCAACCACGTCGTGGTTCACAACCATCTGTAATGAGATCTGGTACCCTCTTCTGGGGTGCAGGTATTCACACAGGCAGAACACTGTATACATAATAAATAAATAAATCTTTTAAAAAAATAAAAAAGCCAAAGAAAGGGCTGGAGAGATGGCTCAGAGGTTAAGAACACTGCTCTTCTGGAGGACCCTAGTTCAATTCCCAGCAGCCCACAACTGTCTGTAACTCCAGTTCCAAGGGATAAAATACCCTCACACAGGCATACATGCAGGCAAAACATCAATACACATAAAATAAAAATAAAACTTGTTTGTTTTTTTGTTTTTCGAGACAGGGTTTCTCTGTGTAGTTTTGGAGCCTATCCTGGCACTTGCTCTCTGAACCAGGCTGGCCTCTGTGTTCTTAGTGCTGGGATTAAAGGTGTGCTCCACCATGGCTCAGCTTCAATTTCTTTTCAGTGACTTAAAATTTTATTGTATAAGTCTTTCACTACTTTGATTAGATTTCTTTCAAATTTTTGTTTTAAGTTTTGGTTAGTGTGAGTGGTATTGTTTCCCTGATCTCTTGTTTGTCATTTATACATAGAAAGACTACTGAATTTTGTAAACTTTGTATCCTGCTACTTTGAATGTTGTTATCGGATGTAAAAATTGCTTGGTGGAGTCTTTAGGGTCTTTTATTTGTAAAATCTTCTCTGAAAATAAGTGTTCCTTGACTTCTTCCTTTCCTATTTGTAGCCCCTTTATCTCTGTCACTGGTCTACTGTTCTAGGTAGGAGTTATAAGTACTATATTGAACAAGAGGAGAGAGTGGACATCCTTGTCTTCTTCCTGATTCTAATGGAAGTGTTTTGATTTTTTCCCCCATGTAGCAGATGCTGGCTGTGGGCTTGTTGGTGTTATCATAATTTATATTGAGCTATATCCCTGTATCCCTAGATTCTCCAGCACTCTTATTATGAAGGGATGTTGGATATTGTCAAAGGCTTTTTCTGCATCTAATGAGATGATCATGTAAGTTTTTGTCTTTGAGCCCATTTATGCGGTTCATTATAGTCATGAGTTTGAGGCCAGCCTGGTTTAAAAACCAGATGAATTTATTGGGGGCTTACAGTCTGAGGGGTTATAGTCCATAATGGCTGTGTAGTAGCAGGCAGCTGGAGCAGCAGCTGAGGCTAATATCTCAAACACAGCCACAAGCAAGCAAGAAGCAGAGAAAGTTAACTTTCATACCTCAAAGCCCATCCCTAGTGACATCTACAAGACATCCTCTAGAAATTTGGCTGATAAGATAATTCTGAGTTTCTGTTAAACAAGAAAAAGGAGTAGGCTTGGGGTGGGGGCAGGAGGCCAAGACAAGGTTTGGGTCTTCTGAACGTTCAAGTGACTATGCAGAAAAAATGGATGTATGCATCCTGCATGTGAAAACAGAGCATCACTAGAGAGATTATCAAAAGAGATCTGGCCCAGAGAGGACTGATGAGAACAGATGACACTGCCAAGAGGGGCCTGAGACAAGGAGATGATGAAATCAAGACAGGAACTGCCAACAGACCACACAAACATTCAGACATAGAAGAAAAGATAAAACCTGTGAACGATGAAGGAAGGAAAATAAAGAGCACATGGCATCCTAGAGGTAAGGAGACTCGGAAGAAAAGTAATCAATGGGTCAGAAGGTCACATGCAGAACAAAGGAGACTCAACCTTGGGAAGTCACCCTGAGAGCTCTTCAATAGTAAGGAGCAGGACAAAGCTAAGGCTTTGAGTCCCTCACAAGCTGCTGATCTCTGGCTCATCTTCACACAAACAGAGACAGAAAGAAAAAGTAACTGTGAAAAGCCTTTAGTGTGACTGAGGACATGTGAATTGGGTACAGGTCATCACTCTGATCTTGGAACAAGCACCAACTTTCCCCCATCTAGGAATGACGACAAATTAGAAACAGTCACACCTATGTTCTAAGGGACAAACTAAAACACAGAGTCATTAAATCTACAATTTAGAAAATCTACATCAAGAGGGCTGAAAATGTAGCTCAGTAGAATGCTTGCCTAGCACTGCTTGATGACAGCACCCAGGGAGGAAAAGGCAGAAAGATCAAAAGTTCAAGGTTATCCTTGGCTATACACAAACGTGGGGCCAGTCTGGGCTACATAAGACACTGTCTCATAAATTATAATGATAATAATGATAATAAATGACAAAAAAGAAAAATCTAAACTGGGCAGTAGTGGTGCATGCCTTTAATCCCAGCACTTGAAAGGCAGAGGCAGGTGAATCTCTGTGAGCTCGAAGCCAGCCTGGTCTACAAGAGCTAGTTCCAGGTCAGGCTCCAAAGCCACAGAGAAACCCTGTCTCGATTTAAAAAAAAAGGAGAGAGAGAGAGGGAGGGAGGGAAACAGGAGGGAGGGAGGGAAAGAGAGAGACAGAGAGAAGGAAAGAGAAAGGGAGTAAGGAAGAAGAGAAAAAGAAAAGAAAATCTAGATCCCAGATACAATCCTGGTGATTTTTTTTTTCATGACAGGGTTTCTTTGTGTAGCCTTGGCTGTTCTGAAAGTAGCTCTGTAGACCAGGCTGCTTTCTTTTCTCCGCTCTGGACTCTCCCAGATGCCTCTGGATATTTTGTCTCTCTTGCCCACAATAAAAACCTTACCCCTGCCGGGCGATGGTGGCACATGCCTTTAATCCCAGCACTCAGGAGGCAGAGGCAGGTGGATCTCTGTGAGTTCGAGACCAACCTGGTCTACAGAGCTAGTTCCAGGACAGGCTCCAAAGCCACAGAGAAACCCTGTCTCGAAAAACAAAAAAACAAAAAATCAAAACAACAACAACAAAAAAACCGTACCCCTGCCAGGCAGTGGTGGCACACACCTTTAATCCCAGCAATCAGGATGTAGAGGCAGGCAGATCTCTGTGAGTTCGAGGCCAGCCTGGTCTATAGTGCAAGCTCCAGGACAGACTCCAAATCTACGCAGAGAAACCTTGTCTCGAAAACAAAACAAAACAGAAAGCTTCCCCCTAATGGAATGGTTGTGTTGGTTTTTTACTGCAACCCCTTGATTACTTATAGCAAGACTCTATCTCAAAAAATAAAATATAGTATCTAAGAATACTAGTTGTTCTGGCAAAGAATAAAGATCCACATGGTGTCTAACAACCATCTATAACTCTAGTTCTAGGAGATTGGCAAAACATTCACATATATAAAATAAATCTTTAAAATAATGTAAGATAATCTGTGCATAAAATTATTAGAAGTGCTTTTGGGAATAGGCAAAAGCACCTTGTCCTAAGTACTTTCATTTTCACCTAAGACTCCATTTCACCTGTCGGGTGAAACAGAGTTCAGATTATCAAGTCGTAGGGAAACTGTGAACTTTCCAATAGCTGACCCACCTCCTCCTAAAACAAGAGAAATAATCTGTTATGATCTTTAGTTCTCTAAAAACATTATGGTTGTTCCTAACAACAGAAAGAACAAATGAATCTGATTGGTTGTACTGAAAAGTTGACATTCTGTGTCAGTTGACAGTGATGGAGCACATAGGGGAAAAGCCCTAATCTTGAATCCTGATTGGTAGAAAAATGTAACTGTAATTTGGCACAGATGTTTGTGGGTTTTGTGCTTAAATACTTGCTGAAATGAACGTTCATGGATGCACTCAGCTCCCGAATCTGTACTGTGGTCCCTGATCAATCAGTTTCTGTGGTTTTGCCCTGAAATAAATCTCACTTTTCGAAACCTCTGTGCCTGCTTGGGTTGACTGGGAGTCTCAGACCCACAACAATGGTAAGGTTACCAGATACTGAATAGTTAGTTAAATATATAATACCTACTTGAGTTATACCAGTAATACTCGAATACAAATAATTTTTATGCCAAAACAGAAAACATCAGCATAGAAGATAATCATTGGTGAGAAAAATTAAATTAGACTAAGTGCAGTATATGGTGGTGCACGCTTGTGATCCCAGCACTAGGAGGCAGAGGAAGAAGGATTTCTGTGAGTTTAAGGCCAGCCTAGGCCGGGTGGTGGTGGCGCACACCTTTAATCCCAGCACTCGGGAGGCAGAGGCAGGCAGATCTCTGGGAGTTCGAGGCCAGCCTGGTCTACAAGAGCTAGTTCCAGGACAGGCTCCAAAGCTACAGAGAAACCCTGTCTTGAAAAATTTAAAAAAAAAAAAGAAAAAAAGAGGCCAGCCTAGTCTAAATAGTGAACTCCAGCATAGCCAGGACTATGTAGAGAGACACTGTCTCAAAAAAAAAGTAAATAGAGAAAAATGCCATGTTCATAAATTGTAATGTGACCATTCTTCTAAATCAATCTATAGATTTAAAGCAATACTAAATTCCATCAGTTTAAGGGTATAGATAAGGAGAGAAATGACAAGATGATTAAATTTTACACTAAAATTAAAAGATAATCTGGGCATGGTGGCCTACACCTTAATACCAAGCACTTGGGAAGCAGAGGCAGGGAGATCTCTGGTGAGTTTGAGCCCAGACTGATCTACAGAAAAAAAAAAGTAGCCAAGGCAATCTTAAAGAAATAAAGGCAGGCCTGGCGGTGGTGGCGCACGCCTTTAATCCCAGCACTTGGGAGGCAGAGGCAGGCGGATCTCTGTGAGTTCGAGGCCAGCCTGGTCTACAAGAGCTAGTTCCAGGACAGGAACCAAAAAGCTATGGAGAAATCCTGTCTCAAAAATCCAAAAAAATAAACAATAAAAAATAAAAAAATAAAAAAGGCAGAGAACTAATACATATAGAAATGAAATGCATGTTTGTTTGTTTATTTGGTTGTTATTTGTTTGTTTGGAATTTATTTTTTCTTCTTTTTCTTTTTTTTCTTTCTTTCTTTCTTTTTTTTTTTTTTTTTTTTTTTGAGACAGGGTTCCTCTGTAGCTTTGGAGCCTGTCCTTGAACTAGCTCTTTAAAAAAAAAAAAATTTATTTATTATATATAAATATTCGGCCTGCATGTATCCCTGTGGGCCAGAAGAGGGCACCAGATCTCATTACAGATGGTTATGAGCCACCATGTGGTTGCTGGGAATTGAACTCAGGACCTCTGGCAGAGCAGCCTGTGCTCTTAGCGTCTGAGCCATCTCACCCATGCCTAAACTAGCTCTTGTAGACCAGGCTGGCCTCAAACTCACAGAGATCCACCGCCTCTGCCTCCCAAGTGCTGGGATTAAAGGCGTGCGCCACCACCACCCAGCTTTGTTTGCTATTTCGAAACAGGGTTTCTCTGTGTAGTCCTGGCTGCCCACGAACTCACTCTGTAGGTCAGGCTGGCCTTGAACTCAGAGATCTACCTGTGAGTAAAGGCGTATGCAACCTTGCCTGGCTGAGATGCATATTTTTATAAATGTTTTAAATGTTTTTAAGTTCTGTTAGCCGGGTACAAGGTTAGCTAGATGGAGACACCGCAATCCAGACAACTGGAATCCAAAAGGAGATACACACACATTTTGTCACTTGATACCTTTATAGGATCCCATTTACAATTCTGGTGGGAAAGTGTTAATTCCAAAGATGGGAGGAGAAAGACCACAGATGCAAATGAACAAGGCCAAATTGAGGTCAGCACTGGGTGAAGACAAGGCTTTTATAGCTCAGGGATAGGGGTATTTATTTATTTATTTATTATGTATACAATATTCTGTCTGTGTGTATGTGTGCAGGCCAGAAGAGGGCACCAGACCTCATTACAGATGGTTGTGAGCCACCATGTGGTTGCCGGGAATTGAACTCAGGACCTTTGGAAGAGCAGGCAATGCTCTTAACCACTGAGCCATCTCTCCAGCCCGAATAGGGGCTTTCTGAATGGGGGATTTGCCAGGCAAAACAGGAGGTATTACTGGAACAGAACATAAGCATAACAAGTAAGTCCCTCCTGAAACAGACATGTTTGCAAGGTGTGCGGAACAAGGTAGACACAGGTGCTCATATAACCGTTTGAAACAAGGTAGGGTTGCAAGATGGTTTATAAACATCTTTTTGAAACAAAAACACGATTGCCATTTCTGTAACAGGCACTTCAGAACCATTTGTAATTAAGGTTATAGGTGGGGCACAGTCAAATCGAAAAACAGGTTTAATCATGAAAAGGAATGAATTTAGTTTCTCTTTAGTAAAAGATGGCTTTTGAGCCACAGATGGAGGCAGGCTGGGTCTTCAAACGGTATTCTTTTCATTTAAATGGTACCACAACAGCTAAACAATCACAAGTAATTTTGTTTTTATTTATTTTTCGAGACAAGGTTTCTCTGTAGCTCTGGCTGGCCTCGAACTCACAGAGACCTACCTGCCTCTGCCTCTCGAGTGCTGGGATTAAAGGTGTGCGCCACCACCATCTGGCCACAAATAATATTTTAATGTGCACAGGAGCCGGTTCAACAGCCGGTTAGTGCTTGTTACATGAAGGTGAAGATCAACTTCAGACTTCCCGCACTGAAGAGGCTAGGGCCCAAGACAACAGGTAATGATGGGCTACTATGACAATGAAGCCCAAGCCCAAGGCTATTGTGGTACTGGAGCCGTGTGTGTGTGTGTGTGTGTGTGTGTGTGTGTGTGTATGTGTGTATGTGTGTGTGTGACAGAGGAAGGGAGGGAGAGGAGCCATGGCTCACGTGTAAATTCTTTTGATTCAAAACAAAGCATGTCAAGTGTCTTTCTTGATTTATGATGTTGTTCTGTTATTTCCAACACTTCATCCAATTGTTACTAGATTAAACATGGAATTTTGGGTGACCTGAATCTCTTATCCCGGGTCATAGTCCCTCATACCATCTTTGAAGCAAGAGTATCAACACTTTATCGTGGAATAGGGGCATAGTGTGAACGGTAGCGGGCTCTGCGCACAACCCTAATGGCTTCACAGCTGAGCTAGCTACACATCTATACACCTCCTCTCACACTCCGGGGAACTAAAATCGGGTTTACCACACTAGTAAACTTGACGAACCACTTCCGGGCGCCGCTCTACGAACTTCCGATCTTCAGTTCTGTCGGGCTAGCTACACCGGGTATGGCGTCCTCCATTATAAAGTATGATTCAAAAGCCCAGAGACACCACAACCCGAAAAGTACAAGCGCCTTAAGGGAGCGAAGTCCACACGGCGGCGGGAAGCGGCGTGGCCAGACCCGTGGGTCCCCCGCGCGGCTTCCCGCAAACCCTAGAGACGAGCGCACGCAATTTAAGCCGCTGATTGCGCAGTCCGCCGGGCGCGCCCTCTCCTTGGCGCCAAATCGCGCTCCCGCGCTCCGGCCTGACCTGCACCGCGCGTGCGCAAGAGCAACATCCGGCGTTCTTGCGCTGCGCGCCAGGGGGCGAGCTGTGTCCTCTGCGGACGGGATTCGCGACGCCGCGCGTGCGCAGTAGCAACGGAGCGCCAGCGTCTCGGGGAGGAAAAGTCTAAGTGATTGCCCGGTGCTCACAGGAGGTCGCGGCGGAGATAGTGATGGCATTAGCGTGGTATGGCGTGCTGTCCTTGCAGAGCTACGCATCAGAGTGTGTATATCAAAATGCAGCCCAACCAGTAAAAGTGGCTGGCGGGAGTGCTCGCCTAGCTCCCTGAGGCCCTGGGTTCCGTCCCCAGCACCTCAAAGCATGGAGGAAATGACTCAGCCGCACCTCCCTTAGGTGACTTTTACAAAAACGGGATTTGCAGTGCGGGAACGCTACAAACTTCGGAGAGCGCATGCGCATCTGACGTCTCTCCTTTTCCCCGCTTGGACCCGGGGAAAGCAGGATGAGTCATGCGGCCAGGGTTGTCGCTCCTTCCGCGCTTGCTCAGACCGCCAGGATCGGATCCGGAAATGTAGGCTGAACACGAGTGCGCAGTTTCTGTCCCTACAGATTGGCGCGTGCTGGGTCTTTGTACATTAAAAAAAAAAAAAAAAAAAAAAACTTTCAGAAAACAACAACAACAAAAAATAAGGGGCATAACTTTTCAGGAAACAATACTGCCGTTTTCTTGGCTTGAGCTTGGAGCAGAGGTCAGTGGGGAGATTACGCGCCCTTGCCAAGTACGTGCAAAGACCGCGAGTCCGATTCCAGAATCGGCCAAAATTTATTCATAAATATTCGGATTTTAAAAAATAACTGAGTAAATAAATAGCACAAGTTATCAAACCACCCACGAGAATCTCAGAGCACCTATAAACACTTTATAAAAGGCTGAAGAATAAAATAAAACTTTTGTGCTAGAGAAAAGAGGCGCTGTATACTAATAACAATTTGGTATTCACCGGTTTTGAAACTAACATGAGATTAGCCTGAGCTACATAGAGAGACCATTTAAAAAATAAAAATGAAAAATAAAGCCCCAAATATTAAGAAACTTAATAGCTGGAACTTAGGGAGTAACATAAAACTTGCAGATATTCACATGACTTGGATTTGCACGGTTCCGACTCCCACATATAACAGGACTGTATTGAATGCAATGGGTCCTGGTTCGTTGCCACGGTTTAGACAGCTCCAATGTGAAAACATGACCCAGACTCCTGGTTACTGGAGTACATTAACTGTGAGTGACCACGAAAGTGCACACTTAGCTGCTGGCGCTACGATCTGCAAACATCTGTGCTAATCACAGATGAACAATGGCAGGCACACCGCTTCTTTCGAAGGGTTGGTATTTATTGTAAATGTAGTATCGAACTCACACGGGGACAGAAACGCGTGGCTTTGTGAACCTCTTCCCTCAGTGCTAAACTGCTGTGGTCGTCAACAACCGCAGAACTGTCTACCTAACGACTTCTGAACCTGGGCACTGAAACCATTGCATAGCTGCTAGCACTACACATTTGCGTCCAGAAGATTAGTCTAGGTACCCTTTATTTTAAATGCCAGCCATAAACTTGAAATTGTGATTTACACCTGTAATCCCAGCTCTCAGGAGGTGGAGGACAAAATATGACATTAAATAGCGTGTTTATTCCGGTGGTGGCAAACACCTTTAATCACAGCGCTTGGGAGGTAGATGGACCTCTGTGAGTTCGAGGCCAGCTTCGTCAACAGAGCTAATTAATGTATTAGCTAATGCTAATACGGGGCTACATAAAAAAAAACCAGGTCTCGAAAAACAAAACAACAAAAACAAAACAGTTTATACTTTTTGCCTAAGAGAATTATAAATTGCTAAGAGCACTCAGGAGACGGCTAGGTTGGTAAAGTACTTGCTGTGGAAACATGAAGTCCTTGGATTATGGCCTTAGGTGAGCTTTCCCAGAAGGCAACACTTCATACAAGTTTCCAAGGCTTGTTGCTGGGAATGAGCCCCTTGAGATTCTGTTGGGATGGGGTGGGGGAGCTCTGAAGCTAGTGTTTGATTTTTTTTTCCTTTAAACTTTACCTTTTTTGTTGTTTTCTTTTATTAGTTGTTTGGTTTCTTGCTTTCTCCCCACCCCCCGACCTCTTGCTGGCATCTGGCTTCTGACAAGTTATGACCCTCCTGGAAGTTCCACTTCCAGAGGTACCAGGATCAGGTTTTACCACCACACAGGTTTTTTTTTGTTTTGTTTTGTTTGGTTTGGTTTTTCGAGACAGGGTTTCTCTGTGGTTTTGGAGCCTGTCCTGGAACTAGCTCTTGTAGACCAGGCTGGTCTCCAACTCACAGAGATCCGCCTGCCTCTGCCTCCCGAGTGCTGGGATTAAAGGCGTGCGCCACCACCGCCCGGCACCACCACACAGTTTTACAAATGGCTTTCCTTAGACTTTATCCTATGCATAGCTTCCCTTTTATTGATTCTAGTTTGCATCCTTATAGTGTATTAAATCATAGCTATAAGCATGACTATATTCAAATCTGGTTAAAAAAAAAATTGAAGCCGGGCGATGGTGGCGCACGCCTTTAATCCCAGCACTCGGGAGGCAGAGGCAGGAGGATCTCTGTGAGTTCGAGACCAGCCTGGTCTACAAGAGCTAGTTCTAGGACAGGCTCCAAAACCACAGAGAAACCCTGTCTCGAAAAACCAAAAAAAAAAAAAAAATTGAAGCCAGGCGGTAATGGCACATGCACTCAGGAGGCAGAGGCAGGTAGATCTGAGTTCGAGGACAGCCTGGTCTACAGAGTAAGTTCCAGGATAGGCAGAACTGTTTCACAGAGAAAGCCTGTCTTGGGGAAAAAAAAAATTGAGACAGAGTGTTTGGGTTAAGGCTTCATCTCATCCCCTGGCATCCATATATCCAAAAAGTCTGGAATGTTTGGGTGGAAAGTTCCATCCTGAGCCCCCTTGTCTGGTAGTTTCCTCAGTCCAGACTCCACCTCCAATGTTTAGGTGGAAAGTTCCATCCCAAGCTCCCTCCTCTGGAAGCTGCCTCAGTTCAGACTCCACCTCTGAGAAAGCCTGCCAAATGGTGACCACTCCTCCCACACCCCTCACCTCCCCCCCCATGCTCAAGACCACACCCACAGGCTATTTAAACTGCCTCCCCTCCCTCTCCCCACCCCGAGCTAACGGTGGTTTCTTTCTCCATCTCCTCTCTGAGGGTTGGAAAGCCACCTGAGAGCGCTGGCATCCATTAGATTTGGGCTTTTTCTAATTTGGTTTGTTTTGGTCTGATTTGGATTATTGCATTGGTAGAGAGGTTTATAGAGACACAAAAGCTTTTCAGAGTCTTAAAATAAATCCAGGCTAACCTCGAATTCGTGATTCTTCATTCTCCTGCCACCACTTCCTAGCATCATAGACATGTAATACCACATCAATCTAGTAATTTTTGTTTGTTCATTTTGTTTTTCGAGGCAGGGTTTCTCCGTAGCTTTGGTTCCTGTCCTGGATCTAGCCTTGCAGACCAGGCTGGCCTCGAGCTCACAGAGATCCGCCTGTCTCTGCTCCCCCAGTGCTGGGATTACAGGTGTGCACCACCACTGCCAGCAAAGCTAATAATTTTAAAGAGTTTAAAAAGTTCACAGCAAAAAAAAAAAAAGAAAATTATTATTAAATATAAATACAGGAGAATTTTGAATCCTACATATTACAGTACGAACCTGCCAGGCAAGATGTGTCCATTAATGCGGTAGTAACATGATAATTCACTTCTGGTACTATAAATGTGGTCAAAAGCCCTGCTTAGGCCCTAGTGGGGATGCTACTGCAGTTGTCTTACTAACTGATCCTGATGTGCAATAATTTCCCTTCTAAAAATTTATGTTTATGCCCATAGATTAGTGATGCTTCCCGCACTGGGCAGAGAAAATTCCTTTCGCTGTGGGTGGTAGCGTGTTGTGGACTATTTGTTTAACTGGGCAAAGATGTGTTGTTCCGTGTGTTTATGCTGCATTTGTTTAAGTAGGTAAAGATGTGTTGCAATTGCATTAATTAAGTAAAATTAACCTAGGCTCAGAGAGGTGGGTTAGCAACTGGTTGAGAGGAAGCAGCAGAGAGGAGTGTTTCTTTAGCTGGGGCGGTGTGGAAGAAGAAGGGCTTCCAGAACGCCAACTAAGAGAGAATGTTAGTCGCTCTCTGGGCTGGCAGGTTTTCACCTAAGCCTTTGAATCTCTGTTAGAACAATAGTGATTTAGTTAAAGCTACCTTTAGCAGCTACAGCAGAGCCATTGTCTGGGGAACAGGACCCCCCTCCAGGCTAAGTCCTGAGTGGCCAAGCCCCTAGTAGTTTGACGCACAGCCACTGGGACTAAGGTCAGCCGCGACTGTCACTCGGCTGGTCAGTTGGCTGAGAATAAGTGACTGTTGTGTGGTCATCCCTACACAGGACATTCAAATCAACACCTTGCAAGGCTCAGGGAACATCCTGAAAGCTGCAGTGGAGAGGAGAGAACAAGATGATGAGGTGGGGTGATGTAGAACACTGTCTCCCAGGCCATCACTGCCATTGCCTCCTAATGTCTCAGCAACTGAGATTACTTGAGTAAGACCTGCCAAGGACTGAGGCCATCAGCATTGTGACATGGAGGCCTTAGGGGTCATGACTCACTTCCCAGCCTTGCTTATAGAGGCTCCCACTTCCCTGAGGACCTGAGGATCTATATCTACTTAATGGAGAGAGAGAGAGAGAGAGAGAGAGAGAGAGAGAGAGAGAGAGAGAGAGAGAGAGAGAGAGAGAGAGAGTTACTTAAGTGATAGAGCCATGTAGGCACCTGTAAATACCCCTCACTCCTGTTAAGTAACTCTCATTAAAGTCATTGGTTCACCAGGGAAAAAAGACATAAAAGCAAAAGGCAGATGACCTGGGCAGAGAAAGGATCACTGGGAGTGGGGGGTGGGAGAGAGAACAATGGGGCTGTGCCATCAAAATAATAGTATATACATTTGTGAAAATCTCACAACGAACCCATTCTTACCCATAATTAACATATGCTAATAAAGGAAAACTTTAAAAGAGAATTAAGGTAGGGACAAGATAGTTTAACAGGAAAAGGAGCCTGCTTCTGAGGCTAAGACCTGAATCCATCCCTGGGACACATATGGAAGAAGAGAATCAACTCTCAAAAGCTGTCCTCTGACCTCCACAGCACACCCTGGAGTGCACAGAGTCATATATACACATATACAAAATATTTAAAGGGAAAGCACCCGATGAGATAACTTGGCAGATGAAAGACCTAGGTTCAATCCCTGGGATCTGCAAGATGGAAGGAGAGAACTGGCTCCCATTAAGCTGTCCTCTGACCTCTACGTAAGCACAGACATAATCCCCCATCCACATATTTTTAACTATTATTTATTTATTTTGTTTTTTTTTTTTTGTTTTTCAAGATAGGGTTTTTCTGTTGAAGCCTGTCCTGGAACTTGCTCTGTAGACCAAGCTGGCCTCATATGCACAGGGATCCATCTGTCTCTGCCTCCTGAGTGCTGGGATTAAAAGCATGTGCCACCACTGCCCAGCTCATTTTTTTAATTTTAAGATTTATTTATTTGGGGGGTTGGAGAGATAGCCCAGCAGTTAAGAGCACTGCCTGTCTTTCCAGAGTATCCAGGTATAATTCCCAGCACCCACATGGAAGCTCACAACTGTCTGTAACACAAGTTCCAGGGGATCTGACACCCTCACACCAATGTACATTAAATTATTTTTAAAAAGAGTTATTTATTTTATGTGTATGAGTATATTGTCTACATGCATGTATGTGCACCACATGCATGCCTGGTGCATGTGGAGGTCAGGGTGTTGAGATTCCATGAAATTGAAGTTTTAGACCATTGTTATCTACCATGTGGGTGCTGGGAACTGAACTTTGGTCTTCTGCAAGAGCAACAAGCACTCTGAACTGCTGAACCATCTCTTCAACGCCCCCCAAATTCTTTTTTTGTTTGTTTGTTTGTTTGTTTGTTTGGTTGTTTGGTTGGTTGGTTGGTTGGTTTTTCGAGACAGGGTTTTTCTGTGTCTTTTGGAGCCTGTCCTGGAACTAGCTCTTGTAGACCAGGCTGGTCTCGAACTCACAGAGATTCACCTGCCTCTTACCTCCCAAGTGCTGGAATTAAAGGCCACAGCCCGGCTTCCAAATTCTTTAAATTAAAACAATTTTGTTTTTTTGAGATAGGGTTTCTCTGTGTAGCTTTGGCTATCCTGGAACTCACTCTGTAGACCAGGCTGGCCTTGAACTCACAGATATCTGCCTGCCTCTATCTCCTGAGTGCTGGGTTTAAAGGTGCGCATTGCCTCACCTAGCCCCAAATTAAAATATTTTAAAGGGTATAAAGGTTAATCTGTGATAATTTTCAAATTTAATGCTTTAAAAATTTTAAACTTGGCTGGGCAGTGGTGACACATGCCTTTAATCCAGCACTTGGGAGGCAGAGGCAGGCGGATCTCTGTGAGTTCGAGGCCAGCCTGGTCTAAAAGAGCTAGTTCTAGGACAGGCTCCAAAGCTACAAAGAAACCCTGTCCCCTGTCTCGAAAAAAGAAAAAAAAAAAAAAAGGAAAATTAGCTCCAAATACCAGGCCCCACAAAGAGTATCCATTAGAGGCTGGAAACAAAGACAGCCCAGCAAGTGTCCCAAGTCGCTGCCTGGAGAGCTGTTCATTTAGTTCCCTGTGCTGTTGGAAACTGCAGCCTGCATGACTCCCTGAAACAGAAGACAGAGTTTAGACTTTAAAGTTCACACAGATAGAGAAAGTTGCTCTGAGAGGATCCCAGAGATCTGCCTTGCACAAGCACTCTACAGTTTGTTTTGGTAGTAGGTGTGGTAGTGTATGCCTGTATTCTCAGTACTTGGGAGGTAAGAACAGGAAGTTCAAAAGTTCAGGGTCATCATCAGGTACCAAGTGAGCTCAAGGCCAATCCCTGACAGGAGAGAGTACTATTTTCTTAAAAATTAATAGTAAAGCACTAAAGCATTGTGAGGAGCGCGGTTGGCGCACGCCTTTAATCCCAGGACTTGGGAAGCAGAGGCAGGTGGATCTCCGAGTTCAAGGCAGGGCTATTACACAGAGAAACTTGGTATCAAAATTCCAAAACAAAAACAAAAGAAAACAAACAACCCAAAAAAAAAAAAAACATAAAAAACTATCATACAATCAAAAAAAGCCCAGCCATAAAAAGTCATGCATTCTTCTGTATAGCTAGACCCCTCCCCATCAGGTCACAGTAAAAAATTTACTGATCAGCACATAAATGTATAAAAATGATCTGGGAAAAGACTGTCTAATGGGTTAATATTCAAACAAGACTATGAGAAATGCACCATAAATCATGACCCATTTGTGGAATAATTAGCCCAAGAAGAAGCAATGTCACAGACCTTACAAATCATAATAACAGAGATGAAGACCAAAAATATCATGCTGTTTTCATGGAACTTAATTATATCCCCCAAATAAAGCTGAAGATTTACAGGAATCAAAAAAAAAATCTAAGCCGGGTAATGGTGATGCACGCCTTTAATCCCAGCACTAGGGAGACAGACAGGCAGATCTCTAGGAGTTTGACACCAGCGTGGGCTACAAGGGTGTGTTCCAGAATAGCCAGGGCTGTTTCACAAAGAAACCTTGTCTCAAAAAATCAAAACAACAATAACTACAATATTCCAGGACAGGCTCCAAAACCACAGAGAAACCCTGTCTCGAAAAACCGAAAAAAAAAAAAAAAACCTACAATAATAGTAATAATAAAATAAAATAAAAATAAAAAATCCATCATCAAGGTGGGCAGTGGTGGTGCAAGTCTTTAATCCCAGCACTCAGGAGGCAGAGGCAGGAGAATTTCTGTGATTTCTAGACCAATCTGGTCTACAGAGAAAGTTCCAGGATGGCCAATATTGTTACACAGAGAAACCCAGTCTCAAAAACAAACAAACTAACAACAACAACAAAAAAATCCAATAAAAGTTTATCAAACCAAGTGTAGTAGGGCTCCCTGTAATTCCAGCAAGAGGCAGGAGATGAGTTCTGAATTCTGGGACAGACTATGCAATAAGCAAAATTTGAACTCAAACAAAACAAAACTTACTAGGGGCTGAAGAGATGGCTTGATTTTTTGAGACAGGGTTTCTCTGTTGTTTTGGAGCCTGTCCTGGAACTAGCTCTTGTACACCAGACTGGCCTTGAACTCACAGAGAGCCACCTGCCTCTACCCAAGTGCTGGGATTAAAGGCTTGCGCCACCACTGCCCAGCTGAGATGGCTTGATTTTTAAGACCAACTCATGTAGCTAGCTGGCTGTCTTGAACATGCCTGTAAACTCAGCTCCCAGTGGAGCAAAATCAGATTATTGTCTTCAAGAAAAAAGTGAACCCCAGGAAAAGACCCTGGTGCACAGGACAGGTGGAGAGCAGTAGAGGACACCCTCTTTGATCTCCACACAGAGCAGAAGAGCATGTGACACCCTCACACACATTCACGTAGACAGACAGACAGATACAGGCAGAGAGGTCTAGAGAGATGGCTCAGCAGTTAAGAGTGTTTGCTGGGGCTGGAGAGATGGCTCAGTGGTTAAGAGCATTGCCTGCTCTTCCAAAGGTCCTGAGTTCAATTCCCGGCAACCACATGGTGGCTCACAACCATCTGTAATGAGGTCTGGTGCCCTCTTCTGACCTGCAGTCATACACACAGCCAGAATATTGTATACATAACAAATAAATAAATATTTAAAAAAAAAAAAGAGTGTTTGCTGTTCTTAAAACCAGCCTACAATTCACAACCCCAGAGAATCTAGACAACAAAGAGGACCCCAAGAGAGACATACATGGATCTAATCTACATGGGAAGTACAAAAAGACACGATCTTCCGAGTAAATTGGGAGCATGTGGATCATGGGAGAGGGTAGAAGGATTGAGGGAGGAAGGGAGGGGAGCGGAGAAAACTGTATAGCTCAATAAAAACAATAATAAAAAAGAGTATTTGCTGTTCTTGTAGAGGACCTGGGTTTGGTTTCCAGAAGCCACATAGCAGCTCACAAACATGTGTAACTCCGGATCCTGGGGAAATGATGTCATCCGGCAACCTCTGCTGGCACCAGGCACACACATAGTATACAAACATACCTGCAGGCAAAACACTCACACACATAAAATAAAATAAAGAAAATAATAAAAGAGTGAGTGAGTATATTTATAAATATATATGTGTCTGTATGTATGTATGTATATATATTTAGCTGCACAAGTAGGAGGAAAATGAAGTGATGTTTACTTCACCTAGGTAATTTTTGGTTTTTGTTGTTTTATTTTTTGAGACAGGTATTCCTGGCTGGCCTGGAACTCCCTTTTGTAGACCAGGCTGATCTCAGACTCAGAGATGTGCCTGCCTCTGCCTCCAAGTGCTGGTATTTAAATGCGTATGCCACCACAATCTAGTGTTAATTGGAAATTTTGCCTCTTTTATTTTAGTTGCAAGTGGAGGTAAGCTCTCACTATGTAGTCTAGTCTGTTCTCAAATCTGAAATCCTCCTGCCTTAGCCTTTCAAATGCTGGGATCACATGTGTGTCGTTCTGCTCCACCTGAGCAGAAGTGGTAGGTAAGAAGCGGGGTAGGAGGCTCTGTATGTGCTAGCCTGCCCCAGCTTTCATTTCCCTCAGGGTTTGGCAGCAGAAGGAACAGCAGGCAGGTAGAAATGGTTTCTAGTGTCACCACCGTTGTGAGGGCCTTCCTTACTAGGACGCTTGACCCTGAAGAGATGTAAGCTCTCTGGAACGCTGGCTGGGACCAGGACCTGCAGGTTCTGCTTAGGGTTAGGATTTAGGGTTAGGTTAGGGCGCTTTCTCCTCATGCTTCCTTTTTTCTTCCTGCCCTGGCCTCTTTTGAATTGTTTAGCTACTTCTTTAGGAGCCTGTGTCTGGCTCTTTCCAGAACTCCATGGTAACAACTCAGGGTTTCTATCTCTGTCAGGACTGCATTCCAGAACCAGGATGTGAGCCTTTGGGCCCCAATTGGACCACTCAAGACCCAGCAGGCCTGGGGATGGGGTGTTCAGGATCACCTACCTACCACGGGCATTGCTAAGGGAGGACCCCAGGCCTCCTTAGCTTCTTCGATATTTAAATGACAGTTGCTTACTCTGTGACTTTGGACGCCAGGAGCTGAGCTTGGTGACAAGCTGGGCTGCTTGAGAGCCTAGCAACAGACAGAGGAGGCATCAGAAGCCTGGGATTCCTCCCAGGCTACCGGGACCTCTTCGGTTAGAAGCAACGGCTGCCCATGCTCCACTCTGGGAACTGAAGCAGGAGGCTCACCAAGCTGAGCTTTGTAGTTGCTCGGGTAAGGGGGCATGAATTGTTGCATCAGCCTCTGAGGCAGCCAGGACTTCCTCAGCTGTGAAGCAGTAACACTGGCTCTCTTTAGCTATCAAATTGCCACTCCCAACTGTCTTAGGCCGACAAGCCACCCCAGCTCTGCTGCCTCCACTGTCCTAGCTCACCATTGTTCTTCGCTGTCTCTCTGAGTTATCAGTTCAGCCCACGCTGTTGAACACGGAGGCAGACCTCCGGGGAGCCGCCGTTATCAGGCCCTATGTTGCAACATCAGGGAAACCCACAGAAGAATTTCTCCCAGCCGTCTTATTTTCTGCCACACGGCATGCAGACAACAGAAAAGACCAGGAGGCCGAGGAAGTTAATAAGCCCAAAATACTGGATACAAATTTAGCAGGCCAGGCATCTCATGTATGTCTGTAATCCTGCCACTCAGGGTGCAGAGGCAGCAGGATAAGTCCCGTCAAAGCTTTCAGGACAAAATATCCTTCCAGGCAAGTCAGGGCTGCACTGGGAGATCCTGTCTCAAAAATAGAGTAAATCCAAAGGATTTTTTTTAAAAATTTCTAATTATGCATAAGTACATGCAGACTCTGGCAAAGAGCTAGAGTGCCAGACACCTGACACATTACACTGCTGGGAACTGAACTCAGATCCTCCGGAGGAGGCGTGCAAGCTCTTAACCACCAAGCCGTCTCTCCAGCCTCCTAAAGGATATTAAAAACAGAAACAGGCCAGGTGGTGGTGGCGCACACCTTTAATCCTAGCACTCAGGAAGCAGAGGCAGGTGGATCTCTGTGGATTTGAAACCAGCCTGGTCTACAAGAGCTTGTTCCAGGGCAGCTAGGGCTACACAATGAAACCCTGTCTTAAAAAAAAAAATAGAAGAAGAAGAAAAAAAACAGAAACAAACTTAGCTGATGAAAAGTACAGAAAATAAGTTGCTCATATCAGAGTAAAGTAAGTAATAAATTTGGGCATTTTTCCTATTTCATGTGGGGTTTTGTTTGTTTTTTGTTTGTTTGTTGTTTTGTTTTTTCTTTTTTTTTTCAAGGCAGGGTTTCTCTGTGTAGCCCTAGCTGTCCTGGAACTTGCTCTGTAGACCAAGCTGTCCTCATACTCAGAGATCTGCCTGCCTCTACCTGGGATTAAAAGTGTGTGCCACCACCACCAGGCTTCTTGTTTGTGTTTGAGACAGGGTTTCTCCATGTAGCTCTGGCTGTCCTGGACTTCACTATGTACACCAGTCTGCCCTCCAACTCAGATCTAGCCCCCACCCTGTCCCCCAGTGCTGGAACTAAAGGCATGGACCACCATGCCCGGACAAGATGACAAGATTTTAAAAGCCTTATTCAAATTTCTCTTTCTGCATACTGTGAATGTATTGTCTAGAATAAAATGGAACAGAACACCAGAGGAAAAAAAGAAAAGAAAAAGGAAGGGAAGGGAAGGAGGGAGAGGAAGAGAGGAGAGAGAGAGAGAGAGAGAGAGAGAGAGAGAGAGAGAGAGAGAGAGAGAGAGAGAGAACAAGCCTATGGGCTGGGGATGACTCACAAGAAAGAACACTTTTTATGCAAGAGGACCCGAGTTCCAATCCTAGGCATCCATTTTAAAGCTGTGCATGGTTGTAATCTCAACTTTCAGGGCAGTGACAAGCAGATTCCAGGAGCTCACTGACCAGCTAGCAGTGACAAGATTGCAATCTTCAAGTCCAGTGAGACGGGGTCTCAAGGGAGTAAGGTGAGGCTAGAGCACCAGACATTCTCTTGGGGCCACCCTCCTTAGGAGCCGTGCAAACACACCACGCTCGCAAAGAACCTAAAAAAGGCCTGCTCCCACTACTGTTCAACGCCCCTGAATGTATCCTGCCAGATGAATGCAGCCGCCTCGCCCTCCAAATCCTCACATGGATGGCCACATGTCCCTTGGCCACAGTCTCTCTGCTAGGCGGAGCTTCCTCAGGATAAGTCCCTGGCTTCTCTCCTCTCCTTTCTTCAGGGCAAACCACTGCTGTCTCGCTGGGGCCAATTACCTCTCCCTCTGTCAGGACTCTGGGGACGACAAACCCCACGCCTGCGGTCCTGCATCCCGCGGGCACAGTTCGCAGCTCACCGGTTGGCGGCCCTCACCTCGGTCTCCTTGTCTCTTCCACGCTCCCACTCACACCCGGAACCTCGCTCGCTCTCAGAGCACCCAGAGGAGGAACTTGGCAATTGTGCCGAGGCTGGTGAGGCTTGTTTACCGTCACTGTGGAAACCCCAGGAGCTTGCTCCCACTGGGATGTGGTCCTCACCCGGCAGGTGCGGAGCCTCGGGAAGCCCCTGGTGATTCTGGCGCACTACCCCAGCTCAGCCCACTCCCCAAGCATCCGGAAAGCGTAGCATGGATCTGTCTGAGTTTTGCTGGAACAGGGAGGTACCATTGTGCTCCATCAAAGTTGTAGGGCAAGAAGACAGCGGGAGACTGAGGCAGGAGCATCAGAAACTATAGGCTAGCTAGTAAGGATCTGTCTTAAGTAAAGAAAATAAATGGAGGCTCGATGGTGAAGTGTGTACTAGCATTCTTTTTTCTTTTCTTTTTTTCGTTTTCAAGACAGTATTTCTCTGAAATTGTGGCCATTCTGTAACTCCCTTTTTAGACCAGGCTGGCCTCGAACTCAGAGATTCATGCCTCTGCCTCCCGGGTGCTGGAGCTAAAAAACATGTGCCACCATCCCGGTTGTGCCTAGCATTCTCAAGGCTTTGTATATAATCCCCAGCACCCAAACAATAATACTTAGAGGCAAATGGATAAAAACAGGTCTTAAGATTGCAAAGTCTGGCCTCTATTGAACTTGGTTTGTACCTGAAGCTGGTCTTGAACTTGAAGTTGGCTGGAACTTTTATTCTTTATGAAAATGTAATTAGAGGTGTGGTGCACTCCTCTAATCCCAGCTCTCTAAAGATGGAGATAAAACAGGAATACAAAGCCACCATGGGCTGCTTAATGAATTTAAGGCCCAGGCTACATGAGATCTGAGACCCTGTCTCAAGCAATAACAGAAGAAAGATAGATAGATAGATAGATAGATAGATAGATAGATAGATAGATAGAACAAAATGAAAAAGAAAATGAAAATGTAATGTCTGGTTTATCCCTCAGCTTGGCAGTAAGCCTTGAAACCCAAGGAGAAGCCGGGCGGTGGTGGCACACGCCTTTAATCCCAGCACTTGGGAGGCAGAGGCAGGCGGATCTCTGTAAGTTCGAAGCCAGCATGGTCTACAAGAACTAGTTCCGTGACTGGCTCCAAAGCTACAGAGAAACCCTGTCTCGAAAAAACTATACAAAACAAAAGTCCTCTCCACTCAGCCTCCTGAGTATCCCCAACGGTACAGAGGAACTTTGGGTGACTGTACAGGCAGCAAGATATCTCGGTCATTTCTAGAGTTTTAGAAGTTGCTTACTTCTTGTTTACTTAGGTAGTATTATATTCTTCTGGAGTCTTTGATGGAGTTGAAAAATGGTTAGCTATAGTTTTCCTTAGTTATGATAAAAGATAAAGTACATATAAATATTGTAACTGTAATTCTTGCTTTATAACTGTTTTGTTATGTAATTTTACTATGTTAAAGTGAAAGCCTTTCTTTTTTTAAACAGAAAAAGGGGAAAAGATGTAGGTGGGTCTTCTTTCTATGTGTTACTTTCATTGGTTAATTAATAAAGAAACTGCTTGGCCTGATAGGTCAGAACATAGGTGGGTGGAGAAGACAGAACAGAATGCTGGGAAGAAGGGAAGTTAGGCAGATGCCTCAGACAGATGCTGTAGCTCTCCTCTCCAAGGTGGATGCAGGTTAAAATCCTTCCTGGTAAGCCATCACCTCGTGGTGCTACACAGATTATTAGAAATGGGTTAATCAAGATGTGAGAATTAGCCAGTAAGAGGCTAGAGCTAATGGGCCAGGCAGTGTTAAAAAGAATACAGTTTCCAGGTAATTATTTCGGGTAAAGTTAGTCTGTGGCTGGGAGCCCTGCAGCTCCTTACTACAGTTGTTGTTTGTTTGGGGTTTTGTTTGCTTGTTTGTATGTCTGTTTGTTTTTCAGGCAGTCTCTGTTATGTAGGGAAAAAAGACTATAGGAAAAATATTCCTTTAGCCATTAAGGAAATCTAAACCAAATTGAGCAAGTCAGAATTGCTGTTACTGCGCTGCCTAGATTGATGGCAACTTGACACAAGCTAGAGTCCTCTGAAAAGAGCAAACATCAATTAAGACAGTGCCTCCATAAGATTCAGCTGTAGGGCTTTTCTCGGTGACTGATGGGAGAAGAGTCCACCTCATTGTGGGTGACAGTCCTAGGTTCTTTAAGAAACTGGAGTGAGCAAGCCAGTAAGCAGCACTCCTCCACGACCTCTGCATCAGCTTCTGCCTCCAGGTTCCTGTCCTGCTTGAATTCCTGACTTCCTTCAACGATGAACAGTGCTGTTGAAACATAGGTCACATAAACCCTTTCCTCCCCAATCTATTTTAGTCATGATGATTCATCACCACAATAGTAACCCTAGCCGAGAAAGTTCTCAAGGAACACATCAAATGCTCACGGTGGGAATGGAAGTTAGAGCCTACTATGGAAATCAGTGGGCAGAGCCCTTAAAAAACTAAATTTGAAACTAGTCTATGCCTGGGTTGCATAATTCCTGAGAAAACCCAAGGGGCTTGGTTCCTAGAACCCTGACTAGGGACACTGAGGGAATGAAGAAGGGACAGGCACACAGACACGTATACAGAAAAGCTGGAGTCAGGCGAGAGTGTGTATCCGATGGACTGGACCTACGGCCTCTGTAACCGGAACCTCAGCCTGTTTATTAATTTCATCTCAGGTGGATGAGTTCACTGTTCTCAGCAATGGGTCTCTGTAGGCCGGCAGTCTCAGGCTATAAGCATCTGAAGGAAGGAGCCACAGTTGCTAGTTTTACTGGTAAGTCCCTGGAACTTGGACCCAGGAAGAAGGTTTTGCCATTTCTCTGAGTTTCACCCAAAGAAGGCTGTTCCGCTTCGCCATGGTTCCATGCCTTGGTCCTTGTTGTGGCTGTGTCCACGTCTAGGATACGGTCACCCAGGACTTCAGTCACTGAGGGCTTCCCTATGCTCCCTATGCAGAACAAACTCAAAGGAATCAAAGTCAACACATAGCTCAGATTACTGCACATCCATGTTTATTGTAGCGCAATTCACAGTAGCCAAATCATGGAATCGTTTTATGTGCCCATCAGTAGAGGACTAGATATGGAAAAAGTGGTATTACACCCTCCAGAGTTGCAGGACAGGTAGGGCTGCAGAGAAACCCTGTCTCAAACAAACAAACAAAACCGTTCACTTTGCACAGTTTCTAATCATGTGTTCCTTCCCTTTCTTTCTTTCATCCATCGATTTGTTTTTGGGGTTTTGCTTTGTTTTGTTGAGAGGAGTCTCACTGTGTATCCGTGGCTGTCCTGGAACTTGCCCTGTAATGAGCTTCACCATAGGCCTCCTGGGTGCTGGGACTGGATTAAAGGTGTATAACGCCACACCTAGAAAATCTAAATTTTCCATAGGTAATGTATTTCTACTATTTCTATTGTTGTGTTGTGATAAAACACCAAAAGCAGCTTGGGGAGGAAAAGGTTTGTTTGGCTCACACATTCCGATTACTATGGATGATTCAAGAAAGTCAGGCAGGAACTGACACCAAAGCCAGAGTGGAATGCTGTTTCCTAGCTTGATTTTTTTATACAACTATCAGCCCATAGGTGGCCCCTCCCCTAGTGGGCTGGGCCCTCCCACATCAATCATTAATCAAGAACGCGCCCACAGGCCAATCTGGTGAGGACAGTTTCCCATTGAGGTTCTCTCTTCCTAAATGAGTCTAGTTTGTGTCAAGTTGGCAAAAAACTACCTGGCACAGACAACTTCTATATTTTTATGCTCTTACTGACATAATTAAGGAGAGCAATTAAAGTTTCTCAGCCTTCCTAATGCTACCTACGTACGACTCTTTAATACAGTTTCTCATGCTGTGGTGACCCCCAAACATGAAATTATTTTAGTAATTTCACTACTGTTATGCAATGTAATGTAAATATTTTGGGAGATTGAGGTTTGCCAGATGGGTTTCGATGCACAGGTCGAGAAGCACTGGAATAGAGGGACCCAAGATACTTTCTGTAAACATGCCTATTCATGCTTTCATTGTCTTCTTGCCTGGAACCTATCGACATTATGGGAAGTGTGCTTCCTCCAGCCTCCAGCCTGGGAAAGGGACCATGTAACCACCTCAAAGGACCTTTGCCTTGTTTCCAGGGAGGTAAGGGACAGTGGCACTTTCCTGATTAAAACCTACAAGAAAGCTTCATTGAGCTTGCAATAACATCTAGAACATTAGGCAGTTCATTCCCATGTGTCAGAATAAACACATTCTGGGAACAAGTAAAACGCTTGCAGTTATATTTACGATTGTTCATTATTTGAGGTGGTGCAGCAGCTGTGCTGGAGATGGGAAAGCCTGCAAGGCAAGGGCTCTGCCACTGGGCTGCACCTATAGCACCTGGGCGCTTGCTTTTTGTGTATCTGCAATTTAAGCTTCTTTCCTTCTTGCTTTATTTATTTGCTTTTCTTTTTTTCCCTTGAGATGACCTCTCAGTGTTTGTCAGGCTGTCCTCAAACTCGCAGTTCTCCTGTCTCAGACTCCTAAGACACTGGAATGATTTTAGTTTTCTATACCCTCATTGTTTTCTAAGGGTGCTCTTTCTATATGAAAGCACAGATGGCCGGGCGGTGGTGGCACATGCCTTTCATCCCAGCACTCGGAGGCAGAGGCAGGCAGATCTCTGTGACTTCAAGGCCAACTTGGTCTACAAGAGCTAGTTCCAGGACAGGCTCCAAAGCTACAGAGAAACCCTGTCTCGAAAAACACAATCCCCCCCCCAAAAAAAAAAAGAAAGAAAAAGAAAGAAGAAAGAAAGCACAGATACCCTGAGGAGTTCACACACATAAGGATAGCAAAAGTTCACAGCTCGTGGCCTTTGGTAAGATTTTTCCCAGTTCTTCAGAGGAAAGTAAGACCTCTGATGAATACATTGCCCTGCAGATTCTGCTGGTAGTCAGGGAACCGACTGTTTGGTGAGGGCCACTAGAGACCTATAAGAGTCAAGAGAGGCAATTTAATCCTACAGGGCGTACAAATGACCTGCAAATGAGTTTACTGCAATGAGGCACCTGAGTGAAGGAGAAAGAGTTGTAATAACATGTCAGTTGTCCAAAAATTCAAAACAGAAAAGAGTAGCGCCAAAACCACTGTTAACATATTTAGCTACGGTCTTCTATAGCTTAAAAAAAAAAAAAGATTTTTATTTTACTTTATGCATATGAGTGTTTTGCCTGCATGTATATTTGTGCACCGTGTGTGTGCCTGGTAACCACAGAGGCCAGAAAAGGTTCTTGGGTCCTCTGGAACTAGAATTACAGATGGTCGTGAGCCGCTACATAGGATGTTAGGAGCTGCTCTCAGGTCCTCTGTAACAGAGCAAGTTCTCTTAACTCCTAGTCCATCTCTCTCTCTCTCTTTAGCTTTAGCTGGCCCTCCAGAACACAGACACACAACTCGGTCACAAGACAATGACACATCACTCTAGAAAGTACACACTTGAATACACTTTTGAAAAGTTAGCAGAGTTGAAGCCATGCCAAGTGTGGTGGCGCACGCCTTTAGTCCAAGCACTTGGGAGGCAAAAGCAGGTGGATTTCTGAGTTCGAGGCCATCCTGTTCGACAGAGCGAGTTGCAGGGTGAGCAGAACTATACAGAAAAATTCTATCTCCAAAACAAAACGAAAACAATCACAAGAACCATAGTTAGCAGAGTGTGTTGGTACAGTTTTATAATCCCTGCATTGGAGAGGTAAAAGCAGGAGGCTCAAGATGTCATGGCCATTCTCATCTACATAGCCAGCTGGGCAGCATGAAGCCTATCTCTCACTAAGAGAAACATACAACAGCGCGCCCACTCAGAAGGCTTCCATGCTTCAGGAAAGGCGCGGGATCAACACGTGTTGGATGCCACATTTACCTCTCAGCAGCACTGCTAGAAGAACTCCAGGAAGACTGTGGTGCTGCATACCTGAAGTTCCTGTCCTTCCGCTGAGGAGATGGAAGCTGGTGGATCGTGAGTTTGAGGCCAACTTCAGCTACATCTGGTAGAATGTGTACAAGAAAGAGGGGAGGATATGAAGTGGGGACAGGTTGAGGAAGAGGCACCCCAGTATGTCAACTTCTTGGTACTGACCTTTTGTTTATCTGTTAGGGTTTGAAGGGATAAACACCCACAGGAAATGTATGTAAGGCGTTGTTATAGTGATTTGTCCTGACACAACAGAGGGAAAGACTTGAGCACACACAGATGCTGTTTTCTGACTTCGGTAGTGGGGTGTAGAAGGCGGGCCTCCTACACCAAGTGACTCACTCCCCTGCCCTGTGTTTCCAAGGAGTGGGTGTGGAAAGGGGGCACCAGGAGCCAAAACCACAGTTAGAGGGTAGCAACCGCTTGAGGCCACATACTGTGAGGAGCAACATGCTCATCTTCTGAATCTTGCCTGGTCTCTGCAACCGCATCCCCAGCAGGGGATGCTGAGTGTTGTGGTTCAGGAAGTGCTCTGTAGAAAGCAGCTATAGTGACTCTGAAACATCAGGGATGTTTCCAGTGTTTTCATCTAGAGTTGGTTAGTGAGCAACTGGCAGGTGGCAAGGCTTAGAGGCTCCTGGCTGCAGGCGTTTTGTGATGTTTCTGAGGAAAGCTGTTTTTTGAGCACAGGAGACAAAAGTTGTTTGGTTGTTTTTCTCATGTGAGGTGTGTATATGTGGGCGCACACTCACTCGTGTGTGCTTCCACGTGTGCGGGAGCACATGCATGTGTCTCTTGTGTGTCCATATATGTGTGTGTAGAGGCCACTGGTCGATGTCAGCTAAGTTCCTCAGGCACTCAGCAGCTTGTTTCCTGAGATGGTCTCTTGCTGAGCTTGGAGCTCAGGTATTCAGCTGGCTGGCCAGCAAGCCCCAGGTGTCCTCCGGTCTCCAAAGTCCCTGATCTGCAATGTAAATACTCACTGGGCCACTCTTTTTAAGTGGGTGTGGGTGTGGGGATCCAAACTGAGATCCTCAAGATTGAGCAACAAACATTTCACATATTGACCCATCTCATTAGCCCTGGTCCTGAGGATTGAACATGGCCTTGCGTATGCTAGGTGAAACTTTTATCATCTCCAATCCTCTTTTTAATTTAAAAAAAAAAATGATAATTATTATTATTGAGACAGACTCTTACTGTATAGCTCTGATGACCTGGTACTTGTTATGTAGACCATGCTGGCCTCAAACTAACAGAGATCTATCTGCTTTTGACTCGAGTCCTGGCTTTAAAAGCCTGTGCCACCATAAGTTTATTTGATTCTTTGAGATAGGGTCTTACTGTGTAGTCCCAGCTTCCCTGAAATAAACTTATTTTTTTGTTCTACAACTTGGCATTCTCCTCACGAGTTCTGGGATCAGCCCTGTCCTTCCTCTCATTGTTACACACACCAAACTAGTTTGTTCAACTCATCTTTAACTTAAAAACTACCTTTGATGTTCCTCCTCTGTTGTGGGTCATAAAACTCCGAGGTCAACATTATACAAAGATTATTATATGGATCTAAAATTTTCACTCCTTTTCCAGAATAAAACATTGTTAGGTCTCAAACCCACGGACAAAAGACTGAGTTGGTGCCTATTTAACATACCAAATATGACATGGCCACCAGGTTCTCCCAGCATCCCTCAGTCCCTTCCTGTTACAGGGTATGGCTGGCACACTAGGCTCCCTACCCCAAATTTTCCAGCCCAGAGGCTGGCCTGCTCTTCCTCCAGTTACCCTTCTCTACATAAATCAGCCATTTGGGCTACCTGACCCTATTATCCACCTTTTAATCTCCAGGCTTTCTTCTCTCCCCACCCCCTCTCCTCACATGACCTGCTCAGGGTTGCCTTCACTATGGATTCTTCCAGATGCCTTTGGCTATGCTTTCCCTCATATCTACAATAAATCTCCTCCTTACCTAGGAGCAGTCATGTCCTTCTTTTTATTTCTTTTTTTTCCCCCATTCAAAAGTAACTCCCCTACCCCCACCTCCATACCAGGTTGCCACCACTGCCTGGCCAAATGTGACTTTCTTTTGTGAAATAGTTAATACAGCCAGGCAGTGATGGCTCACGCCTTTAATCCCAGCACTTGGGAGGCAGAGACAGGCGGATTGCTGTGAGTTCGAGGCCAGCCTGGTCTACAAGAGCTAGTTCCAGGACAGGCTCCAAAACTTAGGCAAAACCCTGTCTCAAAAAAACAAAAACAAGTTAAATACATAAATAATTAGTAAAGACATATTGCTGAATAGGTGTCGAGTCATAAAAAGAGAAAGGATGTTTCTCGACAAAGGCATAAGTGAACCAGCCATGGTGGCTCAAGCTTGTGATCCTAAAGCCAGAGCACCAGAGTCTGCAGGACCGGGGTGGGGGAATGGGAGAGGAGGGTTGGCAATGACCGGAAATGGGGGGGATGGGGGGGACAGTAGGGCTGTGGGGGTGGGGTGGTGGTGGGACAAGACACTGGACACCACCTTTAATCCTACCTTCCTGAGGCAAGAGGCACTTCTCTTGAGTTGGAGGACACCCTGGTGCATGGTCTAGAATATCCAGGGCTACACAGAGAAACCCTTTATTGAAAAACCAAACCAACCAAACAAACAACGACAAAAAAACTTAACACTAGAGTCTAAGAGGCAAAAGAATCATGGGTCTCAAAAATTCAAGGGCTGAGGACTGAGCTCAGAGGTTGAAAATCTTTTTATATTTTATTTTATTTTGGTTTGTTGAGACAGGGTTTCTCTGTGGCTTTTGGAGCCTGTCCTGTAACTAGCTCTTGTAGACCAGGCTGGCCTCGAACTCACAGAGATCTGCCTGCCTCTGCCTCCCAAGTGCTGGGATTAAAGGCATGCGCCACCACCACCCAGTCAGTATCTGTCTTTCATGGGACAGAAAATTCTTTGTTCTACCATCAGCACCAAAGGGGTGGGTTATGTACTTAGTGGACTGTCAGCTCTCACAGGGAGCCCTGGAGTTTTCTCTCAAGGTCTGGCTGTGTCCTCTGACTTTTTTTTTTGTGTGTGTGTGTGTTTTTTGTGTTTGTAGACAGAGTTTCTCTGTAGATTTGGAGACTGTCCTGGAATTTGCTCTTGTAGATCAGGCTGGCCTTAAACTCACAGAGATAAACTTGGCACCGACTCCTGAGTGCTGGGATTAAAAGGCATGTGCTACAACTACCCGTCATCTCTGGCCTTCTTTCCCAGAGAAGTAAGACTCAAGAACCATTAGCCAACTTTGGCCATCTCAGTCATAACCTCTACCCCCACCTGGGACTCGTCTCAGCCAGAAATATGGGGTTAATAAAGGACTCCAAGGTCAGTTTCCTTTCCACTGGTCCAACTGTGCTCAAAACTAGACCACCTACCAAAGCTGGGTATGCTAATACCTAGGATTCCATATCTAGGGAGCCCCCCCGCCCCCCGCCATCTAATCAAGTTAAGGTCATTCTCTGTCCATCCGTTCCCCCCTCCAGACAGTGTTTCTCTGTAGCTTTGGAGCCAGTCACGGAACTAGCTCTTGTAGACCAGGCTAGCGTCGAACTCACAGAGATCCGCCTGCCTCTGCCTCCCAAGTGCTAAGATTAAAGGCGTGTGCCACCACTGCCGAGCTGTTAAGGTTATTCTCTACAATTTAGTGAGTTTGAGATCAGCCTAGGGGCTGCTGAAGTCTCGTTTAAAAAAATAAACAAAAGAAGCTACCCCAGGACTGGGTCAATGATAAGAGCACAGACAGCTCTTGCAGAAGACACAAAGTCTAAGTCCCAGCACCCATATCAGATGGCTCACAACTGACTGTAACTCCAGCTCCGGGAGATCTAATGCTTCTGGCCTCCTTGGGCAGTGGCACATGCATATACCAGAGGGGAAAAAAAGAGCCTGCATTAAAACATTAAAAAGGAATTTTTTTTTTTTTTTTTTTTTTTTTTTTTTGGTTTTTCGAGACAGGGTTTCTCTGTGGCTTTGGAGCCTGTCCTGGAACTAGCTCTTGTAGACCAGGCTGGTCTCCAACTCACAGAGATCCGCCTGCCTCTGCCTCCCAAGTGCTGGGATTAAAGGCGTGCGCCACCACCGCCCGGCTGGGAATTTTTCTTTTTCCTTTCTTTTTTTTGATTTTTTTTTTTATTTTTTATTTTTTTTTTAATTTTTCGAGACAGGGTTTCTCCGTAGCTTTTGGTTCCTGTCCTGGAACTAGCTCTTGTAGACCAGGCTGGTCTCCAACTCACAGAGATCCGCCTGCCTCTGCCTCCCGAGTGCTGGGATTAAAGGCATGCGCCACCATCGCCCGGCTTCCTTTCTTTTTTTTGAAACAGGCTCTCACTAAGTAGTTATGGGTGGCTTAGAATTTACTATGTATACCTCAAACAGAGATCTTCCTGCCTATGTGCCTAAATGCTGGAATTAAAGGCATGCACCACCCACCCCACCCTTTTATTTTTAATTTGAGAAAATTGCCCAGGCAGGTCAAGACCTGCCATCTTCCTGCCCCATTCTCTTTTTTAATTGTTATTGTTTTTTGTGTTTGTTTGTTTTGTTTGTTTGTTTGTTTGTTTGAGCAGGGTTTGTCTGTGTAACAGCTCTGGCTATCCTGCAACTTGCTTTGTAGTCCAGGCTGTGGTCGAACTCATTGAGACCCTCCTGCCTCTGCCTCCTAAATGCTGGGATTATAGGCGTGTATCACCACCACTAGGCCCATTCTTTCTTTTTTTTTTTCCAGCCCCATCTTGAGAGTAGCAATAATCATACTCTGTGGTGTGCCAACAGGCCTGAGTATATGCTTTTTTTCTTATCCATATATAGCTATGACAACATTTACAAATTAGGTACATAAATATTAACAATGAGTAATATAACACAAACTGTAACAATAGCTGGGTGGTGGAACTCTCCTACAATCCTAGTGCTCCAAAAGTTTGAAGGGAAGGAGGAGAATCAGGAATTTTTTGTTTGTTTGTTGTTTTTCGAGACAGGGTTTCTCTGTGGTTTTGGAGCCTGTCCTGGAACTAACTCTTGTAGACCAGGCTGGTCTCGAACTCACAGAGATCCGCCTGCCTCTGCCTCCCGAGTGCTGGGATTAAAGGCGTGCGCCACCACTGCCGGACGGAGAATCAGGAATTTAAGTCTAGACTTGGTTAAATAGTGAATTCAAGGCCATCTAGGGCCTAAAGAGATCCTCTCTCTCCAGGTAAGCTGGCACAAGCCTTTGAACCCAGCACTAGGAAGGCAGAGGCAGGGGGATGATCTCTGTGAGTTCAAGGTCAGACTGGTGTGTAAGAACTAGTTCCAGGACAGGCTCCAAAGCTACAGAGAAACCCTATCTCGAAAAACCAAAAAGAAAAAGAAAAAACCAAAAACAAAAAAAGAAATCCTGTCTCAAAACAAAAACAAAACAAAACAAAAAAAACAAAAAATAAAAAAATAAAAAACAAAACCAAAAACCAAAACAAAAGAAGGATGGTTTAGCACCTGAGAAAGACAATGTGAGATTTCACTGCTACTCAGAACAAGGCACAATATAAAATTAGAGTTATCTCTAGAATTTTCCAGTCTTGGACCATAGCTTGTCAAAGGTAACTGAAAGTACATCCAGCAAAATCAGGGATTAAGGGAGAGACTAATGTACTTAGTCATTGGGGATGATCACAGTGCCCTGGTGTAGGGCGACCTTGACAATTTAAAAGGTACAGAGAAAACAAGGCCTGCCACTACACATAACAGTATGTGTAATCCCAGTATGCAGAAGGCAGGGAGACTTCCAGGCCAAGTACACAGTCAAGGCACTATCTGAAAAAAAAAAAAATAGGGGCAGAAGGGGCAAGAGGAGGCTGTGGGCATGCATTCGTATTGTTGCTGGGGGGAAATGGGCGTTAGGTAGGGCACAGCTTGAGGATTGGCTGATTTGAGGAAAGTCTGGAGGCTTTGAGGCGGTCTCTAGCTATCTGGTACGTGGTTCTCACACAATTAGAACAGGAGACCTGATAAAGGAGGTGGTTGGGGTTGTGGATTAATCAGTGGCAACAAGAAGAACTGAGTGGCATCTAGCCAGACCAAAAAAACTGGGTCAAGGAGGCTGACAGCCACAGACCAACTCTATTATCGGAAGCAGTATTCTGAAGAAAGTTATGGAAATGGAGAACAATTGTGGTAGTTCTCTGATCCTAAAATTTTACTTACCATTAGTATGTGTGATGTGTATGTTGAGTGTGTGTGTGCAGGTATGCATGCACCATGGATCCTCCCAGCCTTTCGAGATGGTGGATACCTTTTTTTTTTTTTTTTGTTTTTGTTTTTCGAGACAGGGTTTCTCTGTAGCGTTGGAGCCTGTCCTGGAACTCCCTTTGTAGACCAGGCTGGCCTCGAACTCACAGAGATCCGCCTGCCTCTGCCTCCCAAGTGCTGGGATTAAAGGCGTGCGCCACCACCGCCCGGCCGGTGGATACCTTTTGACAAGGAACATATTCCAGGCCTCTGGGCTTCCAGGCAATTCTGTCTTTTCTTTCTATATCGATACAAGAATCTCTGAATCACCCAACCTGGATTTTTGAAAATGTGGATTCTGGGGTTAGAACTCCTGCCATCAGAGTTGTGTGGCCAGTTCTTTCCCCCACTGAACCATGTGGAAAAACGCAGACCTACAACTGTATCTCCCCCACTAGTGGTATTGCTGTAGGTTTTTTTTTTTTTGGTTTTTCGAGACAGGGTTTCTCTGTGGTTTCGGAGCCTGTCCTGGAACTAGCTGGTCTCGAACTCACAGAGATCCGCCTGCCTCTGCCTCCCAAGTGCTGGGATTGAAGGCGTGCGCCACCACCGCCCGGCGTATTTAACTTTTTTTTTTCTGTCATTTGGCCTCTAGTTTTCTTTTTGGACAGTTTCTCTCCTGAAGTTAGGTTTTTTTTTTTTTCTGGAGTCAGTCTGGTGTGTGGTTTTATCAACTTTTCTTTTCATCGCTATCGTTCACTTATAACCTGAGCCCATGCTGAACAGCCCTGTAATTTCTCCAGTGTTTATCTGAGGCAGCGGCTGCTGACCATGCCGCCTGGGCACCCTCAGTGCAGAGATTACCAGCGCGTGTCCTCACGCCCGCCTAGGAGGCTCTGGAGGCTTTAAAACTAATCTTCAGCTTTGCCCGTATCTTGACATCTCACGAAAAGTCCTCCCAAATTATTACACATCAAGAAAATCTGCCCCTGCACTTCAGGAAGTGCTGACAATCTGAAACTTAAAACGCCGACGCTGGGGGCTTTGAGCAACTTCAGACAAATCCCTCGAGACTGTCCCTCTGAGACGTCCTTAGGCGCTCTTTCTCTTTACCTAAGGCACGATGCTAGTTTTCCGCTCCGCACGCGGTTATTGAAGCCTTTGGGCTCACGTTTCAGGGTGCGGAGACGCGCGTGCACCACTCAGCGTCCTCCTAGAGCCCGCAGGTCCTGAGGTTCTCCATAGCCCCCCCTCCAGCCCCCCCCACTCCCCCGCCTTCACCCACCCCTCTCCTTTTTCCCCTCCCCCCCTCGGCTCCCCGAACGTGTGCGCCTGCGCCGTCGCCGTCCTTTCCTGGATTAAGAGGCGGGCCCACACCCTAGGCCCCGCCCCTCGCCTGGCTGGCCAATCCCGGGCTCGGATCTGGGCTCGTCAGAATGGCGCCGTGGCGGGCCGGTGCCCGGATGTCCGCTGCTTGAGGCTCCGCCCCGCCACGGTCTTGTATCCTTCCGGCTTCGTCGTGGAAGGAGGACTGCGCCTCGTCTTCCTGAAGGTGGGGTTCGGGGGAAGGCCAGCCCGCGGTCACGCCGGCTGTGGGAAGGGAAAGTGGGCTCCCCGGGCTACTGTTTCCGGGTGCTCGGGGCGTGGGTCGAGCGGGGAGCGGACCGGGGATCAGGAGGGCTTCCGGGGGCGCTGCGGGCGCTCGGCAGGCGGGAGTTGAGAAGCAGGCCTGCCGCGCGGCGGACTCGCTCCGTGGAGGCCTCGCCGCGAGCCCTCGTCTGGGGGTTTCCATGGTGACGGTAAACAAGCCTCAACTGCCTCAGCTACAACTGCCAAGTCCCCGGGGTTCCACCCTCCTCTAGGTGCTCTGAGGGCCGGCGAGGTTCCGGATGTGAGTGGGAGCGCGGAGACGAGGAGCCCGAGGTGAGGGCCGCCAACCGGGTGGGCTGGCGCCCGGGCCCTTGGGACGGTGGACCGCGGGAGCGGGGCTCGGCTTCAGGAAAGACAGGTCCGCGGTGGAAGCCGCACGCCCGGGGCCGTGCGAAGACCGCCCCGGGGACCGGGACCGCGTGGCCGAGGTTTGGGGTCCAGGGCGATGGCCGAAGTTGAGAGTGTGTGACAGCCCGGCTTGGGGGTATTCCCGACGGGTACGGCCGCTTGGCTGAGGCTGGCGGCCGGCCGAGGGAGTAGGGGGACGGGATTGGAAGTCTGGAGTCACCCCGGTCGGGCTCTGGTCGCGGGGACTGAGGACTAGCGCCCCTGGCGCCGCCTCCTAGGCGCACGGGGGAGAGGAAGAGCGGCTTTCGTCGAGAGCCGTGCCCGCAGGCGCTGCTCGCACGCGGCGCCGCGGACGCGGGCGATTGGGGGTCAGGGCGGAGCGTTTCTCCCCCTGGGCGGGACGCGCTTGGCGGTCCCCGGGCAGGCCGGGGCGCTGGTCGCGGTCTTGAGAAAGGAAAGCGCCGGCTCACGTGGCTGGAGGCGCCCGGAGTTTCACAAGACTGGGAGGAGGGACGACTCCGCCCACGCCCAGCCCGGTAGCGCCGCCGGCCCCTTCCTCCTCGTGGCGGCCAGGCTGTCGATCCGGACCCTCGGAGGTGGCGTTGCTGGAATCTTCTCCTAGGGAGGTTAGTCGGCCGTCGCCTCCAGTTCTGTGTACTTTTGGATGTGTTTGTGGAGCTTTACGGTTCTATTGAAATCTGCCCGGCCCTCGTTCCCGAGATGGCCGGACGCTGGTCCCAGCCGCCCCGCACGTACCCGCGAGGTAGCCCCACGTGCCCGAAGACACCCAGTCGGGGCACCCTCCGCGACCTTTCCTGACCCTGCCAGCCGGGGCACAGACGAATGGGCCTCTTTTAATTTTTTTTTTTTTTTTACTTTACCTGCTACAACTACTTGCTAGCCGTCGCTTGCGATGGGGGCTGCGGAGTGGTTAGGCGAGTTAGCTGCGCGGTAGGCCGCCTGGCGGCTCTGCGGAGTCAGCTCCATAGCTCGGGCAGCGTGGCTTTGAATGCTCGAACCTCGTAGAACAGAGAGAGCTTTTTCGATCTATTTGCTTATGTGCGTGAGCGAGGGTGTTAGAGGTAAGAGGACAATTTGAGAGACGGTTTTCCAGAGTATGGGTCCCAAGGGATCGAACTGAGGTCCTCATTTTTGGCAGCTCGAAGAGATATCAAAGTGGTGTTTGATTTTATTTAGGTAAATAGCTCGAATCCCTATCAAGTGTGGTGGGTTTCTTTTTTGTTGTTGTTTGCTTTTCATTTTGGTTTTTCGAAACGTTTTATCTTAGTACTGGCTGTCCAAGAACTCACGTAGTACAGGCTGGGCCCGAACTCAGAAAGCCTGTCTGCTGAGTGTTGGGGTTAAAGGCGCGCATTATCGTGCCCGGCGATACCAGAGAGTTTTAAAATAAGTTACTTAATTGGTCAAATCAAGATATCTTGGAATTGTTACTACTTTAGTGAAGTCTTTTTTATAAGAAAGTTTCTTTTGTGTGTGCTGCCAAGTAGAGGTCAGGGGAAAAGTGGGACCAGTTTTTCCATATTGTGTGTCTAGAGATTATTGACTCAGGCCCATCCTTCTGAGAACAAGCATCTTTAAACCACTGAACAATCTTGAAGTACTTTTTAGTAGTTGTTTTAAGAGTTCTTACTAAAATATCTCAGATTATTCGGTAGATATAAAATAGGTCAGTGAAGTAACGTGTTTAGTGCTAATTTTTGACATTTTTTCATTTTAAAGTAGAAGCTTTATTTCTAGTGAACGTTGAGAGATTTGTAGTTTATTATTTTGTATACGTAGAGTATTTTTTTAATAGATGACATCTTTGTTCCTGGCTGTCTTGGAACTATGCAGAACAGGCTAGCCTCAAATTCAGAGATCGCCTGCCTTCTCGCTTAGATCCCCCCCCCCTTCTGGGTTTTCCTATAACAGCCTGGCTGTACTAACTCACTGTGTAGACTAGGATGTAGAACTCTGAGATCTGTCTGCCTCTGCCTCCCACGTGCTGGAATTAAAGGTTGTTCCAGCATGGCCCGCTCTTGACTACTTTTTAACAATATTCTTGTTCTGCCTGTCTTGAACTTTTGATCTTCCTGCCTTTTTTTCTGTTTCCCCAAAGCTGTGATTATAGATAGGCAAGCACCACCGTCTCTGAAGAACTAGAAAGTATTTTTTGGGGGGGGGGGCTTTTAAGCCTTTTTTGGGTGTTGGGTGGTCTCATGTATCCTAGGCTGGGCCTGGGTAGCATTCTGTAGTCACTGAAGATGAAGATGACCTTGATTTTCCTGATCACCCCACGCTTTGGATTGAATGCATTACAGGAACGCCACACCCCATTAATAGGTACTGGGCATGGTAGGTAAGCACCCCATACCCACTGAATCACGTCCCCTGTCCTATTGTGTATGTTTTTGTAGTTAACTAACTTTTGTTTTTATCTAGATTCTTTTATTATATGTGTGTGTTTGGGGGCAAAGTTCAAGACAAGGCTGGGATACATAGGAAAAGCTTGGGTGCCTTGACTCTAAAATAAAGTAATAGAAAAATGCTAAATGTTTTTGAGATAAGGTCTCACTATTTAGTTTGTCTGGCATGGAGCTCACTGTATAATTGAGGCGAGCCTCCAACAAATCTATCTGCTTCTGCCTCCAGAGTGCTGTGGATTGCTGGGATGAAAGGTGGTAACAAAAGTTTCAGTAAAACTTTTGACTAAGTTTGGGTGGTGATGGTGCACGCCTCACTTGGGAGAAAGAGGCATACCAATCTCAGAGTTCTGAGGATAGCCTGGTTTACACAGAGAAACAAATTAAAAAGGTAGCACCAAGCCGGGCGGTGGTGGCGCACGCCTTTAATCCCAGCACTCAGGAGGCAGAGGCAGGCGGATCGAGACCAGCCTGGTCTATAAGAGCTAGTTCCAGGACAGGCTCCAAAACCACAGAGAAACCCTGTCTCGAAAAACCAAAAAAAAAAAAAAAAAAAAAAAAAAGCAAGCACCATTGATTAAAATAGAAATGGTTTAAAAGAAAGTCCTGGGTAAGTAGACTTCTCTGCTATGTTGCTAAAGCTACTGAGACTAAAGACTTAAGAGAGTTCAGTGGCATTTTGCCACACTAATGCAGGCACAGCATGAAATGCTTAAAAAGCTCTTTCTGATTGTGTATTTTTGAGAGCTGTGAAGGTTTCTCTGCATAGCTTTAGAGTCTGCAGTCCAGACTGGGCTCGAACTCAGAAATCTGCCTGCCTCTTCCATTATCTCCCAGCTATGAGCTTGTTCTAGAACTAGCCCCTGTAGACCAAACTGGCCTCGAACACAGATTCACCTGACTCTGCCTCCGGAGTACTGGGATTAAAGGCGTGTGCCACCACTGCCTGGTTGATAATCTTGTTCTTAAGACTGGAAGAAATCACTCATTAGAGACACAATTGGTATTGGGACTTAAGGTCTGACAGGAACTGCCTTTTATTACTAAGGGTTCCTGTCTCCACCATTTGTATTAATGGAGGGTTCTTAGCAGAGGGAGAATTAAATTCAGTTTAAGACCACCATACTTTATTTTGCAGCAAAATTAACATTCAAAGATTTGTTGCTGGAGATTATAACTGGGACCTTTTATTGTAAGGAACAGAATTAATTTTCCATAAAAATGTAAAATGTTAACGTATAGAACACACACATGGGTGAGTGGGTGTGGGCATATGCTACCAGGAACATGCCAAGGTCAGAGGACAACAGCTTTGATTTCCTTTGCTGCTGGTGGATTCTGGGATGAGTAGAACTGAAGTCATCAGGCTTTTAGCAGATGCTTTTATCCTGTACTCCTTTTCACTTGGAAATTTCATTTGTTTTTGAGACATGGTCTACATTGAAGCCAGGGCTCTTCTGTAGTTGGCTCTGTAGACCAGACTGGCCTCAAACTCATCATCCTGCTTCTGCCTCTTTTTTTTTTTTTTTTTTTTTTTTTTTTGGATTTTTTCGAGACAGGGTTTCTCCGTAGCTTTTTGGTTCCTGTCCTGGAACTAGCTCTTGTAGACCAGGCTGGCCTCGAACTCACAGAGATCCGCCTGCCTCTGCCTCCCGAGTTCTGGGATTAAAGGCGTGCGCCACCACTGCCCGGCTCTGCTTCTGCCTCTTGAATGCTGGGATTAAAGGCGTGTGCCATCGTGCCCTGTACTGCTATTTTATTTGTATTTTAATGAATAAAGCTGACTTGAATTTCAGAGAGTAAAACAGCTGCACTGAGCATCCTTACAGACTAGGCAGGGCTAACACACCTTTAATCCCAGTAGCCACAGTAGTTTGCCACAGAAACCGGAAGGTAGTGGTGCACGCCTTTAATCCCAGCCCTCAACATGAATATAAAACGGGAGGAGACAGCTCTCACACAGTCGCAGTCTGAGATCCCTGGAGGTAGGATCGTCATTTCGTACTGAGGTAGAGGTAAGAGCCAGTAGCTCTGTTTTACTTTTCTGACCTTCAGGTTGAACCCCAATTTCTGTCTCTGGGTTTTTATTAGTCGTGCTACAATGCCAAGACTCCTTTTCAATTTTTACAAGAGCAATATTGCTCTATATCCCAGGCTGACTTCAAACTGAGGACTCCTGCTTCAGATTCTCAGTGCCGAGATTGAGAGCAGGCTACCACATACGGCTTCAAATACTATCCAGCTGACAAGTTTGAGATAAGCTGAACAAGACACTATTTCATTTGGTAAATAGACAGTGTCTTAGCAATCTCACAAATTACTTTTCACTCCAAATCTGGCACCGATAGAAGTTCATTGCAAGCCAGAGTGATTTTTCTTTTTTAATCTCAGCTCTTTGTTTTTCCTATAAATTGGTAGTTAACCTTTGCATGTTACCTTTTATTGGAACTGTGATCCTAACAGAGGCACTCTCTAGTGGTTAGTGTTCTATGTTCTGTAAAGCTGTGTTTCATGGGTGTGAGTGTGCCTCCCTGCTAGGGAGTGAGGGTTGAGAGATACATGACTGGGTAGGGTAGCCCAGTAATCCTACCTGTCAGGTGCTGCCATTAAAATGTAGTGAGATAATTACAGCCTTTTTGACAGAGTTTGTCTGTGTCACCCGAGCTGTTTTGAAACTAGCTCCTGTAGACCAGGCTGGACTCGAACTCACAGTGATCCACCTGCCTCTGATTCCACAGTACTGGTGTTAAAGGCATGTGCCGCGATCACCTGGCTTTCATTACAGTCTTGGTGTTAGTGTTTAGATTCTTACATTAGTGGGAGCCCTGTAGACTTGTGTCTAGTTATTTCTTGACATACCATCAGCTTAAGACCTACATTTTTAAATTGTTAGCATGTGTTTGTATATTCATGATTTCATTATGTTTTTTATTGGTGGGGGGGCGTTTGCAAGACAGGGTTTCACTGTAGTTTTAGAGCCTGCCCTTGAACTCGCTCTTGTAGACCAGGCTGGCCTCGAACTCAAAAACATCCTCCTGCCTCTCTGCCTTCCAAGTGCTGGGATTAAAGGTGTTGTGCCACCACCACCCGGCATCTCATTATATTTTCAAATGTGTATATTTTTCATGCTCCTTAGATTCTTCTACTTGCACCTTTTCCTCTTCCCTCCTATTCCTTCTGGTGTTGCATGTGTACCCGTATGTTTTTGATGTTTCAATGAGTCATTAGGTTGTTCTGAGTGAGGGAACAGCATAGCATTACCAATAAAACATTTTAAGAATTGGATCTTAGTTTGTACTTTGTCTCTAGTTGTAATGGTTTCTGTCTGTCTTGTCTTTCGTTCTTTCTTTCTTGGTTTTTCAAGATAGGTTTTCTCTGTGTAGCTTTGGCGCCTGTCCTGGAACTCTCTCTAGACCAGGCTGGCCTCGAAAACTCACAGAGATAGCGTGCCTCTGTTTCTAGAGTGCTGGGATTAAAGGTGTCCGCTGCCACCACCACCCAGTTGGTTGTTGGCTTTGAACTTGCTTCCCCCACACACACACTTTGGAGTCTGCCTTCCTAACTGAAATTAGTTTTTAAAACTAAATTTTGAAAATGGAAACATAGTTTGGGCTGATTAAGTGTACTTTAATTATAGAGTATATAGCCTTGGGCTAGAAGGTTTTTTTGATTTGTTTGCTTTTGGTTTTTCAAGACAGGGTTTCTTTGTGTGACCCTGGCTGTCCTGAAACTTGCTATGTAGAGCAGGCTGGACCCAAAGAGATCCCCCTGCCTCTGCCTCCCAAGAGAGTGATTAAAGGTGTGTGCTACCACCACCCAGCAGGAGGTTTGTTATTTTAAGCCTGAAGACACAAATCTCTAGGTCCCATGCTTGTCTATGAATCAAACACATAGGAAGTGGGCAATGGAGAAGGATATGGACTGGAGTTTGAGGTCAGCCTAGGATTCAAGAGATTCTCTTGAGCCAGTCTTAAAGAGCCAGGTGTGTCTAGGCCTTTTCTACTTGGAAGGCAGAGGCCATTGAATCTTCTGAGTTTGAAGGCAGGGAAGATGGATGAAATACTGAAATACTGGTGACTTAGCAGAAGTTTGTCTTCTGGTGGCTAGACGTCTTTTGAGCTGAAGGTGTATTCAGTGTAACTCATAGACCAAACAAATGAAAATTTATCTCAGAAGGGGAAAAAAAGACACAAGTGGTGGCAAGAAATGAGATGCGGAAAGGAAGTTGTTTTTTTTTTTTGTTGTTGTTTGTTTTTTTTTTTTTTGGTTTTTTCGAGACAGAGTTTCTCTGTGGCTTTGGAGCCTGTCCTGGAACTAGCTCTGCAGACCAGGCTGGTCTCGAACTCACAGAGATCCGCCTGCCTCTGCCTCCCGAGTGCTGGGATTAAAGGCGTGCGCCACCATCGCCCGGCTCAAGATTTTTTTTTTTTTTTTGGCTTAGCAGATTTGATTCTGTGGTGTTCACAATATTAAAAACAATTTAGGTGTAATGTTGCTAAAAGTTGTCAGAAAACTGATTTCCAGAACTTTACCACTGTCAGTTCCATTGTCATCATATTGCCACCCCCCCCCCCAACAGGGTTTCTCTAGCTTTGGAGCCTGTCCTGGAAGTAGCTTTTGCTGGCTTCGAACTCATAGAAATCCATCTGCCTCTGCCTCCCAAGTACTGGGATTAAAGGCGTGTGCCACCCCCGCCCAACTAAGTTCCAGTGTTTTAGGAAGACTACTGTCTTAGGTATTAACTCATTTCAAAATTCAAGTGGAGGTAAGAGTCATTTGCCTAGACCCCTATCTCTAAGTACAGATGAGCCTGACTTAAGGATAAAAATTCAGGGACTGGAAAGATGGTGCACTTGAAGAGCTTTTGTTGCTGTTGCACAGAACCCAGGTTGAATTCTCAACAACCCTGAGATGTTATGCAACCACTTTTTTCAAGGGGATCAGATGTCCTCTTCAGACCTACATATATCAAGTAATACATGCAGTACCTATAACAAACCTGTAGGTAAAATACTCAAGACTAACAATCTTTAAAAGGGCTTTTTAAAGACCTATGTAAAATTCTTACATAGGATTCTAGTTCAAGTTCCAGCACACATAAGCTGGCTAACACCTATCTGTAGGAATGTATGTGGTGCATATAAAACCTCTTACACATGGAATAATTTTCTTTTTTTAGTTTCCCAAGACAGGGTATTTCTGTGTAGCTCTGACTGTCCTGGAACTAACTCTAGATGAACAGGCCTTGAATTCAACAGGTCCCTCTGTTTTTGCCTCCCGAGTGCTACCCTTACCACCACCTGGTAATTTTTTTAAATCGTTAGAAAAATTTATCCAGGCCAGGCGGTGGTGGCGCACACCTTTAATCCCAGCACTTGGGAGGCAGAGGCAGGCGGATCTCTGGAGTTCGAGACCAGCCTGGTCTACAAGAGCTAGTTCCAGGACAGGCTCCAAAACCACAGAGAAACCCTGTCTCGAAAAAAAAAAAACAAAAAAAAAATTTATCCAGGCGGTGGTGGCGCATGTCTTTGATCCTAGCACTCACTCAGGAGGCAGAGACAGGTAGATCTCTGAGTTTGAGGCCAGCCTGGTCTACAGATCAATTACGGGCACAGAGGAAACCGCGACTTGAAAAACCAAAAAGAAAAAAAACTAAATGATGTTTAAATACTAGGAATTTTTTTGTTTTGTTTTTCGAGACAGGGTTTCTCTGTGGTTTTGGAGCCTATCCTGGAACTAGCTCTTGTAGACCAGGCTGGTCTCGAACTCACAGAGATCCGCCTGCCTCTGCCTCCCAAGTGCTGGGATTAAAGGCGTGCGCCACCACCGCCCGGCTAATACTAGGAAATTTTGAACCCATAATGGCGCATCTGTAAATGCTAGTGTTTTGTATTTTCCCCTTGATAAAATATGGTGTTTGTTTCAGGGAATGTTCATTGAAATATTTAAGGCATTTATTCCCTGAAACTGCCTACATTTGAGGTGGTAATTTGTCCCTGGGTGGTAAAGCCATTCTTAGGCACTTTTATGTTTCTCAGCTCTGTTCTTCATTTTCCCCTCCAGAGTAGTGATTGTGGTTGAGTTTGCAGTAGCATATTTGGGCTCCTGTAGCCAGGTACATGAAACCTGGTTTGTCTTTCTGTGGCCTTAGGAACCACCCATCCTTTCATAAGTGCTGTGGAAGGTCTCTTAGACCTTGGGGCTCATGCCATAGGTATTGTGAGCATGCTTAGACTGACCATTTTAGAAAGTTTCTCTTTCAGGGAAGTTAACAGGGCTGGTAATCTGGGGAGTATACCATCTATTTAGCTGTAGTTGGAGCAGAATTTACACATTACATACTCACTTAACTACGAGAGGTACCCGCTAATTCAAATGATGGAATTTTCTACTCAATTGATGACAGTCTAGTAGCAATACTTTTCATAAACATAACTAAAATTCATAATTTTATTTTCTTTTGTTTTCCATTTTTACCTTAGCTATCTTTTGTTTTTCCCGAGACAGGGTTTCTCTGTAGCTTTGCAGCCTGGCCTGAAACTACCTCTTGTAGACCAGGCTGGCCTCAAACTCTGCCTGCCTCTGCCTCCTAAATTCTGGGATTAAAGGTGTGCAGCACCACCGCTGGTGCTATCTTATCTTAATACTTGAGACATGAGAAGAATAACAATAAATAGGCCAATTGTGGTGTGCATGCCTGTACTGTCATTTGGGGATAGGTTAGAAGATGTTTTTTCCCTTTCAGGTAAGCATTAGCTACATAACAAGATTGAGGGCCAGTATAACTGTTCTAGGCTTAGTACAGATTTGTCCTTTGGTTAATTTTAGTACTAGTAGTTGAATGTATTTTTGGATTTGGCATGCAGTATATATCGTTGGTATCTGTCCTAGCACCTTAACATTTTTTTTAATAATTCTTAAGTGAGTTCATGACATGAAGAAAGGATTAAAAAGTTGAACCGAGCCTGGCATTTGGGAGGCAGAGGCAAGCTGGTTTGAGGCCAGCCTGGTCCACAAGAGCTAGTTCTAGGATGGGCTCCAAAGCTACAGAGAAACCCTGTCTCAGGGGAAAAAAAAAATTGAACTAAAAATAATTTAGGACTGAGGGTTTTCTTCAGTGATTGAAAGCACTTAACTGGCATATACAGGGCTTTGGATGTGATTCCTTAGCACTGGAAAATAAAGCCAAAAATTTAATGGCTCTGTTATGTTAGGGTGTTGCTCCTGGGAGGAAGAGCTAGGGCTGCCACAACTTCTAGGCAAGCCTAGACTACTCAAGGGAGATCTCTTCTCAAGCAAAACAAAGATGTTAGACTACCTCACTACCTGGAAAGTTTGAGGACAAGGAGGGCTCTACATAGTAGTATCCTTTTCAGTTCTATTCTTTTTGGGTTTTTGAAACAGGGTTTCTTTATAATTCCTGGCTCTTCTGGAACTTAGTCTAGGCCAGGCTGGCCTCTAACTCAAATCTGCCTGTCTCTGCTCCGGAATGCTGGGATTAAAGACCCATGCCTCCTTATGTCACTTTTTAGGACTCTAAAAGCTAATTTATTACTGCTTACATTTATTGATGCACTTCTTATTCCTATTCAACTCCAGTGTCATCCCAGGAAAGCAGAACTATGCCATTTTTTTCCATTTTGTAAAGTTTTTGACATCATTGCAAGCATTTATATTTGTTTTTGGGTCAGACAGGGTTCTGCTGAACAGGAACTTGATCTGTAAACCAAGCTGGCCTCCCAACTGCTGGGGTTAAAAATGTGCCACCACACCATCTTTTCAAAGTCGTCCCCCCCCCCCCCTCCGTTTTTCTTTGTCAAGACAGTTTCTCTGTAGCTTTGGAGCCTGTCTTGGAACTAGCTCTTGTAGACCAGGCTGGCCATGAACTCACAGATCCGCCTGCCTCTGTCTCCAAGTGCTGCAATTAAAGATGTGCACCACTAACTACAGCCTGACTTCAAAAAAGTCTTAAGACAGTTTCATGTAGCCGAGGCTGATTTCCAAGTTGAATGGTGTATGACCTGGATCTCCTTAACCGATTGATTCTACTAAGCAAGTGCTGAAATTACAGGTATGAGCCACTGTTCTGGCTAGTATCTGTGTTTATACTGCCTGTGTACGGTATTTCTTGATTAATAAGATTGAGTTAAGTGAATTTTATGTATTATGTATCACTTAATCATTTTACATTCTCTGGCCCTCATAACAATTTTTTACTTGTTGTCTCCACCTCTTGTCTCCAGCATGTTTTCTTTCTTCCTTTTTTGTTCTTGGACTTAGGGCAGTGTTTGTAGCTCTGGCTGGTTTCAAGTCCAGAGTGGTCTTGAATTCATCTCCTGCATTACTGCATTAATAAGCCTTGTGAAAAATTGGGATTATAGATATGTACCCCTATGGAGGTGGTGGTAGAAGAAATAGGAGTTTTAGAACAATTCTGTGCTACAGACCATGTCCCAAAAGAAAAACAAGTAAAATTGTACCATCTTCATGGAAATAATTGACTCCCTGTTGGCTTTAGGATACAAATGCCATATAGTCTCATGTAGTTCCCAAACTTAGACTTCTGTGTCGCTGAGACAGGCTTGATGCTCAGCTTGATGCTACCAAACCCTTGCTTATAAATAAATACTCAAATATGAGAATTGTATAGAGGAGGCCTAAAAAGCCCCAAGTCCTAGGTTCCATCCCCACACCAAAGAAACCCAGAATGGTGACTTGTAGCCATTAACTACAAAGAAACCCTGTTTATATGACATAGTTTTCATAAAAATCCTTTCCTCAGCTTCCTAAATGTTGGAGTAAAAGGGTATATGCAGTGCCGTTGTCTATGACCCCAACCCTTATTTTGGAATATCCATAGATACATACAAAAAGAAATTGTGCTCAGTGTTCATTTGTATCAAGATTTAAAATTTAGAGGTGGAGCCGGGCGGTGGTGGCGCACTCCTTTAATCTCAGCACTCGGGAGGCAGAGGCAGGCGTATCTCTGTGAGTTCGGGGCCAGCCTGGTCTAGAAGAGCTAGTTCTAGGACAGGAACCAAAAAAAGCTACAGAGAAACCCTGTCTCGAAAAAATCAAAAAAAAAAAAAATTAGAGGTGGGGAAAATAGCTGAGTTGTTTTGGTGCTTAACGTGCTTAGTCCTGGTTTTAATGCACAGCATTCCCTAAAACCAGCTATGGTGGAGCACAAACTAAGCATTCAAGAGGATGGGATAGGAGGATTGACAAAAAGCTCAGCAAATCAGAAGTTACTGAGGGTAAGCACCATATTGAGTTGGAAATTAGTCACCAGCCCTGCACCCAAAATCAAATACACCCCATTCATACTTTGCTACCCTTTTAAGTCTTAGGGTGGTTAAGTCCTACTTTGTTAGAGCTGTTACTAAAACCTTGGTTATTTCTTACTGTATCTTGTTCTTTTAGTCCCGAACGGTGGTTATTTCTGTAAAATTTCCTTCTATAAAGTTAATTCAAGCAATCAGTCTAACCAAAAAAAGCCTAAGAATTTAATTTGCAGCCATCACCTGCTTCAGTTAATAATACCCCTACTTGTTTCATGTTTCTTTTTATCTTGGGACATTCTATTCTGTAAGTTTCTCCATTTTTTTTTTTACGAGAAATAACCTTAGTAACATTTTTAAAGTATTTATTGCGTGTGTATGATTGGCGTATTTGCCTCTACAAGGTCAGGACAAGTTCAAGTCCTTTCGCTGTGTAGGTCCTGTGGATAGAACTCAGGTGTCAGACTTGGAAGGCCTTTCCTCATCTCACTGGGCCCTCAAAAATATAAGGCCCGTGAGTGGTGGTAGCCCACTGGTTTAATTCTAAAGGCACTCTAGGCAGAGGCAGGAGAGTTCGAGGCCAGTGTGATACAGTCAGGGCTGTTGTAGAGAAACCCCCTGTTGGGGAGCGGGTAAATATAGTCCTTGAAATATCCAGTCACTGCTTTGAATTTAAAATAACACTTTGGGATTGCCTGTTGGATAAGGGTTTTAGGAATTGATTTTTAAAACTTTGTGCTTTTAACAGGTTGAGGAGACAAACATCTTGTAGTTACTGGGGAATCAAACATGAGGTGTCAGCCATTCGGGGTTAGGGCACTTTTTCCGATTGCTGGTATTAAAGGTGTGCGCCACCACTGACTGCCAGAGAAGGAGTGTTTTTTAAAGTTATGCTTCGGCATGGGAAATATCTTGAGTTCATGGTCAAATGAAGAAAACAAAGTATTGCGTGTCGGCAGGTTTCCATTCTGTAGTATCCAGTTCGAGGTGATTCGGTTTTACTTGACAGACTTTTCCGCTTCAGTGCTGTCGTTCTCCCCCTCCCCCCACAGCGGGTAATTTGGACCTTGCCCAGGTGGCTACTTCGCTGCTTTACCGAGAACTGGCGAGAAGTCTTCCCCTTTCCTTTCCCTCCTTCCCCCATTTCCGGCGCTGGCCAATCGCACGGTTCGCGGGCCACACCTGCAGGCACGCTTTTCCCATTGGTGACATATTGGCGGGCCGGCAGGGCACTTCCTTCTCTGCACCCCGTGACCCGAGTCCGACCGCTGCTGTAGATCACGCGGTTTCTGCTTCCCGGACTCCGGACCTGAACGCCCGTCCTCGGCGTGGTGAGCCTCGTTCGGCGCCAGAGCCTTCAGGTTACCGGTCGCGAACTCGACCTGGCCACCTGAAAGTTTTCCCGCTTCGATCCCTTCCACTCTCTTCGGCCTGCGCGAGTTCCTACTCCAGCCTTCTTCCCCTCCCCCACCTCACCCCACCCCGGGAGGCTCAGGAGCCTCCCATCCCCCCCGCCCCGCCCCCTCCCGGAAGCTCCCGCCCGAGCCCGCGCAGGCCCCGGGGCGGACCTTCCTGCCCGGCCGGCGCTCTGAGCACGGCGCGGTCGACTGCCGGTGCAGGCCGCGAAGCAGCGTCACCTTGCCCTCGGCTCTGCTTCCCGCCAAAACGCGCGTCTCTAGGGGCTCCGCTCTGGCAGAAAGCGCTTGCCCCTGGTCATTTGAACTTCCATTTCAGGTTGAGAACAAAAAGAAGATGCACCTGGACTTTCCCCGGACCTCTCTGCGTTTTTAAAGCGTCGGGTGGAGTTGGGGTTCGTAAGCCGCGTTGCTTATTGAAAGTACAAGTCACTTCTGCCTTCCTCCGTGGTAAGTTCTAGAGCAGAAAAGGCAGGAGCGTGGTGCTTTTAGCCGCGGCTTTCGTGGTTTTAAGAGTAGAACTTTCTGAGTAAGAACCTGCCAGGACGCGCTCCCGGCGTTCCGGAGGTTAAAACTCATTTACAAAATGGAGGGCGAGGGCGGGCTCCCAGAGAAAACTCCGGCGACTTCCTGGAACTCAAAATGCGTAAAGGAGGAGGGTGTAGTTTTGCTCCCACCAAGCGGGCCCTGAACAAAAGAACTAGGTGGGTGGTGCTTGAACCGCCCTGTTTGTTCGGCCGATAAATTCAACTAGTCCAGGATTCAAAGGGCGCACCTCCTTTATCTTCCCTGGATCTACCTGAAGGCAGTGAAAATCCAGTCTAACCAGTATCACCGAGTGGGTAGCGTGTTAGAAAAGCAGAGTTTCAGCCTGCATTTCTTAAATTTAGGAGTTCATTTTCACTAGTTCTCAAGAGCGAATGGTAAGTCTTGGCTGGCTACAGTATTAGGTGCTAGTTATCTGCAGTGGTGCAAATTGTTCCAGTAGCGTGTCCTACAATTAAATCTGAGTCTCCGGGTGTACGAGCATTACTTTTCATGAGATCCAGCTTTCCATCTGCTCTTTCCTGGGCATATCTCCACAGTTGACATTCTCAGGTCTCGCACAGTGGGTTAATACAGGTCTGGCTGCCAGCTGCTTGCCCTACCTCTCCAGAAACGCCTCAGGTTTTATATACCACTGCGAAAGTAGAAGACTGGAGTAAAATAGTGGAAGATGGGCAGGAATATGGATGATTTTTTAAATGAAAACCTGGTTACTAGAGTATTGGAAACTACTACTTTGAATCAGGTTTCTAACAGTTACCCTTATGTAATCACAGGAACTGAGACAAGGCGAGGGAAATTACCTGTAGTTTAAGAGGGCAGGAAAGACGAACCTTTCCAAAATGGAAAATGTAGCTTAATTAATCAGATAATTTTTGTAAAAAAATTACTTTATGAATGAGTGCTCCGCCTGTGTGTCTGACTTTATGCCAGAAGAGGGCATCAGGTCCTACCACATGTTTGAGCCACCATGTGATTGCTGGTAATTGAACCCAGGACCTGAAAAGAACAACCAGTGCTCTTAAACCCAGACCATTTCTCCTCCCACTATGCGAATTCATAGGATTCAGCTCATGTTTTCTTCGTTTGGGGACAACTTTGACAAATGGATACTTGTGGCAGTTAGTGAAAAGCACATGTCTATATTCTCCACCACGAAAAATCGATGAAATCAAACCAAATTTATGTAAATTTACAAAAGAAAAAATATGCGGGAGGGCCTTGAATGTTTCAGACTCCCCCCTCAGACGAAATTCTCAACTGTCAGAATCTAATAGCCTTCCCTCTGTGAAAGGGTTGCTGGCACTGAAGTTTGTCAGAAAGTGCCACCTTAGATAGCTTTCTGTCCTCTTTAATTTAGATTTTTTCCCCCTACACTTACTCTCTGCAGATAATTTATTACTAGCTCTCAGCCAAGCAAATAGGTTGTTTGCTGATGAAAAAAATGAAACAACATGGAAGCCTGTTGGTCCTGGGGCTTGCAAAGATTAGCTTTCTCTGAGCCCAGCTCCAGGAGTTTCCCTCTGTAATGATAATGTGTGGATTCTGAGGCCATGAGACCAATCTTGGGTTTTGTGTTTGTTTTGTTTTGTTTTTAAAGGAAAACTTGTACCTTCCATAAGTTTACTACAGAAGGCACCTGTGGTGGTTCTTTAAGGTAAGCTATTAAAGATAAGTCAATGTACATCATAATAAGCAAAGGAGACCAAAATTGTTGGTTTTAACTGTCTGAGTTTTATTGCTTTTAAGTCCAGCAATTGGGAGGCAGAGGCAGGTGGATCTCTTGAATTTTGAGGCCAGCCTGGTTTACGGAGGCAGTTCTAGGACAGTCAGGGCTATACAGAGAAGCCTTGTCTTGGGGAAAAAACTGAAGAACAAAAGTTCTGACTAAAAGAAAAGGAGGTGTAGACACTTGTTTCAGGAAAGAATTTCTTGCCCTGTTGCCTAAACTCTTACAAATTTATCTGCATCTAAAGTAATTCTTCTGTGCTTTTGTTCTTGCTTTCTGCATGTCTTCAATTTTGACTAAGCTGCTCTACTGTTTGAAGGAAGGTGTTGACCCCAAGTGGCCATCTAATCCCTTGGTAATCTTTGCCTTGCTGTGGTTGTGCCCAGTCTGCTAAGGATGAGGACACTGGACAACAAAAACAGCCTGTCTTAAGGGGTTGCCATGTGGCTTTGAAGATATCTTTTGAACCACAGTAAAGGGTGTTAGGAAAGATAGGATAGATACAAATCAGGTTGTGGAGAACAGGAAAAGGTTTTGGAGCAGTATTGTAGCTTAGACCTTGGAGGATTATCAGGATTTAGCTAGACAAGGTTAGGCAGAGGATATTTGGAGGGAGTATTAATTACTATATGTGTCAAATTGTCCAAGGAACAGAGCGGGGAATTTATAGGCACCAAGGAGAAGAAAAGGAAATGATACAAGCTAGGTAAGAAAGTCATTATGAATGTCTGTAGAACCTGAAGATTCTATTCACAATCTTTGTTCTAATAACCATCGGGAAATAGGGCTTAGAAGTGGCATTGACATGATTGGGTTGGACTTGTGCTTAGAGGAAGATAAAGATTGTGTTAGGTTAGTAGGGAATGGGTTCTTAGCAACTAGGAATATGGGAAATTGAAGAACCAGGCCTTGGTGGTTTCAGGGCTGTAATTTTAGCTACCGGGAAGTAGTGAGGCAAAAGGACCAGGCACCGTAGACGTTAAATTGAAAGGTTTAAGAGCTTGGAGATATGTATAGTTCAGTAATGGAGAAGTTGCCTGTCATGTGCAAGGTCCTGGTTCAGTCTCCAGTACCCCCAAAAAGGAAATACTTTGGTCTGAGTTATAGTGCTATGGGAAACCTTTGGACTGGTATTTCAAGCTCACCATGATTTGATTCAGGAGTCTTTAGCTTAAAGATGTAAAAAGGTACTGTTTTAGTTCTTCATTATAAGAAGGCTATGTGTTATGACTGCCCAGTTGTAGCTAATGGAAATGTTCTGATCATATTAAAAAAGCCTAGTAGAGACTGAATTTTGGGTAGGGTGTTAGTTTGAGACAGAGATTTTAGCCCTGTCTATTCTGGAACTAGTTCTATAGACCAGACTGGCCTTTAACTCACAGACCCACCTGTCTCTACCTCCCAATGGTTGAGATTAGAGGTGTGCATACCACTAGGATGTACATATTAAGTGTATATTTTGCTTAAGGTAGTTTCAGTTTTTGGTGGGTTTATTGAATGTAAACATTTTAATTTAGTTTAGTGTGCATTGATGTTTGTTTTCATGTCTGTGTGAGGGTGTCAGATACCAAGGAACAGAATAGACAGTTGTAGGTGCTAAGACTTGAATCCAGGTCCTAGAAGAGCTGCTAGTGCTTTTAACCACCGAGTCATCTCTCCAGCTCCAAATGTAAACATTTTATAAGATCAACTGCATACTTGAATAGGGCTAGGCATGGTGAACATACTATAATCAACTAGAGGTGAGAAGGTTAGCCTGAGCTAGATGTAAAGCCCTAGAAAACCTGTCTCCAAAAAAGAGTAGAATTCAGGAGGGCTGGAGTCATGTGTGAGAATGAGTTGGGTCCTCGAGACATCTGGTTGTATCTGAGGATATCTTTATAGAGATTAGTTTCTAGAGTTTTTGTAGAAACAAGAGTTGGATGTTCATTGGAGGGTTGTGTGTGGCAATTCAAACTTAAGAGCTGTAGATTTTTTAGTCTACAGTCAAAGATCAGTGAGCCTGGCCACATGTGACCGTGGATAAATCCTCAAGAGGATTTCCAGGAAGGAATGTTTAAATTCTGTGAAGATGGCAGATGAAGAAGGCATTTTTTTTTTCTTGGACAGATGCTTCGGCTAGAAAGAACATGGCTATTTTAATCACTGGAAGCAAAGGAGACAATAGAGGGGCCTTGAGATTTTACAGTAAAAGGGAAATCAAGTATTAGAGAAAGTTGATCAGAGAAGGTCAGCTTTCTGATAATGGGTTAGTACTATTTCACATTAAGTGCAAGGAGGGGGTGCTCAGTGAATGTGAAAGACTTATCTAGGTTGGACCGCAGGCAGAACTGCTATAGGTATAGATAATTCCTTGTTTATAAGTTCTTAGAAATTTTGTGGTTTTGCTTTAGTTGGTTTCCTGATCCTTACAGTAGAGTTTGAAGTTGTCTGGCAGCCAGTCAGTCAGCTAGTAGTTTTGTAGATGTGGTTGTCCATACCCGCTTTCTCCTTCTGTCTCCTCTCCTCCTCCCTCCCCCCCTTCCCCCCTCCAGCCTTGTGTAGTACAAATAGTGCTGGCCTTGGAACTTATCATTCCATTGCTTTCCATATTCTGGGATTACAGGCATTGGACTCTCATTTTGAGTTTATCTCATTGTGAGTTTCATAAACCATGCCATCTCTCACTGAGTGTACTAACCTCCAATTTGGGGGTCTTTATGTCCTGGTTCTTTCAAGATTGTTCCTCTATTTCCACCTATGCAGGTAGTTAGTATTTGAGGCCTAATAAAAAAACCTTAAGGGCAGCTTTACTACAGAGACTGACTTGATAGATTAAGGAAGGTGGCTTGAGGAGTGCTCCTGCCCTCTAGTGGGTAGCGTTTAGGGTTGCAGTCAAATATACAGGACTCAGGTCCGCTTTTGAAAATAAATGGACTGAGAAAAAGAAGAAAATAAATGGACTCGTTAAAATGTCTGAAATCCATGAGAAACTAGTCCACTCCGGTAGGGTGGATGAACTTAAATCTGGAAACACCACATTTTCGCATAAAGGTATAATCAGGTGTTGGTTCCTGAAAAAACAGGAACAATATCTGTCCTAGCTTTGAAAATGGAATTACAGTGGAATTACGGTTACTCCAACATATACACATGTACCCTGATTCCTAGTATACAAGTAAAGTCTGCTAGAACTTGATCATAGCTACATTACAGGGATTTTAGGTGAGGCTTACGATGTGATACCTAGCATGTGCCTGCAACTTTTAATTTAACTTGCATGTTTATATAAACATATGAGAGATATACAGGCTATTCTCCTTGTCTTTATGCCATTTTCTGTCTAATCAATTTTTAGTCAACAGTAGTCAATAAGTTTTCCCAATGTTAAGTAGCAGTGCCGTTAGTACCAACCACTTAACTGTTGACAGAATGGCATTCCAATCTGGTATAGACACAGGTAAGTGGAATTTTGGGCAGTATTTTAAAGTTAATGACAAAACAGGTCAATGGTGTTTTTTCCTCCTTTCTCCTGTACTTGAATATGTATGAGACATATTTGTAGTCTAGATGAGGTGATAACTAGGTAGCCAGAGCTTATCGTGAACTTGATCTTTCCTTGTCTTCACTTTAAATTTGGTTACAGGTGTGTACTAGCTTGCTTTGTCTGGCTATTATTTTTTTCCTCCCTCTCCCTCCCTTTCCCTCCCTCCCTCTCCCCCCCCCTTTCTCTTTTTTAATCTAATCTCTTAATATTTTGAGACAAACTATGATGATGTAGCCTGGCTGGCCTGGGATTGGCTATATCTACTTGCCTCTTGTTTCCTAGGTTCTGGGATTAAAAGTATGCGCCATCACCCTGGGCCTGGCTCTTTTATTCATTTGTTAATTAATTTATTCCAAGTGTTACGTGAGTGCATGTAGAAGTCAGAAGTCAAGTCTCTCCACTGATGAAGGGTGGGGGCTATTGGTAATCAGGTTTGACAAGGAATACTCCCATGTTGCTATCCCCTCATTTTATTTTTGAGACATTCTCATGTGGGCATGTAACGTGGTAATAGTTGAGGATGACCAGAACCTGATCTATTGGTTTCTACCTGCTATATTTGTCCATGCTCTTAAAAAAAAAACAAAACGCATTTACAGTTGTGATGGTGGTACACACCTTTATTCTCGGCTCTTCAGGCAGAGGTAGTTGGATTTGAGGCCAAGCATGGTCTTCAGAGTGAGTTCCAGCACAGCCAGGGATACACAGAAAAGTTCTGTTTTGAAAAACAGAAACAGAACTCATTTACATTGGTTAGGGTCTCAACCTTTGTGGTGATGGGTCTTTGTTTTGATGTTGAGTTAAACTGCATATATATACTAGGCAAGGCCTTGGTTACAGTGCTATAACCCACCTTGGTTTTTTGCTTACTTGCTTTATCTTTATAATTGTGATAGCACGTAAGAGGGACGCCTGTGTCGGGGCTATATGTTTTGTTTTGCCTACCATATGGATCAAACAGGCCACCTTTGGAGTTTTATTTTTTAAAAGATGGAACTTAGTCTTCAGCCCAATCTGGCCAAGAATTAGACTCCTGGTCCAGCTTTCTTTTTGAATGTGAGTCTCAGTCATGGAAACCAGATTGATCCGGAACTCAGAAAACTAACTCTCTCAGTATTGGGATTAAAGGTGTATACTGCCATAGCTGTTAACTATTCATTATGGTTTGTTTTCTTTTACTTATCCTTCTGTCTGAATTGGAAAAAACAATATTTAATGAACCTTACTATGCATTTTAAATGACAGTCATATAAAGTAGGTTTTTTTTTTTCTTTCAGCTACCAAAAATTGCCCAAGCTTGTGTGACATCAACCCTGTCAAGTGTCCATGATGCTGGGCCCTGAGGGAGGTGAAGGCTATGTGGTCAAACTCCGTGGCCTACCCTGGTCCTGCTCAATTGAGGACGTACAAAACTTCCTCTCCGACTGCACAATTCATGATGGGGTCGCAGGTGTTCATTTCATTTATACTAGAGAAGGCAGGCAGAGTGGTGAGGCTTTTGTTGAACTTGAGTCAGAAGATGATGTAAAATTGGCTCTGAAAAAAGACAGGGAAAGCATGGGACACCGATATATTGAGGTGTTCAAGTCACACAGAACCGAGATGGATTGGGTGTTGAAGCACAGTGGTCCAAACAGCGCCGACAGTGCCAATGATGGCTTTGTGAGGCTCCGGGGACTCCCGTTTGGATGCACAAAGGAAGAAATTGTTCAGTTCTTCTCAGGGTTGGAAATCGTGCCAAACGGGATCACATTACCTGTGGACCCGGAGGGCAAGATTACAGGGGAGGCCTTCGTTCAGTTTGCCTCACAAGAGTTAGCTGAGAAAGCTCTAGGGAAGCACAAGGAGAGAATAGGGCACAGGTATATCGAGGTGTTCAAGAGCAGTCAGGAGGAAGTTAGGTCATACTCGGATCCACCTCTGAAGTTCATGTCCGTGCAGAGGCCTGGACCCTATGACCGGCCTGGCACAGCCCGGAGGTACATTGGCATTGTAAAACAGGCAGGCTTGGATAGGATGAGGTCTGGTGCCTATAGTGCAGGCTATGGGGGCTATGAAGAATACAGTGGCCTCAGTGATGGCTATGGCTTCACCACTGACCTGTTTGGGAGAGACCTCAGCTACTGTCTCTCAGGAATGTATGACCACAGATACGGAGACAGCGAGTTCACAGTGCAGAGCACCACCGGCCACTGCGTCCACATGAGAGGGCTGCCCTACAAAGCAACGGAGAACGACATTTACAACTTCTTCTCTCCACTCAACCCTGTAAGAGTTCATATTGAGATTGGTCCTGATGGAAGAGTGACGGGAGAAGCTGATGTTGAGTTTGCCACCCATGAAGAAGCAGTGGCAGCTATGTCGAAGGACAGGGCCAACATGCAGCACAGATACATAGAACTCTTCCTGAATTCAACAACAGGGGCTAGCAATGGGGCTTATAGCAGCCAGGTGATGCAGGGCATGGGAGTGTCAGCTGCCCAGGCCACTTATAGTGGCCTGGAGAGCCAGTCAGTGAGTGGCTGTTACGGGGCCGGCTACAGCGGTCAAAACAGCATGGGTGGATATGATTAGTGTTGTAGAAGCGTTTGAGTTATTTCAATCAAAAATTTCACAGGCAGCCAATAAGCAGTCGAGCAGTTTTATAACTCTAGAGGAAGCTGGGGGACCCACTTTGCACCATGAGTTTGTGAAAATCTGGATTAAAAAATTACCTCTTCAGTGTTTCTCATGCAAACTTTTCTTCTAGCATGTAATATTGAGTAAACTAAAACTATTTTCTTCCGCTTTTCTCAATTAACATTTTTGGTAGTATACTTAAGAGTGATGTTATCTGAGTTAAGTAGTTTTAAGTATGTTGAGTGGATCTTCAAGCACACCACAGTGAACACACTGGGGGACATGTACTTTTCTGGCGAACTCAAAGGTGCTAGATCCCTAATGCAAAGAGAAGCATTTCTCATGTTCATTCTAGTTTATATTTTCATTTAAATCTTTAGGTTAAGTTTAAGCTTTTTAAAAGTTAGTTTTGAGAATTGAGACACAATACTAATACTGTAGGAATTGGTGAGGCCTTGACTTAAAGCTTTCTTTGTACTGTGATTTCCTTTTGGGTGTATTTTGCTAAGTGAAACTTGTTAAATTTTTTTGTTAACTAAATTTTTTTCTTAAAATAAAGACTTTTTCACAATGACTGGCACAGCTTATCTACTCAGCAAAAGGCAGTAAAACTGGGTGTTGGAAAAGGATTTGTAAACCCTTACTATCTTCCAGAAAAGATTTGAAAAATAGGGGTGTTAGTTTGGTGGGGTTATCAGCATTTAGGAGAATGAAGCAGAAAAATCGCCATGAGTTTAAGGCCATCTTGTTTTTACATAGTTCTAGGCTGGGTAGGGATTGACAGTTGGGTGCTCACAGTCCTAAGTTGAAAAGTGTGTGCATTGTGTAGGCAGTGGCTATAAACAGTTCAGTATACACGAGGAAGCTGTATATAGGCTGTCACTTGTCCTTACATAATGCTGCATACTATTGGGGGGAAAGTAAGCAAGTTCATGTGTTCTGTCTCCATGTATATAAGTGTACTGCTTGCATGCCTTGTGTCTGAAGCACCCAGAAGGTGTTGGACCCCCAGAACTAAAGTGCCTTAAAGTTGAGCTATCTCTTGCCTCTTTTGAGGGGTGGGTATGTCAACTTTTTTTGGTGGAGTCTCAACATTGTAAATATTAAGTTCAGAATGACTGTTTTCATTCAGTGTGAGATAATTGTCCAGGTAGTGCAAAGTTTTTTTTAGGGAGGGCAAGGAAGTACAGCTATTAAGCACAACACATGAGCCAAAGAGGTATAGATGTAGGAACCCAAATCCTTGGCAGTGCCTCTTGAGTGTTCAGAATGGTGTATGTTAGACATAACCAGTTTTCCAACCTAGAAACCATATATGGTGGAGGAAGCCTGGCAATCTTACCTGAGTCTCAAGGGTATTGGTTAGAGGATTCTGCCTTTGGATAGCAAGGAATCTATAGTATCCTCATTTCCTCTGTGCCACACCCGAGTGCCAGCTAGTAAGCTGGTTGAGTTTACCAGTGGTCAAAAAGTATACAAAAACCCTCTTTAACCATGTGTTGCTGGCAATGCTTGGAATCAAAACACTGTTCCTTTTCAAAAAGTGCTCTGAAAAACCAAGCCAAACCTCTCTAGGCTCTTTATTTCTGTTTGTGGGCTCATGCCTGCCAGGTTGCAAGTGTGGAGGTTCCCAGATTAGTTAGATGAGTCCCAAGCACTGAACTTGAGTTGGTAATAAGTGTGCCTCCTCAACAGTCTTGCCAGTGCAAGAGGTGTTGACAATGTGGACATGAAACACTCCATTCTCCAAAGCTTTCAATACTGCCTAGAGTTGACTTGGCCCTAGCTTTCAAAACATTCACTAGGATTGCCTCCATTAAAGGGTAGAAGCATGTTGCAGAAAGGCTCACAAGACGGGTGTAAGGAGAAAATGGAAGCAGAAGAATGTCTCTAGTGTCACATTCAACTCAAGGTCCCTTCTGAGATGCGGTCAAATCATTTACACCTGGCAAAAGGTGTTGCTACGTTGCTACGTTGGAGTTGATTGGCTGGATTAGAGAAGTGAGGACTGCCAGTGTTGTGTTAAAGGCCTCTTACATGAGGAAAGTTCATCCAGTAGCTCAGAGAGGAGGTGGTGGCTAGTGAATGTGTTCAAATAGCCATGACCGCTCATTCAGTTACTCCTGTGTTCCCAAACAGCTTAGTATCACACAGCATTTGGGCAGCTAAGCAAAAGCTGTCTGGAGTAAAAATTGTCAGTATGGTCAGAACACAATGAGTATTTTCCAAGGTTCAGTGGCTTATCCCTAGCAGTGAGGGAAAATACTGATCTTCGAGCTCTCCATGTAAGTTTCAGGACTATGGGACCAGTGCTTTTACCCTCTGAGCCATTTCTTTAGCTCTGTAGTTAACATTTATTTTTATACTTTACATGTGGTCAATTGAGTTTTTCCTTTTTCTTTTTTCTTTTTTTTTTTTCGAGACAGGGTTTCTCTGTGGTTTTGAGCCTGTCCTGGAACTAGCTCTTGTAGACCAGGCTGGTCTCGAACTCACAGAGATCCACCTGCCTCTGCCTCCCCAAGTGCTGGGATTAAAGGCATGCGCCACCACCGCCCGGCTGAGTTTTTCCTTTTTGAAAAATATTAGGAAATTGGTTTAGTGCTTAGGAGCAGCTTTCAGTACTTCCCTTTTCTGTTTTACACTGTCTCAACTCTATCCCAGGCTAGGCTGAAACAGCCTTTGGGTAAGATGACGCAGATTGTAGGCAGGAGCCACCATTCCTACCTGTTTGTCCTTTTAAAATTCCTTTTTAGTTGGGGAAATTACATTTGTTTATTACTCTGTTACCTATTTTCATTGGATTCTAAGCCAGCCTAGGCTACACGTGACCCTGAGTCAAGAAAACAAGAAATAGATCTATGATTAGGTAATTTTCAACATTGTACCTGCTCTAGAAAACAAGCATCTCACTCAAGGTAAGTTTCTGACCCACTATCTAGAAGGCTAAAAGGCTAAAGGTTGATTAAACAATGACCGGTCCATTGTACGGGAGAATTGGCTCGCCAGCTTTGGACAAGGACTCAGGCTAAAGACAGGACAACTTGAAGGTTGGATTTTGATTCAGCTAGGCTGTGTGAAATTGATTTAACAAAATCCAGCGCAGACCAAAGTCCAAGTTGGTGAGCCAAATAATTTCTTACAGGTAGAGGTTGGGGGTTACTCAGGATTAGGGATAACTCAAGTACAGTCCGCCCCAGCTGGTTAATGACTCCATGAAAGCTGCAACCTGGAATCTCCCTGTATGACTTAATTTGGTGGGGAACTTGCCTGGTAGTCTATAACCATGGGGAGGGGCCTGCAGAGTTTCAGCTTTTCTTCTTAGTTACAGCTTATTTACTTTTCCAGAGCCTATGTTTCTGTGCAACTTTGGTTAGTCCCATTATTGATCTCAAATCCTTGGTAGGTGGTGTTAGGGTCAGAGAAGAGCTTGAGATGGGCATTTTCCTTACACCATTTGGTGCTGGGGATCAAACGTGCAGTGATTTGGTGTCTTCCCACGTGCTGAAATTATGGGTTGTTGCTCATCATACTTCTATATTAAGTATTGTGTAGTCTTTTTTTTTTCTTTTGAGACAGGTTCTCTGTAACAGCCCTAGCTGTCCTGTAACTAGCTCTAGTAGACCTGGGTGGGCTTAAATGCATAGAGATCTGCCTGCTGCTGCCTCCTGAGTGCTGGGATTAAAGGCATGTGCCACCAACACCCAGCTTCAGGTTAGTATCTCATACCAGCATAGCATGCTCAAAGGCTGGGTGATATTGACAGTTGTAGAACACCTGTGTAGCATATACAAGGCCCTGGGTTTCATACCCAGAACAGAAAAACCGGGTGTACTGGTACTTGACTGTAATCTCAACAGTCTCAAAAGATGGTAGGTAGATTAGGAGTTCAAGGTTAAGGTAAACTACATGAGACTGCCTCAAGAAAACAATGAAAAATGGTTAGTAATCTTTGATATGATAGATAGCCAGGCCTAACCACTGTGCTAGTTGGATAGTCTGAAGGAACAGAGTTCTTCAGGAACAGGAGGACATCTGCAGTTTCAGGCTGTGGACTAGCATGTGAGGACTTTCATGTATGTTGAGAGGGATAGTAAGTATGGTATTTCTTAACCTCCCTAATGCTTCAACCCTTATGTGACCCCAACCATAAAATTATTTTTGTTGCTACTTCAAAACCAATTTTGCTGCTAAGTCATGTAAACATTTGCTTTCTGATGGTCTTAGGTGACCCCTATGAAAGGGTTGTTTGACCCTCAAAGGGTTTGTGACCCACAGGTTAAAAACTAGGGTGTTAGAACCCCCAGCTCCTAGGCTGTTAAAGTGAGTGAAGATGGAAAGGGATTATGAAGTTGCCTCCTGCCAGGGTGCAGTAGTCCAGTGAACAGGCATTCTGAAGTACTTACAGTAACCTCCCACAGGGAACCCTGGAGAGGTAGTTCTCAGCCCAAACCACTGCTCAGAAGCAAAGAAAACCTTTTACATCTCTGGAGCTAACTGCTTACTGTACTTGGCCCCCGATACAAACCCATGTTTCCTCATACAGGCACCTATGCTGCAGAATAAACTTGTGATTTGATACTATTTGCTGACTTCCGGTGACAGTACATGACTCTGAGGCCTTGCACCTCACAGTGGTTGCTAATAGGAGTGAAGTGATGGGACCTAAAAACAGCCCTTTCATAGCATTCATGAAGCCCCTGGGTTTGAGCCCCAGCACCACATAAACCCATGTGATGGTCCACACCTAAAATCTGCAGTTGGGAGGTGATGGCAAGAGGCGCTTAAGGGAGCTTCAAGTTCATCTTGTTTTTCGTAGAAAGTTAAAGGCTAGTCTGTAATGTGCACAGTGTTTAGTAGACAACGTCAGGAATTGAAAATTCCCTGTGTCCACAAAGCATACTTTGCTTTTTCAGGAACAGCAACTGAAGATAGGTGGGTCTGGTAACCTCTCCAACCTAGATGTGTGGCTGGAAAGGGAATCTACATCTCAGGGAAAAGGTATAGCAGGCAAGAGCCAGCTTTTACTCAAATAGCAGAGCTTCCTATGCTTTGGCTTGTGAGACAATAGCTCGATCCTATCACCAGATAGGCATTCCAGTTGCCCTTTGAGCAGACCTCCAACAGGCCTGGAGAGTACCACGAAGCACCTCAAGGGGGCGCTGCTGGGTTTTGGGCTTCAGTTCTCTTTCTGCTTCCTGTGAAGCTGCTGTGCTCTCAGATCTTGCCTGCACAGCAGTCACAGAGGCACAGCCCTGGGTATTTGCATGTTCTGTTTTCTCAACCAGGGCAATTCTGTTGCCAATTTTCTCACTTTTCGCTTTTGAGAGTTCAATTCAGATAACTCTTCTAGGCCTGATTTTGGTCCACTAGCACTGTCTGCTTCCTGCTCCAAACACACAGCATTCTACCCTACCTAAGAAGTGGTCTGCTACCTCCACTACCAAGAAGCCCTCTGAGTTCTGGGTTTTGCTATTGAACCCTTTTTACTATCACGAGACTGCTGGATACACTCACATCCCAGGACAATGGAGGTTTCCCACATGCTGGTCTTAGGGCTGTATGAGATTTTACCAGGGTGGATGGGTTAATGAAGCCTCCTGAGATGGGGTCAGAGTGGCTGGACCACTTGAGAATCATTCTAGGTTTCATCTGTGTTAGAACGACGGTTTTCTAGGCACAAAGTGCAAACTCTAGTCTTTCGATAAAACATTGTGAAAAATCTTCATGGTGTATTTATTCCTGTGGGTCTTGCTGGACCAGGAGAACGTTTGGGGCACACAGTTAATTCGGAGGAGGTTCACTAAAGTAGAATCTTGGTGGGAGTAGGCTTCTAGATGAAGACCCTGGATGTAGACTACTCACCAGATACTTGTACATCCCTACCCTCCCTACTATGTTGACAGAGGGGTCACAAGACCACATAAAGGAGCAGCAAGAGACTTTATTATAAAGTAAGCGTTGGTCACCCTTCCCTATTACTGAAGACTTCACAGTATGTGTTATGGAGGCCATCCTGGAAGGGGAGGTCTTGTAGAAGGGAGGAACAGGGAGGTTGGCAAAGTCTGCCTCCAACTTGGTCCTGTGTTCAGTTTGCAGAGCCTGTAGAGAGTTGTGTCAGTTCTTTAGTGACCTGTTTTCCTCTGCTACCCCATCACTCTCCATCCCTGCATCCCACAGAGGCCCAACTCACCTGGAGTGATAAGTGGGGTGCCTTTCCCAGGTAAGGAACTAGAGAAGGGAAGCACTCAGATTAGCATCAAGATCTGCTGTTTCTACAGATAATACAATAATTCTGTATTTGAAGTTTTGAGACTGGGTCTTAAATGCATCTCTTATCTCAGACTAGTCTTGAATTTGGTAAGTAACCAGGGATGACCTTGACCTAATCTTTCTACCTCTACCAAGTGCTGGGATTATAGGTGTGCACTACCACGCCCAGTTGTGGGCACACCTTAATACTCTTCTTCCATGGATTTTCTTGAATTGGGGCCCTTGAGGGTTTATTATCTTCAAGTCCTACTTTGAGCCCAATGAATAGACAAGCTGTCATGATTTTGTAGGTCCTAGAATTTTATCACCACTTAGGTGTGCTCAGCCAAAGGAACATACAACTGAGTCACTTACCTGGGGTTATGACTGGGCCTACATTTTTTGCACTTGCCACCTGGGAGAGGAAGAACATAGTCAGCTAGCCTGAGTCTGAGCCTGCCTTTTTCTACTCTGCCAATCCCTGTACTTACTGAAGGCCATGGCTAGTCCAGCGATGCACAGGAGCCCTGCAATGATCATTCCGCCTAGTTGCAGGCTCTCCCAGTCTTGGGGCAGGGAATGTGCGAAGCGGAGACAAAAGTATCAGTACCCTCACACATTCATTCAACAGGTATTTATGGGGTTGGGGGTGTGGCTTTGTGGGAGGCCTTTACAAGCACCCACTGGCCCTATAAATAAGCACCTTTGGCACTTAGATCCCAGGCAGTGAAAAAGAGACCAAGTGGGGTTAATAGGTACATCATGTAATATCTCAAAGGGACAAGTCATATAAGAGGCAAAGTGGAAGAACCTTGAGAAAGGACAAGGTTCACTGAGCTCAGTCCTAGACTTCCAAACCCATCTCCATGCCCCAGGGCACCCTTTTTCCTCAGTGCATTGAGCTTTCACAGAGACCAGGTTTGATGTACCACCCCACCCTGTCTGTACTGGGGTATATACCATCTTCCTCAGTGGGCCTGGCAACAAGGTCCAAAGTAGACAAGGATTGGTGGGGAGGGCTGGGGGTTGGTGCCAGCTCTTACCATAATAGAAGGGACTGTCTTTATCTGTAGTAAATGAAAAACAGCAAGTAACTGAATGCCGGAACTAGGAGGCAGGATATAGGGTCTTAGGGGAAAACGCAGGCATGTGGCAGATGTCACTTGCCAGGGTGCAGTGGTGGGTACTCACCGATCGGATCATTGGCTTCCAAGGCAGGCAGAGCTGAGTAGGGAAGCGGAAGAAGTGGTTGTTTGTTTACCACACTGGTGTCTAAAATGACAGCTATCTAGAGGGGTCTGGGAAGTGACCCTGGGCTTACCAGGTCCCTTTCTCATATCTTCAGTCCCAAACAGGCCTTTGCTTTTGTAACTCATACTGAGGCCCATGGCTTCCCATTCACAGCCCTTCCTATTTCTTGTCCTGCTGGTCTTTCTTGTGCTGTGAACAGCATGCTTGGTTCATTTTCCACCTTGCCCCAGAAGCTTTGGCTAGAGCCAGGCTCTCTGCCTCTTGAAGAAGCAGCAACCTTGATGTGCATTGTCCATTTCCCATGATCCACTGTCTCAGTAGCCATTAAACAATTTTTCCAGGGTTCTTATTCCACCTGCGCTAGTGTCTCATGCAGCTGACAGTTTAAGTGTGAACATATTTATTGGATAGCAGTCACCTGGGGAGAGGCTGTCTGGTCTCCACCGCCTTGGAGGGTGGAGTGTATGGAGAACTCACCTGCTAGCACCAGGAGAAAGACACTGGTTACTCCCGTCATGTCAGGACCGAGGGCAAAGCTGCAGAGTGGAGGTGGGTGGGATTGGCTCTGTGGGCTGGTCTGTGACCTTCCACAGCTTTCTCCATTAGTAAGAGGCAGAACTGGTGTGAGGTTTAGAGATAGGAATCCCACTAGGCAAGCACTTCCTTACGAAAATGACTCTCCCTGCACATCTATGGATGGCAGCAGTGACTGCCTTGATGCGTGGATTGGTTAATTCTAGCTAAATGTTTAGAACAGAACACCCTATAGTGTCCACTGTGGGCTTTGTCAAGAGCCTGACAAAGATATTGTCTTCTCTTTGACAGGAGATGGGAACAGAAGGGAATTCAGGAAGATAAACCAAACACTCTCAAGTCACATGGCTGTCCTAAGTCATAGGAGCTAGGCTTTCTTAACCAGGTATCCAGATCCTGGCTATTATATTTGAAAAGATCTGGGCCTGGGGTAGCCAGGCTGAATTATAGGTTGTCTAAAAATCAGCACCAGGGATGGAAGACACCTTTCCAGGCCTCCTCTTCTGGAGTCAGGGACTCTCTTGCAGGCGACCTAAATTCCACTCAGAACATCGGTGCCTGTGACATAGCCACTTCTTCTGTGAGTAGGTCCTATGCAGGGCCCCATTTACACGTTGTATAGCTGACTTTTAGAGAAAAAACCCATCTCTTTTTTTCTGTGTGATGGTAGACATCACTAGTGTCAAGGGTTCAGTACTGAAGCCACTATTACTATCTATTATACCTAGCTCTGACCTCCTAATGAGATCACAGATCCAGTGCCAACTGTCTGGACTCAGTCCCTTCTCAGTCACTTGCCAGCTATGTGACTTAGTAGGTACCATCTCTGTGTATCAGTGTCCTGTAAAGAATAGCAACCTTGTAAATTGTGCAGATGAATTTACAATTCGTTTATCCTCTAGCTAGACCCTGACACCTTTTGGCTCATGGACCCTACTTCAGGCTGGAATGAGACTCTTCCCTAGCCCAGCTAGACTTCTGCTTGCCTCACAAAGAGGGAGTGGTGTACGGACCTTTTCCTTCAGATGGAAAACTGAAAACTTGTGGGCATGAGAGTTTGTGGTCCAGCCTGTCTTTTCATTTTCCTCTCCCTCTCCCCTTAACCCACAGCTCCTGGATTTTCCCATCTCCTTTTCACATGGACCTCTGCTAAAGGTTGGCTCTTATTTCACTAGCCCTGAACCCTCTACTACACAGTCACAAAGTCGGAAGTCTCCAGGCCCCGGAAGATCATCTCTGTCCTCACAACCCCCAAACCGTTGTTCACTTCCCAGAGTTCTGGGCTCAGCACCCACCACCCCTTCTGATGCTCTTTTAACCACCCCCTCCAAGTCCTAGCAAATATGTACTCACCCTGGAGATCAGCCCAGCCAGGTGAGTGGTGCCAGGTGCAGAGAGCAAGTCTGAGGACAGCCTGGATGGGTTCCGCTCTTTAAACTGAGGGGCTCCGCCCTGGGCCACACACCAGCAGTCTGGAGGGAACTGGTCTTACCTCTTATGCTCCTGTAACCAACCCTCCCTACCTGCTCTTAAGGACACAGCTCAACTTCACCACACCCAGGGTAGTGCCAGTCTGGGTCCCAGGCTACTTAGAGCTAAAGGGGGGGGGGGATGAACTATGGCTACTGAGCATCAGTTCCTGCCCCAGAGGAAAAGGGGCTTAGTCTATGTAGGTCTTAAAGCCACAGGATTAGTTAGATGGCTGGGCAGCCTGAGTTTGAGCCCCCAAACCCACAGGGTGGCAAGAAAGCTGGCTCTCAAAAGTTGACTGCCCTTCACATTCATGCACACGCACACTCACTACAAGAGGCCCCAGAGAGCTCAGGGTTCTGCCTTGTGCCAATAAAGACTGGCAGTTGCATTACTTTTGTTTGGACCTGGTGTTCATGGAGAGACAGGGCTGGGTCTGATGGGGACCCATTGGTTTATTTATCATCTAGCTAGACCCTGACACCTTGTGACTCATGGGCCCTACTTCAGGCTGGAATGAGACACTTCCCGGGCCCAGCTAGACTTCACAAAGAGGGAGTGGTGTACCAGGCAGCGGTTAGCCTGCTTTGTCCACTGTTGGCTGGATTTATCCTACCATGTGCCTTTGGATGACTAGGCCTCTCTACTCTTTTCCCAGTGAGGGAAGACTTGTTCCTGTCTAGTAGGTTGTTGAGGAAGTTGAGGGTGTTTGTCTTGGGCAGATTGGAGGAGGATTTAACAGTTATTTTCTTTTTAATTTTGTGTGGGTATTTTGCCTGCATGCATAGCTGCACCGTATGTGTGCCTGGTGCCCACAGAAGCCAGAAGGAAATGTCAGATCCCCTAGAACGTGAGTTATAGATAGTTGTGAGCAGGCATGTGGGTACTGGCACTCAAACCCAGGTTCTCCAAAAGAGCTCCTAACCACTGAGCCATCTCTCTAGCTGCCCTTCCCCAGTCCTTTTTTTTTTTTTTTTAAAAGAGTGAAATACTTCACAAACTTACATTTTATTCTTGTTTAGGGCTATGCTATTCCCTTTCTGTTTTCAATTTTGTGCTGATGCAAGCACAAAAATATTTGTGTGTGGGCTGGAGAGATGGCTCAGTGGTTAAGAACACTGACTGCTCTTCCAGAGGTCCTGAGTTCAATTCCCAGCAACCACATGGTGGCTCACAGCCATCTATAATGAGACCTGGTGCCCCCTTCTGGCTTGCGGGCACACATGGAAGGAATGTTGTACACATAATAAATAAATAAATATTTAAAAAAAAAATTTGTGTGTGTATTCAATGTATGCATATGTGCATGTACCTGTGCAGATAGATGTCTGCTGTCTACTGTTGTTTTTTGTGGTGGTTTGAATAGGAATGTCCCCCAGAGACTCATGTTTGAATGCTTGATCCATAGGGACTGGCCTTTTTGGAGGAAGTGTATTACTGTGGGGACAGGCTTTGAGGTCTTCTATGTCCTAGCTATACTCAGTGTAGTTTATAGTCTCCTGCTGCCTGTGGATAAAGATAGAGAACTCTCAGCTCTTTCTCCAGCACCATATCTGCCTGCACGCCACCATGTCCCACCACCGTGTCCCACCATGATGATAAGACTAAACCTCTGAAGCTGTAAACCAGCCCCAATTAAATGATTTTCTTTATGAGAGTTGCCATGGTCTTGGTGTCTATTCACAGCAATAGAAACCCTAACTAGGATACTTTATCTTATTAAATTTTTTAGAATGTTTTTTGTTTGTTCTTTGACAATTTTCTTAGGTGCATACAATCTACTCTCACACCCCTTTTCTTCCTCGTCCTCTTCCTCCCCTTGTTCCTTGAGTTAGTACTATCTGCTGGGTTATTGACTGATTTTGTTGGCTTGATCTTGTGCAGGTAAACATGCCACATTTAAGTTCATGAGTGCAGCAGCCATGTCATGTCCAAGGGACCGTGCAGCAGCCATGTCATGTCCAAGGGACCATGCAACAGCCATGTCATGTCCAAGGGACCATGCAGCAGCCATGTCATATCCAAGGGACCATGCAGCAGCATGTCATGTCCAAGGGACCACATTTCACAGCCTTTCATCTTCCAGCTCTTAGATTCTCTACACTCTTCTTGCTCAGTGTTCCCTAAACCTTGTGGTTGTTGATGCAGAAGTCATATTTATGGCTGAACACTCAGCTAGGTGTGATGGTACATACCTTTTATCCCAGCACTCGGGAGGCAGAAGCAGGTAGATCTTTGTAAGTTTGAGGCTAGCCTGGTTTGCATAGAGAGTTCCAGGACAACTAGGTATAGCACGAATTCTAGTTGGTCTTAATAATAAAACCCAAGAGTCAGATATAGGGATTGGTCAATGCTGAAGGTCAGAGAAGCAGAGCCTAGCCACTAGAGAGTTCCATTACCTCTACCAACTCTCAGACCGAAGAGGCAATCTTATCTTCAGACTGCATTTCCAGACTTAATCTGGTTCCACCAAACCTTAGACTGCACTGGGCTCCTGTCTCCTACCTTATGTTCCCAGCCATATCACTTCTGTCCTCACCTCCCTAGTGCTGGGATTAAAGGCTAGTGATCCCAAATTCTGGGATCACCTCTGTGTGAGCTCTGTTTCTCTTTTAGACAGATTCAGCCTTGTGTTTCCCAGGGTGGCCTTGAACTCACAGAGATCCATCTGCCTCGATCTCCCAAATCCTGGGATTAAAGGTATGTGCCTCCATACCCTGGCCTCTAGTGGCTTAGCTCTGCACTCTGATCTTCAGGCAAACTTTATTTATTTATTTATTTATTTATTTATTTATTTATTTATTTATTTATTTTTGGTTTTTCGAGACAGGGTTTCTCTGTGGTTTTGGAGCCTGTCCTGGAACTAGCTCTTGTAGACCAGGCTGGTCTCGAACTCACAGAGATCCGCCTGCCTCTGCCTCCCAAGTGCTGGGATTAAAGGCGTGCGCCACCACCGCCCGGCCAAACTTTATTTGTTAAAGCAAAAACAAAATGTCACTATAGTCAGATGCTGTCTCCAAAAAAAAAAAAAAAAAAAAAAACAACCGATAAATTAATAAAAAGTAAAAAAGACTGAACACTCAACATCACTTAGTCTCTGCCCTTTGGTCAGTTATTAGTCTGCACTGCTTACTGCTTTAGGGAGAAGGTCCTCTGGCTTAGGTGGAGGGAGTCAGTGATCTTTGGGAGTACACATAAATATTTAGAGTGCGGCTTGACAAATATATCCATTTAAGAAAACAACAGTAGTAGGTTCCTCTCAGAGCCTGTGACCTCCTGAGTCAGGGGTTTTGGCCAGGTATACAGCATCAGGCCTGAATTCCCTCCTGTGGAGCAGGGCTTAAATCTAATCCAAAAGCAGTTGGTTGCCGCATGAACTTCATAGTACTATGGCACATCTTGGCAGGTTGGCTTACAGCATGCAGGGTTGACTGCAGGGATGCCATGGATGGCTTTTTCTCCCTGCAGTCTGTGTAGTTTCTTCTGGCCTTATAAAAACCAGTCAGCAGAAGGCAGTTTTTAGGTCAGTTCCAGCTCTGTTTCTTTGTCGTGCAAGCAGAATGTGCTGTGACCTCAACAGTAGGGTCTCACCATCTACTTCTGCTGGGTCACCAAGACCAGTAGCAAAGTAGAGCAGGCTGGCCTTAAATTCACAGAGATACCTCTGCCTCTGTCTTCTCAGTGCTGGGTTTAAAGATGTGTGGCACCACACCCAGCTCTCAGCCTGTTTTCTTAGAGCCTCCAGAACTACCTTGTTCAGGGAAGACATCGCCCCCAAGGGGCTGGGCTCTTCCACATTGACTATTAATCAGAAAATGCCTTGCAGATTTGTCTAGAGGTCAACTTTATGGAGGCATTTTTTTCTATTTCTTCACAGATATGGAGTCAGTTTTTTCAGTTAAGATTTTTGTTGGTGGAGGCTGCTTGTTCATTCCCAGCTGCCCAGACTTGAAATAATCACTCAAAAATCATATTATTTGCAATACTATTGGCCAATAGCATAAGCGTTTTCTGGCTAATTTCTTTTTTTAGTGATTTATTTTTATTTTAAGTACATTGGTGTTTTGACTACATGTGTGTCTGTATGAGGGTGTCAGACCCTCTGGAACTGAAGTTACAGACAGTTGTGAGCTGCCATGTGGCTGCTGGGAGTTGAACCTGGGTCCATGGCTAATTCTTTTTTTTTTTTTTTTTTTTAATTTGGAAGACATCTATTGAATTTATTCTCTAAAAGAAAATGCAAACCTGAAGGGTCACATTACTGAACATCTTATATATCGTGACAGTTTATCTTTTACAAAGGAGTTTTGCTAGTGCAAACTGTAATGACTATCTGCTCCTAATAAATAAGCATGAGTGAGCAGAGACACCAGAGGCAGCCACTTTATTTCTTTCTGCTGCTTCCAGTTGCTAGCATAGTTGCAACTCACATAAATATATTTAATGTATCCATGTAGATTCTCAACATCGAATTGATGGGATCATACTTTTGAACTCCATACATTGGTGTTAGTTCTGCACGTTTGATTACTTTCTGAGTATCATATAGAAGGAACATACTGAAAAGAACTAATCCACCATACACTGCCACTGAATACAGAGTGGCACCAGCCACTGTGGTAGGGGGAAGAAACATAGATCCCAGTGAAGACACAAAGACAACGCCTAGGCCACTCCCAGGGCTGCTCCCATGTTCAGAAACTTCTCACTGGGTGCGCACATGGCCACAGTCGAGAGGCCACCCACAATACCAGCAGTGTACCATGCAGCTCTCAAGAGAAGAGGCCCCCCAAGATCGTCAGAGGAGCCACCACTGCACCCATCACACCAGAATGAAGCATCCAAGCCAGATGCTTTGGCCCTGGGCTCTGATCATACGGTATTGACTGTACCAGCATTCCAGCTCCGATCATAGCTGCAAAGGTTGCACCAATTGTCACCCAAGAGCCTCTCATCATGAAGTTCATGAGAGCAGGTGTTCTGGCTATTGCCATGGCAGACAAAGCTGTTAAGCCAATACTTCCTGTTAAGTACATGTAAGTAGAATGAATTCTAGCCTTCACATACTGAGGCCAAATTACAGCCTTTTCTCTAGCTCCAATCTCATTAGACATTCCTAAGCCATAGTAGCCCAGCGCTCCAAGACCAACAGCTGCTGCTCCAGCAACAAACCACCTTCCCATCTGATCAATTTTAAAGATTTTTTCCATTGATGGTTCCAAAGCTGCCTCTTTCAATTCTTGGCCAGTTTTCCCATGGTGGATCCTAACTCTTGTCTTGGCAGCATATTCCCTGGTGGGTATTAAGAGCCATTGATTCTTCGTGATGGAATTCTTTCTTTTTTTTTTTTTTTTTGGATTTTTCGAGACAGGGTTTCTCCGTAGCTTTTTGGTTCCTGTCCTGGAACTAGCTCTTGTAGACCAGGCTGGCCTCAAACTCACAGAGATCCGCCTGCCTCTGCCTCCCGAGTGCTGAGATTAAAGGCGTGTGCCACCACCGCCCAGCATGATGGAATTCTTTATGAGTGGGGAGGTCTTGGTGAAAGTGGGCTGGAAAACCCTGGAAGGCAGTGTCTGGAGACACACAAGCCTTGCAGCCAGCACGGTGGGTGATACACTGGTTCACTAAGCAGATCTGAAATGTTCAGCTCCGGTCCCCTTTACCACGGAGGCTCCCCTCCGGGTCAGCCAACCTGAGACCTCCCTCTCCATGGCTAATTCTTATATCTTAACCCATTTCAATTAATCTTGTGTATTGCCACCTGGCTGTGGCTTACTAAAGTTCCATCCCTGGTAGCGTCTGTCTCTGGTGGGTGGCTACATGGCTTCTCCTGACTCAGCCTACTCTTTCTGTATATCTCTTTCAGCCTGGCTTTACTCTGTTAAGACATTGGCCAAAAGCAGCTTCTGTGTTAACCAATGGCAATAAAACACATTCACAGCATATGCCACCTCCACATCAGATTCTGTCTTCTTGTGTATGTCTAGGTTCGTATCAAGTTGACAAAGCCCAATGAGCAACTTTTATTTTATTTTATTTTATTATTATTATTATTTTTTTTTTGGTTTTTCGAGACAGGGTTTCTCTGTAGCTTTGGAGCCTGTCCTGGAACTCCCTTTGTAGACCAGGCTGGCCTCAAACAATGAGCAACTTTTAATTAATCCAGTTCGTAAAATATTTTACAATTGCATCTAGTTTCCTGCAAATTTAATTTTTCCATAATGCTGAATAAAATTTCACTGTATATGTTTTCCCCTATCTTCATTATCTATTCATCAGTTGATGACCTTCTAAGTTGGTTCTATTTCCTAGGTAATGGGAATAGAGCAGCAATGAACATAGATGTGCATTTCTCTGTAGAGGAGGAGTCATTTGGGCATATTCTGAGGAATGATATAACTAAGCGTGGTAGGTTTCTGTGTGTGTGTGTGTGTGCTGTGCGCACACGTGTGTGGGTTTGAGGTTAGAAGACAATTTTTTTTTTAATTTTGCCTGCATTGGTGTTTTTGCTTGCTTATATATCTGTGTTTGAGGATCTTGGAGCCCTTTGAACTGAAGTTACAGACTGTTGTGAGCTGCAAAGTCCGGCAATCATTCAGTTCCAAAGATATATACAGCCGGGCAGTGGTGGCGCAAGCCTTTAATCCCAGCACTCGGGAGGCAGAGGCAGACGGATCTCTGTGAGTTCGAGGCCAGCCTGGTCTACAAGAGCTAGTTCCAGGACAGGAACCAAAAAGCTACGGAGAAACCCTGTCTCGAAAAATCAAAAACAAAACAAAACAAAGATATATACAGAAACTTACTTTTTTTAAGGATTTATTTATTTATTTATTTATTTATACAGTATTCTGCCTGTAGGCCAGAAGTTGGCACCAGATCTCAGTATAGGTGGTTGTGAGCCACCACGTGATTGCTGGGAATTAAACTCAGGACCTCTGGAAGAGCAGTCAGTGCTTTTTTTTTTTTTTTTTTTTTTGCTTTTTCTAGACAGGGTTTCTCTGTGGTTTTTTGGAGCCTGTCCTGGAACTAGTAGACCAGGCTGGTCTCGAACTCACAGAGATCTGCCTGCCTCTGCCTTCCAAGTGCTGGGATTAAAGGCGTGCGCCACCACCGCCTGGCAGTCAGTGCTCTTAACAGCTGAGCCATCTCTCCAGCCCCCAGAAACTTATTTTAATTATAAACTGTTTGGCCTATTGGCTCAGGCTTATTATTAACTAGCTCTTACAACTTAAATTAACCCATAATTCTTATCTATGATTTGCAACATGGCTATTTTTATCTTGCTTCCTCTTTATCTGGGTGGTGACTGCAGACTGAGCCTTTCTTCTTCCAAGAATTGTCCTAGCCTGGTCCCCCTGTCTATACGTCCTGCTTGGCTACTGGCCAATCAGCATTTTATTAAACCAATATGAGTGACAAATCTTTACAAGGTACAAGAGCATTATCCCACAGCACTTCCCCCTTTTTCCCTTTTTAAAACAAGAACTCTGAATCTAATTGCCTTTGTTTAGCTTTTTTTCCTAATCATTATCCATAAGACCATATGGGTACTGAATTAAACCTGGGTCCTTTGGAAGAGCAGTCAGTGTTCTGAACCACGTAGCCATCTCTCCAGCCAGCCATTTGGTTTCTTGATGATAGCCATTCTGACTGGTTTAGGATGGAATCTCTAAGTCTTAATTTGCATTTTTCTGATGGCCAATGTTCCACTTTTTTTTTTTTTTTTTTTTTTTTTTTTTTTTTTTTTTTGGCAGAGCATCTCATTGTGTAGCTCTGACTGGCTTGGAACTCACCATATAGACCACACTGGGCTGGAAATCACAGGGATCTGCCTCCTTGTACTGGGATTAAATTCATGTATCACCAAGACTGTGTTCAACACTTTTAAACATACTTATTAGCTATTTGCATTTCTTATTTTGATAACTCTTTGTTCAGTTCCATTGCTCATTTTTTTCTTGGGTGTTAGTTTTCTTGATGTTTAGTTTCTTGAATTTTTTTGTATATTGTAGATTTTCTGTCAGATTTATAGCTGCCTAGGAAGTTTCCTCCATTCAGTAGGCTGTTTCCTCATTTGACTGATTTTTTTTGTTGTTTCACAAAGCCCTTTTAATTTCACAAGATTCTATTTGTTTTATGATTTTCCTTGTTTCTGAGCAATCATGAAAGTCCTAGTCAGAGAGTCCTTACCTATGCCTACATCTTGAAGTGCATGTCCTACTTTTTCCTTTAGCTGTTGCAGAGTTCCAGCACTTATGGTGAGATCCTCCATCTGTTTGGGATTAAAGGCATGCACCACCACCACGCAACTCCAGATTTCTTTTTCAAAACAAATACAGGAGAATTCCAAGGGCTGGTAGATTCTTCAATATGTTGAGCATCTAGTCGCTCTTACATCAGCTGTTCTACATTCTGCAACTTTTCTTCAGCTAGAGGCCACTGTTTAACCTATAATGGTTTCTCAGTTAACCATTTTAAAGGCAAGGTTGTTAGAACCTCTGAAAGTTTATCAATTGCTTTGTGTTCTTTTTTTTTTTTTTTTTTTTTTTTTTTGGTTTTTCGAGCCAGGGTTTCTCTGTGGCTTTGGAGCCTGTCCTGGAACTAGCTCTGTAGACCAGGCTGGTCTCGAACTCACAGAGATCCGCCTGCCTCTGCCTCCCAAGTGCTGGGATTAAAGGCGTGCGCCACCACGCCCGGCTGCTTTGTGTTCTTGTACAGCCTGAATGGCTGGTGACCATTGTGTATAATATCTTCTAATATTTTCCCCAGAAACATAAGTTTTTGGGCCTGCAGGAATGTTAATTTGAGTATTCCATTGCTGCAATAAGTCACGACCCCACAAATTCACTGCAATATTAGCTACATATGGCCTCAGTCTTCCTCTCTGTCCTTCTGGCCCTAGGCATTCAACCTATCTTATGCTTTGTTTTACCTGAGATAGGGTTCCAGTTCCTAGGAACTGAATATCTACCTCTTGAAGAGGCCAGTTCAGATGCCAAGATTCTGGAGTAATGACACTTTCATTCACACCTGTGTCTAGTAAGCTTTCAATAAAAATGAGATTTATACATACTTTTAGCTTTGGTCTTTGATCATTTATAGAAGTCTGCCAGAATATACGTTTCCTATGTCCTACTGGAGTTATTGACCCATCCTCCACATTTATTCAATCATTCCGATGAGTATTGTATTTTACAGTAGGCATTGGAGTTTTTAATTTTCCTGGCGAAGGAAAATTAATTTTCCTGGTGAGAGCCAGGCGGTGGTGGCGCACGCCTTTAATCCCAGCACTTGGGAGGCAGAGGCAGGTGAATCTCTGTGAGTTCGAGACCAGCCTGGTCTACAGAGCTAGTTCCAGTACAGGCTCCAAAGCCACAGAGAAACCCTGTCTCGAAAAACCAAAAAAAAAAAAAAAAGAAAAAAAAAAAAGAAAAAGAAAATTTCCTGGTGAGACACGTTCTCCACAGTAACTGGGAATGACTGGACTACCTTCATCATGAGGGCCCGCAAGAGGCCCTCCATGGCATTTTCCTATGGTATTGGGTTTCTTTGTCTGTCGTTGACCTACATACATTGGTCCAATGCCAGCCTTTGCCACACCTCCTACATATACCTAAAGGCTGAGTCCTCCTATTCCTGCCATTTCCAGGAGAGACATTATTCCTAGGAATCCCTTGTCTACAATACCTTCTCAGATGTCCCATTCTACCACAATTAAAACATTTGGCATTTTGGTGTCTTCTCTTAACATTGGAAATTGCTTCTCTTATGTAAGCTTCAATAGCATAGTCAAGGGTCTCGACATTCATTGTATGCAAGACCCATTCATCCATGGGTGCTGGTCTGATCTTTAAAGGCCCAAGGATCCTTTGGCATTTTAGGTTGGCATTCTCATAAGCCAAAGATTCAATTATTATACATCTAGCTTCTGGGTCAGTTATCCCTATATGTACAGCCCTAGTTATTTTTTGTAAAAAGTCACTAAAAGGTTCTCTCTGACTCTGTTTAACCCTAAGATATGATTCAACCCTCTTTGTTCCTGAATCCTGTACCAAGCCTTTAAAGCTCCTGTGCTACATAGGCACAAAGTATGTTCATCATAAAGAGCTTGATCCTGAGGATCAGAATTAAGTCCCTCGCCTAGAATTTGATCTAGGGAAATCTCAATTCCTTTTGCTTTTTCCTGTTGCTCTAAAATTCTAGTTTCTTCCTTAAAATAATACCTCCAAAGCAATTGCGGTCCATATCCTAGGACGGCTAAGATTAATTGAGTCCAGTCTCGTGGCGTTGCTTTGTTACTGGAAGCCCATGTTTTGACCATTTCCCTAACAAAGGACAGATGTAGTCCATAAGCTACAATTGCTTGTTTAATTTACTTCGGATCAGCCATATGTATGGGCTCCCATGAATATTCTTTTTTTTTAAAGATTTATTTATTTATTATGTACACAACATTCTGCATGCATGTATGCCCACCTACCAGAAGAGGGTGCCAGATCTCATTACAGATGGTTGTGAGCCACCATATGGTTGCTGGGAATTGAATTCAGGACCTCTTGGAAGAGCAGTCAGTGCTCTTAACCACTGAGCCATCTCTCCAGCCCCCCATGAATATTCTTTGACAACCTTAGGGTACTTGGGGCCAGATACTCTTTTTGATCTTATTACCAGAAAGGCAGGTAGAACTCTGGGGAAGCTATCCTGGAGGTTTTTACGTACTGATGAGGCTAAATTTTGTCCTTTTGTCCCTGGTCATCAAATTCAATAAGTTCCTCAATCTTTACAAATATATTTACCACTGACTTTTGTAAGGTTTGGATCTTATTTCTAGTGTTCTGTTTTAATGCTGTCTTTGAGGATTCCAAGGTATGAAGTCTGTCCAGTAGAGATAATGTCTCATCCTTGGACATAATCTTCATAGCATGCATATTATCATCCTGGAGAGACATTCTATTAGTCAGTCTGTCATACCCCTTTGACAGAGTCCGATTAATACATTCAACAGTACAAATCCTCTCAAATAATGTTTCAGCACCCACTGTCTTTGACTGTGTTTTATGTGCCAAATCGGCTGTATCCTTTTCCAGAGTACTGAATTTTCCTTTTAATAAATTACTATCAGTCTGTACCATTTCTAAACATAGCTCTGTTGTCTGAGTTTTGTTAGTTAAATTGTTCGTATCCTTCTTCATAGTTTCAACCTCTTTTTTGAAGTCTATAAAAACTGTACCATTTCTAAAAGCACCTCATTTTTAGGTTAAAAAAAGTGGGTATAGTTAGGATGGAAAAGTTGGGGTCATGTTGGGGTCCACAGGCTTTAGAGTTTTTAAAACCGTGGAAGGTTATAGCCAATTAGTAAAAAGAGGAGGAGACAAAGAGGAGAAAAGGAAGAAATGGCATAGGAAGAAGAGGGGCAGCGTCTGAGAGGTGCCAGGTGAGCACAGGAAGGAATCCTTAGAGCAGACTGGCTGTGAGACATACACAGCAACCCCAGACTTAACTGACAGCATGCATGCAAATCCAGACCCTCGTGAGACACACGTGCAGATTGGAGATTGTAATTATAAGAAAATAAGATATAAAAGGAGTATTTATTGAGTGAATTGCTGGCACATCTGCACTGAGTTAGAAGGTGAAGTTCTCAGGTCTCCTCAGGCCCTAGGAGGTTCCATGTGGTGTTGTGTGTTCTTGGGGTTCTGGCATGTTGGGGAGAAGAGGGTGTGAGTACTTTCCTGGTGGTTCTCTTGAACCCCTTGGTTGTTTTTAACTAAGTGTTGTTCTGTTTTATTAGAGCCAGATGCTGAGGTGAAAACCTGCTTGCTTAGAGAGGCAGAGAAAGCACCCAGCTGCTTCCTCCTCTGCTGTCATCCCAGAAAGAGTTTTCTCCTCCACTATCTCAAACAAAAACTCCTCTGACTGGATGTCCTCCCTCCTACTTCCTGTGCTCCCCATCCTCCTGACTTCCTTCTTCTTACTTGTTATTTTTTTTTTCTATCAGCTGGTTGCTTGCTCCACTTCTTGACCTATGGGAGGACATCCAGTCAGAGGAGTTTTTGTCCATGTGTGTGTGTCTCCATGTGTGTGTGCATGTGTGTGTGTGCGTCTGTGTGTAGGTGTGACCTGGGGAGGTCAGAGGACAGTTTTGTAGCATTCTCTCCATCCCATTACACTGTATCCACCGTTCTGTTGCCGTGGCGAGCTGTCATGACAAGGAAGTTTGGGCTAAGCCTCCATCACCCCCGCAGCAGGGAAGTGTGGCAGCAAACAGGCACGGTGGCAGGAGCAGCTGAACAGTCACATCTTGAACAGAGAGAGCCAACCTCAAAGTGACATTTTTCCTCCAACAGGGCCACACCTTCTAAGTGTCCCCTAACAGTACCACCAACTGGGGGCCAAGTATTGAAATATCTGAGACTGTGGCGGGTATTTATTATTTAAGCCACCACATCTGCCGAGCGACCTCATCATTTCCTTTAAAAAAGAAATTTTATTGTTTTCATGTATATGTACACGTGCCTACATGAGTATGTGCACGTCACTTGTGTGAAGCTGTGTTAGAAGGTCAGAGGACACTGGCTTTCCTAGAGCTGAAGTTATAGGTGGTTGTAAGCTACTTTGTGTGTGTGTTGGACCTGGATCTTCTGGAAGAGCAGTAACTACTCTTAACTCTGAGCCATCTCATATGTGTCCTCTCTCCCAGTTCTGTATGGCTGTCCAGGCACACCCCACAAACACTGAGTTCTCTCCCCCTCCTGAGAAGCTCACTGTCCTACCCGCCTGCCCGTGTGAGTGGATGAGGTGATCAGAGCCTTATAGTGCCGTGGCAGGCCCACCTGTGGGAACCAGGGAAAATTTCAAGGAGAGACATTGGTTTGCATTCTCTGTGTATGTGTGTTGAGGAGAATGCATGTGTGTGTGTGTGTGTTCGCACACACACACGTGCATGTTTGCAGGCAAAAAGACAACCTGGCTGTCAGTTCTTAGGTGCCAGCCACCTTGTTGTTTAGACAGTCTCTCATTGACCTGGAACTTACTGAGTAGGCCTTGTTTGCTGGCTAGTGAGCCCCTGAGATCTTCATGTCTCTACCGCCCTCCCATGTCCTGGAATTCTGAGCATACACCACCATGATGCAGCAGGCTTTTTTATGTGGATACTGGGGATCAACTCAACTCCTCGCACTTGCACAAGCACTTTACCAACTGAGCCATCTCCCCAGCCCCTGTTATGCACTTGATGAAGACTGTACATGTATCTGTGTATTACACATGTTCATCACATGACTTCTCGGCTCTGGGCACTTCTTTCGTTTCCTACCAGCACTTCACCATCCACAACTGCTAAAATAAACATTTCTCAAAGCAAATGCTTGTTTTTCCACTTAAACCCTTCCGCCGACTCCATCTCCTACCTACACAATGGCAGAATGGAAAACCTAAGCAGCATCCCAGATCTGAATCTCTGAATATATTCTTTAAACATTTTTTCTTTTTTCTTTCTTCTTCTTTTTTTTTTGTTTTTTTGTTTTTCAAGACAGGGTTTTTCTGTGGTTTTGGAGCCTGTCCTGGAACTAGCTCTTGTAGACCAGGCTGGTCTCGAACTCACAGAGATCCGCCTGCCTCTGCCTCCCGAGTGCTGGGATTAAAGGCGTGCGCCACCACCGCCTGGCCTAAACATTTTTTTTCTTGAGATGGGTTCTCATTATGTGTGGTAGCTTAAATGTAATTGATCTCCATAAGCTTATAGGTGTGGCATTATTTGAAGGTATAGTTGTTGGATTAATTGTGGCCTTGTTGGAAGAAGTGTGTCACTGTGGGGATGGGCTTTGAGGTGTCATATGTGCTCAAGCTATGCCCTGATATGGCATTCACCTCTGTATGCTGTGAATGAATACCATTGATTAATAAAGAAACTGCCTTGGCCTGTTGATAGGGCAGAGTAGAACTAGGTGGGGAAAACTAAACTGAATGCTGGGAGAAGGAAGGCAGGGTCAGAGATAAGCCATGTAGCCCCACTGGAGACAGATGCCGGAACTTTATCTGGTAAATTACAGTCTCGTGGCAATACACAGATTAATGGAGATGAGTTAATTTAAGATATGAGTTAGCCACAAATACGCTTAAGCTATTGGCCAAACAGTATTGTAAATAATATGGCTTCTGTGTGATTATTTCGGGGCTGAGCAGCCGGAAGCAAACAAGTGGCTTCCTACTACAATGCCCAGTGTCTCAGACCACTTCCTGTTGCCTGTGGGATCAAGATATAGCTCCTTTTCTGCTCTCAGCTCCTTTTTTCAGTACTATGCCTGCCTGCATGCCACTATGTCCCACTATGATGACAACAGGATAAACTTCTGAAACTGTACAATGTTTTCCTTTGTAAGAGTTGCCATGGTCCCTGACTGGCCTGAAACTCATTGTGTAGACCAGGATGGCCTCAAACTCACAAAGTTGGTCTGCTGCTGCCTCACAAATGCTGGGACATCCCATCCATCTCATTCAACAGTTCCTGACTTTCTTGCTGCCTTTATCTGTGAATCATCCCCTTCTTCTGCTAATCATATAAAGTACATTGTAGTGATATTCTATTTATGTTTTAATAAATAAAGGTTGCCTAAAGATCAGAAGGACAAAGCTAAGCCACTAGAGGTCAGGCAGTTGTGGTACACACTTTTAATCACAGGATTTGGGAAACAGAGGCAGATGGATCTCTGTGAGTTCAAGGCCACCCTGGGCTACACAAGATCAATACTGAAACAGATCCAGGTGGTGATGCCTCACACTTTTAATCCCAGTACTAGGGAGTCATCTGTTTAATCCCAGCACTAGAGGGAATATAAAATGGGAGGAGAGAGGGGCTTGGTCTGTTTAGTCTGTGGTCACCCAGCCTTGGTAGAGTTAAGACTTCTCTAATGGCTGGATGCTTTGCTTTTCTGGTTGACTCCCAATATCTGTCTCTAGGTTTTTATAATTTGTGCTATAGTACATTGTTTGGCTTCTGAAACCCCATGATTCTGAACTCACTCAGCACCTTCCTGTCCTCACCAAGCTCCAACAACTCTAGAATCCTTTGAGAACTCCAGACTTTCTCTTTTTAAATGCAGGGCTAGTCTTTTTTTGAAAGGTGTATTTCATGTGTATAAGTGTTTTGTCTGCATATATATGTACTACATGCATGCAGGGTCTGTGGAGGCCAGAAGAGGGTGTCAGATCCCCTGGAGCTGGAGTGACATAATTGTGATTTGCCTTGTGCGTGCTATGTCTGGAGCACAGGTCTTCTGGAAGAGCAGGCCGTACTCCTAACTGCTGAGCCATTTCCCCAGGTGAGACTAGTCTTGATTGTCAGTGACCCTCCTGCTTCAGCAGCCCCAGTGTTAAAATTACAGACACATGTCACATAACCCAGCCTTGAGACCTTTCTTTATATGGTTTTGTGTGTGTCCCTGACTTTCTATACACCTATACACAGGACATGGGGGTATCTGTCTTCTTACTTGCTGGCTTATTTCCTTGACATAGGGTCTCTCACTGCATCTGGAGCACAAAAGTTTTGTCCAGGCTGACTGACTTCCCGGTTCCAGCAGTCATCCTGTTTCTACCCTGTAGCATGAATTCTAATTGGTATTAATAATAAAAATCCAGAGTCAGATATAAGGGTTAATGCTGAAGATCAGAGAAGCAGAGTGGCCAGCCACTAGAGAGTTCTTACCTCTACCAAAGGGGCCATCCTGTCTTCAGACTGCTCTGAGCTCCTGTCTCCTCCCGCCTTATATTCCTCTCTTCGGCCACCATCTCACTCCTGTCTCCACCTCCCTAGTGCTGGGATTAAAGGCATGTGATCCCTAGTGCTGGGATAACTTTTGTGTGAGCTTTGTTTCTCTTTTAGACCTGATCAGTTTCACGTAGCCCAGGGTGGTCTTGAACTAACAGAGGTCTGTCTGTCCCCAGAGTCCTGGGATTAAAGGTGTACGCCACCACTGCCTGTCCTCTAGTGGCTTCTTTCTGCACTCTGATCCTCATGCGAGCTTTATTTGTTAAAACATAAACAAAATATCACTACACCATCACCTCCAAGAAATCATTATGGTTGGAAAGCTCAGGGAATAGCACAAACCTCTGTTAATAATGCACTTGGCAGTGCAAGGCCCTTATTGCATGTACTATGAACACACAGTCCTATGTAGTAGACACTGCACTTCCCAACCTGCTATCGGCCTAGGACCGCCCACCTGACCCTAGCTCATTCACATCCCACTCCAACAATGGGATAATTTTCTCTTCTCCATAACAACCGTCAAATTTAAATTCAACTCAATCATATTTCAGCTATGTTCAAATACAGCGGTAGGAGAGATGATCTGTCTTGAACTAGTTTGGGGTACCTGTGCAATAAGGCAAACTATTTCCTTGAGTAAGGTTTTAGGGGAAAAAGTCCTGTATTTACCATCTTATGTCTATATGTAATTGGGCGTGCATATGACTAAAATCAGATGCATTATGGGAAGGGACATGTGCAATAGAGAAACAGTTATGTAATCTGTCAATCAAAAATAGAGAACCAACTGGCGGTGGTGCACGCCTTTAATCCAAGAATTTTTGAGGCAGAGGCTGGCATATCTCTGTGATTTCGAGGCCAGTCTTGTCTATAAGAGCTAATTTCAGGACAGGCTCCAAAGCTACAGAGAAACACTGTCTCAAAAAACCAAAATAAAAAAATTAAATAAATAAATAAATAAATAAATAAATAAAAAATAGAGACCCACCCAAACTACACTTTGATTAACCAAACTCCTCTTTTTCTTAAGCCCTGTAAAAAGAAGCCTCAAACAGTAACCAGGCACCTTGACTTGTGTGGTTGTCTCTCACTCTTGATAGTGTATCTGACTGTCCTATTGCTTTGCTCTGAATAAACGATTCTTGCTACTTTGGAATCTGTGTGAGCCTTTATTTCAGTCCTTTGAATCAGAGGCCAAGAACCTGGAAATACCCAGGCCCAGATCCCAGCCACACGTAACAGCAGCACCAGGAATTACAGCCTTGCATTCGTGCCCAAATATTTTATATGGTTGCTGGATATTAAACTTCAGATCTTCCTGTGTGTATAACTGGTGCTCTTCCCCACTGAGCCGTCTCTCCAACCTTCTACCCATGTGCATTGGTATAGAATGATTTCTTAACATGTATTCTTCTTTTGAAATGACAAGATCTCATGTCCCAGGCTATCAGTAGCTCCACGAGTAACTGGGGATGACCTTGGACCATGGATGCCCTGCATCCATCCTCAAAGTACTGGGGTTGCAGACTGAGCATCACCGTACTTGATCTATGTGATACATGAAATTGGATCCAGGAATTTATTTGTAGCTACTGAACTACATTCCCAACTCAGCCCTTTTAATCTCAGCTTTCAGGAGGCAGAGGCAGGTGGATCTCTACATTTGAAGCTAGCTTGATCTACAGAAGTGAGTTCCAGGACAGCCAGGGCTATGTAATGGACCTGTCTCAACCCTCCCCACCACAAAAAGAAGACAAAAAGAAAAGCCTCCTTTTTTTTTGGCGGGGGAGGGGAGTGCTGTAGTAGGAACTGTGGGCTGTGTTCCTGCCACCCCAGCTCCTGGTCGCCTGGCTAGTTTATGCCCCGAAATAACAACACACAAACTGTATTCTTTTAAACACTGCTTGACCCATTATATCTAGCCTCTTCTCGGCTAACTCTTGCACCTGGACTAGCCCATTTCTAATAATGTGTGTAGCACCCCAAAGTGCGCTTACCGGGAAGATTCTAGCCTACATCCATCCTGGGTCGGAGCTTCATTGCATCTGCCACAGAGAGGAGAGCTATCAAGTCTGAGCTCACTTCCTCTTCCTCCCAGCATTCTGTTCTGTTTACTCCACCCACCTATGTTCTAACCTATGAGGGACAAGCAGTTTCTTTATTTTTTAACCAATGACCTTCCTCCATCATTTCCCCTTTTTCTGTTTAAACAAAAAAAAAAAAAAAAGGAAGGCTTTAACTTTAACATAGCAAAATTACATATAACAAAATAGCTATCGGGCCGGGCGATGGTGGCGCACGCCTTTAATCCCAGCACTCGGGAGGCCGAGGCAGGCGGATCTCTGTGAGTTCGAGACCAGCCTGGTCTACGGAGCTAGTTCCAGGACAGGTTCCAAAACCACAGAGAAACCCTGTCTCGAAAAAAAAAAATAGCTATCAAGTAAAAATTACAATATTTATATCTATTTTATCTTTATCATAACTAAGGAAAACTATAACTATAACTATTCTTCAACTCCATCAAAGACTCCAGAAAGATACAATATTACCTAAGCAAACAAGATATAAGCAACTTCCAAACTCTAGAAATGACAGAGACATCTCGCTGCCTTGACAGTCACCCAAAGTTTCTCTGTACTGTTGGGGCATCCATCTTCGGCCTACAGGCCCATAGTTTCCAGCAGACATTTCCATGAAGCAGGAAATTTCAAAGGCAGTTCAGTCACTATCTGCTGTGTCCTGCAGAATGTCTCGTAGACTCTTTCATAGGTCAGGAACCCTGAAAGACCATCTCAACTTTAGGCAAGTTCAGCAGTCCTCTTTCTGTGGGTTCTTTGTGCCCAGTTTATGCATCAGTCCAGGCAAGAGCAGTTTCTTGCCCAAATGGCTAACCAACTCCATAAGGAGCCTCTTCGATGCCCATCTTCCTCTTGAAGTAGATTGGTACTGCCAGGAGCAGACGTGTCTCATTGTCATGAAAAACCCTAAGTTATTAAAACATTGAATAGCATATTCCGTAGTCTTTGAAAGATATGAAGAATGTCTATCTAAAATATATCTATGTACATCTAGAAAATCTAACATGACTACAAACTTGACTATTATAGATAACTATTCATTAACAACTTATATACATAACATTTTTACATGAGCTACACAATCACAATACCTTAATCAATATCAGAAATACATATACATATAACAAAATTGACCTTAAATTTAAATCACTAAAGCAAAATCCATATCAATGCAAATTATTCATACCTATATCATATCCCCCTTTAAATGTAAAAGAACATTTATAAACAATATTTGGGAATAGGGACGTAGTTATTTCTCTCCAAACTGCTTCCTGCTGAATGGGGGCGCTGTTAATTAGGTCTTTTATGGTGTAACCTGTCTGTTAGGTTCATCTTAGTCGGCAGTTGAGTGAAGTAATTTTTTGAAGGTGTTCACAGCAACCTTTCAGGAGGGTGTGGTCTATCATACCATATTGGGATGGAAGCAATCCGCAGGGTGTCATCGTCTGTGAAAACAGAAGAAGAATCTCTTTTCCAAAGTATCATATCCTTAGATCCAAATTCTGAAGTCAAGGTATTTTCAAAATATCTATGTTGGATTAGTTCAGTAGCATTTATAAACAAATATCTTTTAGCACCTGTTGCTCCTTCCTCAGCATTCAAACAATTCAAACAGAGCATAATAGCATACAGTATCAAAATTCTTTGTGTATTTTCCATCTTTGTGCGCTTTATTTTAACCTCTATTTTGTTTATTTTTACTTTTATTTTTTGCTTTTTGAGACAGGTTCTCTGTATCTTTGACCTGGAATAACTCTGTAGACCAGGCTGTCCTTGACCTCTCAGAGATCCACCTGTCTCTGCCTCCCAGGCATTGGGATTAAAGGTGTATGCTACTACACCTTGAAATCACAGAGATCTGTTTGTCTCTGCCTCCCAGGCATTGGGATTAAAGGTGTGTGCTACCACACCTTGAAGTCACAGAGGTCAATCTCCCTCTGCCTCCCAAGTGTTGGGATTAAAGGTGTTTACTACCACACCCAACTACTCTCTTTCTTCCTTTTTTTTTTTTAACTTTTAAGTACTTTAGCTTTTAGCTTGCATATATTTTTAACACACTGTAAATCATTTAAACATTTTCTTTGACTTTGAATCTTTCTTTTACTGTATATCTCTCTTTTTCTGACCACACGAGCCTTGAAATTACTGAGCAATATGGGTAGGTTCAAAGCTGTGGCTTTGATGGCTGGATCCAGCCCATTCCTTAGCTTTCCAGCCTCATGGCTGAGGTACCGGCTGTAGCCATGTTTATCACCACAACTCTGTGGCGTTTCAAGGTCCGTGCCAGCAAAAAAGCTGCAACAGTATGTCAACAGACAACACTCAAGTCCTCTCTCTGTAGCCGGTCCTCCTGCCTCAAACAGTCAGAGTTTGCCCTGGCAGGACAGCCCAGAAAGCCAGCATTTTAAAACAACACAACTTTTTTTCTACTATGGCTGAAAACAAACAAGCATGCAGTCAGCTTTTATCAATACCATTTAAGTGTTTTGTGGCAGGACCTCTTAAATGAACTGCAAGGTTTCACAGCTGAAGCTGAGTCAGGAAGCTTCTCTTAGATGAGAGCACTTGCTTGCCTCTAGCAAGCAGAGCAGACCCGAGAAATTGCTGCTACCAAGAAAACATGCTTTACTCTATTCTTTCCCAAGCTTTCTCAGGCTTTCTGTGGATATAGTTGTCCACACGTTGGGCAGCCATTCTGTAGTGGGGGCTGCGGGCTGTGTTCCTGCCACCCCAGCTCCTGGTCGCCTGGCTAGCTTATGCCCCGAAATAACAACACACAAGCTGTATTCTTTTAAACACTGCTTGGCCCATTATATCTAGCCTCTTCTCGGCTAACTCTTGCACCTGGACTAGCCCATTTCTAATAATGTGTGTAGCACCCCAAGGTGCGCTTACTGGGAAGATTCTAGCCTACATCCATCCTGGGTCGGAGCTTCATCGCATCTGCCCCAGAGAGGAGAGCTATCGAGTCTGAGCTCACTTCCTCTTCCTCCCAGCATTCTGTTCTGTTTACTCCACCCACCTATGTTCTAACCTATGAGGGTCAAGCAGTTTCTTTATTTTTTAACCAATGACCTTCCTCCATCAGAGTGCTGTTTCCTGTGGGCACTTCCTGCTACCACTATCAATTCCAAAATGGTCTTTGGATATTTGCTCTTTTTTTTTTTTTTTTTAAAAAAAAAAAAAACAATAGCATTCTACCTAATTTTATGCTGCTATATAAAGTTTTTGTTTGTTTGAAACAGGGTAGTATGTAGCTCAGGCTGACCTCAACTATTTAACCTAGGATGACTCTTTTTTTTTTTTAACTCCCCCTCCAAGACAGGGTTTCTTTGTGTAGCTCTGACTGTCCTGGAACTCATTTTTTAGACCAAACTGGCCTTGAACTCAGAGATCCACCTGCTTTTGTCTCCTGAGTGCTGGGATTAACGGTGTTCACCACCACAGCCTAGCCTAACTTTGAACTCTTGATTTACCTGTCTCCACCTCCCAAGTGCTGAGATTACAGGTGTATACCAATACACTTGACTTTGCTATTTAAAACTTTTAATAAGCTTCAATAGCTGCAAAGAGTTTGTTACACATTTTGAAGTAGTATGTACTATTTTGTGCTATATAATCCATTGGAGTTTACAGAAACAATACTAGTTTATTTCATGCTGTTTTGGGGCCTCAGACTATCTATCTGTCTGTCTGTCTGTCTGTCTATCTATCTATATGTACATATATATATACACACACATATATATTTGCTTGCAGAACAAACACATACACACACACTTTAAAAAAAAAAACTTCTTTATTATTATGTTTTAGACCATTTCCAGTTCCCCCTCCCTCCTTTCTTCCCCTCCTCCCACATTCTCCCGTCTGCTCCTCCCCTTCCCCATTTGCTCCTCCCATCACTCCATCTGCTCCTCAGAGAGGGTAATGCCTCCCCTCGGAGGTCATCTAAGTCTGTCCTATCACCTCGTTGAGGCAGGACGAAACCGTGCACCCCCCACCCTCGTGCCTAGGCTGAGCCAGGTATCTCTCCATAAAGAGTCGGCTCCACAAAGTCAGTTCATGCATTGGAGTTAGATCCTGGTCCCACTGCCAGTGCCTCCACATACTGCCCAAGTCTGCATTCAGGGTTCAGGGTTCTCCAGAGTTCGGTCCTATGCAGGGTCCCCAGTTGTCAGTCCAGAGTCAGTGATCTCCCACTAGCTCAGGTCAGCTGATTCTGTGGGTTTCCCCATCATGGTCTTGACCCCCTTGTTCATATTATCACTCCTCCTTTGACTGTACGGGAGCTTGGCCCAGTGGTTAGTTTTGGATCTCTGCATCTGCTTCTTTTTTTTTATTGAAAAAAAATTTCCTCTCCTCCCCTCCTCCCATTTCCCTCTCCCTCCCCCCACTCATCTCCCCCTTCCCCTATTCCTTTCCCCCTCCCTCTCCAGTTCAAAGAGCAGTCAGGGTTCCCTGCCCTGTGGGAAATCCAAGGTCCTCCCCCCTCCATCCAGTTCTAAGAAGGTGAGCATCCAAACAGGCTAGGCTCCCACAAAGCCAGAACATGAAGTAGGATCAAAACCCAGTGCCATTGTCCTTGGCTTCTCATCAGCCCTCATTGTCCGCCATGTTCAGAGAGTCCGGTTTGATCACATGCTTTTTCAGTCACAGTCCAACTGGCCTTGGTGAGCTCCCAATAGATCAACTCCACTGTCAGTGGGTGGGTGCACCCCTCGCAGTCCTGACTTCCTTGCTCATGTTCTCCCTCCTTCTGCTCCTCATTTGGACCTTGGGAGCTCAGTCCAGTGCTCCAGTGTGGGTCTCTGTCTCTATCTCCATCCATCGTCAGAAGAAGGTTCCATCCAGATGGAACTCCTCAGCCTCTGTATCTGCTTCTATCTGGATGAGGGTTCTAGCTTCTCTGGGGTTGTGGAGTGTAGGCTGATTACCCCTTGTTTTATGTTTGATATCCACTTATGAGTGAGTAATACTATATTTGTCTTTCTGGGTCTGGGTTACCTCACTCAGATACACATTCTTTCCTGGGGGTGTCTCTCACACTGCAAGCTGGGTTATCTGGAATCCATTGTGTAGCACAGACTGGCCCTGAACTTACAAAACTCTTCCTGTTGCAGGGTGATGGCATTGCAGGCATATGCCATGGCTAACATCTTTTTCTTTTAAAATAAAGTAATAGTTATCTTTATTTTATGTGTATTGGTATACTGGAGTTACAGACAGTTGTGAACCACCATGTGGGTCCTGGAAACGGAACCCAGGTCCTCTGCAAAAATAACAAGTGCTGCCGGGCGGTGGTGGCACACGCCTTTAATCCCAGCACTCGGGAGGCAGAGGCAGGTGGATCTCTGGGAGTTCAAGGCCAGCCTGGTCTACAAGAGCTAGTTCCGGGACAGGCACCAAAGCTACAGAGAAACCCTGTCTTGAAAAACCAAAAAAAAAACAAAAAACAAAAAACAAAAAACAAGTGCTCTTAGCCACACTGAGCTGTCTCTCCAGCCCCCTAATTCACTTTTTCTTCCTCCCCTCCCACACACGGAGACTTACTGTGTATTCCAGGCTGGCTCCAGATTCTCCATTGTCCTACTTAGGCTCTGAGTTGTGGGATGACAGATGTGAAAGAAAATGGCCCCCAAAGAGAGAGACACTATTAGGAGGTGTAGATTGTTGGAGTAGGTATGGTCTTGTTGGGGGAAGTGTGTCACTGTGGGGGTGGCCTTTGGGATCTTATATATGCTTGAGCCACGCCTAGTAAAGCAGACTACTTCCTGTTTCCTGTAAGTCAGGTGTAGGCCTCAGCTCCTTCTTCAGCATCGTGTTTGTCTTCAGCACCATGACATGGCGTCATGTCATACCATGATAACAGACCGAACCTTTGAAAATGTAAGTCACTCACTCCACTAAATGTTCTTCCTTTACAAGAGTTGCCATGGTCGTGCTGTCTCTTCACAGCAATAGAAATCCTAACTAAGACAACCAGTTACTTCATTTTCTTTATTCTTGGAAGTCTTATCAACTGCCACTCCTACCACTCCTAATTTCTTACCCTCCCAGACAGTGTCTCTATCCGTAGCCTAGGTGGCCCTGGAACTGGAAATGTAGGCTAGGATGACCCAGCATTCACAGAGATCCGCCTGCCTCTGTCTCTTGAGTGCTGGAATTAAAGGCATGCGCCACCACACCCGGCGTCACCACACCCGGCATCACCACACCCGGCGCCACCACACCCGGTGCCACCATACCCGGCGCCACCATACCTGGCGCCATCATACCTGGCGCCATCACACCCGGTGCCATCACACCTGGCACGATCACACCCGGTGCCATCACACCCAGCGCCGCTGATAACGCATCACAGCTTTTGTGTCTCTTTAGCACAGAGCGTTATTCTCACGTCTTTCAAACGCTTGTTCACTATTGGCTATTCCCCCGCTTTCCATGTGCTAACCCATGTAGTTGTCAGAGCTATTACTGGAAGTTAGGACTGGCCACCTCTCAAAGGCCAGCATCCAAGAGATGAGGGTTGTGAGGGAGGAAATGGGTTTATTTAAATGCTGCAATCTTGAGAAGATGGAAGGATTTTCCCCTCAAAAGTTCACCTTGGGGTTTTGGGGACACAAAAGGTTTTTACAGAGAAAGAGAAAAGAAGCAGGAAGGCTGCTGGGAGGCCTCTAACATTGATCCCAGCGTGTGGGCTCCTTTCACTGTGGGAGGAAATGGCCATGGCAATGGAAACCAGCTTCCTCAGCTACTTCCTGTGGTTCTCTCCAGACAGAACTAAAGGTGTAGGAAGTGTCACAAAGGGCATCAGGTGTTCTGGGTTCATATTGCGACATCCAAAGGAAGATTAATTAGCAGTTGCATCTCTTCTGTTTTTTAATGATTGGTTTTTATTTTATGCATCTGTGTGTTTTGCCCAATAAAGCCATAAGAGGGTAGCAGCTCTCCTGGGACTGGAGTTACTACAGATGGTTGTGAGCCACTACGTGGGTGCTGGGAATGGAATCCATGACCTCTGGAAGAGAATCCAGGTCCCATGGCAGAGCAGCCAGGCACTCATTACCATCTCGTCCTCTCTGCAGCCTCCGCACTTACGTCTTAACTTGAGCCTTCCCTTCAGAGTTCAGGATGCTGGGCCAGGGGAAGGGGCAGGTGAAGGCAGCTTCCAGATACGGCTTTCCAAAGAGACTCATCACCCCAATTTTAGGACAGGGAAATGTATTGGAAAGGTTGAGTGTTGTGCCCAAGTCACACAGCTGCCTGTCCCCAGAGATAAGGGCTTTAATGACCACTGCATGTACAGCTGCACATTTAATTTGTTTTTATTCTTTTAAAGAAGGTTTAAGTTTAAGTGTGTGTGTGTTTGAGACAGAGACAGAGAGAGAGACAGAGAGAGACAGAGACACAGAGACACAGAGAGAGACGAGAGAGAGAGAGAGAGAGAGAGAGAGAGAGAGAGAGAGAGAGAGAGAGAGAAAGAAGATGACCTACAGGAGTCTGTTCTTTCCTTCCATGATATGGATCCTGGAAACTGAACTCAGGTCATTAGGGTCCGTGACAAGTACTTGCACCTATTGCACTTTATTTTATTTTATCATTTTGAGACAGGGTCTCTCTAGTAGTCTTGGCTGACCTTGTCCCTAATTTATTTTATTTTTCTATTGATTTTTATTGAACTCTACATTTTTCTCTGCCCCCCTCCCTGCTTCTCCCCTCCTCACTTCAACCCTCCCCCAAGGTCCCCATGCTCCCAATTTACTCAGGAGATCTTGTCTTTTTCTACTTCCCATGTAGATTAGATCTATGTAAGTCTCTCTTAGTGTCCTTATTATTGTCTAAATTCTCTGGGATTGTGGTTTGTAGGTTGGTTTTATTTGCTTTATGTTCAAAAGCCACCTGTGAGTGAGTACATGTGATAATTGTCTTTCTGGGTCTGGGTTATCCCACTCAAAATAATGTTTTCTAGCCCCATCCATTTTCCTGCAAAATTCAAGGTGTCACGATATCTTTCTGCTGTGTAGTACTCTATTGTGTAAATGTACCACATTTTCCTTATCCATTCTTCAGTCGAGGGGCATTTAGGTTCCTAATTTATTTTTAATGTGACATTTAAAAAGTTTTATTGAGATACAATTCTACCTGGGTGTGGTTGCACATGCCTATAATGCCAGCATTAGGAAGGCTGAAGCAAAAGTGCCAAAAGTCAAGGCCTGACTTGCATAGTAAATGCCTGACTAGCACAGGGCACACAGCAAGCACCAGGCTAGTACATGGCACAGAGCATGCACCAGGCTAGTGCACGGCACACAGCAAGTACCAGGCTAGTACACGGGACACAGCAAGTACCAGGCTAGTACACAGGACACAGCAAGCACCAGGCTAGTACATGGCACAGAGCAAGCACCAGGCTAGTGCACGGCACACAGCAAGTACCAGGCTAGTATACAGGACACAGCAAGTACCAGGCTAGTACAAGGCACACAGCAAGCACCAGGCTAGTGCACGGCACACAGCAAGCACCAGGCTAGTGCACGGCACACAGCAAACACCAGGCTAGTACACGGCACACAGCAAGCACCAGGCTAGTACACAACATGTAGCCAGACCCTGTCTCCACAAACGAACAAAGAAACAAAAAAGAAGTATGATTCTATTACTGCAACATTCACTCATGCAAAGTATACAATTCAGCCTGGGATAGTGCTATGTATTTAGATATGGGAGACTACAGCAGGAGGATTGCTGCAAGTTTGAAGCCAGCCTGAGCTCCACACCTGATGTCAGACAGCACAGTGAGACCCTGCTTCAGAACTAAATGACTTGGACTGGGTGGGTGTACAACTTGGCTGGTAGAGTGCTCTCTGTGCAGGAAACTCTGTTCAGTCCTGGCACTGTAAAACAGGCCACCACGCTGTAAAGTTGTTTTGGTTTTTTTTGTTTTTGGTTTTCTTTTTTTATGTAGAACTCCCTGTAACTCACTGTGAACACCAGGCTGGCCTCAAACTCCCCTTTCTGTGCCTGTCTCTGCCTCCCGAGTGCTGAGGTTAAAGGCGTGTGCCACTATGCTCGGCTTGGTGTAAATTACTGTAAATTACTTGTGTCTCTCAATCTGTTAGACCATGAAACAGCGAGCCCAACAGAATGGGAATTTCCCCAGCAGTCTCACATGGGAAAAAGGAAAAGGTGCGGGCAGAGGCGAGCCTTCTTGTACTGGGAAGAGATTTCACAGGGCTCACCTCTCAGACAGCGAGGAGTTAGCAGTGGGGCAGCTTGCCCTGGGCTGCTTAGGTGTGAATAGCCCTGGCCCTCTGTTTAACCTGTAGCCTCTCTTTAGGATCCAAAGACAAACTGGAGTGTGGCCCTGGATCTCTGACCCTTTCTTCAGTTTCTCCCCACTAAACACATCTCCCTTTTCTGGCTTTTACCATTAACTTGGCTTCTTAAGGATGGGTAGCCAAACTTGGCTTTTATGGGGTACAAACTGTGACCCAAGTCTGAAAGAAGTGGTGCCAACCTGTGATCCCAGCGCTCAGGAGGTGGAGGCAGGAAGGTCAGAAGTTCAAGGCCATCTTCTACTACACCCGACCAGGTTGAAGCCAGTCTGGGCAATACATGATGTTCTCTCAAAAATAAAATAAAAGCCGGGCGGTGGTGGCACACGCCTTTAATCCCAGCACTCAGGAGGCAGCAGCAGGCGGATCTCTGTGAGTTCGAGACCAGCCTGGTCTACAAGAGCTAGTTCCAGGACAGGCTCCAAAGCCACAGAGAAACCCTGTCTCGAAAAAAACCAAAAAAAAAAAAAAAAAAGAAGGGAAGAAAGTCGTGGCTTTTTGAGTTGGAAGTCAAGGAAGCTGACTCAGCAGTTGAAGTCTAGGGAGCAAGTGGGGGTAGAGGACTGAGGGGGGAGGGTTACTTCATATTGAAAGGGCGTGTTTAGGCAGATATTGTGGGGGTGGGGTGGAGAGAGAAAAGAAAAAGCTATTGCAGATTAGCAGGGAGAGTCTGTAAGCTACTGAGGAAGGGCTTTGGGGTGTTTAAGTACGCAGCTTGTTAAAAGGGAGCAGCTGTTTCTCTGGGTTAGCAAGACCTCCCTTGACCTGATTTTAGACTACAGTTTTGCGTCTATAAAACACAGCTTTCTTTTTTTAACACGGGTGATCTTTGGCCTTGCCTGGTCAAGGGAAACCCCGACTGTTTTTATCAAAAGGAACTATCTGTCACTGACCACGCCATCTGTAAAGGGAGTCACTGATGAATAACCATGGCATTTCAGCGATTATGATCCTTCCTCCTTCCTCAAAAATTTGTATGTTGCCAAGGAGACCAGGGCTGGGCCTGGAGCTGAATGTGAGGGAGGGAATCCATTCTCACTGATCTCCAAACCTGCTGATGCCTGACTAGCTAACAACTGCCAGTTGTCAGATAAGATGCTAAGCTAACCAGCTCATCTGGAAAGCTGCTGAGAGCATTGGTGCATGCTGAGTCTCAACAGCAAGGACCGGGTCCAGACAGGTGTACAGGAACAACGTGAGTGGGCCACATTCTACGTGAGCTGAAGTTCCGAAGACGGCAGTGAGTTTGACGGATCCGTGGATGTTAGGTAACCAACCGTCCCCTTGGGGTTCAAGTTGAGGGCATTGCACTCTTCACTGGCCTGGTGTGCTGGACCTGTTTTTTCTCATATGATTCTAATTTGCCAAGCTACACTACTGTGTACCCGTGGTGCCTCTTACTTGCAGACATAAGATATTTATCAGTCTGTGCCCCATGGTACTGAATCGCTGTGGTTTCAATCTGCACAAACAAGATACAGTATCGTTCGGGCTTCCACATTTTGCATTCAGAGTGGAACCACAAGCGGCTTGTAAAACAGAGTCCCTTGGGAACAGCCTGATAAGTCCACCCTGGAAGGAACAGCTAAGAGGGCACAGTCCACCTTCACTTTCTTTCTCTGCTTTCTTCTCTTCCTTGTTTTCTTTAGTTTTCTTCTGGTGCCGGGAATTAATCCCAGAGCCTTGTGCATGCCACGTATGCACCAATAGCCTCTATGGTTTACAGACATTTAAAGCTCATTTTTCTTTAAAAACACACACCAAGCCTGGCAGTGGTGGCACACACCTTTAATCTAAGCACCTGGGAGGCTGAGGTGGGGGATCTCTGTGAGTTTCAGGCTAGCCTGGTTTACATCGTGAGTTTGAAGCCAGCCAGGATTGTAGTGAGACCCTGCCTCAAAATAACAAAACAAAACAATGACAACAAACCACTTTTCTATCACTAACTCTCTCTCATTCTAAGAAAACTGCTTTGGATTTGGGGTACAGCTCATTGGTGGGTGGGAAGGTTTAGCATGTTCGAGGACCTTCATTCCTAGTGCCGAACAGCAACAAACAGTTCCACAAGACAGCTATCAGCCACAGTCACAGATTTCCCTGTGCCAAATGAAGATGACCCGTGCCCAGATTTAGGTGAGGGGAGCTGTGCTGGGGGCTGAGCTACTGTCTCATGTGTGTGCACTCTGCTGCTGAGCTATACCTAAGTCCACACCCGGATTTTAGAGTAGCATATAATTTGTGAAAAAGCTTTCTTGTTTTGTTTGTTTTTCAAGACAGGGTTTCTCTATGTAACAGCCCTGGCTGTCCTGGAACTTGCTTTGTAGACCAGACTAGCCTTGAACTCACAGAGATCATCCTGCCTTTGCCTCCGGAGTGCTGGAATTAAAAGCATGCACCACCACTGCCGGCTATGAAAATCATTTTTTATTTCAGATCAGTGTCTCTCTAAAATATTTTCCCAGACTTCTTCATCTACAAATAGTTTTCAGAATAAATTAATTCTGAAGAGAGGCAGTATCTGGAATGGAGTACTACTTAGTTCAAGTTGAAGGACTATAAACATGATGGTTCCAAACAAAGAGCCAGTCCCGGTGGCTCATGCCTACAAGGCCAGGACCAGCACGGACTGCAAAGTGAGTTTCAGGCCAGCTTGTGCTGTCATGTGAAACCCTGTTGTGTGCGTTTTGTTTTTGAGACAGGGTTTCTCAGTGTAACTGTCCTGGCACTCCCTCTGTAGACCAGGCTGGCCTCGAACTCACAGAGATCCGCCTGCCTCTGCCTCCCGAGTGCTGGGACTAAAGGTGTGCACCACCACCACCCAACTGACTGTTATGTGTAAATTGCCCTGAAGCCTCTGTGCTCAGCATCTTCCTGCCTCAGTTTTCTGAGTAGCTAAACCAGTATGTATTCTACCTCATCCAGCCAAAGTAGGGGTTCTTGAGAGCTGTTGTTTGTAACAAACTAGTCAAATATTAATATATTAACTTTGAATGAACAACATCGTGATTTTCCATGCTGAAGGTCTGAAACCACTGCTTTAAGTACAGGAGTGGAGAAACATTTCCCTTGAGAGATGAGATGAGTTCCCGTTTCCTGTTTCTTTGCTGTACTCTTTGGTTTGAGAAGAACAGGGTGCATGAGCCTCAGGTCCACTGTCTTGGACAAAAACCAGAACTGCATCTGAAAGCTGGACTTCTGTAGATGCTGTGCCCAGCATCCATGTCCCCTGTGTCCCTCAGAGTAATACAGTGAATACCCAGACGTTGGAACTGAACCTTGGGTCAATCAAAAAAAAAAAAAAAAAAAAAGAAAGAAACAACCCTTAAAATGAATTGCCCATCCCCTTAACTTTATTGACAACATTGACTGTGTGCTTACTGCTTCATGTGATAATGACTTAGAACACTGGAGTAATTCCTCTAATCTGGGTCACACCCTCTGCTGGAAGTTTATTTGAAGAACATGGAAGAAGAAAACTCTTGCTCTTTGCCTCTTGCCCTCACCTTGATAGCACATTCATTCCTTCACTGTCATGGGAGCCTACTTCTTCGGGATCCCAGCAGATACAGAAGACCAGCTGAGACACTAGCCTTGTGGGACTGAGCAACTACTAGATTCTTGGACCTTCCATCCAGGGATAGCCATTGTTGGGTTAGCTGGACTATAGCCTATAAGTCATCCCAATATTTTTCCATATATATATATTTCCAAATATATATATTTCATTTCTTAAGTTCTGTGACTCTGGAGAACCCTGACTAATACAATTAGGAAAATTCAGGTTAAGTTAATTCTGTGTTACAGTTTAAAACAAGCAGTTCTTAGTGGTCATTGTGTCTACAAAAGAGCCTAATAGAATCTGAATTAAAGGCAGGGCTGGTAACATGGCTCCGTGGATAAAATCTGATAACCTGAGTTTGATCCCTGGACCCCACATAGGAAGGAACTGACTCCCCTAAGTTGTCCTCTGGCCTCCAAATGCACATCATGGTGTGCAAACCCCCTTCCCATAAACAAACAAACAAACAAATACAAAGTCATTGAAATGCACATATTTTGTTTTAAAGTTTTTATTTTACTATTTATGTATATGGGTATTTTACCTCCATGTATGTCTGTGAGCTACTTTTGTGCCTGGTGTTTATGGAGGCCAGAAGAGGATGTTAGATCTCTTGGATCTGGAGTTATAGAACTGCCCATGTGACTGCTGGGAATTGAACTCAGGTCCTGTAAGAGCAACAAGTGCTCTGTGGTGGTTTGATTGAAAATGGCCCCCAAAGAGAGTGACACTATAAGAAGGTGTGGCTTTGTTGGAGCCTTGTTGGAGGAATTGTATCACTGTGGAGTGGGCTTTGAGGTCTCCTATGCTCAAGCTATACCCAATGGGATAGACGACTTCCTGTTGCCTGCAAGTCAAGATGTAGGATACTCAGCTACTTCTCCAGCACCATGTCTGCCTTCATGCCACCATGTTGCACCATGATGATAATGGACTAAACCTCTGAAAGTATAAGCCACCCCAATTAAATGTTTTTTTTTTTTTTTATAAGAATTTCCATGGTCATGGCATCTCTTCACAGCAATAGAAACTCTAATTAAGACAGAAGTTGATACCAAGGACTGGTGTATTGCTATGATAGGTCTGACCATGCTTTTATTTGGAGGAATATGGACCTTGGGACTCTGAATTAGAAAAGCAGTTGAATGCTTTAAGCACTGTTTAATGGGCCTTACTAGTAGGAGCATGGAAGACAGTGGTGCTGAGTGTGATCTCATCACACTCAGCCTGACTCAAGAGATTTCAGAGGAAAAGAATGTTATTATTTGGCCTAGAGATAGTTCTTGTGATATTTTGGTGAAGAATGTGACTGCTTTTTGTCCTTGTCCTAAAAGTCCGCCTGAAGCTAAAATGAAGTTTTTTTTGATTAATTCAGTTGGCAGAGGAAATTTCAAAACAGCCTATGTAGCGGCCTCGACGGGTTACTCTGTCTAGGGTTTGTAACCCGCCTGGCTGGCCAGTTATTCCAGGGTCACGGAGAGGCACCACCTGAAAGGCATAGGCTGATAAGGGGAAGGAGGCTAAGCGTATTTGTCAAAGCCTCCGTTTATTAGGGTCATGGTTACAGCTTATATAGCCCCTGGATGAGTAGCTTAGGGGGCTGGGGCACGGGGTCTTGCCACGTGGTCCACGCCCCTCACGTCCAAGAGGTTACGATGGGTCAGGTCAAGATTCCTTGGTCGGGAAGTCACAAGGTGACCCACCTAGTTCTCTAGATAGTTTGGAATGTGAGGCAGGTTCCGCTAGCAGATAGCTCTCTATTAACAGTTAATTTGGGTGTGAGATAGGCTTGGTCAATAAGACTATTCTCAATACAATTGGAAAGTGAAGCCCTCTGCAAAAACTCCTCACGGCGGTGCTTCCTGTAAATTTTGGGGGGACACGGCTCCTGACAAGCCTAGTGTAGATTCTGCCGTGTAGATTTTATTTTTTATTTTTTGTTTTTTGAGACAGGGTTTCTCTGTGGCTTTGGAGCCTGTCCTGGAACTAGCTCTGTAGACCAGGCTGGTCTCGAACTCACAGAGATCCGCCTGCCTCTGCCTCCCAAGTGCTGGGATTAAAGGCATGTGCCACCATTGCCTGGCGCTGTGTAGTTTTTAGTGCTAACTGATGAAGATTTATAAGAAAAAGGAGCAAGCTGATCAGGGTAAATTACAAAATGCAAAACTGGATGAAAAAGGAGCACCAGAAAAAAGTAGAATGGAACTAAGTCCTGCGTTCAAGAAGATAAACAGATTAAGACAGGAAATAAAGGGAGTGGTGACCTCAGGGCAAGATTCCACCCAGCTAAATTTCTGACTTGTGAAAGGAATTAAAGAAATGTTTAGAGCCAGGCGTGGTGGTGCATGTCTTTAATCCCAGCATTCTAGAGACAGAGGCTGGTGATCTCTGAGTTTGAGGCCAGCCTGGTCTAATCATAACTGAACAAGAGGTCCATGTTCCAGCCCCACCAAACAGCAGAACTTGGCAGCTTCAGCCATGTGGTCCTGGAATAAAGGATAGAAGAAAAGGTCTAAGGAATTTGCCTTCATGAGTAAAGACAACTGCTGAGGGAGGCCAGGCATGTGTCAGGGGTGTCCCTGAATGGAAGCCTATAGAGAAGCCATTGCATGAAGCTGTGAAGTTGAAGCCTGGATTGCCTTTGAGACCCCAAGATGTTAGAGCTGCCAGAGTCGTGGGACACCTGCCAAGGAGAAGTGCTAATAGGGAGTGGAACCAACCCAAGGGAAAGAAGTGTGTTACAGTCAACAAAGCTGAAAGGAGTTGGAGATCTGGAGTGTTTTGACATCGGACATGGAGATGCTGAGTTTGGAGTTTAGCCAGCTGGTTTCCTGTCTTGCTTTGGTCCAGTATTTTCTCACTATGCTGCCTTCCCTACATTTTGGAATGGTAATGTATATCCTGTGCCATTATATGTAGGAAGTATGTGATCTGCTTTTTCATTTTGATTTTACAGGGAATTACAGTTATGAGATTGTATGAATCTCAGAAGAGACTTTGACCTTTATACTTTTAAATAAGTTTGAAACTGTTATAGACGAAGGAGACTTTTGAAGTTGGATTGAATGCATTTTTGCATTTTGTATTATGATATGACTTTTTAACATGCAAATGCAAAAATCTTTATTACAAGCTTGAACTTGGGTTCTCTGTCTGTTTCAACACAGCGGTTGAAACAGGGAGAGCATTGAGCTCAGCTGTGGCAGGGTATAGGAGGTGTAAAACATGAGGGGTAGGGGAATTCTGGATTCAGATGGGGATTGAACTCCTAATTGGGCAGGAGTGGGGTAACAGAAGTCTTATAAAACAGGGATTGTTACTGGTGTTGCTGTAAGGAAAGGGGCAGCCAATATACAAGTTAGGTAAGCTATTCTTTTTATTAATTGATTTTTATGAGCTCATTATGATATGACTTTAAGCCTTTGGGGGCCAGAAAGTAGAATGTGGTGGTTTGAATGAAAATGGCCCCCAAAGGGAGTAGAGTGACACTGTAAGGAGGTGTGGCTTTGTTGGAGGAGGTGTGTCACTGTGGAGCAGATGTTATGGTCTCCTATGCTCAAGCTTTGCCCAGTGAGACAGACCACTTCCTGTTGCCTGCAAATCAAGATGTACGACACTCAGCTACTTCTCCAGCACCATGTCTGCCTGCATGCCACCACGTCACACTGTGATGATAATGGACTAAACCTCTGAAATGTAAACCACCCCAATTAAACGTTTTTCCTTTCTAAAAGTTTCTGTGGTCATGGTGTCTCTTCACAGTATTAGAAACCCTAACTAGGACATGTTCATATCTCTCCAGTTCCTGTTTTCTTCTTCTTTCTTTTTTTGTTTTGTTTATTTTTGTTTTGTTTTGTTATTTTTTAAAAATATTTATTGATTTATTATATATACAATATTCTGTCTGTATATATATGCCTGAAGGTCAGAAGAGGGCACTAGACTTCATTACAGATGGTTGTGAGCCACTATGTGGTTGCTGGGAATTGAACTCAGGACCTTTGGAAGAGCAGGCAATGCTCTTAACCGCTGAGCCATCTCTCCAGCCCTGTTTTGTTATTTTTTTTAAGGCATGTTGGAGAGGTGGCTCAGTGTTCAAGGACAGTTCCCGTTCTTCTAGAGGATCAGAGTTCAGTTTCTAGCACCCATATTGGGCTGCTCACCAGTGTCTCTGTAGCTACAACTACAGGGGATCTAATGCCATTTTCTGGACTCCTTCGTAACTGCTCTTGCATGCACATACCCCACACAGACATATACACATAGTTTAAAAAAAAAGTTAAACAAATTGATGAAGGAGTTAATTTTATTGGTTAAATAAAGAAACTGCCTTAGCCCTTTAATAGGACAAAAAATTAGGTAGGCGGAGTAGACAGAACAGGATGCTGGGAAAAAGAAGCCGAGTCAGTGAGTCGCCATGATTTTCCCATTCCAGACAGACGCAGGTTAAGATCTTTTCTGGTAAGCCAGCTCGTGGTGTTACATAGAATATTAAAAATGGGTTAGATCAATATGTAAGAGCTAGCCAATAAGAGGCTGGAACTAATGGGCAGTGTTTAAAAGAATACAGTTTCCGTGTAATTATTTTGGGTAAAGCCATGCGGGCAGCCGGGTGCCGGGGACGCAGCCCTGCCACGGATATTACTACAAACAAATAAAAGGACAGACTATGAAAACAAAGATCTTAAACCTTCTTATCTTGTCTCAGGCACCCACTGGATGTCTGCAGGCCTATTGAGGAGTCAGTGTGGGCCCCGTGTGGTGGCAGACACCTTTAATCCTAGCATTCACACAACAGAGGCTAGCTAGTCTCTCTGAGCTTGAGGCCAGTCTGGCCTACATAAGGAGTTCCAGGTTAGCTAGGGCAACGTAGTGAGGCTCTGTCTTAAAAAGCAAAAAACAAGCTGGAAGATGGCTCTGCTCCTTCAGAGGACCCAGGTTCGATTCCCAGCACCCACATGGCAGTTCACACCTGTCTGTAACTCCAGTTCCAGGGCTTCTCACACCCTCACACGGACATACATGCATACAAAATACCAATGTACATAAAATGAAAATAAATTGAAACAAATCCTAAAACAAGAAAAAAATCTCCCCCCGCCCCCAAAAGTGGCCCTTAAGACCATGAAAAGTAATTCAGGTAACCATTATCATAACACATGGCAAGGATGCTATTCACTGCCAAGCATGTTACTTACAAAATAATTGATCTTGCTAGGCATGCTGGCATAAGCCTCTAATCCCAGCACTCGGGAGGCAGAGGCAGGTGACTCTCTGTGACTTCGAGGCCAGCCTGGTCTACAGAGCAAGTTCCAGGACAGCCAAGACTGCAAGAGAAACCCTGTCTCAAACAACCAACAAAATAAAACATAACAACGGCTCTTTAAGCCAGCTAAGAGCTAGTGAGTGTGGAAGGTGCATCTGAGTGTGTCTTTGGTAACACGACGGGAAAGAGGCTGGTTATGAAAGATTGTGATGCTGCCGTGACAGGCTGCCTAACATCTGGGTTCAGTCTGGAGCCTTATAAAAGCAGTTCATGGATGAGGACCCTCCCCCATGCCCAGTAACAGAACTTGGGTGTTGTCTCGCTATGTAACACAGTCATACATCAGGGCCTGGTTGTGGACCAAGGTCTGAACATCAGGACTTGGGTACAGAGGAGGGTCAAGGCATGAATGTGTGTGTGCGTGTGTGTGTGTCAGGAGTAGGACAGGGGCAGGCTTAGCGTTTAAACTATAGAAACCTAAGCAGTACAGAAGTGGCTAAGTACTTAGTAGGCTAAGGACTATTTTTAATAGAAAAAAAAAAAGAAACGAAAACCAACTAAAACAATGTAAATGTGCATTTAAAGATGAATTTCTCCACTGACCAGACAACGATAATCGTAACATTTCTTAGGTTAGGAGCTTATTTAATCTATGCACCAAATGGATTGTATCCCTATGTGCTGTGAACGGGATGGATTCGAGCCCTCTGTCCCTGTGAGGGTTAATGTAGGTGGCAGAGCAGGGGTGGAGAGCCAACTGTGGAACTGAAGACTGTCTACAGCAACACTGTATGAAGGACCGAACCGAATAGACACGACTGAGCCCGGGGTTACCTCGGAGCTGCAAGAAGTGGAGTGAGGTGATGGCCGCTGCAGCCTCCGCACACCTGTGAGAAGCTAGTCTTCCTGTCTACGGCCGCAGCCTCTTCGCCTGACTGTGGGCGAGGATGTATGAGAGACCGTGCCAAGGCCCCGCTGGCATAGTTAATTTTCTTCCAGATTGCTGTGCCCTTTGAGGAAGCAAAAGCATGACTAACTTGAGAAAAGCACGGGTGACTGAGGGGGTGGTGCAGTGAAGGGGGAGATGGGCGTTGGAATCTGCAGTCTGGGGCGCCTGCGTGTTAGGAGTAGAGGAACTGAAGATGGGGGAGCTAGCCACTGTGGCTGGGCAGGCTGGATCCACGGAGAAGGACCAAGACGACCAGGAAGAGCCGGTCATGTGGGAAGTGGTGAAGACTTGCTGACAGTCACTTTCCTGCCTCACACCTAGCAGGGTCTCTCTGCGCATTTAAGTATCTGCATGTACCCCCACAAGGCTCAGAATATGGATCTGCGTTCCCTGTGCAGAACAGCACTTGAAGTCTGGACAGATAGACAACGCGAGGCTTGCCTGGCTCCAGCCCCAACTTCATGCAATGGAAGCGGGTACTATCGATATTCCATTTCGTGTATGGAAAAATAGAGGCGCAGCATGGCAAAGTCACCTGTTGCTAAACGATCAGAACAGAATTAGAATGTGGGTAGTCAGTCCCAGGAGCGGATGGTGGCAGTTTTGCTGGAGAAAGCTGAAAGTGGCCCAGGTGTGTGAGGCCGGTGGGGTTGGTAAAAGGAAGCATGCAGGAATTCCTCCCCACGGTTATTCCAAGTCGCACCAACTACTGCCCCTAGTCATTCCTCTTGCAGTCCTAGCGTACATCAGAGCGGGCTGAAAAAACTCGTGGGCGCCACCCCATGGGCCACAACAGGTCCTGCAGGAAGGCAGGCAGGCAGAACCTTCAATCAAAACCCCGGAAGGGTGCTAGCTAGCTCCCTGCACCCTGTGCCCCCCAGACGGGGATTCGTGGAGGTCAGGCTGACCTTGAGCTCTTTATTAGCTTAAACTGACCTTGAACTCCTGACCCTTTTGCTTCCGTCTCCCAAGTGCTGGAACTGCAGGTGTGGGCCATCAAACCAGATTCTTTTTATTCTTTTGATACAGGCTCTCAGTGTATAGTTCAGTCTGGCCTCGAACTCACACAACTCCACCTGCCTCTGCTCTTAAGTGGTGATTAAAGGTGTGCGCCACAACACCAGGCAAGCCTGGCTCTGTTTGTAAAAAAATATTTCCTAGGTTTTTTTTTTTTTTTTTTGCGCTGGAAACCAGTTGTGGGCAAACGCTCTGCCAGGTGTTTTCTCCTGACTACGATTAAAAGTGATGACCATCTGTGTCTCCTAAAGGAGAAAAGGCAGATATGATTGCAAGGACAGAGCAGAGGCATGGTGCATTCTGGGCAAACATAAGACTGGACTGACCATGCAGAGAAGCCGCCTCGTGCACTCCAGGGAAGATCCCGCAAGCCCATGGTGCCCAGCTGTCGGGATCTGTTAAAGCCTGTCTCTCCTGGAGTGAGGATTGTCTGGAGACCCATGGGAAAAGCCGGTGGGCTCTCCCTGCTGGCATCCCATCTCGGGAAAACAGCACGGGGCCTGTGGTCCTGAAATTCCTCCATGCCTTTTTGTCTGTCTTGTTTGTCTGTCTTTTTCTGTGTCTCTGTTTCTGTCTCCACCTATCTTTCCTGCCTCTGAGTGACTTTCCTTTTCCTTATACTTTTTTGTAGTCTCCAGGTTTTATGGTGCTTGCCTGTGTTTGTTTGTTTTTCTGACTCCAGATGCCCTGATCCTCTAAGCTAGTTCTAGCAACACTCTATCTCTGCCCGCACACAGCTCCTGTACCACGCAGGAGATGAATGCTGGGCTGCCCTTTGTGGGGCTGGACCAGGTCTCTGAGGAAAGCCGTTCCACCTCTGGTGACCAGAAGGGGGCAGTTAAGGACAGACTCAGCATCCTTCCTAGCTTCTGCTGGGACGCTCACAGCTGAAACAATCATTCCCGGGTCAGGGGGAGTGAAGTCAGTATTTACGAATCTGTGCAAGCCTGCAGGAGATATCACCTTCTCACTTCCCTGCCTCTCACCTGAGAATTGAACGTCTTTAATTGAAATTTTGTCTAAAGTCAGGACTAGCCTGTTGTTTTGTTTTGAGACAGGGTCTCTTCATGTTACTCCGGAGGGCCTGGATCCCATTATATAACCCAGGTTGGCCTCAAAGTCAGTTATGACAATCCTCCTGCCTCAGCTCCTGAGTGCTGGGGTTACAGGTATGTTTCATTACTCGAGCCTTAGATCCCCACTTCTCATGCTGTTGAAAGGTTTATAGCGTTGATGGTAGAGCAGCTAGGAAGGCTCTTAGGCCTCTGTTTCCTTTACTCTGTTAAAATAATCTTAGGAGAAATTCCCTATACAGGCTCCGGCCAGCACCTGGTACACAGAGCTCCGTGTTACCTTCCACACTGTTGCTATGACATCCTTGCATTTTGCATCCTCTTTCCCCTTTGGCTGGTGGTGTCCTTTGCCTGGTAGAGAGAGGGGAAGAGACTGAGCCTGGAGTGGGCTTTTGAAATCTAAAAGCTCGGGCTGGAGAGATGGCTCAGTGGTTAAGAGCATTGCCTGCTCTTCAAAGGTCCTGAGTTCAATTCCCGGCAACCACATGGTGGCTCACAACCATCTGTAATGAGGTCTGGTGCCCTCTTCTGGCCTGCAGGCATACACACTGACAGAATATTGTATACATAATAAATAAATAAATATTTAAAAAAAAAAAAAGAAATCTAAAAGCTCATCCCAGTCACATTGCCTTCAATGAGGACATACCTCTTAATGCCTTCTAAACAGTCCACTAACTGGGACTGTTGCATTCAAATATTTTATGAGGACCATATTCATTCATTCAAATCACAGTGTGTGTGTGTGTGTGTGAGAGAGAGAGAGAGAGAGAGAGAGAGAGAGAGAGAGAGAGAGAGAGAGAGAGAGAGATTGAATCCAGGACTTTCTACATGTTAGGCAAGTTTTTTTTCTCTTTTTTTTTTTGGGGGGGGGGGGTTTTGAGACAGGGTTTCTCTGTGGTTTTGGAGCCTGTCCTGGAACTAGCTCTTGTAGACCAGGCTGGTCTCGAACTCACAGAGATCCGCCTGCCTCTGCCTCCCGAGTGCTGGGATTAAAGGCGTGCGCCACCACTGCCGGCTTTTTTTCTCTTTTAAATCAACTGAGATATATCCCTAAGCCCCTATTAAGTCCTTTTTAATAATTTTGTTTATTCTTTGACAATTTTATAGCCAGTAAGATGAATCTGTGACTTAAGGCCTTGACTCTAAGTCTGAGGACCAGAGTTCAATCCCCAGGACACACAGCTGAAGGAAAGAACTGACCCTTGCAAGCTATTCTCTGACTACCCCACATGCCTACTACAAATGTAATAGAAACTTTTTAAAATATTTATTTATTATGGATACAATATTCTGTTTGCATATATGCCTGCAGGCTAGAAGAAGACACCAGACCTCATTACAGATGGTTGTGAGCCACCATGTGGTTGCTGGGAATTGAACTCGGGTCCTTTGGAAGAGCACGCAATGCTCTTAACCACTGAGCCATCTCTCCAGCCCCCTGTAATAGAAACTTTTAAAAGAACATTTCATAGATGTACATAATGCATCTTTCTCTCTCTCTCTCTTTTTTTTGGGGAGGGGCAGGGTTTCTCTGTGGTTTTGGAGCCTGTCCTGGAACTAGCTCTTGTAGACCAGGCTGGTCTCGAACTCACAGAGATCCGCCTGCCTCTGCCTCCCGAGTGCTGGGATTAAAGGCGTGCGCCACCACCGCCCGGTGTACATAATGCATCTTAATCATATCCATCCCCACTTCCTCTTTCCACTCCCAGTTTATCTCCCTCCCAGCTTTTCCATCCCCTCTTTTTTCTTTTCTAACCCTCTGATGAAGCATTTACTTGTATTGTTCTATTATTAAATAAAACTTAGGAGTCAGATATTAGCTTAAAAACCTAATTAGCTTAAAAACCTAATTGATCAGAGTGACCTCTTCTCTCTCCTTCCTTTGATCCGAAAGGCTTTCGAATCTTTCTAAGCCCCTCCCTACTACTTCCTATGTTTCTCTATATGTATCCTGGGTCCCCTCAAAACCTCTATGGCTAATTCTGGTCAGCTAGTGGCTAACTCTGCCCTCTGGCTCAAAGTAAACTTCATTATCAGTTTGGAGTGTCAGTGTGAACAAATAGCTCGTGAAACACTGAGTCTAAGTAGGGTGACGTTCCTGGTGGGCCACACACCCAGGAGGATATATATGAGCAGCCCAAATTGGATTTAATGGATTAAAGAACCAAACCCAGAAACCAGAGAATGTAAAGTTGGGTGAGTGGGAAGGTGGGGTGTGGATCTGGGAAGTGGGGGGAAGGGAGTGAGAAAGATCAAAACACACTATTCAGAGTCTCCAGAGAGCTAGTAACCAGTAATCTTTTTTTTCTTTTTTTTTTTTTGAGACAGGGTTTCTCTGTGGCTTTGGAGCCTGTCCTGGAACTAGCTCTTGTAGACCAGTCTGGTCTTGAACTCACAGAGATCCGCCTGCCTCTGTCTCCCGAGTGCTGGGATTAAAGGCATGCGCCACCACCGCCCGGCGTAACCAGTAATCTTAAAAGAAGAAAATGGTTCCTTACAATACGATTGAAACTCCTAGCAGACAGTTTTAGGCTTCCAGGCAGGAGAGCCTCTGGAACCCTGTGACATCATGCTGAGAACTGCGCAGGCTGGGCTCTGAGCCCAGTAAGTGCCTGGTGGGCTGCTTCCATCCCCCAAGGCCGTTCTAGGCCTTTCTGTGTGCCCTGATGCATGACCTAGCCTAGTGTTTCTCAACCTTACGAATGCCAAGACCCTTTAATACAGTTCCTCATGTCATGGTGACCCCAACCATAAAATGATTTCATTGCTGCTTCATAACTGTAATTTTGTTACTGTTATGAGTCACAATGTAAATATCTCATATGCAGGATAGCCGATATGTGACTGCTGTGAAAGGGACATTCATTCCCCAAAGGGGCTGTGCCCCACAGGTTGAGAACCAGTGGCCTGGATTCTAGGTCAGCCTCTGGGCCATGACAGTCAATGTTGTCTGTCATCCTGAGGTGTTTACGATTACTTACTTATTTATTTATTTATTTATTTATTTATCCATTCATTCATTCATTTATTATTTATTTTCTTTTTGGCTTTTTGAGACAGTGTTTCTCTGTGTAGCTTTGGCTGTTCTGGAACTCGCTAGCCTAAAACTCACAGAGGTCCATCTGCCTCTGCTTCCCTAATGCTGGGATTAAGAGCATGAGCTACCATGCCCAGCAAGATTCTTTTTTTAAAATAGAAAATCTTGCTTTGTTTAAAAAACAAAACAAAACAAAACAAACAAACTTTTTTCTCTCATCTATGCTTCAATCATTAACTGCCCCAGAAAGAACTTTGTAGAAGGAAATCCTCGGCCTTCTGAGTAACTGGGAGTGTACAACCCACTCACCCCCTTTTTGTATTTAGTATTTGTAGATTGTATCCTTGGGGATATAGGAGCTCAGGAGTGGCCAGTAGAGGGTACATTCCGGGCAGGCAGATGTTTGAAGTGCTTCTCTTTGCTCTCTGGGGCCTCTTTCTGTCCCCACGCCAGAGGCTTTAGTCTGGTTCTTCTCCCAGGCCCACCCCTGCCCAGCACCAAGAGGCTCTCTGGAGCCTGGGAAGGCCCTCAGGGTCTTCCAGATGTCTTGTTCCTGTGGCATGGCAAACACCTGGCCAGCCACAGCTGTGCAGCTTTGCCACAGGAAGCCTCCTTGCTCAGAGAGAACTGCACAGATTCTCTGGGAAAAACTGAGGCCTGAGGAGCTGGGATTAAGCAAAACAGGGCTGACTCTTACCCACCACCATCAGCCCTTGCTTGAGAGATTGGGCAAAAGAATGAGGCCTTAAGATTATATATTCAGGGCTTGAGCCAGGTCTGCTGTTATTTTATCATAAAATATCCATAAACAAAAGCAACTGTGGCTGTGCTGGCAGCCTTTTCAGCCAGTGCTGCTGGCAAGCCTTTTCAGCCAGTGCTGCTAACCGTGTGATTGTGTTAGGGGAGAGGCTTCCATCAGGCTTGGGTGAGGGATCTTTCCCCTTCCTGTGTCCTAATTATTTTCCTGCCTTTCTGGCCCAGTCACTCAGGACAGCCACTTGACCTCACAACTTCTGGCTTTTCAGCCATCCCTACCTTCCCCATCTTGGCTGGAGGCAATATTTTCCGGTCTTCATTCTTTATCCATGGAACTCCCTGAACCTCACCTTCTCCATCTTCAACACAGCAGCCTGGGACCAGTCCTTGAACTTCTCTTTTTAATCTTTTTATCCTCCTAAAATGAAGTTATGGAGGCCAAGGATTTAAATTCCATCTATGCAGACTCTCTAACCCCCAGCCTTCAGTCCATTATGGTGAACACAGGGCTCAAGTACCTAACTACCTCATGTTACCTGGCTTGGTGACTTGCAGCCATCTGAAATTAAACACGTTCAAAGTAAGTGAGGGGGACACCTCAAGAACAGTGCTACATGGCCAGCATCCCCAGTTTGGATTCTCCCAAAGGTCCAGTCTAAACCACTGTTTTCTTCTCTCTCTCTCTCTCTCTCTCTCTCTCTCTCTCTCTCTCTCTCTCTCTTCCAAAGGTCCAGTCTAAACCACTGTTTTCTTCTCTCTCTCTCTCTCTCTCTCTCTCTCTCTCTCTCTCTCTCTCTCTCTCACACACACACACACACACACACACACACACATGTACTTGTGCACACACACCACCTCCCCTGTCCCTCCTCTGTTCTTAGAATCTCACCTGAACTACTGCAGATCCTGAGAAGGGATTCTCCTTTGACTCTATGGGTCTTAGTGGACTCTGCACATTTTAAAGCAACCTGAGTACATCACTGTGACCTAGATCCCTGTCTCTACACAATCCCTCCTACACTCCCTGTCTGTCACATACCCACCCCATCTTACCTCCTTCCCTGTTCTGGCTGCAGTGGTCCTTATTCTAATGTGACAAGCTCATTCTTGCCTCAGAACTTTATCCTCTCTGGCCATCCCGACACAGACACTTCACAGGAAGAGATCTTTCCCAGCACTATGCAAGTGATACAGGTTCACCTTGTGGTGATGGCAGAAAGACTGCTGCCAATGTTTCGCTCTCTCATAGTTGTGGCAGTATCATGGTGAAGGGTGTGTGTTTCCTACCCTCTTGACTTGGAGCATGGCAGGTAGCTTGCTTTGGCTTCAGGAGCATACTGAGTCAATTTCCCCATCATCAAAAAGTTGCCCTTGATGAGGTCATTACCACTATTGGTCATAAGCCACCTTTTAGGATGACTTTTGCCATGATCCAGCCACAGTGGGTTTGTATGTTCCAGGGTACTTTCAATAGATGGCACCCAATGTGTGGCTTTCAACATTATCTCAGTTGACCTCCAGGGACTGCCTGAGATGGACAGTGGTCACTAGAGTTCCAAAGGGCAGTCGTCTTCAAGGTCACCAATAGTAAGTGCACACGAGAGGTCACATCGTGGGGTCAGTCACAGTGTTGTGCATGCCCTGAGCTTTTTGTTTGTTGAAAATTTGCATCAAGATGTACATGATGACATATGATCTCAGGACTCAGAGAGTTGAGGCAGGAAGATTTCTGTGAGTTTGAGTCAAGTCTAAACTACACAGTGAGGGCAGACCATTCAGGATTACACAGCAAGGTTCTGTCTTTCTCATCTCCCCCCAAATAAAAAATATAAAAATAAAAGTTCACAAATCAGAGGGAAGGTCTCTAGCCTTTGTTCTGTAGATAGGCAAAATGGGACAGCATAGAAATCAGTCGGTTTGTGGCTAATATAGACTCCATATATTATATCTACATCCTGGATCCATATGGCTTTAAGAACCATCTCACTGATTTTTAGCCTAGCTTTCAAATTTCTCCTTTCTTGCTCTGGGCAAAAGAGCAGGCGTTGCTTTTACAAATTAGTTTTATTTTTAATTATTTGTATGTTTGTTTGTACACCTGAGTGCAGGTGCCCCCCAAAAGCCAGAAGAGGGCATCAGATACCCTGAGACTGGAGTTACAGGTCATTGTGAGCCACCTGATACAGGTGCTTCAAGCTGCACTTGGGTATCAGAAAGTAGCAAGGTCTCTTAAGCACTGAGCCATCTCTTCAGCAGGGACTCTAAGAAAAATGTATATTTTTTCCCTTGGTGGATGGGGAGGATCAGACCTGAGAAAGAGATGCACCTGAGTATCTGGTCTCCTGTCCATCGCCCCAGACATAGCACCTGTGGGGAAAGGGACTCAGGTAGCAGGCACATATGCTTGGCTATAACCAATCTGCTCCACCAGAGCCACATTGCTGCTGGTGGTGTTTATAAGTTGGTGTGAGGGCACACTGCCGGAAGACCTGTGATGTTCACTTTAGCTGCAGTGAGAGCAGTATGCTACCAGTGCACAGTGTTAACTACATGCTCACCTGCATGGATTCCCAGCCTTGGCACCCATGCCTCTGCAGTAGTGGCATGGCATTTTGCTGACCTCTGTTGTGTAGTCACTGTCCTAGGAGCCCTACTGGTCTCTCTGGCTCAGGCTTGAAGGTCATGTTATCTGATTTGAAGAATCCTGTGCCCAGGACTAGACAGATGTCTCAGTAGTTAAGAGCACTTGTTCTTGCAGAGGACTTGAGTTTAAGTTTCCAACAGCTCCATGGTGACTCACAACTATCCATAACTCTAGTTCCAAGGGTTCTGATGTCTTTTTCTGACCTCTGCAAGTACCAGGTACACATATGGTACACATATATACATGCAGGTAACACAACACATCTATCTATCTATCTATCTATCTATCTATCTATCTATCTATCTATCTATCTATCTATTATCTATCCATCTATCATCTATCCTTATCTATCTATAATCTATCCTCTATCTATCTATCTATCTATCTATCTATCTATCTATCTATCTATCATCTATCCATTATCTATCTATCATCTATCCTTATCTATCTATAACCTATCATCTATCTATCTATCTATCTATCTATCTATCTATCTATCTATCTATCTATCATCTATCCATTATCTATCTATCTATCTATCTATCTATCTATCTATCTATCTATCGTCTATCTATCTATCTATCTATCTATCTATCTATCATCTATCTACCCATGCTATCATCTATCCTTATCTATCTATAATCTATCCTCTATCTATCTATCTATCTATCTATCTATCTATCTATCTATCTATCTATCTATCATCTATCCATTATCTATCTATCATCTATCCTTATCTATCTATAACCTATCATCTATCTATCTATCTATCTATCTATCTATCTATCTATCTATCTATCTATCTATCATCTATCCATTATCTATCTATCTATCTATCTATCTATCTATCTATCTATCGTCTATCTATCTATCTATCTATCTATCTATCTATCTATCTATCATCTATCTACCCATGCTATCATCGGTTGGTTGCTTCTTGCTTGCTTCAGGGGTCTTGATTTCTATGCGCACACTGGCCTCAGACTTTCCTGGGATCAGAATGGTCCTTCTCCCCAGCCTCCCAGGTAGTTTGCACTGCAGGCACTTGCCACCATGCCCAGCCTACCATCTGTTTCCTACAGCATCATTTGCTGAGTACCCAGACTAGTCTTTCCCACTCTGGCCCTGGGATAACCATTTGTTAGAGATATAATTTTTGGCTTGTAGCTTAGAGTGGGACTTCAGCCAGAGGCATAATTTGGTGGTAGAGCATCTGGCGTGCTTGAAGTCTGGGTTCCATCTACAGTACCAGGAAGAAAATGATGAAAGGGTCTTTTGGCAAATGTGGCATGACTGAGTGGCCTGGTTAAAAGCCTGTAGAAACCAGCCACTGAAGAAGGGACAAGCCGTCATCCCTTCTGGGGTTTGATACAGACCTGTTTCATAATGACGTCCTCAGGGAGCAAAGCTGTGAGGACACTGACACAGCCTGGGGCTCTGCAATTGCCCCGAAGAGTATAAGAATTCTAGGACATTTTTATTAATACCTCGTTCTATTAATACTCTGTACATTTTGCATATACAGAGTTAACCTTTGGACCTCATTTCAACGTTTTGGAGCATTCTTCTAGCCTGCAGGCTGGATAAACAGGTCAGCAGGGCAGCTCTCTCATATTAAGTAGATCAAAACTGTGGACCTAATTAAGTGCAAACAGTACCATGTGACTATTATTTCTAGGGCTTCATTTGTATGGGAATGCCATACCACGGTGGTAAAGAGAAGGACAAATCTCTGGGGGCCTCTGACTGTCCAGGAGCATCAAAATGGCTTAGCATAGTGGTTCTCAGCCTTCCTAATGCTGTGACCCTTTAATACAGTTTCTCATACTATGGTGACCCCAACCATAAAATTATTTTTGCTATTACTTTAGAACAGTACTTTTACTACCATTATGAATTGTAATGTAAATATCTGTGTTTTCAAATGGTCTTAGATGATCCCTGTGAAAAGGTCGTTTGATCCCCAAAGGAGTTGCGATCCACAGGTTGAGAAACACTGGCTTAGAGTATGGTTCCCCCTCCCTCATCTTTAGTGTCTGGTCATAAAGAAGACATGAAAGTGTTGGCATAGACTGTACTGGTGACTGACATAAGCTGCTGAGAAGATGGTTAGAGAGACTAGTGAAGGACATGCAGAGTCAACCAATGTCTTCAAAGATACCACACAGATGCCGGAGCACAGCAAAGGTGAGGAAAGACGTGATTATAAGCAAGGACGAACATGGAGTTTAGGAGCAGGTCAATCTCTGCTCATCTTCAAGGTGGTAGGTGGGCTTGCTCCACTGGAGCGTGGATTTAGGTATGTAAGTTACCTAAATCAGAAGTAAGGGTGTGTCCTGCCTCTTGTATTGATTGAACATTTACTTATTAAAGCTTTTTGTGTCTTTCCTTAATAATTTATTAGCCAGGCCTGATGATATATACCTGTAACCCCAGTTATGCAGGAGGCTGAGGCAGGAGGATTGAAACTTTAAGGCCTGTAGGCTCCTGAGTGAGTTCAAGGCCTACCTGGGCAATTTAGCAGGATTATCTCCGAATGAAAAGTAGAAAAATGCTAGGAGCAGCTAGATATGGTGATGCACGCCTTTAATCCTAGCACTCGGAGGCAGAGGCAGGAGGATTTCTGTGAGTTCAAGGCTAGTCTGGCCTATAGAGTGAGTTCCAGGACAGCCAGGACTATACAGACCTTGTCTCAAAAAAAATGCTGGGAATTTAAGTCAGTGCTAGCCTTGTTCACCTTGTGCAAGGGCCCTTGTAACAATGAGGGCCAGCTCGTTGGGGTTTCTGCCCTGCCCAGTTCCCCACAGCTGGCAATCCCCAAAGAAATCACATAGAGAGTCTGCATTAGGTTATAAACTGATTGGCCCATTAGCTCAGTCTTCTTATTAGCTCTTGTAGCTTATATTAACCCATTGTTCTTATTTACGTTAGTCACATGGCTCGGTACCTTTCACAGCCGGGTAGTTTACATCTTGCTTCTTGGTGGTCTGGGGAGGAATGGGAGGAATGGGCTTTCTCCTTTCCAGCATTCTCCTGTTCTCATCGCCCTGCCTCTACTTCCTGTTTGATTGACCCACCTCTACTTCCTGCCTGGCCAATCAGTGTTTTATTAAAATACATGATTGACAGAATACAGACAATTCTCCCACACCAGGCCCTGGGTCCCTAGTCGCTCTCTCTTTCATAAACACACACACACACACACACACATTTTCTTTTGTAATTTTGGGGTTGATACCCAGTTATTTGCACACACTAGTGAGTCCTGAGCTATACCCCAGTCCCTTCTATGCCTTCTTTTATAATCTTTCCTATATATAGTATCTTATAATTTTTTTATTTTAAATTATTTTTTATTATTTGGGAACCTCACAGTCTTCCCATGCCTGCCTCCCACACTCCCCAACAAAAGGAAAAAAAATCAAGTTTGTTTGTGTTGTTCATATATTATTCAGTGGAGCATGGTCAAATTGATAGTGGCCAGACTCCAAGGGAGGATGAGTACTTCATCCGCATCAGCAGCCATCAGCCGAGGAGAGCCGTGCTGTGGCTGGAATGGGATGGGACTAGCTCTCCTATAAGGGGTATACCAACTGTCACGCATCCATGGCAGGTGCCACCGTGGGCAGAGCCAGGTTTCACTTGAGGTGCAGGCTTCAAGCCATAGTCCTGACCATTGGCATCCACATGGACTTAGGTGGTAACATGAGCTGCAGACATCAACATGGCCATTGACTATATCAGGACCCTTGATCCACTCATGAACTCTGACATAGCCTCAGGGGTTACAAATGCTACAACAGCAAGGCTCCCTGAGGCAGCAAAGCCTGAGCACATCACCCAGGCCCCGGCAGTGGCACAGTCTGCATACATCCACACGGCTCCATCACAGCCTGGGACAACAGACAGCCTGGACCACCAACACCAACATGGCTTCCGGTGGCATGGCAGACCACAGTGGTCTTCTGCAGATGTCCAGAAGAGAATCTTTCCTCCTCTCAGGCCCCTGCCATTGCCCAGAGTCAGGAGGATCCTGCAGTCAGTGGTAGGTTCAGGGGCTGAGTCTGCATCTGTGTCTGCATCAGCTCCAGGCTGTTGTATGTCATCCCATGGGCAATGATAACATGTGGAGTTTAGCCTTCTCTCTCACCTGTGACAGCCATCATGTCTCCAGTTCTGCCTCTCTCTGTGGCGCACGTACTGCTCTGTCTTTCTATCTTCCCTACCTCTCCATCACAGGTTTGTTCTTTGCAGCGATGTAGGCCCTGCCCTGGGCTGTGAGGCCAGGGTGGAGCTTGGGTGTCTTCTGTGGCCCAATATCTTAAAATTTTAAATTGAAAAAAAAATGACTACATACAAAACTTGAGTCCCTGGACAGTGGTGGTGCATGCCTTTAATTCCAGCACTCAGGAGGCAGAGACAGCAGATCTCTGTGAGTTCGAGGCTAGTCTGGTCTACAGAGTGAGTTCCAGGACAGGCTTCAAAGCCATAGAGAAACCCTGTCTCAAAAAGCAAAACAAACAAACAAAAATCTTGAATCACAGCAAAATCTATATTCCTTTATTTTGAGATAGGGTGTCAGGTAGCTCAGGCTGACCTTAAGTTCCACGTAGCCAAAAATGACATTGAACTTCTGATCCTTCTGTCTCTACTTGCAGAGAATGAGGATTGGGATTACAAGTGTGTGTTACTATGCCTGGTTTGTGTGGTCCTACAGACCAAACCCTCATGGATGAGTCAGGGAAAGGAACAGTGAAGGATGTTTGTGTATACTGCCTGCCCCAGAAGAAAAGAAGAGGATAAATGAGTCAGAGCACTATTGTAAGTGTTGCCATGGGGAACCATAATAAGCAGGGCTCATGGAGCTGTCGCTGCTACAAACCAGACGTATGGAAAGACAAGAATAAGGGAAAATGGTTAGGGTGGAGTCCTGCCTGTTTGAGCTCAGAGATGGGAGACAGTTTCCCTGGGGTTGGGTATGAGGAAAGGATTCAGTTTCCATGACCAAGCCTTGGGGAAGCATTTAGCTCCTTGATCCTTGTAATGTATAAATCTGTGATATGAAATGTATAGCACAAGCCTCTTTCCTCACTGTAACCCAATGTCTGAGCCCTCTGGAAAGATTCCCAGCAAGAGGGCCAAAGCCACCAGTGTAGGAACATCCTGCGTTGGATGGCCCTTCCTTCGATGGAGTCCCTTCTTCTTTTCAACTCCTCTAGCTCTGTTTTCTGTGGGATCTGTAAGTGTCCTGAATTTCTAACTAACCTAAACTCTTTAAATCTCCAATCCATCATTTCACTGGGCACTATGGCCTTGGTCTCTAGGTATATTCCATCCTTGATCTTGGGGACTCCTCAGTCCAAAGAACCCTAACCATCTTGCCCAGGATCTGGCCCACATTTACGGCTCCATCCTCATTTCTGAATCATTGGATCTGGACTTAAAAAGACTACTGGGGATGGGATGTGGGAGCCTGGAAATGATGGAGAACAACAGATGAGGAGGACCTTGTGTTCTGGCCGTGGCTTCCGGGGCTGGGGCTAGAGACACAATGGGAGGAATGGCAGTTCCCGTCTACTGTGTGGTTGGCCCTTTCTACATTTTTTCCTCCCTCCCTTCCATTCTTCCTCCCTCTTTCCCTTCCATGTCCCTAACTCCCATCCTTCTTCCCTTCTTTTCTTCCTCCCTCCTTGTGTAATACTGGAGATTGAATCTAGAGCCTTAGGTATGAAAGTGCTTTACCATTGAACTTTGGTTTTTCATTTGAAAGAAAATGGGATCTTGTTTATTCAGCTGGTCTTGAACTCCTGGGCTCTCTTGCTTTAGCTTCCAAGAAGTAGAGCTCTAGATGTGAACTACTGCAGATAGCTTCTTTGGACATTTCTGAGTGGCTCTTCTAACGCTAGGGCCTCTCCCATGTCAGTCCTTGCGGTACAAGAGGGTCCCTGCAAAGTGTTAGGTTCCTGGGTTAGTGTCAGATGGGCGTCTTTAGATTGAAGGATGCGCACTTCTAGCTTAACTTGTGAGGGATTTCTATCTAGAAAGTGCAGAGCCTCCAGCTGTGGGTCCAGCCAACTACAGATAAAAGAGCATTTCTGAAAAAGTTTCCTCTGCACCAAACATGACAGACATTTTTGGTCTCTTTCACAAATAACAGAGAATATCATCTAAATGGCATTTTCATTGTTAAGGTATTACAAATCACCAGAAGACTTTTTTTATAAATGGCTTTTAAAGACGGGGTTTCTCTGTGTAGCCTTGACTTTCCTGGAACTCATTCTGTAGACCACGCTGGCCCAGGCTGGCCTCGAACTCACAGAGATTCACCTACCTCTGCCTCCCGAGTGCTGGGATTAAAGATATGTGCCATACTGCCCAACACCAGAAGACTCTTAAGACTCTTGAGGATATATGTCACTTGAGGATATATGTCACTTTATAAGCCCCGAGTACATACGCATTTTGGTAGCTCTTGGGGAGTCTTGGAACCAGTCTCTTAAGACATTAAGGAATGGCTCCTGTGGGACAGGAGCTTTAGCACCAATTTCTGGCACAGAGCTCCCAATCCTGAGTAAGAGTGTTCTTCATTTTTCATAAGTGCTTATTTTTTGTCATTTTTGTACGTGTGCACATGTTCATACATGCATATGTGCATGCGTGCTGTGGCACACATGTAGAGGTCAGAAGGCAGTTTTTGAGAGATGGTCTTCATTGTCTGCCTTTCCCAGTGTTGTTCAGTGTACCCTAGGGTGGCTGGACCATGGGCTTCTACCTACCTAACCATAGCAATGCTGGAGTTACTGCATCTGGCTTTTTTTTTTTTTTAAAGGACCTCACTGGCTAGCCTGAAATTCAGTATGTAATCTAGACTGAATTCAGAGATCCATCTGTCTCTACTTTCTGAGTGCCAAGATCAAAGGCATCTGATATGCACCTGGCTTTTGCCAAGGGTTCCAGAGATAACACTCAGGTCATCAGGCTTGCATAGCAAGCACTTTTTACCCACAGAGCTATCCCTGGTTCCATAACACGCTCCTTTGACCATACCTGCGTGTGCTGAGATGATTCTTTGGGGAAGATGGGACTTATCACCAGAGGACCAACCATCTTATCTAAAGACAGGAACTTTGAGCTTCCCTACCCCATCTTAGGGAGGGAAAGAGGGTGTGTCAGTCACCAATGACCTATAATTCATCCAGACTTACTGCCTCAGCTGGTGTTCTGTTGCTGTGAAGAGACACCATGAAGCCGGGCGGTGGTGGCACACGCCTTTAATCCCAGCACTTGGGAGACAGAGGCAGGCGGATCTCTGTGAGTTTGAGGCCAGCCTGGTCTACAAGAGCTAGTTCCAGGACAGGAACCAAAAGCTACGGAGAAACCCTGTCTCGAAAAATCAAAAAAAAAAAAAAAAAAAAAAAAAAAAAAAAAAAAAAAAAAAAAAAAAAGAGACACCATGACCACAGCGACTCTTGTAACAGAAAACATTTAACTGGGGCTGACGTACAGTTTCAGAGGCTTAGGCGACTGTCATCATGGTGGCACGTGGACAGACGTGGTCTAAAGAAGTCGTTGGGAGCTCTGCATCCAGATCCACAGGCAGCAGGAAGAGAGAGACTCTGGATTTAGAGAGAATCCCTAAAGGCCACCCCCAGTGGGACACTTTCTCCAAAAAGGCCAAAGCTTCTAATCCTTTCAAGTAGTCCTGCTCCCTGGATGAGCCTGTGGGGCCGTTCTCACTCAAACCATCACACTTACCTACCTAATGAAACTTCCAGAAAAATTCCTAAGCCGTGTTTCTGGGGAGCTCCTGGGTTGGTGAATACATGGAGATTGTGGAAGAGGTGTGCACTCAGGGACACGCAAGACATTTGGTATGGATGCCTTCATGGATCTATCCGTATCACAGCATATTTTCACTGCCTTAATGATCCGGGTTCTCTCTGTTTGTCCCCTACTTCTCCCCAACCTCTGACAATTGCTGGTCTTTTTCTCCTGTCTCCAGATTTTTGCCTTTTCTAGAATGCTGTGTACTTGGAACAACAAGCAGCCTTTTAGATCAACGTCTTTCTGTTAGTAAACCCACCTAAGTTTCCCCCATGGCTGTCTGTCTCTCTCTCTCTCTCTTTTTAAGACAAGGCCTCACTATCTAGTCCTGGAACTCACTATGTAAATGAGGCTGACTTCAAACTTATGGAGATATACCTGTTTTGTTTCTAGGTTTAAAGACACGGCCACCATGCCAGCCCAAGTTTGAAAAAACAAAAACAAAAACATTTCATTCATGAAAGCTAGGAAAGTAACCTTCAGGCAAGTGGAAATGTGTGCTTGTGACCCCCTCCCCTGTTGCATGTACAAGGATAAGACAGGTGTACATTCGTGACAGCTCATGTGGGGCCACGAGCTGATAGGCCCACAATGGAAAGATTAATAATTGTGTGTCTACATGGCCAGTCCACAGGAGGAAGAGATCAAATTCATGCCCCTCACTAACAAAGCCCAAAAGTTCACAACAGCCAAGGAAAACAGATTTTCTGTTTCTGGAGTTCGTTTAAGAATTTGTTTGGTTAATGGAAAATTTAAGGACCAGTGCACTATCTCAGTGATTGTTCCCAGTCTCTGGTTTAGAAGAGGCAAACCATCACTGGGAACAGATTTCCAGGCTGAGTAGAAGATAACAAAGATAGCCCATTCCTTAGTTCAGATCTCACACCTGCCAAGATTCCCGTTCTGGCAAACTCAGATGCTCAAATGCCACACACTCCACCAGCTTTGTCCCTGCTAGGGCCTAAGGGCTGCGTGAGAAGTGAGAGTGCCCTTAATACATCAGACATCTGTCCTGGGCAGCAGACAAAGCAGCCCCCATGGTCAGTGGGCCTGGGTATAAGAGAAGCCAGGTTCCCAACAGGCCAGTTTGTAACCAAGCACCGTTACTCGCGTGCTTAGGGTTAAACTGTGAGGGCGGAATGTGTAAACGCTCAAGACTTCAGTAAGAATGAGCTTCCCGTAAAAAGGAAAAGATGAAGTCGGACCCAGGAATGCCATGCTTTCTGACTAATGAAAAGACTGTTTTAGGGCTGGAGGGTTGGCTCAGTGGTTAAGAGAATTTGTTGCTCTTGCAGAGGACCTCGGTTCTAGCACCCACATGATGGCTCACAGCTGTCTGCAGCTCCACTCCCAGGGAGAGCTGATGCCCTCTTCTGACCACCACAGGCACCAGACATTCTTGTGGTACACTTACGTGCATGCAGGCAGAACATTCATTCAGTAAGATAAAATAAATAAATCTAAAAAAAATTGTTTGTTTTGATTTTAAATGAAGACATAATAGAAAGGTAAGTGGAGGAGGAGGGCAGTTTCCTTGTGGGCTCTGTCCTGTGACACTCAAAGACCCAGAGGGGTCTTTCTCTCTCCTCCCTCACCCCCTCCCTTCCTCCCTTTCCAAAATCAGAAGTAAACAGTAGGAAGAAGCTCAGATCACCTGGGAGAAAGCTGGAATACTGAAAGGGAAGCAGGCCCCGAAGAGGCTACAGGAGCGCGGATGAGATTAAAACACCTTCCTGGGAATTTAGGAATAGGACAAAGTTGCTATTCATGAGAAGAAGAAAGCATCTCCAACAACAACAATAAAATGTCAGGATGGCTTGTTGCTTGTCTCGTATGTGTGGGAGCATGAGTTCAATACCCCCAGTCCCCCCCTCCACACACACACTGTAGGGGAGAAAGGGAAAGAACAGGTAAATACTACCAATATTCCCTACAGCATGGACAGTCCGTGACACTAAGCCTGGGGTGTTGTCTGTGTATCAAACACTCAGCAGAGAAAATCTGAAGAGCCAGAAAACGAATGGGTGGGTTCCTCAAGACAGGGTGGAAGTGAGGGAAGGAATATGAGGGGATGGACAGGTTCTAAAGCTTGGCTGATGGAGGAAGGTCATTTGTCAATAAACAAACTGCCTTGGCCCATTTGATAGGCCATCCCTTAGGTGGGTGGAGTAGACAGAATAGAATGCTGGGAGGAAGAGGAAGTGAGCTCAGATGCAGGGCAGCTCCTCTGAGAGACAGATGCCATGCTCTCCTCTCCAGAGCAGACGCGATGAAGCAAGCCGCCAGGTCAGACATGCTGACTCTTTCCTGGTAAGACTGATGCTACACAGATTATTAGAGATGGGTTGATCGGGATATGAGAATTAGCCAGTAAGGGCTAGAGCTAATGGGCCAAGCAGTGTTTAAAAGAATACAGTTTGTGTGTCGTTATTTCTGGTGTAAAGCTAGCCATGCAGGAGCCGGGCAGGACGAAAAGCAGGCCCGCAGCTCCTACTACACTCGGCTGTGGTGTTGTGGTGGCTCAACTCTATAAATCAGTCAAACGTCTTTAACTTTACCCCCAGAATGGGTGGATTGTGTGGAGAAGAGAGGTACAGACATCTCCTCACCCCCGGGATGTCTGGCACTGGTGAGATGACGCAGCAGAGGCAGGTGTGGCTCTGTGGAAGGCTGTGTGGTGGCAGGTTGGTGGGTTCCACTGCCCCTTGTCGGGCTTTTAGGAGGCTCTTCATTTTCAGAGCTGGAGATGAGACTCCTTTATCACCCTTCACAACAGATGCAGCATCCTTAGCCGCACCCTGCCCAGCCTGGCCTCAGGCTGCCCTGAGGCTGCCGGGATCCACAGGAGCCAGCTCTACTGGGCACATTTAGAAAGCAAAGAAAAACACTTCATCATAGGCTTTCACTTATCCTGTGTACCCCGACTATCACCACTGACATGAAGCTAGCAAGACAAATCTTTTGTGGCATTCGGGCTCAAAATTGGGGCCTTTTGCATTCCACTCACGTGCTCTACCACTGAGCCACATCCCCGACACCTTCAATATAACAATTATTTGATCAATCAATTAATGTGTTTATTAGAAAGGGAATGTCCCATATTGGTTTACACAATTCCTGTGGAATAGTCCAACAATGTCTGGCTGCTGCTGTGGGATGATGCTCTTGTACCCTGTAAAGATTTGTCACTTGTACTGGTTTAATAAAATGCTGATTGACCAGTAGCCAGGTAGAAAGTATAGGGGGGCAACCAGACTAGGAAAATTCTGCAACGAGGAAAGACTCAGTCTGCAGTGGCCATCCAGATGCAGAGGAAGCAAGATGAACATGCTGCACTGAGAAAAAGTACCTAGTCACGTGACTAAACATAGAAAAGGATTATGGATTAATTTAAGTTGTAAAAGCTAGTTAATAATAAGCCTGAGGTAATAGACAAAACAGTTTATAATTAATATAAGCCTCTGTGTGTTTCTTTGGAACTGAATGGCTTGGGGCCAGGCAGGACAGAAATTTCCGTCTACAGTCTGCATACTGGAGGGGCTGAGAACCAGTAGCTGGTGATCCATAAGGCTGAATCCTCAACAATTCAACCTGATGTTAAGGGCTGGGAGGATTTCTCAAGAGTCGCTGGCCTTCAGTCCACAGGAGAAGTCTGAAGGATAGGATGGTAGCAATTGTGTCCGCAACAGAGTAGATGCAAGGACTGGAAGTGGACAGGCAAAAACAGCCCATTTGTTTATGGAGACAAGGCTTACATTGTTGCTAAGGGTGGCCCAGAACTTCCTTTAGAACCCAGCTGCTCTAGAACTTCTGGGATTATAGTTGTGACCCACCATGCCTGGTTCAATATAACAATAATAGCTGGGTGATGGTGGCGCACGCCTTTAATCCCAGCACTCGGGAGGCAGAGGCAGGCGGATCTCTGTGAGTTCGAGACCAGCCTGGTCTACAGAGCTAGTTCCAGGACAGGCTCCAAAGCCACAGAGAAACCCTGTCTTGAAAAACAACAACAACAACAAAAAAACCCAAAACAATCAATATAACAATAATAATATTATTATTTCTGTGTGTGTATTTTATATGTATATGAGTGACCATATATGTGTGTAGAGAGCTGCGTGGAGTCACACCAGATGGCGACGTGTAGAGAGCTGCGTGGAGCGGCACCTGATGGTGCTGGCTTCCGCCCTCCGCGATCCCGAAAGCGAGTGCTCTCTGTAATAATCAATTCCTTATGGCTAAGGCCTGCCTTATGCTATTATCACGCAATTATCATCAGCTGCTTGCATATGCGTGGACCTATGAATAGTGCCCACGTGGCAATCCGGGGTTGGCGGCCCGTGCCTATTTAAGGGCTGGGAGTGGTTTGCCTGGGGAGAGAGAGAGAGAGAGAAAAGGAAAGAGAAAAAAGTTGTGAATAAAGTTCTGAATAAACTGCTTAGCAAGAAGAGCTCCCGTGTTGCGTCTTCCTTGTTGGCCGAGGAAGGCCGCGACATATGTGTGTGTAATGGTAGTAGTTTCTCGTTGGTTGCCAGCCTGCAAATCATGACACGGAGACTTTTTATTAGTTATGAAAGCTCACCCTTAGCTTAGGCTTGTCCCACTAGCTCTTATAACTTAAATTAACCCATTTATAGTAATCTACGTTCTGCCACATGGCTCGTTTACCTAATGTTTCCCTACTGTCCTTGCTGCTTCCTCCACATCTGGCGATTCTGCTTTCATCCCAAAGCTCTCCCTGTCCAGAAGTCCTGTCTGTCTATACCTCCTGCCTTGCTATTATTTGGTTTATTCATTTGATTTTATGTGACTGTGTTGCCTACATGTATGTGTGTACATACACTGCATGCATGCTTGGTGTCCATGGAGGTCAGAGTTCCAGATGGTTGTGAGGTACCATGTGGGTAACGGAAGTTGAACCTCAGACCTCTGAGAGAGCTCAACAAATGCTCTTGTTGGCTGAGCCATCTCTCTACCCCTTAGGTGACTTAGTGTGTTCTACTGGGCTCAGAACATGTTAGTCTGAGCGATGTTCCCATCCTCATTAGGTGACTTATGAACTGCATGAACTTGGACTCAGCTCCTAATCTCACAGACCTCAGTGGGTCCTGGGGATTGAACTCAGGTCATTGGGCTGGTGGTAAATGCCTTTTCTCACCAGCCAGAGACCCCTGTCTCTTAGAAAATAAATACAATGTAAGTGATATAGATTGTCACTTTAAAAGTTATTTCCCGACTACCTTCTGTGTGCTAGGCCTTGTTCCAGATGCCTGGCTGTGCCCATGAACCTCACAATCCAGATAGCTGCCGCCTCATCTGCTCTTGAGACAATTTATAGGTCATACACAAAATGTGCACACGGCTCAGCCTGGCCCCAGTGGCTGCTGCTTCATCCTTGTTCTCTCCTCCTCTATAGTGTGTCTCCCATGACAACCAAGATAAACATGTTCCCATAAAGGAGGGGGCCTGTGAATCCTTGAACGTGCTGGCGAGAGTAAAGACAGAGGGCTGACTGGGCGGAGAAGGGCTCTGAGTGCACAGTCGCAGGGTCAAGTCAACCATGAAATTAGCAAGGAGCTCATCTGACTTCCTTCCATTCAGACCTCTGTGGCTGGGCTTCATGTCTGCTGAGATAAATGTCTCCCATGGGGTTACCCTGTGTCTTCAAGGGAAGCATTCCTTCTTGGAGTCACTATTTTCAATGCTAAACAGAATGCAGGATTCTGCTGCTGACCCAGCCCTGATGGTCCCTGCGTTAGAGGTCTCCCCTCTCCTCCAGATGAAGAGCATAGATGAGCTCTTCTACTGTGCACCAAGCTCAGCTTGGTTCCCTCCACCTGCCCTATTGCCAGGACTCCTGGGAAGAAGCCGGAGGCAGGGGACACAAATCTTTGCTAAGTGGCTCTGCCCTGCCCCCACCTCTTGCACCCATCTCTGATCATTGTGCCCAGCCTCAGCCTCTGACCAGATAGTGGGCATTGTTCCTACTTCACATCCAAATAGAACCCTTAGCTTCCACCTTCCCAAATAGGCAGCCGAACAATCCCATCCATATGGAACAGCCCTAGACGTGGAGGAGAGCAGTTGACCTTGTCGAAACAGCCAAGAAGGTCACTTCCAGCGGTTAGTTTCTGTAGGTCTCCAGATGTGCTGGTTAACTTCCTCCTGCGAGAAGGTGATGAAGTTGGTAGGATCTGAGCCACTCGGCCTGATATCTCAGCAACCTTCCCTGGCCACTGCATCACCCACCCTTCCCCTGACACTCCCTGCCTCTGCACCTTGGGACTTGTTCTTTCTAGTTGTTTCCATGGGAGCATAGTACACTTCTCCTCCCTTCAACAGAAGTGGAAGGCGCCTTGTACTCACACCGTCCGGCCAAGGCGTGCTGATGGAACAAATGCCCCACACTTCAGCCGGCTTCTGACCTGCAAGAATACTGCTCACCACACCCAAAGTTTCCTATGACAGTCTCAGCTCCACACAAGTCTGCAGTATCAGAGGCTCAGGGTGAAGATGCAGGCCACACCCGGAGCCAGCGGGGCTTGTGGGAAAGGGAGGAGAGCAATGGGTGACAACACTGTCTCCCTCTGCTCTGCCCAGAGGAGGAAGAGGCCACCTCTCCTTGTTTCTCTTTGGTCAAAGCAACCTCATCATCAACATCTGTTATGGGTACAATGTAGGTTCTGATGGGGAGGAGCTGCTAGAGGAACCCAGAGCCAACTGTGCCATCCACAGCAGGTCATTCTCGGATAAAAACCACTGCATCATGTAGGTGTAGACAAAAACCAGGGGCCTGGTGAGCAACCATCCACTCCAGCATGGAGAGAACCAGAGTGATCTGGAATGTAACAGTAATTGCAGCTCTAAGGTGGGGGGCAGAGGGACACAGGCTGCTCAGAGAAACAGCTGGAAGGCAGAAGAACTCAGGAGACAGTGAGGAGGGCGGGTACCCCCAGGAAAGGTGACCAGAGAAGGGGATGAAGTAGCCCCAGGAGGCGAGGATGAGCACAGTGTCTGCTGGGCCAGTCTCACCTTATGCCCACAGCAGCCACTAGCCTGCTTCTAGCCACCACCCCATGAGCTTGCTTAGGGTAGAGTAGATTCTGTGTTGGTGGGACCTGGCCTCCTTAGTCTCACTTTCTGTCCATGATCCAGGGCTCCCAGAAGGTAGTCCAGCTGCTCACATGAAGGAGACAGAATCAGCTTCTCAAGGCCAGAGACTTTCTTCACAGTGCTTCCTGGACCCAGGGGACTGAGGACTTCTCCCACTTGCTGTAGAGAATGAACTTCAGCCTTTCCCCAGATACCAGCTCAGGATGCTCGCGAAGGACAAGGCCCATCCTCAACCCAGACATGGCACCTAGGCCCTCTAGCCCACAGCTGGGAGAGTAAGCTCACACCGTTGCTCTTTCTGGGGATATCTGTGGCTCTGGGAACTCTCAGCGACCCTGGGTTCACCAAGAAGGTAGGGTGTAGGGCAGCCTCAGCTGGAGTAGGAGAAGGTCTGTTATAAGCTAGCCGGGCGATGGTGGCGCACGCCTTTAATCCCAGCACTCGGGAGGCAGAGGCAGGCGGATCTCTGTGAGTTCGAGACCAGCCTGGTCTACAGAGCTAGTTCCAGGAAAGGCTCCAAAGCCACAGAGAAACCCTGTCTCGAAAAACCAAAAAAAAAAAAAAAAAAAAAAAAAAAAAGATCATCAGCTATAGGGGGCTGCTACAGTAGCATCACTTCCTGACTCTACGAACAGGAAGAAGCATGCTGAGCCCTCAGGTCATCACAGGGGTTGGCCAACACTTTGTGTGTATCACAGGGTATAAGTAGAAGGAGCAGTGGACTCAGAGCCATGGGTCTTAAGTTCAAGCCCTGTCTCTGCTGTTCATGACTCTTTGTCTCTGGGGAACCAACTCAGCTGAGCGTCTGTGACATTGGGTGGAACTGCCTTCATCAAGACAGAAGTCTTCTTGTCTTCTTGATTCCCTACACATGGGGCACTGGGTCCTGACTGAATGTGTCACACTCCTGTTTCAGGAAGGAACATACGGCCCTCCATAGACATCACAGGCTACAGTCCTGAAGGAACGCCATTTGATGGACTTGTTCCGTCCCTGACCTACGGACCCCAGCAATGTGGTGGCGCAAATGAATGTAGACAGATTATATAGATATATACAGCTTTAATAAGGAAATAAACTTACAGGACCACAGGTTCCCGCGGTGTACCGGAAAAGCGGAGCAAAAGAAAAAAGGGCTGCTGGGCTCAGGCCCGGCAGATTTATCCGTAAACATTAGCCCGAGGCGAACACGCCCCCAATGGGTGGGGCTATGTCCCTACACAGCAACCCCTCGGCAGACTCCTGAAGGGCAGTGAAGAAGCAGGAGTGCTCAGCAGTCTTGGGAGTGCTCCCCCAACCCTTCCTGATTCCAATGAGACAGGAGAGCACATCTGGCCCTCCTGAGGGGCTGGGAAGAGTCAGGAGACAGCAGTGCAGGCTCCTCACAACCCTGCTCCGTGCTTCTGCACACAAAAGATCTGGACACCGGCATCTTAGCGTTAGGAAGTGAGCATTGGGCTGGGTGTGGTAGCAGAGGCAAAAGGATCATGAGTTCAAGACCAGGCTGGGCCACACAGTGAGACCCTGCCTCAAAACTCTATTGTGTTACAAATAAATCACACACCTCACAAGCAAGCAATAAGCAAAGATATAAAATGGCTCTCTCTCTCTCTCACACGCACGCACACACACACACACACATACACACATACACACACACACACACTGTGTGTGAATTTGCTTCTCTGTTACTGTAATAAGATGCCCGATGGAAGCAACTTAATGGAGAAAGCACTTATTTGGCTCCCAGTTCCAGGCACAGAACTCTCGGCAGAGAGGGATGGCAAGGCTGCAGGAAGTTGAAGCAGCTGGTCACATGACATCCAGTCAGGATCCAAGGGAAGTTCATCCAATGCATGCCTGCTTGGCTCATCTAGCCTTCTCTTTGCGTAGACAGGTTAGGATCTGCTGCGCAGGGAATGGTGCCACCCACAGTGGGGAGGTCTTCCTGTTAAGCAAGATCCCCTCATCCCCTGCCCTGCCCCCACCTCCAGATATGCCACAGGCCAACCTAATCCAGATTATCCCTCATTGAGACACTCTGCCCAGGAAGTTCTAGGTTATGTGAAACAGATAATTAACACACACACACACACACACACACACACTGAAGTTAACCAAGTGAAACGTGTCTTTGGGGAAAGACAAAGTGACCAATTTTTAAGCCCATGACAAAGCAGCTACTGAGCAGGCAGACACTTCCGTTCACCTGTGTTCATGCTTCCCCGAGAGTGGAAAAAGTTGAAGGGGAAAAGGGAGGGGTGAAGTAAGGTAATTTTATTTCAATTAAAAGCATATGAAAACAATCAATTAAAAATTTTACAAAACTATGACAAGCCAGGCTGGTGGCACATACTTTTAATCTTATTGATAACCTCTTTTTCTTGATTATTATTGTTACACACATATATGTAAATGTATGCAAAACTATGTAAATACAACATGCTGAGTGCATTTTTGTGGTTAATGTATAAATAGTTTCAGGGCTGACCACTATGTATTCACAACCAAGAAGAAGGCTCATGCCTGGGAGAAGCTAACTCTCCTCCCAGCAATCATTAGTTGCCTGTAGTTTTGTCTAGGAGTGGGACCCCGTGAAAAGTTTTCTCTTCCAGTCTTATCTGTGCACTCATTTCTAGGAAAGACTGTTTCACAGCGGACTTCCTGGTACTCTGGCTTTTACAGCCTTTCAGCCCCTGCTTCCACAGTTCCTGAGCCACAGATGCAGGGGCTGTGGTACACAGACACATCCTTTAGGACTGAGCTGTCTACATGGGGGTTTCCTGTGATGGTCTCCACTTGCTGCACTTATCTGTGGGCATAAGGATACGATTTAGGATGCGGTAAGGAATGCATCCTTACACTTAGGAAATAGTAAGGAATTGCATCCTTACACTTTGCTCACATAGCAAAGTGGCGATAGTAGGTGCTTTGCTAAGGCCCTGGGAAGCTAGGGAATCTAAATGGACTAGAGAGTTCTAAATAGAATAAATAAAAATACTTAAGAAATACCTCAAAAAGTGTTTATCGTTCTTTGCAATTAGAAAAATACAAATTAGAACAATTTTGAGGGGCTGGAGAGATGGCTCAGTGGTTAAGAGCATTGCCTGCTCTTCCAAAGGTCCTGAGTTCAATTCCCAGCAACCACATGGTGGCTCACAACCATCTGAAATGCGATCTGTATGCTCTCTTCTGGCCTGCAGGCAGACACACAGAATATTGTACACATAATAAATAAATAAATAATTAAAAGAAAAGAACAATTTTGGATCTCATCTCAGCCAGAGTGGCTAAGATCAACAGAACAGCTGGCAACCAATGCTGCTGAAACTATGAGGAAGGGGGCCTCATTCCCTGTTGGTGGGAGGGGGCCTCAATCCCTGTTGGTGGGAGGGGCCTCATTCCCTGTTGGTGGGAGGGACCTCATTCCCTGTTGGTGGGAGGGGCCTCATTCCCTGTTGGTGGGAGGGACCTCATTCATTGGTGGGACTGCAAATTGGCGCAGCCATTCTGGCAATCAATATGGAGAATACTCAAAAAATAAATCTCTCCAGTTATACTACTCCCTGGCAATATGCCCAAAGGACTTCACCTCCTACGCCACAGATACTTGCTTAGCCATGTTCATAGCTGCTCTATTCACAGTGGTCAAGAAATGGAAACAAACTAAATGTTCAGCAGATGGATGGAAATGGAGTGCATGTACACTATGGAATACTATTCAGCTAAAGAAAAATGAAGTCATGAAATGTGTGGTTAAATGGACGGAGCTGGAAGAGATTGTACTGAGGGAGGTACTGCAGACCCCCAAAGAAAGGCTTCACATCCTCGCTCACCTGCAGATCCTCAGATGTGAGTCTACATGGAGCAACCAGAATATAAAGGGACCATAAGTGGGGTTGGATTGGGGGCCTTGGAGGAGTTGGGCCTAGGAGGGGAATAGTGGTATGCAGATGTTTGAAGAGGGAAATGGGAAAATGGGAGGGAACTCCAACTAGAGAGGAGGGAGGAGTTCAACACAGGAAAGGAGGGAGGAGGAGCACCAAGACTGTCTAATAAAGCCACAAGGAACATACTATTTCATATATCTACCTAAAATAATACATAATGCATATACATGTACATACACAGTTAAGATAGTTAGACTAACAGTGCTCCTCTCAAGAACCACAGAGTAATTTATCTATTTGATGTGTATAGGTGTTTTGCCTGCATGTATGTTTGTGTACAGTCTTCATACCTGATATCTGTATTAGCCAGAAGAGGTTGCCAGATTTCCTGAAACTAGAGTTACAGATGATTGTGAGCTGTCATGTGGGTGCTGGGACTTGAACCGGCATTCTCTGTAATAGCAGCCAGTGCTCTTAACCACTGAGTCATCTCTCTAGTCCCAAATTGCCATAGTTTGGATAATCACATTGGCTTTGTTTAGCGCTGTGAGATAGCTGTTTTCTTAGGATATTACAAACCTCGTCAGTCAGTGTGGTATCTCTTCTTCCAGGGATGGATATTGAATTCAGGTCTCATGCACGCAAGGCAAACACTCTACCAGCTGAGCTGTGGCTTCCAGTTTTTAAACGAACCATTTTGTTTGTTTTGAATCAGTCTCATTATGCAGTCCTGGCTATCTTGTGATTCACTTTGTATATCAGGCTGGCCTCAAACACTCAGAGTTCCAGGGTACTGTGCTGGGATTAAAGGTGTGTGTCATCACCCTGAAAGATCCAGATAAATCCAGACCCCTTTAGCAGGAAAAATAGAGCCCAAAATCTAGGTTAACTGGTTCAGTGACTGTTTCAGGAACTAGCTGAAGATAAAGTTAGATTATAATCTTGAGAATAATCTTGAGAAACAGGGAGTTACCCCCTTGTGATTATCACTGGTATTTTCGGAATTTTTCAATAATCACTGGTATTTTTGGAATTTTCCAATGGCGCCTTCTCTACCCCCTTTGAATTACTGGGTTGTGGTTTCTTCCCTTAAACACCCCTTCTCCCAGCTACTCGGGGTCGAACTCTCTGCCCCTGCATGGGAAATGAGTTTCTGCCCCAGTGCACTGGTTCCTGTCCTGTCAATAAACTTCGTGTGATTGCAGCAAGGACAGTCTCTCATGAGTTCCTGGAGGGTCGGGTTATTCCGAGACTTGAGTGAGAGTCTCCCCACTCTGGAGGTCTTTCAACCCCTGGTCACTTTTTAAGAAGCTCCTAAATGTAGTAGCCAGTTTTAGGTCACTGTTCTCTTCCAAAATGAATATTTTTAAATGTATTTTTACATATTGTTTCAATTACAGTAGTTTACTATGTCTATTGTTAATTAAACTTCTTTGGCAGTTCCATATGTTTATATGATGCAATCTGATTACACTAACTCCTCTTTTATTTCCATTCCACCCTGTCAACCTCTCCTCCTCTCTACAGATCCCTTTCTCATATTCTCGCCTTTTATTTTCTGACCCGCTGAGTGTGATCAGGGCCATCAGTGTGAGCATGGTTTTGAGACTATCCACTGGAGACAATGAGTTCCTCAGTGGGTACGCAACAGAAGATACTGACCCCTCGCCAAATCTATTCATAGCCAATAGTTCAACAAGGAAGACTGGAACCCCACTGTCTCCCCCCATGCACACCGGACTGTTGACAAGGCCAGTCTTGCTGAGGTCCAGGCAGCTTCTGTGAGCTCAGGATTGCAATGGCTGTCATACCCTGAAGGTGACACGTGGCAGGCCCTCTCTCTGTCTTCCAGCTCTTAGGATTTTCTGTGCCTCTTTTGTGATGTGGTTTATCATCTATTTTGTGTGTCACGGAATTCTTATCTCACCCTTCTTTTTGATGTCTGCCTTTGCTGTTCCCACACATTTCCACCTTCACGTGTTAACCTGTCAGTCACACAGGGAAATTTCTATTTGATGGTAAACTGGAAAAGTTGACATTTGTATCGTATTTAATTCTCCAATCAAGGAACATGACCTATTTTATCTATTCCTACAGTTTCCGGTAAAATGCCTGTGAGTTGATTTGTACTCTTATCTGTGTAGATCCTGCCCATTTTGTTGGATTTACCCCAGTTGTGGTGTTGAGTTCCTGTCATGATTGACACCTGTCTTTGTATATTAGGACTCACCATAGCTGATAGCTGCGAGGTTTGCTGCAGGCAGGCAGACCCTTAATGGATTTGATTTGTTTTGTTTTGTGACCTAGTTTTTCTTTAGGTTGTTAGTTCCATTTTCTAGACAGAGAGTTCCATTGTTTGACAGCGTTTCAGGGTAAATCCCGACTTCCCTTCATTTCCTAACCTGTCATTTCTGTCTGTTGTGACTTTCTCATTTGTTTGGATTATTTTGTGTAATTAAAAATAGATCTTACTTTAAATCACCATTTTTTCCCCTGAGGTGCTCTTTTTTTTATTTTTTATTGAAAGAAAAAAAAATTTCCGCCTCCTCCCAGCCTCCCACTCCCCTCCCCTTCCTCCCACTCCTCTCCCCCTCCCCCCACTCCTTTCCCCCTCCCTCTCCAGTCCAAAGAGCAGTCAGGGTTTCCTGCACTGTGGGAAATCCAAGGTCCTCCCCCCTCCATCTAGGTCTAGGAAGGTGAGCATCCAAACTGGCTAGGCTCCCACAAAGCCAGAACATGAAGTAGGATCAAAACCCAGTGCCATTGTCCTTGGCTTCTCATCAGCTCTCATTGTCCGCCATGTTCAGAGAGTCCGGTTTTATCCCATGCTTTTTCAGTTCCAGTCCAGCTGGCCTTGGTGAGCTCCCAATAGATCAGCCCCACCCTCTCAGTGGGTGGGTGCACCCCTCGCAGTCCTGACTTTCTTGCTATGTTCTCCTTCTTTCTGCTCCTCATTGGGTCCTTGGGAGCTCATTCCGGTGCTCCAATGTGGGTCTCTGTCTCTGTCTTCATCCATAGCCAGATGAAGGTTCTATGGTGATATGCAAGATATTCATCAGTATGGCTATAGGATAGGGCCATTTCAGGTTCCCTATCCTCAGCTGTTCAAGGAACTAACTGGGGACATCCCCCTGGGCACCTGGGAGCCCCTCTAGGTTCAAGTCTCTTGCCAACCCTAAGATGGCTCCCTTAATTAAGATATATGCTTCCCTGCTCCCATATCCATCCTTCCTTTATCCCTACCATCCCAATTCCCCAAGTTCCCCCCATCCTCCCCTTCTCACTTTTCTCTCCCCATCTCCCCTTACCCCTATCCCACCCCACCCCAAAGATCCCAATTTTTTGCCTGGCAATCTTGTCTATTTCCCATATCCAGGAGGATAACTATATGTTTTTCTTTGGGTTCACCTTCTTATTTAGCTTCTTTAGGCCATGGTGATCCGATAAAACACAGGTGGTTACTAATATTTTTTTGTAACCTTGGAAGTTTGCTCTGTTACCGAGTATGTGGTCAGTTTTCGAGAAGGTTCCATGAGCTGCAGAGAAGAAGGTGTATTCTTTCCTATTTGGGTGGAATGTTCTATAGATGTCTGTTAAGTCCATTTGATTCATTACCTCCATTAATTCTCTTATTTCTCTGTTAGGTTTCTGTCTGATTGACCTGTCCATTGGTGAGAGAGGAGTGTTGAAGTCTCCTACTATTAGTGTGAGCAGTTTGATGACTGCCTTGAGTTTTAGCAATGTTTCTTTTACATAAGTGGGTGCTTTTATATTAGGGGCATAGATATTCAGGATTGAGACTTCATCCTGATGAATTGTTCCTGTTATGAGTATAAAATGTCCCTCTCCATCTCTTCTAATTGATTTAAGTTTGAAGTCAACTTTGTTAGAAATTAGTATGGCCACACCTGCTTGTTTCTTAGGTCCATTTGCTTGATAAGCCTTTTCCCAGCCCTTTACTCTGAGTAGGTGCCTGTCTTTGTGGTTGAGGTGTGTTTCTTGTAAACAGCAGAATGTTGGATTCTGTTTTCGTATCCAATCTGTTAGCCTGTGCCTTTTTATAGGTGAGTTGAGTCCATTGACATTAAGTGATGTTATTGACCAGTGGTTGTTAATTCTGGTCACTTTTTTGGTAGTAGAGTTTGTGTGTTTCCCTTCTTCGGGTTGTGCTAGTGAAGGGTCTCTAGATGTCTGAGTTATTGTGGGCATTGTTGGACTCCTTGGTTTGTGATTTTTCCTTCTATTACTTTCTGTAAGGCTGGATTTGTGGCTATGTATTGTTTAAATTTGTTTTTATCCTGGAAAATTTTGTTTTCTCCATTTATAGTGAACGAAAGCTTGGCTGGGTATAGTAGTCTGGGCTTGCATCCATGGTCTCTTAGTTTCTGCAGTACCTCTATCCAGGACCTTCTGGCTTTCATGGTTTCCATAGAGAAGTCAGGTGTAAGTCTGATAGGTTTACCTTTATAAGTAACTTGGCCTTTTGCCTTTGCAGCTCTTAATATTCTTTCTTTATTCTGTATGCTTTCTGTTTTGATTATTATATGGCGAGGGGATGTATTTTTTTGATCCAGTCTATTCTGTGTTCTGTATGCTTCTTGAACCTTCATAGGTATATCTTTCTTTAGGTTGGGAAAGTTTTCTTCTATAATTTTATTAAATATATTTTCTGGACCGTTGAGCTGCACTTCTCCTTCTTCTACTCCTATTATTCTTAGGTTTGGTCTTTTTATTGTGTCCCAGATTTCCTGAATGTTTTGTGATGAGAGTTTGTTGGATTTGCTGTTTTCTTTGATCAGTGCGTTTATTTTCTCTATGGTATCTTCAGAATCTGAGACTTTTTCTTCTATCTCTTGTATTCTGTTGGTTATGCTTGTTTCTGTAGTCTCTGCTCGTTGACCTATATTTTCCATGTCCAGCCGGCCCTCTGTTTGTGTTTTCTTCCTTCCCTCCATTTCAGTTTTCAAGTCTTGAACTGTTTCCATTATCTGTTTGATTGTTTTTCCTTGGTTTCCTAGGGTATCATTCACTGATTTACTCAATTCTTCAAACTTTCTGTTATACTTCTCATCCATTTCTATAAGGGTGTTTTTTATATGCTGTTTAAGGGCCTCTATCACTTTCATAAAGTCAAGTTTTTCTACTTCTTCTTGATTAAGGTGTTCATGTCCTCCTGTTGTAAGGTCGCTGGGTTCTGGTGGTTTCATGTTGTTTTTCAGATTGTTGGGTGAATTCTTGCATTGGTGCCTGCCCATCTCTTCCTCCGAATGCTCCCCTATGGATCTTCTTTTACAGGATCAGGTCTCCTTACCCACTGATATACCTTCCCAGTGATGGCTCTCCTGGTGCCTAGATTGGATCTCTGTGCTGGTTGCGTAGCTCGTAAACAAAGGGCCTACCTTGCTTGCTGCAGGCAGGCTATTGCTCTCACGATTCGGTCCCAGCGCCCAAACAGGCTGAGCTGGGTGATGTTATGTGCCCGAAGAGGGAAAGGCTTAAATCACCATTTTTTTTTTTTTTATGAACAGGAAATTACCCACAGAGGTTTTAAACCCCACTCTCAGAGTTAGCACTTGTTTTTGGTTTTTTTTGTTGTTGTATTTTTGTTTGTGTGTGTGTGTGTGTGTGTGTGTGTGTGTGTGTGTGTGAGAGAGAGAGAGAGAGAGAGAGAGAGAGAGAGAGAGAGAGAGAGAGAGAGATCCTAGGGAGAGTTTTGAGTAGACTAGGCAAGAACTCTACTGAGCTAGAACCCAGCTTTTAGTCCAAGCTTTTCTTTTGGTTTTGAAATGGGATCTTACTATGTGACCCAGGCTGTCCCCAACTCACAGTCTCCCGAGAGCTGAGATTACACTTGTGCACCTCCAAGGTGGTTTTGTTGTTGTTTTCAGTGTTAGAATTAAACTCAGTTTAGCAGTCCACTGAAAAGCTACATCCTACTCCCAAGCCAGACAATCTTTGAAAATTCTTCAGGCAGCTTTGTTGTTGACACTCAGTGTGTCTGTAGCCTGGCTGGACTGGAAATCAGCAGTGACTCAAGGCTCCCTCTCCCCAGCCACAGTCCTGCTCAGCCTCCTGGGTGCTAGGATTACAGGCATCAGCCTTTGGGCTTTCCAGGTAACTTTGATGCCTCTTTAAGTTGAGGTCCTGACTTGAGGTTGACGGGCCCTGTCAGGTTGTATTTTTGTTTCTTCCCACTTCTTTGGGAATGCTGGGAACTTCTCTTGCAGATGTTTTGACTTCAGCCCTCCATGGTGTATGCATTAGGTCTTTTTTTTTCCTTCACTGAAGTTTCCTTTCTCCTTGCTTATTGCTAGTCCTAATACATGGGACAGTTTCTAGGACTTGAAGAGCATTAAATACATATTGGCTGTTCATGTATAGATTAAATGCCTTATTTGCAAAAATCTGAAACACTATAGCCACAGCTTGCAGCTCAACTATTTAAGGTGAGGCCAGTTCTGTCTGTACTACATGTTCTTCTCCATTAATAACATGTGTAGCTCTCCCACTGGAAGAACCAGCTATAAAAATTAACATAGCATCCTTTTAAGGATCTTTTGCTATAACTTTAAGGAAGATAAAGGAATGTAGTTGTGTGAATTACAGCACCGGATATGCTGGGAAAAGTTTATTAATCTGGTTTTCAAATTGAGTAAATATAATTGTCCAAGAATCACTACTTTGAAATAACCAATTAATCTGTTGTTTAGTGTAAGGAATATTGATCACAGCAGGTTCTCTGCCAAAATATTGCCTAGATTCCATCCTGCTCTTCTGTGCTAAGCAAGCTACTGCTTCAAAATAAGGGTTTTATATCCTAACTAATGAAACAGGAAGGTGCAGCCATAGAAGTTGACTGTTTTGCTCTAACACTGCTGTAAGAATAAGTTTTGTAAGTAATATACATGCTTGCCAAGGCTGACCACAATTAATGTAATGGACTTGCTGTTTCTGTATAGCATACTTTACCGGTGTGAGTACCTATCTGGCAGTTTCTGTAAGCTATCTAGTGGAACTTGGATCACTGCTCCATTGAAGAATTTCACTTAGTGGTTCAAGATCCCCCATAGGATATTTTAAATAAGGTTTTTAATCATTGGATATTTTTTTAAAAGTTTGTAAGCTATCTTTCTAATCCAAGTTGAAAGTCTGCCTAGCTGACAGGCTTAACTTGCTCATTTACATTTTCACAGACTCTTGACTGGCTGAAGCTGCAGTTTCCTGAGGCAATTCTTTTGCAGCTTGGCTGTCAGGTTAGGCTAGGCTCTTAGCTGAAACTGGGACCTGTGATGGGACATGAGCCATGCTCCCTCTGCCACTTGGCTGTCCTACCTGGGTACTTGGGATCAGGCAGTCAGTCCCTCATTGCATGCTCTGCCTGGGCAGGGCACAGGCTATGTTCAGTGGTCCTGCTATAGACCATAACTGGCTGGCAAAGTTAGCTCAGGTTCTCAGGTGTCTGCCACTGCAGTGGCTTTGAGATTGCCGTGTGAGACCACAAGCTTAGGCAGTTATAACCACGCCAATTTTTACTATCCTTGTTTTTATTTTTAAATTTTTATTTAAAATTAGAATTCCTGAATCTTTTCCTCTGTTAAAAGCCATAGATTTATCCATAGGCTTCTTGGCTCATGGGTCAATTAGCCTCCAGGCATTTCCATTGACTGACTCTGAGTGCTGACCATGGGTATATAGCCAGCTCAGGGGTAGGAATATAATATTTACAAACTCTAGAAATCTCTGCCTTTGTTTTTGCTTCACTGCAGCTCCTCTAACTATCAAAATACATCCAAGCAACTGTACAGACAGTTGAATACTATATCCTTGTCCCATATTTACAAATAGTTACAGTTTCACTCCTGATTTTTTTTGCCCTCCTTTTCTCTTTCTTCTTTTTTTTAATTATCTATTTATTTCCGAGCACTCATTACTTATCTCTCCACCTGTGGTGCAATTTTCTTGCAGATTCCCTCACATACTGTGTGTTTCGGGGTTCACTGGTCAGCCCCATGTTTCAGCATCATTTGTGGATTGACTGCACCATGTTGGGCTGCCATTTGTTGGGGATCAGCCTCAACAAAAATCTCTTTCGCCAGGGTAGAGGCATGGGGATTTAGAAATATAGTAAAGAATATGAAGATGGAATGAAAAGAATAGAATGGAGAAACATAGAATAGTATCAGGAGCGAATTCCAGTGAGTACTGAAAATTCACCTGTGTTTAATTTCCAACTGTTTAATTTCCCCTGACCACAAAAGGTAGGAGTAAGACAAAAGTCTTCAAAAACAGGATACAAGGAAATGAACATACCAATTGAAGGTCTCAGGCTATATCCATAGTTAAACATTCTGTTGCTAGAACAAAACAAGTCATGACCACACTCTAGACCAAAATATTCTGTAGGCAAACCACTCCCTGGGTGAAATCCAAAGTTATCACCATAAGGGATCTGAAGCCTTAGTTGGATCCTAGACTTTTGTTTGAAGTAGGAACTATCTACTTGTCTATTCCTGGAGGCCAAGGTAAAAGATCTGGCTATTAGCCACACCTGTTGACAATAACCTTGAGAGAGCAGATCTCCACTAAGAATCTAGGTTGGGACCTTTGTTTGAGGTAGAAACACAATAACCTTGAAGGAAGAGAAGAAAGTTCTAACTCTCTGACCTTTGGTCAATGTGGAAACAGGCTCACATTTTTGGGCCTCGGCAGTACGTTGGGCGCAGGACTCTTGTTGGAGACCTCCTTTTTGTGCTTACTTCACATCTTGCCACTTTCCTTAGCTGTGGTACTAGTTGGGAGTTTCTTTTTTTTAAATATTTATTTAGTATACAATATTCTGTCTGTGTGTATGCCTGCAGGCCAGAAGAGGGCACCAGACCTCATTACAGATGGTTGTGAGCCACCATGTGGTTGCTGGGAATTGAACTCAGGACCTTTGGAAGAGCAGGCAATGCTCTTAACCTCTGAGCCATATCTCCAGCCCCTGGGAGCTTCTTTTATGGATCCATCTGCCACTTTAGTTTGGGCTTGTTCCATGACTTTTCCTCCCAGGACCCAGGGTCTTCGTCACTGATCTCATGTGCCTTGTCACTTCGAGGTAGGGCCAGCGAAAACTTCTTAGTCTTTTGTGTTGACATTCAGTTTTTCTTCTTCAACTTCTTTTTTTTTTAATGACATTTTATCCTTTCCCATTTTCTCTGTGACTTTTCTTCAGACTGTCGAAGGATATTACGTGGTTTTCATTCTGACAGCTGACAAATGAGGAGAGGGAAGGGGCCATCTCAGTTTTCACGAACAGGTTTGAACAGGTTTCAGGCTGTGCCCCTGAAGTGTTTCTTTGCCAGTGGAACACTTGGTGTCTCTCAGGGGCGCCTGCACCTCTACTGCAGAGGAGTGCTACAGGAACCACCTTTAGAACTGTTTGTAAAAGTCCCACCCACAAGTCTCCAGACCAGTTCTCATCCAGGTTTTACAGATACTGGAACTTTTCCCTCTGGTAGAAATGCTTCTCAGTAGCCCAGGCTAGCCTTGGACTCTGTGTGACTAAGGATGATCTTGAGTTTTGATGCCTCTCCCAGTGCTGAGATTACAGGTATGTTCCATCCCATCGTCTTAGGGTTTCTATTGCAGTGAAGAGACACCATGACCAAGGCAACTTTTATGAAGGACAACATCTAACTGGGGCTGGTTTACAGTTTCAGAGGTTTAGTCCATTATTGTCATGGCAGCATGCAGACAGATGTGGTGCTGGAGAGGTAGTTGAAGAGTTCTGTATCTCACTCCATGGGTATCAGAAGTGAATGCCACACTAGGCCTATTTTGAGCATCTGAGACCTCATAACCTGCCCCCATAGTGATGTACTTCCTCCAACAAGGTCACACCTACTCCAGCAAGGTCATACCTCCTAATGGTGCTACTCCCTTTGGGCCAAGCAAACAGTTCAAACATGTGAATCTATGGGGGGACATTCCTATTTAAACCACCATACTCACCATGCCTGGTCTTATGTAGGGACTGAATCCAGGCCTTTGCACACGTGAGGTGAACACTCTCCTGAGTCCCCTCTAACTTTCTAATCTTATTCCAGTGCAGTGAGAGGCTGCTAGAGTCAGGGGGAGGTGGCAGCAGTGACTGAACCAAAGGTGGGGGAGGCTGAGCTCTCGGTTGTTCCTTTACCAATGTAGACCCACGTGTGGAACCAGGCCAGGAGCCCAAGGTTCCTGTATGTGGTTCTTCATGTTTTCCCATAATTTCCTCTCCAATTTCTGGGTTTCAAACCTTTTCATCATTCATACATGGTGGCCTACTGAGTCTTACTTAATTTCCTTCATTGTCTCTCATCTTTTCTGACTTTCTCCATTTCTGTTTTCTCATGGACTAGATTGAACCAAACAAGGAAGAATCAGGCTTGCTCAGCCCCCACATGTCTGTCCAACTTGAGAACTCAGCTGTGTTTGGAGGGTCTGCCTTGAACTTGCATATTTGATTTCTGTTTTATTTTTCTTCCTTATTAATTACTCAACCTTCTTGAGCTTATTTTATATGTGACAGTCTGGGTTTTGAGCTATAAAAGTAGTCTGTTCATTTCTAATCTTCATTTTCTCTAAAAAATGTATCCTAGGCGCTGGATACTGCTTCAAGAAAAGTTTGCAAGTTTAAAAAGTAGGGTGCTATGTCATCCATCTCTAAGAGGCTGATAGTTTCCACCATGTTTCAGAGCTGGTTACGGTGGCCCAGACCTATAACCACTCTCCTTGGACAGCTGACTCAGGAGGATTTTGTGAATTCTAGGCCAATCTGGGCTATAGACCCAGTTTTTAAAAATGAGCCAGGCGTAGTGGCACACACCTTTAATCCCAGCACCAGGGAGGCAGAGGCAGGGGCATCTCTATAAATATGTGGCCTCTGTGTTGTGTGTATTATATGGTAATAAGTTATTTTTAGGTATGTGTGGTAGTGTTCTGATGTAATCCCAGCATTTGAGAGTCAGAGACAGGAGGATTAGTAGTTCAAGGACAACCTCAGCTACAGAGTGAGTTTGTGACCATATGGGGCTACATGAGACCCAGTCTTAAAAAACAAACAAAGGTTGTTTTTAAAAACTGAAAGACATTAAGAGAAATGCAACCTCCTTCACAGTGGAAATTCTTTTTTACTGTGTGTCACTCTTGGAGTCCAGAAAAGGGGATCAGATTCTCCTTGGATTTGGAGTTACAGTTGATGTGAGTCCCCAGTATGGGTGCTGGAAACTGAACTTGGGTTCTCTGCAAGAGCAGCTTATACTCTTAACCTCTGAGCCATCTCTCCATTCTCAGAAATAACATTTCAGTTTAATGTGTGTGTGTGTGTTAGTATTGTGTTCTGGAGCATCAGCATAATCACTGAAGAAATTATCTCTCCTGCCTCCCCCAGCAATCATTAACTCCTATAGATCGTCGGGGAGGGCTGGGCTGCAAGAGCCCCTTCCCCTTCCATGATAGGATGTTGATGGGCCCCATTTTGTACAAGTCTTTCGTAGGTCACCATAGCTGCCTGAGCTCCAGAGTGCAATGACAATGACCGCCTAGAAGACAGTGCTCGACAGCACTGCACCCCTCTCTGCGTTTATTTTCTTCCTGTCCTTTTTTATGAGACTCTGTAAACCTTGGAGGGGTGATATAAGTGTCCCATTTAGGACTGGGCATTCAGCAGTTACTTATTCTCACCACCTAGACCAGGTATGAGACCGGGTATGATGCCCAAGGTGAAAAGAAGATTCCGGATGAAAGTTTTGTTCAATGGACACAGCATTTATGTTGAGCATAACAAAAACAATGGGCTTGGGAATATACAGAGTAGAAGTTGCACAACAATATAGAAAACTAATGTCACTGAATTTACATTCAAAATGGAAAATTTGGGGGCCAGAAAGGTGGCTCAGCAGGTAAAGGTGCTGGCCACCCAGGCTGAGGACCGAAGTTGGATCTCTAGAAAGAACCCAAATAATGGAAGAAGAGAACTGACTTCTCCAAGTAATGTACTTTGATCACATTCACCCCCTTCACCCTCTCTCTTATCCCCTCCCACTCCTACTCCTTTCTTTCTTCAAACTTTCCCCTTTCTACTTTCACTTTCGTGCGTGCGTGCGTGTGTGTGTGTGTGCGTATAATGAAAATGTCATAATAATATCCATCATTATGCATCACTAATATATGCTAACATAATATTTAGCAACTCCCCTGTATCCAGGCCTGGGAGTAGAGCTCAGAGGTGGATGCTTGCTGAGAGATTCTTAGTTTGATCACCAGCATCCTTATAAAAGATGGCAAAACAACTTCCTGTCGTCCCCTTCTCCAGCTCCTGGCAATGTCAGTGTGAAAGACCCCCGATGTGGGGAGACTCTCACTCAAGTCTCGGGATAACACTATCGATCCCCCCCCCCCCAGTAACTCATGAGAGACTATCCTTGCTGCAATCACACGAGGTTTATTTGACAGGTACCAGTGCACTGGGGCCAAGACTCATAACCCACACAGGGGAGGAGTTTGACCCCGAGTGACTGGGAGAAGGGGTTTTTAAAGGAAGAAACCACAGCCCAGTAATCTGAAAGGGGTAGGGAGGGTGTCACAGAAAATTCTGAAAATACCAGTGATGATCACAAGGGGGCAACTCCCTGTTTCTCAAGATTATACTCAAGATTACAATCTAACTTTATCTTCAGCTAGTTCCTGAACCGGCTAATCCTAGATTTCTGATTCTTCTCTCCCTGCTTAGATTTTTGGTTCTATTTTTTTCCTGCTAGGAGGGGTCTGGATTTATCCAGGTCTTTCAAGTGAGCGTGCTACCCTGAGCACATCACGGAAGGAATCTCTCACGATCTTCTTCATGTATTGTCTCACTTTGTGTGGTGTCACCTATGTTGTTGTATGTATTAGCTCATTACTCCTTTGCCGACTGTAGCCAGCACATGCTTTTTGCACATACCTCAGTTAATCATCACGTGCATTGTTTCCATTGTTTGGCATCTGCAAATGATGCTGGTGACCACGTGTTGGCATCTACTGAGGATTGGAAGTGCTAGGTGATAAACAATCCCTATGTTTAGTCATTCTGGGGTGAGTGAGATCACCTATTTTTCATCCTAGCTGTCTTACTTTAACATTCCTGTGGTGATATTTTGTTTGTGCTGTAACAAATAAAGCTTGCCTGAAGATCAGAGTGCGGAGCCAGCTACTTTATTTGTGATCTCACCCCCCTGGCTGTAGAGGCCAGGCAGTGGTGGCACACGCCTTTAATCCCAGCACTCTGGAGACAGAGGCAGATGGATCTCTGTGAGTTTAAGGCACTCTGGGCTAAGTGAGGTTGAGTCACTCTAAAAGAGAAACACCTTTAATTCCAGCACTTGGGATCACATGCCTTTAATCCCAGCACTGGAGAGGTGGAGACAGGAGTGATATGGCCTGGCGGAGAGAGGAATATAAGGCTGGAGGAGACAGGAGCTCAGAGCATTCAGTCTGATGATTCATAGGGACAGGGTTGCCCTTTTGGTCTGAGGATCTAGTAGAGGTAAGAACTAGTGGCTGGCTCCTTTACTTCTCTGATCTTTCAGCATTAACCCCTGTATCTGACTCTGGGTTTTTGTTACTAAGACCAATTAGAATTTGTGCCACACATTCCCACCAGCACTGTCAAAAAGTGCTAACACATTTGAGTTTCTCACGCAAAAAATCTCTGTGAGATTCAGTACTGAATGTCTCTCCCGCTTTCTTCTGGAGTTACACAGTCTGAGTTCTTATGTTTAACTTTTGGATAATTTCCAGTTAATTTTTTATACATGATAGGAGGCTGAGTTCCGTTTTTCTTCTTTGTTACTTTTATTTCCTGTTTTTTTTTTTTTGATAACATAACAAGACTTTGTCTAAAAAGAAACCTGATTTTTTATTTGGTCTTGTACCCTTTTACTTTGCTGAACGTCCCCATTAGCTCTAACAATTGTATGCATGTGTCATTCCTTAGGATTTTCTGTGTACAGGATCTGTACACATTTTCATTTCCTCCCTTTCCCATCTGGATGTAGTTTATTATTTGTAACTGAATGCTTTTCTGCCTTCTATGCACACACATTTCTATGCTTATTCTGAAGTCTTCATTCTGTTTGTTCAGTTATCTTGAACATTCCCAGTGAAGAACTGGCTCCATTCTTTGTGGCGCTTGTTCTCTCGGGTGTGTTCAATCAGTGGTTCAGGGCTGTGAGCTCATGCACGGTTTTCTTTTCCTGTTTACCAGGTAAGGATGCTGCAAATCTTCCTGCCACTCCCTCCCAGGCAACAGGGAGGGGCAGCTAGCTCATCTGCGAACCCCAGTGATGCACTTCCCAAAGTCAGACTACCAGGTGTCTTGTGATTCTGCAAGTTGAGGAAGGCACAGGCTGGACTGCCAGCTCGCAGCACCCTGGCACCCTGGGCATCTTTCCTTACAGACTTGAGCCACAATATGCCTTCCATAGGAGTTTTAGAATCTATTTTATTATTTCACCAATTGTGGTAGCAAGGAACTAGAATGCCAACCTCATTGGCTTCATCCTGTTTTCCTGTTAAAAAATGGGCATGCCATATCTCCTCCCAAATATGACCACGAATAGGCACGGATCATGTTGAGAAAGTTCCTTCTTCACTGAGATCCCCTCATGTGTCTGAGAACAGTCACATTACCTATTTACAAGCAGGTTAGAGGGTGCCTGTGGGAATTCATGAAATCAAAATGCCAAGGGCCTTCCCACACTGAGTGCCAACCCTGAGAAGTTTCCAGAGATTCTAGCCAACCCCAGGTGCTTCACTGGGAGTGCTCACTTAGCCCCTGTACCTGCTGGCTGCTGTGGTACAATCATTCGCAGTCCTGATGCTGGTGTGGGCACTTGTACAGAGACGATACATCCATACCTCACTCCCCTGCAGTATGGGCTTGCATGTACCTACTCCCCTGCAGCATGAACTTGCATGCATGAGAGCTTGGAAGCCTGCAGTACCGTGGAGTGGGCTATTCTTTCCTTTCCACTGCTGTCTCTGTGATTTCTTCATCTCTACCCTTTCCACCCTCTCTCAAGGAATTTGTTGCCACTCCTTGTTTTCGTTGAGTTTTTTTGTGCTCCCTATGGTGTAACCGGCTGTGCTGTGGGAAGGCCAGGGAATCTGGTTCAAGTGAGACCCTTTCTCTGGCTCGGACCTAGGAGGTGAGATTCATTTTTCCTACTAGTCTGAGGAAGTGTGAGTACACAATGGAAAAAGTGTGAAGGCCCAAAAATGTGAGCCTGTTTCCACATTGACCTTACTTACTTCTAGGTTCTTGTGCTTCTACCTGAAAGGTCCCATCTAGATTCAGACCAGAGTTCTGCTCTCTTAAGGCTATTGTCAACAGGTGTGGCTAATAGACAGACCTTGTATTTCAGGAATAGAGAGGTAGATATGTTCCTGCCTCAAACAAAAGTCTAAGGATCCAACTAAGGGTCCAGTTCCTTTAAGGAGATAGCATTGGATTCTACCCAGGGAGTGGTTTGCCTACAGAATGTTTTGGTCTAGGGTGTAAGCGTGATTTCTTTGTTCTAGCAACAGAAGGCTTTACTATGGACGTAGCCTGCAACCTTCAACTGGTCTGTTAATTTCCTTGTATCATGTTAATGCAGTGTTTTTGTCTTACTCCTACCTTTTGGGGTCAGGGGTATTTTAAGCAGCTGGAAATGAAATGCAGGCGATTTCAGTATTCACTGGAACTCCCTCCTGGTACTCTTCTATGTTTTTCTGCCTTATATTTTCATGTCTTCATATTCTTTACTAATATTTCTAAATCCCAGTGCCCCTACCCTGGCAAGTGGTCTTTCTGTTGAGGCTGATCCATGACAAAAAAGAAATGGCAACAGAGGCTCATTGCAGAGGGGCTCATCTGATACACACTCTCTATCTGGGGTGAAACATGAGGCTCACCCTGCCACGTCTCATTCTGCCCTCTCCAGGACCAGTTAAGATTCCACTCCTGGGGACGCCAAAGTGAAGTGGTGGGTGGAGGCCATCTTTTGTCTCTAAGTGCGTTCTTGCTCCACCCTCCCTCCCAGGATGGAGTAGGCAAACATTGGTGGACATTCAAACTAGCTCGAGATAACAACCTTAAATGTGTTAGAAAACTAAAAGGTTGCCACATAGGACTGCCATTCAAATAGAACAGGTTTGCGCCCTCAGGGGGACGATAGCCAAGAGCCCTTAGTTCTCTGAGAAGTGTTGCAGCTCTGGGAAGCTGGGGACAGTGGTGGTGCTTCAAGAATTAACAGAGAACAGTTCCTGGCAGGGCAAGTGTGTAGAAAACACCAATGGGAACAGGGGGAGTCTGCAAGGCTGGAAGCAACTACAGAAAGGAATTCCCATTCGCAGCCCCAGCTTTAGGGCTGAGGCAGAAATGAGTACCCCTGCTTGCAACTCAGCCCTGGAGACTGGCTAGAGTGAGTTCCCTAGGCAGAGAAGAAGGGAGGTTGTGCCAAAACCTCATCTGCTGAGTCCATCTCCAGTGAGTCTTGAAGGAAGTCTTCTTTCTCTTTCTTTCCATCAAGTTTGTGGGTCCAGAGTGGCTGTGGGGGATGCAAATAAGGTGAGAAATGGAACCAATCAGAGAGAGCAGAGCTGTCAAAAATTTATGTCTGTTCCAGTCGCTTCATAAATCTTTGCACTTTTCATACAGTCTTTCTTTTTTAATTGCTTTTATTGAGCTATGTATTTTTCTCCGTTCCCCCCTCTTCCCCCCACCAATCTTCTACCACCCTCTCCCATGGTTCCCATGCTCCCAATTTACTCAGGAGATCTTGTCTTTTTCTACTTCCCATGTAGATTAGGTCCATGTATGCCTCTCTTAGGGTCCTCATTGTTGTCTAGGTTCTCTGGGATTGTGAATTGTAGGGTTTTGTTGTTGTTGTTTTTGGTTTATGTCTAAAAGCCACTTATGAGTGAGTACATATGCTATTTGTCTTTCTGGGTCTGGGTTACCTCACTCAATATGATGTTTTCTAGATCCATCCATTTGTCTGTAAATTTCAAGATGTCATTTTTTTTTCTGCTGTGTAGTACTTCATTGTGTAAATGTACCACATTCTCCTTATCTATTCTTTGGTCGAAGGGCATTTAGGTTGTTTCCAGGTTCTGGCTATGGCAAATAATGTTGCTATGAACATAGTTGAGCACATGTCCTCGTGGTATGATTGAGCATCCTTTGGGTATATACCCAAAAGTGGTATTACTGGGTCTTGAGGAAGGTTGTTTCCTAATTTTCTGAGATATCGCCACACTGACATCCAAAGGGGTTGTACCAGCTTGCATTCCCACCAGCAATGCAGGAGTGTTCCCTTTTCCCTACAACCTCTCCAGCATAAGTTGTCATCAGTGTTTTTGATCTTGACCATGCTTACAAGTGTAAGATGGAATTTCAGAGTTGTTTTGATTTGCATTTCTCTGATGACTAAGGATGTTGAGCATTTCCTTAAGTGTCTTTTAGACATTTTTGATTCCTCTGTTGAAAGTTCTCTGTTTAGGTCTGTATCCTGTTGTAGGAGGGCTGCTTGTTTGTTCTTGGCTGCTAAGCCCCGAAATAACCACACAGAAACTGTAGCAATTAAACCACTGCTTGGCCTATTAGCTCTAACTTCTTATCTGTTAGCTCTTATATATCAATCTAACTCATTTCTATTAATCTGTGTATCGCCACGTGACTGTGGCTTACCAGGTAAAGTTCCAGCGTCTGTCTCTAGTGAAGCTACATGGCTTCTCTCCACTCCACCTTCTTTTCCCCCAGCATTCAATTTAGTTTTCTCTGCCTACCTCTATTCTGCTCTGCACAGGTCCAAGACAGTTCCTTTATTCATTAACTGATAAAAGCAACACATACACAGAAGGACTTCCTACATAATTTCCCTTTTTCTGTTTAAATAAAAAGGATGGCTTTAACTTTAACATAGTAAATTTACATATAACAAAGCAGCTATCAAACAAGAATTGTAGTTACAATATTTATATCTACTTTATCTTTTATCATACCTAAGGAAAACTATAATTATATATTTTTCAACTCCATCAAAGACTCCAGATGTATCCTATAATGTTACCTAAGTAAACAGGAAGTACATTGTAGGCAACTTTCAAAACTCTAGAATTGACAGAGACAGCCCGCTGCCTGGACAGCCACCCAAAGTTCTTCTGTACTGTTGGAGCATCCATCTTCAGTCTACCAGCCCATAGTATCCAGCAGACTTTTCCATGAAGCGGGAAATTTCAAAGACAGTTCTGCCTACATCAGCAGTTTGTCAGTCACTTTTTCTGTGTCCTGCAGAATGTCTGGCAGACTCTTTCATGCAGCAGGAACCCTGAAGGATTGTCTCACCTTTAGGCAAGTTCAGCAGTCATTTCTCTGTGGGTCCTGCATATCCAGTTCATATAGCATAACATCAAGCAGTCCAGGCAAGTGCAGTTTCTTATCCGAATGGCTAGCAAGCTCCATAATGAGTCTCTTCAGTGCCCATCATTCTCTTGAAATAATTGGTGCTGCCAGGAGCAAATGTGTCTCACTGTCATGAAAAGTCTTAAGTTTTTTGAAACATTTTAAATGCCATATTTTGAAGGTCTCTGAAAGATTTGATGAATATCTATCTAATTGAAATGTATCTTTCTCTATATAGAAACCCTAACTAAAATGACTACAAGCTTGACTATTATAGATGACTCTCTATTAACCTGTATTTCTTAATTATATATTACACTTTTAAATGAGCTGTACAAACACAATACCTTAATCAAGATCAGAAATATACATATAACAAAATTGATCTTAAATTTGTACCAATAAACCAAGATCCATACCAATGCAAATCTCTGTAGCATATCCCCTTTTAAATGTAAACAAACATTTATAAACAATCATTTAGGGAATTTGGGCGCAGTTCTCTCCAAATTGTTTCCTGCTTTTGGTTGGGTGAAGTATTTTTGGGGGTGTTCATGGCGACCTTCAGGGGGAGTCTTGGTCCATCAAACCACAACTGAAAGCAGAGGCCGTGGATGAAGGCTACTTATTTGCTAATGGTCAGCTAACTTTCATGTATAGCCCAGAACTGCCTGCCCAAGAGCTGCACCACACTGGGCTGGGGTCTCCTCCTTCAATTAACAATCATGACATTACCCCACAGTACCGTTGCAGTCATCAGAGGACTTGGAAATCCCACAGATATCCTCATCCAGGGCTATTTGGAGCCTCTCCGGACTTTCGGAATCGCAGACCTATAGAATCATTTCTACTTCAGCCACAGGGGGGCGCTTCCTGGGTGGTACTAAGGCCCATGGCAGTGAGAAGGCTCCCTGGCGTTGCAAGGCCACATCCGGGTAAAGATTTGTCTCCAAGGTGTTTCTTGGCCACTTTCACTAGTGCAGGCTGAGGTAGCAACAGGAATTGAGAAGCAGAGGGCCAAGGATTGCTGCATCATTGAGGACCACGGGAAAAGCATCAGCTTCCAGCAGCGACTCCACATCTGAGTATCTCAGGGTTGCCCTGCGATGTGGCCTGGCCTGGCACAACCCTAGGGCCCAGCACTGTCCATGGCTGACCCCCGACAGTGCTTGACTCAGGATCCCTGAGGCTGGGTTCCCAAATATTCCAAACCCCACCCCAACCTCTTAGCGCAATCCATCTGCAGCTGCTCCTCAGGTCTAAGAGTCCCTGCAGCCTGGTTTCCAATGTCTTGGACTCTTAAACAGCTATTGCTGGTTTCCACTTAGTTGCTGAAAAGCTCCCGCCTTGGACCCACCCACCAGCAAAGTGTGCAGGCAGGAATCAGCTCCGTGGTGAGGACAGACCTGGTGATTCCTCCTGGTGGCCCCATCCACTCATAAGGATCAGTCCCCGGTGGTCACAAATGCCCACTCCTGAGTGACCTAGGCTGTGTTCCCAGTACTTGAGGGGCTCCCAAGCTGTGGCAGATGTGCCGGCTGTACCCCAGCTCCTGAGCTGTGACAGAGGAAGACATTTCAGAATCTAGCTGTGGCCCCTGACAGCTGAGTAACTGCTGGACAGCATCAAAGTGACCATAGCAGGAGGAAGGGAGGTAGAAGAGGCAAACAGTATGGGACTGATAAAGGCTGGAAGTGTCAGAGAGGAGCCTGCTGGCCCTGGCCACCAGAAGAGTGCAAAGAGTTTAAAGTCTCCAGAACCTCAGACCACAGCCTGAGAACTGCCAGCCTGCGACTGTATAGCCCATGCAGGGCTAAGGGTCCCTGTCCCAGAGACCTGCACGGAGACTAAATCAAAGGGCACCACTTGCCACCACTGCCCGCATTCTGTCACCGTCACTGCTGTCAAACGCTGAAGAAAACAGAAGCACCAGAGACTAGCTTATTGGAGCCCTTAGTCACCCGATTTGTGATGGATTCCTTTTATCTACATCAAAACTTTTTACCCCAATTATAAATGAGTAAGGAGGCTCAGACAGTGGGTTCAGATAAGTGTCTCAACCTCCGGTAAATCAGGAGTGCTCAACAGTTTCCCCCTCAGCTGAAAGAAATGGGTTAACCTCCCCTCTGTGTGTGGCTCTCCGCTTCCCAGTGGAGAAAAGAGGAGTGAAGGGGGAAGACACGCAGGGCATCTCCACTCATAACACACAGACTGGTCCACAAGGTCCTGTGTCTTTCCTGGGCTCACCAACCACCCTGACAGTGGCAGTGAGCTTCTCGGTGATTTTGGGGTACCTGAGATAGGCCGACTTCCTAAGAAGAGTTTCTTTAGCTTTCAGTGTTGGCAGTGAAGGGAATGGTTCTGTTCTGGTGAGGGTCTTCACTGTGTCACATCATGGCAGCTAGCACTGGTGGGAGGGTGGGTGGGGCAAGTAGTCAGTCACTCTGTGGAAGGCAAAAGAGAAGAGCTCAGGGGTGGGGCCTCAACCCTTTCCCAAGAGCTGCCTTATCTCTTCTGATGATAGGATCCCTGTGACCCAGGGAACTCCCACCAGGTCCCACCTCTTTGAGGTCCCATTCACAGGTCTTTGGGGGAACAACCAAATCATATCCAAACTACAGCACCCCTCTCCCAGGCAAGGCATTCAAGGATTCCACAAACCTCTGTCAGCCTCAGGGAGTTTATTATCCTTTAACAAATGTTTTATTCAAATCCCTGCTTCTGAGTGCTCGTCCTGTTGGATTGGGTAAGGATGTTTGGGGACTGTGTGTGTTTATTGCTGGTGGACACTCTCCTGGTACCTTACCCTTGTCACCACCTCATTCATCTAGAGGTAGTCTTGGGTGATACCATTTTAATGACATCAAGACAGGTTTTTGGAGAGCCTGAGAGGTTTGCCTACATTTGCACAGCCAGTGAGTGCCATGGTCCAGACTAAGAGTGGCTGTGGCTGGAGCTGCTAGTGACAACCCACCAGCTACTTCCTGAAAACTGTGCCCATGGTCTCCAAGCAGTCCCTTCATCAAGGGGCACTTTGAACTTCCAAATAAGAGAACCATGCGACCATGGAGGTCCTCGAGATCGACCTTCACAGAGCCAGGCTGGAGATTGCTCACCATTTTGGGGGTACACCAATGTTTGGCTTCCTAATTCTTAAGGAGTGACAGTGGAAGTCTGGCTATGGAGAGGAGAAAGGGACTTTGTCTCACAGACACCTGCTTGTGAAGATCTTCCTTCAGTTGGATTATCCCTGGAGTTGGTCCACGCTAAACATCTGACTTTCAGGACTTTGGAAGGGCCGCGCTGATTGCTGTCCTTGGTTCTGATCGACAGACTGCCTCATCGTGACGTCTTCCAAGGACCTCAGCCCCCAACCCAGCTCCCCAAGGCAGAGAAAGGGTATGCAGTCTCCCCATCAAGCTGGATTAGGCTGGATGAGGTGGTATATGCCGGTAATTCTTGCACTTGGGAAGCTGAGCAAGGAGAATAGAGAATTCAAGATCAGTCATGGTTACGTAGTGAGATCCTGTCTAAAGATGAAGGAAGGGATGCAGTTGTGGGATTGTGGGCCTTAATGACAGCAGATGCCTGGCACCATTTTAGCCTTTCCTTATCTTCTGAAGCGGGCGCTGAGCCCTTGTGTGGACCCACTTCCTGGAGGGTAGTCTGATGTGGGAGTGTCTTTATCTATCTGTTGCTTTCATTGATTAATTAATAAAGAAACTGCTTGGCCTTTGATAGGACAGAAAATTAGGTAGGTGGAGTAAACAGAACAGAATGCTGGGAGGAAGAAGGCAGTGAGCCAGACACCATGCCTCTTTTTTCCAAGCAGTCGCCATGCCTCTCCTCTCCAAGATGGACGCAGGTTAAGATCTTTCCTGGTAAGCTACCACCTCGTGGTGCTACACAGATTATTAGAAATGGGTTAATCAAGATGTGAGAATTAGCCAATAAGAGGCTGGAACTAATGGGCCAAGCAGTGATTAAAAGAATACAATTTGTGTGTTGTTGTTTCCGGGGCTAAACTAGCCGTGCGTGATCCGGGCGGGAACGTAGCCCACCGCTCATCTTACTACAGTAGTCTGTAAGAGTGCCCATTGGAGATAGAAGCTCCCTGGGGTGAAAGGACAAAAGAAAGGACTGTTAGCCTGAATAAGTGTTTCTCTGATTTCCCTTCTCATAAACTCAGGAGGCCGAGGCAGGAGGGTCATAGGTTCAAAACCCACCTGAATCACAGAGTTAAGACAAGTCTGGGGGACTTAGAAAGACTGTTGTGTAGTGTTACTTTAACCGTGTAAGGGTGTGTTGCATTTCTTTAGTGATGTAAGGATATATATTTAACTATGTAAAGATGTGTTGCACGTGTTTCGCCTTGCCTGCCTAAGGCACCTGATTACTCTAATAAAGATCCAAATGGCTAATAACTGGGCAGAAGGGAGATAGGTGGGGATGACAGGCAGAGAGAATAAATGGGAGGAGAAATCTGGGCTCAAGAAAAGATTGAGAAAAAAGAAAAGAATGAGAGAAGAAGGGAAGGAGAAAGAGAAGGACATGCCTGGGATCAGAAGCCAGGCAGCTTCCAGCCAGTCAGACACAGAGACATCAGGAAAGTAAGAAATATAGAAAGAGAGAATGTAAAAAGTTCTGGGGGAAAAGGTAGATAAAGAGAAACAGGTTAATTTAAATTAAAAGAGCTGGCCAGAAATGAACCTAAACTGGACTAAGCATTCATAGCTAACAGATGTGGGATTCACCTCTTTATGCTATGAATATGTTTTATAACCATTGGTTAATAAAGAAGTTGCTTTAACCTATGGCAGGGCAGAATATAGCAAGGTGGGAAATCCAAGCAGAGATAGAGGAGGAAAGGAGGCGGAGTCAGACAGATGCCATGCAGCCGCCCAAGAAGCAAGAGGTAACAAACCATGAGACTTATGGTAAAATATAAAATAATATAAATGGGTTAATTTAAGATATAAGAGTTAGTTAATAAGTGTTTTAACTAATACAGTTTCTGTGTGATTATTCGGGTTTGGGCAGCCAGGAAACTAAAGTACCATCCCCACTTACAACTAACAATAAGTCTCTGTGACATGATTTGGGAGCTTGTTTTGGGCCCAAAAGAAAAAGCCTGGTACAAAAGACTCTGCCTCAAAATAAAAAAGTCAGAGAGGCTAAGGATCAGGGATAGAGTGTGTACCTAGCATGTTCAAGGCCCTGAATTTGTCCCTAGTCCTGCCAAAACAAGCAGGCAGTAGCGCAAGGCAATAACTAAACCCCAAGTCAGTGGCCAGCACTGTCTGGTTGTGCTTCACGTTCTGGCTCAGGATGATGGCTGAACCTCAGAGACGCATTTGCCCTTCCCACACGCCGTCTCTAGTGTCTGCAAACATTTGATCAGAATCTGGACAGTTCCTAGTGTAGCTCCTCTCCTGAAGCAGGGAGGAGCGGAGACCTGGAGCTGCATGTTCAGATGCTCTCCTTAGTTATCTGGATAGTGCACACCCAAGTGCATAGGACCAGGAAAAGCCTTGTGAAAAACAGCCTTTCCAAATGGGTCCAGGAGGAGCAACTGAAATTCAGCCCGGAACATACAAAACCTTCCTTCCAGATCTTTCTGACCCTGTCAGTTCATCAAAGGCACCCATTGCACACTAGCTTCAGGCTCAAGGTCTTTGTCCAGATGAGAGAAAACACACCTCATTTCCAAGAACTGACTCTTAAACATGCTGTAGAGGCTCGGAGAGGGTTTGTGCTTCCACATTCCCATGGAAACGGCCAAGGCCATAGTGAGGAAATAGGACAAGCAGCAGTCAATGGTAGAAGTTAAAGCGTAACACTGACACATCAGAAATGTTAAGACTCAAGGGAGTCTTCCCATCTGGTCACGGGGTCTGCAGTCTCATACTGGGAGGCTGTGGCAGGAAGGCCACTTGGTCCCAGGAGTTCCAGACAGCCAAGCCCAAGCCCAGTGTCCATCAGAACACACGACTCCCCTTTATTAAGGAAGTTCCAGGAACTTGAGATGAGACCAGACAACAAACCCCCGAGAAGGCCAGGAGCCCTGGGTCACTGCCAAGGCGCAGTGTAAGCACGGACTTGATCTGTGATTCCTGACGAGTGGTCACGAAGGATGGAGCTAGGGCCTGGCTGTGGTTGCCCCTCCCCCACCCCCAGGCAGGAGTCAAACATCAGGTCTGATCTGGTCAGAAATGTCTGAGTTTTCATTCAGTAATTCATGCCGCAGACTTGGCAGCGGGTGAGTAGTCTGCAGGTAAGTATTGGTTCTCCGGGGCGTGCAAGTTCCCAAAGCTGGGTGAGCGGGATAGCCTACTCACATCTTCTTGATTAAAATCCAGCTTTGTCAGTAGCCAACATACAAAGTGACTCTGGCATCTGCCTCCATCAAATGTCAGGTGGATTTTGGCTGTATCTATAAAAGGCCTCCTGATGGACAGACCAGCAGCCTCCTCCATAGACACAGAACAACTGTCTCCTATGTATTTATCCCTCTTCCCCAATATTATTTTATTGTATAGCCCAGGCTGACTTCAGACATGAGTCTCTTTGCCTGCTGGGTGCTAGGGTAACAGGGCTACCCCACCATGCCTCCTCTTTTGTTCCTTGTAGGACCGCTATCATTGTCTATGCACAAAGGAGTGCTCGTGCACACAAACACATATAATCCAACGTGTTGTTGTTCAATAAGCTTACCCATCTGAGCAACTAAGACCAACAACCCAGAGGCTTTGGTTGGTTTCTACCTGCCCGTTTCTCAGTACACCTTCCCCGCCACTCTCTTCCTGCCTGGTCTGTGGAGAGAAGTCAGAGGGAATTCTTAACGCAGAGCCCCTAAAAATGATTTTCTTCCTTTGTGTTTTTATGAGGTTGGAAAAGTTGTTCTCAAGTTTGGCCGTGCTATGCCTAGATGCAGCTTTCACACTCTGTGTGTCTCCACTCTCCTGTTTATTAAACTCCTTGGACTTTCAGCTTGGGTCCGACATGAATTTAGGGGAGTTTAAAATGTCATTTTTTTTGTTTTGTTTTAAATATTGTGTCTGTTCCTGTCCTCTCAGCCTGGTGTTCCTGCCATAAGTACTTACACAGAGCTCTTCCACAGTTCATAGATATTGTAGCTTTTCACCCCCTTTCCCTTCTCAGTTTTGGAAGGTTTCTCTACTCATATTCTTAGGTTTGGAAAAGATTCCCTTATCAGTCTGCAAACGATCCCATCCAAGTCACTCTTTGGCTTGTCCAGCTTTTCACTTCTTGTTGTGGCAGAATCACTCCCCAGCTGCTTTCGTGCTGGACTGGAAACCCAGCGTCCTTGGAGACAAGCTGGAGAGTGACCCTGAGAGTCCTCTCCACCAGGGGAAAGCTTGCTGGCACCACACAGCAAATTCTTCCAAGGAGTTATTGAAATTCATGATGTTAACCCCTTTTCTTTGACCAAGGACAAGTGTTCCCAATTGCTGACATTAATGGAACTCCCCCCCCCTTTCCTAGATGTGGTGGAAAATGTCACTTTTCAAAGAAGGGAGAGATACCATCAAATTTAAGTGTCTGAAATCCCTGTTGAGCCATTGGCAGCTCACTGAGGATGGTTTAAATTCTCCCATCCCCAGTACTGGGAGGGGGGAACTTTAGTGTTGAGGCTTTTAAGACTATTGGGATTTTAAAACTTGAACTGAATGTGTATTATTAGATAGTCCCTAGTCTGTGGGGCTGGAACCAGAATATTATTGTTTAGATGAAGCATGTCCTCTATAAGCTTGCCCATGTGTTTGAACACTTGGTTACCAGCTGTTCTGGGAGCTTGTGGACCCTTTGGGAGGTAGGGCCTAGCTGGAGGAAGTGAATCTCTGGATGGGTGGCTAGTGGGCCTTGAGGTTCACAGTCCACCCCCACTTCCTGATTCATTTGTGCTTTCTGGGTCACTGATATGTGTCCCCACTGTCATGGAGCTGGGTTGCTGCCATGATAGATTATCCCCCCCGAACTTTGAGCCAGAGCAAACGTCTCTCTTTAAAAGAATGGTTTTGCTCCAATGCCTGGGAGCAGGCAAATTGGAAGATTGTTTTATGTAGGTGTGTATGCATGTATGTATGTGTTCTGGGGATTAAACCCAGGGCTTTGCACATGAAAATCAAACACCTTAGCATTAATGTACACCTTCAGCTCAGAGAAGGAGACAATTCATTCTTCAGAGAACCCTAACTCTGAGTGGGAAGAGATAGACCGTATGGAAGCTGGGAGGCATATTCATATCTTTTGAAAAGAAATAATAGATGTTTAAGTGGGAAAAATCAAAGGGAGACACAAGAGAAGGTGTTTATGGCAGAATATGCCTCTTAAAACGTCTGCATGAGACCAGACTATTATCCCTCAGAATGCGCCTGGAAGAGGCACAATAAGGCACTCGAAACATACCCCTTTGGCCAGAGGACTGTTTTGAGAACTAGCAGACACCGAAAGGATATGTCTTCTGGTGTTCATGTACAAGAGTCCTACCGGGTGTGGTCCAGAAATACAGATCCCAGGTCAAAAAAAATGTACGTGTTCTGCCCCCTTGGAGAAATGTCCAATGTCCATTCCTGTGGACTGTGTGTTTGTGGAGGTCCCTTTGTGCTGCTCTGTGGTAAGTGGTGTATTCCCACCAAGTTGTTTGTGCCCTCAGCCATGGCTCTGAATCTGCCCTCTCCACCCCCTGCTGATGACTTGAAAAGAGGAAATGCCTATTTCTACTTTGGCTCGTGGTTCGAGAGGTTGACATTATTGTCTATTATTCTGTTTCCCTGACTCACAAGAAAAATAACTTAGAAGTGGCCACTCCCTTTCTGCACCTTTCTGCAGGTAAGCCTGCCGGAACAGTGGTTCGGGTTTATGGAATGAGTGTCATAAATAAAAGCAGTCAAGAACTGTCAACTGAAGTTGCTGTGCCGTTGTCCCCTGGCTGCAGTGTCATACCCAAATGGATCAGAAAGGAGCCTCTGCCTGAGTTCTGCATGGAAGGAGCTGGGCCCTGTTAACATGCATGAAATGACACCCCGGATGCACAGCATAAGTCTGGGCATAGCAGCATGTGAGCTTTGCCCGTGGAGTCCTCTTCTGCTGGTCCCGACTCTCGTCCTTTTTAAGGCCATGTTCTGGAGACTAGTGCTCACCTGGGGTAGTGAGAATTCCAAATTTGCTGTCAGTTAGCTCCGGGACTCCTGAGTTTGCAGCTGGTGTTGAAGGTAAGGACAGTGTTCTCAAGTCTGTGCCAATTGTCTTGGGACATCTGGGGTTCCTGCCACCCTTGTGTCGCACAGACCCTTCTCTGCTTACGTTACGTCTTATTTAAGGGTTCTATCGCCATGGCCACTGTAACTCTTATAAAGGAAAACATTTTACTGGGGCTGGCTTACAGTTTCAGAGGTTCAGTCCATTATCATCATGGCGGGTGGCATGCAGGCAGACATGGTGCTGGAGCAGGGGTTGAGAGTTCTACATCTTGATCTGCAGGCAACAGATGGAGGCTGCTTCCACACTGGGCATAGCTTAAGCATAGGAGACCTCAAAGCCCATCCCCACAGTGACACACTTCCTCCAATAGGGCCACACCTACTCCAACAAGGTCACACCTTCTAATAGTGTCATGCCCTATGGGCTTATGGGGACCAATTACATTTAAACTACCACACCTTAGTCTAGGCTGCCTCCCTCCTCCACCTTGGGCTCTCCACACCAGTTCTCCCTCTGTTGGAACGCCATGGTGTTGACATCCTTCTTGCCCCAAGTCCCTGTGTGACTGTGAGCCCAGCAGTACCTTCCCACCCTGTCATGTCTCCTCTCTCCCCCGAGCTGGGTTCCCAGGGAACACCTGTCGCCATTTAATGTATAACGCAAATGGTGGATTTCTTTGGCTTATTGTAGCCACCCACCTCTGGAGTGAGCAGGAAAGGACTTCTAACTGTTCTGACCACTGCTCTGTCCCAATACTTGGCACAGAGTACATGTTCAAGGAATGTTAGTCCAGTGTATGGATGTCCACAAAGTGCTGTTAAAAACCGCAAAACCATGACAGCCCCTGAGTACCTACTAATGGTAAACTGAATAAGTATGTCCTAGTAACGTGTTCAGTATGGTTTCTATTACTGAGCCGAGGGACCATGACCGAAAGCAGCTTGGGGAGGAAAGGGTTATTTCGTCTTACAGCTCTCAGGTCACAGTAAATCAGGGCAGGGACTCAAAGCAGGGCCCGGGAGGTAAGAACGGAAACAGATGCTGTGCAGGAACACTGCTTACTGGCTTGCTCCTCAAGGCTTGCTCAGCGACAACGTGGGACCACCTGCTCAAGGGTGGCACCACCCACAGTGAGTGGGGCCCTTCCACATCAATCATTAATCAAGAAAACGCCCTACAGACTTGTCTACAGGCTGATCTGATTGAGGCATTTTCTCAAAGGAGGCTTCTTCTTCCCAGATATGTGCAGGTTTGTCTCAAGTTGACAAAACCCAACCAGCACAGGCATCTATTTTAAAAATTGATAAAATTATACATATTCATGATATATTGTGACTTTGAAATATATATATATATATATATATATATATATATATTAGAATGGCCAAATTGAGCTAATTAACACTTATTTTTAACCTCACATACTCATAATTTCTTATTGTTGTTTTGGTCCTTTTGAGACAGAATCTCATGTAGTCATGCTGGCCTCCAACTTAGCTGAAAATGGCCTTGAACTTCTCATGTTTCTTGATTTCAGTGCTAGGATTACAGGTGCGTGTCACCATTCCCAGTTCACATGGTTCTGGGGACCACGTCAAAGGCTTCATGAATCCTAGGCTAGTACTCTACTAACTGAGGTATTTGTCACTTGTCATTCTTGGTGATGACATATTAGGGCACACTTACACATCAGGGCACCAAGCAATAGTCAGCATGAATAAACTATGACTATTTGTAAATTTGATTTTGATGGTACAGATTGAGTATACCTTATCCAAAATGCTTGAGGGCAAGAAGTGTTTTGAATTTCCGGCATTTTCAGATTTTGCAATATTTGTGTATACACAATGAAATATCCCAGGGGAGGGACCCAAGTTCAGACACAAAACTCACTTGTGCTCCATCTGTGTTTCACACATGTAACCTGACATACCTACCATATTTAGGGCCATATATGTTTCACACATGTAACCTGACATACCTACCACATTTAGGGCCATATATGTTTCACGCATGTAACCTGACATATCTACCACATTTAGGGCCATATATGTTTCACACATGTAACCTGACATATCTACCACATTTAGGGCCATATATGTTTCACACATGTAACCTGACATATCTACCACATTTAGGGCCATATATGTTTCACACATGTAACCTGACATATCTATCACATTTAGGGCCACATATGTTTCACACATGTAACCTGACATATCTACCATATTTTAGAATGCCTGCTTTGTGACTGACTGCAACCCATCCCAGGAAGGTAGGTGTGGAATTTTCCACTTGTGATATTAAAAAAAAACCTACTTTGATGCATTTTGAATGTTAGGGTTATTCAACCTGTCCAGAAATGTGATCCAAGGTATGACCCTATTTACAAAGTTAAAAAACCTTCATCATAGCTGCTGGAATGGAAGGCTCATACAGCGACAGGAGAGTGATTATCAAGATGAGGATCACTGGAGGGAGGAGATTTGGGGAGGGGGACGGCACTGCCGAAAGACCCCAGAGGCGTCTCTGAGACAGCAGTGTCCTACTTCTTCCCCCGAGTGGTGGTTTTTGTGGGCGTTCTCGTGTTGATTATTCTCCAGCCTATAAACAGACATTTCACACATTCTTCTGAATGTAGGACATAGTTCACAATGTAAAAACAGGAGAGAAGGGGGTGCAGGAGGATGGCTGAGGGGTGCTGTTGAATTTCCTGTGGGTTTAGTGTGTGCACAGTACCGTGTGATTCCCTCAACAATCCTCAAATGGCTGAGGGGCCATGTGGAGAAGGTGGAGCGGGTTCACCTGTCACTGGGGACGGCCAGGGGACAGCTCCGAAGGTAGAGGGAAGAATGAAATTCAGGGTAAGGGTTCAGGCAGGACAGTAAATACACAGCAGAACAGGAGGCAGGAGAAGTCAGGAGAGCTGAAATGGAACTGGGGGGACTCACTGGGCATGGACCAGAGACCCTGAGAACCACTGGTTCCTGTGGGACCATAGCTCTGGCCACAGTGATAGCCATGGTGGCAGCTCTACCTTAGAGATCTTCAGGGGAACACAATTGAGACACGGCAGCATCTGTGTGTGGCTGTAACCATCTGCATGTGGGTAGAGAGAGGAGGAGGCAGGTGGACCCAGGAGTCCTCAGTGCGGTTTAGTGGGGACCGCACATCACACGGAATGGGGAGGGTAGAAGAAAGAGCGCTACGACGGACAAAGGTGAGCTGTGTCTGGGCCCACTCAAAAGCCAGCTGCCATTGTCAGCTCAACGGTCACCAGCATGCTGTGCTTGGCCACCACTCTGCAGAGCTTGTCTTATAGTGTTTGTGATTTATGCCATGTCACCTGGCACAATGACAGATATGGCCAAGATGGCTATAGTTATGCCAAGGAGGCTCTCTAGGCACGAGTTCTCATTCCCAAAGCCTACACTGTCCAACTACTTCAAAAGTATCCCACTTGAACTAGCTCATGTGGGTGGAGCTCAGAACTACTTCCCAGTCCCTGGCCCTGGATCTCAGCCACGGACAAGAGGCACACCTTCAGAAAAGCATCATCGCGTATCTCCACCAGGGGAAGATGCTGGGAAGGCGTCTGACCACCCCAAAACCCTGCCTAGAGTCTTCAGTGCCAGAATCTTACTACGGATCTGGGCTTGTATGCTCTGCCTGAGAAAAAGGATTAATATGCAATTTAAATTTGCTATGAGATAACAGAGACACTCTACACACGCATCCTTGGGTCCTCGTTTTCTGTGACTCAGATAGTTGGGACTATTCACAGCACAACTCAGCTGTAAACTCTCTCTGTTTCTACACTTGCAGCTATCCTGGGCTCAGCCGGCTTCGTCCTTAGTCTGACTATTGTAACAGGTTTTGTTTGCTTTGGTTTTGTTTTTTACCATTGCTATAACAAAATACCCGGACTGTGAGGTGTGTACAGGACAGAGGATTATTTAGCTGTCACTGGGAGACTGGACTTCCTGGCCTGGTCTAGTGTGAGCTACTTTTTGGCTCTGCAAACCATTCACCCTGGAGAGGGTGTCAGTGAACAAGAGATATCACATAGCGAGACATGATGTCAGAGACTGGGGGAGGTCCAGCAGTTTAATAACAACCCTCTCCTGAGAACTTAACAGAGTCCCGTGAGCATACAACAGTCCCTTCTGATAGAGGCCGCCTGAATAATCCAATCATGCCTACTGTGTTCTGTAACTCCTGTTCCAGGGGATGTGATGTGCGCTCCGGCCTCCCTGGGCATTGCATGCACCTGGCGCACAAACACACATGCAGACAGACACTCATACACATGGAATAAAAATAAGTGCATCTTTTAAAATGTGTTTAAAACCTACAGAATAGACAGTGTCTGCCTGCAAGATGGTGGTGCAGAACTTGTGGAAGAGACCAGTCAATGATTGATACAAACGGAGACCCATGCCACAAGAAGGAATCCATGCCTGACACTACCTGGAGGGCCAGGGATCCAAGGCTGGATAGGCCAGTGATCTAGGACAGAACCAAACAGGACCAGAAAAAAGAGTCAAGGATACTCTACTATATTCATAGACCAGAGTCTAGCATGATTGTCAGCAGAGAGGTTTCACCCAGCAACTGATGGGAACAGATGCGGAGGCAGCAGAACATTAGGCAGAGCTCTCAGAGTCCTGCGGAAGAGGGGAAGGAAGGATTGTCGGAGCCAGAGGGATCAAGGACACCACAAGAAAACCCATAGAAGCCGGGTGGTGGTGGCGCACACCTTTAATCCCAGCACTTGGGAGGCAGAGGCAGGCGGATCTCTGTGAGTTCGAGACCAGGCTGGTCTACAAGAGCTAGTTCTAGTTCCACAGAGAAACCCTGTCTTGAAAAACCAAAAAAAAAAAAAAAAAAAAAAAAAAAGAAAAGAAAACCCATAGAATCAACAACCAGGGTTCACATGGGCTCACAGAGACTGAGCCAGCAACCAGGGAACCTGCAAGGGATTGACCTAGGCCTTTTGCCCATGTGCTATGGTTGTGTTCTTGTGTGACTCCAAACTGTGGGATTGGGGTTGTCTCTGAATCTTTCACCTGCTCTTGAGACCCTTTTCCTCCTACTGGGCTGCCTCATCCAGCCTTAATATGAGGGGAGCTGTCTAGTCTTATTGGAACCTATTATATCATGTTTGGTTGCTATATCTGGGAGGCCTGCCCTTTTCTGAAGGGAAACAGAGGAGGAGTGGATCTGGGGGAGAGGGGAGGTAGGAGAGAGACTGGGAGGAGAACAAGGAGGGGAAACAGTTCAGGATGTAATATATGAGAGAAGAAAAAAAATAAAAAAATAAACTTTAAAATGTATTTAAAACCTAAAGACAGTATCTAAAGAGAGAGATGGCAAGATGTTCACATATTTAATAAAGTTTAATAATTTCAATTATTTTATGATAATTAAAAATAATTTTAAATTATTTTACACACAGCAAAATGCGCTCTTTTTGGTGTATGGGATCGTGTGATCAGCCCTATCAATGAGGAGGCAGTACAGTTTGCCACGCTAGTCAAGCTTTTTCCTACCCCCAATCCAGGAAACCATGGATCTTTTTCCGTCCCTGCAGTTTTCTCGTTAGTAGGATATCACGTAAGAAGATCGCACAGATGAACCTTTCTGAGTTTGGTGTCTTTAGTGCAATTCAGCCAAGAAACAGTCAAGTTACGTTCAACACTAGCTCTTCTCTTTACTGTGGAGAAGTACGCCATTGTTGGGGGTGTTACACCTATTTACCCACCTGCCATCTGTAGAATTTTGGGGTTGTTTCTGGTCTGTGGCCAGAGTAGAGATTTTTAAAAACCCCTTTTGCAGGAGCAGACAGATGATGAGATCCAGTCCAGTAACAATTTAGAAGGCCTGGACTTCTCTCGCCAGCCCCACCCAACCGATGTGTATGGATTAGTCATGCTTTGCAAGGGTATACAGGGCATCGCCTAAAATAGACTACATCCCAAGCTACAAATTATGTTAAAACCAAGCCAGGCACAGCGGAGCATGTCTGTTAACCTCAACTTTTGGGATGAAAGCTCCCCATCACCCTGGGCTGCACAGAGCCTGTGCTTGTAGTGCCAGCTACTCTGAGGACCAGGTGGAGGTTCACTTGAGTTTGGGAGTTCTAGGCCAGCCAGGGCAGCATAGCAAGATCCCCCACCTCAGAAAAAAGTTTGGAAGACTGGTAACATAGCTCAGCAAGACAATGCTTGTTTGCCACGTGTGAGGCTCCGGGTTTATGGCACATATACATGTGTGCACATGTGTGCATGTGCGTGTGTGTGTGTGTGTGCACACACACATGCCCCTGGTGATCTGTCATTGAAAACCTTCCTACAATTAACACAGAAAAACCCAAAGTTCGACAATGAGCATAGAGTAAGAGATTCTGGAACACTCAGTCTTAAATGGGACGTCTTTATCACACCCCATTGGCCAAGGATCAGGGCTCTATGTGGAAGAGGGGACAAAAAGACTGCAAAAGCAGGAAGTGGTGGGCTGCCAGGGAAGCAGGAAGTGGATGTGATTCCAAGGAAACAGTCTTGCAGACACAGCAAGATGGAGGCAGAAATGAGCTGGAAATCTGTAGGAGCACCTGCAACACCTGCAGCAGTTCAAGCCTACCACTGGGAAGGGGACATGGATGCAAGGTTCCTTCCCTAACTGAGACTCCATCTTCAGCTGATACCTGCTAGGAACAGGAAAATCTCTTTTCTCCAATGTCATTTCACCCACACCCAGGGTGGCCAACACAAAATGGACTCCAGGTTTTTTTCTGTGGGACTTTTGTTTCATTTCAACATTTTTTGTCTTATTGTTATTTTATTTGCTTGCTTTGATTTTGGTTTTTGATTTCTTTTTTTCTTTTTTTTTTTTGGTAGGGAGGTGGGGAGGATCTGGCAGGGTTGGGGAAGAGAACACATGATAAAATATATTGTATGAAAAAATTTACATAAAATAGCAAAAGCAAGCTTAACATTCATTAAAGATGGGGTGGGGGAGACGGGCGGGTGGTGGGGAGGAAAGAACCGAAAGAAAGAAAATCTCTTCACAGTGCAAGCCCAGGTGCAAACGCCTTTCAGCGCAGTCACGGAACCACTGCTGCATGTTTAAAGAGTCTATTGAACACGCATTTGCTTTTGTCTGCGAGTTACACTCACAGAATGTTTTTAAAGCTCACGCCAAATGAACAAATAGTAAATAAAGGGAATGCTGGGAGGAGATACAGACAAAGTAAATGAGCCATATTGAAGCTGGGCCGTTTGGCATGCTCTGCTTACTTTTTGACCTCTCTTCGTCTTCATCACCATCATCATCATCAGAGATCTAACCCAGGGCCTTATGCATAGGAAGCAAACTGTCTACCCCTGAACTGTACCTCCAGCCTTGACCTCCATTATGGTAAATGCCTGACATTTTCCATAAAGTAATTTTGAAAAAGTGAGGTCATGACGCCACCGTGTAACACCCCCCCACCCCCCCCCCCCCCGAGCTCCTCAGCTCTCTCTGTGTTTAGAACATAACAGGTCCGTGGTGACCAGGTCAACTGCTCTGTCACTCGGCAAGTCCTGGGGTCTCTTCTCCACTCCACTCGCTCTGGCCTCCTTCCAAGGGGGCCTGGACTTCAGGGCCTTTGTCCTTGGCCTTGCACAGGCCTGAGATGCTCACTCTTCTAAGCCAACATGGTTTGACTCCGACAGTTTTGTTCAAATGCCCTCTCCTCAAAGACCCGCTGGCCCACCGCAAACATTGGCATCCGCATTCCATGGCTCCTTGGCCTACTGTCCTTTCCTCCGGGGATCTGGAGCGGCTGAACATTTGAACTGTTCTCTGACATTTTTTTTTTTCTTGTTCCCTTGCTATGACAGTACCCGCTCCAACCAGGCCCAGATCAGTGTTGACATCTAGCATATAGTGGGTGTTCCAGAAACTCGCTGAATGAGGAATAAAGGTCTCCGTTCTCTTCTAGAGGTGTCGTGGGGTCCCTCGAGATCTTCCGCCCAAACCTGCCACCTGTGGCCTGGCTATGCTGTACTTGTTTGAGTTTGGCTGCCTGCCCTGGTCATTCTGGATCCTGGGGCTATCTTCTCAGAGATAGAAGGTACCACTGGAAGCCAGAAGACTCGGCTCTTCCTCGTGGTCCTGGGAAAAATGGGAGCCATAGCATCTCTCAAGGTGACTTTGGAGCCTTGACCTGTACTCGCCAGCACTGAGATCACACAGGTTCACTTCACTTCCCCAGTCTTCCCCAGTTTACTCATGTGCCCATAGGGAAGCCAAAGCCTACCAACCCTGCAGGGTGCCTGGGTGAAAGGAGCACGTTCACCGCCAGGTACCGCTGATAAACATTTTCGTAGCTCTCCTGGAGTGGCCAAATGGGTTTTAATGAGGCAGCCACATCATCTTTGGGGCTGTTGGCTGCCACATCCATTTTCTGAGAAAGCCTGGCCCGCCCTCTCCCGCGGCACCTTCGCCCCGCACCCTCTGCTGCTCTCTCCGCGCCCTCCCGCTCGCTCCCCGCGCTCTCGCGCCGCCCGCTCCCCGCGCTCGTGCTCCTGGGCGCCGGCTGCGGAGGGAGCCGCTCTGCCCGCAGCTGGCGCAGCGCGGGGGCGGCCGCGGGTGGGCGGGAGCCGCGGGCCGGGGCGCCGAGCATGAGCCGCCGGCGCCGGCCGCGCGCTGCTCGGGGCCGGGCTGCGGCACGAGGGCGACGCGGGAGCGACGCTGGCACGGACCGAGGTAGGCAGCGGCAGCCCCGCGCCCCTCGGGTCCTCCGGCGGCCCGTCCCCTCGGGTCGTTGGCGCGGGCAAGGGAATGGGTCAGGGAACCGGCACCGGGTAGGGCGACGTGGAACCCCGCGTGGAGTTCCTGGAACTCCGCCCCGGGCTGGACGGCGGGACCCCTGTGCCTCCTGCACCTGCCGCGCACGGGGCAGCCGCGATGAGCATGGAGGGAGCGCACCGGGTGGCAGGCGTGGGCACCACTGGCAAGTCCACTGCCCAGGGCCTGGCGTGGGGGAGGGGGTCGGGGATCTTAGGAGCTCGGGGCTGCGCAGTTGGAAGTTTCCATTTGCTCTTGTGCATTCTGGGTCCGGGGTGGCATCTCACGCACTTGCTGTTTGGCAAGGAATTGGGGCGTAAGCTCTGCATTTGAGGGGCATGGTGAGGTGCATCCCTCTGTCCCGTGGGCCGGGGTCATTTGAAGGACCGTTTGGGAGAGCAGACTTCGACAGGTACAGCTGGTTGGTTCTAGTCGGAATAAGTGTGTGGGGGGTGTGTGTATGTGTGTGTGTCCGTCCGTGTGTCCGTGTCTGTCCATCCTTCTGCCTAATGATGAGGAGGCACTGTGTTGACGGGTCCCCGCTCTCTGTGTCTCAGGCTACCTCTGAGAGATGCAGGTAGAACATACTGACAAGAGGTTGCCTTTGGGAGCTGCATGGGGCCTGAGACTTGGAGGTGGCCAGGCTCCCTCCCTCTTTTCCTATTCAGTACAGTGAAGCCCTTTTCTGTTCACTTTCCCTGCTTTTATTAGCCTTATCCTACTGTGGGACAAGGGGGGAAGACTCAGATGGTCTCCTGCCCTAGGGTCAGGTTGGTCTACAGGAGCCTTCATCTCTGCAGGGCTCTCCCACTTCTCCCTGATTTCTTCTTGTTCACTCCAGCCCTTGTGGGCACAGAACCTGCTCTGCTGGGCCTTGGGTTCTCCAAAGCAAAACAGAACCTCCTATCCTAGTAGTGCATTGGGAGGCCACGCATTTTGACTTGTGAGCCATGGACAGGCTGCAGGCGCCTCTGAGACATGGTTTCAACAGAATGACACCATGGTTCTGATGACTCCTGGGGGCATTTCCATGTTTGTCTTCAGTGACACCACTTTAGGACCACGGTACCCAGCCCAGGAAAGACATCCAGAGTGGGAGGACATCAGGGACTCTTAGCTGTGTGGTCTGGGGACAGAGGAGTGGCTTCTCTGCTGCCAGTGGATGGCTGCCTTTTACCTGGCAAATTGTGGCAATGGAAGCATTCACAGAGAACAGAGCGGGTTTGGTGTAACTTAGCAACTGCAGTCAGAGGAGGGAGGGGTGAAGGAGAGGGAGGAAGAGAAAGGAAAAGAGAAGGAGAAATGCTGGGCAGGCAGTGCATGGGCCTTGCTGAAGGGGTAAGCTGCACCTGTGTAAGGTCCCTCCTCCCAGGACATGGGTGAGGAGCAGCTCCAGGTGGTGACTGGGTCCTGGAGAGGCAATTAAATGGAAGTTGGAATATGCTGGAATGGTCTGTCTCCTCACTGGCAGAACCACAGCAGAGGGGCCTGCAATGAATATCTTAGGCTGGTGGAATTTATGACCTTAAAACTGTTGTCTCGTAGAAGCCACATGGCAAAATAGGTCAAGAGAAGATGCCCTGCCAAGGCAGGGGGCACTGAGCTCCTGACTGTGGTGGGGAGGGTCTCAGTGCACTGTGATGCCCATGTCTGCGTGGCCCTTTGCCATAGGAGAGGCCCTGTTGGAGAAGACCTGGCCAGGGCCTCCGTGGGCTCTGCCAGGTCCCTACCTTCTGCTTTCTGATGGGACTCCCCCCTCCCTCCTTCCCGCTTTCCCTCCTGAGACCATCTGCTCAGGCCATGCTCTGCTCGGGCTGCTTTTCTCTCAGAGCTTCCAGAATCTGCCTTGTGTGATTTCCACCCACTCCACGTTGCCTCCCAGGTTCCTTTGCTGTGGTTGCCCACCTCCCTCCTGCCTGTGAGTGGACACTTAGCAAGAAAGTGATGTGCTGAGGGAGAAAGCGAGGGGACGGGGGTACCGTGTGGTGTCTGGGAGGTGATGGCTGTGGGGGGAAGGGCCCTGGTGACCTCTGGTCACTTGCAGGGTCCCTGACCCTTTGGGGGTCTGGGGTAGACATCTAGCTCTCTTTTTTGGCCTATGCCTTTCTCACGTATTTCTGGGCCTGGAGACTGGGGCTATTGAGATGTGTAAAAGTTAGACACAAGGGATGTCCTGGCAAAGTTCAGAGTGGGTAGGCTGTATGAGCCCATCAGTAGAGTGTTGTTGGGTTGGGGGTCACCAGGAGGTTTCCATACTGCAATCCTGGGGTGTAATTTGGAAAAGTCAGCTGGCATCAGCAGCTTTTGATGTAACTAGAACATGGGAAGCGGAGTCAGTTCAGAGCTGGGAAGGGGCTTGGGCCTCAGGGACTTTTGTTCTAGGAGAGCTGGCCAGTGGCTGCCTTAGGCATCCTACAGTGATAGCTGTCACGTGAGGGAGCTGGGGTGTAAGTGTTATCCAGGACTGTCCCTGGCTAAGGATGACACAGATGACCATGAATGTCCCTGTAAAAACACCTTGGATCACAGGGATGCTGTGGAACATGATGTAGGATTATCCTTCCTGTGACCCTGTCCTGAGAAGCCTCTCCCTCATCATTTAATTGACACAGAACTTCCTCAGGGAATCCTTGCTTGGTGCTGGGATGTGAAATATATTACTTAATGCATAGTCACCCTCCCCACTCAAGGACCACTCTGGCTTGAGGCCAGGCTTTGGCCAGTGTTGTCCAGGGCAGCCGACAGCCTTGAAAGCCTCTCTAGCCCTCCTGAGTGGGCCGTAGATTCCTTGTGAATTCAGGGAGCAGAGCACTAGCTAACTCCTGGAAGGGAGGTATGAAATTGGGCCTCTGGGATGTCCACTGACTCTAGGTAGAATAGCCTGGGGCCAATGCTACACACACACACACACACACACACGCACGCACGCGCGCACACACACACGTATACACACAGTGGCGGGAGCTCTGCCCAACACCAGGGCACAGCATTGGAAACATGAGCCTTTTCCAGGTCCCTGGTTGACGAGTGGTAGTCCTCGGAGGTGAAGGGCTTTGCACAGGGCTTCCCTCCTCTCCTGTCCTCCAGCTCCTGCCCACCCTCTTCCAAGGCAGGCTGACTGGAGATGTGTTCTCTGCTTGCTTACAACGCATTCTCACTTCCCACTCACTCCCAGCCCACTCCCATCTGGCACGCGTCCCTCCCCACAGGGAGCCCCACTGCAGAGGCTATGGGCTCCACTGTCACTGCTCCCAGAGGCTCTGGCATCCAGGTCTGGCTGCCTGGCTCTTGGTCCTCCTTTTCCTCTGACCTCTCTGTAGGCCTCTCCAGAGAGCTTTGCTGCCTGTCTCAGGACACTCAGTGTTTCTATCTCTCAGGATCTGGGTCCTCCCTGCCACTACAACTTCCGTTCTTCATGCTGAGCTGACCCCAACTCCTGTCAGCCCCAGAATCTGGGGCTCTTTTAGCACATGAGCTGTGCTTGCTGGCTTCTTCTGGGTGACCACGGGTGTCTTATCCACTGCCATCCTATCTCCAAGCCTCGCTTGCCTCAATATCACTAGCAGCCAGCTGCTGCCCCCTCTTGCATTGAGATAACATCCAGTCTGGCCTAGCGCATCCAAGGCCTCTCCTGAACCCCCTACTACTTACTGAATCCTCTATTCTCCAGCATTCTGAACATTTCAATAACTTCTTTACTGTGATACCTTTTCCTTACAGACATGGCCTCTGCTAGGTCTCCCTTTGGCCCTTAGCATGATTTGGGGCATGAGTTTTCCTATACAGGCATGGAGTACTGGTGCCCAAACTTCTACAGCGAGTGTCCCCAAGTGTCTTGTCAGTGATCCCCTAGAGCTCAGTCTCCCTCAGTCCTTTTGGACTCCCCTCTCCAGGATACTGACATTCTGATGAGATGTGGATTGAATTCTTGGAGCCGCTGGGCATAGTGGGGAAGGGGTGAAGATCTGAGTCTCAGAACATCGTGTACAGAGATCTGAGGCATGTTGCTCTCTACCTTCAGGGAGAGGAGAGAGTAATGGACTTGAAACTCTGGGGCAGGTAGAGGATGTGGGGGGAAGGCCTGCCCAGGAGGGATGAGTGTGGACAGAGCCAGGGGGCCAGTGCCCTGTTTGTCACCAACACTTCAGTTTCTCCAAGTATCACCCTCCGACTCTACCTTAAAGAGAGAGTTCTCCCTGGATGCAGTTGCCATGACAACACTGTTAACAAAGACTAGCTTCTGTGGAGGAGGCTGGCTCACCCAGAAGCCGAGGGTGTTGGGAAAGGGTGTGCATTCTGATGAATGTATCTGCAGAGCCGTAGTTCCCCTCCCCCACTGAGGTCACCCAGATCTTGAGGACCCGCCTGACCCCTTCTGCTTTACAGGCCTCTGGTACCCAGCCCCAGCCCGTGTGAGTGTGAAGTGATTCCAGCCATAGCTGGGGCACAGGGCCAGGCTCAGGAAGCCCTCCTCCCTGGGGTGTGGAATACGTCCAGTCCTCACTCCAGACACTTTCTAAGACGAGGCACTGTGGTTGTAGAAGCCCAGACTCATAGGCCATGCTTCCCCTGCAGAGAGTCTGTGGTCCAGCTCCTCTGGGCTCTGAACGTTCACTGGTTCGCTGGCTCTGTTCCCCCTCTCTGATCATGGTTTGGATTAAATGATGCTCCCACCCCCCAGCAGGTCACAGGGTGTGATCCCCGAGCTTGTAAGGAAGCCTTGATGGGAAGATCCAATTCCCTGTCCTGAGAGCTGCAAGACAGTTGCCCAAGGTTGGCTGGGTATATCAGCTAGGATATTAGGGAAACCAGGTTGGAGGCTTACAAAGGAACTTGGGCAGATCCTAGGGTACTGAGATACAGAGAGCAGGCAAGGGGAATATGTCAGGTATTTATTTTATTATTAGTAGTGGGTTTCCTCCCACCCTGGCAGGCTGGATGAAGAGTAGAGTCCCCGGGAGAGCAGCCCAAGGGCAAGTGAGAAGTTAGCTTTTTAGGAGAGCCTAGGTCTTCCCTACACTGTCCAGGAAGTCCAGGGTCCCTTCAGATAGCTGCACTTTGGGGAAGGGCATCTGTGCTCTTAGCCTGTTCTTTCTCTGGCCCTGCTGTCCCTGGGAGCCTGCTAACCAACCAAAGGGTAGAACCTTATGATCTGCTGTGAAATCTTTCCCGTTAAGTTTCCTGAGCCAAGTCATTTATCCTGCCACATGTAACGGGGGAGGGGGAGGGATCCTCAAAGCCTTCCACGGAGATGTCGACAGTGGTCCACCTGGCAGGGCCAGGGCTGAGAGTGAACAGGGCAGCGTGGGGTGGGGGAGAGCTTTTGCATAGATGTGATCTAAAGGGAAGATGCTAGCAAGCCTGAGTCATCACCTGGGCCACACCCTGACTGATGGAGCACTTGCAGGTGTAGAAGTGTCTGATGAACAAGCAGTAAGCACACTAGTGAAGGCCGCCGCAGACGGGATCTGAAGATAACCCAGTGGACAGCAGACAAAGACGCTTCTTCAGACTAGCCATCATCACCAGGGAAGCCATGAGAGCCAGGGAACCAGAACAGACAATTCTACAGCAGTTGAGTATTGGTTAAGATTTGAGGTCCTATAGGCAACGGGTCTAGGAAGATCAATGAAAACTGAAGTCAGATAATAGATAAAAATGCAGTGAAGGGTGTCTTGGGAATGTGATCATCATGACAGCAGATAGGGCACCCCTGACCCCTGTTCTTTGAGGAGAAATCCATATTCAGGAGCCTCTTCCCAGCCCCTGTGGTGGAGAGGCCAAGAGTTGACATGAGGTCTGGATAGGTGTGCTTGAGAGAGTATGGAATGCCCTGGCCTCTCCTGGGCACCAGGCTAGAGCTTTGTCTGGAGGGCCTCCTGCCTCATGATGTTAGGACACTTGAGACCCGAAAGCCACTTTGTGGTCTGTAGCAGCCATTGCAGTCCCAGGTCCCAGATATGTCCCGAGGGGAGGCTGGGATAGGAAGCTGTAAGGACCGTTATGGCAGAAGAGCCATGGGGAGTTTCCTGCAGTGAGGACTGTGTCTGGGTGAGCCCTCATCATCAGACTGGAGAGCGGAGACAGGAAGGTGTGGCTGGCCAGAGCGGGCCCACCCTGTTCCTGCTGAGGCTTTGGTGGAATGGCCTGGGCAAGGGACGGTGTGTGGATACACAGCCTGGGAGAGTGTCCGGTCCTGTTGTCGTGTGTGCTCAGCAGCCCATCTCACACCCACCACTTCCCTGCAAACCTCCCTACCACATGTGCCATGCGCCCCTTCCCCTAAACCAATATGACCAAGAGACTGACTGACTGGTCAAGCTCTGTCTCTGTGGGATGCATTACAGCTTCTCCAGGGACTGTTACAGCACAACTGGTGTCCCTGGGGGAAATGGCATGCCAGGTTGGTCACGAAAGATGAGGGAGTTCAGGAGGTGTCTTCCATTGGTCTGCTCTTTATTTCAGGCCCCTGTTCAGGATGGAATCCCCTTGGTCCGGCTAGAGGTGGGTGTTTCACCTCAGGATTAGACACCCTTATACCTGCCTACTCAGATGATGTGAGCTGTTAGATTGAATTCAACCGAGTCATGCCTCAGTTTTCCCATTTGTTAGGTCAGGTTAAGTGCAAAGGTTCTCTGAGTACCAGGTGTCTATGAGGCAAGTCCTATTTCCGTAACTCTGAGGATCACCTAGGACAGATATGGGACTTTATGGGGCACAAGGACAGAGTGCTTCATGCGTGCCCATGAAATCTCTCCAGCCTGCCTGGTGGCTTCACTAGGTAGGCTTCAGCCTTGTGCTTGTCCGCAGGTGTCGACCAACCTACCAGGCAGTGGACAGCGGGTAGAGGGTTGGGCTAAGGCCCTTGAGTCTGTCTGTTCCAGTGGCCACACTCTTCCCAGGCCAGCAGGGGAAGTTGTAATGAGGCTCACTGATCCCTGGGGAAACCTAGGCAGAATAACCCCTGGGCCACACCCAGACGCTGTTCTGTAGAAATAATGAACAGTCTGACGTGGCATAGCTATAGGAGAATGTGTGTCCTAGGCCTGCCCCGAACAGATGGGACCCCAGGCTGTCCTGCCTTATCTCAGCTGGAGCTGTGCTGGGAGCAGCCATCCAGAATGGCCGCCCTCCTGTCAGAGGGAATTGAGTGGTGCTGGCGGGCACCCTTCTTCATCCGTCTGTTGACCTCTGGACTCCTCCTACCCTGCTCATTCTATTTGTTTATTTATCTATTCCTCCTCTCTCCCTCCCTCCCACTTCCTTCTTCTTTCCTTCCTTTTCCAACTTAGCCATCTTGGAGGCTCTGTCCTCCTGTTCTTTCTACCTGCCCCATTCCCACCTCAGCTCCTGGCATTTTCTCTACTCGCAGTTGGCCTTGTGATTTCAGGAGCCAGGTCCAGACCAAGAGCCAAGTTCCCTATGTATGGCCTGCAGCCAGGTTGTTACATGTTCTTGGGGGGCGGCATCCTCCAATCAACTCTGTTGTCTTGCTCTCTGTGTCCCACGCCACCGTCACCTTCCCTGGCCATCCTGTCCCGTGGCTCTCGAAGAGACTGCGATCAACTTCCAGGGAGCTGTGTCCTTCATCCTGCTTCTCTCCACCCCTGTGCTGCCCCCCCCCCTCAGAGTTTTCTCCACACCAAGCCTAGGGTAGCCTGGCCGTCCTCTACGAGAACCCTGCTTGCTGGACCCCTTTGTTCTTTCTGCTGTTGTTCTCAGTGAATGTTTCGGTTTCTCCTTGGGGGAGGACCACACCACCTTTCCTTATGCACACCACCACTCCCTGCCTCACCTGTCACCGGCTCTGCTCAGCCGTCCTCACTGTCCCCGCCCCAGGACTTCAAGGCTAGTGGTTTTGGCTGGGGTTGGGGCTTGGCTGAGAGCTTTGCCGCTCCTCTAGGACTCTGGAGCTCTGGTGGTTGCCATCACCTCTCCCCACGCTCCAGGTGTCTGATCTTGCTTCTTTTTTATGTCTTTTTTCCTCTGTCCTCTCAACCTCAGCTTACTGGTGACATTTTGTTGCTACATACCAACTGTCTTCCACCTTAACACAGTATGGAGGTGGCCTGGGGGGCAGGAACATAAACTTATTATTATTATTATTATTAATTATTGGTTTTTTTGAGACAGGGTTTCTATGTAGCTTTGGAGCCTGTCCTGGAACTAGCTTTTGTAGACCAGGCTGGCCTCAAACTCACAGAGATCCTTGTGCCCCTGCTTCCCAAGTGCTAGAATTAAAGGCATGCATCGCCACCACCACCGGCCCTAGCATCTTTCTTGTAGTGGGTCCCTGGTAGCCCTCGTGATCTGTCCTCTCCTGTGTCATGGTGATAGTGCGGCCTGGAGGTAGCAGAGGGTATTAAGTTTGGAGGTTAGCAGTCTTCCGACAGGGTTAGCAGTGCAAAAGCCAGGAGTGGGCAGAGCTGCACAGGGACTGCGGGGCTGCTGGGCCACCCAGGTGGCCTCAGGGAAGTCCTTTGATTACCCCAAGCCCCTGAGAAGGAGTGGTGAGAGTCTATGTACCTGGGTTGAGTGCTAACAGCAGCACTCTACCTAGAGCCCCTGGCATGTTTCTAGAATGTGGCAGGCATGGTGCGTTTGAAGTTGTGATGGCAGCAGCAGAAGGGGTGATGGAAGTGCTGGTGATGGTGGTACTGATAATGGAGGCAGTGATAAGAGATAGTGATGGTTATGTCAGGCACGTTGGTGATGGTGAGCAACAGGGGTGGGGTAGGAGAGACCCGTGGTGGTGATGGTGTTGGTGATAGAAACGGTGGTAGAGGAGACAGTGAGGGTTGTGATGAAGTTGTTGACAATGGTGCTGCGGGTGGTGATAGCAGGGATGATGGTGGAAGTGTTGGTGATGGTGGTGATGATGGTTGTGGTAATGATGGTTGTGGTAATGAAGGTGATGGTGGTGGACGTGTTGGTGAGGGTGATGGTAGTGGTGGTGGACATGTTGGTGAGGGTGGTGGTGGTGATGGTGGACATGTTGGTGAGGGTGGTAGTGGTCGTGTTGGTGAGGGTGGTGGTGGTGAGGGTGGACATGTTGGTGAGGGTGGTGGTGGTGAGGGTGGACATGTTGGTGAGGGTGGTGGTGGTGGTGGACGTGTTGGTGATGGTGGTGGTGTCAATAAGTGCAGACGTAGTGGTGGTAGTGGACTTATTGGTGATGGTGGTGGTGGTGATGGTAGTGGGAGTGGTAGTGATGGTGGTGGTGGTGGTGATGTGGACGTGTTGGTGAGGGTGGGGGTGGTGGATGTGTTGGTGAGGGTGGGGGTGGTGGACGTGTTGGTGAGGGTGGGGGTGGTGGATGTGTTGGTGAGGGTGCAGGTAATGGTGTGGAGGAGACAATGGTGTGGGTGAGTAGGGAGTGTGGGAGGGAAACTGTTATTTAGATTCTGGCAACAGAGCCATAAAAGCTTTCTAATACCTTCTTGGTTTGAGGAGGGCCTCGCTAAGCAGCAGTCAGCCTGCACTTGTGGTATGTGGGTGTGTCTGTGGGTGGCTGCACATTTGGCTGGCTCTGTTCCCTTGTCCTTACCCCCCTCTGCCCTGGACAGCTGCCCCCACATACCTGTGGGGGTCTTGGGAACAGAGCAGGTACAAAGCTGCAACCCTGGAAAACACAGGAACAGGCTGGCACCCCTGTGTCTCCTGGAAGCCAAGTTAGAATGGAAGAGCAGGAAAGAGTAGGAAAGGGAAGCTTAGCCATGATTGGACAGTGAACCACTTATTCCCAGCCCCAACTCTGCTGCCACAAATGCGTAAGGCGTTTGGGTGAGATTCTCTGTGAAATGAGCCCAGGCCTTCTTGGGATTATTCGGGGGGTGGGGGAGGGGAGTGAGATAACATCTGGAGATGAACGTCCTGGTGTATCTGACTATCCAATGAGTTAGTGGTGCTGGAGCCGAGCCTGCCTACCAGTGTAGTCTCTAAAGAGCTGAGTGCTGAGAGAGGATCTGACAGTTGCCATGGACTTGCATGGGCTGGGCCCAGGATACCAGGCTGGCCTTCGTTTCAGGGCTCCGGGTTTAGGTTGACTCCTCTGAAACCTCAGGATCCCTGCTAATCTACAGCGGGAGTCTTTACAGTCCATCCATGGGGTGGGGAGCCAAAGGACTGGTGAAGCTTTGGGTCCTCCTCCACTCCGATTCCAAAGGGGAAATAGCTCAGCATTCAGGGAGGATGTAGCAGAACTGGCTTGGCCTGAGTTTCTTGCCTCTTGTTCCTTCTGTTGCTATGGAAACAGACCAGTGAAGCTTCCTTCCCTATGCCTCACCCTTCGAAGCTGATGGGAGAGGCAGTCTGGAAGGCATAGGAGAGCAGAGGAAGAGAAGCCCCGGACCAGCTGATCCTTGATCTTCGGATGGGAGGGTGGGAAGGCAGGAGGGCGGGAGTAGAACAACTTTCCCAGGGTTTGAGTACAGAATGGTGCAAAGCCAACATGAATGCGCAGCCCCCGTCCCTCCTCAGTGTACAGATCCTAGCGCTGCGTTTATGTTAATAACATTCAGAAAGTAACATGGGTCCCCGTGGAAGTAGCTTCTCTGTCTCCAGGCTGCCGCAGACACCCTTGCTGTGTTTTCGAAATCCCCTCTGGACATTCTTGGTCTGTACATACAGCAATATGTCGCTTCATTTTATGTGGCAGAGGCTCTGTTAGGGGTCATGTGCCTTGAGTTCACATTGGCACATCTTGGAGTGGCCCTTTTGTTGTGACAGAGGGACATGAAGGTGCAGTTGTCATGTCGCGGAATTTTGGTGAACCATCCACCATACCAGTACTAAGTTGTTAGACTCTGTTTCCAGCGTGCACGGGGCCTGTTTCTCTACTCCTTCTCCTTGCCGCTCTGATGGATGAGATACACCTTAGCCCAATTTAGTTACCATTTCTCATGTAATGAATGGGATTGGACTAGGCATCTTTTCCTATGTATATGATCCTTCTGGGACTGAGGATAGAGCTGAGTGGTAAAATACTTTCTTAGCACATGGGAAGTCTTGGGTTCAGTCACCAACATTGAAAAAAAAAACCTACCTGTATTTTTATTATTAATCTGGTGTTCTTATTATGCAAAGATTTCAGCCGGACACAGCGTCCATCTTACTCTGTAATGTGGGTTGGTCAGGAATACGGAATCTCCTGCCCAGCCTCCCGAGGGCTGACGGAGATTACAAGTGTGTTCCACCATGGCTGGCTGGTCCTTTCTTCTCTTATAAGACAGGGTTTATCCGTGTAACCCCAGCTGTCCTGGAACTCGTTCTGTAGACCAGGCTGTCCTCAAACTCAAGAGACTTGCCTGCCTCTGCCTCCCAAGTGCTGGGATTAAATGTGTGCACCGCCACACCCAGATATAAGAGCTTTTCATATTAGAAAACAGATACCTTTGAAGTTCAGTTACAAATGCTTCCCTCAGTGTATCGTGTAATACGTAAGCATGGCTCTCAACTCAATTGATGTGATGTACATGGCAATGGAACAAGAGGGGAAGAAAACACAGACATCTATCTCCGTACTATATGTGAATATGTGCACACAATACTCTCTTTTAGTCTTTAAATTCCTAATGAGATAGCTCACTGACCTTTACATATGAAGTCCCTGATGTTTTTTAAAAGTTGATTTATTTATTCATTTTACGTGTATGAGTGTTTTGCCTACATGTGTGTGTGTCTGTGTAGCATGTGCATTCTCGGTACCCAGGGAGGCCAGAAGAGGGTGTGAGATCCCCTGGAGTTGGAGCTGGCAGTTGTGAGCCACCAGGTGGATGCTGAGAACTGAACCCCAGGTTCCCTGGAGGAGCGGTGAGTGCTCCTAACCACTGAGCCATCTCTCCAGTTCCTACAAGCATATTTTAAATAAAATAGGACCAAAATATTCATGACAATTACAGTTCTCTTTTCTGTAACCGGAGCCCAGACTCCAGACAAGCAGAGGAGAAAGGTGCAGAAACAGGAAGCAAAAGCCTTGTTAGTGACTTCCAAGGTGGGCAGAGCGTCAGTCCTGTTTCCGCTCCTAGTTGCTGGAGAGGCAGCACCATACAGTGGATGCTGGCTGAGAACATGTACGGCCTCCTGGAGAACCTTGTTCCAGCCCTCCAAGCTGTTGCCACCCAGTTGGCACAGTGACTGCATCTTGAAAAGGCCACCCCGCTGATCACATCAGCGGCTTCAGGTTGGTGGGGGACCATGACAAGATCAGAGCATCCCAGAAGCATGGGCCCAGCCTTGCCTTTACAATAAGTTCCTTGTCAGAAGCCGTGTGGAAAAAAGCATTCTGTAACTGCATGGATGGTAGTTTTGGTGAAAGAATTACTGCCAGGATAGGAAAATTCACACCTGGAATAAGTGTCTGTCCCAGTAATGAGACAGGCACCAACTTCCAACAATGGAAGTGGCACATTGTGGTTACTCTGCCACCAGAAAGAGCGTGACTGTCTGGTCACCCTGGAAATGGCACCACACCAGGAACTCGGTGCTGGTGTTTGCTTAAGGAAGAGAGGGCTTGTTTTAGCTCATGGTTTGGGGTGCAGTCCACCATCACTGTCAAAGGGAAGGCATGGCAGCCACAACATGAGGTCAGTGGTCACACTGCATGGTCAGGAGGCAGAGACATGTACGCTGGAGCTCGGCTCAGCTTCTCTCTTCATTCGGTCTAGGACGCCAGCCCGTTGGATGGCATCCACACACTCGAGGTTTGCCTTCTTTTCTCAGCTAAGCCTTAAAAACAATTATTTCAGTTACTCAGTAGTGTGTTAATACAAAATGGCTCAATTTTAGTGTGATATTTTAAATTTATTCTTTGAGAATTCTATACATTTATGCAATGTATTTTGATCATATTCAACCCACATTCCTCCACCTAACTCTACCCAGATTCTGCCCCAAATCTCCCTCCCAACTTTATGTCTTCCTTTTGATAATGAAATAGCCCACTGAGTCTCAAGTGCTTCCCATATACGCATGAGTGTGAGGCCATGCACTGAATCCCAGCAGCCATCAGCTGTCCTTAGCTCGGCAGCTAGGAGTAGGAGCTCCTGTGACCTTCCTGCATCCTTGCTAGGATGTCGGTTCTATTGATCTTGTGCAGGTTGTGAAGCAGGTAGTCACAGTTGCTCTGAACTCATGACCGCAGTGGCCCTGACATCTTAGAAGACACTGTTTGAGCTCCTGTCCGGAATTCTTTGATAATGAACATTAATATGGAAGAGTAAGTCAAATAAACACTTTTCTTCTCAACTTGTTCTTTTAGTCATGGTGTTTTGTCACAGCAATAGAAACCCTAACTAAGACAAATTGGTACCAAAGGTGAGGTGTTGCTGTAACAAACCTGGCCATGTTGTTGGGAGGACTGTGGAAGGTACTTTGGAACTTTTGGTTAGAAAAGTCATTGAGCGTTAAGATCCCAGCGGGATGTTCTCACGTGCTTGGAGGGTGAAAGTGTTGAGAGCAGCGCAGAAGATGGAGGCCTGGCTTGTGACGTCTCAGAGGCAACATTAAAGGCTCTATCAGGGCCATTTGCTCTTTTGAATTAACATTCTGGTCAGCTGGGGCTGAAGGGTCAGCCATGATTAGCAAGAGACCAGCGCCATTGTAGTGAAACCTTTACATTACTGGGAAAATTGATGTTGATCGGCTGGAGCTAAGAAATTAGCAGTGATTAAGAAGAGATCAGCATCACAGTGGCAAAATCTTCTGGGAAGTGTTTCCTGAAAGCACAGAGAAGCTGTGTTCCAGCGGTTGCCAAGGCTGTACCACGTGCTGGAAGCTGGGTGCGGTAGTGTGTGAGAGCCATCCAAGTGGGGCTCTTCTTGAAGGCATGAGGGGGTCATGGGAAGCATCTGAGGCTTGGCAAGGTGTGAGGCCAGGGGAGGTAAAGGTTCAGTTTTAGTAGCAGCTGAAACCCAAGGTGTCATGTAAAGACGTTGAGGCTTGGCGCCATGAAGAAAACCTATGAGAGGCTGTTGGTGAAAGTGCGGCCCGGTTGCAATAGAAGACCCTAGCAGTTTTGAAGATGCCAGTACCGTGGATGACCACCAAGAACAGCAGCAACAGAGGACGGAGCAGCTGGAGTCCAGAAGAAAAGCTGTGTGTGCTGCAGAGGGCGGAGTCAGAGACACAACCCAAGCCCTTCAGAGGAGTCCAGAAAATCGTGAGTGCATCCCCAGACCTGGATGGTTGGAATTTGGTTTTGCTTTGATTTGATTTTGACTGTGCCCTGATTTTTCTTTCTTGAAGTAAGAAAGTATTTGGTTTATTTTTTATTTTATTGGAACCCACAACTGAGAGACATTGAATTTTTAAAAGAAATTGGCTATTTTAAAGGGACTGCAATTTTAATGTGTTTGAATTTGCAAATGAATTTTGGGACTTTTAAAGTTATTTATATTTTTAATATGAGAACTTGGGATGGTTGTGACTTAATAGCGATATGTTTGTGTGTCGAGTTGTGCTGTGCTGGATGTTTTTTTGTCAACTTGACACAAACCAGACTCATCGGAGAGGAAGGAGCCTCGGTTGGGAGAAGTCTTCATGAGAGTTAGCTGTAAGGCATTTTCTCAATTAGTCATCAATGTGGGAGGGTTCAGCCCATTGTGGGTGGTACCATCCCTGGGCTGGTGGTCCTGGGTTCTATAAGAGAACAGGCTGAGCACGACATGATGAGCAAGTCAGTAAGCAGTATTCCTCCATCACTCCGCATCAGCTCCTGTCTCCAGGATCCTGCTGTACTTGAGTTCCTGTCCTGACTTCCTTTGATAATGAACAGCAATATGGAAGTGGAAGCTAAATAAACCCTTTCCTCCCCAACTTGCTTTTTGGTCATGGTGTTTTGTTGAAACAATAAAAACTCTAACTAAGACAGGGGCTCATCCCTGGGAGAGGCTAATTCTCCATCTCTCAACACTCATTAGTTACCTGGAGTTCTTTGTCTAAGGGTGCGACCACACAATATTTCCCACTTCTGCATTAGCATGTCTCTTGATATTGTCATTGTTTAGGTCTTGTTTAAGCAGCTGTACTGTTGTGTTATTGTGGATATAGTTTCTCTGTCATATCTAGGAGATGCAATCTCACAGTAGACTTCTCTTGCTCTTGTGATCTTTCTGTCTCCTTTCCTGAGATGTTCTCTGAGCCTCAGATGCAGGCATCTGTTGTAGATGTATCAGTTGGGCTGGCCTCCCCACGGTCCATTGATCACTGCATTTTGACCTGTTATGGGTTTCAGAAATGGTCTCTGTTTGCTGTGAAGAGAAGCTTCTTTGATGAGGGGTGGAAGCCACCCTCCATTTGCGTGTCTAAGGATGTTATAGAATGCAGTAAGGAATTACATTCAGCTAGTAAAGCGCTAATAGTAGATTCTTAGACCCATGATCATAGTAGCCCAGAGTACTTGGCTAGGTTTCTAATATAAGGCATGATTTCCTTATATTGAGTGAGCCCTAAATCCAATTACACAGCCATTGGTTACCACCAAGATGTTAATACCACTATCACCCTCTTAGGGATATTTTGCTGTGCTGTTCATTGTTATAGTTGTTAGCATCATAGCTGGATAGGACTATTAATTGCTTCCGTCTGTTGGACGTTTACATAGTACTTTCTGATACTTGGAAGCTAGACCACAGGAGGGAGGGAGGCTTCCAGGTTAGGTCCATCTATAATCTTCTAAGTTCTTTGTCTGAAAGGTAAAGTGTCTTCAGCATTGAGGACTTACCTTCAGCCTCTGTGAGGCAACCGAGGGGAGCAGCAATAGTTTATATTACTTTGAGAGCCTCTTAGATTACACCAAGCAACAGCTTGAGTGGAGGTTTTTCATGTCTGGTACTGGGGTTCTTATTAGATAGTCTATGGCTTTTGTGTGCTAAAAATAAATCTATCGTATGACCCAGCTCTACCACTCAGGGCATATTCCAAAGGACATGACATCTTACTACCTGGTAGAATTACTACTCCACAGTACCCAGCAATGTCCGTTTCTCCTCTATTTGCAATATCTAAGAAATAAAAACAACCTGTCCTTTAGTAGAAATGTGGTTCATATACACAATGGAATATTATTCAGCGGAAAGAGAAATGAAATCGTGAAATTTGCGGCTAAATGGATGGAGCTAGAAAAGATTATACTGAGTGAGGCAATCCAGACCTGGAAAGACAAAGGCCACATGTTCCCTTCCATCTTCAGTTCTTAGCTGTGGGTGTGGGTATATAACATGGAGTAACTGCAGTCACAAAAAGGTGGGGTACAGACTGGGGGTAATATTATGATTCAGGTAATATGAAAGGGGGATGGGAAAATGTGGGAAGGGGAAGAAAGGTTAATATAGAAAGAGCAGAAGGAAGAAAGGACAAATGACACCAAGAAACCTCAAAGAATCGTATTATTTTATAGTTACCTAAACTATACTATATACATACACACACACATATATATATACATAAACACATACACGTTACCTAAACTGTACTATATACATACACACACACACACACATATATATATACATAAACACATACACGTTACCTAAACTGTACTATATACATACACACACATATACATAAACACATACACGTTACCTAAACTGTACCATATACATACACACACATATACATAAACACATACACACATATCACACATGCGCATGGAACTTATAGTAGGCTTTCATGTGGACTTTTCAAACATCCTTCCTTACTCTCCCTCCTCCTCCTCTACTCTAGCCTCTGATCCTCTTCTTCACTTATTCCCCCCGTGCCTGTTCCTCTTCCCCTGATATGCCATATGTGGTCCCATTCAATGGCCCCCTTCTGCTGGAAGTTTTTTATTTTTCTCTGAGACAAGGTCTCAGTATGTAGACCCTGGTCGGCCTGGAATTCAGAGATCTACCTGCCTCTGCTTCCTGAGTGCTGGCATCAAAAGTGTGCCCCATTACTGCTGGGTAAAACACTCTGGTAGGCACACTCAGAGGTGTGCTTTCTGGATGATTCTAAATCCTGTCAAGTTGACAATTTGGATCAACCTTCACATCACGCACAACCTCCATCCCTGCCACCCTGGCCACTTTGTTTGTGACCCTGTTGGGCAATGATGTGGCTGGGGGAAAGAGGTTGGTTATTGTCCACAGAAAGGGATGTCTTTTCTACTTAACGTTTGAAGTTCTCCTCTGTTGAGGTCAGCCTATAGTAAGCAGCTAGTTACATGGGGTACAAATATTCATACTCTTTGCTATTTGGAGAAATCTACTCCCATGCCCCTCCCCACACATCTTTCTCACCACTTTTTTTCAGTCATACATATTCCAAGCTCTCAACCATTCAACCAAACCATACATCAATATATAGTTTTCACATCTAGATATTTTTCCTTCCAAGCAAAAGTCTGACAGCGTACACTGCCTGCAGTCTTTCTGCTGTGAAGGGTTTCCTTGACCACAGTCATCCAGGATTGTCGCAGAGCAGTGGTATAATACTGTAGTGCTCACTGCTCAGTGGTACCTGCATACTGTAGAGAACCATCTACAAACAAAGCCCTATTCAGTTCTTTAGCCAGTCAGTCAAAGAGCACATCTTACGATGCTGTAGGTCCATGCCTTGGGAGAGGAGGCATTATAGCAGGAGTAGTAACCTACACGTTTGGGCCACTTCTTTGTATAACTTATTTGTCCCTTTGGGACCTGCTAGACCCTGGCCGTGTGTATACCGTTTCCATTTGTTGATGGATTGCTCTTGTGTACACCCAGTCTTATGGGGTGTAGGTCAGATAAAGCCAGCTCATTCAGGGTACCGCAAATCTTATGGTATTTGTTCGATTACCTAGTGTTCAGTTTCTAGTGAGGCTCAGTGGCAAGTCAAGAACTGATTTTTTTTGCAGATGATGGCTGGGCCTTGATACAGAATCCCTAGGCTTTCTGCTATGATTCACCTATGGCAGCCTGTCAAATGCTCCAGATAGCATTCCCAGTGGTTGTTGACACTGTGAGACTTGTTGGGTTTGCTGGATCAGATGGCCAAAGTGGCAGAACTGTCGCTCCAGCAGCCTGCACCGGTAAGAGCCTGATCTAGGGACCATTTGAAACTAGCAGCTTTTGGAGTTACTTGATGTTTGGGCTGGAGTTGCACATCCAAACTAAAAACTGTGCTGCTTATCCAATCCAGTGCCCAGTAAGCATTGTGCTTCTTCCTCGGAAGGTCCTATGTCCAGCAACTTATCCTGCCTACCCCACACCATGGGACTCTTAGAAGTTTTACTGTGTGCAGGTCATTGAATTTTGGTTGCATTTATTGCCTGTCCTCTGATGTGCAGCTGTCTTATTAGCAGCTCCTGAGTGGCTGCTGCCTTCCACTGACTTAGTCCAGTCAGCAAAATGTCATCAGTTTACCGGCCTCGTGTGATACCTTGAGGAAGAGAAAGGTGGTGAGGATCTCAGTGTGCTAAGTTATGATCCAGAGCTGGAAATTTTCCATGTCCTTGAGACAAAACAATGGACATATACTGATGGCATTGCTAGCTGGAAGCGGATTGCTTCCTGTGGTCGCTCCGGGTGGGTGTAGAGAAAAAAGCGTTCGCAAGATCAGTAGCTGCATACCCGGTACCAGGAAATCTGTTAATCAGCCCAGGTGAGGAGGTCACATCTGATACAGCTCCTGCGGTTGGGGCTGCCACTCGATCAACCTTGCTATGGCCAAGTTTCATCCATCCTCTGTCCAGACCACCTAGGAGACAGAGATGAGGGAGAAACCACTGACTCTGCATCTTTTAAGTCCTTGATGGTGGCACAAATAAGGAGAGTTTGACTTTTTTCTTTCCTATTTATTTCTTTTTTAATTTAAATTTTAAATTATGACTATTTGTTTTATGTGTATGAGTGTCTTGCCTACATAGATGTCTGTGTACCAGGGTCATGCCTGGTACCAAGGAAGCCAGAAAAAAATGTCAGATCTGCTGGGACTGTAGCTACAGATGGTTGTGAGCTGGAATTGAACCTGGGTCTTCTGGAAGAGCAGTCAGTGCTCTTAACTGCCGAGCCATCTCTCTAGCCCATTCCTTTTCTATCTGTATCTTTTTTTTCCCTTGTCTTATTTCTCTAAGACTTCAAGCACTGTGAAGAATAGGAGTGGAGAAAGTGATCCCACTCCTGTCTTAGTGGGAATCATGAGGAGATGTTGGGTTTGTCAAAAACCTTTTCTGCATCTTCTGAGATGATCGTGTGGTTTCTGTATTTGAGTCTGTTTGTGTGGTGGAGTTTGTTTATTGGTTTACATATGGTAAACCATCCCTGCATCTCTGAAATAAAGCTGCCTTGATCATGGTGAATGATCTTTTTGATTTGCTATTTTTTTAATTTTAATTTTACTGTCTCCTTTTTCCCTCTCTATGAATGTGTGTGTATGTATGTGTGTGTGTGTGTGTGTGTGTGTGTGTGTGTACAGGCATATGCGTGCCATAGCACATGAATGACTGTCAGAGGGGATCATCTGGGAGTTCTTTCTCTCCTTTCACTGTGGGCTCTGGGGTTGAATCGTGGTCATCAGGTGTGTGTGTGTAAGGCCATCTGCTGAGCCATCTCCAGGGCCCCTCATACGTTCTTAAATTCAGTTTGCAAGCATTTTATTGAGAATTTTTATATTTATGTTTTTCGGAGAGGTTGATCCAGAATTTTATCTTTATTTTTTGTTGTGTCTTAATCTGGTTTCGGTGTAAGGTGACACTGGCTTTGTTTCAAGGGTGTGAGGTATTCCTTCAATTTCTGTGTGATGGACTAGCTTTTGGAAGCTTATGCTGGTTCTTTAAGGGTCCGTAGGATTCTGCAGCGAGCCATCTGGATGGCACTGTTTTTAGCAGGGAGGTTATTTTATTACTGCTTTAGTTTAGTTGCTTGTTAGAAGTCTATTTACATTATTTCTCTTGTCTTAGTTGAGTGTTGATGGGTCATAGGCGCCTAGAAGTTCACTGTTTCCTCAGCTTTTCTAATTCAGTGGTCTGTAAGTTTTAAAGGAATAGCTTAATAATTTTCTCAATTTTACTGGTACCTATTGTGGTCTTGATTTTCACCTCTAATTTTATTAATTTGCATCTTCTCTTTCTTTTTCCACCTTATGTTTTTGGTACAATGTTTTTTTTTCTTTTCCTCCCCCCTCCCTCCCTTTCTTTCTTTTTTCTGTGCAGTCCTGTCTGTCCTGAAGCTCACTCTGTAGACCAGGCTGCCCTTGAACTCAGAGATCCACCTGCCTCTGCCTCCCAAGTGTTGGAACTAAAGGTGTCGCCACCATGCCCAGCTGAGACAGTGTTTTTTACTGAATACAGAACTAACTGACCGGCTGGCCAGCAAGCCCCAGGGATCCTCCTGTCTCTACTTTCCCAGTGGCGGGATTGCAGGTGCATGCCACCATTCCCAGCTTTTACATTGGTGCTGGGGATCTGAAATCACCGTCTCGTGTTGGCATAGCAGGCAGGCATTTACTGACTGAGCCACAGGTTTTTGTATTTAGTGTTAGTGATGGGCACATCCTCACTTCCCGGAAGGGCAGATTTTGCACCAGCCATCCCGGCACTACAGTTTCTTTTCTAACCCCTTTGACCTCTAGCGAGGGGTCGCAGGAACCTCCAGCGTATTCATAGTAGCCATCTTTTGACTCAGTCTCTAACCAACCAATAAAATGCATTTCTAATGCTGGATGTTTTGGTTCACGCCTGTAATTCCAGCATTTGGGAAACTGAAGCAGAAGGATCACCATAAGTTTGAGGCTACCCTGAGGCTGCAGGGTTGTTTTAAAACAAAACAAAACATAAAAATTTGGTAGTGCACTTTAAAACTATCTGTGTTGCAGCATCAATTTCAGAGTCTCCTGATCAGTAGATTTATATCCATAAATTCAACCTGGGTTAGTTTTCAATTTCTTCCACCATTATGGCAGAGCCTTAAAACTCTCTCCCATGTATATGGTGGCCAGATTTCTGCTTGTTGGAGTTAGAAAACCCAAGACGCTCTTTAGGAAAGTAGTGATCTCCTCATGAGTCATTCCGTGCTCCTCTCTTCGAGGACCTGCTGAGATGTGAGTCTGGTTATAGGTCTGTAGACAGAGACGGTGGTGAGACTGTGTCATGGGGGTCATCAGCATTTCCTGCTTGGCATCTTGTTGAGGAAGGGTAGTTGTCAGGTCTGTAGACAAAGCTGCATTGGTTCACTTAGGCAACACTGAGAGGCCAATATTGCAGGTACCTACATATTTATATCTCCATATATATATCCTCAGCATGATGGTGCTTTATAGTGCATATTTCAGTCATGCTGGGGGTGTCCATCCCTCTTCCTGCCCCCCACTGTTTATTTCTCCCTTTCTTTCATGGCATGTCCTCACACTGAAGCTCCAGCTAGCCTGGCACTCATCGTATAGCCCAGGTCAATTTCAAGTTCTCAGGGAGAGATTCCCCTCTCAGGCTCCTGAGTGCCCTGACTATAGGTGTCTGTCACCAACTGCAGTCTTCATTTTGTGGTACTCACATTTCTTAGTCCAGGGTCTTCTGTGGTGCTACTCAGCCCTTCACGCTGTGTTCCAGCAAGATCTAGTGTGTAAGGTGTGGTGCCCATGAGCACAGTGTGAGGGTCACGGACTTCTGATGGTCTAAGCCATTGGCAAGCACGATCTAGGTAAGAGCCACACGAATGACCTCCAGATGATGCCTTTCTCTTCTAGTCCCCCATCCCCAAGTGTTAGGGATGCAGCCCAGAGCTTTGTGCAGTCTAGGCGAGCACCCTTCCAATGACATATATCCTCAGCAAGATGATTCCCTTCTAATTCTGTCATTCCTCATTCCTTCCAAATGCATCTGAAAAATTCCTCTATGAGTGATGCTTCTTCACCAGTACCGTTTGGTTACTATGAGGACATTTAACCAGAAAAAAAACAAGATAAGCACCCAGTGCCTTCGAAAGCACTATCCCCTGAGCCCCCAGTCTCTCCACTGCTGAGTCACCCTTGTGTCCTTCCCAGGCACACCTCATCTGTCCTGCTAGTCTTGTATGCTTGGTAGCTGCGCTGCGCTGTGTGTTCACTGAGGGTGCCTCTACGGCCGACCATCTCCTGGCGCTCACATGGACTTGAAAACACCAGGGTGGTCACCTTTCTTAGTTATTTTTCTGTTCCTGTGACACAACACCATGACCAAGCCAACTTAATTTGGGCTCATGGTTGCAGAGGGTTCGAATCCATGACCGTCATAGCAGGGAGCACAGCAGCAGGCAGCAGACAGCAGGCATGGCGCTGGAGCTGCGTGGGAATGGAGTGGGCTTTTTGAAACTTCAAAGCTTGCTCCCGTGACACACTCCTCCAACAAGGCTATACCTTCTAATCCTTCCAAAACTATGCCACCAATTAGAGACAAGGTGTCCAAATATGTGAGTGTGTGGGGCCATGGTAACCACATATGGGCCATTCTTATTCAAACCACTAGAGTACCTAACGCATTTGCCCATCAGTCTTGGTATATTGTAGCCTGACAATGGGGAAGGTTTCCCCCAGAAAGACAGGCATCACTGTGGCAGAAATGCTTGTGCGTGCAAGAAGGCAAAGAAGAGGATGTGGGGTAGGAGGCCTACTGGGGACACGGGCTAAGTTCTAGCCATCCTGTGCTTTAGGTCTCCCTGTGGGTATGAACTCTCTGTGTTCTAGGACAGATACTGCTGGCTCTTATTCAAGGGTTGATGGAGGCCCCTGATGGACATCAGAGGCGTATTGTATTGCTGAGCATACAAGGAACACTTCCTAGTCTGCGGATGATTCTGCTCTCAGAGTTCTATACACAGGAGATACCAGATCCAGAGCACAGAGAGGCAGGACCTCTGTGGGGCTGGGGCCAGAACTGAGGTACAGACGGGAGATGAATTCTACTCTGGAGCTTGCTCAGTGCACTTTCCCAGGGCCCAGGCTGAGGTCCTCAAGGAGCATGGAGGATCAACTGGCATCACTGGGACTCCAACTCCAGCATCGCATTATCTGTGTAGGCTTCAGGGTCTTGGCTGTGCCGTACCCTGCTGTAGCCGTCTGTGTCTCTGATGAGGCAGGGTGATGCTTGGGTGGGCTATGGGCGATGAGTGGGCATCTCTGGCATTGATGGCTTTACAGACTGGTCCCCGCTGACACTGTGCTTACAAGGCTGGGCCACCCCATTGGCTTCTCACAGGCTATTATCCCTACCTGACCCGCCTATTCCTTAGGATCACCCCATCTCGCCTGGCTCTGCTGACCAGCACTTGGGAGGCAGAAGAAGGAGGATCTCTGAGCTTGAGGCCAGCTTGGTTTACACAGTGAGTTTCAGGACCGCCAGAGCTACAGGTGAGACCTTGTCTCAAAACAAAGCAAAACAAAAAACCAAACAAGGCAAAAAGTGTGCATCATCCACGTTACCCCCACACAGATTGCAGTCCTGGCGACTACAGCGATAATGGCGCAGAAATCTGCAAATGCCGTCACCGTATTCTTGGGGTGGCTGTCTGAGCTGTGTTCAGTCCTCTGTGGGAGGCCAGTGACTTCTTGAGGTCATTGTGCCTACTCCTGAGGCCATTCGTGTGTCACCCTAACACTGAGCTCATGGTGTCACAGCCAAGTTTTTGAGTATGTCTATGAATTAGGTGAGACGTCTTATAAATGACATTAAGGAGCAGGAACCTGGGTCTGAGGTTATAACCCTTAGGGACTGAGGTCAAACCTGTGTGAGGATCCAGCAATTTCAGGAAGTGACTACGACCCGATCAGAGGTGGCATCAAGAGACTCCTGGGTGACAGCCTGTGCTCCCTTCTGATTAACTGCAACCAGGGAGCCTAGACACTTGGTGGGATGTGCCTCAGTGGGACGGGTAGGCTCCGGGGTATACCTGGCTGGCCATGGCCTATCTACCCTCCTGACATCTGGCAGAGGCCATTAGATCTGGGGGGTGGGTCATTGCGAAGGTGGTCAGTGCCTACTGCAGCTTAAGAGGGTCATTACCTGAAGAGTGAGCCTGTCTACTTAGGATCCATGGCCCTGGTAAGCCTTACCACATGTAAAGATCAAGCGAGCCGTGGGATGTCCTCTCAGAGGCCGCCACCTGCTAGAGCCTGGAAGGAGTTCCTTACCAGTTAGATGAGCCCTCCAAGCTTCCAGGGTTCTGGGTAGGTGTGGAGATTCCTCATAGCTTGGGGTCAAGGTATCCCAGGTAGAGTACTGTCCGATATCTGTCCCCCACAGCCCCGTCTAGTAGGCTCTGCTCCACTCCCAGCTCCACACATAAACACTCAGCACTGCCTCCTGGGCCTTTATTACTCATAGGAGGCAGGTAATCGTTTTGCTTCCCTACCCCAAAGGGTGATGCCCTGTGCCTGAGTCCTGTGCTCAGCTCTGCCTTCTGCCTTTCAATCTCAGTCTAAGCAGCCGCAAAGCCCGTCTGGCATGGCCTCCTGGCCCAGCCCAAGCTTGACTCTTGAGAATCTGGCACTGTGAGCCTGGGCTTTTCCATCCTCCAGATCTTCGGGTTCCAGGGCTTGAACTGAAGTCCTACTGAGTCCTCATGACTCTGGGCCACAGCCTGCCCGAGCCGCACATGCGGCTCCTGTGCTGCTTTCATGGCTTCATCTGCCCAGCCCCTGCAGCTGTGCTGGGTTCTTTCCACCCTGACTGACAACGATGCCCTCAACATCACCCCTTCTGCCAGCATTTTGGGATACAAGTAAAGGAAACACAGATTCAAGGGTTCCCCTCAAATTCTAGAGACCTCAACTCAGGGCGAATCAGGATTCTTGGCTTCATCACTGTAAAGAATTTGAGGACTACAAAAGATTGGAGCTTTTATTAAAGTTTTTTTTTTTTCCTGTTATTCAAGACAGGGTATCTCTGTGTAGCCTTGGCTGTCCTGGAACTAGCTCTTTGTAGACTAGGCTGGTCTGAAACTCATAGAGATCCGCCTGCCTCTGCTTCCCAAGTGCTGAGATTAAAGGCGTGCGCCACCACTGCCCGGTTCACTAAAGAGTTTTTATATAGGGCGTAAGCAAGAGGATTAGAAGGAAAAGAGGTGCTCAGAGAAAGTAAGTCATGCTCAAGTGTGGGTGCGGGCCCTCGAGGGTCAGCCACAACTCAATTGTTTTCGCAAGTCATATACAGGATTCGGGTGGAGTTAAAAGCCACTGTCTTATCAATGGGTGGTTCCCGAGAGGCACCGGAGAAGCTTACGCTGGGTACACAGGGCACAGGAAAGCCCAGTGGGCACACAGCGTACAGGAAAGCGGGGCACCTTCTCTACAGCTTTGTTTGAGACGATCCTGTACAAGGTCATATGCATTCAGGCTTAAGCCTGCTCATCAATATTTTAACATAAAAATCTACATGTGAAAGGAATATTAAGTTGGTGTAAGCAGCATTCATAGTACATGTTAATTGTATTAAAATTCTTGCTTCTCAGCCGGCGAGGAACATCAATCAGATTCTGCAACGACAGGCTCCTATTTCCCTTGTCATTCTCTCCCACCTCACTTCCTGTTACCCCTTCCCTTGCAGCTGAGCCCCTAACTCACTCCCTTCCTGTGGGAAACCCAATCAGCAGAGCCAAGGAAGCTGAATTCAGTCTGGTGGTGACCTTTGGGGACTTTTCCTGGAGCCAGAGAAAGGAGGAAATGACAGGGTGGAGTCTTCCCTTGCAGTCCCCTCTCTTCTCCCAGCACTTCAGCCCTCTCTGTGGCCCTGGGACCTTAGCTGTCAGGCTGTCAGCTCGCCCCAGAGTGTGAGTGCATGCGGCCCATTGAGAGCCCTTTGTGTCTGCCCACCGGGGTATTTTAAGGTGGATCTCCTCAGAGGATCCTCTGATTCCGGGCCAATGGAGTAGGCATGAATTAGGTGAGGGCAAGGATGTTTATATAGCGATGCCAGCTCTGGGCTATAAGGCTGCTCCGTGTACATTTTGCACAGGAAGCAGGTCAGGGGTTTTTGAAGAAGTCGTCTCTGGTTCCGTGCTGTGGTCTTGACAGCAGAGAGAAGAGGGTGCTGAAGGAAGTCTCAGCTGGGAAATTCCTGGTGTCTTGGAGCCCTTGGCATCCCATCCTATGGGCCTGTGGGGAGGCTGCTGAGGGCAGCAGAAGGCCAATCTAGTTTCTTTCAAGAGCCTGATACCTGAAGTGGCCTGGGACTTGACAAGAGGGGACCACCTGGTGTGATGTGATAAGAGGCTCAGGGAGGGGTGGTATGGGGCTAGCTGGCTGGACAGCAAGGCTCCTTAGGCCTCTTGCTGACGCCTGTGTTTGTTTAGTGGGGCCTCTTACCCAGGCCATCAGATTCCCTGCTCCTTTCCTCTGGGTTACTCTGAGTCCCTGCTCTGCTGTAATGGTTGTGCTGGTGGTTGACAAGAGGATTGCCGAGTTTGTTTCCTGGAGTGGACAAAGAGTTAAAAGACCAGGAAAGACAGAAGACCAAGCCATGGAGAAAGGGAAAGCAATGGTTTTATCCCTCGGGATGGGAGAGGCCTAAGACTGGGAGTCAACTACATACATACTCCCTAGCTTGAATATTTTAGGGCCCCTGGGTCCTCCCCTTTCTTCTACTGATCCTGTTTAGGACTTGATCCTGTGCCTTCTCACTGTTTCTCCTCACAATTTCTTCCAGTAACAAGAAGCCACCATCTCAGTAAATCCCTTTGCTTTCCTTGTCCACCCTGTCCCTCAAAGACTCTCATCACCCCCTCCCAGAGATCGACCCTGACTGTTGTCAGAGGAGGGGCAGTGACTGTTTTAGCTACTTCATACTCAGAGGAGGGTGGAGTCTAGGGGATGTCAGCCTGAAAGAGACACAGAGAGGGACAGACAGAGACAGAGAGACACAGAGAGGGACAGACAGACAGAGATACAGAGAGAAACACACAGAGACACAGAGAGAGACAGACAGAGGCAGAGATACAGAGAGACATAGAGAGGGACAGACAGAGATACAGAGATACACACAGAGACATAGATATACAGAGATACAGAGACATGGAGAGAGACAGACAGATACAGAGAGACACAGAGAGGCAGAGAGATTGATTGTATAAGGCAAGCTCCCAGGCAAGTTCTGGGGATTTCAGTAAAATTCTGGCAGGCAGTCAGTCTAGTGTTCCATATGTAGGGCCGTATGTAGGAGCAGAGGGACTGAAGGAGTGGAGAGGAGGATGCCAACAGACACCACAGTAGCCCAGAGTAGGGCGACCGTTCTCAGAGACACCCACATAGCAGCAATCAGTCCAAGGCTGGTTTTGAGGGTGATGAACCCAGGATTTGTTTCAGGCATTTGATGGCCCTTGGATAGTTGAGGTCCCTTCCAGATGCCTTCTAGAGGGGGGGGAGGGAAATTCAACTATCATTTTAGGTTAAAGTAATAGTGGACCTGCCTCTCTTGGCTGCAGGTAGGTGCTATAGTGTTACATTGAGTGAAGGTCATGGTAGCCTATAGCTGGGCAGCATTTCTCTCTCTCTCTCTCTCTCTCTCTCTCTCTCTCTCTCTCCTTGTTCTTTCTTTTTCCTTTTTTTCTTTTCATTTTTTGGTTTTTCAAGGCAGGGTTTCTCTGTAGCTTTGGAACCTGTCCTGGAACTCACTCTGTTAGACCAGGCTGGCCTTGAACTCACAGAGATCCGCTCGCCTCTGTCTTCCAAGTGCTGGGATTAAAGGTGTGTGCCACCACTACCTGACCCATTTTTCTTACCAAGAAAAAATCATGAGTGAAAAGCAGTTGTCTGAGCAGTATAGGTTTGCCCAGATGAGTCTTGTCGTCTCTTGGAGCATGCACTGGGAACAGGGACTAACAAGCATTTCTCGTAGAGTATTTAAGCTTTATAAGGTTATAGGTGAGTGGCAGGGAGTGCCCATGATCAAGAAGGATCAAGCTGACCGAAGTGTCTGCATTTACCATTATCTAATCTGAGACCTGGTGAGGCTTGGGTGACCAGCTGCTGGGAGGCTTGGAATACCTTCGGTTCTCTTTAGAATGTGTGGGAACGTCTATGAGTATAGGCAGGTCCAGATTCTACATGTCAACAAGGAAAGCATCCCAAGGGATATCGGGGCCCTGCCTCTCAACAAAAGAAAATCAGGTTATTTGCGTTAAATATCTAAGGATCTAGTTATTTTTTAAAAAAATACATTTTATTTTTTATAATTATTAAATTTTTATGTTTAAATTCAATTTCTATTCTGTTTTTTTTCCCTCGTAAAAAAATATGCCTTAAAACTCGTATAATCAGACTATAATACCCATTCACACCCTAATCCCTTGCAGAATGACCTGGGAACAAGTCATCTCTCTTAGTTCTTTGAAGATTTTAATGTATGGACTGTGATAATTGTTTCCAAATTTTTCCATCCACAGTTTCTGGTGGGCTGGGCGGCCTCATCAGATCTTCTTATTCGGTTGTCTTTTTGATTTTTCTTATTGAAAACAGTTTTCCCCCCATGTAATATATCCCAATTATGGTTTCCCCTCCCTGCTTTCCTCCTGGTGTCCTCCTTCCCTCCCATCTGGATCTATTCCCTTCTGGTCTCTCATTAGAAAACAAACAGGCTTCTAAGGGATAATAATTAAATAAAATACAGTAAGATAAAACAAAGAAACAAACACACCAGAATATAACAAATCAAACAAACAGAAGGAAAAGAGCCCAAGAAAAGGCACAAATATATATATATATACACACAGAGACCCTTTTGTTTGCACACCTAGGAACACCATAAAAACAAAATAGAAGCCATAATATATATATGTATATACACATACATAAAAGACATAAAGCATAAAAAAGAGAAAGAAATATTGAAAATCTATTTTTTTTTAAAGAAAAATAAAGAAAAAGAAAAAGCCCTGATATGACCTTATGGGGTGAGGGCCCTCCAAAAATGCAACTGAGTTCATTTACTGTTGGCCATTTAGCGCGGGGCGTGCAGCCTGTCCTTAAGAGTGGTTTGTTTCTCCGGTGAGACTCCCTCCCTTGGAGAAACCTAAACTTTTATTTTCAAGTGGCTATCAATTGGACATACTTCTGGGTTAGGGCTGGGGTCATGTGTCCACTCCTCCTTCAGCTCTGGGTCTCCATCTGGTGCAGACCTGTGCAGACCCCATGCATGCTGCCTCAGTCTCTGTGAGTTCGTATGTGGGCCGGTACTACTGTGTTTCGAAGACTTTGTTTCTTTGGTGTTCTCTATCCTCTCTGGCTCTTACACTCTTTCTGCCTCCTTTTCTAAAGGGTTCCCTGAGCCCTGAGGGGAGGAATCTGATGGAGACATCCTTTTAGGGATGAGTATTCCAAGGCCTCTCACTCTCTGCGTATTGTCTGGCTGTGACACTGTGTTTGTTCCCATCCACTGCAAGAAGGAGCTTCTCTGATGATGGCTGAGCAAGGCACTGGTCTATGAGGATAGCAGAATGCCATTAGTTATTTTCTTTTTTTTTTATTCTTTTTTACTTAAAATTTCCAACTGCTCCCCGTTTCCCATTTCCCTCCCCCTCCTCCCACATATTGCCCCCTCCCCCGCTCCCCTCCCCCTATCCCCACTCCACTTCTCCTCCCCCTAGTCCACTCCCCCTCCCTCTCGATACTGAAGAGCAGTCCAAATTCCCTGCTCTACATGAAGACCAAGGTCCTCCCACTTCTATCTAGGTCCAGGAAGGTGAGCATCCAAACAGGCTACGCTCCCACAAAGCCAGTTCATGTATTAGGATCGAAACCTAGTGCCATTGTCCTTGGCTTCTCATCAGCCTTCACTGTCCGCCTTGTTCAGAGAGTCCAGTTTCAACCCATGCTTATTCAGTCCCAGTCCAGCTGGCCTTGGAGAGCTCCCAATAGATCAGTTCCACTGTCACAGTGGGTGGGTGCACCCCTCGTGGTCCTGATTTCCTTGCTCATGTTCTCCCTCCTTCTGCTCCTCATTTGGACCTTAAGAGCTCAGACGGTTGATCCAAATTGGGTCTCTGTCTCTCTCTCGATCCATCGCCAGATGAAAGTTCCTGTGCCATTCTCCTTGGCCTCTCGTCAGCTCTCATTGTCCACCACATTAAGAGAGTCCGGTTTTATCCCATGTTTTTTTCAGTAGCAGTCCAGCTGGCCTTGGTGAGCTCCCAATAGATCGGCCCCCCTGTCTCAGTGGTTGGGTGCACCCCTCATGGTCCTGACTTCCTTGTTCATGTTCTCTCTCCTTCTGCTTCTCATTATAACCTTGGGAGCTCAGTCCGGTGCTCCAGTGTGGGTCTCTGTCTCTATCTCCATCCATCGCTAGATGAAGGTTCTATGGCGATATGCAAGATATTCATCAGTATGATTATAGGATAGGTTCATTTCAGGTTCCCTATCCTCAGGTGCCCCAATGAACTAACTGGGGACATTGCCCTGGGCTTCTGGTAGCCATTCCAGGTTCAAGTCTCTTGCAAACCCTTAGGTGGCTCCCTTAACTAAGGTATGAGTTTCCCTGCTCCCCCATCCAACCTTCCTTTACCCCCAATCACCCCGATTCCCCCAGTTCCCCTCATCCTCTCCTTCACACTTTTCTCTCCCCATCTCCCCTCATCCCCATCCCACCCCACCCCCCAAGATTCCCATTTTTTGCCCATCAATCTTGTCTATTTCCCATAGCTGGGAGGATATCTATATGTTTTTCCTTGGGTTTACCCTCTTGTTTAGCTTCTTTAGGATCACAAATTATAGACTCAGTGGCCCCTATCCATGGCTAGAAACCAATTATGAGTGAGTACATCCCATGATCTTCTTTTTGGGTCTGGGTTACCTCACTCAGGATCGTATTTTCTATTTCCATCCATTTGCATGCAAAATTCGAGAAGTCATTGTTTTTTACCGCAGAGTAGTACTCTAATGTATATATATTCCACACTTTCTTCATCCATTCTTCTATTGAAGGGCATCTAGGTTGCTTCCAGGTTCTGGCTATTACAAATAATGCTGCTATGAACATAGTTGGACAAATGCTTTTGTCATATGCTAGGGCATCTCTTGGGTATATTCCCAAGAGTGCTATTGCTGGGTCCAGGGGTAGGTTGATCCCAATTTTTCTGAGAAACCGCCACACTGATTTCCAAAGTGGTTGCACAAGTTTGCAGTCCCACCAGCAATGGATGAGGGTACCCCTTTCTCCACAACCTCTCCAGCAAAGGCTATCCTTGGTGTTTTTGATTTTAGCCATTCTGACAGGTGTAAGATGATATCTCAAAGTTGTTTTGATTTGCATTTCTCTGATCGCTAAGGAGGTTGAGCATGACCTTAAGTATCTTTTGGCCATTTTAACTTCTTCTGATGAGAATTCTCTGTTCAGTTCAGTGCCCCATTTTTTAATTGGGTTAATTATCCTTTTAAAGTCTAGTTTCTTGAGTTCTTTATATATTTTGGAGATCAGACCTTTGTCTGTAGCGGGGTTGGTGAAGATCTTCTCCCAGTCAGTTGGCTGCCTTTTTGTCTTAATGACAGTGTCCTTTGCTTTACAGAAGCTTCTCAGTTTCAGGAGATCCCATTTATTCAATGTTGCCCTTAATGTCTGTGCTGCTGGGGTTATACATAGGAAGCGATCTCCTGTGCCCATTTGTTGTAGGGTACTTCCCATTTTCTCTTCTATCAGGTTCAGTGTGTTCAGATTGATATTGAGGTCTTTGATCCATTTGGACTTGAGTTTTGTGCATGGTGATAGATATGGGTCTATTTTCATTCTTCTACAGGTTGACATCCAATTGTGCCAGCACCATTTGTTGAAGATGCTTTCTTTCTTCCATTGTATACTTTTAGCTCCTTTATCGAAAATTAGTTGTTCATAGGTTTGTGGGTTAAAATCCGGGTCTTCTATACGATTCCATTGGTCGACTGCTCTGTTTTTATGCCAGTACCACGCTGTTTTCATTACTGTAGCTCTGTAATAGAGTTTGAAGTCAGGGATGGTAATGCCTCCAGAAGTTCCTTTATTATATAAGATTGTTTTGGCTATCCTGGGTTTTTTGTTTCTCCATATAAAGTTGATTATTGTCCTTTCAAGATCTGTGAAGAATTTTGATGGGATTTTAATGGGGATTGCATTGAATCTATAGATTGCCCTTGGTAGAATTGCCATTTTTACTATGTTGATCCTCCCAATCCAGGAGCAAGGGAGATCCTTCCATTTTCTGGTATCCTCTTCAATTTCTTTCTTCAATGCCTTAAAGTTCTTGTCAAATAGATCTTTCACTTCCTTGGTTAGAGTTACCCCAAGATAGTTTATGCTTTTTGTGGCTATCGTGAAAGGTGATGATTCTCTTATTTCCCTCTCTGCTTCCATATCCTTTGTGTATAAGAGGGCGACTGATTTTTTGGAGTTGATCTTGTATCCTGCCACATTACTAAAGGCGTTTATCAGCTGTAGGAGTTCTTTGGTGGAGTTTTTGGGGTCGCTCATGTACACTATCATATCATCTGCAAATAATGCAAGTTTAACTTCTTCCTTTCCAATTTGAATCCCCTTTATCCCCTTATGTTGTCTTATTGCTATTGCTAAAACTTCGAGAACTATATTGAAGAGGTATGGAGAGAGTGGACAGCCTTGGCGTGTTCCTGATTTTAGTGGGATGGCTTTAAGTTTCTCTCCATTTAATTTGATATTAGCTGTCGGCTTGCTGTATATAGCTTTAATTAAATTTAGGTATGACCCTTGTATCCCTAATCTCTCCAAGACTTTTATCATAAAGGGATGTTGAATTTTGTCAAATGCTTTTTCAGCGTCTAATGAAACGATCATATGGTTTTTTTCTTTCAGTTTATTTATATGATGGATTACATTGATAGACTTGCGTATGTTAAACCAGCCCTGCATCTCTGGTATGAAGCCTACTTGATCATAATGGATAATTTTTCTAATGTGTCCTTGGATTCGGTTTGCCAGAATTTTGTTGAGGATTTTTGCATCGATGTTCATGAGTGAGATTGGCCTGTAATTTTCTTTCTTGGTTGGGTCTTTGGGTGGTTTTGGTATCAGAGTTACTGTAGCTTCATAAAAGGAATTTGGCAATGACTCTTCTGTTTCTATATTGTGAAATACCTTAAGGAGTATAGGTATTAGGTCTTCTTGGAAGTTCTGGTAGAATTCCGCATTGAAACCATCTGGTCCTGGACTTTTTTTGGAAGGGAGGTTTTTGATAACTGCTTCTAATTCTTCACGACTAACAGGTCTATTTAGGTTGTTCACCTGGTCCTGGTTTAACTTTGGTATATGGTATTTATCTAAAAAAGTGTCCATTTCTTTTACATTTTCCAGTTTTGTGGCATACAGGCTTTTGTAGTAAGATCTAATGATTCTCTGAATTTCCTCTGTGTCTGTGGTTATGTCTCCCTTTTCATTTCTGATCTTATTAATTTGCAAATTCTCTCTCTGCCGTTTGATTAGTTTGGATAGGGGTTTATCAATCTTGTTGATTTTCTCCAGGAACCAGCTTTTTGATTTATTGATTCTTTCAATTGTTTTCTGTGTCTCTATTTTGTTGATTTCAGCCCTCAGTTTGATTATTTCCAGTCTTCTACCCCTTCTAGGTGAGTCTGCTTCTTTTTTTTCTAGAGCTTTCAGGTGGGCTGTTAAGTCTCCAATGTGTGCTTTCTCTGTTTTCTTTAAGTGGGCAGTTAGTGCTATGAACTTTCCTCTCAGGACTGCTTTCATAGTGTCCCATAGGTTTGAGTATGTTGTTTCTTTATTTTCATTGTCTTCAAGGAAGACTTTAATTTCTTTCTTTATTTCTTCCTTAATCCAGGTATGGTTCAGTAGTTGACTATTCAGTTTCCATGAGTTTGTAGGCTTTCTGGGGGTAGCATTGTTGCTGAATTCTAGCTTTAATCCATGGTGATCTGATAAGATACAGGTGGTTATGAATATTTTTTTGTAACTGTGAATGTTTGCTTTGTTACCGAGTATGTGGTCGATTTTTGAGAAGGTTCCATGAGCTGCAGAGAAGAAGGTATATTCTTTCCTATTTGGGTGGAATGTTCTATAGATGTCTGTTAAGTCCATTTGATTCATTACCTCCATTAATTCTCTTATTTCTCTGTTAGGTTTCTGTCTGATTGACCTGTCCATTGGTGAGAGAGGAGTATTAAAGTCTCCTACTATTAATGTGTGCGGTTTGATGGCTGCCTTGAGTTTTAACAATGTTTCTTTTACGTACGTGGGTGCTTTTATATTAGGGGCATAGATATTCAGGATTGAGATTTCATCCTGATGAGTTGTTCCTGTTATGAGTAGAAAATGTCCCTCTCCATCTCTTCTGATTGATTTAAGTTTGAAGTCAACTTTGTTAGAAATTAGTATGGCCACACCTGCTTGTTTCCTAGGTCCATTTACTTGATAAGCCTTATCCCAGCCCTTTACTCTGAGTAGGTGCCTGTCTTTGTGGTTGAGGTGTGTTTCTTGTAAACAGCAGAATGTTGGATCCTGTTTTCGTATCCAATCTCTTAGTCTGTGCCTTTTTATAGGAGAGTTGAGTCCATTGACATTAAGTGATATTAATGACCAGTGGTTGTTAACTCCGGTCATTTTTTTTTTTTAGTAGTAGATTTTGTGTGTTTCCCTTCTTTGAGATGTGCTGGTAAAGGGTTTCTAGATGTCTGAGTTACTGTGGTCATTGTTGGACTCCTTGATTAGTGATTTTCCTTCTATTACTTTCTGTAAGGCTGGATTTGTGGCTACGTATTGTTTAAATTTGTTTTTATCCTGGAAAATTTTGTTTTCTCCATTTATAGTGAACGAAAGCTTGGCTGGGTATAGTAGTCTGGGCTTGCATCCATGGTCTCTTAGTTTCTGCAGTACCTCTATCCAGGACCTTCTGGCTTTCATGGTTTCCATAGAGAAGTCAGGTGTAAGTCTGATAGGTTTACCTTTATAAGTAACTTGGCCTTTTTCCTTTGCTGCTCTTAGTATTCTTTCTTTATTCTGTATGCTTTGTGTTTTGATTATTATATGGCGAGAGGATGTTTTTTTTTTGATCCAGCCTATTCTGTGTTCTGTATGCTTCTTGAACCTTCATAGGTATATCTTTCTTTAGGTTGGGAAAGTTTTCTTCTATAATTTTATTAAATATATTTTCTGGACCGTTGAGCTGCGCTTCTTCTCCTTCTTCTATTCCTATTATTCTTAGGTTTGGTCTTTTTATTGTGTCCCATATTTCCTGAATGTTTTGTGATGAGAATTTGTTGGCCTTGCTGTTTTCTTTGATCAGCGTGTTTATTTTCTCTATGGTATCTTCAGAATCTGAGATTCTTTCTTCTATCTCTTGTATTCTGTTGGTTATGCTTGTTTCTGTAGTCTCTATTCGTTTACCTAGATTTTCCCTGTCCAGCTGGCCTTCTGTTTGTGTTTTCTTCTTTGCCTCCATTTCAGTTTTTAAGTCTTGAACTGTTTCCATTATTTGTTTGATTGTTTTTCCTTGGTTTCCTAGGGTATCATTCACTGATTTACTCAATTCTTCAAACTTTCTGTTATACTTCTCATCCATTTCTATAAGGGCATTTTTTACATGCTGTTTAAGGGCGTCAATCACTTTCATAAAGTCAATTTCATCTACTTCTTCATGATTAAGGTGTTCATGTCCTCCTGTTGTGAGGTCGCTGGGTTCTGGTGGTTTCATATAGTTTTTCAGATTGTTGGGTGAATTCTTGCATTGGCGCCTGCCCATCTCTTTCTCCGAATGCTCCCCTATGGATCTTCTTTTACCGGATCAGGTCTCCTTGCCTACTGATGTACTTTCCCAGTGATGGCACCCTGCAGTGATAGCTCTCCTGGTGCTCCAGTGATGTCTGTCCTGTTACCAATATCAGATCTCCGTGCCCAAAGACGGCAATCCTGGTACCCCGATTAGCTCTACCACTGATGGCTCTCCTGGTGCCAAGATCAGATCTCCGTGCAGGTTGGGTAGTTCATAAACAAAGGCCTTACCTTGTTTGGTGCAGGCAGGCCAGTGAACCAAAGGAAGTCTCGCCTGCCTACTTGCCCTGAGGATTTGCCCCCAGCGCCAGACAGACTGAGCTGGATGGTGTTATGTGCCCAAAGAGGAAAGGGGGCAGAAGGAAGAAGGGTTCTGGATGCAAGCTGGGTGGGATAAGAAGAGAGAGGCAGTATGCAGGGTGTAGAACCCCTGCAGGGAGGCAAGGGAGTATAGGGTGGGGGATGAGGAACTTCAGAGTTCCCTGTCCAGGGCTGCTTCCGCTGCCGCCGGTCAGGTCACAAACTCACCCCGCTGCTGTCTCTCCTGGTGCCTAGATCAGATCTCCGCGCAGGTTGGGTAGTTTGTAAACAAAGGCCTTACCTTGCTTGATGCAGGCAGGCTGGAGAGACAAAGGAAGTCTCGTCTGCCTACTTGCCCTGAGGATTTGCCCCCAGCGCCAGACAGACTGAGCTGGATGGTGTTATGTGCCCAAAGAGGAAAGGGGGCAGAAGGAAGAAGGGTTCTGGATGCAAGCTGGGTGGGACAAGAAGAGAGAGGCAGTATGCAGGGTGTAGAGCCCCTGCAGGGAGCCCAGGGAGTATAGGGTGGGGGATGAGGAACTTCAGAGTTCCCTGTCCAGGGCTGCTTCCGCCGCTGCCAGTCAGGTCACAAACTCACCCCGCTGCTGTCTCTCCTGGTACCTAGATCAGATCTCCGCGCAGGTTGGGTAGTTTGTAAACAAAGGCCTTACCTTGCTTGATGCAGGCAGGCTGGAGAGACAAAGGAAGTCTCTCCTGCCTACTTGCCCTGAGGATTTGCCCCCAGCGCCAGACAGACTGAGCTGGATGGTGTTATGTGCCCAAAGAGGAAAGGGGGCAGAAGGAAGAAGGGTTCTGGATGCAAACTGGGTGGGACAAGAAGAGAGAGGCAGTATGCAGGGTGTAGAGCCCCTGCAGGGAACCCTGGGAGTATAGGGTGGGGGATGAGGAACTTCAGAGTTCCCTGTCCAGGGCTGCTTCTGCCGCTGCCAGTCAGGTCACAAACTCACCCCGCTGCTGTCTCTCCTGGTGCCTAGATCAGATCTCCGCGCAGGTTGGGTAGTTTGTAAACAAAGGCCTTACCTTGCTTGATGCAGGCGGGCTGGAGAGACAAAGGAAGTCTCGTCTGCCTACTTGCCCTGAGGATTTGCCCCCAGCGCCAGACAGACTGAGCTGGATGGTGTTATGTGCCCAAAGAGGAAAGGGGGCAGAAGGAAGAAGGGTTCTGGATGCAAGCTGGGTGGGACAAGAAGAGAGAGGCAGTATGCAGGGTGTAGAGTTATTTTCTTGTTATGTTCCTTTCGCAGAATAGTAGTACTTGGTTTTCCCCTAGGTCCCTGGACTATCTAGTCTCAGGTTCTTGGTCACCCAAGCAGTGTCGGATATGGGTTTCATCTTATGGAGTGGGCCTTAAGTCAAATCAGATGTTGGTTGGTTCAGCTCAGCTTCTCTGTGTTTGATGAGTTGTGTGGGTGTCTTCAGCAATAGGGCCTTGCTGACTCTTGCTGGAGAGCAACCTATAGCCCTGGCAACAGCCTGGGTTGTTCCGGGGTTCCCTTCCGAGCCCTTTGGCCAACAACTCAATTAGATATAACTCATTGCCAGTATTGGAAGCTTCATTGGTGATGAGAGAGATCCAGATGGGGTTCTGTCTCCCCTGTTCTTTGGCAATTTCATTTTTATCACCTTCATATATGTATATTTTTTAGGTTTCTATACTACCCTTCTAATGGTTCTTAATTTTTAGCTGTCTCTACCCTTATTTCCTCCCCTGTTTCCCTCTTCCCTCCTTCTCTCTATTTGATCTTCCCGTTCCAGGCCCCTCCCCTTGTCCCTCTATAACAATTCTATTTCTCTTTTCTAGGGAGCTCTATCTATCCTTTACTTTATAAGATAGTCCCTTACTTTATACCTAACCTCTGTGGTTCTCCAAATTGTAGCTTGGTTATTGACTTAACAGCTGACATCTGTTTAAGTGAATATATACCATATTTCTCTTTCTGGGTCTGGGTTACCTCACTCAGGATGTTTTTTTTTTCTAGTTCCATTTATTTACCATGAAATTCATGATTTCTTTCTTTCTTTTTTGTTTTTTTGAGATAGGGTTTCTCTGTGTAATAGCCCTAGCTGTCCTGGAACTAGTTCTTGTAGACTAGGCTGGCCTCGAACTCACAGAGATCCTCCTGTCTCTGCTTCCCGAGTACTGGGATTAAAGGTGTGCACCACCACCGCCCAGATATGATTTTTTAATGGCTAAGTAATATTCCACTTTGTAAATGTACCACATTTTCTTTATCCATTCTTCTAGGTTGTTTCCAATTTCTGGCTTCTATGAATAGAGCTGCAGTGAACGTGGCTGAGCAAGTGGCTCTGTGGTATAGGATGAAGCGTACTTTGGGTGTATGCCTGTGGTGGTTTGAAAGAAAATGGTCCCCAAAGGGAGTGGCACTACTGTGGCCTTGTTGAAGTAGGTGTAGCCTTGTTGGAAGAAATTTGTCGCTGTACGGGTGGGCTTTGAGGTCTTTTTTTGCTCAAGCTTCCCTCAGTGTAGCACTTAGAGAATTTCCTGTTGCCTGTAAGATGTAGGACTCTCAGCTCCTTCTCCAGCACCATGTCTGCCTGCACACTGCCATGTCCCACCATGATGATAATGGACTGAACCTCTGAAACTGCAAGTGAGCCACCCCAATTAAATGTTTTCCTTTATAAAAGTTGCTGTGGTCATGGTGTCTCTTCCCAGCAATAGAAACCCTAACTAAGACAATGCCCAAGAGTGTTATAGCTGGCTCTTGAGGTAGATCAGTCCCCGGCTTCTGAGAAACTGTCACACTGGAATCCTTAGTGACCATACAAGTTTGCAATCTTTCTGCAGTGGATGAGTGTTCCCCTTACTCCACATCCTCACCAGCATGTTGCTGTTGGTCATTCTGATAGATGTAAGAGGAAATCTCAAAGTAGTTTTGATTTACCTTTCCCTGTTGACTAAGGATGTTGAGCATTTCTTTAGGTGTCTTTCAGCCATTTCAGTTTTGTCTTTTGAGAATTCTCTCTTCAGATTTTGTATCCCATTTTAAAATTACATTATTTTTCTTGATATCCAGTTTTTTTTTTAGTTCTTTGCCTATATTTGTTATTAGCCTTCTATTGGATATATAATTGGTAAAAATTATTTTCCCATTCTGTATGTGGCTGCAGAAACTTCAGTTTCATGAGGTTCTGTTTATTAATTGTCAATCTTAGTGCCCGTGTTAATGATTTTCTGTTCAGGAAGTCTTTTTTCTGTGCCAGTGAGTTCAAGGCTATTCTCTGCTTTCTATTCTATTGGAATCAGTGTGTCTTGTTTTCTTTTTTGTTGTCCTTGTTAAGATCTTTGATCCATTTGGCATTGAGTTTTGTGCAGGGTAATAAGGATGGGTCTATTTGCATTCTTCTGCCTGTAACCATCCAGTTTGCACAGCACCATTTGTTGAAGATGCTGTTTTCCATGTGTATCTCTGTCTTCTTTATTAAACTTTGGGTGTCCATAGGTGTGGGTTTCTGTCTGGGTCTTCAGTTTGACCCCACTGATTAACATGTCTGTTTTTCTGCTAATAGTGTGCTGCTTTTATTACCATAGCTCTGTACAGTTTGAGGTCAGGGATGGTGGTACTTCTCACAGTTCTATTATTATTCAGGATTATTTTAATTATCCTGGTTTGTGTGTGTGTGTGTGTGTTTCCCTTTAAGATCTGTGATGAATTGTGTTGACATTTTTGTTTTTGTTTTTTGAGACAGGTTTTCTCTGTGGAACAACAGCCCTAGATGTCCTGGAACTAGCTCTTGTAGACCAGGCTGGCCTCAAACTCACAGAGATCCATCTGCTTCTGCCTCTGCCTCTGCCTTCCAAGTTCTGGGATAAAAGGCATGCACCACCACTGCCTGACTTGTGTTGAAATTTTGATGGTGATTGCATTGAAGCGGTAGATGCTTTATGTAGGATGGCCATTTTTACTATATTAATTCTATTACTTGGTAGCTGAATGGCAACTTTGGAGGAATCTTGGAACCAGTTTGACTCATTTGCAACAATATGGAGGAGAGAGAGAGGGAAGTCTTGGGTCAGGGTTGCCCATTCCCTACCCACATTCCCTCATCCACCTGGGTGGGTGTGCCCAGTCTGTCAACAGGAGCACTAGTGTGGTCTAGTCAGGAGAGACTGGACCAGGTGGTGGGATTTCTACACCTATCTATGGCTCAGCCCCCTTCCGTCTCTGTTTTCCTCCTTTAGACTTCCTTAAGGCCATATTGTCGTCTTGTCCCTGGCCAACCCTGTTTGTATTCCAAGTTATTTAATGCCACTGTCATCAAAACACTCGATTTGCTGTAAGAGCCACTTTCTGTGTAAAGCTCCAGAAGCCCCACTTACCAGGTTGACAGAGCACTTGCTCCAGCCTCTCCTGCCCTATGATACAAGGTTAAGATATTCCCCAGTGATCAATAACACCCCAAGTTCACAGACCTGGAGACAGAGCCAGGTTAGAAAAGAGGCAGATAGGGTCCAGCCCCCGCTTAGTCGACTGTGGAATCCAACAGGCAGGGATTATCTACTCCTCTCTGGGACCCGTCTATCTACCAATTCAGGAATTTCCCAAATGTTAGTCAGTTGTAGAAATCCCAGAGTCAAGCCTGCTAGCCCGTTGTTAGCCATGGCTGACAGGCACTTTGGACTTCTTTCAAATGTTTGTTCTTGGTGCTTATCACATTCCTATCTGGTTGGTACCCTGGTGACCAGACTGGAGACCTTTGGGCTGGCAATTCCTGATTATTCAAGATCCATACCTGCGTCTTGCCCCAAGTCTGATGTCACCCAATGGAAATAGGTTATAGCAGCTCATGGGTACATTTAGCCTCTTCCAGCAAGGTTTCCGGTACTCGCTGGGCCTGCATTCAGGCCGCTGCTACTTGTCAACTACTTGCCTATTTTTTAACAGAACCTGGCTGTTCCCAACCCCTTTTCCCTTACACTTCAGTACACAACCGTGAAGCCAAGGGTTCAAGGTTGTGACAAGCAGGACTTGTAACATGGAAAGTAGTCTCATCAAGCACAGCCATCCCAATGGGACAGAGGCTCCCTAATTGGGAGGGAAAGCAGTTGTAGCCCCAAAGATCGTCAGGATAGAATGGTACTACCATTGGCCATTTACAAGGGACACTCTTGGCCACTGGGAAACCCCATCTTCTGCCACTCTGGAGATGCCCTGGCTATTGAAACCAGGCCAGGGGCAGGCCAAGGAGGTGCCTCCCCGCCTCCCCGCACCATGGGTAGTGAGAACCTAGGAGAATCGCCCCAGGGGTTTAGAACTCAGAGGCAGCAGCGGTGTGACTTGAGAGTGCCACAGTTCCACCTCTTGTTCCTCTGATCCTACGGCAGCGGATGGTTTCTGCTGCGCTTTCTGTGCCCCTCTGTTGAGTCTGGGGGCTCTCCTGGAGGTGGTTTCTTTATTGACAACTCGGGCAGAAATCGTGAAGTACATGAGGGAAAACAGGGACCTGGTACATCCTCTCAAGCTTCCCCCATCCAGAAACCATTCCATCGAGCCTTCAGCCCAGCCAGGGTCTGCTCACGGTCGTGGAGCCTTGCTGCTCTGTTGGTTTCCACACACACGGAGCGACCCAAGGCCATTCTTTAAAAACCCTCCACTCTGTATTTAGGCAAAGCAAGCATGCAGATAAATATTAGGTGATCCTTGCGCATCGAGGAGATTCTGATGGGTAAGATCACAATTTAGAGTGTCTTAGTGATTTTAGTGACGTGGGCGTGGATGCCTGTATCTTCCCCTTCCTCACTAGTGACTGTGGAAAGAAGGGGAGCCTCTTCAGAATGTCTGCCCTGTATCACCCTTCAGTACAAGATCCACCATTCACAGATCCCCTGATGTGAATGTGTCCTTTGACCCCGACACTTTATTTATAATCTGTAAAAAGCACGATGTGCACTCAGAGTAAATATTCTTCTCCTATCTGGAGACAATGGGTGTTCTTTCTCCTCCGCCTGTTTATATCTCAGTAACTAGAATGTGAAAACAAAAGTCGAGAATGCCCAGGGCACAATGGAGGCAGAAACAAAAGCAGGAAGCGGGGAGGAAGAAGAGAGACAAACAGATTCGGTGAAAGAATAGGAGTTGAGACCCCCATGGAGCCCTCCTCACCGGCCCCCACCCCAGGAAACTGACCCTCCATTGCTGCTCGCTGTTACCAGCACCAATACTGTGATGCAGAGGCAGGGGATCCTCTCTGCTTTCTCCATGGTCTGGTTGTTGCAAGGCTGAGATGGAACCCAGGATCTCACATGTAGGCCAAACTATGACGATGGAGCCCCACCTCCCACCCCACAGCCGACACTCCTGTGGTAGAAGGAGCATGTGTGTGACACAGGCCTTTGTAAGGTCAGAGGTGTTATCCAGCTAAGGGAGACCCTGTCCCTGCCACCCTAGACCCTGCCTCAGAGTTCATATATGGGTAGCCACACTTCTTCTCTTGAGAGCTCCAAAGAAAATAAGGACAAGCCTCCTGTGGCCAGGCGAGTTCTACAGAGGCGGCCAAAGCCTCTCAGTGTCACCAGCTCCCAGAGACACTTTCCTACAAAGAGGCAGAACTTTCCCTTCTAGCCCACTCCTAGCCACCTCCGTCTGAACTTCAGGAAATTCCTACCTTGAATTCGAAGCAAGCTGGGTGTCACTTTCTTTCCTCTGCACTGGGAAACTTCAGAACTACTTGAGTCTTGACTTGTGTGCTAGAACAGCTCAAGAGACAAGAGAGACTCGAGAAAGCCTTCCCTTCCCCCCAGACAGCCTACACTCATGCCTACACTTAGCTATTCATAGCTCAAGGGCCCAAGAGTGCAGCTTGGGGTGAGGAAGTTTTGAGGCTGTGGAGAGATCCTCCCATGGGCCTTTCCCAGGTGTATCAAGTGGGGAACCCACCCTCTCCCACCCTCCTTCCCCAGGAAGATCATCAGTTCCTTGGGGGTCTTTTCCTGTTTCTTGGCTTAGGAGTGGTGCCGTAGCTCTGCCAGGATGCCGTGGGGCGAGGCCTTTTCTCTGTCTCTGTCCTCTCCTGCTCCAAGACCCTGGCAGGCTGGTGTCTGGGTTTGCCTACAGAGTTAAGCTTCCAGGCTGCCTTGCTAAAGCTCACAGACTGACCGGGCCTAGCAAAAGCGGTGGAGTTTTGCCCACCTCAGCTTTCCCATCTGCAAAGTAGGTCGTCAGATTGGGGATGCCCTCGTGGTTCTCCCTTGGGTGCGGAAAGCTCTGTACACTGCTGATTAGGAGGTAGCGAGTGGCCACGTGAAGCCTGACCAGGGTCTCCCTGTCAGTCACCAGTGACTGCCCAGGGGCTGCCAGTAGGGATCTTCATCCCTCGCCTGTACCTCACCAGCTGCCTGTACCCCCCAGAGCCTTTCCAGCATGATGCACCTGCCCTTCTTTCTACTCTTTTGGAAAATGTGATGACCCCAACTCCTTTTGTCTAAAGCCAGAGAACCACCTGCCCAGATGGTCACTCCCAGTGGGCGTTTAGGAGGCGCACTGGTGACGGGGTACATACACCCAGCTCTGTCGCATCCTGCCCTCTGCATAGGCTGCCCCTCTGAGTCTCAGGCATGGCTTCTGTAAAATTAGCTATGCTCTAGGACAAAGCCAGGCTGCCCATGACTGGGGTGTCAGTTTGTGGTCTCCTGGGTGACTGCTGGTCCAGTGCTTCCTGGCCAGTAGGCTCTCTCAATTCTGTCCCCCAGATTCTACGTCCCGATATTCTACAGACAGCCTGCTCCCCAGAGGAGATGGGACACAGGTGGTCTGGGCTCTTCTCTGACCCACTCCTGCTTTCTCTTGTTGCCAAGCAACATGAAAAACGGCAGTGGCATGAGGGTGGCCTTCCTCCTTTCCCTCGCCTTCCCTCTCTGTTAGATTGGCTACAGGATGCTCTTCCTTGCTCAGGAAACACTGAAGGAGAAGGCTCCCGTAAGGTCAAAGGCAGGTGTGAAATGCTGGTTCGGACTTGTTTGGGTACAGACAGAGCTGTGCTTTCCCTCCAGAACCTCGTCCCAGGACAGCCATGTGCCTGCGTTCCTTCTCAGCGACAGCCATATGCCGAAGGCTGAGCTTCCCCCCACCTCTTGAGTCAGGCTCTGGGTTGGTTTTAATTCCGGGCCCGTGTCCTTGGACAGTTCCTTCCACATTTTCAACCTCAGTTTGTGCTTCTGTGAAGTGGACTGGTTGCCTGACTCACAGAACTTACTATGAGGGGAACAGATTGTGTTGTGTGGTTTTGATCATTAGTGAGCCCCTTAAGGCCAAGGTGAGAGCTGCCAGATGTGAGAGGGACACCAGCCATTCTCCTGCCCATGTGTCTAAGAGATGCTGTGGCTGTCCCCAGCCTTTCTGCAAAGGTGCAGCTCTGATAGTCAGCCATGCAGGGACCAGCTCTCCGACCTCAGCCTGTTTGACTGACATCCCCCAAGGGGGTCCAGGTTGGAAGTCACACACGAGAAGCCGCTGTGGGTTGAGCAGGAAGGAGTTATGCCGGGCAGGCTGGTGAGAAGACCAGAGGGTGTTGGCTCCTGGAAGGTGGCCACGGAGGGCAGTGACTTTGGAGAGTTTCCCAGATCCGGTGTTCTTTCCTCCAGGCATTTCCACTTCAACTCAGCTTCAGTCCAGCCGGCTGGAGCGGCCGGCTGGGGTGGGGCTCGCTTCTGCCAGGCAGTGGCCTTCGGGGTTTCCCAAGAGTGCCCTGAAGAATGCTGATGCTGCCCTGTTTCCTCTGAGATGCCTGGAAGTTCTTGGCCAATAGGAACGTCTCTGGGTTTTTCAGCTGTGTGAGGAGCTGTGATAGAGGGCTCTTCACCCAACCCTGGGGTACCTGTGCCCAGGCTCTTCTCTGTGGTGCAGTGCTGCCAGCTACACAAGGCTCCCAGTTGATCATACCCAGTGGGTACATGTCCAAATGACATTCCCATGGTTGCTCCCGTGCCATGAAGGGGCTGCCTCTTTTATTCTCCCTGTTTAGCCAAGGATTCCAGAGGTTTCCTTAGGAGACCCTCCTCTTAAAGCATGGCATAGCAGTGGCTCCGTGTCTCTGAGCAATGTCCTGCAGACTTGCTTGTCCCATAGACACTTAGCAACAGCTTTGTCTAGTGGTGTGTGCTGAGAGTGGCTCATCTGGGTCAGCACCTCTTGCAGTAGGGGCACAAGAGGCTCAGGCGTCACAGGGACAGATTTGGGTGTAGATCAAAGCTTCTCAACCTTCCTAATACTGCGACTCAACCTCTAATACAGCTCCTCGTGTTGTGGTGACCCCCAGCCATAAGGTTATTATTATTATTATTATTATTATTATTTGGTTTTTCGAGACAGGGTTTCTCTGTGGCTTTGGAGCCCGTCCTGGAACTATCTCTTGTAGACCAGGCTGGTCTCGAACTCACAGAGATCCGCCTACCTCTGCCTCCCAAGTGCTGGGATTAAAGGCGTGCGCCACCATCGCCCGGCCCATAAGGCTATTTTTGTTGCTACTTCATAACTGTTGTAATTTTGCTACTGGTATGAATTTCAGTGTAAATGTCTGTGTTTTCCGAAGGTTCTGGGTGACCGCCGTGAAAGGGTATTTGATCCCAGAGGGGCCACAGCCCACAGGTTGAGAACCGCTGGTGTAGCAGGTCAGGTACAGGTCTCATCGGCAGCTTTAGGTGAGGACAGATGGGAAGCAGTGTGACTGGGAGCCCCGAGGCTCTGAGAATAGTGGAGATGGGCGGGAAGAGCCGCATGAGAGAGTCCGACTCAGGCTAGCAATCTTTAGGACAGAGGCTTTGCCATCAGGAATGTGCTGGAGTCAAAGCCAGCTCCAGGGAAGCAAGGCTGACAAGCCCGGCAGCCCATAGATCCAAAGGGCCAGGAGCTGGATGCCATCAGTGCGGGAGGGAGCTGTAGTACTTCCGTGATACGCCCATGGTTCCTCATGGATAGCTGCACAGTGGTCTCGGTGCCATAGTGATGATGTTGGTGCCTGACAGAGCCCTGTGCCCTGTCCTCTGCCATCCCTCCTGAGTCCTGTCCTTAGATGGCTTTGTCTAGGTAGCTTCTTTCTTGGGCAGTTGGGATCGTGCAAAGCCTAGGCCTGTGGTAGCCATGTTGGAGGCGCTTCTCTGCAAAGACTTCTTTCTCTGAGCAAAGCCCGATTTTGTCTCCAGAGTCCTGCTTGGTCCTCTGTGGCGCCACTTGGCGTGGAGATGCTGAGACATGTCCTGGGCCCAGCTCCCAAATTCTGCATCATAGCCACCAGGGTGAGTGTGTGTGGTGCATGGAGCCTGGGGGCATCCCAGATTTTCCCTTCCTGCAACTGTGGCCATTTTCATGGTGCTCACAAGCACAGCTTAATGCTGTGGTCGTGGGAAAGGCATTGAAGAGCCAGGAGAGAATCACGGTCACCTCAGTGTGTCCCCCTGTTTAACGTGAGGTTATTCCTATCCCGTGTGGGCTGCCACCTGGGGGCCCTCAGCCCAGAAAGCTCTGTGACGTCCCCAGTGACTCCACACACCTCAGAGCTGGCAAAGCAGAGTGGTGGCTTTCTCACACTGCTGGTTTCCTGACCCTCACCTGTCGTCAGGTCTACCTGGGCGGTTAGGAGGGCACCTCCGTGGTAAACCTGGTGATTGAAGTTGACTCACCCAGTTCATTGAGGATCATCTCCCTCTCAAGAACCTACCCTCCAATCTCAAGAGTTTGTAAAACTCCTTATCCACATCACAAAGCACCCCAAAGTTTTAAAAGTCAGAGTGGAAGTATATTTTGGCAGGTCACATCCTCTCTCAGGGCATGTTTCCAAAGGTATGAACTGGCCAGATCCCGAGTCTTTATGAAGCATGATCTGCAAGCCACAGTTCCTGCAGTAAGGAAGGAGATGGTGGGAATCTCTCGGTGTGTGTCAATGAGGCATTCGTACAGGGTCTTGGGTGGCTGGAACCCAGGGCAGAGCTGATTGGGTCCCTTCTGTAGTCCAGCCTTGCCAAATACAGAAGCAGTCCCTCTAACTGGGCCTCTAACTGGGCTGGCGTGTACTGCCCCTTGGTTAGGCGTGGGCACAGGGGAAACCTGGCAGCCTAGCAACAGACCTGATAGTTTAGGAACTCAGATGAACCTAGAGGCAGAAGGCAGAGGTTCTCCGCAAGAGGGTTGAAAAGGGCCTGCCAGTTGAGTTCTGGCTGAGTTCCGGGCATGGATGTTGCAGGTGTGTATCTAGTCAGAGCTGGCCTGGCTGGGTGGGCTTGCTCCCAACTGCTGGCAGCCAGAGGGTACCCCAACCTCCCAAGCTCTGATAGTAGAGTAGCCAGAGGGGGCCTGTGAGGGGCCCATAAACTTACTCGGCCACCTTTATGACTCTGAATATCTTTGTCCTCTTTTGCTGCTAAAGCCACTGATCCTGGTCAGCTGAGGGGAGGATGACTTTCCAGAAAGAACACTATGGCTGTCTGCTGTGTGCCTGCCTCCCAGACATGTTTTCTGCCTTTCCTGTGGGGAGTCACAGATGGGTTGTGTCTTAGTCAATGTTCCGTTGCTGTAAAGAGACACCATAGCCATGGCAACTCTTATAAAGGGATTAGAGTTCAGAGGTTTAGTACACTGTCATCAGGACACGAAGCATGGTGGCATGCAGGAGACATGGCGCTGAAGAGGTAGCTGAGAGTTCTATATCTGTATCTGCTCAACTCCAAGCTCCTGCTTCTGATCTGATCTGGACCAGTTAGTGGCCTTAGTCATGGTGCCTTCCCCCGGGGCTCTGAGTGTGTATACCCATGGCCTAGGTCAGGTCAGAGCTCAGTGCTCTACCTCTGTGTCCTTGGTATAGTCATCATCCAGAAGGAGCTCCCCATCTGTCTGTTCTAGTCATCTTGTCAGTATTATGGGGGCTCCCACCTCTGGATCCAACAAGAGTGAGGAGGAAATTGAGGCTACTTCTGGGCGTGACAGGCTCAAGGCCTTGTTCTTCACCACCCTCTCCATGTCAGCCAACAAGAGGGAACCTAGGTTCTGGCCTCCTGTTAGGCCAGAGAGAACTGAGTTGGTGACCTAGATTCCTGCTGATCTTGGCGGGAATGACACTCCCAGCTACCACACCGAGTACCTCATCTGTTCATGACTCCCACCACTGAAGGACAGTGTGGTCCCTTGAGTACTGTTGACGTGAGGTAGCTTGCTGTGGGCTCCAGGAGACATCTGTTTCCACACTGTCTGCATCTCCCACCCACACCAATGTCTCCCTCAGCTCACACAAAGACCACTGAGTCAGTCTGCGTGGCCTTTTGTGTTCATGCGTGTGGGTGTGCTCTGGAAGGCTCTCTAGCTGCTACAGAAGTGGTACTTCCTGAAGCCTCCTGGTAGCACTTCCGCTTGCAGAATGGTGAGGGGGCCCCTCAAGATGTTGGGTTGTGTTGACAGGCCCAGGTGGGCTGCGTGAAGGACGGCAAGGGACAGCGGGGCTCTATTGCCAGGTGCACAGGGACACTGTTGAGTGGGTCATCGGCTGATTGACACTCGTGCTAGGACCGGAATGGGGAGGGAAACCAAGTCTTAGAAACTGGAGTGCAGAAGAGTAAATCGAGGCCCCATTCTGCAGGTCTGGCCTCTCCTGTGGCATTTCTGGGTTTTGGTGCCTACACAGTCACTCCTTCCTGGTCTGGGATTCTTCAGTGTGTCACCCCCACCAACTGGGAACCAGGAAATCCTCATCTGCTCCATTGGCATGGAGACCAGCTTCCTCCCTCCAGGGCACATCCTTGTAAGCAGGGAAGAGAGGCCTGCCTGGCAGCTGTGCTGGGTGTCCTAGGGACATACTCCAAGCTACATCTTCCAGTTCCTTCACCCTGTCAGACCTTGCTACAGTGTTTGTACTGCCTCCCTCAGGGGCTGCCCCTGGCCACCGAGTCAACTTGCTGTACAAGTGTACATGGAACCCACACACTTGTTCCCGGGAGCATCATCACTTGGTGTCTTTATGCGTTCCTGGGGTGGAGGCTGTACCTGTAGCAAGTCTTTCTCTGTCCCGCCAGCTCACAAATCTCATGGAGACTTATTAAGTATGTAAGCTCGGCCTTAGCTTAGACTTGTTTCTAACTAGTTCTTATAACTTAAATTAACCCATTTCTATTAATCTGCATGCTGTCACATGGCTCATGGCTTTTACCTCTCCTCCTGTATATCATTTACTCTGCATCCAGCTGGCAACTCCCACCAGTTTCTTCTTCCCAGAACTCTCTCTGTCTGGAAGTCCCACATATACCTCTTGCCTATCTATTGGCCATTTAGCTTTTTATTAAACCAATCACAATGACATATCTTTATATAGTATAATAAAATATCTTGTAACAGTATGTTTTGTCCTGTACTGTAACAGGAAGGCCCACTTGTTCGTCCCGGCCCTGCTAGCTTAGCCCCGAAATAACCGCACAGAAACTGTGTTACTTAAATCAATGCTTGGTCCATTAGTTCTTCCTTCCTTCCTTCCTTCCTTCCTTCCTTCCTTCCTTCCTTCCTTCCTCCCTCCCTCCCTCCCTCCCTCCCTCCCTCCCTCCCTTCCTTCCTTCCTTCCTTTCTGTCTTTCTTTTTGGTTTTGGTTTTTGTTTTTTGAGACAGGGTTTCTCTGTAGCTTTGGAACCTGTCCTGAAACTAACTCTTGTAGACCAGAGCTGGCCTTGAACTCATGGAGATCTACCTGCCTCTGCCTCCCGAGTGCTGGGATTAAAGGTGTGCGCCACCACCTCCCGGCTTAGCACTAGTTTCTTATTGTCTAATTCTTACGTCTTAATTTAACCCATTTCTATTAATCTGTGTATTGCCACATGGCAGTAGCTTACTGGGTAAAATTCCCAGCATCTGTCTCTGGCGGATCCATGCCGTGTCTCTCTCTCTCTTGCTTTCTTCCTCCCAGAATTCAGTTCTATCTTCCCTGCCTACCTAAGTTTTGCCCTATCAACAGGCCAGGACAGTTTCTTTATTCATTAGCCAGTGAAAGCTGCACATGGACAAAATGACCTCCCACACCATTTCCCCTTTTCTGTTTAAACAAAAAGTAAGGCTTTAACATAGTAAAATTACATATAACAAAAGAGTTATTAAGCTAGAATTACAGTTACAATATTTATATCTATTTTATCTTTTATCATAACTAAGGAAAACTGTAACTATAATTATAAATTCTCCAATTCCAACAAAAACTCCAGAGGATATAATATTACCTAAGTTAACAGGAAGTGCATTGTAAGCAACTCCCAAAACTCTAGAATTGACAGAGACTTCTTGCTGCCTGTACAGTCACCCAAAGTTCTTCTGTACTATTGGGGCATCCATCTTTGGCCTACAGGCCCATAATATCCAGCAGACTTTTTCATGAAGCAGGAAATTTCAAAGACAGTTCTGCCTATATTGGCAGTTTTTAGTCACTTGCTTCTGTGTCCTGCAGAATATCTCACAGAGTCTTTTATGAAGCAGGAACCCCGAAGGATCATCTCACCTTTAGGCAAGTTCAGCAGTCATTTCTCTGTGGGTCCTGCATGTCCAGTGAAGCAGTCCAGGCAAGAGCAGTTTCTTGCCCAAATGGCTAAGGAGCCTCTTTGATGCCCATCTTCTTCTCAAAGTGATTGGTGCTGCCAGGAGCAGATGTGTCTCACTGTCATGAAAAGTCATAAGTTCTTAAAACATTTTAAATGCCATATTCTGAAGGTCTCTGAAAGATTTGAAGAATACCTAACTAACTGAAATATATCTCTTTATATTTAGAAAACTTAACTAACATGACTACAATCTTGACTATTATAGACTATTAACTATCTATTAGCCTATATTTCTTAATTATACATTACATTTTTAAATGAACTACACAATCACAATACCTTAATCAAGAGCAGAAATATACATATAATAAAATTGACTTTAAGTTTTTATCAATAAACCAAGATTCATACCAATGCAAATCTCTATAGCATATCCCCCTTTAAATGTAAACAAAGAGTTATAAGTAATATTTTGGAATATGAGTGTAGTTCTGTCCATACTGCTTCCTGCTGTTTGGGGGCGCTGTTAATCAGGTCATTCATGGTGTATCCTGTGTGCTAGCTTCATCTCAGTCAGCAGTTGGGTGAAGTAATTTTTTTGAGGGTGTTCGATGCAACCTTTCAGAGGGGCGTGGTCTATCAAACCATATTTATCTGGAAGTATTCCACAGGTTCTCATCTTCTGTGGAAACAAAAGAAAAACCTCTTTTCCAAAGCAACTTATCCTTAGACCCAAATTCGGAAGTCAAGATACCTTTATAATATACATGTTGGTTTAGCTTAGCAGCCCATACAATGAAATGTCTCTCTGTACTTAGCTCCTTCATAGTCAAAAAATTCAAAGAAAAGACAATAATATACATAATCCAGACTTTCTGTATATTCTCCATCTTTATGTGGCTTTTTTCTTTACTCCTTTTAATCTATGACTGTCTGTACTCTGTCTCTTTAAAGACTTTTAAAAAATGATTTACATCTTTTCTAACTCTGTACGCTTTTTCTTCTCTCTCCCAAGCCTACGTACATTTATCCAATACTGTGACCCACTTAGAGTTCTTTTCCATCTAAATTTGTCTTTATTGTGTATCTGTAATTATTTTTTTTTGATCAGAAGCCTTTCTTAAAATGCTAAGCAGCTTGGTCTCAGTGGCCCTGGGTGCTGGCTCTGCCTTTCTCAGGCTTTAAATATGGTGGAGATAGTTTACTTCAGCTCTAGGACTGTTGGGTGGGAGCCATTCTCACCACTTAAACTCTGGGTAGCACCATGCAACATATAAACCCTTTTTATCCGAGTAACAGCTAAATCTGTCATGCAGAGCACTGCACAGCCTAGAAACATCTCTGTGTGTGGCCGCGGGAATCCGCCATGGTCTCTTGCCTGTTCAAGTCTAGTAGACCTGATCCTGCCTCCTGCCCAGGCAGGGACTGCTGAGCTATGGGCATGGTCTCAGGAACTTTCCTCCTGACCCTGAGTGGTCACACAAATACCCGGGCCCACAAATGCCATTGAAATGCTGTATAGCCAGAGTTTGTGCTGGTTGCACAGCCCAGGAAGCTGTGTTTTAAAACCAAACAGCTTTTCTTCTGCTTTGGCTGAATCAGGAAAATCTCTGTCAAAGGAGCTGTGGCACGCCACCAGCAAACAGCAAGAAGCTGTGTTAAACTCTGTATTTTTGTGTCTAGAACTCCTTTTCAATCTCTCAGGTTTTAAGTGGATTTAGCTAACACACGTTGGAGCACCAATTGTAACAGGAAGGCCTGCTTGTTCATCCTGGCCCAGCTAGCATAGCCCCAAAATAACCACACAGAAACTGTATTAAAAAAATCACTGCTTGGCCCACTAGTTCTAGTTTTTTATTGTCTAATTCTTACATCTTAATTTAACCCATTTCTATTAATCTGTGTATCGCCACATGGCAGTGGCTTACTGTGTAAAATTTCCAGTGTCTGTCTCCGTCAGATCCATGGCATCTCTCTGACTCTGCTTTCTTCCTCCCAGAATTCAGTTCTGTCTTCCCTGCCTACCTAAGTTTTGCCCTATCAACAGGCCAGGGCAGTTTCCTTATTCATTAACCAATGAAAGCTGCACATGGACAGAAGGACCTCCCACATCACTGGACTCCATGAATGGCTAGTGGAGCCTAATGTTGCCAGCCAGGGTCCCCCAGCAAGCTCTTTCTGATGGAGGTAGAACTTGCTGGTCCAGCTGGCAATCCCCAGCAATCTATGCCAGCCTGAGCTGTGTGTGGACACTGACTTTCCCGTTCTATGTTGGCTGTACACCTGGAGGGTGTGGACAGGACTCTACTTGTTGTGTACCTGAGGACCACAGCATCCCTGGGACCAAATGCTGCATGCCTCGGAAACCTAGTGTAGAGCAAGTTGCTATTTTGGGCATTTCCGGCTCTAATGAGACAGCCTGGGCCTGCCAGCTGTTGCCCATGCAAGGTCACAAGTTCTGAGACTTAGAGAGAGGTGGACAGGCCATTTGTCCCAGGAATTCCCTCAGCTACTCTGGACAGGTGACTAGCAGCACTCTGAGGGCACAGCGAGGGGGCCTTCCCAACAGGGTAGACTCAGACCCATTGTCTGACTCTGACATGGCCACACCTGGAATCTTTCCGTCTTCAAGCCCTCCTCATCAGAGCCCCTACCCCGTGACTCACCAATAGTTGGCCCTTTCTTGGGATGGTAGCTGGCTAGCTTTTGTCAACTTGACACAAGCTAAAATCATCCAGAAAGAGGAAATTGAGAAATGCCCCCTCAGTTTGGCCTGTGAGCCTATCTGTGTGGTGTTTTCCTAACTAATGATTGGTGTGAGAAGGCCCAGCTCACTGTGGGTGGTGCCATCCTTGGGCAGGTGGTCCCAGGTGGGATAAAAAGCAGGCTGAACAAGCCATGGAGACAAGCTAGTAAGCAGCACCCCTCCACAGTCTCGGCAGTAATTCCTGCCTCAGGTCCCTGCTTCGCATTCCTGCCCTAGTTTCCCTGGAGGATATGCTGTGCTAGGGCCACATAAGCTAAATAGACCCCTTCTTTCCAAAATCGCTTTTGGTCATGGTGTTCCTCATGGCAATAGAGAACAAACTTGGAATGTCCATGTAAATGAAGGACTAGCAAATGTCTGTAGGGTCCGATGGGGAACCCTGGCCCCCACTGGGATCTGTGCCGCAGGTCTGTGTTCGTCCTTTTAAGAAGAGGTTCTCCTGGTTCCCTCCTCACATGCGACTATCAAGTGATTTGGGTCAGAATCTATGGGGGGGGGTTGCACTTGGTTGCCAGTGGCTGTGGCCCCTCACTCCAGTGCCTTCCATCGAGGCAGTGTGGCACATGGCAGATATTTCCAAACTTTGTTTGGCCGTATAGGTCATCATATTGAAGAAATCCAAGATAATTAAAAATAGCCAAGGATGGACCAGCTGTTTTCGGGAGGGGTAAGGTGTGCCTTGCCTGGCAGAAGCAGAGCGTCCCTGGATGATCCTGGCTACAATGAGACTCCATCTGGGACGTCCCTAAGAGGGAAGGCTTCTGACATGTAGCTCCCTTTGGAGCAGAGTCACCCAGCAGCAGTGGGGAGGAAACCCAGGGGGTGTTGGCTTTGCCCTCCATGTCCGCAGCTGTGTCTTCATTTTGGGACACTATGAAGCCATCAAGTATTTGGAGAAGCTGAGGCATGGTAGAACTTGCCTTGTGTATGTGGGGACCCAAGTCCCATCCCTAGCAATAGAAAAATAAATCCCACTAGGCAGGTTTTTTGTTTTGTTTTGTTTTGTTTTGTTTTGGATTTTTCGACACAGGGTTTCTCTGTGGCTTTTTGGTTTCTGTCCTAGAACTAGCTCTTGTAGAACAGGCTGGCCTCGAACTCACAGAGATCCGCCTGCCTCTGCCTCCCTAGTGCTGGGAGTAAAGGCGTGCGCCACCACCGCCCGGCAGGCAGGTTTTAAAAAGTGTCATTGTCCAATCTGTGCTGTATGGAGCCTGTGGATGGGATCGTTGGGATGTGAACAATCACAGTGAAGTCACCCAGGGTGGAGGGGGACCCTAAAGCCATTTCATGTTCTAAGAGGAAGAGGGGGGGAGAAAGCAAGGCCCTGCTGTAAGGTGAAGGCAGAAGAAAGATAAGCAAAGAGACAGTAGAAGATGAGCATTGCCAAGGACTGCCTGCTGTGAGAGACCAGGAAGAGAAATGGGCGGGGTGAGAGGGCTCTTCCCAGGGCCTCAGAAGAGCCTGCCCCCACCCACACTTGGTTTCAGGCTTCCAGCTTCTAAGGCTGAGAAAGGACCTGTACTGGTCAGAAGTAAACAGACTGTGGCCCAAGGAGCCTCTTTCATCTGTGGTTGTTTTATAAGTGCTTTTCACTCAGTCACCTGTGTCCCCATAACATTGAGTGAACAATGCCCTAAACACACAATTCTTGTTTTACATTGCCTGGCACCCTAAGAAGGGTAGTGACGTCTGCATGGGCCCTCTCTTCTGTCTGGAGGTGGGTTAGCCCTTGTCCCGTGGGTGCACTGCACATACTTCTTGCCTGGTTGTAGCCATCCCAGTTGCTGAACTGTCCCGCATCCCAGGGTTTGTGCTGAAATCACCACCATTGTATTTAACGGCCCCAAATCTCAGGAGTGCCCCCAATCCAGATGTGCCACAGAGGGGCTGATAGCTGTGATGCACATGGGGTTTGGTGTTGGCCACGGGCTCATGTGTTCACTGGGAGTTTGGGAGTGATGTGTCAGGGTACCACTGCAATTCAGAAAACGGATACAAACCTGTATCTTGGCCTCTAATCTCACCAGGAGCCGTTTTCACCTCTTAGCTCCCCCACTCTGCTCCAGCAATAAAGTCTCCTCACTGTTCCTTTCTAGACCAACGCGCTCCTGCCCAAGTCTTTGTATCAATGTTTCCTTGAACCTACAAGGATGCTCTATGCCAATCTGCCTCTGAACCCATCTGTATAAACAGAGCTCCTGACCCGCCCTGCCCACTCTTGTTTTCTCCACAGCACTCCCTGCCCACTGCCATATGAATTACTTAGTATTTGTGTCTTCCTTTCCCCATGTAAGTCTCGTGACCAGGGTGTTTATATTTACAATGTCTTGCCATTAGGTAGATAATCACCAAACAGAGAAGGACAAACAGCAGCAGCAGCAGCACCTCCTCAAGCTGGTTGAATCAAGGGGAAGCCTCCAGAGAAGCATTTTAAGAAAAAGAATGCCCTATTAGCTGGCTCTCACTTATCCCTAAATAAATGCAAATTAACTCTATGGAAGGCCCCTGTCAACTGTTCGGTTCTGGAGAAGGCGAGGGGTCTTGGGTTCTATCCTGGGAGTGCCCTGTTAGCCATCGTCTTGTCCAATCATTTTAAACAACTGGTACAGATATGGTATAACAAATCTTTGAAGTGACTAATTCAGCGATTTTTTTTTAGTATATCTACAAGCTGTGGAACTATCACCACCACATTCCAGAATACTTTTATTATAGAAAAGAAACCGTGTATCCATTAGCAGCCAGCGCCCCTCCTCATCCCCAGCAGCCCCCACCATCTGTATACAAGTTTTTGTGTGGGCATATGTTCAAATGTCTTGGATATATATAGTTGTGGACTTGCCAAGCCCTGTAATAACTGTTTAATGGTGTAAAGAACCGGCAGCCTGTTTTGCAAAGCGATTGCCCAACCTCACATCTTCGCCGGCAGTATATGTGTTTCAGCAGCGCCCGTAAACTTGTTATTATCTGTCTCTTGGCGATACCTGTCTCAGCGGTTGTAAGCTACGGCCTCACTGTGGTTTGGGTTTGCGTTTTCCCGACATTCAATGCTACCGAGCAGTTTTCATGCATTTGTCAGGCATGTGTTATCTTCTTTGGAGAAATAGAATTTCACCTCGATTTTCCCATTTTTAATTGTGATATCTATCATTAAGTTATTTTTAATGTAATTAAAAGTTTCCACTGTGCATACTTACTGTACATGGTATCACGGCACACAAGGACTTTCCACATAGGTGTCTGTTGTGTATATTGTTCATTGAGCATATTCTCCCCGCCCCTCCCAGAGCCCCCTCCGTTCCCTAGGTGGTTTTTGCTTCTACCTTCATGCCATATGTACACACACGATTTTGTGTTGCTATATAAAATCTAGAAACAGCAAACAACAGAATATGTGTTTGTTTCTCTGAGATTGGTTTAATTAGCGTAATATGATTTCGTCAGTTGCATCCATGTTCCTGCAAACCAAGCGTCTTCATTCTTCTTTTGTCTGGAGGCAATCCGTTGTGTACACACTATGCTTAAAGAAAATTCTGCACCTCTGCTGTTGGGTACCCAGGTTCTGTCATTGGATTCCAAGAGTTTTTTTTTTTTTTTTATATTCTGGATATTAAGCTTTATGGCATGTGTAGTATGCAACTGTCATCTCCCATTTTTTTCTCCCATGCTGTAGCCTGCTCCTCTCTTCTTCCCTTCTTTTCCTTTCTCTTCTGTTCCCTCTATCTCCTGCTCCCCTCTCCCGTCCTCTGCCCCTCAACAGGATTTCACTCTGCATCCCAGGATGGTCTCAAACCCGTGATTCTCTTGCCTCAGTCACCAGAGTGCTGGGATTATAGACATGCTCAGTCAGTTTCTAAATGGCGTCCTTTGTGTAAGGTCCAGTGTACCCGACTGTTCGTTGTTGTTGCTTATGGTCTTGGTGTCATGTTTAGGAAAACATTGCCTAACCTAAGTCAGAAAGATTTACAGCCAGGATGTGCCACCATGGCCAGATTTCTCCTTTATTTAGTTAGTTTTGTTATTTTTAGTGTAAAAATTATTAGAACTAGGCTGGGGGCACATAACTAATCCCTCTATGCAGGAGGCTAAAGTAGGGGTCAAGAGTGCAGGCATTCCTGGGCTGCACAGTGAGTCCCTGTCTCAAAAAAGAAGGAACGGAGGTCACTGATTGTGCTGTCCCTCCCTGCATACCCAGGTCTATGTGCAGTCATGAGCTTGTGCAGCCGCCCAGCCTGATAAGTGAGTCTCACCCCTCATCCAAGAAGCTTCCTTTTCTGCAGCAGATGAGACTGTTACCAATATGCCCCGCTGGGCAGAGGATGAGCAACTATGGGGGTTCCCAGCCCCAACTGGTACCTTTACATTGCACCCCTACACCCAAGGCTCAGGGAATATCACAGAAGTGGGGTGCAAAGATTACAAATGCCAGAAGACTAGGACTCCAGCTCAGTATCTCATCTTCTAGATGAGGCAAGGATGCTGTACCCATGAAATCCAACAATTTGGTTGCCAAAACAAGACCTGCATAATGGCCATACCGGTCAATGTGCCAACATGGTTGGGGAAAGTTTCACCAAATTTCACCCCCGCTTGGAGAAAGAAGTACAAACAACTAGAGAGAATCAGTTTCCCCTAGAGAAAAGGCTTGTGATGGGGTTTCCACTCCCAATTCAACCGCAAGTGGTCAGCCCTAAACATAAGTACATATGAAGAACACTGATGCTCTCAGTAGGTTGATGTGTGTGATGGGGGGGAGAGGATAATAAGGAAGTCATAAATTTGGGGGACCTGGGGAAGGGAAGAGGAAAGGAAGTACATGATCTAAATACAGTATTAATGTATGAAATGCTAAGAAAAATGAAAACTTAAAAATAGTAACAGAAAGAGGGGTTTGGGTGATAGCTCAAAGTGCTTGCCATGCACGTGTGAAAGCCTGAGTTTGGTTCCAAAAACAATGCAGAAAAGCTGGGTGTGGTGATACATGCTCGTAACACAGCGTTGAGAAAAAGGAAACAGCAGATCCATGGCATTCACTGGCCAACGGGTCAAGTGTAGTTGGTGAGTCTGCGGTCAAGTGAGAGACACTGTCTCAAAAGGCAAAGGCAAAGTGGGCTGCACTCAAGGAGACTGAACTTCTTTGCTCTCCAAACATGTACACTCTCTCATGAGCTCTCTCTCTCATGAGCTCTCTCTCTCTCTCTCTCTCTCTCTCTCTCTCTCTCTCTCTCTCTCTCAGTGTAGGGACCCACATATGAGGAAAAACATGCAGTAAGCCTTCCTGAGTCTGGCTTATTTCATTTAACGTAATGATACACATTTCCATCCACTTTCTTTAGAGGTTTTTCTTTACAGCTGATCAAAATTATATTATGTATGTGTGTCACTTTTTTTTATCTAATTTATCTATTGACAGATATCTAAGTTGACCCCATTTCTTGGCTACTTTGAGGAAAGCAGCAATAAATATGGATGTGGAAATGTGTCTGTGGTATTTTGATATAGAGTATTTCAAATAGTTATCCCAAAAGTGGTATAGCTGGATCATATGGTAGTTCTGTATTTTTTTTTTTTGAGAAACTTCTGTACTGATTTTCACAATGGCTGAACCAGCTTACAAACCCACCAGAGACTTATTAAGGTATATCTTTCTCCATATTCTCATGTATATTTGTTATTGTGATTTCTTTTGAAAAAATATTGCATGCATGTGTATGAGTACTTTTGCCTGCATGTGAATGCCTGGTGCAATATAGTTCAGAAGAGGATATCCGATGCTTTGAAACTGTTTGTGAGACACCAGAGAGGAACTGAGCCTGGATTCTCTGCAAGAGCAGAAAGTGTTTTTAACCACTGAGCCATATCTTCAAACCTCTCACTTTATTTCTTTCTTTAATTTTTAAAAATTTTATTATTTTGTGCACATGAGTGTATTAACTGCAAATATGTCTGTCTTCCACACACATGCAGTACACACAGAGGCCAGAAGGGGGCGTGAGATGCCTAGAGATTGGAGTTACAGGTGATGGTAAGCTGCCATGTGGGTGCTGGGAATTGAACCTGGGTCTTTTGGAAAGAACAGCTCTGAGACATTTGTCCAACCCCTTGGTACTTGCTATTCTGACTGCATTTCCCTTATGGTTTGTTCTAATGCTACTCTAATTTTGTGTGTGTGTTGTATGTTGTATGTGCTGATATGGTGTACATGTGTTATAAGTACTTGTAATGTGGTGTGGCCAGCGGTCAGCATCAAGTGTCTTCCTCAATTGCTGTCCACCTTATTCCTTGAGGTAGGGTCTCTCACTGAGTTTGAAGCTCGTTGACTTGCCTATACTGGCTGGTCAGTGCACTTCAGGGACCCACTTATCTCGGCCTCCACAGTATTAAGTGAGTGCTGCCGTAACCTGCCTCTTATGTGGGTTCTGGGGATCCCAACTCAGGGCCTCACGCTGGCAGGCAGGCAGTTAGCCAGCTGTGCCATCTCCCGAGTCCCTGTGTCCTATTTTTGAGAGGTGTCTGTTCAGTTCACTAGCCCATTTATTGACTGGATGATTTGGGATTTTGTCTGAAGTTGAATTTTTACAATTCTGTGTATATTCTCAGTATTAGCCAGCTGTCTGATGTGTAGTTGAGAAATATTTCCCCCTTTCTGTAGTCTGTTTTCCTCTGGTACTTGCTCCCCTCCCTTCCAAAAGCTTTGTCATTTCATGATATTTCATTTGTTGATTCCTGAGGTTGTCTCCTCGATTACTGGAGTCTTTATTTCAAAAACTACTTGACTACATGTTGAAAAGGTTGCAGCTGTATTTTCCTTTCCCAGGTCCAATCTTTCAGATCTTACATTATGATTTTTGTGCAGGCCAAGAGGTGTAGACTCAAGTTTTGCTCTTCTACCTGTGAACGCTCCCGTTCCCAGCAGCATCTGCCAAGGAGGTGATCTTTCCTCCAGCGTGTGATACCTTTGTCAACAATAGGGTGGCTGTTGCTGCATCTTTATTTCTGGTCTTATGTTCTATTCCATTGGTTTATCCATGTCTGGTTTTGGTCCAGCATGGCATTGTTTTTGTTACAGTTCCTGTCTAATAGAGTATGAGACCAGGTATTGTGATACCTACAGTGTCCCTCTTTCTGCTAAGGATTAATTTGGCTATTTGGGGGTCTTTTGTGTGGAAAAAAGAATTTTGGGATTTTTTTTAACACTGTGAGAGTATCATTGGGATTTTGATGGGGATAGGCTAGATGTATAGATTTCTTCGGGTAACATGGCCATTTTCATAGTATTAATTTTCCAACCCGAGAGTATGGGCGCTCTCTCCATCTGTTAATGTCCTTCAGTTTCTTTCTCTAGTGTCGTAGGTTTCGTTGCAGATGTCCTCCACCTTCTGGGTTAGACTTATTCCTAGTTGGTTTGTCTGTTTGTTTTTGTTCTCACTTTGGAACTATTGTGAATGGGGTTTCCCCTGATTTCTTTCTCAGCAAGTTTTTGGCATGCAGAAAGGCTGCTGGCTTTTGTGGGTTGCTCTTGTGCTTTGCCACTTTGCTTTTATCCAGGAGTTTTCTGCTGGAGTCTGTAGAGTCCTTTGAATGCAGGATCAAGGTGTCTACAGATAGGATAATTTGAATTCTTCCTTTCCTACGTATGCCCCTTTTATTTTTCTTTTGTTTCATTGCTTTAGCTAAGGTTTTGATGTTGTATTATATTTAACAAGTATGGAAAGAGCAGGCACCCTTGACTCATCCCAGATTTTAGGAGGAATGCTCTTAGTTTCCTCCTATTTATTATGTCATGTGTAGCCTTTATTTTGTTGAGGTGTGTTCCTTTTATTTCAGATTTCTTTGGGGATTTTTATCATAAAGGGATGTTGAGCTTCATTGAAGACCTTTTCTGCATCAAGGCGATCATGCTATTTCTGTCCTCACATGTATTTTTGTGTGACATTTCACTTATGGATTCATGTATGTTAAATGCTAGCGTTGCATCTTTGGAATGAAGCTGACTTGGTTGTAGTCTTACTAATGTGTTCCTGGATTCAGTCTGCAAGAATTTGGTGAAGAACACTTGTAACTGTGTTCATCGCCATGGTTTTCTTTTTTGTTATGTGCTTAGCTGGTTTTGGTCTTAGGGTAAAGCTAGCTTTGTAGCCTGAGTTTGATAGCATTCCTTCCCTTTCTGCTTTATGGAGCAGCCTGAGAAACACTGGTGCTGATTCTCTCTCTCTCTCTGGTGGAATTTAGCAGTGAATTCTTCCAGCCCTGGGCATTGCTTTGTTGGGAATACCCATTACTGCTACAGTGTTGTTGCTTAGTATGGATGTGCTTAAATTATTTTCTCACTTTATTTAGGAAATAGTGTGTGAGAATATATCATTTTCTTCTAGATTTTCAGTTAAAAATATTTTCTAAATATTCCCTAATTATCACTGGGATCCATTGGAGTCTTCACTTTTTTTTTTCTGCTAATTTTGATAATTTTGTCTTTCTTTCTTTCTTTTTATATTGATGTGTATGTATGTGTTCCTGTGGGGCCACCTCTCTAGAGAATGAGTAGGATGAGGAATTGAGATCACCCACTAGTATTGTATCAGAACGTGTCTGATTTTTGTGTCCACCAGTGACTTGTGAAATCAGGAGCCTCGTTTGAAGACTGTAGATTTACAATTGTGACACTTTCTTGATGAGTTATTTCATTATTGGCAGTAGGAGCTTTCTTTATCTCCTCTGACTAATTTTGATTTGAAGTCTTCTTTACCAGCTGTCAACAGCTGCACAGTGGTTTGTTTTCAGCTTCTATATACTTGACAAATCATTTAACATCCTGTGACTGGCTGTGATGTCTTTGCCAGTGAGGTGTGTTTCTTGGAAAGGAAAGATAATTGGATCGCTTCCACCCCAGCTCTTGAATCCAGTCACCTGCATTACATCTCTATAATTTTGGTGAGTTAGGACCATTTATATCTAAGGGTATTATTAAGATATGTTCAGTAATTAAAGTGTGTGTGTGTGTGTGTGGTGTGGTATGTGTGTCTGTGTGTGGTGTGGTATGTTTGAGTGGGTGGTATGTGTGTTGTGTGTGTGTGGTATATGTGCGTGGGATCTGGGCATATATGTGTGCATGGATGTGCTCATTTGTGTACGCACAGATAGAGGTCAGATGTCAGTCTTGGGTGTCTCTGTCCACAAGCACTGCTACCCCACCTTTTACGTGGGTGCTCCGGACTTGAACTCAACTTCTCATGCTTTCACAGAAAGTGCTTTATTCACCAAGCCATGTCCCAGACTGAATCCCTGTAATTTTCCTTGATTGGAGACTTGTTTATTATTTTCTTTCTCCCCAGGTATTTGCTAGTTTACCATATTGGACACGACAGATCCCTGTCTAGCTTTCCTTTGTTCATTCCTCTTGTGCGTGTTGTCTTTCCTATGCCCCTGTGATCGAGACTGACTTCCTTGCTTTGCCTCTGGTTTTCCCTCAGGAATCTTCTGAGGTGCTGACTAGATGTTAATGAACTGCCTTGGTTTGTGCCTGTCTTGAAATGTCCTTATTTCTCTGCCAACTTTAAGTAATAACTCCTCTGGTTGACAAGTATTTATTTTTAGGGCTTGAAATGCATAATTTCTAGTTTTTAGGGCGGCTGACAAAAAACAAAACCTGCTGTTATTCTTCTATGTTCTCCTTTGTAAGTAAGTTGACATTTCTACCTTATAGCATTCTAATATATGTATGTATGTATGCATGTATGTGGTTTTAGGCAGGGTCTCACTATGTAGATCAGCCTGGCCTCAAAACTCACAGAGCTCTGCCTGCCTCTGCTGGGATTAAGGCCTTCCTTTCAGCACTTAGTCTGATCTTTTTGCTTTGTGTCTTGGACATCTTGACTGTGATGTGTCATGGAAAGGTTTTGGTCATGTGTTTAGATGTGAAATTTGTTCTCTAGATTTGGGGTAATTTTCTGCTATCGTCATTGAATAAATTTTCTTTAATGTCTGTTTCAGCTTATCCTTTAATCCCATAGATTCTTAGGTTTGGTCTTTTGGTCGTTGTTCACATTTCTTTGACATTGGAGTTATGGTCACCCCCAGCCTCTCTTGATGTTTGGCTGTACAACTCCTCATCCTTTCCTGCCATCCCTGATATTAGTTCCTTTCCTTGAGCCTATTGGGCATATTTTCTACTGCCTTTGTTTGTTTGATTCATGGAGCTTTTAATTTTCAACACTTATATGTCCTCCCCCATCTACTTCAATTTTCCTGCTGATTTTTTTTCTGCCTAAGTTGATGACTTTTTCACCAATAATGCTAATTTTCTCATCTACTTTGCTGAAATTTTCCCCAGTGATGCCAGCTCTCTTCTCCAGGGCTGGGATTGAATCCATCTCTTGTTCTCAGCATCCTTCAGGTCATTGGTACCACTGAGATTGCAACTCTCTTGGAGGAGTCAGGCTGTCTTGCGTATTTATATTTCTTGCGTTCCCCTGTGTGTTGACTTGGGTATGACTTCCTGTTTTATTTGAAGATCCTCTTATCGAACAAACTGTTCTTGAAGGCTCAATCTCCAGTATAATTCAGAGCAGAGCAAACAAACGACTTCACTGATACCGTCAAGCCGTGCGGGCTATGGAAATCCACTTAAAACCTACCGCTGCCGCTAATCCATCACCAGTGAGTGTAAAACTAAAAATGGCAAAGCTACTTCTGTGAAGTTGGAGAATGTCTAGGCAAGTGTGCAAATAGTGAGTGGGATAAGGAAGGGGGTGAGAAAAGGGGAGAAATGGAGAAGAGAAAGGTCTTCTTCTTTGTTGGGGACCAAAGCCAGGGTTTCAGTGTCCGACCTGATCCTGCCTTCTGGTTACTCTCTTGGCTGAGATGTGGTCCAGAGCAGCCTGGAAGGGCCTTGGGGCTCAGTGGTTCTAGCTGCCCTGCTGTGACATCCTTTCCCAGTTCTACTTACTGTAGCTTACAAGAGAGAGTGGACCGTGCAGGTCATGTCTGAGTCAGGGAATGCGGCTTGTCGACTTCCTGCGAGGTAAACACATTGGAGATGGGCCCTCGCTCCAGCAGCCCCTTCCTTCCCAGCTCCTGCCCCTCCAGGGACCTTTGCCAGGTTTGTGCTATACGTGCCTGGGATCCTAACTCAGAACGTACGTGCTTGGCTTCTTTTGCTCCACGCGGGGCTGAGACCCACCTAACTGTGGTTGTTGTTCTCTGTTCTCAATGTCACACCGAGTTCTCTTGGGTGGACACACCACATCAAGGCAGGTGCAAATCCAGGCCTCTGTGGAGAAGGCCTGGCTTGTGTTTAGTTGGAAGCTATTGCAGACGGTGCTCACATGCCTCCCAGTGTGGTCTGTGAGCATTCTGCCCGGTCTCTATTCTCAGGGTGGCGCTTCAGGGCCCTATGTGCTCAGCTCCCAGAAGACTTGCCTTCTTGTGGCTGCCCTAGCCATTGCCAGTGCTCACTGAGAGCCATGGTTTCGCTACCTCCTTACCGGCATTTGGCATTTTTCTGCCTTTTCATTTTTACCAATCTGGTGGGTGTGAAGGATTCTCACAGTATGCTTTTAGTTTCTTTCTGACTGATGACTAATAAACCCCAACAACTTACACTTACTGCCCCCTCATGAAATTTCTCACCATGATTTTGTTCATTTACACAAACAGGGTCTTCTCACTCTTTTGATGTAAGTTCTTATATGGTATGAATCTGAGTCCTGTGTTGGCTATCTATACCTGCATCCACATCTGTATCCTGTACATATATATATATATATATATATATATATATCCTGTACATATATATGTGTGTGTGTATATATACATATATACACAAGTAAGTAATAGACACATATATATACATACCCGTGTCTATTTCTTACTTGTACCTCTATCTATATACATGCTGATCTATATCTTTATCCACATTCCATATCCATAGTACTATCTATATCTCTATCCATCTCTATGTTCAAATCCATGTCTGTTTGTATCCATATGTCAGAATCACTATCCATATCCAACTCCAATCCACGTCTGTACCCACACGCATACAAGTATCTATCTATCTCTATATATATATGTGTGTGTTCCACAGATGGATTCCCCTGCTCACCTCTATGCAGACATGCGAGTTACTAGTTGAGCAGCGAGCAGATAAAGGTCGTACTCTCGTGGCGCTCATATTCTTTTTAAAAACAGACGATAAGTAAATGGAAAGATAATGTTGGATTGAATAACTCAAGGAGGAAATTCAATGGTGAAGGAAAAGTGCCGGGGTGGAAGGTGACCTTTTAAATATGTCACTGAGAAGATGACATATTGACTCTTGGAGGAGTGGCCCCACACCTGGGAAAACATCCATGCCAAGCCCAGTCACAGGAGCTGAGGTCCTAGGCGGAGACAGATCATCGGACCCCTCAGGTGCCGAGACTCAGGCTCTCGTTATGATCATCACTGAGACACTGCAAGTTATGGTCGGAGTGCCCAGACTGCCCTGGGTTCCCGTGGGAGGGGTCCCTCCACCTGCAAGGGCAGACAAAATGCTATGGCCTAGCAGCTTGTTCTGTGCATAGAAGGATGGCCCAGGTCACTGTCATCGTAGAACTAGGCTTCCTTGCCTTCTGTTTTGTCACCCACAGGGTAGTCTCTGATAGACAAGGACTGCTCCGGGCCTCACGTGCAGCCTCCGTTGTCTGGAGAAAGGAGAAAGCCTCCTTTGTGCCTTGCCTTCCCAAAACCCCCAGCAGATGTCTACGGACCCCATCACACCTCCACTTCCCAGAGCTAAACTTCACAACGGCAATGGTGTCCTGGGTCAGGCCCCACAAACCCTTGCTGCAGGATAGCTTCACATACAGCTTTAAAAGCAGGATATCTGACTGGAGCCAGTTCTTGGTCCATCAGCTTCCCACGCTCCTTGGACACTGGGAGCGTATGTGAATGCCGAGGTCAGACTTGCGACAAAGACAGCCCCATCCGTGTCTGCCAAAGATGGGGCTAGATCGCCTCTCTCCTCCTGGGGCGGGGGAGGAACTAACTCACTGACCGTCTTGACAATGCTGATGACATTTGTGAGTGAGCACTATAGGAAGCTACTCTGGGACTGTACTGCGAGACACCAAGGGGCTCCACCGCCATCAGCTGCCTCCTCTAGCCGGAGGACTGTCATGTCCAGAGGGGCAGAGGGGAAAGCTTGCTTTGAAGCTGGTGGCAACAGGATTGTTAACTGTGCGTGTGAACTTCTTGAGGAATGCTGTCCCTTCTTAGGACACAGATGTGCTGAAGGGTCAAGGAAAAGGGCTAAAGCAGGCAGGGACAGGTACCTACCCAGAGCCAGGACTCCAGTTTCGCCTCTGTTGGTATTAGAGCAATCTGAAGGGATGGAGGGTCTCTAAGGACCCAGCACCTGAGGGTCTAGGTAGGTCTTGACACCAGGAATCACCAGCAGAGGCCACTGTGAGCTTTTCATCCTCTGCAAGGAGATGCAGAGATAGAAGAGAGGGGGCAGTATGACAGCTGGTACGCCCCCCACTTGCCCATCTGGGGCGCTGTTCCAGGAGGTAATGAACACTATGGACTCCGAGGCCCCGAGGAGGGAAGTGAGGCCCAGCTCCAGTGCAAGCTGGTAGAGAAGTAGGGGAGGCAGAACCCAGAAGGACACGTGTCTGCAGGCCTCTGTGCTCTCTTCAGAGGGGCTGGTGAATAGGTCCAGTATGGAACTCCCTCAGACAGAACTCACTACCCAAGCGGCAGCCTGCTGATGGATGTTTGTGCTGGTGAGAGCGCTGATGAAGACAGGGGAGGGAGATGGCAGGAGAGGAGGGTGATTCTCCAGGCTGCTGGGCAGAGAGCAGGCAGGGTGGGGTGTTGACAACAGGCATCTTGACTGGGTTGGTTAAGTTTAGGATCATCAGTATCCATCAGGCACAGTGCGTGCTGTGTGCTCTTCTGGGGTTGTCTCAGCCCCTTGGGGATCCTCTGCTTCTGTCTTATAGGTTCCAGCTCCAAGCGTCCCTCCCAGCATCTCCCCAGTGTGGTGTAAGTGACTAACTTTGATTCCCAGAACCTGGTCCAGTTCTCCCTGACCTCCCAGCCACAGGCTCAACGGTACTCCCTCCCCAGAGGGCAATCTTGGTTCCCGTCTATCTCTGCCATCTAAGCTCTCAGACTGGGGCTGCAGTAAGAGTCCGTCATAAGAGCGAGACCACCCGACAGGATTCTTTCCTAGTGTTGGAACCAGAGTGAAAGTCACTGCGCAGCAAGCCATGCGCGCCCCTCGCGCCCCTCGCGCCCCTCGGTGCTGGCTCAGATTAGCCCCTCCACAACTGCAGCTGCCGCATCCCTGGTGTTTGCTGGTGGAGATGGAAGGACAGAAAATTCAAGACCAGAGCTGTGTGGAGTGAGTGCCTGTGAGGAAAGGCACCTGCTGTAGCTCTGTAGTGTCCAGTTTCCGGGGAGGAGAAGTGGGAAAGGCCAACGGGAGGAGACTGGGGCCCTCCCTGAACGTCACCAGCAGTACCCAAGCCACACAGAGCCTCAACCCTTACGACCCTAATGCCACTCCCAAACCCAGCTCTGTGCTTCCTGCAAGTGGGCATACCTCACCGCGCCTCGCCCTTGTCCCTTGCTGGCTGCCCGTCCCGCGGTCTTGTCCCCGCGGTTCGCCAGCCCCGCCCCCGCCGGGAGGTGGCTGGACTCACCAGAGGGAAGTCCCTGGGCAGGGGCGGCGCTGGACTCACCAGAGGGAAGTCCCTGGGCAGGGGCGGCGCTGGCTCAGCCCAGGAGAAGAGTCGGCTTCTGTACTGCAAGCGAGTCGGTAGCAGGAGCAGCAGCCAGGATGTTTCTGGAGCCCCAGGTAGGGCTGTGGCAGTGTGGGACAGCGGACCAGACGTGCTCCAGGGCAGTGTCTTGACCAGAGTAGGATCGCAAAGCTAAGGTTTCTGCGCCCCCCAGCTTGGGAAGCCGGGAGCAGATCAGGAGGGGGCTGACCCAGGACAGTGAGGCAACTCTTCTGTCCCTACGGGACACCTGTCCCGTCACCCCCACCCCCCACCTCCGCTACTCCAGGGTGCAGCTGCTGCCCCCTTAGCCTCTGCTGACTCCAGAGACTCCGGTGACTCCAGAGACTCCGGTGCAAAGCGCCACCTGAAAATTTGAGGAGTCGGGGCGGATGAGGGTCAGGAGAAAGCGAAGGCTGCCCCGGACAGGACAAACTTGTAAAGAGCAGTGGTGACCCTGGAATTTTCCCCATCCTTGGCCTCAGAACGATTGTTTACTCCATAAGCGTTTGGAGAGGGGACAGTCGATGATGGAGTGGTTGGTCGTGTGGGAGGTGTGTGCTTGTATGTGTGATGTGTGGGCGGGAGAGAGGACGTGTTTATAGATGAGAGGTTTAAGTGAGAGCCGTTAAGAGGCAGGTGTGGGGGCAAGGCTGTGCCTGTGCCTTCTCAAATGCCATGTGTTTAAAGAGAAGGGTGTCCAAAGTAGGGAAGGCAAGATAATTACCCTAAAGTTAGCTCTGAGCCTGAGCCGCTGTTGCACCTTCACGACTGTTTCGCAGAAGCCTCTTTGGAGCCATGGGAAGTCAGATTCAGGGGCAGTGTGTTGTATGCCCCAGGGCTCCCTAACCTGGAGCAGACCTGGCAGGGTGCAGATCAGTGGGAGAGGAGCTCAGGAGCCGGCACTAATGGGTGAAAGATAACAGACATCTAACGCACATTTATTAAGCACCTGCTGTGTGCTGGCACTTTGGTTTTCAAGGAACTAAGCAGGCCACAGTCCTTATCCTCATGGGACGCCTCTGGGGTTCAGTAAGTCTGTGGTTCTCAACCTGTGGGTCACGATTGCTTAGGGGCGAATGACTCTTTCACAGGGGTCGCATATCAGAAATCCTACATATCCAATATTTACATTACGATTCGTAACAGTACCAACATCACACTTATGAAGTAGCAACGAAATAACTTTATGGTTGGGGGTCCCCACACTGTGAGGAACTGTATTAAAGGGTCGCAGCATCAGGAAGGTTGAGAACCACAGTTGTAAGTAAAATGCAGGGTATGTTACATGACTATAAGGACCAAAGGTGAACACGAGAACCAGCACACACCAGGAGGGAAGGCTCCGGTTATTTTGCAGGGGCAGAACAATGCCCAGCGTCAGTGGCTCACAGGACAGGTGCCGGCTCCTCTGCTGGCGTCCACCCTGGGTGGCTTCTGCTCTGCCCCACACTCCTTGCTAAGGAAACAGGCAGATAGGGTCCTATGACAGCCAGCAGACAGGGCCTTGCGTTTGCATCCGAGTGTTCTAGCTCAGTGACACACATAATTCTACTAACTACTAGGGGGTTACACGGCCCCACCCAGTCTCGCCAGGTGATGACAGCCTGCTTACCCAGGGATACTTGTGCCCAGAGAGCTGACTACCAGTGTGGGATGGTGTTTGTGCCTTTGGCAGGGTGGTCAGGGGAGGCCACAGAGATGTTCTGTGTCTATAAGGATTCCTCTGGAGAAGAGCAGGAAAGAGCTAAGTGGAAGGGAAGGGGACACCCAAGAGAGGCAGGAAAGGCCTGGGCGAGGAAGCCACTTGTGTGTGAGATTAGGCTTTTGTGAGCACCACAGACCAGCATACCAGGCTACAGCCCGGTGGTCTTGGGGGAGATACCTATGTCTGGGGCCATTAGGGCATCGTTGGATGCTTCATGGGGGCCAAGGACAGGACCTCCCGGGAAATAAATCAGGGAGCTTAGACTCTAGTAACAGAGATAGCAGAAGATAAGAGAGGGGTGATTCAATGTTTTGATGCTACAACGAAGAGGACTGGCAGCTGATAGGACCATGGCATTAGGGACCAGGCTGGGGTATAGGGATCGTTAGCCTCAGCGGAGACGGTAAACTCTGCAGTCCCGCAGGGATGGTGTCTCCAGTGTGAAATGTCGCTGGAGGGTGTGCAGTCTAGAGTTCAAGGAGGGTGTGCAGTCTAGAGTTCAAGGAGGGTGTGCAGTCTAGAGTTCAAGGAGGGTGTGCAGTCTAGAGTTCAAGGAGGCCTGAAGGGCTTGCTCCATCCCAGTGCCCTCCAGCTGTGCTTCCTGCCCTTATTCTGCTGTCCCAAGTCACTGTGACCCTGTTCAAGCCTCTTGAGCGTTCATGTGTGCTTCTCACCGGAGGCAGGTGAGGATTACAGCCTCTGGTGTGGTGGCCCCTGGGTGCCTCGGACTGGGAGAAGGGGGGCACAGCACTCCTGTCAGCTGCCCCTTGTGAATGCTGGGGCCCAAGATTGGAAGGCCCAGGAACAGGGGTACAGCATCTCCACTGGGTCACAAGTCCAAGGCCTGTGAAGGCAAGAGGTGGGTTGGGTGGGGCAGTAAAGGAGCAGCTTAGGAGGGAGTCGTGCCAAGGGCAAGGCAGCAGCTCTGGCTGTGGAAGCTGTCTACAGTCTGGGTGTCACTCTTTCCAGGAGCTCTGGGGGGTAATCAGGGCAACCTGGGTTTATCTGAACTGCAGAGTCAATAAGGAGAACCAACTGTCGCTCCCCCCCCCCCATCTATCCTCTCCTTCAGTTCCTAGAAACCCCTGCTTATCCTTGGAAGCTCATCTCACAACCCATCTTCAGGAAACCCTGGTCTCTCCCTGTGGTTTGCTCCTGACCCCTGTGCCTCCCTGGCACCTAGCACTGACCTTTGTTCTGAGGAGATTTTGTGGCTTAGGGTATAAAGTCTGCTACTGAAATGGGACACTGAGGTCTCTCCCATTCGGTCACTGGCAGCATAGATCTAGAAGCAACTGATACTTGTTGGCTGAGTGGGAGAAGAAACAACACAAGGACTAGAAATTGTCTAGTCCTGTACCCCGCTTTTGTCTTCAGAGAAACTGAGGCCCAGAGGACCCACACTTGCCTAAGGTTAACCAGAGCATCAAGAGTCAGAGGTGGCTCCTATTCTAGGGTTCTTCTGCTGTATCAGGGCTGTCTGCACCCTGAGACCTATCTGAGGTCCCAATCAAGGGGAACCAGAGCCAGACATGTTTAAGGACCCTAGAAAACTCCAAGTGACCCTGGAGTGATGGGGAAAGCATGGGAACATAGGGCTCAGGGAAGGACAGAAATTGGGGCTTCTGGAGGCTCTTGGCCTGGTGGCCTCTTGGCTCTTGGTTAATGGGCTTAGGAAAAGAGCCCTGCCCCCACCCGATACAGCGTGCCTTCTAGCTGGGCCGGATCCCAGCATTTCCCAAATGTCAGTGTAACTGCCTGGAATACTGCCCCTGCCTGTGTGGAGCCTGAGAGTGACTCAGAGGAGCTCTGTGGCTGATACGCTCCAGGGAGTGGGGCTGCCTGTGAGGGGTCTCGTGGAGCCCTCCCAGCTTCCCTCTCAAGGACAGTCACTGACTGATGAAATCAAGGCAAACTGCACCAGCAGCCTTGGCAGCAGAGAAGCCCTATGCCCTCCCTGGCTGCCCACTATATGCCAGAGGATGAGCCATCCTCACTCAGAGGAGGCCGAAACCCAGCCAGGTGGGCTAGGTGACTCTCTCTCTCTCTCTCTCTCTCTCTCTCTCTCTCTCTCTCTCTCTCTCTCTCTCAGTGTGTGTGTGTCCCTGGCCCAGGGGTAGGTAAATTGGTTAATAGTTCAGGCTTGCTGGAGACAGTGGGTCTCTGAGCCATGCCCGTGGAGCCTGCAGAAACTGGAAGGTCTAGGGGAAGATGCACACAGTTAAAGAGACACACACACTCATATGTACACAGACACACAGATATAGTGATATACATACAGACACACAAGATAAACAACACACATATGAGCAGAGATACACAGATGCATGGGTACACATAGAGAGACACACAGATATAGAGATACATGCAGACACACAAACACAGTGATGTGCACACACACACAGATACATAGACACACAGACACACAAACACAGTGATGTGCACACACACAGATACATAGAAACACAGACACACAAACACAGTGATGTGCACACACACAGATACATAGACACACAGACACACAAAGGGAGAAACACACATAGACACACAAAGACATATACACAGATAGAGATACACAGGCACAGATACACAGACACAGAGAGACACAGATATGCACACACACAGTTATGCAGAGAGAGACACAAATACACAGGCAAAGACACATAAGGAGAGAGACACACAGAAGTATGGAGACAGATAACAGACAGACTTCTATAGACACGTAATACATAGGGATGCACAGGCAAAGAGGAAGATACACTTACATATATAGTACATAGATAAACAGAGAAATACACACAAAGACACAAATATACAAATGGGAACATACAGACGCAGAGATATATGAACAGACACACAGAGATACACAGACGTGGAGATAAACACACAGACTCACAGATAAGGATATGCAGACACAGTGAGATACACACATCCACAGATATACAAAGAGATGCACACAGATACAGACAGGGACACAGGACACATACATATTCACAGATATGCAGAGAGATACACTAGTGGTATGCAGACAGATACAGAGAGACATACAACCACAGAGACAGATATACAGACACAGGTACACACAGGGATAAACACAGATGCATATACAAACATGGTTACACGAAGACAAACCACAGCACAGAGTCCTGCCGTACATACCACCGTTTCCTTGCTGCTAGAAGGGCACCCAGAACCTGTCCTCCTGTGGGGGGAAGCCTGCACTCAGGGGAACTGGAAGTGGCACACCTTTGATTTTTAATGAATATATACTAGATAACTGATCACCGAACTTGTTACATTTTTATTTTGTTTTTGTTTTTTTAAGACAGGGTTTCTATGTGTAGCCCTGGCTGTCCTGGAACTCATACTGTAGACCAGGCTGGCCTCAAACTCAGATCCAGCTGCCTCTGCCTCCCAAGTGCTGGAATTAGAGGTGTTCACCACCACTGCTGGACTTTGTTTTGAATAAATTCTTAACTTGGCTTCCTAAAATAAGGAAATGAATATTATGTATTCATAAGAAAGAACCACTTCTCCATTTCTAATGTACCATCTAATTTTTTATTGTGTTTCTCAAAAGCCACGAAACAACATTTCCTTGTGGCAGTGGGTTATCCTTGATCTGCTTCTCCGTACTGAGGACTATGGTATTTCCCTAAGTCTGCCATTGGCCCTGTAGTATATGCAGCTGCTGTCATCCCCCCCCCTTCAGTCCTGCACTCATTGGCGGTGGCCTCCCTGAGAACCAATGTTCAGTTTCATCATGGCCTTCCTTTAGCTAGCAGAGCCATTGACGACTGTCTTTCCTCCTGAGCGAATTAAGGTGTTGACCTACGTTCCTGGAATAAATCCTGCCGGGTCAGACTCTACTGTCTTTTAAGATGTTGCTGAGTTCATTTTATTGATTTGTGTTGTTTCTTGGTGTATTTTCCACCATGTTTATAGGTGCTCCACCTTCCATTCTACAGATGTTAGTCACATCTGGAGGTCTTGGCTTATGTTAGCTTCATAGGGTGAACAGGAAAACTTTTCTGTGTGATTGCGTAGCTGAAGAAGTTAATTTCTTATTTAGCCTCCTTTTTTCCTTCCTTCTTCTTCTTCCTCCCTCTCTCCCTCCATCCCTCTTTCTCCCTCCCTCCCTGCCTCCCTGCCTCCCTGCCTCCCTGCCTCCCTGCCTCCCTCCCTCCCTCCCTCCCTCCCTCCCTCCCTCCCTCCCTTCCTTCCCCCAAAAGATCTATTTAGTTCTGGATGTTCTAGACTTAGAATGTAGACCAGGCCAGCCTCGAACTCACAGAGATCTTCCTGCCTCTGCCTCCAGAGTGCTGAGTTTAAAGGCGTGCATCACCATGTCTGGCTCCGAGTAATTTAACTATCATACATCTTCTCCTCAAAGGCCTGAAATAATTCATTTTAGGAAACTCCCAGCCAGGACCTGGCTTTGCTTCCTCCTGAGTGAGGTTCAGCTGATTGTCGACCTACTGATGTGTACTGTGGCTATTGGTCTGTCCAAGTTCTAAACAAGGTTAGTCTCTTTTGTTTATTCGTATTTTCTAGAAAGGTTCAAAGGCTTTTGGGTCATGTACAGTTGCCAGGTGGAGTTTGTAGAAAGTGCCTCCCCCCTTCTTTCGCTCCCTCCATATTCCTTTCCTTTGATTCGTTAGCATTTTCAGGGTGTAGACAGCCTCTCTCTCCCTGTCCAGAGGCTTGGACATGTTAGACAAGTACTGGCCACTGAGCTGAATCCCCTCCATCCCCCCGTCCCAGGAAAGTTTGTTTGCTGTTTTTGTGACTTGAGTCTCTCTGGGTGGCCCAGGCTGACCTGGAACTCATGACCCTCCTGCTTCAGCTCCCCCGTAAGTGTTGGAATTATAGGTGTGGACCAACGTGCCCCATTGCAAGATTTACCTTTTGGGCTATATTCTGAGGAGTTAGCTCTTGGATTTAAGAAGTTCTACTCCCTTCAATTAAATCTATTTATTTACCTTCCCTCGGTTTCCTTTGCTGTAACTATGTTTTATTTAGACTTTCTGTGAGGGCTGCCCAACCTGCTTTGGCCTCCCAGGATCTGACCACTCATTTGGCTTCTACCTCAGGCTGCCCCACATCCCATGAGTTCCTTCCTGCTGCCAGGTGAGGGGTCCCTGATGATGGCTGTCACACTCACAGGTCTTAGACACCCTATGAGCTGTAAGTTCTGGGTTGATGGCTTATCCCTTTGAACATTTGTGCTTTTTCCTGGAGAACGGGATGTAGTGTCATAAGCTGCCCCAGGGAAGGACAGAGGTGGCTGTGCCCTTGGCTCCAGACAAGCCCTCAGGGCCTGGACACACAGGAATGCTGCCTCCTTTGCACGCAGTTTGGCTTCCAGGTCTTGGGCTTCTAGAGCCAGACTGGGCGAGGCGACTAGGACATGCCTTTTGGACATGTCTCCCAGAGTCTGCAGTCACCGGACAAGGCTCAGCAGAGAGGTGGGTGCCCCTCCAGCAACCATCCCACTCACGGACACACAGAACGCTCCCTGTTCCCAAGCCATATGGGTCTCAGGGATGTGTCTCTGGACATCTGCCAAGATGAAAATGCAAGGGAGTGAAATAATTTGTTTTTAAACACAAAGGAAAAATAAAATCTTTCCTCGGTCGAATTATGTGTCGTTTAGAGTTTAAAGGACCCCCTGTTCCTTTTCTATATCCAGCCTTCACAGGCCGCCATGGAGGGTGACTGATAGCTCCCAGAAGCCCCTGCGCTACCCATCCCACCATCCATCCTTCTTTTACATTCCTCCCCCCCCTCCCCCCGCCATGCCATGATCCCTGTGCAGGGCTATGGCCTGGGCTAAGCTGTCTGTAGTGTGCACGGGCATTCTCCTGTTGAATTCGGGCAAGAGTCCTGGACACCACACTAGGCTCTGGCCAGCTGCAGGGCACACTATTCGGGCATTCTTCAAGGGATGTTTAAAAAAGAGAACCTCATAAGGATGGCTTTCCCCATCATTTTGGTCCCCCCCCCCTTCCATAGCCCCTGAGAAAACTCCTAGAGAGCGAACACCCAGTTAAGATACCCTGTTTGCCTGCTGTCTGGGTCTGTGGCCAGTTTGGCTCTAGAAGTCCAAGACCCGGAAGCCAAACTGCATGCAAAGGAGGCAGTCAAGTCCCGCAGATTCAGCTGAAGAGGGGATGAGGTCACAAGCCGAGAGCTGTGACCGCTCAAGCCCTGGGTCAGTGGGAGGCAGGCTTGCCGCACTCGGCCTGCTGGAAAAGGCCAGGGATTCTCAGAAATCCCACCTGCTCCCACCCCACGCCTCTCAAACCTCAATAATAGGGTAGTTATTTGCCGACAATGACATTCTGTCCCCCGAGCAGCCAACAGCAGAAGCCGATGGACAAAGAGAGCAAGCGGGGGAGTGGAAAGGGAGGCGAAGTCTCCGACGTAGCAGAATCTGTGGCTAGGAGTGTGGAGATGGCAAGATTCCTCTCGTTAATTCATAGTAAATACGGTAATAGAGAGGATTTCAGAAGGGAAAACGGACCGTGTGCCCATAACAAAGCTTTAATTATCAGTGTTGTGCTCAGGCCCTGCCTTTGTGGAGAAGGCACCAGAGGAGGTGCTGCGGCTGGCACTCTGGTTCCCATGGCAGCCGCCTCCTTGTGGGAGCCAAGCCTGCTACCCTATGCCAGGCCCTGGCCTGTTCTAAGAGTGCATGAATGCAAATGTGGCCCTTCTTCATTTCTGTGTTCATGTGTGAGGCACACGTGTGATGGCACACACGCGGAGGGCAGACACCAGCAAGAGCCGGTTCTCTTACCGCTGTGTGGGTCCCAGGCATCAAAGTCAGGTCTTTGGGCTTGACACAGTGCCTTTGCCTGCTGAGCCCTCTCGCCAGCCCCAATGCCACTCTTCTTTATGGCATTGTGAATGTGACTTCTTGAAGCTTGGCTTACACGGAAATTCTGCCCATTGCTATCCAGTTCTCTCATGTCCACTGGACTTGGGAACCCCACAACCCAGTCACTGGACTGAGGACCAGCTTTGCTCTCCCCAAAACTTTCTTGTTGTGGAGCTCGTAAGGGGTCAGAGCGAGGCGCTGACAACCTGAGGGGCCTATGAGCAGAGAAGGAAGTATATATTTCCCATCCCTCATACAGACAGGAGCCAAGCGCTCACCGCAGGCCACAGCCACTCTGAGCCTCCATGCCCGGAACACAGTGCGTAAAAGATCAAGGGGTCCACCTGTCAGGAACTGGAGGCACCTTCTGTTTTCTCCCTCTGCCCCATAGACCACTGGCTGCCTTACAGGCAGGGTTTTAAGAGGGGCCCAGGAATGTGGCTGGGAGAGGTGAGTGCCAGCTCTGAGTCTGTGTAGTGCTGCAGCCATGTCTGTATCCTGCTCAGGTCAAAGCAGCCAGGTGCGACCCTAGCCTCACAGCATCACTCCGCTGTCACATGTCACAGGGGGCGGTGTTGTCTCGGGCAGAATGACGTGTTTGCTCTCTCCTGACCAGCTCAGGCCCAGACTGTACTTGTAGCTAGACCTTGCCCGACTGCTGTGTGTGACTTCAGCAGATAGGATCAATATGAGCTCAAGGTAGGGGCTGGGAAGAGGGTTCCGCTCAGCAGTTAAGGGCTCCCAATGGTGCTTGCAGAGGACCCTGGCTCGGTTCTCAGCACCCGCATGATGGTTCACAGCTGCCTGTAGCTCCAGTTCCAGGGGTTCCAGAATCTTCTTCTGACCTCTGTGAGTGCACAGGTGGTGCAGAAGCATACATGCAGGCAAAACACCCCCACACACAAACAGTCAAGGAAGAAACCAATCAGGAAACAAGGGAGCTTAAGGGAGGCATTTCGGCTCAAGGTTATGGACCCTGACCTGGGACTGGAGCTTGAAGAGGGAAGACAGTCTCCAGGGGAAACTGAGGCAGGGAGTCTGTTGGGCTGGGTAGAGCCTGAGGTGAAGATTCTCAGGCAGCTGTGTCTTACCTGTAGCTGTGTAATACCCCGGGAGACGGAGTCTTGTATTCTTCTCTCAGGACTTGGGCTAGGCTCCCAGTGTCAGCCGCCCCAAGTGGAGATGGGAACCTCAGCCAGCGAGAAATGAGGACCTGCATATCAGAGGGCAGGGAAACTGGTGAGAAAGTTGTTAGCACAGGCTAGCAGGGGTAGCCTGTGCCCTCCATGGATGCCTTGCTTTCCCTCAGCAGATTTCCCAACTCCTTCCTTGCACACATGGGACTCCCATTGCCAGTCAGATTCCCACTGTCTCTCGATGCAAGTGGTACCTCAACCTGTGAAGGAGCACCTTATCTGTGGCCAGTGCCTCCTTTTCCTAAATCTTCTGGTCTGTGAACCCAGTCAGGGAATGGCAGTGACAAAGAGGGGCCGGTGTCCCTCCTCTGCACTGGCCTGAGGGAACTCTGGCTGGAGAGGAGGTATGAGGCTCTGGCTTTTTTTTTTTTTTTTTGACAGAGCCCCACAGTGTGAGGCTAATTTATGCCTCCTGTTGGCAGGAAGGAACTGACCCTAAAGATCTAAAGATAGGTAGAAGGTGGGGAAGGGTGTGTACATTTTGGGGGCTTGCTGTCCTTAGTGAGTGCCCAGTAGTTTCCCAACCAGGAGATGATTGACTCTTGAGCCCCTCCCTTCAGGGCTGAGTGGCAGAGCCCATAGGGAGGTGTGCCCCTTGTCTCACCCGACACAGCAAGCCTTCTATTCCTGCATTCCCAGCACCCAGCTCAGTTTCCTAGTTATAATTTAGAGCCACTGTGTTCTAGAGAGTGGTGGCCCTGCCAGCAACCTGACGGCAACCTTCTGGAAGTTGTGACAGCGACCCAAAGCCTCTGATGCAAATTCTCTGGCCCACCGAAGGCTTACAGAAAGGTTTGTGCTGGCACCAGGAAGCTGGCTTTGTATACAGTGAGCACCCAAACAAGCATCTCATTAGTGAGCAAGGAGTAAAGGCTCTGGCACCTCACTCCCTGCCCCAGCTCAGTGCAAATGATTTCTGGGAAGAGCAACTGGGAACCATCTTGTGGGGTCTCTGGCAGAGCTGGGCTCATGTGCCCCCTCCCCCCACCTTAGACCATGCAGCCAGCATTGCCCTGAATGTGGTCTCTGAATCTGCCCTTTTGGCTTTGTGCCCTTGAGGGTAGGAGCACAGGGCTGGGCACAGCACCATCCTGGAGCACCCCTGCCCAGCCGGCAGAGGAGAGACAGGCAGGATGTGTAATTTTCAGTTGCTAATTGTGATGTCCTGCAGCTTGCTGAGCTAAAAATAGTCTCCGTTTTTGTTGAGTAGGTTAAAAAATAGAAGCCTGGTTCTGCTCAGAAAGCAGACCCCATCCCCGAACTGGCAGAGACAGGGAGCCAGCTGGTGCCTCCCCTACACCTTCTGACAGAACCCTGGGTACTTATGCAAAATGTACCCTCAGGGCCATTTTTGTCCTGGTTTCTTGGAAGTCCTGGTCTCTATGCTCAGGGCCCACGGACAACCCTTTGAGAACCCCTAAAACCATGTGCAGAGTGCTGCGGGATTGTACCTTTGTCCATCTGGGCAGAGGGTCAGGCTTCGTCCTGGCCTTCACGCTCTTGAGGGGAGCTTGTTCCTGCTTGGACACTTAGAGGGGATGTTGGAGGACTGTGGGGGAGGCAGGCCTGGGCTCACCTGCACTTCACTGCCAACCTGAGCAATGGTATGCAGTGGGGACCAGGACCTGGTGTCCTCATCCGAGAAAGCAACGTTATGTATTACAGGAGAGCCACACTTTCGTGAGTCAAGTTACTTTGATGTCTAGCTCATGGCTTCGTCTAATTTCTAATAGCAGACGTTCAAAGCTTAACAAGGTTAGTTGAAAGCTACTTTTACATTTCTTAGAATTTCCTAGAACCATGGACTCTAGAATCTGGGAAGGGTCCTGGAATTCTGTACTTGGCAATCCTGTTCCAGACAATTCTTTCCTTCAGGGTTGTAAAGGGAGTGTCTGACTCTTGCTTCCCAGCTGTGCAAGAGACTGTTCCCTTCTCAGGCTGTTGTCTTGTTCTCTGATGGGAAGGGTCACTGACTGTGTCTGAGGCCAGCCTGATAGCCAGTTGGCCCTCTGGGGCTACCGTCCAAAGTTCTCCCCTTAGCGTCTCTGGGATGGAGAGTCACGCTGTCTAGTCACTCTGGGTCAGGTGTACTGGGGAGACAAATGCTGCTGACCCCGGCCTCTTCTCTGGGTAGGAGCCCACCAGAGAGAACTGGTGCTCGGAGCAGACGTCTGAGGATCCAGATCTGGCCATTGAAATAGCCTGCACTGTCGCCCTTGGGCTCCTGAGGGATAAGGCTCCTGCTCCAGCTGATCATTTGGAGCCTTGCTCTGCCCTTCCCTCCTCCCTTCCTTGCGGCATCACGTTAGAGGATGACAGGATGAAGATGTGTTTCCTGAGAATATGCCCAAAACATGGGTCCAGTCGCAGGGTGGGGTGCAGGCTCCAGGACAGGAGATGCAATCAACTTGCTTATGGGTAGTGCAACGACTTGACCCTGCTCTGCAGTCAGCATCTGTCCCGTACCTGGGTCCCACTAGGCTGATTGTTGGCAGCAAGGGGCTGAGTCTTTAATGTGACCTCTGGGAGACCAAGCCGCACCCCAGCTTCCTCACTGCACCTGGGCACCCTCAGTTCAGGAAGCAGGAAAAGCACATCAGAGTGGGAAAGGACAGAGCAATGATCCGGGCCTGGGCAAGCACGGGAGCAGACGTGAAGGTGCCACCCGGCATGCAGAGTGCCATGCGGCAGCACGGCTCATCTGGATGACCTCTCCAATGCAGCAGCTCTCTCAGTCCCAGGGGGCAGTCTCTTAGCCCACCTAGAGTTCCTAAGTGGAGGGCAGTATTCTCCAAGCACAGCCTCTCTGATGTGGATGTCACGAGACCTGTTGCTTCAGGCTTCTGCTGCCATGCCTTCTCTGCTGTGAGGGTCTGTGCGCGCCCTCTGTGAGTCAAACCCTTTCTCACTTCAGTTGCATTCGTCAGTCGTTGTCACTCTGGTGACAGGAAAGGCGGCCAGGACACCGCAGCGGCCAGAGCCAGCTGTCTATGCTACCTGGTGCAGCCAGGACACCGCAGCGGCCAGGGCCAGCTGTCTATGCTACCTGGTGCAGCCAGGACACCGCAGCGGCCAGGGCCAGTTGTCTATGCTATCTGCCGTTGCTGTTGTGCTGTGCTGTGCTGGGGCCGAACTCCAACACGTGCCTGTTGGAGGCATCTCTGCATCCGGGGCCATTATCATTTTCTGTTCTGCAGCCCGCCTGGCTCCCATCTCTATATGTTTGCTCTGAGCGTGAAGCCATCCCCCACGCACGCCCCCCCCAATGTTTCCTACAGTCAGGGGTCCATGGTGCAGTCTGCAGTTGTGGTCCGGAGGCTTACAAAGATGGGATGACTGCTCCCGTCAGCTGGAGGGGAGCTGGCTCTTGGCTAAGTGTGGGGCTCCTCACCCCTCCCTCCTGACACTTTGGAGCTGTCACTGCGAGCATGTTCTGGATGTTGGAGGGGCACAGAAGCAAAACAATGACTGCTCTCCTCTGGGTCCCGGGTCCCCGGAGATCGAAACTGGAGTGAAAGTCTGTGTGTGAGCACTTTGTTGTGTGGTCCCAGGGGAACAACAGACAGAGTGCGTAGAGAGGGGAGTGTGTTTGCACACCACATGGTGTCTTCAGCAGAGCTGTGAGTGTTTGACTAGCTAGAGTGAGGGGCTGGAATTTTCTTCCTGGTTTGTGTCCTTGAAATGTACACACAAGGTGTAGAAATTGCGAGGTATTATCTGCTGCAGCCCCAGACTCTGCTATGTGCATCCAGAATGGGTCTGCTTGTGTCGTGACTCAGCAAGTGCTTTGGTGTGTGTTGATGGCTCTGCAGCCCGAGGTCAGAGGTCATGCCCTGACCACCACTGCACCGTTTGGCTCAGAGAAGCCTGGAAGCTTTACCCCAGGTGTGGAATCAGGTACTATTCTTGACTTGTCATCCCAAGCTGTCTCCCATGTGCTGGGCCTTGGACCTGCAGTCACAGGAGAGGACTTAGGAAACGAGGCATGGATGGTGATAGGTGGGGTGTAGACACATTGTGGAAGCACCCCCAAGGAAGTGCGTGCCCTCTGTGCTGGTCCCAGGAGGGACAGCAAGAGTGAGTCTGGCAGCAGGGCCCAGGAACCACTTCATAATCAGGAAAAGAGGAATGCTCAGTGGACACCATGGCTGAGCCTCAAGGGAAGTGTAGGGCTGTAGTGAGGTACGGTGGCAGGGGAGCCTAGACATGGTCTCTTTGACTGTCTCACCTCTGACCACCTGGCCAGCCTGATACTCATCCATTTTGGTGGCAGCAAAGGGCTTCTCAGGCTCCCCTCTGCCAGGAGGCCCTCCATGCCCGCCCCATCCCAAAGGTCTCGTGGATATGGTCTGCTCCCCCAACCTCAGTTCCTTTCAGGTTAGAACTCCTCCGTGGTGGCTCCAGAGAGCCCAGTAAACCCAGGCACGGAAAGAGTTTCTCTCCCCTCTGGGCAGGAGAGATCCTTCCAGTAGATTAGCAGCCTGGATCCCAGGACCTGCCCTCACACCACCTGGCTTGACGTGGGAATGAAGAAGCTTTCAAGGGCTGTCTGCCACGAGACAGTGAGTCACTTGCTCTGTCTGTCTGCGGGGCGCTCTACTGAGCTGATTAGGTCTGTAATTAGGAGGTGCTTGTTTTCTTGCTTGAGTGGAGGAGAAGGGCTGAGGAATGGTGAAGCCAGCCTCGGCATAGCCTTTCCCCATGCACATAGGGACTGGAGTGTGACCCAGGCTAGGAGCAAAGGCAGAGGTAGGCCTCAGAAGCCAGCCCAGTACAGGTCTATCCTAGACTCCCTCTGGCTGGGAGTAGCTAGGAGCCGTGCAGGGAACTTACTGATATTCTTTTGTACCTGGAAACCCTCAGGAAATGCCTGAGCCAAGTTTGCCCCCAGATGGTGTGAGAACTGAGCAAGGTGGCTTTAAAAAAGTCCCTGTGTGCTAGTGAACACCACGGCGGCGGGACCCTCACTTAGCTGACCTGGGGCACTGGAGGCTGCAGTGTGCAGGGGTAGATTCCCTGGCCTTCTGTTTACCCATGCAAGAGTCACCCCTGTGTCTTGATCAGAGACAGATTCAGGTCTGGAACAAGATCTTGCTTTTTAACAAGACCAGGTGCTCTTGCTGCGGCGGAGGACCCCGTTAAATGTTACAGAAAATCCACGCAGGGTGGGCTCACTGTGTCACGGGTGCGCATGTGGCCTGCAAGTGGCATCAATCAATGGCACCTGTGGTGCAGGCACCCTATAAGGGGCTCTTTGGCTTCCTAACAGACCTCAGAGGTCTGCTTGCTCTGCCCAGAGACTCCCAGAGGCTGAGGATCCCAGCGCAGGCCTGTCTCCTCCTGCATTTACTGCTAGCTGTCTCTGCATCCTGGCCTCCTTCACTTGTCTGTGGGACCTGCAGCTGTGACTTGGCCTCTGTGCGAGCTGTCAGGGAAGAGCGGTAGGACAGTATGGAATGAATGAGATGACTTGGTGCCACCACTTCCGGTCATTTACAAAGCTGAGTCTTAGCTTTTGCCATGTGTTCCCTCCAGGCGGTTCCTGCAGACTTCAGATTCCCAAGGTGGGGTATCTCAGCCTTTTGGAAACCATGGCTACCTCCAGGGAATTCTACCAGTTCCTCAGACTTCTCTCTTTAAAGGCAGCAAATCTCACTGTCCCTTCTGTAACTGCAGAATCACAGCATATGGAGACCCAGGCAGCCCCCGCCCCGGCTCTGGTTCTCCCAGCAGCCTTAATATAGTAGCCTTGCCATGGGGGCTCTACAGGGTCCTTGTGGTTAGTGGGAAGGTAGAGCTAATGCCGCCCCCATCCTTGCCCTCAATAACACCTCTTGTCCAGAGTTCCTGTTGCTTCTGTAGAGGAAAGCTCCAGTGGTATGGGGTATGGAGGTGCCATTGGCCACGGCTACCACCTGCTAGTCACCTTCTGATTGTGCAAAACTGTGTGAACTTGGGGTTCACCCAGACCTCTGTGAGAGCCCGAGGCCTGCAGGGATGCTGCAGGTGACGAGAGCCCACCAGTGTAGGTTGTACAGATGGCCACTGAGGACCATGCTGGGCCTGTAGAAGGACACAAAAGCCCTCGTGCAGCCTCCCCTGGCCTCATGGGTCGACTGGAGAAGGCAGCCAGGCCTCCTGGAGATGCAGCCCTGGGCCTGCACCTTATTTCTCAGGGTTTCTTTATTTGCACGCTACCTCAGTTGGTCTCAGTTTTATGACTTGACCACAGACTTGACCCAGGGATCCCTGGCAAACTCGCTGGGACACAGTATCAAACTTGCCCCTGTGTATCTGATACAGCAGAGCCAGGCTGGGCCTGAAAGTGATGTGCACCTAACAGGTGTGAGGTACCCCAGCCGTGGGGCTACTGACAACCTGAGCTTTAAGGGGTGCATTCTGGTATGGGCTCCTCCCCCGTTGTCCTGGGACTTTGCTTGAGTTCCTGCACTTGTGTGTGACAAAATGCTTTTTTTTTTTTCTTCAAGAATTCCAAGGAAACCTTAGGTTTCCCTGTCAGGTAAGCTGGGCTCACTGCCTACTTCTTATTGCCTCTTGGGAGAGATCATTGCTGTACAGTGGTGTGTGTGTGTGTGTGTTTGTGTGTGTGTAGGGGTATGTGTGATTGTGTATGATTGTGTGAGTGTAGTTGTGTGTGATTATGTGGGTGTGGAGGGGTGTGTGTGTATGTGATTGTGTCTGAGTGTGTGTGTGTGTGTGGGTAGCCCTCTGTAAAGTCAATGACTTAATGGAAGTAGCTATGGTTATTATCTGTTTTGCACAGTGGAGAAACTGAGGCAAGTATGACTCTGCCGTGTATGCATTTACACTGCTGGCACCGAGCCCTATGTTTGGGCTCACAGAGCCAGGGGAAGTGCGGGGTCTTTCTCACTGCTTTCTGAACCTCAGATCAAGGGAGGACTTTGGCCTGTGGGTGGGTGCTGTGCTGGCTTCTGGTGCTGCCTGTGGTTTTCACTGTGGCTGGATGGTCTGCCGCCTCCATCTGCCCGCAGCTGCCAGCGCCCTGTGTCCACCTGCAACCCAGGGATGAGAGAGACTAGCACTGTGGCTAGCGCCCTCTAGCGGACATGGGGAGGATATGCCCTCAGGATCAGGCTTCAGAAGCACCTCCCAGGCAAATCCTGCACTGTCCTGGTCCTCAGTTGGCTGGTGTGTCTAATACTTGTCTATTGCTATGATAAGACACCATGATAAAGTCAACTTATAGAAGAAAGTTTATTTTGGGCTTACAGTTTCAGAGGGTGAGCCCATGACCATCATAGCGGGGAGCATGGCAGCAGGCAGACATGGTGCTGGGACAGTAGCTGAGAGTTTGCGTCTTGAGACTCAACCACAAGGCAAAGAAACCTCACTGGGAATGATGTGGGCTTTTGAAACCTCAGAACCCCCTTCCAGTAATACATTGCCTCTAACAAAGTCATGCCTGCTAATTCTCCCCAAACAGTTCCCCTAAATGGGGTTCAAGTATTCAAACTTATGAGCCTTTGGGGTCATTTTCATTCAAACCACCGCAGCTGGCTACTCTGGGCAGCAGGGAGACCGAAGTCCAGGGGGCTTTTGATTTGCCACTGCCTTAGCAGAGACTTAGCTGCTTATGAGGTAGGGATCTTGTAAGGCAGGCCATCCACAGTAAACAGTCCTATCAGGATGCTGCCCTGCCTGCCTCAGCATCCCATCTCACATGTCCAGAAGCAAGTTACAGATGTTCCCCAGACCCTGTCTGCTCCCCTCTGTCATGCTGCTAAGAGGCTCAGGCTTAGCGGTTCTTCACCGTACCCAAGGTCAGTTCCGCGCCCCTCCTCTCTACTGCTACTTGACCAGACAAGCCCTCCCCATGTTCCAGCAAAACCAGACTATTAGCTTCCAAAGGCCTCTCTTGTCATATCTCTTAGCTCCTCTGCTCAGAGCAGACTCTCAACTCCAGCAGCAGCACACAATACACCGGCCCTAAAGCATGCATTGATTAACCCAGTTTTCAGACCACTATCCCTACTGATCCATTAAACTCCACATGTGTCAGCCTCAGGAAGTTGGCATCTGCTGCCCTGAAGGATGCTCCTTGGTTATCCTCAGGAGCTGCATAGCTAATTGCCACATCCATCCAAACCACATCCACCGTTCACATTTCCTCACTCGGGCTGTCTTGACCACAGGCTCCCTGGACTTGCCCTAGAGTTTATTCTCCTCCTGGATATGGTCCTCGGAGGCCCATGATTAGGACACGGAGAACTTACACTGAGTCAGGGTCCCCGGAGTAAGATCTGGTGTGCACGGAGTGGGTGTTAGAGAAATTCTCATCAGATCTGCAGTGCCTGGGGGACCACCGAGCTGCCCAGCAATCTCTCCTTCGGGCTTCTCGTCATCCTTCCATGCACAAAGACTAGACAGATGTGTGTAGGCTGCAGGCCACCGAAGACAGAGCTCACACCCTTGTTCTTCTTCCCCAGGAAGCTATGCCCCAGACATCTGTGGTCTTCTCCAGCATCCTTGGGCCCAACTGTAACAGACAGGTGCAGCCCGGCATGGGGGAGAGAGGAGGTGGGGCCAGCAATGACTCCAGGGACCTCATTTTCCAAGATGGACGCCTCACTTCTGGATCCTTGGAGGCCCTGATGGAGCACCTGGTCCCAACGATGGACTATTACCCTGATGTGAGTGCCTTGGTTCTGGGGGAGCTGGAGGGTGCCCTGGGCTTCAAGGAAGGCTGCTTCTGGGAGGGGAGGGAGGCCCAGGCGGGGCCGTAGAGTTGGGCAGAGCAGCAGGGCCAATGCTGCCTCCTGGGTCTTCATCACCTACTCTGCAGTGAAAGTGTTGTCTAGCAGAAGCCACAGTGACTCCCCTGCTGCCACCAAGCAGGGGAAAATAAGGGAGGACGTGTAGGAAACAGAGACATACAAAGGGCCTGCCCCGGAGGAAGAGAGTTTGAAGGGTAAGGCCAGCATGGGGTCCTGTGACCTGGTGGTCCAGACTACTTCCTGGAGCCCATCCTAAGCCGAAGCACCAGTTCTGCAAGGAGAAGAGCCACCTTTCTATGAGGCGTGTGAACACCAGAGCCTTTTCCCTGCTCATCAGTAGTTCAAAACCGTCTTCCTCATCATTTTGAGGTGACATCAGGCATTCTGGGAACAGAGGAGAGAGTATCTCACCATGTTTGGCTTTCTGTCCTCCTCTGATGGATGACATCTCTTAGTAAGAGTGGCTCTGCAGGCTTGCCCCATCTGAGCAGGCCCTGTTCATCCAAGCAGCCCCTGTTCATTCCTTGCAGCCCCTGGCCATCTGTCCCAGGGCAGACACTCAGGCTCCTGGTGGTCAGATTCAGGGTAGGAGGAACAGCTACTCTCTTGCTGCCTCTTTTTTCTTTTTCTGTTTTTGGTCTTTTGAGATGGGATCTCATTATGTGGGTCTGGCTGTCCTGAAACTCACTCTGTAGACCAGGCTGGCCTCAAACTCACAGAGATCCACCTGTTGTGAAACTCTCTCTGTAGACCAGGCTGGCCTCAGACTCACAGAGATCCACCTGCCTCTGCCTCTCAGGTGCTGAGATTAAAGGCGTGTGCCTCCACGCCCAGCTATCTTTTTTAAAAAATTTTTATGTGTGTGGATATTTTACCTGTGTTTATGTGTGTAACTCCTGGTGCTGGAGTTAGAGATAGTCACAAACTCCCAGGTGGGTGCTGGGAATTGAACCCCTGGAAGAGTAACCGGTGCTCCTGACTGCGGAGCCACTGCTCCAGCTCCTCTAGCTGCCTCCGAAGGGCAGTGCTTGGGCCATCTTGGCTTCTCCACCTGCAAGGCCATCCCTGTCCTCCCCGGACTCTGTGACGACAAACCTTCCCAGTCCTCCATCCATCTTGTAAGCCCTGTCGGAGACTAGTTAGGGCCGACGATGATGTTGGTGACACAGAAATGGCTGTCGAGAGACTGGGACAGAACCGAAAGGAACAATCCTAGGTCCTGAAGAAACCCTGGGCAGGGCCACAACCCCTCAACATTGACTATGATACGGAGCCATGGTCTTGTGCCAAAGCAAGGGAAGATTCCCATATGGGCCATCACAGAGGACCTCAGCATGCTGTCACCCAGTTCTCAGGACACTGTGCCCTGGGATGCCACCCCTCCCAGGTTCCCAGGAAGTGGGTAGGCGGTCAGGAAGTAGAGAGGGGAGTCCCACAGTACATTAGCTCTTCTCCAGAGTTCCTGATCTTCCCTCCCCGGGTACATGCTAAGCACATGCATGCCATGAACACACACCAGATCTCCACTCCTTGGAGATGGCTAGGAGTTTTTCCTTACATGTTTGAGTCATCTAGTTGTCAGGTGGATCCTAAGGGTCTCACCTGTTGGTTAGGGTACCTGGGTGCCCATGCTCTACAGCCTGGGGCAGGTCACAACAGGTTTACAGGGTCAGAGGAATACCCAGTGTCCCGGGAGCTCCCTCTAGTAGCCTTGCTTGCTCCTATGGCATGAACATGCCCTGCTTCTGTCTGTGTGCACTTCCTACTGACTTAGCCCAGCTGGCCTCAGGCTAAAGCAGGTAAATTCCTGTCCTATCGGCGTGGAGTTGGGGCCTAGGGATATAAGCAGTCCAGTGTACAGCAGCCAAATGGGGGTGGACCGAGGTCCAAGTGGGGTAGAGTCCCACAGAGGATCCCAGCCTGCATACTACCTGCCCATAGGCAGGAGCCTGTGAAGATCCTGTAGCAACTGACCCACGGGAGACACAAGGCATGAGAACCATTGGCCCCAGGCTGTGTCACCTAAGCCTTTCAGTCTGGCTTGGACCAGGCCCGGAGGACCCCCATCGTGGGGTGGGACCCCCATCATGGTGGAAGAATTCCAGCAGAACGGTGTCTCCTAGGTGTGCAGACATAACAGTAGAAGAAACAGGGTCGTGTAAGATAAAGGAAACCATGTAAGCCAAGGCCCAGGGTGATGGCCTGGGAGAAGCCAGGCCAGGTTCAACTGGGCACCCCCGTGGCAGCAGTCTGATCGTCATTCACCCCCTCCTTCCTTCAGAGGACATACATCTTCACGTTTCTCCTGAGTTCTCGCGTCTTCATGCCCCCTCATGATCTTCTGGCCCGAGTAGGGCAGATCTGCCTGGAGCAGAGGCAGCATCTGGAGGCTGGGTCTGAGAAGGTAAGCCACAGAGGGGACGGTGGCCCTTCGTCGCCTAGCGAATAGAGAAAGTAGTCAGGGTACCGGTCAGCCTGGGGGCCCAGCACAGGGTCTGGGAAGGGACATGGCCCTAAGGCAGAAGTAGCCTGTACCATTGCCACCTTATGTTCCCTCTGACTTGGGAGTCTTACACATTCCCCCACTGTCCAGGCCAAGCTGAAGTCCTTCTCTACCAAGATTGTGCAGCTGTTGAAGGAGTGGACAGAGGCCTTCCCTTATGACTTCCAGGATGAAAAGGCCATGGCTGAACTGAAGGCCATTGCGCACCGGGTCACTCAGTGCGATGAGGTGAGGTCCCCCCTTGGTCCTTTGCCAGGCTTCTTGGGTATTTTTGGTGGCAGGGGCAGTTTCAGCAGGAATATCCGCATATATGGTTCCTTTCCCTGTGACCTGTAAGAGGGTGGTACCCACAGACAACAGCTTAGCAGGCCAGCCATGGGCTGGGTGGTCCAGCATTACCACAGCAGTTACTGACTCCGTCCTGGTCTCAGCATTCTCGTGCCTGGGTGGGGTTTCTGGGTAGCTCTAGGAACCTGTCTGCTCTTCCTGGCTCCCAGATGTGTCTTGGCCTTGGTAGAAACAGAACTGAGGAGCTGTATGACCTCTCCTGAAGATGGAGAACCCCATGCTTGGTAGCTCCTGTTTGCTGGTAGGGGAGCCTGGGGAGAAACTTCTGATAGGCTGGAGAGTCTAGGATACCACAGCTAGGGACAAAACCCTTCCCGGTGCCTTCTGAGTTCCTCCTGCGATGGGAGGCAGGGAGCAACAGCTGTGCTGACAACCTCTGGGAAAGTTGCCTTCTGCCCCTCCCCTAACAGGAAGGCCCACTAAATCCCTGAGTCCAGGGAGCTGCTCTGTGGCCCACATTGTCATCCAGGGTCCTAAGGTATCTGCAGGCTTGGATAGGAGGGTGGGAACTGAAGGCCAGACACAGCCCTAGAAGGGAGATGGTTCTCTGTGGTGGTGGTGGTGGTGATGGCTATGCTGCCAATCCATTCCAGCACCTTGATGAAGCCCTGACCCCACCCTAACCCCACAGGAGAATGGCACAGTGAAGAAAGCCATTGCCCAAATGATACAAAGTTTGCTGCTGTCCCTGGCTGCCCGAAGCCAGCTCCAGGAGCTTCGAGAGAAGCTCCGGTCACCGGTCGTGGACAAAGGGCCTATCCTTAAGGCCAAGCCACCGGCCGCCCAGAAAGACATCCTGGGTGTGTGCAGTGACCCCCTGGTGCTGGCCCAGCAGCTGACTCACATCGAACTGGTGAGTGCTGCTGCATGCCCTGTACGGTACAGGGCGGGGCTGGGCCACACTCGGCATTGCTTCGCCACTGGGTGCTGCAAGGATCCCTCCCTGCTGCTCCGCCTGGGCTGTGCTAGGGAAGCAAGCGTGCCAGCTCTCGCCACTACTGCCACAGGCTAGTTGTGTCTCCACTAGAGCAATGGGTATTTCCGTATCTGGTGTTGGGTCTGTAAGAGTGTGGCCTCCTTGTACGAGTGGAAGGGGGGGATGGTAACACTGGCCTGTGGTGGCCCCAGGATACAGGAGTGGCCTGGGGCCACTTTCTGCTCCCACAATCTGTCCCACTCCCTGGAAGCTCCGAGCCTCTCCTCCTTGTCTCCCGCTGCAGGAGAGGGTCAATAGCATCCGCCCCGAGGACCTCATGCAGATCATCAGCCACATGGACTCCTTGGACAACCACAGGGTGAGCGGGCACGCTCTGGCAGCCACGGCTGCGAGTTGGCCTAGCTGAGCCTGGCACTTGCGCCCTTCCCTCGCCCCACAGGTTGAGTGCAGGTCCCACTTGGTGTGTGTTATGCACTCTGGTGTACTGGACCATGCCCCCCAGTAGGTGCAGCTGTGGCCTTCCCCTGATTTATCATGGGGTTAGTGATGACTCTGCAGAGCGGTGTGTCCTTGGACTGATGGGTTAGCCTGTCCAACAGCTAAGGAGCAGGCACGCATGCTCCATGCCATACCTTGGTCCTGGGACCTGGCCAGCCACAGTGACTGGCTTGTCCAGGCAAGGTCCCCAGGGCTCCCTGTGACACGCTCTGTCCCCCTAGTGCCGAGGAGACATGACTAAGACCTACAGTCTAGAGGCCTATGACAACTGGTTCAACTGCTTGAGCATGCTGGTGGCTACCGAGGTGTGCCGGGTAAGTTCCTACCATAGCAGGTCTGGGTAAGATGGCCTCTCTCACCATCTCGGCAAGGCTGACTGGCTCCTACCCTCACAGCCTCAAGTAAATGCACATGGTGGCCACTACTAGGACTCAGCCTGGCCCTGCCAGCAGAATCACACCCACGATAATGATTCTTTCGCACGACTTTTGTTTGTACCGACCCCATCCCTGGAGTGCTCTTCCTGTACCCAGAACTACTGAGCCAATTATAGTGAGTCCCATGTTCCTCGGCCTTTGAGGCAGATGGCTTCATTCCTTTTGTGGATGAGGATGAAGCAGTGTTAGGATGTAGATCTAGTCCCCTGAAGATGGAACCTCAGGTGTCTGGCAGCTAAGTCCGATGCCCTCCCTGTACCTTTGCCCAGTGGTCCCTTGGTGGCTCCATGCCGAGGCAGACTCTCTGTTTCCAGGTGGTAAAGAAGAAACACCGGACCCGCATGCTGGAGTTCTTCATTGATGTAGCCCGAGAATGCTTCAACATCGGGAACTTCAACTCCATGATGGCCATTATATGTGAGTATCCAGGTACAGGCGGGCTTGCTTGTGCCACCTGCCTCTCAATGCCCTGACCTCTGCTCACTGTCCCTTCAGCTGGCATGAACCTCAGTCCAGTGGCACGGCTGAAGAAGACATGGTCCAAAGTCAAGACAGCCAAGTTTGACGTCTTGGAGGTACTGGCGTCTGTCCCCCTCTCTCATCTCGGGTGGTCCAGAGGGTCCTCAGCAGCAGAGGGTGGCATCTTTCCTGGCACTCACACACATGGGACTATCCGTGTTGGTGGTGGGTGCTTGAACCCCCCTTTGGCCTTGGTGGTTTGGTGGAATCAACTCCTAAAGTGAGCCCTGAGGTGTCATCATAAGAGCTTGAACCAGGTGACACTGGCCACTGAGTCGTCAGCATCTCCTGACCCTGGGCCATCTGGGTCCCCAGAGGCTGGCGGACAAGTCTTCTGAAATTCCATATAGCTGTCTTTGATCACAGACTACTTTGTGTTTGGAAAGCCCAGTCCTTGTGCCTTGTGGAGCAGTGAGGTCTAAGCGGTGTTCCTTTTGTGTACTGGAGCAAAGGAAGACTTTAAAGCAGCGGTTCTCAACCTTCCTAATGCCGCGACCCTTTAATATAGTTCCTCATGGTGTGGTGACCCCAAACATAACATTATTTCCGTTGCTATTTCATAACTGTAGTTTTGCTGTTGTTATGAATTATATTGTAAATATCTTTGTTTTCTGATAACCTTCTGCGACCCCATGAAAGGGTCATTGGACCCCCTAAAGGGGTCATGACCCACAGGTTGAGAAACACTACTTTAATGGAGGGAACATGGAAGGAGCTGGGTAGGCAGAGCTGTGGCCCTCCTGTGTCCAAGGCCTGCGGGCTCAGGGGCTGCTTGTGGCCTTTCCTTCTCATTTGACTGCTGGGCCCCTGGGACCATGCCTTCTCCACTTGTCATCTCAGACTCCACAGAGAGGCATCCTGCACCTGTGTGTGGGACTCACTCTGTCTTCCCTGTGCCCACAGCATCATATGGACCCCTCCAGCAACTTCTGCAACTACCGCACAGCCCTACAGGGGGCAACACAGAGGTCCCAGACAGCCAACAGCAGTCGGGAGAAGATTGTCATACCTGTGTTCAACCTCTTTGTGAAGGACATCTACTTTCTGCACAAAATCCACACCAATCACCTGCCCAATGGGCATATTAACTTCAAAGTGAGCCCAGCCCCTTGAGGTCCCAACATGGGTGGGGCAGGCAGAGCCTTCATGTGCTGCCACAGCTCCCGGGCAGTGGCTCTGTAGCAGGGGCTGGTGTCCAGGCCTTGCCCGAGGTCTAGAAGGTCCTTCAGGGCTGGATGCGCCAGGTGGGTCAGGGCTGCTCTTCAGCCTTAAGGTGTGAGGTGCAGCTCCTGTCTTTCTGGGGGGAACGGCAGATCGTGGAGCTTGTTGCCAAGGGCCTGTATTTATCCAGGATCCTGGGACCAGTGCTGTCTCCACTAAGGAGGCAGAGGAGGAGCCATCCCTAGGGACTTAGGGGTGAAGAGGGATTTAGGTAAGAAGGGACTTGAGTAAAATTCCAGAGAAAGTAAGAGACCAGCCTGGTGGGCTGAGGGTGCCTGGCCAAGGTGGAGAACAGAACCTGGGGAAGTGTAAGGTGCATTCAGTAAGGGGCAGTTGGGTCCCGTGCATTCATTCCGATGCCACGATAAAGAAAATGGCGCTTGACCTGCTGGTGCCCCTGTGCCGGGCCTTCCTGGCGAGTGCCTCAGCTGGAGTCACAGAGGGAGCCTTCTGGGTCCCCATGCAGGAGAGGCATAGGCTCTGCTGTAGCCTGATTGCTTCTGCAGGGGGCAAGGCAGAGTGGCCTCAGGGATTTTTGCCACCTCTGATGCTGTACAAACTGCCCTGGTGTCAGCCAGGCCGGCACTGGCACTGGTATCTTCTTCCTGCTGGGACTAATAGCATAAGCAGTAGACAGATGTGGGAGCCATTTCTCTGGCTCTGAGAGCTGACTTTATGTTTATCCAGGTGACATATAGAACATCATGTTGGTGTTTTTGTTTTTTCAGAAATTTTGGGAAATTTCCAGACAGATCCATGAGTTCATGACATGGACACAGGTAGAGTGTCCCTTTGAGAAGGACAAGAAGATTCAGAGTTACCTGCTCACGGCACCCATCTACAGCGAGGAAGGTAAGGGTATCTCTTTGACAGCACACCCATCTCCCGGGGTGCACAGCACACCTATCTCCCCAGGTGCACAGCATATTCATCTCCCAGGGTGGACAGCAAACCCATCTCCCCAGGTACACAGAAAACCCATCTCCCGGGGTGTACAGCACACCGTCTCCCCAGGTGCACAGCACACCCATCTATCTCCCCAGGTGCACAGCACACCCATCTATCTCCCCAGGTGCACAGCACACCCATCTATCTCCCCAGGTGCACAGCACACCCATCTATCTCCCCAGGTGCACAGCACACCCATCTCCCGCAGCGCATAGGATGCCCATCTCCCCAAGTGCACAGCAATTGTTCTCATGCCCAAGCAGGGCCCTTGATCTCCTATGGTGGCCCTACGAGACAGTCAGGGCCCAGATAGAGTTCCCAGTCCTCTTGTCCTGGGCCTCACTGTGACCCTGGAAGATCACCTCTTTATAGCCCACCTGTGGGGATGTTGGCTCTCAGGGGCTCTTCATCCCTCAGCTCTCTTCATCGCCTCCTTTGAAAGCGAAGGTCCTGAGAACCACATGGAGAAGGACAGCTGGAAGGCGCTCAGGTAGGACTTGCCAGGTACATCGGGCCTAGGGAGGGAGAGGGTAGGCGTGGCAAGAACAAAGCTGGCCTTCCCATGGGATGGTTTGGTGGGATGCTGAAGACGAGATGTGGCCCTGCCCTCTGTCTGCTCAGGGAGCCTGATGCAGCCCCTTCTGTCCATCTGCAGGACCACCCTGCTTAACAGAGCCTAAGGATGCAGCCTGCAGATGCCGGATGAAAATAACAAGTGAACCGAGTTCAAATGGTGACAGATATGGGATGAGAGAGGAGGAGGCCTCACTGGTTGGGGTCCATTTTGTATATAACTTTTATGAAAAAGAAAATGGTAATTATTCCATGCATCAGCCTTTGGCACTTATGAAGGTTTTTTTTGTTGTTGTTGTTATTTATTTTAAACAGGGCAGGGCCCTGTTTTGGGGAGGGGCGGGAAAGAGTATCATGGGAGATGGTAACCATGGTAACATCTTATTCTAATGAAATGTAGATTTTTATTTTCTACTTTTGATGATTAACATCCTATGAAAAAAAATTTAAAATAACCCAACCAAAACCAATGTGAGCCCTGCCTGCTCGGACGCCTCTCCAGCCAGTGTCTCTGATGTTGGGGTTAGTGCCTTAGAGGGTACTGGGGGTCCAGTCTTCCTGTTCCATTGTTGGAGCTGCAGCCAGCTCTGTCCTGTGCCGCAAGGAGCCCACCCTCAGCAGCCTGGGCCACCAGGTTCCCACAGGAAGGGCTGGAGTGGCCAAGAAGTCTCATGTGCACACTTCTGGAAGGGAACCTTTACATACGGGCTTTCCAAAGTTTACATTTTCAGTTTCCTTTATCAGGGATTTACGGGGTTGGGAGGGGCAAGGGGATGCCTGACAGCATATTTTCTGTGAGAATATGTTTGGCAAATTGTTCTTCAGTTGTGTTTTAGAAGAGAGAAGAATCTAAGACAATATAGGGAGGGCATGGGGGCATCGTCAGTCTTCTGGCTGCACCTGAGCCGTGGCGTTGCAGTGAAGGAAGGCGGCTTCTGAAGCTGGTGCACGAAAAAGAAAAATGGGTGTGTGACAGACAGCTTCCCCTCCCTTTGGTAGGAGTCCCCCAGGGGTAATCTGAAGCTCAGACAACTAGCCAGGCAGCCCCCAAGCTGGAGCACTTCCAGATCAAACTGTCCAACACGGAGCGGTGTATTTCTGATCCTAACAGGGGAGCATGGTTCATCTTTCATGTCTGATTTCCTGGCGTGAGCCCTGGGTCTTGCTGACCATTGGTGGGGTGGCTCTGTCCCTCGGGCAGCTGGAGAGATCTACACTGATTTTCTTCGCTTGGGTGGGAGCTTCCTGTTAAGAAGCCCGGTATGGAATGGTTCGTTCCATTCCCGGAGCTTCTGTGAACAGCCTGCGGATGGCCAGCTAGGCCATGGGGAGGGGGGATGGGCTAGGTGGCCACCCTCAGCCTTGGAAGTTACACTGTCCGTCACAGTGTGTTTGCACTTTTCAGACCTTCTAGCTAGTACAGACAGATTGTATATTGATAGTACATATTGATTTGTTTATGTCTTTGAGATAAAGGCTGGACACCTGAGATTATATATTTGGAATATAATGTTAGAACATTTTCTGTACATGTGTTAAGAGCCTTCAGTCCATGTGTGCTTCAGGGGTCACCGGTTCTAGTCCCTTCTTGAGAAAGTGTCTACATTGCTATTTCATTGCCCCAATTTGATACGCCCTTCATTTGATGTTTTGGTATTTGGAGCTGATCTCTGAGTATAAAGCTGTACCATATGCAGGATGTCAGTTGTGGTGTGACTGGATGTACTTGCATCAATAAAAGAACATGTTGCTCTTCTCCCTTGCCTGTGTGTGTGCTAAGGAGCCTGGGGGGCAACACTGCGGGGGCATGCAAAAGGGGGACCCCAGCAAGGAATTTTGTTTGCAGCGGAGCCACATTCTGACAAATGACTTTCAGGGGATTAATGTGAGCTGAGGAAAGGATGCGCAGGGTAAGTGCTGAAGAACTACTCCTTTCCAAGAACACGCCCAAGGATGGAGTGTGTGATCATCTAAGTTAGGGACTTCTCACTCATTCATAAGATTAGTCATAATCTTTTGCCGTGGGTCTGCTGTGTCCTGCAGGCACCTGCTACATCTCCCTATAAAGCTCTCCTCCAGACACAGTTCAGACGGGACCCTTTGTTGTAGCGGTTACACTGTAGGACACACAAAGCTCCACCAGCTGACAGAGAGAACCCGGGTTCCAAATGGGAGGCCGAGCCCCCATTTCTCCAGCCTGCCTGCTCCCCCTGAGAACACAACCCGCGCTGGATGAGGGTTTCTCTACAGCTCTCAAAGAGCTTCACCCTGCACCTTCAGCACCAACTCTGTTCATTCTTACAAGACCAACACTGCCCAACAGAAGCACGCCGCGAAGGGGCCGCTCCATTGTTAAATCTTATCCTATGTGGGAGAATTTAAAACACATTTCTCTAACCCTTCTACAGGTTGATTTAGATCATGTTAGCATAACTTCTGTCATTGTTCTCAAAAATGAAGTCATGATTGTATAAGGGGAGGAAGTTCCTACCCCACCCTGTCAGCGAGAAAAAAAAAACCCAGAAGTATCAACCCTTAACCAGAACACTTAGTATGAATATTCAACAAAGTTGTGCAAGCAGTTATATAGAGGGAATAAAAGGAAATTTATGTTCTTCACCATTTCTGGCACCATGGAACATAAAACTCCTGCCTGCTGAAAAGGACTAATAAAGTTCTACAAATGTCATGAATCCAAGTGGATTCGGGAGAAGGCAGGACGATGTTGAAGCCAGATTTTGCCTTGAAGATAAGGGACCACGTGCTCAGGTATGGTAAGAAGATACCACATGCTCAGGTATGGTAAGATACCACATGCTCAGGTATGGTAAGATACCACGTGCTCAGGTATGGTAAGATACCACGTGCTCAGGTATGGTAAGATACCACGTGCTCAGGTATGGTAAGATACCACGTGCTCAGGTATGGTAAGATACCACGTGCTCAGGTATGGTAAGAAGATACCACATGCTCAGGTATGGTAAGATACCACATGCTCAGGTATGGTAAGAAGATACCACATGCTCAGGTATGGTAAGATACCACGTGCTCTGGCATGTGGAAGAATGAAGGAGACCCAAGGCACATGTGACCTCAGCCAATGACAGCTATATGACAGGCATGCCAAAACAAACAAATCAAAATGCCCTGCCGTGTAACAGTGCCGTTGAACGACAATGTTCTGCCTTGAGCAAGGGAGTCAAGGAAAACTATTTTGAGGCTGTCACTGAATAGAGACTGGGAAACTTCCTGCTGATAATCTATAGCTGCATGCCAGTGAATGTTCCCAAGTTCTGCAGCACAGATCACACTAGGCCAGCAAACTTTCAGCTGGGGATGAGTTTTAATATGGCCCTCCAGTGGCTCCATCCCAAAGAACCAAACCACTGACATAAACTCCAATTAACCTCTACTTAAGATTCCACTAAATGCGACTGTTGATTATTTTGCACATTTGATTATTGCAGCTTTCATTGCAGGATGCCTTGTTCACGTTTCTCTTGCAGCACTGGAGACTGAGCCCAAGACCGTGGGCAGCCACGCAAGTGCTTCACTGTGAGCAACAGTCCCGTGTCTAGACGCTCTGGTTCTTTCTCAAATCGGTTTGGCCATAACTTTGAGAGAATTAGAAGAATCCGACTCAGGACCAAGTTGGGAAATAAGGTCATGAGATGTGGAGGTTATTTTGGCACAGGCTGGCAGAATTCTAGGAGGAGAGAATGGGACAAAGATCGTATTTGAATTTTTCACAGCTGATAAAAGACATAAAATCCAAGGAGCCGAGAGAAGCTCATGCAGGGTTAGGAAAAGCACATCTTCGTGTAGAAGATGAGAAAGATACAGAATAGAGGATGGAGAACAGATCTGAGACAACCAGGGAAAGAGGGTGAGTGTTGGGGCTGTTGTAGGGGGGTGCAGGGGGCATTGTTAAATGGCAGTTCATGGTAGAGGGAACTGAAACCAGCACACAGAAAACGACATTCATGTGGCTGAAGAAAAAGCTCAAGCCTAGAATTTTCTACCCTTTAAAAACTATTTTTTAAACCAGAGAAATTAACACATATCTAAAATGGAGTTTGCTATCAGCAGATCTTCATCAGAAGAAACTTCAAAGGACCCTTAACCTTTATCATACATGTCAAAGTAATTTCCAGGTGGGCTACACATGCAAGCTTGAAAGCATTGCAACAGTGTAAAAGAAAACATAAAAAAAAAATCCTTTTTATTTTGGAGTAGGAAAACATTTCTTAAATTAGACATTCAGATTAGTAACTGTATATGCATAACACTGAATGAGGACAATGTAGTGAAATCTGCAAAGGCTCGAAAACGAGGAACCAAGTAAACAAATGGTCCAATCAAAGAATGGGTGATGGATATGAACAGAGAGTACTCTAAAAAGGAAATTATAAATGGGCAAGAAATACCTTAGAAAGCATTCCGCATCCTGAGCAATCAGAGAAGTGCAAATTAGAACTACTTTGAAGCTTCCTTTTATCCAGGCTAGACTGGCTAAGAGGAAGAAAATACCTGAGAACAAATGCTGGTGAGGATGTAGGCAAAGGGGAGCCCTCATCACTGTGGCTGGGACTGAAAACTGGCAGGGGCACTGCAGAAATCAGGGTGGAGAATTATCCGAACACTGAGTATAAACGTAGTTTGACATATGACCCAGGTATACCACCTCTTGGCGTACGTCCCAAGGACCAACGCATCCCACAGCTACTCGTTCAGCCGGGCTCTCTGCTGCTCTGCTCACATGAGCTAGGAAGGGAACAACCTAAATGCCCTCAGTTGACAAGTGAATAGTGGCGCATATACGCAATGGAATTCTGTGAACTTGTAAAGAAAATCATGAAATGTGCAGGCAAATGGATGGAAGGCACTGGAAGATATGATACTGAGCAAAGTAACCCAGTGTTAAAAACTTGGCTCTTAGCCGGGCGGTGGTGGCGCACGCCTTTAATACCAGCACTCGGGAAGGCAGAGGCAGGCGGATCTCTGTGAGTTCGAGACCAGCCTGGTCTACAAGAGGTAGTTCCAGGACAGGCTCCAAAACCACAGAGAAACCCTGTCTCGAAAAACCAAAAAAAAAAAAAAAAAAAAAAAAAAACTTGTCTCTTGCTTGTGGGCCCTAGCTCTGAAGTTTTAGATTTAAATACAGACTGTAAACAAACAAGGAAGCTAGGAAAGTTGGAAGTGATGAGAGGCGGCGGCTCTAGAGAGGGGGACTACTAGGGCATAGGCAATGGGAAGGATGAAGAGGGAAGTGGGGGAGGAGCTTAACTGGAGAGATGGGAGAGCCACAAAAAAGGAGAGAGAGAGAGAGAGAGAGAGAGAGAGAGAGAGAGAGAGAGAGAGAAATGGCACGAAAGAAGTCTGTAAAGGCCGCAGGAAAACACAATTTTACAATCTTTACACATCTAATGTGCACGTGTGTGTGTCACCATACTAAGTGACAATTCTCCCTTAAGAGTTATAGACAGGGGCTGGAGATGGCTCAGCAGTTAAAAGCACTCGCTGCCCTTGCAGAGGATCAGGGTTTGATTTCTAGAATACACAACGTGGCGCCCAACCATCTGTGACTCCTGTTCCAGGGGACCCTACAGCCTCTTCTGGCCTCTGCAGGCATTCTGTGCATGAGCTGCTCAGACATACATGCAGCCAAAACACTCACACCTGTAAAATAATAAAGTAAAAAATTTTAAAAAGTCATAGATTAATAAAAACTCCACCACCAGGCAAAGGAAACCCCCGCTTCCAGTTGTTGGCCAGCCCAAGAAACTGCAGAAACAAAAGAGGCTATTGTCATTGCTTGTGGTTACCTCCCAGAACTTGAACAGCAAACCCTACTGTTGAAGACACTGCATACTTCGGATACAGGACCTGGAATCTTTGTCCTTGGGAACTAGCTCTCATAGAATCTGAATGAAGGTGCTATGTGGGCTGCTGAGGTAGTAAAGCCATTAATAGTCTTATTCAGCTGTGAAGACTGTAAGTCATGACAATGACTAGCCTGGCAAGATCTGCAACGGTTTGATAGGGGCACTTATATCTCGGGGTAAGGAACAGTTATCTAATTGGACTTAAGGCCTACTCACAGGTGGGAGTTCATGCTCTAAACCCAGCCAGCTCCCTGCAGCTGGAGAGGTCATTGGTCCTAGAGGAGAACCCACTACCTGTCATTTTCTACAGCAATAGAATTTCTATCTGTATTCTAAATACTCATCCTTCTACCCACAGGCAAGTGTAGCTCTCACCCTCCACCAAAGATGCTGCTTCTTTGTAGCAGACAGGAAACTACAGAGACCTACAGCTGGGCAGAAGGCAGAGACTAAATGGCCACGAGGAGCTTGGCCTCAACGGACACATGCACAATACAACCCCAATTTCCAGGCCTCAGGAAATATCGTGAAAGAAGTGGTGGGAAGACCATGAGAACCAGTGGATCAGGACACTAGCTGTCCAGATAGTATCGCCTGATATGGCAAGGGTGCTATACCCACGAAAATTCATCAATATGGTTGGCTAGAGGAGTCCGACCTAATGAGCACACCATTTGACATGCCAACATGGATGGGACTTATTTCCCTAGGCCCCAACCCTAGACGTGGACCTACAGGAAATTAGTGGCTGAGGAGAGGAGGAGAATCAGTTGCTTTCTGGGATGAGTGCCTTGATTGGTGTTTGAACGCCAAGTGGTCAGCTTTAAACGTGCACATGTGGGGAATACTAAGTGGTTTTGTGCACATGCGTGTGTGTGCACATACACACACATGGTCATGAATTCAAGAGAGAACTGGGAGACAAGGATGTAATTTGAGATGGGGGAGGGAAGGGAAAATGATGTAAATATGGTACTCATGTATGAAACTCAAAAAAGATAGAAAATTTTAGTTAAAAGAAAATTGATGACTTGGACTCTATTATAATTAAAAACTTTCATTTGTTAACATATACCATTCAGAGAGTGAAAAATAGGCTCATTTCTAGAAGAAATTATTTATAATGTAGACATCTTATAAAGGTCTCAAATCCAGAATATAAAAGTGATTTAAATAACTGGTACAAAAGCTGTGGTCCAGTGGGAAGCCAGGGTTGCACACCAAACTGTCAGCAGAACTTGGTAAATAAGGTGTAAGCGTCTTCCACAGGCTACTGGTTTTGAGGTATTGAAGGAGCTGTAGAGAGCTGAGGCCTGGATTCATGTGGCAGTCAGAGGCCCTGCAGGAAAGCCAGGCGGCTGCTGGTGCAGGTGCAGGAAAGCCAGGCGGCTACTCAGTTGCTGTGGAGAGTCCAGCACACTGGAGATGCCGAGACTGTAGGGTCCCCACCAAGGATAACGGCAGATGTACGAGGCTGAGCCTGTAAGACAGATAAGCTGTGTGAGCCTCGGGCAGCAAAGCTGGAGAAGTGGTCCCGCCCGAGCCTGTTGGGAACACTCGCCAGGATAATGGTGGACTCTTAATACAGATCCCTCAGCTCCGGGTGATCAGCATCTATTGTCCTAGTAAAGTACAAGTTTCACTTGCAGGCTTTCCGAATTCAGATGTATCACACGGAAGGTCCTGACAGAGCCTTCAGGGAACACTCAAACTTCCCTCTACAGCTTCCTAAGCCAGGGTTCATCATCTGAGTTGCTCTCGGCACTACTTCTCATGTTCACAGAACAGCCCACTAAGCTTGGAGCACTCAATTATTCCTCAAACAGTCCAAGGCATGAAAGCCTCATGGTCAGGTCCATCATAGCAACCCCCACTCTTGGTACCAATTTCTGTTCTCGTTTACTGTCTGTTGCTGCGATAAAACACCAGGACTAAAAGCCACATGGGTCTAAGCTGCAAAACAGCCTGAATAGCAGCTTGTACAAGTTGAAGATTCCTATACTGGTCTGTTTAATTTGTATTAGTTAGGGTTGTCTAGAGGAACATATGTATGCTTCAGACCGGTTCAGACCGGATCATTCCGGTTTATGCCAGTTCAAGCCGGTTCAGAACGGTTCAAGCCGGTTCAGACCGGATCATTCCGGTTCAGACCAGTTCATTCCGGTTTATGCCAGTTCAAGCCGGTTCAGACCGGTTCAAGCCGGCTCAGACCGGTTCAATCCGGTTCAGACCAGTTCATTCTGATTTATGCTAGTTCAAGCTGGTTCAGACCAGCTAAAACTGGCTCAAACAAGTTTAACCTGGTTGAAACTGGTTCAAGCTGGTTCAGACCGGTTCAAGCCGGTTCAGACCAGTTCAGGCCAGTTCAGACCTGTTCAGACCGGTTCATTCCGGTTTACGCCAGTTCAAGCCGGTCCAGACCGGTTCAAGCCGGTTCAGGCCGGGTCAAGCTGGTTCAGACCGGTTCAGGCCGGTTTATGCCAGTTCAAGCCGGTTCACGCCGGTTCAGACCGGTTCAGGCCGGTTCAGACCGGCTCATTCCGGTTTATGCCAGTTCAAGCCGGTTCAGACCGGTTCAGACCGGTTCAAGCCGGCTAAGACCAGTTCAAGCCGGCTCAGACCGGTTCAAGTTCAAGCCGGTTCAGACCGGTTCAGGCCAGTTAAGACCAGTTCATTCCGGTTTATGCCAGTTCAAGCCGGTTCAGACCGGTTCAAGCCGGCTCAGACCGGTTCAAGCTGGTTCAGATCGGTTCAGGCCGGTTCAGGCCGGTTCAGACCGGCTCATTCCGGTTTATGCCAGTTCAAGCCGGTTCAGACCGGTTTAAGCCGGTCAGACCGGTTCAGGCCGGTTCAGACCGGTTCATTACGGTTTATGCCGGTTCAAGCCGGTTCAGACCGGTTTAAGCCGGTTAGACCGGTTCAAGCCGTTTCAGACCGGTTCGGACCAGTTCAAACCGGTTGAGGCGAGCTAAAACAGGCTCAAACCAGTTTAACCAGGTTAAAACTGGTTCAAGCCGGTTCAGACCGGTTCAGGCCGGTTCAGACCAGTTCATTGCGGTTTATGCCATTTCAAGCCGGTTCAGACCGGTTCAAGCCGGATCAGACCAGTTCATTCCGGTTTATGCCAGTTCAAGCCGGTTCAGAACGGTTCAAGCCGGTTCAGACCGGATCATTCCGGTTTATGCCAGTTCAAGCCGGCTCAGACCGGTTCAGGCCGGTTCAGAGCGGTTCAGGCTGGTTCATTCCGGTTTATGCCAGTTCAAGCCGGTTCAAGCCAGTTCAGACTGGTTCAGACCGGTCCAGGCCGGTTCAAGCCGGTTCAGACCGGTTCATTCCGGTTTATGACAGCTCAATCCAGTTCAGACCGGTTCAAACCGGTTCAGACTGGTTCAAGCCGCCTCAGACCGGTTCAAGCCAGTTCAGACCGGTTCAGACCGGTCCAGGCCGGTTCAGACAGGTTCATTCCGGTTTATGACAGTTCAATCCAGTTCAGACCGGTTCAAACCGGTTCAAGCCGGTTCAGACCGGTTCAAGCCGGCTCAGACCGGTTCAAGCCGGTTCAGACCTGTTCAGGCCGGTTCAGGCTGGCTCAGACCGGTTCAAGCCGGTTCAGACCGGTTCAAGCTGGTTTAGACAAATTCATTCCGGTTTATGCCAGTTCAAGCCGGTTCAGACCGGTTCAAGCGGGTTCAGACCGGCTCATTCTGGTTTATGCCAGTTCAAGCCGGTTCAGACCGGTTCAGGCCGGTTCAGACCGGCTCAGACCGGTTCAAGCCGGTTCAGTCCAGCTCATCCTGGTTTATGCCAGTTCAAGCCGGTTCAGACAGGTTCAAGCCGGTTCAGACCGGTTCAAGCCGGCTAAGACTGGCTCAATCTGGTTCAGACCAGCTCATTCCGGTTTATGCCAGTTCAAGCCGGTTCAGACCGGTTCAGGCCGGTTCAGACCGGCTCATCCCGGCTTATGACAGTTCAAGCCGGTTCAGACCGGTTCTTACCAGTTCAAACCGGTTCAGGCCAGCTAAAACTGGCTCAAACCAGTTTAACCTGGTTAAAACTGGTTCAAGCCGGTTCAGACCGGTTCAAGCCGGTTCGGACCGGTTCATTCCGGTTAATGGCAGTTCAAGCCGGTTCAGACCGGTTCAGGTCGGTTCAGACTTGTTCAGGCCGGTTCAGACCGGTTCATTCCGGTTAATGGCAGTTCAAGCCGGCTCAGACCAGTTCAGGCCGGTTCAGACTTGTTCAGGCCGGTTCAGACCGGTTCATTCCGGTCTATGCCAGTTCAAACCGGTTCAGGCCGGTTCAGACCGGTTCAGGCCGGTTCAGACCAGTTCATTCCGGTTTATGCCAGTTCAAGCCGGTTCAGACCGGTTCAAACCGGTTCAGGCCGGTTCATACCGGTTCAGGCCGGTTCAGACCGGTTCAGACCGGTTCAAGCCGATTCAGACCAGTTCATTCCAGTTTATGCCAGTTCAAGCCGGTTCAGAACGGTTCAAGCCGGTTCAGACCGGTTCAAGCCGGCTCAGACCGGTTCAAGCCGGTTCAGACCGGTTCAAGCCGGTTCAGGCCGGTTCAAGCTGGTTCGAACCAGTTCATTCCGGTTTCTGCCGGTTCAGAGCGGTTCAGGCCGGTTCAGACCGGTTCATTCCGGTTTATGCCAGTTCAAGCCGGTTCAGACCGGTTCAGGCCGGTTCAAGCTGGTTCGAACCAGTTCATTCCGGTTTCTGCCGGTTCAAGCCGGTTCAGACCGGTTCAAGCCGCCTCAGACCAGTTCAAGCCAGTTCAGACCGGTTCAATCCGGTTCAGACCAGTTCATTCCGGTTTATGCCAGTTCAAGCCGGTTCAGACCAGTTCAAGCCGGTTCAGACCGGTTCAAGCTGCCTCAGACCGGTTCAGACCAGTTCATTCCGGTTCAGGCCGGTTCAGACCGGTTCATTCCGGTTTATGCCAGTTCAAGGCGGCTCAGACTGGTTCAAGCCGGTTCAGACCGGTTCAAGCCGGTTCAGACTGGTTCAGACCGGTTCAGGCCGGTTCAGACCGGTTCAGACCGGTTCAAGCCGCTTCAGACCAGTTCATTCCGGTTTATGCCAGTTCAAGCCGGTTCAGACTGGTTCAGACCGGTTCAGGCCGGTTCAGACCGGTTCAGACCGGTTCAAGCCGCTTCAGACCAGTTCATTCCGGTTTATGCCAGTTCAAGCCGGTTCAGACTGGTTCAGACCGGTTCAGGCCGGTTCAGACCGGTTCAGACCGGTTCAAGCCGCTTCAGACCAGTTCATTCCGGTTTATGCCAGTTCAAGCCGGTTCAGACCGGTTCCAGCCGGCTCAGACCGGTTCAGACCGGTTCAAGCCGGTTCAGACCGGTTCAAGCTGGTTCGGACCGGCTCATTCCGGTTTCTGCCAGTTTCAGCCGGTTCAGACCAGTTCATTCCGGTTTATGCCGGTTCAGACCAGTTCAAGCCGCCTCAGACCGGTTCAAGCCAGTTCAGACCGGTTCAATCCGGTTCAGACCAGTTCAAGCCGGTTCAGACCAGTTCAAGCCGGTTCAGACCGGCTCAAGCCGGTTCAGACCGGTTCAGGCCGGCTTATGCCAGTTCAAGCCGGTTCAGACCGGCTCAAACTGGTTCAGGCTGGTTCAAACCGGTTCAGGCCGGTTCAGACCGGCTCAGGCCGGTTCAGACCGGATCAAGCCGGTTCAGACCGGATCAAGCCGGTTCAGACCGGATCAAGCCGGTTCAGACCGGTTCATTCCGGTTTATGCCAGTTCAAGCCGGCTCAGACCGGTTCAAGCCGGTTCGGACCGGCTCAGGCTGGTTCAGATCGGTTCAGGCCGGTTCATTCCAGTTCAAGCCGGTTCAGACCGGTTCAAGCCAGTTCAGGCCGGTTCAGACCGGTTCAAGCCGGTTCAGACCGGTTCAAGCTGGTTCAGACCAGTTCATTCCGGTTTCTGCCAGTTTAAGCCGGTTCAGACCGGTTCATTCCGGTTTATGCCGGTTCAAGCCGGTTCAGACCAGTTCAAGCCGCCTCAGACTGGTTCAATCCGGTTCAGAGCAGTTCATTCCGGTTTGTGCCAGTTCAAGCCGGTTCAGACCAGTTCAAGCCGGTTCAGACCAGTTCAAGCCGGTTCAGACCGGTTCAAGCCGCCTCAGTCCGGTTCAAGCCGGTTCAGACCAGTTCATTCCGGTTCAGGCCGGTTCAGACTGGTTAAAGCCGGTTCAGACCGGTTCAAGCCGGCTCAGACCGGTTTAAGCCGGTTCAGACCGGTTCATGCCAGTTCAAGCCGGTTCAGACCGGTTCAAACCAGTTCAGGCCGGTTCAGACCGGTTCAGACCGGTTCAGACCGGTTCAAGCCGGTTCAGACCGGTTCACGCCGGTTCAGACCGGTTCAAACCAGTTCAGGCCGGTTCAGACCGGTTCAGACCAGTTCAAGCCGCCTCAGACTGGTTCAAGCCAGTTCAGACTGGTTCAATCCGGTTCAGAGCAGTTCATTCCGGTTTGTGCCAGTTCAAGCCGGTTCAGACCAGTTCAAGCCGGTTCAGACCGGTTCAGGCTGCCTCAGTCCGGTTCAAGCCGGTTCAGACCAGTTCATTCCGGTTCAGGCCGGTTCAGACTGGTTAAAGCCGGTTCAGACCCGTTCAAGCCGGCTCAGACCGGTTTAAGCCGGTTCAGACCGGTTCATGCCAGTTCAAGCCGGTTCAGACCGGTTCAAACCAGTTCAGGCCGGTTCAGACCGGTTCAGACCGGTTCAAGCCGGTTCAGACCGGTTCACGCCGGTTCAGACCGGTTCAAACCAGTTCAGGCCGGTTCAGACCGGTTCAGACCGGTTCAAGCCGGTTCAAGCCGGTTCAGACCGGTTCACGCCGGTTCAGACCGGTTCAGGCCGGTTCAGAGTGGTTCAGGCCGGTTCAGACCGGTTCATTCCGGTTTATGCCAGTTCAAGCCGGTTCAGACCAGTTCAAGCCGGTTCAGACCGATTCAAGCTGGTTCGGACCAGTTCATTCCGGTTTCTGCCAGTTTAAGCCGGTTCAGACCGGTTCATTCCGGTTTATGCCGGTTCAAGCCGGTTCAGACCGGTTCAAGCCGCCTCAGACCGGTTCAAGCCAGTTCAGACCGGTTCAATCCGGTTCAGACCAGTTCATTCCGGTTTATGCCAGTTCAAACCGGTTCAGACCAGTTCAAGCCGGTTCAGACCGGTTAAAGCTGCCTCAGACCGGTTCAAGCCGGTTCAGACCAGTTCATTCCGGTTCAGACCGGTTCAGGCCGGTTCAGACCGGTTAAAGCCAGTTCAGACCGGTTCAAGCCGGCTCAGACCGGTTCAAGCCGGTTCAGACAAGTTCATTCCGGTTTATGCCAGTTCTTCAGGTGAGGCTTCCTACTCAGGTGGTTCTAATTTGTGGCAAATTGACGTTAAAACAAACCATCAAGCCGGGAGGTGGTGATGCACGCCTTTAATCCCAGCACTCAGAGGCAGAGGCAGACGGATCTCGGTGAGTTTGAGGCCAGCCTGGTCTAGTTCCTGAACAGGTCCCAAAGCTACAGAGAAACCCTGTCTCGAAAAACCAAACCAAAACAAAACAAAACAAAATCATCACAAAAATAAGCCATTTAAATTACTGACAAGGCCAGGCAGTAGTGGGGCACTTCTTTAATCCTAGCACTTGGGAGGCAGAGGCAGGAGGATCTCTGTGAGTTTGAGACCATCCTGGTCTACAAGAGCTTGTTCCAGGACAGAGAAACCCTGTCTCAAAAAATTAAGAAAAGACAGAAAAGAAAAGAAAAATTACTGACAAAAAACATTAACAGGTATTTTCCAAAAGATGGCTAATGGCCATATGCTAAGGTTCCCAACAGCTCTTCCCTAAGGAGAAACAAAACTAAAACCAAAACGAGATGTCCACATCTCCCAGAGGTTAAACCTGAAGAGTATTAAGTTAAAGACACGGAGTATATCACGTGGGGAGGATCTGAGCAACGGTCTCCACGGCTGATCAGAGTTGTTACTGCAAAGGGCTAGAGATAGTTTGCCCACCCTGTGGAGGCTGGCCGGAAAGAAGCAGAAGACACGAGGAGATGGCAATGTTACCCTAAATCCTATACATAACACAGAAAACAAGAGGATATTTCGAGCCGCTTGGTGGGTTTCATCTAAATTTGATTTTACCATTAGAAAACTGTAATTTATCCAAACAACTTACTCAAAACTGACTCTAGAAAAAGCAGAAAGCCTGAATATCCCTGTAATTATTAAATAAATTAAATTAGTGGATTAAAAAAATCTTCCTATATAGAAAAGTGCATGCCCAAGTGGCTTCCAGACTTTTTTAAACCAAATTTTCACAGAAGAAATAATCCAATTTTGTTTTTCAAATGTGTTTAGTTTATTTAATGTGTATGAGTGTCTGCCTTCATATATGTATACACACCTGTGCACGCCTGCTGCCCTCGGAGGCCGGAAGACAGTGTCAGATGCCCTGGAAATGGAGCTACAAATAACTGTGATTAGCCATGTAGGTGCTGGGAACCCAATCCAGGTCCTCTCCAAGATCAGCGAGTGCTCCTATCTGCGGAGTCATCTCTCCAACCCCCAAATACTCCTAGTTTTTACAGCCTTCTAGGAACAATAAAACAGAACACTGTCCTTAGTGTGTGAGACAGGGTCTTGCCATGTAGTTCAACTGACCCTGAACCTGGGAATCTTCTTTTAAAATCATTTAAAATGTAGTTTTATTTTATGTGCATGGGTGCTTTGCCTGCATGCACGCATCTCTCTCTCTCTCTCTCTCTCTCTCTCTCTCTCTCTCTGTGTGTGTGTGTGTGTGTGTGCGTGTGCGTGCTTGGTATCCATGGAGACCAGAGGCAGACATCAGGTTCCCTGGAGCTGGAGTTACAGATGGTTGTGAGTTGCCAAGTGGGTGCTGGGAACTGAACTCAGGTTCTTTGCAAAAGAAGCCAGTGCTCTGAGCCCCATCCCCAGCCTGAGATCTTCTGCTTCCCAAGTGCTGGGATTATGCCTGCCACCAGTGGCGTTCCCAGCTCTTTCTGGTAAGGACTGATTGGCTGTTTGGGAGACTTTTGTGTTTTCCTAAGAGATCTAGGACTTTTTATTTTTAATTCTGTAAAGAATTCCTTTCTGTTTTGATGAGGATTGTTAAGTCTGAACTGACTTTTGATAGCACAGCCATTTTAGCAGTATCAATTCCCTACAATCTGTGCATGAGGGAGGACTTGCTCTCTGCCGCATCTTTTCCAATTTCCTCCTTCGGTATCTCCCAGTTTTCATTTGGAAGGCTTCTACCCTTTTATTAGGGTTGTTTCTAGGATTTTCTTTTTAAACTATTTGAAAGGCATTCCCTCCACCCAATTCTTTTTCTGCAGATTTCTTATTGCCATATAGAAAAGTTATGAAAAAAAAAAAAAGCCGGGCGGTGGTGGCGCACGCCTTTAATCCCAGCACTCGGGAGGCAGAGGCAGGCGGATCTCTGTGAGTTCGAGACCAGCCTGGTCTACAAGAGCTAGTTCCAGGACAGGCTCCAAAACCACAGAGAAACCCTGTCTCGAAAAAAACCAAAAAAAAAAAAAAAGAAAAAGAAAAGTTATGGTTGTCTGTAGAAAAATTTTGTATTTTACCACTTCGCTGAAAATGATAATCATTTTGTGTTTTTATGGGTTTTCTTTGTCTGTGTTTCTTGTGTTTTTTCATTTAAATTTTTTGGGTTTTGTTTGTTGGCCCTTTTTCAGGAGAGAGAGAGAGAGAGAGAGAGAGAGAGAGAGAGAGAGAGAGAGAAAGGGCATGGAGCTTGGTGGTTGGGGAGATGGGACTTTGGGGAGGTGCGAGAGGAGATCATCATATATTATAGAAAATTCTTTCAATAAAAATGATCAGTTTTAAGAGTTTTCTGGTGGAGTCTTTGAGTTTTTTATTGAGTACATTTCTTTATTTCTTCCCTGACCTGCTTTCCCTCCCTCTCTCTGTCCCTCCTTCCTTTCTTCTCTTCTTCCTTCCTTTCTTCTTCTAAGACTTTGAAATGTTTCATTGGGTGATTTGAGATCTTTCTGACTTCTTGTTCATTTATTTGAAGGTAGGATCTCATATATTCTAGGCTGTTTTCCAATTTCTTGTGCATAGAAGATGACTTTGAGAGCCTGGTCTATGCACTGCCCAGTGAGTCTATACTGGAGAAGTGTTTGGCGTCTCTCTCTCTCTCTCTCTCTCTCTCTCTCTCTCTCTCTCTCTCTCTCTCTCTCTCTCTCTTTTCTTGAGTACTAGAGACCTCTGCTGGCTACACTTAAGTTTGTAGTCTGTGGACTGAGCAGGGGTGGGAGGGGTAGGAGGATTGGAGGAGGGGAGGGGGGAAGGTGTGTGTGTGTGTGTGTGTTCTCATTCTCCCGAGACTCCTCAGATGGTACCCCCAAGGGATACTAATGTTTTTGTTTTGGGGTGTATGTCTCCCAAGGCCACTGGGAGTGTGAGAAGCAGCCAGAGGCCTGGGGTCTGGCAGAGGACCTGTCTTCTTGCCTTCAAGAGCTTTGAGTATTAGTCACCGGCAAAAGGGATGAAGCTATGGTGTATCGAGTACATTCATGGAACTTAAGTATTCTACAGCAGGGACAGGTAGGTGACTCCAGAGGTTGATCCACTGCCTGGCCTCAGGCTCAGCTTACCAAACTTCAGGACGATCCTTATCTGATGAGATCTGATCCTAACCATCGAGGAGAAGGTTATCTTTCCTTGTGAATCCATTTACCTGCCTGAGCCTCCTGCTGCCTGTACCCTTTAGCTTCTCAGTGTCTGGGCCTTCTGCTCTCCACGACTCCCTCTCTGATTTTTGGTTCTTCCCTAATCTCAGGTCCCAGAGCAGCTCAGTCTTTTTAAAAGCAAATACTTTTATTAATATTTTGAGATTTTCATACAATGTATTTTGATCATATTCACACCCAACTCTTCACCTTAACTTCTTGGAGATTTACCCTGCTTACCTCCCAGCTCCACTTTAAATTTATATCTTCTATTTTTTAAAGTTCAATAACCCATTGATTCCATAGTCCTGCCCATATACATCTGAACATTGGAGCCATCCACTGGAGCATGGTCAACCTCCTAGGAGCCACATCCTTAAAGAAAACTGACTACCCCTTCCCCAGAAGCCATCAACTGCTCATGGCTCCTTACCTGGGGGCGGGGGGATCATGAATTCCTTCCCATCCCATGCTAGAATGTTGACTGGCTTGCCCTTGTACAGGCAACTTCAGCTCTCTTGGTTCACAAGTATAGAGGTCCTATTAAATCCATAAGACAGCATTTTTGCTCCAGTCATCCCCAAAATCTGACTCTTACAACACTCTTCCACGGCGGTCCCTTGGGGAGGGGGTGTGATAAAGATGTCCAACACGTGACTGTATCTACAATCACTTTCTCTTCCCTTGGACCAATTATGAGTTTCTGCATTAACTTAGGCACCATTCACTGCATGAAGAGATCTCTCTGATGGACTCTGCATTCATCAGTGTGCAGAGAAACATGAATTTAGAGGGCTGTTTGTTTCACCCTTGAGGTCTGTGAGCTCCACAACAAAGGGTTCTTGGCCAGATTTCTAGTACTAAGGCATATGTTTCCTCCTGTGATGCACGCCTTAAACACAATTGGAAAGTGGTTGGTTATCCCCCTAACATTTATTCCACTACTGTGCTTACATTAGTTCGCTAGTGTATTCTATCGGAACTGATAGAATAGATACAAACATATTAAACAGGGATCTCTTAGGGTGGATTATAACATGTATTCCAGGTAGTACAGCAATGGCTGGCTCACAATGGCGAGGGGAAGAATATGGTCATTGTTTAGTCTCTGAGGCTGGATGTCTCAGCAGTCACAACCCGATGCCGAAAGTTTGAAGGACTCTGGAAAGCTGCCGGTCTTCAGTCTACACTGGAATCCCAAAGACGTTGGTTCTAATATTGGTGAAGGAACGTTATAACAACAGACAGATGGACTTACAACAAGAGTGAGGGCAAGCAGGCAAACAGCAGTTTCCTTCTTCCATATGCCTTCATGTAGGCAGCCACCAGAAAGTCTGGCCCAGATCGGTAATAGCTCTTGTTTCAAATATTCTGAATAAAAAATTCCTCACAGGAAAGTTCAGCAGCTTAAGTTTTAGTGGATTCCAGATGGAATGAAGTTGACAGTCACCATTAGCCAGCACATTGCCCACAGGTATACCTTGCTATGCCGAGAGCTATTTAGGAAGTTTATAACATAGGTTCCCATGTGGCTTTTCCCAACATCCTTAGAAATTACTTATCCTTTCCTCAACCTTCTCATCTGCCCTCCCCTCCCCATTCTCCTTCCCTCTTAAAACTTCCTCCCTACCATTTCCATTTTCTCCTTCATAGTACCTACGTTGTACTGCCCCCTTGCTTAAGATCTTTCTTTCCCCTCGCCACCAACGGTCCCTTTCTGGGTTTATAGGTTTTAAAGATACTCAAAATGAAGTGCACACACACTGAAAGCTTCAACATTAAGATCCACATATTAGTGAGAATGTATTTCTTTCTGATCTGTGTTGGCTCACTCAGTATGTTTTCCAGCTTCATCCTTTTACCTGCAAATTCCTTGACTTCATTTTTTCCTTATGGCTGAATAAAATTCTATTGTGTATAGTACAAATGTTCATAGTCATTCATCCATTCATGGGTATCTATGTTGTTTCCATGTCCTAGGTATTGTGAATAGAGCAACCATAAACATGGATGGTCATGAGTCTCTATAGCAGGAAATAGTCTTTTGGGTTTATGCCCAGGAGTGGTATCATTGGGTCATAAAGTAGATCTATTTCTAGTCTTCCGAGGAACTGCTACAGTGATTCCCACAGCAGTTAATTAAAATTTTCACTCTCACCAACTAAACTGTTTAGTTCTTTAGCCTAGATTAAAAACTGGTTTGTTTTATTGGTGTTTAGTTTTTTGAGTTCCCTGAATATTAGACACTAATATTCTGTCAGATATATATCTGGCAAAGAATCTTCCCCATTCTGTTGACTTGCCAGTCAATTGTTTCCTTTGCAGCACAGAGGCCTTTGAATTCCATGGATTCGTGCTTGTTGATTGTTGGTCTTATTTCCTGCACTTCTAAAATCCTGCTCAGGAAGTCCTCACCTGAGCCACATCCTGAAGTGGACCCACTACTCTTTCTTCTGTTTCAGGTCTAATATTGAGATTTTTTTATCCATTTGGAATTGGTTTGTGTGAAGGGTGAGAGAAAAAAAGATCAAGTTTCACTGTTCTACACACAGATATCCAGTTTTCCCAACACCATTGTTTAAAGATGATGTCTTTTCTCAACACTGTGTTTTAGCATCTTTGTCAAAAGTTAGGTGGCTGTAGGTGCATGGACTTATAGCTGGGTCTTGTTTTTTTTTTTTTCCCATTCATTAGTAATTTTCATGTGCTAGCGGCATGCTGTTTTGATTATTAGGTATCTTTGGCATAACTGAAAATCAGGTTTGGTGGTAAGTCTGGCATTATTTTTATTCTTCAGGACTATTTTGACTTTTTGGGGTCTTTGTGATTCTGTATCAATTTTAAGGTTTTTCTCTGAGTTTCTATGGATATTGTATTGGAATTCTGATTGGTATGGCATTAAATCTGGGGATTACCTCTGGCTGGAAAGCTATCTTCATTATCACCCCACCAGTCCATGAGCATGGGCGGTATTTCTGTCTTTTCGTATCTTCACTCTATTTTTTTTAGTGTCTTAAAGTTTTCATGGTAAAAGCCTTTCACTTCTTTGGTTGGACTAAAAATGTGATTTTAAGGTTATTGTTAATGTGATTGTTTTCTTACTTTTCCCTCTGTATGTTTACTGTTGGTATATAGGAAGGCTACTGATTTTTGTGTTAACTTTGTGTCCTGCTACTTCCATGAATATGTTCATCAGCTTCAGGTGTTTTTGTTGGTGGCATTTTCAGGGTTTTTCAGTGTATAGAATCTTACCATCTGCAAATAAGGATATTCTAAGACCTCAAGGCCTATAGTTGAACCAGAGTGCAGAGAATGGACATCCTTGTCTTGCTTTTTTTTCTTCGAGTCAGGGTTTCTCTGTTAGCTTTGGTGCCTGTCCTGGAACTCGCTCATGTAGACCATGCTGGCCTCGAACTCACAGAGATCTGCCTGCCTCTGCCTCCCGAGTGCATGCATTACCACTGCCTGGCTTCTTGCCTTGTTCTTAATTGTAATGGAAGTAGTTCAAGTTTTTCTCTATTTAGTAAAATTTTGAATGTGTGCTTGTTGTATATTGCTACTGCCTTTATTGTGTTGAGGTGTTTCCCGTGTCTCTAGATTCTTCAGGATTTTTGTCATAAGGGAATATTGAATTCTGTCAAGGCCTTTTCTGCATCTAATGAGATGATCATTTGGTTTCTGTATTTGAGTATATTTATGTGATGGATTACATTTATTGATTCATGTATGTTGAACCACCTCTGCATCTCTAGGATGAGGTTGACTTGGCCATTTTGGATGATCTTTTTAAATTAGTTTGCAAGTCTTTTGTTGAGAAAATTTGTACCTATGTTCATCTATGACAATGGTTCTTAACCTTCCTAATGCTGTGACCTTTAATACAGTTTCTCATGTTGCGGTGACCCCCAACATAAGCTTATTTTCATTGCTACTTCATGATTGTAATTTTGCTACTGTTATGAATCATAATGTAAAACTCTGATATGCAGGATGGTCTTAGGCAGCCCCCACGAAAGGGCCATTTGTCCCCAAAGATGTCGTGACTCACAGGTTGAGAACTAAAAGATTGTCCTAAAATTAATTCTTTTCTTTTTTCCTTTTTAAAAGGGTCTTTGTCTGGCTTGTGTATCAAGGTAACATGGCTTTGTAAAAAGAATTCCAAAAAGATTCTTCTTTTCTATTTTACAGATTAATTTCAGGAGTATTGTTTTCAGGACTGATAAAATTAAGTACTACCAAGGACACAAGTAAACTCCACCCAGTGCTGAAGGCGGTTCACTTTGGAAAGTAAGTTCAATATACATACAACTAATGATATAGGAATTTTACTCCTACAGAAATTGTGCCATACTTACAAGAGACATGTTCGGCCATGCTCATGATACCACTGCTTGAAATAGCAAAAGAAAACAGTAAAAACTATAAACAACCAAAAGCTACCAACAGTATAACAAAAAAACTTGGAAGCACCACAAATATTATCAATAATATCAATATCATAATATATTCATGAAATGCTACTCAATAATAAAAATGAGTATTTGGATATTAACATGGGTGAACTTTAAGAACACAATAACGTATAAAAGTTAGAAAACATACAATGAAATAATAACATGAATTCAAAAATTAAACAGTAGAGATATACAGAGTTGGGGAACTATGAAAGAACAATGGACAAATTATGACCAAATCAGACTGACTATGACACAGAGTGAGGGTGTGCACAGTCCTGGGAGAGGCACAGAAGAGGCAGGTCACTGGGGCTTGCCCACCAGCACTGTGCCCTGGGGTTTGCTTTATTATTCCTTAATGTCACAACTGCATACTGTGTACTTTGTTGAACTTAAGATATTTTAAATGAGGACAAGATTAATTTACCACATTTTCATTTAATTTTGGTAACAAAATACTTTATTGGTACCACTTAATGTAAAAATATAGTGATGCTTTCGTTATCTAGCTTCCATCTCCAAATAAAAGCTAGCTTTAAAAAAAAGGAGTTAAATAAAAATCATTTATCTCAAAACCAAGCCAAAATCTACCTCTGCAAATTAATTAAGTTTCCTAATTTTAAATACCATATCCATGGTCTTCACAATAAATGTGTACAAAGGAGACACTGGCTTTTCTTATTCTGCAGAAAGCACTTTATACATTTTTTTAAAAAAAAAAAACACCTAAATATTACCCAGCTAGAACCCTTAATAATTAGTTATTATGAAATTGGATTCACTTTAGCACCTAGAAATTTGGCATTTGTAACATCTGTAAGTGTATGACTTACTGAAAAAAATGACCTTTTCTGAGTTTTCATAAGTTATATACAAATAGTAGGTGCCCTTTAAAAGTCAAGGGCTGAAAAAATTATGCATGCCTTTTACTTCGTCTAGTAAATGGCTCAATGATAAAATATCCATATGATAAATACTATAGTACAGTCCTATCAGAATATAATTTCTTATTCCTCTGGTCTCATTAATATAATTTATACTTCAATTAAAATAACAGTCAATCTGTACATAATTTTTTAAAGTACTCCATAATTCATATTTCTATCAGATTATTTTCCTTCCCTTTTTTCAAATCAGAGTGATCTTATTATACAATGCATTAAATTGCTTTTTTTCCAATGAAATGCCTTCAACTGGAAGTATAATACAAATGCAAACACAGCTGTGGCAAAAATTAACATATTATAAAATAAATATACCTGTACCTATGCTAAATAAGACAGTGCAAAACAAAAGCCATACAAAACCATACTATAATGTTTGTATCTTCTATGCCTCTTCAGGAAGGTTGTGATGCCTCTGGCTTATAGTAAGATGATGTTCCCAAACCTATATATTTTCCTGCATTCCAATGTAACAAAATGATTTGTTTAAACGCTTCTTCATTTACTTGTTTGTTCAAAACAATCTAGCAGTTTTGATTATGCATTTTGAAGATGATGATAATATAATGATATATCTTATTTATAATCAAACCATAGATTTTAAACTATGTATGTTGTATCTATTGGCTTAAAGGCAGAGACTTAGAGGTAAAGCAACAGGAAGTTAGGAGGCCCTGATTTCTGACTTCCTGATGGACTGGAGATTTCAGACGTGTCATTTAATTATTCCCTGTGAAAACCATTCTACATGTCATCAACAGAAGCTCTCATTAAAAACTGGAGTTGAATGATCGACTTAGTGGTTAGCAGGTGATATCTGCCTGCAGAGCATGACGAACCAATGTTCTGTTTCCCTGTAGATGTGCCGACTAACACAACGTCAGCCCAGCACCCTGGGCCAATCAGAACACAGGTACCAGGCAGACTATTTCAAACTATTTTGGGAACAAATACCAAATTTCATTTTGTCAACTGTTTCTGCTACAGTACTCTCACAAAACTGGCTTTGCATCCAAACACCTGTGTTTTTTTCTCACATCAAGCTGAACTACAAATAAAATTCAGTAAGAACATGAAAAATAAACAGTTTTTCTCTGGACGAGGCACAGAATCTCGATTTGGATTAAGGCTGAATAACAGTGCTGGTTTGTGGTTCTGACTTCAGTGTGTTGAAGGCTGTCACCCAGCAGCATCACTGTTTGTTCTGTACGCCTGTTTGCGAAGATGTATCTCTATTTCCTCCCTAAAGACCATCATTCCCAGGTGAGAGTGAGAAGCCTCGTTCATGGCTTTGGACTGGATGCACATCCGGTACTGCTCGGGTGTCAGCTCATCTGCACAGTGTTTCTCGTGCCAGAGGTGGAAAAGACCAGGAACTGGAGTCCGAATCACAATGAGATCACCATGTAAGTATTTCCGGTAGAGATGAACATCTTCTCCACCCCAGCCTTTTACTTCCAAGTCGAATCCACCTGCAGGAAGGAACAAAGCTGACACTTCAAGTGTCTGGCAGACACAGCACAAACAAGCATCTTAATGTTAAATGTTCTGCTTCAGCTGAGATGGCACGGTACAGCACTAAGATGACAGCATACGAGGATAACTTCCCGGTTTGGAAATCCCATTAACAGCTGACATTTAGACCATGCATGTTCAACATCAGCTGCTGAGAGCATCCCTATCACAGCAAATATTAAAGAACACTAAATTCTACAGAAAGTCAAAGGAGAAGGAAATACAATAACACCCCCACCACTAATATACTTTTTTTCCTATCCTTCAAGAAACAGGTTTTCTGAGTTACAGAAAACTTTCCATAGGAGAAAACACAAGAAATAGACAAACTTGTGAACAGAAATGTAAGATGGGTGCACAGATGGTGTTATACAGGATTGTTCTTTGGGTCACACTGCCACCATCTTCATGAGTTCAGCTGAGTCTGTTTGCAAAAGACCACCACAGCTCAACTTGCTAACTACTGACCTTCCGTCAGAGGAGCAGGGACGCTTGTGGGACCCTCACTGCAGAGTCCAGCCCCATCTCCCAACCAGCCATATACAATTCTGCCCCAACTGAGAGTGACCTCTGCGAGGACTTAGAAGGACATAGTGTAGGAAGGACTTGGTCATTGGAGATCTATGCTGGATTCAGACTTTCCAGTGTGGCTCCTTTTAAGTCACCTGTGCTCCAGCCTGTAACCCCGCTGGTCTGTAAGGAAGCCTAAACAATTCAATGGAGTGAAGTGGTGGACTGTATCTGGTTTATCCTTGGGGTCTTTGGAGAAGAGTAAATACTACATCTTCTTTAGGAAGGAATCTTAGCAACAGATGGTTTGAAGTCATAAGAATGAACTGGGATTGCTGAAGGAGTTCAGAAGAAAAATAAGGCCCAGGTTTAAATGCTAAGAAATACCAAGTTTTAGAGGTTAAACATAGGCAGAAAGAGGTAAATCAGCAAGAGGCTGAGACGTAAATTCGGGCAAGGGAGAAAACTCTGAAAAATGTGCCAAGACAGTAGCCAACTGAAAAACATATTCAAGGAAGAAGTTGCCAGGCGTGTGTTAACCAATTAAAAGACTTTAATAAGAAGGTGATCCCAAAGAAAAACATATAGTTATCCTCCTGAATATTGGAAGTAGACAAGATTGCTGGGAAAAATTGAGAACTTGGGGGTGGTGTGGTGATGTGGGAGTGTCATATATCAATCTGTTGATTTCATTGGTTAATTAATAAAGAAACTGCTTGGCCTGATAGGTTAGAACATAGGTGGGCGGAGTAAACAGAACAGAATGTTGGGAAGAAGGGAAGTTAGGCAGATGCCATGCCGCTCCTCTCTAGGGCAGACACGATGAAGCTCCAGCCCAAGATGGACATACGCTAGAATCTTCCTGGTAAGCCACCACCACGTGGTGCTACACAGATTATTAGATATGGGTTAATCAAGATGTGAGAGTTAGCCAGAAAGAGGCTAGGACTAATGGGCCAAGCAGTGTTTGAAAGAATACAATTTGTGTGTTGTTATTTTGGGTATAAGCTAGCCAGGTGGCCGGGAGCTGGTGGCAGGAACACTACCTGCAGCTCCTTTTAACAGAATGGCGCCCAACGTGGGGCTCGAACCCACAACCCTGGCATTAAGAGTCCCATGCTCTACTGACTGAGCTAGCTGGGCGGGAGCAGGGCAGGATGAAAAGCAGGCCTGCCCGCAGTTCCTTCAACAGGGTGGGATGGGGGTAAGGGGAGATGGGGAGAGAAAAGTCAGAAGGGGAGGATAGGGAGAGCTTGGGGGAATGGGATGGTTGGGATAAAGGAAGGGTGGATATGGGAGCAGGGAAGTATATGTCTTAATTAAGGGAGCCATTTTAGGGTTGGCAAGAGACTTGACTCTAGAGGGGTTTCCATGGGTCCAGGGAGATGTCCCCAGCTAGATCCTTGGGCAGTTGAGGAGAGGGAGCCTGAAATGGCCCAATCCTATAGCCATACTGATGAATATCTTGCATATCACCATAGAACCTTCATCTGGCGATGGATGGAGATAGAGACAGAGACCCATATTGGAGCACCGGGCTGAGCTCCCAAGGTCCAAATGAGGAGCAGAAGGAGGGAGAACATGAGCAAGGAAGTCAGGACCACGAGGGGTGCACCCACCCACTGAGACGGTGGGGCTGATCTAATGGGAGTTCACCAAGGCCAGCTGGACTGGGACTGAAAAAGCATGGGATAAAACCAGACTTTCTGAACATGGTGGACAATGAGGGCTGCTGAGAAGCCAAGGACAATGGCACTGGGATTTGATCCTACTGCATGTACTGGCTTTGTGGGAGCCTAGCCTGTTTGGATGCCCACCTTTCTAGACCTGGATGGACGGGGGAGGACCTTGGATTTCCCACAGGGCAGGGAACCCTGACTGCTCTTTGAACTGGAGAGAGAAGGGGAGGGGAGTGGGGGAAGGGGGAGGGGAGTGGGAGGTGGGGAGGAGGCAGAAATTTTAATAAAAAAATAAAAAAATAAAAGACTTTAAAAAAGAAAAAAAAAGAAATCAAAGAACACTGGGCATGGCAGTACACACTTTTAATACCAACACTCACGAGGTAGAGGCAGGGGGATCTTAAGTTTGAGGCCAGTCTGAGCTACAAGAGAGCCTGTCTCAAAAAATAAAGGCTGTGAATGGGGTGCTGTCAGGTCCAGTCTTCATACTGAATAAAGTAAAGAAAAAAGAGAGCGCCAGTGGACCTGGCAGTACACATGTTATAAGCTTATTAGCAAAATTCTGAAGAAGTAGAAAAAGCAAAGGCCAACTGTAGTGGATGACAATGAATGGAGATCCTTTTAAAATTGGATTCAAGCTAAACAACTGATGTTTAAAAAAAGAAATTAGTTAATGAGTACTGTGTCTGCATATGTGCCTGCATGCCAGAAGAGAACATCAGATCCCACCAGGTGGTTGTGAGCCACCATGAGGGTGTTGGGGATCAAACTCAGGGCCTCTGGAAGAGCAGCCAGTGCTCTTAATCCTGAGCCATCTCTCCAGCCCCAACAACTGACTTTTTAAAGAAGCAAGGAAACAAAAAAAGGACTTGAAGGTTTTGAACAGTTAAAAACAGTCTTCAAAACAATTGTCTGAAACCCAGTTTTCTACATTCTGTTTCCTTTCAAATTATATGATTTAGCCGGGTGGTGGTGGCACACACCTTTAATCCCAGCACTTGGGAGGCAGAGGCAGGCGGATCTCTGTGAGTTCGAGGCTGGCCTGATAGACAAAGAGCTAGTTCCAGGACAGGCTCCAAAGCTACAGAGAAACTCAAGAAAATTATATGATTTAATTTCCCATCCACATCTAGGCTCTCTATAAAGTTTAGACAATCACAGTTTTACTAAATGATACATGTGACCCTACTCCACCTTTCTTCTTTACAGACATGAATGAGCTGCTCAAATAGGAAAGTTAGTACAGACTCTTAAACTAAACACAGACGGAACTTAAGTGTGGCATTTAAGAAGCTCAGAAAACATCACTCAGTCCTAACAGATAAAAAGCTGAGCAAGCTGAAAAATCAATCATCCTCTTAGATCCTTCTGAGAAGTAAGGTCACAGAGTGAAACTTGGAGAGAGACAGGAAGGCACAAAGAATTAAAAGTTTCTATAGAAGAAATGCCTTCAGGAGCCAGTACGGGGGCAGGAAAACCTACATTTCCCAAATTGCTAGACAGTTTAAGAGTTAGAGACTCCAAGGGGCCTATCCACAAAGGGCTTCATAGTAGAGAGTTTTACCCCTAGTTCCACCAGGTTCTCACAGTGAAAACAGAAGAAAAATCTTTAGATTTTTAAACTCCCTGGTTTCTAGAAAGTGAGGTACAAGAGTCGGGTGGGAAATCATCCTAAAATATACAAGTGCATTCAGATCTCCTAAGGCCTGATATCAGGGGAAATGTCAATTGGAACCTGATCTGCTGTTCTGTTGTTGTTGTTAAGTCAGAGCCGGAAGTAAGACAATATCCACCTCCATCCTCCATCTAGCTGCCCTGTCCAGAAGGAGCAGAGGGAAGAAGGATGCACCAAGTTCTCAGTACAGGTCACAAGTTTACTAGAACACTGAGACCTGAACCAACAACCCAACAACAAAACTCCAACAAGATACCACTTCACACACACTCTATAACACCTGAAAAAAAAATAGGATGACTCAGAGGTTAGGAGCACTGGCAGCTCTTCCAGAGATCCTGAGTTCAATTCCCAGCAACCACATGGTGGCTCACAACCATTTGTAATGGGATCCAGTGCCCTCTTCTGGGGCACAAGTGTACACACAGACACAGTGCTCATATACATAAAATACATAAATAAATCTTAAAAAGAAGATAAGAACACAAACTATGAGGATGTAGAGACATTAGCACTCTCACATACTACTAGGAGAATGTAAACAGATACAGGCCTTTTGGAAAGCACCACGGAAATTCCTGAAAAGGTTAAACATAATTACCTGATGTAATATTTTTCTCCTTGCTGTGACTAATCCCTGACATGAAGCAATTTAAGGAAAGATTATTTTGGCTCCCAGTTTAAGGGTACATCACAGCAGGCATGGCTGCAGGACTGTGAGCAGTTGATCACATTTTATTCCCAGTCAGGAATCAGAGAGTAATCTTGTACTTAGTTTTTTTTGTTTTTTAATTCAGTTCAGGACCTTAGCCCATGGAATGGTACAGCCCACATTTAGCATGGTCTTTCCATCTGAATTAATACAGTTTAGAAAATTCCTCACAGACATGCCTGGGCATGTTTTGCTTCCTTGGTGGTTCTAAATCCCTTCAAGTTGATATTCAAGATGAACCATCATATTATATAACCCAGCAATTCTACTATATGAAGGAGAATGAAAACCATATCTACACAAATATATACACAAATATTCAAATGTTCATAGCAAAAATATTCATAATAGCCTAAATAAGAACAGAAACCAAATAAATATCTATCTATAGACAGAAAAAAATGTAGTATAACCATACAGTGGAACATTAAAGTGCTCAGAAGAAGCAAATCAATGGAAGAAAATTAATGAGTTTGGGGGGTGTGGGGATTGATGGGAAATGGGAAATAATTACTAATGGGCATAATGTTTCTTTTAAGGATGGTAATAGTCTAAATTGATTGGTGATAACTATACAACTTAGGTTATATGTGGGGGGGGTCTTGAATACCCACCTCCGCACCCCCTCAGGGCTCAGAACAGTATGTCTATGGCAAGCGAAGATCTGAGGGTAAATGAATTAACTCACATCCATTGCTTCCACACATTCTTTTTGTTTTGTTTTGTTTTGAAGGCAGGGTTTTTCTGCATAACGGTCCTAGCTATCCTAGAATGAACTTTTGTAGACGAGGCTGGCCTCAAACTCACAGAAATCCACTGCCTCTGCCTCCTGAGCGCTGGGATTAAAGGTGTGCACCCAGAAGTATCGGAACTTCTATGAATTCTTTATTCCTTGGGTAAGGAAACAGTGAGAGAAAGGGGCAATCTCCACCAAGTTTTTAGTTTTTACAGTTAGGGTTAAAAATTTTCCATAGGCAAAATAACGATATCAATATGCATTTCACAATCACAAAAAGGCAGGTAGAACCTGACAAAGCAGCACTCCAGGAGGGGTCAGCATCCAAGGAAAAATACCTGACACTCCAAACCATTAGATAAAGTCACTAAGGGGCCCTGAAACACACCCAGACTTGCTTGTCTGGTAAGGGCTGTCTTCCTATCTTCTTGAAATTCCTGTTTGGTCTGTTAGCAAAGGTAACTGTGGGGGATAGACTCTAAGTAAATTTGACTCTTGAAACAAAGAGTGAATGTTGTCTCTCTAAGGCCACATGGAAGGTCATTCTGTTGCCCATGCAGGAGGAAGTTACACTGCTGAGGTATTTTGGGAATGAATTCCATTTTGAAGGGAGAACTGTCATAATTTCACATGATTTTTAAGAATAGACAGTGACTTTTCCAAAAGACAAGTGTTCCCGCAGCTCTGCTGAACGTGTTCTCCATGTGGAGTGTCCATACTCCCGTGAATTATTCTAATAGATCTGTCAGCTGTACATTTACTGTATAATACTTGTGGGCACACCACAATCTGTAAATCAATATAGTACTCAAAACATTCACAATATTGTTAGTGTACTAAAAATAGTTTTGAAAGACAGTGAAAAAGTCAGGGAAATGGCATTTGTCTTATCATTACTTCTTGTTTTTCCATTATTAAATTATTATAAAGAGACAGAGTGGAAGGACTTAAAAAACAAATGGCTGATTATAAAAGTGAATTCAGTATGGATTAAGAGTATCACAAGAATCATCCTATGGCTTCCAGTACATAGTGGAGATGGAGATGCTAACTAACCTGGGGTCACAGGATCCACTCCTCTGATGTGGGAGGTCCTTCTGTCTATGTCTTTTATTGGTTAATGGATAAAGAACAGCTTTGAGCCCTTGGCAAGGGCAAAACAGAACTAGGTGGGAAAAGTTAGGCTGTATGCTGGGAGAAGGAAGGCAGAGTCAGGGAGATGCCATGGAGCTGCTGCCAGAGTCAGACATGCCAAAACTTTGCTGGTAAGCCACTGTCATGTGGCAATACACAGATTAATAGAGATGGGTTAAATTAATATAAGAGTTAGCCAATAAGAAGTCAGAGCTAATGGGCCAAGCAGTGATTTAATTAATACAGTTTCTGTGTGATTATTTCGGATCTAAGCTAGCCAGGCAGCTGGGAACCAACAAGCAGCCCTTTCGCCAACACTCCTCTTTGTCACTTGGCCTTCTGTGGATATGACTGAAACTGAGGGAAGAGGAGATTAAGCCAGGCCTCCATCGCTTCTCTGGGCTAGGGCTAGACAATTTTCCCAGCTCCCACTTCAGAGATGCCCCCTTCCCTCTGTCTTAATACTGAGGTCAGAGAATGAAAGAGGGCTTCACCGTGAAATGAAAAAGAGGAAGCCTTTGACTAGACACAACAGTACAGTTAGAGAGCTCTGGAAGAGCACTCCAAACAACTGTAACACAGTAACATGCAATCAAGTGTTCTCTTAGAACAGTGTTGTTATGGTAGAAGTAAAAAAGTGTGTTGCCCGAGGGATAGCAGGTCCCAGGCTGGTGGGAGACAGAGACCTATTAGGTACACCATGCAGAGAAAGTGGGTATTTATTTAGTGGGTTATGGAGGGGAAAGGGAAAAGGGAGAAGAGCAGAGAGAGGCAGAGAGGGAGAGAGAGAGAGGGAGAGAGAGAGAGAGGGAGAGAGGGAGAGAGAGAGAGAGAGAGGGAGAGGAGAGAGAGAGAGAGAGAGAGAGAGAGAGAGAGAGAGAGAGAGAGAGAGAGAGAGAGAGAGAGAGGAGGGGGAAGGAGAGAAGTGGGGAGAAGGGAAAGAGGCAGAAACTGGAAAGGAAGGAGTTCAGGCTAGAAGCAGAAAGAAAATCTGCTTGCCTCAGTGCACAGGGAGGGAGTGGGTGGGGCTTGTCTCTTAAAGGGATAGAACAGACCATTACAGGTGTGTTTTTGTTTTAAAAAAAACTGGTAAATTTAGTTTTTACCTTTATAACCCCATTTTAGTAATCCAAGACATTAATTATAAACTTCACTTTACCTTTCATATATAACCCTTACAATTTAACCAAAAGTACTCAAATCTGATACCTTTTGGAAAAATGCCACAGGCCTAGAATAAAGACATCAAGTTCTATATCCTTAGATATAATATATACCTACCAACATTCAGGAAATCTGATTGATATTGACAAGTCATCCCAAAGCCAAAATCTCTCCAAAAACCAGAATCCTTTTTATGAACCTTATGACAGAGAAGAAAAAAAATTCAATTTAATTTTTAATAACTAGAAGTTTTAATCAATAATTAAACAAGTCATTTTACAAAAATACTTTGCCTGTCATTCGTGACTAACCAAGGATTATATGCACTTAATTCTGTTGCGACCTTACAAAACAGATACTCCAATCTGTGTGAGCACAGGATCCTACCACTTGTGATTTAACTGAACTTGAACCCTGTGCAGAGTTCAGGCCGAGGTCACTAATAACAAAACAGCAGGGCTCTGACTTCAAAGGACTCATGATAGGATGGCAAGAGTTAAATGTGCATATACACACTCTACCATACTCATCTACACACAGTACTCTATTTAGGTGTTTACCAGCACCCATTTCTCCATCTTCTTTGGTAGAGTTTTGTTCTGGTGATTATTTGATTCTATACAGCCTGTAAGCTTCTAAAAATAATTAATTAATTAATTATTTTTAAAAACAATCTTTTCTCATTTTACGTATCAATCCCAGTTCCCACTTCCTCTCTCCTCCTGCTCCTTCTACCTTTCCCCCACTTCCTCTCCTCCTCCTGCTCCTTATACCCCCCCTTGCCCCATCCATCCTAGGAGAGGGTAAGGCTTCCCAGGGGTAGTCAACAAAGGCCCTCCCCATTATATCTACAGCCTATAAGTTTTAGGAAACGCTTGTCTGTCACAGCAGGGCATAAACACTTTGTACCTGTGAGACAATTTTGCCCCACTTAGTGTAAGTTGATTGCTAACAGGTATGAAGACGGAATTCAAACCAACCAGCTAAAAAGGGTAGACTGTTGGGCATATTAGATCCTCTTACTCTTAGGAGAATTTATAGAAAAGATAACTTGCTCTTTTTATGTGGCATAAGCAAGGGGTCAATAAACTACAGCCCTGGGCTAACTCTTGTCTGCCACCTGCTTTACAAATAGTTTTATCATGACAAAGATACATGGGGTTTTCACAATACAGGAAGAGAGAGCTGCATAGTTACAACCTATTTTGACATCTGTACCCCACCCTAACTCTGATTCTATACATACTATGATGGTGAAGTGAATATGTTCTTAAAATTTAGTTTCTAGAAAAACTCTTCAAATGTTATCAGTCTAGAGAAAATGATTAATTAGTTCTGTTTCATCTCGAAAGTTATTTAAACTTTTAATCCTAGTTGTTAATACTTACTGCATTGGCTGGGCGATGGTGGCGCACGCCTTTAATCCCAGCACTTGGGAGACAGAGGCAGGCGGATCTCTGTGAGTTTGAGACCAGCCTGGTCTACAGAGCTAGTTCCAGGACAGGCTCCAAAGCCACAGAGAAACCCTGTCTCGAAAAACCAAAAAAAAAAAAAAAAAAAAAAAAAAAACTTACTGCATTGATATATTGCTACATGAACCAGGCAGGCTAACCATAACCTAAGTATCTAGCCCCAACAGTCTCACCCCCAGGAATGCCAGGTCCACAAAGGTAGCAACATGGGCCCCTCCTTGACTGTATATAGTAACACACATCTACTATTGCTACAGTTAAGACCTGACCTTTCCTACTTTCATTCCTTTCTTTTCCTCAGTTTCTACGTTTCGGCCAACAACAAGCTATCAGTTCCGTGTCTAAATAATACCTAGACATCTATGCCATTAATGCCTTTTGCACAGCTATAACTATACCCCCGCTGCAAAAGCCGTACTTGCTGCTTCTTGCCAGAGTTACAGTCTTTCTTCTCTCTAAATGCTAGCACACACCATACAATACAAACTCCTTCTAGGGATTCCACTAATTCTATGTGACCTAGCCCAGCACTGTGCCTCCATGCTGCCAGCTGTGCTCCTTAGCTGCTTCCTTCCAGCCCTTACATGGCCGTCAACAGCTTCATCCCTGAAATCACTTCAGCAGTCTTTACAACTTAGTTTGTTTTAATCATGCTTATTATATGACTTTATTTTTGTCTTTCCAGAATAAAGATCTTGTGAGCAAGGGAGGGTTATGAGTGCTGTGGTTCTCAGAAAAATACAGTGCTTGGCACAGAACAGTCCCATACTATTTTAGAAGAGCTCATATAACAGAGGCGGTCTGTGCAGTGCTTCAGAGTAACCATGGAGCACACCAGTTGGGCCCCAGTCTGGTTCGTTCCCCAGATACAACAGTAGCACAGCTGTGCTCTCATCTGTCCAAGGGCACCATGAAAGCATCCACCACAAAGGTTGTCAGGAGGATTAAAGGGTTGACACATAGGCCAAATGGAGCAGTACCATGCACACAGGAAACGGCATGTAAACATTAGCTGCTATTACTATCTAGGCACAGTGGTACACACTTGTGATGCCCAGTACTTGGAAGACTGAGGCTTAAGTTGGAGGCCAGCTTGGGTTAGACAATAAATTCAAGGCCAGCCTTAGGCTATATAGTAAGATCCTGTCGGAAGGAAGGAAGGAAGGAAGGAAGGAAGGAAGGAAGGAAGGAAGGAAGGAAGGAAGGAAGGAAGGAAGGACAATAAAACAACAATAACAAAAAGTCATCTGGACATATACCCATGTCACATGTCTTATTTTTTGTTTGTCTGTTTGTTTGTTTTCAAGACAGGGTTTCTTTGTGTAACTAAGTGCCCTGACTGTCCTGGAACTTGTTTTGTAGATCAGGTGGGTCTGGAACTCACAGAGATCCACCTGCCTCCGCCTCCCGAGTGCTGAGATCAAAGGCGTGCGCCACCACTGCCCAACTACACATTTCAGTTTCTAATGTTCCGTTTCCTCTATACTTACACTTTGGTATTTATTTACATTTCATGCCCTACTCTTGGTATATAATAATCACTACAGTAACTACTATTAAATTTCTTATTAGAGTTTTGCTTGTGTTTAATGTTGTCAGTTTACTGCTTGCTATTCTAGGCTCTGATTATCTGCTCGGCGGAGATCCCAAGAGTAGATATTACTGATATCAGAGATGAATCTGTTCAAACCTGAACCCAGAGAGCTGGCCTATGTTCCCAAGCCTCGCATGCACGGCTGTGATTTTTAAAAGAAGTAATTTCTAGTAAAAGTTGACTAATTATAGTTGTGAATTACTGTCAACTTTTAAGTTTTCTATTATATGTGGTTATTGTTTATTTTTAGTATCACTTTAAATATTAAATAGATGAAGTTTCTGTCTCAAATAAAGAGACTGAGTTTACCGTTTTTAATGACACTGAATTTTAAGAAGTTATGGTCAGGTACTTTGCAGGATGCCCCTCACGGCGAGTTTGTCTGAAACTTTTCTAGAGATTCTCTTGAGACTATAAGTGAGGTGCCCTATCTCTTGTATCACACACACATGGGATACACGAGATTGTTGGTGATGCTATCCTTCATCATTTCTCCTTCTATTATCTGGGTTGTCAGGCTCACACAAGTGCTTTGACCTGAGTGAGCTCACCCTCCAGCAGCAATCTGACGTCATCTTACATAAACTTCTTAAAACGTATGTCTGCTAACTTGATCTCATTTTGCAATGCTCATATATCCATTTTAATTATGAATTAATATATTTTTATTCACAATATATTCATATGATAACAGGCTTCATTATGACATTTTCTCACAAATAATTTGTTTGGATCATATTCACCCCCATTACCCTCTTCCCCCACCACATCTGCCCATCCTCTTGTTTTGTTCTGTGTTTTCTTATCCTCCAGTAAGTTTCACTAGGGTTGTTGAGGACGGTAGATGCAAGGTGATTTACAGGAGCACAGGTACCCTGTCAGTGGCTGTACTACTGAAGATGTCTGTCCTTCCCTAGACATTCATTGTTAAAAGTCGGGGTGGGAGATTAGGTGGATGTGAGTGATCATTTGCCGCTTTGCTCCTACTTGTATATGCATTCCTAACCAACACTGGCCTACACATAACATAAGGGACAGGAACTGTGTGTGTGTGCTCACACTTGCTCTGTACTATCATTGCACATGGTGAATGAGGCACGGGAACACTATGTCCTAGCTTTACAACACCTCTATAAACCATATCTTTTCAAACACTAAGCGCATTTAACATGAAGAAAAAGCTTATGTAAGTATAGCTTAGGCAATCACTACAGGACTTGATGCATGCATGGCATTTGCCTTTCATGACTTTCTACATCATTTCCAACAGCCTACTACTCCCTCAAAGTCGTTCGCAAAGCAGTTTTAATTTCTAGTTAGTGGAGTTTAAAAATTAATTTTAGTTTTAGTATTACTAAAATAAGTTGGCAGAAATGTGACTATCCAATCAGTACCTTCTGGAACATGATGGCTTTTCTTGTGGCTAAATGTTTTCTCCTGTCACTATCACTTAGTTCTAAAGTAACATAAATGAAGCCTTTTGATGGGGGTGGGAGTGCAAATGGAAGCTATGCATGCAAGTGCTATGGAACTGTGCTTGAAACAGCTATGTTTTTAACCGAAACTTTCTTCTACTTGTACAACAAACACAAAGGAAACTAGAAGAGATGATTGAGGCCTTCATAACCAAAGACATAAAGTCTCACCAGCTGCTGCTCCACTGGGGGTGGCACATCCTGGTTGGCATAAACGATGGCAGGATTGTAAAGACTGAACACGACAGGATAAAACACCTTTTTACCTATAAATAAAAATACATGCTTATTTCACACAGAGAAGTTACAAATGAAGGACTTGTATTACTATATTTTTATCTTTTACTTAGGATAGTTTTATCAATACTGAAGATACAGAATATCATTGTCTATTTTATAACACGTAATAGGTCAAACTATGAAACTGTAGCTGCAAAATAACAGGAAAAAACACATTAACGGGTGTAGCATGCTTATTCCTTTCAACTATGTGGAGGAGCACAAAGGTGTTCCCTCAGGGGACCCGTTTCATTGCTCGTTATCTTCGTCTATTCGCAGTAACAGATATAAATTAGCCTCTCATAAGCACCAAGAAATTCAGACATTTCTGCTCTTCACTCTTCAAACAAAGTCAATAAAAACAGTAAATACTTAGAATATCGTGTGAAGCATAGATATATAAAGAATAATAAAACAGAACTGCAGACAAATTTAAACCAAGATCTGGGAAAGTTGATAAAACCTTTTCATTCAAACTGATGGTACTCAAGGACCTTACCATCTAACTAGGCCATTTGCCCTCACTAAAGGAGCCCTTGCTATGACTGGCAAAAGCATCTTTGTTTTTTATACTTATAAATTTACAAATTTCTTTTATATCTACAATGTAATGCAATGTACTGTAAATCACTTTAAAATGCATAATCTGGAGACCAAATACTACTTGTACACAGACTTCTGCATGCCTGTGTAAGATGTGTGCATGAGTACATTTTGTGTGTTTGTGTGTGTGTGTACTCATGTGTGTGTGGGGAGGGGTACATTAAACTCTCCCCTCTACACCACCTCTGTGTGTGACTCTTTCTGACTTGAGTCGCTTACTTTTCATTAATTTTCAGACCTCCTTCTTTTGTGTTTCCTTCCTCTGCATGCCTCCATAGCCACTTTAGGGTTCTAGGCATACTAGGCAGGCATCCCACCACTGAGATCACCCCAATCGACCCTCTGCATTTCTTTATTTTCCTTCAAAAGAACCACTGGAATCTGACTTCAAGAAAACAAAGGATTTGAACATCAGAGGCTCAACATTTCAATTCACTATTTATTGTTTCAATTAAATCATGCCTAATGTAACTTGTAAAAACATCCTAAGGTTTAATAAGAACTTGTTTTCCCTCAAATCAATGTGTCTCGACACTGGCAGGCAATGATACTCCATTAAGCTCAATGCTCAGTTCGTTTAACAGTGTTTTACGCACCTGGCTCAGCATTTAGCCGGCAGCTGTTAAGGAACTCGGCTGAGAAATATATATCAACATCGCAGAAAAACATCAAGACCTCTCCCTTGTCCCAAGCTCGGGCACCCACATTTAGCCCTCGTCCACGATTAAATTCTTCATTCAGCGAGATCAAGGTGTAATTGTGAAAATTAGACTCACTATGAGAAAAGCACATACAAGAGTTGGTAAGTTCCATTTAAAGTTTTACAATGTCCTTCCTTCAACAGAACTGACAAAATATATTTTATATTTCAAATAACTTACTATGTTGGTTATATATTCACACAGGGTAAGGAACTCTTTAGCTTCATGTGTTTGTTCATTATGTTCATTATGCCCACATTTGAAGTCACATGCTAATGGTATGGCATTTTAAAAGGCACACTGCCTTCTGAGATCTTAAAAATGTACCATGAAAGAAACAAAGAGACAAGGAAAAAGAGCCATCGTTTCTGGTAACTAATAATTTATTCTATATAAATGATGCACCCAGATTGCTCCTCTAGCCTCTTTCAGGTCCTCAGACAAACACTCCTTTGTCAGAGGGCTCCTCCCTGATAGCACATAGGAAGCAGACTCTTTAATCTCTATCTTCCTCTTCTGCTGTTTCCCTCAGGATCACGGGGCGTCTTTGTTTGGCTACCTCCCCACACCATCAAAACGGATTATGTTTTCATTACTATGACACAGTGCCCTCACAGAGTACTAGTTCAATAAGTATTTCGCTGAAAGAACGAACAGTGTAGGCTTGTGCCTACAGTAACCAAATGATGGGGAACTCGAATTAACCTTGGTAGGATCCTAAAGTAAATGGCAGGTAAAAAGGTTATTTCAAACGATCCTCAGAAGCAAAGAAAGTAGCTGGGTCAGATTACACATACGGAAACGATGAGGAGAGGGTCACACCAACAACTGTAAAAGAGGAAGAATGGGAGGAAAGCTAGACTGAGGAGACCTAGAGGAAAGCAAGACCATCCATTTCAGGTCACACAACTTTGTTAGTACCTTACAGGGAAGGAGGAGTCAGCAGGGTTTTCTGCTAGGACAGTGGTTCTTATAGCGAAGCCCTCCAACCTGAAGCCTCCTGGTAAGGCATCAATCAGATGGTAAGCTCTAGAGATACACCTCAGAGTCACTGACTCAGATGGAAGCAAGGGGTGGAGTTAGCGTCTATGTTTTAAAGAGTCCACTAGGTGCCGCTGGCACTGTTGCTAGAGATCCACTGAACAGGGCCGTATGTGAGGACGGCTGCTCTCATAACAGTGCAGCAAACTCGTACCATGCATGGAGTGACCCCAAGAGCTCTGGGGAACCAGACCCTTCTCTCCATCTTATGGTATACAACTCTCTCCCTTCTTTTTGAGAAACTGCCCACTGCCAGCCTGGATGCCCTCATCACAGACAATCCCCCACTCTACTTACTCCAATACCAGTAATTTCCTAGGGGTAAGGACTAGGCTCATGTGTGGCCATCTGTGAAGCCTCCACTCCTCTCAGCCATAATGACTGAGTAGTTCAAGGGTGAGCAAAACGTTCTTCCCTGGGATTTTCTTTACTGAAACTTTCTGATGATAAAGCTGAGAAGATGTAAGTCCAGAGCCACTAACAGCTATACCCCACCATGTGGAAGAAGCCAACCTGCAGCAGGCGAATAAAGTCAACATGCAGAAAACAGACAAGACCACAAAAAAGTCTTCACGGTATTTAAGTGTCTGATACCAGTCCTTCAGGTCCCAAAGTGATTTTGGTTAATTTCTTCTCCGAATTTATTTGTAATAATCCTGTCATTTCTGGGAGATACCCAGGATTCTTTGGTGTTACTCATAATATCCTTAAGCGGGCTCAGGTTTCTAGAGTTTTCTATAGAGAAATCTTGACAACACAGGAAGGCGATTCAGTGATACTCCAGGGTAAATGACTGGTGCTGCTAGGTGGCTGAAAAGCAGTAAAGAGGGAAGTGGGGCACGCAGGAAGTGAGAACTGGGGCTAGGTAGTGGTAGGAGCAAGGAAGGGACACAAAAAGAGCACAAACAGAAAGTGACTCACCAGAGATAACTAGACATAAAGAGTAAAAGACCCTGGCTCTCAGGCGTTAGGCCCAGGGCCTATGAAAATGGTCTGATTCAAGCTGAAAGAGGGCCACCATGATGTGGGGAGGGAAAGATGAGTCATATTTGTTCTCCAGGGCTGTGAGAGCCCTTGCAGCACAGGGACAGGGCTTTACCCTCTCAGTTATGCTCACTCTTCCAGCTGCCCGAGTCAGAATCCCAACCACATACCTGGACATAGTAGGGAGGACCCAAAAGAAGTTGGCTCAATAATTCAAGAAAAATGGCTGCTCACAACTAGCAAAAAGGTAAAAAAGCCATGAAAGATATGCAGTTTACAGTGTAGTAAAAACAGACAACCAACCTAATAGTAGACAGCATATTTACATTAAAAATAAAAAACATTACTCACATGACATTTTTAAAGAAGGAAGGATTAGCTACCACATGTAAAAGAACCATCAAAGGGGGTATCAGGAAGAAAGGCTGAATTTGGCAGTTGAGTCTTACATTTGCGGCCACAATTTGTATAGAAAAATTTCATCTTAAAGAGTGAAAAATTATTAAGGAATTTACCAATTCATTCATTCAAATCTGAGCATCTACTATAAGCCAGGTACTGCAAGAGTGACTGAGTTACAGAACGACTCTTCCAGGAGGTTTGGCTATAAAGAACAGAGACAAAGCAGTATGTACTGTGTGCTGCAGAGTCAGGTGGGGTCTAAAGATACAGGAGACCTAAGTGCCACCGAGAGGGAGAACCATGGGTATAGGAGGGAAGAAAGGTGAAGTAAGTTCAGACAGTATTAAAGTAGAGATTAGATTTTAAAAAGGGAACAAGATACAGCACGATATTCTGATCACCCCGGACTGCCTGCTAAGCAATTAAGAAAAGACGGGCTTTAGAGTCACACGTGAAATGAAGAGCTTACTACCATTACCAACCACCCATGTACACATGCTCAGACAACTTTACATGTGTGTGATGTATAAGTGTATATGTATGATATATATGCATGTACATATATGTGTTCACACTTGTATATGTGTGCAAGTTCATGTCAGAGAACAATTTTTTTGTTTGTTTGTTTTTTGAGACAGGGTTTCCCTGTGTAACAGTCCTAGCTGTCCTGGAACTAGCTCTTGTACAGTAGACCAGGCTGGCCTCGAATTCACAGGGATTCACTTGCTTCTGCCTCCTGAGTGCTGGGATTAAAGGCGTGCTCCACCACGGCCCAGCTAGAGAACAATCTTGGGTATTACTTTGCCCTCCATGTTGAGGCTGGGTCTTTGTGTTGTCACTACACATGTCAGCTGGTCTGTGAACTTCTGGATATCCTCCTGTTTCTGCCTCCTGTCTTGCATAGCCATGGAGTTACAGATGTGTGCTGTCAAGCGTAACTTCTATGGCTGTGAGGACTCAGGTTCTCAGGCTGGTGCAGCAGCACTCTCTGACTGAGCATCTGCTCACGCAGCTATCTAAATAACTAACACTCAGACCCTGAAATTCGCATCTGTATACATGCTAACTTTTGGCATGCCCGTGGCTCACCAACCTTGTGATAGATTCTAGGATAGACTTGACTTTAGATAGTCCTTCTTTCCCAAAATATACAACAGTGAGATGAATCCTCTTGTCTTGATGAATGCAAACATCTCTAAGAGAATTAAAAGATAAAGTTTGTTCAAAAAAACATAGCAGGTACAACTTATTAAAAAAGAATCACGTGACATTTTGGCAAGAAAATGAATAAGACACCATCAATACCAAATGAAATCAAACGCACCATTAAGTAAACATGAAAGTGATGATCCTGCCCAATTGTTGAAGGCACTACAGCAAAGGCACATGCCTGTGTGTCAGTGAGGACAACCCTTCTGGGAGCCATGACTACTTTACTGCCATATTTCAAAACATTTCTGGAACATATGCAGTGGGATTTCTTTCAGTAGCAAATTAAAAACTATTTAAGGAAGTATGCCCAATCAGTTCAGAACCACATAAATAAATGTCTCAGATCAAGAAACTGCTCTCAAATGGAACAATTCAGAAGATTAGTCAGCTGCTGGCACAGTGTTGATTGCACCTGCCATCAAGAATGGCTGCCATAATGTAGGTCACCCAGTAAAGAGGACAATGTAGCCTCTTAAAGCAATGCCAAGAAAGCCATTTTTTAAAAAGTTGTAGGAAATCATATCTCACAGGAGCTATTTCAAACAGGTAAAACTCAGAAGTATGGTTCCTGGATAGTATACCAGAGTTAACTAACTTTTACATATGTAAATAAAGATTAGGCTCACAAAGAACTAAAACTGTAAGTTAAAACATGGCAACTGTTAAGCTGAAACAAAAAAGCGGCATTTTCCTTTAATGGTCCTTCTACCACACTTAACACTTAGCATTTTGAAATAGCACAATAAGCACTCTGCTTCCTAAGATGGAATGTTCTCCTACTTTTAGTTGAATGTTTGCATTTTTAAGTTTATTTCAATCTTACAATTCAAATGGCTCTCAGGAGATTTTGCTGGGAGAGGGAAACATTCTGGGTTTTCATTGTAGTGGTTTGCTGGTTTACCCATTTCTCAAAAGCCATGAAAATATGACGTAAGCTTAAAATATCCTTTACATCATCTTTAGACTTATATGGATTTTTATTATACATAAGTTTGGCTTCAATATAGTTAGGTTTTAAAAGGTCAACTTATTGGAGCTGGTGAGATGGCTCAGTAGTTAAAATCCCTGGCTGCTCTAGCATAGGATCCGAATTTGGTTCCCAGCACCCAAATGGAGGTTCACAACCATCTAGAACTCCAGTTCCAGGGGACCTGATGCCTTTTTCTGGTCTCCATGGGCACTGCACACATGTGGTACACATATATACATGAAGGTAAAAACTCATACACCAAAATAATCTTTTAAAAAAGTTCAGCTTATCTTAAATTCAAACACACAGTCATCAAATGGAGTTTCCAAGTAGCTGCCACCTTCAAACTGTCAAGAAACTATATATATATATATATATATATATATATATATAAAGAGAAATCTAACAAAATCCCTTAAGGCCTATAAAATCATTCTATAATGGTAAGTAATCATACTTGGTGAAGATTAAGTAAACATGGACAAAATGTGGTATTTAAAGAACTTAGCCACATCTCAAGTCCAGAGTTACCTGAAGTTCTGCATGAACTGTGAAAACGCTTCAGTCCTTTCAGCCAGTGGCACAATGATATTAATAACTGATCTCGTAATGTCAATCATCTCATTCTTCACTTTCATGAGTGGTCCAAAAGGGCGGAAGAGGGTTACATGTCTGTATTCCATAAGGTCTGCTTTCTTAAAAAAGAGTTCATAGTGTGTGCCTTTATCTCTCTCAGTGCGATAATAGCCTAAAGAAAAGAGTTTGGAACAAAACCAAGTTATGTCAAAGTTTAAATTCAACAGAAATACAGACTTCACTCGGACAAGGACTGAGAATATTACACCAGACTGTAGCGACTTTATCTATTTGTGAAAACACCTCCTCCTACGTACAGCCAGAAACAACTACTCTTGGGAAGAAAAGGTTTACAAAAGAAGTTTTTTTTACTGTGGTACATTATTCAATCCACAAAATAACATCCAATAGTAATTATTCCTTTTTACACACAACTTTTTCCCCTTAATACCCCCTACTGCCATAGTGCCAACAAATTACTTTTGTGTTATTAAAGTCTGAGCCCAAGAGTCAAAACTTTTATTAGTTGGTTCAACTCAACAAACATGAATCAAGTACCTTTGTGTTAGTCATTGACAATACAGAGACCATGTGGTCTCAGTATGAGAAGGGTCAGTCTAGTGAGGAAGACAGAAAAATAAAGTGACAATATACTGTGTAATATGTGTATGTGTATGCATATATGTATACACATATGTATATATACACATGCATATACATATAAACACATACATATATAAAAGTCAGACAAAGAAATATTAGTATAGATTTCAATACAATGCATGAGGTATGTTTAGGAAGACAGTATGAAGACTGACTGTGTAATATGAGTTTTAAGTGTAACACTCAGGAGCAAAAACGTTAGACTTACCCCAACCCTCCTAAGGCTTACAGTCTAAAAAGAACAACCAACCAGGATATGGGCAACATCACATAATGCAGCAAGTCCTGTGACAGAGGATGCATTATAGAGGTGACAAGAACACACAGAAAGCATCACTATTTTAAGCTTGAGGTTAGAGGCCATTTCCTGGAAGGAATGACATTTATACCAAGGCCTGGAAGAGGAACAGAAGTTGTTTAGTGGTTGCCAGTAACTCATTTAGGAGAGAGACAACCATGGCACAGCAGAGAAAAAGTAAAAGACAGACTATTTCAGGCAAAGAAAAGTCCTTAAAGTGACAGGAGCTAAGGAAAACTATAAGCAGAAGGGGCAGAACATACAACTGTCATAGAGTGAGTATGAGAATATGTCATATGCTACTTAACTATCCTACTTCTCTCCAGCTTTCAAGTCTACTGCAAAATACAAAAAAAAAAAAAAAAAAAAAAACCAACTAAGCTTTCCAGAAAGTTGGAAGAATTTTAAGAAAAAAAAAAATACAGCAGGAAAAAAGAGGAGGCCATATGAAGATGGTAGCTAAAATGTCCCAGCAAAGCACAATGCCTTGCCTGATAGACGTCAAGAGCCATACAAGTGACAGACATGAAGATCCGGAGTCAAACAGAATGAGGGATTTTCTTTGCAGTTAAATATTTAGCAGTGAGCATTAATATGGACACAGGTAAGAATGTACAATTATATGTTTTTAGAGCAATTAACAAATATCTAAGATTTTCATGACCTTTACGTTTTATACCATCTTATAAAACATATCCTGGGGCTGGAGAGATAGCTCAGAGGTTAAGAGACCTGGCTGCTCTCCTAGAGGGCCTGAGTTTGATTCCTAGCACTCATATGGTAGATAACTGTAACCAGTCCCAAGGGATTTAGCCTTCTGGTCTCTGTAAGCAGTGCATGCATGAGGTGCATTATACACGCAGACAAAACACCCATACACATAAAAATAAAGACCCCATATCCATTTTGCAGTCTGTATTATGGAAATGTACTATTTCCTTACATTTCCAAATGTAAAACTAAGTATTCCCTTTGATGCTGTGACCATTTGCTTCTCTCAAATGGAAAAATATCATTAACCTATTGCATTAGATTTTTTCTTCCCTTATCAAATGTTTTTCAAATTTTGAACCTTAGTTCATACATTTTTACAAACATAAGAGGAACATCAACACCAGATAAGAGAGGAATGCAAATCACATGGCTCACAAGAGCCCTTCAACTTAATATTCTTATATTTAGGCTTAGATTTATTCTGTTTTCCCAACTCTTATTTTTATTATGACCTCATTTTAACTTCTTCCAAAAGTCATTTCAAATTTTTGGTGAAACTAAATGGATAAAAATGTAAATGCTTTAGTACTGTGGCAATAATTGATATATTAGCATATGTTACTAGCATTCCATCATACTAACCCAAGAATTTATCAAGATATTAAAAATTGTTTTTATATTTGTATCTGTCTGTATGCACATGCACACACGCCACAGCATGGGGGTAGAGGTCAGATGACAACTTGCATGGATCTTACCAACATATTTTTCATATTACCTTCTATGAAGTCATTTTCATTAAATATCAGTTTCTCTCCAAGAGGGCCCTCCTCATCTTCCTGTTCATCATCTTCATCAGGATTATTAATGACCTCCAAGCCAGCTTCAATAACTTCTACCAATTCATCTCGTTTGTCTTTCCTAACTGGCTTTTCTTCAGGATGGCGAGTGAGACCCATTTCCAACTGAAATACTTTCATTAAAGTAAAGCTTTCAAAGGGAACGACTCCATACTCACTGGGTAGTTTGGCTCCTATGCTAACTTCAGCTCTGTCGATCTGAGAATGAAGAAACTCTAAGAGATCACCAGGTGTCTGCTCTCTGTTGCCTTGATAGCCTATGCTGTTAGCCCCTATATTCTTTTTCTCTTGCAATGATCTCATCTTCTCACTCATTTCTTGTAGTTCTTGCTTTAGCTGGGCAATTTGGCGTTTCAGACTGGTTGCCCTGGTTTGGTAATGTTCTTCTTGCTCCTGCAGGAGGGCCTGGTAATATTCTTTACCATAATTTTCTCTAACAACACCAGGAAGAGATGCATTTCCATCAGTCTGAGGGGCACATTCCAGGAGGTACATAAATAATACTAAACTGAAGAGCAAAGCAAGGCCCAACAGCAGCCACTGGGTCCGGCTGTGAAGAATCGGTCCTCTTCTAGACATTCTTACTACTGTGTGTTTGCCCAACAAGACAAGCTCTTGGCTTGTTCATAACTTTAGAAAAAAATATCAAAAATTAAAAACAAGATTAGGATTTCCATAAAAGGTACCCAAATGAACTCTGCTGTAGTTTAAAAAGATTCTTTCTTCAGCAGTCATGACTACTTGCAGAAGTGAGAAATTAAGTATATTTCCTGTATTGTTACCATGACATCCACACTAAGCAATCTGATCTATAAAGTCCATTATATGGGTGGTGACTTTTCTGAAAGAAACAGATCAGAGTCAATCAGAATTTTGTTTCTTTAAGTATATCAAATTGCTGGCAGCTATGTTACTACCATATGTAGAGGTCCAGGAAGGTGCTGATACAGTTTAGAGAAAATTGGTAAGCACTGGAGAAAATAGAAAAATACCATAAAAGATACTAAAATACTGTGTATAAAACTTTAAACCCATTTGTTTATATCCTCATTACTTCCTGGATCAAAGAAACATCAAAATTATGTTCAGCTTTTTTACACAGATTCTAATGAGATCATTTTAAAATCATGCTCCTTATAACTCTTTATTAACACACCACTTTCCAACTAGAGCATGTAATATGTGGGAACTGGATTTCTGTATGTAGTTTTTATTACAGCAATAATGATTTACTGCAAGAGAAAGCTCCTCCAGTTATACTCACTATAGCTCACCAATTTCTATTGCTCAACTCAACCAATCTAGGAAGCCTAAAACATCAAGCGGAGTGGGTACAATTTCAAAAGGTCACAGACATCTGGAAAACACATTAAAACATTTTTATATCCAAAAGTCCTCTGGTAGATTACTTGAACATTAGATCATTTTCCACTGTATGACACAGCAAAAGATTCCTTACAATTCTTGAAGATTTGGAGTTGATATAAAGAAAAAAACACAAATGATTTAATTATGTTTGTATGCTTTGAGAAAAACAGTAAATTTACAAAAGTACATGCTACCTTTCATGCTCCAACCAGCTGTGTGAACTCTTCCAGAATAATTCTAAACCAAGGATTACTGACTCTAGAAATAGAAGAGATTAAACTCAGACAAGGGAGGCAAGAAGTCCTCTGCTGCAAACAGAACTTCCATCCAACCAAGTGTTCTAAGCAGGATAATGTCACATGACAAGGGACGTTTCGCAGGAATGCTTTCTCCAGGTCAGCACAACCCTTGAAACTGAGCAGTAGGGACATCAGTCTTAGGTACTTGCTTTCTTAGTCACTAGGAAAACCTGGGTGCCTGCTGCAAAAATTCTGCATTGTGTATTTTTTGTAGATATTTGTATTAAAATGTAGGCAAGATTAAAACTTTTTATGATAGTGGACCACAAATAATAGGCTTAACTTCCCTAAGCCATTTGTTACCTTAGCAAACCAAGTGACAATCAAGTATCCTGAAAAATTTAATTCACTGCGTCTTTTATATGACAATATCTTTTACTATGACAAAATGATTGTAAATATTGTTTAAATGTTAGAGAAAATAGGGGAAATTTTAAATTTTAACAAACTAATTAAAAGACAATGCAAAGCTAACACTAGTTCTAAGAATTTACCATTCCTTAGAAACATAATCATTAACAAAAGAGCCACTTGAATGCCATTACTAAAAAAATAAACTGAGAGGAATTTCTTTACTATGTGCTAGTTATTACTAGCCTACTTGTTAGGGGAAAAGGCTACACTTGAAAGTATAGAAACAAAATTTCATAAACTGTTAATAAACCCAGTGGTGGTGGCATACACCTTTAATCCTAGGACTCAGGAGGCAGAGGGCAGGTGGATTGCTGTGAGTTCAAGGCCAGCCTGGTCTACATAGTGAGTTCCAGGATAACCAAGGCTACACAGTGAGACTCTACAAAATAACATCAACAACAAAAGCTGTTAATAAAGATAGACACACTTAACCATACAATATACTCAAATGATTTTGAGGTAAAACTTGATCATAAAGTAATATATGCTCTATGTACCATATCTTTTTATTAATAGGTCACCTCATAGTCTTTTCCTTTATTTTACATTTTATACAATTCATAATGGGTCACCACTAAAGGTTTATTTTTCAGTGAAAGAGAAAACATGTGTAGCAGTAAGTTTTGCATTGTGATTAAATGTGTGTGTATACATGTATACATATATATGTGTGTATATATATGAGACTTCATGTATAATATAGTAATAATTGGGTTGTGATTAAAAAATCCTAAAAGCCACTAGTTTAAGACCCATTTTTCACATATTCCATACAATATATGAAATATCCTTTCAGAATAGTGCTACTATTAGCTTCTTTTTATAGAAGAAAAATTGTTCAGAAATAAAGAGATTTAAATAAGGCTATTTAACCACTAAATGGAAGCATAAAAACTTGGGTGTTGTTTCTCCATTTTCATAAAATATAGGTTTTATAATATCTATGTGATAATGCTGCAGTTGATTGCTTTCCACTGCAACGAAAGAAAGGATGCTATAATTAATTAGAGTGTGCTTGCATATCTCTATAGCAGTTGTTACATCCTACTTGCCTAGTTCCTAAAAGGAACTCTGACCACATACCACAAGACCAGATTATAACTGTAACAAGCTACTAAGAATCTTAGAAGAACTAGAGATATAGTTCAGTGATGGAGTATTTGCAAGCATGCTTGAAGTCCTAGGTTCAACACCCACCACACACATGCGTGCGCACGTACACACACACACACACACAACTCCCCCACCCCTGTATGCACACATACATGCTGCGCACACATGTTATGATTTCACACATGCACCCCTTTTTGCTATTACATCTTGATTCCATCTTCTGTGCACTGTCTATATGTTATACATATGACATTCACTCACGGTTTGGGGCTAATTCAAACAACCTCTAAACCCAGTGAAGGGTCTGAAGAGATAAAAAAACTACTATAGTGACAGGAAAATGAGATAGTAAAGGTAAATAAGACAAAATCAAGTATTTTTAGAGTTGGTTGAAAGAAATTTTGAAAGTAATCAATCCTAACTCAAAAACAGATTAAGAGACTTCATCCCAAGATGGAATAATAGGGACCATATTTACCTCTATTTTTGAAATAACCAAAATCACATGAAACAGCAGTTTTCCAGATGTTGAACATCAGGAAATGAAGAGTAGTGATCCTTGGAGAAATGAGAAACAAGTGATTACTTGTTTCTTACTGAAACTGTTTCTGATAATAAATATGTATGTGTGTATACTAAGGAAGGCCAGCCTAAGCAAAGCCCAGCAGATTTCCTGAGTCAACAGGATGGACTCGTTAGTCTGAAAAGTTCAAGGCAGTCAGGGTTCAAAACAACTCCAGAGACCTAAAGAGGGTATCCTTTGGGTATTCGGGAGAATGCTTGCTCATTAGTGTAGGCTTATAAAGAAATAAGCCAAGGAAAAGACTATAAAAAACCAGAGGACACAAATCCCAACATTTAAATAGGACCAGGAATAGTACATATGCTCCTAGCAGACAGACTGGAAAACTTTAACTTCATGAGGCATTGGGCATTCAAAAAAGTCTTGGCTTAGTAGAGGAATATAACCAACTTATAAACATTCATCTAACTCCTGCCAACAAATATTAAAAGCAAAACCTAAAAGAATTAAATTGGTTCCATATGATGTCACAATTTTCAAGAACATTTATAGGAATATAAAATATTTAGCATACAACAAAATAGAATTTACAATATCTGACACTCACATAAAAGTTATTCTACTTTAAAAGTGACTATACCAAAAAATGCATAATACATATGGAGCAAAGAAAGGAGTGCAGTCTGTGGGGCTGGGGAGATGGCTGCTTGCTCTTCTAGAGGAGCTAAGTTCTGTTCACAGCACCTGCATGGAGGCTTACAACCATCTGGAACTGCCCATCCTAGAGGGTCTGTCACCCTTCCTGGCCTCCTCTGGTACTGAATGGCACTAGCCCTCTCAAGAGCATGGCTCTGGCAGGTCTTGCCCTTCTCCCCCAATCCCTTTGCCTTGCTAAAAACTATTTGATTACATTCCTAAAGCTAGTCCCCAGGGTCTATTTCCCTTATTTGGCCACTTCCTCCTCCTGCAGCAGACTACCAAGGTCCAGCAATCAAAGTACTGAAATTCAGCCATCAAACGCCCCCTCTGGCTTGCCCAATTAAAATTAAGCAAGCTCATCCTAACATGGGGCTTCCCCTTGTACCTTTATAAACTGCCACTTTCCTGTCAGCCACTGCACACATTGGTACACAAACATATGCGATACAACACTCAAACACGAAATTAAAAATTAATAAAATCTCCAAAAAAATTAATGAAACAAAATGAACTCGTGGAAGGAATACAAGTGAGAAAAACTGGAATTACCTTATAAATACTCAGAGAAGCTAGAAGCTAACTCAGCAGTTAAGAGCATTTGCTGCTCTTACAGAGAACATAAGTTCTGTTCCCAGCACCTATTTTGTGGCTCACAACCACCTATAATTCCAGTTCCAAGAGATCTATGCCCTCTTCTGACCTCTGAGGACATCACACACACACACACACACACACACACACACACACACACACACACGGTACAATACTACATGCAGGTATAGAATTCTATGCCCAGCAAAAAAAACTTTTGACAGGGTTCACTATAGTTCTCTACTCTACCAACTGAGGAGTCATCAGAATAATTTTTGAAAAACAAAGGCAAAATACTTTTATTTGGACATAAAAATAACCTGAAAGAATTCATCACCTGTACTATAAAAAGGAAAACAGATCTATAAAAAGCAATGTGAAGCACTGGTACTGTTAACTACATTGGTAACTGGCTTCTTACTGTACATTTTAAAAGGCTTTTTTTTTGTTTTTCTTTGTTTTTTTGTTTTAGATAGTCTTTCTACATAGCACAGTTGTCCTCAAACTCACTATGTAGACCAGGCTGACCTCAAACTCATGGCAATCCCCCAGTCTCAGTCTCACAAGTGCTGGACTATACATGCCTAAAATACCAGTTTTTTTCCCTTCATTTTGGTTTTTTGAGACAGGGTTAACTTTGGAGCCTTTCCTGGAACTAGTTCTTGTAGACCATGCTGGCCTCAAACTCAGAGATCCGCCTGCCTCTGTCTCCCATGCTGGGATTAAAGGCGTGCACTAGCACACCCGGCTTAGAACCATTGATTTCTTAAGTACTTACAAATGTTAAGTGTTTAGAAACAAAGGGATTGATCATCAGAAAGCAGCACATTCCCACAAATCCTTGAGAGCACCTACTGTGTGCCAAGTACTGTGCTGAGTACCAAGGGCAACAACAATAAGGTGCTTCTGGAGAAAACTATACTCACAGCACTTAAATGTAGGCCAAACAATGGCACAAAATGGGCTAGTCTGTGGCAGAATAAAAACAAGTTCAAGAATACAGTCAACTATTTAACAATTATAAAATCTTGGGCATAATATTTAATCTTTTTGGACTTCTATAAAATGAGGCAGTTTTTCTGGACAGTTATTATTTTTATTTATTACTTTTAATAATAATAATGTGTGTGTGTGTGTGTGTGTGTGTGTGTGTGTGTGTGAATGTAGGTGCCCCTGAAGTAAGGTACCAGACTCTCTGGAAATGGAATTTCAAGCATTTATGAACTACCTAATGTGGTGATGGGAACCAAATTCAAGTCCTCTGCAAGAGTAGGATGCAGTTTTAATCACTGAGCCATCTCTCTAGCCAATTTTCATTCTAAGATGTTATGATTTCCTTAATTAAGAATAAACTAAATATATATGTGTGCATGCACATGCACCCCTTTTTGTGGAACCGATTTAATTAAAATGCATTCACTCTTTCAGTAATCTGTAATTCTTCCTTTAAGATTTTCACTACACAATTATCAATATTAGTGTATAATGTGAATTCATAAGTTTATATAACAGTAGAATAAAAACAAAAAGCAATTTAGGGCTGGAGAGATGGCTCAGTGGATAAGAGTAGTTGCTGCTCTTCCAGAAGTCCTGGGTTCAATTCCCAACACCCACATAACAGCTCACAACTGTCTATAACTCTAGTTCTGGGGAATCCAGTGCCCTTTTCTGGCCTCATACATAGACATGCATGCAGGCAAAACATTATATACTTAAAATAAAAGAAATTTTTAAAAATGAAATAAAAGCAATTTATTAAAAAATAAAGAATAGAAAAGATGAAAAAATTATAGGCATTTATACATGGAATATTTAAATGAAGCAGATAGTTCTTTCTAACACATATAATACCTATAAAATGGCATTAATATATTACAAATTAATTTTCTCAGTTCTTCTTTCTTGCCTGTATAAATGGTTTCATGCTGGATAGCCAAAATTCCAATATCTGTTCTACATTACAAGCTCCTACACTTCCCTGAGCTTGAGCTTCCTCATCTAAGTGGGGATAACTAAAGAACTTATCTTGCAGTACTACTATAACAGTCAGGCAAAACTCAACAAGCATTAAGTACTCAATAACTGTCAGTTATCATTTTATATTATGTAATTTTTAATAGTCGAATCTATCAAGTTTTTCCTACACAACTCTTCAGTTTTAGCTTCTTTACCAGAAATAATAATGCAAAATTAGCATCTTATTTCCCAAGAAGATAAGCAAGTTTCATTACTCTTTTTACAAACCCTTTGAAATGTCAGTTTAATCACAGACAAAATGTCTTTATGTAGAGAGTTCTATACCTGGTCTCTAAGCCAGAGGCAGCAAAGACTTCAGGTTGAAGCCAGTCAATTCCACTTTTGCAGCAGTCACAGACAGCACAGAAACTATAGACAGAGCTGAGTTTCAAGGGCCACTGAAGTCTGAACTTTATATAATCCTCACATCGTAGTGTATTACTTTCCCTAGCAACCCCTCTTACGCTACAGATCAGACTAGCTAGACACAGCAACTCCTATTCTAAAACTCCTATTTATACGTCTCAGCTTTCCCTACGGCTCACTCTCTCTGTCGTTCATGATAGGCTGGAGCCCCTGAACTCAAGTGATCATCCTGCCTCAGCCTCCTAGAGAACTGAACTACAGTTACACAACGTCTAGCTTTAAAAAAGAAAGGGTTATGCTTATAAAATATCATAAAGTAAATGAATAGGATAAAAAAGGTTAAATGTAGCTGGGTGTGGTGACTCACTCTTTTAATCCCAGCACCTGAGAGGCAGAGGCAGGTCGATCTCTATGATTTGAGGCCAGCCTGGTCTACATAGCAAGTTTCAGGACAGCCAAGGCTGTTACACAGAGAAACCCTGTCTTGAAAACAAAACAAAACAAAAAGTTAAACATGAATAAAGGGAATGAGTGAAAAGTCTCTCTTACCATCCCCACAATTTTTGTGTATCTTTCCAAATATTTTTGCCACTACTAAGCATAGTGGCACGAATGGCTTTCATATACCTGACTTTGAACACAGTATTTCAATAACACACAAATCCTTCTAATGGAACTGCTGCCTAAATTCCCTTGAATGTAATCAGTTTCTACAACGTCCCCTGCTCAGGATAAGTTTCCACTATGCCTTTAACTACTTTCTACTTTCCAACTGCTATCTCTTAGATCTGGACTGTTCCTCCAAACTCCATGTGTTAAAGTCTTGGCTTCAAGCCTACGGTGCAGAATCACTACTAACCACTTAAGGAGCAGAGAGGGGAGTTAGGTAATTGGGAGTGTGTTCTTTGCTCTTGGGAGGAATATTGAAGTTTGGGTCCTTTCTCACTCTTTGTTTTTTGGCCCCAAGGTAAGCCACCTATTTTTGCTACCATGTTGACTATGCTGCCACAGAAGCAAAGCAACAGGCCCAAGTGAACACAGCTGAAACTTGGAGAAAAAAATAACCCTTTTGTTCCAAGCATTTTATTATAATACTAGAAAGCTGACTAACTGCCACATTAAAAATTTTTCTCCAGTTTATTAAAGTTTAAAAATTCAGGCTGGGCATGGTGGTGCACGCCTTAAATCTCAGCAGTTGGGAGGCTGAGGCAGGCAGATCTCAGAGTTTTGGGCTAGCCTGGTCTCAAGTTCCAAAACAGTCAGGGCTACACAAAGAAACCCTGTCTTGAAAAGAAAAAACAAAAACAAACAAACAAATAAAGACTTAAAAATCCTTAGCATTACATTTAAATTTCTTAGCTAAATTTATTTACAACTTGGAGCTAAGAAATGTTTTATTGTTTTCTTTGAATTCCATATATATTTTTTCAGAAATTTTTCATTTTGATAGAGTATTTCCTGTATATTCTACTGAATATGGGTGAAATGATTTTGTTTAGAGACAAAGTTCCAAGTTCAAAACAGTCCTATGGGAATTTTTGTTTGTTTGTTTGATTTCTTTTCTGGGATAGAATCTCCTAATGTAGCCAAGACTGGCCTTGAATTCATGATCTTCAGTTTACCATGTGCTAGGATTACACACATGTATGACCATGCCCTGTTACCATGGGCTCTTTAGAAACCTAAACTATTGTCACACAACGTTTGGAAATCTGTTTTCTATTCCTTTATAAATAAACAAAACATTGTTTTGAGAATCTTATAAAATTATATATTTATCTCCACAGTTCATAAATTTTATTAGACAGTATCTAAGTGTGACTTCAACAATATTAATAGTTTTGGTGTATCAATTTACTCGTAAACTCATACACTTCTGCTTTGAGAAATATCCTTATTTTCTTGATCATATTTGTTATCTTCTGTGAGTTGGTAGGAGAGCGACAATCAGGAGCTGACAGTACAGGTAACTATCTTTCCACAGCCCTTTTAAAAGATCATACTCTCAGATCACCCATAGAGGGAAAAAAAAACCCAGAAATTAGAGGGAAGGGTTGATCTATGTTTGCCAGTACTCTGTCCCCTGATGCATCTCTCTCTCTTTCTCTTTCCCTCCCTCTCCTGCTGTGTGTGTGTGTGTGTTCAGTAAGCAAAGCACCTTTCCAAACTTGAGAGTACTAATATTTAAACATCTTCTTCAACTCAATTGCTTCTTGTATTTGTCCAAATTTCATGATCTGACTTCCTACAGATGTTTAGTGATTTTTCTTCTCTATTATGGATATAACTAGACTACTTTAATAAACTCACATCCAAAACTAACTTTATATTAATTTAATTCAATTTTATATTCACACCTAGTACTTGTGTGGCATTACAGTGACTATCTATGTTTTTCATCTTGAAATCTCATGATTCTCCAATGCATTTTTAGTTAGATCCTTCGGTGCTTCATTTCCTCTGACGGCTACCACATTTCCCCTAAGAACCACTAACTTGAGTAACACAGTTATTGCCTAACTGTTATCAAACTGTACAGTCATATCATGGCCTGCTCTAACTGACTTGTGGGTAAAAGATAATTAAACACAACGAGTCTTTGAGAAGATTGTTGCTGGTGCAAAGACAAAATGTAAATAGTAACTATAATGAATATAGAAATGTTTGCTAGAGACAGCATGCCAGGGTGTATCCTTGGCTGGCCTGAAACTCACAGAGATCTGCCTTCCTCTGCTTCCTGAGTGCTGGGATTAAAGGTCTGCACCACCATGACTTAACTTATAACAGCTATACTTTAAAAACCAACCTTTCCTATTGTAATAGTTAAGCACAGCAATTCGGTTACATTTTTAAAAGAAAGAGTCCACGTTAGTTAAGATGTAGTTTCCCCCTACTGGATGTCTCAGTCATTCTACATCTGACAGAAATGTATTCACATACATAGACAAAACTAGAAGCACACATGCTCGCCAACAGAAAACCAGTCACACAACACCGTGGGACCTTACGAAAGAACTATCAATTACCACAGATATGAATGACACCATACCATGAAACATGACAGGTGGCTTCTGAGAATACTACATATTAACTCCATTAGAATGAAGCTCAACATAGATCGAACTAAGGCTGAGGAGAGAAGTCAGACTACAGATGGGGAAGCAGGGGTACAACCTACTTGGCAGAAGCAAAATGCTCTGGAAATGCTCTACAGTTACAATGTGAGGTGTGTAGCAGGAAACACGGGACTGAGCATGGAAAGTCATTGACCTACACGGTTAACCTGTAAGCGTTCGTTGACTTCATGTGTATTTTATACCCCCACAGAAGAAGTGGAGAAGGGAAAAAGGTGATCTCTAAATTATTTGAAACTAAAGCTGGTCGTTTAGCTCCAAATCCTCCAAGCCACATATACCGGAAATCCAACATCCTTTTTGCATTCTTTAGCCACATAATTTTAAACAAGTAGTAGCAGATAATAATACAAACTATTCCTGAACTGTAAGCCATGGAACACTTTTTGTCACTTCCCAAACCGAAGGTGCTATTTTAATACACCTTTAAAAGACACGGTAATCTGCAAAGCTTTAAAAGCCCAGGGGCCTTCAGCGACACGGACTGTCAAGACACTGCACACACATCTCAAAAGCAGGCTCAAGACACCTCCAGATTTAACAAGGGCTTAAGAGGGGAAGCTTTAGATTTGTAACCAAACTGTCATGCAGCCAATACCATCACCGGTGACAAACACAAGCACCGCCGAAGTGTTTGACAAATTACACAGCCACTTGCTCAGATAGGCAAGAATTTCCCAAACTATCTGGCCGTTCTGACAATTCCCCGCTTTTTCAGGCTCCGGGGGTCACCAAGTCCTACTCCAAGAGCATCTTTTTACAGGAGGCCGTTGTGTCAGAGCGAGCCAGGAGGGCTGATGCCAGAGGACGCTTTTAAGCCCGCAGTAAAAAGTTTAGCCACTCAGCAGAGACGATGGCGAGTAGGTTATAAAAACCCACAGCCTATAACTGACACGCAAACCAACGGTCTCTGGCAGCAGCGGTCTCCTGAAACCCGACCAGACCGGGGAGGGCGCGTCAGTGAAGCACCGCGCTCCGCTGCGTCCCGTCCGGGAGGGCTCGTCGGAGGGGACCGGCCGCCGCCCAGAGGCGCGCCAGGCGAGGGCGGTACTCACCGCGCCCTCCGCTCAGCGCCGCCGCCCTGGGGAACCGCTCACCTGGCCAGCGCCCTGCGCTGGCCGGCCCGGCGCGCCGCCGCCGAGCACCGCCACTTCCGGCGCGCGCGAGGAAATGAGGGAAATGAGGGTGTGGCGCCGCCGCGCGCGCCAGCCTTCCACAACCGGGCCCCGCCCTCCACAGCCAGGCCCCGCCTTCCACGGCTAAGGTCCCGCCCCCCATGGGCAGGCTCCGCCCTCCACGGCGGGTCTCACCCTCCACGACCAGGCCCCGCCTTCTACATTCAGGTCCCGCCTTCCACTGCCAAGTCCCGCCCTTCCACGGCTAGGCCTTGCCCTTTACAGCCAGGACACGCCCATTCTTCCCTCTTCTGTCCTATGCCAGGCACAGAAAACCCTACAACTGACAGTGTTGATTCTTCTAAAATCAAACAAACAAAAATCGAGTGCCTGTGGACCTCCAGAAAAGGATGAAAGCAGAAAAACAAGTCCTGCAGGGATTTGGAGTACCAGGCCAAACAGCAGATTAGCTCTGTAGATCCAGAAGACTTGGGGAACAGCGATGTGTAGCAGAGCCCTAAGAGACTACTCTATGTTCTGGGTTGCTATGGTAGGGACCAATAGGTTTCCAGAGCTGTCTGACCATCCACGGACCTAGCTTGCCAACATCACTTGGGCTAGTCATTTCATTTCATCGGACCCAAGGTTATGTTAAATTATGGCGTTTAAGTAGATGAAATTATATAATTTTTAGAAAAACAAAAACAAACCTCTCCTACTCTTGCTGTTATCCTAATGATTGCCCAGAGAATATTCTCAAGGCAGTGTCCACCACAAACGCTAGCATAAGCAGGTGAGCGGCTAGCAGCACAAGGCCCTCGTGTGTCCGGGTAGAATGTGGAGGTGCCAAGGGGCAGCTCTGGTGTCTGTTCCACTCTGGTTCTGTTTTCTTTGCAGGGTTGTTTTGGCAGACTATCTGGACTTAGCCCCTCTGACTCCCGAGTTTTCTCATCTGTTTAGCGGCCAATAACAATAATACATGTTTCCTAAAACAGTGAGGATTAAATGCAATTTCACAAAGTCACTTTATTCTAATTAATTCCGAAATAGAAACATGGAATGTAGGCGAAGGGACACATGGTGCAGAAAAGAACATCTAAAGCTCCCTTTCCCTTTTTTCTAGTTTCAGTCCTATCATACCATCATAGCTGGTTTTTCAAATCTTTTCCCTTTTTCATAATGAATAAGTGTGTTCACCGTTCTGGGCATTGAAGTAGCAAGAACCACAAGAAGAGAGAATGAAAAATAAAATTAGAGATTGCTCATGGAAGTAAACTCCTAAGCAAAGCTCCAGGGCTTCAGAAGGACCATTCTGACTGCACAGGGGTCCACCGAGAAGTGTGCAGTTTGGGCTGGGGCAAGGGTTTGAGTGGTTTCCTTAAACCAGCTACATGATGCTTTTATTTCTGAATTAAACGCTGTTTTACATTTGAAGTGTTTGGAATTTTGGCTGGCAGACAGCAGTTGATTAACTCATGTTTACTGTGGTTTGTAAACGCGTTGAAGTGGATGGATGGCTGAGGTGACTGCCAGGTTGCATCCTATAGAAGCAGTATTCCAGGAGAGATGGTTTGTCGTTAATCACAGATGACTTTGCTGGCTGGCAGTTGTTGCGATACCTTTAGTCCAGATGTTCTCATCTAATGCCGTAAGGGTCTGGACCCTTCTAAAACAGGCTTGCTGACTGAATATCCAGTCTCTTCCCAACTTTAAGATCTCACGCTTCCCCAAGTCATTTCCAAGCTACTATAAACACAGACAGTTTTGATTTCCCTGCCTCCTGCATGGCCCAGGGATAAAGAGCTCATTCGGACATAGACTCCCTAGCCTGTGCTTTCCTGAAGAGGCAGTCTTTTCACCTCCTGGTCCTTTGCACCCACCAGACGAAACTGCTTAAAATAAAAACATGTAGGGATCTTTTCTGTGTTCAGTACCGACCTTCTTTGAGCAGAAGGCATGTTGATTGTGTCGGCAGCTTCCCACTAGTCAGCTCTCTTCCCAGTTAGAAGGGTAAGCACTTGGGCGAAGATTAGCTACTTGTGCGTCTGGCTAAAGTGCCTCTAGTGCACGGGGTTGTCATGCTATTTACCACAAGTGTGAGCACATGACAAGAGTGTGAGTGTAAAGACGCAACGGTTCTCTCCTAGGAGACGTGGACCATGGGAACCTCCAGCAAATGGGGAAGTCTCAGCACTGCTAAATATCCAAGACAAGACCGAAGTTCTCCAAGGGACTAATAGGGTAAATATGAATGGCATTTCATCAGCATGTTAGAGAACCATGAAGCCAGACTGGCAGTTTTGACAATTTTTGTCCAAGCCCACATCTACTATGTGCCCACACTAGACTTGACATTTCATCAACAGTTACTGAGAAGTCCCCAGAAGCCATGTGTGGCATCTGCCTGTAGTCATGGCACTCAAGACGCTGAGGCAGAAGAATAATAATCTGGAGGCCTGCCTGGACTACACAGTAAATTCCAGACCAACCTGGAATACATACTGAGACCCACTCTCAAAAGAAAAGAAATTGCAGACTTCGGGGTTTTTAGAATGTGCCCTCTAGGATCATCTCTGTCATGGACATGCTTGGGCTGGATTTTTCCTGTGGACACTTTAAATTGAATGGGGACTATGATGGAAAGAATGAGACTTCATCTAGAGTTCCTGGCATCTCAGTGCCAAGCACAGCATCTAAGTGGACTTGTGAATGCCCGAATTCTTGCAAAGTCTCCACAAAAGAACTCTGTGGCCCCATTAAGCAAATTCAGATCCAGCTCCTTCTTAGCACACTGTAGTTCAGGAGAGATCCATTCCTAGCCACTTCAAGCATCTTCTTCTTCCCCTTCTTTGCTAGCCCTACAGATGCTGGGTTTCTGGCTCATTCATGTGTGCTTGCTCTCTTCCCTTTATCTTCCTTCCTTCTTTCCTGACCACACCACAGGCAGAGCCACGTGCCTTTCTCTGTGGGGCACACACTGGGAAGCGTGTATGCCTCCCAGCCCTTCATCTGAATCTTTGAATCTTTCCTAAATCTATGGTTAGGTTCATCAGTTTCTAGAGAGAAAATGAACCTCGTAGAAGAAAATGCTGAAGACACTCCAGGTTGTGCTGGCTATCTTTTATCACACAAAGTGAAGTCATTCTCCAAGATGGAGCCTCAGCTGGAGTCGCATCCATCAGGTTGATCTGTGGGGGCGTTTTCTTGATTGATCACTGATGTGAGAATGTCCTGACCACTGTGGGTGTTACCACCCTTGGACGAGTGCTTTTGGGGGTGTCTAGGAAAATAAGTTGAGAGAGCATGGAAAGAGCGAGTAAGCAGCTTTCTCTGTGGCCTCAGTTTCAGTTCAGGGGTCTGGGCACTTCTCTGACTTCCTCAGTGGTGGACTGTGATGTGGAAGTGAAAGACAAACAAACCCCTCTCTTCTCCAAGTCGAATGCGGTCAGGGCTTTATCATAGCAACAGAAAGGAACCACTACACAGGTGTTAAGTAGCAACTTCCTTCCTTCAATTAAAACCTTCCATCACCGGGCAGTGGTGGCGCACGCCTTTAATCCCAGCACTCGGGAGGCAGAGATAGGTGGATCTCTGAGTTCGAGGCCAGCCTGGTCTACAAGAGCTAGTTCCAGAATAGGCTCCAAGGCTACAGAGAAACCATGTATAAATGAATGAATGAAGGAAGGAAGGAATAAACAAATAAATAAAACCTTCCATCTTGGAGTGAGGCTTTTTAAGACACAAGGTGTTTGAAAGGTGAAACATTCCATCCTGCAGGAAAGCTAGTTAAACTCAGGATACAACTCAAAAGCTTCAGGAAGTCCATGAAACTAACTAGATTCATCTTCTACCTCCCTTCTTAAGCAGATATAATCAGTAAAGACTGCTGAAGGATGCTCTCAGACCATCTGGGCTGCCTGGAAAAGGCCACTTGAGCTATCTGAAAAAGATCATCTCCATCGTATTGATCTACCTTCAGGTTGTGCAGTGAGCTCCAGGTTTCCAGCTTTCCTGAGCTAGCACCCATGTTGGGGCAAGCTTTTGGAGATGCAGCTGTCATTGGGTAATTTTTACTCTGGTTAATAACTCCAAAAAACTCAATGGTTATCCAAGTTGGACTTTGGTGGTATCTTTACTACTCTGATCTATTGTCAGTTCCCTTTCTGGAGTGAGTAAACATTTGCTCACGAGTGCCACACAATGCCATGATAGGATTGACTTCTTCCAAATCACAATCTCTTCTACCTTCAAGACCTACATGCACACTCAAATCTAATGTTTTTCTTATAAGAGTTGCTATAGTCAGTTGGGAAGTAGTTGGTGCATGCCCTTCATCCCGGCACTCAAGAGGCAAAGGCAGGCAGATCTCTGTGAGTTCAAAGTCAGCCTGGACTACAGAGCAAGTTCCAAGACAAGCTCCAAAGCTACACAGAGAAACCCTGTCTTGAAAAATAAAGCAAAACAAAAAAAGAGTTCCTGTGGTCAAGCTGTCTCTTCACAGCAGTAGAGACCCTAACTAAGATGCTTGCTGTGCTGCCCATTGTTGTGGTTCATAGACATCACATCTCATCAAGACTGTCAAATGTTTTCCTCCCTTGACATTTACATAGCACTTTCTGTTATTATGAAAAGTAGTCATCAGACCTTTGATTCAAATCCAGTTTGATTCTTCCAAGTCTTGTGTTTAAAAGTTGTGGTGTCTTTAGCAATAGGAACTTGCCTTCAACTTCTCAAGAGACAACCAAGGGGAACAAACATAGCCCACATTGTTTGGGGATTCTCTTGGAATCCTTTTGCCCAATAACTCAAGAAGGTTTCTCATGACTTGTACTGGACACCCCTCCCCCTCCCCAATTAAAACCCCTGTGGTGGTGTGAATGAAAATGGCCCCCACAGGCCCATAGGGAGCAGCACTATCGGGAGGCGTGACTTTGTTGGAGGAAGTGTGTCACTGAGGGTGGACCTTGAGGTTTCAGATGCTCAAGCCAGGCCCACTGTGACTCCCTTTCTGCTGTCTGCTGATCCAGATGTAGAACTCCCAGCTCCTTCTCCAGAATCATGCCTGGTTCGCTTCCAGTTTCAGAGGTTTGGTCCATTGTCATCGTGGTGGGGAGCATGGTGGTATGCAGGCAAATGTAGTGCTAGAGGAACAGCTGAGAGTCCTACATCTTGCAGGCAACAGGAAGTTGACTGAGACACTGGGTGCTATTCTGAGCATAGGAAACCTCAAAGCCCACCCCCACAGTGACACATTTCCTCCAACAAAGTCATACCCACTCTAACAAAGCCACACCTCCTAATTGTGCCACTCTTGATGAGATTATGGGGGTCAATTACATTCAAACTACCACAGGAAGACATCACTAAAAGTACAATAATGATGCTTATGCCTGGGCAGTAAGCAATTGCTGCCTAATTGGACTTAAGAGCTACTTAACAGGAAGGAAGCTATGCCTGGTACCATAATCTTAGTCAGTTACTGGCAATTAGTGAGGTCATAGGAGAACTACTAACGCTACATCCCTAAACCGATAGACTTCCTAACTGCATCCTAATTACCTGCCTTCTATTCACAGATATATGAACCTCTCATTCTGCACTAAGGAAGCTGGTTTTCCAACAGATGGAGACCATTAGAAAGCTTTAACTACTCAAAATGTAGAGAAGTGGCCATGGGGTGATTCATCTACAAAGTCTCCCCTCATTCCAAAGCTCAGGGAAAATGGTGGAAGAGGGGGTGGAAAGACTGTAAGATCCTGAGGACCAGGATGTCTGCTGTAAGACTGAATCTTCAGATGTGACAGGGAAGCTACACCCATGAAATCTCAACAATATGTCTTCTTAAACAAGATCTGGATGATAATACCAGTTGCCATGCCAACGTGGATGGGGGAACTCTCATGGGGCCTCAAACTGAGAGGAGACTGAGCTTGCTCCAACAATGAACATCTTAAATGGTTATTCAGTCCCATGTGGTCAGTCCTAAAAATATACAAGGGACATTAAAAAGACTCCATGGTTGAATTTGTATATTTATTTGTTTATATATAATATATATTTAACAATAATAATTAACAAATAAGAGGCCATGTATTTGAAAGGGAGTAATGTGGGTATGGAAGAGGTTGGAGGGCAGACAGGGAGGGGTAAATCATATAATTATATTTTAATTAAATTTAAAAAAATAAAAATGGACTGGAGAGATGGCTCAGAGGTTAAGAGCACTGGCTGTTCTTCCAGAGGTCATGAGTTCAGTTCCCAACAATGACATGGTGGCTCACAACTATCTAAAATGAGATCTGGTGCCCTCTTCTGGCCTTCAGGCATACACGGAGGCAGAATGCCATATACATAATAAAAAATTAAATCTTTATAAAGATAATATAATAAAAATAGCTTTGCTGGACATAGCAATGATGGTTGGCACTTTTGTGTGTTTGTGTGTGTGTGTGTGTGTGTGTGTGTGTGTGAGAGAGAGAGAGAGAGAGAGAGAGAGAGAGAGAGAGAGCGCACATGCATATCTTGTATGTGTACAGGCCAAATCTTTATACTAAGTGCCTCCTTTTATTGCTCTCTTATTTTTTGAGAAAAGTTCTCTCACTGGTGAGACTCTGTCCTCGTACTTATAAGACCCCCTCACTATCAGTCACTCTGCTGGAGGGGTGCAGCTCAGGGTCAAGCAGAGCATTGAAGATTCAGCCATCAAGATTCACAGTCGTGAGTGGCAGACAGGCAGCGCCAGAGGTTATCCTACTCCTTGAGTTAAGACTCCAGATTACAAGCACCAGGCTTAATCTTAGTGGATGAGATCTGCCCCCAGTAAGCAAAGGTGGGGCAACATTTCTGTCAGCACTTCATCGCCTGACTCCTGCCACCTGCACCTTTGGCTTGTCATTCTGCACAGCTGTCTCCCAGGGCTCCTCTTCTTGGGGTGGTAGCAAATGAATTCAGGTTCCCCATCTTGTGGCTGTCCCCTGTTCTGTTTCCCTCACTGGTAATCTGCACCAGTGGGCTCTCCTGCTGAGCCACAGCCCGCAGTTAGCCACACAATCCTAAGAGAGAACAGCCAGCGCTCTACAGTGGGTGGCATTGCTAAGCCATGGCATTCAGTTGGCAAGGTGGAGTAAACCCATGGTGACAGCTGGCACTCTCCCTTTGCACTAAGGTTAGCAGGACGTCACCTTGTTTTAAGTGAAGGAGTACCAGCACTGTGTTTACGATCACAACTGTTGCACCCTCTCTGAAAAGTATTCACTTCCCCAAGGGAGCATTTGGAAACCAGAAACCGGACACAAGCACTCAGCTTAGAGACAGCTCCCAGACCAAAGGGAAGAACGCTTCCCAGGTGCTTTGTGCAGTAGTTTGTAATCACTAAACAGAAGTCTCCAAGTGAAAGTCCAATTCAAAAATGAATCCAAATTGATAAATATTAATAGCAAAATACTAGGTGGGTTTTCCTAGTAGATGCACCCTCTAATTGTCTCCCTGAATCCACGCCCCAACCCCTCAAATTGCTCCAGTCTGTCGCCTTCCACCAGCTGTCCATCACTTCCTTCTTTTTGTTCAGATCCCTGCCTAGTCCCTGCAAATGCTGGTCGTTTCTTTAAAGGCTCACCCTTCCTATAAGCCACATATGCAGAGAGCTGTAGAATGAGAACCTTGGACAGGGCCAGAGGGACGACTCCATGGCTAGAGGCACTTGCTGCAAAGTTTAACAGCCCGAGTTTGATCCCTGGGATCTACATGATGGAAGAAGAGAAGAGTCTCTTGATAGTTGTCCTCTGAGCTCCACACACACTGCGGCATGTGAATGTGTGCACAGACACATGGCGGGTAAATGTAATAAAAACGTAAAAGGAAAATACTAGAGACAAACTATAATTAAGGATTTTCCTAGATAATACTGGCAATTAGTCATAGAATAACAGTATTTGGCAGAGGAGCAGGCAATGATCCAGGATTACCTGATCTATATCTACTCTGTCATGCAAAATTCTGGAAGGCAAAAGCAGGTGGAGTTGAACAGAAAGGACTCACAGGATTTCCCTGTGTGTTAGCACAGCCCACGAGAGGACTCAAACCATGAGAGTGAAGTCTCCTAAAACTGTCTCTAAAATATTTTAAATTAAAAGACTGGATTATGAGTCAATCATATAGCAAAAAGAGAATATAAAAGATTGTCTTAGTCACTGTTCTATTACTGTGAAGAGACACCATGACCAAGGCAACTTAAAAAGGAAACGTTTAAATTGGAGGTTCACTTACAGTTTCAGAGGGTTAGTTCATGATCATTGTGGTGGGAAGTGTGGCAGCCAGCAGGTCGTCAGGTGTGGCAATGGCTGTGGAGCGGTGCCTGAAAGCCTATATCTGATTTATATATTTCAGGGAGAGAGAGGGGGGGAGGGAGGGAGGGAGGGAGGGAGGGAGGGAGGGAGGGAGGGAGGGGTCATGGTTTGGGCTTTTGAAACTGTAAAGCCCACTCCCAGTGACACACCTCCTTCAACAAGGCCACACCCCCTAACTCTGCCTAAATAGTTCCACTAACTGGGTACTCAAGCATTCAAACATATGAGCCTATGGAGATCATCTCATTCAAACCAACACAGAGATACAAAATAGAAAATGCATTGTTATAACTTTCCGTGTGGAGTTAAACCTGGAACTGGAAGTGTGATTGTGTAATGAAAGAGGAGTGAAGAGATAGCCCCTGGCCTGAGCTGCAACATCAGACTAGGATTTTGAAAGGAAAAAAACAGAACAAAACAAGAGAGGAACCAAAGTAAACTTGTGGCTTTGCACATCTAACAGCTCCATGGCTGTTTCCCACATCTTATCTATTCAACAAGTGAGGCTGTCAGTAGCGCAAATAGGAGGAGTCCTGGGGCATAGAGATATCTTATAAAAGGAACCCAAACAAGAAAACTCCCTAAGGCTGATGAAGTTCTCCAGAGACAGGGAAATTGCTGGTAAGTTACTATGGCCTGTAATACTCAAGGAAAATTAGCTATAGACTTGGGCGGTGGCATTGTTTTCTAGGGCACAAATCAGCGGACACAAGGACAACAGCCATTTGAGTCTCTCAGTTCTGGAGGTCACAGTCTGACAGGCAGGTTTCACTGTCTGACTCCCAGGTTCTGTGGAATGCCTGAAATTTCCTCTAGAGGTGTTTGCCATCCCTTGGCTTCCCTTGGCATGCTATAGATCTCCAATGCTCCAAGCACACCTCTATCTTCTGTCTTTAACACTCTCTTCTTCATGACTACACTGCCTTCTCCATCTGACGACACCAGGCACTGGAGTCAGGCCCACCCCAATCCAGTATAACCTCATTTTTTTTTTTTTTTTTGTCGTTGTTGGTTTGTTGAGACAGGGTTTCTCTGTAGCCTTGAAGCCCATCCTGGAACTCGCTTTTTAGACCACGCCTGCCTCTGCCTCCCGAGTGCTGGGATTAAAGGCATCCACCACCACCGCCTGGCATGTATAACCTCATTTTAATTTGCTTCCATAATATGAAGCATCCTTCTTCCAAAGAAGGTTTACAGTTCTGGGATGAGGACTGAAACACATCTTCTGAGGAATACAATCCTACTTACTTCGGATAGCAAGCATGACGGTCTCTCATATAAACACTGCTCTTTCTGCAGGTTGCCATTACTCTGTGTGGACCTTTGCTTCCTGCATCACATATTACACAGATATCAGTTAAGGAATCAAGATTTCACAGATGGTGGGGGAATGACAATCAAAAGTTCTAGTAGGTTTTACTAAACCATCACTCATGCTTACTCAATGTGCCTCAAAAGCAGAACTAGAAAAATGATCAAACCTGTGTTTCCATCCTATGATGGTTAATTTTGACTTTCAACTTGATTTGACCAGGGACCAACTAAGAGACATGCTTCCAGGTGGACCCATGAGGGTACTTCCTGAAGATTAACTGAGGGAAAAGACGTTCTGCGAGAGCAGGTGGCACCTTCCCACGGTGACAGCAGTACAGAGAGGTTTAAGGAAAATCAGGACCACTGTTACCTGTTTGCTGGTGGTCCTCGGTGAGTGCATTTATTCTGTTACATGAAACCCAGTTTCTTTAGGCTTTCAAAATCAAATAAAGACTGGCATCCCTCTGGGAATCCTCCAGGTCTGCACTGTCAGGTCTAGCCTCGGTGACTGAACGGCTTCTGAGTTTTCTGCCTCTCCAATGTGCAGACAGAAATCGTTGGACTACACAGCCTGTACCATGAATGGTGGTTTGGAAGAAAATGGCCCCTAAAGGGAGTGGCACTATTAAGAGGTGTGGCCTTTTTTGGAGGGAGGAAGTGTGTCACTGTGGGGGTGGGTTTTGAGGTCTCTTTTGCTCAAGCTTCCCTTAGTATGACCCTTAGTATGACAGTCATTTGACTTCCTGTTGTCTGCAACATGTAGCACTCTCATCTCCAGCACCATGTCTGCTTGCCTGCTGCCCTGCTTCCTATCATGATGATAAGGAACTGAACCTCTGAAACTGTGAATGAGCCATCCCAATTAAACGTTTTCTTTTTAGTTGCCATGGTCGTGGTGTCTCTTCACAGTAATAAAAACTATAACGAAGACACCATGTAAGCCAATCTTCTATTCCCATTTTGTAATGTATCTTTTTTTTTTTTTTTTTTTTTTTTTTGGTTTTTCGAGACAGGGTTTCTCTGTGGTTTTGGAGCCTGTCCTGGAACTAGCTCTGTAGACCAGGCTGGTCTCGAACTCAGAGATCCGCCTGCCTCTGCCTCCCAAGAGCTGGGATTAAAGGCGTGCACCACCACCACCTGGCTTATCATATTCTTTCTGTTTCTCTAGAGAACCCTAATACATGCCCAAAGGATGTCTCATGGCCAGCACTTATAGTGCCTCCATTCTGCTGTTGAAGAAACCAAAAAGGTGGGAAGCTTTGTTTTTAAAATAATGGGTTTTGTTGCTAAATTTTCATTTGTGTACATCATCGTGTTTTGCTTAAAGCTGACCTTTCACATTAGCCCCCTTGACTTCCTATTCCCGGGTCAACTAACCTGATGAGATACAATCGCTCTCCTGCTTACATTATACTTCACCCTGAAGCCTGCCTCTCTGCTGCCCCCCAGGAAAGGAACCTGAGGACTGTTCTACTTCATTTGGCCTACCTCTGACCTCGCTCCCGTCTATTAGATCCTCATGAGAAACTGGACTTAATGCTTATTGGTGGATGAACCATATATTAGCATCCAAGTTATCAAGTGGGCTGTATTGCAGCAGTTTAAGCATGCCTTTGGATTGTAGTCCTCCACTTGAGATAAACATCACTCTACATGGCTGATACAGCACATACAACTCATCAACTAGCTAGCCATGGAACAAACACAGAGAAGGGACAGGAAATATGTTTTTGGAGTGCACATGGCTTTGGATGTTCATGACCTTGCACATAGAATGCCAACAAAAATGGCCGGTCAACAAGATAAGTGTCATTTACATTTCTATTTTCAAGTAAAAGGGCTGTTTCAAAGGAGAGGGACTCTGCCAAAGGGGTTATATTGAAGCTTAAAGTAAAAAGTAAAGAAAAAGAACTAAGCTAAGAAAGGAGGCTTACCCAAAGTCATGGCTGAAACCAAGTAGCTTGTCAAAGGAAGCACCCCTTGTGGGATTCAGTAACGCCTTACAAAACACAATGTTTAGGCCCTGGCTCCAAGGAGGAAGACAGGGGAAAATCTAATTCTTTTTTAGCTAACCTCAGGTGCCCCCAAGTACAGACTGTGCAGCTAACAGGCAATCATGATGTGGGCAACTCTTGCACTAGATCTTTACACACACACACACACAGCTACAGTACAGTAGTCGAGTATCTTCTAGGACGCCACAATTCTTCCACTCAGTGTCATTTCCTTTCTTTCTTTGGAGGCTGTGTCTCCCACCGTAGTGGTGACCTGCCCGTCTCAGCCTCCCAGGTGTGGAGAGTACTACTGTTATTGTGATCCTGGCATCTCTCCCACTGGGTACTTCTTCCTAGTCTTAGAAATCATTATAAGCCCACTTTTCTATCTATAAACTGAGGACTCTCCTCAAGCTTCTGGTCTGACTCTTTACCCTGTGGTTTTCAAGAATTCAGGAACTCACTCAACCAGGCCCCATGTCCACAGAAGCACCAGGAAAATTCCCAAGTCCTTTAAGACTTTCAAGGTGACCCAAGATATGTGAAGGGCATAGCCTTGATGGGAACGAAGACCCCACAGCAGGGATGTGATGCAATACCGTCCAGCTACTACAGGTTCAGGCCCTGGCTTCTGGCCTCAGGTAGCACAAGCCGCCGGATGTATTATCTAAACACACACTAGACATTTCAAAACCCATGAAAGAATCAGAGTGCAGGGGAGGTAAAAACAGTCAAATAAGAAGATAATGTTGTTCCGGTCCTAAGTCTGGACTAGTGACAAAAATGAAACACCCAAAGTGACCTTTATATTTATGAAGTTGACAGTTTTCAAGATAAGTATTTGCATTATGAAATTTCTTTTTTTTTTTTTTTTTTTTTTTTTTTTTTTTTGGTTTTTCGAGACAGGGTTTCTCTGTGGTTTTGGAGCCTGTCCTGGAACTAGCTCTTGTAGACCAGGCTGGTCTCGAACTCACAGAGATCTGCCTGCTTCTGCCTCTCAAGTGCTGGGATTAAAGGCATGCGCTACCACTGCCCGGCAGCATTCTGAAATTTCAAAACTGTTTTTACTCTCCCAGTTGAAAACTGGCTACTATATTTAGGCTGTAGGATGTTCCTCTTTTATCTTTCCTATCAACACTTATTTTAACTTGAATTAAAGTGTCACCTGACGCTGGTATCCTGGTACAGAAGGGAGTTGATGTCATAGTGGCTCAAATGCTCTCAAGGCTATGGGTTCTCTGCTTACTGTCCAATCCCATTCCCTGCAATGCCACCAAAGGTAAGATGTGTCCCTGCCAAGTCTCCTGTATCTGTGCTTTGGCCAGGTCTTGTAATTTAACATGTCCCCAAAGCTGAAAACACATCTTGTCACCAACACACAATGCTCCCCAAACAATGTTCCCCATGTTAACACTGGAAATGGAGCATATCCACTTATTCTCAAGGGGGATGATTGTCCTTGCTACAGGGCATGGCAATGGGACAAAATTAAATCATCCTTTGTACACGAAATCTGGTTTCTCATGATCTTACCTAAGATGATCCATCCTCTGACAACTAGCACCCCAATGAACTGGGACATCCTATGAAGCTAAGGTGCTGCAATCAAAGACACAAGGGGGACTTCCTGTGTGGGCTAAGATGCCAGTCTGGACAATTTGCTGATGTGGGATTCCCCTCTGTACGCTGTGAATATCACTGGTGAATAAGGTTTTGAGCCTATAGCAGAGCAGGGCAGAACAAAGGTAGGTGGGGAAAGCTAAACTGAATGCTGGGAGAAGGAACTCGGAGTCAAAGGGAAGCCATGTAGCCACAGGAGCCAGGTAAGCTGAAACTTTGCTGGTAAGCCACTGCAATGTGGTGATACAGATTTAAAAAAATGGGTTAATATCTAAGAGGTAGCCAATAAGAAGCTAGAGCTAATGGGCCAAGCAATGATTTAATTAATACAATTTCTGCATGATTATTTTGGGGCTGAGCGATCTGGAATGAACAAGTGGCCCTATGACAACAATCTGCATACCGAAGACTCACTCACTGTTCCTCATGCACTTCCTCTCTGTATCTTACACAAGCAGCCCTACCACAACAATCTGCATACCGAAGACTCACTCACTGTTCCTCATGCACTTCCTCTCTGTATCTTACACAAGCAGCCCTACCACAACAATCTGCATACCGAAGACTCACTCACCGTTCCTCATGCACTTCCTCTCTGTATCTTACACAAGCAGCCCTACCACAACAATCTGCATACCGAAGACTCACTCACTGTTCCTCATGCACTTCCTCTCTGTATCTTACACAAGCAGCCCTACCACAACAATCTGCATACCGAAGACTCACTCACTGTTCCTCATGCACTTCCTCTCTGTATCTTACACAAGCAGCCCTACCACAACAATCTGCATACCGAAGACTCACTCACTGTTCCTCATGCACTTCCTCTCTGTCTCTTACACAAGCAGCCCTACCACAACAATCTGCATACCAAAGACTCACTCACTGTTCCTCATGCACTTCCTCTCTGTATCTTACACAAGCAGCCCTACCACAACAATCTGCATACCGAAGACTCACTCACTGTTCCTCATGCACTTCCTCTCTGTCTCTTACACAAGCAGCCCTACCACAACAATCTGCATACCGAAGACTCACTCACTGTTCCTCATGCACTTCCTCTCTGTATCTTACACAAGCAGCCCTACCACAACAATCTACATACTCTTTGAAGAGACTCACTCGCTCATGCACTTCCTCTCTGTATCTTACAGTCACAGAGGCAAAGCTCTCAGCCTCCTGACCAGCCCTTAGAGACTGGGGAAGCTATGTGAGCACACTTGGAGGAGGAGGGGTGGTCCTTGATTCCATCTGTCTAGGGGTATTTAAGCAGCTTTCACTTACACTTTACAGTGGGAAGCGTGCTTCTATCTCAATTCTTCTTTTACATATAAAACATTTGTCTTTGACTTGCTCGTGGATATATTTTATCTAGTTTTCCACTCAAATGCTGGCCATATGGCAGGACATGGAAGAATCATTCACAGGGTTGGTATGTTTAGAAGGAAAAAAAAGATCATATGAAGGCACAAAACCCTCATGAAGTTTATGCCACTGGGCAAAAAAAATCTGTTTCCACTGCCCAAGATATCTAAACTTTGGGCATCTTTGCAGCTTTTGTGGTCCAGACTAACCCTAAAAGTAGGAAGAAGCAAAGGATGGCAGGATGACCTAGAGTTTAGCCCTGAGGGGTGAGGAGTGTGTTGGTGACACACATCTGTTGAGTACACAAGTGTGCACTGAAACAACTGGGCTCCTAGTACTCAACAATGTGGTCACAGACAAGGCTGGTATTACTAAGGAGTTGCCCTGGATGGAGGAGCTGATGAGGCTTGAGGAGCTTGTGGGAGCCCAAACACCAAAGCTAAAATGAACAGAAGTGATTGGTCTGTTAAGCTTTCTAACTGGCTAACAGTTTGCATTTACTATCTGTGACTTTTATTTACACTATGCAGATTTTAATAACTGTGACAAGATCACGGACCACAGCTCTGTTCTAAGGAAAGTTTCCCACGAGGAAGAAATCCTGGAGTTGCAGGTTTAGGCAACTTACCGCTTGCGCATTGCATACACCCATCTGCAGCACCACGGCCACCATCGGTGTTGCTCTCCCATGCTTCCTACAAATGCCACCACCCGTGCCACTGCTGTTCTCCCGTGGGTGCTCCACAGATTGTGATGTTTTAACTAAAAGTCAACAACCTGACTTCAGTTTTGCAACCAGAAGTTAGAGGAAAAAATTGGACACATTTTATGATTTATCATTTTATTTACACAACTGAAATTACTTCCTTAGTCACCTTGATTACAAAAACAAACCAACACGGTATGGTTTAATAGCCTTTCTATAATGAATCTTACAAATTTTAATAGCTGACAGATTGCTACTTAATATTCAGTAACATTTAATATGTGGTAACTTCTGCATAAATGTAGATGAAAATCTGTCTGATAGTGCTAACAAGAATGGGTACTTTAACAAGAATGGGTACTTTTCTATCTCAGGAACAGACAGACCAGTGGTTATTAAGTGTTAACTCCCCACACATGGGCCAGCTATTCAGATTTGGAGCTCTCAGCCTATGAGAACCAACCTGCTGTAGCAATTGGCACTTACTATGTAGGCATGTTGAATAATCTGAGTTTATCCTTATTTTTGTATGTAGTAAAACTATCATTAAACAATCTGAAAAACAAAAAAGGCCCCATGACTAGAGACAGTTAAAACTTATCACAGTGTATCTGAAAAAAAGATGGCCCAAACTAAAGCCATATTATACGCCTAAGTATTTTTTCATCTTTCTGTCTGGCCTGGTTGTGTGTGCACACAAATATTACACTCCTCAGGCTCTATCTGGTATACTTATCTGAGCATTCTCAGTCACATAAAATGTCACAACTTTATAGTGTTTGCAAAATGCCCATAAAATAATGTTTTACTACGATTATTTGAAAGTCCTATCACAGTGCTTTAAGTCTGAAGACCAGGCAGTGTTTTGGTAATATAACCATTTCCTGGGAAGTGACAGTCCAGAGACAGCCAAAAGGGCTGCAGAGACTTCTAAGAGCCACCCCTGAAACCCTGCAGGAGGGTGGAGTGTCCGTGGCTACAAACCGTCAGTACAGAAAGATAAGAACCTTCCACGTGAGTCATGTTCAGAAATGAAGAAACCAAAACACGTGCCATAGCAGCATAAATGACAGACAGGAAGAGCTGACACATGTGCCTTCCACACAAGCTCTATAAGAGCCAAAACCTTGCTCTCTCACCTCAGTCGTTACCAGGGCAACTTCTTACAACTAGCTGAACTGTACTTCCCTTTGGGCGTTGACAGGATACCAATCACATCGAGACAAACCCACCTGCCCCGATGCCGAGGCAAGCACACTCTTTGATGGTGGGATGTACTGCAGGATGGTGTGCTGGGGGGGCAGCGTTTGTGGCTCAAGGACTCTGCAATTCTGGGCCTGAAGGACACTTCGCTCCGAAGGCCCCCTTCTCTTCATCCTGTTCTGGTCAGTTGGTGGTAGTCACTCAGTGCTGGATGCGTGAGAAGGATGCAGAGGGCTCAAGGGAAAGTCAGTCTTGTGGGGCCACTTCTCTCAAGCTTGCCTCGTACACAACAAGAACAGCACCAAATCCCTCCATTGTGCTAAATCTAAGTCATTTAACCATGACGGAAACAAAACATTTTCCTAAAAAAACGTTGTATGCTTAAAAAAAAAAACAACCAAAAACCTATATTCAGGATATCATATACTGCCCTGAGGTCCCTTCTCCCTCCCAGCCCTGGCGGAGTCTGATGCTGCCACCGAGATTCTTGCCGGGCTCTTTCATTCTAAACAAGGACAGGTCATCCTGGCCTCTTGATCCAACTGATGTTGTTGTTTGAATGTGTGCTTCATGGTAAGACATTTTTTTTTTCTGTGTATGTGGTAGGTTTTTACCCACCAGAAAAAACCAAACAGCTCAAGTACAATTTCTCATACAAGTTGTGAATGGCAGACCCCACACATGTGAACACAGAGCTCGTGGGTGTCTACTGAAGAACAAACCAACAGGGGTGCTACCCGAACCTAAAGGAAAAGGGTATCTAACCAGAGTCCCAAACACACAGCCAGTGGGGCAGGTGTGCTAGGAGGGAGGACCACCGGCTACTGGAAGTAAAACCACTTTGGAAACCAGCTAAAACAAACTACAGAAAACAAGTCTGCCACCTGGGGCTGGTCTTGGCCAGTGTGATGTGCACAAAGAGGCCGGTGGACTTGGTGCTCTTGGCATGTTTCTTCCCCCTTGGGAGACCGTTACCGTTCACAAAGGAATGTTAGCTATCAAATGTGTCCATTAATTTTGCCGCTGAGGGTGAAACCATCCAGTTAGCATATACACTATCATTTGCATATCTTGGGAACCCAGTGCTAGTGCCATCGGCTCTCGTGAGTGGTACAGGACTCTCTCCAGGCCAGTTCGGGTCTGACATGCCTAAAAATGAAAACAGATAATTTGTTCTGCACTGAAGAACTCAAACTTCATGTGCAGACAGTAAGGCCTTGGCAAAACTCCCTTTGATGGTTAAACCAACTTGTACTTTCTGTGCCAATTACATTAATGGCTTTGCATCCCAGGTTTCCAAAACACTGTTTGACTTTGGGCAATACCACACGCTCCTGGCAAGGGTAAGTTAGCAGATTCTACCCATCTCAACATCTGTGAGTTTAGGCTTTCGAATCTGAAATAGATCTGGTAAAGCACCTAACTGTTCTAGGACGGTGTAAAAAGCATCAGCAAATGGCTGGACTACACAGCTTCCTGTAGTGGGAACACTGTAGACAATGTTCTGTCATCCCAGCTAAGATGGAGGAGGAAGGCGTCCCGTCCCACGGAGGGCACACACAGGCTGCCCCGTAGCATCGGCATACTCAGCCACTGAGGACCTGTGACTCAGGAAGCATGTGGAAAGAACCTACCTTCACTTGAAAGAGCTCGAAGCTTCAAGACTTCAAAAAGGAACAAGGATGAAGTTAGAAAGCGGAAAAAATTTCAAGTATTTAATCCAAGACAAAGAAGGAGTTTTGGCAAGAACCGTATTTACTGTCCATTGCAAGGCCACAGCACCACAGACTATGTTCTTTCAGAAAGCATTGGCTCAGTGTTTAGCACTGGCTTCGTAAGGGACAACAATGGAACGGGGGTACGGTGCAAAGGATGTGACAGCCGCAGTCTGGTGTCTGCCCAGGGCCCACATGGTTGTCCCGCTGCCCCACACTGTATGGCGGTGGACAAGGATCTGTAAGGAGTGTGGAAGGGCTTTCCTGAGGCTCATCTCAGCCCAGGCGCCCTCTAGCTGAGCTCTCACTGCAAACTGGGGGTGCCAACTTCCCCTAGCTCAATTGAATCCCTCCCCAGATGAGGCAAATTGATCTAGGTAACGAAGTCAGAAGTACTGTGAGTTGCTTCCCAGCGTCCCCTGAGAATTCTGCTCTAATCCGCTTCTCCTGTGTCATCTTAAGTTGCTGGGCTGCGTGGGAACGACACTTATTCTCACATCCTTTTAGAAAGACATAGCTGCAAAAATGCCTGAATGTAAACTGGATGCAAAGTCAGGTATTTACAAAGAAAAGGGTTCAGAGGAGGCTTTGGTTTCGTTGGGGGTCAGAGACACTCAGTACAGAGTGCTGAGGACAAGCAGTACAGAGAGTTGGGATGGTGCAGAGGGAGCAGCGTTGCTAGAATCTAGTAAATGCATGTGAAATTCTACCATAGAGTTTGTTTTCAATCCATGTAGAAGGGAGGGAGCGCGGGAGGGGAGCACTGTTACAGTCCACCAGGGGCGTCTCCTCTTCTGAGAGGCCGTCATCGTAAAGCAGAGAGTCAGATGGGGTGGATGCTGCCAGGTCCAAGTAGTCCTGGAAGAGAGAGAGAGAGAGATGGCCAGTCATCTTTGACCCTGGACCATTCCTCAACATTCAAGGCCCCTTAATGCTAACGGGCAGAGGTTCTGGCTGTGTCCCTATGCTGATCGTTTTTCTTGGCCTCTCTGGGGGATCACAGAACCCTCCCCACACTGGGAGGATGGCACTGAGGTGCAGCACTAAGGTTCCTTAATCCGTCCAAGAGCATAGGGCCGAGGGAGTGGCTTCTTTGCAACTTCTTGGGTCCAGAAGCACTAACTGTGGTCACATTATTCCTGCAGAAGCGGAGTGCCAAGCGGTAGATTCAACCCAATGGGTGCTTTCCAGCTTCCCTCCCAGGACCCCTGCAGTCATGGGGGTTACAGGTTTCCACCCCCACAAACAATGAGTGTCGGGTACCTGCCACTGTTTAGCTATGTACACAGTCCCAATGCCATCCCGTCAGTCTCTCAACACTGTGATTTTGGCATCTGCTACTACTCATGCCCAGGACAGCCCTGTGCCTACAGATCTGGGAGATTTTCTCCAGACACAGCAAAATTGTGTGAGTTCAAGGCTGTTCCCCACTTTTTCTTCTATTGATTTTGAGGTCTTCGATCCATTTTTGTGCAGGGTGCTAAGTATGAGCTATCGTATTCTTCACATGCAGCCATCCAGTCTGAGCTGAACCACTTGTTGAAGATGCTGTCTTTTTCCTGTGTATTTTTTTTTTAAATAAAAACATCAGGTGTCCATAGATGTGTGAATTTATGTCTGGGTCTTCAATCTGGTTCCACTGATCAACGTGTCTGTTTTTGTGCCAATACCATGCTGTTTTTATTAATATAGCTCTGTAGCACAACTTGAAATAGGGGATGGTGACACCCCCCGTAGCTCTTTTGATTGATCAGGACTGTTTTAGCTATCATGGATTTTTGTATATCCATATGAAGTCAAAAACTGTCCTTTCAAGATCTGTGAAGAACTATGTTGAATTTTGGTGGATACTGCATTGAGTCTATAGACTACTTTTGGTAGCATGGCCATTTTTTAACTCTATTAATCCTACCGATGCACGAGCATGGAGAGTGCTTTCCATCTTCGGGTATCTTCAATTTCTTTTTTTCTTAAAGTTTTTATCATACAAGTTTTTTTACTTGCATGGCTTAAGTTACCGAGATATTTTATATCATTTGAGGCTATTACAAAAGGTGTTTTTCCCATAGTTCTTTCTCAGTCTGTCATTTGTATACAGGAGAGCTACAGGCTGGGTTTTATGTTCAGCTACCTCACTCAAAGTGAGAGTTTCTCAGTGGAATTTTTCAGGTTCCTTATGTATACTATCATACCATCTGCAAAGAAAGATACGCTGAGATTTCCTTCAGTTGTCTTACTGCTTTAGATAAGACTTCAAGTTATTATATTAAATAGACATGGAGAGAGTGGATAACTTTCATTTCTGATTTTAATGATAATGCTTTGAGTTTCTTTATAAATTGATGCTGCCAATAGGAATGCTCTAAACTATGTTGAGGTATATGTCCCTTGTATCTCTAATCTCTGCAGAATTTTTATCATGAAGAGATGTTAGATTTGTCAAAAGTCTTTTCTGCATCTAGTGAGATGGTCATGTGGTTGTGCTGTCCTTCAGTTTGTTTATTTGGTGGACTATGTTGACAGGTTTACCCATGTTGAAGCATCTCTGCAGTTCTGGGAGGAAACCTACTTGATCAAGGTGGGTGTTCTTTCTGATGTGTTCTTGGATTCAGTTTGTAGGTATTTTATTGAGAATTTTTACACTTTAATTTTAAGAGAAATTCTGTAATTCTCTTTTTTTTTTGCTGGATCTTTATGTGATTTAGGTATCAGGGTAATTGTGGCTTCATAAAATGAATTGGGCAAAGTTCATTCTTTTTCTATTTTGTGAAATAATTTGAGGAGTATTGGTATTAATTCTTCTTTGAAAGTCTGGTAAAATTATGTGCTAAAATCATCAGGCCCTGCATCTTTTTTTGGTTGAGAGACTTAAAGACTGCTTCTATTCATTAGAGGTTACAGGTCTGTTTAAATTGCTTATCTTGATTTAACTTTGACAGATGGTATATATTGAGAAAATTAGCCATTTATTTTAGATTTTCTGATTCTATTTGTCCTTATTAATTCTCTAGTTTCCTACGTGTTTGTTGTTATCTTCCCCTTTTCATCTCTAATTTTGCTAATTTAGATATTCTCCCTTTCCTTCTACTTAATTTGGAAAATAATTCCCAAGCAATTAATATCAACAATTAGTAAGTGGGATCTCATGAAACTGAAAAGCTTTTGTACAGCAAAGGACACCGTCATTCAGACAAAGTGGCAGCCTACGGAATGGGAGAAGATTCTTAGTATCCCTACATCTGATAAAGAGCAAAAATAAAAATAATATATAAATAACTAAAAAACCCTGTGTAAAGAAAAAAAATAAACTAATTAAAAAGGGGGTACAGATATAAACAGAATCTTCAAAAGGGCTGAGAAGTACTTCAATGTTAACCATTCTTAGTTAACAGGAAAATGCAAACCAAAACTACTTTGAGATTTCATCTTCCACCTGTCAGGATGGCTAAGATAACAAATGATAGCTCATGCTGGTGGGTATGGGGAGTAAGGGGACACTTATCCATTGCTGGTGCGAGTGCAAACCTGAACAGTCACTATGGGAATCAGTGTGACAGTTCCTCAGGAAGGCGGAAACTGATGTACCCCAAGATCCAGCTATATCTACTGGGGGCATATATACCCCAAAAAAAAGATGCTTCATCTTATTACTGAAACATTTGTTCAGCCATCCATGTTCATTGCTGCTCTATGCATAATAGCCAGAAATTGAAAACAACCTAGATTTAATTTAAATTTAAAAATTAAACATGAAATTTGCATGTAAATGGATTAACTGGAAAGAAGATCATCCTGAGTTAGGTAACCCAGACCAAGAAAGACAAATAAATTCCGTATTTGCTTATATGTGGATGCTAGCTGCTAAGTCAATGATAACCAAGCTATAGTCCACAGAACCACAGAGGTTAGGTATAGTGACCTGGGGGAGGGAAGGATCTCCCTAGACAGGGGAAATAGTTATGAATATACAAGCGTGGGGCTAGAATGGGATGATCAAATGGGGAGGGGGAGGAGAGTGGGGATGAAGGCAGGGATACAGGGAGAGGTAGCTAAAATTAAGGACCACTAGAGAGATTAGCATGGAAACCTAATACAGCAGAAGCTTCCTAAAACATATACATATATCAAAGCAATATTCCAGGGATGAGTTACAACTAATTGAGAAAACCCAGGCTGTTGCCACGGTTACTGGTTAGACTCCACGAAGAGTCAGCAAGGCTCTGCTGCTCAAGGCAACACCTACACAATTCACTGAGCGGAGACCTGAAGCTGGTGCCTACCTACAACCTTCAACTCTACAGGTTAGTGTTCTTGGTACTGTAAGGAAATCTGAGCACACACCAAAGGAGAAACTCTCAACACCAATACATCTACAAATCCTTCCATCTGCAACGGTGCCCTCCCAACAAGACAGGATAGTGCAATGGTCGCACAAAGCTTGTGGGAGTAACCAACCAGTATCTGATTTGACATAAGGCCCATTCCATGAGACAGAACCCATGCCCAACTCTGCTTGGGTGACCAAGAACTTGAGACAAGATACCCCAGGGATCGAGGGGAAAACCAAATAATAGTATTCTACTAAAGGAACATAGCAATAAAATGACCTCTAATGACATTTTCTTATGCTCGTACATCAGTACTTTCCTCAGCCATCATAAGACACTTCCTCCTGTGTATATGGGAATAGAGACCTACAGCCAGATCATAGAAGAGTGAGAGAGACCTTGGAACATTCAGCCCTAAAAGGAATGACTCCACCCATCCCTCCACTCAGACAGGGCCTTTCACTGACTCTGGAGCTGGTTCTCAGAAAGTACCAGAAACCCTCCTGTTCCCGTCCCTGTCCTAAACAGCACTGGACACACTTAACATTTTTACAGATGCTGGAACTTGAACTCAGGTCCTCATGATCGGGCAGATGCTCTTACCAGCTAAGCCTTCCCTTCGGCAAACTCCTGAATTTTATCTCTGGGGGCCTAGATCATGCACTTCTGCTTTTGGAATTCGAAGGACAGAAGGATCAGTACTTCTAGCACAGACGAAGACAAGGCCTCTATGGAAGTGGTGTGAGGATGGCTGCTTGCTCATGTTTCCCTGTCTCCCTAGCATCCAGTAAAAAACAGAACAAACAGTTCCTCAATAAATACTGGGCAGAAACCAATCGACTTCCTCACCGTGGCACAGAGACTGACTATTACCACATGTTGTGTTTGGCTCACACCCGGCTTTGGAAATCTACAGGACCAGTTAATAAAATTTGGAGGAAAACATAAACTTCTTAAAATCCAGAAGACCTGGCATGAACTTCTATTCCGGTGAAAGCAAGACGCCCTTGAAGAGACACTCACATTCTCGGGTGCCAGAACTCTGATGCACTCACCAGTACTTGCCTGTGAAGAGGTCTTGCCTGAAGACAAGCTAGAAACCAAGAAGCTATTACTGGAAGGCTCAAGAGAACTGGCTTGAAGGGCAGGTTTTCATCCTCCGCCTGCCCTATGGGATATCCCTATGGGATGGGACAGAGAGCCTCACACTACCATCCCGCCGTGGCCCATGGCAGGGACTCTGGGACTCACTCTGCTCTTCACCATCATCCTCTCCAGATCCTTACTGATGTCAGCAAACACTGGCCTCTTGTCCGGCTCCTGCTTCCAGCACTGCAGCATCAGGCGGTACCTGGGGGAAGACACAGGCAGGTGGTGATGCCCTGGCGGGGCCCCCACACCCAGAGTCTGCACTCTGTATGCTGTTTCTGGACCATTTGCAAGTCTGAGCCTCACTGGTCCCGACCCAAGGGCAGGGCACTGACAATGTGGCACAGCCCTCTGGTGGCCTTCTCAACAGAGGGGTTCAGCTTTTTTCCTCACATCAACATGAGTCAACAGTATTTGAATCTGCACCCACTGGTGCTGAGTAGGAAACAAAGTCCTTACGATATATATAAAGAGGGAACCAATTGAAAACTCCTGGGTGGAAATAAATAATGTCAGGTTGTCACAACTTTCTGATTGGATTTGAGGTTTGCTCACAGGAGGGAATTTCAAATCTGATTCTGTAACCTTAGTCAAAAGCCCATGACTAGAGAGGCCCTGGGCCCTAGGGTAGAACCTGCTGCTGGTATTTTGCTAAATGGTCATGACATCAAATTGCTTTCAAAATAATTCCTATTTATACCCATAGACCTAGGCTCAGCCTTCATCAGGGAAGCTTCTTTTTCTGCAGTGACCAGCAGTCAACAGAGGCACGTGCAAACTGGTCAAAGTGCCCAGCATAAGAAGCCCTACTCAGTGCTCGGCTATCAACAGGACATACGTATCAATGCCCACTCTTCCCAAGCAAGGCCCAGGGAACATCACGGAAGAGAAGATGGAAAGGATGTAAGGCCCAGAGAATGGCGAGGAATAATCTATGTTGTTCTCAGGACATGACATGGCTGTTGCACTCATGAACTTACAGTGACTGTGGTTACATGTACACCACCAGTGCAAGATCAAGCTAGCCAAAACTCTACTTTACTGAGGGGTCACTGGCAGTGGCTAGTCGCTTTGAGAGGGAGAATCCTCCTCGGAGGGTGTGGCTACTGTTAAGATTCCCATGTTCCAGTGGATGGCCCCATACCCATGCACATATGGGCAGCACTAATTGGTCCTTATGAGTTATCCAAAAATAAGACATGAGATTGGGAAGGAGACATATTTCAGGGATGTGGGAGAGCTGGAGGGAGGAAACAGGGTTAGGTGTGATTACGGTGTATTACATACCTCCATGGAATTCTTAAGAATTAAAAGTTTAACCAAGTTTCTGGCTATCACTCGCGGCGACATCATCCCACCCTGGCATGTCTAACCTTGCTTTCAGCTAGGCACTGACTGCAGCATAAATACCCCCAGCGTATCTTGTCTAGTTAACGCCCCCTCTTCCCCCTTAACCTGGCCAGCGGATTGTCTATTTAACTGCCTGGTATAAAGCACAACAGGTCTGGGATTCTTTAGGCTAAGGCTGGCTCAGTCCACTTCTATGCCTTACACCTCCCCTAACGCAAGTCCTCCCACACACTTTGCAGGAGGCCCGGGGCTCCTGCTAGTTCCATCAGCTCTCAGAAGTTCTCAGGAAGTCCACCAGCCCTCACACGGTCAGGGGACCCAACATCTACCTCATACCCGTTGATGGCTGTGTGACCTCTGCCCTGTCACCACCCACCTTATTCCGGGTTGGTGGCACTGGGCTTCTTGGGGACGAGAAGAGAATGCACGACTATTTTATACTTTGCACCCAGGGCCCACGGCTGAGTGTCAGAGGGGAGGGCGGCAAGGAAAAGCTACTCACATTTCCTCGCTGCAGTTGTCAGGCCTCTCCATCCTGTGGCCTGTCTTCAGAAGGTTGAAGAGTCGTTCAGGAGGAATTCCAGGGTAGGGGTTGCCCCCCAGGGTCACAATCTCCCATAGCAGTACCCCAAAGGACCACCTGTGGTGAGCAAGGGAACCAGTAAGCAGCTTCCTGGAACCTGAAGCCTCCTTGGTGAACCCCAGATGTTTAAATCTTTAGCCTCCAATGCACCTAAGTGGATGACACAGGGATTTTAGCCTAGCTCTGACTGCACCAGCAGGTGCTAACAGAAGTAGGCGAGGTCCCCCTGCCTACCTGGACCATGTTGGGATGCTCAAGTCCCTCCCAAGCTGCTGCCATTGGTGCAACTACACTTAAAGGGGTGAGACCCCGGCACCATACTTAGGGTATGCTGTGCAACTTTTATAAAGACTTGGAGCACCTTTCGGAGAAAATATTTAATATAAGAACACATGATAAGGCAGAAATAAAAAGTATCATAAAACATGTATCACCTGACAATAAAGCATGTGTGTGCACACCACAGAAGTCATCTGAAGGGCACCAGGAGGGAGGGGCCCACTGTGATTCAAGGCTGTTAGACGCCTACTGTCTTCTTCTTTGCACTTTCCAGTTCTTTTAAAGCAACTTTGTATTATTAGAAAACAACTGTCTAAAATTGCTTAAGAAAGATCTCTATTTTCATAGCCCCTATTTTTCAATATCTGCAACCCTGCAGATTGCGGACCACTTTAGAAAAAAGTTTCTTTTTCTTTTCTAGAAGCAAGTATTTTGTCTTTAGAAAAATAAATCCTGTCTTGTCATCTGTCCACAAGTACAGGCTCCCATCTGTAAGCAGTGTGGGATACACCCACCAGTCCACAAACTCATAAAAGACTAACTGTAAGGGGTCCCCGCTCCCCACCTGTGGGCAGGTGACATCACTGGATGCCCTGTCTGAGTCATATTCCTTCCAGCACTCATGGGAGAGCAGCTGTCTGCAGGTCCCACCCAGAGGACGGGAGGGAAGTGTAGAGGAAGACATGGAGGGAAGTGGGCCACGACTGCCCTGCCCCACCCCACCCCACCTCCACTGTGGTTGGCATAACCACTACTTGGGCCCAGCCATTTGCTGAATGAATGGCTGATGACCTAGCCTGAGCTTGTTGCACATGAGCAACACTGCAGCTGGGTATCCGGAACCAAGCTGCAGAGACAGGCATTATGGACCAAAACCACCACCCCAAGATGGCAGCTCCCACACTTACACATCACTTTGAGTGGTATAGACGTGATCAAAGAGGGACTCGATTGCCATCCATTTGACAGGAATCCGGCCCTAGAGGTAGAAGAAGGAGGCATCAGTGTGGCTCTGAGCTCCGTAACAAAGGTACTCAGCCATGTCCCTTTAGCTCCAGCTCTGCAGGGAGCCTAGGGTACCAGGTCCTGGGATGGACCAACTATGCACAATCTTGAAGGGGTCACGGCTCCAACCTGAACCTTTGGCTTTGTTGAGATGCTACTACGGAGTCAAGGCAACCACCCACAGTCAAAGATGACAATTTTTGACACGCCACAGGCATGCAAAGAAACCCAAGAAATCCACCTATAGTAGAGCCGCAAGGGCTCCGAGCACCCTGAGGGGCAAAACAGTGCTCCCAAGTGCAGAGCCAAGAATGTGTCTTGCAAGGCAAGTTCATTTCTACTATCCCAAGAACACATGCGTTTGGGAAACCAACTCCTAGTTTCCATCCATAAACTTGGTACACCACCACCAAGGCTCATCTGCAAAACCTTGAGAGAAGAAAATGTTTGTGTATCAAAGCTGGATTTTCCTTCTCTTAGGGCCTTTTTAGCAGCTCAGAATGAGCCCACCCCCAGCAGCAATGTGAGCATCTCACTGAACAAATCCTTTTCAAAAATAATGAACAGCTTTAATGAACACACCTTGTCCTTTGTCCTCACCATTTGCACAGGATGGCTCCAGAAGAAAATCTTACGGCCCTCTCATTTGTGAAAGCACACATCCATGACCACTTGTATTGCTCAAACATGTTTCTCTGCGATTACGCCCTTCATGATGCATGACTGTGCTTCCGATGGTGCTGCCTGTGGAGCCTGCAGCCTGGGCTCTCAGGGGCTGCCAAAGCCCCTATAAGCTACTATAAGCTATACCTGTGTACATCCACTGACAACAGTCCTCCCTGGAAGGTGTGTGTGTGTGTGTGTGTGTGTGTGTGTGTGCACAGAAGTCTCTGCCACATCCTCTGTGTGGCACAGCAGCCTCTTCTACTTCCTCTGTGCGGTCTGAGGTCTGTTGTCACCACAGAAACCCCATAACAAACAAAGACAGTCCTCATAACCTGTGCTAACACAAAGAGTCGACGACCCTAAAGCAAGGCTGAAGCAGAGAAGCTGTGTGCGCTGCCTCGAACGCTGGGTCATTAGATCCCTGAGCATGCCCATGAACTTTTCACGCCTGCGTTGTCACATGGGAATTCTGGGAGGACAGACGCTAGACAAGGCAAGGCAGTTACCATAGGAACACGATGATGTCAGTGAATAAGATGTCCATATAGTGCTCAGACCTGGAGGAATTTCTCAGGAGCCCTGAGGTGCATTTTGGGACCCAGTTTTACCCAGAGAACCCAGGGAGATGTCTATGTAAAACAACGAAAGAAGGACGATCATGGGCCTGCCTATCCCACTTCACCCTCTTAGGAGCAAAGAGCAGTCACACAGCGGTCAGTGGCCTTATCCTAAGAACTGAGGAACTGCAGGGAGTAGACTAGACTACAGTATTGGGGCGTCTTGGAAAGCAACTAGAAGCAGCAGGAACCCCACGAAGATTATATACAAGAAGGGTCTGACTGGGGTCCTGGGCACTCAGGGATAGAGATCCACTTCTCCAGTCTTTCTAAGGGTGACACCCAACCCTGTCAGTCCAGCTGTGAACCCACTGCCCCACCTGGAAACTCGCCAACACACTTGTGGCCAGGTACCTTGCTTTTCTTCACATACGAATCTTCTTCGTAAACATCTCGGGAAAGGCCAAAGTCGGAAATCTTCATCTTCCGTCCTTCAGCCACCAAGATGTTCCTGGCAGCTAAATCCCGATGTACAAGCTACAGAAAGAAAACAGCAGGAACCCTCAGAACGGCCAGGGTGGGCGGGAGCTGGGATGGGCACCAGGAGCAGCACAATGTCTGTGGCGCTCACCTTCATCTCAGCCAAGTACTGCATACCCCTTGAGATCTGCCAGGCAAAGGAGATGAGGTCACCCATGGTCAGTACCCGTTCGTCTGGGTGGTCTAGGGAGCTGGAATTGCGGCTGCCTCCACTGCCCACATAGCCGGGCCCAATCTTGCGGCTGTCACGGAGGAATCCCCGCAGGGAGCCATACTTGGCATACTCCACAATGAGAAGAAGTGGCCCTGGGGACAGAGAGAGGCAGCCCTGGGCATGGGGTCAGGCCAGCCTCAGGCTTCGAGTACAGTGGGGGAGGCTGCAGGCTCTGTCACCGTACCAGCAAATGGATGAGACAGACCTGTTCTAGGCAGTCAGCAATCAAGGCTCTATGGATCATGAAATCTACGAAAGGCCAACGCACTCCTGGCCCATACTGACCGTGACATGGACATCAGCTCCTTTCAAGGTAGACCGTCCCCACAGTGTCTGAGTGAATGAACTCTGTTCTTAGCCCTACTCTAAGAGCTAACACAACTCGCTACTAGAACTTCATACTTTTTCCATCCTTGGTCCTGCAGGTTGGGAACGGAAAACCAATGGAGGCAGGAAGGTTTAAGGCTTGTGCAAATCTGATAGCTCAGTCTTGGCCCTAGCTAGCTCTGCACCAGTCCGCCTCCCTGCTCCTGCTGCCTTCAAAAACTAGGGGTGCAGTCAGGCCTACATCTGGTTCTTTGCCTTCTTTACACTGTGTGTACACGCATGTGTGTGCGTGTGTGTGGGCACGTATGCACGCATGTGCTTCAAAGTCAGAAAAACTAACGGACAGTGCAACCTCCCTTGTCCTTATCTGAGATGACAATGCTCCCTCGCTGCAGAGCTGGGGTTAGGGTCACCTGTGGGGAGCAGCACGCTTGCTATTCTGTAGGTTGCCAGGATACTGTTCACTCCTGGAGCTCCCCAGAATAGGTGCCAATGCTGTAGTCATGCCCTCAGCAGGCCCAAGGAGTGCTACAACATGAACCTCTGGCAGAGGTGCCTGCTCAGCTAGCAGACACAGATACTCTCCAGAACACAGTGGAGCCAGACACCCAGACTTCCAGAAAGGAAAATTAAGTGGGTGACGTATAGCAAAGGGGAGAAGGTGGTCCCAGCCCTGTCCGTGGTTACCCGCCCGTCTGCCCACCCTATCATCTGGCCAGCCTTACCGTCCTGGCTGCAGGCCCCATACAGCTTGATGACATGGGGGTGGTTGACTTGCTTCAAGAGGTTGAACTCTGACAACAGGTCTCGTAACTCACTCTGGGAGGCATTTTCTGAAACACAGTACATAGAAACCTGTGTTGTCACAGGCTTGGGATCCCCGTGACCACACTGAGCATAAAGCAGACTGCCATCTCCCTCACAGACCCATGTCCTGGGTTTAAATAGGGGCCCTCAGCACCCATCCAGTTAGGGCTCCAACAGTGGCTTCATATACCCCTGGGATAAGAGCCCAGAGAGCTAACATCCACAAAGGCAGGGTCTTCCCACCCAAGTCTGCATGGCCACTGTCTATGTATACGGCAGCATGTCTCTTCAGCTGTAGTCTTCAGAAAGAAGCCTACGGAAAACACCCCTCTCCAGTCTTCTCAGAAGTCGTTTTGTCTATGTCCCCATACACCTGCTTGTAGAGACAGGTGCTAGACAAAGGAGAGGCCCCCATACTGAGCCCACATCTCCCGTTCTACAATCCGCCCAACACTCTAATGCTTGGAGCATGCGCTCAGTTACTGTGAGATACTGCAAGAAGACAGCAGAGTGAAGGCAGCGTTAGCATTTTGCAGCTCCCGACACATCTGCGTTTTCCCAGTGAAGTAGAGTGCCGTGCTTCCTTTGAGGGCCTAACTGCATCTGGCACATTGTGCAGATGATCAGATTTCACCAAAATCATAGGAAACACATGTCCTGAGGGCAGCCAGAGTTGGCTCTGGTTCTCACTAGTCACTTGAATACAAAGTTATACTAAGTGTCAGACTTGTAACCAGGGACTCTTCCTGGTTGGCTGGCAGTGGCACACTGTTGCATCTGGCACTGAGACTCATCTTGGATGAAGGACAGACACAGCTGGGAGATAGGGTGTCAGGACCCCTTGAGCCAGGTCTAGGGAGGCCAGGAACTGAGGACTAAAGTTGGTCTGAGTGTCTCGGGAAATACACATAGCTCTCCGTGCTGCAGTCCCTGACCACAGCAATGGACTCAGCTACGTGCCCGTTACATGAGCTCTTCACCACACAGCCCAGCTGCTATGGGGCCCTCAGTTCACAAGGCTGGAGACCTGACCATAGTAAAGGCTACCCATCATTCAGTGCAGCCATAGCTTCTGATCAGAATTACATCCACTGTATAAGAAAGGTAGGTGTGTGCATGGAGAACCAGACCCAGAGCATGACAGATCACAGGAACAGAGAAGACCCCTAGGGTTGCTGGGATGGGGGACAGTCCTTACATAGAGAGTGGGGGGTCTCTTCATTAGGACCCCAATGACCTCTTGGATGAGAGCAATAAATGGGGCAGACTGGGGTATAATCCCCAGGAACTGAGCTGTTCTTAGACATGGTGCAGAAACTGTATGACAGCATCTTCCACCAGAGCAAGGTCCTCGCCTTGCCTCTTTAGAACACTGGCTACATCTCCATGAGGTGCTCAGATGGCAGCTACCACAGAACAGCAATGGGAGCTCCGCAGGGGGTCTTGTGGAAGGAGGGTCACAGCCACCCCACAGATGTGGCACCTAGACAGGTACCTTTCAGCATTTTCACGGCCACTGTGGTGTATCCTGCCCGGCCTTTGAGACGGAAGGCTGTCGCCTTGACCACTTTTCCGAACTCTCCTTCTCCCAGGGTCTTCCCAAGAACCAAGCTCTTCCGGGGGAATTCCCACTTCGGATCCTCCTGTATCAGGGTAGAAATGGGGCCATTAGCAGAGATGGGAGAATGGAGCGATGGGCAAAGTTGAACAAGAAGGCGAGTCCATTAAATACTGACTCTTAGCTCTGCCCCGACAAGAGCCGGTATGCAGAGAGCTGGTCATCACCTGAGCCACAGACACCATATCACAACTCACCCACTGAGGACACCACACCCAGCCACGGAGGCCGTGAGTCTCCAGGGGAAGGGCCTGGACTCAATGGGCACCCATGGCATCTCAGCCCAGAATTTCCCCACAGTGGAAACATTCAGAGTAACCCCCACCTCTTGGTGGAGGTTGCTTGTTCGTTCCTGGCAGCTCAGACCCGAAATAATCACACAGAAACCATCATTTGCAATCACCATGTGGTTGTGGCCTACTGGTAAGGTTCCATCTGGTGTTCAAGGTCTGTCTCCTGTGGTGGCTCCATAGCTTCTTACTGACTTCACCTACTTTAACTCATTTCTATTATTTTATTTTCTAGCTATGTCTTATATCTAGCTAGCTCTTGTATCTTAAAAATAACCCATTTCCATTATTTTGCATATTGCCACATGGCTGTGGCTTATAGCATGTCTGTCTCCTGCAAAGGCTACATGGAATCTCACTGAGTCCACCTACTTTCTCCCAGCATTCAATTTAGTTTTCCCACTTAGTTCTATTCCACCCTATCACAGGTCAAAGCAGCTTCTTTATTCATTAACCAATAAAAGCAACGCATATACAGAAGAACTTTCCACACCACCCACCCTGTGTGGCTGCCTACTAAAGAAAGACGTCACTGAGCCCCTGGGGAAACTGCCACCCTGGTGTGTGAGGCAGCTGCTCCTCACATGGCCTGTGCTATGCACCCCCACTTTACTACATCCCAGTTTAATCTCTGGCTAGCAGGATGCCTTCCCAGCATTCCATTCAAGTCCTACCCACACAGAATCATATGACCACCTTGGATTCATGCCTAGACTTTCACCAGCCATGTACAATCCTGCAGGAAGCAGTCACCCTGTGACGCTGGCACCATCTGCATGCCCATCAACTCCCGTGTCCTTGAACGTAGACCCCAATTTCTGTTTACAAGGCACTTTCAGGCATCCCCAGCCACAGAGCTTCCCGAGGCCAGAGAAGTATTTTGACATCTACATAGCATGTGGGGAGTGCCTCCTTTCTGCCTCCCGGGTACAAAGCATGGATAGCACCAGAGTCACAGCCCTACTGCTACGTCTCCATTACAGGGATTAGAAACCTATGTGGGGCTCACCAGAGACTATACCAAGTATGTGAAAAATATACAAACATACTCCTTTAAAATTTTCAGAAAAATCATTGTGTTTATTGCAAGTGACCAGGTCAGGAGCACCAGGTGGCAACTAAGCTTCGGGAGTCAGCCCACCAGGAAGCCAGCACTGATGAGTAAATCTCAGATAGGCAAGCCCCACCCACCCACCCTCCAGGGCTTCATCCCCAGAATGTCTCTTGCTACTGCTGTGCCTTTACATGTTTACTAATGTACCTTTCTTGCTAGGATGGGCTGGTGATCAAAGCTGATGATTAATTTCCTGTACCCATTTCTGCCCTCAGCTTCCTGATATAAAAAACTATAGATGAGTAAGTGTGCCTCCCTGTGGATTTAAAACAGAGCTGTTTTTCATATATAAAAGTTCAGATTTGGGATTCAAGATTTTTTTTATAAGATTACCTTTTGAGATAAATAATAAAGTGATTGATCCTTTCTTTCTAACCACAAAACGCAGCCTGCTAGTAAAAGAACTGGCTGAGAAAAATACCTTCCTTGCTTACACTATTAATTTATAACAAGTAGGACATGGATTTATGTGGGTTCTTGGGGATAATTCATTTTCACCTGTAATATCAAAATGTTTAATCATATAAGGGGTATTGAAAACATGTTTTTTTTTACTTATTCATTGATCATTCACTTAAAAAATAAAATGTAACCACACTGTAATTTTTATACTGCTGAAAGGTTTTGCTGGGGTATATAATCTGTAAGGGAAAAATTAAGAATTCACAGAAAGGATACATTGGGATAAAAGTAATAAAAGAAATGAAGAGATGAGAGATGATAAGGTTATCTCTGTGCATATTTCCCTTTGGCACCAACCCCAGAGAGTTAAGTTTTTCCTTGCTCATCAGAATTAAGTTTTATTCCCTTAGACCGAAAAGTCAAATTGAGTGATTAGTCCACTGACTCCAGGGCTCCACCCCAATTCCTGAGTTGCAGAAGGCTGGTCAACGGCAGCACCTTACTGTTTTGTTTGCTTGTTTCAGTCTAGTCTGGCCTTGAACTTGGGGTCCTCTTGCTAGGCTAGCTCTGGAGCAGACAGATGTTGTCCGTTTTTACCCTTGGGAACAGCAGTATGGCCTTGCTAGGTGGCCTCACTGTGCTATCTGGGTTATGGAGACCTCTGGTGGCTTATTCCAGAAGCCTGTTGTAGGTCCCAGCTACTGCTAGGATCAGGGACCACACACTAGAAGGAGAGGAAAGGAAGCAACCTCAGCACATTTAGGAAGGGCTTCTTTGACCCCAACAGAGGGTTGGGTGTCACTCATACAGGCCCTGGGGGAGGCAGGATCTCCTAGGCACCTTCACAATCTGGAATGGAAACTTCCAAGGCCCCATGGCCATGGGGACTCCCACAGGTGTCCACATCACAGCTCCTTCCACCCAAACCTTTGGCTCACTCTGTTCATACCCCTTGTCTCAGAGCACCGTCTCCAGCTGTTCCCAGAGCACCCCCGGCTTCCAGGTCCTGGATAGACGAGGGCAGGATGCTGAAGGGGCAGGGTCTCCCTGAGCGTGAGGGCAGAAGCCACATGTGGCAAGCCCAGAGAAGCTGTGGCAAGGACTAGGAGGTTTCAGGGGTAGCATGGCTTTGAGCAGTGCCCAAGGAAAGGCACCTCCATCTCAAGAGCAGCTGGAACTCTGCACTGTGTCCTCAGGGCCTCCTCCATCCATGCCTAAGTATTGACCCTGTATACTGCTGCTGCCCTGGAACTCAGGACCAGCACTTCAGTATCCCAACACTCTCTGTGCCCCCACTTCTCAATAGAGTAGCCTGTTAAAGTACTATAGTACACTGGCTTCTTCCACTGTTTCTACTCTGAGATGAAACACGTGGTGGGGTGTGTGTGTGTGTGTGTGTATGTGTGTGTGTGTGTGTAGGAGGACTATTGCTTCCATCCCCTGGGGCTTCTACCCACACCTCTCCTGCTAGATAGGGCCAAGTCCACACTTCCTAGGACCTCAAGGCCCCATATCCTGAATCCCATCTACATCAGTGCCTGTCATATCCTTCCTAGACAGCCTGCCTTTACAAGGCCAGCTTCCCAATGGAAGGTGACTGTGTAAGGACAGGATCCCCCTGCTGCTGGCCCTTTGTGGCAGGAGATACAGGCAATGCCGTATCAACTACCTGTGGGTGCCCCAAGCAGTAAAGAAAGGCTATGTGGCCACGTATCCTCCAACACTGTCCACCTACCCTCTCGGGGCCCCTTACCGGGATCTTGAAAGAGTCCACGGAGACCTGGTTCTCCATGGAATCCAGTGAAGGCCGTCGGGTGCCCGAGGAGGAGTAGCTGATCGGGAAGCCCTGGGCTGGCCGGCAGAAGGTCATTTCCGCGGAAGCAATGGGCGGCTTGTGCGCATGCTTGTGGTAGCGGTGGATGCAGAACGTGGACAGCAGGACCGAAATGATGAAGGAGAAGAGTACGGCAGCTGTGATCACTGTGCGGCACAGCTCATCGCACAGCGGGCCTGTGGCAGGGCACAGGGACAGGTGTCAGCAGCCTGGCAGGGATGGCACCATGAAGGTCTGAGAGGCCACTGCCCAGGTCAGACAGCAGAGGCAGTATGCCAGCCACACCAGCTGTACTGCCTTCATGTCACAAACATCCGGATGGTCATTGAGATGGTAGGAAGGGGAGAAGGAAGGACCAAAAGCTCTCAACTGCCAGGAGTGTGTCATAAAGCCAGAGGTCAATCAAGACCCTGTACAGGGAGTCTGAGCAAGTTACTGTTTTCTGATCGTCCTTCACTTGTGGTTAGAAGATGCTTTATAGGAACTCCGACCCCTATTCATGGTTGCACCAAAGGGCAACTGAGACCCAAAGGGAAGGAGGGAGCCTCCTGGGGTCCAATGGCCTCCCCATGGTCTCTCCCTTGGTGGACCTCACAAATGTTGCTCAGAACCCTCTTCAGGATTTGGGGAGGTCCAGGGAGCCCTATGGGAGGAGGCGTTCCTTACCTTGGCTGTCCTCTGGCTCACAGAAGCACTTCTTCTCATCTGGGAAGCAGTAGCAGGTACCATAGCCAGCTTTAATCCCCCGACGCTCCCCTGGCTCGTGTCCCCCAACGATGCTGCCACCTGAGGACATATGCAACCTAGTCAAGTCTCCTGGTGCAGCTTGACACCGCAGAGTCCTCAGATTGTGACAGCCTTCTCAGCTTGGTGTCAGTAGCCCAGGCCCAGTGAAGGCTCAGAAGCTCTTCTGCCTGGGCAGGGCGGTTAACACAACGTCCCCTTACAATGTAAGGGGAAGTAAGACTGTTTGAGAGTCATCGCTGAGGTACCAGAAGGCATCACCCATGGCTATCCCCCAATAAAAGTAAAGACGTAGGAAATAGACCAAAGGAAAGGTGGGTCCTGAGCCAGCAGAATGGGGACCGCAGCTCGTGAGTCAGCCAAGGATAGGTAGGTCAGGCTACAGAAGCCCAGTCTAGGGGAACAGAGCAACAATCATTCAAATGAGATGGCAGGAGAACTGGCTTGACGCATCCTGCCTGTTTGAACCTACTATTACACATTTCTGTTCTTTGGTGCTGAGGAGGAGTCCAGGGCCTTACATAACCTAAGATGGTACACAGCCGTGGTGCTACACCCCAGCCTAGCTTGATGCAGCAGAGAAATGTGGCTTCAGACTGTGTGCGGGTGGGGGCTGGACTTTCCAAGCTCCCCGCCGCTAGCTCCCCTGCCTCTGTCCTTTCCCGGATACTGATGAAATGCATCACCGTGGGCCCTAGCACGAGCTTACGGAGACAGTCCTGGGGACAAATGCTGCTATCCCGGCTCTCCACGGCGTCACAGTGGCCATCGGGACAGGTCCTGGTGTTGGGGGTGCAGGTAGAGAAGTTCCTGGTGATCCCTGTGACGAACACACAGCAGGGTGTCTCCCACATGGGCATATCCTATCATGGTCCCCGACTAAACCCGCCTCTCCAGAAGACAGTGGACCAGGAGACTGAGGACTACACGTACCTCAGGTGTCAGCTGAGGAATAATGGGACAGAGGTGTCCCCCACGGGCTGCAGTGTTGGGGAGTCCCAGGACTGCAGATAGCCTTTCGTTAAGGAGACCACATAAAGGCAAAGACCACTTAAAACTATACTGCCAGTGGGAGACTTATAGTCACAGAGAGGCAGACACACCGTTTGGCTGGGACCTTCTGGAAGATCCACTCTGTCCCCTGTACATCCCTCTCAAGCCCAGAGTAAATCCAACTAAGGAACCTCTAGTTTCAAGGTGGCAAGGCCCTTGGGACCCCATACCCTGCCTTCTCTGCTGACACTGGTTCCACACAAGGGGTAAGGCTCAAAAGGCAAGAATCGGGGAGGTTCACTGGAGGGACTGGCAGAGCCTGTAGGAACTCTATCAAGTGGCCATCCTCACTCCTGGTGGCAGCCAGTGCAGACCCCTCCCCAGCCCCGCTGGCTCCTGGGCCTACCTTTGCCATCTCCCTGACGCCATTCACATCTGCCTGTCGGAGAGCCTAGGCCACCACACTCCTCACACTCGGGTCGTCTCTTGTTGACTGCGCAGGACTTGGGACAGTCCACTTCTTCAGCAACGACTGGAAGTGACAGAAAAGTCAGTTACAAAGGCTGCTGTGGGCCCAGTCTCTAGACCTTACCCACCATGAACTCTGTAACCATAGCTCCACTGCCTCTGTAGTGAGGCTCTGTGGCTTCTGGGGCAACTAGAGAGTGTCCTATGAAAAGGGCTGGGACACCAGAGGAAGGTACTTGTTATCCTCCTGTCTGAGGAGCAGATAAGGGCAGGAAGGATGTGAGGGTGACCAGCGAAGGACACACAGGTGACTGATTACCCCAGAGTTTCAGGGCAACAACCAACACCGGCTTTCTATGATAGTCGACAACACCCCGCCCTCCATGAAGCCTGACACTCACATGTCCCCTCCACTGTGACAAGCAGCGAAGCCTGGGCCTGCTGGCGGGTCTGCCGGTCAGTGGCTACCACCGTGTACTGGAGCTCGGTACATTCGGGTCGCTGCAGGGCCTCTGTGTCATTTACAAATAGGGTCCCCGAGGTGTCCTCAGCTGAGGTGACCACACCCAGCGCGCTGCAGTTGGTGCTGGAGGGTTGCAGCTTGTACTGGACGGAGATGCCGCTAAACTCCTGGCCGTTTTCCACACAGACTTTCCCAATCTGGAGGGAGAAGGGTGGCACCAGTACCCCTCAGTCAGTAACTGGGAAGGTCCTTGGGTAGACCAAGTCCCAGGATGGTCCCCAACGTAGCCTGGATGGCAGCCTTCTTCAATGTACAGCCTTCTAAAGCCTCCAAAGCTCCAGGCCCACCTGCCTGGTCAACCTTCTGCTTAGACACCCACACCAGATACACACTCCCCAGATAGCCACACCATCAGGAATCAGATGTGAGGGCCATAATCCCTGTCTGGGTCTCCCAACTGTTAGAGCACTGTACCCTAGCCGCGTGACTGCAATTCTGTCATTTGTGCCACTTGAGGTTAAGAGGCCTCTTTAGGGGGGTTCTGGAAAGAGACCCCTTTCTGAGGATGCCTGGCTCTGGGAGCTAGCCACTGACTCTGAGCCGTTCCAGTTGCTAAGAGCCGCAGAAGTGGTCCTAGATGTGGGGCCCCGTCCACAGGTGCAGAACAGGCCTAGAAGGCCAGCCTTTTAAGGCTCAAAGCAGGGACAGGTGCCCGCAGGCCACACTGACACCCTAACAAACCAGTCTCCTGGCCAATTCGGTTTTCCCTACGAAGAATGTTCATTCCATCTTCTCAGATGACCCTTAAAACCATCCAAGTCACTGGTCTCAATCTGGTTTTAAAACTATGGGGCCAGAAAGTCACAAGGACAATGACTAGGGCTTCTCAGTCTGTCAAACAGAGGTGGACCTACCTCAACTGAGGCCTCTAACTCCTCCCCAGGCCCTGAGTACTGTCGTGCCCACTTCTGATCTGATGTTAACACCCTGAAGAATGGGCCAAAGGATAGACCTGCAGGTGGGTTCCTGTATGCTGGTGACAGAAGTCAGCGGGGGTCTGGGGCTGACTGTAAGAATGGGGAAGACCGTGGGGACAATAGGAGGCAGTCCCGAATGTACACTCTGAAGATGGATCAACCTGCTGCCGTTGGTTAAGCCATGCATACCCGGACTGCAAATAAACCCGGAGGACACTTAGCCAAGCGAGGACACAAATGCTTATCAGTGGTGACAAGGGATGGGAGAGGGAAGAACCTACGTCCTTCCCGGCTATCCTTAATGAACACTCATGGCTTGTTTTTCACTCTTCTACCTTTTATGTATTTTAGGGGCACTCAGGACAGAACCCTGTACCTGCCAGGAAAGCTCTACACTACTAAACATGGTCCCAGTCTTTTACTTCCCCATGTGAATTATTAATTTTCTGAAGACAAACACAAACATCACACTGTAATTTCTCTAGCACATAAACGTACAAAAGCAGACGTGACCTTGGCCTTCTCCCCACAGGACACGACTGCCACCCACTGTCTGCCGCATGCTCAAATGCTCCCCAGTGCTGATGGCGTCACCAGAGGCCAGCGGTTCCTCAAACCCCCTTTCCTGCTGATCAGTACACCAGGAACATCTTTCCAACACGGCTTATGTAGGGTGACCAGGAGATGGTTTTGTATTAGTGCAAAAAGCTTTAAAGATACCAAGAAGTGAGATGGTAAAAAATGAGGGGGGGGGGGTCACTCCAGGAGCTAAGAAGGAACTAGGTGCCTTCTCCAGTGAAAAGGTACACACATGGGCTCAAGGTTCCACCTGGAACCTTCCATGGCTCCACCTATGCTAACTCTACACTGGCAGGCTAGGGAAAAGATGCCATCCACCCACAACCCTGACTGCAGTCTTAGGACCCCCAATCTCACGTCACGCAGTGGGCCGTGTGCTCACCTGGGCGTAACGGTGGGCCCTCCTATTCACTGGGAAGGAGTAGGCACTGGGTAGATTCAGGGTGACAGGCAGCACAGACACGTTGAAATGGAGGAAGAGGACACCCGTCCCAGGCCCCTGGAAGTCAGAGTCATTGACCAGGACCACCAGCTGCAAGACTCGGCTCTCTGAGATGGGGAGGCTCCGGTTGAGAATCAGCTCTGTAGGTGGGGACACAATAAAACAAAGCCAGTTACTAGGCTTCGAGATCATGCCCTATGCCACACGTTACACTCCCATTTCAACATACAACCGTGCACACACGATACCTTCACGTACATGACCACATAATAAATAGGCCTGGTGGGCAGCCTTGCAATAGTACTGGTTATTAAAAAGCTGGAATTCTACTGTTTAGATCTCTAGTGAGTATATTTATGTGTGTGTACACATTCACGTGTGCGTGCGTACATGTGCTTCAGAGACAGAAGGTACACATGCATGTGCATGGTGCATGTTTATATATATTATGTCCTGTGATTCGATATGCATGTAGAGTAAGCATGCATTTTTGTGGGTGCAGTGTGTTACGTGGGTGTGGCGTGTGCGAGTGACATATTTAATGGTGGGTGTGCGCAGAAGTAAATGTGTAAATGGGTTTGTGTATAGGGTGTTTGCACAGCATTTGTATACACAGAACATCTATGTTTACATACAGATTGGTTGTAGCACCGGAGGGGTGTGCTCTGTGATTTTGGTATGAATGGTTGTATGTGTGTAATGCATGCGGTTTTCATGTGTTGTGTGCTTGTGCACAGAGTGCCCTGAAGTTCTGGGAAGACATCACACCATTGGCTCCTTACTGTAATCATGCATGGTGGCCCGCACAGAGTTGTTGTTGGCCTGGGCCAAGGTCTCGTTGGGTGAGTGCTCCACCCGGAAGTTCTGCTGGGCCCAGGAGTCCCCCGAGAGCAGAGTGCTTGTGTACCGCCTCACCAGCTCCCCAGATGCTGGCACCACATCTGCATCAAACACATGCAGAGTGGCCAGGACAGTGCCCTGCAGGTAGCAGAGAGTGCCGGTCAGAGCAGGTATAGCTAGAAGATCACACGACCTAGCACAGCCCAGAATTTACAAAGGCAGATGGTCAGAACTGAATGCTTTATCCCCAGGACCTCAGTAAGAGTTGTGGGCAAATTCACAGGGCCACTTGGGTCACCCTAAGGTTGTCCCATCAGACATTCTCTCCCCTCCCCAGGAAATCTGCCTGGTTCCTAGAGAAGTAACTTTCCCCCTTGCTGTTGAGCCCAGGAGCAGTCTGCAGAGTGGTATGATGCCCAGCAGGTGGCAGTAGTACATCACCTAGGCTGGTCAGAGCAGCATGGGCAAGGATGTTTTCTCAGAATCACCTCCTGGCTCCTGACTGCCTCAGAGGCTCTTGTGACAGGTTGCCCAGCTGCCAGCAGAAGGGAGTACCCTCCTTCTTGCCTCGTCAGACAAGCCAGAATGTTCTCCTGGTGGTCTCCCTGGGGCCCTTGGCCTGACTGGACACAAACTAAGCACCCCAGGCTGGGGCCTTCACAGAGTCCAGTTTCCTACTGGCTATCTAGCTGGCAGTCAGCCAAACAGACAAGAAGAAAGGGACACGTATAGAACCACAGGACCGAACGGCTGGTGGAACAGCTCAACAGATCAAAGTATAAACCACCAACAGAGACATAGGACGAGACAGACAGACAGACACAACTGTGAACAAACCTCCTTCCGTTTAAACTCCACCACAGCACTGGCAGTGTCCACACCTCCAGGGAAAGTGGGCGCTGAGTCGTCCTCGTCATACACGGTCACTGGCAAGGACATGGCCACCTTCTCTTCATGGTCACCAGAGCCCACTATGCACTCTGCCTCCAGCACATACTTTTCCTGAAGCTCCCGGTCCAGGGCCCAGAGTGTGCTCACTTCCAGGCTGTCGGGGTCGCAATGGAAGGGCAGACTCTCCCCTGTCACCAAGCAGAAGGGATCTCGCATTACCACAGAGTAGGGGATAAGGCATGGACTGCCTTCCTTACGCTTTACCTGACTCTGTGAGAACTCTGGCGCCCTAGTGGCTGTCTGTCCCTTTGTAGCCCCCGCAGGGACGATGGCACTCACTACTCCAAACCTAGGCTGCTTGAGGTGTGTGTTTACTACCTTTATTTGTGGCTGGGACTCACTCATGCACACAGTTAAACAATTGTTGACAGAGGGTCAGCTCTCTTAAGGCAAGGAGGGGCTCCCAACCTCTGTAGTGGGCTGGGGGTGGGGTCCAAGAGGGCAGAGTGCAGGCTGAGAGCCAGCTCAGGTACTAGCTGGTTTAAGAATGATGTTAGTCATTTTTTTTTAAAAAAACCACCGACGTAATATTTCTCATTTTAGACAATGTGAGACAACATCACAGTTCCCTGACTTGAAAACAAACAGTGGACATCCGGGCACGACTGACATTAAAACACAGATATTTCTGGATGTGGTTTGCATTTCTGCTATCTATCTCCTGGGTGTGTGACCACATTGGTCTCCTAGTGATGGAGGTGGGTCATCTTTCTATCTGTTGTTTCATTGGTTAAGTAATAAAGAAACTGCCTTGGCCCCTTTAATAGGACAGACAATTAGGTAGGCGGAGTAAACAGAGAGAATGCTGGGAGAAAGAAGCTGAGTCAGGAGTCGCCATGATTCTCCCACTTCAGACAGACGCAGTTTAAGATCTTTCCTGGTAAGCCAGCTCGTGGTACTACACAGAATATTAGAAATGGGTTAGATCAATATGTAAGAGCTAGCCAATAAGAGGCTGGAACTAATGGGCCAGGCAGTGATTAAAAGAATACAGTTTCCGTGTAATTATTTCGGGGCATAAGCTAGCCATGTGGGCGGCCGGGTGCCGGGGACGCAGACCCGCCGCTCCTATTACAACTGAGTGGCGCCCAGCGTGCTAATGAACTCCACGTAAAACCTGAGAGGGCTTTAAAAGGACAGAAAGAGAATTTAAGACAGCTTTTTGCTGTTTGTGGGTTGCGTGCCGCAAAGAAATTGCCCTGACTCAGCAGCAGGAAAAAACTGGCTGTTTTAAAATGCCGGCTTTCTGGGCTGTGCCGCCATTGCGATCTCTGTCTGGCTCCTGCGGGAGACAGAGCTTTTGAATGGAGCATTTGGAGTAAAGTGCTATGGCTTGCTTGATGGCAATGTGGACTGCTGTGTGTCTGGAACTGTGTGTGACTCAGGGGCACCAAATGGCTCTGAGGCAGGAGGGCTCAGCTCCGCCATGCTGAACTGTGCTGGTCTCAGGCAGGAACTACCATAATTACTGTAATAACAGCGCAGTTAAGGTTTCAATTGGGCAGGACACAGGCGGTACCGTATTATCTGTACATGGTGCAACTTAAGTTTTTAAGAAGTACTTAACATTTTAAGAAATGCTCCTGGATAGTAAAAAAATTACAGACTCACAATAGAACAGATTTCAGACATAGAAGATCTATAAATGAGTCACAGTGTTGGATGAGTATACGTAGGCTTGAGAGAAAAAAAATATAGAGAAAAAATAAAGTTAATGCCCTTAAAAAAAGGGGGGGGATAAAGTCTTTAAAGAGACAGCGTACAGATAGTTATAGATTAAAAGAAATAAAGAAAAATAAGCCACGTAAAAATGGAAAATTCACAGAGAGTCTGGATTCTTTGTATTATTGTGTTTTCTTTAAAATTTTTGACTGTGAAGGAGCTAAGTACAGAGAGACATTTCATTATATGGGCTGCCAAGCTAAACCAGAATGGATATAAGGGTATTATGATTTCAGAATATGGGTCTAAGGATATGATGCTTTGGAGAGGGTCTTCTTTTGTTTTCACAGAGGATGAGACTCTGTGGATTGCGTCTATCCCGATATGGTATGATAGACCATGCCCTCCTGAAAGGTTGCTGTGAACACCCTCAGAAAATTACTTCACTCAACTGCCAAATGAGATGACCCTGGCACACAGGTTATACCATGAAAGACCTAATTAACGACGCCCCCATTCAGCAGGAAGCAGTTTGGAGAGAAAAAACTGCGCCCATGTTCCCGAATATTGTTTATAACTGTTCTTTTACATTTAAAGGGGGAAATGATATAGATATGAATAATTTGCATTGGTATGGATTTTAAGGTCAATTTTGTTATGTGTATATGTATTTCTGCTCTTGATTAAGGTATTGTGATTGTATAGTTCATTTAAAAATGTAATGTATATAGGTTGTTAATGGATAATCATGGATAATTGTCAAGCTTTTAGTCATGTTAGTTAGATTTTCTAGATGTGCATAGATATATTTCAGCTAGATAGGCATTCTTCATATCTTTCAAAGACTGCAGAATATGGCATTTAATGTTTTAATAACTTAGGGCTTTTCATGATAATGAGACACATCTGCTCCTGGCAGCACCAATCTACTTCAAGAGGAAGATGGGCACCGAAGAGGCTCCTTAAGGAGTTTGATAGCCATTTGGGCAAGAAACTGCTCTTGCATGGATTGATGCATAAACTGGACACAGAGAACCCGCAGAGAGAGGACTGCTGAACTTGCCTAAAGGTGAGACGGTCTTTCGGGGTTCCTGACTCATAAAAGAGTCTGCGAGACATTCTGCAGGACACAGCAAAAAGTGACTGAACTGTCTTTGGAATTTCCTGCTTGATGAAAATGTCTGCTGGATACTATGGGCCTGAAGGCTGAAGATGGATGCCCCAACAGTACAAAAGAACTTTGGGTGACTGTCCAGGCAGTGAGATGTCTCTATCATTTCTAGAGTTTTGGATCTCTTGTTTGCTTAGGTAATGTTATATCCTTCTGGAGTCTTTGATGGAGTTGAAGAATGGTTAGTTATAGTTATAGTTTTCCTTAGTTATGATAAAGGATAAAATAGATATAAATATTGTAACTGTAATTCTTGCTTGATAACTATTTTGTTATATGTAATCTTACTATGTTAAAGTGAAAGCCATTTTTTGTTTAAACAGAAAAAGGGGAAATGATGGAGGTGGGTCATCTTTCTATCTGTTGTTTCATTGGTTAAGTAATAAAGAAACTGCCTTGGCCCCTTTAATAGGACAGAAAATTAGGTAGGCGGAGTAAACAGAGAGAATGCTGGGAGAAAGAAGCTGAGTCAGGAGTCGCCATGATTCTCCCACTTCAGACAGACGCAGGTTAAGATCTTTCCTGGTAAGCCAGCTCGTGGTACTACACAGAATATTAGAAATGGGTTAGATCAATATGTAGGAGCTAGCCAATAAGAGGCTGGAGCTAATGGGCCAGGCAGTGATTAAAAGAATACAGTTTCCGTGTAATTATTTTGGGGCATAAGCCATGCGGGCGGCCGGGTGCCGGGGACGCAGCCCCGCCGCTCATATTACAACATCCTGGGGCCTTCATTTTTTTTTTTTATAGCAGACAGGGTTTCGAAGGGTACAGGTCCACTTGGCCCAAAGGGCCAGCTCCCCGGCAAGGTGCACCGTGCTCGTTGACATTAGCAGAACGGAAGGAACTGGGATGCACACCCCATATCTAGCTCAGAAAGAATCCATCTAGGTCTCTGTAAGAGCATGCCAGGACACTCCCCGATTCTCGTGCTATTCCAGCCTCATGACAGTCCATCCCCTCACTCAAGAGTTCTCCCGGTACCTCTTGTCTCCATAATTTCACCATCATATATTATCCTGACCCTGAACCATACCCAATGGAAAAGTCCAACTAAGCCTCTCAAATGCAAGTGGAGACTTCTCATACCCTCTCCCTGCCTGCCTTGCTCCCCATGCTCCAGGGAACAAAACCCTTAAATGGTCCCTGCCTCCGTGGCTAACTGCAGTCCAGCCCCAGAAGACCCCGCTTTAGCAGAGTCGGGTGCTTGAGCTGTGCATCTGGTGCCAACCCACCTTGCTGAGTGGCCTCTGCCCTGATCACGCAATTGAATGTATGCTCCATCACTTCCGGTGTGTCCTCAACACATCATGGGCTCTACCCTCTAGAGGATTAGAGGCTACAAGCAGGCAAGATGCCAGGCCTGTTTGTTTACAGTTGTATCCCAACCTTCTACAACAATATTTAGCCCATGACAGACACTCATGAGACATTGCTGGAATATTAAACACCGGCAAAAGATGTCAGGTGGCTCACCCAAAGGGAATAGCACTATGCCTTCTGTACAACAGGACAAAAGAATATTGCCCCTACCCCCCGGCTGGCACTCACCTTCCAAGAGCCTGTAGGCCACACTAATGTTTGGGCAAAGGGACTGCACAGGCAAGAGCTGAAACCGGTAGAAGGTGCCAGGGGGCCTGTTCTCCCTGATGCGGAACGACAGGCCTGTCTCTGGGATGCAGAGGTCCTGGGGTTTGAGGGAGTTACACGCTGGGAAGGAGTCATTCATGAAAGAGAAGTACACACGGGCACAGCCTGGCCAGTGGCATTCACCCTCTCGCTGGGTTACGGACCCCAGGAAAACCTGGAGGAAGATGGTGAGCAAGGGGAAGCCACCATCTGTAGGGAGAAAAGAAGACAGCCCCTTTTCAGGAGAGGGATGAAGAGTAGGGATTCCAGGGTTCAGTGTGTCTACAAAAGCCCCAGCTGCTACCTCCCCACCTCTGCTGCAGGATGCTGAGGCTTTGGTCTGCCTCTCTTGTCATTCAGGTTTCTATTCAAATGGTCCCTCCTGAGGGAAATGCTCCAACCCTGGGGCTAACATTCCCTGGCCCCTTCAGGTGAGTGACCTTACAGCACAGGCTCCTGCACCAGCTGCACTCCATGGCCACAAACACCAAGGGCTTTTTCCCCAGATACATCCCAAGGACATACTCCATCAACACCTAGAGGAAGAATTTCCAGTTGAGTTCCACCACTGAGGTACCATATCCTTGGTTAGTGAGGTCTAGACCTTGGCTGACGCACGCACGCGTCTCCCTGGGTCTCCACTTTATGCCTGGTTAGTGGCCACAAGGTGCTGTTCGGCTTCTCTTATCATATATTATTATACTCCCGTGGCAGTTAGTGTTCTTTGAACAAGCTGTCCAGATTGCTGTGTGCTTAATGCGACGTTGCTACTGTTAGGAATCCTAGTGTAAATATCTCTATGCAATCGTGTGGTGGTTGCGACCCACAGGTTGCGAAGCAGTCGTACAGAGCATGCTGACAGGTTAACTGTCCATCTCGGGCGCCCTCCCATCTTACAATACTGGCTGTGTTCATCAAACAGGTCGGTTACTCTGCACATCCTGGGCTATGCAGCTCACTCTGCATTCACAGTATTCTACCCTATCCCTCACTTGCAGACAGGAGTGTAATGAGTGACGTCATGCCTCAAAGGAAGTGCTGGGAGGTGTGAGCTACCCAGTTCATACCACCACATCGTGACACACGGGCCCCCCATTCCCCCCACCAGAGCTAGCATCCTGTGTGGTCTCGACTACAGCTCCAGCCTCGGCTTTTGTTGCTGTCTAGGTCTCCATCCACTCTGCTTCCTTCCTGGACACCTCTTCTAGCCTCTTGCAGATGGGGAGACATGCTTCCCAGGAGGGACCTGGTGTTCTTCAGCAAGTTCCAGGTCACCAGCTAAATTAACCGTCTGGGGATTTCCCAGCTCCTTAGACTCTCTCTCTCTCTCTCTCACAACCTGCACACCCTTAGTGCCCCCACTGCAAATAGCATCTTCTCCGCTTAGACAGAAAGTACCAAGTTATTTAATGGTCCTCCCAACTCCCAATAGCCTCAGGAGGCCCAGGAGTAATTAGTGCTTCCAAAGTCAGGGGTCCCTCATTAAACTGGCTACAAGCAGCTGCCTTCACCCCACACTGTACACCCTTGCTCACAGAAGCCTTAAGGAAGCCATATCTAGCCACAGACTGGCAGCTATGATGAGGGCACCTTGAGGGCTAGGCCAAAGTGGAATGGGGATGGGGTGCCAGGTTACTCCCTTACTGCGGATGCTGAGCTGCTCCCAGGAACTGTGGTCCAGGCTCTGGTTGAGGTAGAGAAGGCCAGTGTCCTCATGGATGCGGATCCAGTCATTCTCATGCAGCCGTGTGCGGTAGGCGCTATAGAGATGCTGGCCCAGGCGGAAGCTGGGCACTTCTTCAGGGCTATCCCGTAGGGCATGGACGTAGAGCAGAGGTGTGCCAGCTGGCTGGTCTACATACAGTCTCTCCCAGTAAGCATCCCTTGAGAAGTATAGGCCCAGTGGGGCTGCAGGAGACAGGAGAGTGTGTGAGCCGCGGTGGGAGAAACAGCTTCTTCATGGTCAAAAAGCATTAACTTTAAATTCTAACCTTAGCAAAAATTTCTCACCTCAAGTCCAAAAAACATGAACACAGCTAAACATGACTGATAATTACACCACACTAAAGCAAAGATAGAAAAATAAGGAATAGGGAGTGGGGCAGAGTACAAAAGTCACAAAATAATTCTTAGCTACCCCAATGTGGTGAGCCCTGGGATCATACATGATCCAGGAATTCAATAAGCTTCTCAGCAAATCACCGGGGGCCAGAGGATGTTTCATAGATACGAGACACTGCTAAACAAGCAGGGCAGATACCAGTCACCAGAAACAGAGAGCACTGTAAAGTGATTATCTTTATCAGAACATGCTCTTACATATAACCCAGCAACTCCACTGCATTTATCCAGCAGAACCTAAACCACACATCCATCAAGTATTCTAATACTACATGGCAGAATTACTCAAGGCAACCAAGAGCTGGCAACATAGATGCCCTTCAGTGGGGATTCGGAGAAGCAAACTGGTACATCCGTGCCATACAATTCTAGGGCAGCAATGAAAAGGAATGGACCACTGGTGCACACGTTCACCTGAGTGGGTCACAGACACCCTGCCCAGTGGAAGCCATCAGGCAGAGTCTCAGCAGGTTTCAGGTGATCATGGGGGCTGGTAGGTGCATATAGGGTTGACAGCCTGGGAGTGACAGATGAATTTGGGGTAAATGAAAATATCCTATGTCCTGATGAAGAGCCAGGTCATGTGGGCATAATCTCATTCCTAGCACTGCATAGCTAAGATGCTTGTCTTTCAATCTGTGATGGCTCATCCTGTCAACTTGACTGGATTAACGAGCACCTCAGAGGTTAGTGAGGTGCACATGCACTCTGGGTTTGTCTGTGGGATCAACTAAGGGGGGATCGGCCCTGAATGACGTAACAGAGAGAGAGTCAGGAATTAGTCTTTGCTTCCTGCCCAGCTCCATCATGCCCTTCCAGCCAAGTCAAACGTATGCTGTTAGACCCAAGAAAAAAAGTCGATTGCATGACTTTCTGACTAAAGAAAACTGTATTTATAACTAGCCAGCTGGCTACCTCTCCTGAAGTCAGGCATGACTTTTCTAACTAAAGAAAACTGTATTTATAACTAGCCAGCTGGCTACCTCTCCTGAAGTCAGGATTTCAGGGAGCAGCAGGCCCTCACTACTTTTGAGGTTTCTTATGGGGAAGGGCTAGGGGTGGTAGGTAACAGCTGCCAAGGTAATTAGCTATCAGTACCTGGATAGAAGAGTGGGGGTCTCTCAGGGCTGCCTGTGGGGTAGGTTAAGTGCAGGAAAACATCAAACAAAAGGAGAATCATCAAGGTATCTTGGAAGACGCTTTAGTAAGGCAAATGGGCAATTGTATTTCACAGGTTTGTTCTACGGGGCAAAGGAGTAGGCATGTATCATGGGGCTAAAAGTTCAGTGTTGACTGAAAAACGTGGTTTTCCAGCTACCTTATGCTCAGGAAACAAACATTCTTGTAGGGTATGGGGACTTAATAACAATGTATCACAATGTGGCTCCTTAACAACAATAGAGATCCTGTTTTGGTTTCATAAACCTGGGCCAAAACATGTTTATCTCCTCTAAGGTGTTTCTGGTCGTTGTTTTGGTCACAGCTACGGAAACAAACTAACAGAAGGCCAGGAAGAGTCACAGAAGTACTAATCAGAGAGGGCTGTGGACGTTGGTCTTGGTTGCGGCTCGTGCTATACTGACTTTGTGTAGTATGCCCAATAACTTTCCAAATAGTGGTTTCAACCAGTAATAAGACCTCTTTATAGAAGCTTTGTGCATGCTGCAGGGGTTTGAAATGACGTGGGTGCTATAGACATGTCAAGATTCCTTAAGCTATGCAACCCAGACTCCCCATAGGATCCAGCAACTCCATCTCAGAGCATCATCCCTAATAACTTAAATCCCAAAGTGATTTACACATCCATTTTATAGTAGTATTCATCACAACAGCCAAAGGCGGATGCAGCTTTAGTGCCTATGGATGGGTACCCAGAATGTGGAATGAACAGCCACACAACGTTCAGCCTTTATCTTAAAGGTATTCCAATTCTGTGCTGGTTAGTTTTATGTCAATTTGAACAAGCTAGAGTCACCAGGGGGAGGGGATCTTAACTGAGAAAATGCCTCAAGCCTATAGAGCATTTTCTTAGTGATTGCAGGTGTGTGTGGGTGTGTGTGGGGGGGTGGGGATGGGGGGATGGGGGGTGCCTATTGTGAAGTGTTGACATCCCTGGGCTGGTGGTCCTGGGTTCTCTAAGAAAGCAGGCTGATCAAGCTATGGGGGGCAAACCAATAAACACCCTCCCACAGCCTCTTCAGCAGAACCTCTCCCTGTTTGAGTTCCTGTCCTGACTTCCTTCAATGATGTGGAAAGGTCAGCCAGAATTAACCCTTTCTTCCCCAACTTGTTTTCCATCACAGCAATAGTTACCCTAGCAATAGTAACCCTAGCTACGACAAATGCCATTTGCAAAACTCAACCAAGGGGTTGGAGACATGGCCCAGCAGTTAAGAGCTGTTTCTTGTCAGGCACTTAGACATAACGACAAGAAAATAACTATCCAAACCTAAGCGGCTTGTTCCAAATCATTTGGCTGGAGCCACAGATGGAGGCCAGCGAGGTGGGACTCTCCTAGGAAGTGTGTCAGGACAGGGAGAGCCTGGCTTGAAGGGTAGAGGGTAGAGAACTAAAGGATATCTAAGAAGTTCAGGAAAGAGAGCTGAAAGTGGCAGATGCTAACAGGAAGTCTAGCTTCTCGGGGCTAAGAGACCATGACTTCAGAAGCCCTATCAGAAATGACAGTTCGAATCAGCTTGTGGACTCCAAGAAAGACAATGAATTAAGTCTGGGTGACCAAGTGCACAATGTCTGGTAGAGCTGGGGCACTGGCTTGGGCAAGGACTGTACATTTTGTGCCTTATTTTCCCCTCTGCTCCCAAGGAGATTAAGCACTTCCTTTTCATAGTGTGGTTGGGAGCAAAATTTAGTTGACAGATGTGAAGTTCTGATGCTTTCTGCCATTCCCATAATCTCCATCCCCAGACCTCTATCTCCATCATCTCCATCCCCAGACCTCTATCTCCATCATCTCCATCCCCACACCTCTATATCTCCATCATCTCAATCTCCACACCTCTATCTCCATCATCTCCATCCCCACACCTCTATCTCCATCATCTCCATCCCCACACCTCTATCTCCATCTCCATCCCCACACCTCTATCTCCATCATCTCCATCCCCACACCTCTTTCATTCATAATCTCCATCCCCACACCTCTATCTCCATCATCTCCATCCCCACACCTCTATCTCCATCATCTCCATCCCCACACCTCTATCTCCATCATCTCCATCCCCACACCTCTATCTCCACCCCAGACCTCTATCTATCTCCATTATCTCCCATCAGCACCAGAACCACCTGCACAATCATAACTGTCATTTCCATCTTCCCCACAACTATTAGCATCCCCTCCAGACCCGTCTTCAGAGTCCACACACATCATTCCTTCAAGTCTGGACCACTAGTATAAGCAGAAGACCAGGGTGGCTGGTAGCAGCTGGACAGAAGAGACCTGGTACCGGGTGGGGCTTCTGGCGGCTTGGGAGGCTCTGTGCTCCCTGCACACACCCTATGGTCCTCACCTGCCCATCTTGAACTGGTGCTGCAGGATAGCATCTCTCTCCATCATGTTAGTCCTGCCCCCAGGGCTCAGCCCTCCAAAGCCTCCCCTCATCATACAGTTCTCTGCTGCAGGAGGGGAGGGATCTATTACACCGCTGGGGTTAGGGTTTAATTGATCACTGGGATAGCCAGACCCCAGAGCTGCCTTCTACACACAGACCCAGCCTTCTTCTCCAAGGAACACGGGCACCAGGCTTTATCCAGTCCGCACTGCAGCTACCACCTGCATTTCCATACCCACCCAGACCAGCTGCACTGGCCTCGCTGAGATGAAGGATGCTCCCACCCAAATATGATTTCCCAGCTGCTACTGACTTAATCGTGGGTCTTGCTGGCAGTTTCTTCCGGCTTTTATACAAAGGAAACTGCCAATTACGTTACAATTAATTTCTTTCCTAGGGCAGGCAAGGCCTGGCCACCCAAGTGGTCTATAGAAGACCAAGTGTGGGAGACCAGGCCCCTTTAGCTCCAGGGCTCTCTCGAGTACTCTGTGGTCTTAACTACTACTGGTGCCACTGGGCCAAGACACTATCAGTTTTGACCCTGATGACTCCGGACTGTGCAGCTGTCCCCACATACCCGGCAGAGTGGCCTGGCTGAGGACATGGCCACATGTTGAATGGCCACCCCACATACCTCAAGCTCCTTTTAAACACTCCATCCTAACGCCCCCTGCATCACCTTTAGTGTTCACCCATGACATTTCTATAGTGCTGTTTGAAGCACATCAAAACGCCTAATGGATGTTAGGATTCCCATCTCGCTGAGCAATAAACCAAAACAGAGAATGGCCCCAGGCCATCCAGAGTCATTTAGGACTTAGCCGGACTGTCCCAGCTCCTCTGTTCAGTGACAGCTGTGCTTATAGTGCTTTTGAGAAATCAGGTCACAGAGATCCAGGACAAGGGGCCCTCCACTTACATGCCTGCAGAAGCAGTCTGAAAATGCTACTGGGGAGATATATCCACGTCTTCCCAATTCCTCCTCAAAAAGGTGGATGCTCCTTGAAGCTGTGAAGTCAGGGGCAGTTCAGTGTGTCCTGACCAAGGTACAGGAGCAGCAAGAGGCCACTTTGATCTCTGGAGCAGAAGCAATGGGCCTCTTCTTGGGAAGGGGGAGACAGATAAAGAAGTTCCAAGCTTCCACTATAGAGAATAGTGGGGAGGAGGGGATAGAAGTATGGGACCACACAGAATTGGTTTCTGGCTTCAAAGGACCCAGGGTCAAACACACTGGAATCCTGGGATCCCTGGTATGGCAGGGCGGGCCATTGCTGAAGGCCCATCACTGGTACCTGGACCTTGTCGGTTTGGGTCATAAACCTTGAGCGGGAATGCAGAAGAGAGGCCACTGCTTCCGCACAGGCTATGATCCCTGCAACACAGCTCTGGCCGGCAGCATGACATCACAGTAGCAATTACCGTAATCAACTTAGACCAATCTGCCCAGTTATTTTTAGTCTAGATAGAGGCAGAGTGAGAGGGCAGCCCTGGCTTCCCAGGCAGCCAGTTCCCTGGTTGGGTGTGGGGTGGGTCTCTGCTTTCCAGCATCCTCCCCTTACAGGGAGGTTCTAGGATATCTGTTTCTCCTGCACTTGCTGTAATGCCATCATTTCTGGAACATTTGTGCTCAATGTGGCGCAAAAGTCATGACTTCCTGAGAAACTCAGACACCCAGTGGACCGCGGAGATTCAAGGTCCATCCAAGGGCATCTTTGTCTTGTCAGGAGACGTCTCAGAAATGGCCAAGATGCTACTGGATGAAGTGGCTTCTCAGTCAAGACAAAATGCAATATATACATGTACCAGACTGTCAGAGAAAAATTAAAGAGAATCTTGTCCAATAATATGCATAACCAGTCAATGAGTGTGCAAACAGCAGCTCGTCTAGTCTTAGAACTAGATCACTCATCTTTAGAGAAAGTCAAGCCAAAGACACAATGAAATCTCACTTTGAGCCCACTGGGAAGGCTAGACTATTCAAACAGCAGCAGGAACTAGCAAACAGGAGGGACTGACGACTAGCCAACAACAGCAGGGACTGGCAAGTGGCAGAGAGGATGTGGGTGAAGTGTAGCCTTTCCATACAGTGGCTGAAAACGACCCTGCCTCTGGGGAAGGGCAGCTCAGCAGCTGCTCAAAGACCAAACACCACTCCTAGGAGCTGAAAACAAGTCTTAAAAACAAAGAAGCAGTCCATAGGACGTTCATAGAAACACTGTTCACAAAGGAAAACACACCTCCCCAGGCCAAGGAAAGCTGGCTGGCTATCCAAACAAAAGAGGTTTATTACTCACCCTTAAAGAAGGGCATATTGACACATGCTACAATGAAGATGAACATACAAACTACCATAAACACTGAACCATTTACATGGCCTGCCCAGAACAGGCAGATCTGGAGATAGAAGCAGGCATGAAGAAAGGGGACAACTGTTTAATGCATATATGGTAATGCATTATCTTCTGGGGATAATGAGGGTGTGATGGACCAGAGGGACACCGGGACACTGGGTAAGTGCCACTGCACTAGCCTCTTCAAAAGTTACCCCTACGCTGGGTCTGCTTCATTTAAAAGATTTTTTTAAGAGACAATTTCAGTAAACTGTCACCTGCCTCACCCTCAGCTACAGGGCCCACCATAGGCCCCCGCAGCACCATCCAGGAAAATGGGCAGAGGGGCCCACTTGGAGATGCCAGTTAACGTTCCGGGCTAGCAAGTTTTGTTTGTTTCCTTGTCAGCTTGGCACAAGATAGAGTCATCTGGGGAGAGAAAAACCCAATTAAGAAAATGCCTCGGGGGCTGGAGAGATGGCTCAGAGGTTAAGAGCACTGACTGCTCTTCCAGATGTCCTGAGTTCAATTCCCAGCAACCACATGGTGGCTCACAGCCATCTGTAATGAGATCTGGCGCCCTCTTCTGGTGTGTGGGAAGCAGAATGTTGTACACATAATAAATAAATAAATTAAAAAAAAAATGCCACCATGGGATTGGCCTGTAGGCGAGTCTGTGAGGGAATTTTCTTGATTGATGCGGGCCCATTGCACGGTGGGCAGTGCCATCTCTGGAGAGACGGTCCTGGTTTGTATATAGAAAGGCAAGCTGAGCCGTGGCAAACAAGGCAGTGAGCAGCATCCTTCCATGGTCTCTGCTCCAGTTCCTGCCCTTCCCTTCATGATGGACTATAAACTGTGAGACAAAAATTAACCCCTTGCTTACCATACTGCTTTCCGTCATGGTGGTGATCACAACAGCAGAAAGGGTCCGAAGTCCGGAGACCCCTCACCCCCAGAATGTGTACACCACAGCCTGGGTTCGGCCCACTTCTCTCTAACTCTCAGGCTACCCTGCACTGCGATGGGCGCTGTGTTATGATTCTGATATTTCTGACATTCACAACACAGGCAAAGCGACACAAGGCCCGTCCAAGCCTGGCTCTGCTAACCTCTGGATCTTTCTGTGCTTATGTCCCAGGGTACAGGCTCTTGGGTGCAGCTTCTCTTGGGAGAGGGCATTCCTGGATGTAGAGGGCATGCCAGCTGTCACACAGGTAGGGCACCCATGTTAAGTCACGGAGACGAAGCTGGGAGTCTGTTACCCAGAACCGCAGGTACAGACTGGGGTAGCAAGGGAAGCAAACATTTGCAATGTTGCTCAGTTCAGACTTTCGAGGGCTCTTCAGGTGTGGACCTGCTGGATCAACCTGCACGGGCGACCTCTAACTGAGTATCTCTGCTGAGTCTGCAGGCAGGGCACTCACGGGGGCAAGCACATCCCAAGGTGCTAAAGCACATTAAGGCCGTCCTGCCTGGGAGGGGGGTGGTTCCCAGCATCATTTGCTGCGTGGACCGCTGGTGGGCAGAAATGGATTCCTGACTTCACAATGCAGTAGATGCCCCGGGTAAGGGTAGAGGGCCATAAAGAAAGACTGGAGAAGACAAAGCCCCCGAGTCACCCAGAATCTGGCCCCATCTTTCCTGTCACTCTGGCAAAAAAGTCCAAGAAACTCAGTGACTCTCCCCGCTACTCACCGTGTCCACCATAACTCTACTCTCGCCCCCATTCAGGTCCTGGCACTCACAGCATTCTCTGGTTTCTTAAGTTTCAAGATGACTAAAAATTGCACCCCTCCTTTTTTTCCCCTGAAATTCACACATGAAAATGTCAAGGACCATGTGAGGAAGTGGAATCACTTTCAATGAACACTGATCAGATTCTCTCATCTCCTGTTCTGGGGTCGCACTGCCCCTCAGACAGCTCGGAAGAATTCAGACACCAGCATCCCAGGTCACAGAGGACGGAAGACCTGGGACCACCATGATGGGCATCTGATACTCTTGGGTTTTGAAGAAGGGCTCCGTCTGCTACGATCTGGGCCACAGGGCCACAGGCACTTCTTGCTGCAGAGACGAGGCTACGCCGTCGGCTCACCAGGCAGGCGCACACCTGTTCAGGTACAGTTAACCTGCAGTAGCATCTGCTGAGTGGAGCTGCCTGTGAGGCAAAAGCAAACAAAAGTGTTTGCTTGTGGCTGGCCACCTGCTCGCCTCAGAGCCCAGGTGGTGCCTCAAAAGCAGCCCTTCAGGTCTCACCAGGAAGCCTTCTAAGAGGCACCAGTGTGCCTGGGAAGGAGCTGCCAGAGTACAATAGCACTCCACTCAATAGTCAGTAGATGTCACAACAGATTCTCAGTCTCAGCCTGGGGGTGGGAATGGTCCCTGAAGCCCCCTACAATATATCACTTGGCTATGAGGCTTGCTCAGGGCCTCTCCACAGCGGCAGAAAACAGGGAAGTAGCAGGGAAGTGGGTGATAAGGGAAAGAACAGCTGAGGAAACAAAGAGGGAGGAAGCAGGCACAGTCCACAAGAGCTCTTTGGGGTCCTGGAACCTCTGTCTGGAAAGAATCTCTGTCCTCTGGAAGGAACTGGAACCCCACTGCAGGTGGCACAGCCCCAGCCTCCTCCAAATCACAGGACACAAAGCCCTGGCTGCTGTTACGAATGGGGACCAACTTCACCACAGCTTCCTAAGGTGGAACACCTCATAGCACAGCACAGAGGACAGCCCTCACACAGTAGAGAGACAGGGGGCGGCCCCACTACCATCACCTCCTCTGTGGTCCACATTCAATGCTGCTCCCTGCTGGGACTGCCCAGCATCCTCCTTATCTTGTCTTGTTGCCAACTGCTCAGCTCTATCTGAACTGCACCTCTCTCTCTCCCAAACTACTAGGTGTGGTTTTTGCTGATAGCTCCTTGCAAAACAACACTCAAGGCTCTTTTTGATTAGTGCCATCACGGCGTTCACACAGAAAAATAATGGGGAAGGAAGGAAAAGAGGAAGGCAGAGCGTTGATGGAAGACTGAGGTAAGAGATCAGTAATAGGCACACCCCAGCCTTTACCCCAGAAGCACCCCCCCCCACACACAACACTCCTCCACAGTGCAATCATGGCCATGCATCTACTGAGTGAGTGGAGGCTGGACTCCCAGCCAACTCCACCCTTGCTTCCTGGGCATGCAGTGTGTGTTCCTCTGTCAGTCTTTCCTAGTGCCCTGGGGACACACAGTTACACCCCTCCCCTAGCACAGCCCCGTGGTTAGAGCACCAGGTGCCTCATCAGACACTGTGCAGAGGACAATCCTTGAGTGCCTTGTCCCCACCAGCCCTCGGGCTACACACAAACATGTCTTCTAGCCAAGCCTGAGCACACAGGCTCCCTCCCTTTCCAGGACAGCTCTGAGAGAGCCAGGCCTAGTGTTCATTCCTAGCCCATGGAACTCCCACTGTCAGTCAGTAAGAGCAGCAGGCATCTCACTTAGAACTCTGTTCAGACCCAGAGGGGCTCGGGCCTCATGTCTGTGAGTGGTGCTCTGTGTCACTTGTCATCCCTAGATCTGGTCCAGTCTTCTCTAGAGCACCTGCTGTCAAACATGAGTGACTTGTTATGATGTGACAGGCAGGGACACTCCCTTTTCCTAGCCTCCTCCATCTCTACTCCTGGAACCAAGCCCTCTTGGCCCAGAGATAAGATTTGCTAAAAACAAGAGACCAGGAGCTGAAGAGTCCTTAGCTTTCAATGGGTTCCAGAGTCTACAGATTGGGAGCGCCTCAGTTTGTTCACTTGTAAAATGGGAAAAAGATGACAACCCTCACAGGGTTGTCCACAGGATGATCAGGGTAGTTATTGCTGGTTAGCCGGAAATGGTAGCGGCAAAGTCCTCTGCCAAGCTGCAGAGATGATCCCGAGGGAGGTAGCAGCTCCCTGCTTCCCTTTTCCCTTCCTATCCCAGGCTCCATTTCGACAGATACCATAATTTTTAATTAGTTTTCCCCTCCCCTGGCTAAAAGGCCATTAGCACCCCATTAGGTGAATGCATCCCATTTTCTTCACACCACCAAGAAAACAAGTGATTTACTTAGCCCATTCCTAGAGCAATTCTACAAAATAAAGGCAACTTAGAGCAGGGCTCAGTAACTTCCCCACTTGCTGTTTGCTCTCAGGCCCCACCCTCAGGAGCTCCCTGGCTGGCCCAGCAGGGAGAAGGAGCACTGGGGCTCAGCAGCTGGAGGAAGAGCCAAGGAAGGACCCAGGTGAGCCTGGATCTGGGAGGATCAAGACAAATCTCTGGGATCCCCTGGGCTCACTAGGGGAAGGGAGGAAAAAGGAAACAAAGAGGTCAATCTGTGTGTGCCTGATGCCAGCGGCTTAATCACAAGGTTGTTGGTGTATACACATACGGGTCCCTCACACTTACAGAAGGGCCGTCTAGAAAGGGACCCTTCCAGTACATGGTGCCAGATCATTTGGTTCTTAACAGCTAGAGATGTTAAACAAGATGCCATGCCAGGCAGATGCCAAGTAGCTGTGACATGGGGTGGGATGGGGGGAACGAAGGCGCTCTGGGATATGTATGGGAGCCGAGCAGCTGCAATCTAGTATCCTCATCCATACAGTCAAGTTGTATCTGTACTTAGCAGTGGAAAAATCCAGAAAATTCTAACAACTTAGAGAAGGAGGTTGCCATCTCTAGTTCTAGGACACTGGGCCCGACAGTAATGAGAAGATGGGGGAGGTTACAGTACTGTAGGAAGGGAACCATGCCATGCTGTGGGAGTACATGTGTGCCCACCAGTCTCTTGAGCATGAGTTCATGAGAAAGGGTGGGGGCATGTCTTGATGATGACCTGAAATGAGGGGTAAGTGTGAGCTGAGCAAGGCTCCCTCCCTTTCCTCTACAGACCCACTCCAAACCCTGGGACACAGGTCCAGCAACTACGACACCGTGACCACTAGAGGGCGCAGGAGGCCGAGCAGCTCCTTATATCACGTTGAGAAACCGCACCCGAGCTCTGGTGGCAGTCTGGAGCAGATATCATTGGTGTCACAAACCGCTGCTCCAGAGCCGCGGCTACAGGACTTCTCCAAAAGCCCAATTATTTCTTCCTGGGTATGAGGCCGCTGCTCCCCTTTCCGGACCACTATCATAGTTTCTTGGCCATCCAGAAACGGATGGATATAAGGCAGTGGCTCTCAGTCCCTGGATTCTACACACAATCTGGGGCTACCTCATTCTATTGGCCAGGGGTCTCACACAGAAAGCTCCCTATACCCCCACCAATGCCCAGGCCAGACCCTTGAGCTGGGTTGCTGCAAGCACTGGAGACCTTGCTAAACACAGGGCTCGGAGGGTTTGGGGAAGCTGCCTGACTCATGTCTTTCTAGTTCACTCCTGAATACACACCTGAAACTATAAAGTTGAAATCCAAAGACACAGAGAAGCTCCAGAGTGTTAACCTGTTTGTCACGCAGCCTCCTGCTTACATGCCCTCTGCAGCACTGTGACCCAGCACCCCAAGACCTAGGAACATACTCTCCAATACCACCCCCCCTCAAGGATGATAAAATAGTTATCCCATCCTTCTCTCCACATCCGTCTCTACGGTGCTCGGAGGCCAACAAACACAGCCCTGAGTTAGTCTGTAATTCCAGTCTCTGAAGGACATGGGACTAGAGGCAAGATGGTCAAGGCCTTTTCTGTTTTCAAAGGCTGCAAACAGGGAGAGAGAAAAGCACTTTGTAAGGAAGGAGAGAACGGTGGCATGGGCTCTGTTATGATATCAGAGAGAAACTTGGTATGTATGTATTTTCCAGAGCGGGGGAACCAAGTTAGGATAGGTTGGAAGGACACTAACAGGTGCAGCCACGAGGATTAACCTCCTGCATCCTTAAGGGTTTGTTTGGCCAGGGTATAGGAATGAGAACAGTGACCAGCCTTTAAAGCCACACCTAATAAAGAACTCCTATGTGTGTATGATGCTGAGCAGCACATCGCCACACTCCACTCCCGAGTGGCCGGGCCCAAAGCACTGGGTAAATGTCAGCCCTGGATTCTATTACACCCCCAAAAGCCACACTTTCAGGTGCTCCAGCTGAAAACCGGGCAGGGCTCAGACCTTGACATACCCCCAGGGAGAGATACGACAGAAATCACAGGTTTTTCGGTTTTTAAAGACCAGGGCGGCAAAAACACACAAGGAAAAAATACCCTTTACCAAAGAGCCTCCCTTCAGATAGAAGAGAGAAGCTACAGAAAGTGTGGGAGTGAAACGTGGAAGGAAGACCTGGAAGCAGCAGCCTTCAAGCGCTGGCGCAAGTCGCGGGCTTCCCAGGGCTGCCTAACCCCGTCCGCTCGCAGCTGCTCCCCAACCGCGACAAGATCTGTCCACTTCCCCCGGGCACGCGGCCGCATCTGGAGGCGCGACCAGCCTAGGGTGCGCAGCTGCGGCTTTGGCGGAGCACCCACCACGCCGTTCGTCCGGCGACCCGCACCGACCGGAGCCCCGCCCAGCCGGCGGCCAGAGCGCTCCGGGTGCAGCCGCTAGCCGCAGAGACCCGGTTCCCAGGCCCGGAGGCCACCGGGCGCGCAGCCGGCCTATGCCAGTCAATGTCAGCGCGCTTCTGCACGCGTCAGCTCCCCGGTTCGGAGCGCAGCACTAACTTCGCCCCGGTCGCTACCGTCTCAGCCGCCCGTAGGACTCACCTTCGCCCAGCAGCGGCAGCAGCAAAAACAGCTTCAGCCCCAGCCCTGGGGCGCCGGACGTCGCTTTCGCCATCGCCCGTGCGCGCGAGGGCCCCTGTTGAAGAGCGGGCGGGTCTCGGCGGAGGGATGCGGTGCTCAGCCGGGCCTCCCCATGCCAGCCAGGGCGCAGCGGGCACTGCGGGCGCGTTGCGTCCGGGCTCGACTCCCAGGTGCGGACTCGGAGCCGCTTTCCGCTGCTGCGTGCACTGCTCCAGTTGCAGACCTGCGCTGCCTGCTCCTCGGGACCGGACTGGGGCAGGGCAGGGCGCAGAGGGAGGGGCAGCAAGAGGGGCGGGACCGGGGGGGGGTGCGGGTGTGTGTGTAGGGGCGGGGCTCCAGGTACTGCGTGGGGCAAGGTGGGGCGGCACCCGACTGTTGCGGGAACTGCGATTTCCTTTCTTACTGACGGCCGGTTGGAACTGGGTTCGTTTAGGTTGACGTGCGGGTCTACTATAGGCAATCTGAATTCATGATTATCTGCCGGTACAGCCACTTTCTCACCCTGTGCGTCTGCTTGCTGTTGTGTTTGTCCTTTCCCGCCTCCCAGAAAGAGCAACACAGAAGATTCAAGGTCTGGGCCGACTGGTTACCTATACCCTCAAAGGAGACCCAGACACTAGACGGATGTTCCTCCAGTCTCTGGACTCGAGAGCATCCTCCGCCATTTATCAGGGAGGCGGGAGTGGGAAGTGCGTTTGGAGCCTGCAGCCTTTTCTGGGGCTAGAGGCGGGAAGAGGGGAGGAGCCCTGACCAAGAGAAAGAGGGCCAGAGAGCATCCTGTGATGGAGAGGGTGGGGGTCTTGTTGGGCTTGTTTGTTATGCCCAGGACCGGTCCAACCAATAGAATCAAGAAACTGGCTAATGGCACGCCTTTCAAAGAACCCACTGCTGTAGTCTAACGCAGTACTTGGAACTGTATGCTCTTACCAAATAGAAGAGCTTTTTGGATGTGAGCTGACAGACTACTGCAGCTGGTACAGGGGTGCGTGCGTGTTCGGGGAATGGAAACAGAAGTTTGCCAGAAGAATCTAATTCCCCCCACAAAGAAATTATGCCTAAGTATATTTACCCCTGATATGGGCGCTTCTAGACGGGAAATGGAAGGTCAGATGTGAGCTCTAGATCTCTGTGGGGGAAAGCCCAGCTCTCCTCACTCCCAGCTGCCTTTTGAAGCCTGGTTTGCACCTAGTGGAAGAAAAGGAAAACAGACTCTGGTCGGATCTTGGAGTGAACAAACAGGTCCCAGAACCTGCGCCCGCCCGGGGAGGGCTCAGCTGTTCCTCTCCTGCAGTATGCGGAGCCCCGCCCTCCTGCTTGGCTGAGCTCATGACTGAATAAGCAATCTGTACATCACTCTGCAGATATGAAGTCAAAGTGAAGTCACCCTCACAGGCAGGAGCAGAAGCTGCCAAGACACAGACTGGCTTGGGACTAGGCCAGCTGAGATGTTATTCAGAGCTTGTGTGCTGGTGGGTGGGTGTCCAGACCACCAGCCTTCCAGCCCTGGAGAGGCATCCTGAGAGCGCTAGTCTTTGGGGTTACAAAGCTGGAGTTAGTCACAGGGTGCCAATACACCTGACTTCCGGAATTATCACTTGGTCCCTAGCCTAAGGAAGGGACCTCAATAGGAGGGAGGAAGGTTTGTAGCTTTTGGCTACAAACAGGTTCCTGTGGCTGTTTTCCAGTAGAATGTAGATGGAAAACAAGGTCTGGTCCACTCATCCAATCAGCCTCCCTCTTACCCCTCCTTCACTGACACCAGGTAAACTCCAACCATTTAAAGCACCCGTGCTAGAATTCACTCTTGTCTGTCCCTCAAGTCTTTGTGCCCCCGAGTGTCCAGATACCATGGTGGGGACATTTCTCTCTTCTCAGAAGATCTTGAGTGGACTCTTGTGTGCACTCCAAACGCACATATGCATGCATTCTTGCATGTGCCTATGTTCAGATACATAGACACCTATGTACTTGAGTTCGTATGTTACCCTCCAGTGTGCGTGCCCAGGGAACTGACCAGAGACAGCAGTGTCTAGATCAAAGGGAAGTCCTGGACCTGCTGGAATTGAGAACACGTGTGGAAGGTCCAAACTTAGCTCTACATGAGCCTAAGACATGAACTCAGTCAGTATTCAGAATCTGAGCACAGTGGGAAGGAACTGCGCAGGTCTGAGGCCAGGTTGTCTTACAATGCAAAGGTCTAATCCTGTGCTTCACCTAGGGAGCCCTGCCCTTTGTTCCCTTCCTTTTCCTTCTGGGGGAGGGAGGGTCTGCAGGAGGCTCTACTTTCCCTTTTTGACTCTTTCTAATCTATTTACTCTGAGCCTCAGTTTCCCCAACTGTAAACATCTTCCTCTCAGAGAAAGGACATATTGTTTTTAAAAAGGAGCATGTTTGTGGACGGAACTCAGTGTCAATGCTGAGTACGTGCTCAGCAAGTCATAACCATTGCTTTGCCTGGGTTCCCCTAGAACTTTACCTTGACATTACCCTTTCTCCACTGAAAGCCACAGTGCTCTAGGAGCTAGAATTGAGCATGGTTCGGTAGGTACTAAACTTCATCCACAGAGAAACTTTATTCCTCCTTCTCTCCCTCCCTCCCTCCCTCCCTCCCTCCCTCCCTCCCTCCCTCCCTCCCTCCCTCTTACTTTCTTTTAAAACAAAAAGATACTGGAGATCAAACACAGAGCCTAAAGTGTGCTAGGCAAATGCTGTACCACTGAGTTGCTACTCATACACATTCTAAAGCAAAATCTCCCTAAGAGGTTGTGGTGCAGGCTGCCGCTTTGGAGTGACTTAGTTTGAGTCTGGATCCTGGCCCTTCTGCAGTTCTACCTGAGTCCACCGTGTCATCCACCCAGCAGGAGCTGACTGATGGCTAGGAAGAATTAATGGGTAGGCAGCTCACATGATGTCCTTGCAGAACGTGGCAAACTTGGATTCTGAGTACGTGAGGCTCATTTGGAGCCCTTTGGTTCCGTTCCTGGAACACAACCCAAGGACAAGAGGGTGGAGACCAGGTTCAGAGCGAACAGAGATCCCAGCTGGCGCAGGACAGCTCTGGTAGAAAAAAGCTACTTTGGGATGGGAGACTGGGCAAGGTGCTCTAGGAATATGGAGGCATAAGTGTAGGGATCATAGGGTCCCGAGGTATCAAGAAAGCTCAAGGCAGGGCCAGGAATGTGGCCCTCAGAGTCTTTAAAGAGGGGTCACAAGTCCGTAAGTACAGCCCAGACTGAGAAGCTGTAGAAGCCTAAGTCCCTCAGAGTGCATGTGGACACCGCTCCTGCAGGCCGTGCGACGCAATAGTTGGGAGCACAGATACTGCGACCTTGTGACCTTGTTGTGGGTACCATGCACCTTTTCTCCACCTACCTACCACTGCACTCTGCTACCTCAGTGGGGTGTTGAGGTGGGTGGGGGTGGGCCTATTGCCTCTCCATAGTTTGCCTCCCTGCCTGCTGCTGGCTGCCCTCCAGGAAGCGGCAAAAAGTATGCCCAACAGCTACCTCCGAGGGCACCGCAGTGGAGGCAAGTAGCTGCACCTCGTCAGATATGCTACATCATCAACACATTCACAGGATAGCTTGGCCTGGCATAACATAGCCAAAGGCCATACTCTGCCTGGTCCCTGGAGATCCTGTCTGGCTGCCAGCCTCGGTGCCCACCCACCGAAGCACTTGCTGATGGGACTTAAGTTTGTGAGAAGACATACATACCTTTTATACCTTCTTGGGGCCTGACTAGACACACCTGAGACCTGAGCCCCTTACCTCATAAAGGCAAACTACAGGGCCTAACTGAGGCCCTTGGGGACTGCACAGAGCTTACCCCACATGACTGTTTTCGCTTCTTTCTCCAGCTCCCAAGTTTCTTCCTTTCCCCTCGCCCTCCCCCTTCTTCCCCCTGGCCCTGTCCCTTTCCTTGGAGGAATCCCACCCCTTTCTTTTCATCCAGTAGCAGATCCAGGTTGACTACATTGCTCAGTGTCTTCCAGAGAGTTCTTTAACACTGGTCTAACAAGACAACTGCCTAGCTGTGTTATTTTGCGCTGAAGCAATAAGATATAGACTGGGTGGACAGTGGGTGCTTTTCTCATCTTTCAGACTTTTCTCTGTGTCAACTCTGTGGCTTCACGTGAAGCAGTCCCTTCTCCCCAGGTTCCCTGAGAGAGAGCCCGCAATCAGAGCCCACCACAGTCTCGATGAATAGCCCCTGTGAGTGTTCCCATGAAATTTAGAAGTAGAAAGCCAGAGATAATCAGAGGCCATTGATAAGGTAGCGTCTGAAGCCTGGTGGTCCCTTCTCCAGACTGCCTGCTTCCCTCTGCGTCAGGTTTCCCACCTGCCAGGGGAAGACCTCACTGTATCAAATGCAAGCCTGGCCTGCCTGAGCTAACTACTGTCCTCCACCCTCCTGACTTGGATATTGGCTCCAGGCCTTCTGACCCACAGGTGTGTTGGAAAAAAGGAGTCCCGGAGTCCCAGAACCCACCCCTTGCCACTTCCAACTCTAGCCGAGCAAGTTTCAAGAGCAGTAGGTGGAGGCATGACTGCACCTACCCGGACTCCTGGGGAGTTTTCTCATTCTGTGTCCTGGCAGAGGGCTCAGCTGGCCACTGTGGAGGCCTCCGGCTTGACTATGTCTCAGTGTATCATCTGGGGCAGCGAAGAAAGCTTTCTGGCTCGCCAGCAAGCTGTGGAGAGGGCAGTGAGCACAGTTGGCAGGTCCGGCAGAAGTGGCCAGGCTACCTTTTAGAAGAAACATCTCCCAGGGCAGTTTCATAATCTGCCTTGTAATGCAGATTTAGACAACTTTTTTAAGAATGCACTTTTTAAAATAGGTCTTAATGGATCCTTTGCAGTAGTTACCGTCCATTGTGTAAATGCAAACAGAAGGCTTTTTGAAAACATGTATTATTGATCAGAAAGGCAGAAGCAATTAGAAGCCAGTGTGTCATATTGTTCAATATACACTTCCTATACAGCTCTGCTGAACTCACTCATAACTTCTGACAAATTATCCTGTCACCGGGAAGCTTTTTCCTTTCCCTTGGCTTCTGGAAGCAGAGGAGGGCCTATTTTCAGTCAGTTATTAGCTGGAGGGAAATGAAAAATTAAGCTTACCTTTATCATCGCAAAACCTATCTCCAACTTCTCAAGTTTCAGACTAAAATAGCTAAACCTTCAGGAGGATGGATGATGCTCCCAGATTTGATCTATAGTGCAGTGGTGTGTGTGTGTGTGTGTGTGTGTGTGTGAGAGAGAGAGAGAGAGAGAGAGAGAGAGAGAGAGAGAGAGAGAGAGAGAGAGCCTGGGTAGTAGTGTTCTGCAGGAGGGCAGACACATCTAGGGGACCCAGAGATGGTCTCTCCATGGCAGAAGAAGAGTTCAATCAATAGGATTCAGTGACCCTCTTGTCCCACCCTGGCTGCTAATATCCTCAGTGTTGCCTTAGCCTATCACAGACTCTGCAGTGATAAACTGGGGATAAAGTAGAGACTTGGTATTATGGAATCCTCTGGGACCATAGTGTGGAAGCATCTAGAGATGTCAAGGAAGCTCAGTGCAGGGACAGGAGCCTGACCTTCAGGGTCTTTAGGGGTCACGAGTCCAGGAGCCCAGACCTGAAAACGCTGGCTGGCTCAGAGCGAACAAGGGCATGGGTGCCAGTCCTGCAGGCAGTGTGGAGCTGTGTTTTTACCCAAGCTGCCTAGTTTCCACCTCACTTTGAGAAAGGCATTTATTTATTGGGTGCTTACAATATTTGAGGTGCCAGAAAATGGAGACCAATAGTTAAAAAAACGAAGATGCCCCACCACACTATTTCTCATAGACATTCCCTGAGCTGGCAGACACATGCTCACATGTTCATTGGTGTTCATTGGTATGTAAGCTAGGAAGGACACAGAAGGTGGCATTCAGGCCTGGGGACCTGGAGTAGCTGACTTTGGGCAAAGAGGCTGGAACTGGGCATACAGCGCTGCCCTGTAGATACCAGGAGATGTGACAGGAATGGCTTGGAATTCCCACACTGCCTGGAAAGTGTGGGCGGGACCATATGAGTCCTCCCTGCACCCTTTGTCCACACTGTCTGGTCTGGTCTGAGTTTCTGCCTTCAGAGTCAAAACACCTGCTGCGTTTTTGGAGCACCGACAAATAGGAAGGCCACTTACTTAGTGCCCTCTGCATGCTTTCCTCACTCGGGATCTCTGTGGGCTGCAGACACGGTGTCCACAGTCAGCTCAGGCCTGTAGACATGGGTACGGATGTTGTTTGCTTGCTGCACACGTGGTAGCAACCGTGAGCAGGGAGCAGGAGTGCCGCAAGCTGGGGGCAGGAGTGCTGCGAGCTGGTCAGAGAGGCAAAGCGAGGTCTGCAACTCGGCTCCGAAGTGAGCAGCAGACACGCCTCAGGAGCTCTGGGCTTATGGCTTTCCTCTCAGCAGCAGAGCTTCTCAGGCTACTCAGGCTTCTGACGTCATCGATTTCTTCCATGGATCAGATGCTGCCCTTGCCTCCTCACCATAAGTACCCTGTCTGCCCTATAGCCCTTAAGAGCATTGTCCAGTGAAAATGGCACTGCCATTGGCTCCTCTTCCATTCTATGCTTTCTGGGCGTTTGCCACGGGGCAGTGTGGCAGGAGAACTGAATTTTTAATTGTGTTGAATCATAAAAATTTATTTATGTAAAATTAAATAGCTACATGTGGCTAGAATACTTATCAGACAGCATGGCTCTAAAATAAAACAACCCACCTCCCCCCACCAAACACCCTCCCAGCCTCTCCCATGAGATTCTTTTTTTTTTTTTTTTTTTGGTTTTTCGAGACAGGGTTTCTCTGTGGCTTTGGAGCCTGTCCTGGAACTAGCTCTGTAGACCAGGCTGGTCTCGAACTCACAGAGATCCACCTGCCTCTGCCTCCCAAGTGCTGGGATTAAAGGCGTGCGCCACCATCGCCCGGCCCATGAGATTCTTGTTGGGGAAGATCGTCATCTGGCCTAATCTCTTGCAGTGGAGTGGCAGAGAAGCAGTATGGTGCTGGAGGGTCGTGGTGGCTTCAACAGACTGCCCCAGCAGCTCTGTGGACTTGCTTTCTGGTGGCTCGAAGATGCCAAAGCCCCAGAGAGAAGTGTAGCATTGTGGGAATACCCTCTGGGCATCCACCCACCCTGGGAGTCCTATATCCCTCTTTGGGCAGAGTCCCTAGCCTCCCAGGCCTTCTGAAACCTTTCTCACTGCCAGCAAACATAGTGCAGCCCCAGCAGGGCCTGCTCTCCAGGGCCTCGTTGCAAAGGGGCTGATGAGTTCATGCATATTAAGATGCTGTAATGAAGGATTGTCAGGGGACTCTGTGCTTCAGCCTGAGGCCTTCAGGCCTGTTCACTAAAGCTGGGATCTTAGCGCTTCTCCCCTCCAAGGAAAGCCCACCTATCTTCCCAACGAACATACTTCTGGGGGCTCCCCAGCATTGACCCCCACCATTTGTCTATTTTTGGGTCTCTGCATGCCCAACTCTCCATTGTTCAGCAGCCATCTCCTGCTCAGATGCTCTGTGGATGCTGTACCAGGTCCCAGGAGCAGCCTCGTCGGAATGTGCTGAGCTGACCTGCAATCCCAGGGAGGTAGAGAGGCTAGTCAAGGTTCGCCATGGAGGAATGTGGTCATGCTGGCAGAAGGGCTTTATAAGCATAGCTGTAGCAGTAACCCCTGCCCCATTCTCTGCAGTTCCCACTGGATGCTCACAGGCTCCCCTGTACCCCTCTCCCTCTGGGCTGCCCCTCAGATGGAAGCGGGAGGAGTAAAGGGGCCAAACAGCCAGGGTCTGAAGCTGAAAGGGCTTAGGCAGGGCGAGAACAAAGCGCTCCGAATAAATCACCTGGGGCCCGACATTTGGAGCATTTGTGTTTGAGACCAAACACAGATGCCCTTTAGATAAATACATTTTTGAGAAGCGTTCTGCAGGAGAAGTTTACGACTTTAATAGGGTTTTAGTGTCAGGCAAACATCAGGAAGTGTTTTGTGGAGACTCTCTAAAAAGCTCAGGAATGCTTTTCCCTTGGTCCTTTAAACTTCCTGAGCCACCTCAGAAAGGGGAGGGGCCTGCCCACTCCAGGTTCCTTTGGGATTTGGCTTGGGCTGAGGTTGCTCAACTGAGGAATGTTCAGGAAGGTTCTGGAGGCCTCTGCGCTTCAGGCCAGCAGAGCTGGGCTTGGAGGTCTCTTGAAAACCTGAGGTAGAAGTCTGGAAGCATCCTGCTAGCTCAAGGAAGCTCCCCCTCCCCAGCCTACTGCATCCCCAGAGAGGAAACTGGACAAGCAGTCATCAGAGACGGAGAGGGCTCTCCCTGTGCAGACATGGGTACTTCTGATGATTCCAGAAGTTGGCAATTTTCTGTAGATTGGACGCTTTACAAAATTCTCTACAACGAAGCCCAGAAGCATGAAGGAGCTGAGCTCACCATGGGCCCTGCGCCAGAGACAGGAGACTCAAGGAGAAGGTCAGATGCAATCATGTCTGGAAGTTGCTCTTGGGGCGTAGACATGGGCCTCTACCTGCCCATCCTGGCCTCTGTCAGGTCCCGAACTGCCTTGGGCCCAGCTTAGGTGAGACGTGGGGAGCTGAGTATGTCTTCCCAAGTCGTCTGCTCTCTGAATCTCCTCCCAAATTATATTTTATCAAGCACCAGAGAAATACGTTATCAGATGGCCTGTGCTAGAATCGTTTTCCAGGGTAGGATCCCGGTAAGCTTGTCTCTGTAGCACAGTGAGTATGGGATGGAACGCAGGAGGAAGTGGGGGCACCTTGGCCCCTGGATCTGGCTGGCAGAGGACAGGCAGGGATGTGAGAGAAGAAGCAGCCCAGCGGTGTGTTGGGGGTAGGGAGTGGGGGCTCTTAGTAAGTCATTGGTGGAAAACAGGCGAGAAGGCCAAACGTTTCTCTACTGTTTTCTAGATCTCCATCCTAGGGTCAGAAGAGCATTTATTTAGAGACGCCATGATGATGATAGTGGGGAGCCTCACAAAGCCTGCCTTCTGCTCGTGTGTTCCGTTATACCTGAAGCCATGTTTCCTGCATCTCCAGCTGTTAGAACTGAGAGAAAAAAAAACCTGTCTTAGATTTTTCATTTCCGTGGATGTTTTGCCCCCCGCCACCCCAGCCTAGCCCTCAAGGGCTGCCTCAGATTCCCCACTGTACCCCAGTCTTCCACTCCTCATGGGGGATCCCCAGAGACTGTTCATTAATGAGATCATGTGTGGCCAACCATCTGGCTTTCTGGGGCCGTGAATGAGGCAGTGGATGCCGAAGGGGCTGAGCCAACCCTGGGTCTCCTCCTCTGCGGGTCTGCCCCCTCCCTCAAGGACCCCACCTCATCCTAGACTTCTTGCAGAATTCAGGCCTGTGGATGCAGCTGTTCTCTAGACACTGCTCACATCCGTACCTATGGTTTTTTGGAAGCAGTTTCCAGTAAGTTCAAAAGCAGCTCCTTAAACAGGGCATGGATCCTCTGGACTTTTAGGAATTGTGTGTGGATTGAGAGCAGAGATTGGTCTGCTGGAACAGATACACAAGAGAGGGAGTGTGGCCTGGCTACCTTTTCGCTTTTTGTTATTTATCAACTTTCTCCAAATCCTAAAGGCTCCGGTCCAATTACAGACGCTTGACTTTGGGTGAGTCAAGCGAGCTCATTCTGGTGGTAAATCTTCGAGAATCATGTCTTCTAGAAAAAGCAGCAGCCTGGGAGGTGACACACACAAAGTGTACCAAGTACACTTGGGAGCTCAGCACCTCCAGATGGTGACATGATCTCTGCTTTACCCGTGAGGTCGCTGAGGCACAAGCTTGGTGTGTTAGTCGCTTTCTCTGCTATTGCCAAATACCCAACATAGCTGATAGGACAAGCGTTGTACTTTAAGTCACGGTTTCTAAAGCTTGGCCCAGCTGCTTTGGAACTGTCGTGTTGAAGAAGAACCTCATAGCAGCAGGCATGTGACAGAGAAGACTGCTCACCTTAGCGTGGGTGTCCTGGTATCACCTTCAAAGGCACATTCCGAGGGACCCCATCTACCAGACCCTCACGGTGAGGGATTCATACTTTTAACACATGGGTTCATGGGGATCATTTAAAATCCAAATCATAATAGCATTCCTTCTTTCTCTGAAGGCCTTGCCTAATTATTATTTTTATGCCATGACCAAAGAAACTTATAGAAGGAAGCGGCAGGCCTAGCTGCAGGAGCATGAAGCTGACCACATCTTTCTCTGCATACTGGAAGTAGAAAGAGAAAAAAAAAATGAAAGCGAGACGAGGTTATAAACCCTGAAAGCCTGCCCCAGTGACACATATCCTCCAGCAAGGCTCCATAACCTCTCTAAAGAGCACCAACCCACTGGGGGCCAAAGGCTCAAACACTTGATCCTATGGAGACTATTTCTCGTTCAAACTACCACACTTCTCTTGTTCCATACTGCTTGTCCTCTCGAGCTAGTGGAGAGATTGTCCCCGAGCGTCAGGTGGGAGAGGATGTGCTGTGCTTGTCACAGACTTTCTGACTTCAGATGCTCTTGGTTTCAGACCACATTTGGAACCCACTGTTCTAATGCAAGGCATCACAGGGGAGAGAAGTGGGAATCCCTTGTGTTTAAAGCCAGCCAGCTCTCCCTGCAGTTCTGTGCCCCTTCTCCTTGCGGCTCCTTTGACTTCAGTTTCTGCCCCGGTGACTGGTGCCCACAGCCCTGGCTACAGTTAGAGTCCCCAAACCTACTTGCTTTGCCCTCTGCGGGCACCTGAGTTTGCATATAGCGCTGAGGTTCTACCAGTCCTTCCTTATCTGAGCCAGACCCAGGTTCCTTGACCCTTGCCAGTCTACTGCTTATGCCACACCAGCAAAGATGCAGATCATTTTCATGGTCTGAGCCTCACCCTACCTACGATCTGTAGCCAAGTTCAGCATGGGACTTCGGGAATTTCTGGCTAATGCATTCCTTTTTCCTTCCAAAGGCCATAGCAACAGTCTCACTGTGTTTTCAAGGAAAGGGATGCTGATTTCCTGAGAGATGCGGGTTGGGGGTCTAATGCTAAGCAAAGGCTGGGGTCCACAGGCTCATCCCTGGGAGTGGGCACGGTCCCTCTGCCAAGTGTGGTCACTTGATCACTTGAGTCCTCTGTGGTAACTCAAATTCTAGGCATGGGTAAGACAGGAGGGAGATGTGGGTGGGGGAAGGGCACCCTCTGCCCATGGTCGTGAATTCCTAAGCGGCTTCTACCCTCCCCCACAGGTGGTGAAGGCTGTGACAGTGACTTGGGCTCGCCTGTGTATTGTTATTTTCAAAGACTGAGTCTTTGGATCAAAGGAATGTTCATTCTTTAATGAAAACCTTGCAACCAGGGGCAGCACCCCATTAAATGACTGATACTCATTGAGATATGCACTTCTGAGAAATGTCTCCCAGTCAATGAATAAGAGATAACAGTCAGTGGAATAAAAATTAATCTGGCCACTATAGGAATTAATATAAAAACATCAGATGTGGGACTTATAAGGGATGCCACCTCCAACTAACCCTCCCTAGGTTAAATACCCCGGGGACACTGATTTACATTCTGCTCCTAGGGCTTCTGCCACAGTAATCAATAGGGATGAGAAATGGGGCAGCTAGGCCTGCCTCCTGGGTTGGCCAGAGGGAGCAGACAGGCTGCTTGGAGGCCAGAGGGAGTAGGGGGCATGTCTAATCCCTGCCTGTCCCCCAGCCTCTCCTGAAGGACTCTGGATGAAACTGGAAGGTGCCCTGGCCCTTGAACTTTCTTGGTAAGCTTTCCCAGGGGCTGTGGGAGGCATCCAGGCCAGGCTGCCCAAAGCTGGTGCGGCCAGCCTTCCTACAGGACCTGGGGTTGGAGTAGATCTCCACTTAGCATTGGCACATCCAGTTTTTTTTTTTAATTGAAAAAAATAATTTCTGCCTCCTCCCAGTCTCCCATTTCCCTCCCCCTCCTCCCACTCCTCTCCCCCTCTCCCCACTCCTTTCCCCCTCCCTCTCCAGTCTGAAGAGCAGTCAGGGTTCCCTGCACTGTGGAAAGTCCAAGGTCCTCCCCCCTCCATCGAGGTCTAGGAAGGTGAGCATCCAAACTGGCTAGGCTCCCACAAAGCCAGAACATGAAGTAGGATCAAAACCCAGTGCCATTGTCCTTGGCTTCTCATCAGCCCTCATTGTCCGCCGTGTTCAGAGTCTGGTTTTATCCCATGCTTTTTCAGTTCCAGTCCAGTTGGCCTTGGTGAGCTCCCAATAGATCAGTCCCTCTGTCTCAGTGGGTGGGTGCACTCATGTTCTCCCTCCTTCTGCTCCCCATTGGGACCTTGGAAGCTCATTCCGGTGCTCCAGTGTGGGTCTCTGTCTCTATCTTCATCCATCGCCAGATGAAGGTTCTATGGTGATATGCAAGATATTCATCAGTATGGCTATAGGATAGGGCCATTTCAGGTTCCCTAGCCTCAGCTGCCCAAGGAACTAACTGGGGACATCGTCCTGGGCACCTGGGAGCCCCTCTAGGTTCAAGTCCCTTGCCAACCCTAAGATGGCTCCCTTAATTAAGATATAAGCTTCCCTGCTCCCATATCCATCCTTCCTTTATCCCTACCATCCCAATTCCCCAAGTTCCCCCCATCCTCCCCTTCTCACTTTTCTCTCCCCATCTCCCACCCCACCCCAAGATCCCAATTTTTTGCCCAGCAATCTTGTCTACTTCCCATAGCCAGGAGGATAACTATATGTTTTTCTTTGGGTTCACCTTCTTATTTAACTTCTTTAGGTTCACAAATTATAGACTCAATGTCCTTTATTTATGGCTAGAAACCAATTATGAGTGAGTACATCCCATGTTCATCTTTTTGGGTCTGGGACACCTCACTCATGATAGTGTTTTCTATTTCCATCCATTTGCATGCAAAATTCAAGAAGTCATTGTTTTTTTTACCGCTGAGTAGTACTCTAATGTGTATATATTCCACACTTTCTTCATCCATTCTTCCATTGAAGGATATCTAGGTTGTTTCCAGGTTCTGGCTATTACAAATAATGCTGCTATGAACATAGTTGAGCAAATGCTTTTGTAATATGATAAGGCATCTCTTCGGTATATTCCCAAGAGTGGAATTGCTGGGTCCTGGGGTACGTTAATCCCGAATTTCCTGAGAAACCGCCACACTGATTTCCAAAGTGGTTGGACAAGTTTGCATTCCCACCAGCAATGGATGAGGGTACCCCTTCCTCCACAACCTCTCCAGCAAAGGCTATCATTGGTGTTTTTTATTTTAGCCATTCCAACAGGTGTAAGATGATATCTCAAAGTTGTTTTGATTTGCATTTCCCTGATCGCTAAGGAGGTTGAGCATGACCTTAAGTGTCTTTTGGCCATTTGAACTTCTTCTGTTGAGAATTCTCTGTTCAGTTCAGCGCCCCATTTTTTAATTGGGTTAATTAGCATTTTCACGTCTAGTTTCTTGAGTTCTTTATATATTTTGGAGATCAGACCTTTGTCAGTTGCGGGATTGGTGAAGATCTTCTCCCAGTCAGTGGGTTGCCTTTTTGTCTTAGTGACAGTGTCCTTTGCTTTACAGAAGCCTCTCAGTTTCAGGAGGTCCCATTTATTCAATGTTTCCCTTAAAGTCTGTGCTGCTAGGGTTATACATAGGAAGCGATCTCCTGTGCCCATATCTTGTAGGGTACTTCCCACTTTCTCTTCTATCAAGTTCAGTGTGTTCAGATTGGTATTGAGGTCTTTGATCCATATGGACTTGAGTTTTGTGCATGGTGATAGATATGGGTCTATTTTCATTCTTCTACTGGTTGACATCCAGTTGTGCCAGCACCATTTGTTGAAGATACTTTCTTTTTTCCATTGTATACTTTTAGCTTCTTTATTGAAAATGAGGTGTTCATATGTTTGTGGGTTAAAATACGGGTCTTCTATACGATTCCATTGGTAAACTTCTCTGTTTTTATGCCAATACCACTCTGTTTTCATTACTGTAGCTCTGTAATAGAGTTTGAAGTCAGGGATGGTAATGCCTCCAGAAGTTCCTTTATTGTATAAGATTGTTTTGGCTATCCTGGGTTTTTTGTTTTTCCATATAAAGTTGATTATTATCCTCTCAAGATCTGTGAAGAATTTTGATGGGACCTTGATGGGGATTGCATTGAATCTATAGATTGCCTTTGGTAGAATTGCCATTTTTACTATGTTGATCCTCCCAATCCAAGAGCAAGGGAGATCCTTCCATTTTCTGGTGTCCTCTTCAATTTCTTTCTTCAAAGACTTAAAGTTCTTGTCAAATAGATCTTTGACTTCCTTGGTTAGAGTTACCCCAAGATATTTTATGCTGTTTGTGGCTATCGTGAAAGGTGATGCTTCTCTGATTTCCCTCTCTGCTTCCATATCCTTTGTGTATAGGAGGGCAATTGATTTTTTGGAGTTGATCACGTATCCTGCCACATTACTAAAGGTGTTTATCAGCTGTAGGAGTTCTTTGGTGGAGTTTTTCGGGTCGCTTATGTACACTATCATATCATCTGCAAATAACAAAAGTTTAACTTCTTCCTTTCCAATTCGAATCCCCTTGATCCCCTTATGTTGTCTTATTGCTATTGCTAGAACTTCAAGCACTATATTGAAGAGGTATGGAGAGAGTGGACAGCCTTGTCGTGTTCCTGATTTTAGTGGGATGGCTTTGAGTTTTGCTCCATTTAATTTGATGTTAGCTGTCGGTTTGCTGTAAATAGCTTTTATTATATTTAGGTATGACTCTTGTATCCCTAATTTCTCCAAGACTTTTATCATAAAGGGATGTTGAATTTTGTCAAATGCTTTTTCAGCATCTAATGATCTGAAATGATCATATGGTTTTTTCTTTCAGTTTATTTATATGATGGATTACATTGATAGATTTGCGTATGTTGAACCAGTCCTGTATCTCTGGGATGAAGCCTACTTGATCATAATGGATAATTTTTCTAATGTGTTCTTGGATTCGGTTTGCCAGTATTTTATTGAGGATTTTTGCGTCGATGTTCATGAGTGAGATTGGCCTGTAATTCTCTTTCTTGGCTGAGTCTTTGTGTGGTTTTGGTGTCAGAGTAACTGTAGCTTCATAAAAGGAATTTGGCAATGACTCTTCTGTTTCTATATTGTGAAATACATTAAGGAGTATAGGTATTAGGTCTTCTTGGAAGTTCTGGTAGAATTCCGCATTGAAACCATCTGGTCCTGGGCTTTTTTTGGTAGGAAGGTTTTTGATAACAGCTTCTAATTCTTCGCGACTAACAGGTCTATTTAGATTGTTCACCTGGTCCTGGTTTATCTTTGGTATATGGTATTTATCTAAAAAAGTGTCCATTTCTTTTACATTTTCCAGTTTTGTGGCATACAATCTTTTGTAGTAAGATCTAATGATTCTCTGAATTTCCTCTGTCTGTGGTTATGTCCCCCTTTTCATTTCTGATCTTATTAATCTGCATATTCTCTCTCTGCCGTTTGATTAGTTTGGATAGGGGTTTATCAATCTTGTTGATTTTCTCCAGGAACCAGCTTTTTGTTTCATTGATTCCTTGGATTGTTTTCTTTGTTTCTATTTTGTTGATTTCAGTCCTTAGTTTGATTATTTCCAGTCTTCTACTCCTCCTAGGTGAGTCTGCTTCTTTTTTTTCTAGAGCTTTCAGGTGGGCTGTTAAGTCTCCAACGTGTGCTTTCTCTGTTTTCTTTAAGTGGGCACTTAGTGCTATGAACTTTCCTCTTAGGACTGCTTTCATAGTGTCCCATAAGTTTGAGTATGTTGTTTCTTTATTTTCATTGAATTCAAGGAAGACTTTAATTTCTTTCTTTATTTCTTCCTTGATCCAGGTGTGGTTCAGTAGTTGACTGTTCAGTTTCCATGAGTTCGTAGGCTTTCTGGGGGTAGCATTGTTGTTGAATTCTAACTTTAATCCATGGTCATCCAATAAGACACAGGTGGTTACTAATATTTTTTTGTAACTGTGGAAGTTTGCTTTGTTACCTAGTATGTGGTCAATTTTCGAGAAGGTTCCATGAGCTGCAGAGAAGAAGGTATATTCTTTCCTATTTGGGTGGAATGTTTTATAGATGTCTGTTAAGTCTATTTGATTCATTACCTCCATTAATTCTCTTATTTCTCTGTTAGGTTTCTGTCTGATTGACCTGTCCATTGGTGAGAGAGGAGTGTTGAAGTCTCCTACTATTAGTGTGTGCGGTTTGATGACTGCCTTGAGTTTTAGCAATGTTTCTTTTACGTAAGTGGGTGCTTTTATATCAGGGGCATAGATATTCAGTATTGAGACTTCATCCTGATGAATTGTTCCTGTTATGAGTATAAAATTTCCCTCTCCATCTCTTCTGATTGATTTAAGTTTGAAGTCAACTTTGTTAGAAATTAGTATGGCCACACCTGCTTGTTTCTTAGGTCCATTTGCTTGATAAGCCTTTTCCCAGCCCTTTACTCTGAGTAGATGTCTATCTTTGTGGTTGAGGTGTGTTTCTTGTAAACAGCAGAATGTTGGATCCTGTTTTCGTATCCAATCTCTTAGCCTGTGCCTTTTTATAGGTGAATTGAATCCATTGACATTAAGTGATATTAATGATCGGTGGTTGTTAACTCTGGTCACTTTTTGGTAGTGGAGTTTGTGTGTTTCCTTTCTTCAGGTTGTGCTAGTGAAGGGTCTCTAGATGTCTGAGTTATTGTGGGCATTGTTGGACTCCTTGGTTTGTGATTTTTCCTTCTATTACTTTCTGTAAGGCTGGATTTGTGGCTACGTATTGTTTAAATTTGTTTTTATCCTGGAAAATTTTGTTTTCTCCATTTATAGTGAACAAAAGCTTGGCTGGGTATAGTAGTCTGGGCTTGCATCCATGGTCTCTTAGTTTCTGTAATACCTCTATCCAGGACTTTCTGGCTTTCATGGTTTCCATAGAGAAGTTAGGTGTAAGTCTGATAGGTTTACCTTTATCAGTAACTTGGACTTTTTCCTTTGCAGCTCTTAATATTCTTTCTTTATTCTGTATGCTTTGTGTTTTGATTATTATATGGCGAGGGGATTTTTTTTTTGATCCAGTCTATTCGGTGTTCTGTATGCTTCTTGAACCTTCATAAGTATATCTTTCTTTAGGTTGGGAAAGTTTTCTTCTGTAATTTTATTAAATATATTTTCTGGACCGTTGAGCTGCACTTCTTCTCCTTCTTTTACTCCTATTATTCTTAGGTTTGGTCTTTTTATTGTGCCCCAGATTTCCTGAATGTTTTGTGATGAGAGTTTGTTGGATTTGCTGTTTTCTTTGATCAGTGCGTTTATTTTCTCTATGGTATCTTCAGAATCTGAGACTCTTTCTTCTATCTCTTGTATTCGGTTGGTTATGCTTGTTTCTGTAGTCTCTATTCATTGACCTAGATTTTCCATGTCCAGCTGGCCCTCTGTTTGTGTTTTCTTCCTTCCCTCCATTTCAGTTTTCAAGTCCTAAACTGTTTCCATTATCTGTTTGATTGTTTTTCCTTGGTTTCCTAGGGTATCATTCACTGATTTACTCAATTCTTCAAACTTTCTGTTATACTTCTCATCCATTTCTATAAGGGTGTTTTTTTACATGCTGTTTATGGGCCTCTATCACTTTCATAAAGTCAATTTTTTCTACCTCTTCTTGATTAAGGTGTTCATGTGCTTCTGTTGTAAGGTCGCTGGGTTCTGGTGGTTTCATGTTGTTTTTCAGATTGTTGGGTGAATTCTTGCATTGGTGCTTGCCCATCTCTTCCTCTGAATGCTCCCCTATGGATCTTCTTTTACAGGATCAGGTCTCCTTGCCCACTGATGTACCTTCCCAGTGATGGCACTCCCCAGTGATGGCTCTCCTGGTGCGTAGATTGGATCTCCGAGCTGGTTGGGTAGCTTATAAACAAAGGGCCTACCTTGCTTGCTGCAGGCAGGCTATTGAGACAAAGGAACCACCGCCCGCCCGCCCACCCACCCGTTTGCCCTCACGATTCCTGCCTGCCCGTTTGCCCTCACGATTCCGTCCCAGCACCCAAACAGGCTGAGCTGGGTGATGTTATGTGCCCAAAGAGGGAAGGGAGGCAGAAGGGGGTGGGGTTCTGGTTGCAAGCTGGGTCGGATAGGAAGAGAGAGGCAGTATTCCGGCACATCCAGTCTTCTCTCTCTCTCTCTCTCTCTCTCTCTCTCTCTCTCTCTCCCTCTCTCCCTCTCCCTCTCCCTCTCACTTTCTTTTTCTTTCTTGTTTGTTGCTTTTGTTTTTGTTTTCCAAGACAGGGTTTCTCTGTGTAGCTTTGACTGTCCTGGAATTACGTAGACCAAGCTGGCCTCGAATTCAGAGATCCACCTGCCTCTGCCTCCTGTGTGCTGGGGTTAAAGGTGTGACCACCACATCTGTCACTCAGTCTTATTTATTTATAAGGGTTTATCAGCACACCGGGACTGTTTGTGTATTTGGAGAAATTATGGTATTCCAGTATATGAACGATCACCAAACCGGGCCGTTAGTTTTTCCATCACCTAAACATGTTGGCTGTGATGAAGCTTGCCTGAGCAGCAGTTGAGTCCCAATCCCCACAACTAGACTGCTGCATTCCCAATGAGTCCCTGCTTTCCCTGGCCTGGTTCTGGACTGCTTCTCTGCCTTCTCCTGTAAGGAGCTTCAGGTTGGGCTCCAGCTCACAGGCTGATGAGCCTCACAGCTGTGTGGGGTGGGCCAGTGTTGGGTCCCCCATGCTCTTCAGTGGTAAGGGCCACACTGAAGCAGAGATGAAGGAGAGTGCCATAGGTATCTTTCCCTAGGCGATTCCTTTGTTTCCCTTGAGTCCTGCTCCCGGGGGCAGAGGAGCCTGTTAGTACCTGTTCCTCAATCTGGAAGCCTTGGAGAGATGGTGTCAACATTGGGGGACAGATGTTTATCCTTAATTCCACCCCCAGGCCCAAGCTCCCCTTTGGGTCCCTTTCCTTTAGAGATGACTGCCCACCAGGCTTCCTAAAGCCCTGATGTGCCAACTTCTTACCATGTATTGCAGACCCGCCCCCCCCCTCACACACACACACTCTCAACACCTATGCCCCTGCAGAAGTCTGGTGGGTGCTCCACCAACGCTCAGCACCTCTGCCCCTGCAGAAGTCTGGTGGGTGCTCCACCAACGCTCAGCACCTCTGCCCCTGCAGAAGTCTAGTGGGTGCTCCACAAGTGCTCAAGACTTTGCCCCTGCAGAAGTCTGGTGGGTGCTCCACCTCTGCCCCTGCAGAAGTCTGGTGGGTGATCCACCAGCACTCAAGCCTCTGATCCGGCAGAGCTGGGCGTTACAAGCAGAATCAGTCCTTTTAAATTTCTTCTTTTAGTTACTGCACAGAATAATGGGCGTCATTGTGATCCTTGCATTACATGTAATTGCTATTTTGCTCCTATTTAGCACTTGCTGCAACTCTCCTTTCCCTCCTGCCTTGCCCTCTCCCACACACACAGGTATAGATTGCCTGTTTAGATGCAAATTAAATTGTACATATGACGGAGAACATGCACTGCTTTGCTTCATTCCCATCATCTCTTGCTCCTGTATTCCTTTCTTTAGACCTGGTCTTCCCTCCTCTTAGTCCTCTTGTGCTTTCATGGTGTGTGTGTGTGTGAGAGAGAGAGAGAGAGAAGGGGGGGTTGCATATGTATTCTAGATTTTTGAATCTTGCTGGTCTCAAATTCTCTATGCATTCAAGAATGATGTGAAATTCTTTTTTTTTTTTCAGGTTTATTTGAGTGTTTCCCTGCCCGTATGGTGCCCTGGTGCCTATGGATATAATAAGAGGGCATTGGGTCTCCTGATACTGCCATGTGGGTGCTAGGAATTGAACCTGGGTCCTCTGAAAGAGCAGCGAGTGATCTTAACTGCTGAGCCATCTCTCCCGCTCAGTCTTGAACCTGTGGTCCTCCCTCCTTCTGAGGATTATTTCCTGTGCTGTTGGAGTCCTTTGCCCAAAGTCCTTGCCTGTGACTGTTATCTGGAGGCATCTCCCTGTGCCTTCCTCTCAAAGTTTCAGCTTCAAGTTTAACATTCAGTTCTTTGATCCATTTTAGTTTTTTTTTTTTAAATTTGAGAAGAGAGATGTGGAACTAGTTTCATTTTTCCACATATGGAAATCCAGTTTTCCTAGTGTCATTTATGGCTCTTTTCTTCACTGTTGGTTTTTGACACCTTTGTCACATTAGATGGCTGTATCTCTCCATGTTTATATCTTTATTCTGTTCCATATTTCTATGCCAGCACCATTCTGCTTTGGTTACTATGGCTCTGTAGTATAATTTGAGATCCAAGATTGTGAAAATGTCAGTTCTTTCTGCTTATGATTATCTTAGGTATTTGGAATCTTTTGGGCCTCCAAATGAATTTCAAGTTTCTTTCTAAGTCTATGAAAATGTTGTTGAAATTTTTATGGATATTTTGCACTGACTCTACATACTGCTTTGGTAATATAGACTATTTTCACGAGATTAGTTCTGTTAATCCACGATCACCGGAGGTCTCTCCTCTTCACTTTCTTCCTTCAGGGCTTTAATCTTCTCATTTGTAGAGGTCCTTCACCTCCTTGGATGGGTTTATTCTCGGGTGTTTTTGTTTGTCTATTTGGCTATTGTGAACGAAATGTCCCCCTGATTTCTTCCCTGGCAAATTCATTACTGACATATAGAAAAGATATTGGTTTATATATGTTGGCTTTGTATTCTGCTACTGGAGTTTTCTAATTGGGTCTTTAAAGTATAGAATCATGCCATTTTCAAACAGGGATGGTTTAGTTTCGTTTTCTATTCAAGTCCCTTCATTTCTTTCTCATGCCTGCTTTCCTGAATTGAAGGTGCTTGAGAAATCCATACCCGTGTTGGAAGATTCTGATAACTGATTGATCCCTGATTGGGGAGTGCTGTATGTTGCAGACTAGATGCCAGAATTATCTCTGGAGATGTTTAGCTCCTCTAATGTCTTTTTATTATTGCCCACCTCAGTATCTATCAGATATCCCTTTTATGTTGAGATAAACAATTTGAATGACTTTTCATCAAAACTCTTGCTTCTACAAACTCAAAAGTTAAGGCTGTCAAACAACATGTGAAACCCAGAGCAGAGTTTCCCACTGTCTCAGCTAGGGTTCTGTTGCTGTGAAGAGACACCATGACCACAGCAACTCTTACAAAGAAAAACGTTTAATTGGGGCTGGCTTACAGTTTCAGAGGATTAGTTCATTGTTTTCATGGTGAGAAGCATGGTGGCACGCAGGCAGACATGGTGCTGGGGAAGGACTGAGAGTTCTACATCTGGATCCACAGGCAACAGAAGGAGACTTCCCCACCAGGCCTAGATTGAGCATAAAGACCTCAACGCCCCTCTCCACAGTGACATCCTTCGTCCAACAAGGCCACACCTCCTAATAGTGCCGTTCCCTATGAGCCTATGGGGACCATTACATTCAAGCCATCACACCTGCTTCATAACTCACCGCCTGCTCTTATCACTTATGGGTTTGGTATATGAAGTGATCGATTACTATACTTGTTCTGTATCTATAAAAGTTTGTGTGACCGCTTCCATGGTGGACCTTGTCATTTGGGATGTCTCACATCTGGGTTCTCAGGTCCGCAGTCACTCAAACTTGGTTCAGAATAGATGACCTTATTCGATTTGGCATGAGAGCGGTTGCATCAGCAGTCTGGCAGTTCAGTGCGAGCCCCTAAGATGATCACTTCCGCTGCAGTAGTCTCTTGGATCAGCCTAGCATCAGGTACCAGCACCGGCCACTTGTGCCTGATCATTCTTGCCGCTTCCACTGGGTCTAGGTCTCCCTTTTGGTTTGGTTGATAGTTTGTTGACTTGTTCTGAACTGCTTATTGGACATCTTATTTGTTTGTATTGTTTTTGTTTATTTGTTTTGTTGGTTTTTTTTTTCAAGTTTTTTGAGATAGGGCTTCTCTGTGTAGCCCTGGCTGCCCTGGAACTTGCTTTGTAGACCTTGAAATTAGAAAGATCTGCCTGCCTCTGTTTCCCTGGTGATTAAAGGCCTGCACCACCACTGCCTAGCATGATATCTTATTTGTATTGGAGTATTTGCTTGCTGGCTTTGAGCTCTTTCCTGTGCCATTCCTCCAACATCTACCTCTGCACTTTTGTCTGTGTCTTCTGCTTACCAAGGCCTTGTCTTGTCAGCTTAGAGATCCTATGAACCCCTGGTCATGAAATGCCAAAGGTAAGTGGTACTTGCTGGTACCAATCCATGGTCTATTTTTAAATCTTTCAACAGAAATTTCCCTTGAGGGTTACTTTATTTATTTTTAATCTAAAACATCTAAAGCAAAACCAATAAAATTTCTGACTAAGAAAAAAAAAAGAAATAATATTAGTGGGGTCCAGCTATTGGATTACTGCATTGCTATCAATACTGCAAATGTTAAGATACAACACAGATACAACAATGGTCACTCAGTGTATCCCAGCATAACTGTCACGATGGCCAACTGCCTTGTAGATATGGCTAGATATCCTTCAGTGTGGGGCCTGTTCATCCCTATCGAGCGCACAAACTCCAGTTTTCAGGAGTAACTTGGTGGGATCAGATTTCAGATGTGTGCATATTCCCCTCAGTGGAGAAGGCTCTGGGAAGCTCTATAACATACTTGCCCCTTGGGGTAATATTGGCTTTACTGATCCTTCTTAGAGATACTCAATTCTGGAGGTGAATATACAGCTTTCCGTTGCTATGAAGACATTTTCCATCACACATAAACCCCAGTCAGAGCATCCTGTATGCGGCATGTTGCCTCCTGTTACCACAGCCACTGGGCTCCTGTTACATTGGCACTTAGAGTTCTTCCCCCAGATCCAGAAGCCACTTGTACCTGGTCAGACCTCACCAGGATGCAAGCCATTGATGCTGTCAGGGTCTGGCCCTTGTCCACTCAGGATTTTCTCACAGTTAAGAACAAGCACTGGGCTCCGAGAGAAGCTTGAATTCACCCGAGGGCATTGCTTTCTTTGTTTACTGTTGCATAACAAATCACCCCCAAATGGAGTGCCTGAGAATAGCACCAGCATTTCCTTTGCCTGCAGACGGGCAGTGTGAGCATCACTCACAAGGGTTGCTTGTCCCTGCTGGGCTCGGCCTGGCTTAGGACTGGTGGCTTGATGTCTGGGGCTGCACCATCTGAATCCTTCTCACATCGTTGTTAACTGATAGCCAGTGGCCGGTGCTGGCTGTCCGCTGGGACCTTCCCTGAAGCACGGCATAGACTCTACAGGAGGCCCTGAGCTTTCTTACAACATGCCAATCAAAAGCATGTTACATGGTGGAATGCTCAGCCCTGAATGGGACAGCTCCCTCACCCTCTCCAAGGCTAAAAGAATATCTAGGGAGACAGGACAGAAAAATGTAAGGCTAAAGAGTGGGAAAGTGTGCTGCCCTTGTGGTTATTCAGAAAAGACCCACACAAGATTGGGCCCATCAACATTTCATCGTCACGGAGAGCTGATGGTTGCTGGGAGCGGGACTGTCACTGTCTTCAGTGGTGTAGCCACTGTTAAGTCACCCGTGTTCCAGGAAATAATCTCCCACCTATGTTCATATATTCATTCAGGCAACTCTAATTAAACTCAATGTGCCTCATGCCTATGCATGTTCTCTCTCTCTCCCTCTCTCTCTGTCTTTCTGTCTCTCTCTCTCTTTGTCTCTCTCTCTGTCTCTCTCTCACACACACACACACAAGTTAGAGAAGGGAAGGGGTTTCCGTGGGAGATGAGAGAGGGCAATGGGGGGGATAAAAACAACTAAAATAATTATATGCATGTATAAAACTGTCAAAGAAAACACTAAAAACCAATTTAAGTAAAATTCAACTAACATAATTAGGTACTTTAAAAAAACATGTTATCTTGTAGGACACAGTCTCAGAAGTCCCCACAGTCTCGTGTGTGTGTGTGTGTCTCCACAGCCTGTGGGACACAGAACAGCTAGCTCAGACTCAAAGAAAGAGGAAACAGGGTCCATTTCTTGGGACTAATGAGACCCTGGGGGAACACACGAGACAGAAACATTTCGGTCATTTTTAGAAACTGCCACCCATTGTACTATGGACTGGGGATCTTTTTAGGGAGTCTCCAGGGGACGGGTATCAAATATGTCCTAGGTACTAGGGACAAAATCTTTCCAAGTACCTCCACATTTTACTCAAGTGTGTACAAGTCATCCACGGAGATATCAGCATTCTCTCTGATGCTGAGGCCATTCACACAGAAAATAATCACGAATATCTCAAGCACCAATGGCCATGCCAACACTCTTCCATCTACGCTGTGAACTGTCCCTGGAGTCTCCTTCAGAAAGCAGCCCACTCACAAGGAGACTTCGTCATGCCCGGGGCGTTTATAAATCTTATCAAGCTGCCTAAGAGACTGTAATCCTGTGACTAATAGCATGGCCAGCACGAGGTGATGTCATCAGGGCAGATGCTCTGATCAAGGACACGTGGAGAGGGATGTCTGGACTGTGCCTGGGCTTCCCACCCCAAAGGACTTTGAACCCACCTTCATCAGGATCATCTGAATGACTGGTCTATTAGTGAGGACACTTAGCTGGGGTTGAGTGGGGTCTGGTCACTCATCATGGTTTTCTGTGCCTTTGGAATCAGAACTAAGCAGGAATAAGCATAGGGAGGAAGGACATGAGTCAGTGTACAGATGTGCTGGAGAAGAGCAGAGCCTGGATCTTCCTCTTGTTCTTCCACTGCCCAATGTGTCCACCTGAGGCTGCTGCCTCCCCTAATATACAAACGGTTCCCACCTCACCACAAGGTGTGTTAAGAGATGTGGGCTCCAGGGGTCTCACTCCTCCTGTAAGGAGAAGTATGATACTGGTTCTTGAGGGATCCTTGGTTGGGACCCCAGGGTCACAGGGGTGAGGTCCCTCTGTAACTCTGGCCATTCTCAGGATGGAGATTGATCTATGATTGGCCATGACTTGGAGGACCTGACACTTAGGGGAGAAGTGGGTCATTGCTGGGCACCGGCAAGGCATCATGAAGGCCCCAGAAAAGGGGGTGCTTTCTAGTGTCTGGATGAAGTTTCCTACACTGCCTAGGTTCTTGATGGAAACCCTGGGTGTGAGCCTTGGGAGTCACTCCAGCTCTCCAAGGCCTGCAAAGACAGACAAGAACCAGCTCGTTCAGCTCGCTCACTCCCGTTAACATTCTCGGCAGTCCCACGCCTGGGAGGCTTTCAAAATGTGTGGGCCCTAGACAACTCAGAACTCTCCCATCACGCTCCCTGCCCTTCCCCCTCACACCAGGGTCCCTGCCCTTCTTCGGCCCATTTGTCAAGTCCCTGCTTACCTCACCTTGCCTCATAAGCATCCTATTCCAGAACCCAGCCCCAAGATGGCTCAAAACAGTGCATGCGCACCAGCAGAACCTTACCTGTAGGTCCAGAAGTCCCCGCACGCCCACACCTCATTCTCTGCCTGCACCTTGTCATCTTGCCCAATGTCTGGCCATCCCAGCCATGGAATTCTATGTCCCCTTACTTCCTGTTCTCTTTGGAAAGAATTCTTTTCTGTTTGGTCAGGTTTCAAGCAGCCTGCTCAACCTTTTCCTTGGCCCCGTGTACTTTCTTATATGACACGGTTTTTAGCAATAACTGCATCTTGAGATCTAACTGGGTTCCCACCTTCTGTCATCTACCAGACGATACCTGATCATGCTGGCCTGTCTACAGTAACCTTGCCACATTGGTTTAGGATAATTCTCCCTAATTCCTGACATCTCTGTCTCATCTTCCTCCTCTCCCCATCTTCTTCTTCTTGTCCTCTTCTTCCTCCACCTCATTCTCTGTCTCTGTCTCTCTCTCGTGTGTGTGTGTGTTGTAGTGTGAACTTGTTTATATGGGTGCACATGTCTATGCAAGCATAGGTGGAGGTCAAAGGTCAACACTGATGTCTTCCCTGATTCTCACTCTCCACCTTGTTTTTGGGATAGGGTCTCTCTGTGCTTGGTCTCCAGCTCATCGTTTTGCCCAGACTGGCTGATCAGCAAGCTCTGTGTAGCTGCCTGTCTCTGCCCCCCAGTGCTGAGGTTATAGGTGTGTGCTAGTGTCCCACGATTATGTGAGTGCCGAGCATACAGGCTCAGGTCATCCCCATGCATGCCTAGCAAGCCCTTCGCTCGCTGGTGCAGGCCCTCTGGGTAATTCTGTCTTCCCACTGGTTCATGATATTCAGAGTTGATGGGTCCATGTTGGAAATGCCATGTGTGAGGCAGCAGCAGTAGAAGTATCTGCCAGATGCCAACAGAGTTGTCAAGAGCCTGGGCACAATGATGGGTGCTGTCCCCAAACATGGTGACTGTGTATAGAGGATAGCAAGCAGTACACTTCTGGTCTGTAGCCTCAGTTTACCGAAGAGAAGCGGTACCTTGCAGGGCACCAAGCTCACTCTCCTCTTCTCTCCCACCACCCACTGCAGATCAGGTTGCTTCAGGAAAGCAGCCCAGATTCTGAGCCAGGAGTTGGTCCCCAGTCACAAGTTTGAGCCTCAGCCAGGTTTTGAGGTTTGTTAAGAGATGAAAAGGGACCGGGCTTTTATCGAGAGAGACTATCTGGGGTCTGAGTTCACTGCGGGGTCTCAGGAACTAGATACCATCAGTTGAGCTGCCTGGCGGATGTGAAAGGAGGTGGTGGCTGTGCTCACTGGGTCCCTGGTCACCCAGGGTTCCTGGGAGCACAGAAGAAGAAGAACAGGTTGAATGAGCGAGGAGGAAATGAGCGGTCTGATGGCCTCCAGCGACTTTCGCCAGCCCCCAGACATCTGTAGGAAGAGCAGGGCCTGTCAGGGTGGCAACCGGAGGTTGGATCTCCCACCCTCCGTTTGGGCTGCATGGTAATCAGGCTTGCCATGTCCTGCAGAGAGTGTGAGCTCCCAGCTGGCCCCACAGCTGACTTCCCATTTCTAACTCCTTCTCAGCAGGTGGGTTTCCTTAGGGATGGACCCCCACCTGGCCCGGAAATGAGCAGGAACATATTGATGAACTTCTGGGTGAGGAGTCTTTGCCCCATTCCCAGTTCATTAGACCACCAGATTTTCTTAATGGGATCAAGAAAATAGACACTCATTCTACAGGGATGCTCCCAATCTTCTTTGCCTTGCAATCTGCATTATTGAAGGTTGTCCATATTCCTTGCTTTTCTTAAACCCACTGGAAGTAAATTATACAGATTTAGTAGAATAGATTCACAGCAGTTAGGTGCCAGTTAGCTGAGAGACTTTGGGAAGGCTTGCTCTCTTGACAAAGAACCAGATAAAGCTGGTATTGCTGGTATTTCTAGGTCCTCTCCATCTCTTTTTTCTTATACTGAAGGTGGATGTGATGGTAGCAGAAGCTGGGTCACCCTCATAGCAACTAGGAGGAGAATGCATGCAAGAGAAGCTAAGTACTTTCTACGACAACGCTGACTGGCCAGACTGCAGGCTCCAGTCCTGCAGCTATCTGCGGTCTTGTTATGAATGGCAGCAAAACCTTCTTTGTTTAAGCTGCTTTTCTTGGAACTCCTGCAACTGAAAACATCCCTTGCCGAAGCATCTCACTGCAGCAGCAAACTATCCGCCAACTTCAGATGGGGAAGTGGAACCCTGGCTTCATTCCCATTGCATCCTGAGGCAAGAAGACAGGATGCTGGCTACTACTACAGAAAATAAGAACATAAATACCGCCCCACACACTTGGTATATTGCTCTTTTGCTCTTACCATCAAAGCTATGGTGGACACTTTATCTACCTTGGCAATGAAGCACAGAGGAATTGGGGACACAGTCCAGGTTGAAAGCTGTGGGGCAGATGTGATTTCACAAAGTCTATGCCACAATTGGTTTTCCGATCAGCACACACCTGTCTCCACCTACGAGATTAGGAGACAGTAAAGCACTATTCAGCCACACCTGGGCATCTTGCCCTGTGGCTGGCTCATGGTGATGACACTCTTCTTCCCCATGGAATATCCAGGGAAAGCCAGGAAGACCCTGCAGGTCACTTAGATGGCTGGGACCGCAGGCAGATCACTATGACATGTGTTCAGGGCATCGCTGGCCAAAATAGGCTCTGCCTTCTCTTCTGGCTTTGCTATGAATTTGGACTCGCCTGCTTCAAATGAACACTCCTTCCTCACATTTAAAACTACTTTAGTATATTTCAACAAGGCTGGGTCATTTTGCGGGCTGGGTGAGCTGGCTGCCTCTTTTGGCCTATTGTCTATTCATACTTTAAAAATTACAGAGGAAATAGATGGTTATTATACAGTCTTTGAATATTAGAAAAAATCATCCTGAGTGAGGTAATTCAGAAAGATAAATATGGTATGTATCCACTTATATGTGGATATTCGCTGTTAAGTAAATGATAACCAAGCTACAATCTGTAGATGCAGAGATGTTAGCTATAGAGGAGAGGACGGGGGGGGGGCACATGGCTCTTCCTGGCAGGGGGAAATAGATTAGATTTTATGGGAGCACTGAGGGCAGGGGGACTGGGAAGATCAGGTAGGGAGGATAAGGGAATGTGAGGACATATAGCTATAATTGAGGAGCATTTGAGAGATGGTATGAAAACCTAGTACAGTAGAAACTTCCAAAATTATATGAAGGTAATCCTAGTGAAGTCTTCAAATAATGGGGGAGACAGAGTCCCTACTGGCCATCTCCTGTCACCAAATAAAGTTTCCAGTACTGGGTTTGGGTTATATCCAATTGATTTGTTGACCAAAGGAGTCCCATGAAAATCCTCCGAACAACCCAGGCTATTGCCAAGATGCTAGGCTTAGTTCCAAAGGATAGCAAAGCCCCCTGCTGAAGACAACACCCACACAACTCATTGCACATTAAGAGGTCGAGCTGGTGCCTACATAGAACCTTCACCTTTACGTTCTCATGGACTCAGCAGGCTACCAAAGGAGAAATGTAAACACCTACCCAACCATAAACCCTTTGATCTACAATCTCTCCTGCCTGCAAAATATGCAAGTGGCCCAAAGCTGTGGGAGCAACCAACCAATGTCTGGTTTGACTTAAGGTCTACTCCATGAGATGGAACCCACATCCAATATTGCCTGAGTGACCAAGAACTAGAGACTGGATAGCCCAGAGAGACCTAGGGTAAAATCAAATACTACAGTCTTTAAAATATAGAGATAAAATGGCTTCTAATGATATACTATAGGTATACTCATAGGTCAGTGTCTTATTTGTCTGCCATCCGAGAACTTTCCTCCTGCAGCAGATGGGAACAAATGCAGTGACCCACAGCCAGACATTATGCAAAAAGAGAAAGAGACAGACAGAAAGACCCACACAGAGAGACAGAGAGATATGCCTTGGAACACTCAGCCCTAAATGGGATGCCTGCATCAAATCCCTTCCCTTGGTGCTCAGAAGAGGAGGCAGAAAGAGCCAGAGCAGATGGAGGACACCAGGAGAACAAGGCCCTCTAAGTCACCTGAGCGAAGCTCCTGTGAGCTCAGAGAGACTGAAGCAGCAAGCACAGAGTGTGCACAGGTCTGCAGCAGGTCCTCTGCATGCACACTATGGCTTCCAGTTTAGTGTTTTTATGGGAGTGTGTGAGTGAGTGGGTCTCTGACTCTTGGGCCTTCTCTTGGGTTCTTTTCCTTCTGTTGGTTTGCCTTGTCCAACTTTGATGTGATGATCCTTGTTTTATCTTATTATGATTTATTTTGTTATGTTTGGCTGTTATCTCTTAGAAGCCTGTTCCTTGCGTGAGAAAGGAGTGGATCCAGATGGGAGGGGAAGCAGGAGGAGCTGGGAGGAGTAGAGGGAGGGGAAACTGTAATCAGATTATATTGTATGAGAAAAGAATCTATTTTCATTAAAAGGGGGAAAGTAACCTAACATTAGGGGAAAAAGTATATAAAGTAAAACTGGAAGTTCTGCTTTGATATTGCAAGCTACACACCATAACCCCCCCACCCCTCCCACCCATCCCTAACTCAGAGAACCAGCATTGCTTGAGAGATCAGAGAGCACCCGCCAAGGTTTTCCCATATAGTAATATGTTTATAGAATATGACTGCACAAATGCACCCAACTATGTGCCACACATATCTTATTTTAAATATAAAAGACAAGATTATATGTACTGTTCTACAAACTGCTTCTTGTTTCTTACTAGTTCATGATCTGGAATGTTTTGCATCATTTCCAGCGTATCCCCAGTAAGGGAGACTGTGATGGCTGCCATATGGTTTTCAAAGTGTTGCTGTTTGTGTTGAAAAGATTATTCTAGGCAGTGTCAGTGTGCAAGCCTGCACGTGTCAGCATTCGGTGAATGTGGTGGAACGTATTATAGACAGATACAAACTTGTTAAAAGAATACTTTTTTAAATTTTCAGATAATTGTAGATTCTCACACAGCTGTTACAGATGATGTATTGTCTTTATGCCCTTTGCCCAGAGTCTCCAGATTCTTGGTAAAATCTTACAGAGCTATCGGGTACCACAGGCGTGAAGACACCGTTAGAAAGGCCAGCGTTATCTACTGCCGGCTCATTTGCAGTCCTGTCATAGATGACAGAGCAGGAATGACATTTCCAGGCTACAAGAATCACAGCTGTGGCCCTCACGGGGCCCTCATCCATTTCTGTCCTCAAATTCTTCGTTAGTGCCATCTCTCTCTATATAATTTTTTCATCTTAAGAAGCAATATACAATGTGCAGTTTCAGGGACTGATCATTATTTAATTGGTCACTCCCTATGCCAACAGTTTGCTACTTTTTACTGAGGAGAAATATGATTCGTGGTGTGGATGCACCCATTTGTTCAACCATTTGCCTCAGGAAGACATGTAGGTTCTTTCCATTACTTTTCTGTTATAAAGAAAGAATTATCATTTTTTACATGTAGGTTTTTGTATAAATGATGAGCCTTCAGTTTTTCTGGAATAACAATTTTGATTCACATTGGTAATTGCACCAAGTTTAATTTTTTGCTTTATTTTTTTTTTGAGACAGGGTCTCACAATGTAGCTCTGGCTGGTCTAGAACTGACTATGTAGACCAGGCTGGCCTTGAAGTCACAGAGATCCACTTCCCTTGGCCTCCTGAATGCTAGGATAGAAGTATGTGCCACCATGCCTGGCACCCTGAAACTTTGTTAAGCAACCGTCAAACTGTTCTCCTGGGTTACTTAACCATTTCCCAGCTCTGCTGGCAACATATGAGCAGCCCTGCCTCTCTGCAGCCTCGTCTGCAGAGACAGAGCCAGAGACAGAAAGTGTCTGGCGTCAAGTTTAGCTGCTCTAATACCGCTATCTCTCTGGGGCTTTCATTTAATTTTCCTCACAGCTCTGCCGCGACTCGGATCGTCCCTAACAAGGCCCATGTGTTGAAGACTGGCAGCCTATGATGACATCAGGAAGTAGTGGAACCTTTTAGGGGGTGGAACACAGTAGAAGGAAGTTGAATGGTTTCCAGTTTGGAAACCTTAGCTCTTTTTTATGCTTCTTTTATATGCAATGTAATTGGCTTAAAGTTTCCTCTCAAATGTTGAGGACAATCAGTGTTAGAATTTTGTCCTAATCCTCAAGCCAGATGTAGTAAAACCAGGATGAAAAGGAAAAATGTTATGTTTAACCATTACCCATTCTTTTTGTTTTGTTTCTTTTGAGTCAGTGTTTTCTCTCTGTAGGCCTTGCTGTACTGGAACTTGTTTTGTAGACCAGGCTAGCCTTGAACTCACAGAGATCTGCCTTCCTTGGATTCCCGAGTGTTGGGATTAAAGGCATGCACCACCACTGCCAGGCTACCCATTCTTTATCTTACTCCAGGCTTTCCTTCCTCATATCCCTTTCTGTTTTGTTAAATCCATCAAGCCATTTCTTTAATGTGGTGCTGGGCAACCAATTCTCCTAGTTCTCCATTTGAGAATGAGGCTAAGAAGGATGGTTACACTGGGTATCATTGGGTACGAGATTTTGACTTGACAAATTTTTGCTTTCAGGGTTTGAAAAACATGGTGCCCCTTCCCTGGTACATAATTCCTATGAAAAATCTGCTGTCGTTGAAGGGTAATTTCTCTCTTGCTGCATTTAAGAGTTTTTCTTTCTCTTCATATTTCATAAATTTAATTTCAATGTGTCTTGGTATGGATTTATCTGATTTTATTTCGCTTACCATTTACTCAATGTCTTGAACCTACAAACTGACATCGCTTCAAATATAGGAATTGTACAACTTTTACCCTCTTTGAGTACTTTTCTAGCTGAATATTTTTCTCTTTTCCTTTTGGAAACTTCCTAAAATACATCTAAAAAGGAGTTTAAATGGAGTTACCATACAACAAAAGAGGCATTACCACTGCTAGATATAGTATTCTATCAAATAAAATCTCAATAAAACCCCAATGCCAGGAATTGGTTACATTTGGGGGGGGGGGTTGCCAAAAGCACTTCATAGACTCAACCCAAATATTGCAGGTTATTACCTGTGCTATTGATCACCTTCCACAAACTGATAGTAAGGTTCTATTGCTGAAGATAACACATACTTCTGTCCCAGAACAAGGAGAAATCAAGCTGGTGCTCAGCTGGAAGCTTCACCCCTACCAGTTAGCATTCCTAGTGCTGGACGGTGCTACAGCCGCCGCCAGAGGAGAACAACAATCCTCAGTCTCACCCAGCTGTGAACCTTGTGAGTTTCAGTAGTGACCTGTCTGCAAGGTAGGCCCACAGTGCAATAGTGGCCTAACTACTATAGGCGTAACCCACCACTTCTGATGGAATTTAAGGTCTGCTCCATGAGACAGAACACATGTTTGATTTTATTAATGAGGCCAAAGGCATGAAATTAGATATGTCACAGACCCGGCAGAAACCCACTACTTTTATTCTGTTAAGTGAACAGAGCAATAATGCGACTCCTAAAGACATGCTGCTCTACCCATAGATCAGTGCCCCACTCAGCCCTCACCCGTGAAGCTTCCTTTTGCTGTAGATGGTGATTAACAGAGAGACTCACAAGTGAACTATGTGCAAATAATGGAACACATACCCATAATAATTCAGAATTGTGGGATGCCTTTACCACATATCTCCCCTTAAGACTCAGGGATCTGTGTGAAAGAGGAGGTGAAATATTGTTAGAGATAGAGGTGGTGAATGGCTCCAAGGAAACAGCAGTTCTGGACACAACAGGGGTGATGCACATATGAATGCACAGACTGTGACAGCATGCACACTCACAGACCGTGACAGCATGCACACGCACGAACCGTGACAGCGTGCACACACATGGACTGTGAACAACATCTACACGCATGGTCTGTGACGGCGTGTACACGCACGGACCGTGACCACTGTGACAACATGCACAGGAGCTGTACAAGTTCAAGCCAGACAGGATTCCAGCACTGAGGAGAGGAAGTGGGCACAAATTCCCCCTCCTAGTCAAGAAGGTGTTTGCAACTGCTAGCATCTAGAAGAGAAAAAGTACCTTTCTTCAGTGGAGGGACACTGTATATCCACAATTCTTCCGGTCAGGTCCCATATTCAAGAGTAGCTGGCCAACCCAAATCAGACCCCATTTTTGGTAGTTTCTTTGGTGTGTACTTTTAATGTTGTTGTCTTCGATTTTTTTTCTTTCAGAACAAGAAAGAAAATGAAGTTGGGTGAGCAAGAATGTTGGAAGGGGCCTGAGAGTAGTTGAGGAAGGGGAAAGAATATTATCAAAATACAGTGTATAAAATTCTCGAAATATTAAAATTGAAAATTAAAAAAATAAGCAAGGCAGTGGTGGCACACAGCTTTAATACCAGAACTCAGGAAGCAGAGGCAGAAAGATCTCTGTGAGTTTGAGGCCAAAGTGGTCTACAGAGCAAGTTCCAGGACAGGCTCCAAAGCTCCAGAGAAACCCTGTCTTGAAAAACTAAAATAAAATAGTAAAAAAAAAGTAATTAAAATGTATTTTATTTTATTTAATTTTTTAAATATTTATTTATTATGTATACAATATTCTTTCTGTGTGTATGCCTACAGGCCAGAAGAGGGCACCAGACCCCATTACAGATGGTTGTGAGCCACCATGTGGTTGCTGGGAATTGAACTCAGGACCTTTGGAAGAGCAGGCAATGCTCTTAACCTCTGAGCCATCTCTCCAGACCCTAAAATGTATTTTATTAGTTTTCGGAGAATTTCATAAATGAATACAATGTATTTTGACCCTAGTCACTGACATTCCTCCCCCAATTCCTCCCAGATCCCCCAATCCTCCTCCAGCTTCACGCTCTCTGTCTTTATAACGCAGCAGCACAGTGCTGTGCGCTGTATTCTCATGGATATGGGGCCATCCACTGGAGAATGACTGGCTTACCAAGAGCTGAAAGGAAACGGATACTCTTTACTCCAGCTGCCACCACCAGTCACTAGCTGCTCAGTTACAGCTCTCTTCCGCACAGAGGTGTTGACTGGCTTCATCTAGTGCATGTCTTGCTCAAGCAACCTCTGCTGCGTGAGTTCATGAGTGTTGTGGCCCCATCACGTTCAGAAGACAGTATTTTACCCTGTCCTCCCCAGCCCATGGTCCTCACATCCTCTCTGTTCTTGATGGCCCCTGAGCTTTGGAATAAGGGGTATAATAGAGATGGTCCTTTTGTGGTTATACACACCACTCTTATTTTCTATGCTTTATAACTAGTTATGAGTGTCTGTGTTAACCACCGTCTGATGGAGGAGGGTCATCTTTCTATCTGTTGCTTTCATTGGTTAATTAATAAAGAAACTGCTTGGCCTCTGATAGGGTAGAATTTAGATAGGTGGAGTAAACAGAACAGAATGCTGGGAGAAAGAAGCCGAGTCAGGCAGTCGCCATGATTCTCCCACTCCAGACAGATGCAGGTTAAGATCTTCCCTGGAAAGCCAGCTCGTGGTGCTACACAGAATGTTAGAAATGGATTAGATCAAAATATAAGAGCTAGCCAATAAGAGGCTGGAACTAATGGGCCAGGCAGTGTTCAAAAGAATACAGTTTCCATGTAATTATTTCGGGTAAAGCTAACCATGCGGGCGGCTGGGCGCTGAGAACGCAGCCCCGCCACTCTTATTACTACAACCGTCCACTGCGCAATGAAGTTTTTCCAATGAGATCTGAGCCCTGCATGAATCTATGAGTATACAGATATAAATTTAGAGGGTAGTTTGATATATGTCAATTTATCAAATAATATTAGTAGGTTAATTCCTAGGACCTATGAGCTTCCCAGTCAAGGGTTCTTGGCCAGATTTGCAGTACTAGGTATATGTTTCTTTCTGTGGAACAGTCCTTATATTAAATCAAAGAGTGGTCTGTTATCTTCATTACATTTGTGTTGCTATTGTGCCCATGGACATATATTGCCATGTGGGGCATTACTGTAGCACAGATTTATAGCTGAGTAAGACCGCTGATGGCTTTTCCCCTGTGTAGACTTTCCAGCTACATAGAACCTTCCAGCACCACGAAAGCTAGCCAACATGGAGGAAGTTTCTTGATCAATGCCAACCTGATTCTCCATATTCAGTGTCAAAGTGTACAGTGTCTTCAACAACAGGATCCTCAAGTTCTAGTCAGCAGCCAAGCACCATGGCAATCATATGGATTGTTGTGGGAGTCTCTGGAACACTTGTGACCAACAACTCCCAGGAAAGGAGCTGGCACTGAGGTTTCTATTTGTCAGCCCTATGTTTTCTATGGGGAGCATCATCCCTATGTTGGGTGACACCAATTAAACTCTGTTACATGAATATACACACAGAGACAGACAGACAGACACACACACACACACACACAGGGTGAGCTTAGAAAGTAGGTTTCCATGTGGATTTTCAGATATTCCTAGTGTTAGCTGTTCCTCCCCCCACTTCTCCACCCTACCCCCATCCCTTTCTTGACTTCAGCTTCCCTCTGCTTCACTTCCCTTTCCGTGTTCTCGGATCCTCCTTTAATGGCTCTCTTCTCCCCGTGTCCCCTTTCTACTGTCTTGGCTTCTATAGGGCCTCCAAGTTAAACTCAGACATCTAAAGATGCAGAGCTAAGACCCACATATGAATGACAACAAGCAGTGTGTGTTTTCCTGGGTCTGGGAGACCTCACTCAGTATGATGTTTTCCAGTTCATTAATTTGCCTGAATTTTTCTTTTTTCTTTTTTACAGTTGAATAAAATCTTATATTTTAATTATCCATTTATCCAGTTGATGGGCAGCTAGGCTGTTTCTGGGTCCTGGCTATTGTGAATACGGCAGCTATGGGCGGGGATGAGCATGTAGTTGCGTGTGTGGGTCTATAACAAGGAGTGGTCTCTAGGGTGGCTGTGCCAGCTCTGTCTTACCTACAGTGATAAAGGGTCCCCTCCCCGACACCTTCACCAGCTTTTGTTTGCTTTCATTCCCTCACTCTTAACCATTCTGACTCGGTTAAGGTGAAAATCAAAGTGGTTTTAATTTGTATTTCCATGCTGTTAAGGGTGATAAACACTTCCTGAAATATTTCTCAGCCATTTGTATTTCTTTTGAGAACTCTGTTGAGGTTCATAGCCAATTTTTAATTGAGTTGTCTGTTTTCTTGACATTTATTTATTTTTTTTCCTTTTTTTTAAAACTTTGTATATTTTAGACACCAATTCTTTGTCAGATATATAGCCAGCAAGGATTTCTTTGTCCATTTTGTTGGGTACCTCTACAGTCAATTAACACTTTGTTCTGTGGCATGGAAGCTTTTTAATTTCAAGATTCCCCTTGTTGATAGACTGCTGGTCTTGTGAGACTGAAGTCATACTCGTCATACTCACGAAGTCATTACCTGAGCCTTTATCCTGGGGTACACTCCCTACCCTCTCCCTTTATCCTAGGGTACACTCCCTACCCTCTCCTCTACATGTGCCAGAGTTTCAGGCTTAACCTTGAGATCTGTTTGGAGTTTATTGCTGTGCAAGGTCAGAGGGAAGGTTAGCTTTCATTCTTCTACAGATAGATGTCCAGGTTCTTCATCATGATTGCCAAAGACGCTGTCTTCTCTCCATCCACTGTGTATTTTTGGCATTTGTTTTTTTAAATAGGTGGTGTGTGTGTATGTGTGTGCATGAGTGTATGTATGTGTGTATGTATGTGTGTGTATATGTGTGTATGAGTGTGTGTATGGTATACATGTTTATGTGTGTGTGTATGCCAGTACCATACTGTTATTTATTACTGTGTCTCTGTAGTAGAACTTGAAATTAAGAATCGCGATCCTACTGAGAGCTCTCGCTGTGCGCCTGTCATTCAGCATTGTACAGGCTGTTGTGCTTCCCTCTGAATTTTAGATTTTGTCTCAATTACTGTGAAGAATTACATTGAAATATTTTTTATTTTTTAAAACAATCTTTTCTCGTTTTGTATACCAATCTCATTTCTCTTTCCCACCCCTCCTCCCACTCCCCCACCTTCACCCCTTATCAGAGAGGCTGAGGCTTCCCATGAGGAGTCAACATAGTCTAGCACATCACTCTGAGTGAGGATACGTTGGAATTTTAACTGGGACTGCTTTTGGTAGGATGGCCCTTTTAACCACATTACTTCTACCAATCCATGAGCATGAGAGGTCTTTCTGGCATCTAGTCTTCTAACCTCTTCCTTAATTGCTTTATTTGGTGTCTTAAAGCTTCCACTGTGAGATCTTCCTCTTCCTTGATTCGGTTTGTGCCAAGGTGTATTTTAAGCTGCTGTGAGTGGAATCTTTTCTGATTTCATTTTCAGTTTGTCTTAGTATCTAATTCGTATTCTATATGTATGAATGTTTCCCTTCATGTGTATATGTGCACCACGAACATGTAGTGCTCACAGAGGCCAGAAGAGGGCATCAAATTCCCCCATAACTGGAGTTATCAATGATGTGAGCCACCATGTTTGTGCTGGGATTAGAATCCAGGACTTCTGAAGAGTAGCCCGTACTCTGAACCGCTGAGCCATCCCCTCAGCCTCCAGGATACCTTATGTTTGTCATTGGTATATAGAAAGGCTACTGATTTGGCATGTTAGTTTTGTAAACTGTCATTTCAACTAAAATGTTGATCAACTCTAGTGGTTTCTGGCTGGAGTCTTTGGGTCCATCATGTGTAGGATCATTTTATCTGCAAATAGGGATGCTTTGACTTCCTTTCCTGTTACATCCCTTTGACTTCCTTCTCTTGTTTTATTGATGTAACTAGGACTTCAAGCACTACAGTGGATAGGAACAGTGAAAGGGGATACCCTTATCTTATTTCAGCCTTTTCTCTATTTAACACGATTGGACCTATCAGTTTTTCATGAATACATCATTACATTGAGGTGTGTCCCCTCCACCCATAGCCTCTCTTTTATCATAAAGGGATATCTGCATCAATCTAAATGATCACCTGGCATCTTCTTTGAGTCCATTTATCTGGTGAATTGTGCTTATTAATTTATTTATGTTGAACCATCCCTGCATCCTTGGGACGAAGTCAACTTGATCCCAGTGAATGATCTTTTGGATGTGTTCTTGAATTCGATTTGCAAGTATCCTGTGGAGAAATTTGTATCCATGTTCACCAATCTATCCACAAAACACCAATTGGAATTCCTCTTTGGCATTGCATCCTGCTGCCTCCCACCCCCGTTTACTCCACGTCAGCCACACGGGCTGTGCCAGCCACATTCGCACTGCAGGCTGCTCTAATTACCCATGTTTTCTGGCCGAGCCTCGTTTTTCACATAATTTACTTTCCCATATTCTTTAGCTCGGTGCTGACACAGAGGCTTCCCTAATCGCTCTGTTTACAACAACTGCAAGTTGCCTTCAACTCTTGCTTGCTCACTCTCTGCTGTTTCTAAGACACTGGCTACCACTGGCACCATGTGTTATTTACTGATGCCATGGGTTTCCCACAGGACATATGCTCATGAAGGTGGGGAATTTTTGTCTGTTCTCTGTTGTACCTCCAACACCTTGAACAGTGCCACAGAGATGGTTAAGCCTTCCCTCCAAAAAAAAAAAAAAAAAATCCAAATAAACGAATTAATTTTTTTTTTGCTTGATTGCATTACCGAAAGCTGCCAAGCTTTTTTTCTGGTAGTTATTCTTAAATTTGGAGTTCAAATGATTGTGTTATTTTTCCTCTCAAGGAATCTGCTTAGCAGCTGCATCTGCATCTATTAGAAATGATGTCACTATCTTGCCAGCCTTCCGTACGTCTCCTCTGCAACTTCCACCCATGCTGCTGTGATCTGGGTCTGGGATTTAAATCCCCCCCCTCCTTCATTCACATCTCCTCCTTCCATTCAGCCAATATTTGCAAAATATCTAATGCCTTCCTGAGTAGTTTCAGCAATTAAAATTGACTTAAATGCCATGTGTTACACAGCGGTACCCAGGTATCGTCATTATACAGCTGAATTTGCTCATCTTCACTAAGAAGGAGACTACACAGACAGCAGTCTGACCATACGCATCATCTTCAATAAGAAGGGGATTATACAGACAAAGGTTGGACCATATGCATAAAACAGAACTCTGGTCCACAATCAGAAGCAACCAGCCCTGAACACCGAACTTGTACTATAAGCAACCCATGCTGTAAGTCCTCCAGGAAGCCAGGCTTCTGTCTTTAGTGACAATCTAGAAAGCAGAAAAATAACCTGTGTAATAATTGACTCCGAATAGCCAACCTTGATCAATAATCAACAAATTCTCTTACCTCCTCTTCGCATCCTAGAATAACCAGAAAAAAGCTCTAAGCCCCCTTCCCTCCACATACCTTGTTTCTAGCCAGCTGCCTCCAGTCTCCCCAGGTCACACAGGAAGCCTCCCTTCTGTCTACTCTAAGATGTCACCCCACCCCACCCTGCCTGCCTCAAAGTCCTGGCAAAGCAGAGATGATAGTGGTGGCCGTCTCCTGTGTTGTACTTAACTCTAAGCGAAGAGACTTTTTTTCTCACTTAGTCATTCTTTGTTCAATTTCTGCACAATGTGTGCAAATCTGTGTGCGTTGCTGGGTCTCCAACTCGGGGCTTTCTGCACAGCAGACAAATGCACTACATGCCGAGCCCAGCGCGTGCAGCTTTGTCTCTAAGAAGAGCTGTATTATCTGAGCAGAGGTGAACATTGGCGAAGCTATAGATGCTAGTGGTTGTTGGAGCTGGTGATGGTATGTCGAAGTTCACTGTATTGCTCCCTTTCTTGTCCATATGTCTGATCCCCCCATAATGAATATTAAAAATCACGTCTCTCTCGCTCTGCTCTTTCCACTTTTCCACACTGCTGGAACTAATTCCCCTCTTCAGCGGAAAGGCAGGGGCTGAGATCTCCGGTGCGGATGTGCTTTAGGAACCAGGGCACAGAACAAGTGGGAAATGTTGCTGTTAGGAGCGTGCAACTGACTGGCAGGGAAGCCAGACTCAGTGGTGGCCGCTGCTCACTGACACCATGGCCTATGGCAAGCTCTCTTTTTCTTTATCTAGATCTGCCTGCCTTTTCCAAACTACAGGCGACAAATAAGCTGCTTAAATAATTTGAAGCAGTGATTTTATTTAAAAAGAAAAGAAAGAGATGGGAATTTATAATTAAATATAGAGCATGTACCCAGCATGCATGAGGTTCTGGGTTTGAGCCTCAACACAGCAATAAATGAATAAATAAATAAAACGTGAATAGATTTTGCAGTTCAAACTGAGAAACAATAGAATATTTGATGGTTAAGCCAGGTATCACCCATGCTCCTTGCAGAACCATTATCCCTCTGACCAGCGTGGTGACCCAGCATAGGAGGTCCCTCTGGGTGTCTTCTGGGACACATGGTGATTGGGGCTGCCCATTAATTTATCGCAGTTTGGGCCTATAATCTTCTTGACCTCAGGGTCTCTCCTTATTCCTGCTCTATTCCATTTTTCTTCTTCTAAAATGACCAAAAGAAATACAACTTGCCATTTAGGTGAGAAAAAAAATTCATCTCCCTATCAAAAAATCAATTAGGCAGTGGAGAATTTTATTAGTCAATCATGTAAAAGTAATTAAAAATATTGATTGATGGGATGGCTGTGGCTGAGAGCTACTGCTGTCCCAGAAGTGGGTGGGCAGACAGACAGGGACCACTGGAGAGGGATTGAGAAAAGGGGCTTTTAAATCATTCCCCAATGTGCCTATCCCAAGGTCAAGTGGGGACATGTGAGTCGAGGGGCTCAGCTGATTCTGGAGCCTTGGTCTCATGTGAACAGTGAGTCCTGAACACGTAGGATCCTCATGTGCATTGAATGAGACAGTGAGCAGCTCAGTGTCTGCTCATGGTGGTGGGGCTAGATTCCATAAGCACAGGGGTTCCGGCTCCCAGATCTAGCTTTTCTGGGGTCCCAGGCTGAGTGGAATAGAAGGCCACTTGGGCCCTGTGTCCCTCTGATGGGGAAGCTTTGTTAACCAATTATCCTTAAGAGGTGGGACCAAGTTAGGGTGTGGCTTTCTGGGACCCAGAGAAAAATGGGTCTCTGTGGTTCCCTCACAGCACAGCTGAGCTTGGACATCTCATTCCTGTTTCATGAGTTTTCCCCTCATAATAAATAAAAATATAATTGTTCTATGTTTTAGCTAGCTTGGTTATTTCCTGAATCGAGGTAATTTCTACAGTTGGCACTCAACGTGGGGCTTGGGTCTCCAGTGGCTCTAGCCAGCTGCCGTCAGGCTCCACACCGTTCATTTGGGTATAGAAGTCCTGCGCAGCGGCTCTAAGTAGCCGCTAGCCGCAGTCCTTCATATCTTCTCATTAAATGTCTCAGCTGGCTTCTGGGTCCAGTTTTTCTGTGCCGTGGAAACTCAGGCAGGACACAGGCTTCCCAGGCTTCCCCAGGTGCCTCTGTTCAGCACTGCTGCCTTCCTATTCATATGCTTGTGCAGCTGCTGACCAACTGGGGACCTCCACGGAACCCTCAGTCAGTGATTTACACTATATAACTGTTTTTAATCTGAGCATATCTTTTAGTATTTAACTCTAAAATCAGATTCAAACCGACCATGTGGCTATAAGTATGCCGTGTCACCTCCTGGCAGGTAACTCTGGCTCAAACTCAATCACAGGTAAGATTTATAATTTAAAATATAAATTATAAATTTATAATTTAAAAGGACAAGATGACAGACAATTTAACAGTCCAGGAGTTCAATAGCTTTTTTATTTATACCATATATGATGTTATTCTAGGTTTATATGATTTCTCTCCTACATCCTTCTATTTGATTCTGGGATTAGCTTTGCTCTTCATATTTTCTCCTTAAAAACATGGTTTGATAATAGGACCAAGAATGAGGCACTTTTAGAAATGATACAGTCTTTACAGACTGGTAATGACCAACTAAAAGGGAAATTCAGCAATCTGGAGAAGGATACAACCAATTTGACAAACAAAACCCAGTCAATGACAGAGGGTGCTGAGACATTGAGAGAAATCGTACTGTTGAATGTATTAATCAGAGTCGGTCGAAGGGTTATAATAGATTGATAGAATGTCTCTCCAGGAAGGTAATATGCATGCTATAAAAATTATGTTCAAGGTTGAGATGTTATCTTTAATGGACAGACTTCACACCTTGGAATCCTCAATGAGGGCATTAGAACAGAACACTAGACAGGAGATCCAGACTTTACAAAAGGCAGTGGTAAAAAGGAACTGCCGGTGCTTCAACCACTGACAAAGCACATTGTATCTGGACTGGATAAGCAGGACACAAGGAAAAGGACTGCCAAACCTTGCCAAGACAGGGTAAGACAGTTCTGAAAAGTTCCCTGCCTCTCAAAATTGTTAGGGTTTTCTGTCTCTTTAAGAGACAAGCCATGCCCACTCCCTCCCCCATCCGCTGAGGCAGGCTGATCTTCAGCTTCCGGCCTGAGCTAACTTTCTTTCCCATCTTCTTCTCAGAGAGGCAGCTTCGCTTCTGCCTTTCTCCCCACTTCTCCGCTTCCCCCCCTTCTCTGTCTCTTTCTCCTTTTCTCTCTCTCTGTTCCCCCTTCACCCTTCCTCCTCCATAACCCCCTGAATAAATATTCAACCTCACTCTGCATGTCGTGTCTATCCATGTCTCTGTCTCCTGCCCGCCTGCCATGTGTCTCCCTGCCTGGGACCAGCCACTGCTCGGGGACCAGCAGCCATCTCTGCCTGGGACTGGCTGCTTCCAGGGCCCGCTGCCTCCAGCCACATGGCCCGCACCACCATTTGGGACCTACAGCATTTCTGCTGCCTACTGCCACTGGGGATCTTGCAGCATTTTTTTAAAAAAATATATATAAAAAAATGGTCTGTCAGTTACACTCAGACTTAGCCAAAGTGGGTTGATTCAATGTTGCAAATGAGACTTTGGGTGATTGCTCAGGTAGTCAGTTTTCTCTGTCATATACTGCTCGCTTTGGAAGCTGCTTGATTGTACTTCCTGCCTATTCAAGTAATATTATCTCCCTTCTCAGGCCTTTGTTGGGGTTGAAAATTAGATAATCATAGTTACCTTCCTCTTATGATTTAGCCAAGCTTATTTCCGATGCAAGACTTAGACTCTTTGGAATAGAACGTTTATTAAAACATTTGTCATGTATTCCTTGCTTAATATTGTTTATGTTGGTTGTAATTTATACTTGATATCTGTTCCTATTGTATATAATTTTGTATTGGATTTGGATCGCTCTTGTTTAGACAAAAGGGGGAGGTAATGGGGAAGCTTTGTTAATCAATTTTCTTTAAGAGGTGGGACCAAGTTAGGGTGTGGCTTTCTGGAATCTGGAGAAAAAATGGGTGCATGGCCCAGGTGCTCTTTCTCTGTGGTTCCCTTGCAGCACAGCTGAGCTTGGACTTCTCGTTCCTGTTTCATGAGCTTCCCCCTTATAATAAATAAAAATATAATTGTTTTATCTTTTTGCTAGGCTGGTTATTTCCTGAATTAAGCTAACTTCTACATCCCTCAGCACAGGGACTCTTCTTTATGAGAGTCTGACATGAAGGGGATGGTTTTGTGTCTCAACTTTGCTTTGCCCAGCGCTCAGCTTGGGGTCAGAAAAAAAAAAACCAGCCCCAGAATACTGATGCCGTACCTCCTGCTGCTAACAACCCTGCTCCATAGAGCTTAACAGTTTGACCAACAAAGTGGATTTTGCTTCAGAAACTGCACATTGGACTGGGAGTGGTGGGGACCAGCTATCTCCACTTCATTGACACTGGCAGATTGGGGAACACATTTTTTTTCTGTTCCTCTCCAGGAGCCCTGGTCTTTCTTATAGCATGATAGCTAGGTGCCAGTGATAGACTTCTTGAATAAGAGAGACCCAGGCAGAAAATGAAAATTTTTATCTGGCCTCGCCTCTGGTACCACTCAGCATTACTTCCTTCCACAGATTTCTGGTCATTCAGCCTCTGGTGTTCATGGAGGCCCTGTCGTGGCTGTGGAGTTCACCATTGACTTTGGTCCTAGCTCCTGGCTGATTCATTGTGTCTCAATGCCAGTAGAACTGTTATGCCCAGATTGCAGAGTCCCCCCAAAACCACCATGAAGTCCACACTTGTACGTAAAAGCATATAAAAAAGCTTAAGCTTGCATTCTCTGTCTGTCCAGCACAGCAGTTGAGAGCGGAGAGTGTCCAGCTCAGATGGGGCAGAGTTTTCATCATAGTAGAAGTTGGGGTGAGGGGAATTCCAGGGTTCAGGGCCCTGATTGGCTGACATTTGTCTAGGAATCTTGGCAAAAGGGGAATAGGTGAGTCCTGGGCTCAGGAACATCTGGTGATCTTATCTAATTTTATCTAATGGTTGGAATGTCAGGTACTTCCCTTTAGATGCTGGCCCTCCATGGGTGGTGTCAGCTTGTGGCTTTCCCTGGAACCCAGAGCTGCCTGCCAGTAAACTCAGACCTACATTTTTGCTGGTTTTATTCCGTGCCATGGCAGCAGGGTGGTCAAGCTGTTCTGGGTCCCACAGAACAACTTAAAGGAGGCATATTTTGATGCGTGGTTTCAGCCCATAGTCACTAGGCACTGTGTTTCTGGGCTAATGTGGCAGAGGATACTCATTGTATGGCAGATAGAAGGCTGAGAGAGACAGGAAGGGCCTAGGCACAAAATATTCCTAAGGACCCATGCCCAGTGACCTACCTATTTCTTCTTACCCATACTCTGAGTATGGCTAAAACTGGATCTGTCCTGCCTAGGAAGAGTGTGGGTCCTTCTGGCCTACTATTTTTGGATTTCAAATCTTGGTGGATCCAGCTACCTAGATACTCAGATCTGTTTGCCCCATGAGTCTCAACACTTGACCCTAAACCCAACAGGACTGAAGCCCACTGTCAGGCATGAGGGAGCAAGTACTTCCCCACAATGGGCTTAGCAGTTTCCTTGGGTCTGTTAGAATTCAGGCATTATGTTATCCTGTCCTGGGTACATTAGAATGTATCCACGCAGTACCTGGTCAGATCAGGGTCCTAATCCAAGTCACAATGCCAAATTTGTAAAATGGTGCAAGACCCCGGTGTGTACCATGGTGGGTAAAGACTCTGCAATAGAGACCTTTGTGGCATCCCATGGCAGATGGGTCCAAACCACAGTGGGTGACAGAATGTGCCATACAGATAGAGCTTGAACGTGGAGTTTATTTGAGATAAAGGAAATGGGAAGGGAAGAGAGAATGGGAGGGGGAGAGAGAGAGAGAGAGAGAGAAGGAGGAAGAGGAGGAGGAGAAGAGAGGAGAGGAGAGGAGAGGAGAGGAGAGGAGAGGAGAAGAGAAGAGAAGAGAAGAGAAGAGAAGAGAAGAGAAGAGAAGAGAAGAGAAGAGAAGAGAAGAGAAGAGAAGAGAAGAGAAGAAGGATTCTACCTGCCCCTTCAGAGGAACAGCGGGAAAGAGAGATTGGGAGTGGTCAGAGCTTGTCTTTTTCTCCTTTTTCTCCATTCCCCTTTCTTCCTCCCCTCTCCCCTTCTACCATCTCCTGTGACTCCCCATGCTCCCAAAATACTCAGGAGATCTTGTCTTTTTCTCCTTCCTATTTAGATCCTTGTATGTTTCTCTTAAGTTCCTCTTGGTTGTTTAGATTCTCTGGGGTTGTGGATTGTAGACTTGGTGTTTTTTTTGTTTGTTTGTTTTTTTTTTTTTTTTGCTTTGTGTCAAAAGCCATTTATGAGTGAGTACATATTATATTTGTCTTTTTGGGTCTGGGTTACCTCACTCAATATGTTTTTTTTCTAGATCCATCTGTAGATGGACAATATAAAGTAGTCCCACACTAGCTTAGAACTGAGTAAAATAAAGAGTTCTTTATTTAGGGATGGACTCACAGATCACAGTCCTCTGTGTGAGTCGGGAATAGGAACCGAATCAGCCAGAAAAGAGAGAGAGAGACCATGCAAGGTTTACGTCTACATTTATAGTACAAGGACCACCCCCAAGGGGGCAAGAATCTTAAAGGCTCTTGGCTGAAGGAGTTCCCACAGCAACCTCCTCCCCTTTTGTCTAAATAAGAGTTCTAAGCCTAATACAAAACTATATACAATAAGAATAAATATCAAGTATAAAAATTAGAATTACAACCAGCATAAACAATATCAAGCAAGAATGCTAAATGTTTTAATAGTTATCCTATCCTAAGAAGTCTAAGTCTTGTATTTTAGAAATGGCTTGGCTAAGTCACAAGAGGAAAGTGACTATGACTATCTAGTTTTCAACCCCATCTAAGACCTGAGAAGGGAAATAATACAGAAAGTGCAATCAAACAACTTCCAAAATGTGCAATAAATGACAGAGACAACTGACTACCTGAGCAATCACCCAAAGTCTCATTTGCAACATTGGAGCAACCATCTTTGGCTAAGGCCTAGAGTAACTGACAGATCATTTTGGGAGGCAGTAAATTTTTCAGAACCGTCTTATTCTGTCTTGGCAAGGTTTGGCAGTCTTTTTTCTTGTATCCTGCTTGTTCTGTCTGGACACGGTGCATTTTGTCAGTGGTTGAGGCATGGGCCCTTCCTTGCTCAAAGGCTAGTTTTGCCAAGAATAAAACAAGCTCCAAGCAGAGTGTCTTCAGTGCCCAACACTTTCTTGGCAATAGATCAGTGTTGCCAGGAGCAATTGTATCTCACATCAACAGAACCCTAAGCCATTTTAAATGCCATATTTTACAGTTCTTTAAAGTGGTTGAAGATTACCTATCTATGCAGGAAACAATCTCTATATATCTAAAGAACCTGATTAGTCTAACTGTAAGTGTGACAAACATGGATGATTATTGACCATAGTAAGAGTAAGCCCTCATACTAGAATATTAAACAATTTAAACAACTGTGCAGCAAACGAGGACAATGACCTCAAAATGTAAACAATGTATAAGTATCTTAATCAGAGGTAGAAATGTATAGTGCAATATGATAAATACATCCTAAAATTATATCAATATAAAAAATTTCTTTAGCAGAGGAATAAGCATGCATACATATAATATGACAAAATAACTTTGCATAGGTATACAAATATTGTAAACAGAAATAGGAGCATATTCAATATAATAAATCTAATTTCAATTTGTATCAATATACAGGAATTTAAACCAATGCAAATTGTCTATAAATAATAGTTCACAAATATTTACTTTATTGCTTACTATTATTATTAGTGTGAGTAAGCTCATACTAATCTACCTATGATTCCATATAGTTTCCTTTTTTTTTTTTTTGCAAAGAAGATCCCTGAGCCTACATAATTTTGACCCCAACCCCGAGCTCTATACCAGTTATAATCAACTCCTAATTGATGTCCCTAACCTTGGAGACAAACTTTGTTGGTAGAGGGGATATCATCTTCTAGAATTACTTCCAGCTGTCATGGGGGTGATGTTCTTTCTATGGGATCCTATAAAACTAAAATGGTGATTAAGTTTCAAGATTACTCTCTGGTATAATTGCCAATAGTCTCTAAGTATTCAGTAGTATTTTTCTGAAGTTCTTATTTGAAGTTCTGACCAGAACATTGTAAGAAGGTGCACCATTTCAGCTAACTATGTTGGAACCATTTTGAGCAGCTGGTGTCCAAAACCAATCTTAAAGTAACACTATCAGCATCGTGATGTCATATCAAACAGGTGAAATTGTTGTTGTGGGGCCCCATTTTCTTCCTGGAAACTTCAAAGATTACTGCAGGAAAATTTGTTATTTATTGTGAAAAACTGAAACATTATTCATATAGACATATATTCAATGAAAGGTACCATAGAAACAAAAATAGGTATGGGGAGAAGTAAAATTTTTAAAAAATTCTTTCCTCTTTCTGTCCCATACCAGATGGATCCTGACATGAGAAAGAAACTCTGAAATTTTCTTTTAATAACATGCTTGGATTTAGAGAAGGATAGCCTTTGTCCAACTCCAAAGCCAGCTTTATTTTTTAAGTAGAGATATATACATGTTCAGGTAATAAAATTTTACCCTGTAGATGATACAACATCATAAGTCAGACTTCTCTTTGCTTGGTGATCCTTTCTGGATAGTTATCTTTTCTCTTCTAGGCATCTAGATGTCCTATTCTACCACAATTAAAACACTTAACGTTTCGGTGTCTCCTCATACCACTGGAAATTGCTTCTCCTAAACACTTCTCAGTATTATAGCCAAATGTCTAAATGTTTATTGTATGCAGGATCCATTCTTCCATTGGTGCTGATCTAACCTTTAAAGGCCCAAGTATCTTTTTGCATTCTAAGTTGGCATTTTCAAAAGCCAGAGATTTAATAAGTACTTGCCTAGTTTCTGGGGCTGTTACTCCTATTTGTACAGCCTTAGTTAATTTTTATAAAGTCACTAAAGGGTTCTCTTTAACATTGTTTCACCTCAGTATATGATTTAATTCTTTTTTCTAGTTCTTGAATCATGTTTCAAGAATTTAAGGCTGCTGTGTGGCATGGAGGCAAGATGTATTCATCATAAAGAGCTTGATCCTGTCGGTCAGCATAAGTGCCCTTGCTAAGAATTTGATCTTTGGAATTCCCAAATCTTTTTGCTTTTTCCTGTTGTTCTAAAACCTTTGCCTCTTCTCTCTAGTAGCATTTCCACTGTAGTTATGGTCCATCTTCCTGGATCGCTGAAACAAATTGAAGCCAATCTTGTGGGGTTTTCCTTAGTGCTGGAAGCCCATGTCTTTACCATCAATTCCGTACGTAAAGAGAGTTTTTTGGTGGCCAGAATATTAAGGAACCCAGAGCTCACGAATCAGGAACACAAACTGGAATTTGCACAAGCTGCCGCAGGGAAAGCGGCAGGGGGTGAAGCATGTGCAAGTCGGGAAATTGCCAAGCTGCTGTGCAGCAGGCCCACCAAAGGGGTAGCTCTGCTGTGGCGGGGTTTTGGCAAAAAGCAGCTGAGTAGGTGAAATCAATCTGGGCGGGTGGGGGTGGGAGGCCTCTGGGCCGTGGACCTTTGGGCCACATTCCTTTTGGGTCAGTCCTGTTAGGCATGGAGTCGGAATCATGTGGGGTGCCAGATGTAGATGGACACTATAAAGTAGTCCCACACTAGCTCAGAATTGAGTATAATAAAGGGTTCTTTATTTAGGGTTAGACTCTCACAGATCACAATCCTTTGCACGAGTAGGGAACAGGGACTGAATCTAGCATGGAAGAGAGAGAGAGAGAGAGAGAGAGAGAGAGAGAGAGAGAGAGAGAGAGAGAGAGATCATGCAGGCTTTATACCTACATTTATAGTACAAGAACCATGCCCAAGTGGGTTGATATTTTAAAGGCTACTGACTGGAGGAGTTCCCACAGTAACCATTCATTTATCTGCAAATTTCAAGATATCATTTTTTTTTTACCGCTGTGTAGTACTCCATTGTGTAAATGTACCAAATCTTCTTTATCCATTTTTTTGGTCGTGGGGCATCTAGGTTGTTTCCAGGTTTGGCTATGACAAACAATGCTGCTATGAACATAGCTGAGCACATGTCCTTGTGATATGAATGAGCTTCCTTTAGGTAAATACCCAAAAGTGGTATTGCTGGGTCTTGAGGTAAATTATTTCCTAATTTTCTGAGAAATCACCATACTGATTTCCAAAGTGGTTATTCAAGTTTGCACTCCCACCAGCAATGGAGGAGTGTTCCCTTTACCCCACATCCTCTCCAGCATAAGCTGTCATCAGTGTTTTTGATCTTGGCCATTCTGACAGGCATAAGATGGAATCTCAGAGTTGTTTTGAAAACTGGGGTACAGACCTAAATAGAAACCTCTCAACAAATGAATCTCAAATGGCTGAATGACACCTAAGAAAATGTTCAACATCCTTAGTCATCAGAGAAATGCAAATCAAAACAACCCTGAGATTCCATCTTATACCTGTCAGAATAGAGCTTGTCTCTTAAAAGAACCTTTGAACCTGTGTACAGATTAGGACCCTGGCCATATGACAGGGCAGGTCAGCATAATGCCTGAATTCTAACAGGGTTCAAGTCCTGATTTGGGACCTCCCTAACACAGAGGTTATGAAACAAAAAGCTGATGCTCCAATAAGGTAGGCCTCCGAGGGATATGTGGGAGACTGTTCAGGAAGTATCTACTATCATCCATCCCCTCTGCTCCTTTGCCCGAAGATCTTCAGGAGGGAACATTTATCTAAAGTGACTTCAATCCCTGTGGTCGTGGCTTGAATTAGAATAGTCCCAATAGGCTCACATGCTTGAATACGTGCTCCCCAGTTAGTGGAACTGTCTGGGAAGACGTGGCCTTACTGGAACAGGTATGCTACAGAGGGTGGCCTTTGAGGTTTCAAGAGCCCATGCCATTCTAATTAGTTCTTTGTCTCATTCTTGTGGATGAGGATGTAAGCTCTCTCTACTGCTTCAGTGCCATGCCTGGCTGCCTGCTGCCATGCTCCTGCTAAGGTGGTTATGGACTAACGCTCTGGAACTGTAAGCCCCAGTAAACTCTTTGTTTTAGAAGTACCTTGGTCATGATGTTCTGTCACAATAGAAAAGTAATTAAGACAGTCCCTTAGAGACCTGGGACAAACACATGACATCCAGACCCAGGGTCCACTGTATCCTTTTTCCTGGGTCCCCGTGTCTCTGCTTCAGTCATCAGGACCCTAAATGCTCCCATGTTGAGAGATTCTGTGCCTGCTTTCTGGTATGATTTTTCCCAAAGTCACCTCCAGGGTTGCTCACAGGCTGTCCATGCTCCATAAAACTTGCTATTTGCTTAGACTGGCTGACATTTCCAGTCTTTTATTAAAGAAAATATCCTGGGGAGAAGGCAGGATGTTTGCACAGAGCTTATGCCCTCTGCCTCTGGCTCCCAGTGCTCTGGAGCAGGTGGGTAGGGAGCAGAGACTTCAGCAGAAAACCATGGTAGCATGGAGAGCTGTAATTCTGGCATCTGGCTGCTTCTTCTGTCCCGAAAAGGAGGGTGGGCAGCCACACTGCTTCACCAGATGCAGAGCCTCTGGGAACCCCCAACCCCAGGTGCAGGTACCCTGCAGGTCTCTATTTGGCCTGGAACTAGGGCATGAGGGGCAAGGCAGAGGGTAAGTTGAGACCTGCTTCTGACTCCCTCCTGGAGCTTTGGCTCCAAAGCAGAGGTGTAAGACTCCTGGACTGAGCACCAGCTCCGTGATTAGGCTGGGTGTTAGTCTGTATTGGGCTCTGGTGTTCTGTGCCTTTTCCTCCCCTTCAGATCTTTGTATCAACTTCTTCACCTTGACAGCCAGTGAGGTGTGTGGTTGTGGATAAATGCCATTTTGAACTGGCAATCTTAATTATTGTCTGGGATCCACGTTAACTACATCTTTCTTCAAATATCTTTGGTCAGACTCCCCTGAGATCTTCTTTCTCTGCCCTGCATGGGCTCTTCTGAAGGGGCATGACCATTACCCTTACAGGGGTTTTCAGGGGGATAGGTGACTGCTCACCCCCTCCCCAGCCATCATACATGCTCTTCCAAAGAAGATGAACTGTGTTTACTTCTCTTGGTCCTTGCTGTGGGGTAATCTTCAGAAAAGACAGCTTGGACGTGGGTTTAAGCCAATAGAAAGCCTTTATTAGTCCGCTGGTGACTACACCGGGCGTTCAGGATCCCTCGAGCTCTTCTCAGGGTGAGCTTTCAAGAACAAAACCATGCTTTGGGTTGACTTACTTCAGCTTACAAGAACAGTTAGCTAGAAGTGGGAATACAGAAGCTAAAAGGCAAGGTTAGTATAATTGACTTTCTCAGAACTATGGACTTTGATGGATTAGGCAGTGGTTTTCATTTTGACAGGTGGTGTTATCTATATGCTGAGTTTTATAGTTTGGGTGGTACTTCCATCATGGAGTCAGTTGTGCTAAGGTCTTGGGCCTTGTTACATTCCCCACTGGTCTTAGGGCCATTTGTCAACAGCAAGGTTAACAGTCCAACAGTGAAGAACGACAATTGGTAGGGGAAGTCAAATGGCCTCTAGGAAGGCCAAGAGTTTTTAATGTTCCTTTTTCCCATAGGTGAGAAGTCCTCTTTCTCTATAGATCACACTGTGGACATGGCTAATAAAAGCATACCAAGTGACGGCCCATGTATATGTTGGTGGACTTTCCTTTTCTCCCTCTGAGAGCCTGCGTCAGATCAGTTAGTTCTGCTTTCTTTGTTGAGAGACATGGCTTGGGCCCACATCATTTCAGTTAAAGTAACCGCTGCATCTCCCACCTACCTGGTTTCATTGTTCATCTCCTGACAGTCATGGAGGATCAGCTGTGTCATCAGGCAAGAGGGTAGCTGGGTTGATGGTGGTGGATCACAGTCATAGACAGTCAGTGTTCTGATGGCCTCTGAGGAGGGCCTCAACTCTGTCATGGGGTGCTGTGAGCATGAGATCTTGACCCAAAGTTAACTTGTTTGCTTTCTTCATTAAACTAACAGTAGCCCCCCCCCCTCAGCTCTTAGACAGGTGGGCCACACTGTAGTTACAGGGGCCAATGGTCAAAGGGTGTTTTCATGGCCCCCAAGTTTGGGTTAAGATGCCTTTTGTCTGAAATTCTAAGGCAGGAGCAGAAGTTAGACCTGTTTTGATAGCCTCAAATGCCTTTTGTCTAGGCTCAGTACAGATTAGGGGCTTAGTGCCTCCCCACGTGCTGGTATAGAGGCCTTGCTATCTCCACAGGAGCACTATCCAGCTGCACCTAGGAATTCTTGACCCTGTCTCTTAGCCTTTGCAGTTGGGATCTGAAGGACGGCAGCAATCCTACTCTGAGACAGGCTCTTTTGCCTCCCTTCAGGGGGCAGCCAAGACAGGAGCCTTCTACAAAGCTGGGCTTTTTTAGCTGACATTTTGCAGCCCCAGGCCTGTAACTCCTGCAGCAGTCCCTCAGTAACCCTTTTATAATCTATTTTCCCAGGAAACCTCTGACAGAAGGACAGGAAGTCTGTATTTAGTGTCTTTAAATCCTGAGCAACCTGCTCTAACCATGGGCAACCTGGTCTAGGTAATGTTGCCCTCTGTAACTTCCCTCTGGGTCTGTCCATTTAAAGCAAAGATGGGTGGACTCACCTCTGCCAACGGGAGGCAGAAGAATGCATCTTTCAGATCCAAGACAGTGAGCATCTGTTTCTCTGGAGGAATCAGACTCTTGAGACCTGGAGGCCCAGGTTTCTTCACAGGTGAGGGAAGTATAATTCAGGGCAACTAAAAGGGTACCAGGATGCCTGTCTCTCCAAGCCAGGCAATATGGGCTGCAATTTTCTCTTTGGTTCCCAGGATCATTGTGTATCGTATTTGTACAAGGGTAGCTGAATTGGTTAGTTGAACAATTATAGGAGCTTGGGGTTGGGTCAGTCCGAGGAGCAGGGTTGGTTTCTGCCCCTACCCCTGGGAATCTTTGCTGTCAATTTGAGACTGTCCAATCATATCTTTTGACTGAAGACAGGACTTTCAGCTAGGAGATATTCCTCTGACACAGGGCAAGAACCCAACATGCTGGGTACCTGTAAGTCTAACTGCGTCTCATCATCAGAGAAGGTGACAGGTGGCTTTCAGTTTACACAAAAGGTCTTGTCTCAAACAGTTCTCTTTTGAAATGCCCTTTGAGCTTCCACCAGCAACTGGGATCCATTTAAACCTTAATTTTTTTTTAACTTTTATAACTTTTTTTCTAATATCTGGGACTGACCGGTGACAAAGGAAATCTTTTAGTAGTTGTCTTTAATATTTCTAAAAAGTACCTAGTGAAAACTGCTTAAAGTCTGCTTGGTCAGTGTTGGACAGAAGGTAAAGTCTGTTAAGCCCAGGGGTGGTTTGTTGTAGGAGTTGCGGGCTGCGTTCCTGCTGCCCCAGCTCCCGGCCGCCTGGCTAGTTTATGCCCTGAAATAACAACACACAAACTGTATTCTTTTAAACACTGCCTGGCCCATTGTATCTAGCCTCTTCTAGGCTAATTCTCATGTATTAATTTAGCCCATTTCTAATAATCTGCGTAGCACCACTGGGTGCGCTTACCGGGAAAGATTCAGCATGTCTGACCTGGTGGCTGGCTGCATTGCGTATGGCTCTGAGAGGAGTTGCCCTGCATCTGAGCTCACTTCCTCTTCCTCCCAGCATTCTGTTCTGTTTATTCCACCCACCTATGTTCTAAGCTATCAGGGCCAAGCAGTTTCTTTATTAATTAACCAATGACCTTCCTCCATCAGTGGTTGGTTGCTTTTTTTTTTTTTTTTTTTTTTAAGAGAGAGTGGTGGGTTTTACAGATCACTAGTTAAAAATGAGACATAAACCATTTAAGAGAAAAGAGTTGGGACTTCCTTCCTATTTTTCTTCAGGCTCAGCCCAGGGGAATTTTTTCCCTTCCCCAAGGCCGTGTAGACCAGGGATGGGGTAGAGCAGAGGGAATGCTCACCTTGAGGAACTATTTCCCCTCTACTGTGTGTATTCTGCTTAGATGACAGGGGGCCCTGTATGAGAGGCCCTGCCTCTCCCTGCCTTCACTCAGGGATCAACACTGACCATGAGCAGGAATCAAGTAACAAAACAAGCAAGAGCTCCTGCTCTTACAGTGGTTCAGGTGGAGGTTTTTTGGGTTTCTCTGGGTGACCTGACCGAACCAAAAGAATGTGGGTCCCTAATAGGAGGGGACACAGGTCTTAAAGCCATTGGTCAATACAGGGAAACAGAACCCACAGAAACACATAGAAAGACACACAGAGACACATATATGCACACAGAGAAACACAGAAAAGGCAACCAAGGATGACCACCACACATTCATACACCTGACAGACAGAAGGATCCAGCGACATCTCACGTGGATTCCGGACACGGGATCAGCAGCTGCGTCCAACCTCGCCTGCGTGTCCAGACAGAAGGCATTTTAACCAGAGTACATCTGGAGGTGATAGACCAGGCAGCTTCCTAAATTGTTCCCTTTGGAGGCAGAAGTGTTTGGTAATGATTGATCAAAGGGAGCCTTCGGGGCCTGGAATATCTCAGCCTGGGCACCCCTAGAAGTCCTGGGACCACTGCACTCTTCCTTCATGGGGCTCTGAGACCCCCAGGGTCTCGAGGTCTGGTCTCTGAGATCTCTCTGGGGTCTCCAGAAACGCTGTGGGGTACTCAGTAGAGAAGATTGCTTGAACACGGGTTTAAGCCAATAGAAAGTCTTTATTAGCCAGCCTGCAAATACACTAGGTGTTCAGGATCCAAGCCCTTCTCAGGGTGAGCTTTGAAGGACAAAAACAAAACAACAAAAGCCACCCTGGGTTTACACACTTCAGGTAACAAGAACAGTTAGCCAGAAGTGGAAATACAGAAGCCCAAAAGCAAGGTTAGTGCATTTTGAGACTTTCCCAGAACTATGGACTTTGACGGATTAGGCCTTTGTTTTAGCTTTGGCAGGTGGAGCTGTCTACAGCCTGAAAGGCACTTCCCTCACAGAGTCAATTATGCAAAGATCTGGAGACTCCTAAGGTCTCGGGCCCTGTCAGAGCCCTCAGAAGCTCTTCTGAGGAGGATTCACTCTGCTCAGGTGTAGTAGGGAGCTGCGGGCCTCTTCCCACAGCCCGGCTCATGGCTGCCTAGCTAGCTTATGCCCCAAAATAACGACACACAAACGGTATTCTTTTAAACACTGCTTGGCCCATTTCTGTTCATGTATGTAGCACCCCAAGGTGCGCTTACCGGGAAGATTCTAGCCTACATCCATCCTGGGTCGGAGCTTCATCGCATCTACTCTGGAGAGGAGAGCATGGCGTCTGTCTCTCAGAGGAGCTGCCTTGCATCTGAGCTCACTCAGGTTCTTCCACCAAAATCAGACCATGGAGTAATCATCACATCATTTGGGGACTGGGTACCCAGTCCTGCGCAGAATGGCCTAGAGAGAACCCAGGTGCAGTAACTGGGCACTGTGCTGAGAGGACACGGCCTCTTATATGGACGCTCCCGGGAGCATGCTGTGAATCTTGAGCCTCCCAGGGCAGCTAGCCAGACAATTCCATCTCTTCACAGTGCTTGTCAAGCATCAGAAATCAGGCTCTGGAATCAGGCCTGGCGAGAGGAGGGACCAGGGATAAAGAAGTATAAAGGATACCTTACTGAGCAGTCTTGGAGAAAAGAAAGGTCAGCTCGGCATGCCCAGTCTGCTCAGCCTCAGCATGAAAAGCCAAGGACTGTGGCTGATTTGGCCTTGATTAAACCTCACCACAGGCCTGGCATGTGCACTGAGGTAAATTGCGGGGCTCAAGAGTGTCCTTGCACATCGGTGTAAACACCCCTCCATACTCACCACTCTGGCTGTCACCAGCAATACATAGAGGACATCTCCATTTAATTGGCATTTCTGCTGGCACCGACCGCTGACAGTGTTTCTCAGCACCAAGTCCAGCCACGAGGAAGCTGCATGTTCCACCTGTCTGCAGATCTAGGAGACCAAAACTATCCAGGATCGCTCCTTACCACCTCATTCCAGAACGTAAGGGCAGGGGGTTCCCTAAGGGCTGGCAGCAGAGCTAAGCAACCCACCTTGCCCTTCCATTCTCTGGTTCTTTCCAAACAGAAGAACCAGAGAAGTCTCTGGAGCAGGGGAGAAGCTGAGTAGGTGACAAAGTGGCAGATCTGGAGCCCTTTTTACAGCAACACCCCGTGTGCCTATGGAGTCGTGCCTCTACCACCCTGGGCAAGGTCTGGGGAGCTGTCTATAGGGAGGGCTGAGAGTCAGGAGGAAGAGATCCAAAGTCACATAAATACAAAGGGGTTTCTGGCATACGGTCCTGAACCGGTAGAGAGTACAGAAAAATCCCCCCCCCCCCGACACACACACACGGTGGTTGTGACTGAGGCCCCTGCAGTTCGCTCAGCCCTGTGGGTGTGGCTGAGGCCCTTGTAGCTCCTGACTGGGGCACAGAAGTTTAGCAGGAATTTAGCAGCTTGTGAGGTGATCACACAGAGCTTGACGAGGCCATATTTCTTCTCTGAGGTGCTACCCATGTATGCATGGGTGTAGTAGTCCTGGTCAAGAGTATGTCCTCACCAAAACCCTGGAATACAACCAGGCCAACTGTCTGAGATACTCCTGATTGTGAGCCGCTAGCTGGGGAGGGCATAGCAACGGGGAAGGCCAGTGCCTAAAACCTGGAGGGCCCACTGCCACACTTTGTGGTTCCGGTCCTGAGTGGGGCCTGCTGTGCTTCAAAGGTTATTGTCTCGTTTTCTGCACCAGTCCAGGTCCCTTGATGCCCATGAGGTCCCCACCCTGAGTGGCCTTTCTCCGCACTCTGAAAGGGCATAGTGGACTCCCCCATGACCACCTTCCAGCTACCTCAGCTCCTATGGTCGCCTGGCTCCCCAGCATGGTATGCCTGTCACCCCAGCACAGCAGGTCTCTCTCCTACAGCGCAGCAGCTCTGCCGGTCCTCTGCCCTTGGGCCCTTCGCTTTGTCTAACTTCACTGGCCTCGCGCTGTTCTTCCCACATGAGCCAAATGGTGGACTGGCTCTGCTCCTCTCCACACAGACGTTCCCGTGATTTCCTCAGCCAGAAGCCCCCAATCCTGGGAGTGGCCCCTATTTCTGTACCAATTCTTCTGCTTCTTCTTTTTTTTAAGATTAAAGACAATTTTATTAGGAGTTTGAGAAGAAACAAGAGAGCTGGTGAGTTGTAAATCTCAGGCAGCTGTCAGGAGGAGGGAGATGGGAACGAGGAAGGAGAAAGTCATGCCTTCAAGAAAGCAGGCAGGCTCAGGAGAGGAAATTGGAAGCAGTGCGTGGCAGAAGCAGGCATGGGGGAGGCAGGGAGAGTGGCTTCAGAGCATGTGTGGGAATGCGCACAACACCAGGGAAAGGATGCTTACGCTCTGCCAGCGTCTGAAAGCAAAGGGGATAGAAAGAATGAAAATAAGTGTTCACACTCAGAAAAGTGGGCAGGACTCACAGTGCGACATCTGGAAGCGACTGCATCCAGCAGGTCCTCCTTGTGGCCCTGTCTCTCTAGCCGGTCCTTTCCTACCTTGGGCTCTCCAAATCCCCCTCTCCTCACTAGTCTTGACTACTCAGCCTCAATTCAAAAGTCTTCTTTCCAGAAAGGCTTCCCTGGAGAAATGGTCCTTTCTCCTGCCTACTCCTCTACATTTTGTGTGAGACTTGTCCTAGAGAGATGTGGGCAAACGTCTCCTCATCCTAGAGGAGGTCAGTGTCCTCACTGACCACAGACCGAAGACGTGAGTCTACCCAAGTCCACCTTGGCGAACGAGTGAGTACCCTGGAGAGACTTAGTACGAGTGAGGAGTTGCTCACAGAAGTATGAACAACTCAGAGGCAATGCAACCCTGAAACACTCATCACAGTGTGGAAAACCATTCATGAAATCTGTAGTCCTGGAGCTCTCTGCATAACTTGCAGGCATTCAACAGATCAGAGGATCTCCTCTCTTCCCAGCTATCCTTGTTGCTTTTGTAACCTTGGCTGAAGGAGAGACCTTGCGGATCTTGTAAACTTCAGGGACTTGCTGAGACTTGCTTAGGTTTTAAGCCTTGATGACCTAGAGGGAGTATTTGAAGCTAGAACTGTGACTCTGAGGGAACAACTCCCCAGGATGAAAACGATTCCGTTTGGAGCCTATTGTCTTGTGGACTTGCTTGTTCTCAGTCCCATACTGGTGTGTCCTTGGGTTGGTACTTCCCCTCAGCTCACTCAACAGACTGACTGATATTTGAGTGCAAGGATTCTCTGATCATGGACGCTTGTCCTTGTGCTCCACACTTAGGACATCCTTCCCATCACCGGTGCTGATGTTGCCCATGGTGCGGGCTCTGAGTGGAGAAACAACTCCCACTAAAGGCCTCTGCTCAGAATCACTTTACAGATACTGGCCTCAGAATGGCCCATTCCTGGGCCAGTTGCCTGTGTTACCTGGCTATCCTCCAGCTGTGATGAACATCTGCAGCAGCTGAGCCTGGCCTGAAGCTCTGCCGCATGTGCTCTGTCTCAAACCCTCCACTAGGGACTTTCAGGATGATGTGAGATTCGCACTGCGGTTTCCTGTGATGTAATTAGCTCCCAGGAGCCTAGGGAGGTGGAGGTTCCTGCAGATGTGTGTATATGACTGTGCAACTCATCACCAGGGACCAGGAGGTCTGTGCAGAGATTACCAGGATTTACTTTGCTATTTTAAAGAGACAGTATCTTGGGATGCCTTCGTGCTGAGGGAACTCCAAGGCTCAACTTCTTGGCATGACCCTAACCAGTAGCTTGAGCTCTACAGTGTCTCAGGCACACTCGGTAGTAAACGTGTTGTGGGGAGGTGCCCTGTTCTCATGTTCATGGTGACACTAGAGCTTTAGGGCAAAAGCCAGCAGCGCCATAGCACAGTTGCTGGCCCAGCAGTGCCATTAGGCTGTACAACTGCAGTCCCAGGGACCCATTAAAGAGGGGAGGATAGCAAAGAGTTGAGAGGGAGACTTAATCAGCCTGTCCATTTGGGAGAAGAACGGAGGAGTCCAATGGCCCTAGGTCCATCTTCAAGGCACTGGCAGAGCTTCAGATCAGAGAGTATTTAGAGTAGGGAGCAAGACATCTGCATCATGAGTCAGTCCCCATCAAGGTGTGGCCTGGCTGATCACTGTCTCAGTTCTCATTCTGTAATGTAGTCTGAAGAAGACCTGCATTATTGAGAGAGCATGCGGTTTGCATGATCCCCAGGACTAGGGTGCAACTTCATCATCATGAGAAATTGTCTCGTTCGAGTCTGGAGTGCCCAGTGCTCTGTCCTGAGACTCTCTGCTGTTCTTGGGATCCAAGATTGGTGCGGGTTTTGGACAATGATCTTTAGGCACTATTGCGAGATCTGGAACAAGACACCGTGAAAGTTGATAGCAAGATATCTTAGTTACTCTTTGTGTGCGAAAGAAGTGACGTGTCATAGGGGTTTAGGGTCAGAATTCCTTGAGTTATTAGGGTGCCTACACTCAAAGGTGAGAAAGTGGCCCAAAGTAAAGGAGACATGAAAAATGAGGATATACCAGGCCTAAATCCTATTTTTGGTTATTTATGGGCCCTAGTGAGGAACTGATTTTTGAGAAGCCCCTTTCTGAGTACTCAGTGTAACAGTGTGGACTGGAATGTAGAACAAGTGCTCAGGGCAGGGCCTCCCAGAGTGTGTGCAGAGCGGGTACCACTGAAGAACAGGATGTAACTCATGTGGCAGAGACAGATGGATCCGGGGAGACAGGAAGTTCAGCTGTGCGTTGGAAGAGCAGGAGCTAAGGATAAAGGCAGGCAGAGGCAGCCGGGAGAAAGGTCTCCTCAGTGAGAAGCCCTGACTGGCAGGCACATCCACAGCTCTCAGTTTGCTGAAGGACCGCCCACTCTGTGGAGAGACCTTAGACAAATAGGAAACCGCTGTAGGTTTGACCTTCTCTTTCCTGGATGACTAGGTCCTGTGGCCAGAGAGCCTACCCAAAAGCAAGAGTTAGAGACAGCAACTCTGTAGACTGATCTGAACCATGCTCAGGCCTGCGCTGTTGATATGGCTCACTGGAGAGACACGCCTTCTATCCCAGAGCTCTCTAGTCCAGGGGCAGAGAGTACAAATGTGCAGGAGCCCAGGGAATTCTCTGGAAGCGAGAGAGGAGCAGGTGCTAAGGCTCCCTCACTATTGCCACAGGGGTGGCGCATCCTCCACAGGGCTAGCGGTTGTCCTTCTACAGTCCCTGGGTAAGGCAGAAGGGCTTCTTGGGGCTACTGAGGTTTGGCTAGGGGGCAGTGCCTGATGTCATCAACTGTCTTCCCGGTCCGTGCATGGCAGGACTCGAAGCTGCCACCTCCTCCAGGCAGGCTTGCAATGGGTACAGGTGCCAGGGGTCCCATGCATCCTCAGGCGGCTTCAAACCTCTTCAGTACCTGGCAGAAAAGTCCCTCTCACTACCATGTGACATAGGCGGCAGTAACCCAGTACCTGCCTGTCACTTGTCTTGCTAAAATATCACCTGTCCTATGACCTCTGGGCCACAAGAAGTCCCAGGAGCAGTGCTGTGTGAGAGGGTTAAAGTGACAGAGAGATAAGAACAATCAAACTCAGATTATTTTGTCCTCCATGTCCTTCTGATGCTGACTCTGGCTTTGAACTGAGCTGGTACTTCTCAGTAATGACTCCAGGGAACAGTTTGTCCTCTTACATGTCGGGGACCAAACACTGAGTCCTCAGCTCTGCAGTCTGAACTAGACAGGCCCTTTCTGGCCTCTGGCTGAGGCCTAGGGCCAAACCTGCTTTCTCGGACACAGTGGCTTCTTCTCTGAAACATGGCATGCTCCCAGAGCTGTTTTCCATTCTGAGTGTTTTTGTTGCTCCCTTCTCAAGCTGGAAATAGCTCAAGGGATGACACTGAATCTCTTAGTTACTTTTCTATTGCTGTCATAAAGCACCATGGCCAAGGCAACTGTAAAAGAAGGTGTTTAATCAGGTTTACAGTTCAGAGTGACCTGGGCAGCATGGCAGCAAGCAGCAGATACGTTGGCTGGAACAGATGAGAACTCATATCCAGATCCACAAGTAGGAGGCAGAGAGAGGGCACTGGGAATGGTGTGGTTTGAAACTTCCCCAGTGACACATCTCCTCCCACAAGGCCATACCTCCTAATTCTTTTCAAACAATGAAACCAGTTGGGGACCAAGCATTTACACACGTGAGTCTGTGGGGACTATTATTCAAGCCATCACATCAACTGCTCTCATTTTCTGGGTGTTCTTGTCATCCAGGACAGGAACTGAGAAGGCGGAGTCCCCATCCTTATCTTCTCTGCAACAAAGACACGTTTCCTGAGGATTATACAGCCAACCTTCCACGGAACACGACCCAGACATGTCTTCTACATGGTCCATCAGATGTACTCCCGCTTTGCTAGGTAGAACTGAGTCCAGGTTGGCTGCGGATGGGGAGCTTGCTTGCCTCTGACCGCGCCCTGCCATACTGCTTACAGCAGACAGTAACTGTGTCCCCTCTGCTTACAGCAGACAGTAACTGTGTCCCTCTGCTCACAGCAGACAGTAACTGTGTCCCCTCTGCTCACGGATCCACAGCCCCAGAACCCCTGTACAGAAGGCCTGTTCCCGCTCAGGAAGAGCACAGACTTCGGGAAAGTCGTCCCAGGTCTCTGGGAAGTGATCAATGCCCCTCTGTTTTATACACAGTCCCCATTATTTTTCCTGTGCACCTCATTTTCTTCACCTCGTGCATATGGCCTGTGCTTTGTCTGCACTGTGTCTTCTACATGAGCCTCCAGGCCCTTTCCCGTCCATGGGCATGCTCTGTCTGGGAGCTCCCTGCCTTTCGGGGAGAGGATAGTCTGTGTCTGAGCTCTCCTTTTGCCTTTTGGTCTTCCAACAGTGTCCCTCTAGGCAGCGGCGGCTGCAGCTGGCCACACCCCTTGTAGCTCACTCTGTAGGATGATTTATATCCTAGCTTTATTTCTGTTGCTGTGATAAGACATCCAACAAAAAAATTATCTTAAGGGAGAAATAGTTTAATTTGTCCACAATCTCAAGTTATAGTCCATCATTTCATTTTTTATTGATTTTATTGAGCTATGCATTTTTCTCTGCTCCCCTTCCTTCCTTTCTCCCCACCCCTTCAACCCTGTCCCATGATCTCCATGCTCCCAATTTATTCAGGAGATCTTGGTCTTTTACTTCCCATGTAGATTAGATTCATCTAAGTCTCTCTTAGGGTCCTCATTGTTGTCTAGGTTCTCTGTAATTGTGAATTGTAGGCTGTTTTTTTTTCTTTATGTCTAAAAGCCACTTATGAGTGAGTACATGTGATAATTGTCTTTCTTGGTTTGGGTTACCTCACTCAATATAATGTTTTCTAGCTCCATCCATTTGCCTGCAAATTTCAAGATGTCATTATTTTTTCTGCTGTGTAGTACTCCATTGTGTAAATATACCACGTTTTCCTTATCCATTCTTTTGTCGAGGGGCATTTAGGTTGATTCCAGGTTCTGTCTATGACAAACAATGCTGCTATGAACATAGTTGAGCACATGTCCTTGTGATATGATTGAGCATATACCCAAAAGTGGTATTGCTGGGTCTTGAGGTAGGTTGTTTCCTAATTTTCTAAGAAATTGCCATACTGATATCCAAAGGGGCTGTACCAGCTTGCATTCCCACCAGCAATGCAGGAGTGTTCCCTTTACCCCACAACCTCTCCAGCATAAGCTGTCATCAGTGTTTTTGACCTTGGCCATTCTTACAAGTGTAAGATGGAGTCTCAGAGTTGTTTTGATTTGCATTTCTCTGATGACTAAGGATGTTGAACATTTCCTTATGTGTCTTTCAGCCATTTTAGATTCCTCTGTTGAGACTTCTCTGTTTAGGTCTGTACTCCATTTTTTTTATTGGATTATGAGTTCTTCTGATGTCCAATTTCTTGGGTTCTTTGTATATTTTGGAGATCAGCCCTCTGTCTGATGTGGGGTTAGTGAAGATCTTTTCCCATTCTGTAGGCTGCTGTTTTGTCTTGTTGACCGTGTCCTTTGCTTTATAGAAGCTTCTCAGTTTCAGGAGGTCCCGTTTATTGTTTCTCTCAGTGTCTGCGCTACTGGGGTTATATTTAGGAAGTGGTCTCCTGTGTCAATGCATTCAAGTGTACTTCCCATTTTCTCTTCTGTGAGGTTCAGTGTGGTTGGCTTTATGTTGAGGTCTTTGATCCATTTGGTATAGTTCATCATTTCAAGGAAGTCACAGTATCAGGCTCTTGAGACAGATAGTTGTGTCATATCCACAGTTGTGAGCTGAGAGAGAATGAATGTGTACATGCTTGGCACTCGCCCTAGTCCAAGATCCTCTGCCTAGAGAATGATGCCACCCACAGAGGCTGGTTGTTCCCATGTCAATTAACAAAATCAAAGCAATCCTCCATTCCAGACATGCTCAACTCTCTCTAGACAAGTATTGAGATTCTCTTTCTATGTGATTCTAGTTTGTGTCAAATTGACAATTAAAATTAATGATCATGAATGATAAGTGTGTAGCTGAGCAGGCAGCCGCTAAGTCTCTATCCTCTTCACTATGCAAATTGGGTTAGGCTGCTGGGCCATAGATCTTACAATGAGATTAGAATCTCAGATTTCATCTGCTGAGTCAGAGACTCCTGGTGCTGGCCGAGGGTGGCATGCAGACTTATCAGGGCACGAGGGATAAAGCAAAGCAAAAGCCTTCTATGTGTGGAGCCCTAGAGCCCTCATTTTCTTTTCTTTTCTTTTTTTTGTTTACTTATTTATTTATTATAGATTTCTGCCTCCTCCCCACCACCGCCTCCCATTTCCCTCCCCCTCACCCAATCAACTTCCCCTCCCTCAGCAGCCCGAAGAGCAGTCAGGGTTCCCTGTCTTGTGGGAAGTCTAAGGATCTCCCACCTCCTTCTAGGTCTAGTAAGGTGAGCATCCAAACAGCCTAGGTTCCCACAAAGCCAGTATGTGCAGTAGGATCAAAACCCAGTGCCATTGTTTTTGACTTCTCAGCAGCCCTCATGTCCGCTATGTTCAGCGAGTCCAGTTTTATCCCATGCTTTTTTTTAGACCCAGTCCAGCTGGCCTTGGTGAGTTCCCAATACACCATCCCCATTGTCTCAGTGTGTGGGTGCACCCCTCACGGTCCTGAGTTCCTTGCTCGTGCTCTCTCTCCTTCTGCTCCTCATTTGAGCCTTGGGATTTCAGTCTGGTGCTCCAATGTGGGTCTCTGTCTCTGTCTCCTTTCCTTGCCTGATGAAGGTTAATATCCAGGAGGATAACTATATGTTTTTCTTTGGGTTCACCTTCTTATTTAGCTTCTCTAGGATCACGAATTATAGGCTCAATGTCCTTTATTTATGGCTAGAAACCCATTATAAGTGAGTACATCCCATGTTCCTCTTTTGGGGTCTGGCTCATCTCACTCAGGATAGTGTTTTCTATTTTCGTACATTTGCATGCAAAATTCAAGAAGTCATTGTTTTTTACTGCTGAGTAGTACTCTAATATGTATATACTCCATACTTTCTTCATCCATTCTTCCATTGAAGGGCATCTAGGTTGTTTCCAGGTTCTGGCTATTACAAAAAATGCTGCTATGAACATAGTTGAGCATATACTTTTTTAATATGATAGGGCATCTCTTGGGTATATTCCCAAGAGTGGTATTACTGGGTCCAGGGGTAGGTTGATCCCGAATTTCCTGAGAAACCGCCATATTGCTCTCCAAAGTGGTTGCACAAGTTTGCATTCCCACCAGCAATGGATGAGTGTACCCCTTTCTCCACAACCTCTCCAGCACAGGCTATCATTGGTGTTCTTTATTTTAGCCATTCTGACAGGTGTAAGATGGTATCTCAAAGTTGTTTTGATTTGCATTTCCCTGATCGCTAAGGAGGTTGAACATGACCTCAAGTGTCTTTTGGCCATTTGAACTTCTTCTGTTGAGAATTCTCTGTTCAGTTCATTGCCCCATTTTTTAATTGGTTTAATTAGCATTTTAACGTCTAGTTTCTTGAGTTATTTATATATTTTGGAGATCAGACCTTTGTCAGTTGCGGGGTTGGTGAAGATCTTCTCCCAGTCAGTGGGTTGCCTTTTTGTCTTAGTGACAGTGTCCTTTGCTTTACAAAAGCTTCTCAGTTTCAGGAGGTCCCATTTATTCAGTGTTGCCCTTAATGTCTGTGCTGCTGGGGTTATATGTAGGAAGTGGTCTCCTGTGCCCAGAGCCCTCATTTTCTATCCAGATCCCTTGTTACTATTCCGGACCTTCTCCTTCTGCAGCTTCTCTTGGTGGTTCAAATCCACTATTTGCTTCCTGGGCTAGCCAGCCATGTCCTCACCTGCTAAAGACTTAAGGAGGGTGCAGGCAGCTGGCAACCTCCATGGAAGCCGTGGGCTTGGAGACAGGAGTAAGATGGGCACATGGCAGATGCCCTGCTGATGACAAGCTACTCTCCAATATGCCCTGTGGGAGATAGAGGCCCGGGTTTTAGAGAGTTTGGAGCATTATTTCCTATCTCATTCTCAGAATTTCAAGCAAAATGTTCTGAGAAATTCTGTGATGAACATCATATACAGAAGTAAAACCTGCAGCTTTGCAAGCCTGATGCTTCTCAAGCACCTGGGGACCCTCTGCATGTCTGCTGAGAGGTTCACTTCAGCTATTGCTTCCCCAGAGTCCCAGTCTCAGGCAGATGTCTGAGTGTCTGGGGCGTCCACACCATACACAGAAGGAGTTCAGACTTGCTTCCAGGGTGCCTTGTTGTGGCCAGCCCCAGGATTGTACCCAGAATTTTCCTGGGGTCTGCAATTCTTTGCTGCTTTCTGTTATCCTAATCCAACTCAAAGATTAAAAATAAACTGATATTTGAAAAAAGTTATTACAGAACTAGTCATTGTAAATATAGCTCAATAAGTGAAAATGAGAGGACTCTAGAATAGTCTCATTAATAACGATAGGTTCAAAACCCGTGTGGCGCAGTCAGTCCTCCAAATGGTGCAGTCTTATGTCCTCCATGTGGTGTAGTAAGTCCTCCATGTGGTGCAGTCGATCCTCCAAGAGATGCAATCAATCCTCCATGTGGCTCAGTCAGTCCTCCATGTGATGCAGTCAGTCCTCCAAGTGGTACAGTCAGTCCTCCATGTGATGCAGTCAGTCCTCCACGTGATGCAATCAGTCCTCCATGTGATGCAGTCAGTCCTCCATGTGCAGTCAGTCCTCCATGTGGTGCAGTCAGTCCTCCATTGGTACAATCAGTCCTCCATGTGATGCAGTCAGTCCTCCATGTGGTACAGTCAATCCTCCATGTAATGCAGTTTTCCATATGGCATAGTCGGTCCCCATGTCTGCTGGTACTTATTTCTCATTCTGACTGGGGGTGTGGTGGGCATTTTGTCTGTCCTGAACGTGTACAGACACTTTCCTTGTCATTAGTCCATAAACAACACAGCACAACAACTAGCATTTACCGTTAAAGGCAGAGGCAACTTAAAGTGTATAGGAGGATTGTGCCTCCCTTATACACACACACAGTGCCGCATGAGTTTATGGAAAGACATGAGTTCCCAGGATTTTGGCATCTACAGGGGTTCTGGAATGACCCCCCTCAATTCCAGTGGGTCACTGAGCTAGCACATAGCACTGAGAGAATCCTATTCTGCAACAGTGTAGGTGTGATTCTGATAAAGCAAGGAACCCTGCTAACCGGCACTCCTTTGTGGGCTGGGCCTGCATCATGTTCAGGGAGCAAAGGGTACATTGGGGGTGGGGCACAGCACTTCATGTCCTGACCTGAGTAAGTGATGTTTGGACTTCGGGGAATTCATGCACCTTAAGATGTGCAATCTATACGTGGTGCTTAGGAAGCAAAGCAATCAATGAGGCAATGGGCTTATTCTACATGGGTCAGAATGGAAGATCAGTGATGTAAAAATCAATGAAAAGAATACAGTCTATAAGAAACTTCAGTAGCTGGGTAGTGGTTGTGCATGCCTTTAATCCTAGCACTCTGGGGGCAGACAGGTGGCAGGAGACAGGCAGGAGGCAGACAGAACTCTGTGAGTTTGAGGCCAGCCTGGTCTACTGAGCAAGTGATGGGACAGCCAGGGCTATACAGAGAAACCCTGTCTCAAAACAAAACAAACAAACAAACGAAACATGAATAAAAAATGAAAACAAATCACTGGAAAGGTAATATGAACGGCCAATAAACTATATGAAACCAGGGCCCAGTGAGGAAAGGCATGTGCTGCCACCCGAAGACCTGAGTTTGATCTCTGGACAGGCTCTTGAAAGATGTCATCTGACGTCCACATGTATCTGTCACTTCCTCCACTAATCAAATAAATATTTTTTTTTAAAAAAAAGTAAAAAAATCAGTGTTGAGCATCACTAATCATAGAAATTACAAACTAGAACTCTGAAATACAGTTCCTAGGCCTGTCAGTCTGGGAATACCCATGTCTGATAATCCCCAACTGGACACATGAAGTACAGTATGGACACTCAGGCCTGTGGTGGAACCAACAGCAAATTAATTCAATCACTTGCAGAAGCGGAGCATGGAAATGCATCTCTGAAAGCACATTCCTGACGCTGCTGGAACTCCACCTGAGCTGGACCCTTGTGGAGAGGGAGGACACTGAAGCCATGTGACATGCCTACCGATATTGTTTGTTACAGCACAGAGTCAAGAGTCACTAAGGAAGTCGATGAACGGATAGTGAGCTACTTCTGGAGTGGAATCCATCTTAGGGGTTACCATGGACAGATTAGATTTCTTCGTGTTAATGTGGTAAACTCAGATCAAGTTTGAGACCAGACGTTTATAGACAATGTCCTCTGTGTCCATGCCTTCTGCATGTGTCCTTGCCCTCTGCGTGTGTCCATGCCCTCTGTGTCCATGCCCTCTGCGTGTGTCCTTGCCCTCTGCGTGTGTCCATGCCCTCTGTGTCCATGCCCTCTGCGTGTGTCCATGCCCTCTGTGTCCATGCCCTCTGCGTGTGTCCATGCCCGTCTAGATTATGTGCAGGGAGACATAAAAGCACAAACTGTGCAGAAGCTGCTGGGCCACCAGACTCTGCTTTCAGGGGGAGGGAGATCACATGGCCTCCAAGTCAGGAGGAAACACTATCAGTATTTTATTGCTTTTAAATGAATATAAAACTTCTATAGTTGAGAGACCTCCAGATGTCAACATTATCTACTCTGTGGGTATCCGAAATACACTGGTATTTGTGACATTGTTCTCTATTTTTTAAAAAATAGTTTAAACATAATGTTTAAGCATTGCTTTTAAAAAGTAGAATCGAGGGGAAATTACTTTAAAAGGGTTTTTAAGGGTTTTGTCATGCACATAATCCTAGCCTTTGAGAGACTGAGGCAGGAAGATTGTGAGGTACAGGCCATCCTGGCCTGCTTAGCAAAACCTTATTTTTAGAAACCTAAATTAAAAATAAAATAAAATAATTTTTAAAATCCCCAAGTCCCAAAGGTGAAGTGGTATTTGAGATGTGTTGGGTTCAGCCCTTCCTATACCTAATGCAGAGAGGATTTGATATTGGGGTTTACTCACAAACTTGCCCAACCCGTGACTAGGTCTGAGTCACCACAGACCTTACTTCCCAGAAGGACAGTGCCTGCCATGTCACTGTCTTGGAGCTTGCATTGCTGAGTCTATAACCCTAACCTCAGGTCTCCCTGAGGTCTCTAGCCTTCAGATCACTCCTTTCAGAGATGGGCCAGAGATCAGCACTATCTGCATCTACCCAGGCTTCACTCCAGTCCTTAGGGCCACCTAGAGCTTTACGGCCCACTCAGTAAGCCTTTCCCTTCTAGGAAAGAAGGATTAAGTCAGGTTAACTCCAAACTATTCAAGAGACGGCTGTCCTGTGCTTAGAAGTTTCTAGATATGACACTTGCTACCATCATTGTGTTGTTTCCCTCCCATCCATCAGTAGAGCCAACCCAAAGTTGAGAGACCACCAAGGAGCCCTTCTGCCAGTAATGCCCACCTTTGGGAAGCAGCAGCTCTGCCTTGCTTCATTCTACATGAAGAAGTGGAGTATGTCTGAGTTTCCAACAGCCTCAGACTCCAGGACTCCAGCAAGTCCACTTACGAAGGCCAACCCTGTGCCTGCCTTGGGTGCATGGGCTCGGGCCAGAATAACCTCACATCAGGAAGTTATAGAGTGGGAAGGGTTTTGGTGAGACCATGTGGATCAACAGGCTGATGATGTCCTTGAGAGCCTCCTGCTCCCCGTTGAGCTGTTGGTCCCAGTATCCCAGATGTCAATAGGCTCATGTAGTCATGGGAACAGCATGAAGTTTGGGGCTGGGAGCTCTGGGGCCATTCGAGCCACTCTGGTGAGGTTACTGGACATACAGACGGATGAACGGGTGGTGGACATACAGATGGATAATGGGTGGTGGACATACAGATGGATGAATGGGTGGTAGAGAGTAGAGGAATAAAAGGATAGCCTAGCGGAAGGTGAACAGAGTGTAGGGTGGGTGGGCACAGATGGTAAATTAGTAATTATTCTCATTGCTGTGAGAAAATGCTTGACAAAATTAGCTTAAAGAAGAACAGGTTTAGTCTATGGTTACAGTCCACGGTACAGTCATGGTGGAAGGGTACAGTCCATGGGTACAGGCATGGTGGAAGGGTACAGTCCACAAGTACAGTCATGGTGGAAGGTACAGACCATGGGTACAGGCATGGTGGAAGGGTACAGTACACAGATACAGTCATGGTAGAAGGGTAAAGTCCACAGGTACAGTCTACGGGTACAGTCCATGGGTACAGTCTATGGGTACAGTCATGGTAGAAGTGTACAGTCCACGGGTACAGTCTATGGGTATAGTCCATGGGTACAGTCGTGGTGGAAAGGTACAGTCCACGGGTACAGTCCATGAGTACAGCCATGGTAGAAGGGTACAGTCTACAGGTACAGTTGTGGTAGAAGGGTACAGTCCACGGGTATAGTTATTGTGGAAGGTACAGTCCATGGGTACAAGCGTGGTGGAAGGTACAGTCCACGGGTACAGTCATGGTAGAAGGGTACAGCCCACAGGTACAGTCGTGGCAGAAGGGGAAGCTTGTCATCAACGGGAAGGCCATCACCATCTTCCAAAAGCCAGATCCCGCCAACATCAAATGGGGGGATGCCGGCGCCGAGTATGTTGTGAAGTCGACCAGTGGAGAAGGCTGGGCCCACTTGAAGGGTGGGGCCAAAAGGGTCATCATCTCCGCCCCTTCTGCCGATGCCCCCATGTTTGTGATGGGTGTGAACCATGACAAGTATGACAATTCCCTCAAGATTGTCAGCAACGCTTCCTGCACCACCAACTGCTTAGCCCCCTTGGCCAAGGTCATCCATGACAACTTTGGCATTGTGGAAGGACTCATGACCACAGTCCATGCCATCACGGCCACCCAGAAGACTGTGGATGGCCCATCTGGGAAGCTGTGGCGAGACAGCCATGGCGCTGCCCAGAACATCATCCCTGCGTCCACTGGCGCTGCCAAGGCTGTGGGCAAAGTCATCCCAGAGCTGAACGGGAAGCTCACGGGCATGGCCTTCCTTGTTCCTACCCCAAATGTGTCCGTCGTCGATCTGACATGCAGCCTGGAGAAAGCTGCCAAGTATGACGACATCAAGAAGGTGGTGAAGCAGGCATCCGAGGGTCCACTAAAGGGCATCCTGGGCTACACTGAGGACCAGGTTGTCTCCTGTGACTTTAACAGTGACTCCCACTCTTCCACCTTCGATGCTGGGCTGGCATTGCTCTCAATGACAACTTTGTAAAGCTCATTTCCTGGTACGACAATGAATTCGGCTACAGCAACAGAGTGGTGGACCTCATGGCCTACATGGCCTCCAAGGAGTAAGAAGCCCACCCTGGACCACCCATCCCAGCAAGGACACAGCAAGAGAGAGGCCCTCGGCTGCTGAGCAGTCCCTGTCCTAACTAACCCTTGACACCGAGCATCTCCCTCACAATTTCCATCGCAGGAGGGGCTTAGGGAGCCCTACTCTCTTGAATACCATCAATAAAGCTCATTGCACCCCTAAGAAAAAAAAAAAACAAAGCTAAGGGTCTCTTCAGTAACAGCAGAGGAGTAGCCCGACGGACGAAAAGCCCTGAACAGACACACTGCGAAAGCGTAAAGTGGCGAGTCAGCACTGAATTGTGCACAAACAACAAAATCAAAACAAAAGAATAATAAGCTGTAAAGAACATTCCTGAACATCCCTTGCTCCCTGCTTGCCCCTGACATGGGCTCTGTAGCCTGGGCCACAGATAAAGCCCCAGATCAGAGCACTTCCATTGTTGCGCTATAGGTGTAGGTTCTCCAGCAACCATGTCCCTCCTGAGTCCTGGACCTGCCCTCTGACCCCTGCCCCAGAACTCTGAAGTCCCTGCCTAGTTGCAAGCCAGTGAATGGCTGGGACTTACGGCAATCCAGGACCTTCACCTGGATGAAGAGCATCTGGACACTGGTGGCTGGCCCGGAAGGCTCCCTTCTATCCAAGGAGACAGCTATTCTTGGTGGGTGTGCTGTTCTGTGTCCCTGCTCTAAAACATGTGTCTGTGAGGAAAGCACGGGCTGGGGACCTCAGTTCCGCAGAGTGGCCTTGGATGGTGGACTCCCTTCCTTTTGAGTGCCTCCCCTGGCCACACTGGAACATCAGGGAGAAAGGTGCTACTTTGACAGTGGGAGAGGTCTTGGGTGGACAGCAATGAGTGACAGGCTTCTGCATCAAAGAGTGGGTCAGAAGACCCACGGCCCCAGCATGAACTCCAGGTGTCCCACAGGGGCTCGAAGGGCTGAGTTCACAGTTAAGGCGAAAGCTTTGTTGTGGTGTTGTTTTCTTGATTTTTTGTTTTGTTTCTGAAATGCCGAAGGCAGTAGGAACTTGTAAATGAATGAGTTGAAGACCTCACAAGAGCCATCTGTGAGATACCCACAAGCCCCTGCTTTCAGAGCTGGGAACTAGACTCCTTCTTTGGTCTTCCTGTCTCCCCTGGAAAGACAGGCTCTGGAGGAGAGGGCAGCCAGATGCAAGCAAGCACCAACCTCCAGGGGCCAGAGAAGTTTTGTAGGTGCTGTAAGGTCCCTGAGACATTGATGCCATGGGCCCCTTGCCCACTATCTAGGGACTCCTAGCGCTGTGACGTGGAGAGGGATACCATATGACCCCCAAGCTGGGCATGGCTTGCTTTGGTCTCAGGGCTAGGCCAGAGAATAGGAATGGCCCAACTGTATCAGCAGGGCTGGGGGCTGCTCTCAGCTGCTGGGGAGCACTGGTCACAAAGAGTACTAAGTCCTAGGGAGTTGACACGGTTCTGCTGTCTTAGTTAGGGTTTCTACTGCTGTGAAGAGACACCATGACCACAGAAGCTCATAAAGGAAAACATTTTATTGGACTGGTTTACAGTTTCAGAGTTTAGTCCACTATCATCACAGTGGGACATGGCAGTGTGCAGGCAGACATGGTGCTGGAGAAGTAACTGAGAGTCCTACATCTTGATCTGCAGGCAGCAAGCGAACCGTGTCACTGGGTGTAGCTTGAGCATAGGAGACCTCAAAGCCCACCCGGATAGTGACACACTCCCTCCAACAAAGCCATTCCTCCTCCACAAGGTCACACTTCCCTAATGGTGCTGCTCGCGGTGGGGACCATTTTCCTTCACACCACCACAGCTGCCTTCCCAGGGGTTCCTACTCAAATGGGGAGAATGCCAAACCCTGACTGACAGATGGCTGCGGGGAGAGTGTGCTGAGGCAGAGCATGGCCAGGTCTGCGCACCCGCCCCCCACGTCAACCTCTGCTCATGGCATCTGTCGTGGCGTACCCCAGGGATGGAGGCTTAGAGTCACTCCTTCTGTGTAAAACCTAAAAGGACAGCAATCCAACTGCCACCACCTCAAACTGAGAATTTGGGTCATACTGTCGTACTTGTGTCTCGTGACCCCAGCAGTCCCCTGCCATGGATGTAACTAAAAGCTGTCCGGTTCCAGGCTCTGCTGGGTCTGAGCGCTATGCACTCCTCCGGCCCAGGCTCCTGTGACCACGCCCCTCCTCCGGCCCAGGCTCCTGTGACCACGCCCCTTAGAACACTTGGTGGACACTGTGCGTGTTATTGAAGACAGAGGTCCCACCCAAGGCCACATCCTTCTTGTCGCCTCCTCTGACTGGCTTGCAAGAAGTCAACTCCTTGACTGCAGCTGGCACAGGATCTCAACAACCGTGACTCTAAGAGAAAAGTCATGGGAAATACACTATAAAATACTTGTGATAAACTCCTGTACCAGTAATATTTTTATAAACAGCTACACCTGCCTTGAGGAGAACAGGGTGGCCCTAAAATGATGATGGATAGGAAAAAAGACATGAGTCTGTCAAAACCAGCAGGGGTCCTGTCAGGTGGATGTCCTTGGATTGCAAGCTCAAAAGAAAGAAGCTTATTTTGACTTTGCACATGCTCGGAAGCAGGGCAGCCATCATCAGATCATCACTGAGAAAAGCCTCCAACCGCCAGACAGGTCCTGTATAAGGTAATATGCCTGACCCTAAGTCAGGCTCACCCTCTTGGAATCTGCGGATGAGGGTGGGTACAGGAAGCCAGGAAGAGCCTGGAAGGAAGGGATGATGCTTGAACAAGAACCCTTCTGCAGGGGGCAGGAATTGACTCCTGATTCTCACACAGCTGCAAGGAACAAGAAGCGCAGATTGTGTGGGTCAGGTTGCAGGCTGATCTTGGTTCTTCTTTCCTGGGAAGGAGGAGACAGTGAGGGGAATGGAGGCTGCGGTGTATGGAAGAGCTGGTACATTCCCGGAACAAAAGACAGTTTCTTTTCTGGTGTTGTTTGAACCTAGAGCCACGTGCATGCTAAGTAATCTCAGCCACTGAGATACATCCCCGGCCCCAAATAAAGGATTTTTAAAATGTCAAACTTGATGTGAATGCAGAAGATGATAAATCAATTTCAGATGAGGACAGCGTGGCTCGCAGGTGCCAGGGAGGCTGCCTGGGGCCACACAGAGCCAAGAGCTGCAGAAATGTGGAGCTTGGCTGTTTTCTAGCCACAAGGTAGCATAATCACAGACTGGGGGCTGGTGTGTGCGGGTGCACTTGCATAGATATGTACTTGTGCATATGTGTATTTACACACTCACAGGTGCATGGCAAGCATATGCATATTGCGGTATCAAGGAAGGAGAGCAGGCAGCGGCACCTGTCCACGCACAATGTTGTGATCATGCTTTCTTTCCTGAATATGTCTACATGCAGAGACACTGGACACAGGTCAGAGACTCAACAAGGTCCAAAGTTGGGTTTTATAATGAGAAAACAAACAATAACAAAATCAGTGTTACATGGGACCATATTAGGGCAATGGAAAGGATTTAAATATAGGTTGAATATTTAGAAACAGTCTTGGCTCATCGTTAAATATCTTGGTTTGGGGGCTGGAGAGACGGCTCAGTGGTTGAGAGAGGGTATATTGCTCTTGCATGACCCGAGTTCAGTTCCCAGCACCCATGTCAGGATGCTCACCTTAACTAGAGTTTCAGGGGATCCACTGCCCTCTTCTGGCCTCTGCAGGCACTGCACTCATTTGCACAACTCATCCACACTTCACAACACACACACACACATATACATATATACGTATTTTTTAATTTCCTGGTTTTGATTAGTATACTGACTCCCCAGAAAGACAGTGACGTGCCCTTATCTTTCAAACAGCTGGTAAATCTAAGCAAAGTGTGCATTGAATCTATTGCTATGTTCCTGAAAATTCTTTGTAGTGTGACACTATTTTCAAAATGTAAAGCTTTCAGAATGTGTCTTTATCGTCGTGGCAATGCAGTTTGTGTCATTTACAAAGAAAGAGGATAGTGAGCTGAAGGCTGAGGACTCCCCATGACTGGGCAGGAAGGGGTCCGGCCCTGTGATCCTGTGCCCCCACTGGCTCTGTTGGGTGTCTAAGCGCATGTTCAAAGAGTTTGAACAGGCCACAGAAGCACTGGAGTGTAAAATGGAAGGCAGAGGTCAACTGAAAATCAATTGGGAAGAAGGGAAGGTCAGCTCTGTGTCAGGGAGGCCTCTTTGGCAGGCTGAAGTCAGCCCCTGAGTGTGTGGGGGGGACTCCTCTCCTGGGACTCCTCTTCCCCAGCCTACACCCTAGGGGCGGTGGGGGAAGGGATGGCCACAACATGTGGTCCAGACTCAGTTTCCAAAATCAAGAGAATTGGAGCACTCAGGCCTCTACAAAAGAAAATTCCTCAGGTGAGTTAATTCCATAAAGGGTTTGCAATGTTCTGATAAAAACAAAATATGTGCACACTTATGTATGAATTACAAAAATATTGGTGACTCTATGTGCAAACCATATATTCTTGGTTTTATAATTAAAACCAACATTAAACAAAGCAAAAACGATTGGTGAAATCCATGCTGATGATTTAAAATTTTTAATTTTTCTTGAGGATAAGTTGACAGTAAATAGCAGCTAAGACCTCTGCTACCCAAAAGGAAATGGCACAAGGAAGACAAAGCTTTTACATAAAGCCTCAGGTACCCTTGAAGAGGCCCTGAGCTGTGTAGACAGTGGGACAGGAGCTCTCTCTGGCAGTCTGCAGGAGTTAGGCTTACGAAAGGATTTGGCTCTGACTCCAACCTGTTGCTTCCATCTCCCCTACTGTACCCCAGGGCTCTGCCTGCCCTTTCTTCACTTCACTGGGTTCAGAATTCCAGGCGGAAGATGGCCCTGCTGGTGTCTCTTGTCTACTTGACAATAGATAATTAAAGGCTAAGTGGTGGTGATAGAAGTGGCCCCAGTTCCTAGGACAGGGATTCCTCAGCTCTTATCTCTGTGTCAGTTCCTCCACAGAGGCCGGAAGCTGCTCTAGGGAGACTCTGATACTTGGAAGTCTTTGAGAATCCCAGTGGGATTTCAATCAGGTTTCTCTTTGTGAACGTGAACATGTGGAAGAGGAGCCCTGTTTTAGGTTGGGGCTATGTTGTAGAAAGCTGAAAGCTCAGGAAATCAGTTTCCAAGACAGTTACAGCAGAAGTCAAATAGTCACCTTGCCCCCACAGAGAACTGCTGCCAGTGGATTGAGCCCGAAGCAGTCAGGAGAAGTCTCCAGGAGCCCTAGTGTATTGTCCCTGTATTCACCCGCTCTTCAATCACCTGCCCACCATATGTCCAGCCATTACCTCCCATCTGCTCTTCCGTTATCCATCCATATATTCATGTTCGCATCCACCCGCCCATTCATCATCCACCGTCCTCAACCCACTCATCTCATATCTGCTCATCACCCACCTACCCATCATTTAATAAGTGCCCTTTATCATTTAATAAATGGTAAAGTTATTAAACGCTACTCATCTGCCCAGTTACCTACACGCCCACCCTACCCATGTAATTCTGTCTGAATCACCATAACAAAATACTGTAGTCTTGGTGGCTTAATCAAGACATTCGTTTTTATACTTCTGGAAAGGTAAGTCACGATGCTAATGAGGTTTCTGGGGAAGGCTCTCTTCTTCTGTTGCATATGGCTGTCCTCTCCCTGGGTCCTAACAGTCTTTCTTTTGTTTATATGTAGAGAGAAAAATCCCTGGTGTCTCTTTTTATAAGGACACAACGACTTATTGAATTCACCATTGTGATATCACTTCATCTTAATTGCCCTGACCCAAATCTTTATCTCCAAATAAAATCATGTTGAGACCTGGGTTCTTAATATATGAATTTGGAAGAGTCCAAAGTCCTAATCGCCCATACAGGACTCATCAATTTTCCTGCTATTCATTCATTTCTTTTTGATTTTTTTTTTAATTAGTTTTTGAGATGTACCTTCACTCTGTTGTACAAGACAGTCAAACTCATGGCAATCTTTCTGCTTCAACCTGCTGAAATTATAGGTATATTAGTTACTTTTCCTTTTGCTGTAATGAAATATTTTAGCTATCTGTAGTGATATTTCATTTGTATTTTAATAAATAAAGCCAACCTGAAGGTCAGAAAAGAAAACAGCCAGCCACTGGCTCTTACCTCTGCCTCAGTCCCAAATGGAGACCCTGCCTCCAGGAATCTCAGCATGGCACTGTGTCTGAGAGCTGTCTCCTCTGACCCTTATATTCCTCTCTAGGGCTGAAATAAAAGGCGTGCACCACTACCACCCAGTTTCTATGGCAAACTAATGTGGCTACTGGGATTAAAGGTGTGTCACCGCTGCCTGGTCTGTAAGACTGATCAGTGTGGCTGTTTTACTTTCTGAACTTCAGGCGAGCTTTATTTATTAAAATACAAATGAAATATTACTACAGAAATTTATGTGAAAATGGTTTATTTTGGCTCAGTTTGTGGTGAAGTGGCAGGGTAGGAGTTTGAGGCAGGCGGTCATTTTGTATGTAAAAGTCAAGAAAAGAGTGATGGATGTTTGTGCTCAACTCACTTTCTCCTTCTTATGCCTACCAGGGCCCAGCCCATGCAATAGTACTGCCCAGTGGGTCTTTCTACCTCAGTTTACCCAGTCTAGACATCCCCCATAAGCAAGTCTAGAGGTTTGTCTCTTAGGTTATTCTAGGTCTTGTCAAGTTGAAATCAATACTAACCATCACATGGGCATGAGTAACGATGTCGAGCTTCCATTTTGCCTTTTCTTCTCCATCCATCTGTCCATCCATCCATCCACAAATATTGATTGAACATCCACTTTGCCTCAGTAATTTTCTAGGTACAAGGGATATTCCGCAAACCATCAATTCTACTTGAGAGATAAACAACACATAAATAAAGAAACACAAAAATAGCAATGTTAGTGTTCAGCAATAAATGACACATTTAGCTCTGGCAGAGGACTGGACATGGATGAAAACGGTACTCAGAAGGGTTCTGAGTTGCAGAAGCCCTACATAGTAAGTGGTCTTCAGAGCTTCTCCTTGTGTTTATCTAGCTGGGCCAATGCCAGAGACTGGCATGCTCAGCCACCCCATTGCTCAGACCAGAGACACTGGGAGCCATGTACTCACCAGGACTCTCAGTTCTGATCCATAGTAGGATGCTGACTATTCCCAAAGGTTCCTGTGTTAGAGGCTTGATCCCCATAGTGATGCCACTTGGATGTGGTAGAACCTTTGAAGGGCGAGGTTGAGTGGGAAGTCCCTAGGTCCATAGGGAAACAACCTCAAACTGGGCTGTCAGACACTAATTTCTCTCTCTCTCTCTCTCTCTCTCTCTCTCTCTCTCTCTCTCTCTCTCTCTCTCTCTCTGTGAGTAAGAAAAGCAATTGACTGCTGCAGAGGCTCAAAGTTGTGGAGCCAGCCATAACAACCCTTTTCCCTTTGTAAGGTGATTATCTTAGGCATGTTGTTATGGTGACAGGAAACTACAAACCTGTGACTACAGAGCCACAGTAAATCCCCAGTCCGGGTACTTCTCAGCCTCCTCTAAGCCTGGCTCATGTGGTCACCATGCTCCTTGGGACTTAACTTCTGGTCTCCATCTGCACTCCCAGTGGCAACCCCTCGCAAAGCTTTATCAGGTGCGACTTGGTGATGTCACTATTGGCATTAAAACTCTTCCTCACAGCCAAAATAGAATCCAGATCTATTGCTGGGACCCCGAGGGCCTGTCTTAACCTGCCCCCAACTCCTTTGCGTCCTGGTTGTTCCCTAAGCCACCACTGTAGGGTGCTTCTCATTCCCGGGATAGGTCTGCCCAGTTTCACCTCAGGGCTTTTGGACTTGAGGTCACCTCTTTTGGAACATGGTCCCTCTGATGTGGTTTTCTGGGCTCCTTCAGATCTCAGCTCAGATGACCCTCAGAAATCTGTGGCCTTCTCACCTCAAGGACCCTGACTTGTCACTGCTCTCAACAAGGAGAACTGTGCCTGCCCAACCAGGCTTCTGACTCTTAGGTCTTGGTCATGTTATTTGTCAATTGCCCTCCACCTTAACTTTTTGAGTCAGTATTTCTCTCAGACCTGTAGTTCATTAATAAGGCTAGGTGACTTCAACAATGAGCTTCATGGATCTTCTTGTCTGCACCTGCCCAGTACTAGAGTGACGGTATCCACCACCATGCCTGGCTTTTTACATAGGTGTTGGGATCGGACTCAAACCTTCATGCTTGTGTGGCAGTGACTGAGTCAATTCCCTAACCCCCAAGTGCTTAATCTTGATTATTAATGTGACTAAATTGAGAAGAGCCTATGAAACCATTAAGACTTATCTCTGAATGCCTGTGAAAGTTTCCAGCGAAAACTGACTGATGGGGAAAAGAGGCAGCACCATCCCCTATGCTGGAGCCCCTGATGGAGTAAAACGGGAAGAAGCAGAGAGCTCACAGCACCCACGGTCTCCCTCTCTACCTCCCAAGTGACGTGTGCAGTATGTCTCCCCACATGATGGAAGGGTTGAAATACCTAAAATCATGACCTAAAGTAAATTCTTTCTTCTTGCAACTGTTTTACTTGGGCATCTCTGGCCATGGTGACGAAAAGCCTCACTAACACAGAAGGAGAAAGCCAAAGCTGAGGGTGAGCAGATGGGGAGGAGGGTCAGTTCTGCTGAGTGGCCTGGATGCTGTATGGTGTAGCTTGCTGTCATCCCTGTAAGAGATCAGAAGTGAGCACAAGAGCACTCTCTCTGTCATATACACACAGAGACACACACACACACAGACACACACACAGACACACGTATACACAGACACACACACTCTCTTACACAGACACACATATGCACTCACACACAGAGATACATCACACGGGTGCATGCACACACACACAAACACACACATACTCACATAACACAAACACACACACTCTCACACACAGACACACACTCTCTCTCTCACACACACACACATGCACTCACACACACAGGCACACACACACATGGTGTGCGGGGCACTCCTAGAACTCCTGTGATACTAACAAAACTGCCAAACTGGCAAGGTGGCCAGGAGTGGGCAACAGGCAGGGAAGCTGGTGGAGTGGAGTGAGGAAACCCAGATTTCTGGGCAGCGCAGCAGGGCCAGGACCTAAATGTCCCATTTATGAATCCTCCCATGTCCTGTCTTGTGGTCACAGAGGTGACTGATTCCAAGCATCACCTTTGTATTAGGGAATCTTCCATACTTTCGCCCCAGACTGCCATGGTGATTAACTGGCTAGGGACCTATACAGTAGAGTGATACCAGCTTTGGAGACAGGTTTCCTGTGTTCTCAGATCCTCTCGGGGAACCTGGGTGTCTCTTTTCCTACCCCTCCACCTCCCTCACTGTACTTCTTGAGAATTCTCAGCTCAGGGCCTGCTTAGGTCCTCTCCTGTTGTGCGGGTAGGAAACAGATCTCCAATATGGCAGGGGACGGAAGTCTCCAGTCACCCCAGGGCAGCCCCATCCCCTGCCCGTGCCCTTGCCTTCACTCTAGAGTTGCACACTGTCCTGCAGTCTTGAGCATGTGGCCAGGGTGGAGGTGGCAAATGCTTTGGCCCATTTGATGACCATAGCTGGCTTTAGTGCTGCAGGATGCTGCTGAGACCATCCATCAGGGAAAATAAGATACCAAGATCATTCTTCAGGGAAAACAGGGATGTTAAGACCATCCATCAAGGTAAACAAGGACTGGGGGGAGGACTTCGAGATCTTCTAAAAGGCTCCCTGTGTGACCAGTGATTTCACTCGTTCTGGGAAGTTTTGGATCTTAGAGAAGCATTTACCAGCACCTTACTAAACCAGCATAATTCCTAACTGCCTTCTAAATACTTTTCCTTAGCCCCTCGGGTAAAGGCAGCTCCCACCTGCGTCAAGGAAAGCTTCTCTTTGCAGCAGACAGAGCCCACTACAGAAAACCACAACTGATCAAAATGCAGAGGACAGGTGATGGTGGTACCCAGCCCCACCAATACCTCTACAACACAGTTCCTGTGCCCAAGGCTCAGGGAACATCTCAGAAACAGGGGATAAAGACTGTGAGAGCCAATGGAACAGGAAGTCTGCTGTGATCTCATATCTTCTGGAGATAACAGGGAAGCTCCAGCCGGTGGTTTTGTCTTCACGGGAATGACACTCCTTACGTTGGTCACCTGGCACTGGCTTCTCAGCTCTTAGTGATCACAGAGTCTTTCAGTGTCAGTACACAGAGGACAGAAGGTTTTAGCACATTGAAAGTATGAGAGATTCGCTCAGATCTATCTGATGGCAGTAGTTCGGGGTATATACTATTTGATTTTAATAAATTTCCCATTTTCCACATGTTACCAGTTTCTAATTTCATTCCAGTGTGATTGGAGAAGACAGTCTGTATAGCTTTAATTTTTAAAATTTTACTGAGATGTGTGCTGTGGCCTAACAGGTGGCCTATCCTAGAGACTGTTCTAGGTACATTGAAGTGCTATTGAGTGGGACCTCTATATGCACTTGCTAAGTCTGATTAACTTATATGATTGCTCAAGAATAAAATCTCATGATTTTTTGACTTAATTGTTCTACTCGCTATTTGAAACTTGGGTGCATTCTTACAGTACACTGTGATATCATTGATCTGGATTATGAACTCGACACTATCTAAAATCAACTAAGACACCTGCCTGGAGATGGTTCTGCCAGGACATTTCCAGGTAGAATTAATCAAAGGGAGGGGGTCTTCATAGAGTGGCAGGATCTCCTGACATGTGCCCCATATATAAATAAGTCCAGGGAAAAGGCAGCACCATGGGCGACTCCAGCATGTTCCACTTTCTGACTTGGACTGAAGACCAGTGGTTCTCGAGGAATCCTTCAGGAATTCAGAGCTGGACTGGGAGTGTAGGGGCTCTCAGATTCATGGACCAGACAGCTACTGGCTTGTCAACCCCTCCAGCATGTAGATAGACGCTGTTGAAGGACCCAGCCCTTGTTGTGTTGGCCATTTTGGTAAATTCCCATTTATAGTATCAGTACATTCTATCATGTCTGTTTCCCTAGAGAACCCTGCCCAATACCCACTGTGTCTATTTCATATGCTTCCTGTTTTGACCTATATATCCATTCCTGAAGCTATCACTACACATAACACAAGGAACATATTCATCAGTCCCCAGAGTGTCCTCATACCTCTTAATATTCCCTCTTTGTAGCTCTTCAGTTAATAAATTTTACGTAACTGAATAGAGCCTAAAGAGAGCAGACTCATGCAGTGGTTGATATAAAAGAAACACATCATTTAGCCATCATTGGCCATGATGTGGAGCATCCGCAACGCTCAGAAATCTCTTCATTTCCCTACTCTCTGCTCCCTCCACTCTTCCCTGGGGTAACCACGATTTTATTCTAACTAGCACCAGTGCTACATTGCTGTGAAAACATCTCTGTGTTTCTGTTGCTCTAGAAGGAGAAGAGCCTGCTAAAGAGGGGCTGACAGTTTCCTTCTGCCACCAGCAGGGTTTGGCAAGTTTGGCAATGATTCCAGTGGTTTCCCACTGTCACGAGAAGAACACATTACATGAGAAGAACACATTACATGAGAAGAACACATGGTTCATGAAAGCAGAAAAGAAGCTACGGGAGTGGAGGATGACGGTACCCAAAGTATTAGTGCTTATGAAGGATTTCTGAATGTAGTTCATTTTTTTGTTGATTCTCCTCCATCTCCATCATCGCTCCATCTTTCCTTCATCCTCCACTCCCGTAGCTGCTCGTTCATTTCCCAGCCACCCAGGCCCAAAATAATCACACAGAAACTATATTAACTGCAATACTGATTGGCCAATAGCTTAAGCGTATTTCTAGCTAGCTCTTACATCATAAATTAACCCATTTCTGTTATTTTATATTTTACCACAAGGCTTATGGTTTACCGGTACTGACATGTGGGTGTCTTTCTCCTCTGGTGGCTACATGACGTTTCTCTGACTCCGCCTACTCTCTCTGTATCTTTTCCAGCCTGGCTATATCCTGTTAAGCCATTGACTGAAAGCAGCTTATTTACTAACCAATGGCATTCACAGCATACAGAGGGCAATCACACATCACAAGACTGCCTTTTTCCTCCTCTTATTTCCTTTAATATTTTTGGGGGTGTTGGCTTAGTTACAATTAATTGTCCTTATTTGTGTTTTCTATGATGGTCCCATTTCTCCATTAATTTTAAGAACTAGTCTTCTATAGGACACTTAAGGGAACACTCAACATCCTTAGGCATAGAGAAATTCAAATAAAAAAATTCTGAGATTCCATCTTACATCTGTCAGAATGGCCAAGATCAAAAACACTGATGACAACTTATGCTGAAAAGGATGTGGAGTAAGGGGAACACTCCTCCATTACTGATAGGAGTGCAAATTTGTACAGCTGTTTTGGAAATTAGTATGGCTATTTCTCAGAAAATTAGAAAACAAACTACCTCAAGACCAAGCAATACCACTTTTGGATATATACCCAAAGGATGCTCAATCATACCACAAGGAATGTGCTCAACTATGTTCATAGCAGCATTATTTGTCATAGCCAGAACCTGGAAACAACCTAGATGCCCCTCAACTGAAAAATGGATAAGGAAAATGTGGTACATTTACACAATGGAGTACTACACAGTGGAAAAAATGGCATCTTGAAATTTTCAGGCAAATGGATGAATCTAGAAAGCATCATATCGAGTGAGGTAACCCAGACCCAGAAAGACAAATGTCATATGTACTCTCTCATATGTGGCTTTTAGACATAAAGCAAAGAAAACCAGCCTACAATTCACAATCCCGGAGAACCTAGACAACAATGAGGACCCTAAGAGAGAAACACATGGATCTAATCTACATGGGAAGAAGAAAAAGATAAGGTCTCCTGAGTAAATTTGGAGCATGGCAATTATGGGAGAGGAAGGGAGGGGAGCAGAGAAAAATACATAGCTCAATAAAAGCAATAAATAAAAGTAAGTAAATAAATAAATAAATGAAAAGTGGCCCCAGAATACAATATAAAAAAGAAAAGAAAAACAAAGATTCTACAAGAAGAACAGAGAGTATAAATTGGCATGCCTATTAAAGAGATTGAACTGATAATAACCTTAAATTGATTCTTGTTCTTTCTATGTGGGTATGTTAAACTGCACAAAACAATAGATTTCATTTATAACTGTCACTAAACACGTTAAGAATTCCCCAGAGCTTTTCAGAAATCAAAGCATTCCCAGCGTATCCTGTGCAGTCAACATTGCCTTCCCATAAACCACAAAATACATGTTGCAGGGAAAAATCATAGGCCAATACGATTAAAAATTCTTCCATAAGAATTAGCAAATATGCATTTAAAAGCTGTACCTTGGAATTTATTGAGTGCTTTAAAATTTGCTTTGCTGAAGATACTATTAAAATGAAATTGTAAGCCACAGACAGATAAAACATTTGTAAAACACATCTGACAGATAACATGTCAAAATTATAAGAAGAGAAAAATACGAAACAACAGTAACAAAGCCTTTGAAATTCAACAGTAAGAGAACAACCAAACTAAAGTTCGGCGAATAATCTAAACACATCTCGCATTATATAGTACATACTACTAATAAAGACATTAAAGAAGGTCATTATAATTTGCATTGGGGTTACATATTGAAACATCATTGAGATAGCACTGACTCCCTCTCTCAACAGCTATAACTCACTAATTGGCAGTATCACGCTGGTGAAGGTGCGGAGCAGTAGACAGCTTAGTCACTGCTTGGGCGTGACAGTCACTGCAGAAGGCAGGGAGCTCCCACAGTGCCAGCATAGTCTTATGACCTCTAGATATTTCACTGGATGACTTAAAACTTAGGTCTACATAAAAAAAAAAAACACTTCCAGAATAATGATAGTGGGGTTTTTGTTGTTGTTGTTGTTGTTGTTTTTTTGTAATTGTTCAAGACTGAAAGTAACAGATCTCTTTAACAGAAGGAGGGTAACAAGCATCCATATAATAAAATATCCAGTGATAAAAAGAAATGAGCCATTAGTCCACAAAAGAGATGAATTAGCTTTGAATTACTGTATATTGTCAGTCTTTAAAAATACATGTTCTGTGCAATTGCGACTGTGTGTTTTAAAGAAACTGAAACTCTAGGAATGGCAAACAGATCAGGAATGCGCTGAAGTTGAAGGAAGCGTGGGGAATATGTGAAGGCAGTGCTACCAGAAAAGATAACACAAGATTTAAACATTTGTTTAAACCTATAGGGTTTTACAGCACAAATATACTGTAATAAAATAATTTAGGAGTGTTGAACGAGAATTTCAGGATGGAATACAGAATGTGACAAGATTCTAACTGTGGGCCTAAGTAACTTTGTTTTTTGAGTATGGTTTGTAGGCTAAAGAACACAAAAGAACTGCACAAAATCCCTATGAATCTCCAGGTTAGCGCAGCTGCTACTCTTGGAGGTGGTATTAATTATGAATCAACCATTTGTGAAAACATGGGAACTGAACAGTCAAATAAGTAGATGGGGGATGGCGGGAGCCACATCTCACCTTGCTGAGGTGGGAGACAAATGACCCAGGATGTGACAACAAATGATTGACATGGATTACAGTTGTTGACATCAGTCTGAGCTATGCTTGGCTGAACACGCTTATGAATAGAAGATACAGACATGGATAAGGGATATCCAAAGAGGTGGAAATCAAAGCAAATCAAGTTTTATCTGGGACTATCATTAGGTTGAGAATATGTGTGCCATGGTAAATGACAGATGTATTCAAAGATGTTGAAGCCAGGGTGTTTTTTTTAAAAAATAATACACATAACTTATATATTGATAAGATATATAACATACAATTATTTTATAATTTCATACATGAATACTATGTATTTTGATCATATTCACTCTCCCAAGGAGAAAGTTTTTAAAGGCAAAACTAAAAAAGGACTATATAACACATTTTTAAGCAATCATTTTGGCTATGATGATTAATAAAGATGGCATCATCCTGGAGTTGAAGAGAAAATTGCTGAGCCAAGGCACTTGCAAACGTGTTTTAATTTTAAAGGTGTTGTCATGGTTACTTTTGTTGTCACTTGGCACAACCTAGGAGGAGGGAACCTCAGCTGAGGAATGCCCTCCCTCAGACTGGCTTGTGGACCTGTCTGTGGGCCGTTTTTATAACCACTAATTGGCCTCCCAGTCCCTTATCTTTACACAGATGGGCCTGGGCTCTTTAAGAGAGTCAGCTGAACAAGCCACAAGGAACAAGTCTTTAAACAGTGTTTCTTGATGGTCTCTGCCTTAGTTCCTGCCTCCATGTTCCCACCTTGAGCTCCTGCCCTGACTTCCCTCGATGATGGACTGTACCTATGAGCTAAATAAAGCCGTCCCTCCCGAAGGTGCTTTTGGTCATTGTCTTAGTTACTTTCCTATTGCTGTGATTATAACACTATGACCAAGGTCTTTCATCAGCTTGCAGTTTCAGAGGCTTAGAGCCCGTGATGGTGGAGTGAAGGAACAACTGAGAGCTCACATCTTGATCCACAACCACAAGGTAGAGAGAAAAAGAGAGACTCTGGGAATCGCATCGGTCATTTGAAATCTCAAAGCCGACCCTCAGTGACAAGTCTCACCCAATACAGACACACCTCCTAATCCTTCCCAAGCAGTTCCTCCAGCCTGAGACAAGTATTCAGACATGTGAGGCTGCGAGGGCCCTTCTCATTCAAACCACCACAGCCATGCTGTTGATTACAGAAACAGAGACGAGATGAGGACAAGGGGTGTCATTTTATGTATTTATTTTATTTATTTTTTGTGGAGTGGACCTGGTCAGGCATGGTAGGCAAATACTCTACCACTGAGCTATATCCCTAACTCAAGGTTTGCTTTCTCTTTCTCTTTCTTTCTTTCTTTCTTTCTTTCTTTCTTTCTTTCTTTCTTTCTTTCGAGACAGGGTTTCTCTGTAGTTTTGGAGCCTGTCCTGTAGACCAGGTTGGCCTCGAACTCACAGCAATCTGTCTGCCTCTCTAGTGCTAGGATTAAAGGCGTGTACTACCACCGCCCAGCTAAAGTTTGCTTTCTTATTTAGTCTTTTAGGTTACCATACTAAGTAATGAATTCATTGTGGCATTTTTATACATCTGTATCAGTGCACTCCTCTACTCCTCCATGCTTCTTGCTTCCCTCTGGTTGGTTCCCTCCCTTCCCCAAAGCCTTACTTTCATTTCACCTGTATCACAACACTTCTCTCTCCCCACCCATCCCTTAGATTTCTTCCTTCCCTTTCACAAGTCAATACTGTAGCTTCATGAACCCCTGCAACTACATTAATAGATGTACATGTATACACGTCTATTTAACTTTAAATCTAGGTTGGGCATCTGAAAGAAAATGCATTATTTTTCTTTCTGGGTATGGTGTATTTCATTTAAAATAATGATTTCCAGTCCTATCTATTTTCTTGCAAATATTGTCATTTCACTTTTTAATAGATAAATAAAATTCTCCTGGAGATATACGTATACTTTTTTTATTCTTAAAAATAAATTCTTTTTCTCTTTTATTGAAAATAGATTATTTTCTCATATACTACATCTTGATTACTGTTTCCCCTCTGTGGTAGTGTGAATCTCATAGAGAGCGGCACTTTTAGGAGGTGTGGCTTTGTTGGAGGGGGTATGGCCTTGTTGTAGGAAGTATGTCACTGTGGGAATGGACTTGAGGTTTCCTACTCTCAGGATACCACCCTGTGTTTCAGTCACTTCCTGTGGCCTGCAAGATGGAGTACTCTCAACTTCTAGCCCAGCACCGCATCTGCCTGCACGTCGCCATGTTCCCCACCATGATAATGGACTGAACCTCTGAAATGTAAGTGGGCCACCACAATTAAACGTTTTCTTATAAGAGTTGCCACAGTCATGGTGTATCTTCACAGCAGTAAAAACCCTAAGACATCCTTCCTCTCCTCCTTCCAGACCTCCTCACTTCCCCGCCCATCCAGATCCATTTCCCTTAATGTCTCTCTTTACTTCTGCCAGGCGGTGGTGGCACACGGCTTTAATCTCAGCACTCGGGAGGTAGAGACAGGGGATCTCTGTGAGTTTGAGGCCAGTCTGGTCTACAAGAGTTAAGTTCCAGGACAGCCAGGGCTGTTATACAGAGAAACCCTGTCTCAAAAAACAAAAACCAACCAAAAAAAAAAAAAAGTCTTCTAAGAGGTAATAATAAAACACAACAAAACAAAATATAATAAAATAAAACAAAAACTATCACATCAAAGTTGGACAAGGTAAGTCAAGAGAGGGCAAAAAAGCCTCAAGAAAAGGCAAAAGAATCAGAGACCAACTCATTCCCACATTCATGAAAACACTAAACTGGAAGCCATAGTGTACATGTGAGGACCTGCTGCAGACCTGTGCACACCATGTGCTTGCTGCTCCAGTTTCTCTGAGCTCATATGAGCTTTGTGCAGTTGATTCTTGTTCTCCTGGTGTCCTCCATCCACTCTGGCTCTTATACTCTTTCCATCTCCTCTTCCAGGGATCCCTGAGCTCTGGATTTGATGGACACATCCATTTAGAACTGTGTGTTTCAAGTGCGCTCTCTCTCTCTCTCTCTCTCTCTCTCTCTCTCTCTCTCTCTCTCTCTCTCGTGTGTGTGTGAAATATCTGACTTTGGGTCTCTGTATTTGTTCCCATCTGCTGCAGAAGGAAGCGTCTCTAATCATGGATGAATAAGGCACTAATCTATGTGTATAGCAGACCATCATTAGGAATCATTTTATCACTATTTCTTAAAGAAAAGTAGTAGTTTGTTTTACCCTAAGTCTTTAGAATGTAAATAGATCCATATTTACCACCCTGTACAAAACTCAACTCCAAATCCATCAAAGATCTTAGCACAAAACTAGATGTGCTGAACCTGAGAGAAGAGAAAATGAGAAATAGCCTTAATTCTTAGCATAGGAGAAGACTTTCTGAGCAGAACACCAGTAGTCCAGGCACTAAGATCAACAATTAGTAAATGGGACCTGATGAAACTGAGAAGCTTCTGTAAGGCAAAGGACACAGTCAATAGGACAAAGCAGCAGCCTACAGAATGGGAAAAGATTTCCACATCTAGTAAAGGACTAATAGCCAAAATATATAAAAAACTCAAGAAACTAAATATCAGAAAACCAAATAATCCAATTAAAAATGAGATGCAGATCTAAACGAGAATCCCTTGTTAGAGGAAACTCAGATGGCTAAGTAGCACTTAAAGAATTGTTGAACATCCTTAGCCATCAAGGAAATGCAGATTAAAATTACTTTGAGAGTTCATCTTACATCTATCAGAATGACTAAGGTCAATAACACAAGTAACAAACAGCTCATGCTGTTGGGGATGTGGAGTAAGGGAACATTCATCCATTATACAGCCACTATGGAAATGAGTGTGGTGGTTCCTCAGGAAGATGGGAATTGATCTACCTCAAGATCCAGCTATATCACTCTTGGGCATATACGCAAAAGATGCTTTGTCCTACCACAAGGACATTTGCTCAACCATGTTCATTGCTTTCTAGTCATAATAGCCAAAAGTTAAAAATAAATTCTTAATGATTTCATGCATGTGCAAATGAAATATGATCACATACATCCACTATTTTCCCACCCTCCTTCTCTCATATTCCCTCCACACTCCTCCCTTACAACTTCATGTCTGTCCCCCACTTCCTGCTCCTCCTTCCTCTAAGTCCAATTACGGCTGCATGGGTGTGTGCTCATCCACTGGAGCACAGGAAGTGCTCAGGGAATGCACAGGAAGCATATGTGGTCAGGCCCTCATAAAAGAATGATTCTTCCTCCTCCCACTAGCTATCTACTACAAAAATGCTGGAGTTTTGGTTGGCTTGATTTCACACAAGTCTTGTGTAGGTAGACTCTACTGCTATGCCTTCATGTGCATGACAGCCATGTCCTATACCAAGGTTTTCTTTGGGGCCACCAACTAGCTCCCAAATCATGACAGAGATTTAGTTTTGAATGGTTAGCCTACCTTAGGCTCATCTCTGGCTAGCTCTATCAACTTAAATTAACCTGTTTCCCTTTATCTACCTTTTGCCTTGGACTTTTTACTTTTCTTACTTTCTTTCTGTGTATCTTACTTTTATTGCTTCTCATATCTACTACCTGGTGTCTCCCTCATTTTCTCCTTCTCCTTCTCTTCTTCTCTCTCAAGCCTAGATTTCTTCTCCTATTTATTCTGTCTGCTCACCATCCCTATCCCTCTCCTGCCTAGCTATTGGCCATTCAGCTTTACATTAGGCCAATCAGATGCTTTAGGCAGGCAAGGTGAAGCAAATGCAACACTTCGTCACATAGTTAAACACACATTCTTACATCATTAAACAAATGCAGCATAAACAAAGGTAATACATCTTTACACAGTTAAAATGATATCCTGTAGTATAAACAAATGTAACACATTTTGTCTAGCTAACATAATACTCCACAACAATGTCATGTCCAAAAGACAGAATTTCTCAACACTCCTTCCCATCCTCCATCTCTTAAAAATTTCTCTGGATTCTCTTCCAGGATGTTCCCTGCGCCTTGATGAAGTGTTTGTGGCAGTATGTTGATAAAGATGTCCTATTTAAGGCTGTGCACTCAGTCTACTGTGCTAAACATTTTGACCACTGTGTATCTCAGCATTGACTGTTGTCCTAGCCATTTTTTTTAACCTTTCCTTCTCCTAATTTCTTTAGGACTTTTTTTTTTTATCACAAAAGGATGTTGAACTTCATCATAGACTTTTCCTGCATCTATTAAGAAGATCCTGTGATTTCTGTCCCAGGTCTATTTATGTATTATATGACACATCGATTTGCATATATTGAATCAAATTGCATCCCTAAACTGAAAGTAACTTGGTCACAATGTATAATCTCCTTATTGTGCTTTTTAAAATTCAGGCTGTCAGAATTTTAGCTTCTGTGTTTCTCAAGAACGTTGGTCTACATTTTTCTTTCTTCCTTTCTTCTTCCTTCCTTCCTTTCTCTTCTTTCTTTTTTTTTTTTTGTCTGTTTTTTTGTTTTTTGAAACAGGCTTTCTCTGTAGCTTTAGAGCCTGTGTCGGAACTAGCTCTTGTAGACCAGGCCTCAAACTCAAAAAGATCCGCCTGCCCCTGCCTCCCAAGTGCTGGGATTAAAGGCGTGTGCCACTACTGCCTGGCTTACATTTTTTTGTTGTTGTTGTGTTCTTTTCCTAATTTGCTATCAATGTAATGTTGACTTTATTCAAAGAGCTTGGTAATGTTCCTTCCCTTTCTGTTTATGGAAGCATTTGAAGAGCACTGGCATAAGCTTTTCTTTAAACGTCTATAGAACTCATGACCCATTTGGTCTGGGCTTTTCTTTGTGGGGAGACTTTATTACTGCTCCGACCTCATGTTCACATTTAACTTGTCTATAATGTCTTGATTGATTTTTGGTAGGGGTGGTCGTTACTCTTGACTGTCGACTTGATGGGATTTGGAATCATCTAGAAGACAAACCTCTAAGCATATCTGTGAAGCCTTTTCCTAAGAGGATAACAGAGTGAGTCAAAGAAGATCTGCTCACAGGCTTCATCACCTTCCCATGGGCAGCGCAGAGGGGGGTCCAAAAAGAAAGGGGGCTCACCTGCTTTTACTTCTTCCTGACAGAGAAAATCTGTTGCTGCTGTTGCTACTTTTGCCATCTTCTGGTGATCATACTCCAGCTTGTGTGTGGTATTCCAACACGGACTACAGGTCGTTGACTCCAGAATCTTCAGACCAATAGTGCCAAGTTGAGACTGCTAAGGCATCCAACTTCAAGGGTGGAGCAGCTCTGGGGTGTGCAGCATCTCTAGAGTGTAGATGGTCAGTGCGGATTACCCTTACTCTATTGTGTAATAAGTGACATAGTAAATCTTCCTTGCTTATATGTATATAGTTTATCACTTCTGTTACTCTAGTGCCCTGTTTAGTATGATAGGTCATATATGTATAAGAATTTATCAGTTTACTTTTGATTTTTCAGGTTTGGGGACTATAAAATTTCAAAGTATTCCTGTTGTGGAAATTACTTTAGTGGTGTAAAGGTGTGTTCTATTTGTTTCTGCTGCCTTTGTTAACAGTGTAAAGATGTGTTACATTTGTTCATATTGCATTTGTTTAATCATGTAAGGATAGGTTACTGTTTCACCTGCCTGCCTAGGGCATGTGATTGGTCTAATAAAGAAATGGAAGGCTAATAACTGGGCAGGAGAGTGACATGAAGAAGCAGGAAAAGTAACACAGAAAGAAAAGGTAAAAATCCCTGAAGCAAAATGTAGATGAAGAGAAACAAGTTAAGTTATAAGAACTAGCAAGAAGAGAGCTAAGCTAAGGCCAAGCATTCAAAACTAATAATGTTTCCATGTTATGATTTGGGAGCTGATTGGTGGCCCCCAAAAGAAAACTTGGTACATATTCCATCATGATCTTATCATTTTCATTCAAATTTGTAACAAACTTACCCTTTTAATCTCTAATTTTATTAGTTTTGATCTCTTTTCTTTTGATTAGTTTCACTAGGGAAATTGGTAGTCTGTTTTCTTTTTTCAAGGTGTTAACTGTTTGAGCCAATTCATTATACTTTTAATATCTATTTTATCAGATTTCGATTATTTCTTGCCATCTGTTGATTTGGAGTTTAGATTGTGTTTTAGTTACTTTTTCATTCTTGTGGTAAAATGCCCTACAAAAGAGAGGAAGCATGACAACCGGTGGGAAAGCCTAGTGGCCAGAGCAGGAGGTCACCTGATCACACTGCATCTGCACTCAGGAAGCAGAGAGTGGACAGGAAGTGCGATCTGTCTATACAGCCATAAGCTCTGTCTCCAGAGACTCGCTTCTTTCAGATTCCACAAACACAGTACCGCAAACTGGGGACTGAGTTCAAATATATGAGCCTGTGGAGGACATTTTACATTTGAACCGTAATAGATGGTTATCTTCTAGGATTTGGAATTATAACATTAGGTTATTTATTTGAGATCTTTCTGATTTAAGATAAGGTCAAATTTAATTGTAGGCAACTTCTCATTCTTTCTGAATTTTAAATATAAGCATCCATAGCTATACATTTTCTTCTTAGAGATACAGGCTAGGCTATATCTTGGAGGTTCTGGTATGTTGCCTTTCTTTCATTTGATTCTAGGAATTTTAAATTTTCCTCCATGACCACTGATCATTCAAGAGGGTGTTGGTCAGTTTCCATGTTTTTATAGTTTTTTTATTATTGACTTATAGTTTTATTTTACTATGGTCTTATAACCTATTTAAAATATTTTAATTCTGTTTCATTTTTTAAGAGTTGATTTGCAGCATGGAATGAGATTTGTTTTTAGCGGAAGTTCCGTGGGCTGCAGAGAAGAATGTGTATAGAGTATTCCTGGATGTCTGTTAAGTTTATTTGATCTCCAGTGCAGTTTCACTCGGAGGAGTTGGCATTATTGATTTTGAGTTTGGATGACCTATGTACCTAGGGATAAGAGCGGGGTATTAGAATCACCAACTGTAATCGTATCGGGACCTAGCTGACCTTTTACGTCCATTAGCACTTATTTTGTGAAGCTGGGAGCTCTGACGTTTGGTCTGTGCACTTTACAGTTTTACAGTTGCTACACTCATTAATGTGCAATGGACTTATTTTTTAAACATTTTATTCTGTGAGAACTTTATACAATGTGTTTTGATCATATTCATTCCCAACGCTTCCCCTTAACTCACCTCCCATCTCATCTCTCTGCTACCCCAACTTCACGTTCTATCTTTCTTTTCAAACATTGAACAGCCCATAGACTTCAATTTGTGTTGTCCATCTACTTTTGGAGTGGGGTCACTCTCCCAGGAACTACACTCTGAAAGAAAACTTCTCTTTCTCACCCAGAAGCCACCACCTGTCGGTAACTCCTCAGTTATGGGTGGGGGCTCACGAACACCCCTTCCCCTCCATGCTCGGAAGGGACTTGAGTTTATGATCGAAGTGGTCCTATGATGTTCAGGAGACATGTTTACTTGGGTCCTCCCTGAGCCCCGGCTCTTACACGCTTTCTGACCTTTCTTCTGTGATGGCTTCTAAGTCTCGAGGAGCAGTGTGTGATGCCGATGTCATATTTGCGACCGAGGACTCCACAGCCTCCACAGTCACACAGTCTCTTCCCTTTGACCAGGTGTGGGTTTATAGTCAACAACTACCAACTACTGCACAAAGAAACTTCTCTGACGAGACCTGAGAGCTGCACCCTTCTGTGAGTGTATAAATTTAGGCGGCAGCTTGATGCTATCAACTTAGCAAAACAAAATAATAGTAACCCCTGGCACACGTTGGCTCCTGGACCATGGATTCTTGGCCCAATTTGCAATGCCAAATATGTGTTTCTTCCTGCGGAGTAGGCCTGTAGTATATCCAGAAAGTGCTTATATCCACAAGCATGCCTTTCCAGGCCAGTCTTGATTAAAGATCACAGGATTCATAGCTAGATAAGACTGCTGATAAGGGCCCTCCCTCTGCATCCCACACACCACCTCCCAGTTCTGTGAGAGCTAACCAGTAGGGAGAAAAATGTCTGGTCAGTCCCACCTTGATGTCTCCATGTCCTGTGACCAGTGTGTTTTAGCAATGGGGTCTTAACAAAAACTACTGTTGTGTGAGCAATGGGGCACATTTTGATAAATGCATCACCAGGAAATTTGGTCAGTGTGCAAGCATCATAGAGAATAGCTCCTTGAAACTAGTATAGCCTACTACACATCTAGGCTATGCCGTATGTATTCAGAGTGGCCTATATGTCATATAGCTCATTCCATACTGCATAGATGGGCCATGACGAACAGAACAGTCGGTGATTAAATCAAGCCCAAATGGTGAGATGGCCCAGAGGGTAAAGGCACTTGCCACCAAGACTGACAACCTGAACTCCATCCCAGGACTATATGGTAGAAGGATAGAACAGGCTTTTGCTAGGTGTCATCTGACCTCCACATATATACCGTGGCATGAATCCTCTCCCCCACAAAATACACAGGTTAAGATGGGGAAAAAAATTCAAGTACGCCGTAAAGAAACCCAGCAAGCATGCAGTGTGGAAAATGGCCAGCTCAAGGCTGCACGCTGTTCACAGCTTTTATGAGTAGACAGATGTGCATATTAAAATAATAACAGAGAGTGAAAAAATAGCCAGCAGCCTAGCTATTTGCTATTCGTCATCAATTATTACACGCTGGGCATAATTATATGTGCTGTGCTTTGTGAGTGTGTTGTGCTAAGGGTTGAACTTGGTGGCCTCACACATGCTAGGGAAGCTGCCCACCACCGAGCTACACCCACAGCCCTGAGCTGTGAGTCCACTGTGAAGGATTCACCAAAGACGCCTCAGACACGGGCTCAAGACAACGGCAAGCTTTCATGAGCTGACTGGGGACTACGCTGGGTGTTTGGGATCCCAGTGGCGTCCCAAGCCTTTCTCAGGGTGAGCTTTCAGCACAAAAACCACATCCTGGGTAGACACACTTCAGTTAACAAGAACAGTTAGCCAGAAGTGAAACTGCAGAAGCCAAAAAGCAAGGTCAGTACCATTGGGGACTTTTCCGGAACTATGGGCTTTGATGGATTAGGTCGTTGTACTCGTTTTGGCAGGTGGTGCTGCCTACGTGCTGTGCTGGGTTTCATGGCGTCGGTTGTGCTAAGAGCTGGGTGCCTATTAAAGCCCGGGGACCTGTAACACTTTCATGTAACGGGAAGCACGGGGCTTATTTTTACCAGCACCACCAGATAGATATGGCTTGTATGTTGTGCTATGACATTAATGATTAAAATGTCACCAAGAAAAAGGACTTTCCAGCTCCATTATAATCTTATGCCACCACTGTCATATCTGTTGATAGAAAATCATTATGCAGCCTGTGATTACTTTTCCTTGTGGGCTTCAGACCTTTGGATTTAATTGTGGCTACTTTGTTGGGAATCGCAGAAATTATATGAAGTGTTCTGTCAAATTTAACTGGAAAGTTTTATTGATCCTCCCTCCAATCTCAAACGTTCTTCAGAGTCTGGGACATGATCCATCCTATGGAAGATCATGAGCTCAGAGCCGGCCTTGAAGCTCCTGATAGACGTGAACTCATTACAGAATGGGTGCGAGAGAGAATGCAGTTGAAAGATCAAAGTCGCATCCCAGTGGACCCAGATCCCCAGATTTCCTGGAAACCCATAAACCTTAAAGGAGCAATGCAGGACCATGAGCTGCTCTGAGAAACATCTGACCTAGACAGGCGATGCCCCCCCCCATGTCTCATTTGTCCAGGGCCCAAGAGCCTCTCAGCTGACCACTATGCAGTCAGCCAGCACTCTTTCCTGACCCCCAAAGAGCCCCGGGGACAGCAACTCAAGGACATGCTACGGCTTCCTGGACGGCCTGCAATCAGTGAGGTGGAGGCTTCCCAGGGATCCCCCAGAGAACCCCTGCCCCACTTTGCTGTGACACACCAGGACTCATTCCTGTAGAAATAGGAAGCAGAAGGTTTGCACACGGTCTTCTCCTCACACAGAGAGAGCTAGATGCTCGCACTGTGGCCCAACGAAGCCTGAATTGTAAGCAAGGATTAGGGGAAGATTCCAGATGTCTATGCTTCTGGGGTCTTTGCTGCTGAGGGCTGTCTTTCTTGAGCCAAGGAGATGCTAGCCTGTGTTGCCATCTCAGTGTATGCAAGATGACATCCCTGACTGGAGAAGCTGGCCAAGTAGGCTTCCCTCTACAGAAGCCTGTTGAAAGCAATGTCACCATTCTTGGGGGTAGTCTGAGTGCCAGAATGAAAGGCTACCCTCTTGGAAATGGCATCATCAGGCCTGTAATTGTATAGACATAGCAGGAGTTGACCTCTCGGGACTCCATCTCAGAATCTGGGTGTCCCGGGAGCTAGTCCCCGGCTACACTGTTCTCCACTGAGGAAGGCAAGGTTTTCAGAGCTTCCTCCTTTCTCCCTGCATAAAACACCAGTGAAGGACACCCAGGCCCAGGCCTGTCTTCCCCTGAATGTCCTCGTCTAGGCAGCCTTGGAGACATCACCCCTGCTCTGCCTTCTCTTCTACCTTCTGTGCTCCAAGTCTCCTTAGGAGTCATGTTCCACAATGTCCGGCCTTGGGGAATGTATTAATTAGGGTTTCTGTTGCTGTCAAAGAGACACCATGACCATGACAACTCTGATAAAGGAAAACATTTAATTGGGGCTGGCTTACAGTTTCAGCAGTTTCGTCCATTATGGTGAGACATGGCACTGTACAGGTAGATATGGTGCTGGAGAAGCAACTGAGAGTTCTACCTCTTGATCCACAGGCAACTGAAGGAGTCTTTGTCCACACTGGGTATAGCTTGAGCATGGCAGACCTCAGAGACCAGTCCCAACAAGGCCACACCTCCTCCAACAAGGCCACACCTCCTCCATCAAGGCTACACCTCCTCCAACAAGGCCACATCTACTCCAACAAGGCCACACCTCCTAATAGTGTCACTCCTTATGGGGTCATTTTCTTTCAAACCACCACAAGGAGCCCAGCTGGGTTGTTTGTGGTAGGGTCTAAAGCGTTGATACTATTCCTGTAAAGACACCCTGGAGCTGTGCTAGAAGCCCACACATCCTAACTGCTCCTCAAAACACCAGGAAGCCTCTTGCCCATCCTGATGCATGGGCATTGGCCTCTTTAGTCTCTGTTAGTCCTTTTGTGTTCCCTCCAACCCCTCCCCCCCCTGTTCTGAGGCAAAAGCCTAACTCTAGGGTAGTTTCAGTGGCTGCAATGCCAGCTGTCCCATAGGTTCATACTGTGCTGCTATACAGGGTGGGGGATTTCTGACCATGCTCCTTTGTGTAGCCCTCTGATTCTAACCCAGGCCAGGACAGCCACACAGTCACGAGACTGTGGGATCGCTGTGGGGACCTCAGTGGGGAGCCCAGCTGGTTCACACACTCACAGTCACCCCCTCTGGAGCATTTCTGTCCTGTTCTGGCTGCAGTTCCACACCTTCTCTTTCCCTCTGAGCTTGTCAGGTACTCCCTGGTCATGAAGGGCGGATACTCTTGGGAGATCAGTTCAGTACCTGTGAGTACCATCCAGGGATGAACCACCCTGTACCAGTCCACCCTTCCCATGAACCCAGCCCCAGGCAGCAGCCTTGGAGGTTAGTTTTTGGACTAGCTGTCCTGGGACAGGAATGTTGGTCCTGACTACGGTATTGAGAGGCCTTGGAGACTAGGTTTCCACAGTCACCAAGTTGTGACTTAAGACATGGATGCAGGCTTGGTCTTTCTTCTTGGGTACCCCAGCAGAGCTGGGCACTCAGAAGACTCCGGAGATAATATTTCAAAGCCTTCATCTCTGAAGCTCATCCAGTACAGTGAGGCTGTGAGGCCTCTACTTCTAGGAGGTGCATTGTGTTGGACTCTGGCCGGCTATATCCTGGCATGTTGTCAGGCTTTAGGCTTTTCAGCTATAGACCAAGCAGGGATTCGTTGTTGATGGCCAAGCCATGCCTAGCCCTCCTGCGAAGGTCAGCTCCTTGCTTGGGTTTTTCTCCTCCCAGTTAATACTTTCAGATGTTAGGTATGTTTCAGCCCCTGCATGGGGTGCCTCAAACCTGGGGGTGGGGAGGCCTTCCTGTCTAAGTTCACACGGATGACTCTAAGGTTCATCCAGGTAAGCAGGGGCTCACCCAGACCATGCTGCCCCGGTGTCTAAGTCGCCCCAACTGTTTGGATCATGTCTCTTCACAGAAGCACACGCCACAGAGTCTGTCCCCTCTGCCCATGCTCCCTGCTGACCTTGCCGACCCTGGAATGACCAGCCAAGGAGGCAGGGCTGTTGTGCTCTACATGAAGAGTTCTGCCTGGTATCAGAGGAAGGGTAGATCCATCCTAGCGTAATGGGCCTTAGACACCCTACAGTCTTGGTTTCTGTTATTAAAATTATCCACAAGAACAGAACCAAAATACACACACACACACATCTGTATGACTGTCTACCTGGCTGGAGACTCTCAGAGGGATTTGTGATAGTGGAGGTTGAGTCCCAAGATACACAATGGGCTAGGAGACCCTGGAGAACTGGTGGAGAAAGTTCCAATCTGAAGGATGATGGACCCAAGACCCGGAAAGCTCCGGTCTCCAACTTCAGATCCAAAAGCTGGACAACACCAATGTCTCAGACTAAGGTATAAGACAGACATAATTCTCTGTTTTTGTTTAGGACTTCCAGGGTTTGGTTGAGGTCCAACTGCCTCAGGCAGAACAGCCCGCTCCACTTACCCAGAGACATCCTCCCAGATCTACCCAGGCTACTGTTTGGGTAAATACTCAGGCACTCAGTGAATCAGTCAAATTGATGCATGAATTTAAGCATCGCAGGCTCTAAGAGCCATGCAAGTAGCTCAAGTTGCTCCAGTTTCTACCGCTAGGCTCTAGGGGCCTTAGGAACAGCTCCGACCGAGCAGAGAAGCCTTCAGGCCTAGATGGGGCCCCTCTCTAGTAAGTCACCAGTAAGTGGAAGCAACACAAAGGCCCCATGCTGGTGGGTTCTATCAATAAGCTATGACCAGCAGAGGACTATGCCTGGGAGGGTCAGACACCTCAAAGGCTCATAGTCATTCAGAGGTGATCTGAATTTGGGGGACTTTTCAACCCCGTATCACCAGTCCTCCTTTTCCCTCTGGGAGTCTAGTGGTTTCTTCCACTCTAGCTACTCAGGGAGGTTTCTGAAGCCCTTGGAGTGTCTGGTCAGCCTAAGTTTCCTAGAAAAGTCTAGGATGTGTGAAAGGAAGTGGGAGAGAATGGCCTTCTCTTATCCAGGGAAGATTGCATCTCTTACCAAATCTTACCAAATGCTGGTTTGGGAGGGGTGCCCAGAAAAGGCAACAGGGAGTGGCTAGGTGTACTTGGAAGAGGGGTACTCCTCATGCCCTCATGAAGTGATCCCCGTCATGATTCTAGACTCAGCACAAGAAACCACACAGAATGGTCTTCAGACAGCCTAGAAATGGTTCCTTCCCAGATCAATACTGGCTCTTAAACACAAAAATAGTTTTAATACATGCTGAGACTCACGGGATTGAGGTCAAGATACTGGTCCAGGGAATGGGGATAGGGTGAGGGTGGGAGGGTGTGTGGCTGGGGAGAGCAGGGCTGGGGAGTATGGGTAGTGGTTCCCAGGAGTTTCTGACAATGGATAACATGGCCCTGGGTGGGGTGAGGAGTTCCTGTACCCTGAGCTCACTGGACGGATAGAAACTGGGATCAAGGAGCATCCTTGGCAGGCTCACGTCTTTACCAGTTTAAGCCTCTGTGATCTCATAGAAAGTGACAGGATTCCATTGGCCCAGGATGCTAAGGCAGGCCAGACTCTGATCACTGTCGTTGACCCTAAGAGTCAGCATTCCTGTCCAGTTCTGGCTTACTCATATGCCTTTGTAGCTATGACACCATTTTCTGCATATCAACTCACTTTTGACATTGTCCCATCCTAATGCAATGCCTTTGCGTCGTTCTTTCAACACACCTGCATTTACTCTGACTCCTGCTGCCTCTCCTGAACCGTTTATGGAGTTTCTGTGGAAGTGACTGGGAAGCTCCCAAGTTTTCAAGCACGCTATGCCTACCAGTGCTCCTTGAATGATGAGGCCATCAGCGGGGCAGGATAGAGCTGTGTCTCCGGGAGCCAGTGTGTGGAACTCTGCAGCTTTGGGGAAATATCTCTTTCTATGCGAAGCCAGGCTCTAAGTTCTAATTTCTTTGACGACTTTCTCCATGTTGTCATTAGATAGTTGATGCCTTTATCTATTGTTTTGTCTGGGGCTTAACACAACTATGCCAACATGACATTTTTAGGACTATTTCTGAGGCCTTTTTATTCAAGCCTCTTGACTTTAACCTTCCACTGTGACTCTTGATAAACACATTGAGCTGGATTTTGCTGTTGTGTCCAGTCTGGTTGTCTGTTCAGGAAGCTGATGGCCAAGATTTGCTTCTGGCACTCAATCTCCTGTCCTGGGTTTTTCCAGGTGTCCCCCTTTCCTCTCCCTTCCTGAGTTCTGTTGCCACGGTTGCGCTGTCTGTACTCTTTTCTCCTAAGGGCAAAGGATGCTGTAGGCTGATATCAAGTTCTAAAGTCTACATCCTCTTCCTCAGAACCTGTGAATTCTACACAGTGTGACCGGAGTTACAATTATATAAAGGAGCCTGAAGAAGGAGGGGTCTTATCATGGGTATCAAGAAACTCTCATGCCATTACATGTATCCTTGGGAGAAAAGCAGAGGAATATGGACCCAGAGCTACACAGGGTAGGTGGCTGCGAAGTGCCAGACACACACTGGCCTGAGGTAGCCATTGCCTATGGTGTTAGGACAGCCACAGAAGCTGGAAGAGTAGCAGAGGGCCCATCTCTCCAGCCTCTGGGTAGCACAGCCCTGCTTCAAAGTCTTGGTTTCTGTCTTTTGGACTCAGAAGTTGTCCCTGTGTCCTAGGTGACCAAAGTGTCAATGACTTGTTAATTCAGACACAGGGAAGTGACGTAGGTGCTGTCTGTTGTGTCCTATGACTTCAGTAGGATGTTCTAAGGACTTCATCATGCACACTGGGACATGTATCTCTCTGCCTGTCCATAAAGCTAGCCTCTCTGATCTGCTCCCCAACTAGAAATAAGCGTCTGTCCTTGCTGTTTGGCATGCTGGCCTGTCCTTGCTTACACAGTCATGGATTAGTCATCATTACTCTTGGAGCCAAAGCCTTTGTCAGAGCATCCTATGGATTTATCAGTTTCTTTAGTCATCATTGGTCCTTCAACTTCTTTGTCTTTGAATATATATATATATATATATACATATATATGAATATATATTATTATAACTATAAATGCCATTTTAACCATTTTCAAATGAGTGACTCAATGACATTAATTGTATTCATAATGTGGTATAATTCTCTGCTATTTACTTTCAGGTTTTTTCATCACCCCAAATAAACTCTCCATGGTCTTTAACGGATAAAGTCCTTGCATTCCACTTCTAGCCCTTGGTAGCCCCAACCTTCTTTACCTCTTTGAGATACATCATGTGATAAATCTGCCTGTTTTAGGTATTTTATGTGATAGAATTACTTAACATTTATACTTTTTTGTCTGGCTTATTTCGTTAGCATGTATTCAAGGTTATTATGGGCATGTCAGTCATTTTCATAATTGAATCATACTCCACTGTATGTGCTGTGGGACAATAGTCTTGTACCCTGTAAAGATTTGTCACCAGTGTTGGTTTTTCTAAAACACTGATTGGCCAATAGCCAGGCAGGAAGTATAGGTGTGGCAACCAGAATAGGATAATTCTGGGGAGAGGAAAGGCCCAGTCTGTAGTTGTCACCCAGATGCAGAGGACACAAGATGAGAATGCCTCACTGATAAAAGGTACCAAGCCACGTGGCTAACACAAACAAGAAGTATGGGTTAATTTAAGATGTATGAGTTAACAAGAAGCCTGAGCTAATAGGTCAACCAGTTTACAATTAATGTAAGCCTCTGTGTGCTTCTTTGGGACTGAACAGCTGACGGACCAGGGGGGAAAATTCTGTCAACATGTATGTATCCACCATGTTTTGTTTGTTTCTTCACTTCACAACCAAGTGGTGGACACTTGATTGTTTTCATCTTTTGATTTGTGCATAACACTAATGTAAATTTTGGCATGCTTTTTTTCTGAGTCTCTGCTTTAACTTCTTTTGTGTATAGGCCTGAGTCTTGAATGCTAGGTTCTATTAGTACTTTTACATATTTTGAGAAGGAAACAAACTATTGTCTATAAAAGTTGCATCGTTTTAAATTCTCACAAGCAATAGGCAAGGACTCTGACTTTTCCACATTTTCCCCCAGGAATCATCATCAACATTTAAAAAAAACAAAAACAAACAAAAAAAACCTCTGCCATCATTTTTGATGTGGAGTGGTCTCGTGGTGGCCATGACTTATGTTGCCCTAAAGATTAACACTGTTGAGCCTGTTTTCCTATGCTCACTGGCATTTGTCTATCATCTTCAGAAAAAGATCTTTTCAAATCTTTAGCCTATTTTTAGATTGGGTTGGTCTTTTAGAATTTTAAAAGTTCCCTATTTTAGCGGTTCTTATATACATACTGAATATTAGATTATTACCAGAAATGTAATGTACAATCATTCTCTCCCATTTTATAGGTTGTCTTTTATTTGATTGACATTTTGATGCCAACTTTTAAAGTTGGTGGAGTTCAAATTAGATGATTCTGGTCATACCTTGAAGGGAGCATTTGGATTCTGCCCCACCCTTTCCTTCATGGCCTCTGTGAGGTGAGCAAGTTTGTCTCCCCAAACTCTCTGCTGTGATGTTCTGCCTTGTCACAAGCCCCAAAGCAACACAGCCAGCTGAATGTGGTCTGATCTTTGAAGTATCACTTGAGTCAAACGTTTCTTCTTTATAAGGTGGTTGTCTCAGGTTTGTTATCACAGTGACAGAAAGTAGCCCTAACAAAATACTCATCTGAGAAACCGCCACTGTGTCAGAGTCATGAAGCTTTATTTCTATCCCTTAAGAGTTGTATATCTCAGCCGGGTGGCGCACGACTTTCATCCTAGTGCTCCGGAGGCAGAAGCAGGCGGATCTCTGTGAGTTTGAGGCCAGCCCGGTCTACAAGATCTAGTTCCAGGACAGGTTCCAAAGCTACACAGAGAAATTCTGTCTTGAAACCCCGCCCCCCCCCAAAAAAGTTGTATATCTCTTATATTTATGCTTGAGCTAATTTTTAAATGTTTATTTTTACTATTTTTCATTCTATGTCTGTGTGTGAGTCTGCACATGTGAGCACAGGTACTGGAGGAGGCCAGACGTGTTGGACCCCCCACCCCAGCCAAGGCTGCAGGAGAAGGTGAGCTGCCAGATGTGACTGGGTCCTTTGCAAGAGTGATGTGCACTTTTCGGTGCTGAACATCTCTCTAGCCCTTTGAGCTAATTTTGTTTGTTTGTTTGTTTTTTGTTTTCTTCAAGACAGGGTTTCCTTGTGTAGCTCTGGATGGCCTGGAACTTGACTTGTAGACCAGGCTGGCCTCAAACTCAGAGATCCGCCTACCTCTGCCTCCCGACTTCTGGGATTAAAGGTGTGCGCCACCACCTCCTGGCTTTAGTGTTTGGATAGAGGCTCAGCTCCATCATTTGAGTATGGAAATCCAGCTGTCTCAGCACTAGCTGTTGCAGATTGCTCTCTCCACACTGAGTGGTTAGCTTCCTTGCCAAAATCAATTGACCATATCAACCAGACTCTTAGTTTTATATCATTGGTCTATATATCTATCCTGGTGTTGGCTGCACATTGTTGAGTGCTATAACTTTGTAATAACTTCTGAAATGAGGACTTTGCTGTCATTTTAGACTGCTTTTGCTGCCTGGGACTTCTTGCAGTTTGCTATGAATTCCAAAGGCTTTCTTTCTTTTCTTCTAAAGAACTGTCAGGTTGGAGTTGAAAATGTGGGGCTCAGTTCCATATCCTTAACAGTCTTATTTCCTGTTGCCACTCCTGCAACCATGCAATGTTCAGATCAGAATTGCACAGTGATGGTTGCATAAGGAATCTAGACACAAATGCAAGTACATGGAAGACTGAGCAGAGGTCAAATGCAAATACTATGTTTGATATTTAAAACAAAAAAACAAAAAACCCACTTTTTTGGGGGAGACAGCGTTTCTTTGTGTAGTCCCAACTGTCCTGGAACTTACTCTGTTGACCAGACTGGCCTTGAACTCTGGGATCCACCTACTTCTGCCTCCTGAGTGTTAGAATTAAATGCATATGCCACCAAAAAACTTGATTGGATGTTAACAGCAAGGGTTCCTAGGAGAGACAGCAATATCATGGCTCCCCACTGCTCAGCAAGTGGCTCTTCCTGACTCCTTGTCCCTGTATAGATTTTACAGCTGCTATTTCTCCTTCTTCATTTCTGTCTCTAGAAATGTCCCCCAAACACAGCCACATGTTTAAAATATTGTTGTATTTTTCTGAAATGTGTATGTATCTGTGTATGTATGATATCATTTCTAGAACCTCCAGAACACAATGTTGACAAAGGAGAGTCCCCTGTGCAGTGTGTGTGTGTGTGTATACCTGTGTGTGTATATATGTGTGTATATACCTGTGTGTGTATGTGTATACCTGTGTGTGTGTGCTAAGAAACCAGAAATCACTCTGCCTTATTCCTTTGAGACAAAGTCTCTCAGTCAACCTGGAATTAAGGGGGAGCCAGACATGCCTGGTTATTCTCACACCTGCCCCCCCCCACACACTGTCAGGGAGGTGATTATAGGCATGTGTGTGACCATGTCTGTCTTTTTACACTGGTGGTGAGGACACAGATTCAGATCCTCCTCTTGTGCAGCAGACACTCCTATCCACTGAGCTAGCTCCCCAGACACCAACTGTGCCCTTTTTGTAAACAAGATGTTAGAATACAGAAGGATACTCCCCTCTGGCTACCACCCAGGGGATCAAAGCAGAGTTGAGATTTAAAAATAGGCCCCTAGACTTTCAGTTCAACGCTGCCTTCTGAGCAGCAACACAGGATTTCCCTTTGAATATTGAGTCCTATGGTTCACAAATTGATTTGTGTGTATGTGTGTGTGTGTGTGTGTGTGCATGTGTATGCAGACATGTGGAGGCCAGAGATTGGCATTGGGCGTCTTCTTGTACCTCTCTCCATCTTATTTTCTGAGACAACATCTCTCATTGAACATCGAGCAGATGGTTTCAGAAAGACTGCTTGTCTCTGCCCCACTCCCCTAGCACTGAGGCTACTGATGTGCACTGCAAGACTCAGCTTTACCTGAGGTCTGGGGCCTGAACTCAGGGCACAGCAAGCACTTTATCCTCCAACCTATTTCTCCAACCCTACAAAGCATGTTTTAATGTGAGCAATATATATATATATATATATATATATATATATATATATATATATATATATATATGTTATGCATGTTCATGTGTATGTACCTGTGTGTGGATATGTGTGTGTGCACAAGCCTGTGTATGGGTATATGTGTTGAGGGGATGTATGTGTGTGTGTGTGTGTGTATATATATATAAGCCTGCCTATGGGTGTGTGTGTGTGTGTGCGCGCATGTGTGTGATGTGGGATTCCCTTCTGTACATGTGTTGCTTTTATTGGTTAATGAATAAAGAACTTGCTTTGGCCTGTGACAGAGCAGAATAGACCTAGGCGGAAAAACTAAACTGAATGCTGGGAGAAAGTAGGCGGAGTCAGTGAGATGCCATGTAGCTGTTGCAGAAGACGGACATTCTGGAATCTTGCTGCTAAGCCACAGCATGGGTCGATACATAGATTAATAGAAATGGGCTAATTTAAGATATATGAGCTAGCTAGAAATATGCATAAGCTAAAAAGTCAAGCTGTGATTTGATTAGTACATTTTCTGAATGATTATTTCAGGTCTGGGCAGCTGGGAAACGAACAAGTAGTCTCTGTCAACATGCATGTGTGTATGCACAAGCCTATCTATGGCCATGTGTATGTGCACCAGCCTGTGTGTGGGCATGTGTGTGTACCAGTCTGTGTGTAGGCGTGTGTGTGTGTACCAGGCTGTGTATGAGCGTGTGTGTGAGCACCAGCCTGTGTGTAGGCATGTGTGTGTGCACCAGCCTGTGTGTGGGCATGTGTGTGTGCACCAGCCTGTGTGTAGGCATGTGTGTATGCACCAGCCTGTGTGGGGGCATGTGTGTGTGCACCAGCCTGTGTGGGGGCATGTGTGTGAGCACCAGCCTGTGTGGGGGCATGTGTGTGTGCACCAGTCTGTGTGTGGGCATGTGTGTGTGCACCAGCCTGTGTGTGGGCATGTGTGTGTGCACCAGCCTGTGTGGGGGCATGTGTGTGTGCACCAGCCTGTGTGTGGGCATGTGTGTGTGCACCAGCCTGTGTGGGGGCATGTGTGTGAGCACCAGCCTGTGTGTGGGCATGTGTGTGTGCACCAGCCTGTGTGGGGGCATGTGTGTGAGCACCAGCCTGTGTGTGGGCATGTGTGTGTGCACCAGCCTGTGTGGGGGCATGTGTGTGAGCACCAGCCTGTGTGGGGGCATGTGTGTGTGCACCAGCCTGTGTGGGGGCATGTGTGTGAGCACCAGCCTGTGTGGGGGCATGTGTGTGGAGGCCTACAGCTGATGACAGAGTCTTCCTCAATCACTTTCTGCCTTCTTCATTAAGGTAGGTTCTCTTAGTTGAACCCAGAGCTTGCTGGTGTCATTTTACCCCAGTGATTTCCTCTTTTTATTTTCAGAATCCAGAAACTGCAGACAGGTTACCAGGCCTAGCAGGCATCTGTGTGGGTGCTGAGGATCTGAACCCTAGTCTTTCCCTTCGTGCAGAGAACACATCACCCACTGAGCTGTCTTCTTAGCTTCTAGGAAGTCATCTTGAGGAATGGATCTGAGCCTCCATCACAGGCTCTCTTGCTGGTCATTCCAATGCCAGGATCTTGGGTATCCCCGACACATACATGTTTAGTGAGTTCTCCCAGCTACGGTCACATCTGTACCACCAGTGCCATTTACTAAAGCTCAAAGAGGCAAAGTGAACACACACACACAGACACAAACAGACACACACAGAGAGACATGCATAGACATTCATACACAGAGACAGACACACTCACAGACACACACACACACGCACGCACGCACGCACACCTTACCTCCTTGGCAAATAGCAGGACTTGAACACAAATCTCTTCCACTTGCTAGCCTGGTAGCAATGACAGCATCCCTGCCTCTAACGCTGGGAGAGAAGCCTGTTTGGCAAAGCATGTGGTATCCAGTCTGGGTTGGCTCAGCAGGTCACAGTGGAAATCTGAGAGGAGGAGCTTTGGGAGGAGGAGCAGCAGTGGTGGCTCAGTATTGGCTATAGGCTGGGCTATCTTTATCCATCCTTCAGGACATTGAGGAGCCTCCCACAGGCAGGAGCTATAGACCCTGCAAGATCTCCTTAGAAAACCAGAAATCTTTAATAATTAAATTAATTAATTAATTAATAAAAAAATAAAAAATAAATAAAATAAAATATTGAAGTATTACATACTTAAAAAAAAAAAAGAAAACCTGAAACAAGAAATATTTTTGTAGCCCTCACCTTCCCGCACAAGGATCTGGGCAGAGCATACAGTGCTGTGTGTCAACAGAACTGCAGGGCTTGTCCTGGACCCTCTGTCGCTGTATTTCTGGCCCTGTTGTATCATGCACCAGAAACACATTAATACAGAGTCTGGGAACATCAGGAGGAGATCATGGTACTGTGATCATTAGGGTCCCCCATAATTATCCTGGTGTGTGGGGATGCCTGAAAGAGGCCATGGAGAATGGCAAATTACATTGACTTTGTTCACCTTTTCAGGTAGTAGCATGGGTGTAGCTGTTTGGAATCATGTTGAGAAAGATCCTGCAGATTCATCTGGCACACTGAGTATGTGGGCTACATGAGGATTTTAGTGCCCATCACAGAGACAGTTTGCGGGAGAGTGACCATGGCACCCACATCAGGTCCACAGAGAGAGGAAATGGGGCTGCAGTGAGGACAGGACCCGTAAGCTCCGTCACAGAGCCCAGACCTCCTGCCCCCAGCCCAGCACTCTGGAACACCCTAGGCCTCTTCCAGGGACCGTCCGGCTCCACAGCTATGGCTCTGTCCACGCCGGGAGCATAGGATAATGTAGTGTTACATATTGCATGAGGCAGCCCACTGCTGAAGCGCATCAGCGATTCTTGCTTACAGGCAGCCCCACCTCTGAGCTCCATGCTCAGGCAATCTCCTAACTTGACTTAGTGGATCGATAGGCACCTCGGGGAGGGCTGGAGGGATCCATGCAGGTCCACGGCTGAGGTGAGACCAGGAAGAATAGCTCATAGGCACTCTCATCGGAAGTTACCGCAGCCAGGCGCTGGGGGTGGTGAAGGACAGTTGTGTGTCATGTCACGACGAGGCCAGTCAGGCAAATGTGATGTCCCATCGTTCCTGCTCCTGGTGGCTGTGCCCCTTTCCTTCTGCTTCATAGTTAGTCCACATGGCCTGCCTTGCCTTGTGACACCACCCCTGCCGGCAACCTCAACCCTGTCAGCTCTGCATCCTCTGTTTCCCGGTGCTACCAGCTTTGCTTGGGTGACCTCCGATGAACACCTGTCGTGACCATCCCCATTTGGCAAACAGGCACTGCCCAAGTTCTCATGGGCATCCTGGCCTGCAGGCTCATGGAGACAGTTCGTCTCTATGTCTTGCCTGATCACATCCCCCAAGGTTGCATTCACCTTCACCGTGGCCTGTTTGGATGAAAGAAGGTGTGGATGTTCATCAAGGCAACTAGGGGCCCCCAGAATACCAATTTCTACTTGCAGAAGCTCCAACCAGCTCTGCCATGGCTTGGCTGGCCAAGAAGGACAGTGGTGGCTCAAGCCTGGCAGAGGGCATTGACAGGAATGGGGGTTCCTTCTCCTTCTTCTTCATGGACTTGTGTCTGCCCTCCCAAGTCCTCTGAGTTGGCCATTTCAGGAGACGCTCTCTGAGCTTCTCATTCAGAGGAAGGGTGTTGGCATTTGTATCCCAAGTAGGCAATGAAATGAAGTCAGGACATGGAAGGGGGCCTGCATCTCATCAGTGTTCTGCTGGGGCCTGCCAGCTGTAGCCAGGTCATACAGTTATCCCACGGGGGAGACTGGTCTCCTGTCTCCTGCAACCGCCCTGAGTATTTTCTGTCTTAGAGCCTGGAAAGCCCTGTTCTCTTCCTAACTCCCACCCTGCTTTGGAGCGTCTCAGCTGGATCTGGCCCTAATTTAGGGGCAGGCTGACTCCCATCCACCTGCCTGTCGGGCAGGATCCCCGGGAACTCTAACTCACTGGACTGGAGAATCAAGGCTAGCTCCTGCCCTGCCTCTCTTTTGTGACAGGGGGACACATCAGATCACCGCCTGATTTCCGTCAGCACTGTCTCTCAGAGGGTCCCCAGGGGTCTGTGGGGACAGACTGGCCCCTGGCCCAGCCCATGGAAGGTGCAGTCTCTCTATTGCTCTCCTGTCTCCAGATAGGATCATCATCAATAAAAGTGTCTCCATATTTCATTAAAGTGAATTACCGATGGTTTGTCTGGGGGTGGCAAAGTGCTGGAAGCCGACAGGCAGAAGCTTCCCAGGAGCGCACAGCCAGCTCTAGGCCTCAGGGGAGCAGCCAGACACCAGGCTGGGAGCTGGCGCTGGAGATTCCAGGATCCCCACACCTTGGAAGGAGCCTAGTCATAGGGAATGGCTTGTTCCTAGCTGTTCCAGGCTAGCTCACCCAATCATAAGTTAGCCCAGTCTGGCTCCACTCACTGGTCAGATGAGGTGTCTGGTGCCAGCTGTATGTCTCACAGGGCTATGAGTGAGCACCCGTGGGTGGAATGTCATTTCTCCAGTGTCCCAGGCATGGAGACAGTGGGGTGCTGGGCACAATCGGTGTCCTAGGGCCTGGCTGGTTTCCAGGAGGTGACCTATTCTACGCCACACGCTGCATCGTTAGCTGGAACTTCCGTAGTGTAATGACAGCATCCTGCCAAGGACCAGTTAATAGGTTCAAGGGAAGTAACGACTGGGAGCTGCACTGCCCAGAGCTGGAACACAGGGCAGACTTCTTCTACCCACCCCCTAGAGCCTAGTGCTGGGGCTTCAGAACCTCTGATCCCCAAGCCTGTGGACCTGTCTCCAGGATGGACACAGGAATCTCAAAGCACAGGACAACAGACATCGGGGCTATGGGAGTTCAGAGAGGACCTCACCCACCCCAGAGTTGTCCTTCACAGCTCCTCCATAAAGGATGGCTCTTCAGCACCCCCAGTGGGGCAGACCCCTCTCCCCAATACTAGATGTGAGCACTCTTAATCCTCCTTTATCCCTGGGATGGGATTGGACTTTCCTGTCTCTCTTGCCTCCTATCTGTCTGAGGCTCAGATCTGAGGTCCCCTCTCCCTCTGCTGCCTTTCGTCCTAACCCCTGTGCTAATGGGCCACATCCATTAGGGCTGATGACAGGAACTGCCACCAATGAAATGTCCTTTGATCTCTCCGCAGCAGAAAAAAGAAAGGTCAGGAAGAGGAGGTGACCTTTCCTGGCAGCCAGTGTTGACTGGCTCTGAGTCCGTAGACCAGGGTGTTGCCAGCAAGGGGCAGGAGAATCGAGCCTTCCAGGGATAGGGAGGGGCCTGTACCTACAAGACATTCCTCAGAGAAAGGGCATAGGCTCAGAGTGTCATCATCCTGAGGGCCCACTCTACCCCAATACAACTAAATCAATCCCAAGGAGGGTGAGAATTATTTGTTTTCAAAACTTCCCTGCAACTCCATCCTCCCTAAGAGGGATGCCTCTCTTCAGGAGTGGTCTGAGGTGAACACCCTGCACTAACGTGTCCTTGGACCCCTCCCTTTCTACTATTAAGGGTTGCCTCTGGTCATTCTTTTCAGAGAGTTCTTCGGAAGTCCCACCACAGAATCTTTCTGGGGAAATCTAAGGTCTTGCCTCTTCTAACATAGCCTGCATCTGAAGAACATTAGGCAGCTGGGCTGGCCTGAAGGGTCCAGACTATGAGCCCCGGGATGCACCAGGTCATAGCATCTGTTCTCTTTCCAGGGCAGGTGCCCCTGAGCAGTTCAGCGTCCAGGCTGCCTCTGCCGGGCTTACCTGGGATTTTCCTGTGGATGCAGATCAGACAGTGCTTAAGCTCTGAATCTGAGCTGCTGTCCCCACCAAGTGGGCGGAGGGACACTATCTTAAAGTGTCCTTAACTTCTGTCTTATCGAGGATAATGTGTAAGCAGAGACTGCTCTTTCATTCCCGGCTGCACAGACCCCAAAGATCACACAGAAACTATATTATTACAACACTGCTTGGCCAATAATAGCTTAGGCCTATTCCCGGTTAACTCTTATATCTTAAATTAACCCATTTCTATTAATCTGTGTATTGCCATGAGGTTGTGGTAAAGGTTCTTGGCATCTTTCTCCTTTGGCTGCTACATGGCCTCTCCTTGACTCTGCCTACTCTCTCTATATATATATATCACTTTTAGTCTGGTTATATTCTGCCCTGCCATAGGCCAAAGCAGCTTCATTCATTAACCAATAAGAGCAACACATATACAGAAGGATCTCCCACATCAATAGCGTCTTTGGGGGCTAGTAACTGAACAAGAGGACGTACAACTGGAGCCTCTTTGTGGGCCATAGCATCCCTTGAGTATGGCCTGCTAATCTCACAAGCAGCAACCAGTAGACCAGTGAGCGAAGAGAGACTTGGCCTCCAAATGGTCCTCTGATTCCTAAATGGTCTGGACAGTGGTCTCTCCCTCTTTCCCAACAGTGTGGATTTTAAGTCATGATTCAGTGCTAGGTCACTCACAAGATGCTCCAGGCCCACCCTGCCGAGAGCCTCCAGATCCCTGAAGTAATGAGGCCAGACTCAGGAGTGGCCCCAGGACATGCCTGAAGTGTTCACAACCTGCCTCAAATGTGTGCCCAGCATCTCCTGGACCTGTGAACATTACTCATCCTGGTCCAGACGATGCCGGACATGGGTCTCTATGAGAATAGGTCAGATAGACAAAAAGACAATCAGTGTTAGCAGAAGAGGGAAATGGTGGAGCAGAAAATAGAACCCTGGAAACCAAGATGAGTGTGGAGGCCAAGGAGTGGAATGAAAGAGAGCAGAGAAGAGAAAGAGGGGCGGTGGCAGAGACATGGCAGACATGAGTGAGCTGGGCTCCATCGCAGAGTCACAGGAGGTATGGGGAGAAGGGGTAGATGTGGGTGGGCTGGGGGTAGATGGCATTGGGTCTACTTTCTAGGACATTTGGGATCCATCACTGTCAGTCACTGAGCAGTTAGAGAGCCTGGACTGGTGACTTGGATTATGGTTTGGGAGCTTCTTAGTCACTTATTTCGGTTCAGGAATGGAGGGGTCTTAGAGGTCAAATCTGAGTCTCTTTGGGACAGCACTGTGGTTAGAGGGAACAGAGTTCCAAAGCTAACGTTGGGAATGTGACCATGAGGAGGCCATGGGGTACAGTCATTGGGCAGACAAGAAGACTCCAAGCTGCTGGCCGTGATCTCAGAGCTCTGCTTTGGAAGGATTGGCCTGTCATACGAGTGACCCCTGTCACCCTCCAGTTAGACAAGGCTACTAACCACGAGCATGTGTTCACAGAGACTGGTGGACCTGCGGGATAGGTCTGAGGTTTGTGGGAAGGAGGCAAGCGTGAAAGCTGGGCCAGGGCTAATGGGTGTGCTAAAAAACTGAAATATAACATAGTAAAACCCCCATCAGCAACTTGGTCTCCTCAGGTTCCTGGGTGAAGCTTTTTCGGTACTCATCCAGCCTTAAGCCTACAAGCACTATAGACAGCTGGTTCAACTCAAACCCTGTGGACAGGGCCTAACCCGCCTCATTATTTCTGAAGAGAAAGTTGCTCACCATGTCAGCTTGGATTCTGGCACCTGGCCCTCGCTGTGTGAAACCCGGGGTCAGATGGTTTTGCCCACCGTAAGGTAGGGCATGGGATGCCCATCCCCTTAGGTCATTAAAGGCGGATCGCACATTAAAGTATGGCAGCTGGATGACCTCGGTGACCTGCGCACTGGGCCAATGCGAGCTGATGAACCGAGACTCAGAACACCTGCCTGATGCCACTGAGTGCAGTCAATGCCTTGGACTCCAGGAAAAGGGAGGCTCAGCAAAATGGGCAGTTCAGCCCCCACTGAGAGGCAGAAAGCATCCCGGGGGTGGGGGGCAAGCGCTGGCTATAAATGCCAAGGGGAGCATCGAGCAAGGCAAACTAATGGTCTTCGGTGGGCGAGGCAGACAGCTGGGAATCACAGGCGGACTTCCAGATCGATACTCGTGTGCTGATTTGCTGAAGAGGCTTTTATGAAGTTTAAGCAGAGTTCATTGTTAAATACTCTTATGTTCAAAGGATGTGGGCGGCCGTATTAATTCCTTTTTCTTTTACAGATCAATAATTACATTGCTTATTTGCTTAAAAGGCTCAGGTCGAGGCAGGGGTGAGGGAAGAGAGCTCAGGGGAGCATGGCTAAAGGTCCAGACTGCATCGTGTTGTGTTCGATGGTGACAAGGGAGTGACGGGTACCCCTTGGGGGACCCTCCTTGTTTAGAGTTCTCTTCAGCCCCCAGGCTTCCTTCTGGATTCAGCGCCATTCTCCCCAGGGCTCTACTCTTGGTACAGAACAGTAGGGTGACTCCTTCTAAAGGCGGCATGTCCTTCCAGCTCCATCCTTCTCTACAGTCTGCCCCAAGGGCCAGGTCAAAGAAGCCAGGAGAGGGCTGCACAGGAACTCAGGAGAGCACAAGAGCCTCTATGGGCTGGGTGGGTGCCAGTGCTGCCATTACAACAGGAGCAGTCAGGGACACAGGAATTTGTACCCGAAGCAGGTGTCACACGGGCAGGGAAGAAGAGAGGGCACTATGCTGCAAGCTTTTCTTAGCTTTGACTGTTAGCCTTGATAGGTGTTCTTAGATACCAGGAAACAGGCGTGTGAGCGCATGGCGTGGATTAGGGAGACTCCAGGGCTTCTAGTGGGGCCTTGTGTGCTGCTGATTCCAATACTCTCTGACTTTCTAGTAAGGTGCTTTCATGTCTAGGAAGCCAGGTGGTCTTCTTGGTGGGCCTGTGAGGTGGGAGGCCCCAGGCCTGGGGCTTCTCGTCCCTAACCTGGACCTAGGATCCTGAGCTATGCCCACTTGGTCAGCTTGTAAAAGGCTCAGCTGGAGGACTCTGGTCACCTCATTTCATCCATACTCAGAGATCACACAGGACCCATTTTAAAAAGCAGAAAGAGAAAGGATAGCAAGTCATATTAATTTCTCTTGTGAAGACGGTATTTTCCTGTTCAGGCTTGTAGCTGCGGATGGCTTGTGTGGGGCAGTCACATGGGAGCTCAGTGGTAAAAAGTGAATATTAGATTAATATTCTCTGCAGTGGACATGGTACCACAATGTGGTGATACATAAGTCATACATCTTCAGCTTCACATGGACCGTAGAATCTGTCACTGCGAGTACTGCTCTACTTGAGAACTAGTTTACAAACTCTCATTGAAAAATGGTGTCTCCTGAGTGGCTTCTGAGCCATCCCTCCAATCCTGTCCACACACCGCTAGGAGGCTGTTATCGTATCGTCCCTGATCAGGAAATGAAAAGGTATATTATAGATCATTAAGAGGATAACGGAATTTGACAAATCTTGATCCAGAGGTGGAAAGTAGATGTAATAACTTAATCTACGGGTTTGGGTGGGGGAGTCATCCTTCAAGCACAATGAGAGGCAGAGCTCCCCTCCCTCGTGAGGCTGGGCCTGGGGAAGGGGTGCAGCAGCTCCTCTGAACCAGAACGCTTTGCCGTCCCAGATGGGAGGCAGGAGCAGGTATCTGGGGGCAGTAGCCTCCAGACGGCTGCCTCACTGCCTCAGCTACAAACAAGGTACCACAAGGCACAGGGCCAAACAGAAGCATGGCCTTTGCCCCCCTCTGGACAGGAGACAGCAAATGGCCATTCTTGAACAATGTCCTCAAGAGTAAGACTTGATGCATTCACCAGGTGCCTCCCAGGTGTGGTGCATGAGACCCTAGGATGACCCCGGTGACTGCACCACGCAGGCCTTGTAAAGGGGTCAGGAACAAGGCCTAGGTTAGACGCATGATGCTAGGGTCCCAGATTTGCTGTCAAGGCACGGGCATTTTTACCTTAGACATCTAGTAGGTGTGCAAAAAGCAGTTGTCTGTCTCCCTCCCAGTGTGTGCTGCACACCCCACCAATAGTAGCTGTCTCTCCAGTTTCTTTTCTTTTTCCTTCCTTCCTTCTTCCCTTCCTTCCTTCCTTCCTTCCTTCCTTCCTTCCTTCCTTCCTTCCTTCCTTCCTTCTTTCCTTCCTTTTTGTATTTTTGTTTTTAGAGACAGGGCTTCTCTATGTATCTCTGGCTGTCCTGGAACTTACTCTGTAGACCAGGCTGGCCTCAAACTCACAGAGATCCACCTGTTTCTGCCTCCCTGAATGCTAGGATTAAAGGTATATACCACCACTGCCCAGCTGTCTTTTCAGTTTCTTACCTACAAGTCTTGATATGGCACAGGTTTTCCTGTCTCCCATAGCCCATGCACTGGCATTCCTGTGGCTTATACCTCCAAACATCCCCATGACTGTTACACACTTCTCTGTAATCTCTGTCCTAACCCATGCAAGGGGCCTATGCTGTTCTCACCCATCTACCTGCCCTAAGCCCTTGTCTGTCTTCTCTGAAGGGCCTTGAGGGTTTTTCTGTTAGAGCCCCCAGTGCCCACCATTTCTCCTTCTTGGCCTCCTCTCCAGCCAAATCATGCTCTCCTTTGGTGTCCCCACACTTCCGGTGTCCCTACTCCACAGGTCTCGCTCAAATCTCTACTACGTGACCCTAGTGAGGATTGTTCATGGCTGCATGGCTCCCCATCCCTGCACGTTTCTCTTCAGTCTCCACTGATGAGCTGTTCCTCCATAGGGCAGCCCTTGGGACTGTGTTCAGAGCCAGTGCTATGAGCTGAATATTTGCGACCCTTTCAGTTCTTAGCTCCCAATACTACCTGTTAGGGTAGTATTGCTCTTATCTACCTAGTGGGTAACATTGGGAGATGAGACACTCGGGGTGCAAATATCTCATGAGTGTGGAGGTCTCCAGAGTGGGGTCAGTGCCCCTATAAGAAGAGACATAAGGCAGACTGTTCACCTACCATGTGAGGATACCACAGAAGACAATTTCTCTATCTATCAGAAAGTGCCCTCACCCGAACGTCACAGTTCCGACTTCCAGTCCGAGACCAGTGAGATGAACTTGCTGTTGACCCCTCCAGCTGTGGTAGCTCGTTATGGCAGCTCAGCAGATGCAGACAGCTCAGAGCAGTGCCCTCGACAGTCACCAGACAGATGGGTAGAGGAGAATGTGAGCCGGCGGCACAGGTGCAGTCTCGGGTGTGAGCCGTGGGTGGCAGGGGTCACAGTCTGATTTGTTCTTTATCCTTCTTATTTATTATTTATTCTTCAGCCCCGGAGAAACTCCCATGCTAGATGTGGAACAGTCAAAAGGAGCAGAACCTTCTATGGCCCAGGCTTAAGGTGTTGGCATGCCGGGGGAGCCTCTCCAGAGCCCAAGTGGCCTATTCCAGACGGAGGGAAGGGATTCACTGAGCAGCGGGCACCAAGGGTGAGATCCTGAAGTTTCCAATTCTGAATAAGGTGTAAGTTCTCTTGACCCAGGCCCCTGGAATAACTTGTGCTGTTCTCAGTGTCTATCGGAGCACACTAAAATCAGACCAAGATGGCGTAGTGTGGAAATGCCCAGGCTCCAGAGTGCCCATGGCCTGGAAGGAACCAAGTGGACAGAGCCATCCTGCACCCCACCCCCCACGGCTCATATTCTCAGTCTAACTGCTAATAGCTCCAGGAGGGCAGAGTCTTTCTGAAGAACACCCTGTGTTTGGCTGTAATGTGTCCTTGGTATGCAAGAGCGCTGGATCCATTAGCCTCCAGCACACCGTCATGCTCTTGGAGCAATTGCTCCTTAAATAGAATTACTTCCTCCAATTACCCTCCACAGAGACAGGCCCCAGGATTTGGGAGATCAGTGCTGGGAGGCTAGAGTCAAATTAAATCAGGCCCTGGCTTATGAGAAGGCAGGCTGGTATGTGTGACTTGAGGGTAAATGGGAATCCCCAAGGCCTAGACCGGGCTACCCCTGTCGCCCCACCTAGCCCTTTGCTGTAGACTAAGCCTCAGCCAAGAGTGATGATACCAGATTACCAGATGAGCATGGACACTGCTTGCTTGGGTAGGAATGGCTGGAAGGTTCTTGAGAAACACAGGGAAAGGGGACCCTGACCAAATCACGTTCTGGTCCAAGTGGGGCTGAGTCTTCATGGTGTTGGATCCTATACCACTTTCCCTCTCTGACCGCATCGCCCTATACAGATAAAGTGGCTCAGTGCTAATGACAGCAATAAGACTCGTGTCAAACAAATACTCTCTTAAAGACACACATTCATTGCTTCGCTCAGTCTTTACAGCAGTCGTGTAAGTGAGCACCGTTCAAGTCAGACTTCTATTGCTATGGCCAAACACCGACAAAAGGTTACTTGCAGGAAGAAGGGGTTTATCTGGCTCATAAGCTCTAGTCATCAAGGGAGGCCAAGGCAGGAACTCAAGATTATAGCTTGAGAAACCCTAGAGGAACGCCGCTTACTGGCTTGCCTCCCTTGGCTTGCTCAGCTATTCCTTGAACAGCTAACACCTACCTGCTTAGGACTGGTACCACCCACAGTGGGCTAGCCCCTACTACATCAATAAGCAACAAGAAAATGCCCCACATAGGGGCCATCAGCCAATCCGATGGAGAAAGTTCCTCAACTGAAGCTCCTCCCTCTTCCCGGTTGTGTCAAGTTGACAACCATGATTAGCCACCTACCTCCATTTCACAGATGAGAACAACTAAGGCAGAGAAAGTCATTTAGTAGACTGCACACTAAATACCCTTGAGGCCCTGCTCTGGGCAATGGCTATGTAATAGTGACTGAGCGGGGTGCTGGCCTGCTGGAGTAGAGAGAGGCTGAACAGGGTTATCTAGGTAGACTTTACGACGGTAGGGTCCTCACAGAGAAGGATCCTCTCCATAAGAGGGGCTCTGACCTCAGGAGAAAAGGCCCCCAAAGAGACATCTGAGGAGCTGGAGAGGTGGATCAGAGGTTAAGGGCACTGACTGCTCTTCCAGAGGTCCTGAATTCAATTCCCAGCAGCCACATGATGGCTCATACCCATCTGTAATGAGATCTTGGTGCACGCTTCTGGCACGCACGCATGAAGGCAGAACACTGTATACATAATAAATAAATAAAAACAAAACAAAACAAAAACCATCTGAGAGGGAGAGGTGGTGAAGGGATGTGGGATGAAGGACCCAGCAGACACAGTTTGCCAAAGCCCAGCTTGGACTCCATGGCTGTGGTAAACCAGACAAGGAGAGCACCAAGGGCACCTGTTGCAGGAGATGGGAGTGAGCACAGGCAGGAGTCAGTGAGCAGGGACTAGCCGGGGTTGGAGTGAGGAGACTGGAGTTGGCCTGATGGTAGCAAATAGGCCAGACACCTATTCCAAAAGATTCAGCAGCTGCAGGAGGGGAAGAGGCTCTCAGACTCAGTGGCGAAAGAGGGCCCACAAGGGTGGCAGCTAAGGAATGGTGCTGAGAAACTCAAGGAAGAAGGTGTCCAGGTGAGGGAGGTACTGGGGAAAGAATGCAGAGGGTGAGCGATAGGGCACCCTTAGAGCGCTTGTGAGGGCAAGGACACACTGATGGAAGGCCTTGAGAGAGGTTTGTGTCTGAGCGACAAGCACAACACATGCGTGGAGGAGCTCTGGCTTATGAGCGTCAAGCGCTGTAGAAGTTCAGCTGCTATGTAGGATGCAGGCGTTGCGTGCCCAGTGGAGGATGGAGCCGGGGAGGGAGGCAGGATCACCAATCAAATGTAGCACTGACTGATGCAGGGACCATCAGAGCAGAGGAGTGATCTGGGGACAGGGTCAGGACTCACTGACTCCTAGTCAAGGTGATGGGTGGGGTGGGGGGGGATGAAATACAGAGGGGTGGGTAAGGAAGTCTCCTCCCCAAGGACCCATCTGCTGTAGCACTGGATTACAGACCTGGATCAGCTACACACTGTCCAGGCCCGATGCTTTCTGTAGGCAGCTACGCATACTGCCCTTCCTGTCCTCTGCCAGAGGAACCAAGGACACACACACGTCCCCCTGCTAAGTCTGACTTCTACCGAGTGGAGTCTGTGCATGTCCATCAGACCAGATGCTGCTCAGCTCTATCCCCTCCATCTCTGTACCCCACTGCACTTAGTAAATGGGGGCTGTTCAGAATGCCGGTTACACTAAATCAAATCCACCATGCATTTGGCATTTTCTTATCTTACTCCTGTTCAGAGGGGGGCTTGCCTCCACGTGGATCTGGTCCCATAATTCAGGCCGCTGCACTCTGTGGGCCTCAGAGGCGCACGCACGCTAGATTAGGATCGTGGTCAATATCTGTTTTATTGTCCTTCCACACCAGCGTGGCAGAGCGTGATCGATCACCCTCCCAGCTGCTGATAAGGAGCAGTCTCAGCTGGGTCAGACAAGCCCTCAGGCGCCAAGCAGGGCTTCATGACCTACCAGCTCCAGAGAGCCATTCTCTCAATGCTCCCTGCCCCCACTCTGCCCGGCGTATCCAGAAAGGGAAGGGATACTTTTGAGCAGCACTTGGTGGGTCCCCGCTGTCTGGTACTGGTATAGTGGAGCTGGTAGGATGGTGGATGCCACCCCTGGGGACTTCCTGAGTAGACAAGAGTGAATGCCCCCCCCCCAGTACCAGTGCTATCATGTGTCTCCTCTTATTGTTAGACCCCACACTCGGTCACCTCATCCAGAATCTTCCAGCCCATGAGTCACTGTCTCTAAGTATGGAGGGGTGCCAGGGAGTGGTACTTGTGTCATAGCCTCTTCGTCTTTGCTGCAGTTGGAGGAGATGGTCTGGCCTGGACCAAGGCAAGAGTGTCATGCTTTGCTCTGGTAGGGTGAACAGAGGTATAGTGAGCTTCCCAAGTCCCTACGGCAGGTGGAACTGTGGCTCAGATGGTCTGCCTGGTCTGGTAGCCATGACGACCGTGGGCAGGGTCCACGGGCACTGGATGCTGTGTTAGAATTCACGGCCACACCCTGTGTCATTCCGGTGGTCTGGTTTTGCCCTGTTGAGTGCTTCCAGTCCCGCTCTCTTCCTGGTGTGACCGCTGCATTTTCTTCTGACATGCCTCTTATTCTTGTGAGGCTACTGGGCTTACCCTGTGGCAAACAGTGTGCTAGGCTGGTTGGCCGGGAGCTGGTAATGCTGGCAATGCTCCCTATATTTTCTCAGTATCTGCCAGTGACAGAGCTGCAGAGCAGGTAGCCCAGCCAGGGATCTCCATTACTTCTTTAGGTAACTTCTAGAGAACGACATTTATAATCCCATTTCACAGATAAGGACACAAAGACTCGGGAGCTCCTGGCCCATTTATACCAGACTGTTTCTTTCTTCTACCATAAAAGGCATACTTCTACAGTGCCCCAATCATGTGGCCAGAGCAGAGTCAACACTGGTCCTGGGGGTCCTTACAAGCCAGCATGGTCTTCACCGTCCAGTTTGGGAGCCATTTGAAAGAGACTATGGATATGTGTGGCTCCTCATCTGCTCCTCGCGAGTCTTTCGCCAACCTCTGAATAAAGTAATGGATCCCATGGCCTTTTGCCTGCAAAACAGGCCGTCTCTGTGCAGGCAAGGCTTACCTGAGACCTGCATAGCTTTCCTCACGTGAACATTCAGATGTGCTGGCTGCTGGCTTTCAGCCCTCTGCAGGCTGACTGAAGGGACTAGCCTAAAGCAGCCTTAGCAAGACAATGGTCACCTGGCAGGGGGGGCTGGGACTGGGGTGTGGACTCTTCAAGCCACAGGATGACCCTGTAATGCTTTTTCTCCCTCCTTTGCAGGAAAAGACCCTTCTGGAGCTTACCAGAGACCTGGCCTCCCCACTTCTTGGTTCTGTCCCCTGTAGAGCCCCTCTTCTTACTCCCTGTCCTCTCTCAGCGCTGCTTCTCACGCAAGAACAATCACCCTCCATTAGTTGTCATAGCAACCAAGACAGGGCGCAGTCATTTTCTAGAAGGGGTCCTGTGCAAATTATGGCATTACACCAACTTATTGCCAATCTTTTTAATTAAAACATTTTGCTTTCAACTCTGCTAATGGCAGAGATCAGTAAACAGGGAGATTGAATTACTGATACTGAAGCTCCCCCCTCCCCCTTAACACGCTTAATTACTTGTGGGACCACAGTGATGTGGGGGAGGGGCTGCTGAGACTCAGGTAGGGCTGACCCAGGACGGCCACCCCCTAGAGGTAACCAAATGAAGCACAGGGCACGGAAAGAACATGTATTTTTAAAAATTAAACCCCTGGACATAATGAGCATCTAGAGTTATGGCCACAATTCAGTTTCCAGGAACTATGATGTCATACTGCTGACTATTCCGTTTTTATCGAATGAAACTGCCCATTTGACACCTGAGAGACAGGACCGGGTGTCCTGGCTGGGTGGCTGACCAAGGAGCCCTAGACTTCCATTTGCCCCAAAGGTCTGACCTCTTCTCTGTGGAACCCGAGGAAGAAGAACTATTGTTCTTACGGCCCTCCCCCAGGCAGTTAACATCCTCCAACAAAGCCCCAGGAGCGCTTCCCTCAGGGCTGCTAGAAGAAGCTACTCAGCAGGAAATGCCCTCAGATAGGACGGCTTTATTGAGGAAATGCAAAGGCCCTCAAAGAAGGGGCCTGAACGCAGCCGCGCTAGCCAAGGTCCTATGTATCATCTCCTCCAGGTCACCTAATGCTTAAATTAGGGGCTGTGTCTGTTTTCACAAGGAAACCTAATAAGTAAAACTGCTTCAAGTCTACGTGTGAGAGAGAGTGTGTGCATGAGCAAATGTGTGATGGAGGAGGGTCATCTTTCTATCTGTTGCTTTCATTGGTTAATTAATAAAGAAACTGCCTAGGCCCATTTGATAGGCCAACCCTTAGGTGGGTGGAGTAGACAGAACAGAATGCTGGGAGAAAGAAGCTGAGTCAGGCAGTCGCCATGATTCTCTCACTCCAGACAGATGCTGGTTGAGATCTTTCCTGGTAAGCCAGCTCGTGGGGCTACACTCATTATTAGAAATGGGTTAAAGCAAGATGTGAGAGCTAGCCAGTAAGAGGCTAGAGCTAATGGGCCAAGCAGTGTTTAAAAGAATACAGTTTCCGTGTAATTATTTCGGGTATAAAGCTAGCCGTGTGGGCGGCTGGGTGCCAGGAACTTAGCCTGCCACTCATCACTACAAATGTGTGGTTAAGTTTGTGTGCTGTGTGTACAAATGCACATTTGTGTGAGTATGTATAAGTTAATACGTATGGGTGTGCACATGAATGTGCGTGTCAGGTGAACATGAGTGATCATACTTCAGCTCTTTGCTCAGTCAGTGTTCCTGTCACAGAACAAAATCTGAGTCCTCCAGGAAAAAAAAAATGAAGCACACAAACCCAGATCATAGGATAAAAAAAATCCACCCAGAAAAATCTTAGAGCAAAGCCGTAAGAAAGCTGGCCCAGGGCTACAGCAGAATACAGGGCGGATAGAGCTAAGGGGAGAAAGAGAAGGATGCGGTAGCTATATTCGCCAACCAAACTCACTGGCTGTGTTTGCGCACATTTGGTGATAGAAGAAAAAACTCATACCTTTGTCACTTAGTGAACGCTTTAAGATCTCACAGATGGACAACAAACAAGGACAGGAAGGAAAGGAAAGGAAGTCTCATGGCAAGTGTGTTCTCCATTCACAGAGCAGTCACTGGGAACCAACTGTAGAGAGGGACTAACAGGGCTGGGGAATGATTGAGAGCATTGGTGGCTCCTGCAGAGGACCTGCATTCAGTTCCCAGCACTCGCTTGGCTGCTCCCAAACATCAGTAGTTCAAGTTCCAGAGGATCCAGTGCCCTCTTCTGGCCTCCTTGGGTTCCAGACACACACAGTACACAGACATACATGCAGGCAAACTCTCATAAAATAAAATGTTTTTTAAAAATTTAAAGAATTACTTACATAAAAGTATTCTTGGAAATTTATAAATGTTCTCTGAAATACAGGAAAATACAGCAAAACTTGTATAATAGCTTTAGTAAAAAGTTGCGTTTGGAGACAAGTGTATAGCTCTTCATTACGTGAACAAGAAAAATATATTTAAATATTTAAATTAATGAATAATCTTAAAAGAAACAAAAGCAGAAGTGGAGTCCAATGCCATTCTGGATTTTTAAAATGATACTGAAACAGGTGGGAACTCTGTCCAGAAACCTCAGGCGCCCTGGTGTTCTACTTTCTGTGCCCATCACAGCTGATTGCTGACCCAGAGCCAGTTATTTCTCTACACTGCATAGGGATCATGGCTGCTCCCTAAGGCCCTGTAGCTTACACACAGCCCAGGCTTTGTCAAAACAGTGACATTAACTCCACTTGCCTGTGTCCTGGACTCCTCATGAGAGAACAGAGCAAGGGAAAAAAAAGTTAAGGATGGCCATGCTCATGGTCAACCACAGAACTCTTGAAATGTGAGATTCAATTTGGAGCAGCGTGTTAGAAGTTCAGAGCAGATGATCGTTACTGTAGCTCCTTACCCATGAAACATGTTGGGTTGTTAATTACTTTTCTCAGCACTGTGACTGACAAGAAGCGACTTAAAGGAGAATGACTTGTGTTAGGAATATTTCCTAAGATGAGCTGCTCTGCCAGCACAAAGAAATCCAATCAGAACAGATAAAGCCAAATTAAAATGCCCATGTATAATAAATACTGCACTCTAGGGTGGCCGGGAGAGCATGGCAAAGGAGAGAGAGAGAGAGAGAGAAAGAGAGAGAGAGAGAGAGAGAGAGAGAGAGAGAGAGAGAGAGAAAGAGAGAGAGAGAGAGAGGTGTGTGTGTGTGTGTGTGTGTGTGTGTGTGTGTGTGTAACATAGAGGGCCAGGCCAGCTTGTTGTTGGGGTTTTTGTCCCGCCCAGTACCCCACAGCTGTTTAGCCCCAAAGAAAATTAAACAAAGGTCTCCATAAATTATAAGCTGATTGGCCCATTAGCTCTAGCCTCTCACTGGCTAACTCTCACATCTTGATTAACCCATTTCTCTGATCTATGCTAGCCATGTGGCTCAGTACCTTTTTCAGTGGAGCAGATCACATCCTGCTGTTTTGGTGGTCTGGGCAAGAGTGAGGAATCAACTTCCTCCTTCCCAGAATTTTCCTGTTTTCATTACATCATTTCTACTTCCTGTCTGGTTTCCCGCCTATATTTCCTGCCTGGCCAATCAGCATTTATTTAAAACATGATTGACAGAATATAGACAATTCTCCCCGCACCAGGGGGGGAATCCTCAAAAACCCAAAAAACACATGTTCTTCTTTCTGGCGCAAGCCTAAATAGCCTGGGGGAGTGGTCCTGACCCTCCCCAGGGAGGGGTTACCACTTAGCAGGCTGGGAGCTGGAGTCCAAGCCAGTGCAACTGCCAGTCCAGGGGCTTCCAATCATCCCAAGCTTCTTGGATATAGGGGTGTGGAGGACTGGGGTGACGCCCCCACCTTGATATTACATTCCAGACTCTTTGGATATAGAGATGTGACTTTTGACCAAACAACTTGTTTTGAAGCAAAGGCATTGGGTCTGGAAGTGGGACTGGGGTATAAAGCTTTAAGACCCCACCACTAACAATGACTTGTCTTTTCTGGGTAGACCCCACTATTCTGTAAGTTATACAACTACCCCCAAACAGTTTTACCAGCTGGGGACCAAGTATACAAACACATAATCCTATGGGGACTAATATCCAGATAGTAGCACTCAGCCATTGGTCCACACATGGTTATGGCTATTTTGATAATGCAAAACCCACTCAATTCAACTTCAAAAGTCCCCTTAGTCTCAATAAAGCTTAAAAGTCCAAAGTTCAAAGTCTCTTCCAAGACTCAGACAGTCACTTAACTTATAAACACTCATAAAAAACTAACTATATGCTTTCAATGTACAGTAGCACAGAATAAACGTTCTCCTGTCCCCAAATGTTGCATGAGGAGGATGGCCCTTTGTTTGTCCATCCCATCTGGTTAGCTTAGATCTAAAATAACAACACAGTTCTGTCTTCTCCGCCTACCTAAGTTCTGTCCTATCACGTCCAAAGCAGTTTCTCTATTCATTAGCCAATGAAAGCAACACATGAACAGAAGAACCTCCTACACCACCCAAAGAGAGGAATGGTGATGTAGCAAGGAAAGACTGCAGACAATAAAGACCGAGACCCAGCAGAGCAAACACCCTAACCCTGTTGCTCCATGTCCAGCATCCGGGGCATGTTGGTAGCATCATCTGGGTTCCAATGGGCGTGGCTAAGTCATGTCCCTTCCACACTAGAACCTGCGTGTACATGGCCTCACTCTTGTTCTGGCTCCTCTTGGTGCATGCAGTTTCCCTTGACATCTTCCTGGTAGCGCCAATATCCTGGAATCTCCCCTTTAACTTTGGCTTCATGCTACGGCCTTTCAGAATTCACTTGAAGGAAACCCAACACCGTCACACATTATCTGGCCTTAGAGAAACCTTGAACCTATCTTGAAACCTTGGTATAAGCCTGTGTGGCCCTGTAACTCACGTATGCAAAATCAGCGCTGCATGGATTATGGTTACACATCCTGCTGCCAGCTCAAGATATAGCCTGGATCCCCTGGGCCACACTTGTAGCAGCCTCTCTCCACCTTCCAGACTAACCTGGAAAAACAACTTCGTAGGCACCTATTTTCCAGGAGGGCACTGAGGAGGCTTTATCTTTTCAGGAATTTCTGACGAATGGATATTTTTTTTTTTACTTATTTATTTATTTTTATTCTTTTTTAATTAAAATTTCCACCTGCTCCCCATTTCCCATTTCCCTCCCCTCCTCCCAAATATTGCCCTCCCCCCACTTCCCTCCCCCTATCCCCACTCCTCTTCTCCTCCCCCCACTCCATTCCCCCTCCCTCTCACGAATGGATATTTTTGAGTGGATTCTCAGTTTTACACCCTGTAGCCTTTGAGAGGTAGAGTTTTGTCCTCAAGTCATACTGCTAAGTGTGGGTTTCTCTTTAGAGATGCTAGTCAGATCAGCTACACCCACTCTGTCCGCAGCCTTAAGAGCAGTCACGCTTCTTTCCCCACCAAACTGTACATTTCATAGTTTTCTCATCTGTTTTTGTTCCATCTTACTCCAACTCTTAGTTAAAAGCAGTGAGCAATAATGGTATGATCTCTTGAAATTTCTTCTGTGGGGCAAATCTGTATTATTTTGTTTAGTTAAGCCTTGCTTAAAATTTCAGGACATAACCGACACAAGAATATAGTATAAATAGAATCTAGCCTAATTTCTCTGGCATCCTTGTCCCCTCTCTGAAAGCTGCCTTCACTGCCTGCAGTTTTGTTTGTATTCTGGTCTTGTTTACTTCTGCTAGAATGACCCACCAAGCTTTGGCTACAGCATCCTCCCATACCCTCCTGAAAATTATATCCAACAGTTTAAAAGCATACGGTCAGGTTTCTGATGGGAATAAAATGACTCCACATCTTAGTACCAATTTTCTGCATTAGTTAATGTTTTGTAACTGTGACAAGATACCCAATACAGAGTATCTCAAGGGAGGAAGGGACTCTCTTTGGCTTGCTGTTTCGTGGCCGGGGAGGCACGGAGGCTGGAGCTCCATTTATGGCAGGAGCTTGTGGCACTGATCTTGGAAGATCAAAACGTGGAGAGATTGGTGCCAGAAGCTGAACTAGCCTATGCGTCCCCTAGTGACTTCCTCTAGCTAAGCCCTACTCCCTAAAGGTCCCAGTACTGCCCCAAACTGCTCCACTATTGGGGACCAAGGGCTTATACATGAGCCTGTGGGGGCATTTTGCACTCAGGTTATGATGTAATCCCGGGTTAGCACCCACCACATGGGTGCCAGGTGAAAGATGGTCCTAGAGGCTGGATCTTGCCCTCCCCTCCCCCTGGCCGTGCTCTGTCCCACACAGCAAAGGCTCTGTGAGAACAGGAAACAAGGCCACATCCTACGAACCCACCGCTCAAGTGTCTGCCACTGGCTTCCAAACCACACTTCATTCTTTCCCAACTATGAACCAATCTGGTTCCCTGGTTCCATGTTCAGGAAGTAGAATTTTCCTCCAAATAATCTGACCCTAAATGGCATCACCAGAATGTCTCTTGGAGTCCTCTGAGGAACAGAGATGAGCACTTGGCCTTCCCTCGAACTTCTTGGTAACCAGAGCATCTATGAAGTACCACCGCCAATCAGCTTCCCATTACTGCAAGAGACAGCTTCCCTTCAGGGAAAAAAGGTTTACTCTGGCTCACAGTTTCAGATGGCTTAGTCCATGGTTACTTGATCTTGCTGTCTTGGGCCTATAGTGAGTAGCACGCATTGCAGAACGTAGTGGAGGAAGCGTGTCCATTCCATGGTGGTAGGAAGTGACCCCCAAATGACCCAACTTCCTCCCGGTAGGCCCCACCTCTTAAGAACTTGATCCCTCCCTCCGTGCTACAGGCTCATGATCAACCCTTCAGCACACAGAGCAAGAGTGGAAATCATACTATTTCTCACCACATGTGTTACTTAGACAAATACGCCCCCTCCTTGTCCATCATCACCCCATGAAGAATGATGTCATGTCCACGATGGCAAAGCAGAATAACAGAGTGAACCATGACCCCCAGCCTGTGGTTGTTTGAATGGGAGTGGCCCCCATAGGCTCCCAGATTTGAGTGCTCGGTCAATAGGGAGTAGCACTACTTGACAGGGATTAAGTGGTATGACTTTGTTGGAGGGAGTGTGTCATTGGGGGTGGACTTTGGTGTTTAAAATGCTCAAGCCAATCCCAGTGTCTCTCTCTTTTCCTGCTGCCTGCAGATCCAGATGTAGAACTCCCATCTACTTCTCCAGCACCATATCTGCCTGCATGCCACTATGCTTCCAGCCATAACAATAACGGACTAAGCCTCTGAATGTAGGCAAGTCCCAGTTAAATGCTCATCTTTTCACAGCAATAGGACACTGACTAAGACACAGATTGTTGTTGTTGTTATTTTGTTTTTTTGAGACCGACTTTCTCTGTGGCTTTGAAGCCTGTCCTGGAACTCGCTCTTGTAGACCAGGCTGGCCTCAAATTCACAGAGATCTGCCTGCCTCTGCCTCCCAAGTGCTGGGATTAAAGGCGTGCGCCACCACCACCTGGTTTAACACAGTCTTATCATCAGCTGCTGACCTGGCCTTCCCCAGACACCCCAGGAACAGGATCACCCCTTCTCCTGGTTGATGCAGTCATGGTGTGTCACCTGCAGAATTCCCCCAGTATTCTTTGTGTCTCTGGAAGACATTCCTGCTGCATCAGTCTTACCTTCTAGGAACCCGAGGAGCTGGCAGCTGAATCATGAGTAGGGTTCGGCTCTCAGCAGAGCAGGACACTAAGAGAACTGCATTAACCTTGATCCATCCTTGCCTGGATTTTTTTACATTACTTTCCCACTGACTCAGGAGCAAATAGTCACAGTGAGTCACAAGTCCTGTCAGTTGTCCCTTCATAGGGCTGCCGACATGGAGACTGCTGGGAGGTGGGAGGTGGGGGAATCCTCCTCTCTTCCTTGATGTATGTGGGAACAGAGACCCTGACCATCAAGCCACAGGGAATTTCTCATCTGTCCACATTGTGTTTCCAAAGTGAAAGTTAATCAATATTGTAGACCCCATCCTCAGCTGAGCCACACGGGCAGCCTGGTAAAAGTAACCTTATTATACATACAGGAATCTGTTCACGGTCCTGTTGTTTAAGACTGGTTGTCATTGAAAGCTGTGGGGCAGCGGGGACTGCGGGGCTGTGGGGCTGCGGGGCTGCGGGGCTGCGGGGCTGCAGATGAGTCTGTAACAGTGTAAGAGTGTCAACCTCTGCTTAGCAGATGTGCACCCCTGCACATCTCAGCTCCCTCTCAGGCGACTAGCCCGCCCTAGCCTTTCCGGGGTCTCTGCTACACTCATACTGGGCACCTCAGGTGCCGCCAGGGCCAGATCTGCGCACAGCTCAGGAATGAGGGCGCCATGCACAACCCTTCTGTTTTGCACTCCAGGAGCGTCCTGATAGCTTCTGCTTGGTTTTGCAACCTAACCTAACCAAACCTGATTCCTGTATCTGGAAAATGACTGAGAACCCCTTCTGGACCAGGCACAAGTATCCCCAACTCCTGACTTGTGCTCTCTGAATTTAGGTGGCAAATGTTGGTCCTGAGAGTCCCAGTCACCTTCTAAAAAAGATTGCAGGGCTGTAACTATAGGCTCTGAGGACCTGGGAGAAGCCTGTATCTATCAGGGAGGGTCCTTTTCTACTGATGGCTCCAGCCACACCGTTTGTGACCACAGGACAGTGACTATTCCCTTCTCAAGCCTCTGTTCTTCCAGTATGATCCTGAGCTGGCAGAGGTACAAGTGTCAGAGACTGCCGGAGCTGCGGAGATACCCGGGCTCACACAGGCACGTGCTGCCTGAAGGGAGAGGGTGGTGGGGGCGGGGCTCCGGAGCTCAGGGCTCTATGAAGGATGGCCTGTTTGATTGCGCTGGGCTTCACTCTGCTCTGCTCTAGGGCAAATGCTGTCAAGAAATCCCAGGGGCATTTCATCTTGCTTAGAGTTGACCCAGGGCAATTGGAAGGGAGGTTGAACCCCTGCTTGGATAAGTGGCCCTCCCCCACCCATCAGCCTGTAGAGCCCAGGCTCACTGTGGGTAGGGTCTAGGGTCAATTGCAGGCTGCCCCTGTTGGGGTGCACAATGCTCACACCCTCAGCTCATGAGAGTAAAGATCAGGCTCAGGGCTCTCATGCAATTCAGCTCGAAGGCCCAACTAGAAGGCAGAGCAACAGGAGGGCACAGCGTCCGAGTTTTGAACTTCTATGAAGCACAGGACAAGAATAGTTCTCAGGAATGATTCTAGCTGTCAAGGGCAGGCTTGGGGACTCTCTCATGTCATCCTGAGCACCAGGAAGCCAGCTTCATGTGGCAGCCTCTGTTCACCTCAATCCTGGTTAGATATAACAGTGAGAGCCTGTTTGGAGCAGCCTGAGAAAAGATGAAGGCCACCATTGACCTGCATCGCCAACCCTCAAGCGTTCAGCTAGTAAGACTCTGGTCATTGTCACGAAACGAGTGAGGAAAACACCTTAAACTAAGGAAGGTTTATTCTGGGCTTACAGTCACAGAGGTTTGGGTTTGCGCTTAGTTTTAGCCCTGTCGTTCCAGACTTGAGATGAGGACAAACTCGATGAAATTATGTGGTGAAACAATGGGAGGGAGAGAGGGAGGAAAGGATGGGGAGGGGGGGAGGAGACAATGGAGAGAGGGGGGAGGAAAGGATGGGGAGAGAGGGAGGAGAGGATGGGGAGAGGGGGAGGAGAGGATGGGGGGGAGGGAAGTAAAATGAGGAGGGGGAGGGAAGGAGAGACAGAGAGGGAAGAAAGAAGGAAGAGAGAAAGAGAAGGAGAGGAAGGTAGAGAGAGAGAGAGGGAGAGAAAGGCTAGGGACAAAACACATACCACAGGGGCATGCCCCCGTGACCTACTTCCTCCAACTTGGCTCCGCCTTCTGTGAGCTCTCCCACTTCCTAATAGTTCACTCAATTATGAACCCATCAATAGACTGATGAGATCACAGCCCTTATGGTCTAATCACTTCTGAACACTGCTGCATTGGGAGCCAAGCTTTCAACACGAGTCTTTGGGGGACACTTCATATCTAAACCATAACAGGCACCGAAGTGCCTCCATTGGACCCACATCTATCTAATTCCTTGAATTATTTGCCTGCTGCTGCCTGCAGCCTCTCACCCGGGCACCCAGAGGAGAGCAGCTCTCCTCCCCTGCCCCCATCTGGCCCTGCCCTTCCCCAGCTAAGACCCTTCCTCCTTCCTTAGCCAGTAACAAAATCTTTGTGAACATAGACTCTGACTCTGTTGCATACAGTACATTAGCATGCATAAGTTTGTCGTGTGATGTATTATACATTTGTGGTGTGTATATGTTTGTTGTATGTGTGTATGTGATATAGTGTGTGTGTATGTAGGGTTTGTTATGTTGCATGTGTAGTTTGGAATAGAATATATGTTTCCATATGCATTTGGTATGTGTTATGTGTGCTGTGGATGTTAGCGTATTAATATGGTGTATGCATTTGTGTGCTTATATATGCATGTGAAGGTTAGAGTATATGTTTATGTGCAATATCTGTGTTCTGTATCTATGAGTATGTACTATGGAAAGTGGGTTGTGTATTATGTTGTGTGGTGTGTTTGTGTAGTATGTAAAGTATGTATATGTGTGTGAAGTATGTATAGAGTGTGAAGTGGAGGTGGTGTGTGTGATGTATATATTTGTGCAGTGTGTGTATATTTCTGTATGGTATATGCAGGCATTAATGATGTACATGTGTGATGTGTGTGTTGAGTTGTTTGTGTGTTTGTCTATGAATCTATGGTATATGTGCATATAGGAGGTACCATGTGTATGTGTGTGTGTGCATTGGAGACATGTGTGTAGTGATTGTAATATGTTTTGGGATGGGCCATGAGTTGTACGTGTATGTATAGGTTGGTTAATATATGTGTGTGGTATATGTGAAAGACGGCCATGAATATGTGTGGTTTGTATATGTGGAAGGGGTCATAGGTGTGAACGTGTGTGTGGTGATTCCATGTGACAATCCCTAAATGGAAGTCCCTTCCAGAGCAGCATGGGGGACTTGAGAGGCCAGCCCTGTTCTTGGGACACAGTATCTTTTGTCACTGGTTCTGGTCACTACAGAGAGAAGGAGCTCTGCCAAGCAATGGCGTGGATTAGATATGGAACTGAGGTTTACAGTCAGGCCCCAGTTGAGTAGAAATGGCTCAAGTCTCAGGCATATGCAGGTGCCACCTACAGGACCCATGCTTTCTGGAAATGCACATTCCTCCTCCGAAAGGGCAGGGACACTGGTGCAGAGCTATGTGGGCTCCATGAGGAGGTGGTCTCTTCTCTGCTTACCCTGGAAAGGGAAGTCAAGAGACATCACCCACCTTTCCAAACCATTCACCCTGAGGTTCATTGAAAGGAAAGGGCAGACCCAGCGAAGTTTACAGAAGAAAGTAAAGCCCAAGTCTGCTTGTAGGGTGTCATGGTAGTGTTTGTGTGATTTTTCTAAGCTCAGTGTTCATTCTCTCTGGCCTTGCACATATTCCAGAAGAATCCTGAGGCCCCGAGTCCTGGCCCACTGTTGACTGGCGCTCTCCCACCTGTGTGTGTGTGTGTGTGCTTTGAGTTATTGTATGCAAGTCTTGCTGTAGTATCTTAGGGTATACAGTGTGCATAAATTGTGTATATGTATGTGATGTATGTCCATGTATCTCATCATATAGATGTTTGGTGTGTTTATGGCAAATATATATTTGGTTTCTATATGCAAATCTTTTTAAAATTGATTTTTATTGAGCTCTACATTTTTCTCTGCTCCCCTTCCTGCCTCTCCCCTCCTCTCCAACTCTCTCCCATGGTCCCCATGCTCCCAATTTACTCAGGAGATCTTGTCTTTTACTACTTCCCATGTAGCTTAGTTCTATGTAAATATCTCTTATGTAACACGAGGGACAGCTTTTTGGGGTTTATGTCCTGCCCAGTTCCCACAGCCGGTAAACCTCCAAAGAAAATCACACAGAGAGTCTACATTAGGTTATAAATTTATTGGCCCATTAGCTCAGGCTTCTTATTCACTCTTGTAGATTATAGTAACCCATTGTTCTTATCTATGTTAGCCACATGGCTCAATACCTTTTTCAGCGGGGCAGGTCACATCCTGCTTCTTCGGTGATCTGGGAAGGACATGGGGAGGAAAGGGCTTCCTCCTTCCCAGCATTCTCCTGTTCTCATTGCACCACCTTTACTTCCTGTCTGGTTGTCCCATCTATACTTCCTGCCTGGCCAATCAGTGTTTATTTAAAACATGATTGACGGAATACAGACAATTCTCCCACACAACTCTTAGTCTCCTCGTTGTTGTCTAGGTTCTCTGGGATTCTGATTTGTAGGCTGTTTTTCTTTCCTTTATGTTTAAAAACCACTTATGAGTGAGTACATATGATAATTGTCTTTCTGGATCTGGGTTACCTCACTCAGTATGATGTTTTCTAGCTCCATCCATTTGTTTGCAAATTTCAAGATGTCATTTTTTTTCTGTGTATTACTCCATTGTGTAAATGTACCACATTTTCCTTATCCATTTTTCAGTCAAGGGGCATTTAGGTTGTTTCCAGGTTTGGGCTATGACAAACAATGCTGCTATGAACATAGTTGAGCACATGTCCTTACAGCACGATTGAGCATCCTTTGGATGTATACCCAAAAGCGGTATTACTGTGTCTTGAAGAAGGTTGTTCCCTAATTTTCTGAGAAATTGCTATACTGATATCCAAAGGGGCAGTACCAGCTTGCACTCCCACCAGCAATGCAGGAGTGTTCCCTTTACCTCACAACCTCTCCAGCATAAGTTGTCATCAGTGTTTTTGATCTTGGCCATTCTTACAAGTGTAAGATGGGATCTCAGAGTTGTTTTGATTTGCATTTCTCTGATGGCTAAGGATGTTGAATATTTCCTTAATTGTCTTTCAGCCATTTTAGATCCGTCTGTTGAGAGTTCTCTGTTTAGGTCTGTACTCTAATTTTATTAAATTATTTGTTCTTTTGATGACCAATTTCTTGAGTTCTTTGTATATTTTGGAGATTAGACCTCTGTCTGATGTGGGGTTACTGAAGATCTTTCCCATTCTCTAGGCTGTTGTTTTGTCTTATTGACCGTGTCCTTTGCTTTACAGAAGCTTTTCAGTTTCAGGATGTCACATTCATTAATTAATTGTTTCTCTCAGTGTCTTTGCTACTGAGGTTATATTTAGGAAGTGGTCTCCTGTCCCAATGCATTCAAGTGTACTTCTCTTGTATGAGGTTCAGTGTGGCTGGCTTTATGTTGAGGTCTTTGATCCATTTGGACTTGAGTTTTGTGCATGGTGATAGATATGGATCTATTTTCATTCTTCTACATGCTGATATCCATGATATTTTATGTCAGCACCATTTGTTAAATATGCTTTCTTTTTTCTATTTGATATTTCCGCTTCTATCAAAAATCAGGTGTTCGAAGGTGTGTGGATTAATATCCAGGTCTTCAATTAGGTTCCATTGGTCCTCCTGTCTGTTTTTATGCCAATACCAGGCTGTTTTCAGTACTGTAGCTCTGTAGTAGAGTTTGAAGTCAGGGATTGTGATGCCTCTAGATGTTCTTTTTATCGTACAGAATTGTTTTGGTGATCCTGGATGTTTTGCTTTTCCATACGAAGTTGAGTACCATTCTTTTGAGGTCTGTGAAGAATTTTGCTGGAATTTGATGGGCATTGCATTGAATCTGCTGATTGCTTTTGGTAATATTGCCATTCTTACTACGTTAATTCTACCCACCCAAGTGTCTATGTACCTGGTGTCTTCTTCAATTTCTTTCTTCAAAGATTTTAAAGTTCTTGTCATACAAGTTTTCCACTTGTTTGGTTAGAGTTACTCCAAGATATTTTACACTATTTGTGGCTATTGTGAAGGGTGATGTTTCTCTAATTTCTTTCTCAGCCCACTTATTATCTGTGTAAAAGAGGGCTACTGATTTTTTTTTGAGTTAATCTTGTATCCTGCTACATTACTGAAAGGGTTTATGAGTTATAGGAGTTCCTTGGTAGAATTTTTGGGGTTGCTTTTGTAAGCTATTATATTATCAGCAAATAGTGAGAGTTTGACTTTTTCTTATCTGATTTGTATCCCCTTGATCTCCTTTTGTTGTTTTATTGTTCTAGCTAGAACCTCAAGAACTATATTGAATACATAGGGAGATGGTGGACACCCTTGTCTTGTTTCTGATTTCAGTGGGATTGCTGTGAGTTTCTCTCCATTTAGTTTGATGTTGGCTACTGGCTTGATGTATATTGTCTTTATTATGTTTAGGTATGTTCCTTGTATCCCTCTCCAAGACCTTTATCATGAAGGGATGTTGTATTTTGCTGAAAGCTTTTTTGGCATCTAATGAGATGATCATGTGGTTTTTATTTTTCACTTTGTTTATATGGTAGATTATGTTGACAGATTTTTGTATGTTGAACCATCCCTGATCTCTGGGATGAAGCCAAGTTGATCATGGAGGAGGATGGTTCTGATGTGTTCTTGGATTTGATTTGCCAGTATTTTATTTAATATTTTTGCATCAATGTTCATGAGTGAGAATGGTCTATAATTCTCTTTCTTAGTAATGTCCTTATGTGGTCTGGGTATCAGGGTAATTGTAGCCTCTTAAAAAGAGTTTGGCAATGTTCCTTCTGTTTCTATTATTTGGAACAATTTGAGGAGTATTGGTATTAGTTCTTCTTCTTTTTTTATTTATTTATTTATTTTTTTTGGTTTTTTCAAGACAGGGTTTCTCTGTAGCTTTTGGTGCCTGTCCCGGAGCTAGCTCTTGTAGACCAGGCTGGCTTCGAACTCACAGAGATCTGCCTGCCTCTGCCTCCCAAGTGCTGGGATTAAAGGCGTGCGCCACCACCACCCGGCTATTAGTTCTTCTTTGAAAATCTTGTAGAATTCTGAGCTGAAACCATCTGGTACTGGGCTTACTTTGGTTTGGAGGTCCCAGACTCAGGTGCGCCTGGATCAGCAGAGGCCCTGGCTCAGACCTACTCCCTCAGAGATCTCAGACTCACTCCCAGATGCGCAGAGGTTTCTGGTTTCTGCCTACTCCCTCGGAGGTCCCAGACTAATTCCCAGACCCACAGAGGCCCTGGCTCAGGCCTGCTCCCTCAGAGATTCCAGACTCATGCCTGGACCTGCAGAGATCTCTGGTTCCTGCCTACTCTCTCGGAGTTCCCAGGTTTAGACCTAGTTCCTCGGATGTCCCAGACTCAGGCAGGGGTCCTGGCTCAAGTCTACTTCCTTGAAGGTCCCAGATTCATGCCCAGACCTGCAGAGGTCTCTGGCTCTGGCCCACTCGCTCAGCGGTTGCACCCCTGTACCTGCTCCTGTAGAGTTTGCTGTCTCGGGTCTGCTCTGGCTCAGGTTGCTGGCTCTGTCCCGCCTCTGCAAATCTCCCTGGTCTGGATCTGCTCTTGTTCCTGTGGGGCTCGCCATCTCAGGCCCACTCTGGTCTAGGTAGCTGGCTCAGACCAGCTCCCATGGAGCTCACCACCTCAGGCCTGCTCCAGCCTAGGTCACTGGCCCAGTCCTGCTTCCGCAAATGTTCCTGGTCTGGATCCATTCCTGCTCCCATGGAGTTCACCATTCCAGGCCTGCTTCAGTCCAGGTCAGTGACTCAGCCCCGCTCTTGTGGTGTTTGCTGCCTCAGGCCCGCTCTGTATATACAAATCTTACATGATATACATATATATGTGACATGTGTTAGTATATATGTAATGTATGTATGTATGTGTGTATGTGTGTGTGCACACATGGCTCTGTACTGAATATCTGTGACTAGTGGACTGTCCCTGTCAACACTGATTTCCACGCCCTTGCCTAGCCTCTCCTCTTGGCCTTGTGGCACTCATGATCATATACCTCTAGGGCATGTTGTCCAACACAGCCACCACAGGTCACCTATAGTTGATGCTTTTGAGATGTGCTGGTCCCAAATGGGACCAACACAGGCAGTGCAAATTATGTCTAAGGGGTTTGAAGGCGGTGGTGGTTTGAATAAAAATGGCCCCACAGGCCCATAGGGATCGGCACTATTAGAAGATGTAGCCTTGTTGAAGAAGGAAGTGTGTCACTAGAAATGGTGTGGCTTTGAGGTCTCTGAAGCTCAAGCCTGGCCAGTGTACCACTGTCACACCCTGCTGCCTATGGATCCAGATGTAGACATCTCAGAAACTTTTCCATGTCTGTCTGCACAGTGCCATGCTTACCACTGTGATAATAATGGACGAAACCTCCGAACTGTAAGCCAACCCCAATCAACTGTTTTCCTTTGTAAGAGTTGCCGTGTTCTTATTGTCTTTTCATAGCAATAAGACAAAGACTTTCTAAGAAAGGACATAAACATCTCAACTAGATTTGTGTTGATTTCATGATTTCTAAATGATAATTTGGCATAGCAGGTTAAACAAAATGTATCATTAAAGTCAGTGGCACCTGCTCTGGTGTTTCTTTTTAAGAAGTGGCACTAGGAAGGACAGGATTACTCCTTGGCTGGCATGCTGTTGGTTAAAGTGGATTGATCCAGCTGGTCTTCTCAGAGGGTTGGATCCTCCCATGCAAGCACATGAGTCCCTGAGCAGCCTGCATTCTTCAGTTCCACTTCTTTACTTAACCATGTTTTATTATCTCCCACAAGGCCATTTGATCAGTGAGGGTAGCCACATGACTGTACACCCCATGTCTGTCCCCTTGAGGAAACTGCATAACAAGTAGTAGAGACCAAGCATCCCTGCCACCCCAAGTCGCACTGTCTCCACGGAGATGAGGTGATGTGTTTATCTTAAATTGCTTGGGAATCAGCTTCAGAACACTGTGGAAGGACTATCAGAGCCTTTCCAGCCTCCCTGCTTGCATCGTCTCAGAAACCCCCAAAAGCCATATTAATATCTGCCTGCCACCATTGCAGATACACTCAAGAAAGCCCTTTGTCCAGGCCAAAATTGCTTCTGGAACTGTGTTCAGAGAAAAAAGCCTTGTTTTGTGGGAATCCTTCCTGATAGGTGAGCATCAGATCCTTGTGAGAAATGAGCAGGGTTCAAGGATTCATTCCCATGGTCTGAGCCAGAACAGGCCAAGCTGGGTCCTGTGTCCTCCCACTGGATGCCATTTCCAAAGAGGTGTGGGCTATTGGTATGGGAAGTCCTTCTGTATATGTGTTGCTTTTATTGGCTAATGAATAAAGAAGTTGATTTTGGCCAATAGCTTAACAGAGAATAACCAGGCCAGAAAGATAGATAGAGAGAGTAGGCGGAGTCAGGGAGAAGCCATGTAGCCCCACCAGAGACAGACACTGGATGGAAACTTGCCTGTAAGCCATAGCCACGTGGCAATACACAGATTAATAGAAATGGGTTAAATTAAGATATAAGAGGTAGCCAATAAGAAACTAGAGCTAATAGGCCAAGCAATGATTTAATTAAGACAGTTTCTATGTGGTTATTTCAGGGCCGAGCAGCCAGGAACAAACAAGCAGCCTTCTACTACAGACAAGCAGCCTCTTACTAAAAATTGGCACCCAACATGGGACGTGAACCCACGACCCTGAGATTAAGAGTCTCACGCTCTCCTATGGGCTATTTCCTGCTGCTATGGTTTATTGCAATATATATGATCTACATTATAAAAGCATGCCACTTATAGCGTACACTCATATATCAAAATGTTTATTATGAAACAGAAAGATACCAGGAGCAGACTTCTACACGTCGTTCTTCCTACATCTCTTGATGTAGTCAAATTGCCACCTTGAATAATTAACCCACCCATCTAGTCTTACATAAATACACTTTATGGGGACCACATAAACAATCCACTTAAGGATGCCTTTCTGAGGATGAGCCCCCATCATTACACAAACATGGCTGCAGTTAGATAAAAACAAAAAAGTGGCTTTTTAGAAATATAGAGATGACCAAAATTAATTTCTGAGTAGAAGGCACAAGCCTAATAGATTCTACAAAAACCCCCGACATAATTCGATAGCCTGCAACCTTAGTGAGAAGAATGGAGGGAGACACATATAGGTGAGTATGGACCCTAAGGCAACAGGATCGCAGGTCTGTGTGAACACAGAGGCGGAAGACTAAGAGCAGGACTCTCGCTGTGATCTGATATTGTCTTGGAGATAACTAATTAAGATCAAGGAGTGAAGCAGAGAAGAGGGGGAGACAGTGATCCTCATATGCATCTGTGAGGCTGGCTGCCAAGTAAATCCAACAGAATCAGCTAAAAGTAGGAAAATTCTATGGAGTAGCCACCAACACAAATAACACACAAAGATAAAGGGCTTTTCAATGCACAAACGGTGACTCAATACAGATATGATGGAATGAAGATTCCCATTCAGAGCAGCAATGACAATAGATGCGCAGGGCTGACATGAAGAAAGCTGGATGCTGCTATTGAAGGTCAATAAAGGGCTTGTGCCACAATAATAGAAGATATATTGTCACTATGATTACAGTAGTTTGATATTGCATAATAACTGGTGTGGCAGAGTCTACCACCAGGTTGCAGATGGAGCTTCAGAGTGAAATACACACAGTGGCATTGTGGCAACAGGGCAGCGATAGACAATTCAATAAATAGTGGTATTAAAAGACCAGACATATGAAAAAGCAAGGTTCCTTTTGATAGAATAAAGCTTTTTTGTTCTCAATCAATACCAGACATAGAGGCAATTTAAGCATACAATATAAAACCATAAAATTACTAGAAGTAAGCACAATTTTTTAAAAAGGGGAGACCTTTCTTATTTGTTTAAATAAACATTTAAAAGCTTAGGTACAGTAAAACAAACAGCCCGCTGGGGGAAGCATTTGTCACACAAATAAAGCCAAGGGTCCTGTCTCCTAAATTACCTAGAGTTCTCATGCACCTACAAGAAGAGACACTTTAGAAATATGGGTAAAATTTAAACAAAAAATTGTTCTACTATGCTCAGAGCTAAATAGACTAAATTCAAAATAGGGTAAGATTTTTTTTTTAATCTGAACTTGTTGATAATAGTGTACTCTGTTGGAAAATGTGGAAGTGTTTTCTATAGCAAGTTGACAAGATCCCTTTCAGAATTTACTCGTGTTCCTTTGGCACAATTTGTTTTGCTGACTTTTAGGTGCTCTTTCAAAAATGTATTTGAGCCAGGTGCTGGTGGCACACGCCTCCAATCCCAGTATTTGGGAGGCAGAGGTAGATGGACCTCTGTGACTTCCAGGACCGCCAGGCTGTTACACAGAGAAACCCTGTCTCAAAAAAAAAGAAAAGTCAGGCATAATTATACATTTCTTTTTCCTGCAAAATGTCATAGAGTGTTGCCTACCAGGACCAACGTTAGCCACAGCCTCAGTGTTCAATGGGAAACCAGGCCACTACTGATAGATGACGCTGTATAGAAACTAGGCCACTACTACTCAGAAGGGCATCTGACCACCCCGACACCTGCAAAGAGGCGAATCTGCAGCGTGGTCAAGGGCTGTGGGTAGGAAGGTGCTGCTTGTGTGTGTGGTGAATCTTCACAGACAGTCTATGTCTCCTCTCCAGAAAGTGCCTCTGACAGCCGTGGGAGAGGGAAAGGAACTGGGAAAACACTGATTCAAATATCTATACAACATCTATTGGTCAGCGTAGAAGCTTTGCAGGGTCTTAGCCTTACTAACTCCTAACGGCCCGTCTTCATGCTCCTGGTCTTACAGACTTGAGTTCCTACTCTGGACTTGGTTCTGAAGGTCATCACAGCTTTGGCTGGTAAAGGTTTGGCTCAGTCAAGTTTTCTTTCATATACAAAGTCTACATTTTTACAAGATGTGGAAGTCGGAAGAGGAAGGGGACTAGCTGAAGGGAGGGGACAAGGGAGAGTAAGGGGTGAACACAGACACGATTATACACGTGGGTAAAAAGGTCACAAGGAGACAAAACACTCTCTAACAATAAAAGGGGCTGGAGAGATAGCTTAGTGCTCTTTCAGAGAGCCAGAGTTCGGTTCCCAGCCCTCACATGAAGCCTGTCACAGCTACCTGTGACCTAGCTCCAGGGGACCTGATGTCCTCTCTGGCTTCCGGGGCCACCTGCACACACACATACGGCCACATTTAAAAAGAAAACAAACAACAACAGAAAATTTCCGGGCTGGTTACTGAGAAACACATAGACCCCAACTCTTGCTAGAGAGACCACTGATTCTCCCTTCTTCCAGCCCCATGCACTGGGCAGATCTGCCCAGAGCCCCTCCGGTGTGCCCCAGCAGTGCGGTTCACTCAGAGCAAGGGCACTTATATGAGGACGGACCAGCTATGAGACACAGAACTCGGCTGTGGGTGGTCTCCTATTAAAGCAGGCCTGGATGGAGACGAGGGTGCTTTCTGTGCCCCGTCAATTACATTAGTCTCCATCCACCCGGAGAAAGCGTCCCTGAAGTCTGGCAGGGTTTGTGGAGAGGAGGCAGGGGATGGTACAGCATGGCCCTGGTAGCTCTAGCGGGAGGATGGCAGAGGAAGGAGGATGGGGGCAGGGAGTGGCCCTAGCTTGACTTCCGAGTCTGGGGCTGAGCGGAAACCAGCATGTTAATGCCGGCGTGCAGGCTGCAGAAGCCGGGCCTTCATTTGATTTGAGAGTGCCTCGCCCTGCCCAGGCCTCTGCTTCAGCTCCTATTGAATTAGTCAGCTAAACAGAACAGGAAGGAGCTGTTCGCCTAATTGTACTTGATGGATCTCTCCATCTCGCTCAGATGCCAGACACAAGATAGCTGCCTCTTCTTTGCTGGTGCTTTGGGTGCCCAGCCCCCACCCTTCCCTAAAGAGGCCTCTTGCTGAGGGGCTGGGACCACAGCAGGAGCCCTCTGAGCAGAAGCCGCCAACAGGGCAAGCTCTGTCACAGTAGTGACTGGGGGAGGTAACCTGCGGTCAGAGTGGGTGTCATTGGCTAACTCTACAGGGCTGAGGGCTCCTTGTCTGCCTAATCGTGTCCCCCTTAATTATGACGGAGAGCTCTTCCTAATTTACTTTAGGAGCTTTCGATGACATCTTAAGAAGGATCACATCCGCCTGCTCCCCATCACCTCGCCCTCCAGGGCCATTCTGTGCCTGCTCCACATCCCCTGCCACCCCCACTCTGCCCCAAGTCTAGCACAACTCTGATGAAAGCCTGAGGACTAACCGAGGCCAGCTTCCTGTCTGGGGTCCTAGCACCTGACAGACAGAAGCCAAGACACCAGCGATCCAGCCCCAGCTGCTATAGAGCCAGTTTCTTTCTAGTAAAATGTCTAGACACTGCCAGGTTCAGGAGAAAGGAGATCAGCCCCAGGGCCTTACCTCACCTACATGTAGAGGAAAGGGTCCCTCTGTGGTCCCCAACACCACCTTTTCTTTCACCAGGAAAGGTGTAGGTATACGCAGGGGCACCGCAGGGTGATGTCATCCGGGTGCCAGGCAGAGACCCAAGGACAAATGTCTTTGTCTTTCTGTTCTGTTTCCCTGGAGGCCCGGAGTCTCCCACACAAAGGAAGCAGCAAATGCTAGCTTGGAGGAGAACTTTCATAAGTGGGCCTTGGTGTATCCCCTAGCTGATGTGGGGAAAAGGGAGTAGTCCACCTAAGATACACACAGCCACGTGTGTTTCGAAGCAATCGAAGTTCCGTGTCCACAGATAAACCATGGAAGGGGAAGCTAACTGGAGAGGGCGATCTTCTGGTCATAGAAGTGCGGTGCCCCTAAGTTTAAAACAAAGAAGACGGATTCACTGCAAAATTAGTCAGCAAGGCCAAGTGAGCCAAGTGCCAAGAGTAAGTTCAAAGGAAAATGAAGGCGACAATGCCACACACACGATGGCCACAGGACCAGGGTCCTTGCCTCTCTTCGACTTCAGTACGTGGATGGTGAAAATGGCTGAGAATGTGCCATGAAGATATCCAGATTAGAACCTGTCAGACCAGGAGACCCAGGCTCATGTAACAAGGGGATGTTTTAGGGCCCTGATTTATGTTATGCTTCTGTTTTACCCTGTCAAGTGTTGGAAAGAGCCCAAAAGGCCGTGCTTCCTTGGAAACGGAGCTTCCTCTTGACCAAGGGGATGGTGCATGGACAGGTGCTGTGCAGGCAGAAGGATCCAGTGCCTGCTCCTGCTGGTAGTCGGGATGCTTTTAGGGGTGTGGTTACAGCGGGGGGACAGGGAGGTGTATGGACAATGGTCATGCCTTCCTGAAGGGCCAGCGTAGACTGTGCCCAACCACAGGATCTTATTTGTCTTGACAGTACAGGTGACCAAAGGACTGAAAAGTCTCCAATCACCTTCCTTTAAAAAAATTTAAATTTTTAAAAAATTTTTAAAAAGGTGATATGTCCTTGAAACCACCAGGAAGGGAGAAATGAGATTGTTACACTTGGAAATTGCAGGTCAAAAATCACATTTGTTTAACAACAGGGACCACAAATAAAAACAATAAAATACAAGGTTTCACTCATAATAATGGCAAATATAATAAAAAATTAATTTACCACAATCCCAGTATTGATAAGGTTGAAGAAGGAATTATTTAAAGTTTGATTCCAACCTGGGCTACATTAGTGAGACCCCCAAATCCAAAAGCAACAAAACAAGGCTGGTAATTTCACATAGAGGAATGTAGGGAATCTGACAGTGGATTGGGGAATAGATTTTTCTAGTGGGGGGGGGAGATTATTAAAAATAATCATAATGTCTGCTACAAACCCCTCTTCTTGGAATTTATATTAAGGAAGCAAGGATGCACACATGCACTTCTGTGTGAACTTTATTCAAACAACTCAACTTGTGAACGTTTAAAATAAACCTGAATGCGCACCAGCTGTGGAATTATGGCACATTTATATATGCTAAGATAATATTTCAGTAGACTATCTGAAACACAAAGATATGTTTGAAATATTGTAAAATGAAAGCAACAGTGTCCAAACCATTTGTGCGCTTTATTATACACAAATAAACGCACATCTAGGAAGCCTGTGGAACATCTGTTAGGGTCAGCTGAGGTCAGGGCCTGGTGAAAAAGACAAGGCCTTTCCACACATTGCTTCCTTAATAGCTCTCTCTCTCTCCCTCCCTCCCTCCCTCCCTCCCTCCCTCCCTCCCTCTCTCTCTCTCTCTCTCTTCCTCTTTCTCCTCTCTTTCTCTCCCCCTCTCGTCTCCTCTTTCTCCCTCACTCTTTCTCTCTCTCCCTTGATCCCTCCCTCCCTCTCTGTCTGTCTGTTCTCATTTGTGTGTATGTACAGGTGCGTGTGCAGGTGCACCCCCATATGTGTTTGTGTATGCACAAGGCCAGAGGCAGACACTGAGTGCGTTCTATCATTTTCCACCGTATTGTTGGAGACAGCATATCTCACTGAGTCCTGGCGCTTGGTGCTTCAGTTAGACCAGCTGGCCAGCAAGCCCCAGGGCCTCTGATCTCCACACCCCACAATGCTGGGGTTATAGATATACACAGACACGCCTGGCTTTCACATAAGACAGGGTCTGAACTCAGATTCTAATGTTTGAACTATAAATGCTTTAATCACTGAAGATCTCCCCAGCCTTTTTACAGTTTTTTTCCCATTTTTTTTCAAATTATATTCAGTTAAAATGTATTGATTCTATAATCATGTAAAATAACTGTTATTAAAGTTGATCATTGGAGCTAAAAACAGGGGTTGGGGGAGAAAGGGGAAAGACTGCTCCCGAGGATCTGCTCTAAGAGGGAACTCTGCTCTGAGGTAAATCCCTGATGGTGGCTAGCGTCTCACTGTCTGGATGAGAGAACTCTGAGAGCTGAAACAACTGAGCTGTGGACCAGGCTGCCAGGCATGCAGATGAATGCTAACCGGCTGCCTTCAAGGTGTACTACCCTCCCTGCTCAGGGCGCTTCAATGATCCCTTCATTTCAAACACACACACACACCAAAAAACAACAAACACCCTGAAGCTCAGAAAGTATAGCCCTAAGTGCTCACACTGGAAGCCAGGCAACATTTCAAATAAATAACCCAGTTACCACCACAAGAAGATGAAAAAGAAGAAGAGGATGGACTCAGGGCCAAGTAAAATTAAGGCACCACTAAAAAGCAGGAGCTGATGGAACTCTCCACAGAGGGTCACTGCGAAACCAATGGAGCGGCAGTTTGATCCTTAAATAAACCAAAGAGAGGGGCACAGTCAACACTGGGAATAAACTGCTGTCATCGAAGACCCTGCAGCTGTTTAAAGGCAAGGGACGGAAGAGTACAAACCATCTTGTTTTACACTCAGGAATCTGATGGTGTAAAATAAATGAACCAATTCTTTAAAGGCCATGAACAACTAAAACCCAACCAGGATGATTTACATACATGTTTCATAATCTGAACAGCTATCTATGTGGGCCAAAGAGTCCTTTACAAGGAAATAAACCAAACTTGGAATTTAGAAGAAATCTTCAGCAGACCCCACAGGTTTAGTTGGATATTTCTATTATCCACTTATGAAACATTAATACCATATTACAAAATCACTTCCAGAAAATAGAAGACAGAAGAAACTTTCCTAGTTTGTCTTCTGAGCCTAGGCTATACCAAAAACTAGGTAGAGAGTGTGTATATATATATATATATTTATATATATATATATATACATACTACTGACAATATCTTTCATGAACTTCAACATGAAAATCATCAATTAAATATTAATAAGACAAAGTTGGGGTATAATAGGGATTTCACCATTTGGAATTTATTACTGGAATGCAAAGCTAATCGATATTATAAAATTAACTCATGTAATATGATTTACAACAGATTGGAGGACAAATATCTTACAACCTGATCCCAGTTGAAGCAGAAACACTTATTCAGAGAAGAAAGTCTCAGAAAACTAACAACAGAAGGAAATTTGCTCAACTTTTTGAAAACCATCTACCAAAAGCCTACAACTATTGCTCTACTTCATGGATGTTTTTTCCTCTGAGACAGGAGCTAAGACTGCATTCTGCGGACGCTTCCCTCATTTAGTATGATGCTGGAAGCCCAACCCCCTACAATAAGACAAGGAAAAAAGTAACAAATGCATAGGATGGAAAGAAACTATCCAGATTTGCAGATGACACAATGGTCCATCTAAAAAAATCATCATACACATAAAAAAACTGCAGAAAAACTCTTAGAGCCAATAAGTGAAATTATCAAACCGGTACCGTGTACAAATCAATCATCACGAATGTGTAGGAGGCGATCAGAAATTCACTCTTGTCTACAATTCCTATAAAAACAATGGAGTCCTTGGGCCATACCTTGACAAAGCTTGACATGGGAAAGATGTTGATTCTTCTATATGTTTAATTTAGACACTATCTTCCCATGGGATTTATATAGAACGGCTAAGGCAGTCTCTGAATGGGAAGATAACCGGGTGACCTCCCTGCACCTACTGGAGACTATGAATTGAGAGTGTAGATTGGACAGGAGCAGACATGCAAATTGACAGCACCCAGAAGAAGACCAATAGTTGGACCTCAGTAATTTTTGATAGTTTAAAGTTAATTCAGAGAAAGGTAGATTTTTTTTTTTTAACAAAAGGAAGGCTCCTTTATTGAAATCTCAACAATTTGTATAAAATCTCAAACTAGGTCATGGGCATTGTGGTAGTTTGAATGTACTTGGCCCCCATAATCTCACAGGGAGTGGAACTATTAGGAGGTGTGGCCTTGTTCAAGTAGGTGTGGCCTTTTGGAGGAAGTGTGTCACTGTGGGGGCGGGCCTTGAGGTCTCCTATGCTCAAGATACCACCCAGTATCTCAGTCAATTTCCTGTTGCTTGCATATCAACATGCAGCAACCCTTCTCCAGCACTGTGTTTGCCTGCACACCACCATGCCCCCATCATGATGATAAAGAACTAAACTTCTGAAACTGAAAACCAGCCCCTCAATTCAATGTTTTCCTTTATAAGAGCTGCTGTAGTCATGATGTCTTTTCACGGCAATAGAAACTCTAAGACAGGAGTACTATAAATATAAATAGGGAATAAACAAAATTTAAGACTGGTCAGTTTTTAGATTTGACACAGAAACTAACTGGTCTTCCTCGAAACAAATCTTTTGCTAGGAGAAACATCACCTTAAGAGAGTGGAAAGGCAAGCTACAGATCAGGCTAAGATCTCGGCAGACTTTGTATCTGGCAAAGGCTTATTTTGCATTTAGAATAAAGAGCTCCCCAATCTCAGCTGTAAAAATAGCATTAATCTAATTAGAAAATGGACAGAAGACACAATCACTTTGCATGAGAGAGTGCACTGCTTAGAAAGAAACTCACCAAAAAAGCAAAGCAGAACAAAACAACAACAACAAAACAGTCTCTTCATCCTTATCCGCAGGGAAGAGGAAACTCGGAATCACACTGAGACATCACCTGTTAAAACGAGAAGACATTGAGGATGCCAACTGGTGAGATGCAGATGAAGTGCAGCCCACAGAGCCAGCTGCTGGGATATGAAGTAGCGATTACACAGCCACTGTCCCATCGAGTGCTTGCTTTCCTCAACATTTATCTCAGAGAAGTGAAAGTTACCATGGCTATTTCTTTGCAATCATTAAAAAAAAAAAAATGGGATTTTGTCAAATGGGTAAAGGGTTAAAGACACCTGGCGCATCCACTCCACGGAATCCTGATCAGCATTAGGAAAGAAGCCACCGTGGAGAAACAGAGCTCCTCTGCTAGCTCTCCAGTGACTTTAGCTGAATGGGGGCTGGGGAGCCCCTGCCAAAAGGTTGCGTAATCGGATGATTCCATTTATATAACATTTCTTGAACTGACAAAACTGCTCAATAGAGAAGTGATTTGTTCAGGTTACAACGGCTATGGCTACCACAGGAATGTCCGGTGTCTACACTTGGTCTGCTTCAGTCAGGGGACTTCACGGCAGCTTTCCCCTTCCTCTTCTTCTGAGACCGTCATCACTGAGGAAAACTAGGGAAGAGGGCAGATGAGGTCTCCCCACAATTTTTTTTTTACAGTTTTGCATGTGTGTATGGCTATTGCATAATCATATGAAAAGAAAACTTTTTAAGGATCTCTGGCAGGTGACATGGCTCACAGACAAGGCCCGCACTGACTTTCCAAGTTAGTCATGGTAAGAGAACATCCCTGGTTTCACATTACACAAGAGCCCCAGAACACCATCCCTGTCCACCTGTGGTCAGTGCATAGACACACTGCGAGCATCCTGCATCCTTGCATGTATTGCCAGTCCACCATCAATGCCGAAGCTGGTTGAACAGCTGATGAGTCCCCTATATTTAAGTGATTTTCCTCGGTTCCCAATATCTCCCCCAACCTCAGTCAGCTCTGGGGCCAGGTTTCAGTGTGTTTGCTTCCCGAGAAAAGGGGATCTTCTGGCGTGTAGACATGCTTGTGTCTGCCCAGTGCTGGTGGCCAGTACAGAAGGAGTTCTCCTTCTGATCCTGTCAGAGCTTAACCGTGACCTCCTCCCTTGCCCCTCAGACTCTTGTCAGATGCCAGCTGGGCCCCTGGGAAGCTGTCACTGTGGCTGTTGGGTAGCTAGAAAGAGTGTCTGAAGGGGGATGAACTCTTTTCCTGAAGGGTTGGGAGTCCTGGACTTATACAAGAGGGACCGCTCATGGATCCAGCTGGGACCTAGAGCAGGCTCCTCTGCACTGGAGACCATAGCAGTATGACATCATCCCTCTCCCGGTTGCCCAGAGCCAGCACATCGGATACCCAGCTGCAGCTGCTGTCCCTAGGAAACCTCTTCTCCTTCCACATTTGTGTCTGGACACAGAGCCCATGACTTGGACGGGATTCTGCCAGAGATGGGAATCCCCCATTTGTCCAAAGGCTCTCCTGTGAGTCTTTCACCTCTTGGACCTCCTCTTGGGGACTCAACTCCTGCTCTCCATCCTGAAGCGGCAGCTGCAGCTACTTCCTGGCTTTGTGCCTCCATCTTAACTTCTTTCCGACATCTCGAGCCCAACCTCTGGAGAAGAGAGGCCTGGCAAGGAGTCAGGAACAGGGATACCTGTCCAGGGCAGGGTCCTGCAGACAAGGGGAAGGGGCCCTATGCTTTCATGATGGGCTCCTGAGGAAACACAGCCCCCTGAGTAAGGAGCACAGATCAACAGAGAGCAGAGTCTGACCCCAGTGGCCAGGTAGAGACAGGCTGTGTGGACACATGGGCTCTGAGTACCCAAATGGTCTGCGGAAACAGCTGTGCCTCCCACCTGGCAGAGTGAGGGTTTTGGTTTCAGGCTCCAGCTGACCTAGTTTAGGCTGGTAAATCAGGCCAACGGAAGGATGGCCAAGGGTTGCAGGGCAATGGCCTAAAGCTCACTCTTCCTTTTCTCTGGCTTTCTTAGCTGTGTAGAACTGGTGACTGGGGCTATGCTAGAGTCCAGGTCAAAAAGGGCCAGGAAATGGGGGATGGTCCAGGCATACATAGAGTGTGTGGATCCCAGGAAATGGGGGATGGTTCAGGCATACATAGGGTGTGTGGATCACAGGAAATGGGGGATGGTTCAGGCATACATAGGGTGTGGATCCCAGGAAATGGGGGATGGTACAGGCATACATAGGGTGTGTGGATCCCAGGGGGTTTGCAAACTCTCTCTCTCCCCCACATCCACCTCTCAGGAGCCTACACCAAGCCAGAGTCTTGGGAGCAGCATCACCAGGCTGTACGGGTTCGGCAGGGAAGCATGCTAGGAGGTGCAGCCCATCTGAGGGAGTTTGAAAGACACCCTAGAAATGACGGTGGTATGGTAAAAACATAATTGCCATAAACTAGGCAGCAATTGTTCCCGTTTGTTCTTGATAAGAAAAATGGTGTCCCAGAGAGAGTCATTGCCTTGAGATTGGCCAAGACTCAGATGGGGCTGGTTCTAGGTACCAGGCTCACCAAGGCTGCCCATCTTCCTATGAGTGACGGTGTCAGGATCTGTTTCAAGATGCCCGGGTGACAGTTCTGGAAGCATCTTCCTTAACATATATCCCTTCTGAACGGACTAAATTGGGAGGGCTCTGGGATATTATATCGTCAGGGCCATGATTGGCTGTAAACAATCAGAGGGCGAATGTTATATAAACAGAAAGGCACGCTGGGAAGGTGCCTGCGAAGCTCTGGGACAGATGTTCTCGGCTGCACCACTGGGCCGTTGTATCTGTGGCTCAGGTCCTCGTGTGTGTGTGTGTGTGTGTGTGTGTGTGTGTGTGGCCAGGTCCCAAGACAGCTGAGTATGTGCCAGATATAGCCAACAACTGCTGTTGGCTTCAAGAAAATGCTAGAAATTGCTTCTCAAAGTCTCCTCAAAAGGAGTCATTGGCAGGTTGGTCAAGAGTGACTGAGTTCTCAGCAAGGGAGGTTCTTGGGTAAGTAGGCCATGGCACTCACAAGCCACACTGGCCACTCCAGGACTGGCTCAGTAAAGCCTGGTCACCACATGGTCCCATCTTCTCCTCTGGGACCTGTAAGCGTTCATGTTACTGAAACACACGTGACTGCTTCTGCTCCAGGTCTCTGTCCTGGAGTCCCCTGTATGATCTCATCAAGGACAAAGGGCTGCTTAGAACGAGAAGTGGGTCCCCACTTGAACTGATTTCCCCTTTACCTACTGGACTGGGGGTTGGGACAAGAGAGGTCCTGGCCGAGGCGCCCCTCCCCTCCTGGCAAAGGAGTTGGAAAGGCTACAAGCTCTGACTTGACCATTACCACTGCCAAAGACAATATTCTGGATGGTCTACATGTGGAGATGTCTGCCAGAGAGCTCACTCCTTGGCCAGAGTCTCTCTGCTGAAGCTCAGAGGAGCCTGGGAAGAGCTGAGTGAGAGCCAGTGCTGGGCCACCTCAGATTCCTCATCTACAGTTTTTACTCATGCCGTCAGTGTGTGACATGGGCACAGCTGGTGCATGGCAGGACATCCACCGATGAGTGGATTGGCCCATGCCAGGCCCTGCTACTCCAGATCTGCCAGCAGAAGCCTCCTTCATGAGCTTGGGGTTATAAAAGACCAGAGGGTCTCAGGGAAACTACGATCCTGTTTAATATGAGAAGATTGATTTTAAAGTCTGGAGAGAAGCTTCATAGAGAGTAAGAATAAGATGGTGTGGTGGAACATGCCTTTGATTCCAGGACATATGTGGTTCTCTAAGAGTTTGTGACCAGCTTGGTCTACATAGTGAGTTCCCAGCCAGCCAAGGATCCTATCTCAAAATAAACAAGGAGTGGGAAGGAGAGAGAGAGATGAGGGAGAGAGAGAGAGAGAGAGAGAGAGAGAGAGAGAGAGAGAGAGAGAGAACTGACCAGGAAAAAGATGATGGGGAGAGGCCAGAGGCTGCACCAAATCCCCTGTTGGTCTCCCTGAAGAGTCTCAGACCAATCCTGAGAACAAAGGAAAGGTGTGAATTCTTACCACTTCTTAAGGGTGGCGAGGAGTTTCGCATTTTGTGATTTAGTTCAGCATAGGGTACATCACACGGAACATGGAAGAGCCTGGTACTGGTTAGGATCCTAGATCAAGAGCTGCTGTTAGCCGGGCGGTGGTGGCGTACGCCTTTAATCCCAGCACTTGGGAGGCAGAGGCAGGTGAATCTCTGTGAGTTCGAGACCAGCCTGGTCTACAAGAGCTAGTTCCAGGACAGGCTCCAAAGCCACAGAGAAACCCTGTCTCAAACCCCCCCCCCCAAAAAAAGAGCTGCTGTTATATGCCACAACAAAAAACTTCTTAACTCTGTCCGAGCAACAAGTGTGGAGGGACATGGCGGATTTCTTTAAGCCACAGAATCAGGTTTAAATGTGAAATCCATGTTTTAGTGCCAGAGAGTGGGTTTGGGTGGAGTCTGGTCTAACATTGTGGTATTCCACGCCATAAGACACATCCTACAGAAGACTCCAGGACTTTGTGTCCAACACAGGTCACGGTCACAGTGAGGGTCACTGGAAGAACTAGGTGTAACCTGTGGGGTTGGCAGTGGGGGTGAGACAAGAAGGCAGAAAGGTCAGTAACTCCGGAAATAAGACAGTTCTTTCAGAAACTTACTGCATAATTTTTAAAATTATGCAATGTCAAAACTTGAAAATTGGGTCATTCTGAATACGATTTGATGATATAGTGAGTGGGTTGAGTATCTCTTACACTGAAAACCTGGACAAAATACAGAATTAATTTTCTAAAGTGCATTAAAGATTTAGGAAAAAGGAAGAGACTATTTAATCCTTGAAATGCAAGCCAAGAACGGTTAGCATGAGGGAGTTTGCCAGAAGAGATGAACTTGAATTTCATGACTTCCTGATGGGCAATGGACAGAAGTCCTAGCTCATGAATGGCCCAGATTTCTATAGGAGTCCCTGATTGTGCCAAACTTGACTTAAAGGCTAGACTGAAAAGAAATCTGCCCTTCCCAATGAGGAACGAGGAAAGGCAGCTGCCCTGGACCTCAGTTCAGAGGACACAGACAATGAAGCCCATAAGCAGAAGCCCAGATTCGCAGGATCTTGCCTTAGCTCACAAGATGAGGGGAGCTAGGCGAAGAACCCAATGGTCTCCATGAAGGGTCTAGCCTTAGCTCACAAGGTCAGGGGAGATAGGCAATGAACCCAATGAGTCTCTATGCAGGGTCTAGCCTTAGCTCACAAGATCAGGGGAGGTAGGCAATGAATCCAATGAGTCTCCATGCAGGGTCTAGCCTTAGCTCACAAGATCAGGGGAGATAGGCAATGAACTCAATGAGTCTTCAGGCAGGGTCTAGCCTTAGCTTATAAGATCAGGGTGGCCTAAACCCCTCAAGCTGGCAGTTTAATTTCCGATGATGCTCTTGGATACTAGGCGACGGAAGGCAGCTCCCCACCTTGTGCTGGGATTTGCGCTAGCTCTCCGGGAACTTTACCAGTGAGCCCATGTTTTACTCTCACTGCTGTATGCTCACATTGTGTACACTCTTCAGTTTCTTTAAAAGCCTGGTCTCACCATGCTAGCTCAGGTTGGCCTTGAATTTGTGGACCTCCTGCCTCAGCCTCCTGAGTTCTGGGATTGCATACGTGAACCACCGTACACGGTTCGTACTCTATTACATGTTTGATGTGTTTAATGTTTTTTTTTTTTTTAACGGTCATCCTGAGTGCTCTAGATATATAGACCAGTTTTTACGTCATCCATTTCACAGACCATCAGAGGACCCACCACTTCAGACAATGCAAAATTTTCAGTTCCTCCCACTGTTGTAATGGTCTTACGGTGTGGCACATCAGGAATCCTACAAGGTCCATCACACTGCCAATCCTCGGACCCATGGCCCCATAACTCTGCTCTCCATGTTTCCTGGTTTCCTTCTTCCCTTGCACGTATGGCCCGTCCCTGACAGGATGCTTTCAGGCATCCCCTTTATTGTGGTTTGAGTATGAAGTGTCCCCCGTGAGCTCATGTGTTTGAACATTTGGTCCCCAGCTGGTGGTGCTGTTTGGGAAGATCCTGGGACCTTTAGGATGTGGAGCCTCACTGGGGGAGGTGAATCACTGGGTGTGGGCCTGGAGCTTTTATAGTGGGGTCCCACTTCTGTTCAGTCTCTGATTCCTGACTGAAAATGCAAGGCAGGAATCAAACTCAGGTCACATTTACATGGCAAGCATCTCTTCAATGCTGAAGATGATGAGCTGAGCCATCTCTTCAATCTGAGGGCAGAATTCTTAAGAGAGCCAGAATAGGGTAGATGATAGACAGATGGTGAATAGATGAACAGATAAGTAGATGGGGAGACCTGGAGTGGGGGTGAGGTCACACAGTTGTGGGGCCTGAGAGGAGCAATGATATTACCACCATACAGAGCCTACCAATAAATAGTGAAGATTTTGTTTTGCTTTGGTTTTAGTTACTGAAAAATTTCTTAGACCTGCTATTTCCCTCTCTCTTGGTCATGGTCCCTTTTTGTTCTCCTGGTTCCTGTGATTATTCCGGATATATACTCACACCTGAAGATCTGGATCTAGGAGCTACAGCTGAGAGACTATGCGACATTTGTCTTTCTTTTTCCCCTTACTCCATGCAGTATTTTCTAGTTTCATTCATTCATCTGCAAATTTTATGTTATTTTTCTTTGCAGCTGAATAGTATTCCATAGTGTCTATGCACCCCACTTTCATTATCTATTCGTCAGCTGAAAGTATCTATGTTGTTGGCATTTTTAGCTGTTATTAACACAGCAACAATGAACATGGCTGAACATCTGTGAAGTGGGTTTTGGAGTCCTTTGGGTATATACTGGATCACATAATAGATTTATCTTGACTTTTATAAAAATTATCCACATGGATTTCTAGTGTGGCTGGATGAGTTTGCAACATACCAACAGTGGACGAGGGTTCCTCTTTCTTCATACTGTCTTCAACAGATGACAAGGGTTTCTCTCTCCTCACATTATAGTGAAGAGGCCATAAGCCTGCTTTTTGTCCTGCCTGGCTCCCGCATGATTAGCTTTACACCCAAAATAACAACACACAAACTGTATTCATACAAACACTGCCTGGCCCATTATATCTAGCCTCTTCTTGGCTAACTCTCATATCTTGCTTAACCCATTTCTATTAATGTGTGTAGCACCACGAGGTGGTGTCTTACCAGGAAAGACTCAGCGTGTCTGACCTGGCGGCTGGCTCCATCGCATCTGATCAGAGAGGAGAGGCATGGTGATTGCCTCACTTCCTCCCAGCATTCTGTTCTGTTTACTCTGCCTACTTAATTTTCTGTCTTATCAAAGGGCCAAGGCAGTTCCTTTATTAACCAATGAAATCAACACAAAGCAGAAGACCCTTCCACATCATCACATCATCTCCAACAGTGGACGAGGGTCCCTCCTTCCTCACACCATCTCCAACAGAGGACGAGGGTCCCTCCTTCCTCACACCATCTCCAGCAGAGGACGAGGGTCCCTCCTTCCTCACACCATCTTCAACAGTGGACTAAGGTCCCTCCTTCCTCACACCATCTTCAACTGTGGACTAGGGTCCCTCCTTCCTCACACTGTCTTCAACAGTAGATGAACATCCCTCCTTCCTCACACTGTCTGCAGTCTTTGTTGTTGGTTGTTTTGCTGACCTTTGTCACTCTGGCTGTGGTGAGACGAAACTTCAGAGTTATTTTGATTTACATTGTTTTGATTGCTAGAAACTGAACATTTTTGATATATTTCTTAGACATTTTTTACTTATTTTGAGAAAACTCTCTGTTCAGATCCACAGCCCAATTTTTGAATTGGCTGTTTGGTTTTTTTTTATTCCTTTTTTTTAGTTCTTTATTCATTCTGGATATTAAACCTGTCATATATTTATCTGGCAAAGGTCCTCTCCCATTATGTGTGTTTCCTCTTCACTTGATTGATTGTTTCTGTAGATATGCAAAAGCTTTTTAGTTTTATAATGCCCCTCTTGTCAATTGTTGGCTTCAATCTCTGGACAAATGGAGTCCTAGTCAGAAAGTCCTTTCCGACACCTATACCCTGTAGGCACTGCCTGCGTTTTTTTTCTATCATTTTCTATGTTTTAGGTTTCACACCTAAGTTTTTGTTGACATCAGAAGATGCCATTCAGGCTTCCAGGGAAGGGAAGCAACAATTTGTCCCACACAGTTACGATGCCCATAAACTGAAACAAAGACCAACATGACATGGTATCCTAAAAGTGAAATATTGGTATGTGTACCTTGGTGATAACCAACAGCTCTCTAATTTGATATATGGCCCATTCAACAAGATGGATATTATGGCTGGTACTGAAAACCTAGCCAACACTTGGGGCTAGTGAGGTCACAGGGAACCTACAAGACCCACTTAACTAAAACTAGCATAATATAATATATTTATATTAAAATATTTATCCTTATACCCACAAATATAGTTCTCACTCCTCATCAAAGAAATGTCCCCTTGCAACAGATAGAGACCATTGTTGTACAGAGGCTGCTTGTTTGTTCCAGACTGCCCAGAACCAAAATAATCACACAGAAACTGTATTAATTACAACACTGCTTGACCTATTAGCTTATGCACATTTATAGCTCACTCTTAAATCTTAAATTAACCCATTTTTATTATTTTATATTTTACCATGAGGCTTGTGGCCTACTGGCAAGGTTCTGGCTAGCAGCTTGCATCTTTCTCCTCTGGCGGCTCCATGGCATCTCTCAACTCCTCCTTTCTTCTCCCAGCATTCATTTTAGTTTTCCCCAACTAACTCTACTCTTTTGCTCTATCACAGGCCAAGACAGTTTCTTTATTAACCAATGGTATTCACAGCATACAGAGGGGAATCTCACACCAGACCATTACAGAAAATTACAACTGACCAAAATGCAGAAAGCAAGTGACCATGTGATGCCCAGCCCCAGCTGGTACATCAACAACACAATTTCTGCACCTAAGGTTCAGGAATCATAGCAGAAGAGGGAGCAGAAAGACTGTAAGAGCCAGAGGAACAAGAAATTTGCTGTGAAAGTGTGTCTCCTCAAAATGTCAGAGAAGCTACACCTATGAAGTCTCATAATTGTTACCTAAACAAGACCTGAACTTGGTCAACATCAGTTGACAAACTAACATGGAGGGGGTATATCCAGAAACCTCTATCCTAGACAAAGAACTGCAGTCCACTAGGGAATATAAGAGTGAGAGAAATAGTCTTCCCTAGGGAAGATGCTACAAATTGGCTACTAATCCCAAGTAGCCTAAAATCATATATATTTAAGTAACATAATATGGACTGAACTGGCTATATGCGTGTTGAGGGAGCTGCGAGCTGCATTCCTGCCACCCAGCTCCCGGCCGCCTGGCTAGCTTATGCCCTGGAATAACAACACACAAATTGTATTCTTTTAAACACTGCCTGGCCCATTATATCTAGCCTCTTCTAGGCTAATTCTCATGTATTAATTTAGCCCATTTCTAATAATCTGCATAGCACCACTAGGTGCGCTTACCGGGAAAGATTCAGCATGTCTGACCTGGCGGCTGGCTGCATCGCGTCTGGCTCTGAAAGGAGCTGCCCTGCATCTGAGCTCACTTCCTCTTCCTCCCAGCATTCTGTTCTGTTTACTCCACCCACCTATGTTCTAACCTATGAGGCCAAGCAGTTTCTTTATTAATTAACCAATGACCTTCCTCCATCATATGCGTATATTTAGGAATGTGTGTAACAACAAAGAAACAGAGGCCCCAAATTTGAGACAGACCAGTGGAAGATGAGTGCATGGGATCATTTATCATGAGAGGGCTTATTCTAACCTTTGAATGTGGGAGGTCTTTTATCATGGAGGTATGTTGGATTTTGTGAAAGTCTTTTCTGCAATGATCATATAATTTCTATATTGAGTCTATTCATGTCAGGGGTAAAATTTATTAATATATGAATGCTGAACCATGCCTGTATTTTCAGAATGATACTAAGTTGGTCATATTCTTTTTTATATAATTTTGGGTTCAGTTTGCCTATATTTTATTGAGAGTTTTTGTATCTATGTTCATCAGGGAGATTGACCTGAAATCTTTTTTCTTGTTGATTATTTTTGTTTCTATATCAAGGTTATACTGGATTCATAAAATGAGTTTGAATCTTCCTTTCTTTTCTATTTTATGCAAGAACCTGAGTAGCATTGATGCTGGTTGTTCCCTGAACTGCTGGTAGAACGCCACAGTGAATCTGTCTGGTCCTGAGTTTATTTTTTTAATAGAAAGGCTTTTTTGGTGTAGGAGGTTCTTCTGTTCATGTGTTGCTTTCATTGGTTAATGAATAAAGAAACTGCTTTGGGCCTGATAGAGCAGAACTTAGGTAGGCAGAGAAGACAGAACTGAATGCTGGGAAGAATGGCAGAGAGAGAGACACCATGAATCTTCTGCCTGAGATGGATGCTGGTTAGAATCTTGCCAGTAAGCCATAGTTACATGGTGTTACACAGATGAACAGAAATAGGTTAAATTAAGATGTAAGAATTAGCCACTAAGAAACTAGAGCTAATGGACCAAGCAGTGTTTTAATGAATACAGTTTCTGTGTGGTTATTTTGGGCGTAAGCTAGCTGGGAGGCTGGAACAAACAAGGGACCCTCTCTTGCAACACTTTTTATTATTGCTTCAATTGTTGCTGGCTATGGCTGTTTTAAGCTATTGACTTCATTCTGGTTTAATTTTGGTTATGTTGTGTGCATCTAGAAATTCATCCATTTCTTTTAGATTTTCCAACTTAACGGTGTAGAGGTTTTAAAAGTATGTCCTTATGATTTTCTGAATTTCATTGGTACTCATTATAATCTCACTTTTTCATTTCTAATTTTATTATTTTGGGTCTTCTCTCTTTCTTTTGATTAATTTGGCTAAAAGGTTTATCAGTCTTGTTTATCTTGTCAAAGAACAACCTCGGTTTCATTGATTCTTTGTATTTTTAAATTTTGTATGTTTATGTTTTTTTCCCTCTGCAGCCATGGGGCAGGATGGGTACTATCAGTGTTGCTCAGGCTCAGCAAAGGGCTGGTTAAGAAAACATGAATGTGCATTTATCACTTTCTATAGCACTTTTGATACTGTTGGCTTCAGTCTGCTGCCCTGTCTGGAGTAGCTGGAGCTAGTCGGTTGGTGGGCCCCCTGTGGGATAGTGCCCATATGGAGCCAGAGGCCAAGCTGGTCAAGAGGCTCAGAGAAGCAGGGAAACTGGGGAAGCTGCCGAAACTCCCTGCTAGTGGTCAGACACAAGATCCTTTCTCTCCTGGGAAGAACAGAATGTGTTCTTCACACACAGATTAGCAATGTCCCAAATACTGCCTGCCCCAATCTCCATTAGGGCTTGGGGACAAAATCAGGCCAGTGGGGGCTTCTGTCCTGCTCCTGCACTTATCTCGCTCTCTCTGGCTTCCACTGCTACTCTGTAAAGTACAGAGAAAGACTTTATGATCCAGGCTCAGGGTACCAGTGCCCATAGACTTATGTATCCCTCTTAGCGCTCACTAAAATCAAGAGGCAAGGTTTGGAGGACTTTCTGCCCAAGGCTCTCTGCTGCCTGATACCTGCTTGCTTCGGTAAAGAGTGTAGCACTGTTGTCTGTCTCCCTTGGGGGTTGGGTGCCCCAGGTCAGGTGTGGACTAGGAGGATATTTTGTATATGCTTCTTTCCACCATTTAATACATTTGTCTTCACTCAGTGGTCTTTTTGAAGAGATGCAAGCTTCTAGTGTCTATTCTCAGGAGCCAGAGTGGAGCCTAGCATACAGACCATGGACCTTGTGAGTCTGTGTCATAAGATAGATAGGCTGGATGGTAAAAGATACTCTGCTAAGGACCTTGTGATTAATATGAATAGTCTGATCATGACCTACAAGGTGCACATGTTATCATCTTGCCTGCTGGGGAAAGAAAGAAAGTACAAAGTTTAGTGTCCCACAAAAGGCAGATCCCTGTAGACTTCATATGGAAGGAGAGAGAAGACAGTGTGAAGGGCATGGGGATGTCTTGCAAGCTAGCAAGGTTTGGGCTAGCATTTCATTATCTGGGCTACTGTTCCTGGCTGTGCATAGCTCCATGGTGCCCACACCCCACACTTTCCAGAGCCTCTTTGGCTAAGGAGAGGGTGGGGGTGGGAACAAGCCACTTCTCATTTTCTTTAACAGGCTCAAGGAGAAACAGAGCATGGATTTCTGAGAGTCTCATAATTAAATGAATTAAAATGTTTTCCTTCATGGTGACTTTGCCAATGCCCATCCACCCCTCTTTGGCCCTGTTCCCAGAGAATGGTGGAGCGGGGAGGATGCAGAGTGACATGTTGGCTCCAAGGGGTGAGCACGGTGCCTCCAGAGCAATTAGCTTATGCATCATCATTTTGGGGAGAGATTTATGGCTAGCCCTCAGAGCATTCCAGCCCAGACCTTCTCAGCCCAGATCTTTGTGCTGGAGACGTTCCTGGAAGCGGAAGCTTGGTATTAATTCCAATCACAGTCAGATGGGAGCCCATTCATAAGATAACTGTCCACAGGCTTCTCTCCTGTCACTCTTGCCTGACCTTGGGCCACCAGCGCTGTCAAAGAGGAAAGCACTGGGCTCAACTGCAGCCTTCCCGGCAAGCCTAAGTGGCAACAGGAAGGCACATAGATGGATACGATGTGACAGCCTAATGGTTGAGCATCCCTAGTCTGGGTGTCATCCTCAGTACCCTCTTCCCATTCTTCTGGCAAGGAGGTCATATGCAGAGGGAATGATGCCTGAGGTCTGGAGTCTGTCTCTCAGGCCCTACGGGCACCCGTTGATCTCGTTTCTGAGTGGTCCCTCTTGTTCTAGAGCTTCACTCCATTGCCAGATAAGCAAGAAGCTTGATCACTCAAGCTTCGGAAGCCAGGTAGCTGGGAAGCCAACCCCCACTCTATGCCACACCATGGTCTCCTTCTGACCAGACTCCCTGATGAGCTTGACTGTCAGGAACCTGTATAAGTTCATTAGAATGTCTGCAGATGGATGTAGCTCGCAATGCCACAAACCCAGGGACTAACTATAAACCCTAGGAAGCAATTACCCAGGTATTGATTATGGATTAGGCTAACGACATTAGTAATTACATCTAAAGATGTGTATCAATGCACCAGCCTGTTAATGGCTTGTATGAGGTATTAAGGCTGCTAATTAGGACAAACAGCAGGTTTATCACCAGCTGGAATTTCCTGGTCCCTGGAGGAAGGACATGACCTTCCTCCCCACAGCCTGAGCTTTCCAAGGATCCAATGGCAGAGGCCTAATAGGTTGTATCCATCACACACACTCTCATCTGATAGATTCCCCCTGTGCATCTATTGCCTTGCAGGAGGGTCTGGGGTGGGTGACACAGGGCTTGTTGAATGGCAACCGAACTCTTGGAAGGAAAGATGGGTCTGTGGGAGGCATTCCTAAGAAGGTTGTGGTCCAGAGACAGCAGGCAAGCAGAGATCTTTAAATTCCTGCCAGATGGGCGGAGAGATTTCAATAGAGCAACAGTCTGCATCCTTTGTAGATATATGGGAATACAATATATGATCAAGGAGCAGCAGGGTGCTGGCCCATCCGCAGTGCCAAGACTAGCTCTCAGTCAAGGGCTGGACCACTCAGGACAGGAAGGTGGGCAGTCAGTCTTCATCTCTGGGGTCTTTAAGGACCACCTCTCCCCTTCTTGGCCCTGTTTGTTTTTTTCAGAGACACCTTGAAAGATTGTCTCCCCTTGTGGGACCTGGAGCACCTCTACTCACTGAGGCCCCTCCTGGTCAGCCGTGTCAGGTTAAAGACATCTTTGTGCTCTCAGACTTCAAGCTCAATAAACAGTGAGAGTGAAGATTGACTTCGGTAAGAGTCACCATATTTCTTGTGATTTTATCAAAGTTCTATAATTATTTGTTTGAATTTTTTGAGTCCCTGGACTTTCTATATAATTTTGGTATTACAGGATTCTAATTACTTATTTATCTTTAGTATCTTTTAAATTGTGCACCTGTGTGTGGGGGGTTGCATGTGAGTGCAATGCCCATAGAGGCCGGAAGAGCAATGGATCCCCTGGAGATGGTGTTACAGGGAGCTGTGAGCCACCCAACACGAGCGCTGGGAACCGAACTTGGATCTACGAGAGCGGTACATGTTCTTTGCCACTCAGCTGTCTCTCCAGCCCCAGGGTCTTTTTATTAGTAGAATCCTTTCCTCGTGATATTTCTTTTTAATTTATTGTATTTTAATTACATCCTGAGCACATGAATACATTTTTGTCGAGAACTCAGACCTTATAGATAAAGTCCAATCCCCCTTTCCTACATCCTTACAGGCAGGCAGGCTTCTGGGCTCCCGTGGCTTCGTGACTACACAGGCTGTATACTCACAGAAATGAGGTTACGAGGGAGCATCTCACTTACATGATGTCACCCAGCCCGACACGTCATCTCTTAGTGATTTGGCTGGTGCTGATGAGACACCATGCATAATGTGCTATGAGTTCTACAGGGAGACAGGTGGAGGGCACATCTGCATGCTGGGGTACAGATGTGTATGGATGGAGTGTAACAGCCAACTCTCCTTAGAGACATCTGTCAACATGGAAAGGGGATGGGCAGGCTCTTTATCTTCCTACTGTCCTAAGCCTCAGGTGCTGCTTTGCTGAGGCCAGACACGGAGCTTCCACCTGTGGCCTCAGACTGGACGCAGCTAGGGTTTTGGAGGCTCCCTATTGGTTCTATCCTTGGCTTCCACCAGTCCAATAGGGAAAGCAGTGGAAAGGAAAGGTATCTAAGCATTTGGCCCAATGCAGGGAGAGGACCAAGAAAGCCTTTTTCAATTTCTCCTTGACTAGTGACATCAGCAGATGATATCACCAGACCCTGCAGGTGGAGGGTGTGAGAAGTTCTAATAGCTCCAAGGTGGGGGTAGTGACAATGGCATCAACAATGGGGACTGTGCCAGGAATGCTCACACTGAAATCCATACAGCACAGAAAGGACAAACTCTATGTGGCTGTTTGATGTTGCATACCTAGCCCCATGCTCAGGGACATTGTGTGCTCTGGCCAGGCAGCATGTAACATAGCAACAGGGCAGTGACCATGGTTTACTTTTGTGCCAGGTGCTTACAGATGTCCATCTGAGGTCTGACTGTGTCACCTTCATATTCCTGCAGAGAAGGACTGAATCTCTGTCCATAGTGGTCTTGAACACAAAGCCTGCTGATCAAGCGAGGTGTCCAGCTTCACACTCAGGCCTGGTCATAGACTCCTGTCTGTAGGAAGAGGCTGGCTACTTGTTCTTCCTGGCTGCTCAGCTAGCTTAGCCCCAAAATAACCACACAGAAACTGTATTAATTAAATCACTGCTTGGCCTATTAGCTCTAAGTTCTTATTGGCTACTCTTACATCTTAGTTTAATCCATTTCTAGTAATCTGTGTATCACCATGAGGCTGTGGCTTACTGGGTAAAATTCCCAGTGTCTGTCTCTAGTGGTGGCTCCATGGCTTCTCTTTGACTTTGCCTTCTTCCTTCCAGCATTCAGCTTAGTCTTCTCCGCCTACCTAAGTTCTACCCTATCAGGCCAAGGCAGTTTCTTTATTCATTAACCAATAAATCAACATATAGACAGAAGGACCTCCCACACCACCTGGCCTAGGACATTTTTACTTTTCCTCAAAGCAAACAGCAGTCACTACAGCCTTCGGGATAGCATGTGGAACTAAGGCAACTCTGCAAGAGGTATCGAAGCCAAGGACAGAGCAGATCACTGCCAACAGGAGCAACTCTCAGGGCGTCTAGCTGACTGTGGGTAAAGTCGGGCCCTTAGAGAACATCACCAAGGGAAACTGGCCACTGGCTTCTTCATAGTGGTCCACTGCAGGCTCTGCCACAGGCCCCATTCCCGATAGAGACAATGTCCAGGCTCACTCTGGAGCCACATCTCTTGCTCTCTCGCCAGTCTGTTCCCACCTCATGAATTTGGCCTTCTTTGGCCTTTAGAAATAGAGAAGTGGCAGACTGTGGACCAGGATCCTAGGTGCAGCAGTGAGTTAAATAGCTTGGAACCAGGGGCGCACCTAGGGCCAGATGGGAGAACAGGAGACCAGACATTGGGTGCCAGCAGGTGTTTTTACCTCCTGGAGAGAAGAGGCTCAAGATTAGCATTCAAGAAGGGCATGGAGGTACACATCTGCAACTCCTCGCACTTGAGAGGTTGAGGCAGGGGGATCAAGACTTCAAGACCAACCTTGACTCTATAAGAAGCTCAATAGGCTGTGGAATGGGCTACTAGTGAGACCCTGTCTGAAAACAAACAAAATTAGCACCTGAGTGGTGGAGAGCATTCCTCTTAGATTGCAGACAGCTTGTGGAAGGTGTCAGCTGCAGGGACTGAGGGCACCTAGCACTCAGTAAACCGCCAAAGGACTGCAGCTCCAAACCCCTGAGGAGCTAGAGCCCCGGTGTAGCTGAGATAGGGCCGCCTGCAGCTGCTCTCCTATGAGAAAAGGAGATTGAGCCAAAGGAAAGGAAAGGTACCATGGAGTCTCAGCCAGGCCATGAGGGCCTATGTAGTGCAGGAGCCGACGGAGCTGAGGCCTGCCCGCCATCTGCTTGGTCACCTTGTTCCCCTTATGTTCCTACAGGCAGGAAGCTCTGATCACAAAGACCGTACCCTGACTGCCGACCAGCCACTTCACTGGCATTCCTACTGCTACTGGCACGGAGTAGGCTCTGGGGGCCCGTTGTGGGAACCAACCACAGCACCCATTCCGAGTTGTCCCACCTTCCAGGCCATTCTTGTAACGCCTTGACCTCTGGTTTACATCTGCGGTACGGATGGAGAAATGTTCCCTATTTCCTTCACACACTGATAGCTTTTCTGGAATTCTAGCTTTGGTGAACTGGATAAAAGATTCTGAGGCGTTCTGAAGCCTGCAACCTCTCTTGAGTGGATCCCTGACTCATCTAGCACATTTCTACCACCATGCCTTCTTGGACCTGCCTCTCAGCCCCAGGCAAGATACCCTGTATCCGCTGCCATTCTTCTACCCGCCATTTCAAGACATAGACCTAGCTCCATTTGGACCTGAGTTCTCCAAAGCTTCCTTATGCCTGGCCAGCGAACTACATCGTGCCCTCACAGAGGCCTGCAACCTGTTACTCATTCTTCACACAGCCCACGTCTCGACTCCGGCCTGTGCTCCCCTACAGGGGCATTCACTCTAATTCCATCCCCGCATTCTACCTTCTAAAGAACCAAGGTCATCCCCGATCAGGGCAATTCATTCCCTGGGCAAGAATTTTCAGGCCAGTGTTGGACAAACTTAACTTCCAGACCCTCCACCCACTCAGGGGTTGGTCTGTGCTTTTGTCCAAGTGATGACAATGTCACTTCAGAGGCTTCCGAGAGCATCGCCTGCCATCAGGACACACGCCCACTTTGAGCCACCAGCTGCAGCTGCACACGCTCCTCATGGACTCATAGGGAGAAGGTCTGAAAGGGTGTATCCCAATTGCTCTTTCCCCAGGTGGGGCTTCGGCCTGGTGTCAGTGGACATGGAAGAGACCGTCTTCTGAACACCCCAGGTTGAGGATGGTAGCCTTCCAACAGAGCCACCTGCCACAGCTGGACAGACTGACGTAAGGAAGGTGGAAACACTCTGTTCCTGGCCTTGGCTGACCAGCAGAGGAGGATTGAGAAATGTGTCTGGCACTGAGGATGCAGGAGAATGCATAAGTAGCCAGCTCACTTACTGGAAGCAAAATGATCTAATCCGCCAAGCCAGCCTGAATCTTAATGGGAAGACCAGGCACAAGAATGAGAAGACTGGAAAGAGACCTTCTCTGTGCCCAGGGTAGAAGCTTGGCGGTGGCCAACTCCTGTGGCCATCTGCCACTTGTCCTGCCTGGGAAAAGCAGAGGTCCTTCCAAAACAGTGGTGCTTCTGAAAATGTCACTCTGTAACCCAGGAGCTCTCCTGTTGGACTAAAACACATGCAGACAAGGAGCAGGACTTTCCGGAGCCACTGGGTGGGCCTGGCCCTCTCCCTCTCCCGCCTGCTGTCTTCTGTTAAAGTTTCATTGACCCCAAATACACTATGCATTTTACAGAGAATATCATTTTTTTCCTTGCTGTGGCAATAACACATATTTGTCCCCAATAAATAAATAAAACCCCCTTCAGTCCACATACAGAACTTGCATTTTATGGACCTGCACCACAGTAAACCACACAGTGCACAAGAAACACCCAAAGCTTCTCAGCAGCCCAGATGCCGTCTCTTCTTTTCTCTGCCACCCCCTTCATTTAAACTTAAACTCACAAACACAGTTTTCTATATAGTGTAGGCTGGCCTCAAACTCACCATCCTCCTGAGTGCTGGGATTACCAGTCTGTAATGTTCAACTTGTGTTCTACATTTCTGATAAGTTCCAAGGTGATGACTTGGAGTAGCGAGATCTTGCTAGGTGTCTTTTAGGTATGTGTATTTGTTTTTATTCTACTATGTCTCTATAAAATACATGTTTTTTAATGACCTGACTCCATTCAATTACTTGTTGTGACTCTCTTCATCCACATTCAAGATATATTTCACACCAGGGATGGTGGTATATGCCTTTGGTGCTTACCTTTAATCCCAGCACTCAGGAGGGAGAGGCAGGCAGAGTTCAAGGCCAGCCTGGTCTACAGAGTGAGTTCCAGGACAGTTAGGGTTACACAGCTCACACATACCCAAAACCCCAATAAAGTATATATACACTTCAGGAATTGGAGAGATGGCTCAGCAGTTAGGAGTACTTGCTACTCTTCCAGAGAACCCCAATCAGTTCCCAGCACACACATCAGGTGACTTACCTGTAACTCCAGCCCCACCAGATTTGACAGCTTCTAGAGGCAACCACAGCATCCCTACTCATACTCATAAATAAAAATGAGATAAATCTTTTAAAACTGTACTTCAATAATAATTGATAGCTACCCAGAATTCCATTGGCTCTAAATTCTAATATTTATTTAACTAATCCCTTATTATTAGACATAAGTTGTTTTCAATTTTTTCTATTATAAACAGCATTAGCAAAGCTAAACTTTTTGCCGTTCACGCTTTGTGTGTGTGCACACACCTGTGCAGGCACCAAGTCAGAAGTTGGCACTGGAGTTGGTTCTCTCCTTATACTATGAGGGTTCCAGGTATTGAACTCAAATCAGCAGGCTTGACCGCAAGCACCTTATATACTGGGCTGTCTTGCCTGCCCAAAGCTAAATTTTAGTCTCTATTTTTAATTACTTCTTCAGAAATTTAATAAATAAAATTAAATACATGTAAGTTTAAAGCTTCATATACACATTATTAAACTTCTTTCCAAAAATGTCTATCAGCTAACACAGTTGCCAACAATGACCCAGTCACTCTTGTTAAAACAATTCTCCAGGGAAATAAAATCAAATGGCCTTGCCACTTCAGGAATGGTATGCATTTTCCCAATTTAAAAAAAAGCACAGGATCTTGCTCCTTCACTTATTACACAGCCACTTATACTTCATGTACAATGAGCCATCACTATGGGCACTCAAGAGGGCAAACACAATCCCATTGAAGTCAGTCAAGAAAAGAACAAAGAGTGCATAAAAATGGGCTGTTTGCCAGATTTTCTCCAAATACTCTTAGGTGATCATAGAGTGAGTCTTGAGAACTCCCTGCTGCTGTAATTCACTGATGAAGAACCTGAAGACAGATGGCAAAGTGACCCGCCTGGCACTTGGCAGGTGGTCCAAGCCACTCACCTCCTTTTCTGCTCTCATTTCTACCACATGTCGTTGGTACCTCTCTCAGATGGGCATCCATCTCTTCTGATGTCTTCCATCCACAGAACCCAAGGCTGCCCAGGGGTCCAAGAGAGGAGGTTACATGAAGATGGGGTTCTGCATAGGAGGGGTCTGTAATGGTCTGAGCTGCAGTACTTAGCTGGGGGAAACATGCAGCTTGTATCGTTCCAATTTTAGTATATGTGCTGCCGAAGCGAGCACAACATGCAGCTTGTAGATGGTGCTAGTCCAAGTATGTAAAGGCCCAAGAGGCCTCTGGGTGGGACAGAGTGAGTCATACTGCGATAGGCTCGGATGCACTTGGCTTCCCTGCCCTGAATGCCTTGTGGGTTGTGTGAGCCCAGAAGGGATGTGGACACATTCTCACATGTGTGAATCCATTCACACAATCTGTGTAAGTGAGGAATGGGCTGCCAGTGGGGCAGCAAGCCTCTTAAAGATGGTGAATTTAGACCAGGACTGGATCGGGATAGCGACAAAGGGATGTGAAAGAAGAGATGGCATGGAGGGACCCAAAGTACAGCCAGGAAGGGAGGGAAAGTAAAGAAAGGGGAGATGAAGAGCCATCAATCCTGGGCGTGGATTATGGAAAACTGGAAAAGCAAGTTTGTAGGTAGAAACACAAAACTTAATTTGGGACCCTGAATCCGGAATAATTCCAGACAGCCAGTGAGACATCGCTGTAGGAACTTTGACAAGTGGGTCTGGAAAAGTGGATAACTCAGTCTAGTTTCTGTTTCTTTAACAAAAATACCTACGTCCAGGTAATTATAAAGAGTGTCTTACTTGTTTATACGTTAAAAACCAACAAACAAACAAGAACACAAGGCCAGTAAGACGGCTCAGCAGACAAAGGTGCTTATGGCCAAGCCTGGTAAGTTAAGCTTGATTCCCAGAATACACATGGTGAAAGAAGAGAACTGATTCCCCTACATGCATGGGCACACACACACGTGCGCGCGCACACACACACACACACACACACACAAGTAAACACAGAAAGGCTTAAAAGGATGTAGGTGCATATAGCCTATGATTCTGGAGACTAGGTCCAAGTCCTGCATCTGGGGTGATGTGGGATTCCCCTCTGTATGCTGTGAACATCATTGGTTAATAAAGAAACTGTCTTGGGCCTGAGCAGAGCAGAATAGAGGTAGATGGGAAAAACTAAGCTGAATGCTGGGAGAAAGGAGGCAGAGTCAAAGAGAAGCCCTGGAGCTGCTGCTGGAGACAGACACGCTGAAACTTTGCTGGTAGGCCGTGACCTTGTGGTGATGCACAGATTAATGGAGATAAGTTAAATTAAGATGTAAGAGTTAGCCAATAAGAAACTAGAGCTAATGGGCCAAGCAGTGATTTAAATAATATAGTTTCTGTATGATTATTTCAGGGCTGAGCAGCTGAGAATCTATAAGTGGCTTCCCTTAAAACCCTGGGGCCTTCTGCTGCCTTGTGACATGGCAGAAGGAATGGGAGACAGAGAAGCATGACAAAGAAAGCTGCTGTTTTGACATCTACTCTTACGGTAATCTGTTAACCCATCATCCCATAGATGGATGCATGCATTTCTAAGTGCAGTGATGCCGTAACCAGCAGCCAGTCAGCATGGCTGCATTAGGGACCAGTTTCCAACGCATGAACTTCTAGGGAATCCTTTCAACCACAGTGTGGGTCACTTGCTTTCTGTGAGTCCTCTGTCCTTCATCTAAGCCATCTCCTCTTTGGCTTCCCTTTGCCGCTGTCCCAGTCCACTTCTGGTCTGGATTCCCTGGGAGAAAACTGGGGAGGAGCCCCTGCACTCCTGGTGTCAGGGGAAGCAGGAAGAAAGGAGAACTGCATGGATGGTGCTTCCCAGAATGCACTTGGCCCCCAGGGGAAGAGCATGGGAGGAAGGAAGAGCAGGAAGAGAAGGGAGATACACAGCAAGGAGCTTTGGCTCCAGTTCAAGCAGGAACATTTCCTTTTAGAGGACCCATTAAAACCGTAAATGCAGTTTCTCTCTGACCCATGATTTCATCTCCAAGAATTTATCCTCCAAAACCACTTACACAAATGCTTGAATATGCTTTAAAAATATTTCTGTTTTTTTTTTCCTAAGAGAAAAAAAAAGTTAAAGACAACCCCAGGGCTTAAAGCAGCACCTGGCAAGCAATGGTTCTTTGGGAACTGTTTGTTTAATGAATGAATGAACTCAATCTCATTAGCAGGGCTATTGATCAGTTCTGGAGAGAATCCTGCTGTCATCAAAATAAGTAGACTTATTTTCAGAGTCTGTAGTATATCATCAGGTGAAAAAAGGCCACTCCCAAAAGCTTAGGGTACACACACGCTCTTCTTTGAATTTACTCACGTGTGTACATGTGCACAGATAGGTAGACTACACCCTCGCAGTTCTACACAAGGGTTTTGCTGGGGAAATGTTCTCAGATAAAACCTGTAAAGGACTCGGGGAAGCAGGGAAGGACTGGGGAGAAGAAAGACAAGGTGAGAATGCCTGGCTCCATGGAGAATGTTGGCCATGGATGGCACCACAGGGCTGCCCAACCTGGACGCCAAGGAACCAGACTGCCCCTGTGCTTTGCTGTCACTGGGTAAGGGGGGCCCTGCAGGTAGGTGTGGCGTCTTGTCAGACTTTTCTAAATAACTGCCAAGGATGATTCTTCAGAGAAAGGTGCTACTGGGAGGCACCGGGGACAGAATCGGGGAGTTTGTCTAACTCTCACTGTGTGTATGGGCAAGTGTGCAAGCTCTCCGGTTCACCCCAAACATCTGGGATATAACCCAAGCCACCACTAAATAGTGGCTACCTCTGAAAACGGAAGCTGGTGTTTATAGAGGACAGTGGAAGAAGGAACTTTTCTATTTTACCTAATGTATTTATGTACACTGGCGGTGCCTACCTTTATAGCCTTCCTAACTTCATTTGTAATATAAAACCAGTGAGCTGGGCCAGCAAGCGTGCAAGGCTGTTAGACTCCGCAAACGGCAAAGCTGCCTGTGGGGTGGAGAGTGAGGAGCCCACTGGATTGAAGGGTGTCATCAGGGAACGTGAGGAGCCGTGAAGACAGGTTGGGCCTCAGGCAAAAGGGGCAGGAGATTCCAAACCACTCCTTGCCTCCCAACTCACTCCCAGTGCTCACTGTCCTACTCATTATATAGTGGTTTTCTTTCTTTTGAAATGGATTAGAAAATTGGGAAAGTTAGAGACTTTAAGCCAAAGGATGCACGTTCCTTTGCAGAAGACAAAAGCTTATACCTTCTCATAAGGAGGACGAAGAACTGTCAGGGATTAAGGGTGTGCCTTGGCATCTATCAGAAATCCCTCACTGTACTGGTCCATCACACCTTGAACGTACGGTCTCCAGAGGGAACAGCAATGCTCTGCAGGAGGCAGAGAGGAGACATGCCCTGGGGACCTGAAAGCCCTTGCATGCTCTTCCTCTATAGACATGTTTCCTAGGAGCCAGGCAGCCTCGCCACATCTTCCTCACCATGCCTACGAGAGCCTGGAGGAAGCCGACCACCTAGGAGGCGGCTGCAGCCAAGGTGACAGGGCGGGAGCTCCAGATGACACCAGTGTCTCCTGCTGCAGTCGGGGAATCACCATTGACGCTTCCTCCTGAGCTCCTCAGGGAAAGATGGGTTTCTGAAAATGCTTGACAAATTTGGGTCAACTTGTCATTTGATGATGATGACTCGCCCACAAATGGCCCTACAAAACCTGAAGACATAAGTCATGCCAAGGAAATGCATGGTACTGGCACAAATGAGCTGTCAGTGTGCTTGGCAGACCAGTCTCGGTCACTCTACAGGGAAGGAGTCGCTGTCCAGGAAACCCTGAGCAGCCAAGAGGAGGCAGCCAAGTGCCTCCTCTGGTGGCCGAGCATCTCCTCTAGGGAACATGGGAAATGCGTGGAAAAGCAGAGTCCTAAGAGAAAGGAAATTCTCAAACGGGTGAATTAATTCAATAAAACAAGTATGTGTGTGGTAGCTACTGAATCCTAAACTCTAAATATCTAAATAACTGTAGGAAAGAATAGCAACAGCTGGGACCAGAAAATGTCATGTTGGACAGTGAGATGCTACAGCGAAGGCCAGTAGGAATGACAAGCAAGCTCAGCTCGGGAAAGAAGGCTGTAGGTCCCACAGGCAGCTACGGCCTCTCCCAGATGGCTACCAAATGGGACAGTAAGCATTAAACAGACTGGAAAGAACTAAAAAAGACTTGACAGAATCCAGCTTGCCATATCTCAACTACAGATAATCACAATTACTTCCTCCTTTGCTTTCCGTTAGGTTTTCGCGCTGTTGTGGATGTTTCTTCACAGAGTCTGCTATCCTCACACACACCGGTATCCGTTCTCTTTTTTTCCTGCTCCCTTCTGCTTCCCTCCCCATCATTTCTTTTTGATTATTCGAATATTCTTGACTGTCCTTAACCTTCCACAACTTTGAAAATCCCTAAAATCCGCGGACTCTGACAGTAGCCCCGCTTGCCCTCCCAGCTGCTTCTCCCACCTTGAGCTTTTGGAAATGCTGTATCAATCTGTATCTTTACTCTCACACTCGAACCTCCATGACCCAAACCCAAGCAAACACCACACGCTCCTTGTTTGTCCCCTAGCACTCTGAGTTAGAGTAGCCATGGCTGTCATCTGGCTATTTTGAGGTGGGAGTAGTGGGCATGGCCAGCAGCTGTGGTTGTTCCTGCCATCAACACAGAGGCCACCTTAGCACCTGGACTGAAAACCTAATTTCTGAGCTACAGTCCTCAGCTCTCCCACAATTTGGCCTCCCTGGAGCATTGTGACTACTTCAACTGAAAGAACGCAACGAATGAAATAGAACCCATGGGGAAAGCCTCACGCCCAAATCCCAGTGTGGCCGTGAGAAACATGAAATACCAAGGCACCATGATGTTGGGGATCTTATTTTAAAGTGTGTTGCTTTTGTTTATGCTTCATTTAACTCTGTGAAGCTGTGATTCTTTGCCCGTCTAACACACCCGATGGTCTAATAAAGAGCTGAACAGCCATTGCAAGGCAGGAGCAAGGATAGGCAGGACTGGCAGGCAGAGAGGATAAACAGAAGGAGAAATCTGGAAAGGAGGAGCAACAAGAAAACAACAAGAAGAGGACATCAGGGGGGCAGCCACTGAGCTGGACAGCAAGCCACAGAGAAAGAGGTAAAGAAAGGTAGGCAGAAATAGAGAAAGATAAAAGCCCAGAGGCAAAAGATAGTTGGGATAATTTAAGTTAAGAAAATCTGGCACGAAACAAGCCAAACTAAGGTCAGGCATTCATAACTAAGACTAAGCCTCTGTGTGCGATTTATTTGGGAGCTTGGGAGTGCACCCCTCCAAGAGCCAAAAGAGTAAAGCATCCCACAACACCATAACTCCTCCAAAATTACTGATACCACAGTAATATCCACCAACAAACTGGAGATCCCAAATAACGTGGAAGAGTGATTGTAAGTGCATGGAGAGAAACCAAAGAAGACAAAACCCTGGATGAATTCCAGGAAAACACAAATAGCTGAATGAAGAAAGTCAACACAAGACAAAAGAGGAATTCAACAAAGGGCTGGAAATATTGAAGACAAACCAAACTAAAGCACAGGAAATGAAAAACACACTAAGGCGAATAGAGTTATTAGGAAAGCAGGACAGAAGAGCTGACATGAAGTGGACGAGGTGTGACATTCGAACAAGGACAAAGGAACTTTCAAGATATACGGCACGCCATAAAGAGACCAAATCTGAGAACCATGGCCATAAAAAGAGACACATTTCATTCAGACGGCATGGAAAACAGTTTCAACAAGGTCATGGTTTTCGTTTCTGGAAAATCAAGGAAAGAGATGCTGTTCCCGGGACAGAAAAGGCATCTAGGACACACCAAATAGACAAGACTGGAACGGAACCTCCCTTGGCCGGCGTACTGATGACCTGCTGAATATACAGAGCCAAGATAGAACTTGGAATGGGGCAAAAGGGAACCATGGAGCTGTGTGTGGCGACAGACCCCAGGTCAGCAGCATCTGTCAACAGACACTTTAAAAGAAAGAAGGGCTGGAAGGGAGGCATTTCAAACTCTGAAGGACAACTGGGCAGAGTTCTGGTAAAATGGCAGACTAGAGGCTGCCTTCGTGGGAGTCACTGAAGGAGAGAGTCAAAATGAAAAAAGAGTAAGAATAAAGACTAGAGAGAAATTGGGAAAAAGGTGTTGGGAATCTATGAAAGAATTCAAAGACATAAATATAAAATTTGTAAAAGGAGAGAAAAATGAGGTGTATGGGTGTGGAAAACGCCGTGGCAGGTGGATTCCTGCCCACAGACCAGCCCTGCTACAAAGCGCAGGGTGTGTGTCTGGAACCCTGAGTATCAGGACTCTATGCGCATGGCCATAGAGGAAAGTGCTGGGTAACACTTCTCCAGCTGGACCCAAATCAGAGGCAGAGCTGTCTCCAGCAGGGCTTGCGTCAGCACAAGACAAGAAACACAGAGATCTGAAACTGAGTGCTTCAGTGTCCACGATACCTCATCCTGCCATAACCCAGAGAAAAACTTGCTGGCCAAGGCACCACAAGAATGGACCCTCCTGCAAGTGGAGAGCTTGAGACCCCAAAAGCAAAGGATAGCATTCAGCAGCTGCACACACAGTTCTACAGAAAGGTAAGAGACCCCAAAGTCAGTAGACTCTCATGACACATCCACTCACCCCCATTTGTGCCCTGTGGAGCGAGAACCACAGGAAGTACAGGGCAGGATGGGAAACCTGTTGTTTCTCCCTGATCAAAGCAATGGACCCCAGACACACAAACTGAGGACAATGGTAAGGAAGCCTGAGGCTGAGGCACTGTCTGAGGAGGTATGGGGAACTCAATGTGACGTCCTATAGACAGAACTCAGGAAAATACCAAGGGTAGACTCTCCCCAGTCAGGATGAACCAACTGAGAATATAATACTTCTTACAGTTTGTTGAGCACACCTATTCCATTTTACTGATTATCTGTACTTATGTGTCTTATACTCTATTTTTTTATTTTAATGTTCTGTTTTTATATGCATACATATTCTGTTTAATATTATTAAATTTTTAGTTTTTATCTTAAAAATTATTTGCTTTTTTTCTCTTAATATGTACACTTTTAAATGTCCAATTGATATCTTGTAACTTGTATTAGATTGTGAAACGTCCGTATGTCTGTCCTTTTCTCCAAATGTAATAAGTAATATCTTCTCTAGTGTTCCTCATACTTATAACTATATAATTTTCTTCTTACTTCACCTCTATTCATTCCATCTTATTGTATCACTCATTCCCCGTTCCTGTCACTACTTGAATATATCACACTTTCTCTAGCCCATCAACCTAAAGGGACACAAGCCAAGGGCACAATACCTTCCAGTGTAGCTAACATGGAGACTTCTCTCAAATCACCATTGTTGCTACTGCAGGTGACCTTTGGCATGAACATAAATGCAAGCCAAGACAACTCACCAGGAGGACACACAGGAAATAAATGAGAACCCTGAAGTCACTGGACTTGTGTTGTGAGATAGTGTCTTCCGTATATGGCAGGAAAACTGTTCCCATGAAGTCTCAATATGGCCACCTAAACAAGACCAGGACAGAGACAACAGCAGCTGACACAGTGTGTGTGTGGCGGGGGGAACATCTCACAAGGTCCCACCCCTAGATGAAGAGCTACAGGAAACTGACAGCTGCCGAGAAAAAGGCAATCAGTGGATGAGACTCTTGACAGGTTATCCAGTCCCAGGTGGTCAGCCCTAACACATGTACATATAAGCAACACTAAATGAACTTAGCAGGTTGTATGTATATGTGCATATGTGTTCACACATGCACACACATATACACATACATACATATGCAATAGTAAAACTGAAAAAGATGTCATAAATTTGAGAGAAAAGTTGGAGAGGGAAGAAATAGGAGTAGAAATTACATAAACACAGCACTTATGTACAAAATTCTCAAAATTCAAGTTTTAAAAATTGGGAAAATGAACAAAACCTATCCACCAGGAGACACATGCTTCCCAACAGACGAGCAAAGCACAACAAAGAACTACAAAGCCACGAGACAACACTCACCGCAAGCCACAAGGCGCCCTTCTTGGGGATGGAAACAAAGACAGTGAGACAGGAAACGCCAGAGAGATTTCAGAGTCTTGTTTTTTAAAAAGTTCAAACACCAAGTAGAAGATCAAATAAACAGATAAGGAAATTAATCTAAGACCTGGATGAAGTGGGCTGGCCCATGGGGTGAAGTCAGTTTCCAGTCTATATGACATTCCCCAAGCACCCGCCTGGGCTGGTGAGCCCCCAACGCTCACACACCCTGTTACTTGGACAGAGAGGTTGGGCTGTGGCCAGTGCTGGAGTGTCTATGGATTGCTTTAACTCTGTCAAATGAGTTAAACAAAAACTAGATATTTCTATGTCTTTACTTGGCAATGAGTTCCGATGAATCTCTTTCTAAGGTGACTAAGAATAAAATTTAAATAATTTTTAATTACAATGATATTCTTTATAGAATTAGAAAAAAAACCACAATCCTAAAACACAAAAGAGCACAAATAGATGAAACAATTCCAAGCAAAAAGAACACAGCCAGAGGCATCCGGGTACCCAGCCACAAACCACACAGCAGGCCAGTAGTAATAAAAGCAGTGTGATAGTGGCATAAAACCAGATGTGTGGACCAATGAATGGGACATAGTAGTAAACCCGTATAGTCTGGACATTGTTTTTATAAATGTGTCAAAAACATGCACTGGGGAAAAGACAGACTTTTCAATAAATGGTGGTTGCAAAACTGAACATCAACCGGCAGAAGAATGAAATTATATCCGTATTTCTCACCCTGAGCAAAAATCAATTCAAAGTGGATCAAAGACCTTAATTTCAACCCAGAAAGGTTGAGACTGCTAAAGCAACACATGGCGGAAATGCTTCAGGACAGATATTGGCAACACATTTTTAAATAGAGCCCCACAAATAGGAAATAACCCTCAAGAGTTGGTAAACAGGACTTCAGGTAAACGGCAGATTAGATGCATCCCACTGGTACTTGGTGAAAGGAAATATCATGATAACAAGCAATCAGCTCTTTGCCCACAAGGGACAAGGCCTGTAAGTGAACTAAGCCATGGGAAAGTGGAGTAGTGAGAACCAGTGCTGGGCAGGGCAGGGCCACAGCCCTCTGTATCAGGGTCACACTGACCAGAGCACAGTATCCAGAGGAGGACAGCAGAAGCTGCACAAAAGGTGCTCCTCAAGTACAGCAGGGTCTGTAGCATCCCAAGAGGTCCAGGTGGAGGTGGAGGGCTGAGGGAAGCATTGGGAAAGGCTTACAGCCTCCCTCCCCACACACCAGAACATCCCAGCCAGCTTCCATTTGTCCTTCTCGCACATGGTACCAAATGAATCCTGCTGGAGTCATCCTGGCCTGTATCTAAGAGTGTTGTCTTGTAAAATAGCACAGTTGTGTGTGACAGCAATTTGCTCCAGAAAGGTTCTCTTTATTTCCTACTTCCTTTGTGTGTGTGTGTGTGTGTGTGTGTGTGTGTGTGTGTGTGTGTGAAAAATATCAAGGCAAAGAGAAATCACTGACATGGAAGAAATTATAACAATAATGAGAGATCGCCTACAAAATAATTTTTAAAATCCATTATTAAATTCTGAAGTGTGTGTATTAGAATTTAGTGATTCTATTTTGAAGAGAAGAAAACAAAAAATATAGAGTAAGGCAAAGAGAAGAATCATGTGGTGTTGGATTAGAAGTAGCATATAGGATTGACTCTTAATTTATGAACCCAACCAGGCTCCAGATCCATTTCTAAATGTCAGGCCCAACTCAACTGAACCAACACTTCCTAAGGAACATGGCAGAATGCAAATTTATCCTGTGGGACCATGATGATTAATTTTAGTCATCAGTTTGACTGAGTTAGGGGTGCCCAGTGATATGCTTCATATGGGGTTTATCCCCTAGACAAAAACTTCATGTTGAAAAATTAATCTTCATTATAAGATGCTGGGAAATGGGATCAAATGGGACCATTAGAAGATTGGGATCTTCCCTCATTTAATGGATTGCAGTGGGTTTTCTATAAAAGCCATTTTGACCAGGACTTGTCAATGTTCCTTGTGCCCCTTCATGTGGTACCCTGGACCATTTTGGAACCCTGTCCTCACAGGTCCCCTGACTTTGATCAGAACCATAAGCCTAAAAAATCCTCTTTTCTTGAGCTGGTAAAACACTATTTCAGAGGAAGACAGCAAGCATGTCTAAACACTATTGAGACTGTCAAAGTCTATCAGGATTTTGATTTGGGATCTACATTTGCCTATAATGTGGCCATGAGCCTATGGTGGCCAGGGAGTGGAAAGGGATAATTTGAAAAAGAGATACCCCTGGCTGGCTTAGGTATTTGAACACTTGGGTCTATAGCTGGTAGTGCTGTTGGAGAGGGGATTCGGCATGGCTGGAGGAAGTACATCACTGGGAGTAGGCTTTGAGAGTTCATAGTCCTGCCCTGCTTCAAATACACTCTTCTGCTTCCTGTTGCTGCTGCAGATGTGATCTGTCAGCTTCCTGCTCTTATTGTCTGCTGCCACGCCTTGCCTATCAGCATGGACTCTTCCCCCAGAACCGTGAGCCAAAGCGAGCTCTTTCATAAGTTGCTTTGGTCATGTTTTGTTGTTGTCGTTTTAAATCACAGCAACAGAAAAGTAGCTAATACACATGATAAAACCCTGCAAGCCGGGCAGCGGTGGCACACACCTTTAATCCCAGCACTCAGGAGGTAGACACAGATTCCTTAGTTCAAGGCCAGCCTGGTCTACAGAGCAAGTTCCAGAACAACCAGGGGTACACAGAAAAGCCCTGTTTCAAAAAGCAAAAACAAATAACGAAATCTGGAAATTCATGGCATACAATAGTCTTGAATCATTCACTAGCGTCGGATGGCATTTGTGGTGCAAATCTCCCAGGCTGATGCTGAGAAGCTGAGTGATGGATCAAGGACAAGTACTACATGAAGCACTGTGGACTCATTGGGTGTTGGATTCTGAATTACTTTTCAACTATTGCAAAAAAAAAGTTTCCAAAATCGTTTGCTGTTGACAAATTTTACACAATTTTAGTGACCTCCCCCCACATTCAGTCATGACACCCACAGGGGGTCGTGGCTCACAGTTAAAGGAGCAGGGTATTAGAAACCACCACGCTGCAGTGATCCACACACTTTTTAAGAAGAAATTTAAGGGACCTGCACAAATCATTTTGCAATGATTTATAATCATTGATTCACCACCAATGGATGTTCAAATCATTAAATGAAGAAGATTAGGGGATAGATAACCAATAGAGATTATTTATAAATCTTAAGGCCCAAAGCAGATGCCTGCACAATGGAAAACTCCGGCAGAGACGACCTTGCTGACTGAAGGTTAATAGCATGCAATGGGACGAGTCAGTGTCAGTTGTCACCCCAAGAAAGACATAGAGTGGCTTCAGCCCACAGCGTGCAACCTAAATCTAATCAAGAAAGAACATCAAACCGAAAGAGAAAAAAAGGCTCTATAGAACTGGCCTGCACTACTCGGAACTGTCAAAAAGTCGATGTGAAATTAAATAATTATTTTAGTTTACATAAGTGAACGTCCTTGTTTTAAAAGACAGAGTGAAATTCTCGGGAATGATTGTTGTGTTCACAATTTCTTTCTCTCATGATTGAGAGAAGGAAGGAGGGAGAAACACAGAGAGGGAGAAAGGGACATAGAGAGAGGAATGGGGAAGGAAAGGGGAGAGAAAAAGTGAGGAGGAGAGAGCGAAAGAGCAGGGAGAGAGAGGATACTAATCGGGACCTTAGGCACAGGGCAGTAGAGATTGACCCCGTCAGTCCTGCTAAGCATTTTCAGACAGCACCTCACTGTGTAAACCAGGCAGGCCTGGAACAGAGATCCACGCTCAAGTGCTGGGATTAAAGGCGGATGCCACCACGCCCAGCCACCTTGTTAATTTTAAAGCCCAGACAGGCATGCCAGCTCAGGGGTCACAAGCTACTTGGTGTGTGAAGTAAATGCTCACATTAACCAGAGGGCTGTAAACAAGACAAGAGGCATCTGAGAGCTTGCTACGATAGCAGCTGCCAGCAGGCGACAAACATACTCTACAGAACACTTGAGCTCCCAGACGACTCAAACAATGGATCCCAAGAAACAGAAATCTCCCCCAAGGATCTCACACTGGAAGAAGAAAAACTCTGAGGCCTGGTGCTGGAGAAGAAACCAGAAACAGACTCGTGGAGTTCTGACAGGTCGATGGACCGCCTCATAGGAGGAAATTAAGGCTCAGGCAATGGTGATCAACAGTTGGCAGGACCACACGGTAACTGGAAGAGCTTAGAAGTGCATAGTTAGACTTTCAAATCACTCCAGGACCCTGAGGATGGGATAGAGGAGGTCACTGAACACTTTATCTCTTTTCCCAATGTGGCCACATTGAATAAATCTCCTTTTTCTGCCTTTGACTAATAATTGGGCTATTTTAATTGACTTCTAGGATAGACGGCCAAACTTGGCTTCTTGGGGTGAAGATCATGGATCCAAGTTGGATAACAATATGTTGACCCAGATTGGACAAAAGACACATTTTTGAAGTATCTACTATTCACAGCAAGCTGACTCTGTAAGGAGAATAAAAAAGTAGAGGGCTCATCCACCGCTGAAGTCTTTCTTTTTCCCTTCCCACTTCAGCTGGCAGAAACTGATTTTTTCTTTTTTTAACGTCTGCTTTGTGAAGCACAGAAACAAGTACTTGGACTTTGTCTTGGATTTTCAGGCAGGCTAAACCTTTGGAAGCTTCTTTCCCATGGATGCAGCTCAGGGTTAGTTTCCTGCTTGCTCTCTTCAGCCCTTTGGTGACTGGCTGCCTTGGGCTGTTCTCTGCTGCACTAACTTGGCTATTCCACCATTTGAAGGACAGGCTCTGACAATGAGAAGCTCTTTCATCTGGGGCCTCTGATGTGTGACAGAAAAGGTTGGGGTTCCATTAAACTATGGGGTTCTCTACCGCCATCCCTGATGGCAAAGGTGCTGAGTAGCTCTCGGCTGTGATTTATGTGACCATGAAAATAGCGCCTTGAAAAGACCTCCTAGTGGGGCTGGTAGCTGACTGGTCGTTTACAAACTCAAGACAGCAGACAAAGTCCATCTCAGCCCCCAGAGCATATAAAGATCCCCGAGTGAGAAACGCCTGGCCACTTTTAATTGTATTTCTTTCTTTTAAACGCACTGTGCACTAAAGTAAAGACTATTGGTGTGCTCTTTTGAAATTAGTATGCATAACATGTTTGAACAAACACGCATGCTTTTAAGAGCTCTTCAGGCGACGGAAGAGATAATGCTTTTGCTTCTGTTTTTCCTTCCTTCCTTTCTTCAAAAATGAAGCTAGCTAAAATAAAAAAAAGAAATCAAGACTAAAAAGAAAGCTAGAGTTTAGTTGGGGTGGCTACAGGTCTGTGTGGGAGTTAACTAATGGGAAGGTTAACCGTGTTTCCTCAATGGCAGACTGAGCCTGATGCCGTCAAATAACCACAAAGACAGGAATAAAGAAAAAACATTATTACAAGCTAGCTAAAATTATAAGACCGTGACATCCAAAATGCTTTATATTAATAAACATCTCTCTAATATAAATTCAACTTTTGTTAGGTTATAACTATGGTTCTATGATAAATATAAGACTTTTGGTAAGACACATACAAAATAGATTTGTCTGTCAAATCATTAAGTTAATTAATTAAATTTAAAATTAAATTTGAATTTAAATTTCATTAAGTTAAAGGAAAGTTACAGGAAACATTTCCTACCAACGGAAACTCCAAGGGTCTACAGCGACTTACTCTGTAATAAAAAGGCTTGTTCCATTAGTTCTTATAAAATAATATAAACTATTATATTATTTAAAATTAAATGGTGGCTGAATTAGTAAGGTGTGCTTTTAATAAGTGGACAAAATGATCTCTGTACCACTTGTTGCTAGGCAAACTGTTTTTAGCATTCATCTGTCTAGAGACACTTTTACATGATTTCTCAGTCTTGTTCTATGAAGAAAGTATGGAATATATACATATTAGAGTACTACTCAGCAGTAAAAAACAATGACTTCTTGAATTTTGCATACAAATGGATGGAAATTGAAAACACTATCCTGAGTGAGGTAAGCCAGACCCAAAAAGAGGAACATGGGATGTACTCACTCATATTTGGTTTCTAGCCATAAATAAAGGACATTGAGACTATAATTCGTGATTCTAGAGAAGCTAAATAAGAAGGTGAACCCAAAGAAAAACATATAAGCATCCCCCTGAATATTAACCTTCATCAGGCGATGAAAGAAGACAGAGACAGAGACCAACATTGGAGCACTGGACTGAAGTCTCACGATCCAAAGGAGGAGCAGAAGGAGAGTGAGCACGAGCAAGGAACTCAGGACTGCGAGGGGTGCACCCACACACTGAGGCAATGGGGATGTTCTATCGGGAACTCACCAAGGCCAGCTGGCCGGGGACTGAAAAAGCATGGGACAAAACCGGTCCCGCTGAACATAATGGACAATGAGGACTACTGAGAACTGAAGAACAATGGCAATGGGTTCTTGATCCTATTGCACGTAATGGCTTTGTGGGAGCCCAGGTAGTTTGGATGCTCACCTTAATAGACCTGGATGGAGGTGGGTGGTCCTTGGACCTCCCACAGGGCAGAGAAACCTGCTTGCTCTTTGGGCTGAGGAGGAAGGAAGACTTGATTGGGGGAGGGGGAGGGAATGGGAGGTGGTGGCGGGGAAGAGGCAGAAATCTTTAATAATTAAATAAATTAATTAATAAAAAAAATTAAAAAAAAAAAGAATGGGCAGGGTTGGGGTAGGGTCCATGGACACCCCACGCATAGGTATTTCAACAGGTTATCTTGGAAGGATGGGGAAGTCACTGTCAAAACCTACTTTTTAAACTCGCTCCCTCCCTCTAGTTTAAATAATTGTTATTATAAAATTATTATGTAAGATAATAATTTTAATATTCATTTTAAAAATACAAAACAAATAAAGACAAAACTAAAAACAAAAAAAACAAAAAAAAATAAAATAAAATATACATAGCTGGTCAATGTTAAAATGGGCTAATTTTACTATTGGTATAATTGCTAAGAGGTAATGCATTTTATTATAAATAATGTTACAAATTAGGTTACTTAATATCTACATAAGTCATCAGAGCCCAGATGAATCTCAGACAGTGATGGGTCAGTGGTTGGTAGCACCACATCCAGACTAGACTTCTTAGACACACATATCCCAGGCCCTCTTCTTAATCTCATTTCAGGACCCCAAAGATTGAATTGCGGGAGACTTGGGTGTCTTTGTCTCTTCCCAAAGTGGCCAGGTAGAATAAGTCTCCCACTTCTACTTTTCACTACATATTTGTGGTTTTTTCTTTATATAAATTTAGTCTTCTGTTATTTTGCTTTTTTATTTATTTAAAATTTTACTTATTTATTATTTTTTATTTTGGCTTTTCGAGACAGGGTTTCTCAGTGTAGCCTTGACTATCCTGGAACTTGCTCTATAGACCAGGCTGGCCTCGAATTCAGAGATCCACCTGCTTCTTCCTTCTGAGTGCTGGGAGTTAAGCTGTGTGCTACCACTGTTCATATATTTGTGTTTTAATTGACTTCTTGAGGATGAGCAACTAAACCTGTTTTTTTTTTTTTTTGGGTATAGACTGTGATTCCAACATCAGCAACATTACCTTAGTTAACATATGCTGGGCCTGAGCAATAGCTCAGGATAAAAATGCTTTTGGTGAATAAAAGCATTTGCTACTGCTGCTGACCTAAGTTTAAACCCTGGAATTCAAGTAAAAGTTGAAGGAGAGAATCAGCTCCACAAAACTATGCTCTATGGTCATGACATAAAAAATAAAATAATTAATATAGAATAATACAAATGATTGTACTTACTTGATTAACAAATCTCATATAATAAAAACAAACAAACAAACAAACAAAAATCTGGAGCTTGCCAGCAGCTGAGAGACCTGCAAGCAGATGGCATCACTGGACTCAGTTCCCAGAAGACACCCTCCACTGCCTACCCCTGTATATCTCAGCATCCTCCCCATGGACAGCCCTCTCAGGCAACATCAGCAGCTCCTATAGGCACAAGAACTACCTCCAACATTTGGGAGAAGGGATGGTTAAACATCAGTGTAAGAACACATTCAATAACATAAAGGGCCGTGTGGCACCACCAGAACCCAGTGGTTCTACAACAGCAAGACCCGACATCCCAACACAGATGAAGCAGATGAAGATGTTAGGAGCCCTTAAAGATGAAATGAAAAATTCCCTTAAAGAAATTGAGAAAAAACAAACAAAAAATTGGAAGAAATCAGTAAATCCCTTAAAGAAAGAGAAGAAAGTCAAGAAAAAAAATAATCAACAGGTAAAGAAAACAGTTCAAGACTTCAAAATTGAAATAGAGGCTATAAAGAAAACACAAACTGAGGGAATTCTGGAAATGGAAAATCTGGGTAAGTGAACAGGAACTGCAGATGCCCATCACCAACAGAATAGAGGAAATAGATTCATCAGTCAAAGCAAACATTAAATCAAAAATATTCTTAATACAAAACATCCAGGAAATCTGGGACACCATGAAAAGACCAAACCTAAGAATAACAGGGATAGAAGAAGGAGAATTCCAGCTCAAAGGCACAGAAAATATATTCAACAAAATCATAGAAGAAAACTTTCCCAACCTAAAGAAGGACATGCCTATGAAAGTACAGGAAGCTTAAAGAACACCAAATAAATTGGATCAGAAAAGAAAATCTCCTTGCCATATAATAATCAAAACACTAAACATACAGAATAAAGAAAAAATATTAAGAACTGCAAAGGAGAAAGGCCAAGTAACATATAAAGGCAGACATATCAGAATTACATCCAACTTCTTTTTTTTTTCCATTTTTTTTAATTCTTTTTTAATTAAAATTTCCAACTGCTCCCCGTTTCCCATTTCCCTCCCCTCCTCCCACACATTGCCCCCTCCCCCCACTCCCCTCCCCCATCCCCACTCCTCTTCTCCTCCCCCCAGTCCATTCCCCCTCCCTCTCGATACTGAAGAGCAGTCCAAATTCCCTGCCCTTCAGGAAGACCAAGGTCCTCCCACTTCCATCCAGGCCCAGGAAGGTGAGCATCCAAACAGGCTAAGCTCCCACAAAGCCAGTTCATGTATTAGGATCGAAACCTAGTGCCATTGTCCTTGGCTTCTCATCAGCCTTCATTGTCCGCCATGTTCAGAGAGTCCAGTTTCAACCCATGCTTATTCAGTCCCAGTCCAGCTGGCCTTGAAGAGCTCCCAATAGATCAGTTCCACTGTCACAGTGGGTGGGTGCACGCCTCGTGGTCCTGATTTCCTTGCTCATGTTCTCCCTCCTTCTGCTCCTCATTTGGACCTTAAGAGCTCAGACCGTTGCTCCAATTTGGGTCTCTGTCTCTCTCTCGATCTATCGCCAGTTGAAAGTTCCTGTGCCATTCTCCTTGGCCTCTCGTCAGCTCTCATTGTCCGCCACATTCCGAGAGTCCGGTTTTATCCCATGTTTTTTCAGTAGCAGTCCAGCTGACCTTGGTGAGCTCCCAATAGATCGGCCCCACTGTCTCAGTGGTTGGGTGCACCCCTCATGGTCCTGACTTCCTTGTTCATGTTCTCTCTCCTTCTGCTCCTCATTATAACCTTGGGAGCTCAGTCCGGTGCTCCAGTGTGGGTCTCTGGCTCTATCTCCATCCATCGCTAGATGAAGGTTCTATGGCGATATGCAAGATATTCATCAGTATGATTATAGGATAGGTTCATTTCAGGTTCCCTATCCTCAGGTGCCCCAATGAACTAACTGGGGACATTGCCCTGGGCATCTGGTAGCCATTCCAAGTTCAAGTCTCTTGCCACCCCTTAGGTGGTTCCCTTACCTAAGGTATGAGTTTCCCTGCTCCCCTATCCAACCTTCCTTTATCCCCAATCACCCCGATTCCCCCAGTTCCCCTCATCCTCTCCTTCACACTTTTCTCTCCCCATCACCCCTCATCCCCATCCCACCCCACCCCCAAGATTCCAATTTTTTGCCCATCAGTCATGTCTATTTCCCATAGCTGGGAGGATATCTATATGTTTTTCCTTGGGTTTACCCTCTTGTTTAGCTTCTTTAGGATCACAAATTATAGACTCAGTGGCCCCTATCCATGGCTAGAAACCAATTATGAGTGAGTACATCCCATGTTCTTCTTTTTGGGTCTGGGTTACCTCACTCAGGATAGGATTTTCTATTTCCATCCATTTGCATGCAAAATTCGAGAAGTCATTGTTTTTCACCGCAGAGTAGTACTCTAATGTGTATATATTCCACACTTTCTTCATCCATTCTTCCATTGAAGGGCATCTAGGTTGCTTCCAGGTTCTGGCTATTACAAATAATGCTGCTATGAACATAGTTGGACAAATGCTTTTGTCATATGATAGGGCATCTCTTGGGTATATTCCCAAGAGTGGTATTGCTGGGTCCAGGGGTAGGTTGATCCCAATTTTTCTGAGAAACCGCCACACTGATTTCCAAAGTGGTTGCACAAGTTTGCAGTCCCACCAGCAATGGATGAGGGTACCCCTTTCTCCACAACCTCTCCAGCAAAGGCTATCCTTGGTGTTTTTGATTTTAGCCATTCTGACAGGTGTAAGATGATATCTCAAAGTTGTTTTGATTTGCATTTCTCTGATCGCTAAGGAGGTTGAGCATGACCTTAAGTATCTTTTGGCCATTTTAACTTCTTCTGTTGAGAATTCTCTGTTCAGTTCAGTGCCCCATTTTTTAATTGGGTTAATTATCCTTTTAAAGTCTAGTTTCTTGAGTTCTTTATATATTTTGGAGATCAGACCTTTGTCTGTTGCGGGGTTGGTGAAGATCTTCTCCCAGTCAGTAGGCTGCCTTTTTGTCTTAATGACAGTGTCCTTTGCTTTACAGAAGCTTCTCAGTTTCAGGAGGTCCCATTTATTCAATGTTGCCCTTAATGTCTGTGCTGCTGGGGTTATACATAGGAAGCGATCTCCAGTGCCCATATGTTGTAGGGTACTTCCCATTTTCTCTTCTATCAGGTTCAGTGTGTTCAGATTGATATTGAGGTCTTTGATCCATTTGGACTTGAGTTTTGTGCATGGTGATAGATATGGGTCTATTTTCATTCTTCTACAGGTTGACATCCAATTGTGCCAGCACCATTTGTTGAAGATGCTTTCTTTCTTCCATTGTATACTTTTAGCTCCTTTATCGAAAATCAGTTGTTCATAGGTTTGTGGGTTAAAATCCGGGTCTTCTATACGATTCCATTGGTCGACTTCTCTGTTTTTATGCCAGTACCACGCTGTTTTCATTACTGTAGCTCTGTAATAGAGTTTGAAGTCAGGGATGGTAATGCCTCCAGAAGTTCCTTTATTGTATAAGATTGTTTTGGCTATCCTGGGTTTTTTGTTTCTCCATATAAAGTTGATTATTGTCCTTTCAAGATCTGTGAAGAATTTTGATGGGATTTTAATGGGGATTGCATTGAATCTATAAATTGCCCTTGGTAGAATTGCCATTTTTACTATGTTGATTCTCCCAATCCAAGAGCAAGGGAGATCCTTCCATTTTCTGGTATCCTCTTCAATTTCTTTCTTCAATGCCTTAAAGTTTTTGTCAAATAGATCTTTCACTTCCTTGGTTAGAGTTACCTCAAGATATTTTATGCTGTTTGTGGCTATCGTGAAAGGTGATGATTCTCTTATTTCTCTCTCTGCTTCCAGATCCTTTGTGTATAAGAGGGCGACTGATTTTTTGGAGTTGATCTTGTATCCTGCCACATTACTAAAGGCGTTTATCAGCTGTAGGAGTTCTTTGGAGGAGTTTTTGGGGTCGCTCATGTACACTATCATATCATCTGCAAATAATGCAAGTTTAACTTCTTCCTTTCCAATTTGAATCCCCTTTATCCCCTTTTGTTGTCTTATTGCTATTGCTAAAACTTCGAGAACTATATTGAAGAGGTATGGAGAGAGTGGACAGCCTTGGCGTGTTCCTGATTTTAGTGGGATGGCTTTAAGTTTCTCTCCATTTAATTTGATATTAGCTGTCGGCTTGCTGTATATAGCTTTAATTATATTTAGGTATGACCCTTGTATCCCTAATCTCTCCAAGACTTTTATCATAAAGGGATGTTGAATTTTGTCAAATGCTTTTTCAGCATCTAATGAAACGATCATATGGTTTTTTTCTTTCAGTTTATTTATATGATGGATTACATTGATAGATTTGCGTATGTTAAACCAGCCCTGCATCTCTGGTATGAAGCCTACTTGATCATAATGGATAATTTTTCTAATGTGTTCTTGGATTCGGTTTGCCAGAATTTTGTTGAGGATTTTTGCGTCGATGTTCATGAGTGAGATTGGCCTGTAATTCTCTTTCTTGGTTGGGTCTTTGTGTGGTTTTGGTATCAGAGTTACTGTAGCTTCATAAAAGGAATTTGGCAATGACTCTTCTGTTTCTATATTGTGAAATACATTAAGGAGAATAGGTATTAGGTCTTCTTGGAAGTTCTGGTAGAATTCCGCATTGAAACCATCTGGTCCTGGACTTTTTTTGGAAGGGAGGTTTTTGATAACAGCTTCTAATTCTTCACGACTAACAGGTCTATTTAGGTTGTTCACCTGGTCCTGGTTTAACTTTGGTAAATGGTATTTATCTAAAAAAGCGTCCATTTCTTTTACATTTTCCAGTTTTGTGGCATACAGGCTTTTGTAGTAAGATCTAATGATTCTCTGAATTTCCTCTGTGTCTGTGGTTATGTCTCCCTTTTCATTTCTGATCTTATTAATTTGCAAATTCTCTCTCTGCCATTTGATTAGTTTGGATAGGGGTTTATCAATCTTGTTGATTTTCTCCAGGAACCAGCTTTTTGATTCATTGATTCTTTCAATTGTTTTCTGTGTTTCTATTTTGTTGATTTCAGCCCTCAGTTTGATTATTTCCAGTCTTCTACCCCTTCTAGGTGAGTCTGCTTCTTTTTTTTCTAGAGCTTTCAGGTGGGCTGTTAAGTCTCCAATGTGTGCTTTCTCTGTTTTCTTTAAGTGGGCAGTTAGTGCTATGAACTTTCCTCTCAGAACTGCTTTCATAGTGTCCCATAGGTTTGAGTATGTTGTTTCTTTATTTTCATTGTCTTCAAGGAAGAGTTTAATTTCTTTCTTTATTTCTTCCTTAATCCAGGTATGGTTCAGTAGTTGACTATTCAGTTTCCATGAGTTTGTAGGCTTTCTGGGGGTAGCATTGTTGCTGAATTCTAGCTTTAATCCATGGTGATCTGATAAGATACAGGTGGTTATTAATATTTTTTTGTAACTGTGGATGTTTGCTTTGTTACCGAGTATGTGGTCGATTTTTGAGAAGGTTCCATGAGCTGCAGAGAAGAAGGTATATTCTTTCCTATTTGGGTAATATTCTATAGATGTCTGTTAAGTCCATTTGATTCATTACCTCCATTAATTCTCTTATTTCTCTGTTAGGTTTCTGTCTGATTGACCTGTCCATTGGTGAGAGAGGAGTATTAAAGTCTCCTACTATTAATGTGTGTGGTTTGATGGCTGCCTTGAGTTTTAACAATGGTTCTTTTACGTACGTGGGTGCTTTTATATTAGGGGCATAGATATTCAGGATTGAGACTTCATCCTGATGAATTGTTCCTGTTATGAGTAGAAAATGTCCCTCTCCATCTCTCCTGATTGATTTAAGTTTGAAGTCAACTTTGTTAGAAATTAGTATGGCCACCCCTGCTTGTTTCTTAGGTCCATTTACTTGATAAGCCTTATCCCAACCCTTTACTCTGAGTAGGTGCCTGTCTTTGTGGTTGAGGTGTGTTTCTTGTAAACAGCAGAATGTTGGATCCTGTTTTCGTATCCAATCTCTTAGTCTGTGCCTTTTTATAGGAGAGTTGAGTCCATTGACATTAAGTGATATTAATGACCAGTGGTTGTTAACTCCGGTCATTTTTTAAGTTGTAAATTTTGTGTGTTCCCCTTCTTTGTGTTGCGCTGGTGAAGGGTCTCTAGTTGTCTGAGATATTGTGGTCATTGTTGGACTCCTTGGTTAGTGATTTTCCTTCTATTACTTTCTGTAAGGCTGGATTTGTGGCTACGTATTGTTTAAATTTGTTTTTATCCTGGAAAATTTTGTTTTCTCCATTTATAGTGAATGAGAGCTTGGCTGGGTATAGTAGTCTGGGCTTGCATCCATGGTCTCTTAGTTTCTGCAGTACATCTATCCAGGACCTTCTGGCTTTCATGGTTTCCATAGAGAAGTCAGGTGTAAGTCTGATAGGTTTACCTTTATAAGTAACTTGGCCTTTTTCCTTTGCTGCTCTTAGTATTCTTTCTTTATTCTGTATGCTTTGTGTTTTGATTATTATATGGCGAGAGGATGTTTTTTTTTGATCCAGCCTATTCGGTGTTCTGTATGCTTCTTGAACCTTCATAGGTATATCTTTCTTTAGGTTGGGAAAGTTTTCTTCTATAATTTTATTAAATATATTTTCTGGACCGTTGAGCTGCGCTTCTTCTCCTTCTTCTATTCCTATTATTCTTAGGTTTGGTCTTTTTATTGTGTCCCATATTTCCTGAATGTTTTGTGATGAGAATTTGTTGGCCTTGCTGTTTTCTTTGATCAGCGTGTTTATTTTCTCTATGGTATCTTCAGAATCTGAGATTCTTTCTTCTATCTCTTGTATTCTGTTGGTTATGCTTGCTTCTGTAGTCTCTATTCGTTTACCTAGATTTTCCCTGTCCAGCTGGCCTTCTGTTTGTGTTTTCTTCTTTGCCTCCATTTCAGTTTTTAAGTCTTGAACTGTTTCCATTATCTGTTTGATTGTTTTTCCTTGGTTTCCTAGGGTATCATTCACTGATTTACTCAATTCTTCAAACTTTCTGTTATACTTCTCATCCATTTCTATAAGGGCATTTTTTACATGTTGTTTAAGGGCGTCAATCACTTTCATAAAGTCAATTTTATCTACTTCTTCATGATTAAGGTGTTCATGTCCACCTGTTGGGAGGTCGCTGGGTTCTGGTGGTTTCATATAGTTTTTCAGATTGTTAGGTGAATTCTTGCATTGGCGCCTGCCCATCTCTTTCTCCGAATGCTCCCCTCTGGATCTTCTTTTACCGGATCAGGTCTCCTTGCCTACTGATGTACCTTCCCAGTGATGGCTCTCTGCAGTGCTAGCTCTCCTGGTGTTCTAGTGATGTCTCTCCTTGCTTGTTGCAGGCAGGCCAGTGTAACAAAGGAAGTCTCGCCTGCCTACTTGCCCTGAGGATTTGCCCCCAGCGCCAGACAGACTGAGCTGGATGGTGTTATGTGCCCCAAGAGGAAAGGGGGCAGAAGGAAGAAGGGTTCTGGATGCAAGCTAGGTGGGACAAGAAGAGAGAGGCAGTATGGGGGGGTAGAGCCCCTGCAGGGAGCCCGGGGAGTATAGGGAGGGGGATGAGGAACTTCAGAGTTCCCTGTCCAGGGCTGCTTCCGCCGCCGCTGGTCACAAACTCACCGCACTGCTGTCTCTCCTGGTGCCGAGATCAGATCTCCGTGCAGGTTGGGTAGTTCGTAAACAAAGCGCCTACCTTGGTTGGTGCAGGCGGGCCAGTGAGACAAAGGAGGTCTAGCCTGCCTACTTGCCCTGAGGATTTGCCCCCAGCGCCAGACAGACTGAGCTGGATGGTGATATGTGCCCAAAGAGGAAAGGGGACAGAGGGAAGAAGGGTTCTGGATGCAAGCTGGGTGGGGCAAGAAGAGAGAGGCAGTATGGGGGGGTAGAGCCCCTGCAGGGAGCCCGGGGAGTATAGGGAGGGGGATGAGGAACTTCAGAGTTCCCTGTCCAGGGCTGCTTCCGCCGCTGGTCACAAACTCACCGCACTGCTGTCTCTCCTGGTGCCGAGATCAGATCTCCGTGCAGGTTGGGTAGTTCGTAAACAAAGCGCCTACCTTGGTTGGTGCAGGCGGGCCAGTGAGACAAAGGAGGTCTAGCCTGCCTACTTGCCCTGAGGATTTGCCCCCAGTGCCAGACAGACTGAGCTGGATGGTGTTATGTGCCCAAAGAGGAAAGGGGACAGAAGCTACATCCAACTTCTTAATGGAAACTCTAAAAGACAGAAAATCCTGGGCAGATGTTTTACAGACTCTAAGAGACCACGGATGCCAGTCCAGACTACTATACCCAGCAAAACTTTCAGTCACCACAGACAGAGAAAACAAGATATTCCATGAAAAAAAAAACAGATCTAAACAATACTTATCCACAAATCTAGTCCTACAGAAAGTATTTGAAGGTAAACTCCAATCCAAGGAAGCTAGCTGCAACCGTGAAAATACAGACACTAGCTAATCCCACACCAGCAAAACCCAAAGAAGGCAAACAAAAATACACTACCACCAACAACAATAACATCAAAAAATAACAGGAATTAACCATCACTGGTCATTAATATCCCTTAATATCAATCTATTCAACTCACCTATAAAAACTCACAAGCTAACAGAATGGATACAAAAACAGGATCCATCCTTCTGCTGCATACAAGAAACATACCTCGCCGGGCGGTGGTGGCGCACGCCTTTAATCCCAGCACTCGGGAGGCAGAGGCAGGCGGATCTCTGTGAGTTCGAGACCAGCCTGGTCTACAAGAGCTAGTTCCAGGACAGGCTCCAAAAACCACAGAGAAACCCTGTCTCGAAAAACCAAAAAAAAAAAAAAAAAAAAAAAAAGAAAAAAGAAACATACCTCAATATCAATTACTTGGAGTAAGGGATTGGGAAACAAGCTGGTATAGCTATACTAATGTCTAACAAAATAAACTTCAAACTAAAATTAATCAAAAGAGATGGAGAAAGGAATTTCATATTCATCAAAGGAAAACCCCATTAAGATGAATTCTCAATTCTGAACATTTATGCCCCAAACACAAGGTCACCCACATTTGTAAAAGCTTAAATCACACATTAAACCCCACACACTAATAGTGGGAGACTTCAACACCCCACTCTCATCAATGGACAGAAACTTACAGAGAAATAAGGGAACTAACAGATGTTATGACTCAAATGGACTTATAGAATGTAGGACCCAGCCATGACAAGCTCAATAGAGGCCTGAGTCTCAGTAGTTTACCCTGGTGCCAAGAAAGACCACAAACTGAGACTGCCCAGGCACCACCCAGGAACAGACCATCCAACGGAAATTCCTAATGTTCCAACCGGCCAGAACACACCTGTGGCTTTTCACCAGGACACTCTTAGACAAATGTCAGCCAAGCAAGAGTCCTGAGCCTTAGAAATTCCTCACCTCCACCTTTGCTACTACAAAAACCCAACCCCAACTGAGCTTGGGGCTCTCCCACCACCCCAATACATTGGATACACAGAGAGTCTGAGTGTAAACTTGTGTAAGAATAAAGGCTCTTTGCTTTTACATAAAGGACTCGGTCTTCTAGTTTGTTTGGGGGGAAGACACTCCATGATCTGGGCATAACATAGAACATTTCACCTAAACACAAAAGAATAATGTATCTTCTTCTCCTCAGCACCTCATGGAACCTTCTCTAAAACTGACCACACACTTGGTGACAAAACAAATCTCAACAGTTACAAAAAAAAAAATGGAAACGCCCCCCCATATCTTATAGGATCACCATGGGTTAAAGAAGAGATCTCCTGGGTAAACTGGAGGTGGGATGAGGAGATGAGGGATGGGAACTTGAGGGAGAGGGTGGGGCAGGCTGGGTGCAAGAGGGGCTTGGGGGCCAGGATGGAGGGCTAGAGAGAAATTTATTGCCAGAGAAACTCCCGGGAATCCACAAGGATGACCTGAGCTAAGACTCCCTAGCAATAGTGGAGAGGGGGCCAGAAATGACCTGCTACTGTAAGCAGATTATGACCCTATTGTCATCACAGAGCCTTCATCCAGTAACTGAGGGAAGCAGATGCAGCAATCCACAGCCAATCACTGGGCTGAGCTCTAGGAGTCCTCCTGAAGAAAGAGAGGAGGGATTATACCAGCTGAATGGGGGGATGGTCAAGGTCATGATGAAGTAATACACAGAGACAGTGGACCTGAACTCGTGGGAGCACGTGGACTCTGGACCAATAGTTAGGTAGCCTGCATGGGACCCATCTAGGCTCTGTGCATGTGTATGACAGTTGTATAATTTGGTCACTAGCTGTGACATCAGAACCTGCCCCTGCTGCTTAACTGACTTTGGGGAACCTGTTCCCCATGCTGGATTGCTTAGCCTAATCTTTTTTACAGGGGAAGAAGCTTGGTCCTGCCTCAACTTGATGTGCTATGCTATGTTCAAGCCCATGGGAGGCTTGCTCCTCTCTGAGTGGAGATGGAGGAGGAATGGATGGATGGGGAAAGGGATACATGGGAGTCAGGGCAGGGAGGGAATGGGAGGAGAAGAGGGTGGTTGGTATATAAAATAAAGGGGAAAATGTTAATAAAAATAAACACCTGTGGGCTGGACAGTGGTGGCACACACCTTTAACATTAGCATTCAGGAGGCAGAGGAAGGCAGATCTCTGTGAGTTTGAGGTCAGGCTGAGTTACAAGAGCTAATTCCAGGACAGACTCCAAAGCTACGGAGAAACTGCCTTGAAAACAAAAAGACAAACAAAAAGCTTTATGTTTTAACCTCTGTAGTTGCACCATGGCACATGCACACACAATACAATAATAATAATAAGAGAGTGCAGTCTGTAGCAGAACTGAATCCTTGTGTCTTAACAGCCTTATGATCGTTGTTGAGTTTGTTAGTTGATTTAGGTTTTTAGTCACCTCGTCTAAATAGGTATACTGATAGCAGCTATGCTGTTTTGGTTTTTTAAAAAAATATTTACTTATTTATTATGTATATAATATTCTGTCTACATTTTTGTCTGCAGGCCAGAAGAGGGCACCACACCTCATTACCATGTGGTTGCTGGGAATTAAATTCAGGACCTTTGGAAGAGCAGGCAATTCTCTTAACTGATGAGCCATCTCTCCACCCCTTGTAGAGCTGTTTTGAAGACTGACATCTATGATTCTTCTAAGACTAATTGACACACAGTAAACATGTGCAATTATGTAGTGTTTCAGGGTGGGGTGGGGAATAAAAAAATGAAAAAATAATATAGTGTTTCTTATTTAGTAATATTAATTAGTCTAAAGCTTTAACTAGTCCTGCTCTGCAAAGTGAAGTCTCCTCAATTTTGGAAACATTTGAAAACATTACATTCTTGCTAGGATATTTTATGTTTCTTGAAAAAAGTAGGGAGGATTTGAAAGTCAGAACAGCGATGAACCAGACGCAAGGAAATGATAGCACCCACACAGAAAAACAAAGCAAAACAAACAAACAAAAGCAAGGAGCTGCAGATGAGTGAGAAGCCAGCACTATTTGCTTTTGGCTACCACTGAGAGAGCCAGACTGAACTATCCACATTCTGGAATACTTTTAGCACCTAAGAAGTATGTTAGAGCCACAGGAAGAATGCCAAAGCTATCCTGAGCAATGAATTCAGAGTTTCAAAGGACTTAAAGTTAAACAGGCAGAAAATTTCATTAGCCATCACTCTCACACCTTCCAGAGCTGAAGCTGCCTAAGTTTCTGCCTGAAGAAATGGCAGAGACTGCATGCAGGTAAGTGTATGGCAGGACGACATGGGGCATATAAGTACATTAGTCAACAGGGGAAATAATGAAAGCTCAAATGCCCAATGGCGACAGAAAAATATTGCATGTGTGAGATTGAGTACAACTTCATAGCAGTAGAAAGCAATAAATTGTAGCTATGTTTACCAATATGGACACATTTCAAATTTTTGACATAGAGAAAAACAAAAGAATATGTGTAAGGGGTTGGAGAGATGACTCTGAAGTCAAGAACACTGACTACACTTCTAGAGGACCCAGGTTTGATATCCAGAACCTACATGGCAGCTAACAACTGTCTGTAACTCCAGTTCCAGGGGAGCCAACATCCTCTTCTGACCAGCATTGGTACTGCATGCACATGATGTGCAGACATACATGCAGGCAAGACACCCACACACATAAAACAAAAATAAGTGTGGTGGTTTGAATGAGAAAGGTCCCATAGACTCATAGATTTGGATGCTTGGTCACCAGAATCAAACTGTTTGGGAAGGATTAGAATCTCTCTATCTCTCTCTCGCTCTCTCTCTCTCCCTCCCTCCCTCCCTCCCTTTCCCTATCTCTGTCTCCCCCTCTCCCTTCTCTCTCTTTCCCCAAACCAGGATGTAAAGCATTCACCTAATGCTCTAGACCCATACTTGTCTGCTTCCTGCCATAATGAACATGCACTAACCCTCTGAAACAGTAAGCAAGGCCCCTGATTAAATGCTTTTCTTTATGAGACAGAGTTGCCTTGGTCATGGTGTCTCCTCACAGCAATAGAACACTAACTAAGTCAATAAATAAATCTCAAAAAAGTTTTAAGAATACTTCTAAAAAAGATTGTGATGTCACACATCTGTAATCCTAACATTCAAGAGACTGAGAAAAATCAGAACAATAAAAAGTCCACTCTATATACTAGCAAAGAAAGCCATAGACGCCATGGTGAAAGTAAGGACAGTATTGTCTGGCAAGAGCAAGAAAGTGATGGCCTAAGAGTATCAAGCAGGAAGGTGGAGGGTGTGTTTCTTTTCTTTTTGATTTTTTTTGAAGCACTGTATAGTTCTGACTATCCTAGAACTCTGTAGATCAGGCTGGCCTTGAACTCAGAGATCCACCTGCCTCTGCCTCCCAAGTGCTGGGTTTAGAGGTGTGTGTCACCATTACCTGGTTCAAGAAGATATACTTCAAGCCACCGGAAATGCTATAGTCTAAACTAGATGTGCGTATAGACATATCCACAGCACTAGTATTTGAACAATACAGTTGTAGAGTTTCTTTCATGTACATTTTGCATTTTGACACATTAAATGATATATAAGGAGAGTAGTAACCACAGTGTGCTAAGTTCCATGAATGTGGATGGTACCATGGGCATGTGTTGCATGGAGCTGCTTGTTTGTCCCAGCCGCCCAGAACCAAAATAATCACACAGAACTTGTACTAATTAAATCACTGCTTGGCCCATTAGCTCAAACTTCTTATTGGCTAACTCTTACATCTTAATTTAACCCATCTCCATTAATCTGTGTATTGCCATGTGGCTCTGGCTTGCCAGCAAGATTCTAACCACTGTCTGTCTCAGGCAGAGGATCCATGGCTTCTTTCTCTCTGCCTTCTTCTCCCAGCATTCAGTCTAGTTTTCCCCGCCTAGCTCTGTTCCCCTATAGCTCTGCTATAGGCCCAAAGCAGTTCCTTTATTAACCAATGAAAGCAACACATAGACAGAAGGACCTCCTACATCAGACATGGGAGCAGAAAGCATGGGTGAAGCACGATTAATAAAAACTCAGAGACAGAAATTAGGATTCAATCTAAAGGTCAGAAAAGAAAAGCATCCAGCCACTGGTTCTTACCTCGACCTCAGTCTGAAAAACGGCGACTGTCTCCAGGAATTTCAGGATTAGATTGTGTCTGAGAGCTGTCTCCTCCCGTTTTACATTCCTCTCTAGGGCTGGGATTAAAGGCAAGCACCACCCGGTTTCTATGACAAACTAGTGTGGCCACTGGGATTAAAGGTGTGTGTTACCACTGCCTGGTATGTAAGGCTGACAAGTGGGGCCGTTTTACTCTCTGATCTTCAGGCAAGCTTTATTTATTAAGATACAAGTCACTACACATGGGCACCTGTTGTTTTTTGCAGCTAGAGCGAGGGAGGGCTAAAGGCTTATGAATTGCAGGGGTGTGAGTCACAGCTGGGAGGTTTCCTGGCAAGAAGCAAGGAGGCATCTTCTAAGCAGAAGGAACTGCACAGGCAAAGGATCAGATTCTCCCAGGTACAGTCTCACCTGTTGAGTGTGTGTACACGCGTATTTAGATTGCTGACAAAAGAAACAGCTCTCACCATAAAGAAAGAAAATAATGGCTTATTTTGTAGTCAAATATGAGTGGCCATGGCTCAGGAACACCAAATTAGGCTTCTCCCAAATGCCATGTTCCAATGAGGTAGTAATTTTATGAACTTTTTATAACAACAGAACAAAGTCAACACAACATACTTACAAATACATTGGTGGGTACATCAGGTAGGCGGGTTATAGGAAATTGAGGAAAACTCTACCACAGGCCTTGGATGCTATCTGACAGCATTCTTAGCCTTTTGGTTGGTTAGAAACTAAGAGCCTGCTTGTACTTTACACATGATTTACCTAAGGGTCACAAAGTTGCTAGGTCACGTACAGAGAAGAGCAACACATGGCTATTAATGGGTCCAAACGTGACCCCAGAAAATTTGGATCTGAGGTTATGACATTCTAAATTTCCACAATCATTGACTTATTAATCAGTTAAACATCCTTGCATCCTCAGATACAGCTTGCAATCTGAGGTTGGTGTAATCCTCAGAGCCACGCAGCCTCAGAGCCATGCATTAGTGGTATCTGGAGATAACGCTTTTGAAAGTGATTGGTCATTAAAGGCTTTTCCCTTGTGAATGGATGAATAGTGTGCTGGCTAGTTGGATGTCAGCTTGACACAAAGTCATCTGAGATGAGGGAACCTCCATTAAGAAAATGCTTCCACAAGATCCTGCTGTGGGCGATCCTGTAGAGCAGTTTCTTAGTTAGTGATTGATAGGTGATGGCCCAGCCCATTGTAGGTGGGGCTATCCCTGTTCTGGTGGTCCTGGGTTCTATAAGAAAGCAGGATAAGCAAGCCATGAGGAACAAGACAGAAAGAAGCACCCTTCTATGGCCTCTGCATGGGCTCCAGTTTCCTGCCTTGCTTGGAGTTCCTTTCCTGACTACCTTTAATGATGAACAGTGACAGGAGTGTAAGCCAAATAAACCCTTTCCTCCCCAAGTTGTTTTTGGCCATGGTGTTTCATCACAGCAATAGTAATCCTAACTAAGACAAATAAGTTATCAAGAAAATACCTTGGTCATTAAAATGAGCTTTCTCTGTTTCTGTTGTGATGCCCTTCATCATGTTAGGATTCAGCAAGGCCTTGCACCAGATAGATGCTCAGCAGCTGCTAGCCTGATTCTTTTGGACCTCAGCCTCCGGAACTAGGAGCTAAGTAAGTCTCAATTTCTTATAATGACTGTGGCGTCCCATTATAGCAAGAGAAAATGAATTATGACAGATCTAAAACAATGTTGAAAAGGAAAACTAATAATAATAAATAGCTGTATTAAACATGAGGAAAACTTAGAAATCAATTGTTTAAGAAACTATAAATTAAGAATGAAATAAATCCAAAACAAAGAGAAGAAAAACAGCAAATAAAAGTAGGCACTCAGCAGAGAAGAGGTAGACAGGGAGAGGACCAGAGATTGGACCAAGGTACCCACCCAGTCAGCAGACCCCAGCAAAACCACTGGGACATATGCACCAGTAGGCTGGAGACAATAGCAGGAACCTGTAGTGTTCTATAGCATCATGGAAGCGATTGTAAGAAGTGGAATTGCAGAAACCATCAAGCAGCATGAAGCATGTGATGGAGAAAACACACCGCTGCTGTTCCCCGACACTGTCTATTACCCTGCAGCAAGGAGGTAGCAGATTGTACTGAACTCTGAAACCAAGCTATTTCTCCAGACAGAATAGGAAATACTGGACAGCCACAGCCCAAAAACACTAAAGCCTTTCCCCACCCACATGTTGTAATGGAATCCCAAAACTTGCAACACACACACACACACACACACACACAGGTTCATCAAGAACACTCAGAAAGCAGGAGCTGCTGGTGCCAATTGTTCCAAAGTGTTTGTTCCAGGCATAGGTATGTGCGCGTACACACACACACACACACACACCTTGAGAAGTCAAGAAAGCATGACTGCTAAAGTCAAGACTGGCCATTGCTCAGAACACATCCCTGTGTGGTGCTGTCTCTTCCCCACCTTCACAGCTGACTCTGCATCTGGGCCCTGATCTAACAGACTCCACGCCCCCCACCACCACTCAGAAACGAGAGACAGCCCGAGTTCAGCACATCCTGTGGACGCCTCATCAGTCTCAGGGCATAGAACCTCCCTTTACGGTGAAACCTTTAAGGGAGGCTGCCCCTGCTTTGCCACCCGGGCCTGAGCTCTCCTCAGAACCCCTGCCATTCTTCTGCCTACCTGTCTCTCTGTCCACAGAATTAGTGACTCTTCTGATCTCTTCCCCAAAGGACAATCGGTCTCACTGTCTTCCTGGAACCACAGACCTGAAGTCTTTCAATGACTACTCTGAAGATCACCACTTCAATATTAATTGATTCCAGTAATAATGAACTGAATAAAATACCAGACAAATAATTTGAAAAAATTAGAGGCAGATGTGCAACTGAATCAAAGACGATATGAATAAACTTCTAAATGGATAGAAAGAGAGTGCCAGTCATTAAATGAAATAAAAGAATGATATAAAAAGTAAATTAAAGAGAAAACTGAAAAATTGAAACTTTGGAAGCAAAAAGTTTACTTCATCAAAAAAAAAAAATAATGGAAAGTTTTACCATTAAAATTGATCAAGTAGAATACAGAATATTAGGACCAGAAGATAGGTGGATGAATTAAAAGAGTCAGGTAACTATTAATGAGAGTATGGACAGAGCTTGAAAGATCTGCAAGACATCATTAAAAGGTCAAGTTTATGAAGCATGGGCATAGAAAAGGTACAAGCTAAAAACACAGAAAGTAGATTCAATTCAGATCATTTCCTAAGTTTAGGAAAGAGATGGGTGTCCAGATGTAGGATGCCTTGAGAATAGCAAACAGACAGAATCAGATTAAAAGCCACATCTCCAGCGCCATGCCTGTCTACCTGCTGCCATGCTCCCTGCCATGGACTCTATCCCTCTGATACTGTAATCCCCAAATAAACTTTTTCTTTTATAAGTTGCTTTGGTCATATCTTATCAGAGCATTAAAAAATAACTAAGACTTTTTTTTTGCTCTGCATACCCAACACTTTCACCATAATATGGTATGAGCAGTTTCTTTCCTGATCTTGTCTGTTGGATGAGGCAGAGAGATAACTGGGACTGGCCTGGGCTTTTGAAACCTCAAAGTCTGCTCCCAGTGACACACCTCCTCCAACAAGGCCACACCTCCTAATCCTTCCCAAACAGTTCCACCAACTGGGGACCAAGCATTCAAACAGATGAGTCAATGGAGGCCATTTTCATTCACACCACTACAGAAAGAATATTGAAAGTTTCAAGAGAGAAGCACCAAGATCTAGGAAGACAATCTATTTCAAGCTCTGAAATTCCACTGCCAACTGAAATCACTGTACCCAGAAAAACTATTCTTTAAAATCAAAAGAGTGCACCAACTAGGTTTATGTCAGCTTGATACAAGCTAGAGTCACGTGAAAGGAGGAACCTCAATTGAGAAAATGACGTAAGATCAGGCTGTAGGACACTTTCTTAATTAGTGACTGATGGGGGAGTCCAGCCCATTGTGGATGTCACCACCCGTGGGTTCTATAAGAAAGCAGGCTGAGCAAGCCATGATGAGCAATCCATTAGGCAGCACCCCATTCATGGCACCCCATTGGCTCCTGTCTCCAGGTTCCTGCCTTGTTTGAGTTCCTGTCCTGACTTCCTCCTGTGATGGATTCTGGATGTGGAAGCGTAAGGTGGATCAACCTTTTCCTCCCCAGCTTGCTTTTTGTCATGATGTTTCATCACAGAATAATAACCCAAACTAAGACAGAAATTAGTACAAAGAGTGGGGTATTGCTGTGACAGACATAACCGTACAGCTTTGGGGGGAGGATTATTGAAGGACTTTGGAGCTGTGGCTACAAAAACTATTTGGTGTTGAGAGCTCAGTGGGCTGTTCTTTAGGAATTTAGAAGATTCAAGTGCTGAGGATAGAGGCCTGGCCTGTAAATTTCAAAGGGAAGCAAAGACGCTACTGGTCATCTGTGTGAAGAATCTGTGCTATCTGTTCGTCTGGAGCTGAAGAATTGACAGTGATTTCCACGAGACCAAAACTGCTAAAGTAAAACTTTTGTTTGGCTGGGACAATGGATGCTGGCCAACAGGGACTGAAGACTCAGCTCTGATTAAAAAGATGCCATCAGTCAGGTGGTGGTAGTGCACACCTTTAATCCCATCACTGGGGAGGCAGAAGCAAGCGGATCTCTGTGAATTCGAGGCCAGCCTGGTCTACAGAGCTAGTTCTAGGACAGGCTACAAAGTTAGAGAGAAACCCTGTCTTGAAAAACCAAACAAAAAAGAAAGTGCCATCATCATTAAGTTGAAATATTCTGGGCAGTGTTTCCTCCGAGTCAGCACATGCAAACTGTGGCCAGAGTTGTACCTTGTGCTGTGCACCAAGTAAACCTTGGTCCTGTATAAAAGTCTCTCAGGCTGTGCTGTTTTGAATGGGTCATGAATGGGTCAATGAAAGGGTCATGGAGAGCAGCTGAGGCATGGCACTGTGAGAGGCCAGGAGAGGCCATTGGTGTAGGCACAGCCAGAGTAACAATGGAAGCTCCAAGATAGGAGGGGTCATGGGGAAAAGTTGAGAGAGTCCAGGAAAGGCTACTGGTGAAAATGCAGCCCTGTTGTAGTAGAAGACCCAGCATTTTGGAGATGCCAGTACTTTGGGAGGATCACCAAACACAGCAGCAGCTGCGGCGTGCAGATGGCTGGAGCTTAGAAAACAAGCTGTTTGTGCTGCGGAGGGCAGAGCCAGAGAAGGGACTGGAGCCCCTCAGAGGAGCCCAGAAGGTTAGGAATGGGTCCTAGACACTGGATGTGGAGTGATTTCCACTGTTGGGGTGTGGTCGTGTTTTATTCAGATTGAGACTGTGCTCTGGTTCTCCCCTCTCGAAGTGAGAATATTTTTACATTTAAAGGAGCTCACGGTCTAGAGACTTCAAACTTTTGAAGAGACATTCGGATTTTGCAGACTTTGGATTGTAAAGGAGACCTAATTTTTTAAGTGTTTGAATTTTTAGAGACTGTGTGGTATTTTTAAAATTTGGAATGTTTATGTCGTAATGTTGCTATTTATATGTAATCTTGGGGATGCAGAAAAAGAAAGGTTATGGCTTCACAGTGATGTGTTTGTGTGTCGAGCTGACAAGGGGTCAGTTGTGGTGGCTACTTCATGCCAACTTGGCATAAGCTGGGGTCATCTGAAAGGAGGGAACCTCAACTGAGAAAAAGGCTAGAGGGCTAAATAAAGTCTTCCCTCCCCAACTTGCTTTTGGTGATGGTGTTCATCACAGCAGTAATAACCCACACTAAGAGGAGGAGAAAGAAAACGTTTTCATATTATAGATGAAAGGAATCCATAACCAATGAGTGAGCAAAACAGAAGCTACTTCAAAGAAGTCCGCACACTGAGAAGAAAGATAGACACATCCATGAAGTCACAGGGATGGCTAAACTACTCTAGAATGGCAGCTAATTAAACGGAGATTATGAAAATATCAAACATATAGAAAGAACAAAATGAAAGGAATTAGTGCATATCTTTCAGTAATAACTCTAAGATGGCCTGGCAGGTATTGGACATTTACCACCAGGCCTAATGGCCTGAGTTTGACTTCTAGCACATACAAAGGAAGGAATGAACCATCACTCACAAGTTATCTTCTGACCTCCACATGCACACCAAGGTACATGTGCACCAACACCATGGTGCGCGCGCACACACACACACACACACACACACTAAAATAAATATTAAAAATATTTTAAAATTTTGAATGTTTACAGTCATAATTCGCCAATCAAAAGACAGGGTATCTAGTTAGACTAAAAACATATTGAACCCTTTGTTGCCTACAAGAAACACACCTCACTTGCAAAAAGAAACATGGCTTCTGGGGAAATGATGTAAAAAAAAGACATCCTAAGCAGGTGTGTTGAATTAGTCCAAATTAGACTTCAAACCAAAATTAACCAAAAAGAGCTCACTTTATATTAATTAAAGGAGTATTCCCTCATGATGATATATCAACTATAATCATATGCACTGAACATTAGACATCCAGCTTCATAAAACAAACACTACTGGACATGAAGGCACAGACTGACCTCAACACACTAATATTGTATGACTCCAACATGCCACTCTTTCTAATAGACAAATCATCCAGACAAAAAGTAAATAAAAAACACAAAATTTTTACAATATTACAGATCAAATGGGCTTAGCAGTCATTTACAGAATTTTCTATCAAGACTGTAGAATACACACACATTCTTCTCATGAGCCATGGAACATTCTCTAAAATAGACCTTATTTCAAAACTACCAAGCAGTGGGACCAGGATTTATCCCCAGTTCATGAATTGACTTTTTGAAGCCCATTCCCTATGGAGGGATGCTTTTCTCAGTCTGATACACAGGGGCGGGGGCTTGGTCCTGCCGCAACTTGACATGTCAGTCTTTGTTGACTCCCCATGGGAAGCCTTACCCTTTCTGAGGAGTGGATGGGGTGGGTGGGGAAAGGGGAGGAGAGCGGGAGGAGGAGAGGGAAGGGAAACCGTGGTTGGTGTGTAAAATGAAAAAGAAACTTTTAAATACAAAATTTAAAAAACTGCCAAGCAAATCTTAGCATATATAAGAAATAATATAAGCATATATAAATACATGATTTCTTATAGTTGATCATAATGGCTAACACTACACATTAATAGCAAACTGAGAAAATATACAAACTTGAAAAGACAACACAACACAGTGTTGAACAATAAATGGTCCATCAAAGAAAGTAGAAGAGGCATTTTAATTTCCTAGAATTGAATAATGAAAATACAACATGCAAGAACCTGTGAGATAGAATGAAAGTGATTCTAAGATAAAAATATATAACAATAAATATTTTCACTCAAAAAAAAATGAGTGAGACCCACTCAAACTTTGCCAGAAGCCACTCTCAAGGGCTTTCCTGATGAGGCCACTCAGTCCCTCACTATGTACTGCCCCTCCCCCAACTCAGGCTCAACAAAAGTCTACACTCTGAAGTGTTCTTAGTGTACCCTCTATTGTCCCACCAATGTGCCACCTTCGTACACAAAGACCCAGAAAAGAGCCACACTTGCTAGCTTGAGCACCTTAGTTCTCCTCTCTGAACCTTGTACTAGCAACCATCAGTGAGACTTTTTGGTAAGTCCCATTTATCCTGTCAGGTTGGAGAGAAGGCTCAGCAGTTAAGAGCACTGACTGCTCTTCCAAAGGTCCTGAGTTCAATTCCCAGCAGCGACATGGTGGCTCACAACCATCTGTAATGCGATCTGGTGCCCTCTTGAGGAAGAGACCCAGTCAGTTATATGGACAAGTTCAACAGAACCGTCATATATGGGCTCCCTGTGCATGCTTCAACGTGGCCAGGGCATAAATTTCATTTTTCTTTTTATTTATCCTATCCCCTGCCCCACCCCCAAACCTTGCCCAAACACTGACCCTGGACCACCCGTGTCCCAGGACCTCACCCCAGCAATCACACACTGCCACTGAGCCCACAGTGACACTAGTGAATTGGAATCACCCGGCCTCTTTAATAAGAAACAAACTCCCTCTCAGCAAAGATGGATAAGAAAGTCATATCAGATACACAACCAATGGGCTAACTCCACACACCCAAGGCCCATTGCAAAAACACAAATGATGAAAGACCAAGTCAACACCTCTAACACCCCCAGTCCTGTAAGAATGTTCTTCATGGAAATTACAAAATGAATCTCAGGACACAGAATTTAAAAGAACAGTTGCAGACAGGGTGTGGTTGTACACATCTTTAATCCATCACTCCGGAGGCAGAGAGAGTTCCCAGGTCAATCAGAGCTCCATTGTGAGACCCAGTCCTCAAACAAAATCAAATAAAAGAACAATGCAAACGTGATCAAATAAAAGAACTGAAAGAGGACACAAAGCCCTGAGCAAACTTAAAAGAGGATGGGAATAAACTCCTGATTGGGGTTCAAGAAAATGCAGATGGCTGGACCTGGCTTTTCCTTTTAGGCCACCATCAGCTCCCCACTCATAACACAGGGACTTATTATTATTTATGAACACTTGGCCTTCGCTTATGCCCATTTCTAGTTACTTTCAACTGAAACAAATCTGTTTCTCTTCATCTATATTTTGCCTCAGGACTGTTTACCTTTTCTTTCTGTCTGTCTTTCTCCATCTAGCTGGCTGGTAGCTGCCTGGTTGGCTGGTCCTGGACATCTCTCTCTCTCTTCCTCATTCTCTCCTCCTTCTTCTCTTTCTCTAGATTACTCCTATTTATTCTCTGCCTGCCAGCCCCACCTATCCCTCTCCTGCCTAGCTATTGGCCATTCATCTTTTTATTAGACCAATCAAATACCTTAGGCAGGCAAGGTGAAACAGATGTAATACATCTTTACACAGTTAAATACTGCACGAAACCACCGAGGCAAGCTGATCCTCCTTCTGGTTCCAGTCTGAGCTCCTTCCTTTTCCATTTCTCTCTCAAAGAGGTAGCTGCTGCCATGGCTCCTCTCCTCCCCCTCCTTCCCTCCCTCCTTCCCTCCCTCCCTCTCTCTGTTTCTTTCCTCATCCCCCTTCTCCCTCCCTCTCCCCTTCCCTTCTATAAACCACTAAATAAATATCCAACCTCAAAAAAAAAATACTGCACGACAGATGACTGAAGGAAATAATGAAGACACTCGGGATTTTAACAAGCGATTTAATAAAGAGAAATTGCGAAGAAAACTCAAGGTGAAATGAAGATGGAAAGGAAAGTCTCAATAATCCAATCAGAAAAACTCAGTGGGAAAAACTCCCAAGCAGAGAAGTGGAGTAGGTCGAATAGAAGACAGAAGATCAGGACTTGAGGACAAAATAGAGGAAAGCAGTGAAAGGAATGTGTGGCGCTCTGGTGGTGTAGGAGGTCCTTCTGTTTGTGTGTTGCTTTCATTGGTTAATAAAGAAACTGCCTTGTCCTGTTGATAGGGTAGAACTTAGGTAGGCGGAGAAGATGGAAATGAATGCTGGGAAGAAGAAGGGCGGAGTCAGAGAGACGCCATGGATCTGCCGCCAGAGACAGACATGTTGAAACTTTGCTGATAGGCCACAACTTCGTGGCGATACACAGATTAATAGAAATGGGTTAAATTAAGATGTAAGAATTAGCCAATAAGAAGCTAGAGCTAATGGGTCAAGCAGTGATTTAATTAATACAGTTTCTGTGTGATTATTTCAGTTCTGGGCAGACGGGGCAAACAAGCAGTCCCTCCTCTTGCACTCTGGGACATCATGAATAGACAAATCTATGAGTTTAAGTCACAGAAAAAGGAGAAGAACCCCAAGTCAATGGAATAGACTAGATCTCAATAGACTCGAAGAAGAAATTCTCCTCACTAAGAAATGACACACCCATTCATCCACAGAACACATAATAGAGAGGACCAGAAAACAATACACATAAAACAATAGATAAATTAAACAATTACTTTTCACAACCCACATCTCCTCCCACATCCTCTCTGTGGGACAAAGTCCTCTGAGGATTCTGGTCATTTAAGTTCCTGATACAGCTGTCTCCTGTGGCATAGATGGTTCTCTCTGAGAATCTCTATCATAGGGCTCTGGCTTATTTGGCACTGTGACTTCTGCTTACTCCCTTGGGGACACCAGCCACTTTGGTTGTGCAAGCCCTGTTCTTCAGTGTTACAGCTTGTGCTTCTACTTTGTGAGAGGTGGATTGGATGGGAAACAGTCACATGCGGGCTCCACACTCACCGCCAGCAGCCCCGTGCCAAAGCTGACCCAAGAAAATCATGTCACTAAACTGATGCTAGCGCCTGCTGCCCAGCTCCCACCTGTAGGACGTTAGGAGAGGCTGGTAGCCAGACTGAAGGTAGCTGCTAATGGCTCATGTACATGTGTTTGGACTTTGTGTTGTGTCTGAGTTTCCTGCTCCAAAGACATCTGTCTGGTGAAGAACCAGCCTCTCTGTGCTCAGAGGTCAGTGTCCTTCGTGTGGGCTTAACGCTGGCAAGGCAGAGGATAACTGGAAGGCTCCTCCAAATCTTCCTTCTTTGCCCCTTATGGTCCCAATAACCTGGAACTCCTCTGCTTTCTCTCCGGGCATCCTTCTAATTTCCCATTGTTTCTGGGCTTCCCTTCATCCCAATGTTTCATGCACTGGGTCAGGGGAAGTTGCTAGCCACCCTAGCTGTTCACTATTTCCTCTAGGACCAGAAGCTTCCAGCTACCCAAAAGGGAACGTTCCCTCCTCCCCCAGCTTCCACTCTGCCCTGTGCCTCTCATGAGCTTTCACTCCTCTTCTGACCCCCATGAAGTTCCCAACCTCTGCTCAACATCCACTCTCTAGTATCTTGTTCTTGCCCTTTCTCTCTCACTGACCGCTTGCCCCAATGCACGCTGTCCACTGAAGCCTTGCCCATCCACAGGCTCACACACATACTCACATTTATACATGTAGCCATATTTAAATGCACACACAGAGGTATTTCCACATACCCACACACATGAATGGATACACCCATGAACTCACAAGCATTTGCAGAGCTCACATGTGCACACACACACATGATTACAGAGTTACTGGCATCAGGAGCGAGGTAACATGGTATCTGTTGGTCCACCAAAGTCCCACTCCCACAGGAGCTGCAAGACCCTCCCATCTGACCCTTTCCGTTCCTTTTCTTCCCCACTTCCTTCTCTGGAGTATAATTGCTTACATTTCTCCTCTCTGGAGAAAAAAAAAGTGGAGAAGAGGAGGAGGAAGAGGAGAAGAAGAAAGGTCAGGAGGAGGAGAAGGAAAAGAAATTTCACTTCATCCCAAGTTTCTCCCTGGTCTATCCTTTCGTCTTCCTATTGCAGCAGCCAAGCCCTGTGCACACCTGAAACGGTCCTCCCCTCGTCTATCCTTGCCCCGTGCAAGCATGCCAGTGCTGAGTCTTCGACCAGAGGATTCTTTGAACTTTGTTGTTCCATTTTTTTCCAAACTTACCTGCTCTGAGGACCCTTGTTTACTTCTGTGTGTATGTGTGAGCTGTGCATGTGAGTGGCTGTGTGTTCACAGGACTGTAGGTACATGTGTACGTGTGTGGAGATCTGAAGTGATGTCTGGTGTCTTCTTCCATGGCTCTCCATTTTACTTACTGAGGTTTGGTCCCTAGCTAAGTGCAGAGCTCATCAATTATGGCTAGTCTATCTAACCAGCTTTGCTCTGGGGATCTTCTATTTCTGCTGCTTAAGTGCTTGGATTACAGGCTGCCATCACCCTCAGTCCCCACAGTGGCTGTGCCCCTGGTCCAAGTCCCCAGTCAGTCTCTGGTTCTCCCATCAGTGCCTCTCTGTTGCAGCCCTGGCCCTTCTTGTCTGAACACTCCCCACAGACTCAGAACATTTGTTAGACAACTCACTGGGACCCACCGATCCTGGTGCCTGCGGCCCAGGGCCCCCTGTATTTCAGTCCTATCCAGATACAGACTGGACCTCCTCCACTCACCAAAATCTCATCACAGCTGGTCAGCTCCCTGGGATAAAGGGGGTTTCACTACAGACCCCCTAAAGCCCAACTTGCCTTCAGGTCCAGCCTGCATAGCACCGATGTTCTTGGATAGGGTCTGGAGCCCTCAGCCTCCAAGGACCTTCCTCCCCACCCCCTGCTTCTGAGAATCTTCTTGAAACACGTTCTTCCCCGAAGCACCCAGATCCTACCGTGTTGTTCCATCAGGGATGTGAGCATGTTTGTCAAAATCCAAGCACTGCCTGTGCTCCTGGACTCTCTTCTTATGCTACACCCCCATCTTCCATACAGGGAATCAACTACCCACATAGCCAGCATTAATCATGGGATTTTCAACGTGAAAATGAAGGTAGTCATGACAAACCACGTCCCCATGTCCCTGGTCTGTGTACACTGTTGCCTTCCCAGCAGGGATAGTCCATTTTGCCCGCAGAGGTGACCCACCCAATCCAAGTTTCACTTCAAGAGCCTCTTGAGTCTTCCTAAAATTTGCCACATGAACTCTGCCTGTTCACTGCTGACTCCTAACTACTACAGGCTTGGCTCCTGCAGAGGGACTATGCACCTCCTCTCCAACTGGAGCTCATCTTCCAGGAGGATATTCACATTTCCAGTAAGCATGAGAGATGGTCTTGCCGTGTCTCCAACCACACACTACTTCTCTCTTGGGGCAGGAGATGCAGGAAAACAGGCTCAGAGGGGAACCTATAGAATGCCACCTACCCACAGACCCAAGATGGTGAGGGCAGGAGAGAAGCCCTGAAGGATTAGCTCTAAATCCCTGAGTATGATGTGGGACCAGGCATCCTCCATGATGCCCACAGAGAAGATGACCAGCTGCTTCTCTGGGGGACACACAGCACTTGGTGACTTCACTAAAGATGGCAGCGAGGACCCCAGGAAGTGGAGGGAGAGCTCTCATCTATCTACACGAACAGTCCAAGGTGTCCATCCAAGGGAACTTGTCCTCTGCCCTGCCCTTAGCTGTGCGCATGACAGCTTGAGTGGAGGCTAAGGTCAGAATAAGGACCCTTTGCAGGACACAAGTACCAAAGACTGAGGTCAGTCCTGCAGGTTAGCTGCTGAGATTGGCCGCTTCCACAACAGATCCATTAAGGACCAAGAGGCTCTCACCCATGGAGGGTGAGCACATCCCCACAGATTCCTGGCTCACAGGGCCCAGAGTGGACAGGCCAAGGATGGGAAAACTCATGACTAGGGAGAGAGAAACTGAGACTTCAACCCAGGGTCAGTAGCCTCAAAGCTCCCAGGCACTGGCCCTGTTCCTCTCCATGGGAACACCTCTTAGTACACAAGGACAGCACCATGCTAGGTGTACTCAGTCCTGAGACAGACAACACGTCCTGGGCGAGTCTAACGTGTCTGCTGGAATCCTGCAGGGAAGGGTGTATGTTTACCCTTCTCTATCTGGATGGATTTGTAGCCATTCACAACAGAACACAAGCAAAACTGAATACCCTTGCAGCTAGTCAACTATGGTTAGTTTACATAACTATCACACCAGTACTTGAAGGCATGTGTCACACACACACACACACACACACACACACACACACACACACACACTTCATCCAGACTGCTACACAGAAGGAAGAGTCCTAGGCAAGGGGCCATCTGCGTCCACCTCTCTTCACATTAGCTACTAGATGTTATGGGAAGGCTAAGGAAGACAGCAGCATCAGGCCTCAATGATTTCTTAAGGACGTGTCTCTAAATGATTTAATCTCTTCCTGAGACACTGCCCATGAATTGACGACCTTTGCTTTCCTCTCTCTTGTCTGATGAGCAATGGCTCTCTGACAAGCCAGTAAATTTTTCCAATTGCTTCTGCTGAGGATTTTTTTCAAGATGATGAAGTGAAAGTGCTTTATGGCAAAGCACTCTGCACCCTCCTCACTCTTCACCCCACCCCTCACTCTGCACCCCCCCACTCTGCACCCACCCCTCACTCTGCACTCCCCCACTCTGCACCCCCCTCACTCTGCACCTCCCCACTCTGCACCCCCCCCACTCTGCACCCCCCTCATTCTGCACCTCCCCACTCTGCACCTTCCCCCCACTCTGCACCCACCCCTCACTCTGCACCCCCCACTCTGCACCCCCCTCACTCTGCACCCCCCACTCTGCACCCACCCCTCACTCTGCACCCTCTTCACTCTGCACCCCCCCACTCTGCATCCCCCTCACTCTGCACCCCCTCACTCTGCACCCCTTCACTCTGCACCCCCTCTGCATTCCCCTCACTCTGTACACCCCCACTCTGTACCCGCCCCCTCACTCTGCACCCACCCCTTACTCTGCACCCACCCCTCGCTCTGCACCCCCCACTCTGCACCCCCCACTCTGTACCCGCCTCTTCCCTCTGCACCCACCCCTCACTCTGCATCCCCCCCCACTCTGCACCCACCTCTTACTCTGTACCCGCCCCTCACTTAGCTACCAGGGAAGGAAGGACAGGCTGCTGGTGACAGTATCCGGGCTGAGTGATGCACTGTTAAACGAATGCAGGTACGTTCCAGATGGTGACTTAAGCACAGAAGAGGCTGGAGACAAGGAGAGAGAGCTGGTCACCTTCCTAAACTCTGTGAGGCTCTGCAATGACGGGGCTAGGAGTATGGCACCTCTAATCTCTCCCTAACCAAAACACTCATAATCGGCCATCTAAGGGGAAATCCCAGAAGGCTCTTCAAAAATCTGAGTGCGATCCAACCATCTGCTAAACAGTCACAACCACCTACTGTGGCTCTGCGGACCAGGCACACAGCAGACCCACACCTGCCAGACTCCTGCCCAGGACATCTGGAACACAGCAGATACTGTGGTGCTGTAGAAACCCATTGACTGACTAGGGCAGCTGGAGGGGAAGACTGGTGGAGGTGACAGGACAGGTACAGCATCAGAGGGACTGTGGCAGGGACAATCAAACCTATGGGGACAACAAAGAGGGTAAAGGACTTAGTAGGTGCGAGGTTTTAGGGAACCCAAGGGGGTCTTCATTGGGTGCTGAAGAGTCTCCTGGCCATGCATGCAAGACCACCCCTTTGTGGATTCTGCAGCTGCATGACGCCCCCTGCTGGGCATATTCATCCCGCTCCTATGCCATAATGGTCACAGGCTGCTGACCTTGGCACTGCAGGATGCTGGAGCCCCAAGTTCTTCACATCTAGAATAAGGAGTCTGAATGAGAATGAAAGCACTGGCAGCACCAAGAATGGCCTCTCAAGCCAAGCCAGCATTGTGAGTGTGTTCTTGGCGTGGCTTCAAGGTCACCCCTCTTCCTTCAGAATTACCATGGCCCACAGCCTTGACCGGCACCGCCACACCCTGTCATTGCTTACTCAATATGCTGAAATTTACTTTATTTACATTGATGTGCGTGCATGTGCACGCGTTGAGCACGTGCATGTGTTGAGCACGTGCACGCGTTGAGCACATGCACGCGTTGAGCACGTATGGATGTAGTAGGAGCCACGGGACTGCATCCCACCGCCTGGCTAGCTTTATGGGAAATAATTACACGGAAACTGTATTCTTTTGAACACTGCCTGGCCCATTAGTTCCAGCCTCATATTGGCTAACTCTCACATCTCGATTAACCCATTTTTAATAATCTGTGTAGCCCCACGAGGTGTGGCTTACCAGGAAAGATCTTAACCTGTGTCTGTGTCGGGTGGGAGGATCATGGCAACTGCCTGACTCAACTTCTTTCTCCCAGCATTCTGTTCTGTCTACTCCACCTACCTAATTTTCTGTCCTATTAAAGGGCCAAGGCAGTTTCTTTATTAACCAATAAAATCAACACAAAACAGAAGACTCTCCCACATCATATGGAAGTCAAAGGACAGCCTGCAGAAGTTGGCTGTTTTCAACTCCTGTGTGAATGCCAGGAGTCAGATGACCGGGCTTCATGGTCAGCACCATTGCCCACTGAGCCGTCTTAATAGCCAATGCTTACTTGTTCTTGATGTCCAACCTCTCCAGAAGTGACATCCTGCAACTGTCAATCATGATGCACAAAAATCAAACAAAAGGTTCCTTCCATGAAAAACCAAGAGAGAACACGGGCTATACCAGAGAAACAGCCAAATGGAACAAATCTGGCACTGGCCTAAAATGGTCCTGAGCTTCCTAAGGCCAAAGCACAAAGGAACTCCATGACCAGAAGCCATAGTCATGTTGAAAAAAGCTGCTGTTACTACTAGTCAAGCCAAGATACATTATCACTTTCGGGTCTTAGAAAGACACTGAACACACATTCTCTATGGGACTTAGTTTTGTTCTGACCTCACGAGAGCATCATGTTAGGTCCTAGTTCACTGACATGTTATATTACTTACTAATTAGCTCAAGCTTGAGTTTTGTCAGACATGTATAAATGCTACAGTCCCAGCTTCTGGTTCCCCAGCCCAGTGTTAATGTTCATCCAAGAAGGGGCACAGACAGGAGGAAGGGGTGTGACAGGAAATGAAAGCCGTTAGCAGCTCCCCTTCCCTGGCTAAGAAGAGGAGGTGATGTCCACTGTCTGCTCAAAGGTCCCAGTTCTGGGCTGAAACACAAAGGAGACAGGCAGGTGACAAAGAGGAGGGGCACCAGCTTGAAAACTCCCTTGTGAGCCATCGGCCAGAGACATGGCTGGAGCACAGACCTTCAGGATGCCCACTGTCCTTCGTCAGTGCTCCTCTTCCTCTCAGCCCAGCACCACAAGCAGGACCTGATTTCTGTGTCTCCTGGGACACGTCATGTGCAGCTGGTGACCCAGAATGGGCTACTGTGTCCTGAAGCTAAGCTACACTCCAGTTACCCGGGGTTGACGGAACATAAAGGACAAGCTCATTCTAGGGAACCTGCCATAGGTCAAAGGTCTAGATACAAAAAAGCACAGGGTAGTTGTGCTTTCTAATTGCCTAGGTTGAATCTGAACCCTGGAGAGAGTAAACATCCCGGAGTCTCCAAAGCATGCCTCAGGAAAGCCCAACGGGTAAGACTTAGAGGGACTGGTAAGAAGGAGAAACTAGTGATGATGTGGGCACTGCATTTTATTATACTGCACACGCACAATCTATGGTCACACACACACACACGACCTTCACCATTTCCCCTGCCAAGTCAACCATGTCGTAAGCTGCAGATAATCTGTGTGCTCAGAGTCTGGGGCCAGGGGATGGTATTCTGCTGAGGCCAGTGAGCACAACTCCCAAGAAAGCCTGCAGGGACCAGAGGACATCAATGGGTGTCCCTTTGTCTTTGCTGCATCCATAGGAACCCACAGGGAAACATCAAGTAGTATAGGGAGTAAAGAGGCCCAGGCTCTCCTGTCCAGCCCCACTAGAGAATGGGACACTATAAGCAGATGGCCTGGTGACCACACTCAGCCACTAGGATGTAGACGGAGAAGCATCGTGTCTCGAAGGTCCCCCTGCAGTCTTGTATGGACCCTGTGATCTACCAGTGCCTCTCTGCTTTTTTCTCCCACGCCCTGCCTGCAGGAGATGCTCAGAGGACCAACTTCCATCACTCTGTCTGGGGACACTTAAGAAGCACACCCTGGCAGCTGCCTGCACTGCTCCTTGTCCTGCTGGACTGTCCATCTGTCCCTCTGTCTGTTGCTGCGAATGAAGGTCAGCCAGGAGCCAAGTGGGTCACGGGTGGAGAAACTTGAGAAGCAGGTGTCCCCTCGTTCATCCTCTGGAATGCCCCTGCCTCTTCCACTAGCTTCTACCTGCTTTGGCTGCCTGTTGATGCCCTGGGCAATCCTGGGGAGAAATCTGGGAATTTACACAACCCTGAGTCTGGTTACGGCTCATTACCGTAATGGAGAGAATTTCTGGACATTTCCCAAGTTTCTTCCCTTAAAATGTTCCATTAAGGACCTAGCCTTAATAAGAAATGACCACTTTCTGGAGAAGTCTCCTAAGTACTGACTCTTGTTGTTCAGTGTTTTTTGTTTTGTTTTTTTCTAACCTGATGAAACTCAATCATTCCAAATAAAACCAGAGCCAAAGCAGAGAGGTAGACGGACCAGTAGGGCTGGGGGAGGCAGCCTGGGCCCTTTCTGTCTTGTATCCAGCTGGTCCCTGGAGGCGCTGGGCTCTTCCTGTCCAGAGAAAAGCTGTAAGTACAGAGAAGCGTGCACGCCCTGGGAGCCGGCCAGGCTGCCAGCGAGGCAGCTGAAGTCTTGAGAAAACTTCCTGATTGCATTAACAAGGTCACACCACCAGGACCTAATCCAATCCCCCTGGAGAAGGCGGCTTCTGGAAAAGCTGCTGGTCACACATGGCAGAACCAGGGGCCACCAGGGCCAGAGGAAATGGGACAATCTGTCCTGGGACCTAAGGTGGGAAGGCAGAAGTCTTACTGCCTCTACCAGGCTGAAGGGGCACACAAGCCAGGAAGCCGGACGGGTTTGATAACTCGGGACCTCCCCTTTCCAGAGGGTCCATGGTGATCCTTGGTAAGCCAGGTCCCCAGTGATGACCATGTCATACGCCATTCTGTACAGCTCGGGGCGGGGGTTACTTTGAGAAGGCATGGGGCTGCAGAGGGCAGGGTCTGAGGCCGGCCTGCAGCTGCTCCTGCACAGCCATGCTCACCCTGTTTAGGAAGAGCACCGCAAGCACAGCAGTTCCCGATCTGTGAGTGGCAATCCCCTCACGCGCCAAATATCTGACATTTACATTATGATTCATAACAGTAGCAAAATCAGTTATGAAATAGCAATGAAATAGTCTTATGGTTGGGGTCACCACAACATGAGGAACTAGATTAAAGGGGTGCAGCATTGGGAAGGTTGAGAACCACTAGGCTAGACCCTTGTTTTAGACTGGAGCCACCTGCACCTCACCCACCAGAAGGAAGGCTGTGAGCACTGTGAGGCGTCCACTTCGCTTCTCTTTGGCTCAGTTTCTTTAGCTGTGCAACAAGAGGAACACGCTGAGGTTCAAAATAAAGGGCATGTCAATCATACCTTGCCTAGTACAAAAAAAAGTTGCAGGAGATGACAGGTGCCCGAACTCTCTTACGCAGAAGGGAACCTCTAATCTGCGTTTTCCTTTGCAGTCCCAGAGTACTTGAGAAACAACTCCTACAAACCCAATCCACAAAAGACCAAGGGATAAACCCAAGGTATATCCTGTGCCCATGCTTCTACATTCCTTCTCTAAAAACACCCTCTTTTCTGAAAGTTCCCGGGAGCCTGTGCATATTCCTAGACACCCACTGTAGAAGAAACGGTATTAGAGACAGTACAAACACAAAGATGGATGCAGACACAACAGACCGGCTGCCTTCTGATGCTCCTGAGGTCAGCCTGCTGTGGGCCCCCAACAGACTCCATCAGCTGGGCCTGAGCCGAGACCCCTCTGGCTTTGCTAGTTTGTGCCACACTCCATTGGGTTTTCCTGCTTCCCAGGACTCCTGGAATCCTTCACCAGCTAGCAGTTCCTTGTTGTCTTGAAGGTTTGGGCCTGTTTCCCTTCCCCAGACCACTTTGTTGGTGGCCCTTTGCATCCAGGACAGGGTTCCAGTTGTTACTTCACCTAAGCATTCCCCTTTCCTGATTCGGGAACTCACCTCAGCTTCCCTGGGACAGAGACCGGAAGTCCTCTCCAAGCCCTGCATCTTCTGCCTGGTCCCTAGACCCTAGGCCAGCAGTGGTTCACTCTTCTGTGTCCACTGCCCTACTCCTGCTTCCTGTGATTGGCCCCAATTAACTACCTTAAAAATGGGCTGAGAATTGAAGGCAGGGCCTGACATATGTCAAGCAAGTGCTGTACCACTGAGCTACAATCTTCATTATTTATTTATGTATTTATTTATTTCGCTTAAAATTTTAATCTACCTGGGGTTTATAAGGCATAGCAGAGGAGTGACTCTGGGTCTCTTCAGTGGAGCACCGCAGCTAACCCCAGCACTGGTGTTGAACACCAGTGTTTCCTGTCTCAAAGGTGCCTTGGTCCAGAACATGGTCACATGTCTGATTGTTGATCATGCCCCACTTCCAGGCTCAATCCTACTGTGACCTCTTCCCAAAGGAAGGACCTCCACCCAGATCCACAGCTGCCTTCTCTGAGCCTCTTTGCCATGTTTTCTAGCTCAGCTGTGCCTCTCTCTCCCTCCCCCAAAGCATGGGATAAAGACCTCTCTCCCCAGCCTTACACCCCTAAACATGACCCTAGACTGCATCTAGATGTCTCTACTGACAAATGTATGTTTTCTACCAACTTCAGTGACTTCCTCTCAACTCTTCAACCTGCCCTCCCTCCCTCCCTCCTTCCCTCCCTCCCAGCATTAACCTACCTGCACCTATAGCTGTGAGGAGACACCATGACCAAAAGCAACTTGGGGACGAAAGAGTTATTCTACTCATTGGTCCACAACACAGTCCAGCACAGAAGTCAGGCAGGACCTCGAGCAGGGTAGGAACCTGGATGCAGGAGCTGGAGCAGAAGCGGGGGAGCAACACAGCTCACTGGCTTGCCCCTCATGGCTTTCTTGACCTGCTTTCTTAAGCCACACTGGACCACACCCAGGGCAACACTGCCCTCAGTGCGCTGGGCCATCCACATCAACTGCTAATCAGGAAAATGCACTATGATCTTGTCCGCAGGCAGATCTGATGGGGCATTTCCTCAACTGAGGGTCCCTCTTCCCAAATGACTCTAGCTTGTGCCAGGTTGACATAAAATGAACCAGGACGCTCACACACAGATACACTCATGTGCAGAAAGATGCAAACACACACATGCGTTCCCACAGCATAGGTGTACATTATATACATGCATACTCCCCACATTAATGCTAAAATTTGATTTTATATAAAAGAATATATATATAGCAGACTCAAAGATGTCCAAAGGCACATAGCTACTGACTAGCAAAATAAAACACTTTTGTACTTTTAGCTCGACACTGGATGTTTTAAACGACACTTTTTTCTTTCTTAGACAGCAACAAACAAGCCAGCGTGCAAAGTTCCCGATAAGATGAGCAAACTCATGTTATGCAGTCAGCCTTGGGAATATAAGCACTAAATAATCGTTAAGTGCTCTGACTAGCAATTATTCTTGTGGTCAGTGCTCATTGTATGCACGGGTTAGCCTCCCCAGACTGGCCGCAACCTCAGCCTTCAATTTGAGGGGGAATCTGAGGCTGAACCCCCCCCCCATGACTCCCTCCTGGCTGGCCTTACTCTTGAAGTGCTTGCCTATGGCGCCACCTCGTGGCCGCTGCGGTAACTCCCAGTGAAGAAGCCCTGATGGGGATTCCTTAGACTGTGCCACAGGGCAGCATGCAGTCTCTCTGGGACCGCAGCAGCTGCTGACAATCTCACATGGAGATGCAGGGAAGGGGACTCATCCTTTAATCCCCTAGGTTCTAGAGGGAAAGAAAGTCCCCCGAGCACACTAACCACGTGTGATCACGTGTGTTTACAGCTGTACACATACAATGCAGCCTCCTGAGTGCATTCAGAAGCTCACACTTGCAGGTGTTCAGATGCAGCTGTATACCTTTACTCCTTCCCTCGCTCACCCCCCCCTCCCCCGCCATGGAGGTACAGTGGCTCACACGGGAATCAAAGCTGCTTCTACTCACAAAGGCAGACTTCAGTCAGAGCCGTGGTGCATGCCTGGTTCAGCTTATATAGAGAGGAATCCCGAAGCTCCTCTGTGGCAGGCCTAATATCCGCTGGTCTGCATGCCCTGTGTGGAAGGCCCCAGGCCTAGAACGGCAACCCAAGAGAACAGCCACCAGCTTCCCATAGCCTGGTCAAGGCAGCAGAGCCTCAGGAGGTACCCACCACAGCAGGTCAGCCTTCCAGTCCTCTGATGTCTCAGCAAACAGATGTAAATACAGTTATGAGCTGGCATGGGTGCCCCAGGGGACAGACACAGGAGCCAGGGCCAGGGCATGGAGCTCCTAAGTAGGGGTGAATCTAAAGAAGTCACAAGGCAAGTGTGGCACAGAACCAAGAGAGACTATGGAGGGAGGGAGGGCAGCTGTCAAAATGCTCCTGGAAGATGGTCGGTAAGAGCTTAGACTGGATTCTGGGGACAAAGTTAGCTCACTTTCTAGCTTCCTGTGTACACCACAGGAATATTAACTTTACAGTTTTTAAGGTCTTACTATATGTCCGTTCCCGCCGGGCGGTGGTGGCGCACGCCTTTAATCCCAGCACTCGGGAGGCAGAGGCAGGTGGATCTCTGTGAGTTCGAGACTAGCCTGATCTACAAGAGCTAGTTCCAGGACAGGCTCCAAAACCACAGAGAAACCCTGTCCCGAAAAACCAAAAAAAAAAAAACAAAAAAAACAAAAAAAAACTATATGTCCGTTCCCAACCTATTAGCATACTGGATACTGACATCCAAACTGCTGTAGAATAGAAGACACTCTTATCCAAAGGCACTCAAAAGTGCCTGGGTACATATCAGCCCTTGTGGTTCATGAGTCCCATTTAGAGAGATTCTCACAGCCCATCCCTTTTTGGAAACACAGAGCAGAGGGCACTTACCTATTCAAAGTTTTAGACTTTCAGCGGGTGGTGGTGTACACGCCTTTAATCCCAGCACTTGGGAGGCAGAGGAAGGTGGATCTCTGTGACTTCGAGGCCAGCAGTTCTAGGACAGGCTCCAAAGCTATAGAGAAACCCTATCTCAAACCCCCGTACCCACAAAAGAAGTTAAAGACTTCCTAGAATTCAATGAAAATGAATGCACCCCGTACCCAAACTTATGGGATACAATGAAAGTGGTGCTCAGAGGAAAGTGCAGAGCACTAAGTGCCTTCATGAAGAATATGGCGAGATCTCACACCAGTAACTTAACAGCACACCTGAAAATCTAGAACAAAAAGGAGCAGACTCACCTAAGAGGAGCAGACAAGAGGAGACAATAAAACTGGGGCTGAAATCAGTAAAATAGAAACAAAGAGAGCAATACAAGAATCAATGCACCAAAGAGTTGGTTCTTCAAGAAAAAAATCAACAAAATAAACCCTTATCCAAACTAACTAAAAGGCAGAGGGAGACTATCCAAAATCAACAAAACCAGAAATGAAAAGGGTAACAATAAGAACTCACTTCGAGGAAACACAGAGAATCATCAGGTCATCCTTGGAAAACCTGTACTCCAAAAACTGGGAGGAGATCTAAAAGATATGGACAAATTTCTGAATAGATACCACCTACCAAAGTTAAATCAAGAGCAGATAAACAGTTTAAAAAGACTAGTAACCCCTAAGGAAACAGAAGCAGTTCATTAAGTCTCCCAACCAAAAAAAAAGCCCACGGCCAGATGGTTTCAGTGCAGAATTCTACCAGAGTTTCAAAGAAGACCTAATAATACCAACACTCCTCAAACTATTCCACACAGTATAAACAGAAGGAATGTTGCCAAATTCTGAGGCCACAGTCATCCTGATATCCAAACCACACAAAGACACAACAAAGAGAGAGAATTACAGACCAATTTCACTTATAAACACTGATGCAAAAAAAATACCCAAAAAAATAGTGGCAAACCATCCAAGGACACAATAAAAAGATCATCTACCATGTTCAAGTCAGCTTCATCCCAGAGATGCAGGGATAGTTCAACATATGAAAATCTGTTGATATAATCAACCATATAAACAAGCTGAAAGAAAGAAAAACACATGAACATCTCTTTAAATGCTGAAAAAGCCTTTGACAGAATCCAGTGCTCCTTCATGATAAAAGTCATGGAGTGATCAGGGGTACAAAGGACATACCTAAACATAATAAAAGCAATATACAGCAAGCCGATTGTCAATATCAAATTAAAAGGAGCGAAACTCAAAGCGATTCCATTAAAATTGACAAGACAAGGTTGTTTATTCTCTCCATAGTACTTGAAGTTCTAGCTAGAGCAATAAGACAACTAAAGGAGATCAAGGGGATACAAATTGGAAAAGAAGTCAAAGTGTCATTATTCAAAGATGGTATAATACTATACATAAACAATCCCAAAAACTCTACCATGAAACTCCTACAGCTGATAACTTTAGTCAAGTGGCTGGATACAAGATAAACTCAAAAATAAATCAGTAATCCTCCTATATACCAACAATAAGTGAGCTGAGAAAGAAATCAGAGAATCAGCACCCTTTACAATAGCCTCAAATAATATAAAATATCTTGGGGTGACTCTAACCAAGTAAGTAAAAGACCTGTATGACAAGAACGTCAAGTCTTTGAAAAAAGAAATTGAAAAAGATATCAGGAGATGAAAAGATCTCTCATGTTCATGGATTGGTAGGATTAACACAGTAAATATGGCAATCTTACCAAAAGCAATCTGTAGATTCAATGCAATCCCCACTAATATTCCAACACAATTCTTTACAGACCTTCAAAGAACAATACTCAATTTCACAGGAAAAACAAAAAAAACCAAGATAGCTACAACAATTCTGTATAAATAAAAGAACTTCCAGAGGTAATACCGTCCCTGATTTCAAACTCTACTACAGAGCTATAGTAATAAAAACAATATGGCATAAAAACAGACAGGTGAATAAATGGAATCGAATCAAAGACCCAGATGTAAACCCACAAGGCTATGGACACCTGATTTTCAACAAAGTCAAAGTTATACAATGAAAGAAAGAAAACATCATGTCGGCATGTAGAAGACTGCAAATCGATCCATCTCTGACACCCTGCACAAAACCCAAGTTCAAGTGGATCAAAGACCTCAACATAAATCTAGATACATTGAACCTGATAGAAGAGAAAATGGGAAATAATCTCGAATGCATTGGCACAGGAGACAACTTCCTGAACAGAACACCAACAGCACAGGCACTAAGACCAACAATAGATGGGACTTCCTGAAACTGAAAAGTTTCTGTAAGGCAAAAGACACCGTCAATAGGACAACACGGCAGCCTATAGAATGGGGAAAGATTTTCACCAAACCCACATTTGACAGAGGATTGATTTCCAAAATACATAAAGAACTCAAGAAACTAGATACCAACAAACTAAATAATCCAATTAAAATATGGGGTACAGATCTAAACACAGAATTCTCAATAGAAGAATCTCAAATAACCAAGAAATATTTAAGATGTTCGACATCCTTAGCATCAGTAAAATGAAATTAAAATGAAAATCAAAACAACTCTGAGATTCCATCTTACAGCTACCAGAATGGCCAAGATCAAAAACAGAAGTGACAGCTCACACTGGAAGGGATTGGAAGCAAGGAGAACACTCCTCCATTGCTGGTGGGAGTACCAACGTGCACTCTTGGGCATATACCCAAAGAATGCCCAATCATACCATGAGGACACTTGCTCATCTATGTTCATAGCAGCTTTATTTGTAATAGCCAGAACCTGGAAACACCTAGATCTCCCTCAACCAAGGAACGGATAAGGAAAATGTGGTACATTCACACAACAGAGTATTACTAAGCTGTTAAAAACAAAGACACCAGGAAATCTGAAGGCAAATGGATGGAACTAGAAAACATGGTATGTCCTCACTCATAAGTGGATACTAGCTGTAAAATAAAGGACGACTATGCTACAATCCACAGACCCAGAGAGACTAGGTAACGAGGGCTCATGGGAGGAAACCCAGAACTCCCTGGGAATGGGAAACAGAAGAGATTTCATGAGAGGACTGAGGGCTGGTGGGGGTGAGAACATGAGCAAGCAGGTTGGGGGTGTGTGTGGAGGGGAAGAATACTGAAAGAGACTACTGGAAAGGGGGTGGCATCCTGGGGTCAGGTAAAAACCTTGCACAAGGGATCTCCCAGGAATCTACAAGGATGACCCTAGCTAAGACACTAAGCAATAGCCAATACATAGTCTGAACTGGGTATCTCATGTGCCTAACCCAATTGTCATCAGAAAGGTATCATCCAGCAACTGACGGAAACAGATAGAGATCCACAGTCAAACATTAGGAGGGAGTTCGGAGAATCCTGTAGAAGAGGACAAAGGATTGCAGGAGCCAGAGGGTCAAGGACATCACAAGAAAACCCACAGAATCAGCTCACCTGGGCTCCTAGGGGCTCACAGAGACTGGAGCGACAACCAGGGAGCCTGCGTGGGACTGACCTAGGCCCTCTATATATATGTTACAGTTATGTAGCTTGGTCCTCTTGTGGGACTCCTAACAGTGTGAACAGTTAGCTGTCTCCAACTCTTACAGGCTTTTGGGACCCTACTTCTCATACTGGGTCGCCTTGCTCAGGCTTAATACATGCAACTTGATATGTCATACTTTGTTGATACCCATGGAAGACCTGGTCTTTCCTGAAGAGAAATGGAGAAGAGGATTAAGGGTGGGAACGGAGGGGGAATGGACTGAGGGACTAGGAGGAGGGAGGGGAAACTATAGCAAGGGTGTAAAATAAGTAAATTTATCTTAAAAAACCAAAACAAATATAGTCACGTGTAATGCATGAGGATCATCTAAGCCAGCACCACAATCCCCTGGTTTAGAACATTTTAAAAGCATGATGGAGCCTACCTTTAATTCCAGCTCTCAGGATGCAGATGCAGGCAGTGGGTCTCTGTGAGTTCAAGGCCAGCTTGGTTTACAAAGTAAGTTCCAGGATAGCCAGAGCTACACAGAGAGACCCTAGCTCAAAAACACCAAAACCAAAACCAAAAGTACTTACTTTACCTAGCTACTATACTATCCAATGAAAGAAAACATGAAATTTTTATTACTATCCACTAGGAACAGTAATAAAAGAGTTTTTTAAAAAAATTAAAGATTGGTTAGAACAATGCACTTTTCACACAGAATCCAAAAGCTTGAGTTATTATTTTTCCCCCAGGACCCTCATGCAGACAGCAGAGTAAGCAGTTATTTCTCAGTTATTTATAGCAAACTGTCATATATTGCCTTCAAACAAATCACTTGGTCAGAATTAATGGGAAAATAGTTTAATACTTTTATATCACAAAATAAACCGAGACAGGAGAAGCAGTGAGCTAATTCACAAGCCCTCGGTTCCCCTGCCGTGGTCCCGTCTCACCGGACACTGGGAACAAGCACACACCCACTGGCAGGTTCTACAGTTCCTGCTCAAGGCAGAGTCAGGAGGACACATCCCAGTCTCCTGGGCTCGCACCCTGATGTGTCCTAAGCACTGAAGTCACCATGGCTGCCGCTCTAGAGGACAGCCCCTCCATTATGGAGACACTTCAGCTCTCCTTAGCCCTAGCTCCTTTCAGACTGGACTTCTGACTCCGTTTCTCCTTCTGACCCTGGATCGAGAAGAACTTCTTCCTCAGGTCCTTCAGCCGCCTCAGCTTTTCCTCTTCCTCCTTCTGCTTCATCTTCACGTGCTCCTTGTTGTGCAAGCTTCTCTGTTCTTTGGCGTTTTTCATTTTATGGTTGTGTACTGTGCTCAGAGCACCTAGCAGAGCCAGGACCTAACAAGACAAAAGATGGTGAGCACAAGCCAGCCAAAGCCTGCCTGTCACCTACATGATCAGGACCTCACCACACCGACCGCTGGTATCAAATGAGATTCAATCCCAAATGGAAACTGAGTGAAAATTCATCATGACTTGCACGGGGATGTAGGTTTGCATGCATTTGATACAACTAATATGATAAAACAATCCACATTTACCACTGTATGGAATCATATGCAGCTAGCTGCTGAGTGGTTCACCAGACAGGTGTCCCTATTCAAATATAGGCGGAATATGACTAACCAAGGATGTCAAACAGCCTCTGGGTTTTCCCCCAATTTCCAGTTCAGGGGCCTTGTATCAGTCTGGCCCTTATGCTTTCCCAGTGAAGACTCAGAACACAGTGGAAATGACAAGCGTGCTGCCCAAAGCACTGTTTTCATATCTAAACACAATGAGAAATAAGTCCCTCTCTGACAGTACCTTCCTCTCGTGAGGTTCACGTATGACAGCCGGTCTCTGCTTGTCCCTTGGCACTTTGCCTGCCTTTGCTTGGATCTTGGGCTTGTTCTTAAATGGCAGAGCCTTCTGCAAGGCTTTCGGAATGTGCAGTGAATTAAAATGTTTCTTTTGTCTAAGGATTGGCTGAAAAAGAAAAAATAAAACTGAGACTATATTTAAAGTATAACTCATATGTACTTAAAACTGTATCTAAGATCTTTTCATGGACCGCCTTTTCTACAAACTAGCCACATTACCATCTGACTGCCAGAAATCAGGATTCAGTCACCCATCCAATGTGGACACTTCAACAGGCATCTACACAGCTAGGCAAAACAAAGAGTACACACATCACAGCCACAGGTCTCCTGAAAAGCCAACAGGCCTACTTGAACAGAGCAGAGCTACGGGTCTTCAACAGAACATAAGAGATTCAAAGTATCTCAGCAGAGAACTTGGGTTTTCTCTTTGGGAATCTGGGGTGGTGCTCTTCTAGCATAACAAGGAGAGTCTAGATTCTCATTGTGACTGTCAACTTCTTTTCCTCAGCAGTCAAAGTTGAACTTAATTCTGACAGAAGGACAGTAGACAGCACACAAGGCACAATCTAGACACTGAATTCTATGCTCAAATGAAATAGTCTGACCTGGATATTTAACCACTCCAGAGATTACTGTAAACAGAGTTCTGCAGGAGCCACGCCAAAGGTGAGAGGTGGTGTGCAGGGAATCTCTGCTGGGCTTCTATTTCTCTAAGATATCGCCCACAGTGTCTTTCAGAACCCTGGTTAAAGAACTCAAACCTTCAGATTTAAAGAACTTGGATAAGCCTTCTCCAAAAAGGGGTAAACAGGACAGGATGGGATAAGAGGCCCCACCTGTAACTGAGGAGCTACTGACATTTGGTGGCTACTAGAGAGAGAAAGTAGTTGTTTTGGGGGTACAGTCAATAGCAGAGGACAGCCAATTGCCTAGACCCACATGGATTCAGTAGGCTGTTCTTTAAAAACAAAGAAGAGGACATGGGGGGGTGGGGGGGCTAGGAGGAAGAGGTCGGGGGTATCTGTGGGTGGATATGATCAAGACATACACATATACATATACGCATATTGTTGTGGAATATTTAGCTGTGCAAAGATGTGTTGCATTTATGTTGCAGAGTATTTAACTATGTAAAGATGTGTTGCATTTATGTTGCAGAGTATTTAACTATGTAAAGACGTGTTGCATTTATGTTGCAGAGTATTTAACTATGTAAAGATGTGTTGCTGTCTTATCTTGCCTGCCTAAGGCACCTGACTGACGTAATAAGAAGCTGAATGGACTACAGTGAGAGAGAAGGTATAGGGTGACTTCTGGGCAGGAAGAGTAAGTAGGAGGAATTTAGGCTCAGGGAAGAAAGAAAAGGAGACACCGGGATCCATCCAGTCAGACACGGAGAAAACAGGAAAGGAGGACATACAGAGTGAACGGTAAAAATCACTGCGGCAAAACGCTGATGACTAGAAACAGGAAAATTAATTTAGAAGAGATAGTGGGACAAGCCTAAGCTAAGGCTGAGCTTTTATTACTAATAATAAGTCTTCGTGTCTTTACTGGGAGCTGGGAGCAGACCAAAGGAAACTCTAACTACAGCATATACTCACATATATAATTATATAACTTATGTAATATAAATGCACATGCATTGCCAAAGAATAAATTAAACAGTCTTTAGAAACTTGTATTACTAGGCTACAGTAAGGAAAATAGAAACAGACTATCAGTATGGAAGGGAAAGCTCAGAAACCTCCAGATCCATGTGGTCAACTATGCAAAGGCAAGCAAAGACACAAGATAACCTTGTCAAGAAACATGTGAAAACTGTATCTCACTGAAAGTATAAAAGTAAGTTTTTAATCCTACAGCTAAATCAACTCAAAATGGCTCAGTGTTAGACCCAAACCCTAAATGTTTCCAGGAGAAAATTGCCTATATTTTTTCTGGGTGTCACACCAGAAAGAAGCAAAACCCCAAAGGGAAATGACATCAAAGTAAAAAGCTTCTGCACCGCACCACAGAACAATCTACAAAACGTAAAAGCAAACGCTAAACAGGAAAAGAATTATTTGTGAGCTGCCTACCTGAAAGGGGTTAGGACAGGGCTTAAAAAGGGCTCTCACAAGCAAATCACACAAAACAAATAAGCAGGGCCGGGAACCCATTCAGTCTAACAATGATAATAGTGTCAAGGGGTGAAGGCCCCACCCCCCAACCCCCAGAAGCTCCTCCAAAACAACCTGTCTAAAACAATGGGCAAAACACCTGAGCAAGCATCTCTCCTAAGGAAACAAAATGAGTGATGAGAACAGGGAGACAGGGGTGAGAAGATACAAAATGACAGAAATGCAGGACCAGTGTGACAATGTCCAGAGCAGAGGAGATCTGATACACAGAAGAACCATGGTTCATACAAATGTTTCATGTTTGGGATTTTTGTAAAGTATTTGAGCAAGGGGATGAAATGGTAGATTCATGAAATCTGCTTCACCCACAGTACGTAAGCACCTTACCAAATCCACATGCACCTCACAATGTCATTGGGAATTCTCAAACAGAACATTATGATTTTACAAAATATTTTAATTTCATTTCCAATTTTGAGAAAACCAATGGCACCATTTTTCTGTGTTCTTCCCCCAAAACAGCAAACAAATATATAATTGTTCAAATCAGATTCAGCACCTGACTTTATAATTGAAAATACAAGTCATATAAATAGGACATTACAGGGTTGGTATTTGGTTTGATCTCTGGTGCCGTAAGAACTAATAGTACAAATAAAGCCCCTGAGTGATGCCGCTAGGAACACAGACATGCAGACCCTTCCTTACCTTATAGAGTGAGTCCTTGTTTGGCTTCAGTTTGATGCCATGGGCAAGCCTCAGCTGATATGTTGTCCGCATCCCTGACCAGGTGTCTTTCTCACCCACAGGTTTCAGCAAAGATGTTACAGGGTTATAGAAGGCCGGGATGGAGACAGGATACCAAGTCCGCATGAAAACAATATCTAGAAGAAGATTCCAAAGGTCTGTATCCATCTCGAGTAATACACATACATGTGCACACCCCAAGTCGCCCCAACATCTCTACCTGATTAAACAGTATTGGAAAAAGAACTTAGCCAATTAAACTCCTGCTAACTATCACAAGGCTGTGGGTGTGAGCCCAGCAAGTACAAACACAGTGTGGATACTCCAACTGGACAGGGCTGGAGCTGACAGGCCTGAAGATCAGAACTCCTTCTAATCAATACCAGTGACAGTCAGTAACAAACCAGTAACAAACAGCACAGTGTCCTTAGCACACCACAAAGGAGTCTTACCACTCATTAACAACTTGTCCTCAAAGCTGGCTCGGAACGCCCCTTCTGGAGCCCGGAGCGCTTTCTTGATTTGTCCCCTTATTCCACTGACAGTTCGAATGACAGCACCTTCAAATTTGGCTACTTCCAAGGCAGAGTTAAACATTCCCTAAATGCAACAAAATAAAAACACTCACATATATACATTGCCATTTATTTCACTGGTTAAAAAACAAAAATCAATTCACTAAACGTGAAATTACTAACATCAAAAAGTATGCTACTCAATTTTATTTTCACGGAAATAAACTCTACAAGAGCAAAGAGGTATTTATGGATGTGAAGTGGCCTAGACAGCCTTGGCATCCTCTTCTGTGCAGGCTTCACAGGCACTCTACCACTGTACCGCCCTCTGTACAAGCACTGAGCTCCACCGCCTGCCCTTACGATCTTATTCCGAATGAAATTTCCCACCTGCCCTCTCTGACCCTGTGAAGCTAAGTGCACAGTCTGCTGAAATCTTGTCGTTTGCTGCAAACTGCTTTGTACTTTCTACTCAACAATCAGACAAATGTAATATTTTCTTTCCCCTCACTAACACAGCTTTAAAGTAATAAAACCCAATGGATGAGTCTGTGTTGGTTCTGGGATAGTCTCACAGCTATAGTTACTAAGTATTTCTGACTTTAAGTGCAGTACAAATCAATAAAAATAAAAAAAAAATATCAAATGTCAAGATTTCAAACACTTTCCTAAAAACTCTAAACTTGCACTTTCAAGTACAGGAAAATCTGCTATCTAACCCCACTTCATGACTCCCAGTCAAAACAAACGCACATCTAGACACTGTCTAACAGGACCTTCATGCTTGTGGATGATGTGTAGGACCCACAGACGAACTTGTAGCTAGACTTCAGTTTCTAGCCCAAAGATAGCCCATTACAAACATAAAATTATCTCAAAATCTGAGAAGAAAAACCACATTGGAAATATTGCTAGCTCTAAATATTATAGGCAATCAAAGAACATTCTACTCTTTCTTTAACAATATATAACTTGAGGAATATATGGATATACAGACCTTAATAAATGAAGTATTCTTGAATATTTTAAAAGGAAAACCAGTTAGTTTTAATTTCTTCACAATTTTTATGGATTTATCCAGGTCAAGGACAACTCCAGTCGCAGCAATCCGAAAGTCAGGCTAAAAAGAACAACAAAAATTTGAAAATAATAATATAAAAAGAAAAATTACAACTATCTGATATAATAATACCAAATTTTCATTCACATAAACAGTACAAAAGACAGAATTTTATTTCTTTTCTTACTAGGTACTTATAGTTTTGTTTGCTGTAGAAACAGTCTAACGCTCCTGGGCTCACCAACTCTGTGGCACAGGATGTCCTAGAATGCTGCCTCCACCTTCCTGGCTGTAAACTAGGATTTTAAGGATGCTAAGTCACTGCTGCTAACTTAAATATGCTCCTGAGAGTGATTTCATAGTAACAGTTTCACAACAACAATCAACTCAGAATCAAAGGAAAAGGCAAATTCAGTTGCAACATTTAAAAATGAGATTTTGGACCTCTAGGTAGCCCGCCTATTTATTACTCTTTTTTCTCATGTTATGTAGAGCCGATAAATAAAGCTTGTTTTCTGCCCAAAGACAACAGTGAACACAGTTTGTCCACATCACTACTAAGGGACAGCACCATGCCTAAAGGGTTACAGTGGATTCATAAAACGTGATGTAATAATTAGTATCCAGTGAACACGATTACAGACTTTTTAAGTAAGCCCAAACAAGGCACTAAAATATACAGTGACGTCAGTGCCATTATAATTCTCCCTCTCTCATGACTCCCACACTCTACTTAGGAAAGCCAGGCAGGGCGATTCACACCAGGAATTCCGACATTCAGATGACTGAGGTTAGTGAGTTCTAGGCCAGTCTGGGCTACATATCAAGATCTTCTTCGAAAGAAAAGCGGGGAGGGAGGGAGGGAGGGAGGGAGGGAGGGAGGGAGGGAGGGAGGGAGGGAGGGAGGGAGGGAGGGAGGACAAAGACTGAGGAAGACGCAGGGCAAGGAGAAACATCAAATGTGGTTGATTTTCAACTTAGTTTCAAGAATTCAGTTCATAGTCTCTAGTTTATTTGACTGACTGATGAAGAATGCATCTCTGATATTTACCATTGCACCACTGACAGACTGTACTGCCAAAAATCCAGTTCCTTGTGGGGTGATAGGACCTTAAAGAAAACAGAAAAGAAAATATAATAGACCACACATTTTACTCCAACCTCTTTTCTCAAACAAATCTTTGATGTTGGGCTTTCGTGACAAGCAGAGAACATACAGCGATATAACCCTAAATGGCAAAAACTGATCTTATATTATTATAATCACAATTTACCCCAGAAAGTTGCTCCACAATGCATGTGCTGTGGGGTGTATTTTAGAAGCCTCTGTCTGCCATTGTGGTCTTCAATATAGTACAGTGGGATTGTCTGAAACCTCCTCCATCCTACAGAAAAAATAATTGGATCTCGAGACTTGAGGATTTTCTTATACCAGCGATGTTTCTTGAGGCGCATCTAGAGACATAAACATTCAATAAAACAGTGTACATCCAAACAACCTGTCTCCAAGCCTGCAGCAAAAAGCACCTACCTGCACATATCCCACAGTGCCCTCACTATTGCCCAAACCACCCAGAATAATTGGGTAGTGTGGGTCGAAGTTCTGCACAAATTCACAGGGGATGTTTTCAATCTCAATTCGAACATACATTCCAGGTCGAAAACCCTCATATTGAACTCTGGTTTCATCTTCTTGGTCTTCAAATTCAGCATGGTTAAGCTACAGATGAGAAAAGGGACCAGAACAGAAGCACAATGAACCCACACCACCAGTATTCTTAGTCAGCATTAAGATTAAAGTTTTAAAAATACAAAGGAATCATGGACACGACAATTTAGGTTTTTATTGTAATAAAAAGCCATATCCTCTTCAACTCTAAGACATTTACAACTTTAAGATATTTTCCAACTGTATTTTCTGTTGCTCTAAGTCACAGCCACTAACTCCAAAAGATCTCTGAATGGTGCTCAGCAAATGGTGCTGGGCTATACTCTAACTCTCCTGGCTCTCTGTCAATCATTTTATATAACTTTGCTCATCATCAGTCTTAGGACAGCCAACCCATCCTCCCTTATCCTCATTCTAGCTGTTTCTGCTTCCAGGCAGCTGTGTTCTGGTGTTTGTACCCACACAGGCTTTTATTATGACTCTGCACTGTGCGTTAAGGACAAGTAACAACTTGGCCAAATAATTTTTTTTTTTTTTTGGAAACAAGATCTGTGTAATCCAGGCTAGCCTCAGTCTTCTGAGTGCATGAATTATTAAGGTTGCACACGTGTATTGGCAGGTATCTGTGACCCAGCAGCACAGGAGGCAACAGTCTACAGATTATTAAATCACATCTCTATTCAAGGGCAAACTTTCGGTTCCCAAAAGATCTTCCTTCTATTACTTTTTCTCATTTTTCCAAAATCCTTTGAGTTCTCTTTCTTCACCAACTACTGTTCCATTTCTCTGCTTCACTTTGAACAAAATTCCATGTTCCCTCTGAGTCAGTCTCCAGACCAGCAGCTGCTTGTCTTGTAGCCGCCTTTACCTACCATTGTTTGAAAGCATTTGTCAGTCACCACAGACCTCTGCCATGCCTTATCCAGTGGTTGTTCGCCCCTAGCAATAAGAACTGAAGTATATTCTGTCTATACGGTTGGCTTCTCCGTTTCTTGGCCACTCTTCAGCCTATGCCCCATCTCTCCACTCAACTGTTCTCCCTCTCTGTGCTAATTTCCCAAGTACCTTATGGCCTGAAGGAGCCTGAGTCCTGCGCGTCAAGGCCCTGATTGAACTTAACACTGTTTGTCTGAGCATCATCACTAACCTAACCAGTTATCAAAGCTACACTACCTAAAGGCTTCCTACCCTATCGTGAAAACTGACCTTTTCAGGAATTTCCAGGTGAGCTTCCACTCACTCTCTACTCCTACATATAGTCCACCAGAAAACTTACCAATCCATCCTTTGGAAAAAATTACATCTAGACCTCACCTACACTGCCATCTCCACCCAAACTGCTACCTTAATCCCTGCGTCCCTTCAAAAGGGAGAGATCATGACTATCTTTTTCTGCCTAAAACCTTCCTTAAGCCCCACATCACTCAGGAAAACATGAAGTTCTATATAACTGCCCACAAGGTTTTAAATTCTGGGGCTAGAGAGATGGCTCAGTGGGTAAGAGCACTGGCTGCTCTTCCAGAGGTACTGAGTCCAGTTCCCAGAAATCACATGGTGGCTAACAACCATCTGTAATGAGATCTGGTGGCCTCATCTGGCCTGCAGGCACACATGCAGGCAGAACACTATATTCTTCTTCTTTTTCTTTTTTAATATTTATTTATTACGTATACAATGTTCTCTCTGTGTGTATGCCTGAAGGCCAGAAGAGGGCACCAAACCTCATTACAGATGTTTGTGAGCCACTATGTGGTTGCTGGGAATTGAACTCAGGACCTTTGGAAGAGCAGGCAATGCTCTTAACCACTGAGCCATCTCTCCAGCCCCCAGAACACTATATTCTTAATAAACTTTAAAAACAAAAAGATTTTAAATTGCAAATGGCTTGAACTAGAGACTACAAAGATTATCTCTATATTGTTTAGTCACTCCCGTAAAAAGTCAATACAGACTAGAAACCACTAATTTATGACTACCAGGAGACATTTCTTCACACTGGAGTCTCTACCCTTCACACGCTAAGCTCTACCTTCCAATCTTAGGATGTGCTGAAGTGAGCAGCAGAGACACTTTCTCTGACTAGATGAAGGTCTAGACGAGCAAAGCTTGCCAACCACGTTTTCAAGTTCAAAGGAATTCTCAGTGCTTCCACCAACAAAGTGTGACTCAAACACTCCATCAATTGTGCACAGCTTTGTGTCCTTTGTGCCTGCTTCTGGTGAAATCACCGCCCACCACGGCCATAAGCAGGAGCACCCCCACTTCTCCTTCTGCATGCACTCCTCTCCCATCTGCATCTGCCTTGACATATAATACCCATCTGAACAACAAAGATGTGTCAAAACTCCCCCAGAAAGAACTTTGTGCACATAAGTCAATCAAACCATTCAGCTACTTGTTCAAAGCATTAAGTGATCAGAATTTGAACCTAGGCTTGTACCGCACATCAATATGTACACCAAGAGATGCAGTCAGCACCACTATTAGTAGCCTTTAGGGACCTCCACTCAGGTAAACCAGACCCTTAGGAACTTCAGGGCAATTGGAGAGAGGCTAAGTTACAGCGTGCCAGGTAATAACAGAGACAGGCAGTATGCAGTTACAAGTCAGGGTGTGGACTTCTTGAGAGTGACTCTTCCTTAGCTGTCCTTATAATGAGAGGTAACTTTATGCATTGTTGTAAGCTATATTTTTTTCAAAGTATGTAATTTACAAGGTATCAAGCTTAAAAACTAAAGTTTATTTAAGTGAAAATATATACAAGCTGGTTTACTTACTCATCTTAAAGTGCCTTCTTTAGTGGGCTGGGGAGATGGCTCAGTGAGTAAGAGTGCTTGCTAGGTGCAGGCATGAGGACCTAGTTTGGACCCCCAGAACACACATAAAAAGTAGGCATGGCTATGCATGCCTACAACCTCAGCTCTGTGGTAGGTGGAAATGGGGGGCTTGGGGTCTACCAGCAGTGCTCCAGCAGGGTTCAGCAGGAGATCTGTCTCAAAGGACGACAGTAGACAGCAACGGAGCATGGCAGATGTCCTCTTTCAGCTACGCAGGTGTTCAGAGGCGTGCATTCACACATTCACAGAAAGACAATTTTCCTTTGTAAATGAAATTTTAGGTGGTTTTTATGTGATGCACTGTTTAGATTTAGAAATGAGTTCAGAGAGGAGTGCTAACATGTTTAAATCCAAGGCCACAAACAATTTAGCCTGAAAAAATTATAGTTTGAGGATTTTTAACATTCTTGAAGTGTTATCTTTGTAGGCAGTTCTGATTTTTCAACTGTGTTGGTGCTTCTTGACTCTCATACAAAATATAAACTAGATCCCAGAATAAGTACCTCTCTGATGGAGGAGTTACTTTCATTTAATAAAGAAACTGCCATGGCCCATTTATAGGACAGTCCTTAGGTGGGTGGAGTAAACAGAACAGAATGCTGGGAGAAAGAAGCCGAGTGAGGAGTCGCCATGATTCTCCCACTCCAGACAGACGCAGGTTAAGATCTTTCCTGGTAAGCCAGCTCATGGGCTACACAGAATATTAGAAATGGGTTAGATCAATATGTAAGAGCTAGCCAATAAGAGGCCGGAACTAATGGGCCAGGCAGTGATTAAAAGAATACAGTTTCTGTGTAATTATTTTGGGGCATAAGCCATGCGGGCAGCCGGGTGCCGGGGACGCAGCCCTGCTGCTCATATTACAACAGAGTGGCACCCAACATGCTAATGAACTCCACGTAAAACCTGAGAGGGCTTAAAAAGGACACAGAGAGAATTTAAGACAGCTTTTTGCTGTTTGTGGGTTGCGTGCGGCAAAGAAATTGTCCTGACTCAGCAACAGGAAAAAACTGGCTGTTTTAAAATGCCGGCTTTCTGGGCTGTGCCGCCATCGCAATCTCTGTCTGGCTCCTGCTGGAGACAGAGCTTTTGAATGGAGCATTTGGAGTAAAGTGCTACGGCTTGCTTGATGGCAATGTGGACTGCTGTGTGCCTGGAACTGTGTGTGGCCAGGGGCACCAAATGGCTCTAAGGCAGGAGGGCTCAGCTCTGCCATGCTGAACTGTGCTGGTCTCAGGCAGGAACTACCATAATTACCATAATAACAGCGCAGTTAAGGTTTCGACTGGGAAGGACACAGGCGGTACCGTATTACCCCTACATGGTGCAACTTAAGTTTTTAAGAACTGCTTAACATTTTAAGAAATGCTCCTGAAAAAAAAAAAATTACAGATTCACAATAAAACAGATTCAGACATAAAAGACCTCTATGGGTCACAGTGTTGGATGAATGTACGTAGGCTTGAGAGAAACAAAATATATATATATATAGAATAAAGTTAATGCCCTTAAAAAAGGGGGATAAAGTCTTTAAAGAGACAGAGTACAGATAGTTATAGATTAAAAGAAATAAAAAAATAAGCCACGTAAAAATGTAAATTCACAGAGTCTGGATTTTTTGTATTATTGTGTTTTCTTTAAAATTTTTGACTGTAAAGGAGCTAACTGCAGAGAGACATTTCATTATATGGGCTGCCAAGTTAAACCAAAATGGATATAAGGGTATTATGATTTCAGAATATGGGTCTAAGGATATGATGCTTTGGAGAGGGTCTTCTTTTGTTTTCACAGAGGACGAGACCCTGTTAATTGCTTCTATCCCAATATGGTATGACAGACCACGCCCTCCTGAAAGGTTACTGTGAACACCCTCAAAAAATTACTTCACTCAACTGCCAACTGAGATGACCCTGGCACACAGGTTATACCATAAAAGACCCCAATAACAGCGCCCCCATTCAGCAGGAAGCAGTTTGGAGAAAAAAACTGGGCCCATGTTCCCAAATATTGTTTATAAATGTTCTTTTACATTTAAAGGGGGATATGATATAGATATGAATAATTTGCATTGGTGTGGATTTGAAGGTCAATTTTGTTATATGTATATGCATATTTCTAATCTTGATTAAGGTATTGTGATTGTATAGTTCATTTAAAAATGTAATGTATATAGGTTGTTAATGGATAATCATCGATAATTGTCAAGCTTTTAGTCATGTTAGTTAGATTTTCTAGATATGCATAGATATATTTCAGCTAGATAGGCATTCTTCATATCTTTCAAAGACTGCAGAATATGGCATTTAATGTTTTAATAACTTAGGGCTTTTCATGACAATGAGACACGTCTGCTCCTGGAAGCACCAATCTACTTCAAGAGGAAGATGGGCATCGAAGAGGCTCCTTATGGAGTTTGATAGCCATTTGGGCAAGAAACTGCTCTTGCCTGGACTGATGTATAAACTGGATGCAAAGAACCCGCAGAGAGAGGACTGCTGAACTTGCCTAAAGGTGAGATGGTCTTTCGGGATTCCTGACTCATGAAAGAGTCTGCGAGACATTCTGCAGGACACAGCAGATAGTGACTGGACTGTCTTTGGAATTTCCTGCTTCATGAAAATGTGTCTGCTGGATACTATGGGCCTGTAGGCCGAAGATGGATGCCCCAACGGTACAAAAGAACTTTGGGTGACTGTCCAGGCAGCGAGATGTCTCTGTCATTTCTAAAGTTTGAAGTTTCTTATTTCTTGTTTACTTAGGTAATATTATATCCTTCTGGAGTCTTTGATGGAGTTGAAGAATGGTTAGTTATAGTTATAGTTTTCCTTACTTATGATAAAAGATAAAATAGATATAAATATTGTAACTGTAATTCTTGCTTGATAACCGTTTTGTTATATGTAATTTTACTATGTTAAAGTTAAAGCCTTTCTTTTTTGTTTAAACAAAAAAAGGGGAAATGATGGAGGAGTTACTTTCATTTAATAAAGAAACTGCCTTGGCCCATTTATAGGCCAGCCCTTAGGTGGGTGGAGTAAACAGAACAGAATGCTGGGAGAAAGAAGCTGAGTGAGGAGTCGCCATGATTCTCCCACCTGACACAGACGCAGGTTAAGATCCCCCTGGTAAGCCACCTCGTGGGGCTACACAGAATATTAGAAATGGGTTAGATCACTATGTAAGAGCTAGCCAATAAGAGGCTGGAACTAATGGGCCAGGCAGTGTTTAAAAGAATACAGTTTCCGTGTAATTATTTCGGGGCATAAGCTAGCCAATGCGGGAGCCAGGGCGGCCGGAATGCAGCCCCGCTGTTCATATTACAACACCTCTCTTCTCACGTTCCCTTAACTTTTCTATCATCCTATCCTGCCTCGACGGCATGAGTTCCTTGGAAGCAGGGACCATGTCTCAGTCATCACTGCTTGCCAAGTATGTGGGGCTTGGTACAAGGTGGTGCTGATGAGAAGAGAAGGCAATCAAGGTCTGAAGAATTCCATAATCTGGGCTCAAAGTCAAAGGAAAACAAGGAGCAGGCCAGTAGGTGGCGCTGCCTGCTTTCTTACCTGCGCTTGTCTCTGCATTTCACCCTTAAGATCATCGAAATACGTGCTTTCTCCCCCATCGTACTCTGCATCAAACAGCTCCTTCAACTTCCTCTTCTTATTCAGGTGCTTTTTCTTGGCACTTTCCTCCTCATCTGGGTCATTTTCTTCCTTAATGTCTTCTTCTGTATCTTCACTCTTAAATTTCCAGATTAAAAATTATTGAGAAGCTTAGGGAGAACTTTCTTTAAACAAACAAAGCAGATTTTTATAGTGTTTGAGCTTACAAATTCTTTGATATGGCTATCATGACCAACAGACTTTGGCGCTGATCTGGGTGTGGCAAATTGCATGAGAGAAGTGTCTCCCAGCTAGATGTTCCAAGACACTGTTCAAACTACTATCCGGAAGAACAAGGAACTTTTTTGTTTAATTGTGTTTTTATCATTGAATGTTGGCAAAAGAAAGACAAATAAAAAGCATGAACTTCTCTGTGAGTTCGAGGCCAGCCTGGTTTACAAAAGCTAGTTCCAGGACAGGCACCAAAAAAGCTACGGAGAAACCATGTCTTGAAAATTAAAAAAAAAAAAAAAAAAAAAAGCATGAACTTGAGAGATGACTTCAGCAAGGAGGAGGGATGGACAGCAGCAGCATCCATACGCTGTACAAATCAACTGTCTGATCATCTGCTGCCACTCTCTAGGAAGCTATCAATCCATGACAGGGAAGTCAAAGCAGACCCCATAAGACACACTGACCAGATCAAGCTGGCAGAGCCACATCAAAGCCATACCTGAGTATCCGGACCCGGTTTTCCCTTGTGCACGTCCCCTGTTTCTAGGTCTTCGAAGTCCCCATAGAGCTCCTCTGAAAAAGAACATCTCCATGTGTGTCTGTGACACTAGCACCGCCCAGCTGGCCACCCCTGTGCTCTGCACTGCAAACCTCATCTCTGTTGTTCCCATCACTATACATGAGTCCTAAGCTTACATGGCCTTACATGCTTAGGAAAAGTAGATAGATCCGAGACTTAAACCTCACTTAGTGAAGGACTATCTCTCATGTCAAAGTAATGGACACTGGATAAGACACATAAGTGCAGCCATGAAGGTCAACTCCAAAACATTTCAAAGAATAAGTGAAGAGACAGCCTGATAGCAGCCCATGTGAAGTGTCTCAGAGAAGACAACACAACAGAGGCACCATGATAACACAACAGAGGCACCATGCTAAGACGATGTAAGTACAGAACCTGGAACAAAACTAGAGCTCAAAACTGTTGATCTCATAGGAAGAGTTCATTAATTCATGTATTTGCTCACTGTAGAGCTCTGGGTTCGGTTATAGGCTGTTCTCTTTAAAATACACAAGTTAAGAATGCCTTTGGGAGGGAGACATTTACTGTTATTAAGATATATTCACATAACAGATAGAAAGCTCTTATTTATAATAAAAACAATTTAAGTATATAACTAGAAGTGTTGGAAATTTACACACTAAAAAAAAAAAAATCAATAAAAAATAACAGGGCTAGTGACATAGCCCAGTAAGCAGAGGGGCCCACTGCCAAGCCTGAAGACCTGAGACCAATTCCCAGGACCCCCAGCTCCTGCAGGCTGTCTTCTGTCTCCACACACATGCTAGCTATGTAAGAGTTTTATGATGTCACCAGGGGGCACAAAAGGAATATCGGCAGACACTGCTTTCTTTCATAACAGCTTTCTGTAACACTGGGTCCAGCACACCTGACACCCTCTTCTGGCCTTCAGGGGCATGCGGCACACACATGGTGCACATACATGCAGGCAAAATATTTATGCAAGGAAAACTAAGAATACATTTATAAAAATTTCTAAATAAAATCTAAACCCCGGCCCAAAGTTTATATATAATAATGTTAAATGAAAGCAATAAAACAGATGTTAAGGCACCCTGCTTATGGGCACACGAACAAAATGACCTTCAGAATAAAAATGGTAATTGTGGACTACAAAAGGTGATCCAAGAGTTATCTGAAAATCATGTGCGCTCTCTCTCTCTCTCTCTCTCTCTCTCTCTCTCTCTCTCTCTCTCTCTCTCTGTGTGTGTGTGTGTGTGTGTGTGTGTGTGTGTGTGTGGTGTGTGTGATGGGATACCGGGAATGAACTCAAGGCCTCTGTATGTCAGATGAGAACTCTATTACTGAGGATGTATTCCAGGCCTTTTCCATTATGAGTAGGAGGACAGATCTCAAAATGTTAACGGATCTTTTATGTGCAGCAAGCAGACTTTTAGTATTATATGTCCTTTCTAAAACATTCTGCTATTGGTATGTACCTTTTACTTCGAAAGTTCCATGACTATTACATTCACTAAAACAAACATGTTGAGGACAACCCCCACCCACATAAATATATTTATTTATAAAAAACCTGTAGGAGGTTTCCCACTTTCCTTTAAAGTCCCCATAGAGCAAATGTGGGGGTCTTATCTGTCAGTTCCCCACAGCACTCACGACGGACTAAACTTCAACCTGACGATAGCATTAAAGAAAAGATGAAGGTAAGAATGGCTGCTGGTAAAGCCCTTGTACTTGCAAGTTCAAAGACCTAAGTTCTCTCCCCAGAATTCATGTAAACAAAACCAAGTGTCTCGCAAACCCAGTTAGAGAGGTGGATCTCTGGGTCTTGCTGGGCAGCCAGCCTAACATACTTAGTACAGGGAAATAAGAGATCAGGACTAAAGGTAAACAAACAAATGGGCCGGAAGTGCCTGAGGAAGGAACACCACCTGACGCTGCTTCAGAGGCGTGTGCACGCTCGAACATACAAAGGAAATATGCAGCCCTTACTTACCATCTGCTGCTAAGATCTTGGCAGCATCTTTCTCATCTTCCCACTTCCCCGTCACAAAGCAATCTCTGATACTGTTCATAACCTTAGACAGAAAAACCAGCACTTAGTTGACTTACACAAAACTATTTTTGAGAAATGAAGACCAGACAACAATTGCCTCTAAATACTTCTCAGGACACTTCAAACTGGCCCTGTAATCCTAGTACATACCTAGAATCCCAGCACCAGGGTTGTTGAGGCAGAATATTCAAGCTCAGTCTAAACCACACAGTGAGCTCTTAGTCAGTTTTGAATACACAGAGACTGTCTCAAAAATTAATAAGAAAGGAAATACATACTTTTGTGGATACATTCATTTCACATAAGTGTGTGAGATAATTCCTATAGAGTGACAGAAAAACATCTGCAACTTATGTATAGAAGGGACATGTACCCAGAATATATAAACTGATAAGGGGCATGTTCTCAGAAAACATAAACAACTCATAACTAAACGTGCATTTCTTCAAAACAGGAGAACAGTATGAACAGGTATAAAGACAAATAAACAGCAATCACCTGAAATGATGCTTGACAGAATTAACTATCTAAGAAATGCAAATCAATACCATGACGTGGCACATTTCACACCTTCTAATGTGACTAAAACAAAAAAAGGACAAAAATAACTCTTCAAGATGTAAATAAATTAGAACCCACAAATAATGCTGGTGGGAATGAAAAATTGCACAACTGCTTTTGAAAACAATGGATACTAGTGTAGGAGGGTCTTCTGTCTATGGGTTACTTTCATTGGTTAAATAAAGAAGCTGCCTTGGCCTTTTGATAGGCCAGCCCTTAGGTGGGTGGAGTAGACAAAACAGAATTCTGGGAGGAAGAAGGCAGTGTGGCAGATGCCATGGCTCTCCTCGCCTAGATGGACGCTGGTTAGGCTCATGCTGGTAATCCACAGTCAAGTGGCAATACAGATTATTAGAAATGGGTTAGATCAATATGTGAGAGTTAGCTAATATGGGCTAGAAATAATGGGCCAGGGAGCAATTTAATTAATACAGATCTCCGTGTGATTATTTCGGGGGTTAAGCGGCCAGGTGCCAGGAACACAGCCCACTGCTCCCTTTTACTACAGGATACTATGAGGGAAAAACTTACTTTCTCTAATCTTATCGCCAGTAACTAACATATTGTCCTGATACAGTTTTGTATATAACACTGAGATTAACGAGATAAGCAATTACATGATTTTTCTAATTTTGTTCCTTCAGATTCAACGAAGGACTAATTCTCTGGGGGGAATGTAGTTAAATATATAAATAGATAAAGAACATGAAATTGAGGAGAGACAGTGCAGGGTGGATATGATCAAAATACATTGTATACATACAGAAAAGTATCAAAGAATAAATATTATATCAGGTTCCCTAGCCACTTTTCCTGGGAAAATGACTTTTTTCCCTTCCCCACTCTTCTGCCAACAAGCAGCCATATGCAAAAAGAACAAGCCTAGTTCTAGACCTGAACCACATCCACCTAGTAAGTCTGTTCTTCCCTTTGCCATCTGTGCAGACTAGTAAGCTCTATGTCAGCTTGACACAGTCATTTGGGAAGAGGGAGCGTCAATCGAGAAAAATGCCCATAAGCCAGTATTCCATTTTTTGGATTGATAATTGATATGGGAGGGCCCAGCTCACTGTGGGCAGTGCCACCCCTGGGCTGGTGGTCCTGGGTGCTATAAGAAAGAATGCTGAGCAAGCCATGGGGAGCAAGTCACCAGGTAATACTCCTCTTCAGTTTCTTCATCAGTTCCTGCCTCCATGTTCCTGCCTTGAGTTCTTGCCCTGACTCTCTGGATATGATGAACTATGAACTTCGAGAAATAAACCCTTCCTCCCAAGCTGTTTCTGATCACATGTTTTACCCCAGCAATAGAAATCCTAGTTAAGACACCACTACAACGCTCTCCTGTCACTACCTGAAAATACAAAGGCCAGTTCTAGACCAACGCCCAACCCTCTTTGTTACTGAGACACCTCTGCTGAGTAAGTCACTTCCTTCATCTCCCACCCCCTTGTATTCATTCCCCCTTCAAAAAAAAAAGCAAAACAACAACAAAAACCAGTTACCATATCCACACCCACAAGCCTAGCTCCAGATCCATGGCCTTTGAACCTGCTTTCTTCAAGAGCCATCCTTGACTGGTGAGACACTCCTTTCCTCTCCGATCTTTCCATCTGCCCATTGCCATCGCTGCACCCACTGGCCTAGCCCTAGACCATCGGGAGCCATCTTTATGTGGTCTAACTACACAGCTCATCCACTAATTTTGTATGACCTGACTCAGGCCATACATCTGCACTGGCCCAATCCAAGGAAGGCTAGATTTTCACTTTCAGACATACAACCAAAGAAAGAAGTCCACATGCCCAGGTCAAATCCCCACAGCCAGCAAAAATAACATGAACGGCCATGACAGCATATTTCCCATCAAACCCAGTAGTCTTACTGAAGTGTTCTCTATTGAGAACTACCTAGGTGAACCCCAGGACACAATTTAAAAGCACAAGCATAAACTTTATCAAAAAAGTCAAGGAATTTAAAGACATCATCAAATACTTCATTGCACTCCACGAGGGGAACGAGAAACACCTGAGTGATGTCCAAGAAAATACAAATACATGGATGAATAAAATGAAGATAATTCACAATTTGAAAGCCGATTCAATAAAGAAAAGCACTGAAGTGTACACACGTTGAAATGAAGATGGAATTAAAAAAACCTCAATATCCTGATTAGAAAACTGCAGGGAAAGTCTGGCAAGTGAATGAATCAAGCAGAAGACAGAACATCAGGACTCGAAGCTAAAGAAGAGAATCCGGATGAAAGAAGTAAAGAAAATGAGATAATATTGAAGCACAGGAAAGGAACATTCAGGAAATGTGGGACACTATCAAAAGACCAGATCTTCTAATTATAGGCATAACTGAGGCAGAAGAATCCCAGATCTTCAACAAGATCACAGAAGCAAACTTCCCCCAAATTAAGGAAGGACAAACCCATGCAGACATAGGAAGCACACAGAACACCAAAGCCAGAAAAGAAACACCCCACAGCATATCATAGCAAAGACACTAAAGATACAGAACAAATAAAAAACCCTGGAAGCTGCCAGGAAAAAAAACACAAGTCACATATAAAGGAAAGCCCTTCAGAAAACCCGTTTTAACCCCAGGAAGGACTTCTCAGAGATGACCTCTCACTTCCGGAGCGTGCACTCTAAGCTCTAAAGCCACGGCTACCAACCAAGATCATGTACTCAGCATATTATCTGCTGTCAGTAAGAAAGAAACAAATTTTCCATGATCCAAACCTTAAAAAATTAATTTCTAACAACAAAAAAATGCTCAACAGAATACTGGAAGCAAGACTCCAAACTGAAGAGAAGAACAAACACAACCAAGAGACTTAGGAAGGAAACAAAGCTAAAATTAATGAAATACAAAGTACAACGATGAACACAAATTAGCAGGAAAAAAAGCAACAAATTGATTTCAATACACACACACAAACACACACATATATCTTTTAAATAATAACGCTATTCAATTTCCTGAACTCTTCAACCAAAAGACACAGGTTAGCTGAATGGATTAAGATACAAAACCCAGGGTCTAAACAGTTGGTTCAGCAGTAAAGAGCACTGGCTACTCCTTTAGAGGACCCAGGTTCAAGTCTCGGCACCCACATGACAGCTCACAGCTGTCTCTATCTCTAGTGCAGGAGATCTGACACCCTCACCCAGACATACATGAGGCAAAACATTAAGGCACATAAAATAAAAAGTTAAAAACAAAACAAAACAAAATCCATTTATCAATCATCTTAGGAAACTCATCTTAGCTTTAACAACACCACCTTGAAGTGAAAGGTGGATCTAAGAAAATGGGATCAAGAAGTAGGCAGGCACGGCCATCCTAATACCTGACAAAATATCTGACAAACTAAAACTAATCAGAATAGACGACGAAGAGTACTTCATTCTAATCAAGGGATCAATTAATCAGGAAAATTCACATGCATCAAACTCTGCTGTGCCCAATGTGGCTCAGCAGTCACAGGAACAAGCACTGACAAGCACTGACTGGACTTCCAGAGGACCTGGGTTTGATTCCCAACACCCATACTGTGCCTCCTAAGGGTTCCCTGGGATCTGATGTCTGCTCACCTTCACGGGCACCAGGCCCACACAGAGGCATATTGGCAGACAAAATATCCATACACACAAATCCAATTACTGTAGGTGATTTCAATACCCCACTTTCTCTAATAGATAAAAAACAACAGAGAAACCTCCGAATCAAACAGCTCTAACAGACAGACAGAATGTTCCACCCAAATGCCAAACATATTTTACTCAGCAGCACATGGAAGCTTTTCTAAAACAGGCTTGGTCACAAAACAAACCTTAACAAAGACAACTCCATGTATTCTACCCAATATTACACAATAAAAGCTGATAGCAAAAAATCCCCCAGAAAATGCATAAACTCTAAATGCATGGAGATTAAACATTTCATTACTGAATAATGGATAGGTCAAAAAAGAAACAAAGATATTCATGGAACTAAACGACTATGAAAACAACACAACAAAACCTCTGGAGCACAACAAAACCTCTGGAGCACAACAAAACCTCTGGAGCACAACAAAACCTCTGGAACACATAAAAACCTCTGGAACACATAAAAACCTCTGGAACACATAAAAACCTCTGGAACACATAAAAAGCAGTTCTGGGAGAGAAGTTTAGAACCTTGAGCATCCATAAGGTCAGAAAATGGTTTAATAATGCAACTCAAGAAAAAAACAAACCAAACCCAAACCCAGCAGATGAAAGGCAAGAAATAATAAAAATCAAAGTAGCAATTAATGAAATGGAAACAAGGAAAACAACACAAACAATCAATGACTCTAAGGCTGGTCCACTGAGAAAAGCAAGGACAACAGATTCTTGACCCAACTATCCAAAGGAAAGAAAAAGGAGACCCAAACTAATGAAATTAGAGATAACCATCGAAACATGACAACAGATAACAAAGAAGTTCAGAATATTTTAAGGAAATACTTTCAAAATCTGTACTCTGTTTAAGTTTGAAACTTGAAAGAAATGGATAAAGGATGAAAGTTAAAACAGGATGGGGGAAACCCCAAAAGGCAGCAATGCTTTCACACCAGTAGCGGGACATTTCCTTTCCTGTTCACAACACAAGTACGGAGTCCAACTAAATTCAGAACCTACTCCTGCCTGTGTGACAGAAACACGGATGTGGGCAAACAACCTGTTAGAGAAGAAGAAGCCAGGGACAGACGTGCAACACTGACATCAGCCTTTGTCTTTTCACAGCAAGCAGCTGCTCAGCATTACCTCCTCTAAATCCCAATCGTGAGGCGCCTCCACAAGGAACCGAGAGCAGTCCAGAGAGTCAGCCTTGTGCTTACACCCACGATCCGGCTGGCTGACACGGAACAGCCCTCCAAGCTCCTCTACGGCATCTCCATCATCGTCTTCATTATCCTCTGTCACTAAAGAGATCACCACAAGGGAAAGGTGAAAATAAAAACTTCAATCCTAGGACTCATTGCCCTGAACTAGTTAATACCTTAGAATTCAAGGAACTATAGTTCCTGCTCATTAGACATGTTGTGTCCTGGCCCACTCACCCACAAAAAGTCAAAAGGTCAAAGAACTTCCCCTTAATGTGTCTGGAAGACTTATCCTCTTGCAAAGCAGCAGCAAGAGAACTGGGGAGTGAAATACTGGAGGTTGGGAAAGGGAAGACATTTAAAAGAACACATCCTACAGAAGATCTTCTATGCAGAGCTCCCTTAGAACTTACTGTCACTAAATGTCTGCAGACAAAATCTACATGAAAATCAGTTCAGATCCCTCTCCAATTTTCTTATCACAGGGGCAACTTATTTCTGTACCTTTTCCCAAAGAGAACTGATAAACAAGTTTAATAAACTATAAAAATTAGTGAATACAGGCAAAGAAAATATAGAGTTCTCATTCTTACAAGGGAGGGGTGTTTCAACTATTATAGGCAGAAATATGTTCCTAACATTAAATTTAATAATGGATAATATTCTCATTAAAACTTTCATGCCAATTGAACAGCATAAGACCAATTTATGGTCCTTGTGACATTATTATAAACATCTGCCAAAGCCAGCAAAAGGCTCGGTCCTTGTGACATGATTATAAACATCTGCCAAAGCCAGCAAAAGGCTTGGTAGGGGAGGATGCTTGGCATGCAAGTCTGGTGACCTGAGTTAGATCCTGGAAAGCCATAAAAGGGTAGAAAGAGAGAACCAACTCCATACATTGCCCTCTAACCTTCACTCATATCCTTGGCACCGGTACTCTCCCATACCATAAATACACACACACACACACACAATTTAAAATGTTTGGTAAATATATAGAAGCTGATAGCCAGAAATAACGGATGTCAAAAGTATAATCCCAATCTTTGTATCAATGACCTCATTTCCTTTTCAGAAAATAATCGAAGACTTAAAACATTATAAGCTCTGGGCAGAGTTCTTACCTGTCCCATAAACCAGCTTTCGAAGATTTGGAGCTGCTTGTTGCTGCCTCAGAAAGGCCTCTGCTGCCTTCCTGGAAAGGTCTTCCTTCCACTTGAGGGCACCTGAAAGACCAACACCCAGTTACATCTGCTTACTGACCAGGGGTCACTCATTCATGACATATTCAAGCGGTTAACAACCCAAAGAGCAGACTGAAAATGTGAGCATCCTACAGATAACAATGGTGTGAGGATGCGGGCGCTCTGTGGAGCATTTACCTGACGTTTCTACAGAGTTGCTGTTCTCTTCCTTGTGATCCTCTTCCTCTCCGAGTAAGTTTTCAATGTCACTGGTCTCATCAACCAGGTTCTCTGACTCGAGTTTCTGCCCACTGCCTCCATGATGACTTGCAGGCTTTCCCCTGACAATGCCTCTGCATTCTGAGTCTTCCTCCTCTGAACTCAGCTCGGAGGCTTCAGACTCGTCTTCAGATGGACAAGCCTCTTCGGCTGTACAGTGACCAGAGTCAGAAGTGGTGAGGGCTGCTTTTGTCACTAGGGAAGGCTTCTCTCTACCCAGATGGTCCCTCCACTGATGAGATGCTGACAGTCTTGCTCCACTGTCTCCTCCAACAGATTTGGAATCCCCATCGTCTCTTTCTCCTGCAGAAGAGTCTTCATCTTCACTGCTTTCATCTGCTTCCTCTGCTGCCTCCTCTTCCCCAGAGCTCCTCTCGAGATCGTCATCGCTATCAGCAAATGCTGGCAAGTCCGCATCGCTGTCTTCTTCCTGCTCCTCGAGTTTTGGCCTTTTGCTTCCCCTAGCAGACATGTATTTACAGTCAGTGGTTTCAGCCCCGTCCTCTTCCCCTTCAGCTTCGTTGTCACTAGAGCCATTTTCCATCTGGTCACCTTCACACATTTCTTCATCATCCTCACTCTCTTCATCTCCAGACTCATCTTCCGTGTCCTCAAAAATGGCTTTCCGACGTACGCGACCAGTCTTCACGTCAAGTTGCTTTTCCTCTTTTGGCATCCACAGCCTGTATTTCAAATAAATAAAAGCTAATTCAAACTGTACAACAGTTAGTTATTCTAGAAATGTCAACCGACTGTGCAGAGGAATGAGAGGCTGAGGCAGGAGGGTTCAAGGTTCTAGTCTGCCTGAGCTATCATAGTAAAGTAAGACTACGTGTGCAACTTAGTAATTTAGTGAAACCCTGTCCCCATAGAGACGTTTAAAGAAAAATGGACTGGGGAAGAGTTTGTTGGTAGAGCTCTGAGCCAGACTGTGTGGGACCCTATGTGCACTTCTGCATTACTGAAGGAACAGCACCATCACTGTCCCAAAATGGTGACAAACCACTAACAAGAAAACTCACCTAGCTGCCTAAGGGCACGCTTGCAAAGCACTAACAGAACAAAGAGAACCATGCCTATTTCAGGAAGACTATTTGAAAGGGAAATGAGTATTTAGTACATCTTCAAAAACTGACTCCAGGTCCAAAGGACAGTGTAAGCCTGGATCACCCTGTTGTATCAGAAAGTACTATGCCTATGCTCACAGTTAATGGGGATAAGCCTAGAAGACATGGGAAACTCAACACTGAGGGTCACATCTGGGACCATGCCAAGCATCAGAGAAAAATGACAGTAATGGGATGGTAACGAAGTCCAGAGTCAGCAGTGATACAGAAAGCATCAGGAAGGGGAATGCCTACTGGCCCGAGTTCTGAACACAGCTCTGGGCACTGAGTTTGTAGAGCATGATGACACAGGCTGAGGAGACGCCTCAGGAGTTCAGAGCATTCGCTGATCTCAGAGAAGACGTGGGTTCCATTAATTGTTACAGTATTACTGACATGGTAAAGTTATGAGATAAAATTTAAATTAAACAAAGCTCTTCAATGTGTTACATTTAAAACTGTGACACCATCAATTGTAAAAGACTACAGAATACCATAAGACAGTTCCTAAGTCAGAAACACAAATAACAAAACAATGACTATATAAAGAAAATGCTTAAATTATAAAGGTATTAATTAAGTGTATGTGTGTGTGTGCCTACAGCGTTTATGTGTTCCATGAGCACGCAGGTGGCCAAGCCTGTCAGAGGATGTCAGAGGCATTTGTGAGGCAATAGATATGGGTGCTGGGCACTAAACCCAAGTCCTATGCAGAAGCAGGATGTGCTCTTAACCACTGAGCAATCTCTCAGGCCCTGGGAATAATGACTGTTAAATGAACTCTTTAATTTTCAAGTTACCATGCTAAGCAATAACGTACAGTATAATAAATAATACTATACACAGTCTACCATTTTCAGAATGATTATAAGCCATGAGTAGAACAAAAATCAATGTTCAGCAAGCACCCACTAAGTACAATGGCATATAAGCTCCCAATCCAGGCTGAAAAATGAGCCACGTTAGTGGCTATCTATCATGGTGACAACAATGTATGGAAGCCCTGCAGAGAGAAGGCAGATGCCTTCAAATAGGACCTAAATAAGCAGCTACACAGTGTTTGGGAATTTGTCACTAAAAGATAGCCAAGTGGGCTCCTAGAAAAATAAAAGCAATCAATAGTAAGGTTTGTGTAATATTTGAGTAATATTCTGAATATTTCTGTTGAAAACAAGTCTTATATTTTACATGAGAAAATATGTAATGCTACATAAATGAAAAACTGACAAAAAGCACATGAATATACACAGTAAACCAAAAAACCTGGGGTCAAATTCCATCAAAATAAAGACTGATGGTGCAACGGTAATGTAATTTTTACTTTAACTTTTTAAAATTAAAAATTAGGAAAGATTCAATAACACGGGTCATTAGGTAAAGAAAGGCACTTGCTGCCAAGCCTGACTTTCTGAGTTTGATTCCTGGCACTGACACAGTAAACAGAGATGCACCCACGCACACACAAATGTTTTTTTAAAAAAATTAAATAGAAAATTTAGAAAAATGGTAGACTTACCCTTGATTATCTATATCTTCTGACCCCAGAGGTTTGGAATCAGAAAAAAGTGTCACTCTGCTTGAAGCCATCTTGGCATCGATACTGGCATGGGTGGAGATGAGACTCTGGACCAGTTCATGCGTAGGGCCTGCTTCCTCCTGCCAAAGCCAAGAAAAGGTGCAAGTGAGGAAAGCACAGCACTCTGGAGACGTGCTGGTTTCATCATTCCTCAAAATTACCGTAAACTTGGGCTAGAGACAGCTCCGCAGTTCCGACAGCACACTGCTCATGCAGAAGACCTGAGAGTTCAGTTCCCAGCACAGCGCACACACCAGGAGGCTCACAGCTGCCTGTGACGCCAGCACCAATACTCGACAGCTCTGCCTCTGTGGCCACCTGAACACACGCATGCATGTATGTACACAGACGGGGACACACACACAAATAATAAATACAATGGTATATTATTTGTATTTTAACAAATAAAGCTTGCCTGAGGATCAGAGGGCAAAGCAGCCATACTAGTCAGCCATACAGACCTTTAATTCCAGGACACGAGAAACAGAGGCAGAGAGATCCCTATGAGTTCCCTCTGGGGTACACAAGAATGAATCTGTCTAAGAAAAATAAAGCTCATACAAAAGTGATCCCAGCACTTCGGATCCCACGCCTTTAATCCAGCACTAGGGAGGAGAAGACAGGAGTGATATGGCTAGGCAGAGAAATGAATATAAAGGGGAAACAGGAACTCAGTGGAATGTGGAGTCTGAGGTTGGTGGAGAGTATTGCTGGACTGCCCCTTGTTTGAGCCTTGGTAGAGTTAAGGTCTCTCTAGTTGTTGGCTGCTTTATTTTTTTGATCTTCAGGTTGAATCACAATATCTGTCTCTAGGTTTTTATTATTTGTGCTACAAATAAATCTTTTAAAAAATTCTTATAGTTCTAAAAACCTTTCTGTCTCACGAAAGAGAAGAAAATTCTTGCAACAAAGCTTAGACTTGACCCCCAACACCGCAAACACCGCTCAGCTCATGCACTGCATCAGTCTGGGACCACGGCCCTAGCTAGGAAAGCTCCCGGTCTCAGCACCACAGACAAGAACTAACAAAAACCTCAAGTCCCCATGACTCCCAAGGCGCAGGGAAGACCTTGGAATACGGGATGGAAGAATGTAAGCTGGGGGACAGGAACAGTGCTGTGTAACACTCCTCTGCACACAGCATAGCCACTGTACTCATGAACCAACAGCAGCCGTGCTGAACTGCACAAGGTGGAGCCTGCCAACGTTCGCATTTGGGCTGGGGAGGGGTTCATGAGGCACCATCTCTCCCTGAGGAGCAACTGACTGTTAATGGCTGCTGAATGGGGAATCTTTGCTTGCTATTGCTGTTTAACATGTAGTGTGTAAGGGTGTTTTGTCTGTACACTCTCATTTGTGCATGCCTTTGTGACTGCAGGGGTCAGAAGAGGGCAATGCTTTCCCTGGAACTGGATTAAGTCAGTTGTGGGTCACCATGCAGGTGCTGGAAAGGTCCCAGGTCCTCTGGAAGAGCAGGTAGTGCTCCTAACCTCTGTAGTCCACAACCAGTAAATAACTCCAAACCTATTCTCATGTAAACACCCTGATTAATTTCAGTGGGTCACTATAAAAAAATGACACGCTGAGAAGAGCTTCAGCAGGAAAGGAGAGGGACAAGGGAGGAAGCAAGTGTGAGAACTGCCACAGTCCATCACACACACACCGAAACTAGTTTGAGAACTGCCATGGTCCATCACACACACACACACACACACACACACACACGAACTGTCAGAGGACGTACTGAAAAGATGTCTAGCAGGACTGTGAGGGTGACAATGACCAAAACATCATATACACATATATAAAACTGTCAAAGAAATTTTTCAAAAGAACAAAAGTACCTCAAATGTCTTACACTTATGCACATATTCGGCTCTAACCAAGGGAAGAGAAAGTTCAACAGGAAAAAGAAGGAGGATAAACAACACAGTATGCTTAATAAAGCCTCAAGAAATCATTATTTTATATTTACATAAAATTATATATAATACACACACACACACACAGTAAGAGGCACGGCACTTAGACTGACAATGTTCTTCTTAAGAACCACAGTCTAACAAAAACCCCAGGACTCAGCATGAAAAACAGAAAACCTCCATGTGAGTTGCTGGTCAGGGGAGTCCAAGTGACTCCCAAAACAATCCAGGCTATCACTGTTGCCCTTGGTTGCTTCTCAGAGTTTGAAGGTAAGTTCCTATTGCTGAAGACAATGCAAACTCAGGACACAGAACCTAGAGGATTGAAGCTGGATCCAACCTATAAGCTCCTTCCTGAGGTCCAGCCATCACAGTACCAGAAAATACTAAGCAAGCCACGAAGGAAGGGAAGCAATGAATAGTCCTACCCGGCTGTGATGCCTACGAACCACACAATGACAATCTGTCCCTAAGGGTGTAATACTGGCACTCATATCTGGATGATAAAGGCCTGCTCAACAGGAAGGAAACCATGCTTGGTATTGGAAAGCTAACGGACTAGGGGCTAGTGAAGTCATGGATCTTCGAGGACTTACTATCTCTTCTAGCCCAGCACAATCCCACTACATCCTAAATGTGTCCATATACCCACAGATAAGGAGCTTCTCTTCACAGCAATGAGACCATTATAGGAGCCACACAGGTCACGATGCAGAGATCAACAGGTGGCGGGAGCCCAGTCTCAATGGCTGCAGCTACAACACAACTCCTGACCTAAGGTTCAGAGAACATCAGAGAGGGGGCAGAAAGACTGTAGGAGGCGGAGAAGAAGAGTTCTGTGGTAAAGAGGAAGGAAGGAAGGAAGGAAGGAAGGAAGGAAGGAAGGAAGGAAGGAAGGAAGGAAGGAAGGAAGGAAGGAAGGAAAAGAAAAACCAAAATAAGAGTATTCTAGACCTAGAAAACACTATCGTTTTCTAGAAAGAAAATGAGCATGGCAGTGGCGGTAACTACTGGGAACTTTAAATCTGAAGAGTATGAAAGTATTTTTTATTTTCTGTTTGTTACAATGAAAAACATCTTTTATAATCAATTCTTTTTTGCATAACTTGGATTAAAAGAAAAAAGCTTTAATAACTAGAAGATGAACACAGTACTTGACAAAGGTTTGTAAACAGTAATTTAGAAGAGACCCCTTCTTACCATTGCCTGAAAGCCATGGCTCCCACCGAGGTCGACATAGACAGCATCCTTGTCATACAGCACACCCCCAACTCCAGAGAGCGGCGCATAAACCAGCTTCTCCTTCTCATTCAAACAGCGCTTCTTTTGCTGTTCCGGAAGAGCACAGGGGTCTGGGAGAAAACTGACATCACTGACAGCAAAATCTCCTACGCCTGGAAAACAGAACCCAGGAAGCCAAGCACTCACAAACAAGTGTCAACTGATGGCATCTGAAGGCTTGCACTTGACACGGAAATGCACCATAGGCAGCAGCCCCTGCTAACCAGCAATATCTGCATCCACTCAACACTCTGGCAGATGATTCACAACAGGGTTATCTCTAAAACCTCAAGATCATGTTTCTGTCTTGTTTGATAATTTTTCAATGTTCCAGAGGAACAAAACCATCCCAAGAGGTCAACAAATACAAAAGAGAAGCCGGGCGGTGGTGGCGCACGCCTTTAATCCCAGCACTCGGGAGGCAGAGGCAGGCGGATCTCTGGGAGTTCGAGGCCAGCCTGGTCTACAAGAGCTAGTTCCGGAACAGGGACCAAAGCTACAAAGAAACCCTGTCTCGAAAAAAACAAAAAAACAAAAAACAAAACAACAACAACAAAAAGAAACACAAAAGAGAATACCTGGCATGTGAACCTGGCTGTTATTTTTCAGGTAGGCCCCTCGTAAATAACCATAAAGAGACACCTTTCGGTCACACTTGATGTTTGTGCGGATGTCCTCAGGGTTTGTCAAATCTTCCATCCTAGAATAAAACGCAATCATATGACAGGAAGGAGCGTAAGAACTTCTACTTCTCACCACATGCTGACCACTGTGTTCATGGGCCGGGAGTACAGCTCAATGGTTCAATGCAGTACATGAGGCTTGGAACTCAATATCAAGAACCACAAGAACAAGACTTGCTCCTTAAGCACATCATTTAGAAGACTACAAATACAGAAACAAGGAAGAATGGTTCCCCGTGTTCCAGAGGACAAGGAGTAAAAGCTTGACTGCCTCCAACGGGCTCATATGATAACGTACTCCACAAGACACTTGAAGGGAAAGGAGACCCTTATTAGGACAGGGGAGAGCACAGAACATGTATAGAGTAACCCTTTATGTAAGAACTAAGGTTACCCTGCTGGCTGAGGTTTTCTGGCTTATCTTGGATTCCTCTAAGGAAAGGTCTTATAGCCGGGTGGTCCTCTAAGGAAAGGTATTATAGCCGGGTGGTGGTGGTGCAAGCCATTAATCCCAGCACTTGGGAGGCAGGGCAGGCAGATCTTTGTGAGTTCAAGGATAGCTAGGGTTGTTACTACACAGAGAAACTCAGTTTTGAAAAACCAAAAAAATAAAAAGGGGGTCTATTATAGGCTGAGAGAACAAAACAGCACATGGACATCATCACTGATGCCTCAAAATTTCTCCATTCTTCAGTTATCCAATTTGTTTGGTTTTCTTGTTGTTGCTTTTGTTATTTTGTCTTTTTTTTTTTTTTTTTTTTTTGGTTTTTCGAGACAGGGTTTCTCTGTGGCTTTGGAGCCTGTCCTGGAACTAGCTCTGTAGACCAAGCTGGTCTCGAGTTATTTTGTCTTTTTGAGACAGGATCTCTCTGTGTGTATCTCTGGCTGTCCTGAACTCGCTCTATAGACCAAGCTGGCCTCAAACTCAGAATTCAAGAGATCCACTTGCCTCTGCCTCCTGAGTGCTGGGATTAAAGGCATGTGCCACCACCGCCTGGTTTGTTTAGGAAGGAAGAGCAAGTCAGGCAGTGGTGGCACACGCCGTTAGTCCCAGCACTCCAAGACAGATGTAAGCAGATCTCTGAGTTCATGGCCAGCCTGGTCTACAGAGCAATTCCCAGGACAGCCAGGGCTAAAGAGAGAAACCCTGTCTCAAAAAATAAACAAACAAAAAAGACAAGAAGAAAAAGGAAAAAAATACTGGGAATCAGACAGAGGTTTTGTGCAAGTCCTCTACACACTGAGCTCTACCCCAGCCTTTAGCTATAATTATTCACCCTAGAAAGCACAGCATCTTCCAATGACTGCATATGATAGGCTCTATCACTGATCTCTCTCAAAACCTTAAAGAAGCTAAAAAGAAATACATCACCAGGAGGAAAAAAACCTCATAGTTTACCTGTCTGCCAGGATGTACGGATGAGATGTTTGCCATGTGAGAGGCCTAAATTTCATAACTGTAATAAATCGGCCCAGGTTGTGAATCTCTTGGTTCTGATACTCTCCATGTACCATTCCAGAAAGGTAGAACAGCTTGGCACCCTAAACATCAAAAAGGAAAAAAAAAAGTAAAATGAATGTCAATTAAACGCCTGGGTGCCTTTGTCAGGACCTGTCATGTGAGGGTCTCACCAAAGCAAACTTCTCTCAGTTAAACACCAGCACCTGGGAAGAAGGCACGGAAGTTCCTGGGCAGAGAAAGGACTCTGTGAACAATGAGCCACAGCAGTACGAGAACGGCAGCCCTGGACGAGCAGAAATGTCTCAAGCTATGACCAGTAGAGGGTCCACTGTCTCATGCATGTGTACAGAAGCAAGTGAGATAGACCAAGAGACCCAGAGAAAGATCATGTGGAGGAAACAGGCCAAGGACTAGATATGCATGCATCCACGAACACCCCAGGGATTTAAGGAAGAGTTCTTCATTCTGGCTACTTTAAAGGATTACAGGTGACATGACTCAATATCTCTTCTTCCTACCGGGTAGACTTCTGTCCAGAACCTATGCTTTAACCGCTTCTTTGTCTTCTTGAGTTGCTTGTTGTGCTTGAAGGAGTCTAGATGGGTGAGAACTCCCATAATTTTAGGGAAGCCATGTACTTGACAGATGTTTAGAAACTCAAATGTCTCCATTTCAAACCCAAAGCTGGCATCTATAAGCATTAGCACCTAAAAACAGAACACAATTTCTCACACAAGTCATGAAAATACTCCACCCAGACCAAAAGTCAGCAAGTTATGGCCCATGGGTCAAATCAAGCCACACACTTGGTTTTTTAATAGTCAACAAAATGCCACAAAAGGTATCTCCATTAATAATGTTCTCAAACTACAAAATATTAGTATTTCAGTCATTTTAAAAACATAAGGCTTAGCAAGCTTATACTAAGTTGTACTAAGAGTAATACTTTATTAATAAATCCAAAACTAAAAATACCTATCTTTAACATCAATATAGTTTGGTGGGACTAGAGAGAGAGATGGCTCAACAGTTAGAGCACTTGTTCTTGCAGAGGACCCAGGTTCAATTCCCACCACTCTCACAACCATCTATAACTTAAGTTCCAAAGGACCAGATACCCTGTTCTGACCTCCACAGGCACCAGGCATGTACACAGTACACAGACTCACATGCAATCAAACCCCTTATATACATAAATAAATGAATCCTTAAAAAATTTTTGATCAGGAATGATAACTTTTATATTTTTGGAGTCTTTCTGGTCCAAAGGACAAAAATCTGTAGCTCTTTGACATCTAGTTAAATACACACACACATAAGTCACAAAATTCAGGGTATCTGTTATCCTGTCTTGCTGAGACAGCAAAAAAAGAGAAAAAAAGAAGAAGAAGAAGAAAAAAAAGGGAATGCCCACCACCACTTTCCATTAGCTACAACAAAGAAGACCTGCCAGGCAAGCTATGTTCACCACTCAAATGACCATTATGGTGGTAATCAACTGCTTTTTGATTCGAGGCCTGTTTCACAGAACTCATGCCTAGCATTGTAAACCTGGTCAAGAGCCAGTGGCTGGGGAGGCCATGGTTCTAAAGGAGTCTACTACTAAAAGGACAGTGTCCAACTGTCTTCTCAATGGTTATGTTTAGCCAGTTACAGTGATGCACACCTTTAATCTGTAAGACAGGGACAGGCAGATTTCTGAGTTTGAGGCTAGACTGGTTTACACAGTGAGTTCTATGCCAGCACACAGGGCTCATAATCAGATCCTGTATCAGAAATCAAAAACAATACAAATCAGATTAGTTGAACTCGAGACCTTTTCCGGGGATTCTTTTTGCAATGGGTGGCAGTTAACATAAATTCACTGCTGGTCAAAGTGCTAAGAATAATGACCGTAGAGTGCCTGGCCCTAGACAGGACATTGGTATCACTGTATTCCCCTCAGCACGCTCACAATACTGCAAAGGATAGGGTGAAAAGAAGGTAAAAGCCAGAAGATGGGGAAGAATGCACTCAAGAACTCACTGTGACTACCTGGACCCCTGCATGGAGTTCCGCCCCCTCAGACTACATGCAGCAATGGATACTGGGAGGGCAGCGGTGATGAACTGCTGCCGTTCCAATAAATAACCAAAGTCACACAAGCAGTCATAATTAAACACAGTGGGTCAAATAAATCACTAACTAAATGAATATAAAGACATCAGCAAGCATGGCGGAGCACACCTTTAATCCCAGCACTCTGGAGGCAGAGGCAGGGGGATCTCTGAGTCTAAAAAAGGCAAGAAAGAGAGAAAGGGCTCATTCCAAGACAAATTATTTAGCTGATGGGAGCCTCAATTTCATCATATGTAAAATACACATAATACCTGAATGAGCACATTGATGGTTATGTGAGCTAAACTTACAGAAAGCTATTAGTACAGTGCCTAGGGAGAGTTCCAGAAAAGGCAAGCATTGTGAGAGCAAGTGTGTGCATGTGTGTGTGCATTAATATAATCTTGCCATGTGTGTCTCTGTGTATTCATATATTAATCTTGTCCATTATTTTCTCAACCCTATGGTTTTACAATACATTCATTATGCAGATTTCATCTTTATGACAGTAACAATATCATAATTTCAATCACTTCTACTCATCTTTCCTTAACAATCACAAGTATTTCCCTGCAAATGAGATAGACAACCCATCTCACTGCCACACTCTCCATCGGGATCCCAGGCCACCTGACCAACTTACCAGATCTGCCACTTTGGCTAGATCAATCATTACATTGATGTCACACCCACATTCAATAATGGTAAGTCTGCGCTTTTTACCTGTAAGTACAAAGAAAATTTTACCTTTTAAAAATCTTGAAAATGCATTGTCATTAGCTCTATAATGACAATGCTTTTAATGAACCCAGTAAAACACCATACACCTCTATAGGAATGTGACAGTTCATTTTTATGGCCAAAACTATCAAACTAGTACCAATTCCATCCTGTTTTGCTTGTACTGATCGCACTTTACTTCTAAAAACATACAACTGCACCCAGATTTTTAAAAAAAGGTACAATCCTAGATGGGGTTTATAACTACCATGATCCTGCTGAACCATAGGCCACTCTCTTATCTCCATCAAATTTTTCTATGCTCTCAATATGGCTAAAAATACCATCAAACTGGCATGAACATGGGGAAGCAAATGAAAACAAGAGAATATGCTGACTATGCAGCGAATGCTTAGTCTCAGAGACGAGAGACTTAAAGAAAAGGATAGATTAAAGCCTAAAAAGAAAGAGAAGAAAGATCCCAGTGCGCTGAAGGAAAAGTCCCCCAACATCTCTCCTGCTTATTCTTCCAGTACAATACACAGCTGGGCCCACCATACCACATCCTTGTTGATACCAACTTCATCAACTTTTCCATCAAAGCCAAACTAGACTTAGTGCAGTCCATGATGGACTGTCTGTACGCCAAGTGTATCCCTTGTATAACTGATTGTGTGACGGCTGAAATTGAGAAAATGGGCCAGAAGTACCAAGTGGCACTAAGAATCGCCAAGGAGCCACGATTTGACCGACTTCCGTGCACACACAAAGGAACCTATGCTGATGACTGCTTGGTACAGAGAGTCACTCAGCACAAGGGTTACACTGTGGCTACAGTTGATCAGGACCTCAAGTGAAGAATCTGGAAGATAGCTGGGTGGTGGTGGCGCACGCCTTTAATCCCAGCACTCGGGAGGCAGAGGCAGGCGGATCTCTGGGAGTTGGAGGCCATCCTGGTCTACAAGAGCTAGTTCCGGGACAGGCACCAAAGCTACAGAGAAACCCTGTCTCGAAAAACCGAAAAAAAAAAAAAAAAAAAGAATCCGGAAGATCCCTGGAGTTCCTATCATGTATATTTCTAACCATAGATACAAGACTGAACGGATGCCAGACGATTATGGAACTCCTCAGTTCCAGTTCTTACTTGACCAAGTTTACCTGCCTTTCTTTACCAGTTTTCTCTGTTGTCAGTTAAACACACTTTTTGTTGTGTTTTTTAATCAAAAAAAAAAAAATACCATCAAACCTAACACAACAGGGTGTTCACAGGATAGTCATATGTTCCTGTACTACTATTACGAATACAAATATCCCCAAGCTTAATAAACCAAAATGTTTGTGGAACTTTCCCAGTTAAAAGGCAATGATTAAGGATATTCTCTTCCAGAGCTAAAGAAATGCTCTGTTCTACCACTACTGCCACAGAGGCACTTTGGGAACTGACTTCATTTTCCTTCACTTAAGCACACTGGGTTTAGGCAACAGGGGCATCTCTGTGAGTTCAAGGTCAGAATGGGCTACAAAGCAAGTTCCAAGGGAGCCAGAGACACACAGAGACTCTGTTTCAAAAACAGAAACAAACAAAAAGCACATGAATTCTCATAAGAGTAGCTTTGAGAAGAAAATGATGTATATGGTAGATGGGAGCAAACTTATTGTGAAATGAATGTGCTCACAAAAGACGGGACCAGTCTAAGCACAACTCGCAAAGTCAGCCAGTCAGGCTAAGGTGGTACACATCAACATTGTCATGTCTAAGAAGCTACAGGCAAATATGTGGTAATATGACGTAATAGTGTATTACGTAATGGTATATACTTTCCGCTTGAGCAAACAATGGAACTCAGATATGTTATCCCTCAGGCAATAATACTTGTCCCCTCCCAGCTCCAAAGCAGCGTACCCTACCTGACACAATTGTCACAGGGCCTCTGATCTCAGTCAACTTCTGTCTGGTGAAATTCCGAATGAGGCACCGTATCAAAGTGCTCTTCCCAACTTTTGGAGGCCCCATTACCACTACCACTATTGGTGGGGGTTCTAGTGGAGTTCGGTCAACCACTGGAATGTGATGCTTTTTTGTCTTTAAATCCTGAGTCCTATTTAAAATTAAAAAAAAAGTTACTTCCACAAAAGACCTTATCGTGCTAAGTTAAATTTTATAAAGAACAGATAATATACAGAAACAATTAACTTGAATTTAAATGTTTAATTTCTAAGCCCCCCAGTGCGAAACTATTCTTCAGTAAAGATAAAACAGATGACTAAAAAATAAAGTTAATAATCAAACACATCATAAATGAAGACTGATTTGACTTTAAGAGAATAAAAGGCACAGATGGAGACAGTGTATTATACAAATAGAGGTACAGGAGATAAAGCAAAAGTTCCATCAGTCAACTGGCTATTTAATTTTTGCCCTGGACCTGTTTTCTCATCCACAGAAAAGCGATGAGAATAACTCCTAACCTCTGCTCTTGAAAGAACTGAATTCAGGCTGGGCAGCAGTGGTACATGCCTTTAATCTTTAATCCCAGCACTCAGAGGCAGCGGCAGAGGCAGGAGGATCTCTGTGAGTTTGAGGCCAGCCTGGTCTACAGAGTGAGTTCCAAGAAAGTCAGGAAAAAACAAAAACAAACAAAAGAATTTAATTCAGTAACATTTAAAGGAAACTGCTGGATATACAGAATGTCTCCCGAAATACAGCAATTTCGTACTTTACATTAAATGAAGGATGGGGGGAGGCACCACACATACTGTCATGGAGATAGTTAAAGTTTACAAATTTTGTCTGTGAACTAAAATTCTTTTCTCTTGGATTTAAAAAAAAAAAAAAAGCAAAGGGCAGATGTTGGAGGCAAAACGCTTCTGTGGCTGGAGTTCTAAAACATTAGGAAAGTTCTATGGTATGCCTATGGCCTTCAGATCGGAGACAGACTTGCAAAGCCAAATACCATCTGAGAGAGGCTTCTAGTACTTCATGAAACGGAAGAACCATCAACCCCAGGTAAACACACCTGTGAAAGGACCGAGCCATCCGCACAGCGGACTGAACGGAAAAAGCTTTAGGGTTTCTCTTCCGGGCATCCTCTTCATCGCCAAGCTGTAGGTCCTGCAGGTACCGTTTCTTTTTCTTCTCAGCTTTAGGCCCACTGTGCTTCTTTCTGTGTTTCTTGTGTTCCTTGGCCTCCATGGCGGCCACTTATCAACTGTAAGTCTTAACCTATATGATGGTGGGAAATACTATCATCAGGGCAACATGGGGGGGGCAGTAAATTTCATTTGTTTATGAAGTAATGATATATTTGTTCTCCGAACAGAGGTAGAAATTGCTTAGCCACCTTCTTCAAATTCATTTCTTTCTTATGCCATAAAGTAGAAGAGTTGCCAGCACCAGTATTATCCCTTTTATTGTTTTACGTATCTTAAAACCATCGGCAGTGTTCGTTTTTGTGATGACAGAAATATACGCTATGCGGTTCTCTACACAGTAGCAATCAACTACACGTGGTTACAGAGAGTTTCAAGCGTATCTTGAGAAACTGAAAACTAATCTTCAATTTTAACTAATTTTAAATCGAAACAGCCATATGAGGCAAGTGCCGACTGTACCGGACAACTCAGGCCAGCCTTTCACGTTCAGTTCACAGTGAAGTTCATAACGAAGTGATTTTCTAAGTTAAGAGAAAACGAACATAAAAGTTTACAACAGTGCTGGTCCGACCGGTCTCGCAGCGACCGCAGGAAGCACATTTTTTCCCTACCTGTGCTCTCCTCTTTTTGCTCGGAAAAGTGCATCCGTCAGAACCGGCTAAGACCTAGGTCACCTGTTGGAGGGACCCCTCCCGCCCCATCTCCTCGGGGTCGGGCACCCCCGTACTCCCCGGCGGTTGGAAAACTTGCCTTCTAGCCCAGACGCGTGGATTGGGAGCAGCCTGTCGGAGGCTGGAGGACCGACCTCACCGGGAAGAGGACTGACTGACGGCGCCTGCGGTGAATCGCCCAATCCCTCGGTTGCAACTGACCGGGCCCGCAAGCACGATACCGGAAGCGGAAGTTGTCCTTCGCGTGCACCCGCCGGGGGAAACCGAGAAACAGGAGAGAAAGAGAGACCGGCAAACGGACGCTATTCGGGAGAAAGCCGGAAGTAAGCTCTCGATTGGCTGAGGGTGTGCGCAGGCGTAGCTGCCGGTTTTGCCGAGTTCCTCGGGTAAATCCTCCTCACTCAGCTGGAGGGGCCCAGCTGCAGGACTCGGCGGAGAGGAGCTGCGCACGCCTACTCCACGCCAGGGGTCCGGGCGGCCCTGGAGCCTCGCCCGCTTGGATAGCAGAGGAAAGCCAGGGGGCCCTTGAGTCACCAACAGCTTCAGTTTCAAAGCTCAGAACCCCACTGTGCAGGGCTAGTCCAGCAGCCTACCGCTCACTGGTAGGCCCCCACGGACAGTGCTTAGATTCTTCAGCTCTCTAGTGCCCTCTTGTGCCAGGGCCGACGGGCCGAGGGCAGAGCCAAAGAGTGCTTCTCTATGCTCCTGGAGAGGGCTGTTTTTGCAAGAAACATAGCCGCTTACCATTTTCTTTGGGTTCAGCCTTGTATTCCCAGGACTCTTTCCAGTCCCGCCTGAAGAAAAGTCCATGAACACTCCCCCCCAAACACACACACACAGTCCCAGTTCTTTGCTATAACTATGCCAGATCCAAAACGCACCCCTATCTCAAGAAGAGTAAGAAACAGGTTATTGCACCAAATATAAGTGACTGTGGCTTGGGAATGTGGAGTTCCCATCAAATATATGTCCATGCAAAACAGCTCTCACCTCAAAGGCAACATAAGCTTATTGTTCAACTGTAGTGATACTGGGCTAAAAACACGGATTCAGGTTGCCTCAAACTACCCTGTTTTGTTCCTCTTCATAGCATATCAACACAAAACAATTTTAAAGGTTTATAAGGAAATGATGAAACAAAATCAAAGGCTTAGCAATTTACAGTGTGTAAGGTTTGCGTGCCCCTCTCCTCCCATCCTTTGACCACCATTCCAGCCTTCCAGCCCCCTCCCCGCAAAATGCTCCCATTTCAGCAGGAAAGACTCTCTGACTTCCAAACCAGCCTGGTCTATGGAGCGAGTTCAGGACAGGGAGGGCTACACAAAGAAATACTTTCTCAAAAAACCAACCAACCAACCAAAAAAACCAAAACAAACAACAACAAAAATAAGCCCTCTGGACACTTTATCTGCTTTTGCGTTTTGCAAATCCTTTTAAAAGTCATTGTGCACTAAAAATTATGACTTATCCATATTCTTTCCAAGACATTTATCGTGAATGGACTTTGGATTTTGTCAAAGGCTTTTTTGGTATCAATTCAGATGATCATGTTATTTCTGTCTTTGGGACCATTTATATATGAAATTTAATCCATTTGTGTATTCTGAACGATCTCAGCATCTCCGAAATAAAACCAACTTGTTCATAGTGAATGATGTGTGGTTTTTTTTTGGGGGGGTAGTTTATGTTTGTATGACTTTTGGCGATTTCATATTTGTATATAAAGTGCTGATTATGTGCACCACCCATGATCTACTGTGGTCCCCCTCCCCCACCTACTGCCTCCTTTTTTCTTCACAACTCCTCCTCCTTTTTTTTTTTTTTTTTTTTTTGATTTTCGAGACAGGGTTTCTCCGTAGCTTTTTGGTTCCTGTCCTGGAACTAGCTCTTGTAGACCAGGCTGGCCTCGAACTCACAGAGATCCGCCTGCCTCTGCCTCCCGAGTGCTGGGATTAAAGGCGTGCGCCACCACCGCCCGGCTTTCCTCCTCTATTTATACTGTTTTTTTTTCTTTTGCAGGATTTACAAAGGTGGTCACAGCTCCCACGCACTTATCCTTCTTTTCGGTCCATAGTATTCCTTCGCGAATACTTCTATAGGAATAACTGCTGATTATATGATTAAAGCAACAGAGGGAGGTTCATTCCAAGCTGGCAGCCAAACTTGGCGGTTTCCTTCTCATGTACTCTGGCTTTGGAGACCTGAACAGTCCAGCACTGATGGGGGGGGGGGGTGTTGATTCTTCCTCCAGAGAGTCATTCAGTCAAGACAATGTGTGGCAGAGTTAAGAGTCCCTGCAAGGGGCACCGAGAGACCACTGGAGGTAAAGCTGGGTCATGGTGGAGACTCCAAAATATTGGACGTACCAAAGCACTGAGACATCTGCCAAGAAGAACTGCACACAGGATATGCAGCCAGCCTAAGACAGAGATATAATGTTGAAAGCAACAAAGTGAGAGAGGTAGAGCCATACAAATCCTTTAAGACTGAAGTCCCAGACACTGGGAGCATAGCTCGAGGATTTGGGTCTGCCCTAATTATTCCAGTATTTCCTCACTACGCGGCCATTCCTCACTTCTGGAAGGGAATGTACATTCTGTTTCATTATGGGTTGAAAGTATGTGACTTGGTTTGTTTTTCTTTTTAATCTACAGGGTGGTCACACATAAGAGACTGCCTTAAGTCTCCAAAGAAACTGGATTTTGAGTAGTTTGGATGCTAAAGACTCTTGGGCCTTTTGAAGTTAAGATGCATTTTGTAACATCTTGAGACAGCCAAATGCCTACAAGATCTAGGAGCCAAATGTGCTAGCCTGAATGAGAAATTACCATGGGTTCATGTATTTGAACACTTGGTCCACAGTTAGTGGTTCAGTTGGGGTGTTCCAGGCACAGAAATGAAACACCATGTTCTCTCACATGTGGGTTGTAGCTTCAAATCTTCTGCTACATGTATTTAATTTGGAGTACATGTGGAGGCCAGAAATCTACCAATGGGTCATTGTAGGATTAGAAAGCTCATTCTAAGGATCATAGGTGTTTTAGACAGAGAATCACAGCTTCGCAGAGTTAAGCAAATGCAGTATAAACCAAAGCAACAAATCTTTACATCATTAAACAAATGTTCCATTGCATAAACAAAAGTAACACACCTTAAAATAATATTCTACAACATACAGGCCGAGAATATCTGACAGACTTTTTTGTGAAGCAGGAATTTTGAAGGACTGTCCTATCGTGTTTTGGCAAAGTTCAGCAACTGCCTTCTTTTGTGTCCTGTTTGTTCAAGTTGGACAGCATTTTGTCAGTAGTCGAGGCAAGGGCAGCTTTTTGGCCTAGTGGATAACCCTGCCACAAATGAAAGCAAACACCATATGGTGGTTCTTTGATTCCCATCTCCTCTTTTGAAGTAAATTGGTGCTGCTAGGAGCAGATGTGTTTCACTATCATGAAAAGATTTATGTTATGAAAGCATCGTAAATGGCATATTCTGTTGGCCTCTGAAGTCTTTGAAGATCATCTGTCTAAAATATATCTTTGTTTGACATTGAAAACATATGGGGGCTGGAGAGATGGCTCAGTGGTTAAGAGCATTGCCTGCTCTTCCAAAGGTCCTGAGTTCAATTCCCAGCAACCCCATGGTGGCTCACAACCATCTGTAATGAGGTCTGGTGCCTTCTTCTGGCCTACAGGCATACACACAGACAGAACATTGTATACATAATAAATAAATAAATAAATAAATAAATAAATAAATAAATAAATATTAAAAAAACCATACCTAACATGTCTTACAAGTTGGATTGTTATAGATAACTAACTCCTAAGTTGCATTTTTTAATTAACCTAAATACTTTATAATATAGCTTTCAAGGACTAGAACTTTACATTTTTAAATGGGCTGTATAAATACAATACCTTACAGTGGGAAAATAACCTTAAATTTGTATCAAGACACAAAAATACATTAAACAGAAGTAGAAATATATACACAGGATTAAAAAAATAAACTCAGATTTGTGCAGAGGCATGCCACTAATTTATAGGAAAAAATGCAATGGGACTTAACTTCACACAACCTGTAACAAGGAACATCACAAATATGTTTGTAAATCATGTACCTTAACATACACTCTGCTGCAAAACACTTCAGAAGGTAGCATAGCTGCTATAGGACTCATTTTCAAAAGGGATTTATTCATATCAATTTTTTCTCACATGAAAGCACAACACAGAGAAAATAATTGTTTCAATTAGTACAATAGCTTTATTTCCAATACTAAGAGGTTAGGAGTTTACAGAAATGAAAACCACTACACTGCTTATTCTGTATTTTTGGAACCTGGACTATCTCTCCACCTTCTCTGGGCTCACATGCAGTTGCATCTAGTTGGGTTCTTCAAAATAAGGTACTAGCAATTTGGGCTATAATTTTGGTAGTGACAGTATCTCCTCAACGACATTAGCTTGAACTGGAATATGCTAATCCAGTTTACATCCTTGTCAGAAGGAAAATGGCAACCTGTATGCACTAGTTTCTGTGTGTTTCAACATCCCTTGCTCCTGGACAACATTACTAGAGTTAGTCTACCAGTAATGTCTCTTTATTTGCGGCATTCTATTTTCCCCCAGAAAGAACTGTGGCTTTACAAAGCATCCATCCATCCATGCAGCAAACTGTTAAAAGGACTTTCCCCCCACAAACCACTATATAAAATGTTAGCACTTGAAAAAGTGATCTCTGTTATTAACTGGAATGGCTTCAACTCTATGTGTCAGACAGTCCTAATAATAAACAAGTAACAGGTATTGTTGAAAATAATACAAAGTCCCAGAAAGAAGTGGTGTAGAGGACTAAACAGCTCAGTGACGTCATACCTGGGTCAGCTTTTTGCACTGTGTGCATTGCCATCGTTGGGTCACTGCCCTTCCAGACCACAGACTATATGCCAATATCATATACGGTCTAAGTAAACGCATCCAGCAGGTATAATATCTTTTCGTGTCTCTTAATGTCATCTCATGTTAGGACAATTTCATCACTGAGATCTATTCCAGTATTACACAGCATTCCCTAACTTCAAAAACTTGTCAGAATGGAGCTGCCATGACTAGCTTTGACTAATCTCAACTTATTTCCCAAAACATCTTTGGGCGGAGGAAAAAGAGACAAAACTCAGCTCAGCAAAGAAGTGACCAGAGCATCTCTTAAAACTACTGATCAGTGTGTTTCTAGGAGGTATTGGAAATAGCACAAAGGAGGTGGAGCCACTACGAAGGAGTCTATAGTTCTATATACAGATATATATTACTGAATTACACAGAAGTATGGTTACATGTAACCATGCCTAAACAGATACACAATGAAATACCAAGGGTTAAAAAATGAGCATTTTATTATACACTACCATATTTCATTTTTAGAGCGCAGCATTACCATTTACAACTCATGTTAAGTCATGTAAATACATGCCATTTTTACTAACAGCATTTATATGGTTGACACAGAGGTAGCTAAGAAAAACCCTCAGAAATATACTGCTTTATTCTTTTTCACCAAATGGGTAGTTTGGTAATAATGATCACACCTACTCATGGTCAAAAATAGTGAAAAGTATGTGACAATGTTTTGTGTGTGTGTTAAACAATGCCATTCGAAACATATACTGGCCAAACTAACAAGAGAATGCTAGTATTTAGAACTAGACAATTCTGAGGTAATTAAAAGGCTCAATAAACCATCTTTCGGCTTCTTTACTATAGAGGCAGTTTGGTAATGATGGCTATAGCCATTTCTATTTATTTATTTATTTATTTATTTATTTATTTTTTAGGAACTAGAAAGAAGGATGGGTGATTTATACTTTAAGTCTGCCATATAGCTCACATGCACACAGCTTCTCTGAGGAAATCCATACCCTGACACATGCTTTGTCAGTTTTGAAGGCCAAGCTACCAACATGAGAGTAGGGATGGATATGGTGGAGTCTGGAGAGACAGCAGCAGTAGCCTCACTCTGCAACACTCTCCGCACGGAGGCCAATGTCATGCAGCAAAGGTTAACAGGGAAAGATATCAAATTATCAGGAATGACGAGGGCTGTTTATTTCCTTTGCTGTCAATATAATTTAACTGCAACTTCGTGTAACTTTAAGCAATTGATTCACACAATTCTTGAAGTTTTAACAATTATTAGCACTTTTAAGTTGGTATGAGCTGCCTTTATGACATCTCCATTTGTGTACATGCATATAAATATATTTACATATGCATACATGTAGATCCACATTCACACACATGTCCATAAACATACATAATCTTATCAACCTAAAAAGACACTGGTGGTACTTAGTATTGAAAGTATACCATAATAGCTATTACACTAAGGGTTCAATTTTTCCTCACATCTTTACTGGGTTCTAATACACAGATCAAGCACTTCCTAAAGTACATAAATATTACATTAGCATATGCACACAAGGTCTATAAACATCAGATGTTCTTTACATACATGCTTAATGCTACTGTCACTCACTTTAAGTTTCATACTCTCCTATGAATACAAGTAAAATTAATATTACCCATTATATTTAAAATACAATTTTGAAACGCATTTGGAAGACATTACACAATTTAAACTTTATAGATTTTTTAATCATATGTTTATATGAATGATTTCCCTTTAAAACAATCTTCTAATGAAAGTTTGTATTTTCTTGAAAGCTTTCATGTATTTCAACAAAATGGCATTTTCTAGGAGTCTGGTATTCTTTGGCAGGCTCTAAGCTCACTTTTCAAACCGTACAACCAACTTAACAGGCATAAGGAAGGTGGCCATCTAGGAGGCTGCAAGAGCCTTCACCCTGGAGTGAATTCTCTGATGCTTGGTGAGCACCGACCTCTGACTGAAGGTCTTCCCACACACGTTACACTCGTAGGGCTTCTCCCCCGTGTGAGTTCTCTGGTGTTTAGTGAGAGCTGACTTTTCACAGAACGTTTTCCCACACACGTTACATTTGTAGGGCTTCTCCCCTGTGTGAGTTCTTTGATGTACAATCAGGTTTGACTTCACACAAAAGGACTTCCCACATTCGCCGCATATAAACGGTTTCTCTCCTGTATGTGTTCTCTGATGAACGGTGAGGGCGGACCTGTGGCAGAAGGATTTCCTACATGCATTACATTCATAGGGCTTCTCCCCTGTATGTGTTCTTTGATGTTCAGTGAGGTTTGATTTGACACAGAATGTCTTCCCACATTGCTTACATTCGTAGGGTTTCTCTCCCGTATGTGTTCGCTGGTGGTTGGTAAGGTGTGGTTTTTGGCAAAAGGCTTTCCCACATTCGGTACATTCGTATGGTTTCTCTCCAGTGTGTGTTCTCTGGTGCTGGGTGAGGTTTGATTTCTCCCAAAACATTTTACCACACTCACCACATTCAAAGGTTTTTTCTCCCAAGTGAGCTCTTCGAGACTGGGTGGGATGCATTTTCTTGCTGAAAAGTTTCCCGTTTTCATGGTACTGATAGGGCTTCGCCCCCATCTGGACTAGCTGGTGTTTAAAGAGAGCTGACTTTGCCCACCCTTTGTTTCTCACTTTATACTCCTGGGCACTCTGTCTTGAGTAAGCTCCCTGGTGAACAATGAAAGCTGAGCCATCGCAGAAGATTTTGTCATAGGTGTTCCGCTCACAAGGACTGCTCCGGGGAAGAGCTCCCTCATGTCCAAACTGCAAATCCACATGAAGGGACTTTCTACAAATGCTGCATTCGTGCGGCTCCATACGCAGGTGAGTTTTCTGCGACACACTGAGCTTCAAACTGTCGAAGAACGTTCTTCCGCAGTCAGTGTGTTTACAGAGCGTCTGCCCTGGCTGAGAGAGCTGACTCGGGCACAGTGCCACTTCCTCACCGAAGCCTTGTCCGTTTTCGTGACACTCAAAAGGCTGACCAGAAACTGGCCGTGTGAGACCCTGGCAAAGGCTGAGGCCACCCCTTTTCTCATTGTATTTATACGACTTTGCTCCTATGGGGATTTTCTCATGCCCAATTTTAAGGAGTGGTTTCTCACCTATATTAAACTCATCAAGTTTCTTTCTGGAATAGTTCTTTTTACTAATAATGACACCTGAAATATTCTTTAAATTCATTTCACATGAGTCACATATTTTGAGCAGAAAACTTGTTGAAGAAACAGGGTCCATTTCTAGGGTGGAGGTTTTTCTTGGGTTACCGCCACTGTCTACATGCATGAGCTTGTTGGTGAGCATGAGCGGCCACAAATGGTCACCTTGATCTTCCTGGATGCTCTCCAATAGGCCATCCACTTTCCATTTCCTTTCTATGAATGAGAAAAAAAATCACCAAACCTTGTATAATACTTTAAAAAAAAATTACTAGGGTTGAGGAAACACACAGAAAAAAGACACAGAGAAGGGACTTGGGAAGCTGAAGTACCTCAACACATTTCTGAGAATGTGTGGACGTTCACAGAAGTCCTCTACTCTATTCTTTTGTTTTAGATTCAGTGTTCTGGTACAAACTGAATCCAGCACATTTTCTTTAGCATCCTGGTTTGAGGAGAAAAACCAAATACGCTGCTGTGGAAGCAGGAATGGGGAACTGGGTGTAACATTTAAAACATAAATATAAACTTCAAAACCAGACACAAAAGGACTGGAGCAAAATGCAACTCACGGGAAACTAGCATGACTGATTTAGCAATCATCATATTCAAAAGGATAAGGTGAGCCCAACAAACAGCGAAAACTAGCAAAGCGGCAGCACAGATCTGTACACGGGGTTAGAGGATGATCTGCCCTGGGTGGAAACAAGACAGTGAGCCTGACGCCCCACACACAGCACCGGATCTCCAAAATATATAAAGAACTCAAGAAACTAGACTTTAAAATGCTAATTAACCCAATTAAAAAATGGGGCACTGAACTGAACAGAGAATTCTCAACAGAAGAAGTTCAAATGGCCAAAAGACACTTAAGGTCATGCTCAACTTCCTTAGCGATCAGGGAAATGCAAATCAAAACAACTTTGAGATACCATCTTACACCTGTCAGAATGGCTAAAATAAAAAACACCAACGATAGCCTTTGCTGGAGAGGGTGTGGAGAAAGGGGTACACTCATCCATTGCTGGTCGGAATGCAAATTTGTGCAACCACTATGGAAATCAGTGTGGCAGTTTCTCAGGAAATTTGGGATCAACCTACCCCAGGACCCAGCAATACCACTCTTGGGAATATACCCAAGAGATGCCTTATCATATAACAGAAGTATATGCTCAACTATGTTCATAGCAGCATTGTTTGTAATAGCCAGAACCTGGAAACAACCTAGACGCCCTTCAATGGAAGAATGGATGAAGAAAGTATGGAATATATACATATTAGAGTACTACTCAGCAGTAAAAAACAATTTCTTGAATTTTGCAGGCAAATGGACAGAAATTGAAAACACTATCCTGAGTGAGGTAAGCCAGACCCAAAAAGAGGAACATGGGATGTACTCACTCATAATGGGTTTCTAGCCATAAATAAAGGACATTGAGCCTATAATACGTGATCCTAGAGAAGCTAAATAAGAAGATGAACCCAAAGAAAAACATATAGTTATCCTCCTGGATATTAACCTTCATCAGGCGATGAAAGAAGACACAGACAGAGACCCACATTGGAGCACCGGACTGAAATCTCAAGGCCCAAATCAGGAGCAGAAGGAGAAAGAGCACGAGCAAGGAACTCAGGACCGCGAGGGGTGCACCCACACACTGAGACAATGGGAATGTTCTATCGGGAACTCACCAAGGCCAGCTGGACTGGGTCTAAAAAAAGCATGGGATAAAACCAAACTCACTGAACATAGCAGACAATGAGGGCTGCTGAGAAGTCAAGAACAATTGCACTGGGTTTTGTTCCAACTGTACGGACTGGCTTTGTGGGAGCCTAGGCTGTTTGGATGCTCACCTTACTAGTCCTGGAAGGAGGTGGGACATCCTTGGACTTCCTACAAGACAGGGAACCCTGACTGCTCTTTGGGCTGCTGAGGGAGGGGGAGTTGGTTGGGGGAGGGGGAGGGAAATGGGAGGCGGTGGCAGGGAGGAGGCAGAAATCTATAATAAATAAATAAATAAATAAAATATTTTGGCTATCCTTAACTGTTGGTACTCAATGCAAGAATGCTAATTATATACTTAATTTTAAAAAATCTATAGCGATCTACTGCCCTAAATATCAACAAAGTTATGATCCTAGCAAAAACAGTTCAAAAAAAATAAGCAAGCAAGTAAAACTTTATATCAACTGATTCACATTAAGTGTTTAAATCAACATTCAATATATCCATTAATACTCTGTACATGGAGGGATGAAAAAAAGCCCTCTCTGTAGGGCTCGCTCCATGTCCAACATGTAACTGCTCATCATCAGGATTGTTTCACCCTCAAGGAGGCACATGTCAGCCTTGGTTCTCTTCAGAACCTACACACCTTTCAATAAAATTTTAACTGAAAAATGATGAAAAACAATAAAGAGAATGAAACCCAAACTTCCTACAACATCCACACCACTTCAGACTCCACTTGTTCTAACCATCACAAGCTGGCGTTCATATGACCCACTGTAACTGGAATACATCCTTTGCCCACTGCTGCACCTCTTCCCAGGACCAGAGTCTGGCTCTTAGCCATTACTAGTCTGTTTTCTTTGCATCCTCTGAGGAGACCATCATGTAGTGATTCTGGAAAGCCATGACATATGGATTAGCGTCAGTTCTCCCTGATGGGTTGGAACACGCAGAAACATGCTGCAGAACATTTCCTAACTGCACTAAGAGAATGATCCACTAAAGCCGGGACCATAGTTAACCAACACGACCGTCAGAGCAGAAGAGGACAACCTAGAGATCCTTCCTTTTGGAAGACTAAAATCTTAGTGGGAAAGAAATCTTATGCAACCTGGATGATCAGATGTGAGTTCTGGGCCTATAGCCACTGGTGGGCTGTAGAAATAAAATATGTGCTAATAATAGCAAAAATGCTCTAACTTAAAGGATATAGTAAGCACACAAGGTTTAAATACCTCACAGATACAGTGTTACTTATTTGAAAAAATATTAAAAGGAAATGAAAAGTTAGACAAAGGAGAAACTATAAATATACTTCAAGTACAGAAAGGTGTGCGGGCTAGTTTTATGTCATTGACAGAGCCAATAGTCATCTGAGGGGAGGGAAACTCAATTAAGAAATTGCTTCCATAAGGCCCCACTGTAGGTAAGCCTGTAGGGCATTTTCTAATTACTGATGACGGAGGGCCCAGACCATTGTGGGTGGTGCCACCGCTGGGCTGGTGGTCCTGGGTGCTATAAGAAAGCAGGCTGAGCAAGCCAGTAAGCAGCGCTCATCCGTGGCATCTGCATCAGCCCCTGCCTCCAGAGTCCCACCTGTTTTGAGTTTCTGTCTTGGCTTCCCTCAGTGGACTGTGATTCAGGATACATAAGCCAAATAAACTCTTTTCTCTCCAAGTTGCTTTTAGTCATGGTGTTTTACCACAGCTAAATACAACCTAACTAAGACAGCAATTATGAGGCTTAGTATAAATTCTAGAGAACAAGAGAAATATAAGACAGGAAGAATAGAATCATGTCATAGACTTTAGTTTATTTTTATGGATGTTTCATGTGAAAAGGGGGAATGAAAGAGGAGGGGAGATGAAACAACGACAGTCGGGCATGGTGGCGCACGCCTTTAATCCCAGCCCTGGGGAGGCAGAGGCGGGCGGAGCGCCGGGAGTTCAAGGCCAGCCTGGTCTACAGAGTGAATTCCAGGACAATCAGGGCTACACAGAGAAACCCTATCTTGTAAAACCAAAAAGAAAGAAGGGGGAAAGAAAAGAAAAGAAAAGAAAAGAAAGAAGGAAGGAAGGAAGGAAGGAAGGAAGGAAGGAAGGAAGGAAGGAAGGAAGGAAGGAAGGAGAGCAGAGCAAAGAGAATAAATAAACCACAGCAGGAATTATACCAGGGTAAGGATGAAGAGAACATAGACATAACTTCTTTTGCATGTGCGCAATGATAATCAGCCTTATAAACAGGTGCAGGTGGTTTTGAAAGAAAAATAGTGAGAGTAGAGATGAAGCCAGCAAGAGCTGAGCAGATGCAGTACAGGGAAATCCATGGATGCCATGCAGAGGAACTAGTAAGATGGTAAGGTTGGGCTATACTTGATTCCTCAGAAATGGAACTGGATTTTGTATAGCTTAGGTTTTCCTTCTACTTCTCCTCTAATGGATGGATTTAATAACTTTATGAACAAGTATCATCCCATGACTGTTCTGACAAAACCATGCCCTAGAAAAGGGACTGGAAAACTATGGCTTGAGGCACTTCCTTACAACTGAAAGTATCTTTTATGTTTTTAAAGGGGAAACAGTAGAAGAAGCAATAGGGATGGGGGTGGAGGGGAGAGGGTCATGAGGACCAAGCAGAAAAAGACAGAAGAGCAGCAGCAGCAACAACGACCAGGAATGCACCGAAAATATCTACTGTCTGGTCTTCTAAAAGGAAATCTATCTATCTCAGCTTCAGATTTCATCCAAACCACATATAAAATACCATCTAAAACAATGATCTCTCTGCTACTGTTCAAGCAGAGGCCTGGCACTTCAAGTTTTCTCTGTCTAGAATAATTTCCGTTCATACAGTTTATTCTTACTCCCTTAAAGTATTCTATATAACACAGGCCTCATTCAAGTTTTCTCTGGCCTCTCTGCCAAATAGCATACACCATTATGCTGTCCTCCCCTCCCTGTGTGAGCTCTCTTCATCATACTTACCACCAACCCACGCTATGTGTATATACACATATATGTATGACAATAAATAATTGCATCTACATGATTCTGTTCTTCATTGTAGCATATACTCTATAATACATGGTATATTACTCTCTTGGTTACCTAGAACATGACTGTACCACAGTGAATGTTCTTCACTATACATCTGTTAAGTGGAATATATGGAAGTATATGGGTTTCTGCTAGCTAACAAATGGTGTCCAAAGAAAATAGAAGTTGCATAATTTGTAAAGACAAAGAGAAATTAACTAAGAAAAATATCTAAGATGAAGCCAACTGACTTTGGATTTATAGGTAGAAATAAATCACTCCAAAATGTCTAAGCAAAAGAAAAGTATGGAGAACAAGAGACAGATGGAGTAGTCGTTAGGGCAACAGTAGGGAGCTGTTCTTGGTCATTTCCAGAAGTCTGGAATTTCACAGGAATTGTGGTGGTGAATAGAAGTGGTCCCCATAGGCTCATGAAGTTGAATATTTGGTCACCAGGGAGTGGCACAACTTGAGAGGGATTAGGAGGTGTGGCCTTGTTGAAGGAATTTTGCGTCACTAGGGAGTGTGCTTTGAGGTTTCAGAAGCTCAAGCCAGGCTCAATGACTCACTGTGTCTTCCTGCTGCCTGCAGATTCAAATGCAGAACTCTCAGCCACCTCTCCAGCACCATGTCTGCCTGTATGCCACCATGCTTCCCACCATGATGATAATGGACTAAACTTCTGACTTAGGAGCCAGTACCAGTTTTTTCCTTTATAAGAGTTGCCATGGACATGGTGTTTCTTCACAGCAATAGAAACCCGAAGTTAGTAATCTGCCTTACCCAATGATACAGGGTCACTTTCCCTTGCCAATAACTCAGGACTGTACCTGGGTGACATGGGAATCCATTTTCTTGTATCCATGGCTCTTCTCCTTGCTCTATTTTGAAGATCACATCTGGTTTAGTAACACAATACCCTGTTAAGACAAAATAATACAGGCTGGTGTGCAATAGTTTAGCTTTGTGAACTGAAAAAAAAATGAAGGAAAAGAAAGGCACAGCCTCAGCTATGGTTCAGGAAGGTTCTCAGCATTCTGTAGAGAGATGAGAAGACACCGTTGTCACAGCAAAGAGGTCAGTCATCTTAGACCCGTAAGCCTTAAGACTCCTAAGGCTCAAAATGGAAATTACAAATATTCCCTCCCAACCTTGGAGATGTGTATGACTGGTAGCCACTGAGAAAAAGCCCTAAACCCTTACCTACTGAGACAAAGTTGCTATAGTTCTCCAGGGTCACATCTCTGTAAAGCACTTTCTGAGCAGGGTCCAGCAGAAACCACTCCTCCTTGGTGAAATCCACACAAACATCCCTGAATGACACTTGCTCCTGCAAGACAATATTCTTTTCCTGTATGAAGTCATCGGAACTGGGCAATATAGAGAAGATTTAACACAACAAGTTTCTTTAGAGTTTACTGAAAAATAATGAACCGGATACCCCCTCCCTTTTTTTCCTGCTACACTATGTAGAATAAAGGGATATATCTTGTACAAATTGAGACGCTGCTAAAGGTCTAGGAGTGTTTCAGCTGCAACATAAATATAATGAGGCAGGCAGAAACACAGTTCCTACTTTCAGAGTGCCTGTGCGACCTGTGTGGCCTGTGTGACCTGTGTGAACTGTGTGGCCTGTGTGGCCTGTACGACCTGTGTGGCCTGTGTGGCCTGTATGACCTGTGTGACCTGGTAAGAATTTTGCAGGCAAATGGACGGAAACAGAAAACACTATACTGAGTGAGGTGAGCCAGACCCAAAAAGAGGAACATGGGATGTACTCACACATATTTGGTTTCTAGCCATGAATAGGGGACGTTGAGCCTATTATGCGTGATCCTAGACAAGCTAATTAAGAAGGTGAACCCTAAGCAAAACATTTAGGTGATGAAAGGAGACAGAGACAAAGACCCACATTGGAGCACCGGACTGAAATCTCAAGGTCCAAATCAAGAGCAGGAGACAGAGCACGAGCAAGGAACTCAGGACCGCGAGGGGTGCACCCACACACTGAGACAATGGGGATGTTCTATCAGGAACTCACCAAGGCCAGCTGGCCTGGGTCTGAAAAAGCATGGGATAAAACCGGACTTGCTGAACATAATGGACAATGAGGACTACTGAGAACTCAAGAACAATGGCAATGGGTTTTTGATCCTACTGCACGTACTGGGTTTGTGGGAGCCTAGGCAGTTTGGATGCTCACCTTACTAGACCTGGATGGAGGTGGGTGGTCCTTGGACTTCCCACAGGGCAGGGAACCCGGATTACTCTTAGGGATGATGAGGGAGGGGAACTTGTTGGGGGAGGGGGAGGGAAATGGGAGGTGGTGGCAGGGAGAAGGCAGAAATCTTTAATAAATAAATTTAAAAAAAGTGATTAAAAAAAAAAAGAATGCACCAAAATGCATCCTCTGCATGGATGGATATTTAGCCAAAAAACAAAAAACAAAAAACAAAAAAAAAAAGAACACACACATGTACATTTATCAGGTGGACATTGCAAACCTTGGAGTAGACTCCACTTTTTCTTAGGAAGCACAACTTGAAATTGTTAAATAAATAATGATATTGATAAACAATAGGCTCCCACTAAAAAAGTCCATGACATCTTTTTTTAGTCCAGTGCTTGCCCTGGAGTCTAACCCCACAGGATAGAGCAAACCTCTCTGCCTGAGGAGACCATTTTCTGAAGTCTCATGGATTTTTTTTTTTTTTGGACAAGCACGGTAGTTTTATTAAACCTAGTAAACAGTTTCACGGTGTGTGAACCAATAGTCAACGAGAAGTAAAAGAAGCAATATAAACAGACCCATATTGACGGTTATTGAAATCATTAAATGTGAACTTCAAAATAAATTGTAGCTAATGTGTTCAATAAAGCATGAAATTCAGAAAAAAATATTGAAAGGATGAAAGAATTCAACAGATAGACGAAGTGGTATGGTGTGTGTGTGTTGTAGGAAAAGGTCACGACAGCAGACCAAAGGTTACCATCCTCCCAAAAGTTTTCTGCTTTCTCTGGTTCTCTTCCCCCTCACACATTAGCACACAAAGCACTACGATGAGTACCCTATATTCTCTAAAGCTGGTATGACTGCAAAGAGGAAGGTTAACTCTATTTTCACAGTGTAATCACCCTTGGATGGTGACTGACTGTGAACAATCCCCAGGGAAGGACTAGGAATAAAGCCTGCAGGGGGCAACTTTACTTGGATGACAATGTCCTCTGCTGCAGAGTTTTACAGGGTCCCATTTATCAGCTTTTGGTTGACTACACTATCAGGACATTGTTCAGAATGCCCTCACCTGTACCTGTTAGTTGGAACCTTTTCCTCGAATAGGTTCTAGGTATCAAGTCTTAAGTTGAGGTCTTGTATTCATTTTTATTTTGGACTTTTATTAGAAGTCAAAGGGAAGGATGCTGCTTCATTCTCTGACATGCAGCTATTCAGTTAGACCACTATTTATTGAAGATGCTATCTACTCTGATATGTATTTTGGGCCTCTTTATCAGAATTCACATGGGCTATAAGTCTATGGAGTTTTATCTGGGTCCTCAGTTTCGTTCCATTAATCAACGTGTCTATTTTAAAGACACCATTATATGACTTTTACTACTACAGTTGTATATTATAACTTAAAACTACAGATGCTACAGATGGCAATTCCCCTTTTGTGTCTGTGTTCATCACATTAACCATATAATCCTCTTTGTTGGGTCTTTGTCCTATTTTGGTATTACAGCAATACTGGCTTCACAAAAAGAATTTGGGCAAGACATGGTGGTGTAACCTTTAATCCTAGAACTTGGAAGCAGAGGCAGGTGGGTCTCTGTGAGTTTGAGGTCAGCCTGGTCTACATAGTGAATTTCAAGACAGCAAGATTGGCATAGTGAGAACGTATCTCAATAATACTAATGACAATAATAATTATTATATTAATTATATCATATTGCATACAATAGTTAATATAAATAATACATATAATACATAATATTAAAATATAATAATTATTACTATAATTGGAAGGGCTCCATCCTTTTTATTTTATGGAATAATTTCACACATATTAGTGTCAATTATTCTTTAAAAATCTGTCAGAACTCTGCTCTGAACCTATTTGGACCTGTTTTCACTTGGAGATTTTAAATTAATACTTCTACCTCATTGGCTCTTTAGGGTCTATTATTATTTATCTCAATCTGATTTAACTTCAGTGGATTACACACATTTAGAAATTCATCCACTTCTTTTAAAGTTTACTGGAGCACAAACTTTTAAAGTATATTCTTAATGAATCTCTCAATTTCCTCAGTATCTGTCTTTTTATTGTTTTTATTGTGCTATACATTTTTCTCTGTTCCCCTCCCTTTCTCCCCTCCCCTTCTTCCCTCTCCCATGACCCCCTTGCTCCCAATTTACTCAGAAGATCTTGTCTTTTTGTCTTTCCTATTTAGATCCATGTATGTCTCTTTAGGGTCCTCTTTGTTGTCTAGGTTCTCTCGGACTGTGGGTTGTAGGCTGGATTTTTTTTTTTTTTTTGCTTTATGCCTAAAAGCCACTTCTAAGTCAGTACATATGATATTTGTCCATCCTTTTGCCTGCAAATTTCAAGAGGTCAATATATATATATATATATAATTTTACCGCTGAGAAGTACTCCATTGTATAAATGTACCACATTTTCCTTATCCACTCTTCGGTTGAGGGGCATCTAGGTTGTTTCCAGGTTCTGGCTATTGAAAATAATGCTGCTATGAACATAGTTGAGCACATGTCCTTGTGGTATGAATGAGCTTCCTTTGGATATATACCCAAAAGTGGTATTGCTGGGTCTTGAAGTAGGTTGTTTCCTAATTTTCTGAGAAATCACCATAGTGATTTCCAAAATATGTCTTAACATCTCCCTTTTCATCTGTAATTTCATTAATGAGTCTCTTCTTTGGAAGGGGAGTTTAATTTGTTTAATGACTTGTCAATCATCAATTCTTTTTCAAAGATTCAACTCTTTGTACATTTGTTTCTACTTTATTACTTTCAACGCTGGTTATGATTACCTCTTCCCTTCTAGTGTTTTGGAAGGTTGTTTATTCTTATTTTTTCCACTGTTTGTAGGTTCATCATCAAGTTATTAAGGTCTCTCAGATTTAACGATGTAGCCACGAAGTACTATGAACTTTCTCCTTAGGATCACCTCCAGTGTGTTCCACAGATTTTACTATGTTATTTTCATTTGTATGTAATTTTAAGATTTTTGAATTTTCCTTCTTAATATCTTCCTTGACTCTATTATCGTAAAATAGTGTGTGTTGTTTAGTCTGTGGGTTTGTATTTTTCCCTTACTTTCTGCCATAGTTAGGGTTACTATTGCCATGATGAAACAACATGACGAAAAGCAAGCTGTCTTACACTTCCATAACATAGTCTATCACTGAAGGAAGTCAAGACAGTCAAACCAGGCTGAAACCTGGAAGCAGGAGCTGATGCAGAGACCATGGAGGATGCTGCTTACTTCTGCTCTCCAAAGCTTGTTCATCCTGCTTTCCTATAGAACCTAGGACACCAGTGCAGGGAGGGCACCATCCACAATGGCACAGACCCACCCCATCAACCACTAATGAAGAAAACTGCCTACAGCCAGATCTTGAGGAATCATTTTCTCAATTGAGGTTCCCTTCTGTCAGATGACTCTAGCTTGTGTCAAGTTGACTTAAAACTAGCCAGTCCTTTCTAATGCTGTTGCTATCTAGCCCATTCCAAGTGGTCAGACAGAATACAGATGTCTTTTTCAATTTTCTTGTATTTGGTAAAACCTGCTTTGTGTTTTAATTTGTGGTTGACTTTGGAAAGAATTACATGTGCTGCTGAAAAGAAAGTGTATTTAGTGTTTTGGTGGTGTGTTCTACAGAACCCTAATAGATTCATTTGATACATTATTTAACTCTAATGTTTGTTTAGTTTTTGTCCAGCTTACCCATTCATTGGTAATTGGTAATTGGTATTAAAGTCACCCACTATTACTGTATTGGGTTAATCTGTGGGGTTAGATCTAATAGTATTTCTCTTATGAAACTGGGTCCCCTTGGGTTTGGTATATATGTGTTAGGAATTATAAAGTCTTCTTAGTGGATTGTTCCTCTCATGAGTATGGAGCCTCATTAACCCTCCTAACCAGCTTTGGTGTGAAGTCTATGTTGTTGGATATCACAACACCCGTGCTGCCTGCTTCCGGTTCTGTTTACTAGGAACAGCTTTGCCATCCTTTTACCCTAAGGAAGGGTCTATTGTTGTGTGAGGTTATTGCTGGAGGCAACAAAAAGATGAATACTCTTTTCTAATCCAAACTGCAAGTCTGTGTCTCTTTATTGGAGGACTGAGGCCATTAAGAGTTATTATTGAACAATTGTATGAATGTCTGCCATCTTGTTGGGGGTATTTTTAGGCCTCATTTCTTCTTTGTGACTAACTCTCTTCTAAAACTGTTCCAGGTGAACTCTTTGGTGTGTTTACCCTTGACTTCAGACTAAAGTATTCCTTCCAGTAGCCTCTGTAGAGTTAGCTCAGCAGACATAAATTCTTTTTTTTATTTTTTATTTTTTTTAATTTATTTATTTATTATGTATACAGTATTTTGCCTGGGTGTATGCTTGTACACCAGACCTCATTACAGATGGTTGTGAGCCACCATGTGGTTGCTGGGAATTGAACTCAGGATCTTTGGAAGAGTAGTCAGTGCTCTTAACCTCTGAGCCATCTCTCCAGCCCTCAAAAATTCTTTTAATCTGTTTCTATCATGAGAAGTTATTTCTTCTTCAATTTGAATAGTTTTGCTGGCCGACAGGTATGGCCTTTCAGAACTCTGAATACATCTTTCCAGGCCCTTCTTACTTTAAATCTCTCTTCCAAATAATCAAGTATTATTTTGATGGGTCTGCTTTATATGGGATTTAACTTTCCTCTCTTGTAGATTTTAATATCCTTTCTTTATTCAATGGTTTTATTGTGTTATAGGGAGTTTATTTTCTGGCCATAAGTATTTGGGAAGTCTGTGGGTCTCTTGTGTCTAGATGATCATCTTATTCTCTATTTTGGGAAGTTTTTCTATAATTACATTGAAAATATTCTCTATTTCCTAACTACGGTGTTATCTTTTTATGCTCCTAATCTGAATGTTAATCTTTTCATGGTATCCCAATACTTTCCCACCTTCTGCTGGCGTTTATTTTTAAATTTATCACAATCTATAACTGAATGATCCAGTTCCTTTACTCTGCTGTTCATCTTTGAGTCTCTGTTTCACTCTGCTGGTAAGGCTTGCCACTTGTGCTTTTATTTGGTTTACTGATTTTGTCAATTCCAGCATCATTTTAGTTTGGATTTTCTTCAGTAATTCTATCTTCCTAATTGAGACTGACTTCCTTTTCATCCATCTTTTTGGAGTGTCCCATGCCTTCTTTGAATTGTTTGGGCTTATAATCACTGCTTGAACACACTTAATGTTCTTAATTGTCTGAACATTCTTCCAAGTCGTTTTCATGATGTCCCAATGCTTCCCCTGTGCTTGCTAGTTTTTATGTCAACTTAACACAAGCTGGGTTCACTTTAGAGGAGAAAACTTGTTGATACCTCCATAAAATCTGGCTGTTGGCAAGCTGGTATTGCATACTGTGGGCAGTGTCACCCTTGGGCTGGTGGTCCTAGGTGCTAGAAGAAAGCAGGCTGAGCAAGCCATAAGGAGTAAGCCAGTAAGCAGCACTCCTCCACGGCCTCTGCTTCAATTCCCACCTCTGGGTTCCTGCCTTGAGTACCTGCCCTGACTTCCTTTGATAAGGACGGACTGTGGTGTAGGAGTATAAGGGAAACAAACCCATTCTTCCTAAGTTGTTTTTAGTTGTGGTTTTCATCACAGTTATAGAAACCCAAACTGAGACAGTACCAATTTAGGATTAGCTCTTTGTTAAGGAGACGTGCTGTCTTGGTATTTCATGTTGTTCTGGTTTCTATGCTGGGACTTGCGCATCTGGAGTTTGATTGTTGGTTGAGTTTGTTTGTTTGTTTGTTTTATCTTTATTTTTTAAACTTAAATCACCCTCTTTCTTTCAGCAGTGGTTGTCTCCAGTATTCAGTAGAGGAATAAGTCCTAGTAGGGTTGAGATGTTATTTTCCTTGTGTTGGTATTTAGGACTGGAAGTTCTATCCCAAATATTCCTCCAAGGGTCTAGTATTGCCCTGTGTCAGCTAAGGCCTCCTGCATGCATCTGTGGCTTCAGCTGGGAGTTACATGACTCTCTGTGTTTGTGGGCTTCACCCAGAGTCAAATCTAGTCCCTCCCTGAGTCTGAAGTTTTACCTAAAGCCACTGGGAGGTGGGGGAACTTCAAACAAGCCTGTGGTCTGAGTTTAATCCAGTTCCCCATCCTATGACCAAAGTTTCCTCTGAAGCCACTGAGTGATATGGAATCTGCTAAGCACCAAGTCAATTAAGGACCTGTCCCCGCCCTGAGTCCACAGCTTCTATTGGAGCTGCTGGGAGACGGGGAACTTCTTGACCCCCTTGCAGTGCAACCCAGAATCAGATCTGCTCTCTGCCCCAGGTCTGCACCTTCTCCTGAAGCCCCTGGAAGTTGTGGATTTCCCTGAGCACCAACAGGCCTAGCCCTGGTTCAGGCCAGGTCCATACCTCGCATCTGCTGGGAGAAAATCTTTTCTTATACATCTGACAGAGAATTACCATCTAGAATATACAAGGAACGAAAAAACTAAACATCAAGAAAAGAAATTACCCAATTAAAAGATGTGCGTGGGCTGAACAGAGTTCACAAAAGAATATAAATGGCTAGGAAACATTTTTCTTAAACACCAAAATACTTCGTTACCAGGGAAAACAGGATTCTGCCTTATGCCCCTCAGAATGGTAATCATCAAGAATGCAACTGATAACAAATGCTGGCATGGGCTTAGGAAAGGGGGAGCCTGTATACACTGTGAGCAGAGTGGAAGTCTGGTGAACTTCAGCAACTCTGATACACCACTTGTGAACATGCACCTAAAGGACCCTAAACCCTACTGTAGAGATATTGTGGTTCACTGTTCTGTTCACAATAGGTAAGAAATGGAATCTGTTTAAATGACAATCAACTGATGAACAGACAATGAAAATGTGGTGCATACAAACAGTGGAAATTTATTCAGCTGTAAATAAAAATAAAATTATGATATTTGTAGAAAAAAATAATGGTGAAATTAAAAAATACTACACTGTGTGAGGTAATCCAGGTCCATAATATCAAAAGCCAAATGTTCTCTCCTATGTGTGGATCACCGTTTCAAATCTTGCCATGTGTATCCTCGTTATGTTTATAGAGACTTGGAAGTGGAAAGGGGCCTTGTGGAGGTAGAGGGGAAGAGGCATCAAGGAGAGGGGGACAGAAGAACACAGACTATATGAAATTGGACAGGAGAAATACTGGAGACGCAAGATACAAACAGAAACAGTTGCACTAGAGAGGAGTGAGGAAGGAGGATTAACAAAACTAAAGATGTATTAAAAAGTCACACTGAAAACTACTACTATATAAGCTAATTTATATCTTTTTGTCTTCTATTTTTATGCATTATTAGTATGGGGGTGTGTGGTGGTTGAAATAAAATGGCCCCCAAAGGGAGTGTCACTACTAGGAGGTGTGGCCTTGTTGGAGGAAGTGTGTCACTGTGAAGGCGGACTTTGAGGTCTCATATATGCTCAAGCCATACCCAGTGTCTCAGTTCACTTCCTGTTGCCTGAGAGTCAAGATGTTCAGTACCTCTTATTCTATGAAAATCAACTCAAAATGAACCAAACATCTTAATTTAAGACTGAGATAAGACCTGCACAGTAAGAGAAAGCACCTCAAATTAAACACACTAGTCAGAATTTCCTATAGAGGCCTCTGATAGCTTAGGAAATAATACCAAAAACTGAAACATAGCATTTCAGCAAAGTAAAAGGTTTAGCCACAGCAAAGAGAAAAAAGGCAACAAAAAAAAAAAAAAAAAAAAAAAAAAAAAAAAAAAAAAAAAAAAAAAAACAGACAAGGGACAGCATGCAGAATGCAGAAAAAAATAAACTTTGCTAGCAACACATAAAACAGAGGATTTATATACAAGAACATAAAAAGAACTCAAACAATCCAACCAATAAATGAGCTAATGAAATGAACATACTGCTTTCAAAAGCTGGAATACAAACGGCCTTTTGTGAGCAGCGTGCTGCAAGTTACTTGGTTTAAACAGAAAAGGGGAAATGGTGTGGGGAAGGCCTTCTGCATATGTGTTGCTTTCATTGGTTAATGAATAAAGAAGCTGCCTTGACCTGTGATAGGGCAGAGTAGAGCTAGACGGTGAAAACTAAACTGAATGCTGGGAGAAAGAAGGCTGAGTAGGGAGAAGTCATGGAGCCCTGCCGGAGACAGACGCTGGATGATGGAACCTTGCTGGTAAGCCACAGCCATGTGGCGATACACAAATTAATAGAAATGGGTTAGTTTAAGATATAAGAGCTAGCCAATAAGAAGCTAAGGCTAATAGGCCAACCAGTGATTTAATTAATACTGTTTCTGTGTGATTATTTTGGTTCTGGGCGGTCAGAATGAATAAGCAGAATGTAGGTCACTGTGCCTACAGTGGTGAGGGGGTAAGGCCTTATTTCTCAGGGTGAATGTAAAGGAGAAATGAACAAACATAAGCTGCCTGCATGCACATTTGCCTAGAAGCACAAATGAGCTGGCTAGACATTTAAGAGAGCTGCTTGATGGAGACTTCTCCACCTACTTTAGTGTTTGTTCCTGAACAAACAGGGGTACCAGAACAGTCTGCTCCAGTCTCAGTGTTGTGACCGACCTGACACACTCAGGCTCTGCTCTGGCACATTACAAGACGTGGTTATAGGAAATGTATCACAATCACCTCAGTGTGACTAAAAAACACAGAGACGTTTCTACAACCCGAATACTCCCGTAAGCTTAAAAATCTTCCATCTCATTCTGTCAATTCTCCTAATTCAAAATCTTCTGTGGCTGTACAATTCTGCCTTTTTTTTTTTTTTTTTTTTTTTTTGATTTTTGAGACAGGGTTTCTCTGTAGCTTTTGGTTCCTGTCCTGGAACTAGCTCTTGTAGACCAGGCTGGTCTCGAACTCACAGAGATTCACCTGCCTCTGCCTCCCAAGTGCTGGAATTAAAGGCGTGTTCCACCACCGCCCGGCTTTTTTTAAAATTTCTTTTTCTTTTCTTTTTTTTTTTTTTTTTTGGTTTTTCAAGACAGGGTTTCTCTGTAGCTTTGGTGCCCATCCCAGAACTAGCTCTTGTAGACCAGGCTGGCCTCGAACTCCCAGAGATCCACCTGCCTCTGCCTCCCGAGTGCTGGGATTAAAGGAGTGCGCCACCACCGCCCGGCCAATTCTGCCTATTTTTACGTTCTCATTAAAACACACACATACACACACACACACACACACACACACACAAATTCTTAAAACAAAATGGAAATAAGTAAGCCAAAAACTCACCTGGGATTTGTTCATTTTCTGCTCTGAGTGGAAGAGGGAAGATCTGAGGGGAAAGGAAGAAGGAAGTCAGGAGAGATGTGGCCTGCCCTGCAGTTCCTGGACTCACATGTGGATGCAGGACCATGCAAGGTGTTTTTACCTCAACTGTGGCCCTAACATGTGTCAAGTTTAGATAGTTTTCACTGAATGACTACAAACACCTGTTTCTTATTATCACCCATTTTAAAGAAAAATTAAACAGATGAGAAGATCTTTTTAATTCACCAAATAATAATCTAAAGGAGGGGGAGACGAGCGTGCGGACACGACAAGCTGTCCACTCTCTCCAACGTCTTCAATATAGTGCTTGAAGTTCTAGCAATAGCAATAAGACAACATAAGGGGATCAAGGGGATTCGTATTGGAAAGGAAGAAGTTAAGCTTTCATTATTTGCATATGATATGATAGTATACATAAGCGACCCCAAAAACTCTACCAAAGAACTCCTACAGCTGATAAACACCTTTAGTAATGTGGCAGGATACAAGATCAACTCCAAAAAATCAGTTGCCTTCCTAGACACTAAGGATAAGGAAGCAGAGGGAAATCAGAGAAGTATCACCTTTCACGATAGTCACAAATAGCATAAAATATCTTGGGGTAACTCTGACCAAGGAAGTGAAAGATCTATTTGACAAGAACTTTAAGTCTTTGAAGAAAGAAATTGAAGAGGACACCAGAAAATGGAAGGATCTCCCTTGCTCTTGGATTGGGAGAATCAACATAGTAAAAATGGCAATTCTACCAAAAGCAATCTATAGATTCAATGCAATCCCCATCAAAATTCTTCACAGATCTGGAGAAGACAATAATCAACTTTATATGGAAAAACAAAAAACCCAGGATAGCCAAAACAATCTTATCCAATAAAGGATCGTCTGGAGGCATTACCATCCCTGACCTCAAACTCTATTACAGAGCTACAGTAATGAAAACAGCTTGGTATTGGCATAAAAACAGAGAACTCGACCAATGGAATCGAATAGAAGACCCGGACTTTAACCCACAAACCTATGAACACCTGATTTTCGATAAAGGAGCTAAAAGTATACAATGGAAAAAAGAGAGCATCTTCAACAAATTGTGCTGGCAAAACTGGATGTCAATCTGTAGAAGAATGAAAATAGAATCATATAGATCCATATCTATCACCATGCACAAAACTCAAGTCCAAATGGATTAAAGACCTCAATATCAGTCTGAACACACTGAACCTGATAGAAGAGAGAGTGGGAAGTACTCTACAACACATGGGCACAGGAGACCACTTCCTACGTACAACCCCAGCAGCACAGACATTAAGGGCGTCATTGAATAAATGGGACCTCCTGAGACTGAGAAGCTTCTGTAAAGCAAAGGACACTGTCACTAAGACAAAAAGGCAACCCACTGACTGGGAGAAGATCTTCACCAACCCCGCAACTGACAAAGATCTGATCTCCAAAATATATAAAGAACTCAAGAAACTAGACCGTAAAAGGCTAATCAACCCAATTATAAAATGGGGCACTGAACTGAACAGAGAATTCTCAACAGAAGAAGTTCAAATGGCCAAAAGACACTTAAGGTCATGCTCAACTTCCTTAGTGATCAGGGAAATGCAAATCAAGACAACTTTAAGATACCATCTTACACCTGTCAGAATGGCTAAAATAAAAAACACCAATGATAGCCTTTGCTGGAGAGGTTGTGGAGAAAGGGTTACACTCATCCATTGCTGGTGGGAATGCAAACTTGTGCAACCACTTTGGAAAGCAGTGTGGCGGTTTCTTAGGAAATTCGGAATCAACCTACCCCTGGACCCAGCAATACCTCTCTTGGGAATATACCCAAGAGATGCCCTAACATACAACAAAAGTATATGCTCAACTATGTTCATAGCAGCATTGTTTGTAATAGCCAGAACCTGGAAACAACCTAGATGCCCTTCAGTGGAAGAATGGATGAAGAAAGTAAGGAATATATACATGTTAGAGTACTACTCAGCAGTAAAGAACAATGACTTCTTGAATTTTGCATGCAAATGGACGGAAATAGAAAACACTATCCTGAGTGAGGTAAGCCAGACCCAAAAAGAGGAACATGGGATGTACTCACTCATATTTGGGTTCTAGCCATAAATAAAGGACATTGAGCCTATAATTCGTGATCCTAGAGAAGCTAAATAAGAAGATGAACCCAAAGAAAAACATATAGGCATCCTCCTGAATATTAACCTTCATCAGGCGATGAAAGGAGACAGAGACAGAGACCCACATTGGAGCACCGGACTGAAATTTCAAGGTCCAAATGAGGAGCAGAAGGAGAGAGAGCACGAGCAAGGAACTCAGGACCGCGAGGGGTGCACCCACACACTGAGACAATGGGGATGTTCTATCAGGAACTCACCAAGGCCAGCTGGCCTGGGTCTGAAAAAGCATGGGATAAAACCGGACTTGCTGAACATAATGGACAATGAGGGCTACTGAGAACTCAAGAACAATGACAATGGGTTTTTGTTGCTACTGCATGTACTGGCTTTGTGGGAGCCTAGGCAGTTTGGATGCTCACCTTACTAGACCTGGATGGAGGTGTGTGGTCCTTGGACTTCCCACAGGGCAGGGAACCCTGATTGCTCTTAGGGTTGATGAGGGAGGGGGACTTAATGGGGGAGGGGGAGGGAAATGGGAAGCAGTGGCGGGAAGGAGGCAGAAATCTTTAATAAAGAAATAAAGAAATAAATTTAAAAAAATAATAATCTAAAGGAGGAAATGCCATGGCTTTGTCTGGACTGATAATCAAGGGGAGGAAGGGGAAAATCAGGACATATTGTTTATCTGACACCATTAATCCCTGGAAGTCAGATAATAGAAGAAAATTTGAGAAAAGAGATGGGATTCTTAAAGCAAGATAAAAATTTCAAAGTGTGTCCCAAGTTGCTTCTTGCCAATTCTCTTGATAAGAAACTTTGAATGACAAGTGAGAAATGTACAACCATTTGCATATGACAAATACACAACCATCTGCATCACTAAAAACTTACAAGATATTCTTAGATTTTCGGGCTTAACGTAAAAAATCAAAACAAAACTCTAAAACTGAGTAATTGCAGGATCTATCTACACTGTCTAGTGGACATTTATGGCCAGATAAGCATGGCCCTCAACATCTCCCTTCCTGCCACCTTTGGATTAGTCTGTCAGTGTCTAGAAACAGCCCCTCCATAGTTAACAAGGTAGGACGGGTGCATGGGATGTTCAGGAAGGAGGGTGACAGCAATTCCGGACCTGTGGCTGGTGAACCTTTCACCCCCAAGTGACATTCCCTGTGCAGCCTGGGTGCACCCATCTCTCTTAACTCCAGCTCACCTCTCTCTCCTTAAACTTGTCTCAGACTTTCGGCGGGCACACAGTCTTCCATGGTTTCAGGATATTGTGTCATTACACACAACAAATGAGCGAATATCAAATTCAAAACGGGGATCCCAAGTGTTTGAGGAGCAGAAGGCTAGCTAGGCCGGCTCTTTCCTCTTCCACTCCAAACACTGCGCGCTAGGGACCAGTCCAAAGGCCCGCGGCAAGGGTGGGCTACCTGCGACCCTCACAGGGTATTCCCTGCACAGGAAGTAGTTGCAGCTTTAAAAAAAAGAAAAAAAAGAAGTATTCGTAATAATCACATTGTGCAGAAAAGGAAACCGAGTCCCGAGTGGGTTATCCTGTCCCAGTAATTCATTCACTCGGGACCAGAGTGGTCCATTCGCCCCCACATCCCAGCATCTGGCCCCAGGAGCCAGAGGACAAACGCGTCTCAGCATCACGCTCACGCCTCGCAAGCGCGTAACTCCTCACGTTCCCTCCCTACAACCCTGCACCGGCCCCGCCTGCTGCACAAAATGCGCACGCGCAGCACCGCTAGCGGCCCTAGGTTTGCTCTGCAGAGGTGCAGACCATCTGGACCCCCGCAGCCCGAGACCCGGCGTCCGAATGCACCCCAGACCGGCCCCCCGCGGGTCCCTGTTTGCTGCCGACAGCGGTCCCAAGGCCCCGAGCTCCCAGAACCCTCCGCCCTTGCCGCCATGTAGGGCTCACCCGCTGCTCCCGCAGTGCGCGGAGCCGAAGGCCAAGAAATGTTCCCAGGAGGGACGCAGGGCCGGGTATCGACCAGAGCCCGAATGCAGCCTGCGCATGCGCAGGAGAAGGGGCGGTGCGCCCTTCTGTGCTAGGAGTGGGGTTCCTGTGTCCAGTGTTGGAAGGAGTGTTGCCCTGAGAACAGAGTCAGCTTTTGTCTCCGTTGTAAAATGATGCTATTGATGGCGTCTAGAAACCAGAGTTTCCAGAATTAAAGGCGTTTACAGCATAAACACAAACCTTGCCAGACTCATTTCTCGGGACAGGGCTTTCTGGTACACCATGCCAGCTTCTGCATCTTTATTACTTCTATCTAGAGCCAACATTCTGTCAGTACCCAGGGCATTGGGAATCAAATCAGAATATTTTTACATTCAAAAAGAAGGAGAGATGTGCTTAAATTTATGTTGGAATGTCAACTGGTGTGGTTAAGGTCTTGGACATGTAGAGATTTCATGGATTAACTCATAAATCCGGGCAGGACAGAAACCTCTGTCAACAGCGTAGCTTTTCTGTTATACCTAGAAGGCACAGTCTCACAGCAGACTTCGTGGTCCTCTTGCCCTACAAAATTCTCTGCCAGGTCTTCTGCAGTGTTGCCTGAGCCTTAGGTGCAAGCGTCCTGTTGTATCAGTTGGTGCAAGGAACTTCACCCTCCGTTGCTCTCTGTAATTTGGTAAGTTGTGACCTTCCGTAATGGTCTCCTGCTACTGTAGAAGAAGCCTCTTTGATAAGGGGTGAAGTCTACACTTACTTGTGGGTATAACGATAAGTTTTGGGAGTGCAGCTAGGAATTACACTAATTTAGGGAAGTGGCAGTAGTTGTTCTACAAGGTCCATCCGCTCACCAGTCACGTGCTGTTGTCTGGGTTTACAGTGTCAGGCAGAGTTATTCTCCTGTCATCTCTAGATGAAGAGTTACAAGCAATTAACAACTGCCGAGAGGGGAAATTCCTCTTCCCTGGAAATGAGCCCTCTGTTTATCCAATACCAGTGATCAGCCCAGAATTATATACATGTAGGTAACACTGAAGGGTTTCAGTGTTGTGTTTATATGTTTGTTTATAGGTATAGGTAAAAACAATGGTTAAAGAAGAAAAGGCTGTGCAGGAAGGGGAGCTAGATATGGAAGAGGTAGGAAGCAGGGAGGAGAGTATAGTGATATTTTATTTGTGTTTTTAGAAATAAAGCTTGTCTGAAGATCAGAGTGCAGAGCTAAGTCACTAGAGATCAGGTGACACACCTGGTGTGGTGGCCCACACCTTTAATCCCAAAACTCAAGGCCACCCTGGGTTACACAAGATTGAATCTGTCTAAAAAGAGAAATAGAACTCACACAAAGATGTTCCCAGCACTTGGGAGTCACACACCTTCAATTCCAGTACTAGGGAGGTGGAGACAGGAGTGATATGGCTGGGCAGAGAGAGGTATATCAGGCAGGAGGAGACAAGAGCTATTTTCAGTCTGAGGTTTAGTGGGGGGCATTGCAGTCTGCAGTCACATTGAGGACAGGATCTCCCCTTTGTCTGAGCCTTGATAGAGGGTAAGAGCTCTCTAGTGGCTTGGCTGCTTTGTTTTTCTGATCTTCAGCTTGAACCCCAATGCCTGTCTCTGGGTGTTTATTAGTCGTGCTACAGGAGAGGGAATGGGGCAATCATGTAAAATTTTAATTAAATCAAAAAATTAATTTATGCATATGAAACAAATTTAACTAGAATCCTGGAAAATAATTTAAGCTGAAAGAGCATCTAGTATCCATGTGAGTATTTCTGGAATAAGGAGAGAGACAAGCAACCAATTTGTACCAAATAACACAAAAAGGATAGGCTTCCAATCCCCAGCAAGATCAAGAGTTATGTCATTTTCTGCTACAGAGCCAGGTCAAAGCCCGCCTGGGCTACAGGAAATTCAAATCTTAAGAAATAAGTAACAGATATTTGTAGATTCCACCCATATTGAACTCATGTTAGCAGATGATGCTTCTGAGGAATATTTAATATAAGAAATAGCATGGGAATAATGTTACAAACTAAACTATAGGGTTTATTCAAATTTCCCCTCTTTCCACTGATTTCCTTTTCTTGCTCCAGGAACAAATCCAGACTACCAGAAGTCCCTGAAGTCGGTCATCAAGTCTACTTAGTCTCTGCCAGTTTATACTGGTTTCTTGGTCTTGTCTTCCATAGCCTTGATATGCTTGAGAGGAAATATTTCATTGCTCATCTTTGTGTGCCCGATGTCACTTACATTAGTATGGACCTGTGTATTTGTTCTGCTCTCAGTTATTATTCTACCTTTCTCCTTACCCTTCCTCCCTTTAGGCCGGTTTGTTCTATGCACTATCATTCTACCTTTCCCAGAATTCCAAATAAATGCAATTAGCTAGCTTCTGAATTTGACTTTTATTATATACCAAACTTTGTGTTTTAGGTCAGGGTCTTTACCTCTTACACTTTTTATTTCATAATATGATCCAACAATAGTTTGTTAATTCTGACCCTCAGTATTCGAATGCTAGACACTGGGAGCTCTTAGATATATAATATAGCCCTATTACTTTTAAGAAACTTTTCCTGACTTTTCGATACCACAAGATGGTACAGACTCAACCTGAATTTTCACTACACATAGGCCTAGAACTAAGCATTTCTCAAAGACCTATTATTAGAGATTTTGAGATCTTAGCTCTCTAACTGCACTCAGTGCTCTGAGGCAGAAATTTACCTAAATGTCTCACCAGATAGAGGTAAGAAATATGTATTTACAGGCTGGAGAGATGGCTCAGAGTTTAAGAGCACAGGCTGCTTCCAGAGGTCCTGAGTTCAATTACCAGCAATCACGTGGTGGCTCACAGCCATCTGTAATGAGGTCAGGTGTTCTCTTCTGGCCTGCAGGCATGCAGGCAGGCAGAACACTGTATGCATAATAAATACATAAATCTTAAAAAAATAAAGAAATATGTGTTTACTAACCCAAAATAGACATCTGTGTGTGGGTTACAACACAGTATTGGGGAATCGTGAGATATTTAGCAGCAACAACAAAAAAATGTTTATTGATGTGCAGTGAGCAAAGGTTCATTCAAGGTTCCCTGGAAACCCTGCCCATCCTCTGTCAATCAAACCTCATCTGTGCCCTTGGAGGAAGGTTGCAACCACCATAGCCAGCAGACTAGCAATCCATGGGAGGCAAGAAAGCAGTTCAGTTCAACATGACTAAGTAGCTGGTGTTGGTTCAAACTCTCTGGCTGGGATGAGGTTAATTTAGACTAACACACATACTTACATTATTTCAATGTTCACGGTGTATCCAGAGAGGGACCCCTCTTTTCTTTTAGGGGGCACTTTCTGAACCACTGTGGAAATTCCCAGTTAAGGACCCATTCCCTGTCTAGTCTCTCAGTCGTACCCTTCTATACACATGGGCCCCTGGCAGCAACAAGCCTACTCCTGTAGAATTGGTTAGAGGTGTGTTTTCTGGTACCTTCTGTGTGATTAACATGGTGGCTGACCAGATCTTACCAATATCTTTTTTTTTGGTATGGCAAGTGCTTCATGAAGAACCATAAATGTAGAATCATCATTATGGATGGAATTTATAGAAGATCTGTATTGCTTGGTCCAAAAAGTATTAAAAGAATTGGAGCTTTTGTGGTTGAAAGAACTGCAAAGCATCACCTGGAGTTAGAACTGTTGAGCACTAGAAGAAATAAACTTGACACGTAGGTTAAAAACGCAGGAACCAAGTGGAAGAAACAGATGGATGGGTGCGAGTGGTCCCTGAGAGGAAAGTAACCAGGCAAGATGGCCAGCCACTTCCTTCAAATCCCATGAACTAAATCTTCTTTTTGTTCCTTGTTCTCAAAAAAATCACTGGCATGCTTGAATTTTTAGAGATTTTGTTGTGTTTGTGAAGACTTGTATAAAGACAAGATGTATAAGACAACATGTCTTTCTTTGTTACCCCTCCCACTTGAGCTGTGCTCAGTAAAACTAGGGTCCAATAGCTCTAGACTATGATTATTGCATGTTAATTTTATATTCCTGTATTATCAAAAGCCTGTGACTTGGTGTAGTTAGTTGTGAGTTCTATAGATAGTTTCTGGGTAGTAAAAATAGAATTTGTAAGACCCTCCCCTAACTCTTATACCTATGGTGAGAGTAAGGCCTGGAACCTAACAATTTACTTTGGATCAGAGAGATATATTAAGGTAGGGGTATTCACTTCTGATCAAATGTGACTTTTGGAAGGGTATAAGCAGAGTATGTAGTTCTGATCAGTTGATTGGGAGGCAAAGCTAGGCTTGCCAAGGTTATATAAGCAAAGTTTGTGTGGTCATTGGGATCCAAGAGGTTAGTAGTGAGGGAAAGAGTGAGCTTTGGAATGGTTGCGACAGTGCATATACAAGACGGAGGTCATGGACATGCTTGTTAGTGGTATAAAGCACTGTGCACGAAAGGAGAGTATAGGCAGGGGCCGGGGTGAGAGATGAGGTTCTGGGGTGGCCTTTGGGACTGAGGAGGAGGGATAAGGTAGAGGCTGAGGGAGAGGAAGAAGGCAGTGCTAAGAAGACTAAATGGTCAGGAGTGTGAGGGAGGAAAGGCAGGGTTAAGAGATCTGGTTCAGAGGGAGTTTGGAGGCCAATGACGAGCGATTCGGTGGAAGAGGGGGTGTGATGCAGAGAAAGGAAGCCGCAGGTGAAGCTTGATGGGGGGACGGGGAGCTCATCTGCCAGATCAGGATCTGAGAAAGAGTCCAGGAGATTAGGCTTAAGAATTCAAGCTAGGTTGATCCCAAAATTCCCGAGAAACCGCCACACTGTTTCCCTGGACCCAGCAATACCACTCTTGGGAATATACCCAAGAGATGCCCTATCATACAACAAAAGTATATGCTCAACTATGTTCATAGCAGCATTGTTTGTAATAGCCAGAACCTGGAAACAACCTAGATGCCCTTCAATGGAAGAATGGATGAAGAAAGTATGGAATATATACATATTAGAGTACTACTCAGCAGTAAAGAAAAATGACTTCTTGAATTTTGCATGCAAATGGACAGAAATAGAAAACACTATCCTGAGTGAGGTGAGCCAGACCCAAAAAGAGGAACAGGGGATGTACTCACTCATATTTGGGTTCTAGCCATAAATAAAGGACATTGAGCCTATAATACGTGATCCTAGAGAAGCTAAATAAGAAGGTGAACCCAAAGAAAAACATATAGGCATCCTCCTGAATATTAACCTTCATCAGGCGATGAAAGGAGACAGAGACAGAGACCCACATTGGAGCATCGGACTGAAATTTCAAGGTCCAAATCAGGAGCAGAAGGAGGGAGAGCACGAGCAAGGAACTCAGGACCGCGAGGGGTGCACCCACACACTGAGACAATGGGGATGTTCTATCAGGAACTCACCAAGGCCAGCTGGCCTGGGTCTGAAAAAGCATGGGATAAAACCGGACTTGCTGAACATAATGGACAATGAGGACTACTGAGAACTCAAGAACAATGGCAATGGGTTTTTGATCCTCCTGCACGTACTGGCTTTGTGGGAGCCTAGGCAGTTTGGATGCTCACCTTACTAGACCTGGATGGAGGTGGGTGGTCCTTGGACTTCCCACAGGGCAGGGAACCCTGATTGCTCTTAGGGATGACAGGGAAGGGGACTTGATGGGGGAGGGGGAGGGAAATGGGAGGCGGTGGCGGGGAGGAAAGGGAAGGAACAGGCGTGCAGATAAACGAGGCCTGGAGCTAGAGAACCTCTAACCTCTTACCATTGCCTTGGAGGTCCCACAAGATGGCAGGGTTGAATGTACCAAATTCATGCCATGAGTTTTGGTTGTTGAGGGCAAATTGGGGCCAGATCTTAATAGAAATTCAGTTGAGGCAGGGGACTTCACTATTCCATTGAGCTCAAATTGATTGTTTTTTTTGTTTGTTGTAACCACATCTCATTGTGTAGATCTGGCTGTCCTGGGAGTCATGATGTAGGCATCATACCCTACTTGTTTGTATTTTTAATTAGATTTTTTATGTGTATGAGTGTTTTGCCTGCATGTATGTGCAAAATGTGTATTCCTGGTGCCTGTGGAGGACGTTAGATCTCCTGGAACTGGAGTTACAGATGGTTGTGATCCACCATGTGGGTTCAGGGAACTGAATCCGGGTCCTCTGGAAGAGGGGCAAGCGCTCTTGAACACTGAGCCATCTCTCCAACCTCTCGTTTGAAAGTTTTTAGGAGGCAGGTTGTCTTAGTTTTCTAGCAGTGTTGACAAAACCCCATGACCAGAGACGTTCACTTTCTTTATAGAAAAAAAAAGGTTTAATTGGGTGCACAATTCCAGGGTGTTAGAGTCCACGAGGAGCAAAGGCGAGGCGACAGGAACAGCCGATCCACAAGTAGGAGGCAGGGAGACACAATGGGAATGGCGCCAGCCTTTAGAAACCTCAAAGCCCACCCTCAGTAACACATCTCCTCCCGCAAGGTCTTGCTACATGTTGAATCTTTTAGATAAAATCTACTGTCGGGTTTTATTTTTATTGTTTGAAAATTTGATACGTGTATACAACATAACTTTATCATATAACCCCACTCCCTTCCTCCAACTCTCTCTGCCTCCTTCCAATACATCTCCCTCCCAACTTCTTAATTACTTTAGACAATGATCTGCTGAATCTAATTAGTGCCGCCCATGTGCAGATGGGCATGGGGACATCCCCTAGGACATGGGCAACCTACCAGTGACTACTCCCAATATTTTCTCTTCCCAATATTTACTTTAAAATTCTGGACATTGCGGGGGGTATTTTTGCTCTACAATTTCAAGATCTAGATAAACGCAGGGGTGATAATCTAACTTGAACAATATTGCTTTTCATTCATGAGGGTACAGTTGGGCAAGCTCTTCTTATAAATCAGAATCGACAGTTGGCACAAATGCTAATAAACTCCTGAGTGCCAGATATCCCAGACCATCCCTGGAAAGCCACAGACTAGCCATGGCATAGATGCTGGCAAACTCCTGAGTGCCAAAGATACCCCAGACCACCCTTGTAAAGCAAGAGACTACCCATGGCTTAAATGCTGGCAAACTCCTGGGGGCCACAGTTACCCCAGACCACCCCTGTAAAGTGAGAGACTAGCCATCCAACAATAACGTGATTCACAGTTTCCTTCATGTTTCACTTCTACATACTCAAAACTTAAGTTTAAATTCATTTCTTATTTCTTTGTGCATAAACTGAGCTATTTCTTCCATAAGCCCTGGCACTGGCTAGAGTCTGTCATTTGGCTGGCTTCATCCAACCAGTGGCAGGCTGAGTTGACTAGGCTAAGAAATCTCTCACACACACACACACACACACAAATACTAATAAATAACATAGATGCCATGTTTTATGAGCTAGTTAGAAAATGATAAATGATATTAGAAAAACTAGCCATTGCCTTGGAAGAAAATAAATGAATGTCAAGGGAAAAGAACAATTGAAAATTTAGTTTGATTTAATTGACACAATGTTTATTTCATATATTTGTTACATTTCATCAGGAAATTGTGTTAATGTAACAATTCAGTAAGTAAAAAAAAATCACATTTCTTTGGGAAAAATACTTCTAAGCCTAGGCTTTTTCCACATATAAATACAATGCACGAAATAAATATACTACACAGAAGTCACCCACCCATATATACTGCTGCATCATGTTTAATAAACAGAACATGTATAAGAGTGGGCTCAGGACCCGCTGCAGGGTGTGCAGCCCGGAGTAACAGGAACCTGTGTGGTAAAGTGCTGAGTCATCTTAGGCGCTATTAGCCATGTGGTCTGCCTCTATTACTCAGCTCCGCCAGCAGTGTGAGGGCGGCCACAGGCAGAGGGTAAGCAAACGAGTTTGGATTAGTGTTTTCAAAGTGCTTCATTTAGAGACACTGGCATTTTGTTTCGTGTCACCTTCATGTGTCAAAAACCATTTCATTCTTGCAGTAATTGAGTAATAAAAACGTAATCTCAGCTTAGAGGCTATAAGAATGGGCTGTGGATCTGGCAGATGGACCATTGTTCATGGATCTGCTCCTGAGCCACCATGGGTAGACACACAGCCAAATCAAATCAAGGCACTATCAGCAACAAGGTGGGAGATAGGTGGTGGGCGGCCGACCTTCCAATGTATGATTCCGGATATACAAATTAATGACAATATTACTGAATGTCGAGTTTTTACGTTTACGGACACTGTTCTGAGTGCTTTAAGATGCCAACCTATTTCAACCTCAAGGCAATTTTAGGATGCCACTGCCGTTGCTCTCACAGGAAGTGAAGCTGAGACACAGTGAAGTTGCATGGCATGGCCATGCTGGGGTCTGGGTCAAGGTAGTAGGAGCCTAGAATCTCAGTTCTAGCCACTGGCCATGTTGCCTCCGCTACCCAGAAAGAGAAGAAAAAACAATGAGGTATTTTTCATACAAAATACAAACACAGATACCACCGCTCCACAACATCTACAGTAAGAAAAGTTCAGACTGCTACAGCTGCGTCTCCAACCCAAAGTTTAGCAGATCACCATATAGCTGGAAAAATCACAAAGGCATTTAAGTGTCTTCTGAAGGGTCCACTTAGTAACAATGTCTGAACCCATTTGTAAGTGCCGGGAAGTAGATGAAAAGATACACTATGTGTTTAAAGTACACACCAACGGAGGTTCCAGAGACAACACTGTCAATGGAGATCACTGCTGACGTGCAAGTGTTCGCGCACATTCTAGCTACTGAGCTTAGGCACAATAACCGACGAGTCCCACGGGCAAGTTACACACGTACAAATGTGTTTTGTAGATACCCACATACACACCTACATTCTACATTTCAAAAATACATCAGTTTAGTGGTGTTTCCTGATTATTTTAGCTCTCTAAACAGTTTGATATGTGTGGTATTTGTTGGTTTCTGGTTTTGTTGTTTGTTTCTTTAGGAAGGAAAATCAGTCTTGGAACTGGCAACGTGATTCACAGCGTGACTGCTGCCTTCAGGATAAATTCCTTTCATTTTTCTTAAAAATATTTCAAATACTGAAAATGCCTACCTAGCTATGATCAAAGTATTAATATAACTAACACTCAGTGATGGATGTGTTCCTGCTAAGGCTTCCATATCTGCTGCAATCTGTGCACTAATCCCCCTTGATCTTTTTAAGTGCAACTGTGTGAGAGACTCTTGAGGGCTCGGACACCCATGGGAGGTCCTCACTGTATACTTGGGATGTGTAGTGCCTGACGCTAGGACAGAACTTCAGGACACTCACTTACTTGATTTCTGCCCCATTTTATCTCTCATGTCTTACAGTTTCTGTCACCTGATGTCTATAAAAATCGGCCGTATTGTAAAGGTCTTCCTAATAATACCACAGAATTTCCTTCTATACACGTGCTGATAATTCTATACGGAAAAGATAATCATGGCTGACATATCTTTCCTCGTTACTTAGACGGTTCTCCTTCTGTGTGGATTACATCAGAAGGATGAACTACGGCAGGAACCTGGAACTCAGGCTACTTGGAAGTTTTCCCTTTCTTGGCATGTGTCTTCTGATGTGTGGTGAGTTGTGACCTCTGGATAAAGTTTTCCCCACACTCCTGGCACTCATAGGGCTTCTCCCCTGTGTGCTTCCTCTGGTGTATGACAAAATGTGACTTCTGAGAAAAGGACTTCCCACATATGTCACACTCATAGGGCTTCTCTCCCGTGTGAGTCCTCTCGTGTAGTCTGAGGACTGAGTTTACAGAGAAGGACTTGCCACACTCCGTACACTCGTAGGGCTTCTCCCCGCTGTGTTTCCTCTCGTGTTTGGTGAGGTCTGACTTATAGTAAAAGGTTTTCCCACACTTACTGCATTCAAAGGGCTTCTCCCCAGTGTGGGTTCGCTGGTGCACAGTGAGGGCTGACTTCTGGTAGAAGCAGTTGCCACATTCCTTACACTTGTAGGGCTTCTCGCCTGTGTGCGTTCTCTGGTGTGTTTTGAGGTGTGAATTCCTCGAGAAGAGTTTCCCGCACTCCTTACATTTATAGGGTTTCTCCCCTGTGTGGGTCCTCTGATGGACTGTGAGGTGTGACTTTTGGGAAAAGAACTTCCCACACTCCTTACACTCAAAAGGTTTCTCCCCTGTGTGTGTCTTTTGGTGCACCAGGAGGTATGCCTTCACATAGAAGAACTTCCCACACTCCTTACACTCAAAGGGTTTCTCCCCGGTGTGTGTTTTCTGATGTTCCATGAGGTGTGGCTTCTGGTAGAATGATTTCTCACACTGGCTACATTCATAGGGTTTCTCCCCTGCATGGATTCTCAGGTGTCGAGTGAGGGATGATAAGTGGTAGAAGATTTTGTTACATTCTTTACACGCGTAGGTTTTCTCTCGGGTGTGAACTTTCTGATGCACCGTGAGCTCTTCATTTGTATAGAAAGACTGCCCACATTTCTCACACTTATAGGACTTCTTGGTGTGTGTTTCCTGGTGCGCGGCGAGGGAAGACTTCTGGCAGAAGGACTTTCCGCATTCGCCGCAGTCGTAGCTTTCGTGCTGGGTGGCAGTTTTCCGACGTCGGTTCAGTTCTCCTTTCCTAGAGGGAAAGTTCCCAGTTTGTTAATAGGACTTTCAAAGCTTTATTGGTGCTGTGCATCTCAATAACTTTGATGATGACTTCACTAATCCTGTTTGTCAGGTTCCTGGGGCTTCTCCACTGTGAACACTGACTTAACACTGTACAGAATGAGGCTTCTCCTGAAGTCTCGGGGTTTCCTAATGGCCACACTGTACTGTAAGTCTCCCTTAGTGCATAGTTCAGAAAAAGGAAAAGATAACTACAGAGTTTGGCTCTCTTGGTCCTAAACCACACCCCTCAGGAAGGCATGCCTGTTTGGGTCATAATCTTTTGGATTCACTCCAATGCCTGTTTAATGACATTTCATTAATCAACAATCTCTCTCCCATTCCCAGCATTCCAAACAAGACTATTCTTCCTCACAAAGCTTCTATCCTACACATTAATTCTTGAACTTGCCTTGCATTTCCAGCCTGATGTTCCTGGTGTTTGGCTCTGTCAGCAGCATTCCCTCGTTTGTCTACAAAGGAATCAAGATTTTAACACACCATTATGGTCAAAGGTTGATTTTTAGTCCTCAGGCAAGTATGTCAAGATGAAAGCACTCTTAAATGAAATTTTCCTCTAAACCATTGGTGACAGTTTTCCTTTTTTGTTATTCTAGAGGGTCGGGGTGGGGGGATGTCATCTAGATCTATGCTAGTGACTAACAGCAAGACTACCCACCATGCTGCTCAGAATGGCATTGAGCTTAAATTTTATGAATTTTGGATTTCTGGAATTTTCCATTTAATATCTCCAGATTGCAGTAGACCAGGGATAACAGAAACCACAAAGGAAAATTCAAGTGGACCGGCATCACTGTAATCAGCAGACCGCAGAGCTGTATCAGATTTCTTCACGTGTCCAGAGCAATCTGGAGACCAACAATAAAGTGAATTTCTCAGAACACCAATCTCCTCATGTGCTGAGGAATATCGCTGTTTTCTAGACTTTTGCTTTCCACACAGTTGGCTGCAGGATCCCGAGTGGCTGCAGCAGGCAGCTGGCCCTGAGACCATGCTGCAGGTCTTTCCGTGGAGAGAAGAAAAATTGGTGTGTTGTGGGATTCAAACATATGTAGACAATATCTTCAATCATTTCTAGAACTATAGAAAACTTAGGGAGATTCCTGAGAAACTGTTTCTAAAGGAAATCTTGACAAATATTTCAAAGGGTCACATGCAACATGAATTTTTTCAAACGTACCAGCACGGTTCCGATTTGGAAGTTCTCTTTCTAATACCCACGGCTCTTTTCCTTTCCTCAACTTGGAGATCACACTCGGTCTAATCACACGGTAACCTATTAAAGAGAAAGGAGATGACATAGTTTCCTTGGAAGTGAGGTACAGTTTCAGACAAGTAGTGAGGATCTCGCTTGTGCTTCCCACACTTATTCTTTCTTCCTTTCTTTTCCTTCCTTCCTTCCTTCCTTCCTTCCTTCCTTCCTTCCTTCCTTCCTTCCTTCCTTCCTTCCTTTCTTCCTTCCTTCCTTTCTCTTCCTTCCTTCCTTCCTTCCTTTCTCTTCCTTCCTTCCTTCCTTCCTTTTTTCTTTCTTTCTTTCTTTCTTTCTTTCTTTCTTTCTTTTTGGGGGGGTGCAGGCTTTTGAAGACAGGGTTTCTCAGAAGCTTTAGAGCCCGTCCTGCAACTAGCTCTTGTAGTAGACCAGACTGGCCTTGAACTTACAGAGATCCACCTGCTTCCGCCAGTCGAATGCTGGGATTAAAGGCGTGTGTCACCACCACCCAGCCACAAATTTCTTCTCTAAATGAAGTGGCAGAAACACACATATTTTCTCAGCTATTCCCAAACAGATTAACTATGAATCGTGAAACAAAGTATCACTTGACTTACAGAGACTTTAGGTGGTCCAGCCAACGGGAGAGGAAATGGAAACAACTGTAGTTATAGATGAGGAAATTTTCTCACCCACAGAGACCAGGTGACGGTAGTTCTCCAGCATCACGTTCTTGTAAAGCGACTTCTGAGCAGGGGTCAGTAATTTCCATTCTGCCTTGGTGAATTCCACAGTAACATCCCTTAATGTCACGGGTCCCTGAAACAACAATTCCAGTTCAGTCTGAAGTGACCGGGGAGGAAGACACAAGGTTGGGAGGTAGGCCAACAGCAGAGCACTGGCTTAGCGTTTGCGAGGCCCTGAGTTCAACCCCAGGACAAGAGAAATAAAGACAAGGCTAGTGTATTAAACTAGCGCTGAGTGGCCTCGTCACAGTCACCCTGGATAGCAATTACACATTTTGTCAAGGAATTTCTCTTTTGACAAGAGGCAAAGATAATAGATCCCTAATGTCCGTATTGTAGCAGATCTACGGCAGACGTATGTTCAGGACACAAGGCGTTCAGATGGTGACAGCTATCTGCTGTGTAATAGCTGTTAGATTTTATAAGGTGGTCAAACCATCCAATACAAACTAGAAAGAAAGGGTTCATAAGCAGCAATGAGATGAAGCGTGAGGAACAACAACTATAGGAAAATGGAAGCCACAGAGTGAGAGCTGGCTGTAGAACCGAGTCGACTCACTTAAGAAGTCAGGGAAGAGGACACAGCCAACAGAGCATGTTTTGCACATAATGTAACAGAACTCATGTCACATGTATTTACATCTGTTCATGAACTTTCCCAGGGGAGACACAGATATCCCCTCGCCACAGACAGGACACCAATGACAGACCAAAATACAATTCTATCGAAGTCCAAGTTGGTGAATCAAAGGGTTTACATCACTTTTCAAACTTAAGCTTATTTACATAAGAGGAAAATGTGAGCAGATATTCCTCCATTTTACATCATGTGGAGCACCTTAGACATTTTGGTGATGCTTGCCCACTTTGCAGATACAAATGCAGACAACGGGAACCACTGGTGAGACAGAGAGTGCGGTAGTTATAGGAGTAGATCAGTCAGCTACAGAGAAACTAAACAAATGGGGCACGACAGTGATGTGGGCAGTGCGCACAGCATCGCAGACACAGTGAAACCAAGAAGTATAATACAGCTTTTGTGTGCAGGGGTAGGTACGTGTGCATATGTACGTGCAAGCATGGGGGCCAGAGGCTGAGACTGTGTCTCTTGCTCTATGATCCTCCCTGCAGTAGTTTGAAGGAGAATGCCCCAGAGGCTCTGGCATTTGAACACTTGGTCCCTGATGGAGGTGGGTCATCTTTTTATCTGTTGTTTCATTGGTTAAGTAATAAAGAAACTGCCTTGGCCCCTTTAATAGGCCAAACCTTAGGTGGGTGGAGTAAACAGAAGAGAAGGCTGGGAGAAAGAAGCCGAGTCAGGAGTCGCCATGATTCTCCCACTCCAGACAGACGCAGGTTAAGATCTTTCCTGGTAAGCCAGCTCGTGGTACTACACAGAATATTAGAAATGGGTTAGATCAATATGTAAGAGCTAGCCAATAAGAGGATAGAGCTAATGGGCCAGACAGTGATTAAAAAAATAGTTTCCGTGTAATTATTTCGGGGCCCCGCCGCTCATATTACAACAGGTCCCCAGTTGGTGTACTGATCAGGGAGGTCTAGGAGGTGAGGCCTTGCTGGAGGAGGTGTGTCACTGGGATTAGGCTTCAAGGATCATGTGCACGTGTGTCCATCTTGTTTTTGTTTTACTTTGGGTTTTTGTTTTCTGTGAGACAGGGTTTCTCACATGGCCTGAATTTCACCAAATGTGGTGCTGCTCGGGGAGGTTTCGGTGGTGTGACGGTGGTGTGGTCCTCCTAAAGGAAGCATAGCTTCACCTATTTCCAGTTCATGCTCTGTTTCATGCTTGTGTTTGAGGCTGGAGCCCTCAGCATCCTGCTCCAGCCTATGTATGCTGTTTGCTTACATGCTTCCCCACCATCGTGGACTCTTGCTCCTCTGTAGCCATAAGCCCAAGTAAACTCTTTATTCCACGGGTTGCTTTTGGTCATAGTGTTGTATCACAGCAACAGAAACATTATCGACACATCCAGCTTTCTACATGGGTACAAGGCATCAATTCAAGTCCTCAGAGCTACCTGGCAAGTGCTTTACCAACTAAACTATCTTCCTGGCTTCTAGGAATTTATTTTATTCATGATCAAATCACAATAAAAGTTGATTTTATTATGATGTGGTATGAGAATATAGCTCAAGCGTTGGTTCAAAAGTCTATCCTTCTGTTAGAAAAGTAAGTTATATATTCCTAAAAATACATGGGAAGGTGGTCCTGAAGTGTATAAGAAAGCAAACTGAGCAAGCCAGTAAGTTGGGTTCTCCTATGGCCTCTGCTTCAGTTTCAGCCTCTAAGTTCCTGCTTGAGTTCCTGAGCTGACTTCCCTCAATGCTGGACTGTGTCTTGGAAGTACACCAAATAAATCCTTTCCTCCTTGAGTTTGTTTTGGTCAGTGTTTTTAGCACAGCACTAGAAAACAAGCTAAGGTATTAGCTTACAGAGTTTATACATTTACATGTGAGTGTGAGTGTGGGTGTAGGCTGGGAAGCTGGGGAGAGAAGGTGTTCAGGAGGGGAGACTAGGACACACACCCTGAGAGCAGAAAGGAAGCTATGGGGTAGGACGGAGGGGTGCAAGGCAGGATGTCATCGGGAATGGGGAGAACAATGAGTTGTGGGATCAACCTAACAATTTTTGCTTGAAAATGACAAAAATGAAACCTAATACTGAATATACGTTTCAAAAATTTAAAAACAAGTGACACAGAATTCACTAGAGAAGATCAGCCTCAGATCTGAGCAGCCCCAAACAGAATCTGTAAAGCTGACAGCATCCTAGGACAACTCTGACTCAGCGCTCTAGTGTCCGTGGAAGGCATTACCTGTGACTACTAACTCAAAAAGAGAAGCGGGACCATCATCTCAGAAGATCCCCGCCCTCAGGAGGCAGAGGCTGGCGGATCTCTGTGAGTTCCAGGCCAGCCTGGCCCACAGAGTGAGTTCCAGGCCAGCCAGGACTACACAGAGAAACCCTGTCTTCAAAACAAATAAACATGTTCATCATGAAAAACAGAAACTGTAAAAACTATGAGGTGGTGGTGCCAAGGTTTGGCTTATAAGTGTCCTTCGAAAGTCCGTAGGTTTCGAGGCTTGTTGGGAAGCTGACAGAATCCTTAGAGAGCCTAGACAGACATGGTCAGGTCCCTGGGTGTGTGTCACTGAAGAGCACTGTAGAGCCCTGGTCCCTTAGTCATAGTTATAAGAAGTTTTTCCCCGTTACCCCATGACTCCTACCATGATGTGGTGGTTTGTGACAGGCATAAATAAACCCAACTGAGCCAACTGACCACAGACTAGCACTTCTGAAGCCAAGAGCCGAAACAACCCATTTTTCCCTCTAAGATGACAGGGTATTTGTTATCGTGACAGCAAACTGACGCAGAGGGGACTTCCTTAGTTTGACCAAAGATGTTGCTATATGACCTGCACTTAGTGAGATACTCATGAATGACTAAAGCCTTCCCCTGAAGGGGGACAAACCAGTAAGTCTGCTCTCAGCATTCCTATTCCAGCAGCAGCCTAGACAGGAATCATAGCCAGTGCTAAAAATAACAGAAAATATAAAGATTACAAAAGGATAAATAAAACTATTTCTCTTTGTAGATAATTTTCATTTCTGTGGACAACATCACAGAATCATCAAAACACTTTCTATGATTAATTATTGAGTTAACTAAGGTCGATATTGTTTAAGTATGTATTTCTATGAATACAACCACTAGATACTTAAGTGTTAATCCAACTAAATATGTGCATGGCCTATATAAAGAAAATCATATAACAATGAAGAAAAAGCTCAAAGGCCTGAGCTCAGAAGACTACTGTGTCAATCTTAGACCAATCAGTATATTTAATGCAGTTCCAATCCAATTTTTACAAGGTATTTTATAATTATCAAACTAATTCGAAAATGTGGTTTTGCCAGCACAGAGGACGTGAGGCTGACCAATACCTGTAAGTTTGAGGCAAACTCAGTTTATGTTATATTGAAAGCCTTTTTCAAAAAACATGAACTTGCTAAAAATTGAATTTATATTTCCCAAATGACCAAACATGTTGGACATTTTTTCACATATATACTAGCCATTTGTATTTCTCTATTTGTAAGCAAATTTTGTGTATTTATTAAATTATTTATTCTACTGTGTTCAAGTTTTTGGGTCTTTATATATTCTAGATATTAATCCTTGTTAGATGAAAAGCTGACAGAGATTTTCTCCCATTATGCAGGCCGTGACTTCAGTCTGGTAATCGCTGTCCTTTGCTGTGCAGAAATCTTTAGCTCAGTGTGATACATTTCTCAATTTTTGAAACTCTTTCCTGAGCTACTGGAGTCCTGCCCAGGAAATCATTATCTATGATTGTATTTGGAAGTGTTTCTTGTTTTCCTCCAGCCTTTTCAAAGTTTTAGTCTTACATTAAGTGGGGGAAAGAAGACATGGTGATTGGAGAAAGGTTATCACAGAGTAGGAAGAGGGTACGTGGGGTGGGGGGACTGACAATTGCTGCTGTGAGAAATAACCTCAACCCATAATTTAAAACTTTATACAAAATTAACTAGAGATGGAGCAGAACAAAATAATGTAAATCTAGGAGCTGGAGAGAGGGTTAAGGGCACTGGCTGCTCTCCCAGAGGTCCTGAGTTCAATTCCCAGCACCCACATTACAGCTCACAACAATCCATAACTTGAGTCCATGGGATCCTATGCCCTCTTCTGGTGTGCAGACATACATGCAGATAAAACACCCATATACAATAAAGTAAATAAACAAATCTTTTAAAAATGTACATCTATACTTTTTTCATTTTGAATGTTGTTTAGTAACTTAAATATAAATATATTTAACTAAACTTGCACGGAAATTTGTTTCAGTCGGGTGGGAGATACTTGTTGAGTTGGTGTGGACTCCAAAAAAGAGGTAGATGGACTTTTTTTTTTTTTTTTTTTTTTTCGAGACAGGGTTTCTCCGTAGCTTTTTTGGTTCCTGTCCTGGAACTAGCTTTTGTAGACAAGACTGGCCTCGAACTCACAGAGATCTGCCTGCCTCTGCCTCCCGGGTGCTTGGATTAAAGGCGTGCACCACTACCGCCTGGCACTTTCTTTTTTTTTTAACCTAAGCTTTAAATACTGAAGTTACAGATTAACAAAAAAAAAATCAGTGATAATTTATAGAGTCTTTGCTATGTTATGTATCTTTGTATGTAATTAGTATGTTAAAATTTAATCCCTAATGTGATAGAATGCCAAGATAAGGCCATTGGGAACTCAGGAGCTATGATGGCACAGCCCTCATGGGTGTGACCGAGGATCTTATTAAACAGGGAGGGGTAAAGCTCATTTTCTTCTGCTCTACCCACGGGAGGACACAGCTGCCAGAAAAGATACACCATCTCCTGCAGATCTGCTGCACCCCATTCTGAAATTCTTGGTTGCCGAAACAGTAAGGAAGTCATTGTTCTGTGTAAGTTAGCCTGTTTCAGGTCTTTCCTTATAACATCACAAACAGACCTAAGACAGTTCTTATACGTGGATTACTCAGTTTGGTCCCCCAGGCAAGATGTTTCTGAAACATGGTAAAGTTTCCAAAACTAAGAAACATTTAACTCACTAAATTCCATTTGACCTTAATGCCCTCAGCCCTAGTACATCAAAAAGGAGCGGGATTATGGTGGCTAAAACAATTTTGAGAAGAAAAAATCCAAGCTATCTACTTTCAAGTTTTAAGCTTGTCACATCTATGGCAGTCTTTCCTTGATTTTCAGTTGAATGTTTACTTAGTTTTGGAATGTTGTAGACGAACAAGTGCCGTGTGAGCCCTGGATTACTGCCATGGCCCCATTCTTGACTTTGATAACAACTCTAACGAGCACTAATCAGAACTGCATTAGTTATATGGCTGTGATAGAATATCTTAAGAAAATGCCCAAAGAAGTACGAGTTTCCTGTGGCTCCAAGTTTGAGGGTGCACAGTCCGTCATGGAGGCAAGGCCACAGCAGCAGGGCCTGAGCAGCTGCCTACCTACACAGTCTGCAGTCCAGAAGCGCAGGCTAGTGAAAGCCCACCTTCACCCCGTTTTCATCCTGCCCAGGGCTGCAGCCCGTGGGGCGGTACCACTCACACCTAGTGTTTGTCTCTCTGCTGTCATTAGCCTGATCTTAAAGTCCTTCACAAACGTGAGTGGGGGCATGTTTCCATTGTAGTTATAAATCCCACCACGTGGACAATATGAAACACCACAACTTCACTGCTTGTGAACTTGAGAGTCACACACATCATTTTAAATGATATAAACCATCCATACCTCATGATCTTAGAATGAAAAATGCATCCAGTCCACCTTCAAAAGTCCCTATAGTCTTTAACAGTCCTAACAATATTTAAGTTCAAAGTCTCCCCCGAGACTCAAGCTATGGGTCCTTACAACACTAAAAACGAGGTCATACTTCCAACATACAATGGTACAGGGTGAACATTCCTATTCCAAAATGTAGGGAGAAAATATATCAAGGAAAGCAGATGGAAGCAAGACAGAAACCTAGCAGGAAAAACACCAAATCCTTCAGCTCCATGTCCAGGATATAGGATGCACAATGGACTCTCTCGGGTTCCCAAAGACATGGGTAGCCCTGCCCTTCAGCTCTGCTGCCTGCGGTACATATAAACTCTCTTTTGAGTTGGCTCCAATATAGACTTACCCTTTTTCTCAGGAGACATCCCACAGCTCTAGCATCCCCAACATCTTGGGTCTCCATTACAACTTGGGCATCATCTTCATAGCCTCACGGGTTCAGAGAAGAATTCCCCTTTCATCACAGTATTACAGGGGACCCGCGGTGCACTGGGGATGGGCACTCATTCAATGTTACAGGGGACCCGCGGTGCACTGGGGATGGGCACTCATTCAATGTTACAGGGGACACGCGGTGCACTGGGGATGGGCACTCATTCAATGTTACAGGGGACACGCGGTGCACTGGGGATGGGCACTCATTCAATGTTACAGGGGACACGCGGTGCACTGGGGATGGGCACTCATTCAATGTTACAGGGGACACGCGGTGCACTGGGGATGGGCACTCATTTGAGAATATACGCCAGTTTTCCTTTATAGCTATTTTTCTCTATCATAAAATATACTTGAAAACAAACCAAAAGTCTACTCTAGTCTTGACAAGAAGGGAGAGAATATATCCCATCTCCTGGAGGGAGTAGTATCCATACATATTATTTTAACTGTTTTATGAGGAAGAATGCGCTTTTCTCATTTGCTTATTCAATAATTTATATTAAAATGGCCTCATATACTTAATTCATTATGTTTTTTTACAAAGAAGCCCAAAATACACACTAGAGAAAGGACAGCATCTTCAACAAATGGTGCTGGTTTAACAGATAGCTCCATGGAGAAGAATAAAACCAGATTCTTATTTCTCACTCTGTATAAAACTCAACTCCAAATGGACCAAGGACCCCAATGGGAGACCTGCATATTATTAAGGAGAAAAGTATGGAATAAGCTTCACCTTACAGGCACAGGAAAACACTTTCTCCTTGGACTCTACAGCACAAGCATTAATACTAACAAATGACAAATGGGGCCACGAGAAACTAAAACGTTTTTTAGGCAAAGGACAATAGCATCCAAGTAAAGAGACAGCCTATGGAATGAGCAAAAGTCCTTACCAGCTATGCGTCTGACAGAGGATCAGTGTATACAAAGAACTAATAAATAGATAAATACCAAGAAAATCTGATTTTAGAAATGGGGCACAGAACTAAAAACAATTCTCAAAAGATGAAATACAAATGGCAGAGAAATACTTTTTAAAAAATGTTTATCATCCTTAGCACAGGGAAACACAAATTAAAATTACTTTGAGTTTTCATCTTGTCCCAGTCAAATAGATAAGATCAAAGAGCAAATGACAATAAAGACTGCAATAAAGTAGAAAGGGGGCCAACTTGCTCACTGCTGGTGGGAGTGAAAAGGGCGCATCCATTATGGAAATCAGCGCAGAGGTGCATCAAAGAGCTAGAAGTGTATCTACCATGTGCTCCAGCTGTGCCATTCTTGGGCACACAACCAAAGGATGCTCTGTCTTACAACAGAGGTGCACTCATTCGCGCCCACTGCTGCTGTATTCACCACAGCCAGCGACAGAAACAGTCCGATGTCCATCATGTGATGAGCAGAAAATGCAAATATGGTACATACACACAATGGAATATTATTCAGCCGGAAAGAACGAAATTTGAAGATAAATAAACAGAGCTGGACATAATCATTCTGAGTGAAGTAACATATTTTCTCTCATGATGTGCAGGTTAGCTTGGACTCCTTAGATGTGTGCTCAAATTCCTACAGAAAGCAGCAAATTAGTAAGAGGCCAGGCAGTGGTTCAATAGAAGGGGAACAGAACACAAGTGGTATGAAGGGAGAAAGAGGAATAATGGAACAGGAAGAGTTAAGTTGGGTGGGGAAGAGGAGGGCTGGGTAGAGGGGTGCTTATGGAGAGGGATAGCCTACACTAAATGCCTTTGAAAAGCAATATGTAAAACTCTACAGAAGCTTCCTAAATAACAAACATATAAATCATATATGCAAGGAGTTTAAATGGAGTCATTCTGCAATAGATACAATACCTCTCCCAGATGCATTGGGCTATCAAATAAAAATCCCTTTTGAGATGTTGGCCAGTGGGGTCTCACAGACAATCCAAATATTACAGGCTATTGCCACGACTCTTGGTTACCCACAGAACTTGATGGTAGTTAACTTGATGTCCCTATTACTGAAGGTAGCATATACTTGAGTCCTAAGACATGGATAAATCAAACTGCTACCAACCCGGAAGCTGCATCCCTGCTGACTAGCTGTCATAGTGCTGGAAGGTTCTATGTACAGTGAAAAATCACCAGTCATCTTACTGAGCCCCAGTAATGATCGTCCTGGCAGATATGATGACTGGTACAATAGCATCACAAATGCTAAGGGAGTAACCACCTAGCTTTAAGGCCTGCTTCACAACGCAGAACTCATACCTGGTACCATTAACAGAATCGAAAAACAATTGCCGGCTAGGTCATAGTCACTAGGGAAGAACCTATCACTATTACTCTGCTAATGGACATAGTAATAAACTACCCACTAGGTTCTTATCACTACACCCATAGATTAAGGAATCTCTCAGTTCACGAGCAGAGAAGCTTCTTCTGGTGATTAACGCAGACCCACAATAAGAGACTACAGCATGCTCCGACCTAACTGGACAGGTCATCGTCCCCCTTTCTTCCAAGACTCAGGGACCAGTGGAGAGACTGCAGTGCCAGAGGTGGTGGATAAAAACTACAATTCAATGGTGTTCTCCAGACACGTCGGGACACAGATGAATCCACAGTGGTTGTGACAGCACGTGCAAGACCTGTGCAAACTCCTGCCAGATGAAATGCCAGCCCGGGGAGGGGATGGGTGTGAAGCCCCACCCTAGCTGAGGAGTTACTGTCAACTGATAGCTGCTGGGGGAGGAAGAACAGTTTTGTTTTGTTTTGGGGAGCGGTGGGGAGGGTGTTTCGAGACAGTTTCTTTGTGTGTCCCTGGCTGTCCTGGAACTAGCTCTGTAGACCAGGCTGGCTTCAGACTCACAGAGATCCATCTGCCTCTACCTCCTGAGCACTGGGATTTTAAAGGCATGTGCTACCACTGAAGAACATTTTTCAAAAGATGTGGCTCCTTATAGGTAGTCTGGCTCCAGTGGAAGGTGACATATATCAATGTATATTGGACTTAATGGTATTCTTTTTAATGAGGACACAAAGTTGGGTGGGTAGGAGGTGGAAGTGGATCTGGGAGGAGTTGGGGACTAGGAGTGAACCTGATCAAATTATCAAATTATCAATGAGTTTTTAAAAATATTCTTGAAATGTTAAGATACAAATTAAAGGCTCTGACAAGCTCTCTGACAGATGCAGACTTCTATCTTAAAGTAACTTTAACACAGTTCACCCTTGTAAGGATATCCAGAGATGCAGGTTTACTCTTCTTAGCCAAATTACACGGTAACAATCAACACCAAATGACAACAGCATTCATAATGTGAACATCTTAAAGGGCCTGTGTTTCTTGATTAAATGGCATTTAATGAATGAAAACTATAATATAACTAGTTGAGATCAAAAAATATACTAAAAATTTATATTTTATTAATGAGAAGTAGATATTACAAAACAATCCCCACTGCAATCCCCTTTCCCTTACTAATTATAAATAAAACAAGAAGATTTAAATCAACATACCACGAAGACACTTGCACATCAATGTTTCCTGTGGCACTATTCATAATGGCTACGTTATAAAACTAACCTGTGTTCAACAAGAGGAAAATGGCTAAAGAAAATGTGGCAAATACACACAAAGGAATTACCGCCCTAAGGAATAAAGAAGCCACCGCGTTTGGCAGGTAAATAGCCGCAACAGCAAATAGACGTATTAACTGAGTCCCAATCTCAGAGGGACAGATATAGCATGTTTTCACTCACTTGAGGGTCCCTAAATTATAGAGATGCACAAAGTCACACATGTATGCATGACACAAGAATAAAAGTAAAACTGCAGAGGGGACAGAGGGGCCTAATGTAAAGGAGGGGAACAGGATGGTGGAGATGGGACCAGAAAGACGGAGGCATTCTGTAACCAGGATCACATTATACACTTGAATGACACCTTAAAACAATGTTTGCAGTGCTTCCCAATATAATTTAAGAATGTTTATCATTTTTGTTGAATTTTTAAATTAAAATATTTCACACATTTTGATTATATTGTCTCCCCTCTTCTAACTTCTTCTAGATCCTTCCTACCTCCCCATCCACCCAACTTCATATTCTCTCTTTCTCTCTCTCCTCAAATGAAAATTAAAACAAAACAAAAACAAAACCAGTCTAACCAAAAAAAAAATCAAAACAAAACAAAAAAATCATACAAAAACCCTGCCTTGGGATCAGCTTTGTGCTGGCCAACTATGCCAGGTTATGGGACCTGCCCGGAGTGTGGACAGCAACTCAGGCTTCAGTTGCAAATAGATCTTGGTTAGGGGTGGGACTTTGAGTCCATTTTCCTGTCTTTGTGCTGGGATTTTTTTTTTCTGGTTTGAACTTATACATAGTGCAATCACGGTTTCTATGAATTCATGTGTCAACTCTGTCCCAGAGAGGGAGCAAGAAGAGGGCGTGGCCTGATCACTGGGGGTGCAGCTAAAGGGTGTATAATGTAACAAGGCCACACTGTGTCCTTGGTCATTTTAAGTTTAGCTATAATAATCCTATTTTATGCCAAAGCATATGTTATGTAAGAGACGGGGGGGGAGGGGTCAGATCCAGCTCATGGTGGCCAGTAGATGTGATTCAGAAATTGCTTCCATAATGACTTTACCAACCGGATCTCTCTCCTGAAGATGGCATCCCTGCCTACTGAGTCTTGCCTGTACCAGATCTTAGGAATCAGTCTCTCTGCCATCACAGGACATCAAACAACATTTGTCCTCTGCACGCACAGAATGTGATGCTTACTTAAGCAACAAGGAGAACTATCAACTAAAGTGCCCAGAAAAGGGGCTGCACCTGTGCTAAAGATTCTACTGACTGAGTGGCTGCATCCGCTCGTAAATGAAGCCCTAGAACAATACTAATCCAAATCCAAATTACCTTGGACTATCTTCAGCCTTCTTAACAGCCATCCATCTCCATCCTTCGTGTTTGACCCGACATCCCTCCTTGTTAAAACTCCCTTTGGAACATACAAACAGACCCCCAGCTTCCGTCAATGCAAGGGTGCCATGAGATAGTATTGGGGCTATATCAGCCCTGCTTCACTGTAACCTGACACCCTGAGGCTTTCGCTTATTATCTTAAGGCACCTTGTTTTATAACTTTTGTCTGTCATTACAAAAACTTCATTAAATTGTCATCAACCTGGGACATGGTATTTGAGATAACTGGAGTCTAGGTTCCTGAGCCACAGCCAACATATTTTGCTCCAGAATAAGCTGTCTCTCATTCCTTCTGACTTGAGTGCTGTGGTTTTGCAATGACATTCTTGATTTCCAATTACCTCCCTCTTATTAAATTCAGGCGTCTCCTCAATTATTACATTTGAGAACAGCATTCTCTAATAAACACAAGATCTGTTTTTTTACTTTGCTTTCAAATTGCTTGACTCCACTACTGAACGTAAATCAGAAATGTTAGTCAAATACTGATAAATTTTACATTTATTTTTAAAATCATATTTGTTAACAACAAAAGTGACCTAGTCAGAAAATTCTTTAGAAAGTTGTCACGTTCAGTTCATTATAGAGGTCATACATTTTCCAAAATTCTAATTTAATCAAATTTTAAAATTAGCAAAAAAGAAACAAAAATACTAGCGGTTGTTTTCCTGGAAGTGACAGACTTTCATAAGATTAAGAAAAAGTTTGTAACTGGTCTTGTGGTGGCACACACCTCTAATCTGGGCACTTCCAGGGCAGAAACAAGAAGATCTCTGTGAGTTCCGGTCAAGCCAGAGCTACATAGTGAGACTCTGTTAATTCTCAATAACTACAGTTTTCTGCCAATTCTTTCAAATATAAAAGATATTCCAATGTTCCATGAAAAACTGTCAAGATATTTGCATAAAAATCAAATAAGTGCTTGCCCTAGGGCACCAATCGCTACAGTTCAGGATTAGCAGAGGGGCGTTAGGTGAACGTCCCATTCCATCACACAATGTTACAAAGATGTGCACTTAATGGTCAAGGGTTAACAAAATCAGCAATTTTTACAGAAGCATTAAGGATGAATGTAAATGTAAAGTATGCAAAGGAATCAGGAGAGTGTGTTCTCATTATCTTTTAATATCAAAAAGGAAGTTTTTACTGTTCCACTGAAGATATTCTTAAGTAAAGTAGAAATTTTTTACTTGGCTCTTTGCAAAAATCCAAAGATAATTAATAAATCTGTGTCACTGTCCTATTTTTGCAAGGTCTAAACTTTCATGCTATGTTGAAAGTCAAATATAGATCAGTCACCTTATGTCTTTAAAGCAGTGGTTCTCAACCTGTGGGTCATGACCCTTTGGGGGGGCAAACAATCCTTTCACGGGGGTCACCTAAGACCATTGGAAAACACAGATATTTATATTACAATTCATAACAGTAGCAGAATTGCAGCTATAAAGTAGTAAGAAAAGTAAGTTTACGATGGGGGAGAGCACAACCTGAGGAGCTGGATTAAAGGGTGATGGCTTAGGAAGGTGAAGAATTCTATGTTCAAAGCAGAATGCTGCCGGGCGGTGGTGGCGCACGCCTTTTATCCCAGCACTCGGGAGGCAGAGGCAGGCGGATCTCTGTGAGTTCGAGGCCAGCCTGGTCTACAAGAGCTAGTTCCAGGACAGGCTCCAAAACCACAGAGAAACCCTGTCTCGAAAAAACGAAAAAAAAAAAAAAGCAGAATGCCGACTTCCTGTGGCACAAGTATTGTAGGGACAGTGTATCTGAGATGAACTTTCAGCAAGGAAATAGGAAAGAGCTTTGCTCCCACCACAATACATTTACTATGTAAACACAGTACAATAATAGGTACCAAAAATGTACAATACTTTTCATATGTCAGCATAACTCACACCTTCTGCTTCTCGACTGATGCGATCTTTCCTCAGCTGCTCCCTTCCATCACCCTCATTGTTTCCAATTATGCAGGATAGTTATCAATCTATTATTACCTTCACACTAGTAGAACACATGCAATTTGTTCATTAATATGACCTTTGACATTACCAGATCCCTTGAAAGAGGCTGAGGGTGCTTGGGCTCTGCAAACCATACTTTGATAGCTATTGTTTTATTCAACCCTGAAGGAGATTTTAAACCAGTCATACTTTCCTAATTAAATACAGAGATTCACTTTTTAAAGATTTATTTTATTATTTTATGTGTATGAGTGTTTTGCGTGCCTATATGTATGACTGTGCATCATGCAAATGCCTGTGGAGGTCAGAAGAGGGCATTGAATCCTCTAGGACTGGAGTTACGAATGATTTTGAGACATCACATGGGTGCTGGGGATCAAACCAGGCTCCTCTGCAAGAGCAACAGCTGCTCTTAACCACTGTGTCAATTCTCCAACCCCGCAGTCTCTTTGGAAAAACCTCGCTAAACATGTGTGTGCACACACAGAGTTAAACAAATTAAGTTACTCACCTTGAACTTGTTCATTTTCTGTTGTGCTTTTAGAAGGGGTTTCTACCCTTTAAAGTTGGGAGAGTGAAGTCATAAGAAACCGTATGCCACAACTCCAGGTCACCTGTGAGAAATTTACATACAATGTTTTAGTACTGTCTACAGAGCTGTCCTTTTGATCAGTTCAGAAGGACGACCATGAAGTAACACTCACCTATCTATTGATAGTTCTAACAATCTTGATGAGTCTGAGACATTTTTTTCTTTTACTAAATCTAAACATTTCAACTGTTTGTTTGAAATGCATGTGTCTGCTTACTAACACAAAATAACTGAATACTTAAACACTGAATAAGAGATTAATTTCAAAGGGGCTATAACATATGCACACTGAGAACTGTGTTTATGTTGGAGACAACATTTTTTTTTCTGTTAATATTACAATCCCCCCCAGGTTAGAAAGTCATTTCAAAACTTTCAAACACGAGATATTTCTTCTGCCTAAATTACATTTTCTCTGAGCAAAAAGAAAATAAAACACTTCTTCAAGAATCTTACAAATGATACATTTTCAGTTACATAGGATACATTTTGTCTTTTGTTCTGTTGCAGGGTTAGCTGCTAATATAGGGAGGCAGTTTCAATGCTATTATCTCTCACCACCCCCATCTCCAGACAGGGTTTCACTTTGTAACAGTCCTAGCTGTCCTGGAACTCACTTTGTAGACCAGGCTGGCCTTGAACTCACAGAGATCCACCTTGCCTCTGCACCCCAAGTGCTGGGATTAAAGGTGTGTACCATCACTGCCCAGCTCAAAGTTGTTATCTTTAAAATGAGAGGAATTAGGTAATTGTGAACAACCCTTCCGGCAACCTTGAGTCAGTCTTGACACAGGAACACAAGTCTAGATCCCTGTAATTGACTATCCTCTCAAAATAGCCTAAATCTGGGGGAAATTTTAATCAAATCTCAATGAACTTTGACATGGCTCCCAAATCTAGTTTAGAAACAACTCTACCCTCAAAATATCAATTTGAAGCCAGATGTGGTGATGCACACCTTTAACCCATCATGGAAAGGTGGAGGCGGAGGGCTGACAAGAACAAGGGCAGTTTAAGCTACACACTGAGAGCTAGGCCAGCTTGTAATATATAGTGAGACCTTGTTTCAAAAAAGGTTATTAACTGGACAACAAGTTTAGAAAGATAGTCACTGAACAGGCATGTTGTGTATACAGTTAAAGAAACGAAATGCTCAAATCCAGCCAGCAGGGTGCTTACAAAATGCCTAATATGTAAGTGTAAGGTAATAAGATCAGATACAAATAAGCCAATCATCCGCGTTAGGAAATCGCCTTCATAACTGAGAATATAAATGAACTACAATTTTCATCTTTTAAGGAAAAAAATTGTCTCTGCTAGACGTGGTGGCACACACATTCCCAAGGCTGATGCTAGAGGCAACAGCTCCAAACTAGTCTGGAGCTACAGGAGCAGATTGCTCACACACACACACACACCCCGCCCAATCTCATTTCTATTCTCTTTGAGGGCGAATACGACATCCAGCTTCTCAGTGAAATTTAATATTGAAAGGTGTTTCTAAAAGTAAGACTGTTCTTCCAAATAACTGCTCAACAGTCTAACAAAGGCTGGTTGAGGGATGTAGGGAGAGCCTCAATTAATCGTTCACACTAAGGGATCGAGAGGAGGTTCAAGAATTTTTAGAAATAGAAGACTCCAGATATGATCAAGTATGCTTCATCGCTATGTTTTCAATCGCTGAGCAGAAAGCAACCGCAGACGTGACTGCCTGCCAGGAACAGGCGGCAACCACAGAGTAAAACAATAGAGGATTAAGGCACCCACAGGTCCTGGGTAAACGGAATAGCCTCTGTGACCGCCACCGGAGGCCGAGATGAAAAGACCCAGCGCGGGCAATCGGGAAGCATCCCGCCCTGCTGCTCCTCGGCACTCTGCACGACTGCCCTGCTCCGTGCGCCCCGGGCGAGTCTCACCTCCGTGACAGCGGTGTCAGGGAGTCCCGCGGTCTCCGCTGCAGACGTTCGGGGGTGGCTGAGAAGCGGGCCGACGCTGACGTGGCGGGCGGACGAGGAAGCTGCGAGTGGGCGCCACGTCACTTGGGCTGCGGCTCAGGCCGGCCTCCCGCCGCTGTCCTCTTCACCCCTCCTCTCCCCTCCCCTCGCCTGCCCTCCGCTCCCGCCCCTCCCCGCGCCCCTCCCCGCGCCCCGCCCGCCGCGCCCGCCGCGCCCGCTGCTCCCGCAGCTCCTCCGCCTCCGTGCTCGCCCGCCTCACCCTCTGCACACCGAGGTCCCCAGGCCGGGGGGTTCCGCAGCGCTGTTACCACCACCACCACCCCGTCCCAGCTCCCCAGACCCCCCTAGGCGGAAGACAAAATTTCCGCGGGTGACAGACGAGGGCTCCGCCCATGCGCCGAACGACCCTTCCCGGGGAACTACGCTTTCCAGCAGCCTCCGCGACGACTCCATATTGGATCACATTATGAAGTTTGTCGCTGAGTGCCTCACTGAATGCTGCGCCGCTTCCCCTCAGGCCTGGTCATTAAGGGAATGACTGAACTAGCAATTAACACCCTGGGAGGGAAGACAGATGCTGTCTGAGGCTGTACAGCGTGTATTGGGGGTAGCATATGTAGTTGAAACCAAGTGCGATTGTACACTCAAGTGAGATCTCAGTTTTATCCTAGGGTTGCTAGCTTTCAAAACTATGTAAATGAGAACACGAAACGTGAGAAACTAAATGTATGTGTGTGTAGTATATATAAACCAAAGACCAGACACCAAGTAAAGTGTCATACACGTTACTTCCCTAAGAATTTTAAAGCCTTATCCAACTGATACAGATGTCATTATTACCATCTCACTACGGACATACTGAATATGTAAAACAACTTGTTGATAACTGATAACTTCAGTTTGCAATGTACTTAACTTTAGAAATATGGAAATATTAAATGTTTCATAAGAAAATTACAATTGCTACTCATAAAATGTATGTATTATACGTTTATATGGTGTCAGAGCTTTTAGGAGCAAAGGCTGAGCCCTAAGACTAGTTCTCAAAGGGCCAACTTAAGAGAAGATGGTACTGCCAGGTGGCGATGGGCCCTTACTCCCAGAGTAGAAAGGTGTATATCTGAGTTCGAGGCCTGCCTGGTCTTCAGAGCGAGTCCAGGACAGCCAGGGCTACACAGAGAAACCCTGTCTCAACAAAACAATCAAAAGGAGACAATGGTACTGTAAGAACAAACAGTCTGCAAGATTTGGGGTAACTGACAGAGAAACACAGCTCTTGCCTCAAAGGGGATAAGAAAAAGATGACTTTGGAACCAAATTTAGTGATTCTGGTCCTGGAGCACAGATTTAGGGTACCCCAAACTTCATGTTCCAACGTGGAAGCAGATTCATGGAGCTATTTTATTTTATGTATATGGGTGTTTTGCCTGCATGTATGTGTTTGTGTACCATGTGCACCATGTATGATGAGGCGAGAAGGGGGACATCTGATCCCCCGACCGAGAGAGAATTATGATCAGTTGTGAGCCATAAAGTGGTGCTGAGAACTGAACCCTGGTCCTCTGGAAGAGCACCCAGTGTTCTTAACCTCTGATCCATCTCTCTAGTCCATCTCAAAGCCTTTATAATGGAACAAAAGGAGTCTAAGCCAGGATACTTAAATACATAGTGAAAGCATTAGGTAGGTTAGCATCAAGTGGGAAAATCTTGGCTATAAGCCTCAGATTCTATCTTTGGTTGGTGGGGACTGGATGTCTGTAAACTCTACACAATGTACCTAATGGCCACAGAGATGTTAGCTTATGCACAGAAGAGGACAAACAATGGGTATTAAGAGGGCAAAAGTTGCAGGGGCAAGATAGCACGTGCCGTTTATGCCAGCACCTTTAACGCGTGCACATTTGAGGCAGGCTAGCTTCAAACTTACAGAGCAAGTTCTACATAGCAAGTGCCAGGCCTGCCGGGGCTGCGTAGCGAGATCCTGTCTGTCAGGGCTACGTGTGTGCAGTCACTAAAGGTGGTCCGTAAAAACTTGGCTTTGGACTTGCAGCATGCCAACTTCTCCATAATCATTGAAGTCCTAGTTGGTTAATTAGCATTGCAGAAGACTCAGTGAAAGGTACAGGACTTTCGCTCATAGTTTTACCAGCCAGAATTGATAGAAAGGTTTTAATAAAGAATAGACACCATACACAAAAATACAGTGTGCAGCTTCTCAGGGGCTAGGGAGTAAATGGCACCCCTAAGAGGAATCAGGGTCGTTCTTAAGTCACCTACTTTGCCTGCAAGGCTGGTGTGTGGGATGGATTTGAACGATGTCAAGAGGGAAGCTCAGTAACAGAGGAGTGAATTTCAGTCTGCAACCTGTCCCCTTGAAACCAACCATTTGGGGTGAGATGTCAGAGCCATTACCAGTTAGGCCCTAATCGTTACTGTCAAAGCAGACTACTGGGGCAGGAGCCCAGCAGTCAGAACCTGCCTGTTGGACAGTGAGATATGCTTTTTATTTTCAACCCTTTTAGTTTTTTTTTTTTTTTTGTGTGTGTGTGTGTGTGTGTGCTGTCTCTACAAGTAACAGGAACAAAGCAAAGAAGAGAATGTCATTCAGTGTGGCCACATTGGGAAGAGGCAGAGAGGACGAGCGCCAGCCATCCTAAGGTCCACTTTCAGGGTACCGACTTGAGGTTGGTCTAGATGAGTAGAGGAAGTACGCACAGCCAAGTAGTCCTAGTTCATATGTGGTCCTGCATGCTGGACCCGCATCGTCTCTGCTCCTGGCCGGGGCTCCCAGTGGGTCACATAAATCATGAATACTGTGTGATGATGTTTTTCCCTTGGTTGGCATCAAGGACCAGCCTTGTCCTTCCCCTGGAAAAAGTCCAACTCATTAGGGCTTATTCTGTAGATATTCTGATAGCCTAAGGGAGGGGACACAAGTGTCTCTCTTAGAATAGCTTCAGGACAGTTACACATATGCCCAATGTAGAGTTAAAAAAAAAATAAAAATAGAACCCAAAGTCCTCCATTTTAACAAGCAAACACTGACTTCTCGGAGCCTAGCCCAGTGATTTGTTGAGGTCTTCCACACACATTTAGAAACCAAGACCTTGGGTTGGAGAGATGGCTCAATAGCTAAGAGCACTTGTTCTTGCTAAGGACCTAAATTCAGTTCGAAGCACCCACATGGTAGTTAACAACTGTAATTCCAGCTCCGGGGAATCTGCTGCCCTCTTCTAGCCTCTGGGAGCACTGCAAGCACATGGTGCATCAACTACCTGCTCACTAAACACTCATACACATAAAATAAAAAATATATTAAAAAATAAACTAACATGTAATGGTCTGTGGCACCTTAATGGCTACTCTAACTTTAAATGGCTAGAGTTAGGAAAGACAAGCGGTGAAGTAAAACTCACTGCTTAAGAATAAACAAATAAATAAGCTTGTCCTCTTAGATAGAGATTCAGTGCTTTGGAGAATGTTGATCCCAAATTACTTTATAATCAATCCCTAAGTCCTCTGTGTTTTTTTTCTTCTTGTTTTGGCACCAGGCCATATCCTCATATCCTATGCTGTTTGTTCTGCAACCAATTTCTTGAATGTCCTAGAATATCCTTGTCTTTTCTTGTGCTTTGGTCTTAAGCTTCTGAGAAGCTCAAAATAACCAATATTACTCATCCTTTGTATGCTTAAGTTGTATGATCTCTACTTTATCATTGCAATGTAGCACTTTATATCCCATGTTTTCATATCAGGTCCTCGAATACATGGTTTTGATAAAATGAACCTCCAGAGTACATTAGGAGAATTGCTCATTTCCACATAGATTTTTAACTTGGCACTATGGCAACATGTTCCTATTATTATTGTCCTCCCACAAAACAGAAAATGAAGCAAATATTCTAAAAACATCTTGATGAGCCGTAAGCAGTAATCAGTAAAGATTCACCCCACACATCTTTTTTCATAACACCCAAGTTTAACTATTTCAGATGGAAGAAAAAAATCCAGAAACTCACATCATTTAAAGATGTGACTGTGGGCTTCACCCAGGACCAGCCAGCAGTCCCCATACAGGGATGTGATACTGGAGAACTATAGCCACACTGTCTCCATCCGTGAGACCATTTTCTGTGTAATGCAGAAAAACATTGTAACATTGTATATCCTTGGGGCTGGAGAGATGGCTCAGCAGTTAAGAGCACTGGCTGCTCTTCCAGAGGTCCTGAGTTCTATTCCCAGCAACTATATGGTGGCTCATAGCCATCTATAGTGGGATTTGGTGCCCTCTTCTGGCATACAGGCATACATGCAGATAGACCCTCATATACATAAAATAAATTAACTAATTAAAAAACATTGTATATCCTTCCTTCCTTCCTTTCTTGTTTTTTCAAGATAGGGTTTCTCTGAGCTAAAGTCCTAGCTGTCCTGGAACTATCTCTGTAGACCAGGCTGGCCTTGAACTCATAGGGATCTACCTGTCTCTGCCTCCTGAGTGCTGGGATTAAAGGTGTGCATCACCTAAAGATTAGATTTAAACAAGAGACACCCCTTGATTAGAAGAAGTAATGTTTAATCAAACAGCTTGGAAATTCAATCTAAACTAACTTTAAAACTGACAAATGCTTTTCATTTGATCAGATATAACTTGCAATAAGGGAACCTCCCAAAAATTAGGGTTGGAGTAGGTTTTGTTTTTGTCTTTTCAGGAAAACAACGGCATCTAAGTAAGGAATCTGAAGACCACTGGACAAATGAGACATCTAAAAAAAGGAAAAATCATCCATAAAATATGTACCAAGAAAAATAGCAAATTGGCCTCTTGGTATATCACATTTCCAACAAGATAAAATTTCATAAATCTTCCCAAATGTTTGTTTCTGGTATTCTCTACGAACATATAATGCAAGTGATCTGTTTGTTGTCCCAGTTCAATTAAAAACTAAAGCTGGGGGAAAAAAGGTGTGCATCACCACCACCTGGCTTTTGTATATTCTTTTAATTGTGAAGCATCTGGGCACTTTGTAGAGTTTAATACTTTATTGGGTATCAGAAGATTGTGTGTGTGTGTGTGTGTGTGTGTGTGTGTGTGCATGCTTGCATGTGTGAGAATCATACGAAATAATGTGTGTGTGCAAGTCAGAAGACAACATTCGGTCAGTCCTGGACTTCCACCTTATTTGAGCAGGGTGTCTCTCTCTCTCTCTCTCTCTCTCTCTCTCTCTCTCTCTCTCTCTCTCTCTCTCTCTCTCTCTCTCTGCCACACACATCAGGCTAACTGGCCTACAATTTTCCAAGAATTCTCCTGTCTCTCCCATTTCTCCATAGTTGTTCTGATCTGGGATTACAGCTCACAACACACACCTGAGGATTGCTGGATTCGGTCTCGGGTCCTCAGGCTTGTTCAGCGAGTGCTTTTACCCACTGATCCATTTCCCCAGCCCTGAAGATATTTCTGTTCATTTCTCTATTGAGATGTTCCAGGAGCCTCATGTTTCCACCTGTATTAGAAGACATGACTTCTGGGCTGCCTGCCTATGTCCTTAACTATTTCTGTTAACGGTGTATTGTATGAACAAGCCAGAGGTGATCTTCAAACTGCAGCAAGGAGAGGAACCATGGCTACTAGAGGGAAATGACTTAAGTCAGTGAGATAATTTGTCTACTGTGTAGATGAACACTGGACATACTAAATGCCTGTAGCTAATTAGAAATTGGCAATCTCAAAACATTTTTCAAGAATATCTTTGTTTCCCACTATGTGCATTTATTATACATAGAGACATTTTTATACAAATAAGTAATATCTTTGAACATTTCCCCCGCACTCATCAACCCTCCCCTTCCTACTCATCCACCAATAGGTTTATATAATCTGCCCAAATAAATGTAATTTTGTGTACTATATAAGATTTGGGAACTACGAAAGAGTGAAAACACATTTGTCTTTCTGAGACTTTCTAATCATCTTAATATAATCCTCTCCCAGTTACCTCCATCTTCCTGTAAATGTAACTTCTTTTTTGTAGCAGAAAAAATACAATGTGTGTGTGTGTGTGTGTGTGTGTGTGTGTACCCTTCAGTTCACATTTTTCCTGAATTTCTTGAATTTGTTTTCCCTCCCTCTCTTTTTTCTTTCTTTCTGGTTTCTCAAGGCAGGTCTCTAGCCCTGGCTCCTAGACTTGCTCTATTCAGAAAGAATCCATTACTTGTAGACTCTGCTTTCCCTGGGTTATCACCAGTTTCCAGCAAACGTCTCAGATGTGGGTTCACAGTTTCTCCTATGTGTAAACTTTTGTTTAGTAGCAATTAGGGTACTGTAGTAATGTTATGCTAAAACCACCAGTGACTATAGGTAATGTCATTGGCTCGTCTGTCGATCCTTATCATTTTTGAAGGCTGCATGGAAAGATGTAGATTGATTCTACATTGGAAATCAAAACTATATCTTATCATAATCATATTCTTTCCTTTCCTCTACACCAGACCTTTCTGTGTAGCACAAATAATCAAAACCCAGAGACGGATATTGGGGTTCAACCTGAAGATCAGAAAAGCAAAGCAGACAAGCCTCTAAAGAGCTCTCTTACCTCTATGGAATCTTCAGACTGAAAGAGAGAGAGTTCCTGTCTCATCCTGCTTTATATTCCTCTCTAGTGCTGGGATTAAAGGCATGCACTCCCCCCTCCCCCCAAAGCCTCTATGGCTGATGTGGCTGGGATTAAAGGTGTGTGCCACCACTGACAGGCCTACATGGCTGACTGGTGAGGCTGCTTGCATTCTGATCTTCAGGTGAGCTTTATTAAACAGAATGAACTGCCACTACATTTCTGTAAGTTTTACTTTTGATCACAAACTCACATAATAGAATTGTGTCCACGCAGTCATTCTCATTCCTGACAGCCGGACAAAAGAGGACCACAGTGAATCATCTTAGGATTTTTGTAGTAGCAAGGTATTATTTTATAAGCGATGTGCTAGTGTTTCTGTGGGAAGATTAGTTTGTCTTATTTCTAGAACATTAGACAGTTGACCACTTGAATGGCTAGAGTCAAGAAAGGTAACCTAAATATCTCTGGGAAGCTGCATTCACCAATAACAAAACGCTGACTGAGGAACAAGGTAATGTTAACAGCAAAACCACTTCACTTGGCCATTAATTCTTTCCCTCCACAAAAACGCTCTGTGAGTGTGACTCAGAGCGAAATTCTAGCAGCATTTCAGAATTTGTTAGCAGGAAAAATTTCTCAAGAAAAAAATCCTAATGAACCTGGGCAGTGGTGGCCTATGCCTTTAATCCCAGAATTTGGGAGGCAGGGGTAGGTGAATCTCTGAGTTTGAGGCCAGCCTGGTCTACAGAGTGAGTTCCAGGACAACCCAAACAGCCAAGGCTACACAGAGAAGCCCTGATTTGGGGGCGGGGGAGGAAAGAACATCAAAACACAAAATCCTAATGAATCTAACGCCTATGGGGAAATTATTCCTCAACATTAAACGTGAGAAAATTCTTACTAGAGAGAAAAGTGAAGTTTTAAAAATAAGGCTACAAGCAATGTTCATGAAACACCCATTCAACATGAAAAGGTCCGGACTACAGAACAGATGTTTTGATACAATGTATGTCCAGATGCCATCCTGGGGAAAAAAAAAAGATGAGTAAGCTACAAAATAGGGAGAGCACAGAGCACACATGCTGTGAATCCAATAAACACGAGAGACTGTACTGTGCCGGCTCATCCCTTTTGTTCCTCAGACAGCTGTCTCTGAAGATAATCATTTGTGTATGAAATCCACTGCTTCCAAACGTGATGATATGCATTTGAAACACTGTGACTCTAATAAAGTTGAAAAAAAAAAACTTTAGGAGTAAATTTTCTCTCACAGCTTCAGAAAACTTGTAAAAATGAAAAATACAAAACAAAATTGGTCATATCAATCCATGCTAAACAAGCATTTGATGATATTCCATGCCCACGCACGAAAAAACCTCTCAGGCAACAGGTCTACAGCAAAGGAGCTTCAGTACAGTAAAGAATTGCTCCACTACAGCTAGCATCATGCTTTCAAGAAGATATTCTCTCTCTCTCTCTCTCTCTCTCTCTCTCTCTCTCTCTCTCTCTCTCTCTCTCTCTCTCTCTCTGTGTGTGTGTATACATGCTACAAAGGTACATGCCGGTGCCTGCAGAGGGCAGATGAGGGCCCTGGAGTTCAAGTTACAAGCAATTGTGAGCTGCTCAGTATGGATGCTGAGAACCAAACTCTGGTCCTTTGAAAAAGCAGCAAGAACTCTTAACCACTGAGCTGCCTCTCCAGCCCCTGACCACCACACTCACTGGCTTACACAGAGAGGCCTCCTTGCTCAAATCAGGAAGGATGCAAGGATGCTCTCTCACCTGTGCTTTTCAGCAGCTTTCTCAAAGTCCCACTAAAGGGAATAAAAGATGTAATTCTAAAAGACGCATTGGTCTTGAAGGTTTGAAGGGTTCTTACCAGCCCATCCAGCTGCCAGTTAAGTTGAGAGACAAAGTACTGAGGCAAGAAGGTAGAGAACTATTCTAAAACTTGGCTACAGGAGCTGAGGGCTCTCCTCATAAAGCTCTTCTTACCCAGAAGCTGATGGGAGTGGTCTGGTAGGAGTGACCAGCGGAGATTCGCACAGCAGGTACAATGGGTGATGCTCTTTTAATATATATTATGTAGGCCTGAGATATTTCTGATGTTTTTTTGCAAGTTTTGGGAGGACGGATGGTCATTCCTTCAACCTATGTCTGTCACCAGTTTGCATATATTGTATGATGGACAGGCTGGGGTAAAGCACGTGGCTGCCTGAGCGCCTCCTGCTGTTACGTAAGTGTGAACCAGCACACTGCAGACACGCCCGTCTTCTGGGGTGTGAAACTCTGTTACACTTGACCCAGGCCTCCCACTGTCAGAGGTCAAGGTTCTACAGTCTTGAGGGTATTGTCAGTCCTTCTGACCTGATTACTTACTACTCAATGGGGAACCCACAAGGGGAAAAGCGGGCAATGGAGAGGGAGAAGCCGATCTGATGGTACTTGAATATAGGCCTGTCTTCTAAACCTTATGTGATTTAGTAGTTAAAGACTTTAAAGGCAAAGTAAATGAGTGCCCTCTAAATAATACTTCTCAATTAAGAAGTAATTGGAATAAGCTGGAATTTTAGTTCCCAGTCCCATACCCCATGCCTACTCAGGTCCATACGGGGAATTAAAGCCCCACATGGTGAAACCAACTCATCTTAAACCACATCATATTCCAAACAATCTGAGAAGGCCTCAGGTCCAAAGACATCCCTGGGCCAACTTATACTGTCTGCTTCTAGAGGAGGGTTGCTGATCAAATTGGGTGCCCCGATTCATCTACATACTGTTTCTGTTCTCAAGAATACCTTGTCTGGTGTATTGAAGCAAATCCCTGCCTCCCCAAACACTATTCTATGGAGGAGAATAACAGAACCATACTGAGGAGATGGCTCAGTTGAAAAGAGATCTGCATGAACACAAGGACCTGAACTGGGACTCCAAGCACCCATGTAAACAGCCAGGCACGATATCCAACTACAACCTCAGAGCTTGCTCTTGATGTTTCTATTGCTCTGATAAAGCACCCCAGCCAAAAGCATCGTGGGAAGGAAAGGGTTCGCTCCTTCTTCCGGTTTATAGTCTTTTATGAAGGGAAGTCAGGGCAGGAAATCAAGGCAGGAACCTAGAGGCAGGAACTGAAGCAGTGGTCATGAAGGAATACTGTTTACTGCTTTGCCTTTACTATACCTCACAGGACCAGCTGCCCAGGGGTGGCATCACCTGTGGGCTGGGCCCTCTCATATCAATCATTAATAAAGAAAATGCTTTCCATAGACTTGCTTACAGACCAATCTGATTTGCTCAATTGAGGTCCCCTCTTCTCAGGTGACTAGCTTGTGTCAAATTGGGGCAGGAGGGGGGTGACGACTAATTTACACAGCACTAGAGGCCAGAAAGAGTCCTCAGAGCTCACTGGGGAGAGTGGGTCTAGATAAAGTAGCTTAAGGTTTACCATGTGGTCCCATCTCAAAAAATAAAGGGGAGAAGACAACTGAGGAAGACGCCCCTGCATCAACCGCCAATCTTCACAGACAAACACGCACATTGAAAGAGGGACCAACTTCTGTCTGGTTACCAGAAAGAGCAATCGTTTTTCCAATACAAAAAACCAGTGTCCTTGTACTTGGAAGGGTATTAGAGAATTTGTTTGTGAGAATGTAAAATGGGAAGTTAGTTTATAGAACAATTTGGCAGTTAAATGTTGATTTGCCATTTAGCCCAGCAATTCTCCAGCAATATTCTCAACAAAATGTAATATCCAAACATAAACATCTGTACGGAAGTATTCCTAGTCTTGTTTATACTGCCTGGATGTGTGTGACAACTTGACACAGCTAGAGTCGGAGGAAGGAGCCTCTGCAGCAGACAGCAATTAGCAGAGAAGCCCCCCCGTGGGTCAAGGTGAGACAATACTGGAGGTGGAGTGGGCAGCAATCCTCATGGAAGAGGCGGCAGAAATCTCTAAGAGCCAGAGATGGTGGACACCAAAAGAAGTGTTTTCTGGGCATAATAGGGCAGCTGAACATGTGAATTCCCAGCCATTGCTCTAGCACACTGCAAGACCTTTGCGAGTTCAAGCCAGACAAAAATTCTGGCACAGAAAGAAGGTGGGTACAGAATTCCATTTTGAATTTTCTACCTATAAAAAGTTATTGAGATAATTGTTAAAATTGAAATAGATGCTGAAATTCCTGACTCTGATTATTCCACTACAGGTATGTAAGAGCTCCTTGTTTCTAAAAGACACATACTTGGGAATAAATGTGTCATGTTTGCCACTCACAAGGGAAACATGCTCTTTCACACCCTTTAACCTGCATTTATTTTGAAAGAGGACAAGAAGGGGAAGGACAAAAACCAATGCTTACATTTGGGAAAAGAGTGGCAATAACCAAGATTTCTTTGTACTATTCTTTAAAAAATTTCTATGGTGCTCCAATTACCGAAACAGAACATTTACAAGCCCCCGAACACACATACAAAGGAATACTAACTGGACTCAATAGGTGGGTGCATTTCTACATGTGTATAAGTATAAAAACAACAAAGAGGCCATGAATGTGAGAGGGAGTTGGGAGGGACACAGGAGGAGCTGGAGGGAGGGAGGGAAGGGTGGACATGATAGAAATATAGCACTCACGTATGAAATTCTCAAAATTTTTATTTATCAAAATATAAAAATAATTAAAAACGTTATCAACCATTTACAACTCATTAAGTAAAATGAAGAACCATTAATCCACATGGATACTAGTAACTGAATATATTTTAAGTTTGACGAGAAACAGGTATTTACAGTCACAAATTACCTCCCCACAAAACAATTATTACAAAAGTAAATATAGGGAAAACCACAGCAGATAATTGCTTTAGTGATCAAAATCAACATCATAATTATAGGGAAAGTCTAAATTAGAGATTACCTAATAGGACAAAATGAGAAAAATTTTCATCTGTAATACTCTTGCCAAGAAATGCATGATTTAATCATAATGAAACAGAAAATTCAATTCAAGGGCATTACATGAATTCTACCACGAAGATTTAGTTATAAAAAGCAAGGAAAGACTGGGCAATGTTCCAGGCTGAAGGAGTCTAGGAAATGTGAGTAGCTGGAATCCAGGAGTCTGAAGGGGCAGTTTTTGCTAAAGGACACTGTAGTCAAGACGTCAAACTGGAAAAGAATTTGAGGATTAAATGGCAAGGGTGTATTAGTGTCAGTCGGCTCATTACAACGGTGACACCACAGTTAATTACAAAAATACTAAAATAGCCAAGGACAGTGGGAGATGGCAGCAAGGCTCTTTCAAATGGTCGAGTGGGGTGGGTGGGCACAATTCTTTGACGTTTTGCCTAATTTTAAGACTGCTTAGGAGACCATCAAGGATGAACAAGCAATGAATGAACAGAACAGGCGGGAAGGATCAAGAACTACAAATCAGGGCTTAAAATCGAAGCCAGGTTTGGTGGTGATACCGCGGCTGTAATACATTAAAACGTTCACAATGCTGACAACAGCAGCAGACCAAAGTGACAAAACCAGAAAAGTATCAACACAAAGACGGGATCTCATCCCACCAAAGTACTCAATGAGAAGCAGGCTTTTAGGGGTTTTTGTATGTAAAACCTGGTAATACTGGTTTAATAATACTTGCAAAATCTGCTTAAACCACCAAAAAACCCCATGTAAACATATTAATTTTCTAATACACATGACAAAAAAGTTTTCTTCACTTCTGTTTTCAAGTCATACATTTAATAGGACAATTAAAATATATAAAGTCTAATAAATATATTATATTTTAGACCATATGTAATAATATATATTATTTGTACAAAATTGTAGGTTTCATCACGACTTTCTCTGTGTGAGACTTGTAGCCCTGGCTGTCCTTGACCTTGGGAGACCTGCCCTTGGGAGACCTGCCCTTGGGAGACCTGCCTGCTCTGCTGCTCGAGTGCTGGGGCTGAAGGTGTGTGCCCTCACACACACAGTGAGTGCCCCTTTATCTTCGCAGGTGCTCTCTTCCTCTGGATCTTCTTCCAAACAGTCCCGCTTCTACTGTTATGCCTTTTCTTTCTTCCTTTCTTTTTATAAATTCAGCAGATTGTGTATTTTTTCTTTAAAATGTCTATATATTCTTGTGATGCTTCTGAGAGTAGATCTTGGCCTGGTTTAGTAGCAGATCCAAGGGGAGAAACTCTGCAGAATTCAGATTCAAGCTCAGCAGCAGCTGGAAAGAAAGGGTTACATATCTAAATGCCTATCAGAGACTTCCCAGTTAGTCAAACCCATGCCAGCAGAAGAGTTGAAACTGAACTGGCAGTGTGTATGCGTGACTAGAGTGCACAATCATAACTAAATTTGACTGCTCACACGTGCACACTTACTACCACTGTGAATATTGAAGCGTCTGGGCTGACTCATTTACTCAACAATCATGTGCAAATCTACTGTAACAAGCACAGGAATGACAAGATGAAATGATACAGTCCACTCCCAAAAATCACATGCAGATTATATCACAGAGCCATAGTACTGAAAACAGCATGGCGCAGCACACAAACAGGCAGGTAGACTAGTGCAGCAGAAGGCCACATATTTATAGCTGCCTGATATTTGACAAGATTACAAAAATATACACTGGAGGAAAGGAAACATCTTTAACAAAAGGTGATGGGAAACTGACGTTCACAAATGGAAGAACGAAACCAGACCTGTCTCCATCACTCTGCACAACAACAACTCCAAATGGGTAAAAGAAGACTTCAACGTAAAACCTGACAGCTGGAAGGAAACAGAGGTAGTACAGTACAAGATACACTCGCAGGAAAGGACTTTCTGAATAGGATTCAATTTGCTTAGGAACAACTGACAAACTGGGCCTCTTCCATACAGCACTGGAAACAATCAAGTAAGGAGGAAACCCGCATAACAGGAGAGAATCTTAGTGTGTAGCTGGATTACTATTCAGAATATACAAATACTGGAGAGTCAAGAAAACCAATCTCAAAAAAGGAACTAAACCCAGGAAAGTATAAAGGGAGCACATGTTGGTATGGGGAAGGTTGAGAGAACAGCAGGATACAGGGGATAGGAAGTGGGAAATGGAATATTGGGGAGGGGCACCAACTGGGGAGGAGGAAGAAGGTCAATACAGAAGGAGAGGGACGAATGCCAAGGTTGGTTGATAAAACTTCAAGGTAGCATATTATCTTATATTTACCAGTGTGTGTGTGTGTGTGTGTGTGTATTGTGTGTGTGTAAAATCTTAAAGGAAGTTATGTCACTAAGGCTGACAGTACTTCCCACGAGAACTCCAGTAACAGTCATGAGAAACCTCCTTTGGAATGGTCAGCTAATGGTTGGTTCATCCAGGTGACTCTCAAAACAACACAGACCATTGATGTAGCCCTTGGTTACCTCTTGGAGGTTGAAGTAAGCCCACATTGCTAAAGACACTGAAAACTTAGGACAAAGGACAAGATGAATTGAACCGGATCTGACCGGAAAGCTTCCTACCTGAGGCCAGCTCTTAGTATCAGAAGGTTCTATGTAAGCTGCCAAGGGAGGAAAGTTGTCAACATCTCTACTTGGCTGGAAAGCCCGAGAACCACAACAGTTGCTCAGCTGGACAGGCCACAGACCTTAGAGGAGAACCCTTTACTACAACATTATTAAAGAGATACAGTCTCCAAGGGCCTTGTAAACGTCTAACTTCTTATGTCCACAGATACATGTAGCTCTCATCTGTCATCAAAGATGCCTCTGTGTAGCACAAGGAGGCAATCACAGACCCACCCCTGGTCAAAATGCAAACAATAAGTGACTATGTGGTATCTTATCCCCAGACAGAACATCTGTCACAACTCCTACTCCCAGCGCTCAGGGAATCACGGAAGAGAAGGTGGGAAGAAGGTAAAGCCTAGGGTCCTGACACCCGCTGTGATATGTCCTCTGGTCAAGAGGATGCTGTATCCATAAACTCCCAACAACATGGTAACCTCCACAATATCTGCAAAGACTCCATCAGCTGGCATGCCTACAAGGATGAAGAAAAATCCACAAAGGCCCTGTCTTGTTTTATTTTTGTTTTTCCTGGTCAAATTGACACAATTTATCTGGGAAGAGGGAACTAAAATTGAGAAAATGCCACCATCATACCGCCCTATGCAAATCTATGGGGCATTTTCTTGATTAATGACTCAATGTCTGTGGTGCTACCGTGGGCAAGTGGCTCTGAACTGTGTAAGAAAGAAGGACGGTCAGTAAGCAGCCTTCCTCCACGGCTTCTGCTTCAGTTTCTGACTCCAGGTTCCCGACTTGCCTCAGTGATAGAAGTGAAAGATGAACAAACCCTTTCCTCCCCAAGTTGCCTTTGGTCATGGTCTTTACACAGCAGGAGAAACCCTACCTAAGGCAGTCCTACCCTGAGATGAAGAGCTAGGAACCAGTCTTTTTCAAGGACGAGACCTCATTCTTAAGTGGTTAGTTCTAAACACAGGCAAATACAGGCAACACTAATTGGGCCTCTAGGTTGCATATATCAGAGGAAGAGGTCATGAGAGGCGGTGGGGAGCATGGGTGGAGTCAGAGTGCAGAGGGAGGTGGGAATGATGCTAATACAGTGCACTTAAATATGAAATTCTCAAAAATAAAAGAAACAAACATTTGCTGCATTAAACCATGAAAGGAATATCTTCACATCTTTAATTTTATGTAAGACAATGATTAATTAAAAAAATCTATTCAATGAACAAGAAAAATGATGTCATTTAATATTTATAATTTATTTCAGAAATTAGTCAATCTAAACTTAATTCATCGATTTTGGTACATACCTTCTTTAAGTTCTCTATTTATACTTTTTTCTAACTCCTGGTGCATCTGAAATGAGTTGAATATTTATAATGTTAATAAAATGGAACATTTTTAACTTAGAAATTAATCTTATGGAATGGTACATTTATTTAATTAATAAGTAGTATCTGCATGAGATTCCTTTAAATCATAAATATTCACATGTAGGTATTTGGATGTTACCCATTCTCTTGTCATCCGAATGGAAAGTTCAGGACACTGCAGAGAAATGGTCATTAGAAGGCGTATGGTCACATTTTAAGCTGTACCTGTAGTCACAACCATGTCTAATTTCCAAAACCTAATGTAAGCATTCCTTTTAAGGAAATGGACTGCCTTAGCTGAAGAGTCCAAGAATAAGAATATAAAAATGTAGATTCCAAAAATAAGCAAAAGTAAATAAATATAAAGTTGTAAGCCTAGGAGAATAAAAACAGGCTGTCAGCAGCTTTCTCAGTAGCATAAGGATGGACTATGAACAGTGGGTTACTCTGCTTTACAACCCACAGATTGAGAGGCTGAAGAGGCCTCTGCAAACTTAGGGTGGTTCTGCAAACTGAGGATCAGCCTTTAGATACCCCGGGCCACTCATGACCAGCAATTGATGTGAGCTGAGGTAACTTTTTTTTTTTTTTTTTGGATTTTCGACACAGGGTTTCTCCGTAGCTTTTGGTTCCTGTCCTGGAACTAGCTCTTGTAAACCAAGCTGTCCTCGAACTCACAGAGATCCGCCTGCCTCTGCCTCCCGAGTGCTGGGATTAAAGGCATGCGCCACCATCGCCCGGCATGAGGTAACTTTTAAATGATGGGTTGTATGTGACGGTTGACTTTTTGGTTGTGCATCTTCCCATACCCTTTCCTGCCAGGAAAAAACAATGGACTGAATACAAACACTAGTTTAACTGAAAAACTCTGTTAATGGAAGTTGCAAAGAAGGGCAATCTGTGTCTAAGTTTCACCTCAAGATTGTAAAAATCCCTTTGTTACTACCTAATTCTTGTTACTTCTTAATATAAAAAGGGAGGGTTCGAAAGCTGGCCTTTGCCGCAGCCTTACAAGTCCATCCATCTCTGGCTGCGGTCTCAGCCAGCTGATAAGCTTTTTGTGCTCCATGGAGATTTATTTTTTTTTAATTTTTTATTTTTTCCTGGAATGAAGTTTGCTTCTGGTTTATTAGATTTGGTGGTCTGTCCTCATCTTTGCGTGACCCCTGTGGACCCAACATTAGCTGCATTCCCTGAACCAGGTAACAGTGAGCAACTGTTGAAATGAAAACTCTAGGAACTTCAGTGACTTTTCTCCTTTAGCAAAGTTACTATGACTTTAGTGTGCAAAGATCAACAAAACAACTCAGGATCATGCATTAAATTAAAAGTGAGAATTTTATCAGAAACTTGAAACCAAAAGGAAAAACGAAATATACTAACTTTGGTCAGGTAGATTTCCATTCTTTTATTTGACGGCTGTAGGCTTGAGGTAGGAATCACTATGTTTTCTCTTGGAATAAGAGTTCTGTTGAATACCAAACTATTATGAAGACCTCCAACGCAAGGACACTCTACAATAGGCCTTGTACTAAGAGAGCTTAGCAGCGATCTGTTCTGCTGTTCCTCCAGGAGCAGTTTAGTGCTGGCCTCCTCCAGCCTCTCATTAGTCCTGTGAAGTCCACAAAAGGCCAATGCTTAGTATCACAAGGTCCTAGATGAGTCTTGAGTAAGGGTTGTTTAAAAAGCTGTCCTGTGAATACATGCAATTTGCACCTCAACAGGGACTTAGCATGAAAAACCTGTCAGAATGTAAATGCTGAATATTACAGGTTTTAAATTATTCTAAAAAGTGCAGGTATTTCTAGAGGGACTCTTTTTTTTGGAGACAGATTTTCTCTGTAGTTTTGGAGCCTGCTCTGTAGACCCCAGGCTGGCCTTGAACTCACAGTGGTCCTCCTGCCTCTGCCTCCTGAGTGCTGAGATTAAAAGCATGTACCACTATCACTACCACGAGGCAAATATTTTTTTATTTTACATACCAATCCCAGTTCCCTCCCCCTTTCCTCCTTCACCACCTTTCCCCATTCACTTTTCAGAGAGGGTGAGGCCTCCCATGGGGAGTCAATAAAGTCTCCCACATCATTTGAGGCAGGAGCAAGACCCTCCCCCCTGTATCTAGAGGGATATTTAACAAGTAATTCCAACAAAGTAGGAGGGAGAGACAGGGCTGTTGAGATGTAACCGGTAACAGCTGCCTTCTGGAAAGGCTCTGCTTCCTGGCATCCTGAAGGTGTCATCAGAAACACCCTGTTAAGTGCTAACTGGGAGATGACTGGAGGATCAGCTTCCCTGTGTATAATTGAAACCTTTCACTCCCTGAAGAGATGAAGGAGAAACTTCCCTCACGAGATGTTTACACATTTGCTCCCATTACTCAGGATAAACTGAGCACCTGACACCAAGGACTAACTTGGAGCAGCACCAGGAATGCGGCGCTTCTGTTCTGTGTTAACACTTCCTACATCACATGTAAATTCGACACAGACTAGAAAATCTGTCCATTAGTCTGTTCACAGGAACCTCTAATGGAAACACTAAAGATGACAATCAGAGAAAACTGAAGTATCAAATGCTGAAAGTGCCCAAAGGAGGAATATCAGCAGTACCCTTGGGACTACGCTGTCTTCTTCCCAAAACAAAACATAACCAAGTCTGTGCACAATCCTATTTAAAGGATGTGGAAATACAATTGTATAACAATATAACCGTCTTAACTATAACGCTTCAAAAATATCTATCCGGAAGCCCAACAGATCATATCAACTAAGACAAAAATGACAAAGAAGAATATGAACTATGCCCAAGTAACATTTGCGGGTCACCGCCGACATTCCTTCTAGACACGTGTTGCTAGTTAGCATTCCCAATCTCCCAGTCTTACTGAAAATGTTGCTGCCGAGACAGAGCAGTGAGCTGATTTCCTGAGCGCCGACATCATGACTTACTTGTTCAGTTTACTTGACAACGATTTTCTAACTCGGAGTTCTTCTTGGTAGAGTTGCTTGTATTTTTCTAGTTCTATTTTATCAAAGTCTTCCTGACTTTTCATTCTGGAGAGCTGGGATTCCAGGTCTTTAATCCGGAGCTCCATCTGACTCCTCACTGAAGCGTTACTGCTCTCCCTCAACTGCTCCAGGTTTTCCTGAGATGCTGCCTGTGCCTGCAGCAAACCGGAAGAATATGCTTTAGGAGTAATTACAAGCCAGTCATTATCCACGTGCAAACGAGTGCTGACACTCAACTGCATTCGGTGTGAACTACAACACACTCAATCTTCATCTTCTCTTGTTTATTATAGTGCTGAGAGTCCAATCCAGGGCCTGGTGCGTGCTAACTGAGCATGGCACCTCTGCAGTGTATCCCCAGTTCTGTGTGTTAGTACACAAGTAATCTGAGAATTCAAGGAGCAGTAGAATCAGCTCCCAAGTTTAAAGCTGGAACTAGATAACTTAACAACTCAAGAGTTTGGTACACTTTACGCATCAATTTGTTTTCCTTCTAGCAATCTGTTTTATACAAAATAGCTTTAAAAGTCAAATGATTCTCTAATGAGAGATCACGAGTTATAACAATGAAGAACACTCGAACACAGGACACACATGTCCTCGTCTCTCTAGAACCCTGGGAAACAAACCAGAGCAAACACACACTATGCACACAGCCAGAGCGCACCTGCAGTGAGATGAACTGCGCCCATCACAGAAACGGAAACTAACCTGCAGGAAGAGGTTGACCTGTTTTAACTTCTCCACCAAGTCCTGCCTGGCTTGCTCTTCGACCTCCCGCCTATACTGCTGCAGCTGACTGTGCTCCACCATATTCTTCTCCATGTGGCTTCTGAGGCTGTCGACTTCTTGTTCCAGTTTCCTTTTGTTCTTCTCTAGTTTCACACACTTCTTCTGTATGGTTTTCATCAATAGCAACTCCTGCTGAAGAACCTGATTTTTTTTACCCAAATGTAGACATTTTGAAGATGTGGTTTCCAGTTTTGATGTAAGATCATCAATCTGCAGGAATAAAGTGATACAGTTTGGTCATGAAGAAGGCTGAGAACACGGCAGCATAAAACCAATCACAAATTTTACCTAAGCTCAGTTGTAATTAACCTGCAATGACTCTTATAATGATGTTTCTTTTTTCCTTTTTGGTCTCTCAAGACAGGGTTTTTCTGTGTAGACCTGGCTCTCCTGGAACTCCCTCTGTAGACCAGGCTGGCTGCAAACTCAGAGACCTGCCTGCCTCTGCCTCCTGAGTACTGAGATTAAAAGCATGTGGCACCATGCCCAGTTCATAACGGGGTTTCTAATTACTCGAAAGATAAAGTCAGAGGAGTAGCAGTCATAAAACATGCTCCTTAGGATCAGTATTCTGCTACGCCACAGCACTCAGATTAGATCGTTTTCACGGGACTGTCTCCCATCTTTCCTTCTCAAAATGACTCTAGCTCCTTTTGGAAAATCTGCATGGTGGTCCAGTGTGGTTTCGAACTGCAATTCTCCTGCCTCAGCTTACTTAAGTGCTAGGACCAGAGGTAATATCACAGTGCCAGGCTCCTGCAATCTCTACTGAGCCATGAAGTTTTAGTTTGTTTTCTGTGCCAAGAAAATGAATCCTAAGAACCAGATACTAGGTTGAGAGAGGATTAGCTGGGACTGGTGGACTGTAGTCCCAGGGCTCAGGAGACTGAGGAGGGAGGACTCTGAGTTCAAGGCTAGCCTCGGCTACATGGCAAGCTCCTAAAAGGAAAGATGAAAGGAAAGAAACAGAAAGAATTTGAATCTAAACTCCAAAATCAGCCCCATTCCCAATGAGAAGAGCCAGAAGCTCACGCTTCTTTCTTGTTGGTAAAGGTCCTCAGGTGATCTTACAACTGCAGTAATGAAAGCCAGGGCAGTGAGTGTCAATGTGCTGAGCTGGCAGGTCTTGTGCCCGAGATTAGAGGCAGATGGAGGGAAGGGAGGCGCACTGGGAAAGAAGTCAAAAGCTTCAATTAAGAAAGAAAATTAACGAACCCTATCTTTACAAGTCTACCTTCATTGTGTCATGGCATCGGCAAGGCAGAAAATGGGCACAGGCTTCTTCTAGACGTGAAGCAAAGTTTCCACGGGAGTGAAACTAAAGCCCCTACTTTTTTTTTTTTTTTTTTTTTTTGGTTTTTTTTCAAGACAGGGTTTCTCTGTGGTTTTGGAGCCTGTCCTGGAACTAGCTCTTGTAGACCAGGCTGGTCTCGAACTCACAGAGATCCGCCTGCCTCTGCCTCCCAAGTGCTGGGATTAAAGGCGTGCGCCACCACCACCCGGCTACTAAAGCCCCTACTATGCTGCTGTTTGCTATTACCTAAGGCATGGAGTGATATGCAACCTGCCTGGGAAGTTCTCCCTCGAGAACCCACTTGACTTGGTACTGGCCTAGAGAAGGCATGTAAAACAGCGGGAAACAAGTGCTACTAAGGCCACGGAGAAACTGTCCACCCCAACAGTGCAGGTGACACAGTGCGGCCACTCGGGAAGTACACTGGCAGTGGGAGCTGCCCGATTAGCAGTTTCCACACGATGACTCAGTTCCCGAGAACTCAAGAAAAAGTGAAAATAGATGCAGGCTATACTTGCCATAGCGATGTTATTAGTACCTGACCAAAGTGGAAACAATAAATGATGAAGAGTTAAATCTAATGTGTGTTCTCTCATATGACAGGGCATGACTCAGCAACAAGAAGACATTAGGTGCAGATGCTTGCTACCACACAGGTGGACTTAACACTGTGTTAAGTCAAAGGAGCCAGCACACACTGACATAGATCACTAGAACAGGGAGCTACAGGGACAAAGCAAGAAATATTCTTAAGTGGTAGAGATTGCACAATTCTATGGATATAATATGGGTGGGATATCTTTACTATATCCCAATAAAGCTGCTACCAACCAATCAATCAATAAAAAAAGACTTGGGACTCATGATTTAGGATCACATAATGATAGATTGCAGCCTGGGTTCAAGATTTAAGATCAACAGTATGAAGCCGGGCGGTGGTGGCGCACGCCTTTAATCCCAGCACTCGGGAGGCAGAGGCAGGCGGATCTCTGTGAGTTCGAGACCAGCCTGGTCTACAAGAGCTAGTTCCAGGACAACAGGCTCCAAAACCACAGAGAAACCCTGTCTCGAAAAACCAAGAAAAAAAAAGAACAACAGTACGACTTTTTAATAGAAAATAATACACTTTTCATTAACATCATGTTCATAAAACAAAACAATATAAAACTTCAATGTATCCAGAGATTTATATTGCTTAAAATTATTCTTGGGCCCAAAACTGATTAAAAATTACCTTTTTTATTAGCATATTAACTGGGATATCCATTTCAAATTGACTGTTTTTTATATCTTGATGGCGATTAAGTTCTCTGTTTTCATGCTCACTTAATTCTTTTTTGGTCTTTTTTAAGAGTTCCTTAAATCTGCAAAAGTATATAGAGTAAGTTAAGTCTTTAAGAGTACGTTCAACAGTTATTAAACACACACTAAGTTCTAGCATTCAACAGAGATACATTTGTAAACTGTGACCCTCTCGTGTGTACAAAAGTTTATGCTATGTATAGGCGATAGAGCTAATATAACTACAGAATGCCTGTAATTATTTATATCCACTTTAGTATATTAGTATTAAGCACTCTTATATATTATTTGTAACCCAGGTATCAGTAACCAAGGAGAAGACATGAATACTCTTTGTTGCCTGTCGGCAGTCTTCTCCAAGGCAAAGCACACACGTCAGCACTGAGGACGTAGCAGACAGTGAACGCTTAGCATCCAATCCCAACAAGTATCGAGGAGATTATCCAAGGCAGAAAAAAAGAGATGGAAAAACCAGTTTGCGTAGAGGGAAAACAAAATAGAATGTCAAAAGGAATGAAAGAGGAAAGTCGCATGTGAAGGCTCAGAGAGATGAGAAGAAATCTACAAGTCTTCGACAGGAATATCAACAAAATCCAAGAAATGCAAAACCACATACAGAGAGAGCACAGGGCTGCACACGACACTCAGTGATGGAACTCCAGTGCAGTGCAAGCAAGGCCCTGGGGTCCTCTCTAGCACCCCATCCTTCCATATAACAGACGCACACAAGACAGTTGAATAAGAAGAAAATCATTGATTAGAATCAGAGAGAAAACTGAAAATCTGAGCAACAAACAGAGAAGCAATCATGTTGGGGGCTGCGGAGACTGGGAAATACTCCACTGTAAAAGACGGGTGACATGGGGACCAAAGCAGCAAGCACTGGGCTTGCACGGTCTGCACCAGGCCCTCTGCGTAAATACTACAGCCTTCAGTTTAATATTTTCACGGGGCTCCTGAGAGTGTGAAAGAGTGGGGTCTCTGGTTCTTGTGCCTGCTCTTGGGCTCTTTCCAACTTTCATGTGATAGTGTTTGTTTTATTTTGTTATGCATTGTTATTTCTTAGAAGCCTGTTCTTTTCTAAAGACAGACAAAAGGGAGTGGATCGGATTGGGAGGGGAAGGTAAGGAGTAACTGGGAGGAGTAGAGGAAGGGGAAACTGTAATCAGGATACAGGGTATGAGAAAAGACTCTGTTTTCAGTAAAGGGGGCTGGTAACAGAAACACAAATGCTCACTTCACTGTATTTAAGTCATTTGTATATGGCTGTAAGCATGAGACATACAGTCAGCTCTTTGTACTTGTGGGTTCCACATCTAAATAACTTTGCCTGCAAAATACTGAAAAAGGAAAAACTGCACTTCCACTGAACATACGCAAATTCTTTTCCTTTTCCTTATTTCCCAAACAACACAGTATAACAATTGCTTAATTAACATTTACACTTTATTTGGAATTTGAAGTGATTTAGAGAAGAAAACAGTATATTGGAAGTTGAGAATAGGTTAAAGGCAAGTAGTACACTATTTAAGGGTGTGAGAATCCATGGGTTCTGCCATCTGAAGGAGTCCTAGATTCCATCTCCTACACGTACCACAGCAGAGACTTATTGGTTGTATGGAAAGCCCTGCCTCCTCATTTAGGCCTGTGAATGTCCAATGGGAAACTCAAAGCACACACAAGCTTGGCCTTTGTTCTTAATCCCTTTTTCAACACCGAAATGTGAATCACATTCTTGCTCAAATCCGAGGACATTCTAGTCATTCAAGGGGAGTTTACCTACAGCTAGCTGGTAATCCTCCTCCTTCAAGACTAAGGATACAAAGATATGAGTAATAAGGTATTTTTAAGGTGTTCAGGGACAAGATAATCACCAGACTGTCAAATGTCAATGTTTACAGTGTCACATTCCAGGCCCCTGGTGTGACACCTGAAATCTTGTCATTACTCTGAACCCCTGAATCCATCTTCCCTTGCAGACTTGACCTCTTCTCTGATTCACCGCAGTGACCCTCGATTCTAGGATAGCGGACATTATCTAGAAACACCGGCAACAGTTAAAGCTATTTCTAGACAGCAGCCACCTTACTGATAAAATTCCACAAGGACTCCACAGACACTCTGACACATGCACCTTCCTCTCACCCCAGCCCTTCTCTAAAACAATCCGGGCTGGTGCTCTTCTCTGTGTCCTGAGTGCAGGGTACCCCAACTTTCCCCAGTATTAGTATTCCAAACAAACTCCTGCCTTGTGGTCACTGTCGTTTTTCTAACCTTTCAGTCAACTGGAAAGAGGAGCTAAGCTGGCCTCTTGGGGACACCCTGTCTAGATTCCGGTAGCAGTACCAAGGGATGACTATATAGTATTATGTATGTGTGTGTATGCATTTAAAATTGTTTAAATAGAAGCTCAATATCATGTTAACCTTATATACATATTAGAGATGCCCATGGAACAACAATTTATGTCCATGATAAACTTTTGATTTTAAAAAGAGAAAGAAAATGTTATATAAAGATAGTTTCTGATATAGTTAAAGAAAAACACAAATAGGTTTTTAAGATATCAAAATGCCTAAACGGTGAAGGGAAGGATACTACAAAGGCAGGAAAAAGATCAAAAGCGTGTTCAAAAATGAAACTTCAGCTGGGCGGTGGTGGCGCACACCTTTAATCCCAGCATTCAGGAGGCAGAGGCAGGCGGATCTTGTGAGTTCAGGCTAGCCTGCTCTACAGAGTGAGTTTCAGGACAGCCAGAGCTACACACAAAAAAACTCTGCCTCAGAATACCAAAAATAAAAATATAAAAATTAAAAAAAAGAAAGAAACTTCAAGGTTGAAGAGTTCAGTTGACATTATATGCCAAAGGCATTTACTATTGTCTTAAGAAAATTTAAAGAGTAATTGCAATATTTTAGCAATCAAAAAACTTTAGTCTTTACCAATATGTTTCTGAAGTAAATTTTAAAGTAATAATGAGAATGCAGATAGGAAATGCATTTGTATTTAGGCTTCAGTTAAAGCAATAGAGAAAGGCCGAGGAGACTGAAATATTAAACCTTACCCCCTCAGTTCTTCCTCTAATGCATCGTTTCTCTTCTGTTCCTGCTCCAAAGTACACTCCAGAGATTCCTTCACCTCAGCAAGTTTCTTCAGTTTTTCTTTATCCTCTTCAGACTTTGAAAATAATTTTGAAAGAAAATAATTAGTAAAGGATTATTTCTTTTGTGTGTCTGTTGGGGGTGGGGTGTGTGTCCCACCATGTGGGTCCCAGGGAACCCCTCAGGTTGTCTGGCTACCTGGACAAGTGCCTTTTTCTGATGAGCCATCTCACTGGTCCCAAGAAAATAATTTTAAAATTTAAAGCCCAATTCTTTAAAAAAGTATATTATCCTGCAGGAGTTCATGCATATTGTATTTATACAGATCTATAAACCGGATACCAATGTGTACACACTACATTGGTTAATTTTGAGTGTCAGCTGGACTGCATAAAGAGCTAACCAGGGATTAGTGAATCTGAGTGTATCTGTGATGACCTGCCAGAGACAAGCAACTCAAACTACGACGGCTACATCAGGCGGTGATAAGAAGGGAGAAGAGGGTCAGGACAGGTATGTCTCAGAGGTCCTGTCTTGCCATGACCTCTTCTTGTCTGCCCTTTGCTCTGTGTTCATGTGCTCTGACTGCCATGATGTTCTGCTTACAACTGGCCCAGAAACACGGGGTCAAGTGACCACAGGCTGCACTCTCTGGAACATTCCACTCTTTCAAGCTGTTTGTGCATGCCACGCATCTTGTCACAGAAGGCATAAAAGGAACACGAGGACAGACATTTGAAACAGCTCAAACCAAATTATGCTTTCATCATTATCCTCTCTGGAATTTCAGCTGCCAATTATTTTAAATAAGTTTTTACACATAAGTGTACCATGAACAACTAGAGAAGTTAGAGGCTACTGACTGGATTGGCTAAAAGCTGTCTCTCAGCAATTTTTGTTTATATTTATTTATTTGGTGTGTGTGTGTGCGCGTGCGTGTGTGCGTGTGTGTGTGTGTGAGGACAGCGTTCAGGAGTTAGTTCTCTCCTTTTACCATACAGAGATTCCAGGGAGCAAACTCGGGCCAGGCTTGGAGCCCAGGCGTATACCTGCCGAGTTCATCATGCAGTTCTTAGGTTTGTTTGTTGTCAGTTTGCTTTATTTTGCTTGTTTTAAAGTTTTTCAGAGAGATCAATGGTTATCCCAGGCTAGCTTGAAACTGACTAAGCAGCCCAAGCTGGCTTTAAACTTTTGGCAATCCTCCACCTTCAGTCTCCAAAATGCTGAGATTTCATGTCTTTCCCTCCATCAAAGAAAATAAAGAAAACATAAACTAGGTATAATGGCGCACACCTTTAATCCCAGCACCTGAGAGGCAGGCAGATCTCTGTGAGTTCAAGACTAGCTTGGTCTACAGAGGGAGTTTAGGACACCCAGGGCTTACATAGTGAGGCCCTGTCTCAAAAAACAAAACAAGTCAGGCAGTGGTAGCTCACACCTTTAATCCCAGCACTTGAGAGACAGAGACAGGTAGAGCTCTGAGTTAGAAGTCAGCCTGGTCTACAGAAGTAGTCAGTTCCAGGAAAGCCAGGACTGTTACAAAGAGAAACCCTGCCTCAAATCAATCAATCAATCAATCAATCAATCAATCAATCAATCAAAAAACAAAAAGAACCCCATAAAACAAATTTAAATTTGTATTCTTAATACATTTCTTTACAGCTCCTATACAGTAAGATTTCTTTCAACAGTTTCATTTTTGTAGATTCCCCATCAACATAACATCATGTTAGAAAATATTAAATTAGGAAATAAAATTGGATAGTTTATATGAAACTACTCTTTGATGTTTCTTTGGCCCCAGAAAGAAGAATCAACATAAATAATCTAGACTACCTGGCCCATGTGCCCTTGGGATGGACCGCACAGTGTTCAAGTCAGTAGTGAGAGCATCTAGGATTTGGTGTCCAATGCATCTACCTTGTGATCTTTTCTAGCATTAACTTTGCTTTGTTTTTGGTTTTATTTTGTTTTAATTCAAAGTGGAAAATAGTTCAGTGGGGGTGGGGGACAGGACACTTGTATCATGATTTAGTATCTATTTTTGATTAATACAAATTATAAGCGATTCATTTTCAAAATCTCAGTGAAAGTCTTTGATTACTAAAAAAAAGTCAGAAGCCTAGATCAAATCACTTAAATTTCTTAGAATTTAAAAATTACTGTAAAGTACGAGCGGAGCAACACTGTCAATGTCAATGTCCATAGTAACATTACATCAATTACAAAGTCCATCAATGGACGGACGTGTAAACAAGGTGTGGTATGTATAAAGCATTAGTACTGAAATCATTAATTCACGAACTCAGCCGACTTCCCTATAGAGAGAAGGACTTGTATGTGAGGGACAAACAGTGGGCATAGAACACAACACCGAGACTTTGCACACTGCCCACCATGTTCAGTTACTACAGAGGACTGCCCTCTATGTCCCCACAGGGCAACTACAGGGCACAGAGACCATGCCCTCTTAGTATCAGAGAATCCAGGAAGAGGATCACTTACCAAATTCACACTTGACAGGTTTTCCTGAAGTTGCTCAATTTTCTCTGACTGGTTTTTTATTGTAATTTTAAAGTTGGAGTTTTCAAGTTCAAGCCTAAAATTGTATTGTAAAATAATTATATTTATGAAGCATTTTTTTTAAAAAAATCACATATTTTCTGAAAATCAATTAAGTCACTATATAAATTCTTAAGGGTCTGAAACGCAAATGATTGGGTAACTATGACTTCTCTAGGTGTGGATCAGGAATCAAACCCAGATCCTCATGCACAGGCTACACCCCTAACTGCATCCCTACTCAAAGGTGTGCACTCCAGGGAACCTAGAGGTGAGACTGGCCTGGTCAGAGACTGCTATCAGAACTGACACAGCTGCCACAAAACACTGAGTCACAGCTGCCCCACTGCACTGCTATTTGCTGTATAAACACTGAGTCACAGCTGCCCCACTGCACTGCTTCTTTGTTGTATAAACACTGAGTCACAGCTGCCACACTGCACTGCTATTTGTTGTATAAACACTGAGTCACAGCTGCCCCACTGCACTGCTATTTGTTGTATAAACACTGAGTCACAGCTGCCACACTGCACTGCTATTTGCTGTATAAACACTGAGTCACAGCTGCCACACTGCACTGCTATTTGCTGTATAAACACTGAGTCACAGCTGCCACACTGTACTGATAATTTGCTTTTTAAACACCGGAGTCATGCTGTTTAAACTGTACTTTTGTAGGTGGTCTTGCATCTTCTCAGCATGTTGTACAGCCTCTCTGTGTTGATCCTGTGCTTCTTGCAACTGGAATAAAGAATAAAACAAAACTTTACTAATACACTATTCTAAATCTGCACACCTCATTCCCTAATCTACAGTGTTCATGTGCACTTCTCTGCAGTGAAAGCAAATTTAACTGAGTTGCTGCAACAACTTAATGCTCTCAAAAACTAAAGTATTACCTGACACCCCCCCTTTTTTACAGAAAAGTTTATCAATATCTGCTCTGTGACTGACAGTTCATTTGTAAATCATAATCTACTATGCCTGCTAGATCAGCCAGCAAAGTCTTCAATTGTATCCTACTGGATATGTAAACTGACCACATGGGGGAAACCAAGAAAAAGGGAATTTCTGACAGTTCTTATGCATAGGTGTTTTGTATCCACATATCTATGAACTGCCACAGCTCTGCCAGCTGTGATGAACATGGTGTTTAATGACAGCTGACAGTCTTATGAAAGTTTCAATGGAGGTATAGCCACACAGAAGCCAGAACACTGTTGCAGGGCATTATTTACTGGGAAAACCTGTTTCTAGTTGTGCTGTGGCTCAGCCCTAGCACACACCTTTAATCCAAGAGCTTTCTGCTTGAATATTGTAAACAGGATTAAATCAAGTCAACCATAGGTCAAGAGGCAGAGCAAGCAACAGGAAGTGAAGATAGGATTATGAAGAAAAAAACAATAGAGAGGATGAGGGACCAGGAGGACAGAGAGAGAGAGATGCATAGAAAGTGTGAGGGAGGGACACTGACATCAGAAGAGAAATGGGGTCTTTGGGGATGCTGGCTGAGGAGGAAGGCCAACTGGATGCTTTCTCTGACTTTGAACTTTCACCCCAGCATCTGGCTTTACTTTATTAACAAAACTGATTGAGAGTTTGATAAAAACAACAGACTGCTTGGGTCCAAAGCCCATCCTCACCAGCTGCTAGATGTATAGATTCTGAGCAAATGAACTTCCTGTATCTTAGTTTCTTCCTCTGTGAAATGGAAACAATCCTATCCATATCAATGGACTACTGAAAAGATTAGTTAGGGAATATAAATAAAGCACTTGAACTGAACATGGCAGCGAGTTAGATTTTAGGCGGGTGCTATGGCAACCATAGAAGAGGTCATTTAGGCACACTGTATTGGCTCATTCCTTGTGTAACTGATTGTGGCAGGAAATGGAGAGTGAGATCCATACTACATCTTTAGTACTTCCTGTAACTTCCAGAAATATCACTAGCCACCAGCAACTGCGCATGTGGAATACTTTTTAACTTCTTTTTATTCCATGCTTCTCAGCTGGCAAGGATCATACAGTGCGGTGCAGACAGTGTTTCCTGGTGTAGGCACTAATGGCCTGAGAGTCAGCTGAAATATGGGGCTCCATTGATAAACTGAGGGTCCTAAATTCACTCCTCCCGAGAACATTGGGTTGCTTTATCCAGCACTCTAATGATACATGAAGGTTTTGCAGTACAGGATACCAGAAAAGTTGTGGACAGAGCTTTGCAGTTGGTCAGCTTCTACAGACTTATAGATCCTGACCCTGTCTATATAATGAAAGAAGACAAATGCAGTCATTTTTTTCCCTCAGAATGAGAAAAAAATGTTTGATAGAACATTTCTCCTCTATTAAATTATGTGCTTTCTACTTCATATGCAATTCCTTAAAATATATTTACAATAAGAGCCTTATTATAGAGGCTAAGTATATAACTCAGTTGGTAAAGTGCTTGCCTGGTATGCATGAAGCAAGCCCTGGGTTAGAGCCTCAGCAATAATAAACAAGGCATGGTGGCCTTCACCTATGTATAAGTGTAGCACTTGAGAGGTGGAGGTAGGAGGATCCGAAGTTCAAAGCTATCCTCAGCTATGTAACAGTTTGAAGCCATGCTAGGACACCAGGCCACATCTAAAAAAAGAAAGAAAAAGAAAAAAGACTGGGCGGTGGTGGCTCACGCCTTTAATCCCAGCACTCGGGAGGCAGAGGCAGGTGAATCCCTGTGAGTTCGAGGCCAGCCTGGTCTACAAGAGCTAGTTGCTAGGACTGTTACACAAGGAAAGCCTGTCTTGAAAAACAAAAAAACAAAAAAACAAAACAAAACAAAAAGTCATCACCTTAATGCCTCAAAAGAAGTAATTACTGTAATTACTGGACTGGTACGAAATACTTAATGACTACTAAGCAAAAACATTTTCAATTTATTCGATATATGCATATCAGCTCTCAACCCTTTAAGTTAATTTATATCCCAATAAGAGACAGCTCATACAAAGAACAAAAATAAAAGAAACCAACCAAAGAAGCAAAAGCCTATTAAGAGTAATGGAAAATCAGGATGTCAGACTGAGGTAAATGGAGTCAGAGTCAGGAAATGCTTCATGAAGATGTTAACTGTGAGTCAGTTCTAAATTGAATGAGGCAAAAAGAATAAAGACTGGGAAGATAAGAAGGCAGCACGAGTGAAGATGCACAGCTGGTGCGGCAGCCTCGTTAACTAAGATGCTAAACCCCACAGCAGCCTAGAAACGGGAAGTGCCCTGCTAGTGACAGCTCATTACCTGACAGCAGGAAAATAGGAAGGGCTGACAACATCATGCTGAGAAAGAGAGCCATTCAAAAGGACTAAACACCACATGAAATGCTCAGAAAAAAAGAAATTACATCTAGACAGAGAGATAGACTGGTAGGTCTGGGGAAGACGGAAGGATTAGGGTGACAAGAAGCTCATGGCTTATTTAAGATGATGAAAACATTCTAATTGACTGTGATGACTATGTAAATCTGTCAATACCCTAAGAGATATCAATTTTTTTACTTTTAGTGACTTATGCATTATATGTTCATTATAGGTCAATAATGCTCTTCTGTTTGAAAAACTCCAATGGCATGCCAGGTGTACTGGGCCTGCTTATAACCTCAGCACTCGAGGGGAGGCGGCAGGGAAGGCTCTGAACTGAGGAGAGCTGCTCTATGCAGCTACTCCAGACCAGCTGGAGCTGCAGGAAGATTCTAAAACAAACACACAGAAAACAGATGGCAGAATCTAGACGCTGGTTTTCATTCTGTTTGGGGAAAGAATACTATATATGATCTGAGTATTTCCATGTGGTTATATTTCTAAGTGAAAGAAATGCCTAGCTTTGGAGACAGGTTTTAGAACACCCTCAAACATTTGCTTTCTTGTTTCCAGCACAGCGGATAGAGCATAAGGACTCACACATTTGAGGCAAACACTCTGTCTCTGAGCATACTCCTCAGCCCTTTAAAAGTTTTCCAGGCTGGCCTCAAATTCTTGCGTTGGTCTCCCAAGTAGCTTACATTACACTTGGCTAACATCTGCATTTTGAGCAACGTAAATGGCTTTTCTGTCCAAATTATCCTGATATCTATTAAATAAGTATCAAAGATGCTGTATCCACTCACAAAAATGAGGATAAGAAGGAAGCCAATTTTCTGGAACTTTCTATAAACACCATCTCTGGTTTAACCTACTTTACCTCATCTGCAATAGAAATATCTCTGAGGAAAGATATACAGTTCTCAATTTTTCCCAAGGATAAAAAAGGTTTACAAAAATTGTAAGAAAAAATGGGGCCAGTGAGACTCCGGGAGTCTGAAGACGCTGGTGGCCAATTTGAGGATCTCAGCTGGGTCTCAGGGGCCACGTGGAGGAAGGAGGGCAAATACCCTCCCTACCCACATACAAGTTGACCTCTGACCTCCACTGGAATGAGGTAGCATGTTTGGCCTGTTCCCCCACACGAAATAAGTATTTTTTTAAGTCAAAGAAAAAATAAATATCAGAATAAAACCGGAGTTTAAGAAGTAAGCTCATTATAAAGGTGATGGCAAATTACAATGAAAACATGAAAGAAAGCTGTCTTCTGGAATTATCCTAAGACTCTATCATTTTACAGGCTGTACATGAACAGTAGACACATTAAATTTCATACGTACCTGACTTCTGAGCTGACCTAATTTCTTCTTTAAATCTCGTGCCTCGTCTTCTAAATTACTGCGGTAGCGTGAGGAGACCTCGAGGGAAGCCTCTGACATCGACTGCTTCTTGAGGGTATCAGCCAGTTCCTGCTGGAGCCGCCTCACCACCACCTGGCGAGGTATTCGTTACAGATTTCATAAGTCATATTACAACACTGAGCTCTTCTCCATGCTCTGAAGAAAATCTGCACATTTGGTAGTGTGTGTATCAGTGAGGCTGGCAGGAATGAATTCCACATTGTGGAACTGTTTTACATATTTTAATTTACTCATATCTTAAATTTTCATTTTTAACTGATATGTAAAAACATAAAACTGTACATGTTAGCAAGGTATCACATGATATTTGATACATGTACCCTTAAAAGGTTAGACACAATTATGGCTACTAACATTGATCATTTCTTTAGGCTGAAATCCTTTCTTCTAGCAGTTTGAAATATACAGCATATTATTGTTTAGTAGCTCCACGCTTCCTGTTCTTAACTGTAGCTGAGCACCCACGGCCTCCATCACTGTAACCGAGCACCCATGGCCTCCATCACTATAACCCAGCACCCACTGACCACGGCCTCTATCACTGTAACCGAGCACCCCCGGCCTCCATCACTGTAACCGAGCACCAATGGCCTCCATCACTGTAACCGAGCACCCCCGGCCTCCATCACTGTAACCGAGCACCCACGGTCTCCATCACTGTAACCGAGCACCCCCGGCCTCCATCACTGTAACCGAGCACCCCCGGCCTCCATCACTGTAACCGAGCACCCACTGACCACAGCCTCCATCACTGTAACCGAGCACCCACTGACCACGGCCTCCATCACTGTAACTGAGCACCCACTGACCATGGCCTCCATCACTGTAACCGAGTACCCACTGACCACGGCCTCCATCACTGTAACCAAGCACCCAGCGACCACTGTAACTGAGCACCCACCGACCGCTGCCTCCCATCACTCCTCCCTCTTCTTCTCAATCCAATCTCTGAGAACCACTATTGTATACTTTGAAGAAATCAGTTTTTAAGGTTCTCTATTGTAAGTAGGATCACGAGGTCCCTGTGTTTCTGCGCTGGTCTTCAGTTATCAGCCTTTGGTCAAGCACCAAAGGATTCTGTCTAGTTGTGGGCAGAGTCAATGTGGATGGACTACTCCACTCCCCTGTAGCACCCGAGGCCACCTGATGGAGGAAGGTCATTGGCTAATAAAGAAACTGCCTTGGCCCATCTGATAGGGCAGAATTTAGATAGGTGGAGTAAACAGAATAGAATGCTGGGAGGAAGAGGAAGTGAGCTCAGACTCGACAGCTCTGCTCTCTGGAGCAGACGCCATGCTCCCCTCTCCCCAGCAGACGCGATGAAGCTCCGACCCAGGATGGATGTAGGCTAGAATCTTCCCGGTAAGCGCTCCTTGGGGTGCTACATACATGAACAGAAATGGGCCAAGCAGTGTTTAAATGAATACAATCTGTGTGTTGTTATTTTGGGGCATAAGCTAGCCAGGCAGCCATGAGCCGAGCTGTGGGAAGAGGCCCACAGCTCCTACTACAGATGGCGCCCAGACGTGGATGACTGAATCTACAGAAAGCCTGAGAAAGCTTGGGGAAGAATAGAGTAAAGCATGTTTTCTTGGTAGCAGCAATTTCTCGGGTCTGCTCTGCTTGCTACAGGCAAGCAAGCGCTCTCATCTAAGAGAGGCTTCCTGACTCAGCTTTAGCTGCAAAATCCTGCAGCTCATTAAGAGGTCCTACCACGAAACACTTAAAAGGTATTGATAAAAGCTGACTGCATGCTTGTTTGTTTTCAGCCGTAGCAGGAAAAAAGTTGTGCTGTTTTAAAATGCTGGCGTTCTGGTCTGTCCTGCCAGGGCAAACTCTGTTTGAGGTAGGAGGGCTGACTACAGAGAGAGGACTTGAATGTTGTCTGTGGATATAGTATTGCAGCTTGTTTGTTGGCAAGGACCTTGAAACGCCACAGACTTGTGGTGATAAACATGGCTACAGCCGGTACCTCCGCCATGAGGCTGGAAAGCTAAGGAATGGCCTGGATTTAGCTGGCAAAGCCGCGGCTTTAATCCTACCCATATTGCTCAGTAATTTAAAGGCTCGTGTGGTCAGAAAAAGAGATACAGTAAAGACAGATTCAAAGACAAAGAAAACTTTAAATGATTTACAGTGTGTTTAAAAATATATGCAGGCTGAAAGATAAAGTTCTTAAAAGTAAAAAAACAAAAATAAGGAAGTAGTTGGGTGTGGTAGTACACATCTTTAATCCCAACACTTGGGAGGCAGAGGGAGATTGACCTCTGAGACTTCAAGGTGTGGTAGCATACGCCTTTAATCCCTCTGCCTGGGAGGCAGAGACAGACAGATCTCTGAGTTCAAGGACAGCCTGGTCTAAAGAGTTATTCCAGGACGAAGATATACAGAAAATATAAAATAAAAGTAAAAGTAAACAAAATAGAGTTAAAATAAAGCTGCACAAAGATGGAAAATACACAGAGAATCTTGATACTGTATGCTATTATGCTCTCTTTGAATTGTTTTAATGCTGAGGAAGGAGCAACAGATACTAAAAGATATTTGTTTATAAATGCTGCTGAATTAATCCAAGATAGATATTTTCAAAATACCTTGACTTCAGAATTTGGATCTAAGGATATGATACTTTGGAAAAGAGTTTCTTCTTTTGTTTTCACAGAGGATGAGACTCTTTGGATCGCTTCTATTTCAATATGGTATGACAGACCACGCCCTCCTGAAGGGTTGCTGTGAACACCTTCAAAAAATTGCTTCGCTCAACTGCCAACTGAGATGAACCTAGCAGACAGGTTATCCCAAAAAGACCCAAATAACAGCGCCCCCATTCAGCAGGAAGCAGTTTGGAGAGAAAAAACTGCGCCCATGTTCCCATATATTGTTTATAAATGCTCTTTTACATTTAAAGGGGGAGATGATATAGATGTGAATAATTTGCATTGATATGAATCTTGGTTTACTGATATTAATTTAAGGTCAATTTTATTATATGTATATGTATTTCTGATATTGATTAAGGTATTGTGATTGTGTAGTTCACTTAAAAATGTAATGTATATAGGTTGTTAATAATTATCAATAATAGTCAAACTTGTAGTCATGTTAGTTAGATTTTCTAGATGTACATAGATATATTTTAGATAGGCATTCTTCATATCTTTCAAAGATTATAAAATATGGCATTTTAAGTGTTTTAATAACTTAAGGTTTTTCATGACAATGAGACACGTCTGCTCCTGGCAGCACCAATCTACTTCAAGAAGAAAGAAGATGGGCATCGAAGAGGCACCTTATGGAATTTGATAGCCATTTGGGCAAGAAACTGCTCTTGCCTGGACTATTGCATAAACTGGACACAAAGAACCCGCAGAGAGAGGACTGCTGAACTTGCCTAAAGGTGAGATGATCTTTCGGGGTTCCTGATTTATGAAAGAGTCTGCGAGACATTCTGCAGGACCTAGCAGATAGTGACTGAACTACCTTTGAAATTTCCTGCTTCATGGAAATGTGTGCTGGAAACTATGGGCCTTTAGGCCGAAGATGGACGCCCCAACGGTACAGAGAAACTTTGGGTGACTGTCAAGGCAGCGAGATGTCTCTGTCATTTCTAGAGTTTAGAAGTTGCTTATTTCTTGTTTGCTTAGGTAATATTATATCCTTCTGGAGTCTTTGATAGAGTTGAAGAATAGATAGATAGATATAGTTTTCTTTAGTTATGATAAAGATAAAATAGATGTAAATATTGTAACTGTAATTCTTACTTGATAACTGTTTTGCTATATGTAATTTTGCTATGTTAGAGCCTTTCCTTTTTGTTTAAACAGAAAAAGGGGAAATGATGGAGGAAGGTCATTGGCTAATAAAGAAACTGTCTTGGCCCATCTGATAGGGCAGAATTTAGATAGGTGGAGTAAACAGAATAGAATGCTGGGAGGAAGAGGAAGTGAGCTCAGACTCGACAGCTCTGCTCTCTGGAGCAGACGCCATGCTCCCCTCTCCCCGGCAGACGCGATAAAGCTCCAACCCAGGATGGACGTAGGCTAGAATCTTCCCGGTAAGCGCTCCTTGGGGTGCTACACACATGAATAGAAATGGGCCAAGCAGTGTTTAAAAGAATACAGTTTCCGTGTAATTATTTCTGGTGTAAAGCTAGCCGTGCAGGAGCCAGGCAGGACGAAAAGCAGGCCCGCAGCTCACACTACAGCCACCAAAGAACTGAGGCCCACACAGACATGTGCTGTTGCCAATTCAAAGCTCAACAGTAACCGCAGTGTGAGATAGTGTTCATGAAGCTTGACCCTTGGCCACTTGGGCTGACGCTAAGTTGGGTCACACTCACAGCCACTAAGACCCATGTCCCATGGTGATCCAGGATTAAACAGGCACCCATCCCTACATACAAGTCTCTGCCTGTTGCCAGGGCAATATCCAAGCCCTGCCTTGCTAGGTATCAAGGTGAGACTGTAAGTCTATGTAGCTTAGAACAATCTCAAATTTGAAGTGTCCTGCTCCTGCCTCCTGACTGTAGGACTTACAGTGGTGCATCGCCATGCATGCACACAGAATTTCAAGAAGCCAGCTTTCTCCTAATTCAACCTCCTTCTCAAATCCTTCCAACAGTCTTCCTTCAGAATAAAAGCAAAGCCCTCGGTAAGCTGACGCCAGCTCCCACAACTCTCTCCCCTGCCCACTGCATCTCTGCTGTACATGAATCCTCACACTCTTTACTTTTCATTAGTTTGGACGTGCAGATTTAATGATAATTAATAAACCACCGGTAACTACATTTATTTCCATACTGAACAAAGCTGCATCCTCTAAGATCACGACTAAGCCCTAAGATGGAAACAGGAGCCTATTACTTATTAAAATGTGGAAAATTACAAATGCTGACATGAGAGATTAACATATTTTTGACTCTGTTAAAGTTTACACATCTGTCCCAACTTAGGATTTAATGGAAAGCAGATGTTTTTGGAGTTATGGTCAGAAGAATATATAATTTGGGACAAGCATTAAATTCAAGTAACATCAGACAATATTATACCAACAGGAAGATATACAAAGCTACTGAAAGGAAAAGAAACACTACAAAATACAGCATCTCTATTTTAGTTCCCTGATGAAATACAAAGCCTCCTGGCCTGTGGAATCATAACTGCAAACTCCGCATTTTAGTCATGAAAGTTCCCACTTAACCTGCCTCATCATGGTCCAAAAACTTGGCAAGAAAAAAAAGCATTAAAATTATTTCAGGACTGGGGTGTGTAGGTACAGTGTATGTGCAGCATGCCAAAGCCTAGGGTTCAGTTCCCAGCACCAAAAATCATAATTTAAAAGCGCATGCCCTCCTAATTATTATTTCATCAGCATAAAACCACATTATTAATACCAGTATATAACTAGCAAAATTTTTAAGTTAATCTTCTACAATTCCAAAGGCTATACAATGTGTCTACTCAAAATAACACATCTGTCAGGTCTAATTGTCCCTTCTTGCTGAGCAGTGGTAGCGCACACCTTTAATCCCAGCACTTAGGAGGCAGAGGCAGGCAGATGTGAGCTCAAGGCCAGCCTGGTCTACAAGAGCTAGTTCCAGAACAGGCCCCAAAGCTACAGAGAAACCCTGTCTCAAAAGACCAAAGAATTGCCCCTTCTTTCTGGATTTCAAATTCAGTTCTATGTATGTAATTACGATTCTTTCAAAAATTTAAACACAACTATGGTGCATGTTTTTAAGTACAATGTGATATTTCAAAGCACAAATACAACATGTAACAGTCAATTCTGAGTAATTGACACAATTTACCAAATCAAATGTGGATTATCTTTGTTTCAGGAATAAGATCTAAATTATATTTGCCGACACAGTTTTGTTTCTAAGGTAATATAACAAATATGATCAATAGATTTTTATAGCCAGCTAGATTCAACACTTAGTATTAATGAATAGTATTTTGAATATCCTCATGGGATGTTTTAAAAATGTTAATCTTTCTTGGGGTTAAAAAGATAGCTCAGAAAGAAAGCAATGACTGTTCTTCCAGAGGACCTGGAATTCCTAGCATGACATGGTAGCTCACAAGCATGTATAACTCCCATTCCAGGGGATCTGATGCCCTCATCTGGCCTCTAGTAAGCACTAGGCAGGCACATGGTGTGCAGACATACATGTAAGGCACACACCATACACCTAAGATAGAAAAAGAAGTTGAAAATCTCCTTCTCTTTACTGATACTCACTTCTCTTTCCGCTTTCTCATTTTCATACTGGCACAGTCTCTCTTTGAAGTGACTGCACTCGCTGACTAGCTCCTTGTTTCTGTCTTCCAGCATTAGCCTGTGCTTCTGGCCCTCCGCTTGGAGTCTGCCTAGCATATCATGGAACTGGTCTTGGATATTAACTATCGTCTTGTCTTTGCTGTCGGCTTTGTTGGAAGCATCGTCCAGCTGCTGTCGGAGCAGCATGTTCTCGCTCTGCAGCTGAGACAGCCGCTCCTCTATGGATTCTTGCTTTCCCATGTATTTGTTCACCTTCCCTTGCTCATCTTGGTACAGATGCTCAACCTCCTTCATCTGGCACTGTGTCTGGTTGAGGTCTCTTTGTACATGCTTCAAAGCCAAAGTCTTTTCTCTAAGCGCATCTTTTGTATGATGAAACTCAATTTCTAGGCTATTCAACTTTTTCTCAGTTTTAGAAAGCTGTTGGGAGAGAATCTCATTGTTATCTCTGAGGTTAGACAGATCAAAGTTCATCTTGTCTTGCAAACGAAGCCACTCATCTCTTGCCCTCTGGAAAGCAATTTCTAGGTCTCTTTTCGAGGCCTGAATTTCAGCATGGTCGTGCATAGCAGAAGCCAGTCTAGAGCGGAATGATTCAACGTCTGTTTCCAGTCTTTCTTTATTTTGTTTTTCATTCTCCAGCTTAGAACTCAGCATTGTATTCTCAGTCTTAAGATTATTAAGCTGCCCGTTATACTGGAATATTGTTTTTGTAAATGTTTCTTCGTTTAGCTTTATTGTTCTTTGAAGCTTATCACTCTTCTCATTTGCAGTCTTAATATCCTCAAGATACTTCTTTTCCTTTTCCTGGTTATGGCTTTTTACTGTGTCCATCTCCAGTCTTAGCATGGCAATTTCATCCTGCAACCTCTGGTTTTTATGCAACAGATCTTTTTCTTTTTCATGACTGACAGAAACCTAGGAAAGGAAACAAACATTTAGCTCTCACAATTCCTTATAGAATTCAGGAATAGCACGCGAAGTCTACAATCTAAGAACTGAAATACACACATGCAACTAAAAGCATCTAATTTCTGAGCTTAGAGAAGCCTAAGTTCCCCAAAGTTCATAAATGTAACTGAAGACAATGACTTTATGAAATTAAGGGAGAAACGATACTTTCTGAGAAACTCAGCACTGGGAAAGCCGTTCTCTGGAGGACAACAAACTTAAGGCACAAAACAAGATTATTAAATTGGCTCACATTTCACATTAGGAGATGCCTTAATGCAAGTGTCAATGCCAGGGTGTGTGGCAACTCACTGGCAGTCCCAGCACCTAGGAAGCAGAGAAGGGAGATCCTGGGGGCAAGCTGGACTAGCCAAGACAGTTCTGTGAGAGGGCCTGCATCAACACCTGAAAGGCAGTGATCAAAAAGCCACCTAGCATCAACCTCCGGCCTCAGTATGCATGCACATACATGTGCTCCCAAACAGATATGAACACATGGTTACATTATGCGTGCACGTGCGCACACATACACACACAAATTAGGCTTACACTTTAATATCTAACATATACAACTGGTCCAAAGTAAGTTTTGAGTCTGTTGTAGCAACTACATTTGTTGATAAATGCTTAAAAATAAGCATCATACAAATAAGTATGCTTGCACAAGGGTGAACTAGTCACCACCATTCTGAAAAGGGAAGACTGAAAATGTAACAAGCTGCAGAATTCTCAGGTCCCCTTAGCCGGCTGCTAGTGCTCCTTCACCAAAGCACTGGCTCCATATGTTAAACAGTGGGGCAATGTTTCTGCCATCTACCCCTAAAACAAATATATTATGTATACATACATATGGTTCAAAATCCTCTATAATTCCCACAGTGCGTAAGGTTGGCTCTGAAAATATGTAAGTATATAAATACACACATATTTAGAAAACTAAAGAACGCACCTCGGAAGTCATTCTCTTCTGTGCCATTTCGATCTCCTTTTGCTTGCAAAGGTGATTTGCAAGAATCCCATCTTGTAACATTCTGGCATTCTGTTCTTGGGAAAGCTGCCTCTGAATCTCATTCCGCTCCTCTAGAACCTAGAGACACATTCATGAAGTTTTCAGTCTCATACTATTGTACTGCTGTGGACAGGGCATCCAAAAGCTCAGTTAAGAGTAGAACAATGGAAACAAACTGGAAGCAGCCTATGAAAACAAGTGATTCTATTCCATATAAAACACAGTATAATATGTACTGCATATTATAGTTAAATTGCTTAAAAAACAAACAGTTCTTACAGGCAGAAAGAGTATTGCAAACTAGTTTGTTACAAACAGCCAGTTTTAACACAGTTTCAAAGACAGCCTGCATTTTGAAGAGGGCTAGACTAGCACTTATTTTCCATGGTAAACTTATCTTCCATTACCTCACCTAGAAAGGACATCTGTAGTACCTATTAGTTTCCAAGAGTCATAAATAATTGCCACTATCTGTATTAAAATTTATTCTTAGCATGAGGCACCACTGGTCAACAATGGATTGAATATATCCTGGCGACCCCACACAATTACATCAACTAGGGATGAGGCTGATCTCTGACATGATCATGAAGTTTGCACTATAATAATGAAACCAATAGATATTTTCATCAATGAGACATGGAGATATATATGTGGTATGTGCATATATAAATATAATAATATGTAATTAAAGTGACATTAAAAGTACAACAAATAAAGGTAGGATTAAGGAATTTTTATCAGTCAGGAACACCTTACTCCTAGCACTTGGGAGACAGAGGCAGGCGGATTTCTGAACTCAAGGACAGCCTGGTCTACAGAGTAAGGCCAGGATAGCTGAGGTTATGCAGAGAAACCCTATTTCAACCCTGACCCCCCTTCAAAACAAACAAACAAAAACAAACAAACAAAACTAACCAAACCAAAAAATCCCCCAAAGAAATTTTTCTAGAATATTAACGTACCTGGTTCAAATGATTTCTTACTGTCTTCAGCTCCATATCCAGTGTTCTGAGAGAGACTTCAAGCTGCTGCTTCCCCTCAACCTCGCTCTGATATTGCTCATCTTTTCTCCTAAGCTGCTCCATAGTTTTCTCAGAAAGCAGATCTGCACTTCTCCGCTTCTCTTCCTCTTGCTTCAGTGCAAATCTGAAATTAAATGTGCTTATCATAAAACTAATCTGTTTATAGAAAATGACGTTGACTTTGTGACCTGGACCTCACGATGGTTACGTGGTGTCCTAATAAAATCTGTTGTTAAATAATTGTTTCTCTTTTTGACTCCTGAGTTTAATTCCTCACTTCAGTCTCTTCTAAAGGCCATATGCTCTTGATAACAAGGATGAATAAAAACTTTAACTGGCAAATTTACAGATATCTGGTAAATATTATTGAAAAGAAAATTTAAAATTATTCAGTAAAGTTACAGGTTAATAATTATCTTTTGTAGGGATAGCGAGATGTCTCAGTAGTTAGAGCACTGGCTGCTCCTCAGTTTCCAGCACCCACATGGTGGCTCACAACCATTTATAGCAACAGTTCTAGGGGTTCTGATGCCCTTCTCTGCCCTCAGCAGGCACTGCACACATGCAGTACACACACATACATGTGGACAAAACTCCCATATACATAAAATAAAGTTAAGTAAATTAAAAAAAATTGAACTACTTGGGGAGCAAGTGCACATTCTGTAGTGGATTGAGACTTCATGAGAACTGGGCCTTGAAGGCCCACATGGCTGTGGGCTCTTGTCCAGCAGGAGGGTATTCACATAGGTGCTGAGTCAGACAGCAGTTATGTTGACTGGGGTAGCAGAGATGTGGCCTTGGGAAGTTGGGAGGGTCCTAATATGTGGTGATTTGATTCCAGTGGGCGGGGCTGTCCCTCTCATCTGGGGGGGGGGAGGTGATTAGCACAGGTCATGATATGACAGGCTTAAGTAAGGTATGAGGGACCTTAAACAAGATGCTGGGGGAAATGTCTGTGGTGCAAAGAGATGCTCCCCACAGGTCTTCAGATGAGAACACTGGACAAAGCGGGAGAAAGCGGCACTCAGCCTCATGCGGCAGAGATGGGGTGCTGAAGAGCAAGGTAAGTGCGGACTCTACTTGCAAGCAAGAGCTGCAAAGGGATCCTGGTTGGCCAGCTCTGAGAGCCAGGGGCACAGTGGGCAACCTTCCTACAGAGCAAGCAGGAAGTACGGAGATCTTTAGATGAGGGAGGCGGATGCCAGGGATGGAGGGCTTGGGATCAACTTACTAAGCAAGAGGTAAAGTCCAGCAAAGCAACAGGTGGGAGCCCCAGAAGGGTGGGTTTATAGCACAAAAGTAAGGAGAAGATGAAAACTGAAAGGAAATTAGAACTCTGTCTGCAATGCGGGTGGCCGTAGTCCTGGGAGGTGGGGCTGTGATATCCCAAAGAGCAGAACAGGCCTTACTGGTCGTGATTCAGGCACAGGTCCAGTCTGAAGGTCTCGGGGAGGGAGGGAGGAAGGTGGCCTTTATTAGCAGCATGTATGGAGGGAGTCCTGGAAGGGGGAGGAGTCTGAGGTGACCAAGGGATGGTAAAAGGAGAACCATCAATAGTGATGTATAGGGCATGGATCCTGGGGAGGCAGTGGGGTTGGGGCACCCAGAAGAGGAAGGAAGATCCTTTCTGGAAATGTATGTGGAGGGGATTCTGGGAGGGCTGAGTGTTTGGAGTGGCTGAGGCAAGGATAATAAACCTATGCTGGCACCTTGTGGGGCAGTGGGGAGACCTGAGAAGGTGGTAGGGGCTTAGGTGACCATTTGTATAGCAGGCCCTAGGGAAATTACAGGGATCTGGGGAAGTTATGGGAGAAGGAGGGCAGGCTCTGAAGGCGATGCCTGTGGTGTTGGTCCTGGGAAGGCAGCAGGGTTGGAATAGCTGAGGGAGAAGCTCAACCAGATAACCCTTATTCCCGATACACACTGTCAACAAAGTAGCTATATATAACAAACAACATATAAAAACCAGAAAGGACTTCCTGAGAAAGAAATTTGGGGAAAATGCCATTCACAATAGCTTAAAGCAGATACAACTTAGAACAAAAGTCGTCAACAGGTGAAAAGCATCTCTAGCAAAATGGCACCAGAGGGAGGTGCTACAAGGCACACACCTCATACTCAGGGACTGACAGAATCAATCCAGCAAAAACTGCCAAGAGCTATCTACAGATTAAATGCAATCTTCACGACATCTAACGACACATTCGTCCTCCTTCCCTCCCTCTCCCTGTAATTTCTATGAAGTATTACACAGAAATCACATGGTTGTGTGATGAGCATGAAGACCAGGCTGGTCTCGAACTCACAGAGATCCGCCTGCCTCTGCCTCCCGAGTGCTGGGATTAAAGGCGTGCGCCACCACCGCCCGGCTTTAAGACTTATTTTATCAGCTGGGCGGTGGTGCACACCAGCAGCTGGGAGGCAGAGACGGGTAGATCTCTGTGAGTTTGAGATCAGTCTGGTCTACACAGTGAGTTCCAGGACAAACCAGGCAATACAGAGAAACCCTGTCTTAAAAAAAAGAAAAAGAAAAAAAAAGTTATCTGATCAATAAATAAAGATGTTTTGTTTTTTTATGGCTGTTTTTATGTAGCCACTAAAATATGATTTCAGGGGGCTGGAGAGATGGCTCAGTGGTTAAGAGCACTAACTGCTCTTCCAGAGGTCCTGAGTTCAATTCCCAGCAACCACATGGTAGCTCACAGCCATCTATAATGAGACCCGGCGCCCCCTTCTGGCCTGCGGGCATACACGGAAGGAATGCTGTACACATAATAAATAAATAAATCTTTAAAAAAAATGATTTTAGTGGAATCTATGGTAGAATATCTATTTAATTCTTAGAATAATTCATAGTTAAATTCATTATATTATTTGCAAGAATTTCACATTTCAAAAGACTTAAGAAATTTTCTCTCTTGTAAACTCCATGACATGCAACAAAGGCCAACATTCAAGTATATCTCTGTATCATAAACAGTGAAAACATTTATTTAAAGCTAGGCTATCACGGCTGGGTAAATGGCTCAGTGGGTAACGGAGCCTACTCTAAGCCCAACTACTTGAGCTGGATCTTGGGGACCTGATGGAGGAAGGTCATTGGTTAAATAATAAAGAAACTGCTTGGCCCTCATAGGTTAGAACATAGGTGGGTGGAGTAAACAGAACAGAATGCTTGGAGGAAGAGGAAGTGAGCTCAGACTCGATAGCTCTCCTCTCTGGGGCAGACGCGATGAAGCAAGCCGCCAGGTCAGACATGCTGAATCTTTCCTGGTAAGACTGGTGCTACACAGATTATTAGAGATGGGTTGATCGGGATATGAGAAGTAGCCAGTAAGGGCTAGAGCTAATGGGCCAAGCAGTGTATAAAAGAATACAGTTTGTGTGTTGTTATTTTGGGGCATAAGCTAGCCAGGCGACCAGGAGCTGGGGCGGCAGGAACACAGCCCGCAGCTCCTATTACAGGGACCCACATGATGGAAGGAGACTGACTTTCCCAAGTCAGCACCCAACTTCAACACACATGCCAAGGCATGTGCTCAATATGAGCACACTCGCATAGAGTGAACGTCACAGGACATTGAACACTGATGAATGACATAAACCAAGACGGCACACCTCAGACTGGAGAGCTCCTGCTCCCATTCCGCCTTTTCATGCTCTAGCAGTGATCTTACTTCTTTTGTTTCTGATACTTCCTTCTGCAATTCCTTAAATTTATTTTCCATTCTTTTAAGTTTTCCTGTAAGTAGTTCACAATGGCTTCTTTTAAATTCTATTAATCTTTTATAGGAATAAACTGCATCCCGGATTTTCAGAAGACTAACAATATCTGAAGGGGGGGGGAGAAGAGACAAATAAAATGAGTGAGCATATTAAAAGACTGCATTTCTATGCTCTTTTGCTTATACACGGATGGAATATACAGTAGGTGCCGACAGTGTGAAAAACATCACATAAGCTCTGCAGATAACAAAAAGAAAATATGGAATTATACATCTGGAGTTTTTTTCATATGAAACTGGATAAAAGTGGAGATCTTCATGTTAAGCAAATAAGCTAAACTCAGTCAAATGTTCCATGTTAGATTTAAAAAATAGAAAGCACAAAGCATTTAATGAGTCTCTGTGTCTACTTTTAGCCAAGTTGAGGTAACAGCTATGGAGCCATGTTTTCACTTAAAACAACCCAGATGAACACAGTTAAAGTATCTCAAATAATAATTCTCAGGACAATGATCCTGAGCAGACAGGGAGTAAATGGATTCCACGAATGTCCCAGGTGTCTGACTCTCACCATCCTAGGAGAAAGAACTGAGGCAGAGCTCCCTAGACTTCAGCGTCTGAGAAGCCAAGACAGCGTAAGAGTACAGGACAGAGCAGAGAGGAAACAGCACCGCAGAGGAACACCCTGCAGGTCTGTGGAGGGCCCCTGGAATACTTCACCAAGCACTGAACAAGGGACGTATAGGAAGAAACTACATGAACCAAGGATAAAACACCTGAAAAGGTTACATGAAATCTCATCGTTGCTCCCACAGGACCCAGAAGAATATCTACTCTGCTTAGTCAGACTGGACAAACACGAGATGATGGATACAGATCAGAAAGGAGTTCATCATAGCAAAGGAAAATAAGCACATAGAAAATGTTCAGCATTTATCAGCAGTGTAAGGCACTTTAAGACCATGATGATATATAGATCACACACCTATAAGAATAACTAAGACTTAAAATACTGACAAGCAGTGTTTGTGAAGACAGAGCCCTGGATCTCTCCTATTCTGTGGACTGGAAAACAGAAGCATGGGAGAAGATCAGAGGTTTTTGTGACAGATTGGCTATCTTGATTACGGTGTTTATTAAGTATGTGTTTAATACACATGTTGACACTAACCAAATAGCCTTTATATATCAATATGCCTTGCTGACGCTGTGTAAGACAAAACAGTCTACTGCAAGAGCAAACTTCTAAGACAGCAACTAGGACACAGAAAAGGCAGGAGACAACTAAAAGATTGAGAAGCCTAACCTTGTAGCAAAGGGTTGATGTGATCAGGTCAAAATTTTTGCAACTACGCAATTACAGTTAGAGACAGACAGAGAGGGGGGTGGGGTGGAAAGGGTTTATCCACATCACTGTTCATCATCAAAGGAGTCAGGACAGGAACCCAAGCAGGGTAGAATCTTTGAGGAAAAGAACTGATGCAGAGTCCATGGAGGGGTGCTGCTTACTGGCTTGCTCCTCATGATTTGCTCAGCAGAATACTGGCCCAGGGTGGAACTACCCATAGTAATTTGGACCCTCCTGCATCAATCACTAATTAAGAAAAATGTCCTATAGGTTTGCCTATGGCCGAATCTTATAGAAGCAATTTCTCAATTGAGGCTCCCTCCTCTCCCATGACTCTAGCTTGTGTCAAGCTGACATATAACTAGCCTGCACACCAGGTAACCTCATCCAGTGACAGTAGGCACAGAAGAAAAGCAAGATCAACGGAAAGACTGGATGTGTCAGTCCTACGAAGCAAAGTCCAGTGAGCATGACTACAGTGCTTTGGCTGATGGTATAAATGAATGGCTCACATACTACTGTAACATGAAGTCTGTTTCTACATGCACAGCGGTGTGCTGGGTCAATGCGAAGCAAAGTGCATGTATTACCATGTGCAGGAAGGCTGCTCATTCATTCACACAAGCGTCATACCTCTACACTCCATCCTGAGATGCTCGATTTCACACAAAACACTCTCATAATCGGGGCACTGGAGCTCACAGTCCTCAGAGGCTGTTTCAGACAACTCATTCAAGTCATCGAGGTCGTCCACAGCGGCGACCTGCTTTTTGACCTACAAAATAAACACCATTTTAAACTGTTTCCCTAATATTTACATTATACATGAAATAATGCTTTATACAAGAAACAGTTCTTAAAAGAGCTGACAGTTGGCAGAAGGATGCCTTTATTTATGGCCACTCTTTCTTCCTTTTGAAGGCCAATGTCTTTCCATAACAAGATCCTTGATTTTTTCACTTTATCTTTCTTATCTTTTAACTTATATATCACTACCTTTCATAATTTATTTTAAAACAAAATACCAGTTTTTATTATTTTTACATTACCTTGTTATTTTTAATGGATGCTTTCTTTGTGGGCCTAAAATAAAAAACAAACCCATAAAAATCCTTTAAGACTAATAGTATGTGAAATACAAAGAATATCTAAGATTATTGACTTTTATACAAAGCCTCTACATTTGAAATTCATTTCTCCCACTAATAAAGTTTACAGGCTATTTAATATAAAACATTTTTCTATAAGGGAATTTGATTACAAACGGAGAGTAAAAATAATTATTAATATTGTAAGAAGGAATTAAAACATACACACACACACATAATTTTTATTTAGCTGAGGACGACCTTGAGCCTCCTCCCCTGATGACCAGTGCTGGGGATTTAAGTGTGTGCCACCAATGCCCACAGTGGGCTGCTGGCAATCAAATAAGGGTTTTGTCTATTCTAGGCAAGCACTCTACCAACAGCCAACTACCAACTCAAGACAGAAAGAATTAAACTTAGATCAAAGTTCTGGTTCTAAAAGTAAAGGAAAAACATGCTATTTACTTTTTTGATAGAAATATATAGAGACAGCTGAACCGAGCTCGTGGGAACTCACGAAATCGAGACTGACAGCTGTGGAGTCTGCATGGGACAGAACTGGGTTCTCTGCATGTGGAAGACAGTTGTGTAGCTTGGTCTACCTAAGGGGTGTCTATAGTATTGGGGCCAGGATCTATCCCTGGAGTGTGAACTGGCTTTTGGGAGCCCATTCCCTCTGGTGGGATGCCTTGTTCAGCCTTGATGCAGAGGGGAGGGGTTGGTTCCACTTCAACTTAATGTGCCAGGCTTTGTTGACTCCCCATGAGAGGCCTTACCCTTTGGGAGGAGTGGATGGGACATGGGCTGGGAGGGAAGAGGAGGTGGGAGGAAAAATGGGAGGGAGAACTCTGGTTGGAATGTAAGATGAATAAAATATAAATAAACAAACAAAAGAAAGAAACCCTTAGAGGAGAAAAAAGAAGAAGAAACTAGAAAAGTTTGTTTGGGGTTACTGAGTCATGAATACATACAGATTCCTTTGCTTATATATAAATTAATTATATGATGATTGTTTTTACAGTTAGAATAAGGGGGAGGAGAGAAAAGCTTTTTACATTTCTTTTTAGTACAGGTGTATGCATGTGCGTGTGTGTACACATATGTGTTAGGTCAGAGAACAACATGTATGAGCTGGTTCTCCCCATCAAATTCAGGTCCTCGGGCTTGGTGGCAAACACTCTCATCTAAAGCTACACTGCTGGCTCCCGTCTGCTGTTCCTGTACCTGCAGGAAAACAGCTCTGCGTTTACAGCCTATGTGGGAGTGCATCTCCAGTCCTCACATTAGGGAACCTTTTTTTGGTTTTGTTTTGTTCTAAAGATAAGGTCTAACTCTGTAGCCTAGGCAAGCCTGGAATCTAGTGAGTGGTCCAGGCTGGCCTTGAACTCATGATTAGCTAATTGCCTCAGTCTTCCTAGTGTTGAATTACCAGCATAACCCAGGAGCAAGCTATAGGTGTGAAGAAGAATCCTACCTATCTTCAAGTGTTTTTCAGTAATACAGTAGTAAATGAATCCACATTATCACTATACCTTTAGTTGTAATTATTAATAATTTCTGAATTTTATTTCTGAATCAAGTATTTTCTAAATAAAAAGACTTATACTGCAATAATTTTAGGAAATTGCTTTGTATGAAAATATAATTTGCATTACATTCAGGAAATACTGAGCGCACGATACATAAGACATTTGCTACAAGGAATTGTTTCCATACTTTTTTATTTTACTGAATTTCTATGCTAGTTTAACTTTCAGGACATCATTTTCATGTTTAATTCATATCGGTATATTCCATTTCCCAACTTATTTAGAGAAATCTTAACACCAGAATGAATCTTAAAAAAATTAACTAGAAATTGTGAGGACAATTAATAATAACTCTTCAGGGAAAATGTCGTTTAATACCTTAGATACACACCCAAATCGCACTGAGTAGGCATACACTTCTCTGCTGGTCCCGACATCATGCAAACATACTCTAAATGCCTCCTTTAAAGACGATTCGTAAACCACACATCTTCCTCCAGCCATTGCCTGCTTTTCTATTATCATTCCCAGCATAGAGATCTGAGGCGTGGTGACCCTTTACTGAAACCGCACTTGCCCTGCCTTCCCCTTTCAGCGACACTGATACAGGTTAGCTCTTTGTCTGGAGACTTCCACGCTGTGTTTTATTTCCACGACTGACTAGTCACAGCTAATGTTCCTTCACAGGGAATAAAGAGCTCCGACCTCACCTCGTTTCACTTTGGTCTGTGTCACTGAGACTGGAGCCATCCTGCAGGTGTAGTGGACCACCGGGTGGTGAGCCAGGCTTCTCAGTCATTGGCATCGTGACGGATTCTCTGGATACACACTTTTCATTTTCCTTTTTCTTCATTTCCTTCATAAGCAAGGGAGGACCTCTAAAACAATCCATTAAAAAAGCTGGTGTCTTACAAATAATTCTACTGACAAAGATTCAAGAAAAGTAATTTTGGGGAAATTCTGATTCTTTTCCACCTCAGTTTACTAAAAGCCAAAAAAAAAAAAAAAAAAAAAAAAAAGGTAATTAAATCCTAGCTAACAGCAAATGTATAAATATACATTAATGGTCCATGTGATGTATCGAGTTGCTATATGAGAAGTTTTATCTAAGGCTAAGAAAAGCTTTTCTGAAGAGGCCAAACTGAGCCTGTTCCCATCCTGGAAGTGTTTCCAGATAGGGCCTGCCCCTCCCAACTCCACAGGCCACCTGACTACACAGCCAGCTTCCAAAGATCTCCTCCCACAACGCCCACTACCCAGAGTTTATTCAAAGCACAGCAACCATACTTAGTGAGCCACACTAAAAGGAAACAGAAGAAAACCAGCAAGGTGGTGATGTTAGGATCAAGTATGCTCATGAAAATAGTAACCTGTTTTCAAGCCTGCAAGCCGTCAATAAAAGTTCCACAAAACAAAGCAAGCCTCAACTCTCTTACAGAAATAAACATAAAAAACCCAGACATGTGCCCCCCTCCAATCTACTAGTTCCAGAGCAACAAATACCAACGAGAGCGACTCAGATCATAGAGACAAAAAAAAAAAAAAAAAAAAAAAAAAAGATCATAACTGTGCTGAGACAACTCAGAGGGTCTGAACACACCCCAAGAAAACAACAAAAGCCAAGACCTGGAGGAATACAGATGTTAATCAAAGATATGAAAATGGAATTAACTATAGAGGTAGAATTGCTAGAGAAAAGCAGACTGAGGTGGTGCTGGAAACAAAACACTCAGTAAACCAAGCAAACTCCTCAGCGGAAAGGCTCTATGGAAGAATCAGGACTGGGTGACAAGGAGGAGAACCAGATCACTCAGTAAAGGTCAATCAGAAATTTAAAAAAAAAAAAAAAGGAATAGAGCATGTGTACACTTTGGGACACCATGAAAAGAACTAGCCTTCAAATTATTGGCATCTACAGAAGAAGGAAAATAATACTACAGTGAAGGTATAAAAGAAATCTCCCCAAATCTAGAGAAAGAGATGTCCATCCAAATACAAGAAGCCTACAGAACTTGAAATGAAACTCTCTACAACACACTACAGTCAAAACATTAAAAACACAATAAAAAAATCTGAGAGAAAGGTCAAGTCACATATAAAGGTTGGTCAATCGGAATAACCTGATGATTGACAGAACACGTAATACTTTTCTTTTTGAGAAGCATTTAGATTATCTCCAACTTTAAGAGATATTAAAATACATGTTCTTAAAATATACATACATGTAATATATTTACGTAAATATACAGAACATACATAACATAGCCTTAATGTACATTGTTAGTTACCTATCGTGTGTAACACAATATATAAATATACGTATGAATGCATGTGCGTTTGTAATCATATTCTCCTATTTCAGAGGATTTGACCCCAGAGTGAAGCTTCAGGCACTAGAAGGGTGCATGTCAAACTACGATACACACTGTTGAACCAACTGCAAAGTACTTATCATTCCACTTGTTAGCAGTCACGAGAATGCCTCCACTTTTGCCAATTCTAGCTATTTTTTAATAAAATATTAATTAATGTAAGTAGAAAAAACATTTTATGTTTTCTTGATAATCATGTAAGGGTGAATATGTATAATATATCCATAACATTATTTAATAGTGAACAGTAGTCCAAATTAGAACTGGTTTTGTAGAATAGTAACAACTACGTATACACCGCTAAATACTTGATGGAGGTGGGTCATCTTTCTATCTGTTGTTTCATTGGTTAAGTAATAAAGAAACTGCCTTGGCCCCTTTAATAGGACAGAAAATTAGGTAGGCGGAGTAGACAGAACAGAATGCTGGGAGAAAGAAGCCGAGTCAGGAGTCGCTATGATTCTCCCACTCCAGACAGACGCAGGTTAAGATCTTCCCTGGTAAGCCAGCTCGTGGAGCTACACAGAATATTAGAAATGGGTTAGATCAATATGTAAGAGCTAACCAATAAGAGGCTGGAACTAATGGGCCGGGCAGTGTTTAAAAGAATACAGTTTCCATGTAATTATTTCGGGTATAAAGCTAGCCGGGTGGCAGGACGCAGCCCTGCCGCTCACATTACAACAAATACTGCATAACCTTACCTATCATGTTCTTTATCTCCCTTCACAGGGAACTGCTGGTCATCAGCTTTTCCACTCTGTTGATTTACTCCATTCTCAACACTGTCAGCAGCACCGCTGTACAGACTTCCTGATAATTTTGCTTCGTTATTTTTGTATTTTCTTTTTTCTTCAACCTTTAAAGAAAAGTTGGGAGTCAGGATAACTTACTTTTCAAAAGACTTTTTCTGTGAGGGCACTGAAGAAATGGCTCCATGGCTAAGAGTACTGAATTGGTTCCCAGCACTCACACGGCAGCTGACAACTATCCCCAGGGATCCAGCGTCCTCCTCTGCTTTCTACAGGCACCAAGCATACCCACAGCGCGCGCACATGCTAACACACACACACACACACACACACACACACACACACATGGTCAGACACACCCACATGCAAAATAAAATAAAAACCATTACTCAATGGAAGAGGAATTATTCTTTTTAAAAGTCCCTAGTTTTCACTGATTTTTACCACTTGATAGTTTAGTCATGACTTAGATTTGACACTGGAGACCTGTGTTTTGTATATTGAGAAAGAGGGATGATATGCAAAATTTTATTCTCAGGAGTTCTTCTTTAAGTATGTAGATTTTTTAAAAAAAGAACCTTATTTTTAAATACTGAGTATACAAAAAGAAAAACTAGAAAACAATTGAAATTTTCACTGGTAAAAATGTTTTTAGCTATCTCTAAATCACTAGGCTGTAACTAAGAAGAACAACCAATTTACCTCACTCTAAAGCAGGATGCTCTGAAGCAGCCGACTGAACGTGTCTACTGTTTGTCTGCTCTATACTTCCGTGCTACCCTTACGAAAAACAAGTTAGAGGGGTTTTGTTTCGGTATCCCAAGGCTTACCCCATCATCCATTAAAGAGTACATCACTAAGTGGGGAGGAGGCACACTACTAAGTGCCAAAGTCAATAAATAGCAATTGGACAGAAGAGCAACACCAATTTCCACTATAAACTACGACGGTGTATTCATTGCTATTAAGTCCAGTTCTAATTGTCTCTGTTCGATAAACACGGTGGACGAAATCATTTAGAATATCTACCAGTTTCTAACAATGAAATAAAGTTTGAAAGTTAATGCATTTACCCCAATACCGCAGGCCTCACTCCAGTATGAACTCTCTTAAGAGGCGAATGAGGTTGTTTAATATGCTGGATGGAGAATAGTTTACCTGAGGCACTGAGGGCGGAGTGAAGGATGCATGCATGTGAACACATCTGTGTGTGCATGAGTGTGGACATGTGTGGGGGTCCTGAGGCCAGACGGAAATGTTGGTGTCTGCTCTAACACTCTGCCTTACTCTACTGACACACTGCCTTTTACTGAAGCGGAAGCTTTTCATTTTGGTGCTGGCTACTGAGCTCCCAGAATCAGCTCTCACTGCCCCAGTGCTGGGGTTACCAACACACATGCCCATGTTAGACGTTTTGTACATGAGTGCTGGGGATTTGAACTCAGGTCTACAGATTCTTATACAGTGAGCACTCCTATCCAAGAAGAATCTCCCTAGCCCTATTTTAAATTTGATAACTAGTTATAATGTTTTTAAAATGAAGTATTAGGGGATGGAGAAATGGTTCAGTGGTTAAGAGCACATACTCTTGCAGAAGACTGAATTTGGATCTCAGAACACTGTTAAGCTAATACCTACTTGTAATTCCAGCTCCAAGGGATCCTATACCCTCTTCTGCCCTCTGCAGGCACCTGCACACATATGCACTTGCCCCTACCCACCACATAATAAAAAATTTTTAAATTAAATATTAAATTATAATATACTAAGCCTAAAAGGCTAGTCTGAATGATACTCATCCAACATGCCGTACCACAGAGTCATGAGCAGTGAAATCCAGGACTAACTTTCACGTACCTTTCGCTGGCTGTCTTCACTGCCACCAAGCCTTTTCTGCTCTTCTAAGTCTGGTTCTGCAGACAAAGGAATATTCAGATAAAGTAAACTTAGCTAGATAAAGTCTTTATAAACATAGGAAAATAAATAAAAATTTGTTTTTTCATCTAAGAGTTTAAGTTTAATCATTAGCTACAAAGCTAAATATTTACGACCTTAGGAAATACTTTCAATTACCCAAAACTTCAACAAACCATTCAGAGACACTACCTGGAACCAAATTCACTGCATATAAAAATCTCAAGGATTCATGCACAAACTCTCTCAACATAAATACATCCTGGGGAGAGGCACTAAAAATACCAGAGAAGCATAGCCTCACAGTGCACACCATTATATCTCTGCCTTCGGGAACCACTGCCACTTCTCACACCTCTACTGCTCAACGCTGCCACACCTGCGGCGTTTCCAGCACTGTGCTGATGGGGTGCTGTTATAACAAGACTCGAGTCCACTCTGTGAAGCTCCAAGTGTCTGCATGCACGTACACACATACATACACACACACACACACACACACACACACACACACACACACACACAAGAGGCACAATGTGCCCATTTACAATCTGACTGATTTAAGATCATCAATATGATACTGCCAAGGTAAAATGATTTAAAGTACAAACACTGCTGCTGTTAAGAAACAAAGCTTGATTCTCAGCAAGCATCAGCATCTTCGAAAGCATATTTTTCAGAAGACAGCAACTCGCGAGGCTGCCGAGGTCAGTCCCAAGCTCCAGGGTTCAAGTGATCCTCACTACAGCTTCCTGAGATGTTAGGTCCACAGGTATGCAGCACTGTGTCCAACTCTCCAGCAAGCATTTTCAAAGTTTGGGAGGCTAAAAGCAAAAAAACCTTACAATCTCATAATTAAGCTTTATGAATCCCCAGAAAGTGTCAGGATTCTGAACCGTAAACAAATTTCTGAAATATTACAGTAAGGACATCTGAGTTGAAGCTTGCATTTAAAAAAAAAAATCCTTTTTACAGCCTGGTATTGGCATAAGAACAGACAGGAGGACCAATGGAACCAAATAGAAGACCCGGATATCAATCCACACATCTTCGAACACCTGATCTTTGATAAAGAAGCAAAAAATATCAAATGGAAAAAAGAAAGCATATTTAACAAGTGGTGCTGGCATAACTGGATATCAACATGTAGAATGAAAATAGACCCATATCTATCACCATGCACAAAACTCAAGTCCAAATGGATCAAAGGCCAGCCACACTGAACCTTATAGAAGAGAAAGTGGGAAGTACACTTCAATACATTGGCACAGGGAACCACTTCCTAAATATATCCCAGCAGCATAGACACTGAGAGAAACAATAAATGAGAACCCCTGAAACTGACAAGCTTCTGTACAGCAAAGGACACGGTCAATAAGACAAAATGACAGCCTACAGAATGGGAAAAGATCTTCACTAACCCCACATAAGACAGAGGTCTGATCTCCAAAATATACAAAGAACTCAAGAAATTGGACACCAAAAGATCACATAATCCAATAAAAAAATATGGAGTACAGACCTAAACAGAGAAAGAGGAATCTAAAATGGCTGAAATACACTTAAGGAAATGTTCAACATCCTTAGTCATCAGAGAAATGCAAATCAAAACAACTCTGAGACTCCATCTTACACCTGTAAGAATGGCCAAGATCAAAAACACTGATGACAACTTATGCTGGAGAGGTTGTGGGGAAAAGGGAACACTCCTGCACTGCTGGTGGGAATGCAAGCTGGTACAACCTCTTTGGATGTCAGCGTGGTGATTTCTCAGAAAATTAGGAAACAACCTTCCTCAAGACCCAGTAATACCACTTTTGGAGATATATATATATCCAAAGGATGCTCAATCGTGCCACAAGGACATGTGCTCAACTATGTTCATAGCAGCTTTGTCTGTCACAGGCAGAACCTGGAAACAACCTAAATGCCCCTCAACTGAAGAATAGATAAGGAAAATGGAGTACTACACAGCAGAAAAAAATAATGACAGCTTGAATTTTGCAGGAAAATGGATGGAGCTATAAAACATTATTTTGAGTGAGGTAACCCAGACATAGAAAGACAATTATCACATGTACTCACTCAGGTGGTTTTTAAACATAAAGCAAAGAAAGCCAGCCTACAAACCACAATCCCAGAGAACTTAGACAATGATACGGACACTAAGAGAGACTTACATAGACCTAATCTACATGGGAAGTAGAAAGTAGAAAAAGACAAGATCTCCTGAGTAAATTGGGAGCATGGGGACCTTGAAGGAGGGTTGAAGGGGGGGTGGGAGAGGCAGGGAGGGGAGTAGAGAAAAATGTAGAGCTCAATAAATATCAATAAAAAAGACTTAAAGTTATTTTCAAACAAAAAATCCTTTTTATTCTTGTAAGTACACTTAAAAACAGATAGTGACAATTATGGAGATAAAAGAAAGGAGCCACCGCCACAGCATCTGAGAAGCAAGGAGTCAAGTGCAACTGCTACCAGCTTTTGAGCAGTGGTTCTCATCCTAGGGTGGAGACCCTCTGGTTTTAGGAGTCTCAGATCAGATATCCTGCATTATCAGATAGTCACATTAAGTAGCATCAAAATCATTTTAGGGTTGAGGGTCAGTACAGCATGAGGAACTGTATCAAAACATTAGGAAGGTTGAAGACCACTGCATTAGAGACTTCTCTTTTCTCAGCTGTAAACCTACAGTTTTCTAGGGGTCTCACCAGAAACCCTGTTTACACTAAATGATATAACCCCCTTGCATGGCTCTTATTTATCCTTAAAGTTCCATTCAAGGGATCTTGGGAGTCACCTTATAATCTCATTATCAAAACAAGAGACAAGTGGAAGAAAAATAAAGGTTTCTAAAAGCCATTTGCAATGGATGTAACTTGATAGCCCCCGTCTGGCTAACGATTAAACACCGCGGTTCCTGAGAAGCCCACATCCACCTTGTGCATGTCTTCCTCTTTCCATGAGTCTCTCTTGACTCCTCTGTTTAGGAGCTACACTCAGAAGGTCTTTTGGTAAATCACGGCTCACCGAGACGTGCATCCCCACGCTTAGCTGTGCTTTCATTCATTTCCTGAATGTCTTCTACTCTTAGTAAAAACCTCAATTCTGTTTCACCCTGGCTAGCCCTAAAACTTGTTTTGTATGTGTGTGTCAAAGCCACAAGCTCAGAGTTTGACTGAGTTGAAGTCCCTAAGCGATTCCGGGAACTCCTCCGACCTCCAAGGGTAAGAGTGGGGAATTGTGTTCCTGTCTCCTTACTATGACAAATACCAATAATAATGTTCCATTATTTATTTCAAATCCTTGAACAAAACTGGGAGTAAAAAATGTTTAGGAATCAGAAGACTGAGCATTTCCAATATTTAGTGTACCTTCCCCAGAGTATTACACAACTTACCTGATCTGAACGTCTGTACATCCTTCATTCCTGCTGTTTTGTTCAGAACAGGATCCGGCTTTTTGATGCTAGGCTGGATGGGTTTGGAGAAGTTAAATTGTTAAAAGTAATTTGTTAAATTGTTAAATATACATTTAAGAAATATATATTTCATAACATGTAGTTAAAATTCATGATGAAAATATTATTATACCTCCATGACTGGGTACTTCCTGAGGGTCTCTAAAAAGCAAAAGGGAAATTATATGTAATTAAAAATCTGGTACACCAACTGTCTATTTATGCAGTTACTATGGAGCCAAACCCTCATGCTGCATCTGAAAATGATCAACCCTGCCACCCTCCTCTGCTTAGACCAGCAACATGTCAGAAATATATTCAATAAGGAACAAGAGGGTAAGTTTGACAAAACATGCAGGAAGGACTCAAAGTGAGGAGTTTCCAACGACTGTAAGTAAAACAGAACCGGGTATTTGCCAATGTCAGCATGCTGATGAGCAGACAGAAACGTGACCATTAGTTAGAGGACCAAGTTACAACTGTGACGATTATTTCAGAGACGATGGCAAAAGCGTGTCTTAATGCAGCACACCAGGATGGCTTATGAGATTATTCTACAAGCATTTATCACGTTCTTCAACTCACCCTGTAATTTAGAAAGTACAAAGATGGGACAATAGTTCACTTGAAAGTACAATTCACTTCTCAACAGGGAAAATTTTCTAAATTGACTAGGTTGGATATATACTTGTAGAATAATAATTAATAAAAATACCAGTTTTTTCCATACCCTTGTGGGCTACTGGAATGCCTACATTTCTTGATTCCTCTAGTTTAGCCATCTTAAAGTTTCTTGATCCACTCATGCAAGAAGGTATATAAGTCACATCTAAGAAATAATGTATGTGTTTTTAATATTAAATGATTATCAAAAGGAAAAAGTAAACTGAGTTGTCAGATATTAGCATCATAGATATTAATAAACTTTTATTTCAAAGTTGGTTTAATATTTAAATTAGTAATTAAGAGATGAACCATATTGGCGCACACCTTTAATCCCAGTACTCAGGAGGCAGAAGCAAGCAGAGCTCTGTGAGCTCAAGGCCAGCTTGGTTTACAGAGCGAGTTCCAGTATAGGCTACACAGAGAAACCCTGTCTCAAAAAAAAAAAAAAAAAAAAAAAAGAATTGAACCATAATTCTGTGCTTTTAAACCAATTTGCTTTGGCTGTTAACTATGTTAGTCTTTAACAGATTTTCATGAAACATCTATTTCACCAGAAATGAGCTATCTGGAAAGATAGCAAAGGCTTCCATAATTAATTACTCTAATCCAACTAATGCATTAGTGAGACCCGATGCTTGCTAGGTATTCAGAGGACAGCTGGGTGGCTGCGGTAAATCAAATGCTAACACCACTTTCTACCTCCAGCAACATCCGAAGCACAATAACCTAACGTGTCTGCCAACGTACTGACACCGCCACGAGTTCCCTAGCATTCTCTCTTCATCAGCTCCAACATAAACGTGCTCCTTCCTCCATCTCCAGGGGATCCCACACCCTCACACAGACATACATGCAGGCAAAACACCAGTGACCATAAAATAAAAATTCCTAAGGTCAAAATTCAGTATGTTGATAAAACATGGAACCTGGCTCTCTGGTATTAAAATATGGCATTCTAAAAACACTCATCTACTCTTTGTAACATTCACAGAAAACTGGCCTACATTTACTGAATGAGTCATTTGGGACTCGGTGACTCAATTAGATCCAAATGTTAAATCTGGCAGCTTTCTCACTGGATAAGGTGACCAACATAAAAAAGTAGGAAATTTTCCATTAAGAATGATTCCCTCATTCTGTGGGCTATCTGCTTGTTCTGTTAATAGGTTCTTTTGCTATGCAGAAACTTGACTCCATGAAGCCCCTCTAGTGGTATCTGGCTGGGGCTTTTCCCTGTGCTGCTAAAGTCCTATTTAAACTTCTTACTCAATTCAAAAGTATTCAAAGGTTTTCTGTCTTTGCTTGGACAGCTTTTGTTTTTGTTTTTTCAAAAGAGGGCCTCACTGGGTAGTCCTGTCCTGGAACTCACCATGTACCTCAGGCTGGCCTCGAACTCTCAGAGATCTGTCTGCCTCTGCCTCTGAGTACTGGGGCTAAAGGCATCGGTCACCATGCCTGATTTCCCTTGTGTTTCCTCTTAGAAATCTTAGAATTTAAGGGTTTGTTTTAAGGCCTTTGATGCTCATCTTAAACCGACTCTGTACAGAGAGAGGCACAAATCTAATCTCACTCTTCTGCAGGCAGGCATAGAGTTCTATCAACACCATTTGTTAAAAGGTCTCTTTTCCCATTGCACGTTTTAGACTTTGTTGAAGATTAGGTGACCATAGTCTGCTGGTCTACCTCTGGGTCTTCTAGTCTGCTCAACTGCTCACATGCACGTTTTTATGCCAGGAGGTCTGCCTTGAGCATTCTAGCTCTATAGTATAGTTTGAGACCAGAGATTGTGAAACCTCCAGCTGCATTACAATTCCTTGGGGTTGCTTTGGTTATTTGTGGTATTTTATGGTTCCTTATTAAGTTCTTAGATTTTTTTCTATGTTAGTAAAATATGACATGGGGTTTTTGATGGTTATTGCACTAAATCTGTAGGTTAATTTTGGTCACCTTGTCATTTTCATGATATTAATAATGCCAGTCCAGGAGCATGGAAGTTCTTTCCATCATCTGGCATCTCCTTGGGTTTCGTTCGTCAAAGTCTTGACATTCTCATTAGAAAGGCCTTTCACATCTTTGGTTAGGTATGTTCCAGGTATACTTAATTCTTCTAAGCTATTATAAATGGGATATTTTTCTTAATTTCTTTTTCTGAGTGTATACTGCTAGTATATATGAAGGTTACTTTACCAACTACTTCAAAAAGAGGGCTAATACTGAGAATTTACAAAGAACTGCAGAAGTTAAACACCAAGGAAACAAAACTACCAACCAACATACGGGCTAATAAAATGGATAGTTTTCAAAAGAAATAAAAATAGCTAATAACTTTTTGAAAGTCTTGAATATCCCTAGTCATCAGGGACATCTAAATTAAACTACTCAGATTCCACTTCATCCCAATCAACATGACTGACATCAAGAAGTTGGAGAGGCTGGGTGGTGGTGGCACACGCCTTTAATCCCAGCACTCAGGAGGCAGAGGCAGGAGGATCTCTGTGAGTTTGAGGCCAGCCTGGACTACAAGAGCTAGTTCCAGGACAGGTTCCAAAGCTACAGATGAAGCCCTGCCTCAAAAAACAAAAAAGAAAGAAAGAAAGAGGGAGAGAGAGAGAGAGAGAGAGAGAGAGAGAGAGAGAGAGAGAACAGAGAGGATGAGTGCACTGCTGAACCCTCAGCAAGAAGCTTCTTCGTGCAGAAGATGGGAATTAGCACAGAGACCTAGAACTGGACAGTGTGCAGAGTGAGAGATCTTGGAGCACTCAGCCCTAAGTGGGATGTCTTTATCAAGTCCTTACTTTCAAGGCTCAGAGGCCTGTGCAGAAGAGGAGCTGGAAAGATTCTAAAAGCCAGAGGTGGTGGATGACTCCAAGGGAAACAATGTCTTCCAGACGCAATAGGGCTGGCAGACATATGAACCCACAGAACTTGGAGAACATGCACAAAACACGCACATGTTCAAGTAAGACAAGATCCCAGAACAAAGAAGAAGAGGACACAAAGTCCCACCCCTAACCAAGAGCTGTTTGCAATCGATGCCTGCTGGGAGAGGAAAATCAGTTTTCTCCAATGGAGTGTCACCGGTACATCAACCACACTCCAGGGCAGGCTCCATGCTCAGGAATAGTTGGCCAACACAAAACAGATTCCATGGTTTTTGTACTATTGTTTGTTGGCTGGTTTTTGTTTTATTTTTGAAGAACATGAAGTTGAGTGGGTAAAAAGGGTAGGAAAGGATATGACCAAAAAATATAGCATATGAATAAAATTTCAGCCACTAAATAAGATGAATATTCTTAAATTACACTAGGAGATATCATATACATAAAAAGAAACTCTCAAAGAATTAAAAGTAGCTGGGCGGTGGTGGCGCACGCCTTTAATCCCAGCACTCGGGAGGCAGAGGCAGGCGGATCTCTGTGAGTTCGAGGCCAGCCTGGTCTACAAGAGCGAGAAGCCCTGTCTCGAAAATCCAAAAAAAAAAAAAAAGAATTAAAAAGTATTTAAAAATAAAAATGAAAGAAATAGACACAATTATTAAGAGACTTTTAAACATGGTAATTTAAAACTCAGAATTGTTTATCATCTTTTCAAAGTGAGCTTCCAGGGGAGAAGAAATTTGTAGAACGAGAGCTAAAAAAGGCAGCTCCATCAATGGGAAAGATATCATCCAGTCTAGAAAGGGAGGACTCCACAAGGTACTGGGACCAACCTCCTGCACTCAAACCATGACACAAACTCTTATCTCCCCTCCAACTTGTGCCACCCCGGAAGAGCACATCCAGAGAACTGCAGCTGGGTGACATTCATCCCAGCGACACTGGCAACTGTCTGCCTCAAGTAACTGACTTAAAACCCTTGTAACAAAAATTCTCTCACTTTTTATGCTTCTTAAATAATTAACATTTAGGTATTAATTTTATTGATATATTCATAAATGGCAAAAATGTTAGTTTTGGCTTTAGTAAAGTCACACTGAAGACATGATGTCCTTCCTTTAATCAAGATTTTGCAATGTCTGTCTACGTACTCAGACATACTAAATTACTTAAAGAAAGTCTTACATGTTTAGAGACTCCACTTTTATCACTATCTTCTAACAAGAACTCTTGCATTATTTACTATAAATTATACTTTTTAAATTAAATAATATTCCTATTATTAAACTATACTTTTTAAATTAAATAATATTCCTGTATTACCAAGTGACTCCTGTTGATATTCCATTTATTTCCCTTCCTACAGATAAAATAAGAAGATTTGGCTCTTCCTATGAAACCTATGAAATCTTAATGTATGAGTTCTAACTCTGCCTCTTATATCTGGTACACAAAAATAGACGATTTTGGTAGAGGGAAATTAAAAGTCAAACAATATTGTCATTTGCTTTCTTTTATAATGTGACTTTTCACTTGGCTACTCAAACTAAAATGTAGTATAATACCAAGATAATCGGACAGATGAAGTAATTATCCCCAAATAATTATGAGGCAGGAGGAGACGACGTAGCGGTTAAGAGCACTTACTCCTCTTCTTCTAGAGATGCTCTCCTGCTACTCATCCTCATCTTTACACGATTCTAGAAGTGCATCTTCCCAGGACCACAGGACATCAAAGTATAATTGACTTTCCATGCAGAAATCGAGATGGTTGGCCAACTGGGAGAACTGTCAACCAGTGTTCTCAGGGGAGCAGTCTCGTTTCTGTTAAAGATTCCTGCGACTGAAAGCCACAACCCCTGACATCACAGGTCAGAACCAAATCATCTCGGGCTATCATCAGCACTCTCAACGGCCATTCCAGCCTCACCTCGGGGTCTGACCCGAGTCCTCGGTCAACATGGGAAAGTATGAACACATGTTACAGAAAAAAGCCACGCTATGTTACACACTTCACGAGGCTGACCGAGTGCACTAATTAGAGAGAACTGGGATGATGCAGGTCCAGAGCCCCCAAACAGTCAGCTGTTTATCATCCGTCTCTGTTTCTGGCCCATCATCCCTGTGACCACCAAGGACACTCCTTTTTGAAATGTACAGACCCATAGATTCCACCAACTCAAAGGCTGAGAACATTATTAAACACCATCTGATGCCTGGAACAGAGACTTTCTATAACCCATTCCCCTGATATCTCTACCCATGTACTATGGGGGGTGGATGTGTGTGTGTGTGTGTGTGTGTATGGTGGGTACGTGTGTGGTGGAGAGGGAGAGGGAGGGAAGAGAGGACTGAGTACATGTGTCTGCAGGAACACATAGAGGCCATGGCTGTTCAGATATTGTCCATTGTGGGCTTTTTTTTTTTTTTTTTTTTTTGGTGGAAGTGGTTCTTGGTGTTTTTGAGACAGAATCTCTCATTGACTTGGTACTTTCTGAGCAGGTGAGGCTGGCTAATCAGCGAACTCTACAGATCTGCCTGTGTTTGCCTTCCCAGCCCTGAATTACAAGCAAATGCCACCTTTTTTTTTGGGGGGGGGGGGATTAGATTATTTTATTAATGTGTGTTGTGAGGTTTAAATGCAGGTCCTCAAGCTTGCACAGCAAACACAGAAGCAGAGGCAGCTTCTATCAAGTAGTTTTGTTTGTTTGTTTTGAGACAGGGTTTCTCTGTCAGGACAGCCCTGGCTGTCCTGGAACTAGTTCTTGTAGACCAGGCAGGCCTCGAACTCACAGAGATCTGCCTGCCTCTGCTGGGATTAAAGGTACGTGCCACCACCTGCAAATGCCATTTTCACCTACAGGCTTACTGAACTTCCCCCACCCATCATGAAGCACACCCTTCTTGCATCATCTGTCCTCACACTTGCTGCTGTCCTTGTCTTCAGTGCTCTTCCCCTCAAGCTTGGGCACAGTTTCCAGTGAACTAAAGTGCAGTGCGGGGTGCAGCTCTTAGCAACACTCCCAGTACTCTGCTGCTGGACCTTGGGAATTCATACACAACTTACCACTGCTTCCTCCTACGGACTCAGCTGACAACACATGATACTCTAAATAGAGACCTGTCAAATGGCTTTAAATAAAGCAGTTCTTACCTTCTACCTGTCCGTGTACTCTTGTCTGTCCTGTCGGATCTGCAGCACCATAGAAACGATCCACACCTTTCAGTGAAACACTGTCAGAGATACTCTGTGGAAGCAGATATCAAAATGAGTTGCATACGGATTTCTTAATAGTTTTCTAAAATAGTTCAATTTCCTGTTTAAACAGAAAAATAAGACAGCATGCACTCATAAGAAACATGCCAGTAAACGAAACTCTCTAAATTTGCTCTCTAGATCAAACCTAACTTTGCTCTGCATCTATGAAGGAAAGCATGAAAGATCAGAAGAACATATTCATAAAAATATTAATTTATTTTCATGTTTCAATGAGCAACTAAGCTCAGAATACTTAACATTACTTCTTATTCTTCATGCAATGTAAGGGGATGATTTAAGAAAACAGACATTTTAAGACAGCATGAAACACTTAAAATATACCCAATGGTAGAAGTTTAAAGTAAACTAAGAAACCTGGCACACGTGGTAAGAGACTCCAGAGTGTGCCACACTGGTTACACACAGAGTGTGCCACGCTGGTTACACACAGAGTGTGCCACGCTGGTTACACACAGAGCACGGTAGAAGCTCCTATATTTAGGTAAAGGAAGCTTAGAAAAATCTAAGAATTTTTGTGTAAAATTTTTACTGCCAGCAAAAATGACTGAATAAAAACAATAAAAACCTTTTGTTTGTATAAGTAAAAGCCAAAAAAAATCAGATGTAGAATATGACCCCTTCTCAATCAAAAAGGAACTTCTAAAATATGCAGCAAGCTTTGATAAGAAAGGATATAAAATATTTAAGTGTTTAAAATGTGCCAGGGAATTGTTTTGTATATATTGTGTGTATGTGGATATCATACTTCGTGCTTCTGAATCATCTCAGGACATTTAGAGCAAATGATGAACAAATGTGATCCACTGTTCTTTGGAACGTTCTGGACTCTCATGGGCTGGCTGCTGCTTCCATCCTCTAGGTGGGAGTCTAAATGCCATTCTGAGAAAGCACCCTAGTAAGGCCACCTCCACTCCGCCTGAAATCCAAACTCCCTCCTACTTTCTTTATACGAAGCAGTTAGACTGACTTACAATATGTCATTTGGTCCTCTGTTCTATCGTTACTTGAGCACTGAGCCCTCATTTGCAATATTCAGCATCTAACTGCCTCGGACGTAACATAACTCAGCCACAGAAACGTATTCACGGGCGAAGCATTCAAGATCTCATTAGAAAGACCGCATGCATGGAACCACTAGATGCTTCTCGGTTATCTCAACTAATGGCTTATTGAGATTTACCATTTCCAGACTGGAAATGTGTCTGCCCCTTCTACCTTCCCTTTCTTTAATAGACACTACTTCTCCACTGTAGGAAACTGGCCCTCGGTGTCCATCTCGTTTTGAAGAGCACTCGGATCTTGCTGCTACATATTTGCAGACACCTGTTACACCTCACAAGATGTTTATCTCCTCACCACACCTGCGCACCACACGTCTTTATGGCACAACAAAGTCACTGATGTTCAGAAAGGTTAATTTCCCCACCCCCCAAATTCTATAAATATTAAATGCCAGAACTATGTATGAACACGTCTTGGCTGTGGTGATTCCAGTGTCACTACACTTCCAAGCCGGCCCCAACTCGTTGTATGGTGGTGTCATTACAACTGGCAATCATTACTGATATTTATGTTACTTCAAGCATGGATCCTACACTGAACTCAATGCACTTCACTTCTGAAAATGATTTAAATATATTAAAGAAGTTAAATTAAGACAAATTTAAACGAAATCTCTGTAACCCCACAGTTACGTTCATTCTCTCCCTTCTCCTGACTTACAGTTTCCAGTCTCATTTGCTATCCTTTTAGGGTTCAGAAGTAAGAACTTAAGAGCTCATGTTCCCTTTTGGATCCTATGGCACTTGCACACCCCACATCTATCACAGCACCTTGCAGGTCACAGGTTCAAATGATTTTTTAATTTTTAACTTAAACTTAACCCAAAGTTGTTCCTTCTGACTTCTACATTATTAAACGAGTCACACAAACTAGCAAAATTGTACTATGAGCCGCACGCGGTAGCTAACTGTTATCTATAGGTTAACATGGGAGGAAACAGCCCTCAAAGGCATCATGTAGACGAGAAAGCAAGCATCTTATGTTTCCTTGTCAGTACCTCAGAATCCCAAGGTGATTCTTCATCTTCATCTTCTCCTAATCCTAACGCAGTCATCATTTCTGTAAAATGTGGTCACACATACATTAATGAGAATATTTATCACTAATTTCTTTCTTTTCTTTTGCTTTCTTTCTTTTCTTTTTTTTTTTTTCAAGACAGGGTTTCTCTGTGTAGCTCGGGCTGTCCATCCTGGAACTCACTTTGTAGACCAGGCTGGTCTTGAACTCACAGAGATCCACCTGCCTCTGCCTCCTGAGTCCTGGGACTAAAGGTGTGTGCCACCACTGCCTAGCTTATCACTGAATTCTAAACAGATGCATATTTACCTATTTTCATAAAATTACAGTAGAGATAATAGCAAAAAGGAATTTCAGTGGATTGAAGCAGTTTCAGAAAGAACTGGTAGCAGCAAAAAATTAAAAAAAAGAAAAAGGAACAAAAAGCAAGAGAAAACTATTAAGAAGAAATGGATACTATTTCTGGATGTAGAACTAATGCTTTTTATAGCAGTGTTAAAACATGGAAAGTGTTTTAAGTATTCACCAACTCACCACTTTTATTACTTTTGTGCCAACCACTGGCATAGGCTAAATTGCTATGGTTTGGTTGTTCTTGTGAAGCCCTTTCAACAATATTAGCACCGTTTTCTTGTGAAGCACTTTCGACAATCTCAGCACCGTTTTCTTGTGAAGTACTTTCAACAATATCAGTATCATTTTCTTGTGAAGCACTTTCAACAATATCAGTACCATTTTCTTCCCTTCCAATTGCAGGCTCAGTTGCTCCTTCCTGTGGGGAAAACATCCAACATCAGTATTTCAGTGCAATTTACAGGGGCCTATTTACTGTTTAGTGAAAACGGCAGATCACAGTAAGATAAAGGTCGGAGCCTTCAGTCTGAGCTGTACCAAATGAAGTGTAGAGTACATGGCCGGCAGACCCGCAGAGTGCTTTAAGAACAGCATATGGGGCTGGAGAGAGGGCTCCGCAGGTGAGAGCACCTGCTGTGTTTCTGAGGGCACAGCTATAACTCCCAACACCACATGGTAGCTCAGAACCATATAAGTAAATCCAGGTCCAGGGCTCCTGATGCTTCTGGTCTACATGCATCTATACATGTGGTAAAATGCTCATATAAATAAATCTTAAGAAAAGAATATGAACCAATAATTATATGAAAAGAGAAAGGATCCCTCCCCCTCCAATCCCATCTAATCAAAAGGGATTCCTGAGCTTTAAAGATAAAACAATCTACATACCACTGGCTCAGGTGACGGACAGGACGGAGAAGAGGTCCGGACTCCGGCTGATGTTCCAGGACCAATTTCAACTGCATCTTCATGTTCACTGTTGGAATTACTATTGTCAAACAGGCTACTATTTTCTAGGTTCTCAATGCCACATTTTGTTTCTATTACCAAAAAAAAAAAAGAAAAGAAAAGATAGAAATATTTACCTTTAAATCAAGAATAGCACAAAAATAGGCCATCTTCAAATGACTTACGGTTTTTCTTGGACTGCTGAGCAGCTGCCCACAGCTCTGTTAAGTTAATTTTGGGGACATTCTAGAAAAACAAAAATAATTTCAAAAATAACATATAATAAAAACAAAACAATTATAATATTCACTCTTACTATCTGGTTTATTATGAAGAATATATTTCTGAATCCTTCAGATAGATTTAAATATTAATTCTTCCATTTACTAACCTAGAAACCTCTACTGCATAAAGATCATGGGATAGGAATATCACCAAAATTTTAATTTCCTTAAACCTGATTATTAAATATTTTTTGATAATCTTTAGTGTATTACTTACATGAAAATAACCTAGAACAAAAATTTATTCACAATTTAGAGTACTTCTGAAAACATTATCATTTAAAAAATTTAAAATACTTTGAATATACCGCCATGACTTATATTTACATGAATTACTCCTAGAGGAGAAACCATTAAGGCTTATTTTTCTGCAGTTCATGGGCAAACCGTGTAGTTATTCTACCCTGTGTGCCAAGAAGCAAAATGCAAATTATTATATATATATTTAGCTCTTTCTAAGAGAGAAGGGGAAAAAAGAATAAATATTTTTTGAGAGGCAAAGACTGACAGAGCCACACATAGCAACTAAAGAGACAGATGCGACTAAATATGCCAACAATGAAGAAAAAAGACACCTAAGACATGTGACATGTGTTCTGAAGGAAGAGTTTATGTTGGGAATAAGTCATATTAAAAGAGTAAGGGAGGCTGGGCGGTGGTGACACACACCTTTCGTCTCAGCACTCAGGGCAGAGGCAGGCAGCTCTCTGTGAGTTCAAGGCCAGACTGGTCTACAGAGCACAGAGCAAGTTCCAGGGCAGGCTCCAAAGGTACAACAGAGAAACCCTGTCTCAAAAAGAAAACAAAACAAAACACACCACCAACAACAACAAGGTAAGGGAGGGACAGAAAGAGTAAATGAGGGAGGAAAAATATAGAATGAGTTTAAGTGAAGAAGAAAAGAGAAAAGCTTGTCTTAATTAGGGTTACTATTGCTGTGACGGAACAGCATGACCAAAGCCAGTTGGGGAGGAAAGCGTTTATTTGGTTTTCCCTTCCATATCTGTTCATTATGAAGGAAGTCAGGAAAGAAACACAAATAGGGCGGAGACCAGAAGGCAGGAGCTAATGCACAGGCCGTGGAGGAGTACTGCTTACTGGCTTGCTCCTCATGGCTTGCTCAGACTGCTTTCTTATAGAACCCAGGAATGGTTCCATCTACAATCGACTGGGCCCTCCCCCATCAATCACTAATTTAAAAAATGCCTTATATCCTGACCTTATGGAGGCATTTTCTCAATTGAGGTTTGCTGTGAAACAATGGTGTGTACCCTGTCAATTGTATTTTAATAAAACGCTGATTGGCCAGTAGTCAGGCAGGAAGTATAGGTGGGGTGACCAGACAGGAAGAGGTGGGGCAACAAGAATTCTGGGAAGAAGGAAGTTTCAGTCTGCAGTTGTCACCCAGACAGAGAGGAAGCCACACACAGAGCAAGCAAAATGTGACTGCCTTGCCGAAAAAGGTACCAAGCCACATGGCTAACACAGACAAGAATTATGGGCTAATATAAGTTATAAGAATGAATTAATAAGAAGCATGAGCTACTAGGCCAACCAGTTTATAATTAATGTAGACCTCTGTGTATTTCTTTGGGACTGAACGGCTGCAGGACTGGGTGGGACGGAAAGCTCCATCAACAGAGGTTCCCTCCTTTCAGACAACACTGGCCTGCATCAAGTTGACATGAAACTATCCAGCACAACATAAGCCTGAGATTTGTAAAGAAGTATGAAAGCCTTGATTCATAGTACATCCCTACTAATGATTTGTAATTACATTTTGTAGACATTACTATAAAGAAAAGATTAATTCTGTGTTATAAAATAATGCTTTATTAGTCAATCATGGTTGTCTAACATCACCTGAGAGATATAACATCATTACAAGATAAAGTAAATGCGCAAAAAACAATGCCCCATTAATGTCCTACTTGGAGAACGATTTGCTAATCAAAGTTCAATGGGTAATATATAGCTTCAAAAATATATTATTTAATCCAATATGGGTAGGTCTCAAAATAATCTTAGGATATTTTAATCATCTCATTCATAATTGAAATCCACAATTTCAGGATGGCAGACATACACTGATGCCTTCTTCCTTTCCATGATATCTCTTTAATCTGTTTTTGGTTTTGCTTTTTGTTTTGTTTTTTTTTTTACATGACACATTTCCTCAGTGTAGCTCACAAGAATTTATATCTAAACATCAAAAGGGAACATGTTTTTAGAAATTCAATAGACTTTATGTTTTTATATATGATATTTTCTCAATACAATGCACCTGAATTTACATTAAAAGGGAATATAAAGGTAGGCCATATTTCTAGAAATTCAATAGACTTTATTTGGGGTAGAACATCTACTCCTCAAGTATACAGATAAAATCCGGAGTGAAAAAAGTGAGACAACCCTTTCAACATAGACTGTAATAAACAGATTTAAATTAGTGTATTTTTACAATTTCTGGTATTAGGTCATTTATATGCAGATTAAGAATAGAAAAAGAGAAAAAGATCACCTAAAATCTATATTATACAGCTAGGCAGTGAATGTGCATGCCACTAATCACAGCACTCGGGAAGTAAAGACAGGAGGATCTCTGTGAGTTCGAGGCCAGTCTGGTCTACAGAGTTTCAGGATATCCAAGGCTACACAAAGAAACCCTGTCTTGAAAAACAAACAAACCAACAAAAACCAAAAACTCTATCATACTAAGAGGTGTCCAAGGAAAAAGAGAAACAGAAACTTCATGCTGTGTGTTTACAGTTTTGAATGTAAAGGTACCACAGAGGGTCCATGATTTATTATACTATCTGGGCCCATCAGAGATTAATTTGGGTATATTATAAAAGTCACAGTCATATTAATTTACAAATTATATCAAGGTACATTTATGAAAGTAATTTTTATTCAATCTCATGTTTTCTGTACTGCAGGAAGTCTTCCATGATGGAATTTTCCTGTCACTGTGGATTTTCCAGCTCACTCACTTTTCTAGTCTCTACCTCCTCAAGAAACAGTCCTTGATATTCATCACAATTAAAAAAAAAAAGCAATTCAGTTAGTCATTGATAGACACTGATAAGACAGTGATAGGTCACCACTAAATTTAAGAGCAAACACTCAACAAAACCAAACCATTATTTTCACAAAACTGCATTTTACCTTGGTATCAAAACTGTAGTCATCCTCATCTGATGAAGGCCAAGAATCAGCAGGATCAGGTTTGTGAGAAGACCTTAGGACAATATCCAATAAAATTCTAAGTCAAGTTCTTAAAAGAAATCTAGGAACAAATCAGTGGCATCATCGATGTCTGCTATCACTTTTGTCTCCAGAACATAAGGGAATCTGACATCCCAAAGCATGGACAAACCCTGCCTTCCCTGCTCAAACACTCAGTGCGGAAAAAGGAATGGCGGCCTTGTACTCAGCCTGGAAACCGTCACACCAGGTCTGATGGCCATGCCTACAATCACAACGCGCAGCGGACTGCCACAAGCTGAAGGCCAGTGTGGTTTACATGGAGAGCTGCAGGCTGAGGAGGGCTATGCGGTAAGACCTAGGATCTGAGAGCTTCCAGGACCTTAAAACAGTACAGGGAATCCCAAGAAATACTTAAAGGGTTTGAAAATTAAGTTACTTAAGTACAAGCTAATATTGTTGGCAATATATATTCTAGAGATTAAAACACTAAAAACTATAAAAATCCAATTGTTTTTCCCAAATAGGTCATGTCTTACTTGATTAAGTACACAGAAACAATCAATCCATTGAAAACCATCATAGGTACTGACATATTGTACCTTTTACTTCCTTATGAAGAACCTAAATATCTTTATTCCTACAAAAGGTCCCTTTTCTGCAAGGCTCAATGGCAATTTTCTTTTTTCTTTTTTTTCCTTTTTTTTTTTTTTTTTTTGGTTTTTCGAGACAGGGTTTCTCTGTAGCTTTGGAGCCTGTCCTGGAACTAGCTCTTGTAGACCAGGCTGGTCTCGAACTCACAGAGATCCACCTGCCTCTGCCTCCCGAGTGCTGGAATTAAAGGCGTGCGCCACCACCGCCCGGCGCTCAATGGCAATTTTCAACCTTTAAACCTTTACCTTGCAAAGGCACAGATCCTGAGACAAGGAAGGGCTCAAAGGCAGCAGGCAGCAACTCTGTCTTCCTACGAATAACATCGCTGTCACCTGCCACCAACCTAGAAAGAGCTCATGACTGACTGTGCTTCTGGTTAATTCTGCTGTGGCTCACCATAAGGACATCAGTGAGCAGGGAAGAGGCACAGAGGAGGGGACACATGCACTTCCAGGCTGGTACTGAGGGCGCTAGACTGCCTTCTGTGAGTGGGGGGCGCTAGACTGCCTTCTGTGAGTGGGGGGCGCTAGACTGCCTTCTGTGAGTGGGGGGCGCTAGACTGCCTTCTGTGAGTGGGGGGCGCTAGACTGCCTTCTGTGAGTGGGGGGCGCTAGACTGCCTTCTGTGAGTGGGGGGCGCTAGACTGCCTTCTGTGAGTGGGGGGCGCGAGACTGCCTTCTGTGAGTGGGGGGCGCGAGACTGCCTTCTGTGAGTGGGGAGCGCTAGACTGCCTTCTGTGAGTGGGGGGCGCTAGACTGCCTTCTGTGAGTGGGGGGCGCTAGACTGCCTTCTGTGAGTGGGGGGCGCTAGACTGCCTTCTGTGAGTGGGGGTGACGGCAGGTGTGGAGCCACATTCCTGCCTGCTAAAGGACGGACTACCCAGGAGCTCAAACTAGATCTAACAATTTTCAGCAGAAACCTAAGTTTCCTTGAGATTCTGAAATTCTAGAGGTTTTCACTTTGTCTAAAGAGTATCAGGAATACTTAGCTGACAAAAAGAAAATGGGAAAAAAGAATTTATTTTATTTGAAAAAAATTAGGCCACAGAGAAACCCTGTCTCGAAAAACAAAAAAAAAAAAAAAAAAAGAAAGAAAAAAAAATTAGTTATGAAAATTAAATACAAGTTAAAAACAGTTAAAGAAATAAGAGATGAAGCCGGGTGGTGGTGGCGCACGCCTTTAATCCCAGCACTTGGGAGGCAGAGGCAGGTGGATCTCTGTGAGTTCGAGACCAGCCTGGTCTACAGAGCTAGTTCCAGGACAGGCTCCAAAACCACAGAGAAACCCTGTCTCGAAAAACCAAAAAAAAAAAAAAAAAAAAAGAAATAAGAGATGAACTAGGAGATGATGCAGTAGTTAAAAGCGTTCAACTATGCAAGCGTAAGGACCAGAACCACATAAATCCACATAAATGCCAGAAGGGGCATGCCATCTGTAACTACAGCCTCAGAAAGTAGAAACAGGATCCCCAAAGCAACTCGGCTTGCAGGACCAGACATAATGGCAAGTTCAGGTTTAAATCTGATACCCCGCCTCAATGAATACAGTTGAAGAGCAATCAAGGACAATTCCCATTATCAACCTCAAGCCTTCTCAATATATCCCACTCCTAAAATCATCTCTCCCTCTCAGAAATCTGTAAGTTGAAAATCAATTTAAATCATCGTCTAGGACTGAGATTTCTAGAAGGCTCATCTAGGATGCACAGAGGCCTGCGTTCAGACTCCAGTATGGTATAAAACTGGCCACGGTGGTTTGTACCTATAATCTTCCTGAGATGGAGGCAGGAAGATCAGAAGTTGAAGGACATCCTTGACTAGATAGCAAGTTTGAGGCCAACCTGGACTATATGTGACTCATTTCAAATAAATAAAACAATATTTTTATAATCTTGTAAATAGATCCAAATGTAATTAAGACAACATAGTCTGCACACTATTCTTCCTTCCAGTCTGAGTTCCTCTCCAGAGCTTGCCTGATTTGGAATGTCTGTGGTCCTACAGTCATAGCTGGGTAAGAGCTATCCTAAAATAGCTTGACACTGCAACTGTCAAAATGATTAGGGCAAACTCTATGAATATAACTACTTCTAAGGAAGACTTTTGACCAAAGTTAACATAACCGAATTTGACTTTCTAAACTGTTCTGTCCTAAATCTTACCCCAGTGCTGCACAGGCCCCTGTCGATCTATGCAGAGGGGCAGCAGACTGGATTTGGGAGCTGAAGAGATGGCTCAGCAATTAAGAGCACTGGAAGCTTCTCCAAAGGAGCCAAGTTTGGTTTCCAGCACCCACACGGCAGCTCACAACCACCTGTAACTTCAGTTCCAGGGAATCTGATCCCCTCTTCTGGTCTCCATGGGAACCAAGAACACACATGGGGCACAGACCTACATGCAGGTAAAACACTCATAAACATAAAATAATAATTTAAAAAACAGCATAAATAAATGCTTTTTCTACAAAAAAAAAAAAAAAGATAGACTGACAGTAAGGTACCGATAAACCATGCGCTCATAGGCTAAGTAACCCTTCTGAGTGACTGCTGTCTAATGAGTCGGAAGGAAAGCAGAATGTGGGTATGGGGGTTAACAACAACAGATACTTTGCGAAACTCTTGCGACTACTGTAAGAAATAAGTGTTAATCACACCACACAGTATACTTACCTGCTCACAGCAGAACACTTAACAAATCTTAGCTTCTATCCCTGCATTCTCTAATCAGTTAACATCTAATTTTAACAATGTTATATATTCCTACCCACCTGCTTAAAGATTCATCTTCAGAACCGTTATCCACTGTTGAAGAAAAATAAAAAGTACATTTTAAATTAACAATAGGAAACTGTTAAATTAATATGTGTTGTCATTATTCAGCTTTCTCTTTGATACCACACCAGAGGCTATCCTACAATGAATACTAATACTACTACTGATTAGGTAATTAATTCATTAAGAATGCTTGTCCCTCCTTCTTCGTATTCATCAAATCCAAGAAAGAACAGAATGATACACATCCGATACCGAAAGGAAAACTGCCGGGATATGCCCACAGTCCTAACTGAACACTACCAGAGCGACAGCAGATGGCACAATTAGCAGCATCCACATCACATGCAGGGCTTCTCTGGACTAACAGCACTGGGAACAATTGCAGCACAGGTATTCTGTTGTGATGCAGTACAGCTTTCCCAGGTTTTCAGTCAATACTGCAGTTGACGATAAAAAACGCTGGTACAAATAAGCACAATCTAAGAGTACCGTGTAATTTTAATGTATAAAAATAAGGCTATTAACCCAAGCTTTCAGAATGTGACAATCGGCTTTCCCTGGCAAAAGAAAAATAAATCTCATTCCATGCAAAATATAAATTAAACAAACTAATCAGCGTCTTGGCATTTCCCATGATGCTATCTATACATGTCAAGTTTGAGGCTTTGTTCAGTGGCAGAGCACCTGCCCTACAAAACAGAACAGAACAAGATGGGCCTAGTGGTGTGGTGGAAGCAAGGGTACCTTAAACGACTATATTCAATCACCTTGGTACTGAACTTAATGTTTCAAACACCAGGAAACTCATTCACTGTATTATTCCAACCACGCAACTGTGCAGGAAAAAGTATAATTATGAAGACAGTAAAAAGAGCAGTGGCTGCCAGGGGGTGGGGTCCAGGAGAAAGAAATAGTGACAGTCTGGGGAATATTTAGGACAATGCAGTTATTCTGATTGTGATGCTACAGTGGTAACTACACGTCATACACTGGCCTACAGCCATCGGACGTACAAGACTAAGAGTGAAGTCTTGTTTACACTAGACGCGCTGGAGTATGATGTCAGCGTAGGGCTAACAGTTTCAGCAGGTGGACCCACTACTCAGGTAATGACAACGCGAGAGGCTATGTATGCATGGGAGTCACAGGCTACATGGGAATTCTGTTCCTTCCTGATAATTTTGCTGTGAACCTGAAAGTTCCCTCAAAACTAAAGGTTCATTCTTAGCACATGCACGCACATACAAATGCACATACACAGGGGAAAAAAGAAGTTATTTATCGCTTGAAAAAATAGCAAGTCTTCTATGAAAAGAAGGAACAATACTGATATCCTCTTCTAAACTGAAGACTCTGAAAACACACAGAACAATTTTAATTCCATACCTAGCGGAGAAATTGGTAAAAATCAGTGAAAACATTTTGTACCTACTTTTAGTTGCCATACTTTATTAGTGACTCCAACAACTAGATAACATTCTCTTAATAAGTGCAAGCTATTTGCTGTAAAATCCACTCTGATGCTAAGTGCAACCTGCCGCAATGTGGCTGGGGGAAAGACCTGCATATAATAACTGGAAATTATTTTCCCAGTGGATTTCAGGGACCAACACTAAATGATCTAATTTTTCAGGAATAGTTTAGTCTGCAAATTTCCTTTAACTAATTTCTTAAATAATCCTCACTTCTAGACTGAGAATAAGGGAAAAAGTACAAAGGTCACTTACATGATTTTTGTTTATACTGCTCTTCTGTGATCTAAACTCTCTGAACTGCACGTGTTCACCCAGGGAAGGCCACAAAGAAAGACTCTGTAGGAGGAATCTTACCTGGATTGCTATTTTCAGAAGTTTTTTGTCTTTTCCCATCATATTCAAATAATTGTCTGTTGCTATGTTAAAAAAAATGACAAAAATTACTATTTTAATCCTGAAAAGTACAATTACTAAATATATTAATTAAATTCATAACGATATTACAATCAAAATCAGAGCTAATGTCAGAACCATATCCCATGTGATTCAAATGTAGAAGTTCTTCAAGCTTTTGAGTGTGCTTCAATAAAAAGAAAATCAACCAACCAAACAAACAAACAAAAAAACAAAACCACAGGTGAAATGGTGAGGAACTGAAGAAGGACGGTTAAACCAGAATGGCTGGGCAGAATATATAGTGATATTTTCTTTATGTTTTAATAACTGAAGCTTGCCTAACGACCAGAAGGGCAAAGCTAAACCATTAGGGGTCAGGCAGTGGTGGCACACACATTTAATCCCAGGATTTGGGAGACAGAGGCAGCAGGATCTGACTCCCAGTACTAAGGAGTTACATGCCTTTAATCCCAACACAAGAGGGAAAATAAGATGAGAGGAGAGAGAGGCTTAGTCCACTTAGTCTGAGGCCGCCCAGCCTTGGTAGAGCTAAGACTTCTCCAGTGACTTGGCTGCCTTGCTTTTCTGGTTTAAACCCAGTATCTGTCTCTGGGATCTTATTATTCGCACTACAAGGATGGAAGGTTCCCTCAGCACAGAGCCCCAGCCCTGGAGGTGACAGTTAACTCTTAGGCAGCACATTCTCTTAGGCTCAATGCTCCCTTTCAAAATATTATGGAATGTAGTACTTTTGGTTACTCAGTTCCTCTGAAGATCCACAGAGAAAATATAAATACATGCTCAGCTATTCTGGAGTTCTAAGCAGAATCTAAATGAGTGTGTGTGAGTGTGTGTGTGTGTGTGTTCACAGGTTCTAATACAAAATACTAAGGTTTACCTTGATTGTTAGCACTTCAGTTCTTTGTGGCTGTTTGTGCCAAGTCAGCTACACAGTAAATTGAACTAAATGTACTGGCAAGCATCTTATTAAATTAGGTAAATGCTTCCTATGACTGAACTAATAAATCACACCAAGGGCAGAAAACATAAAGATTAAGACTTGGTTTGGACACTATTCCTTGTCTGTCTACTCCAACTCTGAACCAGTAGTTCTCTCTTAAACAATGCTTAATTTCGACATTTATCTCTAACTGGCGTGGAAGACAAATTACTCTGTTATATGCGGTTGGGCATGAGGAGGACCTGGGTCTGGAGGAGTGTAATCTTCCTCGATTTAGAGATGTCTGCTGAAAACTTAAACACTTTGAAAAGCTAAGGCAGATCCGGGAGCTTTGCCTGGCCAGCCGGCCTGGCCCAAAAGGTAAGCTTCTGGTTTATCACTCTCCACCCTACCCTTTAAAACAGGCTTTCACCAAACCAGAAGTGCTTTTGGATGGTTAGCCAAAGCTAGGCGGGCTGGCCAGGAAGGCCCCAGGATCTTCCTGCCTCTTCCCATCAACGCTAGGGTTACAGACACACACATCCTCGCCTGGCCATTTACACAGGGGCTGGAGATTCTAACTACGATGCTCCTGCTGGCACAGCAGGCACTCTTACCCACTGGGCCATCTCCTCGACCCTGGTATAATCCAAAGGGTGCATTATCCTCCTTTCCATATGACAAAGCTAGGAGTTGAGCTTGGTAATATGTGAATCTAAAGCTATCTGCACATGTATGTATTATTCCCATTATTATCCACCAATGACTTATTTTCACTAAAGAACAAGATTAACCATTTCAAGTTATCCCTTTCCCTCTGCTTGAGCTAATTAAAACAATGTTAGCCTATTAGAAACAAAAGTGGAAAAAATGAACAGCGTGTAATGACGATCAGACACTTGGCAACCTAACGTCAGCATTCTCCACACAAGTAAGTGAAGACAAAAAAATGCAAAGGAAGAATAATTTGCAACTTCTACTTAGGCTCAACTTCTACTTAAAAGGAATATGTAAGTAATTAAGAATTCAGTGCTGACTCTGAAAGCAAACTAAAGGTTTGTAGAACTAACGTGAAATTGGTATAGCTAATATCAGATCAGGCTACAACATCACTCATTAAAAGAGAACATGGATCCCATTACAGGCTGTGCTGTCCAGTCTGAACAACTGCTTGTCTACCGAACTAATGTGGGTATTGATGTTTTTCAACATCTTAGTACTTAAGTTAATCTTAACTCGTATTTGAGTGGTTGTTAACATGCCACAACATCAATTTTTGCTTGTTTGTTTAGTGTGTGTAGTATATGCATACATGTGTATGTTGTGTGCATATGTGTGTGGGGTGCATGGTGTATGACTACATGTGTGTTGTGTGTGGTATATGGTATATGTGTGCATGTGTGTGGTGCATGCACACATGTGTGTGGTGTATGCATACATGTGTGTGGTGTGCGGTGTATGGTACGTGTGGGTGGGATATAGTGTGTGCGTACATGTGTGTGGTATACGCACGTGTGTGTACGTGGTTATGTGTATGTGCGTGTGGTATATGCAAACATGTGTGTGTAGTGTATGTTGTGTGTATGTGTGTGGTGCATGGTGTATGAGTACATGTGTATTGTGTGTGATGTATGATGTATGTGTACGTGTATTTGATGTATGCACATGTGTGTGGTATATGGTGTATGTGTACACATATGTGGTGTATGCACGTGTGTGTATGGTGAATGAGTACATGTGGTTATAGTATATGCGTACATGTGTGTGTGGTATGTGGTGCAGGTGTGCACACATGCAAAGACCAGAGGAAGATATTAGATGTCTTCCTCTATCATGCTCCACACTGAATCTGAACTCCCCCAATCCGCCTCGGCTGGCATGCTTCTCTCCACTCCCCATCATTTGGGTTCTAAGCATGCATGGCCATGCCTGGTTTTCCATGAGTGTTAGGGATTTAGACACAGAGCAAGCACTCTCAAAGGAGTCATTCCCCAGCCCCAACTGCTTCTTGAAAGAACAAACTACTGTACCTTCCCAGCTGATCAACTGCATGACAACTGGTTTTTTTCTTTACTAAAAATTCCACAATATGCTGTTTATTTTCCTTTACAGCAAGTAACAGAGGTGTGAGGTCATCCTGTAAGACATTAAGAGCAATGTGTAATTCACAAATTGCTGACTTCTCAACTGCACTGTGCTTAGGAATCACGTGAGTGCAATCCAGCCAACCCCGCATCTCTTGAGGGTAAGTGATGTTGTCTCTTCTGTTTCCGCAGCTCTAAAAGAACTACAACTTTTAAATCTCACCAAATTACAGAGCAAAATTACTATTTAATAAACTGCACAACAGTGTGTGGCATGCTGGTAGTGAAGGAAATCTCCAACTTTATTTGATCTTTATTTGAAAATATTTTCTTTGTGGCAAACATTAACACTGAAGGAGTAAGTCAGGGAAGTGGGCTCAAAAGCTTTTTATTTATTTATTTATTTATTTTTAAATATTTATTATGCATACAATGTTCTGTATATATGCCTGAAGGTCAGAAGAGGGCACCAGACCTCATTACAGATGGTTGTGAGCCACCATGTGGTTGCTGGGAATTGAACTCAGGACCTTTGGAAGAGCAGGCAATGCTCTTAACCACTGAGCCATCTCTCCAGCCCCTCAAAAGCTTTGTAAGACTGTGAAGTTTCCACTAGGCCAGCTCAACCTGCGGGTTGTGACCCTTTTGGGGTTGCATATCAGAGAGATATTTACATGATGATTCATCACAGTGGCAAAATTATAGTTATAAAGTAGCAATGAAATAATTTATGGTTGGGTCACCACAACACGAGGAACTGTATTACAGGTTGGGAGCCACTGCCCTGGGATATGCAAACTTGTTGCTTCTCATCTGTTTACCATGCCAGGATCCCAGAATCCAATGTCTGATATTCCTGCTCCAGGGAGTCACAAAGGAAATGGCACTGAATAAGAAGACAGAGACGCAAATGGACAGACACGATCTGTGGGTTTTCTCTTATCATCTGAAGGAATGCTGTTCCCGTTAGACAGCGCAGGAGGGTGAGTCTTGCTTTGAAAGATCCTGGATACCCTGTTCACATCTACTGGCTTTCATTTGTTTTCACTCTGGTATCATTTTAATTGAGACTTATATTTTTGTTTCTGCTTTTAATCTTAGGCAAAATATAAATCAACAATAGAAATGTAACGCTTATGAACCAGTGGAGTAGACAAAGGTGCTGAAATGAACACTAACGGCAAGAATAATCTGTTCGATGAAATTATAACAACAAAAATCCTAAGTCTAAAAAAAGAAGCGTTCAAAAACAAGAGGCATCAATGACATGACAAGAGAAGACCTGCCCCACGACCTATAACAGTCAAGATATCAAAACACGAAAAAAAAAATATGAAAAGTCGTAAGGGAAAAACGCCAACTGACTTCCAAAAGGAAACATGTCAGATCTCTCATCAATAATCTTCAAGCCAGGAGAGCTGTATGCATATCAGGAACAATTATTTCAAGCCCTGGAAGTAAGAAACTGCTGACTAGACTTCTCTATCCAGCAAGGCTGTCATTGATAGTAGACAGAGAAATAAGAACACTTCATGACAAGCACATACTAGGCAATCCACAACAAGCAAGCCACCACTGTAAAACTTCCTTACAGGAGACTGGCAAGGTGGCTCAGTGGGTAAAAGTACTTGTCATGCACGCCCGGAGACCTGATTCCACAGTGGGAAGAGAAAAATGGACTCCCAAATTCCTCGAGAGGAACAGATGAACAGGAGAACTATCACACCCGGAACAGCAGAACAGAAGACTCATAAGATTAACAGGTGACAGATAAAAGAACAAGCAGCAATCTGATCACAGAAAAACTAACAATTACAACAGATATAAAATGTCAGATTTTGATAACAACAACAGTGGGTGACTTCAACACCCTGCTCTAACCTTTAGATAGTTCACTTTCACTAAAGACCATGAAGGGAACTTCAGAGTTAAAGTGCACCACGGCTCAAATGCACCTAACGCATCTCCACAGACGGTTTCCCACAACAGATATGGAATACACATTCTTCACACAGCCTACGCAAACTTCTCTAAAACAGACCTCATTCTAGACCAAATCAAGTCTAACAATAAAAAAGATAACTTCTTGTATGATCACAGTGAAATAAAACAGAAATCGAAAGCAAGGAAACTACACAAATATCTGGAGACTGGAGAAACTGGTGGGCGGGGGGGGGGGGGGATTTAAGTTCCTAGAATCAAATTCACCGACCCCAAGAGGAGCACTTACAGCTACAAGGGCTTACGTTGAAAATCAGAGCGCTCTCAAACAAACAGCCTAGTGATGCACTTCACAGTCTTAGAGAAGCAAGGACCATCCAGACAAGGATAAGAGGTGTTGGGTCCCTGGAACAGGAGCTATGGATGTGAGCCAGTGTGGTGTGGGGAACAGAGCTTGGGTCCTTTGTAAGGCAATGACTGCACTTCATCTCTGAGCCATCTCTCCAGCACCCCCAAACATCTGATTTTTCGAAAGGGTAAAAAGGAAATCTTTTTAAAATGCAGTGGTCTGAGTGGTGGTGGGGGGATGGGGCAGCAGGTAAAGGCTCTTATTGCCAAGTCTGTCAATCCAAGTTCAACCCTGAGATCCACAAGGTAGAAGGAGAAAAGCAACTCCCTAAAGTTGTCCTCTGATCTCCATAAGCACCTGCACGCATACCCACCCCACCCCTCCTATGCACACAAATAAATAAACAAAATAAGAAGAAAATGAGGAAATGGTTTAATCAGTGAGTTTCTGATACTGATCGAGGGCTCTTTTCATCACAATGAAAGTACCCTTAAGGGGGCAATTATATTCAAACTTAGATTCCACCAATGGTTTAAAACATTGATTAGATCTAGAGTTCTCACGATCTAATCATTTCTATAAATATCCTCACAAAAATCCACAGAAGTGTGTTTTCTCAATCCGATCATGGTGACATCACAATATGTCACTGGTAAATGTACTCTGATTACTAGGAAATAAAATCAGTATCATACCTTGTTTTTGGCTTCCATATTTGCATTGTGTGCAAGTAGTTTGGCCGCTATGGACGTGTTCTCACTGAGGACGGCATAGTGGAGGGCAGTGTTGCCGCGGCTGTCCATCACATCCGGATTGGCACCGTGCTCCAGCAGTATAGTGGCACATTCTTCTTCTTGGCACTGTACGGCCTGTTGTTATTGCATCAAGAAACAGATAGTTTAGGAGCTCAAAATAAGCACATTCTAGGTTTGACTTATTGCCGTATTCAAATGAAACTGATTTCTTTTTGTCCGAAGCACTTAAACCAAACCCGTCTCCGTTTGACCTGCTGGCTGCTAGGTACCTTAATGAGCGCAGTGCTGCTCTCGCCGTCACAGGCATCGATCTCACATTTTCTCTCTACTAAGAGAGTCACCACTTCTGGATGGCCGTAAGCACAGGCAAGATGGAGCGCCGTTCTGTGAAAGCGAGAGCACTGTTTAGTAAATTACAGAGCATCATCTAAAAGCATATCTCCTGTAACGTAAACACTAACCAGTATGTAATGTCTCCTCTTTCTAAGCAAACAATTCTCTTCTGGCAGCAGTCCATTCACAGACAACCTACTGGATTTGTGTGTGTGGCTGCAGGGAAGCCCCAAGACTCCTGCTAGGTAAACAATTACCCAGCGAGGTTCCTAGCCCAGAGTAGCCAATGTGCAAAAAAGTGCAGCCTTTGGATTGAGCTTGACTTGGGTACCAAAACTCTTTAAGGTCTCCTATTTATCAGCCATCACTTAGCCTTTCTCTGCCTCAATTTTCCCACCCATGAAATAGACAAAGGCATTTGACACAAGCTTCATGACCCAAGTTCACACCCTAAATTCCAAGTCAAAAGGAGAACCGATGCCTGAAAGTTGTCACCTGGCCTCTACATGCACAGCACACACGCACACACATGTGCACACACACAAACACATGCAAACACACACCCCACATTAATATCAAATTAAACAAAACCTTAAAAATAGTAAGTCATCTCATGGGATGCCACTGTGATACTTAAACAAGAATCTATACAAAGTATCTAAAATGCTTTCTAACTCATGTACCATAATAACAGTTATTATAACTATTTCTATTATTTTACAAAGACAACATTGTAATGAAATAAAAGAACACAATGAAACCTACTTAGACAAAATGTTTAATCCCAGCACTCAGGAGGCAGTGGCAGGTAGATCTCTAAGTTTGAGGCCAGCCTGGTCTACAGAGTGAGTTCTAGGACAACCAGGGCCTAGAGAAACCCTGTCTAGAAAAACCGAAAAGCATATGATGCTCTGTAGTTAATGCTTGTGTTGGTCTCCTAGCAGACCTGAGTTTAGCTCCACACCTACGTCAGGCTGTTCACAACAACCTGTAACTCTAGCTTCGGGTACCTGGCACCCTTTCTGCCACTGTAGATACTAGTACACATGTGAAGCATGCACGCGTGCGCGCACACACACACACACACACACTTGCACATGCCACACACACAGAATATTTAAAAAGAAAGAAGACAGAATGACAGTCCTGGCCACAGGGCAAGCCCATAGTTCATGTCTGCTTCAAGTCTGTGTGGGAGTGAGGAGTGGGGTGCAACAGTGATTGCTCCAGGGTGACAGGCCAGCACTGAAGAAAAAAATCTATTTTGTTGCCTCCCATTTCTTTGAGTGATACAACCAGGTTCCATCTTGAGCGTGGGCCAATTATTTGAGACTGGGCTATTCTGGTTATCTGAACAAGAAGCAGCTACAACCCAGGGAGCCTGGGGGCCATGAAGCCACAGGGTCTGGGTAGTAGACAGTCGCAGGATAGGCAGAGATAGAAGTTAAGTCCCTATTGCTGAAGACACCATGCACTTCAGACATAGGGTCCAGAGGCCCCTGAGCTGGAACTGACCTGAATACCTCCTCCCCAAGGACTAACTTTTATGGTCCCAGAAGGAGCCATGTCAGCTTCCAAAGGAGAGAAGCAACCAACAGTCCTACCCAGTTACGACGCCTGTGAAACACAAGCATGGAACTATACTCCTAAGTGTGTAGGAGTGGCACACACACCTTGATAGTAACCAGCAGCTCACTAATTGGATTTCAGGCCTATCCAACATGAGGAAAACCATGCCTGGTACTGGAAATCTAGCCAACTAGATTTAGTTTACTAGTGATTCTGGTAGTGATCAAGGATCCTGAGTGACGTCATGGATCCTGGAGAAGACCCTACAACCACTGCTTAGCTAAACCAGCACAATCCCTAACCACATTCTAGATATTTGTCCTTACACCCACAGGTAAGTGTACACAGATTTCTCTTTGGAACAGACCATTACATAAAACCACAACCAGTCAAAATGCAGAGTTGTGGAGTCCAGTCCCAATGCATACATCTACAAAACAATTGTTTCATTGCAAAGGAGGAGTAAAAAAAAGATTTTAAGAGCCAAAGGAACAGGGAGCTTTGTTATGGTTTAGATTAAAACGGTGCTGTTCCCCAAGGGGCCTGCGGGCCACGAGGGGCAGCAAGTCCCAGGCAGGGTAGCTGAGTGGAGGTGTGAGCCACTTGGTGGGTGAGAGACAAAGACATCATGCAGAGAAAGTGGGTATTTATTTAGTGAGTTATGGAGGGGAAACAAAAAGGGGGAAAGGGGAGAAGGGAGAAGAGCAGAAAGAGAGAGAGAGAGAGAGAGAGAGAGAGAGAGAGAGAGAGAGAGAGAGAGAGAGAGAGAGAGAGAGAGAGAGAAGGGGGGGGAGAAGAGAGACAGAAGCTGCCTCTTCAGGAGAGAAGCTCAGGCTGCAAGCAGAAGGAAGGAAGGAAGATGGTGGGGGGGAGCTTGCCTCTTAAAGGGACAGCACAGACCATTACAAGCTTACTTGAGACTGTCTCCCAGAAATGTCAGAAGCTATCTGCACCCATAAAGTCTCACAATATGACTGGCCAAATGAGAACTGAACAAGGACAACACCAATGGACTGTCAAAGTGGATGGGGAGGAGCCTGTGGGCTTTCAACCCTACACAAAGAACTATAGACAACTGAGGAAAGCTGGGGGCAGGAGGGGGCCTTCCCCAAGGAAGAGCACACAGACTGGTTATCCAATACTAAACAGTCAGCCCTAAATACATACATATGAATAACATCATACAGACTGAGCAGGTTATACTTAGAAATACATATGTATACATATACAAATATGCACGTAACAACAATTAATGAAAAGACAAGGCCATGAATTTGAAGTAGATCAAGTGAGCTTATATGGGAGCATTTGGACGGAGGAAAGGGAAGTGGGAAATGATGTAATTATAATCGAAAAAAAAAGTCAGTAACTTTTATTTTTTATCACATTTTCAATATATTATGGTTAAGACAGAGCATACCTTATGTGTGTATATGTATAATCAAACTGATGTCTTCTTACTTGATGTACCATCTTCCCATGTTAATCTGTATCTACATCTACACTACCTTCAGGGCTCATATATTCCTAATGGATGCACTGCAATTTACTTATAAAATACATTTTCCAGCTTCTTCTTAATACACTGCTATTTCAAGCAGTGCCAAGAAAGAGAAATTGCCTCCTTATTCCCCAAACATGCTTTAGGGACAGAAACATGTTTAAGGGGGGCAGACTACTTACTACCAGTTTGCCTATTTGAAAAGTCTTAAGCAACATACACTTCAGCAGCAGAAGTTGCACTGTCCTTCACCCTTATACAGTGAGTCCCTAAAAACTGACATTTCATTTCTCTCTTGACTTACTTTCCTGTTCTTACCACGGACGTGGAAAATTTTTCTAATGTTCATAGATTACTTATAGATCTACAAAAAGAAAAAAAAAAGGAAGGAAGGAAGGAGGGAGGGAGGGAGGCAGGGAGGAAGGGAGGGAAGGAGAAAGAAAAAGAAAAAAGGGCAACAACTTTATATAAATTAAATTAAGAGTTCAGGGGCTAGGAATCCAGTTCACCTCCAGAGAACCTGCCTGATATTTGCAAGGCCACATGTTTGATCCCCAGCAAAAATATACAAATGACTAAATTTAAAAAAAAAAATAAGAGTTTAAGTTTTTCCTCATTGAGTTAAAAAAAATTCTCTGTAAGATGAAGATGGTTTTTTATGTGATATTCTCACACACACACACACACACACACACAGTGAATGCTTTGCAAGTTTACAGTTGCTTTATCCTCGCTGTGCTTAGTCAGTTCTTGAGAATGCTTCATTTCAGCCTTTTACAAAGCTCAAAGGTAGACTGTATTCTGAGCATACATCACAACCTGCATTCAGTCCCCAACACATACAGACATGTACACAGGCACATAGACACACATACGTGACGCAGTGTTTTGTAGTCATTCTTAGTCTTGTTTTGGTACTTTTCTCATTATGTTTTATTAACGTTTAAATTATAATCTATCAGGAATTTATTTTAGTGACATAAACCTGCAGTTAGTTTTCTCCAAACAAGTTAACAAGCATCTTATTCATGAATGACGTTTCCTACTCATAGGGGTGTTACCAGAATCAATTTCTAAATTCTTATAGATATTCGATTGGGTACTTCTAGGTTTTCTATTCTGCTCTATTCACTGATGTGCCTCTTGGCTGCCAGTAAACGACCGATGTGTGAGAACTAATGTTAGGTTTTGATACTTTAGAAAGGTTTTTTTTTTTCCTACTCTCATAACAAAATCAAAAGCAGCATGAGAAACTCAAAATTGTTAAAATGATGATATTCTTATTTGGCATATGTAAAATTGATAAGGATACAGAGTTCACATTTCTGGGAATTATTCATCCTCTATTTCAGAACATGGAACTATTTTCCCACTTCAAAATGTAGCACAAAGGCCGGGCGGTGGTGGCGCACGCCTTTAATCCCAGCACTTGGGAGGCAGAGTCAGGCGGATCTCTGTGAGTTCGAGACCAGCCTGGTCTACAAGAGCTAGTTCCAGGACAGGCTCCAAAAACCACAGAGAAACCCTGTCTTGAAAAACCAAAAAAAAAAAAACAAAAAAACAAAAACCAAAATGTAGCACAAAACATAGTCACACTGGTATGTATTGATATGTTATTGGATATTACTGGAAGAATCGTTAACCTTCAACAGAAACATTTCTCCCATTATGTATTTTTTTACAATGTAAAACACTTTTAAATGTGTGCAAAAAATTAAATTGTTTAGTTAACGCACTTTACACAGCCAATAAAGGGAACTGTAAGTGGATCAGAAGTCTGCTAGAGTGTTTTCTAATGTAGTCTTTGCTGCTCATACAGGAGCGGGTCCCAGATCCCACAGAGGCTCTGGCATCCAAAAGCAAGATAGGAAGAGTCAGCTTCCTTAGTGACAGCCAGCAGCCTCTGTTCCAGACAAGGTGCCTGCTCCGCCACCAGCCACGTCCCGCCCCGCTAGCTCGGGGCCCTATTTATTACCTGTCCTTCTTGTCTCTATCGTTCACGCCACTTTTCCCAAGGATAAGGATATGCTGTACTTTGGCTACATCACCCACGCTGGCAGCCTTGTGGATCTTGCCCATATCCTTGTCGTGAATGTGGTACCTGGGCATGTGGGCGCCACTAGCACTCTCACGCCCAAAGCCCACGCAGTTGTTCCGCGGGCGAGCAGAGGGGCCTAACGGCGACGGGCCCTTACTTCTGAAGCCAAAAATCTTCTTCATGGCAAGGGGGTACGCCCCTCACAGGCACCTTCTCCGCGCGTGGCTTCGGCTGCCTCCACAACGCAGCCCTAGCGTCTACTGAAGAGCCAGCCAAGTTTCATGGAGTCCCAGCAGGAAAGTCGCTGCATGGCTCGGCAGGGTTTTAAAGCACGATAATCGCCAAGCAAAGCTGCAAACTAGCAACCCGCGCCGTCTAGTCCCCGCGCACGCGCGTACTGGCCCGGCCCAGCCGGTGCCAGGCACGCATGCGCAGAGCCAGGCTCCGCCCTCTGCTCTTCGCATAGGTCAAGCAGCTGCTGAGTTGGTTCTCCAGCCTTGGGCTTTTGCCCGAGGTTTGCGGTGTCTTCCCTAGCCGTGCAGGTCTATCCTCAGCTAGTGTGGCCTGCGGGCCAGCCTCGGCTTCGGGATCCCCGCAGGGCTCCGACAGGGATCGGAGCGAGGACCCAGCACTCCAGGCTTTCTGGGTGTCTGCAGAAGAGCCCAGAACCTTGACCCGCTGGAGGCCTGCTTCCCTGCTTAGCTTTGGCCTTGTTTTCCAGTGTCAGTTATAAGGTCCTTGGGGGGCAGGCAGGCGACTCTTTTAACCTGGGCCATAATCCAAAGTTGGACCAAACTACAGGCAGCATGGATGGAATTATAGCATGAGAGACGAAGGGAAGAGATATTTTTTTGTCAAGCTAATCCATTAAATATTTGGGAATTAGTGAAATATGGTTGTTTTTCATAGCCCAGAGAGTCAATGTATGAATTACACAAGCTGCCTGAATGAAATAATGTGACCTTAGTTTTTGGTTTTGGACTTGGGAAAAGTAATTCATAGTAAACAGTTTTGCCAGTTGAAATATCTGCTTTGACGTTTTAAAATCCTAATAATTTTGTCAATCTAGAAACAGCTCACTTCAAAGGGTGTGGTAGCTAGTATTAGATCAAGTTGGCACACAAACTAGCATTATCGAAGAGGAGGGAATGTCAATTGAACAAAATGCCTCCATAAGATCGAATGTAAAGCATTTTCTTAATTAGTGATTGATGGAGGAGGGCCCAGCCCATTGTGAATGGTGCCATCCCTGGACTGATGATCCTGGGTTCTATAAGAAAGCAGGTTGAGCAAACCAGTAAGTAAGCAGCAGCCTTTCATGACCTCTGCGTCATCGGCTCCAGCCTCCATGTTCCTGGGCTGTTTGACATGTCGTCCTGAGGTTCTTTGATGATGAACAGCAATATGGAAGGATAAGCTAAGTAAACCCTTCCGTCCCCAACTTGCTTTTTGTTCATGGTGTTTCATGGCAGCAATAGAAACACTAAGACAAAGGGAATAAAATACCATTAATTTTGGAGCCAAATCTTACTGCCCAAGTTTCAGGAACACAGGTTCAGATTACCCCAAATTCCGTTCTATGTTCTAATTTTAAGAAGTTGTATAAAAAGAATAAATCAAAACACTTTTCAATACATTGGTGGGTACATCAGGTAGGTAGGTTTTTAGCAACACTGGAGATGATGGTGACTGTGTTACTCTCCTCAAATGCCTTTTGATGGATTTCTTAGCCCTTCTGATTGATGGAAACAGACTGATTGAACATTCCAAAGATTTTACCTAATGGTAACAAAGAGGTTAGGTCCCTCACATAGCAGAACAAGATGTCTCGATGTAATTTGGCTCCGGATTTGCAAGATTAAGAGCTCTTTGCTGCTGTAGTTCTGGTCAGTCGGTCTTGTGCTCACTGCTTCTTTCTGGGAATTCTGCTACACAGTGTGGGCCTATTTTACATGCTGTACTCTGTTCATAATGATTTGACTATTGCGAATTTAGTTTTTGTAATAAAAATAGAAATAATCTCTACTGCTACTGATCTTATATGTGTATGGAGGAGGGGGTGTCTCACTCTAGCCGGAGCTGGCCTTGAACCTACAGTTATTCTCCTGCCTCTGCCTTGGAATGTTGGTGGTATGGGTGTCAACCGCTTCTCCTGCCTTCTATTACTCAATCACACTTCTTTGGACCCTGCTCTGAATCTTTTTCTATCCACTAGTGGTTCTCCGTAATAGCCTCCATCTGCTGCAAAAAGGAGCTTCTTCCAGGAGTGTTGGGACCAATTGGAGTCCTGGCCTTTAGCTGCTCTTCCCTGCTAGAACCTTCTAATTGAACTTACTAAAAGCTGTGCCTTGCTTAGAGGATCAGAGGATGGGATTTTCACCTGTTGGCCATTGACTGCAGGGTATTTAAGCCTCCGTGGTGCTATTAAAGAGGGGCTTTTGTACCAGTGAGGTCCGTGTGTCGGTCTGCCTCTGTGTGTGTTTCCTCAACCTCCAGCCCCTTGCCTGAAGCTCACGAACTGATTATAGCACTTAGAGCACAGACGGGGGCACGGTGTGTGGCAATTGGAGGTCCTAAGGAGATATTGGGAACTAGGGAACGCTGAGACGCTGAGGGGGGAGGGGGGAGGGGGAGGGGAGAGAGTGGAGGGGGGAGTAGTTCCCGGCCGGTGGGGACATATTGAGGAATTAAGATGGGAATTGTTAGCAGTATCTTCTCTTCCTTGTTCAGAAAACAGTCAGTCACTAGGGAGGAGTTTGATTTAGAGTTCGTAGAGGATAGTGAGGATTCATCGGAAGATGAGGAAATTATACGCAGGCAAATAAGAAATCTCTGTAGAAAACTGAGAATATGTAAAGTAAAAAAAAGATTCACACTTAACTCCCTCAGCCCCACTGGTAATGGCAGTTAAGTAGGGGCTCTAATGTTGAACAAAACAAAGGGGTTTACTTTCGTCCTACACACATGGTTGCTCCAGTAATGGAGGTGCCAGACACCAACAACCCAGGGCAAATAATTCGCCAACATTTTGCAATACGATGTAAAGAAATGAAGCAATTGAAGGAAGCTGTAGCTGTATATGGGGCTCAAGCACCCTTCACACTGGCTATGGTGGAATCTTTCTCCGCTCTGAATTTCACAAGTGATTGGCAGCAATTATGTCGTGCTGTCTTATCTGGGGGAGATTTTTTCCTATGGCGAGGGGAATATCAGGAAAATTGTATACAAATGGCCCAATTAAATGCTCTAGCGGGTCAAGCTCAAAGTAATTTAGATATGTTAACTGGGGCTGGGGCTTATGTTGATTTGCAGCAACAAATTCTGTATGATCCACGAGTATTCGCCCAAATAGCTGCAGCTGCCACGAAAGCGTGGAAGGCCCTACCTAACAGGGCAGCTGGATATTAATTATCAAAAGTTTTACAAGGACCATCTGAACCATTCCAAGATTATGTAGATAGACTTACAATTAGCAGGTAGATTGTTTGGAGACAACAGCCATGCCTATAATAAAGCAACTTGTATTTGAAAATGCCAACAATATTGTAAGGAAGGCTTACGCCATCACAAAGCAAAGAGTTTAAATGAATATATCAGGATATGCAGAGCTATAGATGGGAATTTCATTCAAGGCCAGGTTATAGCAGCAGCTATTCAACCTCGGAGAAACATAGGAGAACTGGGAGAGAAGGCCGGAGGCCATAATTGTTTGAATTGCTGAATTCCTGGTCATTTTCAAAAGGAATGCCCACAGCTGATAATGAAGGGAAGGAGGAAACCTGGCATGTGCCCTAGATGCAGAAGGGGAGCACATTGGGCTAATGATTGCCTCTCCAAAACAGATAGATGGGAAACCCCTGCCGCCTACCATTTTAGTCAACAGCAGGGAAACTGGCAGAGGGCCCTGCTCTAGGGCTCCAAAACCTCAGTGTACAGGGCAATACACTGGTGAAAGGAACTGTTTGTGTTTTTCCTCCAGGAACGGACAAGCCCATTTGGGAACCAGAGCGATATGTTCAGGCTGTGGAAAATGATGGGAAAGGATCCTGTGATGGGCCTGAGAATGACACCTGTCATTCCTCTTGATGAGCCTCCTGCTGAGTCCCAATCAAGCGGAAAGCTCTGTGTGAAGCCTGGTAAGGAACCCCCTTGTATTGACCAGTGAGCCAAGCTAGTTCTTGGTATTTATCTTTTTATTCCTCAAACTATACAGCTGGAACAACTGCTTTAAGCAATATGGTGAAAAAACAGGCTTTATTAATCAAACCTTTTCCTTTGTGAATGTTTTATGCTTTGCTACATTTGTTGGGCTATGAATATTACTTTAACGGAATATCCTATACAAGTGAGTGTAGTTCCTATCTTTCTTTTTTTTGGAATATTTCTTTGAGAGCCCAGGCACTATTAAATCCCGTGTTTGTTTTAGTTTTCTTTTTTCTTTTCCTTTTTGTAGTATGGAATAGCACCTTTGAGGGAAAAGATATTCTTGGAGGTTCTTTCAAAAACTGTGGCCTGAGAGACTGCTGGAATGATCTCCGGTGCTGCCTTGTTGGTTCGGGTACCAGCCATCATACCACTGCCAATTACCAAAAAGGCTAAGCAGACTGAGATGACCCTGTATCTAGAGAAACGAGATTCTGGAGAGACAGCTGCAGTGGTTGATGTCATTGCAGTGTCTGCTGCAATTCATTTTTTTCATGATTTATTCTCTCGATGTCTGCAACCGAGTACTTTTGGTTATCAACAATATTCTGTAGCCGATCGTTCTCCTGTCTCATTGTTTCACAATCTAATTCTAGTCTACCAATTTCTTCATCAAGACCATTCAGTTTCTGGTCTAGGATGGATGAATTTGACTCCAAATTGCTCATGTATGCTTTATACTTTTGAACATCTGTTTGCAAGGAAGTTTTCAGTTTCTTCAATGATACTAGACGATTTGGTTCTTTTTCTTGCTCTAACCTTGCAATCTGTTCATTGAGTGCTTTGTTTTCTGCTGTTTTCTAATGACTCCAGCTTGGACGCATCTACCTCATATAAATCCTTCAGCTTCGACTGCAGCTCTGCATTCATCTCTTCAAAGGTGTCAGCACCGGTCATGAAACTCTCAGAGCATTTGATGGTATAGTCCAGAAACAACTTATTATGTTTAATTCCATCTTCTGTTTCTTCTCCCCAAGGCTTCCCATCATCAAATAAAGGTGTGCTTTCTTTCATGACTCTATGAATCTTAATGTAGTCTATCAGCCATACCAAGGCTGCCACGATGTGAGGCCAGGTATGAGGGGCTTCCACTGCATACATGGAGCTCTTGGACAGTGCAAAGGGATACCCAAGGTCTTTAAAAATTATTTGCCCTGGGTTGTTGGTGTCTGGCACCTTCATTACTGGTGCAACCATGTGTGTAGGACAAAAATAAACCCCTTTGTTTTGTTCAACGTTAGAGCCCCTACTCAACTGCGACCACCAACCTTCATCATTATAAGCGGGTGGGGCCGAGGGAGTTGGGTATGATCTTTTTTTACTTTACATTTTCTCAGTTTTCTACAGAGATTTCTTATTTGCCTGCGTATAATTTCCTCCTCATCTTCTGATGAATCCTCACTATCCTCTACAAACTCTAAATCAAACTCATCCCTAGTGACTATTTTCTGAACAAGGAAGAGAAGATACTGCTAACAATTCCCATCTTAATTCATCCCCGCCGGCCGGGAACGACCCTGTCCGCTTTTGTGGTATGGAATAGCACCTTTGGGGGAAAAGAGATTCTTGGTGGTTCTTTTAGAAACTGTGGCCTGAGCGACTGCTGGGATGACCACTCCAGTGCTGCCTTGTTGGTTTGGGTACCAGCCATACCACTGCCAATTACCAAAAAGGCTAAGCAGACTGAGATGACCCTGTATCTAGAGAAACGAGATTATGGAGAGACAGCTGCAGTGGTTGCTGTCATTGCGGTGTCTGCTGCTGCAGCCATGGTCGCAGGACTAGTACAAACATCGTTGGTGTCGGACACCATGGATAAACTGGCGAGACAAATCAATGATGCTCTCCAGACTCAGAATGTCCTGAATGTCCACATTAAATTTGGACTTTCGAATTTAAATCAAGAGACTGCCCTATTGTAGGAGCAGGTGGACTTATGGCTGGTACAACAAATGTCTTGTTCACACTTTTATCATTCCATTTGTGTGACATCTGTTAATATTTCTAATGCCTCTTATGTGGTGAAACAACTCAATGGTTACTTGAATAGCCCTTGGAATGCTACAATTAGCACACCAGATTGTTACCTGTGTGCCCTGTTTTAGCCAAAGGGTTGGTAGAATACCATAGCCCAAATGGAAGGCTGGGTCTGGTGGTGATTGGGGACCCTATTGCTGGCAATCTTAACACCTGTTGCCATGGGCATTCATCTCTGAATTCTGTGTAAGATCAGACAAACCATGAAAATGCAGCATATGGTCACTTAGCAAGTCCTTCTGAGCCTGTTGGCCAGTAACTCGAATGTATTCCAGGTTTGGTTGCAAATACTGCACCAACAATGGAGACTCCTTCGACACCTCCATAGACGGGCAAGTTCTACAGAAGACGGCCCGTCTAAGACAGGGAAAGGGCCTCCCAAAGACGGGTAAGGGTTTACTCTTCTGAGATGACCTAAGACAGGAGAGTCTTCTGTTTTATAAAAAATGTAGGGGGGAGATGTTGGGACCAATTGGAGTCCTGTCCTTCAGCTGCTCTTCCCTGCTAGAACCTTCTAATTGAACTTACTAAAAGCTGTGCCTTGTCTAGAGGATCAGAGGATGGGATTTTCACCTGTTGGCCATTGACTGCTGGGTAATTAAACCTTCATGGTGCTATTAAAGAGGGGCTTTTGTACCAGTGGTTGGAGGTCCGTGTGTCGGTCTGCCTCTGTGTGTTTCCTCAACCTGCAGCCCCTTGCCTGAATCTCGCGAACTGATTGTAGTGCATAGAGCACAGACGGGGGCGCGGTGTGCGGCACAGGAGAAGTGAGACTTACACTCATCCGTGGGTCTAAGAAGGTATTTAGGATGAAGGTGGGGGAGGGCTAGAGAAATGACTCGGCCAACAAGAGAACCTGCCTTCACTTCTCAGCACCCACATGATGGTGGCTAGCAGTGCTCTGTAATATTATTTCCAAGGGATGTGGTGCCCTCTTCTGCCTTCCATGGGCACTGCGCAGACATACATACAAACAAAACATTCATACACAATTCAAGAGGAAATCTCAATACTGAACATCTATGCCCCAAATACAAGGACACCCTCATTTGTAAAAAACACTACTAAAACCTAAGTCACACATTAAACCCCACACACTAATAGTGGGAGACTTCAACACCCCACTCTCAACACTGGACAGGTCGCTCAGACAGAAAATTAACAGAAAAATAAGGGAACTAACAGATGTTATGAATCAATTGGACTTTGCAGACATATAAAGAACATTCCATCCAAACAGAAAAGAATATACCTTCTTAGCACCTCATGGAACCATTTCTATAATTGACCACATACTATGTAACAAAATAAACCTTGACAGATAACAAAAAAAATAACTCCATGTATCTTATTGGATCACCATGGCTTAAAATTAGAATTCAACAGCAACACTAATTTCAGAAAGTCCACAAGCACATGGAAATTAAACAATGCTCACATGAATCATCAATGGGTCAAAGAAGAAATAAAGAAATTAAAGATTTCCTTAAAATTTAATGAAAATGACCATGCAACATACCCAAATTTGTGGGACACTATGAAAGCAGTGTTAAGAGGAAACTTCATAGCACTAAACACCTACATAAAGAAACTGGAGAAATCCCACACTAGTGAGTTAACAGAACACCTGAAAACTCTAGAACAAAAAGAAGCAAACTCACCCAGGAGGACTAGATGGCAAGAAATAATCAAATTGAGAGCTGAAATGAACAAAATAGAAACAAAACAAAGAATGAGACAAAGAGTTGGTTCCTTGAGAAAATCAAAGTAGACAAACCTTTATCCAAACTAATCAAAAGGCAGAGAGAGATTATCCAAATTATCAAAATCAGAAAGGAAAAGGGGGACATAGCAACAGACATGGAGGAAATCCAGAGAATCATTAGATCCTATTTCAAAAACCTGTACTCCACAAAATTGAAAAACTTAAAGGAAATGGGACAATTTTTTGGATAAATATCACTTATATAAATTAAATCAAGACCAGATAAGCAAATTAAATAGATCTATAACTGCTAATGATATCGAAACAGTTATCAGAAGTATCCCAGAAAAAAAAAAAGCCTAGGGTCAGATGGTTTCAGCACAAAATTCTACAAGATTTTCAAAGAAGAACTAATACCAATACTCCTCAAATTGTTCCACACAATAGAAACAGAAGGAACATTGCCAAGCTCCTTTTATTAAGTTACAACAAATCTGATACCCAAACCACACAAAGATATTAGAGAGAATTACAGACCAATCTCACTCATGAACATCGATGCAAAAAAAGTTCAATAAAATACTAGCAAACCGAATTCAAGAACACATCAGAAACATCATCCACCATGATCAAGGTGAATTTATCCCAGAGATACAGGGATGGTTCAACATATGAAAATCTGTCAATGTCATCTGCCATATAAACAAACTGTAAAAGAAACCACATGATTTTCTTATTAGATGCTGAAAAAGCCTTTGACAAAACACAACATCCCTTCATGATAAAGGTCTTGGAGGGAGCAGGGATACAAGAAACATACCTAAACATAATAAAGGCCATATAAAGCAAGCCAACAGCCAACATCAAACTAAATGAAGAGAAACTCAAAGCAATCCCACTGAAATCAGGAACAAGACAAGGTTGTTCACTCTCTCCATATCTGTTCAATATAGTACTTGAGGTTCTAGTTAGAGCAATAAGAGAACAAAAAGAGATCAAGGGGATACAAATCGGAAAAGAAGTCAAGCTCTCTCTATTTGCTGATGATATGATAGTTTACATAAGTGACCCCAAAAATTCTACCAAGGAACTTCTACAACTCATAAACACCTTCAGTAATACAGCTGGATACAAGATTAACTAAAAAAAAAATCAGTAGCCCCCCTGTACACAGATGATAATCGGGCTGAGAAAGAAATAAGAGAAACATTACTGCAATGGTCTGTCCTGTCTCTTTAAGAGACAAGCCATGCCTCCAATGCCCCCCTAAACCTCCCCCCCCCGCCCCCACGGATCTGCAGTCTCCCTGGCCAGGACCAGCCGCCTTCAGAGACCAGCAGCATGGTCTCCTGGCATGCCCATCTTTCTGTCTCTCCTGTGGCCTGCTGCAGCCTCTCGGGGAACTGCGCAATCCCTGCTTGGGACTGGTCTCTCTTGGGACCTGCTGCCACCCCTTGGTGACCTGCAGCGTTTCTGCCACTGCAGACCCTGGGGATCCTGCAGCAATTTTAATTAATCCATTACACATTACTCTTCACAATAGCCATAAATAACATAAAATGTCTTGGAGTAACTCTAACCAAACAAGTGGAAGACATGTATGACAAAAACTTTAAATCTTTGAAGAAAGAAATTGAAGAAGACACCACAAAATGGAAGAATCTCCCATGCTCTTGGGTAGGTAGAATTAACATAGTAAAAATGACAATCTTACCAAAAGCAATTTACAGATTCAATGCAATGTCCATCAAAATCCCAGAAAAATTCTTCACAGACCTCGAAAGAACAGTACTCAACATCTATGGAAAAACTAAAAACCCAGGATAGCCAAAACAATCCTGTACAATAAAGGAACTTCTGGAGGCATCAGAATCCCTGACTTCAAACTCTACTACAGAGCTACAGTACTGAAAACAGCCAAATTGAAGACCTGGATATCAATCCACACACCTACGAACACCTGATTTTTGACAAAGAAGCAAAAAATATAAAATGGAAAAGAAGAAAGCATATTCAACAAATAGTGTTGGTTTAACTGGATATCAACATGTGGAAGAATGAAAATAGATCCATATCTATTGCCATGCACAAAACTCAAATCTAAGTGGGTCAAAGACCTCGACATAAAACGAACCACACTGAACCTCATAGCAGAGAAAGTGGGAAGTACATTTGAACACATTGGCACAGGAGATCACTTCCTAAATATAACCCCAGTAGCACAGACACTGAGAGAATCAATTAATAAATGGGACCTTCTGAAACCGAGAAGCTTCTGTAAAGTAAAGGACTCGGTCAACAAGATAAAATGGTAGCCTACAGAATGGGAAAAGATCTTCACTAACCCCACATCAGACAGAGGGTTGATCTTCAAAATATACAAAGAACTCAAGAAATTGGTCATCAAAAAAACAATTCAATAAAAAAATGGGGTGCAGACCTAAACAGGGAACTCTTATCAGATAAATCTAAAATGGTTGAAAGACAGTTAAGAAAATGCTCAACATCCTTAGCCATCAGAGAAATGCAAATCAAAACAACTCTGAGATTCCATCTTAACACCTGTAAGATGGCCAAGATCAAAAACACTGATGACAACTTATGCTGGAGAGGATGTGGGGTAAAGGGAACACTCCTGCATTGCTGGTGGAAATGCAAGCTGGTACAGCCACTTTGAATTTCAGTATGGCGATTTCTCAGAAAATTAGGAAACAACCTTCCTCAAGAACCAGTAATACCACTTTTGGGTGTATACCCAAAGGATGCTCAATCATACCAGAAGGACATGTACTCAACTATGTTCATAGCAGTATTATTTGTCATAGCCAGAACCTAGAAACAACCTAAATGTTCCTCTATTGAAGAATGGACAAAGAAAATGTGGCCCATTTATACAATGGAGTACTACACAGCAGAAAAAATAATGACATCTTGAAATCTGCGGTCAAATGGATGAATATAATAAACATCATATTGAGTGAGGTAACCCAATGCCAGAAATATTATATGTACTCACTCATAAGTGACTTTTAGAAATAAAGCAAAGAAAAACCAGCCTACAATTCACAATCCCAGAGAACCTAGACAACAAAGATGACCATAAGAGAGACATACATGGATCTAATCTACATGGGAAGTAGAAAAAGACAAGACCTCCTGAGTAAATTGGGAGCATGGGAACCATGGGAGAGGGTAGAATGGGAGGGGAGAGGAAGTAGAGGAGCAGAGAAACATACATAGCTCAATAAAAACAATTTAAAAAACCATTCATACACATAATAAAAAATGAATCTCAATTATACAATGAAATTATATTAGAAATAATACTAGCTAAGGAAAATGGCAGTAGAAGACCATAGGGTGCCCAACCCCCAACTGAGGCATCTAGAATAAAGTCTATACCTAGGTCTCAGGGAACAGCTTGAAAGAGGCTGTGGAATGATTGTCAGGACAAGAGGAGCAGCACCCCTGCTGCTCGTGTCCTCTATACGTGAGAGGGAAGCAGCACCCACAAAATCTCATCAAGGCCTAGACAAGAACTGCATAATAACACCATCACTTAGTATGCCAATGGAGTAAGGGAAATCCCAGAAGGCCCCACCCCTAGATGAATTGCTACAGGCAGTTAATGGTTGCTGAGTCACGGAGAATTGGTCTCTCTCAGGGACTAGCCCTGATAATTTATGTAGTCTCAAGTGGTTAACCCTAAATACAAGCAGCACCAAAAGAACTCAGCAGGATATATGAGATTTTATGAATTTGAAGGAGAGTGAGGGGTACATGGGAGAAATTGGAGGGAGGGGGATGAGGTAGAAATGACGGAATACAATACAGTATGGAGTTCTCAAAAAATGATTTAAGAAAATAGACTTGTTTGTTATTCATTAAATTTATATTGAAGTACAGTTTTCACTTCTTGTTGTTGTTAGATAAAGTTTTCTACCCCCAGTCTGGCCTTTTAACTAGCTCTGGAACTGAAAAAGATGTTGAACTTGTGATCCCCCTGCCTGTACTTTCCTAGTGCCAGGATCACAGGCATGCATTACTGTGCCAGGTTCATGTTATACTGGGGTGGGGTTAACACTTGGCAGGCTTTCTGAGGGAGGGGCACTATTTAGTGGGCTTTCTGCGGGGCACAGTGTCTGGGGAGAGGGGAGGTGGTGCTTCCACCTAATCAGCTACCAGTATTGCATGGCTCTCAGAACTCACACAGGTGAAAGACATGTCTCTGTCCTTGATCTGTATACTCTCATGAGAAATTGAGGACCTATTTGATTTTCTTTAAAAACCACAACTTTCTCTTTAAAAATTATCAAATTTTAAATAAACCTATGAGAATAAGGTAAGAACTTCCATTTGTGAAAGAGGGCATAGATCATGATGGCAAGTTGAGAGAGAATTTCCTTCAAGGTATGGTCAAACTGCTTCTATCCAATTTGTACGAATGAATTTTATGGAGGACTTTAAAATTAGCTATGTACATGTTTATCATAAAATTCTTTATGTGCGCTGATGTTTTGACTATATATATATATATATATATATATATATATATATTTGTATATGTGTGTGTGTGTCTATGTGTGTGTCTATGTGAGGGTGTCAGGTCCTCTGGAATTAGAGTTATAAACAGTTGTGAGCAGCCATCATATCATAAAATTCTTGAGTTAATCCCATTGATCGAGAATAAGACCACTACCACAGTTTAAAGTCAAATTTAAAACAAGCTTTAATTAAACAGTGGCCAGGTGGATGGGCTCTGGCAAGGTCCATACCCAGGTTCCTGGGAAATGGCCCAGGATCAAGTATGGCAAGGGCTTAAGAAGGAAATTCACTGCATTTCCCATCTGGTCCAATCAGGAACAAGCAGACATCCTGAAGTGCCTCCAGCCTGTGGACGTCCTGCCCATGTGTGATCAAGCACAACCGGTGTGTGTGGGTCAAACAAACTTGTTTGGGGGAATGAAAAATACAAGGCTTGCTATCTCCCATAAACGATAGCCTCCTTCATTTCAGGATCTCTCTGTCCTTGGGCAAGGGGTTTGCAGATCAGAAGCATGTTTGTTTCAAGGATCTCTTAGGCATAGTAATTAAAACTTAAAATGTAACTTTGGCTTTCTCACTTGCTCCATTATTTTTTAATCTTTTGATTAGTAGTCATCTGCATTTATTTCTTACAAGGAAAGGAAAAACACACACACACACACACACACACACATATAAAACACCTTAACCCCAGCATTCCTGAGCCTACATCAGAGTTCAATTTTAATCTGCAGGCTTCTTTTCCTCTTCATATTTTCACAAGTGTTGATACTAAGAAAGCAACAACAGGCTCCTAAAAGCTGTGGATGTTCCTTTGTCTGTGTGCCTTTTAACACCTTGACTTGAGAGAGCCTGCTAGCCTTCCTGGGAATGGGGCCTGGACACCATGTTTCCCTTTCTAAACATCCAGAGTCCTACCTCACACGCCTTGGAAACTCTGGCATCTTGTGCCCGCAGAGTAAAAGGCTGCTGAACCCAAGTGTCAGGCAGACCCAGCCGCATATTTTATGACCTGGAATTTCTAGTTAGTGCTCCATATAAACGAGTTTGCTGTGATATAGGGCTACCTCCCACTGTCATTGGTCTCACTCCTTAAGAATCATGCCCACATTCCTTATGTTTCTGCCAATATATATTTTAAAAAGTCTTACGATAATTCTGATTAAATTTTCCTTCCTGGGCCAATAGGTGCTCCTGAGGTTTTGAAGTACTTGAGGTTTGATTTAAGCTGCAGGTTAGGGCAACAGAAAGTAATTAGGGGAGCCTCTTTTCTTAGGCTTCAGACCTTGACATTATCAGAACAGGTTTCCCAATCCCAAGTATCAGGGTCTCATTGTTTCCCAATCAAGATCCCATCTTGCATCTGTATGAAAAGCTTGCAAAGGTCATGAATTCAATTGCTACCTAATCCAGCCAATTGCACAGTTGCTTTTGTGTTTGATTTTCAACACCAGTGGCCTTGTGGTTACTAGAAATGAAATTCTATTAGGGCTGCCATGGAGCCCTCTGATTCTCATGCTATAAACCGAGTGTTTCTTTTTATTTCTTGAAGAGCTACACTGCACTCAGCACATTCAATTACATGCTGCAGGCTTGTTGCAGCACCATTACCATGGCAACCAAGCAGTCCTTGGGCTCCCCAGGGAGTTGCTTCAGTTAGCACTTTATCAAAACCAGGCACAGGTGGTGATTTAATTACTTAGAGTGGAATGTGTGTCATGCCAACATGTAGTTCCTCTGGTAACAACTTTAGCAGTGCCCTTAAACCTGAACACATGGTTGAATACTCCTAAATCCCAGTGATGAAAGTCCCTCTCCATAGACCACTCCTATTGCCAATTCTATATCAGGGACTAATCTGGAAACAAACAGACAAAAATATGCTAGAAATTTGAATAGGAAGTTTTTTAATGTAAAGAATTGTAACATGGAAAGTCTTAACTATCCAATCAGAAGTAGTGAATGCAAAATTCAGCTATTGTCTTTGGGCCAGAGTGACTTCAGACAGAAACTGGAGTTGTGAAGGACCCTTCACACAGTCTTCTGGGGGTTGGGGGGATCCTGCCTGGGAGCATACCCCAATGCTAGGTGGAAGAGGAATGCTGAAACACTACAGGCTGGAACTGATCAATTGGAGCGACTGAACTGAGCATAACTGTGACCCTGGCACTGTGGAGAACCTGAACAACTCAATGCTTTCATAGAGACCCAGTGAAAGGACAAAGGGAGCTTCAATTCTATGTCCTTGTTCAGACAGGAATGGACTTGCCAAGGTTATGTAGCATGAATAATAAAAACCCAGAGACAAATATTGGCATTCAGCCTGAAGATCAGAAAAGCAAAACAGCCAAGCCACTAGAGAGCCCTTACCTCTATGAAATTTTCAGACTGAAAGAGAACAAGTTCCTGTCTCATCTTGCTTTGTATTCCTTTCTAGTACTGGGATTAAAGGTGTACCACCAATGCCAGGCCTCTATGGCTAACTAGTGTGGCTGCTGGGATTAAAGGTGTGTGCCACCACTGCCTGGCCTGTATGGCTGACTAGTCTGGTTGTTTTGCATTCTAGTCTTCAGGCAAGATTTATTTATTAAAATACAAATAAAATATCACTACATTTCCCCTTCTGTCTAAAATAAAAAGGCTATAACTAATGTAAGAAAAACTATATATAAGTACAATAACTATATACAATATACACAGGCAATAAATGCATCAACAATGTCTAGTTCATTTACATTTTACAAATGAAGAGAAAATGCTCCATATCTATCCTATCTTGGTGAGTCCAAAATCTTGTACCTAATTTACTTTCTATCATAACTTGCTTTCTGCATCTGGTAAACAAGGAAAATTATAACTATCTAGTCTTCAACTCCCCTAGAGATCCAAGAAGGAAATAATATTAACTACTCTGAGTAAGCAGAAAGTAAAGCAAGTGACTTCCAACAAATGTGAGAAATGGGGCTGGAGAGATGGCTCAGTGGTTAAAAGCACTGTCTGCTCTTCCAGAAGTCCTGAGTTCAATTCCCAGCAACCACATAGTGGTTCCAAACCATCTGTAATGAGATCTGGCGCCCTCCTCTGGCGTGTGGGTATACATGGAGGCAGAAAGTTGTATACATAATAAATAAATAAATCTTTAAAAAAAAAAAAACCAAATGTGAGAAATGAAGGAAACAGGTGGCTACCTGGACATTCACCCAAAATTTCTCTGCAATGTTGGGGCATCCATCTTCAGCCTACAGGCCAAGCTTATTCAACAGACTTTTCCATGAAGCAGGATATTCTGAAAGGCTGCTCTACCTTATCTTGACAATGTTTGGCAGTCACTCTCTTTTGTGTTCTGCCTGTCCAGTGTACTGTCAGCAATTGAGGCAAGGGCATTTTCTTGCCCGGTGTCTTACTTTTGCTACAAAGAAAGTAAACGCCATGTGGAGTTACTCTGATGCTCATTTATCTTCTCTGAAGTAGATTGATGCTAGTAAGAGGACATGATTCATTGTTTTATAAAAGAGCCTATGTTATTAAAACATTTCTGTAGATCTCTGAGGTGTTTGAAGATGAGATGCCTATCTTAAATATATCTTTGTTTGGTCTTGAAAAGCACACCTAATGTGAATACAAGTTCGAATGTAATAGGTGACTTGTTGCTATACTGCATTTCCTTATTATTCTAAAGAACTGATAACAATAATTTTCAAGGACTAGAAATTTGCACTACATTGTTGATTGAGTTGTATAGGCATAATACCTTGAACAAGAGTAGAAATGTATGTACAGTATATTCTAACAAAATTAATCTCAAATTTGTATTAATACACAAAATTTGTATACAATATACAAAGGTCCGATTCAATGTAAAACATTTAAAACTAGTAGTTGCTTTTTAGAAGTAGATTCAATAACCTAACTTTTTATCTTATTGTATCTATATCTTGCCTTTTTTTCTTTTCAGAGTAGATTTAATAATATATCCTTTTATCCTATCATATCTGTATCCTCCTTTTTTTCAAAACAATAACTCTGTATCTGATCTCTTTCATTCAACTTTCCTCCTCACCATAACAACTTATGACCAATCTCTCTGAATAATGACAAATATCCATAACCCATTGAATGACCGAAAACTACCCATCCCACCTCTTGGGAATGTGGGTGTCATTTTCTTAAATTTACTTCCTGCTGTCTGGGGGCAATAACATCTTTAAGAGATCCTGAAAAGAAAAATATATGACCATTAATATCATGACAAAAAGTTTAAAAATATATATATATATTTGATTTTACAATATTTTATCATTTTAGCTCTCACATTTATGCCCTTGATTTAGTTTTTGTATATTGTATTACATAAGAACATAACTTCATTCTTTTCCACATGGACATCTGACTTTCTAAGATCTATCAGCTGAAAACTGTTGTGTGATATTTTAGTCTTTTGGCTTTTGGGGGGTGGTCCCCCACCCAGCTTCTAAATAAATCACACATGGAGATTTATTTTTAGTTATGAATACCTGGACTTAGCTTGACTTTTTTTCTTGCCAGTTTTTCTTAACCTAAATTATCCCAGTTACCTTTTGCCTCTGGGCTTTTATCTTTCTTTATTTCTGTATACCTCTTTTTACTTCTTTCTCTGTGGCTTTCTGTATAGTTGGGTGACTGACCCCCGATGTCATCCTCTCCTTGTTCTCTTGCTCCTCATTCTCTTCAGTTCTCCTTCTATTTATACTCTCTGCCTGCCAGCCCTGCCTATCCTTGCTCTTGCATCTAAGATATGTATTGGCCATTCATCTCTTAGGACCATCATGTGTTTTAGACAGGCATAGTAACAGCTTCACAGAGCTAAACAAATGTAGCGTAAACAAAGTCACACACCTGAAAATAATACTCACCAATATTTCCCCCTTTTTTCTTTCTAAACAAAAATGAAAAGGTTTAACTTAAACATAGTTAAGACTGTATACAATAAGAACAATTATCAAGTAAAGATTACATTCACAATGTCTGAATTCCAATTCATGTCTGGTAAATTTAAAAACAATACTCCATAATCTATATTATCTTAGTAAATTGTCGGGGACCATGCTTCCACAAAGATATCACTTACCAGGGTGGGGCATGAGGATTAGAAAAATAAGCAAAGAGTCGAAGACACAAGTAAAAATAATAAAACAGAAACATAGGATAGTAAAATAATATAGCAGAAACATAGAATAGTAATGAGAGGGTATTCCAATGAAATTTCGCTGCATTTAACTTTCCACACACTTTTATACCCCAATTCCACAGGGGAAAGAAGACAAAATACTGCTTTAACATAATACAAAGGACAACTAGAACAGTTATTTGTTTCAATACTTTGAGACATCAAATCATTATCATTTTGTTGTTTAGACAAAAAAAAAAAAACCTATCTTAGACCAAATATTGTGAAGGCATCTACTCCTAAGGTCAAACCTCCTATTTCAAAAGAAGGAGGAGAAGTACTCTTGAATATCCTGACCATTGGTCGGGGTGGAGTGGATTTACCTATATGGACCATCTTAATGTCAAAACCACAAAGTAATCACACCCTAGGTCAGGAAGTGTAGCCACACATCTTGTCAACAACTTTGAACAAGTTAAAACTCTGTGACCTTCAGACAAGGTGGAAGTAGGCTCACACACATCTTTGGGCCTCCACAGTAAATCCAAAAATTTTATACCTAACTTACTTCCTATCATATCTAAGGAAAATTGTAACTATACATATCTAGTCTTCAACTCCATCAAAGGCACCAGAAGGATAATATTATTTAAATAAACAAAAAGTGCATTGCAAATGACTTTAAAATCTCTAGAAATGCCGGGCAATGGTGGCACATGCCTTTAATCCCAGCACTCGGGAGGCAGAGGCAGGTGAATCTCTGTGAGTTTGAGGCCGAGAAGAGCTAGTTCAAGGACAGGCTCCAAAGCTAGAGAGAAACCCTGTCTTGAAAAAACAAACAAACAAACAAATAAATTCTCTAGAAATTACAAGACTTCTGACTGCCTGGACAGTCACCCAAAGTTCCTTTGCAATGTTGGGTCATCCATCTTCAGCCTACAGGCCCAGAGTATCTGGAAGACTTTTCAATGAAGTAGGAAATTTGAAAAACTGTTTCGCCTATATTTGCAGTTTGTCAGTCACTTTTCTCTGTGTCCTGCAGAATGCCTGGCAGTTTCTTCTGTGAAGCAGGAACCCTGAAGGACCATCCTGCCTTTTTCAGTCTTGCAAAGTTCACTGGTCTCTTTCCTGTGGGTCCTGCATGCTCAGTTAAAACAACATATAGTCAAGCAGTCTAAGCAAGAGCAGCTTCTTTGCTCAGTGATTAACCTTGCCACAATGGAAGCAAACTCCATAAGGAATTTTTTCAATGCCTGTTTCTTCTCTGATGCATACTGGTGCTGCCAGGAGCAGATGTATCTCATTGTCATAAAAAACTTTAGCAAAACATTTTAAATACCATATTCTATAGGTCTTTGAAGTATTTGAAGACTATCTATCTATCTATCTATCTATCTATCTATGTCTCTATATGATCTGGAAAACATACCTAGCATATCTACAAATTTGATTGTTATAGGTGACTAACTACTGGCCTGTATTTCTTGATTATCTTAAACAATTCATAATAATGGTTTTCAAAAACTTGAATTTTACCTTACATTTTTAAATGAACTGCATAGGTACAACACCTTAAGCAAGAGCAAAAACATATATACAACATGGTGTAACAAAAATAACCTTAAATTTGTATCACTATACAAAATCCTTTAAGCAGAGTAGTAACATATATACAGTGTGTTATAACAAAAATTACCTTAAATTTGTATCAATATACAAAAGTCCTTAAACAGGAGTAAAAAAATATATACAGTGTAACAAAATTGACTTTGAATTTGTACCCATATACCAAAATCCATGCCAATGCAAAATATCTGAGATTAATAATTGTCTTTTTATCTTATATTTCCTTAAATATAAAAAAATCCATAACCCATAAAATAACAAAAGACCACCCACATCCCCTTTTCTTTTGGGAATGTGGACATTGTATTCTCTAGACTGCTTCCTGCTGAATGTGGGTGAAGTATTTTTAGTGTCCCAGAGAGAAAATTTGAGATAATGACCAAGTCCTGGAAAGACCAGTTATAACCCTTGTTGATAGATATCACCTGTCAAGTTTCAGGAGGTCTCCCTTCATCAAACCAGATCCAAATCAACCTGGAATGAATCTATAGCCTCTTGTTTCCTGTGAAAACAAAAGCAAAACCTTTTCTCCAAAGCATTTATGATTTCCATTTGACAAACACATTACTTGGCTTTTTTAAAGTTAAGGCATTATTAAAATATCTAGGCTGGTTTATTTTAACAGTCCCTCTTTCAATTCCAGATCTCTTAGCGGCTGTCCTTTGCTTTTCAGCAATCAAAAAATCCAAAATCAACACAATTACAGGATCCAGACTCCCTGTGTGTTTCCTGACTCTGCCCACTCTTAGATCATGAAAGTTAAGCCCAAAGCTTACAGCCAGGTCAGAGGTACCTGACCAGGAACTAGAGCTCTAGAATGCTGATACTTGCACTGTGGTAGGCATTTTTACTTTGTTTGTTGTTCCTACTTAACATATGAGGTGTCAAGATCTTACTGACCAGCAGAAACTGCCCTGCTGAAACCCTTAAAGGAGCCATATCTTTTTTTTAAGAGTTCTCAGACTCTTGATGGATATTTGAGCCCCAACTTGTTATGCCATCATGTTGTATGATTTTTTTACTCTTTTGACTTTTTGGGGGGCCCACCACCCAGCTTCCAAATAAATAACACACAGAGGCTTATTCTTAATTATGAATGCCTGGCCTTAGCTTGGCTTATTTCTTGCCAGCTTTTCTTAAATTATGCCAACTACCTTTTACCTCTTGGCTTTATCTTTTTTATTTCAGTATACTTTTCTTTCCTTCTTACTCCGTGACTAGTTGGGTGGATGGCCCCTGATATCCTCCTCTTCTTGTTCTTGCTCCTCCCAGATTTCTCCTTCTATTTATACTCTCTGCTAGCCAGCCCCGTCTATCCTTGCTCCTGCTTCGCTATTGGCCATTCATCTCTTTATTAGGACCATCAGGGATTTGACACAGGCTCAGTAACACAGCTTCACAGAGTTAAACAAATGCAGCATAAACAAAAGTTACACACCTGAAAATATCCTCCAACAGAAAAGACTGACCTTCCCTACAATGAATGGCCTTCAGTCCTCCTCAAAGATGACTTATCGGGGCTGGAGAGATGGCTCAGTGGTAAAGAGCACTGGCTGCTCTTCCAGAGGTCCTGAGCTCAATTCCCAGCAACCACATGGTGGCTCACAACCATCTGTAATGAGATATGGCGCCCTCTTCTGGCATGCGGGCATACATGGAGGCAGAATGTTGTATACATAATAAATAAATAAATCTCTTTTTAAAAGATGACTTATCATGTGTATGAGGGGTTGGTTATTTCTGTGATCTTTATATCATCCCAATTGGCCCATGTTTTAGGGTTTCTATTGCTGCAACAAAACAACATGACCAAAAAGCAAGTCAGGGAGGAAAGAGTTTATTTGGCTTACTTGCCCATATTGATGTCTGTCACTGAAGGAAGTCAGGACAGGAACTCAAACAGGGCTGGGTCCTGGAGGCAGGAACTGATGCAGAAGCCATGGAGGAGAGCTCTTTACTGGCTTACTTCCATGGCTTTCTCTTCTTATAGAACCCAGGACCAGCAGCCCAGGGATGACACCACCCACCACGGGCTGGGCCCTCCTCCATTTATCACTAATTTAGAAATGCCTTACAGCTGGATCTCATGGAGACATTTCCTCAACTGTGGCTCCTCCCTCTAACGACTCTAGCTTGTGTCAAGCTGACACACAAAACCAGGCAGTACAATTTTTATGTCTGTGTTTAACCTAGTATTCTACAACCTTACTGTTCTCTAGGTTTTGAAATAAGAAAGCATATGGCTGCAGCTTTGCTCTTATTTTTCAGGATAGTTTTAAATATTTGGATTTTTTTGTAGATTCCTATAAATTTTAGAGTGGATTTTCTATTTTGGTAGACAGTATGATTGAGAGTTTGATAGGAACTTTATGGAGTTTTATGACTGCTTTGAGTCATTTTGACATCTATGAATATGGAACATTTCTTCTTGGTATGCCTTTTCATTTGGAAACACTTTGTAATTCTCTTGTGTAAGTTTATTTTTTACCTCCTTGGTCAAATTAATTCCTAACTATTTCTATCTTTTTGATACTGTCATAGACGGAACTGTTTTCATAATTTTACTTCCATATTGTTCATTGTTAGTGTATGGAATATAGCAAATGTGGGGATGTGGTTCCGTGGTCCAGCACTTGCCTGGTATAAAACTGTGGGTCTTCTCCTCCCAACACAAAGAAATGCAACTGAGTTTTGTATGTTTTGTTTTCTGCTATTTTGCTAGACTCATTTATTAGTCCAGCTTTCTTTGTGTGTGAGTTTGTTAAGGGTTTCTACATATTCCATGAGTGAAAATAGATGGTTTTACATCATGCTTTCCTACTAAATGCTTTGTTTTTTGCCCACTTGCTATGTCTAGAATTTGCAGTACTGTTTTGAATAGACACGACAAAAGTGGTCATCCTTGCCTTGCTCCTGATCTTAGAGGATTCATCTTTCTCCATCGAGTGTGCGATGTTCACTATCGGCTTTTTGTGCAAGGTTTTTTATTATATCAAGGTAGTTTGTTTTAATAATGTAGTATTTTTGATAAGTCTTTGAGAATTTTATACATTCACATGATGGAATTTGGATCAGATTTGCTCTCATCCCTCCCCATTACTCTCCCCAGTTTATGAAGTTATTAAATTTCATTGATGTTCTCAAAGTAACATAGTTAGGCTTCATTTATCTTTTCTCTTCTATCTTTCCTTCCTTTTCTTGAGATGGGGTTGTACTATGTAGCTCTGGTTGTCCTGGAACTCACTATGTAGACCAGGCTGGCCTCAAACTCACAGATATATGTATGCTTTTGCCTCCTGAGTGCTGGGATTAGAGGTGTGCAGCACCATGCCCAGCTTAAATTTTTAAAATTAGTATACACGATTGTAGACTTCATTTGTTTCCAGTGATTCTCCATCACATCGTCCTACCCCTTTGCTCTCTCTTGGTCACACATCCCCAGTAGCCTCTGTTCTGCTTCCGGGCCATGCATTTTCTGTTGCACACTCTCCCCATGTCCTCTTTTTTCTCTTGCATGTTTTCCTTACTGTTTTCCTAGCCTATACCTGCACTCAACCCTCTTACACACATATAATAGACATTATGGGCTAGGACAGTAGTTCTCAACCTGGGGTCGAATGATCCTTTCACAGGGGGTCACCAAAGATTGCTGCAAAACACAGATATTTGCATTACAGTTCATGACAGCAGCAAATTAACAGTTATAAAGTAGCAATGAAAATAATTTTATGGTTGAGATCACCACAACATGAGGAACTGTATCAAAGGGTTGCAGTATTAGGAAGATTGAGAACCACTGGGCTAGGATCTGCACAGACAGACATGTGGGCTTGTTTTGTTGTTGGTGGTTTTTTTTTGTCTTTTCAAGTAATTAACATAAGACTTTCCAGATCATCCATTTCATTGAAATTTTCATAATTTCATTTTTTTACAGCCTAATAAAATTCCATTGTGTGTATGTGTGTGAATTTTTCATTATCTACTCATCTACAGATGGGCATTTAGGCTGACTTCATTTCCTCGTCTATTGTAAACAGTGGAACAATAAACATGGATGTGCAAGTATTTGCACTGTAGGACAGACTCATTCTGATACGTGCCCAGGAGTGGTACAGCTGGATCATATGGAAATTTGTTTTTAATTATTTGAGAAACTTCCATATCGGGAGGCCCTGTTGGTCAGAGGCAGGAGTCTACCGTGGCCTGGCAGCTTTCTCCAAGCTTTACAACATGGAGGACTCCCTTCCCAGTGAGACTTCCTGCTCTCTGCCTGCCCTTATTTGGAGGATGTCTTTAGGTCTGCATGCCTGACTTATCTCAAGGGTGACCCTTGACATGGTTCCCTGCAAACTCTTCCCCTGATGCCCACATGATGACTGGGCCAATGCTCTAGCCATTTTGATAAGGCCATGTTTCCACTAATCCAGCTACATGATAGGAGCATGACACTCACTGCAACTTAGGGTTTGTCCCCAGGCCTCCCATCCTATATGTTTCCTATAGTCTGGAATTGAGTCGTCCCACTGAGGTCATTTCCCGGAGGGCTATCTCAGTCACATCCACAGCCCTCAGAACCCTGTTCCCCTCTTCTGCTCCCTCCTCCCGCATGACCCAGGTGGTCAACAATCTTGAGGAAGAAGGAGAACCACGTCACCATAATGACTGCATCAATCTACACTCCCACCAGCCAGATTAAGTGGTTACCTGTGCCTACATCCAAATCAGCATGTTTTTTCTTGTTGGGGATGAAGGTGGAATCCCAATGTAATTTAATTGTGTTTCCTGGATGGGTAAAGATGCTGTACTCTTTAAAAAAATATCTATCTACAACAAGTGTAGTGACTTATGCCTTTACTCCCAGTAGGAGGTACAGGAGGCAAAGGCGGGCTGAGCCCTGTAAGTTTCATGCCAGTCAGGACTATATAGATCCAGCCCCAACACCAAAATAAAACACCAACCAAAATATCTTTTTCCAAGCAAAATCTTATCTGTCATTTGCATTTCTGCATTAGAGAACTGTCTGCTCACTCCATCAGTGTATTTATTGACGGACAGCTTTGGATTTTGTGGGTGTTTAATTTTTGATAATCTTTGTATATTCTAAGTATTAACTGCCTGTCTGAAAAAGATTACCTCTCACTCTGTGGACTATCTATCCAGCCTGCTGGTAGTTTCCTTAGCTATGCAGAAACTTTTTATTTCATGTGATTCCAATTGTCAGTTCTTGGGGCTATTTTCCTATGCAAAATCTTTTTCAGAAAATTCTTGCGTATATCTATGTTTGGAGTGTATTATCTATGTTATCCTGTTGCAGTTTCAGAATTTCAATTAAAATTAAATTTAATTTTTTTTGTGTGAAGGAATCCAACTTCATTTTTCTGCAAATGGGCACCAGTTTTGCCAACATTTTTTGAGTGGATTTTTTTTCCTTTTGAGACAGAGTCTCTCTATGGAGTCCTGGCTGTCCTGAAACTCATTATGTAGACCAGGCTGACTTCGAACTCACAGAGATCCTCCTGCCTCTGCCTCCCAAGTGCTGGGATTAAAGGCATGCGCCACCACGCCTGGCTGTGCTCTTTCTTCTAAGGATTGTTTTGACTATTTGTGGTCTTTTGTGTTTCCATTGGGAGTTTTGGATTATTTTTCCAAGTTCTCTGAAGAGTGTCATTGTAATTTTGATGGCAAAGTCACTGAATCTACAGATCACTTTTGGCAACAGAGCCATGTTCACAGTATAAAGTCTGCCAATTTGGGAGCACATAAGGTTTCTTTTCATTATCAGGTATTTTAATTTCTCTTCTTATTGTCTTCAAGTTTCCTTTTTAAAAGGATTTACATGTCAACACAAGAATTATTCCACAATACTTTATTTTGCAGGGGGCTATTGTGAATGAAATGATGTGTCTGTGTGTTCAGGGGGTGGAGGTCTCTAAGTAGCCCTGCCTGTTCAGGAACTTGCTTTGTCGATCATGCTGGTCTCTGCCTTGAGTGCTGGGATCAAAGGCCTCATGGTTGGAATGTTTTTCAACTCATTTTTAGTATATGTGAATGCTACTGGGTTTTGTGTGTTAGTTTTATATTCTGCAAATATACTAGAACTATTTATTAAATCTAAAAGATCTCTGGTGGAGTCTGTAGGGTCTTTTAGGTATAAAATCACATCATTTGCAGATAAATATAACTCATCTCCTTCCTTTCCCAATTTTATCCCTTTTATATCTTTCATCTTCTTGCTTGGCCTAGCCCTTCATGAACTATACTAACTATGTGTGAAGAGAGAGAGTGGGCACCCTTGTCTCCTCCACATTTTAGGGGAAATGCTCTCCATTTTCCCATCTCATAATGTTGGTAGACTTGTCATACACAGCCTTTATTGTTTCTAGGTATGTTCTGCCTGTTCCTAATTTCTCCAAGTCCTTCATCATGTCTGCATGGCAAGCTCTGTCAAAAACTTACTCTGCATCTATTGGGAGAATCCTATGATTTCTATCCTTAAGACTGGCTCTTTAAGATGTAAGTTTTTAAAGAAACTTTAGCCAGACAGTATACAGTTGGATTGTTTCTGAAACAAAAAACCCAAACTATTCTGCTAATCCCTGTCTTTGAATTGGAAATTTTAATTCATTTAATTTTAAAATAATTTAGTAGGATGGACTACTGTTATCTGCTGTACATTTGCCTTGCCATAGAGCACTCTGTGCATGTGCGTGTGTGCGTGTGCACGGGGTGTGTGTGTGTATGCGTGTGCACATGTCACTAACCCTGGAGCTGACCTACTGGCTAGACTAGCTGATCAGCAAGCTCCTGGAGCCCTCATCTCTAGTTCCTATACTAGGATTACAAACTTGCTGTTCGATTTGCATACCATTTTCTTGACTTCCTCTGTTTCTCTTTAGTTTTGAGATCATCCAGAAAATTAGAGCCCTGGAAGGAGGGAACTGGTTCCTGAAAGTTACCCTTTGATATCCACATGTGTACCTTGGCACCGTATACCGTGCCTCCCCAAACAAATAAATGTAATTATAAAAGAGTAATCTTTGTTTAGTTAATTTAATCTTTGTTAGTACTTTCTCCAGGTCTTGTTCAGAGATGGTCCGTTGATTTGTTGCCTTTTGATTGGGTCACAGTTGCCTGCCTCTTTGTATGCTTTGTGATTTCTCGTTGCACAACGAACAGCTGAATCTAGAACAGGGTGACTCTGGAAATGAGATGTCCCTTCTTCCACATTTTCTCATGGTTGTTCTTTCCTGGTGGGTGCTAGTTTGCTAGTTTCCCAGCCCCCTGTTGTTTGTTCAAGGTCTCCCTGTAGCGCGGACTGGCCTGGAACTCATGACGTAGGCCATACTAGCCTCAAACTCATAGTCACCTACTGCCTCAGCCTCCCTGAGTGTTGGGGTTATAATGAAGAAGGGTAAGCTCCGTGGCCAGGATCGGTTTGGATGAGCATACTATATAAACTTAGGATTTCTTGAGTCTTTCTGAGGCCAAACTTTTCCCGGATATGGGCAATCACTTCCCAATGTTCTGTCTAGTTTCCAAAAGGAGGAAAAAGGGGAAAAGGGTACAGGCCCTTTAAATCTAAGAAGTTACTTCAGTTGGATGGGGGTACAATAATGACTTCCTGCTTCTGTGTTTACACATCAGTGATTAGAAGCAGCAATCTCTGCTGAGCACACATCTTTGATGTTCAGGAAGATTAGCTTTTCCATCTGCTGTGGTCCCGACAGGCTCCATGCCAGGTGCCCTGGATGAGGGTTCAGTTGCTGTGCCAGGCTGGGTGGGGCACGGTGCTGCTGCTGGGCTGCAAGCTGAACTTGCCAAAGTTAAGTTGGCTGTTTATGCATTCCTCTTCGGGGATTCCAAAGCACCAACAGCCTCCAAACTCCAGGAAAGTTACAAGAAGCCAGAGTCCAGCAGATGAGTGGTTCCCTAGGCAGGGGGCAGGTTCTGGAGCCGCTTCCCTCACCTCCCAGAATCCCTGCAACCATTGTTTTTCATGGGCTTATTCTGGGAGCTTTGCTTGAGCCAGTTTACATCGACATGGTAACCGCAGAACCTTGCATTTGGTGGCTGCAAAACACATCCTACTTTCTGTCCCTTTCCCCCTATATCTCCCTCCCCACTTTATCCAAGATCATTTACTTAGGGGACAGTACTACTATTTCCTGAGCTAACCATTTGTTTCTCTTGTTTTGCCTCCTTATTCGCCTTGGGCCATTTTTGTTGACCCTTGTACAGATGAAAGAACATCTTTGTGAGATCCACTGGGGTCATGAAGTTAGGAAATTATGCTGGAGTCACATCCCCTATTGTCCCCTGCTTTGAAGGATCTGATGCAAGTGAAATAATGAAGGTTAAATCTATTTCTGTGACCTGTAGGAACAGGAGACAAGACAAGGAGAGGTGTGGAACAGGGGAGATACTGATTAAACCAAGAGCGACATTGTTAAGAAATTTATTTGCAATTCTTTTTTGCGTTTTTTTGTTTGTTTTTTAAATAACATCATTCCTTAGATAAAAATGCAATCTTACAGGAATATACAGTAGCGTCCCACACAGAGATGGACCCTGAAGCTCTCCTTGAAGGTTTCCCCTTCTGGATTCCCTGGCCTCGCTCGAGGGGGAGAAGGCGCAGCAGGCAGGGCCTTTGACAACAGGATTATTGGATGATTACAAACTGTACAATATTTACAACAGTCGGACTGTGGTGTCGTGGAGTCTGGAGGGGCAGGCGTGAGATGTGCAGGTGTGTATGAGCGACACAGAAGCCTGTTTATCTTTCCGTGCCTCTCTGGGAACAGGCATGGCACATGACACAGGTTTTCTCAGGGACATGAAGTGGACTGAGTAGACACATGGCGCGTGGGGGATGGGCGCGGCGTGATGTGGACCCCTGACATGGAGGACGTCTTCCGTAGCAACACTGGCAGATCAAAGTAGAATTGCAGTACTATGGGAGAGGCAGCGTTCACTCCTGGGATCTATTTCCCAATGACTTCTTTCCCCGTAGGTTGCTCTTAACTGCTATGGTCACAGATGTGGGTAAACCCAGCGGTTCTCCTGCCATACAGGCTCTGCTCGGGGCGGCTAGCAAGCAGCTCACGCCCGAGATGGGCAGGGTAGATGGGTGCATGGTCTGGCGGGAAGGCTGAGGGGGGATTTCAAGTCTGGGGGACGGGATGCAGGTGTGGATGTGTGCTGGGTGGGGCACAGAAAGGGACCCATAGCCTGCAGTCCCTGTGATGCCTTCTAAGGGGCCCTCTGGGGGGACTGCTTGCTCACAAATCACCTGTCCTCAATTCCCAAGGGTTCTCCCCTGCTTTTAACTTTGGTGTGGTTCTCCATGCTGGGAAGTCTTAGGAGGCAACATAGAAGCTAAAGTGCTTGCCCAGCATGCACAGGGAAGGCCCTTGGCTCAACCCCCAGTACCTCCATGCTGCTCCCCAAAAAAGGAAAAGAAAAAAGAAACTACCTTCCAGTTCCCTATAGCCTCTGTCTTCCCCAAACCGTCTCTGTAATGACCCTGCTGAGGGAAGCCTCAGGGAAGTTTTAGGTGGCAAATTTGCATGAACTGGACTCATTCACGCTGGAGTAAGTGACACGTCACCTGGTCTGTAACCTTTATACATCCAATCATTTAGATTCTGGGAAATTGGGGTGCATATGATTTCCCATGGGGATGAGGGGGCTACACCTCTAATGAGCATCTGAGACGGTTTGACTCTGGTGATATGACATTTCATATTTTCATTGCATTTTCTGGCCTTGCCTTCCTTATTGCTAGCAGAGACCTAGAAGAAACATAACAGGAAAAATCTCAATTCTGACTTTACTGTCAGTATTGAATTGATTTGCAATGCTTGATATATCCAGCTACATACTCCAACTCCCTTTCAGAGATGGTACCTGGTCTTCCTCACATACCAGGAAGGCCAGGCCTTTATCACGTACTGTATGGGTCAAATCTCTTAAGATGGCTGGAGGAAAAGCATTTCCTCACTGTAGATGAATAAACGGTCACCATTTCCACCCATGGAAACTGTTCTAGTTTCTTCCACACGTTCCCCTTCAAAGGTGTTCAGTGTTTTTGTTATAATAGGATATCACCTACACATGCGCTGTGCACATCCATAGCTGTTCTGGAGCACAGAGCTACAGACTGAACAGGTTGAATGTGCCTACCACGTGGCCAACACCTCAGCACTTGTGCTTTAGGGTGTGAGTGAGTGTGTGTGTGTGTGTGGTGTGTATCAACTATCTCCCTAACAAGGTGAAGCGCTATGGCATAAAAAACACTGTAAAAATCTGCAAATGGTTCCTTTCGCCTCTGTGTTCCCTTCACTGGGCTTGCAGAGGAGGAGAAGGGGGAAGGGAGAAAGAGGAGTAAATGCTGAAGGAAGGGACGGTTCCTGTTACTGATGTCATAGATAGGGTGCTTCCCCTCCCTGCCCACAGCCTTCTAGGACACCTCTACCATGGCAGCTGCTGTAGAACATGGGCTTTGCTGAGGGAGACCAAGCTCCCCCAACCACTTTCCCATTGGCAAACTCTTTGGCAAGCTATGGCGGAGGGGCCTCACATGGTCAGGTGAGGACCATATCTCTCTAGCTAGGTTGATTTAGCTGGAAAAACACCCAGGGTAGGAGTTCATTTTTCACAGCTTCCAAAGCAGATTATGGAGCCATCGGCCTTTTCCAGGGCTTTCCATATGATGAGGTGACACGGATGGGGTCAGGACGCACCCTTTCCTCGCCCTCACTCCCCTCTAACTCTCTCTGTGCTGGTGCCTGCTTCCGAGCCAGGGACTTGTTGAAGACAGAATCAACCAGGACGCTTACAGCCCGTTTTGGCTTCCCTGGGCTCTGAGTAGCTCTTCTGAAAGCTAGACAATCCTTCCTCAGGTCAATTGTTTCTAGCTCCCGAATGAGGACATTTCAGTCATTCAAGGTCCCAGGATGGAAGGTCCTTCCCCTTGGTGACATTTGAAATGTGGGGTAAGAAGGCTAAAAGCCCTGATTATCAGATTCGACTCCGTGCTTGATCTGGGTCCTTGATCTCTTGACCTGCCTTATGGAGCAGTGGTGAGTATCTCCTGGCCTCTGGACAGCAGCCACTTTCCTTCTACTGACTTCCAGCATGTTCTCAAAAACGTGCTGATGTTGGCAAAGGAAGGGCTGCCTACTGCATTCTGTTAGGGTGTCTGGTACCAGGGGAAGGGGAATGACAGAGTTGGGCCTTGGATTTGTCAGGTTACGATGGAAACCACAGCTAATAGGAAAGACATTTACAAATCAAACAATGCCTAGGAAAGTCTCTCTCTTTTAACCTGAAAATATGAAGAACTTTCTAGGACCAGGCAGAAAGGAACCAACAGGATTCTGTCTGTATAAAATGGCCACACACATGGACAGAGCGTAAAGAAAAGAGACAGCTAATCACGGAGATGAAAGTACAAGCCCTTCGCTCCTGGTCCCTTTGGTCCCCAGCTGCGGGCTAATTCCCTGCCATCCAGGGACTGTCGGGATTGCAGAAGGCCTGCAGTTCCATTCAGAAGAGTCACTGGGAAAACTCCATGGTGGGCGGGGAGGAGACAGTCTGGTGTACTGTTCAATGGCTCTCCTACTCACTGTCCCCTCTGTCCTGGCCACAGGCAGCATGCATTAGTCTTATGTAGGTGGTCATGACGCCAAGCATGAAAGCCCCACTGTGCACTGAACCTTCTTTCCTCCTAGCAATAAAGGGCAGGGACCCATCGTCCCTGATGGCGCCACCCCCACAGGGTGCAGTGTACACGTGAAAGGCTACTCTGGTCTTCTTGGCCATAAAGGAGAAGGCAGTCTGTGGGTATGACTAGTGAGGGGCAGGGGGAGTTGGGGAGCCACACTGAGCAGAGTCCTGGCAGGGGTTGCAGAAGCTTGGCCTGTACTTGTGTCATTGGCCAGAAGACTGGCAATGCAGATCAAAGCTTCTACAGGAAGTCAAGGCAGCATGGGGAGAGAGTATGCAGCCTATGCATGTCTGTGGGTAGGAGCAATCAAAACACCACATTTCCCTAGGGGTCAGATGCATGCCAGAACCAGACAGCCAATCAGAGGGCTCACCTCTCCATCGTCACTCTAGGCACATCAACAGTCTCGGAAACAAGACAAAGGATGTCGTCTAATCCTCATATCTAGAAGCCCTTATGGTACTGAAGAGGATACATAAACGCTGGGTCGACGGTGCACGGGAATTCAAGGAGAAATGCTGTTTCTAGACTCTGGTTAACCTGTGAACACTGCCTCTCTCTGCATTTTCATGAAATAGCCCACGAGAGCATTATCACTGAGGAACAACCTTGCTGAATTTCTAGCAGATTCTCACATAATTCCCCAAATAGGCTGGAAGGACCCTGGGACCGGAAGATATTCTGTACGTAGGTAAATTCTGGGTGAATGGTTGAGTCTTATTTTCCCCAGAGCCCTTCCTTTCCAACCATTCTTGTTAAGACACCACTGAAGGACCTGGTACTATTGTAATGGTTTCTGAAGGCAGACATAGAGGAGCCGAAATAAAAGTCCCACACAATCTGTTCCTTCCATCCCTATGAGATCCCGATGTCCCTGACTTCATCAAGATCCCTTGCTTTTCCGCTTTCCTGCTTTGGAGGAAGGAAAGGATGTAGTTTCTAGAAGGATCACAGACCTACCCAGTCACCTTTATCTAGCCACGGCTATGGCTATCCGTGCTTGGGTAGATCATGGGTCCATGATGAATCTGTTCTACCTCTGCCCCAGCCTGATTGTCACCTCATCCTCTCAGTGGAGATGTGGGCTGTGGGAGTGCTTGACAAAGTCAGCCACCTCTCCAGAGGAGCATCCTGAACAAGTATCCACAGAGAAGGCAGCAAGTGAAGAGCTGGATGAAACATGTCCTGATCTTGCAAAGCAAGATGTGGAATGGACTGTCTTACCACACGGTTTTTGGAAAGATTGAGGGAAATGGAAACAAGACACAAGATATGCAGAAAGGTACCTCCCAGACCTTCCCACTGAGAGCAGGATGAGGACTGACACCGGGACACCTTTGCTCACTTTGCAAATGAAAGAAAACCATCTCCTCCCCAACCACAGGTAGAAAAAGCACTTAAGAGTTCAAAGGGAAAGCTTGTCACACTCCAAATACAAAATGATTTACTTTACATGCAGCAAAATATACAAGAAGTGAATTTTAAAACAAACTTAAGTCATTATATTTGCTTGGCACAATTGCAATTCAGTTTTTAAAAAAATATTTGAAAAATACTGAAACTGACCTGAATTCAAGTATAACAGTTTCTTCAACAGAAACATTATCAATGCAATAAAACATTACACAGAATATATCGAAGCAAAATGTCTTCTTGAGTTTTTTCCCTTAAATTTTGTGTTTTTTAAAATAGAATTTTAATGCCGACACAACTCACAATCGTATTTTAAAATGGATATTATTGCATTGCTTTTGCATATCTCGTGGGACAGGAAATGCAGTTACCGATTCTCGTTTCAGAAGCAGAAGCGGAGACAGTGAATTGTTTTTGCTTTCGAATAGCCCCAGATTCAGATTCCCTGCAGTCAAACCGGAACGGGGATCTATGGACTTTTGTGCGGGGTGGGGAGGGCGGGGTGGAGAGGGTGCGCACGCACCGTGTGGGTGCGCGCGCGCGCGCGCACACACACACACACACACACACAGACGACACTATGGACACATGTGTGACACACAGATGCTCATACATCCTCTCTCTTGAACCTGTCCATACACCCAGCTTAGAAAGGAGCCCAGTTCAACCGCTCAGGCACGCAACACCTTATCTAACAGCCCTGTTACCTGCAGATTGTGACTGTCAACCAAACCGGAAAGAAGGGGGGGAGGGGAAGGTGCTGTTACTTAAGGAAATTATAACAAATTACTGGGCATACACAGAACAGGTAAACTTTCCTGTGGTGCTATTGAGCTCTCGCTCCATGGGTGGAAAAAGAGGGGTGGGGGAAACCGCACCATTTGAAGAATATAATAAAACCAAATCCGCAAATGTGGAAACAGTGAGTGAGGCTGCGCAACTGTAAACGCTCTTCTTCCTCCCTTCCCCGTGGGAAAGCACAACAAATACAAAATAATAAAGAAATCCAAACTCAGAAAACCGAAACATGCTAACAAGAACCATCAAACCGTGAAACCAAGATCACCGAGCAGCAGCCTGTGCCCCCTGGCCTGGCTAGCTGAGGGCGGTGGTGCGGTCTGCACCAGCTCCGATCACCTGCATCTACTCCCGCAGGGGACGGGTCCCTGAAGGGACCAAACCTGCATTACTGGAACCTCACAGCCACCTCCCCTACTTGGGGCACTGGCCTACTCCCGCCATAGATCTCTGGGTCACTGCTCCATTGAGACCGCCAGGCTCAGACAGAACATGTGCAAATGACTGTTTATACAAGCAAGGGGAAAACACCCTTTTGGTTAGGGGGGTGGGGTCCTTTGGGCGGTGCTGCCGCGGGAAGGTGCTGGAGCCTGCACCACGGCCTTGGCCTTCTCCCCTGACAAGCCGACTCCGCACACCGCCCAGCTCTGAGACTTGTCCCGACAGCAGTGAATGAAGACGCTGTTCCGGTTACCTCCAGGTCACGAGAACAGTGAGGCACTTCTGAAACGAACCCATTAGGAACATTGAAACGAATAAAAAACACCCGCGTCTGGTCAGTCCTGCGGACTACAGGTTGCTGACGTAGGCCCTGCTGTCCGGGAGCGCCTCCTCGCTCCGGCCTCGCCCCAGGGCATATGCGCAGCTTTCGTCCTCCGGGACCACAGCCCTGTCCTGCCCTGGGTCCCTGCAGTTCACAAAAGGTAAGAGGGTGCCGTTAGGGCTCTGCTGGGCGCCCCCACTGAGGATGTTGTCTGCGGCGTTCTCCATCTCCTCTATTGTCATGTCACAGGCGTCAGCCAGCTCCTGGGTGGTGACTTCGATGAACTTGGGATCTTGAGCAAACTGTCCCAATCCTTCTGAAATCAAGACCTAAAAAGGAAGGGCAAGAAGAAGACAGAAGAGGGGCGTGGTCACTAGAGTTCCAAGCTCCCGAAGGTTAAAGTCACAGGCTGCTGTAAAGAAGAGCATCTGTGTGTACATAACATGTGCATGTGGGTATGTATGTATAGATGGGTGTACGCATGAGTGTGTGAACGTGTATATAAGCGTGCATGTGTGTGGGGTGTGCATGCATGTTTGTGGTCTGTATTTGTGTACTAAGAGGGGCACTCACAGGAAAGTAGAGATGTAGTATGGACCAAAGGAAGTGGGCATGCACAGATAGATCGGAGGAGAGAGCTTTAGGTTGGAGGATATCCTATCACCAAGTGAGAAACTGGCAGAGGGGCTGTGGACTCTGTTTTCCCATAGGCAGATCTTAACTTGCCCTTTCTTTTCTCCTCTCTGCCCTCCAAGACATCCTTCATGCCACCCTTTCCAAGAAGCCTTCACTTTTATTTGGTGTTAGCCACTGCCCCCACCTGTCGGCCTCTCCAGGGCTGCCCGTGCAGGATGCATGCTCCAGGACTCTTTGTGGAGGACACAAGCTCGGTTTTTGTTTGCAAGGGCTGCGGGTGACTAACATGTGACTAGCTAGAAGGAAGATCACTAAATCTCTGAGCCAAGGGGTAGAATGCGGCAGCGAGGGGCGTCTCTCTTTCTCCCAGGCTCCTGTTCCTCCTCCTCTGCCCGAGTCACTCTCTCCTCATCTTGCCTGAGTTTTCTACTGCGACCCTGCCTGTTCCGGCCACACCGTGCTAATTTTGAACCTGTTTGTCCTCACCAGCACAAACCTATAGGTGCCACACCTGGGAAAACTCTCACAGATTTCTGAGATGAATCGAGGACAATAAAGCTCAAGAATTAGTGTTTCTGACTTGGAAGGACCAAGGTTACTTGATTGCACTCCACTCCCAGGTCCATCTGACCACAGGACAGATGCAGCCTCTGCTTGGCACGTCCAGCGATGGAGGTTAGCTCCTTTACAAGCCTCTTAGTGGGGAGAGCTGTGTCGGCAAGTCTCCCCTCCACCAGCTCTCATAGGAGATGGTTTCTAAGGACCTTGCCACACTCACTGGGGTCTGTTTCAGTTTGTCAAAGGCCCATAAATGTGGTGCTAGGGCTGGAACAGATGCTCCTCAAAGGCAGAGAAATTGGGACAGTAAAATCTCTCTAAAGGAGGAACAGAAGCCAAGGAGGGAAAGCGCCATCTTAAACTTGGCCACTCGTGCATTAGAATCACTGGAAGCCCTGAAAAGGCCAGCCCTCTGGCAAGCTTCCAAAGCGCTGGGACGTTGTTCTGAGCAGTCCAGGCTGCGCACAGAGAACCCTGGCCCTCTTTGTGGGAACAAGCTCCAGTACATGTGAACACTGGGAGGCAGTAGAACCTCTCCTAGGGTTCACTGGTCTGTGCTTTACTAAGGGCTTTCTATCTGTCCACTACACTGGAGACTATCATCTTGTATAGTCATGGTTGCAATTTTCTGCAGGTCAGGCTTCCTTCAGCATTTCTCTAGTTTACCCACTTGACACCCAGTCTACTTGGGAAGGAGCCAGGCTTCCTTCCCTGTACAAAAGTCTCTTGTTTTCTGGGGCCTCTCCCTCCCCAAGACCTTGAATTTACATACCGCTTCCACCAGGCTGCTGGCACTGCCATGGAACTGTCTCCCTGGAGCTCCAGCCGGGCTGGGCACGGTGAGGGAGACGGGCCGGGCTCTCCGGGCCATGCTGCTGCCACCACTACAGGCAGTGGTCTCATCAGACCAGGAGCTGCAGTGGATGGATGGGAAGCTGCTGTTGAGTTTCTCGCTGGACTCAGCCCCCTCCAGCCGTAGGGTGGGGATAGGCTGGAGAGGCCTGCCCCTGCTGCCTGGAGTGACAGGGGGTGTGGGACATGGCCTGGGGAACTTGGTAGGAGGATGGCTTCTCTGCAGGAGTGGGCTCAAACCTGCCACTGCCAATGCCTGTGGACATAAGACAAGGAGTTACCAGGAGGGTTTAGTCCTCTGCCTTCTGAGTAACTTTGAAGCAAATATTTTTCCAGTGGGTCCTGCCTAGAATTCTCAAAGTCCAAGTCCTGTCTACTTCACTGAGACCTGGTGTGAGGTTCAATAATATCCAGAAATATTTTAATGAGCATTTCTTTCTAATACAATGACATTTCCCTCTAACTTCAGGACAACCGGTATCATCCGCTGTTTAGAGTGGCTCTGCCATCCACAGTCTCTGGATGTAGTCACTCCGGCTTTCCCATTAGGGCAGAGAGGGCCATGATGAGGCGTTCTCCACAGAGCCAGAGTTCACCAGTGCCCGCTCTATGCATCGGCCTAACGGCCAGTGTGAAGCCAAGCTTGATAAGGCCATCATAAAGGACTAGACAAAACCGGTAGTCATTATTTTAACTTTTAGGATGACATAGGCCCATTTTAGGATGACATAACACCTGTCAATCTCAAGCGGAGTGTTTCGACTCCTGTTTAACAGTCAACTGCACCACGATTAATGGTCTGCTTTCTCTATCCCCAAATGCTCCAGAGCATCCTGAGGGTGACCCTGCTTTCCCGCTGCCACTGTGACTCCCAGCAGTGTCTACTGTTCAGAGGCGATATGTCTGTTAAAAAGAATGACACTCTGTGGTGGGAACAGAGAGAACGGATTGGAGGTGGCACAGTGATACAAAGAGAACCTCATTTCCTGCCTGTGGGCACAAGGACAGATGGACAAAACCAACTTGGAGAAATCTTTCGAAATAGTACACATAGTGTCCCTCCATCTTCCTTTTCTTCCCTCTCCCCAGCTTACGAGGGTTCCGAGCTTCTGGGGACCTGGAAATCTAAGGGAAGCATAAAACTATGTTCATAATGTTGGGAAGTTCATGACAATAATCCCTATTTAGACAGTGCTTTGGCTTTGAGACGAAGTTGGAGTAGTTTATAAAATACATTTGTGAGCATGTTACCACACACATATACACATGCACACATGTACTAGCAGAGATACACATGAACACATGTGTATACACACGTGCAAGTGTACATACACACACACACACACACACACACACACACACACACACACACACACACACTGTAAGCACAGGCCCCAAAGGGAGTTTGTAATTACAATGGGGGGAGGGCTCAGGTTTAGGTCCCTATTTGCTGCAGGTAACGTACTGACTGTAGCCTGAAGTTCCTACTTGTTCTAGGTTACCAAGAGCGAGGTGACACTGTGTTTTCACTTTCTCAGCTGTTCCACGCTAGCGTAGACTTCATTAATTAGCCTCCTGGCCTTTTCTCCTTCGAGACCATTCCCTACCTCCTCTTGCCTTAGTCTCTTGGAGTGCTGTGATTAGCATGACCACCATGCCCAGCTTTCCCTACTCTTAACCGTGCTGCTGGCGGGTACTGCCATCATTTCTGCGCTACAGTGGGTAGACAGATGGCTGTGACGCTCAGCTCCCAGGTCCCATCGAACCCCAGGTATGACTGTCTCTGCTTCAGAGTGTACGGAGAAAGGCAGTGTGTCGGGGAGGGATATCTGCGCACTGTAAGGAGAAAGCTCGCGAGCCCTGGAGCTTGCAGTTACAATCATGAAAGGAACCCCTGCCAAGATTTCACAGGGACCTGCCTTTCAGGGTCACAAACTGTGGTATCTGCAGAGCAGTGGATGGCCCTCCCCAGGGGAGCGGATTCCCAGAGACCTGAGAAGGGGAAACAGGGTTTCTGGGACCTGCCATCATCCTAGGGGGGTAAGGCTTGTGGCCTGTCCACAGGTGTTAATACCTGATGGTGAACCAGATGCAAGGGCAAGGCTGTCTTCTGAGAGATGTCTCCCCCTTGATCCTTTTGTCTCTTCAGACATTCCAGATGGAAGGAGGCCCTTCGCCCTGCAAAAGCGGATAAAGAACTAGAATCAGGGCATGGGCGATGGCACCGGCCTGTGACAGCTCTGCCACACTTTAGATCTAGCAAGCGTCATGTCTTAAAGGCTTAGTCCCCAGTTTGATACAAATGAAAGGTTGGTTGAACATTTAAAAGGAGGAGCCTCATGGGAGGTTTTCCACCTTTGATGATGTGTCTTTGAGAAAGATCATGAAACGCCGACCTCTTTCCCTCCGTTATATTCCTGGCCAGGAAGCATTTCCATCATGATGCTCCACCTTGCCACAGGCCCAAAAGTAATGAGTCGAGCTTCCAAAATCGTGAGCTCAAAATTGTCTTTCTTATTTTTAAGCTGATCATGTCAGGTGTTTCCCTACAGTGATAGAAAGCTGACCGAGAGAGGCTCATTCTCAGGTGAGGTACGAGGGTTAATGCTATCTGTCCCAAGCTCTTTTTTTTTTTTTTTTGCCTCAGTTTATCTCTGAGGCATCTGAGTAGTCAATGTCTAGGTCCCATTCCAACAAACTATGTCTTTGGAGAACTATCTTTCTGTGGGGGTAATCTTTTTGTACACTGTGAAGATGTATCTTTGCCAAGGTGCCTTCTGATTGCTTTAATAAAGAGCTGAAGGGTCAATAACTAGGAAGGAAGAGGTTATGATGTGGGAGTGTCATATATCAATCTGTTGCTTTCATTGATTAATTAATAATGAAACTGCTTGGCCTGATAGGTTAGAACATAGGTGGGTGGAGTAACAGAACAGAATGCTGGGAGGAAGAGGAAGTGAGGCAGACACCATGCTGCTCCTCTCCAGGGCAGCCGCGATGAAGCTCTGACCCAGGATGGACATAGACTAGAATCTTCCTGGGAAGCGGACCTCGTGGTGCTACACACATTAATAGAAATGGGCCAAGCAGTGTTTATATGAATACAGTTTGTGTGTTGTTATTTCGGGGCATAAGCTAGCCAGGTGGCCGGGAGCTGGCGGCAGGAATGCAGCCCGCAGCTCCTTCAACAAGGTTAGGCAGGACTTCCTGGTAGAGAGAAAAGAAGAGAAGATGAATCTAGGTACGTGAGAGTCACCAGAGGACATGGAGAGAAAACAGGAGGTACAAGATGGAAGAGGGGTAAAAAGTCATAGGCAAAATATAGATTAATATAAATGGGTTAATTAAAGTTATAAGAGCTAGTTAGAAACAAGCCTAACCTAAGGCTGAGCTTTCACAATTAATACGTTTCTGTGTCATGATTTGGGGGCCGGTGGTCCAAGAAAGCCTGCCACATCATCTTGTCAATGTGCACATCTACGAGCCCATCTCTAGAGGCCGCCTCAGTAGGCTCAGTTTCTCAGGTGTCCCTGGTGCCTGACCATTGCCACCCTGGAGGCGACGGCTGTCTGCATCTACAGGGCAGCGCGTGAATTTACCTAGAGAGGCAGAGCGGAGGAAACTCCTCTTCGGAGACTGCTGCATCTCCCTCTTGTCCTCCTCTGGGGATGTCAGCTGCCGGTTTTCATCATCCTGGTAGGAGAGACTGGAACAGAAAACCCTTAGTTCTGGCTCCTGAAGGCTGAGGGGTGCCACTCGCCGGGACAGCTGCTCTCCCCAAAAGCAGTTTCCATTTTCCTTAGTGAAGGCAATGTCCATGTGTGTGCCTATACTACAGGTGTGGGGAGCAGATAGCAAGGTGTGCTAAGAGACTTGTGTCTGCACTTAGGCACTGTAGTTGTTTAACAGGCCTGTATGTTGCGGTGGGGGTGGGTGTGGGGGGTGTCCCGGCTCTTAATACATATGCTGTGCAGGAGCCTTGTGGTTGATTTTTTTGTTTATTGTTTTCCCGTGGGCTGAGGGCTGGAATTACAGGCCTCATGCATGCTAGACAAGTACTCTAACACTGAACTGCTATCCCATCCCTGAGCCTTGCATTTTTAGTTTCGGCCAGCAGAGGCTCTCTTGGTTATAGAGAAGTAGGACGAAGAATTCTAGGCCTAGAGCATTCTCTCAGAAGTACCTTAGATGCTTGCCTGTCTTTATATAGTAGTTCTATGCTGTTCACTTTGGTAACTCTTGATGCTGCCCCAAGATCCCCCACTTCTCCAATTTTTCTCTGTGTGACTATCTCTTCACTATCAAAAGCACATAAGTCACAGTCTGTAGTGATCCTGCAATCATCCAGTCAGTAGATAGCAGGACAGTAGCAGCAATTAAGACAGTGGTTCTCAACCTTCCTAATGCAGTGACCCTTTAATACAGCAGCTCCTCAGGTTGTGGTGACCCTCAACCACAAAATTATTTTCATTGCTACTTCATAATTATAATTTTGCTACTGTTATGAATCATAATGTCAATATCCGTGTTCTCCAAGAGTATAGACGAATCTCAAACGGATTGCAAACCATCAGCTGAGAATAACTGCCCAGGGCCCCCAGTTGAGGACTTCCAAGCTTCTAGATGATGTCTCATAATGAAAACTGTATTGTACCTATCCCCGGTATCAGACATCCCTAGCCATGTGAGACCCTGCACTCTTTGCAAGCCACTCTCTGATTCAATTTCTCTGTTACTGTGGTCGGTATTATCTTTTTCAATGACTGTTGGCCATCACCCACTGAAGTCTCTCAGTCTTCAGTTTGAGAAGCACAGTTACATTCCAGCCCTCAGTGGTGTAGATTAGATCACAGACTGCCACCACTAACACTCTTTTGTTAAGTTTACTTTTTTTCTTTGCTTGCAGTGCTGAGGATGGAACACAGGACCATGAGCATGCCATGAAAGCATCCTACCACTGAGCTAGGCTTGAAGGCTGACACTGTGCAGCCTGCTTCCTGACTCCACCCCTGCAACCAAGCACAGTGATTCCAAGAACATATATCTGTGCAGGGGAGTTTGGGACATGAGGATCTCATATTCCTATGCTGCCCAAGCCGCGTGTGCATTTCCAGCTAGATAAGCCCTCCCCAGTACATTTTCTTCTTACTCAGCTGTCCTCATTCTTACAGACCTGACTTCTGCTTGGTCTGCTACACAACACCAGCTACACTGCTTCTGGGCTTGTTCAGATGTCTGTGCCCCTTGGCACTGGTACTACTCTGTGGGCGGTTGGTTAGAAAGGTCCACATTTTTTCCCTTTTCTTAGCTTCCTAACTAGTTAGTAAAATCTCCCAGATTTGAAGCTGGCCTTTTCGGAGTTAGGTAAGCATGCAATAAGAATAGGAATCTCTCCATTCAGGCCTTTCTTAACTTTAAGGGCCCGAGAAGCTGGTATGCTTTCAGGAATATGAAGGGTGTGTGCAGTAGTCATAAACGTTGCTCAAGGAGCCTAGAGAGGCACATACTTAGGAACACGCGTCATAAACAATATTTACTCTTGCAGTACCTTTCTGTTGTCTTCTGCTGATCTTCTATTTTATTTATTTGTATCAATTATTATTAACTGCATATTTATGAGGCATGGTGTGACCATCTGACATATGTAGAGAATGTGTGATGACTGAGTCTAGCAGTCAATGCCCACTTCCTTAAACAGTAGTCTGCTGTCGGGTGTATAATAGACAGTATTTCTGGAGTGCACTGTGCCAATTCAGTAGACATGGACAGTACGGCATGAACGCTCCATCTTTTTACATTATGTTGTGTTTGCCATCTTTGAGGTCCTTTTTTTCTAGGTATTCATAAAATATATGCTGATCCAATTCTTAAGAGCACTGGTCCTAGCCAGGTGGTGGCGGTGCACGGCATGCCTTTAATCCCAAGACTCAGGAGGTAGAGGCAGGTGGATCTCTGTGAGAGTTCGAGGCCAGCCTGGTCTACAGAGTCAAGTTCCAGGATGGCCAGGGCTACACAGAGAAACCCTGTCTCAAAATAACCAAAACCAAAACAAACAAAAAAAATAAGCACTGGTCCTTCTCACCAGATGGGCACTACAGTCACCCAGTGGATCTAGATGGAAGCGAAATATTCCCAAGAGATATGCCAATTGTACTTCTTCTGGGCAGACTTAAAAGAATCTATTCCAGAACAAGTTTATTTAAGCATCATATGTATCTACTGACTCACACTAAGAAATACACGTATAACTTGATCTCACAGTTTAAGAACAATATTTAGAAGGCTTTCTGGAAGTGTTCCGCAGTGAGGCCACCCAAACTGCAGAGGGAAGGTGTTGCTGATATGCCACTGTCTGTCCCAGAGGAGGGGTCTCAGCACTGCTCCCGAGCCCCCACCCTTTCCCACACTTTGGGTCACCTGGGCAGAAGGCTTACATATCTGTGGTGAGCAGGCTGGGCTCGCTGCAGTACTCGGCGTCCTCACTCATCCTCACGCTGCAGGTCTCATCGGGGAACATCTCTTGACTCACCGAGGCCCCCTGGCTCTCTCGGGAGTGGCACCTGCAGCATCCAGAGTGGAGAAAGGCATCAGCATCTTCCAGCCCCCCTGCCTCTTCCTCAGCAAGGAAGATGACCCTGGCCACATGCAGAGATACAGTCCCACGGCTTCTGATGAAGCCGCAGAGCCGTAGATGCCACAAGCTGTGTCGGGGCTGTATGGAAGAGTCAGGGAGGTCTGAATTCTGCCTTAGCTCACTTACTCTTCGGCCCAAGACCTTTAGCTCACCCCATGCCTCAGTTTTCTCCTTGATGACACTAGAGTAACACATGCCCTGCCTGCTGCGGAGGCCTAGTCAGTGGGCTGATTATCACACAGCACGAGGATCTGAATGCCAGCCTGGAGAAGCAGGGCATGACTAGCTAAATGGGTGAGCTCCAAGTTCAGTGAGAGATCCTGTCTCAGTGGACTATAATTGAGGAAGATATCTGAGGTCAATCTCTGGCCTCTAAACACACGCACACATGAGCGCATGTACCCCTACACAAACCCGAACATGCACAAAGACAGAAGTGGGGAAGGCTTGACTTTGAAACAGAGTCCTGGACTGTGCAATTAATACGGGGCTTCACAGGCTGGCTGTGGACAGCTGAGCCTTTAGGTGACTGTTTGAAACTGGTAAGTCCCTGGATCGTATTCAGTGTGCCTTTGTTCTGACTCTGAAGTGAAGGCGTGGGGAAGAAACTTCACATAGAGGGCTTGCTCTACGCAGGCAGAATAAGCCCGAGGCTGTGCTGAGCGTGGGTATTTCCTGAGCTAAGAACCTGCCACACCTGGATGTGCCTTTGAATAGAGTGCTGTCGCTTCTAGGACAGGTCCTCCTGCCCATTCGGCCTTTTCTTCTCCAACTCTGGTCAAGTGCTCTTCCTCTCCATGTGTGTGGTTCAGTACTTTTCTGTAGCTCTGTTCTCACGGACCCGGCATGTCAGGGCCCTAGGCCTATGGGAACCTACTGTTGTTTACTACACAGACATGCTGTCAAAATGCCTTCTAAGTATTTATACCTAGTGCCCTGCTTAGCCTCGGTCAGAGACACTTCTTTTAGCTGTGAGCGGCAGGGACTCATAGGTGAGTGCTGAGAATCATTTCCTGTTGACAGCTCAGTCCTAAACAAGAATCTGCATCACTCCTTCTGAGGGGAGAATGGGTAGCAAGCCGGAGGATTCCACTTGCCTTCACGCAAGCCTGGGTCTATCAACATGCCATCACGGAGGCACACCCCTCCACGAGGAGCTATTGGCTGGCGGAGGAGAATGGGCAACCTTCAGTGTGTAACCTTTCACCCACTCTTATCCAGGCAACCCTAACTAAACTCAGCGGGCCACATAAAAAAGAAAAGGCAGGAAAGTAGGAAGGAGACGAGTGGGAGTGGAAAGAGATAAGAGAGAGTGATGGACGGGAGAATATCATGGAAATATTGTAGATGTGTATGAAACTGTCAAAGAAAAAACCAGATAAAATGAAAGTTAAAAAAAGTTAGAAGCTTCAAAGAACAGTACTCAACTTCATATAGAAAAGCAAAAAACCCAGGATAGCCAAGACAATCCTATAAAGGAACTTCTAGAGGCATCACAATCCCAGACTTCAAACTCTACTACAGAGCTACAGTACTCAAAATAGCTTGATATTGCCATAAACATAGACAGAAGGACCAACAGAACCAGATTGATGACCCGGATATCAACCCACATACCTACGAACTCTTGATTTTTGACAAAGAAGCAAACAAATATAAAATGGAAAAAAGAAAGCATATTCAACAACTGATGCTGGCATAACTGGATATCAACATGCAGAAGAATGAAAATAGATCCGTATCTATTGCTATGCACAAAACTCAAGTCCAAACGTATCAAAGACCTCAACATAAAACCAAGCACACTGAATCTCACAGAAGAGAAAGTGGGAAGTACACTTGAACATATTGGCATAGGAGACCACTTCCTAAATATAACCCCAGTAGCACAGACACTGAGAGAAACAATTAATAAATGGGACCTCCTGAAACTGAGAAGTTTCTGTAAAGCAAAGGACACGGTCAACAAGACAAAATGGCAGTCTGCAGAATGGGAAAAGATCTTCACTAACCCCACATCAGACAGAGGCCTGATCTCCAAAATATACAAAGAACTCAAGAAGTTGGTTATCAAAACTTATGCTGGAGAGGTTGTGGGGTATAAAGGGGACACTTTTGCATTGCTGGTGGGAGTGCAAAGTGATGCAGTCCCTTTGGATGTCAGTGTGGCGATTTCTCAGAAATTAGGAAACAACCTTCCTCAAGACCCAGTAATACCACTTTCGGGTATAAACCCAAAGGATGCTGATTCATGCCACAAGGACATGTGCTCAACTATGTTCACAGCAGCTTTGTTTGTCATAGCCAGAACCTGGAAACAACCTAAATGAACCTCAGCTGAAGAATGGATAAGAAAAATGTGGTACATTTACACAATGGAGTATTACACAGCAGGAAAAAAATGACATCTTGAAATTTGTGGGCAAATGGATGAATCTAGAAAACATCATATTGAGTGAGGTAACCCAGACCCAGAAAGACAAATACCATATGTCCTCACTCACAAGTGACTTTTAGACATAAAGCAAAGAAAAACCAGCCTACAATTCACAATCCCAGAGAACCTAGTCAACAATGAGGACCCTAAGAGAGACATGCTTGGATTTAAGGTACATGGGAAGTAGAAAAAGACAAGATCTCCTGAGTAAATGGGGAGCATGGGGACCATGGGAGAGGGTAGAAGGAAAAGGGAGAGGAAGGGAGAGGAGCAGCTCAATTAAAAATAATTTTAAAAAGTTAGAGGTTTTTGCAAGGCATAGGAGGGAAGAGCTGGTACTAGGACTGAATCCTCAAAGGTGGGACAGAAGTGGTGTTGCAGAAAAGGGTGGGGCCACCAGAACAGGCATGGGACAACTGCTTCATCTTAATAATGCCCTAGGTGGAGCCAACCATCAGAGCAGCACACACTGCCTGTGTGTGGAGATCTCCTGGGTTCAAGGGCTCAGCCCACAATGTTGTTGGGTGATTAGAGCAGCTAGTGTCCCAGAGTATATACCAGGTAGGATGGATGCCATGGCAATAGCCATTCAAATGTGTGGGCCATGGAGACTAGTATGTAGCCACCTATAAATGGGACGGTGTGAAAACCAGCGAGCAGGTACGCTGCTCTGTGGGTAGCAGATCAGGACACTTGGGATTTGAAGAGATGCCTGAAATTCTTGATTATAGTCTAGGCCAGTGGGCAAGGGAAAGGACAGTCATATTGCAAACTGGTGGGCTGGAAGGGCAGCTAGGTAAGGGTGATGAAGAAGATGCAGAGGGGGTCCTCTTCCATCCTGGCTCAGGAGCCTACAGCTGATGGAGCAGGTAAAGAGGGGACCTGCTGCAGCGCATGACATGCTTCCTTAAGCTATAGAGGTGGATATATTGCCCAATCTCATCTGGATGAAAAGTCAGGCTTAGGGACCTGGGAAGGGGCAGGGGCTGCTCTTGTTGCACAGGCCCAAGTCACACGTCTTGGATGGTCACAGGTCAATATGAGGAGGGACGAGGGGGAAAGGACTGTCAGAGGTGTGGCATCTCAGAAGACATGGGAAACAGTAACGTCATCACTGTCATTGCCGTGTGTGAGCAGGAACGGATGGGGGTGACAAGCTGGCTGCAACCTCTAGTTCAGAGCAGCAGTCTCTACCCGAGATTGGCGGCTGTGCAGAAGGCCGAGGGATCTAAGTCTGTCATTCCTGGTGTCATCTGGCTAGGGCGTGTGAAGCCTCATGCCCAGGCCTATCCCCCTGCTTACCTCTTAGAGCTGAGCTTCCAAGCTGCCTCCTGTACCCGGACAGCAGGGGACAAGGGAGGCCCATGGCCCTCCACAGTGCTGACCCTGCTGGAGTAGCCGGTGGGGTGGGGGAAGCGACCCAAGGCAGTGTTGTTGGCATTGTTGATGTTGGCGTTGGAGCCTGTGGATGAGTAGCTGCTGGGGGTGAAAGTGGAGTCCACCAGTTTCTCATGGGATGGCGACTCGGTGTCGCCCTGGCTGTTTCCCGTCTTGTTAATGTGCAGCGGGCGCTGGGTTGTGAAGGTCTGGGGAAAGTTGCTCCTGCTGTCGCTCTGATAGTAGCTGACGTGGTTGCCAAACAGGCCTCCAGCCCTCTACAGACAAGAGAGAGGATTGGGTGGAGAAGACTTCTCTGCATTCTCTCTCTCCTCCCTCCCTCACCCGCTCTAAGAAGCACAGACCGCAGGAAACCATCTTGCCCTCCAAAGAGGCACACACTCTGGTCACATGGTAGAGGAAGGACTTAGATGCTCAAGGTTCCACAATTCTCTCTACATGTAACACCATGATACGAATTCCCTCATGGGCCTGGGCAGGCAGGAGGTTGCTGGTCTAGAAGCCTCCCTGGAAGTCTGTTTCTAAGGGAACACCAGAGACTGAGGCTGGGTTTCAAGGACAAGTCTAAGATGAATGTCCTTCACAGAAACCAGCTGCTTAGCTTGGTGGAGCTCGCTGTGGATGCGGAGGGGTGGGAAGAAGGAACGGAAAAGGCGAACCAGATTGTTTTAGTGGAAACACAGCTGGTTCTTGGAGCGACAAGCTGTATCGGGCAAGTTGAAACTAAGGGAAGAGTTTACTGTATTGATTATACCTGCCTTCCTTTCCTGTATGGGTTCTTTGAGATTCAAAATCAGGAACAAGTATTTTTCTCCAATATTCCTTCTTCGTCCTGGAACAAGGGGTCTGGGGAATAGTGGTTTTGGCAAGGTTTGTCTAATGTGGTATCTGAAGGTCCTCGGGAGCCAGACCTGGGAACTGGGATTGGCAGGAACTAGGAGGGAGGGAGTCGGATGGGAAACCGTGGGCTCATGGCCCAGCAGTGTGTGGATTTACTCACTACCTTAATGTTTCGCACTGCAGGGAAAGAGCAAGAGGCCTAGAGGGGACGCTGTGGCTTGGAGATCACATGCTCCATCTTAACAAGGCAACCACTGCTCTCCAGCTGTGCCTAGGAACCCACCCCTAACACGGCTACTTAACCTGATTTCTTCTCTCCAAGAAAAGTCAGAAGCTTGTATTTTTATTTAGCTAGGCCAAATATTCAAATAGTGGTGAATAAAATAGGTTTTCAGATTATAAGAAGCCCAGAGTTCCTACTCCACGCCTTCTCCAGGAAAATGTATTTACAGCAGCAGACACCCCTGTTCTCTGAGAGTTGGCCATATTTTGAACTGCTGTGTCCTAGGAGGAAGTCATGGCATGGAGTTGGCTTGGAAAGAAGGTAGGGAATCCGGAGACAGCTGACTAGGAAGAACGTGGCACCCCTCAGAGAGATCTGGCAAACACCAAGTTAACACACCGTTTCTCCATAACTGAACTTCGTGAAGACACTACTCATGGCACTTACCCTGAAGATGTCGTCTTCGGAGGCAGCGGACACAGCCTCCTTCATAGCCTTGTCCAACTCTTCCTCAGCGGTAAGATCCCCAGAGATGGCCCGTCGGATCTCGGGCCCAATGTCATGCAATGTGCGCAAGCCAGCCTGGAATCCAGAGGGACATGTGAAAACCCAGGTCCTTTTCACTAATCTTTAGTCAGCCAGGACCCTATTGCTCCTCCACAAGTCCCTGCCTCTCTGTTTCTCTGCCAGGCAGCTGGGCACCCACACCAGGAGACGGGCTTCCCTGGACCCCCATCCCCACCTCACCCAACCATGCTAGAGCAGAAGAACCTACTTCTCTACCTAGGAGGAATGAAGGCATATTACTGACCACCAAGAATCTGCTGACTCAGGAGCAGAGGTGAGGACTGGGGGCTGGGAAGGCTGGCAGGACGGTTGAGGGAAGGATGTGGGCAAGGATGCATGAGGGGAAGATGGCATTGCCTTTTCATTGTTTAGAGAGCTCACAAGCTTTCTTGGGATGGGACCTGGCCTCTACGTAGCTGGCAAGACTTGGACCCTGGCTAGAATCAAGGGGAGGTGACCAGGACCTGAGTGTGGGTACCTCCCTCTAGCCCCTCACCTGCAGGGACAGTGCATTCCTCTGAGAGGGCTTGCCCACCAGCCCCTGCTCTTTTCGCTTCTTGAATTTTCGGAAGTACTCTTGGATCAGGAAGGTGGCATAGAACTTGCCGACTGTGACCTCGTCATCTAAGGCACAGAGAGGAGAAGAGGATGAGCGATTCTGCCAGAACTCCTTGATTGTTTGCAGCACCGAAAGCTTCTCTAACATATTTGCTTTAATTTCTTAGTGCAAAAGAAAACATGTAAAGAGGCATATGGCTGAAAACTCCCCACATCCCTGCCTGCTTGCTTACCACCTCTTGACAGCTCGTCACGCCACCAGTTTCTTGAGTTCTTTTCCAGAAATAAGCAAGCATGTTCATATCCTCTTTTTTCAAGAATGTTTTCTTCTCTCATATATTGTATCCCAACCTCAATTTCCCCTCCCTCCATTCCTCCCAGGCCCTATCCCTCACCCCCACTCTGCTAGATTCACACCTCTATTTCCCTTCTGAAAAGGGGAGGCCTCCCAGGGATATCAACTGAACACGGCATAACAAGTTGCAATAAGACTAAGAACATCCCCTCATATTAAGGTTGGATGAGGCAACCCAGTAGGAGGAAAAGGGTTCCAGGAGCGGGCAAAAGAGTCAGAGACAGCCCTGCTTACACTGTTAGGAGGCCAACAAGAACACCAAGCCACACAATCATAACATATATGTAGAGGACCTGACTCAGACCCATGCAGGTTCCTGATGGTCACTTCAGTCTGTGAGCCCCTGTGACCCTTGCTTAGCTGATTCTGTGGGCCGTGTTCTTGTGGTGCCCTTGACCCCTCTGGCTCCTACAATCCTTCCCCCTCTTTCTTTTGAATTAGGACAAGGTCTCCTATCTTGTCCAAGTGGCCTCCAATTCCTGGGATCAAGTGACCCATTCCCTCCTGAGTAGCTGGGACCAGAAGCGTATGCTGATGTCTGTGCCTGGCTGCTTTTTTCTCATTTCCCCCCCTCACAGAAAAGGGAGGTTATTATCAAGGTTACTTCACACTTTGCTTTTTCCACCTTATTGAGTGGACATTTACTAAGTCTTGTTTGATCCCACTTACCACCAAATGACCAGTCTCCTAATTGCCAACACAATTCTAGTTGGGTGATATGTGCTAGTGGCAGGGAGTCTTCCTTCTTTATGGAGGGTGATTTCCTTTTCAGCCAGCTTGCTGGCTTAGACCATGTTGCTGGGCTGGGCACACAAGACTACACATGACATGGTCTTGATCTTAGGAGTGAGCTAAATGTTAGGAGTGTCCCCAGGGGGAGTATTTCATGGAAATCAAGTGGTCCCTTCATCTACTTTCCTGCTCTGTGTGAGAAGAACAGATGGTTGGGCTGGGCCTCAGGACCTGCAGTGGCTTTCCTGATCCTCACTGTCCTTTAGAGTAGCCAACTCTACAGAAGCTCTGGGCTTACCATGGGCAGGGGCTCATTTCTACACCTGGGAAACCCTGGAGATCCCTGACGAGGGAAATTGGGAATGAACTTGAGAGTCCTGTGTTTGCTCAGGCCTGAGCCAGATGCCCGAGTCTACACTGTACCCACTGGGAAACCCACATGGCTTCTACGAGCATCATTTCCTAGAGAGAACTTCATAAAGACGAAGCAGCAAAGCATTAGGTGACACAGGCTGACTCCTAGCACACCTTGCCTTCCCCTTTGGACGGGGTTTCAAACAGGAAGTCTCACCTCCAGAGGATGTTTCCGGAATCTGTAGGCTCAACTAACATGCTAATATAATGTAAATGACACATGTAAAGTGTTGACAGTATTCAGCGCTGTCTTGTTTATGTTCAACAGTTACTCATTTTCAGTGTTTCATGTGAGGGTCCCATCAGTTATCATAGCTTTCTGTATGGGTGTACCAGGCATTTCTACAGTGAATGCATTTGCTTTTAACATACCTCATTTGAAAGCATTCTACTAGTGCTGTGGGAATTACGAGTGCAGGCAGGGTACCTATGAATTTGACTTGGAATTACAGGAGGGATGGTGTGAAGTACTTGCTAGGGAAGGGAGGCTTGTGGACTGACAGGCATGAGAAATGCTACTCTAGGGGAAAAAAAGAGCTTTTAAAAAGATGGAATGAGTTCCAGGCAATTTTCCTTCCAAAACTCTGGAGCAACTCTAGAGCAGTCAGCCCAGTGGCTTATGGGTATTTCTATACCCATATATGGTAGAGTTCCCATGAAAGTTATGCCAAACTCCTAAGCATGGAAGGGCTTGCCTGTTCCCAGGGTGACTGTGGCATTACAGCAGGTTTCTAATGGGATAGTTTACATCCAACCTTGTGTAGGGCCTCTGAGTCCACGGAAGGGTCCAGAGAAAGAAGGATTCAGAAGCACGGAGGACTCAAGCATGTAAGTCTCAAGGGCTGTCTGCACTGCCAAAGATGGCATAGCTAGAGAAGGTGGAGAAGCCCTACAGGCTGGGCTAGAGTAGCCCTGGTCTGGGAATGCAGGGAACACTCACCACCTGCAGGGGGCACCACCTGGTCCAGCAGCTTCATGCTGGTCCTCTTCCAGATTTTCTTGATGATGGCCCGCAGCTCCTCATTGGCTTGTTCTAGGTTTCCTGATAGAAGGAAGTGCAGACTGAAAACACCCCCACCCCCAACTGCGCTGGGAAGCCCCACAAGTCACCCTGACTCATCACATTCTGCTCCCCAATCTTCCTATTTCTAGTTCCTTCCATTTTCCCTTCCCAGATCTCTTTACTTACTTCCTTTCCTTGTGACTTTCCTCTCTTGTCTTGTCCAATGCCATTCTCCTTCATTTCCTACTCCATTGTAAGACAGCTCAAAGCCCACACCCCCAGCCCCCAGCTGTGTTCCCTCCTGCTTAGTGCTGAAGAGTCTGATGGTGCCTGCAGACACTCATGTTTCAGCTCTGATCCGTTTGCACTGCAGGGCAGCATTAAGGCTGACCCTGAGGCTGACATTTTACAATGACCTCTGTGGTGACCCAAAGGGAGTGGCACTATTAGGAGGTGTGGCCTTATTGGAGTAGGTGTGTGGTCTTGGAGGAAGTGTGTCACTATGGGGGCGTGCTTTAAAGTCTTTTTCTCAAGCTTCACTCAGTGTGCCAGTCAGTTGACTTCCTGTTGCCTGCAAGATGTAACATTCTCATCTTCAGCACCACATCTGCCTGCATGCCACCATGCTCCCCACCATGATGATAATGGACTGAACCTCTGAAACTGTAAGTGAGCCATCCTCAAGTAAATGTTTCCTTTATAAGAGTTGCCATGGTCATGGTGTCTCTTCACAGCAATAGTAAACCCTAAGACAGAAGTTGGTACCAAAAGTGGGGAATTTCTGTGCTAAGCCTGACCATGCTTTTATATGGAGGAATGAGGACTTTGGTACTCTGGGTCAGGCAAGCAGCAGAATGCTGTAAGCACTGCTTACTTGGGCATACTAGTAGGAGCATGAAAGACAATGGTTTGAAATGTCAGAAGCTGGCACAAGAGGTTTCAGAGAAGACTTTTAATATGTTGTCTGAAAATTGTTCTTGTGATATTTTGGTGGAGAGAGTAGCTGCCTTTTGCTCTTGTCCAAATGATCTGCCTGAGGTTAAAGTGAAGAGTTTTGGATTAATTACCATGGTGGGGAAGTCTTAAAACTGCCTAGTATAAACTCTTTTGTGTGGTTTTTGGTGGCAACTCTAAAGAAGATTTATAATGAAAAGGAGCTAGCTGAGCAGGGTAAATTACAAAATGTAAATTTTGAGGAGAAAAAGAGCATCAGGAAGAGGAATGGACCTAAATCCTTGTTCAAGGAGATAAATGGATTGAGAAATGAAATAAAGGGAGTGGTGTCCTCAGGACAAGATCCTACTCAGATAAGTTCCCAACTTGTGGAATGGAATAAATGAAAGTCTAGAGTCACAGGTGTTGGTGCAAACCTTTAATCCCAGCATTGAGAAGGTAGAGGCTGGTGGATCTCTGAGTTTGAGACCTGCCTGGTCTAAACAGCAAGTTCAAGGACAGCCAAGCTTAGGCAGTGAAGGAAAACAGAAAGCTGGCGAAGATGTAATTTAACATGGGGGCCATGTTTTAGCTCCAGTAAGCAGCAGAACTTGGCAACTTTGGTCACATGGTTCTGGCTTTAGCATTAAAGATTGAAGAAACGGGTTATGGAATTTGCCTCTGCACTCAAAGAAAGCCACTGAGGCCAGGAATGTGTCAGGGGTGTCTCTGAATTAAGGTCTAGTAGAGAGGTCATAGACTGAAGCTGTGAAGTTGAAGCCTGGATTGCCTTGGAGAACCCAAGATGTTAGAGAGTCTTGGGATACCTGACGAAGAGAGCTGGTCACAGGGAATAGAACCAGCCCAAGAGAAAGAAGTGTGTCGCAGTCAACAAAGCTGAATGGAGTTGGGGATCTGAAGAGCACTTTGACATTAGACATAGAGATGCAGAGTTTGGAGTTTTCACAGCTGTTTTTTGGTCTTGCGTTGGTCCAGTATTTCCTTGCTATGCTCCCTTCCCTATGTTTTGAAATGGTAATGCATATCCTGTAACATTATATGTTGGAAGTATGTGATCTGATATTTGAGTTTGATTTTTACAAGTGATTACAGTTAAGAGATTGTCATGGTTCCCAGAAGAGACTTTGGACTTTGAAATAAGTTTGAGACTGTTATAGACTATGGGGAATTTTGAAGTTGGGCTGAATACATTTTTGCATTATGATATGACTATAAGCCTTTGGGGGACAGAGAGTGGAATAAGGTGGTTTGAAAGAAAATGGCCCCAAAGACAGTGGCACCAATAGGAGGCATGGCCTTATTGGAGTAGGTGTGGTTTTGTTGGAGGAAGTGTGTCACTGTGGGGCAGGCTTTGAGGTCTTTTTCTCAAGCTTCACTCAGTGTGACAGTCAGTTGACTTCCTGTTGCCTGCATGATATAGCACTCTCAGCTTCGGTGCCAAGTCTGTCTTCATGCCACCATGCTCCCCTTCATGACCATAATGAACTGAACCTCTGAAACTGTAAGTGAGCTACCCTCAATTAAATGTTTCCTTTCTAAGAGTTGCTGTGGTCCTGGCATCTCTTCATAGCAACAGTAAACCCTAACTATGACAATCTCCTTGTGTGGTTGCAGGAAACGAGAGGTTTTGATGGAAGGATGATCCACTCCTGCCCCACACATACACAACACAGGGACACCCATGTGATGGAGGAAGGTCATTGGTTAATTAATAAAGAAACTGCTTGGCCTGATAGGTTAGAACATAGGTGGGTGGAGTAAACAGAACAGAATGCTGGGAGGAAGAGGAAGTGAGGTAAGACACCTCAGACAGACACCATGCCTCCTCTCTCCAGGGCAGATGTGATGAGGCTCCGACCAAAGATGGATGTAGGCTAGAATCTCCCTGGTAAGTCACCACCTCGTGGTGCTACACACATTAATAGAAATGGGCCAGGCAGTGTTTATATGAATACAGTTTGTGTGTTGTTATTTTGGGGCATAAACTAGCCAGGTGGCCGGGAGCTGGGTGGTAGGAACGCAGCCCGCAGCTCCTTTCTACAGAATGGCGCCCAGACGTGGATGACTGAACTCCACATAAAGCCTGAGACAGCTTGGGAAGTAATTCTAGAACAAAATGAAAGCATTGCGCCTGTTTTCTTATTAGCAACAACTTCTCAGGTCTGCTCTGCTTGCTAGAGGCAAGCAAGCGCTCTCATCTAAGAGACACTTCCTGACTCAGCTTTAGCTGCAAAACCCTGCAGCTCTTTTAAGAGGTCCTGCCACGAAACACTTAAATGGTGTTGATGAAAAAAAAGCTGAACGCATGCTTTTCGGTTTTCAGCTGTAGCAGGAAAAAAGCTGTGCCGTTTAAAAATGTTGGCTTTCTGGGCCGTCCTGCCAGTGCAAACTCTGACTGTTTGAGGCAGGAGGGCCGGCTACAGAGAGAGGACTTGAGTGTTGTCTGTGGATATACTGTTGCAGCTTGTTTGCTGGCAAGGACCTTGAAATGCCATAGACTTGTGGCAATAAAAATGGCTACAGCTGGTACCTCAGCCATGAGGCTGGAAAGCTAAGGAATGGGCTGGATCCAGCCGGCAAAGCCTCGGCTTTAATCCTACCCATATTGCTCAGTAATTTAAAGGCTAATATGGTCAGAAAAAGAGAGAGAGATACAGTAAAGAGAGATTCAAAAACAAAACAAAACAAAACAAAAAATCTTTAAATAATTTACAGTGTGTTAAAAATACATGCAGGCTAAGAGTTAAAGTTCTTAAAGTAAAAAAAAGAAAGAAAGAAATAGAGGTTAAAATAAAGCTGTACAAAGATGGAAAATACACAGAGAATCTTGATATTGTACACTATTATGCTTTCTTTGAATTGTTTGCATGCTGAGGAAAGAGCAATAGCTGCTAAAATATATTTGTTTATAAATGCTGCTGAACTAATCCAACATAGATATTTTGAAAATACATTGACTTTAAAATTTGGATCTAAGGACATGATGCTTTGGAAAGGAGTTTCTTCTTTTGTTTTCACAGAGGATGAGACCCTGTGAATTGCTTCTATCCCAATATGGTATGATGGACCACACCCTCCTGAAGGGTTGCTGTGAACACCTTCAAAAAATTACTTCACTCGACTGCTGACTGAGAAGAATCTAGCACACAGGTTATACCATGAAAGACCTGAATAACAGAGCTCCCATACAGCAGGAAGCAGTTTGGAGAGAAATAACTGTGCCCATATTCCCAAATATTGTTTATAAATGTTCTTTTACATTTAAAGAGGGATATTATATAGATATGAATAATTTGCATTAGTATGTATTTTAAGGTCAATTTTGTTATATGTATATGTATTTCTGCTACTGATTAAGGTATTGTGATTGTGTAGTTCATTTAAAAATGTAATGTATATAGGTTGTTAATGGATAATAATAATCAAGCTTGTAGTCATGTTAGATTTTCTAGATGTGCATAGATATATTTTAGGTAGACATTCTTCATATCTTTCAAAGACTACAGAATATGACATTTAATGATTTAATTACTTAGGACTATTCATGACAATGAGACATGTTTGCTCTTGGCAGCACCAATCTACTTCAAGAAGAAGATGGGCATCAAAGAGGCACCTTATGGAGTTTGATAGCCATTTGGGTAAGAAACTGCTCTTGCCTGGACTGTTGCATAAACTGGACACAAAGAACCCGCAGAGAGAGGACTTCTGAACTTGCCTAATGTCTGCTGGAAACTATGGGCCTGTAGGCCAAAGATGGATGCCCCAACAGTACAAAGAACTTTGGGTGACTGTCCAGGCAGCGAGTTGTCTCTGTCATTTCTAGAGTTTTGAAAGTTGCTTATTTCTTGTTTAATTTGGTAATATTATATTCTTCTGGAGTCTTTGATAGAGTTGAAGAATGGATAGTCATAGTTTTAGTTTTCCTTAGTTATGATAAAAGATAAAGTAGATATAAATATTGTAACTGTAATTTTTACTTGATAACTGTTTTGTTATATGTAATTTTGCTATGTTAAAGTTAAAGCCTTCCTTTTTTTTTGTTGTTTAAACAGAAAAAGGGGAAATGATGGAGGAAGGTCATTGGTTAATTAATAAAGAAACTGCTTGGCCTGATAGGTTAGAACATAGGTGGGTGGAGTAAACAGAACAGAATGCTGGGAGGAAGAGGAAGTGAGGTAAGACACCTCAGACAGACGCCATGCCTCCTCTCTCCAGGGCAGATACGATGAAGCTCCGACCAAAGATGGATGTAGGCTAGAATCTCCCTGGTAAGTCACCACCTCGTGGTGCTACACACATTAATAGAAATGGGCCAAGCAGTGTTTATATGAATATAGTTGTGTGTTATTATTTTGGGGCTAAGCTAGCCAGGTGGCCGGGAGCTGGGTGGTAGGAACGCAGCCTGCAGCTCCTTTCTACGTCTATGTGTCCAAAGGATCTCTGCTGAGTCCTCCAGAGGAGGAAGTGTAAAAAACTAACAGTGAAGGCAGAAACTTGAAGACCTATGCTATGGCAGTTTGGATTAGATGCATGCTGCCTGGGACACTGGTCTCATGCTGGTGGAGAAGCAAAGTTAAAAAGTAATCATAAGAGGAGATGTGCTAGATAGGATTCCAGGGTTCTCCCAATGATACCTGCTTCTTGCTTACCAGTGTGCACGCACTGTGTAATCCCGTGGAGGGACTGCACACAAACAGAAGTGGGAGGATTTCAGCCACAGTCTGAATGGACTTAGCAGTGACACCTTCTCCTGGTTTAATTAGTGTACCTAGTTTGGTCCTGAGAGTCCCCAAGTAGAGCGCCTCATTTCTCCACAGCTGGACTTCTGACAGAACTGTGAATTAGTAACTGGGTGTTCTTCGAAGCTGTGGAGTTTATGGGGTTTTCTGTGTAGACTGGGAAGAGGATTGGCTGGCAGTAACATCCATCATATGGGAGCTGATGGCGAACAATGTGAGCTATGGGGCCAAACTGCCTGAGTTCAAACCCAGCTGCGGATTGGTGTGTGTGAGCAAGCAGAGGCACTCATGAGGACTGCCTCTGCTTAAATGATGGCTCCTGAACATGCTGAGCATCACATTCTGACTGCAGCTGAAGCCAGAACATCTCCTGGCCATTCCGACATGCCCTCAGTTCCCTTCACTAAAGATCATCCATAGCTTCTTTCTTTGTTTGTTTTCTGAAACAAGAGCTTATTATTGATCCCTGATTTGCCTCAAACTCATAATCTTTCTGTGTTGGGTTTTCAAATGCTGGGATTACAGGCATGTCCTGCCATTCTGGACTTGGTTTCTGACACATGCGGTGAAAGAATCCTGACTATAACAATGTGCAAGTGAACTTATCTTCTGTATTGGGTTGAAAGGAACACCCCCAAACTCAAGTCTACCTGAAAACTCAAAATATGAGTTTATCTAGTGTGGTGGTTTGAATGTAATTGGCCCTTGTAAGCTCACAGGGAGTTGGCACTATTAATAGGTGTGGCCTTGTTGGAGGAAGTGTGTCACTGTGGGGGGTGGATTTTGAGGTCTCCTCTTTTCAACTTTCCCTCATTGTGACACTCAGTTCACTTCCTGCTGTCTTCAGATCAAGATGACTCTCAGCTACTTCTCCAGCACTGTGTCTGCCTGCACGCAGTCATACTCCCTGCTATGGTGATAACTGATTAAACGTCTGAAACTGTAAGCCATCACCTCAATTAAATGTTTTCTTTGTAAGAGATGCTGTGGTCATGGCATCTCTTCACAGCAACATAAACCCTAACTAAGATGGAAGCTGGTACTGGGAGTAGGGTGTTGTTGTGACAGACCTGACCACACTTTTGTTTAAAGGAACAAAGACCTTGGGATTGAGGACTAGAAAAGCAGTTGACTGCGTAAAGTGTCACTTTATAGGCCATACTAGCAGGAGCATGAAAGACCACGGCTCTGAATAAGGTCTGAGGAACTGTGGGACCTGGCTTAGGAGTTTCCGAGGAGAATTTTAGTGTATTGGCTAGAGATTGTTCTTGTGGAATTTTGGTGAATAATGTGGCTGCTTTTCATCCTTGTCCAAAAAGTCTGCCGCCAGCTAAATTGAAGAATTTTGGATTAATTTCATTGGGAGAAGAAATCTCAAAACAGCCTAGTACAGACTCTGTTGTATGGTTATTAGTGTTAGCTCTAATGAAGATTTATAACGAAAAGGAGCAAGTTCAGAAAGTGAAAATACAAAATGTACAATCTGAGGAGAAAAATAGCATCAGGAAGTAGAATGGAGGTTAGTCTATGTTCGAGGAGACAACAAATTAAGAAATGGACTAGGTCATACTAGGTCATACTGTGAAGAGGAAGGCAGAGACTAAGGGATGGAGCCACGTACTTGAGACCACCTGAAGCCAGAGAGAGACATGGAGCCCATTCTCCCTCAAGGCCTCTGGAAAGAACCAGGCTGCCAAAACCTTAGTTTGGGTGGTTCCTCTCTTAAATTGTGAGGGGAATCAAGCTCGTGATCATTTAGTTAGACCTAAGGAACAAATGTATCTTCCAAAGGATCCTACACATTTTTAGGCTTTCATTCATTTTCTTAACAACTCAATGTAACTGGAATTTCACCAATAATTGTTTCATGTTGTAAATGTTTTATTTTTATTGTTCTGTTTTTGGTGTTGGGGTCTGAATCTTGGGCCTTGTGCATGTTAGGCACCTGCTCTACCACTGAGCTATGTTCCAAACTCTAATTTAATACCTTCTTCCTTCAGTGTTCCAATAGAAAATCTTGATACCTGGCTTGGGATAAAGTTTCTGGTTCTCAAGGTACATGTTAAATTTTTTTAGTTACTTCCACTTCTTATAACTGCCTGAAGGGTGAGTGAAGACTGATCTGTCTTATCTCTATGAATGCTGATGTTTTCTCCCATCTCGTCTGAGTGTGGTGTTGACCCTCCGTCTTATGGAACAAGTTCACAGAGGCCTGTTTTGGATGAAGGTTCATTCTTAATTTTTTTAATTTTTTTTTTGAAGGTTCATTCTTGAATACTAGAGTATTACATGCCCTTGGCAGATATTCCCAAGAGTCTTTATGTTTAAGTGCTTTTCTTTAATTCTTAATTAACTGTATGTCCCATTGACTGGCTTCTCCCTTAGGCATTCCCATTTGCTAACAGTGGTTATCTGCGGTTGAGTGTTTGGCAACCCTTCAGGTACTGGCATTATTTCCTCGAGATCTGGTTTGCCTGTGCAGCGCATCTTGGCTGCTATGCACAAATCCTTTTTATTCCTTTCTGGAGCCAAAACCCACAGTATTAGTCTCTCTCAAGCCTTAAGTATCACAACACACTCCTTCTAGCAGGCATTCGGTCTTTTCTCCTTGGAAAAGGAAGTCCTTCCCTGGGAATGGAAAGGAAGTAATATTCATGTAGAAAATCTGGAAAGATCAGAACTGAAAGAAGAATGTTCCACTACATGGATATTCAGTATTAATTTATCAGCAGACACACTTCCAGTTTTGTCTGTTATATATATGTGTGCATTAAGCGTGTATTGGATTATCTCATCAGCAACAGGCCTATTTATATCTACCCCCCAGAATGAAGTTTTGCACTAACCACTAATGGATTTTTTTTGCCTTTGCTTTTTTTTTAGTTTACCAGGAAAATTTGATCCATTTTTCTTTATTAAAGTTTGGATCATTACCTTGACTTGTATCTTACAGGATTGGTTTTTGGTTCCCTCATGTCTGTTACTCTCTGGAAGAGTACAGCTAAAGAAGGCACCTCTCTGGGTGACCCTGTGAAATAAATGCCAGGTGCCACCGCCTTTCATTATTTCACAATATGGAAACCGAATCAAGGCAGTAAGTAGTTATACAATGAGATGCCCAGTGCCCTTCCACTGTACCAAGGACCCCGGCCAGAAGCCTGGGGCTCTCAGGTTGCACCAGTGGTGTCGATCTCTAGTTCATACATGAGACGTGTATGTAGCTATCTCCAAATGCAGGTTCTCACGCTCTCCCTCAGACATGTGGAGTCACAGACTCACTCAGTGCTTCAGTGTAGCCTTCAGAGCATCTCATGATTCTGAGGCCTTTGCTCACTCTTACGAGGTACTTAAGCTGGGTCTTGGGGAGCAGCAGCTTCTTTGGAGTTGTGTACACACAGCCTATCCCAGAGCAGTTCAAGGTACTTATCAGTGAGATGACAAGAGGTGCCTTCAACAGGACTGCTTCTAACCCACGGGGCAGCTCTTGGCCCCTCTATTGTATGCAGTCTGAGGATTTTAACCATTAGTAATTGTAGACAATGACCTCTATTTACCACAGTCACTGCTTGTCACTGTCACCTTTCCAACATAGGTCCTTTTAATTTCAGAAGAGATCTGAATGTTTGGGAGACAGGCCTGTCGCTAATACAAGGCCATCAGTATGGGGCTTAGCCCTGCTCTGCATAACAACCATCTCTTCCGTGTTTTGCATTAAACCTTCAGTCCTCAGGAGTTACCAGGACGATTTCTAGGGTTTGGTGGAAAAGAAAAGTTCAAAATGAATAAGCTATGGCAAGGAGGACATTTAGAAACCAAAGAAGATGTAAATGTGGTGCACCTCTTGGAGAGTCAGCGTGCAGGCTCTTGATGTTATTCTGCTCTGATGCTGTGTAGGCAGGAGCATCTTCCTGGTGGGGATGCTAGACCTTCCCATGCACCCTCCTCCCAGTGGTCCTCGAGAGCCATTACCTTCTGTTTTGATCCTCAGGGCTGTCCTGACCAGGGCAAACAGGGTAGCATTGAACATGACTGTCCCATCGCTGTTCAGAGGCATGTTCATGGACACCAGACGCTGGAGGGAGAAGGAGGCTCAATCAGTGACAAGGACAGGCAGTTCTTAAAGGCTCTGCACAACCCTTGTGGCAGGGAGGCTGGGAGGTCCCTGGAAACTTGGATGGGTGCTGTTGGGAGTGGGAGGGGTACATATGTGGTCACCACAGTGTTTCCAAAGCTTTTCCAGGGAGAAACTAGGCTTTGGGGTAAGAACTCTTGTGCCTCCACATTCCTTAGACCCTTGGTTCCACATGAGTTCCTTCCTGTTCTGTGCTCGAGCCTACAGACACAGCTATGCTATCTTCTAGCAGCAAGAACAGCCACCTGCCTGTCAGACAGAATTATTCAACTCCAAAGCAAAAGAATAGGAGATGGCTATGTGGGGATAGAGCGCTCTCTCTCTCTCTCTCTCTCTCTCTCTCTCTCTCTCTCTCTCTCTCTCTCTCTCTCTCTCCCTCCCTCCCTCCCTCCCTCCCTCCCTCTCCCTCTCCCTCTCCCTCTCTCTCTCTCTCCATATCCCTACTTCAGTCCTGGTCCCAAATTCACGACCCAAACAGGATTCTGTTGTTCTTCACCCCCACACATGCTCCCCTGGTCTCCTCCTCCTTCTCCTCCTCCTCCTCCTCCTCCTCCTCCTCCTCCTCCTCCTCCTCCTCCTTCTCCTCCTCCCTTGGTGAGCCAGCAGCACACACAGGGGTCATCGGGAGAAAGAACAGTATGATGCCCACTGTAGATGGCAGTGATGTCATCCCTTAGACCACATGGCGCCTTCCTGTGGCTATCCTGTCAAGGTTTGTATTTTTCCCGAGTGAATGCATCATTGTGAATCTTGTAGACACCAAGGTAGAAAGCGTCAGTCTTGGCTTTTGCCCCTGACAGACCCACGTGGCAGTCATGACCTGTACACTCCAGCTCCCTCTAGACTGTTTGATCTTACATTTGAGCTGTACTTCCTACAGCTTGAATCCTAAATGTCACCCAAAGGCCATGCCATAAAAGCTCAGTTCCCAGCCTCAGTACTCTTGGGAAGTGGTGGACCCTTCAGGAGGTGGGGCCTAGTGAGAAGAAGTTATGGGAAACCATGCCTTTGAGGGGGGTATTGGGATCTTTCTTTCTTTCTTTCTTTCTTTCTTTCTTTCTTTCTTTCTTTCTTTCTTTCTTTCTTTCTTTCTTTCTTTTCTCTCCTTCTGAGGTCCTGAGGTGAGTGTGCTTCTTTCTCAACTGTAAAGTTCCAAAGCAGCTACAGACCCAAAGCTCAGGCCTGACGATCACAGACTGAAGCCTCCAAAACTGTCAGTCAAAAGAAACTTTTTTTTTTCCCCACAGGTTGAGCAACTCAGGTACTTGTCACAGCACCAGGAAACAGAATGACAGAATGCTCCTGTTTCTCACATTTTCAGGACTCTTGGAGTTCTTTCTGGAATAAAGTGGGGTTCTGATGAGGGGAATCGGACTACCACAGAGCATAAATCAAAGTTCCATGCCTCCTAAACTCCATTTCCCACAGATGGGTTATCCAAGGAGCTCAGTGATTGGCCATTGTGTTTCTTCTTCTCTATGGCTCGACTCTCTGCTATTGCTTTCCCCAGCTCTTTCCAAGCTCAACATAATTCTCACTGGAAACACAGGATGGGGAGAATGGAGGCGGGATGGTGACCAAAGTCAGCTCTTCTCAGCAGCTACTGGGCCACATGGCAGGATCTAGAGCAGGTATAAGGGTCCCTCCTCTCCAGGTCAGTCAGAGGCTGTTTATCAGTGCCCAATGCGTTTGTTCCAGCCGGTTCAGGATCACAGATTCATTTAGGAATTTGATAAAAACAGCAGGTCCTTGTGTAGGTAAAGTCTGTATTTTGGGGATGATACATCACTTGTGACCTTTCTAACAGTCCTCTGACTTCAGGCCAAAATTTCTAGCCCATCACCCTAGATTACGAGAGTCACCTAGGCCTGGGCCGTGCAGCCTGAGGGACCAAATAAACCCTTTATCCACATAGGATATTTGTTTCCCTCACTGGGGAACAAGGGATTCATTGTGACAGTTGTTCTTTTATAGCCTTGGGACTTTAGCTCTGGGAGGTCCTTAAAATAGAATCTGGTTCACATTTATTTCTTTAAATACCTAAAATATCTTTATTCCCTAAATAATCACAAAGGCAAACAGGTATCCAGCTTCCCATATTTGTCCTCTCCCCTCAGTAGCCCAGGACATTTCTTACTTTGCAGGCCACACGGTGTGGACACAACTTCCCAAAACCCAAGGGGGGCTGAATTCGACGGAGGAGGGTCACCACATCCAAGTGTTTGATCCGACCCCTAGAGAAGGAAGGAGAGAAGGAAAGGAAGTTAGGAGCTCAGGACTTGTGTACTGGGGTGGGGCCAGATGTAGGGGCATTCCCTGCAGGGTCCCTGAAGGCCCTGGGCAGTGCAGAGATCCATTATAGAACGGCAAACCCCGGGCACATGTTACTGTTCTCATTCCAGGAGAAGTTTGTTAGTACTGTGCTCCAGGTAGAAGGGATTTTAGTAGTGCCATTAAGTCCCAGGATGTATTTGTTGCTCAACCAACCATTGGGTCTTAAGGCATTTTAGAGATACTCACTTAACAGTTATGGGTAAACGGGAGTTACCCATAAACTTGAGGTCAAGACGACACTGAAATCTACCTAATCCTAAATGACCCAATGGAAGCATTACTAGTTTCATCTGACATTAGAGGTTTTTTTGTTTTTCCATTCAGCTGCTATGCTCACCAGGTGTAAGAATGGTACCTGGCCTCCTCCTGCAGGCCTTTGACTCTGGGTCTGATATATCCCAAGGTTTTCAGTTGTTAGTACCCTCAATGTTGACCCCTCTTGGATCTCTTTGACAGGTCCCTTAGCTCCTGCTCAGCTTGGGGGGTTTGGGGTTTCCCCTCAAGGAACTTACTTGGCTTCGGGGTCATACTCGGCCCAGATTCTTTTGAATTCATCCAGATGGTGGGGACCAAGGATAGACCAGTCCCGTGTCAGGTAGTCAAAGTTGTCCATGATAACAGCTACAAAGAGGTTGATGATCTGCAGGGAACAGTAGGTACACTAAGGGGCTTTGCCAAGACTCTTACACATTTGCTGCCTAAGCCCACTTCACCAGCCAGTGCCCAGGTAAGCCAGAAACCAACGTTTCTAAGTATCAGCAATATGCTAGCATTTAGGATGCCAACTGCTAGAATCTGGGTCTCCTGGGTATGAGCTTAACACTATTCTCCTGAGCATCGGGAGGAATGAATCCTATGTGTAAACAGAACAACTTCCTTTGTACCAAGTTACCAGGGACAGAGAGGGGCTTTGTCTGGTTTCCTTTCCCTCACTCCTGAGCAAGGTATCAGAGACATATAAGTTCACACAGGGCTTCTATACACCTTTGTCTTCTAGAACAACTCTACCGTGACAAGAGCCATGAATGGACAGGAGTTGAGATGCTCTGCACCAAGGTTTCTGGCCCTTCTCAGGGATGAGATGTCTCTACTCATTCAGTCTTCCCAAGACAGCTCTTATGCTGGGATTTCCCTGACCCCACGCTGCCCTGAAACCGCCCGCTGTTGAGTCCCATCTCAGCTTACCAGGAAGGCACAGAGCATGTAGAAGCTGATGAAGTAGAAGACAGCGAAGCTGCTGCCACAGGGTGTCTCCCCTTCCGTGCTGTTGCCGGGCTCGGACTCTGGGGCACACTTCTTGCCCGGCATACAGGCCAGCATGATATCCTGCCAGGCTTCCCCGGTGGCACACCTAGACAAGAGAGGCAGGAGAGTCCAACCTCAGCCGGCCACTCTCACCCATGCAGGCGAAGTTGCCTCTGCCTCACCTCCCAGGAGGAGTTGCTAAAAGCAATTGAGCATTTCGTGCTCACTGGGCGCTGATCGTCAAGTTCACTAAATATGGAAATACAAAACCATCGTTTCAGGAAGTTCCTGAGAACTTGTTCTCTTATCTATGCGAAGTTTTTAGATGCAGCCACGAAGACATATTTTAGCTGTAGTTTGTTTTCACTGCTACACAGGAGTACCCTCCATGCGTATGTTAAAATGTCCACCCTTGCCATGTGAGAAAGCTTGTTTTGGCTGTCACAGCTAACACTGCAGCAAGCATGCCACTCCATGTCTTGGGTGTCTGCTCAGGAATGGGACTACCACATGGAGATGCTTCATGTCTTCGTCTTTACCAGGTGGCACTTGTCTGGCTTAGACCAGTGTCACTGCAGACAGATCAGCTCTTGGTGTTAGAGAATTCTAAACAATGCTCCTCAGATGGTAGTGTGGAGTGATATGTCACTACTATTCAAATTTGGCTTTTCTGGGCTAGCCTGGGCTACATGAGGTCCTGTCTCAAAAAGAAATAAAATGAACATCTTTCTTAAAAATGGTTTTAAAACGATTAGTATGTTGGGAGTTTTGATTCTGCCTCCTCTTGACTGCATGTTCATGACTTTGCCTCTGTGACACATGGGCTATGTATCTTCTTGTTTATTCAAGGAATCCTTGGCATGGCCACATGAATTCCTTTGTTAGCTACATCCACTACAAATGTCTCATTCCAGATATGGCTTGTCTCTAGCTTAACTCATTTTAATTGCTATATACATTTGCTCTGTCTGGAGTGCCACCACTCCTGCTGAGGTTCTCAGTTCAGGACCCATGCTCTCAAGGCAGGGATGTTACCCACCATCTACCACCCCAGCCCATCCTTCTCATATTGTTGCACTGGGTAGAGCTTTCAACAAAATACTGACTAGAGAAAGTGATAGCACAATGTGTCTATTGTATTTATTAATTGGCTCTCACAAGCTGGGGGTTTTCTCGCTGGCTCTCCCACCTCACACTAATCCTCCCCACTGTTATAAAGTTGATTTGCTTTCATTTTCTACTGAATTAGCCTTTGTCTTCAGATGGCAGAACCCTACACTGTAGTGTTCGTGACTTCTGCCTTCTCTTTAAAAACAAAATAATCAGTACTAGTTCATCTTCTCAGCTGAGTCGGGAGGTTCCCGCCTCTTTCTATTTCTGAGAGTTTGGATGACTCGGAATGACTTAGTGCTGGGTCACAGATGAAAACACAGGAGCGTAAGCCTTGTAAAGGCTGTGATTTTGACAACCTTCTCAATATCTATTGTAGCTAATGCTACTCATTTATTGAGAGCATTTTGGTGTTAAAATTAGCACTAATCTGCTCCTGGCAGGGAACGCCACTTCTCTGATAAGCTGGAACTAATGGATCGCTCACGTTGATCTGTGTGAATATGTAGCAGTCCAGAACACTACACTCGGACATTTTTTCAAAGAATAATTTGTTCTTTAAATTTATAGTAGTTTCTTGATTTATCAATGCTTTTCCAGTTAATAGCATTACTATCATGATCAGTCTATTGCTGCCCAAATATTCCTGGGTGTGTGGTCTTCCATTGGAGCAACATTTTCCTTAACAAAATTTTTGTAATCCGTATTTTCCTAGATAAAAGCATGTACTTCAGCTGGGCGTAGTGGCACACACCTTTAATTGCAGCACTTTTGAGGCAGAGGCAGGCAGATCTCTGTGAGTCTGAGGCCAGCCTAGTCTACATAATGAGTTCCATGCCAGTCAGGAATAGGCAGAGAGACCCTGAATTAATAATAATAATAATGATAATAATAATAATAATAATTTAATAATGAAGCACCTACTTCATTTAGATTCTCTAACAGATTGGCATAAATTTGTTCATAGTACTTTGTTTTAGTTGTTGAATTTTGTTGCTTGCTTCTTTCTCAAGGTCTGATCTTATTTTGCAAACCCTCAAACTGACTAGCCTTGGTCAGAAGTAGAGACAGCTGGATGGTCTCAGGGAGAACAGCCCTATCGCTTGGCAACTGATTTCTGGCTTCCCTGGTTTTATCCATTTCTTTAGTGTATTTTGGCATTTTGCCTTTTCCTTCCTTCCTTTCTTCTTCCTCCTTCCTTTCTTTCTGTTTTTTAGTACATTGTTTCTCCTAGAGCATCAGGCTAGTGTTCACGTTGCAGGACACCGGAGGGAAGCAGGATTCAGACTCCTGGGTGCTCTGGTCCAGGGTAGTTTACATTCTTTCTTTGTGGGCCTCTTCACAAAATATTGGTGAAGATAACGTTAAAGAGACTGAAATGTTTGTGTATCTTGCCAACTTTGGGGTCCAGATAATGAGATGGTCAGGAATATCCTTCTGCCTTTTCCTCAAAGTAACCAAAAGCAGGATACAAGCAACCTGGGGTAGGATTTGCATATGCTTTTCTCCAGCGCACATTGGTCCACAATAACAGGAAGGCCCCACTCCTTGGTGCAGGAAAGCAGCCCTGCTTCGGTATACCATTCTCTCATTTATTTAGCACGCACAGCCTCTCAGCCTTCACCTGAGTGACAAAGGCCACTTCTGCGGCCACATGCTTATTGTATAACGTTTGTGTTCACTGCCTGCTTTAAAGAATTTCCAGCAGCTAGTGGCCAGAAAGACATGCAGCTTCCTTCATTCTGAAGTAGCTGATCACCTCAGAGATGAAGCAAAATGAGACACGAAATTCACTCATCATTTTAAAAACCATTTCCACATCCACAATTATGCTGTACTCCCACGCTTACTCTTATGCTTTTGTTTTATTAGTGTTTATATTTAATAAATGCATATTTACTTATTGGTATTTTCAAAGAATCATCTTCTAAGGATTAAAAAAATCTAGTTTTGTTTTTTATTTTGGCAGCTTACACTTTTATTTTCATGAGTGAACTCCTTCATAATTTGGGATTATTTTTGATGTTCATTTGCTCATCTGTTTATCTTATATAATCTCCCAAGTAAGGACACTTGGGCTCTCATTTTATTTGGTATTGACCAGTCATCTCGTCCTGCCTCCTGCTTTCATGGTTGAGAAGCTGTACTGTCAACTCAAGCTGATTAGGGGAGGGTCTTAACATTTTACGTGGGTAGATTTTACAGGGGCTGTTTCTGTGCACAATTTCTAGCTTGCTGTATGAATGCTGGAGAAGCTTTAGAACTTGTTAAACTATGACTTAAGTTTGGCTACTTTTATAGATGTTTGTTTCTGAGTGTTCAAAGAGAATGTGTCTTTTGCCATTTAGTCTATAAATAACACCTCTTAATTGTGTCATTTAGATGGTCTTTTGCCTATGCCAAGCTATTATTTTTTATAAATAGTATATTCAGCCACTCACCATTATGTAATTGCTTCCTCCTTGTGTCCCATTACTACATGTATTTCCAAAGAATATTGTTAAGCTTACATTGTTTGTAATTGTTATATATTATTGGTTGACTAAACCTTTTATCCGCATTGAATCCTTCTCGTTTTGTTTAATGCTTCTTACCTGGAATTTCACTTCTACTGATGCTGTGACTGTGCATACACACATCAAGCACTGCTGGTGCTCCCATTTCCCACCTCTTAGTCCTCACTGGGTCATTTATCCTCTCTTTGGGTCATTTTGTTTTAATATGTCTATTACAAATATTCTAGAGTTAGAATTCTTTCTTTCTTTCTTTCTTTCTTTCTTTCTTTCTTTCTTTCTTTCTTTCTTTCTTTCTTTCTTTCTTTCTTTCTTTCTTTCTCTTTTTCAGACAAGGTTTCTCTGTGTAACATCCCTGGCTGTTCTGGAACTTGCTTTGTAGACCAGGCTGGCCTCAAACTCACAGCAATCTGCCTGCCTCTGCCTCCTGAGTGTTGGTACTAAAAGGCATGTGCTACCATGTCTGGCTAGTGTGAGGCCAGAAAAGATTCCATTTTTATTCTGGGACCTTGTGGAGGAAAGTTGGGGGTCGCTAGCCCCCTTTTAGGGGAAGTAATAGCTATGGGAAAAACCCAAGCTACACAAAACTGCTGGCAAGATGCTGACCACCTAACCTCCCCTATCGATTGAGTAACAATGGACCAAAATCAGGTAAGTCTCCAGGCAGACCCTATGTTAGTAAAGGGTCAGCAGATGTCTGGAGGATGTAACCAGAGGGGGTGTTTGCTATCCCCCTTCAATACTAATGGCCTATCAGGAACTAACAGCTGAGCTGTACCTCACCTTTAGCCAATTGTGACACAGGATAAGGAATTTTGTAGTTTGAGACTGTAACCTTGTGACTGCTTTATGGCTTTTATCTTTATAAACCCCTTATAGTAGTAGATGTGGTCCTTCTCCCTCCATCTGCTGTGTCAGACTGTGAGGCAGAGGAACACTGCTAGCCCGTACTTAAAAAAAAAACAAAAAACAAAAAACAAAAAAAAAAAACCCTGCTTTTGCATTCGGAAGTGTGGCTCCGTGGTGGTCTTCTTGGGGGTCCTAGGACTCAGGCACACTAGCACCAGCAGTGGAGTATCAATCTTTGAAAACTGTGATTGTTCAATCATATTAATTGTACAAATGAATAGGTTTCACTATGAAATTTCTATATATGTGTGCATCATGCCTGATTTTTTTAAATATTTATTTATTATGTATACAATATTCTGACTGTGTGTATGCCTGCAGGCCAGAAGAGGGCACCAAACCCCATTACAGATGATTGTGAACCACCATGTGGTTGCTGGGAATTGAACTCAGGACCTTTGGAAGAGCAGGCAATGCTCTTAACCTCTGAGCCATTTCTCCAGCCCCCATGCCTGATTTTTTTTTAAAAAAAGAATTAAAAATTATTTTTTGGGGTGTGTGTGTGCCACAGCACATGTGTGGTGGTCAAAGAACACCTTGGAGGAGTTGGTTTTCCCTTCTTCCGTGTGGGTCCTGGGGGACTGAACTGAGGTTGTCAGTCTTGCCAGCAAGCTCCTTTACCCACTGAGCCATTTTGCTGGTCCTAATGCTTGATTTTTAATGTAAAATTTTAACAAGCTTAATTTTTAATATCTTTGTATTATCTTTCTTCTCCCCTTTTACTTTATTCTCCTAATTTTTTCTTTATTCAAAGCCACTTTTGCCCTTCCTTCTGCTAAACCATTGATGTTTCCCTTGTCCAGTGTTTCGACCTAGTGGTTTGCTTTCAGGCGGTGCTGGGAATCCAACCCAGGGCTTGGGTTTGTCAGATAAGCACCGTACCACTGAGCTACACATCCGCTCCCCTCCCCTTGCTTTGAGATGCTCTTTCAGTGTCTGTGTATCTAGTTGCTAACTTTCCATATTTAACACATATGTTTACCAGCACTTTCCTCCCAGACATAGATGAGTCACACAGAAAGTCTCATCTACTGAGATTGAGATGGCCACAAGGTTTTTGTTCTTCTTCATTTTGTTAATGTGCTGTATCACACTTCTTTTTTTTTTTTTTTTTTTTTTCGGTTTTTTGAGACAGGGTTTCTCTGTAGCTTTGATGCCTGTCCCGGAACTAGCTCTTGTAGACCAGGCTGGCCTCGAACTCACAGAGATCCACCTGCCTCTGCCTCCCGAGTGCTGGGATTAAAGGCGTGCGCCACCACCGCCCGGCTACCACACTTCTTGATTTGCATATGGAGGACCCAATTTCCTTTCAGGTTTAAATCCCACCTGTACACAATGATTGATGCTTTTATTGCATTGTTCAATTCAGTCTGCTAGGATTCTGTTGAGGATTCTTTTGTATTTATGTTAACTATGGATATCCGTCTATGGCAGTGGTTCTCAACCTGTAAGCCACAACCTCTTTGGGGGTTTTAAGACCATCAGAAAACACAGATATTTATATTACAATTCATAACACTAGCAAAATTACAGTTTTGAAAGTAATTTTATGGTTGGGGTCATCACAACATGCAGAATTGAATCAAAGACACCAGGAAAGTTGAAATCACTGGTCTATAGTTTCCTTTTCTTGTAGTGTCTTTGTACAGCTTGCCACAACAAACAAACAATTCTCTTTCTCTAACATTTTTATAGGTTGGGAACCTTCAATTTTTTTTTTATTATTGGTATTCTAAAAAGTCAGCATAAACGATCAGTTAAGGATATTTGAGGATAAGCCTGAGAGAGGGCATTGCCATGTAACCCACACTAGCTTTGAACTCACGGTGCCCCTGCTCCAGCCTTCCGAGTTCTGAGTATACAGACATGAGCCACCACCCCTTGTCAACTCAGTCTGCCCTTGGTAAACCTTTTCAAACTGGAGACTTGCGTCTTTTTGGGAATTTCATTTGATCAGCCGTTGTTTCACTCTCTTTGACTCTTTTGCTCTTGTCTAGAACTTCTATTTTTACCTCTAGTCTTTGTCTTAATCTTTATTTCATACCTTATTTTCCTTTGTGCTTTGGCTATATAGTAAAAGAACCTTAGTAGATATTTAAGCTCATCAATACATGTTTAGATGTATCCTCTCTGCTATATGTCTCATCTATTTAAAAACATTTTAGAAAGGAAAAAGATTTAACCTTTGTATTTTCTCTTCCTTCTTTGCTCTGTTTAGTAATGGCTGCTGTTGCTGTTTCTTCTAATTTAACAGAAGGGTCCGTCTTTAGTCGCCTTAACAATGGGAACCGCATTTATTTAAAATCTTTAGGATCTGGTCCGTCCTTCCCCCTCCCTGTATGCTCATTTATTTGTGACTTGGGCATGACACAGACACCTCTCTTTCCTGATGCTGGCTTTCTCAAATATTTTGGGATTACTGTCAGTTGCTCTTTGTGACTGAGACCGCAGCTCTCTGGATAAAGTCCTTATGTGAGTTCTCTGGGGAACACAGACTAAAGGCAAGGTGCACCAGGGGCCTGAGGGGTAGCTTCTCTCCGAGAGAGAGAGAGAGAGAGAGAGAGAGAGAGAGAGAGAGAGAGAGAGAGAGAGAGAGAGAGAGAGCATGCGCGTGCGCGCACACCCTGCTGGGTCTATCAGACTGCCAAGCCCTGGGGTGATGCTGTCACACCTTAGGAACACAGAAGAGCTTCCCCAGAATGCAGGCCCCAGAGGGATAAGTTCAAGCAGTGGCCCAGATCTCTCTAGTCCCTTGTTCCCTTGTATCTGTTGACACTCAGGTTGGAGAAGCTCCAGGCTGCTCTCACCCCCTCCCTGGTCTTAAAACTGTCTGGAAACGTGAATCTTCTCAGCTCATTCTTTGGTGAACTGAACCCTATCTGCTTTCTTCCACTTAGAAGTTCCTCAACACTCCCAGTTCACCTGTAGCCTCTCTCATTTTCCCTTTTCCATCCTCAGCAGTGTTATGGATTTATTCTTCAAAAAGGCATTTTCTGCTGTTAAGAACTTTAGAAAGGAGGGAGAGATCAGTGGCCAGCCTGAGGTCTGTGACCATTTCCTGCATCTGAGTGTGGCATAAGCTTGTCGATGTGAAACAGCAGATTTATAACAAGCAGCTTTGTTCTGACGGCATGTGAGGTGGGAGGCAGTGGCATCAGGCGGATAGGAAGGAGACCCATCGTTTGGAGCAGTGATAAACTTGGGTGTGGTTCTGTAGAAGGTGGGGGGGCAACATCAGTTAACAGCTCTTTTCCCCATGTGCTCTGGGAAAGCATTTGCCTCAGATACAAGAGAAATGGTCTCATCTACCAGTCTGGGACTAGACGGAGTCTCAGCGTGTGACGTGCAAAACAGGAAAGTGTGAAGATGGAAGCAGATAAGGGGACCACGGTGAGCCAGGAGAACAAGAAGATGGTGGCATAAGAGATGAACTCTGAGCAGCATAAGAAAACTACCTTCTCAGCCACACCCGTGGTGGCAGAGTTGCAAAAAGTACGGATGCCTTGGTGAATATATTGTCAGAGAAAGGAGACACATTAATCAAGGCCAGTGTGTTGCGGCTTGCCTATGCCCTAGTCCAGATCTGAGCCACCATGCCTCTGGTGTTTAACTCTGACCCCCTAATGGCTGGGGTAGGGGACTCCCAGAAAATGCGTGTGGTGCCCTGTGGCTACACATGGAAAGTTGGTGTAAATGACAGTGTGAGGGGAGGAGAGGCCATTCTTTTCTGGCCCCTTCGGCTCTCCCGGGGATGGACTACCGTCCTGGAAGTGTGCACCGTGCACCTACGTCATCAGAGACCCACCTGAAGAGCAGGAGCACAGCTTGGGGGAACGTCTGGAAGTTGTTGTTCCGATTGATCTCTGTGGTGTCATTCAGGGCGATCTTTCCAAACACCTGAAGAAAGAGGCACTCAGGGACCAGAGCAGGACAGTGTGATCATCTCCAGCCACCGTCTAACAGCCTCTCCGGGCCTACCGGGCCAAGCAGCAGACACCTGCTGTCCCCTGAGCCCTGGAGTCAGCTCCAGCACTGACAGCTTTAGGAAGGAATGTACCCTCAGCCCACAGGAAAGGTCTCCCACCCAGGGGAAGCTGGGGGCGGTAAATGTATGCTGAGATCAGGGTGCTCAGGGTAGGAACCAGGGCTCACTGCCTTCTTGCCTTCGCTACTCCAGATACCCAAATACATAGCTGATTCTTGGATTCTGCACTGCTATGGAATGGGCGGTCCAGAGCTTGGACAAGCTTTGTTCATTTCTAATGCCAGAGGTCTGCTTGTGTTCTTCCTGGCCCTCTGAGGCCATGCTTCTCTCAGAGGCCGCCAGTACTCTCCCTGTATCTGCTGTCAGTGTATCTTTTTTTCCCTTTAAAGTGCAGAAGACTTTTCCCCTCAGGAACTTTCAGGGATTTTGTACAGGGAGTTGCTAAGTGAATATCCTGGCTAGTGTACATGCTTGGCTGGGGTGGCACTGCCTTACAGAAAGACTCAGCTGGAGCCTTGAAGGGGTGGGGGGACTCTGGGTGAGGGAACAGAGAAAGTACAGCAGGCCCCTGGGAAGGAGGCTTCTGAAAAGGGCTGCATGTTTGATGGGCAGTGCTTTTTCTTCTTTTCTCACTCCAAATTGAGCACATCCAGCCTGAACAAAGCAGAGGATGCTGGTGGGACACACCCACTTTCTGCTGTCTCTGGCGGGAGGCTATTCTCTCCTGAGGCCCACTGCTTAATTTATGAGTGTCTTCCCACTGCAGAACCCAAGCTAGTACTGTAAGGAGGGACCACTGTGCTGTCTCTTGCCCATGGCCTACAGCACATAATCGTATTGGGGGAAGTTCCGCTCTTTGGAGGTTGAGTGACAGGCAGGGACAAAAGTCAGAAGAGAAGGAATTGGGAAGGAGCTACCGTGCTGGGGGCTGGGAAGAGACCAAGGAGGCGGAGTTTCTCATACCTGCATCCCAATCACTGCATAGATAAAGAACAGCATCACGATCAGAAGGGCCACATAGGGCAGGGCCTAGAAGGAAGCACACAGCGACCATGAGACCCAGGGGTTCAGGCCAGCAGGATCTTTTCCCAGAAAGCATTGCATCCCCAGTTCCACAGCAATCAGCTGCTGTTTAGCTGAGAGGGAACTGAGTACCAGGGAGAGAACCTGAGAGGTGGGCTCTGGCTTGCCATATCAGCAGTTTGTCTCTTCGTCTGTCTATCTATCTATATCATCTATTTATATATCTATCAATAATCATCTATTTGTCTCTATCAATCAATAAATATATCTATCAATAACCATCTATCTGTATCTATCAATATATCTATCAATAATCACTATCTACCTATTAATATGTCATCAATAATCATCTATCCCCCCCCCCCCACCTATGTATTCCTCTATCTGTTGGGAATGGAGCTGAGGGCCTCTACTACTGAGCCCTGGTCCCAGCCCATAGTTTGGTTTTAAAATACACTTCAGAATAATGGAGGTAGCTCCACATTGTTTACTGAGAACAATCAAGGAGCAGTCCTCCTCAGACTACAGTTATGTATTTGCACAAAGAAGGAAGGGGCGATAGAAATTACCCCCAAAAGACCACTGTAGTCACCAGGGAAAAGCGGAAAGGAGGCAGCTTATACCCCGTCTTGATCCAGATACTTTCGTAGAAATGAGCAGTCAGCACCATTGCCATAAAAACAGTTAATAAGGAGAAATGTAAAAAAAAAATAATCATCTGTTGCTCCCCTCTCTTCCCAGCTCTACAGCTTGGACACAGTGTTTAAGTTCTCTGGACCTGTTTCCTGATCTGAATGACGAGGAATGTACAACCCTTCTACCTGGCAGGGGTGTGGCATTTGAAGGGTGTAAGGCTTGTGAAATGCATGACACAACAGTGCATACACAATCGGGTTCACACATTTTACTTATTCAGTATATCCCCTAAACAGAGCCATAGCCACTTGGGAGGAGGCACCATGAGTCTCAATGCCTTTTGTGGGATCATGGAAAACTGGCTTTCCGGCTTAGGAACGATGTTGCCCATGTACCACTAGATGGCACCAAGAGATCACACAATTTTTTCATGTGTGGCAGGCTCTCTTGCTCACTGATCAAGTCCCAGTCTTCAAGGTCACCCCAGCCACTTTTCATTACAAGGAAATGTTGGGGTGTCTCAGGGGCCAAGGCAAGATAACCCTCGCATCCTGATCCCACGAGGGCCAAGGATTCAAATCCTTAGAACCCCCCCTTCACCTTGACCTGAGAAGGATCTTGGGGTGGGTGTGAGGAGCCCCAGCTTCTCATTAGGGGTCCAGAGGCCAGCGGGGTGGGGCATGTCTGGAAGAACTCTAGATCTGTGTGTAGCTGGGCTAGACTTGAGGTCATCTCTCAGAGAGCTTTGGGTGGCACTGTCCGCAGAGCTGTGAGTTTGGAAGAGGACTCCAAATAGGGCAGGCAAGTCACCACCACAAGACATCTGTCCCCTGGGTACAGTCACAACTCTGAGCACATCTGGATGGAGACAGACTCCATGACCGATTTGAACTTGCGCTGTCAAGGGCAGGGGACACGGAGGCCTAGATGCTGGTCTAGGGAAGTCTAAGAGCAGCTCTGTGGGAAGAGAAGCTGGCTGTTGTGTGGTGTTTGGGAAGCACAGCTAGGAATTTCTACAGACCTTTCCCAGGGGTCCAAGTGCCCTAACTCACTTCTCATGAACTTTGCACTTACAAAGCACTCCTCAGGACTGCACTTGCAATCCGTTTTTTTTTTTTCTAGTAAATTCTTTGGAATGTGTTGAGTCCTGGATTTTGGAATCACAGGTCTACTTGCATCCTCTCTCCCTTCAGAACGAGGAAAGCCAGGTACTATCATATTGCCATCTCACACTGGACCACTTGGACCAGTGTGAGAGCCGGCGTCAGCCAACCCTGGGCCCCATATGCTGTTTCTTTCCTGGTCTGCCCTTTGTGGGGAGCCCCAGGGAAAGTAACGGTGGAGCACTAGGTCACTCTCTTCTTGGGAGCAGTGGACGGGGAGGGCATGGCTACCTGGAAGGACTTGATGAATGTCCACAGCAGGGTCCGGATGCCTTCCCCTCGGCTCAGCAGCTTCACCAGGCGCATGACCCGGAAGAGGCGGAAGAAGGTGATGGAGATGCGGGAATTCTCCTCTGCGCTCTAGAACCCGTTGGCAATAGGGGGTGCAGTTAACACAGCAAGAAGACAAGGCAGGAAGGGATCCTCTGAGAAACAGCCATTGGTTGAGAGGAGGCAGGCCAGGGTGGGGTCAGCTGCACTAGACTCTTCCCTTAGGTTCCTTTCCAGGTCGGCAGCCTATCCCAAGGTGTCTGCTAAGACAGCCTGGGCTCATGGCCTTGTTTTCCTATTCCCATAATTCCTAGGTTTTTTTTTTTTTTTTTTTTTTTTTACTATTACAAGCCGTGGAATCTGGGCCCAGAGCCACTGCCCTAGAGGCTCCTGCCCTCCTGTGACGGGAGAAAGCAGCCCAGCGGCTCCGTTTGTCTGTTGGGAGTTCTGCCCTGTGACTGGACCGCTGCTCTATCGGGAGGAGGCTGGATGGTGATGGCGTCTCTCCCAGCTGCCTGAAATCGCCTCTGAGCATGCCTTGGATGCTTAGATCTCCCTTCTCCCGGTCACCACTTTCTACTTCCCGTGGTCCTGCCCTAAAAGCCTGCTGGGGAATGGTGGTAGCGGGTTGCTGTGTTATAATGGGGGGATCACAGTCCCGTGCCTCTGGAGTTGCTGCCCTTTCATGGTCCTTGACATATGGCCTCAGTGGCTGTGACCTTCCCTAGAGGTCCAATCTGGAAGGGCTGGCGATGCCAGCAGGACAAGGCAGGAGAGGCATCCTGTGCACTGAGTCCCCAAAAAGACTGAGCCTGGTACATGGCCACTGTGGGGTGCCACCCAGTGTACCTCTTGCATGGTCTTAGACAGAGAGAAAGAGACAGAGGCAGCATTGAGGTTAGGGGCAGCTGAGGTGGGCACAGAATTTCTGAGCTGCTGGGAATCTATGGCCACAGGTTCACGACTGCCTTCTTAACCTGGAGGAGATTGAAGGTGTGGACACGTGCCTCTGAGGCACGAGTGTCGTGTTTTGCCCCCATACCTGAGAACAAGAACTAATCATGCCCTTGGCCCACCTGCTTATGTGATTGGCTGTGCTCCAAAGCTCCAAGAGCTCCTGGGAGCCCTTCTGCCTTCCCCAAAGCTAGTGCGGCCTACCCAGCCCTGCTGGCAGCGGCACCCGGAGAGAAAGGACCCCAGAATTTCCTGTTACGGCTCCCATCCCAGGTACCCCTTGAAGGAGGGGTCTGACATTGCTTGTTCTCCTGTCTTAGCCCTTTAACTTGTGTTCCTGCTGTACTTGACAGTGTTTCTAGCTCAGTCCCTCACTGACAGCACCACACCTATATGTACCCTGGACCGTTCCTTGGCGCTAAAGGGCTCTACAAACCCTTTAGTTCTTCCTCTATGGCCTTCTGGACCATCTCTGAGTTCAGGTCAGTTTATCTCAGGTCTGTCAGTAGGGGTGCATGTAATGGACTTTAGGAATATGCAAGGAATATGCAACAGACTGGAGTGATGAGATATCTAACCTCCATGTCAATGACCACCCACCAAGGGAGGCAGCAATGTGGGGTAGATTTTCTGGATCAGCCCCACCCTCCATACTAGGAGTGCTCTGAAGAAAGCAAGGCAGAGGGTTCTGGTTTTTAGACCCTCTAGATAGGACAAGAACCAAAACATTTCTTATATTTTAAAATTGGAGGTACCCCAATTGCTATTAAGATGCTAGCCCGCCAGTCAATGGGCAGACTCACAGGTACTGGGAACTCCTAAGGCCTGCGATGTGGGCTGCTGGTCCTACCCAGAAGTCTTTGGCTCCCTCTCCCTCTGCATCTGTTTGCCTCCTCCAAGTTCTGTTTTCTGTCCTCAGAAGGTTTTCTCCTTAGAGAATCCTACCAGGAGCTCAGAGCCTTTTGCTACCTGTCAGTTCTACCCACAACAAAACACAACAGAACAGAATCAACTTAAGGGACTTCAGTTGTGGGTGTCAACCATTTGTGAAGCTGGTGTCGCTGGGACAACTGGGTCTGATGAGTTAAAAAACAAAACGAGAATTTCCTAGACAGCCTTTTGGCCAGCGTGGGCTGCCATGGGGATCGCCACAACACTCCCCATGTATCTCACATGAGTTTGGAGAATGATTAGCCTGGTTTGAAAGGTGTGACGTAGCTCTTAGGGGAAGCCATTTCAAGGAGCTTCAAGGTCATATCACTCAGACAAAAGAAATGTATACTTCTCCGTCAGAAGTGGCTCGGTTGGTTTGCTTTCCCATTTCCCACATTATAGAAAAGTGGTTCTAGCACAAATGGAATGGACTTGGAAAATTCAAGAGTAAAGCTTAGGTTACAGTAGAGAGACTGTCGGGCCAACCTGTGCCACGGCAAATCCCAGCTTGTGCCTCTCACACAGCTTTCCACATGAAGCCCAGGAGAGGCTGGTGGTTCCAGCGCCGGTTAGAACTGCCTTTCCCTCTAGCTAGCCCTCACCCCCGCTTTTGTCTTCTCCCTGGAACCCTCATCACAGTTCTCAGAAGCATCCATCACAAATTCCCACGTGAGATGAAACACAGAGTCCTTGGGATGTTTAACAGGAAATCGCAAGGGTCCAGTTCTCTCCCAGTGGATCACGGTGACTCACCACCCAAAGGAAGCTTGAGGAGGTAGAGGAACCCACTGCACACACACCCTCGCGCAGCTCGCGTGAGCACAGGCAGGTAAGGCACACAATGGACATGGTGGCCACATGCAATGGGAGCTGGGCTGGGCTCCCAGGGCTCTGGAAATTGGGGTGGATAAGAAGTGGTGGCTAGAGGGGGGGGGCACAGAAGCTGGGAGTGTGGTCTGGAGGGTTGTTCTTACCATAGAGGGAGAGCATTGAGTATGTTCAGCTGGCTTTAAAGAAAGGCAGACAGAGATAAGCTGTAATGAGTCTCCAACGAAGAGCCTGGTATTCTAGGTCTTGGCTAACAGAGGAACAACACAGTGGTAGGAGAGGGCATAAGGAAACAAGTGAAAGAAATACACAAGCATGGGCCTGGCAGGGGGAGGGACATCAGTGAGAGCATGGGCTGTGTGTCACTAGGCCATGCGGCCAACAAGGACCCACAAGAGTCTCCTATCCGATCCAGTCACCACCCGTGGCTATGAGGGAACTAACTCAGCTCCCAATACAGAGGAGGAAGTGAGGTCGCCCAGATTTGTGGGTGGAGATCAAGTTATTTATTTATTTATTTATTTATTTTGTTTTCAGGTAGTCTGTTTAAAGTGAATCCGACTCAGGCTGGACATGGACTTGCTTAGAGCTCAGTTCAGATTAGCAATGTGGGGGCCCTTGGCCATTGACATGGGAGTCAGTTGAACTTCTTTTTAATCCCGAAGGCCTGGCACACAATTTAGGATGTCACCAATAGTGCCCCAAGTTGTTGTTTTCTAGGGTTAGATTACTGAATTTGTTTGGGGGGGGAGGAGCTCACAGGGAGCACCTAAGGCCCCTCCTCTCCCAGTTTCCCTAGTAATTTTCGCAGGGAGCTACCCCCACACTGGGCTCTAGCACACAACAGTCATACCTGGCTGATCTCAGCCACTGGGGCTGGAGCCTAGGCCTTGATCAGCTACTTTTAGATGTTGCCCATGATTGTTTTCAAGGTGCACAAACAAGGAAAGACGTAATAGAATGTTTGAAGGAAAGAACTGTTCATAATCAGACACCTTCTTGAAGTATGAAAATAACTTCTTGGTAACAGTTCTTACCAATTAATTAAAAAAAATTTTTTTCCCATAGAGTTGGTTTTGATGGTTTGGGAGGATGGTAGAGTGAGTTGGGGTGGGGGGTGGGGTGGAAGGGCCTTCTTTAGTCATTTACGGAACACGTTCTGTGTCTGCGAGGATTGCCAGCTGTCCGGCCAGTCTATGTGTCTAGAGGGGATGGGTCAGTAGGATTTGGCTACTGGGTTCGTAGGAGACACAGAGACAGATGGACAGACATACACATTCACACAGACAGGCCATTCCTTGTCCATGCACCCAAGCCTCTCTTCCACCAGCATGAGGCAGCTGCCATGATGGCCAACCCTATGTCTCTTAGTGTATCTCTTTGCCCTCCCCTGCCCTGGTTGGTTGCTCCAGGGCTTTTGCCCATGGATTACTAAATAAGAGTTCCGTGTCTGGCAATTTGGCAGTGGAATGGGAGAGCCACATGGAGGTGACGTGCTCTGTAGACATGTCAGGGGGCTGTTCTGGGATACTGCTTTGCTCCGAGGAACATCCTAATGTCATCACAGCTACCTGTCACTTTCAAGGACCTTGGGTCAGCCTTTAAAGGACTTCTAGACCAATCTCAACCTACATAAGAACAAAATGGAGGCAATTTAGAAAATTCGCCAGCTCAGCTGGCCCTACTAAAGCAGCCTTGAGCCATTGCAAAGAAATAAAATGGTTTATTTTACCACTTGAACACTGGGGATCCCTCATTGGAGGAGTTTAAAGATTCATTTGCCATGACCACTTTCCCTCCTGATGCTTTTCCTTGGCCTTTTGTTGATTAAAATATCATCTACTAAGGGGAGGGAGGGGAACTGGGGTTGGTACGCAAAATGAAAAAAATTTAAAGAAAAAAAGAAAAAAAGATCATTTACTTAAGTTATATTTTACTTCAAAATTTAGGCTTAGCTGGGCGGTGGTGGCGCACGCCTTTAATCCCAGCACTCGGGAGGCGGAGGCAGGCGGATCTCTGTGAGTTCAAGACTAGCCTGGTCTACAAGAGCTAGTTCCAGGACAGGCTCCAAAACCACAGAGAAACCCTGTCAAACCCTGTCTCGAAAAACCAAAAAAAAAAAAAAAAAAAAAAAAAAAAAAAAAAAAAAAATTAGGCTTAGATCTGATTACTTCTCCAGTATTTTATTGTTTTAGTATCATGCCTTAGCTTGATAGTCCTCAGGTCATGTCTTATAGCACAAGACAAGATTGTGGAGCAGCTTGGGGATGAGGGCTGAGATCTGGGTCTTACGCTTCCCAGCCCAGGTAATAACAACTTTGTAAAAAAGGCTGAGAAACTGTGGGGTAACTGTTCCTTGAGCCTTAAAGCCATACTACTCAGAAAGCTTTTGCTTGGCTGGAGTAGTGTTTCCTTAGCATTCGCCACACACTGTGCTTACACGCTCTCAGAAACAACCATTCAAACAGCCAGGATGCAATCATGGAGTGAGTTCTGCATGGGAAGAAGCCTAGGCAGGCCAGATGGTGATCCCTAAACCACCTCATGCCATCATCTGGGTCTTCAGGACCCTCCTAGCTGCAAGTGAAAAGCCTCTGCTGTGCTACATAGGGGGCATGGAACTATTGCCACTGGATGCCCATGCAAAGCAGTTTAAGCCTATGGTCACATCTGTCTTGTTTGCTATACTTTGTGAGTTCCTCATATTTGTCAGGGTGGACACATAGTAGGCAGCGGTCTCTATGCCCAGGCTTTTCTCCATTGTAACAAGGAACTGGAGGCAGGGAAGAAGCTGACAGGCTCCATTATCAGGGAGCTAGGAAGTTGTGCATGGGGGTCTATGGTGGAAAGATGCTGCAGGGGAAAGGCAGCACCAAGGATGGCAGTGAGGGAGACCTGGAGCTAGCACCATAACCCATCCTTTCCTGAAACTGACCCCAACTCCTGTGTCCTCTGCCTGTTCGCTCTCCTTGTCTCTTGTCCCTGTTGATCTGGCCAGTGCATGTGATATGCATTCCATCCCCATGCCTGCTCTCCCTAGAGTCTCTCTCCTGCTTCTGCCCCTGTGATGTGCTTTGCCTGAGCATTCCAGGTGTATCCAACGTCCTCTGGCTGAGCATCAGCACAGGGAATCTGGTTAGCAGCTCTGTATAGGTCAGCTGCAGAAAGTACCAGAAGAGGGCCCAGGAGTGGCAGAAGCCACCAATGCCTACATTTAGTGTTGCTATGCTGATGCCATCTCAATACATGGCCATAGCTCTGTGGGAGTGAAAGAGCTGATTGACAGGAATGGCTTGAATCATAGACTTGTCACCATTTAGCTGGAAGACTTTGGACCGATTGTTTGCCTTGCGTATGCCTAGATTTCACATGTGCAGGGGGTCCTGTGGTCTTGATTCAATCGTGAGTCACACAGTTGTCCTGATGACCGACATTGTCAAGGACAAGATCTCATGTTGCCCCTTTTCCCTTTTCTTCCTCACCAGCCAAGCTCACAGAAAATGACTTTAATCCTTAGTTTATTCTCCTGCTCTGGTCATTTCTGTCGTCCAGCACACTGCGTCTAGTACCCTTCCATATTTCTTCCTCTTAACTTGCCTAGAATCCCCCAAGGGTTGGGGTTCTTTCCCCAGGACCTCTCCCAGTGCCTGCAGCTCTCCCTGGAGGGCTCGCTCTTGTCCCTGCCTCTGTTTAGTCCTACATGAACCACACTGGAGTCCAGACAGAGCTGAGTACATTGAGGGCCGGGAGGCTAGGAAAGCAACAAGGAACTCTTACCTCACCATGCAGGAATCACAGAGGCCAGGAGCTACAGGAGACTCTCAGGCCTCTCAATCCAACTCCTCCCACATTCAAATAAATGGAGGCCCAGGGACCTGGACTGATGGCTCTAAGGTACCTGGTTCCTGGAGTTTAGTCTAGAAAGATAATCATGGCTTCTTAATAGACAATTTGAAAATGGTTTTCCACATCCATAATGTAAGAAATGAGGTCTTCTAGCACTTTCTATTGTTCAAAGTCCTTTCAGAGGCAGCACAAAAAAACAGTGCGCAGAAAGGCTGTTGGTCACATCCCCAAACTGATTCTCATTTGGGATATCAGGGAGCACTCTGGGGGAATGCTATCAGATCTTCCATGGATGACCATGGAACACTTCTAGAAGGTGTGATTTCATATCCCCGGACTGGAGAAGCTCAAGGCTTCACCAGAGTGCGTGGAGTCACACCACGCTTTGACCCTACAGGGGTCACAAAGGCAGAACAGGGGAGATTTAGGCAGAGGCCTGGGTCAGAGACAGAGTGGGGGCTTGGAGCGGAGCTTGGAAACATCCTGCCGTGGTCAGGAGGATGCCCTTCTGAATCTTCAGAGCTCAAAACTGAGGATAAAAAGAACTATCAATACAAAGTGGCTCTGAACTCAAAGGTGCCCACCTGTTCATGCCAGGTGCCTCTGACCTGCCCTCTTTGAACCTCCTTGCCCTTGACTGCTTTCTCGGTAGGAAGCAAACCGTTAACATAGAACCTTTTTTGACTCAGGTGTATCCTGGGTGACAGACTATGAGCATACAGAGTTGAGTGGGTGCTGATCCCCGGAACTAATGAAAAGTACATTTCCTGAAAGGGAAGGACACTCACCTGGGGAAAATGGATTTAAATATGCAAAATACTCATAAGGACATTAGGGTGAACGAGAGATTCCATGAGAGGACAACAGCCAGCCATGTCCCAAAGGAGCCTGACGTGATGGTTTTCAGGTGAAAAGCCATCATGGATAGCTTCTGGATAGAACAGGTGCCTGGGAATCTATGCTTGTGGTAATGGGATGTGTCTAGAGAAATATGGGAAGGCCTGGCGCAGGTGTTAGGGATGCAGGATTTCCTGAGTTTTCCCACAAGGTCATAAGAAAATCCTGACTCTGCAGCTCGTCACTGTCACCTAGCGGCAGAGGCAGGTGAGCAGGGTGATCTTATCATGCAGCTATCCTATTGGCTGCTGTTCGGGTGCAGGGTTTTTTGGCAACCAGTGTGGCCACAGGCCTACCAAGGCTCTGGTCATGTGGCTGTAGATGGTCTGCACTTTCTCTGATGGCTGTACCTGCTGGTCACCTCCATGAGTCTCATTAACAGCAACTAGAAAAGGCGGGCACTCCTGGTGTGTGCAGGCTTTAAGTTATGGGCATACCAAGGCAAGGGTTTTGATGTGATTTGTTTGGATGCTTTAGCTTTTACTTCATAGATCTTTACAGTTGACCCAGGGCTTTAGGATAGGTGCTGTTATGTGAGCAGACATCCACACACATATTTTATATAGGGAACTACATATTTGCGTTGTCTTTGTTTTCATTGAGAACAGAAACAACGATGTTACGGCAGGATGAGAGCTATGGCTTTTGCTAGCAGTCCAAGAACCCCAGAGGGACTCCTAGGGCTACAATGGGTTTTCTGTCACCATGGGAAGCAGCCGGCTGTCCTTCCCTGTGTTTTCTTACTGCACATCTCTGCATTGATTTCTCTGCCAGCCTGCGCTACTGCCTACATACAGATGGCAGAGCCCATGCCTCAGTCTTTCTTTTTACTGCTCTCTCTGTGGGACCCTTAGGCGGCACAGTGCATGACATCTGTGATCAGCAAAGAGTCTGGCCTTGAGGTTCTGAGACTTAAATAACAACAGGAAAATAACTTAGGGTTCACGTGGACTGCATACCGGGAGTCTACTCAGAAAGGAAGTTAGCAGCAATTGCGGAAGATTGATTTTGCTTTTAATTATCTGAGTTTTTACCTGAAGGAGTCAAGCCTAAGGGTTTACATGCATGCATATGTGCGCACACACACATGCGCACGTGCATACATGCACACACACGCCCGCACATACATGTACACACACGCACATACACACACACACACACACTGAGGCAAAGACAAACTCAAGTTCTCAGAGACAGAGGGGCAATTGTTGCTGGAGTTACAGGATAGGCGAGGGCATAGGCCAGGGGACAGAGGAAGGGATGTATGGAGAATGTAAACTCCTTCCTCCTAAGCACGGTGGCTACATAGAGGAGAATCACACCAGTGCAATGTCTTGGGGATGGCCAGTCTACATGGAGGTAGTGGAACATGTGGAGGAGAGCAAGAGAATTCCAAACATCTACGATCGAGTCCCAGAATCAGGTGCTCCAGGCTGTTATTCAATGGTTCTATCCATCAAAGGTATAGACAAATATTATCAAATCTCTTTCTTATGGAAAACTAATGACAGAAACTAAACAATACATGTTAAGGACTAACAGCAAGAAGACTTGCTTATAGATAAAGAGGACACCCAAACATGCCAGGTAACAAGAAGACATGTGCGAGAACTGTATAGAAGGAGGCAGCTCTGGGGAGGGGAGGGCAGCAGGGCTGGGGTGTGGGGCCTGCCTGAGGTCCGCGGGCCAGGGGCAGGTTTTGAAGGGCAAGGGGAAGGAGAGCAGGCAGGTGTACAGTCTATGAACTCTAGGATGAGTTCATATGGATATGAGGCTCTTACATGGATCCTGTTTCCATGGCAACAGAAGGACAAAACCCACCCGGAAGGCTCTCAGTAAATCACCAGCCACCAGGCTCTTTACTGTTTCCAGAGAAGGGAGGACAAGTAAATCCCAAACACTAACAATACTTCTCTCCCTCAGAGTGCCCGATATGGGATGCTGATGCTTAGTCAAAGCAAACAAGAGTTTGTTCAATGTGAAGACAATCAAGTAGTTCTTGGGAGAGAGTAGGCCATGGCTGACAATGCAGGCAAATTCCTAGCTTTGACTCCGGGTGTTCTTTTTGCGGGCACACCTTTTGGGAAGTTATGGGAATGGAAAACAAACAGGAGGAGAGGCAGAATCTGGAGGTGAAGTTTTGGGTTAGGAAAGGTTTGGGTTCCAGCTCCAGTGGTTGCCCAGAACTCGTAAAGAACCCTTCATTTCCTCACTCCGTAATTTGCGTAGCTGCACCCTCCTATACAGTGTGAGTCATGCCAGGCTGATTATAGAGGGAGAGAGAAAAAGATGCAGCAACCAACACTTAAAAGGAAGTCTTAGTGCGTTCCAAAGATTAAAAAAAAAATAAAAAGAAATCTCCGAACAATGCAGTAAAAAAATAATTTTTAAACCAATTTAAAAATGAAATAAAAAATAAAGAAGTGGGGCAGCACAGAAAATAAAAATGAAAGACAAAAATAAAGCAGGGAGAAACAAATGGATGTTAGAGCAGGCGGGGTCAGCTGGGTCACAGACACCATGTACTTACGTGTACCTCGGTGATTGCTATATCAACAATGCTACCCACAACAATCAAGGCATCAAATGTATTCCATGCATCACAGAAATAGTGCTGCATGGGGCAGAAAAGCCAGGAAAGAGAGAAGGGGACAAACCAACAAAAGAGGAGAAAATAAAATAAAGGGAGGGAAATGAAAAAAAAGAGGCATGAAAGAAAGGAGAGAAGAGAAAAAAAATGAGAAAAGAAAGAGGTTACGTGGGTATATTAAATACTCTTACCACTCTATAGTTCTGGCGGCTCAAACCTGGGCAACCTGGTTTCGCAGGATTGAGAGGCCTGACAAAAGCTAGGTTAGTTCCGAGGTGGGTGGGCGACAGCCACCCGGAAGGCAGCCAGTGTTGGCCCAACCAGTGTGCAGCCTGTTCCCTCCGCTCAGATCTGCGCCCTTGGGCCCAGCGCAGCCAGGACAAGTGGGAAAAAAAGGAGAAGAGATTTCTGCTTTTTTTCCCCTACAAGACGACGGCAGGTTCAATAAAAAGCATGACTGGAGGTGGGTAAAAATCAGAAATTAAAAAAAAAAAACAACAACAACATAAAAAGAGGCAAAGAAAGAGTGAGAGAGAGAAGAGCGGAGGAAGTAGGAGAGGTGGAAGGACTAGGGTCCCTGGGGAGGGCAGAGCGATACTCACATTAGTCTCACTGAGAATGACATCAATTATGCTCCCAATCACGATGAGGAAGTCAAAAACATTCCAGGGATCACTAAAGTAACCCTACATGAGGGAGGGGCAGGCAGGATGGGGATTAAAAAGGAATATTAGACAGACAAGAACAGAGCAACATCACCATCAGAATCACTGTCCAGGCACCTGAGTGTTGCTGTTAGGGGTTCCGAACATCAGCATCTGGCCAGGAGCCTGGTTGGGATAGGAGCAGCAGAGAGGCGGTCAGTTCAGCCCTCCTGTCCTGCCTTTCATGGGTCATGTGGTTTGCATTCTCTCTGCCTCCTGCACAGAGGACCCTTCCACTCCCTCAGGGTGGAAGTGGCCATGGGTATAGGGACAAAGGCAGGTAAGGCACAGTGGTGCGGGGTGTGGCTGGATTCTACTGTTTATGTGTCAGCTCCTATAGTACGGAGTATACAGTTAGTATATAGTTTCTAGCAGATAGTATATGTCATATAGCATATAGTAAAGGATCTATACCTTTAGTTCCCTCTACTAGAAGGACCTATCAGAAGGGAGGGAAGTCAGTGGCTCATGTCCTAGAGTTGACAGGACTGGGATGCAAGCTCAGAGACAACCAAAGGACCAAATGACTCCAACAGTGTCCACGCTAAGTCGGACTCTGTGGAGATGGAAAGGGGCTTAGCCTCTTTCGTGCACTGGACGTGCCCATCTGTCTCAGGGCAAGTTTGCCTTGGGAAAACTTTCCTCGTGGGATAGAAGTGTCTCCTGGTCTAGAAGTACCCGAATGCCTGCAGGGGTGTCTCTTAGGTACCATCCCAGGTTCCTTGAAAATGCTACCGAAAGTGATGGCCATTATTAAGGACTTCCTGAGCTGGGCTGGGGGCGGTGGGATTGATTGGTGGGCAGGAATACTGCCTTCTTAGAAAGGGAGTAAGGTAGCAGAGCCTTGTGGAGGGGAGTTAGGCTCAGAAGGGAAAGACCAGGCTCCCAACTTTACTACTGCCGCCTGTATACATGGCTTCACTGACTTTCCACTTACTCACAAGAGGGAAAAGTGGAAGACTTTTCGAAGGACATGGACAACTGTGTGACCAGGTATCCAGAATGCCCAAAGGGCTGGGGACTCCTGGGTAGGCAGCCACAAAACAAAGAGCAAGTGGCATTCTCAGGTCTTGAGTATTGCCTCTGTGGGAGGTGTGGCAGCTTAAATGGCCATGTCCCAAGACCTTACAGAGCACAGAGCCACAGCCAGGAAATAGCAAGTCAGTCATGTGCCCATTGGTGGCATCAAGGAGATCTGTCCTCTTAAAAAATGACATTTGTTCCTTTTGTTTCTCAGGTGATGCTCCCCAAAGAGGACAGATTAGCGCTGCTGGCGTTTGCTCAGCGGGGCCACTGCTCCCTGCCTGGAGCTTTCTGGAGATGGATGTCTGGAGGTTGGCCAGAGGCTTTGGAAGCAGGAAGAGCGCTCAGGGAGGTTCTCCGTTCTTTGCTCTCAAAGGCTTCTAGCTCTCTTTGGCATTTTGTACTTCTAAGAGCTGAGCCTGCGTTCTTCCATCCTCCTCACCCTATCCAGATCCCCAAACTGCCTCTTTTCCCAGCCATCTCCTTCTAGAGCAAGCTACCAGACAGGCTGCCCTACGGCTATTATTCTTAGAAGAGGTCAAGCCCCAAGGAAAGGGGACTCGAAGTTCCCAGGCATTTCTGCCCAAAGAAAACCTGTGTTTCCCCAGGAGGCTTTGGGCGGTCAGACTGGGGCTGAGACTGTCCAGGTCACAGGGCACATGAGGGTCAGCCTGTGCCAGGGCTCTTTTGCTGGCTTCCTGGAGCAACACCCTGAATATCTCAGGCAGGCACTTCTCTCTTCCAGTTAAGTCACATGGTCTAAGCAGCAAATAACCAGTGCACTTCTAGGTTCTTATACCCGCTCAGGGTAGAAAGGGAACACTAATCTGGGGGAGGGAGGGTGGGAGCGAATCTCTCAAATGAATCCTGTATATGTGTATGCTTTAAAAGTGGACCCTGGAAAAGGCTGGAGACATCTCTAAGTATGAGCTGCTTGTTTGGGAATAGAGCTATTTCAGAAGAATAAGGAAGAGAAGGCAAAGAAGAGGAGGGAGAGAAACAGGGCCAAAAAAACCCCCCCAAAACAAAAAAACAAAACAAAACAAAACCAACCAGAGGATGACCAGCACCAGCCTAGAAAACAGGGCAAGCAAACATTATTGGGGTATGGAACAGGAAGAGAGAGGAGGGCGGAAGTCACAGTTTTCCCACAAAGCTGTGGAGCTGTGGAGTCTCTCCATCCAAAGACCTGAAACAAACGGGCAATCTGGCTGTGTCTGCAGTCTCTGAAGGAGGAACGGGGAGACGGAAGAAAGCAAAGAGTGGGCTACTGGGTGAAAAACAGATACACACACAATTAATCCGCTAGTACGCACCAGGGGAAGGGGCTGAGATTGAAAGGGACTCTGTCAGCCTCCCGCTGTGCAGCTCTGCTCACCGCTTCTCTTGGATTTATTTTTTATGTGCAGAGAGAAAGAAATGGTCTTCAGTCACGGCCCTCCCCCAGCCATAGCTGCAGATAACTGGACTGGCTAGGACTGTTGGGGTTAGTTACACCTCCTGGTTGCCTGAACCAGGCTGTGTGGCTGGGGCTTTTGCTTGGCTTCTCTGTTCCCTGCCAAAGTACCTTGTGGAAACCACTGGGTGCAGAAACCAACTAGTTATCTTGTTGCCAAAGGCTCCAGTGGACCCAGTCCTGGCGGACAGATGCACAGCTGGAGAGAGCGGCGTCAGAGTGACTCCAGGAGGGTGGAGAGTCCCTTTAAGGGGCAGTTTTTCACCATGACCTATAGACCCACCTTCCCATCCCTTTAGCCCACCAGTCCTCCCAGCTGGTCCTTGAGGATGACTTCAGATCCAGCTTCCGGGTCCCCATTCCCTTGGCTGGTTTCTTCCTCTGCTATTTCAAGAATCATGACTTCCTACTTGCCCCACACCAGTTCCAGAAACAAAATCCACGTCCACCCATTTGGTAATAAATAGGTTGTCAAGGGAGACACCTGGCCAAGTCCTTACATGAGGGGCCTGGAAGAAGATTTCTTCTGTGTGCTCTGGTGTGTAAGGGTCAAGTGTTTTCTTTCATATGCACACACATGTATGCACATGCACCTGCTTCCCCCTCTCATTTTCCCATGAGTAATTGAGGCTTGGGGATGTAACAGAGAGGAAGGTGGGGGAAAAGCGCAGGTCTTTTCTTTAATAAAATCCATTTGACAAGGACCAGCTTATACTTGCCATCAATCTTTTTTTATGATGAGTGGGTTGGGACATCAGGGCTAGAAAGCTTTGTGCTGGCTCTCTTAGAAGTGGCAAACCAAACCTCTGAGCGCCCAGCTCCTCAGAGCCAGGGAATGTGGTGTGTATATATAATATAAAAGATGGAGCTTGTACAACTAGAAGATCTCTCTTGCCACCTTCAATAGCCTACATGCTGAGTGCCTCCCCTTTCAAATTACCACCATAGAATAGGGGCCTCCCCTCTGGCCCAGCCAGAGAAGGCTGGCATGGCCCCCAGAGCCAGAGTCTGATTATCTGTCACCCCTGCTTAACCTCCCCCCACTAGGTGAAGCTGCCGAGTAACGGACAGCTAACTGGCTCCAGCAAATCATTTATAGGAAGGAAAATTCACTACACAAGCTTCATGCCATGCATTTCATATGCACAAGGATTCTGGATTTTCTTCTCTTTTGGATTAGCTGTATCTCTATTCAGTGATGTCATGGGAGGCCTACCATTTTGACAAAGACAGTAGTAGTAACGGTATGGTCTCTGGAGACTGCGGGTTTGAATCCTATTCTGCCACTTACTAACCAGATAGCTGTGTGTATCACTTTCCTATCATGACGAAACACACGTGGGAACCAGTAAGGAAGGAAGCTGACTCTGGCTCACGGTTTCAGTTCACCTCACTGCTTCCACTGCTCTGGGTCTCTGGTGAGGTAGCTCACGGTGGTAGAATAGGTCTGTTTATCCCACAGAGGTTGTGGAGGTTTGAAAGAAAATTATCCCCAAAGGGAGTGGCACTACCGAGAGGTATGCCTTTGTTGGAGTAGGTGTGGCCTTGTTGAAGGAAGTGTGTCACTGTGGGGGTGGGCTTTGAGGTCTCAAATATGCTCAAGCTTCACTCAGTGTGATACTCAGACTACTTCCTGTTGCCTGCAGGATGTAGGACTCTCAGCTATTTCTCCAGTACCATGTATGCCTGCACACCATGTGCCACCATGATGATAATGGACTGAACCTATGAACTGTAAGACACCCCGATTAAATATTTTCCTTTGTATCCTTTGTAAGAGTTGTTGTGGTCATGGTGTCTCTTCACAGCAATAGAAACCCTAAACTAAGACATTGGTCAAGCAAAGGAAAACAGAAAGGGTCCCTACACTTCAAAAACACTCTTTCAAGGACCTACCTTTCACCAGGCACCTACTTCTAAATATCCAACTGCATCTCAATAGACTCAAGATCCAAACTATAGCATTAAGAGTGAGCAAATAACCTTCTATGCCTGTTTTCCTATGTAGAAAACGGGACTGACTATAGTGGTGAGGTGAGGTTTAAAGATACCACACACACACAGCACTTAGACTTGTGTCTAATCTGGAGGAGCTCTAAATTCATACTAGCTCTGGTCATCATTAGCTAGAGTCAACCTGCCTGCCTCATTGTTTAGAAGCATCTACAAGTTCAACTTTCTTGTGGGACCGAGCAAAGAGAAAATCAAAAGCAGGCATATGGAAGCCAAGAATGTAGAAGAGGGAAGAAGCTGAAGGCCTGAGCTTGTCAAGGCCGTTTCTGCTCACTATCTGGTCTGGAGATGCTCCTGAGTACAGTCAGGCGGCACTGTTGACATTGTGGCAGTATGCAGGTTGTTATGGCTTAATTTTTTTTTATCAGATTCAAGTTCATATAGATAGCTCACTGTTAAGTTCTTAAAAAGGAACTATTCAAACCAGAGGGGATGTGGTCTTCCTTGGGCTAGAAGGCTAGATGAGAAGGGTGCTAGACTGCCAGGTGGCCTCCATCTCCGACAAAGAGAGTGAGATCACTGCAGAAGAGGTTGTAGGCACACACCTTTGCAGAATTCTGAATTCTGTTCCTTCTCTGCCCAGACCAGAGGCCCCCTCTCTCAGGAGCACAAACCTCACAACAGGTACGTAAGAAGCCACAGAAGCTCTGTCCATACTTTCACTGGTATGCCAAGGTTATGCGACTCATTCTTAGGAATTTTAAGGTAAAGATTATGTCCTTGCTAGTCTTTGTTATTTTTTGTGTCCTATGTTCCTTCCTGCCCATCTTCATTATCTACCTTGTATGGGTCTGGCAAAGTCAAGCAAAGAGGCAGCCAGGACCTTGTTGGTACCCGCATGGATGGTGATACAGTTTCAGTCCATCCGGGGCACTGACTCAGGACTGCACTCTCCCAGGCCCAGGATAGCTTTGGGAGATCTGAGCTCAGATTAGAAGCGAGACTGCTGACACAGAGAGGTGAAAAGTCAAAACCAGACAAAAGCACAGATAAAGGGAGACTTGATGCCATGGATTGGAGATGCCAAAAACATTCAGGAATCACAGAAATAACGTGAAAAGCAAGAGATGGGGAGAGTATTGGTGAAAAGGGTCACTGAAGGTCAGTGGGAAAAGGGGAGACTGTGCAGGAGGGGGAGACATAGAACACACAGATGGTAAGAAATAGGGATAATGAGAACAGGGAAAATGAAAAAAAAAAGCAAGGAGGAAACAAGGGGAAACAGAAGAGGAAGAAGACAAAGAGGCTGTGAATGATGTGAAGTACCCAATGCTGGGTACCAGAACTCTGGACTGACCACACAATTCTGACAGCGAAAAGAAACATCAGCCAACACAAAACCAGAGCGAGTAGCCGAACCCTCTTTACAGAGCAGGTCTACAGAGAGAGGGACAAAGACGGCTAGACCCAATCCAGGGCAGGGGTCCCAAACAAATGGAGCTTCCTGGTTTGGGGGAGCAAATGTCTGAAGAAAGATGTGAGGCACGAGGCTGAGGGGAGCAGGTTGTGAGTTGGTGTGGAGGGGACCGACATAAGGTGAGGCTGAGCCTAGTTCCTAGGAGGGATGATTTTTTGGGGTCCTGGACTGTGGAGCTGAGAGGTAGCGAACTTGATGAACTGGAGAGAGAGGTGCTGAATCCAGCCAGAAACAGCAGTGACTGTGGCAAAGCCTCGTTGTGTCTGTGAAGAGATGATATTATGGGATATCACGGAATCAATGGTTAACTGACACCAAGCAGAGATAATATAGATCGTATTACATTAGGGTGCCACTTAGATATAACTAATCATGGAGATTAGTGGCGTCTAGTGGCGAAGGCATCACAGAGCACACAGCTGCTCATGGCCTACAGCCTGAGAGGCAGTGAAGATTTCTGCTTTCCCGTCAGGCCCATCCTATGGTCTGCTAATTCAGAAGCTCTGGAGAGCTCCCACAGAAAGCTGGCTACCGTAGGACAATGGACAAGAGCAGGCCAGGGTTGGGTCCCTGCCCTGAAGATGCCCTCACTGGGACAGGGAAATGGCACTCCCAGGATGGTTAGAGGAATATAGACCTGGGAATGTGTGCTTTCCATAGACGCCTTCTGCTCTGGAGTTCCACTGGAACAGACTGAAGGCATTCATTATTCATCTCATCAACATGCAATGAGGGCTATTAGGAGCACAGAGACATGTAAGGCTTGGCATCCATAGACCCTGATCTAACCCCCAAAGCTGGTGGTCTGTCCCCTGAAGCAGACAGAATTGGGGACTATGGGCTCCTTTTGGGGACTCAGGAGCTTTTTTCTTTCTTTGCCTTAGTTGTGCCTGGGTAGACTGGAGGATCCCATAGCTGCTTCTCCTTACTCACTTTAGAGTGAGCATATCTATGCAAAAGACTCCCCTCAGATTAGGGTGCCTGCCGAAGGCTGTATGCCTGGAGGCAGGCATGGCAAACGGTTTCAGGTTCAAGCACACACTGCCCTGAAGTTCACAGTAAAGAGGACCCAGTAGCAGTGGGAGTGGGTGTAGCAAGGACAAGCAGGCTGCCTTTGCTGAGTGGGCAAGCTTGGTCCTGCCATGGCTCTCTAAAGAGTGCAATGGCACAGGCTGTGGGGAGGCTTTCAGAGTCCAGCCAAGACATGCTCCTTCCTGCTCACTACCCTTCCTCACTCCCCACCCTCACCTATCATCCCTTGGTCCCAGGCCCCACGCCTGCTGGATTTCACAGGCATGATTCAAGGGAGGTCATCTGATCCAGCCACTTGCACCTCCTTTGTAATGAGACACCAATGAAATAGTGAACCGCGCGCTCTCTCTCAGATGAGTCTCCAGAGCTCTGAGCAAGCGGGCTGACCTCTCTGTGCTTCAGCTTCCTCATGCAGGGCATGGCAAGAATAACTGCGCACGCCTCTGTGGGTACGGGAAGTTTGTGCATGGGAAGTACCTACAAGGTCTGACTCTGATGGAGTGCTCAGTGCCCACTCTTGGTGACATTACTGCCTCACTTCTTGGTGGCTCCTGCATCACAGAAGGCCCTTCCTGCCCAGGAGGATCTGGGAGTCTTGTGGCCACCCAGTCAGGGTCACTGTTTTGTGTGGGCTGAGTTCATGCCTCAGCACCTTCGAGGCTTGGGAATCCCCCTCCTCGTGGGTTCAGTTTCTTTTCCACTGGCAGGCTCAGAGACAGGGAACCACAGTGTACTTTCCCACTGGGCGCTTACCCAGTGTGAATGCTTTTCCACATTAAATAATTAAATGTAATAGCTAACACTTTCCTTCCCACACGAAGGCTTTATGTAAGTCATATAATTATTTTTTATCATTCACGGTAAAAGCACCATGCAGGAAAGAAACCTGTCACAATGTTGCAACAATATGCAAATCTCTGGGTACAAGAGCTGCGGTGAGTAGGCCCCTCCAGAGGAGCCCATTTGTGCCTGTCTGCTGGGCACTGTGAACATCAGGTGTCCGTGGGCACACCATAAATAAACAATAATCAGGGGAATGCCTTCTTACCAATCAGCTGTTAAAAAGCAAGCAGGGGCTGGCTGTACACCCACAGGTCCCTGGGCTCTCCTAACGAGGCCAGAAGGAGTGGAAGGGGTGGTGGCATGCCATACCCAGTGCCCTCCTCCCGCCATTTTTCTATTTCTATGCCTTTAAGTGACATGCGTGCCAGGTCTGTGGGACCATTGGCTCCCCTGGCAGCGAAAGACACTGATTCTTAGTAGCTGAGGTGAACAGAGTTCAACTAACAGTTAACAGGCTCTATGAAGTCCCACCTGGCTCTGTGTTCCACTTATCAGCCTCCAGGGGGCACTGTGGAACTGGGTAGAGCTACAGAATAGGTCCTGGAAGCCAAGCCAGCATTTTGGATTCTGTGGGTGGGAACAGGGACACCAACTAGCCTGCTGTGTGGGACAGCTGAGACTTAAGAGTGATGTAGCCACAGGACTTCTGAGAGACATGTGTGTAGGTACTGTGCACAAATCAAACTGGCCTGTGGCAACTTCAGTTTTTATTCTAAGGTTCCGCACCTTCTTCTGTTGTCTTCAACTTTTGTGGGAAATGAATTTTTTAGCATATACAACCTTTTTCACTTAAATTATGGCTAAGAGATTCTGTATTTTAGACATTTTATGAATGTGTGTGAATGTCTGGGAACTAAAAATCCATTACAGAATATTTATCATGAAAGAGGGGCTTGTAGGTCTAGAAAGGATTCAAGACCATTAGCCTAAAAATGATGACTAACTTCCCATACAAGTTTTAAGAGAAAATATTTTTACTTACTCCTCAAGTTGTTTAAACTGAATTTTCTAGATCAATGTGACTTTCAAGAAATACAGTCCTCTGCACCATTCACAGAGGGGGTCTAGTACATCTAGGGTCCCCTCCTGCTCCCCTGGAGAAGCAGGGCAGCCTCCAGGCTCTTGTTCGCCCTCCCTTCATTCTCTGTGTCTGGTTTCGCTCACACAGCCCTTTAGCCTGAGAAACAGTGGTTTTTCCTGATCTTTGTTCTGGCCATGGCAGCTCTTGGCCTCCAGACTCCCTCCACCTTTCCCTCCTCCCTAGTGCCCCACCTGTTAGCTCAGCATCCACTTTCTGGGATGAGGAGGCTCCAGGACAGCTCTCTTGGAACTTTTACTTGGGAGAGCCATATGTAGTACTGATTCCTAAGATAGATCTCTTGCCCAGACTGCCTGTTCCAGATTTTAAAAGCTTTTAAAACCCAATACATCTGCGGATCCCCTTCGGGCTAGCTTCGCCCTGCTCTCCTCAATTTCAATGAATTGTTGCACCAGTCCGTTCCCCGGGGGACAGGCCAGGAAACTTTGAGCCATCTTTCATTCCTTGTCTGCATCCTCACAGCTGATTCGCATCAGATGATATCAGCATGATGCTGACACCATGCTGTACTGCTGGTCCAGCAGGCTCTGTCAGACAAGGCATCCTCTGAGCCCACGTCAGGCGATTCCTTACTAAGTAACCAACACACTAGTCCCAAAGCTCCCTACTCGGTGCCGAGGTGAGTTTCACTCTTACTGAGAACCTTCTGAAGCAGGGAGGTCAAAAGCCTTCCATTAGGGTGACCCCTGATGTCCTAGACCTACTGCACTGGGAGAAGTGTGCAACTCAGGGCTCATTAAGTCTTCATTTTGTTGTTCTTGCTGAACCTTTGTCACCAGCAAAGCCTAGGGATGTAGGTGATGACATTATCCCCGGCACTCAGCCCTCTTGCTAAGAGTGGAATGTCGAGGCTACACCACCCTTCACCGGGCCCTGTACTGCCCTCCACAATTGGGGCAGAGCTGCCAACATGAGCTCAAACCTTGAGCTCCAAGGCTTATCCAACAACTCCCTGGGTCTGCTGTGTGTCTCCCTCCCTTCTGCTTTTCTGGCTGGGGTAGGGTTCCTTACGAATTTTATTTGGGGTTGTGCTGAATCTATAGATCAAGTCGAGAGGAAATAAAGTTTTAGCAATGGAGTGTTTCCCAGCCCGGGAGTTCATCTCTTCAGTTATTAGCTTTTATTTATTCCTTGGTATAAAATTTTAGTTTTCTTTTTGTTTTATTTATTTTTAGAGACTGAACATTTTTCAGCATCTATCATAAAAGTTTTCTTATTTTTTTCTGTAATTATTGACACATTTCAGGTCATGGTAGAAATATAATCTCTCTTGTAATTAAACAACCATTTAGTTACTCTTTGAACATCCAACCAAACCTTTCCACCAGCTTGCATCTGCATATTTATGCAGAATCGAGTATCATCCCTGTTTCTTTAGCCTGTTTTCCCTATAGCTGAGGACAGAACTCCGTTGGCATTCACCCATCCTTTTCTGTGGGTCACCTTTGCTTTCTCCAGGTTGTTTGAGTCAGAGGTCTTTAAACTTGTTTATATTAACATCTCATATTTCTGCGAAGGTTTCGGATGAACAAAGTATGGATTTAGGGAGTTGGGGAGTTGGATTCAGGGCAGAGATTTTCTTGAGTAAACTTATTTTACATTGAGAAGTGAGGAAAATAGGTATGGATGAAAAGATCACAAGCATCAATCACAGTAGAGACAACGGAAGAAAGAAATAGAACCAAACTGATAGATTAACCCATCAACCAATCAGATATGAAGAGGATGTGACAAGGAAAATTGAATCAGGGACCCCTCCAGATGATGTAGCCATGATTACGGGTAATGGCTATTGCTGTGGTTTGGATGTTAAGTAGCCATCAAAGGACCATGAGTTAAAAGTTTGGTCCCCAAGAATGGTTCTAGGGAAGGGGAAACTTTCAGACAATGGAGCCTAGTGGAAGGAAGGAAGGAAGGAAGGAAGGAAGGAAGGAAGGAAGGAAGGAAAGAAAAAAGGAAGGAAGCGGGGATTGGAGGAAGTAACTCAAGGCCTGCTCTTTGAGGACTGTGAGATTCTAGCCTGAACTCTCGCACTGATTCCTGGTTACAGATGTGACTGAACTGCTCCTATACACACCTGCTTTGATGTACCACTACCTACCAGCCTCCCTGGAATGTGTTGATGGAAGCATATAGCACTCAAACCTTCAAAACTATGTTAGTCGCTGCAGGTATTTTATAATTATAAAAATTATAAAAATATAATTATGCCAGGATGACTAACAGATTCACCTTCTTCATTCTTGCTAACCGTCCTTTCCCAGGGAACTCACTTCATACATGAGCAATTGGTAAAAATGAAAGTCCGGAAGTAGTCCAGGTCTGTTAGAAGTGACTCCGTTGTTCTTGGGCAAACTCCAGGCAGATGTTCCTACCAGAGTTACGAGTGTTTCTGCTTGGTATTCTGCCTGAAAGCTCAAGGGCCCATTTCCTAGTCTGTCTGTCAGCGAAGAATACAGTCAATGAGGGTGCACAGGGACCGGGCTCTCCTTCATCTTCTCAATTAACTAGTCAGCTGTCTTTGTCACAAGCACTAATAGTCTTCCTCTCTATTGTCCGGGGTCCCTTTTGAGGAATTAGTAGAAGAGACTCCCTTGCCCTCCACTGAAGCCAGAGACTGACTCTTGCTATGTGAGATGCCTCTCTTTTGCACCCAGGAAAAATTTCTCATATTTTACCCTATCTTCTCATTATAGAAAACTAGGCATTGAAGAAAATAGGAAACCCTTTATGGCTTAGGCCATCCCAATTGGTTATGTCTTATGAACTGGTTTCTTTCTCATCAGTAGGATATACCAAATGTGTGTTTCAGGCCAACATCCCTGAAGATATCAATCTCATGGGCTTCGCAGAGCAGGTGGCTTGGTGCTAGAGACATGATCCAGAAAGTCTGTCCACAGTAGGCTCTGGAGATCCCTCAGACACCAGGACCATATCTGAGTCCACCGTGGGATGATCAAACACTAAATATTTAAGTCATATGTTTCATGCCCAAAGTGAAAGTGATGGCAGCTTCCTGAGAGGCTGAAAACTGGGGGTGAAGCCCAGTACTCCTGCTCCCCTCGCCTGGCTCAGGATGCATGGGTGATGCTTCTGTATTCTCAGGCACGGAACCTGGAACAGGGCGACATGTGGGCGGCAATGCTTGCAGGTCCCAGGAAAGGTGGCCACAACAACTTGGTGATCTTTTCCAGGGCAGAACACCGATTATCCCTTAATGGGTCTGAACTTAGAAAGAACAACGACAGAGAATGTATGTCCTTCTTGGAGGTAGGGAAACACTGTTGTTACGATTGTTCCAGATGAGCCTCACTAGGAGTCTCCGTGTTCTGATCCCTCCGTGTTCTGTGGCCGAAAGGAAGGACCAGTGTTTCTGAACCTTGCATGGACTATGTTTACGTGACTTAAATGTCTCTGCTCTTCTGAAAAGTATTCAGCAGAGCCCTTGCCAAGGACGGACCCTTGTGACACTCCACACGACAGAACGCACCAACTCCTTCCTTAATAATTACGTAGTTGATTGTAGGTATGTTGTCAAAACATGCACTATAACACGATCTAGCTGGAGATTTGTCTTTTTGCCTCCCTGCTGCTCTGTGTTGCATCTGGTAAAGCTGGTGAAGGACGGGGAAAGGAAGCTCGGGAAATTGGTTAATGTTTCAAATCTCTAAGTGTGCATCTCCAGGCACGTCCTTTTCGCCACTCTCCAGGCCGTGTTAGGGCGGCCACAGGAGCTACTGAGCTGTGGCTACAGCTGCCCCCTGAAGAGGCTGTCAGTCACAGGCCAGTGCCTAGCAGAGATTCTGGCCTTCTATGCAGGTCACGGACTGTAGGCACTACTTCCTCTAGTCTACTCTGCAGTCACCTGGGACGGCGGGCAGGGCTGGTGAGGAAGAGTGACAGGTGGTCAGTTTTGTCAGTTCCACCTCACTCAGACAGTGCTAGCCCCCCTCTTCTATGAGGTGCTCTTTGCGAGAAGTGACATAAGAAAATCTGCAGGCAACTGCTCGTCCTGTGCTGAGGACAAAGGGAGCAACGGCAGTGTCTCTGACCATGGTCCATGGCTTGGAGGACTGGGCCCTGAGCAAACACAGGCCCAGCCTGCACTTCTCACAGTCACCTGCTCTGCATGACACATGGAATGGGAGAGGGGTATATCACGGACCTTCCCAGATCTGAGGCGCTGGGCCAGGAGAAGTTTGGTTTGCCAGGTTGTGGGAAATAGGAGGGGAAGGGGTGTGGCTGAGCTCATGGAAAGACCACAGCTCTGCTCATGGAGAAATCTATTTCCCAGTCACGGACCAGACTACAAGATAAGGTTGTATTTCAAGGAGTTGGCCTGGTTCACCTCTTGGCCAGTGTAGCTTTTAGAGCACTCTTCAGGGAAGGGATGGCCCTTCACTGGGCCGTTCTCCCGCCACATCCCTCGCCCTGTGGACACATGCCCACCCTGTCCCATCAACAGCTCTTTCTCAGAGGCCTACCTTGGGTTTGAAGGCAATGAGTTTCAGGATCATCTCCACTGTGAAGAGGCCAGTGAACAGCATGTTGAGGATATTCATGGCGATTTTGAAGAGGCAGCTCTGGCCATAATGCTAAGAGGAAGGAAGCGGAAGACCATGAACATGAAGCTGAAGCCCTCCGGCTCTTTATCACCTTTGCCCCACTTTCTCAGACGCCTCCAGGTCTGCAGAGATCTTTCTGGAGCCATCCTCAGAAGGCAACCCACCATGACTTGGGCAGGCAGGCAGACCCTGGAGACATTGCAGGCTCTTGCCTTTCCTACTGTCTGATAGCTGGGCAGCAGAGATCTGAGTTCCTGATGACTGGGCATGATGACTTCTGGATGTTTCTGGCACTTGAGAGCCCTGGCACAAACTGACTTCCTCGTAGGTGGGATTTGAATCCACCTCCACACCCATGCCTTATGATGATGACTCCAAGCTTACTCCCATGGTTCTCTACCTCCTCTATTCCCTGTTATCAATCCAGGGCCCCGGGGATTCTTCCATAAGCTCTTAGAGGAACCCCATCCCTGAGAAGGGCTACTTGTCTTTCTCTCACTCTTCGGACTCCCACACTGTCCCAGCTGCAGGCAGTGACCACTGGCCCGGCCTTGCGGCTCCTTCTACTACATCCTTCCCCAGCCCTTTCCCTAGGCTAGCCCCCCACCCGCAGACTGACCTGCATGGCCAGGCAGATGGTGTTGAGCAGGATAAGGACGAACATCAGATACTCGAAGTAGGTAGAGTTGACCACGTACCACACTTTATACTGGTGCTGGTTCTTGGGGATGTACCTTCGCAAGGGTCGGGCCTTGAGGGCATATTCCACACATTGTCTCTGGAAGGAAAGGAGGAGAAGTGAAGGCACATGGAGGAAGAGTGGGGGTGACAGAGGGCGTGGGACAATAAAAGGCAGGATGCTTGCGAAACCACAACCCGGGAAGGTGTTCTCGGGCTCTGCTCACACGTGTGGCATGTAATGGCTTTTGATTTTTCTGGCATCCCTTGTCAAGGACAGAGGCCCCTTCCAGCAACTCTTCTCCAGATTGCAAGCAATGAGCTCAGCTCCTTTTCTCCAACCGGTAATGACTGGTGCATTGCTCAGCAAGTGCTTGGCGCCTGATAAATACTGACTGGCTCATAGCTCTCATTGGCTTTGTCCCACACCACAAATTCTCCATGGGGTATTTCTTGCCTAATTTGTTTTTTTATCCCAAATCCTTCTTCCTTATTGTTGAGCATCTACACGATCAGAAGACACAGAACTGTCAAGAGAGGAACTCTTGTTCTAACTAGAGTCTTGGGAATACAGAAAATGTCAGGCAATCTCTATGCACAGCACCCAAATCTCTAAATCAGGAAGCAGAAAACCAACCACTGTAGCCTGCTTGACCCTTGACCTCCATGCTTAATCCCCAAGTCTTGCTGATCTGACCTCCGGTTTTATATCAGTTAGGTCAGATTCTCTACATGCCTCATCTATGCTTCCCTCCTTCTCTTTCTTTCAATGCTAAGTCTACACAGTAGCCCAAATGCTGAATCTAAAGCTAAATAGCAGATATCAAAGCCCACAAAGGGTCCAGCTTTCCTGTCAAGCACAGAGCTGGGCATACTGGGCTGTATCCTCATGAGCTGGCTTTATTCAGAACATGTTTTCACTGGGAGGGCAAAGGGAGCTGAGGTTTCACACCAATGTCCAATCCTAACAGCACCTTACTCACCCAGGGAAGCTGAGAGAGCACATTCTAGACCTCAGTGTCACCATGCCATACCCCCTTAAGACTCTTCTCTCTACCCCTGCTCAGACCTTTGTTTTGCTTGAAAAGCCATCTAAGTGGCTTTCTAAAACTGCTCTCTTGGCCATCCCCAGCTCTCTCTTTACAACATTGTTCTAGTTTCTCCTTTGACAATTAGTGTGGGAGATCCTTCTGTCAATGTGTTGCTTTTATTGGTTAATGAATAAAGAAACTAGCTTTGCCTGATAGGGTAGAACAGAGCTAGGCAGGGAAAACTAAACTCAATGCTGGGAGAAGGAAGGCGGAGTGAAGAGAAGCCATGAAGCCCCGTCAGAGACAGATTCTAGTCAGAATCTTGCCGGTAAGCCACAGCCTTGTGGCAATACACAAATTAATAGAAATGGGTTAAATTAAGATGTAAGAGTTAGCCAATAAGAAGTTAGAGCTAATGGGCCAACAGTGATTTAATTAATACAGTTTCTCTGTGGTTATTTTGGGGCAGAGCAGCCAGGAACTAACAAGTGGCCTCATACTACAGACAAAGATGCCAACATACCTGGGCATAGAGTAACTTCCTAAGTTTTGGATATGACATAAATTTCTTTTTTCCATGTTGCCTGAAACAAAGTGTCCCTAAGGGGAAGTTTAGCAAATATTCGCTGATTGATCATATTTTCCAGACCTGGGATTTGGGAGGATTTCGTGTCTGTCAGGTCTGAGAAAGACTGGATCCACATTTCTGCCACAGGGATTTGGAACAAAAACCCTGTTCTAGTGCATGACAGGACAGAGAACCTTAGCATCCACACACATCTCTCTAAGTCCCCTAGGCTCTCTTCTGATGGCTCTTGGGCAGCCAACTTCTGCCCTTCCTTCTGGGGTCCTCTTGGCTTTTCTCCTTTCCCTCCCAGAAAGCTACCTGGTTCTTGTCCAGCTCACAGTTCTTGTACTCTTGCTCCCCCTGCTCCTGGAAGGTGACGATGACGAAACCCACGAAGATGTTCATCATGAAGAAGGCGATGATGATGATGTAGATGATGAAGAAGATGGAGATCTCCACACGGTAGTTGTAGATGGGGCCCTTGTCTTCCGTGTGGGAGTCGATGGAACGGTACAGCAGCCTAGAGGAGGAGACAGGCTCACAGAGCGAACTGGAGAAGCAGTGCCACCTCCATGAGATGATGGCACCACTGCTCCCAGGGATCCCTGCAATCAAAGGAAACAGCTCCAGGCTGAGGCCAGAGGGTCTGGGGCTCAAGTCCCATCTAGGAAGAGCAATGAATCTCTTTGGCACTGAGTCCACAACTGTCAAGTGGAAATGATAATTCCCTACTTTCCTATCTGACAGAGCAGCTGATATAATATATACACAGTGTTTTGAAACTGTCAAGAGCTGTTGAACTGTAACATTCATCACTGACACCAATTTCAAACACAGAAGTATTGGTAAATATTGAAACAGCTTTGCAAACTGGCATGGGCTAAAGGAGGTGAGGCCAAACAAAAAGTAAACCTGAGGAAAAAATATTCATTTAGATAAAATAAAACTAGCATGACCTTAGATTATTCACATCATCTACAGTAGTACACACACACACACACACACGCGCGCGCGCGCGCGCGTGCACGCGTACACCTGCCATACATTGCAGTCTGGGCTGTGGGGCCAGAATTATTTCTTTCTCTTCTATTGTAATTTCCCTGGCATATGGTTATTCTCCAAGTAGCGCTTATATATTGCCATATAACAACGGCAAATCCCATCCATGCACTGTTGGATGGGGACATAGGTATTTAAACCAAGACACAAAGGGTACTAGATGGGCCAGCCTGCTACCAGCCATGCCATGTGAGGACCAATGATCTGGTCCTGTAGGGAAACTATCACATCTGCAGAGGGACTGGGCCCCTGGCTTTTGTCTCTTTCTTACTCGACAGTGTCAGGGTAGATAAGGCTTTCCCCAAGGAGACTAGTACACAGTCTAATGGGACAGAGACCTCTTGGTAACCTTTACCTATGCCAGCGACACTGGTAAACTGGAGCTCTGGTGATCAAAGGTTTACACAGAGAAATTCTGTATTTGACTCAGAAATGCAATAAAGATAATGGCAGGGACTTCCAATCCTGTGACTCATACTGAGCTTGGGGAAAGAGTTAAAGGCATCCATCTTTGGTTGGGATTTCTAAGATGCTGCAGATGTATCGAGTGGTACAGCGCTTGGATGACATGTACAAGGTCCTCAGTGAAATCCTCTGCATCCCCATCTCCTGTAATACCTTCTATAAGAGATAGTTTCTGCTCTTGAGATAGAGTCTCACTGTGTAGTTTTGGCTGGCTTGGAACTCACTACATAGTCTAGGCTAGCCTCAAACTCAGAGATTCTGTCTCAGAGTTCTATCTGCCTCTGGCTCCCCAGTGCTGGGATTAAAGGTGTGCACCACTATGTCCAGCTAAAAGTCTATGTTTCTGTGGTGATCATGTTCTGTGAGAATTCTCGAAGCAATCTCACTGCCCGGGGACAACACAAGTATGACCTCTGGGTAAGAATTCAGAGAAAGTATAAGACTTTGGATAATACATAGATAGTCAGTGTCTAGACTCTAATGTTAGGGCTGTGAGCCTTGGTATTCATACTCACTCTGGCCACCCCTCAAAGGTGGAGACGGTGAAGAGGGCCATCATGGCTGCCAGAACATTGTCAAAGTCAAACTTGCTGTTCTCCCAGCTTCGAGGCTGGATAATCGGGTGGTCAACTTCTCCATCTTTGTATGTGATGTAGTTACCCCTGAGAAAGGGAGAGAAAGGTAATCACAGAATGTCCCATATCTCTACCATCAATAATTCCTGGCATGCTGGGTAGGATGCAACCACATTATCCCAGCCACCAGATGACTCAGTGGCTTGAACTTTGAGGAATAAAGTCACATGTCACAAAAGTGAGGTCAGATAATGAGAGGGTAAGAGGACAGGCTTCACTCCTCTCTAACCAAGCCACCAGCCTCCCCTGAGTTAACCAGCCCTGGCTCTGCAGCCTCTTAGCTTAAACTCACTTGCATTCTGCCTCCGTCTGTTTGGAGCTATCCGAGCAAGTATAGAGCTTGCCCTAGGAGAGAAGAACGAAGTGATTAGACAGGCTCTGCAAGGGATGGGTCTGCCAGAAGATAATCAGTGAGCTTCAGGGATAACGGGCTAAAGATGAACAGAGTTCAGATGCAGCGGACGTGGTTCACGTCAGAGCCCAGAGTGCACTCAAATTCAAAAGCAGGGTGCACCAGTCTTTGAAGACTGCTCTCTAGGAAGGCCTTGAGAGGAAGAAAGAAGGGGATCTGGGATTGAAGGGAGTTCATGGGAGGAAGTCAGTGGAAATTTATATAGTGCGGGGTGAGGGACAGAGAGAGCGCTTCAGATGAGAGGCTAGCAGAAAAGAAGAGACCAGCCAGGCCTCTGGCCTCGGGCTGGGTGGTGTAGGGGAAGGGTGGCATAACAGAGAACACAGAGGCCTATAGCGGGGAGAGGCAGAGCCGGTTTCCCTCTACTCTCTTGGTCTAAAAACCTCAAGTAGATTGTGGTGAGAGGTCACGGTGCCTCAGGTCTGAATGACAGGTTGTTGTCTGAGGTCACACTGCCACAGTGTGACAGGCTGTAGTTTCAGGTCGTACTGTTCTGCACACCTGACCTAGACTGATGTCCCCTCTTGCATCTTTGGCTCCTTTTCCTGGAATGCTGTTGAGAGGGGAAGGAGGCGGGACTTTACCTTGAAGAGCTGAACCCCAATGCAGGCAAACATGAACTGCAGCAGAGTGGTGACAATTACAATGTTCCCAATGGTCCGGATGGCCACAAACACACACTGGACCACGTGCTGTAATGGGAAGAAGAATGGGAACGGGATAAGGTTTCAGCCTAAGCAGGTTTGAGCCAGTCCCAGGGCCCCTCCATGCAGGCAGTGCGGGTGCAGGCAGATCTTATGCTCCACTGAGTGGGAGAAAGCAGGCCAGGCAACCTTTCCAGAGTCATGATGATGGAACTCAGAATGCGAAGGGCTCCTTGGACTCTGGGAAATGACAGGGACATAAGCCCTTCCAAACTCCTGTCTGAGTGGTGAAAATACCAAACAATGCTAACTCAAAAATGGCTTCTCCCTTGCCTTCACCCTACTTTTGAATCAATTAGATTACCCTCATGTAGAGTAAGTCTTGTAATTACTCTAGAGCCAGTCCTGTAACTGCCCCGTAGATGCCTTCTAGGAACCAGTTACTAACTACCCACATAAATCCTAGTCCCTGACCAAGAGGGACAACACCTTCCTTAGTGTTCTGGCCTTTCTCTGTCTATAAAGAATAAATAATTTTTTTTTGTTTTTCTGTCTTTGTGGAAATCTTGGCACTCTAATCTTGACCGCGATTTCCACCTAAACACTGTGGTAGAATAAAAAGGAGAACCTTCTTTTATTTCCTTGTTCCTCTTTCACTGTGGGGCCTATAGTAATTGGCTGAATCCACCGGCAACTGAAGAGCTCTGGCTGGGCCTAATCTTCAGGGATATCCAAAGGCCTACAGGGTAGGTGACTCCAGATGGCCAGCATCAATCCTTTTGTCTCCTTGTAGAAGGCCTTATTCCACACTTGCAGCTGATGGACCCTAACTAAAGCTATTCTTTGGTGGATCACTAAGGCAGTAAGGAAAAGGATGGTCCGCTATAGCCTGGAAAGGGTAGGAGCTGCTTCTTCTTTCTGGGAATCTCATGGGACCCCCCCTTTCTAATCTCCCCCTTGCTTCTCTTTTTCCATACGTTGAATACTACCAGACCTCAACAAACCTCCTAGCTGCTGGTGATCCTCTTTCAGGAATATTGTGAGTTAAAAGGGGAATTTTAGGAGCCGACTCTGACTCTGTTGGTACGAGAGAAAAGACTTCACTGTTTCAGATGGGAAGCTCCTTTTCATCTCTCACTTGGTGTGCAAGGTCCACCACTCCTTCATCTTGTTAGAGACAGCTTTGAGAGTGTCTTCAGGGAAGACGCTGATGGGGTAGGGACACCCCCTCTGTTCTCCTTTTACCAGTCAAGGTTGACCCCTCTCCTTGGGGTGTTGGGGAGGTGCCCCCTTCATTTGCCTTATCCTGGCTTTTTACTCCTCATGACTGTTTTTCTCTTCCCTGTATGTGATGGTTATTGCTAATTATCACTTGACAGGATCTGGGATCACCTAGGAGACATCCTCCAGGCAACTTACGAGGGATCATTTAGCTTCTGGGCTGCCTGTGAGAGGTTATGCTGATTAGGTTAACTGAGGCGGGAAACCCTAGATGAAAATTTCGGCAGCACCATTGCCTGGCCTTGGGTCCTGGTTAGAAGAAAGGAGAAGGCCAGCTGAACACATGCTTCACTCTCTGATTGCCTACTGTCATGTGACCAGTGGCTTCGGGCTCCTGCTGCATGATTTTATACCATTATGTACTGTATCCTTGAACTTGAACTGAAGTAAATCATTTTCCCCTTGATCTACTTTAGTTAGAGTATTTGTTTTTATCACAGTAATAGGAAAAGAAGCTAAGACACCATAGGGGTTACCATGGGGAATGCCCAACTGATCTCCTTTGGGCTGTCAACTCTTCTTCAGAGTACAAGAACACAGAACATGTGGCTAAAATGTTTACATCTGTGCCTGTGGTTTTCTTTCCTGGACAGAATTTCTGATCTGAGAAATCTACAGGAAGCCAGACTTTCAGTTTCCTCAAGATTTCCCCAGAATTTCCCTTCTCTAATAGCTGGTAGTCAAATCCCGATTTTCTGACTCCTCCCTGGGGCTGTTATATCCACTCCTGGACCATAACTTCTGCCCATTTAACGGCCCATGATGACTTCTCTCTACTTGCAACCCAGCCATGCCTGCAGTCTCAGCCCTGCTCTGGTTTCCTCCCGAGCCCTTTTACTTGCCTAGCTTTCTTCCTCTCTGATACAAAGCAGAGTTTTTTCTCAATGCTCAGGCTCACTGCCCAAATGAACTCTCTTACACACTGGCTTGAGAACGTCATACGGAAAAAATTCAATAAACAAAATTATCCCCTCTCGTTTGAACATCTCTGACGAACACTAACTGCCTTACCCCATCCACCTAATACAGACATCACTGTTGTTTGCCTTCACTGGGCCCTTCTCAATGTTTAAGTGAAGCTCTGTATCTTTGAGATATAAATTTCCTACCTATTTGCTACTAAAAAGCATATCTGATTATGTTGTGTCTGTTCATGGCAATTATTTTTATGCGATTGGCTTTTATGTGTCATTTTGTGTCCCAAGAAAAATTGAACAACAAAATTGGTGGCTATTTATTTATCTTTCAAGAAGTTAGCAAGTGCTATTCTTGGTATATGCTTTGTTTTAAGATTCATACATATGCACATAAATATAAACACTTTAAAGACTATTTTTAACTGCTACAAACACTTGAAAAACAGATTTTCAAGGTCCTTATCTAGCCAAGCCTAGGTAAGAGACAACACTAAAACTATGATAAACAAAACTGTCATTTAAAGAACCGATTAACCTACTGAGAGGTAGACAATGACATCTTAAGATTTACAGATAATCCTAACTTGTTTCCTTAAAACATAAAACACATTTTTTTCCTTTGCATTCTATTTAGAGTAATAACTTACTATGCCTTCCGGTTTAAAGAAGGAGAAAATATAAAAAAGGAGAAAATATTTTAAATAAAACATTGGCTAAACTATTAAAACCTTTACTATAAAGGTAAACAAATTGACCCAAAAGTAAAGGTGATAAAAAGGATAGAGACACAATGTCTCATTTTAATGCTGCCTTCTGGTTGCCATGTAGACCTAAATGACAAGCCACTGCAGTGATGGCATATGTCTTTAACCCCAGCACTCAGGAGGCAGAGGCAGGCAGATCTCTTGAGTTTGGGCCATCCTGGTTTATAAAGTGAGTTCCAGGACAGCCAAGGCTACACAAAGAAATCCTGTCTCAAAAAAAAACTTTAAGGCTTAAATCTTAAAACAAATAATGTAAATTTGTTGAAAATGTCTCCAGAACTGTTCACATTTTTGTGTTTCAACTTCCTGTGTTTTCTTTTAAATTTTCATATAAATTGAGGCATATTCAAATACACTGGTCTAAATACCACATAGGTGGGTTATAGCAAAGTGGGAAAATCTCTGTCATAGGCCTTTGATGTCACCTGATGGCATTCTTGGCCCAGGGTTGGTGAAAGTTTGGGATCTGTTGCTGTTTTCCAAAAGGATTTACCTAATAATAAGCATGCGTTAGATGACACCCAAAGACATGGAGAGCCTAGCAGTGTTGCTATCTCTGTAGAGGAAAAAAGTGAAGGATGGCTTTGTTTTTGGTTGGCTGATTATCCCAAGGACGTTCACGTCACTATTTGCACCAGTGGACTAATCCTGCCAGGACAGTCATCATTTTACCGCATAGGGTTCACAGCTTGGAAAGATGGATGATTGCTTCTCTCCTCTGGCAGCATGCACAGCACTTTCCAGCACCAGAAAAGCTAGCCAGGGATAAAGCTTCCAGGTCAGTCTGATTTCCTCATGTTCCATGACTCAAGTACGTGGTACTGTCAACAGTAGGGTCTTACTGTCAAGTTCTGGAGGGTAACTAAGAATAATGGCAATAGCCTATAATGTTTGGGGATTTATGGGACCCAACTTGTCAACAAGTCCAAAAGCGGTAACCCATTCCTGGTTCTAGATTCTTCATTTGTGACCCTGTGGTGTCTAAAAGGAGCATTGTTCCTGCCCTGTTATAGGGTAACTCCACTTAAACCGTTTCCATATGTGTATATTATATATTTAGAATCTTCTATAGTAGTAGGTTTCCATATAACTTTTTAAAAAGGCCTTAAGTGTTAGTTCTCCCTTCCCCATAATCCCTCCTCAACCCTGCCAATGCCCCTACCCCATTTAATCATTCCTTTCCTATAACACATTCTTCCAAGGCTCAGGGATGAGCCTAGAAGAGGGGACAGAAGACCGTAAGAGTGAGAGACAGTGGATGATGCAAGGAGTCTCATAGACACACAGGGCACTTGCACATATCAACTCCCAGCAGTTGTGACACATGTCCAAGACCTGCAAAAGTTCAATCCAGAAAAACTCCAGCATGGAGGAGAGAGATTGGCACAAGGCCCTCCCTCTAGCTGAGGAGCTATTGGTGACTGGTAGTTGTTGGGAGGAGAGTCCATTTCCCTTAAGGGCATGACTCCTGTAAATCAACCATAATCCAGAGGATGGTCTCACATCCAAGAGTATTTGGGTAGCACAAATTAGACTCGATGGATTAAAAAAAAAAAGAACATGAAGTTGGGTGAGCAGGTAGGTGGGGGTGGATCTAGGCAAAATAAGAGTAGCAGGGATGAGTAGGATCAAAATATATTGCATGAGATTCTCAAAGAATTAATAAAATATTATTAAAATACTTTCAATATTGTAAAGCATAAAAATTAAAAAAAGAGATGACACTGGTATGACTAAACTGGCTATAAAGAAAGGTTATTAAAAAATACCTTGAGATAAAACTGATGCTTAAATAGAATAAAAAAAGAAAAGGCCCAGAGAACTAGGGTATTCTATTTTATGCTTTTATCAAGTAAACCATTTGAAACTTAGTGATTAGATTTCATATGAATGTTAAAATACTAAGACTGTGTGTTTACCAATGGGGTAAAGCCTTCTTTAGCTAGATGGCCACCATCTTCATAGTAGGAGAAATGCTATTAAAAAGAATTACTTGAAAAAAAATTATTCCTACTTGGGGACATGCCTTTCAAATCACTTAACAATTGCAAAACTTATTTTAGTAGACAATATTTTAAACTATTTTAAAACTTTGATCTATTATACAAAATTCTATCTGCCTGCCTGTGATCTTCAGTCTTTTAGCTTGGTGGGTAAGTAACCATATTACACCAGCTGTTCAAAACTAAAGCGTTTGCTTCCTTAGCCTATAGCATTCTTGTTGGCTCTCTGAAATCTAAAATCTACTTACCCTCTTCGAAAACATTTATTATCCCTTTATAAAATAATTATTGGGTGTCCCATTAAATTAAGTTAACCAATGAACCATCTTTTTTGTCCAATTTGACCCAAGCTAGACTTATCTGGAAAGGGAAACCTCAACTGAGAAAATGTTTCCATCAGACTGTTTATAATGTGGGACTAATGATTCGTGTGGGAAGGCCCAGTCCACTGGGTGCAGCGCCTCTTGCAGACAGTCCTGAGGTATATAAGAAAGCAGACTGAGCAAGTCATAAAGAGCAAGCCAATAAGCAGCACTCCTTTATAGCTTCTGCTTCCATTCCTGCCTTCTTGTTCCTGCCCTGACTTCCCTTTATGATGGACTACAACCCTAAGCTAAACAAATAAACAAACAAACAAGCAAACAAACAAACAAACACCAACCCCCCCCCCCCCCAAGAAAAACAACTCCAAAAAAACCAACTTGTTTTTGGTCATCATGATAGATAATCTTGGCTGTCAACTAGACTATACCTTGAGTCAATGAAAACCTAAGTAATCTGGGCATGCCTATGAAGGATTTTCTTGATTAGATCATTTAAGGTGGGAAGATGTCCCTAAATCTGGGCCACACTTTCTGGTGGCAGCCTACATTAAAGTACGAGGAAAAGGAAACTTGCACTGTTTGCTGCTTGCGCCCTCTCCCATCGGCAAGCACCTCTATCCTGTTGCTGAGGCATTCCTTTGTTCATGATAGAACCTACTTCTTTGGGATTCCAATGTATAATGAAGAACAACAGCCCTCTAGGTCTTCCCTGGGGCTCCAGCATGAGACAGGGACTGCTGAGACATTTCAGTCTCCGTGACTGAACAACTACAGAATTCTTGGCCTTTACACTGTAAAGACAGCTACTGTTGGATGACTTGGACCACAGCCCATAAGCCACTCGAATAAATTATATATATATATATATATATATATATATATATATATATATATATTCATATCATAGCAATAGGAACCTAAGTAGGACATTTTTTTTTTAAACCAGGTTCATGGGCTATTGCTGTGACGACCTATCCATGTTGCTTTCATGAGGATTGCAGAAGGACTTTGAAACTTTGTACTGGAAAAACCATTTAGTGCTCATAGCTTTACTGGGATGCTAAAGGAGCTTGGATGACAGGGATGCTGAAAGAGATGCAGATGATGGAGAGGCCTGGCCTGTGATGTTTCAAAGGGATGTTTGAGTGATACTTTGAATCAAGAATCTGGAGCTCTGGTCAGCTGGGACTGAAGAATCGGCTGTGATTAACAGGAGGCCAGCACCATTAAAGAGAAACCTCTGTTTTGATGGGACAGTGGATGCTGGTTATTGGGAACAGAGAAATTAGTGCTGATCAAGAAGAGACTGGGATCACAGAAGTGAGCCTTTTGGGAGTATTTTCTCAGGAGCAGCAGACAGAAGTTGTGCTCCAAAGAGGGCCAAGGCTATATCTCAGGTTGACAGCTGGAGGTATTACTGGTTTCAAAGGCATGATGAAGTCATGGAGAGTAGCTGAGGCCTGGCACTGGGTAAAAGGGCTGGAGCCCCTGAAGAGAGTTCTGGGGAGGCTGTTGGTGAAGGTGTAGCTTTAGTTGCCATGGAGACCCCAGAATATTGGAGACAGCAGTACCACAGGGTGGGTGACTGCCAAGGACCAGCCTAAGCCTATGAGATGAGCTGGAGAAGGGAAGCTGTCCAGGCATGTTGGAGTTCAGAAGACCATGAGTGAGGCCCAGAGGCTAAGTACTGCACATTCAACACTGCTTACTTTTGGTTTTGCTTTTATTTGACTGTGACTGCGCCCTGGTTCTTTCCTCTTGGAACAAGAAAGTATTTAACTTAGTTTGAACATAATAGGAGCCCACAGTTAAAAGGTGAAACTCTTATAAGGAAACACTGGATTTTTAAAAAGACCGAACTTTCAAGTGCTGAAAAATTTAAAGACCATGGGACTTAAAAAGTTATATCGCATTTATATTATGGTATTAATATTAGCATGACATCTTGGGGATAAACGAGAAAGGAAACTTCATGGTTTAACAGCAATATGTTTGTGTGTCAAATATTAACAAGAGGACCATTTTCCTGGCTGGTTTGTCAGCCTGACACAAACTAGAGTTATCTGGGAGCAGGAACCTCAGTTGAGAAAATGCTTCAGTCAGATTTCTGTAGGCAAGTCTATGGGACATTTTCTTGATTAATGACTGATGTGGAAGGGCACAGTCCATTGGGGGTGGTGCCACCCCTAAATGGGTAGAAAGCAGGTTGCGCAAGCCATGAAGAGCAAGTCAGTAGGCATCACTCCTCCATGGCTTCTGCTTCAGTTCCTGCCTTAAGTTCCTACCCTGGCTTCTCTTCATGATGGGCAATGATTGTAAGCTGAAATAATCTCTTTCTTCCTCAGCTTGCCTTTGGTCATGGTGTTCAACACAGCAAAGGAAACCCAACTATCATCTTTGTTAAAGATAGACATAAACTGTAAAGAAAATGAATTTACAAAATTTGCAGAAAAATGGATGGATCTGGAAAGTATTATATTAAATGAGGTAACCCCAACTCAGAAGGACAAAAATTGTACGTTTTCTCTCATATGATGGTTGTTAGCTTCAAATAATGTGTTTTGTGTATCTATCCTGGAGTAGATATGGAAGTCTGGGAACTAGCAGTGGGCTAGTGGATGTGGGATACACTCACGACAAGGGGACAGGTTACAGAAACAAGGTAGAGAAGATGGAAAAGTTTAAGCAGGTCCTGTAGTGGTGGGGCTGAAGGAAAAGGGGTGGGGAAAGGATTAAGCAAAATGAAGTGTGCATGAAGAAGACACGTGGGAACTATGACCTTGAAAGCAAAGCAAACATTATAATAAAATGGGAGAGTAGAACACGTATGAAAAGGGGGGGTTGTGGATCCTGAGAGCTAAAGTTTTACATGGAGATGGGAGAAAGGGGGTTGGGAAAATCAGAGGTGGTGAATGGGCTAAACAAAATTTAGGCTTCATGAAGAAGTCTTATGAAATGACACCAGTTTTATCAAAAGAGTTAAGAATTCCAGCATGGAGGCAGAGGGGCTCTTGATACCTGACCCTAGCTGAGGAGCTAATGGCACTCTGAGGGACAGGATGGAGAGTCACTGGCCATTGGCAGATTGCCAGTGCCCCAGTTGATAACCTTCCCCCAATGCACATATGCACAACACCAACTGGACTGAATTTGTGAGTTGTTTAAGAGTAGAAGTTGGGAGGAAGACAGGAGATGGTAGGGGGAAGTGTGTGGGGGCAGGAGAGAAAGGGGGAGAGATAAGATTGTGATACATTGTATATGCATACACACACACATAAACTTTTCAACTGGTACCACACGAAAACATGGTGTTTGTAGACGAGTGGATAATGAAAATGTGGTACGTATAAACAGTGGAATTATTTTTTCAACATAAAGAAAAGTTAATGAAATTTGTTGGAAAATGTATGGAATCGGAGAACTGTATTATGTAAGGTGATCTAGGCACAGAAAGACAATACCTACAAGTTCTCTCATCCATACCCCGGCTTCTAATTAAGTGCGTGTATTTAGGTGGGAGCAAATGAGGGCAATTTCCAGGAAACAAGAAAGGGGGCAATGAGATGGAAAAAGAGGCTTCAAGGAAGGGGGATAGGAGAACACGCGGCATACGAAAGTGGAAGAGGGAATCCTGAGGGTGGAGGGGTACAGCAGGGGAGGGGGCAGGTGTGAAGGGGACAAGGGAAAAGAGGGGAGATGATTAGAGCGACGGTGAGAACTCCATGAGGAGAAAACCTGTTATACTGCAACCCAATTAAAAAAAAAAAAGGAATGAGTAACTAATAACAAAAACATGATATTTGGAGCACCAAGTTAGGATCATTTATATTTGGCACCAAAATAAACTACCTCGTATCCTCTTTAAGGGAAAATCTGTGGGTTGTGTTTGTTTATTTGTTTGCCTTGACAAGGGTTTGGAAGATCAAACAATATGTTAGTTAACTTAAAAATGGCTTCTCCCTTGTCTTAGTTCTACCTATCTGAATGTTAACCTAAGTGGGCGAGTATTGTGTGTGCCTTGTGGCATCTGTCGGCTGAGCTGGGTAAGAAACAAATGAGGGAAATTCAATTGCTCTGGAAGCCACTCCCTGGAGCCAACCCTGTAACCCCGTGGATGCCTCCTAGGAAGCAGCTAGGAGAACCATCGATACTTCATGAATTCTAGATCCTGGCAAGGGATGGCCAACAACTTCCTAGTGTTCTGGCCCCTCTCTGTCCATTTCAAGTCAGTAAACTTCTCTGCTTATGCTATCTTGATGCAAATTAACATTCCTGGGGTGCCAGCTTCAGTGACTACCTTGCCAAGAACCAGGTACACAGAGACTGACTTATCGTGTGTGTGTGTGTGTGTGTGTGTGTGTGTGTGTGGGCAACCCTTTGAAACACTTAGCTTTAGAGAGTGACTCTACCACAGGTGACACTCATTCACCTGTCCTGTAGCCTGTCCGTCACCTCAGCTTCCACCAGTCAGAGGGAGAGATAATGTTTACTGCATTGATGCTGTCCGCCCAGACCCTCTTACTTTACCTTTAGCCCCTTGGCCCTGTTGATGGCCCTCAAGGGTCTGAGGACCCGCAGCACTCGTAAAATCTTCACAACGTTGATTGCACTGGACCTGGGAGAGAAGCAGGGTGGGTGGTTAGTTCCCCTGCCTGGGCTACAGCGAAGAATGGTGTGTGTTTGGATGCTGTTCTGAGCGGTTGCTCTTAGACAGACAATAAAGGAGGAAAAAAAGGAAAAAGGAAGGAAGGAAGGTAGGAAGGGAGGAAAGAAGGAAGGAAGGAAGGAAGGAAGGAAGGAAGGAAGGAAGGAAGGAAGGAAGGAAGGAAGGAAGGAAGAAAGACTCTGTCTTGGGGACTGAGAACTTCTATCACTCAGTGCTAAGAACCTGGGACCTCTTTGTTCCCCTGGGACCCTTGTGACCCTGGCAGTAAAGGCACAGCAGCAGTGGGGACACCACTCAGGGTGAGGGCTCGCCTGGCATGCTTGGGGCCTTCTTTTGATCTCCAGCCCTGGTGTAGGGAGGGCTGGGGCACAAAAACCAAGTCACTAGCAAATTAATATGTAACTTAAGAGATGTCTACAGTGTCAAAAGTGACAACGAAAGCCAGCCAGATGTGCATCAGTCCCCATGCTGTAACCAGCCAGCTGCACGCAGGACACATTTCTTAATTTTCTGTGCCCTGGTTTTTCATCTGGAAAATGGGGCAGTAATTAGCTCAAAGGATTGTTTCAGGGACTGAAGGGGAATTTATGGACATTAGGTAGAAGGGACTTGGCACAGTATAAATGCAACAAATAAAATGGCAGTTTTCACTATCTTGCCTGCTGAAGACATCACCATAGTGCATACCAAATGCACATTGATGGTGAAACTTCAGGCTTTGTGGTTGGAGGTGGTAGGCACGGGAAAGTAATTCTGGAATATTTCCAAATACAATGCCTGGGCCATTGCCCACTACTGTATATAAACTCTACCACAGTTCAGGACATGCTCAGACTTCCAGGAGGCAGTGGTGTGCCAGGAAAAATGTTCAAAGAAGAAGTGGTGTCCCAAGAACCATGGAATGCTAAGGTCACACCAGCGTATCTGGGTGCTTTGGATTATGGCTACTTCCTGATGGGAAGCGGTGACAGGTATCTCCATAAGCCCTTCATCGAGATGGCTAGATGGCTTCCATCTGTCCAACCCAAGTAGAAGTCATTAACCACACTCAGTGGTTGAGCAGCCTCTGAAGTGACCTCTGACCTGAGGTGCTGTCTAATGAAGGCATCTGCTCCAGCATGTGACAAGAGGATTCAAACTTGACTGGGAACCAACCAACCAACCAACCAAACAACCAACCAACCAACCAACCAACCAACCAACCAACCAACCAAACAACCAACCAACCAACCAACCAAACAACCAACCAACCAACCAACCAAACAAACAAACAACCAAAAAAACAACCAAACAACCAACCAACCAACCAAACAACCAACCAACCAACCAACCAACCAACCAACCAACCAACCAAACAACCAACCAACCAACCAAACAACAACAACAACAAAACCAGGGTCTGATGTGTTAGCAAGTGCTGATCTTATTCTTCCAATGTCAAGAGAGAGCTAGTACAAAAATGCAGTTTCTCTGGTCCATGGATCTTTACTTCAAAAGCCACAAAGGCCATTTCTCTCTGTCACTGTTCCCCCAGCATTTGGGAGGCAGGAGGTTAGGATTGCATCACAATGGAAAAAAATTAAGGGCAGATTCGAAAACAAAACAAAACAAAATATCGAAATAACCAAGAGGAATTGTTGGTTCAATGTGAAATAGTGACCTTGGTAGTGTTGAGGTGGGACTCTAGATGTTTAGGCTCCGAAAGAGAAATTTTAGGTAACATAATTGATGACCAAAGAAAAAGGTCTCATTTCTATGGCCCCCATATCACCATAGAAGCTAACCATGAGTCAACCTTGGAAGGGAGACCCAAGATGCCTGGGATACAAGCCTTGGTAACGGGTATAACCTTGGCTTAGTCTCTGAATGTCTTGAACACCAAAATTTATAAAAGCATTTCCTTGCCTACCTCATAGGTAGTGTGTGTGTACCTCTGTGTGTGTGTATGCACCATGGAAAAAGGCATTCTTTTTAACTTCCCCAGAAGGTTCCTCTGTGCAGCTAGAGGTTGAGAATCAGTGCTAACCACCCTCCTCCTTCTTAATCTCTATCTTCCCCATCCCCATTGTAGAACAGAAGTGCATACCCCCACCATGTGTAGGTGTGTACATGGGAATCAGGGGAAAAGGCTGGGCTAGGCCAGGGTGGGTCACAGCAATGGCCGGTTTGTGCAGCTCTAGGGCAGCCTCAGGCCTTAGGCACAGTGAATGAGGCTTGAGAGAGGAAGGTACCACAGATACCTGTTTGTTTGTAATGGGGCCTGAACCTGCCATGACAAAAATACTGACATTTAAACAAATTCTTGTGGATTAATGTACCTCAAGTGTCAGACCATGAAAGACACAGATATAAGAAATTAAGTAGGACCTGGTGGTGCAGGTCTATAATCCTCTCTACTCAGGAGCTAAAGTAGGAAGTCGTAAGTTCAAGGTCAGCCTGGGCAACTTAGTGGGATCTATGTCAAATAAAAACTAAAAGAGTTTGGAGCACTTGTCTAACAAGATAGGTCCTGTGTTCAGTCCCAAGTACCACGAGGAAAGGATGGGGAAGAGGAGGAGGAGAGGGAGGAGGGGGGAGGAGAAAGACACAAAAACAAACACTGGGTACTACTTTAGGCTCCACCCCATTCCAATCCTAGTCACACTGTCAGAGTCCTGCAAGAAGGCCCTCCAGGGCTTGACTGACTTCTCTGACACCCACTCCTAGATGCTTGCCCCCATCTTGGGTTGAGGGACTCACTGGATGCCAAAGGAGATGAGGGACACGCTAACCACCAGCAGGTCCAAGATATTGAAGTAGTTTCGGCAGAAAGAGCCCTTGTGCAGGAAAGCCCCGTAAGCGGTCATCTGCAGGGAGGAGAGAACACGAGTGAGTGACCCACCCAGGCTTCAGAGACGTTTAGACACCGGGCTTCCTGCCTACAGCATCAGCATCCCCAGGGAAGAGCCCAAGCACTGCACAGGGATAGCAGGGAGGACCAAAGGTGACACAGTGCCAAGAAACTCCTCCGCCATTCCTTCAGCTACCAAAGGACACCTCCCCGCCAGCTCGGGACATTAAGTAGCTCTGACAAGTGTCAGATTCTTCAACCCCAAACCTCAGATCGGCACCATGACACTCTGCTAAAATTCCACTGTCCTTCATCCCCAGGCCAACATAGCTGCACCCTGCAGGGTCCTTTGCTACTTCTGCATAGGTTATGTTCCCCCTGTGTGCATGGCTTCTAACTTCCTTTCTCCATCTCACCCTCAGGGCCAGCCAAGACACAAGGCATCAATGGAAGAATGAGACATGCCCAGATGGACGTCCGACCATCCTGATTTGTCCAGGACTTAATTGGATTTACCATTAAAAAAAAAATCCCATACCCCAGAAAATCTCTGTCGGTACCAATAACCATAGTTAGCCTTTCTCTACATGCTGGTCTCAGCAATGCTTAGGGTCTCTGTCAAATGTAGAGGCTCGATGGGGTCTTTTAAAGAGTAGGAGCTACGTTCAGAGGGCCAAGGTGGAACAGTGGGGTCAAATACAGCCCCTGAAGCTAGATGACCTGGATTCAAAGTCCAGCTCTATTATATTTCATACGTCTCATGCAAAAAAAATGAACGTTTTTGTGACTCATTTTCTTCATCTGCAACATTAGGATAATGGTAACACTTGTCCCATGGGTTGTGAGCATCAGTGGAGTGGTCACACATGAAGCACTTAGGACATGTTTCTGCACATGACAAGCTCCATAGGTGTGTTCGCTTTCACTATGGCTTGGGTTTGAAATCTATATTCCTCCTATACAACAGAAGCTGTGCCCTTATCTATAAAGTGTGAGTGATATTTCATGTTTTTGCACGGGTCAGACAGCAAAGAACGTTCTCTGAAAATGTTCAAAACAAGAGCATGTCAGGTGATGATTATTGTTTTAGGATCTGATACACATTGTTCCCTGTGCTTGTAAGAAACTGCACTCTGGACACTCACACTTTGCTGACTGCAGTGAAGGCTCACAGAGACCCAGGAGGAGCCTAAATAAAGCTACTGGTCACGGAGCATCTGCCCAAGAAAAAAATGTGGAACTGACGGTTGAGAGACCAAGAACGAACAGTTTCCTGGTCATCTGGAGTCCAGTTTTTCTCTTTGGAATCAGAGCATGTCTAGGGAGGTACACCCAAAGACCAATACATGGGGAAATTGGCAAAAATAGCTCTTGCGACCTAATTCTTGCCATTTATCTCCTACAGCGGGAGATCACAGGGGACTTGGGAATCTGTGCTCGGCAGCAGTTTTTAGAAGTGGGGAGATTACATAAAAGATTCTGGGGTAATATGGCTACAGATCCCTCCCAAAGATTACAATCTGGAGGGCTCACTGTCCTACGGTTCTGTGAAGACCTGGACCCCAGACAGTAGAGTTAAGTGACTGTCACAGTTCATATTCATCAGAAAGTCCTGGACAGGGACAATGTGGCTCACAACACAACTTCTGTCTCTTGACTTTGGGCATGTTTTGTCATGGATGCTAGAATTAGAGCAGCCCTTTAGAATGCATGAGGATGTTGGGTGGGAGCAATGGACATGTGCCCAGGTGAGACCAGAGTAAGAGTGGGGTGAGAATGGGGAAGTAGATACTCGGAAGAGAGAACATTCATTTGAAGTCTACGTGCATTCATGGCACCAGAAAAAGCCAGGACAAGTGACCTTCTTCTACCCTGTGCCACTAGATTGTCACCCGCCTGGTCCCTACTTCCTGAAGCTATTTCCCAAGGAAGGCCTGGGATTAGGCATCTACGCTCTGAGAAAGGGATGGAGTGAGAAAGAAGCTTCCACGTTCTTTGAGCTGGAGGTGAAGTTTTCTCCTCGCACCCAACCCAGACAATCACCTTTCTCCAGGTAACCTCTAGGGACAAGCCACCCTGTCACTTATGCCACTTCCTTGGCTGGTTCTTATTTTACTTTCGTTCTCCTCGACAGAACAGGCTAACTAGTATGCTCCTACCTGTCCTGTCCTTTCAAAGACAAATGGCTCTTCAACAATCCTTTGGAGCAAATGATGCTCTGGGTACCATCACAATCAGTGTCTTGGCATGATACAGGACCTCCCAGCTGGGCAGACAAACCCAGGCGCGGGAGGTATGGGAAGTGGAGTGGGAATGCGGGAGGAGTATTCGGAAGCACAGTGAGCGGAAAAGAGACTGGAAGCCAAAGGAAGAAGTGGGGGGAAGGGCTTGCCATGGCAATGCTTGCAGAAACTCTCATCTCCGCTTGCATGGCAATCTTAAGGAGAAAGCACCATTGAAATCCTCAAGTGAAGCTCGGCCTGGGGTCCTGGGAACTGGGCCTCAGAGATTTTCTTGTCCTGGGAAAGCTCTTCCAGGACCCGTATGCGACCTTGAGTCTAGGGTGCAGCAGCAAAGCAGAAAGGAGGAATCGAGATGTAGGCTCTAGGCACCTACTTCCAGGAACCTGTCCCCCATCTAACATCTCTGAGCAGGAAAGAAAAATCTGAGCCACACAGTTGGTGAGCAAAGGAAGCTAAGGGTCAGGACCACTGAGCCTCTGAGGTATAAGGACATCCTGGGAGACACAGAATCTGCCCAACTCAAGTCATATCTGGATGGCATAGAAATGTCAAGCCCTCTAAAAGGCTGGGTGCAATCTGAGGGTTTCATCAGGAAAAGAGAGGTCTGGAGCTGGTACTGGTGCACACTCAGAGTGGACAGAGGCTTGTATCCACCCCAAGGATGAGCTGAAGAGAGGCCTGAGCTTTTTTGGGAGAGGGCGTCCCAGGCAAGCGTCCCAGGAAGATGCTTAAGCTGAAGCCTGTGACCAGAGACTAGGACTCCTGTTTGTTCTGCTCAAGGGTAAAATCTCCCTCTTGCTCAGAGAGAAGCCAATATCACCCGAGGTCCTGCAGCCTAGGTAGACTACCAAGGCCATGCATTGATTTACAGGTGCAGACATATTTGTAACAACCTGTAAAAACCTCTCTCATCTGAGCTGCAGCTTACTGGGGGTTAGAGAAGCAGGTCATACGGGGTTAGAAACAACCTCTAGTTGTCTGCTGTATGTCTCAGTTGTGATGCTGGCTCCCAGTCCTGTTTCAGGCTCACCATTACTAACCATTATATGGCCCAACTAATGTTTGCCTTGATACTGAGAAAGGTATTGATGATAAGCCTCCAACCACAGGAGCCAAAGTGACTCCTTCATGCTCCAGAGGGTTTGCCTTCCTAGAGCTTGTTTGGCATTTCCTCTACGCAGGAGGAGGGAGAGAGAATTTCAAGTAGGGCTCAGCCACTGACTGATTCTAGAAGGTACATGCGAATGTGGGTTCTGAGCACCCCCGACAGCCACCGTGCTCAGCCAGTGACGGGCTAGCATCCACATGGTGACACAGCCAGCGCGTGACTTTTCGAGGCCTAGAACTGCGGCTGAGTGAGTGGATGGGAGTGGTGTGGTAGGGTGGGTTCCTCCTGGCAGCTGAGCTGAGGCGAAGTGAGAGCATGAAGTGAGGACACAAGAGTCAGAGAGTGAAGGAAACGGAAGAGTCACCAGACAGAGCAGAGACACAGAGAGACGGAGACACATGGCTCAGGGGCATTACCTTAAGGATAATTTCTAATGTAAAGATACTAGTGAAGACATAGTCTGCATTGCCTAGGATCTGAAAAATAAGCAGAATTGGATTAGTGGCTCTGAGAGTGCACCCAACACCAACAGGAGCATGTGTTAGCAACAAGACAGACAGCAGCAGAGAGCTGGGACTGGCAGAGAGAGGAAGGAAGAGAGAGGGAGATGGGGCTTTACCTTCAGAGCAATTTCAATGGTGAAAATGGTAGTGAAAACAATGTCAAAATAAAACAGAATCTGCAAAACAAAAACAAATAGGATGGGGGGGGTGGGCAGGACACAAGCAGGAAAGGGGCGAGGTCAGTGGATGTTCACCAGAAAAGGAAAAGCACTTCAAAACAAGGCGCATCCCCCGTACACCACCAGAGCCTTTCCACACGGAGATAGGCAAGGAGACAGGTAGGAAAGACTTCCCCACATTAGTTCCCACTCAGAGCTAGCACAGGTGGCTCTGGCTCAGCTTGGTGTCTGTAGGCAGGTAGGAGGAGCTGCCAGGGCAGACCTCAACAGGAACCAGGTCAGAACAGCGTCCATCTGGATGCTTCCTTCCATCATCCACTCGATTTACTTATAAACCCAGAATAGACCATGGGATGTTGGTCAGGAGAGCAGAGAATGGGTTTGTTTTTGCAGGGCCACAAGAATGCCCAGCTCTCATACAGGTGGGGCATGCTATGTCAGAGGAGGACATTCACATTGCTGTCACGGCCTGGGGCCCTAGGAAGGAAGTCCTCCAGGCCAGCCCAGGCTGAGAACAAACTCTAGCATTGATATTTGATTTAATCTTATGAGATGGTCCAGGTCTGAGGCTACTCCTCCTGACCTCAGCAAACAGCCCAGAACAGGCAGAATCCCAGAGTTGAGAACTTTGTTTATAGACGTAGCTTTGGAGAGTAGCTCTTTTTTCTTCATGCCTGTGTGGCTGAAATTTAATAAAGTTTTGGGATTTTTGAAGTATGGCAATTCTTTTTAGTATTTAATGTTGATCACAAGAGCCTTGGGTAGCTCCAAACATATTTACTCTTGAAGATTACCATGCTTGTTTTTTAAATTACTTTTCTTATAAGGTCAGCCTTAACATCAGCACCTAATTGCCAATGCTCCTTCTTAGTCAGAGGGAATGGGAGCAGGGCGCGAAATCAGTGGCCACATTGCTTACTTACAGGCAACTTGAGCTTCCTGGGGAACATCCACAGGCAACAAGATGCCTGATCACTGTCCATTATCAACTAGCCAGATGCATTGGATACATGCTCACTTGCTCAGTGAAAACTCCCGGGCTGGGTTTTCTATCAAGGTTCTAATCTCTTAGAGGACTCTTCACTGTAATTGGAATATGATGTCAGAACGGGCCTCCTAACTGAGCAAAGACAGCAGCAGCAGAAGCTGTGGGCCCGCTCCACTCTCAGAAGGACAGGGTGCAGAGAGCAAAATCGAGTGCATACATGGTTCCTGAAGGAGGTGTGTTGCACGGGGTCCTCGGCAGCCAGAGAGATGCTGCTGAGCAGAATGAAGAAGAGGATCAGGTTGGTGAAGATAGTGTCGTTGACGATGCGGTGACACTGGAGGCGGAACCTGTGTGCGAAGGAGGAAGAGGGAAGAGATGTCAGGAAAGGTGGGATACAGGCAGGACAATTCCAGTACCGCTGAGCCTCGGTGTCTTAGGGTAAACGGACTTAGTGTGGCCCACTAGGAATACTTCACACGTGAAAATCCTGAAGAAGGAATTAACCACAGACCAACTGATTCATGATCCAGAACATTCCTAATTTAGTGTCTCCACATAAGTTGTGGGGAGCCAGGGGCACCGAGGCTTCTCCTGTAGGTTGGATACAGGCAAGTGCTAAATTCGGATCCAGGGGAATCAGTTTCCTTCCCTTGCCACTCTTACACACCTGTTGTTGGGGCTGAAGATAAAAAACGCACTGGCTTCTGGCATAGGCACCGCCTTTTCCTTAAGGTGTAGCTCAGACAGGGGCCGGGGGCGTGGCCCCACAGGCATCTCTGGCTCCTCCTCATCCTCTTCCCCTGTAAGAAAGAGCAAAAGCTCCATTCTCAACTCCAGCACTCGCTCTCCCCTCTGTGCCTCCTTCCGGACACCTCCTACGGCAGGATCAAGACATTATTGGTGCTCTGAGCTGTAGAATGTTAATCCAGGCCGATGCTCTGCCCTGCCCCATGGGGCTGTCGAAGGCTTTGCTGGAAGTATATAGTTCTAAGGGCTGTAAATAGGATATGTTCTACTTTGTCCAAACTTGTGGTTTTAAAACTGAAAATCCCCTACGCTGGAAAATCCCCTAACACTGAGAAAAAGAGAAGATTGGTTACGATTGGTTGAAAGGTGCAAGAGAGCAGGTTGGGATAGGCTCGGGCACTGCCAGGTGTCACCCTTTATCTTAGCTGCAGGTGAGAGAAGGGGGTGGCCTAGCTGACTTGCGCAATCCTGTCTGGTCAAGTCCGATTTTGAAACTCCCATTGATCAAATGAGGGAACTTTCTATTGCTTTGTACCCAAAATGACATGGCCACAAACTGCCTTCTAAAGAGTTTATCTTTATGCCCATAGACAAACGCTACTTTCAGCAGTAATCTGAGAATTTTCCAGTCACCATGGATGGTAGTGAACACAGAGACACATGGCTACTGTAGGTGCCAAGCATAAGCGACAGTTCCGTGCTTAGTCCTAAATAGGACATTTATATCTAAGACTCAGGGAGCATGACAAAAGAAGGGCTGGACGGAACATGTGAGCCTGAAGTCAGGAACGAGGGCCGCAAACTGCTATCTTCTGGGAATGACAGCCATTGCAGGCGAGATCCCACAGCAGTTCACGTTGCCTCTACTCGCCTGCATAAGACTGGGCCTGCATTTTCCTATGATTTCCCAGAAGGTGAGGCAGGGATAACGGAGCTCAAACAATGACAAGAGGTTTTGGTCCTGATGCTGGACAGTGACATCAGGTGAAGGGTTCCTCTGCTCTCCTGGCCAGTGGCTAGACCGCATGGAAATCAGTCGACCCATTCCTACTTAGCTCGCCTCACAGCATCTCCGGGGAAGGTGCTATGTGTTCTTGGAAATCAACATCCTGGGAAAGGTAGCTTGCAATGGCTGCCATACCCAGAAATGTTCCAGAAAATGCCTTCATCTAAATCATGACTCTACTGCTTTCTGAATACGGCGCTTACACTTAGTCTCCCCATGCTCCGCTTCTCCTCTGAAGGAATAACAGTAACAGCACATAGATATTTCAGGACACTGATGTGTAGCTGAAGTCGTGCAAGTGGCAGCTCTCACGCTACCATCTCCCCAGAAGACAGATACAGAGCATGTGAAGTTCGTCTTCGACGTCTTTCTCAGTCTCATCCTGTCTGTTCTGAATTCCTAACAGACTATCGCTTAAATTCAATCGTTGTGTGGCCAGTAACTTCAGTGAGTTGACTGGTAGTCTCCAAGTTAGGCTCACCCGGATTTCAGAGTGTGACCTTAGACACAGGGTCTTCTCAGATGTGATCAGTTATGGTGGACTATGTTGGGCCGTACATCTAATGACAGTTGGTCTTCTGAGATGGTCTAAAGGCACACACAGTTTAGAAGGCCATGCGAATGAAGACAGAGGCAGAGATGAGCGTGGTAGGTCTATAAGCTGAGCATTTCTGGCTACCAAAAGGAAAGAGGAAGAGACACGCAAGGATTCTTTCCTTGCAGAAGGAGAACGGCGCTGCTAACACTCTGATGTCAGACATGTGAAAGTGTGATAGAATCAACCTAGTTTATTTTAAGGTGCCCGGGGTGTAGTTATTTCTTAGGGCCCAAGAAGCTGTAATACTGTGTGCTTTGGCTGAAGCTAATGCTCTTCCACTTTGAGCTTCCTGTCATTGCCTGCTCTGCAGAACTGACAAGAATGTTAGTGCAGAGACATGGATATGAGAAAGGGCCTTGTAGGCGCAGGGGGAGGGGACTCACATGGGTAGGCGGGCAATAGGAGAGGATAGGCTGCAGAAGGCAAACAGAATGTATCAGATATTAAGAAAATAGGAATAAATTTAATAGAACTATTCCTTTAAAATTAACAATTTATACTTGAGACTAAAAACAAAAGCAAAAAAACAAACACTTTCCAGTACTCAGGAGGCACAGGCAGGTAGATGTCCGTGTGAGTTTGAGGCCAGCCTGGTTTATATACTAAGTTTCAGGCCAACCAGAATTACAACATGAGACCCTGTCTCAAAACAAAAAGGAAAAAACCAAAACAAAACAAAAAATTCATCAAAATTCTAGTCAACTAAACAAACAAACAAAAATCCCCACCCATATTTTCCCATCTGATTCCCAGAAAACATACGCTGGAGAGTAACCTTTCCCCCAGTGTCCCGACTACCCGGCCTTCAGGGACTGACCTCCCCGTCCATCCCTCCATCATATCTGGGGTTATATGTGTGGGTTACCACATCTGTTTTATGTGGTGCCCACGCGGTCTGTGGATAGAACCACGGCTATGTGATTGGAGATAAGCATTCAACCAGCTGAGCTACACCCCATCCCAGCAGCCCTTGGTTCTGTTGATGATGAAACTTCCACACTTTCTTAAGAAACAGAACCTACACCCACTCACCCTTGACCTATTGGGCCTTGCCAAAGGCCCATGTGACTTCATCAAAAGACCACGGACTTCGACCTCTGAACCTGTGAGTGAGTCAGAGCCCTTCATCCTGAAAGAGTCACTATTTCTGGTATTTTTCTCTGACAGGAAGCTGACTAAAATAAGAATGAAAGGGGTGAAAGGACCAAGAAAAATGAAGGCAAATGTCTACCAGAGGCTTAAAAAGCCAACACTCTGCGTTCTGCTTAGAACAACACAGCTCAAGGTCACTGCCACAGACTTAGGAGGTCTGCCATCCCTCTGACATGCAGAAGTGGGGGGTTCAAGGGGCTCAGCTGAGTACACATGTGAAAAGACTCAGATACAGGCACAGTGTACATGGGGCTGCCTCCTACAGGGCACGCTAGCCTGGGATGGGCTCTTCTCAGGGTCCAGAGCAGTGATATATATATATAATTTTACTTAGACTTTACAGGAGTAGAGAGACTTGTAAGGTGGCTCTCTGTATGCTTTCAACATCTACTGACATTTTGGCTGATGTAGTTTTACTTATCTTTTCTGCTCTCACTTTAGGAGATTGTTGAACCATTTTTAAAGCAACTTCTAAACACTCCAGACTCTAGACATAAACACTGTAGTATTTGAGAAACAGATTACCACATTATTATACTAACATGATTAGCAAAAATCTACTTAAAATAATTTAGCCCCAGGTCCATATTCAATTTTTCTCCCAATTATCTCGAAAGCATCATTTCAGAATAGAATTTATTTATTGGGGACATAGACAAAAATCTTTCCTTTGCTTTGAGTCATTGCTTCTAGCAAGTCTTTAAGATTCTTCACAGCCTTCCCCATAAACCCTTAGGGTTTTGAGACATCAAACCCTGGACACACTCTGCTCTTCCTGCGAGCAGCAGACACCAACTCCTACTTCTCTTGCAGGGAGAAGGGAGTAAGGGTGGAGGAGAAAGCGAGCTGCTTCCAGGGAGGAGGCCTATAGCATCTCTGTAGACCCAGCAGAAAACCAGTGGGGAAAAGCAACAAGGAGACATAGTTTTGCTTGGCTTTTGGCCACCTTCCTGGGTTAGCAGCCGAGTGCAGTCTGACCTGGCTAAAGAAGAAAGGTCATTACAATCCACAGTCATTTGCTGCGCGTTGGCTTCAAGTTTGGAGCTTGAGACAAATTGGCAGCTTGAGGAAGCAAGCCTAAGGTTCACGTTGGGATGGGGCTTCCAGAAGTTGGGATGTAGATTGGGGCGGGACAGCTAGGGCCTCCAACCTTAAAACCCTCTGAAAGGAGACTGCCTGTCAGGTCACGCATCAGAAAAATGCACAGAATCTTGTCAGCAAGAGTTCCTTTGGCAACGAGAGACCTGAGAGTATTTTATGAAGCCACAAATGGGACATCTGTGACAGCAGCTGTCCTCCTAGTGAGCAATGCCTCCTGAGTAATGACAAGATGGATTCTGGATTGACTATTATTAGGTGAGCATAATGCAGCAGCATATGCTATACTAATAAAATACGTCAGTTGACAGTGATAGCGACACACGTGGTGGGATGAAACGTTAACCACATTGGTGGCGCAGGAGCACAGCTCCTTAAACTGTGGGCCGCGGCTGTCATACGGGGCTTGTAAAAACTTCGCCCATAGTGGAAGGTTTATGACTGTGCAGCCACCAAAATGGAACTCGAAAGCAAAGGTGAGAGGCACCGAAGGTGCTTCTGCCAGCGCCCGCTATGATTCACACAGCTTTAGTGCAGCCTCGGTTCTCCACATCCAGCAGGCACTTGCACTGAGCGTGCTAACACGCCAAGCCATGCCAGCGAGTGCTGCTGGAGATGTCGCAATTCGGATTTAAAACCATTGCCTGTTGTAAAGTTCATACAGAGTCTTCTGCTGTTGAAGACACATAATGGTTTAATTGTGGGAAACAGGCAATAGTTCACTATCATCATTCCTCTAATGTAAGAATCAGCTTATCTCTAGATTTTAAAAAGTGCTGTTTGAGTTGCTGAATTGAGTGTCATTAAGAAAATTCATGAAATGAATTTTGGTTTGGGATTAGGATGACACTTCTAGCAATTGCTTTATCTGGCCCTAAGCATAGGTCTATTGCTTAATATGTCTTATGTGAGAAGCATTCTTAGCGCTGACAATTATAAAATAAAAATGTTGATCAACTATGAGAATTGCTGAAGACCTCTGTGACCTGCAACATCGAATATTTAGCCAAGATTTGTTTCTTTATATGAATATAAGCCTATATATCTCATTAGTATGACAATTTGCATTAGTCCTTAATAGCTGGTAAATGATCTGTATATGACAGAATTATTTTATGATAAATTTCTTCATGAAATTTAATACTATTAGAAAATATTTAATTTGTATCCTGGATACTTCCCCCTTTTCCTAAACAATAAAACAGAAATTTTAAAAAGAATAAGCCAAAGTAATTATAATTCAAAAAGTCTTCCTCAAATATGGTATTATCCCAATATTATCGAGAGGAACCCAGGAAGAGCATTTCCCGCAGACTGCAACTGGCAATACTTAAATCCAGACACGAGATGCTTAGTGATGAAGGTGTTCATAGAGGAGACCAGTCCCAGGGTCCCCAGGGCTCGGCCACTCCCACATAGCTGAGTCTCCACCCACAGCCTTTCAGTCTCAGGACCAGGTAGTACAAAGGTACCTGCAGTGTCGGGGTTGGAGTGGGGGCTCTTATCCTCATTTTCACTGGGCTGGAGGTCATCCATGTTGATCTAGGCAGCCAAATGAAGGAAAAAGAATTCAGTTAGATGGGTGCTAGGGTTCTCGGGCTTAGAGGAGCCTTGGAATTACACCATAGTCAGGCGCTGAGCTTAAAACAAAAAATGAATCTTTGTCCTGGCTTTCAGCTCCCCTTGGAATATCAGAAAGGCCGAGGTTCCACCAGTATGTCTTTTCTTCCCCCTCAATTCCATTGTCACTCTCTTCTCCCCTCATCCTTCCCCTTCCCTTTTTTTCCTTTCATTCAGGTAAAGAACAGGAAGACCCCCCTCACCCCGCCACTTAGTGACAGTCCCTGAGCTCCCAGAGATGCCCGCCCCTCACCTTGGTAGTGGGCGGAGACTCTCCATCTGCAGTAATGGACTTCAGCTCAATTTTCTCCTCTTTGCTCTCCTCCACTGCTGGCTTCTCCATCACCTCCTGTTTCTTCTCTGGACTGGCAGTCCTGGCCGGTCAGCAGGAAAAAAACCCAGAAATGGATGTTTACTGAATGATAGTGGACAGTGTAGACAGGAACTGCTTTGTGGTCTTCTAGGGGCAGCAAGACCAGCCCTGGGTCTATATATATTATCTCTGCTCTAGAGATATCACACCTGCAGCTCCATGATAGGTACCACAGCGCTGCTCCCCCCCCCACACTCTGTCCGGGATACATTTGACCTCTCCCAGATCCTTCGTCGCTCCCCCTTTTAAATCAGAGGATCTGAGTCTCACTTAGGATTCCTAAAGGATCTCTGCTCAGTGTCCAACAAGGGCATAAGACAGTTCTAGCTACACAACTGGGGTGGAATGTAGAACCTTATTCTGTCTTTCTAACACACCAAGGGTACAAAAATAGTGAGAAAAACATCATTTTCTGAGCTGGAGTTGTATTTTCTTCTGAAGGCAGCTTTTCCCCTCCCCCATCTCCTCCTTGTGTTTCCATGACTTCTCTTCCCAAGGGATGGCCCCGGACTTCCTGGACCAGTGCGGGAAATGCAACGTCTCTGCAGAGACTATACAGCAATGGTTGGGAGCTACAGGAGGAGCCAAAGTACTGTAAAAGCATCACTCCAGTCCAATTCAGCCAAAAATGGCCATTGGATGAGCACCAGTCCTTTCTCTCATCAGTGGGGATGACATTCTAAGCTTAGAGGGTTACCTGGCCAGCTTCTTTCTCTCCTTCTCTTCTTCTTCTTCCTTTTGGGCAGAAGTGAGGCTCTCGGCATCAGCCAGGTTGTCCACCGCAATGGCCAAGAACACATTTAGTAGGATATCTGTTTGTGTCCATTCTTAAAGAAAACGACCCTTGGTTTTGGGAAACATGATGACCACAGGGGGCAGGGAGAGTACAGAGCATGCAGAAGTAAGAGTTCCCCAGGAGAAACCCACTGTGAGGGGTGGAGACCAGTCCTGTACCTTCTTTTCTGTCCCCACCTGCCTACTCACTGTTCAGAGTTTTCTAAGTGAGACCAGGCAGGCTTTGCAGACTGGAGCAGGACAGGTCTGAAGCACCAGATGCTGCCTTGCTCTTTAACTGCTGGATTTCATTCTTTATTTTACCACTGAAATGCCTGGCTTTGATAGGCAGCACCACCTCTATCAGATTGTTCTTAATTCACATAACATGGCACTGAAGAGGTGGTTTGGAACCCCTGTCAGTCTGCGACATACAAACACCCTTTGAGGGTCTGACTAGAGCTGGGCCGATTTGAGAGTTCTTGCTGAAGCATCATCTGCCTGTCTCTCCCACCCTGCCAAGCCCTGCTTTTCTACCAACAGAAACACTATGGACCAGAGAACCAGAGAACCAAGAAGGTATAGCTTGGCAGTTTTAAGTTTGTTGAACCCAATACCCAGTCCTGGGCACCCATAAATCCACACCATTGGCTACACAGAGCTAGAACTCCCCAGAGAAGGGTTTGTCCTAGATTGACTTTTGGCCCTTGAATCTGGAGCTAAGAAGCCCTTATGTGCATTTTCCCAGTAAATTCACAGGGACCCTTTAAGCAGTACTTTCTATTATTATACTGCAAATTCAGAACGCCTGCAGCAAAGATCTGGATGTCAATTTATTTTTCAAATTTTGAAATACACATGATGGGATTTATCTCGGGGATAGGGCCCAAAGTACTTTCGTTTTCATATAATCCTTTACACATACTTTGACATCGACTTCTACAAACCTTTAATAATTTTGTACATGAGAAGCTCATGTGGTTTTCTACCTAATGCAATCTGTAGGCACATAAAAGGTTCCAGATACTGGGTTATTGGATCAGGGATTCTCACCCTGTCTTGCACTGTAGATATACCAAAGAAGAAGGCCTTTGATATACCAAAGGCCATCCAGCTGACAGAATGCCACTTTTGTCTGCAGGTAGCATAGTGTTCTTGACTTTTGAACCACCCCCAAGGGTTTCTCTCAAATTTGGGGCTAGAGGTTTCTATCTTATCAACCAGCTCTAGACTCCACTCTCACAGGCTCAACCAGTGGGAGAAAAGAAAAGCCTAGGGCTTGAGGCCCTGGAGTCCTGTCCCTGACTCTGATCGGGAAGGAGCTATCAGGAAAAACTTGGTAATTTGTTCGTCTCTGTCTATGACTGTAGCCCTAAGAAGAACTTCCATAAAAGGGAGAAAACTGATCAACACACAGAGTGAAGATCTGAGTGAGTGCAGTGGCTCCAGAGTGGCCAGGGCACACAACTCCAGACACACTGCGTCCTAGTCTGTGCGAGTTTGGTTGCACTGGCTGCAAAGTTTGGGGGCCTCATTTACCTAGTCTATGACCAGAGCACACCTCCTAGAGAGGGTGGCCCTCGAGTGTAAATGGGCTCAGGAATGTGAGGTGCACTGTCTCCTGGGTCCCGGCTGCAGCATGCACCCAGACCCACACCATGGCTGAAGTGGTTCTAAGCCAGAACACATTTCCTTCCAAGAGTGGTCTTGCCCAGCTAGCCTGCAGATGGGCAGCCACAGCACAGAGCCCCAGTCAGGGCCTTAGAGCACACATATGACACTGTGCAAAAGGCCGAGTGGGATAGCAGGGTTGGGGCAGCATCAGCATCAAAGGATACAATTTCCACAGATGAAGAGGATGATGAAGTAAATACAGACTAACATCCCTGGAAAAGAGGGGCCGCCATAAGCCATGATCCCATCATACATCACCGAATTCCAGTCCTCCCCGGTCAGGATCTGAATGACACATTCCCACCAATAAGGGACACAGCGTTAGACCAACAGCAAACCCCCAAACTCCCCTGCCCTGCCCTGCCTGCCCTGCCCTGTCCCACTTTGTTAACAGAAATGCCCCAAATCTCATTTAGACTTTTCCTGTTCTGGCTCCCAATTATTCTTGGGAACCACAAGCCTGGGCAAGTTGACCTCTACCCACACACAAACTGCATGGCCACTGGCACATATAAAAGCTTTGTGATCAAAATATCATGTTGCTCTTAACATTCAGTATAAGAGATGGTCACCATTAGTTCCCTGGGTGGCAGTGTCAGGTGAATTAAACATAATTATTTGGTGCCATCATTAAGATTTTAGCAATATAAATTTATACATAATATTCCCTTCATTTGTAATTAAGTATATTCTGAAACTCAAATACATGTTTCAAATACATGTAGCTGTCATTTACCGAAACATTCATGAAAGCACTACTCTGGACCATCTGGAATTCTTCCAGTGTCAAGGATGCTGGAGCAAGGATGCTGGAGAGCAAATTCAGGTCCTTTACCTCCCAACCAGATCAGTCTCCTCTCTGTTTGCTGTGTTCATACAGGTTTTGTTTGTTTTGACTAATGGGTGCCATGGCCACACAAACATTTTTTTTTTTTTTTTTTTTTTTTTTTTTTTTTTTTGGTTTTTCGAGACAGGGTTTCTCTGTGGTTTTGGAGCCTGTCCTGGAACTAGCTCTTGTAGACCAGGCTGGTCTCGAACTCCCAGAGATTCGCCTGCCTCTGCCTCCCGAGTGCTGGGATTAAAGGCGTGTGCCACCACCGCCCGGCTCACACAAACATTTTAAAACTGATCAATTAGATTGGTGCATCATTAGTCTAGTCACGTATGCAGCTCCGTGGAAGGTTGAGAGACAAGACACTACAGAAAGGCCTTCCACGATGACCTAGGCTGGCATCATGCCCAGAGAAAGGGTCCTGCTTTCCCCGCCCCACCTTTTCAAGGCTTCTTCTTGCCCACCTCCCACTTGGCTGAACTCCCCTCCCGGTGCGAATGGCAGCAGCGAGTCCGTACCTGGAACACAGTGAGCAGTGACTGCGGGAAGTTATCGAAGGTGCTCCTACGGGTCTGCATCTCATCAAAGTTGAACTTCCCTCCAAACAGCTGCATCCCCAGGAGGGAGAAGATGATGATGAAGAGGAAGAGGAGCAGCAGCAAGGAGGCGATGGAGCGCACTGAGTTCAGCAAGGACGCCACGAGGTTGCTCAAGGAGTTCCAGTACCTGGGGACAGACAGGGAGTTCAGCTGCCCGTCCTCTGCTGCCCTCCATCAGCTTTCACGTGTGCACCCCTGCTGGCTCTGCCACAAACTCCATTCCCTGATATTGCTCCCATTTCCTTTGTTTGGTTGGGTAGCGGTGTGAATGGACTCACAATTAGGATGCAGAGCTATAAATTCAGCATCAGCTAGGAGAGAGGGCTCAGAGGCCAGACATTCCCACGGCTCTGCCAGCTGCTGATGCCCTGGGAAAAGTCATTAACCCCCCTCCCTTTCCTGCCTTCCTGCCTGGAAAGAAATGGAGAGAGCAGGACTGTGTACAGTCATTAGGTAACCTGGAAGATAATTTCCTCCCTCTTCTCAAGGCTGCCCAGTCTGTCACACAGCTAATTTAAGTTTATAATTACCACGGACATTTCTGCCTTTTTAACAGAGAAAACACACTCCCCTCACCGAGAATGCCAGTCTGAGCAGATTGCAGCGGCCGCTACCTGGGGAGATGGGAACAGTACTACTCACAGCAAAGAGTGGGAAAGAGCTTAGCGATGGCCCTGACCTCCCTGTCACGGTGGTCTGTTTTTAAAGGTCATTCCTTTGGAAATTCTGACCCTGTATCTGGGCCCAGAGAGCTACAGTTTCAATAAGAACCCACAGGATTTTGATAATTTTAGATTACAGCTAACTCATCACTCTACTGGGGACAGCTCCAGGCAAGGGTCCTCCAGGGAGCCCTCCAGGGAGTCCTCTGGGCCTCTGTTTACAGCTTATTAGCTCAGTGATCAGAGGGAATAAGCCTTTCTTCAAGAGCCTGCTGGAGTAACCCATTCTGGCAGCAGAGCTCCCACCCACAGCCCAGATTACTGGTTCAACGTCACACGACCATGGCCATCTTGAGTCTTATCCACTGCAATTACCCCAGGCTAACCCTTACTGTTTCTTTTTCTTGCATACTTTGGCAGTAAACTACAGAGATAAGACCATTAGAATAGCATGCAGGGCTTTGCAATCAGACCTGGCTCGGGAGAGGCCCCTGACTCTTTGATACTGTACTAAGACAACAGGTCCATTATGGCGATAATTGAATAACTTTTGTTCTAATCTAGAAACTCATCATTTTTTTTTCTGAATCAAATTATAGGATCCAATTGGCCTGTCTGCCCCTCCAGACTACCCATTCATCAGCAAGTCACTGAACTGAACTGCACGTAACCATAATCTGTTTCCCTCACCTTCCTCAGTCTCACAGCTTCTCTGTGTCAGTTCTTACAGGCTAGGATTGGCGGCTCTGAAAACCCCTGATGTGCGAGTGGCTCCCTGGAGTCCCTATTGGTCAGAGTTGGTGCTGATATGCTTAATGCAAGAAGTCGGAGAGAGATTTGGGGTTGGAACACCTTTCCCTATTATACTTGAAAGAACTCTTCAAACCTGCCGGAGAGCAGAAGCTGCTCAGATATTAACCAGGTCCTAAAAGTGTCTTCTCAGGTCCCCCAGGAACCACGAGGTCACACTCTCTGATGCTGGGGCTTGAGTGATTCACAAACAGTCAATGCAGGGCCTGTCAACACACTGGTATTCGAAATCAGCAACTTTAGATCGTATTAAATGTCCAGTCATACAAAGTGGAGGGCGTCTGCATGGAGACTGAGTTCAACTGTCATGGAAGGTCATAACAGTCAAGGGAAGTCGTGAAGTACACGGGGATGGGGGAACTAGCATCCTGGGCTTGAACCGAGATTCAGCTATATCTGGGAGTCATGGGGTCACTCAAAGGAGTCAGGCACAGAGGCTCTGGACTCCAGAGGATAAGTCACTGCGGAGACCAGGTGAAGAGGAAACAAGGCAGGACAGAGAACATTTCTTGAACCGGTCTCCTGAGGCCTGAAGCTCTAGGGAAGTGGAGTCTATGGCAAAGGACTGGAGCACAGGGCAAAGCAGAACCCATCCAAGAGCCAGAGGAGATCAACAGGCTGGCCAAGGGGAAACACCAGCTAAAGCATAGCCCAATATGGCCCGCATCCCCAACCCAAGTGCTATCCTGGTTAGTCTGGGCTTCAGGTAGTGAGGTAGGCATACCACATCATGAGTCGTGAGGTTTCCTGCTGACCTTTCTCCCATGTCAGGAGATAAGAACAGCAGGGCCAACCTGTACTTTTCTTACCCACAGTAGTAAGTCCTAAGGTTCCATCTTCAAAACAAATCTTGACTTTGGCCACCTCCCACTGAGTCCATCACCTTGGCCTAGCCACCAGCCTCTCTCACTGGGATTTCTGGAACAGCCTCCTGCTTCCCATAGCAATTCACCACACCAGAACAGTGAGCCCTTTATAATGGAGCCATTCCCAGCCACCGCCATTCATGATACCTGGTAGAAAATCCTGAACCAACTGGGTGGTGGTGGTGCATGCCTTTAATCCCAGCACTCGGGAGGCAGAGGCAGGCAGATCTCTGAGTTTGAGGCCAGCCTGGTCTATAAGAGGTAGTTCCAGGACAGGCTCCAAAGCTACAGAGAAACCAACCCTGTCTCGAAAAACCAAAAAAAAAAAAAAAAAAAAGAAAGAAAGAAAGGAAAACCCTGAACTTTCATGACCTCTGGCCTGGCTCCTATGCTCGTCCTCTTTCACTCCAGTTGTATAAGTCTTGATGCTCTGCAAACAGGTCCTCATCCATCAACAGCCTATTCAGCTCCCTCCCAGAGGAAAGTATGGGACACCTCCTTTAGGTCCTGGGCCTTTGATCTCAGAGCACGCATCTCTGACCTCTGCTTTAGTCCCTTGTTCTACATTATCTCTTAAAATTTCTATTATTGGTGTGTGTGTGTGTGTGTGTGTGTGTGTGTAAGTGAACCACAGCACACATGTGGAGGTCAGAGGATAACTTTCTGCAGGCATCCTGTCCTACCTCTACAGGGTTCTGTGATTGAACTCAGACCGTCAGGCCTGCACAGTGAGAACTTCATTCAATGAGCCATTTGAACAGCAGCTCATTCTATTTTTAAAGGAAATATCACCATCAGACAAATGTCTATTTCTTGGCTTAGTGTTTCTTTTCCCTACCAGAATTGAGGTCCTTGGGGGAAGGGAGTCACATGTGCTGTTTGTTCCCTTATATCCTCTCTCTCTCTCTCTCTCTCTCTCTCTCTCTCTCTCTCTCTCTCTCTCTCTCTCTCTCTCTCTCTCTTTCTCTCTCCCCTCCCCTCCCTCCCTCCCTCCCTCTCTCTCTCTCTTTTAAAATTCCTTATTGATGCTTTGGAAATTTAACACCATGTGCCCCAACCCCAGGCATCTCCCAATCCCTCTGTATCCACCCCTCACCCTTGCAGGATGCCCCCCAAATTAATTAAAAACAAAAGCAAATAAATACATGAAAACTATCTCCTTCATCCATCTTTCCAACACTTCTTCATTTGTCCTAGTGGCAACGGGAGCTGCTGTTTGTCATGTAGTATATCCTTTTCCAATCAGCCCAACCCCAGAAATGTTCACTGCAATGAGCTATATTATATTAAATAAATTAAAATGTGATTTTTAAAAACAGAACACAACACTAGTGTGGTTCTGAGGTTAGGGAGCTGGCTGTGTGAGCCCAGCATGCCACAGCTGACAGCGGGGTGCATGGAGGGCGTATTTCCACCATGGGCAATATGGTGAGATCTGCAGGTCTCAATCAGTAGCATTGGCAATATAAGGGATGCCCTTGGGCCTGCAAACACTCTCCGTCTCCATCTCAGGGCCGTGACTGCTGAACACAGGACCATGGTCCCCACCCTGAACCGCTGTCCTTTTCAGGAAGCTAACTGGTGCTCGGCCTTCAGGCCTAACGACATCAGCTTTTATCCTAACTGATCAAAAGCACGAACCACACACCTCACACACCAACACACTTTGGAGAACAAATACTTAAGGTCTTCAACAAATATTTAGACCTCATAGAAAATCTGGGAGACCTAAACATCTGGGGTCAGGACACACAGCTGGGACCTCCAGGTTCCTCCACCCCATCACTGGACCCCCATGTTTCTTCCTCTCCAGTGTGTGTTTCTGCCTCCCGGTCCCTATCCACTGACTCATTGTTCTTTTCCTAAACTGTGGTCTGCCTGAGAGAGTCTGACCTGGCCGAGTTCCTGCCTACCTAAACCCTCCCCTCCCCCTCTGCTCGCCCTCACTGGCCTTCATGTTTTCTTCACTCACTGACGGGTGACCACTCGTTCTTTATTGCTAGCCTTGGCCCCCAGTCTCCTGGGTTGACTCAACACCCTCTGTTCAGGGACACTTTTTCACCGTCTCTTTTCCCTCTGTACATCTGTTTCGGGATCTGGGCCTCTGTAGAATTCTCCTTTCTCTTTTTTAATGATCTGAGACTTTCCAGAACCTTTCAGTTCGGAAATCTTTCGCTTCAAAGAAGTCGGGGCCAGCCCTTTACCTTCATGCTGGTGTTCACCAGCCCTGAGCCTGCTATAAATAAAAGATGGTAGAAACAACAGGATTAACTGTTGAGGATGCTTCCCGGTGCCCCATCCTACTCCTCTGTTCCAGAGAGGGGCATCACTGAAAGTACCCCTGCCAACCAATCTTATGCCAAACTGAGGAAATGTTCTCTTGGTTTTGGTGGCAAGTTATCTATTGCTGGAAGCATTCTCAAATGGATTTTCACACAGTAAGTTTGTGTACTACGGTGCTTTGTGACAAAGAACAGAAAAAAGAGGGATGAGAATCAAGCAAAGCAATGTGGGGGCCAGAATATATACAGCGAACAAGCACAGTCTCTCTCTTCCTCTCTTTGGACTTACCAAGGGACCCCAGCATGGTCATCCTTGCACCAAAACTGCAGTGTGAAGTTGAGCCTGGTCCTTGAATATGCAGCAGACTCTGGGGGTATTTGTATGACAGGAGTATAAAGTGGTGTGTGGTTGGTCAGAAGGAGCCATAAGGAATTCTAAACTGTCTTGGTTAGGGGCTAGAACAGCTTGGGCTAAGGCACAGTTCCTGCCAGTTCCTCTGTCTTCTCCATCCTGCATGGAGAATAAGACTTGGCCAAGATACCACGACTGCCTGGTCTTGACCTTGGGATGGGCTTGGGAAGGTGCTTCTCTGAGTTTCTAGACCAGAGGTACTGAACATTACCTAACTGACCCCCAACATCATAAATGTGATGGAGTCTGAGAGGAGGCACATTCAAATAATCTGTAGAGCATCTTCTTAAGCTCCTATAGGTGACAGCTAGCACCCCAGGGAGTAACTTTCTTTCCCCCCACAAGGACAGCATGTGGCTCTTTGGTCTGGGCATCTTCTCTATAGACTATAGCCTGGGAACGTCACAAATACCAGATTCCTGTTTATTGGTGGCCTTAGAGGGGGTGAGAGGCTCCATAGACTCCTGAGCTTCTGCTTTAGAAGGTGGTAAAGAAAGCTGGGAGGGCTGGGGGTCCGGTGGGGGGTTGGGCAAGACTCTGGATAAGGACTTGAAGATCACATGGGGCTTTGAGGACCCCATTAGTGGTCATGTTTTAGGGTGGGTGTGTCTTCTAACGTTGATCTAATGGCATATTTGAGAGCGAGGGAGGCAGCTGCAGGGGAGGGACAGGTGACAACAAGGGTATTTTGGTTTATAACAAGCGCAATAGAAACACTAGTGGTAATAGATGCTGACAAGCACTATGGCACACTGTGTGTTAGAGAGGCTGGTCCTGATGCTGACATCCTGTAGAGTATCTCAGCCTAATGACCTCAAAGGATGGGAAGAGGGCTGATTCCAGATGAGATGACTGGGTATAGAGTTAGGCCATTTGCCCAAGGTCGTACTGCTTAGGTATCACACTGGAGACAGTGAAGGGCGGGTCTGTCTCTCAGAGCATCCTCTGGATCCCAGCGAGCTGCAGAACCAACGGGGCAGGCTGTTTCGTTGTTCAAGTCCCGAGATAGGACTTAGCGAATTGTGTTCATACTGGCTCTTATTAGACGACTGGTCACCATATTTGGTTTTCCTGAGGTCTGAAAACACTTTCAAGTTTTCGCTGCCTCTTAAATAATTCTCACATGGCCCATGTTTGAGGTATGGATTTTTTTTTTTTTTTTTTTTTTTTGCTTTTCAGTTTCATTTAGAAAAGGAACTTCACTGTTGGATATTGTTATATGATCTTGGAGTGATTGCCCATTGATTCCCTTTTAACTATTTTGTGTATTCTCATTGTGAAAATACTGACAAGAAACAACTCTTTAAAAATTGGTTTGACCAGAGGGCATTCCAGAGCCCCACGCAAGAAGACAGGCCTCAAAAAGTCCAGAAGCAGAATAACTCTATTGTCTAACCGGAGGTTACTTCTTCAGGCCCCGAATCATCCAGAAAGGTGTATGTTCAGATGTTCACAGGTGCACAGCGGTAAGGAAATAAAAGACAGGCTATCTGTGTAGCGTGTCGTCTGCTGAAGAAACTCCTGCTTCCTAAGAATCTGTCTCCAATCTCAGACCTGAAATGCTTAGAATATGGGCTGGGTGTGGGCACTGTGAACCTGCCAGCCGAGTCTGGCAATGGGACACCCGTGTGTGGCTCTTCTGTTAAGCAAGTGTATTTCTCCTTCTCAGATCTCCCAGAGGATACCTCCCAGAGTCTTCCTAGTACTCACACACTTTAAAAGCGCACTGTGAGCAGTTTCTGTGGTTTCTGAGCTGCTGAGATCCTTAGAGAGCTCACCGAGAGCACTGCCTCTCAAAACGTCCAGACCTCCTGGTCCACGCTTAGGTCTCATGACCTCACCGTTCTCCCCTAAGAACAGTAACAATGCTGACTGGACCGGAGACAAAAGGCCCTGATGCTGGCCCTGAACTTGAATACGCGCGTGCTTCTCACTGGAGTCTCAACCATACTGTGCCTTCAGATGGCTGCTCAGAGAAGTGCAGCAAGGATAGTGACAGCTAGGATGCTTCACAGCTCCTGGTGACTCACTCAGAGGAACACCCTGTGTGAGTTATGATGTGCTTGTCCTTGACCTGGAAACACATGTCTCCAACACAATCCAAGTGAGCGGTTTGATGCTCCTGTTTCCAGAGATTGCCCACAAAGCAGATTACGAAGGGATCTGGGGACTTCTAACTGGAGGAGGGTTGAAAGACTCCCTCCAGCTTCCTCACTTAAATACATTTTTGTAAGTTGACCACATCTCACTTATGTATTACCCTGACAACCGGGGGGGGGGGGGTATCACAAAGGCTTTTATGAAACGACGTTCATGGGTTTGTGAGGCCCTCGGATGTTTTTCCAGTCAATCTCATTTTTTTTATTGAAAGTAATGGTCAAAACAAGGAAGACTAGAACTCTGTCATTTGCTGCATTGTGGAGGGAGCTAGAGGGTTACAATCTGTCCGGCACAGGAGAAAGTGCCATGAGGTTCACTTGTAGGTGGGGTCTAAAACACTCATCTCAAAGACACAGAGAACATCGAGGTAGCAGCCAGGGCAGAGAGGGAACGCGAGGGAAGGACAGATCACAGCATGGTAGTGGAAGGTACAGTCACCTCCGGTGCCCCTAACACAGAGCAGAACAACTGCCAACAACAACAACAGTGAACTGAACATTTCAAAATATTTTGTAGAGAGCATTTTGAATGCTTTTTTTTTTCTTTTGGCAGAAAGACGTAAGTATTTAAAGTAAGATGATGTGCTCCATAAATATGTAAACTACCATCTGTCATTTAAGAATAAAATAGGTAAAAAAGAAAAAAATCCTCAAATAAACCAAAAAAACACACCAAATAAACAAACAAACAAAGAGAGAACAGTTCGTATGAGTAGCGGAGATGCATTACTGGCAAGAATGTAAAATAGTCTGACCTCTCTAAAAAAAAATTATCATTTCTCAAAATCTTATAAAGAGTTTATTGAATAACCCAGAGGTTGCATTCCTAGATATATATCCAAAAGAAATGAAAATTATACATCTCTGTAAAAACTTGGAATACAAATGTTAACATAGGCATCATAAAGTAGCTCAACTCAATGCCCATCACAGAGGAATGACCATGATGTGTGAGATAACTGTGCAGTGGGATACTCTTCACCAAGAATAGGCGGAAGTTCTGATCCACGCTAAAACCTGGATATACCTTGAAGACACTAGGCTAAGTGAAGGAAGGTAGACACAAATAATCACATTGTTCACTATTACATTCAATGTAATACTGTCCACAATATGCTGCTGTATCCCAGATTTCTTCCTCAGGATATTTGTCATAATAGACAAATCCAAACAATGAGGAGTGGCTACCTAGGGCTAGCATGGAGTCAGGATTGGGGGAGAAAAATGTATGAAGTTTCTTTGGGGAATGATGAAAATGTTCTAAAATCAGAACGTAATGCTTGCAAAACTCTGAATCCATACACAGAGAAATGAAAAGTTAAATCTTAATAAAATAGTTTTTAAATGATGATGTCAGTCCGTAAATTGATTTTACCAGGCTAGGGTGAAATCAATTTCCCTGACCTGGACAGGCTGCCCACTCACACTCCCTGTACTCCTGCTATTCCCTCCTCCTGAGTCTCTGCTTGCCCTGCAGTGAGGATGAACAGTCTGTGGATGGGCCGATGGACAGACGGATGGGTGTGTGTGTGTGTGTGTGTGTGGCCAGACCGAAGCCCCGAGATATAATTCCTACCATCTGGATTCAGAGTTGGCCATCTCTGTGCATCTGTAGCAACCCATGCCTGTCAGAGAGACCCATTTCTCAGCTTTTCCTAATAACAAGAACTGTCAACGAGACCAGAAAACTTTGTTGAGATTTCTGGAAGAGATTTTTTTCCCCCATTTTTAAAAAATACATGTATTTATTTGTTTTGTGGTGAGGAAGGAAAACATGAGGAAGTCGGAGGATAACCTGCCAGCGTTGCTCCGTCACGTGGTTTACAAGGGTCAGACTCAGGGCTTCAGACCTGGGGGTAGGCTTTGACCTGCTGAACAGTCTTGTTGCCCCTCAAGTTTTAACTTGGCTTATTTAGAGAGAGCAAGTACACATGTATGGAAGTTAGAGCCAGTGCTCTCCTCTGCCATGTGGGTCTCAGGGACTGAACTCAGGATGTCAGACTTGGCGGTAAGTACTTTTGCCTACTGAGAAATCTCAGCAGTCCATTATCCCCAACATTTTTATTGTGTTAAAACACATAAAATCTACAATTACCACCTCACTCACTTTTAAGCTTACAGTGTAAGGATATTAAATACATTAATAGTATGTAGCACCCATTTCTAGGATTCTTTACATCTTCTAGAACTGAAGCTCTGGTCTTTAAATGGCAGCCACCTTTGCTCCCTGCCCTTTGCCCTTAAGTCACTGCCCTGCTTTCAGCCCCCGTGGTTCTGATGAACTTCAAATAAACGCAATCAAACAGCATTTGTCTTTTGTGACTGGCTTATTGCACTCAGCATAATGTCCCCAAAGTTCATCCATGTGGTACCAGGCATAAAAACTGTCCTTTAAAAGCTTAGAGTGTTCTGTGGGCTGTAAATGCTATTTTCCATCCATTCTCCCGACACTTGAGACACTTCTGCATTCTGGCTCTTGTAAATAACGTCATTCTAAACATCACTTCAGGATTTGGCTTTTAATCCTGTGTGTAAATACCCAGAAGTAAAGTTTTGGGGCACTTGGTAATTCTACTGTTAATTAGCTGAGAAACGGCAGCTCTGTATTTCACAGTAGCTGGACGGCAGCTCTGTATTTCACAGTAGCCCATTTCTACCACAAGTCTGTTAACCTTGACTGTCAACCTGGGGAGATTTAGAACGACTTAGGATACAAACCTCTGGGCATATCTATGAGGTTTTTTTGCAAAGAGGTTTAACTGAGTGGGGGGCATCTTGAATGTGGGCAGTACCATTTTACACACTGGAGGTACAGAGCAGATTAAGGAGGAAACGAGCTGAGCACAGCGTCCATCCTGTCCCGCTGTGCTTCCTGACTGCAGATACACTGTGCCCAGCCACCCCACACTCTGGGTGCCACACCTTCCCACCTGATGGACCCTGAGCCAAACTAAAGCCTTCTTTTTTTAAGCTGCCCTTGCCAGACATTTGGTTACAGCATTGAGAGAAGCCACAAATACACTCCAAGAGTGCCAGGGTCCCCAGCTTTCCATGTCTTCCCTCACATTTGATGTTTGTTGCCTTGTTTGGTTTTGGATAGCATCTCTAACAATGGGTCTGCCTGAGATCTGGGGGAGCAAAGAAGCAGACCCTTTTCTGCTTTTCCAGAGAATTGATGAGACCTCAATGACCAGAAGCCATCTTAGACCCTACAGTTCAATCAACGCCAATGCTGGTCAAGCCAAGGACAGGAGGTGACCAAGTCCCTGATGTTTTCCTAAAGCCACCTGGTTATCTACCTCTGGACTCCTAGTCACACAGCAGAACAAATGCAAGCAAGTTGAACGACAGCAGTCTGCAGCTAAGGGCATTTCTGAGTGGCACATGAACCACAACTCCCCTTGCTGAAGACAGTCAGAGGCTAGACCATTCCAGAACCTACAGCTCTTCCCGCATCCAGGCCATCCTCTCTGGCCCTCCAGTAGCCTTCTGAGTCCCATGCCCAAAGGGAAGCGAAGAGCCACACACCTGGTGATCTTGAAGATCCTGAGCAGGCGCACACATCTCAGCACAGAGATGCCCAGGGGAGACATGATCTTGGTCTCTACCAGGATGGTCTCCAGGATGCCCCCACACACGATGAAACAGTCGAAGCGGTTGAAGAGGGACACAAAGTAGGCCTGCAGGCCTAGGCTGTACATCTTCAGGAGCATTTCCGCAGTGAAGAGCGCCAGGAGGGCCTTGTTGGCTGTGTCTGGCAGTGTAGGTCAGGGGTGGGATTCAAGCAAGGAGCCGAGAGGAGCAAAGAGGAAGAGGAGGGAAAAAATAAAACAGTTACTGTCATAGCTGGAGAAAAAGGCTTACCCTCTCCTCTCCCCCTTTCCCTCCCTTCCCTGGAGATCTCTTCCAGCTACTTCTGAAAGAACAATTAGGTCCAGTTTCCGTCATTATAACCATGCACCGAGCATCCACGCATTAGAGCCTTAGCATATGTTGTTCTCCTTAATCCCCAGAGAAACTGAGGAGGTGCGGTGCTGTTTCTATTAAACCCAATCTTTAGAGAGGAAACAGGAGGTGCAGAAGGGTCAGTGACCCATCCAAGCCAGTAGCCAAAGCTGAGAGTAGGCTATCTGCCCTGTCCCTGTTACCTCTAGATGATCTCTTCCTAGGATCCCCATAGCCTGAGCCATATCTGCCTCACTCCCCAGAGATGCTTAGGCATGGGTTATGGATTTCTTCACAGGGGTCCAGGCATGACAAGGGGTCTTAGCTAACCTCTGGGGTTACTGTTCCTTGTCCAGGCTCTGCTTCTTGTTATGGTCTGGGGAAAGCTACCTGGAGCTATAGTAAGGCCAGAGGAACTGAAAAAGGCTTCTGGGAAGCTGGCAGCCGAGGGTCTGAAACAGTCAGATAAGCTGTCCTGTTACTGGGACTCAATGATGACCATGGCTGCAGGGGAGGGCGAGAGGCACATCGGCACTTGAGGGCTACAACTGTTTATAACAAGGAGCTTGCAAACTTCCAGGCCCTAGGTTTTTCCAGCATGGGACCAGTCAAGCCGTAGTCACCGGCTGCTTGTTTGTCAACCTCCCACCAATAACTCATCCCTCCTCAGGACCCGGAACTCGGCTGGCAAGTGTGAACATTACAAAGCCAGGGGCTGCCCACCTTGCACTTCCGTGAGCCAGTGAGGCTGGTTGTAGTGCTCGGAGGCAATGGTGAGCGTGTTGAGGAAGACCAGGAAGATCACGAGCCAGTAGAAGACATTGGACTTAACTGCTGCGCGGCACTTCCTTCTGCAGAATCTATTCCACCTGCGCCAGTAGCGGCTGGAAAAGGGCAAGGAGGGAAAGACGGGGTCGGTTGGGAGATCCAGACTTCCTGCCAACCCAAAGCACACGAGGTGCCATCTCACCTGTCGTTAGCTTGGCCTTACTACACAACCTGGTGGTGGAGCGGTCTAAGTGGGCTCCACGGTTTAGCTATCTATGTGGCCTTGGGTCTATCTATCCTCCATCTCTAAGCTTCAGTTAGAAATAAGAACAGGGACAATTTCACAGGATTCTTGTAAACATGCATAAAATGCCATATAAGCCATCTGGCACAAAGTTGAAGTTGCCCAACAAGTGGGACTGCTTTTTATCTTCTCAGCTGGGGATATACCTCAGTGGTAAAGTCAAGCACGCACAAGCCTTGGTTGCAATCTCGGGTACTGGAAGATAAAGGAGTTTCCAGCTATTTTTAATTTATTTTAACGGCATTATCAGAAATAGCGTGGCAAGTATAGGGGGAATTAGTCACTGTGCTGGTGGCAGTGACAGATCCAGTAAACGGTTACTGTGACTGAAGCCTTCTGTGGGCTTGGTATTTCAGGAACGTCGTAGGGCTTCTCCAAAAGCCTTTAAGTCAAGCTTGTGTTATCCTGATACTGAGGAGGAATCTAAGGGCCACTGAGGTTCATTTTCCAGCACACTAGAGCAGACAGGGCTGAGGCAGGGTGATGCTCTGCCCAGCCCCGCCCTCCTGCTGGACCCATACGCCTCACCATGCAGAGGAAGAGGCTGGTTTACACCAGGGGTCCTTTACACTCACGGGGTCTTAGGATATCTTTTAAGAACTCAATGAACGTTTAGATTTTCTCTTTAGAAAAATGGGCACACCCCCCTGCCCACGCATACACCGAACCCTGAAGCTCAGCTAGACTAACATAGCCTTCCCCAGCGCTCCTGATCAAGGACTCTGTCAGTGGTTTTCAGGTGTGGCTATGTGCAGAATGGCTTGGGAAACTTCCAACAACCACCCAGCCACCCCTTCCCCTAGTTCCTCACCTCAGCAGCTAAGCAATCTGATTGAAAACTCATTGATTAGGTGCTGAGTACATTCAAACACCCAAAAGATAGCCCTGGCCCTTTTGATCCTCCCCCAGCTGGTTCTAACGTATAATCATGGTTGGGAGCCATTAAGCTGGGGCTCCCAAAGAGACATCCCCATTTAATGACTCTGCGATAGAGGGTTTCCCTTGCACAACACACAGCGCTGTTGGGGACTCAGGACGATGTATTTAAGAGCTGCCTGGAATGCAATGGAGAAGCGTGAGAAGTAAGACCACAGACAACCAGGCCAAGACCCACCACAGGAAGGCTCACACGATCAGATTTTATTCCAGAAAACCAGACATCAACAGATACAAACACCTGCTGAGCTTCTAGATCAAGGTGGAACCCAGGAGACAGCTCCAGCTGTCTGGATTAGTGATGATGGAAGGAAAACGTTATTTGTGTCACAAAGGACAGTGAGGACATAGAAGACTGGAAGCAGAGGCAACAAGAGACTGGAATTCAAGAGGGGCACTGACATGCCTACCTGGCAGTCTGGGAGTGTGACACCCACAACCAATCAAAAGCCAGAGAGGAGTACTCTGGGAAGGGAGGATGGTTGAGAAAAGGGCAGTGATGCAGGGTGGTGGTGGGCAAGTATGCAGAAAGATCCCTAGGCACGCAGAGCCCCTGCTCAGGTGGTAAAAGAGGCAGGAGGAAGTGAGACAAGAACTCCCTGGTGCAGCAATTGCAGGGACCTGCACTCTACATGTGGTAACTTCCAGTCTAGGCCTCTAAGCAAGCATGCAGGACCTGCTTGCAGCAGATCTGCAAACCTCATTCTGCAGCCCAGGAGTGACTGGAACACTATCTGATAGGCCATGACTGACACTGAGAAAAGAGACAGAATGAAAATATCATAGAAATATTCAAAAAAAGTAGTAAGAAATGCTTGAATAAAATCCTTAGTGTGTGTGTATGTGTCCCGGGCCAGAATGCAAAAAAAAAAAAAAAAAAATCAGGCTTCTATTTTAGGGCAATGAAATATTGGTCTGTAGTTCTACATTCTGAATAAGTCTGTGTCATTAGTCCATATCTGCAGTCTCTGGTGAGAGAAATCATAGAGAAAATGTAGTAGACTTGAACTTGTGTGTATCAGGTGAAGAATCATGGCTGGTCCTCAGCATCACACAGCACTGCGTGCAAGCATGCCACAAGTGGGAACGGCTATATATTATATACATTGTTCCCAAACTCAGCTCTCTACTCCTTAAGGGAGACCTTTCTCACCATCACCAGCTTCATGCCAAGGACAGATTGTATTCTGTGGTCCTGGGGAGACAGACCTCTATATGAATACTTATGTCCACTTGTCCACATTGCCTTTTGGGACAACTTGGCTTCATCTATGTCTCTAACACTGCCATTTTTGTCCCTGTTGTTCCTTGGAAAATCTTGTTACCAAGGTTTAACTGAATCCTCCAGTGAGGATGGAAGAACCAGGCCAATCTAAGAACTTGAATTCTTCCCTGAAAACTACCAAGAGGATCTTGGGTTTGGACCTGCAAGCGGAAGGACAGATAGATCAGCCTCAGTGTTTTGGCATGATCTATCCTTCACTGGATGCCCCATCCTTGCAGGAGACACTCAGCTTAGTGGATGCTTTGGGGAATTCACTATGCACCATGCAAGCCAGACATTAATCTGTAAGTGGCCTTCAGGGTGCTTGAAACATCTATTCGTACCACATGCAAGTGTGGAGATGGGGGATATGTGGAGAGGGACAAGGGACTGGGACAATGAGTCCCAGGTGGTTGCAATGAAAGACAGCCTTTTGTATTTGCCTGAACTTGATACTGCATAGTCCTGTGTTATCAGAACACATCTCTATTTCTTCCCATGATCAATAATATTATTGGATAATTTAAGAAACATATATTAATTGCAAAGATATGTTTTAAAATAGACCCAATCCCCTACCGCAGAGACCACTGATAGTTGCCATGCAGACTACAAAGGTTGCTTTTACAGTCGGTAGAAACTGACTTGGATTTACCCGCGGCCATCCCTCTCTCGTTTACAGTAGTGAACACGGGTTGTTGTAAAGTCAGGCCTATCACATGGGTCCAGAACTGCTCTTTGGCCAGCTCTGTTAGATGTGGTTGCTACTGCACAGAGCCGATTTGGAGAATCACATGGATTTGGGGTTGTGGTGGGGATGGAAGTAATTACTATCCAGGGAAAGTATTTAAAGATAATTGTACAGCTCCTACTCTTCAAATGTAGCTTTGCTTGACAGCTGGTTTCCTGGCAACACTTCCTACTACATAATAGATGTAATAGTTTATTAGAATGTGTAGATTTATTTATGTGTTTACATATGCACAGAGGATATTAAATGATAAAACAGGGAGGAGAAATTTGCCTGCTATTCATGTTCTCTTCGCAGTAGCTGGAAGCCATTTGCTCTAGAAGTACAGAAGCAGGGGAGAAGGATGGAAGTGTGTCTACTGTACTCAACTGTCTGCAGCACTGTGCTCTGCTCGCTCTCCCTTGGCTCATCTTATCTTCACCCCACCCTCAGCACAGGGCTTTGCACCCTTTTTAGAAACACAAAATATGCTTCCAACCATGAAGGTTTTCACCTTCTAGTCCCATCCTCTCGGTCCTGCTCATCTTTAGGGTTCAACTCAAACCCCAGCTTCTCTGCAGTGGACTTTCTGCTCTTCTAGCCCTGGCATCCCTGCAGAGCCTGTCTGCTTTACACATTTTGTTTGTGTATGTAACACCTTATTTAACACCTGCTATGGACAAGGTATCAACCGTTAACAGACTCGGTCCTTCTCAGCACAAAGCTCAGCCGGGGCACAGCAGGGCACATGAACATGCTACATGCTGAGGAACTCTACAGTGGTGTCCCCAGATCACATCTTGTGCAGTCATGGAGGCACCCAGAGAGGTTTCTCCCAGTAGAGGCCTTCCATTGCCTGGTATTAGTGTATGGCCCCTGATTCTTTACTGAGATAATCATATTCCCAAGAGGCAGGGGCCACGTCTTCTATTTTGTTACAGACCCATAGTATTAAACACAGTTCATCTCACACAGTAAGATGCTGGCTTATAGGCTGTGTGAGACATGACACAGAGACATGCCCCAGGTCTAACTCCCTGATAAAGGCAAATCTTAAAAACCCCTGGCCTCGGGAAGGTGAAAGGACAATGCTCTCCAATGTTTTCTCATCATGCAAATGCAGACAAGACCGAGACCAGCAAACAGTGGACACAGCAGGCCGCCTGGTAGCTGGAGGGAGTTTCCATCTTCAGCAGAACCGGAAACAAGCAGCAGAGAAAAATCGCTACATTTAATTCTTTCGTGAGTAAGTAGCCTAAAAATGGGCTACAGAGACTGGGGCGGACTTGGGTTTATGCCTGGTTCCTCATGGCACAGCAGAACTACAATGAGGTGGAAGGCAGTTTCTGCTGAAGACTGGGCCTGGAGAGTCCTCACACTGGAACTCCCCGCGATTTGCTCTGAATTCTGCAGAGTTGTGCTAGGAAAGACTCCAACAGGCCTCTGGATCAATGATGCATAGTGAGTTTCAAATGTAGCCAATCCTTTATTTTCCTTTACTTGAAAACCTGAATTATCAAAAACCCAACTGTCATCTAATTTGTCTCATTTTTCCTGCAAGCTCTATTCAACCATTCTCTGAAAATTAACTATAACTTTGTATCATCCGGTCCTGCACCTAAAATAGGCCCATTTGAAGCTCAAATTCTATTACTGTCACTATTAAATTGTTTCCCCAACTGAGAGAACTATTTGGGAAATGTTGATAATTCTGGGAGCATTTTCAATCCATTACCAGCTTTAGCTGTTCTCTAACCCAAACACCATCAGGATCTAGGTTAATAGCTCAGTATTTCTAGGATCTCCTTGCCTGGGGTGATAGCCCCTAGCAACATATGACCAATCCAAACTAAGATATACATAGTAAATGTTTGTTTGTTTTTCTTTTTCTTTTTTTCAAGACAGGGTTTCTCTGTAGCTTTGGAGCCTGTCCTGGAACTAGCTCTTGTAGACCAGGCTGGACTTGAACTCACAGAGATCGGCCTGCCTCTACCTCCCGAGTGCTGGGATTAAAGGTGTACACCATCACTGCCCAGCTACACATAGTAAATGTAAGGTACACGCCAAGTTGCAAAAAGTCTTGGTGCAACAAAGAACACAAACCATCTCACTAAAATGTGTTACGTTAATTCCCATAGAAATGAGAATGTTTTCATTGCAAGTGCTTTAAATAAAAATGTTTCCTTTCCTGCTGCTCCACTGTGCTGCTTGACATGGCCACTAGAATAATTTTCAAAGCGTGCACAAAAACAGGTTCAGTACACCAGCCAGGACTTGACCTACAGGATGGCTGAGACCATCTCCAGCTCAGGGATCATCTACAGGTGTTTGTTAGTGACAGTGCCAACCCACTGACAAGAAGCCATTTGTGAATACAAGGCCATTTCTGTACTTCCCTTAAACTGGAAGTATATAGAGAGAAGCATCCACTCCTGAAAGTAAACAATTAGAGCCCTGTGGCTGGAGATGCAGAGTGGACCAAGTCCCAAGGATCAAAAGATTGTAACTTTCAAGGACATACCTAACACTATAGATTGCCCAATTCAAAGGCTTGGTCTCCTGATAATGCGTGAGTGTCCATCACGCATGGAATCTTCTGCACAAGTCTCCAGATTGTGTTTATCCATTCATTCATCTATGATTTCCTCATTTGCATGTAGCGAGAATAGAATTTGGGAAATATTTTCACTGTAAAATTTAATCTCTTTACTATTACTGTGTGGGGGCCATGGAACTGTTCAGAGTAACATGTACTTGTCAAATATGACATTTGTTTGAACGTCTGTCAAGTTTATTGTCTTATCAAGACCAGGTGATTCATCAATCCATCGATCCATCGATCTATCCATAAATATTACAGAATTCTTATTATACACCAGCTACTTTTCCACATGCAGGAGATGAAGAGGGGAGATCTAGAGAGGATTCTTGTGTGTTAGAGCTCCCTTTCATGTAATAAAAGCCAGCAACCGGTAGATCTGACCCAGGATGTTTATACTAAGGAGGCCTTGGTTTGAAAGAACAATATGGGGGAAGGAAGCTTGTATTTTCAAATCCTAATAGAAGAAGGGAGAAAGGAGGTGTTGGAATTGGAGTCAAATACTAAAGTCCTCACTCAATCTTAACGCTTGGGTGTTGAATGTCATGAAGTTAGAGGGACTTGCTTAGAAACACCTGGATGCTTAAAAACACACACCTGGATGTCATGGTGGGGCTTAAGGATTTGGGGCTTGTAGACAGGCTCTTCAGGTTCTTCCAGAAATGTCAATAATTAGCCTACCACTCTATCTGGTTGGTTCTCAGAGAGAGCTGGATGTAGGTAGCTAGAGGATGCGCTCTGGGGCCTCTGGTTCCCAGAGCTCAGTTATGGTCTATGAGAGACATGAAAGTGTGAAGGGAGGGAGAACAGAGGACCACAAAGCTTGGGAGTCAGAGAACAGTGGAGATTTCAAGACTAGAGGGGTGTGGTGCAGGCACATGGCATGGCTTGTAGTAACGTGATGTGGGATTCCCCTCCATATGCTGTGAATACCATTAGTTAATAAAGGAACTGCTTTGGGCCTATAGCAGAGCTATAGGGGAACAGAGCTAGGCGGGGGGAGACTAAACTGAATGCTGGGAGAAAGGAGGCAGAGTCAGAGAGAAGCCATGTAGCTCCACCAGAGACAGATGCTGGAACTTTAGCTGGTAAGCCACAGCCTTGTGGCGATACACAGATTACTAGAAAGGGTTAAACTAAGATAAAAGATTTAGCCAATAAGTAGCTAGAGCTAATGGGCCAAGCATTGATTTCATTAATACAGTTTCTGAGTGGTTATTTCAGGGCTGAGCTGCCGGGCTGCCGGGAAACCAACAAGCAGCCTCCTTTCAACAGTGGGGGATGTCCAAACCAGATAGACCTGCTGTATGCCAGGCTAGCCCATGTATAGGTTTTGTAGAATTAAATGCACATTCCCATCCTACATATATAACCAGTCAAGCAGTCAGGGAGCTTGCAGAGTTCACCCGTGGGGTAGCTAGGTAGGCACTGAGCGGCCTGCAGTGTGCAAAATTCAATGGAGGCATCAGGCCTTTGAATCAATATCTAGAGTGTAATACGGTAAGTTCTAGGAGAAGGGCGTGGCCAAGCATGCAGGGGTGGAGGATGAAGGGAAGACCATTTCAGTCTCATTGGGAGTGTGCCAAGGGTGCCACAGAAGGTGTAACCTTTGAGTTGATTGACAAGCCTGACGTTTCCAGATAGAGACGTAGATGGTGAATTTGGTGGAGGAAAAGCCCCATAAAAATCTTAGTGTGCAAGAGAGTAGAGAACATTCAGGGACCTGCAAGGAGTTGCATGCAGTGGGAAGATGTGCAGCCACAGGCAAGCCACAGGGTGGGTATTCTGGAAGCTTCTGACATCGTCTCAAAGCAGTGGCAGAATCTATGTTCTGTCTATAATCCTTAAAGTTGTTCCATATGCCAAGTAGTAACAAATGTTCATACATTTATTTGAACCGACTTTATCTTATACAGGAAATAGACACATTTGTTCTAACCACTCAGAGCCTACCCAAGAGAACCTAAGTCTCAATCCTTGAGGTAGTTCCCTTGACCAAACTGTGAACCCCCATATCAAAGGGAGCAGTTATACCCCCAGAAGGGCCCAAGCTGATGGGACTTACCTTGGTCATCTGACACTGTAGCTGGGAATCAAACTAGAGGGGCAGAAGGGAAGGGGAGCAATCTGCATCTCACTCACCTGAACTTGGATTTGGAGATCCGGTGTCTGAAAGAGGAAAAGGAAATATTAGCAAAGACAATTGATGGAGGAGGGTCATCTTTCTATCTGTTGTTTCATTGGTTAAGTAATAAAGAAACTGCTTGGCCTTTAATAGGACAGAAAATTAGGTAGGCGGAGTAGACAGACAGAATGCTGGGAGAAAGAAGCCGAGTCAGGCAGTCGCCATGATTCTCCCACTTCAGACAGACACAGGTTAAGATCTTTCCTGGTAAGCCAGCTCGTGGTGCTACACAGAATATTAGAAATGGGTTAGATCAATATGTAAGAGCTAGCCAATAAGAGGCTGGAACTAATGGGCCAGGCAGTGATTAAAAGAATACAGTTTCCGTGTAATTATTTCGGGGGAAAGCTAGCCGGGTGGGCTGCCGGGCGCCGGAACGCAGCCGGCCGCTCCTCACAACAGACAATGTACTCACTTTCTTCCACATAGAGAGTGTTTAGCTGTCCCCGAAGTATGTGGAGTTCCCCAGGACTATGTGGGAACTGGAAGGGTTTGCGGGGCTAGTGATAACGCTGCAGAGAATGAACGCTCTGCATTTGAACGTGGCTGGCCTGGCGGACATCTGCAAACCTAGTATCTTCTAAGTGTGGTGACACTTACAGGAGAGGGGAGCACACAGTCTGACAGGATCAGTGTCTGCCCACAATCTCCATGACCGGATAAGCACAGCACCCCTTGAGGAAAGCCGTGGCAGATGGAAAGTCTCTCCTGCAGACAACAGAGAACTCTTGGTGTAGAGCTCACTGTGGTCCACCAGGATCTTTACCAGAGCTGGATTAGGAGGCCACCGGAGACAGCCTGAGGGAAGGTCATTGCTTCCCTAGCTCAGAGCTGCTCGCTAGATCTGAACACAAAGCCTCAGGTTCTAAAGGGACATTGTGTGTACTGAAGGCGGGTGTGGCCCTGGAGATCTAAGCACAGGTGGAGTGTCCTGACAACAACTGCCTTGAAGGATCCTGTGTACTGAAAGGTAGCGCCCTCAGGGAGGCTGTGGGCTGTCCAGTCCATCTAGAACAGATTAGGTAGCGCCCTCAGGGAGGCTGTGGGCTGTCCAGTCCATCTAGAACAGATTAGGTAGCGCCCTCAGGGAGGCTGTGGGCTGTCCAGTCCATCTAGAACAGATTAGGTAGCGCCCTCAGGGAGGCTGTGGGCTGTCCAGTCCATCTAGAACAGATTAGGTAGCGCCCTCAGGGAGGCTGTGGGCTGTCTAGTCCATCTAGAACAGATTAGGTAGCACCCTCAGGGAGGCTCTGGGACTGTCCTGTCCATCTAGAACAGATTCCAGGAAAGCTACACAGAGTTAGGAGGAGGAAAGAGGGCAAGAGAGAGGCTTGTTAATGTACAGAAAAGTGAGGGAGAGAGGGAAGGAGAAGGGGGAGAAAGGGAAGAAATAGGAAGAGGAGGAAGGAGGATGTGAACAACCAACAGAAAACATTTTGGAAAAAAGACCCCAAATATTTGAAGGTACATGCCAGCTTAGCTTTGAGGCTGAGAGAAAGGGGAACACAGACAAAATAGCAGGTTGACTGAGTCTACTCAGACAGCCACGAGCAAGACTTGTAAAATGGCAATGCCAGGGCAGACGGGGGAAATCTCAGAAAGGCCCACCCTGAAATGAAGAACTACAGGCAACCAATGCTGCCAAGAGAGGGGGAATCCGTCTTCTCCAGGGATGAGGTCCCTGACAGGTGACAACCCAAGTCAGCTCTAAACACATTGCATATGAGCAATAATAAGTGGATTCAGCGGGTCACATATTTATAAATATATACCAGTAATAATGAAAGAGAAAGAGGTCATGAGGTTGAGAGGAATGGGGGGATATGGAAGGTGCTGAAAGGAGAGAAGAGTGAGGATGATATAAATACAGTACTCATGCAAGAAATTCTCAAACAAAATCAGTTTAAATTTAAAATGCCCATAACTCCTAGCCGTGGAACCAGGATCTATCCCTCGTGCATGAGCTGGCTCTGTGGACCCCATTCCTATAGTGGGATGCCTTGTTCAGCTTTGATACGGGCAGCAGGGGGCGGGGGAGAGCTTGGTCCTGCCTCAACTTAATGTGCCAGGCTTTGTTGGCTACCCATGGGAGGCCTTCCTTACCCTTTTGGAGGATGCAGGATGGGTTGGGATGGGGAGTGGGGTTGGAGCATGAGGAGGGGAGTGAGGTGGAATTGTGGTTGGTGTGTAAAATGAATAAAAAATTAAAACAAAAATGGCCACAAAGAACAGAATTCAAATGAGACATGACAATGACCAGAGACTCTTGTAGGGACATTGGAAGGTGACTGCTTGGAGCCATGTTGTCCCAGTCAGCAAAAAGCAAGCTATGTCTCGTAAGAAAAAAAATCAATCCCTCTCATTTTTTTTATTATTAAAAAAAATAAAGCAGAAGATGTGACAGGTGGCAAAGCCATCGTGCATGAGATAATTATATCTCCAGGGCACTGGGAAGCTGAGCCAAGTGCCTTTATTGCTCTGAACTGTTAGCTAACAACCCTTTGCCACCCCCAAGACTGCCTGCTAGGCTGCAGGGTTTAATCACATGTTAACTGAGCATGTGGGAGGGGGACCTAGAGCCCAGGGCAGCATCTTTTCATCCAGAGTCACCGTTTAATGGGGGATGAAATGTTTGCTAGCTGCTAAATGGAGAGAGGGAGGCAGGCTACTCTCTGCAGCAAGGACGTGCTAAGCTCAGGCATCTTTAAGACTGTGGTATCGGTTCCAGGCTTTCTTGCAGAGGGTCTCAGTGGTTCCTGGCTCATCTCAGACCCTTGGCCTCTTGCAAGTCTCACTCTCAGTTCAATTAAAGTCCCAAGCAAAAGTGAGACCTTAGAAACTCCCTGTCGAGGAACTTCGGAGTTCTCTTAAGGAGATGAATCTGTGATATGGGATAAGGGGAGATCAGAGCTGTGTGAGAATTTATCCTCGTTCATGTGTGGCCACTGTTTGGTGTCCTTGTACTCGCTGGTCCAAAGGAAATGGTCCATGAGCCGCCTGCTTATTTGGCTCTGAGTCCTGATGTCTAACCCTGTACACCTCACATGAAGAAGGCTTCTTCTGGCTTGCAGGAGCCTGTGAGAATGACTTTGGGTTTTCTGTATCCAATATATCTCTTTGTTTTAATAGACGCATATTTCCTTGACCCCCAGCAGCACATAGGAAAGGAGTACTAGCATTCAAGTGGGTCCTCGAAGAGCTGGGCTTAGAACTTCTAATAAGATTAAAGACTTCGACTCCTCAGCACTCCCTGAATGTAGGAGCAGTTAGCTACAGGACCTCACAAAATAGAAGGACACTACTGCCTACGGCCCACTGTCTCCTGGCGGTAGTGATAGACTCCATCTCTGGACAGCTGCTCTCACTGTGGAGAGAGGGGCCAAAGAGCAGTGAGCATCTTTGCATGTTTGCCTCCTACTGATGCTTGATATCCGTGCAGACTGCAGAGTCCTGGGAACAGCAGAAGCCTCCAGTGTACCCAACCCCCAATGGGCATGAGCGGCTTGCTCCGGAGTTTCTGGATTTTTCCATCATTCATATACAAGTGCAACACCATCCCTACTTCATGTCTCCGGTGGATTTGTTAAAGGCAAGGAAGGGGAGGAGGTTAATAACTAGCTGTCACACGAGACCTCCAGAATACACCCCTGGGCGGGGACTGAAGTCTGTTTATCCGCAAGTGCTCACCCGAATCTCCAGGACCAACCTGGAAGATCAAGATTTTCCTCCCTGGTTTTATCATTCAAAATTTGAGACAACTCCCAAACCATTTTCCCTTTTAGTTACCTGCTTTGTATTGATCATTATCTGACAACTATTTGAACTCCTTGAGAGCTGTTCACGCTTTAGGCTTCCCCTTCCTTCTTTGGGCCATAAGTACCGCACACTTACTACCTGCAGTGGAAGAGTGCTTTCCTGAATTGCTCTCAATTTGCCTTCAGCACGCGCTGAAGGACAGCTGACTCAGCTTCTCTAATCCCACAGCTTAATCACGACCCCAGTTGTTATGGTGAGAGGGGACATATCCTGGAGTTTGCTGAAGTTGAACATCGCTCCAGTTATTGGGTGCTAAACCCAGTTGCTCCCCATTTCTAGCCTGAACCTCCTTCCTGGAATTCAGGCTTTGCCTGTAGAGGATCCTCTCGACCACTCTGCTTCTTCCAAGGCTCCCAAGCAAACAACAGACTTGACTTCTAGTTCAGCTTGGCCTTCAGTGATGTTCATGTGGCCCTTGACATAAGGCAGATGACCCATTTGGCCTTTAGCTGGGTCACTGTGGCTAATCCCCACCTAGATTCACATAATTTTTGGTGATTCACATATATATTTTTTTAGTGCTTTTAGGCTATAAAAAGTTCCAAGAACACATTTCAAAGATGCCAAGTCTACATCAACAGTGTCAGTCTCCAGGATGGCCAGAGCTGCATACCTAGTGGTCCCTTGGTGGTCCTCCCATTTGGATTTCTCAGGTTATCCTTCAAGTTTCTACATACCCAACCCCCACCCTGCGAAAGACGATGGATCTTAGAATGGTTCCCGTCACCGACCAGTGTGCTCCTGACTCCACATTCTTTACAGAGTCACAGACCCTCAGAGCTAGAAGGAGCCCTTCATGTCACGTGATTTCTCAAGCTGTAGAGCGCCTTAGTCATTTGTGATCGCACATGGAGACAGATATGCCCAAGAGAAGGAGGTGGTGCCCCTTTAAGTAGCCCTGGAAGGCAGCGTCCAGCCTTGGCTTCTGCTGGAATCCAAGGTCCATCCTGTCCCTTTTTCGGGAGCAGGAGCTTAGAGAGAGTGCCTGCTTGATGTCTGATGTCGGCTCCCTTTCATTTTCCAAGGCAGTGGAAATCTACTTCCTGTGTTCAATTCCTCTGCAGTTTCTTTAGCCTCTTGATTTTCCATGGCTTCTCAGCACCTTGAAGATCTCCTTGATGGCACTGAATGCCATCCCTTTATTCCCGCGGCACCTTCTCCTTTCCCTATCCCATTTCTCTCTCCCTTTGCATGTCCTCAGTGTTTTGGTGGGTGCCCTGCACTGGCACATTTCCACCCTCCCCTCGCAGAGAGTGGCTCCCAGAGTCAGTATACCCCCAGGCCCCTTAGAGTAGAGAGCTCCAGGACACACTGACAATTGGCATATTCTTTCTGTACCCGTTAGAATTCTACCCGAGGTTGCCATTACCCCATACACAAGCAGCCACAGGGGGTGCTTCATCTTGTATATTAGCCTCTTTCCTAATGGCTCCTAATGTCAAGGTGATCCTTCGAGAGCACAAGACATGAAACAGACTCCCTCACATGCTCTGTGTTCTTGCTGCTTTATAACAAAGACAAAGCTCACGGAAGAGCCTACTCGTCTTTGCCCTGCCCCTGAAACACCGCTCCTCACACACACGCTGGCCCTCATACGTGGTGTTTATATTCATCCTTAGTTTTCTCCAAACCAGGACTCTCCGCTATTGAGGACACATTTCATTGTTTTACACACCACGACACCCTGATTTCTAGTCTTCCATACTAGATGGTCAGCTTCATGGAGTCAGTGCTCCTTTTCTGGATGACTACAATCTCTACTACCCAGCACAGGGTGTGACTGCCATGAAGGCTCACCCAAAGAAGGCTTTCCTGACATCTCCCTCCCACATCATCTCCCTCCCATGTCTCCCTCCCACACCATCTCCCTCCCATGTCTCCCTCCCACACCATCTCCCTCCCACATCATCTCCCTCCCATGTCTCCCTCCTACACCATCTCCCTCCCATGTCTCCCTCCCACACCATCTCCCTCCCACATCATCTCCCTCCCACCTCTCCCTCCCACATCTCCCTCCCACACCATCTCCCTTCCAATCTCCCTCCCACGTCTCTCTCCCACATCTCCCTCCCACATCTCTCTCCCACATCTCCCAGCGTGACTGTCCGTTTGCCTGCTTCTGTCTATTCTGTGTGTCAGTTTCTCCAAGTTTGGTCCATGTCTCCCGCTTCCTGCACCTCTCTGAACAAACTGTGACTTATGAGTGGTTGCAAATGCCAGTCTCCATCTCTACCGAGAACTGAACCTCAGAGTTCCTCACCCAGCTGTCCACACAGCACCTGCATATCCTTTAGGCTGGACCTCCTCTTCCAATCCTGCTTTGGCCTTGATATCAATTTGTCTTATCAAATTTTGGTGAGCCCTTCCTTTGTCTCTTCCCTTGTCACTGCATAAGTGATGTCCTTCTTTCTGCACCCCTTTGCCACCCACGCGACATCTTTACCCCAGCCTTCTCCTTACATGCAAGTCCTCGTCCTAACCTCAAGACTTTAACTTAGAGGATATAAAACAATGATCTCTCACTCTGCCCTCAGCCTGCTTCTCATCTCAGGCCGACTCACCGATGGGAACAGTGGCTATCTTAGCTCATCACTGTCTTGCTGGTGATGGGGAAAGACACTAGAGGATGAAGTGCATGTTATAATTCTGGCACCATAATCGTATCCCTTGTAGATGTTTATCGACCCCAGCATGTGTAGAAATAAGATCAGCCTCGAAGCAGAGCACATCTTCCTAGGAGGTGACAGACCAGTGACACCAGTTTTCCTCCACAGGGGACAATCGGGTTTGCTGTCCAGCCAACATCATGGACTCTGAGGATGTGCTGTTCAGTGAGTTCCCGGTAGCAGCTCCCTGGCCCCTCCTGGTTTATACCTTGGGCCACGCCGCCCCAAAGCCAGCGCTGTAATAACCTTGATGATCTTTTCTCCAAACTCCCCATCCTTGATGTCAAGCAAGCTGAAGGACCTAGAACTTATGGGCTAGAAGGGCCCCATATGCCTGTCCCTATCATTGCTATTTGGGGCCACTTCTAGAAACTCGAGTGCTATTTTGTAGAATTCCGAAAGAGAAAAGAAAAAAAATGGCCAGGAGTACTGCTTACAGATGTAATTAGCACCATATTTTAACAGCATTTTGACAATAATTGCTTTGCGACAGCACTGAGAAGTTTGCAGTGCAGACTCCCTGGTGCCATTGTCACAGTGAGTGATGCCACAGCCCCGCGTACCCTGGAACCGGGCTGCACTGCTCCTCAGTCTTGCTCACCTCCCTCCTCTGGCTCACTCCCAGGCACACTCAGATTCGCCTGCAGCTACTGTCGTGAGGAGGCTGGGCCGGCCTGGCAGTGAGTCACGCTACACGGGAAGGTGCTGTTCTACCGGGGAGCATTTGGAGACACATTTTACTTGGGCTAATCCTGGCCGGGGCTTTCTCTCTGCAGTTCCTTCAGTGGTCAAGACAAGGTTACAGCTGTCATGCTCATGGCCAGAGGAAAAGCAGTCATCGCCTCCTAAAGTGAAGCCTGAACGTGGTGACCTAGTGGTCATATTCTACCTAGTGGCATACCCCTTTGTCCCCAGGCTCCGCTTTTGTGGACACTAGCAATCAAACAGGTTTTGCCATTTTTAGTAATGAAACCATCTCCCCCTCTATTTAGGGAGTGAGGGTCATGGATATGGATGACCTGACTCTGTGTTCCAGATCATGACAATCCACACGCAACTGATCCCATGACAACAGCGCTCATATTTGGCTAAGTCACAGGTCAGAGTTCCTGGCAGCCAGGGGTTGGGAGGAAGGCTCGGATGCTCAGTATTGCTACCTCCTAGGCTGAGGACATTCCAGGCGGTACACCATGCACTGGCTCTCCATCATTAGGAGGGCTGCTCAGAGCTGCACAGGATGAGGATCATCATTCCCGGGCAGTGGACTTCTTAGCTGGTGATTTACTTTGAGGCCATGTTTGTCAGAATAGAAAGGATGACCATGTAGCTACAAGGACCTGATCTATTGGCTCTTATGAAAAAATATAAATGACAGGGAATAAAGAAAAAAGAGACATCAGAGCACCCTACTTCTGTACTTCTCTGGTGGGCTGAAAGGCTCCAGCATCCAAGTTTGGTGGCCCTCACAGAAGTGAGGGCTTCAATGTGAAGAGCCCACTACCATATACGAGGCCATGCTTCAGCCCAGGCCTCTTCTCTCTCCACACAGGGCACAGGCTGTCAACCACGGTTCTGATTCTGCCCCTGCAGTGAGGAGCCACCACACTGGACTCCGCGAGCCAGTTTCCCAGGCCATGTCCCAGGAAGAACTCAGCGCTAAGTTTGCTATGGGTACTTACGCAAGCCTGGCTCCACAGTTTTCGCCCTCGATGTCACCTCCAGCCACATTTTCAGTGTTGACAGACTCGGTCTCACTTGTGGGCATGCTCACTGTGGGGGAACGGAGGCACGGAAGGCGTTAAGGGTAGGGAGAGAGAAAGAGAAGAGTATTAGTGTGTACTGTACCATCCTAACCCGGGGCTGGTCGGGCACCACCTGCTGGCCTGTGTGTGGGGGCCTGGCCCTGTCCTCATCCGGCTGGGCAAGACAGCTGCCAGGACTCTGCAGATGAGCAGGAATGTGGGGGGACTCTGGTGATCAGACAGGATGCATTCGGGAAAGAAGGATGGTGGAATCCTTCATCTGCCCTCAACTTCGTAGTCCCAGAAAGGCAGGAAACTTTTCCATTTGCGTCGTCAACTTAGCATAGGGAGAGAAGCCCTCAAATCAAGACTCCGCTGCCCTCTTTCTTTTCCCTACCAGCTCCAACCTAAGACTGGAGTCTAGCTTGTTTGCAGGAAGGGCACTTTTGCTACTCAAAAAAGTTTTTTTGATAAATTTGAGGACATTATTTTTCCGCAGTGCACCGTGTCATAGAGCAGTGACACTTAAGGCCGAACTGAGGTGCTGGGCTTGAGGTGACCAGCCACTGTCAAACTCATGGGTTTAGCCTCACACAACAGGGCAGACACAAGAGATACTAGTGACCTGATTTTCCTGGAGCCGATCTGCCCAAGCAATGTCCAGCATCTTACACCATGGCAGCAGCAGGCTAGATTTCCAGAGGGGAGTTTTCTAGCTTAGACTCAGCATGGTGGCTTAGAAGAGATAAATTCTTCCAGTATCATTTATTCTAGGAAATTAAAAGTTTAGCTCAAAGAGTTCTTCAGAATTGCCATCATCCTTTTAATATAATATGAATCCATATATGTGTAGGGGTGTGTGTGTGTGTGTATTTACTTTTTTTTTTTTTTTAAAAAAAGATATGGTCATGATATATTCCCAGCTGTCCTCAAACTTGCAGTTCCCCTGCCTCAGCCTCTTGAATGCTGGCATTAGTGAAGTGTACCACAACTCCCAGGGAGTCCCCTGATTTTATCACTCCTTCTTTGGAGCAATGTGGACCAGCACCTCCGCCAAAATAAACCTCATCCGGTAAGAAATCACCAGCCCTTGGCAGCCACAGTGTCTATGGCTAGTCGGAATGTGGGCTAGTGACAAGTTCCCATGGGCCATCATTCCTAGGTCACATGGTGATGTGGATGGAGGTGCACTTTTCCCAGTTCCCTTTCTTCTGGTTTAAGGCAAGTCAGGTGGATGAAAAGAATTTCACTTCAAAAAAACGGATGATATAAACAGGAAACCCATGAGTTACTATGTTCTGACTATCACATGGAGTAGTTCTCTTGGACTTAGGATTCTGCCTCAAAAATGTTGAGGAAAAAGATCTTAAGGGCTGGAGGAAACTACAGAAATTACCTGACTCTATGTTACAGGAGAGGGAAGTGAGGCCAGAGAACGGGTATGACGGTCAAGGTCACATGGCACACCTAGAAAGGGCTAGTGACTGGGCACTGTCCCTGTCCCATGCTCACCTTGACTGCTCCAGTGTAGACCAAGTCTCTTCTCTACATCTAGGGTAAGTCAATAATAGGGAAGCCGAGCCAGTCTCTGGGCACACCACTGGATGGCATAGAATAGCCCAGCAATGTTGGAACTGTCAATGCTATGAAACTGAACACTGTTGGATGGGATTAGTCATTTGAGGCGGCTTAGTACTGGGGACTGGGAATAGGGGCCCTCAGAGGTTTCCATGGGTTGTAGACAATCCACGTTAAGTGAGAAGCTGTAACAGCGAGAAGTACTTCGCCTCTCAGTTCATTTATCTTTAGTCACCAGGACTCCGGGTGTCATTCTTGGGAGGTCTGAGCCCTATGGAGAAAGCCACTTGACTCTGTGGTACTTGGCTGTCAGAGAACCCTTTGTATGTGAGTAGGCTGGTGTGGGAGTAGTAGTTCTAGGCTCAGGAAGCCACCAAAACTAGGAAGAAGCAGCCTGAGTCTTAGGAGTAAGCATATCCTCTAAAGTCAAGGTACTTCCAGTACCAGGGCTCATTCTGTATTTACAGTGACTGGTTCTGGCTGTCACTATCTAAAGGAATGACTCCATCTTCTATCAGGGAACAGTTGGTGCTGGTTGTAAAGCTTGCTGACTTGATCCAGTGGAGGAGATGAGGGTTAGTGGTCCTCCCCTCATAAATAAACACACACACAAACATATACCAACAGAAGAGCACACGTGTGTGTGTGTGCGCACACATACACCCCCCCACCACACACAAATACCAGACATCAAGAGCAGCATTCTCCCATGCAATCTGTATGGACCAATACACATTTACACACAGAGAGCATAGGAGACATTACCATGGGTCTCTGTAGAGTGACTAAACCAAGCAAACTTCCCTTTCTTCTGATCAAGCAAGCCCGCCGCGGCACCTCCTTTCACAGACACGATGGCCAGTGTCAAGATCAGGGACAAGACATCAACAGAGAACATGCAATCAGCACAGGCATAAGAAATAACCCAGTTCTTACACAGAACACTGTTATCTCCAAAAATTAACAAAAACCATGAAAAACATAAACCAAGACATGTAAGAAAACATAACAAAATCTGGTCAAAATTCTTAAGTCAGGTGAATTATCAACATAAAACAAATGATGGACCCTTAGTAATGCAAATGACGGATGCTAGAAGATGCTCCCAACCACACTGGCGCATGTAACTGGGACTTCCTAGTATCTATGTCTGCTTAAGGTAGGTGTCCCGTTTACAGATTTAAGTAGGTAACTACTGAGATCAAGCTAGTGCCTGAATTTGCCCCGTCCCACTAGCTAGGTGTCAAGTGCCCCCCTCACAGGGACCGTAAATGCCAGCTTCAGTGGGCTCCAGTGCTTCCTTCCCACTTGTCCCCTGATGATGTCACTTGTCTATTGATCTACTTGCCCCTTCTCTGGCTCAGTCATTGCCTTTCATTCAGTAAGAGGCTCCCCAACGGCTCGATCTCGGTCACATCCAGAGCACATAGGCACCTGCTTGCTTCAGATTTCACGCTCGAATGTTTACTTTGTTCAGTTTTGCATATACTATGCATGCAATTCATACACAGTCCTTTTCACATTCCATTTCCTTTGGAAGAGCAATAACCTGAGAGTCTTGGGAAGCTGTCTTGGGGATTCACTTTTCATCGGAGTTCAGTTTCCTGTGCACAGAAAGCCTTACGCTCTGTTTTGCTTGTGTCTGGGCTTAACCAAAGAGGAAGGAGCTGAAGGACAAGGCCGTCTGGGTTACACAGCGGCCTGAAGTCCCGGGAGTCAACGCTCTAGCTAACTCCCCAGCAAGGGTGTTTCTCCTGATAACATTCATACTTGTGTGCTTCTGTGAACCACAGAGCTGCTGTGGGAAACAAGCGAAGGGCACGATTAACCACCGTGCTCTTATTGATGAGGAGCAGCAGTGACGGGGATAGGAAGTTACCAGAGAGGCCTACAAGAAAGTGTGTGTGTGGATGAGGACAGGCAAGTGGCCCATGTGCTCCAGCGAAGGCAGTGAAGGGAACTCATCCTGGCCTCCCGCAACTTAGATGATAGCCAATGGGCTTTTTTGTTAGTGGGGACTCAGAAATCTGGCTCCTCTCAAAAATGGGTCAAACTTATTGTCAACCTATAGGAAGGTCCATGTGTACAAAACACAGGGTATGATAACAGCAACTCTCAAATCAGCTCTGGGTTTCTCTTTATTCTAAAAAATCCAACCTGAATCAAACACAGAAGTGATTTAACTCCTATGTCCCCTCTAGAGAGGTGCTTTTTAGAGCAAGAACTAGGGAAAGAATGAGAGTCCCATGAGGACCAGGCTTCCTGTGTGTGGGGGGTGTGTGTGTGTGAAATGGAAGCAGAAGGCTGCTTGTTGCCAGGCTCCTGCCGCTGATGTGAGGACGAAAGGATGCTGGTCAGTGGCTCAAGGCTCAGAGAGCTGTCAGACAGCAGCACTGCCCAGCATTTGGCTTGACAAAAAGCGTGCCATATCTTGTTCAGTTTCGGAAACAACTGTGGGATAACTTTAAAAGCCATATGAAGAACCCGATAAATATATGGGTGTCCAGATGTAACCTCACATGGTCAGGATACACCTCACGTGGTGGGATTTGGCAGAAGCTCCAGCTCAGTTTCCTACGTGGCCTGCATGGCCTCCACTCAATCTGCTATGCAGGTGAAGTTGCATCTAAAGGTCCCTGGCTGACATGAACGTCTCCCACCAGAACGGCACATAATATGACAGCTTATTCCATAAGCACCTGGGAGAACAAAACAGCTGAAAATGAAGCCTGTGCTCCTGTCAGGAAAGTATCACACAGCAGTCTGTGCTCCTGTCAGGAAAGAATCACACAGCAGTCCGGCAGCTGCTGTTAAGGGAGACTTCTGGGGAACCATGTGCCCAGAGTCTTTAGGTCTAGAATCATGTGAGACACCTACCCCACAGGTGAGCCAGAAAGCTTGACCACCTGTGCTTACTTAGCTAAGGTGGTTGGCTGAAAGATGGGAAGGAACTTGGAGTCAGAGGACACCCCATTTCAATGTGATTATGTGAATGCCTGTGTCTCTCCAGACATGTTGTGAGAACATACCCTTTGTATAAACACAGTGTGTGTGTCTGTATATGTATGAGTGTGTCTATATGTGTGTGTCTGTGTGTCTTTGTGTTCTCTCTCTGTGTGTACATGTGTGTGTTTGTGTGGTGTATATTGTATGTACCTGTTCATGTGTATGCTGTGATAGCATGTATGTGGATGGATGTCAGAGGTCAATCTCAAGCGTCTGTTGGGAATTGGAGTTTGCCAATTTGGCTGGGATGGCTGGTGAGCAGGCCCTAGGTGTCCACTTGTCTCTGCCTCCCCAGCATGGGGACTAAAGCGCTCATCACCAGGCCCAGATTTGGTGACGTGCTGGGGTCAGGCTCAGGTGCTCACGCTTGCGCAGTAAGCGCTTTACTGTCTGAACTGTCTCCCCAGCCCAACTTGATGCAGCTTTGAGGGAAGAGGCTGAGGAAGCAGTCTAGAAATGGAGTTCATTTTTTGACTTTACTGATAACAGGCACTATCACCAAATGTACATCTCTGGGGTTTGGGAAGGAAGACTCTAAAACAAAACAAAAAATAAAGATTTCTTGAGAAAGCAATTCACAGTTGTCATTGCAAGTGACAGGTGGCATCACTATTTTCTTAGTTTTAGCAGCAATGCCTAAAATGAGTTGTACAGATTCTACTCTTTCTGTTTTATTTAGCATACAGGGTCCTGTGAGGCTGTCAGGATGCCTAAACTCCTTAACTTAAAGAATCCTTCTTCTGCCTCCCAGATAGCTAGAAGCCACCACGCCCACTTAGGCAGTATTTTGCCAACAGCTCATTTCATGCCCGGATTAGTAAGTACCAACCCTCCATCCCTCTTAACATCCACTCTCTGTAGCCACTCTTACTTGAGTGGCACTTCGTAATGTGTTTCTATCTCAGGAGAGGTGTAGCTAGTGTCTCTCCTCGGCTTGCTTGGAAAATGACTGGGTAGATACCGTGGAAATTGTAATAAATTATCACAATCTCCACATATAATTTCTCCACGAGATAATGTGAAAACCGCACAATAATATACCTCAGAGGAGGGTAGATCTAAGCTGTTGTCCAGTTGGGTGTTTCCAGGCATGTCTGAGTCTACAAACCCTCTGGAAATCTTAGCCCTGGGCTCTGGGACTCCACCATGAGACACCATGTGGAGTTTTTGAATTATGGTGGCACAGCTCATCTGGCAGTCTTCCTGCAGCTGTGGTCAACGAGGAGGCTTACAGCTCGTGGTCCTCGTGGTCCACTATAGGAAGCCAGAGCCCTGTAAAACTACAGCTCCCTCCGGACGGACCTTTGGGAAACAGATCCACAAGGGGCAGGGCTGATCGGGGCTGGGCCTGTGAATCAAAACTCATGTTTCCCTCAAGAGGAAATTAGCTCCAGCCTGGCCCCACAACATCAGCATAATGTAATACGTGCATTGGAAGATGAACAGTTGCATCCACATAAGTAAGAAAAAAAAATCTCAGAAGGGGTTTGACAAAGGTTTGAGAGTCAAAGCAATTTGTGTTTTGGTAAAGGAAAATATTAGTATGGTTACTGAGCACGGAAAATGGAAGAGATACAGGGAGAAACAGTCACACAGAACACACCTAGGCTGGCCCGGTCTCAGACTTTCCTACGTATTCTTACCACTGAAGAGGCACCTAAGAGGCATCTTTTCCAGGGGATAAAGATGAAATGTATTGAGTTCTGAAACTTTTGAGTCCCCAAACAGCCCTGACTTTGTCCCGGGTGTGTGTATGTGTGTGTGGGGAGGTCTCTAGGGTCTTCATTTGACATCAGTGGGGATGGTCAGCTTCTCCTGAGACTTGCAAAGAAAAATATTGTCATTTTTGCAATATAGCTGTTAGGCCATTATGTGAACTCAAGAGAACTCACCTGCTACTTTTGAACCCTGTCCTTTCCTGTTGAGAAAGAGTTACCACACCAACATAGGCATTACTGGCAGTGGCTGAAGGTCTTTCCCCATGAGGCCGAATGCTGGCAGGAGTCCCGGGGTGACTCCTGGCATCCAGCCTGCTGGGCTGCAATGGCCGGGCCCATCCATTCCTATATGAAGCCTTGCCATTTACTTGGCCAGATGACAATTTTATTACATTTTTATACAAAAATGGTATAGCTAGCATTTGTTTCCTCGAAGTACTAATGACAGTATGGCTAACAAACAAAAAAAATTTCTAGTGCCTAGCCTTATAGGCTCCACTCCCTTTAACTTGGGCATCTCATCTGCTGTGGGTTGAATTATGCCCCCTAGAAACCTACATGCTGATATCTTAAACCATCTTAACTAGAATGGACGATTTTAGGAGACAGGGTCCTTAAATATGTATAATTAAATGAGGTCACAATCTAACATGACTTGTGCCCCAATAAAAAGACATCTGGACAGAGACAGAGGAGAGATCAGAGAAAGATACAGGGTGAAGACAGTGCGTATACACCCAGGAGTGGGGCCTATAATGGACCCCTCCTTCACAGCTTTGTAGCCTCTGTGGAGCCAGCCTGACCTATACCTTAATCTGAGATTCCAGCTTCCAGAATCAGAAAAGCAATCCCTTACTGTCACTTGAGTCTGTAGTACAAGCAGGCAACCTAGGCTGTGATGGTACCTGTTTCCACCCATCCTGAAGAATTTTCCAGGCAAGCTGAGCTGCCTCATCACTGTCCCTCGATGCACTGTCCCTCAGCTGCTGTCTAAGTAGCATCAAACAGCATCCATCCCTCCTCCGGGGAGGGTCTGGTCCCTCCACCTCATATCCTGTAGGCGGGCAAACTACTGCATCCAAGTCTAGATGGCCACTTATTTCCATGAATAAAGTTTTGCTGGGTCCCAGCAGGGGCCTCTTCTGATGTTGTGGACCGGTCACCTCTCTCTAGAGAGCAGAGCTAAAGACCTACAGGAGTTACCGCAGGGCCTGCAGAGGCAGGGACTCTTACCAGTTGGACCATCCCAGGCAGTGCCTGCCAGTCCTGTAGCCACTCATTCATTCTTGGAGGCCCAGGTTTAGCCTCTGGTGGCTTCTAGAACCATCCACTGCTCAGAGGCTGTCCTCCTCATCTAGAGCACTTGAGTCACTTAGTAAATACAATCTAGATGTCAGCTTTTGTCCCACCGTCTACCAACGACAGGACGTCAGGTAAGCCACTTAGCTTTTCTGGACTCCCATTTCCTCCTCCACAGAGAGATCATGGTATTATTTACTCAAAGAGCTTTCCGTATGGGGTAAGTGGAATAATATTTGTAAAAAGAACTTTGTAAAATGGTTACTGACATAAACACTCGCTAGTAGTATCAACTAGTTTTAAACTGTTTTTCTTAAAGTTTATTATTTCTTAAGTAAACCCAAACTTTCTCAAGGCTAGGAACTTCGTCTTGGAATTCTCTGAACCCATAGTCCGATTCTCTGCAAGAGTAGCAGTCATGTTTTGTACCGCCATAGCTGTCAGGATACTCCTACGTGCTGCCTGTGTGCCCCCCGCCTGTGCTCCGGACCCCAAGAGGCTGACCCGTGTAAACCATATCAAAGGTCCTGTTTCTGAGGCTGGCCAGAAGGGAGCACTAGCAAGAGTCTGTGGCTGGGTCAGAGGAGATGGGGCTCAGGTCCTTACTCTGCTACTTCTGGGCACAGGGCATAGTGGCTGCAACTTGATACCAAAGGCTGTGGCCCTCTTCACACGGCTGCTCTCTCCTTTGTACCTGCAGGCAGGCCCACAGCAAAAGCTCCCCGACTGCTAGTTTAGGGTGCTGTTCTGACTTCCTGAATCCCCTGCCCATCTTTCTGGAACCCTGACTCCATCTTCATCATAATCTCCTTAAACCACCCGTCTAAAGCATTCTCTGTGAGGATCTGACAGAAGAGCACTTAGGGTGTCATGCAAAGATATGAATTCCCAGTGAATATTCAATGAAAGATAGGTACCCGAGGGGGAAGCTGGTACATGGCAGACAATGGATGGCAACGAGTCCAGGGCTTATTGCCACATCAGGCCATGGCCTGGACAGTTTGCTTAAGTCCACACCATGAAGGGTGAAAGATAACAGGTGGCTCACTGTGGTGCAGGGGGACACAGCCCAGCCGGGAAGGAGGTGGATATCCTAGCTATAGATGCTGCTCTGGTCACTCTCGGGAGGAGCAGCGGCATAGACCATGTGATGGTCTTCTCTCTTGCAGAATAGATACTTGCGTTCATCATTTTTCCATGATTACCAAATCAAACCCACGGCCAGAGATCTCTCACTGTGTGGGTTTGTGAAATCCAGGATCTGCCACCCCCAGTGCCATTGGTCTAGGACACATCAAGGCACTTCTGGCTTGGATACTAAACAGCTCCTGCAGTTCCCAACCAGTTGAAGTCCTGTGCACTCCACCTCTGATGTGGCTGAGTTCATCTACATGACTGGTGAAAGGCTTTCTTATAGGACGAACCCACAGTTATGGAGAAAGAGGGTGGAGGCGGTGAGAGAGAGCAGAGAAACAACGGGGTACCAGTGACAGCGGTCTGCCTGAGAAGGAAGGTCACATGAAAAGGTACCACCACTTCCAGAACCTTCTCAATCACTTCCTGTCAGCCCAGGCCAGCTTAGCTTCCTCCATATTAGCAATTAAGCCTAGGGCTGATTTTAAGCCAATAAGGCAAATATAAAACAAGATCAAACATGAAGACTCCAAATAGAGGCCTTACTTATTAAAAAGGAGCAATACAGGTGTGGTGTGCCATCATCCTAATTATTACTACTGCTGCAAACTGGGAGGAGGTATAAATGGCTGCCCTGGCTCTGCAGCCCTACCTCTAAGAAGGATGCTGGGGGCTGTTGTGATCCCAGCAGGTTAGAAGCATCCATCACTCCAAGCAGAAAATCCCTTTCCAGCACTGGGACTGCAGGGACTGCGGGAGGGAAGGAGGGTGAGGAGAGCAGGAGGAGGCGGGGAGGGAGCTCGGCTACACCAGACAAGCTGCTAAATGTGGGTGCACATCTCTCCTTTCCTTTCCCACAATGCCTACCTCTGTCAGGAGTGACAGGGCCAGGGACAGCCCCTCTGCAGCCCAAAGGGATGTGGCAGGGATCCTCCACACACGGGTAGGAAGGCTCTTTTGTAGGGCTCCTCTGTGAACCCAGTTATTTTAAGCATAAAGTTCTTCTGAGGTTACAGGCAGTGTTTTTCTAGTTACCCAGGCTTAGAAGAATATGTTGCCTTATCTGGCCTGGTATCAAAGAAAAGAAAAGAGATGTGTGCCCCTGATCTCTTTCTAAGTGTGGTCCAGGTCCGTCTTGGGCTTTGTCCCCCCAGCAGTACATACAGTGTAATACTCTGTCTTAATCGGAACAGTCTAGCTTTTAAGCATTTGCTATAAACTAGCCTCTCTTTCAGGTTTTACACATATGAACTGAGAGCACCCATGTGTGAGATATTACATGAGCCCATCTTACAGATGAGGAAACTGAGGCTTGGAATTTAATCACTTGTTCAAAGCAATCAGCTAACTAGGACCCAGGACTTTGAAGCCAGGTAGATCTGGTGCCAAGCATCCTCTTAGCCACTGTGTAACCAGATGAGCTGTTTATTCTAATCATGAAAAGGGCAAGGCTGCTGGAGGTGCCCAGGTCATTGAAGGAGAAGTCCCTTAATTGATGACCCTGTCATAGCCTCCATGTTAGCACTTTGAGCCAAGGGAAGACAGGAATCAAAACCCCATGAGCTTTGGAGCTAGAGGTCTGCTTCTGAATCCAAAATTCTTCTGGCAAAGTCACCACAGTCCAGAGTCCTAGTCACGACGGGTGGCACTAAGAACGGCTCTTCGGGGAAGGGAAAGTCTGTCTTGCGGACTGTGGGGCATGCCGATGTTCACGAGCTGTGTAAGAGCACCAGGGCTCCTCGGGCAAATTCAGTCAGCTCTGTTGCTGTGGCCCCTTGCATTGTGGGGGTGATAACTGTAAGGATACCTGGCTGAAGGAAGCAAAGACACGAGCAGTCAGGCATAGAGAGACCCACTGGACAAAGGCGGGAAGCGGAGGAGGAGGCTGGCCTTGCTCTTTCTAGCCATAGCAGGAAAAAGCAGCAGCAGCAACCTCAGGAGCCTCACTGAGGTGTGGTACTGTGACAGCTTCCAGGGGCCACTGGGGGAACTGACTGCTGGGGAAGGCAGGAGAAACTTTCAAAGGTGTAAGCACGAGTGGACACATGAGGCGGATGAGAAGGCAGAGAGAAAGCAATCAGGGTAACTAACCATTCAAAGGTAATTAACAGTAGCAGTGCTGCCCCACAGCACCCAAGACCAGCATGGGAGCGTTACATAACTGTAGGCGACAGCTGAGGGTGCCAACAAGTGCCCTAGGTTCTTTAGTAGCAAGCACTTTCCTCGGTCAGAATCAGGACAGTGAGCCCCTACAAATTAGCACTGTCTCCTCTCTGAGCCAGGCACACATCCATTCTGCAACAGGGAACTCAAAGAGATGGGCAGTGCCAGAATGGTCGCTGAGAGGGCTCGAAAGCCCAAAGATGTAGAGAAAATTTGAGTGGATCTATATATTATTTTACAGAGCAAGAAACTGAGTCTCACGGAGGGGAGGGAAAGGAAGGAGGGGTTGTCTGAGGACATTGAGCTAACTCAGATTGAAGCTAAGACCAGGAACCAGAGCTCCTGACTTGCTCACCTGGATGAGAAGCAGAGAATGGGTTTTAGGGTCCAGGGATATAGACCTTGGGGAGAGGCGAGCGTGTGCCTCCTGCTAAGCAGACATCCATTCGAGCAGATGATCTTAACCTGACGTTTTCTTCTGAAACTGGAGAGATAATCCCACTGCTCTGGGAAGGTTTGATGAGGATTAGACACTATAACTAAGATGAGGAGTTTGATAATGACTGCCAGTCATAATACTAAAAAACAATATAGTATGTATGTGGAGAACACTTGTCTACTGGGCAGGCGAAAATGAAGTGTAGGCTGACACAAGGAACCTCAAAGTCACCTTATGTCTCAAAAGGAAGCAGGACTCTAAGCACTTAGTGGCGATAATAGCTGTCTCAGGGTCAGTCCCTAAGAATGACCGCAGCTGCCTGGTCCTTTTGGGGCTGGCTGTTTTTCAGATGCATCCATTCCTGCTGTCTTCTTAGCATAAAGTAGTCAAGATGCCTAGTTGTGTGCTAAGAGAAACTTACCCGTAGAATGGCCTCATCCTGGAAATGCTCAAGGCCTTGCGAAAAGACTGAAAAGTCTCAAACTTCGGTTAACATCAAGATTTAAGTCCAACAGGGAAAAGAGAGCTTTTAAAACTCCCTTCTGTGTCTCTTGATTTTTTTCTTCTTTAGAGACAAGGCCTGTCTACAGCTTCAAACTCTCAATCCTCCTGTCTCAGCCTCCCAAGTGAGCCACCACACTGGACTTAGATTATTATGATTTTTTTATAACCTTACGCTGAACCAAGGCTGTACCAGAGACAGTGTTCTGCTCTTTTAGTCTCATCTCTAGCATGTCAGGAAAGTTATCTGTGACCACCATCTGGGCTTTGCGGTTGGCCATCTGGCTTTGCCAGCTCATCAGTGAGGTCAAGCTGACATCTTGGAAGACTACTACCACGGATTTCTGTGTTTTAACTAGAAAGAGATTTAGATTCTGTGAAGCAATGAGATCAGGAGCAGGGTGATGCCCGGCTTCAGCTCCCGATTGGTTTTAAGTAGATTATAGTCTAAGCGTATTTTTCAATATGCAACAATTGGGTTAGTCTAATGACAAATGTCATTCCCAACTATTGCCAGAGCAATATGCCATTTCCATTAGGAGTGAAGTTTCCTGGCCAGATTAAGACATGGAAAATAATTTTTGGTTATCAACAATTCCCTTCAGTCTCACTGATCAGATTAGGCCTAGCTACGGAAAGAGGAATGTACAAATTAGATGCTGTTCTCTATTTATTACCAAAATGGTCGCTTTCCACTCCATCCAGGAGGTATAGCAGAGATCTCACTGGTTCTCAGCTGGCGATAACACTCACTCCATAAATCACTGTCCTTTGCCAGCAGTGGGTGGATGAGCAGCGTGCTGAAGACCACACAGTGGATGGAATCAAACCTCAGGACCCCTCGCAGTGAGACCGGCCTTACAGGCCTAAAATGCCTTCAGTGTTCTGGACCCGAGGAAGCACAGGGCATCTAGCCTCACTTGCCTCTTAACCATTTGCTGACAGCTATTCTTGGCTGGCTAGCTGGCGTTCCTGAGACAGGATGAAAGGCGAGAGATATTTCCAGCGCTCAACCCTCACATATTTGACGAAGGCAAAAAAAGGCAAGCGTGCGAAGAGAGAAGCATTGTGGGACAGTCTTGCCTTTAGAGAAGTGTAAAAGAAAGGCTGGCAGATAAACAAAATGGAAGATGGAAAATTAATTTACAGATCGGATGCATTATATATCCTTAGCTGAATCAAATCCAGCCTACTCTGGTTTCAGATCTGAGAGAGTGACAAGACAGGTCCAAGTCCCTGCTTCCAACCAATATTTACTGTCCATCCATACTGCCCCAGGCTCTGCTAGTGCTGAGCCGACAGAGGTGCTGCTTCTAAGAATGGACAGCCCAGCACAGCATAGGATAAACATGCAAACAGACACAAGTACATTTAGGAAGCACTGTGCAGCAGGTTGACAAGCATGCTGGACTCGGGGTGGTGGGGTGGGGGAGCAATGCAGTCCTTCAGGGAGGGGCGGCAGGAGAGGGGAGGAAGGCTTAAAGTTAACCTTAGTCCAGGTGGCTTAGGTTTCCCATGCAGAGAAACTTGGATGTGTGTTGGGTCTTAAGGTGGCTTTGGGGGCACAGACTGCTGTGCAGGGATCCCATGCCATTCCAGAAGTCTAGAGATGACAGGATTCTAGACTCCCAAATGCCTCAGCGCTCTGATAGACTAGAATGAGCACTCCAGGTCTGACCAAGACACCTAGGGTTAAAGCTAACATAGATGACCCAAGCGCCATGGCAACAGCTCACCAGAGCTAGAAGGTGTGTTTTTCACAGTTGCTCTTCCTCCTCTATGTACCAGCAAGCAAGTGTGGAGAGGCAAACTGCAGATTAGTTACTGAGTGGGGCCTGAAGGGACAAGCTTCCAATTTTCTCAACCACTTACTAGTTTTACTCCAACACAGTGCTGGGACCCCAAACTCCAATAATCCCATTAGAAAATATAATTATATATATGTATATATACATATATACATACATACATATTTTTCCCCCTGAAATTTTTAGCACTTGCATACAATGAAACATTATCTAGCCACCATTTTCTCCCTTCTAAATCCCACCAACATGTTCCCCTCCAAATTTCATGTCTAATTTTTGGGTAACTCATTAAGTCCAGTTAGTGCGGCCCATATGTGTCCAGGTGTAGGGCCATCCACTGGAACATGGGAAACCTAGCAATGGCTGCACACTAGAGAAAGGATGATTTGCACCCATCAACTACCAATGGTCAATAGTGAGGGGTGGCCCTGGAGAGCGCCTTCCTGGGGTGGGGGTTTTTCTTGCCTTAATAAATTCTCAACTCCTCTGGTCACGGGAAAGGACTTGAATTCACAGAACAAGAGAAGGGACTGTGGAAATCCTAGATAGATAGAAATGACGTCACACCCTCCATAGGCTCTACATGAAGGGCTACAGTTTTCAAGAAAGTTTGGGATCTTCCTGGGGGAACACGGGCACTCCGCCTCATGATTAGCAGCTGACCCTTAACTTCCATATCCATGCAGAGGGGCAGAGTAAGCTGGGTACCTACCTGTCCACAGGGACCCTCTGCCACGGACTCAATTTCATGCTTAGCACCTGTCCACCCTCTGCCTCTGCTGGGCATGGAAGACATCACAGCTTCCACTCTAGCGGGACCCAGCTGGCCTCAGTGAAACTAATAAATACAGGGAGATGCTAATGAACACTCCAACAAAAAATGGGCTCTTGATTTCTTTCCATCCTGTGCCTGGCATGCGTGTGTGTGTGTGTGTGTGTGCACCTGTGTGAGAGAGTTCTGGAGGACCTTGTTAACATGATAGCTGGACACCACGGTCACGTCTCATGAGTCATGTGACTTGCTCATGCAATGGATGGACCTGCTGATGTGTACCCTGGGACGGAGGAGGGCAACCAAAGCTTTCCCCCTAGTGCCAGCCTGACAAGCATGGAAGCAGGTTAGGTCAGCAGCAAACCTAGCTGGTTGAAGTAACTTTCTGCTCTCCCACATAAGGTGCTGGATTTCTGAACATAGGAGTCCTCAGAGTGAGGCCTGGGGCATATTAGTTAAATTCAGTCTCGTGGACTATTTTTCCTCTATTATTATTGATTAAATTTATTTGACAACTGTATGTAATACATTCTGAATACTCTCACTCCCCAACTTCTCGCTGCTCCCTGATGCTCCCACCAGCCTTCATTCCCCACAGTTCCTTTCTCATATCCATGTCTTTTTGTTTCGTGATCCACTGAATCCAACTAGGGCACTCCTCTGAGTGACCATGGGTATGACACAATCCAATGGATCCTGGTGGGCTCACCATTGGGTGCACATCCGAATACAATACCACCCTCCAGAACCCATCAGCAGCCAATCATTCATCAGGGAAGGGATAGAGCCCCAAGAGCCCTACCCTATTCATGACTGGCCCAGTATTTATGAGTGCATCACTGAGTTCATGATTACAATGGCCATTGTCATACCCTTGATGACTTATCTTTAGTGAAAGATTTAAGGGCCAGCCAGAAGTCCTATGTCCAGAAACTTTAAAAAGTCTTAACATTTTTTTTTTGTGTGTGTGTGTGTGTGTAAAATAAGCCAAAACAAAGAAACTTATCAGAATTCACACATATGTTTCTGGAAATGATAGACATTTAATCTTATCAAAGGTTATCAAAGTTGGGCATGGTGGCACATGCCTGTAGTTTCAGTACTTGGGAGGTAGAGGCAGAAGGATCAGGAGTTCAAAGCCAGCCTGGATTAAGTGAACTACCATCTAAACTCACCCTGAATCCCTCAAAAAGCCCATCTGTTCATTATCCATCTCACTAGAAAGACCTGAAGATCTTCGATGGGAGTAGTTTCTGTCAGTCTGAGGGAGGACTAAGAATGACTCTCAACTGCAGTAGATGCTTGTTTATTTGTAACGGAGTCAATGGCTGACACTTAGCTTTACATTTTTCCCCTATAGGGCATCTGGACAAATTCTCTGGGTTTGGTCTATCCCGATGACCTCACCAGAGCCCACCCATGCACTGTGGGCGTCTGGGACTCAGTTAGAAAGCTGACTTCTCTAATAATTTGTCCAGGAAGTGGTTTCCCATTTGTGGCTCCCACTTCATTACCCAATTCTGAAGGCTACTTTTCAGGACTTGGGGGGGGTCTCATCTGAATTTCTGGTGCCATAGGACCTGCATCTGGCTTTGATAGCCTCTGTCTCCTGGGAGCAAGGTGGCTCTGGAGCATGCTGGCTTCAGACTGCGCAGTCAAGATAAGCAAGGAAAACAGTGAAGTGGAATGTCTCCTGAGATCTGAGTAGATCCTTTATGGATTTCTCTAACCGGAGGAGATGTGGGACGAGCCCTGGCATCAAGGTAGACCCAGGGAAATGCTGACTATACCTTTAAAAAAATGTTTTAAGATCACATGATTCATGAGCAAGAAACTCAGGACCGCGAGGGGTGTGCCCACACACTGAGACAATGGGGATGTTCTATCGGGAACTCACCAAGGCCAGCTGGCCTGGGTCTGAAAAAGCATGGGATAAAACCGGACTTGCTGAACATAATGGACAATGCGGACTACTGAGAACTCAAGAACAATGGCAATGGGTTTTTGATCCTACTGCACCTACTGGCTTTGTGGGAGCCTAGGCAGTTTGGATGCTCACCTTACTAGACCAGGATGGAGGTGGGTGGTCCTTGGACTTCCCACAGGGCAGGGAACCCTGATTGCTCTTCGGGCTGATGAGGGAGGGGGACTTTATTGGGGGAGGGGGAGGGAAATGGGAGGTGGTGGCAGGGAAGAGGCAGAAATCTTTAATAAATAAATAAATTAATTAAAAAAAGATCAAATGATTATGTTTATGTCCTTGACACGTATCTAATATAAATCAATGATATTCAGATTATGCTTGCAAACTGCATGGAGCTCTTTGTGGCAACTGCAGTCTCCTGGGCCCTCAAATTTCTGTATTTCAATAATGCATTATCCTGAGTCCTGTGGGGCACACAGCAGGCATGTGGTTCTGTTGGTTAATGATGATTGCAAAAGTGACTCTACAGAGTCACGTTACCAACCAGCACTGGTACAAATATTTAATCTTCCTTATCTGGGTAGAAACTCCATGTTTGGTTCTACTGTGTGTCCATCTTTATCTTTACTGCTCATCCAAATAAACATGCATCTTACAGTAAGTTTCAGAAGGCTGGGTCCATACTTAAATTGTCTTAGTAATATGAGAGAGAAATTCCAATATGAGTAAACATTTAACAGATGCATTTATTTTTTATCTTGAAGAGAAGAAATTCCCATTTCTCTCTTTTTAAAAACTGCATTAGTCTGTATGGGTGTGTGTGTAGGTGTCTGGAGGTCAGAGGACAACTTTGTGGAGCTGTTTTTTCTCCTTCCAAACCATATATGGGTTCCAGAGATGGAACATGGGTTTCCAGGTGTGCTCAGCAAATAGTTTCACCTGCTGGGCCATGTTGCTGGCTCCCCAACACCTTATACCCAGCTGTTCCCTCGAATGCCTTCCATCAGAATAGAGACTGGACCCGAAAATGGACTATGTGATTGGAGCGGGGCCTCTCCACCAATGACAATGAGCTGGAAGCATCAGCAATAGTCTTCAGTGGATACCTTGGAAAGGAGTCTTCACTGGAGCCTTAGAAGAAGGCTAGAGGCAGTCAACAGGGCAGCGAGATCTCATTGTTGTCCTGGTCTTTACCAGACAGAAGAGGAACTTGGAGACCAAGACTGTTTCCTCACATAGAAGCTACACATGTCCCTTTCTTGTGTCTTGGGATGGCCCTTGAGTATCTACCGTGTCCTTCTTTGTCAAGGCTGTCTATGAGCAGTTGTGTGGCAAGGCCCGGTGCCGACATGGCTATGATGGGGTCATGACTAAAGACTGGGATCTGGCTATGGTCTTGTTTGGGCCACAGATACACTGGACTGATTGAGTGAGCCTCTTCCTCCCTCCTGTATGATACGAAGGCCTGAGTCATTAGATCTCTGGCAGCTAATCCAGGTCATGCTTGAGGCCATCCTAAAGCAGACTGGAACTCAAGAGACTGAGGAATGAGAATGAGTGGGCCCAGATTTCGGCCAGTGTTTCCTGCCAGTGTCTCCTCATCCCGCTGGTCTTCAGCAGCACTGCCACGCTTCCTCTGTTTCTTAGTTCTCTGGTCTCACTTTGCAAATCTTTTCGGCAGGTTCTTTTTTTTCAATCAACTTGTTTCCAAACCTCAGTCTTAGTTCTTGACTTTACTTCCTCTCTAGCTATTCTTTCCTAGTAATGTCACCCAGACAAGTGTGTCTCAGCGCCTTCTCCATGTGGTCACCCAGACAAGTGTGTCTCGGCGCCTTCTCCATGTGGTTGACCTCCCAAATTACAGCCCAGTGTCACCCAAACAAGTGTGTCTCAATGCCTTCTCCATGTGGCTGACCTCCCAGATTACAGCCCAACGCTAACGCTTTATCTTGAACTCAGTTATTGTCAGTCACCCACTTAACATTTCCTTTTGCACATTTGACAGGCATTTAAACCTAAAGGTCTGAGTTGTTTGTCTTTCTTCATATTCTTGCCCCATTTGGCTCTGTTTTCCTTCTGCCAGTAAAGGACAATCCCATTCTTACATTGACTTGGAATATCATCGACTTTTCTCTCTCATGTCCCACATTTTATCTGTCAGCAAATGATGTCATCTTGAATTTTGAACTTACTACCTCCATTATTGCCAAGATAAGACACCATCATCTCCCAGGGAGTGTCCTCTCAGCTAACCCCTGCCCTGGTGGCCTCCGTTTCACTCTACACAGGGATGGTGGCCACAGGGATCCTGTTAGATGCATGTCAGATCACATCATACTCTTCTCAAAACCTCCAGTGGCTTCTGGCTTACTTCCAGCTCAAATCCAGGTCCTCATGTGAACAAATGGCTCAGACTTCTCCCAGCTTCCCTTGGCATCCTCTCCACCACTTTCTTCCCCACTTCCACCAAGATCTAACTGCATGAGCCCCTTTTCCTCTCAAATGTAGCAGCCAAGCTCCTGTTAACATCACCCTTCCCATTCTCTGAATGATCTCTTCCCAAATATCTGTGTGTTTCCTTTTAATCTTCAAATCAATCAGAGTTCCATGACCATCTAACACCACAACCTCTCGAGACTTACCATTCTGACAGTTTAATCTATCCTTCACCCATTAGAATAGAACCTCCCCAAAGGCAGGGAGTTTTAACTGCTTTGCTCGTGGTTCTATCGCCAGTGCCAACAACAGTGCCTGTAAGAGTAGACATCTAATTTACACCTGGATGGCTGAATGGTAAGAATAACTGGAGTCTGTGTTTATAGAGAATTAACTGTTTACATATAGTTTACATAATTTTCTCTCATCTTGTAAGTGAAAAAAAATCTCGCTCTGCACTTTTTTTCCTTAGGAAAGTTGACTGACAGATCCACTTAGGCTTGTTCAGCTACTGCACAATCATGTGTCACGGAGCTGCCCCCACAAAGCAGTGAACATTGCCTCCAAGTGACTGGCACCAGTGGCCAATGGTCTGTGCTGATAGGGATGCTGGCTGGGGCACAGTCACCAGAATTGTGATAAAGTAGTCACACATCGCTCTACTTTCTGAGCTGGGGCGGCAACTCAGTTGGTAAAGGGCTTGCTGCCTAAGCCTGAGGACCTGAGTTCCATTCCTGGCATCCATGCAAAAACCCAGACAGAGCCACAAGCACTTGTAACCCTAGGGATGAGGAAGTGGAGATGGACAGATCCCTACAGGTTTTAGCCAACCTAATCAACCAGCCCCAGGTCCCAGTGAAAGACCCTGTCTAAGAAAACAAGGCGAATGGGTCCTTAGGAATGATACCTGAGATTAACCCGTCCTCCCTGTCCTTCACATGCATGTGAAGGTGTGTGCATATATCCACACACAGGGATATACATGTCTTTCATGCATGTGCATGCACACATACATTCACAGTCTCCTGCTCTCTCTCTCTCTCTCTCTCTCTCTCTCTCTCTCTCTCTCTCTCTCTCTCTCTCACACACACACACACACACACACACAATTTTATTTCTGAACTGAAAAGAACTGGCAAAAATCCCACAGTGTAATCTTTTAGACATTTCAGAAGCTAATTAAAACACAAGCGTTTATTCCCTTATATTTCTTTCAAAGAACAAACCATGAAGTCCTAAAGAGAAGACTACAGATTCCAAGCCACAGAATTGCCCTTTCTTCAAATAAACTACATATAAATAGCAAACTGTCTATAAACATAGAATCCAGTTCACTTCTTCATCCACAAATGAACTAAAGGTCTACTCTTTGCAAGGTCTTCCTTGAATTCAATCATTAAATTACATCTACTCCACATTTATTGGGAATCCTATGATTGCTCCAGCTTTGTTCTGGAGTCCCACATCCCCTTTATCACATGTAACTAGTGTACCTTCCATTTCTTGCTTCTTTGGATCTTTGTTCCCCTGACCCCCGCGCCCCCCATGGAACAGTCCCTCCATCTATCATATATGTAGGATCTAGAATCTCACTCCAGTTTTCCTAGGGCATGGCTGACCTGGGACAAGAAGCATACTCCAGATGTTTCTCCAGCCATAATGAAGCAGTATGGGGGGGGCAGGTATTTCTCTGGAGTGTTGTGGGAATTCCTTTAGCCAATAGCCAACTCCTTCAGCCAATAGTCTTTTAGATACCAGCCCACCGTGGGTGTGGTCTCAGGTACTATAAGTGCAGATGAAAAGCTCGCAGACCATCTGGATTCAGTTCCTAGTTTCCAGCATACACAGAGGACTGTGGATTGCTACCCTTATTGTGAGTTTATCCAGAAATAAATAATCCTTTTTTAACCTCCATTCCAGACTATTGTGGGACTCTTTGATACACCTACACTGAAATCTAACCTATCAAAGTTGAGCTTCAGGAAACCTTAGCAGTGACCACCTACTGGACAATCCTGTTAGTGTAAGCTGCTCCAACAACAAGGTATGCTCCATGCCGGGAACACTCTTTGGAATTCACTCCTATAAAGGGCAAGATGGAGAAGCTCTTAATTTAACAGAAGGCAACATAATCATGTGTCTCTGTGTATGGTTACTGGCTGTGAAGCAAGTTGTGAGTGTTACCCGTTTCTACATGACACATCCTAACAAAACATGTATCCCGATTAATCCTGAGCAAGGGCAGAGAGAGCCAAGGCGTCAACCCCTCTGTAAGCTCCTCTGTGACTCACAGGCCAACGAACTTTGTACTATTCCACTCAGTGCCACAAACTAATCAATTGCCATGGTTCCATCACCAGTGTAACAGAGGCTGCCATGCATTTTTCCAGAAAAACCCTCAGTGGCATAGTTGCTCATTGTAATCATCTATCAAAGGCCCCATCTTCCAGCCTGCAAAGCTACTTAGTGGAGCATGAAGGCTTCCTTGGGTTATAAAATTACGTCGTTACCAGTCCCTTGTTGTTTCTGTGTTTTAATTTTGTCTTTGTACCTTGAGCAGGGTTATTGGGAAGGGAGCAGTTGATAGGTTTATTACATCAGTCTTTGGAGTGAGAGAGCGAGAGTCTGCTTGCACCTTTGGCTGTCTTCTTCCTCCACCTTTTCTTCTCGTGCAGAATCTCCTCTGAGTCCCTCTCTGCTTAGAGGCAGATTCTGTCTTGCTACCCTCACCCGCATGGCTTTGGGCTTGAGAAACCCAATGTTTAAGAAAATCTGTCTCTAAACCATGCTGCTTGAAAGGACAGAAACACAACTATTCAAATACAAAATGTAAGAGAAATGCTGAACACAGGAGAAGACACAGGGTATTAAATCCACAAAGATCAAGGTCACAGGAAGAATGTACTGTTAGGATAATCATTTTGTACACGGTATAAAGATGTGGCTCTATTTTATCTTACCTGCCTAAGACACCTTCTGATTGGCTTAACAAAGGGCCAATAGCTAGGCAGGAAGATGATAGGTGGGACTTCTGGGAAGAGATTTCTGAACTCTGGGAAAGAATCTGAGGCAGGAGATTCACCAGCCAGGCACAGAAGAAGTTGGACTTATGATACTGAGGAGAGGCTATGAGCCACGTGGCAGAACATAAAATGGTTAAGTTAAATTAAGTTTTAAGAGCTAGTTGGGAACTAGGCCAAGCCAAGCTTTCATAATTAATAAAAAGTCTTTTTGTCATTATTCGGGAGCTGGAGGTCCAAAGAAAGATCCATTATGATGTACAGTAGTTAGAGCTAACCCAAAGGTTATAAGACTCACCAGGCACCACAGTCTTTGGTTAACTCACTCCATGGCTCCTTAGTCAGTGGGTTTGGGAAGGAACCCGAGAGTTTGCATTTCTAAGTTCCAGCTGCCACCATTGATGCAGGGATCCCACTTGGAAAAGACTGGGCTAATCAGATTTAAGTCTGATTTCCCATGATTTGTTGTCTTAAACATTTACAGTCACCTGTTTTTCCCATTTTTATCCTGCTCTAGTTTCTCCAGCAATCTGCCATGAGAAAATCCAGTGGAGGAGATTTGGCTCGGTGTTTATACTCTCAACGGATTCTGTGGAATTCCTCCGTGTTTGCTCCAGCCTTCCCAGGAGCACTTCCTCAGATCCTTGACTATAACTTACCGACCCAATGAGGATGCTCACTCTGTTCCTCTAGAAAAATCTGGGGGGGGGGGGGACCTGGAAGGCCTCTGCCAGTGCAGAGGGAATCCTGTCCAAGTACACAACTTCCTAAGAAGCTGGCTAGTGGAAACTGTTCCTGAGGAACAAGGACAGGATGTCTGCCCCACCCACCTTAAGGGACAGAGCCCACAGGAGAGGCAAGCTTTACTCTCCTTACACAAAGCTTCTAAATGGAATGTGAGATTTCTACATTAATAGCAGTTATTTCCCTTCTGACTAATGCCTATGAGTAGCAAATGACAGCAATCACTGAGAAGACTATTCCTCCAAGCACATCAGTTATGGGCTAGAAAGAAAGGTTGGTGTGAAACACCTTTTCCTTCCTTACTGGCCTTCCCAACTCCCAGACCCCCTCAAAGAGAAGATAGTTGCTCACTGTTTCGGGGCTTGTCTTCATCCATGCCCTCATCCTCATTCTCAGGGTCAATGTCTTCTGCTTGGGTGATCCAATCCAGGTAGCCTTTCAGATCTTCTTCTAGCTGCTGCTTTTCTCGAAGCTTCTGGAAATCGCCCCGAGCTTTGGCTTTCTCCCTCTCTTTGGAAAACTCTCTGGTGTGAGAGGGAGGGGAGTGGGTACACGGGGCAGCACAGAGGGCCACCCGGGAGGAAAGATGGAGAGGAGAGACAAGCAGGTATTAATTCTCAGTGTGGCAAACCCTGTGCAAATCAGCACCCCCTTCTGTCTTCACTCCCACAAGAGGGGGAGCACTGAGAGCATGCTCTTGACACAGGCCAGGAAAATCTAAGGGGATGAAGGATGTTCATTCACTTTCTAGATCATAATTGTTTTGCCCTCGAGTAACAGCTATTCTCCAAAGCCTGGAGACCCCTTCCAAACGGTCACACTAATGCTCTCTACAACTAGGAAACATGTGTCACCCAGGATTAGGTCATACCTTTAAAAAAATGACAACACATCTGCAAATGACAGATTATTAGGACCCAGTGATGACAGATCCCACTTACTTGTACTGGGTCTCAGAGAAATAATGTGTTCTTTTCCCAACTCTGGCTTCAGCAATGTCCCCTTGATAGTATGATAACAGCTGAATTCGGAATATTTACACCATGAAAACTGGCCAATGTATGTAATTGATCCGGGTGTTTCCCCACAGAAGGGTGGTAAAGATTTACCAGTACCCCATTGTCTAGGGGACCAGAGGGTTTGACTTTCTCAATCTCTATTTTCATGGCTACAGTTCACTCTACTGTTCTTAGCATGCCTGGAGGGAGTTCAACCTACATGGCTACCCATAAGGATTCCAAACACAAGAAAATATCCTGTGGCCTGCCATCTAGGTTAAAGTAATCTATCCAGGATAGAAAAATATGTAAAACAAAGATGGTTTCAAAGTTAATGTTGCAGTTTAAAGCAATGATCATGAGATGTTGTAATTTGCCTGGGATTTGCTGGAAGAACGAAGCATAGAGGACATTCTCTCCTCAGTTGTCTCTGACGTAGGCCTTCTTTTTTCTAACTCGGAATTCATGTGGAGCAGAGGCAATGGCAAACAAGCCAGCTCCACAGCAAGTGTGAACGCCTACTTTCTGCGGGTGGCAGGGGAGTTTGGTTTGCTTGGGTTTTTGACCTATTGCAAATGGAGTCCTTGTTGGCAGGGTGGGGAAAGGGGTGTGCATGTGACTTCTCTGGTGTCTTGACTCAGTCCTGGGCCATGGTTCCCACCTCTCTTCTCAGGAAGAGCCTGATTCAGGACAACCAGCAGGGGACCCAGCCTACAGAGCTTCGTGTACAAGCTCGGTGCCACAGAGCAAAGGCGCCTTGGAGGTAGCCATGTCACCATCACCAACAACTTCGGGGGACAAAAGGCTCAGTGAAGCCCAGTGTCATACAGGGGAGGCTCTGTCACCTCATGCCACCTGCCTAGTGTTTGCCTTCTGTCCCTGGTACTTCAGAGCTCGGTTTTAGCACTCTCGCCATTGCGGTGAACCGGAGTTGAGACCCAGGAGGAACCTTGGGAAGGTTTTTATTGGGAGAATTGGGGGCTCTCGAGCTAACGAATCTTCTTAACTACCTCCTTCACAAGGCTCTGCTTCAGATTGAATTTTCTTCTCAAATCTGATTGAGTCCAATTATAATCGGATTGAATTTGCTATCTCTTGGGCTTCCTGCCAACCAGTGGGCACTTTTATTTCCTTCCCAGAAAGTTGTATGCCAGGGAAGAGGCGCTGGATTGACAGATCACGGTGAAGGTAGGATCTGGCTTGGCTCACCTTGCTTTTGCTTTTGGGGTGGCCATGGAAAGATGCCAGCCCCTTCTTGCCTTACATATGGTGAAACCTCCTCTGCTTTAACCTTGCTCTCTAGAGACAACAGTTTCGGAGTGCCTAACCCCTCCGTACGGAAAGAAACAATAAACTAAAAACCTGGCACCTAGAGGATCCTCTCCTGAAACTTTCTGCTATGCCCATGTGCTTTCCTTTGCCCATTTGTCCTAAAGTGGGTTTGAGTAAAATCGCTAAAGGAGTCCTTTACCTCTGGACAATTTCAGAGTGTTCCATCTCTGGTTTTAAGATGCCCATCATCCCTCTTAAAGCCTTGGAAGAACAGGTCCCACATTCAGCTGGAGTTAGGAATCAGTCCTGGTCCTATTCCACAGCATCTGCCCTCGGAGTGGAAGCTCACTGTCTCCATCTCCGGAGCCACAAGCAGTGGTCCAAGCAGCAAGGCATCATGGGGCTTTAAGAGTACCATGGGCAGGCACTATCAAAATCTGGGCAGTCAGATTGTGACTGCATGGAACTCCAGGCTGCACGTGGTGGTGATGCACTGGTGACAGCCCCTGTCTCTTTCCTCTCCTGGATGCCGGCTATATGCCTGCTCTGGAGTCTGAGCTGATGAAGACATGAAACCCCAGTCTGACAGGCTGTGCCCAGCCTAGGGGCCAGAGCCAGCAAGACCATCAGTTACTACTGTGGGATTTGTCACAAGGCAGGAATGCATCTGTCACTAGCAATGGCCAAGATAAAACATGGGAAGGGGGGGGGGGGTCGGGCTCAGTCTGGTAAAACATGCAACAGGGTGTGGTTGGGGCTAATGACATGGGACACGAGGCCCTTTGAAAATCAATACTGAACAGATAACAGTAACTCGACTATTTCTGGGTTTGCTAAGATTTGTTCACAACTCCCTAATCAATGTTCATGGCATGTTCAGTCATGTGTAGGCAGATATGCATGTAATAGCAAAAAAAAAAGTCACTTCCTGTTGAGGTCAGACAAGGTAAGGTGCTCTTCCTAATTCAGTTGCCATAGCATAAGCAAATTTCTTTAGGGTCAGTCTATTTAGTTCCGTATCTCCTCTGTTTGTGTATTTTTTGTGCTATTTATCAGAGATTTTGATGTTGAAAAGGCCCCAAGCACAGCTCTGATGAGCAAGAAGGCTGTGACATGTCTTACAGAGAAAATGTGTGTTAGATGAGCCCATCAGGCACAAGTTCCAGTGCCGATGGCTGTGAGTCTAATGTTAACGAATAGGTTACTAAGTCGTGGACAGAAACACACGTAGGGCTATGTTTTAACGGGTGGCCAAATGTAGCCAGATACTCACTAGCAGGAATCTAGCTCTGTACTTTGCACTGGCGATCCAGTATTGACCAGTACATTGCCCACCATGAGTTGGGGGAACATAACCACTGAACAGCGAGAACCTGTTCTGTGTGGCCACCTCTCTTGCTCCTGTCACAGCGCTGCTGGCCTCCTTCTCGCTTTGGGCCTTCTGTCTTGACAGTGGCATCATATTCCAGGAATACTTTCAGGCTGTAACTCTCCCACCCATCAGAGACTTTGCTTTTTCAAGCTAGAGACATGCTTGTCTCCTGATGTGGAAAAGGATGGGGCAGCTACCCAGGTAAGAGATCCTTGGTACAGACATATCCGAAGGCCCAGATTTCAGAGAACAGGCTTCCACTCCCCTCCCCACAGCTTCAAGTGCAGTTTCAAAAGTCTGACGGTCACTGTTGTTTGGGTTCTAATAGGCTGGGGGCTGTAATGTCTGGAAGAGAACGCATTTCTAATCCAGTCATTACCTGTCCTGGCGCCAGTCCTGTGCCTTGCATAGGGTGGATATGAGGGTCACTACATAACCCGGGAGATTTCTGAAATGCATCCAAGAGACGAATGTTCTTTTCACACTATGTGGCCTCATTAGAATGAAGCCTTTCTGGATATGTGAGGGTTGCATTTAAAGGATGCAGCGTCCTCAGGTAACCAAAATCTTGGGATTTCTACCTTTATAATAAAAACCATTTGGAATGCCAACCTTATCCTGAGTGGAACACACAGGGCGCACTTTAGCCTTTCCTTGCTGGCTAAAGGACACAGTTTATGAGGTGAGTTACTTCATTGGGCTGTGAAAGAGGATTACTAATTGACGGATAGAGGGTTCACACCCCAACCATTTGGTCACAATTGCCTCAGCTCTCAGAGCCCATCAAGTTCTACAGAGCTTCCGATCTGTGCCAGCCAGGTAGCATTTTCCAGCTTGGGCCTTTTCTGTCCCCTGGCTGTGTGCAGAAGCCTGTAGACTGTTTCTGCTATGATCTCCTTCCCCTGTTTACCTTTGCAGGCCTGGCCTTTAGCACCCTACTTCCTCCTGTGGCAGGGGAGAGCAGGAGTAGCATGGACGCTAAAGGAAGAGACTATGGACCGACAACGTTCTGGCCTAACACTCTGTTCTCGAATTTCCCCCTTTATTAGAAGGGATGTGGCTTCCTCATCTAAACCTCATTCATTTCTTCTGTGAAATGGAAACATGACGAGCATCCAGGTCAAGGAGTTGTTGATGTATAACTCAGTAACTTAATATATGAGATGCTCAGAGCAGACCTTGGCACGTGTGGGGGAGACTGTTCGTGCTGTCCTTGGGATGGTGCAGTTCATGGGCTCTAAGACTTTGTGAATATTCTGGAAGGTTGATTTAATTAAAGTCTAATTGCTGAGTAGGTGGGTGTTCCTCTGCATATTTGTGGTTAATTATTACACTGTTGTCTGGATTAATCAAGATGCCAACTTCAAACCATTGTCAGTGTGGTCAACCAACAGGAGGCTGTTTCCAGGTTTGTCACTGTACAGGTTAGAAGCAACACATTTGGAGAAACTGGCTCTTGATAAAAATCCAGAAGGGGTAGCCAATAGCTTACAGACACCTGCCTGGCTGGGCAAAGGGTCCATAAATATTTTTGGAGCTGCCAGAAACATCTGTAACTTTGAGAATGTCTGGGTACCAGAAGGTTCCAGAACAGACCAATTGAACTCTGGATCACAGACCCAAAGGTTAAAGAGCCTCTGTATTCCTGTCCCATGTCAATCAAATGTTCTGAAAACAAGTAAGCATCAGAATTCTAGGTTCTGCACATCTATCCCATTTGACCTAAATGAGACCAATTTGTGATTTCAAAGCTACCAGGCCTTCAGCAGCAGCAGCAGCAGCTCCTTTGACACCAGCAGGTTGGTCATTCCTTTGGGGATGGGGTGGCAATGACGGTGAGCTGAAGAAGCGGCCTTTGGAGTCTAGTCCTTATTCTCCATATTGGATTCCCGGAGGAACTTTACATGCTAAGATTTGGTTCCTAACAGCTGAGGGAGGAAAATGATTTTTTTTTTTTTTTGGCATAGAGCTCTGAACTATGCTAAAACTAGGCTCTTCAGTGCAGGCAGTCATAAGAAAATAGGGGCCAAACGAAGACTCCAGGCCCAGGTCTGCTGACTGCCAGGAAAGTGGCATCTCTTGGCTCGTGTTACTCATCTTAAAAGAGATGTCAAAGCAAGCACTGCAGTTTCAGCACCGCCACTGACCGCAAACTAGTCCTCGTGCTAAGTATTCTACACGGCCATCCCTGTTCATTCTCCAGTGACAACCACCTAAGAGTTGATGGTATCTTCATTTTTTTGACATGGGAAATGAAGGTTTAAAAAAATAAAGTTGCCAGATATTATATATCAAGCAAATACAGAGCTACGCTGGCCAAGTTTCTGTCTTCAAAGGGGATAATGAGTTTGATTTTTTTCCAATGCTGTCTGTGAGATTCACGTATAAACAACAGGCCATTTTCTTGTGTTGGAAGAGAAAAATGAGCCCCTTGCCCCCTCCAGGCAGCTAACTAGGAGCTTGTATGCCACTCCATCTCCCTCTCATCTTGCTCTCCTATGTGGTCTCACCTCGGCAAAAGGCAAGATGCCATCCAGGGCCATGGGAGGGTAAGGAAGGAATAGGTTCCTCACTCCATTCTAGAATGAACCCCATGCCCTGGCCATGGTGGGAGGCAGAGCACTGCCCGGTCTGCAAAGACAGGGAATCCCTAGGTGCCGGAGAAGACTATGAAAGCAGCTGGCCTGTCCAAGCACAGCAGAAACAGATCGCCCGCAGCCTCCCCCTGCTACAAAGTCAGTAGGAAGGTCCCCTATTAGAGGGCCAGAGGGTCACCAGGAGCATTTAGGTGTCAGGTCTTGGCATGGCTGACATGAGCTAGTGAAAAATAGGTGGCTGAGGAAATAAATATCCCAGGTCTCCATGATGAGAAGGTGGCCATGCTTGGGGTCACGTGATACTCCTGCCATGAGCCATTTTTTTTCACTTCTAATTGCATCTTAGCAAGGGCTGAAAACAGGTAGGTTTATATCTGTGGCCATCTAGCTAAATTAATAATTTAAAGAAAAATAAATTATGCCTCATCTATTATCTCATAATAACCTGTGGCTTTACACAGTTCCATTTCCTTTGTATTCAAAAAGGTAAACATTTGGTGATGGGCTGCTTGGTCTTGAAATGAGAATTAGTATTTGTTTGCATATATATGTAATCATACACACAAACACACACACACACACAGTCACAGAGTTTTGGCTGGTCTTGTTTATGACAATGCTGGTCCAAAACCCAAACTTCCTTCTCTGGCCTGTTCACTCAATAAAAGTGATTTCAAGTCTGTATTGTTTGCCTGCAGATAGTAACTGGCTCAGGATATCAGGCCCATGTTTATTTTCAAGGGCACTGTGAGTGTTGTGTGTGTTTGAGAACCTTCTTACAGATTCCTGCTGTCAAGTCCTCCCCTCTCAAGGGTCTGTGCTTCTCCTCAGTTTGAGTGAGCAGGGCACAAGGGAAGCAGCTGACTGCCTGAGCAGCTACTGGGGCTGGGAAGGTTGGTGTGTACGTTGGGATAGGGGTGGGACTGGGTGTCTCTTCGCCAGGACCCACCACCCATACCAATGGGTTAACTCCTATGCATCTGACCCTCTTCACAGTCAGGCCAGAGACCTTCACTTCAAGGCTCCTGAGTGACCCTTTCTCCCAGGTTCATCAGAGCCAGAAACAGAAGAGTGCCAGGAATAGCAGAAAGAATGAATAAAAATGAATGGAAAAATCAAGACCATTTCCTTGGTCCTGCTTACCCGCTAAGAACACCGAGAACCAAGTTAAGTACAAAAAATGACCCTATGATGATTAGTGTAACAAAATAGATCCAGGGCCAGTCCCTTCCTACGGCATCATTGACCTGGAAGAATGGAATGATAGTTAGTCAGGCACACACAGCAACCGAGCATGGCCAAGCGCCAGCCACCGGCTCCCCAGCGCTGATCTGAGCAGCGTGGGACCCGGGATCCTCATTGTGCAACTCAGAAGCCAAACCGCCTGTGCAGCCAATGGTCAGAATCTGTGCTTGCATGGAGAATTTTGTTTTTCCTGTTTTCCTGGGCCTGTTAGGGTCCTGTCTCTGAGGATTCTGCATTGAACGCAGTGGAACCTGGGACCTTGCTCGGCTGCCTTGTATAGAGGACACAGAAATGGTCAGCTTACCCGCTCAAAACACCGAGAACCAGATTTAGAACGAAAAAGGATCCAAAGATGACCAGACTGACAAAGTACACCCAGGGCAACTCATAGCCCATAGCGTCTTGCATCTGGAAAGATGAAGGAGAGTTAGGACAGAGCAAGCAAAGGACAGGGCGAGACGGACAGGCAGGGAAGTGTGAGCAGACCCACAGGAAGCAGAGGGCGGACCCTGGCTTTCGGTAAGAGGGCCAGGATCTGTCATTATATTTGGTTTCATCCCTACTCAAATTCTTTCCCTCCAACTTTGACCTGAGCTATAAGGACCTGCGGGGTCTTGGAGGGGGTCGTGGGGCAGGGGGATCTTGCCTGAGCTGTAAGGACCTGTGGAGGGTCTCGAGGGCAGGGGGAATCTTGCCTGAGCTGTAAGGACCTGTGGAGGGTCTTGAGGGCAGGGGGATCTTGCCTGACTTTTCCTGCGGTTTATCTTCTGGAAAAGAAATAGTTCCCCAGTGCTTTTTCTTCCTGAAGGTGGGTCACCTCACAAAACATTTTTTTTTCATTTTAGAATAGGCTTAGCTTATTTGGGCTTCTGTGGCCATTAAATCTTAAGATGCACCCTGAAGATGGCTGTGAAAAGGGCCAGCTTTACTGACAGGGCTGGAGACTGAAGCTTACATCACACAAGAAAGTGATCGTCTTTCCTGGAGCCTAGAGGGCACGACCTTGGTGCTTCACTAACAGTACCCTCCCTGGCTTATGTGTTGGAGAAGGGGCCTCGTCCCTGACACCACAGCTGAGTTGGAAGAGGTACCTAGGCTGCAACTGATGGACTGATGGAGTCATTTCGTGGCAAGTCACAAATGCCTTCAGGAATCGGAGGCAATGGGAGACAGAACCGGCTCCTTTGGGCGGTGGGGGCGGGGTTTGCTGTGAGAAACCTCTTCAGACCTCCCTGTCCGCTAACTTCCACCCTCTCCCTCCAGCTCCTAGAGGTGGTTGTCAGATGCCCCCTAAACTTCTGGCAGAAGGGAGCGCGAATACAAGTCACAGTGTGTCTATCAAAGAGGACATATACTCAGCCTCAGATCCTCAAATCTATTTCTTCCAGTGTTTTCCAAGCATTAAACATGCTTTACTTCTGGTTTACTGAAAATGAGCCCCAAGGTTGTCTTTTGTGAACCCGGCTTAGAAAACTCTAGACTCTAAGGTACCAGATTCCCGACTGACTACCATCAGCAGCTTTCGAAGGGTGGCCTCCGGTAGGAGCACCATTAGGTGCTCATTCAGAAGTGCTCACACTCCATCTCCCTGGAGCTCTGGAGGTGGCAACCAAGCACTACAGGTTAACTGGATGTGGGCTACACGACAGAGCTTGTGGGCCCCTCACCAATACCACTGTCTTCATGCTACCAATTGCATATGGAAGAACATAACTGTGTATCTCCACTACACTGGGCCCTACGACACTACATAATTGTGTATCTCCACTACACTGGGCCCTACGACACTACATAATTGTGTATCTCCACTACATTGGGCTCAACAACAGTAGATTACTGGGTCTTGTCGCGTGGCCTAGGAGCTCAGTACAGTTAGTACATCTGCATTATGACTGCAGTCATGGTCATCCCAAGTGATCTTCCTAAGGAATAGGAAAATCCGATAACTGCTGCCTCAATTTGATTTCTATCGTGGTGCCTCAATTGAGTTATAGATGCACTGTTCTCAGTGTGATAGGACTAAAGATGGAGAGGCACTCAGACCTGCCTGCTCCAAACGGCTTGCTGTTTTATGGTGAGAGATATTGTGTAAAAAAAAAAAAAAAGTGCCTGTGGCTCACTGGCTTGAGCTGAGTCAGTGAGGAAGAGTTCCCACACACGTCCACGGCGCAGTGAAATTCAATTTAACAAATTGTTGAGCATCCCCCTTCCCACACGCCTTGCTCTAGTTTTTCCACAGCATTTATCACTTTGCGGCTGTGTGGTCTCCTTATGTGTCACACTGGGTATTCATTGTCTAGCGACAGTGTAGGTTTCACGAGCACAGGTGGCCTTGGTTTGGTTAAGTCACCGGAGAATCCCAAGTGTCTGGAGCAGGGCTTTGTGTTTGATAGGTACTCAGAGAATGTTTGAGCGGGATTCATAAACATAATACCTGCTAGGCTTAGTACTATAAATACGAAGTCCTCAACGGCAGGGGGCATAGGCATAAAAAGCAATGATAAGCAAAGGGTGGGAGATGCAATTTAGGGGGAAATAAGAAGTGGAAGGCAGGAAGTAGAGAAGACAGCTGGATGGGGTCAGGTCAGGCAGGGCTGCATGGACTTTGCATGGTGGCATCCCTGACAGCAGAGGGAGAGGTGTAGCATAAGGAAGTCTGGGGTCCAAATGACCCTGTGATAACAATAGATATCCCCTCCCTCGCCCCAGGACTTGGTCATTGTCAGAACGATGAACACGGCTGTTAAAGCCTTCCTGGCTGTGGAATAGTTGCAAAGCAGAGTGAAGTATCCAGGAAAGGGGCAGTGGTGGCTAGCAGAGGCGGGGCAGTCATCTTTAGATGGATGCTGTTCTCAGGGTCCTTCCTTGACCAGTGGTAATCTGCTGAGCTAGGAGTGCAAAGGAAACCAGAACGGGGCACTAGAAGTATGTTTTCATGCCGGGAAGAGGAAGGCAAAGCAGTCAAGACAAGCAGGAGAGACGAAAGAGTACCAGGGAGAGAAGGGCAAGCAAGGGAGCCATGTACCCAGCCACGAGGCTTCACCACACCAGGGCCTGCACACGCCTCTGTAACATGGGACCTGCGCAGGAATCTGTTGTCTGTTCACACAGCATCCACTTGCATTCACCAAGTGCTTGCTGTGGGATGTGCAAGAGGTGGGTGCACTGAACTTGAGGTTGTAGTAAAGGAACTGTGTGGAGAGCAACCCCAGATGGGGTTCTAGACATGCGCCAAGAGAGGGGTTCTAGGGTAATTTGGGTCTGGGGCAATGAGCATTTTTTTGTGGTTTTCCCCTCCCATTACTTTGCGTTAACACAGGCCAGAAGTGGCTGTCCCTTTGCCTCTAAGCGCTTCTGCCATGTGTAGTGAGAGTTGGGCGAGCAGGAAAAGCTGCTGAGAATGAGAGATCCTCACCCGAAAACAGGCAAGCAGACCCAGCGCTCGGGCACCGTCCTGCAGTGTGCCCCCAACCCCCCTGGAGCCCATACCCAGCTTCAGTGTTGCCAACCTGCTCTAAGGAAGCTGGAGAAGGCCACTAGCCCTACTTCTGGATTTCTTTCCCCAAAACAGCCCTCCAGGTCCTTTTCACCTTAGAGGTTCCCTTGGGTTCTTGATTAGCCTGGGGTTCACACATGACAAGGTAGCTTAGCTTCATCAGGAACTGCAGTGGAAAGCATCCCCCGGCTGTCCTCTTTATCCTAGGCCACATACTTTCAGGCTGACTGGCTGGAGGCACACACTGGTGGCCGTCTCCTAAGTGGGGTGATGATGGAATGGCACGGTCATTGTCTCCAATCTGAGAGCAGATCTACTCACACCGAAAAGGGAGCCAGCTTGCTATCACCGTTATCCGGAGAGGCACACAGCGCAGGTCTTGGGGCTGTTACAGCAGGGGCTCTGCAACTTTCCCAAAGAAGGTGAGACAGCCTGGCTCCTTGAGCCCAAAGTCAGGCAGTTTTCAGGACCCCCCAGACCTGAGACAGAGCTTTCTTATTCGAGCCAGACCCAACAAAAAGGAAGACTAGAAGGAAAATACCAAGACATTTCTGACCCTAGCATCTAACTGGGTGACAGAACCCCTGCCTTTTACCTTCAAACCAACCACTATCTCTTCCTTGGGGATGGGGGGTAAGGGTAGGAAATACCTCCACAGTGAACTTCCCAAGGCCTCTCTGATCCAAGTTAATTTCCACATCATGTGTACCTAGGACAAGCCCTATGGATCTAGACACTAGATGGTTTCCACAAGTACCAAGAGAGGCCATTTTCCGTCCAAGAGGAGGTGCCAGTCATAAAAGCCACGGTGCTTTCCACTCCGTGTCTCTGGTGTCCATGCATGTCTTCAGGGCAATAGCTCAGTGCGTGGCTGCACTTGATGACCTATGCTGCCTGGAACATGAGTGTCCATCACACAGGTCACAGAGTAAGGAGTAAGCGGAATACTCCCCCAGCCCTGGGCACTGACTCATTCTTTGAGGAAAACTCCCCAGGCAGCCGAAACAGTTAAGAGCCTCATCCGGGTAGGAAAAAAACAACAGATTCCAACAACAGGTTAGACAGCAAACCATCTGCATGTGTTCAAACAACTTCTGAAAGCAATGGGCTGGTGTCCTAACCTTGTGGGGAGGGTATGAGCAGTGATATCCTAGTCTAAGCACCATGTTGGGAACCACTGACTTACAGATGGAAAGGCTGCCAGAAGTGTATGGTCCTCAATGATGCCTAAAACTACATCCCACAGCCACCAGACACTATGAGCAAGGACACTCTGGGTGCCACAGTGGTTTCCTGGGCTTGCTAAGACACTAAAGCACACTTTAGTCCAGTATCCAAAGCTACCGATGATGTTTTTCCAAAGTATGGGCATCCGCTCTCTGGTTCCTTGTCCAGCCTCAGGACTCTCAGAGTGGTCTACCTCCTGCACAGCCTTGCCATCCTATCAGGGAGTCTTCCTTCTTTCTGAATACTGCATGTCTCATATTCTGAACTCCTGGAAGGCAGGTCTTACTCTTCTCTGTCCCTGCTTCTGGGAACATAAGGAATGCTCAATAAATATGTTTTAAATTGAATTATTGATCTGTAAGAATTCATCTAGCACTGGTAAACTGAGTGAGATGGATGGATGGATGGATGGATGGATGGATGGATGGATGGATGAATGGATGGATGACTGACTAAGTGGGCAAGTCAACAGGGGCTTTGGGAGATGCTAACTCTCTTGGATACTGTGTTTATAATCCCCAGCATACTGGTTAGGTATCATATTCTCTCAGTTAAGCAGCTATTTGGTTCAAAGGTTAAAAAAAAAAAATCCCACATTTGAAAAAAGACAAGAGAACCAATGGAAATGGTGCTTGACTCTAGAGACTTCCTTCTTTTGGTGCTTAAAAAAAAAAAAACAACAAAACTTGGGCATCCTGGGAGTACATGGAGAAACTTTGGTTTAAAGAGATATTTCCTAGTAAAAATACATGGGATCTTGAGTTTTGATCTAGTTTCTTTCCCCTAGAAATGTCTCTTGACTGGGTGTTTAAAATGAACCCAGCTCTGGGGGTTCCATTCATTGCTACACATGGGAGTCTTCACTGACCCTCTCGGGGTTCTCTAGACTTGTACTTTACACTTGAAGGGAAATGTGTCCTGGGCAGAAGACCCACACCCCACACTCCGTCAGAACTAGCTCCAGTCTGGTTCTAATCCAGTGGTATCCTAGGAGCACTAGGGAGATTCAGCTGCTCCTATTTCTAGGGCTTCAGACTCAAAGGTGCATCATAACAGCTTGGACAACTTCCTCTTCAGACACTAAGTTACTAACTGGGGACTAGTGGGGGCAGCTCTGAGGATTTTTATATTTTATATGTTTGATGCTAAAACATGCTGAGATTTGAGTCTCTGGGTTAGTGATACAAATCTAGAGCTGAGGAGGAGAACTGCCTAAGGGGGAAGAAAGGAGGAGAGAGAAAGAGAATAGAAAATGAACCGGCCATAGAAAGGTCAAAGTCATGAGAGGAATTGTCTGAGAGCAGGAGTGCTGAGCGAGGAGGTGCCTCTATCATGAATACACACCAGGGAACACAGTCTCAACGTATGTGTGCGTGCTCACGGGCACATGCAACTCTCATGTGCACACGCGTGCACAGTCATAACCTGATTGTTTTGGAAAGGTGCTGGGAATGTCAGAATGAGAGGCATCCCCAGACCCTGGTGCTCTCTCACCTCTGACAGGTTTCCTGCCCTCGGCCTGAGCTCTATCACACCCCCAGGGGAGAAGGGAGAACACAGCTGCTGGAAATTGGTACTTACTGCTGTGTGTGTCTTCAGGCCCCACTCTGGCTGTCACTATGACAGCATCTTAGGGCCGCATCTGGCTGGTAGGGTATCAGTGACTCGCAGAAAAGCACAGCAGGGCCATCAGCAAAGTAAACTATATTTATGCCCCCTGCCTGCACCTGTCCCCAATCTGATGTATCAGCTGGCTTTCCAACAGCGGCTGAAGGCACAGGCTGAGACTACCATGATAAGATGCTGGAGCCCAGGACCACACAGTTATAGGGTCTGTGGCTCACAGGTAGAAATCTGCAAAGAGACCTTTCTGTCCATGGCTCAACCAGACAGGAAATAAAAGCTCCTTTGTGAAAAACAGAGGGGAGAGTTAAGGCCACTTGGGAATCTGAACTGCTCTACGAAGTGGAAGAATTTGCCTAACTATAGAGAACCCAACCTCCATTTCATTGTCTTTCAAGTTATATTAAAAAAAAATCAGGTTCTTATTGAGGCCAAGGCTGAAAATGCCTCCCAGTGTTTCATTTTAGTTTGAGGTAGATGCAGATGACAACCAGTGTTGTCTGCCCACAGCAAGTCAGAACAGCCCGCCCCAGCGCAGGTTTCTGCGGTACTCAGCTCAGAATCTCGATATTCTACAGACTGAGCTTCTTTGGCCGAATTGGATCTTTTTCATTACCAAATCCTCAGTGCCTAGAGCACCCTGGCTCACACGGACACTCGTTTGGTGGGAACACGGTGCAGGCAAACTGTAAGTAGTCACTTCAAGAGAGGTACACACTTCACAGCAACACTGGGCTCTGGCATGCTAACAGTGATGTTGAGGCTGGGAAGAGGAGGGCTTGGGGTTTACAGGAGAGGGTGCACATGGAAGCAGCGGGAAGCTACATCTCCGTGCAGCTACAAGACTGCCTCGGATTCTGGGAGAAGTCAGCACTTCTCTTGGCCTTGCTTGTCTTTCTGGCTAGCAAACACGGGACGTTCTGTTGCTTCCCCCTCCCTCTCCTTGCTCTAGTTTGCAGACAGGAGGATGCAGCCGTTTAGATGTTTTCACCAGGGCTACATGGATTTGACTATCTGAGAAACTTGAGAAGGATGTTATTTTCAAGACTGGCAACACACTGTATTCACCCAAATTCCGAAAAGCAACACTGGATTCTGGCAAATCATCTCTCATGCTGAAGTGGAAAGCACCACAAAGAGATTTTCTGTATTTTTTTCTAAACAAATAATGGACTCCATTCTGCCAGAATGAAGACAGCTCAAATATGGCCTGCGTATTTACGGGCTCTGCAAGGACTCAAAGGGGGGCAAAGCAGGCATGGCTAGCTAGGCCTTATGAGCGGCATTTTTAACGTTAAAGGAGATATACTCAGGATGGGTTGGCACTCAGAATGTGTGTTTCTAAATGTGCACTGTACACTGAGCAGTTGCTGGCTGACAGCGAGAAGGACTTTGATGGAGAGGTTTAATATGTTAAAACTAACATGAGAATCAAAGCAAGCAGCACACCACAAGGCAATACAGATCAATAAAATGTCAGTTTTCTTTATGGTGATTCCTTTTAGATCAGACCTGACTTTTCTCTGAGAAGTCCGCCTGCAGCTCCCTTTTAGGTAAGACACAGTAGAGGTTAAAAGCAGAAGGGATTACAGAGCAGGAAAAGGAGCTGGATAGAGTCCTTAGCCAGGTGTAGCCCAGTTCATCGGCATAGCATCAGCCGCACACTAGCGGCCCAGACCATGTCCGGCAGCGAGAAATAACCCTCGCTAAGGCTGGTAGTGGGGCAACCCTTACAAAAGTGGACATGCTATGCTTTGTTTCTCAGGAAAGCACTGGAACAAATCAAAGACATTCATCAATTACCCCTCAGCTTGTGGGTGCATGTGTGGGGTCACGCAGGTACCTGTAAGCTGAGGGTAGAAAGATGAGATGTCCAGACAGGCCTCCTTCCACAAACCCACCCTCTAAGTGCCCCATCTACGTACCCAGTACAGCACATCCGTCCAGCCCTCCATGGTAATGCACTGGAACACTGTCAGCATGGCGAAGGCGAAGTTGTCGAAGTTGGTGATGCCATGCTTGGGCCCGTCCCACCCGGGCCTGCACACGGTCCCGTTCTGACACTGCCGCCCATGGCCTGTCTCCAAAGCACAAGGGGAAGGGTCCTCTTCCGCTGGAACATCTCCACCGCCAAGGAAATATGAGATGGAAGGGGAAGGGAAGGAGGGGCAATGATGGGCAGAGAATGGAGAAGAGAAGTTAGAAAGATAACAGGATGAGGCTTATGGGTAACCATAGCAGCGATCGCATCCATTTCGCTCGGTGCCCTCATGTGGGGATTAAAAACACATGAGCCCAGACATTCATTTCAGGGGCACAATGACATAGGTAAGTGCTTTCCCACAAGTGTTGTGAACACTGCATTTTAACCACAATTGACTTCACAGACACTACACGTATTGTCTGTTCTGTCATAGCATGGTATCATGTCCAAGTGTCCAATCAGAAAGTAATAATGATGTCTCCATTTCAAGGCCAAGCTGTTCTGGAAAACAGAAGACAAGGTTAGGAATTCGGAGTTTGTGAAACCAAGGGTTTCATCTTGCAGCGATAGAAAGTAAAGGCAATAACAAAGAGAAGACCTGAGCTTGAACAAACAATTGCCTCTGACAATGGTGAAAATGCAACTCCAGAGACAGAATTTGCCTGTGGTTCTTCATTTAGGGATAATAAGATACCCAGAATCGTCGCTTCTTTTATAAGGATCCAAACCATCACAGTGTGATTATTTTGCCCATGGGACACAGGCTCTTTATGGAAGATGACAGGCTGGATGGCTGTTGGTGTCTGTGACTTCTAATTGAAACTGTTTACTCTCACGTAAAAGGGGGGCAGAGAAATGTTAACCCTTAACTGTGGGAGGATTCTTAGGAGAATGGAGGTGGGTGCTGAGGTTCAAATGGTGTGCGAGTGTCTTCCTGGGGACAGCAGTGGCACCTATCACTTCCTCTTCTATGCCACCCCAACTACTCCATGTCCTTGTTTGTAGTCCATTCTTGTTTCTGTCCCCAACTCCAAAGAAGCCGATTTGTTTTCCATCTTCACAGCTTGCCTTTCCTATACATAAAACCACACCTGAAGAGGCTTTTTGTACCCCGCATCCCTCTGCAGCACAGGGCTTCTGAGCTGAACCAGGCTACAGCATTCCAATCTCTCCTGTTCCTCTGTATTGTTGAGCAGCGTGTTTCACCGCATGCGTTCTCCAGATGATGGGGCATCTGGTGCACTCCCAGACTTGGGCCATTCAGAATAAAGCTGCTTCCTGCCTTATTTTCTGCGCATGCTATAGTCAGGGACCAAGGGGGACAGGTCTACATTACTGATCTCTGAGCTGTCTGAGGGTATCAAGTGTCCAAACCATTTCCTTATCCACCGTCTGGCTTCCAGAGGCTACATATTAAGGAATCTGAACGGAATTACCTCTAGTTACAACTTTTTATGGCCTTAAGATTGTCAAATCTTTAGAGACGTGGATTTAGGGTTGTTGGAAGTAGAAACATGAAAGTTATTTTTCAAACCTAAATAGTATGTTAAAAATAGCAAAGCAAAGCACCTAAAAAACGAGAGTTGAAAAATAGGGAAACCAAGAACCAAATAGATCATTAATTTCATTCTTATTCTGGAACCAGTTTCCTAATGTCAGCGGGGACAAAGAGACAATGGGAAGAGAAAGGGAAACTTCCATTTGGCTTGTGTTTATTTGTTGCACAAAGATGCCGGCTGCCTATTCATAATGTGGCTCCTGGGCTGATAGTCTACCCTGGATTTTCAGTTCCTAAAACAGTAGAAACAGGGAAAGGACGGGGACAGGGTGCTGCCCAAGCCAGCTCTGAGTGTTCACGGGGAGGAAAACAGACCTGCTGAGTTTACAAATATATGTTAGAAGAAAATGGAACCGAGGGGTAGAGATCTCACAGCTAGAGGGAGGAACGGAATGGGCCTTGGGACGATCATCCACAGGCGCAAGGGCTACTGTGCTATTTTGAGTCTTCCCTGAACAATAAAAAAAAAAAATCACAGAACAATTAAGAAGCCGCGATGAGCCAGTAAAAATAGGTATCTATAAAAAGGAACACTTGAAAAATGTGAACACACAGATCAGCAGGTCCTAGTGACATACGCGCCGGGGTGAGGGAGGTAAGCTTAACCATAGGACGAGCTGCAGAGTCTCTCATGAGGTCCTGGATAGGAAAACAGGAGAAATAAAGCCATGTGGGCTATACACTTCACAACAGAATTGAAGAGAGTCGTCAGTGTGGAAAGACCAAATTAAGTCTTTGGTAAAATAAAGGAGGTTTTAGAAACGGACTCAACTTCAGCGAGAACGGAATCCTGAGGGAGCTTTTGGCCGTGTCCCAAGGAAAAACCACCAAGACATCAGCAATTACATTTTTTAGCTCTCAACTTGAAGGACAAAATAGAATGGTAGTGATTTCATTGCAAGGTTTAGCCAACAAATTCCGTGCCAGTCTCAGGGGTAATTATCGTGCTGAGCAGAGCTACTGAGTGCCCTGGCTCCAGATCCTCTGGACAGATGGGACACCAGAAACAAAAGGTATTGGCATATGGCAACATATCTGCTGAGCAACCAGGAGGGCGCCTTACAGTTGCTAGAGAGATTGAGAGAAAATCGCCTCTTCTGAGAACATCACCATTGGACACTAGACATAGAAAGAGAAGCCTTAAGTCAGGACAATAGCTCCTTGGAAGGCTCAAAAGCTTCCTTGCAGGGCTCCTACAAGAAACATGGCTTAGAAAATTTAGAAGAATGTAAAATTCAGTCTGTGAAATAATATCAGTTTAAAAGGAAATGTAAATATACACATATATTCTATTAAAATTATAACAAAGACTCATTAAGCCTTTTGTAAAATCTAAATATTGCAGAAAGTATGTTATTTTAATCTAAAATCTAAAAAACAACAACAAAAACAAAAATAAACCAAACAAAAAGCCAAGCAAACAAAACATTCCAAAGGTTCTATAAACACTGATGCTGGCTCTTTGTTTGCTTGTTTGTTTCTTAGGGAAACAACAAGAGTCTGTGCTGTGGGCAGACAGTGTGAAGAGGAAGGAAGGGGGCAAATTCAACTGCTTTCTTCTGAAAGTAAGGTTGCTGCAGCCAGGAATCTTTGGCCTCTTTCCCAATAGTGGCTCTGGCTCCTACTGGAGCCCAGTGTCACCTTTCTGAGGGACATTACTCTCATTGCCCTGACATCCTGGCTCATTAGGTTTTCACCCAGGAGGCTAACTGGCTTCTGAAGTGGCTGAACGGGGGTTAAACCCATCACAAAATGCTGTCATGAGTGTTGTTGAAGGACGCACGTGGTGGTTCAGATGATTTTCCTGACCCTGTGAACTATCAAGGCCAGGATGACCTGAAGTTGACCCCTTCAAAAGTTGAAGCCCAGTATGATCGTCTTTCTAAGGGCAGACAAAGAATGTCTTTGGTGCTGGAGTGGCGTTCCACAGAACTTCTGGCTGTGCCCGAGAAAGAGGGTGCTGTCTGGTTTCCTTTGACTCTGATACTCATCATTCCTGTCATTGGAGGCCACCGAGGACTGGTAACAAACCCCATGACTGCAACAATTATTCAAGGCTGCATTTTGCTCACAGTCTGGCAGGACCTCCACCAGCAGGAGAAGACATACTTTTGCCATCTTTCCTTTAAGATGACAGAGATGGCTGAAGGTTTTAAGCAGCTCCCCAGGGCTCCGTGGCGCACTGCATCAGTGTCTGAAGGCATGCTCCAGTCGCTGTCTTGGCTATCTGACAGGATTTCTCCCTATATTTTTGGTGAGTGTCCGACCATCAGTCACGGCCAAATTGATGGGGAATCACTGGGATCCTGTAGCTCTGGGAGAGCCTGGTGAGTGTGGGTCCAGTGGACCACTGATGTCATAGTGTATCTGCATCAATTTTCTCATGATGCAGGTTGTCCTTAAGGAGCTCCAACCAAGCTGCACCATTACCATAAGTTACTGGTTCAGGGTTAGCTACAGATCGGTTAGGTAAGTTACTGGTTTGGGGTTAACTACAGAACAACTGAGAAAGGGGAAGGATCTGAATTAAAACGAGACACTGATCATTATGTTGGCTGGTATTCTTCAAGCGAGGTGTAATGTTCCAGAATGTTAGCAGAATGCAGGAACTTGCTCTTCCAATTAAAAATTATATATCAGCTAACATTTTAAGTTGTCACCAATTTCACAGAATTACAAGTCAAATAATTCTGAATTTCTCTTGAGAGTGAATAATTTATCTTACAAAGAATCTAATCTCTTTTTAAACTAAAATAATTCTGTAAATATAGATTTATAGGTGTGATTTGTCTTGCTGTGACTCTGTGATGACTGAGCAGCCTTGAAGACACCTAGCTAGTCTACCTAGGCACAATACCCTTTGCATCCTAGGTAGTAACGTCGGTTCCTGGGTGCGAGTTTCGCATTTCTGTCATACAGACTGGTGCCATCACCAGTCCTAACTTGCAGCTCAGGCTAGATGGGAGTGACGGGACACAGAGGAAGGGCACCTCTGACATGACTAGAGCACATGCGCCAGACATGTGCTCTCCCTTTTCCTATATAATGTCCAAATGAAAACAGCAGATCTGTTTTGAAAAACGAAATAGTGTAACAGCTAATAACTTTAGAATCAAATGTGTGCTGTATACACATACATGTGTATCTATATGTACATCTGTGTATGATCAGTGTGCCTGGTGCCCTCAGAAGCAGAAGAGGGTGTATGACCCCCCCAGGAACGGGAGTTATAGAAGGCTGTGAGCCACTATGTGGGTGCTGGGAATTGAACCCAGGTCTTTTGGAGGACTTGGTGCTCTTCACCACTGAGCCATCTCCCTAGCCTCCTATTTAATTCTGCTGAAGGCCAGGTTAAGACGTTAAGACGTTAGTTACTTTAGAGAGCAGTCTATAGCTTATCCAGCAAGCCAACACTCTGGTGCCACTTAACACAGTGCTTAATGAGCCAGCACTGCCTGTTAAATTCAATGATTTATGAAAGGAACACAAAGAGGGGAGGTTCAGAAAGGCAGGATTGATGGTTGTGATACGGAGCTGAACCTTTTCCATGGGGAATACAGATTTCACTGGTGGCAAGGGGGTATTCAATGGCAGCCTTTTCCCCTAGTCTGGCAGCCTCTTCACCCAGTCTGGGATAGGGAGGAGCCCTGTGGCTTCTGCCTTTAAGTGGAGAAAAAATAATAGCTGCAAAGGAGCCAGGGCCAGCTCTAGGAGGGTAGAGAGATGGGTGGTGATGAGAACTGGTGGCGAAGACTCCCCGAAGGGCTTGCATGCTGAACCACATTGGTGTGCTGCTGGATATTCATGCCCATCAGTTCACAGTGGAGCTCACATGCTCAGTATCTGCCTCAAGAGTGAGAAACCGGCGAAAGGTGGGCGCTTAATCTTTAACTGCTTCTCCAATTGGGTTGATCTTTTCTTGGTGTATCGCAGTATCGCAGTGCTGGACAAAGCTTACACCTGCTGTTTGATCAGAGATCTGCAGTAGTGAAAGCAGAGATTAGAAATGAGAGGGAAGAATGCCAAGCCCGGCCTTTCATTGTGGTCTGAAGTATGGGAAACTGGATGCCTCATCCAGCTCCGTGGCACAGGTGGCTGCAGCAATTCGCTCCAAGGGAAGCAGCTATGAGGAGAGAGAGCAACCTCCTCCCGGGTACCCGCTGCCTACAGTGAGCCCCGCCTCTTACCTGTTATGCCCTCCTGGTTGTAGCAAGTCTTGTGCATCTTCCCCATGAAGAGTTCCAGGCCGATGATGGCATAAATGATGATGACGAACAGCACAAGGAGGGCAATGTGCAGCAGAGGCACCATGGCCTTGATGATGGAGTTCAGGACCACCTGGAGACCTGCGCAACAAAAGCATCAATAGCAGCAACACAACCGCCACCTCCTCGTTTGAGCCAATGCTGCCTTAGGTACCATGCTAACACGACCTCCTGCACTCTCCTCAACAGCTCGAGTGGGAGCCAGGAGTCCCATGCTTTAGATGAGGAAACAGAGTCTCGGGGTCACAGCCCATGAACAAAAGGGCAAGAATCTAAATTCAGGTTGGCTTGATGCCAACTCTGTCCTGGAGGCACATCCAAATAGAAGGATCAGCAGATGCTGTACTTCCAAGGGGGAGAACATGTTGTTTTCATCTGTAGCTATCAAGATTTTAAATAGCCCGTCTCTGAGACAGTGTGTTTTCTCCTGGAGTTTGGCACAATGAGAACTCACTGTGACTACCCACAGCCACACGGGACTTAATCATCTCCCGGGCTTCTCGGTGGTGGATTACTAGAGCCGATCATCAGCCCACCTGTTCTCAAACACAGATCAGCCTGATGGGGAGGAATCCAGGAGGGGTGATTTCCAGTGAAGAAACTACCTCACCAGCAGGATATAGCTGAGAACAACTGTATCACAGCCAATGGTGTATCCCTAACGGTATCTTCCTAGTGGTAAATAAGGGGACCACTGCATAGTTCTACCAGGGGAAACACCACCTGAACATCACACTCAAAAGCTTCACGGGAAGGGGCTTCTTATTTAACAGCATGGGGTTTCAGTTTGGGGACAAGGAAAGTTCTGCAGATCAGATGAACTGTCGCAAATACACAGAGTGCCCCTGGGCCACACTCGCAAAAGTAGTTAACACAGCAAACTTTGTCCTATACGTATTATCAAGAAAAATAAACTAAAAGTCCCCAGACACCATTGGGAGGCAGAGGAGTGAATAGGCAGTCCCGCGGAGAACACTCATCAGGCTGCCACAGAGTTGGCAGGGCAGAGGGATGGGCATGTAGTGGCTGCACCAAGGATGCTCACGTGGAACGCTACCAGGAAGGGACTGTGACAGGACAACGAGGTGACAGTAACAGGTTACTCTGAAGCTTGTGGCAGTTCCTGAGCACTTTCTATGGACAGCAAGCACATTAGGTGTCCGTGGTCCGGGAGAGCAGGGAGAAGACAGCTGAGAGCATAGTCCTGAGGGTGCCTGCAGCACCCAGAGGAGAGCAAAGCCCATGCAAGTCTTACACGAGGTTGACATGTTTATAGCATCTTCATAGGACTTGCCATCTTCCCCAGTCCTCTCAGACACCAAGGTCTTTCTGTACTGTTCTTCGGCATTGCTGTGGCCAGTAACCCTGGATAACCACAGTTGGCCACATTTCTCAAGTCCCTAAGCTGTCACCAAAGTTCTGAGCTGCAGCCAGTGATTTCCACAAGACTAATTAGAAGAACTCTCCCCAGATATGAAGCCAAGCTGAGGAAAAGGAAAAAAAAAATAAAAAAGAAAGATAGAATAATTTTACCTGAGAATTAATGTGAGCGCTTCATAGGCTCCCATTAGATCCAAACGATTCCATTAATTAGCAAGTTGTACACACATTAGCATTAAAGTCTGCCAAGCCACGAAGAAAGCCGAGTCGCAAAGCAACTTCCAGGAGAGGCTGATGGGTGCTGAGGAGTCTTCTAAGTGCTCCCCACAGGAGCAAGGAACCCCATCCTGGCTGCCAGGCCACCAGGGAGACATCAGGTCTCCAGCACCAGCCTCCAAGTGCCAAGAAACAGACAGGCGACAGACATAGAAGGAGATGTGCTCTGGGTGGAAGCCAGACAGGTCACATATAAAGCCACTCTGGAACATTCAGTGCCTCTCAGGAGGAAGGCCAGATTTCCTAGAGCTCCGAAGTCACTGCAGGGTCCACCCCTCCTCCATGCAGTCTCTGCCCTGTCCCACTCTCTGGGTTTCAGACAAATAGCATTTCTCTTAGATTTAAAGACGCCTCAGCCACATGTCGCAGAACATGTGGTACCCGAGGATAAAAATGGAGCTAGAAGTGCCTATTGCTTCCCGGCGCTATGACTGTCAGAATACTGACCAAGACATGCATCCCTCACACGACTGTGGTGCTTCCTACGACAATCAAAACATGACACACGCAGTTATGGACGGTGAGTAATATTTAAGATGACAGTAGATGGCTGAGTGACTTCTTAATGCATTTACTGTACTGTCAGAGTTTGATTCCTGGGAGTCACATGGCAGAAAGAGAACTGACACTCACAGTTGCCCTCTGATCTCTACGTGTACTGCGGGGCATGTGTGCACGCATGTGTGCGTGCGCGCACACACACATACACACATGCATAGACAAGCAATTCACAAATAAGTGAAATGATACGTTTAATTGTTTTTGAATGCTCATGATAAAATGGTGTGGTGACAGTAGTAAGGACAGCATCTTGTACTTGTTCCATCTCTGTACCCAGAGGCCACCTCCAGCAACTGACTTGTACTAATGAGGTGTGTGCAAGTGCCCTGCAGGACATTCACTGGACAATGGGAACACCTAGTGTGCAGTTCTCAGACACAGCACCGTTAAGGATGGGGCAGCTGTACTGCCACCCCACAGCACAGATACAGGGACCATTCCCTCCCCTCAGAACGCCTAATCTGAATTTTCCCTGGCACCCGTTCTCCAGCTCCCTCCCCAAGAATCCTCCAAACCCCTCATCAGAGTCATTTCCTCTGATATACACCCTCTTAGAATCATCTGCATTCCTTCGTAACATTCTATGTGAATTGTATGTTGTGAATGCTCTGTGAGTTAAAGGGATTTAAAATATTTACATCTGTCTTTCCAATTAGGTGGCATTCTGTGAAGATAGACCGTGCCTGCTCTTTTCATCAGCCAGGCCTGCCTGTGAAGTGCATCCCCGGGGCACTATGTAAATACTGACTGACAGCAGAAGCGTGTTCTCTGAGCAGCTGCACCACAGGGCTGGTTCTACAGTAGTGCAGTCAGTTGTCCGGTTGGTGTAGCATGGCCAGGTGACTTCAGGAACCGTGAAACACCACGAGGAAGGCACCAGCTGGAAGCCACAGCAGCCCATGTGTTTCAATCAGCCATCAACACTGCTAAGAGTTATGCACTCTGTTCTTTGCACCCCTACCTCTCTGGTGAACATACTACCCACTTGAGCTTCGGTCCTGGATGTGCATTCCCCAAACTCCCCATCCAATCAGATTCCAAATCCTGCTAGCTTCATGTTCAACTATCAATAGACAGGCATAAACTATTTTATTATATAAATACTACATGCTGATTACAGAGAGAAAATGCTTATGAAAGAAAAATTAGAAAACATAGTTGGGGAGGTACAATCGCTCACTGTCTCAACCTCAGAGAGACATCAGTTAGTTTTTCATGTATGTATGTCTGGGGGACTTCAGTTCATGACTCCACCCACTTTCCATCCTCTCAGATGTTCAGCTACCCAGCCCTCCAGCTTGCACGCCTTCCCTGTTCTCGTGCGGCAATTAGATTGTTCTTTATCAAGGGAGGCAGTGAAACACGTCACTTTTAAGTGCACCAGTGATCCCTGTCATTTACAGTGACAAGTCCACCTCCTCCTTTGCTGTTTTGGCTTCTATGGCTCCTAGTTTCTCCTTACACTCCAGCAGCATGCCCAGACGTCTGGAGGTCCCTGGCTTCATGCCTCTCTGCCTGAAATGCTGGCCCCTGCCTGCCCTAGCCAGAGCTCCTTGAGTCTCATCTTGTCTTCTCATCTTTGTGTTCAGGCATGTAGCAGAACTCCCAGAGTGAAATAACACTAAGCACGGGGTGTCTTCAGAAGGCAAAGGGCACAGCAGCCAAGGGGTCCGCAAGCACACCAGCAAGCACAACAATCACCCAGAAAACGGAAAGTTACATCAGAAGATAAGATTCACGGGATAGGACAAGGACGCAGGCAACAGGGCTTCTTGTTAGTATCAAATGATTTTCCCATGACTTGGGTTGCTGTTTTGAGGATGGTGGGGATAGTTATTTTGATAAGACCAGAGGAAGAAAGGAGGACTAACTAGGAAGTATCCAGGAACAAACAGAATAGGTCCAAGAGCATCCCTGTGTGCAGAGGGCATGGGATACCTTAAAAGGTAGTGTATCATGATCCTCGGGGGCAACCACTGACTGACTGAATGAGCTCTTGTGAAAGGGCTTGGGGAATCGCAAAGACTGGGTAAAAGATCCCACCGACACATCGAAGCCATGCAACCACACAAATCATGTACTGAGAACACCCCAGCTGAGGTACAGCTGTTGCTATTCCATTTGGATTATTCTGCTTCCTTCTGGTCACAACTCTGAGAATTAGATGCTATAAACCATAGTTGACAAGGCAGCACAAAAAGAGGAAATGACCTGATTATGGGGGCACAGCTAGTAGATGGTGGCCCTGGGAGCAGAAGACAATTCTGACTCGGTTTGTCTAGGCTGGGACGTGAGTTTGCATTTCCAAGCAAGTCCCAGCAATTACTAATGCTGCGTGCTGGTTCAGCACCACTATGCAAGGCAAGGCCTCAGAGCACCTGTCGGGAGCCGCAGCAACTGCATCCACAGCCTACCCGGGAACTCTGAAGCAGTTTGAATGCCATGGAGGTGTGAGTTACTCCTAACAATACCATACTTTTGGGGTATTTGCAATTAGTAAAACAGGAAATGTCCATGTGAGATACCGAAAACCGCACTGCCAGCCTGACTACACTACAGACTTATTTATTATGTTTTTCGTTTACTTTGTTTTGGACATATGAACGCTGCAGAGGATGACACAGGAAGACTATTCTTGTACCCTTCACCCCGGGAGCATAAGTGATGGGCACTGGAGCCACTACTTCCAGTAGCAGTAAGAGTCATTCAGTAGAGTTATGGGTGAGACCAATGACTGCATCCAACACTACAGCAAAGGCAGGAGCTTAGCATTTTTTTTCTGACAGTGACCTCCACCATTATCACCCTGCCTATGCAGCACTCTGAGGGCTGCTGACATCCTCTCCCCAGCCAGCCTAGGCCTCCACCTCCACCGCTCTTTCCCTGCCCATTTGTCCATGATTATTCTTCATCTAAAAACTCCTCTTGTCCCGTCTCTGCAACTGTAGCTTTAGCTCTCTGTGACCCGGACAGTTAATTCTTCTCCTTTACTCCCCCATTCCGGGACCCTTTTGAGGGCTGACTATGTAAGAAGCACAAAAATGCAGGCCTGGCCACAGAAGCTTCCAACTAGATAGGGAGACAAATGACCAGATGTTTGCAAAGCCAGCTAACTATAGTCCCAAATATTACAGCTGAGTGGAAGTGATGCAAGCACAGCCGCTCACCTATGAAATTCTCAAATAATAAAAAAGAGAGAGAAACCTATAGGCAAAGACTTACCTATTACTGTAGAAGCTTCTTAAACCGTATATATACATACAAAAGTTTAAATGAAATTAATCTTTGACAGGGGGACAATACCCCAACTAGATACCATATGCTAACAAATAAAGTACCAGTACCAGGAATGAGTTTTTATCTTTTTAAATTATTTGCCAGTGGAGTCCCATAGACCACAAAATATTACAGGTTATTGCCATTGTTCTTGGCTATCATCCAGAGTTTGATGGTAAGAGCCTATTGCTGAAGATATAGTATAAACTTGAGTCATAAAACATGGAGAAATCGAGTAGTTATTCACCTGGAAACCCCATCCCAACTGGCTAGCTTTCATAGTGCTGGAAGTGCCAGGTAAACTACCAGGGGAAAATGAATCACCAGTCTTACCCAACTGAAACCCCATGAGCTACAACAGTGAGTGCCCTGGCAAGATATAAACCCTGGTGCAACAGTGGCATGAAAGGGGTCACTAATCATGTTCTGGTTGGGTTTAAGGCCTGAATTACATGATGGAATCCATACCTGGCACTACTGTAGAGGTAAAAAGATGGGGCCAGGCAGTTATAGGCTCCTGGAAGAATGTACTACTAAATTCTGCTAAATGAACAGATTTAGATAAACCGCATCCTAATGACTCACCCCTATACCTAAAGATCGGTGGACCTCTCAACCCTCATCAGATAAGATTCTTCTGGCAATAAATTGTACTGAACGCAGGTCTATAACTGGTCAATATGGAGAGAATAAGACTATGGAAAGGTCAGCCTTAAAAGTGGTATTTATGTCACACTCCTCTAAGTCTCAGGGATCTCCATAGAAGAGGGGGATTAAAAGCTGTAAGAACTAAAGACAGCAGACTAATATAAGTAAACTGTGTTTTCTGGACCCAGCAGTATCACCGAACACATGAACTCATGGCAGCTATGACAGTACACAAGACTTGCTTGTGTTAAAGCCAGACAAAGTATCAGCACAGAGAGGGGAGGTGAGCATGAAGTCGCACACCCAGACCAGGACCGATTGGCAATTAACAGCTACTGGAGAGGAAGGGGGAGTTTTCTTTAAGGGTGTGATCCTTCTCTTCTAATTTCAATTCATGCTTCTCCTACCATGTCCTACCAACCCAACACATTCACAGACCTAAACTTGAGTTGATCTTCTTAAAGCCAGAACCCATAAATATGAACATGTGCAGTCATTTAGGCCTGCCCTGCTTCCTTTTTGTTTATTTGTTTGTTTTTGTTTTTTGGGACAAGGTTTCTATGTGTAACAGCTCTGGCTGTCCTGGAACTTTCTTTGTAGACCAGGCTGGCCTCGAACTCAGAGATCTGCCTGCTTCTGCCTCCCAAGTGCTGGGATTAAAGGCATCTGCCACTACCGCCTGATTATGCCTGCTTCCTAAACACCATGGCTACCATTGCCATAGTTTCCATTGCAGCCACTGCCGTTCTTCCTGTTTCCTGCTTGGACTGGAACACAGGACATTCTCTTTAATTCTTTTACACCCCAAACCCATTCTGCAGCCTCACCCATGATTCACATGGCCCAGACCAGAAACCTGCAGTTCTCCACCTAGATGGCATCTACCAAATTCTCTCCTACAGGATCTGCACATGGTGAACACTAAAAACATCTTTGGAGAAAGGTTTAACTTCCAGGATAGCAGGTTCCAGCAAGAAACGAACAGCACACTCAGAGCAGGATCACTCCCTGTTCTCCATGTTCTATGCAGGTAAAGGGTAAAAGGACCACAGGTAGAGCAATATCCTGGGAGAGGCAGTAATCACCTCACCCTGAAGAGGTGACTGAGGCTCGCTGCCGACAGGGAGCAAGGAGGCCAAGACTACCTGGTGACGGTCCTCAAGGAATGATCAGGGGATCCAACAATACCCTCTTCCCTCCTTCTGAGTTCCCCCTTGATTCTCCTTCCACTGAACCCAACCAGAAGCTGGAAGGAAAGGCAGCTTTCTAAGATAGTGCCTTCAGTTGGCATACCCTGCTGTAGGAGGTTCTTCTGTGTTTGTGTTGCTTTCTCTGGTTAAATAAAGAAACTGCCTTGGCCTTTTGATAGGACAGAACTTAGATAGGCGGGAAGACAGAACTGAATTCTGGGAGGAAGAAGACAGTGTGGCAGACGCCATGGAGCTTCTGCCTGAGACTAACGCTGATTAGAATCTTTCGCCATAAGCCACGACCTCGATTGGTAGATATCTACATAGATTGGTAGAAATGGGTTAAATCAAAATGTGAGAGTTAGCCAATAACAGGTTAGAGATAATGGGTCAGGGAGTAATTTAATTAATACAATTTCTGTGTGATTATTTCGGGTATAAAGCTCCACCTCCTACAATACCTGGCCTGACAGAAGAGTGGGGAAAGCCAATAAGGTGAAGAAAAGATGAGCTAGAACAGGGGGAAAGTGTCAGACCTTCTGTGTAGCACCATCGCCCATCCATTAAAGCCAGCAGGTGTTTCTCTATTTGGAAGCCTGCTAAGCTCTGTGAACCAACAGCTTCCTTCTGAAGGAGTAATAATATAAACAACCTTTGAACCTAACTCACTAGTCAACTCCAGGTCCTCATCCCAGAGGTGAAACCAACCCAGTGTAGAGCACATGAGCCGCCAGCTCTGGTGGATGTGCTGGTCATGAGCATCACTAGTTACGACCACTGACTTGTATCTATAGGAACCTGTTGTTTGTGCTCACTAGGAATTAGAGACGTGATGAATCTCACAGAACTGAAGTCTGTGATTCCCTTTAGTTAATGAGACAACAGACACATTTAAATAGTCTCATAAGTGTAATGGCTTTTGCGAGAAAATAGGTCTGAAGCTAGGAAGGGAGGCTAACAGCTCGTTCTTAGGCTAAGGAGTAATGGCTGCACTGAGCTTAGGGGTGCTAGCATATTCTCTTTCTGGAAGAGTCTTCCTATTGCAGGGGGAGGGGTTCTTGCCCGTCTAGTTTCTGGGAGTCCCACATCTTAGGATTTTGCATGTTGTCCTTTAGATGTGCACGTTCATTTATTTTCAATTTAATCCTCCCATTCAAATATATTTCTGTACCCAACAGAGATTGCTGAACACTAAGGGACAATTGTGTCCCTGGGAAGGACTGTGGCCACCCCGCTGCCTAATGACTTAGAAACCTAGAGGATCATTTTAGATTGGCAATCTGGATTAGTGAGAGAGAGGCTCAGAGAAAAGGACATTAAAGAAACCCTGCGGTCAGAAGAAAATTGAATATGGAAGGAAGGAGACAAGGTGATCCGAAGCTACCTATACTTCCCGAAGATTCAGACATGCTAGGTGTTGTGTTGGTGTGATCCGCACATCAATCTACTGAATTTCTCCACACTCCTAAATAGAAACAAACCAAGGTTTGAATACGATAAATAACTTGTCCAAGTCTATAAATCTGCTCAATGGTAGGGCTGAAATTCAAAGAAAAAACTTTGAAACTCATACTCCTTAGTGACTATCCAGGCAAAAATGACAAATTGCTCATAAGGCCCACCCACTCTGCTCCATGTCAGATGAAGTTCTCTGTCCTCTGGTCTCCAGGGAGGCCTCACAGCTCTTCACAGCACGTCTCCCATAGCAACTCTAGCCCTGAAGAAGACCCCACAACGCAATGTGCCCTTCTCTGCCCACCCCTGCTGCTTACGAACTGCATCTTTCTGACGTACACAGAGCAGAAACAAACCCTCTGGGGCAACTTCTGGGGGCTCCGAGGCATCAGTTCCTCCTGTTTCTTATTCTCTTTTAAAAGCTACAGAAAGTGAAGGCATGACACAAGGTGATTTATCACAGGCCAGTGCCACCCAGAATGGAAGAGTGCATTCCTAGCTCAGTAGATAGCCTAGGTCCTTCTCTGTCAGCGTCCCCCACTGTGTCAGAAAAGTCACTGCATGAACAAGCTAAGATGCAATTATCACAGAATAACAACTGTGAGTAAGTGTGGAAGAAACATTTAATAAAATTCAATACCCACTTATTCTTCAGTCTTGCTAGATTTCTCATGTTTTTTTTTTATTCTTGTTGAATCTTCTTCCTCTGTTCTCTCTACAGCTGAATAATTCTGTTTTCAGCTATGTCAACATTTACTTTGAAATTTTTTAATTTTAGCTTTTGTAGTCTTCGCTTCTAAACTTACATCTGGTTGTTTCCCACATCTTCTGGCTCTCTGGGAAACTACTGACCTTGTCTTTGATGTCTTTATATTCAGTAAACAACATTCCACATCCTCTAGCTGGCAAGTATCAGTACCCAGGTCTCCTGTGCGTCTCTTTTTATTGTCTATAATCTTTGCTCATTTTCATTTATTTACTTTGTTTCCCTGCATACCTAGCTATTTTGTATAATGAGTTACTTATTTTCAAAAAACTGCTTTTCAAAATAATTTGACAGCTTTGACGGTGTTGTGTTTCTCCAGAGACTTTTCATGTTTGTTACTGTCAAGCATCTTTTCCTAGTGTTCCACAATTCGGAAGATTTTCCCAGCATATCAAATGCTGTCTTCATCAGGACAGTTGATCCAAATGACCTCACCTGACATTTCCAAAAGCAAGAGTAGCCTGCACTTCTGAAGAGCGACACCACGTGAGGGAAATTGCCCCACTGTCTTCCTGCAGACGCCACTCCCAGCACTAGAGAATCGGGTCTCTGAAAGCCTGTGGCTACTTTTAGAATAAAATTTCTGGAGACTGGCTATCTGTGGAGTGATCTAACAATAAGGTTAGATAGGAGGGGAGAAGATGGTATGGCCATACTCACCACAGGTTTTTTACTCTTAAAAAATGCACAGAAAGTGCAGTTTTGGGGGAAAATGATGAATTTTCTCATGAGTTTGGTGGCAAATCACTCACTGAAGTGTTACCAAACGAACTCTCCCTTTCCATATTTATACGTATTTCTCCAACAAATACTTTTCTACCCAAGCAGCTCACAACTTCTTCTCTCCTGGCTGAGGTGATGTGAAAGCAAGAACCATGGTCTAGTTGCTGTCCACTTGCTCAAGGTGACCGCTAACTATCCGCTCATTCTCCTACAGTTTCAACAAAACGCTCATCATCTCTTCATTCTGGTCCAACTAACATATCAGTGGAAACTCTGCCACTGATAGTTTTCATGGAGGCAAATCCTCCAAACTCTAAAAAGAAATCATATAATAAAAAAATCGTACATATTTTCAGATTGGGAAGATGGCTCAGTGGAAATGGAATTTGAAGGCTGAGGAGTATGGTTTTTCAGTTGACCTACACCAATAAGAATAAAATCAAGTGTATACAAGCTCAGAACCTCAGCTGCCTGCTGAGGAATTTAAAAGCTTAGGAAGATTCCAGAGTCTCTATAGCATATTACCCATGATTCCATGGCTCATAAAAATCACCAGATACACAAAGAAATGGGAAAATGGGATATGCATCCAACACAAAATGAGACTCTCTAGATGCTAGAATCAGCAGACGCCTATTTTTAAACAGTTGTTATATACATGCACTTGAACACACACATGCATACACATACACACACACAGGAAAACACAGCTAGTCAAATAAGTATATTGTATTAAAGAGGGAAGAGAGGCATGCCATAGGTGGTTGGGAACTATATTAACGGGAACCAAATTAAAACTCTGCAATTAAAAAGCAACTGAGCTGAAGACTAGAAGAAAAAATATCATTCAATAAGATCAATGAAGATAGAAACAGCAGAAGAAGAAAAGAATAAAACAAAAACAAGTGAATTAGAAAGATAAAAGAAGTTATCCAGCCGGGCAGTGGTGGTGCACACCTTTAATGCCAGCACTCAGGAGGCAGAGGCAGGCGGAGCTCTGTGAGTTCAAGGCCAGCCTGGTCTATAAGAGCTAGTTGCAGGACAGGCTCCACAAAGCTATGAGAAACCCTGTCTTGAAAAAGAAAAAAAAGAAAGAAAAAAGAAAGAGAGGAATCATCTAATCTGTAGAATGCAGACCAAAAAAGAAGTGGGAAAAATGAACGAATAAGGACAAACAGAATGATCTGTGATGACTAAACATGTGTGTACGTGGGGTTCTGAAATAAGAGTGTGAGGAGAGCAGAAAGCAGTGTCTGAAGACGTAGCACCCACTTAAACAGCAGGAGACCCAGAAACGGCAGGTAAACAGGCACATAGAAGTCTGTGTTTCAGTTTTTTCTCTAATTTACTTAAGCCATCTGATTGTTTACTGAGAAACAGTAACATAGGGTATGATTATAAAATATGTATACCAACAGAAGAAGACTGCAATGAAATTGTGCAATCATAAAATTGTATGATACTGCACTTGTACCTCTATATGTAAGATCTGCCAGTTTTATGGACTATTATCTGCCCTCCAGAAAAGCTGTCACCGTCTGGATCTTGACCACATGCATTATAGGTGTGGTCTCCAGGATGGCATTATTGAGAGGTGACAGAAACTTCAGAGGTGGGGCCTAGTGCAAGTCTTGGTCACTAGAGGTGTGTGTGTCACTTTGAGGGGAGAGCACCTGCACCAATTAATCACAGATGAGATTCTCTGAAACCATGAGCTGAAACGAGCCCCTCCTCATAATTTCCTTCTTCAGCTTCTGTTGCAGCAACAGAAAGCTGACTGATGTGAGTGTTATTTTAGAATGCAAGCATAGAAAGCCTGCCTTTCGTAACTAACCAACTTGGAACCCAATGCAAATAGATAGGAAGCTGAGGTCATAGGAATGCAGACAACCAATAGTTGTTGCTGTAGGAAATCCTACAGCCAGTAGCCTTTACATTACCTGTCCACTGGGGCGTGGCCTCTTATACTATTTATGTCCTCATTTGTTACATGGTTGTTTATTGTATAATATTCTAATATGAAGGCTTTGTCTTTAAATTATATAGGCATTAAGAATTATAGATCAATAGTCATCTATGTTTGTTATACTTATATTTAGACTAATCTGGTTCTTTAGATATATAAAGACTGTATTCTGCATATATAGGTAATCTTCAACCACTTCAAAAAGTTGTAGAATATGGTATTTAAATAACTTAGGGTTCTGTTGAAGTGAGACATGATTGCTCCTGAGAGAATGTTGGGCACTGAAGACACTCCACTCGGAGTTTGTTTCCTTCTTGGAAAAACTGGCCTTTGGGCAAGAAACTGTCCATGCCTCAACCACTGACAAGGTACATGGTATCCGGAAATGGATAAGCAGGACACAAGGAAAAAGACTGTCAAATCTTACCATACAGGGTAAGATGGTTTTGAAAAATTTGAAAATGGTCTGTCAGTTAATCTAGGCCTTAGCCAAAGTTGGATGCTTCAATGTTGCAAATGAAACTTTGGGTGATTGCCCAGGTAACCAGTTGTCTCTGTCATTTGCTGCACATTTTGGAAGTTGCTTGATTGCACCTCCTACTTACTCAAGTAATATTATTTCCCTTCTCGGATCTTCAATGGGGTTGAAGACTAGATAGTTGTAGTTACTTTCCTCTCATGACTTGGCCAAGTTATTATATAAGACTTAAACTCATTAGGATAGGATAATTATTGAATATATTTGTTCTTACTGTATATAATTTTGCATTAGGTTTAGAACTCTCTTATTTAAACAAAAGGGGGAGGTGCTGTAGGAAATCCTATAGCCAGTATCCTTTACGTTACCTACCCACTTGGGTGTGGCCTCTTATACTATTTATGCTGAAGTAAAGTGCACGTCTGACCTCTTTTCCAGCTGTAGGATTTGGTTGCTGTTCTCTGTTCTAACAGAGGATTCTGATTTGTGAGTCTACCCCTAAATAAATAACCATCTATTATTCTCAATTCTGAGCTAATATGGGATTTCTTTTAAGCATCCTTCTTCAAGTTGTAGTATGCTTCCAATGTATAGAATGCAACCCTAAATTTCTAGCCAGCATCCACTTATTGAATCCTCAAAATTTCCATAAGACAGATGCAATTTTAGCCCCCATCTTATGGACTAAGGAACTGGGGTATATGGCCAGCCCATGAGGATTCTGGGAATGTGGTCCTCAGCAGTGTTGCTGCTGTCATTTAACTAGAGACTGTAGGAGTCAGCAAGTGGAAGTAAGCACAAGAAAGGCATGGAGCTCATGGTCGGCACAGTGACCACTCACCAGGATCCTGAATCTGTTTTCATTTTATTCCTTTCCAGCACTTAGTATGGGTCACTTCACGTCTAAGCGGACTTTATTGCTACCATTAGTTCTAATTAAGTGCTAGTCACCTTGCTATTGGCTGCTTTTGCATGGTCGAGATTTCCAAAAAAGGCCAGGCACAGAAATGCATGTTGACTTCTCACGTGGCATACTTCTCACCACTGATCATGTCTGTTGACTTAGCATGTGCTACACACACACACACACACACACACATACACACACACACACACCAACACCAACTGTCTGACCACTACTATCTCAGGAGTAAACGACTTGCCAACGACTACCAAAATTCTAAAATTAGTATCTCAAAAAGAATTCCTAGACCACTGTTATTCTCTATTTTCAAAATACAGAATGACAATACTCAGGATATAATGTTAGAACAGTTTAACCCTCTCATTTCACAGCTAAGAAAGCTGAAGTCTCCTGGAGGAATGAAAGTCAAGCAGCTGGCTCCATGCAGGCATAAATCCATGCTTGCTCACCTGCAGGCCAACTTCACCACTGAATCCTGAGGTGGCAATAGAGCCATGTCTCATTATCCCTTGTAGCCCAAGGAATTCACGACTTCTTGAAAGGCAAGCTCGGCTATCAGCTCCCTCATTCTCCCCAGCTAGTCCTCTCTGTGGGGCAATCCAGCACATCTATCCGGACTGCATTCTTTAGTGCCCACCTTCCTGCATTCCTGAGGGTGAAGTGTGGCAGGCTGTCCTTTCTGCGTATAAATCAGGGGTGATATCCCTGCCTCCTGGACCACTGGGCCGGCTAATCACCCAATCAAGCTCCTGGAGTCAAAGGTTCACCTTGAGGCTGTCCACTGCCTCAATGGGCTACCTCTTGCTGACCTCCTGCTTGTGTTCCTTTTAGTTACTGGGTGAGGACTGCACTCCACAGTACATTTAACTTTGCTGTTGGTGGCATGTATTCTTTGTCACTGATATTTTTCTTTTACCCTGCTCTCCCCAGTAATGTGATTCCTCCAGTTTAGGCAATACTGCTATTCATTTTTCTTAAAACTCCATGGCAGCAGAAACGAGAAAGCATGAGTTGCTCACTGAATGAATTCACTGACTTCATGACCTCGGGGTCATTTTCTCTTACGACTGCTGTGGCTTGTCCAGGAATGGACCGAAAAGACTTTATTGCTGGAGGGGAACAGGGCTCTATCAGGAAAAGGTTTGTTATAATTTGTGGTGTGCATATTATTAATCACAATTTATATACAGAGAAACTGGGGCAAAGCAGGAAACAGACAAATGTAGGCAGCAGACCCAGGCCTCCTGGACCACTGGGCCGGCTAATCACCTAATCAAGCTCCTGGAGTCAAAGGTTCACCTTGAGGTTGTCCACTGCCCCAATGGGCCTCGTCCTGCTACCTGTGACCTGGACTTGTGCCACAGACTACCTGGAAGGAGAAAGATGAGCTGCTTAGCAGAGAAAAGAGCAGGGCACAAGAAAGCACTGTTTGCAGTTGGGGTTGGAGAAAAAGTGGCTATCACTTCTTCCTTGCAGCCATGCTTCTGCTCTGACGCTGGCAGGCAAGCCACACCAGCAACAGGAACTTCATGAAGCTCCTTGAAACAAAGCAGGCCAGGGGATGTGCACAGGAGCTTGTCTGGAAGCCACCTCTGTGGAGTATGGGAAAATCATGCTGTTCACAGAAACCCTCCAGAGTACCTTGAGGACAACAGTCCTGGGCTGCCACTTGCCATGGGGTAGACAGGTACAGAATAGAGAGAATAGTGTGCTGTGTCTGCATGCATGCTTGCATAAATGTGTGTTGGCCCAGTGTATGCCACAGATGCCACAAAATTAGGGGCCCATCATGTTCCCTGGCAGAGTCTTGTGGGAAGCATAAGAATCTGAGTCCTGTTTGCTGCTACCAAATAGCTTTATCATATTGGGAGCTTTGGAATTTGCTGGCCGAAGCATCCCCATTTTGATAGTGGTCAAGTAGATAGCCATGGTTGCTTCCCAGCCACACATTCTGACTCAGGAAGAGGGGCAGAAGGTTAAGGATTATGATAAGATGTGGTTACTCTGCCTGCTTACTGGGACAAAGGAGCAGAGGTGGCAGACTGGGCTATGTTGCAAAGTTGATTCTGAGGAGAGGACAGGGGGCCTGGTAGTCTCAGAAGTAAAATGCAGGAAGGCCAGTGGGTGATACCCATGTCCTCAATATAGCTCTGTAAGAGAAACTTCATGTTGATAAGGTGTGTGCGGCAGTCTTTTAGAAGTACTGGTGAAAAAGCAGAGGAAGCAAGGCAGGAAGAAAAAGGAAAAGATAGGAGACAAGAACAGCAAGCAAGAAGCAGCACACTCAGCAAGGAGCAGGAGTGTGGACAGGTTCAGAGGCTGAGTGCGGAAGGAAGACACAGATACAGGGCCAGCTCATGTCCTGCAAGATGGAGGAGCAGAGCTGAGTCTGCCAGGCTGGGGGTCAGTGAGGGCTGATGGAGTCCCATCATCTGCTCTGCTCACTACCTGTACTCTAACGCACTGCCTGCCGCCACCCAAGGGATTATGTAATGTTCACCAGAATTAAAGGGCCAGAGGCAGTTATAGGCAGTCAGAAATGCCAGGGATGCGGATGAAGCATTGCGGCTGAGCCTCTGCTCTGACACGGATCTCTTTTCCGAGACTCAGCTTCCTTTAAAAGTTGCCAATGAAAGGTCCACACTCCCTAGTTTCATTTCTGTTGTGGTGACAGAACACCCCAACCAAAACAAACTCAGAGGGACAGGGTGTGCTTGTCTTATAGCTCCAAGTTACAGGTTATCACTTCAGGGAAGTCAAGGAAAAAACACCAGGAAGCTAGCCACATTACATTCAAGAGCCTAGAGGATGAATGCATCCACAGTGTTCAGTTTGCTCCCTATACTTATACAGTCCAAGATCCCTTGCCTGGGGAATGGTGCCACCCACAGTGGGCAGGTCTTCTCATATCAGCTAATCAAGACAATCTCTGCAGGCAAAGCCACAGGCCAACCTGATCTAGACAATCCCTCATTCAGACTCTTCTCAGGGATTCTAGGTCGTGCTTAATTGACAGTTAAATCTAGCCATCACAGCCAAGTTACATGATTTGGGGATGCTAGGCAGACTTGAACTTGCCATGTCTGGAATCAAGATGCATTCCCTAAACACTAGGAGGCACCACACACAAACATGCATGTATGCACACATGCACCCCACTCACGGTTGCTAGGACCTATGAAGTCTGAGCCTTCCTTCTCTCTACCAGAAAGTAAGTGCCCTTGAGTCTAGAAAACTCTGCCTGGGAGCAATGGCTGTAGCTTGAATCATGACTGTTCTTGACCATGAAGAGCACTGGCTCCCTCGTCAGTATGGCCACCCTATGGTTGCTGATTCCAGGAGGCGAAACCAAGAAGTGAAGAGGAACAGACTGAGGTGGGCACTAGGAACCATAGTCACAGACAGCTGCATAAGTGTGCCTCACCTTAGGAACTGGGCACACAGAAACATAAAGTCCTTTTTATTTTTTTAAATTTATTTTTAACATTTTTCATTTATTTTACATACTGACCACTCCTACCTCTTTGCAATAAACTACAAGACTCATAGTCTCTAGTGTGTCCCATTGCCTGGTGTTGTGGCTTGCTGTAGGATGGTCATTCTGTACACTGTGAATATATATTCCTCTCATTGGTTAATAATAAAAGCTGTTTGAGCAATAGCCAGGCAGGATATGGTTAGGCAAAAAAATCAAATTGAGAACTCAGATGTGGAGGGGTGGGGTGAGGAGATGCCAGCCAGATGTGGAGAGGGCAAGATGGGCATACAGTACTGCGAAAAGGTACCTCCACATGGCAGAGCGTAAATAAGAAATATGGGTCAACTTAAAATGTAAGAACTAGTTAATAATAAGCCTGAGCTAATGGTCAAGCATTTATAGGTCACATTAAGCCTCTGTATGGTAATTTGGGAAGCAGCTGCTGGGTATTTGGGACCACGGCTCTGAGACAGGAAACTTCCACCAGCAGTGACTGATGGGGAGAGAGCACAGCTGGTGTCCCTCTTGAATGGAGACAGCCCTTAATTCCTTTTTCCATCAGAGCAAGGGTGCTCCAGGTTTTTATCAAAGGCCTCATGAGCCTAAAAGATGACTTCATACTTCCATCTGCTGCCTCACTTGCTTTAGTCCACTCTTGGAAGGCCATATCCAGAAGGACACATGAGGAATATATGGAAAGGGGCTTACTTATTGTCCCACAAGCGAGCATACCCAGTGCATAGACACTGTAAATTTTGGATCACAGTTCTCAGTGTTCATTGTTCACAATTATTGTGTCATGCTTCTTGCTATGAGTAGCTTATCCTTTGGCTCATCTGGGAAGGAGTGGAGACCTCACAAGGAAAGGGACTTTATTATGAAAAGTCTATAAAGCAAAGCAACCACAACTTTCAATAACATGGCATTTCACTGCCATTGGGAGTTTGTCTGTTTTTTTTTTTTTCTATAATCAGCTCTTAAATTCCTCCTGTGTACATCTCCAGGACCACATTGTCCTTTCTTTTTGTAATATTCTTCCTTGTTTGTCCATTGAAATCTATTTCAAGTTCTACCTCCTTCAGGCAGACTTTCTGATCCTCAGTCCCCACCGCTGGATCCCGAAGCTTACTCATCATGGCACTCTGTACTCCTTACCTAAAACATTTTTTGGAATCTCTAGTTTTTATTTTACATACCATTTTTATGAGTATTTTTTCCTACTACAAAGCCTTTGAGAGCATACTTAGCATAGATTCACGCCTGTCTCTTGACCAGCGACTTCTCCCATACAGAAAGGTCTGGAAGAGGCTGTTGATGACTCACAAGCCTTTTTTCTCACAGTCATCCTTCTCCATGCAGGATCTTCCATCAAGATTCCAGTGACATTTAGTAAATATATTTAAAAAAATAGCAGCAACTTTTGGGGCCCCTCATCCACGGAGTTTAGAGTTACAAGTTTCAAAAACCATAGAATTTTCCTTTTTTTCTAAGAAACTTGCACCAGAGACACACATATCTATGACTATAGGTTGCACAACAGTCATGAAGAGCTGGTGCAAGAGAAGAGTTCAGACTCTGGACTGGGAAATGCAGCACACACACATGGGTCTCGAAGCATTAGTAGCATCTGAGGAGCTAGGCAGTCTTAGCCGCCATGCAGAATGGCACTCGGCATGAGGGTTTGAGATGATGCCACACTTTCTACAACACCCATCTACCACTGTCGGTGCTAAAAATATGGCTGTGAACAAGGATATTGTAAACTGTGACCCTGGCCAGAATGGATGACAAATGAACAAAAACATAATTAGTGTAAGTGACAAGTGATGTGGAGACAATTAGAACAGTAATTTGGTCTGGGACACAGCAAGTAAAGAGAATGCCTGACACAGAGTGGCAGTGACAAGCTAGAAGACTATCAGCGTAGACTAGAGAAGGAGAGTAGGCAGGTGAGGGGGTGGCCTGGTCAAGACCACAGCGGGAAGGAGCAGTGACACCTGCCTTGGCAGAGAGCCAGAGTTCTCCAGGATGGGGAGAGCGCTGATGAAATCCACAGTTGGGGAAGGGCAGAGGGGAGGAGGGGCCACAGAGGAGGAATGTGAGACAGCACAGAGGGGACTCCAGCTTCCACTATGGGTGGCTTAGGGGCTTTAGAGCTCCTCATGGGGCAAGGACAAGGCAGGACTTGGATATCAAGAGGGCCATGTTGTCTTTGCATTCAGTTTAGGCTGGGTGTGACGGCTAATCTTGGCTGTCCATTCTACTATAGCTGGAATTAACTAAAACTCAAGAAGCTGGGCACAGCTGAAGGACATTCTCCTTGGTTGTATTATCTGATGTGGAAGACCCTCTCTGATGTGGATCCTTGGCCTTTCTATCAGGAGACAGACACTGGTGTACTATGTGGACCACAGGCTGAAAATGACACTAATAAATCCCCTTTTAATATGAACACACACACACACACACACACACACACACACCCTAACTGATGCATTTTGATTAGGAATATAGGTAGAGGCAGAGAATTCTGTCCATATGAGAGATGGTGGTGGCAGAAAAGGAAGAGAATGTGAAGACAGCAAGAAACGTTCTTCACATATTTTGAAAGTAAAGTTGAGAGATTCCTCTATTGGATTTAATGCAAAGGATGAAAAGACAAAACAAACAAACAAACAAAACTAGAAGTAAGTCAGGTGTTTGGCTCAAAATAAAAAGCTGGAAAGTATGTCAGCATCTACTAAGGTGGGAAAGGATCTGGGAGCTGGAGAGTGGGTTGGGGCGTGGTCAGTTATGACGCTCACTGCGATCTGATGAGAAGAGAGGAGCTGCAATCCAGTGTGTGACTCCAGCGCTCTCAAGTCTAGAGGCTAAGAATGTGACATTCGATCCTGTGAGTCTGGATGATGCAGGACAACTGGGAAATGAGTGCAGATGGAGAAGAGGCACAAAGACCGCATCAGGAGCACCCCAGGGCCCCAAGGGTGGAGAATGAGGAACCACAAAGAACTGCAAGAAGGAAGAGCAAGGGATGCAAGGGCAAGGCTAGGAGTGAATAGTGTCTCAGATGCCAAGTGATGAGAGGTTAAAGGCCAGCTCTGCAGAATTAACCCGAGAGATAAAGGTCAATGGGCCAGACAAGAGGCCACTGGAATCACTACTGTAGCGGTACGGCAGGGAAGGAGAAAGCCTGGATGAGTGAGTGTAGCAAAGAAGGGAGGATAGAAGTGGTGACGACATGGAGATACGACTCCAATCAGGAGCGTGCTGACTAGCTTATGTCAACTTGATGCAAGCTAGTTATCTGAAAGGAGGGAACACAGCTGAGAAAATGCCTCCATCTGATCCAGCTGTAGGGCATTTTCCTAATGAGTGATTGGTGGAGGAGTGCCCAGCCCATTATGGTTGGAGCTGGCCTGGGTTGGCCCTGGGTTCTGTAAAAAAGCAGCCTGAGTAAGCCAGTAAGCAGCATCCCTTTGTGGCCTCTGCATAAGCTCCTATCTCCAGGTTCCTGACCTGTTTGAGTTCCTTCGATGATAAATGGCAATATGGAAGTGTAAGCCAAACAATCCCTTTCCTCCCCAGCTTCATTTTGGTCATAGTGTTTCATTGCAGAAATAGAAACACTAAGACAAAGAGTTTTGCTAAAGGCTGCGAGAAAAGGGGGTGGTATTAAATCACAGTGCACTTGGTCACTGTGACCTCATACTTCACTGTTTCAAATGCTGAACAGAAACTAAGACAGCACAAAAGGTTAAGCCAAGCCCTTTCCTGAAGCTCAGAGAAAACCCATTCTCGGTGTATTTGTGATTTTCACCAAATCAGCAGCAGCTTGAAATCTCTGAAGAGGACTCACAATGCAGAAGGCCTACCACACGCTTCTGTCCAATTATCTTGGAGGTTAGCTATATGAGCTGCGCTGGCCAATGGAATGTGAGCAAGCACACCTTGGGACTGTTCCTGTGCCAACTCCAGCTCATCTTCTCCAATCATCTGCTTCTGCCATGAAGACAGCACAGCGGATGCTGATGTGGCTGAGGCTCCAGACTTGGACACCACATAGAGTCTTGTTTATCCCATCCAGCAGGCTGCAGCTAATCCTCTCCATCATGAACTGTGAACCAGACACACTGTGTCTGCTCACAGGTTATATGGCATTTGGGAATCATCTGTTCTTGAAGCAAAGGCTGAGTGGAGTGCTCTTGCCCTGCGCTGCCCCAGTCCTCCACGGAAATAAGCCCTGACAGCCCTCACAATGTGGGAAGGTCCCAAGCCCCCATGGAAAATATAACAGGGTGAGAGTCAGCCTGTCTATGGTAACTTTGGGGTAGAAGTCTAGGGTTTGCTCACAGTCCCTGCCTCTCACACACTGGTTGTACTACCATAAGCTCCTTTAATGTCATGTTGACAGTCACCCCTGCCTCCCATTTTGCTCCCCAATGCCACTTTATGGAGTGATGGAAGAATAATTAAGAACAACCAAGTCATCAAGTATGACAAATGTGGAGCTTGATGTTGGCCATCATATAAACCATAAGTAGTGTGACATGGTTGAGGTGGAGTAGCCAATGGCAGTTTTAACTGTGCGTGTGAGGCTTGGCACCACGTTACTTTTCAGTCTGAGATGCTCTATAATGTCTGCTCCTGTTGTATAAGAAAGCAGATTGAGCAAGCCAAGATCAACAAGCCAGTAAGCAGTATTCTCTGTGGCTTCTGCTTCAGTTCCTGCCCCCAGAGTTCCTGCCCTGACTTCCGTCAGTGACAGAGTGTGATCTGTGAGTTGTGAGCTGAAATAAACCCTTCCATCCACAAGTCGCTTTGATCATGGTGTTTATCCATAGCAATAGGAGCCCTAACCAAGGCACCAGCTCCTGTTTTCAGTACTCACCAAGCTCCCCACCTGGGCTAGACAGAAGATGAACAGAAATCAGGGAGAATAAAGGGCACAACGCTGGCCTTCAGGGAGCCTTACTGCAGTTGAAAAGACAGGAGATCCATGCAAACATGGAAGACAACCAAGAACGATAGCCTTAATTCTTTAAACGTGGTGTGGTATGGCAGAAAGGGCAGATGGGAAACCAGGTCTAGCCCAGACTCTGTTGCTAGTTAATTAAGACCCTCCCCCAATTCTACACACCCGCTAGGCAGCTTCCTGGGGCTTTACGACTCTAAGACTCCTTCAAGCAATAAGAATGCCCTCAGGTGCTAAGCACAGGGCTATTCTCAAAGGATGTCTGTTTTCCTGCCTCTGGCCATGTGACTACATAAGTCACATGCTTACTGATCCAAGACATTCAATTTCAGCCAACAAGCCCAGACTTCTTCCCAGATTCCCAGACTGTAGAGGATGAGGGAGAAAAACCCTATAGACTCTATAGTATATGATTGCTTCCTTCCTCAGGAGCAGGTTGCTCATGGTTTGCTGCAGTCAAGAGGTACCTGAAGCTCCCGAGCTCAGAGCCTCTACACAGGGAGAGAGGGAGTGTGTGTGGCTGATATCATGAAGGGCAGCAAGTCTCCCCATACACAGTTCTGAGAGCTTGGTCCCTCTCCCTGGCAGAAACCTATTTTCTGGGTGGCAGGTATCATGTCTCTGTGTGCAGCTGAGGATGCCTCATGCGTGTGCAGAGAGGAAATGGCAGGAGACCAAGCTTTCAGAATGTCCAGTGATGCATTCTTGACATTCTTTGGGGGAAATACAGAGAACAGAATTAATCTCATGAGCTAAGGTAGACGAGGGGTTAGCCTTCTGTGGCCCAGGCTCCTCTGCTGTAAATGTGTTCATTCCGACGTTGGCACGCAAGACGCACATAGCCAGAGGGGCCCTTTCTCTACCTATCCTAGGCTGTCTTCCTTCGGCTGTGTGACTCCTGAAAATATTCCTGGGTTTCTGCAGAAGCTGGGCCCCATGTGCTTGGTGCATTTGCGCCAGGACTTCAACTTTAAATCAGAGACTTGTCTATAAAAAACTTTCCATTCGGACAGGGAACCCTGATTGCTCTTTGGGCTGACGAGGGAGGGAGACTTGATCGGGGGAGGGGGAGGGAAATGGGAGGCGGTGGCGGGGAAGAGGCAGAAATCTTTAAGAAATCAATAAATCAATCAATAAATAAATTAATTAAAAAATTTAATAAAAAATTTTAAAAAAAACCTTTCCATTCGTAGAAACCAGCACTTCGCAAAGTGCGCTCCCGGTGTTCCAGCAAAGAAAAAAAAAACAGTTATGAGAACACTACGGAGAGGAACGGGGCTTTACTTACTTGGGACTCCAGACACCAGCCGCAGGGGACGAAGCACGCGGAAAGCCCTCAGCGCCTTCACATCGAATCCAGCTCCTTTCCCTCCTAGCGCATTGGCCCCATCGGCTTTGGTGGCTTGTTCTAAAATTGCACTAAAAAGCCTAGAAGAGAGAGGGGAGAGGAGCCATCAGGACCCCAGCTGGTCGCTCAGCTGGGCTCCAGTCCAAGAACCCAGCCCAGATTGTTGCAGTCTGTCACAGGTGTGGCCACTGGAGGCTCACGAAAGGCTACAAGTTGATATTCCATCAGCGGGTGTATCACACACACGGGGAGGGGACGCTTCCCACAGAGAGTGCTGAGTGGGTGAGGGGCAGCTCTTTGCTGTCAGTGTGTGGGCATACTTGATCTGGGTGAGCTAGGGTCCTGGCACAGCTGCCCAGGCACAGGGACAACGTAGGAAGTCTAATCCTCTCTTTTGGGTGCTGTCATCACTTGCTGTGGACTCCAGCTTCCCTGCCATGAGAGCTAGGAGTCACATGCTCTGTGCCTACTCCTCCAACCTGATGACCACGCTGGACCCATGTACTCCCCGCCTGCTCTTCTATCCTGATGGTCACCTGGGTGTGATTTGTTCCAGGGAACAATAACAAAAAACATCGAAATCCACCTCACTCGTTCACGTAGCTGCCACCAAGGAGCCACATGTTGAACAAATGAATAAATGGCTGAGGTGTCGGTGGGAGAGCTTCAAGAAGGACCCACCAGCCTGTGCACACACAACACTAAAACACACAGACGTCTGCTCTCTAACGATGTCTCTGAGATTGCACATCTCCAACAAACACAAGCACCTACTGTTGCAGGCACTGTATTAGATGCTTAGGTGGGAGCAGAAGGGAGCAGTCCAGCTCTGAGCTTCAGTAAACCAGACCTCGTAGTGTGTGATACTTGGAAAGAGAAGGGGTCCGTAGTGGCACAGGTAAGAGACGAACCTTTGAACAGGGGACAGCTCAGAAAGAACCCTGCTCTGGTGATATTTTAGAAGAGAATGAGTGTGTGGCCTCTGCTGCTGTTTGGGGATCACCGCAGGCAGAGAAGTGGTTGGAACAGTGATTCTGAGAGATGCAAGGTGAGATGTTAGGGGCCAACAAACTGCCAGAACAACTGGGAGAGAGAAAATGGGAGGAAGGTGAAGCTGGAAACCTGGGCAGGAAAGGGACTCAGTCTGAGTGAGGTCTAACTAAGTCCAATGGTGCCGGCAGTGGGCAGTCAAGGGCAGGCCGGAGAAGGCTGCTGCAGTGGCCCAGGGGGAGAGGCTGGGGCTCAGGCCAGGTGATAACTGGGAGCTGGTGAGATCAGATGCTGGATTTATTTTCAAGATGGAGCTAGTAGGACTGGTACTGGACTAGTTGGGAAGTGTGGGGTGACAAGCATGAGATGTGACTCCATCAGCCTGGGCTGGAGCCAGAGGAAGGACAAATGGGGCGGTACAGGCACCCACATGCTACTGCCACCTTCTCCAAGCCCGGGCTGACTGCGGTGTGTCTGATGGTTTTCCGAGCTGCTATCACGTGTCTGGAGGTCAGAAGAAGGTCTAGGATAGAGACAAAACTGCCTTCTGTATAGGGTGTATGAGGGTTGGACAGCCTGAGGTGTGGTTGGAAGTCGGAGTGAGAAAACTGGACCATAGGGTCCTCCCACACTGTGGAGGCAATCGGAGAACAAATCAGAAGAGACTGATGAGGAGCGGTTTGTGGGCAGCAGACTTGGTACTCTATGGAGACTGTGAAAAGCGAGATGGCCATGGTCAACTGTCCAAAGCTGAAGACTCTTGTGGGAAACTAACCACTTCATTTAGCACAAGCAAGGCCCCTGAGACCTAGAAAATACCCGATGTGGGGGGCAATGGAGGAAGGCCTAGTAGAGAGGCCCAGGAGAGAGTGGCAAAAGCTGGAGCCAGAGAGAATAGCGAGCTTTGCCTGAAAGAAGCACAAAGAAGCCCAAATGTGAGCCAACTGAGCAACCTTTCCAGCTGCCATGCTAATAAAGTATAAGGAGGTGAAGTAACTATGGAGACACGTTTATACAGATCAACACTATAAAAATACAGCATCTCAACATATAGTTAAAAAAGAGGTTATTTGTTATCCTTTGTTTTATATTCAATTTTTGAAACATGTTGTATGTTTTTACGTGTGCTGTACCCTTCAGTTTCAGGTGCTATGACTGCATATGACTCTAGGTTAGCATAGAGCAACTCTCTGGAACTCCCTGCAGAGAAAAACGAAAGTGGGTGTGGTATAGAGTTTGTGTGAGATGGGAGTCATCTGAAGAAAGAGCTGGTGGTGCAGAATGGGGAGGACTCACATCCTTCAGAAGGCAGGAAGGGATGCTTTTGTGGTACCCTGAGGATGCTGGCTTTATATGGGGCAAAGTTCAGTTGAACAGAAGCTAACAAACCTTCTGGTGGAGAGGGAAGAGAAGCCCTGCTGGGGGTCCGCTTTTCTTTCAGAGACCTAGAGAGGTACATTATAAGGTTATGGATGTAGTATAAAGACATAGGAAAGCTCTCTTCTGTTTGCATTTTCCCTTGGGGAAAGTCTTTCCCAGGATACTAGCTGGAAATCTGAAGAGAGGGGCATAGTGGGAGTGTTTGAAGAGGGTAGTAAAGCTACGGAAGAGGGACCCAAGAAAGTGAAGAGGGGGTAGAGCGGGGTTACGAGGAAGGATTGCTGGGTACTAACAAAGGCCAATTTGACACTGCGGTTCTGTATTTCTGTGTTCGGGTACCAATATTTCCATGTAGTTGGACAGGATCTGGGCAGGTGTTTTTCTCCAGGTAAATAAGTCAAGCAAAGTTAAGAGAGAGTGGGCCAAGGGTCCGTGCTAGTGTGGTTATGATGATGGAGAGTGGCCCTAAACTGACTGGAGGGAAAAGGCCAGGAGTGGAGGAGGGAAAGGTACACACAGAAGGTCGCAGGGTGAAGTCATGGTATTTGAGGGAGGAAGCTGCAGAGAGGTAAGGTTAGGAGCAGCATTTGATAGGACACTCTAACTCGAGGAGGGTATTTTATTAGGCAGGACAGAGGAACTAGCTATGGATAGGGAAGGGGCAGTGGAGATGGGATGGGGATCAGGCTCTCGAGTTGAGAAGCGAGAGGCATGATGGCACGTGAGTATTAAGGAGAATGTGAGTGGCCTATGCCTTCTTGGACAAGGAAGAGGGACTCACAGGTAAGTGGAGGGTTGTGACAAGCGGCGGGTACAAAGTCTGATGACAGATGACAAAGGTAGAAACAGAAGCTCCCTCCCACTCCCCCAGCAGAGGAAAGCCTCTGCCCCCAGTGACTATGGAGAGGCAGTGCCGTGAGGAGAGCCTGATAGGGAACGGGGAGATCAGACAGAAAGCTGAGGGTTCAGGGCATGGTGGGTCACTTGCTGGCAAATGAAGTTTAACCGAAAGGCAGTTAGTTCTACATTCCCATTTACACACTGCCAGTCTCCTGGTACAGGCAGGCCCAAGCAATGAGGACAGACACTACATAGCTCTTCTGCTGACAGCTTCCATCTGACCCTTTTGAAATGGTGTCTGTAGACCCCTGGGAGAGGTGGGTGTGTGGGGAGTGGGCGGGTCTCAGCAGAACAGGGGTAAAAAGAAGGGCTTAGCCAGGAGGATACCCGATTAGGGATGGCCCAGAATTCTAGGTGTTTGGTGTCAATGGAGAGAAACGGGGAAAGGCCGTTCCAATCACTGCAGCCAAGTGTGCTGGGTGATGTGTCTATCTACATGAATGAGGATGACGTTAATGAAGAAGCCCGGTATTCGAATTGGGTCCACTATCACAGCCAGTGAGACAGAGGAGTGGATGGGGGCCAGGTGTAGAGGGGAGGCAGGAGGGGTGAGGGAACTGGAAGAGAGGAGGGAGGGGAAACTGTGATTGGAATGTAAAATAAAAAAAAATAAAAGTAGAAAACAGAATCCCAACTCATATACTCATAAAAGGGAAAAGGAAGTTTGGCCACCTCTGGAAGACTCTAAAGTCTCCGAGTTCCTTCCCTCTGCGGGGCACTCTGAGTCTTTGAGTGTGGCGCTCACACGGCCTGAGTCTGGGGCAGAAGCTGCCAGGATGAGGACAGTGGGTCACAAGGGAAGGATCTTTCCACCAAAATCTACAGCTGGGGCCCAAAGAATCAGAGCCCAGTTTGCAAGTCAGTCAAATGATTTTGTTCACAGTGCGTGTGGAAGAAATCAGCAGACCTACCGGAGGGCAGGAGGGTCACAAAAGAGAGAGGATGTCTAAGACTTTCTTCTCCTCAGCCCCGCCCCCTCTGGCTTGGACCGCTTTAGTGAGGTCTGCTTTTAATGGAGGAAGGGCAGAAAATTCAGGCAATTTGTAGGAGGAGCTCTTGGCTAGGAGCACCCCAGTATATCATCTGGATTAGAGGCTGTGCCCCTGATTCCTAAGAGCGTGGTTCCAATGTCCTGCTGGGCTGGGGGCATGACAAATATTTCTACAGCCAGGCCTTAGAGATTTTAAGAGAGGAAGATAACAAGATGCCAGAGAGCCCTGAGTTACAGAGTCATCCTGAAAGGGTGCTGGGGATACAGCAGAAGACTTTGTGGCTGGATAGAATCCCTTGAATGGGGACCTTCTGAAGAGTCCATATTTCTTGGGTTGTGCAGAAGCAGGTGGCTCACAGAGAGGGCTCTGAAGTCTTCTCTACATTCATTCAATCACCCCTTCTTCCCATCAGACCAGAGAGATCACACCACTTTGGGAAGGAAATACCTCTCAGCTCATGCCACCGGCATGGCAATCAGACACACGAAGGACAGTTGGCTATAGTCAGAGTCCCCTGTGATCTGAAGGAGGTCTCAAGAAACCTTCCCAGATGTAGCTTCAGAGAAAGGCACAGGAGGAAAGATTTCCCAAAAGACAGAGAGGCAAAGGAGAATCCACTCAGTACTGTAAAGGGGCTAAAAGGAGGTGTGGCTAGAGAGAAGGGGTAACTCATATCCTCTGGGGGCAGGGGATATTTTCCTAGTTAGAAAGAAAGCTAGGATTTAGACTTGATGTAAGACTCATAGGGTTAATACAGAAATCTAGCTGCTAAATATGGCTTCTTGTGAGATCAATGAGGGATACCCCAAAGACCACAGTAGACTGCAAGCTGAGCAAGTGGTATTTGAAGAATCCCAAGTCTGGATACTTCACATCTCAGCCCAGAGCCCAGGCAGGGAGCCGATATGGGTGGACCCTGTGAAAAATTGGCTGAGTGCTAGCAGTAAGGAGCCACCTTCTAAGGGGTGGAGCAGGGGCCAAAAGGTACTAACAGACAAGCACCAGCCAGTGATGCACTTGCTCCTGTGGCGCGGGCAGGAAAGTGCTGAATCCCACCTCCGAGGCTCCTGTTTGCAGTCCCTCACTAGTCTTGTGTCCACTTCCCATGCTCCAGCTGAGGCTATGAATGGACGGAGCACATCGAATGGCACGACTGTTGTGGAATAATCTTCCTGTACACAGTGAGGATGTATTTGTCTTTGGCAAGGCACCTTCTGATTGGTTTAGTAAATCGCTGAATGGCCAATAGCTAGATAGAAAGAGGTTAGTGAGACTTCTGGGTGGAGAGAGGGTGAGGAAGAGATGAACCTAGGCATGGGAGAGATGTGCACGGAGAGGAAAGAGGAGATGCAAGATGGAAGAAAGGTAAAAAGCCATAAGACAAAATGTAGATTAATATAAATGGGTTAATTTTAAGTTATAAGAGCTAGTGGGACTAGCCTAAACTATAGGCCAAGCTTTCATAATTAATAATAAATTTCCATGTCATTTTTTGCGAGCTCTAAGTCCAAAGAAAAATCTGTCTACACAACACCTTCCATGAGCACGGGAAGAGATGTGTTGTATCTGCCCAAAGCAAATGGTCCCTGCAGGTCACAGAGCCTCCACCATGTTCAGAAAAACTGGCTCCCCACTTGTTTCATGAACTCTCATTGAGAAAGATGCTGAACTTCTAAAAGGTTTAAAGGGCTGTGAGCAAGCCATCTTTGAGACAGTTCCTAAGGTGTGCTAAGGTGTGCTTGGTTCATTCAGATCTTAGTTTCCTCTGTTGGGAGTCAAAGCAGTGAAACCCTTCACAGAAGTGTGTCCTTCCCCAATCTTTAAACCAGATCTAGACTCAGCTAATAACCAATTAGCTCCTCAATTTCTCTTGAGGATACTCAATGTTCATGTGGCAAAAGAGGATCATTCATTGGCCAAGCCATGTGAGACAAACAGGAAAAATATTTTAACCCTTAGGAGCTGTCTGGATGGCCAAGGACAAGGAAGTCACTACGAAGGCCTCCTTGGCTCCTGTGTTATTTTCTGCAGTGACAAACGGTCGGGCGCTCCTCAGAATCATGAGCAATGGGTGCTCTGGGGAAGCCACCAGGATCTGGGTCTCCACAGGGACAGCACAAAGAATTCACCAAAAAGAAGCTCCAGGGATAAGAGCCTCCTGACATCCTGCACTTGGCACTGGAGCCGGCCAGACTCGGGAAAAGTAACGGGCAGAGCGGCTGCCCTGGAAGTGACTGCCAGGCTTCCAATGGCCCAAGCTCAGAGGAGCTGGTGTGTGGTTGCGTGGAAGCTGCTGTAAAGGCAGCTTCATTTTCAAAACGCTCCAGTATGGCTGGAATTCCACCACTGTCTTAATACGGTGTGCTTCCCTCATACTCCCTTAGTATACCGTTAGAAACAGGTATATTAAGGAGAGTCTTTTGAGGAAGTTGCTAACTTCTCAGTTTTTTTTTTTTTTTCAAACTTCTGAAAAAGACAACACTTTTCTCCTGGTCAAGAGGGTAAGCTCTGAAAAAACAAAATATAGAAAGATGGGAGGGGCACTTGGTGTTCATTCTAACACAGGTGGTGATGGTGTCCTTTATTATTGTTTGGGGTCTGACATCAGTGAAAGTGGGGGTTCTTAACAGAAGGGATGCACAGGAAATGAAGCGGGGAGGAGTCAGCCATTTTAATCAAGAACATAGCAGGGCTTTTGTGTAAACAAAGGCTGTGGGAGGGGGAAAGGAAAACATTTGCATAGAAGTTTTATAAATTGGGGAAGATTAAAAAAATCTGAATTCCTTGCCACAAGACACAAATTATATAGTATTTGATAGAAAAGACTCAAAACAAATACTTCTTAAAAACCCGCATCTCACTTTTGAAGAGTCATTTTCTTCAAACTGATTATGAAGGCACTGTTCTTCTATCCTGTCCTGAGAAAAGAGACTGCAATAGAGGGGGTACCTGTTTAGTACTGGTTGGCTCAGCATGCCTGAGTTAGGCCTTCAGTACAGGGTATTAATTACCCCATCTAGTTCCTCTGCATGGTTTAAAGTGGCCCTGCCTCCCAGGGTTGGTCCCTTGGCCAGAAGATTGGCCCGGTCTCCTTGGAATGTTCGGTCTCCACTCATGCCAGAATTTACTCTCTTGGCCAGGATGAGTTTTCTCTTAGGCCTCCATTACTATTTTTACATTCTGCCTCCCTAAAGGGGTAACCCTAGAATCATCTAGGAACCAGTTAAGAGATCAGAGCTCCCCAGATACTGTCAGTATCACTGGCTTCTGGCAAGAGTCCCAAGGACATTTCTGGCTTTTAGTCAAGAAAAAAAAAAAAAAAAAAAAAAAAAACTGGTCATTTTTTTTTTTCTGGAGAATTTACAAACTTCTTGATCACAGTCACCAATTTCTTAAATTTAAAATTTATGTGAGATTTTATATGTCTTTATATTTTTAAATTTTAATTTTTGAGAATTTCATACATATATACAATGAAATGCAATTATACCTACTCCTGCTTTACCCTCCCAGCTCTCCCATATTCCCCCAACACATCTCCTTCCCAACTTTATGGTTTTTTGTTTTTTTTTTTAATTAACACACCACGGAATCCAGTCAGATATGTGTGGATCCATCCACTGGAGCATGGAAAACTTATCAGTGCCCACACCCTTACAAAAAGAATAATTCTCCTTCTCCCAGCAGCTATTAACAGCTAGTAGTTCCTCAGAAAGGCATGGGGCCTGTGGACCCTCGACCCGGTGCTTGCTTGTTCTTGTGCGGGTGATGGCAGCCGCACTGAGTTCATGAGCGCTACAGCCATGCGTGTCCACAGGGCAGTGCTGCACGGCACTCCTCCTCTGGCTCTCAAATTCCTTCTTCCCCTCTTCTACAGTGTTCCTTAAGCTGTAGTGGTGGTGCTGGTGGTGGTGGTAGTGGGAGAAGAAGTGGTGGTGGGGGTGTTGGTGTTAGTGGGGGTGCTGGTGGGGGTGCATATGCACACATACAGTGACATGTGGGAGGGGTGGTAAGTTTATAATTTCTCTCTTGGGAGGGCAGTCTGAACCCAAAGTGATTTTTAACAGATCCTTTCACTGTGCAGATCTTTTCATTGAAGACAAACTCGGTTACATCAGATCAGAGGTAGGAATACACAGGGAAAGAGGCACAGGCAGGCAAGGTTAGGAAAAAGAACAAAACTTTCACACTTACCCTACGACCACAATTATAAAATCTAGTAAATTCCAACCATTGCGGAGGTAAGCGTTGGGGTGAAAGAGAAGTCCATAGGCAATTACTTTTAAAAATGCTTCCACGGTAAAAATTATGAGAAAGAGATATTCCACTCGCTCCTAGGAAACAAAAATAGAAAAGAGAGAAAAATAAATCATTAAGTTCAGGGATTCGGAAAGTTCAGACGCAGCAGAGTTCACAGGTGCTGTCGCACTCAGCACAAGGCTTCAGCCTGCCGTGGACTGTGTGCTCAGTGTGGTCCCAGCAAAGCACATGGCCTGTAACGTCACTGGTGTCACCGCCTGTAACTCACTGGTGAAATGGCCTACTAACATCCTTCCCAGAATGCAACGTGGTGTCCAGCAATGGTGAGCACAGGTGAACAATGGTGAGATCTACAGCCTACTCCAACACCAGAGCTCCAGCTGGAGGAGAGTAAAGAGTTTTGTTGTTGCTTTCAAATGCTGTCGTTAAAATGTAAATTAGGACCATGCAAAACTTCCACTCCCAAAGAGTCCTTTAACCAGATAGCATTTTGCTGTGCCTTCTAAAGTGAGAATTCAGATGGTCTTGGTCTCCAGGGGAATAAGACCAGGACAGTGGGGATTAGAAGCAGGTGAGCTGAGCCCCAGCAATACTGTGCCAGGCTTCTGTTAACAAGCCCCAAGGGCAGCAGGCTGGGTTTCATGAGGGGACTAGCTGACATCCAAAATAAATGTAAAAACACTGCCCTGAAGAAATTGAGGGTATCAATTTCTGAAAAGAGGCAATATGTGGATCCCGAAATTTGAGATCTCTCTTGTGGGAAAATAGCTCTCTGTCCAAAGACACACTGTAGGTAACCAACCTACAGGAGCTGAACAGGGACTAGGTGGTGAATACAAAAGCCTGCTTTTCTTCTCAAGGGGCAAAGCAGTCTTTTCTCCCCTAACACCTAGGAGAAACATTGGTGCTTAGCATGTAATTCTTATCCTAACTGCACTCACCTGAATTGACTCTGGGGAGCACATGTTTTTCTTCTTAACCACTGTTTTCCCTCTCCCTACCCTAAAACAGAGCCTGGCGGCACGACCTGGACCTGGTGGAGACTGCTTGGGTCCCCTCATTCTCCACAGCTCAGCCTTGCAGGAGCCTCAGGCAGCCTCTTCCTGGAGCCAGAAAACACCAGGCAGGGACAGTCTATCCCAGGTCACAAAGCAGGCTGGGCCAGTCCACAGCTTCCAAGAGGCTCTCAGCTCAGGATCCTATGACCCTCTCTGCCAGGCCAAGGAACACTCACTGAAGACCTCTGGGCCCACACACAAACAAGCCACATACCAGAGAGGCCCACTACCCCTGATGACTTGCCATCTCCCGTGAAGGCCTTCTCTGGGGGCTATACAGGTTCTGAGGACTCTGTGGGAAACTAGGCCAGAACAGATGGCCAGTGCTTTTTGTCACTCTTCCCATCCCTAGACATCAAGGAGCACCAGGCTCACTGTGAGGAGTCCTGGGAAAAACAATCTGTGGCCTCGATGGTAAACATGACAATTCTAGGCCTCACCCAGAGTTGCCAGAGAAGGTCACCTGGCTACCGTACCTAGGAATGGGTGATCTACACAATTCCAGGGGAGTTGAGACCAAGTCTAAGAACTACCGATCCACATGCTGCTGAAGCCCTCAAGCAGGTAGGAATAATGGGGAGGAAGTGAGTGGTCAGTCGGGTTTAATTAGCACCTCAGGTCCTTTACTTCTACTTCTTTTAGCACCAACAAGTTGGCCTGCAGATGTGACTGCCTTGTTCTAGGGAGCAGGACCAATCTACCCTGCATGGTAGGGTCAACGTCTTTGTATCAGATGGTGCTGGGTGAGAACAGAGCCTTGCACATTGAAGGGACAAGCAGGTTACAGAAGGTGCTACTATAGCCTGAGGATGGTGGGAGAAGAAGCTGTCAGTCACTCGTTGGTTTCCACACTCCACCCCAGGATAGCTAAGAGCTGCATTAAACACCAGAAAACAGTTCCATTCCTATTCATACTCCCCAACCCTCCACAGCTCCACCCCATCCGGACTCCCCAACCCTCCACAGCTCCACCCCCATCAGGACTCCCCAACCCTCCACAGCTCCACCCCCATCCGGACCCCCCAACCCTCCACAGCTCCACCCCATCCGGACTCCCCAACCCTCCACAGCTCCACCCCCATCAGGACTCCCCAACCCTCCACAGCTCCACCCCCATCCGGACTCCCCAACTCTCCACAGCTCCACCCCCATCCGGACTCCCCAACCCTCCACAGCTCCACCCCCATCCGGACTCCCCAACCCTCCACAGCTCCACCCCCATCCGGACTCCCCAACCCTCCACAGCTCCACCCCCATCCGGACTCCCCAACCCTCCACAGCTCCACCCCCATCCGGACCCCCCAACCCTCCACAGCTCCACCCCATCCGGACTCCCCAACCCTCCACAGCTCCACCCCCATCAGGACTCCCCAACCCTCCACAGCTCCACCCCCATCCGGACTCCGAAGCCCTCCACAGCTCCACCCCCATCCGGACTCCCCAACTCTCCACAGCTCCACCCCCATCCGGACTCCCCAACTCTCCACAGCTCCACCCCCATCCGGACTCCCCAACCCTCCACAGCTCCACCCCATCCGGACTCCCCAACCCTCCACAGCTCCACCCCATCCGGACCCCCCAACCCTCCACAGCTCCACCCCCATCCGGACTCCCCAACCCTCCACAGCTCCACCCCCATCCGGACTCCCCAACCCTCCACACATCTCACTCAGTTGGAGGTGCGATGACAAGAAAATTAGAGCAACAGACACTATTTGGGTAGGCACCGCCAGGTTCCGTGGGTTTCCACTCATGAACACCTTCATTGCTTTTGTTTTTATTCACTTGCCCACCCACATACCCAACTACTAGGCATGCATGTACCTTTCTTCCCCTGCATCCAGCCCATTCATTCGTGTATGCATCTACCCATCTACCCATTCATTATCCATCCATCCATACACATATCCACACATTTATCCATGCCTGCGTCCTTGCTTCTGTCCACTCAGTCATTACCTGTCCATCTCACTCAGTCCTCCAGGACAACTAGGATACAATCAGATGAACTGCCAGAAACTGACTCTGGAGTTTCCTCTCAGCTGTCTGGACAATAAGCATCCTGGAAGAGACAGCACCCAAGCTCGGGTTTTACCCTCCTCAGGAAGAGCTGCTGCAGTGTCCCAAAGACACCTAGGGCCCTATATTCTGGGAAACCTGAATTCCTACATGGCTTTAATAAACAGCTGGAACTCTTGATCCAGACTACCTGGCATCAAGAAAAAGTCTGTTTATCCCCACATCACCGGTTGCTTTCCTGGCATGAAAAGAGAGCACCATAAGGAGGTGGGCCCCTCAAGGTGGTGCAGAGGCAGACCGCAGGTTTGCACACCCAGGGTGTGATACACCATTCTGCTCTCTGTGATAGGAGGATGGGAGACGTAAAGTCTGTTCTTTGTTCCAAGCCGTTTGAACTGAATCAAATCTTCATGAAGACTACCACAGACATGTTTATGTGTACTGTTGGATGCTGGAGACCCTTCGGGAGGGGCAGGCTCTGAAACAGACCCTAGCGGTCTGGTACAACAGAGAGGGAGCTGTAAATGCACAGGCAGTGCCAGCACAGTCATGAGTGGTGCCGAGGGCAAGCACCGTTGGCTGTGGAAGAACAAAGTTGGGGTCTGAGTTGACTCTGCAGGGATGAGATGAAGGCTGGGAAGCAGGAATACAGAGTATAGCTTGGAGGCCAGACACTCCAGGAGGAGAGAAACTGAAGGGGGAAGATCAAACCAAGGAGAAAAATCAAGCAGCTATAATGTAGTGTGAGAACAGACCCATAGGGTGGCAAGAGCAAGACCATTAGAGGTTTGTGGACATTCCTGAACACTAGGGGCCAGTGTTTGGAAGGGATCCATGCAGAAGTTATGGGCTAGGCTGGACTGGACTTACTGATGATGAGACATGTAGAGGCAGGTCTCACTGCAGAGTTCAGTTGACAGGTAGGACTCAATGAGGCCTCCCAGGGAGGACACAGACTAGAGAGAAGTCTAGAGGATGATTCAATGCAGTCAGGAAAATACGAAAGCAGTGTGCACATTCTGGCAGACATGACAGGACCCTGCTTCAAGTCACAGAGTGGCATACAGATGGTCTAATTAACCTCCTCTTGACACAGAAAAGAGACGGACACCAGGGAGAAATGAGGCAAGAGGATGAGAAGCCAGGCTCCCTGACATTCATTCAGTCTCAAGGTCTGTTCGCTGTGGGACAATGGTCTTGTACCCTGTAAAGATCTGTCAACTTGTATTGGTTTAATAAAACGCTGACTGGCCAGTAGTATAGGCAGGGCAACCAGAATACAAGAATTCTGGGAAAAGGAAAGGTTCAGTCTGCAGACACAGAGGGAGCAAGATGAGAATGCCTCATTGATAAAAAAGGTGCCAAGCCATGGGGTTAACACAGACAAGACTTATGGGTTAAGATATAAGAGCTAATAAGAAGCCTGAGCTAATAGGTCAACCAGTTTATAATTAATGTAGACCTCTGTGCATTTCTTTGGGATTGAACAGCTATGGGACCTGGAAGGACAGAAGTCTCTGTCAATGTCTGTTCAGCTTGTGCTGCCTCCCAGGAACCACGGAAACCTTTCTCACAGGTCCCCACTTACTCTCCAAGAATAGGTTCAAAGCCCTCGTGGTAAGTTGTCTAAAGGTCTGAGATAGAACTGAAAGAGGCCCACACCTTGAATTCCAGCACTTGGGAGGCAAAGCAGGCAAATCTCTGAGTTCTAAGTCAACTTGGTCTACTAAGGAATTTCAGGCCAGTCAGGGTTGCATAGTGAGGTAAACAGTGACAAATATATCAAAAATATCAAATGTGGGAAAAGCATGGTGTTCAGAAGGAGAGCAAGAAAGGGTAACATTTGGTGATGGGAGGACAGAATGCAGGCAAACAACACAATCATGACAGAGGACAGGAAGCTAATTGGTTTTCTTTGGCTTGTTTTTTTGAACTACACACACACACATACACACACACACACACACACACACACACACTGTCTCTCTCTGAGGATAAGTCCACAAGAATGTAATTGATAGTCCAAGTGTGAAGCCCCAGGCAAAGCTCTATGGCTCTGGAATGGCTATTCCCTGAGATGCACAGTTTGGGGCTGGGCAAGTGTCTGTTAGGCTACCATAATCTAGCTGTGAGTTCATTACAATAAATTGATAACAAAATGCAGAGAGTCCAGGAACTAAGAAAAGAAGGTCTGGACAAGAATCCAGAGACATTTGCCTTTTAGTAACAAGTCTAGTATGCAGTCACAGCATAGCCCGTGAGACTGGACAAACTTTACAGCCAGCTGGTTGATCCCTTCAGAGCATACACTGAACTGCCACAGAAATATCTAAGTGCCCAAGGGGATGAGCGGAAGTCAAGTTTGTCAAAGAGCATTCCTTCAGGTGTTCAGATGCTTCTGGGCCCTGAGTACACACACAATCCCTCATAGCCCTCCCAAGGCATCAGGTCCAACACCAGAGGACTGTGTGTGCACGCGTATGCACGTGCACCTGTTTGTGTATTCTGAAGAGCACACAGCTCCCTGGGGAAGTGGTATAAGTCTGACATGTGACCCGTCCCTTTCTGTGATCCTGGGACTTGAGAAATGTCAGCAACCAACTAGAGCAGACTAAAATCCCTGTTCGCGCTGTTCTGGGTGGAGGAGGTACCTGCAGCAGAGGCTAAAACAGCTTCTCTGGGCTTCCTGGGGACTCTGCTGTTCCTCTGACAGTGGGAGTCCTGGCTGCCCGGGGCGGCATGATGGCTGCCTTCTTCCTAGCACTCTCTCTTGCAACCCCATATCGTTTCCCCTCATCCTTTCCTTTCAAATGTCTCCTCACTTTCTCCTCTCCTTGGCCACGTTCTAGCAGATCTGCTGACCGATGGAGGCCCATGGCTGCACTCAAGTCTGAAATCTTCAGATGAACTGAATGGAAAGGGCCATGGCTTTAGGAACAGGACATTTTCCAAACACCTCATAGAACTTGGCATGGATATGTATGGGATTTCACCATCTTCCATTTATCTTGTATTTATGTATGTCTTACCCATTCAGCTACATGGTAGGCTCTCAAGGGACACAAGTCTATGACATTTCGATAGTAATAATGAATCAATCCTCTTGATTCCAGCACTGAGTGGTTTGTGTCTTTAAGCAAGTCACTTCACTTATCTGAATCAGTTTTATCATATGTAAAAGGAGGAGAAACTCTGTCTTACTGCACTGAGCCCTGGGCATCTCAGGCTGTGGCAAGACAGGGGAAGTCAGTGGCATTAGGGTGCTTGAATGTTAACAGGGCTGTGTTAGCTCAATATTGGTTTCCAGAGGTCCTGACCCTGGGGAATGGAGTCCAGGGAGCTAGTCTGATGTAAACAGAAAACATGGACAGAACGCAAGGGCCTCCCTTTTACTGGCAAGTCTGAAAACTTTTGTCAACTAACTATGTTTGGGATGTAATCTAACAGAAGGAACACTACTCTGTGCCTTTTTCTTATAGCTGGGAACCCACCTCTTGCCCCTCCAAAATCCAGTAGTATGTAAGAATGGCAGTCTCAGATCTGGTTAAGGCCAGGTGGACATCAGGGAATGGAAGACATCTGTCATTAATGAATTTATATTCATGAGCAGAAGCCACAGCAGTGTAGGTCTTTTAGGATGGGGACAACCATGGAGGACTAGCAGGCTATTCACATATGTGTGTGTAGGCAGCACACACACCCGAAAGAGCTAGGAGATGCTAAATGCCACCAACCAAAGTTGGGAACTCACACCAGAGAGCCTGTGGGTACCAACGGAAATTTATGTGAGTGTATTTCTCAAAGCTGCCAAGAAGTCTGCCCCAAGTAGAATTGATGAGCTCAGTTGCACAATTTCCTCTCAGGACAACACACACAGACAGCAAGCACAACAGCCCATTTTACACAGCACGCCATATTCCAAATTGCTTCATAACGTAAGCACCATTCACCCCGACCTCTAAGCCATCTTCTGTCTTTTCTCCAGCCGAGAGACCAAGAAGCATACAGCCTTAACTCTATGATTTCCGGGCCTTCTCTCACACATTCCTTCAATGTCACTAAATCTTTCCTGAGTTCCACTCTGCCCGGCTAAGCAGGACATGGGTGGGCCTGTGGAACAAGAAAGCAGGACAATTAAGACCCGCATGTCCACTGCTCTCCACAGCAGAGAAGCCCCATCTGGGTGAGTATCTAGTCCAGACAATGGGCTACACCGCAGCTGTTGCTGTTCACACATTGACTGAAAGAAGCCCCGAGTCACTGTGCCCATTAGTGGATGAAGAGCCACCCCCTGGCATGGTTAGCAAAGCGGGCAGCAAGGCACAGACACTACAGAGAAATGCACATTTCGTCAGGGGTCCCCACTGCAGCCTGAAATGCGGGAAGAGGACGAGTTCCTTTCATTCCCAGAGCAAGGACTGAACAGAAGACGGAGACTATGCGTGATGGAATATCATCTAGCTGTGAAAAGGAATGAAGCTTTCATGTATGCCACAACAAGGGTAATGATTCGAAATCAAAGAACCCAATTGCAAGAGATCAAATACTGTGTGGTTCTACTCACAACAAACACCTGCACGAGCGAATTTACAGACCCAGAGAGCACATCAAAGCACTGGGGGCTGGGGAAGAAGATGAGTCCATGTTTAATGGGTGTAAAGTTTCAGTTTGGGGCAAGGATGATTCTCGGGGTGTACCTAACACCACTGAGTCAGACACTTATCTGTGGTCAGAATGGCAAGTCTTACGTTGTGTCTTTTCGCCACTGTGAAAATGGAAAGGGAACATTCTTCAGGACACTGGGTGCTTCTCAGCTCTACCCATCTAGAGTTCTGAGGTAAGAATTAAAGTGGGGTGTGCTCCACCTTGATGGGGGGTTCTTCAGAGGTGGATTAGGAGCCTGTCTGGTTGTGGGTAGGAAGTCCACATTTCAAAAGATGAAAGTGGGGGATTTGAGGGCAAGCCTCATTCGGAAGCCTTCTTTAGAAACTGTGCGGTGTTTCCAACAGTTTGGACATTACTGTAAAGGGCAAAGGGATAAGAAAAACAACCAACCAACCAAAACATTCAATGTCCCAGAGTAAAAGGAGACTTAAAAAGAAAAGTGCTACTTATTGCGGGCAAGAGGCAGGTGCATTTGGATGGTTGAAGAGGCTGTTGGTCCCACTGCCTTTCTAGGAGTTATGCACACCCCACATCCTACACAGGCTGTTTCTCTGTGCCTGCCTATTGTGCAAAGTTGAGTGATTACCAGTTTCCTTCATGCACATCTCCTTCCCTAAGGGCCTGTCTTACTTCACTACCAGGGAACAGCAGGAAGTTCGGGGCTCAAGTCAGAGTGTGGGGGACGAGACCTGCTCACCGCCTCCCAGTCCTACCCTACCTCAGACCTGTATTCTCCTGGAGCACATGGTTTTCTAAGTGGAAACCCCTGCCAGGAGGCAGGCTCCTCCATTCCTGCTTGGTGTCCAGCATTTGAACTATTGACCTTTACAAACTGTTGCCCTTTTCTTGGAGACAACAGGAAGCCTAAGGTCGCTCAGGCCAGTCTTCTCCCTCCCCACTGAACCTCCCCACCTAAGGCCACTGATCTCATTGGAGTCTGTTAGAATCCTTTCCTCTCTTAGGTGAAAAAGAGATGACCATGGGTGACAAATATTGCCAATTAGGGCTGGATCGTGGAAGGACAAGCATTGGCTTAGTGAGTGTGGGTTGATGGGTAATTTTCCAATTTGGAGGAGTATCCAGGCAAAGCCTTTCGCACTTTACTAACTACCTAACATTCACTTGAGGTGAGCAACACTTAGCTAGGCAACAGGACTACTCTCTGCCCATCTCACAGCTACCCCCATTCTGGGTCCAATTATTGACTATCTAAATACTGGCTTAGTTAGGATTTTTATTGCTGTGAAGAGACACCATGACCACGGCAACTCTTATAAAGAAAATATTTAATTGGGGTGGCTTGGTTACAGTTTCAGAGGTTCAGTGATGGAGGAAGGTCATTGGTTAATTAATAAAGAAACTGCTTGGCCTGATAGGTTAGAACATAGGTGGGTGGAGTAAACAGAACAGAATGCTGGGAGGAAGAGGAAGTGAGCTCAGATGCGAGGCCGCTGCTCTCCAGGGCAGACGCGATGAAGCTCCGACCCAGGATGGATGTAGACTAGAATCTTCCCGATAAGCACACCTTGGGGGGCTATACACATTAATAGAAATGGGTAATCAAGATGTAAGAATTAGCCATTAAGAAGCTAGAGCTAATGGGCCAGGCAGTGTTTAAAAGAATACAGTTTGTGTGTTGTTATTTCGGGGCATAAGCTAGCCAGGCGGCAGGGAACTGGGTGGCAGGAATGCAGCCCGCAGCTCCCCACAACAGTTCAGTCCATTATCATCATGATGGGGAACATAGGGGCGCTCAGACAGACAAGGTGCTGGAGGAACAGCTGAGAGTCCTATATCTCGCAGGCAACAGGAAGCTGACTGACACACTTGGTATCCTGAGTATAGGAAACCTCAAAACCCAACCCTACAATGACACACTTCCTCCAACAAGGCCATACCCACCCCAACAAAGTTGCACCTCCTAACAGTGACACTCACTATGAGATTATGGGGACCAGGTGCATCCATACCACCACAGACACTCAAACAGCATTAGCCCTGTTTTACAGTCATCTAGGCAATTTTATTGCTCAGAAGCCTTCAGCAGTTCCCCGTGACCTTCAAGCGAGTCCAGCTTTCTGAGAGCAGATCCAGGATTCATCATAATCTAGCCACATCCCTGATCACCACTCATTGTTCCAGCCAACCCAGAATCTCACGACACCCAAACCAGATTGGCTAGCTGTGAAAGGTCCCTTTTTCCACTCCTCTATCCTCCTTCATCACCTAAGGTCCAGTTCAATGGCCACCACCTGCCTCCCTTGCCTCAAGGGGTGGAAGGAGCCCACTTGGGCCTGCAGCACCCTTTGCACACAGGGCCATCACAGCACACTTTATGGTGCATGTGGTTTCTTCGTTCTTCTCTCCTCCAGGGAATCAGCATCTACAGGGCAGAAGTAGGTGTCTTTGCCGCCCATGGTTCAGGGGAGCCTTTCCACTAAAGGCAAAGGAGCGGAGGAGAAACGGCTCAAGGTTCATACATATCTGGGCTCAAACCACAAGCTACACAAACTGTTTCAGGTTCAGCTTCTTTGCTATTGAAGTGGGAATAATTAATCATGCCCTTGGGTCATTCTGAGAATGAGAAACCAGAGCTGCCACTTTGAGTGGCAATTGCCGTCTTGCAAGCTTGCATTCACGGCTGCATTCTATGTGCAAACATGCATGTACATAGAAAGTGTGCAACACACCTTTGTTGAGTGGACCCATCATCTCTGTTCTAATGGCTCTGAGTATCCTCCCAGAGGGCAGCAGTCAGCAACACTGCCTGATGCCTCTCCTCCTCCTCCCTGCTCACATCAGCTGTCCTCCCTTTTAAGTGGTGGCATATTCCCGGTCCTCTCTTGATTGTCTTTATTTCAACAAAAACAAGAGGCACGAGGCCCCACATCTACTCTCTATTATCAAAACCACACGAAAACATCAAAATAAACTCCCCTGCTGTATTCTGTTTGCTGAGTTCTATTTGTTCAGAACCCTCATGGGCATCTCGTTCCTCAGCCCTCTGATCCACAGGAATAGGTTCCATTCTAGTTTCACAGACTCCCATAGCTATGTGCATTTTCCTGTATCTCGGGAAAGCCACTGTCCCTTGGTATGAATGAGGGGACTAAGGAAGGTCTTAGAGGTGGAGGTTCCATGTCTTTAGAAGGTTTGATAACCACATGATCATCGCCTCCGTGGGAACTGTCTGGGCAGAACTTCAGCTCCCACAGTGGGTACTTTTGCATCCATCTGGTATGCATGCTGAGTCTCATGGCCCCAAGTGGACAAGGAAGAGTGAGTACTTTTCTCCTCTTCCCTGTCCTCTTTCTATCCCATCCCCACCATCACCACATCACAATCACAATGCATGACCACTGTTATCTCCTTCTCCACCTCCATCACACCACCGTCACCGCCACTAGCATCACCACCACACTACCCACGTGATCACTGCCACTGTCACCCGCCATCTTCATGCCATCCTTTGTAGAAACATTTCCTCCATTTGCACTGCAGTTGACCAGATTCTTCAGTCCTGCTCCCACTAGCAGCGCTGCATGCGCGGTGCGAGCCTCATCTCTGTGACTACATAAGGAAGCTCACCAGAGAGGGTAGAGGATCTTCCACAACATAGTTAGTGAGAGATAGAGCTGCAATAACATTTGTTTTGTTTTTCTTCATTTGGGGGGTTTATAGAGAAAGCTAAACCCTACCAGCTTTCTCCTCCACTACGCTAGGGCTCTAGCATTTTTGTCAGAATGAGGATGTGTTCTGGGGTGGGATGACTGGTCTCTGGGTGACACTCAGCAATGTAAGCAAGCCTGTGCCAGCATCCCCAGCCCAGGACACTCAGTCCTTGCATGGCATTTAGACATAGGGCTGCAGAAGTCACCACAGCTGTTCTAAAGACCCATGGTCTTTTCCCACAACTGGTCAAACCCCACCACCAAGTGTGGCGTGCAGCTAACTACAAACCAACCACTGGTCTCATTTCTCATGGGACTGCAATCCTTGCCACCACCCACTGTGGTATGTGACCCAGCCTAACAACTGTGGTGAGAAGGAAAGGTTTCTGATTGGTGCTCTGGTGCTGGCCACACTCATGTTTGTAGGACATAATTGGGACCATGATGGGCGCAGGGTGAGGGCGGCAGCAGTGAGCCAAGGGTGACAAGAGCATGGGATGGAAAGGCCTCAAATCTAACACGAGTCGCAAAGTGGTGAGTTAATTCGGATGCTGCCCTCGTTTGGGGCTCCTTTACCCTGTCCTCATGAAAGCTGTTCTAGACGTGCATTTTCCACCTCCGTCCACACAGTCCACATCTCACTCAAGTCCAGCTCATTTTCACACATCGGGGAAAAAGCAAGTGCGTGTAAGCCTGGCACGGGAAGATGATCTCAGATCATGGTCCGACTAGACCTCCAGCACGGCCTAGACTGCTATCAGAGGGCAGCCGGCAGGGCTCCAAGCTCAGCTCTCCTTGCAGCACATGACTGACAGTGGAGGACTCGCTGCAGGGGGCAGGTACTCACTCTACAGGCCTTGAAGCAGCCAGGCTGAACCACAGAGGCCCTGTTATCCTACCACCAGCGACACCCAGGGGTGAAGAATGTGGGGGCACAGACTTGGGGTTCTCCTATCTTATCTGAGCATGTTCTTACCTTCAAAGGATGAAGGAACATTTGAGCAAGGAATGTCCCATCACCTCACACTGAGTGCTGTACCGTTTTAGCAGAGGTCCCTAGTCCTGAGTCATCAGGCTCCACTCCTCTTCCCTCCCCACGTGCTGTCCCTTGTCATCCCCCAGAGCCTCACTTCCTACCTTCCTGCTCTCACACCCCTAGGGGCCAACTGTATTCAGTCCCTAGGAGAGGACTGTTCTGCCTTCTCCATGTCTGGTGACCTCCTTCTCCTGTGCTCACCCTTGCCTTTGGTCCATCTGCCTGTCTGCTTATTTAGCATATTCCTATCTGGCTCTAGAGCTCACATGACAAACTTTCTGAGTGTAGCCAGCGACTTAGGAACTGAGTAACCTGGAGCTATGTCTCAGCATATTCTATGCCCGCAATGCTTTGTGCAGGGCTAAGAACCCACATGACTTCCCACCATGAAGGACAGCGAGAGTCACCATGGTTAATGTCCCAGCCCTTTCCTTCCTCTCCTGTCCAGAGCTCCTTATGCAGACAGTGGGCTGTCCTGGCCCAAGCTGCTTCACTGAGCAGGTGTGCAACTTGGTGTGCAACTCCAGGCACAGTGAAAGATGGCTTCCTTCTAAAACAACCCTTCTCCACCCATACCATGTGAATTCAACAAGGAGCCCCATCACTGTCAATATGGAGAACAAGGTCTGGGGACGCTGCACTCTGAGGCATAGACACAAAGATACGCCTATAAGCACTGTATGTCCTCACTCATATGTGGAGATCAAGAGGCTTGATCCTCATAGAAAAGACTCAAATAATCACTAGAGGCTGGAGGTGGAGGCAAAGAGTGTGGCCTGGCCATAGGCACCAACATGTAATAATAGAGGAACAACTGGTTCTGGTGTTCTATAGCACAGCACAGTGACTGCGCTCTATAACTAGGGACAATACAGTCACTAAAAGCACAGCAGTGACCATGGTCCACAGCCATGAACAGTATGGACACTAAAAGCAGAAACTAAAGGACCCTGACTCACCCAAGTATAGGCACTGGAGGAGGTAAAAATGCTAATGACACTAGGTTGGTCATTATGTCTTAGAGACATGCTTACAATTTCCTTATTGTCTCCAATAAATATGCACAGATATCACATATCAATTAGGAAATCAAAGAGTATAAGATGCTACCTCTGTCATGTGGCCTCACAGTCTACAGGAGGCTGGACAGCACACATCATGCAGACAAATTATCATGCAGGGCCACATGTGGACACGCCTTCAGTGATCACCACGGACACCAGAAATGTAGGACAGGAGAAAGGGTAGATTTGCTAGGGCTGGAGGCTGGCGTGTATGACGTCAGATAATTGAGTCTTTGTCACATGTGGGCAATAAGGTTTCCCAGGAGACACAAAAGGAAGAGCCTTTTTTGCCTTAATTTTCACTGTAGAACAAAATGGTAGATGTATTTGGTGAAAAATATATGAATATGTGAAAATATCATAATGATGATCATGGCAGTGTTTGCTGAGACAGTGAAACAGCTACTAATATTTTGCACTTATTATAACCTAGACTATGTGCTAAATGATGCCGGGTGGAAAGAGAAGGCTTAGAGCACAGCAGGTTTTGAGTGATAGCACAGGGGCCACATTTGCACTAAAGAGATAGCACCTGGGTGTAAGACCCACCGTGAAGGCCTCAGGCTGTAACTCAGTGGTGGAGGCCCTGTGTTCAAACCTCAGTGAGGTGTGTGTGTGTGTGTGTGTGTGTGTGTGTGTGTGTGTGTGTGTGTGTGTGAGAGAGAGAGAGAGAGAGAGAGAGAGAGAGAGAGAGAGAGAGAACCACAGTGATGAAGTGATAATGGTTTGAGACTGAAGGGTAATAAGTGTTTTAGGGAGATAATAGGTAAGGCCACGTTTGGATGCCCTCGACTGGACAGAGAGACACCTGCAGGGTTCCAGAAATGGAATAGTGATGGTTGACTAGAAAGGGCACGAGTAGCTCGGAGAGCAGGCATTCTGCACACAGCCTACAGGCCACAGAGCCGCCATGGCTAGATGGCTGCCTCGTTATCCCAAAGGCAATCTAATTTTAAAAAGTGTTTCTTGCGAGCTATAAACAGTCATAATTCTGGCTTTCTGTTGGCGTCTCCTTTTCCCTGTAAAAATGGACCTGCACATGTTGCTGATTGGTTCAATTATGGTATTATAAAACAGAAAGCAGAAAACGGTAGGGGGCATGCCCTGAAATGGGGTATTTAGTCAAGGTGACTCATGACCTCGTCCTTGGGGTCCTCAGCAGGGGGAGGTGAGCTCTGGGTCGTCTCCCCAGGTGAGGAGGAATTCAGTGCTGGGAATCTTAGGACATGGACCTCCAGGGGCCATGGACTGGAGATCCCCGCAATCCCCCGATCTTTCCAATGGCCCGTGTCCCAGGGTCTTCACCCTAAAGCTGCAGAACGGCCACTGAAGTATTGTTCGCTGTGGCTTCCTTGGTCGCTGTCATAGTGGGGAGGCAGAGCACTGACCCAAAATGTGGCTTGGCCAATCTGAACTCCTAGCTCCTGCTTCATGCTTCCTGCCAGGTCCTAGGCCCAGTGCTTTATATAAATTTTTACACACTTATCTCTGACCCCTGGGAGGCTAGTTGACAGCCCCACGCTGCACTGACTTTTACAGCATGGCAGAGCACACTGAATTGCTGGGTCCCTTACGGCCTCTAACTGTTTCTCCCTCTGGGAACACGGCAAGGCAATGACTAGGTTACAGCAGCAACAGACTGTTCTTGAAGTCAGAACCCTAGGTTCTAATTTTAGTCTCTCCGATGTCACCTGGTGACCCGGGAGAGGTCACCAGTCTCTGCAGATCTGATTTTTCTCATCCATGAAATGAACAGGCTGGTTTATCCGTCGCTCCTAAACTTGGCTCTCTCAGACACCTAGATAGGCTCTGGGCCTCCATCCAAGATCTACTGATCCGAAGTCTTCTGGATTTGGCTATCAGAACTTCTGGCAAGCTCCCCAGCCTGAAGAATGTAAATAATCTCCATGGCTACTTTCGGGCACAGTATTCTCTTAATCTCATATGTGTTCCCCACCCAGGGCCCGCTTTGGCAGCTGAGAGGGAGAACGCTCTGCAAGAAATCAGCCTGGGTTCCACGCATGGGGTGTGAAGGAAGCACTGCCCACAGAGTGGCAGTATGGGGCTAATGCACTGGGTGGACAGAACCAGCATCAGGCAGCCTACAGGTGAGAGGCTCTGGCGGGCCAGCAGTCAGCTAGGGCAATACGCTGACTACGCTCCATGTACACAGCTTCACGGTGAGGACTCCGGGGAACACACAGAAAGGTCTGTCTGTATTCCTGGGGACTGTCACCCACACAGGGTGACCACTACAGACCCAGGAATACAAGTAACAAGTACAGACTGAAGAACAGGGTGGGGCTGCTCCCATGGGAGCAAACAGTGTTTACATACATGAGAGTCCAGCATTGGTCCCATGCATGCCTGGCTGCCCTCGACAAGAGAAGAGGAAGGGGGCAGGGTAGGGAGGCATTCAAGATGAGTTATCTCATTTCTGATCCTCAGGTAAGACATTTCATGTTTCTGCCTTCCAGTTGGGAACAATCTTTGCCCTGCTCACTCAGGATGAACACTAAGAGCAGATCTACAGCAAGTTAGGGACATCGCTTGTTACTGTCTGAGTGTTTGTGTCTGCCGTGCCCCCAGCTCATATGCTCAAATTTGAACCACAGGGCTAATGGCTTGGCTCAGATCTCAGGCCTTGGTAGGAATGGCACTGGCACCCACTACCTAGGCTGGGCTGAGGTGGGAGGCATGTGGTACCCGAGGGTGAGCAAAGGGCTTGAATTCTATCTAAAGTACTTCCAACCTCCTAGAAGTTTCTCAACTTGATAATCAGAGCCATCCCTTGCAGATGGGGAGCACAGGATGATCCAGAATGGGGATGACACCTGGAGGTTATGGGGGGCTTTTATTTGCTTAGGTGTATTTTATCACTCTTTGTCCTGCGAGGAAAGAAAGAGTGTCTGTCTTGCAGTGTGAGAGAGGCAGAAGTTGAAGCGGGCTTAGCTGCTCCATGGTAGAGAGGTTGATACCCAAGTTCTCCAATTCCAGACTTTGTGTCCAAAGCAGCCTGAGGGGTGCCGGGTGACTACGGGGCCCAGCTTCGCTCTAACAGTCCAGCAGGCAGATTTCCTTTCCTAGTCTCTGAATCTAGACCTCTGTGGGCTGGAATGGTGTCCCCTTCCTCAGAGCCTCAAGATGAAACCTTATCTGGAAATGGCCCCTGTGGATAGAACTGGACAGTGTGAGGTCATCCCAGAGGAGAGCATGTGCAGCCACATGCTGGCAGAGGCAGAGCCAGGCCATCTGGTGCTTCCAGAGGAAAGTCAAGGTTTCTGGCCATCACCAAAAGCGAAGCGAAAACTCGGGACAGCTTCCCTTGAGAGCGGCCCTACCCACAGCTTAATTCCGGATTCTGGCCTCCAGAATATAAAAATACTTTGTCTTAAGAACTTCCTTTTTATTGTACTTTGGTCCAGTACCCCTGAGAAACGAACACAAAGCCACTGTGAAGCTCCAGTTCCTCTACAGTGCAGTCTACATAGTCCACAGAGGAGGCACCAGCATGGGATAAACACTGCTCCCCAACTACTTCAGATTTACCACCACTGCAGCCTGGGGGACATCTCTGATTTTAAGGAGCTATCCCATGTCCTGCCTCTTGGGGACACATTATGGGGACCCATGTTAGAGAGGCAGGCAGAGGAGCACGCGCACGTGCGCACACACACACACACACACACACACACACCACACCACACAAAGTTGGCTGACTGGCCCTCAGGCTGGGGCTTCTGCTATACTGTAGAGAGCTGAGCTCCCCTCCGAGACAGTCCTGTGACTGGATGACTTACTACTCCATATCTGTCTCACTAGATGCCTCTGGCACTTGGATCTCACCTCAGAGTCTCCAAGGAGGTGCATGCTGTCAGGAGCACAGCTCTCTGCCATTACCAGAAGGGTATAGTCAATATCTCTAAAAAATAGAGCAAAGCAAGGCTGGGGAGATGTTTCGGTGGCTGAAGGGCTTGCTGTTCAAACATGAGGGCCTGTGTTCAGATCCTCAGAACCCACAGGAGGCTGGACACAGCAGCATGTGGAATCCCCGCACTCCTACCATGAGATGTTAGGTAGAGAGAGCCCAGGAGCTCCCAGGCCAGCGAGGCTGGTGTACAGTGACAGACAACAAGCCTGTTTGAAACAAGGCAGGACCAGGGACAGATGTGAGAGGTTGTCCTTTGACCTTTATATGCATGTCACGTCACACAAGTGCCCCTCCCCCCACACACCACACATCACAGAAAAAGAAAGGAACAAGCCTGAAAGAACAAACTGAATAGGTGCCACGGTGGTTGATGTGGTAAGTCCCTCTGTACGCTGTGAATATGCTTTATTACCACTGGTTAATAACGAAGCTGCTTTGGCCTAAGGCAGAGCAGAATATGGCTAGGTGAGAAATCCCAGCAGAGAGATAAGGAGAAAGAAGGCAGAGTCGGGGAGATGCCAGCAGCAGTTGAGGGGAGCAAGGCATGAGGTAACAAGTCAAGAGCCACATGGCAAAATACAGAATAATAAAAATGGATTAATTTATATGTCAGAGCTAGCCAATAAGAAGCCTGAGCCATCAGTCAAGCAACTATAAATGATATCAAGCCTCTGAATGATTATTTATAAGTGGCTGGGGGGACTGGTGGGTGGGAGAGAAAGCGGTCCAGAGGGGCCTGAAGAGACTGAGAAAAGACTTCTGCTCCAAGTGGTTGCCTGGAGGAGGTGGGGTAGGAACTGAGCTGTGGAAAGGACAGAGCGGAAAGGTGGCAAAAGTGAGGGTCAGAAGCCAAATTCGCCCAAATATGGAAGTCAGAGCTGCTAGATAGGTTTTCCCTGAAAACGACAATGGTAAATTTTATACTAAGACAATTCTGTGTCAAACCTCCCAGGGAAGAAAGAACAATATCTCCTTACCATGGCTATCATTCCAGTATGTATGAGTAATTTATTTTTGTGTATGTATGTTTTGTTTCGAAACTGTGTCCATGCCTTCTCCTCACAATGTTTAAATATCTGGTGTCTTTCTTCAGCTTTTTCTATGGCACACACAGTAATCCTGCAACATCAGAGCAGCGTTGGGAGGGGCATATGTGTGTATGTTTCTGTGATGTCTGTTTGTGTGTGAGACCAGGCCCTGATTTGGACCTGAAGTTCCTACCAACCTGGTAGTTCCAGGCTTTTCCCTTACAGGGGAAGTATGTCTGCTGCCACACTGGGTCTCACCCTTGGACTTGCTTTTCTTATGTGGCCAAGAATAAGTCAGGGCCAGGTACTTTGTTAGGCCTTTTCTGATCACCTGCCCTCAGCTTAAGCTCTGCCCATGTCCCATGCAGCACCCTCAGCTAAGCAGGCTTGCCCACCAGCCTGGAGAAGTATGAAGGGAAATGCGTGGCACAGAGGCTAGCCAGGATACTGATGTGGGCATTACTTTGTGGGCAGGGTTGAACTAATAAAGCACAGATCACTCTTAGGGGACTCTTCTTCAGGTAGCGTAAAAACAGGTCTGTACTTTGAAAGTGAAGAACTGAAGACAGCTTTCCTGAAACTTCTGCATTGTTCTCTTGGCCAAACAACAAGCCACAGAGCCAGCTCAGCTTAAGGAAGAGAGGAAACAAGTATTAACTCTTGATGAGATTCACTACGTAGCCCAGACTGACCTTGAACCCGTAATCCTCCTACTGGGACACTCCTGCTAGGGCACGGCCTAAAGTAGAAAACTATTCACCCTGGGTTGTTGGGTCTTTAGGACTTCAGTCTTTGAAGGCATCAGTGTCAGATAAAACTATGCCAAATAAAATTATTGTGCTACAAAACAGAAAAGAATCTTGATCTACTTGCCGGACTCCTAGAGGTGGAAGCAGAGCCTGTCCCTAACGCTTTGGTTGGTTTTGGAACCTATTCTTCATACTAAGTTGCCTTGGCAGCCTTAATACAAGGGGAGGAGCTTAGTCCTACCTAAACTTGATACACCATACTTTGTCAATACCCATGGGAGGTCTCCCCCTTTCTGAACAGAAACAGAGAAGTAAATTGGAAGCAGGCAGGGGGAGGTGGGAGGAGGAAACGGGAGGAGAGAGGGAGGGAAATGCGGTCAGGATGTAAAATAAAATGAATAAATAATAATAATAATAGAATCTTTTTAAAAAGCCACATTTCACACAAAATCCTAGTCCAGCCGGAACCTTGATTAGCTGGGCAGCCTTCCTGATCACACAGATCATCAGTAAGATAGTTCTCATTTTTGAAAAGCCTTGGTTTCAGTAATCCAAGTGATTCCCAGGCTCTTGTCAAGATTTCAGAGATCAACAAAACAGCAGAAGAAGCATCAGAGACACAGGGCTGCCAATTCATCTTTCTGCCAAGAAGAAATGTTTAAAAAATAATTACCACCTATAATCCTAGAATAAAGAGCACTCAGCCACCTCCACCAACTGTCCCTATCACCGTCACACACATGTCTCCCTGCATTCTTCCTATTCTCGTGCAATAGACTGAAGAATCTTCTCTGCAAATTGCCCAGGCCACAGATGGCCATGCTCTGTGGCTCAATGAAACTTCCTGTGTCCCTTCCATGAAGGTCTCCTTTGGCATGAAATCCAACCAACCATCTGATAGAAGTTGGCAAAAACAAAACAAACAAACAAACAAAACTCTGCACAGTGGTTAAGAGCACTGCCTGCTCTTCCAAAGGTGATGAGTTCAATTCCCAGCAACCACATGGAGGCTCACAACCATCTCTAATGAGATCTGGTGCTCTCTTGAGGAAGAGACATGGTCAGTCATCCTCATCAACTTAGACCATGAAACCCAATATGAACAAATTCAACTGCCATATATGGGCTGCCCATGCGTGCTTCAGCATTGCCAGGAAATAAATTTTCATTTTTTTTAAATTTCAATGCAAGTTAAGTACTGTGATGGACACCTTTAATAACAGCGCTTCAGAGGCTGAGGCAGGAGGATTATAGGTTTAAAGTCAGCCTGGGCTACATAGTGATTTTCATCAAGAGTCGATGTGTTTCCTCACTTCTTTAAGCTGAGCTGGCTCTATCACTTGTTGTTTGACTAAGAGAACATTGCAGAGGTTAGAGTGTGTGTCTAGGCCTTAGGCCCGCAATGTTCTGGACTGTTTCTCTAGAGGAACAAGCTTCTGATAGACTCCTAGAGATAAGGACACAATCATCCAAACATGCCTGGGCCAGCTCCATCCAGCATCCTCCCAGTTCACAGCAGATGTCTGATGAATGACCTGGCTAAGACAAGACCCCTTCACCACCATCCTAGGGCCAACATCCTTGGGTCAGCAACACCACACAACTGAGCCCAATCCCAGTGACCAACCTACATGTGAGCTAAATAGAGAGTTGTTGTTTAAAGCCACTGTGGATGTGAGAGGAGGGGACACCGTCTTTCTTGCCATAATTTGCATAGATCTTCTACTCCTTCCCTTTCAAACAGAAGTGCCTAGTGCTTTGCCTAAATTACCCCCTCTCGAACCTCAGGCCTATTATATCTGCTCTTTCTAGCCATTCTTAAAGAGTCAACATTCCCTATCACTTTGTTGGCCTTGATTGCATACTGATCACCTTGTGATATTTCTTGCTGTTAATTTATTTCTCATAGTGTTAACTTTACATGCTGCCTTCTCAATGAGATTGTTGTCTTCCACGGGCAAAGGCTTGTCTTGCATTCAGACTTCGCTTCACAGGGTTGGTGAGATCTGGCAACCCCACAGAGACCTGAGCACAAGCCTCCTGAGTCACTTGTTTCTTGCCAGTGTCCTATCCGTTTCCAAGCTGCACTGTGCTTCCTCCAAAGGTTTTTCCAGGTCTGTGCTCATATCTAGGCCTTGCCCCAAAGGAGTCCGAAAACATGGGGCATGGCCAGTGTTTTAGTTTCATCCCTGTTGCTCTGATGAAATAGCTTGGTAAAAAGCAGTGTAGAGGAGGAAAAGGTTCATTTGGGTTACAGTTACAGGCTAGAGTCCGTCATTTCAGGGAAGTCAGAGTAGAAACTGCATCATGTAGAAATACCACATCCTCAGTCCAGAGCCGAGAAACAAATGGCTCCTTGCTTTTGACTTGCTCTCATCTAGCTTTCTCCTGTCTCAATCCAGGAGCCACAGCCTGGAAATGGTACCACCCACAGTGGGCAGGATCTTCCTCTATTAATCGACAATCAAGTCAGTCTCCCACAGACATGCCTACAGGTCCACCTGATTCCCCGTTAAGACTCCTCACAAAGTTGGAAAGACAGCTTAGTGGTTAAAGAGCACCTGCTGCTCTTGTAGAGGACCCAGGTTTGGTGTCCTGCACCTATATGGTGGCTCACAAACTCCTGAACTTCAGTTTCAGGGAATCTGATGTCTTCCTCTGGCCTCTGTGGACTCCAGAAAACTCACAGTGCACATAAACTCAAGTAGACTTGTCCATATACACATAAATTTAATATTAAAAAAGACTCCTGGGGCTGGATAAATAGCTTAGCAGTTAAGAGCCCTTTCTGTTCTTAGAATCTTGGTTTAGTTTCCAGCACCCACAGGGCAGTTCACAACCATCTGTAACTCCAGACCCAGGGAATCTGAACCCCTCTTCTGGCCTCCTCAGGCACTGCACACATGCGCTACATAGACTTACATACAGACAAAGCATCCATACACACAAAATAAAGATAAACATCTTTAAAGAGGAAAAGGTAGAGTCTCCTCTCAGATGAGCCTAGGTTATGGTTAATCAAAAACTAGCCATCTCAGCCATGGCCCGCACGCCCTTGTGAGTACCCTAGAAAACCAGAGACGCATTCCAGTCCAAAGCAGGCAAAACCTCACTTGAAGAAACACTGGCTTCTCTAATCTGAACTACCTGGAAATGGCCCCCTTTATTCTGGTGACCTCCATTTGTCCCAGGTACTGGCCTTGGCTCCTGCAGGCTCCCAGGGCCTCTCAGCCCTCACTAAGGTCTTTCAAGTTAACTACAGCGCTTTGAGGGGAAGACAGATAAAAAGCTTAGCATTGCAAATGAGGGGAGTGGAGCTGGTGCTGAAAAAGAAGAAGGCATTTAAAGCAGACCTGAGGAAGCCGGCTGCTTGGAAGAGGGCAGAGGCCCTCCCTGCTGGTCCCACTCTTGGCCTCACTTCTCTGAAGTGGCCAAGAATATGTGAGTGTCAGGTGCTTTGCTGGCCCTTCCCCCATCCTCCATCCTCCATCTGAGCTCTGTCCTTATCCAGGTAGCACACCCTCAGTCGAGCAGGTTTTCCTATCAGTTTGTGTGTGTGTGTGTGTGTGTGTGTGTGTGGTGCTCTTTTTGTTTTTTTTTTTTTTCTGTGATAATAATACATAGAAATCTCTAAGGCAAAACCTCTGATAAAGAAGAATGGGTAATGTTCTGTTATCAGGGCTATCATTTGGGTATATATGGTTATTTCTTTTGTGCTCTCAATTTTTTTTTTCAAAATTATGACCATACCTTCTTCACATGGTGTTTAAACATCCTGTACATTTCTTCAGCTTTCTCTAGGTCATTGCTCATGAAAACGCTCCAGAATCAGAGCAGCATGGGAAGGTAAATGTGTTTGTGTGTGTGTGTGTGTGTGTGTGTGTGTGTGTACATGTGTGTGCATGTGTGCATGCTTGCAGGCATGTCTTACTCTTGGGGCTGAGGTTTCCATCAGTCTGATGAATCTAGGCCTGTCTCTTGCAGGAGAGCTCTGATACTTGACCTTAGCTGGGACCCTCTCCTTTCTACTCAGTTACCCAGATAAGGGGCCCTGCATTCTCTTGCGGTAAGAAGTAACTACAAAGAGCCAGCAGGGTGCTGGTACCACACTGCCAAGACCCTGCACCAGTGTGAGTACTCTCCCCTCTCTGTCCCTCAGCCTCTAAGCCATGGCCTCTGCCAGCTTCTCCAAATGTTAAAGTTACCTCCTTGCCTTGGACCTTGATACTCCATAAGCCAGCAGAAGAAGCAGGCAAGGTGAGGGGCTCAGATCTCTGGAACTCTATGACACATCAGTGCTAGACTAACACACTCAGGTCTCCATGCTCAGCACGTCTGAGATTTGCCCCATCCACAGATGAGTCCTTCTGCAAAATGTTACACTACTTTTTGTTGTATTGGAACCTCCTGCTTGCCCCTGCACTTGCCCGCCCCCCTTCCTGCCCAATGACAGAACCTCTGACAAAGGAACCAAGAAGGCCAGTCGTGAATTTTTAGTGGCTACTGAAGCTTCCTCCTCTGCAGTTGTCAGCTGCCCAAGTCCCCACTAAGTGCTCAATTTTGACCATATTTGAACATAAACCCAGTTTGTGGCAGATACGCCATCACCCCTTGCTGACAACCCATAAAGGCTCCCTGCTTTCATTTGCAGGCATGACTTCTCTGACTTAGATCTCTGGGACCTAACAACTGCCCAGGAGTTGCTCTGCTCGAATATCACTGTTGTTATACTTTTCCAATTCAGTTTGATCTGGCTTACGGCATCAGCAGACCAACTTACTAAGGGGGGCGGGGACACAGGGGCAGAAAACCTATTACTTTCCAGGTAGTCCTCTGACATCACTCAGCTGACCTACTTTTTTTTTTTTTAAAATATTTTATTTATTATGTATACAATATTCGGTCTGTGTGTATGCCTGCAGACCAGAAGAGGGCACCAGACCTCATTATAGATGGTTGAGAGTCACCATGTGGTTGCTGGGAATTGAACTCAGGACCTTTGGAAGAGCAGGCAGTGCTCTTAACCTCTGAGCCATCTCTCCAGCCCAGCTGACCTACTTTTTAGACAAGGCAGCAAGCACTGAAGTGTCTGTCGCATGCCCCATAAAGACAATCCCATCCTCACATCTGGATAGCTTTAGCTTCTCTTCCTCCCCACATCTCCTTTTCCCATCCTCTTGAGCCTTCTAAGTTTTTCCTTTTTCCAACTATTCCTTCCGTCTTCCTTGGCCATCTCATATTTACCTTTCGTCCAGTGAAGGAATAGGCATCCTGTCTCTAGTAACTCAGCTAATTGCGACATTTCTTGTACAATTCTGGAGTTGGGAGGGCGCTTAGATGTCACCTCATGCAATTTCCCACAAGGACCAAGATTCGATTTGCATTAGGAAATCGAAAAAGACTTACAAATAACCTGGCCCCATGTCAGACTGGGACAATGGCCCACCAAAGATGAACTGGGAAGGGAGGAACCCAGCTGGGTCTGAATTCCAAACATCTTGACTCCTGCCTAGTGGTCAACCCAACCAGGAGATGCTGCTGACCCAGAAACTCAAGTTTCACATGCTGAGCTCCGGCAGGACCTCAGGCTCTCTCCTACTGTCTCATCAATGGATGGATGTTAATGCCCTTCTGTTCCCCACATCTTATGTGCCCAGTCACTCAATCATTCAAATAAGAACCTTTTTGAAAGTGAAAAGCTAGAAACCGTTGTGTGAAGACATAGGTGTAAAGTAGGCAAACTGGAAAATAAGATCAACATTCAAGACAGGTCTTTGTTCCTCTAAGGTAGAAGAGCCAGGAACCTGATTTGAAAGCAGGTTTACTGTGATCATCCATACAGACGGTGGTGGGGCACTGAAGGGAAAGAACCAAAAGCCTCCGGGTAAGAAAGATGGAGGCGCACCTTGGGCTTAGGGGTGGTCTGCAGAAACAGAACACTGTCAGGATCTTTCCCCTCAGACCCCGGCTGGGATGACTAATGCCTTCCCACTGGGAGGTCATACGGGTCTGCTCAGCCGCCGGCCTTCTCTTCTGATCTCTTTCTTTATGCTGAATAATTGTTTCTGTATTTCTTTAATTAGCCAATTACGAATGTGTTCAGGTATCTTAAGGAGAAAGAGTTTGCCCAATAATTAAACAGGCTGCTTTAGATTTCTGGTTCTGAAAAGTTACAGCCACTTAAATTTCTACATGGCAAGACTTAAAAATGAAGCTCTCGTTATGATGGAATTCCTGGAGCAGAGGAACTGCGAAGGGCACTCTGCTCCTTGCCAGGCTCACCAGGGTGCCCTGCTCCGTGCCAGGCTCACCATACTACCGCACAGTGCAAAGAATCATGATCGCGACCATGTCAGAGGAAGCCTTGTGGCTCAATGAATAAGGGACATACACAGCAGCAGTGCCTCTTGGCCTCTAGGCCATGCTATTGGGCTGTCCTGACCACTGCTTTCCATCTTGGAGGCCCCTCAGATGCTGTTTCCTGGGAGGAATACCACTGAGTCGGTGAAACAAAGAGACTTACCCAACAGTCTGAAAGGCCACCTATGGAAAGCGCTGCCTGGTATTGCTTCTGATTTCTTTTTGTTTTCCTCATTTTCATTTGTCTCTGGGGATGAGACTCACGATCTCACACCTTATCTTAAGCACACACACTGAGAAACATTGACAGCCCTTCTAACTTGTTTTCATTTTCTTTTCGCTATCACGAATGCAGTACTAAGAACTGCGCGAGCCAGGCGTGAGCTCTGCTACTGACCCCCACCCCCGGCCCTCGCTCTGCTTTTCACTTTAAGGAGTCTAACTTTCCCAGGCAGGCCTAGAACGTGCGAGCCACCTGCCTCAGCCCGTCTTACAGCTTGATCTCAGGCTACTGGGCGTGCCCGTTTGCCTTTTTTTTTCTTTGCCTTTTGGCTCTCGACCTATAATACAATATTTTCAGAAGTTTCTGTTAAGAGAATTGGACAGATCTGGACAGATCCTCCAGTTAAAAATGACTGCAATACCAAGCCGCATAGAAAATCAATTTTCTTATTATCTGGATTGAGAGAATGAGAATTGTATTAATTGTATTAAAGACAAGACTTTGATGTCAACCCATGACTACTGGACCAGTCGATGTGGACTTCAACTCTACGGCCACCTTAGTTCTGGGGCCATTTATAACCATATTCTCAAGACCTGACTGCAGGAAGCTCAGGTCATGCAGGGGTGAGAAGCAGGGCAGCTACCAGGATGTCCAGAAAATACAAATACAAAGAACATCAAATATAGAGTATCATTTAGTCCTTACAACTTCTGCAGAAAATATAAATGTGTTCTCTAGATAGGGAACCTAGACTCAGAGAGGTTAAGTCACTGACGAAAGTAAGAAGGAGGCAGGATCAGAACCCAGCCTGGACTTCTCCTCAGTTGTTCTGCGGGTACCTGATGCCTGCCAAAAATGTCTGCACATCAGCAAACCATGATCCAAGATTTCAAAGTACTTAAGAACGTTCTAGAAACCTGCTTACAGAGTTCCTGCAAGCAAGACAAACTTCAATCTTGTTCTTCACTCAGAGGACCCACTTAAAAAGACTTAAGCACCTTGGTCCTTTACCTGATTTGGGACTGAGACAGTCAGCCCCTGTGTGAGAAAAGAACCGCGATCGGGGAGAGCACCACACAGCAAGGCCTAGTGTCCCTTCAGGACGACACCAGCTCTAAAGGTTGCAGTCAGCGCTCCTACCCCTCCCGGTGCCTCCAGCATCACTGCTGGGGCAAAGGACAGGCTCTGCCTTCCTTGGCCAATCTCTCACATAAATTAACAGTGGCAACTGATTACCGGAAAATAAAAAGATGCCACATAAGGAGGGCAGAGAAACCCTCTTGGGAGAGACAAGGAAGAGGGAATTGGAATAGTGGAGCTCTCGGCTCAGGTCCCTGTGTGGCTCTTTAGCTTCCCCTCTTCTGGTGCTCACTCCCCTCATCAAACAGTACCCAGACCATTTTGCCTAGCACAAGGTACTATGTCAGCTCTATTATCGGGATCATAGAAGCACAAAGCTGTAGCCACAACGACCCAGTAAGACAAGCTTGACAGCATCCAGAGCAAGGTTCAAGTACAGGCCAGGCTGGAGCCTGTGGGAAACACAGAGATGGCCAGGAAGTGAGCCCCACACAGATATGCTCTGCTCCCGGCAGCCACTAGGACATGGCTGTGACATACATTCTGCTCTGAGCCCAACTGGCTGCTTCTTGCCAAGGGAGTTGAAATTGGAATCTCGTCAGAAATGAGGCACTGTGCACCTTTGCAAATTCCACTCTCATGCCTCCTCCACTGTAACCATTAACAGGGGACCACTGTGTTCTACAACATGGGTGCACACTACGTGGAAGGACTATTCTTTGAGCCTCCAAATCAAAATACACAGACAGACATGTGACCCCTGGGGAGTGTGGCCCTTGCTTGTGCCCTGGAGTCTAGTTGGCAGGGGCAATGACTGCCAGTAGGCTTGAAATGACAGGAAGGACCATGAAATGAGCACTCTGATGGCTAATCTCGGTTGTCAACTTGACTGCATCTAGAAACTGAAACCCAAGCTGCTAGGCCCTCCTGTGATTTCCCTCAATCACATTATTTGAAGCAGGAAGACCCACCCTAAACCTGCGTGTCAGCCCAGGTGAAGGGATGTGGCTGAAGGAGACAGCTCCCGCCTGCTCTCACTCTCATGGTAAGTCCATCCATGCCATGACTCCCGCATTCCTTCACCAGTGTCAGAACCAACTTCTCTGTGACTCCAGAGACTGACGCCCAGCGGCTCTCCAGGAATCCTCCAGGCCTCCAGGGTTGGACTGGGGCTGTGAAGACATCCAGCCTTAATGGACTAAACAACTACAGAAGCTCAGCCTCTCCAGTGTGAGGTGGCCACTGTTGGACTCCTCGGAGCATATCCTGTAGGAAGCCAATCCACTAAATTCCCACGTCTGTCTGTCTGTTCATCCATCTAAATATCTCTCTATCCATCTACTGATCAGTTGACAGACATACAAATATATCCATACTATTTCTGTTTTTTTTTTTTTTTTTTTTTTTTTTTTTGAGAACCCTGACTAATATAGGTCATCAGGCTTCTATTTCCTAACCTATCACATGCACAACCCCATCCCTCACCTTTGCCCGGGGATGATGCTATGCTATAAAATCCTATACTAGGTTTGCTCTGAGTATTGGTAGACATGCTTCTACCAGTGTCTGGGAGGTGGAAAATCCCTCTGCGAAGTTCCTTTCAGTGGTTGGAGCTAGGTAATTAGCATGTTCTCTCTCAGGTAAGCAGGGCAAAGCTCTACAACACCAGAGAGGTGAACCACCGCTACTCCTGCTACCCAGTTGACCAGCTGCTCAGGCATCAGCTCCTTGAAGTCAGTGATAACCGTGGGTGGGGTCTCCTTGCAGTTCATTTTACTTCCGGAAGGAGTCCTATGCCCTTGTGGGATGGTCTGTCTTCAGCAAGCTGTTTTCCTTCTTTCCCATAGTCCTTCTCTCTACACCTCTGTACTCAAATAGATCTGGCCTCCTCCATGAAGCTCGCAAAGATGATGCAGGTAGAGTTTGTTTGCCAGTTCTCCCCAGCGTCTGCTACCCTTGCCTCTGTCCAGTTCTCCCCACCGTCTGCTACCCTTGCCTCTGTCCAGTTCTCCCCAGCCGTCTGCTACCCTCACCTCTGTCCAGTTCTCCCCAGCCGTCTGCTACCCTCACCTCTGTCCAGTTCTCCCCAGCCGTCTGCTACCCTTGCCTCTGTCCAGTTCTCTCAAAACCTGCTCTCAGGATAGACCACTTCCACCTAACTGTAAAATAAATCCTGGAGGTCCCTCTCCCTGGGAGTAACTGAACTAACACACACTTTCCTTTGTAGCATTTGAAACAGAGCAGAAAGATGCAAGGACCGTGTGGCAGCCACATGCAATACTTTGTAAGAGACTCCAAAATCAAGGGCCACATTTAATCCTACCAAAGCCTCCTTGACATGAGGGCTCAGTGTTGCAAGAAGCTGACGGGATCAGACACTCAGGAAAGAGGCAACTCGTTGGTTGTTTAGTGATGGTGAAAATAATTATTACAACAACATCTACTTCCTCGCTGCCTACAAGTCCAAGAGGGCAGGGCCGCCCTGGGTGGATCACTGCTGAAACCCCCTCAGCAAGTCAGCCTGCCCCAGGGTAGCCTTCCCAGGTGTGGGCAGGCCAGAAGAAAGCCTACCTGTCTTGGAGCCTGAGTAGCAAGCAGGAAAGGTGGCCATTTACAGGGAAGGCAGGGTGTAGTGACAAGTCTGCTCAAAATAACTCTGCAGTCAATTCCTGGAGTCCTCGACACTGACACCACTCCCTTCTCAAGGGCTCTCTCAAGGAGAAGTGATTGTAACCGAATTAGACTCCGGGAGGGAGTGTGCATTGCACATCTCCGATTGAGAGCACCCTCACCTTCCCCCTCTCATCTGATGGACCATCTCACAGACACAGGACATGCCATGAAGACAGGGGCTGGGAAATTCAGGGCTCCTTGCTGTGCGAGGCTGGAAGAGGCCATCACTGCTGACCTCCTGGGCAACAGAGTGCTAGGCCTGTCCCAGAGCTGGCATTAACTGGAGGAGGGTATGGTTTTAAAAGCACACTACAGGACTGTAATGGCAGTCAAGGAGGAGACCTCTGACCCGGACATGGGTATTTAAAGCAGTTCCATGAGGGGCCTGGAGGCCAAGGCCCCCTACAGCGAGTGGGTCAGGTTTTGAAGTTCAGTGTCCTAGGATTGACAGGTGCAGAGTACTGGGTACATGGACGGTCACTCCCGAAGGAAGTTCCATTTAATTCCGCATGGCTTGAGCTGCCTCCTTGCCTGAGGGTTTCGTGTTCAACACTCTGTAAGGTGACCTCAGCACCACACTAATCCGCTAAAAACCATGCTCGTGTTATGTGCACATGGTCATGTTTTCAAACGGAAAAGGTGCCCATAAGTCAAAAGTGACATCCGGGGCAGGACACTTACAACAGTGGAATAGGACACTGGATTCAGCCCCCAGGCTCCCTACATCTGAGTACTCATTTGTCAAGATGGTGATACCTTTGTCAGAGGTTTTTGACACTAATGAAATCTTATGCATAACGGTGACTTCTGCAGTTGGTACCGAGCACCCGCTAACTGCCCTCCTCCTATGGTGACAACCTCTGGTCAGGGGAGTTGGATCCAGTTGCCACTGGCAGAGCTCTAGGCTAGGATGGATCAGAGCACAGCACTTGTGAGCCTGGTTTCAGAGAGAAATATTTCAAGGCCCCTTATTGGCACGTCACTGCAGGCAAGCTGCACCAAAACCATGTCCGAAGCTTCCTTATTTATCCAGCGGAGGCGACAGAAGCTAGCTCGAGTGACTGTTAGGAAGACACCAAGGGTTAGAACTTGTGCATCTTCCAGCTGATCCCATCTCTCCACTCTTTCCTCTGTCCTCTCCTGTGTGTCACACCTCCTGAGCCTCGGGCACTGAGATCAGCAAGTGGAGAAACAGTCAACAGCCAAAGGTCTTGCTCTTACTGAACTTGGACTCAGCAAGAAGAACTGGGCACTAAGAAAGAGGGCAAACAAAGCATTTCAGAAACAACAGCAAGTTTCTGCGAGCTTGGCAGCATTCCAAGGCAATCTGTACACTAGGTCAAAAGTGGGGCGGGTCTGTACTGAGTCCTCTATGTGTACATGGCGATGTCCTTCTTCCCGCATGTCCTCTGTATGTAAGCTGGCTCTTGCTCCTCTGAGAGGTCAGGAAGAGAAGGCCATCACGGGCAGGGAGGTCACTAAGAATACCAGGAGAGGGTGGCGGGTGAAGAAGTTCGAGGAAGGCACTGCAGGGACTCCGCAGGCTAAGAAGGACAAGCCCTGTGATGGTCAGAGGAATAGGCTGGGGTAGAAGCATTAGGACAGCTCAAGTTTTATCTCAAAATAGCTATTCATTTCTCAAAAGACACTGGACTTCCCAAGGGCAGTGACTGGGAGGCCCTGGCCCGCGCATAAGGGCACCTGTAGCGGTATTTCATTTGTATTTTAATAAATAAAGCTATCTGAAGATCAGAGAGTAAAACAGCCGCCCTGGTCAGCCTTACAGATCAGGAAATGGTGACATACACCTTTAATCCCAGAAGCCACACTAGCTTGCCATAGAAACCCGGCAGTAATGGTGCGCACCTTTAATTCCAGCACTGGAGAGGAATGATCATAAGACAAGAGGAGACAGCTCTCACTCACAGTCTTATTCTGAGATTCCTGGAGGCAGGATTGTCATTTCAGACTGAGGTAGAAGTAAGAGCCAGTGGCTGGCTGTTTTGCTTTTCTGACCTTCAGGTTGAACCCCAACACCAGTCTCTGGGTTTTTATTAATTGTACTACAGACACCAGTGGAACCTGGTACTGTGCAAACCTGCCCAAGGCCTCCTCCTTCAGCCCTCAAAACTCACAGACTGCCCACTGAACACAAGCGATTAAAATCTGTGCATCCAAAGCTGGGCGGTGATGGTGCACACCTTTAATCCCAGCACTCGGGAGGCAGTGGTGGGAGAATCTCTGTGTCTGAGGCCAGCCTGGTCTACAAGAGCTAGTTCCAGGACAGGCTCCAAAGCAACAGAGAGAAACCCTGTCTCGAAAAAATAAAAATAAAATAAAATCTATGCATCCTAGGGAGCTGGTGCCCTGCCCATGACACATGACCCTCAGATTGCTGCAGTAAGACTTTCACTGTCCAGCTCAGAACTCTGAAGGACCTGACAGGCGGCCACACTGTGTAGGTGGTCAGCCTCTTAAGAGAAATACTCAGAGTGACAAGAAGTCAGGAGGGTCAAAGTAGCCAAGCGACTGCCAAGCAATCAGATAATTCTCACAGCTCCAGTGATGGTGTTGGTCCCATTTTCTTGGCAAGAAAAGCAGAGCTCAGAGAAGCCAAAGCATCTTACCCCAGGCCCTGTGGCTAGCCCAGGACGGAGCTGGGATGTGAGTGTGGGATGGCCTCACTCTGAGTCCATTCTTTTGTCACTAGTGCATGCCAGGTGCTGCTATGAGCGAGATGTGCAGGAAAGGATATCTGAAAATCCAAGGGTCTTAGCTTTGGACGCCTTTATAGTCCCACCGTAGAAGAAACTTGTGTGCTCAAATGATGAGCAGACAAAATGGTGCCCAGGATAGAGGGAGAGAAGCAGGTCTCCACTGGGGAGGGGACAGACACATGGAGAACTAACCTTTGGGCTGGCCCTCAGTGGACAAGAGGGTCCTGTGCCCAAGATAGCCAGGGAGGGTTTTCTGCATGAAAGGGTCATGGTGAACACAGAGTTGGGAGGAGAGGGGCAGGGAAGTTTCGGGGACCTGCGTGGCCATGTGGAATTGAGGAAGAAGCAGTAGGGTTGGGAAGATGATCCAGCTAAAGCCACCATGAACTTAAGCATGAAGATTTGGTAGTAGTGGGGCAAGTGGTCTCAAGACAACCGGGCTTGGGAATGGCATGTCAGTGGGCTCCGGTAGCCTTGCTGGCAACACATTGTTGTAAACTAGTCCTCCCATTTCAACACACTTTTTTACAGAAGCAATCATTGGCATGGCAATTTCCACATAAATGAGGGAAGAAACTTGGAGGGCAGTTGGGGTTTGAGGAAATCACAGACACATTGAGCTCCATCCAAGAGCTCACTGACTTGATGCTCGTATTTCTGCTAGTGCACTCGTCACTTCACCTGCATTCCTTGTGGTAGGCTTGGCCAAAGGGGCTTGCCTTCCAGTCTGCCCTGCAGGTGCACCCTCTTCCTTATTCTGTAGAGCAGCATTGGCAGCTCCTCAACAAGAGACCCCAGGGCTCTGGAGCTGGATTTCTCTCCAATCCCATGCCACCCAGCTCAGTTTGCAAAGATGGCAAATCCATTTTTATAGGCACCTGCTAAGTAGCTCTTTTAAATCTCCCTCCAGATAGTTCAACTCTCTGGCTGAAATGCTTTGTTGAGCATTCTATGAGCACTGAAAATGGTCAGGCTAAGCTGGGCAAGTGACCAAGATCAGGCCTGAATTTGGGTCCCTTTATCGGCACCTTACTGCTCTCTGCAAGTTTCTAAGCAGCTAGGCCCGCAGCTTGGAGATGCGCAGTCTGAGAACTTGTCTCATGGCAGACCCTTATCGTTCACGTGATTCTTCCTCCTGGAAAGCGGGGTGTGAGCAACACATCTGCACCTGCTGGCAGGGCTCAGGAAAACGGCACTTTGTGAAGGGCATCACACACTTAGCACCTGACCTAATTCTCCACGAGGCTGGCATGAGACACTTGCACCCAGTACAGGAGCCCTCTAGACACATGCCTTAAAGAGACCAGCACCCAACCTGCCCCACAGTCCTTTGGGTGTCTACCTCCATGCACCTCATTTTAAGTTCTACTTTCTGGAGTATTTTCCCATGCCTTCAGCAGGATTGAGGCTAACAGATCCTCTGCCCTGCTCGCCCTGCTGCTGCTGAGAAACAGCGCTTGAGTGTCCAAGGACAGATGTCAGGAAGGCCAGTGCCTGTCACTGTTTGCACGCAGCAGCTGGTGATGAGCTGGCCAGCTGTATAAACCTGTGTCAATGATCACAAAAGGGCCACGGTGGTACTTAGCTAGCATGGCTGGGTAAGCTGTGGCGGTAGGCTGGCGTTCACTGGAACCACGGCGATGGGCACCAGCTGGTTTCGTTTGCTACCTGGCTGGCTGGGCAGGAGAATTCCATACCTGTGATCTGTTTTATTATCACTCCCCAAACAGAAGAAACACATAGCCTAGCGTGTGGTTGTAAACAGTGGCTACTGTTGCCAGAGAGAGAGAGAGAGAGAGAGAGAGAGAGAGGGAGGGAGGGAGGGAGGGAGAGAGGGAGGGAGGGAGGGAGGGAGAGAGGGAGAGGGAGAGGGGAAAGAGGGAGGGAGGGGATAAAGAGGGAGGGAGAGAGAAAGGGGGAGAGAGAGGGAGGGGGAAAGAGGGAGGGAAGGAGGGAGGGAGGGAGAGAGAGAGAGAGAGAGAGAGAGAGAGAGAGAGAGAGAGAGAGAGAGAGAGAGAATGACAAGGTGATGACATTCAGAATATCCAGAGGGAGGGCAGGAGTCCAGTTCCTTGGCAGCTGTCCCCTTCTACCCTTACTTACAGATCATTTCTACGACTCAGTCCAGCTTGTCCCATTCCTTGATGTACACAGGTACTCAAGGCCACCAAACACCCTTGCACCCACAAAGCCCAAGTTCAGGCTCAGAGTGAGTCACAGGTTACACAGGGGCCTGGGTTACCATTCGAATTCTTGGGAGCCTTCAGGTTTTCTCCCTGGGCCTGCCTTCCAGAAGGACCATGGAAAACCTGCTGGGAGAGAGGCTGCGGTCTGGTTGCAGCAGCCTGGGGCATGCTCTCCTTGAAGAGCCTCTGGCCTGCAGCACCAATCAGCATTAAAGAGGAACTGGGGCAGCAACCTGGACACCTCAGCCATGAATAAGGACCAAGCTGCAAGGAGAAGGCAGCTCTGGACCCCAGAAAAGACGTTTGCTGGCTCCCAGTGAGAGCCCCGGGAAAGACTGGGGAGCCTAGATGCCCCCCATCCCGACTTTCTTTCCATACCCCCAGATGAAGGCAAACAGACACATCAGTTCCTTCCCTGCCCTGGACTTTCCTGTTGAGGGTCAATTCAGAGACAGAAAGACCAATCACAAGAGGGGCCGGGGGGAACTGCTCACTGGGTTAATGCTCCTGCCACTGACAAGAGCTCTGTGATCTTATTCTCACTAGAATTCCCTTCAGTGTGCTCAGGGACTTCCAGGGCAGCAGTCTGAGAGGAAGAATGCATGGTTGCCTTCTGAAGCAGCCAGAAGGCTCCTCCAGAGACTGCTGAGTCAGGGAAGCATAGCAAATGGTTTAGTACCCTGGGGCCCCATTTGGCTTTCAGTTACGCACCCCCTTTATAATAATGCATCTGGCATTCGGGTCCCTTCACCTGCACATGCTATGCAGACATCCCTCTCTACAATGTACCCTGCATCTGCAGAGCAGCCTCCCCGCAACCCACACCTGCACTGGGCTACACATTTTCCCACCCCTCAACAATTGAATCAGTTCCTCCATCCTTGGTCACAATTGAATTTAGACAGTTTCTATTCGATATATCCCCAATGTATCCAGGTATTAAGAAAAGAAGGACTGATCTGGCCTGAACTGGTTTTGGATGCATGCACAGCAAGACAAAATTATGTCCTCCAGTAATCTTTTAGGGAGAATTTTCTATTTACTGATTATGTCTATACATAATTGGAGAGGCATATGATTAAAATCAGACGTGTTACGGGAAAGGGCATGGTCAGTACAGAAATGATTAAACAACCCAGTCTATCAATCAGAATGAAGAATGACCCAAACTACGTCCCTTAGTAGCCAAGTCCTTGCTTCCTTAGACCCAAAGAAGTCCTCTGAGTGTATCAGTCATGTCAATCCTGACAGCACTTCCCTCCTTAAGGTGTACTATTTATTCCTTTGCTCAATGAAATCCTATTGTTTCTTTGTAAATCTGCATAAGCCTTTATTGTTAATTCTTTGGCTAAGAGACTCAGAACTTCAGAATATTTGATGCAGACCTCAAGCATCAGGAAAACTTCCGTATCACAGGGGCAGGGTGGGGGGTGAGGGGGTTGGGGCAAGGGAGACAACCAAGAGTGTGTTCCCTTGTTCTGCTCCTCAGGTTCTCTTTTGGTTTGTTTGACTCAGCACCTCACCGTGTAGCCCTAGGTCTGTCTGTTTGACTCAGGGTCTCACCATGTAGCACTGGGTGGCCTAGAACTTTCACTAAGCAGAGTAGGATGGCCTCAAACTCATAGACATCAACCTGCCTCTGCCTCACAAACATGGCCTCTTCAGTATTTTTAATGGCTGTGTCCACGGAGTCCACCACACCACCCAAGCTCTTAGAGAGAACAAGGTTTCCATGGTAACACTGGGTGGTTTGTGAGTGCTCCTTGGCAGCCCCCAGCCCTCAAGTGCCTTGTCCGCAAAGGTCCCTAGTCAGTTCTTCCGGGAGCTCTATCTGGTCACTTTCCCCATGATCACTCAGGATTAGTTTCTCACAGGACTGCTTGACCACACTCCCAGGAGTGGGAGGGGCAAGGCAGACATGCTCTAACCCTTCTCTTTCTTCTTCCGAGTGGTGACCGCTCTGAGTCCCACAGAGTTAGGAGGTTGGGAAGAGTCAGGCTTTGCTCAGGGAAGTTAGGAACACATGACACGCATATCCAGGGAGTCTGGAAGGGCACCCTGATGGTGTCATTTGTCCTCGCAGCCATGGGAATGGGGCTGTTTCTCTGGCCCGCAAAGTGCGGTAGGAGACAGATGAACAAAAACTCCACGCCATGGTAGAAGGCACAAGGAGAAACGAAGGACAGGAACCATCCTGAGAGCTGAGGTCACCTTTGGAAAAACACACATACGCATAACACATTCACAGTCACACATAAATACATACACTCATAAACATACACTTATAAACATACACAGTCACATACATTTACACACATTCATATATGCACACATATTTACAGACTCACACATATTCATAACATACATATTTATACACATTCATATATGCGCATTTACACACATAATAGTCACATATACACATATTCATATATGCGCACATAATCACACATGAATCTTCACATTTACCCACATACCTATACACACAAACACACACTCATACATTCACATATGCATACATTCACTCATACACACATATACACATACATGCACACACATATTGACATATACACTTACACACCATTCACACTCATACTCACACACTCACACCCACACAATCCAGAGGCTTTTCACGCCAGGCATATTTTTGCCAGCTCACTTTAAACACTTGCTTTTGGCTTCCTTTGCACAAAAGGGTTCACAGGAACCATGGCCCTTTAGAAACAAAAGCCATATTGCACACCGGGTTCCTCGTGAAGGTCCCTTTCTTGAAGACCTGTTTTGGTAAGGGATTCCTGGAGTGGAACATGGCCGGCCTGGTGAACAGCCAGAGTCTGTTCCCAGGATCTGAGTGGTGGGGCTCTGACAATATGCCCTGCAGCAAGTGAGGGCATGAAGATTTTTGTGATCACTGTACCCAAGTAACTGGCTAAGCCACACTGCTCTGGAGAGTGACCCTATCCCTCTGGCCAGGTCTGATAGACACAGAATGCATAATGCTGCCATTTGAGACTGGCAGACAAACACAAGGCAGAGTCTCCGAGAGCAGCAAGGTGCCAGCCTGCTGAGGCCTGCAGCTGGGCGGGAGGATCTGCACCACCCTCAGGAACCTTTCTGCGTAGAGTCCAGTCCCCCAGAGCTCCCTGCTCACGCCTCTGGTGCCTGCTTCCCACCCTTGCTTCCTCCTCTCTTGCCAGGTTTTCTTTCACACCTTCTATTCTCTTCTCCAACAGTAATCCTGTGTCAAACATCCGAGGGCCTTCCAGTGCACTGGCATGGACGGAACACAGGTGGACTGCTTTGTTAAGGGGGGTACTTCAGTGTCAGGCAAGGGGGGCACAAGATCACAAAGGAAGCAGTAAGAGGGGAAAGCCCTGCAATGAAGGACCTAACTTCAAATGGAAACGTATCTAAGAGTCACTGATAACTTCTCTGGCTTTCTAAACACAACTGCCAAAGAGAATTCAAAATTATGGGCAAAACCTGAAATGGGAGTCTGAAGGAAAACTCTGCACACCACCACACACTATGGGTGGAGAGCCGTCAGCAGACTTCCCCAGAGAGCCCAACCACAGTACCGCCTGTTTGTTTGTTTCCATCCCCTGCTCTGACAGCCTTTGGCTTCAGGAGAGCTGATGAGTCTCAGAGCACAGGTGTGTCCACAGGAGGTGGCCAGAGAGCTGAGCGGATGGAGTCTCACTTCTGTGAGGGGGCTCTGAGGCTCATGAGCCCTGGGAATGAGCTTTGTCAGCAAACAGGGACTTGAACCCACGCATCCCACTGGAGCTCCTGGCATTACAGCAACAACAGACTGTCATCCAAGAAGCATTCTTAAAAGTCAGAAGTCATCATAGAGACCACATAACCTTAACACAAGGACTATTTGATCACATGAATAACATAGAGGGAATGGACTGTGGCCAGGAGCTAAAGAAACTACTGTTTAGGTCAAGAAGAGACGGGACAGCATAAGTAGAATAAACTGGCTCATGATGGACAATGGGCACAAGCTAAAGTCAACCATAACCAGTATCACTCACCATAAGCAAGAGTGCTCAGTGATACAATGTTTCGGTGGACAAGTGATACAATGTTTCGGTGGACAAGTGATACAATGTTTTGGTGGACAATTGATACAATGTTTCAGTGGACAAGTGAGCCAATGTTTCGGTGGACAAGTGATACAATGTTTCGGTGGACAAGTGATACAATGTTTTGGTGGACAACAAGGTGCAACTTACCCAGTGCCAGGACTGCAGCCCAAGAACTGTTAGCAGAAACTTCAGCAGTCTTTCTACTAAGTCCATCTGAGAAAATAGATTTTCTTTTCAAGTGTAAAGTGGAATGACTGAGACTGTGCTGCCTAGCAAAGAAGAAGGAGAAAGAAGAGACAACAGAACTTTTCCTAGAAAACAGAGTGCCCTGGGAAATGCGGCAGGAAATACACAGAGACTTATTTTCTTCTATGTTTCCACTAAGTGCAATTGAAACACAGGCAACTGGAGTGTGGCTTGGTGGCAGAGCATTCACCGGGCACATGTAAGGCACCGTGCTCCGTTCCCAGTACAATACGAATGAAAGGCTCTAGCAGCAGTGAGAAACTGCCTGGCTAGGAGCCACAGGCCCTGAGGATGGTACCACCTGAGTGCTCGATCAAACAGAGACCCAGCGAGTACACAGAAGACAAGCCCAACTAAAGTTTCCACCCCTCCGCCAAAGAATCAGGAAAGAGAACTCCTATCAAGAGAAACATTGTCTTAAAAGTTATCAATGAACAAAACAAAATTCAGTGCTGTGGCTTGATTTATTCTTCTGGCATCTTCTTTCCAGATAGACCCTCATTATGTAGCTCAGACTCAAACTTGTGATCCTCCTGCCTCTACCTTCCAAATACAGGGGTGCCATGATGCACAGAAGTTTCGTTTTGTTTATTCAGTTTTGGTTGTTTGCACTCCTATTGTTTGAATCTTGACTGTATCCCAAAGGCACAGATGCCGAAGGCTTGGTCTCCAGCCCATGGAGCTACCACAAGGGGCTGAGACTCTTCTTAGAGGGTGGGGCCTAGGAGAAGAAAGCTAGGTCACGTGGTGAAGGGGATGTCTTTGAAGAGGACAATGCCTTCCTCTCTCCTTTCTGCCATTTTCTCTTTGCTTCCTGACCGCCACAGGAAGAACAGGCCCCATCATAAGACACCATGACGTGTTAGACCTGAAACATGGAGCCAAGTGGCCATGCACTGAAACCAGGGGTCCAACAAACCCTTCTCTTGATACACTCCCTCGACGACTGAAGGTTAGCTATTTGCTATTTTAACCATTTTTAAGTGTCTGGATCTCTAACATGCTGTGCTGTTATCATTGCGATCCATCTTTCGAACTCCTTCATCCCAAACTAAAGTTCAGAACCTCTGGAAGGATAACATCCCATGTCTGGCTCTATGAGTTTAAATATTCTAGGTACCTCCTCTAAGCAGAAGCACAAACTCTTTGAATATTTGTGACTGGCTTATTTTACCCAGCACAATGTTTTCAAGATTCATTTATCCGGATTGTGACATAAGCCAGAATCTCCTTCCTTGAAAGGCTAAAGCATGCTGCACTATTTATAGCTGCCAGTTTTGCTTATTACCCATCAGTGGTATTGATGGGTACTGTGTCTACTTTTTGGATGCTGCAATTAACACTGCTATAAACATAGGTGTATATATATCCCCTCAATCTGCTTTTAGTTCTTTCGAGCATATACCTAGAAGTAAAATTTCTGCGTGGTAAGGCAATGTTCATCATATGCCTTCTCTTTCCAGTAGGGCCCAAATTCCGCGGGCTTCTACTAGTAATGAACGACAGCTCTGGGTTCTGCACACCACCCCTAATGCTGCTTATTTTCACTCCACTGCTGCCGTCTGAGTAAGTGTGAGGAGGTGTTTTACTGCGGTTTTGACTGTCATCTCTCCATGGCCATTCGTAGGTATTCTTTGGAAAGGGACCTCTTCAAGTCCTTTGCCTTATTTTGATCACGAGTTTTTTAAATTTTGGTGACACTGAGAATTAAATCCAGGACTTCATGCATGTTAGGCAGGTGTTCTACCACCGAGCTACACCCTCTGTCTTCACCTATTTCTAAATAAAGACAGAAAAATTTAGGCAATAGTTATTCTAATCCCATCATTTAGCAAGCAGCTCCACTGCCATGGCTCTGAGCACAGGCTGAGCAGGGTATTCTAGACCTCCGACCTAACCAAGCTACAATGAAGCACCTGAGCCTTCCTGCAGGATGGGATCTAGAATAGTAGGGAGTTATGGTGTCCTTTCCCACTGGGTGGTAAGGAGGCATCCCAGAGCTCCTGGAGGCTTTGTGAAGAACAGGACGTCTATCCTGAGAGGAGCTAAGATTTTTCTTGTTGCCCAGTGGCAATGAGGTTTCCCTGCATAGTGGAGCAGTGGGATTTCCTCTTTTCTCTTCTTTTGGGGTGGTGCCAACAGAGGCCTGTGGGAAGATGAGCATGAAGAACAGCAGTCACGAGGAGCCCCGCCCCTGCTGAGTATAAGCAGATAGCCATGGGAAACCAGGCTTCCATCTCCACCTGGCAACAAGATGGAAAATGCTTCTTCCCTGCCATGTCAAGGGAAACTGGTTTGAAATAATAACCAGGACAATAGCATACATCAGATCCAGAATTGCCAGATTTAAATAAAAACCATCGATTACACCAGGAATCGGGAAACCTCATATGACTGAGAAAGACAACCAAGAGTTTCAACCATGAAGCCACATAGGTTGTAGAATTATCCAACAAGGAGAAACTCAAGCAGCCATCAAAAGAATACAGTGACACACAGATACCTGCACACTTAGTGACACGGTGAAGCAGGGAATTCTCAGAAAGAAAATAGAAGGTCCGAAAAGAAAACGGGGTGGGGGGGCTCAGTGCTAGAAACACACACACCACAGGACATGAGAAGACCAAAGGACAGGCTCAGAGGGAAGCAGAGGGAACAGGAAGGAATCTGTGACCATGGAGGCAGAACGATAGAAATGACCCACGAAACTATGATGGGCAGGGTTCCTTGATTAGCCGAGACTTAGCCGGGAGGTGGGCCTCTGGGCAGATTCATGGGAACTGTGTAGATGGCACTAACTGTTGTGGGAAGACCCATCTTACTTTTGGATGGGAACTGGGCTGTCTAAATGAGGATGTGAGCTGAGCATCAGCACAGGAGCATTTTCTTCTGACTGTAGGCAGGTCTGGGGCCAGCCGCCTCACGCTTCCACTGCTGGGGCTTCCTCGCTCTGGTGGGCTGCAGCCTGGAACTGTGAGCTAACAAAATGCTTTCTCCCTTAAGTTCCTACTGTTGTTATGTATACAGTGTTCTGCCTGCACATCTGAAGAGGGCACCAGATCTCATTATTCATGGTTGTGAGCCACAATGTGGTTGCTGGGAATTGAACTCAGGACCTTTGAGAAGAGCAGCCAGTGCTCTTAACCTCTAAGCCATCTCTCCAGCCCCCTTTTGTTGTTTAACAACAGCAGCAGGAAAGAAAAAATCAAAACAAAACCTAAGACAGCAACATAGAGGGAACGTATTTTAAAACTGACCTGAGTTCAAGAGATCTACAAGAATATAACGGAAGACCTAGCATCCAAGCCATCAGGGTTTCAGAAGAAGAGAAGGAGAATAAAGTGACCCAAAGAGATAATGGCTGAAAACGTTGTATATCTAACAAAAGACACAAACTTACACATTCAAGAATATGAGTCAACTTGAAACAGGATAAACCCAGAGGATATCTACATTAGGACACATCATACTTGAACACTTGATAATTAAAGCCAGTGAAAAAAGTCGTAAAGGCAAAGCTTCTTAAGGGAAATGGCCCCTTCCCTAGCTGGGAAAGCAAGATGAATGACAGCAGATGCCTCCTTGGAAACCATGGCTGTCAGGTGGAAGTGGCGCTAGATGAAGAGGACCATCCACTAGAGTGCTATACCCAATGGGAATATTTTTGCACAAACAAAGGAGAAATAAGGCTAAAAGTGCTTACACAGATGAAAGAAAACTCAGTGACTCTATCACCCACAGACATGCCCTAAAAAAACAGCTAAATTCTCTAAGTGGAAAGAGATAATTCTTTTAAACAAAAGAAAAATGCAATAAATACCTTTTAACACCCCTCCCCCGAATTTTCTAAACAGAGTGTGATGATTGAAGCAGAAGTCACAACCCTGATGCATTTTTTATGCACGTGGAGGAGATATCTAAGGGAATTATATTATAAATGAAGGAGAGTAGAGGGAGATAAAACAGCTGCACTTCATCTGAGTGGGGAAAAGTAATACCGCTATACCAATAAATATGACAAAGTATGCATATATAATATTTAGAGCTATACACAGAGATATTGGATATAAATAAAAATGGGGTTCTGGAAAACGTTCCCATAATCCTTAGGAAGGAAAAAAAGCCATTTATACAACACTGATAAAGTGACAAGCTTATAGAGCTGGAGCACACTCTACTATCTGCTAAGAGCTGGGGAGGGGGAAGGGCGGGTGAGTGACAGGACTCATGCGGGTCCTCCGGAGCACTGGGGCAGTGTGCACACGATTGTGCAGTACTCGTCATCTACACACGATAAATGAGAAGAGACGGAACACGCACACCAGTGTCAGCTTTCTGGCTTTCATCTGACACCATAACCATGTCAGAAGTGTAAATTGGAGAAAACCGAGGAAAGGGCACAAGGGGTCTTTCTGTCCTCTCGAAACTTTGTATGGATTCATCATTTTCAAAAATTAAAATCTAAAATGACTTGGGAGGGTAGAACTGATCTGCATTCCTTCCTCCCTTCTTCCCTAGCCTCACAGTGGGTAGCTCAATTCACCTCCAAAGAATTCACTGGAAAATTTTGTTTGGCAGTTGGGGAAACAGAGGCAGGGGGTATCTCAGAAATGAAAGAGTCACCCAGGCAATGTCCTCAGCATTGTGCCAGGATCTCCCTTAAAAGCCCCAGAGTGTTCTCTTTCCCAGAGCCTCTCCAGTCACTGATGCTTGGCCTTCCACAAGCAGAGCCATGGAACCAGAGCCACGGGATTCTCCAGTGGAAATCTCAAATGACTGCGTCCACACACGTGAACAATCTCCCGGAAGTCAGGCAGTTGTCTCTCTGCTCCATCTTCAGAAAGCCAAATGAATTCATTCAGAAGGCTGCCCCCAGTTATCATGTCTCGGCATGGGATAGGCTCTGTATCAGAAAGGGCAAGTGATGCTAACCAGGGTTCGACAAAGAAGGAATTGTTCCTACAATGACCAGGACCATGCGCTGCGTCACTGCCCTAACCTTGACTTAAGAGTAATATGCATACACTGTGTGCTTGCCACCCCACGCCTGCTAAGTGGGTCATTTGTGACCTGTTGGGGAGCTCTGGAGAAGAGAGACACACAGAATGTTAGTCTAAGGCAAGAGAACATAGATATATGTTTCTCTCCAAAAAGGTTTGTGGGGCATCAGTTTTATCCGTCTTTTTGGATGAAACATGTTTCCCCATGTCCTGCTCTCAAGACTAGCTTCCTGTGTGTCCTCTGAGTCACAAGGGACACACTCAACAGCTTACGGTGTCCACCCTGTAGATGTAACAATCAGTTCTAAGGCAAGATTCTGTCAGTGACACCGAACACAGTCCCGTTCATTGAAAGGGAAATCCTCTGTCCTCACTGAGTCCTGGATAACAGCACATGAATATGCAGAACCTCTCCCACGGCCCAGGAAGAACTGAGCCCTCAGCTGGGAGGAGACTCCGGGACAGTGCAAACGTCCAAGTGTCATGGGAGTGCCTAATAAGGAATCCTCTCTGCCATCTGGGAACAGTGGGGGGCAGGGAGACACCTGGGCTTGTGTTCCTGAGAAGCCAGCAGAAGTCCACCTGCAGTTCTCTTGGGATCTGTGGGACAGGGGTGGGAGGGGACGAGGAGGAGGGCCCTTCGGATTGCCAGAGCTGTCTTCTCATCTGCTATTTACCACTGCCTTCTTAATCACATGGTGCCAATACAGCTCTAAATTATCTTGTCTCTCAGCAGCTGCCAAGAATGATGAAAGCTGTCACCTCATCAAGAAAGTTTAATTAAAGAGGGAAAAAAAAGCCAGAGAAGGCAAAGCAGCCTTGAGATGGCACCCCAGACCTCGAGTCTCAGAGGCAGAGAGGCCGCGGCAGTGTGGGGGTTGCGTACCTTCGCTCGTGTCTCCAGAAACCACCGGCACAGGCCAGCTATGGGTGGAGGGGGGCGTGCTGAGTGTGCACAATTAGTCATCAGGCAAAGACTATTGTCAAAAATAAGCGGAGTCTAGGTCCTTCAGGGCTGGATCTGTTCAGCCTTCACTTTGGAGGAAGGGCTGACCTTGGGGAATCCTGGGAAGACTAGTTTGTCCTTTGCCCTGCAGGCCCTTATCTCAGCTCCATATATCTCTGAGCTGCTACCCATACAGTCAACTGTCCCTTCCTCTTTCCATGATGATATTCTAGGTTCTCTCACAAGGTGGCTGAATGTTTTTAACTCTTACCGCAAAACAAAACCCAAAGAAAAGTCTTGCTCCTTTTACAGGCCCATGTGTAGAGGCAACTAATGGATCTTCTGTTCATAAGGTCTTATCGCTGACAATGACCTAAATCATGACCCTCCCCCAAGAATAACCGCAAAGAGAGTGAGAGAGATGTTCTGGTGGCTACAATACTAAGCCTTTCTGTGACAGGAGACTGGGAGGCAGGACTGAGGAGGCTCCAGCTGGCATTAGGATGCCCCAGGCTGGCTCTCAGCAAAAGAACAAGAAAACTGGGCACATCTTGCTGCTGGCGAATGAAATCCTTGCTAGTATACTGCTGCCTGTCTCCATTGGTACCTTAAGGCCATAGCATCCCACATGGGAAGTCAGCAGGACCAGCATAACAATTCTCACTTTGTAGAGCAACAGTGAGACCCGGAGAGGAGAAATGTCTTGCTTAGGATCACATAGCTGGTGTGGGATTCCCCTCTGTATGCTGTGAATATGTTTCATTACCATTGGTTAACGAATAAAGCTGTTTAGGCCAAAGGTTTAGCAGAGTAAAGCCAGACGAGAAATCCAAACAGAGATAGAGAGAGAGAGTAGGCAGAGTGAAAGAGATGCCATGTAGCTGCTGAAGGAGAATGAGACGCCGGAACCTTAGGACCTTACCAGTAAGCCACAGTCTTGTGGTGATACAGAGATTGATAGTAATGGGTTAATTTAAGATGTAAGCTATCTAGGAATATGTTAGAGTCCTTGGCCAAACAGTGTTGTAATTAATACAGTTTCTGTGTAATATTTAGGTCTTGGTGTCCAGGAAATGAACAAGCAGTCTCCACCCACAAATGGTACCACAATGTGGGGCAACTACATCCACATAGAATCTGAGAAAACTTGGGAAGGAATTCTAGACACAGAAGAACAGAATTAAGCATGGCTTCTTGGAGGCAGCATTTTTTCGGGTTCTGTTTGCTGGCCACAAGCAGAGATGTGGCTCTTTTAAGAAAGCTTCCTGGTTCATACTGGCAGCACCAACAGAACAGCTCTGGCTCTTTTGGGAGGTCCCATTACAGAACACTTAAATGGGGTTCATGAGCAGAGCACAGTGCTACAAGTTGCTTAATGGCAACACAGACCTGTTGCATCCCTGGAGCTGGGGCGGTATTCAAGGCTTGCAGAGGCAGTGGATATGCCTCCACCATGCTGGACTAGGCAGAATAAACAGGCATAGCTGCGGAGTTTGTCCTAGTCATGCCCATTTAGCCTTCAGTGTGACAAGGCTGGCCATTTTGTCAAGAAACTGCTCTTGCCTAGACTGCTGTATGAACTGGACATGCAAGACCCACAAAAAAAGTGGCTGCTGAATTTTCCAAAAGATGGGATGGTCCTTCAACATTCCTGCTTCACAGAAGAAACTGCCAGACATTCTGCAGGACACAGAAGAAAGCAAGTGATGAACTTTGTCATTACAAGGCAGAACAGATCTTCAAATTTCCTGTTTCATGGAAAAGTCTGGATACTATGGGGCTGTAGGCTGAAGACTAGATGCCCCAATGTTACAGAATTTTGGGTGACTGTCCAGGAAGCAAGATGTCACAGAGTTTTGAAAGTTGCTTACAATGTACTTTCTGCTTACTTAGGCAATATTATATCCTTCTGGAATCTTTGAAGAGCTGAAGACAGATAGTTACAGTTTTCCTTAGTTATGACAAAAGATAAATTAAATATGAAACTTTAGACTTACAATGAATTATTGTAACTGTAATTTTTGCTGATATATATTTGTTATATATAATTTTACTATGTTAAAGTTAAAACCTTCCTTTCTATTTAGACAAAAATGGGGAGATCTTGTGGGATTCCCCTCTGTAGGCTGTAAATATGTTTTATTACCATTGGTTAATGAATAATTGTTTTGGCCAATGGCTTAGCAGAATAAAGCCAGGCAGGAAATCCAAACAGAGATAGAGAAAGAGAGTAGGTGGAGTGAAAGAGACCCGAAGGAGAAGAAGACCCTGGAACCTTAGGAACCTTACTAGTAGACCACAGCTTCATGGCAATACAGAGATTGATAGAAATAGGTTAATTTAAAATGTAAGAGCTAGCTAGGAATACACTAGAGTCATTGGCCAAACAGTGTTGTAATTAATATAGCTTCTGTGTGATTATTTGGGTCAGGGTGGCTGGGAAATGAAAGAGCAGCCTCAGCTTACACATAGCAGCTAGTGACAGAGAGACCTGAGATCTCCTGCCTTTTACTTTCCATACCCACTCAGTTTGTGGTACTCCCTGAGTCTGTCTCTAAGCTACCACATCTAGCACTAGAGCACCACATCGACCCATAGAAGCACCTAGAGTTGCACCTTCAAACATATGCTCCCTGTCAGCCACACTGCACACAGCACTCTTCTTGTTTCTTTATCATCCTCAGAATGCCAGAAACAGGAGAGGCTTCACCGGAAAAGCCTGGAGCATTTGTATTTAGTGAAGACTCAGAGTGATCACGTGTCAAGCACATAGGTTGATACTTGTTTGTAGACATTAACTCAGTGAATCCTTACAAGGAAGTGAAATGAGCATTCCACCCTTTCCAGAAATAATGGGAGACACACGCATACTTGTGTATGCACACACACGGGCACACAAAGACACACACACACACACCACATAGGCACACATACCACACATGGGCACACACAGACACACACACACAGAGACAAACAACACATACCACACACAGGCACACACACACACACACACACACTGCGCACACATGCAGGGAAGTAAAGCAATTAGCTATGGAGACACAGCAGAGCCAGAGAAGTGGCCAGGGTTCACTGTCTAGTTCCCAGGGCCATGTTTTCCTATCACACAGTCCCACCCACCCAGGAACATGAGGGCGTCTTCTGTCCATAAGTCTCAGGGTGCTTTGTTTTTCTGTCTGGTGATTTCTGGGGATCTGTTCTCCCACCTGCTGGACGCTTAGCCTCAATTTCTTTATCACGGTTTATTCATTAGCTCACAGGAGAGACCATCCCACCTGCCCCCTCACTGACTGGTTGGTATGACCCTGAACCTGGGATCTTAAGACAACCAAAGTTACAAGTGAAAATACTGCACCTTTGCCCTCTGCCGGTCGGCAACTCTACCACCAAGGTGGGAATGCTCTGACCAGGTGCCAAAAGGCTCTTAAAACTGTCTCACAGAAGCTGAGGCAGGGGCCTGTTCCTTTGCATGGCTGCTTTATCACTCACCTCTGCACCAGAAGGGGGAGAGCACTGGCCCTTTTTCACCCAAGTGGGAAGTGAGGCTCCAGAAGCTAAAATTTGCTTCCAAGACAGATTCGGCCTTGCATCCTGAGTGATGGGTCACTGTTGCAGTTGTGAGTGGGCCAGTGAGGGCACTGACCTTAGGACACTGAGGGAGGGGAATAGCAGAGGTCACGGAACGAGCTGAGTGCCGTGGCTTGACGAGTAGGAGAATACAAACGAGCGCAGGTTATCGGGGACTAAGCTGCTGGGCTGCGCACTTCATCCGCACCACGCCATTCAGTTTCACGGCAGTCCCGTGCAGGTTACTGGGTTACAGAGAAGGATATGCCCCTCAGCAAGGCCAGACCAGACAGAAGATGCAGTGAGTAGTGGAGCCATCCTCAGACCCAGTCCCGGTAACTCCAGAGCTCACGTGGCTGATCACGTGGCAGAGCAGAGGTCTGTGATGGGCCACACGTCACCTGCTGCATAGGTGCCACCTGAGATTGGTGGCTTGCTTTGCTGTTCCTGGACCTGCATAGTCCTCACTGGAAGTTAGCCTGCACCGCAGAAAAGCGGCGATGGAACACAAAGAAATGGTCTCTTTCCTGGAGCTAAGCAAAGCTACACTTGGACTCTATGGTCAGATGGTTTAACCTCGGCTCTCTCCTGGGTAAAAAAGACTCAAAGTAGACTCAGGACCGCCCCCCTCGCCCTGATATTCACCTTTAGGGAGGGTGTTTTGCTGTTTTGTTTTTAATGGGCTGTGACTGCTACGAGACTATCTAAATCTCTTAGATCCATGACTAAGTGGAGAACTGAACCCCTGGTGCATAAAAGCAGATGCTAGCATTAACTCCAAACAGCCATGAGACAGGAGAGCCGGGGCTCAGTTAGCAAAGAACAGCCTATTCTGAGTAATTAAGGAGCCAAGGCTGCATCACGGAAACAAAACAGAGGAGGCTGTGGAGAAAGGATCTGAAGACAGGGAAGCTGCTGTTTTCTCAGGTCTGTGACAGGGACAGCGGCCTCGGCCCTGAGACAGCACTTCTGTCATCACTGACACGGGAGTATCTCAAACACTTCTCCATTCACTGGGCTCATCTGTCCTCTTCAGAGCCTGTGCTTGTTTCTGAGCTATAGCTGGGGTGAGTGAATTTCCTGGCCAAGTGATGAGAAGTCGGGGAGGCACAAAGTGGGTCCTCGAGGGTCCTATGGTGAAAGTGTAGGGCATTCGAGGCTGGGCAGCCCCTGACCCACCTCTGGTCCTCAGTAATGTGGGCTTATTGATGATCAACTCTGAAACAAATGGAAAGTTCTAGAAGCTCTGGGGCTTTTACGATAGAGAGGGATGAAGATTTTGCGGCTGAGCCTGGCTAGTGATCAGGAAGGAATGCTGTCAGGTACAGCAAGAAGTCCTTCTGGAACCCCTGCAGCAGGCTGCCAGCTCCTGGCAAGGACTCCACTTTCCTTCTCAGAGCACAGGCATCCCCTTTGTTTTCCCACCAGCCCCTGGGTTGTTTCCTCCTTAGTATAAAGGAAGGTCAGAAAGGTTAAGTGATGTATTTAAATATGTCAAACAGTGGCACCTTGGGCTCTAAGTTAAGGAGATGTCTGATCCTCATATGACCTTACAGCCACGGCACAGGCCTAGCTCTACCTGGGTGAGCCGCAGGATGTTCATGTTTAGAAAAGCAGTCACTGCTAGGCAAAGGCACCTTTCCCTGCACAGCTGTAGGTGCTCCCAGCTGCCCACTCCAGTGCCTGTCAGAGCCGTGCCCAGTGAGCTTAATCCCTAATCTAATCGGTTTTCAAGGTGATGTGACTGTCGTCCCCCCGGGTGCCAGGATAACATGTTCAGTATTACTCACAGCAAGTCTGTCATGTACAGCAGAGGCAGCAGGGCACAGCTCAGTCCCTCTCATTTCCCCGGGACATTTTCACCTGCAGCCTGTCCCTTGTCCTTCACCTGATCTGGAGCCAAGCAGCTCCTACAGAGGCTGGAGGGGTTGGATACAGTCTTTAAGATACTCCCAGCCCTAGATGGAGCTAGTCACAGCTGTGGAAAAAGCTCTCTGGGAGTCTGCCCTAGACATCAAAGACCTAGCCAGGAGTTATGAGTTCTCTGGGTGAGTAGCCTCAGATTACTGTCTCTACATGGTCCCCCATGCCCAGGTCTAGCTGGAACCCATGGACCTGCTGTTTTGGTGACTTCACCCCAAACCCAAGCCCAGTGTTGTCCCTCTGCAACCCAGTAGAGCCACAGCCAAATCTGTGCCCGTGTGTTCTTTTGAAGAGTCTTCCCAGGCCCTACAGGCAGAATCAAGAATACTATCAGAATATGCCCTCTCTCCATAAGCTGCCCCGATTCTTGCCCTGGGCTGTACCTCCATGCCCAAGTTCAGCAAGGGCTCGTATTCTCTACTTGACTTTACCATAAGTCCCTTACGTTAGGCAGCTTTTCAGCACCCAGAGCCAGGTAGGAGCTACATCCATGCACCTTCTCAGATGGAGACTGGAACCACCCCAGTCTCTCCAATCAAAACCAACACCCAACCTCTGAAGGGCTGACCTATGAATTCTTCCTATTTGCCTGAAATCACCAGGCTTGGTCAACAGCAGAAACAGAACCAACCTTCCACTCAACACAGGCAGCCACACAACTAATAAAATAAATCCATATACCTAGGTCCCATGGAAAAAATAAAAACAATATGAGAGGCCAAGAAAACATGCACCTCCCCAAAGACCACTATCTTACAGAAAAATGGCATAGGTGAGCCTCAGGACACGGAATTTAAAACAGCAATCATAAATATAATCCAACAATTCAGGAAGCTTACAGAGGACAGAGGACACGAAGAAATACCTGAATGAACTTCAAATGGATGGGAATGAACTCCCGATTGCAGCCAAAAAACCAAAACCTACAAATATATATTGCTGAGCAAAATAATGAAGACAATTCAAGATTTGAAAAGATTGAGAATTCAATAAAGACGTAGAAATACTAAAGAAAACTCAACTGAAATGAAGATGGAATTGAAAGACTAAACAACCCAGCTAGAAAACTCGGAGAAAGTCTTACCGATGGAACTGATCATGTGGAAGACAGAACGTTAAGATGCAAAGAGAAGGCAAAGGGATTAGATCACAAAATCAAATAATAAGATATACGGAAACACACACATACAAATATTCAGGGACTTTTGGGACACTGTGAAACATCAAATCTATGAATCACAGGCACAGAAGAAGAATTCCAGGTCAATGGCACAGAACAGATCTTCAACAGGATCACAGAAGAAAACTTCCTCAAACTCAGGAAAGGCACACTCATATAGACACAAGTAGTACACAGAACGCCAAATAGACAGAACCAGAAAAAACTCCACGCATCATATTATAAATGACACAGTAAATACACAGAACAATGAAAGGGTCCGGAAAGCTGCCAGAGAAGAAAGTCACAAGTCACATAGAAAGTAAAGCCTGTCAGAATAACAGCTGATATCTCAGTGGAAGCTTTCCCGGAGCAATGTGCTCCCAGTTCTCAGAGAACACAGATATTTTACCCACTAACACTACCTGCTAGAGTTGAAGGAGAAAGATAAGCTCTCTAAGAGATAAACAGGAATCCATGTCTACCAAACCTGCCCTACAGAGGATATTGCAATCAATACTTAGGACTGAAAAGATGAATAAATATAGCCAAGAGACCCCAGAGAGAAAACAAATGATCTTATGATAACAGAAACACATTAAATAGGACTTAAAGGTAGGGCATGGTGGCATGTACCTTCAAATTCATGAGGCAGCGGCAGGCAGATCTCTGTGAGTTTGAGGCCAGCTTGATCTACACAGTTAATTTTAGCCAGTCAGGACTACATAATGAGACCCGGACTCAGATATAAAACAAGAAAAGTATGGAGTTGGAGAGATGGCTGAGGGGCTAAGGACACTTCCTGCTTTTGAATAAGACTTCAGTTCAGTTCCCAGCACCCACACGGAGGCTCAACACCTTCTGAAACTCCAGTTCCAGGGGCCCCAAAACTCTCTTCTGACTCTGTCTAATAAAAATAAGATAACTCTATATTGATGATGATGATGATAATGATAATGATAATAATCATAATAAATGTTCTCTTCAAACCCCAAAGCAAAGCATGGATTTGGAAAAGCTTTGTAGCGTGTTACCTTTATATTTAGAGATGATCTAACAAAAAAACAAAAACCTATTGCTTTTATAAAACAAACTTCATGAAGTAAAACTCAGTAAAATTTTCTTGATCAGTGGACTCACAGAAGGGGTTGGGATTCGCTAGGGAGGCAATATATGAAGTGGGCATCAGCTCTAAGAAGGCTTGACTACTTGGCAATGCCAAGGGCAATGCCATTTAAAAGACAGAAATAATGAATCAGTATTTTAAAGCATAGAAGTAAAGCCTTCTCTCCTTACTTTGGAAGAGGCCAAATAGTCCTCTTTGATCTCACTGTCCCTCCAACCTGTCCTGAGCTTATCTTACCCCTTGAGCAGATATGGAGATTTAGGGACTGCAGTCACAAGGGGCCTGGGTAAGAGGCCTTTGGACCAACTCTATGAGACTGACTGTGTCACTATGACCAAATATCTGACAGGAACAGGGAGGAGGGTTATTTGTTTGTAGATTTAGGGGTTTGGGTCCATCATGGTGATGGACATCACAGAAGACAGGAAACGGGAATGAAAGCAGGACGGGGCTAGTGCAAGGCGGGGCTCCTGACGACACATCTCACTGTGCCCCAGCCCACAAAGCTCCAGTACCCCAATACTTTACTCAAAGTCCAAGTCCTTCGGTGGATGAAGCCTTAACTAGGCCAGACTCTCATGATCCGATCACTCCGCCTTTGGAAACACCCTCGTAGACATTCCCCGAGATATCTCTACTAATAATCTCCTGGGGAACGCTCAACCCAATCAACTGTCAATCAGGGCTAACCACCATGGGCCAGTGGAGTGATGCAAGAGGGACAGACACTTGCCAAAATGTCTGGCAACCTGAGTTCACAACTCAGAATCCACAGGATGGAAGGAGAGAACCAATTCCTGAAAGTTGTCCTCTGATCTGATGGTACAACGCATAGACATTCCCTATGACATCCTGCATGCATAAATAAAGTTTAGAAAAAGATTAATCATCACACTATCTCTTTTGGCTCCCAGACTTCAATGCCTTCCCTGTCACATAGGATACCTGCAGGACAAGGCATGCTGTTCACAGACTGGCTGCCATACGTTCTAACTCTGCCTTCCTTCTAAGGTCTCCCTTCCTCCTAAGTCCTGAGCTTCAGGTTCAGGGGAAAAACTCCTGCCAACACTGATTATACTCCCGCATAGTGGTGTGTTTCCCCACCCTCAGGGGCTTTATAACTCCTGTCTACCCAATACTGACAACTTAGTTTATTGAGCCAAACACTTTGTACACCTGAATTTCCCGTGTCCAGAGCTATAGCCTCAAGACTTACCAAGTGCTATGGGGGATCAATCAATAGCAAGGAACATTTGAATTCAGGTTTATCCCCTCCAAAGTTTGCGAGTTCCCCTCCATGCTAGGCTGCTGCCAGTGGCACTAGTTCAAAACCAGCCCTGGGCCCTGCTGCAACTAACCTGATTCATCCCTAAGCTCAAAATGCCTCTGGCTCAGGCTGGAGAGATGGCTCAGTGGTTAAGAGCACTGCCTGCTCTTCCAAAGGTCCTGAGTTCAATTCCCAGCAACCACATGGTGGCTCATAACCATCTGTAATGAGATCTGGTGCCCTCTTCTGGCCTGCAGGCATACATGAAGACAGAATACTGAGAATACTGTAAACATAATAAATAAATAAATCTTTACACAGCTGCCATGGGGTGACTGTGGCTGAAGAGGGCCTCTTATGACTGAGCTAGTACGTACACCCATCACGTCTGCAGTGAGTGGAGTGATCCATCCCCATTGTACAACTCACAGACTTCCAGAAATTCTAGACAAATAAACTTCAAAAGCAGAAAAACACAGCCTATTTTTGCTGTTCTTGGTGGTATCATTCCACATCGGCATGTCTAACTCTGGAAGAAGCTATGGGTTAGCATCCATTGCAGTTTCAAGCCCTACACTATATGTTATATGCATGTGCATAGCTATGTTCTTCTAGGGAGAGTCCAAAGCTTGCATCAGATATTCAAAGAGGCTCATTGTCCTAATCAGAGTCACGATTGCTGTGATAAAACACCATGACCAAAAGCAAGCAGGGAAGGAAAGGGTTTACTCGGCTTACACTTCCACATCATTGTTCATCACTGAAGGAAGTCGGGGCAGGAACTCAAACAGGGCAGGACCCAATGCAGAGACCCTGGAGGGGGAGCTGCTTTCTAGCTTGTTTCTCGTGTCTTGCTCAGGCTGCTTTCTTATAGAACTCAGGACCATCAGCCCAGAGGTAGCCCCACCCACAGTGGGCTGGGCTTGACCCTATCAATCACTGATTAAGAAAATGCTCTACAGACCTAATCTTTTTTAAAAAATAAAAAAATAAATAAAATTTATGTTTTTAAAAAAACAATCTTTTCTCACTTTACATACCTATTTATTTTCTACTCCCTGCCCTCCTCTCGATCCCCTCACCTTCCCCAGCCCTCAGTCCACTCCTCAGAGTGACACATCACTTAGAGGCAAGACTGAGGACCTCCCCCCTATATCTAGGCTAAGCAAGGTATCCCTCCGAAAAGAAGGGGTTCCAAAACAGCACTAGGGATAAATCCTGGTCCCAGTGCCAGTGGTCCCACAGACAGCCCAAGCCACACAACTGTCACCCACATTCATGCCCTAGTTTGGTCCTATGCAGGTTCCCCCACTTTCAATTCAGAGTAAGTGAGCTCTCACTACTCAGGTCAGCCCCTACGGCCTAATCTTTGGGAGGCATTTTCTCAATTGAGGTTCCCATCTCTCAACTCTAGCCTGTGTCAAGCTGGTATAACACTAGCCAGCATACTTATGGATACCAAAATAGTTATGAAACACCAATAAGCTGGACAGCTGTGTGACATGAAAGTGCCCACCGGAAGGTGGCTGAGACACCGCGGCAGTCTTCCCAGGCCTCCAGCTGGGACTCCTAAAGGAACAGATTCCTGGGATGGTGAGCCTTCAACACTTTGTTTTTATTAAGTGTTCCTGTAGTTCTGAATGGAGTGCTTCAGCCAAGCTTGGAGTTGTGCCTTCGGAAAACCACTAATGAAACATTAAATAGTCGGGGAGGCCCAGTTCATGCCAGAGCTCTGGGTCAGCAGGAGGCTGAGGCGGTTAGGTCCCCAGAAAATTTAATAGGTGGTGACAGGGCTCATCCGGGTAGCTACAGCACATTGGGCTCATAGGAGCTGAGTCTTAGAGGCCTGGGAGCCTCAGGAAGCAAGACACTGTTCAGCCCACTCCAAGCCAGAACATTTCCCAGGCCAGAGACCCCATCAGTCCTGTGCAAGCCACGGGTTCTCCTGGATGGTCCTTCTGCTCCCAAACCACAGGAAGAGAAAAACGATCCTCCCTCTTGTTAAACAGATATCCACAACTTTAGACTCGGAGACTATGGTGTGCTGCATGCAAAAATAACACAACTGCCCATATTCCAGCATTTCCCAAGGCAAGGCTTCTCGTTATCTCTTTCTGCCACTCTGCTTCTGGGAACACTAAGAAACAGAGACACTCGGGTATACCCAGTTCAACAAAGACATCCCCAGGGAGTCGCCCTAACTCAGCCAACGCACTCATCTCGAGAGGTCTTATGCTTTTAAGTTGGATTCAGCGGCCAAAACTGTCCAGAAGACACCTTAATATCATTAACACACCTTCACCTGCCCAGCCATATACTGCTGAAGTCCAGTTGTCAGGAGAGGAGACGGCCATAAAGCTCTACTAATCAAAGACCCTGACAAATTAGTCTCTGAAGACACAGTTCCCTTCACCAGACTGAGGTACACATGCCTGTATGCTATAAGCTCTCAGGGAGGCAGATGTTGGCAGCCGAGCTGCCTGTGGCTCAGGCCTGTGCTAATGCAAATACTGAGGAGGAAGTGGAGTCTGCACCTTACCCACTGCCTTCCCTTCCTAAATCACAGGTCTCCTGAAGGTGCTCTGGGGTCCCCTCCCTGTGAGGAATACAGGGGAGGTTTCTGGTCACGTGAAAGACACAGCTCATCTTAGAAAAAATCCCACTTTCATTGTAACTGCAACCAACCTCTGTCCATTAAGGGTACACTGATTCCTGTTGTCTTCAACGCTGGTGAATAAAAAGTCCCTTTCCCTTTACTGAGCTCGACAAAGCTGGAACTTGTCACATGGAAATGTCATTAGGATAGCAAGAAAACAGAAAACAAACATGCACAGAATGAGGCGAGCTGGCAATGTGCGACCCTGGCAGGCCGGCCTTGCACTGGAGTCACAGACTAGTTACAGAGGGCACCCCCTCTGCCCCCCACCAGTGGCAGGCTGGCCGGTACTGTTTCATGTATTCTTCTCCACTTCTGCAGCCCTTTCTGCTGGGCTCTGTTCACTCCCCTGCAGGGCATCTCTGGACTCCAGCGGAGAACCCTGGAGAAGCCAGAGTGTCCCAGCATAGAAAACTCTTCAATTTGTGCATCCAGTAAACTCGAGGACACCAGCGTTGCCAAGGAGAGAAAATGGCTGTTCTCCCTAGGCATCAGAAGGCTTTTTATAAGTTTTAAAACAAAGGTTTACAGTTTAAAGGTCTCCCTGGAGCATCTCGCATTCATCCTGCCTCTTCCCTATGCATCAAGAATGGAGAATTTTTTCTTTTATTAGCCACAATTACTTTTTCCTAGGCCTTAGATTCTAATGTGATATTTATCATGGCCAAGTCCAGATTTTTCCCATGAGATGGGAGGTGGTACCAGGGTGCACACCAGTGCAGCCTCATCAGAAACAAGGTGATGTTAAGACTAGAAAACAGGGCCCCAGCTTCCAACCTGGACTACCACTGAGTAGCCTTTGAATTCTTGGAGAATTGTCTAGCTTTTCTCCCCACCTCCCTTCCCAGGCAATTTAGAGATGCAACCATTTTCCAAAGGGCTGTGGACAACAGAATGTTAAATCATCTGCCCTAGTAGGCAAGAAAATCAGTACCCAAAAGGATTTAAACACGAGAGAACAGGGAGCGGAGTGCTGTCAGAGCATCTGTTTCGGGCATTTGCCATGCATCACTGAATTCTGAAACAGCCCTGAGAAATAACAGCTCTCCTCATCTCACATAAACCAGAAACAGGCGCACAGGAGTCCAGAGGTTTGCTCTGGACCATCTAAGGGGTAGGAGCAAAATCTGGGTTCTTCCCACTCACAGCCCGCTCAAGATTATGCAGCTAGTTGACAGCAATGCAGAAACATGGGCAGGACAGCAGCGGTTGTCCCTGTACACAAGCTGACTGCTGGGTGCAGGACATTCTCTGGAGGAGACACCGAGGAAGCAGTCTTGCTGAAGACAGGCCCATTGTCCACAGCCGCCATAGCCAGAGCTAGGAATCACTCCATGCTGCTTGTCCCTCCTCATCTCAGCCAGTGCTCACTTAAAGAGGTTCCCTCAGCCAGGCTGGATTTCTACAGTCTGCCAGACATCATAGCAGTGTCTGGGGGCCTTGCTGTTCCCAATGAGACCAGGTTCCTGTGGAAGCTGAAGTTTCAGGGTAAGTTTCTGGCTATGACGTGGGGCACTGAACTGCATGGACTGTTAATTCAGAAGAAGCTATTGGGGTAAGCTGTAGTTGGAGGCTGCGCATTCATTTCCCAGCTGCCCAGACAGGAAATAATCACACATAAACTGAATTAAAACACTGCTTGGTTAATCATTTAAGCGTATTGCTAGCTAGCTCTTATATCTTAAATTAACTCATTTCTATTATTCTATATTTTACCGGCAAGGTTCCTGCATCTGTCTGCTGCAGCAGCTACATGCTGTCTCACTGACTCTGCCTACTTTCTCCCAGCATTCAGCTTAGTTTCCTCGCCTAGTTCTATTCTGCCCTATCACTGGACAAAGCGACTTCTTTATTCATTAGCCAATAAAAGCAGCACATATACAGAAGGACTTCCCACACCAGTAAGCTTTGACTGAGAGCTAGGTATTAGTACCCAAAGAGTGGGAAGTACTCCATTGCACTAATACCAAAGGGCTTAAAGAAGCTAGTGACTGACCGATGCCACAGACTCTTAAAAATGTCGATTGTCTAAGGAATCTAAGTAATATAACAAAGGCCAGATGTTCCTTAAGAAACTCCTTCTCGATGCCACAACATATCGAATGTTTCCATAAATCAACCCCTAAGACATTCAGTCAGTGGGCTCACAGGTAAGGGCTGGTACCAAATCAGAAGGCAGAATATTGTACCCAAGTGCCTGCTCCTGTGGATACTAGATACTTATGTACAAAGAACAATGCAAAAGAGATTGTTACTTTTAAAAACATAATTCTCTCGGAGACATAAAACCATCCAGAGACAAATTCCCAGTAAGAAATGACTGGGCATGCTGGATTAGGAAGGAATGAAAAGTATGCTCTTTACTGCCAACAAATGGCCACATCCAAGGTCCTGGGAAACTGGATACTTTTCTTCCTACTGATAACAAGACCTTCTTAAAAGGGTCCAGACAGCTGGGAAGCTAGTTGGGCTTCCGTAGCTTCCTAGAAGAGCCTGAACTACAACTGCCAAATTTTCCTTATGAACACATAGCTTTAAAAAAAATAGAAATTAAGTTATATAGCTACCCAAAAGCTAATTATCCAATGGAAAGAGTTACTATAGTAACTATAAAAAGACAGTGCGTGTTAGTCAGAAATAATTCATGTATTTCCATCGCTCTTTTTCCTTTATTATGGACACTTCATTATAAGCCGGCATTTGGGGAAATGTTGGCTTTAAGATAATCACAGTTCTTCGACCAATTTGAAAAAAAAATATCCTCTGGCTCTCTTCGCTTTAGAACTGAGTTTGTAAACAAGAATAAGATGCTCAATTCTAAGCGCAGGGTTGAGAAGCTGATGGACTGTACTGGGGTCCTGAGCGAGACGGCCCAGGAAAACTCCTTCGCCATGGAGGTCCTACCCAATCTGGTAGCCACTGGCCAGGAGGTGACCAAGCACCTGCTAGCAGTGGCTAGTGCTGCTGAAGAACTGAATTTTAACTTGTATCTAATTTTAATTCATTTGAACTTAAACAGTTACACATAGGTAGTGGCAAAAAGTGGCATGCTCTGTATGCTGACAAGCAGAGTGGCTGTTTTTCTTTTAATGGTAAAAGGAACTTTCTTCAGATGTCATTATCCTGAAAAAGAAATTCTCTTTCTTAATCTGAGTTCCTGTTTAAATACTAGAAAAAGACACGAACACACCAGTGTTTCCTGAAACTCAACCAGACCTCACTTTAGCTACGCCTCCTGCCCAATCCTACTGAACTGTTCCTATGACCCCAAGTAACTGCCCAGTCTGAGACCCAGCAGCTCCTCTGGGCACCTCTGATGTTACTGAGAACCCTCCCTTTGCTTTTTTCTCTCTTGGCCTCCTGAGAATCTCCTTGGTTTTCTATCTGTCTGTGGTACTAAGAAGATCAAGCCTGGGTCCCCAAGCACCCCCTACTCCACATCTGCTCCCCACCACCTCAAGCACAAAGCAGACAGAAGGCCTCTGGGGATGCCTCCAGCCCTCAGCATTCTTTAAAGCCTCACTTTCATAGGGCCTCCTCTGCTGGAGCCCTTCCAATCCAGCCACTTCTGCTTTGTTCCCATGATGGCTGATCTTGGTTGTCAACCTCACACACCTAGGAGACAGACCCTTGACTGAGGATGATCCTCCATGGGACTGGCTTGTGGGCATGTTTGCAGGGCATTTTGTTGATTGCTAACTGATGTTGGAGGGTCCAGTCCACCGCAGGAGGTACCAGTGCACAGGTAGGTCTGAGTTATATAAGAAAAGGAGCTGGAAGCCAGCCTGGAAGCAGGCCAGCAAGCAGCACTCCTCCGTGGTCTAAACTTCAGTTTCTGTCTGCAGGATCCTGTTTGAGCTCTGCCCTGACTTCCCTCAGTGATGAGCTGTGACCCGGAATAAGCCTAAGCCAAACAAACCCATTCCTCTTCAATTTGCTTATCACAGCAGCAGAAGAATAACTAGAGAATTTTCCAATGCATCTTTTTCCCACAAAGCCTATCAAAGCGCATCAAACTTAATTATGGAAATTTTATCTTTCTTTCTCAACAAACTTTCAATACAAGGGATGTATCTCATTCATTTTGGCCTCAGAAAGCAGAACAACCCTGATCCACAGGGAGTGCTCAATTATTAGCCCCAAAAGTCAAACACCAGTCAAAATGAGACTCTGGTCTATAGGTCAGAGAGCATATCCATCATAGGTAAGGTGACCGTATGTTCCAGCTAGCTTATAATAGTCCCCAGGTATATCAGTTGTCCTGATATTCTACTTAATTCTTACGAGTATCCCCATTTAAGGGCTAAATTATATGGTTGCCTTAGTTATAAGGCTTGGGTCTGTGAAGTCTTTTATGAAAAAATTTCTTAAAGAAGATGATCTGCCGATGGTAAACAGATTACAAATAGATCTGCCCGGAAGTACAGAAAAGGCCGGATGACCTTTCATCTTCCCCAGCCACGAGCGTCCAGAGTCTATGATTTCTGCAAGTATTTTTAAGAGAATTTTTTTAAAAATCAGCCATTTTAACTTCCTCAGCCTGGGAACCGGAGGCACTGGAGACAGTTTTCTCTTCAAGCTGATAAATGAGAAATAAAAGAACCAGGCACAAACTGGAGCTTGCCTAGTAAAGACAGAAGGAGCAGTGAGTCAGGCCCATAAGAGTTAAAGAAAATAGTGGTTGATTGCCTGACGCCAGAGCAGGAGTGAACACACAGAATACACTGCCTCCCAGAGGCTGGTGACGGGAAGAGGTTTTTTTTAAAACCTGTCAATGAAAAGAAAAACAAAGGCCCAACATGTGGACAGCTAACCGGCAGTCTGCAGAAACATTTATCAACAAAATGAGGCAAAGCCAGGAAACATTTGTGACAATCCTAAATGTTTATCAGGTTAAACATAGGGGGTTATAAAGTGAAATGTGGCATTGATTACTTCAGAAGGTCACTCTCCTTCATTCATGGAGGGCAAGTTAACAATCTCTCTCTCTACTCAAAATTTAGACAGCTTGCTTCCTCTATCATAAAGCAAAGACAACAAAGTAGAAAAAAGCCTTTCATCTCAAATCTCTTTTCCCTCACCTCTGCAAATCTCTTTTCCCTCACCTCTGCTTCCCAGTTAAGGAGGAGTCTGGATGACTGAATCCACAGCCCCCTCCCTCTCCACACAGAAACAGCATTTTCTGGCCTCCACCTTGTGTGTCCATTGGCAGCCTGGCATACTTTCATCCTGGGCCCACTGTGTTTGAAGGTACAGTAGCCAAGGCTTTACCTTCTGCTGTGGAATAATCCTTCTGTAAACTGTGGGAATAGATGTTGCTATGATTGGTTTAATAAACAAGCTGACTGGACAATAGTTGAACAGAATAAAGTTAGAGAATGCTGGGAAGGAGAAGGATGGAGTGAGAGGAGTCGCCAGTCAGAAGGAGAATGAGTCAGACACAGAAAACGAGATAGAGGTAAAAGCTATGAGCCTTGGGGCAGCACACAGATGAATAGAAATGGCTTAAGTTGTAAGAGCTAGTTAGTAATAAGCCTGAGCTATTGGCCAACATTTATAAGTAATCTCGTCTCCATGTTGGTTATTTGGGAGCAGGTGTTTGGGACAGAAAAATTCAGCCTACAGCCTTCCTTTCCCTGCTTTGCAGAAGAACAGGAGAGTTTGTTCATCACTCGCTAATCTCATACTATTATCTTTAGAGTGTCCATGACTTTATAATTCCTGCTTTTCTTTCCTTCTTCCCACCCACTCCATTTGTTGGTCTCTTCCTACAATGGCATTTATTCAATGTGATGCCCGAGAAGTCCAAACTCCTCATACTCTCGTCATTCTTCCCAGATGATGCGCAGCCATTATTCCTGTGGCTTTGGTTGCTACCCAGAAGCTGATGATCCAGATAATAAAACATAATCACAGCATACAGAGGGGAATCCCACATAAATGTTTTTCTATTATACCTCTCCCATCTGAGTTCACAATAAAAAAAAAATCTGTTGTACTTGGTTTTGTAATAAACACAGCTAACTTCACTAACCCAAAGATAACAATAAAACCATCCATAAATGTCATAGATATGGCCAACCTGATGAAGCTAAAGGTCAACAATGGAACCCAGCATCTTCACTTGAAGACATCATAGACATGGCCATCCTGATGAACAATGGAACCCCTTTGCTGCACCTGAGATGTTATAGACATGGCCAACCTACCAACCCAAAGATGAATAATGGAACCCCTCTGCTACACTTGAAGATGTCATAGACATGGCCAACCTACCAACCCAAAGATGAATAATGGAACCCCTCTGCTGTACCTGAGATGTCATAGATATGGCCAACCTACCAATCTAAAGATAAACCATGAAGCAGCCAGCTCCCCCTGACTATCCCAGGTTCTTTATTCTTTCCTCAACTTCACCGCCAAATCTGATCATCATGCTCCATGATTCTGTTTCGATTCAGCTCTTTCATAGTCTAATAAATGCTACATATGACTGAGGTGCATATTTTGATGTTTGGATAGCTATACATCATGAAGCAATTGTCACAATCAAGCCACTTCTCATATCTACCACTCACATAGCTTTACCTTTGTGTGTATGGTAGAAGCCGTGTTTGTTTGCAGAAAATTTCCAAGTACGTGATTTTATTAACCATAGTTGTCATTCTACATATTTGTTTTCTAGAACTTATTCCTCTTTAATTGAAGCTGTATGACCTGGATGGCCTGGAATATACTATGTAGACCAGGTTACCCTCAAACTCACAGAGATCTACCTCCTGCTCTAATTGATAGGATTAATTATGTATACCAACATGTCCAGCTCTAGGTGAGTTCTAATAAGATCTGATTTATACCATGGTGGTGTCTCACTTCTCTGAGGATATAGACCAGACTTCTGAAGCTGCCTTTCAAGACCCTTTTATCCTGACCCCTGACTGACTCTCTAGGCCAGCTCTCTTTACCTTCCAAAGGCTCTCATCAATTCATTTCAGATCCTTAAAGTTGCTGGTCTCCCTGGCAGGAACTTATCATGCAAATAAGGAGGCAGTGAGAGCTCCAGGCAGAAGAATCCACTTCATGTCGTGGAGTGAAAATACATTAACAAGAGTAACGGGATACATCTGGGTTACTACAAGTAGTTGTGGGCCACTGGACTGAAGGAAGATGGGGCACTGGGTTTCCAAGACGTAAGGGAGGAAGGCAGGAGCAAGACTCTGCCTGGAGTCTCTTAACTCTGGCTGCTCTGCTCATTACAGTCAACTGGGGAAAAATTTTTAAAATTATGCAAAGTTCTACCCCCATAGACAGGTGTGTATGTATTTGTGTGTGTGTGTGTGTGTATGTATTTGTGTGTGATGATTCTGCAGCTGGTGCACAAGTGCTATAGGTACATGTATATGTATGTGTACATGGTACATGCATGCATGTAGTTGTTCACTAGGGCCGCATTTTACAGTTTCCATGGTATTAATATTTCTACCATGGTCAGCTTCAAGCTACAATGATCTGTCACTGAGGGAGAGTCAGGAGGGATAAGCAATAGTAGCAGACTATAATATTCTCACTTTACAGATCCAAACCAATGTAAATAACCTTAAGAGCACAGTCAATATGACTTCTGAACATTATCACCCTTATAAAATACCATTTATTAAACTATACATTTATATGATTTATATATATATATGTTTTTGTGTAAAATTTTGTTAGATGTCTTTACATTTTTTAAAAAATTTATTTTATTGAGCTATACATTTTTCTCTGCTCCCTTCCCTCCCTCTTCCCTCCCCTTCAACTCTCTCCCATGGTCCCCATGCTCCCCATTTACTCAGGAGATTTTGTCTTTTTCTACTTCCCATGTAGATTAGATCCATGTATGTCTCTCTTACGGTTCTCAGAGATTGTGATTTGTGGGCTGGTTTTCTTTGCTTTATGTTTAACAACGACTTATGAGTGAATACATGTGATAATTGTCTTTCTGGGTCTGGGTTACCTCACTCAAAATGATGTTTTATAGCTCCATTCATTTGCCTGCAAATTTCATGATGTCATTATTTTTCTCTCCTGTGTAGTACTCCACTGTGTAAATGTACCACATTTTCCTTGTCCATTCTTCGTTTGAGGGACATTTAGATGTTTTCAGGTTCTGGCTATGACAAACAATGCTGCTATGAACATAGTTGAGCACATATCTTTGTGGTACAATTGATCATTCTTTGGGTATATACCCAAAAGTGGTATTGCTGGGTCTTGAGGAGGGTTGTTTCCTAATTTTCTGAAAAATTGCATACTGATATCCAAAGGGGCTGTACTAGCTTACATTACCACATAAGTTGTCATCAGTGTTTTTGATCTTGGCCATTCTTACAGGTGTAAGATGGAATCTCAGAGTTGTTTTGATTTGCATTTCTCTGAAGAAATGTCTTTACATGTTACTATCCAGACTCCTACTGTAGTTGCTAGGGAGACTGTGTTATGCTAAAGGGACTGCCTGAGGCATGGCAGGCAGCGTTGAATTCTGTTCTGAAACAGGAGTGGGGGTTTATCTTCGGTTCCCATGATGTTCACGTGGTACAGCAAGGGATTCTTAAGGCCAATCTTACTGAGTGGGTCCCAGGCCACACTTTGTCTGAGCAGGACATTGTATAAGCCGCATTAGTATAGTAGCGAACAGCGAACCTACTATGGGTCACCAGACCATCTACATGGATTTAGCCATCAGTCCTTAGAGTTCCCCAGATACAACAGCCTTAGTCCTTGGCTGAACTCTCCCAGGCACACCACAGCACACCATAGCAATGCCTTTGCACAGAGGCCAGCCTAGTCACAGAGACCACTTGTGGTCACCCTCAAGCTCTACTTTGTCCTCAGAGAACACAAGACTTTCTGAACTACCTCAATCAATTCCCAGATCCACCAAGACCATTCTGTACCCTAGTGCTTAAGACTGATTTCTATCCCTGTCATTGTGCCTCAAGATTTCACCTCCAGAGTAGCCATCTTCAGCTAGCCCTGTGTGAGCAACTCATCCAGTCAGCTTCAGAGATGCCATTAGCAACCAATTTCCTCTTCCTGAAAATCTGCATCCACCATCGCGCCACTGTACACTGCCAAGAGGAAAGCTATATAATTTAATTTTAACAATGGCTGCATTTAACAACCCATTTGCATGAGTCCTGAAACTTTAATCATTGGCTGTCGCAGGCCATTCAGGGATAGCTCCGCTGTGTATATTACACACCGCGAGTTCAAAGCAGTTGCAATGATGTGGAGTCAACAGGGGTCAGGCATGGGCATTGGTAGTTTCTAAAGGAGCCCCAAGTGACTGAAATGTGCTTCTCAGGCCAGCACCACTGATGTGTAAGCCCCATTAAGTAGTTGGACAGAACCAGAAGGAGCAGTGAAGTTGCCGACATACTGAAGGCTTAAACAGTAGCAAGAGCCTCCAGGATGTGCTTTACAGAGAGACCCCCTTGATTCTCTGACATTTGCATTGGCTGAGGGGGCAGGGAGGCTAGTCCTGGCAGCAGCTATGCAGGTAAAGGAGGTCCAGAGAGAGTGGAGAAGGGAGGGGACGACAGACTGACTGTTGAACAAGAACAGGCTGCAGGCGCTGATTTCTCTGTTGGTGACCACTGAGAAGATCGAGGAAGGTGGTTTCTGAAGGCCCCATTTTCCAAAAGCTCTTCTGAACCAAATCATGAGGTTTGCTAAGAAGGGGAGGCAGGAAATAGGATGGGGCGCTCGAGGACAGCAATGCTTTGTCCTCGCCTCCTATGGGCAGCCAGCCTGGAGTCTGAACAGGCTCTACTTCATAGAGTGAGGCAGGTCAGCAGAACCCTGGATCCTCTTCCAGCCTCGAGTCTCATTCTCTCCTGCTGGGTCTTGCCGGTGCTTTTTTCTCCCCTCCTGTTTCCTCTTCCTTAACTTCCTCTGTGACTCACGTCACACCCTGCTGCAGGTGGGGAGGCTCCCTTGCCCTAGGAATCTACACTGCATCTGTGTGCGTTTCCAGACAACGGAAGCAACTTCTCACTGAAGATGAAGCTGTTTCCCCATCTTTCTTTGCACAGGGAGCTGTCTCCCAGACTCTAAAACTGAACATTTTCAGCCCCTTCCCAAATGGGACAAAGTAGGTCCCATTAGAGTGTCATGGGACATGGACATACCTTGTGGGGAATCATTCTTGCAATAAATTCCCCTAATTGAATAAGGCTAGGAATGGATTCTGATTGAATCCGGAGATCCCAAGGATGTTGCTATCATATGGTGCTGTCTGTCCTTCGGTGGCTCCTGTTGGTGGATGATAGTCCATCCTGCTTACCCCTCCTCTGGGCTTCTCTTACCTTTCCCTCTGCCCGGGGCAGGAAAACTGTACAGCTGAGCACCATGAAAAACAAAACAAAACCCAACTATGCTTGGTTCAGCAGCACATAGACTAAAACTGGAACAAGACTCAGATACGCACATGGCCCTGGGTAAGGACAGCACACACACTTGTGCAGTAGCCTATATTCTTAGTATCTCATACTTAGAAAAATGCTGCAGGAGCCTGAAGGTCATTTTGAAGAGCCATCTTAAGTACTGAGCAAAATACAGAAGGCGCTGAGAAAAAGCAACAGATGGTTCAAGAACACAATAACTTGAGACTGAGCTCGGAGGTATTTGCAATGATGCATTGCATAAAATAAAGGAGATTACTGCCATTACTGCCCGAGGTTTCTGTTGGTGATGAGGAGAAAGGAACTGTACAGCAAAGAGGATATGCAACCCATCCTATCGGGCTGGGCATGACCCTTCAGTGTTGCGACGTCTGACTCTGAACTCCCCGGAGATGATGCGTGCTCTCTTGTAAGGCAGATTTTTGATGTAGCCATTGCTGAGCTTGCTACATCAAGTAGAGTCATACAGAGACAGCATGGGAGGAAGACGGTTACTGACAGGTAGCCTGACTGGAGGCACTGGACACCCACAGAAGTGAAGTGGAAGAAGGGAAATAGGAACTTGTTAACCAGTTTTCCGACTTTTGTCTGGTTCATTCTAAAATTTACAGCACAATGCCATTTGAGCTGTCCCACAGATAGTTTTGGCTTACAATTTATAACAATTATTTTTATGAGTTGTGAGATTCTATTACTTCTATTTAAATTTCTATGTTTCTCATTAGGTTTTCATGTTAAACATTAGGGGAATAGAGACAGCTAACATTTAGGGAGTTAATATTTCCAACTTGAAATGCCCAGTCTGGGTATGTGGAATTTTTATGTAAGTTATAAATATATTTTGCAGAACAATTTTTTTTTTCTTGAGATAGGGTCTTACCATGTGGTTCTGGCTGATCCAAAATTGACTTTGTAAATTATATTGACCTAGAACTCACAGAGATCTGCCTGTCTGTGTCTCCCAAATGCTTGGATTAAAGAAGTGTGCCTCTTTGCAGCTGGCGTAATACTTTTGACATACACAAGGGGTTATATTTTTGTTTGATCTAATAGGGAATAAAAGGACCGACTGATTCCAGCCACAGGTATAGTTACTGCAGATATTTTAATGTCTGGAGCACTTCAGGGTTGTGGGACAAATACCCCACTAATACACGTTAGACTCTTGCATTTCTGTGAACAGTCCATCTCAGGGTACACACCTTTGTCCACAGCTGCAGAAGTGATCCTTCAGGAAATGCTGTGACCCTGGCAGTGGGGTCAGCATCTGTCCCTGGTGCATGAACTGGTTTCTTAGAGCCCATTCCATGTGGTGGGACGCCTCACTCAGCCTTGATGTGGCAGGGAGGGGCCTGGTCCTGCCTCAACTGAATGTGCCAGGTTTTTTTTTTTGACTCCCTTTGGGAGGCCTTACCCTTTCTGAGGAGTAGGGTATGAGTTGGGGGAGAGAGGGAAGGGGAATGGAGGAGGACTGTAGTTGGTATGTAAAATAAATTTTAAAAAATTTAAAAAAGAAAATGCTGTGACCCAATTACTCTGGATCAAGGCAGAAACAGCTCACATTCCATTGTTTGTAAAGTTACCTGCTGTTTATTTTGCTACATGCTTTATATATATTTGAATATTTCAAACAATCTGAGAACAAACAGAAAAATAAAGATAGGGTAAGAATGAATTGCTTGATTATTTCATGTACTAAGCACAGCAGTCAAAAATAAATTAAATCCCATGTGTTTGAGTTCTTTTAGCTCTTTCTGCTTTTGTGATTTCTTTTTATACTTACCTAACATGCATGTTCTATAAAAATACATAGCAGATATGAAACAGTGGTTTCTGGACACGACATGCCCACGACACAGAGGGACTCAGAGCGGCTGTTGTTTCCCACATAAGACTCACACAAGATCAAGCCAGTCGAAATTCCAGCATGGATGGCAGGGGTGGAGGAAGGAAGCTACTGGCAGCTGATGGCTGCTGGGGGGGGGCGTCAGTTTCCTTCAGGGAGCTGACCCTTGGTAGGCTTACAGCCTCCAGTGGATGACATAAAGTCAGCACCAACCATAATCAGTGGGCTGAAAAAAGAGCGTGAAGTTCAGAGGTGAAATGGGAGGCTCATGGGGGAGGTGGAGAGGGAGGAGGGGGTTAAAATGATCAAAACGCACTGTATACACATATGAAAATTCTCCAAGAATGAATTAAAAATATATGTTAAGATACGTAAAAGTTTTTTTTAAAAAAAAGTTGCTGAATTGTTTAGTTATCAAATAATATCTTTGAACAATATGGTTTTATTTACAAAATACTATATATTTTCCTTCGACTGCCATATTTCATTAAAAATATTTCATAAGTTACAAGTGGAAAATTTTTAGTAAGGAAATAACACGAGATGATGGCTAATTTTGTTTAATGCTTTATGAAGTTTTCATGAATAATCCAAGACTAATTGTTAAGAACACATGTATTAAATTTTTGAAAGTGTAATAGATTCTTATGAATGTACTTTTCAACTACTTTCTTTACAGCTTTTCATGTAAATTAGTGTTTTGGTTTTGAAATTTCTCTAGAGGAAACTGTACATTCTTGGAAATTGATTCCTTATTCCCTTTTGGCAGCTAATGTGTTTTATCAAGTTTAAATGCAAATTGTATCGTAACAACAGGCGACACTGACATAACTGCCATCCTCAACCTTGTCATATGTCCCCCCAATACGGTGAAAGGGAAACTGAGTGGCAAAAGATGATGTTCCACTTAAAGCTTTGGTTCATAGAATTTTCAAATAGGAAACCACAACGTTCCTGGCTCACTGTAACACTGGGTGATAATCACTACTGTTTCTTGAAGAACTTCTTTCTTATTTCTATTTTTTTTTACAGGTACACAAGAATGTCTTCCTTCTCAGCCATCTGTCTTGTCCCCAACCATTCCCACTTGGTGGCAGTGCTCTTGGGAAAAGACCACGTGATCTTTCTCCAGTCAGTGTTTAGGATACCTGCTTCTTCTGCTTGCATCTCACGAACTTCCCTCATCCTCTTTCCTGCTATGCATCTCTCCATGGTTGAGACTGTGCTATCTCTCTGGAAACTTAAGCTACCCAAATGATGTCTCTGCCTGCCTTTAAAATCCTTCTCCTTGCTCTCTGAATAACTGTGGAGCTGAGTTATACCCAAAGCCCACACACTGCTGGATATTTCCCCAATACTTTACAGAAAAAACCAAACAAAAATGACATTTTAAATGTATTGGATCCCCTAACACACACACACACACACACACACACACCTTTTAGAATGTAAATTCAGGAAGCAAGAATGATGCTTTCTGCATGGTCTGTTGTGCCCATTTCTGCATGGTCTGTTGTGCCCATTTCTGCATGGTCTATTGTACTCATAAATGTGGATAATGAGGTGGGGGCACACATCAAAAGGAAAGGACAGCTGTGCATTGCAGAGGAAAACCACCTGCTTTTGTTTAAAGACAAAGGTAGTGTGGCAGACTTTTAGGGAGACATCCAATTGTACCCATTTTTGCTAAGTCCCTCATGGACTCTATACTCAGTTTCAGGATCCACAACTAATGTGGGAGCAGTGGGACCTGAAAACTCAGCACAACACTGAGAGGTGATACGGATCAGAAAGAACACAGTGGTGGTTTCAAAGAAAATGGCTGCCAAAAGGGAGTAGCACTATTAGGAGGTGTGGCCTTGTTGGAGTGGGTGTGGCCTTGCTGGAGGAAGTGTGTCACTGTGGAGGAGGGCTTTGCAGTTTCATGTGTGCTCAAGATAATGCGCAGGGTCTGCAAGATGCAAACTCTCAGGTACCTCTCCAGCACCATGTCTGCCTGTACACCACTATTTCACATCATAATGATAACGGACTGAACCTCCGAAACTGTAAGTGAGCTCCAATTAAATGGTTTCCTTTATAAGAGTTGCCATGGTCATGGTGGCTCTTCACAGCCATAGAAACCCTAACTCAGACAAATATTGGCGGAAAGGGTGGAAGCTGCACAGCTAAGCACGTTGTGAATGGAGAGGAAGGATGAAGACTGAAGAACATCTTTGAAAAGGTAACTCTCAGAGACTCGGTGTTACACGATCACCTAGACAGAAACCCGCAGAGACCGTGGACTGGGATGAAGGAAGCATGGTGGGACTGGTGTGGGATCAACGGAGGCCAAAAGCTTGCTTGGCTAGAGACATGGCCACTGTGTGAGTACTTGAGATTCTCACTTCTGAAGGATCCTTGACTCCCAAGCTCCTCGGCCCCTCTGGCAGTGGGGCTGGGAGGTGTAAGCTGTCCACTGAACAGCTCTGCTCAGTGACTAAAACAGAAAGCTAAGCCTAACCCATCCAGGCTGACTCCTCATTCTCCCCCTCCTAGACCATTCTCCAGTGGTATGTCCTTTGTGGTGGCTCTGTGAAGGTCACTGGGGTAAAGGGCATGTGACTGGTTTTCTTTCCTTCTGCTTTCCAAGTCGGGGTCTCCATTTTCCCAAGAAGTCATGGGAAGAGGCCTCTCACCTTGACTGACTCCATAGTGGAACCCTCAACTATGATCATTAACTTTATCTTCACCGACGAAGCAGTGAAATTCCCCAGCTTGCCCTGCTGCCTCCTTGGATCCCCTCCTCCATGTTCGGAACTTGACCCTTCTTTGTAAAACTGGCATGACCTACTCCAGAGTTAAAGCTGACCCCTCACTCAACTTGACAGCCAAACACCGTAGCTTAGACATTAAGACAGAAGGGCCGAGCCCTCCCACCCCCTCAAAGAGCTGCTCTACATGGCCATTCTCGTCAGCCAGGAGCTGGTCGATGACGGCAGCAGTAGCAGACAGAAGGGAAACTCCAGGCCTCTGACTCACTGTCGCCTCAAGACTCCACGCTTCAGCCCCCACTGCTCCTCTCACTGTTTGCTGCCCTTTGCATCTTCAGCATTCTCCAGAGGTCCACGTGTGTTGTAGACGTGGTCCCCAGTTTGTGGGGCAATTGAGGGGCAGTGGAACCTTGGACAGGTGGGACTTAGCGTAATTAAAGTAGGTCACTGGCAGCATGCCTTTGAAAGGAATACTGGGAATCCATCCCCTCCCATCTTGTTGTCTCCGGGCCACAGTAAGATGAACAAGCCTCTTCTACCACATGCGCCTACCAGGAGAAGCGACAGGGAGAGCCAAGTGCTCATGCTCTGAAACCAGGAGAAGCATACTTCTCAGCTGAGGGTCTCCGGTATTTATTGCATCAACAGTAAGCTCCTTCTTCCTGAGTTTCCCAAATACTGCAGAGGCCTACAGCAATAGTTCCATCTACTTGGTACTTAAGGTTACCCAGGCATGCCTAAGAGACAGAGCACCCCATTTAAAGATGAGAAAGCAAACCCCCACAACAACACACATGATGCTACAGTTGGTTAATTGCAGGGTTGCTGACTTTAGAATGCATGATTCCAGCCCTGAGATAGAATGCTCCTCTCACCTGCAGCTAAGTGGGTTCCTATTATGATCACCCTGCCCTTTCTTACAGAACTCAAGTTGCTGAAAGAGACCCCAACAAACAAGACGATCTGAGGAGTTCTACTCGAAGTCAGCATGTCCCATGCTGGTTCAACTACCCATCCACACTTATGGGTTTTTTCCTTATTTGATTATCTGGTAAAGGGGTACTCAGGGCAAAACAACTCCAGAATCTGACAAATTAACTCTTCCCTCTTAGGGTATTTGACTTGTCTAAACTCTTAGCACACACAACACTGCCTCTTACATCTCTGAGTTCACATCCCTGTACCCATGTGAGCTACAAGTTCTAAGCCTTGTGTGATTCAGACACAAGCAGCACTGCAGGGGACAGGTGAGTGACTGAGAGCAAGGTGATCTTCAGCACTATGGGGACGCTGTAAATCCTTTTCAGAAGAATGTTATAATGCAATCAAGGAATGCAAATAAAACCAACTCACACAGAATAAAGGATTGTAATAAAAACAAACAACACTGAACTATATTTATCAAAATATGTATGAACTAAGAATTCACATACTTCTTTCTTAAGGAAGTCAACACTAAAATTGAATGGATTCTTAACATTTCAAAGTAGAAATGTATTTTTGAGACATCTGCACCCAACTTAATGTGATTTCAAAACAGTCACGGTTTCTAGCAGTGGACAAAGTCATGGAAAATGCTAATGCTGCAGCTTGTTGCCTCCACTCCTAAAGGCAACACACAAGGAATACCAGTTAGGAGTCTGAAAGTAAAGATCTAGCCATTCTCCATCTAGTTCAGGGACACTCTGGAATTCCACCTAGAGACCTCCTGGACCACAATAAAGAACTGGTGACCTCAGTGAGGATGTGTTCAGAGCAGAGAGAGTCTCTGTAACTGGACGGAGGCATTACCAACTTGGAAGCAGTGAGTAGTCCCTGGGAATTAATCTCTCCAATCAGTCTCCCTGATTCTTTTGGAAGTCTTCAAAGATAATTGTTTGGATTTTCTGACAGCATCCTCCCAAGTACTCATGGTGAGCATCTCCAACATTCCTAACAGTTAATCCATTTATTACTAATTTATTAGTAAAACTGCCAGTGAGAAATGCTGTCCACTGCTCTGTGAATCCCTCTCTAGGAAGGCAAGCTATATGATGCATATCCTAGGGATAGCTTGGACCCCTAGGTAGCAAGCTGTAGGATTTATATCCTAAGGATAGCTTGGACCCCTAGGTAGCAAGCTGTAGGATGTATATCCTAAGGATAGCTTGGACCCCTAGGTAGCAAGCTGTAAGATGCATATCCTAAGGATAGCTTGGACCCCTAGGTAGCAAGCTGTAGGATGTATATTCTAGGGATTGCTTGAACCTCTAGGTAGCAAGCTGTAGGATGCATATCCTAGGCATAGCTTGGACTCCAAGGTAGCAAGCTTGGGAGACCATCTCAGTTCGCTGCCACAAACCATGAGGCCCAACAATAAAAGTACTCCCCCAAATTGGCAGATGTCACACAGTGAACAACCTGGGAAGGTTCTCAGAGCTGGGGCTCCTGAGGTAGGAAAGCTGCAGCGAGCCTGTCAGGAACACTGACAGAGTCTTGCAGGTCAATTATTTAAAGCAGTAGTTTATAGGGTGTTTCTAACCCAAGGCTCCTTCTCCTGAATCCATAAACCCTTTGTTGAGTGTGACTCAGCTGATAAAATGCATCAGGTTTGATGGCTCTAATGTCATCCACTGACAGACCATGCTGAGTCCACAGGGACCGTCTCATTCCATCCTTAACCGTGAGTTCAAAGACCCCTCCAAAAATCAGCACTTAGCAAAGGACATCTGACCCCTGAGAAAGCAGCCAGGGGCATATCCCATATGCATGCAATTTCAGGACGTTCAAGGACCACTGAAGCATGTCTAGGTCAAAACTGTTTTGATGTCATTCCCTCCCCACCTTTTTTTATTCATACATAATAAGGCAGGGACCAAGGAAGTAGGGAACCTCCTCCTATCACAAGTGGCTAAGCTGAACACTGCTGTTCGCAGCAGTCCATGAAGGCAAATGCTAAGGACTTGAACCTGATAAGAGGCCAGGCCACCAGAAATCGTTTCTCTTAGTCCCCATACCTTAGCTACTATCCCTGCATGACATGGTGCCAACAGAAAGCCTTGGGTCTGATCCAGAAGAAGGCTGCACCTGCCGCACGTTCTCTGCAGGCCATGCCTCGGTCTCGGAACATCATCCATCTCTCCTGCTGTAATGAGGACAGTCCTTTACCCCAAGTGGGGCTCCCAAAGAGGCTGGCCCTGTTATTTAAGGCTTTGTCTCTCTACAAATAATAAATGCAGAGAGCACAGGCCTGGGAAAGTTAATTAGTATTATTATGTCTGTAATTCTAATGTCGCTCACTGGCAGAGCTCTTTCGTGCCAGCTTTCAGCCCAGAACACACTTTTGGGATATGTTGTACTGGGATAAGCCCTGCTGAAGCTGAGCTTTTCTTGTGTCTAGAATGGGCAGTGCCTCTGCTTGGGGTTGAGGAGTCTAGAGGATGAAGCTGTTGGGAGAGTGTCTCAGTGTGGAACCACCCCCACCCCTGCACAGTGTCTCAGGCCCCAGCAAAAGGAGTCAACGCACCAGGAATGCAAGCATTACAGCCTTCTTATTAGAAAAGGATCACACGGTGGATACGGCCTCAAGCGGCTTGTGTATTCATTCTTCGGGGGAGGAAAGGGGCTTGAGGAAACATCTAGAATCTCATCAATCTATTAAGAGCCCAGCTTCTAAGAGAAAGCAGAATGCTCTGAAAGAGGTGAAACTCTGCTAAGCATCAGATAGAGAAGAGTGACGCTCAACATTGAGATACATCCAAACACACGGATGAAATGCTTGAGCTCCTTCTCGTTATCATTCCCTCCTCTAGAGGCTGTGTTCAGATCAGACCACGGTCTAGAGGCAGGAGGGGGTAGTGCAGCTGGTAGCATGCATGCTGACGTACATACCATGCATGAGGCCAGGGTTTGATCCCCAGCACCATATAATCCAGAATGGTGGCAGGAGAATCAGGCAAGGCCAGCTTGGGATACATTATTCCCCGTCTCACAACAACAAAACTAAACACCATTGTCTAGATAGTGCTTTTCAGTTGCCCAAATCACAATCATTCTCCCTAAAAAGAAACAGGCCGCTTTATATGTTAAAGCAGCAAAAACAAGTCCAGAAAGGACACCAGAGTGGCAAAGTCTGTTGAGCCTGAGGCAGATTTGAACCACACACATACCACCCAACACGGTTAATCCAGGGACAGCATCTCTCTTCAACAGCTCACGCTCAACTAACAAGACTTCTGACACAGAAGTACCCCTAGGGGACACCCAAGCACTGGGCTGTACTGGATACATGTTAAAACTGATTTGATCATTCTAAGGATGGCAGTGGGATTCAGGGGACCCAAACGAAGAACAACATTCTGACACTGTGTTCAACTCTCTGTAACAGGCAAGATTAGCTCAATGCCACTTCCCAGTGCCTCTGCCATGTATGTGCCAATGTGAGCTTAAACAAGTTACTTCTACCTCTTGGCATCACATCTTCTTACCCATGGAATGGGAACTTGACGGGACCACTTCTCAGGCTTGGAAAGTCTTACAGCTTATGGGAAAGGCAAAACAAAAGAATAAAAACAAAAAAAGAAAGAAAGGGAAAGAAATAGAAAGAGAAGAGCCTTTTGGATCTGTCTCTGGCTACCTATCCCCTTTACACTTTTAACAACACACATTCCCTTCTTCGCCCCAAGCCCCGGTGAGTGCAATGCTCAAGGTTAAAAACCCTTTCCACTTATGCTAAAGCGTGAAAGAGAAAACCGAGGAAGGGATGCAAATGGTTACTTACAATTCCTCTAAAGGCTGCGGGAGCTAAATAAAGGGTTCGTGACTATTAGTCCGGGACAGCCTATCATCACTGTTGCATGGACAAATTGTATTGCACGTCAGATGCACAGAAAACGCACGATAATTTATCAGTCAGGACCCAGAAAATTGTACAGTACGTGAGCTCTGCAGCCCCACGCATCCCTGCCATGCCGTCCTCCCTGCTCTGTTAAAGGGACACTGCCAAGAAAGTCCCCCATTTAGGCCTTGGTTTAAAAAAAGCACTTTACTAAAACACAAAATGAATAGAAATATTTCCATGACATTTATCAGGAAACAACAGCAAGAAGAAAACAGTGTTTTTCTCTCTTGTTCTCCTTTCCTCCTGTGGTTTTTACCATTCTCTAGGTAGTTTCTTAAACACAGTTACAGAAAAGAAAATTAAACTCATGTTGTAAACATGGACTTGGCCAGGAAGACAGATGAGACAGACCATCCATGGGGCCTGTTTAAGGAAAAAAAAAAAAAAAACAGAAAAGGGGATAAAAGAAAAGGAAATGAAGGAAGTAAAAAGAAGGACAGAGCCACAAGAGAAATCAAGCCGAGCGAGCACACAGTGGCCAGCGACAGGGTCATACTTAGTCGGTGTCCAGTGTAGAAGGCATTCCTCCCAGTGGAGAGACATATTTTATCATGACGGTATTTGGAACTTGTAGGACACAATGACAAATTTTTAAAAGGACCCAAATTTTGTCAGTTTTATTATGACTTTTAAATTCCCCATAGACAACAAGTCCCTAGAGACCATAGAGGGTGGATGGCTCCCATCAACCTGCCCTTGGAAGGCCCTTGAACTCATTAGTTGGCCTAAATGTGTTAGGCTGGACCACTGCAGGGATCTGACATCCTCAGGATGGATTTATGAGAGGAATCCTCCAGCCCTGGGATATTCTGATGGAAAAGAGAGAATTTAGGGACTGCAGACTAAAGAGACAGAGAGAGGCATCCCAACAGAAGGGCCTGTCGTCTGGGACACACAGACAACCCCTTGGAAGCTGGTCTTGTTTTTCCAACTTCTGCTCCTAGGACTGTCTTGACCTTGGAAGCTTGCTCCTAAGACCTTGTGCTCCACCTTCAGCAGGGTCTCGCTGTATTGTGTCTAGTGTCCGTCAGCATTAAAGCTGGATGGTACGGAAGCCTGAAGGAGTGCAACAGTATCCATGATCTACTAAAGTGTGTGTGTGTGTGCGTGTGTGTGTTGGGGAGTGTATGACAGCACTGCAAAGCCATGAGCCTAGCCCAAATCCCCATCTCCCCTCCACTGGGACCACCGAAATCTACACTATACTACTCAGCTATTTTACTTCCTTCCCCGGATTCCTCAGAACTACTTCTCATCCTGTCTTCCCGTGTAAGAGATAGTGACACTCCCATGTGACACAGGGAGACCCTGTACCTTACTCCGAGGATGGCACACAGAACCAGAAAGAACTCTGGAAGCCACGGGTAATTTTACATCTTTGTCCGTGCTACTGGTAGGACTTGGGGACAGCCACAAAATGTCTGTGAGCTTCATTTCACTCAGGGCCACCATGCCACGCTTCCAAGTGAGCAGTGTCAGTCACATGGACAAAGATACACCTTTGTGCAGAGGGTCCATACTGCAGTGAAGGAAGCAGGTGCTTTTCGGAATTTCCTTGCTGTCACCCCATAACAAAAATGACAGTCTAAAGGACACCAATGGTGAGTAAACTAAACGCTGAATCTCTCCTTGTGAGGGCCCTCCTGCACACCTGTGGCCTGTGAGTCACAGAAGCAACACACGTGAAGTCTAATGAAATGCAGATAGCAATACTGTCCAGAAGCCCAGTTTGGCTTCTGAGCTTGGTCAGTCTGGTGCCCTGTGTCAGTAGTCTGGATGCGCACTCCCAGACCTCCAGAAAAAACAAAAATGGAACTGAGAAGCAGAAGGCACCCCTGAGAGGAAGGGCACTGAGCCCTCACTCAGGAAGGTTTGCTTCTGTGGAACCTTAGCCTACTGGAGCTGAAATGCTAACTATGGGTTTCTAGGCCAGCCCCTTTAATTCCTCCTTTTGTTGGCTGGATCTCAGCCCTCCCTTCTCCTCCAGGCCCCTCCCCAAAGATCTCACCAGCTGGGGAGTTGCCCCACCCCTAATTATTAGCCCAGGGCTGCCAAGATGCAGCTCCACCCCCGCAGAGGATGGCAGCAGAGCACAGACTGTGACAATGGCAGCAGCAGGTGGCCCTTCAGAAAAGGCCAGATCCTCTCTCTGTGATTACTGTTACCCATCTGGAGGCCAGCAAGCCTGGGCAACTCGGCTCTTAGGGCTACTGTCCTCTCTCGGCGGACACAGTGGTATCTAGGCAGAAAGGTGAGATAGGAACACACTCAGCTGGCCATACTAGGGAGGGGCTGGTCAGTTCAGGACCTTGGTGTTCCGGTTAGAGCTCAGTGTCCTCAGAGCCCTCCCAAAGGGAGGAGTCAAGCCCTCCATAGCTCCCAGGGTACAGAGGACTCCTGACACAGGAAGAGTCCCCAGTCTGACCAAAGGGCTGAGCCTCCTGGCCTGTCACAAAAGGGCACAGCAACCCTTTAGGAGGAAGTGACAAGAATCTTTAGGAACAACCCAGAATTCCTTGTATATTTACTTGTCCCGTGTCCCTGAGCTGGCCACCCAGCAACTGCTCGCCTACTGTATAACCCTGTGCTGTGCGACGTGTTGGAGTTATGAAAATGGAGAGGCCTTACCCACTCTATCCGTCCCCAAGCACAGGTCTTCCGGAAGCGTCACACACGTGATTTTCTAGAGACTTTGTCACGAGCCTGACAAGGAATGCTTTCCTCACAAATGGGGCTCAGACTTACCCCAAGTCACCAGAGGGTCCCACACCTGGGGTCCAGCCTGACTTCTACTGTAGTATGCTTTCTATGGATACACGGCTAGCGCTTGCCCAAGCAACAGCCAGGGGCCAAGGAGAAGCTGTGTCTGTGAGTACAGCTTCTGCCTCCGTGTGAGCAATCGTGGCAATTCCCGCGACATTTATCAAACAGCCACTGGCAGAGAGCACGGTGCTGAGGCAGGTGGTGTAAGTGGCGCGGTGCCCTGCTTCCCTGCTTGCTCGGATTCTCCCCCTCTTCTATCTTGTTTATTTGATTCTTCTCTACCAACTTCAGTGTGGTTTAATCTATGCCCCCCCCCCCCCCCGCAGGTGATTTCATTCCTCTTGATCTGGTGGCCTGCACCAGCAGTGTCTCTCCAGGGTGGTCAGCCTGCGTCACCACCGAGCCTTGGCCAACACTGAGGCTGGGGATCTTGTTAATTGCAGCTCCATCGGACTGGTTAGGGCCTTGTCTGGGAAAATGATTGTCAATTGAGGAAATGTCTCCGTGAGATCGGGTTGCAGGCAAGTCTATGGGGACATTTTGGTAATTAGTGATTGGTTTGGGAGGTTCTAGTCCATTTGGGTACCAGCCCTGGTCAGGTGGGGCCCTGGTCAGGCTGAGAAAGTCATTGAGAGCAAGTCAGTAAGCAGCACTCCTCTGTGGTCTCTGCTTAGTTTCCGACTCCAGGTTCCTTCCCTGCTTGAGATCCTGCCTTGACTTTCCCAGTTAAACAGCATGGATCATATGACGGACTGCATGATGCATGATAAACCCCTCTTCCTCATGTTACTTCCACGTATGGTGTTTCTCATAGCAACAGAAACCAAACTAGTGACAATCTGTGAGAAAGTCTCTGTCCCAGATAGGTCTATTAAGATGTATACAGTCACCAGGCCGAAGGCTCCCTATCAGTAACAGTGGCAATAATCCTTAGGGTATAATGTACAGAAAGGAGAGGCAGTGGGGACCAAGGAAAACCACAAGTGACAATTTCACATTAACTACACACAGGGAGTCAGAAATACTTCCAGAAGGAAGCATGCAGTCATCCATGGCAAGCTGTTCAATCTGAGAGGGTTTGCAGTCTGGCCTTCCACTCTGCAGTGAGTCAGCTAAGCCTGGCCAGTTTACGACACAAGACTTGCTCATGGTTCCAAAGGAACCCAGAAAATGCACCTCTTGTACATTGTGCCAAGCTCGCATGGCTGAGGTGGGCACTGCCTGCACCTTACACGTCATAGCTCCATGGCACACTGGCATCTCTGCAGAATACAGGACATTGTCTTAGCTATGCTCTTTCCTTGGTGGCCAGTGAGCCATAGCAAAGTGTTTTCCAGTGGGAGGGGAGCAGGCAAGCGATCAGCCTGACCTTTCCCAGATCACAGACCCTCGATGAATCGGGTCTCCTCTTAGCTGTTTTCACATCTGAAGGTCAAGTCACCTACACAGCTGAAAGCTATACAGAGTGGGTAATAGAGAGACTAGGTATACCCAGCACTCAGAAGCCAGAGGCAGAAAGTTCGAGCTCTGTATTACCTGAACAACAGAGCTAACAAATGTCTATGTGATGTTAGGCACCGGTGGACAATGGAAGCTCTTTATGACTGCTGCTGGACAGGCCACAGAGAAGGTTACCAAATATGGGCTCCTGCCATAGATACTCATGGAGAGCCACTTGGGTTTCTAAAAAATCCAGAATCTAATAGTTGGGTGAGTGTAGTCAAGCGTCCATCTCTTGGATTCAGCAGGGCTGTTAGGGACAGGAGCTGGCCTATTGCCACCCAATGCTGATGTATCATTCCTGCAGCTGGGGGTATTGCCTATTCTTAGATTCTATGACTTCTAAAGGAATGGTAGTCAGACCTCTCTGAAGTGATGGAGGAGGAGGAGGAAGAGGATCTCTATGGAAGCAGGGACCTCAACATGGGTTCGCACCAGAGAGACCTGGCCATGCTGCCAAAACCTAGGACTGGGAGAAATTACCCAGTGCAAATTTCCATGCTACAGCCTAGCCCATAGGAGGCAGCATGGTATAGGCTGCGACACAATTCTAAGTGACAAAGGACCGTGGCTATAATGACATTATTCAGGCTGTTTCACCGGCACATCTGCCTAGTGACTAAAGATGAACACGTACTCCCATCACAGGAGCATCAGAAAGACCTAGGCGGTCAGGGAAGATGTCAGGAAGCCCAAGAGAGCCCCAAACTCCCCCAAAACAGAAAGGGTGAAGACGGCAACTGCCACCACAGTGAAAACTTCAGTGCAATCCAATGTGGGAGCCAGATTTTCCACCTGATGCAACTGACATTCCAGGACTCGACCATTCTAGCATACCAAAGAAGGCTGCCAGGACTTGGCAAAGAGTGGAGAAGATTGATCAGGAAAGGAAGAGAAAATAAAATACCAATTCTGTAAATAAAATTGCCCATGGAAAAAACACTAGACAAAGAAAGGGGCAAAAGCGGGCTTCAGGACCGGAGGCCCAACCTCACTAGCTGTTAGACCCTGCTCAAGGAGGAACATCGGTCCCCTAGCAGCTAAGCTCCATCTCCTGTGAAATAGAGGTTGGAGTCTGCAATCCTTCAGGACTCAACTTGTTCTTGCATGTCCCAGCTCCACGGGCACCTCTGCAGAGTGCAGACACTCTCCCTTCTGCACTGTCTCAGCTTGGTGGCCACCGAGTCACAGAACAGCACATAGATCCTTGCTTGCTGCCGCTACTCAGCTATGTTCTCTAAACGTCCAGGCCGGGGCCCAGCTGGTGAAACCACTCACTCTGAGTGCCTTACACCTCAGTGATAATCAGACATCCCCCCAGACATGCCCACAGGCCAGACCACTCTGAATAACTGTTAATCCTGCTTCCTGAGAGACTCTAGGCTATGGCAGGTTGACATTTAAGACTGACCATCACAAAGGGGCAGCACATGGCTCTCCTTTCTTTTCCTTTTTCTTTCTTTCTCTTTTTTCTTTTCTTTTCTTTTCTTTTTTTTTTTTTTTACTATGAATAGGCTCTATCTTATTACATGTTCCTTGAGAAATAACAGGGAAGCTTCACCTGTGATACCCCAACAACAAGGCTGCCTAAACAAGAACTACAAGGACCATGTGAACAGATATGGTAAAGAAGAGGGGGAAATATCATGGGGACCCACCCCAAAACAAAGAATTGTAGGCAACTAAGGACTGCTGAGAGCTGGAGAAGCAGTCTCCCTCAGGGGCGAACCCTAATCCCTGAAGCCATATACATACAAACAACACTGAGCAGACTCAGAAGGTTGTAATTACGTATTTATGCATATATATAATAGCAACTAAATAAATGTTTTTTTTTCATTTGTCACTGTCTAGTTCTGAATGGCCCCGAAACTACTGTTGACGTGGAAGCATTTGGAGATGACATCTGTGAGGGGAAATTAGGATGAGATGAGGTCACAGAGTGGGCTCCTCCTCCTTGGTGTGATTGGTGGTTCTATAAGAAGAGAGACCAGAGCTAACACACACTTGGCCTGCTTACAAGTTGGTTTATTGTCATCGTAATGAAATATGTGAGATGCACAATTTACAGATAAAAAGGGTTTACTTTGAGTCATGTGTTCCATGGTTGGTGGGCCCATTAATTTGGACCCACAAGTAGGCAGTGAACCATGATGGAAGTGCATGGACCCACAATGAGGCAGTGCACCGTGGTGGAAGTGCATGGACCCACAATGAGGCAGTGCACCGTGGTGGAAGTGCATGGACCCACAATGAGGCAGGGCACCATGGTGGAAGTGCATGGACCCACAATGAGGCAGGGCATCATGGCGGAAGAACATAGAGAAGCAAAATTGCTCCCCTCATGGTAACCAGAAAGAAGAAAGAAAAACAAAGGACTGGACTCTTCAAATCCCTTTTGGGGCACAGGTCCAGTGACCTAACTTCCTTCCGCTAGGCCCCAAGGCTCTACGTCATAAAGGTCCCATTGCCTTCCAACAGCACGGTAGGCTATGGGGCAACCCTTTAACACAGGGACCTTTAGGGAATATTCAAGATTTAAACTGTTACTGTCTTTGAAGTCCTTTGCCGTGTTATGATGAAGCTTCACCAAATACCAAGCGAAGCCTAACTTCTCGAGCTAAACAACCCTCTAGTTTCTATAAATTACCCAGTATTCACTTATAAAACAGAACACAATCACAAATAGGAAGGCCAAGAGGGAAGGAGACAGGTGGGGACACTTGACAAATGTGAATCCCACTACTTCCCTTCCCTTCTACACACTGCCAGGGATTCCATGCTGGTTACTCAGGACTCCTATCTTCTTGAGGCAGGTAAGCGCTACAGACGTGCTTTCTGGCCCCATCTTCCTCCCGCTGCCCCCCGTGAAAGGTTGAACCCTGAATTTACCCGCTGCCTGGGAAGTTCTTTCTACAACTCTGGCAGCTCCCCTCCTAAGCTCTAACAAGTCATTAAGTCCCCATTCCTGATCTTTCCCTCTCCTGGCTTATTGGCTGTTTACTCCCCTGACTAGAACACAGGCACAGGAGAGAAGTCCTGTCCTGTGCTCTTTCATGCTGAGGGTCTGCACGTGGAGATGCTCAGGGAACACCCGTGGCATGAGGAGAGCTGTGAGGACGGTGAATAGGAAATTAACCACGCCTGCTTCCCACAAGGGACACTATAAGGCACTGAACAGCCACAAAAGTGGGATCTTCCTTCACCAAAGGTCTATAGAGACCAACCAGATTCCTTCCTGTCATGATGGATTCAGGTTGCTGTCCTTTGTTTGACCAAAAACCCAGGTCACAAACGGATCCTAAAGCCATAGGTCAGCTCTGCGCATAACGTGCAAATGGATGGAGACCCTCTGTTTGTTTGATCAGCGAGTGGAAAAGCTTCTGCAAACTAGGAAAGACTGATCTTTCCTAGGGTTGATCCCACCCCTGGCATTAATACTGCTAAGGAATCTCCAGAATGAAGTTGCATGAAGAAGCGCTGGCCCTCTCCACCCTGATCAGAGAGCTAGTCCCCTCACGGGACCCTGGGGCTCTGTAACTGATTGGACTTCCCAGCAACAGGCTAGACCTGTGGGCAGATCTACATGATTAGATGGCATGCCAGTGTCTTGGAATGGGGAGGGATAACTCAAAATGACACCAAAGTCATGCTTTGGTTGATTCTTGTGGTTTATAAATACACACACACACACACATACACACAAAACAAAGTGTGGAGTGTGTGTGCCTTTACTCTTATTATTACTCTGATTGTGTGACGTGGGAGGGTGCAGGCAGGAAGGGGTGCACGGGTTGTAGGCAAACCGATCACTTTTCAGTACATCCTGTGCCGTCAGTCCCAACCTATGCGGGATCACATAAGCTCCTGCCTGAGCTCTGCCAATGGTCTGAGGTGCATCAAGTCAACTTGATGTTGCTATGAGAACCAAATTCCTCCCCAGCACCATAGCAACAGACTCCAAAGTGTGTTAAGCACACAGTCTGCTCACACTTTACACCATAAGCTGGGAAAGAGAGCAGCAGGAGTTGTGGGGGTGTGCACATGGATATTTTCCTAAACCAATTAGCTGAAAACTCAAATACATCAGGCTCAGTTTGAATGGGGACGATCATAGGGGCCACACGTCGTCATTAAAATTCCTCAGAGTCACTGAGAATCCTTCTCTCACTACCAAACTTTGGGGGCCTATTTGTGGCTTCCTACAGCCTATCTAGATCTGCTGTAGTCAGAAGAAGCACTTTACTGAGAAAGCTTTCCTCTCCAGGCCACGGAGAGCAGTCAGCACGACACAGGCAGCCATCTAACGCTCTAGACCAAGACTCTAGTCCTTGGTGCACTTCTTGGGGACAACACACTTCCCCACCATCTAAGAGCAGTTCAAAGACCAGCAAATGGTGGTGCCTGTACCTATCCTAACGATCAGTGCCTACAGGTTTGGCCTGGTGGTGGGACTGCCCCAGGGTCAGGGCAGGAAAGTGGCTCTGGGAAGAATGGCCTGCCAAACAGCCCACGTACTGCAATAATGTTTTCCAGGAGACAGAGCTAAGAAAGGAAGTGATTCTTCAGCGTGTGTCCCCCAGATGCCACAGTTTGTTCCCGGGCTGTCTATACCAGCAAGCATTAGTATATTTGTTGCAACTGGGTGAAGCAGTGGGCCCCAAAATGGGATTCTCAGGCAGTCACAGCATCAGAGAACTTATTTAAAATGCAAATCCAGACATCTTCCACCAGCCCTGTGACTCAGAAACTCTGGGGTAGGCCCAGCAGTCTGTGTGAACCAGCTCGGCAGGTGATCCAACTGCAAAGGCAAGTGGAGGCCCACAGGCTTAAACAATCTGTGCAAGCCCTCCACATTTCTCTCCTCCTCAACCTACTTGGCCATTAGGCCAACTGTCAGCTAGAATCACAGACTCTCACAGGTAGAAGAGGCATAAGACATCATTCCCCCAACGGTGGTGCTGGGTACCACGCACAGCCTTTTGCATGATGAATACTTGCATGGACCATATAGAGCACCTGTCCCTTTAATGCTGATCCAGGAAAACTAGTTCCCCTTTCTGCAGCCACTTACAGTTTTCTACCTTCATATATTAGCAGCCAGGGAAAATGTTGTCCCTTAACTTCTCTGTCTCTAGGTAAACACTCCTAGGTCTCTCTACAGTCCCTGATATAACAATATTTCTCGTTGGTCCTGTAGGATCCTCCCTGCCAGTGATCAAAATGAGATGAACAAGACCACTGGAATCATGGAGGAAAATATCCTAGCCATACCTGACTTACAGAGAGCATGGGGACTGTGCCTCCCACCCCCGCATGGACAATAAGAAAAGCTCTCAAGGACACCTTGCTTTGCTATGACCACATCTCCTGGCCCATGCAGCAAAACCCCTCTGGTCTTTTTAATAATGTTGTAATTAAAGTCCTCTTCTATTTATATTTTGGAGCTTGAGCATATAATTCTACATTTCTAATAATAAATTTATCTCCTAGTTCTGGTCTAGAATTTTTATTCATGTGTGCCATTAAATTTCTCCTCATACTAAATTGAAAATATGATGCTCTGTATAATTATTTTCTTTTTAAACTTTATGACTGTACTCCATATGTTTTATATTTTACTATATAAAATGAGCATTTCGACTTGTCGGTTTTTGAAACAATTCTTATTAGCTCATACAAATGATAACATTTATTGGTTGATTTAAACACCCTCTCCTGATATGAAGGTCTTTCCTTTTTGACTGTTATACATAATGCTACAGCGAACAGCTTTGTACATAAAATATAAATTTAGTTTCTTAGTCCAGATTCCTGGAAGGAAAATGACGGGCAGAAGAGCAGTAGCATTCCAAGGACCCCGTGCCTATTAGCAAGCGGCTTCCTGCCGTCTTTGTTTTTCTCTGTTCTGACCGCTGTACTTGAGACCCGGCTCCGTCAGAGTTTGCTACTTCACAACGACTTTTTAAAAAGTCAGTTTAATACATGAAAAACAGAATCGTTACCTGTTTTTTTTTTTACTAGTAGGTTGTAGAATATTATTTTAAGGTGTGTTACTTTTGTTTATGCTGTGGAACATTTGTCTAATGACCTAAAGATGTGTTGCTTTTGTTTCTGCTGCGTTTGTTTGACTCCGTGAAGCTGTGATTCTCTGCCTGGCTAATACAGAGCTGAATAGCCAATAGCAAGGCAGGAGCAAGGATAGGCCGGGCTGGCAGACAGAGAGCAGAAACAGAAGGAGAAAACTGGGAGGAAGGAGCAAGAGAAGGAGAGAACACCAGGGATCAGCCATCCGGCTACCCAGTCAGCCATGAAGTAAGAATGAAAGCAAGATATACAGAAGGAAAAAAGAAAAAGCCAAGAGGCAAAAGGTAGTGGAGATAATTCAAGAAAATCTGGCTAGAAATAAGCCAAGCTAAGGTCAGGTATTTATAAGTAATAATAAGTCTTTGTGTGTGATTTATTTGGGAGCTGGGTCCCTAAGAGGATAAAGAGTAAAAACAACAACACTAGAACGCTAACTACATACACATACATATAATGATAACCACACAGCTCACAGTTTGTGAATCTGTTTCTGCTCTTACCAAACAGCGGAGCTGTTGTTTCTCGTACTGTTCCCAGGGTCTCTGTCACAGCAGCAGCAATAACCGGGCGTTTCTCTTCCATTGCATGGAAGAGCACCTTCCTGCTTTGGACTTGCCGTTCATATTTTCCTGTGTTTTATATATTTTAGGCTTTATATTTTAGGAGTTGTATCTCTCAATGTTTCCATTTATGTCTACCTTTATGTCTAAAAAGACCCTTCTGATGCTGCCACCGGTTACGAGCCCTCCCCCAATTCTTACAGCTTTTGCATTGACAATACATTTTACACTTAGCTCGAATCCATCTGTGATTTGTTTCGGGTCAATGGACCAGGTCAGCACAAAAGGCAATTTTCTTCCTAAATACTTTTCGGCACCTTCTCCTCTCCAACCCTGGATGACCCTGCCCCTTCCTTTATTGTGACTGCTCACTAGTCATATGTGTCCCCAAGAAGACACACCTTCCTGTCACGGTGTAGCTATTCGTAGTGTACGACTGCTGCAGGGAATTTCAAGCGGGTTCTGTCAGGGAGATCATCCTTGTGGGCTGGAGCACAGCATGTGTGTTTCGCCTCTCACAGGTGACAGTCTGACTGCTGGTGCCTCCGGCTCCCACTTTTAAAATGGTGCCACACACGAGTTCCACTGGACACCTTTCTTCTTAAGGACTTTGTCGTTCATACTTAGGGTCGTTTCTCCTAGGGTTTTGTTTTCCGTCATGTTTTACTGTGCTGCCTGGTTCTTTGTGTCCATGCCACCCTGTGGAGTAAGACACTCTCTTGCTGTGGGTGCACTCCTCACTATGGTTTTTACATGTTTTCCTTGGTAAATTCTGTCTGTTTTTCTTCCATATAAACTACTAAACTATTTTTGCCGAGTACCCTTCTTTCCATATCAGAAAAATCAGAAAACAATCAAATAAGCAAACACCCTAAGCAACTAATTATATTTGTCATCTCCATGAGGTTCAGTCTTACCGGTATTCAGACTGTTCATCTATTAGTTGAATTTATCATCATGTACTCAGGTGTGTTTAAGAATATCCCATCTAATCCGGGCGGTGGTGGCACACACTTTAATCCCAGCACTTGGGAGGCAGAGGCAGGCAGATCTCTTTTTGAGTTTGAGATCAGCCTGGTCTACAGAGCAAGTTCTAGAACAGGCTCCAAAGCTACAGAGAAACCCAGTCTCAAAAAACAAACAAACAAATCCCATCTAAGCTGAACAGTGGTGGCGCATGTCTTTAATCCCAGTACTGGCGAGGTAGAAGCAGGTGTATCTCTTTGAGTTCAAGGCCAGCTTGGTCTACAGAGTTCCAAGACAGACTCCAAAGCTACACAGAGAAAGCCTGTCTCAAAAAACAAAAACAAAAAGAATATCCCATCTAAAGATGGTCTAAAGTTTTGTAATTTCTACATATGAACATCATTTTCCCTTCTATTTTCTAAATGGGCATTTTTGACAACTAAAACATTATTTTAAAATATTAATGCCATACGCAGCCACCTTTCTGAATGTTTTTGTTAACCCTAACCATTAGATATTCTAAGATTATAATAATGTTTACAAATATTGGCAATTTTGTCCCTTCCTTTCCATTCCTGCATCATTGTGCCCTCTAGACCTTTCTATGCCTTTATGTGTATGTATGCATGCATGCATGCATGTATAGGTGAACATGGGCATACTATGGCACACATGTGGAGATTAGAGGACAACTTGGCAAGTGGATCCCGGGGACTGAGCTCAGGTTGTCAATTGAGAGCTGGCCCCTTCCCCCACTAAGTCACCTCAGTGCCCCCTCTAGACCCTTTTAAATACCAGCCAGCACTGGTAAGCATACAGACCTTTGGGATCTTTATTTAAAAGGGAATACCTCGAGGGTTTCATTACTAAACTTCTGTTCTAGTTTTAAATGGATTTCTTTTTATAGAAAAAAAATTTGAGCCTAGTAAGCCCGATTAATGCTGTCTATATACATACGTGTTGGGCCATCCACTGTAGTGGCCATATTTCTAAAGAAACCTACTAAAGGCCACATTCCTTTCTCTCATCCCAACAATTTCAAGTGCCAGTAGCTCCTCAGCTAGGGTGGCCCCTCAGGAGTCCCACCTCTTACATGTTGGAAGATTTTAACTTGCTTCATGTTGTGCAGGCCTGTGAAGGCAACCATAGCTGCTGTGGACTCACAGGGTAACAGCCACGTCATGTCCACAGGACAGCATGTCACAGCACCCTTCCCACCCTCCTGCTCTTTCTGGTCCGTCCTTCTAGGTGTTTTGATTACGTGTATGATAGCAGGAATAAAACCCCTTGTGTGGAGCAGATCTCAGATCCACTCACCCCAATCCAAACCACGGTTGATGGTTACCCTCCTACAGCAGTGCCAGGATTACACCAACAGGCACATCCTGCCTGGCAGTACAGTACAGTTCAGCAACAGATAAAACCATAGACATCTTTTCTCTCGAGGAATCTTGGATAACACCTTCTAGAATTGAAATTTAGCCAGTATGGAGAGTTTCCTGGTCCGTTCAAGATTGATTTCTCTGTGTTGTGCAAGCAAGTTATAGGATATCTTTAGCAATAGGGTCTTGATTTCTAGTTATGGTGGATAACCCAAGCAATGGCAGTGACCTGTAACTGATTTGGATGCCTCTGAGGTCTTCTTAACCACTACCTCATAGGGAGGTGACCCGAGTGTGGCATTGAGACTTTCATTTAGTAACTCCTATCTTCTGCGATAAACATTATTCACCAATGCGGGGTATTTTTGTTCAAATTCCCTTTTTTTAAAGAAAAAAATAATTAGTTTTCAAATTAGTAGGATTCTCCATACATCCTTAGTTTTAGTTAATTCACCCCTACCTTTCCTTTCCCTACTCCCCATATGCACCCCTCCTGCACCTTTAGCTCCCTCTTTTCTTCTCGTCCTGCCACATGTTTTAATATCTCCTCTTTTATTCTATTTTTATATTTGGATCATAAGATCATAGGTTCCCAAGAAGTTTCTCACTGCACACTTCCCTTACTCTGCACCCCGCCTCTCTCTTAGCTGCATGAATCCTTGTCCTCCAGTGCCATTCCCTCTACTTTCTCCACATATATTCTACCATCTCCACTCCCTAACGCATCCTTCCTGCCAGTGGCTTGCTGCTTGTTCCTAGCTTCTATCTGTTAAAACAGTCCATATTAAATATGCAAAACTAAGGATCTGAAGCTAGGACCCTCATATGAGATAAAACATGTAGTGTTTGTCCTTTTGACCTTAATATATACACATATATGTATGTATGTGTGTTTACTTAATATTATACATGTATTATATATAAAATATATATTATGTATATAAAAAGGGTGAATTTATTTGATATTTTTACAGTTGTGTTGATTTTGGAAAAACTGTATTGCCTGTTTAGATATTTTTACATATGCATGTGTGGTGAGGGCACATGCATGTCTGTGCATTGATGCATGCCGTGATGCACACGTGGAAGGCAGAAATCAGGTCCTCTTTCCACTATGTGGGTCCTTGGGATCTAATTCAGGCTTAGCAATAATACTCTTAATCTTAAAATCTCTTCTGTGTATGCTGCTATGCTTTCTTGTTCATTTCCTTGTTCTCTATTACTTCTGAAGTTCCTGAAGTAATATAATTTCATAGCACCAGTTCCTTGATACATTTATCAAATCTATTCTTAAACTATTTCCTAAATAATTAATTCAATGTTAGGACTTCAAATCACTTCATTTTTTAAAGGTTGCTTTTATGTTTAAGGATATACACACGTATGTCTTTATGTGGGTATGTACTTCTGAGTACAGGCACCCAAGGAGGCTGGAAGAGTGTGCTTAACTACTGAGCCATCTTTCCAGCCCCAAATCACTTTATTTTTACTGTATCTCTTGTATAGAATATGAATGGATTTTATTTTTAACCTAATTCTTCAATTCTTGAGGGTATTTTATTTTTGAGATTTTAATATTAAATCATTTCTTCCACCCAAAACTCCCACATATCCCTCCTTGCTTGTTTTCAAATTCATAGCCTCTTTTTTCTTTAGTTGTTAATACATGCCCATGTATATGCATACTTGCATATATATTCCTAAATATGACCTACTTTGTCTATACAATATTATTGTCTGTGTGTTTTGGCGGCTGCCATTTGGTACTGGACAGCTAACTGTCATGCTGTTCTCTGAGAATGACCACTTCACCCACTCTTTGACCCTACTTATATCATAGTTAACATGCTGGGACCTTACTTTACCATTTTTTCTATGCTTACTGATATTTTTGTGCATTTACCTTGCAGTTTTGTTTCACAGAATATATCTTCTTCTATTTTGGGCTTTTGATGGCTTTTGAAACCTCATTTTTAGCCTTTGTATTTGTTAAATATATTCACAACCTAAACCTCCAATTTTACAAAGTTCAAAACAGAACTGTAACTTATGGCTTCCTGCACCACGACAAGCTAAACCTGATTTCCCCAGCATTTTGTACTTCTTTGCTATCACTAATTAATCATGTATATGCAGTCTCTATAATATATTTTAATTATTTCTCAAGACTAAATTCTGGTTGGGCAGGAGTGAACACAAAATCTGGGGTCTCACACACGCTAGGCAAGCACTCTTACCACCAAGTTATACCCCAGCCCTCTCATTTATATTCTGTAACTACAGCATGGTTATTTTATTAATAGCACTAATAGGGTTGACACAAGTTGTAACTTATTGTGTGCTTTTCATCGTCTGTGGAATGCTTACAGAAGTCATACTTTCTCGATGAGGTTCACAAAGGTTAAGTAAATCTTGTTCAATTCTAAATTCAGCAGCAGCAGAGGCAAGGTTCATTTGCAGATGTCTGTTCTCTTGCGTGGTACGGCCTAACTCTATTTATTATTGCCTTCAAGCTGACCTAATTCTCAAATACATTTCTACTTAGGCTTTGACAATTTCATACAAGTATTTTGGCCATGTGTACCCCCTCATTTCTCTCTTAACTCCCCTCCCCCCCACTCCTTCAAGAATTCTTATTTTGCCCAGTAACTCCCCAATGCTCCATGCTTTTTCTATGAAACACTGAATTTAATTTGGGCTGCTTGCTTGATCATGGCTGTGGGTTATTTATTGAATCATGGACAACTTATCAGTGTCTACATCATTGGGGGGAAATGATTCTCCCTGCCTCAGCAGCCACCAACAGCCAAAGCTCTTCAAGGAGCACTGGGGCCTCATGGGCTTCTCCCCGATCCATGCTGGAATGTTTATAGGCTCGGTTTTGTCCAGGGAACCACGGCTGCCATGAGTTTAAGAACCCATTGGCTATGATGTCCAGAAGACAGGATTTCCAAGCATTCTGCTGCTCACCACTAAAATAAGTCTCCTTAATAAAACTGGGGAATATAAACTCAAATATTTAGAGCGCAGTTTGCCAATGTGTCCACTTAGCCCAGTAACAGCAGTAGGTTCGACACTTTGGGCCTATGACCTCCCCAGCCATGGATTTGGGCTAGGTTTACAATATCAAGCATGAACCCCTCCTATGGAACAGACCTCAAACCCAATCAGAAAGCTGTTGGTTACTACCACACTGCCATGCCACTATTACACCACTGGGTGCATCTTGCCTGGCAGGTATTGTGGCATGCGGAGCCCACCCGTGGGTAAGACTGTGGGTGACTTGTCTCCCCTGGTCATCTGCACAACAGTTCCTAACATCTTGAAAGCTAGATTGCCAACAGGATACTTCTCAGTTTCAGTTTGATTCCTTTTGGTCCTGCAACCGAAACATGTAGTGTCTTCAGCAACAGGGTTTTGCCATCTAGTAACCAATAGCAATAGTAATGCCCTGCTTTGTTCTTAGAGCTTCTAGGACCACTTTGTCTGTTTTGTACTGTCTTGGGGACCTTGGTTTAGATTCCTTTCAGTCACCTGGATCATTGAGGACTAACTGACCCACTGTCTCATGGGGAAGACATAAGCAATTTGTTTTCTGAGGCCTTGTGTGAGAGCTAGCTTAGGCTGTCAACTTGACTACACCTGGAATTAACTAAAACCCAAGCAGCTGGGCACACCTGGGAGGGATCTGTCTTGATTGGATCATTTGAGGTGGGAGACCCACCCTAAACATTTGGGCTACATCTTCTGGTAGCAGCCCACATGAAGGGACATGGAAGAAGGAAGCTTTAGGCCTGCTTTGCTCACTCTCCTGCAAGTTCCTCACCCTGTTACTTATGCTCATGTTACACCTTACTTGTTTGGGATTCCAATATATACTGAAAACCGGCAGCTCTCTAAGACGTCTCTAGGAAGGACTCCAGCACCAGACTGACTCCTGAGACTGCCAGTCTCATGGACTGAGCAACCAGCAAGTCCTTGACCTTTGCATCAGAAGATAGCCATTGTTGGGCTACTCAAACCACAGTCTGTGCCTGTAAACCACTCTAATCAATCTCTCTCTCTCTCTCTCTCTCTCTCTCTCTGTCTCTGTCTCTGTCTCTCTCTCTCTCACACACACACACACACACAGAGAGAGAGAGAGAGAGAGAGAATCATTTCTGTTCCCTTAAAAAAACCCTGATTAATATGCTTTGCATATCTTTATGTGTATATTTTTGTGGCATTTCCCTATGTGAATTTTACCACACCTGTCCAGTATTAGGGGCTATCAAGAGCAGCCATGAGACGTGCAGGCCAAGAATGCGCCTCTCCCTGCGCACAACTGCTCTCTCTGAGACATCCCTTTACTTTCACTGAATTGCCATGTGGTTTCTGGTTCCAAGCCTGTGGCGTGTTTATAGTCCTTTATTTGGAAGCTCTTAGGAAGAGCATCAAGCTTGTTTGGTCTCCTGTCATGTTAAGTGGGAAGGCAGCATAGATTTTGTAAACATTTTTTTCTATTTGTGGCATTGATCATTTCTCCCAAGTTGGTGACCTCAATGAATCTCAGTAACCTTCATCTTTATAGTTCTATGAAATCTAGTGAAAAGTAGGTCTAAATCCCGTGACTGTGGACTCTGGTTATAGATTACCAACCAGATAATCAACTACAAACCCGTTTCTCCAAAGAAATACTGAAAAGCATTCTTCCTCGAATACCTTCTTAAGTCAGCATGGTCCTTGGCGTTCCTTTGATATAAGCACTAGTCATCCGTGCCAAAGATAAACTAGATAACACAGTGTTGCTAAGTCAACTGATTTCTTTCTAGAATATGCACACATTCATCAGCATCTTTTAAGGATGTTTTCTACACGGGCAAGACTAGAACCTACAGACACTTGGCCTTCTCTGTCCCTACACAGACTCGGGAATTTCACCAGAGCATGGTAAGAAGCTTTGATAAAACACCAGGAGCATTCCTGGCTTCCAGGCAAATGAGACTTTAGCCAGAGACAGGGCTATTTCTGCACCTATTTCATACACTGTATTGATACATCACCATTCTTACCTCATTTACACAGCCAGCCTAAATACTCCTGTCACATGACTCCTCCTCTGCACCAAGCCACCACACTCAGGTGGGAGGTTACATACCTGCACAGACTTGAGTGGTGGAAGACCTCACTTCCACCCTCTTCTGCCGGAGCTTGACCTTTCCAACAGGATAGCAAGCTCCTTTGTTACCGCTGCTCTCAAAAATGCCCAGAAAACAGTGTTTTCCCTTTTACACTAACATCATAATGTCTTTCCCTTATCCTTCCAGACATTTCCCATAGACCTTACAATCATACCAGTTATTACAGGAGGGCTATGAGAGATGGCTCAGTGTATACAGTATGTGCTGTGTGGTGCCAGCATGAGGACATGGGGTTGGAGCCTCAGAACCCACCAGACACAAAAGCACATATCTGTAATCCCAGAGCTCCTACTGCAAGATGGGGGACAGACAGAAGAATCACACACTCATGTGTGCGCACACGCACGCATGCGTGTGCATGCACACACACACACCAGGTAAGAGAAAAAGAGATCAAAAACAGCTAAAGGGCAAAGGGTGCTGCCCTTCACTTTGATCTCATTTAGAACTGAGGGCTGCAGAGGCCCCGGCCCCAGGGCTGTGATAGATTCCCACGGAGAAGACTTGCCGACATCCTCATACTCTTTGGAGCAGCAATTCGGGTTCTGGTTCCAGGTCAAAGCCAGACATAAAAGATTATCCATGATGTTCCCATGGCTTCCAGGCCTGAAATACACCTTGGCTATCGCTCAGGGGACCGGATTACTATGTGAATACGCTTAGGCTTCTCTTTTCCAAAGGTCACATAACTGTGTTTCCTCCAGTCACATACATCCCAGCCTCCCACAGAACCCACACAAGGGCACATCACCAGAAAACTCCAGAAAAGCTTGCCCCTTGAGGCTGTAAAAGACCTTCCATGCATCTGCCTTCCACTCGCCACCCATACATCCTGTCTCTGCTTCTACACAAGCTGCCACCAAAAGAAAGAACAGAATTCTGGAAAGTTCTGTAACATGGGGGAGGGCAGACAGAAATCTCAGTGCTAGGCATTTGGCAAGCAGCATGCAAGCTGGGGCAGAACTCACCAGAAAACTAGTGTTTGCAGACAGATAGATAATCACAGCCTCAAATAATTGAAGCTGGTTTTGTTGGCATGGGTTAGTTACTTCCTCAGAAGAGGCATAAAACTACATACATTTATATAACACAGTGGTTCTCAACCTTCCTAATGCTGTGACACTTTAATACAGTTCCCCATGTTGTACTGACCCCAACCATAAAATTATTTCGTTGCTACTTGATAACTGTAATTTTGTCGCTGTTATAAATCATAATGTAAATATTTGATATGCAGTTTATCTGATATGCGACCTCCAAGGGATTGCAACCCACAGGTTGAGAACTGTGGATATAAAAAGTACTGTATAAAACCCAGAAACCTATTAAAATAGGGAAACAGAAATGATACAGGAAGGGAACTGTTGCCATGACTTCTGAAGTTTCCCCACTCTGTTCCCAGACTCCACAGGTGGTTTCTGGAGAACAGCAGGCGTCTGTCAGGAAGCGCACCAAGCTTCTTGTCTGTAGCCTCACACACAGAGCCCAGCACAGTCAGTAAGGGAAGGCAGCATGTTCTCTGGGCCTGAGGAACCAGCCTGTCTCGTGAGTCAGACAGTGTCCCTCTGGAGAGCCAGGAGGATAACACGTGAGACCTCGAGGGTCACTCCTGAGAAGAGGGGTTGTACATCCTTGCTGCCTGGCACCTGATCACCCTGGGAGCACTGCTAGCCTGGTACAGTCACCCATAGGATTGTAATAAGGAGTCTTCTGGCTGAAGGCTTCCTTAGGATGAGACCAGTTCTTCCCATGCTGCCCACAGCTAAGGAAAGGGGTAAATTCCAACGACCGTCAGAGATGCCACCACCAGAGTCTAGGCCAGGTCTGTGTACATCTCAGGTATCCTTCGCTGGCTCCAACCTCCTGCTCTATCACCAGTGGGCTGATCTACACTTGCTTAGAAAAAGGAAATTTAACCCAAAAAGTTCTGCTTTCTCTCCAATAATACCGAGCCCAAACTATATTCTGCATAAAGTGTATAAGCTTGTCTTTGCTTCCTTGTCCATGTGGAGAACACATATTCATTCTCTCTGTCTCTCTCTGTCTCTGTCTCTCTGTGTCTCTGTTTCCGTCTCTCTCTCTCTCACACACACACACATACACACATACACTCATCCTATGGAAAAGCAGGCCAGCCCTAAACTGCATGGTCTTCAAATAAACCCAGCGAAATGTTGGGGACAGCTTGCAGGGCTCCACAGATGAAGACTCAGCAGGGCCAAAAAAATGAACACTAAAAGCAGATTCAGAGGCGTAAAGGGCGTCGCATCCCATAGCAGGCCCATTACGTGAGCTCCTTCAGCCATTGGCACCTGGCCTGCTCCGCACCCTTCCTACAGTACAACAGCAGACAGAACCTGCTTTATGCTTGGCCCCGTTCCAGGGTCCCAAGATATTCCCAGCCCATGCCCAGGTCCTGGAGAGTGGGAGTTGTTATATGTATATCCTCAGAGTTCAGCACAAAAGAGGCATGCAGCCACTACTTGGAAACACCTACTGTGTGCTACATACTAAGCCAGTACCTTATAAATATGACATTTACTTTGAGCAGCCTGTGTATTCTTTATTGCTATGATCAAAATGACAAACTTCAAAGGGGAAGGGTTTATTTGAGCTCATGGTTTTAGAGAATCCAGTCCATGGGTACCTTGCCCCTAGCACTTTGCCAGAAAATCATGGCAGCAGATTCCTGGTGGACAGGAAGCAAAGAAGTTGGGGGTGGGTGACCAGATAAAACCTTCAAAGGCCTGCCTCCGATGGCCTACTTTCTCCGGCTAGGCTCCACCCCTAAAAGTATCCAGAACCTCCCAGACAGCACCATCATCTGGAGCCCAAGGATTCAACACCCTTGCCAGCCAAGGTCATTTCAGATTCAACCATAAGAGCCTGGGTGGTGGAGACTTTTATCCTCATTTACAAATGAAGGCATTGAGGGTCAAGAGGACTGTTCTGTTTGGTCAAGGTTTTGGTTAATCTGAGGCAGAGCTGTGTGTCACACCGTGTCTAGCTCTGAAGCCTGGGCCCTCTCCCACGCTATGCTGCCACAAGTGCCTATGGCTCAGAGGAACTCGGCTGCAGTTCTTTGCCTTTTATCCAGGTTTTCGTCAACTAAGGGAGCCTCCCTGGACCCTACAGGACCTGCAGGGAATTAGTTCACTGCATAAACGAAAGCACAAGTGACCACGACATCACTGCCTCTCAGAGAAGAGCTGCCCCAAGGGAGGCGGCTCAGAGTCGGGTGGCAGAACCATAGCTACTGAATTTCAGGCTCCTGACTTTTTTCTCTGCTTTACACTACAGCATGCAACACTTGTTGGTTGCCCTTGAGGGTGTGTCTCTCATGCACAGAGAGGCACCTCTGGTATTCTCACCTAAATAGTGGTGTGATCTAGGAAGGTAACACACCTGATGAAAGGCAAGTAGGAAGAGACCTAGGGTTTTTTTCTTATGCTACAATTTGATTTTCCCCCCAAATATCAGAATGTGCCTGATCCCCAAAGACTCAGAAGCAGAGTTAATAATTGCCAATGGAGCTTTTACCCCTCTTTAGTGCTGCAGAAGTCTGCAACACACTGGGGAAAATGCAAGCAAGGCCAGGATCACCTAGAAATTCCCATTTTCCCTCGGCAGTGTACTCTTTGATCAAAATAAACACATTTAAAGCATACAGGAAACCATCCCAAGGCCAAAGTTAAGAATCCATATGTCTGCCACTAAATGAGGGAAAAGCTTGTTCATGGATCCGTGCAGTAGACAGCAGGCTCTGGTCTAAGCCTGGCTAACTGCCCCGAGTCCACAAGTGTATCCTCCACACCCATCCAGCTTCTCCCAGACAAGGAATGTACAGAGGGCAATGTGCACAGTTGTAAATATTCCGTCGAGTATGACAGTAAATCTACTGTTCTGTCCTCGGGATCTTTAAGGAGCTCTTCAGCCAGAGTCGCAGGACGGGTGGCACTTACAAGATACCTACTCCAGCCACCTCCTTTGCCAGAGGAACGAGCCACCGCAGCTGGAAAGATAAAGCCCCCTGCTCAGGTTTAAGGAGAGAGCAGCCCTCAAATGCCAGGCTCTGTAATTCTCACACTAGTCACTCTCGGTATCAGAAACGCCACAGATCTTCTATGTTAGGGCTATGGCGCTGCCACACAATGTGGGAGTGAGTATTTTCCCAGCAGATGTGTGCGCTCAAGGAGAGACACAAGGACTCCTCAGAGCCACAGGGAAGTTCTGGCCCATCTTGGGTCTACCCCAGTATCCTAACAGGGGTAGTGGATGTAGCCAATGGGGCTCCTATTGACTGGGTTCCTGGAGAAGCTTATGCATGGCGAAGAACTTGTCTGACACAGAAAGGACAGCAAGAGGCATTTAGGGAGGAGTTTTCTCTCAACACATAACTAGTCCCTGGGCTCTTGTCTACCACCACAACAAATATGGAAGATGGTCAACTTTAAAAATGAAAGGTTTGTTTGGGCCACAGTTTTGGACGATCGATCTTATCTAAAATCTTTCGGTTGGCCAGTGAGACAGCATATCCTGGTAAGTATGAGATGTTACCAAACTTCTCATCTGGTAGACATGAAGCAAAATGGAGAAAGAAGAGACCAAGGTCCACAGTCCCCTTCGAGGACACGTCCAATAGCCTAACATTCAATGAGGCCCCACCTCTCAATGGAGCAACCCTGAGTGTCTGAACCAGGACCTGTGGAGGTCCCTTAAATTCCAAATTACAGCATTTCTCATTGGCTTAGATGTGTCTCTTGGGAGAGGACTGGGCTTCCCTTCTAGGAATTCAAAACCAAGAAGCCAAAACCAGGAGCTTAAATTAGGCTTCTCAGAAAAAAAGAAAAGAAAAAAAAAAAAAAAGACAGACTTTCTGTGTGTCTCACATTGGAACTTTTGGGCCTTTTGGAATCCTCCAATTTCAATCTCCTTAGTAGTGAGACTACAGGTATGTGCCAACATACTAGTCATGAGAAATTATTGTGTGTCCCAGGAAATACTGATGCTGCAGTAGTGTGTGTATGTGTGTCTGTCTATCTCTCTGTGTGTATCTGTGTGTCTGTGTGTATCTGAGTGTAAATTGTTACTTGCTGTTTATACTTGTAAACAGTGGACCCTGGGAACAAGGTCACCCTTAAGAGGGAGAGGAAAAAGGAGCGAACAGCTAAGGACTGTGCTCTAGAGAGCAGCTAGAAGAGAAAATATTTCCAACAGAAGTTACCGTTGTCTACCTCTTGGTATAAAAGCGTCTGTGGTGGGAAAGACAACGGGAAGCTCACCTGGGGAGAGCAAGCTCAACATGCCTCCTCTGCCCCAGTCAGTTTTTGCTGGATGTTTCCAAGTCCCGATTGATGATGACTTACTATCTATCTTCTACTTGCTGTTTGTTCTTTTACTTGTGCCTGTTGTAGTCTTAATCTGGTCACTAATTCAAAACCGGAAGCCTGACTATCGTGGTTCATCCTCCGGACTGTACACACCATTGCCACTGCACTGTAGTGCTGACCTCACCCACCCAATTTCTGATGTAAGAATTCCTCCAGCACCCATTTCCTGCTCCAAGCCACTCTCCCTGTCAGGGCCAGGCTCCAGGCCCCATCCGTCATGGCCTGTAGTGATTGTCTAGTCACCTGTTAGCCTTCTTTGTCCATCTGACCTCTCATCCAAGGGCCTGTCTTCTAGCCCATCAATTATCTCCACGATTTTCTTTAAATGCTTTCCAACTTCTCTTCAGGCCTTAGTTCTTTGTTCTCAATTCTTATCTTGAACAGTTTGTGTCTCTCATAATACAAAAAAAGAAAGAAAGAAAAAAGAAAAAGAAAAAAAAAGTCCCGCTTTGAAAGAAGTCAAAAGCTATTTTGACAGGATTAATTTAAGAAACTTCCATGTAGCATCCCAGCAATCCAGGAAAGAGGGCAGGTTGCATAAGAATGCCTGAGAAAGGTACTAGGTGATACCCCATCATCTCCATAGCAACAGGCCCCCAAATTTTCCTGAGTGCTTGCTTAGGCAACAAGGAAAGTTGCCAGAATGAAGGTCTGCCCACTGGACACCAGAAAGCAGGCAAGATTGCTGAGGCCTCCAGAGACCGCAGGAGCAACCAGCAAGATGAGCTGGCACAGGACCAACCAATGAGACTGCAGAAGATGAACTAGAAGAGCTTGAGATGAAGGCAAGGAACAGGAGGAGAGACAGTGGGTCATCAGCGACCCCTGGTGACAATGGCCTCAGCTAACCTTAAAGAAATACACTTTGAAAACTTTTAAGAGCCACAAAAAGCCTGTCTCAAGGGGATAACATGAAAAGTCAGTCAAGCAGGTGGCAGGGAGAGAGAAGGCAAGTCGGGCACCAGCAGCATGCGGACGGGACAGACCCGTGCAGCAGCCACAGAGTTATTTTCTCTGAGGAGTGGGAAGAATGGGGGTGGGGAGGACAGCAAAGGAAGGCAGTGTGGAGAAAGAGCAGAAGGGTACAGGAGGCCTGGCCTGGCCAATGCAGCCTCCAGTCACCTGGGACAATTACAAAATAGGCATTTATTAGTTATCAACACCCAAGATTATGGGTACCAGATTTGGGTATCAGTTAGTCCTTAGTACTGATGTTTACTGATGCACCCCTGAGCACGCCTGCAAGTCCTAGTCCAGCAGATGGAGAGGGATGTAAGGAGGCTGAAAAGAAATGATGTAATCACATAGCAAAAAAAAAATGTGAGCCAACTATGAATTATGAATGCGGGGGAGGGGAGTATGGACACAACCAAGAACCATTTCTTCTCCTGGAAGCACCTGCTGCAATCTTTTCTCAAGTGGAGGAAATGCTGGCTAGGAGCATTTCAGATGTGCCTGCTAAATCAGCAGCAGGAAAGTCTGGGGTTTGGTTGTGACTTTCTTTTTTGTAGGAAAAATAAAATAAAACAAGCAGAAGTAGACGGAGACCTTCCCGCCTTTTGGTTCATACAAATCCTGGCCCAAGAGGTAATTTCGTTATTAGCCTCTTTTCTTCTCTAATTAGTCATTATGAGCAGCTGGAGAGGGATTACTCACCTTGAGAGGAAGGAACTATGCGCCTCTGAGAGATGTCACTTAGGGAGAAAGGCAGAAACAAGAGGAATGGACAGAACAGGCCCCCAAATTAGACACATCTTGACTAGGGCCAGGCAAGGAAACCTGGGCAACACGCCACCTCCTGGTTTCTGCGTTCCACTCTCTAGTATCCACTTCCATGGGGCAGAGAAACAGCAGCTGCCTTACAGCAAGGTAGTGCTTGTAATTTTAGACACGCTGGCAACTAGGAGTACAGCCGGGGGGTGGCAGGTTCTTCTGGACGGAAACGGAAAAGCTAATCTTGAAAAGAAGGCAAGCCCAGTTCCAATCCAGTCTAAGAGAAACACACGCAGCCCAGGACAGCCCTGTGAACAGTACAAGGATAGCTTACAACACCCAGGCTAAGCAAGACCCCATGGAGAGCACGCAAAGAGGGGCAGATGCTACACTTTGGAGGTTACAAAGAAAAGGATGAGGGCGTGTTGTAGGATGGGCAAGACATGAGTCCCGGGGCTGCGAGCAACGCTCTTCCTTGCGCTTGTCTACTGAGTGGAAATGCTGCTGGAAGGGAAAGGAAGCATCCAGAACACATCCTGTATCTGGAGGAAGGCACGTGCGACAATCAAGTCCAGCTTCCTGCTTGCTTATGTAAGAACTGATTTCTCTCATTTGCAAATTAGGCCACTAATCCCACAGGTCAGAGTCAGAGTTCGCCCTGGGGTAGAAGTGGTTGGCCAAAACGCAAGTCATTTGCCTCTCTGCGACATATTTCTCCTTCATCTGAGCTCCCCAAAGTGGGTGCCCTCAAGGCATGTCTGGTATGCCAGCCTTCTGTTCTGACAGCCTCAGGACAGAAGGATGGGGACCCAGGGCTGCAGAAACACCCAGACCATTGTCTGCCTCCCTCTGTCTCCCTCACGATTACAATGTGAATATTTTCTCTGTGCATTCACGGGTTAAGAATGCTGGGACGCTCTGCCCCTCATACTGCCCTTGGGACTGGGTCTGGACAGTTCCATTTTGCACCCTACTTTGAAAGAGACTGGAGCAAATTGAGGTCTGAGTCGCATCTCCTGGTGACAATGAAATTTGAGAGGTGTGTGACTAATGAGGAGCCCACAGGCCTTTACAGATGTCCCCTTTGTCCCTAAGCCTCTGCATCTACCTTCTTGGGTGGCCTCCTGCTCTGGGCCACCAGGTAGGCTGGAGCTGGGCCCAAAGCACTCCTTGACAGGAAACAGAGGACGGCTGGGCTTCTGCCGTGTAATTGGTGCATATGCCTAATGATCTGTGGGGCAGCTTAGGTTCTATTCAATTTGATTCAATTTAACTAAATGAATTCAATTCCGCCCTGTTTATTGAGTGTCCAGCTAAATGCAATGTCTTCTCCTGGCTCTTGGGGAGCGGATTAGGAAGGAGTGGGTCAGTGGGCTGGAGCAAGACACACTCAAGAAGGTATTTCCCCTATCCTAGCTGCTTGGTCTGCTCCAAAAGCAATACCCTGCTCCCCACGGTTTCCACCATGACTGCAGCCACCTTGGGACTCTGGCTTCCTGGTGAACAGCTCTGTTAGGGAAGGACAGTCCAAGCTGTGACTGGAGAGTGGCCCTGGGACACAGGAGGAGGCCCTGAGCACAAAGTCGCCCTCTTGGGCTGCTGCAGAAGGTGCAGGCAGGAGAGCAAGGGTTTTGGACACTCTGGCAATTTAACTATACCACACAGACACAGAAGGAAGGCTTCCACCATCCAAGAGTTTCTGGAAAACAGATTCCATCTAGGCTCCCAGCAACCTCCACACTTTAGAAGCAAGTTCCTTAGTTGTCTTCTTTCCCCAGCTCTGTGAGGCCTAGCCCATGCCTTTGTCTATTTCCAGACACGCTTTCCTCCGAATTCTGTAAACACAGCGGCCAGACGAGCCACACTAGAACAGGACTAGAGTTTTACACCTCCCTTGTGACCACATCCATTGGCCCCATGGCCTACAGAAGGATGCCAAGACGACACTCTGACAGGAGTGAGGGGAGCAGCCATCTGCCATTTTCAGGCCCTTCCCACTCTGCACCTTGCTGCTCTCTACACAACGTATACTGCCCCTGCAGACAGAACCCCCAGCACGGGCCAGACTCAGCTTCTCTTATCCTAAAGATTCTCATTAATCCTGCACATAGCTGATGCATGGTTTATATATACCTCACCTCCTCCAGAGAGCTCCAACTCTGAAGTCCATACCTGAACCCCAACACCACTGAGGTGCCCTGATTCCAAAGCACATTACCTGATCCCCAACACCACTGAGGCATTCCAACTCTGAAGTCCATTACCTGAACCTCAACATCAATGAGGCACCCACACTCCGAAGTCTATTACCTGAACCCCAATACCACTGAGGTGCCCCAAATCTGAAGTCCATTATCTGAACCCCAATACCACTGAGTTGGCCTGACTCTGAAGCACATTACCTGAACCCCAATACCACTGAGGCGCCCCAACTCCGAAGTCTATTACCTGAATACCAACACTACTGAGGTGCTTGACAGATTCAAGAAAGGGCAGATGCTCTGGACTTCCCCTTTGGGCAGTATCTTCATCAGAGCAAACCCTTGGGGTTTCCTCCCTCTTTACCCTGTTTTCTGGTAGGATTTCCCCATTCTGAGAGGAGATGGACAGGGCATAAGTACTTGTCTACCCCACAAATCTCCAAGACAGTGGTTCTCAACCTTCTTGATGCTGCAACTCTTTAGTGTAGCTCCTCATGTTGTGATGACTCTCAATCTTAAAATGATTTTCATTGCTGCTTTTCGTAACTGTTTTTCTACTGTTATGAATCATCATACAAATACCTGGTATGCAGGAGAGCTGATATGTGACCCCTGTGAAAGGGTCATGAACCTCCAAGGGGTCACACCCCACAGACTGAGAAGCACTGCTCCCGACTCTGTCCACCTCCGGTGCCTGGATGCTGACCTCCCTACAGTACCATGTCTGGCACATGATGGAGCACCCAATCCGCCTTTTCTTTCACAGTAACAATCCATCTATCTCTTGTGTATGCTTTGTAAGTTGAAAATCCATTCATCTTGAAAAGTCTCATTTGACCTGAGAGCTCTGACAGAGTCCATGTGAGCACCAGGATCCAGCTTTCCGGACTGACAAGGCTGAATGAGGTCCAGAGAGACTGTTTATCCAGCGCTTGCCTCTTAAGCACAATGTAGGTCAAGGTGAATCAAGCTTGTTTCCCAGACTCTCCCTGTCCGCAGCATCCACATCCTCCAGCAGGTAACCAGAGCTTCTTCTGCTCAGTGGTCGTGGGGAGCAGCAAATCTCTCCCCTCACAGATTTTTTTTTTAAATGAAGATGTTACTAGCAGAGATAGGGAGAACAGCAGTAAGGCAGAATTTGCCTGCTACATCTCATCAAGGACCTCACGCCCTACCACGTTACCCCATCTTCCTGCAACCCGGACGCATCAGAGGCGAGCATCTTACTCTGTGTAATTGATTATGATGTTGCTAACATGACTATTTAATTACGGGGCAACTGCATTTCCAGATGGTCTGCCAATGGAGGTCCCACTATTCTGACCCCCCTCCTCCCCGACACCCGTAAGTGGAAAGGAAGCCTTGTTAGCAAGCGGGAGAGGGAGGGGAGACAACAGCTGCAGGCAGCCTTTTCCCAGGGCATCTCTTGCCAACCTGAAGTGCCAAACATAGGACATCAAGCCAGGGTCTGATGGCGGTACCCCAAGCTGTCCACAAGCCACACTGCTTTAGAGGAAGCAGGAGCCCATGAAGAGGAAGTGTGGCCCTGAAGACATGGAAACTGTATCGCATTGGAGGAGTACAGGCACGGTGGCCAACGTGCTCCTGAGTCGGGTCCCTGAGAACAGGGCAGTTATCAAGACCTTCTGGACAGACGGAAAGCCCGGTGACACAAAGTCCTAGCACCTGTCCTCAGACCTCCCCACAGCCAGGATTTGAGTGACCCTTGCCTCCACACTGCTTGATGGAACATTTCCAGGCCTGAGTACATATGTGGAGAGGCAGGGTGGTATCACGAGGACACTCTAAACCACATATGCCAGGAAACGTGTCCCTGGGCCACCAGCCGCGCGTGCTACAAGCGCTCACATTCACTTTTGAGTGAATGGCTGTCACAGATACCAAGGACGTGCACTGTAGGAAACATACTACTCGCCACCCCCACCCAGCCCCTGTCTCCCCACAGCTTTTGAGGTGAAAAGTGGGTGATTCCAGGAAGTAAGTGGCTCACCCATCACAATCCAGTTCTCTCTCCAAGGAAACCAAGGGGCCTCTGGGTCCAGGGAACGGTTCAGAGGATACCTACCTTGCAGCCTCTGGGCTACTTCAGCAGAGACCAGGCAAAGGAGGTTTCTACTAGCCAGAGGTTGACAGAGACTAGGTTTTGGGCTGGTCTTTGAACCACTGACTTGACCAAAGGCAACTGTATTCTCTTTAACCCAAGGCACATCTGAATGGAAATGCAGATTTTTGGTTGCTCACACTGGACAAGGAAGGCTGCTTTGACACCAAATAGTCAGGAAATGGGGATGCTGTGCAGCTTCCTGTAGTGTGTAGGATACCCCTGATAACAGAGATATACACCCCCAATAATCAACAGGCCCATAGCTGAGGGTGACCAAATTATAGTAAGTGAAGCAATTCTGCCTTCAAAGCAGCTCTCGAAGGAACAGACCAGAGCCGAGGCAGGAGCAGGAACCACTGCGAGGTCCACTCTTCGGAACCTTCTGCAGAACCAAATAGGCACGTGAGACACCTCAGTCACCTTGGGATGTTCCCATCCATCCTTCCAAGATGGCAGAGGGGCTGCTGGGTTAGGGAGCAGAGGTGAATGAACTGTACCGCCCTTTCTAAATTACAAGACTCTAGTGTGCAAAGATTACCAGACTCTGGGGCTAAGAGAAGAAGGAGGAGGCTGAAAAATGCCTGCGGAAGGAGCTAAGCCCAGCAATGTCAGTGATACGGAAGACGGGATTCATTCCAGCCTATGAGAATGGAGCCTGAAGGGAATGCATGTCACCCATTTAAGGAGGCATCCAGCTGTGCAACATCTGGGGACTTGGGCTTTTCTTTCATGGAGAACAAGGACTATCCAACCCAGCCTCTTCCTCTGCTGCTTATTACCATCACAGGGGTGTACAGACCCGTGTTCCTCCTTGATACTTCTCTTTTGGACCTGCAAGGCACCATGAGAGTAGAAGTGAGGGACACAGAAATCCTGGCTCATACTCCAGCACTGTCCCTGAATGGTCATGGGAATTTGGCAAGTTAGACTCATGCAGAACCTCTACATCTCATTTGCAAACTGGGGTAACATCAGTGCCTTCCTCAGGGTGTTGCCATGGAGCACACAACACCGTACCTGCTGTGCAATGAACTGATTGTTTTCAATATTGCCACCGTCCGCTGCTGCGCATGGAAGGACCCATCCGGGGCTCCTCTTGACTTTGGTCCTCAACAGACCAAAGTGAAGTGTGTGCCTAGCCTTACATGGCATGGGAAAAGAAGGCATCTGCAGCAATAAAGAATTCCTTATAAGCCATCACAAATATGTACATGGGAGAAAGGAGCCCAATTTTCACAGTTTCTGAGACAGGCCACTGACTACATAAGCATAATTGCCAGGGTGAATGTCATATCCAAAGGCCCAAAAAGGAATTCTAAAACCTTGTAAATGTGGGGGCACCTCCATTTTCTCACTCCCTTTCTTACCCTGGTCCTCTCAGGAACTGTGGTGTTTATGGAAAGTTACCCTTCTTTCCCCGAGTCCCAGCGAATCAGACTTGCAAACTCCTGGTGAGACAGCAGAATTCCCAGTGCGCTAAGACAGGCAGCATCCATTCCCAGGAAGCTGTGGTCCGACTCTGTGTAAGGCTCAGCACCCAAGGCACCCTCCTATCTCTGTCCTAAAGTGAGGACCCAGAGGCCTACAGAGCTAGAGGGGTTCAAGATTGCACAGCTACTGAAGCCCAGAGCTGGGCTATAAAAGCAGCCCTGTGTGGTGCTGTGAGCTCTTCCACAGGCTCTTCCTTCAGTTGTTCAAGCTCTAGAATTTCCCATCCACGGTGAGGCCAAACGTGGGGCTAGGCTTCCAGACAGGAGGCGAGCAGGGCAGGAAAGAGCTCTTCTCTTTGCATATGACACCCTATTCTGAGTCCATGTGATCCCTTCCATTCTCCTTAGCTTTGAAAAGAGATTGTTACATTTGACCCCATTCTGGGAGTCTTTAGATAATCTGTCAAAACCTCCCACCTGTCTAGAGATGAGCCCAAACTCCTACCTTATCCTATATCTTCCAAGGAAAATGTCCTTCCCAAACCAGGCTGCAGTTCCTGCAGGATTAGGGGGCGTTATTGGTCCCACCCTGAACCTAGCATCATTCCCACTTACACTCACAGCGGCGCTGGTACTGAATATGGCAGTGTAACCTCAAGTGCTGCCATTCTCCCCCCAGGCCTCGGTTTTCCCATCTCAAAGATGAATGGAATGGAAAAGGTTACATAGTCTTTTCTGGGACCACCATATTCCAATTTCCTGCGGATTTGGAGACAGCCAGTTTAGTGTCCTGAGCTAACTGAACTCCAATGTATGAACCTGAAGGTAGTGCCTCGCTCCAGGAGGCATTCCATTATCCACCCATTTAGGAACTGGGTCAACTTCAAAGAAAGGTTTTTCTGCAGGAATCTGAATGCTGACATTACTGGGTCACATCTATCCACATCCTCATCCTTTGTGTGTGTGCGCGCTGGGGATGGGACAAGCATGCGCCCAGCACACACCCAGCTGATAGTCTACCACTGACGGAGCCATACCCATCTATGGCCCACTTATTCTGCGGTTTCCAGGCAGGAGGAAGCTGGGCAGCTGCTTCCTCAGGGTTCTACGGGTCCTGGAAAAGCACTTGTCCTCTAGGGAGCCCAACATTCTGGGTCCCCAAGGAATAAATCCTTTAAGCAGCATGGCAGGCAGTTTGTATTCAAGATGCCAAACATTCTCTGGATTCCTCCTAAGCATAAGCAGGCCTTAGTTCATCTTCCTTTTCCTGTGCTGACCACTCCTCAGCCCTGTTCTCTGAGATCCCATGCCCCGTTCCCATGGGAAGAGGACATGGTAACTGCCCACAGAAAGTAGATTCTTCAACATGACAATCACTTCCATGTCTGAACCACCTCGCTGAGCTGCTAAGAAGGGGTGTGATGGAGTCATGGGTGGAAAACCACCCGAATATTCTGAAACACAGTATCTGGAGCCCAGGGGCCATGACTTGGAACTCTGACCTGTGCTGGGTGACAGACAGCAGTCCTTCAATGCTTCTCAGAAACAAAAGATACATGGGAGAGTCCACACAGTTAGCACTCCAGGACCCTCCCTACTTAGGCCTGCCATCCCTGGAATGTTCCCATTCTCACAAGAGAGAAGGAGCACGCAGACAGGGTTCATTCACTATGACTGCCGCCCCACTGTGGTCTCTAGGTCATGCTTCTGCATATAAGCCTTCCTGAATACCTGGCTTAGACTGGTTTGCCCAATAGGCACCAAAAGCCATTTCTAACAGCCCTGGACAAAACCCTCACATTTCAGATCCCTATTCTTGGGCACCTGGTCCTTCTTTAGTAAGACCCTGGCCTTCCATATGCTCAGCCTCCCGAAACAGGGAGAGAAAAAGATAAATTCAGCTCCCAACGTGCAGATTTCCCTTCCAACAGAAACTTGCCAAGGGCATCACCCAAGTCAATCTTGAACCAGATAGAGATGCCTAGCCAGGTAAGGTTTGGAACATGGGATTCCAGAAGACCAGTCGCCCAGAACTCCGAGATCCTGAGCTGGAAAGAAAGCCCTGTGGCTCCTGAGTTCCTGGCTTTTAGAGTCTCCAGGTGACCAGCTGTTACAGAGACCTGAGACCTGGAACCTGATGGTTAATGACCTAGACTGCCTGTTTTCAGAGTCCATGAGAAAACACATGGGGCCTAGCACCCTGTCCTGTCCAGCCCCAGAAAGAATAAACCAGGCAGCTGGACCAGGGCTTGAGGATCTGTTTCAGGACAAATGAAACAGATTCTCCACTTGGGCTCAGCATCCAGATGTTGGCTGAAGAGCAAAGCTGAAGCTGTCTGGCAGGTGGACTGCCTGGATCCCAGAAAAATCCATTTCGTCCTCTTGTCAGTGATGAATGAGGTCAGCACAGCATGGGGAGGCGAGGAAGGGCACTCTCACTTCCTCACGGACCATCACTGCCTACCGATGGAGGAGGCGCCTCTGAAGAAAGGCTGATGAGGGAGCCTGGCCTCTGCCAGCGGGAAGAGAAGCAAAGCAACATGGGAGGTGGAGTAAAAGAGGTCATAATCCCAGGCAAGAGGGGGGGCTTGCCTCTCCAGCAGAGACCAGATAACTTTGAGTCCTTCAGTACTCTGGCCAGAGGAAATGAGCTCATCCGGAATCAGCACTTAGAAGAGAGTTAACACAAACCACCCCAAACTGAACAAATGTCACATGTACACTGTTTCCTGTGTGCCTTTGTAATGTGTGTACATGGTCCCGTGAATTACATACAAACAAGGGTTTTCTTCACATCATGTTTGACTTCTGACTTCTAAACATTACTTTTTAAGGTTTTCCCGTCACCTACCACAGAGCTACCAAACCCATTCTTTATCACTCTGGAGATGAAGGAAGGCATTGCAAGGCTTGCAGGGTCTGTGGCTCTGCTTCAGACTGAGGAATCACTGTCAGAGCCCCACTCCTCTTGCACACAGCAAGCCAAGGTGCAGAGAACAAGGCCTGTGAAGTGGAAGCCTGTTCCAGACTCAAGGAAGGAATGGAGCATAGTCTGGATAGACACAGACAACCCCTTAGATACAGCTTCCAGAATTCTCTGGCTTCCGTCACGGTTGGCCAGGTCATAGCCATTATCCAGGACACAGGAGAGCCAGGACACAGGACAGCTGTCAGAGAGCCTGGATCTCCCTGGTGCCTCCTGAGGTAGCAATAGGGAGCATGCTGGTCTCTTATGCACACCTTCAAATCCTGTTTCCCTGCCACTATGTGGCTAAGCTTCCTTATAGACTAAGCCACAAATCAAAGGCAACTAACAGAGTTAGTGTCACTGAGCAGAGCCCTAGGCTGGTAAATTGGTTTGTACTTCTCTCCCTCTACATCCTGGACTTTGGAATTTGGTCCATCGAAGAATAGAGAACCCACACAATTATACCTTATTCCTCATGATGGACTCAAGGACACTGGGCACTATATGAGCCAACCAGGCAATCACCTCTGTAGCTCAGTTTAGAAACTGTTTCTGGTGGTCAGTCTCTGTCACCTTCAGGGAAAGCAGTCGGCCATTTGCACGGTCTTCAAAATTAAGCAGGCTATTCCAAGATGCCTTAGCACTTTCTAGCCAGGGTCTTTAGGAAGTTATTTAACAATGCTGTATTGTTCAAATTCAACTCATATAGAAGACAGCAGCTACTCGGACTCTAACCTCTGGAATTAAGCGTGAGGTGGCTGAGCTAATACATGTCATGGAGCACTTGGCATTGACTGAACTACCATAACATTTCAGAACAGGTTGGTGACCAATGTCTTGGCCCACAGAGAATCTTCCTATGCCTTGGTCCTTCTTAAAGTACTCAGAACTTCCCTGTGATACAGTTCCTAAGGAGTAAATGCCTGACAGTCAAGTAAAGCAGGCCTGTACCTGCAGAGGGATCAATACACAGCAATGTGGGGTGTCTGAATGTCACCCCTGCACTCCTAGATTTCAATAAATTCCCTTTTAATCTCTGTGCCCTCCAAAATACTTCAGATACCCTGCACCCTGCTTCTGGACACTGAGCCTTTTACTGAGCACCAGAGGTTCCCACAATCCACCTGCTCAGCTTTCTCCTGGTTGTTATCAGCATGCACTTCCTCTGCAGATCATTCAAACCGAGACACATGGGCTCCCAGCCAGACGACTTGACCTTACATGGCTCCCAGCATCATTTTTACGCTGGAGATATTTGGGAAAGGCTAGAATTTACGTCTACACTTTTTGTTAAGCTTGGAAAACCCCAAAGATAGTCCCTCGAGGCCACAGCACATACACACAGCAGTATCTAAGCTGGAACGGAATCCATTTAACTCCCTCCACTGTTGGTAATCATGGTCTGAAGCAGGTAGCAAGGATAACATTGAAAAAAGAGGGGGTGCTGCTCAACCCTAGTATTATCTGAGTGAGGGACACAGGGCAAGTTCATGGAGACCCATCTGAAACGAGGCAGAAGTTAGAAAGTTGAGCACCCCAACTGAGGGAAGGAGGTTAGACTATCCACCTACATGGGCTTCATTCCTAGTTAGCACTTCATAAAAGGAGTTGAATATACCTTTTAAAGGGTATCGCTTGGTTTTTAGATTTTTAAAATTTAATTCATTCCCTCTCCAAGAAAGAAGAGCTGTAGTGCGCGGCTCAGACAAAGGCATGGAGCATGTCCCTACCTCCCAAAAGTGAAAAAGGGCACAGAGCAATCTTCATCCTTCAGACACCTGAACAACAGGGTGTGCGGCACTTGCACACCCTAAGCCTTTCCTTGCTGCGCTCCCTTCATCGGAGGCACCCCAGACACATCGCCCAAAAGCAGGGAACTATTACCCTTACCAGCATGACTGGAAAAACTCAAGAAGACTTTCTAGGGGAAATATGCTTCCTGAGGTTTCAAGAAGTTCTGTGTGTCCTAAAAGATGCTGTCTATAATATGATACATGATACTACCTACCAAGGCTGAGTGGATGCAGAGTACCACCCAAGGAACTGAAGCTTTACAGATCCACCAGGCTTTCGGGAAGGGGCATTGTCTTTCCCATCTCCAGCATGGGCACCAAGCACCCACCTCATGGGGCAAGAGACAAACTCTGCCCCGTTCATAGAGAAACACACTCTTAAAGAGTACAAACCTGATGGACTTATGAAGCAGCTCTTTGCTGTTTCCTGTTTTTTAGTTATATGAATAGTTCCCTTAAAACATCTTACAACATATTTTCATTAATAAATATTAATAAAACAAATTAAGAGAGTTTGGTGTGATATCTCCATGCTTACATACCTCACCCCATGCATTCTCTCCAGTTCCTAGTAATTCCTGTTCTACTCTCAGATTGCTTTGCGTTACCTTGTGCCTATGACAAAGAGTATGTGTCCTCCTATGTCTGGTTTACTTCACTTAACATGATGTTCTCTGTTTCCAACCATTCTGCTGCCAATGACAGAATTTTATTTTTCTGCATGGCTTAATAATGCTCTCTTATAAAGAGAGAGCACTTTTCTTTAGTTATTTTAGCTATTGTGAATAGTGCCAACATAGATATGGCATGAAAGTATATCGCTGGTGTGTTGAGTTACTTTCCTTTAAGATGAATACTAGGAAGAGGGATAACTGAGTCATGTAGTATATCTGTTTTTACTACCTGGAAGAACCCCTATGCTGGTTTCCATAGTGACTGTACTAATAGCTCCTTCTCTAGCCAATTAAAGAACAACCACAAACTGGGGAGTGGTGGTGCGCATCTTTAATCCCAGCATTCAGGAGGCAGAGACAGGTGGATCTCTGTGTGTCTGAGGCCAGCCTGGTCTGCAGAGCAAGTTCCAGGGCTGGCTCCATAGCTACAGAGAAACACTGTCTTGCAAAAACTAAAACCAAAGGAAAAGAAAAGAAAAACACCAACCAAACAAAAGAAACCTAATGCCATGTGAATCAGCTCAAGATCCAATTTTTTTCCTGGAAGCTTTATCTATCAGGACAGATAGAGTCTGAAATCCTACAGCACGGTCCCAGCCCATACTCTCCCTCAAGTCACCTAAAGGAAATTTACAAAATTCTGGACTGCTGGTTGAGCCAGAGTGTTGCCATTGGAGCCTCAGATAAAATGTCAGCTAGATCTAGAGTTCAGGAAAAAATCATTTTTATATAAATATGTTCCAAATATCACATGAAATATACTAAAATTACTTGTTGTACATTCAACTGGGCATCTTCTGTTTGTTTTAGTTCTGTTGGTTGTTTTGTCTTATTTCTTTTTTTCTTTCTTGCTAAGTCTCACTATCCATCTGTTTTGCTTATACATGTGAAAAAAGAAACAGGTCTATGAAGTCCAAATAAAGAGAGATGGTAAAATCAACACATTAAATCTCTAACACTCTAAAGATCCTTATAGACCTTCACTGAAATATTTAGACCCCATTCTTCACAGCAAATTATCAACACCAAGCTAGAAGGAGGTAAACAGTGGCTGACGGAAGAAGAACTGTGGCATGGGAATCCCAAACTCAGAATCAGAAAACCTGGCTCTCGGCCATAGTGCACTTCTGGCAATGTGGCCTCTGAGCACACTGCTCAGCTCTTGAAGTTTTAGTTTTTTTCCTATTTTTCCTTTCCCCTTTTCTTTTAATCAACAGAATTGATGGAAAGAGTAAAGGAAATGATGCATGCATACAGAAGGTGCTAAATTAATGGAGGAGCCCTGTTAACACACGGAGACATTAGGAAATTAGCACCCTCAGCTTCACAGTCAAGAAAGAGACAAAGTATAAAAAACAAATACAGGTGTTCTTACCCCATATAAGAGCAAAGTACTCTGTACACTCAAGCTGATGGTGCACCATGTAAATCCTAGGAGCATGGATGTTCACAATGACAGCCCTTTGTGTCATCACAAAAGGCTGCACGTTCTTTAAGGAGGCAGAGAAGTGCTCCAACAAGGCAAACCTATTAGGGCCCAAGGCCTTCAGCAACTGACTCAGCCCAACCGAGACCTCCAAGACTTGACTTCTAAAGTGTGTTCAGGACTCTGATGGGCCAGGTGCTTATTCACATTCCAGAGCTTAGACTGTCTGTGTTCATAACTACTGACTAGCGTGCACGGATAATCAGTGTCCCATTGAGAAAGGAACAAAATATGGGTGGACAATTCCCCATGGAATTCCAAAGTGCTGGAAATGTGAAAAGAACACTGGATATATTGGAAGGATGATTAGCTCCCTTTATAAGTGACAGCACAGAGCAGGACAATGAAAAGATGCTAGTATGGTCCCAAATAGATACAAGATGCTCCTTGCTGAGGGAGATGTGGAGTCAGTTAGAAGTGGGTCATACGGCAGCAAGTTTCAGTGAGCAATTGGAGGCGTATTACAACCAATCAGATGACACTCTTGTATGGAACCAAGGTTCCTAACACTATTCAAGTGGTTGAGATTTAATGAACCATCTCATTGCTCTCATATTTAGAGAATAAGTAGATAGTCTGGCTCCCCCCCCACCACCACCACCAAACAAATGTCTGGGCTCATCACAACTCTGATGTGAGAAGCAGGAGGATAGTCAGAAATTAGCCTAAAGAGAGTGAGATGGACGTCCCTCCACTCAGGGTATTAGCAAGAGCTAAATGCAGTTCTTCTGGAATGAGGATGTCGGGGGTCATACCAGGATAAAATAACCCAACAGTGAACAAGACATCACAGCCAGGGCAATAGGCTGGCCTACCAAAGGATGTTCTTTTCCATTCCATCTTCTTAACATTTAAGCAATAACCCCTGAATGTAGGCCCCATGGCACAGGAACTTACTGCTTAGAATCCCAGAAGAGGGTAGGGAGTGTCAGAAGACAGAACAGACATAGTCTCGCCCACAGGAAATTCATTTGCTAAATTACTAGACAAAAGGCAGCCGGGCGGTGGTGGCGCACGCCTTTAATCCCAGCACTCGGGAGGCAGAGGCAGGCGGATCTCTGTGAGTTCGAGGCCAGCCTGGTCTACAAAGGGAGTTCCAGGACAGGCTCCAAAGCTACAGAGAAACCCTGTCTCAAAAAACCAAAAAACAAAACAAAACAAAAAAAAATCAAAAGGCATCAAGGCAAGAAGACAAGTGCAGAAGTGCAGATATGTGCTAAAGGATCACGTGCAACATCACCACAAGGAGTGCTGGACAGGCCGCTTCCCTTAGAGGAGCCTCAAGGCCTAAGGCCATCTATGCAAAATGTAAATTCAGAAAAAGCCAAGATTCCCTTGCTACTCCACCACTGATTCTTGGAAAGGCAGGCTTTCCAAGGTCTGGTTTAGAACCGTAATAAAACATACCTGCAAGGGTTCTCACAGATCTGATACAGGGATGCCTAGTTTGAACAAATGAAAAAGGGAGAGTGGGTGGCTCTGTGCTGGGCTCTCAAAACATTATCTGAACCCCAGTGACCCCCATGAGGTGGACTGCACATTCCTTTCAGGTCACTCACCAGAGCATAAGGCTGGGAGGTCAGTCGGGGATAGACCAGCTGGAAAAAGGGATGGAGAGCTGGGGATAGACCAGCTGGAAAAAAGGCCTGGGGCAGGGGTTGCTTCATTGCTCGATGTCTGCTCTCACTTCCAGGGCATCTTTCAGGCCTCAGGATACTTGTGTTTTCCAGACCCTGGTCCATGCACATTGTTCTCTCCCCAGTCCTCACCCAGTCCTCGGGGGCACCAGAACCAGACCTTCCAGAACAGTACAGAGGAAATACCCGTGGTCAGTAAGGAGACTGGGGAGAAGGAAGCGCTTCCACGCTACCACCTGCCAAGGCAGTGGGATGGAGCCATTTCCTCATGAAGAGCTCTCTCTATTCTAAAAACTCTCAAGCTGTGTAGCCAGAACCTGGAGGCAAGCACCTCCCCCACCTTTATCACTGTCAAGATCTTTATGGCCCACAGTGTCCGTCTTAGTGAACCTAGTTCTTGGCTCACAGATGTTCATCTCATTAATTCAAAGGCTCTCTCTGACTTGCTGACGCAAATGAGGAATGCTGTTAATTAATCGCCCTTTTGCCATAGGTACAGCAGAAAAAACAGCAGCCTCTCTCCTATCCTGCATCTGGCCAATCCAATGATCTACGTAGGCTGCGACATAGTCCAACCAAGTCCCTCCTGCTGTAGAGAAGAGAATCTGAGGGTAGCTGGTAGCTGGTGGGGGTGGGTAGGGGAGATGGAGAAGACAATGGTACTGAGACCTTGGACCTAACCCTTGGATGGTCACTCTAAGCATTAGAGCAAGAGAAGAGCACAGTTAAGGTATCTGATCTGACGACCACAGGTAAGATACTATGGGGTGCTGACACCAGAGACAGAGAACAAAACTGGATGGACAATTTCTGGCTGTGGAGTCTACAAGTGACCTTGGTCATCTTCTGTGATCCCAGAATGGGCTCCCCAGAACAGCTAATATCATGGGTCAATCACCCATGATAGCCTGCCCTTGGGCGTCCATGGGCCACTGCAAAGAGCTCAGGAGGCTGAGTGTGTTAAAGGTGCTTTGTTAAACTGTAGAGTGCTGTACAAATGTTAGCTATTATTATTAAATGGCTGAGACAGTATTTTGTCAGTAGCTTAGTTCTGCTTGGTTGAGCACTATGCTACAAACACTTTACCAAATACAAAACATGACTTTTTATTTAGGGAAGAGATTCGGGAGCTTTCATGGAACACTGGAAAATCAAAACAGCAGTTAAAAACACAATTACTGGTGCTTCCAGATAAGAATCTTGACCCTGGTGGGTTTGGAGGAGGGACTATTGATCCCTAGAACCCTCAACCACACTAAGAGAAGGTATCATCTCAGGTGGTGGCCTAAACTCTGAACGGGGTCTTCGGGGGAACTACAAAGGACTACAAGGGTGCTCATGTGATTAAAAATGATTCTGGCTTCATCTATTCAGGTTCATCTTATGGTTGATCCTGAGAGTCCATTATCTCAACTGGAGCAGAGCCTCTCAGGGTACACAAGCATTTTAAGAGCACACATGCCGACAACCTGGCATCATGAAACTTTCACCTTGGAAGGCATACTGTAGCAAGATCGCCTCTGTGTCAGTTTTCCTTCAACCAATCTGGAGGCTTCTCAGGTACAGGCGTTGTTCTCTTAGCACCTAGCGAAGAGCTTAATGTATAGTCAGATTTCCATACATAATATGCTGGAGGGATGACTGAAGAGATTGTAGATGTGTGTGTATGATTGGAAAGATAGATGAAATGGATGGATGGATGACAGATGCATGGATAGATAGATGGATAGATGGGTGTGGATCGCAGATGGAAAGATAGATGAACAGGTGGGTAGGTGGGAGAATAAATGCTCATGTGGACGAATGAAAGAATAAACTGTAGTGAATGTGCTTTGGTGAATGACTGAAAGCATTGATGGATGGGTAGGTGGTTAGATAGATGGATGAAAAGAGAGATGAGAGGGTAGGTGGGTGGCAGCAGATAGGGGCTGGGTAGATGAGTGATAGACAGGTAGGTGGGAAGATAAATGAGTATATGGATGGAGGGATGGATGGATGGTTAGATAACAGATGAATAGCTGATGGGTTGGTAGATGACTGGAACGATGGACAGCTGGATAGACGAACAGACAGATGATTGGGTGTTTGGATAGATGGATAAATAGATCAGGAAAAAAACAGCTGGCTAGATGTACTGGAAGATATCTGAATGGGTAGGCTGATAGATAAATAAATTATGATAATTTCTTATCCAATATCTAATCTAGGAGCTATCAACCTGTTTCTTCTCATCTTCTCAAAACATCTACCACTTCCTACAGTTTCTTGACCCTAAAACAATAAAATCCCAAGATTACATGTGTCCCTGGCCTGCCCCCCTTATCTGTTCTCTGTTTCTTTGACCCACCATTGCTGACCATGAAGAGGTTGTTTTGTTAATTCCTGATGCTGATGTGACCCAGAAATCCCTCCCTCAGGCTGCCAGGAAGGCTCTTGAGGTGGAGGAAATGGCCCTATTTCTAGGCCAGCAGCTCAGGTTCCTCCCCGGGTAGAGGATGAAAACTTTCAGGGATGAAGGCAAAGAACCTTCCCAGAAGGGCAACAGATTTCTATTTAAACATCTGTTTTCTTGTACGTTTTCCACTAGGCACAAAAGCTTTGCTTTAAACCCTCACCTCCTGGTGACTGGACTATTCTTGCCATCTGAGTCACATATCTCTGGGCAGACAGACCTTCTGACTCACTGGGGGTTGAAGTCTGGGATTCACAATACCACAAAGCTGCTAAAAATAGGAGCCACGGACCTGGGCAGCAAAATAGGACACTGACAAACACAGCGCTGTATGAGAACCACTGCCCTGTCGATCACAGAAAAATCAAAGAGGGCCGCCAGTCAACCTTGCTCGTGTTACCTGAAATTTAAGAAGATCATCTCCAATCCTAGAGAAGTCCACAAAGCAGATGAGTAACGCACAGAAAGCCAGCAGACAGAGCCAGAATAATGATTTCTAATGCATGTTGGATGTTTTTATTAGAAAACTCTATACCTTACATTGGCAGAGGGGCATTTCCACGCAGTGGGAGGGAAACAGAATTTCTCTAGTCCTGTTTTCCTTGTGGTTTTCCCCTTGAGAATCAATGTGGCTTCAAATAGTTTGTGAAATTGTCACAGAGAAGCAAAGAGGATGTTTGGTGCTCTTCCCCTTCCACTCTCCCCCAGCTCCTGTTATTATTTCTAACTTCTTCGATGATGACAAATTATCCATATTTGAGTAAAACTGACCTAGGGAGGGAACACGCACATCACTGTATTTGAGTAGCATTGACCCTGTGAGGAAGACGCACATCACTGTATTTGAGTAGCATTGACCCTGGGAGGAAGACGCATATCACTGTATTTGAGGAGCATTGACCCTGGGAGGAAGACGCATATCACTGTATTTGGGTGGTATTGACCCTGGGAGAAAGATGCATATCACTGTATTTGAGGAGCATTGATTCTGGGAGGAAGACGCACATCACTGTATTTGAGGAGCATTGACCCTGGGAGGAAGACGCACATCACTGTATTTGGGTGGTATTGATCCTGGGAGAAAGATGCATATCACTGTATTTGAGGAGCATTGATTCTGGGAGGAAGACGCACATCACTGTATTTGGGTGGTATTGACTCTGGGAGAAAGATGCATATCACTGTATTTGAGGAGCATTGACCCTGGGAGGAAGACGCACATCACTGTATTTGAGGAGCATTGATTCTGGGAGGAAGACGCACAACACTGTATTTGAGTGACAACTGTGACAGTTTATTTCATCCTGACTCTGTACTTCAGAACTCAACATGAGGCTTTACTTGATACCAATACAAGTTATGGAGAGACAGACAGACATCACCACCCTAAACCTTCTGGGGAAATGCTGTACTCAGGGTAAGTGCTTATATGGAGTGGGGTCCTGGCAGACTTCCACACAACATTTTACCCCTTAGTTGCAAAGCTAAGAGATTCATTTGAAGGAAGAGGGCTGGGGACTGTCTTCAAGGCAACAGGAGCAGTGTTGGTCAAGAGGGAAGCTCTTTGTTATCATTGTGCTTCGAATTCCCAATGGCTTCAGCTAGTGGGAAGCAGCAGGCCTGTGGCATAGCCTACCAGGAGACAAAGATCATGGAGGCTGCCTAGAGAACACAGCCCACAACAAGACTTCTGGGTGATGACTGGTCGTCATCGTCACACTGACTAGCTAGAGTAACGAAAAGTGGCACGGCTGGCAGGCCGCTGAAACACTGGGACTACCAAGCTCAGTTCTCCTGCAGGATGATGCCAGAGCTCATGTGTGTCTGCCACTCACGGGGAAGCACACAAAAGGCTCTCTGAGTAGGCTGTGTCAGTCTTGGGGCATCTGTATAGGTCTACGGAGCTGCGTTATATCTGAAGTCCTGCAAACACAGCTTAAGATAATTAGCGCGCACAAGGAAACGCAAAAGCACTACTACATAAATAACTGCTTAAGTAGGAGGGACATGCAATTGGCAAGAATGGGTTATGACAAGTCTTTGGTATTCGCCTTTTCTTCTAAAGCTTGTGATGGTTTGTTATCTTTAATAATAAAAGCAACAGGTAACAAATTTGCTGGAAACCACACGGCTATGAAGAAATGAAGTCCCGACCTATGGGGAATCAAAGCCCATTCTTGTTTCACTATAGCTCCATTCCTCCCTGGAGAACTTGCCCTGATCACCAGACGGTGGTTAGGCCATATGAGTGAAGCAACATAGTGTCCTCCTCTGGCTTTCAGCTTATCTCCAAGCCTGCGGTGTCATTACTATGAGCTGCTAAGAGCCAGACTGCAGTAAGAGTGGTACCTCGTTATGAGGTGAAATAGGAAGTGTAAGAATGGCCTAATGGGAATTCCAACCTTTTCACCAGAGGCAGCAACCCAAGGGAAAGAGGTTTACAACTAGTGAAAACCTATTAGAAGTAACTTTCTCTTCCAAGGCAGGAGACGGGGGCAGAAAGGAGGATACATATAAGTTGATATGTCAGGATCAGAGAAGAAAGGGAGAACAGATCTCACCTACTGATCTCCTGAGCCAGGAGGTCAACCAGGGCTGTAGTGCAGGTTATAGAGTCCCTGCTGTGGTTTAAATACAGAGTGCCTCCCCAAAAGGCTCATGGGTTAGAGACTTGGTTTCTGGCTTTGTGATGCTAAAGGGGCGGGGGAATCATTCGGTAATAGGGCCAAATGGGAAAGTGTTGGGTCAGTTGGGCCATGATTTTTTAAAGAAAACTGCAGGACTCTGGCCCTTTCCTCTCTCCCTTGTCTTCCTGGCATCGTCGGCTGGCATGCCCACCTGACCGAAAGCAGTGGGTGAGCCTGATCATACACTGCCACCAAAGAAAACATTTTATGCTATCTCAAGTGTGCATTTTAGTCAAAGAGAGCTAACCCGATGCCACGTCGAATCCCAGCTTCAGCTGTAGTTACACACTGGCCTTGCTGTATCATTTCTCTTCCCAGTTCTATTTCCCGCACCTACCGATGATTAAATGAGATTCCGTAGTGCCTGCCACAGCCCTCCACGGCCCATGCAGGCTACACTCCATGCTGTCTCCGCGACCTCTCAAGCACCATTAGAGCTAATCCTTATATGCTTTCTTCATCTAGAACTAAAGCTAAAGGTAGTAAGTTTTCCTAAGATTCCCAATACAAACTGACAGACTGTATTTCCAGAGAAACCTGTTGGCAGTCCTCAAGAGCTCCTCTTCACTGTCAGTCCGTGCTCCTTTCATGCTTATCCTTGAACTTACGGTTTTAACTTTTTATTTTGAAATCATTCAGATTTACAGAAAAGTTGCAAGAATGGTGAAACACCCCATCTCCTCTTCCATCCACTGCCCAATTGTTAACATTTTCTTTGTTTTTGTTCCATCATTTCTGCAAGGTATATATATATGTATATATATATGTGCCACCTTATACATAAATATACATAAATACATGTAGATTTTCTGATTCATCTGAGACTGAGTTCCAAATATGATACCCTTTTATGCCAGGATTCTCAGATGTGATGAGCAAAATCAGAAAGCTGACATTGATGCAACATGGTATCTATCTCGCAAACCTCAAATTTTACTTGACATCGTTCATAGCTCAAAAGAAAAAGAAAACTAATCCAGGAATCAATCCAAGATCCTGCGTTGCATTTAGCTGTTCCATGCGGAGGCTTCTTTAATATTCAGTGGCTCCCTCGGGCTCTGCTTTTCATGACCATGGCTTTTAGAAAAGGATACCCAGGGATATTTGCCATCTATCCTTCAGTTTGCATTTGCCTGATATTTCTTCCTGATTAGATGAAGACTGTGTTTGGGCAAGCCCACCACTGATGGGACACTGTGCTCATCTCGAGAAGTGAGATTTGGAGCGTGATGCTGCTATGTCCATGCAGTAGCGAGGCTAACTCCAGTCACTGTGTTAGGGCTATGTCTAGGTTCTGCACTGAAAGGTTACTGTTGGGTTACATCAATAATTGATACAAACATCATGATCCTCATTCAAGGCCCATCTGCTAGCTTTAGCATACACTGACGATTCTTTAGAAGTCAAGGGACGGCGGCCAAGGTGTGGGTGACATTCTGACATCACTGTCCCACTCGCACTTGTCGTGTTGTGTGACCCACGGTGAAGCGTTTCTCATTCTCCACTACTTACATCAGCACAGACTTGTGGATCCGGTTTGTCTGTTAATACCGTCATTCCTCTCTACGTATGAAGTATCTTAGACCAGGCCAGTGGCTGTTCCTTGGGACTGGTCTGTGTCACATCCTTGTCTTATCCTTCTCGGGGACTTTCTCACATCAGACATTGCAGGAGGTTCTCCTGTAGCAACTTTGATTTTGATTTCTTTTAGTGGAGAGCCGAGGTCTAGGTGGCAGGTGCTACAGAGTGTGGCTGCTTCTTAATCCTACACACATAATCACAAACGTGTGTGTGTGTGTGATGTGGATGTACAAATATAATAATAGTATGGCATTTCTTTCGTTTTGTTTTGAGACAGGGTTTCTCTGTGTAGAATTTTAAAATTACAACTCGGATACTGAATGACTCCTTTGCCCACTTATCTATCAGAGTCTTTGTATTTCTTATTGCTTTAAGCATATGTTTAATACTAACATAAGAAAAATGTAATGTTTGTGGTAAATGCTTTCCCAGATTTCCTGTTTGCCCCTTTATTTCTGACGGAGGTATTTCTGACACTGTGCAGCAGAGACTGTCATCAACATTTGTAGTTTCTTCTATTGTTTGGAGCGATATAAAGTCTGATCCCTGGCAGAGATTTGATATTCACCCCTATTTTCTTCTTTATTTTCCCATTAATCTACTTACTTAACTTAGACTATATTATGGGAAAACGAACGAGATGAAGACCTAAACCTCTTTGATATTTTTTTTTTTCCAGTAGCTAACTGATTGTCCTAGCGCCATTTATTATATAACCCTTCCCTTCATCACTGATTTATCATTGTTGTTTTTGGAAATTGCTTTTGATATCTCCATCTGGCCAAGAGTTTGTATAAAGGTTGCAGGGTAAAACTGTTATTCTCTCCTAATATTACATAATTTAGAGCCTCAGAAAAATCGTACACTAGCTAAGCGTTTTGGCCTCCGTATTTAACACAAGCTCACAGCTCTCACCAGTAAAACGGAAACAACACTAGAAGTTTCTTCCCAGGGCCTCATAAGGATTTAAGGGGTCTCCACACTTACAGTGTTTGAAACAGCATTTAGTGCACAGATGAGTAGAACGAAGGTCAGCTCTTATTTTGGGGGGACCTTTGTGCCCCCCTGTTTCTAGGATGAGACACTGAAACTCACAAAAATGAGATGATTTTCCCAAGATTATGCAATCTATCCCATTCCAGCCCTCTGCACTGCACACCACATGAAGGTGGGTCCCTCCGGGCATCTCCCACATTCCTATTACCTACGCTGTGGTGCTAATTCCATTATCTTGCCATGCTGGTAAGTTCCCAGCGTTTAAGTGAAATTTTTGGTAGAATGCATGGACCCTTATGTTGATCCCACTCAGAATCCATCTGTATTTACTCAAAGACTGTAACAGCAATACCACAACTCTCAGATGATACTCTCTTTTTGCGCTTATTTTAGTTCTTACCCTCTTCTGGTGTTGTTTTTCTCTGATATTAACTTCAGAAAACATATACGGACCTGCATTTTTTCCATACCTTGAAAGTCTCCGTCATCACCACACAAGCAAACCACAATCACAGCTGGTCATCAGAACTGTTTTTAGTTTTCCCAAAATGATAAAATTAAATTGGTATTATCGGAGGTAGGCGAACACTTGAAGAATCTAAAGTGACAAGCAAGGATAGGGGACATGGAATGTATTGAAGAGGACAGGCTTTCTTGACAGGGCACATAAGGAAGCTGTTTTATCAACGAGCCTGGCACGAGGCTTCACTGTGGTGACTATTTGCCACGGTGCCGCAGGCACAGGCACTACAGAGGAAGGAAGCGCTCCTTCTGCACAGTCCACACTTGGGGCTTGAGTGTGGCAGCAAAACCCTTATGCTGTAAGACAGACCTAATTTTGCTACAGAGTTCTGTTGGAAACCATGTATCTAAACAACAGACCCTGCTGATAACGCTGACCCTTTCATCAAAGTCATTCCAACATCAAGTGCAGAAAGAGGACATGATTCTGGCGAAGAACGTGTGTTAAGGCTGAAAGACAGGAATATCTGGCTAACATCTAGCACGGGTAACGGGTCTGCATGTTCCGTGGTGGCCCAGTGACCAGGAGGTACTGCCCATTCATCCTGTCATTCCGGTCTTTAGTTCCCAGAAGAGCCAGCTCTGTTAATGCTCATGCAGCTGCTGTTTCCACTGAACACATGAACTAAGGAGATAAAAATAGAACAGGAATGATAATGCATGGCACTTAATTTCATCTGACTCGTAGACAGACAAGCTCCTCGGCATGTCACTTGCTCTTAGCCATTCAGTGGTGGCTAAGTGATCTTGTCTTACCTCTGCTGTCAAAATGCATGTTTCGGGTGATCGATGGCACAATAAAAATGCCTCAACAATATTTAAAATGACTTTCTAATGGAAGGTGGCACTGTGAAACCCCTGTCTAGTCATCAGCTTCAAACCAGACCAGGATGGCAAACACACAGCTCAAGAACAGACCGGCGGAACATTTGCTGATCTTGTACCCAGCTTTCTCCAGAACCAATTTGTCAAGAAATATGGCTGTCCACATTCCCACACGGGCTTGGAGTGTCAATTCAATTCACTGGTCTTCACTTTTTTTATTCCAAAACCCTATCCGAGAGGCAATGGGGAAGTGAAAGAATCTGACAACATAGGTTGTACTGTGGCTTGACTTTACCCATCCATCTCTACCTTCAGCTCACTGCAACATCCATGCTGGAGTCAGAACTGTGTGACTGAACACACTGAAATAAAACAAAGGAAAATACTAGCCTCCCAGTGACTATTGTGATGTTATCCTGAGAACTGCAGTAAGCCACAGCCCACAGGTCTACTCGATAGAAATGGTCCAGCCATGGTAGCCAAGTATTTCCTAGGAGATTCAACTGACCAGGACAAGAAGCAGTAAGAGGCCATGTTGCTTAGAACACCCTTCAAAATTCTGGGATTATTAAGGAGCAAGAAATCCCAGCCAATACCCTCTACTCAGTGCAACTAACATAGTTGCTGGCAGTCCTGATTCTAGATTAATCTAACATGACTACCCTGCTTTCCCTCCATCTGGTGGTGCAAGCCAATAGACCCAACTACTTGAGGAAGCTGAAGCAAGAAGATTGAAAGTGCAAGACCTACTGGGATGCATCATAAGGCCTGCTCTTAAAATAGCCTCACATCCCCAGAGGCTAGGGATGTAGCTCAGTGGTGCACAATTGTCTAGTAAACATGGATAACATCCTGGACCTTAGGCCCTAGCCCCAGCATGAAAAGAGAGGAAGACATGTTATCCATTGGGCTGATGTTGTATCAAACTTCCTCTCTAAGAACAGGTACCACATGTAGATTGCCTACCATAGGTGAAGGACCAAAGGAGGTGTAACTTCATCTTCCAGGGCTGAATTTTCACTTGTAAGGACTAATAACAAGGGAACTGAATGTTCATCTTTCACAAGAACGTGACATTCCAAGCTCATGATCTTGCTTCCAACCACACTACTGCATCATCCATCCCCAACTCCATCCTTTTTCTAACCATCCTTCAGCCAGCATTGTCCCCAAGTGAATCAGTCAACCAGGCGCATACACCCTGAACTTCCTAACGGACACCAATGCCTCTTAGAATTTTGGGCAGTCTCAGGGGCCATTAGAAATGATTGGAGCATGGCGGCCATCCAGTGGAAAACTGTCAGTGCACTGTGGATCACAATGAACTCAAAGCCACAGAGCTAGTTACTGGCAGAATAAGGTACCTTTGCCACCCAGGAGAACGCTTGCTGAAAAACTGAACATGCCTGACTGTGTTTCTCTGTATGGCTTTGCAAGGGAAACATCAGCTAACAGATACACAGAGGATGTATAAAGTTATTGAAAACATAAAAGGGGAAGGAGCCTCACATCCAACACCTGAGTCCCAAAGGGTAGGTCTGGCCTTCCTTTCTGTGAATTAAACAAAATGGAAGTGGATCGGTTTCATCTTGTGTGGAGCTATGGAGGGAAACTGTCTGCTCTGGGCAGCTTAGAGAGACCAAGTACTTGCAGCGTACTGTTCTACCGTCTGCTACTGGTGGTCCAAGACAGCTACTATCCACCTTCCTCGCAGAAGAGAAAGAAAAGAACGGACACCAGAAGACCAGTAATGTATCTGTCATAGCAATATAGAGAAGACGTGGACTAAATCCCGAGCCTCGGGGCTCATGGATGTTTAGAAAGCTTCCTGGAGTTTGCTGAGACATATCCCAGTTAGGACAATTAGACTAGATTAACTCTCAGATACCTTTCAAGCATGAGCCATTCTGAGTGAAAAGAACTGGAGAGATCAATGAAGCTAAGTTTTGCTTCCTGCAGTGAATCCAGTATACTCTTCCATGCAGTTAAGCCTAAAGACTCGGGTGGGATGTGGGATGTCCCTGTGCCAAGGACAGCACTGAGATCTGCAGGGGTGTTCACTAGGAGATACAGCATATGGAGGGCTAAAAGGCAGGGGTCTTGCCTGATGATACTTGTGAAAAATAGGCCCTGTCACCTGAGGGAAACAGGGTAGCTAGCCCCCTCCACCAAGTTGGGGACCTATATGATCTGCAAGAAAATGACAGGGTGTCTTCTCCTAGGAGAAGAAGGAGCCTGGGGGCTTGTTTGAAGCTGTGTGACTCAACCTCTCGGGTCAGTCCTAGAACCTCCTTAGTGTTCTCACTTCTAAAATTAGGAATAGCAATTCCTTCTTGGCAGGGTGCTAGGGAAGACTGAGTGGCACTATAAGCACGCCCCTGTGCCTGGTGATAGCTAGACCCACAAGTACCTTCCTACCTGTGAATACTGTGTGGAGAGCCAAGCCAGGTACCTGCCACCTCTCCATCCCTTGATGCCCTGCCAGAAGTAGGGGTTTATGGAGACCTGCTGAGTCCCTTTGCATATCTTTAACAATTGGAGGGCCCAACAGTAAATCTTTCCCATCTCCTCTGGAAGTCAGGGAGAAAGGTGACTGATGACCTCAGGGTCAGGCAGAGGCAGGTGGAGGAAACTTTTTCTAGGAATACAAGTTGGAGGAGTGGCTAGGTTAGCTACAGGCTCACAGGTAAAGTGGAATGGATCTAGTGTGTCCTCTGGGCACTTGCTCAGATGCCCTCAGGCAAAGCTCTGCCGCAGTCAATGTGCTAAGCCCTTCCTTGGGCCTGAAAAGAAATCTAACTGCCTCCGGGGGTGGGGGGGGGGATGCCTACACGCACACATTTAGGCTCCCCGAATACTTCCTGCCCAGGCGAGGTCCTTGAAGTGCCTGGCCGTCCACTCTGCCCGTCCACTCTGCCCTCCTCCTGGGAAGGATGCAGGCTTGAGAGAGCTACTTTTAAGCCACAGAGTTGGGGCCTGACTCACATCTCCAGACTTGAAGGAAAGGCTTGACAATCTTCTGGACATTCTGGACATTCTGGACATTGAGGATCACAGAGAGCAGAAGGCTTATTCTCAAACAGGAAATATCCAGAGGACTCCATAACCAGCTCCCCAGATCAAGGGCAGCACGGATCTCCCTCAACCGTCTTTATCATCAGTACCACACACTACTACCTCGGCCGGGAGGATGGGGTCCTGTTCCGAGAGCCACAAATGACGTCCCACCACGTCCTCCCTGACGTCATCTAAGCCTACTCCAGTCGACCCACTGGTTCCCACGAGCCTGCCACAGTCCAGGGGAAAGACACAAGAGGACCCATCAGAATGCCATGAGAGAAACTAGGTGAGCTGGCATCCCTCACAGAGGGTAGAGCAGCACCAGGCCTGGTCTTCTGAGGGCTGCCAGGTGATAGGTCCAGTGCAGAATGTTCAGAGACGTGGGACAGTGGAAGAGAAGAGTGGGGGATAGCACAGGCCAGGGAGCCTGCCCTGCTCAGGATTGGGCCCAATCCCAGTCTGCGTGGCTGTGCTTCACACTTCTATTCACAGGACCCCATTTTGCTCCCTGAAATCTATTATTACTCTCCTGTTCCACTGTCTTTCCCAATGGTTCTGGCCCAAACGGAGCTGGATATGGTAAACACACATTTATCTGGCCGCAGATAATCTGTCAAACAGACATAGTGCTGTCAAGTAAGCCTGAATTTTTTTTTCATTTTTATGGATTAACAATCATCTCCTAAACTTCACGTTTACATAGAGATAGACTTACCAGACTGAGACAAAAGGAACAAGCCTGTTTAAAAGGCACAGCAACTGGGAATTTGTGGCACTATCTGGAGAGCGGGGTGGGGATGTGCCCATGTTCCTGTACCCACCTAGAGGAGAAAAGGGAAGGAGGAAGGAAGGGGAGGGGAAGATGAGGCCACAGATGTGGCTGATGCTTTTAGCCTCACTGCTCTCACCCCCTCATCTGGTGGCCCTCAGAGTGTTGGCTTAATCATAAACATGGTGCCACTGGTGGAAGGGACCCCTACTGCCTGGCTCCACACATATCTGTGGTATCATGACCGCTCTGGCCACGAGGAACTTCTCAAGGTGGAGAGAAGGATGCACAGCCTGGAGTCTATGCTTCCCCACCTCAGGTATCAGTCACTCTGTACCACAAAGCCAAGAATATTACTACTTCAGTTAAACACACACACGCACACACACACACACACACACACACACACACACACACACACCTTAACCCCCACCCAAGAATCCACCTTGCAGGCAACCGGGCCCTCCCCAGGGTCTCAGCCACTACCTCTGATTCATCCTCAGAGCAGCGACAGCAGCCCTGGGGATAACCTGCACAGATTAAACTAGCCATGCACAGGTGAAGGGCAATGCCATCACCCAGAAGAACAACTTGAGTTAATTTTTTTAAAACAACTTCTGTTTATTTTTATGTGTGTATATGCATGTGCCATGTATGTCTGGGTGCTGAGAGTCTAGAACAGGGTTTCAGATCCCTTGGAGCTTGAGTTCCAGGCAGCTGAGAGCTATCCAACATGGGGTACTGGGAACCAAACTCAGGTCTTCGAGAAGAGCACAAGCACTTTTAACCGCTGAGCCATTTTTCTAATGCCTTGCGTTAATTTCTTAATAATGTCCTATAAATAAACTTTGGCTACTGGAAAAAAAAGAGTAACAAGCCCTGCCAGAGCATGTAGATGCAATGAACCTGGCCAATGTAGGGGTCCTCCAGGAGTCCAGCTGAGATGAACTGGCCCTTGACTCTAATGACACATTAATTTTCTTTCTTCGCAGCACATAACACCACCTCAAACTGTCCTATTTGTTAACTAGTCTGTTTGCCAATGACCATCCCTCCACCTCCACCCCCTCATACAGTATTCCATGTGAGCCCTGTCTCTCACTGCCCTCTTCCCAGAACCTACAGGAGGCCACACGGGACCCACAATTGATGCTCATTCATTCTTGCATCATCAGAACTAATTACCTGATTGACCCATGTCAGCACAGGGCTGGGGCATCAATGCCTTTCACCATCCCATCAGCCTTACAAGAAATTCCAAGTCTTCACGGTACAGATGCAAAATTGGCCCTGCCTGATGCAAACTTTCCAGGAAGGGGCTCCCAAACTAGCACTGTCTGAGCTGAAAACAGACAACAGAACCTATCCATAGCTGAACAGATGGGGCCAAGATTTACACGGTCTCTCTTCCTTCCACAGCTCCTCTGGAAGTCAGAAAGAGGCTCCTGGATGGACAGAGAGGATCCAAGGAACTCAAGAGGCTGTGACAGCTACTGGTGACACCACAGCCACCGTGAAGCCTGAGTGGTTGGCTGCCCTGTGGCTAGAGGGAGAAGCTAGATCCCGCAACTGTGAATCTGTGTTCACAGGCTGGAACCCCAGCCACCCATGACCTTAAACCACCTGCTGCCACATTGTTCCGGCCCTTGAAACCCTTCACAGGATGAGGGCTACAGGGGCGCTGCAGGGACTGGCTCTCACTTTTTTAAGGACAGAGAGCGGAGAAGCACGCACGGTACAAAAGGACTCTGGTTTCCAGGAACACCAGCACTTGGCCTGTGTGCGTGACCATGGCTACACCTAAGCTGCTGGCCACATGCAGTTTTTCTGGAGTCCTAGATGGGGGACAGAGGATCAGGAACTGGCAGCCACAGAGAATGTAATGGTGACATCTTTTCTGAAAAAGAACAGGGCCTTGGAGTAAAAACACCCAAAGAAGCCAGGCACCGTCTTCTTCCTTAGCTGGTGGCCCCACAGTATCCATTAATCCACTGGCAAGGTAAACCAGAGGAGCTGGGCACAAGGGTGCACATCCTGCTAATTATGGTAATTGCTATTTAATGATTTGTGTACACTGCTCAGACTGCAAGTCGTACACAGCTGCCGGATGGATAGGGAATCAAGATTGGAGTTGCTACTTTCATTTTTCTTTTTCACTAAAACATACATTCGTGTGTGTGTGTGTGTGTGTGTGTGTGTGTGTGTGTGTTCACATATTCATTCAACAAACAAGTGGGAAACAAACAAAAGCAAGCCTGACCATTAGACATAGCAGAACCGATCTCCAGGATTCGAACCACTGGAGTTTGGAACCCAAAGATCAGTAACAAAGTGACTTGTCCTTTGGCAAGGGATATCCCATGGCCTGAATAGCAGACCAGTTTGAAGTAGAATTAGAAAGGTCCTCCAGCAGAACTCCCAGATCCAGAGACTTGAATGCTACAGAGGTGGGAGCTGGTGTCAAGACCAGAGTAGCTCATGGGGCTTCCTCAGTCTTGGGAAGTAATGAGTACCTTCTGGGAAATGTCAAAATGACTCAGATATAAGGAATGAGCTGGAGCCTCCTGTGGCACAGGAAGGCCCCAGTAGAGCTGCCACAGGCCCTGACCCTCCTCTTAGCACTCCCACAGCCATCTTCTCAGGGCAGGTATGGCCTACCTCAGCCTAAAACCATCCCTCTGGCCCCTAACACAAACACCAATCAAATCCAAATGCACAGGGCCTGGAGAGACGACTTACTTCTCTTCTGAGACAGCTCCATGTTTGGTTCTCAGGACCCTCATCTGGCAGCCCCCAATTGCCAAGCTCTGGGGTATCCAACCTCCTCCTCTGGCATTTGTGGGCACCCATGTATGTGTAGCAAACATTCACATAGGCACATAAGAAAATCAAAATAAAGTGCATAGGGGGAGCAAATCAAGAGTAAAAGAAGTTTCTGTAAACCACTGACTAGAGGGATGCGGAGGGAAGGGAGCAGCATCCGTGTCCCTGGTGAGTACCTGGCGGCCAGTGTCCCCAAGCCCTCCCACCCCATGGCTCCCCTCAGGCTGGAGTCCAGGTCAGGCACATGGCAGGACTAGTCTTCAGAGCCGTGCTCTGTGGCATGTTCAGAGCTCTGTCACCTGTTCCCGTGCCCTGTCCTAGCAACTTCCATGGTATAATGTGAGCTGCCATGGGGCGAACAGAAGAGCCACCTCCCCGGGCCGGGTCCTCAATACCCTACTGTCACAGAAGGAACTCAATTCTGAATTATTCCACTCTCAGCCCCAGTTGAAAACTGATAGACGGGCACTCCTGGCCTCCCTCCCTCCCTTTACTTCCTCGGTCAAGTCTCCTCTGGACAATGACCCTCGAGGCAGGAGCTCCAGTGTATCCAAGTGTGCTCAACCTGTACCCGCACTATGCTTGACCCAGAGGCCATGCTGTAGGAGATGAGGATGGCTGGTGGGAGACGGGTAGGTGGTGTCGCTCTCTGTCCTGCCCCACACTCTAGGGATAAAGGCAACTGATCTCAGTGTCCTTGGAACTCTCTACCTCTGATCTTCTAAGAAGGAAGTTGCTTGCCCTGGAAGTAACTGTGTCTGGGGATTTGGAGCTGGTCACTTCTGGCCCATGTGCTCGAGAGAATCCTCCACTCTCCCCCTGCTTAAAACCATTGTCTCAGTGTCTACAGAGTAAGCTGTTTCTTCTGACTCGCTGTCACCTGTCAGGTCTGTAATTACACTGCACAGTTCTAACAGAAGCACCGTGGGCTCTAGAAAAGTAGAGACAGGCGAAATTCCTGCAGATCGTCCCTAACATTTTATGCACTCCATCCTGAGTCGGGCGCAAGCCATTCGGAACCTTCCCAAACATGGTCAATTATTCTAAGTGGCTTCTAGCCATTGACACAGGCCCCGCCCCATGTGCCCCTGAGCCCCTGCCACACACACTCACTGTGTCTGCACAGGAGAGGAGGAACATACATTTCCTCAGGCCCATGTCCCTAACCGCTCTCCGCTAATTAAGACAGGATGTCAGTACTCATTCTTTAGGATGAGCTGAAGCCACAGTGATAGCGCCTCTCCCAGGGCTGTTTCAATTTGATTATGAAACAAGAGGGATGTGTGCTATTCTCTGTGATCCTGAAGTCTCTCCACGCTGTCTGGGTGAGCAAGGAACCTAGCGGTGGCAGCTGTCCCTGAGCTAGGTTCGCTCCTCCATAATTTCTCAAATCCTTTTACCAGCAGGTCCTCTCTTGTACAGCCCTGGACCACAGTTCTCATTCTCCCTGCCACGGTGTACGTGTGGTCGGTCCTTCAATGTTCCCATGTTAGAAATTTGGTCCCCAGTGTGGCATCATGAGGAGAGACAGGACCTTTAAGAAGCAGAGGTGAGAAGTAATTAGGTCATTGGGGATTGCGCCATTGAAAGGGACTGATAGATCTCATGGGAACCTGGAGAATTCTCGGCAGACATTCGTTTTAAAAACTCAGGTTGAACTCTTCTCTCTGCCTGTTGTCTCACAACATGCTGTCTGCCTCCCCAAATAACTCCCTACAATGTGATGCCCATAATACCTCTCCCAGAAGCCACTGTTCTGCTTGCAGACTCCCTCTCCCGAGACCATGAGCTAAACATCCTTTTATTTATGCATTACTCAGTCTCGGGTATTCTGTGACTGAAACAGAAAGCGGACTATGACATCAAGACATTTCTTTGATTCTATTAGTTGTTGCCATAATTATTTTCTGAAATCATTTACGTCTGTTTCATAAAGCCACGGTAATACACATTATAAAATCTTCCCCTTGTGTTTAAGTGTGTAAGCTCTCAACAGTGTCATGCACACTTGTATTACTGTGCAACCAGTATCCAGAATTCTCCTAACCTTGAGAACCTGAAGTTCTGTCCTCATTAAACATGGACTCACTACTCTCTCCCCATCTGATCCCTCGTAACTGCTATTCTATCTCTGTCTCTGTGGAGTTGACTACTTGGGGACTTTGTTCATTTAGCACAGTGTCCCTGGGTTGATCATCCACAGGGACTTATTTCTCTTAGAGTCTGACGATTCGTTGTAGTAAAGCATTATATGCATACAGTGTTTTGCTCGCCTATTTACTTGTCTGTGGGCACTGGGAGCATCTCTACCCTTTGTGTGTTGTGGATGCTGCTGCTCTGGTCAATGATGTACAACTGTCTCTTTGCCACCATACTTTCTATTATTTTAGCAGTATAGAGAGAAATTGAGACCATACTTTCTATTATTTTAGCAATATATAGAGAAATTCCTATTTTGGTTTTATTTTTAAATCCATCACACTGTTTTCTGTAGTAGCTATATCATCTTACATCTCCACCAGAAATACACAAGAAATCCAACTTTTCCACATCTTAGCTACCTTGGTTTTCTTTTCATATTTGTTTTTTTTTAATTTTTTAATTTATTTATTTTTATCATTTAATGCTATTTTATTATTCAATATTTTAATTAATTTTTATCATTATTTAATTATAATTTGATTTTATTATTTAATTGATAATTAAATATTGTTACAATAACATATTTTTATGTTCTCTTACAATTTAGTCTACTCCCAGTTCATAATGATGATCATCATTTCTTATAACACACATTATAGGATAAATTCACCAAATTCTTTTTTTCTTTTTTCTTTTTTTTTTTTTTAAATTTCCACCTCCTTTCATTTCCCTCCTTCTCCCCCATTTCCCTCTCCCACCCTCTCCAGTCCAAAGAGCAGTCAGGGTTCCCTGCCCTGTGGGAAGTCCAAGGTCCACCCCCCTCCATTCAGGTCTAGGAAGGTGAGCATCCGAACAGACTAATTGGTAGTCATCTTACTAGATGTGAAAATGATCTTTTTTTTTTTTCCTTTTAAGGTTTGAATACTATGCTGGGCGTTTGGCTTGAATAATCTCTTTTAACCCACAAAACCAAACTGACAGTTTGCTAGCCATGGCTGCCTTCTACGCCGTGATACTGGCTGTCTTTCTATGCATGTATGCTTCCTCCCAGAACACACCAGCTTGTACAGTACATATGTCTACATGCATGCATACATACTCACACGGTGTACACTAAGGCTCTGACATAGCACAGACGCATCATTTTCTGCTGGTGAACTACTGAGCTAAGGCATCTCTTTTGGGCCATGGGGGTCTCTAAAGCTTGGCAGGCACATACGTGTCACTCTCCTGAGCCTGAGGTTAAACCTCTTTTACCCAAGAGCACCAGGACTTTCCAAAGCAAACTCATAAGCAATGGCCTGCCCTAACTGGGACAGCAGCACCTCCATGGTGCACAGAGCAGGTGTCTTGAAGGCCTGTGCTGGCTGGGCCTGCGTCTGCACATAACAGATGCATCAAACATCTCCTGCCTCTACAAGAATAGTCAAAGAGCTCTCAACATTCACCACCTGCCCTACACACTACACGTACTGATTTCCTCTCTGAGAAGCCTGGTGGAACAGACACATTTAGTCACAGTTTATGAATGAGGAACTGGAGAGCTCAGAGAAGTATGCACCCCCTTCTAAAGACACACACCTAAGTGGCATCAAACAGAGAAGTTGACTCTAAACTGTTCTTAACTGTTCTGCCCTACTGTCTCTTTGGATACATCAGCTTTGGATCTGCCCCACACTGATAGACAACAACAAACAAGAACAGTACTCCTGCCTTCCTGTCACTGCTATGGTTATCCTGAGGGTTGAATATGGAAGGAGCAGGAGAATCTCGACACCCGAGCAACACATTACTGACTGACCTTTCTGTTGTCATTTTGCCCCATGAAAATTGTACTTTTCTGGAATTTGTTGATGCCAAGAGACTTTCGTTAAAAAGCCATGCCTCCTGGAGTACTGTATTTTGGGGAGATCTAAGTGAACATCCCAAAGGACTCTATTTTGGGGAGGGAAGCAAGGCTCTAATGACCTGTGCATGTCTTTGCTCAGTCATCCCTATCTGCATATATAAAACAAAGGCTTGAACCGGATCTTTATACAATCAATTGTTTTTCTTCCTCTCTCAAGCTTCTTTCTCCAGTCCACACAGGAGGATAAAGGAGGATGTAGGGGGAATATAGGAGTATGCAGGAGGATGGAGGAGGATGCAGGAGCATGAAGGAGAATGCAGGAAAATGGAGGAGGATACAGGAGTATGCAGGAAGATGGCAGAGGATGCAGAAGGATGCAGGAGGATGGAGGAGAATGTAGAAGGATGCAGGAGAATGGAGGAGGATGCAGAAGGATGCAGGAGGATGGAGGAGAATGCAGGAAAATGGAGGAGGATGAAGGAGGAGACAGGAGGATGGAGGACACAGGGGTATGCATGAGGATGGCAGAGGATGCAGAAAGATGCAGGAGGATGGAGGATGCAGAAGGATGCAGGAGGATGGAGGAGGACACAGGGGTATGCATGAGGATGGCAGAGGATGCAGAAAGATGCAGGAGGATGGAGGATGCAGAAGGATGCAGGAGGATGGAGGAGGACACAGGGGTATGCATGAGGATGGCAGAGGATGCAGAAGGATGCAAGAGGATGCAGGAGGATGGAGGAGGATGCAGAAGGATGCAGGAGGATGGAGGAGGACACAGGGGTATGCATGAGGATGGCAGAGGATGCAGGAGGATGGAGGAGGATGCAGGAGGACAGAGAAGGATGGAGGATGGCTTGAGGAAATGGTTAGCTTTAGGCTTCATGCTAGAGGCACAGGACACAAAGGCACATCTTCCTTTCATTCCTTAATGAAAAGTAGCTACAGTCTGAAGGACATGGAGAACTCTTTGACAAGCCATCCTAACCAAGAAAGGCCAGTAGGGAGAAAGAAAAGCAATCCACAAGTATGTGCCGTGTTCCCCCAGGCACCCATCAGTCTAGCAGAGGGAGCCTGGCCTTCTGTCATAAATTCAATCTTAAGCACTCATTTCCCCCTCCTTGGTTATCACATAGACAGAAAGCAGGCGTTCTCCTTCGGGAGAGGATCAGGGACTCACGCTATCCCAAGTCCTCTGAACACACAGGAAAGGCCATCCTGCTCTGCTTTAGGCCTCAGCATTTCTAAGAAAATTCTATGTGCAGGAGAAGGTGGAGGATCTGCATGGTCTCCTCTAACATCCTTCAGAATGAAGGGTCCTTAGGGGACTAAGGGGAAGGTAACGAGGTGAGGTATCAAGAAAGAGATGGAAGCTTCTGAGTTTTGACAAGTCACAATCTTTGGGCTTCTTCTAAAGGCAAGATGGCAGAGCTGACAGTAGGGTGGCCCTCCCTGCACTTTTTCTATGTGGGAAAAATAGCTAACGACTGATAGTGCTCGCTGGAGAGACAGTATCATTTTCTCTAATAATATAACCACAGGAGGACTAAGAGGGAAGAAGGCATTCATGGGGAAAGGAAGGGGATACCACAGGGTAACTGGAGATGAATATCAGCATAATAATTTGTACACATACATAAAACTGTCAAAATTTTCAAGTTTCTATTTTAAAATATCAAATATCACATGGCAGTAATCCCAGAACTTGGGGGAAGTGGAAGCAGTAGGACCAGCAGTTCAAGGCCAGGCTGGGCTACATAGCAAGTCTGAGGCCAGCCTGGGCTACATGATAACCTATTTTAAAAGAGAGGGAATGAGGGAGAAAGAGGTTGTTAAGTTAGACTTGTGTTTACAACATTCCTTTGCTGTTTTTTTTTTTTTTTTTTTTTTTTACATGTCCTGTCCTCATCATGGTGGACAGTGCTAGAGCGACTTTCCTTGTCACAATGACCAAACACACGACTAAAATCAAGGGAGAAAGAGCGTCTGCAGTGGGGAGAAGGCACGGTGACAGAGGCAGCTTGATACCTGACGTCAACCAGGAAGTAACGAGAGGGGAAAGGCAGCGCTCATCTGGCTTTCTTTTTCCCCTGCCTTACACTCGGTGTGGGACGGCTATCCATGGGACAGTGCTACGCATGTTCAGGCTGGGCCCTCCCTCCTCAGTTATTCCTTTTGGGCAATGCCCTCACAGACACACTCAGGTATGTCTCCTAGGTGATTCCAAATCCAGTCCAGCTGACGGAGACTATTCACCATCACCAACAAAGCACTGATATGGCTTTATATAGTGTTGCTACATAGCTGAATACAGTAACAGTACTTCCAGGCCTGAAGACTGAGTCAGTGAGACTACAATCTCAGAAGATACTGGCTTCTGGGAGCAGGCAGAGGCAGGAGATGACATGCCAGTGAGAATTCTCAACACTGACAGTGGTTTCTAAGACATGGAGAGGGGAAACAGGGATGGGGATATAGCTCAGCAGGAGGACACTTGCCTAGCATGTATGAAAACTGGCTTTCAAACTCTAGTACCCAAAAGGTCAGGGGTGTGGATTTTGAAAGATCAGGAGCCTGCAGAGAGTCGGTATCCATAGCTGCAAACCCCGTGCTCACAGAGCTGCGGCTGCAAATGGAGAAAGCCATTGATTCATCTTCTCCACTTCCACAGCATGGGAAGAACATGTGATATGTAATGGAGCTGCCCTGATGGTAATTATTTCCTTATCAGACAGGGAGGTGATAGATCATCTCAGAGGAGATGCCTTAATTGAAGAAGTGCCAGGAGATAAAGAGCAGTGAAAACTTTTTCAGCCCAAAGTGCAGCTCCCTCAGCCCTGAGTGCTCCAGTCTTTCCCATCAGGCCCCTCTCCTAAGGGAGCAGGGACCAGTACATTTTCATAATTGGAGACAAAGCGTCTGTTTTCTTTAAAGCTAGGGAACACAGTCCTCTGTAAACTAAGAAACCAATAAAAACAAGTGCCATATATTTCACTTTTCCTGATTACAGGGTGGCCTTTGGAAAGGAGAACTATCCAGGCCCTTGCTTCTCTGTCCAAAGACACCCAGGCGAGGTCCGGAGGACTCTGGGAGAACTCTAGCTCACAGGCCTCAGTCTGCAATGCGAATAGCTTAGAAGTTCCTGGGTGAAGATATGATATTTGACTGATCTATAACAGTGAGGTCTAGGGCAACCAGGGTCTTCCTGGAAGGCCACAGACCACGGAATGGATTGGCCACCCACCACATGATGCCACAGAGCATTCTGCCCTTTGAGACTGTCCAATACTCGGTCCATTTATCTGGAAACAAGGCTGAATAGGTGGAAACTGGGTTTAATAGCTATCTTTTGGTACTATGGTTAGCTAGTGGCTTACCATAACAACAAAGGAGGTCACCAGGCTCCTGGCCCAATCCTGTCCAACAGCACCACCAAGCCATGAGAGGTAGACCGTTTTAACTCAGATGAAGATGAGGGAAGGAAGGTTGAAGGAGATTAGGAGTCAAGTAGATATGCTGCTCCCAGCATAACTAGTCATAGTAAAGCTGGTGGCAAACTCCTGGATATAGGCTAAATTTATTTAATTTCAGAATTGAAAACCATATCAAGTCATTCATGGAAAAACAACTTGAGGATTGCAATGATCACAAGGTGTTTTGCTTTGTTTTTTAAAGACAACAGTGATATATTTGGGCATCAATGTTGGATGACAGTGTGGGACAGAAGAGGACAGAGAGAAGCAGATTCGCTCCCCTCTCTTGGCAGACTGCTATTCATGCTGTGTTTGATGCTGGAGTTAGCCTAAAATCTGCTGTGAATCTAGGGAAGCTGCTGAGGATGAGAGGCCTAGGATGAAAGTCACATGAAGATCATCGGAAGGAACTGAAGGGAGGAAGTGAAGGATCTACCAGCATAGAGTCACTATACAATATTGAAGGGCAGACATCTACTGGCACCTTATTCTGCATACTACCAGGAGGCGGAATGGGGGTCAGTAAGCATGGTCATGCTTACTAAGGCTTACTAAGGAAGAGTCTTCAACAGTGAATTCTGTCAACAGAAAAGTTAGTATTTGTATATACATCAACACACCTGACCCTGCAAGACTAAAGAACACGGGCTCCCTCTTCTCCTTCCAGAGCTGAGCTGAGCCAGCTGACTTCCAGCACCCTGTGGCGGCTACAGTCAGTATTGATTATTATAATTTTTATCTGGAGTGTCCCCCCAAAGGCCCACGTGTTGAGGTTTGGTCCCCAAAGTGGGACTATTAGGAGGTATGTTAATAAGAATGGCCCTCTTAGGCTCATATATTTGAAAGCTTAGTCACCAGGGAGTGGCACTACTTGAAAGGGATGAGGAGGTGTGGCCTTGTTGGAGGAAGTGTGCCACTGGGAGGTGGGCTTTGAGGTTTCAAAAGCTCATGCCAGGCCCTGGTTCTCTTTCTGTTTGTGGATTGGGATGTGACACTATAAGCTAGCCCCAAACTAAATAATTGATTTTATAGGCATTGCCACGGTCATGGTGTCTTTTCATAGCAGTAGAGCAATGTCTAAGACAGGAGGTGATGAACTCTTTTTTTTTTTTAAAGATTTATTTATGTATTATACATACCATGTTCTGCCTGCATGCCAGAAGAGGGCACCTGACCTGATCTCATTATAGATGGTTGTGAGCCACCATGTGGTTGCTGAGACTAGAATTCAGGACCTCTGGGAGAGCAGCCAGTGCTCTTAACCTCTAAGCCATCTGTCCAGGCCCCAGATGATGGACTTTAAGGTGGGACTTGATTAGAAGTTAGGTCACTGGGGGTTGCTTTTGAAGGGAATGCTGGAATCTCAATACTTTCTTCTTTCTTCTCTGCTCCCTAGTTCATGAGATTGTTCCTTTCCTTTGCTGCAAAATCCTTCAGATGCGATATTTTGCCAGAGGCCCAGGTAATGGAACCACTAAATAGTGGAGCAGACCCTTCAAACTTTGGACGTTTCCTCTTTATAAGTCATTTGCTTCAGTGATAGAGAACTAACAAGGTGTGTATCACCATTTACTCAGCTTTCTTATAGCTCCTTCAGGGTCAACGTGCTACAGATAGAGGGCATGTGGAGGGCTGGTCCGTTCTAAGGGTGTGGCTTTCACGTGTCTTAAATACATGTTCCTGAAATCTCAGGGCATTGCTGAAACAGTTCTCAGGGAGCCACGACTTCACCCTCTTACAGCATATGAGAGGAGAGGAATATTCTAAAGATTCTGATCGTTTACATAATCCTAGAGAACCTTTACTGCCTGAATATTCTGCCTTTTAGTTTAGGAGGTGAACTATATGTTACTTAAAATTAACCATGTTAACCGTCTTGAAGTTTGCAGCTCAGTGACATTAAATACACTCACACTGTCACTTCTGAATGCCATCGTGAACTTAAAATTTACCTCCAGGAGTTATTTCTAGTTTTATCAGCCAAGTACTAGATGCCATGGTTTTCTTTCCCTGCCCACCACGGACAGTGCTGCTGCTCTTGCCCATGTGTGCACTTGTATTCCTGGTCAAGTAAGCTTCCAGCAAGTCTGTAGTGCTCTGTGCCTGTGATTGGTTCCATATGAACATATGATGAACAGCTATGCTTCCCATGTTCTGACTGCTGTGTGCTTGATAGGGATCATCTTGGAACCCCTCCTTTTAGGTAAGCAGGTCAGCTCAGGTCCTGTGACATGGGGTTTTTTTTGGGGGGGAAGGTAAAGGTGGGGAGGGTGTGGTTATCAAAGACTCCTGTAGCCTCCAGTTGCTCTGCTCGTCTTGGTGTTCATGCAAACAGTTCATTTTAGCCTTGCAAGCCTAGAGAATACAGGGCAGCTTTAATTAATTCTAGTATATGCCTTGCAATGTTTACATTCCAAATTACCTTCGAGTCAGAAGTATGCGGCCCAGAACCACAGTTTGGGGCAATAAAATTCCACTGGCCACTGCTTCCAGCATCTGGAAGTCTTTAGCTGAAAGAGCCCAAGTTTGCTATTTGGTGTAGTTAACTACACTTCACGATAGAGACAAGGTACTACGGGCTCCTCCTGAGCTGCCGATACAGGCTGTCTCCTGAGCAATGCAAGCAAACAAGCAGAGAAACATGGAGAAAATCCACTATGGTGCTCACAATCAGGATCAGTTTCCCAAAAGCTGTATACTTTGCTCGGGCCCCAGCCCTGAGTTCTGCTGAAGAGAGATGGGGTGAGTTTTCTCCATCATCTCCCAACCCTGCTGGACCTGCGGTACATCTCACAGCCTAAACACTGAAGGAAATGGAGGTCCAGCGAGCGGAAGGACCTCAGATTCCAGTCTGTCCACTTGAACGGAGCTGCACATCACCATCCCAGGCTTCCGGTTGCCTTCTCTATCACTTCCCTCTTCAAATCTCAGAAAATCCAGGTTGGTAGGAAAAATACTTAACATTTGCTCCTTTGGAAGTCAAATTTCCAAGTGACTCACCAATACTGGAGGGTTCAAAGCATCTCCGAACAAATCAAAACTCTATGAAAATCCCATTGTTTGTCAATGTCATTTTCCTCCTACTCATTAAAAAGCCAGTTGCAATTGTTTATGATATATTTCAAGAATTCTACATTCTTACAATCTGAGGGTGGGGATAGGGTGGTACCCTGCTTTCCAGTTAAAGAAACCGAGGGAAGAGAGTGCAGGCACCCTTATGAAGCAGACAAGGGTTGATCCTGTCTCTTAACTCATAAAATGATACTACTGCTCATCTGGTGGGTTGTCATCCCTGGGGAAGGGACTCTGCACACCAGGTGCTCCACACATTGCAGTCAGACAGTGAAACCCGTTGCTCTAGGAACCAAGCAGCAGGAGTTGAACGCAGGCCTTATGGACTTGCGGGTCACCAGATCTCAAATCAGAGATGGACTAGATTTTCCAGAATGGTTCCTGCTGAAACTCCAGAGAGAGTGCATACTCAGACTTCAGGAAGCTCCGGGAGCACATGAGGCTTCTCAGCAGCCATGGATCTCAGCTGTTCTTTCCACATGCTTTTGCTATATTCCCTCATTTCCCTTGCCACCAGTACCTCAACCCTGGCAGCTGCAAGCCCATGCTATCCAAGACATCTTTAGAGTCCACATTAAAATACAGACAGCTGGACTTTTTGAACACAGTGTCCTCCATGCTTGCCCATGTTGTCACAAATGGCAATATTTGCTTCTTTAGAGTTGAACAATAAATATTAGACACACACACACAGCACATTCTCTTCATCCAATCATCTCTCAACAAGCTCGGTTTTATTTCCATACCTTGGCTATTGTGACTAAGTGCTGCAGTGACCACGGGAGAAATGATATCTTAATGTCCTTTGGACATGTACCCTGATACAGGCTTGTTGTGTCACGTAGTACTTCAATTCTTACTTTTCTAATTTTTCAAATGCATTTCTGTAGTATTTTCCATAGTGGACGTGCAAATTTACATTTCTAGCAGCAGGCAAGGATTCTATATTTGCTATACTCTCACCAACATTAGCTATAGCCTTTTTCTTGTATTTATTTTTTGTGATTTTTTTATAGTTTTGGGGAACAAACACCCTAACAAGCATAAAATGAGAGCACTAGGCGACAGTGGTTTGTCTGTCCGTGGCGACCAGTGATGGAGCTCACCTTTCTCTCTTCCTGTTGGCTCTCTGCATAGTTCACCAGAAAAATGGCCACTCAGGCCTGTCTTAGTTTCTTTTCTGTCTCTATGATAAAACACTGAAAATATCATCTTAAAAAAGAAAGGGGGTATCTGGGCTCACAGCTCAGGGTACAGCTCATCATGGCAGGGAAGTCAAGACAGTGGGAACTTGAAGCAGCTGGTCACATGACAACCACAGTAAAGAAGCAGAGAGGCTTGGATTCATGAGTTCAGCTACCTTCCCCATTTTATGTACAGAGGGAATGGTGCCACCCACAGTGAGCACGGTGGGGTCACTTGATACAGTGGTCATGGGAGCCCAGAGACCCACAAACAAGAGAATGAAATAGCACACTTAAGTTAAAGTCTTCGATGTAAGATAAAAGCTGTAAAACTACTAGCAGAAAGAATAAGAAAAAGGCTCTTTGATGCTGACCTTGGCAATGATCTTTGAGATATGGCTCTAAAATGAAGAGAAACAAAAGCAAAAATATCCAAGGGAGATTCCACCAGCTTAGGGAAGGCTTAATACCTTCCCTACACCTTCTTACCTGAGAGGTCAGACTGTGAAAGAGGGGAAAATGTTTGCAGAGCACATATCTCACAAAGGATTAATATTCTAAGTATGGGAGGAATCTGCAGCCCTCAAGAACCAAATGAGTGCTTTCAGTGACCGTGGGAGTGGTGTCACTGTGCCCAGGCCATCCTCACTAGATGAGGAAAATGCTTAGCTCATCTCTCCAGCCCCGTGGGGGCGATCATGGGCCTGAGTTTTCAACCTCATATTCTAGCAGGTGGTGTTTAGTGGCTGCTATAATCACAATGTCCGGGCACTGCAGCTTCTTCCGGGGAAGCTGCATCAAAGCCACAGGACATACGCCCGGCCAAGTGGGTGTGCTTACCACAGATGCAGAGTCGCAGGCCTCCCGAGACACAGTTAAGGTTCTTTTCTTGAAATGGACCCACTCAAAGGAGTGAGTGTGCGCAGCTCCATGGCTTCTACTTCCAGACTTAACTTTTCAAAGTCCACAACGGTGGGCAATACTGATCTTTCAGAAGAAGAGCTGGCTACAGAAAGTGAACTAAAGCAACGGGGATTTGCACCTCTTTTCCCAAGAAATAGGCAGTGTATGTTTATATACACTGGAGAGCAAGCAAAGACCCTCAGGGCTGCAGCTGCAGCAGCAACCACTTCAGAGCCACTGAAGGATGCAATCTTTTCCAGGTGGTGTCCCTGGTCCCACCCCATATGGTCCTGGTCCTCTGAGATGGATGGTTCTATAATTTTTAGGAAGTACCCATGGTGGTTCTGCTACACAGCAAACTCTGACAAAACAAGCTCAAAGCCATGCTCTCTGCTCAGCACCTCTGTGGAGGCAGTGCTCTGGAGCCAAAAGCCCCACAAATGCCAGGAGGGTAGGCGGCTGTGCTTAAACTCCGGCTCTGCATCTTTGAGAGGCTATGGACCCTGCACAAGTCCTTGAGGGCCATGGAACCTTAATTTGCCTCCACTGCCCAATGAAGGCATTAAAATAAATCAGCAGCTTGAAGATTTTCTTTTTGCAGTCGAATCATTTTCCCAAAGAAACGAACTCAGAATCTGTGTGTAGGAAAGACGTTAGAGTAAAGCAGAAGGCTGGACAGCTTCTGTGGGACGTAAGGGTGGAAGGACTTCTCCTGGGCCACCTGCATCTAGATCAGACTCATAGCTGTGCATGTCCCAAGCATACACCCCAGGATGGGAGGAAATGAAAGACATCATGCTCAAGGGCAGACATGAAGGGTGCTGGCAGAAGGATGGCTCCTGGGTTCAACTGAGTGCAGGGTGGCCAGGACAGTCAGACTACCTCTATACATAGTCACTGGGCAACAGACACTATTTAGTTGCCCATCAGTGCAGCTGTTCAGACATTGAAAACCCTCTTCACTGCATGTGAGCTGAGGAGAAGGGCTTCTGTGTCATCGACTAAGCTTAGATTTGTTCTTCCACCAAAGGGCATCTGTAGGTAATGGCCTCTCTAAGTCCTATGGCAGGCAACCAGTGTTCAGTCTGTTCTTAAGCCAGCAAGCCTACCAGTGTTTATTTACTTGTCTGTTTGTTTGTTGTTAGATGAAAAGACCCTTTCACAAGTAAAATTTACCCAGCATTCTCTGGGAGACCACCTACGATATACAAATATGTAGTTTCAGATGTGCTGAGAACGTAACTCTGGGGAAATAATGAGCATTTAGAGGGTTTAGCAGTAGGGAGAGTAACGTAACTATTGGGACGGGGGTTTCTCCCTCCTTTCAGTTTTATATCCTGCAGGATCAAAGGTCACCAGGAGTTAACTTTCTCACTATGTCAATCCTGGAACTCAGGCTAGTTATTGATGAGGACTCCCCAGGATCACTGGAGCCTGCAGGTTCTGCAGTGACAGCCAGAAGACCCTCCTGTCATGCTCTCCTTCTGGGATGCCCACCGCGATCCCTGAGGGCACCATCAGGCTGACTGGGCTGCATGACTGCCCACTCAGAGCTTGCTTTCCTGGACCGCAGGCTGAGAAACACATGCGGGCAGAACATAAGGTCTAAAGCCCCATGCACAGCCCAGTCACCTGACATTCAGCACACTGAGGGGCATGGTGGGTCCTGTGTGGAAAGATACACACCATTAAGGACATGGATCTGAAATGAAACTGCCTGGGCCCAAGCCTAATTGCTGCTCTACCCAAGGTAATATAGTTTCCAGAAACTTCCTTAACCTCTTGGTTCCTTGATTTCTTCAACTGGAAAACAGGGAAGGACAATATGAGGAGTAAATTAGCTTGCATAAGCAACATGCTTAAAATAGTGCCTGAGGTATAACAAACGCTAGAAAGACATCTGTATTATTAGCGTTATTCCCAATCGTGCCTGCCAGCAGTCAGGGGGGGATGTTCATCACGGATGCAGATGGGCTGATGGAGTGTCTGAATCTCCATGAATACACCTAGCAGAGCAAGAGGTAGGAAGACAGAGAGCATGCACAAGGTATGTCCAGTTGGGGGTGGGGCTAACGAAACACACTGTCCTATAGGAAGGGAGATCTGCCAGGAGCTGAGAGATCTGAGCTCCATATCACACTATCATAAAACAAAGCAATCTTTGCTTCATGGCCAGTGACAAGTCCCTGAGCCTCCCTGAGCCTTAGCTTCCTCCTGGGTAAAATGATGAGGTTAATAAAGTAGCCTCAGAGTCCCTCCAAAGTTGCTGGGTTCAGGGAGGGGCTGGGGGTAACAGAAAGGGCCAGGTTGAGTAGAGGAATATGCCCGCAGTGTATATACTCATGGAGTGTTAGGAGACCCAAGAGGATGGCTGTTCGGATGCCTCCTGAGGTGTCTCTGCCAAGCAATTCTCTGAGTAGCTCAAGGTGGTGCCAATACTGGGGCAGTTTTCCTACAAACACAACACAGCTTCCACTGAGTACCTGTTCAGCTAGGAAAGAGCTGCCTGTTCCACGGCAGAACAAGGCTCTGCAAAGGCAAGGTCTCCGGATACAGCCACTTTTCTACCGTGGCTTGTCTGGAACAGGTGGGCGACTGTGCACACTTCAACTTCACTCTGCAGTCCAGGGCATGGGGCATCTTTAGAACTATAAGGCGTGCAGGGCCGAAGGTACATCCTCATTCTCAAGGATGACTGAATGTCCCTGGAGTCCTCCTGCAACCTGCTGCGGTGTTTGGACTCAGTATGTCCTCTGTCCCTTCATAAAGGGAGGAGGAGTAGAAGCTGCCTTCCCAGAACCTTGATCACAAGAGATGGCATAGCCTCGTCCAGCTCTGGGAGGCCTGCCTGTGGGGTGGAACTATTCAGTACTGGGGACACCACACAGCACAGCAGTCAGCTAACCAGCTACTAGGGGTGTTCTGGAATGCTGGGCTAATGTGTTGAACGTGGGCTTTGTTATTGCAAATTGCCGCTTTACAAGGGTGCTTGTCCAGAGAAGTCCGCAGTTCCAGACTCTCCCAGGACGGGTCACTCTCCAGACATCTAGAGCTTTCCCAGTTCCTCACCACCATTTCACACCCGTGTGTATGCAAGCACATGAATATCCATCCCCTGGCTGGCAGCTCAGCAGACCCACCCCTCCACTTCCCACTTCCCACTGGAGCTCTGAGCCCTCGCAGACATCCCTCACCTGTCCTTGTCTGAACTCTAAGAACGCTCTGACAAAAGTGACAAACTACCTCCCCCTCGTGCTCCCCGGCAGTGAGGGAGGCCAAGCCACCCGCCCCTACACCTCACCTTGCTGGCTTAGGAGACACTATGTTTCCCTAGGTGGGGGAAGCAGCTCTGTAGAAAGTCCCCTCGGCTTCTATCCAAAGTTTGGGAAAAGCAGGAAGCAGGGAGGAGTGGGGGTAGTACAGCCTATCCCTTCCTCAGAGTGACTCACTCCCCAAACCTGGGGGAGTCACACTGGCTTCCAAGGCCCCCTCTAACCTACAGATAGCTAGGTAGAAATTAGACTTAGGTGCCTCTCCATGGTCTGGCCACCTAACCTGTGTGGAGACAGAAACACAGACAGATTCTACTATGGGCACCAATGTCCTGCATTTATATCTGGAAGTTCCACGAGCTGGGAGCTGGGACTACACTTAGAGGCAAGGTGTATAAAGAGGCAATTAGTTAAAATGAGGTCATTAGGGTAGGTATTCAATGTCACGAGTGTCCCTTTCAAAGAAGAGCTTAGATAATGACAGATACATAGAATAATGGTGACGTGAAGACACAAAGAGAGAAGCCCGAGAAGAAACAAGAAACCAACCCTGCCTTAGACTTCTGGCCCCTAGAGCTGTGGGAAAATCAACTCCCATAAGTGACATGGTCTGTAGTATGTTGTTCTAGGAGTTCCAACAAACTAATTTCAGGGTAACAGAATGTTAATCCGAGCACCCAATCCTGTCACCTCTGAGGCAGTTAACGCTCACAATTTCCATAGCAGATGCCTCTCGCCAATCCCTGGCTGGCTTAGGCTAAGAGAGATCAGAAGCAGAGGATCAAGTCTGGGAAGGAGGTTCTTGGAGATGGCCCCCACACAGTGGTGTTCCCATCACTAGACCTGTTGCCTTGTGGCATGAAGAACCAGCTCTGTGGCTTTGTCTGTGGCTGTTCCTCTTTACATTATAATGGTGTTTTACATCTATGAGGACCCTGGGGATGGAATGAGTCCCTTACCACTGTGGAGGCACCAGAATCCAGCCCAAGCACTTAGCCTACATCCTGGCACCAAGGGAGAGCTGTTATGCCGGGCGACCCTAAATTAAAAGCAAAGGGCTGAGAAACCAAACAGACCAAAATACCATTCTTCTCACGAGGGAATATTTACTGAATAGTTTATATATACTGAATGAATCTTATGTAAGAGTCAACATGTTCAAAGCACTAAAAATAGGTCTGGATACATTCTGGGGAAGAAGCTAATGGTGTATTTAACCCTTCTAAAGAAAAAGTAGACATGCCAAGGGAGAGAAGTAGCTGTTCCTTATCTACACACGCTCCTCGTGCCACCGTGGTTTGCCAGGGGACCTCAAAGGGTAGGCAAAGCACAGGAAGAGCAGCCCAGCTAGCAAGGCAGCCGTGTCCTCAGGCTTGCATGGGCTAGGGCCACTAGGGAGAAACTTCTAGGAATAGATAACTGGGGGAGGAAATGGGAGTGTGTCTGGCCTTCGGGTCTATGCAAGAGGGTAGACTAAATCTGGTGGATGGGAGGCCTTCAGAGAGGAATGGCTGAGCAGTCTTGGGGTTGTGCTGAGCGTTTATGATATAGACTCTCCACCATAAAGCCCCAGGATCAGGAGTTATCAAGACAGAGCCCAGGAGGGTGTTCTAGTGAAACAGCCACCAGAGAAGGCAGAGAGTAGGAACTCAGTGTGGACTCCCTGAGTGCAGTGGTGGTCAGAATCTGTTCATAAATGCTACCTGTGATAGTTTTTTTCATTGACAACTTGACACAAACCTAGATATATGGAGGAAGAAGGAATCTCACCTGAGAAACTGCCTTCATCAGTTTGTCTGTGGGCATGTCTGTCGGGCATTTTCTTGACTGCTAATTGATATTGGTGGGCCCAGGTAGGACTGGACTGTATAAGGAAGTGGAATGTGAAGGCCAGGGGAGACAGCTTAAGAAGCAGCATTCCTCCATGGTCTCTGCTTCAGCTATTGTCTCTAGCTTTCTGCCTGGGCCCTGTCCTGACCTCCCTTTATGATGGACTTTAAGCAGGAAGGTTGCTCCCCAAAGTTGCTTATGGCCATGGTGTTTATCACAGCAACAGAAAACAAACGAGGACACTGGTCACACAAACACCACGTAGCCTCAAAAGCAGCGTCTTTTTGCAAGAAAACTAAATACACATGAGTAGACCAAAGTTTTCAAATTTTCCTAATAAATCCATTGGATTATACTTCATTTGTAAAGCAACTGACCCAGAAACACAGCCTCTCGGTCACTTCAATCACTTATTTTATTGCAGTGCCTACCTACAGCCCCCCGCCATTCATCCTAGGTTTCAGCTAATGAACAAGCAACATGAAAGCAGACCTGGACCTGGGACTCCTGCACACGCCAAGGACAGGCTGGGACCTCTCTCAAGCACGCAGGGTCTGAATTCTAGCAGTACAGGGTAGGTGATTCTCTGCTTTGTTCTGCGGGACCCTCTACTGCGGTGACTCAGGGTATGCACAGGTGCTGAGGGGCGCACAGTGTCTTGGTGAGGCACTGGAGGGATGGTGTGGGCTCTTCCCTAAGATTCTTCTCTCAATCTTCAGACTGCTCTGAGGATCTCTGTGGCTGTCTTGGAGAGAGAAGGGGTTGCAGCTTGTCTTTGGCTCCTATGAGCATAGGAACCTGCCTATTTCCTGACCTCGGGCAAATCATGGATGTGGAACTTTGGGGAATTCTTCTTTGGTCTTCTCTGTTCAGCTGCTGACCCCAAATGAAGAGCCTGCCTGATGATCAAACCTAAGGAATGAAGAGGTCTTGAGTAGACCCAGCTAGAAACCTGCTCATAAAAGTAAGATGCACATGCTCACGGAACGTGGCAGCTGGCAGGAGACCATAGACCCAGATACCCCAGAACAAGTGTCTGTGCAGCCGGAAGGTGATGGTAACCCACACTGTCCCTCCCAGGTAGCTGGCTATTCATGGTTCCCCATTGCTGGGAGCCGATTGAGTGGCTGCCATTACAAGATGGTGCTTGGCCCCGGCCTCGCTTGCTGGACAGCTCCATATTAGGCAATGCAGTGGAACCGTGCCTCTCGTATGTGCAGTGATGATGATGTGCTTAGGGCCAATCCCGTGGCCAGGAGCATCGGCAGGCGCGCATCGGCCAATCCAGGCACGACTCGTTCCCTTACCCCCATATAAGCAGCTGCCGTTTGGCGCTCGGGGCCCCTCGCTTCCGCTCTCCCTTCAACCAAGAGGCTCCAATAAAGCGTGATTTGGGAAGAATCCTCGTCTGGTGGTCGTCCTTTCCTGCTGGTCAGGGAGTTCGCCGCACCCCATTACTACTCTCATTCTTGTCCCAGGCTACTGCCCTGAGACCTTTCCTCAGTCACCACTGTCTTTGTATTTCTGTACCTTTAGCCCCTCTCCAGAGGCCCTCGCTAGCCATCCTCGGAGCTCGATCAGTTCCATCTTGAAATTCTTCAGCTCAGGATGGCCCCAGGGACATGGTAAGCACTTAACTACATAGCCTTTCCTCCTTCTTTCTTCAGAGTGCTGACTGTGCTCCCAAATCAGACTACCAGGGTCAGAAAGAGGCGAAGCCCCGTTACCTGTGGTACCAGTAACTCAAAGCTGTGCAAATAACAGGCACTCAATAAAGACAGGCTAACTGAATCGTGGGGATGAAGATCAGGACCTGGCTATTTTCTCAAGAAAGGCTTTTATTCCTAACAATATGCATCCAGTCTGACACATACAATCTTATTCCAGCTCTCCCTGTGGAAGTTTCTGGTTCAAATTCAAGTTAAAAAACAATTTATGCCCCCTCTGCCTCTAGGTATGCCTCAGGCTTCAAGGCCACAATTACTCATTCCAACTCTTAAACCATGTAAGTTCCTCCTCTAGCCCGTCAACTCTATCTGAGTCACGCTTTGACTATGATGATAGCTCGATATGGTGCACACATGGAATGTCTGTGATGTACAAACATCCTATGGGCCTTACCTCCTTTACTTCTTGAAACGTTTTTGTGAGACCAAGTATCACTGAGGCATCTACTTCATAAAAGATGAGCCCAAAGCTCAAAGAGGCTGTGTCCTTTGTCCAGGTCCCAACACTCATCTGCATGAACCTGATGGACCTCAGAGTCACTCAGTGACCAAAAGAAAAGACAGAAAATGTTTCTCCCTGAAAATGAGGAGTCTTCCCCTCCTGTCTGGGAATCTGTGGGTTCTTTAGGTAGCTTTAGTAAAATAACTGCTCTAACAACAGTAATAGTGGTCAACCTTTTTCGTGTCTACCTCAGGGTGGAGCCAGAGGGTCTTCCCGAGGATCACTGGGTGATTCTGACGGTCATTTGAGAGCACAGAGATCTGACCCTGCACGAATGCCCATTGCTCACAGCATTGACAGAGGTCATACCTATATCTGACATGGGGTGACCAATCAGTGCTCACGTGCATGTCCCCAGCTGGCAACAGGAAACCTTTGGCTGGTGTGTCGGCCCACCTTCCTTCCTCTCTGGGGCTGAGTTCCTTTTAGCTCAGTAGAACTCAACCGCAGCTGTACTTTAGGAACACTCGAAGGACTTATAAAAGCAACAGATGATGATGAAGAAGAAGATGATGACGATGAAGATGATGGTGTGGCGGTGGTGGTGGTGATGATGATGATGACGATGATGAAGATGATGGTGTGGTGGTAGTGGTGATAGTGATGATGATGATGATGATGACGATGAAGATGATGGTGTGGCGGTGGTGGTGGTGATGATGATGATGACGATGATGAAGATGATGGTGTGGTGGTAGTGGTGATAGTGATGATGATGATGATGATGACGATGAAGATGATGGTGTGGCGGTGGTGGTGATGGTGATGATGATGATGAAGAAGAAGATGATGACGATGAAGATGATGGTGTGGTGGTGGTGGTGGTGATGATGATGACGATGAAGATGATGGTGTGGTGGTGGTGATGGTGATGATGATGATGATGATGAAGATGATGGTGTGGTGGTGGTGGTGGTGGTGATGATGATGATGATGATGATGATGATGAAGATGATGGTGTGGTGGTGGTGGTGGTGATGGTGGTGATGATGATGATGATGATGATGATGATGAGAATAAAAATAAAAATTTAAAAAGCCCTGGTATTTGGGGAAGGTGAGCAGAACAAAGAAAAACATGGGCCCTGGGTCACAAAAGGTCCATGGTGAATGAGGAGCAGAAGGAGGGAGAACATGAGAAAGGAAGTCAGGACCACGAGGGGTGCACCCACCCACTGTGACATTGGAACTGATTTATTGGGACCCCACCAAGGCCAGCTGGACTGGGACTGAATAAGCATGGGTTGAAACTGGACTCTCTGAACATGGCGGACAATGAAGGCTGATGAGAAGCCAAGGACAATGGCACTAGGTTTCGATACTAATACATGAACTGGCTATGTGGGAGCTTAGCCTGTTTGGATGATCACCTTCCTGGACCTAGATAGAAGTGGAAGGACCTTGGTCTTCCCGCAGGGCAGGGAATTTGTACTGCTCTTCAGTATCGAGAGGGAGGGGGAATGGAGTGGGGGGAGGAGAAGAGGAGTGGGGATAGGGAAAGGGGAGTGGGGGGAGGGGCAATATTTGGGAGGAGGGGGAGGGAAATGGGAAACGGGGACAGGTGGAAATTTTAATTAAAAAAGAATAAAAATAATAATAATAATAAAAAAAGAAAAACCAAAAAAATTATGTAAATAAATAAATAATAAAAATCAGGGTAATAAAAAGAGGCAGGTTCCTTTAAAGTATTCAGAACAAAAAAAAATAAAAAAAAAATAAAAAATAAAAATAAAATGAAAGACTGGAATTCGACCTCGGCCTCTGAAACTTCCTTTCCCACATAAACAAAGTGTGCTCTCCTTGATAGCTCCAGTTAGTTTCAAAACTAAAAACACTAAAGACTTCAGTGCCCCCATTAGTTTGCCTTGACTTCTTTAAGATAAGTATATAAAATAGAACTTATACCCCCAAACTTATGAAGCTGTGTCTCTGGAAAATGTCCCATTCTCCAAGTGCCTGCTCCATGCTGATTGATCTGAGAACGACAGACTAGGAGGGACAGTGAGGGTTGGGGGTTCACTGATGAGTCATCTGTGCTCAGAGAGTAAAGCAGAGCGTTTCTGGCCACAGAAAACTAATGTTGACTAAAAACCAGTCCTGTGGCTGACGGATGGTGCTGTGACCAGCAACCGTGTATCTGAGGCCCTAGGCTCTGCCTTTTTGGTTTCCCAATGCCAGGGCAAGTATGATTAATTTAATATTGGCCATTGAAGCCTCTTTCACCTCAGAGATACTTGAATTTTAAACTCCAGTTCTAATCATGGGATGATCAAGTCATTTGTTTCCTGCTAAAAGGCCTTGTGGCCCATGTGGATACTCATCCTAGAAGGAGAGAGGCCAAGTCTTTCCAGTACTTCCCTTGGTTTAGGCCTCACAACAGCCCAGTGAGCAGCCGTAAGATTGGCTGCCTTCCTCAGTTGAGGAAGAGGAGACTGTGAGAGGATAAACCCCAGCATCACAACACAGCTGAGTGTTTGAGATGGAATGTCTGTATCCATGCACACTTCCCTTGTATTTGCTCACTGGCCAGGAAGGGGGCACATTATGAGAAGAACCACTAAGGCATGAAATGAAGAGGTAGCTCCTTCAGGCTGTTTCGTCTTTCTTCTCATGTGTGTATGGTGTGCATGTATGATGTTTCTTGGGGAAGGTTAGGATGTCAACACAGATTTGTACTTATCTAATGGTTAGACACAGATCATATACACACATCATATACACAGGCACATGCATATAGAGTGTTGAGAAATACTCATATATGTGACATGCAGGAATGCACATAACTTTATACGTTCATATTTATACTGTGAAGAAGAGAAGAGCCAAGATTTTCAAAGATGCACCTTGAGTGACTTAGATACTGCAGTGTCAGGCATACACTTCCCAAGCATGGGGTGACGGTGGGGAGACTGCACATCTGGGTCAGACAGAAGCAACCGCACACCACTCTCTGGCCGGTGCATCCTTTCAGAAGAAAGAACTGCATGACAGATTCTCAGACATCCCATTGTCTGAAGAACTGAAGTAATAACCACAGTGACACGCTAGAGGACCAAGCTAGTGCACCCGTTCACCAAGGACAACCCTGGAACTCTACAGGGACTCTACAGCATCCGAGAGCCAACAGCTCTCAAAGCCCACACAGTGTGGGGATGTAGCAATGTCTCCGACCCACATTGCTCTCCTTCAGACTGTGCCTTGTCCCACATGCTATGTGTCCTGTCCCCAGAAAGTAAACGTTCACAGAATTGAGTGGCCAGGTTCAAAGGACAGCATTCAGGATGCTCTCAGACGTCCGCTGATAAGGTTCACTATGAAGTTCTTGCCTCTTCTGTCATCTCATTGTAGGCGCCTGTCCCCCACAAACATGATCTTTCCTGAGGCTAAATGGCGAGGGAGACAAGCACTTATTTTCAGAGCAGCATTTATGTGACCTAAGATGAGATGGTTCTGATATAAGTTAAGGAACATTTTCACTTTCCCTGGAGGATTAGAAAGAACCCTTGCAGAGGTTAGCAGAGCTGGTGAGTTTCAAGCACTGGTGCTTACAAGGAAGAGAAGTTCCTGCTCCTTGGAAACCCGTCCCTACTGCTGGACCACTTGGTGCTCAGCATCAGCCTGCCATCCCTCCCCTTCCCTAGTCCTCTATGGTAACAAATCTGCATGGTCTGCAGTGTCATAAGTGTTTTAGACAGAGGGTGGGAACAGAGGACTCCATGTGGGTGGGGGCGACAGGTGGTCTCGGTTAAGTGTATTTTGGGTTGACTCTGGGATAGAAAGAATGCATCACTTTTGACCCTAGTAATTCTCCTCTAGCCTCCCAGTGGGTCTTAGGGCAGGGCCACAAATGGCCTTGCACTTCCCAAAGAGCCAGAGTCCAGTGTCAAAGCTCAGTATCCCTGAATGTCAAGCACCTGGTTGTCTCTGACCTCCCTTTTGAGCCAATGGGAGGAGACTGTGTGAGGGCTTCTGGCTTCTTCCATCTCTAGGTTTGACAGCTGAGCGACTATTCCTCGGGTCCATTAGAGCAGAGAGCCCATCACACCCCACTCCATTAGCATGGGCAAACACTTGCGTCCACTTCCCATCTGTCAACATCCCTTCCCCACTCCCTTTTCATTTTCCCGTCCCCAAGGCGCAGGGAGCAAATCATCCATTCTGATGACACCTGACGAGAAACCTCATTTTCCCAGCCACTCTGGCATGTGACATCTCTTCCATTCTCCTGGCTTTGGCAAAGGCGGTTTCCTATCACAGGGCTAAGGAGGCAGCATGATCAGAAAAGCAATGAACTCACGCTGCACTGTGACAGAGGACGTGTGCCCAGAGGTCAGGCTGTGTGTTCCCAGACAAGGAACATCGTTTCTTAGTCACCTGCAACATGGACAACGCCAACCCACGTGTAGTCACATGACATCACACAATGGTGACAATTGGGTCTAGTGCTGTGCCTGTCCTGCCATGAGCACATAGCAGGTATTGTGATTAATTTGAACCCCTAAATTCTCTTAATAACACTTGTCCCCTATTAACTATTTGGTATCTCAAGTAGATTCCAAATCATCCCTCCTGGCAGCCATTCGCTGAATGGTCACTCTTTTAGGGAATTTTGCTAGAAACTTGGAATAAAGAGAACTGCCCAAAACTCCCCTATGCTAGGAAGAGAACCAAGGGCACACAGGAGTGCTAGCCAGGACCTAAGGTATGACATGACATTAAGGGCTGTAAGGCCACAGGAAGGATGCTGAGCTGAGAAGTGACCATGGAAGCTTCCTGGAGAAAGAACTCAGGAAGAAACTTTGAGAGGTGCTGGGGGGTGTGAGGGTTCTTAAAACGGGCTTGGAAAAAGGGAGAAGAAACTAAACACGAACTAAAAATGAAGACTTTTACTGTGCTGGGAGATTGACAGCAGGAAGTAATGACAACAGGGTGGGGAGGGTGTGAGTCCAAAGCAACTTTTAAGGTTCCTAGGGGAGAGTAGTCTGGGGTGGAGACTCAGCAGGGGCACCCATGAAAGCCTGGCTAGCAGAGCTCTCTGTAATGCCCGAATCTCTGAGGGTGGTTATGACAGTCCTCAGAAGACATGGTGGAAGACGAGTCAGAGAGGAAAGGAGGGAAAAAGGGATGGGGGAAGGGGAAGTAGGAGGGAAGAGGGAGGAGCAGAAGAAGGTAGGGGAGTCTGGAAAGGGAATGGGGGTGGAGTGAAGGAGAGAAGAAGAGAGCAGAGAAGGAGAAGAAAAAAAAAGGAAGGGCGAAGGGGAGTGTGGGAGGAGAGGCAGGGGTAGAAGGAGGAAGATATGGAAGGAAGTACAGGGAGGGGCAAGGGAGACTTCTAGAACCATTCTGCATTCAGCTTGTATATCACTGCCATGTAGAAACAAGTGTCACATGAGGTGGATGTCATCAGGTCCTTAGGAGCCCCTGTTGCTTCTGGGACAGGAGAAGGCAAATAGGAAACAACCTGGGCTGTCACAAGAAAATGCTTCCAAAGGCTGCTGCAGACAATGTGTCCAGCATCTGTCAGACAAGCCCTTGCGTTCCCCGCAGCGTGATGCTTCAGTGACAAGATTTAATAAAAATCTATTTACACCAAACACAAGACCAAACAGAAATTTTATTTAAAGTACCCCCATTTCAAGGGTTGCAAACCACCACTTGTCTTGCTTCTCCATCCCCACCTTGTCCTACTCATGCAGAAGGAGCTTGCAGTCCCCAGAGGCTACCAGTAGGTGGTGCTGGCAAATTCCACATGTGGGCTGCAAGAGGAGCCAAGGGTCCTATGAAAAAACTGTCTGGTTCCATGCTGAACACTAGGCTATTGTTCAGATTTTGAGACCCCCTCATCAAATAACTTCTGTTTCCAAACTTTTTTTTACTTCAAATAAAGGACTTTTAATATTCTTATTTTCATAAGAGCCTTTTGTACCAGACATACCCGTAGGTATTTCAGACACCTCGAATCTGGGAAACAAGCCTATGACATACTGATTACCACCTCATAACACATAGGAAATGGAAGTCACCTAGTTCAAATGCCTTGTGTGCATGATTGGCAACTGGTCAAACTGGAGACTTAAATCTAGTCTATAGGACATCCATGCAATCACCTCCCTTTTTCATGAATAACTTTACTGACAAAGACCTGAGAAGTCTTATAGGAGTCAGCAAGGTATCCGCTACATCTCACAGACACGTGGTCACCCACGTGGACCATGCTTCTCAGATCCCCATAGCATGGCAGTTGCTCCACAAATGGTTATCACTGCACACCGCCTCAAGTCCTTGACTCTTCTCACTCCCTGTGATGCTAAGCGGAAGAGTCAGACAAGAGGGGTCCTGGGAGTGCAACCCTAAGCGTGTTTCCTTAGTAAAGTCAGGCACACAGCTCCTCTGGCTGTTCTCCATGGGCAGTGCAATTAACCATGCTCCCACTGAAGCCTCCACGGCATCTCCCACTGCTTTGTGGTCATCTTTCTAGGTCTGTAGAGTTCCTTAGCACAGCACATCTCTTTCTCCCAAAGAGGGCGCTTCCTCTGTCCCCATCACCCTTTTCTCCTTTGGAGGTATCTGACCCAGGGTTTTCCCAGGGAATGCCACATCGCAGGACTTGCAGAAGACAGCCCACCTAGAAGCCTGCATCTGTCCTGCTGCACCTGGGAGACCCAAAGGGCAGTGCCATTGTATCTTCCCCTCTACTTGGTCACAGCCAGCCCCCAGTTCCCAATCGCCATGGCATCTGCTGAGGTACCAGGTGCTGGCCAGAAGGTTCTCGGCTGCTGCTGCTCCTCCACCTGTCCTCACTTACCCACCTGCAGACTTCAGCTCTGCTAGGCCAATTAAGATATTAACTCTTCAGCGTCGGGGCATCTGGTCCTAAGTGCCCAGAAACTTTCCCCGAGCTAGCTCTACTTCTCCGGAGGTGGCAGAAGAGACAGAAGTACTGAGTGGGCCATCAGAAAGGCTGGTTTGCATCAAGTGTTACTGCCGGGAGCCACAGAAATATGGACTGGTTGCTTAACTTCTCTAGATTTAGTACCTTCTTGCTCAAAGCCAACGGGCTGGATCAGGTGACCTCTAAATGCAAACATTTGGCGCTTCTATGTTCCTTGACACAGATGTCCTCTTATTAATAAAGAGTAACCTGGGCTCAGTGTGAGCATGTAACATCAAAAGACAAACGCTGTCCCTTTACAAACAAAACATCTCAGTCAATCACTCAGAATCCTAAGATGTTATCTCATGTACTCGAGCACCTTAGACCATCACTCGTATGGCCAAGCCAGCAGCCTCTGTGAACACAGATGTCTCCCTAAGGACAGGGACTCGCTGCTGTAGCCCCAGTGCCCACCACTACCAGCATACTGTGCACACTCAGTATAGGTTTAATTTCCTAAATAGACTAAGGACGAAGCAAGCACACCTTTATTAGATTTTGAGTTCTTCTCTAGCCTTATCCTGCAGAATTTCATGAAAATTTAGTTTCTGGTAACTCCAATTTTGGGTTTTGTCCAACAAAGCTGTGTCTGGAGGTGGCTGGCTTTCCCCCACCAGCTACACCGTCACTGGACAGTCAGGAAAACTCAGGATGGCCACTAGGGCTAATACCCTGACACACTCTCCTGGAGAGATACCACTTGCTGACCGCTGTGAGCTCTTATTTTCAGATGCTCACACTCCATCTAGTCCGTCTGCCATCAGACACAGTAAGAGAGGAAGCCCCGCACTTCTGGAGGCTTTGACTCCTAACCACTCTGGTCACCACCTCGGGTTTCTCTTCCCATAGCGGACACATTGGGCACTTACATTATCGGAGACATTCAATTCAGTGAAGCCCTAATTCTTCCCATTGGTCTCTGATAATTCGGGGACCAGTGAACGCTCTCAGACGATGCCATTAATTGATAAATAGAAACAGCTTTTAGCTAGAGCTGGTCACTAGAATCACTTGGGTAGTTTGAAGATCCTGTCTGTGGAGATCCCAACTGAATGGCAGCACTGATCTTCCAAGAATGTCTCAGTTCAGCAGCTCAGCCTGAGCACAAGCTGATTAAAAATGCAGGCTCCCGTGCTCTGCCCAGAGCCACGAAGAACCTGTGCCCAAGCAATCCTCCAGACTAGATGGTTACAATGTCTGGCCACAGACAAGAACTATTAATGTAAAAAGCAAAAACTACAGGGTCCTTGCCAAGGGAACCTGGCCCCTCTGCACAAGATCACCAAGCTTTTCATGGACAAGACCACAGGGGGCATGCTGACTAAAGCTGCAAGACCACAGGGGGCATGCAGGTTAAAGCCGCTATGCTGGATGCTCGCTCTGACGCAACCTTCCTAAATTCCAGGGACAGACAAATCACATTCATCTCTCTCTGTTTCGATGGAAGCACACCCTGCACAGAACCACCTCAGTGGCAGTCATGATGGCACACGTGCTTAGATCACAGTCATAACAGACAAGGATGACTCGGTTCTTGCCCGGGTCAAGTGAGAGGGAAACCCATCCCCAGAACACTCCTGGGGAAGATGGGAGAAAGTGGTTAAAGTATGTACGAGGAAACCAAGACACTATAGTGTCAACACTTGTGTCCCCAGCTACTGGAGAAGTTGAGGCAGGTGGGCTGTCACTAGGGGAAGCCCTGTGGCACTTCCTGCAACTGGGCCCAGGTGCCCCCACTATATAAGGGTCAGCTTATAGGACCCTTACCCCCAAATTTTTGATTTTATCTCCAGAAAACAGTAATGTATTAGATCTGTTTAAAGTTCCTCTGGGATTGTCAAGTGTGTGGGACAGAGGTACAAGGGAATGTCACTATCAACTTCTGTTCTGGCCAATGCCAGACACGGTACATCCTTCTGGAATTAGGGAGAAATACATTATCCTAGTGTGAGCATCCCTTAGTGACAGAAAACATAACAAAGAAATAAAGACCATCTCCGACAATACTTCCAGAAAAGAGGTGCTTCAGGAGCTCTGAGGCTTAGGCAACATTATAGCTCACTGGGCACCTACCATTAACTGGGAAGCACATCAGTTAAGGACTGTGGCACCCCCATTTCTACAATTCCAGTTGCTCTTGGACAAAATCCTCCTTGAAGCCAGAGAGACTACAGTGGAGAGAGCCCTACATCACTGGTGAAGTCTTGGCCCACGGGGGGTGGGGGCTTTCTCTCTAGCATCCTGCTTCTGGAATATTTTCGTCTGTTCAGTCCACCCCAAATAATTCTTTTCAGTTAAGACCCGAATGTGGGGCAGACCTGAGCTTCACCAAAGAGCTCCCTCCCCAAGAGAACAGCCATTCAAACCCGCTGGTCTAGGGGAGCTCTGACTCCAGTTCTAAAGCATGGGTAGACATGACATTCTGGTCCCAAGGCTTTCAGAGAGGACAAAGGACATGCAAGACACAGAAATGGCTAAGTACAAGTGTCAAGGGCGCAGCTTTCGGTAAATGTCCCTTCTTTCTCTATCCTCCAGTAGGGATTCATCTGAGCAGACAGACATTAACTTTAGTTAGAGTCCAGACACTAAAGACTTCTGCAGGCCTCTGCTTTCTGGTTATAAAATGAGGCTGCTGGAGCCCTAAAAGGTGATGGTTTAAACATACGAAAGCCTGAAATACTGCTTAATTTCAAACCACCACCCCATCCCCAGTAGGAAATACAGAACGTGCCCTCCCCCAGGATGGTATTCTTGGGATTCATAAGTTAACACTTCTCATCCTCCAGCGAAGGCCTGCCTTGAAGGGACACACGAGGGCAAGAGAAGAGCAGAAATAATGTCACCTAGGAGATCCCAAACACAGAACGGGGGAGGGGAGTGCAGGGCAGACAGTGGAAGTCTCTACTTTATTCTACCACAGCTTTCTCCTAGAACACAGCCTCTCCTGGAACTGGGTCAAGCCACATGGGGAAGAGAATTATCGGGGAACATTCAGGAGGCTCCTCTGGGCTGCCAGCACAGGTTTACAAACCACCCTACCTTCCCTTCACAAGTGGTCCAACCAGCCCTGTGCTGGTAAATGTGGGATAGGCAAGAAAGCTCTTGGTGTAGCATCTACCCACTGTGTATCTTCAAGGGTGGCTCCATCTTGGCTGGCCATGTGGTGCTACTGAATAAAAGGTTCAGGGTTGAGCTACCCCTAGCTCCCTTGATCCGAGGTTGGTGAGCTCCTGTTGGGTAAGCAGATATAAGTGGACTGGAGAGGATGAAGCAGTTGCTAGAGAGGGGGTGAGGGACGAGAGTAAACCACTGCCAGCAATTAGTGACCGCTATTTTAGGGGATCGAGAGAGAAGACAGGCTGGCGGGAGGCAGGGTCTCTGCACAGTCCTAGGCCCTGTCACTAAAGGAGGGCTCCCACTAGGGGAGAGTCTGGAAAACTCATACCACGCTGTGGCTACATAGAAGATAGCAAGGAAGATGCTGTGGACTGAGAAAAAATAAGTCTGGGGATCGCTCAAAGAAGCTAATTATGGCCCAGCTGCAGACTCACACTCAAGTGGAAATGAGGGCTGCATGTGGCCCAGGCAGGCAGGGAGGCAAACGAAACACGAAGACCTAGAGCGCAGAGCCCTGAATTACGGTCATTTACAAAGCACCGATAATGGCTTGCATGTGTACACGCCTGACACAAGCAAACCTCGCTTTAATGGATCATTTCAATTGTTTTTTTTTTTCTTCTTTTTATCCTGGGAAAAGAACATGGGCAGCTAGGTTCTCCCTGAAATATTGACAGTCGCAGGCTACAAATGGGCAGTGCCCAACCATTCCTGGCCACACCCTAGGGTCCTCATGCCCCCTTGCTGCCTCTTCTTCCAGCAGCTCTTCTCATTCATTCCATCTTGGCAGCAGACTCTTGTGTAACTAAAACCACAAGAAACTTTTTGTTTGGCTTCTAATTCAGAAGAAATTCCAGTAACTCAGTTCCTGAATTTTTTTTTTTTTAAATAGGGACAAAAGTTTACAAAAAAAAAAATCATTATTTTCCTGCTATGCAGACTGGTGACCTCAGTCACAGCTCAAACAGTTGAAGAGCTTAGTCTCTGAGTCTCTTAGGCAACATCCCCTAAGGCCAGGGCTGAGGGCTTGTTCTAGAACCCCAGTCCCAGAGGAGGTTGGGATGACTACCTGGTAGGCCTCTACTTCAAGTGTTCCTTTTGGTGAGGCAACTGCTGAGGAACCAGGCAGGAGAGGCCGCATCCCCATACCGCCCCACACCCCATACCGCGCCACACCCCATACCGCCCCACACCCCATACCGCCCCACACCCCATACCGCGCCCACACCCCATACCGCCCCACACCCCATACCGCCCCACACCCCATACCGCTCCCACACCCCATACCGCCCCACACCCCACAGGGCTCCCACACCTCATACCGCTCCCACGCATAGGGCCCAGGTCTAAAGTGTGCAGGATGCTCAACAACAGTTTCTCCCTTGACAGGGCAGTCCTGGTGGGCTTGGAGCTGTATATCCTAGGACCTCTGCGTTCAAAGTCAGAGCCAAGATAGGTGACAACTTCCTCCATTGGGAGCTATCTCCATCAATGACATCCTGAGTCCCCATTCTGGATCTTATGAGCGCCCCCCCCCCCCCAAATCAACATTTTGACCGGCTTTCCTGGGCCAAATAAACCTCCATTAAGCCTGAAAGCAGACTTGAGGTCTTGAGACCAACCAACACCTATTGATGTCCTGTCTGTGTCAGGTTCTGTGCCTGATGCTAATGAAATTCCCTAAGTAGGATTCCTGCTTCATGCGCCATGTAAGGTAGGCTGGCTTGTGTCGCTACAGGCTGGCGGGACAGGATAACGGAGGACACTCTGAACTCTTCCGAGACCAACTTTGTGGCCTCCGGTGCCTATGCACTGTGCGTGTGTGGCTAACCCTGACTTCCACTGGACTTCCTTCTTACTGCTTTCTCCTAGCAAAGCTGAAGGGCAACGGCCTACCCGCTTCCCAGCTACTTGTTACTCTGTGAGTAAATTCTGGTCGTAAGATGAAAGAGAATCTTTGTGAGGACCTGCTGCTTGAAAGAATCCAGCTTCCAGAAGCACTGCTTGCTCTCTGAACTCAGCCAAAATGCAGAGTTTCAGGCTCCATTGTAGATCTGCTGTATCTAAACCTGTATTTCAGCAAGGAACTCCCAAGGGATACTGGGGTATGAAGTTCAGAGCTTCTGGGAAAACAGAAGGCAGAGTGTTACTGGCACGACTTTGTTGTTCCTGCCTTGAAAGAGGCTATGATGTCAGGAACTACGTCCACCTCCTTGCAACCAAGAGAAGACAAGCTTGGGTAAGGAAAGCCAACAGAGCAAAGGATAAGGAAGCAGAAAGAGAAGAGGAGCCTTGGTTCTCAGCAGTATCTCAAGCTGTTATGCCCATTCCAAGGCTATTGCCACACTTACGTGCCATACGACTTGAATCTACTCAAATCCTTTAGCATGAGGAAGGGTCTCGAAGCAGATGACCAGTATGAAGAAAACTAAATTTACTGAGACTTGTCACAGCCTGATAGCCAGTTTCTCTGTTCCTTCAGGATAGGAGGGACGGGGTGGGAGCAAGCTAAGGACACAGGTGGCTGACACGCTGCATACGGAGAACACTTATATTCCTCCCTCCATCACCCCCAGGACAGAACAGTTTTCATTACTGGGCGATGGGAGAAAGTACACAGTGACCTCCCCCTAAAGCTGCTTCACAGGCAGGGCTTCCTGGGTCGCTGGTGGCCTGCTGAGATCAGGCTATGTTCTACCAGAAGTTACTCTATATCAGAAAACATTTATTCAGGCAGTGCCTTGCTCTGGGAGATTCTAGGGTGGAAGATTACTGTTAACAAGTGAACATCAACATTTATCCAGTACCACCCATGCAGCAAAGACCAATAAATGACTTATTCTTGGTCATAGAAAGGGAGCTGTCCTATACATTTATTGGGATTTTAATACACATATCAGGGAAACTGTGCCCAATAACTACTGACAAGGTAGACGGAGAAAGGGTGTGATTCCCTCACATGGCCCCCATTAACTCATGTTGCCATACACTGTGATGGCAATGGCCCCACAGCAACATGCTGTCTGATGCTTGGTATGTGTGTTAAGAACCAACAGGCAGGGCTGGGCAGTGGTGGCTCACATCTTTAATCCCGGCACCTGGGAGGCAGAGGCATCCTGTTTTCAAAAACAACAACAACAACAACCAAAAAAAAAAAATCAACAAGCAAACTCCCAACTTCCCCTAAGACTTTAGCTGAGCTAGGTCTCCTGGGGTTAACACAACTACTCAACCCACTTGCACCTCTGTTTGGAGCTGAAGCTGTGGTTTTTCTGCTCCCCGCCCAGATCTGCCCTTTCATCTCTGCAGCTGAGTAGACTTAGCTCTCAGCTCTGATTCCCCTGCAGCCTGATTTCCACAGCAACAGCTTCTTCCCTAAGGTTTGGGTTTCTTATCTTATCGCTACACACCTACTACATTTCTATAAGCCCACTACTGAGACCTCTTGAACCGTGCTATTTCCTCCTTAACTTGCATTCATTATCTGTGTGTGTGTGTGTGTGTGTGTGTGTGTGTGTGTGTGTGCTAGCACTCTGTGCTAGTACTATTAGTGCCAGGTATAGTATCCGACAGGAAAGTTCCAGACTGTCTTGCAGTGACTTGTGATAAGTTACAAACTTAAGTCATACAGAAGTGTTAGGGTTTGAAGACCTCAGATGGTTTCACTGAGTGGCCACATTTTAGAGATTTTCCCTAGTTCTTCTGGTCTCCACTGTCCTGATTTGGGCACCTAGTTTCCACATAACCCTTGGGTCCTCTCTGCTACCACCCTTGCATACCTCAGCTAAACTTGCTTCTCTTATGCTGTGGGTATCTATTGTCTTTTCAAAGAGTTCCCTAATCAGAAAGGGTTCTGTTGGGAGCCCTGTTCTGTGCAGTGTTGATCTCTGTTTAAGTTATTCTGCTAGAAAGTAAGTACAGGCTACAGGATGGTAGCACAGAGCCACCTGCCCTGATACAGTGTTTTCTTACCACAACCCACTGGGCTCCCAGGGTCCTAGAAGATGCCTAAGGTTTTCTTGGGTAATCAGGAGAAGCATAGCTGGTGGGTTCTGGGTCACTATCTCCTCCCCATGATCCAAGGTATTTCCTGTGCTGCTGAAGGTCTTACAGAAGAGATCAGAAGAGAAATATTGTTGGTTGCTTTCTCTAGATTGAATTTGATCATTGCCACTTATATCAGAGTGAGATATCCGGTAGACATGGCCTGTTGGCACTGCCTCATAGGGAGAGGCTCACAGGCTGCTGACATCCTCCCTGAGGTCATTAGAGGTAAACAATGGATAGAATGGGATTCTTCAGAGATGATGTGGCCCTGAATTTGCCCAGAGGACTTTCCAGTAGTATAGTTTGCCACCAGGCTACCCATGCTCCTGTAAGTAACTTCACTAAACCTGCCAAGGTTCTATAAGCCAGACTTGCAGAGTATCATTTATTTGCAGTATTGGTGCCCTCAGTGGCTGGGGCAGATAGGAAATGTCATGGTTCGATAGAAATCTTTTGTAATAAAATAGCTGCTGGTCTGTGACCTTCTTCAAAACTGATTTTTTTAAGTGGGACTCCCAAAGAAAGGGAGCCTCAGCCCAAACTCACTGTCGTTGAAGGCACAGAAGCAGCTCACCCTCCTCCAGAAAGGGCGCAGCAGCAGAAGCCTGGTCCTTCCCAGAGAGGATGCCAACTTGTGTCCTGAGTACCACCCTGCCCTCTCCTCCAGGCCTGGGCTTCACGCTGGGAATGCAAACATCTGAAGGCCCTCTGGCTTCTAATACTCTGATCTGCTTTGCTTTGCTGAGCATCCACAGTGGGTGACCCCTCAAGAAAAGGTCTGTGATAAACATTCATCTCTGGAAACACTGGGACCCTCCACCTGCAGGGTCGGCTCCTGTCTCCACGCTGCGAATTCTCTGCAGTCTTCCTCCTCATCTGGGTCTGATCATGGAAGCCATGACACAGGCTGAGACTGCCACATTCGCTGGAGGGATGTGGTAGTGCTGGGATGGTAGGAGTCAGCCCCATGCTTTCCCATGGGTTCAGGCTTCTCCTAAGGACTGACAGAGGGAGTGGGTTCTCAGTGACAACCACGGCTGTGTGAGGCTGTGTTGTGTGGTACTTCTCCCTCTGGATATAGTAAGATGCCATCCTGGAGTGTGTCCTAGTCGCCATGGCAACTAGAATAGACAAACACAATGATATCCAGGCCTATAGTAATAGTAAGAGCTACTGACACTCCCTAGAAGATGGAGGATAGAAAAGTTTTGAGACCTGAACTTGAAGGTCTAGCCTTTACCCCCTTGACCAGCTATGAGTGATCTTGGGAAATTCCAGAACAAATTGGATGCGAAGGTTAACTAAAAACAAGATGCTACAATTCAGCTTCATGAAGTCCTAATCTTGATGGGATAGGACTCTGCGGTGATGTGAAGTCCTCATCTTGATGGGATGGGACTCTGGTGATGTGAGGTCCTCATCTTGATGGGCTAGGACTCTGCAGTGATGTGAGGTCCTCATCTCAATGGAATAGGACTCTGCAGTGATGTGCTATTTTGGAGTCACCCACATTCCTGTGAGTAACCCCTCACCTGGGCTCTGTAAAAAAGATCAGTAAACTGACAATTCCTACCAAGCTAAACTTTGGTGAAATTGTAATTTGTCTGTTGTTAGTGCCCTTCTGGGATGAAGAGATTTTTGTTCTCATCTCCCCAGGGAAACTTAGTATTCCGGTTGCAAGCTAGAACAGGGTGGGGGCGCTGCCTGTGGTGGGGGATAGCAAGGAAGGATCGCTACAGAGGCAGAGAAGGAGGAACAGAGAGAGCCAGGCATGTAAGGGTGGGAGAAACAGCTCAGGGCAACACAGTTCAGGAGGGACGCTCACCAGACATGGGAATAGGCCCTTCCAAAGGCTCCATCTATTACTATTAGGGCATTGAGGAGGAGTCATGGCAGACAGGCAGTCAACAGACACACAGAGCCTTACATGAACTAAGGATAGGCAAGAAAAGCCATGTGCTGCTGAGCTTACATTGAGCCCATGGCTGCGAGCTTACAGGACGGGGATTACATACTCAATCCACGGCAGCAACTAATTTCCAGGCAGATCAAAATAAATCAGAAAACAAAACCACCCTGACAGCAGAGAAATGCGGAGATGTGTTAAGTGATAACTGCAATCTCCCATTTCACCGCATCTCTGCTGCCACTGGTGCCAGCGCTGAATCACAGTCGTCTCTCCATCAAGAGGCCATGGACACTGGAGGAAGGATGCAGAGTGTGCCGGCCAAGCAAGCTACCACACTGGGCCGGGGGATAACTACTGACAAGAACATCCGTCCCATCCCCAAATCTTAGAACTGGAGCCAGAGGGGGTACCGCATACCAGAGAGAGGCCACTGTGCAAGCTAATCCTCACCTCCATCTCCTGGGGCTCCTTCCAGCAAGACCACTGTCACCTACTCTGCAAAGTGCATGGCCTCATGCCCTCCAATAGCATATCCTAGAGTCAGATGGGTCCGGTTCCACGGGCTTCTAATCAGGTGGCCTTGAGCAAGATCCCAGAGTTCTATCAGCCTCAGTTTCCCCACCAGAGAGAAAATAGGCAAGTGCCAATGGCGGAAAGTCACTAGAAGCATTAGGATGGCGGAGGTACAGCATTTGTAACTAGTAGGGTTTACGGTTAGGCATCACAGTTATTAGCCTTACAAAGCTGATCTGAGAGGTCACAAATTTCCCGATCCTTCAGACTACTGCCCTAGGCCTGCTTAGGAGCAAGCCTGGAGTAGCAGGAGTGTCCTTGGATGTCTTTCAAGGGCTAGAATGGCTAGAAGGGAAGCGTCCATCTTCTCCTTCTCCAAATCGGTCTTCCTGCTATTTCCCAAAGAAACAGGTGCAGCCTAGAACATCAACAGACACTTCCAAGTAAACAGGAGAAGTACCCTGGGCTTTTCTTGTTGAAATGACTCAGACATTTTCTTATCTTTTGAATGGATGCCGGAAGGGTCGTCAGAACTCCTGAGGTGGCTGCTGGGTACGCAGCTTAGAAGAGGGTCCATAGCATGATGACCTGAGGCCAGGAAGGAGGAAGATATAGAGGAAGCAACTCGATCCTTGGGGGATGTTCGCGCCTGAACGGCCTCACCAGTATCCCATCTCTCCAGAGTCCTGTGAGGATGCTCCCCGATAGTTAGACAGGCATGTAGGTGGGACATTTATGCAATAAGCCCAGGTGTTCTGTACACAACACTGAGCATTCTTAATCTCCCTCCCACAGATCTTACTCCTCCATAGGTTGAGAAAACAAAGGTCTTGGGTGTTGAATAAATTACACCTAGCTATTAAATGGCTACACCATGCCTGGCACTCTCTTCGCAGCTTTCTCTGTGTCTTCCCATGAGAGGATCTATTTCGGCCAAAATGGTAAATACCTGTCTGGGCACCCACTGCGGCTTGGACATAAGTCTACAGCTATTTTTTTCTACCTAATACAAAAGAGGGAGAAAGTGGAAGGAAATCTGAACAGTCAATAGCCGGTCCTGGAAGATATGAAGGGCATTCCAGGCGCCATGCTCCTGGCCTTCTGTGCCGGCTAACAAGGCAGGAGTGGCTAACTCCTGAGTGACAGAGCCCACTCTGGGCCCTATGAAGCAAAGAGCTCCTGGACGTTTCAGGACAGGAAGAGGAAGGGACATATGAAAGAGCAATGTCTGCCTCCACCCTGCACAGGGCGCCCAGAGACTGGAGAGTGAGCTGCAAGCCACCAAGTCAGCACTTGGCTCTCGCTCTCCAGCAGCCCCCAGCCGCTGGCTGTGTGACTCTCTCAAACATGCTAAAGACTTCACCTGTCCCTCTCAGGTGGACTAGGGCGTCACCAGGAGAACACCTGCACATCTGCACAGTGACATCGAAAGACACCATGACATCTGGATGAAAGAGGCATTAAGAGACAAGAAGTCCTGCTTGATCCTGCATGACCATGGGCCTCCTCAGTCCAAGGAAAGTCCAATGTCAAGCCTGTTGCCTTGTTCTCCACTGTCCTCAGCACTGGGTCCTACAGGGCTATGACCTTCCTGTGTAGAGCACATCATCGGTTTCGAGTGTCCCACCCTCAGTTCCTTAGGCCCACTCATTTTTTCTCACCAGAGACTCAGGTCATGTGACAAGATGGCCATCTATGCCAATAAGCCAGCTTAAGGGCTATCATGGAGGTCACAGAGCTCCTGGGCCCTAGGAACCGGAATCTCTGGATACTGCCAAAGCCGATGGGGAGGGTTAAGGTCACTCATACTAACTGGTAATAAGTGGCTCTGTCCTTGCCCTCAGAATACTGCTGTCTTAGCCGGGTGGTGGTGGCGCACGCCTTTAATCCCAGCACTCGGGAGGCAGAGGCAGGTGGATCTCTGTGAGTTCGAGGCCAGCCTGGTCTACAAAGGGAGTTCCAGGACAGGCTCCAAAGCTACAGAGAAACCCTGTCTCGAAAAATCCAAAAAAAAAAAAAAAAAAAAAAAGAATACTGCTGTCTCAAAGAAGGAACACTGTGGGCACCTCTCAGAGGCCCCGTCGATTTGCTCGGTATGTTTTCATATACACATGCAAGGCTTGAGGGCAGTAAGAAAAGGAAAAGGCCCAATGGCAAAAGGTAGGTGGGATAATTTAAGCTGGTTAGCGACAAGCCAAGGCCAGACATTTGTAAGTAATAGTAAGTCTCTGTATGTGATTTATTTGGGAGCTGGGTGAAGCACCCCTCAAAGAGAGAAAAGAAAGACAAACGACAGGAGTACTCCATCTCAGGACGCACTTTCTGGAAGGGTTTAAACTAAACCAATACCCAATCTCTTGCCCACGTACCTCAACCCACTTGCCTCTCTTTCCCTCCTTGGCCTGTGATCTATATCTGGGAGGGGTCTTCCAGTACTCTGGCTTCTGCATCTGAGCAATGAGAAGCTACATAGAACATGACACCCTCTAACTTGGTGTTATGTTCTTAGCAAAAACCAAAGTTTCCACCTTACAGTCGCTCCTTCACGTTACCTAAACCACGGCTGTTTTGTCCTTGCACCTTTGGACATGGGGTGGCAACGCTGTCCGTGCCAGCTGGCATGCTGACACCTCACCGCCTTTGATGTTTATTCTCCGCTAAGATGCCCTTTGATTTTTTTTTCAGCTGAGCCATCTGTATAGACGATGCTTCTTATCATGATACCAATGGAACACTTGATGCTCAATGTGACATTTAGTTCGGAGTCTAAGCAAAAAGCACAGAGTAACTGACCCAATCCTAAAAAGACAGCCCTGCTCTCAAATCTCAGAATGTCTGCACAATGTCTTCTGTCCTAGAGGGTTACATGCGCCTCCAACTCCAGAAACTAGGGACTCAGAGTTGCTGTCCCTCAGCCACAGCTAGGGGCTTCACTGGCACTGTCACCAGCAACCGACTTAACTCCCGAGGCTCACATGTGGATGGCAGCACGCAGCAGAGTTAGTCTAGCTTATTTCTTGCAGCCAGTCTGTAAATCAAGCCCTGATCCCCTGCTCCCTCCCTGGTTTTGGATTAGCATTCTCTCCACCCTCTACAGAATGTGCTCTGCATATTGAAGTCATTTTGCTCATTGCTCGCCCTTTCCTGAGCAGAGGTGGAGGCATTTTGTAACCGTCAGTGTTTTGATAAAGCCTAAGTATTTAATCATATGCCTATCACCCTTGTTCGACACAGGAGTTTTGGGCACCTGCCACCTGGACAGCCGAGGAAAGGCCAGGTCCTGGAACACCTACACCGTATACAAGAACCTTCAAATCTGCCTAACCAAAGTTTGGCCAGAATACTCAGCACGAATGTGCAGTGTAAGATTGAGTGGGACAGCAAGGACCATTCCGTTCTTTCCCTTGCCTCTTCCGGAACTAAATCATCTTTAGCAGATGGTGTTTCTATCCACGGTCTCCCTGGGAAACCTCCCCACTGCCTAGCAACCTCCAGCCCCGGGAAGTCCTCACTGCAGCCTTTACTAACTGCCCACGACTCTACTGGCCCACTAGCCAGGGCACTCACAAAAAGAGGCCTTGGAGCAACACTCCCCCAGCTGTAGACTCCATGAGTGTTCCCTTCTTGTAGTCCTTGCTCATCCTTGAACACAAGGTGACCCACACAATCCCCAGCCTACCCAGGGGCATCTTCTTTTCAGCCATTTAAACCTTCCTTTCTGGAAAAGAAACCATTTTTGAAGCCTGGGATAGGATTGCACACAATCCTCTGGAACTAAGGTGGCTGGGGCAGTCTGTGAGTGGATCAGAGTCAAGCCAGAGATCTGCCCTTTCTTCCAGGAGTATGGGCCCTGCTAGAACCCCAGGCTCTTCAGCCTCCCCTTGGCTCTGCCTCTCTTCAACCCTGCCATGTCCTTGAAAACTAACTCTTCAGAGGAACCAAGTCAACCTCTCCCAGCTTCTCCCAGCTTCTCCCAGCTTCTCCCTTTCCAGAAATCACCTGATTGAAATACACAAGATCAAGTCAAAGTTCGGGGACAGGAAAACAAACCGGTTGGTCCTTAGCAAACACATAGGCTGTTCAGAATGGAGGCCCAAATGGTAACTATTCCAGCAGAAATCCGAAGATCCTGAAAATCTGCCTCTTCCACACTGACAGCAACATGGGAGGGGGCACAGAAACCCTGTTTTTAAAGCCGCTCTTCGCTTTCCATGCAATCTATCCTGAGCAGTGTCAGTGGTCTGGCAGTGCTCTGAGACCAAAGGACCAGTCTGTCAGAGAAGCAAGTTTGGGGACAGAATCCACACTAGATTTCCCCCGAATCACATCAGGGACACTGCCCCTAGACATACCCACTATAAAAATCCCAAAGTAAGAGAAGTTCCATCCCTCCACCTCCTCCTACTTCTCCTCAGTGGGAGGCAGAGGGTGGAAGTGGGAACAGAGAAGCCACCAAGCATTCTCTACAGATCCTGTCCTGGGACGAAAGAACTCTGGGACAATGGGTTTTCCCTTTTATGGTTCAATCCTTTCCCTGGACACAGTCCCAAGCCTAGACCAATGCTGAGCATTCCTTTTGGTTCTTTTCCTCCCAAACCAAGCCTCAGTTTCTCGTCTGTACAATGGGTATGGTAATGTCTGTCTGTGGACTGTGTGGATGGGGTTATATCATGAGTTTACGGAGTCAGCAAGTGCCAGCCCTGCCTAGGCTCACCACTAGCTCTCCTAGGTCTCATTTCCCTCCCACTTTACATGGGATGCTATATACAGGCTGAGACGCTTCAAAAGCCCATGTGTTTTGAGAACCAGCGTGAGGACACAAGCAGAAAGCGGGGTCACGGACACACTGCAGCCGCACCAAACGACTGCAAACATCTTCAGTTCTGGGTCTGACATGTGTGAAGCGTACGTGAACCCCACGCCAGAGCTGGAATCACACCCCTCAAGACACCTTCCTGTGCCTATGTAAGTTTTCAGAAGCCCAGACCAGAAGCTCAAGCACTTTGGGATGGACACATGCAACCCATACCTCATGTGCCTGCTGTGGGTGGGAACGGAGGGGAGGACAGAGAGATAAGCCCTCAGGTCACTTCTGTCTCAGTTCCTTGTGTACCCAGAGAGCCAGGAGACAGGCTGAGCTACAGAGCTCAGCAACAGGCAGTGCCCACTGGAACTGGTGCTCTCACAAAGCAATCAGGGAGATACTATACAAAATGCAGGGGGAAAATCATACAAAGCCACATAGCGCTGAAGATTCTCCTTCATTCCCTGGAGGCTTCAGGAAGGAGAATAAGGCTCACGGACCCTAATAAGAACCCAAAGCTCACAGATACTCTTGTCACTAGTCTTCTTAGGAACTGTCCCCGTGGTTTAATCCCACAGCACACAGATGAGCAGAGAGGCTAAGAACAGAGAAATATGGTGTTCAGGTGCTGTAGCCTGCAGCAAAGGAGAAACGCAGGTCCAGACCTTCCCAGCTCGAAGCCTTCCCCCAGCCTCCACAAGCTCAGGTTTAATATATAAACTACAAGTTTTCCTAGGAGCTTCATTTTGTCTTACTGGATCTTTACAGTGTTCACCAAAGCAGCAGGATCTTGTTTTTATCCTTCTGCCTCAAAGGAAACCAAGGCCCAATGTTTCTCGCCCAGCACAATAGAGCCAAACCTATTTTCATCACAAGACCACAATGGCTCCTGCTTCCCTCTGACCCCAATATGTCTTCCATAAACAGGGCAGCGACATAAAAACACATTCAGCTCTGGCAAGCACCGACCTCAAACCCCAAACTCCACCTGACAAGTGAGCCTGGAGTAGAAGCGGGATCCTGGAGAAGGAAACGAGAGCAGGTGTCAAAGGTTGGAGTGTGCCCAATGCCCCGCCCCCCGCCCCAGAGCAATATGCCCAGTTTAATGACTCCAGACCCCTGCCAGTTGCTAATGCTCCAACCCATGCTCTGTGAAAGATAATGATGCCATATGCTCCCGCCACCAACAGCCCAACACCAAATCCAAAAAGCACGCGCAGGAGGCTCATTCCGAAGACAGAGGAAGGGGAAAGTGAGGCCACTTTGGGACAATGTGGCTCTGAAGGCAGGCCTATTGGGCTCTCCTTCCTGCCCATTTCTCATGCCAGCCTGGGCTGTACAGCTCTTGGCGAGTGGGTCAGTGGAACTGCTGCTCTGACCACAAAGCCAAGGAGAAGGCATTTAATGCCTCACACTTCCAGATCCGGTGTGGGTGTTCGGATGCTGTGACTGCATAGAGCAGGGTACAGAGAAGGGGCAGACACCAAGATAAACAGGGCAACCAGAAGGCCTCCGAGGAGCTCGTCATGATCAAGCCCACCCACTTTTCCCTTGATAGCAGAGAGAACCATGGTAGTGGTGGTGGTGAGAGACCCATGGGTAGCACAGGAAGTGGGGACAGACCCTGCAAAGCTCAGTCCTCCCTCCTCACTTCTGGACTCTACCCACTGCCTGTCCCCAAGGCGTCACTCTGGCATCTCCAGATGAGACAAGGCTGCCTCAAAGCGGCTGCACCATCTGCAGAGGAGATTTGCAAGGAGATGCGCTGCCCAGCTACCACGGAATGAAGGAGGCTTGATTACCTGCAAAGAGAGGCTAGATGTGGGAGGAAATGACAACGGGGGAGAGGAGTCCCTGGTCCTTACCAACCGTCTACCTTTCCCACTATCTACTGGGGTGTAAGCAGGAGACTTGGGGCAATTTCCCTCCCTTGATGTAGACGCTGCATCGTAAAGGGAAGCTCAGAGCACCTATGGGTTCAGGGGGACCCAGACCTAAGCTTTTTTGTTTATTTTTTTATTTTTTCTTTCTTTTTAAATTTTTTTTCCTGAAATAGGAATGAGGCAAGTGCCCCAGTTTGCTGGCTACCAGCTCTGTATTCAAAAGCTGTTGGTTGGGAGCCAAGAGAAGAGACCTTTACCAAGACAGCCGGACAGCAGCGGTCATAGCAGTCCCTCCTAAGGTCTGGGCAGGTCAGTATAACTTCCTGCTTCAAATGGATCAAGGCCTGCTATCACCATGCCAGCAGAGATACCAATCTCTGGACTCACTGTCCTGGAATCCCTGCTATTGTTGCCAGGTCACTTGCTGGCATGAATGACCTCAGTGCCACAGGAAGGCACCCAATGGCCAACTTTTAAGAAGAAATCCAGGAGCTGAAGACAAAGTTTAGAAAGAGGCAGCTCAGAGTCCTGGCAGAAGAGAGGGGTTTGCAAAATAATAGTCTGGTGTGGGGTTGGCCATGCCAGAGGAACCAACTCAGATCTGGGTGAAGTGGATGTGGATGAAGACAAAGACAGACTTGGTGCAAAGCTAAGCACCCACACGGAGAACACAGGGACAATGCACCTAAAGACACTGCTTGAGGAAATACTGAATGCTGAATGAACCACGTTCCTACACCAGGCAGTCCAGGCCTGCCATTCCTCCCAACCTTGTTCTAGAAGCAGGAGGTTCAAGTGGAGAGGGCCCAGGGTGAGCACAGAGGAAATACAAGTACACAGCCATATCTAAAACTGCACGTGCCTGGGACAGTCACAAAGGTCCTCCGACAACATCCTGAAGCTTCCTGGTTATATCATCTCACGGTACAGAAAGGAAACAAAGTCAGGCAGGATGCTCTCTGTGGTCATTGTGGATTGGGAGTTCATGACCAGCCTGGTCTACATAGTAAGTTCCAGACCACTCAGGGCTACATGGTAAAATCCTGTCTCAAAAACACAAAACCAGAAACCTCAGAGATCCTTCTGCCTCTGCCTCCAGAGTCCTAAGACTAAAGGCATGTGCTACTACACTGGCCTTCTAGACTGCTATGTGTCCACCAGCCTCAGGAGCTCATGAGCTCACTGTTTTTTAAGACATGATTCTATCATGCCCCTCCTTCGCTACAGCCCCATGAGCTTCCATCTCACGACGAGGAGGAGCCACATTCATCCCCCCCATGACTGATGTGTGGAGCCTCAAGTGGTTCTTCCCCTCTATTGCCCACTGTCCTCATTCCATCACAAAGCACACTGTAGTCCCACCCGCTTCCTCCCTGTTTCCTCCGCCCTTGAGTGTCCTTTACCCAGACACACACAGAGCGGACTCACCCACCTCCAGCTAGTCTTCGCGCCACTGTCTTCCCAACTGGACTTTCTCTACGCCTTCTATTTGAAGCTGTCGCCACATGCTGAATCATCTACAGCCTTCTTTTCACTTCTTCCCTTCTGTAGCTAACACTACATATTTTCTTTTCTCTCTTCCTTTATTTTCTTCCAGGAAAGCACAATTTCCCAGAGGGCAAAATTTTTTTGTTACATTTGTTCACGGATGTAACTAATGATACACATATAACAATGCTGGAACATCAAAGTCACTTGCCAAATATTTGTCGAGTGACCAGTAGTCCCCTCTACCTATAGGAACCTAGAGAACAGTTAAAGAGATGGGAGGGGCTGGAGAGCTGGCTCGGTAGTTAAGATCACTTGGTGCTCCTGCAGAAGACCTGGATTTGGTTCCTAGTACCTGGAACATGGCTCGCAAACATCCTTCACTCCAGTTTCAGGAGATCTGATACAATCTTTTGATGTCCACAGGTACCAGGCACACATGGTGCAATACATACATGCAAGCAAAACACCACACACATAAAATAAGTAGAAAATCTTAAAAAAAAAAAAAAACTATTTAAGTGGGGCTGCAGGTCAACTTCTGAACTCCCGTCTCTTTCCTGATGTGCCTGTTTGTTACTCTTCGTTCTCACTAACGTTTGGACTCAGCGTTTGCCCCACACTCTAGAGACCTACCTCAAACCTTGAAGCATCAGGCTGGCTTTTGGCTGCCATCTAGCTTCCTCAGGATCTGACTGACTCTGACCCTACCACACACAGATGCGAGTCTGCTAGACTATAGCTGGTAGCTCAAGTCCAGTTCCTCAGCTGGTTCCCTGTCCCCTGACATCTGCCTCTGACCACAGATCAATGACCGGAGAGAGTGAGAGGAGAGAGAGAGAGAGAGAGAGAGAGAGAGAGAGAGAGAGAGAGAGAGAGAGAGAGAGAGCCTGCAAGCTCGTGCTCTCACGGGTCCAGGATCCCCCACCCCCACCCCCTTGAAGATGAGAGAGGAAACAGATTGGGACTCCAAACACACCAGGTGTTTAATAGCGGGCTAAGTGAAAAGGGCTTCCAAACAACACGCCAACACAGCAGCTTGCTGCAGCTTTCGGCCTATTTCCTACGTTATGGCTTTTGACTTCACAAAAGGCAGAGGGGAAGGTAGCGGGGAGTTCCAGCTGCCATATGGTGGGAAGACAAAGTCTTGGACTCTGTTGGGCTCTAGGCTCCTGCCTCGGCCTCTCCTGAGCCTCGAAGCTCCGTATGCTCCTAGGCAAACCCCTGCCAATCCAAAGACAACTCCTCCCGTTGCCCCCTCCCTGCCGCTGCTCTGGTAAACTCAGGTAAAGTTTAGATCTAAGAGACCCTACCACATTTCTACCTCTCAAAGACACCAAGGAGAGAAAGAGGTGATGGCAAGGTGAGATGAGTAAGCCTCTGTCTCCTAGGAGGAAAGGAGACAATGTGACACCTAATTAACATAATTTGCATGTTAGTGCACAAGGACACAGCCTATGATAGTGTTGCAAACGAATACAAGTAAGTGTGTTCTAGGAGGCTGCTTGTTGTTCTCGGCTTTCCAGACCCAAAGTAACCACACAGAAACTGTATTAATTAAATTACTGCTTGGTCTATTAGCTCTAGCTTTTTATTGGCTAGCTCTTACATCTTAATTTTAACCCATTTCTATTAATCTGTGTTATTGCCACAAGGCTGTGGCTTACCAGGTAAAATTTTTGCATCTGTCTCCAGCAGGGCTACAAAGCTTCTGCTTGATTCTGCCTCCTTTCTCCCAGCATTCAGTTTAGTTCCCCCCACCTCTGCTCTACCCTATCACAGGCCCAAAACAGCTGCTTCTTTATTAACCAATGGTATTCGCAACACACAGAGGGGATCCCACATCACACGTGCAAAGATCTTCTGGGCTCCTGCTCACCACAGGAGAAGATAAGGGACCATGATGAAGAAGCCACAAAGGTATTTGCTGCTGTATGAGTTATATGGAGATCCCTGCAGATTGACTCCATAGATGTGTAAGAAACTCTCCATAAGATTATGTCTGCTAGTTCATGGTGACATTTACAATAATTTCTCATTCACTGACTACCACAAGCAAAGCATTATACTAAACACAAGTCAGAAGGGCTTAACTCAGGGGTTCTTTAAATTTCTTCAGGGAATCTGAGCACCTCAGAGACCTCTGTATCACCTCTGTGAACACTCCTGATAATTCACAGATGGGATTTCCCTTTTACTACAATGTCCTCACAAATGTCATTTCATGGAGGCTACCTGACATGACTCTGAGATACACTGAGTGGCAGTAATTACAAGGATCCAACTGTTTGCATCAAGCAGGACTCTAAAGAAACATACAAAAAAAGGAAAAGGTAAAGTAGGGCCCCTCTCACTAATTTTTTTTTTCAGAAAATAGCTGCTTTTCATTAAACATATTATTTATATTTATCTCTACCGAGTTCATTATTTTGAGTAAATTTCAGTTACTGGAACAATGAAACACCTGTATGTATAAAAGTCCACGGAATCTACAGTTACTGTTAAATGCATAAAGGAATCTTGTGAGCAGAGGGGCTGAGAGTTGCTGCATTCGCTACACTGTTCTCAGGACAATACTCCATGGTTTCAGCTCAGCCCTTGTCTGGTGTATCTTCTCACTTCGACCTGGTGACCGGGAGCCTCTCACCAACTCAACAAGCCTGTGTCACAACTGGGGCATGAAACCAGGCAAGTGATAAAACTTTAACTCAGCTGGTTCACATCCTCTGTCTCCAGGCTATTAGAATAGGAAAGACAGGGTCTGGAGATGCAGCTTCGATCCTAGAGTGACTGATCCCCATGAGTGACACTCCGGGTTTGAGCCCCAATCCTGCATAAATCAGGATGGTGGTATGTGCCTAGAATCCTAACACTCAGAAGGTAGATGTGCCAGGATCAAAAGATGAAGGCCAACCTACATGACAAGCTTGAGGTCAGCTTGGTATACAGCAAAAGAGGAATGGAAACAGGACTTCTCCAGCAATCAGAATGTAGGAAGAGGGGCTTGGCCAGCAGTGCTGTGTAGTTCCTTCTTGCAGTACCAGATAAGCTCCGAATGGCTACCCATCCTCTGCGATGAGGGAGAGAGAGGTAAGCAGTTCTCAACATACAAGGAAGAACCACAGAGGCTGCTGAAGATGCCCCGGCTTAACCATGATGCAGGCTGGGACAAGAGCTCTGAGGTATGCATGATCACCTCCCTCCCCTGTTCCACCCATGATGAACACGCAAGCGTCACGGAACAGCAGGTGTGATGTGACGTAAGTGAGGTGGCCTGGCCGACTCTGTTTAATATCACGGCCCTTTGTTTCTGGCTCATCCTAGATACTGACCTCCCTTGCAGAAGATGTGTGATGTGGGTGACCCTCTGGTCCTCTGAAGGCCACACTGTCACACAGCAGCCAGGAACTTCTTTCCAGACTGCCTCAGGCCCATCTGCTCAGAGGTCTAAGCAAGGATGTCGACCTCTTGATTGACACTTCCCTCTCGCTCTGCCAGAGACCATCTGTACAGGTACCAACCTGACAGCCTGGGCCAGCCATCCTCCTGAGGGTGCGAACGGGCAACAGCAATGATAAGCAGGCTGAGACCCAGGAGTGAGAATCCTTCCTTCCTCATCGACTCCCCCACTCACCCCCCCACCCATACAACAGACCTAGGGAAGCTCTTCCTTCTCTGGGAGAAGATTCTTTCTCCCAGAAGGCTTTGTTCCTACAGCAGCATGAGGCCTGGCCTCGCTCCTTCCCATGCTTTCCAGGCCTTACAGTGCCTGAGTAAGATCAGTATGCATCCAGGTCCTTCCCGCACATTCTGTAGATGGCAGAGAGAATGGAAAGCAGACTTATCCAAGGTTACGCAGCATGTCAGTCAGGAAGGACATTCAAGCTCCCTGCATCCAAGCCGTTGCGTTCACATAACTTTGAACATATTGCATTCAAAGCCTTCTTTGCATTGGTGGGGCACAGGACCACTGTAACTTAAGATTGTGTTCCCTCTGCCTTATATCATAGGCCTCTTGCTCTTCGGAAAAGAGATGCCATGCTAAGCTGGGCATCCCTTCATCTAAAAGTCCTTCAGAGAAACCTTTCATCAATTGGCATCCAGTCTGAAGAAACAGAAACAACGGACACTTTCCTCTTAACAGCTCTCAAAGTGGGAGGGGTCACTTAGCATGCCCAGTGTCCTCAGTTCGGTACAGGTTGCATGGGAAAGCAATAGACATAGCTTCAAGCTGGCATTATTATTATTATTATTATTAATCAGTTTTACATTCTGGCCACAGTTTCCTCTCCCTCCTCTCCTCCCAGTTCTCCCACAACTCCCTCTGTCCGCTCGCCACCCCAATCAACTCCATGTTTCTATTCTGGAAATGGCAGACCTCCCACGACTATCAACAAAACATGGCATATCAAGTTGCAGTAAGACTAATCACCTCCCCTTGCATTAGGGTGAAGAAAACCAGTATGAGGAGTAGGGTCCCAAAAGCCAGGAAAAGAGTCAGAGACAGCCCCTCCTCCCACTGTTAGGAGTCCCTCAAGGAGACCATGCTACACAACTGTCACACATATGCAGAGGGCCTAGGTCAGTTGTCGCTTCAGTCTCTGTGAGTCCCTGTGAGCCCAGGTTAGTTGATTCCGTGGGGTTTTTTTGAACCTCAGTCTCTATTTCTGCACAAAAAAGGCAATTCTGAAATAAAATGTTGGGTCTGGGGTGTAGCAGAAATGGTTCAGTGGTAAGAGCATTTGCTGCTCTTCCAGAAGAACCAAGTTAGTTTTCCCAGTTACTGTGTCCAGTTCATAAATGCCTGCAACTCTAGCTCCAGGGGTATCGGATGTCTCTGGCTTCCACAGGTACTTGAATGCTCACACACACACACACACACACAATCTTTAAAAATACATGGTTAGTGAGGTCTACACAGAGCTCTAGATGAACAGAGAGCAGAGTAGGTTATGTGAGGAGGAAACACAAAGGCTCGCACATATCCATGAGCCTCAGCCTGAGTCCTCAGCAGCCTACTAACCAGAGCGTTGGGTCTCAGCAGGTCTCTTCTGTTCTCTCCTCTCCTGCCCACCAGCCTGGGGCACATGGAGTGAAGGCACGTATGCAGGTCCGCAGGCGTGAGGAACATGAGACCTGATTAGTTCCAGGAAAGGCAAGCGCCTGACACTAGGAGCTGCAGGGGAGAAACTACATTCACAGAGCACAGCTCAGTGACATTCTGGCCCTGCTCATTTTTGTCCTAAATGTGGTCCAGCCAACCCAGCAAGGGTCTGGGGAGGGTCAACAAACCCAGGAATGCCTGAGGATCATCTATCCTGTGTCTTATGGCACAGATAGCCATGTTAGAATCCCTTTAACGGTCCCTTCACTTTCACCTGAGCCCTCAGCCTCACTTCTCATTTTCAGAAGGTTCTCAATGGTTCTATAGATCAAGCATATGAGATAGAAAGTTTCCTACTATCTATTTAGCTGATTCTAAAAGAAACGTCACAACTGCGGTTAGACAGGGATGGTTTAGACTTCAGAACAAACATCTGGCAACATGTACTACTTACAGACCCCCAGACATGAGGGGAGGGGTAGGCACCAGCAAATTTTTAGGACCCACTGTGGCATTCAGAGAACACCAGGCAAGAAGCATAGTTCTGGAGAGACAGCTCTAGAAGTAACGGGTGATGCTACGTTTTTGTGAAATAATGTCATGGCCTGACTGGAGTGTCCAGTGCTCTGGGCACTGGCCAGTAAATAATATTTTCTGTCCTTTTCATGTTCAGAATTGATTAATAAATAGTACACAGGAAGCATACAGATTAACCAGAATAAAGCTTTATTACAAACAAATTCTAAAATGAAAGTGGCTTAGATCAACTTCAAGGGACTTGGTAAGTACTTCACCTAAAAGTAAACCTATTGACCCTGGTGAAAAATAGGACTTTGAAGACTTTCCCCTCAGGGCCACAGCAGGCCCCAGGAATTTGGTGACCTAATCTTTGAGGACAAGTGAATTTCAAAGGGGGTCCTGGGGGGCTAGGCTTGTGGGTAAATCAGGTTGAGTCCTTCTCTGTGCTGGTTAGCTACTGTCAAGTTGACACAAACTATGGCTACCCAGAAAGAGGAACCCTCAATTGAGAAATCCCCTCCATCAAACTGACCTGTCTATTGGGGTACTCTCTTACTGACTGACTTGGGAGATCCTCTCCCACCGTGGGCAGTGTCATCCCTAGATAGATACTCCTGGCTTTTACAAGAAGCCAGGCTGAGCAAGCCATGGAGGACAAGCCAATAATCAGCATTCCTATGCTGTTTCTGCCTCAGATCCTGCCTTGAGTTTCTGACTCAAAGAAGGATCAAGATCAGAATGTATAATCCAAATAAACTCTTTCCTTCCTGCAAGAATCCTTCCCCAACTCCCTTCCGTCTCCTACTCAGGATCTGCCCTCCTCCCTTGTCCTCCTTCCAGACAGTCTTTAAACCCCCAGAGATTTGTGTATATATCAGAGCTAAAGAGTAGAAGAAGCCCTTGAATGCAGCCAGATCATAGAGGCCACTCTGTATAAACCAAGCCTTTTTTGGACTTTCTGTTTCGGGCGTAGTATTTGCACACCACGAACCCCATAAGGCCGCCCAGTGGATAAACACATCCATGCAAGCAGCTGTCTCTAGTGGAGAGACATTATTATTAATTGGGGTTCTAGTTCTCCCATAAAGTGCAGCAGGCCCCGAGCTGACTTGATTTAATGGTATGCAGGCTCTTCCAGAACTCCAGGAGACACTTCACAAATAATGATACAAATGTGAACTGCAGAACAGACGTGAATTCAGACAGCCTTTATCACCATGCCCACGGACCTGAACTCTTTCAAGTGGCTGGCCACTTGGCACAGCCTGTCACAGAGTGATTTTCATGGGGTGGAGTCATAGGAAGGGACAGGTTTGGGAGCTCTCTCTTGCCAATGCCAAAGCCCAAGAGAATGGAACTGACTGGGATCTACTGGACCTGGTGCCAGACATCCGGCTAAGACCCGCCTCCCACCCAGTTCCCACTTGGACTTGGCTCTGATTCCCAAAGTGTTTTCACTTTATGGGGACTAGGAAGATTCCATTCTCGGTAGCACTCCAGGGCAGCTGTTTCTAATTCTTTTTCTAAGAGCAACACATAACCAAAGGGAATTTTGATTACAAAGCATTTTATTTTTCTACCTACCAGAAGTTACACACATTCATTCATTCATTCATTCATCCATTCATTCATCCATTCATTCCGGACTAGTACTGGGCTTGGTTACACTGGCCTGGATTCAGGTCAGGAAGGTTGGTAATGGGAGCACTCAAGGGTAGCAGTGCCACCCACATAAGCACCAGGGCACCTGACTCCTTCCTAGTATCTCTGAGAAAGTTCAACCCCCCTGACTTGCGTATACCTGCTGGAAATCTTGATGCCATTTCTTGTCTCAAAACAACCAACTGCCATCCCAAAGAGGGGCCTCAACAAGGTCAAGTGTGTTTTTGTCACCTCATTGCCCTAAACTGTTGAGTGGAGCTCCACCAGTCATCCACTGTCTGCCCTATGCATAACGGAAGCCTTGGGAGGCCATCAGGTGAGCCATCTTCTCCACCTCGTCTTGCATTCCTTTGGTCACAAGTATTCCGGTCCTTGCCCAGGCTCTCCAGTCAGTTAAGAGTGAGTTTTCATTTCCCAAACAATCACTGTGACAAGTAGTAGATGACCACATACACATGCACAGACGAGAGAGAGAGAGAGAGAGAGAGAGAGAGAGAGTTAAGTAGCTCACACCATCTTACATCACAAGGTTCTCAAAGTACAGGATCCACCATGTTAGATGCAAGGGTCTCTTTCCCAGAAAACACACAAGAACAGGAAAGCCACCCTAGGTTAATGAGAAAGTAAAATTTTCAAGGTCAAAGATGAAAAAGTAGTTATCTTGAGTGTCTTTTCATCCCCTTTGAGAACACAGCAAATCCTTACAACACACAGAACTTCCACCATAGCCATGAGACGAGAGATGGTATTCTCACGAGGAGGATCACTGGCTGGTTCAGGAAGTGCATGAGGAACTTACTGTTGACCCCTCCACAATTCTCAGGCCTGGGCTGACACAGAGCATCTGTCGGAGTCTTCACCTTACTGTGGTTAGCTACCTCAGCACACTGGAAATGACATGCCATAACTACTAAAGGAAACTAGGTGCCAATCAAATGCAAAAGTAGTAGTTAGTGAGACCTGTTGAATGTCAGGCATTGAGCCAAATGACCATTCTCCCAGCAGCATGGTCTGTGGTACCATGGTGCTCACTTCATTGATGAAGAAACCAAGACTGGGGTTGATATCACTTGTTAAAGTCCCACAGTTGGTAAACATCAGAACCACAGTTGTATTTAGTAGGACAGGAGGATACAGCCAAGCCTGGGGCTTACTTCTTTGCTGCATGTAATCAGACATTGCTCTCCTCCAGAGTTTATTCCTACTGAATCTGGGAGCATCTCTGTACTGTACTGATGTTAACGAGGCTGCCTCACCTTCAGAAAAAGGAAGATCCACATCTGTCCCCCAATGGAAATCATTACCTCTCCTGTGTCATTTCTTATTTGCCTTGGATGTCACCTGGCAGCATGTGGCATCGCTGCCTTCTGTGACACTGGGCTTACCACCTCACCTATGAGCTGCTAACCTGACAAACAGGGTGTGGTGTACAGGGATGGCCCAGCCCTTTCCCCATGGAAAGGGATGCTTCCCTGGGTCGCTGGTCTGCCTGCAGTCCAGCTCTCCTTGAAAGGACACACAGGGTCCCCAGAATTATTGTCTGGCTCCTCATACAGTCATTCCTCTCCTTAGCTAATAAGGAACTGAGCATGAGACAGAGAAGACTCACAGACTGTTTTGTAAAGAATAGTCCAGAAGCCAGGAAGTGGCCATCACAGGACCGTGAAATGTAAACAGCCTAAAGAAAGCATTTGTCCGTTGTGGTGTCAGCAGACCTTTGACTAGAGCATTTTTAGGTCATATAAGCTGTTGAGATGGTGGTGTCCCTCATACATACATACATACACACACAGAGATAGATAGATAGATAGATAGATAGATAGATAGATAGATAGATAGATAGATAGATAGATAGATAGATAGAGACAGAGAGAGAGCGCAGGGTGTTATGGGAAAAAGTTCTGAGTACAGAAAGATAACCAAAGTCCTTCTCAATTTCAGAATAACTTCTCTTGAGAAAGAGAAAGGTTATCCTTGAGGTGACATAGCCCTCTTTCGAGTCAACAGGTCCGCAGTTACTTATCTAAGACCTCTATGACACCTGCCTTGCACACTCCCTAAGTGGTTAGAATGTAAGACCATCAAGTCAGATAACCACAGCTGTAGTTCCTATGAGCATATTGTGTCATCACCCTAGTTATCAACAGCTGTATATGAACAGTCCTTACTCCTCAAGAGCCCACAATGCACTAACAGCTGACCCCAACAAGAGACTTCCGTCCATTCTCTCCAAACAAAATACCCAAATTCCAGGCTAGCCCTACTTACAAGCCATGTTGTGACCTTGTGTAAGCCAATTCATCTCTTTTATCTTAACAGCAATGCTTCTCAATGCTACCACATAGAAGTCTTTTATGTTCACATAAAAGTATTCTTGAAAGCCAGGCAACTGTGTTCTACGGCTGAACGGGCCAGTCATTGTTCTCATTCACAAATGAGGAGACTGAGGTCTGAGCAGAACCAGGTGTAGGGTCTGGCCTCACAGTCTTTGACCCGGGTCTTTCTGTTACATAATGTGTCTCCATTCATGAGGATAAACAGGAAGGGTCACTCAGGTCCCAGGGCAGAGCTCACCACGGACGCCAGCAGGCCACTGTGACACACAGCACAGGCAGCAACACTCAAACAAAAAGCAACCCCAGGTCCCACTCATTCATCTTCTCCAGTCACTGGATATCTTCAGAATTCAAACAGATGCCATGGGCCCTGTCCTTCCTCTGACCTACTTTCTTAGACTGTTCCTGTCTGATGATTGATCACCTATCTATCCCCTCACAAGCTCATGCATGCTCTCTCGCTCGCTCTCTTGCTCACCCTCTCTCTGGAGTCAGTGTGTGGGTGGTGGGCAAAGACACGAAGGGCAAAAATAAATAACACAAACATAATGGAAAGATGTGGAACTGGGGCAGCTTTAACCTTAGTTCTTTCATAAGACTTTGGGCAAATTGGCTTCATTACAAGCCTCTGTTTTTATCATATTTAAAAATGGGAATAATGATGTTTACTTTGAAGAATTGTTATGAGGGAGAAATGGCACAATAAACAAGAGCACAGAGCCGATTCACCCACCCTGAGGCCCAGTGAGTCTGTGGCAAACATTGTCTCCACTCGGCACCTTTGCTCCTTCACTTGTGGAGGAGGCAGGCTTCTAGAACAAATCAAGTCAGAAACAAAGCTGCCCGGAGCCTTTCAGAACAATGCCTCCCTCTCCCACTGCCATTACCTCCCGCTGTTCAAAGGGTCACAGCACAGGCTGGTCATACACACTATACTTCTCTTTTGAAGCATTATTTCAGAAAACTGGAGCTGTCCCCTGAGGACTAAGATACGCATCCACTAAAAGTCATTAAAATGCAAGTATGAGTGCTGGCAGGAACTCTGTGATGGCCAAACCACGGGAAGATGGTGGGGTGAGGAGGTGAGAAATAGAAGAACCTGAGACAGGTAGACTAGTGTTATTCATAGGATGAAGAACAAGGCAAAGAAAATGGCCAGAAGAGGGGCGGGAAAGGAGGTAGCAGAAGGCCAACCATAGCCCATTGTAACCGTGGAATGGACAGGTAAGGGTGAAGACATCACCTTGTATCTTGGCCACTATCTATTATATTGGCCATTTAGCAAGTTCAATGTGAGTAGCCTGCTGGACAGTGGGCCAAGCTTGGATGCTGTCCACAGAGATTTTAAAAGAAGTGTTGTTTTTTACAGTAGCTGTTCTAGCTTCGTGGGATTCACCCTCCTGGTCTATGCTGTCCACAGCACTTCCAAAGCAGCTCTACCACGTGGATGGCTTTGTGCTAGCTTCTGCTTACCTCAGGAGGATGACAGACACTTCTCCACACAAGTGGACTTCATCAGAAGACTAGAAACATGCAATCCAGATTTCTACCCTCCCCCACTTTTCAAGATCGCTCAGGTCACATATTCTTTAAACTACATTATTATAATTAACTCACAAATAAACACATCACACAAGCCAGGTTAAGGAAGCCACTCAAATGCTTGCCCAGCCCCACACTTCATACATCTCAGTGGACTTCTGGGCAGTTGGAATGGCCACTCTGAAGCCATGGGGCTTTGCTCAGGATTTCACACTTGTCACTATCAATTAATTTGTTTGTATTCACTTATCCAATACACACACACACACACACACACACACTGTGGCAGTTAGAAAACAGATAGCTTTGTATTATCTTGAAAGACTCTCATCCTTATCCTTTTGTCTACATTCAGTCCTTCCCCATCACTTAATATTAGTCTCCCTGCCTGCCAAGGGAAAGAATTTCCTACTCTGTTCTTGTAATTCCTATGAGGAAGGAAACCATGGCAGGGGAGTCTGAGCCTGTGGATCAGGTGACCAGGCAACACAATGGCAGCTTCCAGCTTCTCTGAAGAATTATCATCTGGGCCATTTCTGAACCCTAAGGATTCTGTTAGCATTGATTCCGGAGCAGCAACAATATTTTCTAACTGATCCAGCAATTTAGCCCTTGCTGCGACTGATACAATCCCTGTGAGTAATAAAGCAGTTTGAGAGCAATTTAATTCTTCACAAATGTGTCAAACATTTCAGTTTAATTTTATCCACAATTTCTGTTTCTTTTCAAAAATCCATGGAGGTCCCAGAACCTTTACACCAAGGCTTACTGACCATACTGCGAATGGCCAGTTCCTCCCTGCCCCTTGTCTGAGCCCTGTCAGCTTACACCACCCCTACAGATGCTCAAAGGTCCCAGCCAGAAAAACAGATGGACACAGTTGCTGAGCTGCAGCGAATGGCACCTGGATACCCAGCCTCGGTGGAAAGAGCCGGACAGGAGCCAATGAAGCATCCCCAAAACCTGCTCTGGGGATACCACTGAAATGGGAAAGGAGGCCGGGGATGCAAGGAGCAGAGTAGGAAGGCTGGTAGAAGGGAAGAGGAATGTGCCCAAAGCATAGAGCAAGGAAGATGGGCTGGAGGGATGATACCTACCAGAGGGAACCTGAGCTTCCTGGGAGAGAAAGGAAAATGCCTGTGGCTGGTGAGAGGAGCCCAGAGATGGCACAGTAACAGGGACATCAGGGACTAAGAATACTCTCCAGAAACCCAGCTTCCAAGACCCCTCCATTAAAAAAGTAAGCATGCATTTAAAAAGCGTGGAATCAGGGAGTGGGGAACACATCCTTTAGTCTCCGCACTCCAGAGGCAGAATCAGGCGGAATTCAGTCCAGGCCAGCCATAAAAGGACAGGGCTACATAGTGAGACCTTGTCCTTCAAAAGTAAATAAATAAATGAAATGACGGCAGGAAAGCCTTGGGGACTGGAAGTTAGAGCTGTCCCAAGCTCTGCTGCCACTCAGGTAACTACCGGAGGACACAGTGGGGAAAAGCTGAGTCTACATTCCCAGATCCATATAAATCCAGACACGGCAGCACCCATTTGCAAGCCCAGCGCTCTAGTGGTGATGTGAGAAGCAGCCCCGGAGAATGCCTGGAAGCCAGTGGGCCAGCAGCCTGGCCTACAGAACCGCAAACAAGGTGGAAAACATGAGAAATAACCTCTGAGGCTGCCCTCTGACCTCCACATTCAGGCCATAGCACGTGCACACACACACATTTACACCCCCATACACACACAAATACACATGCATGCGGAGAGGGGAGTGGGGAGAAAGAGAGGGGGGGCTGTTAAAAGACACAAAATCCATCCTTGGATGTAAGTGATTACACTACCCACTGGACAGAGCAATTCAGAGTCCTTCTCCTTCCAGAGAGTGGCCTCACAGAAGATACTTCATGGCCCAACGTCAGAACCCCGTCTGCCCTACCTGGGCTGTGAAGTCTCGTCCTAGCTACTTGCCAGCTTTGCAGCAGAAAGGAGCCTGACTTTCCAGTGTCTTTTAAGATGCCACAGGATCTTGGTGGAATTTCTCTCCAAACTCCCCAGTTAACAAACCTTTTAGTCACCCCCACCATAATCATGAGATAATAGAATGTGATAATCTTCTGGGTCTGCAGCTCAGAAACGATATGGAAGGCAGGGATGAGGAAATATGATGCCTTTCTGTAATGTTCAAGTTATTTCTAAATTCAGTAAAGAAAGGCATTTTTGCTTATACCGTATGTATATGGTTCAACACCATTATCTCTGTAAGATGAGCATATCATCTTCAACTAGCCACGCCTTCACAGGAACTACGGATATATATATATATATATATATATACATATATATATATATATATGTATATATATATATTCCTTATTAACAGCTTCTCAGTTTCCAGTGCTTGAGACATGATCCCAAACAAGACTGTCTCCCTTTGGTGACAGCTAGAACAAAGAATCTATGGAATCAGCAGTATTTCGTGGCTTTTGAATAAACTTATATAACAGAGAGAAAGGAAGATCAGTCAAAATGCATTTATTGCTGTAGGTTTTGAATATTAAAGCCTATCACTGTCACCTTTATGCCAGAGGGATCGTTCAGTATGTAAAAGTAGAGATGGGGAAGGGAAAGGAAGGCATTGTGGGTCTTAATTCAGTCGGACAGACAATTTGTTAATTAATATTCTATCAAAAGATGTTCTTTCCCGAAGTTCTGCTTAGCCGAGGAATACAGCGTTGCTGGCTGGCCTGGTGCATGCATACGTCTGTACTGTGCTTTGAAGCTTAGCTGTGAAACCGAAGGACCCAGGGAGGATTAAAGGTACTGTGTCTTTCTCAGGTCATTTCTTCAGGCAACACGAAGAAAGATGAGGATCCATAGGCGGCAGAAGAGCTCATCTTTCCTTCCAGCTGGCGACATCTCAAAGGAGGTCAAATATTTACCCTTGGTAACAGAGTACTTGAGCCTTCTTAGACTTAGCACAAGCCTCTGCCACAGTCCCAGAGGAATGAGTCTAAGAGACACCAGACCAGCTAATGCAACCGAGTCTGTCATTTCTTCTAGTGAACAGCGGTAGAATAAACATTCACATGCCATCGGGTCTTGGGGTTCTTGTTCCTTGGCTCCATCCGACATTAGTCATCTTATGGGTCTCGCCTGAGAGGGACAGAGTGCTTCTCCGATGATGTCATCCAACTGAGACAACAAAGTGAACCACTTTACCAGGCCCCGAGCAGGGCAGGCCACCAGAGGACAGGGTAGACAGGCAAGAGCACTCCAAACAAGGGAGATGCTTACATTAACAAATCCAGAACCTTCTCTGATTTCATCCATTAACATCGACATTCTCCTAAGACCACCACATGGCACAGTCTGGTGAACCCTGGCTAACTATTGGATTTGCCATATACCCCACACCACCAATAAGCAGATGAACCAAAATATTGATACATTAACACAGCAAGATTCAGAAGTGGTTATCCACCAGAACTCAAACAAGAAGAAAAGAAGTATCCCAAGGCACTGCAGAATCCTCATGATGTTGGAATCTGACGGTTAGAAAGGCCCTCGCCAGAGGCTGACTTCAGGATTCCTAGGGAAAGCTGTTGTGTGTGTGGCCTCTTCAGTTAGTAGAAGCTCCCACAGCATGGTGAAGCAGTCTTGTGTGGAAGGACATACCACTGGTCTACATTTTCAGAAGAACTTGGTTCAATTCACCTATCAGTTCTGCTTGAGTTGCTAGGCACACTCAAAAGCCAATAGTTGCCATGGCAATTCTGCTTTGTGATGGAATCTAACATTGTGTCTGATCTCTTGTACACTGTGTTTGGGGGAACTGTTTATGGAGTAACTCAAAAGAAGTAAAGACTGAAAATAGCCCAGAATTGCCAAGTTGAAACCAAGGAAGTGACCACTACAAAAGCCCATTAGACAAGATGCTGGAGAGCAGGCAGTGCTGAGGGCAGGGTGTGGTAAGATTTCTGTTTTGTACTGAAGTCTCAAGAACATGAGTGTACAAGCAAAAACCGATTTTCCTCGCTGGCCACAGTTCTCTTCTCCAGTGTGTTTCTAGTAAAAGTCTTACTGGTATTACTCTATTGCTCATGGGATCCACTAAGTGTACTCTTGACAGTGAAATCCACGGAGGAAACGGTCTACTTTAACAAGCTCTTTCCCAGTCAGCCACACTGGTATCCAGGGAGCTGGACAGGGATGAGAGTCTCCAACCCACTCCACACGGGCTGACTCAGCGCCTGCATCTCACTACAATGCCCTGATGATTCGTGCCTACAATAAGGTTAGAACGTCCTAAGACACACTGTGAGTTCTCAAATGAGAAGGCTCTTGGCTAGGAAAGTCTTGGCGGAGTGACTTCGATATTGCACGATAGATTTTAAGGTCACATTGCCTGACATAACTCCTGAAGCAATTCCTGATATGCAAAATTATTAGCTCTTAAATAATTCAATATTCTTATTTGTAAAACAGTATCACCTGCCTCATAGAGTCCAGTGAGCACTAAAGGAGCTCACATATGCAAGGCACTTAGAACAGTGTCAGCCATGTTGTTAGCATTATAGCTGTCCTCAGTATCTGAGGAAGCACAGTTCTCGAAACCTTTCCAGGATCTAAATCCACAAATGCCCAAGTTCCTTATTTGTAGAAATGGCATGCTGCCTTTATTTGAATACTTGTATGCTCTGATACACTTAAAAACATCTACATTTAATATCTAACACTATGAATTAGTGTTATACAAAACTGTAAAGGGAAAAATTGACCAAAGTCTGTGCATGGCCAGTAGAGATGAAATCTTCTTCAAATGTCCTCTACTGATTGCTGGTTGAATCTGAGAATATCAAATATCCATCGGCCAGATAAATGGAAAGATGGTTGTACATAAGAACTGATGGAAACAGAAGTGGTTTCTACACCTGACTACTGCCATACAAGCTGACAGACAAGTCCTTTGTGGATGCATTCTCTTACCAAACTCAACCTGACATACCCCTGCCAGGACCCTGTTCCCAAGGAAGCACACAGATATGCCCCATAGAGCACTGTGTTTCACCCCATCGCAACCTGAGTAAACCTTCCTTGGGTGGTCAGGTAGGAAGGGAGACACTTCTCCATGGGTAACTGATCCCTCTTCCTCCTACCAGAACGAAAGATCTACATGTATAAGCAAATAAACATACAAATGCAGCCTGCTGAGTCCATTTACCATAGCAATAATAACAGAAAAGAGGCCACAGATTTGAGAGGGAGTGGATGGGGAAAACTGAGAGGGGTTGGAGGGAGGAGGGGGAGGAAAGAAATGATAATGTTACATTTTAATTTTGTTTTACATTTCAAAACAAGCCAGAGATTTAAGAAAAAGTAACCCACGATTTTCTGCATTAACCACTCAGTCCAAGTTGCTCCTATACTTGGCAGTTCTGTCCTACAATGCCAGGTTGGGGCAGTGACCAGCTGCGAATCTGGGTGTGAAAAGGAGAGAATCCAGGCTGCATAAAGGCCATATGGCCTTTCCGACGTGGTAGCTCCAGATGTTGGCTTGTTACTATAGAGAAACTGAGCCAATTATCAGTTTCTGTGGAATTAAAACCCTGGGATATGGAGGATAAATGAAAATAAGAAATCAAGACTGTATGGCATACCATGTCCTTGTCCATAGCCACCCCGCCCCCAGGAACCTTTAGAGAATCCAGCACAGAGACAGCTGAAAGGGGAAAGATGGTGTTTAGAAAGTTAAGGAGCAGTGCTGCAGAATTCCTCCCTGAAGGGAGTTTCCACGGAGTTCTTAGCAAGATGACATCAAGAGGTTAACATGCCTAAGAATGTCAGTTATGGAAGGGTATGGAGGTTTCTATGACAGCTAGTATGATTCTTTCCCTGAATTCCTTGTCGTTCCCATTGTTTTGCCTGAACCAATGCTCTCAGGAGTGAGCTTCTGCCCCATCCTCACCCTCTTGCCAATCTGTAATGTCTGCTACTTTTCACTGAAATAAATTATGTAGGTCAACCGATTTAAAATTTTCAAGGGCAGTAGTGTATTACAAACAAGAGGGACATACCATGCTATACTCTGGGTTGCATATAATATATTAAAATTCAAACACACAGATGATTTCATCAGCATAAAAAACAAAGAGTAGTACCAAAGAGTCATTTCTTAAATCTCTGGTCATCAGCAACCTTCTAAGGGGCTCAGCTCTGCATTGCCCATTTCTCTGGCAGTTCTAACAGACATCAGGTGCCTGGGGCCTGTCTTACCTTTCAAGGCAAATGCAAACTATTCCTATTATCCTAAGGATCTGACTGCAGGATGCACAGCAACCATCTTGACCACAGCCTGATGGTCCATGAGAGGCAGTATCGTGTGTGCATTTTTGCATACTGAGAAGACACATTTGCTCAGTGACACAAAAAACATAATTTAACAGATACCAGAAAAGGACAGAAAGAGAGAACCAGTCTCAGCACGGGTCTTCAGCATCTCACCTCTCCCGAAAGAAGGCAGGCAGCGGAGGCTCTCAGGCAACTACTCCATCTGAAGAAGCTGCATCATTTATTCAGCAAGGTACCCTTGGAAGTCACACCTTTCTATCCATTTATACTCAAAAATTTAAAGACAATGATCATTAACACACCAAGAAAAAGCACCAGAATAATGCCATGAAAACAAATCTGAAGGGGAGTGGGAGCGGTGGGAGCAAGGTCAGGACACACTCAAATGACCTTTGGTGACATCACTTAGAAGTCCCTTCAGCCTGCACCTGTTCAACCAGATGAGAAGGGGGTCCATTAAAGCCAGACTGGGACCTCTGAAGTCACACTGCTGCTGACGGTCATCCTGGAGTCTAGGAGCCTCATGGGAGAGGGTGGCACTGGCAAGGAGCCTATTCTGGCAGCACGTGTCCTCTTCCGCCAGCAGTCTCCCTTCCCCATCCTGCTTGTTGTGTGCGGGGAACCCCCAAAGGCCAGCCAACGTGCAAACATGCATCTCCAGCTTCCTTGAAAGAAGCATAAAGAGGCTAACCTGTTTCAGAACCACGTAGTGGCCCAAAGTGTCCAGTAGCTCTTGTGGTGTTGTGGTTCACCTTCTAACAGCTTCCGGGCCAGACATCAGAGCTAACCATGTCAGCTCTGCCTGAATCTGCAAAGTTGGAGAATGCTAAATAATCTGAAGAGGGTTCTCAAAATATGCAGTGAACAAGAAAAAGCAACATCACCCAGGTTTCACAGACAGGACAGGGCTGCATTATAAACTGTGGGCAACATTTAAGCTACCAATGCAAAGCAAACTCACATCAGGAGCCCTAGGATACAGCCTGCCCTCCGCAAAGATGTGAGGAAACACTGGAGGAAGGGCAGCGCTGTTTCATAACCCGAACTCATGTGTGAGCGGTAACAGGGCAGAATGTAAAGATCCCTGGGATCAAGACAGAAGGGTCACAAACTATTACTGATCCTAGACAAGATAAAAAGCCAGTGCCCCGGAGTTCATGCTTCCATCATCAAGAAAGAACTGACATAAGACAAGAGCAAGTGCACACAGCGGCATCCACATACCACTCTCAGATGAAAGGAGCCAGGATGCCCTGGAGAAATAGTAGATTCCTATAGAGCAGACCAATCATGAGGTGCCCTAAGGACCCTGGGGTTCAAGAGTAGAAAAGAATTGTTGGGTGTCAAATAGCAGGAAGGATCTCTCAGGGGACAAAGTTATGAGAACCTGAACAAAACCAGTCTTGCTGAATTATCTTCCCAAAACAAAGCAAATAACCATGATGTTGTAAGACTGACGAAATAGGAAGAGGCAGAAAGAGCAAGAGTTCTTCCTATCAGAAGACCCATTCATAAATATAGAATGGAAGGAAACAACAAAAATCTTTCTCAGACAGTAGCAGTGACCACAGCTGTTGCAAGCAAGAGCCCCTGATGAATTCTAAAACCATACGCAAAAGTCTGACAAAAGCCAGGGTATTTTCGAAGCCTCATGCTCTCTCCCCTAGGAAGTGCACTAGGGGAATGAGAAACAGCAGCATCTCAGTGAAGGAAGACATCAGATATCAGCAGTCACGGGGTGATAAAGGGCTGAGCACAGACAAAGGCATCCTTTTCCCAAAGCTGAAACTCACTGAAGGGCATAGCACCTCTGTAACACCCGGAACCATGTGCTCAGTCTGTAGAAACGTACGTCCTCAGACTATTCTAAGGAAAGAAACCCAAACCAACACACGAGGTAATGGATCTGCAATCTTCAAAAGTCAGGATGATAAAAAACAAAGGAGGAGCATCTTGGCCCCAGTGGGAGGTGATGGGGAAGAAGGGGAAGCAAGAAATGATGACTAAAGGCAATGTGAGTTCCTGAACTGGAGCCAGGACCAAAACAAGGATGTAACTGGAAAAACTAGCAAACTCACAAATTCAACTAAGAGACTTGCAAGTCACCATTAATTTCTTGGTTTTAATCATTTTAATACAATTCTGCACGATGCTGAACTTCTAGGAAGCAGGCTGAAAAGGGGATATAGGAACTCTGTACTATTTTATGATCTCCATGCAACCCTAAAATTACTTCAACATTAAAATGGAGTTGGGGGAGTGAAGCTGACTATAAAGTCTGTTTATTGGCATAGTATATGCCCTGGAAAAGTCTTGATCTTGTCAAGGACCCATAACTGGTCAGGGAAGCATGCATTCAGCAGCACCACCATGCCCAATGGTTTGCATGCTATTGGAAAGAAAGAGCGAGTATTCTTAGACCCTGGGACCAAGTTCTGCACTCAGCAAGAGTGCAGACTGACCTCACTCAGGCACTGAGAAAACACATGAGATTCTGGTGTCTAACTTCACATCCACACCAAAAGAGTGAGCCTACCGTGACCTTGGGCAGCTCACCTGTTGCCTTTGAACTCAGTTTTTTCAGAGTTAAGTTGGAGAATAATGTGGGCTCTACCCCTTCACAAGGACTGGCTGAAAGACGGACTCTGTGGAAAAGTTTTGAAAAATCACAAAACATTATTTGACTCTATAACTATCTTATCATTCCAAGCTTTAAAATGTTCTCATTTCACTGTTTTCCATCTTTGGTGGAAACTGCTTATCAAACAAATCAGAAACCATTGTGTGATTCTAGGCATCTACTATGTTTGGGGTGTTGGCTTAGATTCTATGGCAAATATTAAAAGTGAAAGCACATGACTCTGGATGAGTGTCCACCGTTTGTAAGAGGATGGTGACCTGTGCATCAGTAAATGAGAACATAAAACAAGAAGCGGAAATGGCCAGGTGCCTGGCACAGATCCCATTGGACATGTGGAAGAAGAACTCAGGACACTTTTTCTTATCGTTCTAATCACATGAAACTTTGTGCTTATTTGTGCGCATTATTCCAGAAACTTCTTCACAAAATCCCACAGGGTAAATAAAGAACTCCAAGTCTGACAAAGGAAAAGGGGACAAATCTCCTGAGTCAGCCACCTCAGACTGAGTAATATTCCCACCACTCAACCCCTCTGGCTCCTACCACCCTTCCTCCCCCTCTTCTGGGGGAGGCCTGGCTGTGAGCCTCTGTTCTGCTCCCATCAGCTGCTGGATGAAGCCTCTCCTCTGATGATGACCGGGCTAGGCACCAATCTGCTATATATAGCAGAATATCATTAAGAATCGTTTCATAATTTTTTGGGGGGGTCAGTCATGTTTGGTTCTACCCTAGGTCTCTGAGCCATCCACCTGCAGGTTCCTGGCCATCCAGGCAGTGTCAGGCATGACCTCCCTCTCATTGCTGAGCCTTAAGTTAGACCAGTCATCGGTTGGCCACTCCCATAAGTTCTGAGCCACCACGGCCCCAAGTCTTCCAGGCAGAACTGCTTATGGGAGTGGAGATGTCCTGGACTCTTGCCTGCTCTTGGGGACCTTCTCCCTCTTACTGGGTTGCCTCATCTAGCCTTGATATGTGTCTAGTCGTATTGCATCTTGTTATGCTGTGTTTGGCTAATATCACTGGAAGACCTAATCTTTTCTGAAGGGAAATGAAGCAGGGTATCTTGGGGAGAGGGGAGATGGGGGTGATCAGGAAGAGGGGAAGCTGTGGTTGGAATGTATTGTATAAGAGAAGAATAAAAATTTTTTAAATAAATAATAAATAGTCCCACCATTTATGAACAGTGGACTTCTAGGGCAAGGAAGGTCCTTAGCCTCTGTAGTGTTTCCTGGAAAATGGGGATAAAGATGTGCTCACCTTACAGGCTTCTTCCAAAGACTGAAGCAGCCAACAAAAATCAAACACAGTGTCTTGCGCAAAATAAGTGTGGCACAAGGGTTATTTTTCTTGTCTCGGATTTACTTTTTGTGGCTTTGTGATTGACAGCAGAAAACACACACACATGTATGTGTGCAGAGAGTCAGAGATAGAGATAGAGAGACAGTGACAGAATTCTAGTTACAAATGCCTCTTTGCTTCAGAAAAAGCCACCTCCCCTGACCCCAAAGAGGAAGAAAACAGATCAGCAGCGGAGAACTAGCTGGCCTCAAGGCTGTTGGAGTTCAACAAGTTGTGTGACTAGGTTTTCCAAGCCTGAGTCTGTGGGGTTGCATTCTCAGCTTTCAGGGTCATGGGTTCTTCCAGAGGGCCTGGGCCAGGCATACAAATAACTTCTTACCAATGGTAACGTAGCTTTCAGTTCTTGGCCACACATCTCCCAGAGATCCAACATGGTACCATGGAATAAGCCAGAGGGGGAAAAAAACCACAAAGAAATAAACAAACAAACAAAAACCCTACTCTCTGTCCTCAGCATGACCCTAGTCTCAGCCCCCAGGCTCTACTCTTATTTCTCTCAGGAACCAATGAAATGGGCCTTTCTCGAGTTCAACCACAGTCTGGACGTGGGACCTTAGCTGTAAAGGCAGCCCAGCAGCCCAGCAGCCCAGCAGCCCAGCAGCCCGTGTCTTGCACAATGTTCCAAGCCCACACTAATGGGAAACCATTCAGAACAGGCACAAGGAAGAGCCAAACCCAAAATGCAAACCATATTTCTTCAACCTCTTCCTCCTCCTCCTGTCTGCTTATATTTGGCCTTGAGACCAAAGATGATTACATCTCATCTTACATCAAGACTCCTCTGAACTATTGCTAACACACACACACACACATACACACACACACACAACCCCACATTACTTCTCTCATAGATATAAGTCACCTTCATAACACAGTAGACCAGGCCACGCTTTCCCACAGCTCCTGTCTTGCTCCAAGCGATAGCTGACGAGATCACAAGGGCCTCCCAGGTCCTGTTCTACGTGACCTGCCACTTACAGTCCTTGCTCAGGCCACTCCTGATGCGCTTCCTCCCGGCTGTGTCCTCATCATATCAGGTCTATTACCTATGGACATTTGTTCTCACAGTTCTCTCTGCTTGCCACAAATCCCCTCAGTATCCATCTCACCAGACCTCTAGGTCCCAGAAGCCTCTGCCAATGCTCAAACATCCCACTGGGCAGCTTTCCCTTATCATTCCATAGAATGTAAAACCCCAACCACAACCTACGCTCTCCTGCTTGCCTTCTTCTATAGCATTGATCCCATCCAACAAATTGCCTCATTCTTTGTACTATCTCTCTCCACTGGAGCTTAAGTCTCCTGTGTAGGAATTTGGTGCTGTTCTATTGTTATATCCACATACATGAGCACACATGTATATGTCCCTACACATGCGTATTAAGGAGCACCATACTCTGAATGCTTAATAAATCTTCACAATGGGGCTATGAAAAAGTTATGCTAGTCCACAGTATAAGACAACAAAGCCAAAGTTTGGGGTTCAGGCTACTTATCAAGTGAGCCAGTAAGGAACTCTAACACCAAAATGCAATCCTGGGGGTCCATTGTTCCTTGTGTAACTGTCTCCCAGAGATCCAGAAAGTTGTTCTCGGCTGTTCCTGTACCCAGATGTCAGTGTGCCATGCGGACACTAGGCAGGTGATAGAGAAGAAGGAACCAGGTTACTGAGAGTAAGACATACTTATTTTTTGTTGTGTTTTTTGAGACAGGGTTTCTCTGTAGCTTTGGAACCTGTCCAAGACTGTTCTGGAACTAGCTCTTGTAGACCAGGCTGGCCTCGAACTCACAGACATCCACCTGTCTCTGCCTCCCGAGTGCTGGGATTAAAGGTGTGCACCACCACTACCTGGCCATACTTAGTATTTTTTAAACCAGTAAGAAAGGAAAAAATTCTACCACTTCAGTTCCAGCCTACCATCCATTAGAAAAAGTATCTTGATGTTATAGAAATTAAAGTCTAGGGTTGAATGCCTTAGAGTCAACAGAATCAACAGAACACAGTCCGATTCGTTTGAGGTGGCTCCTTAGTGCAGCAGGCAATGCATCGGTCTCAGTCCCTTACCTGAAATTCTCGAGATCAAGTGTCTTGGAGCACAGATGTTTTTTTTAGATTTTTAAAAATATTTGTACATGCATAATGAGATATCTTAGGGATGGAATCCAAGACAAAATGGGAGTTTGCTCATTTTTCATATACATGTAACCTCAAAGTCATTTTATACAACGCTTTAGGGCTTCTAGGTTAGATTTTTAGTGCAATTTGCAACACGTGGCATCACGATACACTCAAAACCTTTTGGATTAGGATGCTCAACCTGAGCATCAACCTCTTTGTCACACCAAAACCAAACTGATACCTAACATATGTTAGCAGCTAGAAGTGAAACACATGGCAAAGCCACCAGCAGGATGTCTCACCCACATGTCACGCACTGGCTTCCATCACAAGGTTCTCTGAAGAGGCTTATGAGCTCTTTAGAAGGGAAAGAGTAGAACCACAGTGGCTAAGCATGGGCACCACTTCCAAAGGAGGTACCCATCTCAAAGGATAACATCATCATCATTCTACAGACCCAAAGAGGTGAAATAACATGCTAATGAAAAAAAATGAAGCTGGGATTCAACTCATGTGTCTGCTCACAAAGCCTATGGCTGAGCCACCTGACTATGAGAAACCCCTGTCACTAGATAGGTTTCCAAGTTTGACATTCCCCCCCCCCGCTAGAATGTTCAAAAAGGTGAATATTAGTTGGAAGGCAGATCATTAAATAGATGCCCTTAAGGATGGCTGTGAGATGCTGCTCTGTTCTCTCTGTGGCTCCTAACCACAAGGTAAGCATCTTCCTCCATCATGCGGCCCTGCCAACATGTGCTCCACCACAACCAAAGCAACAGGGGCCAACTAATCCTGGACAATAGCCCAAATAAATTGTGGGCCACAGGGAACCTTCCCTCTTTAAGGTATCTCAGTTTCTCTCTAGGGCTCCACTTTCCAGTGTCTAGTTGATGAGAAAGTCATTCCAACAGCTCAGTGGGAACACTTGCATCTTCCTGGCTGGCTCGGGGTTCATCCACGTCCAGCTCGATTTGGATCTCAATCTCATGAAGTCCTAGAGTTTTAGGAAGACTAGTAAACCTGGTGTCTGCTAGGTTACTGAGGCATCACTAAAGCAGTCCTAAGTCACTGTCATCTTGAGTCTTAGTAGACATTAGGAGATTAAGTCGGCGACAGAAGCCACAACACCAGGATCCCAGCTAAAAACCTCCAAAGTCTCTCCCCTCCCTCTTCCCCCACTGGGGTCTCTTTGCTCAAACCTCAGTGGGTCACATTTATCAGTTTCATTTGCACGAAACAAGATCCCTGTGTAACTTAGTTCTAGAAACACAGAAACTTCCTAGCCAGTTTCTCTATGTACTCTCTGACAAGAGGAAATTCCTCTCAGTCTGAGCTCCGGTTAATAATTTATGCTGTCAGTTTTTGTGTAACATGAAACACGGCATTTGAATGATTGCTCACCTTAGCTTTTAGCGGCTGCCTTTAAGAGAAGGCATTAGAATATAGTCCTGCAGGCAAACAGGAGTCCCAGGCTTTATCCTTCTCCTTATGTAACACACGTAAGTGCTGAATAAATGCTTTCTAATGATGCAGCAGATGAAAGGGCTCCGCACATTATCTTATTCATGTTGAAGATATCCTGGCAAAGCGAGCAGTGTCTCACAGATGGAGAAACAAAGGAGCAGAGGTGAAGTGACGCACATGAGATCAGAAAGCAAATCAGAAACGGAGCCTTGACAAGCTCGTGCTCTTCACTCCAGAGAGCTAATGTTTATTCATTCATTCCAGAAAGCCACAACCCCAAACATTCAAGTTCTCCAGTCCTGCAAAATTTGGGTGTGATTAAAAGCACTTTATAGATTGCGCTAGAAGAAGAATAGCCCTTACAGTTGGCTCTGGGACAAACTATTGCTTCCTCCCAAACATCAGAAAACCACTTTGCAAGAAGTAAACATTACATTTTCACCCCCTTGTGACAACACTGGCAATGGAAGGGCAGTGCTCACACGAGACCTCCCATCTTTGCACCACAAGGTACTTTATAGTTTAATCATCTCCAGCTCTGAGCTGCATTCTTGTAGGAAGGAAGCCAAATTGTCCTTGCTTAATCTAAAAATGAATGGAAAATACCCAAGATGTCAAAGTGGGGCAACCTATGAACTCAGCCTCTAACATCACCTTGAACACAAGGCAAAAGCCTATCCCTCCATCCTCCCCTTGACACTGAAATATAGTGGAACTCCCCATGTCATGTTCCAGCATGAGAAGACAAGCACACAGAAGGCTGAGGAGGGAGGGGCCCATGCAGAAGGGACAATGGGAGGGAACACGGTGTGTTCTGAGCTTTAATGTTGGACAATTATACTTAGATTCTTTGCCAGGTGCATGAAAACTAGATACAGATACAGACACATGACCTGTTCCCAGAGAAGTGATAAGAGCTGGGAATCCTACTTTCTCATAGAGATCCCTTATAACCACCATATTTATTATGATAAGATATTCCTTTCTGAGCTTGCAGTTAACTCTGAAAATCAGAACTAGAAAAGACAAACAGGACACATGTAGGGTGGGTGAGGAGAAACTGGCCAGCAAGCAGAAGGCCGATCTACACCCCATAAAGCAATGTCAGAGAAGTAATCCTTACTGTCCAACCTGCCAAGGAAAACTGCACACATCGTGTCTCGAACTTCTTTTCCTCTGGTTTCTCAGAGACACTCTCTCCCTTCTTTAAACTTCCAAAGACTTCTCTGTACACCAGACTGGAGGTAGAGATACCTGTCAGCTTAAACTACAATGTTTAAGCTGTTTGCATGTTATTTCTCACTCAAAATTTATTAACTGAACTCTTTCCATAAACGTTAAACTCTTAAAAGCATGTTTCTTGAGGGCATGAACCATGCCTCCTTGTTTTTAGCTGCAACTGGCTATACACACAGTCATACTGTGAGATACACATGAACCTTAGTGCTAAAAAAGCAGTTTAGTTGCCGGGCAGTGGTGGCGCACGCCTTTAATCCCAGCACTCGGGAGGCAGAGGCAGGCGGATCTCTATGAGTTCGAGACCAGCCTGGTCTACAAGAGCTAGTTCCAGGACAGGCTCCAAAACCACAGAGAAACCCTGTCTTGAAACCCCCCCCCCGCCAAAAAAAAAAAAAGCAATTTAGTGAGATGCAGGAAAATAGAAGAGTTTGGACATAGGCCTGAGAGGGGAAGAGATCTAGTCCCCAGTGCAGGACTGTTCAGCTTTGTGACCTGGAGACAAGTTACTTTACCTGCTTCCTAATCTGTGACATGGGGACAGTAATCCTGAACCTTGCAAGGCTGCTGCTACTAAAGAGATGATGCATGTAAGCCTGTAGGCACAGTGCTCACTCAGAGAGCATGCTGATCAACAAGTGTTACCTGCATCAGTATCCTTCTTGAGCATCTTATCAACATGAGGGTCAAGAAGGCCATCCACTTCAGGAAACAGTGCATTCCATCAGAGGTAACTACACTACTGACCCCTCAGTCAGTAGCTGTCAGGACACTAATTCGAATGGCAAGTTAGTTTCTACTCAGGTTCACAAGACATTGGTGACCAAGATACCCTTTTGAAGAGGCATCTGGACCCCCTGTAGTCACAGCTGTCTGAAACTGGCCTGGAAGGTATCTTCCAGGTTGGAGCTGTGATTCCTCAGAAAAATAAATCTCAAAGGTTGGTGAGGCATGGCTGCTGTGTCTTCCTTTCCGCAGGAATCTCCAGCTGCCATGGGAGCCAAGCCTTCTTTCTGCCATTGCTCTGGGTTCATTTCCTACAGCTTCTCTCTAGAATGGGACTCCTTCCTCAGACATCCTCATGTGGACACACTATCCAGGATACTCTGAGGCCTGTGGCAGGCCGGATGTCCCCAGCATTGTGCAACTTAAGGTTTTAAATCATGTGTGTCTGCTAAATTGTTCAGCATTTCTATTCATGTCCAGCCAAAGCCGCCAGGGTTATGACATTGCAGACTGCAGCATCTAGGGTCCATTGAAAGCAAATGCCTCCCATTAAAGGAGAGGTAGTTCCTATTTCCTTCTCTCTTCCTCAGTCGCCTGCACCCCTCTCTGCTCCACTTCTACACAGGTCTCCAGGAGAGCACAGACCAGCAACAGCCCACAGAGGTCCGGCCGTTCGGCTTCACCTTCAGGTTGAGAATGGCCCCATCCCAATTTTCAAAAATTAACACATTTTTCCTATTTTTAAAAATGTGTGTGGTGACTTGCCTGTATGCATGATTATGCACCACATGTGTGCTTCAAGCCTATGGAGGGCAAAAGAGGGTGCTGGATCCCCCAGAAATAAAATGTCAAATGGCTGTGAGCCACCATGTGGGTACTGGAACACAAAACTCCCGTTCTCTGGAAGAGTGGTCGGTGCTTGTAAACATGGAGTCATCTTTCCAGCCCTCCTCCCCTTTTTTTCTTTTTATTTCAAATGTTTATTACAGAAATTTAGTAGAGCGCAACAGAGAATAAAGCAATCCGTCCTTTTGCTTCTTGAACTCCAGCATACGCCCTCTGGACTCTCTGAAATTCTGGCTCTCATCTATACCATACACTCCTAAAATTAAGATCATAGTAATTAGTATCCTATTAGCTACTGTTTCATTTAGCAGTCCAATTGAACACTTGCTTGCCACTACACACCCTCCACAACACCATCTGAAAGAGACATGACATTCCTTCATGTGAATACATCCTAACTTAGTCAATTCCAAAAGGACTAGCAGATACTAGAGGAAAGTAAATCACGCCAAGTTTGGCACCATTATGAAGGAGACTTCCAAACAGCCTGGTAAATGAAGTTTCAGGAACCTCTGAATGGTGGTTGTTTTTAGTTTTCCTATCCAGGAGAGAAATTCAGCAATTTTTTTCACTTTTTAAAAATTAAAATGAAATTACATCGTTTCTCCCGTCTCTTCTCAATCCAGCTCCTCTGACTGATTTCATAGGGTAAAATCTTACAGAATTGTTGAACCAAATGGAACACTGTTAACTCTTATGTGTTGTCAAACTGCCCAAAAAAGTACTCTATGTACACTGCCATCAGCCAGGAGTGAGAATGTCCAGCTCACGATACCTCCATCCACGCGCTCATCAGTGGGGCTCATTCTGGGCCAAGAGCCACCTGCCTAGCACCTGGAGGCCCTCGGAAGCACCACAACCAGCACGCCTTGGCAACTGCCCTCCACAGCACAGGCCTCTTCCATATAATAGTAAAGCTAGGTCCACGTCCATCCATCTCGCATCCACCACCGGCGTTTGGAACCGGCCCTTATGTCTCCCCAGCAGCTGGCCTCCCATATGGCTTGTCACCCCTGCCAAGCCCATCTCCTAAGCCACAGGCAGAAGTAAACAAGCCACCATTCTACCTGCCATGCTTCCCCTCCTCCAACGCGGCTCACCTGCCACCCTCTCCACTCGCAGCACTGTCCACCAGTCCGGCTTCTCCTTTCTTTGACATTTTCATTTTTAACTGACATGGTAATTGTACGTATTTACATGGGTTCACTGTGTGATGGCCAGACCAGAGAAACTGCTGTATCTGTCATCTCAGGTAAAATCGGAACATCCAAAGCAGTCTTTACTAGTCATTCTATAACACTCAATGAATCGTTACCACCCCAGCTGTCCCATGGTTGTATACTACATGAGATTTGTCCCAACCGAGCCTTGTTTCTCTCTCTGACACATGTCAAGGTTGTCCTGCCTGGGCCTCTGCACTTTCTGGCCCTTCACTCAGAAGTCTCTTCTCTTTTTCGCAAGGTTAGTTCCTTTTTATCTTCCAAGTTCCATAAAGGTCTTATCTGGCCAGCAATTTAAGTTACCATCTTATCCTGTGTTCTGTTCCTCCTTGATGTTTTTTTTCACATGGCTTATCAAAACATCAAGATTTCTTATTTGTGTATGCCTAGATCTCCATTTTTCTGCGCTCCTCCCCGGGCAGAGAGAGACTATTAACCCCTACTCCCTGCTCTGTCACCGGCGCAGGCCCAGAAACCCAGCCCACAGCCTCCCTGGGCAACACTTGTTGGATGAATGAATGAATGAATGAATGAATGAAGAGAACAGAACAAGAGACTCATTCAAGTAGTGCCCTCGCCAAGCACAATATTAAGGCTAAGTTGTTTTTAAGAACACATTGCTGACTGCCTTCGGGATCAAGAGGGGAAGACAGGAAGCACTGAGCAGTAGGGAGCCTGCCTGTACCTGCACTTACTGGGATCCATCAGCCTACATCCGCCTTTCCTATACGACCAACGATCTCTCAGAATCCAACCAAACGTTACAGTGCTATCCTTAGACACCAGAAGTAAGCCCCTGTTAGCAGACCCAGAGAAGATGCATCGAGAAGAAATAACACCATATTTTCAAATGGCTGAGAACATCTAGTTCGATCAACTATGAATAGGGATTCAAGAACCAGCATGTATCAAAAAGATAAAAATATGAGACACGCAGGTCACATCTTTAGCTTTCAAATAGAATAGGGGTGTGCATGCAGCCCTTTCGATGGCACGAGCCGCTCCACACCTGCAATCCCAGGATAAGCAGAGGTGAGGGCTGTCCTAGTGCCTATGCTATGCCAGCGCTCGACCTGGCACAGCGCATACATTATCTCATAGAATCCACAATGCTCTCAGCAATGTCCTTTCCTTACTCATACAGATAAGGAAACGAAAGGCTACAGTCAGGATTCCAGCATATCTAACTGCAGACAACGACCATGGGAGCCCAACAAATTTGAGAGTGGTGTTCTAGGTCCTTGGAGTCTAGCCCACTTGCCCATCTTAGATTGACTCCAAGGATACAGTACCATGCTATAGTTAATGACTGAGAGGCAGAGTCCTTTCTGTCCACTGTGGAGCACGCCTCCATTTAGATACTCATGACAGCCACAGCATAGTGGAGGTCATCCAAGGTCAGAGAATGCTCTTCAAGGCCAGTTCCCTGGCCCTCCTTCACCCTGTCAACAGGCTCCAGGCACTAGACAATGCACCTCTCTCAGGTTCTTAGCTCCAACATCTGCAAACCCTGCTCATATGTAACAAGTTGCATGGTGTGTGAGAGGCGTTTCCATGGATTCCAAGAAGTCCTCCTAGTCATAAGGAGGAGCCCATCTCTACTCTATGTCATCACCCAGGGACAAAGCTGACCTGCAGGGTAACAGTCTGCAGCTCCCTCAAACTAGACACAGGTTGGATTAAGCCATTTCTGTTTCTAGCTCAAGGGAGTGTGTGCTTAGCAATACTTGACTCTAGACTTTTAAAAATTAGTTCAAAACTCACGATTATTTTCTAGCTGAGCAGATAAATAAGAAAGGAGAGATCCAGGGTGGTGTTAGAGGCCTGCTTGTGGGTGTGACGTAACCATGTCTATCAGTTCTGTTGGATCTGGAATCACCTAGGAGATACAGTCCTGGGTGTGTCTGTGAAGAAGTCTCCAGAGAAGCATAATTGAGGTACGAGGTCTGCCCTGAATGTGGTGACACCATCATGTGTGCTGGGATCCTGGACTGATAAAGAGAGGAAGAGAGTTGAACACCAGATATTCAACTCTTCTGCTTCCTGATTAAGGGCACAAATGTAACCAGTCCCCACCACCATTTATTCCCTGGGCTGTGATAGGCTGAATCTCTTCAAACTGTGACCTTCCTTCCTTGCATTGCTTTGGTAGCGTGTCCTGCCATGGCAGTGAGAAAGGTAACCAATGAAGTGGCTGTCTGCTGCAGCAAGCACTCTGACTGGCAAAATGAAGGCAGAGGAGAGGAGAACTTCGGTATCAGGCTAAAAAGTAAGAGTGGAGTCAGGAAGGAAACAGAAGATAGAAGAGACAAGGCATGAAGTCGCTTGGCAGGCTCCTCATCTAAGTTTTACATGGCCAACAACCCACAAGCCCTGAAAGGGACCAGGAAGAGAGGACATACCTGTGCTTATGATGATCAACAAGGGGACAGTGGACTGGGAACAGAAATTCCTCTAGGTGTCCTCAGCTGTGATGAACCTACTGAGCACAGGTTCCAATGAGCCCTTCCCCTCCAAACACTAGGCACACCAACATCCAGTGCCCATTTTACACCTACAACTCCCCACCATTGCTTCCAGTCTTGTTCTTCCCAAAGGGAGTTTTTCAGGCTAGACTAATCAGAAGCTCGTGTGTGCACGCACACGCATGCACATATACACGTATGCATGACAGCACACACACACACACACACACACACACACACGGGATCAGGGGATGGGTTTCTGGGCACTGATCAGTGATCCCCTGGCAAGCAGACACTGAATGACTGGAAACCAACTTGAAATGACCTGAACGCTCTGAGGAGACATGCTCTACAGTAGACATGGGAACCCTACTCACACAAACACACATTTCTTTTATTTTCTGTTGTTTTAACACAACAAATCTTAAATATAGTTCATGTATTGCAGTAGCTAGACACTGTTTCCTAGAGTGAAACTAAACACAGCATTGTATTTGGAAAAGGCTGCCTGACTCAGTTTCCCTCCCAGCATTGCCAGACAGCCCTTCCACTTGACAAGTGGAGAGCTGGGCTGGACTTGAGATTTCCTTCTATGGCCCTAAGGTCTACCAGCCTCCTCTGCCAGGGGAAGCACCATGGGTACCATAAGAATAGGTGTATTTATAACACCGCACGGCCTTCAAGGGGGAAAACTCTTGTCCTCACCCCACCCCCAGACAACCCAGAGCATAGTCCTGTCCTACTGGCAATACACTGCCTAAGAGAGGGGAGTGGGCTTGAGAGGGGAGTGGGTTTGCAATGGAGCCTTCTTTGGGGGATAAGGACACTGTCTAGGACACAGTTGCATCTTTTGGGACATCACTGACAATCCACTATAGGAGAGCAGCTGGAGAGGTTCTGCCGTTGTTTATTGCACACCCCTGGAGGGCACCTCAAGGAATGGAAGGTGGTGGAGAAGCAAGGGTGGCAAGGCAGGATGGTGGAGGGAACCTGAGTTCCTAACATCTAATGTAGATGCAGAAATCAAGACGACAAGATCAGCTCACACTCTCCTCCCCCAATGCAGCAAAGGTCTATAAGAAAAAAGTGCAAAAGCAAAGTGAGTCCAAGTGAAAATCTAGATTCCGAGCACCAGATAAAGCAGGATCTGAAGTGTGTGTTTCCACACGCACACATAAAAAGAGCATGTCTAAATACTAAGGGATTTTAAAATTTTCTTCTTGATAATTTTTTTTCTAAAATCTTAGAGTAAGGTCATTCCTATTAATCGGAAAATAATTTCAGTTGTTTTAAGATGCACATGGCATAAAACCAGCAGCTTAGCCATTCTAGGAACTCATGTAAATGAAGTCCTTTCTCCTTTTGCGACTGACTTATTCCACTTAGCATATCCTCCAGTTCATCCCTGTGACGGCATGTGTCAGCATGCCCCTCTCTTTAAAGCTGAACAATATTCCACTGGGTATCCATACCACATTTGTTTACCCACAAATCTGCTAATGGAAAGTTGGGTTGCATTTACTTTGGGGCTATTATGAACATGAATATACGAATAATTTTTGAGCAGCTAAGCTTTAAAAATCCTGCGATGTATTTCCAGACAGTGCTTCTGCACATTAAAAACAGAACATGTCTCCCACTGCCCCCTGGATGACAAGCAGAGCAAGTCCCCTGTTGAAGCTGGCTTATTTTTTCCTCTTCTATGTTTCAACACTTCTGCATTGGTGATTCTCATTCTGACTATGTATTAGCATCATCTCTGATGTTTCTAAACCGCCACAGAGGCCACAGCTCTGCAATGTCCTCTGAATCAAGTGTCTCTGGTGGAGGTAGAGGAAATGGGTATTTTAAAAAGTTTATGTCTTTTGTTTATGTGTGTACACCTGCAGGAGCCCATGGAGGTCAAAAGAGGGCATCAGATCCACGAGAGCTAAAGCAACAGGCAACCGTGAAATGTCATCTGGGTGCTGCTAACTGAACCTGGGTACAGTGACGGGCAATAAGTGTTCTGTTCACAGAGCTGTCTCTCCAGCCTCCAGAAACGGGTATTTTTTAGAAGCTGCCAAGACTGTTCAAGCGATGAATGAAGTGAAGACCACCATTGTAAACCTTCTTCCTGGGGCTCTAGATTTAGAAAATCTCTGACCCATTAATTTGTGTCTTTTCCCATCAAAACCCAGAAGGGTGTGATGTCCACGCAGTCGCTCCAGTGGCCTCACTGACTGCATTTCAGCTGAGAACGCTCGTGGTTCACAGCTGCCTCCTTGGCTAAGCCTCTTATCTGACCGTGCAGCAAGAGCTGCATATTTCTCGGAAGGAACACACGGATGAGCTAGCAGGTAGGCAAGGGTGCCTAGGCTTATTCAATCCTCAGGCAACTGTAATTTAGTCATTAAGGCCATGGGGCAGCAAGAGCAACCAGACAATGTGACAAGAGAGGCTCTGCCGTCTAAGAGGCAGGTCCCTAGCCCACACAGACCTGTGACCATCCTTCACTCTCCGCGATCCTTCACTCTCCCACTGCACCCGCAGCACTGTGGCCAGTCTCTCCTCACTCTCGCCCAGAAGGACGGCCAGCTACTTCCGTGAAGTTTGGAAAACAATGGCAGGGCCGTGTCTGGTGTCACACTTGCTTTCCCTGTGGGACTGGTTTCCCGTGTGACATCTCAGAACTCATCTCAGGTCCACATGTAGAAACCTAACAGACAAAAGGTGACGCCATTGGCCATGTAACAGAGGATCCAGGTGCACTGAAGGACAGGAACCACCATAGGAGTTACAGAAATAGGGGCACATGGTCTCCCTGTGCATCGCTTGGCCTTTGCAAGCCCAACTCTGAGTTCTCCCTGTAGCCTGTCAATCAAGCTCAGCCCCACCAACCTGGTGAACTACCTGCACAGAAGGATGCTTGGTGCCATACCTGCTGACCTGACTCTGCTTGGCTTAACAAGCATAAAAGTTCATAGCAAAAGCGAGGGAGAGGATGTTTCAAAAGAGTAAGGGAGCGGCTGGAGAGATAGCTCAGCAGTTAAGAGCACTGGCTGCTCTTCCAGAGGACCCAGGTTTGATTCCCAGCACCCACATGGTAGCTCATAAGTGTCTGTACCTCTAGTTCCAAGGGATCTGACACCCACACACCAATAGACATAAAATAAAGTAAAAAAAAAAAAAAGAGTAAGAGAAATGAAGATATAAAGAAATTCAGACCTGTGTGTTTCTGACGCCGTGTCTCTGAGCAGAGAATCCCAAATACGCAGCTGAGCAGAATCTGTTTCTCCCTGCCATTTTGCAATGCATCCTGAGTGTCTGCTGCTTGGTGCAAGATGTAGGCCTGGGGTACCTCCTGTCTGTTTTGTTAGGTTTCTCTACTAATGGTGCTATGGATAGAACCCAGGCCCTCAGGAATTCTAGCCAAAAATTCTATCATGGGTCCAGCCATGGTTTTTAATCTCACCTTTTGCACAATTCCCCACTCACAAGTGGGATGCTACTTGCATTTCTTCTTCAGCATCTTTCCGGCAGGGTGAGACATTCCTGACAATTCTCTAGGTCTATAAAACCCAGCGGTACAGACAGAGAAGAGACAGAGCTCAGATGAGCCCTACGTATCAGCAAACACCCTGCGTTAATCAGAACTGTGTGCCCAAGGATTAACGCCACGCCAGGCAGAATGAGAGGCGCTGCCCATCAATGCCACTGTCAATTGAAAAGATCATGGTGCCATCCAAGGAGTGGCCCTCCAGCTCAGGCTGTGTTTGCAACAGTCTGAGCACGTTTATAGATGAGGAGGTGCACACTGTGTCACTGAGAGGACATGGAGACAGCATCTTCATAGGTCCTGTGACTTAGGATTCCAGAGCTACACCAGCGCTGTAAAGGAGGAAAAAGAAAAAACGGGTGGGGGGGGTTCTAAGTTGGAAGGGGGAGGGAGGACACTACAGAAGGAAAAAAGGGGGGGAATAAATAGTACTAAGATCTTCTTAAGGCATAGTAAAATAATACTTTATGTTTGTTTAAAATACATAGTGTGTGTGTGTGTGTGTGTGTGTGTGTGTATTCACACATAGAGATAGATAGACAGAGTTTGAATGAACACATTTGGGTGGTAACAGTCTCTCGTTGAGAGCCATAGACTACCTAACAAAAATCCCACTACCAGGCAACAGAAACGCCTCCTTGAGTTGTTTGTCAGGGGAGTCAAAGAGACTCCCACAATAATATAGGATATTACCATTGCCCTTCTCTGCAACCCCCAGAACTTGAAGATAAGACCCTATTGCTGACAAGACCCTGTCGCTGGAAACACTACAAACTTTGTACAGAGGAATTAGAGGCATAGCTGGAACTACCTGGAAGCCTTCTCCCTGAGGACTATCTCATGATATCCATGGGTGCTATGCAAGCTGCCAATGAAGAGAAACAATATTCCTACCCACCGACAAAGTCCATGGACCGCAACAATGAGCAGCACAACAAATAGCCCCGGGAGTACAACAGAGGCGCGTAGATCTTGGAGGTAACCAACAGCTAACTGGAGTCTAACTGGACTCCAGGTCTGTTCAGTAGGATAGAATTCATTCTTGGTACTATAAACCTAGGCAACTCCCTCAGGCTGGAGAGGGCATAGACCCTGGAGAGAAACTACTACTGTGGCTTTCCTAAACCAGTATAATTCCCAACGGCACCTAAATGCTTAACGTTCTACCCACAGACAAATGCAGCTCCTATCCCTCACTAAAGAGCCTTTCTGCAGCAGATGGAGATCTACAACGGATCAAAACACAGAGAATAATGACTGTGGAGTGCCCATCCCCCATTGATAGAGAATCAACACAACTTCTACACTTAGGCTCAGGGAGCACTGTAAAGAGAGTGTGGAAAGGTTGAGGAGCCAGAGGACCATGACATTTGCTTCAAGATAGTGCCTTCTATAGATGACAGGGAGGCCGTACCCACGAAACCTCAACAACACAGGGCTTCCTAAACAAGACCTGAACAATGACAACAGCTGTAGATATGCCAGTGTGGATGGGGGACATCGCATAGGCCCCACGCTGGAGGGATGGCTACTAAGACAGGGAGAATCGTCCTCTCCAGGAATGAGCCCCTTCACGGGTCACCAATGCCAAGCAGTCAGCCCTAAACACATAAGAACACTAAATGGGCTCAGCAGGCTCTGTGTTTGTGTTGTGTATGTGTGTGTGGAACAAAAATTAAAGAACAAGAGGTTATGAATTTGAAGGGGGGAAAAGGGGACATGGAGGAGCTGCAGTGAGGAGAAGGAGAGGTGGAAGTACGCAAATACAATGTGCATAGATGAAATTCTCAAAAAAGAACCTTTTGATTGTTTTTTTTTTTTTTTGGTTTTTCGAGACAGGGTTTCTCTGTAGCTTTGGTGCCTGTCCCGGAACTAGCTCTTGTAGACCAGGCTGGCCTCGAACTCCCAGAGATCCGCCTGCCTCTGCCTCCCAAGTGCTGGGATTAAAGGCGTGCGCCACCACCGCCCGGCAGAACCTTTTAATTTTAATTTTAAAAATACACCTGAAATTAAATGACTGTTTCGGCGATGGCAAGAATCCTTTATTAATGTCATTGCGGCGACAATGGTTCCCTATCAATAATTACTCGTTAGGTGTTCTTAAGCTTATTCACGATTAGCACACCTGATCTCCTTTACCAGGAGCAACAAAATGCTTCATCTGCTGAGAATGAATGAATCATCCACTGTGTACTAACGTGGAGCATTCCCACAGATGCGCTGGCAAGGACTAGAGGACCAGAGCCTATGTCGAACAGAAGACACAAAGATCAACATGTTTATACTCACTCGAGAAGCCCAGGGGCTGGGGTGAGGGGAGAAGGATAGCATCTCACCAAATTCCCTGTGTGCTCTTTATTTTATAGTACACAAATGTGCTGCCTTCGAGCACTATGAAAAATGTAAGCAATAAAGCTGTGGCGCGCTGCTGAGACTTTCACTGCACTGGCAGGGGTCCCCCAGTGCCACTACACCTTCCTCGGTCGACACAGCAGCAGTGCTGGGGGTTCCGGTCTCGGACACAGTTGAGCTCATGGGAAGGTGGCGTGAGGAAGTGCCACCTCCACTGCTCATTGCAGAGCCTTGCAGTATCACCCTCAAGACAATCGTGACAGTTATGAGCCATCTCTCTGGAAGCAACACTTAGTCATGGTGGCAGCACGCCACGTTCACATAGCACCTTAAATCCAAAGAGTACAAAGGGATTGGGCAAGCTCCTGCAGCCCGAGGCCATCTCCAGAAGGAGGAAGCCCGTGCAGGCTACTGCACCATGTGAAGAGATCTGATACACCAAGGTTCTATGTGTTGTCCTGTCCATCTTTCCCAGTGACCCTGCAGGTGGTTTTTTATTATTATTTTAAATTTTTTATTTCAGAATTGCTGTTATGTACAGACATCATGGGAGGACCTTGGACTTCCCGCAGGGCAGGGAATTTGGACTGCTCTTCAGTACCTAGAGGGAGGGGGGAACGGAGTGGGGGGAGGGGGGAAGGAGTGGGGAGAGGGGGAGGGGAGGGGAGGAGGGGGCGATGTGTGGGAGGAGGGGGAGGGAAATGGGAAACGGGGAGGAGGCGGAAATTTTAATTAAAAAAGAATAAAATAAAGAAAAAAAACACATACTGGATATTTTCCATGACATAAGAGCTGGAAATAAAGTTTAAGGGCAATTAGAAGAACTGAAATTGTCCCATAGATGTCTGAGGATAGCTCCTCCTTAAATGTCCTCCATCACCTCCTCCAGTTCTTCCTTTGTGAACGTGTGGAAATTTAGACCAGGTTGCACCATGGCTAGCTCTGTGTTTGTGGCGTTCAGCTTCTCCTCCACTACTTGTTAGAGTGAAGACTTGGTGGCTTCTTCCAGTGTCAGAGACTTCTGATAAACATCCTGCAAGGAGCACCCTCCGAAGCAGAGCCAATTGCTCGAGCCTCACACTGTACAAAGGTCCCAGATGGGTCCATATGGAACAGCTGGGGTCCTTTCTCATCAGCTCCACCAAACAGCAATGCTACTCCAAAGGGATGAGACATGGCACCTGGATCTGCATCTTCTTCTCCAAACTGCAAAGCTGGATTGAACACAACCTGGGTGACACTCTCCACCGTCACTGTCTCATTATAGGTGAACCAATGGTTCTGTGTCTCCACTCTGGCTTGATCAATTCAAGTTTTAGCATCAGCAATTAGCCCACTCATGGCACAGCCTATATGAGCATCAATCTCTACAATTTTCTCAGTGCTGCTAGACTCCATTAGTAGGGAGGTAATTCTCTTCTCCACAGCTAGACACACACCCCATGATGGCAATGGCCATAGAACCAAGCTTAAAAGCCTAATGGCATATTCCACTTGAAACAGTCTTCCTTCAGGAGAAAAAGTATTCACACCCCTGCCATACTCGGACCGAGTGAGGAACATGGCGAGGACAAGAGGAGGCAGCAGTGGATGCACGGGGTTTGCAAGGGCCACACGACTCCAAGTAGCAGCCTAGTCAACCACACCGCCACAGCACCAAGGACCCTGCTGACCCTGCAGGTGTTTAACCACGCTTTGCCAGGTTTCCTTCCTTGTAATTCAGAATAACAGTATTTTAGTTCATAAAATTAGACTGCAAATTAAGTAATAAGCTGACATAATAAAAGCTAATACTTAGGGAGCCATGAGTTTATTCTAGATCCTGCCTCGAGCACTAGACCCACTCTGCCCTGGTGGAGGGCTTGTGATAAGGCTCAGAAGTCAGTGCCATTGCTATCCAGGATTGTAGTGAGGAAGCAAAGCCAAGGTTCCAGCAAGTGACCCACATCACAGAGCTTCTAAAATATGGGAGGGCAGAACACCTCACAGACCTCTGCGGGACAGTGAGAAGCACCAAGAATTTGGATGACTGCTACTTCCATTGGGAAACGAAGAAGCAGGAGCAGATGGCTGCCCCTCCTCAAAGAGTCCCGCAAAGCAGCAAAGACCACAGGGGACAGGAAAGGAAGAGGACAGGAGTGTGGGGTGGGTCGCTGACTCCCCGCCTAGGCAAGCTACAGGTCGTCACACTGTGGGCACCGGCCCCTTCAATGGCAGCACCAAATGACACAGGAGTCTTCTGACTAACTGCCATTAAAAATCAGCACAACCTCAAGATCCCTGAAAGACAAACCAGTTCCTATTCCTTAGCCTGTGGGTGCCACTTAAGAATGTGAAGGGTACAGGCCACTCGGAGGCAGGGTGTAGGAAACTTGTGGGCACATTAGTAATGGGGACATGTAACCAGAGCCACGGGCTCCTTGTTGGCGATGGCTCCATTCCCTTCCTGTAAGAAAGTGTCTAGGAGACCTGTGGAGGAGCAGGGACTCTTGCGTTTGAGCCCTGCAGGGCCAGAAAGATAGTTCTGCACCAAGTGTCTGTCACAGAGCAACGGGTAGGGCAGACACACAGGAGAGCTTCACTCATTAACATTGGTGTTGCCATGACAATAAGCTGTTGCCAGGTAGCAGTGAACTAGAAGAGTGAGAATTAGCAAAGCCTAAAAATAAAGCTGTTGTTTCTTCCCCATCTAGATGTCCATGGCTAACAGGCAGTGAGCTCGCCTCCTCCTCTGCACCCAGCCTCTCTCCAGCCAGCCCCCACTGTGGCCTGACCCGGGAGCACACAAGACAGCATCCAGCTCAGAGCAAGAGCGTCTGACATGGGGACAGAATCTTACCGAAGCAAAGACCACACCCAAAATCACTGAGCAAACCCAGAGGGCTCGCTCCCTCCCTTGGACCTAGAGTGCTAACCTCAGTTCCTGGCTGGATGAGGAACAACTAACCCCTCTGTTCTGAGAGCTGGGACATGTTCTTCTCCCCCGCACTATACATGCCTCTCCAAAAAATGCTCAAATGGGTCCATGTCCCAGAGGCAAGAGTGGAGTCAGACGCCTGTGGCTCCTTTTATAACTATACTACCACCCAGAAGCCACTGCCTAATAATGAAGAAGTGGTGGTAAATATCTCTGAGGCGCACTACCTTAAGTCTTCTGATTTGGTTTTGGTAGCAAAGACTCAAGAATTGAGCATGACTTTTGACCACTGTCCCTGACAGCACATTAAGTTCCAAGACGACAGACACTGAAGCTAGCTGGACACCTTTCTGGCCTCAGCATGTGGTATCACCCCAGATGTGTCGTGAGAGCATGGTAAATACCCTGAAGACAGGAGGGAGGGGAAGAGGCGCCTGGCTGACATGGCAGGCACAAACAGCAAGGCATGGGCAACAGTGCCATCTGGCCTAAGTGAAGGACTTCTCTCTGGAATTCTAAGCTCTGCATTCTAAGAACCTAAGCCCATCCCCTAAGCGGGTCTCTAGCCTCAGACACTGAGTTATCATGTATATAGCTGTGTCTTGTGTTAAATGTATCTGACAGACTGAAATCCAGAGCTTTGGTGGCCATGAATTCTTTTATAAGTAATGTTAGTAAGATCTCCTCACACACAGCATCCACTTCGCTTCTCTGCTATAAAATACCATGTGCTCAATTTAGACGGAGGGTGCTCACATGGCTCTGTACTCGGAGCGAAGCTAGCGGCAGCATTTGCTTTCCTGGTGTCTTTCCCTGCAGCCTCGCTCTCAGTTCTCCCTACCCATCAACACTGCTGCGCTGAGCAAGGGCAAGCAGGGACCTCCAACCCCCATGCAGGAAGGAAATGAAATTCCCCTCCTTCCAGAAAGCACACAACCCAGAGAAAGAGAGAGGTGATTGCTTGGTTCTTTATTCTGAATCATCCCAACCATGTAAGTTTGAGTACATAACTTAAAGGTGGGAGAGACAGTGACAGGCTAAAGAGGGAGCTAAACCAATGGGGACCTGAGAACAAGCACCTTTCATGTCTCCAGCTCACAACTTCCAAGTAAGACCACACCTAAAAGTTATTTTCCACTCTAGGGAGAGTGGAAAATCAGTCCAACAGATTTGACCTGCCATCTGCCACTGCCACTGGCCTGTGAGTGCAAGCTCAGAGAGGAGGTATCATCTTAGAAACCACAAACCCCCTAATCATGCTGCCCTTGAGCCCTGGGAGGTATGATCCAGCGGACCTGCTGTTGATGGATGCCGTCCCTCTGAGGGCTAGAGTACCTTCATGCCAGCCCCTGCCTTGGCCCACAACCAGCAGGACATCCCCTTGGCCACAGAGCACAGGAAAGCTGGTCTAAGGCTGTCCAGAGCAAAGGCCTCTCTTGGATGGTTTGTGATAAAATGCACCCTGACTTCAAGTGAAGCCACTACCTTGGTGTTCAGGAGCCCAGCCTATTACCACTCCCAAACTGTGAAGTTCTCTCATTGATGGTAAAAAAATTCCATTTACACCTGCAAGTTAAAGTGCAAAGGACTCGCTGTCCCTGGCTCCAGCAACCCCAACAGTTATCCCTGTAACGGGCTGTTAGGGGATCATGAAATATAGGTCGGACAGATGAATGATGAGAACCCTGACTCGACCCAAACTTTCCCTGTCACGCTGCCTTGGTCCTGACTCACAGGTCACCTAGCACACCAGGTGGATGCCAGCACAAACACGGATGAACTGGGATGAAGGCTCCCCACCCCCAATTTCTCAGGCTTCAGGGTGGATGGAGGTGTTACCATCAAACCCAGGCCTCCTCACGGGAAAAGGAGACAAGGCAAACCACTTGAATACTTTCAAATAAAGCGCTGTCGCTCCAAAGCCATTGTAACTAGTATTCTTCCTGTCTTCCCACAACAGTATTCACTATTTGGGGTCACAATGTCAGCTCAGCTTACCCTGAGCACCCCATGACATAGGATGTGCTTATGTCCAGCAACGGCTCCCATGAAAGCAAGCACAGTGGCCCTAAGGAAGTCATTGAAATAGCAGGTCCCAGGAGGACAGGGCTCCCTGCTTGTCCTGCCTTTCTCCTGCACAGAGCAAGCTGTGTTCTCACTCTGAATCTGCCATTTTTAGAAGGGGTTGAAGTAAAATTCCGATTTCCTCTGCCCTCCCCTACCTCTGCTCCTCTACCACGTGGCCCTGTATTCTATGTAGTGTGACTTGCTAAGTCCCCGATACAAACTCCTCGGCAGACACACACATTTTAAGAGTGTGCATCCCTTAAAATAACCGGATTGTAAACCTTCTGGTTTGAGCTGAGAATTCGATTTGACGACTAGAGAGATTTGGGTTCTTAAGAAAACAAAAAAAAAAATGGCTATTTTGAAGAAATGTGTGAGTAATTTTTAAGAAACTGGTGGTTGAAGGATAAAAGTGTCTGACTTGCTTTGTGCCCAGCAGATTCTCCTTTCGAAGTACAAATATCTTTCCACACAGTTCCCACAGGGAGTTTCTGAAGCTCAAGACAGTATCATAAGACCCCACCTCCTTTCGCTGCATTCCTAAACTATAGCTTCACCCTTTGCCAAAGAAGTGCCAACCGGGCACTGTGTGAAGTGTAGTTAACCACCACGAGCCAGCTGCTAACCATACAAAGTGGTACACTGTCTGCAGAGAAGCCCCAACCTGCTACACACACACACACAGACACAGAGACACAGAGACACACAGACACACACACACACACACACACACACACCGTGAAACACATTGTCTTCTGAGGACCATCAAATCTCAGGCACATGACAGCCCCCCTCGGTGAATTTCAAACACACGCTCCAGGCCTGCTGTGGAGAGACTCACTGGTGTCTGTTTAATTTTGGTCTGCTTTCCAACCACACAGATTTATAGAAGGGATGCTTGCAAAAATCTCTGAGATGTTTGATTATTGTTTTCATGAATGATCATGCACATGTAAAGCCCAGATGTCAGAGAGTCTTAAGACACTGACATGGTTTGGGGCTGAAGTAGAAGAGAAGGAGAAGACCCAAGAACAAGAGTTGCCAGGATGTATAATACCCACTGTCAGATGTGCGCCATGGCTGGCCCTGCCCAGTGCACACGCCCCTGTTTGATAAGCAAGGGGCAAGGTGAGTTGTATGTGGCTTAGTAACCATGTTCAGGTAACAGACTTCTCTAGGAAGATGGAGTGGGTGACAATATACACTTGAGGTTCACTAGGCTGCCACTCCAGGGCTCAGATATGATTTATATCTTAGTGGCTGTATAGTCATAGTACTCTGGCCATTAAATAGTCGTCTCTTCTTCACGTTTCCCTAATGTTCAAGGGCCCCAGCCATCTGCCCCTATGGCTGGCACTAATTGCACAGATCCCATTGAAGCGGGGGTGGGGATGGGAGAGCTGCAGCACCAGTTGTCCCTGCAGGGGAGGAGGGGCTCCAGAGGTCCACGGCAGCACCAGGCATTGTTACATGGGACTTCATCAAGATCTTACCGAAGGCTATCTCACTCAACCCAACCATCTAGCCAAAACCAGAGTAGCCTCTCAGGAGCAACCAGACTCTCACCTCCTCTCTACTGGCCCGTGTGCTATCCAGCCATTCCCTCTTTTAGCAAGCTATAACTTTGCTGCCTTTGGGCAGTGTGTGTGTGTGTGTGTGTGTGTGTGTGTGTGTGTGTGTGTGTGTGTTCCTTCATTCAATGTAGACTCAGAGAAAATTAGAGGAGACATCCTACTGTGTTTTATGTTTCTTTGCTCATCAGCTCAGAACTTACAAAGAACATGTTGTATTCTAGGTACTAACGAATACTCACTAGAAGAAACTTCTACTTTCTGGAAATCAAGTAGCCAAGGTATCACATACTCTCCAGACCCCTAGCCTTCTAAGTCTGGCGGGGCTACTACCCTCCATACAACCCTTCTGGCTAATCCCTTCCTCCCATCAATCCCTTTCTTTCTAACATCGCGGATCCACAGACCACACTATCTACTATAGCATCCTGACTGACGGAATCACCTTATGTCATTTGTTAAGCTCTACGTGGAAAAGCTTGTCCTGACACCCTAAGTAAACTGCTCATTTTTTCTTTTAAAGGTAGAAATATGGCACATCAACAACCCTCTTCTGATGCCCTGGGAGATACTAACCTATCTTATTAACTTAAATAGGAAAAACTACAAAGCATTAGGCTTTGGCCTCAAAGTGCCTCTTAAAGCATCAGCAAAAACCACTTAGGATGCATTTCCTGAAAGGTAACAAGCATGCAGCGAGATGCCTGCTGCACAGCACCCTATAAACAACCCATGAGGATCCAGGGGACGTAAAGCACTCAGAGTGCGCTTGCCAACTCCTCAGCTTCATGTGTGAAACCCTTCCCACTGCTTTCACTGGTCCTCTACAAGGACCTAAGAGGAATTCTCTTTCTAGGAGAAGCGACAGGAAGAAGGAAAGGGAAGAGAAGCTGGAGACATTGCCGGCTTGGCCAACCCTCTGACCCTCGTGCTGTGAAGGGCTTCCTAGACACAGGTCCCAGCCCGGGAACGCCCCCACTGAGTGTCTCCTCTTAACAAAGCAGCCACAAAAACACCTATGAGGGATTCTTCTGTCTTACCAATGTATTTGAAATATAACTTAAGATGTATATTTACAAAGGTCTATAGAGCTTTGGGGATGTATTTTTAATTTTTCTAACAACAGCATCCACTTAAGTCATTTTACTCAGAGATGCATTTAAAATATGAAATTGCGGTATTTAAAACTATGGTGTAGGAAACACAGTGCAGGATAAACTTTTACTTCCACAACAAAATGATGGGTGTCTCATGTCCCCTACAGACTATGCGGGTAGGCTACATAAGGATTGGCAGAGTAAGTCAGAATAGGTCACAGAGCTAAAGAAATGTGAAACTGGCCCTTTAAGAGAGCAGAGAGCTAGAAATGCTGGGCCTCTCTCTAGGGGGCAAGGTTGGGTATAAGAAAGAGTAGGGGTCATCTTATTTCATATTTAAGTGAGGACACAATGAAGAGACAGCCTCTGTGATTCAAGAAACAGTTCAAATCAGGCACCTTGATCTTGAACTTCCCGAGATTCAGAACTGTGAGCAACAAACTTCTGTTGTTTATGGGCCACCTTGTGGGCCGTGTTCCAGCCCAGGTGTCTGAACAGACTGAGAGCACCAAATCTGCTTCCTACTTCCTGTTACACAAACACCAAGCCCAGACAGTCACCAGTTGTCCACTCAGCATCAATTGGGGACGCCGGATGATCCTGACTTGTGCAGCTTACCATCCACCGCCGCAGGGAACATCCAGATAACACAGATACAAAGGGTTCTAAGTGCACATGGCAAGATAAAGGGAACTCTGTTCAGAGCAGAGGCCCGGGAAAGCCTATTCAGGAGAAGGGACATATATCGAGACTGGAAGAAACAGGAAAGGAAAGGAGTATGTGCACTGGACAGTCCACTTCCTCCCTGTAACTTAGCTAACTGTCACTTCCCAAGGCCCTGCTCTACCAGTTCCTATGTGGAAATGCAGAGCCTAGCCTCTCAAGGAGAAAGGACACACCCACTCCACCACACAAAGACCCTTCCAAGTCTAATGCCCTAGAATCCTGCAGTGCGGTTTTACCCCATCCTTTAAAAGGCTAAAAGAAATGGGTCTATTTAGGAAGAAAGGCAGGCAGAAAGGAAAAAGAGAAGTGGGCCCGGAAGTCTCGCTGGGTGGGAAAGCACTCTAGTTTTACAATCTTCCAAAACATGTGGCTATGACCCCTCTCCCCTGGGAAGGGATAAATGTTCTTTGGGGCAGAGTGTGAGTGTGTGTTTTAAATAAGCATTCTGAGAGAAATGTAACTAGTCTGTTTCTGATTCATTCATAACTCACCAAATTATTGTTTTGCAATCACCATTTGATGTTCAAGAAACTGCCCAGCCTCCCTAACCCCCTTTCTCCCCCTTTGAAGTGGCAGCTGTGTGGACATCACGGAGCCTGCACTGTACTGAAGAACCCAGCCTGGGGCTCTGGCCCTGAGGTCTGACAAGAAGCAGACCCTTGAAGTCACAACAACCCCTTCTACCCTCCTGGGTTCTGTTTAGCAAGCTCCCTGGTGCAAAAATGTTTCCCAATTACATATCTAAGTAGACCACAGCACGAGGGGAGAAGAGGAAGAGAGACAGCTTTTCCCAGTCCTGACATTAACACACTGGAGGAAGCCAAGGCATGCTGGCAACTGGCTGAACACAAGGGGGAGTGTCCCCAACATGTGTCACCTCCAATTCCTGAGGCTTGGTGGAAGCAAGGAGGCCAGCTGAACACAATGCAATGTGGCCTCCAGCAGAATGACTCAGTCAGTTCTGGGTCTAACACATTCTCTACAGGAACTGTATGGTCCCAGCAGACAGCAAGAATCAAGTGGGGCCACTTCTGGTTGTCGTGATACCTGGGTAGAGAACAGAAGCAAAAGGCCAGAAAACTCCATAACTGAGAAATACTGTACCCTAACAGCGCCCCTACTGAGAGACATCACACCCCAGCAGAAGCCCAACTGACAGATACGATACTTTGCAAGAAGTCTCTACCTACACCTGCTGCCTGTGGCACTAAAGAGGATGGCACTGAGCATGGGGAACTGGACAGAGCCCCTATGTCATCCCCCAAGTACTAGCTTGCTGCTTCTGTGGCCTGGTAGTCCAAACATGTGTGCCTCACTCCAGACAGGAAACATGTGGCCAGAACTCCAAGGTGGAAATCAAGTTACTTTCTAGCGTTCTCGGAAATGCTTCTAGGATCCCATGACGATTCTGTTTCCAGCTACTTTCTTGATCCGTTAACAGGCACCAGGCATCCCAGAAGCGTGGTGTCTCTGTAAGTTGCAGACTGCTTTGTCAGGGACGCCTGACTCGTGGGGTCACAGTATCCTCAGGGCCTCCCTCATCCTTTTCATTGCAAAGGAATAAAGCTTGGAATTTATACACAAAACACTTTCAAATTAAATAAAGGCTCCAGGGATCGCGTCAGATGGGATGCTCTCCTGTCATCAGGCATGCCCCGGCTCTGCTGGGATTGGAGGAGCTTGGGTAAGGTTTATCTTACAGCAGGAAGAGGCGCTGCCCAAGTATAAAGATCCAATAAGCAAAATGAAAATCCTCCAGCCAGTGATTCTCAACTTCCCTAACGATGCAAACCCTTAATACAGGTTCCATATATTGTGGTGACCCCAACCATAAAAATATTTTCACTGCTACTTCATAACTGTAATTCTGCTACTGCTATGAATCATAATGTAAATATCTGACATGCGACCCCTTTGAAAGGGTCATTCGACCCCCAAGGGAGTCTCAACCCGTAGGTTGAGAACTGCTGTTCTTGACCAAAATAACTTCTATATACGCTAAGAATGTGGGAACTGTCTTTCAATGATCCACATGCAGACTTAAAATGTGAAAATCTAATATGCTGAACTAATATGCTAAGCTGTAATTGATGTTCTATATAGTTATTAAGCTCTTCTGCAGGTTTTAGCTCAGATAAAAATTTCAAAGTGCACAACAGCACTGATTGCCTGAGGGAAAGGAATTGAGACTGTGGGAAGAGAAAGGAGAAGCCAACCGGGAACCCCTGGCATCAGGAGTACTGCAGGCTTCATGGCAGGCTAGGAGACTGAACAGGGTCCTCAGTGGGCTGTGCCTCAGTGTCCCTGAGAAGGAGCTGGATGTTGCTAAGACCTGTCTACTCTAAAACTCTGTAGGTCAATGTAACCTATCAACCTTATCAATGAGGGGCCTTTGTTTCAAGGTCAGCATCATCTTCCCTCTGATTACAACTCATAAAAGAACCATCCGTGTTTGCATACGTGAGGAAGGCTTTGCATCATCACTCTGAGCTCCACCCCACTCCAATAAGAAAAATTAAGATACTGGAAGTATGCCTGCCATGGAGCGATCACATGTTCTCCCTTACTGAAGGGTCCAGATAGCATTCACGTGTCCAACCTTTCTCCAAAACTGCAATTCTAATGCATTTAAACCAATAAAGACAACCCGTTCTCCTCGCCAGAGAGTTGTGTGGTAAGCCCCTAAAAGACAAACCATGGTTCAGTCTGCTGCGGGCCACTTGGAAAGGCTGACTACTCTTAAAGGACGATAGATAGATAGATAGATAGATAGATAGATAGATAGATAGATAGATAGATAGATAGATAGATAGACAGATAGATAGACAGATAGATAAATAATATGTACTTCCTCCTATGCCTTCTACTCTGCACTCTGCTGTGTAAACTGATAATGCCATGGACACTGCCACAGACATCTGATTTCCAGGGCCACTTCCCAAGGACTGAACCTCCCCACTCAAGGTGGCAGAACACTATCAGAAAGACAAGAGCCTGCAGACACTGTTACCTGCTGGTTACCCAGTCCTGGAGACACCTCTCATCACTATCAGAAAGACAAGAGCCTGCAGACACTGTTACCTGCTGGTTACCCAGTCCTGGAGACACCTCTCATCACTATCAGAAAGACAAGAGCCTGCAGACACTGTTACCTGCTGGTTACCCAGTCCTGGAGATGCCTCTCATCACTTGCTGGCACCTGACTCAATGCTAACGAGGACAGGTGAAGCTGTACACAACCGACTTGACTCATAAGTAGTAAAAATACTACATTTATATAAAAGATGAGTAAATTGCAAATATTTCTTTTAAGGCTGAAGCCCTAACAGTTCCAAGACTGGCAGCAAAGACAGTATGTAGTCTTCTGATGAGTGTGGGAGAAGATGAAGAAGAGGCGGAAAGCGCAGGTTAGGAACTACTCACATGGTACTTAAGGGAGCAGTGAGACTTCTCAGGGACAGACTCCTTGTGCCACAATGGGGCTTGGCTGCAGGAGCCTTGTAAACCAAGAGAGCACCAAATTGCTACCAAAGAAATGGAAAAAATGATCGCTCAGCTTTGGTCACAGAAAACCCAATTGGGGCTCTTTCTCCATTCACTGCCATAGCCTACAGCCCGTCCTGCCATGGCACCAGGGAGATGGAGATATAGAAATCCCAGTGTGGACAGGAAGAGGCTGGATGAGGGTTGTGGCACATACCTGTATCAGCAGCATTCTGGAGTCTAAGACAATAAAATTGAGAGTTCCAAGGCTAGCCTGGGCTCCACAGTGAGACCCTACCACAAAAAAAAAGAAAGGTAGTGGAAAAAGAATGAAGAGGAGAGAGAAGGGGAAGGAAAGAAGAGAAAAGAAAGAAGGAGAAGAAAAAAAGAACAAACCACCAATGGGCATATTCATTTAACGACTGCCAGCACTAGTTCCCCAACTGGGATGAGGCTTTGTGAGAGGGGCTTTGTCCCTCACTGTCACAATCCTGGTCTCCCGAGTTCTCACCCTCTTACTAGGAACACCAGGCCAGATATGTCTTCATCACAGGGCCACCGGGTGCAGATCAGGGTGAACAGAAGCATCCAGACCTCCGAGACCTAACTGATGCTGTTGGCATGCCCGCCACCCATGCTGACCATCAAAAACACTTCTAGACCCTGACCGTCTCCCCTACTAGGAAAAACCCATCTCTGACAACCGCTGCTATGAAATGGTCCTTGGAACTTTGTAAGCTCCCATAAATGTCCTCTAGAAGATTTAACCCCTCACAAGATAAGGTAATCACTATGGCATTAGTCACCTCCAGGTAAGGGGGAGCTGGTTTTAGACCCCACTGCTACCAAATTCAAGGATACTCAGGTCCTGTCACCTCTGCACGTAAGTGACACACACCTTTGGTCTTCTCTAACTGATTTAAAATGCTATCATGCAAATGGGACAACATCATTCTGTAGTTTAGGGAATAATGACAAGAAAAAAAAGGCTGTATCTGTTGGTAACAGACCCATTTTCTTTCCATATTTTCCATTCGGTTGAAAGTGAATATTGCAAACCATACACTAAAAGGGCCAAGACACTCACAGAGAGGGTTTTGTGTTGCGTGACCAGTCTTCTTTGTGGATATGCTGATAGATATCCTCTTGAATGTGCAATGGATTTTTGACATCAAACCAAGGGAAGCCCTGAGCCACCCATTCCCCCAGCTTCACCCCGCCTTTCTGCAGGCACTAGGTGCTGGCCTATAGAGCCAGTGGTGGCAGGATGACAGAGACCAAATCAGCACATTAGATCACCTCAGCTTTCCTAAGCTCCACAACTGAGTGACTCCCACGAGTTAAGAAACAAGTAGGACAATGGCCACTTCACAAAGGTGATGGGAGACAAGTGGGCAACACCCGTGGTCTGTGGCAGGAGCAGTGTGTAAGCATGAAAGGCATCGGCTGAGCTGAAGTGTGGGGGCTAGGGGCAGTGGGGAGCACAGCCTGATGTAGGGGATGCTGGAGAATCCCGATAGTGGCCTGTGGGACACGGGGATTCACTGCTACTGCAGCCTATGGGACACGGGGATTCACTGCTACTGCAGCCTGTGGAAACACGCGGATTCCTCTGCTACTTCAGCCTATGGTACACGCGGATTTCACTGCTACTGCGGCCTATGGTACATGCGGATTTCACTGCTACTGCAGCCTATGGGACACGGGGATTCTATTGCTATTACAGCCTATGGTACACGCGGATTCCACAGCTACTGTGGCCTATGAAACACGGGGATTCCACTGCTACTGCAGCCACTCCCTGTGTGCTCAGAAAGGGCAAATTTACAACACAGTGGAGTACCAGTACACATACTACATAGGTTAACATACTACACAGGCCAACACACATCAGGAAAAGCTTAGAAAAGAGGTTAGGGAAAGAGATCATAATATTGGATCAAAAACTGTAAAATATTAAAATGCATCCTCACTTTGAAAAATTTCTTAAAATAAAATGACAAAATATACGGCACATCTATTAAAGCTTGTCATATCTCCATGAGCCTGTGACAATAAATGCCAGCCCCAGCTGCCACCAGGGACACTACCTGTGAGCAGCTTCCCTGCATTTCCCAGGACCACCTGCCTAACCCTGCCAAGTTTTCACTTCTCCGTGCCTCCCCCTAGGAGAACCTGAAACACACCAGGAAGAAAGCAAAAGATTTCAAATCAAAGATGCTAATGAATTTGCCTTTTCCCGCAAATCTGGTTCAAGTCTTTACAGTCTGGAGACACGGAAAAAATCATTAACATCATGCAAGGCAGAGATTACACCCCCACGTATGTGCAGCAACTATAATACATGGAGCTGTAATTAATTGTTAAATCGTGAGTCATCTTTGAGGCTAAGGAACACATTTAAATAGCGCTAAGGGGAAGTCTCGGGCTCCAGGGTGACAAGGAAATCTCCTGGTCACAAAAGCAGCAGCTCCCTGAGAACCCACTCTTCAAGGAAACATGGTTGGGGACACCAGTGCTACAAGCCGTAGGGCCTTACTGCAGGGACCAGGCTGCCAGGCAAGAAGCTGAAACACAGGGGACAGAGGTGCACACTGGAGCTCGGGCCTTTCCAGGACAGCTTTGGCCCCGCCTCCACTGCTGACAGCCTTGATAGGACTCCTCCCACTCTCCAGACCTGGCCAACCCACTACCCTGGAGGCTACCCCACCAAGATTGGAAGTCCATTTCCAAACAAAGGTCTCTGGGTCATAAAAATTCATTAAAGCAGAAATAAAAATCGAATCAAACTGACTAGATGTAAATCAAAGGCAGACTCTCAACAAAATGGCAATTGACTCCAGAGGAACCCTGATGTTGCCAGTCACACATCAGGCTTTCTCGAGCTAAACTGGTTTGCACGACTTTGTTTTTTTTTGTTTTTTTTTTTTCCCTAAACAGGGTTTCTCTGTGGCTTTGGAGCCTGTCCTGGAACTAGCTCTGTAGACCAGGCTGGTCTCGAACTCACAGAGATCCGCCTGCCTCTGCCTCCCGAGTACTGGGATTAAAGGCATGCGCCACCATCGCCCGGCTGCACGACTTTGTTTAGCAAGACTAATATTTTCAAGCCAGACTCAACCTTCCAGATTTAGAAATTAATACAATTCATTTCAATTTGGTGCTTATAGTAAAAATTTACTATAACCCATTTGCCTTATTTAGTCATTGACCTAAACATAGGGAAATCTCACTTATCGAAATGTTTTGGGGAGATGGCAGATCTTATCCTTGAACAACTCCAAATTGCTGACTTTTGACAAAAACAAAAACCATGGTTTCAGTACCTGTATCAAACATATTTTAAGCTAAGACCTAAATGAACACTAATAAGTAAAATTAAATTAGTCACTGAAAATTGCTATCCATAATAGGTTTTTATTACATAATAAATAATTGCATTATATCACTAAGTCTTAATTCAATGGGAAACACACACTGTGACAGATTTCCTGGGGTGTAATTTGGATTTAAACTGCAGAGCACTCTGGGTTTAATTGGCTGTTCTCAATGGTCCACAAGAGCTTCCAGAGGCACAAGGAACAAGACGGCAGAAGGGGTGGGGCAGGGGACACGGTGATCATCCAGCGCAGACAAATACACTCTCACATGTGGTATCTCAGCCTCCACGGCGACAGTGAGGCGGCAAGGGATTTCGATGTCTTCGGTTTGTGTTCTGTGAGGCCTGGGCAGAGTCAACTGACAGCTTGAGCCTCCGGCCTCAGATGAGGCTGGTGGGAGCTGTACCTAGAGCCAGCGGTGCCTGGTAGAGAACTGGCTGTGGAAGCAGAGCTAGGCCTGGGATTTCTGACCCACAGCAGGTGGAGCCAGTCTTTGCAGAGCAGCTTCCGACTGTCCATTAAGAGAAACTTCTAACATAGCCTGGCCTGCTTGAAACCAAAGACACCCTGATGGCCTTCACTTCTTATCACCAGCCGTGTCCTAGCAGCAAGATGGAGCAAAGGGTGTGCGTGTGTACAAGTGAGTGTGTGTGTGGTGTGTGTGTGTGTGTACGCAAGGAAATAGACAGGCGGCAGCATTTCCAGGACACAAGAGTGTGCACAGCTTAGGGTACACATGGTCCTGCCCCTGCCCCTGACTGCCCATACCCCTGGTCTCTCCTCACACCTTCTATCAGACTGTGGATGAGTGCAGGACCCTGCCCCTGACTGCCCATACCCCTGGTCTCTCCTCACACCTTCTATCAGACTGTGGATGAGTGCAGGACCCTGCCCCGACTGCCCATACCCCTGGTCTCTCCTCACACCTTCTATCAGACGACGGATGACTAGCGCAGTCTTCATCCTCCCCTGGAGAGAAACCTGTTTTCCTACGGGACCGCTGCCAGCCTTTCTTCTCAAGGTGATTTAACACATAGGGAGTCTATAGCTACAATTCCACATTATTCATTTGCAAAAACATTGTCTTCCATTATGATTCATAGCAACTATATAATGTTTCAGCTGAGTTACAACTAGGCAGGCCAGCCTGGAAAACTAAGTGCCAGTCACAGCTTTCTCCGCTAGAAACATCAACTTAATAATGAATGAAAAAGCAGTTCAAAAGCTGAGAACTACATAAATTACTTGTATGTGTAAAAACTCAAAATGCCTTAGCAATCAAACTCATTCAGATTTTCATCACACCTAAGCTCAGGAATCTTCACTGAATTTTATCATAACATACCACCTCAGGGAAAGCAAGGAATCCTGGGCCGTTTCTCTTGCTTGCTAAGATGGCTGTTAACTGTTAACTGAGTGAGCTGTCAGTCAGGGGTGGTGGCACGCTCCTTTAATCCCAGCGCTTGGGAGGCAGAGGCAGGCGGATCTCTGTGGGTTCCAAGCCATCCTGGTCTATATAGTAAGTTCTATAACAGCACAGAAAGAGTCTCGTCTCGAATATATATACATACATACATATGAGCTGGGAGATCACAAGAGCTCAAATGAGACAGACAAAAGGAGCTTCCCAGACATACAGGGAGTTCCAGATCCCTGGTCGAGATGTACTACAGAAAAGCAGCCTGCCTTGTAAATTTCATCAAGATTGCTAAAGTTAAAGCTATCAGTAGAGGCCAAAGGGTCCTCCTAAGTTAAACACTACTGAAGTAAGCCTTGCTCTGCCCAGACGGGGCCCCAAGACACAGCAGGAACAGTACCGTGGCCCTTGGTGGGCATAGCCTCAGAGCAGAGACTGCAAAACACCTACAGCCTAAGAAGTCTCTCTCTTCCCAGGGTTGACTCTTCCAGTGACGTAGAATCAAGTGAAAGAACAGATTTGTAAGTTCCTGGAGTCCCTTTCCAGGCCCAACCCACAAATCCCGCAAGTGGGAAGGACCCCATGGATTCAGACATTCCCCGTCCTGAGCACATGGAGCAGGGGAAAGACTCAAAAATGTACTCTCTTGTGGTTTCCTAAAGTCAGGTAAATTCACAACAGTTGTCTTTTAGGATGTTGCCCCCCACCTTCACCCTCACCTGCTCCAGGTTCTCACAGGAATGCTGATTTAACTTCATTAAAGTTGTCCAACACTAGACAGCATTTTAACAGAGATTTTGTTTTACTTGTGACAATTCTATTCTCCAGAGAAACCTGGTTCTGAGTTAGCAGGGACATTGAACTGTAGCTCTGGAGTTAGAAAAGCCCTTAGGAACTTTTAAACCACCCACCTCGATCCCAGCAGAGACTGAAGCCCAGAGGCGGATTAGCATCGGCAGTGGTAACACAGCGTTATCCCCGGTGGTCTTACCCTGTCCTGTGCAGGTGATGGAAAATAGGATTCCCTAATTGTGAGTGGCTGCTTCTCAAAAGAAGCAGGGGAGAGGTCCTAGGATTCACCCTAGCTCTCTGCCCTCCAACTGTGTGACAGGGCAGATTTTGTGACCTCTGAAGACCTGCTCCTCAACATTTACCACACGAACAAACCAGATGACAAAGATGTGTCAGCAAAGCTGCCGTAGCACAGCACATAAAGATGAATGGTCACTGTACTGTTCTTATCAGTGATTTTTTAAATACCTCCCCCCACACACACACTTTCATTCAGAGAAACACATTTGTTTCATTTTAAAAACAGCATTAGAACACATTCCCTATTTTAGTAACTTGAAACTTTCTCCCAGATCCCATCGAAACCAAAAAGATATCCTAGTCCATTTTTGCTCTTGGGAAAAAAGTGTCCCCTGTGTCCTCAAAAGACCTTAGTTTGGACAACATTCCTACTTCCTCTGGTGATGGAATCTGCAGATTCTCTCCAGTGTAAAACTAAGGCTGCAGGGTAAATCCTGAAGAACATTGTTGGGGGGAGGGGTGAACCGTGAAGTTTTCCATGGGCAGGTCAAGCCTCTGGAGATGAATGTTCTTATGTGGGACGAAGTAGAAGAGCCAGATGGGACATCTGCTGGCGGTCAGTTCAAACCACTAAGTTCCAAATTCCTCTGGTCACTGGAACACCGAGTTCACTTCGGGGAAAGTATGTGTGAACACTTACAGAGCAGAGGGGGTGTGGTTAGAGACAACAAACTCATCAATAAAAAGCATGGGGGGGGGGGGAAGTGACCATGGAGTGCTCCGCTACAAATGGGGCGTTTATATCACACCCCATCCCCAAGGCTCGGGAACCAATATGAGAGAGTAGGTGGGAAGACGGTAAGAGCCAGAGGTGCGGAGGACAGGCACAAAACTGTGTCCTCTGGGCATAGCAGGACCACGGCACTCATCAATACAGCTGCTGTGGCTGCCGACATAAGACCCACACAAGACCAAACCCACCAACATTCAGCACGGAGTGGGGAAGAGCTCTAAGGAGGTATGAGCTACTCTATGGTTTCTCAGGGAGGGACAGTCATTTTTTTCTTAAAGGATGTGGCCCCTGACAGGTTGAGGGTGACTCCATACTCAGAGGCACAAATTGGAGTCAATGGGATATTAAATTTTTTTTTCTTTTTTTGGTTTTTCGAGACAGGGTTTCTCTGTGGCTTTGGAGCCTGTCCTGGAATTAGCTCTGTAGACCAGGCTGGTCTCGAACTCACAGAGATCCACCTGCCTCTGCCTCCCAAGTGCTGGGATTAAAGGCGTGCGCCACCATCGCCCGGCCAGGATACTAAAATTTTTAATAAAAGGACACAAAGTTAAAGGTAGGGAGGTGGGAGTAGACCCAAGAGTCTCCCAGTGGGACTTTCAGTGATCATAAAAGGCACATTCCTGTCTCAAAAGGGGATGAAATAGTCTCACGGCTCAAGTAGACAGCTGGCACTCTAGGCCAGGACAAGGTCATGTCATTACAAATGGAGGACCAGCGTACAGTTGTATATGAAGGCCCAATCCCAGCTATCCCTGCTTCCTTTGATAGACTACTCCCCATCATCATGCACACAGGACCCTGCTTCTTCCGCAGGAAAGCTCTACCCAGCCCTCAGCAGTCACAATAGCCTTGAACCTCTCCTGGCCTTCCCAAATGAGTAAATAGGTTTTTGCAGTAGATATGTTACTGATATCCACCAAACATTCCATGTTCACAGTTAGACTCCATTCCAGTCTCCTGCTGGAGCCAAGGCCATGAACTCTTAGGAAGCTGTGAGCCAATTCTCTACCTGTACCCTAAAATTTGGTCCCACCTTAAAGCACCCTTTCTTGTTCTGTGTCTGTAAGCTAAAGAACATGCAGAGAAAACATCAAGACCCACAGTCTTCTACGGACAGTGCAGTTGTGAGGCAGGAGCCTCAAACCCTGCATTACCCTCCTGGCAACCTAATATACACTTGGGATATACATATTGGAGAAATATATGAACCTTTCACGGGAAGCGTTCAAGAGTTGGGGATGTTTGTTATTGCAGTGAGGCACCTCTGACTATTGCATTATCCCCGAGGCGTCCATAGTAATCTATCTCCGGCCCATTCACCTTGCCTATAAAGTTGTATGTTGATTTCAAAACAGAAGTGCCTATTTCCCATCAGATCATCCACTCCAGGAAGGGAATGGCACTGTCCTTCTTCTCTTCCCTTATGCTTATGCCTCCCGTCTGAAACACTTAGCACATGCTCTCATTACATGGACAATGAAACAAGAGAGGATGCCAGAGCCCGGGCTGAGCCAACACAAGCAATCATACCTTAAAAATTAATACAAAAAACCAGCCACAACAGAAAGCCCAAGGCTAGAGTCTCCCTTGGAGAAATGTATGCCTAAACTAGATATGTGGAAGGGTGAAGCTTCTAAGAAAAGGACTCAATGCTGTATGGAGACTGTGGCTTCTTATTTGGAGACCGATTCAGGGTTCTGGCTGTATTGTCTAAGCCAAGGAGATCATGTCTAGCTTTCAAAGGCTGCTTAAAGATTGAGAACTGTTATCCATTTGCAAAATTATTCTACACTGAGAATGAACCAGTAGGGAAGAGGGAACATGTGGCTGGCCTCAGCCACAGTGACTCACCTGACATAAGAAAAGTTCAAATAAAATGGCATGAGACTGTGACATCCCTTGCTAAAGTGACGTGCTCATTAAGAGCTCTGCTAACGAGCACTATCCAGAGAAACCGAAGGGAAGAAGAAAAAGGACCTCCTAAGAACACCTGGGACAAAGCTTCAAGGGAAGTCAGCGACCCTTGAAGTCACCAGCAAGAGAGCGGAGGCCCTGAATGATCTCCTCCTGATCATGCTCAGACCAGGGTTTTGAGCCCAGGAGTCAAGGCCAGAGGAAGGATCTTTTAGGTTATTCCATTAAGGGAATAGCACGCCCCATTAGGACGGACTCTTTGTAAGTGAAGTAAGATCTTCTTTTGCACTAAAAATGAGATGATGTGAACAAAACCCTTTCAAATGTATTTGAAAGGAGATCTTTCTTGAGCATAATCCATTACCATAAATGTCTTCCTCCTATTGCCTCATTAGTAATATTGTACTTCAGTGTGAAATGTGGCGTTTAAATATTGCCAACAGATTGAAACAAAAGACTTGAAAATACTTTAAGACAGAGAATCATACGACTCTCTTGCCAGGCAGCATTCTCCCGAGTAAGGTTTGTTACTGGCATGTGACTGCTCAGTGAGAAGCTGAACTTCCAAAGGAGGGAGGCGAACTCACCCCGTGTACCCAACCCACTGTGTTCTCCAAACATTTTCATCCCTTGATCCAGGGTTAAACTAGTCTTGAGTCCAGTCTTGGGCTTCCTGTCGTTGCTAGGTTTGTTCCATTAATTTTTAGGGCATGGCAGCTTGTGTTGGCTCAGCTGCACTGTCATCACTCACGTTTCACTCTCCAGGTGACGAAAGCACCTGCTCGGGTGTGTAAATGGGAGGCCTACAGGATAAGGATAATGCTGCCCCCTTTCCAAAGGAGGTGATCTGATGGAAAATGGGTGCTTCCATTTTAAAATTGAAGTACAACCATGTAGACAAGAGGATGAACAGGAGGTGAGCAGATGACCCTGTAAACCTTGGGAAATTATGCACATTCCTCAGGCTTTTCTCTTCTAAAACTCTCAGCCATTTGATAATTTCATGTATAGAATTTATTCTCACTCTTCTTTTAATGGATATGAGGCAACTAATTTGGTATCATCTGTATGGGATACTCTGAAATTTTCCAGCAATCACCTCTGAATTAGTCGGCTTTCCATTGCTACGACAAAATACCTGTACTCAATGACATAAAGAGAAGATGTTTTATTTGGGCTCATAGTTTCAGAGCCCTCGCTTGTTGGGTCTGTGGTGAAGCAGTACATCATGGTAGAAGCTACATGATAGTACCTGGAAGACAGAGAACCAGGAAGAGCCAGGCGCCCAATAACCTTAACTTCCTCCCACTGAATCCTACATCCTTGAGTCAAGTCCTCAAAACATAAGCCTCTGGGCACCATCAAACTAAGAAAAGCACTTACACTTCATGGTTACAAATAAAACATCAAACATTATAGGGTCTGTGAATCCGGCACAATCTAGGCTAGAAGCTGAGCATCAAGTCACTAAAACAGAATTGCTTTCTCCTTTCTTCTCTGAAGACAGAAATGCATGGGACAGACAAGATTTAATATATCCAATGAATCCATTAGTGTAACAGGCTCAACCCCAGTATTCACAAGTTTCTCATTGTCCTATGAAACCCTTCAAAGCTGAAACCAAAACAAAACTAGATTTGGAACACTGTAAAATCAAAATGAATATTTAACTCAATACCTACAAACACTGTGTCAGTTAGGAAAATGTAGCTCAATTCACTGAGTTATTGATCAGTGTCATAGAGATTAGGTTGAAAGACCAAACTGATTTATTCTTAGCAAAGCTCATTCATCTAAAAAGTACAACAATGCCTTCTAATCTCATTACAGCAAACATATTCTCTTTGATGTGAGCTGTGGGTACATTGTGATACATTTGGTGTATTATAGACTGCAGTTACCAAATACCAGGGGCTTACAAGTCAAAACCAATCAGGGAAAGCGGTGAGATCTACAAGTGAGAGCCACATCTACAAGAAGTTGTTTTGTTTATTTTAACTGTAAGTGGAAAGACTTCCTTGCAAGCCCCTGTTCCTCCTACAGACATCTTCTCAAGACCAGGTGAGTAATTTAAATAGACCTATAAATCGTAAGGAAACAGAAGCTGTCATCAAAAACCTCCCAACCGTAAAAAGCCCAGGACCAGATGGTTTTAGTGCAGAATTCTACCAGAACTTCCAAGAAGAGCTAATACCTATACTCCTCAATGTATTCCACATAACAGAAACAGAAAGGTCATTGGCAAACTCATTTTATGAAGCTACAGTTACCCTGATAACAGAACCACACAAAGACATTGCTAAGAAAGAGAATTACAGACCAATCTCACTCATGAACATCGACGCAAAAATTCTCAATAAAATACTGGCAAACTGAATCCAAGAACACATCAAAAAATCATCTGATCACCTTTTAAAGCAGAGGAATGACTCCATTCACCGCATCTCTGCTACTGGAGCTTGGCCATTCCCATTCTGCCCCACTTGCTAGCTTATGGGGACTGACTCACACCCTGGAAAAGATAAGCTTCACACTCCCCTATGAGAACTGTCCTTCCATTTTGTGGCCATGATGTAGGAACTCCAAAGAAGGTACAGATACCGTCCTGGTCCAGACACTCAGCCTTGGGCCAAGGGAAGGTTCTGTGTGCTCCCTCTCCCGCTTTGCCACTAAATGTAGATCATCAATGTAGTACAACTCCTCTGGCTCAAGGTAAGTGGCTGCCATGAAAAGGCAGCTTTCTCAGGGAGAAAAACAGACAAAAGTGCTAGACTTGAACTCTGTTAGAGTGGGTCTTTTCCAAGCCCCACCATCTAGAAGCTGCATAGAGTAATCCTAAGTGATCACTTAACCTCTCCTAGTTCCTCATCCATAAGACAAAGAACAGTATGCCTTCACAGAGGAATGGCAAGATTATTTGTAAACACCACCTGGGAAAGGCCCTGGAAACAACAATGAATAAATGTATACCAAGAGTTTACGTGCGTGGGTCTGCTGACAACAGTGAAAGCTCAAAGTAGTGGCAAGGTACAGGATGATCAACAGCTGGAGCATGCCAGTAGATGGCCTGGGGACAGTACCAAGGAGAGAACAAAGAAGTGTCCCGTGTGCTTAACATGACAAACTTTGGGTTTACAGACTTAAATACAAAGTCCTAGTTCAGTGCCCTGAAAGTCATGCGACCTACTCTGAGCCTTAATTTTCTGTTCACTAAAGCAACATCATAAGACTATCAGGAGATTAAAGGTCATGTTTGTCAGTGGTCTGGCATGAAGCCTGGCATACAGCCATGAACCATGGAATCATATTATTAATTTATATCTAAATACATCCATACGATGGAAATCTGTAAGTACCGGATTTCAGGTAGAAGTAGGGACAAGCCAGGATCAAAACATCCACAGGCGGTATGTGCTTGGGGCTCTCTGCCTCCACTTCTTCATCCTCCACTCTCTGCTCTTATCTGTGGCCATCTATCTTCCTGTTCTTTCCCTCCTATCTGTCTGTCTGTCACCATCTTCTAGATCCCTGTAGATTTCTCCTCTCTGACTCTGTCTCAACCTCAGCATCCCTTTCTCTGAGATGCTCATAGATAAAATCCCAGAGGACTCTCTTCACCCTTCTGTTTCTTTAAGATAAAAATCTAGGAGTTGTTGGTACAGCCTGGTGGTAGGGTACCTATCTAACATATGCCCAGACTTTGGTTCACCCTCAGCCACTGCAAAAATAAAAATAAGATCCAAGTTCTTTGGGGCAGAGGGCACAGTGACCACTGCAAAGCACCCTCTCTACCAGTGGCATCTCTATCTGTTTGCCACTCCTGGATCCCCTTACAATCAACCCCCTCTCCCCATGCCTCCACCCTCACCTAGCTGCCCTGGCCAAAACATAGGGACAAATTTTACCTCTAGTCTATGTGGCAACTGACCAGAAGGCTCAGAGGAAAACAGGTAAGACTATTATCTCATCTCAGGACATTATAGAAAGGGGAACTCTATTGTGACCATGACATTCTAACCAGTTCTTGGCCAGACAGCTGTGTATTAAGAAGGTAAGGCCTTGCAAGCAGCTCACCAGGACCCATAGTCACAGACACACGAGGAACAGCTGTTGACATGAATTTCTTCACTGCTCCCTTAGAGCGGGGTCAAGGCAAGTGCTTAAAATGGAAGCCATAATATGTTCAGGGAACACCTGATGCGTCTGTCACTTTCCTCAGCCCACGGGCCTTTGTGGACACTCATCTCATTAAGACCAGAGTTTCCCATGCTGTAGGATGCCAGGCCAGTGCTCAAAAAGCAAGCTGGGAGTCAACTAGAGCAAGATCATAGACACAAGAGAAGGGAAGCACTGCTAGGGCCACAAGCAGGGCCTGCGCTGGTGTCCTGGCTAGGTGTGACAAAGCATGGCTTTGGTTCCCAAAACACATTTCCTTGCAGTCTGGAGGCTCGAGATCTGAGGTCAAGATAAGGGAGGACTGGCTACTTCTGACACTTCTTGCCTTGACTTCGTGAGGGGGTGTCATCTCTGCATCCTAGGATGGTCTCTCTTCACACACCCGCGTCTTAGTCCTGTCTTCTCCTTGGGATACTCATGGCGCTGCATTAGAGCCTAACAACCTCACTGTAAGTTAATTGCCTCTTTAAAAAACCCATCTCCAAATACTGTCATATTCTGCGTATCTGGGTTTAGGACATCAGTGTATGAATTTGAGGAGACAGAACTCATTCACGGAGCCATTCACGGTCATGCACAAGTGAGTTTCAGGGCCTCAGCCAGGCTCTGCTACATGAGAGGAAGGAGAGTGGAGGGGGAAACAGGGGAGGTGCCACAGGAGAGGGACTGACCCATCTCACCTGGGAATCCTTTGCCCTAACTCTACCCTGTCTGCGGCATACTAGTACAGGTAGTAATCTGGGATGTAACCAATGAGGTGTGAGTGACAGAGACAGAGAGCTCAAATGAGAGGAAACCTGGAAGGTACAGAGACGGTGACAACCGAATTTACTGCTTGGCAAGAAGTAATGGATGACCTACAGTTCTGTTGGGTTAGAAGTATACAGCTGGCCCAGGAGAAATGAGTCACTGATCCAGAAAGCCTGGGGCTTCCGCTGGAGTCGGGTTCCCTAAGGAAGAAAGGACTCCTTTCTTGAAAAGTTTCACCCCAGCTAAGAAGCAGACACTCAGAGAAAGGAGGACATTCAGTTCTTAGTGCCCAGTACTAGAGGATCAAGGACAAAGGGGGACAAAGACACAGTGCTTCTGACAGAGGTGATTTCTTTGTGTGCTTCCTCACTGCAACTGTAAGCTCCATGAGGGCAGGCATTGGCTTGGCTTCCACCAGACTTCCAGAGCTGGCAACAGTGCCTGGTGCTTGGGAGATAATGAGGAAATGCTTCCTACACAAATAAACCAACACGTAGGAAGGTACTCAAGGCATGCCTTGACTCTTCCATATTCTAGATGTAGCAGGCAAATCACAACCTCAAGTCAGTGTGCTCTACTTAGTTATGGCTAAAAAAGAGCAAGGAATAGGTACCCTCAAGTCTTAACCCAAGATGACAAACTTACATAAGCTTACTAGGGGGCAGTCATTCCGTCATTCTGGGACAGACCAGAGTGGTTAGAAATCTCTGTGCTTGTCAGGCGGTGGTGGTACATGCCTTTAATCCCAGCACTCAGGAGGCAGAGGCAGGCAGATCTCTGTGAGTTCGAAGCTATCCTGGTTTACAAGAGTTAGTTTCAGGACAGGCTCCAAAGCTTCAGAGAAACCCTGTCTCGAAAAAAGAAAGAAAGAGGAAGGAAGGAAGGGAGGAAGGGAGGAAGGGAGGAAGGGAGAAAGGGAGGGAGGGAGGGAGGGAGGGAGGGAGGGAGAGAGAGAGAGAGAGAGAGAGAGAGAGAGAGAGAGAGAGAGAGAGAGAGAGAGAAAGGAGGGAAGGAGGAAATGGAAGGGAAGGGAAGGGAAGGGAAGGGAAGGGAAGGGAAGGGAAGGGAAGGGAAGGGAAGGAAAGGAAAGGAAAGGAAAGGAAAGGAAAGGAAAGGAAAGGAAAGGAAAGGAAAGGAAAGGAAAGGAATCTCTGTGCGTGTTTCAGTGGGCCACCAAGATCCCAGGAAGAGAAGGAGAGTTCCTCTCATCCACCATGAGCATGCTGGGAGACATGCTAAGAATAAAGACATCAGTTAAAACACCCAGGCCCCCTAGCTCAGGAGACCTGATGAAGAACCAGCTCTCTCTGCTGATGTCCTGCTCCTGCCCCTCACACACACCTGAAAATCCTTTAGAGAAGCAACATCCGCTCTGGCGTCTGCAGTGCCAGGAAATCAGGAGCAGCTGGCAGTGGGGGACAGAGTAGAGAGGACATTCCTTTCAGATAAGGAATGAGCCAATTAGGAAAATTACAAAAGCTTTCAAAGCAGGCCCAGGCTGGCCCTCCCGTTCTGCCTCTTTTTCACTAGGGCGTAATTCATGAACAGTTTTAACATTTGCCAGAAGTAGTTGGAAACATTTCCCATGTCAACCTTTCACACACGCTACAACCAAGAATCCTGTGAACCTCTGGAGACAGCTGATGACAGACCTCTAGCTCCCCAGCTACTTGCCAGAGTTCCAACCTGGGGATACCCTGGAAGCGGAGCACATCATTTTATTTCCTAGACCCACAAGCACAAAGGTGCCCTTTAGTATTTGTGGGACCATAAAGCACTGACGGTCAAAATGGTGATTTGGGGAACTCTCTTTACAAAAGTGCATACACGCAGGGGGTGAGGGATCTTTCTGCGCGTGCAGTCCCCTGCGTACATTGGTCTGAGTTAAGATTTATAACGTTCTCCTTAAAAAACGTATTTTTATTTATGTGCACACGTGCATGTGAGTAAAGGTGCCTGTGCAAGCAAGCCGATGTCAGATCCCCTGGAGCTAGAGACAATGAGGCTTGTGAGGCGCTCAAGCGGGTGCTGGAAAACAAACTCAAGTCCTCTGTAAAGTAGCAAGCACTCTTAACCCCTGAGCCATCTCTCCGGCCCTGATTCTTCAACTTGATGGCTACACGAAAACAATCTGCATCTAGCAGAAACCACACTTCAAACTTTTCATTTCAGTCTCAGTCTTTTCCAGGTTAGTGAAATCTGGCCCCATCGACAAAGGGAAACAAGCTACGGAATGTGTGTTGGGTGGCTGACTGAGGTTTGGCCATGGAGGTGTATTCAGTGTGTTTCAACAGAGACACTCTGACTTCAATGGATCTGGACGAAAGCGGCATGTGTGGAAGAACACCTAGGTATTTCCAGCGTGTCTCCTGACCTGGCTGTGCAGCAGAATCATTTTCACAGTTTGCCGAGTTCTGTGCAGTTCTTCCCCATAAGTCACCAACACAGGGGACTTTGTAGTTCAGAAGCTCGTAAGTAGGTCCTGGCAACTGTGCACCAGTGTGAGACCAAGGCTTTAGGAACTTCTAATATGGGGACTCACGGAGTTCAGGGGAGGTATTCCCACTTTCCTCCAAAGTCAGAAAGAGAGCGAACCTTCGTTTAGTTTCTTTCCGTTAACTTGTTCAACCCGACCCTCACAGACATGTGAAGAAACATTTTCCCACTTGACATTTAACCAGTGAGGAGTGAAAGCCAGTCTGAGGGCTTGTGAGCTTACCAGCACAGGGCAGTCTAAGGACAAGACTGAGGATGGAATTCCGGAGTCTATCCTTGCAAGGAGGCACCATGAAATCCCACCCCGCTGGGCTGTGTGGCTTCTGGGTAAGTAGTCTCCTAAGCTGGCACAGAGTTTCATATGTCTTTGTCACAAGGCTTTCTCTACTGTGTCACCAATGCCTCCTAATGTCCTTATGTTCCCTCAGAGCAGGGTACAGGAATCAGTTCCTGGCACATTCTGCTCCACAATGGTGTCTGGACCAAGACTCCCTGGACAAATGTGAGACACAAGGTGAGGAATGGAGGGCTAAGCTGGCCACTTCCCCTATAGAAACTTCAGTGGAGAAGCCACTTTCCCAGTATGAACTCAGGTTATGTGACCTTGGTAATATAAGACACCAATGACATCACCATGCCTCACCAATATGCCAAAACTGCAAATCTCCAGAAATATGAGCCAACTTCACATTGAAGTGGTATAGGAGGGGGAAAATCCCAATAAGGAGAATAACTATGAAAAGATATTAGGAAAGGACCTAGTGGAAGAATCAAGGACCAGCAAAGAGCCTAGGACAGGAACTAACAGCATGAAGATGCTGACACCTGGATCTGGGCAGCACCTCCTCCCTCGCTCACATGATCTTAAGTGGGCGAGCTTCTCACTGGGGATTTGTGGCTTCAAAGCAGGTACCATCATTTTATTTTTTTAACCGAAAAAGTCTCTAATGAAAGTTGTGCACGAGACACCTCTACTCCTGCGTCTTCTCAATCGTTACCTCCTTGGTTTGCCCTTCTCCTTTACTACTTGTCCACACTTGGCTCCCCTTTCCAGATCATTCTGCGGTCTTTGTCCAGCTGTAGCCTGGAGATACCCACCTTGCTGGGGTGGATGCCCACATGGACAGATGTACCATTAGCCTTTTCTCCTTGCACTCGTCAGTGTAGATGACGTATCTCTTCCTGTACACTTGGACCACTGTGCCAATCTGCTGGCCTTTGCAGTGTCCTCAGACAACCTGAACCTCATCATTCTTCTGAATGGACATAGATCAAACGTTGTACTTCTGTCTCAGCTCTTTGGAAAGAGGGGAAGACGGGATCTTCTTCTGAATATGAGAAGGTACACTGAAATGCCATTTGTGGTCTTTGCTTTGGTCGGAAGTCACAAAGGGACTTTATTTTGGTGGCTACCCCAGCATTGTTTTTTCAGAAATAAGCTCACACATAAGCCCATCAATTCCTTTATGCTATTAAATTTTCCTTTATGATATTTCAGGCAGTCACTCAACCTCTGTTTACATGTTTTCAGGGATGGAAAACTTATGTTCTCTCTATATGATCCATTTCTGAACAGCCCCTCACTGAACTAAGATATAATCTATATAGGTTTATTCTCCAGAAACAATAACTCAGGCCCAGCTCCCTCCCCCCTATAGGATCTTCTGGGAAGACATCTTCTTGCCTGAGTCCTCAGCTGTTCAACATGGGCCCTGAGCACTGCATCCCTTACAATGCATTTCTCATCTATAGAATGGTAACAACAACCATATCTACCCCGTGGAGCTGTGCTGGGGAAAGAAAAATAAGTTGCAATTAAACAATACCATATGTATCAGCCTGTTATCATCCTACAACAACTTCAAGATGTTGGCTATAATCACTCTTACTTTTTCCCTGGTCTACTCACTATTCATTTGTGGTTCCATCTTGGAGTTGTACCATATTTTAGCAGTACTGATCACAAGGATAAAATAAAATGTGCATTTCTTTGTTTGCTTTCCCGTGTGCTCATCTTCAAACTGATAGTCCCTGTCATGAATCTGGGCCACAGTGTTTTGGAACCTAAACATGGGCACTCCAGTGCTCTAGTGTGTCCAAGCTGGCACGCCAGTCAGCTGTGCCCACACTGTAACCTGCAGTGAACCAAGGTCTTCGGAACTCCATGACCAAACCTGGAAACCAAAGACTTGAGATCCCCTGCCTCTCTGACATGATCAGATTTCAGTTCCACATTTTATAGAGAATGAAACTGATTCAAATATATTTTCTGGCTCCCCAAAGCTGGCACTTGACATTCATAAACATCATCATCGCATTCTCTCTGCCCCCCAGGACTGTTCACACACAGTAGGCCTTCTGTAGACAGCTTCATTAAGCAACTCCATGGTCTCCCTTGGCAACCTCATGGGACACACCCTCATGGTTTGGGGAAGTGTTGTGTTGTAATTCAGTCTGCAGCTCTACAGCCAGCCACCTTCACTGTGGTTTGACTTTCTTCTCTATGTATAGGCTATTATAGAAACCAGCCCTCTGGACAGTAGGAGGGTGCACTTTTAAATCAACCTAAAAAGCTATACACAAAAGTCAGACACCCCAACTTACATGTAGATCAGATCAGTAAGGAGAGGCCTAGTGAGACCTAAATATCTTTGAGCAGAGAAAGAAGATCTTAAGTTTATCCTCCCAGTGATTCACACCCTGGTTCCATTCTCCACTGACTCATCCTGCAGGGACAGCTAACTCCCTGACAGGCAGAAGGGTTCTCTTGGCATGCTATGACCAGGCCCTGCTTGGTTCTTAGTGGATGTTGGTTCTGAGGGGGAACAAAAAATGACTTCCATCCTGGTGTCTTTCTTACCCAGCCCAGGGGGCAATGTATGTTGCTCCAGGTCCTGTGATATCTGCAAACACCATGAAGGAGGTAGGACTCAAGGCCATCTCTCCTTCATTCACCAACCTCATGATGCATGGATACTAAGGGGGCACAAGAAACTGAAAGACACAGCCCTATTCTAGTGGGTACCAGCAATGCCTGTTTAGGGAGCAGCAAGTGCATCTACCCAACCAAGGTAACAACAGCGAACAAAGCCTGGGGCACTAAAGAGTAAATTAAGAAGTACCTTAATATTGGTAATCACTGGCAAAAAAAAAGTCCAGGTACTACACTTTCCTTGTCGGGGATGGGGAGGAACAGTGTAGGTGGATTAATCAAGGTTCTGCCTCCTAAACTCCTGTATGGACCTGAGGTGGCTTCATTGCAGAGCCACACACCAGATGAACAGATGTCTCCCTATAACCTATCGCCAAAAAGTCCAATAAATGTCTCCACCGCTAAAAAAAAAAAAAAAAGAAGTTCCTATCTTTCTTCTGTCAGACAAAGACGAACTAGAAGGTTCAGTCTAAGCAGGATAGAGCAGGGAACGGGGGAGGTGAGCCCTTGGATAGACGAGCAGCAGTAGATACAATGAAGGTTAAACAAGGCAAAGGCAGGAAGCAAAGAGCTCTCTCAGAGGGAAGGCCGGCGTCTAATGCATGTGGAATACGATCTTTCTCAGTGACCACTCATGCCCACTGCGGTCACTGCTCAGAGACCCCGACTGCTCCCTGACTCTGCCTATCCTCACTTTCTCACTTACAGTCACATCTGGTCCTTCCTCTGCGCGCCCATGTCGCTGAACCTCTTCCAATTTATGCATTCAGGTCTCGAGTCAGAGTATTACAGAGTCAGTCCAATAATTCCAATCAAATCCTTTAATTCAGGAACTCCTAACCAAGCACTCCATAAGACAATTAGCTAGATAACCTCGGTGATGTTTAAACCTCGGTCTGCATGTTGCGGGACATGTGGTGCACACCTGTAGCCACCAGAAAACTAAGCTAAAGAGTGTGAGGTCAGCCTGGGCAGCAAAAGTGGAAGCAAGGTCTTTGCTGAACGTGTGTCATGCCCACGCCACTGTAAGGTCATACACCTCCTGTGCTGAGGACTATCTAGGTTAGGCTGCTCTGCCTACAGAAAAGATGCCCAAGTCCCCTGGTTTCTCATTTCCCTCTCAGGCTCTTTAGAGCTCACTGCTAGGACTCCTGCTAAGACCTGGTCCTGGGACCTCATTCAGCACCACCCATGAGTACCCATCTCGCTGAGACCCAGACCATAAAAGAATCTTTAGGATATACCCAGGGATGAGAAAAGGAGAGATTTTCCAGGGGCAGAGATGCTAACACGTTTTGAACCAGCCCCAGGAGGGACTATAGGCTAGATCTCAGTGTCCAGTTTACTAAATCCAGGCTTCTTGATGCTGTAAGTCCGGTGCATACATTCCAAGTCATTCTTAGAGCATCTATGCATCCCGGGGTGGTGTGAAGAACACAAACTACCCTTAGCACTGATCCTGAGCTACATTTACACTATGTGTAAGGATTTGCACTTTCTATATGTCTGCTTAAGAAAAACAGTTGACAGTTCACATCCAAAGAAACCCAGTGAACTCCAGCTCCCCTTCTCCCAACAGCGACGGACTCTTCCAGCAGCTCCCTGCCGTTTCTGCTAAGGTGGCCATAAGAACTACAGTTGTCCCAACCGAAATGCTTGCCGGTTCCCCAGCAGGCAACTTTCCTTTAACAAGGGGCTGAGGATCCAGGTCTAAGGCACAGGATTCATGAATGGGAGAAGCTGCTTCCTTGGTTCTATCTTCCCTTTGTGTCCTCAGAAACTGAAGCTCAAGCAGACACTGTAGTCAGCCCCTTGACCTTCTATCCCCTCTCATGTGTCTCAGTTTCATGGAGGACTCGGGAAGCATCTAGAAGGATGCCAGGAAGGACCAGAAATAGTGACAAGGAAAGACTAGAAGGGGAGATTGCACACTTTCTTTGAAACCAACCCTGCTTGAATTAGATGTAGGTTAGTGTTTCACATGTTAAGATCCCTGTTCTTATTCAATCCAATAGTTCAAGCCCCGTTCCACCCCATCATACAATCCCTTCACCACTTTCTTTCTGCATTTTTCTTCATAGTCTCTGCCACCTCTTAACTCAGTTGTCTATTTCCCATCTGCCCCCACTAGAACGCCAGTTTCAAGAAAGCAAGGATCTGCGTCGTTTTGTTGATAAGCCACTGGGAATTAGAACAATGCCCAGCACACAGTCAGAATTCAGTAAATAACATCCTTCCTCCTTTGCTAGGAAATCAGTTCTTTGTTCTTAAACGGATAAACAATGGGGAGGCATTTGCCCTGCCTTGTCTGTCAAATTGCAGCTCCAGATGATGATAGAGTTCTTCATGGCAACCTCAGCTATTAATGTGTAAGAGTAAAGGAGTCAAAATGCACCAAGAAAATGATGGGCCTGAGTGATGGGACCCTGCAGACACAGACAGTGAGGGAAGGTTACCAGGCACGTCCTTATAGACACAGGACGCTGACATCCGGGAACCCACTCGGTCTAAGAGCGCTAACTAGTAGAGCACCATCCCAACCACAGCACCCTAAACTATCCCTCAGAACAGAAGAGCCAGAACCTAACTTCAGGGTGCTGAAAATATAGAAGACAAAGTAACAAATGAATTGACAAAAGGAAGAAGTAATCAACAAAATCAAAATGTGAACAATTTTAACCAATCTCTTCAACAAACAAATGATATTCCCAGTAGGAGGTGGGGATCATTACAGATCCAGAGAGATCTCCAAGACGCTGACATGCTCATCCTGTTATCCCCGCCCCCCACTCCAGCAGACATCCCTTGGGAATCCAGCAGAGGAGCAAGTTGGCCAGCAAAGCAAGCAGGAGAGCCTCAGATCTTCATTCTTCCTCCTCTGCTCCATACCAAATCCCCCAGTCTCATCGCCAGCTCTGCAGCACACTAACTGTGTGGCCTCTCCTCATTCTCTGTCCCCATTCCCAGGGTACTCAAAAGATCCTGGTGCAACACCCTGCTTTTCTCCCTCCTGGTGGGCCCTCTCCCCTCTCCAGCCCATCACCATTCCTAAGTGTCAGCTACCAATACCTAAAACACATTTTACCCACAAACCCCAATGGCATGATCCCAGAAGAATTCCCAACCAGGCAAGACACAGCCACTGTGCCTACCTAAGAGCAGTGACAGCAACAGAAGGCAAGGAGCAAAATAACACCCAAAAAAGACAAGACCAGATATTGGCACCAAGAATTACAATGCTCCCAAACCCAGATGCCTAGATGCCAGCATAAAATCACAACCATACCCACTAGAGCCCAGCAACCTTACCACAGTAACTCTGAGAAACGCAACATAGCTAAAGCACAAAACAAGAAACTTATCTAGCTTTTATGAATATGATAAAGACTAAAGAAAAAAATTAGTAAACTCCTTAAAGAAATTTACAAAGCAACAATAGAAGTAAATGAATAAAATATTTCAAGACCTAAAAGTGGAAATAGAAATCAATAAAAAGAATGCAAACTGAAAGAAATCTGGAAATAAAAATTTAGGAATTGGCCGGGCGGTGGTGGCGCACGCCTTTAATCCCAGCACTCGGGAGGCAGAGGCAGGCGGATCTCTGTGAGTTCGAGGCCAGCCTGTTCTACAAGAGCTAGTTCCAGGACAGGCACCAAAACTACAGAGAAACCCTGTCTCGAAAAACCAAAAAAAAAAAAAATTTAGGAATTGAACCATGAACCACAATGGCAAATACCACCAATAAAACACAAGAGATGGAAGACAGAATATAGGGCATTGAAGACATGATTGAAAAAATAAGTACATTGGTCAAAGAAAATGTTGTCTAAAAAAATCCTAGCACAAAACATGCAGGGAATCTAGAACACCATGAAAACATCTTCAAATAATAAAAATATAGAAAGGAGAAGAAACCCAAGTCAATTAGTATCAAAACATAAAGAAGTCAAAAAACGGGATACCAAGGAAACAACCCAATTTTAAAGAGATGGTGTACAGATCTAAACAGAGAACTCTTAAAAGATAAACTCAGATGGTTGAAACACTTAAAGAAATGTTCACCATCCTTAGTCAACAGGGAAATGCAACTCAAAACCACTCTGAGATTTCATTTTACACCAGTCAGAACAGCTAAGATCAATAAAACAGATGATAGCTCATGCTGGTGAGGATGTAGAGTAAGGTGAACACTCTTCCATTGCTGATGGGAGTGTAAACTTATACACTCACTATGGAAGCCAGTATGGCAGATCCTCGGGGAGATGGGAATCATCATAAAATCCAGTTATACCACTCGGGTGTATACTAAAGGATGCTTCATCCTACCAGAGACACTTGCTTAACCATGTTCATTGCTGCTCTATGAATAATACCAAGAAACTAGAAACAATCTAGGTATCTCTCAACAGATGAATGGTTAATGAAAATGTACAACATTTACACCATGGAATATTAGTCAGTCATTTAAAAAATGCAGTTTTCAGGTAAATGGATAGAGCTAGAAAAAAATCATCCTGAATAAGGTAACTCTGCAACTTAGACAAATATGGTATGTAATCACTTATATGTGGATATTAGCTGCTATGTTAATGATAAGAAAGCTACAATCTGTAGAACCACAGAGGTTAAGCAGAGTAGGGGGCTAGGGGGACAGATAGATCTCCCTAGGGAAGAGAAATAGAATAGATAGCTACGGGCTGATGAGGATGATGATGGGGTGGATGGAAAGATCAAATAGAGATGGGGAGGGAAGAGGGGAACAAGAAAAGGAATCTAAGGAGAGGCAGATACAATTAAAGGCCATTAAAGGGGTAGCGTGGAAACTTAATATAGTAGACGCTTCCTAAAATATATACATATATGAAGGTACATAAAGGTGATCTAAATGAAATCACCAAATAATAGGGGAGACAGAGCCCCAACTGAACATCTCTTGTCACCAAATAAAGATCCCAAGATTAGAAATGAGTTATATCTAATTGAACTGTTGGTCAAAGGGGTCCCATGGAAATTCCCAAACAAGCCAGGCTGTCGCCAAGACTGTATGTTGCTCTCCTCAAACTGATGGCAATTCTCCTTATTGCTGAAGGTAATGCATAGACAACTCACTGAACATAGGGAAGTGAACTAGTGCCTGGCTACAGCCTTCACCACCATGCTGTGTCTTTAGTACAGAGGGTACTAAACATAAACACTAACCCAACACAGCTACAAACCCCTTGACCTACAGTGGTGTCCTGCCTGCAATATACGCTAATCAATAGTGATACAAAGGTTATGGGAGTAACCAACCAATATCTGATTTAACTTAAGGCCCACTCCACGAGATGGAGTCCCTACCCAATGCTGCTTGGATGACCAAGAACCTGAGACTAGATAGCCCAAAACTTAGAGTACAATTAAATACTACTATTCTACTAAAAGAACAGCCATAAGATGACTTCTAATGACATTCTACTATCCTCATAGATCAGTGCCTTGCTCAGCCATCATCAGAGAAGCTTCCTCCTCCAGTAGGAAACAAATACAGATAACCAGTCAGGGAATATGCAAAGAGTGGGAGACCTTGGAACACAGAGCCCTAAATGGAATGTCTCCATCATCCCTCCCTTCAGGGTGCAGGGAACCTGCGGAATTAGGAGGCAGAAGGAATAGAGGACGCCAAGGAAACAAGATCGTCTAAAGCAACAGGATCTACGCACATATGAGCTCACAGAGGTTGAGGCAGCATGCACGGGCCTGGACAGATCTGCATCTGATGGAGTCCTAGAGCTGAAGGGAGAAGTGCACACATGCCTCCACTCCTAGCCCAGAAGCTATCTCCAGCTGATAACCACTTACAAATGAGAATTTAGTTTTCTCCAGGAGGGTCCCACTGGAAAAACAAGCTACCCTTAAGGGTAGGCTTCATGCCTAACAGAAGATGGCCAACAGAAAATGTACTCAACAAATCTTTGGAGGTTTCTTGTCCTACAGTGTTGTATAGGGCTTTTTAAAAATCTTTTTAATTTTTTTTTAATCTTACAGGTTCTTTGGATATATATCGTGGCAGCCAGTGCTGTATTTTTACGGGATTTCTGAGTATGAAAACAAGTAGGCTTGTGCCTTTTCTTGGGCTTTTTGTCTTCTGTTTGTTTTGTCCTATTAGTGATAACTTTGTTTGTTTTCTTAGCATATTATATTTTGTCATTATTCCTTAAAATCCTATCTCTTATCTAATGAGACAGAAAGGGGTGGAACCAGATGGGAGGGGAGGTAGGGAGGAACTATGAATTGTAGAGAGGGAGAAAACATAATTAAGATATATTATATGAGAAAAAAATGTATTTTCAGTAAAAGAAACAAATAAATGTGCCTGAGTATCAAATGATATTAAGGATCTTGGCTGTTATTGTTGTCTAGAGTAATACAGACATTTTAAAAATAGTTTTTGTCTGCATACTAAAGTACCTACAGGTGAAATTACATAATGGCTGAATTCGGCTTTCAAATACGCAGGGGAAAAATGATCTGGAGGAAAATATTTAAAACCAATTGACAAGAGTTGATAACCACAGAAACTAGAGCTGGAGGTGGAGACAAGGAGACGCTACCTGTGAATCTCCACACTTTAACTATATCGGGAACCTTCCAATACAGAACCAGTTTTAAATGAATTCCTATTTTATAGAGAAACAAAATGAAGCAAAAGTAATATTCAAAGTACACAGAAGAGTTTTCGGTCTCCATCGTTTCTGGGTGAGGTCTAATTCTAGAAGTGAAGGAGTCAATCACTTGGGCAGAGATGCCCTCCTTAGTTAGAGAAAGTCCATCTGGTCCATGTCCACACCACCCTAAGCACACACCATCTAATCTGATCTTGGAGACAAAGCAGGGTCAGGCCTGGTTAATAATTAGATGAGAAAGAAAGCCCCTATACTTCTCATCCCAAAGAAAGGCCGCCTGCTCTGGTGTGTCTAAGAGTTTCTTAGCTTCCCCAAGGTACCAGGAAGTCTGGCCCTTTGTCATTCTGGGTGCCTGTTCCCCTTTCCCCATGTAAGGACACATACTGCTCTCATTTGCTTCCTTCCCCTTGGGCAATTCCTCTGCCACTATGGGGAGGTATTCCACATCTAGATAAATTGTGCAGTAAATCTGTGAACTTACATGGAAGGTATTAAACCCATCCTTTGATGTCTGGTGTTGAGTTTAGGGAAGTGCCGTGCCGGGGTAACTTTCATCAAATTCCAGGTCCTTAAAAGGCAGTTATTATTAATATCCCTGATTCCCAGATGAAGAAGCAATGTGCAAGCTGGCCAGTCATTGAGAGGATCACGCTGACAGCCAGTGTGTACACAGTGTTCATGCCAAGCACTCATCTGCAGCAAAACCACAGCCATTCATCTCAGTTTCACCCCAACTGCAAGACACAACTGTTTCCCCACACACACACTTTATGGGGAAACTGAGGCACAAACCTAGTCAGGTGGGGGTGGCAGGTCCTGAGACAAGGAGGATGCGTTTGAAGAGAAAAGAAGCAAGTCCCACTCTTGGGAGAAGAGGCCTGGTATATAATGGTCATTTCACAGTGTCTGCTTGCCAACGGTGTGCTATGCATCTCAAGGATAACAACCAGGGTGACCAAAGGGTCTGGCTTACCTGAGCTGGGGGGGAGGGGTAGCTGTTGGCCCCATGTTGCTATTAATACTATCGCAAGTGGGAAAGGTGATCAACTGTATGATGACCTTAATCACAAGCTCTGATGGGGGCAGACCAGCACTTCACAGCCCACTCACTAACACCAGGTGACTAAAAAGGTCCTTGTTATGCAGATTTCTAGGAAGAGAGGGCTAAGTTCATAGGAACTGTGTGACAGTCTGTGCCTGGCAGCTCTTTCCGACATCCCCCTTAAGACCCAACACAAACTCTTACCAGCCTGTGCAAGGCAGAAAGCTGACCCAACTGTCTGTTCAGTGATCAAGGGGACCAGGGGATGAATGGAGAGGCTTGTACTTTGTTACTGATCCTAAACAACTGTCCTGTACGAAACACCCCACCTTCACCAGAGCAAAGCTTCACTGGGGCGACAGTCACCAAACCTTTAACCTAGACACCCCGCCACGCCCCCTCACTTGGATAACATCACCTTCCCTTAGGCACTCAGCACCCTACCCTTCACCCCACTCTTTGGGTGGGCAGATTATCACCAGACCTTTCACCTGTGTGTCTGTCATCCCACCCTCCACTTGGGCAAGGTCACCCCTCTCCTAACAGCCCTCGTGATGCATCCATGCCTCTCTTGGATTAGTGCCAGCGTCTTAACCAGAGCCTTCCCGCCACTGAGGCATCACTCCATGAGGAATCCTCTCCCTGCCCACTCTGCCCTCGTCTCCCCTGCCCAGGCTGTGAGACCCGAGAGAGCCTCCCTTTCTTCACCTTTCTCTTTCCACTGTGTCCTCCCTCCAGACAAGGTCCACGCGTGCAAATCTCTTCAGATTTCTCCACTCTTGTCAGGTTGTGCAAGACAATCATCTTTATTTGTGTTCCATCCCATCTCTGTGGCACTGATAAGCATGTTCCCCTAATCCTGCCGCTATTCTAATTTATTGTTATAAAGGAAGGGCTATCTTTACATGGTTGGAGTTTTTCAATGAAATAAAATAAAAGGAAGGATTTGAGTCTCTTTGAGTCTTAAGCCATGTCTCTGACTTCTCTGTGGGTATTCCTTTACCCATTAGGTTAAGCTGGTGGAATAGTTGGACATTCATTCTTAATACTTGCATTCTGAGCTATTACAAAGAAAAACAGACATAAAAATGTGAGGTTTACTGTCATCAATACTAATATTAATTTTTATAGTTAAGATAATTTGGTCTTAACTCATTACAACCATATGGCACTCATTGGACAAGCACATTTCTACTTAATTAGAGGACCAAGAGCTCCCGGTGACAAGAACTTGGAACTACTCTTCAGAGCTAACATTCCATGAGACAGGACCTCTGGCTCACAGCTAGGAGGGCTGAAATCACTGCAACCTTAAGTCTTGGTGGAGACGAGCATCCCCTTTGGCTATTCCACTAGCTCCAGTGTGGAGGCAGACACTGCTTACTCCTCGGTGCTGAAGTCCCCACATCTGCTTCAGATCCTCAGCTCTGTTACATACAGTGATTCAGATGGTATCAGTTAGGGTGGCGCTAAACACTTACAAATGAACCCAACATGTATGTGGCTCAACAGACCAGAGTTTGCAATCAAAAGCATTAAGGCCACCTGTCTGTTGGTCTTGCTTGCCTGAGGACCATTGTCTTTGTGATTCCTCCTGCCCTGTGACCTTCTAGTAGACCTGTGAAGTCCCTCAGGGAGGCTTCTCTCCTACATGGCCTAAGGAAGTCAGGTACCTAGATAAGCCCCACTCACACCACTGTCTTCCTATGAGTCTTAGGGGCATTTGCAGCTGTCCTATCTCGTTGGGATGCTTTCTTCACCTCTCTTTTTTGTCGTATGAAATGTCCACCTTCTCTATATAGTCCCCTCTGCATTTCTAGCACTTGCATCCCAATGAGCATTCAAAAGATACCCGCAGGGGAAAGGGAACAAAAGGAGGAGTGGGGGAGAGAAGGTCAAGGAATTTAAATGATATTCCTATGGTCACCTACTTAGAACGTGACAGAAGAGGGCCCCGTCCGAGATTTTTCAGTAGAGGATTCTGCACACTTTTGCCTAGCCAAGGTCACTCACCCAGGTCAGACATGCTAGAGAGCAGACGCCTAAGGCTTGCTCCAGCAGCGGCAGGGGTGTGTTGTCAGCATTGCCCACCCCATCAGCCATGTGGCTGGAGGCAACTCATGAGAAGAGAGGTCCCAGACTTGGGCTCTCTGGCCCGGGGTTCACATTTCTAAAGTACGTTCTGTTCCAACAGAGTTACCTCTGATTTTAGTCAGACGGGCAGATTTGTGACCCTATCAGGTCACTCTACCCCCAGCCAGCCTTTGGAGAATAGGCTAATTTTCCAGACCCAGGCCAACTCGATGCCAGGGAAAAGCTTTGTGATATGAACTTGTCCCCAGGGCCAAGGGCATCTCTCCCTGCCAGATAGGACTGTGCAGGACACAGAGAGCACCCAGCCTTTGTCCCTGTCCCTGAGCTGGGGCTGGTGTCACTCTGGCTAGAAGGAGTCCTGCAAACACTCCCCGGAAGCCCCTGCAGTCCTGGCCAGCAGCGCCTGCTTTCTTTATGCCAGACTACCCACCACATCCAGGTCACCTTCATTTCCCTCTCCACTTGGATACAGGAAGGGAGAAAGTCAAAAGCAGGCAGAGTGGAACTCAAGTCTGCCTCCATTAGCCGCAGCTAGCAGGCTCCCTGGGGATGAGGAGGCAGGAGTCTTCCATCTCAACCCCCTAGCTCTCCGACCAGAACACGATGTCTTTAAATGGTGACTCATGTTCGCAGTGAAAACTGACTAATTATTTTGATCTTCTTGAAGTCACTTGCCTCATTAGTGGATACTCTCCATCCTGGGCCAAGACCCAGCACTGAAGCAAGCTTGGCTTACTTAAGGTACATGAGGCGGGGCAGCCAGGCCTGTCCTCTCTTTATGTCCGGCTTCAGTTCCGAGCACCTTATCTTAAAGGGATTGTTTCTCCTTTGGCGCTTGTCCCCATAAGAAGACAATACCCTTTTCCCCAGAGCCCTTTTTTCTGAAGCCACATTAAGCAGGATGAGACTGAGAGAAAATTCCAAGTCTAAAGATGCAGAGACTCCCGAAATGATTTGGCCTTGTACGGACGAAAGTCATGGCAGTGTCGCATACCTGACTGTCAACCACAGCTGGGCCGGGCTCTCATTTCCTGAGCATTTACTGCACCCGAGCATAATGTTAAGTGCTTGAGACAAAGGATGCAGGAAGCAGGCCCCAAATCTACAAAAGCCTGGATGACAGCCTTCCTACACTCTCCCTCCTCTATTCCTCTGATCTCTCTCCCTGGTCCCAGGGACTCACACACATGGAGCGACGCGAGCAGGTGACGGTATTCCCTCACTCCCCTTCTTCCAATATAACAGGCAGTTGTCAATAGGTAAAGCCAGGAAACAGCTCCTGGATCCACATAAACCGCTGCACTGGGAGAGATTTCAGATAAAGGCAAGGAACCACGAGTCCTACCCAGAAAAGACCTCAGAGCGCAATTGGAGAGAGGGTGGTCTGAGCAGAGGCCCCGCTTCTTCCAGATCCAAGAGGTTAGCAATCGTGTGGTGCGATCTGACTTGAACATCCTATGCCACAGGTACATTCTCCCTCTTCTTGGTATTGTCACAAGACCAATGTGGAAAGTTAAACCGTGTCTGTAAGCTTGGCACACACAGCATACAGCCAGCACTTCCACCCGGACTTCCCAACGTGACATTTGTGGAAATAAAAACACAGGCGGTAACTCACAGGTCACCATCCTGGGCCTTGCACCTCAAGGAGGAAAGCCTTGGCTAGCACGTGCGCTAACTGCAGCTTGGAGGAACTGTGCTGCTGCCTCCCCAGCTCCAGAGACGTCTTGAGCTGCTCCTTTCCCAGGCGGCACCCTACTTCCTTGAGCACCCCAAACCTCAAGTTCCACGAAGGTGGGGCAGGTCAGAGTGTTAAAGACAGATGCTAGGCCCAAGGCATCCTTCCCCAAGAAACAATGGGCATAGATTGTCAGAGTGGTACCCTACTCTGATGCAGCCAGGCCGAAGGGCTCTACTCTCCAGGTAGCCTACACACCACCAGGGGTCTGGGGTGGGAGACCTCCTGACTGGGCAAATCTACTTTTCTATTAATTCAGAGCCAAGAATTTCCTATTGATTTAGAACCAACAAACTGATATACCTTCCTACTGCCACGTGTACAGTCTGGAGTTCTCAGGGTCCAGATGGAAATGCATCCCCACCTTCTCCAATTCCAACACCCTGGTATAAGGACTACTGTGCTATTGTGCAATCCAAGTTCTGACAGGCCCATATCCTCTAATAGGACTGAGGGGGGAAGATCACAGTGGTCTTGACCCAATCAGACACCAATAGTGATACCAGCAGTATGAAGCAAACGGCTGTTAACCTCCTATAGGGAATTAGCATGTGTTGTCTCTTGCCTACTTCCAGAATTTGTTCAGAAACCATTACAAGACCAACAAGCATTTTGTTGTTATTCTTGCTAATGCCATCAGCTAAAGATTAGGCTGAAAGATCTGCGTATGGGACTCTGCAAAAGACAGCCTTGCAAGAACTCTGAGCTCCAGGAAAGCCAAGCGATTCAAGTCATAACAGACGTTAATCATCGGCTTACAGAGGAGAAGCATGTACTCTGCTTTATATATGAATTCCCAACCATCTTGCGTCTCTCCTAACTCATCCTGCAGACAGCTACCAAGCAAAGACTCCAAGACACATGATTATCTTACTGTCATGATTAGCATTCCTCATCACAGCACTTGAGGTGAAGTTCAGCTTGCTATAACACACAGGGCTCTGGATGACCTGACCTCTACCCTTCCCTAAGCTGTGTGTCCTTCAGTCCCCCTGCAATACACACATGTACCCCTTCAACCTCAAAATCACTTGCAGTTTCTGAACTATTCCTATGGGAGCTTTGTTTCCAATGCAATAAAGTAGTTTATTTGATGTAATAATCATCATCATCACACACACACACACACACACACACACTACAAATACCTGTTCATTTGCAATAAAGAAAACCTGGAAGAAGGAAGTAAGGCTTCTAAATTTCAAAAGCTTTTTTTCCCCCTCAAGAACAGGTAGCAATCATCACTATATGAAAAGGCTGAAACTATACAGAAACCTGCAAAATCAACAAATAAAATTGGGGCAGCTGAAAAATAAGAGGTATAAGAGTGAGCAGAGAGGAAGGGAGCTCAGACTACGTTTAATCAGCTTCCGCATTTCTGGCTGACTCCTGCGCTACATACAAATGTATGAGGCACGCTCCAAGCACCACAGCTAAGATTAGCAGAATTCAGGGCTGGAAAGATGGCTTTCAGGATGGGAAGATTTGCCACTAAGCCTGACAACCCGAATTTGGTCCTCAGAAGCCAGACGGTAGAAGGAGAGAAGGCCAACTCTCAGAGGCAGCCCTCTGACCTGCACTCCCATGAACTGTCATTGTGTGAACACGCATGCATACACACGCACACACACACACACATACACACTTTTTAAAAAGTTTGCAACTTCTGCCAACTGTACATAGATTTGGGGTTTCAGGTAAGTGAAATAAGATGCCTGCTAAAATAAAATAATGAACACACTTCAGAGGAATGAAACAGAACTCATAAACTCTACTGTATGTCACTGACAATATCCACAATATAATCCAAGATCATTAGGCATGTATAAATATGGCATACACTTAAGAGCCCGGATAAGAGAGAGCAAGCCTGAGAGACTCGGGTGTATATTAGCAGAGAGACTTTGTCACCCACGCCTTTGTGCACGAAGCAGCTGCTACTGGGGCCCCCTTGTCCTCCCACTGGCTACTTCTCTCCTATCTCATCTCAGCATGGGCTCCCAGGAAACCTTCCCATTCCCCATCCCTGTTCTCATCACTGGGGAACTTCCTGTCTAACGCCTGGTTAGCTTCTGCCTCCTGGTCAGTTTTCTTAAGGGCAGGGGGCAGATCGCTTTTCTTCACAGTGTTAATATGCAAAAAAGGGCTAACAGGAAATGCTGGCTGAAGGGAAGAAGCATCACTAGCATGGAGCTAGTAATGACATCCAGAGTTTGGCCATCACTGCATTGGCTGGTGACTTTGTGCTGCTCTCACAGTTGAAAACACACGGGCTACACTGTGACACAGAAGGTGCAGACACTTCAGACGGAGACCAGCTCACAACCTGCCTATTCTCAAAATCAGAACTCTATGATCTCTTCTACACACCCTGTTCCCAAGATGAATGGAACTTCTCGTCAGCTCCGAATGCCTACTGGACCCTACCCACAGACAAGTAAATGCTAGATAATCTTTACTGGTTACCGCCTTAGGCACAATGCTCTTAGTATTTAACAAGACTAAGTCATTTAATTTTCCTAACAACCTTGAGGAAGTGTTATTATTACTGTCACTTTAGATATGAAAAACTAAGACTAGGTCTAGAATGTAGCTCAGTAGTATAGTTGCTGAGCACAGTCCCTGGGTTTAGTCTCTAGTAATGGCCCCCATCACATGTGGAGGCTGTTAGTAGGGTTATTCTCCAGATTGGTGGTGGGTATACTCCTTTGCCTATTATACCAGGATGAGGAGCAAGAAGAAGAGGAGGAGAAAGAGAAGAAGAGGAGAAGGAGAAAAATAAAAAGGGCCCAAGACCAGCCTTTTCCTTTCCTTTTTAGCCCACCATAGGCATGTTGCTTCTAATCCAAAGAGGCCATTTCGATGGGAACAATATGTTACCAGAAACTACATGCAGAATTGGTCAGCCAACTAAAGATAAGCTGAGCACAGGCTGCCTGCTCATTCTGTTTCTCTCACCTACAGAGAGTACAAGTGAGCATCCCAAAGACTGACCACATCGAAGTGCAGACAACCCGTGGGATAAGAAAGCCGACAGACTCCAGAAAGGCTGGTAAATGTGCCACCGCAGCTCATCACTCGCCAGTGCAAAATGTGTGCTGGCCTTCCAGTCAGTGTGCCTACGTGATACATTTCCCTGAAGCAAGGTCTCAGAAACAACCAGAGAGGCTGGAGATTTGGCTCAGTGGTTAAGAGCACGGGCTGCTCTTCCAGAGCACAAAAGTTAAAATCCCAGCAACCACATGGTTGCTGTAACTCCATTCTCAGAGGACCTGACACCCTCTTCTGACCTCCTCGGGTACCAGGAATGCATGTATGTGATACACTGGCATATATGCAGGCAAAACATTCACACATATCAAATAATAAAGTAATAATAATTTTTTAAAAATCCTTGGAGCACTGATGGGATTGGTGGGTAAAAGACACTTCCTTTAAGTTTCATCTTGTCCTGCTTGCCTGCTTGCTGGCTGGCTTGGTTGGTTGGTTAGAGACATGGTCTAATGAGGCATAGGCAGGTCTTTAACTCTCTCTTCTTCCCTCCCTTTCTCCTCCCTCCCTTCCTCCCCCCCCCCAGTCAAGGATAACCTTGAACCCTAGCCCCCAGCTTGTACCCCGAGTACTGACATTACAGTTATACGCCATCATTCTAGGTTTATGCAGTGCTGGAGGTGGAACCTGGAACCTCACGCATCCTAGTCAAGTACTCTACAAACTGAGAGGCGTTCCCAGGCCCCTGGTCCTGCTCTATCAAAAGCTGTTTCTTCACTGTCTATGTACCCTCTGATTAGAGGCCAATTCCATTCGGTTATCTTGCTCTCTGAACTCTTATTCTGCTCCTCATTTCCTTGTGCCATTCTTTCTGACTCTAAGAGTCAATGGTAAACTTAAACATCACTTGTCAAGATAAAAAATGGGAGACCTAGAAGGCCTCCTATGTGTGATTTACCCATCACCAGCAAAAAAGAACACAACTTTTGTCAGGCCGCCCTCTCTGTGTAATGAGGACACTGTGCACTAGGATGCTTTTAAGCATTTGAACTCCAGATGCAAACACATAAACACATACACACACACACACACACACACATACATACATACATACATACACACACACCACTCTAGAGTCTATCTAGAAATTATCCAAAAGATAACACTCACCAAACATTTTTTTCACTTAAATAGATAAAAGACCTTTAAAAGTGCCGGGTCTTTGCTAAAGCCGGTGATGCTCATCCTGTTCTCAAAGTATCACGTTCAGTGACGTACGTCCCCAGCATCTCGGAGCAAGGCAGTTGCTTGAATTCTGTCTCCTTCCTATTAATTCCTCCTCTCACCAAGCTATCCTCCTGTGTTAACACTTGATGGTCTCTGGTGCTTCAGAGCAGAGCTTCCAGAGAAAGCAAAGCAAGGATAAGGCCATCTGAGAGCAAACTGGAGAACTCTCCTCAGCAGACACCTGAAGAATGTGGGCCTTGTTAAAGCAGCTTCCTCTCCTAGAATCCTTGCCATTTTTCACTGTTTGATTAGAGGTTAAGGCTGGAGTGTGGTTTATTTGTGCTGGCAGGGAACACCCATGACTGTTTGAATCACTCACTAGTAATCCAAGGCTCCGGAGAGTCAATCCATGTTTATCTCTCCCAATGCCATAAATCATAGCACTCTATTAAAATGTTATCATGTGCGTAATTAGCAGTGCTCGTGTTCTTATTAGAACTGAAATGATTTCCTCAAATCATTAATTGCTTGTTGAAGTGATAAAGGCATTGCCTTACAATACAGTGTACAAGTCAGAAAATGCTCGAGGGAGGATTGATTGGAAGACACGCCTCTCTGTGCTTCCTGCCCCTTCCCAGGTGTGATCATTATGACTGCCACCACTACTTGTGAGCCTTACACTTGTAGTGTGTGCACCACACATGTGCTACCACACTTAGCCCTCATCTTAAGAGGTGGGTGTTAACTCCCTATCTCTAGTGAGAAGGATGGCAATAGAAAGATAACTTGGTCAGGATGATACAATTATGGAGTCGGGCTTAAGATGTAACCCGGGCTTTGTCTGACTCCCGAATCTCTAAATTTAAACACTGCTTGATTATCGCTCAGCCTCTTCTGTGACTTCCCTCTGATAACACAGAGAGTTGAGGTTTTGCTGTTTATCTGTTTTACATATAAAGTCGAGATCACGGTTGCAATGACAAGACAAAGACAGCTGAGTGGAGTGCCACGTGGGGCAGCCTGCAGAGAAGCAGGGACAGTGAAGACTCCCGATTAATCTGCAATTAGTTCTAGCATGAAATCTGGAGTGGTCCCCAGAGATCATTCCTGTTTGCTTCTTTCTTCTTCTTAAGACAGGGTATCATTATGTAGCCCCTGTTGTACAGTAACTCACTATGGAGACCAGACCAGCCTCAAACTCAGAGATCCACCTGCTCCTGACACCCAAGCTAAGATCAAAGGCATTCAGCACCGCACCAGAACTTTCATTCTACAAACAAGGGCTATCGAGCCAATCAAAGGGACGAGGCTGGCCTTAGGTAACAAAACCAGACCTCTAGGTTTCCAGCCATTGTTCACCCGTTTAAAAAAGTGTCCAAAGAAAGTAGCCAGGATTACTATTGTTACGGCAGTCACAAAATCCATCTACCAAAGGACTACTGTATGAAGAAGCAGAAGACCCACAGAACCTCTATGGAGGAAGCAGGATCTTTCAAGCAAGAAGGACCAAGAAAAAGTAAAAGTGATGGCCCAGGGACAGGATGAAATCCAAGCAGCTTGGTGGAACTCAGTATGGCAGCGGACAATTTGCTTTTCCAATTACTCAGGCAAACCACAGAGAAAAAGGTGCTGTTCTTGATATCTGCCACATTTGGTAGACGTCACTTCACTTTGCTCCACCCTTGGACTAAGGTGGCGCCAGTTGTGTTTGAGAGCACTCACAAATAGCCCTTGCTTGCACCAGGGCCGTGACCCTGACAAGCCATCATCGACACTAGCGTAGTCCGAGGCCAACCGAAATACACAGCCACCAGAGTCCTTGCAAACTAATCTAACTCCAAACAATGGGGAGGAAAGGGAAAGCAAGCCCCAGCTGCAGTAAACATGTTCAGCAAACTCTCCTTGCATCTGGACCAGGTCTGAAACCATTTCTGGACCCCATCTTCCCTATGAACTGTCGCCACAAACTAAAAGCCATTTTCTTTACTGCCGGAAGAACAGAAAGGGGCTACCTCTGATGTGATGTCTCCCATCAATGAGTGGTGAGGAAGGTAACACAATTACTTCCAGGCTGTCAACAACGGTGCCAAGGCAGCATGACAATAAAAGAATCCAGGATGTGGAGTCCAGACCATCGCAGCCATCTGATTCTTGTATCCCCACAACACCACTGATCCCTTTCTCTTAAAAGAGAGCCTCCACCGAGCTATCACACAGGCCTGCCATTTGGCTTAAAAGGAAGCTGGCCGTCAGTTTTAAAAATTATATAAATTGGAGCCACCCTGTTTTAAAATTGGGGAGACATATCCATAAGTCTTCCATGGCAGAGGTTAATGGCTGGCGGCAATTGTTCTGCTCCATGAAGACCTTCAGGAAGACCATGGCTTTGTGTTGGCTTCCTATGAAGGAGGCCATAAGAGCACAAGGACAATTATCTTTCATCTCAGCAAAGGCCCTGTTCACTGCACACTCATCAATGCTGAGGATAAACACACATGACTAAGAACAGCTGCCCTCTGGGAAGCCCCCCTCCAGGGCAGGAGCATGATAGGAGCCCTCTGTGTTCTATCTCTGACTTCCCTGCAAGGCAGGCAAGTCCTCTTCAGACTTCTGTCACCCACTCGTGGAGGACAGGTACAGCTCTACACCCTGTCTCCAGGGCTTCAGACAGACAGAGCAGCTCTTGCTTTATTTACTCCCACGAGTGTTCGCTGCGCAGGTTAGGAAAGGTGCCTCAGACCTTTACTGCTTTGTTGGGTTTTCTTTTGTAGACAGTAAGAAACAATGGGCCATGTCCCTCTATAATGGCTTGCTTCTGTTTCTTTATGGAAAGCAAACTGGTCAGTTTTTCCCTACAGATAAAAATCAGCATCTTCATCCAGGATGGACCAAAGGGTGAACCACCTCTGCCCATGCTTTCTGGGACTCGGTGGAGAGAGCAGAGAGGCCTAACATAGAAAGTGGTGGGTATATCCCTGTATGAACAGGACAAACTGGTGTGGTGGCACATACCGTTAATCCCAGCACTCAGAAGGCAGAGGCAGGCAGATCTATGAGTTTGAAGCCAGCAAGTTCGGGGCTAACTAGGGCTACATTATAAAACCTTTCTCAAAACACAAAGAACAAAAGACACAACCACCTCTTTCCTGCTTCAGTATTTGCTTAATATTGTTCTTTGGAAGTAAGTTCTGTTCCCAAGAACCCTGGAAGGGGGGACGGGGATATTCACAACCAAAATTAAACCCCTCCACCCTAACACTCATAGCAAACCTACAAAACAGACATTTTTATACTGATTTCACAGATGAGAAAATAGTCCTTGCTTGTTAAAACAAACAAACAAAACAAAAAAACTGAAACCAATGACCTCACAATCCGGTTGGCAACAAAATTTAGACCATACCAAACAAACTGAGAAAGGCTGAGTAACAAAGCCCTCGGCAGAGGCTGCAATAGTCTTGGAGGTTGGGTGTATTAATTGAGTACTTCTTCATTTAATAATCAACGACACAAAACATAAGTTCCAAGTTTCTGCTCTCAGCTATCCAGGAGGTAAATGGCTCACAAAGTCATACGCAGTTTGCTGCTCCTCTCTCTGTTGTTAGTGTTCAGAAACCGAACCACTCGACACCAGAGAGAGCCCTTTGTTTTCCAAACAGCAGCCTTACACATCCTTCTACAGGGCAAGCAATGTCCCAGAAAAGTGCAAGTGACTTTTACAAAGGAAAAAAGTAGGCTATAATCTCCATCATTTTTCATGATTTGAGGCTCCTATTCCCCGTGGGTTCATTTGCCTTGCTGGAGCATTTATCTTTGCTGCCAGGCAGCTCCATGGCAGAATCTGGACTGCATACAGAGGTATAGAAACACCGGCACCTCAGGACAGCCCTGAGCAAAACGATGAAGCGATGAAATTGATCTTTGATGTTCTCAGACAGCTCTATGCACCCCCTGATCTGTACCCCAATCTTTGTACCCCTTCTCTGACATCTGTCTGCAGCCCAACAGGGCTCAGTGAGTAGCCCACAGGGTTTCACAACGATGCACTCCCAAAGGCCCTTGTCATGGACCATCATGTCAACAATGCAATTCACAAGATGCTGTCAGCCAACTAAACCTCAGAAGATGATGACCTGCCCTGTCCTTGTATTTTCCAAAGATAGATGGCCACCAAGAGAGCATCCCATCAGCACCGGCAGAGCTGCCGCACCACGTCAACAGGAAAACATATTCTCAGCGGGAAGCAGAGGAACCTGACACTGCAGTTACTCTTTGCAGCTTTATCTGAAATAAACGGGCAATTTCCACTTAGGTAGCTTGAAATATTAAAGAGTTCTCCAGTCACCATTCTGCCCTTTAGGAGACATTGGGGTGTGGAAACTCTGGGTTGAAAATTATTATAATGACGCATAGTATGGAGGCATTTATACTTTCTTAAAATTCAAAATATCATTCAAGACCCAAAGTATTAAATCTCAATAATTATATTGCAGAAAGAAAAACTGTATTTAGGGAACAGGAAAGACTTTGGTGATTCCGACCTGAAACCCACTCTGAGTAATGTCATGACCACTGCAAGGACACAAGAAGGTGGATGGCTGGTCCACTTAGGAAAACAATGAGCTAGCATGCTCATTCATCTATGGGTATTTGCAATGTGCTAAGCACTGTGCTTAGCAAATAAACCATGTCCTGTGCTTCCTGGAAGACTGGGGGTAGGGTGTGCTTTTCCGTACTTAAAAAAAAAAAAGCAAAATACATCCCTCCTGACGTTCTGCTGCTGGAGAAGCAGGCCGGAGACTTTAGAGCCAACGTCATGCCCACCAGAAATTGAGGAATAAGAGCGTGGGACAGACAGGCTCTATGAGAGAACTTATTACTACTGTTTAGTTAAGTTGACAGTGTCCAACTGCCTTCCAAATATCTCTGTTTATACCCACAGACAAAAGCTACTCTTGCCCTAATCAGAGAAGCCTCTCTTTGCAGAGAACAACAGTGAGTTGTAGAGTTCAAGATACTGAGAAGAAGTGATATAGCTGAATGTTCAGTCCTAAATAAAACATCCAGACCACCATCTCTCAAGCTCCGGGAACATCTCGGAAGAGCGGTGAGAGGAATGTAAAAGTCAGAAGCTAGGGAGAAGGGATGGGAAATGCCATTTCCTGGGCATCGCAATCTTGAACTCATAGTAACTGCAGTCACCCAAACTGGGCCTGTCAATCATCAGACAGGAATGGGGAGCTCATGGGTCCCTACTCCTCCCACAAACTACTGGCTACAGATAAGACTCTGGGAAATAGGGAGTCAAGATTTTCTGTTGTATACCCACTCGGGAGCCCAACAGAATACAAAGCACAGTTCCAAACCCATGGTCGCATAGATGACTCTGGGAAACTCAAGAGATTTCAAAAAAGGGATGGGTGGTAGGGATGCTGATAATTCAGATATATTGTATACATATATGAAAATGTCCAAGAACAAATTTAACAAAATGGAAAAAGATGAAGAATCCTTATACTGGAGTAATGCAATAATTTTAAAACCAAATTATAGTGACTTTTGTGGTTTCTGCTGATAAACTAAAAAGTCACTGAAATTTTATACTTAAAGCAAGTAAATTTCATTGTATATGTGTTATTGATTCAATACCAGTTAATTATTACAAAATTTATTATACTATGCATAAATACATGATAAAATGAAGATATCCATTCTTTCTAAAGAATGAGTATTTTAAAAAGTGCAGGACAGGAAGTCGGTAGTCTCTTAAACTTAAGACCCCAGCAAATTGGTCTAGAAAGAAGTAATGGAAAGAAAGGGACAGTGGAGAGACAGCTCAGCAGGTAAGGCACTGGCCACACAAACAAGAGCCCCTGGGTTCAGATCCTCAGCACCCACACATGAAGCCAGGCATGGCTGCACACAGCTGTGACCCCTGGACTGGGGAGTGGGGACAACACAGAAGCAGGAGGGTCACTGAGGCTTGCTAGCTGCCAGCCTAGCTGCAGAGGGAAAAGAGAGATAAGCTCCTGGTTCAGGGAGAGAATAAAGTGAGGACAACCAACATCCCCCATGGCCCCTGCAGACATGCATGTGTTCCTACATACCACCACCACCACCACCCTCACACACAATTAAAAAGGAAAATAGCACAAAATACTGAAAAAGAAATAGCTACATTGTACATAATATACATTAAAGGAGAAAAGATCTGTGGAATAAGTGAGCAATACGGATTATTTGATTTATGTAAAATAATTCGAAAGGACATGGCAATTTATCAGCCATAACCTGTTGGCTTTTTCTAGTTGTTTGGGGGTTTTTTTGCCCCCATCATGAGACATAAAAGTTAAACAGGACTGAAAGTTTCATTGCAAAAATAAGAAGGAAGAGGAGAAGAAAAGAAATAAGGAAGGAAGGAAGGAAGGAAGGAAGGAAGGAAGGAAGGAAGGAAGGAAGGAAGGAAGGAAGAACAAAAAGAACTAGAGTTGTCTTCCATAGTTGTTACTCTTCTATGTAAGTGAGAATCACCATGGAAACAATCTCCGGCTGTGTCTCTCAGAGTGTCTTCAGGGAAGTTTTAACTGAGGTGGCAAAATCAACCCTGCATGTAGGCTGGGCCTTCCACGGGCTGACGACTGGGCAATCTAAGAGGGAGATGTAAGTCAAACACCAGTATTCCTTCCTCTGCTTCCTGACACAGATGCCATGGACACCGAGCTCCCCACTCCTGCTGCCATGCCTCCCCTGCTGTGGCTCCTCTACCATGATGGACGTACATTCACAGAGTGAGCCAAAATACGGCCTCTCCCAGGAGTGCTTTAGGTCCAGCATTTGTCACAGCAACAAGAGAAACATTAATACATCTTTCTTACTCACTCTCATTTCCCCTCCATCACAAACTTCTTTTAACCCCTTAGCTATATCTTTTGTCACTTAATTCCATATTTACACTAACATGGTTCTTGGTGCTTTTTTTTATCACTTATTCCCCACTATTTAAGGGGAGAATTGAGATTTTTCCCATCTCTTGAACAGGCTCCCCCCAGGTTATAGCATGTGTATGTCATGGCAATGTGTTGTGTTTTCATTGTCATGCTGGGGAGAATCTCTTTTCACAGATTCTATTTGTGTCTTCCCTATGCTGTAGCCTAACTTCCTGAACTCAGTACTGCCCTTGGTTTGACCTTTCCTCAGGGTTACTTCTTCAAGTAACTCCCTATTTGGTATAGACTTATAACAATCTGAAAGGGCTTTGTTCTACTTTTTTGATGGCGTGATAGTTTAGTTGGGTATAAAATTCTCAACTAGAAATCATTTTCTTCCAGAAATTTTAGGGCATTGCTCCATTGCCTTTTAGACTCCCATGCTCCTGTTATATCTAGCTGATTCCTAAGCTCTTGCAATACAGTTTTCTTATTTTTAGGCACCAGAATGTCACAGTTGTCTCTACTTTTCTGAAACTCTGCAATTCTGCACCATCATGTGGGCATGTTCACTTGTATGAACACACAGGGAGCCCTTCAATAAGGAAATACGTGTCTTCTGCTCCAGATGGTCACTAGTATTTCTTCCCTCTGATTTTTCATGCATCCCTTTCTTGAATTCCTACCATTCAGATGTGGGACTTCTCACTCCTTCTAGTTTCCATTTCTGGTTTTGTTCTGCTCTTTCCTAAAGATTCTTAATGAAGTTTTTATTTACAACCATTCATAGCCCTCAGTGATAGTATTTTTATTTTCAAAAAATCCCCAATTTTCTGAATGTTTATTCCATAGAGCAATTAGTTCCCATTTCTATCTTTCTAAAGATAGGGTTAAAGGAGATATCTATTTCCTTTTTTGTCTGTTTTGTTTGTTTCTTCCCTAAGACTCTGCTTTAAATAGATATTTAATTTTGGTTTCTAATTTCAGGCTTTCTCAGATATTTAGAGTGAAATAACAAAGACTTAGAACAATAATTATTCTGAATGGCAGGTGGGACTCATATCCTGGACTTCACTGTGGATGGTTTTGCTGGGTAGATCTTTCTATACCTCTGAAGTCTCCTTCTGTAGGCTGAGTGTCTCTAGACAAAGAGGAATTCAAACCTTCTGCTTGAAAGTTACAAGTTGGTATTCTGTCACTTAGAGAAGCAGCTTGAAAAGGCATCTCTGTTGGACCCCACTCATATCTTGCCCAGTCCAGAGAGCTTCTGCCTTATGCTTGCTAAAGAATAGCCTTCCAGTATCTAGCTAATGTAAAGAAAGAAACTGGCAGAAAGAAAGAAAGAAAGAAAGAAAGAAAGAAAGAAAGAAAGAAAGAGAGAGAGAGAGAGAGAGAGAGAGAGAGAGAGAGAGAGAGAGAGAGAGAGAAAGAGAGGAAGAGAGAGAGAGAGAGAGAGGAAGAGAGAGAGAAAGAAAGAGAGAAAGAGAGAGAGAATGAAAGAGAGAAAGAAAGGGAAGAGGTGATGGGTACCAGTGTCTATTTCTTATACCAATTCTCCACATTTTAGCCCTATTTTAACCACCATTTCCAAAATAGCCAAATGACACGAATTCCCCAATTTGGAGAAGTGATAAATTAGATTTTAACTATCTGAACTTTCCCCTTTGCAGCCTGGAATTCAGTTGACTTATATATGCATAGTCAGTTACTATTTTTCCATCAACTTGCCAGTTCTCAAAACACTGTTGCCATCTTGTCTACTGCTGCTGCATGCAAAAGGAGAATCTCCCTGGTGAGTCCAAGATTTGGCTCTAACCTTAACTTGTGGTCATGGCCAACAAAGGCATTGCTGTAGAGTAAAATGGGCACAAACATCAATTTGAATGAGGCACTGGAGACCAACATCCTCCACACTGTCTGGCTTTGGACTTTCTGTACGCACGAGTCTATGTTGAAAAACCTGAATGCTAAAACCAAACTGTCTTAACTGAAGTCAGTCAAAACAAAAAACTAGAAAATTAATAGTCTTCTGTGAAATCAATAGAAAAGCAATTCCCTGTAAAGCAGTGATTACAGTTGTTTGGTTCTTATATATCATCGCAAAAATTTTCAGGTAAAATATGCTATCAGCAAATATTTCAGGCATCGTCAAAATGGCTTCAGTGAGAGAACATGTTTGACACAAAGTGTGAATTCAGTCTCTGAGATGCACATGGTGGAAGGGGAGAACCAACTTACAACTTGACCTTCAAACTCCACACATGCCACGGCATATGTGCCACACACTCACATAGACTCATAAAAGCAGATATATAAACAAAATGTAATAAAAATTATAAAAGAATGCTTCAGATACTAAAAAGTGAATACCGGGTGAAAAAGTGAGCAAGTGAAAACCAATCCATGCAGAAAGTGTGTGTGTGTTTGTGTGTGTATGTGTGTGTGTGCGCATGTGTGTGTGTAAGTATGGATGCTAATGTGTTTTTTTCCTTGAATTCTTGCCTTTGTGGTTTAATCATTTTTTAAAGATTTCTTTACCATCATTATAAGATGGTTTTGGAAAAGAACATTCAATGTGAAATATTTATCTGCATTTCTTAAGTACTGAGCCCATTTTTTGTAATTTTTGAATCACTTTATTATGTCTACAAAATACACCATACATTTAGGATGAAAGATAAAGCATTTTTACAGCTTAATGAATAATGATGGAACAAAGTCTCAATCCAAGCACCACCCAGATCCAGGAATACATTATTGTCAACCTCCAAGGAGCTCATTTCTGTATGCCCTTTCCCAGACAACCCACTTCCCCTTCCAACCAATGCCCCCACCCTTTGCAATAACCATTCAATAAACATTTGAGGGAAGAACTGAAGACCTAGGACCTCCTACATGCATGCAAGGCCCTACCACTGAGCTGTATCCCCAGTTTTTTTTATTTCTTATTTTATTTCCTTATTTATTTGCTTTTTAAAACTTTATTTTATTTTTTACTTTGAGGTTATAGCTCACTAAGTTGCTAAGGCTAACCTTGAACTCACTCTGTAACCCAGGAAGTTCTGGAATTGCAATGCTCCTGCCTCTTCCATCTCCAAAGCATCTAGGTTAGAGGCCTGTGCTCTACCCATTTCCAGCCTTCCAGTTCTATCTGTTCTCGTGTGCTATAACGGGAATCCTCCTGGAATGCTCTTTTGTCTCCTTTCACTCTCCCATATGTTAGTCAGAATTATTAGTGTCACATGTGAGCTTTCAGAATTTCCCATGTTAAGGAAAACACTTTATAACACTAACGATGAAATGAAAGGGGGGGGGGGCTATAGAGGATATGTGTAAAAAAGAGAAAAATAATTCGATCAAAGTTTGAGAGAGGAGATTCTATTTCTAATGTTTCTCTCTTAAGTGTGAAACATAATTTCACATTTCAAAGCAAGAGAAAAGTGCCCCCAAAATGGTTGTCCAGAGAATTCTGGCTCATTCCCCCACCAAGCCTTGTCCACACCCCTAAACATCATCTTCACATCCTTGCTAGGAAAGGAGATGCCACAGGCTGGTTCCGGATGCAGTGCCTCCCAAAGTGGCCATCTTCTTTTCCCAGCATTCATATACAGCAGTCTTCAGTGAGCTAGAGCCCCTCCACATTCATGTCCTCAGGGGATTAACTCGTTCTCTGAGAAAACGAGACTGAGGTCAGAAGCTCCTCAACAATCTCGTCATTCTAGACAGTTCTACAAACACCAAAGATCAACAGAGAAAGAATGGTTATGAAAGCTCGTCGAGTGGGGACTAGGAAGATGGCACTTTCAGTGAAGTGCTTGCCCTCCAAGTGAGCTCAATACCCGGCACTCGTGTAAAATCCAGCAGGGAAACACTAGCCAGTGCTGTGGGCACGGAGGCAGGTGGATCTCTGGGAACTGCTGCCTGCCAGTGTTACCTATTCGAAAGCTCCAGGCCCATGAGAGATTCTGTCTCAAAAAAGAAAAGGTAGATGGCACTTGTGGAACGACACCTAGGATTGCACGCATGTATACACATGCACACACATGCACACACATCATAGAAACAGCTAGTTCCAGGCTCCTTGTCTGTGGGAGAATGGTACCGTCATCACAACTGTCCCAAACAATAACAATACCCTAACTCCTGCTGGCTATAAGCCAGTCACTCTAGCCATAAAATATGGGCCTCGGGTCTCTGAATTCTCTTTCTGCAGAACAAGGTCCTTATACATCAATATGACTGTGTGAGGGCACCAGTCCTGCTGACACCTACAGGCCTGGGAGCCTGCACTGTCAGAGGATGTGCAGCCGATTGTTGAACCGACAGAGGCCATCTGCAGTGAGAGGCACAGTCCTTCTGCTTTCGTCATTTTACAACTTCCACATGGGGTGTTAGGAGCCAGGGAGAAGAATGGGGACAAAGAAACAAGAAAAGCACCACGGGTTACTGAGAACGTAATTAACCTAGACCCTGTGGGTCGAGGCATGGATCACAGTCATCAATGGCATCTTCATTTAGCTTTCTTCAGAGAGTATTTAATTTTTTTCAGTGCTGGGTGGTAAACCCAGGCCTCCCAGAATCCAGCAGCTAGTCCACTACTAAACTATACCCCAACATCCTACAAAGGACATACCAGTTAATTTATTCAGGATCAATGCCACATTTCCCAGTAATAAAAGTTAAAAGTTGAAGTGGCAGACAGCATTTTGACACCAGGTTACTGCATCTTGTCCTGGAGAAAAATGCAGAATTCCAGTCTGCGTTTCTTCCATTCTTGGTCATCATGGACCCCGGCTCCTTCTGACTAGTAAAGAATCCATCCCCCTCCATTTACAAAAGGGCTGCAGGACTCCTCCACCATGAGGTGCTAGCATACCACATTCAAAAACACAAAGCACAAGGAATGGTGTTTGAGGCAGAGGGGAGTTATAGCTTAACAAGTACCAGAATTCTGTTTATAAGATGAACAGTTCTGCAGGTGGGATCTGATAATAATTATACGACAATCTATCTATACTTAATGTCATTATATGCATACTTCCAAATGGCTAAAACAGCAAGTTTCACCAAATGTATATCTTAGTACAACAACAAAAAGTGGCCTTCAATCTAAAATGAAGAGTTGCATAAGGACAATGTCAATGTGAAACTCAAAGAAAGCCAAATAAGACAAATTACAATGGCTCTTTTCGCAACTTCAGACTCAAGAACTAAAGGGGTAAAGCAACCCTTGCACTTGCTCTTAAACACTAAAGCTGATGATTAAAGCTGGTCAGATCTGAGTCCTCCTAACGCTATAGTCTGCTAATCTTACTGCTGTAGCTACATACTGATAGGCAGCTAGTTGCTCAACACTTGTTAATTGGTGATGTTTCTGAAACTAATTTCTCAGCTTCTATTTCTACTTTAATTTCTTGTCGCCATGGGCAATCTCTAAAAGAACCAAGTAATGGAATTACCTAATACAAAAATCCACTGGAGACTCATATCAGTGAGATCTACCTATATTACCTAGGAGCATACAAGTCCTGTCTATGATGTGGGAACCATAAAAGAGGGCTTCTTAGAATCAGGATGCCCCATTCTCTGGTTCTGGTTTCCCACCTTCCATGTCTCTTGAATTTGCCATCATATTCAATTGCTATCTTGTTTTATTTTTCTAAAGTAAAAGTTCCCAATAAACCATACAGAACTTGTTATAAATTGAGCTGTGGTTGGTAGAGACCAAAATGATTGACCTTACATAGGAGACTCACATGAAATCTCTCTACCAGCGGTCAGTGTCCCAGGTCCCTTCCATGTTGTTGCTCTATATTCCAGGATGCTGCTTTGTTCTGCACGATCTGACACAGCTATGTGCATTCATGCCAGAATGAATAGAAAAGCCCCATGGCTTCCCTTCAAGGGTATAACCAGTCAGCCTAGTATATCGCTCCTACTGATTTACCCCCAGGTAGGTCTTGGCTATACAACATCACTCAACTAAGAACTGCAGCATTTTATTCTAGACAGTCATGAGCTCAGCCAATACACCTGTTGCTGTGGAAGGTTATGGAGACCAGATTCTTAACAAGCAGAGTCTGCTCTTATGCAGGACCAATCCCACCATAATATATGTATCATAACAGGGTCCATGGGTGTGGTGGTTTGAATTGGAATGGTTCCCAGAGACTCGTGTGTTTAAATGGTTGGCCTATAGGGGGTGGTACTATTAGGAGGTGTGGCTTTGTTGAAGTAGATATGGCCTTATTGGAGGGAGTGTGTCACTGTGGGGGTGACACTTTGCTCAAGCTACGCCCAGTGTGAGACATAGTTGCTTCTGCTACCTGCAGATCAAGATGTAGAACTCTCACCTCCTACTCCAGCACCATGTCTGCCTGCATGCCATCATGAAGATAATGGACTAAACCTCTGAAACCATAAGCCAGCCCCAATTCAATGTTTTTTTTTAATAAGAGTTGCTGTGACCATGGTGTCTCTTCACATCAACAGAAATCCTAACTAAGACAGTGGGCATGTGATTCCCTAGAGAATGACATATCTGATCCTATTTTCTGACATCACCACAATTAGCAAATGAAAGACAAAGTTCTTCTCCCATGCAGCGGGGCACCGAGTACACTAGGTTCAAAGGCTATGCAGAAAGGGTCAAAGTATGTCACTTAGGCCTTGCCAAGTCCCTGCTGCCTTCAGATCTCTGTGAGGCATACTACAACCCTGGGCAGCACAGGTTAGGTTAACTGACAGATAACAAGCCATTGAAAGAGACCTCTGCCCAAACTTTGGCTCATATCCTCTATAGCAAGGCAAACACCAGTGATGAATGTTACCTCTGGGTAGGTGCCAAGAACCTGAGGCCAGCTTGCCTTCTTGCACCCTGTATGTTTTGTGTTGGTAACACTGCCACTATTATCAGAGGGTTCACTCACCATGTTTTAGTGTAGAAGGGAATAAGCTCGAAGGCCCCCCCAGAGCAGCCCGGGGTCATCTCCACTTTGCTGCAGCTAGCAGTCTCGCTGTGGAGGTCAAGGCAAAGCACAGCTCTCCCATCCTCATCAATACAAATCCACTCAGCAAACCTGGCTCTTTGCCCAACTACACGACTCATTCCGTGACAAGTGTTTGTTCTCTGGCTGGGACATACCCAGCTTCCTGGCCAGGTCCCTTGGTCTGGCTATTGCAATGGATATGACAGGGACTTAATCCAAAGCCAGTGAGTCTTTATGCAGAGTTGCTCCGGAAAGAGGAAAGTCTATTTTGGGTTCTGCTACTCTAAGCCTATGCAAATGTCTCAAGAGTGATGAATGTAGCTTTCAACTACAAAAAATGGTAGTCAGAAATCTCAAACTCCATTTTCTAGCTCCCGCCAGTCAGCCAGCCACACATACATAGCACACCGGCCACAGTGAATGTGGCTTCAGTTTAGACTTGAGCAAAATTGAGCTTAGCCCCAGTTTCCTCATTCTGTATAGTCAAGACACTAAATTGGATCATTACTATGTTTTTTTCTTAGCTTGAAGTATCCATGAGCTTCGATTTCTGCCACAGTTGAGACTGGCTGTGATCAAAGACGCGCACAGCACTGGAAGTTTGTTGTGAACACAGCACAAGGGTTTTCTCACAAAATCTTTGAGTTTTCTCATCCTTCTCCATAACTGTCAAAAACTGACACAGTGAAGCCAGCCAGAAGAACCAGTCAACACGAAGAATGCGTACAGGATCCAAGAAGGCAAGCTGCCCTCAGGCCCTTGGCACCTGCCCAGAGGTAACATTCGCCACTGAGTTTTACATATAATCCTCCCAAGATGTTTACCCAAGTGCACTGGACTTCAGGCCGCACTATGCAAATACTGTCATAAGAGATTGATGGAACAGGAAACAAGTGCCACCTCCACTCCTCAAGAAACTGAGAACCCAAGTTGGTGACATTGCTTTTCATGTGGGTTTTGTTTGATATGCTTTTTTTCTGGTGCATGTGTGCATCGTGTGTGTGTGTCTGTGTGTGTGTGTGTCTGTGTGTGTGTGTCTCTGTGTGTCTGTGTGTGTGTGTGTCCGTGTCTGTGTGCTTGAGAGAGACAATATATATAGCCTTGGCTGGCCTGGAACTTACTATACCAATCAGGTTAGCCTCAACTCAAAGAGATCTACCTGCCTCTGTCCCCTGAGTGCGGAATTAAAGGTATGTGCCGCCACCACCAGGCTGTGTCACTTTAAAACCACCCATTTAAATAAGTTTCTACTCCAGGTCTTCCCCCAACCCCCCAGGGTTTTCCCTAAAGCTCTTTCCATCAAGATTTAGACAGAATGAAACTGGCCTTGTCTAAGTCTCCTAGGAGAGAAATGAATAGCTACTTCTCTTTAATACTTCAGCCCACCCTGCCCCACCTCAAGCTCTCATCCTACCCAAACCAGGACCAAGCCCAACTTTACAAATATGGAAAAATCCCAGGCTGATGAACAAGATGGCCATCCCCTTTCGAGGGCTGCAGCCCCCACAGAGTCTATGAGTATAAGGCTGCTCTGTGCCTTGGGCTCCTTGCTGGGCCTCTGACTGCTCCTTATGCAGTCTCTGTTCCTGGCCATGTCACTGGGTCATGTCTGGGTCCTTACCTTGCTTCCTACTTGCTGTCTTGCCCTCACACATAAAGCCAGCTTCATTTTAAGCTCATTTGTTGCCCACACTCCTGAGCCTCTGGCTTGCTGGCATCCCATTCAGCAGCCTCTGGCTCCTTGGCAGCCCTAATTTGGTGTTTTCACCAGCCTTGGCACATGTCTGTGAAGAGTTTCCCTCTCTTCAAGACTGGCTTTCAAATGGCCAGCTCCCGCTTGCTGCCCTGAGCTAAAGGAAAACTCCTCCTGCATGTTCCAGGTATCATCTCTTCTTAAAGACATTCCTAACCAGAAAACATTCTGACGAAGTAGTTAACAAGCAGCTGGGAAAACTAACACTCTGTGTTCGCTTTCTGTCACTCTAACCAAGAAGATAACTAAGATCCAAAAGACAGCAGATTTGCTTCAGTTCATGATCTTGGAGGTTCCAATCACTGGTGTGTTAGTCCCATTACTTTGGGATGTGGTCAGCAACGGGTCACATGCTAATTATGAAGAAAAACAAAAACACACCAAAAAGGGGATCTCAGCCTCACTATCCCCCTAAAAGTGCACTCACAATGATTTCAAGAATGCTCACTAAGCCCTGCTTCTTAAAGGTCACAATACTTCTCAGAAGGGTCACTGTGGGACCAGTCCTTTAACACCTGGGCGTTCGGGAGCATTTAAGGCCGAGGCTATAGCACTGTGGAAAGGCAGAAGCCTGCTGTATGCAACTGACCATTCCTACAGCCAGGATCTTCCTAAACTCCGGCTTCCCAAAATACTATTAATAGAAATGTCTTGAAATCAAAAGTAAATGGGTCTTGGGCTTTTTAAGTGAATCCAGAAGGGACCATGACATTTCCCATGATATTTTGCCAAGTCTTTCTCATTCCATTGGCTTAGAGCCTGGGATGGATGGATATTCGGCCTGATTCTTCACTGGCCTGAACATGGGCATCAATCTGCAGGTCTACAGGGTCAAGAGAATAAAGCACGAAATCTCAAGGCAGTTTAGCTGTCCTTTCTTCCTCAAACCCAGACACCCAAGCACCTTTTGAGTCCTAAAATGAAAACAGCTCAACCAGTTTCTAAGGAATCCTACACTACCCCAATGTTAGCACCTAAGTCTTCTGCTGCTGCTCAAGTGAACCCCCAGCCCAAAAAGACCACGTCTTCCCAAATCCAAAATATCACCTCCCGAGTCCTTACAGATAACCTCAGGAAAAACTGAATTCTATATAAAATATTACCAGAAAGGCAAAAAAAGAAGGAGAAAGAGGTGAAGAAGGAGGGGGAGGAAGGAATAAACAAGCTATTAAGGCTGATCTCGACCTGATGCAAAGCGAGGGTCCAAGGGATACCCAGCAACCCACCTTGAGCGGTGCATAGAACCAGAAGGCACAGTTACTACAACACATCCCGCTCCTACTCACCCTTGTAATCACAGGCATCAAAACATCTTCAACCCTTCTTACTCCATTATTGGGGTAGACATGGAAGCAAAAGGTTCCATACACTAGAGAGAATAAGTTCTGTGTGATTTGAAAAACACAGAATTTGTGTTTGATTCTGGGCTCCTCCAACTCCTAGCTGTGTGGTCCTAGATAGGTCACTTTGCCTCTGAATTGTTTCTTTGCTAAATGAGAGCTGAAAACATCTCACTAGAAAATGGTTACCAGGATTAAAAACTACAAAATTACAATTTGAAAAGTTCTTGGTAAACACTATATGCAGGAGAAAACTACTAGGAAGTGATGTTTGTGTAACCTAAGGTAACTGGGAACTAAAGAGAAGGCGCGACAGAGAACCCAAGACTGTAATGTACTCCCCAAAATCAGGAGCCTAGGATGCTGGGTGGGGAGTGGGGGGCTTAGTGGAATACATAAAATGACAGCGAGCAGTTGTTCAGCGGTGGCTGAAAGACAAGTTCAAATGTTTGTCAGTGGATGGGGTGAGTCTTGAAACGAAAGGTCTGTTTTACGGCAGGTCTTCCCAATCCGTGTTTTCATAGATGCGCACGGGCAACACTTCCATGACCATCTCTCAGGCTCGGGTCACAAAAGATTCATCGGATTTCTGCAGTTGTGCAGACAACTGTTGCCGAGTGATGCACGCTTGGGCCTTTCCCCACAGTCACATGTGTCATCTCAGGGACCTTCTTATTTGCAGGACTCCATGGGTGTTTTAAAAATGTGTGTACATGCATGTGAGTCTGCCTATCTGAGCATAACTGTCTGTATATGTATAGAAGCATACAAACCATAACATGGTCCCAGCAGTTGCATGAATTCCTCATTCTTGGCATCGTCCTAATTCTTGCCAGATGTGCCTAGGCATACTATTTTCCAGTATGACTCTGCACACTGGTGGTGCTAATTCCAATATTAGTGACAAAGAACATGAAAAAACAAGCATTAGGGAGAAACTTTCCCAAATGATTCACCTGGGCCTACTTAATTACCAAAAACTAGCCCCTATGCAGTCAGGGGATGGTAGGAAGGGGTCTCCTTACTGGTCTCCTTTTGCACATTGTTGTTCGGAGATACATGCTTCTTCTGTTCCTTCCCATTCCCATTTCTCCAGTGAAGTCTGGGGTTATCTCTACCAAGTAGAAAAGTAGACAGAATGCCATACGACAGTATGACAGGATCTTGGGAAGTATTTAGCAGAAGAGCATTTTGGTGATACCCCATACCAATAGAGAAGAGTCTGCTTTAGTATTTTGTTGCCTAAAGCCATTGTCGATGATCCTTCCATTGTATTAGGGTCACACAAAAGCAGGCTGGCTAGGGGGCACTGTGGCCTGGCTCAAGGGCAGGATTTACATCCGTTTCCCTCTCCTGGCAGTGCACTGTCTCTACCTCCTCCTCTCTGGTCACTCTGGCTTCCTGAAAGTTAGCTGGATCCTTTTGAAGTCTCTAAAACATTAAACAAGCAGGCCATGGCACTCCAGGGACTGTCACGAAGCCATGCTATATGTTGTCATTTCACACTGATGTCCTCAGCCTGAAAGCCTTGTACTTTACAGATCTAGGGTGGGGAACAAAGACAGATCCGGAACTGAGCTGTGACTTCAGCAGAACCAACCTGTGATAAAGGGAAGGCTCCAGAGATCCCAGGGAGTGTGGCACTCCCTTTCCTAAACCATCTCTGGATGTATACAGGTTCTCCACCCTCCCCCTTTCCAGTCTCCTCCTTACACCTCATACCCCACATTTGGTCTTGGCTTGGGTCACAAACCCTTAGACAAGTACCCTGAATGAGTCAGAACCTCTAAAATTCACAGCCAAGTTCCTACAAAGTCCTTAAACAAAGCAAAGGGAACAGTGGGGAGGTGCAAAGTTCATCTGATCCTTCCGCTGAGCAGGAGGACAGGAAGGACTGAATACGGGTGCAGATGTTCCAACCCTACTAGGAATAGGTTGTGATTAAAGGGAAACTACCAGCAAAGGCCTAGAAGGTTCTCTGGTGTGTCATCCTGTCTTCTTGGATTACCATGGAATCTCAGGCCTAAACCAGGTATCTCTTCTGCCTCTCATAAGACCTAGCACTTCCACACTCTTTCTCCAAGAAGAAATATGGCACCCATACTTATCTTCTTTAGGAAGTACTTGATTCCCCAACCAAAATGTATTTATATGGCTCCCCCTGCACACTGCCTGCTACCCAATAAATATTCATTTGATTCATGATAGTCTCAAGATGATTCTTATTTTCCGGTTAGTGACAGCTAAGTTCATGTCTCTTTCCCAGGAAAGCCTTTCCTGACTATAGTTAGAGAATGTTGGAGAATGAAAGATCCACAGACTCTAGGCGACCTATTCGTCGCTCCCTCTGCAATGCTTGTCTCCCTGTCTGACCATGAATTCTTCCATGGCTTATTCATGGCCTTTCCCTGCATGGCCCTTCCATCCACACACACATCCCAGTACCCAGCTACGAAGGAGCAATGGTGAGAACAATGGCCTTTTCTTTCTTCACCACCTCTGGTGCTGAATTAGTAGCACTCAATAATAAAAATAACAATGCTTACCATTTGAAAATGCTACACAAAATTTCAAAGCACTTTTAAGAATATTATCTCTAATGAGATAATGCTTCTCACAAAAGTTGGTAGTTAAGTAGGTGCAATTAGCCCTAAGTAACAGATGGAAACTGAGGCTCGGAAGGTTAAGAGACCTGCCCTGGGGCACACAGCCAGGTCCGCACTTCTGTTCCTGTTAGCACTTCCCTCTGCAATTTGGGGCCTCTCCAGACTCCTCAAAGCGCCATTAGCAAGAAATGATCATTAAGCAAATTGAGACAAGGAAGAGAAATGCCAGGAAAATGCACACTTCTCCCAAAACCACCAGCCTGGTGATACCTGACCTCCACAGTCATCGGGTGAGTCTCCAGTTGTTCTCAGAAAACTGGGAACTACACAGGCTAGCAGATACTATATCTTTTATAACTGGATGTCTCTTCCCCAGGGACTAGAACGTAACAGATGCCCGGTTATGTGACAATCGGCTAATGAATGATGAAAAGCAAGTAAGGTTAAAAATGAATAAACCTGAAATAAAAGGTATGCTGTGACCACAGACATACGAGATTTCAAATCTAAATCGTTCCACACGTTTAAACACCTGGTTTTCATTTACACAATTAAAAATGGCAGAGAATAAGTGTGGGTAAGAATATCCTCACCCCAGGTCAGTTGTATAGTGACCAAGCGCTTCCAGACACATAGAAACCTGGAGCCCCCCTTGCTAATCAGGCAAATGAGATCTAAGTGACCAAAATCCAGTGTACAGAGGTGGGAAATCTCGTCCCAAGAACCCACCCCATGTCCCTCTCCATTGGGGCACATTTCCTAAGACTTCCTTCCCTTCTAGAAAGGGCAGCTTGTACCTTCCAGGGCACTCTCAGTGACAGATTTGGGCCGGTGGCAGCCATACAAGTGCTCTCTTGGAAAGCTAAGGGTCCTCTGGTCACTCAGTTTTCAAAGCTCCTCCTTCTAATCCAGTCAGGCAGGACACTGCTCTTCTGAAGGCTGGTAGCAGCTAACTAACCATCAACCCCACCCTCAGGACAAACCCCAGACTCCTCATCGGCTCCACGGTACCTCTGTCCAAGTGCGTGCACTTCCTCCTTCACCTGACTCCAGGTGCCACAGATACCCTGAGTTCCTCTCCACATCAACCTGTTGCCCTGATGTGCTCTAGATGCGCTCTAGATGCAGGATTCTCCATGGGTGTTGCGCACTTGGCCCCGTCTCATCCCTGTGTCTCTGTTGCTATTCGGCAGCCATCTCCTCAGAGAGCCCTTCCGTGTTAACCAACCCACTGTCAACGCCGCTTGCTCTCTTTTGGCCTCTTTTACCTTCTTCCCTGTGGCATTTATGATGCCCTGCCTGAGCCTCTCTCGTTTACTACTCTGCCTACTGACTTTGTACGAAGCCTGAACGCAGGATCCCCAAAGACAGAACCTTGTGTTAGGCGGGAGGTGAGCTCCCAGAAGGGACTATCCAGCAGGCCTCCCAATTAAGGTCGCCAGAATCATAGGTGGGCCTGCTCAAGATCTTAAAACAGGATGTAGACATAATGGTGGCTCCCGGCTGATGGTCAGGGTGTAAAGACAGCAGCGGTGGCCAACTCCAGATCGGCAGTTTAGGGCCTCAACAACAGGATGCAATCACTGACAGTGGTCCATAACAGCTAGGGGAACACGCAGAGGGCCACTGCCCTTTCCCCAAGTAAGTATTTCAATGTTAAAAGCTTAAGTCCCATACACATTCCTGCATCTTTATATATTTACTTGGACAGAATTCTGTGTAAAATGGGCTTCCCAGAAAAAAAAAAAAAAGTTCTCTTCCTAGAAGTGCCTACGCTGAGAGAGGCACCAGGGACAGGCTCATCAGGAGAGAGAGAAAGGCACCATGCTAGCAGAGGGGTTGAAGCTGCACAAGTCAGCCCACTCTACCTAAAAAGCAGGTTGTTCGCTAATCGCTCTTGACTGCTTACTCTGCTACTGTGTTGCTTCTGAAATCTCATCCTTCAGAAGCACAGGAACCAAGACTGCCACTAGGGTAGAGACCAGAGGATATGAGGGACATCCCTGTGATGCTGGCCAGCCTTTGTGCAGCTTTGTATTTCCAACACACTCCCTGAACACAGCTGCTATCCAGTAAGTATCTGAACCAGTGTGTACACGGGTGCACTAGGATGTCAGCAGGCTTACTCATCAGGAAGGGAGGCACAGATGTCTGGAATATCTAAGAACACCTTACCAGACTCTCTTCTGAACAAACAGAAAGCAAACGCTATCCCAAGAGCACTCAGAAAGTGGAGGGAGAAGGAACGAGTCCAGAGATAAGTAACAGTGGCGCTAAATGAATAAGGGCCACCAGACCTAACCTCTGCAGAGAGACATGCACACAGCCCTCACTGTCCCAACACCACCACAATCAAGGCTGGGCAGTCACTCCTGAGCTTCTTACCAACTGCCAGGCACTGCACCAGGAGCTGGGCACAGGTGATCCCTACTCCCTCTTGCTGTGAGCAGACGCTGAACTGTGCCCTTCAGAAAGGTCTATTTATGATCTCATGGTCAAGCCTGAGAACGTGACTTTATTTGAAAATAGTCTGTGCAGATGAATCAGTATAAAAAGAAGCTATCACACAGCGTAGTGGGTCCGTTCAGAAAGGTAAGCTGGACCCAGAAGAAGTGAGAAGCATTCTGAATGAGTCCTCCAGCCATGGAGAGAGGGGCTGTCACTCCAGTCTGTGCACATACAAAGTACTTTCCCAACCAGAGCGGTCCATCCAGTTCTCCAGAAATCAGGTGACAGCCACACCGCTCTCCATCCATCTTAGAAAGGTCAGAAACTAAATTTGGAACTTGGCTTTTACCTCTTTTACATCTCAAAGTTATCTTGAGGCTAAGGGGAAAGGTTCACAGAGGAATGTGCCAGAAACACAGAGTAAACATTCCAGAGACAGAATATCCATGTAGCTTTAATAGCAGCAGTAAGCGCAGTTGTGGGGCTTTTTCTATGTTTCCCAGAATTTCTACACATTTTCTCACTTGACTCTCCATGGCCCACTGTGTTATTATCTATATTTCACAACTAAGAAGTCTCAAGTCCACAGCAGGACACTGGCAAGGACTAATCGGTAGTCAGTGGTAGAGGTGGATCAGACCCTAGGACCACAGCAGCCAGTTCAACTTCCTCTTGGTCCGGTACCCAGCCTGTTAGATACAGTTCTGTGGTATTTCCACAAAACCTGGCTGCTCAGATGTCTCCAACGAAGCCGCACTGCATGAGAGAGCCGCAGAGGAGCTCTATTGTACCTTGAGAGGTAGGGGAAGGATGCCTTCAGAATGGGTGACCACAGCTGGATGTCCTTGTAGCCCCCTACCTGATGTCCCCAGTCCTGTGGCTACCACCACAGTACTGACAGATCCCAGGAGACCTGTAGCTCACACGCAGCTTTCCAAGTTCTCTTTCTGACTGTAAACCTGTCTCAGGAAGTGTACCCCTCACTCCAATTCACAATGTTTTCTCTATTTAGGAAAATGCCCAGAGTCCTGTGTGATTGGAGATCTCAGCTAACATGAGTCACTGGTCCATGGGGAAGCCAGGTCTCAAAGCCCAGCCCATGTCTCAGGAGCCAGCGGATGCTCTGTGCCCTCCCCTGGGGGACTAGTGGACCCTAGGATACTCAGAGACACAGAACACCCTGAGGACCTCCACTCCTGATAGGGGCTATAGGAAACCCACTCCCTCCCACTCAGGGAGGCCACGCCACACAGCAGGCAAGGGTACAGACTCGGGAGCCACCTGCTTGGATGGGACCTCAGAACTACTGCTTTGATTCCTAGGCTGTGACCTCACACAAGTTAGCTCCCTGCACCTCTCCCCTCTTTAAAAAGAGGATGACTGTGGCAAATATGTTCACTCCTTGTTATGTCAGTGAAATACATAAATAAGAACGTGAAGGGCTGACTATAATTCTACCCGGAGTCTGATGGGGTTGTTGAAAAGACTAAATGAGTTAACACATGTCGTGTACTTAAAACACTGCCAGCAGTGAGTGCTGACATTAAAGTCGTCAGTAGGCACAGATCCAAGTGCCTCAGTCACACAGGAACTAGCGAGAACAGAGCGAGTAGTGGGGGATAGGCACCGCGCAGCCAAACTCAACACCGCTGTCCCCAGAGCTAACGTAACTCATTCACAGGTAAGCTGGCCATCAAAGTCTATCTGCCTTTACTTTGTACACAGCTAGCAAGGACCATGAATGACTTCCAGAGTCCACAGGAGAGGAAGGAAGAGAAGATGGCAGGAGCCGGAGCAGTGGACCCCAAACCTTTCAGATCACGGCGCATTGCAAAGGCACACTGCAAGTAGTTCCGTCCCCCGATGGCTTCACAGGATTACTGCAAGTCTCAAAGTCCAATTTCCTAGGGGTGAAGCAATCCCCAAAAGAGGATGGAATATGTTCATTATTATTAAGGATCCAGGGGTCTCTATTTTATATTCTAGAAGGCTTTCTTCACATATGTGTAAGTGCCAAGGTACCTGGGAAAAGGTTCCACTACATGAGGAGTCAACTAGACTTCCCACAGAGTGAACAGGGATTGGTGAAAACAGAGCAAGAGGGGTCATCATATTTAGACTTCAAAGTGTCCCCTCCTGTGTTCCACAGGCAAATGCAAAGCAGACACTGCCTTCTCCCCCAGAAATAGTAAGCGTGCAAGCGCCAAGTCAAACAATAACCTAGGCACCCTGATCAACCACACATCTACCAAGGGCCTTGCCATCCCACGTGAACTTGCCGCCACGCTCTCAACCAGCAATCTAAGGCTCTCTGCTGGTTTTGGTTTGTGTGTGTGTGTGTGTGTGTATGTGTTTTTCTGCCTTGCCTCACCAGGTCCTAGCCCGAACTCAGCACCTACACTGTGGTTTAAACCTCTATGAAGTTTTCTGAGGAACCTGTGCCTCCTCTGCCTGGTCCGGCCAGAAATGAGGAACAATGTCCCCATAGGACACGGGGAGACAGACACCTGGGCCGGGATGATAAGAACACAAACTGGCAGTACATACCCATAATCATTTCACACTAATCTTCCATGGGCAATAGTTTATGGTCTCTGAGCTTTGGTGGCCACATCAATAAAGCAGAGCAATACTCATATCCAGCCCACACCATCTAAGCACATTTGTGTCTAAATGCACATAGGACAGCAACTGCACATACAAATATCACCGGAGCCACTGAGGAAAAGCTGTTTCTTCCTAGGCTAGAGAGTAGAGTCTGCCTCTGGCCTGAATACAAACCCAATTTTCCGAGCTATGCAAAACACAAGGTTCATCGAGTTTGACTGGTCAATGACCTGGCTAAAAAGTACCTCACCCCATCCCCAGAGAAGTGGCTTCCTCTAAAGAGGTGTAGGAATAAGTATTGTCTTGGTGAGACAGCCTGCTTTTCCTTCCCAGGATCTTGCTCTCTGCACAGTTCCTGCGAAGTCTGGAGCTCTGGAAGGGGCTCTGAGAGTTTAAGGTCGCTTTCTCTACACTTGGGCCCTTTTCACTCTCGCTCTAAAGCTGATCCCCCTTTGCCATGGGGCTTCTTGCTGAACCTCCATGTGAAACCCATGACTCTTTTCCCTCCTCTGGACAGCTGCCAAAATTGACAGCTTTCCTAGCCTGTGGTTTCCTTTTAAACGTCTTCCATCTTCCTTCTGAGTCGTCCTCAAATTCTTTAATTGAGGAGATGAAAAACCCTAAGAGGGGATCCCAGTGTCCCCAGTAACAAGTGGCACCCATCACAGAGCACCACAAAATTTCTGATTACACAGATTTGTCAGCTGTTTGTCGTTATTGTGTTAAAGCCAGGAGACGGGGTCGGGACTGGGGCTCAGGCAGAGCATGTGTCTAGCAGGCATCAGGAGACGGGGTCGGGACTGGGGCTCAGGTACAGAGCATGTGTCTAGCAGGCAGAAGACCCTGTGCTCCGTGGCCAGCATCACACCCACTTCCCCCCCCTCCAAAAAAAAGTATTTAAGTAGACTCAGAGAAATCTTAGAACAATTTGCTTAACTCCATTTAGCTTCAAACGCATTAAGTTTGCTTTTGAAAAGGAACAAGTGTGATCTTGTTTTGGTTTGGTTGGCTTTTTCAAAATATCTGCTAGGACTGTCACAGCTTCATCTTTGAAACATTTTCCACAAAGACCGGAGCGAAGGGCCCATGCTGTACTTTTGTTCCGACTTTCGTTCCAACTCTCTTTCTGCCCCTTGTTCACCAAGTCGTCTTACTTCTATAAGCCTTCATTTCCCCGTCCGCATGCACAAAGAAAGAACAAAGCCTGGCGGCCTTCAGTCATTTCACTCGACATCATTTATCAAGAGCCAGGCAGGGGCCAGTCACCTGAGATGCAGTCTCGAACAAGATGAGCTAAATCCCCACTTTAAGGAGACAAAGAAACATAAATGGCCATGTGTCAGTAGGGGATTATAAATAGTATATGCAAATCCCTAGCACCTGGAAGAGTTGCAATAAAGGTGCTACGTTCTCTCTGCCAGAAAAGACACAACCGAAGTTAAGCTAAGCACTTGACCTCAGGCCACAGGGCAGACCTCTCCCTGCATAGCACAGTTCCGCCCCCCCCCCCCCCAATTCTGATTTTGCTCACACACACTTACTGCTGTTTTGTTTTTTGGTTTGTTTTGGTTTTGTTGTTGTTGTTTTGTTTTGTTTGGGGGGTTTTTTGGTTTGGTTCTTTTTTTACTGGAGGCCTTGCTCTGTAAAAGTCTTTTCGTGTTTACTGGTCTAAGCTTTTTCCTCTCACTTAAAAACAGGCTGCCTTCTGCAGCCTCGTGCCGCCTCTCTATATGAAGGAGGAGGTCTACAGAAGCAAGCAGGGGTGCTGTGGCTCATGACTGTGGTTACGCAGTGTGTACGTTGCAGCCCTTGTACACTTACACAGTATGTCTACTCAATCAGGACGACACACAGATGGCAGCAGGAAAACCTGATTGTCATGCCATTGTTGTAGCTGTACCAACCCAGAGCAAGACAGCTCACTCCCAGGCAAAACTGACTACGGAATTAACTACAGATCACTGAGAGGAGTGTAGAGAAACGCACACAGGCATTGTTAGTCATTCCTCGGGCCTGGCCAGCAGGAATCACACCTCAGAACTTGGAGCAGTCAAAATGCAGGCCAGGCTTCAACCTAGTGGTGTCCAAGAATGGGGACATACTGAGTCCCTGAGCTGACTGACTAGTGGCAGGGGAGGCGGGGCGGGGGGGGGAGTGTTCACAGGATTGTCCCTCCCAGGCTCCCTCCTTCTACATCAGCATACCCAGGTTAAAGCCCAGCCACACAGCCATCCTCCTGCAGCCTTCTGAGGCTGAGGTCATCCTGAGGTGTTGCAGATCCTAGCATGCTCCCACACATCTGGGTGGTGGTCTTTAGTTCTAATGGATGAAAGTGTCTGCTGGCCCAGGACACCAGGGCATGGCTCCATGCCTCTCACAACCACCTCATTTAACCTTCACAACAGGTGAGAGTGCAGTGTAATTGCCCTGATTTTACAACAGTGCATGGGACTGTCATGTCCCAAGCTCGTCACTCCAAACTCTGAAGAGGAAAAGGTGGGGCTCACGTAATTCTCCTTCTTGCTCTGCCTTCCTCTCTAATGGCACTCAGAGCCTGGCTCTTGCATGGTACATGTTCTCCACAAAACACCAAATGCCAGCATATTCTCTTAACAGTCAACTCCAGCCAAGTCTTTGTGAACTTCAGGGTTTACAGAGAGCCGGGCATTCGGCACACACAATAGGTTCCCTTGGCTGGCAGACGCTGTTCACCAGGCACGGCAGAATTTACCTACAGAGTAACAGCTGTCGGCAGGTGGGGCTCACAGTGGCTGTGCTATAAATGATGTACTTCACCGTGGGTGGCATGGTCAACAACAGGACAGCGATTAGTAACAACGGAAATGCCATGCCACTGGCCAGTTTAGCTTCACTGACTTCACTAGAAAAGGTAACCAAGATGATGTGACTGCAGAAATGTGCGCTAGATGCAGCCTACGCCACATAAACTCACTTAGACAAAGGAGCTACCTTAAAAATAAAACTACTGCTCTACTCTGGATTGTTTGTAATCTGTTAACAAAAGCAAGCCAAGTGTTAGAAATGGGGATGAATGGGAGCTGGGAGAGCTGCAAGAGAAACCGAGACTAGGAGCAGGCACACATGCGAGTTTACAGGCTCTGTACTGGGGCGAGCATGCCTCGCTAAATAAACTGCTCTTGCACCCAGCAGAGTGGGAGGCCTCCCAGCAGCTGACATGTGTCATCTTTCTGTTTGGATCCTCAAGAGAGCTGTGGGTAGACAGAGACCGACTGTGTGGGGAGCTGAGGGTGGAGTCACTCACACAATAGAGAACATTCTAGATCACTTTTCACAAAGAGCAAGGCATACCCCCTCCCCCCCCACACCACACGCTTCAGAAGCAGTAAGAAAAACTGTGAAAAACACGGACTACACGGACCCCACTCCAGACTCAGAATCAGGTCTGGGAACATGTATGTCCCCAGGTGCTGTACAATTCTCAAGTCAGAGAGTTTGAGAACCCTGGCTTCAGACACAGTTTGGTCTCTCCCCTGCTGGAACTCAAGTCAGGACTCTGAAATGGCAATTCTCTAGTAAGACAAGCTAGTAACCTGCTGTGGGGATTCTCAAGCTTCATTTCAGGGGCAGTGAGCACTTTTGTCAAAGGACTGTTTTGGCCAGAGAGAGCCTCCATGAGCAGATGTGACACACCCCCTGGGTCAAGACAGATGAAGCCACACTCAAGGGTCTCTTCTCCTTAGAGCCTAAGTTCACCCCAGCATCTCAGTCAGCGCAGCCTTCTTGCCGTCTGATTCTGGTCACTGTAATGACAAGCCTAGCCATCAACGAGTCCCTGTTGGGTACTTTATAACTTCCTCTCGGCCTACAAGGCCCCACCACGGGATTTCACTTTCCACAAGTCGTTTTCTGGCTCGCCTCCCTTTACTACCTCCATAAATAGCGGTGCTCGCAGAGTCTAACACGGGCCTTCTGTTCCTGGTGCTCTCTGTCCTGCAGACCCTCCTCTCCCTCTTTACCTTCCTCCCTCATCCCCCCCTCATCATGAGCTGGAGTGCCCAGCCCTTCCATCACTCACAGGAATCTCCATTCACATGTTCCACAGATCCTCACTAGGCCAGTCCCTCAGGCCCCTTCCGTGGGACCCTCCTAAAGTCCTTCTAGCTTATAACACAGTGCATACATATCAACGTCCCAAGACCAAAGCATGCATGTGGTCATAAAAGTTTGTTTCCTAATCCCACCCCGCCCCCATCTCTGGGCCTACCGTCACTGTCAGCCTAAACTTGCAACACTTCATTTCCTCTTCACAAACACCGAGGCACAATCTCAGCATCTCACTCACCCTGCAAGACTCTCTCCTAGTCTCAGAGATGCAAGGGACTCCCCATTGCCTGCAGTGGAGTCCAGCGGTTGGCATACGCTGAGCATCCTGTCATGTGGCTCTTCTCATTCACTCCAAGCTAGTAGCACACCATAAAAAGTGTGACCACATGGCTTCACACACGGGCCTCAGCTCCAAATACCTACTGTAACCTTGAAATCGCCTCCCATAAGACCCTGCACTATGCGGACATCTACTCACACATCACTTTCCCTACTAGTCGTGGGTTCTATCTCTCACGGTAGCACCTGACTCCTGCTCTGAACAAGATGTACCACTAAAAAAAGAGCCTGGAGAGCAGAAGTGGCCATGCAAGTCTGGGAAAAGACAGTAACAACACCCAGTGTTGGGAAGCCCCATCTTCATCCCCTCCTACAGTGCTCTCCGAAGAACTACTAAGAACTGCTACCATCTGACTCTGTCAACTCACCCCAAGCCTGTGACATAAGCACTATTGTTCCCACTTCATAGATGAAGAAACTAAGACACAGAAAACTTAAACAAATGATTGAGAATGGGAAGGGGTTCAACACGGTCTATGCACAGTTAAAATCTCCGGACAGGCGAGCACAGGAGAGCTGCAAGGACCAAGAGCCTCTACTGCAGGAAGTACTGCCGAGGTACAGAGGGGTCTAGAGCTGGAGAAGCAAGTCCTAGAAGTTGCTTCCTTAGGTAAAGGCTTTCCTGCTCTGCTAGGGAACAGAGATGAGATCAAGGAGAGAGAGGGAAAGAAATTAGAGGCACAGGATCAATCGCTGGCAAAGTTCCTGTTTATGGAGGAAGACAAGTCAAAACTGCTGAGGGAAAAGAAGGGGTGAAGACTTTGTCAAGGAGAGATGCCTTAGAGAAGGAGGAGCAGACTCCGGGCCACAGCACTCCCAGGGTATCTCCACAGCAGAGTACTTCTGCCCACATGTGGGGCGGGGCTTGGTTGTTTGGTCTATAGGGTCCTCAAATTCATCCTTGGTTCCCACCTCCCCCACCAACCAGTTGGTTCCATGCCCTCATCTCCAGGGCAGAGAATGGGGATGATAGCCATAGATATATCAAAGAATTATTTACTTGCCATAAAATCTACCCAACGTTGAGTATCCAACTTGGTTTTCTTTTCTTTTCTTTTTTTGGTAAGTTCTAGTTTTAAAACATTTCATCACTCTGTTGTGGTTGGAAGCAAACTGCCACCCCTCCATCGTCTCCCTAGTCTAGCCACCCCAAGAGCAAGTTCAACGCTGGCTCCTTATCACCTACCACGCTACCATCTCACAGAGAGAGGCTGAGGGTTTTAGCCAGCCAAGGATACATTGGTCTGAGAACAGATATGAATTAGTTCCAATCAGAGCTGCTTCTGAAGCTCCCTCAGGTTAAACGACGGGACAAGAGCTCCAAGGAAGGGCAACAGAGGAGAGAGGCAAACACTTCAAAGAGACAGAACCAACGGGAGGTGCTCCTGCTTTGGGACGGCACTTTAGCTCACAAATCTTGACATGGGAAGGTTTCTTTATGTTAAGAAACAAGGTCGTACCGACAGGGCTGCATGGACTACAGAGAACACGTCCTGCCTACTGACTCTGGCCTTACCATCATTCAGTACTTGATGCCTATCTCGGGGACTTTGGGAAGCTATCCCCAGTACATGGCCCCCATACTAGCCATGAGACACAGAAGAACCCCAACTCATACACATGACGGAACACCTTCCCTAGTACAGGTCTGTAGCTAATAGCAAAAGCTGAGGAAATCGGAGAGAACTCTAAAATGTGCATCTAATCCAGAGGTTCTCAACCTTCCTAATGCTGTAACCCTTTAGCACAGTTCCTCCCAACCAAAAAGTATCTCATTGCTATTTCATAACTATAAAGTTGCTGTTATGAATCATAATGTAAATATCTGATATGCAGGAGATCTTACATGTGACCCTCAAGTTGAGAGATTTAATCTCTGGAAATGCCGAAGGTTCTGAAAGAAGTGGGACCCCCCCCTTTGAGAGCATCAGGAGCCACAACTACAGGAAGGAAAATCCCCTAACATTCCTGTTTCTCCTAAACAGACTCCATGCAAGTCCAATTTCATGGAACTAGAAGGCACCAGTGACAGGCAAGACGGTGGGCTTGATGACCAAACATGCTTTGGGAAAATCACATGGAGACTACCAATGTCTCGGTGCAAGTTGGAGAAAGTCGAGAGTCCTCTGCAGGCTTTTGCTGGAGCTCTCCAGGCAGCCCCAGCTCTGCCAAGTGCATTCCAGAGCTTGCCTCACATGCCCAGACCAGCAAAGACCTTTGCATTTGCAATGACTTCACACTCAGCCAAAAGTAAACACGCTCTCCACTTTTTCCATGGACAAATTCTAACCCCAAATTGCCAGTGTTGGCCTCTGTGCAATCCAAATGGAAAGCCGCCTTTCCCCAAAAAATTTTTAAAAAAATTAAAAAAAAAAAAAAAACCATTTTAACTCAATGATACCTCTTGGCCGCAAAAGAAAACTTTGCTAAAAGCTTCCTAGAAATTATTTATCATGTAATCATGCAGGATGCTATGATCACGCAAGCGAAGCCTCACAATGGAACAGCGGCACTCAAAATACAACTGATGATCCAAGAACGCTCGCTCCAACTGCACTCAAGACTTAAGCAGAGCATTTGTGTCACAGAAGAGCCACCACTCTCGCACCCATACGCGCGCACGGCTCATCGCCGCCTGATTGGAACAGTCTTCTAATCAGGAAGTAGACCGTGACAAGGCAGGTACTGATCAGAATAAAAAGCAAAATGCCCCGAAGATCTGAGCTGTGCCAAGCCCTGGCACCTGTCAAACACACATCTCACTTCTCTCCCACCTCGCACCCAGAACCCATGTGGCGTAAGCTCAGTTGCCACAAGTAGTAAGAAACGCAGACGCTCCAGACTTACCAGGTTAGAGTTGGTGGCGTTAGAGTCATCTTCTGGAAAGGGGATATAGATCGCTAAGGCCACACAATTGGCAAAAATAGTCAGTAAAATAATGATTTCAAATGGTCTGAGAAAGGAGTTAAGGAAATCAATGCCACTGTTAACACAAGTGAAACAAACATACATATATATATTTTTTAATGAATCAAAGATTCGTAAGAATTCTGTTTAAACAATGCATTCCAAGCCCCTTGTATTCTGAAGAGAAACATATGCCTTTTAAGTGCTTCTAGTGGACCCCCGCCAAAATTTTTTCCTAATATGTCAAGAGCAGTGGAGGCCAGTCGCGTGCCAGAGTAAACACAGATTTCTAAATACTTCTTCCCCTCTTTTATTTATTTAGATTACATTTGATTTCATTTTCCTCATGTGAGCTTGGGGTAAAGAGCTCTGTCTGCCCCAGGAAGGATTCCCCCCAGGACCCGATTTCCATGACAGTTCATGGCTCATGACTGTCACCAGTGAACCCATGCATACACGGTAGGGAGAGCAGTGAGTGGGGGTTTACACAAAGCAACTCCTCATGGAAATCTACAGATTTTGCTTTTCTGTGTTTGGAAGAAAAGTTCTATCTCCCTAGGGTTTAGGACTCCCCAAAGCCAGGCAGGATCTACTCTGTGGGGTCAGAGGTAGGGATTGCCTCCCCTTGCCAGTTCGGCTCCGCAGAGGAATGGGGCATACCAGCTTTGCGGAGGCCCTGTCGTTAGTGTACAAGTACTAACGGGTCCTCTTACCACGAGTAGTGATGGCCTGGGCTATAGAGCATCAGCCCAGGGTCCACTCACCCGTAACAGCATCCTCTGATGTTCTCTCACCATGGAAACATCAGGGCAGGACACAGTGAGCAGTAGGTTAATGTAACAACACTCCTCTACAGAGACCATACCACACCCACCGCTGAAAGCAAGAAAGGGAGACTTCACAGAAAGTCCCAATCTGTGTTTCCACAACTAAGTTCCCGGCCACTTTCACAGAGCCTCTTCTAACTAGCTTCCTATTGCAACGATAAAACCCTGTGACCAAAAGCAACCTGGGGAGGAAAGGGTTCGCTGCAGCTTATAGCTTGTAGTCCATCACAAAGGGAAGTTGGGGTAGGAACTTGAGCCAGGGACCTGCACACAGAGGGTGCTGCTTACCGGCTTGCTCAGCCAGCTTTCTTCTACAACCTGAGTGGCCCTGCCCACAGTGAGCTGTGTCCTCCCGCATCTATCACTGATCAGGACAATGTTCCACAGACTTGGCTACAGGCCACTCCGAGGGAAGCATTTTCTTAACTGAGGTTCCCTTTCCCCGCATGACCTGGGCTTGTGCCACGTTGACAAAAAAAAAAAAAACTAACCAGCACTGAGCCTAATGAGAGGAAAGGAACGGGTGAAAACTGCGGGGAAGAGGGACCAACCGAACTCTCACAGAAGTAGCAAACTCTGAAGGAGGAAGATGCCCTAGAGACTACTTGTTCCAAACTTTTGAGGCCCAGAAAAGCTAAAAACCACCCCACAGGTGAGTGGGCATGCAGCACTGGAACCATCTCCTGCCCCCATGTCCAGTATCACCTCATGGCACAGCATTTACGCTTAGAGTCAAAAGCCCGCTAGGCTAGGACACAGAGTTCTACACTCCGGGGAATCTGAATGGCTGCTTTCCTGATGAATGCCTAGCAGCCCTAGGGCAGAGTTGAAGATGCCTCTTAAGATGTGCCATTGCCCACATGTGTCTTGGTATCACCAGATGACCTGTAGGCAGGGCCTAACCAATCTCCCCTTTACAGACATGGCCACCATCACATCTGTCCAAGATCTCCAGAAGGCAAGGAGCAAAGCCAGGCTCAGGGCCCAGTCAAAGCAATAGGTTCATACTATTATGACCTGCTGTCCTGAGGTGGCCAGGATCCAACAGCAATGGAGACAGGAGCTGGCGTTAGGGAGGTGACAGCAAGGACAGGATCTAGCACTCCTACAGAGGCTCTGTGGTGATTGCCTCCCCCCCCCCAACTCCCTGTCCCACTACCAAACACCTGGAATGACACAGTAATCTCTACTGCTAATGGAGGGAACTAAAGCTTACAAAGGTAGAATTGTGTCTGAAGTCATCAAGTTAGAGACCCAGACCCATCCCATAAAGTAGGCTTCTGAGTCAGTTTTGAAACTACTTTGTGCTGGTCTGTATGAGGTAGCCCTGAAGGCATCTCAGAAAGCTAGCTCTCCTGGTCCTCCTACTGCATGCCCCTCTTCCTAACCACACCCCAACCTGCTCAGGACAGTGACTGTCAGCCCAGGCTACGAGGTTCCAGTCTTACTGTCTGGTGCCCTATCAGAAAGGGGTACAGGAAGGCAACTGAGCCAGGCCCCATGAATATCTACTGGTCAGATGTCCTCACTGCCTTGACAGGTCAGAGAGCCAAGCCTGAAGTGTTTCAAGGGCTGTGCCCCCACCTTCCCTGTGACATGCACACATACGCAAGAGCAAGCACCTACTGCCACACACCAAAGCCCCAGGCTGACACTGGAGGAGTCTGTCTGCCAAGAAGACAAACAAGCAGACAGGGAGAGCTGCAGCTGAGATGCAGAGGAGCACCCAGAAAGCATCATGCCCCCTTCAAGAACCAAATCGCTGTTTAAGCTGTCCATCTGACGACAGCACCAGGCCCCACTCTTCAGGAGCTGTTGAGCACATACGCTCTCTCCACATCTGACCTCGGCAGTCTGGAGCTTTCACACAGCTAAGACTGTGTGCTGAATCCCTCCCTCTGCCCAGCTGGGAAAGCACCCTCTCTCGGGAGGTTCAGCCACACTAATCATCCAGGAAGGGCTGCGGATTCTGGGCCCTGCAGACCTACACTGGAATGCACGTGCTGAATATCAAGTTGATAGCTATCTATTCCCATCCAGTAACTACTTCCATCTAGTAACCGTTTCTACCTAGTAACTACATAGTCCCACCTCGTTACTATCTAGTCCCACCTAGTAATTTGCTATCAGATAGCACCAAGTAACTACCTTGTCCTACCTGTTAAATATCTTGTCCAACTAATAATTCCCTATCTGGTTGCACGTAGTAACTACCTAGTACCACTTAGTTACTATCCAGTCTTGCCTAGTCCTCTGGCACACTACTAAGTACTTAGCACAGGGAGTTTGGAAAGCGCATGGGTTTTAAATGTGGGGGATCTGGATTTAAAACCAACTTATGGGAAGTCTTTTGGATCTCAGAGTCTCCCTGCTCTCCCTTCATAGTGGTTATCTCCGGGTCCCAGTTCTCTTACTCCGTGGCTCTGAAGGCAGCCTGAGAAGATTGACCAAGTCTAATTTCTCGCCCATTCATGGACTATTTGCAGTTTAGCAGACTAGACAATTTAGGAGCAGCCCTTGCTGCTCTAACTGCATCCTGTTGTAGTTACTTTTGGAAAAGGAATTCAGTTATTCCCAATGGGTGTTGTCTGCACCACTGAACTTCATTTTCACCCCAGGTCTCCTTTTCACCTTCCAACCACTACCCAAGGTTTTTAAATCTTTCCCTAGAAACTCACAAATGAGATGAACACTCCATCCAGATGGAAAGAATCTTGAGGCTTTTTAAAAAAAATTGAATTTCATTTCTTAACTCAAATTTGAATTTGAGTTTAAAAAAAAATACCTAGCACTAGAGTCAGGGAACTAATGCTGTGTATTCCTGGTCACGTGTCCTGGGGAGTTTCATGTGACTTATTTCATCCCTGGTGATAGCCAGGGCTGTGCTTTGAGGTCTTTTCCAGTGTAACTCAATACTCAGACATTAAGACTTGTGTCCATGGTAACATTCCAGCCCTTAAGAGACCCGGTTCCTAAAGGCCCCTGCTTCCACTCCTTCCTGTGTGTTCAAAGTAGATACACATTACTTTAGATGATGCTTTCAACCTTGGCTATACCAGAGCCTGGCCTGGAGAACTCTATAGAATGTCTGGGGATGAGTGGGACCTTTGGCATCTAGAATTTGATAAACCTTTCCAGGTGATTCCAGTGCAGAGCCCAGGCTGAGAATTCCTGCTGCCAAGCCCTGGGGTTCTCATGCATTTCCTGGTCCATTCACACCAGAAAGAGGTCAGGTTGTGAGCTACTGCCACACCATGTAGGAAAGAAAGTTATAGATCAGCATACATCAACAATGAAAACTACATAGGCAGGTAGCTTGGATACGATTTCATATTTCACACTGATACCTACAAATTTTCTCTAAAGTTACTGGTGACAGGCCCAGTGCCCTGTCTTTCAAATGCTTGGGACTCAAAGAGTTTCATGCCTAAATCCATGTTTGGATTTTGGAATCTCTTTAGATTCATGAGAAATCATGGGAATGGGACCCAAGTCTGAACTCAAAATTCATTTATGTCCTATGTACACCTTATAAACACAGACAACACAAATTTTTAGAGCCTGCATTTTGACTGCAACCTGTCACATAAGATCAAATGGACAACTTTCCATCTGTGTTGATACTATAAAAGTTCTAGACTTTAGGAAAATTGACATTTTGGATTTTTGGTTTAGGGATGCTTGTAATACCAACAAATTCTGGGACCTTGTCTTCTGAGATAGTGACTCATGGAGTCCAGCGGGGAGGTCGAGAATTCTAACTTTCATCGGTGAAGCAGTAAATATAAGATAAACTTAACATCACCAACACAAGTCTACGCTTGATACCCCCGGGGTGCAAGCCAGTCCCCCACCCCCGCGGTGCAGATCCAAGGAACACCTCAGCCATCCCAGAGCATAAAGGATATTTCCATTCAACGATGCTTATGCATGCCCTCCGGATGGGGTTCTTCAGAGTCAGGCAGAGCAGAGCACGGGGTGGCCGCGTGGCAGTTGTACCACCCTGCTTCTTGGGTTTCCCGTACTGCTGCCGCTTCCGCTGCGTGGAACTGACAGTAGAGATGGTTGCGTTGCCAGCACTGCCCATTAGCTTGGCCTGCCGGGCGGCATCAATGGCTGCCTGCCAGGACAGCGCTGCTCCTGGAGTAGGGATGTGCTCGGGAGCGAGGCCTGCAGCTGCATTGGCATTCATGTTGGCATGAGCTGGGCGTGGGCTCCCATAGTTGGAACCTGCAATGAGAGAAAAGACTGCCGTTACTATGGTGAAAAGAAGAGCATGGGGGACACACTTTGGATTCTAGACACAATTTTTGAAAAAAAAAAAAAAAACCAAACTTTTTATCAGGCTGCTGTTGGAATTTGGGAAGCGACATACCATAAAACACTAATATGTATGCTGAGAACTACAGCCAGGAAATCTATTCTAGGCCTTGCCTGACTTAGTTCAACTGACCGTGAACATGTCGCTCTGCTGTTTGGTCTCATGGACTTGACTTAGGCACACAAGAGATGAGACTGTGCTTTCCTAGTACTGAGATAGTGAGAAAGAGTACAGGGGGAGGTGAAATTAAGGCAACATATGGGCCTTAACATATTCATAAGAACGCATGAATACAATGGCTACTTAAAAAAGAAAAGGGAGACTAGGCAGGGGTAGTGCAACGCCTTTAATCCCAGCACTTGGGAGGCAGAGACAGGCAGATCTCTGTAAGTTCAAGGCCAGCCTGGTCTACAGAGTGAGTTCCAGGACAGGCTCCAAAGCTACAAGGAAAGAAGGAAAGGGAGAAATGAGGGTAGGGTATAGGATTTAGGAAGAAGGAAAAGCTAATGAGTGGCACACCAGCTCAGAAACCAACGATGCAAACACACAGTACACTGAAGAGAGGATACCCTCAACACTGACTGGAGCTCCAACAGCAAAGACACACGCAATGCAGGGAGGGGACTAGGCTAAAGGAAGATCCTATCCAGTGAGTGATCTGGATGTTGAATGTCCCCCTCCCAGACCATACCGATGAGGTCCCAGGGAGGCACTCCTGGGAGTTATTGGAACCTTTGTGGTAGGGCCTTCCCCAAGCCACTTTCTTCCATCACTGAGATGACTGTCACTTTGGTAACTTAGTTATTGCTCAGTTAAGATGCGTCAGTTATCTCATGCAATCAAAACAGAGCCAACCAACATGCTTGCCCAGTGCTCAGCACACTTTCCGGGTTCCAAAGTCTGTCTGTATTCCCCAACACAACAGCCACAGGCAATAAATTTCAACTGTAAGTCCAATGATTGACATCAGATTCCAAAAAGGTGAGGAAGGGCCGGGCGGTGGTGGCGCACGCCTTTAATCCCAGCACTTGGGAGGCAGAGGCAGGCGGATCTCTGTGAGTTCGAGACCAGCCTGGTCTACAAGAGCTAGTTCCAGGACTGGCTCCAAAACCACAGAGAAACCCTGTCTCGAAAAAGCGGGGGAAAAAAAAAGTGAGGAAGGGATTCTGAGACGTTTCCGGGCACAAGAGTGTAGGCTTATCATAACAGATTATCGCTGTCTACCGTGGACAGAGGAGAAGGTGTGAGAAACGTACAGATACCTTCTACTCATCAGTCACTGGATAGAAAGGCAAGCACATCAGGCCTTCGTTGGTACCAGCTGTCATCAGCCACCTGCACAGCTGTTGTCTGCAGTCTATAGCATTAGACCTGTGCTTTATTCCACAGATCCTGGTAAAGCGTCTCCATTGTACCCACTTCCCTGGCACACTCACCTCACCACACAACCCCCTCACTCTCTTCCCTTGCTCTGCCCAGTGGCTCCAGGCAGTTGCTGCACCCCAGGGACACAGCATACTTATCAGAGTACCAGGCTTGTGAAGAACAGACCTTTCCTAGACTGAGAAGGCCCCTCTCTGTCACAGCTTGTCATTTCCTGCCCAGCTCTCAATATATAGATGCCGAAGTATAAAGTAAGGAAGGTCCCAAGAAGGCTGGGAACTGGGTTTCCTTATTAAGACTCCAGAGCAGAACGTGAGAGCATGGGTTTGGATTAGTCAAGGCAGCTGAAGCAGAGCTGCTCTCCTCAGCGGCAAGATAAGTGCCTTCATTCGACACACAAGAAAACAAAGGAGCACATGACTCACTAAAGGTCACAAAATAAGACAGTGGAAGACTCTGCTGCACTCAGAACTCATCGTGAACTGCCACACTATACCCCTCCCTCCTCAGATCCTTCAACACTTCATACACATGCACACGTGTGTGCACAAAGCCCAGAAATACATCTGCACCTCCTGCTATTTCTGGGCAGAGGAGAAAGTGATGAATACCTATATTTAATGAACACCATCTCCAATACTAACACCTATGGTGACTTCCCAGGGACCTCCCTGGTGACTGAGAGTGGAAAGTATCCCTGTTTCATTTTCTTACACTGGCGTGACCAATTCCAAAGTGGCCCTGTGTTCCATCTTGGTTTGGCAAACTGGACTGTGACTTAATTCTTCCCTGCTTTTTGTTCTATCTGTGGCATGCAAGCTTGACATTCTAGACTCTATTTGGCATTGGCAGAATTTAGTGGATGCTGTTTTAGCTCCTGGACTGATCTTCCCCCACATCTATAAAAGCAGCCATGTTCCCCTACTGGATGCCTTGTGGCACCCCAATTTCCTACTCGTGTCAATGCATCACAATGGCCTTTAGTCGAGTACCACCATTGCTCACATAGTAGTTGCCTCGTATCACAAACCAAGCAGCACTAGGGCTCTGGGATGACTCTTAAGAAGAAGGAGGAAAGCGTTGGTGTAAAAAACCAGCAAGGGTTCCTGGGCACCTTAAGCAAAAGGCAGGGTCTCCCTGAACAAGCCATGGGGTCCACCAATGTCAAGGCCTCTTGTGCGGAGTCCTGAGCACCCTCATACTCCATAGGGTCCCTTATTTATATTGAGAGCCATTTCCAGAACACCAGGATACCTCCATCTGGAGAATACACATATGCAGGGGCTTGAGAGTGCAGGGGAACACAATTTCAACTTGTCCCTGGCCAGGGGACAAGAATACAGTTATCTTCAAATACTGGTACGGCCTTTGAGTGATAAAGGGCACTTCCATCATAACTGTCCACATGCAGAAAGGTAAGAAGTATATTCTCCAAGGTCAGTCTCCATGAGGGCTGTGGAGACTGTGACCTTGATCTCTCCAAGTCACTTTTCCATCCAGACCTGAGGTTCCAGGCGTGCCTCTAGGAGCACTCACAATGAGAACTACAACCATCCAGGAGTCCCAGGAGTAGGGAACGCCCATCTCTGTAGCAAGGATTCTGAGTCCAGAGTAACACCACGAAGGTAGGGCAGCCTGCATTGTTTCTCTGATGCTTTTTGTTAGCACAAAATCACCACCCAACACAAAGACCAATTTTCAAATTATAAGGCTGATTCAAAGCTTTGCCTCCTGGCTGCCAGCTGAACTGATGCCACCGGTTAAGTCTGATCTGGCTCTAGCCTTACTGGGCTATATCCATGGATGCTCTGGTGCCCAAGAAAATCCCAGAATAGCAGCTCAGCAAACCAGGCCACATGGAAACAGGTAAGAGGTCTAGAGCATATTCCGCTTACTCCTATTTGTCTTGTGACTGGGCTCCCTTGAAAACAGCCGCATCCATGCCTACTACATGCAGGTATTGCCTCTTCTCAGAAGGACAAGGACACAAACAGGTCCCCATCACAGACTCCTTACCCTCATACCACCCTGCCATGCAAGAGCCTAGAGAGACATTCCAGCCAGGGAATAGACAGGTGCATCCTCACTTCCTCCCAGTCAATGATGGAACAATGGCGTGGTTTGTTTGCATTCACTCCCCACTCCAGAAGATGCTCAACATCTATTGGTGTGACTATAACAATAACGATGTCCTGATAACCAACAACATTGCCCTGGTTTGTATCGTAAGCATTTCCTGGGGGCTCACACATTTTATTCTCCTTACATGAAGGTGGCAGACCTTCAAGGGGTGGGACCTGATGAGAGGGACTTGACTCACTGGGGATATGTCCTTGAGGGAATATAATAACCCACCCCTTCCTGTCCTTTGCTTTCCAGCCACCGTGAGGTGAAAGGTCTGTGCAAGCCATACTCCCTGACCCCAAACGCAGTGCCTCCCACAGATCTGAAAGCAATGATCCAATGGGCCATGGACTGAATCTTCTAAAACTGTGAGTCTCTGGCAGTTTCATGGTGACAGAGAGGTAACCAACATGAAATAGACCACAGGCAACATTAAAAGCTTCCTTGATGGGTTCTGTCCATCTACACCGTGAGCACTGAGTCCTTCCACTTGCTCCATGGACAGGGGAGAAGTTCTGAGGAAACAGAGGTGACCAATGGTTTCTGCCTCCTGTGCCACCACTCTAGTCCAAGCCACCATCCATTGCCTGCCCAGAAATGCTGCAGGAATCCCTGACATTTCTCTCATTACCAGGCTTTCCATCTCGAACCTAAGTCCCACTCATAACCTGTTGCAATGCTCTTTTGGGAAATACAAACAGTACACCAGGCCCTGCCATTCTCCTGCTTCAATCATTTTCTTTTTTTCTTTTTTTTTTGTTTGTTTGTTTGTTTTTTGTTTTTTTTATTAATTAATTTATTTAATTATTAAAGATTTCTGCCTCTTCCCCGCCACCACCTCCCATTCCCTCCCCCTCCCCCAATCAAGTCTTCCTTCCTCCTCAGCCCAAAGAGCAAGCAGGTTTCTCTGCCCTGTGGGAGGTCCAAGGACCACCCACCTCCATCCAGGTCTATTACGGTGAGCATCCAAACTACCTGGGCTCCCACAAAGCCATTACGTGCAATAGGATCAAGAACCCATTGCCATTGTTCTTCAGTTCTCAGTAGTCCTCATTGTCCATTATGTTCAGCGAGACCGGTTTTGTCCCATGCTTTTTCAGTCCCCGGCCAGCTGGCCTTGGTGAGTTCCCGATAGAACATCCCCATTGCCTCAGTGTGTGGGTGCACCCCTCGCAGTCCTGAGTTCCTTGCTCGTGCTCACTCTCCTTCTGTTTTGCTTCAATCATTTTCAAACCCAAACTCTTTGTCCTCTTTCTTGAAGCCTGTGCATGCCGGCCCAGGTCAACTCCCCTGAGCTTATTACATCCGGGACTCCTCTCATCCTCACACATGCCCGGTTCTTGCCTGCCACAGTGCCTTCACATGTTCTTAGAATGTTCTTCCTTCTGCTCTTTGCTTAGTGGCTCCTTTCCATACTTCAGAGCTGGCTTTAACAATTCTGCCTTAAAACCTCTGATCTAAGGAAGCAGAACCCAACCTGTAGCTTCCAGTATTCCCGCCCCTCCTTCCTCCATGCCACCGTTGAGTAAAGATGCAGATCCCCAGTGAGCCATAAACATAGAAGAGGTATGAGCTTCAACAGCACAGCCGACTTCATTGGTCATGTGCCTTCTGCCACAAATAGAGCTGGTGAGTCCTGAAGAATACCCTAGTTCAGAAGGCAGTTCACCCCAGGAAGGAAAAGCTGCAAAATGATGTCCTACTAGAGTCTGATGTCACTCAAGAGTCTCTGAGCACACAAAGGCCTTCTTTTGGGCAGAAGCCACCCAAGACCTTCGCAAACATCTATCGGGATTTTACATATATCAATTCCCCATGATGACAAGGGCCCCATAGTCCCCTAAAAGCACAGTAGTCATCCTCAAGCAGGAGCTACACTGGCTTGAACTAGGGCAAACCTGGTGGCTAAAGTACAAGAGGACCCTGACTCCTGGTCTTGAATCAGCCAAGACTCTGCCTATCACCAGCTCAGAGCAGCTTCTCCACGGATTACCCCCGTGGGCCTTCAAGGGTCACCCTGTGGTATGGAGTGACAGGCTATCTTACTGGACTACAGAGGCAAGGAGCTGAGCAAGGTTCAATCTCCCTGAAGCCAGAATTCCTAATGCAGCTCTGAGACTGAACAACTGAGACCCAAAGTGAAGTTTACCCAGGAGGGGCGGGGATCTGCTCGCTGATACAGTGCTTCAGGGTCCTGCCTGCAGAGTCCTAATCTCACAGTGCACAGAGGGCTGCGATTTCCCAGCGTCCTGACCAAATGCGGTCCCTTGACCTGCTCCACAGTGTTGCTTGGGTGTCACTCCTACAAGCCCATCCTAGGGCCTCCTCCCGCAACCCTTTCTGCTCACTCTAAATGCACAGCAGCTCAGGGCATGTCACCCTACTGCAGCGAGCTGTGCAGTGCAGCTCAGGGCATGTCACCCTACTGTAGTGAGCTGTGCAGTGCAGCTCAGGGCATGTCACCCTACTGCAGCGAGCTGTGCAGTGCAGCTTTATTGCTGTCATCTGGACTTGGGGTTTTACTTTCTGAGACAGAGTCTCACTCTATAGCCCTGGCTGAGCCAGAACTCACTTATAACCCAATCTTGTCAAACTAAACACAATTCTCCAGCCTTAGCCACTCAAATACTTAACCCAATCTGGTCTCAAACTAAAGGCAATTCCCCAGCCTCAGCCATCTAAATGCTGGGATTACAGGCATTAGCTATCATATCTAGGTCCAATTATAACTTTTAAAATAGTTAAAATGGAACATCATTTTGAATTATCCAATATGGTAGGTACCAGGCAAATGTGTCGGTAGATCACATGAAATGTCTTTGGTACAACTAAGGAAGTACATTTTAAGTTCTATTTCATTTCAATTAATCTCCACCTGAGTAGCCACATGAGTCTGGAGACTACCAGGAAGTACTCAGGGAAGTGTATGGTGACGACTAGGGTGTGAGGTGGGAAAGGGAGATTATTAAGCACTTGATTCTAAGAGGAGGAGGGTAGCAGCTAAGAACTGGTCTGGACATGATAGATGGATAGTTTTTTTTGATCTTGAAATAACCACTTCCTACAAAAAGACCGACCAAAGAATAAGGATTCCCAGATCCAACAGACAACAAGGCCATGACTACATTTACCTCACTGACACTCAAAAGATATGTATGAAACAATTTTCCTCAATGGGCAGAGAGAAACCTGATAGTGGCCCTGAAGCTGGGAGGGGAGATTGAAATGAAAAGCTCCCTTGCATGAACAGTCTTGGTGTTGTGCACCCAAACTGCTTGAACACAATACAGCGGCATCCCAACTCTTCCTCGTCTTTCCAGAAGAGATGGTGCAGCCCACAGCCATCACATTGGCTCCATAAGGGACAGCAAGGGGCAAGGGATTCTGCAGCATCTCCCCAACTCAGCAGATCAGTGCTGCCTTAAATAGAGCACCTTCCTCCAGTGACCCGCCAAAGGCAGGAGGGAAGGCAGGTGGAGAACCTGAGCATTCCGAAGGCCACGCTAACCAGAAGGCGGTCATGCCGACAGCACCCACACCTCCTCTGACCCAGTACAGAAACCTCTTCTCTACACTCCTGGTAGCACAACAACTCAAGAAGGTAACAGAGGAGAAGGAACCCCAAAAGGGAGTTCCACGGAGGAAAGCCATCTGCTCCTGATCAAGGTTAACCTTTCCGTACTAGATACTAATCATAATGCCACTTTATCCTTGGTACCAGCAGGCATGAAGGGGAAAACCTGCAGATGCATGCAGCTAAATCTCAGGCTTCAACTGCTCAGGGCAAACCACAAGAACAGTAAAATACTCCTTTGTGTCTCCCCTGGCACGGAAGAAAGGGAGCCCTCCACTTCTGCTGCTCACCACCACCACCGAGAGATGACACACCTAAACTCCGTGAGTTCACTGAGTCTACTGAATGTCAGCATTTCCGACCCTGAAGTTAACAGAATTGGCTCTGCCTGAGGACAGACATCACGCTGGACAAACAGGAAGTCTTTGGGGTAGCTGGTATCTGGGGACAGTGCCATAGCAGCTTGGCAAAACCCTGACAGGACGGCTGAGAGTTCAGCCCTTATAATTTTCACGTTTTATTACATTTTCCAAATTCTGCACATTAAGTGATTCTTTGGTAAGGGAGGACATGTCTGATTTGGTTATATAGATTACAGATTCCACCAGAATTACCACAGATGCACCAGTGCCAGACTCCTGTCCCACTGTCGAAAGCCCTGTCTAGAGGGGGGGGGGCACAGGTCCACCTGGCAAACACCTGCCTGCTGTCACAGAGAGGAGCAGGGAGTTCCACACACCCTCTACATGAACTCCAGGCAACTTTGTGCCACCCGAAGCCAAGGATCTAGACACACAGCCAGGGGTTCCCAGCAGAGGCACTCCAGGACAGAACTATGTGGGCTGAAGGTGACCAAGGTTGGAAGGAAGCTAAGAAGAGGCCAGATCTTTTTCTTTCTCTTTCTATGTGGTCCAGAGACAATTCTGCTTCCACTGATGCATGCCCATGAAAAAGATTAGGACGGCACATCAGAAGTGAGGCATGCTCCTATATCTGCCCCGACACCTAGTTGGACCAGGTCTCTGAGGGACTATCTATCCAGCCACAAGATGTGGAAGAAGTCCAAGCAGAATCAGACATCAGAGAGGGCAGGTGCCTTGCCATGAGCTGCACAGCTATGTGGTCTCACGCTACTGTGTAACATCTTCCTGAAGAAGAAAACATTCCATCTTATGGAAAGCTTCTTAAGCAGAAAGGTAAACAACTCAAAATAGATTCAGGAAGTCCCTGAAACTGACCAGATTCACTAACCTCCTCCTTGCCAGAGTAAGCAATAAAAGCTTAGAGTCCCCCTCTATGGTAGAAAGCTGAGCTGCAAAGAAGACTCTGAAAAGAGAAAAATTGCAAAGACTCTGCGGCCAGACCATTACCTGGAATAAACATAAAATAAACAAGCTGCCCTAAAGAGCTTTAGACCTGAGGCATCTGGAAAGGACACTCGCAGCCTTCAGGGTGTGCACTGTGCTCTGTTCGAAGCTTTGTGGGCTATCATCTATGCTGGGGTAAGCTTTGGTGATGCAGCCATCTTTGGGTCATTTTCTGCTCCTGTGAGAAACCCCTCACACCTACTCCTGTGCGTAACCCAAATAAAATGCATTGGTTCACCAAACTGGACTAAGGTGGTCTACTTTCTTGGGCCTGTTGTGGGTTCCTGATCTGGGGTGAGTAGACAAGTGTGTTGCATCTCTCCAGGGAAAGTTTTGTCACACAACCTGCACCCAGGCCCCTGAGTCTATAAAGAAGCAAGTAGACAGGCATTGCTCTGGGCCTTAGCAACTGTTCTGAAAGGCAGAATTAGCAGTGCATTCCTTGTAGGGCAACCCAGAGTACTAACTGAGATTGTATATCTGAAAGTTCTACCCAAATAGCAATAGTTTTTAATAAACTTTCCAGATACCCACACAGAGAGCCTCAGGTCACAAAGGAAGGCTACTTTCTTTCAGAGAAGAGAAGCATGAACAGCATGTTACTATTATTTAGTATTTTCCCTATACAATCATTAGGGTTAAGCACCATCTCTTTAAATTGTTGCAGTCCACACGCACAGATCAAGTGTCAGTTTGTGAGAGGAAACAAATGAACAAAGAGATCCAGAGCCCATAAAATGCTGCTCCCTTTCCAAGGAGTCCATCAAGGAAAGGCTCTGAAATTGTTCCACTTCTGGGGCTGCATGGCCGAGAGGGGAGGTGATAACCCTCACATTCCCACAGTGGAAAACATTATATGTACAGAAACGGAGCCACTCAGGCCTGCTTGTCTTTCTCCTTGATGTCTCTCATCCTCACTAAGGTGGGAGAAAGACACATCAGTCCCTTGTTGCTTCCCTTTCCCAGTACATGTAATAATGATGCTATGTATATTACATTTACAATGACTACACCCATTTGTCTTGTTAACCCCCAAAGCCTCTGCCAACAGGCAGACAACAAGGTGGGAGGCAAAAGCAAAACCAACATCAATAAACCCTCAGGTAGACAATAAGCTCCATTCCAATATAAAGCTATTTGGATCTAGACTGTCCCCGTGTTTGGTGGGAAGACTAAGATCAAAAACTCAGAGATCTAAACCCCATTCCCAGCCCCTTCCCTCCTGTTCTGCACTCACCCCTGCAAGTCCTATCCTTAGCTCTCCTTGTTTTCAGAATGAAATACTGAAAAACACTGTAAGAAGTCAGGTACCACTTGGCTCTCACATTCTCGCCAACCAGTCTTACCCTACCAAGGCCTCTCCTGCCCATCATTTGAGCTAAGTGTCCCAACATCCCCTCCCCAAATAACAGTAGGGCTCTTTCCAGTGGAGAAGCAGTACCCAGCTCCCCTACTCACTTCTGGTAGCATTGTGCACAGGAACTCACAACCTCCTGAAAGCCCATGCCTAAGAGCCGAGGGCAACCCGTGGACATTCATCTGGGAAGAGTAGGAAAGAAGACCCCATCCTGCGCTCACCATAGTTTACATGGAAGTCCACAAAGCCAGAGAGACTGTACGACAACGAGTGTGTTATGACCAGTAGAGAGTAGCAGTGTTGGCAAAAATACAGAAAGGCAGAACCACCGCACGTCTTGTTGGCCGTGTGAAAAGCAGTAAGCCACTGGAAAGCAGGGGGCAAGTTCCTCACAAAACTAAATGTTCGATTATTACGTGACCCAGCAGCTCCACTAGTGGGCAAACACCCAAAATTCTTAAGAGGCAAAGGCTCCAATGGGTATTTGCGAACCAGGTCTCACAGCAGAATTATTCACAAGAGACAACAGACAGAGACAGCACACGTGCCCATCGAGGGAGCAATGGGTTATCAAGATGTGGCCTGCACTGGGATATTGTTCAACCCTGGATGGGATTACTCTGACACGTGCTTCAACATGAGGGAAAACACTGTGATACGCAAAATAAGCCAGATATAAATTCCATTCCTGCATATGATACAGGACTGTCCTCCGAGCCAAACTCTCTTCGTCAGACCAGATGTGCCCATTTACAAAAGATAACCACAGCTGGACTCGGACTGCTGCCATTCCGTCAGAGGAGGAAGCAGGAATGGCCACTGCACTTGGACGTCCAGACACTCATCCTAACCAGTTGTATGAGATTCCGCCATAATTGCTCATGGGGTTTTAGGGAGGGCTGCAGTAAACAGGCCAGGGAAGACACAGACGGGGGCATCCATCTGTGCAGCTGTGGGAAAGCCATCACCCAGGCTAGTACAGACTCTCCAGTTTACTATTCTGAGGTCATCCAAGCTCCTATTGTAATCCTCACCAATGCTATGTATGTAAGTCCAAAAAAAAAAAAAACCCTTATAACTCAAATAAGAAAGCAGAAGCTTGCACTTTAAGATACCCAAGTCATCCTTCCGGCAGGAATAACGAGAATTTGCACCCACACTGAAGGAAGCCCAGGCCCTGCCCTCCACAAGCACTTCCTGGGAGCTTTCAGCAGTGACAGGGGACCGGGGAAGGATTCAAAGAATCTTGGTTATAAATTACTTTCAAATATCAAATAAATCATACATGCAGATGCACAAACATGCCTTCACAAGTGAGTGGAACCAGACTCCTGTCTAAATACATCTCAAGCGCCATTAAACGGCAGACGTCAGAGCCTCGGCTGGGTGTCGTCCCAGCTTTGGTCTCACCCAACACTTCTGCAGGGTAGACCGTAGCACAGGCACTACACCCCTCTGGCACCTCTCCTAGAGCTGGCGCACTGGAGCTGGCCCACACTGCGTATGAAAAGAGGAGAAAAGGAAAAATATCAGCCCAAGACCCCCCAAGACCAACTTCTCAGCACAAAGGAGGCTTATTTGCTCCAGAGGGACAGAGGGCTGGGAATAAGAGACAAACACAGGAGATAGAGGATGAGGGAAAGGGGGAAGGGAACAAGAGGAAGGGGGCGGGGATATTTGTCCTAGAGGGGAACAAAGGACTGCCACTGGATAGAGGGAAGACAGGCACGGCACATGGGAAAATGGCATTTATAAAGGTGCAAAGGGAAAGCCAGTGCTAGGATGAGGTGTTTAACGTCAATTGGCTATGCTAATTAAGTAGGCCAATGGGTTTTGATCACTGAGCTTCAATACTTTGATAGCTGGACCTTGATAGTCAGCCTCAGGAGGAGGAAGTGGCCAAATAAGGAACTAGACCTTGGGGACTAGCTTTTGGAATGTAATCTATTGGGTTTTAGCAAGGCAGAGGGTAAGGAAGGGAAGGACAAGGCCTTCTGGGGCCATGCTCACCACACTTGAGCTGGTCAGAGTCCCTTCCCTGGTGACGGATGAAGGAATGCCTTTTTATTTCTACAACCTGACAACTCAAATCTGGGAACTGAAGCATCATCGCCACTGGTGACAGTACACTGAGGCAGAGAGATGCCTGTGGCCTTATCCAGTGACACCCAGGCTAGGGCTGACTTGTCTGCCACCAACCCTCCAACTTCTTGGGCACCTTAAGCCCGCACTGGTGATCCCCTGCACTCAGGAAATTCCTGGACGCTCTCTCCGCCTGCATCTCACCCTCCCTGTGCTCCCAGCGGTCCTCTTCCTTCTGCTTAGATTGTTCTGACACTTCATGGACCCAGTCATATTGGGAGGTCCCCCTACTCCAACATCCCTTTCTCCTTTAGGACAGAGGAAGCATCTGATGCCTTCATCTTCGGGTGTGGCCGAGGCTTGGGACAATGGACATCATCAAGTAGAGGGTCCTTGGAGATCCTAGTCCCCTACTAAGGCCGAGACACTTCCGTGCTACTTGGCTTTTCCTTTGCCTCAACTGCTTAAAACGGCCAAGTCAGAAGGCAGTCGCAGAGGAGTGGCATGGACAACTACCCTGAAGATGAAGGTAGAGGACCAAAGGCCCCAGTGCTCTGCATCTCAAAACAGATTGTACAAAGCAGAAACAAGACCTGTAGCATCTATAAAGCTCTTCAACCTGTGACTTTGTCCCCTTGTTTATGTTCCTCTTCTCTGTGTCCTCATGGTAATCAGGAGGGCTGTAGCCTTTAAGGCAAAGTGTATCTGGTCTTGTTCTATGAAGAAAACAAACACTGGAGAATAGAGTGTCGCATGTGGAAATGCTTGAGTTTAGGGCGACTGGACAGCTAATGATTACAGTAACTACCTTCCCAAAGGAAAGACAGCATCACTAGTGGTTAGAGGCACAGCTGATGATCATGAAAGCCCCTAGGGCATGTTCTGAAGTGCCAGTCTTTAACCCCATGACCTCAGCATGCTGCTCAAGCATTTTAAGACACTATGAGCACTTAGACTGGCACAGCATCTTCCAAGGTCCCTGTGGCACTGTTGGCACTGTTTTGTGATTATGAAGACTTCTGGAGCCCAGGGCTATAAAAATGAAGGAAGATTCAGGGATGGAGTCTGGGAAAACTCAAGACATGGACTTATCCAGTACCTAACTCATACCCATAATTCCAATGAGGTGCACATGATTCCAGCCATCCCCACTTCCTGGAGAACATTTTCTCTTGAGTCCATTTTTTTTAGCAGAGAGGGATACCTGGATCTCATCTTCTCTCTCCTAGGAAGCCCCCTGAACAAGTACATAAGACCCCTGAACACGGTCACCTCCCTCCTGCGTGCAGTTACTCAGCAGCAGACAAACATTCACCAAATGATCTCCAAGGTCCTGCATGCTTTCCTGACACTCAGATTCTAGAATTCTTATGTGGGTGGTAGAGGAATTTATTGTTTGGAACATGCTGTCAAAAGGACTAAGCTTCCCAGATGGATGTGGAGGCCCCTACACACCCACACCCACCCCGAAGTCCCTCCTTGAATGATGACATAAACTTGACTGCAAAGTCCCTGCTGTGAACGTCAGGCACTTGCCAAGGTGTTCCTCGATCTCCGAGGCAGGACTCTGAGAGTGGAGAGCACCACCTATACTCCAAACCATGCGGCTTTACATGGCACTGGAACTGGTTTACCTGCTCTCCCTGGCGGCTTCCTCAGGAGCAGAAAGAAGCAGAATAACGACCTCTACACTCAGTAGGCGGCTGAAGGAGCCCCTGCTTCTAGCATGGAGCATGGATGCTCAACACAGCTTTGGTTCCTATGGTCCCTGATGCAGATTCTGCACCCTAAGCTCCATGACAAAAACATGGGGTGCTTATGAGACTATAGAAGGAGCTCAGATTCAGGATGGTAAGTGCTTGGCCCAACTTCCCTGTGCTATGGAGATATTATGACTTCAGGGCAGTGACCACACAGCTGGATGAAGGAATACCGGTGGGAAAGAGTATGCAGCTCCTTTATTATACTCAAGAAGAAAGGGGCCAGTGAGGCAAGGCCCTTCCGTGACCATGGACTTGCTCTTAATTAAACTGTTGTGTTCACACAGACACATGTCACCAATGAAGCATGTGGAGGCATAGAGGATTGTCACTCTCGTCTGTGTAGCTCGTGGCCTTTGCCATAGTATCTGCGTATCAGCTGCAGTCTGTAACCCCTACTCAGGTAGGACCTACAGTAGATCCCGGTCCCCTCCCAGTGTGTAGCCTCACAGTACAGGATAAGGGATTCAGAAGTGTGTGCATGACTCTCAGGGTCCCCTCACAGCAGGAGCTGTGGATGATGCGGTTATACAAAACAGTCGCCGCTCAGGGAGCCACAACCTACTGGGAAAGACTGACCACAACTACAGTCACCTATCCAGACACCTACAGTCACACACACACACATGCGCATGTGCACACACACACACACACACAACCACGCATGCACTAACACACACATGCTCAAACACCTACAGTCTCACTCACACACAGACACATGCACACACACGCACACACGTGCACACACACACACACACACGTACACAGGGAAAGATGACTGCCCATCCGGGAACATTTTTCTTTCAATCTGTAGCTTAATTTGGACAGGAAGCCGAAACAGTCAAGACCAGATTAGCTGAAGGTTAGCTACAGGCAGCTGGAATTTCTGATATGTGACTGGCTAGAGTTTGAGGCCATCCCTTCTCCAGACTGTGGCTTAGTGTGTCAGTGACAGCCGTCTCCTCCCCTTCATCCATGGCTCCTATATCCCATATCCAAAAGCCTGACTCAGATAGGAGACTAATCCAGGAAATGCAGGTGGCATTCGTAGAAAGATGTGTATGGGAATTGGGCATTTACTTAGACTCAACTCTGTATGCTTCTCATCTCTCTATAACTGCAGGATATTCCCTAAATTAACTTAACCTCTTAGACACTGAGCATTCTTATCAGTAAAATGGAACAACATAATATAATAAGGATCAAATATGGAGCATCCGTGCTCATGCCTGCTCACTGAAGGCTAACTATTCCACAGCAACATTGTTATGGAGATATTATGACTTCAGGGCAGTGACCACACAGCTGGATGAAGGAATACCGGTGGGAAAGAGTATGCAGCTCCTTTATTATACTCCAGACACTGCAGGATGCCGGCTGTCCTGCTGTCACCCCTCACAGCCCCTGCACAGCAGGGTCAGACCACAAAGAGCATCTCAAAAGACCTTCCTCTCATTGCCATACCCTGGGCTACAAGACTTACCCCAGGGCAGCAGCCCATCTCGGTCCCCATACACAATCCATTACAGATCATCAGAGGCACAGAGAGACACACGTGTACCTGGTCAGCACCTTGCGATATTTTGCCATATCAGATATAAACTGGAGCATACCTAAAGTTTCATATGAGCCACTGTATGAGTTACACATAACCCACAAGTACACGCAGCTCACAGGGTAAAGCCAGTTTCTTTCATTTGACCCATGGAACTTGCTGCAGGACCTGGAGGAAGTGGACAAGCAACAGAGTGGTGCCCTGCCATCTTTCATTTCCACAACTCTGTCTCCTTTTAAAGTAACTGGTACCCAGGAGCCATCCTCCCTAAGCCTCATCTTCCCTTTTAACAGGCTCCAGGCAGTTTCATTGCTCCATGAGTTGGGGGGAGAAAGCATACTGAACACACCAGATGAGAAGCAGAAGCTAGGGACTAGGGGCAGACTAGGCATGGCAGAACTGTGAGGGTCCCAGAGAGTGCCTGCCCTCATCACCATCCCCCATACTTGGTATAGAGAAAGCAAGCCTCTTGCTGTAGGCTCTACTTAGGCCAAGGAAAATTCACATTCAAACCCAGGACTCCAGATCCATGGATGCCATTCCATTAACCCAGGATGGAGTCTGAAGCTAGAAAGCACAAAATTAGATGTCTTGCTATCAAACTGCCTTAAGCTGGCCAAGGCCCGTTGTTGATTGAATAGAAACTTTCAGTCTCAAAGAAGACCATGTCCAAGTTGTTGTCCTTATTATCCAAATGGAGGGGATGTAACCACCTAGGTCCTTACCAAGGGTCAGGAGAACAGAGAGCAGATGCTACCATGCTAGCCTGGCAGACAGAGAGGGTGCACCTTCCAGAAGCTGGAGAGATGGAAAAAGAACTCGCCCCCATGGCATCCTGAGGAACCTCGGGTCTTTGGGCCCATTGAGACATGTGCTCTCTAGAAGTGAAAGATGGTAAATCAATCCTGTTAACCACGTCTTCCTTGACTCGTTACGGCAGCAGAAGGGAAGGACACACCCTGCACCCCTCTGGGTAAGATCTGTAAACTGAAAAGCAGCAGGCCAGGATGGAGTCATATTTTCAAGAGGTGCTGGTTTTTCAGTCAGAGAGAATGTGGACCTCAAACTCTGGTTTCAAACAGGAAGCACTCACTCTCCAGTTCTGCTGGGGCAGAGCTGGGACAACTAGCCTTGCAGGAAGCAATCCCCAGAGTTTGAGAAAACATGGACCAGAAAGAAGAGTCTCCCAGTATTGATTTAAAATGAACCAAGGAGACAGGGTGAAGCCCAATAGTAGAGCATATGTGAGCATGCAGAAAACCCCAGGCTCATCCCGTGGCTGAAAACAAAATAAACCACTAACTTAGTTTACATTTATTTGTTTGTTTATTCATTTATTTATTTATTGAGAGAGGAAGATACAGGGGGAGAGAGAGAGACAGAGAGACAGAGAGAGAGAGAAGAGGTCAGAGGACAGTTTGCAGGAGTCAGTTCTCCCCTTCCACCATTCCTTTGGCTGCAGAGACTTGGTGGCAGGCATCTTTTTCTACTAAGCCATTTCATAGGCCCCCAAATGTTTTCTTTTACAAGGGCATTTCTTAAAATGTGATAGAAAATATCCAGCATTGGAAAATATCAAAGAAATACACTACAGTCAGCTACTACCCCACACCCATTAAGGTGGCTGCTATTATCAAAAGACAGAAATGAAGTGTTGGAGGGGGGCATGGGGAAGTTGGAAGCCTTGTGCAGTGCTGGTGGGGATATGAAATGGTGCAATTGCCGGAGGGAAATGCATGGCAGCTCCTCAAACACACAGAGATAGAGCCACTCTATGGTCCAGTAATGCACTGCTGGATATGGATCCGAAAGAAGTGAAGGCAGAAACTCAAAGAGATGCTTCACCCCCATGTTCATATGGTAGCAGAGGGGTGAGAATAACCCAACTGTCTGTCAAGAAGAGAACAAGCCCCAGCCTGTGATTCCATGAACCAGAGGGAGTACTTCTCTGCCTTAAGAGCAATGACGACGACCCATGCCACGGCTAAGACCAACTGAGGGCATTACAGGAGGTGAAATACGCCAGTACCAAAGGACTAGCCTGGGACACCTGCAGCATTCGCCCTCCTAGGAATGACAAGTAACACTGCGGTTCCCAGAGCTGGAGAGAGTGAGCAATGGTTCCAAGTTCAGGTTTTCAAGATTCAAGTTTTCTGATTATGTTTTTCACAACACTTGAATATACTTAACACTACTAGATTGTATACGTACCTATCCAAATGGTGAAGTTCATGCTTTGTGCTCTTTACTAGAAAATGAAATTATACTACATCCTAAAACTCTCATCCCAGTAGCACCAAAAACTCAAAGACTCTCACAGTGCATGGAGACCCTGGTTCTGTACCTCTGTGCCCAAATGTACCACCACCTATTTTATGTAAGTGTTCACCTCCCACAAGCAGTCAAGAGTTCCCCCTGTATGGGAACTAGATGTCATTCCAAGTACCTCATTGTTGCAGGGAGGCTGCTAGTTAGTTCCCAGCCGTTAGTCCTGAAATAATCATACAGAAACTGTATTAATTAAATCATTGCTTGACCTATTAGTTCTAGCTTCTTATTGGCTAACTCTTACATATTAATTTAACCCATTTCTGTTAATCTGTGTATTGCCATGCAGCTGTAGCTTACAGGCTAAAGTTCTGTTGTCCGTCTCTGGCAGGGCTACATGGCTTCTCTCTGACTCTGCCCTTCTTTTCCCAGCATTCAGTTTAGTTTTCCCTACCTCGCTCTGTTCCCCTATAGCTCTGCTATAGGCACAAAGCAGTTCCTTTATTCCAATGAAAGCAGCACATAGACAGAAGGACCTCTCACGCCACCTCATACTGGTGCCTACCTGTATACATGGCAGGGCCCAATAAACACCTACTGATTCAGTTTTCCAAGAGTATGACCTTTGCCTCCTACTAACAAATCCTAATCCTCAAAAAGTATAGCACAAATAATAAAAACCTAGAGACAGATATTGGAATTCAAGCTGAAGCTCAGAAAAGCAAAGGCCTTTTACCAAATCTTCAGACCAAATGGCCAAGATCCTGTCTCCACGAATCCTCAGACTCCACACTCCAGTGAGTTCCTGTCTTTTCCCCTTTATATTCCTTTGTTTGCCCAGCCATATCACTCCTGTCTCCACTTTCCTAGTGCTGGGATTAGAGGTGTGTGACTTCCAAACACTGGGATTAAAGGTGTGAGCCGCCACCACCACCTGGATATGTTTCTGGATTGATCTTGTGTAGCCCAGGGTGGCCTTGAATTTACAGAGATTTGTCTGCCTCTGTCTCCTGAGTTCTGGGATTAAAGGTGTGTGCCATCACTCCCTGGCCTCTAGTGGCTTAACTTTACATTTTGATCTTCAGGAGAGCTTTATTTATTAAAATAAAAATAAAACCACTACACAAAAGGGCATACAATTCACCGGCAACCCTCGCCATGGCTAAGCCCAGGCTAGGAAGAGCAGGAGAGAACAGGGACATAGAGAAGCATCTTAGTCTGCTGGTACTGCGTGTGCCCCCACCATGCCATCATCCAGTCCTTGCCCAGCATTAATCAGGTTAAAACCAAGAGCATGGGAGTCGAGGTTAGAGCAAGGCTTCTCACCAAGAATAAGGAAAAACTTCAGTCTGTCTCAACTCTAAAGCAAACTCGCAGCCCAGCAGACTCTACAGAAGCAACAGCGTTGCTCTGGGGTGCAGGCTCTGCACTTCCACCATCCTGACTCACTAACTTCAGCAGAACACCAGGTCTACCTGTTCCACGAAGAGACTGAGGAACCCCTCCACACTACAGTACACAGAACAAATGCCTCAACTAAACCCTACCAGTTACAATGTTGGCGTCTCCGAAAGCAGTTCAACCAACTTGAGGACAGTGAAGAATCCCGCTCCTCAGGTCCACAGTGGCCTTGAAATACCAGGGGAGGCTGCTTACCTAGCAGACAGCACTGGAGCCAGGGCATCTTTCTGAAGTACTTGGTATGAACACCAGTCGACACAGACAGTAGTGATGGGCCAGACCTTTTCCCATGGTTGAGCATATGTTCATCTACTTGATCCTCATAACACCCCCTGAGATGGGCATTATTATACCACTTCACAGATGAGAAGCCCGAGGCAGACAGAGATTAACTGACTCGCTCCCAAAATGAACCAAGCAGCCCGGCAATGGAAGATATGTTTGAACTTCACCTTAGCTTTCCCTAGCGTAAATTACAGGTGGGGGCTCCTGGTGTCCCCTCTCTCCAGCCCCCAATGTCCCTCATACACATAAGGATCAGAGAGCCCCTTCAGGCTTATCCTCTTCAAGGTACAAAGGGTGCTGACTCTTGCCTTCCCAAAGGGCCTCACTGCAGCTCTACTTCCTCCATTGTTACATTACCACAAGCCCAAATCCAGGCCCAGGACTCTGTGGGTGCTGGATGAAACGGAAGGATTCGCCTCCATCACGCCCAGACTTGGGACAGAGTGGGCTGTGGCCACAGCAGCACACATGACACCTCACTCTGTGAGGTGGCCTTCCCTACACAGTCCAGGGCAAGAGAAACACATAACCAAGCAGTTACAGTGAAGTCCAGAAAGCCAAGGACGGCCTAAGAAACAGATGCTCTGCAATGCCCTTGAGGGGTAAAGCCCATCACTGCCAAGGCACCTCTCTGCCTTTGCTACTAGGTGCCAAGGCCATAACCAAAGTCTATCACAGGCACAGGTCATATGGTACTGCTGTGAAGAAGTAGTGACGGGCACTCAGGCTGGTTTAACTGGGAAAAGTAGGTTAGGGGCCCTTTCAAATTCTGAGCACTTGGAAGGTGCTGAGAGTTTCAGCTAAAAATCAGCCTGGCCCTGATGCCCTAGAAAGTCCTCCAAGCAAGAGGAAGTACTGACAGCTGGTACCCTGCCACTGTACAAGTTATCTAACAGACAGCTGAGTGAAGGGTCAGCTAATGCGGTCTAGAGAGAGGCAACAAGCGTGAGACTCTTGAAGAAAAAGCAGTTGACTGACTGGGGAAAGTGGAAACATGTGGCCCAAATGACGGGAACGACACGAACACAGAAGGAGTCAATATCGCCTACCTGAGAGCTAGCTACCAGCAGGACACGTAGAGGGTGGGGCTGGTTGGAAGGACAGGAAGAAATCAGGTTGGTGGAACAAGCCAATGATGGAGGCTCAACCATCAAGGACAGTGGACAAGAAGCCAGAAAGGCACTTGGGGTAGCACAGGAGTTGTCATTCAGTTTTGACTCTTAAGAGTCTGCCTTCGAAATCCCCTGCCCTGCCTGCCTTTCCCTGAAGTCCCCAGGCAGCAGGGAGCTCTAGGCACCTGAGCTGGGCCATTCCCTTCCACTTCAGAAAGCAAGGACGGTAGCCCTTTGGTGCAGGAGAATTGTCTGTATTCTGTCAATCATGTTTTAAATAAATGCTGATTGGCCCCAGGCAGGAAGTATAGGTGGGAAAACCAAACAGGAAGTAGATGAATATGATGCAAGAAGGAGAATTCTGGGAAGGAGGAAGTTGATTCTTCCCACTCCTGCCCAGACCACCAAAGCAGCAGGATGTGATCTGCCCCACTAAAAAAAGGTACTGAGCCACATGGCTAACATAGATCAGAAAAATGGGTTAATCAAGATGTGAGAGTTAGCTAGTGAGAGGCTAGAGCTAATGGGCCAATCGGCATTCTAAACAGCTAGGGGGCCAGGCGGGACAGAAACCCCAAACAAGTAGGCCTGGCCCTGTTCATGTTACAGCCCTTGAAACACAAGAGATCTGGTGTTTGCTTTTGCTTTCTGGTGACATAGAGGGTGACAAACTAGAAGAAGCAGGACCAAGAATGCAGACTGCAGCCAGAGGCTGTCACAGCTGTGGCGATATAATAAATCAGAACCTGCAGGTGGCTTCTATGGCCCTAGGTGGACAAACGTCTAACGTCAGCCGAGGCATCCTGCACAGTGAAGAGACAGCAATGTTTAGAATGCCTCCTGGGAGCCCAGCTTGGCCAGCTTGGTGACAGCGTCACAAAGCAGTACTTTCAGACACAGGAGCAGTCTCCAGGGCGGAGAGATTGATCAGAACATCCTGGGCTAAGAGTAACCAGCACAAATGAGGTAAACTGGAGACAGGAACCCTAACCATGCCACTAGAGTTCAACAACGGGCACAGCTGCTACCACCGGCAGAAGAAATCGGGCACAGGATGGCCAGCCGCAGCAAGGACGAGACACTTGGGTAGGTGTGGAATTGGTAGATACAAGACTCACTGGTGACAAATGACACAGTTGAGGTAACTGATTCTATGCAGAGTTGTGGTTGCACTGAAACCTAGAAGGTCTCTACCGATGTGATCAAAAGCTTTTCCTTTGGTTCTCACGTTTTTAACACCGAGTTAAGGTATTCAACAAAAAATGTTAACTGTGCTGTTGACACACAGAAAGAGAGAAGAGCAACAGCTAATGCTAGAAGGTTGAGTCAGGATTCAAAGGACCTCAACGTGCTAAAAACCCGGGCCAAACTGACAAGATGAAGGCGACTCGGCACACACTGTCAAAGCCTGTGCTTCCATGAGAAAGGCGCACTGCCTAGCAGGGGTAGGAGGAATACTAGTTTCATGGCCATGGATTCAACAAGGACTCTGAGAGTCAGAAGACTCAAACTCCATGAGTCAGCAGTATAGCTCATCTGCCAAAAAGGCAAATACCATTTTTGCTTCCTCATTCTGTGTTCAAAGAGCAGGATGAGCCCTTGGGACAAGACAGCTCATGCTAAAGCCGAGCACCTCACAGGCAGTTCTACCCAACAGGAGCACTGGCTAAGCAGAGGAACAGAAGAGGAGGGGCTGGAGACATGGCTCAGTGGGTTAAGCACTTGCCACACAAGGCCCTGGGTACCCCTAGCACCCATGTAAAAGCTGGGTGAGTATTTAGGCCCACAAATAACCCCAGGACTCAAAAGGCAGAGAGAGCAGGGACAGGGAATCTCTGTGAACTGGCTAGCCAGACTAGCCACAGCAGGTGAACTCCAGTTTCGGTGAGAGACCATGGGTCAATGAATAAGGTGTGGAGCAATACAGAGAACAACCAAGATCAACTTCTGGCCTCCACGTACACACATGTGCATGAATACCTCCACATACACACATGTACATGAGTACCTACATGCACACATGTGCCCGTACTCATGCAAAGCATACACGTGTGCCCGCATACAAATACAAAATAAAGACGGAGGGAGCAATACTCCCGTCCACTTGAAACAGAGAAGGAAGAACTGACGGGCAGAAATAACGGGACGGCAGACTTCTGCTCAGGATAAGAGACAGCATTCCAAAGATGAATGTTATTGAGAACTGGATCGACTGCTTTCCGAAGACAACAGGTCCTCAACTGGATGCCCTGTGTGTAATCAGCCAAGGCCAAGTCCGCACTGGGAAGGAGACTAGGCTAGATCAGCAGCTCCTCGATGTCAGTATTTCAAAGGCCAGCAACATGTCTTCCTACCTGCACTACGAAGTTCTATGAAGATCAGCTGCCATCTATTGCCACCACCATGGCCCCAGTGAACACACGTTTCTTCACCAAAGAACAGGGGAGATAAACCAGTAGGAAGAACAATGCTTTCTACTGAGCAAATAGAACTCTATGAAAACTAGCTATGGCTTCCAACTCTGTAAGGCTACAGGAAACATTAATCACAGCCCCGCCTGTCTTATTCACTGCTGTATTCCCAGGATCCAGCATTTAGTAGACACTCAATAAATATTTGCCCCATGAATGACAAATAAGTGCATGCACTTAATTTACAAAGCCCTGGCTTCCAGAGTCAGCCAGCCTCTCTGCCTCGTCATTAATGGAGAGCTATTGACAGCTTTGCTATCCCCGGCACTGAAACACGGCACAGTAAAGGTCATTAACTTCCCACAAGCCATCCTCTGAGAACCGAGAGAAACAATACCTTGTGTCTGTTTTGTCTTGGGGTTTACAAAGGTTTTCTCCTGCATCCTCTCACTAAGTTCTCTTTACAATAAAGCAGTAGATGCCACCATTTCCAACTAGAGGAGCCAAGGGCCAACAGCTTTATCAACACCGCATCAGAGATGGCTGGATAGGTAAAACAGGCCCCGCTTCCACTGCCTGATGGTCCTCATTGGTCCTTCCACTCACCTCCTAAGGGAGGAACAACTGGGTCCTCCACCACACCCCCAGGAAGTCAGAAAGCGCTGTCTTAGTCACAGACCCAAACACACAGGCCTCCACAGCACGGGCTGCTATAGCGATGCTGGAATCTCCAGACAGGGCCTTTGTGGGGAAAGCAGAGATTGGAGATGCCCACGACTTCTGTTAGCAGCAAGCCAAGAGCCTTTGTTTGCCTTCACCACACCATCTGTCCCCATGCCCGCTAATGCCGGTGATTTAAATCAGGAGCCCTGCTGGTATGAATTTGGACTCAGGTCTGCCCAATGCACGAAGAAAGATCCTCAAAGGAGTGATGGCGGTGCATAGGAAACCAGGAACGAGAGCTCCCCATTCTTTCGGCACTTGAGCAGGGTCACCTGGGGCCATGGACTAACTCTTTCAGCCTGAAACTAACTCGCAATTCAGAAAACCAAACAGTACATGATTAAACAAACCCAAGGGGCAAAAGTCAAGAAACAACAAAAACGTTTTCCACAGACATAACAACTAATTCAGTACATATGTATGGATGCATGTACATGTGTATGTATGTATGAGAATATACACACCTAAGTGTGTACTTACAGATAATATACATATCTAGGGTATAAAGTAGACAAGTGCTCTTGGCACCCATTTTCCAGTGTATGACTAGGACAGGGTCCACTGTGCTTAGTAACTCCCCGCACTGGGCCTGTGTCTAGAGCAAAGAAAGTCAAACTAATATCCACAGTTCAAAGCACAGCAGAGCATCTCTGCATGGAGAGGGTCAAGGTGCCAGAAGCATCCCTAGCAGATGGCAAAGGCAGGTGTATATGGGCGGGAAGAGAGGATGATCCAGCACCATGATCATTACTGCATTTCCTAGCAACACCATGCTGGAGATATTGTCTGGGTGCCACACAGAAACTCAGGAGACAGCAAGCCCAGGCTTGTGCAAATCAAAACAAAGATTGAGGAGACCCAGCTGGTCCGCACAACACATGGAACAACACAGCATTGCATCTGAATAGAACAAGCTCCGCACAGTCAAGAATGTGCAGCAAGATGTGCAGCATTCCATGTACAGGAGTACAAGGCCAGGGTCTGACGTTTTCAGAAAAGCGTTTGCCCAGAGACAGGAACAGTAAAGGGCAGAGCCCTGCAGAGAGCTTAGCCGGCCCCTTGAAGTTAGACAAGCTTGAATCAGAACACTCTGCTATCACTCTACCAACACAGGGCCTGGGCAATGCACTGCATTTTAACCTCAGCTCAACTTGGTTCATCCACATTTCATTACTGGTCCTTAATTTGGCATTGGGTACAAAGGCAAATAGGCTGCTTCATGCCTTTCAAAGCAAGGGCTTTGTCTTTTCTATATGGGCACTGTGAGACCGGGTGAAATAGCATCAGTGAGACACCCTGCATTCAGTGAGAACTCAGGGCAGGGTAGTTGTTACTCCACTAATAATGATGGTGTCCAAAGGTCAATGTCTAAATTCTTTTTTTTTCTTTTGAATTATGAGATATTTTCAACAGTAGCTCATTATCCCTCTGGAAAATACCAAGACCTTGGAATACATTCAGTTCTGATCTTTGTACCCAGCCCATCTCATATCATCTACCTTGTTGTTCATATTTAAGCCACCTTAGTTCTAAAATACTCTGAACCTTATTCGTCTTTAAAATAAGATTAAGGCATCTCTACAAAGCATGTCCCTTGATAGCAATTTCACTGGGAATCAGTTGAGAAGTAAATATCCTGCATTTGTTGTTTATGTAAAAAGTGTCTTTTCATCTTAACTTGTAAATGATGTGCTAGCTGTACTCAGAACTCAAGTTTAAACTCACCTGAGCACTTTAAATACACCATCCTGCCCTTTGACCTCTGTTCTGGTGGGAAAGGTTGGTTGTCCATGGGGAAAGAATCCACCTCCTCTACTGATTTATTATCTCCTTTTAATGTTTGAGTTGTTTTCCATACTGGTAAATATACTGTTAATTATCCAATCTATATTCAGTGCACTGTTACAATATAAAATCAGTACCTTCCCTAAATTTTGAAATATTTTTGGCATTAGCCTTTAAAGTAATGCCTTTACATCACTCCCAATAATGTTCAGAAGTAAATGAAAAGATACAACGAATCTTTACCCACTTTCTTTAAATTCTTTCAGTTACTTTTCCACAAATAAAGCATTTTATCTCTTTACTTTTTTCTGGACAATTTCCTCATATCTCTCTTCCAATACACTGATTTTATCTTCTGCTATGTTTAACCCAGACATTAAGTTATTTACTGCAAAATGTTCAGTTCCAGAAAAACATATATCTGGGTCCTTTATCAAATCTTCTCCTTTTTAGTTTTTTTCTGGTTTTCATTTTTATTAAATTTGATCTGATAATTTCACACATGTATATAACATTTGCTAGCACGCTCCATCCTCCCCCAGCTCCCTCGTACCCCATCCACTTTTCCTCTTCCCCACAGATCTCTCTCAGTCCTATCTATCTGTTTTGGTTTTGGTTATGATTTTTGTGATTTTTTTTTCCTTTTCCTTTTGAACCACTGAGTTTGTCTATTTGGTGCCTCTTCTAAGGATATCGGTCTTACCATAAAAGCCTATGCATTATTTTTCTCATCACTCTAAGCAAATACACAACAAAAAGCAACATAAGGGAGTAAGGGTTAATGATGGCTAACACTTCAGAGGAAGACAGTGTGTTGTGGTGGAGAAGGCACGGTGACAGGGTGACAGAAGCAGCAGGTTCCATGGGACCAACCAGAAAGCAGAGAAAGGGTCTGTTGGTGCTCACCAGCTCTTTCTCCTCCTTCCCTTTTTATGCACTCTGAGACTCCAGTCTGTGTTCAAGGCGGGTCTTCCCTATACAGTTAAGGTCCTCAAAGACTTGCTTAAATATGTATCTCCTAGGTGACTGATTCAAAATCCAGTCGACAATGAAGACAAACCAAAACAAGGCCTCCTCCTTATTGTCTGGTACAAACCTGATTACCTTCCCAAAGCCCCATCTCCAAATGCTAGTACACCCAGGCTAGGGTTTCGGGAACAAAGTGTTCAGTCCACAATAATATACATATAGCAAATTTTCTTTACTTACTCATAGACAGTCTACATTTAGTTGTGCTGATTTTTATTTGCTTCCTGCAAAGTACAAGCCCAGCCATCCCCGAGAACTGCAATGACAGGTGATCTCATCACAAGCTTGGCCGTGTCAGTAGGCCATATAATCTAGGGTCCATTCTGTACCCACCAAAGTGCGGCATGTGTTCGCAAATTCAAATGCCATGCCTGTAGGTGGCATTAGCCTAAGGTTTCTCCTTATTACTTATGCTAGGGAAGTAGAAAGCTTTAGTAATTTTACATCATGCACCCCAGTTCTGTTCAACTCCCAGTCCCTCCATACCTTCCCCTCCCTACTGCAATGCCTCCCAGATGAAAATTTCAAAAAAAAAAAAAAATCAAAACCAAACAAGCAAACAAAACCAAAAAGAAAAACAAAACAACAATGACAACAGCAACAAAAATCCCTCTTCACTCCTCCATCTTTCCCAGTTCTCCGACACCTCTTTATCAGTCCTGGTGGCACTGGGAGCTTCAGTGAGTCACACACTATGCCCTTCTGTCCAATCACTTTACTTGCTAATGTTCACTGTAATGAGTCACTGGTTTGGTTCAAGGCCTCTGGTTTCTGGTACACAGCCATCACTGGAGCTTCACTGATTCTCCTCTAGGATGTACTATAGCCAACCCAAGACATGGAGCTCCTGCGGCTACTGTTCCACAGGACCAGTCCCTTCCCAGGTCCAGCAGGACCTACACGGGGTAGATGCTAGGGTGGGCCAACCCAGGCCCAGTTGTCAGTCTGGGTGGTAGTTGAGCTTGCCAGACCAGGCCACTGGGGCTGCCCACTTTAGGTGAGGGACAGAGCCAGCCCCCCTCTGCCTGTGCCATCAGGGTCAGCTCTCCCCAGCCATTGGTCAGGGGTGTCTCTCACCTTTTTAAACAGGAAGTTTCTTAAGTTCTGACCTTTCTCAAAAGCTCCATTCCCATTCCTCCAACCTCAGAGGCCTAAAGTCATGATTCTTACCCACCTCCTAGTCTCCAGCCATCTACCCTACACCATATACCCAGATCCACACTCTCTGACCACCAGGACACTGGGACTTGCTATTTTTGCCTAGTCTTTTTCCATGTTCAGATATTAGTGCACACACACACACAAGAAATTGTAGTTGCTCTTACTTCCAAATCTCAGTCATCCACGTCTAGTCAATGTTGGTCTCCTTTTCCCTAAAGTAATAATTAAAACTATAAAATATAACATTATATACCAAGGTCTAGGCATATATTAAAGGTTCCCTTTCGCTTGAAAAAAGACAAAAGGAAAAATTTAGACAATTGATATCTACAACCAACTGCAAAATCCAGATAGAAGTATCATTTCTGTATGTAAGATATCTCAATATCAAACTCTTGCTTAGGTCCGCCAATAATGCAAACTAAACAACACATGACGCTCTCAGCAATCTACCATTCAAAAAGTTACACGGCTATTTGTCGTCCCTAAATTAAAATTTCCAACTGTCCATTCATCTTTCCAGTGAGTAATATGGTGGACTTTGACTAAGCGTACGATACAGCTGCTAGCACCACCCAGAAGAACCCACGGCCCAGCCGAGTCCTAATCCTCATGGTGATAGGTTGCCCTGACCCAGCTGCAGCTTTATCCTTCTCCCAGTTTCAAGGGCATCTGATCCGAGTTCCACTTCCAGTGCCCTTTTTGGAGCACAGAGCAGCCTGCACCGCAGAACCAGACATCCTCCAAATACCAGTCACTGCGCATGCAGGGGGCAGCAGGTGTCCTGAGCCTCAAACAGACTGAAGAGTCACATTATACAAAATATCATCTGAACTGGGTCACCTCATGGAAAATAGCAATAGTCCAATACAAAGGTGGCTGGCTCCAGGACAAATGGTTAACCAACTTGGAAGAAAAGCTGGGAGCAAATGACTGCAAGTCCAAATCCCTGGTGCTGGGGAGGCCTCCGTGCCCTTTCCCCATTTCTCACAAACTGTCTAACGAGTGGCAATATATTTGCTTAATGAAAGAACGAAATATAAGAAGGGAAGACAGGAGGAGAGGGGAGAGAAAGAAATGGGCTTCCTTCAAGCTGCTGGCTCCACATGAGCAATGCAGCCACGAAGCGAGCTGGGTATGGTTTTTGTTTTTGTTTTTTGTTTATCGTGTCCTCTCAGAACACATTCAAAGCAAGAACATTAAGCATGTATAACATGCAGCCATGAAAATAGACCCTCTTGACATTGCTCTTCAAGTTTCTGCCCTAAATTAGACAGTGAATAGAAAGGTATGTCTATAGGAGGGCCGGAGAGGAAAAGAGACAGGCAGCATGTTGGGGAAAGGCTGTGCGGTAAAGCATGCCCGCCAACATGATCTTTCCGTCCTATCAGGAAAGGCAGATTGGGCTAGTCTTTTACTACAGAACAGACAGGGACAGTTCCCAACTGATAAAGGAAGACCCTAAAACAGGCTCTGTGCCTCGGGCTGTGTCCCTGAGAAAGAGCCATATGTCAACTGGATGTCAACCCAAGCATTTTCTTCCTGACCCCTCCCTGACTTTGATCTCTGAGCGTGCAGATAAACACATATGACAGTCTCTGGAGACTGTGTCTAAATATACCCAACCCTGTTTATACCAAAACGGATTCCCTGGCTAGTCAGAGGGCAGGCAGGCTCAAATACAAGCCCTAGCACACCAGATTCCCAAGAGAAACCTGGGATGTGGGACTAAAACTGTGGGCCCCAGTCTGGCTGATCTGCACCTGTGGGTAGGACCAGAATGAAGCCATCGTTTTGATGAGGGCACACATTCCTATCCAAACTTCCCAGAAAGAATTCTATGTCCACAGCATCTAAGGTCTCTTCTGTTCACTTAAGCAACTACAACAACGGGGGGGGGGGGGATATCCCCAAAACCCAACACGAACTATCCAAGAAGAGAAAGGACATAATCACAGAAAGAAAGCAGACCCTCCCGGAGGCAAGCCTCAGTTTGGCTTTTGTTAGCTACATGACCAAGGCAAATAACTTGACTCTTAGAACCTCTGATTTCTCCTTTGTAAAGAGGGGCGAACAGTAGTTTCACCCATAAGTCAGAGGTGAGGATTACATGGGGAAAGGTGTGAAGCACTTAGCCAAGAGTTGCTGAGAGCCAGGGCAGGGCTCATGCTGTGTCTGTCCCCATAAGCAGCTATCCCACACACACAGGAGTGCAGGATGGAATCCAAGAAGTGTATTCTTCAGAATGACCCCCTCACCATGCCTCGCAATCACAGATTCCCAGCTGTAGAAACAAATCCAAATGAAGGCCCAGGCTAAAGGGAGCAGTGAGAGACTGCTTGCTGGCTGACGCGACTCCAAACTGTTTAGAACCAAAGGAATGCATTCAGGCGCTTGCACCCTGAGAGCTGATTTATGTTAAGTAAATGGCCCCAAGTCAGTGGCAGCCTCCACTTGAGCTCCCTCCGAACTCTTGCCATTTAAATGCATGGCTTACTCTGGTTGCACTTGGGTGTTGGCAGGTTGAAAGGCACTTCCAAATCTAAGCGCTTGAGAAAGCCAAATATGGCCAAACTCAGACCACTCTAGGTGGACCACAGAGAGGCCCCCCACGGGTGCCAGAGGCGGTGAGGGGTGACTCACAGCATTAGCTCCTGACCTCGAGGCTTGAGTGGCTATGGGCTGTTTTCATTTCCAAGCAAAAAAATTCCATCCTATAAACCCCAAAGTATTTTATCGAAGCAGTGGGGTCTAACTCATCAGTATGCTATAAAAAGGGCAGCCTCATAAGCAGGGAAGAGACAGCTATTTTGAGTCACAGCACCAAACAGCCCTGCCTGAGAGAGCACCTCAACCACCAACAGGATGGAATTTTCCACCCCTCGAGGAGACCCCAGAGAGGTCCCTGAGAGTTCTTAGCAAGCAAGAAGACCAGAGTCACGGCCACCGATTGCTGACTACCACACTACCTACAGCAAGCCAGATTATTCAAGCATGTTTCCTGCCCACATCAGAAACAAAGCTGCCGCAAGGATCAAGTGAGAATAAAATAGTGTGAGATATTCTGAAAAACACTGAGAAAGAAAGTACATTCAAACTATAAATAACTGTCAGCAAGCATTAGAAGCTCTTGGATATAATTCGCCTTTAAAAGTATATCTATATTTATCACCTAGCTGAATATAAGGTTGGAGGGATTTTTTATTCTACATTATACCAAACATTTCAAATGATTTTTACTTTAATTGAATTGGCTACTTGTTTGACAGATATGACTGACTTAACTAACTATATAAAATACAACGTAAGCACCTCTATAATTCTGTGTGGAATAGTCAAATAGTAGCCCTGTTACCAGTCTGGCATTCCCACCGCTCTGTCTGCCATCACTAATCAATAACCAAATAGTAGACGGGCTACCTATCTTGTTGTCTGTCTCTGGCAGACATCACTAATCAGTCATTGGGGGCTTTCCTATGAACTTAGCTGGCAGATCTAAATCCCTTTCAACACAGCAGTCCAGGGAGCCATAACCAGGTGCAAATCTGAACCTACTTGTCACCTTAGATATTTCTTCTGCCTGACTTACTTTGAAACCCTGGCCCAGTAGAATCATCCCCAGCCTGGCTTTTGGTATTATTAATTCTCCCTGAACTTATTTGCTGATGCCAGAAATTCCTGGTTAGGAGACAGAATCTTTCATTTTACAATTAGAGAAAAGGCTGAACATGCAATACTTCAGAAAGAAGATAAAATGGTGAATTTACATAAAATGTAAATAAATAATTCCAGCCTTCCTCTGTGCAGGGCTCAGGTGGCCCAGCCCTTCCCAGTGGAGTCTTAGCCTCTTCCTTAAAAGGACAGGTCTCCTCTGAATGCCTCTTCCCTACACAGTGGACCTCCGGGGACAGCCAAGCTCATCCAAGACACACCCAGGGCTGCCAGGAGGAACCCTGCTGCTGTCGAGCCTTTTGCCGTGGGAACAGAGTCCTGGGTCCCTTGGGGTGAAGCGAGGAAGTTCTGCAGTAACAGGAAACACACAGGCAGGAAAGGTAACAGGCAAATAGTGAACCTCATTACCCACACAGACAACCTTCAACACCATAGAATATCGTCCTCACCGTGCCCCGCCTACCCTGCCAAAAGCTGCCCCAGTGCTGAACTAAGTGTGTTTAGAGCTGGGGCTGGAAAGGCTCACGGTGATATCCGGATAGTGCTCTGAGCCAGGCAAGACCCTCAGAGTGCAGAGGTCCCCTCGTTTCTAACAAAGCAGCTACCTGCAGGGACACCAGTGATCTCCACACCTCTAGTGGGGCAGATGTCCATCCACTTCACCCATCAGTGTGCCCAACACTATCTAGAAGCTGCTGGTTCGTAATGCCTGACTGTCCAAACTGGCCATGCGTGAACACTCCTCCACCAGGGCTACTCAGCTTCGTAGGAAGCTCTCAGGCAACCCTGGTGAAGGACTGAAGACACCTGGTAGAATATCCTGGCTTTGGTTCCCTTGGTGAAGACACAGGATAAGTTAACCTGATATACCAGGTGTATGGTTTATACCTGACATCAACAACTTTCCTAATGCTATAGTTTAGCTTGAATCTGGAATGTTCCCTGAAGGCTTCTTCTCCAGCTTGGTGCTATAAGGAGGTGAGGGAAACTTTGAGGCAAGGCCTAGTAGCAGACCTTAGGTCATTTAGAAACAAGTCCTTGAAGGAGACACTGGGGCCCACCATCTCTTTTCGCCCTCTCTTTAAGCCTCCTCCTCTACTCCACCCCTCCCTCTCCTGACTAGACACTCACGATAAACTAAATCACTAAAGGTTTCTAAAGAAGCAGGGCCAGGGAATCACAGAACCAGCAGAACTTCAAACTTCCAAAACTATCATCAAAACAACTTCTTCTTTATAGGCTTATCATCCCAGATATTAGTGACAGTATTAAAAAGCTGAAAACACACCTACTGCACTAAACACATATTTAATGTAGACCTAGTATGTGCCTTTTATATCAAATGACTTAGAAAAGGACAACAATGTGCTGATGACATACAAGGTTAAAAGTCTATCAACAAGGAATTTCTACCCGGTAGGACAGAACTCACTGGTTTGGGCTGGAGTCAAGGAAATAGACTACTAAATAACATATCTCATCTCACTGGTCTCTGAGTTTCTCCGTACAAACAGTCTCTAAAGTCCAGTCTTTGGGAGAACTGCTTTACAAACCAAGCGAGGAGTTCCCACAATCCCCTCCCCATTATTTTATCGGGGCTTTCACAGCACAGCCACACTCTCTGTCTTGCTGTCTTCTCAGCATCCTTGGGATGGAAGCACAGGCATTGCTAGCGGCCTGTAGAACACAGATTCAAATTTCCAGTCCCAGCACTGTGGCAGTCCATGCCCACACCTGGCGGATGCCAGCAGGAAACGGAGAATTTATTGTTTTGATGCTGAAGAGTAACGCTGAGCAATGGGGGCTGAACACAAAGGGAAGAAGATTCTTCTATTCCAGAGCGGGAGAAGGCAAAGTCGAGCCATGAGCTGAGATGACCAGCTGAGAAAGCCAGGGTGTGGGTGGGTCATAGGCCAAGGGCCAGGGCCAGGCGAGAGGCTCTACATGCATCGAGAGGTTGCTGTGAGAGGCCACGAAGCAGAGAGCCAGAACCGAGCTCCGGCATACAGCCCAGGCCTAACGTAACTTCTCCAGTAAAAGGGGTCTAAAACTTTTACCTCCCTGCCCAAGGAAAGACAGAATATATGGGAAAACGTGTATTAGCTTGGGCTTTTTCCTGCTGTCTCTGAATGTTAGCTAAGCATCAATAGCATGTTGCTCACACAAGAGAGACATGGGCTAGATGCCTTGTGGGACTGGAGGAGCTGAACCGGCCTGAAGATGACCCCTCTACCAGCCGCACAAGCTCTAAGCACAGAGCTATACACACGAAAGCTAGCATGCCAGTATGAACTCAGCCTTCCCCTCCTGATGCCCCAACATAGGACGCGGGCCTCAAGGCAGGCATCGTTGGGGGATAGGATGGCACAAAACAGAGGGGGCCCTGCGTGACACCTACAGGTAACAGCACCTGAACCTCACAGTGTAACAGAGCATAGCATAGGAGCTCCCTGTCTTGTGTGCTGAGTCTGGAGGATGCATCCACGCCAAGATAGCACCTATTTTCTACCTGGAGAATCTCCACAGGCGTGCTGGCAAAGCGAGAAGAATGGGTAGCAATGGCAAGCAGCCTGAAGCCGAGTTCTAACTAAATATGGTGTCCTCCACCAGACTGAGTGGATGATACAAAAGCAGCTGGCTTCAGGCCACTGGAAAGTGCTTTGCCCAAGAAGGCTGCCTCTCAGGAAGAGGTAGCAAAAGTAAACCATGGCCTGGAGGAGATCACATCACCATCATCGTTTCGGGGTTCTCAGCCATAAGAAGGAGCCCAGGAGCAGCCTTCAGAGAACTCACAAAGGTGCCCTAAGTGCTAGTGTGGGCTGGCTAACAGCAGACGGCAGCCAGCCAATGTCAGGCAAAAGCATCACCAAGGGAAAACACTTTGGCTCTGCTTTCTTTACGTCTTTCCCCTCTCCCTAAGCCTGGAAACCTCAGCACAGGAAAGAGGCAGAAGAGGGAAACAGTCCTGACCCTTTCCCTTCGCCCAGACCTAGAGCCTCGATTCTAGCAGCCTAGTGGACTGTTGAGTACTGTAAAATGAGTCCCGATTATTGGTGTGAGGCTGTCCCGACAACTGAGTGTGAGGAGGGAGTACAGACAGCAAGGATCACAGCAAAGACCAGGAACAGGGAGTCCTACCGAGCTAATGTGAACAGCAGCAGTTAAAACTTAAGCAACTTCTTGAAATATGCTGAACTCAGTTATCCTACCCTTATGCAGTCCTAGTCGGACTAAGAGCCTGCGTGTGAACATGTTTACTGATGAGACTCACAGAACAAGTATGCTCTACCACTCTGAATCAAAAAGTAAACTTTAGAAACATTTTTTTAGCCAGGCGGTGATGGCATACACCTTTAATCCCAGCACTCGGGAGGCAGAGGCAGGCGGCTGTCTTTGAGTTGGACGCCACCCTGGTCTACAGAGCAAGGTACAGGACAGGCTCCAAAGCTACACAGAGAAATCCTGTCTTGAACACCCCCACTCAAAAAAAGCAACAATGACACAGTACGCAATGGGGCAGAAATTACAGGACATGTGGGACCACTCTGCATCTTCATAAGGAAACGACCCATCATCTACAAATGTCTGCGGACCCAACAGCAGGAGAGCTGTTCCCCAAGAGCCAGAGCCCACAAAACAGTGGTGTAAATTATTTAAAACCTGAAATATGGAATAAAAGCATAAAAGGAAAATACTATTTGAAAAGTATCAGAGTACATTTTAGGAACAAAATGTCATCAAAAGCAAAAACTTACTTAAAGGTGGAAAAAATTGATAAATTGTAAGACAGAGGGGAAGAAGTTGTCCAGATAGTGAAATACAGAACATGAAAGAGCATTTAAGCAAAAAGAAAAAATAAAGATGTTCAAACTCTGTTTCCTTGGTTGAGTTTTCTGTGGGTTTGGGGAAGACATTGCAGGGCAGGAGTTTTATTTTGAGAGAGCCTGCTATTTAATCCAGGCTGGCCTCCAATTTATATTCCTCTTGCTGCTCCCCCAGAGCCCCGGGATTAGAGTTTCAGGAGAATAAAATCCACTAAGGGCAGGCAATGTTTGATAATTACTGAACCCAATTTAAACATTATACACTATATCTGATATTGATACATTGTATTTTATCCACTAATGCATATAATTTTATAAGAAAAACAGATAATTGCATAATTTCCCTGAGTTGAACAATTGCTGATTGAGGTCTCACGAAGAGCAAGCAAGCTGTCAACCAAGTCTATGTACTTAACACAGCACTAAAAAATTGCATGGACAAAACCAGTACCTTTTAACTTTTCAGAATAGCACCAGTAGCAGACATTTCATGGAAACAACAGGAGCCAGAAAACAATAGAATATCTTTAAATTGATATAGAGTAATTGTTGACACAGCTTTATACCTGCCTAAACCATCATTCCAAAATAAAGAAACCCCTAAGCTAAGTATTACAGGCCTATGATCTCAGCTACTAAGGAGGCTAAGGAAGAGGAACCTAGGCCCAAGTTCAGAATGAGCATGGATAATCTAATAACCCAGTCTCAAAAAAAAAGAGGGATTGGGATTGGGGGCATGCTGGGGATATAGCTCAGTGGTAGCCACACATATATGCACACACGTACATCCATACATACAAACCCTCATATATTGAGTGTGTGTGTGTGTGTGTGTGTGTGTGTGTTAAGAAGAAACCAGAAGGAAGACATGCAAGATGAAGGAAGTCACCCTCGCTAAGACTTTCTAAGAAGTGGGCGTGATTTCTTAGTCACCACTACTGCACATAGACAAAGCAACCCTGAATCAACGTCCCTCCATAGTCTCATACACGAAGACACAGAAATGTGAGTCAGGGAGAGGGAGATGGCTCCATGAGTAAAGAGTTTACTGGGCAAGTTTAAGGAACTGAATTTGAATCCCCAGCACATACGGAGACAGCTTGGGATGCCTGCACATGTCTATAACTTCAGCACCATGGGGCAGAGACGAGCGACGTAGGGAGCAGTAGTCAAAAGGATGAGCCTCTGGACCAACAGGAGACCTTGTCTCAAGGAAGAAGGCAGACAGCTACAGAGGACCGCAGGTCCTACGCCTTTAAAGCTCCGAGCCCTCTGGTGCTGTTCTACAAGTTAGAGAGGGATGTTTTACATTCTTCTTGCTCAGCCTCAAAACACTTGTTCACTGTGTAAACTCAGCTAGGAGTATTTGGTCGGCAGCAGAGTCCATTTTATAATTTCCCAGTGCAGCTGACGATACAAAAGGAACCAGACACAAGGTTTTCTATTTTGGTATTTCAATCCATCCTTCTGCCATTCTCAAATGGCCCTTTATAAATAGAGTTAAAAGAATAAACAGGTTCCTAAATAAATGGGAGGCAGGGCAAGGAGGGTTTAGTGCCATTGACAGGGAACATACCACAAAATACCCAATATACCAAAACCCACAATACCAAAACAGAAGTGAATGTCCTTATTCCAGACAAGGCTGCACCTGCAACAACATGCTTTCTGGGATTTCAATCTAAGCCTCAATCCTCTTTTCTCACACACAAACACATTGCTAGCCTTACCCATAAGCTATGCATATGCACCATGCACACGCATGCACACACTCCGGCACACAGATCAAAGGACTTGGGAAGGTGGGGCCCAGTTTTAGGAGCTGTCCCTCAGGGTTCTGGGTTTAGAATTTCTGTTGGAGTACTTTCAGGCCTGGGAGATACAAATTAAATAACCTCCACTATAGCCATTTTCTTCCTTCCTTCTTTTCTTTTTGTTTTATTTGTTTATTTGCTTGTTTGCTGGTTAAGCCAGGCTCTCCCTAGGTAGACCAGACAGAACATCCCTCAGCAGCCCCAGCCCTAGGACTCTTGATTCTCCTGTCTCAGATTCTCACATGCTAAGGTTACAGACCTAATCCACTATAACTGGCTTATTCCCTTTCAAACCAATCATGCCCTAAACATAACCACTTGGCAAGTGCTGTTTGTGCCAGTCAACAAACTGATTCCAGAACAACCTGGGCCTCTGGCTCTCTAGAACAACCAAGATAGATGTCTGTAGTGATCTAGCCCATCCCTCTGCTTCCCCTCCGTAGGGACCCAGCCCACCTCTCTGCTTCTCCCGCACCCCCACTGTAGGGACCCAGCCCATCCCTCTGCTTCCCCAACCTCACTGCAGAGACCCAGTCCATCCCTCTGCTTCTTCTCACTGCAGGGACCCAGTCCATCCCTCTGCTTCCCCAACCCCACTGTAGGGACCCACTCCATCCCTCTGCTCCCCACCCCCTTGCTAGGACCCAGCCCATGCCTCTTTCTCCCCCTCTTCTGAGACTCAGCACACCTTTCTTCTCCCTACACAAGCACATGTTTCTTTGGGTTCAGTCTTCTGGATTTCCTTTTTTCCTTTGTCTTATAAAAGTCAAACTCCAAAGAAATGCCAAACCCAGTTGTCCAGAGTGTGACAGCAGCTGAAATGGAGATAACCTGTCCATCTGGACCCCGAGTTCTTTCCACATTGACACTTTTAGATGAAAACATTTCACTCTGCCCAAGTTTCCTTGAGGAGAGAGGGCAATCCCAAAGCATTTCAATGCCGAGACCCCTCACAAGATAGAATTGGGTCAGCACTGCCCTTGAGGTGCACCAGAATAAAACCAAATTCTGCAAGTAAAATTACAGATGAAGCTCATCTGGTAAGGTGAGAAGGTGGCCACCCAGTGACCATGCCACTCCTGGGAGGCCTGTCAAAACACACCACTTTCAAGCAAGGCTGTCACACAAGTCTGCCTACTCCCTATCAAGAAAGATGAGAAAAGGCAAGGCTCTAAGATTGGCGGGCTATGGGTGCCTGTCATAATGGCCGGCACTCCAAACATGTGGATAGGCTTCTGGAATGAGAAATCAACACTTCTCATCATATGAGGACAAAATTGTCCTCCATTCAACCCAGAGGCACTGGCCAATGCAAAACACTCAACGAGCATGTTGGTGCCAGACCCCTCTCCAACCAATTCAGAGGTATCAGCCTTCCTGATACTTCTAGGAAAGCCCCCTCACAGCCACTAATGAGGTTGGCCAGACTCTCCCTCCATCACAGATTCCAGCACATTTCAGAGACTGGGGGTCAGGACCTTAGGTACCTCCTGGCCACTAACTCCCCCTTCCTGCACAAGAGTAAGTCCAGAGGTATCCAACCGAATATAACTCCATGGCATCCAAAGAGTTCTAATATTGTCCTTGGCATCCAAAACTTGTGCCTTTTCATAAAACGCTCCAGACATATTTTTCTCAATTACAAGAAAATAAAAGCGTCGCAAATCTTAAGGGGTCCAACTGAGATTTTTCCCATGGTCATAACATCTTGGTTGCAGTGTTTTAAGGTGGTGAGGATAAAGAAAAAGCAACAAAATGTTCTATTTTTAGGAATTTCATATTTGCTATAATTATAAGTATATAAAAATCATAGAGTTTCAATGCCACATGGGCTAGCAGGTTCTTTGGGAAACCAGTACTTCAGACTGAAAGCTAGGATAAATGGGGAACACGGGGCACCAGGTAGAAGATGGAGGAAAGTGGCCTTACCATCCTAAGGATGGCACTCCCTGTGTACCTTCTGGAACATTATTCTCTCCTGTCCCCAGGACTCCTGGGACTGAGGCCAGCAGAGCAATGTCTGTGTCCAAATTCCCAAGTCATCATGAATGCTACATGGTTGAAGATCACGGGATTGGAGTCTAACATGCACCCGCAGCAGTTCCCCAGGTACCTGCTTCCTTCCATCCACATCCTGAACACTCCTGCCATCTCTAAACCATAGACTCTACCTTAGTTTCGTCACCTAGACGATGCTGGGGAGGCCAAAGTGTGGGGGCAATGAAGTTCATCGTCATGTGCCTTTGCTTACATACACACATACATCTGTACACACATCCTACCTCACCACTGAGCTCATGGCTAGGCAGCTGTACCAGGAACAAATGCCTGAGTTAACCGGCTAACAAAAAGGAAAGGTTTTGGCTTAGAGGTATGTGGAGGTTTCAGCCTAGAGTCAGTTGGTGCATTAATGTTGACCAGTGTCAGAAGCAGACAGCGTGCAAATCCACTCACCGGATAGCCAAAAAGTCAAAAAAGGAGCTGGGGCCAGAGGCCCAGGACTCCCTTGGAGAGCATGCATCCAATGGCCCAAAGACGGCCCACTAGCCCTTACCTTTCAAAGGGACTACCATCTCCCTAAAGTGCCTTTAACACATGGACCATTGGAGGGTAGTTAAGATGCCTGAAACCACAACCACCCTGTTGCCCAAGTTTGTCATCTTGTGTTCTGTGCTTCCCAGTAAAACCCTTTCTACACTGTATATTTACTCAGAGAACGTCAGCAGGTTACCTGACCATGGGAAGGTCATGACCATGGGAAGAGGCAGGTTGTGTAGCTCAAATCCCAAGCCTCTGCCAGCAAAGTCTGTTCTGGGACCCCACCCCACCAGCCACTTCACGTGACCAGAGCCATCCCAATTCTCCTACACTGACTCCTGGAAGGGCCAGAGTCGTCTGCCCATTTGGCCTGGCTAGCACTTGTCTCACTTGGCCACACAGTACTGGGAAGCCTTTCTCTAGACATGCTGGCCCCTAGCACAAGCCAGCTCTCTCGCGGACTTGGGAAGCCTTAGTGATTTCTCTGGGTGTCCCTAAAAGTCCCTCTGACTGTTGTCCGTCCCATCTTCCTCGGCCTCGGCCCACACTCCATCTGCCCATCCCCCCACACCCAGCACTCCTCCTGGGGGCCCCAATGGGCAAGCTTCAGCTCTCCCTGCAACAGCACTCTGTATTTCCTCACCTTGGGATGGCTCATACCCGTGACTGAAAGCAGACCCCTTCCTACATTCTTGGGGCGCGGCTTCCACTCCTGCCCATAACTGTTGTCTACGTTTTCTTCCCGGACCTTCCTCACCAACAGGTTTTTTGTTCTTCCTTTCCACCCATCCTATGACTTCTCACCAACAGTCAAAATCCTTGAAAGATAGGTCCTAGTGTAGAGTTTAACTGGACAGCATCTCCACTCTAAAGGCCACTGATGACCAAAAGATATCCAAATCATCAAATCTAGGGAGTTTTCCCACCACCCTTCCCTTCCACCCTGTTCATCCAACACTGATAGTGGATTGGTGCCTGAAACATCATCCCACCTTGACCCTGCAGGAGGAAGCTATTTCCTGCCTCATAACTGCTGCCACTGCTCCCTCTCCCTTGTCTGTAACAAGGGCTCCATCTCAACCCTGCATAATTCTTCCTCTGTTCTCTCCCTAGCAATGTTATCAATCCCACGGTTTCAACCATCACCTTTGTGTGTGTGTGTGTGTTATGAATGCACAGGCACACTTGTGGGTGTGCTGTCAGTGCACCTGTGGAGAGAGAGAGAGAGGTCTAAGCCAGGTATCAATCTCCACCTTACTCTCTGAAACAAGAGTTTCTCACTGATCCTGGGGCTCACCCATTGACTAGCTAAGATGCCTGGGTAAACAGGAGATTCTCATGTCTATGTGCCCCAAGTGCTGGGTTTCAGTTGCTCACCACCACACTCAATATTTTATATGCTTCTGGGGCCTAACTCAGATCCTTATGTTTGCAAAGCAAGCATTTACCCACTAAGCCATCTTTCCAGCTTTCCACCTTATTGTATGTAGAGCTCACTGATTCAAGGAGATCAGCTAGCCGGCTCTAGGGACCATCAGACTCCAGGGATCCAGCTGTCTAAGTTATTTGCCTCTTCACTGGGATTACACACACATATTCCTGCACACGGCTTGTACATGGTGCTGGGGATCCAAACTCAGATCCCCATACTTACATAATAAGCACTTTACTGTGAGCCATCAGCCCAGACCTTCTTAAAAAGAATTCTACTCTGCACACATGCCAGATTCCCTATATGAAGGAGCTCCTCTAGTTGTGCCCTGGGGAAATCTCTCCTTTTTGTCCTGCCTGGGCAATGCCAAGAGCCTCAGAACGGGACTGCACCCACACAGCCTTGACTAGCCTGCCTCACTTTCAGTCATACCAATCCCTCACTCTGAATGTCTTCCCATTGTCTGCCAAACAGGAGCTAATGCCCCAGCCTCAGACAAGGGCCTTTGACAGTCATTCACGTTCTCCCCAACTTCTTTTCCATCAGGTATACAGGCCCTGCATGTTACCCCAACCTCAGCTAACTAGTCCTTTAAAACTCAATGCTTGCACCTCAAACACATGAACACATTACTGCTCTTTATGTCGGGGATGTTTGCCTCTCATCTCTGTCCCATTATGTCAAACTGGCCAAGGCGCCCAACTGGTCAGATTGGATTCTTCATTTTATTAATTAGTGTTTGAGAATTTTATACACACATATAATGCATTTTGACCAAAGCTACCATGTTGTGTAATGTTAGTTTAAGATGTGTAACAACATTTGTTTATGCTGTGGAATATTTGTTTAATGATGCAACTCTATTTGTATTCTTTTATGTTGCATTTGTTTAACTCTGTGGAGCTGTGTTACTTTGCCTGGCCTAATAAAAAGCTGAACGGCCAATAGCTAGGCAGGAGAGAGAAATAGGCGGAGCTGGTGGGCAGAGAGAACTCTAGGGAAGAGAGCAAGGGGGAGCAGTGAGCAAAGGAGAAGGAAAGGAGGACTCTGGGGCCAGCCACCCAGCCACCCAGCCAGCTGTGGTGTAAGAAGGAAAGAAAGATACATAGAATAAAGAATAAAGAAAGGTAACAAAGCCCAGAGATAAAATGTAGTTAAAGAGAAACAGGATAATTTAAGTTAGGAAAGCCGGCTAGAAACAAAGAAGCCAAACAAAGGCAGCCAGGCATTCATGAGTATTCAGTGTATTTATCTGGGAGCTGGGTGGTGGATCCCCAAAGAGTAGGAAAAAATTCAACTACAGTACCCCTCTTCTCCCTTCCAATAGTTCCTCTACTCCCCTACTTTTCATTCCCAAGTAGATACACTTTTTTTTTAATTAAATCCATTAAGTTCATTTAGTGCTGCTCTATGCTCAGGGGTACAGGACCCTCCTTCGATGCACAGAGACCCACCTCAGGCATCAAATCCTTCAAGAAAACTGACTCTCCTCCCCTCAGCAGAGCAGGACTTCATGAGTGCCTCCTCCAGCCATGCTCGGACTTGGGTGGGCTTGGTCATGCCCAGGCCTTGTGCATATAGTCCCAGCAGCTGTGAGTTCAAGTGTGGTGGTGCTGCTATGCCCGGCAACACTGTTTCACTGAAGATGTCAACCACCTCTGGCTATGAAGATCTTTGTATGATGGAGGTGGGTCTTGTATCTTATCTGTTGCTTTCATTGGTTAACTAATAAAGAAAACTGCTTGGCCTGATAGGACAGAAAATTAGGTAAGCGGAGTAGACAGAACAGAATGCTGGGAGAAAGAAGCTGAGTCAGTGAGTCGCCATGATTCTCCCACTCCAGACAGACGCAGGTTAAGATCTTTCCTGGTAAGCCAGCTCGTGGTGCTACACAGAATATTAGAAATGGGTTAGATCAATATGTAAGAGCTAGCCAATAAGAGCTTAAAACTAATGGGCCAAGCAGTGTTTAAAAGAATACAGTTTCCATGTAATTATTTCAGGTATAAAGCTAGCCGGGTGGCGGGAAGCAGCCTGCAGCTTCAAATACAACATTTGTAGCCCTCTTCCTCAATGACCCTTGAGATCTGGGGGGGAGTGGATAGGATACAGATGTATCATTGAGAGCTGAGCAGTCCACAGACTCTTATTCTCTGCAGGTTGACCAGTTGTATTAATTGCCAGCTACCTATACAAAGAAACTTCTCTGATCAGGGATAGGAAATACATTAATCCATGAAACTAAAGATAAGAATTTAGGAAGCACTTTATTATTGTGTCATTGGATCCTTTGTAAGAGACCTTTACCTTCTTGTAACATCAATCCGAGTCTGTATTTCCAAACAGCTGAAGAGTATGTGTATCTGCGTGTGTGGGAAGATGCCTTATCTGTTGGTAGAAGGGATGTCTACAGCCCTTGAAGCTCAGATCCTGTAAACAAACTGCCTTGGGAGAAGCAGATGCCCTGTGACTTCTAGTGAATGACTAACCATCTCATTCTGTGTGGAGCTTGGAGAATTGTTTAGGATTGTCTTCATCACAGCTGGTCTGAGATACCACATTCTCAGAAACATTTCACAAGCAGTTTAGCTTCAAAAGGCTCATCTCCTGGTCTTGCAGATAGTTGGGCAGAGGTCAAAATTTTTGCCTTTTAAATATTTGAAAACCAGAGTGTAAGATCCTGTCCAATGTAGACCAAACATGAGTTCTGAGTCATTGTAATCCACTTGGATCCCCAGAATTTCCCCTAAAGCTAGAGAGAACAACCAGATCATCAACTCAGATAAACCCAAGTAACACTGGGACCACATTCCAGCTCTGAACAGGGCCAGATGCACCTGTACTCAAGAGCAGGGAGGGAAGTGAAGGCAGAACCCGCAACACGAAATCTACTAGAGTGGGGGTCAAACCACATGCACAGACAAGTCTTCAGACACCGGTCCACTCAGGGACACAGCCAAGGCATCACTGAGCACTTTCCTCCTTCCTTGTCATCCAAGCGCAGCACTCAGAGGCAGAAGAACAATAAATAAATTTTTACTTTCAAGTAAAATGGTCATTTTTAATCATGTTAATGATTAATTAAATAATCAATTTAATGATTACTTGTTCATCGCCCATAGCACATGCCCCTATTTCCCTTGGTCTGCCAGCCCGGATCACTCCCTTTATGAGTTTCTTCTTTCGTGACCTACTACACAAACATACACTCTCACACATACAAGAGAGGGAGAGGGAGAAAGAGGGAGAAAGAGAGAGAGAGAGAGAGAGAGAGAGAGAGAGAGAGAGAGAGACTATTTACTGTCTTCTTCCTTGCCCAATTCTTAGCTGACGTGCACCACTTAAGAGCCCTAAGAAGCTATTCTTCCCAAAGGCAGCATTATGGCCAGAGACAGCGACCTTCATGAACCAGGCCACATGACACCACTCAGCCAACACTGGTGCACACTATCCACTGAGACTGGAAGAGAGCAGAAACAGATGAAATAGCTTTGTCTTGCCAATGCCCATTTCCTGTTGCGTTACAGAGCTCAGCAAGCAAGGCAGTGAGAGTTGAACTCGAGGTGAGATCTCCATTAGTTTAGGATTCAGGCAGGGATAGCCAGTCCTCAACAGAAAGCAGCTGCTTAACTGTCAAACACTCAGTGTCAAATCTCAGATACGTGTGCTGGGTACCGAGTAGCATACTGGACCCTCGCTCCTAACACAGTGGGATTCCCTAAGGCCATATTCTCATGCAAAGGTAATCAAACTTGGGAAGCCACATAGGGAAATAGCCAGTACAATTATCTTTACAGTTCAGGCCCAAAGGAAATCAAATATGTGCCTGTGTCCCAAACTACTGCACGGCCTTATAGCAACAGCCACAGGTGGAAAATCCAAGTAACCAACAGATGAGGAGCTGAAGACACTGGGACACACACGAGAAAAAGTATTCAGCAACAAAGAAGTATGGCGTCAGGCACATGCTACAACAGCATGATGAAACCTTGAAGACACTTTGCTAAGCAAGCCAGCCGCAGACAAAACAGCGCTTCCAGGAAGCATCCAGAATAAGCAGAGAGCAATAGAATAATACAGAGAGCAAGTTGCTTAAATATCATCAGACTAAGGAAAGGAGTTGGGGCGTTGGGAAATAATGTCTGATGAAGGCATTGTGAGTGAAATCAATGCCACTGGTTTGCGGACATTACATTACAGATTTTAAAAGAGCACGGTAATCTGTAAGTCTCGCAGACCTAGCATTACACGCGCAAATATTTAAGCCCACTTTATTTTCTTTGCAATTTTAAATTTTTTATTATTTAATATTTTCATTCAACATATTTTGCTTAAATTCTTTTCACTTTCCCAACTCCTTCCAGATCTTCCACCTCTCTACCTTCTAAACATCTCTCTCAAAACAAAAAATAAAAATCAAAAATAAACAACAGCCAAAAAATAAAACACTCAAAATAAACCAAAAACACACTTAAGGCAACCCAAAACAAAAGCGCGAGCACACACAATGTCTGCTTTGCACTGGCCAACTATGCCTGGCCATGGGGACTGCCCTGGAGTGTGGTTGATGTACCCAATGACACTTCATTGGGGGAAAAATGGATTTTTCCCTTTCCTGGAAGGTATAAATTGAAATAGCTTCTTGGTTAGGGATGGGAGTTTGTGTCCATTTCCCTTTTCCATGATGGGATCATGTCTGTCAACCCCAGTCCAAAATGACCCAGACTCTATCTTTTAACTCACACAGATTATCACAAACATTCCAATATTTCTATGTTTTTATGGTGTATTATCTACATGGAGAACTCCACTTGTAGAATTATTGTTGCTGTCAATAGAGCAGAAGAAGCCACTGAAACAAAAGTAAATCTTAGGTGTCAAGGCCTGGGCAGGGATGGAGTATGTGAACCAGAGGTTACTTGACTTCCTTTTGAGATAGATGAAGTTGTTCGGGAACTAGACAGTGGAGATGATTTAAAAATTCTATTAAATACTCTAAAAGCCATGTTTCAGTGAATATATGCTATACCATGTGAATTATATCTCAACAAAGATGCTATTCAAAAATAAACAGCCAGGCCTGGTGGCACATGCTTCTAATCCTAGCTCTTGTAAGATACAGGCAGAAGGATAAGGAGCTTAAGGTTAGCCTCAGCTACATAGAAAGTCTAAGGCCAGCCTGTCTCAAATAACAAAATAAATAAACAAGCAAAACTAATTAAGTTTAGACACATAATACATGATGCTGGAAGTCATGACAAGGACAAGCAATGTACCAGAAGGCTGCTGGAGAGTAGAGGGTGCCCATTCTTCCAGAGGGGCACCAAGAGCTACCCATGAACAGGCTAGAACAAGGCCATATTTCCATACGGCTTAGAACTAATCCTAACCAAACTAAACTGTGGACTTAGTCATTAGCCAGGACATGGCTAAGGGAGGAGAGGCCAGAGAAAGACCCCACGTCCAGTTATAGAAGCCCAACCTTCAGTTCTTCGTCCATGACATCATCACAGCAGAAACAAAAACAAATCTGAGGGCAGCTCCATGAGGCCACAGATGGCTTCCCAAAGAAAGAAGCAGATTTCTCTTCCAGTTCCTCCCCGCATGAGGTGCTATGGTTTTGATCTGAAATGTCCCCAAAGGTTTTGGTGTTGAAGTTTGCTTATCAGCCTTCAGCCATACTTGAAGGTGTCAAGGTTGTAAGAGGTGGGGCCTGGTGGGAGGATGGTAGGTCATTGGAGCTTGCTTGTCCTTGCTGGCGACATTGGAACTCTAGCCCCTTCTTTTCTCTGGGCTTCCCATGGCCATGAGGCAAGAAGCTTTGCTCTACACACACTCCCTGTCCTGTTTCACCACAGGCCCCAAAAGCAACTGAGCCATCAGACTACAGAGGTAACTAGACCTCTGAAACTATGTAGCAAAATAAACCTTCCCTCTTTAGAAGTTGGTTACTGCAGATATTTTGCAACTGAGAGCTGACTAACAATAGGAAAGTAATAGAACAAACTTTATCTGCTCTATTTTAAAACCCCAGCAGACAGTTTTCAACTTCCTGGGAAATGCTGTGAATAACCACCTCATTATAAAGATGAGCGACACTAAGCACAAGCATGTGACACCCCAAGAACTATACCTAAACCATGCTGGGTGTTCATTAACTATTAGGCAATACTCCTGACCCTTTCTAAGCTACAAAAGGGTCGGTAGGCTTCAGTGCAGGCACCGCTGCCCTTACATCAAAATGAAAACACGGGCAGCTCTACAGATCCTGGGACCAGAGGCTGGAAGCGCAAGGTGCAAAGGGGATGCAAAAGTTTCCCAACATACTTTCTGATGATGAGATTGTTTTTATTTCAGAAAATTAAAAGGCTAATCCTGCGACTTAAAACGGACACTTAAGCCCTTCTCTATTCGATAAGTGTCTTAAAGCACCATCCGACGTTACTGCCTCTCTTTATCTACAAACAACCAGAACTTTTGCCATTAAAAAAAAAAAATTGGTCCATTTTCCAAAATCTAGTGTACTTTTGAAGCAAAGCTTTCCTTTCCAAATCTTCTGTCCCTCTGCACAGGGCAGTGGTGAAGCGGTCTGGGAAACTGGATGCTGGAAAGAACACAGAGCAACAAGTAGCATCTGTTCCCCTTTTATCTCTACATAGCCTATGCATCAGAAGACTGACCCACTGGGCTTTAAACTTGAAACTTGAAGGCAGGGAATCATGCACTGTATCTGTGAGTCAGTGACAGCATGGCAGCTGGCCCTATAAGGTAACCCCACCCCCACCTCAGGTCCTGCCCCTCAAAAGTTGGAATACCGGTGCTGATGGAGCCTTAGTCCTAGAATGCTACTGACCAACAGTGACTGACAGCTGTCAAGAACTCTCAATGTCAAAAGACAAGACCGATCTTAACTAGCTTTTCACTTCCTTCTTGGTTATCCGGGGATAAGTCAGACTCTTGTTTGTTTTCATCTCTAGACGCTGGAGTATCTCAGTCCCCCAGTAACACTTGGGAAATGCTGTCAACATGGCTCCAATGTGTTGCTTTCCCAGATTCTGGTACTCTGTGCCTCTCCAACCCAGTAGCTTGGTGCATATGGGGAGTCGGCAGACGCAAAATACTTGAGACATATCTACTAGGAAGGGGGTGCAAAATCCTGGATTCTGTGTTTCTGGGGACACATATGGACTTTCACTCTGCAGTTTAAGAAATTATTTTTAAGCCTTTCCAATGATAGATACCTCCCACCCCTCTCAACTCTGTTCCTAAAATCTAATGCCTCAGGCATTAATTTAAGTCAGTACCTAACTGGAGGCAGGAGATTCAAGAAGAGGGAGAGGTAGAGATGCTCACTACACAAAGCCCAACTTGAAACCCTGGGAGAGCCTAGGACAGTTTCTAGTCACATCCAGCCCAAATGACCCTTCTGGAGCCTCTATTTTCTCAAATGTAAATGGGAATTTTTCCTGAGGTTCCTTTACCTTTACTCTGAGCCTAAAAAGTAAACCCTGATGAGACATCGTATTTATTCCATGTTTGACAGGCCTTTCTAAGAGCATATATTCATGCTCTCAGAAAGAAATTCTACCTCCTCTCCCTGTACACACACACACACACATAAACAGCATAAGATCACGCACCAGTTAATGTAACAAGGAGGTTTTGTGGGGTTTTAGAATTTCTTGCCAATCAACCCCTGCTTTCTTCATCCTCTGTCGAAAGCCAATGTAACGATTGCCTTGGTTCCCTTGGGGATAAAAGGGTCTATTTTCAACCTTCGCTTGACTCTCAGCTGCCAAGGTCCAGACTTGCTCCTTATGGAACCTTTACTTCCTTCTTGAGTCCGAGGAGTCCACGAGTAGCAACTGCATTCCCTATGACCTCCCCAAGCTCCCCGCAGACAGCACAGTCAACCGGGCCTCTGGTCGTTTCTGTCATATTCTGAGACCTCGACTTTCTAAAGTACCAGTCTTTCCACAACTAACCTATCCGTGAGGTAACCCTGGATGCCACCCTTGCCCATCACCCCACTGGGATCCCTCTCCCACATAACACATACTGAGAACATAAGCAAAGCCCTGGAATGTCCCCAGGGCCCCCATATTCAGCAGAAAAGGGGGTAAACACAGAGTCAGCACCACTTCACTTGTTGCCATGACAAACAACTACCTCCGTGAGTTTCCAAACTGTGGAAGCAGCTCTGGTCTGCTGAGACCTCCTGACCTCAATCTGCATGCGATCACCAGAGCCTAGGCATGGGCAAGCTGCCGTCAATTGTCAGCAAACACACAGGCTTCAGCTCCACAGGTCTCTGTGTCGTCTACCAGAGGCCCAGCTGCAGCCAAGGCGCTGGGCTTTGCAATGGCACTGAATACCTCTCCTTCCCCCCCCCCCCTGAAGCCTCTGTCACTCTCCTGTCACTACTTGTCTTACTCACTACCAGCCCTGAGGACCAGTAAACAAGTGTTTACTAAATTATTCTCCTGCTGATGGCCATGACGCCAAATGTCATTTCATTAGCAGGATGTTTAGCATGTCGCCAAGTATTTAGCACCTGATATTTTGCTAAACAATTCCCCATGCCTTTTTTTTTTAATCAAAAAATTTGGTTATGCTATCCTCCACAGTGCCCCACATTAACTTAAGCCACAGAAAAGACCGAATCTAAAATCAGACTAAACTGATTATTTTGCTAATCAGCCTTGTTGCTCATGTCTTCAGGCCATGTTTCCCCAGCAGGCCAGGGGTTTTCTTTAGTGGGTACTAGAGTAAACGCATCTTCATTTTTGGGGGGAGACAGTGAGAAAGACCTGGTGTGCCTGGCTGCTGGCCAGTAATCCCTGCTTTCGCCCAGAGCCGGAACACCGAACAGGCAGGATGACTGTAAAAGGAAGAGCGCTCCAGCGGTCACTCTCAGGCCCTCTTAGTCAGGATCTTACAGAACAACTCCAAAACCAGGGGCAGCAGGATAGATAGAGAGGGGACAGCAAGAGTTGGAAAACAGCAATGAATGTCAAAATGGGCTTCAGGGACTTCCTACCCAGGTCTCCAGACCCTCCCTGCCGCCACCCAGCAGGAGACGGCTGAGGCAGAAATCAGCAGGGAAATGAGCCCACAGCTGTCTTCGGTCCCCCTAACAAAGCTAAGGAAATGCTGTGGAGCCACTGACGAAAACAGGTCAGCATCCCCGCAACCCCAACTTCAGGTTGCCTCAGGCTTGGGGACCTTGGGCCCACTCGTTTTTAGCCTATCCCTTTGGAATCCTGAAGGGAATCAGCACGAGGCCATGATGTGTTCAGCTGCCCCATCCAAAGGCTCCCTCAAGGCTCTCTCTGTGGGAGTCTACAGACTAGGTAAACAGGAGTCTGAGGTAAGAAAGTGCAATGGAGCCCAGCAATCCAAAGGGGAAGGTCTATGGAGGGACTCGGGGCCTCCTTCATTCTGGAAGGCCTCCGGTGAACAGTGCCATGGAGACACAAGCTGCTCTGTAAGGTCCTCTGCACCAGGCCCTGAGGGAACAGCTTCTCCATCTTTCCAATGTCTTTCCTCATCTCCATGGCCCTGGAGACCATGGCCTGACTCTTAAGCCCTGTAGCGCCACCTACTGGGAGAGGCAGAAGTCAGATCTAAGGCTGGTCCAGAAGAGTCTGGTCCTGCAAGATTAGGGTCAATTATGCATCCAGTCCCTTGCAATGAACTTCTACTTATACTATGGAGTATATCCAAAGATCAGTAAAGCCCCAGAAACCTCTATTGGTGTCCCCTTGGGCTCCTCTAGTAAGCCCTATTCACGGAAGAGCCCACCTAAAGCAGTTTGGGGTAGAAGAGGCAATTTAACAATCCTAAATCTTTTCCAAGTCTCTAAGAGATGGGGGGGGGGGCGTGGAGCTAGTGGCTCGCCACTGTTTTGACAAATCACTGTTAACCTTGTGGCATCCGCACTCCCGGAATGAGTCTCTCCTCAACGGGAAATTTAAATGGGGAAAAAGATTCCCACAAACCATTTTAGGAGAATGTATTGTCAACATTCCTTTGCATAACACCCAGGGTGAGGAGCACTAAGTCCTATGCAATCTCTTAACCATCATTCTATGTGTTCTATGGAAATAGATAACACTGTGTGGGTCATTCCCAGGAACAGCATTTGGAATTTAAAAAGCCCCCTTCTCCAGCATCTCCCATGTAACTTGCAGAGAAGAACTGATGTCAAATCTTCTTCTAAACTTCACAGAACATGCAGCTCTCGGACCATGTGAAAAGAGTTAACTGTGATCATTGTATTATTACTTTATTTTAAATAATTACTACTCTCTTGTATGGCTAAGTGGTTTAAAGAAAAGCACAGTGCCTTGTCTCCAGCAGATAGGGGACATTCTGATGTTTTCCTGTTAAATGGTGGAGTATTAAGAAATTCACTTGCTAGCTGGAGCCTACACGGGGTAAGCAGCCCAGAAAAGTGGTAGCCTGGAATGGGACCAGAGCTGCTGGGGCACCAGAAATGAGGCACAGCTTGGGTGCATAACCTCCAGTCTGAAGCCTGTGAGCAGAGCCCTTCCCTGCCTTGACTTCCAGGTTGTTTCGAGGTACTGGCCTCTGACCGCCACAGTCTGAACCTCTTCCTTCATAGGTGCACGCAGCCCACTGGGAAGCTGTGGGAAGGAGATGCATTCAGTCCTTATAAGCCAGTCAGGAGAGAAGAAAACAGCCACCTGGCAACTTATTTGCTTCTCCGCTCTGATTGGTCACCGCTGCTGTTCTGAGGTCATCATTTGGCTCCTGTTCTCCCTGCCTTCGGAAACTCTAGCCCCCAACTATGTTTCATCACCCATGAGTTACTAAGTCAGCCGCTTCTTTCTTGTAAATATTCACACTCCTCCAGGCCTGTCCTTCCCACCTCTACCACCTTCCCCAACCCTCCAAAAAGCCCAGCCAATCAACGAAAAGAAGGTGGGAGGCAGAGGGGGATAGGGACCCTGGGGCTCTTTTACCTAAGAACTGCATCTAGGGATGGAGGCGAAAGCGCTCCTGTGAATTATGTAACCGCTGCAGCTCTGAGAGAGAGTACCATCCAGGTTGCTATAGTGGTTGCTGCCTTCCTACTAGAAAGGTAGAGTTGCTGACCACTGCCACCTCCTCTTCCCCTACTACATCCTCCTCCAAAACCTATGGGGTTGCTGCTCCTTCAGTTAAAGCCTGCTTCCTGCAAGGGGCCTGGGGATGATGTTGAGAAGCAAAGTGGCAAAAGAAAGGCAGAGTAAGGAAGTTAGCTAAGAAGGGGTTTATTCTACACTTCTGGGAGACCTTGCAAACTATGGGCATAGCTTGCTTTACAAAGATGTCTTGCCCTCGGTATTAATCGCTAGGACAACACTACTGAGTTCTCCATCAAGTTGCTTAGACTGAGGACATGGCCAGAACCTGAGAAATCTAGCCCACCTCACTCTTCAAAAATATCACCCTTTCTTTTGCGTCTCATCCTGCCCTCTTCCTAATCCATCCAGAACTCCAATCAGCTAAGAAAGTGGTTCCAGGACAGATGAACGAGGAAGGCAGGTAACTCAGAGACAGGGATTGCCTTTATGCCATAAAAGACCAGTATCCATGACCCTTGACAAGTCTTTCTTCTTAAGGAGGCCAAAATCCCACCACCGCCACCCAAGATGGGAAGCAGAAAGGCAGTGGAAATCCAAATCAGCTTCCAGATGAAGACCAGGCAGCTAAGCAGCTCCCCAATAGCCCTAATCCGCAAAGGCAATAGCCCTGTCCCCAAATGGTGATGATAGGGCAAAGGGGAAAGGGGCTGGATGCCAGGCCTGGATACTTGTTCTACAAGGCTGGGCTCTGGGGAGTCACTGGGAAGTAGCCTGGCAAAGCAAGGGAAGGCACAATGTGGAAGAGCAATGGTAGCTGCTGAGGGCAAAAAGAGAAAGGGAACGGTGGAGGGGGCAGAGAGCCTGTAGAAAGGGCATCCTGAGACTACAGCATACTTCAGCTTCATCACCTTAATCACTGAGCAATGTCAAAACAGTAACTTGTCGATGGAGACTGAGAAGGAGAGGGAGAAAGTTTCCAGGAAGTGGGGAGTTACCTGGAAGCCTTTCACCATCAGAGGGGGAGCTGGAGACACTTGATGCCCAGCATGGAGATGCTTAGAGAACACTAAGTATGGAGCCTCAGAGCTAGTCACACCCTTTCCTGATTCTCTGAAAACATGAAAAAGCGAAGCCCACACATCTCTGGGCTTCTAGCTGCTTCCATCCTCAGGTGCGAGTCCACACAGGCGTGCCAACAATAACACACCTGGCATGGGCTCGCTCGGGGTCAAAGACAGTGGAGAGGTGGGCGGTGTTGAGAAGCTGAGGACCCGAGATGGAGAGAGGAGGCGCACGGAGACGCACAGCTGCAGCTCCCGCCCCCACCCCCCACCCGCGACCTGGAGCGCACGGCCCGAGGAAGTGGCGCCGGGAAGAGTGGACGCCGGGCAGCCTGGGGGACCACCGGCGCGGGGCTGGTCTCCGCGGGGTGCACGCGCGCCGCGCGTTCCCTGCCGCGCCCCGGCAAAGCAAAGGACCCCGAAGCCGCCGCTCCCCAGCTGGCCGTGGCCCGGGCGGCTGGCCGGCTTTCGAGGCAAAGGCGAGAAACGCAGGCAGCGCTGACACTTGGGGAACTTTCCCCCTCGCCCGGGATTTCATGGGAACCACATGCTCCGAAGAAGGCCGGCCGCGGAGGGGGAGGGGCGGGAATTTTCCGCTCCGGCTCGCACGGCGGCTCGGCCGGCTCCCGCGGGCTCCCGCGCGCGGCATTGGCGCCCCTCGCGCACGCGGCGCGGGCAGCTCCACGGGGACCCGCCGTGGGCAGCTACGGGCGAGCCGGGTGCGGCGATGGGGTCCCGCTTACCTTGGTGGTTTTCCTCCGGAACGTACATCCTCGTGTTTTCATTGACCATTGGCCAAAAACTGCTTGGAAAGGAGAAGCCACAAAGAGGAAGAAATGCAGCAACAGCCGCGAGCGGGTCTGGATGAATCCCTCCTCCGAGGCCGGCGGCGGCTTTCGCGCAAAACGAGGAAGCCGTGGATCCGCAGTATTTCTTGCTCCCTTCGCTGATTACCTGATCCCCATTATTGCACCAAACACCAAAAACTGCTGCTTTCCACTACCGCCTCCTTTCGTGAGATTGTAATGCATCCTCAGTACATCCGGGCCCCTTCCAAGAATTTAGCACCGCACCTCTGGCGGCTACACCATTTGAAAAAATAATAATAATAATAATAAATGGAGAGGCAGAGCAAGAAGAGGCGCAAAGGCGAGGCAAGGGAGAGCGGCGGGCCCGCGACGCGGGGTGGACCCCGAGCCGCCAGGGGGCCGAGGCGTCTCCGGCCCGCCCAGGGCGATCGCCAAGAGGCCCAGAGCCGCGTTCTTCGGCGACGGCAGCCGCGAACACCTGAGGGCGAGCCCGCGGGAAGCGCCGCCGCCGCTCCGGGCCGCGCCGCGCCGAGCGCCGTTCTGGCAGGGAGCTGTTTCTGCAGAGGCAGCGAGAGGGAGACACCGGGCGCGAGAGCGCGGCGCGGCCTCCCTCCTCCCTCCAGCCCCGCCGCGCCCGCGCCCGCCCCTGCCCGCGCCCGCCCGCTCGCCCGCCCGCCCGCCCGCCCGGCGCGCCGGAGCAGACGCGCTGAACGCTTCCAGATGTGGCGGCGGCGCGCGGCGGGGACCGGAGCCCGAGTGGAGCGGCGGCGCCACGCGAGAAGCCCTGGCCGCGAGACGGCGGGGAGCGAACCCCGGGCGCGGACACACCTCCAGGCGCCTGGCCTCGGCCTGCAGACCCCCACCCTCCCCAGGCCCCCCGCGGCTCCCGCGCGTCCCGGGTGGAGGTGGAGCGGGGGGAGCACCGCCACGCCAGCAAGGCCTGGGAGGGGAATCCCGGGAACACGGAATACAATATGCCCAACTCCCCGGCCTCTTTCACATCGACCGAACGAAACAGCAAAATGAGCCGTGATTCTGTTTATCAATTACAATCAGAACGGTTGTAGAAGTGACACATACAGGCGAGGATGGGCAGATGGGCGGGGAGAGAGAAAGAGCCCAAGAGGCGGAGCCTCGTGGGCCAGGCAGCGGTGGTGCCCAGATGTCTGAACAGATTAATACAGCCAGGTTTGCTCCCTCCTTGGGGACAAGCGAAGCACGTGTTCTGCCAGTGTACCTTTACCTACTTCTCTTAATTATTTCTACCACCCGGGCGGGGAGCTATGAAGCACTTCTCTCCGACACCCGCCGTCACATTTAATATCCAAAGCACCTCCTGCAGGCACGACCCTCTAGATGGGGCTGGTGAGCCCATGCTTGGAGGGCCTAGCACTGGGAAACCCGGTCTAGAGATCAGCCCTTAGACTGCCTCGCTCCCTGTCTCCAGGTGACTTTAAGCAAGAGACTCTGTCAGCTGTGAATCTTCATTCTAGACCCTCTCTTCTGACTCAGACGCCAGCCAGCTTGCCCTCCTCTCCCTTGAGAATGAAACATATATCCAGGCTTGCTCCTCACACAGCCTTCCCCCAACTCAGCTGACCCCTCTAGTTGCTCATGGAAGAACCCCGGAGTCATCTTGGCTTGATTTCCCTTGCGATCCCACATCATGGAATTCACTTTAGACAAAATGCAGCATAACCTCCACCACTTTTTCTGCTGCCCCCTTCTGGGGTTGAGCCAGTAGCTGGTTCTCTCTGGTAAGCCTCCTCTCCTGGGCGCATTCTCCTCACAGCATGGGAACACACTTAAAATGGTGCTGTTCTAACCCAGACCATCCAATGGCCTCTCTGTCACTTAAGTGAAAGTCATGCTAACCCACAAAGACTGCAGGAATGAATGTCTATGCACGACTTCCATCACCGCTCCCCCCCCGCCATTGTATACCCTTGCTCCTCCTCTTGCTGCACACCAGACATAATCCCCTCGCCCTGCACACACAAACCTCTTGTCCTACTTCTTGCACTGTTCCTTGTATATTTAGAAGATGCTTTCACTCCTTGGAGACCTTGCTCAGAGTTCACCTCAGTGACCCCCATCTTGATCTTACCCCGAGGAAACACTGCAGCCTGACACCCCTACCAGCAGTTCTTGTCCATTTTCCTAATTACTATATAGAGCAGTATATGGCAGGTAGCAGGTACCTAATACATTAACGTTGAGTGAATGAATGGAGTACCACTCTCTGCACCATCTCAGATTGCCTCCCTGGCCACTGCTTGAGACCTGAAACCTTAACACTCCTCATTTTCCTTTGTGCAGTGATGTTTGCACCAGATTAAAATGCGAGACCCCCGGGACAGGTATTAAACCCTATCATCTTTATTCTATGTCAAAGGGATCTAATTGTTTATGGTTGCTGTTATTGTTAATAAGGGATGTGTCTTTGCCATCCTGGTGTGTGATTACCCAACTTTCGGCCTCCAGTCTGAGAAAGGAAGTTAGAAATTACACGGCCCCATTTAGGGAGATTATGGGACTACATCTCAAGGGCAAGTGTAGCTGATTGCATAAGCAATAATAAAATTGGTTTGTGTTTCCATTGCACCCTGCAGCACAAGAAGGGTGGTGGCTAATCTCGTCACATACTCTGCCAGCCGTAGAGTGATGCTCGACAGGCATGGCCTTGCTGACTGCTCACTGCTGCATCATATATAAGGATTATTGTCTCTATTTTACAGATGGAGGAAACTGAAACCCATGTTCCATAGCCAGGGGCACACAACTGGGACTTAGCCCAGGAGAATCTGACACCAAATTCATGTTTCTTGTATTATATTGCTCTCTGCTGAGAGGATGGCCAGGGGTGACATGGCGGGGATAGAGTTTCAAGAGCTGACTGAAAAATATACTTTACACAATACCATGGAATTGAGAACCAAACGCTTGTGTGTTGGGGGTCACAGGTTTGATTGGCTGCCTGACTTTTCTGTGAGTAGGAAACCTAACAGGCAAGTGTGAGCTCCATGCAGCTTCGCTTCCATTTTCCACTTCTCTTTTCAGCTATTAATACGTTCTTTCCTTTCCCGAAAAAGTTATTTCCTAAATATTTGGCCTTCAAAGTACACCCATATCCCACTTTCTAACTTTGGAACCCAGCCCTGGGTGTTCTTCTGCGAGGTAACAAATTCTCCACCCACCAGAGACCGTTTAGAATTGTGATGTGGGGATGTGGGAGGTGGCAGGAGCAGAAGCAGCAGCCTGCCTCTTTCCCTGGCAGCTTTGACCCTAGCTACAAGTGTTCTCTCTTCTCTTCCTGCTCCTCAAGTCTTTCCCTGTGTCAGGCCTGCCACGGAGCATTGGACCTGTGCACATGCCACCCCATTCCCAACACACACACACAGACACATGCATGCACACAGCACGCATACACACTTCCTACCTCCCTGCTCTGCACAGTGCTTTGTACATAAGAACACTCAATGTCTACTTAGGTATGGCTTACTCTGGATAAGATTCTGCTCCGTGACCACACATATTTCCTTTGGAAACAAGAGTTAAGTGAATAAGTTCATTGCAGTGTATTTATGTGAGTGGAGAAACCTAAAAATAATCTAAATAACAAAATGTCAGTTAAATAATAATATTTCAAAAGTTTGCCTCTGTGTCTGTGAAATTGACTGCTCTCTAGCACAGCCCTGTGAAGCATTTCTATTGCCATATTACAAAGGAGTAAAAGACAGGAAGGTTTGCTTGCTTGCTCATGTTTTCACAGGCAGTAAGTGTGGGTGGGATTTGAACCCCAGTAGTTGGACCTCTTAGCCACTCTACATATAAACTAAGGAAGATCAACATAAGAAATTCCAACTGGCATAAATGATACCACAGAGAAATACTGGTGATGAGAAAAAACAGTTACAAAATATCATATAATGTTTGGTTCTCTGTTTTTTTTAAGATGTGAATTCTAGAATTAGTAAAAAGACAAAAGAGGGTCCCACCAAAATGCTGGCAGTAGCTCCCTTAGTGAGCTAAAATAGGTAAGTTTTTCTTCATCTTTCTTCTTGTCTGACCAGAGGTATGGGAGCCAGGCTACCAAGCAGGCACTCAAGCTTATAGGCAGCTGCATCCCAGTCATAGGGACTAGGACCCCATAGGCCTGCCAGGGAGGACAGAAGCTAAGCCCCAAGGTGTCCTCTGCCCACCCGACAACCACCTACTCTCAAGTTACCACCCACCTTTGATGGTCAATTTTGTCAACAACGTAAGTTGGCCTCGTAGGGCATCATCCTCTATGCGTGCCTGTAAGGGATTGGTTAAACTAGGCTAATCGATGTGGGAAAGACCTGCCTTAACTGTAGACCTCACCATTCCGTGGGCTGGGGAGGAGAAGGATGGAGGAGCAGGCTTCATCTCTCTGCTTCCTGACTGCTGATGCTGTGACCGACAGCCTCAAGCTCCTGCAGCCGTGCCTCCCCCACCATGCTAGGCTGTACCCTCAGACTGTGAATCAAAAAATCTTTCCTTCTATAAATTGTCTTTGCCAGATACTTTATCCCAGCAACAAGACCAAAAATCTAAAGCATTCCCTGACCAGTGATTCAAGCCCAAATGTACTGTTAGGTCCTCACTCCTCACCCAAGGAATCTGACTAAAGCACCAGTCGCTCTACTGGTAGCAGAGTGCCGGCAAGGAGGTCGTGGATACCACCTAACACCAACCTTCTCGGATGACATCTTGTCAGTTAATCCCTCGTTCGTGGGATTGTGTGTAAGAGCGGATGTTTGAAACCAGATAATGATGAGCGAAGGAGGGACAACTGGGAAAGGTCCACAGGCTGCTGCCTTCTGCCAAGGGTCCCTAGAGCATGCTCTGACAGAGACCTGAACCTGGAAGCAGCACTGGGCAGTGGCTCCTCACTGGTCAGCTTAGCTTCTGGGGCCTTCTTTTGTGGGATTATCTTCTTCACATGGCTCCCGGCCATAGATGTCTACAAGAGATCTCTGGGGGAATTTGAACGGCAGAGACAAAACATCAGCGTGTATGCTGTGATGTCCACATCCACGCTGTCATCAATAGAGTGCATCCTTCTCAGAGGACCACAGCTCCCCCTGACCCCTTCCTTCTCCTTTCTCCTCCAGCTATGGAGTCGTGGGAGAAAGGTGTAGCCAGCTTTGCAGGAAGATCCCAGCTTTGTTTCAGAGTCAGAGTCCAAAGCGGTGAGAATCAATGGCTTTTGGTCCATTTTGACCATGATCATTCCCACCTCTCATTGGCTCTTTTTCACACTTCTGGTCCTGCTGGTCCACAGCAACTTCAGACCCATCATTAGTTACAGAGAGAGCAGCTTTCTGTTGGTTCTTCCCTAACCCCACCCCCAAGTGGAGAGGCAAGCCCTATAATCAATCCCCTGCCCCATATGGGACTCCTTCCTCCATCAACCCTTAAATGACGTGTCTGGACAATACACCGCCCTTTTTCCAGGCTACTCCCTTAATGTTGAATTACCGAGTAACATCATTTCATAGCACCTAGATATAAAGAGGAGGCCACACCTGTGTGAACTCATTTCCCGGGACTGTCAAAGTTGTCACTGACCAGGGGGTTCAAACAACACTAATGAGTTCTTCCTTTTTTTGGCAACTACAACTTCAAAACCAAGCAGGGTCACGGTCCTTCTGGGGCTCTAGAGAAGACCTAGTCTTCTCCTTGTCTATCTTCTGGTGGTCAGCAGTATTCGTTGGCTTGTGGCCACATGTCTCTCTGGTCACATTGCCTTCTCCTTTAACTGTCAAATGTCCTTCTGCTGCATTCTAATAAGACACGTGCCACTGGAGTTAGGGGTTGTTGGGTATTCCAACTTGATTTCTTCATCTCAAGATCCTTAAAGTAGCTACATCTGCAAAGACCCGTTTTCCAAGTTACACTCACATGTTCTGTGGATTGGGATACCCGCTCGCATTTGGGCAGACCATCACTCAGCTACCAGGGACCCTGATCTCTGCTAATGTCCCTTCACTCACATTCCCTTGCAGCTCACATCTAATACCTATGAGCCCTGTGAAGCTTAGGAAACTCTCACTGAGACTGTTTCTTCACACACACACACACACACACACACACAACACACACACACATATACATTACATATACACATTGAATACGCATTATCACTTGAGTGGGGCCAGCATAGTCACTCATGCTTGTTCAACTTATGCAATCATCTTTGCAATTAATATAACTTTATTAAATGATTACTGAACAACAACTCTTAGTGATCATTATGCTGTTTATGAAATGCCACTCAGTGCACTTCCCAACTGCTCTGCCTTTAGATACATCTTCGGACAAGTTCTGACTAATAAAGTGTATGATTACTTTTAATTTTCATATATTTTTTTATTTTTGAGATTTTTTAAAAATTTTATGTGTATGGATATCTTGCCTCTGTGTGGTGTGTGTGTGTGTGTGTGTGTGTGTGTGTGTGTGTGTGTGTACACCACATGCACGTAGTGCCTGAGGGGACCAGAAGAGAGCAATGGAGCCCCTGAAACTGGAATTACAGATGGTGATTAACTTCCATGTGGGTGCTGGGACTTGAACCCGGGTCCTCTGAAAGAGCAGTCAGTGCTCTTAACCACTGAGCCATCTCTCCAGCCTCAAGATTACTTTTCTAAAGTGCGATCTCTTCTGCCATACAATTCAAATGGTACAGAATGGAGAAGCATCCTTCCATCTGAAACCCTGTGGCGACTTCGTGAACTCCCCACTAACTGGTTCTAGATGAAGAATGTGATTGCAGGATGTGGGTGCTGGGGTCGGGGATGGGGGTTGCCTTATCCAGTGGGGAGAAAGGGAGATAATATAGAAAAGGGGAGATAAATAACACTGAGAATGTTTGGAGAAGTCATAAGGAAACACATGCTAAAAAACATGAAATACGTATGCACTCAAATGTGAAATTCTCAAAAATATAAAAAATTCAAACTAAGAAGTTCAAAATTCACAATAATTATATGAAGGCCCAGGAATCTGGAAATCATTGTCATAGTATAACATTGCCCTTTTTGACCAGCAGACTGGAATAAAACAACAGCTCCCTGTGTGTGACCAGCATGCAATGAGGATTTATACGGAGTTGCCCTTGGTAAATTGACTTCCATTCCAATCACTGAAGTGTCAGTCAATTGGTCCTCAGAAGAGGACAGGTTGTAACCTTAACAATCTTTGATAGTGGCTCATACAGCATATTCATCTAATTTTTTTCAGCATGTGAGTTGTTATTTGTTTTAGGTAAATTAATGGCAATATCCATTACAACTTATTCTACAGTTTAAAAATAAAAACAAAATTCTTTCCCAGACACACTTAGGTCTCTGTTTTTGTGAAGTAGCTTGTGTCAACTATTCTCAAGTGGAGGAAACAAGAGTATGTCACTAGTCCGCCATGTGGGCCTGCATAATGTGGTGGTTTAGAACCTCTTCGAGCTGTTCTGAAGTAGTCCTCTTGGCGAATGTTGAATCCATTTACAGACACTAGCATCTATCTGTATTTCATCTTAGTCCAAAGAGGACAACCAGAGGAGGCCAGAGCCCTCTTGCTGCCTCTCCTTTCTCTCAGGCATGCCTCTGCTGCTCCCGTCTTACCAGGGGCATCCTCCTGTGGATGGACACCCGCCAGGAATGCATGGACGTGGGGACCCAGGAAGCCTGTGTTACCAGAGACGACACTCCTCCAATTATCTCTCTTTCCAAGGGGTGTATTTCCAATATGATTTTAATTACTTTTAAAGGCTCATAATGTGAGTACATTGTTTTGCTCAATTATACATTAATAATTTCTGCAATGAGACAGTGGTCACTAGAGATTAAGAGGGGGAGAGGGAGGAAGGAGAGCGGAGGTTAAATAAGAGGTTCCAAGGTGCAGATAGGTAGATGGATGGAATCTGTCCTGCTGCTGTATAGCACGGTAATGTAATTAACAGTCGAGAATTAATGACATATCCCAAAATAACCAGAAGGGTTCAGAGGTTTCCAACGCATGGAAGTGATAAGTGTTCACAGAAATGGAAATGCTAATTGCTATGATCATTGGATACACATATAGACATGCTTTTAATCCATGTACACATTTTAATTTTTTTTTTCATTTTTGGTTTTCCAAAGCAGGGTTTCTCTATGTAAATTTGGCTGTCCTGTAATTAGCTCTGTAGACTAGGCTGGCCTTGACCTCACAGAGATCTGTCTACCTTTGCCTCCCAAGTGCTGGGATTAAAAGTGCAGGCCACTACCACCCAGCCTACATTTTAATTTTTAAGTATAAAAAAATTAAAAGAATATCAAATGCAAAAACTGTAACAAGGAGTCTTATGGTCACAGAAAGATAGTTAATTTCAATTTCTCTGCCCCTTTTTGATACACTATGATACCATGGTCAATGAAAGATTTTCAATGATATACAAACATATATCCAAGTATATATGATGTGTGTGTGTGTGTGTGTGTATTAAAAGTAAGATTTTTTAAAGGAAGAAGTGGAGGTCATCTCCAAGGATAAAAGGAAATGCTGCAACATCTTTGACGACCAAACACAGACTTTATGTGTTTCTGAAAGGATAATAAAGTGTGTGTCCATTACGTTCTGTTGCAGAGATCTAACACCATCACGAAAAGTGACTCGGGAGGGAGAGGTTTCGTTTTGGATTGTGTTCCAGAGGAAGAGGAGTCCATCATGGCGGGAAAGCATAGCACCAAGCAGCAGGCTGGGGGACGGGAACAGGAAGCTTGAGAGATCACATCTTTAACAGCAAGCACTAAGCAGAAAAAACAAATGGGCAGGAGAGCAGGGTTGTATGCTTTCAAAGCAGGGTCCCCAGTGACACACTTTCCCCATCAAGACCACACCTCCTAAAACTTCCCAAACGATGCAGCTGACTGACGACCAAGTGCTCAAATGCTTGTGCCTATGGGGGACGTTCTCACTCAAACTACCGCCAAGGGATATCAGGTAGCTATGGTGCCTACATGTCATTGGCAACTCTTCGCGAGTGATACAACATGGCCTAGACCAGCAAAGCACCCGAAATTGCGTCATTTACAAGCATTTATAATTTCAGGTGCTAAGTGGAAAATGGCTGAGAGAGCACATACTTCCTTAAAATTGAGAAACTGAGTGAGAGAAAGGAGGAAGACCCACACCCAGCCTCAGGCTACAGCCAATGCTACCAGTGAACACCAGGTGGGATGCTGTGCTGGAGGAAGAGAAAGGAGGAAGACCAACACCCAGCCTCAGGCTACAGCCAATGCTACCAGTGAACACCAGGTGGGATGCTGTGCTGGAGGAAGAGAAAGGAGGAAGATCCACACCCAGCCTCAGGCTACAGCCAATGCTACCAGTGAACACCAGGCGGGATGCTGTGCTGGAGGAAGAGAAAGGAGGAAGATCTACACCCAGCCTCAGGCTACAGCCAATGCTGCCCTCACACACCATGTGGGATGCTGTGCTGGAGGGAGAAAGCTGAGTGTTAAGACCTTGGATTATGAGTGAATGTTCAGGAAATAAACACCTCTGGGTCCTAATTCGCAGTCTGTCTTCTAGTCGCAAGGTGACCTAAAACCATTTACCTCCCTTGTCAAGGAATTTTATCTCCTTGACATCCTTGCAAAGTACCGAGAAACACACGATTACTTATCCTTAGGATACTACTACCCATGAACTCCTGGACAGCTTTGGAACTCTGGGTTGCATGTATTTTATACCATGAAAAAAAAATCATCCCATTTTTAAATGTGGTTTTAATCCTGGAAGGCCAAGCAGAGCTAACACTGGGCATCACCGCCAGCTCTTCCGAAGGTTTAACAGTCTAAGCTGTCAAAGCAGTTCTTCGAGTCTGTCCTTCTGTGGGGATTTATTGGAGAAATATGAATGTGCTGTGTTTTTGTTTATGGGGAGAAGCCAAAGGTCACACAGTAGAATGAGCTCTCAAATCAAAGCTCCGGCTGTTGCTGTCGGCCTTACGTCTCCTTTAACTATAAAACCGGAGAACTCCCAAGAACGGGATTTGGGTACCAGATAAAGTGTTAGTGTGGAAATGCTTGGTAAGAAAAATATAGAAATAACAAATTGTTCACTAGCAGGAAGATGAAATGGCCTCTAACAGTCTCTCATCGCTCCCAGTAATTATTCCTGGTACCTCCTCTATATCACTGCCACGATTCCAGCCCTCTTGGTTTGCCCTCCTTTCCTTGGAAAAACAGAACAACTGGTGACCTTTTTAAAAAATAATAGAAATACCAGAAATAAGGCCAGTTTATTAAGAAGTGAAAGGCACTCCCAAGAATGGCAGCGGGTTCGTGAGCATACACTCAAAAGCACTGGGCAGAGTCTCCTGTCGCTTCAGAGGTCATTTGCACAGCGCCTGTCTCCTATATGAGCATATTAGTGCCTTCTTCACACTTTCTCTGTGTTGTTAGCCTAAGTGTGGAAGGCGTTCCAGTTTCTTCTGTCAACCAGTTTCTATTTTTTAATATTTTTAATTTTTATGTGTATAGGTATGTTGCCTGTTATGTGTGTGCACCACATGCATGCAGTATCCACAGAATCCAGAAGAGGGCGTTGGATGTCATGGAACTAGAGTTACTGATGACAGATAGCCAGCCACTAGGAAGGAGCTGGGATTTGAATCCAGGTCTTCTGGAAAAGCAGACAGTGTTCTTAACCACTGAACTATCTCTCCAGCCTCAACAGATTTCTGTTATATGTAAACCTCTCTTTTATGTGTGTCTCTCTGTCCCCAACCCCACTCTCCTGCCACAATTCCTCCCTGGGAGCTACAGACCCAGGAATCTTTTGGGGTAGCAGAAAGACGATTATCCATCAGTCTCTGGTAACGTCTTCCATGCTGGTGAGGAACAGTACCCATGCCTAAGAGGGACCACAACACTTTCTCCCCGCTTTACCTCTAACTTAACAAGGACAATTTGGATTTTCAGTGACAGAACTTGGCTAGCAACCCAGCTTCATAAGGAATTTAGTCTGAAATTTACATATATGGGTCATTGTTTCTTGAGTGTAAGGCTTCACTATCTGGGCTGAGAACTGGCTCTGTTGGTCAGAGCGCTTGCTGTGCAAGCATAAGGACCCGAGTTCAAATCCCTAGAACCTGTACAAAAAGCTAACTGTGGCCACGCATATGCCTGTAACTCCAGTGCTGGGGGTAGCAAGAGAGAGAAGCAGAGAGATCACTGGGACTTGCAGGCTGGAGGCCCAGATCTAGATTTAATGAGAGACCTTTTCTCAAGGAAATGAGATGGAGTCTTATAAAGCAGAATGCCTGACTTCTTCCTCTGGCCACCACACTGGCACATAAGCACACACCCCACACACGCATGTGTATATACCACACAACACACACACACACACACACACAGAGGGAGAAAGGAGCGGGGAGAAACAGGGCAGAGTTATAAAAACTCCAGGACTGTCATGATAGAAGGGATGGCAAGATGGTTCAGCAGGTAAATGCTGCCAGGGCCTGCATGATAGAAGGGAAAGAGCCAACTCATCCTCTGAGCATCACACGTGTCTATGGAGCACATATATGCACAAATGCACACACAAATAAATGTAATCAATTTGTTTTTTAAAGAACTCACTATTTGCAAAATGTATGGAACCAATATTCATAAATGAAAATTAAGGGTATTTGCTATTTCCCCAGTGCCCAGCCAACTGCTGACACTTCTCCAGTGCCCCAGCCAACTGCTGAGAGAGATTTTCGTAACCAAATTCTGCCAAATGTTTTAAAAAGTCAAATTAAATTTCAATTATTTTGTCCAAGTAACCAATTTGATCTTGAAATTTCCCCTTAAAGCTCTGAAAGCATTCCAGGGGTGGGGCTGAGTGCTTGGGTTAGTCCTCACTTCCCCATCTCAGCAACTGGCAAAGGCCCCACTCTGGCAATGTTTTGAGACAAGAGATCAGCACTCTCCACTCTCTGAAGCTCATTCATGCTGCCAAGGCTTGGGGGCATGGGGCTAAAATCATTTCCCATCACACATGGGATGCTGTTAGGGAAGGAAAAAACAGAGTCCTCCATGCATTCGCCAGTATCCAGGTATGGTAGGGGACAATTCTGTATTCTGTCAATTATGTTTTAAATAAATGCCGATTGGCCAGTAGCCAGACAGGAAGTATAGGTGGGACAACCAGACAGGAAATAGAGGCGGGGAAATGGGAACAGGAGATTCTGGGAAGGAGGAAGCCCATTCCTCCCCAGTCCTGTCCAGACACCAAAGAAGCAGGATGTGACCTGCCCCGCTGAAAAAGGTACCAAGCCACGTAGTTAACATATACTAGAATAATGGGCTAATATAAGTTATAAAAGTTAATAAGAAGCCTGAGCTAATGGGCCAATCAGTTTATAACTAATGCAGATTCTCTGTGATTTCTTTGAGGGGCTAAAGGGCTGTAGGAACTGGGCAGAACAGAAACCCCAACAAGCAGGCCCACATGTTACACAAGTAGACAAACTGGTCCACCCCAACACTCCACAAAGCACCCTGAGCACACATCGGTGTCCAGCACCGACATAGGATTCCAGGAGGTTCAAGGCCCAATGTCATCACTTATTCCTTCTTCTGGTCCACACTCGAACTGCCAGCTTCCATCCTTTGTATCTTCTCATTTAAGACCCAATCCCAAAGTCGTGCATGGCTTGGACTCCTCTTCCTCTGCACTCAAGCAGCTGTTCCCTTACCACTACTAAATCAGAGGTCACACTGCTGGGAGTGTGTGTCCCCTGGATCTCCAGCTGGCGTTTGAGCAGTCCAAGGGCAAGAACCCTGTCCTACTTACCTTTGAAGCAGAAAGTGTTTGATGAACATCTGAGGGATGAATGAGTGAGTGAGAGGGTGATGTCTTTGTCACTAAAGGCGGTAGAGGGTTAATTCAAAGTGATAGATTGCCAATGGTGCAATTTCAGTCTGATAAAGGGAAAATTTGAGGACCAAGAGACCTGCCCTACTTCCTTCAATCACTTCACAGAAGTATCTACATGAAAGACTGGCCTTGAGCTGGTAGATAATGTTCCTGAAAAATCTTCCTGGGAGGTTACCAGGGAGAGCAGTTCAAAAGGAGTTTGTCCTCTCATCGTTGTTCAGTGAGTTACTTAGCTAAGCAGACCCTTTCCTGGGGGGCTGGGCCTCTGCATAAACGGTTGGGCTCTTTCTCTTACCACTAAGAGGTCTGCCCCGTGTGCATGAAGCCTCACCAACCATCAAACGCTGTCTCTGTCTTTTGCAGTTGCTACCTACAAAAGGTGTGTTTACTTTCATAACACTTACAGATGGGCGTACCCATTTTCCTTTCCTTATATCTGTCTTTCATAAGCTCTGTTTGAACGAAAGCCACACAGAGGAATGTCCCGCGAAACACCTGAACCCGAGCCCCCACGACACTGCTATGGAAGTGGAATGGACCCCTGGGAAATGACTTAAATGAGTTAAAAAAAATCAGTTCAGGCAATAAAAAAAGGAATGCCCTAGAATCCAGACCTGTCCCTACAACAATTGGAAATCAACACTTAAAGCTGGCTGAGCAGTCATTGTGACTCCAAGATGCCAGGCCCAAATCCAGTGCACTGTTAAACCTAGGTCCAGTCATCTCCAGGAACAGGGTCTGAATCATAGCTCAACACTCCTCTCCTTCTGTGGTTCTTTGGCTGGTAAAAAATTACCTTAAATATATAGAATGTTTTTAAAATATTGCTTATTTTAAAAACAAACATTGTATCTCTTTAAAATTATGTGCATGGGCGGGGGGATTGTGCACACGAGTGTAGTTGACTCCAGCGGCAAGAGGAAGATGTCAAGTTCCCTGGTGCTAGAGAGGTGGGTGATTGTGCGCCATAGGTGCTGGGAATTAAACTTTGGTCCCATGCAAGAACAGTACGTGCTTTCAACTGCTCAGTCATCTCCTCAGCCCCATGAACTTTGCATCTTCGGTGGCTTAGTGTATCAACAAAGGTAAGAAAGCAATTGCTCAGGAAGCAGCTAGCAGAACTAATTGACTGCAAGCAATAAGGAGGCTTCCTAAGCCAAAAAGTCTGGGTCACCCTTTCAGTAAAGATCAGCTGTTATGGTGTTGGGTTAAGCAGCTACCCACACAATGTCACAGTCATGGAGAGGAAAGTCTCAATAGCCCTCGGAAATCCAAGGTCTCTGTCAGAGTGTCAGAGTGACTCAAATTCCATCAATGGAAATGTGATCTTTGGGTTAAACTGTGATTCATTAAGTATCCTGTTTCAAAGTGTGATATCCTGTTGAGAAAGAACTCTGTTTTTAAGTCACAACAGCTCAATCAATTCCTATCCTCTCAAAATTCTCAACCCCAGTAGACTGGGAGCTTGGGTCATGCTAAGTGCACAGTTTGTGTTGTGATTTGTTTGTCTGAGCTTTGGGGGCTGGGAAGAGGTGTGCTTGTTAGCTTACTGTCAACTTGACACAAGCTAGGGACATCTGGGAAAAGAAAAGTCTCAACTGAGAACATGCCTTCATCAGATTGGCCTGTAGGCAGGCCTGTGGTGCATTTTCTGGATTAATTTGGTGTGGGAAGGCCCAGCTCACTGTGAGCAGTGCCATCCCTGGGCTGGTGGTCCTGGGTTGTATAAGAAAGCATGCTAAGCAAGTCAGTAAATGGCACCCCTCCCTCCATGGCCTCTACTTGGGTTCCTGATTCCATGTTTGTACCCTGATGAGTTCCTACCTAACTTCCCTCAATGATGGACTGTGAGAGGAATGTATAGACCAAATACCCTTTCTGCCAAAAGCTGGACTTTTTGTCCTGGTGTTTATCACAGTTACTGAGAGAAAACCAGGAAAAGGAGCATAGGAGTAGAATGCGAAGGAAACATGTATGAAAGGAAAAAAATACAAGAAGGTTGTTGGTCGTTTCAAGAAAACAACTGCACTCAACAGACAGTCTTCAATTGCACACACACATACAATACATCTATAAGAACTCTATATTCTAGTGAGTTAGAGTAGTCTCACCCAAATTTTAATATGCATTCTAGTCAACTAGGGTTCTTATCAAAGTCCTGATTCTGACTCAGTGTCTGGGCAGGATCTAGGTTTCTTTCAGTTGATCGTGATGCAGCTGACCACCTAAACTAGACTAAAGTAACAGGGGAGGGTGATACAGAGGCTAATTCGGAAATTAACTTGGTTGGATCTAGCAATGCCTAGAGGGCGTCCTCCAGCAGTGGAATCTGTGGACAAGATAGGATCCTGGTGGAAGCTCGAATGCACACACGGGAGCAGCAGGCACTATAGACGCAGGGTGAAGACTGATCTGGCCCACAGCACAGCCCACATGCACAGGGAGTTCCTCAATTCCCTATGCACAGTGAAGCTGCCGAGGAGACTAGAGCTGACTCTGGGTAGATCTGACACTCGGATAAGACTAGAGGCAGACTTCTCACCCAAGTATCTACCCCGCAGAGAAAACACTCCACTCTGCTACAGCCTCGCCTTCTCCTGAGCACTGTCAATACCTCCACCCAAAGAAGAAAAGATGCGTGAACTTAAAAATAAAAATATGAAAGGGCACTAACTACCGACTCCAGATGTGCGAGTCTTAGCATAGAGATGAAAACAATAAGGAAATCCAAGATAACACGTCCTCCTCCAAGAGTATTAATCCCAGAGTCACGGCTCCTAATGAGAACAAATCGGTAGAACTTCTGGATAAAGAAGCTTAAACAATAATTACAACGCAAACAACGTAAAGAAGCCATGGTGCACGACAAGAGCAGAAAGGCGAAGAGTTGAATGAATAAGGAAGTCAATCCAAGACGTGAAAAGGGAATTGCTGAAGAGAACCATGACTGGAATGAGGCTGGGAGTCAATGTTCAAAGGGCAAAATTCAAAACTCAGTCTCAAAATGGATCATGTAGAAAGCATGGCTGGAAACAGAGGCGAGGAATTAGATCATTTAGTAAGAGACCAGCAACAGAAGAGCTCCGAGACACCATGAAAAGATCAAGTTATGGGCACAGAGGAAAGAATATCATAGCAGAGTCAGGGAAGATAATTTCAATAAATCATAGGAAAAATTTCCTAAACATAGTGAAAAAGATATCATCCAGGTACAAGAAGCCCGCATAACACCAGAGAGAGAAGACCAGAAGAGAAAATTCTCCACATCAAATTACAGTTAGAACACTAACAGACCTTGGAAGCTGCAAAAGAGAAAGGTCTAGTTGCCTCTGGCGGTTCACCAGAGCAACACCTGATCATCTGACAGGAACTTCTAAAGCCATTAGGGTATGGAAAGATACATTCCAAGCCCTGAAAGACCTTAACTTGCCAACCCAAAATAGTATAGCCAGCAAAACTATCTGTTAAATAAAAATAAAAAAGAATAGGAGGGGGCTGGAGAGATGGCTCAGAGGTTAAGAGCACTGACTGCTCTTCCAAAGGTCCTGAGTTCAATTCCCAGCAACCACATGGTGGCTCACAACCATCTGTAATGAGATCTGGTGCCCTCTCCTGGCCTGCAAGCATACAGACAGACAGAACACTGTATAGATAATAAATAAATAAATCTTTAAAAAAAAAAAGAATAGGAATGTTCCATGATAAAAATAGACTAAGGAAATTTATGACCAGTAAGCCAGATGCACAGAAGATACTGGACAGAATAGTTTCATCTGAAGGCAAGGATAAACACAACCAAGATGTTGCGGGAATAAACAATACTAGGATAAGTAATCAAAAGAGACCTAGGATAATACTAAAAAATGAGCAAAATGGCAGGAACAGATTCTCATCTTTCCGTAATAACAGAATACTAATGATCTCCTCAGTGGTAAAGGAGGTTTAAGTGAGAGAGGGGTGGGAAGATAGGGCAGAGGAGGAGCTATGAGAAAGAATAATTAACAGGAAAGATGTTTGTAAAATCTTTATGGGAACTTATTGTTTTATATGGAATTACCCTGCACATGGGATAATGCTTCTCCCAGAACCCATAGGCTACCAAATAAAAAACGCAGTGCCAGTTTGGGATAGATATACCCCCCTCAAATTGTTAGTAAGGAACTTCCTGGAGATTTCCAATACAAAATATTGCCATAGCTCTGTATTGCCCACCAGAACTTGACTGTGAGACTTAATCACTGATTATACAACACATTTTGTCATGGGACGTGGAGCAATCAGGTTGGCAGTGACCAGGAAGCTTCCTTTAGGATAGCTGACTTTCATTGTACTGAAAAGGACTACCCGCCTGCGAAACTGTGAAATGCAGTAAAGATTGATACGACAAGATATGCCCATGGGTACAGTAGTGTCTTGTTATGTGGGTAAAAAACTGCTTTCTGATAGAATCTAAGTCACCACGACCACCACCACTACACACACACACATACACACGGAAACACATGCTTGTTACTGTAAATCTGGCCAAGAGCCCATTGTTTGTGGAGTTCATAGGCCCCATGGATAAACCAACTTCTATTATTTTGCTAAACAGACACAGTATCAAACTGCCCTCTAAGTCCATATCTCTATAGCCATAGACTTTATTGCAGCTCTCAGGCCTCATCACAGAAGTGTCCCTTTGCAGGGCACAGCGGAAACTCAGTACAGAGACTATGTGTCTGTGGAGTGCTCAGTCCCAAATTGGACTTCTCTATCACAGTAGCCCCAAAGCTCAGGGGCCTTTACAGGGGAGAGGGCGGGAAAACTGTAAGAGCCAGAGGTTGGGGAGGACCAGAATAAAACGGTGTCTTTGGGATAGGACAAGACTGTTGCCCTCGTGGACTCTTGCAGTCATGGTTGCCTTCACAAGGCCCATACAAGAACAAGCCAGTAAAAACAAATCCAGCTAGGAGAGGGAATAGGCTCACAACACCCCCATACTTCCCTCTGAGGACCTATTGATAGTTGCTAGCTTCTGGGGGAGGGAGAACCAATCTTCTTTAACGGTATGGCCCTTAGTAGGTCAACTGTGCTCCAACACAAATTGGCCTGCTCCTTGTTTTATGGCTGGCGCTGTTGCTATCTTCTTCAGTTGTGGTATTGTAAATGTGCCTCCTGAATATTTGTATTCACATCTGTAGAGTTTAGCTGCTCTTTCTCTTGGTCCGGTCTTTCTGCCGTAGGCAGCAGTCAATGCTGACATGTGCAACTGGTCAGAGCTCTAAGAATACGAGATTGGGTGTGCAACCTTACATGGGACACCTTTCCCGACACCTCCACCCCACCATCACCAGAGTTCAGGGAACATGTTGGAGGAGAGGGCAGAAGGAAGGTCAGGTGCAGATGGCAGAGAGAACTCTGCAAAGTGCAAACTTCTAGACTTGTCACGGCTACCACGTTCAAGGGGGTTCCCAGCATAAGACCTGCACAAGATCAGGCAACCCACAAGACCAGCATCGACGGAGGATGCTCTCTAGGCCCTGCCCTCACTGAGGCATTATCGGCAGTTGATGCCTGCTGAAGGAGGAAGAATCGTTCCTGCTGTTGTTTTCTCTTAGCGTATATCCACTGTAGGTTTCTCATGCTCCAGCGATGCCCACACCCATACGCATGCAAGCAGCACTAATTAGACTGCGTAGGTTATATTAAAAAGATGACATGAAGTTGGGAGAGGACAATGTCGAAGGTAGAAATAGTAAGGGTATATGATTATGTCTCATTTGTACATGTATGAATAAAGAAAAATAATACTAAAAAGTAAGTTCCTGGGGATTAGTGAGGCATACCTCTAGGTTGTGTCCATGTTGGTATTTTCAGAGATGAATGGATCACAAGAACTCTGACAGAGCAATGGATTGCCTCTGGAAAGATGCCATTGCTAGAAGGACAGGGTGGGACCTAGGTGGATGAAGTAGTTCATTAGGGGCCTGTCCCTGGGGGTCACATCTCTTATTGGCCCCTTCTGGCATCCTTGTCTTTGCTTGCTTTCTATCAAGAAGTGAACAACAGGGCTAGTCATATAGCTCAGCAGGTAAAGGCACATGCAGCCAAGCCCGAAGACCTGAGTCCTCTCCTTAGGACCTACACGACTGAAGAAGGGAACTCACTTCTTCAGACTGCTTCCCCCCAACACACACACAATCACACACACACAACACATAACATGAAAGTACAATTTTTAAGAAAAGTGAGCAATAGCCCCCACCACACAGTCCTGTTGCTGTGGTACTCGAAGCATATGGGCCAAACCTGTGCGCACTGAATCCTTTAAAGGTTCTATCAGATAAGGGTATGGATCTGGATGGGAGGGGAGATGGAGAGAAACGGGGAGGAGAAGGGGAAGGGAGAATGTAATCAGAATATATTGTATGAAAAAAATCCATTTTCAATAAAAAAAAGTTCTGTCAGGTATTGGGAACAAGAAAAACTAAGCTGTTGAGGGACACACAAACCTCAAGCATTTCCAGATTTTGTGCTATTCCCCTGGTGGCGCATAACTAGACTCTGGAGCCACAGTAGATCCCGCTCCGCTGCCATCCTGGTAAGAAACAGTTCTGCGGTGCACTCCTACACAAAGTGGAGAATTCTGCCCCCTACCCAGGAGAGCCACATCTGGGGTGCAATCGTCCTATTCCACCATTGCACCCCCAGAGGTCCTCGGCCATCTTGGTATAACCCAAAGCCTTTGAACAAACAGTTTTCAGACTGAGTTGGGTCAGAGGCACTGTAACCTCCAGCTGACTCTGAAATATCCTGAGCATTTCTGTCGAGGATAGCATGCCAGGACAGTAGAAATCCGATGGCCTTCTGCTGCCATGTGCGGGAGATTAACATTCCTGGCCAGCCTACTCAACAAGAGGGTCTTTCTCCTCTCTCCCTCTAAAGAGCTTGAGGAGGTAAGAGTATACCGCAACTGGCAGATTAATGTCTCTCATGACAGGATGGGTCATTGGCAGATTGGTATCTGCTCCTGCCTACAACAAGGCCCAGAGCTCAGAGAGCTTGAGTTAGTGGAATTGTGCCCAGGAGGAACAAGTAACATTCCATAAACAAAGCAACAAAATGTTGTGTTTCGCAAGTCATGGCTCTCAGGACACACATACCAGAATGTTTTAGGACTAGCTGGAAATAGGGTAAGTACCTTGAGCATCCTCCTGCTCCCTGAGAGCACCTGACCCTAGCATGTCGGCCTCCCATGGGTACCCGGAATCCTGCGGCACTAGGCCCTGCTGTCTATAGACCAAGGAATGCCTCTGTGGCCCGCTTCCTTTCTCCTGGTACAGAGTTGCCTGTGCACTAAAAGCTTACTCGCTAATAACTGGCGGTGTTGCCCTCCTTCAGCATGTGTTCTCCAAAGCTAGGGGGGCAGAGAGGACAAAATTTAACCAGTTACTCACATGTCCTCTGGAGCTGGAAACAGGGCAGCACCTCAAAACATGCTGTCCTGATTCTGCCAACCAGTGCACCGCAGGTGACATCAGAAAAGCCCAGAGTGGCCCTGCCCCCTCACTGCCCACTCCTCTGTGAAGCTCTGCTGTCTCCACGGGAGAGGGGCTTCGTGAACCAGGACTGTACGGCGCTGCTTCACGGTTCAACACAAAGTGGTAAACGGCACGTGACCACGACACAGCACTTTTGCTTGAGAACGCACAGCTTCTGGAGCTAGAAGAGTCCTTGAGACCCATCCAAACTCAACCCCCTGTTTACCAACAATGAAAATAAACTCCAGAGGCTGTTTACATAAATGATTCCTAAGATGGCAAAAATTAAAAACAGAATCTGCCTCCTCCCTCAAAGCCAAAGATCCATAGTATCTCCCCCACGAGAAAAAAAAAAAAGGCTTAAATCACAGCCAAAGAGATTTAGAATGGGCATGAAGAACTCGCTGGCAATAAAGATGATTAAATACTAGAACAGACAGCCACAGGGAATTTTGAAATCGCCCTCCCTGGAGACCTGTTAAAATAGGACAGTTAACCATCTGTCTGAGATGATTTAAGTACAGTCCTGCCTCGGAGGAAGGAAAACAATGAGCCGAGTCCCTCACCTACTTCATTCCGGCTTCTAGAATCACACCTGGGTGTAGACACATATGTTATGGGGATCCCAGGTTGAACCTGATTGTGTCCCCACTGGAACTCAGATGAGTCTATTCTGGTGAGAGGACAGGAGCCCACGGGGCTCCATTTGGCTGCAGTTGGAAGGTACCTGCAACAGGAGACTCTGTGCTGGGGCTACTGACAGGGAGAGAAATAGGAAACAGAGATGTCTATTTCTCACCAGCCAGGGACATCTTGTAACACCTTGCTTCCCATGTCCTGCCTTATGACAACAAACTGTAGCTACTGTGGGCAGATTCAAGGACTCTACTAAACACAGGCACACAGCATCCCGCTTCAGTGACCCAGCCTTCAATGACACAGCCTACCATACCACTCACAGGAGTCAAGAAAAGCTTCCCTGATCTCCCCCCCCCTTTTTTTTTTAGTTCAGACTATCTCTGGCCAAGTGAAAATTTCAAAGAGACAGTTCCTTCTCAGGACTTTGAAACTAGAGCAACAAGAGACTTTCTTGGAACAGCCACCAGCATTCTGGATGTGGCAAAAGAAAACTCTGCCCCCTGGGGCAGGGAGACCTCCATCCACCAGCAGGGGGAGCACACACAGAGAGGACCAAGCTTTCTCTCCCAATTAGCATACAAAACAATGAGTTTCATAATGACATTTTTATACCTATACCTTATGGTACCCTGCTCATATTCGCCTTCTGTCTTCTGTCACCCCTCCAGATCCTCTACTGAAGTTATCTCCCTTTTCCTTTCATGTCATATATTATATACATGTTAATATATATATATATATATATAGTCATGTTATTCAATCTAAAACATCCTTCTTTCCCATTACCCTCTCTTAAGTCCTCTCCTTCCCCCTCAGAGTCCTCCTTGTACTTTTATGTCCTATGCATGTGTGTATATGTGTGTATGTATGTGTGTGTGTTTAAATATGTATTTTTGCACATGACGAACATGCTGTTTGTCTGAGTCTGACTTATTTCTCTTAGCATGGTGATCTCCAGCTCCACCCGCTGGGAAGAGCTCTTCATATATTCATATTTATATGCTAGATCCTAAACCTTCTCCTTTCCCACAAGCTTGGATTAAGTTTCTTACATCCTGTATCTTAAAAATTAAGTTTATACGCAAAATTAAAAACACCTATTTACATGACTCTCGGCTCTTACACTCAAAGTTTCCTCCCCGACCCCCAGCGCTCAGGATGGAACCCAGGACCTGGCGCATTCGAGGCAAGCACTCTACCGCTGAGCTTCATCCCAGCAGTGCCTCACAGAGTCTTTGAGGACAGGGACTGTTATCAAACACTAATGTCCAGAACCTGATTCAGAGGAAGTGCTTGTAAAAATATCTGTTGATAAGTGGGTAGATAAATGAATGAATGCAAGACTGTGAACTTGACTAACACAAGATGACGTATTATTTCCAACTAATCAGAAGCTGGCACAGCAAATCACACTGATTCCTTTGTACTTGTGTGTTTGGGGGTTTAAAGTCATAAAAAAAGGGAAGATCATTATAATATATATGTATACTATGATACAGAAGATTATAATATACAGTATCAGTTTTCTCTGCTGCCCTCATCTTGTCCCCAATCCTGGTTTTTCCACCTCTAGATGTTGGCAATAGCTCATGGGTTGCCTGTTCCTTGGAAGTCTTCTGTCTGCTTCTCATTGGCTCCCTGGCATCACACACAGTAAGTGTTCTTTCTCTTCCATGTACCAGGAAGACACAGAAAGAGCATAGCCTCTGATGTGAACCTTAACTTTGCACTTACAGGATGTATGAGAGTTTAGGCAGGCAAATCATGAAGCCTGCCCCTGCCTCAGCACCATCAGCAATGGGAATCCAGCTAGAAACAGATGGAGCCTGGCAAGCCCTGGGAGGTCCTGTGTATACATCCTCCAGATTTCTCTTTCGGGGGAGGATGGGGAGCCCAACTGTATCAGGCTAGCAAGACCCTCTCAGAGATGGCGTGGGCACATTAGCACACCAGATGAATGTGCTTGACCACGAGAACTATGGACTTTTCCAGGCTCTACTCTGTTACACCCACCTGCAGTTTAAAACCGGCTTGATGAGGATGGGAGCGTGGCTCGGACAGCAAAGCAACTGCTGCACAGCGTGAGCACCTTGAGTCTAGATCCCCAAACACCCACGTAGAAGCTGGGTGTGGTGGTTTGGGTTTGTAATTCTAGCAACAAGAGGCAGAAATGGGAGTATCCCCAGGGATTACTGGACAGCCAGTCTAGCCAATCAGTGATCTTCCAGAGTCAGCAGGAGCCCTGTCTCAAAAAACACAGTGGAGAGCAATCAAGGAAGAAGCCCAGTGTCACCCGCTGGCCGTCATATGCACATGATTTTTTTTTTTTATTTTAAATAACATTTTGTTTCTTTTATTTTACATACCAGCCAGTTCTCCCTCCCTCCTCTTCTCCTGTCCCCTCCTCTTTCCCATCTACCCCCTTCCCCATTCGCTTCTCCTTCATCTCCATTCAGAAAGGGGCAGGCCTCCCAAGGGCTTGCACAAAGTATGGGCTCATCAAATTGAGGAAGGACCAAGTTCCTCCCCTTACATGATGGCGGGACCAGGTAAGCCAGCACCAGGAACAAGTTACCAAAACCCAGCTAAGTCCCAAGGAGAAGTCCTACTCTTGCTGTTAGAAGCTTAAGAGACCAAGCTACACGATTGTCACACACATGCAGTGGTCAGTCCCATGCAGGCTCCCGGACTGTCCAGAATCCATGAGCTCCCATGAACTCAGCTGTCTCTGTGGGTTCCCCTATCGTGACCTCCCTGACTGGTACAATGTCTCCTCCCTTCCTTCCACAAGACTCTCGGAGGTTAGTGCAGGGCTTGTTTGGGGATCTCTGCTTCGGTTTCCATCAGTTACTGGACAGACAATCTAAAGTGGCAATTAGAGAAGTCACCAATCTACTTACAGTAGATGGCCAGTTAGGTGTCCTCTCCAGCATTGCTAGGAGTCTTGGTTGGGGTCGTCCGTGTGGGTTCCTGGGGTCTCCCTGGCACCAAGTTTCTCTCTAACCCTGAAATGCCCTCCATCAAGACATTTCTTTTGTTACTTTCCCCCTCCATCCTGCCTCCAACCTGCCTCCTGCACCCAGCCTACCCAGGCCTTACTTTCAGTTGCCATCCCTCCATTCCCCAACCCCCACCCAGTTTACCCATGAGACCTTTTCTACTTTCCCTTGCCAGGAAAATCCATGCATCCCTCTTTGGACCCTTCTTGCTATCTAGCATTTCTGGGGCTATGGATGGTAGGTTTATTATCCTATATCTTATTCCTAATAACCACCTATGAGTGAGTCTACACCATCTTTGTCTTTCTGGGTCTGAATTACCTCACTCAGAATGACTTTTTCTAGTTCCATCCATTTGCCTGCAAATTTCACAAGATCATCATTTTTTACAACTGAGTACTACTCCATTGGGTAAATGTACCACATTTTCCTTATTCATTCTTTGGTTGAGGGGCATCTAGGTTGCTTCTAGGTTCTGGCTATTATGAATAATACTGCTATGAACATAGTTGAGCAAGCGTCCTTGTGGTATAATTGTGTATCTTTTGGGTATATGGAATAAAATTGGTATAGCTGGGTCTTGAGGTAAATTGATTCCCAATTTTCTAAGAAACCGCCATACTGCTTTCCAAAGTGGCTGTACAAGTTTGAACTTCTACCAGCAGTGGAGGAGTGCTATTCCTTATTCCACATCATTTTTTTTTTTTTCGAGACAGGGTTTCTCTGTAGCTTTTTTCCTGGAACTAGCTCTTCTAGACCAGGCTGGCCTCGAACTCACAGAGATCTGCCTGCCTCTGCCTCCCGAGTGCTGGGATTAAAGGCATGCACCACTACCACCCGGCTCACTTCCTTTCTAACAGAAGCTGACATCAGTGTTTTTTATCTTGGCCATTCTGACTGGTGTAAGATGATATCTCAGAGTCGTTTTGATTTTCATTTCTCTGATGACCAAGGATGTTGAGGAATTCTTTAACTGTCTTTCAGCCATTTGAGATTCTTCTATTGAGAAGTCGCTGTTTAGATTTAGATCTATACCCCATTTTTAAATTGGATTATTTGGTATTATTTGTTTAGCTCCTTGAGTTCTTTATATATTTTAGAGATTATTCCTCTGTCAGATGTGGTGTTGGTGAAGATCTTTTTCCATTCTGTAAGCTGCTGTTTTGTCTTATTGACTGTGTCCTTTGCCTTACAGAAGCTTCTCAGTTTCAGGAGTTTCCATTTATTAATTGTCTATCTCAGGGACTGTGCTATATTTAGGAAGTTGTCTCCTGTGTTAATGTGTTCAAGGCCACTTCCCACTTTCTTTTCTATCAGGTTGAGTGTAACTAGATTTATGTTGAGTTCTTTGATCCACGTGTTTTTCACAGGGCGATAGATATGGATCTATTTGCATTCTTCTACATGTTGACATCCAGTTATGCAAGCACCATTTTTGAATATGCCTTCTTTTTGCCAGTTTGTAATTTTGACTTCTTTCTTAATGCACACATACACTACACTACAACACACACACACATATACACACAAATAAAAACAGAAAGAAAAGAAAATCTGCTAATCAGACTGGCAAACCTTACATTTTCACCAAAAACACCCCAAAGAGATCTAAGCCCTTGTGGGGTGTTCCTTACAGAGTGAGAGATTCTCCCTTCCTGATTTATATTATTTCCAACACAACTGTTTCAGAAATTGTTCAATCAGCTGAATTCTATAAATATTTCTGGTGTGAAAAGCCACATTCATATCTTCTACTTAATCCAGGCCCGAGATGGCAGCATCACCTCAAAGATGCAGAAGACGACAAAACCGCCACACAGTTATTTACATCAGCCCCTGATGTTCTGAGCCACTCGTCCATAACTCAGAGGACACAACAAGGTCGCTAATAAACACTACTGAACTGTGTCTCGGGCTCTGCATAAAAATATTGCAGCCCCAATGAACACCAAACAAGTGTAATGGATTGGTTCAGTTCACATCTGAACACCCACGGACACAGGCTCCTAATAACATTGCTGTTTCCAGCCAGGTTTTACACTTGTCAGTCATTCTGAAACATCCACTGTCTCGCTCCAACTCCAGCATCAGTACGATGCAGTGAAGGCAAAAGCAGATACTAATTTTGTCTTCAAATCTTTTTGTCAAGAGCAAAAGGGGCTGTTCTTAACATGCATATATTTAAGCATGCAGGTGAGCCTCCGAGCTGGCTATGCCAGATTCCCCAGGCCTCTCAAAATTCAGGAGATGGGCAGGGGAATTACTGCACATGTTAGGGCTTGTCTTTGACACTGAGGCTGACGTATCATACTGTTGCAATGCACGTGTGTAAAACATAGAAGGAAATAACTTAAGCAGGGATGGAGGATGTTGGGATTGAAGAATTTCCCCTAGGTTACACCGAGAATGTGTACCTATCTCCAGTTACTGCGATTCAGACTGGCAGTGTCTACCAAGGTCACCTGGGTCAGCCCTGCTTAGCTTGGTAGCATGATTTTCAGATAGGAGCATGTGGCCTTGCCACTCCTCCAAATACACACAGAGACACATGTGGGTACACACACGTGCACACACATATCACACATACCACACACATGCCACACATACACACATCATATACCTTACATATCACACATTCACACCGCATACACATCCTACACACTGTATACATCCAACCTATACCACACATGCACATACAACATGCATACCACACACATGTATATCACATAACACATATCATATGTATGTACAAATAGCCCATGCATACACCACATACTATTCACACAAATACTACATGCATAACACATATACCACACAAGCATACATACATCATACACACACATACCACACACATGTATCACATAGATATATCATATATCATACCACGTGCATATACACACACCATGTATATACACCCCATATGCCACACACACAACATACACAACTGCATGCATACCACACATCTCACATGCATACACATGTGCACTTATACCTGTGCAAGTGGGTGCACACACAGAAAGTACACTACATTTTTGTACCAGTATGGGAGATGGCAAAGATGATTATCACAGGCTCACAGGAGGATTGCATAGAAACAGCCCCTGCTGCTGTCTCACTTCTGTAAACCAGCTGCTCCTACAGAATCTGGGATTCTCCAAGCATCTTGGAAAAGACTGTGTGAGATGATGAGAACTCTTTATAAAACTTGTCAATTCAAAGGCTCTAAAGCAGTGGTTCTCAGCCTTCCTAATGCTGCGACCCTTTAATACAGTTCCTCATGTTGTAGTGACTCCAACCATAAAATTATTTCGTTACTACTCCATAGCTGCAATTTTGCTACTGCTATGAATTGTTATGTAAGTATCTGATATGCAGGATATCTGATACATGACCCCCAAAAGGGGTGGCAACCCACAGGCTGAGGAACACTGCCCTAAAGAAAGCCACGGAGCCATTTGCTCCAAGACTGGTATCAACATATTCCTTTCCGTGCACTGAAATCTAGTGGTTTCTTGGGTTGGGGGTGTAGTCTAAGCAGCAGGATCTCTAAATCTCCTGCAGTGAATCTACTTCGCATGCAGAGCCTTTGTTGTGGGACAGAGAAAGTAAGTGAGGGGAGGGCTAGAACCCAGGCAGACTAACTGGGAATGCTTTCCTTCCACCATAAACAAGAGGAGAATAAAAATAAGCTCTCTCATCAACCCTCTTTTCTCCTAAAGACCTGGGAAATAAGCAGAGATGGCAGACGGGGTTGTCTCCTGGGAAGGTCACTGGACTCTTAGCTTGCTCGTTCTGCCCCCTTTCCACCCGCCTCCTCACTGTGCAGTCTGCTTACCACACTACCCATTCCCATCAGAGCCAGAGCCACCATTTTGCAGGCAGAAACCCCTCTGGATACCACCCTGAGACCATGATACTGATCATGATAAAGTCTTCCCTGGAGGGAACTGAACACCTTAATTGTTAGGAGCATTTTCATGGTCTGGCTGATTGGAGAGACTCCAGATGGTCATGGGCAGATAAACAGAGGGTCTCTGTGTCTTTTTGTCACAGCAGAAGTAATATCTTGGGAAAAATACCCATTGGATGTGCTCTGGGTAGGTCTAAGCCACTGTTGTCCTTCAGAGACAGGCAGTGTCTGGAAAGTGTTAGCTTGACTGTAAAGTCCCTCAAACAAAGGGAACAAAAGATAAAATACGGGAAGAAAGGACAAAGCTGACCTTTGCCTCACAGTAACATATTTTCAGGGTCCCCACCCTGTTGCCTCCCTCTGGTATCTAGCTACTTGATCCTTTCTTCTTCACTTAGGTCCCATGAGTTCAAGTCTAGATCAACACCATTGCTCAGCCCTTCAGCAACATGCCTTTGCTCATGAGGTGACTGGCTGAGGTTCCAGTCCCTTCCAGGCAACTCTGCCCTGCTGGGGCCTATGCCTGCACTCTAGAAAGATAAGCATAATTCATTCCATTAGCAAGTCAGACACCTTCCACCAGAGTCACAGGTCCAGTAGAGAGGTCCTGTATGTAGACCAAGTACAGCCCAGGCAGGGCACTTATGGGAACCATTGGAAAATCCAGGCATCATAGCTTCCCAGTGAAGGTCAGATCAACACAGCTGGTAAGTGTGGCTCAGAAGTGTGCTGTTGGCAAAAATTATCTATGACATTCTTGGTTTATGAGAGTAGGAAAAATCAAAAAATGCAACACTATGTTGCAAAGATTTTTGTCTTGACAATATTCTTTTAACAGATGTAAATGTGAAGAAATTGCCCGTAGCTGATTCTTCGGAAGAATACTGGGATTCTTCAGCCTTACACTCATGCTAAAAAAGAGAGATTCCTGGGCCTTATTTAGACTCAATATTACTGCTTTTAAATGTGTTCTCTCCCATTCAGGTGTCCATCTTCAGCAGTAACAAGGAGAGCTTTGGTAACCTGCATTGGGACCGTGTCACCAAGACCCAGTGGACCCATACGTCTATAGAGCTTCCATTTCAGTGCGTGGCTACTGTCAGAGTTTCTAGCAGTGAAGAGAGAGCCTTCTACCGCCATATGGGCACTGCACAAACCCAGGTACCCTTTACAGTAAGTCTTTCGGCCCCCGGTTCCTCTTCCTTCTCAGGCTACAGCCACAGATGCCTGCGCACAAGAGCAGTCTGGCTGGCAGGCAGAGAGGTGCGTAAATAGGTCCCAGGAACAACAGGTGACTGACCTGAGGTACTGAGGACGAGTTTGTGAAAGGACATGGGGTCACAATATTACTGCCTTATCCTGAAGTTGGGGAGGAAGAGGACTCAGAAACAAGTCAATGAATCCAATGAGAACCAACTTCAATTCAAAGAGCAGTGGTAAGCCGGGCAGTGGTGGCACACGCCTTTAATCCCAGCACTCGGGAGGCAGAGGCAGGCGGATCTCTGTGAGTTCGAGGCCAGCCTGGTCTACAAGAGCTACTTCCAGGACAGGAACCAAAAGCTACAGAGAAACCCTGTCTCGAAAATCAAAAACAAACAAACAAACAAACAAACAAAAAACAACAACAAAGAGCAGTGGTACACAAGGGAGAAAAACAGACCATGGCCAAAACAACACAGAGCCACAAAAAGGATAAAGTGCATCCCTGTGTTGGCTCAAAGTGGAGGAGGCAGCACTCCACCTCCATCAGAGGAGCTTCGTCCTGCATTTGATGAGAACTAGCACAGTGACCCACAGCTGGAAAACGTGCAGAGTGGGAGACTTTGGAGCACTCAGTCTTAAATGGGATGTCTCCATCAAAACTCTCCTTTCAAGGCTCAGGACCATGCAAAAGAGGAGGCAGAAACAGTCTAAGAGCCAGAGGTGGTGAATGACTTCTGGGAAACAATGTCCACCAGACACAACAGGGCTGGTGCACATGGCCCTCACAGAGACTGGGGCAGTCAGCATGCATGGGACCAACACAGGCTTGAGTCAGATGGGGTCTCCAGACAGAGAGGGGGATGTAGACCCTGGGTCCCCTACCTGACCAAGAAGCTATTTGTAATTGATACAACTGATACCTGATGGCAACGGGAAAATCTGTTTTCTCTAGTGAAATCTGACTGGGATACCAACCACACGTTAGGGCCAACTCCATGCCTAGGAGTAGTTGGCCAGCATAAAATGAACTCAATTTATTTTTGTGGATTTTTTTGTTTCATCCTGTTTTGTTTGGGCATTGTTGTCAAGTTGGTATTCTGTTAGTTCTGATTTTTGTTTTGTGGGATTTTTGTTTCTTTTTGCTGTTGGTTTGCTTGTTTTGAAAGAAAGAGAATAAAAAAGAACATATAGTTGGGTGGTGGCGAGGTGAAGAGAATCTAGGAGGAACGGAGGAAAGGAAAATGATCAAAATATATTGTGTAAAAAATTTTTTTCAATTTTTTTTTTAAGTGGAGAAAGCAGAATGTAAGACTCCTGCCCTGGTGGAAGGCTTCCTAAGTCACTGTCCTAGAGTTCCTGTAGCTCTGGAACACAGGTAAAAATCATTTGACTGTTCAGTCAGATACTCTTTTTAGTTTAAAAAAAAAATCCTGAGATCCCAATGCCTTTTCTATGACACTCTTTAACACTGGAAAGACCGATACTGTCCCCATTAATCCGCCCGTAGAAACCTGACAGACTGATGGAGTTAAGTGGTAGAGGTGAGTGAGGGCCTGGACAAGATGCATAGGTGACCCTCTTAGACAAGGAGCAGTGATCGACATCCCAGCTTCCCCAGGGCTGGGCACCCCGCTAACTACTCTGGGTTACAGGCCCACCTGGGCCTTCTTTGGAGAAAGACTCTTCAGCTTTGCATGTCTCTAAAGTCAGTTGGCTAGACTGCGCATCACACACATGCTCGCCCCACCAAGGCAATTCCACATAATTCTTCCCAAAACCCGGTGCTGGTGCCTCATGTGGTCTCTTCAATTAAATGTGGCCAACGAGTCACTTAGATAAAGAGTGTCGGGAGCGTCAGAGTTAGTCTGAGTGTTCTAGAGAGAACAGAGAAGGGTCTCTTGTTCTCAGTGTCCACACTTTCATACCCGCCTTGTTCTGTCCTCTCACTCCGCAAATGTTGCTACACTGGAGTTACCGCAGTGCTGGAGAAGGTTACACAATTGCCGTGATGCAATGCTCTGGGCAGAGGGACACTCATAACTCAGGAGAAGACAAACAGGAATATATTAATAGCAGCCTTAACAAAATGAGAATTTATTTTCGGTCTCTGGAAGCTGAGGAGATCAGCAGATAGACTGTTAAGCAGGTAGGAGCTGAAGCAGAGACGCTAAACACATAGGGGAAGAGAGAAAGGCAGAGGGAAATGGAGAGAAGAAAGACAGATTACAGCTCACCTGAACCAATTAACTGAAAGACAATTATGTGCCCTGGGCAATGCCAGGCAAGAAGGAAAAGAAATCCTTCCAAGACCCGTTGTCTGATCTTTGGGTGCCGTGTACCATGAAAAGAAAAACAAAACAAAACAAAACCACCTTTTCAGTACAAGAAGAGTACTCAGGAAGTATTTTCTTTCTCCTTATGATACCCCCCATTGTTTATGTTGCTGAACCATAAATAGCAGTAAACACAGACAACAGATTGGATTTAGTGAAATATTACAGTACCTTTCTTGGAGAGGTGACAAGAAAGAGTTGGGAAAGATGCTCCTTTAAACCAACAAACCCAAAAGAAAAGCATCCTTTGCCGTGTTCCTTCTTTTAAAGCATAGCAGAGACAGCTTGCGCATTTTGACTGTGTCCTTCCACAAACCCAAATGCCCACCTAGCACTGGTGAAAAGCTACAGCTCCCAGCTAAACTAAGCAGCACTACACAAGCTTGCAACTCTCACAGTGAACTCTCATGGATGTCCGAATAATCGGCCTGCAAACGAGCAGCCACCTATGGTTAGGGGTTTGTGTGAGAAACAAAACAGTCACCAAAATATACATATCTCTGCAGTGTTCAAAAACCTGCCAGAGCCTGGTCATATAAAAGTGAGAATCAGCCTTGGTGGCATCTGTACTTGCCATTCCTGCAGGCTCCCTCCACCTCTCATCCTTGGCCACTGTCAACATCTGGCAGAGATTGTGTCTAACTAAGTGCCTGTCTCCAGGCTCAACTCCCAACCTCCATCACTAAATCTAACATCATTCTCCTAAAGCAACGTGGGACCCCTGAAGGACTCTCGAGGCTCCATGCTACCCAGAGGATGTCCAAAGCTTTATAGAGCCTCCTTCTTCACCAGTTCATCTTCTAGTCTCGCCCCTCTTCAGCCTCATCTTTCATTTCCCCTTCCCGATACCAACACTCATGTTCCACCATCTCTCTCCCCTTCCAGACTGTCGGGTGGTTATCCTCCATTCCCTGCAGCCAGCAGCGGCTCCCACCTTCTCTGCTGTCTTACAGTCCAACAAAAAAGCCAGCTCCTCCATTCTCAAAGTAGTTGATTGAATCCTTGGAAATATTGTGCATCTGTACCCATGAGAAAAGGGACATTTCTTCCCTATTGTTTCTTCCCAGGTCTGCACCTTCTTCCGGCCAGGAAGTGAAAGTGTGTTCAGTGCGCAGGACAGTGATGCACAGCAAAGATGACTGATAAAGGCATAGGTCCAAAAGTCAGAAGTTTATAACCCCAGCAAAGACAAAAACACACAATGTTGAGTGTTGGGCAACAGAGATAAGGGGGGGAGTCAACAAGACTCACCACATTTCAGGGCGATGATTGCAAACAACCTTCCCCAGGAGGAGACCTTTGAGTGACCGGAGCAGGGAAAGCCTCTGAGTCACAAGTCACAAGATGGACCAACATTCCAAGAAGATGACACAGAGTAAGGGGAAGTGGGAAAGTGCAAAACATGGAGCTTTGGATGCAGAAGGCAACGCCAAACATGAGAATGTCCTTTGGAGACTAAAAGTGGATTGGTTCTGAGCAAGAAGGTCTGCTTCCCCATTCTTCAGGTGGCCAGGATTGTGGGAACCTTCATTCCATACTCACACAGTGCCTGTGCCACTGGTGGGCTTGCCCAAACCTCCATTACTGTGACAAGTGGTATGGGACAATTCTGTATTCTGTCAATTATGTTTTAAATAAACACTGATTGGCCAGTAGCCAGGCAGAAAGTATAGGTGGAACAACCAGACAGGAAGTAGAGGCAGGATAACTATACAGGAAGTAGAGGTGGGGCAATGAGAACAGGAGTATTCTGGGAAGAAGGAAGCTCCTCCTGCAGTCCTGCCCAAACACTGAAGAAGGAAGATGTAACCTACCCTGCTGAAAAAGGTACCAAGCCATGTGGCTAACATAGATAATAATGGGTTAATATAAGTTATAAGAGCTAATACAAAGCCTGAGCTAATGGACCAATCAGTTTATCATTAATATAGACCTCTGTGTGATTTTCTTTGGGACATAACAACTACATAAACAGGGCATGACAGAAACCCCAATAAGCAGGCCCCCATGTTACAGACAAGTACCTGGGGAAGCAACATAAAAGGAAGAACAACTTATTTTTAGAGTCTCAGCGACTTTAGTCCAGTGGTTCTCAACCTTCCTAATGCTCCGACCCTTTAGTACAGCTCCTCATGTTGTGGTAACCCCCAACCTGTTGTTGGAGGCTGCTCATTCATTTCCCAGCCACCCAGACTCCTGAAATAATCACACAGAAATCTGTATTAATTAAAACACTGAAAAAAAAAAAACACTGTTTGCCAGGCGGTGGTGGTGCACGCTTTTAATCCCAGCACTCAGGAGGCAGGGGCAGGTGGATCTCTGTGAGTTCAAGGCCAGCCTGGTCTATAAGAGCTAATTCCAGAACAGGAACCAAAAAGCTACAGAGAAACCCTGTCTCGAAAAAAACAAAGCAAAACAAAACAAACACTGCTTGGTCCATCACTTAGGCATATTGCTAGTTAGCTCTTATATCTTAAATTAACCCATTTCTATTCATCTGTATATTGCCACATGACTGTGGCCTACCAGTAAAGTTCCATCTGGCACCCGTTGTCTGTCTCCTGTGGCAGCTCCATGGCTTCTCCCTGACTCTGCCTTCTTTCTCTCTCTATATATATTTCTTTCAGCCTGGATATATTCTGTTAAATCATTGGCTGAAAGTAGCTTCTTTATTAGCCAATGGCAGTAAAACACATTCACAGCATACATCACCTCCCACATCACCAACCATACAGTTATTTTGTTGCTACTTCATGATTGTAATTTCACTCCTATAATGAATCATAATGTAAATATCTGATGTACAGGATAGCTGATATGCAGCCTCCAACAGGGTAGTGACCCACAGGTTGAGAACCGCTGCTTTAGTTGCTAGTCCCTGAGCCCTGTCACTTTGGGTCTAAGCATAACAGCAACAGAAGCGTGAGAAGAGGGGCCTGGTCACTTCATGGTGGTCAGGAGCCAAAGAAAGAACACCTGGAGTCTCAGACATCCCCCTTGTCCTTCATCAGGGCCCTGCCTACGAGATGGTACAATTCACATTTAAGGTCAATCTCCCCCCCGCGCTTACTCCTCTCTGGAAACACACTTGCAGGTACATCCAGAGGTGCTTTACTAATTACCTAAGCTCTTCGCAGTCCAATCAAGTTGGCAATCAAAATCAACCTTCATAAATCCATCCTTTGGCAACTCAACACTCAAACACAACTCCTCATACCATACTCCATCTCCAAATAAAGACAATAACAAAGTCATAATTCTGCATGGCATCACCATTCTGAGCACAACCAAAAATGCACCACTTCCTTCTCCCAAAGTCTCAACAGTTTTAGCATTGTTCAAAAGTTCAAGTCCAAAATATCCTGAGCCTCAGAGAAAGCTCTTAGCTATGAGTCCCTTTTTCAAAAAGAATCATAAAATAGTCTATATACTGCCAACAAATGACACAGAAGAAACATTCCCACACCCGAAGGGATGAATATAGGAAGATAGTAGGGGAAGATCAGACAAACGCAAGACCCAAATTTACCAAATTTACCCAGATTTACAGGTGAGCAGTAAATCCTGTAGCTCTATCTGAGACACACTAGCCTGGAGTTAGCTCCCAAGGACTGGCTACTCTTGTCCCTATGGCCTTGTCCCTATGGCCTTGTTACTTGCAGCCCATGTGCCTTACCCATGACTCAACTGCTCAGTAGCTGTGGTCTTCCTCAGAACATACTCCTTGCTCTCAGCATCTCTAACTTCCTGGGGTTACTTTCTGCTGCTGTGATAAGACACCATGACCAAAAGCAATTTATGGACTAAAGCACTTTACTTGACTTATGGTTCCAGAGGGAGCGTGCAGAAGAGTGAGGAAGGCATGGTGGCCAACATAGAGTAGGAAGCTGATAGATCGCCTCTTCACCCACAGGCAGGAAGCAGAGGGTGCTAACTGGGATGGGGAAGGCTATCAGTTCCCAAAGCCACTCCCAGTGATGTACTTCCTCCAGCAAGGCCCCATTCAGTAGCCTTCCCTAACAGTACTATCAGCTGGGGAACAAGTGTTCAAATGCATAAGTCTATAAGGACCATCTTTCCTTAAAACCACTGCAGGTCTCCTCTGCAACATAGGCCTTGTTCTGATAACTTCATACATTTGCTCTCTCGAGGGCTGCCCTCAAGAATTCTAACCCTGCTGCACCGCACATTTCCTGCCTCACCCCTTAGGCCTTCTAAGGAGACGTCTTCATGACCCTGTAACTCTCACATTCTTTATGTATGCAAAGCTAGCATCACATAGATGATGCCACCAACTGTTTAGGGAGCCTTAGACCAGGACTACATCATTGGCCTCTATTGTTCAGAGCTTCCAGTTCCTTAGATTGAGAAGCTTCCAGGTTTTTTGGTTCTCCAGCATGTAAGGTAGCCATGATGTACTATCCAGTTTTTAATTATGTAAGCCAGTCTAATACACACACACACACACACACACACACACACACACACACACCTCCTGTTCCTCTAGAGGTCCCTGACTAACACACTTGCTTATCAGATGTTGGCTTGGAACAGGAAGGGAGATCAGATGGGCACTGCTCCAGCTGTGCTGGGATACCTCTTCAGTCAACTCCTCCAGATGTTGCAAGGAACATGGAACCATGGAACATGTTTCTGTACAGCTGAAGGCCAGTTTCCCACTCTGCATCTAAATAAGAAGCAATTCTTCTCTTCAAAATAGACCCTCTTCTTTTAAGCCCACAAAAGACTTGCAGAGACTATAGTTCAGATGATTTGGTTTGGATCTGGAACACGCAGCGTAACTCTTTCTGGCAATGCGAGGTACTGTAAGGGAACAGTGAGAGGTTCTCAGGTCACTGGGGATATGACCTTGAAAGTGTTAATGGCATCCTTGACCCTTCCTCCTTGTTTCGCTTGCTCTCCATGACAGTATGCTCTACCGCGTACTCTCGCCATGATGTGTTGCCTCAGTACTATCCACAAAGTGATGAAACCAATTGATCTTATACTAGGACCACAAAGCAGTGAGCTGAATGTCCCATACTGATTATCTCAGGCAGGCGGTTATTTATAGCAACAAAGAGCTGACGAGTCCACTCTTAGAGCAGCTGAATCTGTATCCCCAATCTAAGGATGTCATAGACAGATGCCTGGACCAAGTGGATATCGCCTGGAAGAGAGACTATTCCATGGGGGCTAAGTGAAAACTAGGAGAGCGGCTCATTTTCAGTTTCCTCATAATGAGCCTCCAGTTGCCTGGATAAGCCACGCATCATTCTGACATAGCGCTCACAGTGTAGTAAATTAAAAGACTTCAGCAAATACATCCCGACTGATTGAGAGCCTGTTTACTTTGAGCCAAGGGAAGTAAACCTAGACTCACCATCTCTCTTCCCTACCACAAAGCCTCACAAATGCCTGTGCTGGATACTCAGAGCAGGCTTTGGCCATTGTCTACTCTGACTTCTTCATGCACTTTCTTCTGGAAAGATCAATCAGGAGAGAAACACAGATTTCTGGTCCATCCCAGTGCTGTCCCCCTGACACTTTGAAGGAATTTGTAATCAAGGTGACAACTAACCAGCAGTAGTAGGGCCCAGCGCTGGAGCTACAAAGAAGGGCTAGGAGGATGTGTGCTCTTGTCAGGAGCAGAGTCCACTGGCCAAACTGAGCCTACGTGGATGCCTAGAAACAAGATACCTAGAAGCAAGGTATACCCAGAGAGTGACAGAGAGGGAGGGATGGAGGAAAGGAGGGAGGGAGGGAGAGAGAGAGAGAGAGAGAGAGAGAGAGAGAGAGAGAGAGAGATGCCAATGCAGAATCTTTCACTCAGCAGGTAGAGGCCCCTCCTGGGAAAATCTTATGCTCTCAACTCCTATCTGTGTCCATAAATTTCATTTGACAGGAGACATGATGCTAAAGAAGTAGAAAGTGAGAAAACACAAAAACGTGGAACTCAGAACTCAGCCTGTCCCCAGGCATGGCACTGAGGATGCAAGGAAGAAAAAGCCTCGCTGCTCCGTGCTCCAACCCTACAGCATCCCATCCCAGGATTTCCTTGGTGGTAGAAGTAGGAACCACTGAATGAGGCGTGGGTTTTAAAGATGAGTCAGACATATATTAACCTGAGAACACTAGACAACCGCACTGCCAAAAGAGGGACTATTTATCAGTTTGATTGTGTTCTTCCTTTTCTTTTCCACAGTAGACTAAGAACAGGTAATAATTTTGAATCTCGGTACAAAATGAAAATTCAGGGCTTCCTGTTCAAAATATACTAAGAATTTCAAGACCGAGGCAACAGAGTATGAAGTCAAGCACAAAGCCCCTCTCAGAGGCAGACTGGACAAGCTGCAAGTATGAGGTAGATCCTACCTTCCAGAGCGTTCTCTTTTTGTGCTAGGTGTAATTTATTTTTAGGTACTCGCTATGGGCTGAATGTATTCCCAAAATTGATGTATTGGAAAGTTAATCCTCCAAATGTGCTGATGGAACGTTGTTGGGTCTTGAAGACAACACCCACTGAGCCACTAAGGTCACTGTGAGAAATGCTGTGGAGTAGGTTTGCCCATTCTTGGTCTAGCGCCTTCTGTGGTGTGGTGGCGCATTAAAGAAGGCCCATGGCACCTCACGGTTGGATTTTTTGGCCTCCGGAACTATAGGAATAAATTTATGGTCTTCGTAAACTACCGTGTCTTGAGAATTATATTGGAGAAACACAAAACAGTTGAGGGATGAACCTGCCTATATACACCTCCAGACTGCTACAAGTCCAAGGTCTCTGGGGAACCCTGAGCAAGCCACCAAAGTGCTGATCCTCAGCTTCCACAACTGTAGCACAGAGGGATGACCGCATGCAAGCTGTGCCAGCTGGCACAGGCATTCCCAGCAGAGAGGTGGGGACAGGAGAACCACATTTTTAAGGTCTGTCTGGGCTACAGAGTGAGTTCAAGGTCAGACTGGGCTTTCGTGTTTTAAAACCTTCCCATTGATTCAAATTCCATCTTAAAATGTAAAACAAAATGCATGTAGTGGGCTATGGATGTAACTCTATCATAATACTACGTGCCTTAGTTTAAATCATCAATATTGAGAAAATAAATTTATACAAAGCCACCTACACGAAGCACACAAAACCAGCCTTACCAGCTGTTATATTAGCTAGTATGAATAAAGAGATGCCCCGGATGCCGGCTGGGGACTCGTAAACCAAGTGCACATGGGTGGTCTGGCCCCAGGGAATGCTCTGTGAAAGGTTGTGTGTGGCCCGAGAACCTGCTTCTGGCCAGAGCAGAAATCACTAGTTGGCAAATTGAGGTCCCACTAGGAGAAGAATTTTCTGTCATGCCATCTGTGGAAAGAAGCTAATGAGTTCTCCATTTCCAAGGACATCCAAGGAGGCGGAGCCACCACCTTGTCAATATGCAGAGCAAATTTATGTATTAGGCAGATGGTACTCAAGTTTTCTCCCACCCTGAGACTCTCTAGATTCCATGGAGTTTCAGGGCTTCTTTTCTGTAGCTACAGTGACTAATTTTATTCCTTCCGTGGCCCTCCACCAAATCAGCCTTCTGTCTTCCCTCCTTTCCCGCTCAACCACTCCAGTGCAGCCAAGCCAGTCTCGGGAAGCCTGAGGTTTCCTCTCCTGTCACCCTCTCTGCCACCGAGAGCAGTCCACCTGTGCCTGGGGCTCAGCCTCACCTCAGGAAACCTGTTCTGCTTAGCACATTCAGTAAGGAAGGAGCTTGCGTCAGGATGCAGTAGTGAGGCAAACAGCCCTGGTACCCAAGTCAGTCCCCACCTACGACACGAGACCCCCACGACACGAGACCCCGGGCAGTTTAGCCTCTCTGAGCTTCTTTATTGTATCAGTGGAAAGAGTTATTCTGAGGGCATTTGCTGGCTGCATCCTAGTCCTGTGTTTTGTTTTTCTTTTAAGGTATGTGTGTGGTAGGGGATGTGCGGGGTGGACAGGCAGTGAGACTCTGAAAAAAAAAATCCTACCTCCTTTTCTGTTTGTGCTCAGCACTGTTGTGAAGATTGCTCTCGGTGTTTGCATCACAATGCTTTCCTGGGAAATAATAGGAAGAGAAAGTGCATAACGGCTTCTCTCTGCAGAGCATGTAAGAACTTAAGACACACAGAGAAACGTGGGTTGGGAGATGGTTCAGTGAGGGAAACTGCTTGCTGGGCAAAGATGAGGACCGGGTTCAGATCCCCAGGACCCACAAAGTCTGATGCAACAGTATGTGTCTGTAATTCCAGCACTCCTGTAGTGAGATGAGACGCAGAGGTAGAACAGCGGAAGCTCACAGGCCAGCTGGTGGCCAACAAGGTGGAAGGTGAGGATCCACACCCAAGGTTGTCCTCTGTCCTCTGCATACACACCAGAGCATACCAACGCCTGCATTTACACAATAAGAACACACATACATTGTACAAACACAACAAAGAAAATGATTTTAAAGATTATTTTTAAGAAATCAAAGCATAAAAGCATCCTATCACTGACATCTTAAAGGTGCCATTACATGGTAAGTGTTAAACACAGCTAAGGTACATATTTCCTACCAAAATATACTTAGTGCATCATGGCACTGTACACATTAGTCTATGAGAAAATTAAATGAATTCCATTTCTGACCTTCAGCCACTGTGACCCCTGCTTTCCCCTTTCCTGTGCCCAGTCACCAATCATTCCACCCCACACCACCCAGAGCCTTAGGAGACACACAGTGACTCAAAAATCACCCAGCTTGATTCCTACTTCCCCCGCCCCTATCAATAACATCCACAGAGACTCTATTTGACCAGTAGAGATGGAGGTTACTCCCATGTTGGCTGTGTTTAAAGGAGAGTCCAACTCTGTAGAAACAAAGCCAACAAACCATGTCCAGGGCTTGATCGGGCCACGGCTTGGCTGGTTCCATTCATCTGCCTGTTTGTAGGAAAGCCAGGTTAGGAAGGAAACTGGGCCTTAAGGTTTGACTGTGAAAGCCCCAAAGTCGCATGTGTTTGCACAGTTGGTCCCCAAGTGGTAGCACTGTTGGTGGAAGGTGTTGACCCTTTCGGAGGTGGAGCCTTCCTGGAAGAAATGGGTCACTGGAGGTGAACCTTGTCATTTTACACCTGGTCCCACTTTCTGTTCATTTTCTGCTCCCTGACTAGAGATGCATGTGACCAGCCGACCTCCACTCCTGCTGCCAAGCCCCCCCCCCCCCACCATGGTGGAATGCATCTATTCTAACAGTAAACCAGAATAAATACCTCCTTCCTTCCTTCGCTTCTTGTTGGGTCTTTTTGTAGTTGTTGTTGTTGTTGTAGCAACAAGAAAACTAACCAGTACACCCCAATGCTATGGTAAGGGAAAATCTCTATCGTTTTCCATGTTTCATCCCCCTATACACATAAATAAAGAGTGAATGTATAAACCAGCTTCTCTGGGCTGCCTGTCTACCTGGTTCCTTGAACCCCAGGCCACCAGAGTTCATGACTGGCTTCTCCAGAGTCTTAATTCTCTGCACCACAAAGCCACCTGGCTCCTTTGGCCTTTTGTCTCCATGCGTCCAGATGGACCTTCTCTTTCCCACTTCGCAAGCCACCAAGCATCTCTATGATTTAAATCCCCCAATCTGCCAAGGTACCCTACTTCTCCCAAACCACACAGTCCCATGTCACCAGCTACGCCGTACTCCTTTTCACACCATAGGCTACCAAGATCTGAGATCTCTCTTCCAGGCACCATGAGGTAGGTCTCGCTCCTTTTCACCCCATAAGGTACCTAGCTCCTTCAGAAACTAATTTCCTATTCTGCTAAAGTAAGTCCTGCTTTTCCCTACTCCATAGGCCTTCCGACTCCACACAGTTTCCAGGAGTATTATACACCATAACCCCAGTTGATCAGAGCTGGATCCAGGTAGGAAGGCCACCTGGTGGCAGAAGGCAGGACTGCCATGTGGTGTGCTGACCGTGGGTTAGTGGCTCTTAGCACAAAGGCCAGTCAATTCATTCTCTCTCCTCTTTTATTTATTCTTCTCTCAGGCAATAAATCCAAAACAGATTCTTCCCTCCCTCAACTCCTCCCAGTTACCCCCATCCCCATCCCACAGATCCACTGCTCCTCCATTTCCCTTCAAAAAAGAATAGGCCTCCCAAGGATATCAACGAAATGTGCAGTAAGACTGGGCACAACCCCTCATATCAAGGCTGGATGAAACAGTAAGAGAAAAAGTGTTCCGAGAGCAGGCAAAAGAGTCAGAGATGTTAGGGGCTCAACAAAAATCCCAAGCTAAACAAGCACAACATGATGCAGAGAACCTAGTGCAAACCCATGCAGACTCCATGATTGCTGCTTCAGTTTCTGTGAGCCCTTATTAGGCCTGCTTAATTAATTCTGTAGGCCATGTTCCCCTGGTGTCCTCTGGCTCCTACAATTCTTTCTCCCCCTCTTCTGCAGGCTTCCCAGTGCTCCACCTAATGTTTGGATGGGGGTCTCCGCATCTGCACCATCAGTTGCTGTAGGAAGCCTCTCTGATGATAATTAGGCAAGGCACCAATTTATGAGTATAGCAGAATATCATTAGGAATCATTTCATTGACTGCTTTGTTTTGTTTTTGTTTGTTTGTTTGTTTGTTTGGCCAGTCATGTTTGGTTCTACTCTAGGACTCTGGGTCATCCAGCTTCAGGATCCTGGCTGTGTTGGGCATGAGCTCTCTCACAGCACTCAGTCTTAAAAGGAGACTAAGGATGGAACTCATACCCTTAAATATCAATGCCATGAAGAAAAGCAATGCCTCAACCCTCTCTGAGCTTTTCCTCCTGAACATCAGGTAGAACTACAGTAAAGGAGACTTCAAAAAGAGAAAGAAAGCAAGCAAGGAAAAAGAAAAAACTGAAAGACCTACTCAATCAACAATGACTCAAGATATTCAAGTCCTGACATAGAAACCAAAACAGTGTAAGAAGACACAACAACAGCCCCTTCAAGAATTTCTAATTCTATCATCATTACCCTCAATGAGAATGATCTCTAAGAAATTCTAGACAAAAGTCATAAAAATGTTAACTCTATTCAAATAACATGAAGATATGGATATACTTCAAGAGAAGCATAAACAAAAAAAACTGAATGAATTGAGGGAGTCAATCAAGATATAAAAGTAGAATTCAATAAAGAGATAACACGAGTGAAGAAAACCTGAATTGTAATGATAGTGGAAATAAAAAACTCATTAAATCTAAACTTAAATCTCAATGGAAAACGTCAACAATAGAATGGACCATGTGAAAGACAGAGTATCAGAGGTGGATGGGAAAGCAGAGGAATTGGATCAGTTAGTAATGGTCAAAGATTAATTTTTAAAAATATGAACAGACATAGAAGAGCTCTGGGATATGAAAAAGGCAAAATCTTTGAATTATGGCCAAGGAAGAAGGAGAATACCACACCAAAGGCATATAAAATATTTTCAATATAATCACAGAAGAAAATTTCCCAAACCCAAAGAAAGACATATATTTAGCTACAAGAGGCCTGCAGAGCACCAAATCGAGAGAACCTGCAAAGAAACACTCCACGACCCATTATAGTTGACACTAAAAACAGAGACTAAAGATGGGTATTGAACTCTCTGAGAAATGTCTAGTCGCCTACAAATGAAGCCTATGAGGCTAGCACCTGATTGTTTGGTGGAAACTTTTAAAGCCACAGGATCTGGAAAGATACATTCCAAACTCCAAAAGACCATAACTGCCAACCCAGAGTATTAGACCCAGCAAAAAATACCTATTAAAATAGAATTATAAATAAAAACATTCCATGATAAAAATAGACTAAGAAATTTATGACAAATAAGTCAGATCTAGGGAATTCTGGGAGAAATACTTGGGTCTGAAGACAAAGATACACAACAAAGATGTCACAGGGATAAATAACAATATTAGGCTAATTAATCAAAAGATGTCTAGGAAAATACTACAGAATCAGCAAAATGAGAATTACATCTTTCACTCATAACTCTGAATGCAAGTGGTCTCAATGGGGAGGGAGGCTAAATGGGGCCAAGATGGGAGAGTAGAGTGGAGGATGCGGTGGAACAAATAGCACTAAGGATGCTTTTAAAAGCCATATGGAAACCTGCTGCTTTATCAGCTTCATACTCACATAGAGGGAGACATTACAGCAGATTCCAATGAAATTCAAAGAAATCGCAAGAACATTCTACTGAACTGAAAAATCGAATAGAGGTGGATACACTTCTAGATACATATGACACACCAAAATTAAACTAAAAAGAAACAGGTTATTCAAACAGTTCCATAAGCAGCAATGAGATTAAAGCAGTAATTTAAAAAAACCTCCCAACTATAAAAATCCCAAGACCAGATGGATTCAGTATAGAATTCTACCAGAACTTCAAAGTATTAACACCAATACTACCTAAATTATACCATGAGATAGAAAAGGCAGGAAGGCTTCCAAATGCTTTACAAAGTCAGCATTGCCCATTACCCAAACCAAATAAAGACACAACAAAAAAATAAATAATACAGCCTGATCTCCTTGCTGAATGAAGATACAAAAATTCTCAATAAACTACTAGTACAATGAGTTGAAGATCATATATCAAGACGAACACTCATGGTAACAAAGTTTATTGTATTCCAGAGATGTAAGAAAGGTTCAGTGTATGTAAATCAATACCCGTTATCCATTACATATGTAAACACAAAGACAGAAATCATATGATCACCTCAATAGATGCAGAAAAGACCTGTGGCAGTTTCTGACATCACTCCCTAGTGAGACTGGAGATGATGGGAACTTACCTCTGCATATTATTATTATTATTATTATTATTATTGGTTTTGCGAGACAGGGTTTCTCTGTGTAGCCTTGGCTGTCCTGAAACTAGCTCTGTAGACCAGGCTGACCTCAAACTGACAGAGATCTGCCTGCCTCTGCCTCCTGAGTGCTGGAATTAAAGGCATGCACCACCACCGCCCGGCCATAATAAATGTTTTACACTGTATACCTATATCCAGCACTGTGCTTAATGGAGAAAACCTCAAAGTATTCCTGATAAAATAAGGAGCAAGACAAGGTGCTCGCCCTCCCCTCTCCTGTTCGACAAAGAGTTTGCAGTCTTAGTGAGAGCAATAAAATGAGAGAAGGGAACAAAGTGGGTACAAAGGGAGTAGGGGAGTCAAAGTGGATACAAAGGGAGTAGGGAGTCAAAGTGTTCCTAATAGCAGACAGTATAATTCTATACAAAAGAGACCTGAAAGATTCAATTTGAAAATTTCTAGAAAGGCTGGAGAGTTTGTTCAGCAGTTCCAAGCACCTGTTATTCTTTTTTTTTTTTTTTTTTTGGATTTTTCAAGACAGGGTTTCTCCGTAGCTTTTGGTTCCTGTCCTGGAACTAGCTCTTGTAGACCAGGATGGCCTCGAACTCACAGAGATCCGCCTGCCTCTGCCTCCCGAGTGCTGGGATTAAAGGCGTGTGCCACCACCGCCTGGCTAGCACCTGTTATTCTTGCAGAAAACTTTGGTTCAGTGCTCAGCACCCACAATGGTGGTCACAACCATTTATAACTCCAGTCTCAAGGGAATCAGACACTCTCTTCTGATATCCTCTGCCCCACACACACACTTGTTACACACACACACACACATACACAATACTCATACACATAACATATGTGTATACATATACAAATCTTAAAACATATTTTAAAAAACGCTTAAGAGATGATAAAGGCATTCAACAAAGTGTCAGGATACAAAATTGACACATGCAAATCGGTAGTTTCCTTATATACCAATGACAAACATCTGAAAAGAAATCAGAGAAACAATTCCACTCACAAAAACCACAAGAATGATAAAATGCTTTGGAATAAACCTAGCCAAAGAAACAAAAGGTTTCTACGATGAAAACCTGAAGACCACGAAGAAAGAAATCAAGGAAGATACAAGACAGAACGACCTTCCGTACTTGTGAATGGAACAGCTAACTTTGTTAAAATGGCCAGCCCACTGAAAGCAATCTGCACAGTCAATGAAATCTCAATTATAATTCAGTGAAATCCCAATTATAATTCCAGAACCGAGGATCGCTCCTCATAGTTTTAGGTGGGAAAACTGTCAATATTTATATGGCCAAACAAACAAAGACAGGCAAAGCAATCTTGAACAACAAGACTACTACAGATCTAGGATCTGCCTCTGCACAGGACATGAGCCATTCTGCCTCTGTCTCTCCCACCCCACACCACATATTGGCTCACCATATAGTACCTTCTTGGCACTGGGCAGGCATGCGCTTTTTCCTCGCCGTCCAGGGCAGGCCGCCCCCAGCAAGCATGTGAGTCTCCTTCTCCCACTCAGTCATAATGGCCTACTTTCATGATTTTTTATAAAGATTCCCAAAATATATATTAGAGAAAAGATGGCATCTTCAATAAATAGTGCTGGGAAAACTGGATCTAATGTGTAGAAAAATGAAACTGGAAACTTCTCTCTCACCCGACACAAATCTCAATTCCAGATGGATCCGTTACCTCAACACAAGAGCCAATGCTGTGAAATGAAACAGCTAGGGGGAGAGTGGGTGTGGCCCCAGTTTATAGCAGACTTCCTGACTAGGAGCCTGCTAACATAGATCAATTTGTGACTGGGTCCACATGAGATTAAAATCTTCTGTACAGTGAATTGTTAATTGATTGAAGAGTTCTCCCATAGAATGGAAGAAAATCTTTGTTAGCCATACATTTCACAAGGAGTTAGTGTCTAACATATACAAAGAACTCCAAAAATTAATCATCAAGGAAACAAACAACCCAATTAACAAAAATACTATGGAGATTTACACAGTGCCTGTCCTGAAGGCTTCTTTTTAAAATCAAATAAAATTGTCCTTGAGTTTAAAAGGGGTTAAGGTGGGGTGTGGGAATAAATGCTGATTGGCCAATAGCCAGGCAGGAAGTAGAGGCAGGGTGACAAGAGCAGAGAATTCTGGGAAGAAGGAAGCTCATTCCTCTGCAGTTGTGAGCCTGTCACAGAAGAAGCATGATGTGACTGCCTCGTTGAAAAAGGCCCCGAGCCATGTGGCTAGCATAGACAAAAATAATGGGCTAATATCAGTTATAAGAGTTAATAAGAAGCCTGAGCTAATGGGCCAATCAGTTTATAGTTAATGCAGACCTCTGTGTGATTTCTTTGGGACCTAACGACTGCGGGAACCGGGCAGGCCAGAAACCCTGACGACAGTGGGGGGCTATGGGGCTGACAGAAAAACCTTCAAAGAAGAAATGCAAATAGCTAGGAAGCATATTTTAAAATGTCCAACATCCTCAGCTATCAAGGAAATACAAAAATAAGACCAATTTATTATTCCATCCTGCCCCAGTCACAATGACCATAGTCAGTCAGGAATACAAAAGGCATTAAAGGCTGATATGGATATGGGAGAAGGAAAAGCCCTTAAACACTGCTAGTGGTAGGGTAAGCCATTACAGCCACCTTGGAAATCAGTCTGAAAGTTTCTAAAAAAATTAGAAATAGACCTACTACCTGACCCAAATATATTACTCCTAGACACACATTCATAGGACTCTATCTGAACCCAACTATATTACTCCTGGACACACATCCAAAGGACTATATCAGACCCAACAATATTACAACTGGACACACAACCAAAGGACTCTATCTGACCCAATTATAATCCTAGCCCAAACCCTAATCCTAACCCTAACCATATTAATCCTGGACACACATCCAGGGACTCTATCTGACCCAACTATATTACTCCTGGACACACATCCAAAGGACTATCTGACCCAACTCTAACCCTAACCCTAACCCTAACCCAAACCCTAACCCTAACCCTAACCCTAACCCTAACCATATTAATCCTGGACACACATCCAAAGGACTCTATCCTACTGCAGAGACACTTGACATCCATGTTCACTGTAGCTCTTTTCACCAAAGTTGAAAAATAGAATCAGCTTAGATGTCCATCAACAGATGGGTGGGTAATGAAAATGTGGTACAAGTGTAAAATGGAATACTATTCAGCTAAAAAGAGAAATGAAATCACAGAATTTATAAATGAATGGATCTGGGAAAAATAATACTGAGTGATGTTACCCAGGCTCAGAAAGACAAATGCCTAACGTTGTCTCCCACAGATGGATCTTAGTTTTAAATCTTTCCTTTCGTGTGTTTAAAATGGAGAAGATGTGGAATCTGGGAAACTAGAAATGGGGCAGTGGGGAAGGAGGGAAAGATGCCTTAGGTGGGGAGATAGGAGAATACAGGTGACAAGAAAGCAGAGCTGGAGAGCAGCGAGGGCGGGAAGGGCCAAGCAAGGAGGTGGGAGACGAAGGATGGCATCAGGCTCCGCCAAAATGACAGGTACATTAAAGGCTTACCAGGAAAACTATGCTCTTCCAACCCAGAGGAAAATTAATTAAAGGGCATTTGCAGAACCCAGGTGGCATAAAATGGAGGTGGGGCAATTGTGAGGATTAAAGGTTTAAGTGGGAAATAACAGGATTAGACGTAGCAGATGAGAGGGGGCGGGTTAATCAAATCTACAAGTATATGAGGCTTTACAGAAATCTACTAGTTTGTAAACTAAGTAAAAATAAAATGAAATGACTACAGACACAAGAGCAGAACAACAGCAATATCAATGGCCATGTTCGTGTGGGAAGGGGGAGATTCTTGTGGGCTCCTAGACCAAGAACTACAGTCAGTTAATGACTGCTGGGAGGAGAATTGACCACTGCCAGGGATGAACTCACTTATTGGTTACTCAATATAGAGCGGTCAGCCCTGGAACCATATACACACAAACAACAGAAATATACTTAACAGGTTGTATTTATATACATTTGTGCACACACATACATATGGAACATTGATAATCAAAGCAAAGAAGGTTTATTAGTTTGGAGGAGGTACGGGAGTGGTAGGAGGCAAGAAAGTAGGGGAGAAAGAGATATAATTCAATTTCAATTTAAAATATACTTTAAAATAATAATAAAACACACATATATATATTAAGCAGTTAAAACAAGGCGGCTGTACATTAGTGAACAAGGCTGCTCCCAGAAGATATAGGTTATTAAGTGAAAATCTCAGTGCCAGGCACAGGATGTCTCCTACGAGTTTCTGGTCTGTGAGGCCTCAGAAGTGCCTAAAACAATACAAACTATTACCATTGCTTAACCACCATATACAAAGTAAGCCCCTGCTGCTGAAGATACCACACACTTGGGACGTAGGCTTAGAAAAATCAACCTTGACAGCCACAGAAGAGTGGCAGAAAGCATGCAAGAGCCAGCATTTGGAAAGAAGTAGTGGTGGCAATAGATGATCAACATACATTATATGAATGCATAAAACCTTCAAAGAATAATTTAATAATAAATAAAAGTAAAGGGAAACATTAATAAAAGATTTCTATAGGAAAACTCTATACATCTGGACTTGACTTAACACACCAATTGTTTAGACTATGGGGTCTGCAAGCTTGGACAAGCTGATTTTGCATGGTCCACGAGGGCTAAGAAAAGTCTTTCTTTCTTTTTTATTATACTAATTTGTTTATCTTATATGTATGCATAAGGGCACTCATGTGTGCCATGGCATGCATGTGAAGTCAGAGGACAATTTGTAGAAATTCTCTCCTTCTATCATGTGGGTCTTGGGATTCAAACTCATATTAGCAGGCATGGTGGCAGACACCTTTACCTGTTGAGCCATCTGACTGGCCCTGGTTTTTGCATTTAAAAGACTATAATTAAAAATCATCTTACATTGGTACAGAGTATAATATTGTGTTGAGTCAGTTTCGAAGGCAAATCATGATCCTTCCTAACTGCTTGTGCTATACCTGCAAGCCCACCTGTGGGCCACCAGCTCCTTTGGCCTTCTAGCCCTTCCTGAATATCTTAGCTTAGGCTAGACACAAGCAGCTGCTCTTAATGGAACATGTAGCAAATAGAATCCAATCATCTCATCACCAGAGCCATCTAGCACTAGAGAACTGGTAACAGTAAAAATATCTTAAACGGTACAAACATTAAATGAAAGGGAAAAAAGGCTACATTGACTAAAGCCATCTTCATATCACAACTTTAACTGGATATTTGGTGATTATCCAAGTAATTGGATCACTTTAACGTAGCCAGAAGACTTATGTTTTCCCCTCCTGGTGAAAAATCTATATGGGCGCTTAATGATCTACACTGCCAAGATTAACTGGGTTGTTATGAAGCTAACTGGACCCTTTCGCTTTTAAAGTGTTGGTTATTCATGCCTGTGTCATCCTGAAACCAAAAAAAAATGTGTGGTTTTGACAGATGTTCTCATTTAATGTCAACCTGTAAGAATCACCAGCGTTCTTTAAGCGCTAAAAAAAAAAGGCAACAAAGAAATTTTACAACTGGAGACAAGATGAAGAACAAATTTCAGCTGGGCAGTGGTGGTGCACACACATACATGTGGAACATTGAGCACTAGGGTGACAGAGGCAGGTGGGTCTCTGTGAGTTCGAGGCCAGCCTGGTCTACAGAGCAATGTCCAGGGCAATCAAGGCTACACACAAAGAAACCCTATGCTGAAGAAACAAAATAATTTTAGTTTCTTTCTTTTACCATGTGCCAGTACCCCTCCCCTCGCTTGCTGCCAGAGTCTAAGTCAGGACCTTGTAGTTGCCTTGCCCTCCTACCTAATCATCCTGTCTCTGGCCTCACTCATTTTGTCCTTATGGCCAGAACTATTTTTCTGATGTTTAGCCATTATCCCCCCCACCCGAAAAACAACTTGTAGATATAGCTCAGTTGGTAGGGTGCTTGCCTAATATGCACATAGCCCTGGATTCCATCACCACAACGGGATACCCAGAACGTTGGTGCATGCCTGTAATTTCGGCACTTGGAGGTGGAGATAGGTAGATGGGAAGTTCCAGACCATTGTTTGCTACATAGAGAATCTGAAGTCTTCCTGGGCTACGTGAAATCATGCCTCAGATTACAAGCAAATACAATAAAAGATTGTAGATGGTTAGACGGGGTGAATATAACACAGTACATGATATCTGTCCAAAAATGTCACAACAAAAATCCTCCATCACATGCCCATTGTCTGGAGAATATATTCCCAATTCCCAACATCCGAGACAGAACCAAGAATGCTCCTAACCTTCCAGCTCCAGGATTTGCTGCATCCTTAGTAAATGTAAAGTTTCTAAATTGCTGGTTCTCAAACTTTCCTATACAGCATAATCTTTTGGGAACTTTCAAAGAGATCTCCATGGCCAAGTTGTGTGTATCATTTAAATCAGAACATCAGAGCATAAGGCAACACTTAACACATGAGGTAACTTCAGAATCCATAATGACACTACCCACCCTGCCAGCCTAGTACCCCATGGCATCCTACATACCTGACCCCAGGAAGCAAGTCCCACTCACCTGCCTTCCAACTATTCCACCTACTGTGTCACCCAGGGACCACATGGCAACCCATGCTGTTGACCCAAGCCCCAGCTTCCTCTCTACTGGAAGATGGTACACTCTACCTTAAGGAAGCACTATCTACTCCCACTGCGACCCCAGCCCCTAAAACCCAAGGGCCATCTACAGAACCCAGGGAGACTTCCACAGACCCTTGAAGATCAGCAGCAAGGATCTTCTAATGCCACAGAAAGTTTCCTCCCGTGCTAAGGAGTCTCATTTATCCCTAGTTAATCTAGCAACACTTCTGACATCCCATTCACATAGCAACACAGAGTCGCACTAAGACTGAACCCAAGCAGCTGTGTGGTGGTGGCCTGTGCCTTTAATCCCAGCATTCGGAAGGCAGAGGCAGGTGAATCTCTGTGAGTTTTAGGCCAGCCTGGTCTACAGAACAAGTTCCAGAAGAGGCTCCAAAACTACAGAGACATCTTGTCTCAAAACAAACAAACAAAAAAGATTGAAGCTAAGAATTAGCATCATTCACCTGGTTCACAAACTTACAAGGTGGAGTAGCAGCAAGCAAAGATGCAGCACTCACTTAATGAAAGTGAAAACAGACATACACACCAAAAACAGCATCAACAACCTAACTCCAGATATCTAGGTCCCATCACAAAGTCACACACATGAATAACCAAGAAAACATGTATGTCTCCTTCAGAAATTAGTATCCCCATAGTATGTTCCCTGAAAAAAAAGCAACTTAGTAGATGAATAAGGCAATGATTTCAAAATAGCCATTATAAATACATTCAAGGAACTAAAAGAGGATTTGCATAAATTCTGCAATAAAGACTAGAAATCATAAACAAACAATTGAATAAAATAATGAAAAAGCTTGCAGTATGAAAATAAAATTTAATGAAGATATAAGTTTAAAGAAAAGCCAAATTGAAATAAAACTTGAAACAACAGATTTAGTCAGTAAAATAGAAAAAATAATCAATGAAAAACCTCACTAACAGAATGAATCAATGGAAGAAAGGACTGAAGACAAAGTGGGAGACTTTGATTACTCAAATAAAGTGTTAAACCTAAACAAACAAACAAAATAACCCCTCCAGGAAAGGAACATGCAGGAAGTCTGGTATACCATTAAAGACCAAACCTATGAATGGCAGCTATAGACTTTAAAAGCCTTAAGAGCCTGGACTTGTGTTCTACAAATTCTGATAAACCACAGGTCCCACAGATCATTTATATCCAGCAAAACTATCATTCTTAACTGAAGGAGAAAAAAGCTTTTTATGATAAGAACAGATTTAAGGAATTCATTACTACTCACCCAACTCTACAGAGGATACTAAAAAGAATACTTCAGTCTGAAGAGAAGAATAAATACATCCAAGAGGTCACAGAGAACAAATAAAACAATGCTAGGCCAGGTAATTAAAAGAGACCTGAGAAAATACTATAAAACCAACAAAATGGCAGGAATTATATCTTTTAACAATTGACTCTAAATATTGATGGCCTCAATACTTCCATAAAAAGACAGACTACAGACTAGATCAGAAAACAACATTCATCCTTTTGCTTCTTCCAAGAAACACACCTCACAATCAATGATAGATACCACCTTAAGATAAGAAGATGAAAAGGCATATTGTAAGCAAATGGAACTAAGAAAGAAGCTGGGGTAGTTACTCTATTATTTGACAAAATAGACTTCAGACTAATCAAAAGAGATAAGGTGAGACATTTCAAACTCATAAAAAGAAAAACATCCACCAATAAGATACTACAACCCAGCTGCCCATGGTGGCACACACGTTTAATGCCAGCACTCAGGAAATAAAGACAGGAGGATCTCTGTTAGTTTGAGGCCAGCTTGATCTACAAAGTGAGTTCCAGGACAGCCATAGCTACATAGAGATCCATCTGCCTCTGCCTCCCAAGTGCTGGGATTAAAGGTGTGCACCACGGCTGCCTGGGTGTGCATTGTAACTTTTTAAGGACAGGAGGCAGAGGCAGGTGAATCTCGGTGAGTTCACGGCCAGTCTGATCTATGGGGTGAGTTCCAGGACAGCCATAGCTACACAGAGAAACCTATCTCAAAAAAAAAAAAAACCCATATAACAATCCTAAACAAATATACAACAAATACAAGGGCACCCAACTTCATAAAGAACTATTGTTAGATCTAAAAGCACAGATTAACCACAACACAGAGATAGTGAGTGACTTTAATATTCTGCTCTCCTCAATAGACAGACCATCTGGAAAATACTAGGAGGAGAAACTCTGGAGTTATAGGACATCATAAATCAAATGTACTTACAAATTCCTATAGAATATCTACCCAAACACTAAAGAATACACATGAGGTGGGGTTCCCCTCTGTCTGCTGTAAATATGTTTTATTAGCATTGGTTAATAAAGAAGCTGCTATTTTGGGCCTATAGCAGTGCAGGATAGAGCAAGGCAGGAATTCCAAGCAGACATAGAGGAGAAAAGAAGGCAGAGTCAGGGAGACACCATGTAGCTGCTAAAGGAGACAGACGCCAGAATCGTACCAGTAAACCATAAGTCTTGTGGAAATATATAGAATAATAGAAATAGGTTAATTTAAGATGTTAACGTTAGTTAATAAGAATCCTAAGCTAATAGGCCAAGCAGTGTTGCAATTAAAATAGTTTCTGTGTGATTATTTTGGGTCTGGGCAGCTGAGAAATGAACAAGCAGCCTCCATCTCCACACACATTCTTGTTGGAAGCCCATATAAAATTCTCAAAAATTGATTACATATTATGACACAGAACAAGTTTCAACAGGTATCTGAAAATTCAAGCATCTTGTATTCTATCTGACCATTATGGAATAAAGCTGAACACCAACACCAATAAGAACTAAATAAAGTATACAAACTCAGGAAAACTAAACAACACACTTCTGAATGATAACTGGATCAAGGGAGAAATCAAGAAGGAAATTTAAAGATTCCTAGAGTTGAATGAAAATAAAAACACAACATCCAAAAACTATGGGACACAATGAGAGTGGTCCTGAATGCAGACAGAGGTTTCTGACCCGCCCAGTCCCACAGCCATTCAGTCCTCATCTTGCTTCCTCTGCATCTGGCTGGTGACTGCCTCTCTGCCTTTCCTCTTCCCAGAATTCTTAGTCTGGTTATCCTGCTTATACTTCCTTCCTTGCTACTGGCCAATCAGTATTTTATTAAACTAATACAAGTGACAAATCTTTATAGTGTACAAGAGTATTATCCCACAGCACCTAAAAGGAAAGTTTATGGCTCTAAATGCTTACATCAAAACATTTGAGAGATCTCAAATTAATAACTTAATGATGCACATAAAAGGTTTAAACAAAGAACAAACAACACCCCTTTCCCCCCCCAAAAAAAAACACTAGATGGGAGAGATAATCAAAATCAGGGCTAAAATCAACGGAATAAAAATGAAAAAATACAAAGATTCAATGAAACAAAGAGTTGACTCCCTGAAAAAGTTAAAAAAAACAATGAACATTTAGCTATATTAATAAAAAGAAAAAAGAGAAGATACAAATTAATAAAATTGAAGATCTAAGAGAGACAACTAAAGAAATCCAGAGAATCATGAAGATAGGCTTTATAATCTATATTCCAGGAAACTGGAAAATTAAAAGAAACAGATGAATTTCTAGATATATATGACCTACCAAAGTTAAATCAAGATGAAGTAAATAATTTAAATAGAATAATAATATCCAATGAGATTCAGTAATTAAAACTCTTCCAATTAAAAGATCCCAGAACCAGAGCAGAATTCTATCAGACCTTCAAAAAATAATTAGTACAAATACTCCTCAAATTATTTCATAAAATAGAAAAGAACATTTCCAAATTCCTTTTAGAAATCCAATATTACCCTGATTCCAAAGTCTAAAGTCTAACAAATATATATTGAAGATGGATGCAAAAAATTATTTTTAAATGTTTTTATATTTTAAGAATTTCATAAAATGTATTTTGGCCATATTCTTTCTTGTCCTCCAACTGCATAAATTCTTGATAAATATCTACAAACCAAATTCAAGAACACATAAAAAAGATTATTTAATATTTTAGATCTGGTTAATTTTGGTATGTGATACTTTAATTTATATGCAAATACTATAGTAAAGTTTATTTTAAAAAACTATTTCCCAAGATTAAGTTGCCTTCATCCCAGGGATGAAGGGTTACAGGGATGGTTCAACATACATAAATTAATAAATATAATCCACCACATAAATAGAATCAAGGACAGAAATCACCATTAGATACAAAATCTAACATCCCTTTATCATAAAATTTCTGAAGAATCTAGGGATATATGAGACATATCTCAATATAATAAAGGCAATACGCTATAAGCCTTCAGCCAACATCATGGCAAACAGAGCAGAACTCAGAGCATTTCCACTAAAATTAGGAACAAGACAAGGATGCCTCACTCTCCCCTCCTGTAAATATAGTTCTCAAAATTTTGGTTGAGCCAAATGAGAACAAGGGGAATACAAATAAGAGAGAAGCCAAAGTGTCCTTACTTGCAAATGATATTTTTCTAGATATAAAAGTCCCTAAAGACTCCCCCACAAAAAAATCCTTCAACAGACAAATATCCTAGGAGGTAAGGAACTTGTACAATGAAAACATTAAGACACCGAAAAAAAAATTGCAGCTGATATCAGAAGTGGAAAGACCTCTCTGATCATGGATTTGTAGGATTCATATTGTGAATATGGTCATCCTACCAAAAGCAATCTACAGATTCATCACGGCCCCTAACAAAATTCCAACCCAGTTCTTCAAAGAAATTGAAGAACAACTTAAAATTTCATATAGAAACACATATGTGTGTGAGTATGTGTGCACGTGTATGCATGCATGCACACACACACACACACACACACACACACACATATATATACACACACCAAAAAAATGGTCAAAGCATTCCTGAAAGATCAGAACAAAAGATTGTTGATGGTACCACCATCCCTTACTTCAACTTACACTATAGAGCTACAGTATAAAAATAGCATGGCACTTATATAAAAACAGACACATTGAACAATGGACTATGGAGGACCCACACGAGCAGACAAACTTACAGTCACCCAGTTTTTGCCAAAGAGATCAATAATACACATTGAGAAGAGACAGAAACTCCAAAAAAAAAAAAAAAAAAAACAGTGCTGGTCCAACTGGATAGCTACATATAGAAGAATTAAGCCAGATCCTTATCTCTCACTCTGCACAAAATTCACTTCCAAATGGATCAAAGCTGGGTTTCGGTCAACTTGACATGTTAGAGTCATTTGGGAAGAGGGAAAGTCATTGAGAAAATGTCCTCAGCAGACTGGTTTGTGGGATTATTGCTGTGGAAGGACCCAGGTTATTGTGGGTAGTGCCACCCCTGAGCTGGTGGTCCTGGGTGCTATAAAAAAAAGCAAGTTGAGCAAGCCAAGGGAAGTAAGCCAGTAAGCAGTGTTCCTCCATGGTTTCTACTTCAGTTCCCACCGCTAGGTTCCTACCTTGAGTTTCTGCCCCACCTTCCTTCAATGAAGTGCTAACAAAACAACAAACCCTTTCCTCCACAAATTGCTTTTGATCATTGTGTTTATCACAGCAATAGAACCCTAAAACAGACCTCAACAAAAGATCTGATACTCAGACTCTGATAGAGGAGAAAATAAGAAATATACCTGAATTTAGAGGCACAGGAAATGAGTTTCTGGATAGGACCCTGGTAGCACATGCATCAAGGACAACAAATGGCAAATGGAACTTCATGAAACTAAAAACTTCTCTACAGCACAGGACATCATTTGAGTGAAGAAGCAGTCTACAGAATGGGAAAAAAATATTTACCAGCTATTCATCTGACAGAGAGTTAGTATCTAGAATATATAAAGAACTAAAAACAACTCAATTAAAAAATGGGGCATGGAACTAAACAGAGTTTTTCTCAACTGATGGAATGCATATGGTGAGAAATACTTTCATAAATGTTTAGCATACTTAGCCATCATGGAAATGTAAATTACAACTGCTTGGAGAGGAAATCTTACCCTAGTTAGAATGGCTAAGATAAAAAGAAGACAACAAATGCTGGCGTGTATGTGGGTAAAGGGAAACAATTATTCACTGCTGGTAGGAGTGCAAACTGGTGCAGGCATTCGGAAAACCTTTAAAAAGCTAGAAATAGATCTACCACATAATCTCACATACACCACTCTTGGGCATCATGCTAGCCAGTTTTATGTCAATTTGACCCAAGGCTGGGTCATTTGGAGAGAATCTTAATCAAGAAAATGCTTCCACAGAATTAGCTATAGACAGGTCTGTAGGGAATTTTCCTGATTAATGATTGATGTAAGAGGTCCCAGTGCATTGTGGGTAGAGCCACCCATGGGCAGGTGGTTCTGGAGGAAAAGTAGGCAGCATTGCTCCATATCTTCTTTAGTTCCTACTCCCAGGTTCTTGCCCTGCTTTGAGTTTCTTCTCTGCTTTCCCTCAGTGATGGGCTGTTGCCTGGTAATGGAAACTGAAATAAACCTTGTCCTCTCCAAGTTGGTTTTGGTGAAAGTGTTATGTCACAGCAACAGCAACCCAAGTAAGACATACACTCAAAGGACTCCATATCCTACTACAGAGACACTTGCTCATCCACGTACCTTGCTGCTTAGCAAGTAAACGAAAACAAACTACCTATGTATCCCTCAGTTGACATATGGGAAGTTTAAATGTGGTGCATTTACACAATAGAATATTAACTAGCTCTTAAGAAAAATGAAATTAACAGGTAAATGGAGTTGGAGACAATTATCCCAAAGAAGGCAACCCAGATCCAAAAAGACAAGCACGGCATGTTTTCTCCCCTATGTGAGTGCTAAATTTGAATCTTTCGATATGTATGTGTGGTAGTTTGCATGAGAAATGTGGCACATAGACTCAGACATTTGAACACCTGGTCCCCAGTTTGTGGCACTGTTTGGGGATGCTGTGGGAGGTGTAGCCTTGCTTGAGGAAGTATGTCACTGGGGTTGGGCTTTGAGGGTATATAGCCTTGCCCTACTTCCAGTTTGCTCACCCTACTTCATGTTTAAAGATGTGACCTCCCAGTGTTTTGCCTCTGTCATGATATCTGCTAGCTGCCACCATGACCCTCGGCCATGATGGCCTCTGAAACTGTAAACCAAAATAAATTCTTTGTTCCGTAAGACACTTTTGGTCACGGTGCTTTGTTACAGCAGCAGAAAAGTAACTAATACATTATGTTTAGTATGGAATATCCATAGAGGTCAGGAAATTAGTAAGGAACTGTAATGAGGGGGTGTTTCCAAGGGAGCAGAGCTAGAACACAGTGTTATAAAGGGGTAATATGAAATAAATGAACAGGGAAGGTTCAATGAGGTGAGGAACAGGAGGGCAGAGTAGAGGAGAGAATAGAGGAAGGATTATTAACAATAAGAACATTTTGGAAAAGTCACGTAGAAACCCACTACTGTAGAAGTTTCCTAAAGTATATACACGCACACTTACAAAATGAATTTAAGTTGAATGACCCTATAATGAAGCAACAATGCCCTACTAGACACTAGAGGCTAACAAATAAAAGGACCGCTGCCAGAAATGGGTTTCTTCTTTTGGAACTGTTGGCCAATCAGAACCAATACACACACACACACACACACACACACACACACACCTTGCAGGCTATTGCCATTTTTCTGGGCTAAATTCCAAGCTGACCTATTGTTGAAAACAAAACATAATTGAGTAATAGAATATGAAGAAATCAAGCTGGTACCCACATGGAAACATCATCCCTACTAGTTAGCTTCTATAGTGCTGGGAGTCGCTGTGCAAGATACTGGAGGAGGAAAGGAATCCTCCATCTCACCCAGCTGTGAAACGTGAACTACAACAATGACTACAAGACATGCCCAGTAATGTGATGTTTGCACACATGTCATGGGAGTAACCAACCACCTTCTGATTGGCTTTAAGGCCTGTTCCACAAAACGGAAACCCTTACTTAGCACCGCTTGTGGGAGCTCCTTCAGTTCCTTCAGCCAATAGCCTTTAAGATACCAGCCCACTTGGGTGTGGCCTCTTATACTATAAATGCAGCTGTAAAGCATGCACATGCTCTCTCGTGCTCTCCCCCCACCCCTTGCTTCCTGTTCTCACTTCCAGCTGCTAGACTCTGTTCCTGTTCACTGTTCGTGCAGAGGACTGTGATCTAGAACAGTGATCTGTGAGTCTCCCCTAAATTAATAACCCTTTATTAAATGTAATTCTGAAGTAGTGTGGGATTATTTTGTAACTTCTGTCATCATAACACCATTATTAGGGCCAAGAAGTATGGCAAAAGACCGGTTATAGGCCCTAAGGGAGAACCTACTGCTGTTACCCTACTAAATGGGCATAATATTAAACCCACTCCTAATGATGTATTTCTATACCCATAAGTAAGTGATTCTCTTAACCCTCATCACAGAAGTGTCCCTTGCAGTAGACTGCTATTAATACAGAGATCCACAACTTGTCAGGATGTAGAGAATAAGAGACTATGGAATGTCAGTCCTAAATGGGATAGCTGTATCACATCCTTTCTTGAAAGGCTCAGGGATCTTTGTGGGAGAGGCGGCAGAAAAATGTTTATGAGCCAGAGGATGTGGATGACCTTAAGGAAATGGAGTTTTCCAGGCAGAGAGGGATAGTTGTACAGATGAGCTCAGCACATGGGCAAGACCTGCATGAACTCAAGCTAGACAGAATTCCAGCATAGAGGAAGGTGGCTGGGTATGAAGTCCCCCCCCCCAGCTGAAGAGCTGTTGTCAATTGATAGCTTCTGAAAGAGGGGGATCAGTTTTCTTTAAGGGTATGGTCACTGTAGTCAACCACCCTCCAGTAGGTACCCACACACCCAAGAATATACTGACAGCACATTGGACTCAATGGATTTTTTTAAATAACCTAAAATTGGGTGGGGAGGGCAGAGGTGGGTATGGGAGGTGTTGGGAGAGAAAGGGATAAATGTGATCAAAATACATTGTACAAGGTTCTCAAAGAGTTAAAAAAAATGAATATTCTTTATTACATCTAAAATAAGGACACGAGACTAGAAAGTTAGCGTAGCAGTGAGGAGCACTTGGTCTTTCAGAGGATCCAAACTCTGTTCCCTGCACCCACATCTGAACCCTGTTACTCCAGGTCGAGGAGAGCCAACCTCTTTCCTCTGGCCTCCTAGAAAACCCACACACCCATGGCAGACACAGAGGCATACACACATAAACGGATAAAAAGAAATATTAAGAAAGATATAAAGTAATTTGTTTCCATTTTCTAAAAAAAAAAAAAAAAAAAAAAAAAAAAAAAAAAAAGAGTGTCCTTACAAAGGAAATACTCCACCTTCCACTGAACCAAGGGCCTTGGTGGATGATACTGATGGAAAGATCCTTGCCAGGAGGACAGGAGATGTGAAATTCATTCCTGTATGCCATTTCCAAGTAACAATAACCCGTCAGTTGTTGGCACGAAGGGCCTGCTGTGTCCGTGTGCTTTACTTGTGATCTTTTGTTCAAACTCTCTAATCAGTGAGCAGATATTATTAACAGCCTCCTCTGATGAAGAAGGAAGTGGCAGTTTGCAGAGACATATGAGATGCTTCAGTTCCATTAGCAGAATCATAAACCCAGCCAGGAAGCTTGTTCTTGACCCTGAGGCTACCGTCCATGCGGTCCAATGGACTCCAGGGTGCATACAGCTAGAACGCCACTGAAATCTGCCAACCTCTGAGTCTGACTGACTTGTCTGTGTGGGCTATGGTCCCTGGTACTTCTTTGTAAATGCCTTCCAGCAACTCCAAAAATACAACCAGAGATGAGAACCTTGGCTCCTGATCTTTCTATTCTAACCTAATGGGACCACTCAAAAGCCACTTCTCTGAGTGCTAGTTTCCTCTGTGCAAAGAAAGGCAGCTGAACCCACTTAGTTTGGCCATAATTCTAGCCCAAGTGCCTGGAAATCATCCCTACCCTTTCTCTGCTCCAACCTCAGGTCCAAGAGAACAGGGGGCTTATGGAGCCCCATGTGTGGCTCAGCCAGCATTTCTGTGGACTTTACAGACTCTATGAGAGAGAACTCGGGGCTGTGAGAAGCTAACACCATCTTTATGTGTGTGTGTGTTGTGTGTGTGTGTATGTGTGTGATGTGATGCTGAAGGAAGGAAAAGCCACATCACTCCTTTGATAGCAAAGGCCTAAATGTGGCTCCACAGACAGCATGCTATGTTGGTGACTTCTCATCTTAAAGGTAAGTGGATGCAGCCGGCCTGTCCTGGACCTCTCTAGGCTTCTACCAACTGTCTTGGAGGGGCAGGTGTGAATAAGTAGATAGTCCAGTCTATTCTCTTAGGAAAGGAACAAGAGAAAGCTAAGCGGGTGAAACAATAGCAGTTCAAGCAGGTGTTCTTCATGTAGGGAGACACTGGGTGCAGACTCGCAGTCTCTGAGGAGATCACCCTAATTCTAGAAGCTTTTGAGACATCCTTTCCTAGACTAACATGCCCTGGCACCAGTGGGGACCAAAGTGTCTTTAAGACGACATCTATGGAATGATTTAAACAAGTCTCTAGATCTTCTGTGAGGCCTATATCCCAAACCAGACTAGAGGAGCCTGATGTCCCGAAACAACCAGACCCAGCCTGTGGCCACCAGGACTACTCCACCCACCCTGCTCTGGGCACAATGACAGGACGAAGTGTCTGCATTGTGTTACACTCGGCAACTCCTTTCGAGTAACTGAAACCTCTCATTGTACCTCTGCTATTCTCCCAGGGCACCCCAAGCTTTCGACAATTTTATCATGATAACCTGTTCATATGCGAATGTCTAAAGAGGTGCTGGACTGCAGAGGGTGGGGTGTGCCCATGTCACTCACAGAAGCATTGCCCACTCCCAGCCTAGCATCCTTTCCAACATAAAGCCATAGCAAGCATGCATAGAACAAGCAGACAATTAAACATAAAGGTTATCTGGCGTACAAGTAACACAGAACTACTTCCTCTTCACAGGGGAATACCAGGATAAGTTTCTCTCTCAATTTAGATTAAACATGGCTCATTTTTTTTAAAGGAAGTTTATCTTTCTGACAGTTCTTTGTTTCCTTTTATAAGTCCATATTATTCTTAAGAAAAGCAAATAAACCCAAACAGCAGTGTTTGCAATTTTTAATAGGTGCATTATAGAGATCTTAGCAAGAGCCCTGCCAGTATCCTGGGCCATGGGGTGGAGATGCAGGCACCACTCCTGGAGTCCCCATTACCCAGCCAGGGTCAAGACACTGACTGGGGAGAACTACTCATTAGCACCAGGAAAGGTGGCAACACTCGCCCTTTCGTCCTCAAACCACCTCAGAGAAAACAAAGGACAATTCTACACCAGGCATTATCTGTAGAGAAAGCTCAGCTGCCTCTGGACTCGTGGATCCTGCTCGGAACGCCTCATATTTTATGATTATATCAAAACACTTCAAGTGTGCAAAGAGCTCTTTGAGCAATTCTCACAATAGCCACAGAAATAGATGCTGTTATCGTCTTATCACAGATAAGAACTAGTGTGGTTTCTGAATTCCTCCTGCGAGAGCAGAGACAAAATCTCCTGAGGCTGAGTCCCCACCAACAGCCACACCTCCTAATGCAGCCACCACCACCCCTGAAAATGCCAGTCTTGCAGCAACTTATTCCTGCCGATCACTATTTGCACTTTTGTGTCATATCCCTGACCCAAGGTCCCTAATGACATCACAGAGATAGCAGAGTTTGGAGATGGTGACCATAAAAGAAAAAATCCCAGCCATTAATAAACTAAGGACGAGGAGCAATGCCTCTGCCTTTGCCTTTGTATATTTCGAATACTAACAATAAACTGCTCATTTTTGTTCTGGAAGTCATACTTCCCTCTTGTCCAAGATATAAATCTTTCTATTACTGGGGGCAATGGTCAACAGCTTAATATGTATGTATTTATACATACATAGCTTTGTAATGTGTTCTTCATACGCTAAACCCTTCACAGACATTGTGCCTCTTAGTTCTTGTAACAGATCCTGAAGCAGACAGTATCAATAGCTCTCTTTTATAGTGAACAAACTGAGGGCCAGTGTTTGCAGAGCCCTCCCAAGGCTATGCAACTAGGAGATAGAGCCAAGGTTTAGGCCTGGCTCCCTTAGGGCTCAAAGAATGTTTGTGGAGATTGTCTCCAAAGAAGAACATTACATTGTACGAGTAAATTCTCTGTAGTTTGAGAAGATTGAAGAAATTCCAAATCCCAGAACAATCAGTCAACTGAGGTTACTCAGAAATATTTCTGGTCAGTAAGGTAGCTACTAATCACAAGACCAAAAATAGCAGTAACTTAAATGGTGCTAGGGTACAAATACAGGACAGACAAATTACAGCATTGCTCCCCAGAGGATTTAGACTTTTCTTGTTCTGGAACTTCATCATAGCAAATACAACCTTCTCTTACCACCAGGGGTATCTCTGCCCCCTTCCCCTCAAAATTCCGGTACTTTCCTACGTATCAAACTAAATTTCTAACTATATATTGTGGGTTTGGGTTTGTTTGTTTTACATGTGTGGTAGCCTTTGTCATCCCAACTAGATTTTCAATTCCTTGAAAATAGAAACTGGGATTTTTGTCAGCTTTTTTGTTCTATTATTTGTTCTCACGTGCACAAATTGTTTGTCTACTGGGAAGGTCCAATATTATCAGCGTAACATCCTCATTGATTTGCTTGAATGATATAGACCAAAAACTTCTTTTGAAAAGGCCCAGCCAGTAAATACTGTAGGCTTAGCATAGCATAAGGTTTCTGTTCTCAGTGCCAATGTTGTGAGGTGAAAGGCATAGACAGTGCTATGGCTGTGTCCCAGTAAAATTTGCTTCACAAAACAGAAAAAAATAGACAGATATGGCCTGTGGGCTCTCGTAGTTGAACCCAACATGAATTATTGGTAATGGGCTTAGAAGACTAACCAGGGAAACAGTGTCTCTGCTCTGCACTTTGCAGACAGATTCTCTACCTACCTTTTAGTCCTTTGGCCCACAGATTCTCAATGTTTTTTGGTCCTAATTTCTGACTAAAACATGTCATTTGCAAAAGCTTCTCACTTTGAACTTAAGTTCAATTCAGTACAATCTTTCCACCTCCTCTTCTGGGTAGAAGCCTGAACGCTGAGGGAAGGGGTGAATATAACCTACTTAAGGCTTACTGCTCCAAAGTAGTCTCTCTCCAAACACTGTCTAGCTGTGGTTCTCTTTCTTAATTACCAATTACTTCAAGAAGCTTCTCTTCTGAGGGTTGAGCAATGTTCTGATACGTGGATATAGGGATATATCATTAGGAGTCATCTTATTGTCAAGTTCCTTTAGCAGGGTACTAAGAGCAGGTTTTCTTCTAGGCCCACAGACATTTACTCTCAGGTTTTCAGCTGCTTTAGCAGTGTTAGGCATGGGTCCTATCCGACGAAGTGCCCCTTAAACCCAATCAAAAGTGGTTGGTTACTTCTATAAAGTCTGTGCTACTATTGCACCAGTGTGCTTGTGGCCTGGTCTCTGTTGTAGGTTGTGGGGTTTATATGTGAAAGAAGAGGCAAAAAGATTGTAAGAGCTGGGGGGGGGGTAGATGGCTCTAAGGAAACAGTGTCTGCCAGACAAAGCGGGATTGACTGATACACGTGTGAGCTCACACCGACTGTGATGGGGTGAACAAGGTCTGTACAGGCTCAAAACAGGCAAATTCCCAACACCACGAAGAGGAAGTGGACACAAAATCTCTAACCAATAACATATTTGAAATTGGAACACACTGGGAAAATCAATTTTCTCCAATGGAGTGTCACTGTGTATCAACTACACTCTAGGGTACCATGTTCCCAGGAGTAGTTGGCCACCACAAAACAAAACTTTGAGGATTTTTCCCCTTAGTGTTGTTTTGTTTTGTGTGTATGTGTTTTGTTTTGATTTGGTACTTTTGTCTTCTTGCTCTTCATGGTTATTTTTGTCTATTTTGATTCATTTTTTTATTATTATTTGAAAGAGAGAACATGAAGTTGGTGGGTAGGGAGGTGGGAAAGATCTAGGAGGAGTTGGGGAAGAAATTATACTATAAAAACAATTATATTATGAAAATATAATCAAAACATATTAAGAAAACTTAAATTAAAAATGTATTTAAAAGTTTAGTTCAGTACATACAATATTGCAAGTTCAATTTCCTTCAGTCTTTACAGATCCACTTAAAAAAAGAGAGAAATTAAGCATAAAAGAAGGCTACCATAAAAGGCAGCCCCTGCGTGTGTAATTAGGAAACTTGCCCACAGCCTCTGCTACTCTTTCCTAATGTTCTTACAGACTGCAGGCCACTTGGAATATGTGTTCACCTGGATAGACCACCTGGAGAGGAGGTGGGTCTTCCTGGTAACCAGCCACTTACCATCTGGAGAGGAGGTGGGTCTTCCTGGTAACCAGCCACTCAGTGTGTGGCAAAAGCAAACATTTCTTCCTCTCCGCAGTAGCTGCTTTCCTTGAGAATAAGGAAACACAAAAAGTGGAAGAAGAGTCCTCTTCTCGTCCAAAGCTCACAGCCTCAGTTCTGGATGGCAGTGAGATATCGTGAATGCTGCCCTAACCTAATTTTGCTGTGATGCTTCTATGAGCAGGTTGTTCATCCTTGTTTCTAGACTTAGCTAGGCATCTGTAAAATTTGATATGTATTTGATACATATAGAAGGCATGAAATAGAAAACCACAGAAATGGAAGCTGGGAAGCAGACATGGAACTCCTTTATTCCACACAAAAGCAAGCAGACATGCCCAGAATTATATTTGCTCAAACCAGATAGTCATTTGAAAGATCCCTACATGGAGCTATGATAACAAGCCAATGTGAAGAACAATCCAGTAACGACCCCACCCTCCCCTCTGTCCAGGACAAGACTCCTACATGCAAAACCAGCCACACTGAATAACATCCTCAGTGACACATGTGATTTCCCAGACACAGGGGTCTATGTGGAGACATACTCCATTGGATCTTCCATGGTACACTAAGCATAAAGCAGAACACTTGTCTTTTGCAGTCTCAGCCCACCCTTTCCACACCATTTCCTTCTTCTTGGTAATCAAGCAGTCGTCAGCTGTAACCAAAATCAAGGGTATGAATTGCCACCATTGGGTCTTAGCATTTTAAGCCAATTTTCTCTCCATGTAGAATTAAATGCATGCCCTGACGTCTCAGGATTCAAAGGATGTTATGGTAGAGATTTTGTATACCCACTAAATCTTCACTTTACTCCCTAAAAATGACATTAAAATTATTGGCGTTTATGAAGCTGATGAAGAGAGACCAAGGGATATATATATATATATATATATATATATATATATATATATATTAGATGATTTGGGCATTGATTTCTTCCTGGTGTGTACTTGACATAATAACATGATATACAAATATATGTACATCAGCAATTAAAGAAAAAGAAGCTGAGTGGTAGTGTTGTACACCTTTAATCCCAGCACTTGGGAGGCAGAGAGAGGCAGATCGAAGTGAGTCTGATTCCAGCCTGGTCTACAAAGAAGTTCCAGGACAGCCAGGACTGTTACATAAAGAGACCGCATCTCAAAAAATCAAAAATAAATAAATAAATAGCAGCCATGAATTTGAGAGAGAGCAAGGGGAACATGGGGAGGTTGAAGGGAGGAAAGGGAGGTAAGAAATGATGTAACAATATTATAATCTCAATTTTTTTAAATAAAAGGAAGATATTAAGCTATGTTTTCTTTTGAATGGTGGTTGCTTTCTGCTATGAGCCACACACTGAAAACAACCAATAACACATTTCTTCAAACTGTTTCTCTCTGTACTGTTGCTTGGAATAAAATTGCCAGCAAAGTGTGTTTAAGTTACTTTATAATACCCAGCTCTCAAAGCAGTCTTGAAGCACCTCTTTTCCACTACAGCCTAACTTAGAAGTCAATTACAGAAAGAAGAAAACAAGAAAGCAGGTTGTGCCGGGCGGTGGTGGCGCACGCCTTTAATTCCAGCACTTGGGAGGCAGAGGCAGGCGGATCTCTGTGAGTTCGAGACCAGCCTGGTCTACAAGAGCTAGTTCCAGGAAAGGTTCCAAAACCACAGAGAAACCCTATCTCAAAAACCAAAAAAAAAAAAAAAAAAAAAAGCAGGTTGTGTATTTGTGTTTTTAAATTAGTATGAAAAACAAGGCTGGTCATATTTGTATTCAAACATTCATGCATGCTACAAAGATATAGATGAAAGTTTCTGTTTTACCTGGACCCACAACCATTCAGTCCCAAATAAACACACAGAGGCTTATATTAATTATAAAGTGTTTGGCCTATTGCTTAGGCTTATTATTAGCTAACTCTTACAACTTAAATTAACCCATAATTATCATCTATGTTTAGCTGCGTGACTTGGTACCTTTTCTCAATAAGACAGTCGCATCTTGCTTTCTCTGCATCTGGCTTGCAACTGTGTCTCTGCTGAAAGAGAATTCTTTTTCCAGAATTCTCCTAGTCTGGTCGCTCTGCCTATACTTCCTGCCTGGCTACTAGTCAATCAGCATTTTATTAAACCAATATGAGTGACAAATCTTTAAAGTATACAAAAGCATTATCCCACAAAATTCCTCCCTTTTTCTTTTAACAAAACAAGAATCCTGAATCTAATCTCCTTTGCTTAGATTTTTTCCTGACCTTTATCTGTAACAACTTGTGTCAACATTCTAACAAAGACAAACATCCATAATCCATTTTGGGGGAATGTAAGCATAGTTTTCCAGGATACTTCCTGCTGATTGGGGGCACTAGTAATCTCTGGGTGACCCTGAGAAAATTTAGAATTAGGGTCAAATCCTGACTGGAGTATTCTGTGAAGCTAGATTACCTCAACCAGTCACATTGAAACTATTCTGGATGTAGAACTCACAGAAAACTGAAACAAAGGTACTCTGAGACATTGGATCATCTCGGTCATCCACTCCTATCAGAGATTTTTCAGGGAGTCTTACTTTACAGGGGGTCTTCCTTGGTCAAATCTGATTTTTTTTTAACTCAGAATGAATACACAGACTCTCATTTCCTGTGGAAATAAAAGCAGAACCTCTTTCCCAAAAGTAGCATATCTTTTAACTTAAAATTTGAAGTCAAGATATTTTAAAAATATATAGGTTGGTTTAATCTAGCAGCATTTATAATCAAATGTCTTTTAGCAGCTGTTGCTCCTTCCTCAGCAGTCAAACAATTCAAAGACAACACAATAACATACAGAGACACTCAGTGTATTTTCCATGTTTATGTGACTTTTTTATTACTCTATTTCTTTTTAAAGGACTTTCTCTATCCTTTTTCATTTCTCTCCCAAGCCTGTTTATTGTTTAACACACTGAAACCTGTTTAGAGGTTTTTTCATCTGAATCTGTCTTTACTATATTTTTCTGTCTCTTTCTGACCACATGAGTCTTTAATCTGTTAAATGGCATGCTGGGATTAAATAGCAGTTTTGGCAGTTTGCTCAGCTCCATTCCTTGGCTTCCCGAGAGTCTAACTCCATGAAGGAGGTACTGGCAGAAGCCACGTTTATTGCCACAACTCCGTGGAGTTTCTAGGTCCATGCCACCATCAAGAATCATGTCACCAGCTGCTCATAAACACCACTTAAGTGTTTGCTAGCAGGGCCTCTGAAAAGAGCTGCGAGGGTTTTGCCGCTAAGCCTCTCTTAAAGGAGCGGCACCTCTGCTTGCCTCTAGCAAACAGTTCACCTGAGACAATGCTTCTACCAAGAAACTGCACTCGACTCTCTTCTTTTGTGTCTAGAATCCCTTATCAAGCTCTCTCATGTTTTATGTGGAAGTAGCTGCCCCACATTGGGTGACATTTATAGACAAAAGTTTCTGTCCTGCCTGGTCCTGCAACCATTCAGTTCCAATTAAACACACAGAGGCTTATATTAATTATAAACTGTTTGGTCTATTGTTCAGGCTTATTACTAACTAGCTCTTACAACTTAAATTAACCCATAATTCTTATCTATATTTAGCCACACAGCTTGGTACCTTTTCTGTGAGACATTCTCATCTTGCTTTCTCTGCATCTGGCTTGGGACTGTGTCACTCACTGCCTTTCCTTATTTTAGAAGCCCCCTAGTCTGGTCATCCCACCTATATTTCCTGTGTGGTCACTGGCCAATTAGCATTTTATTAAATCAATATAAGTGACAAATCTGTACAGTGTACAAGAGCATTATCCCACAGCACTAAAACAATTTTATATTGTATTTTCAAAGAAATTTATCATTTTATATTTATATCTACCTTGTTGAATTATGTGGCCAATTTTGTCTTGTCACCACACTGGTATAAATATCCGAGACACAGACACTACCTTTTATCACTCTACATACTTATTTTGAATTGCAATATCTAACCCCAGAGAACAAAGTTCTGGCACATATTTATCTCATAATGGCAATTACAAGATAATCATGAAACCTGAAGGCACGCGGTTAGCCTGCAGCATCAGGCTGAGGACTATGGATACACCATGGCTGCATCATACCCTGCAGCTCTAAGGAGCTCATAGAAACATAAGAGATATGGATTAAAAGGTCTTTGTTCAAACTTGTCCTTTGCTGACCTCAAATGTACAGTGTAGACAGGAGCACTGATAAACTGATTCTAAATATACCGGTTATTCAAACAGAAATATACAGACACATGGCAGCACTTTAGGAAACCAGACTTTGGGCATTTAGGAGAAACAAAGAAAAAAAATGATGTTCTGTGGGCCAGAGAGATGAGCAACCTGCCAATGCTGAAGTCATCTTGACATCATTTGTGTTTTTCTTTTGCCAAGTGTGGTTTCTGATATTTAGGGTTTATAAATGATTTGAAAAATTATAAACAATATAAGCAAAAACCATTTCTTTTCATCTCTCCCATATCTTTCATATTTTAACTCCAAAAGATGAGGATTCACTTCAGTATGCTCCTTTATCTCAGTTTGGATTTCAATATTCTGTAAATCCATGGCTCTTTAAAAACGGATGTTTAATGTAGAAAGTCAGCTAATTCACGTTTTGTTCAATAGAGTGAGCATTTTCTAGATTTCTATTATGCACAAGACTTGGACCAAGTGGTACAGAGACAACAAAGGGCATAAAAAATAAACACATGAAATAAAATGTTATTGTATGAAATTAGTAGCTATTTGCTCCATCTGTTTATTTGTAAAGAGACTCTAGGCTAGGTTTGTGCAAGTGCAGGAACTGTTTTTAAGCTTTCTGTAACAATTCCCTTTGATCATGGTAATTCCTATTTTAACCATTTTAGAATTAGAATTATATGTATCATATAAATACATTAATATCTCTAATTCAGGGCCTACTAAGTTAAGTGCCACAAGGAAAATGACAATGGGATACATGAAGCTTTCAAAGGTAGAGAGAGTTCCACAGAGAAATCGGCAGTGAGCGAGCATTCTGGGAAAAGGTCATTCAAGGAGAAGGCGAGGAACACAGATGGCAATGTGTGAGGTGCTCAGGTGAAAACTGCCAGGCACAGGATGATTGAACAGAGATGGAGTGCCGCCTTCATTAATCCCAGCACCAGATGAAGAAAACAAGCAAATATTCCATGAAATTTGCCTGTGTGAATCTGTAAGCAGGTGGTGGGATGCTCTTTTTATTCCCTGTGAGGGGAGGACTGGGAATGTCAAGGTGCTGAACAAGTCATTGGGTAGGGATGGATGAATTTCAAGCAGTGTGCTCTCTGTAGGAGGCTGTGACTGTGGCCATGTTGGTCACTCAGGTGATAAAGCCTGGATATTTTTATGACTATTTCTGGTATGATAATGCAGTGATTCTCAACCTGTGGGTTGTGACTCTTTGGGGATCGAATGGCCCTTTCACAGGGTTGCCTAAGAACACCAGAAAACACATATACTTACATTGTGATTCATAACAGTAGCAAAATTACAGTTATGAAGTAGCAAAAAAATAATCCTATGTCTGGGGGTTGCTACAACATGAAGAATTGCATTGAAGGGCCTCAGCATTGGGAAAGGTAAGAACCATTGCTAAAGGGGCTCCTGCATTGCCCGACTTCTCTGTTGCTTTCAGAGCAGTCTCTTCTTTGGAAAGTAGGATTTCCTGGATGGAGGTGGGTGGTCCTTGGACCTCCCACAGGGCAGAGAAACCTGCTTACTCTTTGGGCTGAGGAGGAAGGAAGACTTGATTGGGGGAGGGGGAGGGAATGGGAGGTGGTGGCGGGGAAGAGGCAGAAATCTTTAATAATTAAATTAATTAATTAATAAAAAAAATAAAATTAAAAAAAAAAAAAAGAAAGTAGGATTTCATCATCTCATTTTAAGCATGAAAAGACTGAAAAAATTTAAGAAAAAAGTGGTCTGTGGGGATTATGATGAAAAGCTAAGGAAAAAGTAAGGAATGTCCCACTACCCCTGGCGAGGAAAACACACAACAGAATCTGTGCACTACCCCAAGTGAACAAAAGCAGAAGCATTGAGGAAGGGCTCCAGAGTTAACCAGCAAACTCAACTTTACCCATATGACAAATTAAACTTTGTCGTGTAATGCTATCCTCTGAGAGAAACAGACATCATTTTCAAGAGTTTGGGTGTGCCTACTTGTGGAAGTTCATCACAGCTGAGCCTGTGGACTATTGGCATTCCTTCCAGGTAGAAGAGTCAGGGTAGATTACTGGAACTCCATCTACCAGCATTTGGCCATTCTTCAGTCATTTATATGCAATTTTACCCTGGTGCCATATGGCCTTAGGGTCTCATGAAGGGACTTGTGCATACAGACTGGGGAAGAATAAAATAAGAATCCTTCATGTAGGTGACGATCAGGATGTCCTGACATCATCAATGATGGATAACAACTTTGCAATGCCACTACTTCAGGGCCACCCATGCTCCTGCCAGTAACCCCTCACCCATGTTCTGTAAGTAAGTCTCATTGGTTCTCTAAGGTGAACTTTGACAGAATCAAACTTTGGCCTATTGTTGGGACCTTATGGGTATGGTGTACATGTTGTTTATCTCCAAGGGGAAGGAATTTTAGTGACAAGCTTACTTTTAGAAATATGTGACCAGAAGCACAAAGCTTAGTAGAATCAGCAGTAAGTTGGTGGACTAACTTGGAACAGTGTCTAGTCAGCCTTATATGGCTGCTGAAAGGAAATAGAAGGCCACAAGGACCAAATTATATGTACAGAACACGGTTTCATTCTGTTGCTCAAACTGTGGGTCATGAAATCAACTTTACAGAATCACAGCCAACATTTTTAAATAAAAACAGTGTGTGTGTATGCATCTCCAGCTATCCAACTACCTATGTATTTATTTATAACAGTTAATATTAGTGTTGGTTGGATTTAATGTCAATTTGTCACAAATTGCAATCACTTGAGTAAGAAACCTCACCTGAAGACCTGTCCTGATTGCCTTCATTGATTAACTGATTGACTGATGTGGAAAGATCTACCGCAAGTATGGATAGCTCCTTCTAAATCCAGCCCAGGAGAAAGAGGATGTGGCAGAAGAGAGATTATGCCCTTTGCCTTCTGGCCTTCCCTGTTTCCACAGAGCTGAGTTGCTGCTGGTAGTGATATGAGAACTTGCATTTCCATGATACAATTGTTGAGTAAAGAACAGCAGCTGTTCAGATACCCAGGTATTTGGTGCCATTGATGTGGGATTCCCCTCTGTATGCTGCCAATATGTTTTATTACCATTGGTAAATAAAGAAGCTGCTTTGGTCTATGGCAGGACAGAATAGAACTAGGCGGGAAAAGCTAAACTAAATGCTGGGGAAAAGAAGGTAGAGTCAGGGAGGTGGCATGTAGCTGCCGAAGAAGAAAGACACCACCAGAACCTTACCAGTAGGCCACAGCCTCATGATGATACACAGATTAATAGAAATAGGTTAACTTAAGATGTAAGAGATAGCTAGAAATATGCCTAAGTTATTGGCCAAACAGTGTTGTAATTAATACACGTTCTGTGTAACTATTCAGCTCTTGGTGGCTAGGAAATGAATGAGCAGTTTCCATTTACAAAATGGCACCCAACGTGAGGCAACTATATCCACATAAAACCTGAGAGAGCTTAGCAAAGAATTCTAGACACAAAAGAACAGAGTTAAGCATAGCTTCTTGGTAACAGCATTTTCTTGGGTGGGTTTTGTTTGCTAGAGGCAAGTAGAAACATGATTCCTTTAAGAGAAGACTTCCTAACTCAGCATTAGCAGCAAAAACTGTGTAGCTCCTTTAAGAGTCGGTTTCCTGGGTCATGCTGGCAGCTAGAACCTCTGGCTCTTTTGGAAGGCCCTGTACTTAAATGTGTTTTGTAAGCAGTATGCTACTAGTTACTTAATGGTAGCATAGATAGCTACATCCCTGGGGCTGTGGCAGTGAGCATGGCTCACAGAGGTGTTGAACATACCTCCACCATGGTGTGGGAGAATTGTCTGTATTCTGTCAATCATGTTTTAAATAAATGCTAATTGGCCAGGCAGGAAGTATAGGTGGGTCAACCAGACAGGAAGTAGAGGCAGGGCGATGAGAACAAGAGAATTCTAGGAAGGAGGAAGCCCATTCCCCCAAGTCCTGCCCAGACCACTGAAGAAGCAGGATGTGATCTGTCCCACTGAAAAAGGTACTGAGCCATGTGGCTAACACAGATAATAATAGTGGGTTAATATAAGTTATAAGACCTAATAGGAAGCCTGAGATAATGGGCCAATCAGTTTTATAACTTATGGAGATCTCTGTGTGATTTTCTTTGGGGCTTACCAGCTATGGAAACTGGGCAGGACAAAAACCGCAATAAGCAGGCCTTTGTGTTACAGAATGGCACCCACGTGGATAACTACATCCACATAAAGCCCGAGAAAGCTTGGGAAAGAATAAAGCATGTTTTCTTGGTAGCAGCAATTTCTCAGGTCTGCTCTCCTTGCTAGAGGCAAGCAAGTGCTCACATCTAAGAGAGGCTTCCTGACTCAGCTTTATCTGTAAAGCCTTGCAGCTATTTTATGAGGTCCTGTCAAGAAACACTTAGATAGTGCTGATAAAAAGCTGACCGCAGCCGGGCGGTGGTGGTGCACGCCTTTAATCCCAGCACTCTGGAGGCAGAGGCAGGCGGATATCTGGGAGTTGGAGGCCAGCCTGGTCTACAAGAGCTAGTTCTGGGACGGGCACCAAAGCTACAGAGAAACTCTGTCTCGAAAAACCAAAAAAAAAAAAAAAAAACCCAAAAAGAAAAAAAAAGCTAACTGCATGCTTTTCGGTTGTTTAAAAAAAAAAGAGGGGGAAGTGGTACAGGAGAATTGTCTGTATTATGTCAATCATGTTTTAAATAAATGCTGATTGGCCAGGCAGGAAGTATAGGTGGGTAAACCAGACAGGAAGTAGAGGCTAGGTGATGAGAACAGGAGTATTCTGGGAAGAAGGAAGCTCTTTCAGCAGTTCTGCCCAGACCACTGAAGAAGCAGAATGTGACTTCCCTGCTGAAAAAGGTACTGAGCCATGTGGCTAACATAGATAAGAACAATGGGTTGATATAAGTTTTAAGAGTTAGCAAGAAGCCTGAGCTAATGGACCAATCAGTGTGATGGACTCTCTGTGTGATTTTCTTTGGGACTTGCAAACTGTGGGAACTGGGCAGGACAGAAACCCCAACAAGCAGGCATGTTACACCACAATGTTGGATGGGGTAGAGCCAAGAAGCAGGACCACAGAGTTGGTCCTAGCTGTGCCCACTTAGCATTGTTTTAAAAGGGTGCTCCTAGTCAGAAAATGATCACAGATATGAAATAAAGACAAATTCAGACAAAACTAAACCTCTGGGTCACAGTGTGTTTTAAAATTGTACATAGGCTTGGGAGAGAGAGGAAAAAGATTATAGACAGTTATAAAAAGAAATTAATAGTTTAAAAAATAAGACAAATCCTTTAAAGATACAGTAAAAGTAATATAAAAGAGTACAGACAGTCATAGACAAAAGGAATAAAGAAAAATAAGCTACATAAAGAAGAAATATATACAGAGAGTCAAGATAACATATATCATTGGGTTTTCTTTGAATTTTTTTGACTGCAGAGAGACATTTGATTCTGGGAGTTGCTAAACTAAACCAACATGAATATTTTAAAGGTATCTCAACTTCAAACTTTGAGTCTAAGCATATGTTACTTTAGAAAAGAGATTGTGCTTTTGTTTCCACCAAAATGAGAACCTGTGGATTCCTTCAAGGGTAATGTGGTTTGATGGAACAAGACCTCACAAAAGCTCTCCATGAACCTTAAAAATACTTTTCCCAACAAACAGCAGGAAGCAGTTTGGAGAAAACTATGCCCAAATTCTCAAAATGATTGTTTATAAATGTTTATTTTCATTTTAAAAGAATTGGCTATAAATGGTTAATGGTCACAGTCAAATTCTAAAAACAAAAAGAGGAAGATATGGTATAGAGATGAATACTTTGCATTGGTATGGATCTTGGTCTATTGATACAGATTTGAGGTTGATTTTGTTACTCTGTGTATATGTATATTTCTACCTTTGTTTAAGGTGTTGTGTTTGTGCAGCTCATTTAAAACCTTTAATCCCAGTCTACTGGAGGCAGAGAGAGATAGGCAGATCTCTATGAATTTAAGGCCAGCCTGGTCTACAAGAGCTAGTTCCAGGACAGGCTCCAAAGCTACGAAGAAGCCTGTCTTGAGAAACAAAACAAAACAAAACAAAAATTTAATGTATAATTTAAAATTGCAGCTTAATAGATCGTCATTTTTAATAGTCAAACTTGTAGTCATGTTAAGTTTTCTAAATGTATAGAGATATATTTCAGATGGATAGTTCAAACCTTTCGAATAACTACAGAATATGACTTATTATTTAAAAGGTTTTAAGAACTTAGACTTTTCTCAACAGTGAGACATGCCTGTTCCTGGCAGCACCAATTACTTGAGAATGGTTGATGGGCATCAAAGAAACCCATTATGAAATTTTCCTTCACTCTCACAAAGTTAGTCATCTAGGCAAGAAACTGCTCTTGCCTGGACTGCTTAATGGCATGCTGTACAAATTGAACAGGCGGGAACCACAAAAAATGACTGCTGAACTTGCCAAAAGAAGGTGAGATGGTCCTTAAAGGTTCCTGCTTCATGAAAGAGTCTTCCAAACATTCTGCAGAACACAGATGAAAGTGATTGACAAACTGCCAATACAGGCAAAACAGTCTTTCAGATTTCCTGATTCATGGAAAAGTCTGCCAGAGACTATGGACCTGAAGGCTGAACACAGATGCCCCAATATTACAAAAGAACTTTGAGTGACTTTCCAGGCAGCAAGATGTCTCTGTCAATTCTAAAGTTTTGGAAGTTGCTTACAACATACTTCCTGTTTACTTAGGTAATATTATATTCTTCTGAGGTCTTTAATGGAGTTGAAGACAGATGTTATAGTTTTCCTTAGTTATGATAAAAGATAAATTAGATATAAAACTTTAGATTCACATACATCTAAACACCAAGATAGGATTGATGGGCCAGGTGGTGGTGGCGCAAGCCTTTAATCCCAGCACTCAGGAGGCAGAGGCAGGCAGATCTCTGTGTGTTCACAGCCAGCCCAGCCTACAAGAGCTAGTTCCAGGACATATTCCAGAGCTACAGAGAAACTCTGTCTTAAAAAACCAAAAAAAAAAGATAGGATAAATGACATTTTTCTTAATTTGCCAAATATAAATGGATGAAATATTGTAACTATAACTCAGGGCAGAATAATAGTTTTAGTGAAAACTAAACTGAATGGTGGGAGAAATAAGGCAGAGTCAGGGAGATGCCATGTAGATGCCAAAGGAGAAAGATGCCACTGTGACCGGTAGGTCACAGCCTCATGGTGATACACAGATTAATTGAAAAGGGTTAATTTAAGATGTAAGAGCTACAATCGTACCACAGGTGCTCAACTATGTTCATAGCAGCATTGTCATAACCAGAACCTGGAAACAACTTAAATGCCTCTCAACTGAAGAATGGATAAGGAAAATGTGGTACATTTACACAATGGAGTACTACACAGCAGAAAAAATAATGACATTTTGAAATTTTCAGGCAAATGGATGGATCTAGAAAGTATCATATTGAGTGTGGTAACCCATACCCAGAAAGACAAGTATCATATGTACTCACTCATAAGTGGCTTTTACACATAAAGCAAAGAAAAACAGCCTACAGTTCACAATCCCAGAGAACTTAGACAACAATGAGAACCCTAAGAGAGACATACATGAATCTAATCTCCTGACTAAACTGCGAGCATGGGAGAGGGTAGAAGGGGAGGGGAGAGAAAAGAAGGGGAGTGAAGAAAAATATAGCTCAATAAAAACAATTTTAAAAAAAGGGAAAAAGAGATAAAAGAGCTAACTACGAATACGCCTAAGCTATTGGCCAACCAGTGTTATAATTAATATAGTTTCTCTGTGATTATTTGGGTCTGGGTGGCTGGGAAACCAATGAGCTGTCTCTGTTTGCATGCCATAGTGAGACTCACACGACACTGGGCTTCATGCACTGAGCAACTACCAGGTTCTCTACCTTCCAAGTTTTAAACAACTACTATTTCTGTTTTCATGTAAGCTGACTTTATAAATCACCTACATGTGCACACACACACACGGTCTCATCCTATCCTACCCACTCTCTCCATCTAGAGAACCTTGACTAATACGATATTATTTCATGGATTTTTTTTTTTAGTTAAATATCAGATGTCACTCATCCTGACTTCCTTTCCTGTGACTGTGACAAAAGGAACTCACGGGGAATTGGGTTTATTTCACCTCACTGGTCCAGGACAAGTGGTGGAGAAATCACGGTGCCAAGAGTCTGGAGCAGTCAGTCAGTCACATCTCACGTAAATCGGGGAACAGGGAGAAATGAAGGTCTGGCTCGTCTCCTCTATCTTCTGTAGCTCAGGATCTCAGCCCAGGGAATGATGCCACCTGACTGCCACTCTTCTCGTCCCATAGACCTCTTCAGGATAATTCCCCACAAGCATGCCCAGAGACTGACCTGGGTAACACTGCACAAGTGTGCTCAGAAGTGTCTTTCTTGGGCAATTCCAGAGCCTGACAAGTTGACAATTTACACTAACCATTACATTGTTATAAAAACATCTGTCTGGGTCAGTCTGCCAATGAGCCTCAGGCCCAGTTTTAAAACTTCTGGAAGGTCCACTGTACTCCCCTGCACTGGGAGGCTGAACTTATATTTGATAGGACTGACAATTCAAAATGGAGTTTAACCAAGAATGTCAATAAAAAGAAAATTTTAACTATAAAATTATATTGTCATTTATTGCTTTGAGAGGCCACTTATGCTCCTATTTCTGCCAATTAGGCTAGAATTCATAAGTGTGGCTTTAGGGTTTCTTAATGCAAAGCAAATGGTTCTCAACCTTTTAGTCTCAAGGCTTTATAAATTATTAAGGATACTCTCAAAGAGGTTTCATTTATGAGAGTTATGTCATTGTTCTGTAATTAAAGCTGATAACTACAAAGAATTCATTCATTTATAATAAAAGTAGAATGGGTTGGTGAGTTGGCTCAGTGGAAAAAGTATTTTTCATATAACTTGAAGGACCTAAATTCAGAACCCCAGAGCCCCTGCGAAGTCAGATGTGGAAGCGCCTCTCTGTAATCCCAACACTCTGATGGTGAGTTGGAAACAGAGGCAGAAAAATCCCTCATAGTTTGTGGGCAAGCTAGCCACAGACAATATTATTTTAAAGGGTTCGTTTTAGTTTGTGGATATTTGTGGTTTGCCTGTGTGTATGCATGTTCACTGCACACCTGGTGCTTGGAGGCCAGAAATGGGCTTGAGATCCCATCCAATTGGAGATACAGACTGTTGTGAGCTTTCAAATGTGGATGCTTGGTATCAAATCGGGGTCCTCTGAAAAGCAAACGTGCTCTTAACTGTTAGGGCAGGCCCATGCCTTCATTTTTCTCTGTATCCCAAGTACTTGTATTAAAGGCATTGCTTTAAATTAAAAAAGAAAAAAATAGGGTGCTAGTTCAGAGAGAAAGCCCATCTCAAAAGACAAGGTGGCAGACAATCAAGGAAGGTACCCAATGTCAACTTTTGCCTTCCCGACACATTCATATGTACCTGCACACACATATAAATACATACTCAGGTAAATGAAAAAGAGTAAGCAGGGAGAGGTTGCAGGATGGAGACAGGAGGATCAGGAGTACAAGGTCACTTGACTATATAGTGAGTATTAGATTAGCATTGGCTACATAAGCCCGTCTCAGTGAAAACAACATAAAGCTATTAAATATAGATATGATTTATGAAAAATAATTATGTTCTCATAACGAAGTGATTAAAATAGTTTACATTTTAAAAAATATCTTTCCTGTCTGGCTTAGTAGACAATGAGATTGTATTTGTTTCGACCTATAATTTGCTGCCGTATATATCTCCTTTCGCATATATGAACAAGCCCTGGCCAGCCTCAGGGACATCTTTAATGCCGATTCCAGGTAAGTATGGATATTCTTTGATGATCATCTTAGCTAGGGTTTCTACTGCTGTGAGGAGACACCATGACCCAGACAACTCTTATAAAGGAAAACATTTATTGTGGTGGCTTGGTTACAGTTAAGAGATTTAGTCCATTATTATCAGGGCAGGAAGTAGACAGAATGCAGGCAGATGTGGTGCTGGAGCCTCAGAGTCCTTACTTACATTTTGATCAAAGACAACAGGAAGTGAACTGAGATACTGGGCAGTATCTTGAGCATGTATGAGACCTCACAGCCTGCCTCCACAGTGACACACCTACTCCTACAAAGCCACACCTACTCCTACAAAGCCACACCTACTCCTACAAAGCCACACCTTCTAACAGTGCCACTCCCTTTGAGAGGGCATTTTCTTTCAAACCACCACAATGATATATCAAAAATTTGCAAATTGTAGTTTCTTGAAGGCTATCTGGAATCCTATCTATCCACTTCATATTCTGTAACTCACTGATGTCTATTGGTCCACCTTGACCTTGAATGGATCTCTCATCTACACACGATTTTGTGACACCCTTTTATTATCTGAAAAACATTAAGTCACTGAATTGAGAGAGAAATATCTTTTAAATGTCGACAGTTTCCATTAGACAGTAATTTTTTTAAGTGCACTCATTAATATCACACGATCTCATCAGAAAAGATTTAAGTATTGAGACACTGTCAAGGTCTTGGCCCATTTCTTAAAATTAATCTCAAGAATTATCACTGGCAACAATAAGTGTCCCTGTTTTCTTGGAAATGACAAGTAAATCTTAGTTTTGAAAAAGTCGGTCCAGAGCCAGGTAGGTGGTAGAGGCATGTGCTTTTAATCCCAGCACTCGGGAGGCAGAAGCAGGGAAGGTCTCTGAGTTTAAGGCCAGATTGGTCTACAGAGTGAGTTCCAGGACAGCCAGGGCTACTTGGAGAAACCCTGTTTTGAAAAAATTAAAAAGAATTAAAAAAAAAAAAAAGCAAAAGCCTGTCCAGTATCTATCTGAATAATTATAGTGTACCCATCTTTCTCTCATGCTAAACTAATGTAAAAATAAAAACCTTGGGCTAGGTGGTGGCACACCCCAGTTAATTCTAGTACTGGAGACCCCAAGGCAGGAGTGGGGTAGGTTGAAGCCCTCCATGACTACATAGCTAGACTCTGCCTCAAGAAACCAGCCTCCCCGCCAAATCAACAAAAGTGAACAGTACAACCACAAATTCAGCCCAACTCAAGCACAGAACATTTTTCCTAGAGGCAAATATGGCATGCGATGGCTGTTTTATCCACACTTTCTATTTTTCCCCCCTGCATTATTCTAAAAAGCATACCCAGGGATTGAATTTCAACCGAATTATTAGTTTTGTCAAGTGACACCTGGCTTCAGCTGCTTGTCGTTTTCCAGTGAACGCACAGCAGCAAAAATACACTGACTGGTGGTACAGTTTTGGGCCTGCGTTAGGTCAGTGTCGGTGCACACATCACAGGTCTCAGCATTGCTGTGGACAATCTTAACATCGCAGGCCTCTTAGAGTCTCAAGAAATCCCTCAGGGATTTGGGGGCGCACCCTTTAAGAATCTCCAGAGTTGTTCTTTTTGGAGTTACTGTCTTTGATTGGGTTTTGTAGGGAAGAGTCAACGAAGAGCTAAGCCAAGGCGTGGGCCACAGCCGAGAAGGAAATGTACGCTGCTCAGAGGCTCCCGTAGGAAGAAATAACGGAAAAAACCGGCTTCAGAAAGCAGGCCTGGGCTTCTCGTTGCCAAGGCGACGATCCTCCGCGAGAGGGCCGGCCGTCGATTGGCGAAGCCTAGCTTGGGTCCCCAAGAGGCGGAAGGTCGCCCAGCTGCGGTCGCTCGCTCGGCGGTCGATTGAGGGGGCTTCGCGGAGGCCGGGCAAGAGGGCGGGTGGGAAGATGGCGGCCAGTGCCGCCGGTGGGCTCCCTGGGAAGGGGCATGATATCAGCCTGGCGGCCCTGCAGCGCCACGACCCCTACATCAGTCGCATCGTGGATGTGGCCAGCCAGGTGGCTCTGTACACTTTCTTCCATCGGGCCAACAAGTGGGTGCGTGCGGACGCGGCGGACATACGGACGGCGGAGCGGGGACGGGGCGGGGGATGCTGGGCTCGTATGGGCGGGAGGGGGCCCCCCCCGATCCTGGAGGAGGGCGGTCCGGGCGACCCACCCTCAGGTAGGGGGGGAAGATGGATCCCGGAGGTGTGGCTGGCGCCGCAGCGAGCCCGGCTCAGGCCTCGAGACCGGAAGACAGAAGCGCTCTGGCAGCGGAGGGCAGAGCGGAGCTCCAAGCCTCGCCGATGGGAAGAAGCCAGGGTCAGAAATGTAGGGCAGGCACCCACCTAAAGAGCAAGAGGCTTTGGGGAATAAAGAGTAAGTGGGAATGTATGGGACGCTCCAGACTTTGATGTAGGAGTCCATGGTTGGGAGCCTAACCATTTCGGTGCATTTCACAAGACCGAACCACATCCTACAGCAACCGAATGAAATTTAGTTTCCTTCACAACTGGAGTGGGATTGGAACAGGAGACAAATTAGTTCTGGCTTAGGTATTATTGAGTCATATAATTTATAAGCCATACCTTTGAATATAAAGGTGTCATTTCCCCCTCTCGCGTGACTTTGGACCAAATATTATTATTCACCTTTAACCTAATATTATTCACCTATAACCATCGATTTTCACACAGTTCAATGGGGTATGAAGAACAGCTTGCAAGGATTTCAAATGATTTTTTTTTTTTTTTTTTTTTTTTTTTGCTTTGTTCACCAAGTCCGAAACAAACATCAAAATCTATACAAGGAAAGCTTTGGTTGTTGAGCAAAGTCAGCATTGGGTAGGCTGTAATAGCAACTACCCGGAAACCATGAACACAAAAAGAGAATGAATGCGGCCATGGAGATGGAGCTTGGGTCAGGCACTTGGTTCCGTCCCCGGCACTCCTGAAAAAAAGGTCAGGAATGATCATGATAGTTGCAGAGAATTTATGTCTTTTCACCTAGTAGCCAAATCCGAAGGGGAAATGTGCAGAGTTCTAATGTTCAGGGTTCTGAATATCCCTGGCTCGATTAACTGAGGCTGTTTTTCATGGTCACCAGAGGAAATTACCACTTGGGTCTTCATGTAATGAAACGTGTATTTATGTGAAGATCCTTTATTTCCCTCTAGAGCAGTGGTTCTGAACTTTCCAGTGCTGAGCCCCTTAATACAGTTCCCCATGTTGTGGTGACCCCCCAACCATAACATTATTGTTGCTGCTGTTTTGTAACTAATTTTGGTACGGTTATGATGGTAATGAAAATATTTTTGGAAATAGATGTTTGTTTGGGATCGCGATCCCCTGGTTGAGAACCACTGCTCCAGAACCACATAATGTCATTATTTGGAAGTAATTCTTGTAGTAGTGTAGAACCCAATAAAAGTTCACGGTGTAAGTTGACTCAGCACGGGGCTCAGTCCAGAAGACCAGAAGCTATTGAAAGGCACAGTGGAGCATCCTCCCTTGGGAAGCAGGCTTCCTAAAGCCTCTTCCCAGTCCTGTGTGACAGAGACCTTTTCAAAGCTTTACAGAGGCTTACCAGATCCCCAGTGACACCCAGCAGCAAATGCTGCATCGAAGGTGTCACAATGCATTATTTACAGGAGTTTTGTTTTCCTGCCTCCTGGACTTGTTTTCTCTAGACAGGGCATAATTCATTCAGTGAAAGGTCATTCTTTCAAAGTACTAATCTTCTAGGCTGTGGTTGCCTGGCAAAGGAGAGACACCTAGTTCAACAACAGAGCAGTGGGGGGGGGTGTCAATCACATTGTCACTGCTGTCCCCCTGTGCTGTCACTCATATCTCCTGATGGGAGCCTTTCGAATGTAAACTTAATCAGAAGTATAAGAATATTCTTCAGAATGGAAGAGAAAGTATTGCAAGAAGGCAGGGTGAGCATGAGCAGAGGTGCCCTTATTACACTGGAAATCAGCATCGGGTGTTGGAATGAGGCCTGAAGGGTGCAGAGGATGAGTTCCTGTAAGGAAGGCCAAGGGACTGCAGATAGAGCAATAGCGCATGCGCCTAGCACGCATAGCACGTGCACAGCTCTGCTTTAATCCCCAGGGCACACACATAGGTGCACAAAGGATTAAGAAGAGTCTTCCCTTGACAAGAATAGGAATTTTAGAACTAAATTTACTCCTTTTTGCCAGGAAAGACTCCTTCCCCGAAATACCCTGTGTGTCTTTCTTTGCAGTCAGTTCTCAGCTGGAATTGATCCCCACCCCACCCCCACCCGCTCCCACCCTCCCCACACACACACCAGTGACTTTTGACAATATCAGAAAACTTTGAGGATGAGGATGTTGGTGACTTCTGCAGAGTAGAAGCAGAGGTGTTGCCAGATGTCCTGCAAGTGAGCAGGCATTGGTGTGGCTAGCCCACACCACGAACAATGTGAAGCTAGAGGCGTGTTTTAGAATTGCAGTGCCCCTTATTTCTGGCTAACAACCCTGAGTTCCCCGTACATCACTGAGCTGAGAGGTGCAGCGCATCAGATCAGAACCCTGGATGAGACCTAGACAGCTGTGAAAGAGACGAAGCTGCAGAGGTGGCTTTGCTGCCACACGTGCAGTGACGAGAGACAGCTTCAGGAAGATAAAGTGGGCCCACTTTTTCTTATCTTAGAATATTCAGTAAAATTGAAATTGCTTTCAATTATTCTAGATGTGTCAGTGTATTTACCAATAATTTATGAAACAACATTTTTTATACTCTTCATTATTTTGAACACTGAACTTCGTGTGTGTCTTGTGTGTGTGTGTGTGTGTGTGTGTGTTACCTTTATTTTCAGAGTTTAGGCTAAAATACTCCAGAACTATAAACTTACAACTTTTAAGTCTGCCTTACTAGGAGGATTTGAGGAAAGCTAGTAAAACCCTGTTCTATCTATTGCCACACCCTAAAGTCATTGCTTTGTACAGAAAGGACAAAAAAAAACCTGCCCTTCAATATCAGCAAAATACATTCCAAAGCTCCTTTTAACCAAGTAAGAGCTCTTGCATTTTTTTTTTCATTGAAAGGTTTGAGTTGTATAAGTCAGTTACCTTTTCAGTGGAGAAGATGAGACAGAAAAGTAAATGAATTGTCCCAGTGTGATCTGGCAGAAACCTCACCCAGGCTCAAGTTGTAATTACTGAGCTATAATTCCATGAGCTGCTCCAAACAAGACTCAAGTTTGAGAATTGTTTTTGTGAGTTATAGTTACAATCCTGATTTTGGATTATTCTAAACTAAAATAAGGCATTAAAGAGTTTTGTTTTTGAAGTAAAGAGAATTTTTGTTGCAAGCAAAAAAGAAATCAGTCGGAAGCAATTAGCTTATGTGTGCTGTTCGTGTGAGAGAGCTGATCTGCATTCCAAAGCAGGCCCAAGTCACAGGCTGCAGAGTAAGGAGCTGCCTTGGTCTTCCACCCGAGGAGCCCCACAGCGTGTGCACAGGCGTCCTTACACCTGCCTCTGCTTCAGTTCCTTTGAGGGTCGCTCATAGGACCATTCGGCTGTTATGGTTTCCTTTTAAAGGTGTTGTATATTGCCTAAACACTTGCCGCCTCTCAGTTCAGCTCTGAATGGGTTTGCTCAGGGGCCTAAGAATGTGCATTTCTAACAGACTCCCAAGTGACGATGGTGCTTCCTACCTGGAGACCTGAGATGGTGCTTCAAAACCCCTGCCCTAAGTCCCTGAGGAAACAGCTGTAATCAAGTAGATTACTTGAAAAGATCATGCTTTCAATTCTGTGCCTTTAAAAAAGAAACTATTTTAATGTTACATCTTTTTCTTAAAGTATATATCTTGCATCTGAATTATAGAGTACTTAGTTTTAAATAATTTGGATAATGAATATTGTAAAATACTGGGGCCTTAAATAGGATAATAGGATGCTGAAATTAAATGATATAAACACCAAAAGCATGCGTTAAATTCTGAGTTACAACAATCTGATTAGTAGTTAAGCAGAAGAACTGCATGTGCGTTGTGGTGAAGAACTGGATCCCTCCTGGCTTGGAGAAGTGGAAGGGATGCCAAAGAACTCAGACTCTCCCTATAGCTTGACCACCTCCCCCAGATTTCCTCCGGCAGTTCTTGAGTCCTAACTTGGTAATATTTCTGTGTAATGTTATTTCAAGCCTTTGGCCAAAGTAACTCTACAGTATTTCATACCAAGAAGGTATTTGTTCAGCTGAAGACTCGCACACACTCCTTGTCTGTCTAGCAGTCAGAGCAGTTATTGACAGATGATCTGTTCTCCTAGTGACAGGATATGGCGGTGAACACAAGTGAAGGCGGAGGGTAATGAGGTGCAGATAGCAGTTCATTTGACAGCTTGCGCGCATGCAGTTAGGTGGATGGCGGAGAAGGCTGTGCCCTTAACATCTCCTCTTTCTGATGATGTCTGGAGCACATGTTCTCGGCTCCAGCCAGGTGGGCCACTCATAGTGTGTTTGGGAAAGAGAATAGTGACCACGCACTGCTCATTCAGCAGGCCCTGGTAACGTCAAAGTCCATGTCTTCCCCCTCCTGGTAGCCCCTCTGTTCCATACTGCCACTTCGCCTACTTGAAATTGTATGCCATCCCCTGGTATTCTGTAAGAAGTTCGTGTTTTCTGCCATAGAATGAAGAGAACATACATATGGTATGTGTTTGCTTTATTTTTAGGAGAAGACTGATGTGGAAGGAACCTTATTTGTTTATACAAGGTAAGAGTGATTTTAGAAAAACAATTTTTGAAATGATATTTTAGCTTAGTTTTGTCACATCTTGAAGGGCAATTTTATTTCAAAGAAGTACCACAACCAAATCCATCCAGAATTACTAGTTGGCAAGAGGACTAACACAGAATGTGACCTGGGCATTCTGATGGTACTGGCTTCAGGATAGAATTCCAACTTAAATCTTAATATTTGTTCTAGCAGTACATATTCATCATCTGATTGCAATGAATTGCACACAGCTTGCGAACACTGTGCACTGCCAAGAGATTAGAGGTGCACTGTTAGCTAAATTAGGCAGTGGTTGGGAAGGACTTGTGGCTCACCTTCTCTCACCCTTTACTGCTTAAAAAAGCATGCCCCAGGGTTGAATCTGTTTCTCAGTCTTCCACTGTCTAGTTAATAATGTGTCTGGATTAATTTAATAAGTTGATGCTTTTGGTAATTCCTTTTTTATCACATTATTAATATCACATATGCACACAGACACACTGTATATATATTGTCTTAATGACTACATGCAAATTTATTGTTAATGCAAATATCCACATAAGTATCTTGAATTCTGTCACCTAGGGGAGTACATAGATGAAATATAAAACTGGTAGTCTAAACCCCGATTGATGGAAGTTTTCCTGGAGAAAGTATACAAGTATATATACCCATATTCAAGTTTAAGATGACCACAATACAGGATATACCGTCCCAAGTACTGGTTGCTGTAAAAGCTGCCCAGAACTCCTGTGGTTGTGGGAGACATTGTAGAATGACAGAGCTTGGGTTGGACTTCAGGACAGAAAGTCCCAACAGAAAGAAAGGCAAAAGTAGGGATACAGCCTCCTGTTTAAAGGGACAGTAGGGATTTAATCTGGTGTAGATGGTTTATATTAGCATAAGTGATACGATTGGGTAGAGTGGTAGCCTAAGGATCCGAAGTTTATTTTTCTTGCAGTAGGGAGTAACTGAAGGCTTATGAACATGAGGATGCTTAATAAGCTGTGCGAAAACGCATGGAGAGTCAGTGTGTTAGATCATAAGGAGGCACTTATGGTAAAAGAAACTGGAGTTGGGCAGGATATTAGAGGGTGACTGCCATGAAGTAGATAGGAGATAAAGCTGGGACCAGAATAACAGAAGTCGAAGTGAAAGTTCATGGATAGAGAGCACAGTGACACTGAGACAGGGAGCCTCTAGGTAAATGGCAGTGCTTGAACGGAATGACAGACCTTTGGTAGAACTCAAGTGGTGGGGGGCATGGGGCTGGTCAAGGATCTGGGCCTCATCTGATCTCTGTGAAGTTCACCCCCCACCTGGGCCTTTGGTCTTTAGGGTTCTGAAGTAATACTTTTGCGATGGTCTCAGTGGATTCAGATTGAGGAATCCAGGCACTTGGTCATCTTTGGAGAGTTTTGTATTGTCTAAGAGTAGTGCCAACAGGAAATAGGAGTGAGTTGACAGGTGAATTTGGGGGCCAACAGGGACATAGAAAGCAGAACTAGAATATAGAATAGCCTTAAGAGGCCAGCTGGGGTGCAATACAGAACCAGTGAGGGGAGGGTGTCAGCTGCCCTGTCATCCGGGGAGAGGGAGTGGAAGGAAGGAATGACTGGCCAGGCTACAGGCTGGACCACAAGTAAGACAAATGTTTAGGGTTGTGAATCCAAGAATTACTAGCCTATTAGTCCATGTTTTATGCCAGAACATTCCAGAAGCACCAAGTGGATTTGTTCGGCGTGAGTACTTGAGAAGGTGAAATGTAAAGAGAAACTGAAGCACGGTGTGTATTCTCTCTCGTTTCTAAGAAGGATTATTTTGAGGAGAGAGATGCAGTAGTATGTATTAATGATGGTTTTAAGGACTTTTCTGCTGAATTATACAATTATTTTCTCTTTTCTACCTAAACCAAGTATAGCTTTGTATTTTATCTTGTTTTTGAGGTAGTGTCTCATGTAGACCTGGTTGACCTCGAACTAACCGTATAGCAAAGGATAGCTGGAATTACAGCCTTGTGCCGGTTTTATGTAATACTGGAGATGGAGCTCAGGGCTTTGTGCGTGCTAGGCAACTACTCTCCCAACTGAACTACGGCCCAGCACTTAAGTCCTTCTTGATATATGCCCCACATGGCTAACGAAATAAGTCATACCATTACACTGAGAAAAATAATCCTTCCTTGTCTCTTAATCCTGTTCCCCAAACTATCTCGTTGGGATGACATCTCTGCTTCCTCCCCTTCCCGCATGTACACCTGCCCTTCCCGCGTGTACACCTGCCCTTCCTGCACGTACACCCTCCCTTCCCGTGTGTACACCTCCCCTTCCCGCGTGTACACCCTCCCTTCCCGTGTATACACCTCCCCTTCCTGCGTGTACACCCTCCCTTCCCGTGTATACACCTCCCCTTCCCGCTTGTACACCCTCCCTTCCCGTGTATGCACCTCCCCTTCCCGCATGTACACCTGCCCTTCCCGCGTGTACACCCTCCCTTCCCGCGTGTACACCCTCCCTTCCCGTGTATGCACCTCCCCTTCCCGCATGTACACCTGCCCTTCCCGCGTGTACACCCTCCCTTCCCGCGTGTACACTCTCCCTTCCCGCGTGTACACCCTCCCTTCCCGTGTGTACACCTGCCCTTCCCACATAGACCCATGTGCCTGGTCTGGTGAGGTCTTCTCAGTGTGGAGGCAGCAGTTTAGCTAAGGTAATAAAGCTGTCTGTGGTACACCTTTATTTCTCCTTCAGAAGTGTCTCGGTGCACCTGGCATCTTTGTTTCTGGGCCTGTTGTGTAAACTGTGGTATAGTTTCTTCCGTTTATGCTGTAAAATGTTATGCTACTGAAATACATGTCAAGAAATATTTCTTTGAGTTCCCATGTCTTCCTATTTGTGATGGAGTTCATGGAGACACAGTCACCGGAATGTCTAAATTTAATATTCAGGACCCTCTGTCTGTCTTAGGAGTGCATTTTCATCTTCTCTTTAGTTTAAATAGAAACGGCCGTTTGGGAAATTGTGGCTATACCTGTCAGTGCTTTACCTCTTGTAGGATAAGCACATCAGAGATCGCCTTCCATCAGTTAAAAGGTTGGTGCTTTAAAAATAAAATCCTGTAAGTGGCAATGTTGTACTTTATCAGTATAAAGTAGTTAAAAGCAAAATAAAACTAATTTTCTTCCTGTTTGTACTGATAGGCCAGGAATCTCCTTTAACTTGAATGAATGAATGCTACTCTCTTCTGTTAAATGCGGATGTTGCCCTTCTGCGTCACTGGGAGAGTCTTGGTTGACTTATGATGTGGCTGTCACCTCAGCACAGACAAATGTGCATATGATTGTTAGTTTACACTGTGAATACTGTGGGTCTCTGGGCCTGACAGATGGGCAGTCAAGGTTTATTGAATGGAATGAAAAATGAAACTCTCTAAAGGTCACTTTTTACCAGATAAAGTTTTATAGTGGCTTGTCCAGAAAAACGGTTTGCTTTGTAGTGAAGAGAACGGAACGCGTGTGTGTGTGCGCGCACACACACACACACTACCACTGTTACATGACCCTGGTTTGTACCTCCTCTCACACGTTCGTTCACTGACAAAGCTGCCTCATTTTCCTGAAGTTCTCAGTTTCAAGCTAATATTTATACTTTCAGTAAAAATTATCTTTTTGTAAGAAATATATGCTTTTTACTCTGAAACTTTTTTGAAAGTATTTTCCAGTAAGACGTTTTAAGATTTATTTTTTCCTGTATTTTATGTACATAAGCACTCTGTCTTCAGTGCACACCAGAAGAGGGAATAGACCCCATTACAGACAGCTGTGAGCCACCATGTGGTTGCTGGAATTGAACTCAGGACCTCTGGAAGAGCAGTCAAGTGCTCTTAACCACTGAGCCATCTCTCCAGCCCCTGGCAGTAAGATTTTTAAAGGCAGTTATGTCTCTATCTTAAAGGATGTGCAGCATAGGCAGAGAGACAAAGTGTACATAAGATCTGCACAGCCTCAGGTACAGTTAAAAACAATGACCTTAAGGACATAGATGTTGGTATATGATGCCCAGTGTAAAGAAATGTTGCTTCCTAGGTGCACAGACTGCTTGTGAGAAACTGGGTATACATAGCAAAGTTAATAGACACGTCAGAAGGTGGCTACACTGCAGGTACGCTCTGCTTAGCAATGTCTTTCCCCTGCTCCGTGATTTCCAGGTCTGCCTCTCCAAAGCACGGATTCACCATAATGAATAGGCTCAGCATGGAGAACAGAACAGAACCCATTACTAAAGACCTGGACCTCCAGCTCCAGGACCCTTTCCTTCTCTACAGAAATGCCACATGTGAGTCTCATTACATATGTTTATACATATGTAAACATACAGCGGTGGTCATGTGCCACATGTGAGTCTCTTAATGCAGTGGTAGTCATGTTCTGAAGTCGAGTCAAATGTCCCAAGCTGCAGTGTCCTCCTGTGCTCTGCATTTAGTATCAACAGCTTGGGTTTTAACATTTATTAGCTTGAAAGTGTTCAAGTGAGAGTTTCCTTAAGCCCTGTCTTGAGCAGCTCTTCTACCTATAGAATGAACCAGTCATTGACTTTAATCCTGAGCAGGAATGGGGAAGGTGAGTACTTGGTAGGAGACAAGAGAGGGACGGGTGGTGTCACTGAACACAGAGTCGATGATTTGATTAGTGGGAGTTTCCCTCATGTATCACCTCTGACCAAGCACTGCGAGGAGTGATTGAGGAGAGAGGGTCTATACTTTTGAGTATGTAATTACTGAAAAGTCAAAGTCCAAAGAATTTGGCCTTTTAGATTCTCTTGACCATTTGTAATGGTGAGATTGGTAGGTAACTGAATGGTCCTTGATGGACTCGAGAAGAAGCAGCAGTTGCTGGTATGGTATTATGTCCTCATTTCACTGTCTTATCTGAGAAAGACTAACGAAGCTGTTAGCTTCAGGGCCGTCTTCACCATAGGACCATACTCCTGGAAAGGTAAGTATGGGCCAGCTCTTTGGCCTTGTGGGTAACTTTCAGAGAGACTTTGCAATCCAGTTGTGGTTTGAGCTTAAGATCTAAGAGGTCGGTACTAGGGAGGGAGATGGCTCAACTGGTAAAGAGCTTGCAACATGAGGACCTGAGTTCCACGCTGCAGCAAAATCTCTCTCTCTCTCTCTCTCTCTCTCTCTCTCTCTCTCTCTCTCTCTCTCACACACACACACACACACATAAAGCCAGCGGTGGCTGTGTACATTTGTATTTCCAGTGCTGGAAGACAAAGTCACGTGGGTCCCCAGAGCTTGCTGGCCTTCCAGGCTAGCTGGAACTGGGAATTCCAGGTTCAGTGAGAGACCCCATCTCAAAAAACAAGGCAGCCGACAAAATGATTCGGCAGGTAAAGATCTTTGCTGCCAAGCCTGATAGCATAAGTTTAATCCCTGAAATCTACATACGGGTGGAAAGAGAGCACCAGCTCCCACAAGTTGTCCTCTGACCTATACACACACACACACCCCACAGTGTCACATGCTCCCTCCTCTCCAGCAAATAAATGTGAGAAAACAAATGGAGAGTGACAGAGAAATACATCTGTTGTCAACTTCTGACCCTGACACAAATGTGCGTGTGCAGACACACACACACACACACTTGCATACAGCATACAAACACAAAAGAGGCTGGGGAGATGTCTTGGTGTTTAAAGTATTTACTCTGCATGTGTGGGACCTGAGTCCTGATCCCTAGCACCCAAATAATTGTCCAGTAGCCCCAATGCTGGGGGCAGAGACGGGCAGGCCCTGGGTCTTGTGCCCATTCATTCTAGCCTAAATGGTTAGCTACGGGGTCAGTGAGAGACTCTGTCCTTAAAAAAAGAAGATGGAAACATAGAGGAAGGCATCCTGACATCAGCCTCTAGCCTCTGTACACTCATGCATTGCTAAGCACACTTGCACATGTGCACACATAAATAGCACACATCTCCTGACACAGAACTTGCCTACTGTATACTACTCGGAATTTTAACAATGTAATTCCCAATGAATAGTTTAAGACTAAATGTAGCAATACATTAAATATGATGCTATAGTTAATTGTACATAAATAGGTTGTTGTGATAAATGTCTAGTCCTTAATGAGAAAAAATAGAGTTATTAGAACAATAACGTGACTTACCAATAGTAGGCCCTATGAAAAGAAAGGTTTTGCAGTATTTTATTTAAAAATATGGTTTGTTGCTATTTTTTTGCACTATGGTTATAGTTATGTCAAAATTTATATTCTTTTTTTTTAAAAGGATATTTGGGCAAAGGACCTAGCTTAGTTAATAAAGTGCGTACCGTACAAACATTGTCACCTGAGTTTGATTCCCCAAATCCCATTGAAAAAGCTGGGTGGAGTGGTGTGTGTGTAATCCTAGCAAGCAGGGACAGGAGGCTCCCTGGGGCTCACTGGCCAGCCAGCCTAGCTTAGTTGGTGAGCTCCAAGCCAGTGAGAGACTGCTTCAAAAACCATGGTGGACAGCACCTTAAAGAATGACGCGAGTTCCAAGACAGCCAGGGGTACACAGAGAAACCTTGGTTTTGGTGGGAGAGAAGAAAGAACAACACCGATGTCTGGCTCGTACACACAAAAAATACTGTGTCCTGAATAGCATTAACATATTCACATGCTAATAGAGAAGCCACAAAAATGAATGTAGACTAGATGGCTTAGCAATTAAGAGCACTGGCTGCTTTTCCAGAAGTCCCAGGTTCAATTCTCAGCACCCACGTGGCATCTCACAACTGGCTATAACTACAGTTTCAGGGACACAGCACCCTCTTCTGGCCTCCATATGCACCAGACATGAGGCTGTGCGTATGTGCGTGCGTGCGTGCGTGCGTGCGTGTGTGTGTGTGTGTGTGTGTGTGTGTGAAATAAACCTTTAAAAGTAAACATAGAGCCGGGCGATAGTGGTGCACGCCTTTAATCCCAGCACTCGGGAGGCAGAGGCAGGCGGATCTCTGTGAGTTCGAGACCAGCCTGGTCTATAGAGCTAGTTCCGGGACAGGCTCCAAAGCCACAGAGAAACCCTGTCTTGAAAATCCAAAAAAAAAAAAAAAAAAAAAAAAAAAAAAGAACATAGAATAAATGAATACTAGTTACCTATCAGTCATTTCTGGTTGTTCTTATTTTGTACAAATAATTGATCTAGTCATAATAGATATTCTGAAATTCTTATATATTGCCTTATGTAATATACAATACCAAAAGTATAGAATTTCCTTAATGCATTGGTTTAAAAAAAAAAAATACCTTTCCTATGTCTCCCAGGGCCTGTCTGACAGAAAATGCTGTGTGGAGTTAGTAAGCACACAGGAAGCCTCACTCACTGTCTCTAGGTATGTCCAGGATGGTGGTGAGCAGCCACCTGGGACTGTTGACCTTAAAGTGTGGCTTGTCTGAAGGAACAGGACTGTGTGTTTAAAGCACACAGCATTTTTCAAAGTCCTAGCACGGAAGGAAGGAAGGGAGGGAGGGAGGGAGGGAGGGAGGGAGGGAGGGAGGAAGGAAGGAAGGAAGGAAGGAAGGAAGGAAGGAAGGAAGGAAGGAAGGAAGAATCTTTAGAAATCTTATAATAATTCTATATTGGCTAACATTAAAATGATAATATTTGGATATAAGGCTAAATAAGTAAAGTGTATTTTTAAATTTACTTTTACCTGCTTCTTTATTATTTCTAATTTAAACTTTCAGGCGTGGTTCATCCCTGTGGGTCTTCTGTGGACGACCAGTGCTGCTTTCACTGGCCTTTTCCAGATGAGAAGTTGAGGCTTGGGGAGGAGCCAGCCCAGTCTGTACTCCTACAGTGCTGGCCCTGGGTGCTAGTCCACACCCCTGCACTGCCTCCCGCAGTTAAGCATGACTACAAATGGAAGTTAGTCTTTGGGATCGCGTGTGCTTGGTATGGAAAAATGAAATCAGTTGAGCAAAGTGTGAAGGCAGTGTCTTCTCACTCTTCTGCGCTCATTTTGCTCCATTTTGTTCTCCTTAACGCCTGATGCTGATTGCCTTTGACGCCTATTGTTTTTCTTAGTTAACTTATCAGAGCTTTTCAGCCTCTGACATCCGGGGTCCACAGAGGGTTTATCACACAGGCCATCAGGTCTGGGTGCCTCTTAGTGTTTTCTGCAGCTCAGCTGGTTATGTAACAGTTACATAGGATTTTTGTGATGCCTCTGATAATGCCCCTTTGGACAGGGAGCCTGGCTTCATGCAAGCTTGTTTTCATGGTTACTTCCCCTTGGGGTCCGTACAGACCTCCAGAGGCTCTGGGCCTTTCACTTGCCATAGCTCGTGAATCATGTCTGCCATTGCAGTACAGTAGGGCCGCAAATGGTTCACAGCAAGTTTTCTCAGAGAATCAGTAAAGAAAAAAAATTATTTGATAAGTAATTTTGAATTTTAATCAAACACAAAATAGATTACTTTTTTGTAGAAAAGAATTTATAGTCTGAGCTTTATTGGAGTTTATTGAAATGATATTTGATCTAAGTGAGCTTTATTTATTTAGTGTGTGTGTGTGCGCGCGCATGCGTGTGTATTGGGTTTTTATTGTTGTGAAGACACACCATGACGACAGCAACTTTTATAAAAGAAAACATTTCATTGAAGTGGCCGCTTACAGTTCAGAGGTTCAGTCCATTATCATGACAGGGAACATGGCAGCGTGCAGGCCAACATGGTGCCGGAGAAGTAGCTGAGAGTCCTACATCAGCAAGTCTGCAACAGCAAGTCAGCTGGGACACCGGGCAGTGTCTTGATCACACAAAACCTCAAAGCCCGCCCCACAGTGACACACTTCCCCTAACAAAGCCACACCTGCAAGTAAACTCACCAACAAAGCCACACCTCCTGCCATTTTCTTTCAAACCACTACAGTGTGTGTGTGTGTGTGTGTGTGCGATATAGATGTGCAAGGATGTGTACCTGTGGGTACATGCAGAGACCAGAAGAAGATGTCAGAAATCTTCCTCTATTATTTCCTGCGTCCTCCTTTGAGACAGGTTCTCTTACTGTGCTGGAAGCCTGCTGTTTTCTGGAGGATGGCTGGCCCACCAGCCCCAGGAATGTGCCTGTATTTAATACTTCCCCTCCTCCATCCTTGCACAGCTTTTTAAAATAAGATGTAAAAATCAAAAAAGATAGTTATTAAATCTGGAGTGAAATTGCATGCATTCATTCATTCAACAAAAATTTACTGTCTGCCAGGAACTGTGTTGGATTTTATATGGGCTATCCTATTAAATTCTTGTAACTTTTTCTTGGAAATTCTGTTTCCTGTTTTATCAATGAGGATAATGGGTCTAGAGAGATAGCTCAGCGGCTAAGCACTAGCTGCTCTTCTAGGGGACCTAGTTCAATTCCCAGTACCCACAAGTTGGCTCACAATAGTCTGTAACTTCAGTTCCAGGGACTCCAACGCCCTCTTCTGCCATATGTGGGCACCAGGCGTGCAAGTGGTGCACAGATATACATGGAGGCAAAACACCTACGCACATAACTTTGAAGAAATAATAAAAAGTTCAAATATTTTGAGTGCTGAAATGGCAATCTAAAGGTTTAGCTTTGAGATTTCAGTTCTTTTCTGCTGGTCTAAGATCAAGTGTAGATGTGGAGTTTTCAGGTTGGAGATGAGTAACAGGTAAAGACTATGCAGATGTCCTTACATGAAAAAAACCTGAAGCCTGAAGCACTCTGGTCTCAAGCACTTCCCATAAGGAACATAGAGCCGCACTGTCAGTGTGAGTCCAGTGTTGGTTAGGAAACTTAAAGAAAGGATCTATGCTCTGAAAAGTCTCCCTCCCCTTCTCTCCCCCTCTGATCCCATTCTCCCTTCTCTCTCCCCTTCCTTCCCTTCCTCTTCCCCTGTCCTGTGAACCCCAGGGCCTTGGGTGTGATGGACAAGCACTACAACCCTTAGCCACACCCCAGACCCTTACTGAAAGTCTCTAGTGTTAACTGCCTGGTAGCATGAGTCCTGCGCTAGGGTGAGGAAGCACAGGAGCCAGTGGGACCCATGTCTCCCCTTCATCTGCAGTGACTCCTTGTTTCTGTCACAAATTCACTTTAAATAGCCAATTTTCCAGCAGGGATGCAGTTTTCTAATATCTTTTCTGCAATTCTTTCCCTAAAACAGTATATGACAAGTAATCAATAGTTTTAAAATATAATTTTAAGCATTTTCTTGATGGCTATTATAAAGTACCTACTTTTTTATTCCAGAGCTTTAGCTAAATTGTACCTGTATATATACACCCACAATAAATAACAGCAGTAAGAAAGTCAAATTTACAAATAAATGTTGGGCATAATTTGGAGGGAGCATTACTCAGTATACTTAGAATGTATTCTGAAAAACCTTGGCCATTTATACTACCATAAATGAATAAGTTACTATGTAGGCATGAAGAGTACATTTCAGGTTCCCTGTGGACAGAGACTGTATCTTATATTTTAAATGTGTTCTGTGATTCCACATGGGCCCAGAAAATGAATGGATCAGGGTAAGAAATAGACATGCACAGCAGACTAGAAGTGATTTCCAAATCATTTGTACCAACTCCAGAATTGTTGTGTGTGTGTGTGTGTGTGTGTGTGTGTGTGAGAGAGAGAGAGAGAGAGAGAGAGAGAGAGAGAGAGAGAGAGAGGGAGGGAGGGAGGGAGGGGGAGAGAATGAGAGAGAGAGAGAGAGAGAGAGAGAGAGAGAGAGAGAGAGAGAGAGAGAGAGAGAGAGAGAATGAGAGAGAGAGAGAATGAGAGAGATGTCTAATGATTTTGTCTCAAATTCTAATCGGTGTGCTCAAGACAAAGTGTTGACGGTTCTGCTTGGAGTGATTGATTTATAATAGCCTCGGGGTTGCCTGGCTTTCAGAAATTCTTCCCTATTCCCCACCTCATGGTCAGCGTGACAGTTCTACCTCTCAGACTAATACAAAGCAATTACCAAGGCTGAACTGTGGGGTTCCCTCAGGGATTTGAGTTTTTGTTTGTTTGCTTGTTTGTTTTGTTTCTTTTAGACAGGGTTCTCCTGTACACCCTGGCTGTCCTGGAACTTGCTATGTAGGCCATGCTGGCCTGGAACTCAGAGATCCACCCTCCCTCTGCCTCTTGGTTCTGATTTAGGCTTCTTAAGCCCTCTAGATTTCAAGATATTTAGAGCAATGAAGGTCCTCCAGTTCAGCGGGTTCTAAGGCCCTGAGACTTGTAACCTCTAACCTTAGAATCACTTAGGGTCGGTATGTTAAAAACAAACCCTGTGGAAACAGACTGCAGAGAAAGTGAAAGCCTCGTTATCTACCCATAGACAGCTGGGCTTATTTTTTTTTCCATTTTAGGATATTTGCTGATATATTGATATTCTCAAGAGTGCATTTTTAATTTTTAGATTTATTTATTTTAATGTATATGAATATCTTACCTGCATGTATGTCTGTGTACCACGTACAACCCTGGTGCCTATAGAGGTCAGAAAAGGACACTGGATCCTCTGGAACTAGCATTACAGATGGTTGTGAGCCACCATGTGGGTGCTGGGAACTGAACTGCATCCTCTATAAAAGCAGCAAGTGCTCCTAACCACTGAGCACCTCTCCAGCCCTCTCAAGTACTGATTTTTAATCCTGTTTGAGTCGTGGAATCGGATGATTCTTCCTCGCTTTCCTCCCTCCTTCTCTCCTACCCACCTCCTTCCCCTCTTTTTGATTGTATGCTTTACATTGACTTTCATGCGCCAGGTATTGTTCTAAGGTCCATGCTTTGTGCTTCGCCTTCCGAATGTCTATGCACGCCATTGTACAGACTTAAATTCTAGGAATGCAATTGAACTTCTCAAGCCATCTAAGGTCATCGCACATCTTTTAGACAGCTAAAAGTCCTTGACATCCTTTTTAGACAGAAACTTGATGTTTGCCAGAATAACAATAGCATGCTTTTCTTTCTGGATTCGCCCAGGAAGTAATATAAGATCTTCATGGGATCTTATATTAAAAAAAATAGCCGGGCGGTGGTGGCGCACGCCTTTAATCCCAGCACTTGGGAGGCAGAGGCAGGCGGATCTCTGTGAGTTTGAGACCAGCCTGGTCTACAAGAGCTAGTTCCAGGACAGGCTCCAAAACCACAGAGAAACTCTGTCTCGAAAAACCAAAAAAAAAAAAAAAAAAAGATCTTCATGGGAAACTCATCCAAGGCACAAATACTGTGGAGGAGGAGACAGAGACCTTGACTCTTCATATGCAGTCAGAATAGGAACCTCTACAAATAGAGGCTCTTATTGTATGTGGTAGGTGTGATTGCTGCCCTCAGTAACCTTCAAGGACACTAGTGTGCTTCTTAATTGGAGAGGAAGAAGGCCCCTGAAAGTTACAACTTAGTATATGCTCAGTGTCTTAGAGTTTCTATTGCTGTGAAGAGACACCGTGACCATCACAACTCTTATAAAGGAAAGCATTTAATTTGGAGTGACTCGCTTACAATTCAGAGGTTCATTCGGTTATCATCATGGTGGGACATGGTAGTGTGCAGGCAGACATGGTGCTGGAGAAGGAGCTGAGAGTCCTACATCTTTCAGGCAACAGGAAGTGGCAGTATATCGAACATATGTGAGACCTCAAAGCCCACCTTCACAGTGACATACTTCCTCCAACAAAACAGCATCTCCTGTTAGTGCCTCTAGCTTTGGGGGCCATTTTCTTTCAAACCACCACACAGTGCGTCTCAGTTGGTGTCTTTAAGCCACCATTTCCATTCCAGGTGAGAAGCCTAGCTCTTTATTATGGCTCTTGCACAGAGCTGGCACACTGTAATGAGTGATTAAGGAGTGCACACCTCCTCCGGCTCGAGCAATGAACCGTCTCTCTGGCCTTAAATCCAGAATTACCTTTTGTTCACTCAGTACTCGGCTCATGCTAAAGGGATGGAAATGCTAAAGGAGACGATTGGTGTAAAACCTGGCATTCTGTCAATTACAGAAAGCTCCAGAAGATGTTAAGTAAGGCAGTGCTTCACTTTTGAGTACTGGGTGTCCTAATTTTGGTTTCCACGCATCACAGCTCCTGTGACGGTTCCTATCAGCATCTCACAAGCCACGCTCCTTTCTCCCAGCACCCAGCTTAAGGACTCTGCACTTCCACTGTAGGATGTTAGGGGGCTTGTGGGTAGGACTTTGTGAATCTAATGGGAATGTACAGATCTTGGAGCTCAGTGAATAATATTGGCGTGCTTGGGGGAGGAGGAGTCTGTGAGACAGAGTGACACATTACAGCTAGTACACAGCTATCATGGAGTAAAATCTAAATGAAGCCACTGTGTTTTGTTCTCAGCCATACAGATGCAAGATTCTTGGCATTACAAGGAAATACGTTCACATAGTGTGCTGCTTCCATTCATATGCTGCCTTTGTGGCTTGTAGTTGCACCATCTTCTGTATTTTGTTTGAGGGAGCCAAATTTGCTAGGAGAAAAGCCTAAATCTTGGCAGAGAAAAACCGTATTTCAGAACGTTCCCCTCCATGCTTTCTGAGAGAAGCGTCCTTCCCTCTCCCTGCCTCAGCACACAGGGAGTGGGCAGTATGGCTGCACAGTGTTGGTGGACATTTTGCATTCTATTTTTCTATTGCTGATTTTTGTTCAAAAAAAAAATCACAAGATGATTTCGGATAATCATGTTGATTCCAGAAGGCATCTTATATTTATTTTATATTCGGATCCAAAAGCAAGCAAGGAATTAGGCCGTGAGCTGGTGTTGGAATCATTCCATATACAACCCCTAGTTCTTCTCTCAGAACAGAACCCAACATGACTTATTTTCAACAGGAAGGCCTTAGGAACGCTCAGTATCTCCTGTGTTCACGTAGATAAAGGTCAGAATGACAGGCGTACAGAGCATCTGTTGCACTGCTCCAGTTAGTGGCTACAGAGTCTCTGATGTGCTCCTCCCGTTAGTGGCACAGAGCCTCTGATTGGCTCCTCCAGTTAGTGGCACAGAGCCTCTGATTGGCTCCTCCCGTTAGTGGCACAGAACCTCTGTGCCAAACTTCAGCAGCTTTTCAGTGATGGTTTCGAGTTAAACTGCCTCAACAAAGCTGCGCTGTCATCATCAAATGCTGGATTAAATCATCTAACTCAAATAAGAGGAAGTCTGTGCTTTGGGACTTTATTTTTTTGAGGAGAACAATTTTTGACCTAGAAAAACATTGTTTTATGTTCGTCTTTAAGCATCACAAACTCTAATATGAGACAGGGCTTATTTCCCTTTGTTGGTGCTCATTTACGATAACAGCATTTCAGAGTTATTGAAATAATTAAGGTAACTTAGGTGCGTGTAAGCTCAAGGTTACCGTTACCACGTGTGACAAGCCTGTGTGTGTCATAGTTGTTAGCTGCTCCCAGTCCTAGTGATTGTGTATAAGGAAGAGAACTGTTTTCGTGGTCTCCCAGTTGCCAGTGGGAGTAGTAGGCAGGCAAGAAGAATGACGGGTAGAACTGTTGCGATCATAAACATGCATAAAATAAGTACATTAGTGCCTGCCCAGCTCCAGGTCAATGAAATATGTCTTTTCTAGAAACTCACATCTGAGTGGCAAAGTCCTTTCACTGAGATTTACACCTAAGAGTAACAAAGTCAACTCTCAGCAATGTTAGAAGACTCTACGGGCTTCTGAGGAGCAGCTGCCTGCTCTCTCGTAGCGTGGGTCATTTGGCAGAGGATCCAGCCTATCTGGTCCATGGTTAGTTAAGCCAGAACTGATATTAACCATGGCAAGCATTATTGGTAATGAAGTCTGATAGACACTTGTAGACTGACTATACGCGCTGCTCTCTGTTCTGCATTGTCGGAGATCTCCAGGAGCTGCGGTCTGAGCTGGGGAGAGATGTGTAGATGCCTAAGTAGCGCGCTTTAGTGCAAGGATGCACGGAAAGACCAAAGTAAAGAAAAACCACGAAAGTTTATCCCTGGAAGATAGGATGGATTCTCAAGGATAAATAGGAGCTCAGAGACATGGAGAAATGTTTTAGGAAATCCATTTGGTATTTTGACTCAGATTTTGAAATTTATCAGCAAAATTATGAATAAAGTTTAGATAAACAAGTGGTCAATAAAACAATAAATTGTTCCTATCTCTGTTACTATTAACCTAAGGTTTTCCTGATTCTGAATTTCTTTTAGGTGTGTCTTTCTTTACCCTGTTAGACTTCTTAGCATAAATGAAGTAACTTTCCCCTGAGAGAAAGTAAATGTGGAATTTAGTGTCTGGTAAAGATTGCTCTGACCTTGACATGGTGTCAAGTCTCCCTGGTGAGGAGGACAGTGACCCGGAGGAGGTTAGGAAGTCTGATGACACATGTAATCTTTGTTATAAATGAAGCTTTCTAAAAGCTAAATACAACTTTTACTTTTAAAGTAACAAATTCTTATTGGTGGTTGGAAATGCATATTTTTTCAAATTAGCAAAATCCTTTGGTATAGGGTTTTGAAATATTTAGTTTTAATAGCATTAGCATTCTAAACAGTTCATTGATTTGGAATGGGGAGTTTGTTTTTACTCCTCGGGTTTCTACTGTTTGCTCTCCCAGTGCTCCGTGGTATTAGTCGCCATTTAACAGTAACCGCTTCTCATCGGCTGTGAACCTTCCAGGTTCCCAAGATCGTGGGTCAGGACTGCTGATTTGTGAGGTGCAGTAAAACTATGTCATTTGAAGAGAACCAGACCCAGGGCCAAAGATAACAGTGCTATGTGGCTGCTCTGGGGCCAGTGGAGATTTTGTTTTACAAGACGTGTCCGTGTTTGGTCAGTAAAGCCAGAGCGGAAGGTGAACGAAAGAGCATTACGTTAAAGACATGGAAGGGCGCGCCAAAGGGGCGCGGAGTTTGTACAGCGTTCCAGGTGGGAGAAGGGGCCGAGATTGGGGCTGACAGGGAGCCAGCAGCCACAGCCTCAGTTCCCCGTCTGTGGGCCCAGGACCCAGGCCTCAGGTGCCACTCTAGAGCTTTCTGCTGTAAACACTACAACTAATACAAGTCTCCCTCCCTCTCTCCTTCCCTTTCTCCCTCCCTCTCTCCCTCCTTCTCACCCCCCCCCCCACTCTCATTTCCTTTCTTATTCTGAAAGTCCTGGCCAACTCTACAAATTTCAGATAATCCACAAAGTAAGATAACTGCGAGGTCGCGGCCAGACTGGACTGTGCAGTGAGTAGCTTTCCAGCTGAGGCTACAAAGCGAAGCCCTGTCTCAGAGCAAAGCGCTGGCTCCATGGGTAAAGGAGCTGCTGCTGTCCAGGCTGCTGACCCGAGTCCCTTCCCTGGCTGGTTGTCCTCTGACCTCCTCCCTCACACACGGTAGCACCTTTGTGCCCCCACACATGTACACACAGATAAACAAAATGTTATCAAATGAGAAGAAGCCCAAACACAGACTAATTCTAGTCTTTCCTAGGCAAGCTTAGACGTCAGATCAAAGCATGTAAATGTTTCTTGAGACTTTGTGTATCAAATTTGGAGGTCCGTCGGGCATATTCTAGACAATATAAGTTCAACGCAAAAAACCTGTGGTTGGCTCATGAGTCTTGTGTGGCCACATAGGCTCCTGTGAGGGGAGTCCCTGAGCTACACACTCCTAATGACTGTCTCTCCTTCTCTAAAATGTGTTAAGACTTTCAGATGGGTGGGTGCTATGTGTATGCTTCTGCCAGCCTCTTGGAAGTAAACTTCTTCAGCATGGCCAAACAAACAACAGCTCAAACTGGGTAAATGGGACAGTAAATTAAAAAAAAAAAATACTGTATTTGAACAAAGTCCACTAAACAGGTGTTTACACCAGTTATACACTGGGCTAGAGATTAGTACTACTCCACTCATTTGAGGAAAACCAGAACGTAGTGAGGTCTGAGAGACTCAAATTGTTTTGAGTTATGCTCAAATGCCCATCGTTTGCAGATCTGATGTCTGCCAGGTTCCCAGTAGAGAGAACTGAGAATGTTCAAAGTTGAATGGCCCGGCCATTTTACAGGAGTAAGTGAAAAGGGGAAAGGAAGGAAGGGGAGGGAGGGAGGGAGGGAGGGAGGGAGGGAGGGAGGGAGGGAGGGAGGGAGGGAAGGAAGGAAGGAAGGAAGGAAGGAAGGAAGGAAGGAAGGAAGGAAGGAAAGAGAGGGAAAAGGAGGAGGCTTGCAAGTGAGGAAGCATAGTCAAACCAGACCTCCCATTTAAAGTCTGCTATACATCCCTTAACACCTGTTTATACACTTAACTATATAGGTATATGCTTTCTTCTAAAATCTCAGCCCTGATTCTTAGTAAATGGTTTCGAGTTGAAAAATACTTGGCATAAAATAGGGAACAAATGGTCAATGTCTCAAAGGGTCATATGAAATGAAAACATTTATTAGGAGCACAAACAGGATGAGGCGGGTCCTGTTCTCATTCATCCAGAGCGAACTGCTGTGCTGTGCTAATGGGAGTCAGTGGGTGCAGGTGAGGGTGTGCACTGAAGTGACATCTGATACCGCCTCTAATGGCCGCTTGATTGGCTTTCCGGGTTCCTACTGAAGAAACTAAAGAATTGTTGCCATTATCAAGTTCATTCAGTTGCTCACCCTTGTCTGTATGTGCCCACACAGCTCAGACATGGGCTGGAATATGGAAGGTTTGCACTCCTCAGTCTCTCTCAAGGAACTGAAAGAATATAGGAGACCGGTATCTCACCCCCAGAAAGTCTGTTTTCTATGGAGAACTGTCCAAGCATGACACGGGGAAAGGGCAGTGCCAAGCAGACCTCACCCAGTGCGGCAGGAGGTCTCAGTTAAACCCAAGGATTGCATAGACAGGCAAGAACACGTGCTGGGGAGCCTTCTAAGGTCCTGTTTCAGGGGGGCGCTCAGCAGGCTCCCCTTTTCTTACCTCCAGGAGAGATGTAGAAACAGTTGAGTTGAGCTTCACGTACCACCTTGCCCTTGAACTTCCCCTCCGTTTCCTCAGACAGGTGACTGGAAAGTGGCTGGTATGGGGGCGTGGACGGCTGAACGAAGGCTCGAATCATTGTGACTTGCACTTGGCTACTGGCTGCTAATTTCACGACTAAACAATTATCCCACTTGTAATTTCCCCCCTGTACTTTTTAAAAACTCAGAACCAACTTCTGTGACCTCCTTCGAGGGCCATAAAAGCTTACAGGGCCCTAGCGCTCTGCTGTGAACTCCGGCTTCAACTTTCAGGTTTGGGATTCTGAAAGTGCGCCTCCTCTCCCGGTTCTCTGCGGCCTCGGTCTGCCTGTGCCGCTGCTGTCAGACCTTGTGCAGAGACAAGCCCTTCCCAGTGGAGCCCTTGGATGGAAATGTGAGGCAAATGGCTTCTGTCAGCCTGTCAGCTCATCACCTCCTGAAGGCCTGACGAGTCCTGGTCTTTGTGTATCACCACGAGCTGTCTGGCACAGCCTCTTGTGTGGAAGGGTGATAGGCCTGGTGGGGGTGGAGGCCTGGGCCCACGATGCTGAGAACCGGAGCTGGAATGTGCACTTCCATGGATGCACAGTGCCGCTGAGCTGCAAAACTATTTTAAGGAGAAGAAAGCACAGGCCCAGTCCTCTATCTTGGTGCTCCTTTTAGTAGCCAGGAATGCTGGGAAATTTGTGTTTTATCGTCCCCTCCCCTTGCCTGTTTAAACTTATGTTCAAGCTAAACGTTAACTGGGTAAAGACAGTTTTTCAGATGATCCTAGTTGAATGGTAAAAACCATGTTGCCTCATAGATAAACCTCCATGAGGTACTAAATCACAACCCTGGTATTTCCCTCATTCCACTTTAACATTCGAGGGTTTTCTGTTGTGTGCCCTAAACCTGTGTGTCAGCATCTCATGGTAATGAGATGTCAGAAGGCTTTTGTTCGTGCCAACAGTTTCCCTGGCATCCTGCCCTTAATGGAACTGTAGTTCTGTATGTCAGATGTCACACAGGAGGAAGAATGGCACCTGGAATGCTTGTTAGTATAGTTTCCCAGGAAGACACACATTGCCACCTTCTCTGCCACTGGGCTTTAGTTTCTGATTGTACCGTGAGTTTCTGACTTGCCATTTTGGAAAATTTAGTCCCCCAAAAAGGAAAGATTTCACTGTGGTCAGACGGTTCAAATGGTCTACCACACCTGTTGTAGCAGAGACAGAGAAGTTAGGTTCATGGGACTCAGTGCAATCCATGTAGATTCCTCACTGGCTGACTGCTAGTGATCCGTGTAACATGTAGATTCCTCACTGGCTGACTGCTAGTGATCCATGTAGAATCCTCATGGACTGAGTGTCAGTGATCCAGCCTGACCTTCCAAGAACACGAGGACAGGGGTCTAGGGATTCTGAGTGGGGAGTGACTTCTGGTAGATGGGAAGTAGCCGTAAATCTCAGTTTCCAGAGTAACATTTAATCTTGACGCTAAGGTCTTATTTTCATGTGAAAGCACTGAGCACATTGATTTGAAAACATGGATGTTCTCGTTTTTCCTAGATTTGTCACAGTGCTGTGGATGGATGTGTGTGTGTGTCTCCATTGCAGAGAGTAGCCTGGTTGAGAAAGCCTAGGGTTTCATCTTCATTTGCCCCTTCCACATGTAGGTGTCTGAGGTCAAGGTTCTGCATACACCGTGGAGTGATGGCTCAGGGATAATAAGAGCATTTTCTGCTTTTCTAGAAAGCCAGATATGGTTCCCAGCACCCACATCTGGAAGCTCAGCTACCTGCAGCTCCAGTTCCAATGGATCTGACACCCTTTCTGGCGCGTGTGTGTGTGTGTGTGTGTGTGTGTGTGTGTGCGCGCGCACACACACACACACACCGTTTAAAAGGATTCTGCGTGTGCTTGATCAGTTCAGAAATGAAGTTTAAAGCCTCAGTGCTGACTTTGGCAAGTCGGTGATTGCATTCATAAAGCTTCTTTTTGATACCTGCCTAAACTAGCTTTAAAAAGACATTTCCTGTGCTTTTGGATATTTATATCAGTGCTGTCCTAAGGGAGAAAGCTCGTGTCTGGGCACTGGTGAGATAAATGAGAAAAAAAAAGTGTTTTTAGACAATCATAGCTATCTTTAAATAAAATATAACTAAATGCTTTGAAAGTTTAAATTTTTTGTTTTCCTTTAAAATACTTTTTTTGCTAATTTTCATTGCTGTATCTAATGATATTGCTGCTATTTTCAGTGAAGTTTGGTTTTTTTAATTTATTTTTTTTTATTTTCGAGACAGAGTTTCTCCGTAGCTTTTTGGTTCCTGTCCTGGAACTAGCTCTGTAGACCAGGCTGGCCTCGAACTCACAGAGATCTGCCTGCCTCTGCTTCCCGAGTGCTGGGATTAAAGGCATGCACCACCACTGCCCAGCCAGTGAAGTTTTTTAATGTTCATGTAGTTTGCCTATTATTTATATGATTATTTGCCTATAAGACCAGGATCTCAACTAGATATTTACAAGTGTGCCCTGCAACTGTGTTAGCCTCCACCACATACTAAATTTAATAGACAACTTCTGTGAAAAATGACTAAATGAATCATTTGCAGCCATGCTGCATTTCTGTTCACTGCTGAATGACCACACCATAGTCACACCTAACTTTTCAACATTTGCAGATTGTTTTGCATGGCCATTTTAAAATGAAATTTATTTTTAAAATATATTTTTCTAGTTCCCTATCCTAATAACTCACTGCCAATTTTTCAGTTAACATATTCTTTAAAGACGGAGAGGGAAGGAGATTTCTAGGCATAATTTGAGCATCAGGTTTCTGAATATTTAAAAATAAAGATGAAATGTGTTTGTGAAATGTGCAAATGGAATGTAGAAACAATGAAGTCTCAAAGCCAAGAAGTTTAGAAATCCTGATCTCGTTTTCAATCTGTAGCCACTGTGTAAGCAGCGCTCACCAACCGCCTGTCGAGCCAGAGGCTGCACATTAGGGAAGCAGGCTTCAGTGTGGGCACAGACTCAGCGGCCCTTCCAGGACAGATGCTTTTCTTTTTGACATGTAACTCCAATGACTGGTTTCATTTATTTAATAATAAATTGAATAATTCATTGCATAGCTAATTATATATTGTCCTCTAAGACAGAAAGGGAAGTTCACCGTGTGACTGTGAAGATGCTTATGGCTTGTTCCATGTGTTCTTTTTTTCCAGTGTCCATTTATGGAATTTGGTTTTATGATAAGGAAGAGTGCCAAAGAATTGCAAAATTGATGAAAAAGTAAGTATTAAAAGGCCAAGTGTTTCCTGGTACCCAGAGCTTTGACTCATATCTCTACGTATGTGAAGCAACACTAGCTTTCCCAGGAAGTGGTTCTCAGCCATTATCTTCAACAAGATCCCCAAACACTGGACACTGCTCGCTATTCTAGGCCCGCCATCTGCATGAGGTGCCTGATTATTCTCCCCCACGTTCTGTAAGTGGTTAGTTCCATGTGGAGGTTTTCTTTGGTGTTTTCTTCATTTGTCACTAGGTAGTATTTTCTCTGGATGTGTCCATCCATGAAAAGAACATTCAGAGTCGTCCTGAAAGGCTGCCCCCAACCTTTAATGCCCTCCACTTCCTTCCTGCCCTTTAACAGCTTCCTAAACTGTGTTTGTAATTCAGAATCCCCAGTGCCTCAAACACCAAGTTCTCATTTCTGGGAAAGTCAGAATCCGTGTTAGTTTAGTAATCAGTGCACAATTTCTCCCACCCTCTCTTTCTCTCCCTCCCTCCCTCCCTCCGTCCCTCCGTCCCTCCCTCCCTCTCCCCCTACCCCTTCTCACCCCTTATTTGTCTCTTCCTCACATGCTGGCTCTGAGACTCTCCTACATCCTATCTGACTTTCCTACTCTGGGCTTCCCTAGTTCGCATCTAAAGGAGACCCAGGTGAGACTGGGGGACTGACCAGTTATGGACTTGGCCGCTCAGTTTTGCCGCTGTTTATGCAAATGGCCAAGAGCCTCAGAATGAAGTGAGTTTTTACAGCTGGGTGTCTGCCTAGTGCAGCTGATCCCCATATGAGTGTGGTGCTCTGTCTGCAAAGAACTAGAATTCATTCCAAATCCAGGGGCACTGAAATGGAAAGATGACCCCCTCCCCACTGAGAGGAAAAGATGACCCTCCCTGCCCCCAACCAAGAAACTGAAAGCCAGGGAACACATTCTTACAAAGAAAATTTACTTGTTAAATTCTTGCTTGTGAGAGCTAATTTTAGGCAACCAGCTCAAGTCCCAGATGGTGATTAAGTGTGCTCAACTGGTATTTACCACCATAACAACTAGTTCCTTAAACATTTCTTGTTGTTGTAAATTGTTCAAGGGATAATAATAGCTGGATTTCATATGGATTAAAAAATACCCTGTCGCTCAGCCAAGAGGTCACGGTAAGCTGGTAGCATCTATAGTGACTGCCCAACAGCTCAGGCAGGAGAATGATTGATTTTTACCAGCAATGAGCAGTTGATTCGTGAGGACTCAGATCCCTTCTCTAATTAGAATAAACTCTCCCGGTAACTTCCCAGGTCTTACTTTACCATTAACTTCATGGCTTTAACAAAAGAATTGGAGCTGAAATTCAAAGCAAGTAAAGAGGAGGGTTTTGTTTTTGTTTTGTTTATGTTTTCCTGCAGCACTTAAGACCATGTGGTCAGTGTTAGCATGGGACCTTTGCAGTACCTCCAAATTGCCAGAGAAGTGCAAGATGCGAGGTGGTCCAGTCCACCTTGCTTGACCTCCAGGTATTTGGGGAGGAAGAAAATCTGTGCCATGTTGGTCATCCCTGCTGAATGTTTGTTTCTTGTAAGACTTCTCCCACGGTCAACGGCAGCTCCGCTACCGCAGTGTGGAAGCAGCTGTGACTGCTATGTCCCACAGTGAGCAATCTGTGTTTGCCGTTCTCTTTACAGAAACGGGTGGGGCAGGCTGTCACCCCCAGTCATAGCTTGCTCACTCCTACCCTGAATTTGCCTATGTGGCCAGTTGACTCAAGACCTCATCTCTCATTTTCTGTTTCAAAAGCCTGAGGAGCCTTTCTGAGATGGCCCTGATGGGATGAGAGCACTTGGGAGAACACTGGAGTGAGAGCGTTGGTTTTGACTTTAGTTTCCTGATCTTCATTTCCCTTGCTGTTCCAGCCTCACTCAGTGCGAACAGGCCTGTCATGGCGCTGGAGCAGGATCCTCCCCAGTGAGCCTGAGTTCAGGAGAGGGTAGAGAAGTAGATATCTTACAGATGCTCACAAAGGCCAAGGATGAGTACACAAAGGTGGGTCTCTGTTCTTCCTTGCGGTCATACTTCACCACAGCGACAAGATCGTCACTGAGAAAGACTCAAGGCTCTGCAAAAGCCAGCTGGGGGGAAAAGAGAGGTTCACTTTTAGTAGGGCTGTAGACTGTCTTCTACAGTAAAATAAAAGATAGTCCAAGAAGTCAACAGCCTCCACACAAGCAAATCGTATTCAGTTAGAGGACTTAATACATTTACAGTGGCAACATGTAAATAAGTCATGTCTTCATTGGTGGGGCAGCCCATAATCCCAGAATCTGGAAGCTGAAGCAGGGGGACAGTGAGTTTCCAACCAGCCTGGACTACATAGTGAGATTTATCTCAAAACCTCAAAGCATGGGCCCCAGCAACATGGCTCGGTGGACAGTGAACCTGCTACCAAGCCCTATGACCTGAGTTTGATCCTTGGGATCAACATGATGGAAGGAGAAAGCTGACTTCCACAAGTTGTCCTCTGACCTCCACACATGCGCTGTGGTACCCTCCCCCATGAATAAATGAAAGGTAATAAAAACTGCTAATCAAAACAAAAGGCATAAAAGTAGACGAGCAGACGGACGTATCTGCCCTGTTGTTAGCTAAGGATTAAGAAGATTGAATGTGGGGGCTGGAGAGGTGGCTCAGTGGTTAAGAGCACTGGCTGCTTTCCCAGAGGACCCAAGTTCAATTCCCAGAGCCCACATGACAGGTCACAGCTGTCTGTAACTCCAGTTCCAGGGGATCTGGCACCTTTGCATCAATACACATAAAATAAAATTAAATAAATAAAAATTAAAAATAACAATAAAGATTGAATGTAAAGCTGTTAGTTCTCTTAAGTCCGAGGTGATTTCTAAATAAATGTCACTGTTTTCTTCTCCTTTTCTGGAACAGGTGAACTGGTAGAAAGGGGAAAATAGGCAAGAAAGAGCAGCAGGGATTGGGAGGGGAGCTATAAAAACCAGCAGTGTTGACTGGAGATAGAGCAGGGGTCATGAAGCAGCCGTACTTGATGCTAAAAATTGGTTATGAACATTTAGGATACTGTGAATTGTTAGAATTGAACATGTAGGATACTGTAGACTGTTGGTATTTATACGTAGTATCAGCTAGACAAACAGGAAAGCTGAAGTACAGAATTCAAACTGCGCCTCAAACCACACCCCAAGAAAAATCTCAAATGTGTAAGAAAATTCAGGTTCCAGAAGAAAACTTACTTGGATCTTTTTGCAATCTAGGAAAAAAAAATTCTTTTTAACTGTGCCTTAAAACTCAAAATCAATTCATTTCAACTAGATAAAAAATTAATATGTTGAAAGTTTTTTAAAAATATATAAAAACAACAACAACAAAACAAAAGGCTGGGCAGTAGTGGCGCACACCTTTAATCCCAGCACTCGGGAGGCAGAGGCAGATGGATCTCTGTGAGTTTGAGGCCAGCCTGGTCTACAAACCTAGTTCCAGGACAGCCAGAGTTGTTACACAGAGAAACCCTATCTCCAAAGACAAAAACAGAACAAAACAAACAAATAAAATGAAATGTAACAAATGAGAAGAAATATTGACACCTAAAAACTAAGAAGTGGGTTAAATCCCCTTAAAATTGAAACATAAAAGATTAACACTTTCTAGAGAAATAAAATAAAATTGAGGGGAAAAAAATCTTAGAATTTGGAAGATGTTAGGAATATTTCCTAACTGAGCCTCTCTGCTGGGACAAAGAACTCCAGTCAAACCAGATAAGACCGAATCAAAAATGCCCATGTTTAATGAATGTCACACTCTTGGGTGGCTAGGAGCATGGGGGGAAATGATGAGACAGGCGGGAGAGCACATGCAAAACCCGAAACCACGTGTTCCTTCTCTGTGCGGCTGCCTAAATACGCTGTGGGAGTGGTCACAGTTCATATGTGGAGGTCAGAGGACAGCTTTTGGAAATCAGTTTCCGCTTTTTGTCTTGTAGGTTGAGTTCTAGGAAGGAACTCAGGTCATTGAAGGTTCAGGAACTAAACTCGGGTTCTGGTCCCCTTTTCTCACTAGCTGTATCATAGGCCTCACACTGGTAATATTCTGTTTACATTCTTCTTGTTATGTGAACTCCTGGGCTCTCTGGGCTTTCTATAACATGGTCTTTGTGGTGTTCTATAAGGACTTAGAATGGACATCTGCTTCCTGAAGGTGCCTCCCTGCCTCTCCTCCCCTTCCCCACTCACCCAAACAAGATCAGACTTTCAAGGTTATTTTCAAATCCTATCTGTCACACGAGTAGTGCCCTACCTAACCAGCTAGAGGTAGTTGGTTCTCTGATGAGCGTCGGCCACGTTAGAAGCCTCCTCCCGTCTGTGCTGGCACCGCACATACATGCATGTGGGCATGTGGGGCACACACAGACTATGTGCAGACCATCAGTAGAATGGGTCTGGTCTGAAGAAGTGGAGAATGGGAACAGTAGTAAGAACACAGGATTTTTCCCTCAGAATTCTTCTTATGAAAGGTGTCTCCATTTTTGGACATGTTAAGAAAGACATAGTGAAGATGTTATGAAGGAATTTCATGTCTCTTGGTAAGGCTTAAATGAAAACTTCTGAGATCCCTTCTGTCTCTGGAGCTTGCTGGGGAATTTAGTCTTATTTTTAAATTAAGCTTTCTGATTTAATTGAAAAGTAAAATTTGTATAAATGAAGACATGCAACATGATGTTTTGATGTATACATGCATTGTAGGATGGCTAAATCAAGCTTACATACATAGCATTTTTGCGGTGAGAAAACTTAAAATCTCCTCTCAGCCTAGAAGAGTTGTGCTCTTCTAGATTCCACATGTAAGTGACGGCATGTGCTATTTGTCTTTCTGCTGGCTTGACTTCACTTAACATAGCTTTGTCCACGTGATCACAAATGGCAAGACTACTTTTTCCTTTTTTGAAAATTGAATTCTGTGTGTGTGTGTGTGTGTGTGTGAGAGAGAGAGAGAGAGAGACAGAGAGAGAGAGAGAGATTTCATTTACACATTGATCTGTTGACACACATTTAATTGATCCATGTCTTGGCTGAATGCTGCAATAAACAAGGAAGTACAGATGTCTCTTGGACATTGCAGTTTCAAAACCTCGAGTTCTGTGCCCAGAGGTGGAGTGGGTTTGTTAGGCCTTCTGATATATATATATGTATGTATGTATGTATGTATGTATGTATATATATATATATATATATATATATGGAGAGAGAGAGAGCAACACTTCATTATCTTTTGACTTTTTAAAATTAGTTTTATTTTATGTGTGTGCACCATGTGTGTGTGTCTGGTGCCCTTAGAAGCCAGAACTCCTGGAGCTAGGATTATGGGTGGTTTGTGAGTGCTGGGATCCAAACCTGTGTCCTCTGGGACAGCAACAAGCACTTTTAACTTTGAGCCATGTCTCCAGCCCCTCTTTGAGCTTATACATTCTACCTGGGATGACGTGAGGTCTCATTGTAACTTTGATTAGCATTTCCCTGTGATTAGGGTTGTCATTTTGAGTTCAGACCGGGCTGTGTAGTAAAACCCTGTCTCAAAAAAAAGGGGAGGAGAAAAGATCTAAGGAATGATGTACAATGAGAGGCAAAGTTACCTCAGCGCGTAGGAAAGGTAGGGGAAAGTCAGTTTTCTCCGTTTAAAATAGACAGTCTGTAGAATTAATACCATCGTCTTGTAAATGGCAAGAGGGGCTAGTGACTCCTCTGGCCAGCACTTTGTGAGTCAGTGTCTTATGTGTTCTTGCCTTGCTTTGCCTGCCCTGCTCCTAGGAAGACAGCAGTTGACCCATGCAGCGACACCGCCATCACTGTCACTCACTTGAGAAGAACGTAAAAATAACATTGTATGACTTGAAAGCAATTCCACACACTATTCGATCCTAACGCCTAATGGCCAAAGAATTGACAGAACTCTTGAAAAATGTAGGTAGACTGTTGTGTGGCTGATCTACAAGACAAGTGCACATAGTGGCACCCAACCCAGACCTGTGTCCTCAAACAAGAGGATGTGCTCCAATAGCTGGAAAACCCCTTGGTGCCTGCCACTCCTGCTTTGGCAGACGTGAGGCATTGACTGGGCAGCTGAAGCAAACACTACAGAGTCTGTAGCATAGAAGGTCCTGTTGTATTGATTTATTTGATTTTTTAACAAAATAAACTGCAACATTATTGCCAGGCTCTTTTGTTATGAGTCCTACTGTTAAGCCATTGCACGGTTGGTCAGATTAACAGGTGATAATGAGTCAGTATTTGAAATGATGAGGCTTCTCTCATCTGTTTGTGCAATTCTGATTTGTAGTTTGTGGCTCAGAACACTTCATCTAAATTATTCTGTTTATGCAAGAAGCCATCTACGAAATAAAGATAGTGTTAGCAATTTTTAAATCAGCAATTTGGGACAGCATTTCTTGTGGCCCACACAGGTTTAAATGCTTGGTTTAAACATTTGTAGCAGCCCCCCGCATACTCTACTCTCTATTATTTCTGTGATTTCTCACCATAGAAACCTATTAGGCTGGTTGTCTTAAAACTACTTCTTAAGCAAACAAATAGCAAATAGCCTTCCAACTGTCCAAGAGCGTGTGAGTCCTCAGCGCTCACTGACGTTAGTGCTCGTATTTTAGGGCAATGAATTACACACACACACACACACACACACACACACACACACACATTTGTAGTTCTACTCAAATACAGTCAAATATAGTTCCCATCAGAAAAGTAGAAGAGATTATCCTTCATGCATCTACCAATTAGATAAGCAAGAAAGGGGGTAAGAACACTAAAGCTTCTTTTATTTCCATCACAAATGAAATGTTTGTGTCTTTTCTATTCCAGTGTAAGAGTTGTTCTGAGCCAAAACAGATGACCAGCTCTTCTGCCATCTGTGACAACCCCAAGCTTATCAAGCCTGTGCCCGTGAGACCCAGTAGCAGCCAGAGGCTGCAAGAGCCCCCACCCAACAAGGTATGAGGCTTCTGCTTTTTGTTTCCTTGTTTGTTTGTTTTTGTTTTTTTAAAACATATTTTTCATTTTGGGAATTAAGATATAATTGCATCATTTTCCCCCTTTCCTCCCTCTAACCCTTCCCTTGTAAACTCTCTTTGCCTTCTCTCAAATTTGTGGCCTCTGTTTAATTCCTAAATATTATATATTCCTAAATATATAAGTACAACCTGTTCAGTCCAGGTCATTTATTATGTATATGCATACAATGTTACTCATATATACATGTTTTCACGGCTGACTATTTGGTATTAGATAGCTAATTGGTGTGCTCTTTCCTGGAGGGGAGACAATTTCTCCTGCTCCCAGCATTTCTTAGGTACCTGTAGCTCTTTGTCTAAGAGGGAGACCCCCGAGGTTGCCCCCTTCCACGTCAGCTCTTTGTCTAAGAGGGAGACCCCTGAGGTTGCCCCTTCCACGTCAGCATGCCTCTGTTGCTATCATGCCACTGTTCACGAGAGTTAGGAAATGGAGACAGCTAAATGTCCTTCAGCTGACGCATGGATAATGAAAATGTGGTACATGTACATGATGGAATACTGTTCAGCTGTAAAAATCTGAAATCATGAAAAATTTTGGTAAAATGTTTAAAACTGGAAAAGCTAATATTGAGTGAGTAACCCAGACCCAGAATGACAGATGTTACATGTTCTCTCATTTGAGGCTTCTAGCCCCAGATCTCCCAATCTGGGTATACAACCTGGAGTAACTACAGAAACCAGGGAAACCCTGTGCTTATCTGGGGCCCCTCTGGGAGTCTTAGAGAGCTTTTCCCACATACTGCAGGGGAGGGCCTGGCGCTTCTGAAGGACACCCAAGGTCAGTGGACAAGGGGAGAGTCTTGTTTCACTGTGCGTCCAAACTGTGGGACACGGGTGCTCTTCCTCAGGGACTATTGAATTTACCACATGCTGGGCTTGTGGCTCGTGAGCTGAGTGAGACTCCTTAGAAGATCATATATTATTAAAACACGTGTCTGGAAAGACAGATGCATAAACCTCTGGGTCTGTATTCTGGGCTAGGTGGCTTCTCGGGCACGGGAGGAGCAGCCACCATGGCAGCGCTATCAAATGTAGCCTGTCTGAGCACTACACTGTACCAGTGACGCCAGCATGGGTGTGCAGCATGGCATGTCTGCTCTGGATTAGCTTGGGCCAGGGAGTAGTCAAAGCCCTCCAGGCCTGAGGCGGTATGTGAGTTCTGTGCTATTCAGAACAGGATAGGTGAGACAAAATCTGCTGATGAGCAGGGCCCATTGTTGCCTGTGAAGAAAAGGTGTCTGTTCTTCCATCGTTACTCCTGCGTAAAGAGGTGGTTTGCAAGGAATTGGTTTAAATCATTTCTGAAAATGAGCGTGAGCCAAAGACATAAAATGGCTTGACTAAATCTTGTTTTGAATTTTTCAAAAAAGAAGTATTTCCTAACTTATTTTAGCTTTCCGTTACTTTCCATGAGAATTTATTTCATTTTAGTAGTTAAACCAAGCTTGTACTTTGACTTTAGAGCGGAGCTTCTGTTTTTAGGCAGAAGGTGTGGGGCAGGAGGGCAGGAGTGGAGGAGTGGAGGAGTGGCCAGGCGTTGTACACATCTGGTCCTGTGCATTAGATTAAAATCCTCATTTCTTTCTAGCCTTAGCTCTCTACAGTTCTGTGGAAAGCGACCAGGAGCCCAGAGCTCTTACCGTCTGCTTGTTTCTAGTACCTTTTGTTTTCAGCGAGCTAGATGGACCCTGGCTGTAGAGACGACTGTAGAGATTGCACGTGTAGCGTGTGCAGTCTTGGGCTATACAGTGTCATTTGTCCCCTAATCTGTGAGCTGCAGACCCCTCAAGGATCACATGCATGTCTTATCAAGTGAGCAGAAACTGGTGTAACGGCCTTGGGGGCCGGGAGGGGAGAGTGCTGTGGAGATATTAAACATGTCAGAGGCCTCAGGCTTTTCAAGTTAATAAATTGCACCTCTGTCATTGATCCTTTGTAAACAGAAGAAACCATCAGTTAGCTGAGTTATACTTCACGGTCTCCTGCTCCCATAACCAAACTATGTGAGCCTATTTTTGGATATCTTTTTCTTCCCCCCAGACCTCGGACCCTGAGCCCCAACACTTATCTTTGACAGCTCTGTTTGGGAAACAAGACAAAGCTCCCTGTCACGAAACTCTGAAACCTTCCCAGACCTTCGTCCACCACCATCACCACCACCTCCACCACCACCAGCATCAGCAGCAAGAACAGCTTCTAGTTCATCAAGGAGTCACATGCTCCCTGCCCTGTGAAGAGCCCAGAAAGCTCTCACTCCCTGTGGAGAAGCAGCTATGCCCAGCCATTCAGAAACTCATGGTCGGGAACACAGGGCTGCACCTGCTGCCACAGCACCCTGAGCAGTGGCCCTGTGAACGTGGCAGCCCCAGTTGTGTGGGGGGAGTTCCTCCTGGTCCTGTCCAGCTGGGGTCCCCCTGGAACGGTAGGACTGCCTGCTGTGCACAGAGCACTGCCCGCTGTGCCCAGAGCACTTGCAGAAACCACAAGCTACTAGAGCAGCTTCAAGGTGCCTCTGGGGTAGCACACAAGTGTAAGCCCTGTGCATCTGCCAGGCTGCCTGCAGCCGCTCAGGTGACTCCGGGCCAAAATGCAGCCCAGACACAGCTGGTGTACTTCGGCGGTCACCTTCCTCCTCCCACACCGGGACATGAAGCTCTCAGGAAGGAGCAGTGTGCACTGTCAGCACACGCGCTGCCCTTCTCTGGCAGCCAGGAGAGCAGCCCCAGTGTGCTCCCCACTCAGGAGCTGCTGAGAAAGCTCCAGGCTGTACATCAGGAGCAGCAGCTCCAGGCAGTCCCCCGGCCAGCCTTAGCAGCCAGGTTCCCTTTGTCAGCCCAGGGCTCAGGGACAGAAAAGCCCTTGGAAGCCTGGGCCAGTAAGACATCCAGCATGGAGAAACAGGCTCCTCTTCTGCAGGTAAGTATGTACTGGGAGATCGCTGCCATAGTAATGCAGTGGGCTTTGCTCTGCTATGGGGAGCGTGAGCCTCATGGGTTTCCATCAAGAACAGCTACCCACAGCCCCCTCAGTGTGTCTCTTTGTCTTTCACCTTGCCTGGAAAGAGAAGCTTCTGTCATCTTACAGTCTGGTGTCCTCTGCCATTTAGAGGTGGTTGTAAAGTTCAATCTTTACCATGTCATGAGCCCTGAAGACCAGCCCAGATGTGACTATGACGACCCATGGCAGTTGGCTCTAGCATTTTGGGATGGAAACACCTGACTGATATTGTTTTCATCCTATAGTTGATTATTGCTTGCTCTTTGACTCGATGCATGATTTTGAGTGCTTCCTACATACATGTTAGTCGCCACTTTACTACACAGGAGTAGAGAAAGCGGACTCCGCATCCAGAGGCCACGACCTTGCAGGTTCCCGAAGTAAACAACATAGCAGTAAAGGTGTTGCTGTTTTTATCACCTTCTAGGTGATCAGTATTGTGAAGACCAGGCAGAAACAAGTATACCAAGGGAGCACAGTGTCATTTCTAGAAATAGCGTGTCTTTCTGGGAGGATAGTGGTCTGTACCCGTCAGCACCTGGGACAGTCAGAAGCCAGAAGCCAGGGTCTATTGATCATCTGCCTGTAGTGGCATCTGAGGGTCTGACCAGCTCTGTTTCCCTTGGGTTGGCACAGAGTCCCTGAAAACGTGCTGACTTTAAAGATCAGAAAGTTATCCCTACTTATTATATATGTGTATGTGTGTGTTTATGTAAATATATATATATATATACACACACATACACATATATAAAAGACCAACAGTGACATATATACATATTATACACACACATATAATATGTATATATGTCACACTGTTGGTCTTTTTGATATGTTTTATCACATAGTAGCTCCTCAAAAATTGTTCACATTTTTTAAAAACAAAGGCCCAGGGCACAAACAGTGTATGTTTGGGTGTGTGAACCAGGTCAAGGCATTCATCTTTATGAAATCCCAGATGCAGGTGCTTTCTGTTGCACACTGAGGCTTTGTCCTCACTCTCAGTCACTGCAGGGTGTTGGCCCCTTTTAAATGGCTGCTTTCATTTCTCTTCAGTGATTTAAAATAAGAAAACCGGGGCTAATAATCAGACTTAAATTTCTGCATATACAATTCTTTGTTTTTAGTTCTCACAAATGTCAGGAACCAAATAAGGAGTGTGTGCATTCTGCCAGCCCACGCTGCGCTCCTCCTCCCTCTGGGAGCATCAGCTCTCAACACCTCTCCTCGGGATAGCAAATAGGAACACTAAAAGAAACAAGAGCCTGGCTTCCTCTGGGCCGTTTTCTGCCCCAGAGATGCCAAGGGAGTGATGATAAAATTACAGCCACGTCTAAATTGCTGCCTCTCTGCTTCCTTCTCATGAGTGTTGGAGTGCTTGGAGGCTGAGAAATAAAGTACTTTCTGTCACCTGAGTTAGAGACACATGGTAGCTGTAGGAGTCAGTCAGACCCAGTTCAGAATGTCACTTGCATAATTGGGAAAGCCATTAGAAAACTTAGTTTTAGACCTGCCAGCCAAGGGAATTAGATAGATTCAGCAGACAGATGGGTGGTCAGGGTGCTCCAGGCTCCATGTGCCCGCGCCTTGCTCTTCATCCCATGATCTAGCCCCTCATCTTCACCCTTTCCCTGTCCCCATCCCCATGCCAGCCAGGAGAAGCAGAAGGTATGCTCTCTGTAGATAAACAGAGAAGGACCAGAGGGGGCAAACCCACAAGTCACAGTTCCTCCTAGTCCCAGGGGAGGTGACTCCTTGAAGAGCCAGGGTTGGGAGCTGTGTGTGCATCTGACGAGCACATGCTGCCACTCCCACTGATGAGGGGACCTCGGAGGGCAGGGCAGCCGATGGCTGGTGCCAAGCAAAGCCGGCAATCCTAAATGCATGTTTCCTGAAAAGGAAACTCTCACCATGTGTCTAGCTTCATACACAGAGGTCATGGCATCACAGGGGGTTCCAGGGTTGTCTAGTAGCCACTGAGGGTAGAACAGGAACAGATCTGTCCGCCGTTCCCACCCACAGGATCTGGGATGGTTCCAACCGAGCACTCCTCTGCCACCATTGTGAACAGGGTCTTTTATCATTGGAGCTCCACTTTGTGGGTTGTTTCCTAACCCTGTCTTGTGTGCATGTCTTTGCTGTAAGCAGATCACCTCAGCTCAGTGTGTCCCTGCTCCAGTGGCTTCTCTGCTGATGCCCCCTGTGGTTTTCACACAGTCTACCTGTGCCCCACTGAGGGAGACTGAATCCGGGGTCATGCCCCTAGGAGGCCAAGAACTTCCTGCTGCCTCCTCCAGCCTCCTTCTGCCCCTACAGAACTGGGAATCCTCCACCGTGGCCAGCAGGCCCCTCACCAGGCTGCAGCTCCAGGAGGCACTGCTGAACCTCATCCAGGTAAGGCTGTTGACCTAACAGTGGGCACCATGGCAGACTAAGTTGACTGATGCCTTCTTTGGACGTCATAAGAGAGATTTGTGACTTGGAGGAACGAGGCAGGCCTCCTAGCTACCAGCTGCAGAAGAAAAGGAAGCATGTGATGGATGCCTGGCCAGCCAGGGTACTCTGGGAGCTCACTCTTGGGAGCAAGCTCAGAGCCATCTTGGGCAAGCTGCAGGTAAAGCTGCACCATCTACTACTGCTGTGAACATAGCTCAGCTATGGTTTTGAAACCCACTGCCCACAAGAAGATGGAATGATAGAACACCTTATCAGCTCCGCCTTGGGTGTCTCTGCTATACAGTGATAGGAACTCATACCCAACTGTGGGCCATGCACTATAATTCACTCAATGCCTATAGAAACCCTATTAATACGGGCCAATGAGATCAGGTAAAGGTACTTGCCACCAAGCCTGATGACTCGCCTAATGGAAGAAGAGAGAATGTTGTCTTTTGACCACATGACCACATGCCTACACACACAGCCCCCCACACACATATGTACACATACACACACAGAATAAGTAAGTATAAAAAATTTAGACCCTCATATTTGATTCTACAGACAAGGAAACCGAGGCTGTGTTGGTCTGGTGTTGCCCTGAGCCCGGTTGCAGTGTTCACGTCTCCTGTTGTGTGGACCATGAAAATTAATGTTCCGAGAGTAGACCAGCATGTAACGGAGCACGCTTCCGAGTGAATGATCGGCCTTGGAAAGGGTCGTGTCTGAAGCCTCACAGAAGCAGACACCTCAGCTAATGTGTTTCAGAATCTTCTTCGCGTGGGCAATCTTGAAAGTGTAGTGCTCTGTTCGTGGCCGGGTGGCTGCCTGAGGGCAGGCCAGCCTCTGTGGTGTCTGCTTCTGTTGATGTCTAATCCCCATGAGTGAAAACATTTTTAAAATGGTGTTTTAGAGGGAACCCAAAGGACGGTGTCAGAAGGAAGCATCCGAGTCTGGGAGCAGAATGGCAGCCAAGTGTGAGCCCTCCTAACCTAAATGTGTTACTCATCCTAAATACATGCCGCGATAGCAGTATGGCCCACCTGCTCACAATAAGTTCATGAGAATTATAGAGCAAATATCTGCACTTTATTTACTGGAACAGTAAGGGAAAACCTAAACGTGTATTTAGATTTTAAAGACTCTTGCTTTTCCTGCCTCATCCCTGCCTGGTCACGTTAGCCCAAAGCCATGTGTTGTGACTTAGACATGTCACGCTTCTCCTTGTTGTGGATGCTGTCTTCCTGATATTGCTAAAAAGTCACTTGGGCATCTTTGTAGGAAAAGCAGAAATATCATCTCCTTCTTCATGGTGTGAGGATGACCCTGAGTGTGTCTGGGGAGGGAGGAGACCAGGAAGGGGAATGTAGGGCTGCAGAAGCTTCCACGGACTTGAGTGGGCGGGGGCGCCTCTAGAGTTAACCAAGAGAACCATTGCTTAGACCCAGAGTTCTCTCCCCACCTCAGTGAGACAGCGAGCTCAGAGACTTGCCTCAGGTCACGGGAACAGCCGTGCTGCATTTGGGAAGGTACCATGAGCCAGGCTGTGGGTAAAATCCCCATGAATGCTCAAAACTGCACAGACATGGGGGCAACCCGGAGGAATTTTAGGAAGGACCAGCCACCTCCTAAGCTGTTGCCAAGGCATTATGACTCATCCCTCCTGGCCCATCTGCACACAGCACAGCTGGCTTCTGATGGCGGGTTTGCTATCTGTGTCGGGTGCTATGAGCACATGGACTTCGCATTCGGACTGTAAAATTCAGCAGCTCTGTCCCAACCTTGCCTCCAGCCCCTTTCCATCCACACGCATAGGCCAACCCTGCTGGCTGTCAGCACAGACTGCAGAGGTAAGGAAGGCACTGAACCCGAGGCCAGTTCAGCTCCAGGCAGGAAGTCTTGGCTTCTGCTGCTCAAGTGACAGTTCCCTGGGCCTGTTGGCTTTGTTTTTCAGAACGATGACAGCTTCTTAAGCATAATCTATGACGCCTATCTCTTCAGTGTGACACAAGCGGCCATGAGGAAAGCCACGTAACCAAAGACCGTGAGGGTGGACTCTCTAGGTCCTTCCTGTGAACTGGTGGGACCAAACATGTTTCTTCCTTTTTAACAAAGTATAGTAATACAAAGTAAAATGTTTTTGTACTGTCGAATATCTTAGGGGTTTTTTGTTCCTTGTATTTGAAGAATCCCATCTTCCTGTATACAAATTGAGTGGGTAGATGATTCGAGCTCAGTTCATATAAGATCGAATTTTTCCTACATTTATGAAGCCATTTTAAGAAGAATTGGGCTCTTCATAAGAGGGGATGTTCTCAGAGCCGTTTATTAATAGCTCACGCTAAAGAGAGCAATTTCCTGGTGTTGAGCTCTGTGTGCCATGGTGCTCAATAACCACCAGGGGGCAATATTACCCCACAAGTCATCTACTAAGGGTTTCATTAGCTCTTAGAAGCAATGATGACTTTAACAAAGTCAGCCTTTCATTTGTAAAGCTCCATTCGGTGTGTTTCATCTGGGCCTTTGGAGAAAGACTCTTTCTGAAGGCGTTTCTGGCCAGTGTCCATCTAGGAGCTGTCACAAGAGGCCCAAGACATGAAGCGACACTCACATTTCTCAATGGCCCTGACAGCAGGACCGGCTGCTCTTGCTTTTAAACAGACACTCAACTCACATTTAGAAACCGTGCTGAAGGGGAGCTCGCATGAGAATAGGTAGTGACTGTTTGTGGGCAGAAGGTCAACGATTCTCCGAGCTCTGTGGAGTCCTCTGCTATGTCCTGTGCAGAGATTAGAAGCACAATCCTGGAGAAAGGCAGAAGAGCCTGGCAGTCCCCGAAGGGTGGGCGAGCGTGGAAATTGACCCCTGCTGAATATGCACAATGAATAAAGCTTCATGTTTTTACCGCCTTAGATATTCCTGGATCGTAAAAAGATCTTTGGGTTAGTACTTCCTAGAAGAACCTTATTCTTTCTATGGAGAGTTTAAAATGGAGGCCGGGATGGGGGTGCAGGTTTCCTTCCAGCTTCTGATGCCCAGACCAGGACCAGAAGCCTTTGGGCTTTGTTCATTTGTCCTAGCAGCAGGGGACACGACCTGTCCTGTAGGAGGGTAGGCAGGCTTTCCCCTAAGGAAGAGTGGCGTACTGAGGAGGAGCTGCCCTCTCTCTGGCCTTGCTGTGCTGTGCTTTGTCCCACATCTGCTGCGTCAGCCTCTGGAAGGGATGCTCCTGTATGTCATCCCACACTGCTGGGGGCCCATAGAAATCTCGCAAACACTCACCAGTGATTATACCTGCCTCCACAGTCTCATAAGGAGAAGGAAGCCAGAGAGACGTCTGTGCTTCTGTGGTCCTAAGTCAGTAAAAACAGCATCACTTTGGTAACATGTCTACTAAAATTGGAGCAATATTAGGCTGGGAATATGGCCCTATGGAGAACACTTGCCTACATAAGGTTCTGGGCTCAATCCCTAGCACTTAAAGAAAACAAACAGGCAAAAAAAAAAAAAATGGCCAATGACAGTGACCAGTCTTTAAAAATGTGGCTTGATGATAAAAGTAAACAAAATAAAATCATGGAGAACGTTTTAACATTCTATAATTGCATGTTTAAAAATGCTTCTGCAGCCAGGAAAGATGAATTTCATTGCTAACATTTCTGTTGTATTTGTGTCAATGAGTAGCTTTATTTAATGAAATTGTTTCCCTTTCTTCACATGAATGAGTAAAACTGTAGCAGCAGCAGCTGCTGCCCTTGGCAGAGCAAGCCACGATGGGAGGTCAGAGGGCATGCAGTCTTTTTAGACCAATGCTACAGGCGTCTGTTTCGACAAAATGGTGCGTTCTCCATTGTCCACTGTTCTAAGTCATCTTAAAAGCAACAAGCCAATTCCTTTAGACCAAAGACCTGCAGAACAGTCAGGATGGGTGCTTCCCTCCTTACCTCAGCAGGCCAGAGTTGCCTTCTACTCCGTGGACAGAGGAAGAAACAGATTAGAATGGTTTTCTAGGCACCCAGGACTGAACTTCCTGTGTAAATTAACATTTCCTCTTCCCACGCGCCTCCTGAACCCAAATTCAGCTTCCACTTCATGGTCTCTGCCCCAGCAGCTGTTTTGACCTCCTTGGGTTTCAGGTAGAGCCTGGAATGCTGTGGCTAAGGCAGCTTCATCCGGTGCGGTGGGTGTCACCCTGCAGAGCCAGGGGAGTCAGGTGGCCGGGAGTGGAAGGTGGAGCATGAGTGGAGACCCTTGGCCCTGCCTTCAGCTCCTGGACAAGGCTCTTTATGAGACCCCTTATTCATGAATTAGAGACCTCACGGAGTCCCGAAGACTAAAAAGTCATGGTCCAGGGCTACATGACAGTCATTGGGAGGGCCCACAGCTGCTGTGGGCGGGGGCTCTTACCATTGCCCTGACAGCATGTGCCTGAGGGCCACCTTGCTGTGTCCCCCTACTTTACTGATGCGGTGGAAGCAGTCTTGCCCCTTCTTTATGAAGGAACTCGTGAACCGCAGCGCTGATGCCACTGTATTCCTGTGCGCGCCCCTGGCTTGTTAAGTTCCTGTCATTGTGACAGCAAGCCTGAGATGAATCCGCTTGAAGGATAAATGTTTTCCTTTGGGACACGGTTCCAAGGGTTTCAGTGTGTGGCCGGTTGGCTCTGTTGATGTGAGATCTCTTGATGAGAGGTAGAAAGCCAAGGTGGAACAAAGCTTTTACCTTGTGGCAGCCGGGAAGCAAAGAGGAAGAGGAGGTCTGTGCTGGCCAGATCTGTGTCACCTTCACACAAGCTGGAGTCATCACAGAAGAGGAAACCCCAGTTCAGAAAAGGGCTCCCTGAGATAGGGCTGTAAGCCTCGGGGAGGACCGAGCCCATTGTGGGTGGTGCCATCCCTGAGCTAGTGGTTCTGGGTTCCGGAAGGAAGTAGGCTGAATGAGCCATGTGGAACAAGGCAGTAAGCAGCACCCCTCCGTGGCCTCTGCATCAGCTCCTGCCCCCAGGTTCTGGCCCTGCTTGAGTTCCTGTCTTGGCTTTCTTCAGTGATGAGCTATGATGTAGAAATGTACACCAAATAAACTCTTTCCTCCCCAGCTTGCTTTTGGTCATGGTGTTTCTTCATAGTCATAGTAACATTAATTAAAACAGGGTCCCAGAAATATCCCCTCCAAGGGTCTGCCTCCAAAGCCTCGTTTCCTTTCGCCCTGTCCACTGCCTCCCAGAAAGATCACATATTGGGGACCAAAGCCTTTAACACATAGGTCTTCGGGGGACATTTCAAATCAAAACTAGGGCGAGCAGCATTTTACTTGCCAAGTCAGGGAAAACAGTACTGTTCAATAGTTGTGTAGGCCCCAGATATCCTAAAGACCCACCATTCTACCTCGCCACTTAGACAAGGCAAGGTGGCCACTGCAGTGGGAGAACCTGTGTTTGCATCTTCAAGAACTGTCTGACATAATAGATAGCCAGTCCTGCTGCTTCTTAGCCACTTGCAACCAGCTCTTTCCAGCCCTGTCCAGAGCTAGACCTGTAGCTCCAAACAAGACCTCCCACCACCCATAAGGCTCGGGGAAGGTCTCGAAGAGCCAGAGACCAGAGTGAAAGGCTAGGAAATGCCACTGTGTGGACTTGATGGCTATTGCAGCCATTCCATCACAGCTCTAGGTACCCACACTGGCCCACCCCAAGACGTCCCTATCAGCAGGTCAAGGGAGGGGAGGTGCTCACGGGGCCCCACCCTTTATCTCTGAAATACCAGCTGTGATTGATAGACTCTGGGAGAGGGGAACCACTTTAATCATCTTTAGATGTGTACTCATTGCTGAGCCCAACAGGTACTTCCAAATCCATGGGAACATAGGTGGCCCTGGGATGTCAGGGAGTCACAAGGCAAAATGAATAGACCGGAACACAGATTCATTGGGAAGAGGGTTGGCAGGAACGATAGAAAGTGGCAGTAAGAGTGGTGAGCGTGCAACGCACACATGTGTGAGATTGTTTAAAAACTAATTCATAAAAAGATAAAATAATAGCGCATAAAGTATAGAAAACTTAGCATTTAAAGAGAGAGCAAGAAAGGCCCAGGGCAAAGCCGCCCAGGCTGAAGGAACTCCCTAAGGACACAAGTTGTTGGTGTCATTCTGCTTTGAGGCCCAGGGACAATTTCCTCTTGAGCAAGATTGGTATGAATGGGAACCAGTATACCTCTCAACCAGAAAACCCAGCCCTGAGCATCTTAGCCTGTCCTCTTCCCTCATGGGTATTAAAGAGAACCCACCGGTTTTGTATGGTTGGCTATTTCCCTGAGCCCTTTGTGTGGTGCTAAGGATAGGAAGTGTACTTAAAAAAAAACAAACAAGCACTCAGCCCTGGGCCTTGCTGCCTTCAGCCATCAGCCAGCCCAGGCGCAGAGAAGACAAGCCTGACTGGAGTGTTGGGGTGACACAGACAATGGGGTCCCAGGATGTGGGGACAAACCTGCTGCTCACACTTGCAGCAAAGAGCCCTTCCCCCTTCCGATAACGTCTGCTTCATCGAGACATGGCCTCTTTCCCTGTTTTCAGAGGACTCAGTTTGCTTCCCAGCTTTGGAGGGTTGAGTCACCGCTAAGGTTAATTTATCATTGGCAGCCAGCTGGTTGTAGCCTTGCTTTGTCATGTGAAGTTGGCTGGCTGCACATATCGGGAAGCCTTTCCAGTGTGGTGCTGAATACTTGACTTGCAGATTGCAAACGCTTGGCACTCTGAGCCTCTTACAATTAGGGAGCGAGAGGGGCGGTTACAGATTCTCGGTGTGTTTAACCCAACCTTGCTTATCCAGACAGATTTTTCACCAAATTTAGTTCTGAGTAATGCCTTCCAACAGCTTAGGGCTCCAAGAAAAGTACACAAATAAAAACCATGTGTGAAGACTGTGGTCTTAAACACCAACGGGGGGAGAACAGCAGATCACTGTTGGTAATGAATGTTCTCCAAGGGCCAGGCAGACAGCATGGGGGGCAGGGGGTACGCTGAGCCAGCTCTGGATGCAGTTTAGGCTAAGTCCCCAGAGCTACTGGAGATGGAAATGAATGGAACTCAAAGTCTGGCAAGTTGATGAGGGACACGGCAGAACGGAAGTAAAGGGTGTTCGAAATAGGCAAGAGAAGGGGTGGTGAGCCAATGCCAACAGTTTTCCTCAGAAGTGTGAGGACCAAGAGCAGAGTCCTAAGTGCTTGTGAAAAAGCCAAGGTGGAGTCCCACAGTCTTATGGGGAGAGTCAGGTGACACTGGGGGTAACGAGGGCCCAGCTCTACAGACACTGATCAACACAAGGCCAGTTCTTCTCTCTGGCCTTCCTAGCAAGTGGGCACACGTACCAGCCCCTCAACAGGTCCAGCTCCTTCCAGAGACCTGCCCTGCCCTCCAACCATCTGTCTGGTGTACACAGCACATGGGCACCCACACCATTCCAGGGCTTGAGACCAAGCTGGCAGGTCTAAGATCTGGGCTGTCACGGGTTCCTTATCCCAAGCAATGCTGTGCCAAGGGCTGTACAGGGTGAGAATGACCTGGATTCCGGTTCCACCTCGTCTCCTCCTCCACCACGTGAGTACAAGAATCGCTGTCTTGGGAGCGGGGTTGATTTCCATGAGCCTGGAATTGACACTTAGCTTGAACCACACATGTTTACAGTGTGTACCTGTGATCCTGTTTACAGCAGTTCTGCAGAATGTGTACCACTCGGCCTCAAGGGGGAGGCATGGCCCAGCTCCTCGTCATTGCCACCCAGAGTCTTCTCTTACAAATAGCTCATGTGACAGCTTTGTATTTTCTGCCCATGACACTTTTCTAGACTCATGGGTTTCTTAAGTTTATTCCCCCACTATGTTCTTCCAGTGCTTCCAGAGTCAGAGAAAAGAGCCCCACACAATATCCATAGACAATGAGCCCCTAAATCATAAGGGGCTCTATTCTGTGGCCTCCTCTTCATGTTCATGGCCATGCCCCATCAGATGCTGCCGTTTTATCGAAGTCAAACAGCCACGTTAGCTGAGAGGCAGCCATTCCTGGCTTTCCATCCTCCTCAGTATCTTTCCCAATCCTTCACTCCTCCTTTACTCAAAAAGAGTGTACCTGTGCATCCCCAGATATCCAGAGGACACACCCGTCTTCCCATCTGCTGGAAATGGGCTGTCTCCCAAGCTCCTTGCCACACACTAAGTTGGGAGTCGCTCCATTTGCTTGTGGTATCAATATGCACCCAGCCTTCTGTGCACAGGCTGTGGGCTGCACTGGAGACACCTTGCAATCCAGGACGGAGGAAGGTTGATTATAAAACAGTATTGCCAGGGTAATCATTATTGGTCCTGCACTATTGTGAAGAATGTGAAGCAAGAGGAGGCGGGCCAAAGGGTTCCAGGAAGAGGTGATATCTGAGCAGCTCATTGAAGGGGCAAAGGTTGGTGCTGAAGGCAGAAACCACAAAGGCAGTGAGCAGCAGCCACCCTGTTTGATGTGGGAGGGGGGAAGACAGAGTACGGACCACTGTGCTAGAACATAGAAGAGGAGGTGTGACTGAAGGAGGCCATCTGGACCTACACACAGTGGGATCATGTGTGGATTCTAGCAGAAAGGGATGCTCGGGTCCTCATCTTCTCTAGGATCCCTGGCAGCTGAGAAGGAGGACAAGCCCAAGAGAACATGAGCAGCTGTGGCGGTCAGACATCCGTCTGCGAAGAAGAATCCAAGTAAATCACCTTTGCATGAGACAGGGGAGGGGTCAACTGTCTCAGAGTTTGGTTTGTGTCTCTGTCTGTTAGTTCCGTTGCTTTGAGCCTGCAGGAAAACCTAAACACACACACACACTTCAAGTCATTTTCTCCATTTGGATAATAAGGTAAATTATAGAAGTTAGCTTGATTCGAGAAATAACCAGGCTAGCTAAAAGATAAAACAATTATATTTTTATTTATTAAAAGGGAAAAACTCATGAAGCTAGAACGAGATGTCCAAGCTCAGCTGTGCTGTGAAGGAACCACACAGAAAGAGGGCACCTGGGCCGGGTGCCAAAGCCACACTCTAACTTGGTCCCACCTCCTAAAGATAATTGGTTGGCAAAGATTCCCCATCACCAAATGTTGTGGAATATTAGTTTAAGACATGGTACATTCATTTATGCTGTGGAACATTTCTTTAATGATGCAAAGATGTGTTGCATTCTTTTAGGTTACATTTGTTTAACTCCGTGAAACTTGTCACTTTGCCTGTCTAAAACACCTGATTGGTCTAATAAAGAGCTGAATGGCCAATAGCTAGGCAGGAGAGAGAAATAGGTGGGCTTGGCAGGGGTAAGAGGAGTTAACTAGGGACTAGAGCAAGGGGTGAGAAAAGGAAAGGGAAAAAAAAGAAGGGTACCAGGGGCCAGCCACAAAGCCACACAGCCATCCACAAAGTTAGAAAGAATGATGGATATACTGAATAAAGAAAGGTAAAAAACCCAGAGGCAAAATGTAATTAGAGAAACTGGATAATTTAAGTTAGAAAAGCTGGTTAGAGAAAAGCCACGCTAACTGGGATGCACCTGTCAACCATTAGTAATAGCACTAGATATTACCTTGGACCCTTTTTAGAAAGCAAGAACAAACGGTTCTTGTTTGTACAAACACCCAGCCACATATCCAGCCCTAGGGACTGTGCTGCTCAACCACGGAGTTAATGTCAGCCTTAGACCAACTGCCTGGAAGACACCAAGCCACAGACGAATGGTTCCACCCCAGACTGGGAACCTGACTTCCAGCAGAGCTTCCTGTGATGAAAGCCAGGAGGTGCAATCACTGGGCGACGCTTTTGTCTGCTGAAGGAAGGCTTGGACCACATGTGATATTTTCCAGTCTCCACATCTAGGCCCTCTCTGTTTGGTTAAGATGTAAGGTTAGAGAGGTTATGTGCTTCATCCCCGCTGGACGATGGCCTTCACTCTTTCTCCACAGCTGCCCAGGAGTGGCCCAGAAAGGGCCTCCTGGGAGTTCAGTGGGTGAGCTCCCAGTCCCACCCAGCTCTGCCATCCGCTGGATCTGAGGGCTTTGCTTTCCTAAGCCTCCCTTGGAAAGCCCAGCGTGGGTCCTCCCTGAACAGGTTGTGTGGGGGTGGTTCTGAACCAGTACAGCGCATCTGCACATGGGAGCAGCTGAACAGCCCCTGCCCACTTCTCTCAGATGCCACGTCTCTTGTGCTCAGCTCAGTACAACTGCACAACCTTGGGCATAGGTGCTGGGTAGGTTGTATGAGAAAGAATCTCACAGGCACCAGCTCAGAGGGGAGCTGTAAACTGCCCAAAGAGGCAGCTTTGGGGTACAGAAGTAGGCCCTTGGTGCACCTTCAGCCCTCGGCAGCCTCCCTTGGACTGGACACTTACCCGCCACCCAACACCTTTCTCCTCAAGCTAAGGGCTCAGACATTAGTCAACCCTTAGAAGTCTGGGTTTATTTTTAAAGCTGCTGCTTTTTCTTGTGGCATCTAAACACGTCCTACAGGCATTAATTAAGAAAGTAAGCCCAGGAGACGAGAAGGAGGAGTTTGGGGATTTTTTTTAAGGGGCCAGTTCTCCAGCTGGGTCCCTTCTCTGGCGTTTTCTTTAATTTCTCAGTGTCTCCAGAACATAAGTAGACAAAAATGATGATACACGCATTTGGACCCTGTCACACATGTACACACATTCACATTCACCAATGTGCGTGCGTGCACACACACCCACGCACACACACCCACACACCTCTTCAGGCTGCTTCCAACATCCTTCACAAAACCTCTATCACCTTCATTCTATGCATCCCTAGCTTTATCCCCGGTGGGTTGGCACCTATCAGCTATTTCTAGCGAATGCACAATCAATCAGAGGGAGGCAGTGACCTTGCTTGTCACCTTGAATGACCCTTCCCCTCCTCTAAAAATCTTTTCTATGTGCCCTATACACTCCAGCCAGAGTCATCTATCTCCTGGCTTTGGAGAAGTGACAAGTCCCAGGAAAATGGGATGGGTGCCCAGAAGAGGGCTAGGACCAAGGAGAGCGATTCAGGATCTGTTGGAACACGGCCTCTTTCTGGGGCTTCCTAAAATGCCACTGGTTGGGCCCCTTTAACAATAGAAACTCACTTTCCCACAACTCTAGAGTCCAGAAATCCAGACCAAAGTGTCAGAGGGCCAAGCCTCTCTGAGGCCAGGGAGAAAACTCTACTCTGTGGTGGCTGGCAGCTGACAGCTGGCATACTTTGCTTGGAAAAGCATCACATTGTCCCTGCTTCCGTCTATACACATTGTTCTCCTTGCTGTGTCCAAATCTGCTCCGTCCCCTTTCTGTAAGGACATCAGCTGTGTTGGATTAGCCTCCACTTCATTCCAACAAGACCTTACCTTGACCGATGACTATATCCTGTTTCCAAATAAGGACCTAATCTCGGGTACTGGAAGCCATGTGCATCCGACAGAGGACACAAACCAACTTAAAGCAACCATGCTTCTGGAGTTCCACAAAGCAGGGGCCCTTCCTGCATTGACAGGTGACCTTCAGGCACTCAGTGGGAAGACACCAGGATTGAGGCCCATTGACTATGCTAATTACATTTTCAGTAGAGAACTCACTCTAGACTTGAAGTGCAAGTATCCCAAGCTGGATTTAGAGACGTGTGTGTGAGTTACTGGGCCTTCCCAGCATGAGCTGCTACTGCCCTGACTCCTGCTGTTGGCGATGCTTTTATTGAAGTTCATATAAATGTGATTACAAGACTCTGTTCTTTATTACCTGACATCTTCACCATGTTTATTTGCTTTGCTGTGCAGTATTCAGATGCATGAATGTGCACACGCATTTGAATTGTTGGACCTTGATAAACCTTAGGTTCTTCCAGACTTTGGACTTTTATGAGTAACGCAATGAGCACTTTTTGCATGGAGCATGTGTGGGTCCTCTCAGCTTGCTTTTTCCCAAGGGTGGAACTGTGAGCATAGAGTTGTAGATGTTCCCCAGCCCCAAGACTCTTCCTTGGGTCGCATATGAACCCCTCTGGCTACACATCCACATCACAGCAAGATACTGCCCTCCCTTTCAGCCTTTCTGGTGGAACATGGCTCATGCTCTGTGCCCTGCTGCAGATGAAATGACTGTAGATTAGCTTGTGGGAAAAGCTTGACCGACATATGGGCCCATTTCCCCATGGGCTTTGCTCTTCCATATTGGTTGTAATTCTTCATACATTCACATATGCATCATTTGCTGCCTTGGACAGAAACGTTTTCTTCCCATCTGTTTTTTGCCCTTATTGTCTTAATAGTGCTTCTTGACATAGTATACATGCTCATAATTTTAATGAAATATGCCCTTATTTTTCTATTAGTGATTTTTGCATTAGGAGAAATCTTTCCATATATTTTGCATTTCTGTCGATGCTATTGTGTTAGGAACTTGATTCTCCTTGACCACCAAATGCTACATTGCTGCTTTCTGTCCTCATGTCAGGCATGTATCTAGTCGATCACTTCTTTTTTTTTTCAAAGTGGAAAACACTTTTATTTCTATTTTTTTTTATTCTTTTTTAATTAAAATTTCCAACTGCTCCCCGTTTCCCATTTCCCTCCCCCTCCTCCCACATATTGCCCCCTCCCCCCGCTCCCCTCACCCTATCCCCACTCCACTTCTCCTCCCCCTAGTCCACTCGCCCTCCCTCTCGATACTGAAGAGCAGTCCAAATTCCCTGCTCTACAGGAAGACCAAGGTCCTCCCACTTCTATATAGGTCCAGGAAGGTGAGAATCCAAACAGGCTATGCTCCCACAAAGCCAGTTCATGTATTAGGATTGAAACCTAGTGCCATTGTCCTTGGCTTCTCATGAGCCTTCATTGTCCGCCTTGTTCAGAGAGTCCAGTTTGAACCCATGCTTATTCAGTCCCAGTCCAGCTGGCCTTGGATAGCTCCCAATAGATCAGTTCCACTGTCACAGTGGGTGGGTGCACGCCTCGTGGTCCTGATTTCCTTGCTCATGTTCTCCCTCCTTCTGCTCCTCATTTGGACCTTAAGAGCTCAGACGGTTGATCCAAATTGGGTCTCTGTCTCTCTCTCGATCCATCGCCGGATGAAAGTTCCTGTGCCATTCTCCTTGGCCTCTCGTCAGCTCTCATTGTCTGCCACATTCAGAGAGTCCAGTTTTATCCCATGTTTTTTTCAGTAGCAGTCCAGCTGGCCTTGGTGAGCTCCCAATAGATCGGCCCCCCTGTCTCAGTGGTTGGGTGCACCCCTCATGGTCCTGACTTCCTTGTTCATGTTCTCTCTCCTTTTGCTCCTCATTATAACCTTGGGAGCTCAGTCCGGTGCTCCAGTGTGGGTTTCTGGCTCTATCTCCATCCATCGCTAGATGAAGGTTCTATGGCGATATGCAAGATATTCATCAGTATGATTATAGGATAGGTTCATTTCAGGTTCCCTATCCTCAGGTGCCCCAATGAACTAACTGGGGACATTGCCCTGGGCATCTGGTAGCCATTCCAGGTTGAAGTCTCTTGCCAACCCTTAGGTGGCTCCCTTAACTAAGGTATGAGTTTCCCTGCTCCCCAATCCAACCTTCCTTTAACCCCAATCACCCCGATTCCCCCAGTTCCCCTCATCCTCTCCTTCACACTTTTCTCTCCCCATCACCCCTCATCCCCATCCCACCCCACCCCCCAAGATTCCAATTTTTGGCCCATCAATCTTGTGTATTTCCCATAGCTGGGAAGATATCTATATGTTTTTCCTTGGGTTTACCCTCTTGTTTAGCTTCTTTAGGATCACAACTTATAGATTCAGTGGCCCCTATCCATGGCTAGAAACCAATTATGAGTGAGTACATCCCATGATCTTCTTTTTGGGTCTGGGTTACCTCACTCAGGATCGTATTTTCTATTTCCATCCATTTGCATGCAAAATTCGAGAAGTCATTGTTTTTTACCGCAGAGTAGTACTCTAATGTATATATATTCCACACTTTCTTCATCCATTCTTCCATTGAAGGGCATCTAGGTTGCTTCCAGGTTCTGGCTATTACAAATAATGCTACTATGAACATAGTTGGACAAATGCTTTTGTCATATGATAGGGCATCTCTTGGGTATATTCCCAAGAGTGCTATTGCTGGGTCCAGGGGTAGGTTGATCCCAATTTTTCTGAGAAACCGCCACACTGATTTCCAAAGTGGTTGCACAAGTTTGCAGTCCCACCAGCAATGGATGAGGGTACCCCTTTCTCCACAACCTCTCCAGCAAAGGCTATCCTTGGTGTTTTTGATTTTAGCCATTCTGACAGGTGTAAGATGATATCTCAAAGTTGTTTTGATTTGCATTTCTCTGATCGCTAAGGAGGTTGAGCATGACCTTAAGTATCTTTTGGCCATTTTAACTTCTTCTGATGAGAATTCTCTGTTCAGTGCCCCATTTTTTAATTGGGTTAATTATCCTTTTAAAGTCTAGTTTCTTGAGTTCTTTATATATTTTGGAGATCAGACCTTTGTCTGTAGCGGGGTTGGTGAAGATCTTCTCCCAGTCAGTAGGCTGCCTTTTTGTCTTAATGACAGTGTCCTTTGCTTTACAGAAGCTTCTCAGTTTCAGGAGGTCCCATTTATTCAATGTTGCCCTTAATGTTTGTGCTGCTGGGGTTATACATAGGAAGCGATCTCCTGTGCCCATATGTTGTAGGGTACTTCCCATTTTCTCTTCTATCAGGTTCAGTGTGTTCAGATTGATATTGAGGTCTTTGATCCATTTGGACTTGAGTTTTGTGCATGGTGATAGATATGGATCTATTTTCATTCTTCTACAGGTTGACATCCAATTGTGCCAGCACCATTTGTTGAAGATGCTTTCTTTCTTCCATTGTATACTTTTAGCTCCTTTATCGAAAATTAGTTGTTCATAGGTTTGTGGGTTAAAATCCGGGTCTTCTATACGATTCCATTGGTCGACTGCTCTGTTTTTATGCCAGTACCACGCTGTTTTCATTACTGTAGCTCTGTAATAGAGTTTGAAGTCAGGGATGGTAATGCCTCCAGAAGTTCCTTTATTGTATAAGATTGTTTTGGCTATCCTGGGTTTTTTGTTTCTCCATATAAAGTTGATTATTGTCCTTTCAAGATCTGTGAAGAATTTTGATGGGATTTTAATGGGGATTGCATTGAATCTATAAATTGCCCTTGGTAGAATTGCCATTTTTACTATGTTGATCCTCCCAATCCAGGAGCAAGGGAGATCCTTCCATTTTCTGGTATCCTCTTCAATTTCTTTCTTCAATGCCTTAAAGTTCTTGTCAAATAGATCTTTCACTTCCTTGGTTAGAGTTACCCCAAGATATTTTATGCTATTTGTGGCTATCGTGAAAGGTGATGATTCTCTTATTTCCCTCTCTGCTTCCATATCCTTTGTGTATAAGAGGGCGACTGATTTTTTGGAGTTGATCTTGTATCCTGCCACATTACTAAAGGCGTTTATCAGCTGTAGGAGTTCTTTGGTGGAGTTTTTGGGGTCGCTCATGTACACTATCATATCATCTGCAAATAATGCAAGTTTAACTTCTTCCTTTCCAATTTGAATCTCCTTTATCCCCTTATGTTGTCTTATTGCTATTGCTAAAACTTCGAGAACTATATTGAAGAGGTATGGAGAGAGTGGACAGCCTTGGCGTGTTCCTGATTTTAGTGGGATGGCTTTAAGTTTCTCTCCATTTAATTTGATAGTAGCTGTCGGCTTGCTGTATATAGCGTTAATTAAATTTAGGTATGACCCTTGTATCCCTAATCTCTCCAAGACTTTTATCATAAAGGGATGTTGAATTTTGTCAAATGCTTTTTCAGCGTCTAATGAGACGATCATATGGTTTTTTCTTTTAGTTTATTTATATGATGGATTACATTGATAGATTTGCGTATGTTAAACCAGCCCTGCATCTCTGGTATGAAGCCTACTTGATCATAATGGATAATTTTTCTAATGTGTTCTTGGATTTGGTTTGCCAGAATTTTGTTGAGGATTTTTGCGTCGATGTTCATGAGTGAGATTGGCCTGTAATTTTCTTTCTTGGTTGGGTCTTTGTGTGGTTTTGGTATCAGAGTTACTGTAGCTTCATAAAAGGAATTTGGCAATGACTCTTCTGTTTCTATATTGTGAAATACCTTAAGGAGTATAGGTATTAGGTCTTCTTGGAAGTTCTGGTAGAATTCCGCATTGAAACCATCTGGTCCTGGACTTTTTTTGGAAGGGAGGTTTTTGATAACCGCTTCTAATTCTTCACGACTAACAGGTCTATTTAGGTTGTTCACCTGGTCCTGGTTTAACTTTGGTATATGGTATTTATCTAAAAAAGTGTCCATTTCTTTTACATTTTCCAGTTTTGTGGCATACAGGCTTTTGTAGTAAGATCTAATGATTCTCTGAATTTCCTCTGTGTCTGTGGTTACGTCTCCCTTTTCATTTCTGATCTTATTAATTTGCAGATTCTCTCTCTGCCGTTTGATTAGTTTGGATAGGGGTTTATCAATCTTGTTGATTTTCTCCAGGAACCAGCTTTTTGATTTATTGATTCTTTCAATTGTTTTCTGTGTTTCTATTTTGTTGATTTCAGCCCTCAGTTTGATTATTTCCAGTCTTCTACCCCTTCTAGGTGAGTCTGCTTCTTTTTTTTCTAGAGCTTTCAGGTGGGCTGTTAAGTCTCCAATGTGTGCTTTCTCTGTTTTCTTTAAGTGGGCAGTTAGTGCTATGAACTTTCCTCTCAGGACTGCTTTCATAGTGTCCCATAGGTTTGAGTATGTTGTTTCTTTATTTTCATTGTCTTCAAGGAAGACTTTAATTTTTTTCTTTATTTCTTCCTTAATCCAGGTATGGTTCAGTAGTTGACTATTCAGTTTCCATGAGTTTGTAGGCTTTCTGGGGGTAGCATTGTTGCTGAATTCTAGCTTTAATCCATGGTGATCTGATAAGATACAGGTGGTTATTAATATTTTTTTGTAACTGTGAATGTTTGCTTTGTTACCGAGTATGTGGTCGATTTTTGAGAAGGTTCCATGAGCTGCAGAGAAGAAGGTATATTCTTTCCTATTTGGGTGGAATATTCTATAGATGTCTGTTAAGTCCATTTGATTCATTACCTCCATTAATTCTCTTATTTCTCTGTTAGGTTTCTGTCTAATTGACCTGTCCGTTGGTGAGAGAGGAGTATTAAAGTCTCCTACTATTAATGTGTGCGGTTTGATGGCTGCCTTGAGTTTTAACAATGTTTCTTTTACGTACGTGGGTGCTTTTATATTAGGGGCATAGATATTCAGGATTGAGATTTCATCCTGATGAATTGTTCCTGTTATGAGTAGAAAATGTCCCTCTCCATCTCTTCTGATTGATTTAAGTTTGAAGTCAACTTTGTTAGAAATTAGTATGGCCACACCTGCTTGTTTCCTAGGTCCATTTACTTGATAAGCCTTATCCCAGCCCTTTACTCTGAGTAGGTGCCTGTCTTTGTGGTTGAGGTGTGTTTCTTGTAAACAGCAGAATGTTGGATCCTGTTTTCGTATCCAATCTCTTAGTCTGTGCCTTTTTATAGGTGAGTTGAGTCCATTGACATTAAGTGATATTAAAGACCAGTGGTTGTTAACTCCGGTCATTTTTTTTTAGTAGTAGATTTTGTGTGTTTCCCTTCTTTGAGATGTGCTGGTAAAGGGTCTCTAGATGTCTGAGTTACTGTGGTCATTGTTGGACTCCTTGATTAGTGATTTTCCTTCTATTACTTTCTGTAAGGCTGGATTTGTGGCTACGTATTGTTTAAATTTGTTTTTATCCTGGAAAATTTTGTTTTCTCCATTTATAGTGAACGAGAGCTTGGCTGGGTATAGTAGTCTGGGCTTGCATCCATGGTCTCTTAGTTTCTGCAGTACATCTATCCAGGACCTTCTGGCTTTCATGGTTTCCATAGAGAAGTCAGGTGTAAGTCTGATAGGTTTACCTTTATAAGTAACTTGGCCTTTTTCCTTTGCTGCTCTTAGTATTCTTTCTTTATTCTGTATGTTTTGTGTTTTGATTATTATATGGCGAGAGTATGTTTTTTTTGATCCAGCCTATTCGGTGTTCTGTATGCTTCTTGAACCTTTATAGGTATATCTTTCTTTAGGTTGGGAAAGTTTTCTTCTATAATTTTATTAAATATATTTTCTAGACCGTTGAGCTGCGCTTCTTCTCCTTCTTCTATTCCTATTATTCTTAGGTTTGGTCTTTTTATTGTGTCCCATATTTCCTGAATGTTTTGTGATGAGAATTTGTTGGCCTTGCTGTTTTCTTTGATCAGCGTGTTTATTTTCTCTATGGTGTCTTCAGAATCTGAGATTCTTTCTTCTATCTCTTGTATTCTGTTGGTTATGCTTGCTTCTGTAGTCTCTATTCATTTACCTAGATTTTCCCTGTCCAGCTGGCCTTCTGTTTGTGTTTTCTTCTTTGCCTCCATTTCAGTTTTTAAGTCTTGAACTGTTTCCATTATCTGTTTGATTGTTTTTCCTTGGTTTCCTAGGGTATCATTCACTGATTTACTCAATTCTTCAAACTTTCTGTTATACTTCTCATCCATTTCTATAAGGGCATTTTTTACATGCTGTTTAAGGGCGTCAATCACTTTCATAAAGTCAATTTTATCTACTTCTTCATGATTAAGGTGTTCATGTCCTCCTGTTGTGAGGTCGCTGGGTTCTGGTGGTTTCATATAGTTTTTCAGATTGTTGGGTGAATTCTTGCATTGGCGCCTGCCCATCTCTTTCTCCGAATGCTCCCCTATGGATCTTCTTTTACCGGATCAGGTCTCCTTGCCTACTGATGTACCTTCCCAGTGATGGCACCCTGCAGTGATAGCTCTCCTGGTGCTCCAGTGATGTCTCTCCTGGTACCAATATCAGATCTCCGTGCCCAAAGACGGCTCTCCTGGTACCCAGATTAGCTCTCCCACTGATGGCTCTCCTGGTGCCAAGATCATATCTCTGTGCAGGTTGGGTAGTTCCTAAACAAAGCTCCTACCTTGCTTGGTGCAGGCAGGCCAGTGAACCAAAGGAAGTCTCGCCTGCCTACTTGCCCTGAGGATTTGCCCCCAGCGCCAGACAGACTGAGCTGGATGGTGTTATGTGCCCAAAGAGGAAAGGGGGCAGAAGGAAGAAGGGTTCTGGATGCAAGCTGGGTGGGACAAGAAGAGAGAGGCAGTATGCAGGGTGTAGAGCCCCTGCAGGGAGCCCAGGGAGTATAGGGTGGGGGGTGAGGAACTTCAGAGTTCCCTGTCCAGGGCTGCTTCCGCCGCCGCTGGTCACAAACTCACCCGCTGCTGTCTCTCCTGGTGCCTAGATCATGTCTCCGTGCAGGTCGGGTAGTTCCTAAACAAAGCCCTTACCTTCTTGTTGCAGGCAGGCCAGTGAAACAAAGGGAGTCTTGCCTGCCTACTTGCCCTGAGGATTTGCCCCCAGCGCCAGACAGACTGAGCTGGATGGTGTTATGTGCCCAAAGAGGAAAGGGGGCAGAAGGAAGAAGGGTTCTGGATGCAAGCTGGGTGGGACAAGAAGAGAGAGGCAGTATGCAGGGTGTAGAGCCCCTGCAGGGAGCCCAGGGAGTATAGGGTGGGGGGTGAGGAACTTCAGAGTTCCCTGTCCAGGGCTGCTTCCGCCACTGCGGGTCACAAACTCACCCGCTGCTGTCTCTCCTGGTGCCTAGATCAGGTCTCCGTGCAGGTTGGGTAGTTCCTAAACAAAGCCCTTACCTTCTTGTTCAGGCAGGCCAGTGAAACAAAGGAAGTCTCGCCTGCCTACTTGCCCTGAGGATTTGCCCCCAGCGCCAGACAGACTGAGCTGGATGGTGTTATGTGCCCAAAGAGGAAAGGGGGCAGAAGGAAGAAGGGTTCTGGATGCAAGCTGGGTGGGACAAGAAGAGAGAGGCAGTATGCAGGGTGTAGAGCCCCTGCAGGGAGCCCAGGGAGTATAGGGTGGGGGGTGAGGAACTTCAGAGTTCCCTGTCCAGGGCTGCTTCCGCCACCGCTGGTCACAAACTCACCCGCTGCTGTCTCTCCTGGTGCCTAGATCAGGTCTCCGTGCAGGTTGGGTAGTTCCTAAACAAAGCCCTTACCTTCTTGTTGCAGGCAGGCCAGTGAAACAAAGGAAGTCTCGCCTGCCTACTTGCCCTGAGGATTTGCCCCCAGCGCCAGACAGACTGAGCTGGATGGTGTTATGTGCCCAAAGAGAGCAGTCGATCACTTCTTGCTCTGACACACGGTTTCCCTTGTGAGCCTGCCTCCATAAACCAGTGTCATTTTATGAATCCACTGTACAGATGGCAATAGGATGCTCAACCCAGCCAACCCACAAGCATTTGAAAACCGTCATCTCTATGATTGACGACATCTTAATACAGAAGCCCAGGCTCCCACAATCCACCACCTACCTCACCATTTGCAGCGTTTCTCTTGAGTGTACCTGACTCTAGACACGTAAGAAGCCAAGAGACTGGGTTCCAGCTATTAGCCAGCACCAAAGATACCTGAGAAGCCAAGATGCCCACACCTTGGAAATAGCACTTAGCAGGTCTAGGCTGTCCCTGGAGTATCACTGGCTCTATCCCTAAGGCCTATGAAAGGGGTGCTCACTAGCTAAAGAAGAAGTCTAATGTACACACTGTGGGCACCCTGACAGGGTGGGTGGCAGGGACCTGTCCTTCCCCACCCTGCTTCCATTCCAGCAGATCCTAGATTTTCTGGAATTGCCTGTGTGGCTACACTTTTTGGAGGGTAGCCCTATCCCCATCCAGGAGGCACCTGTGATGTCTCTAACCTAGACATGGTGTCCTATTTCCTGGCTACCTCCAGTCAGGACAGAGTGGAGAATGCTGTCTGTACAAAGACAGGTAGACAGAAGTCTGCTGGGCAGTTTTGGGAGTATTTTGTTTACCAGATACAAGAGATCTACAGAAAAATTAGTCACTTGCCTCCATCAAGATGCTATCATGTGTACAATTCCTGGAACAATGACAATCCAAAATTCAGAGAATGACAGATGATGACAGTGCAAGGAACTTTGGTCCTTGGTAACATCTTTGACCTGCACTAGCCAATTCTGGGACCATCTGCCTCTACCCTTGTGGAAAGATATTGGATTTTCATCATTTCAGTAACCTTGGCCATAATGTTTTATGACAATAACAGGAAAGGAACTAATACAGTGGCCATCCATATGTTCATGTGTGTGACTATGTGTATAAATGTTTGTGAATATTCACATGGGCTCAAGTATGTGTATGCACGTGCATATAGGATTACATGTAGATGTGTGCAAATGCATGTGCCTTTGTGTTTACACACATGTGTATGCTCCTTGCATTGTGTGCATGCACACTAGCGTGTGTGTGTGTGTGTGTGTGTGTGTGATTTGTACTCAGGAAGTAGAATCAAGAGAATTCGAAGTTCCCAGTCACCTTTGGCTACATAATAACTTCAAAGTCATCTTTGGATGCATGAGACCTTTTTTGAAAAACAATAAATCAGGACGACCTCACCTGTGAGATGGGACTTGGAAATGTTGGCTTTGATCAGATCATCTCAGATTTCCAATTTCAAATCCTGACTAGGGACATTCAACTAGTAAAACCACTGTAAATACACCCAAAAAATCCTCTAAGTAGGAAGTGGACACAAAGCCCTCGCTCTAACCAAAAAGCTGTTTGCTATGGATACCTATGGAGATGAGGAAAGCCAGTTTTCTCCAATGACGGTCACTGGACATATTGATAACACTCCAGGGCAGGCCCTGTGCCCAGGAGGATTTATCTAGCCAACACAAAATGAATTCCATTGTGTGCACGTGTGCATGCATGCATATGTGTGTGTTTTCCATTGTGTTTGTGCATGTGTGTATGTGTGTGTGTTTTCCATAGTGTGTACATGAGTGTATGTGTGTGTTTTCATTGTGTGTGTGTATGCATGTGTGCGTGCATTGTGTGTGTGTGTATGATTCTTGTGTTGTTTTTGGTAACTTTTTGTCTGTGAGCCTCACCTCTCTTTGGCTTTCTGCGGTGAAAGAGGCTTCACAGGCCCTCACCAGACTCCAACATCCTGCTTCTGGGAATTCTGACTCCAGGACCATGGACAGAAACCAAATGCTCCATGTCCTAGGAACAGAGAGCAAACGGTCAAGACCCAATTCAATGACACTAGACCCAAGTGAGGGAGCCAGTCATGGGAAGGGGAAGGCACCGTTGCAGGGGGGCCACAGACTCCACAGTGTAGGCCCTGAAGCAGAGCACACCCAATGTGCCTAAGGAAAAGCAAGGACCCAAACAGGGAGGGAGACAGAAGCAGGGAGGAAGCCAGGCCCAGTAGGCACTGGACCTAATAACCTGCAGTTTAAAAAACCTCTTTGAGTCAGATGGCAGCTACAGGGTCCCCTGAGCAGAGCAAAGACAAAGGCCTTGCATTTCCAAAGAGTCCCTGAGTTTTTAAATACAGGGTGATGTGGAGTTGATTCTGGGCCAAGGAGACCAGCTGTCAGACAAGGGCCACAGGAAGTACAGGGACTTCATGGAACAACCCAAGCATGGCTAACTAACGGTGGTGCTTGGTGAGGCCAGATATAAGGAAAGTAGAGGAGGCACGGCAGGGACAAAGGGACACCTGCTGAAGCTGACAGGAAAGTAAAAGGAGGTGGCCTCCCAAGGGCTGAGAGACAGCTATATAGAAGGACAACTGTATGTCAGATTTCTGCCCAGGCTCCTGCAACGGATTCCTGCTGATGGGTCCATGAATAGAAAATAAAAGCACCAGACCCCAAGAGGTTCCCATGCCAATTAGTCCAGATGTGCACATGACCGGCCAGCAGAAGAACCCCAAGGTTAGGCCATAGGGAGTAACTGGCTGTAATCTGGGGAAGACAGTGATGAAAAGGAAGAAAATGACAGGATTTCACTAAAATGAGGCAGTGGAAATCCGAGATGGAAAGTGGAGGGATGACTTCCGGCTGGGTGGAGGGGATGGGGAAACTTTGATATTTTTTCCTTGGAGCAGGTCAAAACTCAAGTAAGAAGCATCGTTTGCAGAGGGGTGTGTGTGCACAGCCTGTGAGGTCCGGGTCCCCTTCCCTCTGTCCTTTTCAGCACCCGCAGAGCCTAGCTCCACAGAGTAGGTTGGTCATGCCCTCCTAGGGATACTCAGCGGGTTATGAGGGTCCTTCAGGGTCTGAGCCCAACACAGCTCTGAACAAGCTCAGCCCCTGGAGTGGGAAATCCTCATTCCATTGAGCTCAGAGGCTGTTCTGTGGACACGGGATGGCCTCTTAGGAGCAGAAGGGTGTGCTGGCCCAGCTGCTCAGAGCCGGAATCAGGGTAATCCTACTGAGGTCCCCCACTCCTGCACTAACCCCTCTTCTGGCAACAAGAAGGGATTAGAGGAGAGGCTAAAGGATTAGAGGGGGGCATTTGCTCACTGCCTCTCCCTCTGAACAGCAAAGCCTTGATCATCTGAGGCTGCCCCTCTGCTAGCTGCAGCTGGAGGCAGAGCCTTTTAACTTAGGATTTGCCAGCAGGGAGAACGCTTGGATGCCCAGGGATCCAGGTGGCAGCTAGCACACTTACAGCAAGGGGCTCAGTCTTCCCCTTGGCCATTCCTGGTGGAAGCATCATGCCAAGATGTCCCATGCTGCCCTCCAACCACAACCAGGGCCATTATGGACAGCGGTCAGCAACCTGGACCTTCCTGAGGAAGACGCTGCTCATCCTGTGCTTGCTTCTTTTGGACACCTCCCTGACTGCTGTGAGGGGCCAGACCAGAATTCCTCCGGAAATGTGAGCCTGAGTTCGATGCTACCCTGAAGACTCTTCTCATGACCTCCCACCTCTGGCCAATTGTCCTGCCTCTGAGAGACCCTTTCCTTCCTGCCTCTACCCTTCTCAAATCCTTACTGATTTGGAGCCTACCTGCCCTTACCTCCTGTCTTTGTGTGGTTGATGTCGGGGCTAGATGAGGGTGTAGGCTTCCAGCTGGGAGGATAACTACAAGAGAGGGTGGGATTGGGCTACCATGGTTCTAGAAGTGGCCCCTGAGGACTCATTGGATGATTGGTGCTTGCACACTGAGAAAGGGTAAAGCCACTGTCAATGGACAGCCAGGATGGTGCCTCCAAACAGCAGGGTCTTATCTAGGAACTCAGTTAGGATGGGTTCCAATGGCCTCATTCTCTCTATACCTCTCTGCCTCCTTCAGGTCTTTGATTCTACACCCCACCATGGCACCCATCATGCATACAATCTCTCCGGGTGTCTGTTCTTTAGTCTGGAACATTCCAGATACTAAGGGGAGCAGAGCATCCTAGACTGACTCTTCACAGTTCACATCTGAGCACAACCGCTAGAGCCTGAGCGCCAGAACAGGGGCCCAGGGAAGCAGTTTCTGCTTTGGAAAGAGTGGGCTTCCACGACACCCGGTGACCCCTCCTTGTTCTGCTCAGCACTGTGCCAATGCTGTCTTCATCTCAGACAGTCCCTTGGTGATGGAGATAATACCATTCTCCAGTCACACAGACCCAAAGATGAAAGTGCTGGAATTCATGCTGCTGAGCCAGCCTGGTGTTTGAGACATCCCCTGCAGCCTTGCATAAGCTCAGCAGTCTTTATCTCAGAAGGCAAGTTCCAGGATGGCAGGGGGCCAAGAAAAGACGGCTGGCATCCAGGCAGGCTGTCCACACAGAAACTTCGGGAGCAGCATAGGATAGCCACCCCCACAACGCCCTGCTGCTGCTGATTGCCCGTCCCAGGAGATCTGCCACCCACTCTCCTCCCTCTCTCACCAGGTCCCTTGCAGTCCTCTGCCTCTGTCCTGTTGACCCTCCCACTCAGCCTCAGCCATGGCCACTTGCCCTCTGCATCTGCTCTACACAAGGGTGCCAAAACTCTCCTGCTGATTGATCCTGGAAACTGTGGCCCCCACACCTTGTTGCTTAGGGTGCTCCCCTTTTCTCTTGATACCCCCACACCTTGATTCCTGAAGCACAATGACTGGCTTCCTGTGGGCTCCTGAGTGACTTTCCTGCCAACTTCAAGAGAACTTTGGCATCTGCATGCCCCTCAAACCATGGATGCCCCACTGCCTGTCATCACAGATCAACCCATACTACACACTTTCCTTGCTAAGAGTCCATTTGCCCTGTGTCTCAGTCCTTTTCTTGTTCTAATTAGCTCTACCCAGTCTCTTACCTACCAGACCCCACACTCAATGCCTGTGCCCACTTATTCCTGAGCATCATGGGAGCTCATCAAGTATGCAGTGTTTCTGTGACCCCTAAAGTTATGGGGTGTGCAACCGACCCAGTGACACTTGCTACCTTGCGTCAGAAGGTTGACGTTCAACAAAGCCCAAGAGACATGCATCACCTTTCTCTCTCTCTCTCTCTCTCTCTCTCTCTCTCTCTCTCTCTCTATCTCTCTCTCTCTCTCTCTCGCTCAGGCCACCTTCCTTACAGTCTCAGCAATGGTCATCAAGTCAAGCTGAAGGTCTTGAAGTCATTCCCACTTCTCCAAGCTCTCCACCTAAAATTCTTTTCCAGATCTCATCACGCTAACCTCTATCCCACTATAGATGCCGAACTCAGATTCTGCTTCCTCGGCTTCTCCCCTCCCCATCACCACCATCCTCCTCCAAAAGAGTACCACTCTACCCCATGGAAAGGGCATGTCCCTAAGAGTGTGTGGCTGCTATGGAGATAGTGTGCCATGCAGTCAGACCTCAGTAAGTGCCAGTGCGAGTGGATGCTGCTGACCTTAAAGGAGCCATACTTATTCTGGTTGCATGGCCCCTGACAGGACCTGAAGTCTACCTTCTAGGGAGGAAGGAAGGGTCAGGGCCCAGACCAGGTTTCCCTTCTAACCTGCCCTACTCCAGACAGATACTTGGAGTCATTCTGCCCTGCCCCCACCATCTGAGGGTTCAACAGGTCAGTGTCCTATAGCCTTGAGTAGACATAGTAACGGACTGGTCATTGAAATGTCCAAGTTGGCTCAGGAAGTGCCGCACTGGTTCAGGGTTTTTCCCTTCTAGTCTGGACCTGCACAGACTCCCTCCTCTTTCTCTTCTCACTGGAAAGTCCTTGAGACCATGGGGTTAGAATCCACTTTGAGCCCATCAGCTCTGGGGCCCACTGAAGCCAGGCAGAGTGTGTGTACCACAGCCAGAGTTTCCCACCCCGGCCAGGCTGCCGTTCGGGAGGGGTTTGGATAGGAGCTGGCCTAGTTTACCTCTGTCCTGTGAGAGACACTCGGACCAAAGCAACTCAGAGTAGAGAGTTCACAATCCCAGGCTCCAGTCCACCACAGCAGGGAAGAAAGGTAGCAGAACCTGAACAGAGATGATAACATCACATCCATAGTTAAAAACAAAGAGAAGTGCGTGCACGCAGGCTTCCTTGCTTGCTCACTTGTGCTCGGCTCAATTCTCTGGTTCTATTCAGTTCAGGGCTGGTGCCAAGGAAATGATGCCATCCACAGTGGGCTGGATCTTCCCAGACCAGTTAATTAAGACAGTCCCTCGACAGACACACCCGCAGTCCAACCTAATATAAACAGCCCCTCGTTGAGACTCTCTTCCTGGGTGGCTCTAGGCTGGTGACAAAGTTGACTAAGCTAACCATTACAGGAATGCTGGTGTTGGTGTGTGTGTGTATATGTGTGTATGTGTGTTCATGTGTGTGGATGTCTGTGGGTCACAAGTGTGTCTGTGTGTGAGATGCCTGCTTTGCATGTACATGATGTGACCATCACCTTGAGGATCTGACTCCTGATCATAGTGAGAACGTGCACTTAGGATTTCCTGTCCTACAGAGTGAAGCTGTGGGCCGACACCTTCGGCAGGAATCTGTACAACACGGTGACCAGATACTCAGGCTCGCTGTTGCTGCAGAAGGTCGGTGACCTCTCCCGGGGAGTTCCAGAATGGTCACAGGGCCCCTTCTCACAGAGGGATAGAACTCTCAACATCAGAGCTGTAAGGGGCCTGAGAGATCATCTCTGTCAATCTTACCATATTCAGATGGGGCCCCAGGAGGCTCCATTCCTAAGGCATCGTGTGGACAGTGAGCTCAAGAGCATTCTGTCAGTTTGCATCTTGGGAAGCCAAGGACAAGATTAGACCTGCACGGGGTTCATTGGGTGGGTAGTGGAGGCTTGGTATGGATGCCTGGGGAGGAGCCAGAGAGCAGATCAGAGCGTGGGGGTTGGGCGCAGAAGGAGCATCAAACAGCCCAGCAGTGCCAGCTGCAAGCAGCAGCTGTCAGTTTCCTCTCTGCAGGCAGAGCAGTTCCAGTGCACCCCAACAGCCAGGCTGTGCTCGGGTATCTGGCATCCCATGCACCCTGACAAGATGATCCCATGCCCAGTTCCCAGCAGAAGTGGGCCTGACAGAAGGGCAACCCTGGCATCTTTTTCTGGGACCTGACTCCCTGGACATGCTCTCAGGGTCTTGTCTTCTTTCAGCACCATAACCCAAGAGGGATGAAAGGCTTAATTCATCCCAAGAGGCAGCCTCTCCATCTTGGAAGTGATGGATGTCTCCGCTTTTATGCCAGCCCTGAGCACCTGCCACCCTCCCTCATCCCCTTAGTGCTGCAGGAGGTGGGAGGGGCCAGGGCAGACCCTGGGGTCTCTCCCAGCCTTAAGACTACAGGAGCCCTCTCAACACCCCATTATGTTGTGAACAACAGCTTGTTTGATTTTCCTGCTTGAACCCTGCAGCCCCAGGTGAGGAAGACAATGAGGGATTGTTAGTCCTTGAAGCTGAAAGTGTTCTCTAGAATCTATGCATGCTACAGCACTGTCAAAAGCTCTAGATGCATCACATCTTACAGAAGATGACGCCGGGTACCTTGTCTAAGATCGCAGGGACAGCAGGCTGCAGGGGCTGGCCAAGAGTCACTGGTGACTCATTGAGGATTGTCCCAGGGCAGACAGGAATTTGAAGCTAGTTCTTAGGCTCCCCTAGGCTCACCAGCATCACTCTTGGAACTCCTGCCCTGGGTCCTCAGTAGGATGCAGGCCCAGTACAGGAGGTGATGCTCTTGGGAGCTGGGCAAAGGTGAACAGACACAGAGGCTGCTTCTTGGCCTCACAGCAGGTGCCAGGGAAGCTGTGCTTCACAAAGAGCAAGGACAGGGACTCTGGTACTCTGTCTCCCCCAGGGTCCTAGCTGCCCAGCTCACTGGCTCTGGCTGGTGTCAAGTTTAATTCCTACCCAAGTGTCAGTCAGCTCCCATTGGGGATAATAACTTCCTTGTGTCTGGAGTCATGAACAGAGGACATCTGAGGACAGGCTGTTTGAGACTGTGATTAGGATGTCATGGGGTGGGTACATGGAGAGCTGGTAAGGTCTTAGAGCAAGGACGGCCCTGGTGCACTCAGGCCCACGTCTTTCTCCTTTGCCCTGCCCAGAAGTACAAGGATGCAGAAGCCAGTCTGAAGATCGAAGAGGTAGATGGCTTAGAGCTGGTGAAGAAGTTCTCAGAGGACATGGAGACCATGCTTAGGAGGAAAGTCGAGGCCGTTAAGGTACTGCTGCCCATCCCCAGCACTGGCCTTTCGGACTCCATTGACTGTAGATGGGCCTCTGCTGGCTGTGTGGAGTGTAGACCTCATTATACTAACCAGGTCACCACAGGTGTCAGGGTAGGCATATCACACAATGCTATTCCCAGCCAGGCTTTGTAGGCATTCAGGGATGAGGTCCCCTGAGCTCCTCGGAGCATGTAGGAACCACGAAGGGTGGGTCCTCGTGGCTGAAAGGGAAAAAGAAGAAAGCAGAGGGTTGGAGAGGGAAGAGAAGAGCAGAGAGCTTGGGGTGGGGTGGCGGAGGAGAACAGCTGATGGTAACGGTCATGTTCCCTCCCTCAGAGCCTGGTGGAGGCCGCTGAGGAGGCCGACCTGAATCATGAGTATAATGCTTCTCTGGTGGTAAGTCCTCTTGGGAGTGGATGCCAGGCTGGCTGGCTGAGTAGATGCCAGACTGGCTGGCTCTGCCCCACCCCCACGTCAGCCAGAACAGCAGCCGTTCAGGGAGCTGAGCAACAGCTATTCAATCTATGTCCCTGCGCCACGCTGTGCCCTGGGTTTGTCAGTGAGGTCTTCACACCAGCTCCTGAGGCTCCCCGAGACAGCATGGAGTCAGCATGTGGGGTGGGCCAGCGAGCACTAGGAAGTGGACAGGAGAGGGGAAGTTCAGCAGGGATGGCCCTGGGAAGGGCATTTGGAAGACTGAGGTATAAACAAGTGTCTCTGAGCTGAGAGATCCTAAAAGGCACAGGAAGAAGGAAGCTCAAGGCAGATGAGGACACAATGGATACAAACCCTCTGTGTCCAGGGGACAGCAAAATGGGACGTCCACTGAGGGAGGCCAGGGCCAAGATCCTGGATGCTGGGTGCCATGGCTGCCTTCCATTACATGTGGTAAACACCATGGCCAAAAGCAACTGGTGGAGGAAAGAGTTTATTATGCTTACACATCACAACCACAGTCCATCACTGGGTGAGGCCTAGATGGGAAATCGAGGCAGGAATCTGGAGGCAGAAACTGAAGCAGACCCGGGGAGGAAAGTACTTATTGTGGTTTTCCTTCATTTTGCTCAATTTGTTTTCTTATATAACCATTCACCATCTTCCCAGGGGTGGCACTGCCCACAGGGGACTCGGCCCTCTTCCCAGGGGTGCCACTGCCCACAGTGGACTTGGCCCTCTTCCCGGGGTGGCACTGCCCACAGTGGACATGGCCATCTTTCCAGGAATGCCACTGCCTACACTGGGCTTGGCCCTCCCACAAGTGGCACTGCCCACAGTGGACTTGGCCCTCTTCCCGGGGTGGCACTGCCCACAGTGGACATGGCCATCTTTCCAGGAATGCCACTGCCTACACTGGGCTTGGCCCTCCCACAAGTGGCACTGCCCACAGTAGGCTTGGCCCTCTTCCCGGGGTGGCACTGCCCACAGTAGGCTTGGCCCTCTTCCCAGGGTGGCACTGCCCACAGGGGATTCGGCCCTCCATAGCAATCATCAATAGAAGGATGCCTGCACAGACTTGCCTCCAGGCCAATCTGACAGAGGCATTTTCTCAATTTAGGATCCCTCTTCCAAAATGGCCCAAGCTTGTACGTGTGGGTTGGAGTCAGGGATGGACATAGCTGGAACTGAGCTCACAAAGCCAATATTGACCAGAGGGCAGCAAGATGAAGCTGGGACGGATCTGTGGCCACGGTTCTAGAGGGAGCCAAAGTGTGGGGCTTGTGGTGTGGGGGAGTAAGGAAGAAAGTGCGTCTGATTATGGCCTCTTGGGTCACAGCCTTCCTGCCCTGTGGGGAGGAGACAGCAGGACACAGGCCCCCTGGCAGGGCAGGGCCCCAGACGCTCCTCCTTGAATTATCTGGGCCTCCAGGACCCTCACCCCTTGGAAGAAACTGATGGTGCTGACATGGTCCTGTGCCTCCATATGGCTCTTGAGTCTCGGGTTGTCTGTCAGTCTGTCTGTCTCTGACTTGTGACTTTCCCACGCATAGTAAGCCAAGTGGAGAATCAAAGCAACCACTAGGCCGATTTGACCTTATCCAGTTAGGAAGCCCTCAGATTCAACTATCTTTATGTGTGCTGTGGCCTCCCTGCCCCATCTTTGCCTGATTTTTCCACCAAGTGCAGCATAACCAGGCACCACCAGTCCTTCCTGCCTGGCCTTATGCTCGGTTCCTCTGGCCCTTGAAGCTCCCCTCCCTCCCTTTCTCTTCCCTTCTCCCTCTTTGTGCCTGGGCTGCCTCTTCTGGACCTGTCCCCTCTTTCCCCAGTTTAACTACTACAACTCGGTGCTTATCAATGAGAAGGACGAGAAGGGCAACTACGTGGAGCTGGGAGCCGAGTTTCTTCTTGAACCCAATGCACACTTCAGCAACCAGAGGGTGAACGTCTCCCTGAGCAGTGTGCAGCTACCTACCAACGTGTACAACAAAGGTGGCCATGTCCTCACCATCGGGTAGACTAGGGGACAGGACAGGGGCCCTGGAGGGCTTTTAAACAGTTTGTGTCAATTTTCCCAAGAAGCCCTATAGGGCGTTAGCTGTCTCTCCAATCTTCTTGATAGGGTGAGAAAGGAGATTATTCTACACACACATGGTGTTTTCTGTTTTCTGTTGCTTTGACGAAATACCTGAAGCTGAATAACTTAGGCGAGGTTTCCCGAGCTCAAGGTCTGGGAAGCTGAGTCCGGCCAGCACTACACTGCTTTGGTGAGGTCCCCAGCTGCATCCTACTCTTGTAGAGGGTATCATGATGGGGATCTGTGTAAGAGAGTGCAACCACGCAAAAAGCTAGAGAGTGGGAAAACCGGTCTCTTCCACAGAAACTCTTTCAAGGGAACTCACCAGAATCCATAGAATTGTAAAAACTCTGCCCTGGGGTGATGATCCAATCATCCCCCCCCCCCCCGCCATACTCCATCCTCTCTCATACGTCAGTACTGAACACTGCACATTCAAACACAAACCCTGGGCACACACACACACACACACACACACACACACACACACACACAGACTACATCCAAACCTCAGCATGTGGGCTGGTAGAGAGGTGATGCTTCTGGGTTAGGGAGCACGGGTTACATGTGAGCCTGATGCAGGTCTAAGGGAAGCAGGGGAAGTTTGCCCGTGTTTGCATGTGTAGCATGAGACAGATGCATCTAATGTCAACGGCCTCTGAAGTTCCCTCCATGATCTCACTCTCAGACCCAGACATCTTAAATGGAGTCTACATGTCCGAGGCCCTGAACCCTGTGTTTGTGGAGAACTTCCAGAGAGACCCCACACTGACCTGGCAGTATTTTGGCAGTTCAACTGGGTTCTTCAGGATCTATCCAGGTAAGGATAGTGGGCAGCACCTTCGCTGCCTCTGCGCTTGTTCTCTGAGAACAAAGTATGAAGACTCGAAGGCCTCATAGCCAAGGCATTTTTGACCCATGCTTGGCCTTCTTACAACCTACTATGAGGTAGTCAGAGGGAGCTGCTGGGTGAACGCCTGAGTAACGCCACTAAGCAATCACGGTAGTCACCAACGCTGAGTAAGTGCCTGTCCTTGGATAGCCTGCTGACAATGTCACGGAGGACCCTGCAATCCCTCACCTTAAGGGATCTTCCGAGTTGGAGAGCCGAGAACACTGCCCTCATACAAAATGGGGAAAGTTCTCTTAATCACACAGAAACAGGAAAGGGATGGGGAGTGACTCCCTGGAAAGGCATTTGCTGCACAATCGTAAGGACCTGGGTTCGCATCCTTAGAACCTATGTGCATGTGCACACCTGTAATCCCAGCCCTGCAGGGCTGGAGACAGGGGATCCTGGGAAATCACTGGGCACCCTCTCTGGTGGAATTGGTGAGCTCCATGGATTCAGTGAAGACTGTGTCTCAAATAATAAGGTGGAGGGCAACAGGAAGACACACGCTGTTGATCTTTTGCCTCCACAAGTGCTAGCCCCCATACACGTATGTCCACAAATATCACACACACACACACACACACACACACACACACATACTCACACCCCATATACCAAAAAAATGGGAATAGAAAAACCCCCACCAACCACAGTGTTTGTGGGTCTTTTCTGGTTTCTTGCCACTTAGAAAAATTCACCTCCACATCTCATGTTTCTATGTCCAAAAAGACGTTCAGTGTTCCCTTGTCTGGCCAGACCCTGGAATGATAAAAATGGACCTCTTTATGTCTCCAGGATGGGAGGTCAACCCCTCTCACAGGGTGCAAAGAGCAAGTGTGTCTCTCATCACTCCCAAACTCCCCGATGTCTTTGTCATACATTCTCGGTTGGCTGCGGGTTTCCACTTCAATGTCTAGGTTCATTTAACCCTCTCCAATACAGAGACCCTGATGCTGCAGGAACTCGCACTGTCCCCAGAGTAGGAATCCTGTGAAGAGCCCTCTGGGTCCATTTCTAACGGATTTTTTTTTTCTCGTTGAGCCTCAGGAGTTCTCTGTATATTCTGAGTATTATTTCATATTGGCTAAATGATTTACAAATATTTCCTCCCATTTTGTGGGTTGCTCTTTTAATTTGTTGATATTGTCTTGTAGTCTTTTAATAGATAGTGTTTAAATTATCCCACCTTTCTTTTATTGTCTATGCCTTTGGTACTGTGGCCAAGAAATTGTTGCCAACTCTGGTGTCAGGGTAATTTTCCACTATGTGTTCTAGTAAGAATTTTGCAGTTGTGAGTCTTACGCTTAAGCTTCTGCTCATTTTGAGTTACTTTTGTGTATTGTGCTAGGAAGGGCTCAGCTTCTTTCTCTCGCATGTAGCTGCCCAGTTTTCTATTTGTTTAAAGACTGTCGTTTGCATGCCAACAGTGATTTGATCATGACGTGAGGGTTTCTTTCCCGTGTCTCTCGTCTATTTCACGGGTCCCTGTGTCATTGTGTGTGTGAATAGCACCATTTTGATTGCCATAGCCTTGCGTGGTAGAATCGGAAGATGTAACTCGTCTTGTACATCACTGTGACAGAATGCCGCTCCACACAGTATGTGGGAGGAAAGATGTGTTTCGATCCATGACTTCAGAGGATCTCAGTCCTCTTCGGAGAAAAGGTATAACAGTGGCCAGGGTCCTGCACCTTATAGCAGACCTGTAGCAGAAAAAGTGTCAGACTGGGGCCAGACTATATGATTTTACGACTGTGTCCCCGCACATGTATTGCCTGTGCACCACATACAGCACCCATGGAGGCAAGGGGGTGTTGGAATTCTTGGAACTAGAGTTACAGATGACTGCGGGTGTTGGGAACTGAACTTGGTCTTTTGTGAGAGCAGTAAAGCTCCAGCCCCCCAATAATTTATAGCTTTTATTATATACAAAGTTGTGGTGGAATATTTAACTGCATAAAGGTGTGTTATGTTTGTTTTGCTGCGTTTGTTTAACAATGTAAAAATGTGTGTTTAATTATAAAAAGATACATTACTATTTCACCTAGCCTGCCTAAAGCCCATGATACGTCTAATAAAAAGCTGAATGGCCAATAGCTATGCGGGAAAGGGATAGATGAGTCTGGCAGGCAGAACGAATAAATAGGAGGAGAAATCAAGGTACATAAAAGAACGATAGGAAGAAGAACGAGAGGAGAGAAGGAGGGAGATCACACCCAGAGTAAGAAACCAGGCAGATGCCAGCCAGCCATACATCAGAAGCAGTGAAAGTAAGATATACAGAAAGAAAGAAAAGCCCCAAGGCAAAAGGTTAAAAAAAAAAAAAAGCTAGCCTGAAATGAGCCCAAGCGGGGCCAAACATTCATAATTAATAAGAAATCTCGGTGTCAGAGCTGGTTGGAGGCCCAAAAGAAAAGGCCTGGTACACAAAGTCTTTGGTTCTTTTGTGATGCTCCTGAAAACTGGACAATTTTGGTAACTTCCTTTTCAGGTTGTTCATAGCAACTGCTCTTGCTTGCTTGCTATGTTGCTGAATTTGTTTATGAGGCCTAACGCCTGTTGTTTGGGGCTTCCCACGAATCAAGCCCACAGTGTGTAAGCATAGTCTTCTCCCTTCCTCCCCTCACCTTTGCATTTTTCTTTTTGCAGCCTAATTGCTCTAACTAGAACTTCCAGTACTGGTTTAAACACAACTATTTTAAAACAACTCTGTTTGGACAACTAAGAGCGAGCACTTTCAACCTTATGCTGTGGATTTTTCCATTTGTGGCTTTTGCTATGTTGAAGTAATTTTCATCTGTTGCTAGTTTGTAGAATCTTTTTGTCATAAAAGTGATTTGGATTTTGCCAAATTTGTTTTCTGCTTCATTTGGGACAAGCATGTTGTTTTTCTCCTCGTTCTGTTAAGGTGATCTTTGATGTCTATCAGTTTTCACGGGTTAGAAAATCCTTACATTCTAGGAATAATGTATCACCCTTTTCTTTTTTTAATTTTTTTATTTATTGATTGATTGATTGATTTCTTAAAGATTTCTGCCTCTTCCCCGCCACAGCCTCCCATTTCCCTCCCCCGATCAAGTCTCCCTCCCTCATCAGCCCAAAGAGCAATCAGGGTTCCCTGTCCTATGGGAAGTCCAAGGACCACCCACCTCCATCCAGGTCTAGTAAGGTGAGCATCCAAACTGCCTAGGCTCCCACAAAGCCAGTACGTGCAGTGGGATCAAAAACCCATTGCCAGCCGGGCGGTGGTGGCACACGCCTTTAATCCCAGCACTCAGGAGGCAGAGGCAGGTGGATCGCTGTGAGTTCGAGACCAGCCTGGTCTACAAGAGCTAGTTCCAGGACAGGCTCCAAAACCACAGACAAACCCTGTCTCGAAAAAACAAAAAAAAAAACCATTGCCATTGTTCTTGAGTTCTCAGTAGTCCTCATTGTCCGCTATGTTCAGCAAGTCCGTTTTTATCCCATGCTTTTTCAGACCCAGGCCAGCTGGCCTTGGTGAGTTCCTGATAGAACATCCCCATTGTCTCAGTGTGTGGGTGCACCCCTCGCGATCCTGAGTTCCTTGTTCGTGCTCTCTCTCCTTCTGCTCCTGATCTGGACCTTGAGATTTCAGTCCGGTGCTCCAATGTGGGTCTCTGTCTCTGTCTCCTTTCATCACCTGATGAAGGTTAATATTCAGGAGGATGCTTATATGTTTTTCTTTGGGTTCACGTTCTTATTTAGCTTCTCTAGGATCACGAATTATAGGCTCAAGGTCCTTTATTTATGGCTAGAAACCAAATATGAGTGAGTACATCCCATGTTCCTCTTTTTGGGTCTGGCTTACCTCACTCAGGATAGTGTTTTCTATTTCCATCCATTTGTATGCAAAATTCAAGAAGTCACTGTTTTTTACTGCTGAGTAGTACTCTAATATGTATATATTCCATACTTTCTTCATCCATTCTTCCATTAAAGGGCATCTAGGTTGTTTCCAGGTTCTGGCTATTACAAACAATGCTGCTATGAACATAGTTGAGCATATACTTTTGTTGTATGATAGGGCATCTCTTGGGTATATTCCCAAGAGTGGTATTGCTGGGTCCAGGGGTAGGTGGATCCCGAATTTCCTGAGAAACCGCCACACTGCTTTCCAAATGGTTGCACAAGTTTGCATTCCCACAAGAAATGGATGAGTGTACCCCTTTCTCCACAACCTCTCCAGCAGAGGCTATCATTGGTGTTTTTTATTTTAGCCATTCTGACAGGTGTAAGATGGTATCTTAATATTGTCTTGATTTGCATTTCCCTGATCGCTAAGGAAGTTGAGCATGATCTTAAGTGTCTTTTGGCCATTTGAACTTCTTCTGTTGAGAATTCTCTGTTCAGCTCAGTGCCCCATTTTATAATTGGGTTGATTAGCCTTTTACGGTCTAGTTTCTTGAGTTCTTTATATATTTTGGAGATCAGACCTTTGTCAGTTGCAGGGTTGGTGAAGATCTTCTCCCAGTCAGTGGGTTGCCTTTTAGTCTTAGTGACAGTGTCCCTTTCTTTACAGAAGCTTCTCAATCTCAGGAGGTCCCATTAGTTCAATGATGCCCTTAGTGTCTGTGCTGCTGGGGTTTTACATAGGAAGTGGTCTCCTGTGCCCATGTGTTGTAGAGTACTTCCCACTTACTCTTCTATCAGGTTCAGTGTGTTCGGACTGATATTGAGGTCTTTAATCCATTTGAACTTGAGTTTTGTGCATGGTGATAGATATGGATCTATTTTCATTTTTCTACAGATTGACATCCAGTTTTGCCAGCACAATTTGTTGAAGATGCACTCTTTTTTCCGTTGTATACTTTTAGCTCCTTTATAGAAAATCAGGTGTTCATAGGTTTGTGGGCTAAAGTCAGGGTCTTCTATACGATTCCATTGGTCGACTGCTCTGTTTTTATGCCAGTACCACGCTGTTTTCATTACTGTAGCTCTGTAATAGAGTTTGAAGTCAGGGATGGTAATGCCTCCAGAAGTTCCTTTATTGTATAAGATTGTTTTGGCTATCCTGGGTTTTTTGTTTTTCCATATAAAGTTGGTTATTGTCTTCTCCAGATCTGTGAAGAATTTTGATGGGATATTGATGGGTATTGCATTGAATCTATAGATTGCTTTTGGTAGAATTGCCATTTTTACTATGTTGATCCTCCCAATCCAAGAGCAAGGGAGATCCTTCCATTTTCTGGTGTCCTCCTCAATTTCTTTCTTCAAAGACTTAAAGTTCTTGTCAAATAGATCTTTCACTTCCTTGGTCAGAGTTACCCCAAGATATTTTATGCTATTTGTGGCTATCGTGAAAGGTGATGCTTCTCTGAATTCCCTCTCTGCTTCCTTATCCTTAGTGTATAGGAAGGCAACTGATTTTTTGGAGTTGATCTTGTATCCTGCCACCTTCCCAAAGGTGTTTATCAGCTGTAGGAGTTCTTTGGTAGAGTTTTTGGGGTCGCTTATGTACACTATCATATCATCTGTAAATAACGAAAGCTTAACTTCTTCTTTTCCAATACGAATCCCCTTGATCCCCTTATGTTGTCTTATTGCTATTGCTAGAACTTCAAGCACTATATTGAAGAGGTATGGAGAGAGTGGACATCCTTGTCGTGTTCCTGATTTTAGTGGGATGGCTTTGAGTTTTTCTCCGTTTAATTTAATGTTAGCTGTCGGCTTGCTGTAAATAGCTTTTATTATATTTAGGTATGACCCTTGTATCCCTAATCTCTCCAAGACCTTTATCATAAAGGGGTGTTGAATTTTGTCGAATGCTTTTTCAGCATATAATGAAATGACCATATAGTTTTTTTCTTTCAGTTTATTTATATGGTGGATTACATTGATAGATTTGCATATGTTGAACCAGTTCTGCATCTCTGGGATGAAACCTACTTGATCATAATGGATAATTTTTCTAATGTGTTCTTGGATTCGGTTTGCCAGTATTTTATTGAGAATTTTTGCATCGATGTTCATGAGTGATATAGGCCTGTAATTCTCTTTCTTGGTTGGGTCTTTGTGTGGTTTTGGTATCAGGGTAACTGTAGCTTCATAAAAGGAATTTGGCAATGACTCTTCTGTTTCTATATTGTGGGATACATTAAGGAGTATAGGTATTAGCTCTTCTTGGAAGTTCTGGTAGAATTCTGCATTGAAACCATCTGGTCCTGGGCTTTTTTTGGAGGGGAGATTTTTGATAACAGTTTCTAATTCTTCGCGACTAACAGGTCTATTTAGATCGTTCACCTGGTCTTGGTTTAGCTTTGGTATATGGTACTTGTCTAAAAAAAATGTCCATTTCTTTTGCATTTTCCAGTTTTGTGGCATACAGGCTCTTGTAGTAAGATCTAATGATTCTCTGAATTTCCTCTGTGTCTGTGGTTATGTCCCTCTTTTCATTTCTGATCTTATTTATTTGCGTGTTCTCTCTCTGTCATTTAGTTTGGATAGGGGTTTGTCGATCTTGTTGATTTTCTCCAAGGACCAACTTTTTGTTTCATTGATTCTTTGGACTGTTTTCTGTGTTTCTATTTTGTTGATTTCTGCCCTCAGTTTGATTATTTCCAGTCTTCTACTCCTCCTGGGCGCATCTGCTTCTTTTTTTTTCTAGAGCTTTCAGGTGTGCTGTTAAGTCCCCAATGTATGCTTTCTCCGTTTTCTTTAAGTGGGCACTTAGTGCTATGAACTTTCCTCTTAGCACTGCTTTCATCATGTCCCATAGGTTTGAGTATGTTGTCTCTTTATTTTCATTAAATTCAAGGAAGACTTTAATTTCTTTCTTAATTTCTTCCTTGACCCAAGTGTGGTTCAGTAGTTGACTGTTCAGTTTCTATGAGTTTGTCGGCTTTCTGGGGGCAGCATTGTTGTTGCCTTCTAACTTTAATCAGTGGTGATCTGATAAGACACAGGTGAACACTGATTTTTTTTGTATCTGTGGAGGTTTCCTTTGTTTCTGAGTATGTGGTCAATTTTCGAGAAGGTTCCATGAGCTACAGAGAAAAAGGTGTATTCTTTCCTATTTGGGTGGAGTGTTCTATAGATGTCTGTTGAGTCATCTTCATTACCTCCAATAATTCTCTTAGTTCTCTATTAGGTTTCTGTCTGATTGACCTGTCCATTGGTGAGAGAGGTGTGTTGAAGTTTTCTACTACTAGTGTGTGTGGTTTGATGTCTGCCTTGAGTTTTAGTAATATTTCTTTTACATAAGTGGGTGCTTTTATATTAGGGGCATAGGTATTCAGGATTGAGACTTCATCCTGCTAAATTGTTCCTGTTATGAGTATAAAGTGTCCATCTCGATCTCTTCTGATTGATTTTAGTTTGAAGTTAGTTTTGTTAGAAATTAGTATGGCCACACCTGCTTTTTCTTAGGACCATTTTCTTGAAAAACCTTTTCCCAACCCTTTACTCTGAGTAGATGCCTGTCTTTGTGGTTGAGATGTGTTTCTTGCAGACTGTTGGATCCTGTTTTCATATCCAATCTCTTAGCCTGTGCCTTTTTATAGGTGAATTGAGACCATTGACATTAAGTGATATTAATGACCAGTGGTTGTTTACTCCGGTTATTTCTATTGCTTTTGGTAGTAGAGTTTGTGTGTCTCCCTTCTTTGAGTTTGCTGTTGAAGGGTCGCTAGATGCCTGAGTTATTGTAGGCAGTGTTGGCAATGTTGAATCCGTGGGTTGTGATTTTCCTTCTATTACTTTCTGTAGGGCTGGATTTGTGGCTACGTATTGTTTAAATTTGTTCTTATCCTGGAATGTCTTGTTTTCTCCATTGATAGTGAACGATAGCTTGGCTGGGTATAGTAGTTTGGGTTTGCATCCATGGTCTCTTAGTTTCTGCAGTACCTCTATCCAGGACCTTCTGGCTTTCATGGTTTCCATAGAGAAGTCAGGTGCAAATCTGATCGGTTTACCTTTATAGGTTACTTGGCCTTTTTCCTTTGCAGCTCTTAATATTCTTTCTTTAATCTGTATATTTTGTGTTTTGATTATTATATGGTGAGGGGATTTTTTTTGATCCAGTCTGTTTGGTGTTCTGTATGTTTCTTGGATATTCAAAGGAATATCTTTCTTTATGTTGGGAAAATTTTCTTCCATAATTTTGTTAAAAATATTTTCTGGGCCTTTGAGCTGTGACTCTTCTCCTTTTTCTATCCCTATTATTCTTAGGTTTGGTCTTTTTATTGTGTCCCATATTTCCTGGATGTTTTGTGATGAGAATTTGTTGGCTTTGCTGTTTTCTTTGATCAGTGCGTTTATTTTCTCTATGGTGTCTTCAGAATCTGAGATTCTTTCTTCTATCTCTTGTATTCTATTGATTATGCTTGTTTCTGTAGTCTCTGCTCGTTGACCTAGATTTTCCATATCCAGCTGGTCCTCAGTTTGTGTTTTCTTCCTTGCTTCCATTTCAGTTTTCAATTCTTGAACTGTTTCCATTACCTGTTTGATCGTTTTTTCTTGGTTTCCCAGGATATCATTTACGTATTTGCTCATTTCTTCAAACTTTTTATTATACTTTTCATCCATATTTCTATGAGGACGTTTTTTACATGCTGTTTAAGGGACTCTATTGTTTTCATAAAGTCCATTTTTTCCTCTTCTTCTGTGTTAGGGTGTTCAAGTCCTTGTGTTGTAAGATCATTGGGTTTACTTTGCTGGGCTTTGTTGAGGAATTGTGAATCAGTGTTCTTTGGGGTTTATTGTACCTCATGGACTAAGTTAAGAAGTAGTGTCTCCTCTTCAATTTTGTGGAAGATTTTGAGGATCTGTATGGAGTTTTTAAGGATTTGGTACTGCTCATTGAGAGGCCATTAGCATCTGGACTTCACTTTGCTGGGAGATTTTTACTTTTTGCTTCCATCTCCTTATTTTTATTTGTTTGATTGTTGTTTTCTGTGGTTTTTTAAAAATATTTTTCATTGTTTTTATTGAGCTATACATTTTTCTCCACTCCCCTCTCTTCCTCCCCTCTCCCCTTTTATCCTCCCCTGTGACCCCCACACTCCCAGTTTACTTAGGCAATCTTGTCTTTTTCACTTCCCTATGTAGATTCTTGTATGTCTTTCTCTTGTCTAGTTTCTCTGGGGTTGTGGCCTATAGGCAGGTTTTTCTCTGCTTTATGTTTAAAAGAAATGACATGAATGAATAGATGAATGAATGAATGAATGAATGAATGAATGAATGCATGCATAGTATATTTGTCTATCTGGGTATGGGTTACTTCACACAATGTAATGTTTTCTATATCCATCTATTTGCCCATAAATTTCAAGATGTAATTATTTTTTCCTGTTGTGTAATACTCCATTGTGTAAATATACCACATTTTCCTTATCCATTCTTCTGCCAAGAGGCATTTAGGTTGTTTCCAGGTTCTGACTGTGACAATCAATGCTGCTATGAACATAGTTGAGCACATGTCCTTGTGGTAAGATTGAGTGTCTTTTGGGTATATGCCCAACAGTAGTATTGCTTGGGCTTGAGGTAGATTATTTCCTAATCTTCTGCGAAGATTCCCAAAGCAGCTATACAAGTTTTCACTCCCATCAGCAATGCAGAAGTGTTTCCCTTACCCAACAACCTCTCCAGCATAAGTTGTCATCAGTGTTTAGATCATGGCCATCTTACAGGTGTAAGATGGAATCTCAAAGGTGTTTTGATTTGCACATCTCTGATGACTAAGGATGTTGAGCTTTTCTTGTTTTGAGAAAGTTCTTGCCTAACTTTGAAGAATATTCCATTTCCCTTTGGCAGTTTCAGTGTTTCGGATTTTAAATTAAGACCTTTGATCCATTTTCAACTGACTTTTGTACAAGATGCTTTCATTGTTCTGCTGATAGATGTGCACTTCTGCTGGCACCATTTGTTGAATAGGATCTTTATTCTATTGCATGCTTTTGCCCCCTTTGAGAAAGATTAGGTGGTCATAGAGTTATCAGCATATTCCCAAGTCCTCTCTTTTGACTCATGGGTCTGCCTTACTATTTTTATGCCAGTACCGAGCTGTCTTTATCACTCTAGCTTGTTTGCTTTGCATATGCCCTGTAGGGTAAGTTGAGGTCAATCATTGTGATGCCTCCAACTGTGTTCTTACTCAGGCTGGCTTCGGGTATGTGCAGTTTCATGATTCCATATGAATTCTTGGATTGTTTTTTCTGCATCTGTAAGAATTTTGATGTATCTTGCATTAAACATATGGATTAATTTTAGTTGAATAGCCATTTTCACACTATTAATTCTGCCAATCCAGGAGCATGGACGAACTGTCTATCTTTTGCATCTTTTTTTTTCTCTTTTTCAATGCATTCATGTTTTTATAGTAGAGGTCTTTCACTTATTTTGTAAGGTTTATTTTTAGATACTTAATTTTGAAGCTGTTAATTAATGAATGAAATATTCTTCCTAATTTTTTTCTGAGTATTTGTCGTTCATATATATGAAGGCTACTGGGCTTGCATGTGTGTGTGTATGCATATATATTGATTTATATCCTGCAACTTTGATATAAATGTTTATTAGATCTAGGGTTTTCTAGTAGATTCTATAGTTTGTTAAGTATAAAATCATGTTGTCTACAAATAGGTACAGTTTGACTTCTTTCTTCCCTATTTCTATCCCTTTTATGCCTTTTTCTTGTCTACTTGCTATAGATAACACTTAAAGTATATATTGAATAAGAGAAGGGAGAGTGGGTATTGCCTCATTCCTGATTTTAGAGGAAATACTCTCAGTTTGTCTCTGTTTAATATAATGTTGGCATATTTTGTTTCAAATCTGCTTTATTGTTCAGAGGTGTGCTCCATCTATCCCTATGTCTCCGGGACTTTTATGATAAGGGCATGCTGAGGTTGAGCTTAGTCAGTTAAGACAATTTTGTGGTTTCTGTCCTTAGTTTTGTTTATATGGTATATTGTATTTATTGATTTAACGTGTTAAACCAGCCTTGCATCTCTGGGATGAGGGTCACTTGGTCATGATGTATGGTTTTTTTTTATGTGTTTCTGAATTTCATTGGTGTCTGTCATAGTGGCTCTCGTTTTATATCTAATTTGGGCCTTTTATCTGTTTTTATTTAAGTTGGTTAAAGGTTTGTCAATCTTGTTTATCCTTTTTTAAAAAAACTTCTTTGGGTGGGAACTTGGATTGATATGTTTTTAAGTCTAATAAATTAAAAAAAAAACCTTCTTTGGTTGTGTGACCTTCCACTGGAACATAGTTGACCCATCAGGAGATACAACATTAAAGAAAACAGGCCTTCCCTCTCCTGGTAGCTATCAATTGTAGGTGGAATTTTTCTGTGTCCCAGCAACTGCTTCTCAATAACCACAAAGAGACTTAATATTAATTATAAATGCTCGGCCGATGGCTCAGGCTTGTTACATACAGCTCTCACAACTTAGATTAACCCATTTCTATTAATCTACATTCGGCCATGTGGTGTTACCTGTCTTTCATCTTGCACCTCTTGTTTCCTCTCTGTCTCCCTGGTGTCTCCTCTGACTCTGCCCTTCTTCTTCATAGAGTCCTTAGTCTTGTTCTCCTGCCTAACCTTAGCCCATCCAGCTATTGGCCGGTCAGCTTCTTTATTAAACTAATCATAGTGACATATATTTACATGGTGTAGAGGAATATTCCACAATTAATAGCCCCTTGGTTAGCCATGAGATTTCATGCCCATGCCCCCTCTCCACGCTTGGATTTGCCTGGCTTGTGCTTCTACAGGTCTCATCTGTTATGAATTCATGTGTACAGCTGTCCTGATGTACCTGGAAAGCACTGTTTCCTGCAGTCATTCACCTCTGTCTCTTACAACCTTTCCACATGGTCTTCCACAATGACCCCTGAACCTCGGAAGGAGGGGTTGTGATACAGATGTCCTATTTAGGGTGGATCATTCAGCAGTCCCTTGTTCTGTGCACCCTGGCCAGCTGTGGGCTTGTGTGTGTGTGTGTGTGTTAATCACCATCAACTGCAGAAGATGCTTCTCTGATGAGGGTTAAGAGATACATTGAACTATTGATAGAATGGTAATTCATTAGAAGTTAGTGCAATGCTATGCCCATTTAACATAGTAATAGTAATAAGTTCTCCCTAAAGCTATGACCGGTCTGCCACAGGCTCTTGACCCTGATATTGGTGCCAGAAATTATTTTTTATTGATATTTATTGAGCTCTACATTTTTTTCTGCTTACCTCCCTGCCTCTCCCCTCCCTCCTTCAATCCTCCCCCAAGGTCCCCATGCTCCCAATTTACTCAGGAGATCTTGTCTTTTTCTACTTTCCATGTAGATTAGATCCATGTTTGTCTCTTTTAGGGTCCTCATTGTTGTCTAAGTTCTCTGTGATTGTGAATTGTAGGCTGGTTTTTCTTTGCTTTATGTATAAAGCCACTTATAAGTGCATACATATGATATTTGTCTTTCTGGATCTGGGTTACCTCACTCAATATGATGTTTTCTAGATCCATCCATTTGCCCGCAAATTTCAAGATGTCTTTTTTTTTTTTCTGCCGTGTAGTACTCCATTGCGTAAATTTCCTTATTGAGTTTTTGGTCGAGGGGCATTTAGGTTGTTTCCAGGTTTTGGCTATGACAAACAATGCTGTTATGAACATAGTTGAGCACATGTCCTTGTGGCATAATTGAGCATCTTTTGGATATATACCCAAAAGTGGTCTTGCTGGGTCTTGAGGAAGGTTGTTTCCTAATTTTCTGAGAAATCACTACACTGATATCCAAAGGGGCTGTACCAATTTGTACTCCCATCAGCAATGCAGGAGTGTTCTCCTTACCCCACAACATCTCCAGCAGAAGTTTTCATCAGTGTTTTGATCTTGGCCATCTTACAGGTGTTGTTTGATTTGCATTTCTCTGATTGCTAAGGATGTTGAGCATTTCCTTAAGTGTCTTTCAGCCATTATAAATTTCTCTGTTGAGAGTTCTCTGTTTAGGCCTGTACTCCATTTTTTATTGGATTATTTGTTCTTATGATGACCAATTTCTTGAGTTCTTTGTATATTTTGGAGATCAGTCCTCTATCTGAGGTGGGATTGGTGAAGATCTTTTCCTATTCTGTAGGCTGCCATTTTGTCTTGTTGACCACGTCCTTTGCTTTACAGAAGCTTTTCGGTTTCAGGGGCTCCCATTTATTAATTGTTTCTCTCAGTGTCTGTGATACTGGGGTTATATTTAGGAAGTGATCTCTGGTGCCAATGCGTTCAAGGGTATGTTTTCTATTTTCTCTTCTGTGACATTCAGTGTGACTAGCTTTATGTTGAGGTCTTTGATCCATTTGGACTTAAGTTTTGTACATGGTGATATATACGGGTCTACTTTCATTCTTCTACATGTTGATATCCAGTTATGCCAGCACCATTTTTTAAATATGCTTTCTTTTTTTATTTTTTTCTTCTTTGTCAAAAATCAGGTATTTGTGGGAGTGTGGATTAATATCTGGGTCTTTGATTTGGTTCCATTGGTCCTCCTGTCTGTGTTTATGCCAGTACCAGGCTGTTTTCGGTACTGTAGCTCTATAGTAGAGTTTGAAGTCAGAGATTATGATGCCTCCAGAAGTTTCTTTATTGTACAGGGTTGTTTTGGCTATCCTGGGATTTTTGCTTTCCTTTTTTTTTTTTCCAATTCAAGTTGCTAAATTTATATTTCTTTCTTTTTTTAATTGTAGCTCATTTTTGTTGCAGCACTTTTATTTTTTTTTTAATCTTTTTATTAAAGATTTCTGCCTTCTCCCCACCACCACCTCCCATTTCCCTCCCCCTCCCCCATCAAATCCCTCTCCCTCATCATCCCTAAGAGTAATCTGGGTTCCCTGCCCTGTGGGAAGTTCTATCAGGAACTCACTAAGGCCAGCTGGCCTGGGTCTGAAAAAGCATGGGATAAAACCGGACTTGCTAAACATAATGGACAATGAGGACTACTGAGAACTCAAGAACAATGGCAATGGGTTTTTGATCCTACTGCACGTACTGGCTTTGTGGGAGCCTAGGCAGTTTGGATGCTCACCTTACTAGACCTGGATGGAGGTGGGTGGTCCTTGGATTTTTGCTTTTCTATGTGAAGTTGAGTACCATTCTTTCAAGGTCTGTAAAGAAGTTTGCTAGGATTTTGATGGGCATTGCATTGAATCTGTAGATTGCTTTTGGTAAGATTGCCATTTTTGCTATGTTAATTCTACCTACCCAAGAGCATGAGAGATCTTTCCTCAGTGGTTGCTCCCTGTGAAGTTTGCTGCCTTAGACCTGCTCTGGTGGAGGTCACTGGCTCAGACCTGTTTCCGTAGATGTCCCTGGCCTAAGTCTACATCCGCAGAGGTCCCTGGCTTGGGCCCAGTCCCGCAAATGTCTTTGGCTCAGGCCTACTCCTTTGGAGGTGGCAGACTCATGCCAGGACCCTCAGCAGTCTCTGGCTCCAGCCTACTCCCTCAGCTGTTGCTCCCTTGTACCCACTCTGTGGAGTTCATGCCTCAAGCCTGCTCCAGCAGAGGTCGCTGGCTCAGACCTGTTTCTGTAGGTGTCCCTGGACTGGGCCTCTCCCGCGGAGTTCCCTGACTTGGGCCTGGTCCACAAAGGTCTCTGAATTCTCTCTACTCCCCCGGAGGTCCCAGACTCATGCCTGTATTGTTATTTTTAATCTTAGTCTTTCATATTGGAGTAAGTTGAAATCTCAAGGTAGTTTTAATTTGCATTTTTCTGAAAAGTAAGAATATAGAACATTTTTAAGAAATGATTTCTCCATCATTTTTATTTCATCCTTGGAGAATTTTGTTTACTTCCATACCTAATTTTTATCAAAGTAATTTATTTTCTTGATGTTTAATTTTTTAGCTCTTTGTATAGTCTAGATACTAATTCTTTGTCAGATATATATCTGACATTTCTATCATCTACCTTTTCACATGAATAATAGTATCTTTTATTTTTAGTTCCCTGAGGTCCCATTTATTAATTGTAGGTCTTAATGTCCTTGCTATCAGGATCCCATTCAAAAAGTCCTTTCCTCTCTATACCCACAACATCAGTGTGTTTTATACTTTGGGATGGAATACATACAGCATGCCAGGTCTTTTGTTGAGGTTTTTAATTTATCTGGAGTTGAGTTTTGTGCAGGGTAAGAGAGAAGAATCTAGTTCTATTGTTCTACATGTAGCTATCTATTTTGATTGGCAATGTTTGTTGAAGATGCTATTTTTTTTTCCAATGTGCATTGTTGGCCTCTTGGTCAAAAACTGGATAGTTGTAAGACTGTGGGCTTACATGCGGTTCCTCGTTGATCAATGTGTCTGTTTTTATGCCAGTGCCACACTGTTTTTGCTACTTTGGCTCCGTACTGAGACTTGAAACCTGGTCATACAGCTAACGTGAATTCCTTCCAAAGTGCAGGATTCTCCTGAGCATTTCATACAAAGCATATCTAGTAGCAACTAACTCCCTCTGCTATCATTTCTTTATCAGAGGATTGTCCTGATTTCTTGTTCACTTTCTACTTTTTAGTATTAATTGATGTGTAACTGTGATAGTGTAATGTTTCCATACTTGTACACTTTTAATAAATCAGCCCACTGACTTCTGGCCTCCTAATACTGATGTGAAATCTCCTATTATCTTATTAATAGATCAATTCTTTCTTGTACTTTTAGCATCATTTCCATGTCTTTGATGCTGTGGTCATAGCATCTCTTAGAACTGGCCCTTCATGTTGATTCTACTTAAAATTGAGGGAGAGGTTTATGTTTTTATACACCATCAAATGTTATATTTACACATTTATATTTATATACTTCATCCAATTTGAGAAGTTTGGGGTTAATTTTTCTTCAAATAGTCCCCCTCTTTGTCTCTCATCTCTTCCTGGGACTCCTCCAATACATTGGTGGTCAGCTCAATGGTGTCCCCCAGATCCCTTAGCGTCTCGATACTCATTGACAAACTCTGTTCTTTCTTCCCTCACACTTAATAATCTCTGTTGTCCTACCTTCACTTTCACTATTTTCTGTCTGCCAAAATCTACCTTTCAGACTTTCCAGTCAGTTTTTCACTTTGGTTATAATATTTGCAACTCCACCAAATTTTTTTTATTTCATTTTAACCTTTTCTTTGTTGATATATTCTTTTGTTCATATATTGCTGCTTGATCTTCTCCATACCTTCCTTTGGCCCTTTGGATGTCTTGAAGACTGTTGAAAAGTCTTTGTCTGATATATCTGCCCTCTGGCGTTTTTCAGAGATAGTTTCTATGGATCTCCCCGCTCCCGCACACACACACACATACCCTGAATGGGCCATACTTTCCCATTCCTTTGTAATCCTGGTGCTTTTGTTTTTCTTAATTGAAAGGTGAGCATTTGAATCTAATACTGTAACAATCCCAGAAGTCAGATTCCTTTCTCCATAGTTTGCTATTGTTTTGTCTTTTTTTTATTTTAAGCTGCCTGTGTATTGAAAGATCAGTCTGAGGTGTAGATTGAAGGCCTCAGATCTTTCTAATCGCGTGAAACACTTTACAATTCTCTTTATATATGTAGTTGTTTTATAATGTTCTTCCTTTTAATGCATGGTTGCAAAAGGAGCAAAATATATTAATGGGAAGGGAAATACCTGGTCTTAAAATTTCCTAGAAGTGACTTGGGTCAGGAGGAGGGACTCAGACCAAAGTGGGAAGCACAATGAAGAAGGCCAGCGGTCTTAATGCGTGCATCATAATAATCAGATGCAGCAACGGGAGCCCGGATCTTCTATTTTCAGAAAGCAGGGTTTTGGGAGCCAAACCTGGCTCCTGTAAGCTGTGTGTTAGCTGCTCTAAGAATACAAGCACAGCTGCCTGCCACAGGACTGACATGGGAGGTGGGCAGCCACTACGCTAAGAGCTGAAACTGATAGACACTAACTACAATTTACCATCAAAGAATTCTCCCGCAAGTTGAAAGCCTTTAATAGACTCCAAAGTTCCAAAATAGTGATATCAGATATATTCAAACCATGCAATTATTGTCTAGGTGGGCAGGCCCCCAGAGCCTCCCACTCTGCCATCTTATCTTCTAGAATACTTTCTCTGCTCAATTGTTTTTAAAGTTTATAAAGCTGGTTTAGTATGTGTGCCTTTAGGAGTTGCTTTTTTGTTCAGTTTGACACCACCAGTCCCCCCCCCTTCCAGCCTGCTAGGCAAGCATTTCACTTCTGAACTCTGTCCCCACCCTGAGAATATTCCCTTTTTTTTTTGGATTTTCGAGACAGGGTTTCTCTGTAGCTTTTGGTTTCTGTCCTGGAACTAGCTCTTGTAGTCCAAGCTGGCCTCAAACTCACAGAGATCCTCCTGCCTCTGCCTCCCGAGTGCTGGGATTAAAGGCGTGCGCCACCACCGCCCGGCACCTGAGAATATTCTTATACATGTTTTGGTTTTAGACATGATTTCAAGAGTTTCTCTTGAGTCTGTATCTAAGAATAAATTTTCTAGGCCTTAAGATTTCTAGGTATTCAATTTTGGCAAGAAAATCACAAATTGTTTTCCAAACCGTTTGTATCCCTCGCATTCCCTCAAAGTAATGAGTCAGCTATCCCACTGAGTCACACTTTCTTTAACTGAGTATAGTTGAGCCTTGAAATCCTCTGTTAGTCTACGCTGGCATCTCACTGTGGTCTGACGTCACATTTTCCTATCATGCAGTAAGAGCAGCACCCTTCCATTCATTATTAACTGTATGTGTTGTCTCCGTGTGGAAGGCACACTGCATGTTCCCACGTAACTCTTCGATTTCCTGCTGTCAGCCCATCTTTGTGTTCCTGTTGTTACCATGACTTGATTTTAGCAAATCCTTTCTTGCTTGCTACATTGGACCCACTAATATTTTGTTTAGGACTTCCGCATCTATTTTTGTGAGAAAAGTGATTGTGTAAATTTCCTTTCTTGCCAGACGTGGTGGCTCACACCTGTAATACCAAGACCCAGGGGGCTTAGGCAAGAGAACTGTTACAAAATGAAACCCAGTCTGAGGTACATAATGAGTTCCATTCCAGACAGAGAGAAGGAACAGGGAGGGGTGTAATCTGAATACGTCGACATAAACATAAAAAGTAAGAACTAAAACGGATGAAATTTGAAACTAAGAAATAAAGAAAGACAAAGGAAGATTCCTGAAGGGCTGAAGAGTGGTCCAGTGGAAGCACATTTATCTAGCGTGCTCAGGATCTTGGGTTCCACCCCCGATGCTAAACAACAACAAAGAACTCCTGTAAAGACCAACCAACAGACATAGAAACCACTTGGAAATTAATTTTTAATATAGAATGTTATAAATAAAAATCATTATTACATATACAGCAGACATTTAAAAAACAGTAATAGATACAAATGTATTAATCTGAAAACTCAGATAAAATAGATTTTGAATTTTAAAAAAGTATCTTATTAAATTTTCAAGACTAAATAGCAGGGCATGGTGGTGCACATCTTTAATCCCAGCATTCCATAAGCAGAGGCAGGCAGAGTTCAAGGCCAGCTTAGTCTACATAATGAGATCTAGGCCAGCCTGCACTGTGAGATCCTGTATTTAAAAGAAAGAAAGAAAGAAAGAAAGAAAGAAAGAAAGAAAGAAAGAAGAAGAAGAAGAAGAAGAAGAAGAAGAAGAAGAAGAAGAAAGAAAGAAGAAGAAGAAAGAAAGAAAGAAAGAAAGAAAGAAAGAAAGAAAGAAAGAAAGAAGAAAATGAAAAAGCAGACTTATTGGTTTCACATTGAACAGTGGTTCTATCTGTCTGAAAATGACTGATTAAGCCTTCAAAAGGATGGCCATTTTGATCTTACTCAAATACTTCCAGAAACTAGAAGAGGGAAATTATTTCCCAATCTAGTCTAGGAAACTGGTAAAATTTTGAAAATCCAGTAAGAACAGTACAAGAAGTTATTATTTTAAAGACACAGACTGACAGATACATACACAGAGATGAGAGAGAGAGATTGAGAGAGATTAAAATTGAATACCAGTCTATAGTCGAGAGAGAGAGAGAAGAGAGAGATTAATTTATTTGGCCAGCACACAAACATCATGGCATGAGTGTGGAGGTCAGGGGACAGCTTGCAGGAGTCAGTTTTTTCCTTTGCCATGTGGGCCCCAGGAATTGAACTCAGGTCATGAGCCTTGACAGCATGCCCCTTTATTCAGTCAGTCAGGCATCTCAGCAGCCTGATCATGGGTTCTGGACCTCCTGTCTCCATCCCCCTGGTGCTAAGATCACAGGCACACACCGTCATGCCTGCTACACATGTACTGAAAACCGAACCAGGGCTCTGTGCACGCAAGATGAGCACTCTAACCACTCTGCCACCCTCCCAGCCCAGTCTCCCTGGGACTTCTTCAGTGATGCTTCAGCTATCTGAGGTATAGGTTTTAATCTCCAGGCATACAGAAATTACAAGTTATTTCCTCACTATCAGTTCTTAACCCTGGCTGGAGAGAGAGCTCAGTGGCTAACAGTGTACATTACCCTCAAAGAAAAGCCAGAGTTCAGTCTCCAGCGGTTTCATCTGGTGGCTCACAACGGCCTGTAGTCCCAGCTCTAGGGGAATTCTGCACCTTCAACAATCATGTGTGTGTATTCACACACAGACCCGCACACATATATCTAATTTAAAATAATAAAATAAATTTCTAACTCAGCGGCTCTGCGATCTGTGTGGTAACAACGGAAGTTAATTGAGATCAGTTTTAACGACCTGACACATCTCGAGCTTGAACTTCCTTTGTGGGCTTGAGAAGGGTTCATGAGATCATTCTGCCAGCAGAAAATGCTGAGCCTTTGGCTCTATCGTGTTGATTGTTTTGCTTCCATTTTCCGTGACCCTGTTGCTTTGTGTGCTTATTGTATCTGACCTTTAATCAGCCCCATGACACTTCATTTTAAATCTTTCTTGGATGCCATAGGATGACATCCTCATGATATATTCTTTTCATTCCTTTTTATGCCATTTTATCTTAACCATGTATTTGATGGTTCCACCATCTGTAACTCTTGGGAAGATAAATCCAATGGCCTTGATCTCACTGCCTCTCACATTTGCTCCTCATGGCTTTGTGAGGCCAGTGCTGCTTGCACTCTGAGGGAACACTATAGGCCGGAAACCATGAGGGAAGGAAAGAGAGGGGTGTTGAGGGGAGGGAGAGGGAAAGGAGGGAACTTCCCTTTATGTTGCCACTTGAGGATCAGGCACCCAGACCTGCTAAAGTTCTCTTCTAAGATCTTAATTCAGACCAAGAACACCAGATCAGCTTCTCCTCAACACTCTTCTGAGTTCAGGTTCTCCATGACCCCACTGCTGTCCGTCTGAGATCAAGTTTCCCCCAACCTCGCTGCTGGCAGTGTGGCCTTAGGAAAGCTTCCCTCTTCTGCTCACCGGAGAATAGGTCAGAGCCACACCACACAACTCCCACTGTATGATCTTGGCTTCTGGCTGCCCCACTCCCCACCCTCGCTCCTAGGACTCCATCCTTACCTCCTTAGATCCCACCTGCTATCAACCCAGAAGCAACTCCAAAGCCGCCAGACTGCTGGAATCTGCCACAGTGCTTTGTCTAGTCCCAGCATAGCATATTACAACCCATCTGTTCTTCTCACTCGTTTTGAACCCATTATTCCTGATTACCAAGGTCTTTCTCTACAGAGGATTTGTGGATCACGCTGGTGGTTTTTGTGCATTTTTCCCAACTAATGTTTAGATGAAGAGACAGAATCCACCCTCTGCATTCTGCTGGGGTTCAAGCGAGGTCTCTCAGGCTCCTTATTTCGTTCAGCAGACTGCTGTCGAACACCTACTCTGCTTGGAGCCAGGAGTTCCTGACATCAGATTACTTAGCAACACTTTTTTCTCAGCCCAGGAGGGACCACACATGCTAATGAGCCACTTGAAGAGTGAGAGCAGGTCAGAGCGCGGGTTCTCACTGCTATGCTGTGTCCAGATGGCTTCCGCAGCTCTTCCTCCGCTGATACGAGGTTTATCCTCACAAAGAAGCTCTGGCACATGTAAGGGGGTCCTACCCTAGATCTGATAGTTTGGATGGCAAGTTTCTCTCTGTAGAAGTGACCTCCATCCTTGCCAGCTGCCTCAGTTTACAGGGCATGGCTTAGTGTCCTCACCATATTCTCCATTTTAAAAGCAGAACCTACCCTGGGAGTCACGGCCATTGTGGGAGCCAGCAATAGCCAGCATCCCCAGGCAGCTCCCCGAGCTGGTGAGAGATGCTGCCTTTGTTTCCCCAGGCATCAAGTGGAAGCCCGATGAAAACGGAGTCATTGTCTTCGACTGCAGAAACCGTGGCTGGTAAGTGTTCCCAGAGGAGGGGCACAGTGCCCCAGCATTTACCTTCCAGCCTGTGGGCTTGGCTTAGCTTTCTTGCCCCTCCCTCTACACGGAGTTTTAAGGAGGAACTTCAGTGACTTAATCCAAGCCAGGAATAGGAAGATTTGCTAGCTATACTCCTCATTCCCTCCCCACTGTCTCCAACTCAGACCTCCCTGCAGTCTCCCAAGCAGCTGCCTCTAGCTCTGCTCTTGCCAAGTCCTTTCCCAGGTAGATCAGCTGTGTCTCCTCCTCCTTTCCTGCTGCCAGACCCTCAGGGATCCTGGCTGCCCTCTGTCAAAAAGGAGGGGGCTTTCTTCCAATCTCACCACCCCAATGAGCTCAGTGTCCAGGGGTTACAGCACATACTGGCCTAAACTTGGAGGAACCAAGTTTATTACAGGCCAGATCAAATAAATTCAACTGGAGGCTCCCAGCCAGGAGGCAGTACCCGACTTAATATTAATTATAAATGCTTGGCCGATGGCTCAGGCTTGTTACTTACAGCTCTTACAACTTAGATTAACCCATTTCTATTAATCTACATTCTGCCACATGATGCTAAAGGTACATACAAGCAGCCACCTCTCCCAAGGACATAGTGATTCTGGTGGACGTGAGTGGCAGCATGAAGGGGCTGAGGATGGCCATCGCGAAGCACACTATCACTACCATTCTGGACACCCTGGGGGAAAATGACTTCGTGAATATCATTGCGGTAATGGCGGCTTCCTGTTTGGCAGTTGTTCTCACCTGCTCTGGGAAAATATTCTTTTCCTGAACCAAAAGGGCTGTGTTTCCAGCCAGCCACGGGTACATCCCACCATAGAGGGACACTGTCCTCCACACTGAAGACTCGTGAACTAGTACCCGCAGTCCGCCTGTGGGTGGTTTTACGAGGTTCCCTCAAAGCATCTGAAGTAATGTGTGAGTGTGCACAGCCCTCATTGAGGCCAAACGCTCCGTCCATTTCTCAGTGTCTGACACAGACAGAGAACCAGAGGCCCCAGCAGAGCCTCCATTCCCTCTGTGGGCTCCTGGTAGCATCGCTGCTGGCAGCCTCCCCATCCACACGGGGTCAGATGGGATCTTGGGCCCTTGATCTCTTAGGATCCCAGTCTCTCGCTTTCCTTATCCCATAAGCCCAGACACAAAGGCAGAAAGGAAGTACACGGGAAAAAGAGGGAGGGTGCTTAAAAATCCAACCATTAGGGGACCACCTGAGCTCCATGGAAGCAGAGTTGACAGCCACTCTGGGGTGTTTAGAGAGGCCACTGATCCAAAATTCCTTCTCAGCCTGCATAGTTGCTAACATTTCTAGCTGTTAGTGGAATTTATATAGCGTGTAGACATGCTTGAGACAAAAGTGTCTTGCTTCAGAAGGATCATGTTGAGGGATCCAGACCCTGACTTGCTACCCAAGGCTCAGCTGGCCCATGGCAGCACTAATAACCATCACACAGCCCAGGGCTGACTCCCACACCCATCCCAGGGTCTGCACCAACAAGATGGCCACAGAAACAGGTTCCATATTCTACTAGGGAGGGGAAGTTTGCTATCCCTCTAAGCCTGGAGCCCCTCCCTCCCATACGCTGCCCTGCTTCCTCAGAAACTCCCAGAAGGAACCCTGACTCCTGCATTCCCCAGTTCCCCCCACAGCTCTTCCATGATGTAGCTATGTGTCCTCTCTCTTTCCTCTTACGTCAGCAGAAGGAAGATTAGGGACCCTGAAAATTTGTATTCTAACTGCTAGGGAGATAAAGAAAAGGGGGTGTTAACAATTCATGATTCTCCCTAGTCCCACCCCTGTGGATAACTAATGACCATCTACATGTATGTAAAGAACAAGAGTACATTTGTAGCTAGCTTGGTAGCCCACACCTATCATCTCAACATTCTAAACATTTAGCCAAAAGATTTAAATCCTAGGCTAGCCTGGGATACATAATGAAAGTCACTCTCAAGTAAACAATAACAAAAAGTAGTTTAGAGTTCCCTACCCATGTTGGGGAGGGTCCCATGCAAGGGAAGCTTTGGGATTGGTGGACGGTGGCTTGGCTGGTCTGAGTGCACAAAGGAATGCCCCCTGGATGACAGGTTCTCAGTACACCCTAGAAAGGGCACCTTACATCAGAACCAGGACTTGGGGAGCAGTTTTAGAGTCAAGATCCTCTGCTTGCTCTGTTCAGACACCCCAAGACAGCACTGCCCATTTGCCCAGGTGAGACATTGTTTTCTCTCTATCTTCACTGTGCCTTGCAGTACAATGACTATGTCCACTACATTGAGCCCTGCTTCAAAGGCATCCTCGTCCAGGCAGACCGAGACAACCGAGAGGTGAGCGTCCACCATGACCAAAGCTCGAATCCGGATGGGGGAGGTGTCTGGGAAGATTCTATATGGGGCTCTGCCCACCACATGGCCTCCGGCAAGAACAAACCAAATCAGTGGTTACCCTGGACTGTCCACCTTCTGGCCAGCCTCATCCTCGGCCCCGCCATCTAGGAGGAGATAGGGATTGGTACCAAGCCTTTTGTACTTACTTTATCTTTGGGCATTTAAGAAACACGGACTCAAGAGAATGTGGTTGGCTGTGCTGTGGAGCTCTGGTCTTGCCCTGACAACATTTCTAAACACTCTCCGCGTTAGGGTTCCTGGGTCCATTTGACCCTCTATGCCTCATCTCATGTTTACCCTGACAGCATTTCAAGCAGTTGGTGGATGAACTGATGGTCAAAGGTGTGGGTGTTGTGAGCCAGGCCCTAATCGAGGCTTTCCAGATCCTGAATCAGGTACCTCCTTGGGGAAAGCCTGGGTAGGTGGAGGTAGAGGAAGGCCATTGCAACTACAGGTGTGGCTGTGGTGACAGCCTCACTCCTGATCCCTCAGTTTCAAGAGTCCAGACGAGGAAGTCTCTGTAACCAGGCCATTATGCTTATCACCGACGGAGCCGTGGAAGACTATGAGCCTGTGTTTGAAAAATATAACTGGCCAGACCGCAAGGTAACTCCCGCTGCAAGTCAGAGCAGAGGAGGCCTCTCCCAGTGCCAGGAGAGAGTTCTCGAAACCATGGTAGTCTTACATGCAGCACAACCCCACATTTAGAGTTCTTTCCCTTAGACCTGTTCACCAGGTCAGGTACATTCTTATTGGGTGTCTGAAAGTAAGCAACCTGGGCCAGGAGGAGGGATGCGGAAGGATACAGGACAAAGGACCAGAGTGGTTTTGAGACTTAACTGCTCCGTGCTCACCGGGACCCTGGCAGTTCATGTTCTCACCAGGGTCTCTGGGTTTTCTCTGGCCCAAGAGGGTGCAGGCAGAGAACCCAGAAGAAAGACCTGCATGGCTGTGTATGTAAGCCCATCATAAATGGTTCCAATGCTGCCTGCAGCTGCTGAGTCCCTCTCTTGTGGACAGGTCCGAGTTTTCACTTACCTTATCGGAAGAGAAGTGACGTTCGCCGACCGCATGAAGTGGATCGCCTGCAACAACAAAGGTAAGCTATGGTAAGAGAGCGCCCTGTGGTCTGCACTGAGCCAGCAGGATGGCAAGACTTCGGGGCTTATAGACATCCAAAACCCAGGGTGTACACAAGACAACTGTCTCCTCAAATAAAGCCTTGTACAAATATGTAACACAGAATACAGGGCAGGAGGCAAGAGGGGACCCACATTTTTTTTCTTTTTTTAATTTTTTATTTAATAGCATTTTTTACTTATTTTGCATACCAACCAGTTTTCCATTCCCTTCCATTTCTCATCTACCCCACTCCCCATCCACTTCTCCTCCATCTCCATTCAGAAGGGGACAGGCCTCCCATGAGCTTGCACAAAGCATGGCACGTCAGTTTGAGGCAGGACCAAGCTCATTCCCCTATATCAAGGCAGGGCCAGGTAATCCAGCATGGGGAACAGGTTACCAAAAGGCAGTTAAGTCGCAGGAGAGGCTCTTCTCTCGCTGTTGGAAGCTTTACTCAGAGACAAAGCTACAGGATGGTCACACACTTGCAGAGGGCTAGGTTGGTTCCATGCAGTCTTCCTGACTGTTGGTCTGGTGTCTGTGAGTTCCCATGAGCTTGGGTCAGCTGTCCCTGTGGGTTTCCCCATCATGACCCCCCAGGCTGGTACAATCCCTCCTCCCTTTCTTCTGCAAGACTCTCTGAGCTCAGCACAGTGCTTGTCTGTGGATCTCTGCTTCTGCTTCCATCACTTACTGGATAAGAGTATCTCTGATGAAAATTAGGGGAGTCACCATTCTGTTTCCAGTAGATGGTCAGTTCAGACACCATCTCCACTATTGCTAGGAGCCTTAGTTGGGGTCATCCTTGTGGGTTCCTAGGGATTTCCCTGGCACCAGTTTCTCCCTAACTCTGAAATAACCCCCTATCAAGATGTCTCTTTTGTTACTCTCTCCCTCCATCCTGCCTCCCTCTTGCTTCCCACATGCAGCCTCCCAACCCAGTTCCCTCTAGTTCTCATTCCTCCATCTCCACCCCCGCCCCCAGTTTACCCAGGAGATCTCCTCTAGTTCCCCTTCCCAGGGAAATCATGCATCCCCCTTTGGGCCCTCCTTGTTATCTAAACTCTCTGGGGCTGTGGACTGTAGGTTGGTTATCCTGTACTTTATTCCTAATATCCATTTACGACTGAGTATGTTGTACTCAGAGTCAAGACTCCCAAAGACCACCAAGAGACCATATCCGATGCAAAAGCGAAGAGTCTTTTTTTAGTATACCAGCGTGCTGGGACCAACTATCCTACACAAAGGGAAGATGGCAATGACCCCAATTAGCCTGGACAAGTCTCAGGCCTTGTTCCTGAGCTGCTGTAGAGGCTGGCTCAGGCCTGGCTGGCCTAGTACCACATGCACCAGGCCTCCTCCGTGCTGTTGGGCATGTTGGAGATTGTCCTCTATTCGTGGCTTTTCTTCAGAAACTGCTTGTTTAGTTTCAGGAAGCTGAAACTGAGGCCTGAGAGAAGACGGAGCAGCCTGTTATGGCGTCCGCTTGGTTCTTTCAAGTACACACCATGTTTGTCTTTCTGGCTCTGGGTAACCTCACTCAGAATGACTTTTCTAGTTCCATCCATTTGCCTGCAAATTTTGTGAGGTTGTTTTTTACAACTGAGTGAAATACTCCATTGTGTAAATGTATCACATTTTCCTTATCCATTCCTTGGTTGAGGGGCATCTAGGTTGTTTTCAGGTTCTGGCTATTACGAATAATTCTGCTATGAACATAGTTGAGCAAATGTCTTGTGGTATGATGGTGCATCCTTTGGGTATTTGCCTAAAATTGGTATATCTGGGTCTTGAGTTAAATTGATTCCCAATTTTCTAAGAAACTGCAATACCAATTTCCAAGTGGCTGTACAAGTTTGCACTCCCTCCAGCAGTGGGGTGATCCCGTTACTCGACATCTTCACCATATAAGCTGCCATCAGTGGTTTTGATCTTGGCCATTCTGGCTGGTGTAAGATGAAATCTCAGAGTTGTTTTGATTTGCATTTCCCTGATAGCTGCAAATGTTAAACACTTCTTTAAATGTATGTCTGCCATTTGAGATTCTTCCATTAAGAATTCTCTGTTTTGATCTGTACCCCATTTTTAAATTGGATCATTTGATATTTGGATGTTTCACTCCTTGAGTTCTGTATATACTTTGGAGATTATCCCTCTTTCAGATGTGGGGTTTGTGAAGATCTTATCCCATTCTGTAGGCTGTCATTTTGTCTTACTGACAGTGTCCTTTGTCTTACAGAATTTTCTCAGTTTCAGGAGGTCCCATTTATTAATTGTTGACCTCAGTGTCTGTGCTCCTGGTGTTAAACTCAGGAAGTGATCTTCTGTGCCAATGTTTTTTAGGTTTTTCCCACTTTCACCTCTATCAGGTTCAGTGTAACTGGATTTATGCTGAGGTCTTTGATCCACTTGGACTTGAGCTTTGTACAGGGCGATAGACATGGATCTATCTGTGTTCTTCTACATGTCGACATCCAGTTATGCCGGCCCCATTTGTTGATACTTTCTTTATTCCACAGTATAATTTTGGCTTCTTTGTCAAAAATTAGGTATTCATAGCTGTGTGCATTTATATCGGGAGACCCACATTTTAAATATCAGCTCCCTTATGCCCCGCCTTATTCCTGTTGTGGCAAATTAAGGTACTGACTCTGTTCAAAGACAAAAGCAGGGGGTCATCTTATTTCTTTTGTGTGTGTGCACACATTGAGGAAATGCATGAATGTGTGTGTGTGCACATGTGTGGAGGCCAGAGGACCTCAGGAGAAGCTGTTCCTTGAGAGGGGCCTTCTATCTTGGGTTTTTGAAACAGGTTTTTCTTACAGCTGAGCTAGTCAGGCTGACTGGAGAGTCTTGGGAATCCACCTATCTCTGCCTCCCCAGTGCTGGCATTACAAGGGCAGGCCACAACACACATCTTTTTACACGGGTTCTGGTATGAGGCTTATGTCTTCATGCTTGGAAAGTATTTTACTGACTGAGCTATTTGCAGCCCCATTTTTTTTTTCATTTTTTTTCCTTATTTATTTGTTGATTGATTTTTCTAAGGGAGGTTAATTTTTTTAATTTGACATTTATTTATTTAGTTAGTTATTTAGAGCATACATGTACATGTGCGTCTGTGTGTGTGTGCTCCCATCTGTGCACCTACCCAATCACATGTCTGTGATAGGGGTCAGAGGACAACCTGTGGAACTCGGTTCTCTCTTTTGAACACGCAGGTTACAGGAATTGAACCTACTAGGTTGCCAGACTTCTTGGCAAATGCCCCTATTTATTAGTTTTATGAGACAAGCTGTCACTGGGTATCCCAGCCTGACCTCAGGTCATAATGATCCTCCTGCCTCAGCCTTCCAAGTGCTGTGATTATATGTACAGGTGGCCACAACTAGCAGGTGTGGTATTTTCTCTAGAACAATGTTTTGTGTACCAGTGGCTGTCTTTTATCTGAGATCAGAACCCAAAACCTGGCCTTGCAATGCAATTCTGTTTATTCAACAGAAATTTACTGAGTCTGTACTTGGTACCTGGTGCTGTTTGAAGACTGTGGATCAAGAGTGATGGGGCAAGGGGGCTCAGTCTTGATCTTCGTGTAGCTAGCACATGGACTTCAGTTGAATATGATGGGAATGTGTCATGCTGGCACCAAGACATAGGCCAGGCAGGGTGCAGGGAACAACGGGGAAAAATACTTTCCCAGTCTGGGGATTATGAGGAAAGGTCTTGCACATAGAGGAAATGGCATTCTCTAGGTGTCTGAGGCAAGAGGCTTGGAAAGAAGGAAGCTGTCCCATTTTGCTGGCTTGGGGGAGGTGGTGGGCAATGAAACCCAAAGTTACTAAACCATCCACAGCCCTTTCCAATAGCACTGCGCCTACCCTGAAGAGAATAAAGCAGCCTGCTCCATAGCCTGACCCTGCACCAGAGCCTTAGGGAGAACAAAGGTGAGGGAAACTGAGAGCTGTGGAGGCAGGAGAACAGAAGGCACCATATTGTTGGGGTCCCACTTCTCAGAGAGCATAACAAGTGGGAGACTTGGTGGCACTGCTGCTGCAGCTGAGGCCCCTAGCAGTTGTCTGGGGAAGTGTTAGCAGTGAGAAGATCCCCCCAAGATCTCCCAAGCGGGAGCTGGGCAGGCCTTTGTCTTATACTGGGTACAACTCATGGCCTCCAGGAAGTAGAGCAGCCCAGCTAGCGCTACCCCACAGCTGGGAGTGTGCATGGCCCTATGCAGAGAACACGTGGAGCCTGATCTTTGCATCCCATGATCACACAGCTTTGCCCCCTTCAGGCTACTACACACAGATCTCCACATTGGCCGATGCCCAGGAGAACGTGATGGAGTACCTGCATGTGCTCAGCCGTCCCATGGTCATCAACCACGATCATGACATCATCTGGACAGAGGCGTATATGGACAGCAGGGTGAGCGTGACGATGGCTCCAGGTGGGCGGGAGGGGCAGAGTTCAGGGAAGGAGCAAGAGGTGACTTCTTGGTCAGGAGAGGCCAGTATCCACAGGAGGACTCACGAAGGGTGATAAAAACCATCCATGCCCTCCTTCCCGTAGCGGCTCTCATCCCACCACCAGCTTTGTGCCCACCCGTCCTAAATGTTCACACCAACAGTTCACCATCCTGCAGCTTCATCCTGGCACTTCCTGGTGCATTGTCTGGAAGAAGCAATGCCTTACACAGAGGGGAAAATATCAAAGATAAGAGGTCACGGAGGATGCTTGGGTAAAGGAGACCTTCCTGCCTCTTCCCCAGATTGCATCCTGTATGAAGCCCCTGCCTTGGTGACAATATACAGACTAGGGTTACTGACAACAGAGGCTAAGATAAGACAAAGGTGGAGAAGACACTTCGACATTGTGCTGGGCATCACAGAGCTGATGTGATGAGGGAGCCAGGCTTCTTCCTGCAGCCATTTTTACTCCCCAGGCTGAGCCTCCTCCTTCTTCCCCTGGTCCTAGAGGCCAGTGGTACAAGGTCATGCTTCGCCGTCTAAAGGGGACTGCTCAGGGCCCCGCTGGCTCAAGCACTTCCTTACCTCTTATTGACCGGAACTCAGAGGCAGAGGTGGCTGGGACAGCACACTTTCAGCTTTTCTCCTTCCCTTCTCTGTGTCTAAGGGTAGGGGCACACTTATTCTAGCGTGTAGCAGAAGATAAAAACCACCTTGCCAACCTGGGGACAAAAGCCTCAGGAGTTCATTCTAAAGTCCCTTCATAGTTAGAGGAGTCACTGACCAGCTCGAGTGGGCTCTTCCCTAAGGCATTGCCCAGGAGATGCCATCTGTCCCACACTGTTGGCCACAGGGAAGAGCCTTGCCCATCTAAGTAGGTGACCCTCTATTGTCCAGGAAGTCAGTGGTCACAGGCTGTCTGCCCCAGGATGGAGAAAAGGGAGAGGGGCAAAAGGAAGGCAAGAAAAGAGGCTCAGATCTGCTTCAGCATTGTCTTGACTTCCCTACATTGCGTGCTTATGCTTGTCTCTTCTTGTTTGTTCCTCCTCCATCCATCCATGCCCTCCAGCCCATGCCCACCCCGTGCTCCCTGTGCCTCTCGCACATGAGAGTATTAAGGACATGCTGGGGACCTGGCGGAAGGAAGTTTGAGAACTTGAAACACAGCAAAAAGGAACTGAGTTGTGAATAGTGGTGGCCAACCCACACCTAGGTAGCAGCCGGGCCTGAGTCTAGCCGAGAGCTGGGAGAGAGAGGACAGCAGCAGAAACAAAGCCTCTTTGCTAAGCTGCTGTGCAAAGGATTTTTGCACACCCGGGCTCACTCATCTGACTTCTGCCCTTTAATCCATAACAGCTCTTCACCTCAGAGGCACAAAGCCTGGTGCTCCTGACCACGGTGGCCATGCCAGTCTTCAGCAAAAAGAACGAGACAGTGAGCAACTGCTCCCCACGCCCCTGCACGTAGCTTAGATCCCAGACCTCTGAGTTTTATAACCAGCTGCAAGGGTTGAATACAAATTCCCGAGCTCAGTCCTGGGGTAGCCTTGCAAGAACCTCTTGGTCAACTGTGGAGCTGAGAGTCCGTGCTTTCCCAAAGCTCCCAGCCTCAGCCAGGGGAAGGGAGGAGGGGGTGACTGCCACCTGCTCTGTTCTTAAAACAGAATCTTCTGCTAGCCTTCCAGATGAACCACACTTAACTAGCCAAAGTGGGTAGATTCTGCTTGTACATGAAGGCCTCTAGTGAGGGAATTTCCAGAGCTTTCTATAGTCTGTTTGGTCAGAAAATACTCCCTTATGCTTGTGCTAGAGAGGCTACATAAGCTATGGTCCTTATAGTCAGTCCTCCACTGTGAATATTAATATTTCACTTAGCTTTGTATTTCATTTAAATGTCACTACTTAAATATTAATACAGGGCATTAATCTTCCTAACAGCTGAGCTTGCCCCTGGAGCCTCCTCTGACAATCTACACTTTTATCTGGGGAACTCAGCCTACAATGAACTGCAAAGGAAGATCAGTAAAGGTTTCCTCTTCCAGGCTCCGGGGAGGCCAGAGTCCCGTCTGAGAAGCCCAGTTTTTCTGACCCTTGTATTTTTCCTTCTAGCGATCCCATGGCATTCTCCTGGGCGTAGTGGGCTCTGACGTGACCCTAAGAGAGCTCATGAAGCTGGCACCCCGATACAAGGTGAGCCTGAGGGGGATCTTGGGGAGGGGGCGTCTGAGCCAGAACATCCCACTACTGTGACAAAATAGCTGAGAAAATCAGCTTGAAGAGAGGAGAAATTCACTCGAGCTCACATTTCTGTGGCTGCAGTCCACGGTGTCTTGACCAGAAACCAGTAGGGACGCATGACACTGGCTCAGTATGATTGTCAGGAACTCACCAAGGCCAGCTGGCCTGGGTCTGAAAAAGCATGGGATAAAACCGGACTTGCTGAACATAGCGGACAATGAGGACTACTGAGAACTCAAGAACAATGGCAATGAGTTTTTGATCCTACTGCACGTACTGGCTTTGTGGGAGCCTAGGCAGTTTGGATGCTCACCTTACTAGACCTAGATGGAGGTGGGTGGTCCTTGGACTTCCCACAGGGCAGGGAACCCTGATTGCTCTTAGGGCTGACGAGGGAGGGAGACTTGATCGGGGGAGGGGGAGGGAAATGGGAGGCGGTGGCAGGGAGGAGGCAGAAATCTTTAATAAATAAATAAATAAATAAATAAAAAGAAATGATAGCTACAACAATAAAGGAATACAGTTGATTCAAAGACTTAGAAAAAAATAAATAAATAAAACTCTCCACTAGGAGCTTCTGTCTTCAGTCCTTCCCTTCCCCAACCCCTCCTCCACCTAGCCATCCAGTGCATCTAATGCCCTCAACCGTTGGCTTTGGCAGCTTGGGGTACATGGATATGCCTTTTTGAACACTAACAACGGCTACATTCTCTCTCATCCTGACCTCCGACCTTTGGTAGGTACAGATCTTTGCCTTAAGATCTAACAATATGAGATTGGGGACAGTTCATAAAGTTGGCTAAAAAATCATTGGCTAGGACCGGGCGGTGGTGGCGCACGCCTTTAATCCCAGCACTCGGGAGGCAGAGGCAGGCGGATCTCTGTGAGTTCGAGGCCAGCCTGGTCTAGAAGAACTAGTTCCAGGACAGGAACCAAAAAGCTACAGAGAAACCCTGTCTCGAAAAATCAAAAAAAAAAAAAAATCATTGGCTAGTCCAAGAGAAAAATGAACATCATTGTACCTGTTTTCAAGCTACTTGTTATCTAACAGGATGTGCACGGTAAAAAATACATGAAACCACACCATAGAGCAGAAATGCAGGCTGGGGTTGTGAGGATGGAGCCCTGAAGGACAGTCCACCTTCCATTACTGAAATGAACATCTGAGATCACCACCTTACAAAGAAAGAACTACTTCAGTCCATGGCTGGTTGAGCCTGTTGTTTTATGCCATTGTGGGGTGTATGCAGCATAGCGTGATGGGACCATGAGACAGAGTAAACCTTGTTAACCCCAGGCAATAAAATGAGAGAAACTCCAGTCCCATAACCCTCTTGAAGGACATTAAACCCCTAACTAGGCTTCATCTCCAAACACCCACCATTTTCCAACTGTGCCATGCTGGAATCCAGCCTTCTACACAGAGACCTTGGGGAACTGTTTAAGAGCCAAACCATGAGGGAGAGATGGCTCAGCAGTTAAGAACACCTGGGTTCAGTTCCCAGAACCCTTTTCAGCCAGCTCATAACCCCCTTTAGCTCCAGTCCCAGATGATCCAATACCTCTGGCCTTCATGGGCACCTGCATTCACATACCCACATGCAAATATACCCACATGCATATACTTAATTAGAAAAAAATAATCTTTTTTAAAGTCCTAATCACTGCAGACGTCTATCACAGATAAACTGTCCCAGTGAGTCCATCCTTCCTACAACCCACAGAATGGACCAGCAGAACCCCAGAGGACCAGGAAGGGATTGTGAACAATGGATTGACAATTTAAAAAGCAAGGCCCTCTCACAAGGGCAGTGAACGGCCCCCTGAGCTTGCCTTTTGATGCTGCCCAGAGCCCCTGTACCCTTCGGACTTTGTCCAGAAGCTGTGGGTGTTTTCACGTCAGATCCCCTGAGCACCTGATATCTGAAAACACTGCCTCCAGGGCATCAACACTGTCCATAGTAGCAATGACCACACGGCTGGCGTGATGGCTGGAGAGAAAAAGGAAGCTGGCGTCATGGAGACATCTTAAATCTGCTCCTCTTCAGTCTTCTAAGGAACCCCAGGGGAGTCTTGGGTAGCAGGAGAATTGATGAAGCAGCTTCTCTGCCCCAGGAGTCATTTGGGAGACTAGCTGAACCATGGCGCATGTCAGTTAGTTCAAGTGGATACAGAATATTCCCTAAGACATTTGACTGAGCCACTTAAGGCTCATGGTAAGGCTTCTATGGGGATACATATGTCTTTCCGATTCAGACTCAGCAGGGCCTATATCTGAACCCAAAATGGATGGTCTTATACTAACAGGTTCTTGGGGACTGGTGCTATCAAATGACTCGCAGTGAGAGAACATGTAGGTTGATCCCAGAGCTGACAGATAGAATGAAGGGGCATGGACCAGAAACTCGCCTATCAGCATCCATGTAGGCAACTCACACGAATAATGCTTTCACCAGCCAATCATGTTGTAGACCTACTATGTGCCTGATTTAACTGTGCCTGTAAACATAAGGACACATGTAATTAAGAAAAGAAAATGCGTGAAGGCACATGGCAGGCAGTGCTTACCAAAGGACGCAGTAAGGTTAATGCCATGTACTGCATAAGGAAACGCTATCAGGCAAGCAAAAGGTACAATTTTAGAAATCAAAATAATAGAGGATATTCCTAACAATAGAATAAAAGAAGGCCAAGATGCAAGCCAGGGCCTTTCTGTGTCAATGGCCTAGCCAGATGTAGTCACATGTTTATTCAGAGAGGCTGAGGACTGACTACCATCTGCCAGGTGTAGTCAGGACTTAGGAAATGGCACTGGACTGTTTCCGAGAAACAACTCAGGCATAAGAGGGCAGGGCAGCGCTGTGTGGTGAGCGTGGACGTCAGGAAGACGTCTGAGAGCAGAGCATCGTGTGGGCGATGGGAAAGGAGGCAAGGCGAGTATGGACAGTGTTGGGACAGCCATGCTACAATCAGGATAGAAAAAAAAAAGCACACGTAAATGAAACAACTAACAGAAGCAAGACAAGCAATGACAGGGACTCAGCCTCCCAGACATCTACTGGGGACCCACTTTCAGGAGGAGATGGCACTGTTTTTAACGTACTCTGATGATAAACTCCCCTTTGCTGATGGCTTTACAAGGCTAGACCAGGGAAGTACCACAGGCATAATTATAGACAACTGATGGCATCTGTCACAAAGAAAGGCTACGAAAGCAAGAAAACGAGAGAGCGCGAGAGGGATAAAGAACAAGAGAATAACGCCCCGCGCGGAGAACTGCCTCATGGATCTGTGTCAAATTTTGGAGCCAGGTGGTTATTAAGCACTGTTGATCTGCCCTTGGACCTGACCAATTAAAATAAATCTATCAAGATGAAATGCTCCTGCAGCTGCCTTAAAATCTGGAAGAGAAAACCGATTGCTCAGAAAGTATTCTAAAATGATCATCTGAGATTAACAAGATGGAATGTATGAGAAATAGGTGGGCGCTCGCAAACTGAGCACCCTCGTGTGGGAGGGAGTGCGCCGCATGAGAACACCGAGGGGATTCGCCTGGCTAATGGCACCATCTGGGCTGCCAAGCTGGCCTGGCTGTCCAAGCTGCCAACAGAGACAGTCAGAGCTGTACTGTGCTTCAGTCCACACAGCGTACCTCTTACCTCCTGGCCAGACTCCGTGGGCAATAGTGATTTCTTCCCTGGCAGCTCCGTTTTCAGGGTGACATTGACAGAGCTGAGCATCGCTTCAGAGAGCTGAGATATTTTCAGACTGAATGTTTAGCTGAGACAGTCAAGATTGAGCATCCCAAGCTCTGTCAGGAGGAACACATTCTGGGTGGTTCCAGAAGAAAACTGACAGCCATAAGTGAAAGTTCGGAAACAGGTTTGAACTCCACGGGAGGGAGAACTTTCTAGCAATGAGGGCTGTCCAAACTGTGACAAGCTGTCTCACAAACTAAGGAGATCCCTGGCATGGGAATGTGCAAAGCTCAGGAGGCCGGAGGCCATCTGTGGCACACACGGGCTGGAGCAGTTTTACGCTGAGTAAAAGTTTGGCCTGGGTCATCCTGGGAGATCATAGGATGCTTTGATTTTGTGAGGGTATTTGAAAGATTTTAGAGTGGAGGGAACAGGGTAAATGCTGACCCCCACCTTTTCGTCCCATCTGGCCCACTCCAGTACAGAGATGGCAAGACGGTGAGACCCAAACCCAACTACAACAGTGTGGACCTCTCGGAAGTGGAGTGGGAGGACCAAGCAGAAACCGTGAGTGGGGAGACAGGCGGCATAAGACGTTACTCACCCAGTGAGCCCTGTAGCCAGAGAGCAAGCCCTGGGGGCACGGGGATGCTGAGGCTGCTGGACAGCTCTGGAGCAGAGCCTTTGGCTCTGTGCCTGCGATTCTTCCAGCAACTAAAGATGTCACAGGGTGACTGAAAAGGACTGAAATTGTGCCTGCAAGCCCAGCATGGGCTCGGTGTTTTGCTTAGCTTCCAGTTTCTCTATCACACGCAGAGGAGATTATGTCTCTGCAACACAACACTGTATCCCAGAGCATCCATCCCTTCAGACCACTGCCTCCATGAAAGCCCAGATCTGTGAGCCAGAGGTGCCTAGACCCAGGCCCATCTCCCCTCCTAGAACTCTGCTCAGAGGAAAACAGAAGAACTAGTATCCTAGGGATCCTAAGACAGGGTCAAAGCCCCAAATCTCCCTTCTTCAGGTGAACAGGCACCAACTCCCCTTTCTTTCCTCTTAAAGCTAAGAACTGCCATGATCAACGGGGAAACGGGTTCTCACTCCATGGATGTGAAAGTACCACTGGACAAAGGGGTAAGGAGCGAGGGACAGTGCCCATGAGGTCCCAGCAGGCAGCACTGAGCCCGGACTTGGATTTTACTGTGGCTTTGGGAGTGTGAGGAGAGAGGAAAGGTGGGGGCGGGGTAGGAACTGTGCTGCTGATTTCATTGATGCTCCATTCTTTTATGTTTGTTTGCTTGTTTGTTTTTATTTCTTGAAACAGGGTTTCTCTGTGTAACAGCTCTGGCTGTCCTGGAACTCACATTGTAGACTAGGCTGGCCTCGAACTCACAGAGATCTGCCTGTGACCCTCCATTCTTTAGAAACCACAGAGTAGGGAGGTTGTCTGGGTCCCTCACAGCTCTTCCTTCTTCCCTCCACTGCCTGCTATTTGGCCCTGTGGTTGTTTATGATAGAAGGGGAGAAAGTGACAGTTAATTTTGCAAACTGCCAGCAGCTCTGCTAAAACATGTCACATGGGGAAAGGCTGGAGAGGCTCACTGCTCCTTATAGCTGACTTTTATCCAAACACAGAGCGTGGAAACGAATACCCTCACGATAGAGAGTCAAAATCAGAAACCCCCACTATCTGTATAGGCCTGTGTATCATCTGAAAAGACATTTCATCTTCTCACTTAAAAGGTTCTGATGAGTCCTCTGAATTTGCATCGTCCCTTGACATATTAGCAAATGTCACCTCCTCCTATGCAACCACCCCCACCACCTCCTTCATTACCCACCTGCCTCCGCTCAAAGAACATAGCATCTGTCTGCAGCAACTAGACCCAAGTCCTCCACTGTACTCAGCTCTCTGCAGAGGCCAAACTGAGAGGTGCTGCCCAGTGTCCCTTCTATAAAGGGACTTTGTCTCCACCAGGACTGCTGTGGGACTTCTGCCTTATCAGATACACTGGGAATGTCAGTAAAGCCAGGTCACCACTGACAGCAAAAGAGTCATGGTCCCTTCCCTGTGTCTTCAACATGCCCTATGACCTCTGCCAAGGTACAGCGTGCCAGGACATTGAACCTAGCATGAAAACCCTAATGTGTGCATGGCCACTCGACAGCCAGAACAGTTGTGCCATGTCCAACGCATTGGCACACCTAGTGGGTGAATGTGCGCTCGCCCTTTCTCCCAGGGCCCGGGCTTATCTCCAGGCCTCTCCATCCTTCTCAAAGCCACCAGGCAGGATTTTAACCGGGAGCAACAGAAATTTCTTCCTGCCTAGGAAATTTGTTCATTGCTACAATAAATCATTTCAGTGTGTCAAGACTTCCTGAAACATGCAGGCATCAGAGGAGCAGGATGGGGGTGGCGATGGTAACTGGGATGCTGGCTTCTTAGGACACAGATGTCCTGTCTTCCTACTGCTAACACCACCGATAATGGCAGTCTAGATTTATCAGAAGTGAGACTGAGCACAGTACAGAGGCCCATTTATTCAGCCACCCTTCAGAGGCCGGTTTCTTATCATCTACATCTTGCGGATGGAGACATCAGAGAAGCCAGAAACTAGACTAGGACCATGGAAAATCACAGATTCTAGACTTCAGGCCTTTGAGCTCAGTTTGATTGGAGTTCCAGTCTCAAAGACTTCTCCTAGTGTCTAGAAAAACATTTCTTTATGAAATTGGATTATGGAGCAACAGTTTTCCTTATGTCATTTCCTGCATAGTTTTAGTTAGTCCCCCCCACTCTCCCTCCCCCCATCTTCCCATCCTCCACCCAGGGCTCCTTCCACTTCTGTATTCCATTTGTCCCATTGCCCTGTCTACCGCTCTCCTTTAAAGTCTCCTTTCCCCTTCCATGAGCCCCTTTCTGGTTTCCTAACCTCTACACACACTTGCTCCCACATAGATATGTGTGTGATACATATATAATTATATGTGATATATATGTGTGTACATTATATAATTATATAGGTCATATATACTTATATAATTGGAAGCTAGGACCCACATGTGAGAGAAAACACATAGTGTTTTCCTTTCTGGGACTGGGCTACCCACACTCAGGACATTTTCCAGCCCCATCCTGCCCCTTTCTGTCTAGTTCCATTCCTCCCCCGAGATCCCTTCCCATCTGCTTCATGTCACACGTATCCCATGATCCTCTTTTCCCTCCTCTGCCATGTTGCCCATCCCCTCGTGACTCCTTTTCAAGTTTCATAACTTTCGCACATGGATACATAAATACACACATTTGTATAGACACCCACGAGTCATTTTAAATCTACATCCCACACGAGTGAAAACATGGAGTGTTTGTCTTCCTTAGTCTGCCTTATTTCACTTAACATATGATCTCCACTTCCGTTCATTTTCCTGCAAATGTCATGACTTCGCTTTTCTTTTGAGGAGTTCCAAAACTTCGTGTGTGTGCGCGCACGCGCGCGAGCACATGCTCTGCCTGTTTTTAAATCATTCATCTGTTGATAGAGATCTAGACTGATTCATTTCTTAGCTGCCATGAACAGAGCACCAATGAACAAGGAAGGACAGGTGGACTTGTGGGGTGTTGCCTTAGATTCCCCAGACACACACCCAAGAGTGTCCTGACCGGGTCATATGGCAGTCCTATGTCTGTGCCTTGAGAACTGTCAAGTTTGTGTTTGTCTTGAAATGCACTTACGTCTCCATCAACTTTTGAAGACATCTTTGCTGGACACAGCGATATTAGTCAGCAGGTCTTTATTCTCAGGGCTCAGATACATTATTGCATCTTTTCCTGGCACCGAGTGCTGCTAAAAATATGCCTGATGCTTCTTTCTTTGTTGATGTGTTAGATTTTTTTCTCTTACTGCTTTTAGTTAATTTATTTTATTTTATTTTTAATTGCCTGGGTAAATGTACAGACGTGCACGTGTCCTGGGAAACCCAGAAGGGACTTTTAGATCCCCTGGAGCTGGAATTACAGAAGATTGTGAGCTGCCATGTGGGTGCTAAGAATCAAACCCAAGTCCCCTGCAAGAGCAGTAGGTGTTTTTGACCACTGCACCATCTCTCCACCCCCTCTCAAAGTCCTTGTTATTGCTTCTGTGGTAGTTTGGATGTAATTGGCTCACCTCATCTCATAGGAAGTGGCACTATTAGGAGGTGTGGCCTTGTTGGAGGAAGTGTATCACTCTGGGGGCAGACTTTGAGGTTTCCTATGCTCAGGTGACTGCCCAGTGTCTGTCTCAGTCAGCTTCCTATTGCCTACAAAACCATAAGCCTCTCAGCTATTTCTCCCACACCACATCTGCCTGCATGCCATCATGCTCCCTGCCATGATGATAACGGACTGAACCTCTGAAACTGTAATTCAGCCCCAAATTAAATGTTTTCCTTTGTAAGAGTTGCCATGGTCATGGTGTCTCCACAGCAATAAAACCCCTAACCAAGACAGTGCCTTTGCTTCTTATTTTTGACTTCCTGTCTGTAATATGCCATATGCCATAGTGAAGATCTTCTCTGGTCACGTCTATTTGGGGTTCTAAATGCCTGGTGTGTTTAGGTGTCTATTTCTTTCTCTAAATCTGGGGAGGAGCTGTTCTGCTATACTTCATTAAGTAAATATATTATCTCCACCTTGAGTGTTTAGTCTAAGCTCTTTATTCTGCTGGAGATTCTTAGGTTTGGTACCTTAAATACATCCCAGAGTTCTTGGAAGTTGTGATCATGTTCACTTTTATCCTTAGTAATGTTTAAATGCAGGGGTTCATCAACCTTGTCCTGCACCCCTGCTGTTTTTCCTTCTATGTATCTATTGCTAATGCTTTCCACTGTGGTTTTTTTATTTAATTCGTTAAGTTCTTAGTTTCCAACTTTTCTAATTTCTTTTAAGACCCAATCTCCTCGCCGCCCTTTTTCTTTCTGATGACTTTCTCATGTTCGTCTTCCGACTTTTCTCTCTAGGTTGCTGTCTTTTTTTTAATCCAGGTCCCTAACTAAATTAATTTGATGACTCATAGCCCATTTCAGGTCCCTTTCAGTGTTTATTATTTTATTTGTTGGCAGTTTTATTCTGGCCACATTCATCCCTCCGTCCTTTCTCCACCCTCACCAACACTCTCCCCCCACTAAGCTCCCTGTCTCACTTTCCTGGCTTTTTGGTTTTGCTTTGTGATCCACTGGGTTGATCCAGGGCCACTCACGTGGGGTTAGATGTAAACCTACCCACTGGCAGATGAGTAACTCTCCAGTGGCTCTGTCACCAAAGAATTGTCTGCCCCCAGCAGCCACTGGCTGCTGTTGGTTCTCTTGGTGAGACAGGGACAACTGAGCTCTTTACCCTTTGTGAATGCGTGAGTCTGGTCTTGCACCAGCTCCACGTGAGAAACCACAGGTCCACCAGTGCCAACACATAGCATTTTCTACTTTTTGTTAAGTTTTCAGGTTTATTTTCTACCAAGTTTTCTAAATCTTGCTCTCTTTTGATGAAACTGTGTGTCACACTAGACAACAAACCCACATGCACATTCTTATTGTCAAAAGGGGAACAAAAACCTGCATCTCAGGGAAATTTTATATTTCAGTGAGTTACAAAGCAGCGTGGTGACATTCCAGCCCTGTCAGTGTGGGAACAGCAGCGTTGACTGGGGGGAAGCCAGGCTGGTGTCAGCAAAGGGCTTGGTGCTCAAGGCCAGCTGGGCTCCTTGCTTCCTCTCTGATATGAGACAGACACTTGAAGACCGTCAGCTGCCACTGGAGAACTAGACATCAGGAGCTCCAGAGATCACAATAGGGACGAGAAGAAACCTCAACATATCCTGCAAGCCCCAATCTCACCCGAGACAGCTGTCTCATTGGTTCCATAATGGCAGGGAAGGCATGTCAGCCAGAGCAGGAAATGACTGACCTCATTTTGTCTGCATACAGAAGCAGAGAGGTCTCTGTGTGCCCTTAGGTTGGTCCTCCTACCTACTGTTCAGATCTTGCATCCTTTCTGCCCTTCTTCAGCAGTGTTCTCTTGGGGGAGGCGATGGGCGTGTCCTGCCTCCATTTCAGCAGTTGCTTGTTCTCAGCGCCTTGACCATGAACCCCCATGAACAGTATGCTGCCACCACTCTCTGTAAAGAGAAGTGTCTTTGACCAAGGCAGGGGTCAGCACTACTGCCTGGATAGAAACATAAATATTTAGTAGGCAGTCTGGGATTGCCATTATCCACCTATACATGGAGCCTCTATTCAGAACCTTTTTAAACTTGTTTGTAAATCAGCTTATAAAGTAGTGTGTCTACATGTGACTTCTTACAGCCTAATTTTGGTTAACGCCATTGTAAACTCGCCATGTTCTAGAATCGCCTGAGAAGAGAGGCTTCACGCTGGATTGTCTAGATAAGGTTTTCCCATGGATATGTCAGTGTGTGGTTGTCTTGGTTACCTTATCTGAGGTGGGAACCCCATCCTAAAAGTGGGACGCACCACCCCCTGAGTTTGAGTTCCAGGCTCTAAGAGGGAAGGAGAAGGGGGCCTGAGTACCAGGCAGACACGCATTCGCGCTCTCTCTGCTGCAGCTGACTGGGTATAACTAGCTGCTTCAAGTACCTGCCACCCTGAACAACAACGGGCTACGACCTGGCATTGTGAGCATAACTAAACCCTTTCTTCCCTTGTGGCTTTTGTCTAGGTGTTTTATCGCATAAACATAGAGAAACTAGGGCACCGTGTTCTGCCCGGGCCGCACCCTTTCCCTGTTTAAACCTCGCCAGCCTCCGTATTCCCTCTATTTTCATGTTATGTGTACCCTGCCACCTGCATCCTCCTGGGCGTTTTTTTAAGTTGGAAGAATTATTTTATTGCTGCTTCAGTCTTGCTGCTGGCTATGGGTCTGTTTACATTATTTATTTAATCTTAGTTTAATTTTGGTTGGTCATATGCATGTAGGATCTCATCCATTTATTGTAGACTTTCCAGTTGTCTAGAATCTACGTTTTTAGGGTGTGCTCTGAGGGTGTTCCGAATTCCACTGGGGCCTGTTCTTGTATCTCGCCTTCCATCTTGAATTTTATGAATGTGGGGTATTCTTCTTAATTCTTTATTTTGGGTAATTGGCTCAACTTGTCAGTCTTGTTTCTCTTTTCAATGAACCAACCCTTCATTTCATTGGTTCTTTGTGTTGTTTCTGTTGTTCCTTCTGGTTCATTTCATTTCTGTCCTTATCATAATTATTTCTCCTTATTTACTGCTTTGGAGTTTGGTTTGTTCCTTTTTTCTATCTATCTTTCTTTCTGTTGTTTGTTTTGTTTTTCAAGAAAGGGTTTCTCTGTGTAGCCCTGGTTGTCCTGGAACTCACTCTGTAGACCAGGCTGGCCTCAAACTCACAGAGCTCCACCTGCCTCTGCTTCCCTAGTGCTGGGATTAAAGGTGTGTGCTACCACCACCTGGCTGTTTTTGTTTTTCTAAGTCCTTAAAGTACATCATTATGTTATTTGAGTTCTCTCTGACTTTATGTAGGTACTTTGCTTTTAAGACTTCATTGTGTCCCATAGCTTTCTGTGTGTTTTCCTTTCTATTCCATTCTAGATTTGTTTTACTTCTTACTTGATTTCTTGAGTGATCTATTCGTCATTCAGTAGTGTGCTGTTTCATATCCATGTGTCTATGTGCTTTCTACAGTTTCTGCTGCTATTGCTGTCTAGCTTTACTTCATGGCCATAGAAGCTGTGGGCTTGTCGTGGGGGCTGTGGGCTTGTCATGGGGGCTGTGGGCTTGTCATGGGGGCTTTGGGCTTATCGTGGGGCTCTAGACTTGCCATGGGGGCTATGGGCTTGTCGTGGGAGCTGTAGGCTTGCTGTGGGGGCTGTGGGCTTGTCATGGGAGCTGCGGGTTTGCTGTAGGGTCAGAACTGCTGATTTTCCTCAGGTTGGCCCTCCAGCTGTGATTTCTGTCCTACCTCCAACCATCTAAGCCCCCACCTCCACCTCCCCACCCCACACCCCCGTGAGCACACAACTGAGGCTGAGTACTGCTGACGTCTGTCCTTCCACTTCCTTTGTGGGTTTCTGGGACTCTCCCTCTCATTCACTCTTTAGAATAGCGTCTATTTTTTTCTAGCAATTTTTCTAAAAGTTAAAGAGGTAGGGTCGGGAGAACAGTGTCCCTATCTCCTCCGGGAAGATGTGAGTCAAATGTACACACCCCAGCTCTAGATATTTCCAGCCCTAGTGTCACCTCACTGTCCTGAAGGAAGCCTACACTCACACTGCCTGCAGGGTCCAACACAGCAGCCAATGGATCATCTAAATTACATGGATGTTGGTTAAAAATGATTAATATGTTGCAAGTGCTGAGCTGGCTGCACAGGCTGGGCAAGCTTGGATCTTAGAGGCAGCACCAAAAGGCCGGTTTGCTGAGCTGTGAGTTGTTTCTGACCACAAGTGTCCATAAACGGGGTTGAGATGGCTGAGGAGCGAGGTCTGAGGAGGGTACAGGGAGATGATCAACAACCAAGGGTGTGGGTGGAGGCAGGAGGCCAGCACCACTCTGGCACCTAGCCAGGACCCTTTTCTTTTGCTCTCAGAAGCGGGTTCTGTTTCTGACCAATGACTACTTCTTCACGGACATCAGCGACACGCCTTTCAGGTGAGGGAGTAATGCCACACGAGCCAGGGGTGGGAGACAGAGTGGAAATGCCACCGGCTCATGAGGGAACTTTCGGGTTTGAGAGCCGATTCGTTCTTACCAACTTAGCAATTTTGTGCTATTAGCAGCGGATCCTAGTCAGTTAGCATTCAGGAAATGAGCTCTAGATGGGCTTTGCCAGCATGGCTAAATGTCCAGTTCTGAAGCCCAACTTTGAGTTTGAATCCCAGCTCCCCCACTTACGGTCTTTGTGGCCTGAGTCAAGGCATGTGACGTCCTCAGATGTCATCTGTGATGTGTGAGTGACGGCGATAGCAGCTGCTTCCGACCGAGTGGAGGATGACATGAGACACTCTACATAGATGGCAGTGCGGGATGGGAGGAAGAGCTCTAAGGTTCCCTCCATCATTTCCCGGTGGCACTCAGGTTCCCTGCTCTCACCGCCCACTAGAATACCTGAGAGCATCTCAAGATTGCCAACTGCTCGGCCCATGCAAACCAACTGTGTCAGCACTGAGGCAGAGCCCAGGTGCCACACCTTTGAATGCTCCCCAAATTCAAATCTAATGTGCTACCGAGAGATGGGATTCAGTAGGGAAGGAGCCTCCTCAGGGAATCCTGAGAGCCATAAACATGTCAGAGTCCCTGGAAAATCAAGTACTTCCTTACTCCTTAAGTAGCCTGGGAGCCCCAGAAACCATGGTCTGTGGCATTTCCAGGGCCCTTCCTGGGAAGAATGACTGATAAACTAGCAGTCCCTTCCCAGTTCCCAAGGGGACGACCTGTGAGGCCAGGCTAAAGGGGACAGCTATAAAGGTGGGCCATTGCCCTGTGTCCAAAGGCTCCTTGAACAACTAGCGAGAACAGATGCAGCAACTGTGCACACAGCCGCCCTCTCTTCTCTCTAGCTTGGGAGTGGTGCTGACCAGAGGCCATGGAGAATACATCCTCCTGGGAAACACGTCTGTAGAGGAAGGTAGGTCACGCCATGTGCTGACTGTGATGTGGTAGGGGATTCGCTCTCCCAGGTTGCTGGGCAGGGTCAACCCAGGGTGGACTCAGGGTGAGCATTTCCTGCCAGGCAAGGTGGCAGAGAAGGGCCTCACCCCTATCCCAGTCCCTGAGCCGACTTAACCTCAGCTGTTTGCCCATGGTCTCTGCCTACAATTTCCCAAAGCTTCATTGAACACCCACTTATGTTTGAGCACCGGGATCTCTCTCACTCATTCCATCGGCAAGTGTACTAAGTGTGCAGTCAGATGGGCTAAGAGCCCAGCGAGGCTCCAGAGTTCACTAGGCAGGCACAGCCCACCAGGCTCATTTCTAGCTGGCCACTGTCACAGTCATGTATGTTAAAATCAAGGAAGGCAAAATCACTGCTTTCCAAGCGTTAGCTCCTCCAAGGGAGGCGTTAAGAGGGTGGGGTTTGCAAGACACTGGTGTCTAAAGAGGTTTGAGCTCTAGCCCCCAAAGCCAAGAGGTGTGTTCACGGAAACCCTTCCTGCAAAGAGATCTGTAGACCCCGGGCCACAGGTTATGAGCTTGAGTATGGACTTTGTTTTCAGGCCTGCATGACTTGCTTCATCCGGATCTGACCCTTGCCAGTGACTGGTAGGCAGGGAGGTAAGGGTGGGAGGGAGAAAGGCGGGGGAGATCTGAGGTAACATGGGTTCCCTGCATTTCCAGGATCTACTGCATCACGGATATCGACCCAGACCACCGGAAACTCAGTCAGTTGGAAGCTGTGGTCCGCTTCCTGACAGGGATGGATCCAGGCCTGGAGTGTGAGTCCCCTAATCCACGCCTCTGAACTTGCCCTCTACGCTCCAGCAGCTCAGAGCTTCCCAGGGGTGGAGAGTGCCATGAACCCTGTCTTCAGGGTCTCAGTTCTGCCAAGCATGGCATTTGGTCACGTGGTTTCTTCAGTCCCTTGGTCTGGAAGGATATGCCAAGTCTAGGCACTCAGGCCTCTGGCCAGCTCACTCGGCCATGGCCCTCAGCAAGTCCCTTCCTCCTCTCCAGTTGTCCTGCTACATATGTGTTCTCCCCGTGAAAAGACCATCTCCCAAACCAATCTGCCAGGGCATCCATTTGTCTCCCCATCAGCTAACAAGACTGAAGTGACCATGTGCTTGCACTAGACCTGGGGCAAGGACCGAGATACAGACAACCCAGGCAAAGCCAGGCACTTACGGAACTGGAAATTTAGGGAAGAAGTCAGATAGCGATCTAGGCTTCTCACATAGGTAATGATACAGTCATGACAGGTGGATGGGGCGCTGAAGAAGGTGTGGAGGGAGGGGAGAGTAGGATTAGCAAGAATGAAGACCTCAGGTGTCTGGGACCTTCTTTGAAGGCAAAAAAAGTTGTTGTTTTTTTGAAGTCGATGGAGTGGGTTGTACAGTCATGTACATGTGGACATTGAGTTGAATACTGTAAGTTAGTTTGGTGCGATGTAAACTTCACTTCAATGAAAAATTAAAGCAGTTCTAAGAGAGGTGCAGAGAATGCCACCTAAGCAGAGAGGAGGAAGAGCAGCCAGGCCAGGGAAGCAGCAGACATGGGGGCACTGAGGCAGGGCAACATAGAACCAGGTCAGTCCTGCAGCACCCACAGCTACCGTCATGTCCTGCATCCAGGAGCAGGAGGGTGGGAGCTGTCACAGCTGGGCAGGCCCTGGCCGGATCAAGAGAATATCTAGACTCCCCAGTGTTGAGCTGGCGGGGGCCTTCAGTGCTAACCCCCATCTTTTCTGTGGCTGAGAACTTGAAGGCAGAACAAGGAGGGTTGGTATTTTTATGCCCACTCAGATGGCTTGAATAACCAGAGACACCAGCAAGACTCATCCTTCTCCTGACTTCGATAGGGTGGGGGGCTGTGCTGTGGGTATTGTTGTTATTATTATTGGACAGACTAGTCTCAAACCTGCTATGTCGCCAAAGATGCCCTCCAACTTGTGAGCCTCTGCTTTCAAGAGCTGGGATCCTAGGCTTGCACCACAACTGAGCCAGATCCCCAGCTTCTAGAAGCTGTGCACTTCCTGATAGGTTGGGGCTGGGGTAATAGGTGACACATGGCTAGCTCCTGTGACTTTACCTCCAGGTGACGAGGAGCTGATACGGGAGGTGCTGTTTGACGCAGTGGTGACAGCCCCCATGGAAGCCTACTGGACAGCACTGGCGCTCAACATCTCTGAGTATGTACAAGAGGGACCCCGATGAGGACAGGGACACAGGGATATGATGGAATGGGGAGGGGTGAGACTGGCCTTCACACACTGCTGTGAAGCAGGCTCCCATCCCGCAGCTCCTACCAGCTCCTCACTCAAAAACATCAGGTACAGCTTTTCCAAGCCCTGGGATGAACGTCTTCTCTTGGTTGGTCTCCCACTATCTAAGAAGGTCCCCCGGGGAAGCGCAAGACAGACAAATGGAAACTTATTTCCAGCTTCGAAGGAAAACTACCCAGCCTGTTTGACCTCAGTGCTTCCCAGACCCGAGATTTCCCTTATCCTCCCGCAGGCTTTGTCTTGTTGGCACTGTATTTCGTGGCTAGACAGAAAAATGAGTACCATGTATGTGCCGCAAGAGGTAGGCGGTCAGGGTGACATTAATGAGGTAAGGGCTATAGCGCTTGTTTCTGAATAGGAAGGTTCAAGATCATAGATGTCAAACCTCCCTAACACTCGAGTTTACTGCCACTCCCCTAACGAAACAAATTCCTATTTTGAAAGGCACGTTTGCAATGTGCTCCATTTCTTCTAGAGAGGGGACAGAGGGGCCAGAACACAGTGTCTGTGTGCATGTACGCATGTGCATCTGTTTTCCAGGAAGGCTGTTCAGCAAAGGTTCTGAGGACTTCTCTCTGGTTACAAAAATAGATCGTTGAACTGCATACGTTTTTGGTGCAACTTTGAACCATATAAATGTGGGAATACAAATAAACCTAAAATAAAATCTATAGCACCAGATACTAGCACATAGTGTGTTGAGGGGCAAATGTTCTTCACTAGCCTCTACACTACCAAGAAAAATGATCTGAAAAGGGGCTAAGAAGATGGCTTGGTAGCGTGTCATGCAAGCATGAGGACCTAGGTTTGGACCCCCAGAACCCACACAAAAAGTCACGCATAGTACCCCACTCCTATAACCCCGTGCTGGGGAGGTGGAGATAGGCAGATCCTTAGAGTCACTGGCCATCCAACCCAGCCCAATCAGTGAGCTCCAGGGTCAGCGAGTGACCTTTGTCCACATAAACAAGGTAGAGAGCAACTGAAGAAGACACTCCACACCAACTCTGACCTCCAAGTACATGTGTACACACATGCACATGCTCCCACAGACACAAGTATACACATATAACACACACATAAAATTAAAAGCCGGCATGTTGTGGGGCTTGGAGGCTAGCTCTCCCACTGAAGATGCCCACAAGCATACCCCATCCCATTCCTATATAAAAAGATCAGAAAGCACTAAAGCAGCTTGGCAAGAGAAAGTACTTATAGCCAATGAGAACGTACTTCTAGCCAATGAGAGCATACTTCTAGCCAATGAGAGCGTACTTCTAGCGAATGAGAACTGGAGAAAGAAAATTGTCTCTGGTTAAAGATGACATGAGCAGGGGCAAGGTGGGGGTGACTCCATGGTAGAACAACTGCCTAGCATGTATGAGGCCCCAGGCTCCATACCCAGCACCATAAAATAAATAGCTATTGTATATCAGGAAACTTCGAAATAACAGGAAAATCACTATAGCCAATTAGGGAATTTAGTAAAGTGGAATGTTATAATATCAATGTTCAAAAATTAATAAAACCTGGAGCTGGAGAGATGGATTAGTGGTTAAAGGTACATATTGCTCTTACAGAGGACCTGAGTTTGGTCCCCAGCACCCGTGCTCAGTGACTCACAGCTGCCTGTAACTCCAGCTCCTGGGGATCTGACACCATCTTCTGGCTTCCATGGGTACCTGTGCTCACAGGCATTTACCCACACAGAGACATGTCCATTAGAAATAAAAATTTATTTTTAAAATTAATAATACTTGTGCATATAAATAGCCCCCGAAAGAGATACAATATGAAAAGACTTTAGGCTGGTAAGAAATAAAAATATTGTTCTAGAATTGTCAGAATACATTGAGCACACTGTGTGAGATCTGCTAAGACATTGGGCAACATTGGGTCTGTGGCACCAGCCTGTGATTCCAGCTACTCTGAGAGCTGAGGCAGGAGGATTGAAGGCTCCAGGCCTGCCTGGGCTACAGGGTAAGATGCTGTCTCAAAAAGTAACGCAGGATACAGCTCAGTGGTAACAGGCATGAAGCCCTAGGTTTAATCTTGGGATATGGGGGTTAGAAAACAACAAAGAAGTAGGCCTGAATACATGGGAAGACTCACGGTAACTCTGAGTGGAAAGACAGACATCATAAGGCTCCTCCCTAGCGCAGACTCCAAGGGCATGCATGCCTTTGAGACTGTTTCTCTCTGTCTAGGTGACTACTTGTAAAGCTCATTAGAACAATAAGAAACAGCTCAATGTCTCAAACCAGAATGGTCCTACCTAGATGTAAAGACATTATCAAACCTCTGCCCACTCTGAGTTGTGGTACACAAAAGAACAGCCAGACCCAGGTGGCACACGTGTGGACTTGTGGTGCATCCTGAGGTACTATGTCACGTTAATGAGGGGAGGCGGGCTTGAAAGCTGAGCTGGTGCTGAGGCCAATGGGACCAGCGCTGTTGGGTGAGGACACACACCTGGATGAAGTGACTCATTCAAACACACAGGAAAGAAGTTGTATAAGCGCTAACAGATGCTGTGATCCAGCTGAGCTGAAATCCAGGCGTCAGCAAGCTTTCCTAATGCTGACTCAAAGCTCGGAAGCAATGCAAGAATGAGTGATAAACTTAACAACCCGGAAATGTCTGTATGAGCCAAGAAGGGACGAGCTGGGGAGCTGTGGCCAGGAGCAGGTGGAGCACACTGCAGCCACAGTGTGGATGACGGAGAGCTTCAGGAGCAGACAAGAAGTACAGAACCATATAGGGACAAGAGTCAAAAAAAAGGATCAGTCCTTAAATGTGTGTTGACCCAGTTCTGAATAAAAGATTTTTACCAACCCAGATCTGAATAAAAGATTTTTACCACTCAAGATAGCGCCTCTCACCATCCGGTACCACTGAAGCTGGCACTCACTCAATGTGTGTGCTGTAAGCGGAGACTGACAAAGCTGTGGCCTGTGCTTGGTAAACATGCTGCTAGAAAGGATGCTGGTGTGTCTTACCCTGGGTTAATAAGGTCGTACTGTTAGTATCGTTAGGAGCTGATGTTTCCAACAAAAGGAAAAAAGAGACGCAAGTTTCAAATATCGAAACGGTTTAAATATAAAAGGTAAATACAATGGGCTGGAGAAATGGCTCAGTTGTTAAGAGCACATCTTACTCCTGCAGAGGACCAGAGTTCAATTCCCAGCACCCACATCAGGCAGCTCACAATTGCATATAATTTCAGCTACAGGGGATCGGATGCCCTCTTCTGGCCTCTGTGAGTATCCACAAAAATAAAAATAAATCTTAAAAAAAAGTGACTGAATTGTAAACGTTCACCTGGGTTCCAGATCTATTTTCTCTTAAAGCAAAAAAAGGAAGCCCCTAGCCTGCCCTGCTGGGGATCACAGTGTCTGGAGCACCCGACTATCACGAGGACTGGCAGTGTTGGTCCTCGCTAAAGTGAGTCTGGGGACATCGCTGGCTACAGGACAGGGGCAGGAAATGACCAGGTGAACCAGGAGCATCCTGTCACCCCAGGAAGGGAGAAGCTAGCGAGACCAATGGGACTCAGAGACCCCTGCAGAAAGCTCATGAGCCAAGGACGGGGTGCGAGCAGAAGGCAGCCGTGGCTGCAATGCGCTACACCCCAAATTCTGCATCCATGAAGAGACTGTGGAAGACAAGACCCATTCATTGGTCACCTTTGGAGGTGTGACACACACTATTTTAAATAAGCAAAAGCATCAACTACTTATTTACCTTGCCTCTTCTGTGCCAATTGTTCCTTAGGATATAGTTTTTTCTGTATACAAGTATTTCCGGTAAAAGCAGAATAAAGAGAAATTCAAAGGGGTGTGCTTGTGAGTATCCCCCAGTCAACAGTGTGTGCTTGCCTGTCAGGACCGAATTGCCTGTGAATTAGCTTCATAGCTTTGTGATAAAACAAATACCAGAGACAGCCTCCGTGGGAGAATGTTCATTTGGTTTCCAAGTCAGTCATGTGTCAGCTGACCTATAGTTGAAGGGTCTGTGCTGAGGGACATATATCATGGCATACCGCAATGCTTATGGGGGTGGAAGGCACCAGGGTCCCAATGGCCCCTTCAGGAACACCTCCTCCCACCATGCCTCACTCCTCAAAGGTGCTATAGCCTCCTGATGGGGCCACCCAGGGAACCAAGCCTTCCATAACTGGGACTTTGAGGGACATCCACCCAAACCACAGAAAGTAAAAGCTCTCAGCTGGATACAGCCAGGCCCAGAGGTCTAAGAGGTAATTTACAAGAAATACAAGGGGCAACAAAATAAGGGTGCTAAACAATACTTCAGCAATTGACCTGGTCCTGCTGGGTGGTCTGGCATGTGCAGGAAGTGGAAGCTGGGATGGGAGACCCAGAGCCAGATTTAAAAGGCTAATGATTGCCATGGGTGTGGCGTTTCCCCCAAGGATGACAATAAATAGTCTAAAGTCACAGAGGCAAGGACTGTGCCGTTTGATGCATGCACTTAAAGAAATACACTTTAGATGAGGAAATTATATGGTTCAAGAGTTGTAGCTCAAGACAGGGAATAGGGAGACTGGCTTACTAAGCCACCGTACTGAACAGACCATAGTAAGAACCTAGTTTGCCCAACTGAAACTCACAAGCTACCGGGCTATCTGGTGACACTGGGCATCAGGGAGCTTTGGGGGAGGTACGACAGTGACACGGAGGGTGTTTTTTGTTTGTTTTAGTTCCTGGTATTCTGATGATATAAATTTAAATATTTACTGATTAAATACCTAGGAATTTCTTGAGAATATCCAGTTGCTGTAGTGCCATGGGAAGTCTTGACTGGTGTTTGTTAAAGCTGGGTTATGGGAGAGGTCTGTAGACTCTAAGAGCAAATTGGATCGGCGCTTTTTAGAGATGCCGACCCCAGGGTCTGACTTAGTACAGCTAATGCAGAGTGTTGGTACCTATAACATTTAAACCCTGAGTAGCCCAGACACCCACCTGCAGAAACCCCATATCTCTAGGTCTTTCTCTTCAGGGACTCCCCAGACTTCTAACCAACTGTGTTAGCCCAGGCCTGGTGCTGTACCTGGATGCTGCCAGTGTAGGCCATCCCGTAGCCTCCAGGCCCTAGCGATGCTTTTAGTACTGCCTTGTGCCTTCATGGAGCCCAAGTACCACAGACCCAGGTATGAGAAAAGACAGTTTACACATTGTCATTGCTTTGCCTTACAGAGCAACAGAGCCTGGCGTGGATGTGGCCTTTCTGGGGACCCGGGCTGGTCTCCTAAGACGAAGTTTGTTTGTGGGCTCTGAGAAAATCTCTGACAGGTGAGTCCTGGGCACCCTGAGGCTTCTAGAAAGGAGGAACATGGCACAAGTCTTGAGTCCCCTTGGGGCACATAGAGCAAAGACGGTCTCACCATCCAGACCCACAGAACTACTCTAGCAAAGTGTAGACTGTGGGAGAACACTACTGAGGGCCCACATACTGCCCAGTCCTCCACACCGCCGCGGACAGCAGCTGCCTTCTGGCCGACTCTGCATGGAGGCTGGAGTCCAGAAGAGGGCAGGATAGTGCCACCTGGTGTCCTAAAGCTCAGAAGGCTCAGATACCTGGAGAACAGTGACAGCCAAGAGCTGATGGGTGACTTCACACACCCGTCTTTCCTCCCACTCGCTCACTGCCCCCCTCACTACATCACAGTGCAGTCAACGGGGAAGTATCTCTGTGCCTCTCTTGGGACTCAGTGAAAGTCCACTAATGCTGAGCAAGGCTGCAGGTTTTCTAGAAAAACAAATTCTTTCGTTTTCCGCTTCTCCCCCCTTCTTTCCCTTACCTAATCCCCAGAGAGGTGGGGAGAGGAAAATGGCACCTTCCTAAAAGGACTCCTAAGGATGGGAAGCCATGGCAACACAAACAGGCCTCCCTTGAGTGGTCAAAGACTCTGGGAAGCTGGGAAGACAGCTGCCCGGAGGGCCACAGGTGCCCCGTGCACACCAGCGAACTCCCTTTACCTGGACCATGATGCAGAGGCGACCTGGGGACTCAAGTCTGCTTTCAGAGCTGGCAAGGCACTCACTCACCCAAACGTCAGTCCTCTACCTGTGAATTACCCATAGGTGCCACTTCATCGTGCAGCCCACCCGGCTTCGCCTACTTCCTAGTCAGCGTCTGGACCAGCCTCCCTCTGTAAGCTTGTGTGTGTTCAGGGAAAGCAAACCCATAATTAGCAAGGAAAAGCTGCTCCAAAAGGAGACGAATGTTGCGCATCAAAGCCTTTCGAAGTAACCATGTAGGGCAGTCCGTGCTTCTCTACTGCAGGGATAGAACTGGCTGTCTGGTTTCCTCACTCGGATCTGCCAGTGAGCCAGACCAAAGGAAATTACCTATACCCAAGGGACATGTACTTTGTTGGTCACACATCTGTATCTTCCTGCTCCACTGGCCGGCCTCCCCTGCCACCAGATGTTGCAGTGTTTTGCTTCTGGAAGAAGCAGAGCTGCCTGGGGCAATGCGTACTTAGGAGCTGATGGCTCTTTTCATTCTTTCTTTGTTGAGTGATCCTGAGATGGGTCTTGCCATGCAGCCAACTTAACTGAGAAGCGGGGACATTCTCCCTCACTCTCAGAGTGCTGGGATAAGGTGCATGTCTATGCTGAGGGTGGGGGGGGGGGTTCCTGTCCACAACTGGACCAGCACAGAGTGGGGGTCTTGGTCTTGGCCCAGCCAAGATGATTGCATATGCCACGGGGGAAAGGGACGAATGTCTTCCCAGATTTGAGAAGGCACCCATCCTATTCTGGCAGGAAGTTCCTGACACCTGAAGACGAAGCCAGTCTTTTTACCATGGACCACTTCCCGCTGTGGTATCGCCAGGCCTCTGAGCAGCCCCCAGGCAGTTTTGTCTTCAATCTCCGCTGGGAAGAGGGACCAGGTAACATACACCCCTGTGCTCTCCCCAAGAGTGGGAAATGAGGGCAGGATGATACAGAAGAGAGGACGACCCTGGGACTCCTTCCTGCCTTCTCTCCTGACACTGCAGCTTTGGAGCATGCCTGGTGTTGCACACAGAATGTAGGCCTACGTGTTCTCATCCCCCACCCAGCAGTCAAGCTCCAGCATGAAGGAAAGGAAAGAGATCTGACCCGAAAGTCAACCGGTTGACTCCTGGCCCACATTCCTAGTGTCAGGTCAGCAGGGCTGATCTTGATCGCCAGGAGGCTTCTGTTTCTAAGGACCCGAGCAGCTTTAAAACTTCTTTAAAGCTTTCATAGCTGCCCATGTGGCTCTTCCCATCTCCACTGCTGTCAGGTTACGAAGAAAGCAGCTCCCAGGACATAAGGAGAGACAGTCAGGGCCAGTCAGCAGACCCCCACAGACCCAGGCCACTGGGCAGGGAAGAGAGGTGGAGAGGTGGCACCAAGCTGAGGGCTCCCAGTTCCAGCCCTGGTTACTTTGGAGAACGACAGGAAAGAACACCAGAGTGTGAGGGAATCAGACCACTGAGAACCCAGGCGCCTAAGGCTCAGTGCAGCCTTACCCTTGGTTACCTTTGAGGAAATGGCAGCCCAGAGAGGCTGAGGGGCTGGTCCAGGGCCCAGGAATCTAAGAAGCAGGAAGTATCTACCAGGATACCAGGATACCAAGGGGGCTGAGCCCAATCCAGAGGGGCTGGGACTTGGACAGTACCTACTTGTGGAATGGGTGAATATGGTGGACAAGAGGTCAGGGGGGCACTGGCAGGCATCTTAGAGATGACAGCTCTCTCTCTCTCTCTCTCTCTCTCTCTCTCTCTCTCTCTCTCTCTCTCGTGTGCGTGTTTAAACTGAGGCAAGTGTGCAGAAAGTGGTGGCCTGAAGAAGAACACCACTGTGTGCGTGTGCTTGCACACCTAGGGACACACCCCCACACACACACACACAGAGCTGCCCTGGGGCTGTCAGCTTCAGGAACCCAGAATTTCCAGGGCTCCCCCTCTAGGCTGAAGACAGCAAGGGGGAGTTCCTTCTTACCCATTAAGCCTGTCACTCCATCCTGTGTCGTTCCCTCCACCCACATACGGATGTCTGAAATGCTTTACAAACATTTCCCTACAAAAACCCCAGGAGATAAGTGCTGTTGATGGCGTCTCCTGGGGAGGCTTGAAGGCTCAGAGATCTCATTCTGTGGTTTGCTCAAGCTTCTCAGCACAGGAGCAGTTTTTACAGCAAGCTAGAGTCAGGTCTGCCTCAGGACACCCTAGATCTGGGGCAGGAGGCAGGAGAGAAAGGAGGTGTTTTCATTCCTGGGACTCACAAAGGAGGTTCTTAATGCCAAGCCGAAGGTTTTCCCATGGTGTACACCTGAGGCAGAGAGGCAGGTCCTCCCACCGTGTGAAGGGTTCCCCTCAGGAGAGACACCCACGGACTCCATAGACGTTCCCTGGTGAGACCCTGGGCCCCACCCAGCCGGGTGACAGGCTGCCTCCTGCGGGCTCTGTCACCAGAAATGCCTGCTGGCTGCTAGGGGGAGCTTTATGTGTCCACAAGGTAGGAGGGCAGGTGGGTGGGGAATTGAGCTGCCAGGAGAAGAGAAGGAAGCTGGGAACCCAAAAGGGGACTGCTGAGGAGGGAGGCAGGAGCTCGCTCGCTTCCTACGCCCTTGCTCACTCGCTCAGCCCCAGCACACGCTTAAAGCCACGTGGACACTTCTGGGTCTCCCATCCTCCACAAGAGAACGAAAATCATCTCATCTCAACAGGTATGGGGCTGCTGAGGAGGCGGCCGAGTGGGGCAGCCTCCCGGCAGGTCTGAAGTCTGGGAAGATTGAGTGCTGCCCCCTTGAGTTGTGCCTATGCCACCCGCCAGCACACTACAACCCACCAGCACCAAGGACCTGGGCCTGGGTCTTCACATTCGTCTCTCCTCCTCCTGGGCTTATTCCCACAGGTCCCATGCCATGAGACCATTGATCCTAACCTTGAAATTCACAAGTTCTCCAGAGATTACCTGAGTGTTTCCCACAAGCCTGTGCTAGCTGGAAGGCAGGCTACAGAACCAAGGCTACAGAGTTGAGGATTCCTGCAGGAGTCCCCACGTTCATGTCTTATGGGTGTTCCCAAAAACAAAGTGAGGGGTCTGGTCTCTGTGTCTACTCTAGTTCTTTGATTCTGGCATGGTAAATTTCTGGAATCAAGGACAGCTCAAGTGTCGTGAGTTCCCAGAGTCTGGGTATAGTTAGAGTCTTGAGACGTGTTGAAGATAGCAAGGTATCAGGGGAACTATAACAACACAGCCAGCATGTGACCATGCTTGGCCCCATTACAGAGGCTCTGTTCTTCGTCAATCTCCAGGAGGCTCTGAGAACTGGTTATCATAGGCAGTGTTCACCACGAGGGCATTTGACAGAACAGGACAGTACATGATCTTGGACCATGTAATGGAATCTGACCTCTAGACAAGAGGCGGCCTTTGGAAAGCTGGCCTAGGATGTGGATGGAGGTCAGAGGTCATACAGCAGCCAGCTAGGAAGATGCTCTCATATGGAGCTGAACCGACCCCCAAGACGGTCTGGTTCTTCTAAAAGAAGTGAGAGGCAACCCAGGCCTCTAGGCACCTGGCAGAAAGTTCTAGAAGGGCAGCAATGAAACAGGAAGTCATTATGGTGGTGAGTTGGGTGTCACCCACAAGGATCCATGAAACATCATAGATGTGTTAGATACCATCCTGGCTGCGAGGGGAGTCTGTTGTCCACTGCATCTGGCCTCTGAGCAGGACCGTCGCTGTCACCTCTCTGTGACTCTGAAAGGCAAGGCAGGGTCACCTACCACCCAGGCCTGGGATGCTTGCAGCCCGTCCCTCAATATGAGGAATATATGTGGCTCCCGTCCAGGTAGATTTTATTGTCAACTTGACAGCAGACAGTCAGCTGGCAAGAAGACAGGGAACCCAGACTCAAGAATTGCCTTGATCAGTGGCACAATCTTGTTAACTGTAGAAGGGCCTAGATCAGCATGGCCAGCGCCATCCCCAGGCAGCTGGGCCTGAGTTGTGCAGGAAAGCAGGCTGAGCACAAACCAGGGAGTGATCTAGAGAGCAAGCCAGGAGTCGGCATTATCCCACTCATTTCTGCTTCCTGCTCCTGCCTTGACTGCCTGTCCTGGCTTCCCTCGATGGTGCAGTGTGGCCTGGAGTGGAAGATGAAATCCACCCTTTCCTCCCCAGGCTGCTGCTGGCTGTGGTGTCTATCACAGCAGCAGGATACGACGACGAGTGTACGGGAAAGCAGGCTGCGGCAGGGTCCCGTCACAACTGCAAGGGAGCTAAGCGGGAGCAGCAGGCAGATGGGTTTGCTCCCTGGAGACGGAGCAAAGTCACAGTGCCACCGTGATGCCAGAATCACTTGGCTCAGGCTGGCAGGGGCAGTTCTGATTTGTTCAGATTCGGAGACAGCAAGGGACCTTCAGGACACTGTTGAAAGACAGGTGGTGGGCAGCAACAACCCATTGTCAACAGGATTCTTCACCTACCTCACCGTTTTCAGGGCGAGCTTATCCTGGAATCCCTGTTTGTCTCCTATCCCAAGAAAGAGACAGGCTCACCCCTAACCTCCCTCTGCAGGAACCGAGAATAACGATAATTCTCACTTTCCCAGATAGCCCAAGCGAGCCAGTGGCGGTAAGGGCCAGCACTGCGGTAACTGTGACAGTGGATGGGAAGACGGCCATTGCAGCAGGTAGGCGCTACCCTGAACGGCTGAGGTAGGAGCCCCAAGGCAATGTCAAGGTGAGGGCTGGCAGGGCAGGGCTGGCTCTGCCAGAGCACCTGTCTAGCTGGCCTGAGGCCATTTCCATTCCCAGCACCACACACACAGGAAGAGAGAATAAGATGCCCTGGATATGGGGATTCTAAATTTTCCCAGGAGGAATGCCGGGGACAGGAAGTGGATGCTTACGTCATTTTGTTTATAAAACCATAAAGCCCAAAAGATTCATGGAGTAAAATAAAGCTCAGAAAGGTTAAAATACCTTCTCAAGGTCACACAGGGCAGGGACGACCTGACCCCTGTTCTATCCCTGAAACACTGACATTACCTTGAGCTCTATACCTGAGCTCATGACTCTGCACTTTCTACCTGGAATTCAGGGTAACCTAGCGAGGCTGTATTACAGACAAAGAAACCAAGGGATGGATGGAGGGGTTATTTGTCCAAAGTCCCACAACAAGCAGTAAAGCTAGAACCTGGACTCAGAACACCTCTCTTTGGGACCCAGGGTTACCCCCATGCTGTCTGCCTCCGCTTCTAAAACAACAGCACCCGGTGGGCCTCATAAGCTTGGCCTGACTTTGCAGTTTCTTGATGGCTAGGACAGTCCCTGGCATCTGTGCCTTGCTCTTTGAGCATCTGTGATCACTCCCTCCATGTTCCTCGAGAAGCTGTGCAATCCATGGTCACTCAACCTGGTGGAGCTGGGGTGCCAGGCACTTGTCCCATGCCCCAGGAGCCTGGGGAGGCCAGCAGCAGGTAGGACCCGGGCCTCTTCCCAAGGCTGGGAGTGTCTAGAGGAGGAGCAGGAGGGCCGGCCTGAGTTTCCTCAAGGAACCCTTGCTGCCCAGAGTCAGGGTTCCTGTGCGTTCCCTCCTGGACTGAGGTAGGGGAAGGTGGCTCAGCAGCACATCCAGCCCAGCATCCTTGGCAGTCTGTAAGATGCCTCCCACCCTGCAGAGAGGATGATTATATCCCAGCAGCTCTTCCGGAGCCCATGGCATGCCAATCCCTGGCCAGCTGTGAGGCTCACTTATCTCCTGTGGTTTAGTCCCAGCAGACCCATGACTACCTTGTTCTACCCAGAGGTGGCCCTCCTGGCCCCTCTACCTTGAAGACCCGGGAAAGGAGAGAAGGGATATGAGACCAGGCCACTGACTGTGCTTCCCCACACTCCCCAATTATCTGATTTAATTTTTAACTCAGAGCTGAGTTAGAGCCAGGAGGGGTTGCCATAGAAACCGTGTCCCAGTGCCTCTGGTTGAACTCCTTCAGACGGTCCCTGTGACGCTCAGGGTACACGGCTGTGACAGAAAAAGCATGAGGCGTTAGAGACCTGACACCGCGAGTTCACCTGCATCTCATTCTAGATTTTCCTCTCCCTGGTTCCGGGCACCATCTCCCTGATCCTGGGACCAGCTGGGACCGTCAGCTCAAGGAGGGCAAGGTGGCATGTCTGCTGTCCCTGAACGCTGGGGCCTTGGGTGCTCTCCAGAACACAGTGTATCAGCAAGGGCTGTGTCAGAGACCTGTCCTGCTGTCTGGAGAGGCTTGGGTCACCATAGGGGTCTAGACAGACAGGACTGCCGCCCTCTGAGCATTCCCTCTATGAACCGTGCCTGTGGCTTCAGTAGCAATGTGTTTTCTGCAGGGGGCTCAGAGGGGACAAGATTTGGCTCTGTTATACAGGGACTAGAGCAGGGGGACCCCACTCTGACCTAGGATGAAAGTCTCTCTGGCTGCGTGGCCTTCTGTACCCTGGGAGTTTACATCTCCCTGAGGTCCGTTTCTGTCTTAAGCCCAGGAAAGCTCCCAAGGTCCTGCCCTGGGGGTAACGAGCAATCCCAGAGGCCATGCTTTCTTCTTCCTTCCCTTTTAGGCGCTGCCCTCCCAGCTTTCCCGTTCCTAATTCTATCTCCCTACTGGCTGACAGGGGCTTATTTCTAGGCCCAGGTGTGGGGTGCTTGTGCGGTATTGAAAGGCTGAGGTGGCATTCGCGAAACTCCAGCAAAGCTCCCACAGACCCCAGGTGAGGCAGCCTTAACTAATCACCTCGCCTCCTGGCAAGACAAGGGTCCTCAGGCAAGCACAGGGCGTCTTCTGCGCAAATGCAAGCCTCGTGCCACTTGGGTCATCGTCTGCCCATAGCTGCCAGGACAGAACGGTCAGGAGCTGGGTGGACACCCCAGGTGCAGAGCTAGCAAGGTCTGCTCACCTCGGCTCCATGAGCTTACTGTTCTCTGAGACTCCCATTGGTTGCCGCCAGACTGGAGCAGACAGGTTTAAAATCCCAGCTCAGCCCTGCCCGGAGCTTGTCACCCTTGTCCTGAGCCAAATCCTCCCCGGGATACTGCCTTCACATCCCTCTCAGCCCTGAGGTCCTGGGTACTGAGCAGGGGACCCATCTGTCACATAGAGCTCTCTGCACCAGGGTGACATTCCTCTACAAATGGCTCGGCTGTCTGGCGACGCAGGGAGACAGGACACCAGTCTCCCCATGCCCACATCCCCTCCCACCCAATGAAGCAAGGAAATACATAGGAAAATAGTCTTTATTGGTCTTCTGAAACAACAAACCAGAAATATAATTTTGCCTTTAAAAATCTTCTGTCTCAGGCTAAAGATATCACCACTGACAACACCCTCCCTCCCCCAGGCCCTTAGAAAATCCCAGCTCTGGGATTGGCCCACCAGCCAAAAGAGGAAGGAAGACGGTGGCCGGGCCTAGAGGATCCTGTGCCCTCTGTCTGTCAGCCAGAGAACAACCTTGAAAGCTGTCCTGAGACTCCTGGTGCACGCCCCTGCTAGTAGAGTAGGTGGTAGAAGAAAAGGAGAAGGATGCCAGGTTGTCCCGACGCCCCCATGGACACATCCTTAGTACCTGTGTCTAGCTGGTCTCTTTCTGGCTACCAACAAGGCCATGCTCAAGGCAAGGTCTCAGCCTAGCATCTTCGGGCAGAGGGATACCAGTCTCTAAGGAGGGGACAGCTGAGAACAGAGAGGACAGCAACCCTGAAAATGTGCACAGCCCCGGGGGCAAGAGTCTCCATCCCAGATAGGACCGCAGCCCCTTTTTAGCTTGGCCAGCCCAGGTGCAACTGCACGCTCCCAGGAAACCAGGCAGAGCCTATGAGCCTCTGGGAAAGGAGGTCCCCCCCCACTGAGGACTCTGAACAGAATGTAGCCATCCTGTTCCTGTCCCTGCAGTCTGTTGGGAATGTGTTGAAGGCAGCCAGCCTCGGTGAGCCCCACTGCCTGATGTCTGCTCTCCTTAAGGTGAACCACCCATCTCAGAGCATAGCCCAAACCCAGCCTGGAGGTCACAAACAAAAGATGCAGATGACAGCAGGGGCAGGAGAAGCAGAGGAACAGAAGTAAGGTTGCAGGCTGCAGGAGTGGAAACTGCTCAGGGTGCCCGGGACCTGGCAGGATGGAGGTTCCTAGGCACACCCAGGGGTCTGCAGCTGAACTCTCAGAAGCCTGGAACTTGTCCTGCGTACACGCACAACTCCTGTGTCCCTGGTAAACCTAGCAGGAGAGGTGCTAAGGTTTCCATGGCAATAGGCAATTCTTCCAGCAGCACGCTTTGGCCCACTTTCTAAAGGATCCCTGTGTTGTTGTCCAGGACCTAACCCCTGATGACATAGGAAGACTGTAGTCAAGAAGAAAGAGAGACTATGGCCTCCAGGCTGAAGGGACAGCAGGCCTCGGCCTCAAGTCCTTATGGCCTCCTTTCCCACCTGGTGTGTGTGTCTGTGTGTGTCTCTGTGTGTGTATCTGTGTGTATCTGTGTGTGTATCTGTGTGTATCTGTGTGTCTGTTGTATGTGTGCCTATGTGTGTGTCTCTGTGTGTGTATCTGTGTATCTGTGTGTATCTGTGTGTGTATCTGTGTGTCTGTGTGTCTGTTGTATGTGTGCCTATGTGTGTGCCTCTGTGTGTGTATCTTTGTGTGTGTTTGTGTGTGTATGTCTGTGAATGTGACTGTGCATGTGTGTGATTTTGATCCATGGGACTGTGACAGCCCTGTATGTGACAGTGAACTAATGTATAGAGTAAGACCCTGTCTCAAAACCCTACACTAAAACAAAAATATAAAATTAATAAACCCGAAGAACATAGTCAGAGGAGTCTATAGCAGATAAAGGGACAGAATGGCATCCACCCAAGGAAGACATTATAGTCACTTTGGTTTTTCTAAGCACTGGACCCAGATCACAGGGCTGGGGGGTGTTTGCACGTTGGCACCAGCTGCTGCGAGCCGGACAAGCTTCACACTGCAAGGACCTAAGAATATCTTTCTGTCTCCAAAAGGAGTCACAGAAATCTACCTCTGGCTCCCCTGTCCCTCCCTCTCAGGCCCTAATGCAGACTGAAGTGGGAATGAGCAAGAGGTAAGGAGGGTCACCAGCTGTGCTGGCCCTGGGCAGGAAGGACGTGCTCTGTGCAGAGCGTGGGGCCGGTGTAGGTTTCTTTCCCTGTGGCCGGAAACCTACACGGACACTCAGGTGTCCCAAAGACCAGGGGCCCAGAGAGGGCCTTCCCCGGGAACCTTTGGCCAGGGGAAGTGTCTAGAAACTTGGAAAGAGACCAGGAGGCTGCTCTACTGAAGGGCAGACGCGGGCCAGGGAGCTGAGGCAGGCAGTACCAGTATCAGGCTGAGGCAGGGCCTGTGATGGAGGGAAGGGCAGCCCTTTGGTAGCAGTCCCAAGGAGTCTCCTTGCTGTCCTACCTGGGCCAGACAGACAGCTCTCATGCCACAGAAGAGATCTGTTTCTGATCTTCATGCTCACCCTCGGGGTCCCCCATCAGTGGCTGGCGCTTCTTGAGCTCCCGGTGGTACTTGGCCATGAGGGAGGCGTAGATGCAGCCGTAAGCAGCAGCCACCACCATCATGATGCAGACAATACCACACACGACACCCGCGATGATCACGGTGCCGATGGCTCGCCGCACACTCACTGGCCGGTACCTCTGCTTCTGAGGACAAGCAGTGCTGGGCTCGGGCTCAGGCTCCACCCCAGGCTTAGGTTTTGCAGGCTCTGGACTGGCCTTAGTGCAGGGTGGCCCTGGAGCATCCATCCCAGCAGAGTTGTTCTCATCCTCTAGCTGGGAACAGTAGTTAAACATCTCCATGGGGACCGCACGCATGTCCTTCCCCCGTAGCTCCTTGGGTAGGGTGCAGGCAAGTTGGTCCAGGCGACCCCCTGCATCCAGGAAAAAAAAGAGAGGTGCTGAACCTCCAAATGGGAAGGCCCAAAAAGTACAGTCCTGCCAGTAATGTAGTCAGTCCTGATTATGGAAGAGTAAAAGGAGGTAGTACCAATGGACCAAGGACTATGATAGACGCATGTCACAGAGGAGGCCACCACAGCTGCCAAAGCCATTTAAAATGGGCATTGCCATTACTTTTAGTTCACAGAGAAGCTCACATCCATCTCATTCAAACCTGTCCCTCCAAGGTCACACTGACCTGCAAGAGCACAGCAGTTCCAGCTGGAGGCATGCTCAGGACATGGCTTTAGTACAGCAAGCCATGTTCCTGCCCAGACTGTACGTCTACTTCTCTGCCCAGGACCCAGCTGCTTGCTGATGTCTGTGAATCCCTGCCATTGCTTCCAACACAGTACCTTGGCCTGTGTTTCTTCTCACAAAGAGAACAAAAGCCAGAGCCACTGCCTCAGTCCCTCCTCCACATAAGGCTCTGATGGCCTGAGAACACCAAGAAGAGGGCATGGTATCTGCCTGGGCCTGTCAGGTGTCCCAGCACAGCGGTATCTAGGGAGGAAATCCTGAACAGGAGGCTGGAGCTGACAATACAGCTATCAAACTACCTTTATGACACTGGGGAGGCCAGATAGGGCAGAGGAAAAATATCAATCAGTGCCTAACTGGGCAGTGTTGGAGGAGGCTGCTTGTTTCGTTCCCGGCTGCTTAGCAGCCTAGACCCGAAATAATCACACAAAAACCATATTATTTAAATCACTGCTTGGCCCATTAGCTCTAGCTTCTTAATGGCTCACTCTTACATATTAATCTAAGCCATTTCTATTAATCTGTGTATGGCCACATGGTGTCTATCTCCCACGGGGCTACATGGCTTCTCTCTAACTCCTCCTTCTTTCTCCCAGCATTCAGTTTAGTTTTCCCCACCTACCTCTATTCCCTATACAGGCCCAAGACAGTTTCTTTATTAACCAATGGTATTCACATACAGAGGGGCATCCCACATCAGGGTAGGGTATGAGAGCTGGGACTAAGGACTGTCTGTAACCTGGGCAGACATACCCTGGAAAGTTGGAGACGGAGTCTGACTTTCTTTCAGCTTAGGAGAGGCTCAGCTACAGCATCACTTCCAGCTCCCTCTCCCAGCCCTGCCACCTCGAGTCCAATCTTACAACAGGCGTCCATCTTATCCCAGGATGTCCAGGATGCTGATGGAAACACTGAGATTTTCATTTAGTTTTTTAAGGAGCACAAGTCTGAAGACAAAGTCTGGGAAGCTGGCTCCAGCCTGCTGTGTTAAGGGCAAAGATGCGCCCTAAGGCCAGCACCAGGTCTTTAATTCCACCTGGATGGTTCTGGAAAAGCTGAAGTGCAGTAAGCATATAACCAAGGCCACCTTGGTTAGAATGAGGGATATACACTAGGGCAGTGAGTAGGAGTGACCTCATTTTCCTGCGCCAATGACCTGGGATTGAATCCTGGCTGTGTTGTCACCTGGAAATTATTTAACTTACTTAATTATGCCTAGGTCTTAGTATTCTTAGCTGCAAAATAAGGATATCTACCTCAATAAGCTGCTTGAGAGATTAAAACAGATAATGTGCACAAAAAGGTATTTGTAAACTGAGAACTAGACAATAGCATTAATCATCTCTCCACTTCAAAAACAGAATTATCATGGTGACTAACATCTCAAAGTACTTTATCGTTTGTAAAGTGTTTTTTAATTAATGCATCCGAGTAGCATGGAAATATTGAGTTAGTGGCTGGATGGGAAATGAACGGGGTAAGATAAGGGAACAACTGTACTATTTTTAGAATCCCAACACTGATTTGTTAATCCCACATACGCCAAGTAGCTGCCTTGTCCTGGGCACTGACTGTGTCTTACTGTGTGCACTTGATTTTATGACTACCACTAGCAAATGAGCAAATGAGGCAGTGCTTCACCGAGCACTTCCTTTACGCTGGGCACTTTTCAAAGACCTTGTATGCATTTTCCTATTTAATTCCCACAATCGACCTTTCTCCCTTTTACAGATATACCACAGAGATGTTAATTAACTTCTCAAGATCACTCAGCTAGTAGGTGGCAGGGCCAAAATTCAAACAAGATCTGACACTTTTAAACCCTGTGCTCATTTATTCAGCCTCCCATCCATCCCTGCTCTGCCTCCCAAGTGCTGAGATCACAGGGATAAGCCTGGCTAAGCATTCATTCGCTCAATTCATTTATTCATTACAGAACTTTTCCAAGCTAAAGAAAGGGAGAGGGGTCTGGAGAGGAGGCTCAGCAGGTAAGAGCACCTGCTGCTCTTGTAGAGGACCCAGGTTCAGTTTCCAGAACCCACATGGGGTTGCTCTTAACTGCCTATAACTCTAGTTCCAGAGGACGCCCTCTTCTGGCTTCTGAGGGCACTGCATGCACGAGGTGTACATAATACACTTGGGCACACACACACATATACATAAAGTAAATAAATAAAACCTTTTTTAAAGTATGGGGAGAAACCAAGAGTGGTGCTTCACAATGTTTAGGTTCAGCGTGGAATATATAGAGTCCCAAGCCTGGGCCAAGAGTCTCCGGGTTAACAACAAAGAGTTGTCAAGATGGCTCAGAGGATAAAGTCACTTGCTGACTGACCAGGCTGATGACCTGAGTTAGATCCCTGGAACATACATGGTAGAAGCAGAGAACCAACTCCTGAAACCACCCTCTGACTTTCACATGTGTTCTGGGGTGTACTGTGCACATATGTGCATACATCTGCATGTGCACAGGTGCACACGTGTGTATGCAAATAAATAACAAGTTTTTTAAAGGAGGGGGAGGGAACGGAAGCAAAAATAAAACCCTCTAGCTGCTTACTAAGTTTTCTGTCAAAAATTCTTGGGACAGGAAGCTGGCACCTCCTTCATAGGAAAATGGTTGTGTCTATGGGTTTCAGTCACATTCCGCCCTCATGTAAGAGGCAGGAGGCCTTATTATTCGCAGAAAAGGTGGTTGCTCCTCTTCCTGTCCTGCAGGGAAGCCCCAGGGGCCTACTAGTGGAATAAAGAGCACAGAAAAAGCACCATGTGTCTCTAAGTCCCCATAGAAAAGCTAAGAGACGGAGGCAAAGATACAGTAGGCCCTTAATGAGTCCTGATAAACAGAGGGGAGCGGTGCCTCCGCTGCCTGCAGGGAATGGAGGGTGGAGCCCTTCTTCCCCCTGACCTCAGCCCAGCTCTTCACACGTGCGGGGTAGGAGGGAGGACTCACCTCTGTAGGAGAACCACTCCAGCCAGTGTTTGAACTCTCGAAGGTTACAGTCACACTCCCATGGGTTGTCCCCAACCTGAAGCAGCTGTAGGCTCGCCAGGGGCTCAAAGGTCAGCCGGTCCAGGCTCTGCAAACGGTTGGAGCGAAGGGACAAGGACCGCAGAGCCAGGAGCCCGTCAAAAAGGCCCTGGGGCAGCTGGGCCAAGCCATTGACAGACAAATCCAGGTGGCGCAGCAGCGGGGCGTGCTGGAGCAGTTCCCTGTCCAGGGTCCTGATGCTGTTGTTCCGCAGCTGCAGCTCTGTCAGGTTGACCAGGTCCTGGAAAATGGACCGAGGTAGCTGGTCCAGGAAGTTGTTGGACAGGTCCAGCCGCTGCAGGTTGGACAGGTTAGCGAAAGTCCAGCTTGGCAGGGCACTCAGTTTATTATTCAGGAGCAGAAGGCTTTGGGTGGCGACGGGCACATCTGGGGGCACAGCGGTGAGGCCCAGGCCACTGCAGTCCACCTCCAAGGTGCGGCTGTCACAGGTGCAGGAGAAAGGGCAGGCAGGGAGCACCTCCACGGCACACAGGGCAATCCAGCAGGTGATCCCTAGGGAGGAGTCCGGAGGAGAGAGTAACAGGCTTGGGTTTTCCTGCCTCAGTTTCCCCTTTCCCAATTCATGCCCTAGTACCTTATTGGCCTCATTTCCTTTAGAACAAGCTACAGTCAGCTCATGGGTATTTACTGACCACACAGGAAGGTGCTCGGGAATCTGAAACACCCAGTAAAAGTATATCACACTGTGACCAAAACTGTCACCTTTGTCAGTGCAATGGCCTACAGGACAAGCCATACAGGTTTTCAGGTCTGGTTCACAGCCTCCTCCATTAAGTGTCTCTGAACTTAGATGCCTTAATGCTCCAATTGTTTACAAAATGTAGTGTTTTAAAATACCAGAGCAATTTCTCCAAGTCAATGGCCACAAGGTTTGGGTCCTTCCTGTGGAAGCCTCAACCCCAGCTGAAGCAGCTTCACACTGAGATATGAAAGGGGCCCAGAACATGCCCTCTGGCATCTTAACTGCTGCCTCATTTACCTGATTCTCATGTCTAAGCTGGGACGCAGACCCATCTCGGATATGCATCAGAGCACTGTGATAACGGTGGGGTAAACCAGCTGCTTCCAATGCTAGAAGTCTGTCCAGGATTGGCTCCACCTACCCTTGAACTCTGAAGCCGCCAGGCCTTCTAGCGTTAGGGTGCAAGGTAGCACTTCTGAGTGGGTCAAGTAGCAGGATTCTTGCCATGTCTTGTTTTGGCCCAAGACCCTTCTGAGTAGAATATGTGGATCCAGCCTATGGGCAGCTGCTGGAAGTGAGCCCCGAAGTGGGCCCCCTCAGGGGGTGGTCCTGTAGTCAGCCCCGATACCCTAGTGCTAGAGAGCCTGCCTTTCTGGGAACCTGGGACATAGCTCACACAGTTCTGTCTCCATTGAATCAGCTCCACCTTGGGTCCCAAGGAAAGCCTCCAGATGGAGAACTGACCAAGTCCAGCCCAGATGGCCCTACTTGGGTGGCTGGCAGCAAACCCAACCAGGACACCTGGATGAGACAGTCTCCAGTTTGTCTGTTGGGTGTCTCGTCATCTAAGTCCCAGGGGGCAGGCTTGAGGAGACAGGATGACACTCTCCCTGCCCTTTCCGTGGGATTAATGGCAGTGAAAAAATACACCATGAGGCTGACCCCTGAGTGACTTTGCTCCTGATGAGAAATGAGCACAGCTTGGCTATTGCGGTCACCCGGAGATCTCTCCTTGCTCCCTAAGACCACAGCTTGGCTATTGCGGTCACCCGGAGATCTCTCCTTGCTCCCTAAGACCACAGCTTGGCTATTGCGGTCACCCGGAGATCTCTCCTTGCTCCCTAAGACCACATGAAATGAGCTCCACCTCTCTGAGTCAGCATGCCCCACACCACGCACACATGCACACACCACACACAGAGAGGCACATACACACACACCATACATACATGCACACGCACACACACCCCACATACATACACAGTCCCCACACACATACCCTACATACATACACACACCACAAACACCACATACATATACACATACACCCCACACACATACACACAAACACATACACACACCACACACAGAGAGACACATACACACCACACACACACATCACTATCTGAACAGCAACACTATATTTTACTTTTAAGGAGATGCCAAGCGTGATGTGCACATCTGTATTCAGTACTTAGGAGGCTGGGGCAGAGAACCACACGTTAGACTAGCCAGCACTACATAACAACTATCTAAAGAAAATGAAAGGAGGAATGAAGGGGGCATAGAAGGAGGAAGAGAAAGAAAGAAAGGAAAGAATTGGAAGAAACCAGATAGGAGAGGAGAGGAGGGAGGGGAGAGGAGAGAAAGGGAGGATGGGAGAAGGAAGGGAGGGAGGAGATAGGAGGAGGGGAAGGGAAGGGAAGAAAGGAGAGGAGAGGAGGGAAGGGGAGGAGGGAAAGGAAGGAGAGGGGAGGGGAGGAGAGGGGAGGGGAAGAGAGGAGAGGAGGGGAGGAGAGGACTCAACCCATCATGTCAGCATCGGGAGCCACACTCCACACACTTTGCGGTGAATAAACTAGCTGCTGGAAAGGGATGAGACAACTCCTCTCCCCTCCCCCTCTTGCGCCCCATCCACCTCCGCCAAATTCAGAGCCGCAGCAAGGCTCTGGTGACAGAAAACATAATCCTGAGCTGAGAAGTGTCAGCACGATCCTAGGATGAAAGGGATCTGAGCCCCTCGGATCAGCCATACACCTGGTGAATAATTCAGGCTGTGCCATGCTGGGGCAACTGGACTGAAGGCCAGGGGAGGTCAGGCAGAGCAGTGTCCCTTTGGGCCACTTCTTACTTTTTCCTGTATAGCCGTGGGCAAACCAGCTGGGGCTGACCTTATCCCTTTGAAGAGAATTTTCACGGACAAGGCTACTTTCACTACCATGTATCTTTAATGTGCCGTGTGTACAGGGAGGAATGGACCCAGTCCCTGTGACTTCCACTGCTGCACACCAAGAGCTCCCTACAGAGCTGGGAAGACTGCAGGAGAGAGATCCTGCTGGGGCCTCTGGGTTCATCCAGCAGAGGAGATGGCTGGGGCTGACTGGGACTGCGACCCAGGAGGAACTGATTTCTGTCCCAGCTCGGCACATGCTGCACATAGCACAGATCCCAGTTAAAAGGAGTGAGACTGGACCACTCTCCAGCAGAACCCTTGGCTGGCGACTGCCAGGGAACGAGAAGCATGAGGCAGAACCAGCTGTCCAGCCTCCCTCTCCCAGCCTCAGGAAAGCACACCGCAAATGGACTGTCTTTACTTAGCAAGGCTGTGAGTCTGAGCCTCCAAAGCAAGGCCTTGGGCACCCAGGAAGGTCAGATAGCAAGCTGTCATCCCCCTGCCCCCACGCTGGACCCATACTCACAGGAGACCTGCCTCCACTGCAAGGCAAGTTTGTTCCTCTGCTCTGGGCCACTGCCTGGTGCCAGCATGGTGGAACCCACACTCTCTGCAGCTCTGGAGAGAGAGAGCCCCTCAGCACGCACCAGTTGTCAGTCCTGAGAGAGAGAGGGGCAGGAAGGGAGGGAGATAGGTGGAGCAAAACATTTGGAGCTTGTTCCAGCCCAGGGGTTAGGGACAAGGCCCAGGTGGCCCTTTACACTCCTCATTCCCTCCCTTGTTGCTCTCGCTGTGATACTCTGTAGGGAGGGGGTCAAGAGGAGCAAGCAAGTTGTTTGCTTCCTAGGGGCACTGCGGGGCACAGTAACTCCCGGCTGAACCCCAACTCAGCCCCCTCTTTCCCTCCCCTGCCTTTCCCTGACTCCCCCCCCGGGGGGGGCCTCTCAACACCTTGGTGGGCTTTACAAACGACTTCACAGCAATATTGCTCCCTTCCCCCAGGCTTACCACGTCCCAGGTGGGAAAATCAAGGCATACTTCTCCTAGGTAAAGGAATGAGGCCCCAGCTCCTGGTCCCCTCATTTCTCCACCCGGATCACCCCGTCCCAGCTTACCATAGCCGTGGGGAGGCAGAGGCTGGGCCCTTCCCTTCGTAGTGCTTGCTGACGAGATGTGAGTTGCTGTGCGGCCCCTGCTTCTGACCCCACTGTCACCTTGAGGTGAATCACAGTGAGCTGTCTTCTGCCCACTAGCCGATCTGTAACTATTTCAGCTCGAGGTTGTGTGTGTGGGGGGGGGGTGGTCCTGCTCTTCGGCCGCTGGCCCGGGAGAAACTGAGGCCTAGAGAGGGTGAAATGGCAGAGGGCTAGAAGTATGTTAAGTGTAGGCAGCAGGTCGCTCTTCCAAGGCAGAAGTGGGCTCCTTATCCTTTCTAGGGTCTGCCACAACCCAGTCTCCTGAAGGGGACCCAGGCCTTCTTAGCACCCCAGTTCCCTCCAGACATAGGTAAGAGCTATGAGCCTGCATCTTGTCATCTCCATCAGAGGGGAGGCTAACACCACTGCAAGGCACTAGGGACAGTGGGAACCAGAAAACGGGTCATATGGGGAGGGGGCTATCTTGTACCCCAGCTCCCCTTTAGCTCCCAAAGGGCACTGTTTCTGGAACCACTACTCCCTGGATAGCAGCAAGCGTGGCCTTCTTTGACTACCAAGTTTGTGGCCCCTGTATAGTTCCGGTTGCAGCCTTCATAGTTCCGGTTAGTCCCTGAGCTCCCAGCAAATGGTGAAATGGAGCTGACTCTGAGGAGGTGACCAGAGCAGCCAGGATGCTTGGGGCGTTAGAAGCCTGCACGGCCTGGCCGAGGTTTCCCTCCATGTTTGGGGAACACTCCCATTGCATTCTCTCATCCTAACCCCATTTTGTTGGTTTACTGTTTTGTTGTTTGTTTGTTGTCTGGGCCCAGGCTGTCTTGGAACTTGTTCTGTAGACCAGGCTGGCCTCAATTTTGCAGAGATCTGCCTGCCTCTGCCTCCCAAGTGCTGGGATTAAAGGCGTGCACCATCATGCCTAACCCCCCATTCCACTCTCTATCTCACTCCATCCCACCCTAGTGATCTTCAGGAAGCCACCAAGGTGACCCCATGCTGAAGTGATCTATGCGGCCCTCAGATACTCTGCTCTGCTCCCAGCAATGGCAGCTTGCTTAGTGTCCATCTGCCAACCTTGACTTTACCTCCCCTCTTCCCATTAGGAGGCAACAGCTTGTGAAAGGTCCAGCAGGTGCTGTACCCCAAAACTGAGCATGGTTGTAAGTCATCCATGGAGGCTAAGGGCAGAAGCCTGGCCCTTGCTGCCATATTGTGGGTTACAGTGGTTACAGTGCCTTGACCTCAGTTCTGGTATTGTCCTGGCTCAGGGGCACAGGCAGAGTCTGTGGTTCAAATCCATGACCTCCATCTCCTTCCAACACTCTGCAAACTCTGCCCTAGCTTTCCAACTCCAACAGTGACAATCCGATGCTCAGTGGGTGGGAACAGAGTGGGCACGTAGGAGGTACACATCACCTAAGGAATTTCGGCAAAGGTTCCCACCTCATCTTGAGCCCACGATGGGCATCTTCATCACCATGTGAGGTCAGTTTCACAGCCTCCTGAGCCCGATGTAGGCTGTGGCCAGTCTCAGGTGCCCGTTCCATGTCATGCCCACTGTATTCTGATTCAGTAGATTTCTGCCCCTTCTATGCAATGCCCAAACAGACCTGCCCTCTGAGAAATCTCCCTCTCACTATGGCCCCCAGCCCTGACCTTCAAAACAGCAGTCACACTACAGGTCACAGCACCTGTTAAAGAGGAGGTAGGTTACAGCCACCCAAATGTGTAGTATAACCAGTTTACCAAGGTTACATGGCAAGTGAGGATGAGTTACAGCCCTCTGAGTCAGACTGTTTACCCACTTCCTGACGGCTGTCAGCCTGCAGGAGTCCAGAAAGTGAAAGGCTTGTGTGTGCACAGAGCTCTCGGGCACAATCTTGAAGCATTGTATGCAGCAGAGAGAAGTGGGCACAAGGAGAAATATACGACTAAGCATGTCATAACACGTGTGCTTGCACACATGCCTTCCCACACACAAATACCAGATCTGTGCAGCTAGGCATGTACATAGGCACATACATGCACACCCATACACACACACATGCCTTCCCACACACAAATACCAGATCTGTGCGGCTAGGTGTGTACATAGGCACATACATGCACACACACACACACATATACATGCCTTGCTGGCAACATTCCAGCACTTCATTCAGGCAGCAGAGGGATCCTCACAATTCCAGCAAACCCCAGCAAGGGGACACAGGGACACTTCCAGCCTGGTAGGAAGATCTGCTGAGAACCCCACAAGGCAGCCATGAAGACAAGCCAGTTTTCTTGTGCAGCCTAGGTAGCGCTGAAGGCCCAGGGCAGCTCCTGCTCCCATTTCTGTGTCCTCCCACAGGGGGACAGGCTCTACCTGAGATTACCTGAAGGTTCTTCCACCCACTCTGCCCCTTCAGCGCCATCCTGCCTATGATGGCCAGGAACCACGCGTGAACAGTGCAGCCCAGGGTGTTGTCTACCGAGATGGCAGAAAGGACTCTGGTGATTGTTATCCTCTGGAGAAAAGAGGACACATCTAGAAGTCACCGCGGCTCTCTCTAGGTAGCTGATCTACCTCCTCTGATCTGTGCCCCCACCCCATGATGTCAGTGCCTTCCGGATCCTTGGATCCTCGGAGCGAGGTTGAGAGGGGCGCTTCCTAGCCTCTCCACCCCAAGCCCACCCACAAACCACCCAGCCAAAGACCTTTCCACCCTGAAACAGCAGAGATTCCTCAGGAAAGGGGTGACCTATATTGGAAAGCAGAGGACAGATGCTGTTGCTGCTGCTGCATGCTGCTAGAGCCACTGACTAACTGCTGGAATAAATGAACACTCTGTGGGAGTGGGAGACAGAATAGAGTTGGAGGTCCTGCCAGAGGATCCTCTGTCCGTCTACCAGATCCCAACACACACATACACACACACACACACACACACACACACACACACACACACACACACACACCTCATGCTGCAGCTCATGGGCACTGTATTTGGGGCCTGCTAGGAAAACTAACCTGTGTTTGTTCTAGCCCCAGGAACAGAGAGCAGAGGGACAGGGACTGGGCCCAGCAGGGGGTCCCAGACTCCTCTGGGCTCTGGTTTAGAGAACGGGGTGATAAGCTAGGAGTGGCCAACCTTGGTACCTCCCGAACCAGAAACATGTGATATTGACTCTGGTGGGCTGGTGAAAGCAGATAGCCTGGAACCTTTCAGAGATGCAAGTCTCAGGTCCCACCCAGACTCGCTAAGTGAGAATCTGCCCAGTACTAAGATCTCTGACCAATCGGGGACATACTCAGGATTGAGGAGTATAGGACAGCACTCTCAGCCAGGGTCTAGCAGTTACCCATCTCTAGGCCAGGGAATTGGAGACACCACAGGCTGCAGACAGTGAGCCTGGTGGAGCTGGAACAGAAAATGGCAGATATAAAGGAAAAATAAGTCTGGGGCTCACCCAAAATCTTAACTAACCTTGCCTAAGGCAGAGCAAGACAAGGGCACTAACCTGAGGGTCTCCAAGCCTTTACATGTGAAGACGCCAATGGCTACAGTCAAAAAACTACGCGGTGTTCTTGGCGTTCATACAGTCCAGTAAGATTAGAGTAACTATCAGCATCATAGGGAAACTGAGGCATGGAAAAGCTTGGGAAAATGGAAGACTTTTAGATTGGACTTGAGTTGCCTGACCACAAAGTTGCTAATCTAGTTGTCCATCCCTCGGTTGAAGGTTGAATCAGATACAGGGACAGACAGCCCTCATTCGTATAGGACTTTACAGTTTATCTCATCACTGTCTCACTGGAGATGAGCAAAGAGTCATTCCTGTCCCCATCCTACCCATAGGCTGAATAGCCTAGAAAACCACTCCTGGCTGGGAGCTGGGGGGTATGATGGGGCGGTCCAGGAGTGAAGGGTTGGAGCAGCAGGCCGGCGAGGCAGGAGCGTAGCCTGGTGCAGTCTGAAGCCCCACATGCTCCTGCTAACCCAACGGCTGCTGTACCCATTAGAGCTAGGGCGTGGGAGCTGTTTCCCCTGGAAGCCCAGCTGCCCCCTCCCCCAGCCTGGAGCCGCCAGTCAGACTTGCTCTGCAGAGCATCAAGGTTAGGTTGACAGAGTACACCTGCTACCTGCTCTCCGATTTCTCCCACAGATGTAGGCCTACTCTCCCTATGATGTGTGCTCACACTCAACTAAAATTGAAAAAAAAAAAAAAGCCACCTCACCCCAGGCGTGGGATCCACAGCATTCCTCTGAGTTCCTTCTCAGTAACCCACAGTACCCCCTCAGGACCCCTCAAATCAAGTGTGCACAACATGCGGCCTGTGAGTGCCCTCAGCTCCCTGACGCCTGGGCCAACTGCTGTGCATATCCTCCCACGAATCTCCCCCAGATCAAGGCTTCTGCACCAACGCCAGCTCCATACACCAAGAGGGGGAGCAGAAAGGGCATGCATGGGCTACTCTACCCCCTTGGTTCTTCAGGGAGGCTCAAGGCTAGTGGGTGGCTGAGCTAGGGCGGGAAGCCTGCAAGTCATCCTGCCCCACCTCTGAGGACTTCCAGGGAGCCTGGACATCTGGTCTGAGCAACTGGAATGCCATGAGGCCCAGAACACAGAAAAATGAAATGTCCCCTGGATTGGTGTCACCAGTCTGGCCATGAGGCCCTTCTAAGAAGTACCCCCACATCTGCTCATCAGTTACCCCTCAGCACATACCACCCGGTGAAGCAGTTTCTAACCCCCCCTCCCCCAATAGATGTCTGCTTGGAACAGCCACACACCCGCGCCCTCCCTCCAGGCTCCTCTCAGCACACTGCCGTCTCACTTCCAGTTTCCTTGTCAAATTCTCCCTGCCTCTGACAGAAACCCTGGGAAGCAGAACAGGAAGGTCCTTGAGTCACCCAGCATACACCAGGGTTGCTCTGGGAAGCCAGAGAGTCCATTGAGGACCCAGAAGGCTCCCATGGTTCACTGCCTCCCTGGGCAGAAGCCAAGACAGATCACCCACCCCACACCCAAGTTTCACCCTGACTCCCCCCTCTTCCCAACATTGCACACACATGTACACACACACACACATACACACACACACACACACACACACACACACACACACTAGTTCCCTCCCTCACCGCCCACCTGACCAAAGCAAGACCCTGGCTCTGGGTCTTCGCACTTGAGAAATGAGAATAGGGTACGCTTGTCCTGCAAGCAGATATATCCTCTAGCCAAACCTCAAAGAACACAGCTAGGGGGCTTAAGAAGCCCGCCTCTTTGCCTGCCCTGCCTGGCTTTCCCCGGCTCCCTCTTCTGGCAGAGACGGAGCCCTCCTGCAGTGGGAAGGTGGGGGTGGGAGCGCTGGGCTCTTCTTGGCAGCTTGGAAGCTGATGTTGGATTTCCCTACCAGCTGGACTTCCCCCGCCCAGGGCCACATGCCGGCTCCTTCCCCTCCCCCACCTGCTGTAGTTATCTAAGCTGCGGGCCTGTCAATCTGAGTCACACAAGGCAATGCCCAACAAACCCTGGCAGCCTGGTGCCAACATCCCCACCACCACCCTGGAATGCAGACAGCTGGGGGTGGGAGGCAGAGCAACCAATCAGAGCCCAGTCCCAGACCTGCCGGCCATACAGGAATTTGAACTGCAGATTCCTGGGCAGAATCCAGCATTATGAAATGGGCCTGGGGCTCCTGAAAACCAATGTCCTGCTCCAAGCCGGGCATCCGTGCCCATGAGGGCCAAGCAGCCAGGTGAATGTGACCTGGCTGTGCACTGCCCCTACACTGAGTGCCCAGTGCTCCTAAGGCGTCTGGCCCACCTGCTGCAAAGGCCATTATGCAGTGGCGGGCCACCTAAGCATCTCATGTTCCTGGTTTGTCTAGCTCTCCGGTGTGCTAAAATCAAGGGCTGGGTTTGTAAGGAAGAAGGGTGCAGACACCCCTTCTTCACTCCCAGCCACACCCCCACCAGTGAGGCTCCATCAGGACTGCAAAGACTGTTCCAACTAGCAAGGGCTCCTTTGCACCCTTGTCCAAGGACAGCTACCTGAGGGCCAGCAAACCCAGCCAGAGCAACTGGTATAAAAGTCCAGCCCTTGCCTCGCTCAGTGGGGTCCTCCACCCTCCGGACCCATTCCAAGCCTCTCTGTGTGCCAGCCTGTCTCCAACACCCAAGCTGTCTCCCTCTCCTCTGGCTTGCCGCTCCTCCTGCTGCAGGGACATTTCTATGCTACCCGGGGCCATCATGTGGCACCGACTCTGCTCTCCTCCCTGTCCCCTCCTCCCTACCCACTCCTTAACAGAAACCACAGCTATGTCCCCAGCACTGAGGGGTCAGAGTTTCTAATGCTCTGTACCTTTGGGTTGCCCAGGTGTCTGGTCACCCCACCCCACCCTGCTAACCCTGCCGGGCCAGGTGGCCCAACGTAGATGACCCTAGTTCCTATATTCGGTCCAACCTCCTTTTGCGCCGACCCATTCTCTCCCAGAAGCTCCTCGCAACTCACCTTTTTGCACTGGGACCTGATGCTCAGACCAGGTAGCTGGACACGGGCAGCTCGGCAGGCAGGACGCGGGGATGTCGGGTCTGGTTCAGGGCAGCGGGAGCTTGGGCAGCGCCTGTGAAGGAGGCGGACCCGCAAGCTGAGCTGCCGCTGCCGGGGAGGGGGTTGCGGGGTCAGCGACACACTGAAGCGAAAGAGGGAGGGCGGGAGGAAGACAGACCGAAGAGGGGGAGAGGCAGAGGGAGCAGAGCGCGCGTGCTCAACAGCGAGAGAGAGAGCAGAGGGAGGAGAGCGCGCAGCGGAGTGACAGCTGGGGCGCATCTGCGATGGCGGGCACGCGCATCGGTCGGTGAAGCTCTGTGGTAGCAGGAGAGCGTTGTGGGTGAATCACCCCTGCCCCAGATCAAAGGAACCGTGCCTCCTCTTACCACCCAGCACTCTCACTAGCGGCCACCTCTGTCTGTCCATTTGGAAGGCAGGATCTTTCAAGGAGTACAGGACCCAGACCACAGCTTCACGGACTGACTTGGATCCCAGACCTGATGGGACACTGGCTGTCTCCTGTGTCAGAGCCCCCTCTTTAAAGCCTGACTTCTCTTGCAAGAAGAGTCTTGAGGGTCCTCAGCGATGCGGAGGGAACCGAGGGCCTTCTAGACAGGGGGCTGAGCCTCTAGATGTGACCACCGTTGGCCAGGACTATTTAGAACAGGGTGTCAGAGTAGGCAGCTGCCGCCTGAAGGACGAGATGCCGGACAAGCACAGAGACCATGTGCCTCCATGCCCACAGGGTACCCTGGGGGAGCCAGCTCCTTGCTGGTCTAAAGGATAGTCAGACACGTGAAGGGAAAAGCTGCATCCAAGGATGCAAAGGCCTCCAGGAGCCGAGACAAAACCTGTCTAACAAACTGCTGTTCACCAGGACAGTGTTCCATCCAAAGATGAACTGAGCCGGGGCTAAGACAGCCAGCCTTTCCTGCCTGCAGCATGAAACCCCCCTCATTCCTTTACATCCTGAAAGTCTGTCTGTCCGGCAGATGTTCTAGCTTGTAGGTAACATAGCAGAGGTGTGTGTCTCAGTGTCCTTCATGTTATATTCAGCGCTGGGGCCAAGGGCTGGAAGCCTCTTGATTCAGGATTGCTATCTAAGAGAGCTGTGCAAGCCCCCATCTACTCTGAAGTCCCCTGCACCTACCCTTCCAACAAGGCAAGCCGCCACTGCCCTAACACACTCCTACCTCTTGTCTCAGGAAAACAGGTCCTTTAGGAGCTTGGTGCTCTCTGCCCATAGTGATCCAACCCCAACTTAAAAGCTCAGCTTCAGGCTGGCAGGATGGCTCTACTCATAGGTTATGGTACCTGCCATCAAGCCTGATGACCTGAGGTTGATGCCCCCAGAGGCCACATGGTAGAAAGAAATAACAGACTCCCACAGGTTGTCCTGGGAATAGATGGACACACACACACACACACAAGTAAACTTAACATCAACATACTAACATCCCCTCTGCAGAGATATTTTCTCTGGGTCATTTTATGGTTCTGATCACAGAGAAATTTGGTGGCTTTCTGTCTTGTATTGTGAGCTATTTGGGGACAACTGACCTTACGCTCTCCCTATCCCCCATAGTTCTAGGCCCTCTTGTTGGCTAAGTCTATACTTTTGTTAAGTAACTGGTAACCTGGAGTCTGGCTAAGTTCTTGTCTTATAGACCAAGCAGGTGGGTTGGGGTTCTGCAGTTGCCTCCAGCCCTGGAATCCTAGGACCCTGGTGCTCACTGAGTGCTAATGCTGCAGAAATCAGGTCCCTCCTACACAGCCTCTGTTCAGCTAGTCATAGGCCAAGAAGGTTCACCACAGGTGCAGAGGGAGTGTGTGTGTGTACTTGTGGTACATATGTATGTCTGTGTCTGTGTTTATGGTACATATATCTCTGTGTGTGTCTGTGCTTATGGTAAATTTGTGTGTCTGTATCTGTGCTTGTGGTACATGTGTGTGTGTGTGTCTGTGCTTGTGTCTATGCATGTGTGTGTGTCTGTGTTTGTGGTACATGTGTGTGTCTGTATCTCTGTGTGTGCTTTTGTTTGCCATTCCTGGTGACAGAGCAACACCGTAGAGCAAGGATATATGTCCCACTAAGGCTCCAGCTGCCTGTAGTCCTCCTGGAGTGCTCTGTTAGGCTATGGGCCTGAATGCGAGGACATTAAAGCACTGGGGTCTTAGAGAAAAACACAAGAACCCTGTGGAGAGATAGCAGGAGGGGAAGACAGGAGGCAGCCTGAGGCAGGGAGGACAAGGACAGGGGAAGGACCCAGGTAAACTTTGGCAGGTAGAAGGAGATCTGAGATTCATCCTTCCTTCATGGCAGCTCCCTCACAAAATAAGGCCAAGGTATAAAACAGGGACCCATCAGACCCAACCGTAGAGAAGATCACTCAATTACACCCAGGGAAACCAAGCAGGAAGCCTCCCCACCCTGGCCTCTTTGCCTGTTTCGCCTCATCAAAAATTCTGGGCAGATGCAGCCACACAGCAGGTAGCAGGAGGTGACCCAGGAAGATGGTTCTCCCAGGCACTCCAGGATCTCCTAGAGTCCATCATCCCAGCAGAACAGGGGCACTAGGCCTGAAGGCTGAGCTCTGTAAATGTTCTATGGCGGGATTAAAACCTAGGAGTATGGAAGGAAGAGCCTCTGGCAGGAAGACTCCATTGTTGAAGGCGATATGTGTGCCCCCCCCACTGCTCCCTTCCCACTTCTGTGTCAGCCTCTTGCTCTTCTTACCAGAAGGAAGATCCGCTTTGTTTCTCTCATTTCCCAGTGGATTGCAGAGGGACTTGGGGCACGGGTCACACTAAGCTGACAGATTAGTGTGAGTGATAACAAGGAGTCTGGGAAGGTCTGAACCTTTGCAGTCACAGAAGTGAGGTCACTGCTCCCCCCCAGTCAAGTGCTGGCACAAATTGACTAAGAAACATTTACTGAACCCTGTTAAGTGACAGTGTGACTCTAGATCTAAGAATCAGGGCTCAGTCCGTTTGCCCTCTGTGAACCCCACTCCACAGGGTGAGATAAACAAATCATATCACTTAGGAAATAAAGCAATACTAGAGAGATCATAAGGGCGAGGAGGAGGGCAGCTTTATCTGGGGAGAGCAGGAGGTCTCTGCCAAGTGATGAGGTTGAGTTGATTACAGGCAAGTTGAGTTCTAGGTAGGAGCATTCCAGAAAGACACTTGACCCTGTACGAAGGAACTGACCCTGTTCAAGGAAGACAACAATTGAGGCTGAAACCAAAGACACCAGCAAGGCTGCCTCGTGGGTTTGCAGGGATCTAAATTTTGCTCTAAGTGGGAAGGCAAGATGGGGTCAAGTAAAGAAGGGATGGGTTTTAGTCTTCAGGGAGATGACTGTGGTGACATGGAGAAAGGCCAGAGTGGGAATCTGGGACCCTAAAGGCACAGGGCAAGAGAATGTTGGCTTGGCCGCCATGGTCACAGCAGAAAGTATTTCTGTATGGAGTCCTGGAACCAAGGTCTTCAGAACGTAGGTGGACAAAGAGAAATGACAGTCATGAGAAAAATGAGCCTTGTAATGCAGACTATACAAGACTACTTCAGGTAGCGGGTAGGGTAGCTTCTGAACATGTGCAAATGCTTTTGGAGCTATCAGTAACACAGGGGCTTGGGAAGCTACTGAGATATTCCAAATTCTGAAAGGATAGACAGCTGTCTTTGTGGTGTGACCACCACTAACCCGCCCTTTGCTAAGCCCTCATGTCTACCCAAGTAGCCCTGAAGCCTGGCTTTTGCTGAGGCAGAATCAAACCCTGCCTTCTCCAGACTTCCCATATGAGAGTCACAGAGCTCAGAAACTGTGTGAGTCTGTGGGACACACCCTGAGCTGCAGAAGAGAGAGCTAGAGTCTCATTCTAGAGCCAGTCTGGGACCCTTTGACCACTGGAGCCGGGTGATGGAGGAGGGTCATCTGTCTTATCTGTTGCTTTCATTGGTTAATTAATAAAGAAACTGCTTGGCCTGATAGGTCAGAACATAGGTGGGTGGAGTAGACAGAACAGAATGCTGGGAAGAAGGGAAATGAGGCAGATGCCTCAGACAGATGCTATAGCTCTCCTCTCCAAGATGGACGCAGGTTAAGATCCTTCCCGGTAAGCCACCACCTCGTGGTGCTACACAGATTATTAGAAATGGGTTAATCAAGATGTGAGAGTTAGCCAGTAAGATGCTAGAGATAATGAGCCAGGCAGTATTTAAAAGAATACAGTTTCCATGTAATTATTTCGGGTAAAGCTAGCCGGTGGCTGGGAGCCCTTCTGGGTGGCAGGAAGTGGCCCGCAGCTCCATCTACAGCTGGGGATGAAGTCGAATAAGCTCCCTTAGCTCCCAAGGAGCTGACTCTCCTCAGTATCAGCACTTCCGCCCTGTAATAGCCCTCCGAAGCAGAGTTCAGCACTGTTTCTGTAGGTGAAGGAAGTCTGTGTGTGATGAGCTCCAGGGTAATCCTCCATGAAGTGAACAACCACACTCGCTGGGACAGAGCATTTGCCCACTTGGGACGACATGTCACATCTGTGTTTGTCACGGATCTACCTGCCTCCTGCCTTCACCTACCCCTTACAGTCACCTGGACCTTCAGGCTCAGCTGTCACTTTCACAGAGGCTCCCCAGACCCACCTCAGAAATCCGGAGACTGTGGGGGAGGGGAGGGGCCTTCTAGGACCTCAGGTGTTGCTGTTGCTGTTTTAACTGCAGATTAGCCGCAGGATGCTACTGTCCAACACGGAAGTTGCCATCTATATGGGGTTAGCCACATTTACATTAAGATAAAATAATACTAAAAACTCAGGCCCTCAATTTCAAGAGCCACATATGGGGTCTCCGGCAGCCATAGTGATTAATGGCTACCGTTTGGGACAGGACAGGTGTAGGACATCCCCAGCATCTTATAAAACCCATCTACATGGGGAGGCTTTGGGTCAGGGTCTCCTGGGACCTGCTACAACATCACCTATTGCCACGAGAAATGCAGGCTCCCAGGCCTGGGCCGCCTCCTGGGTGGGAAACTCTGCAGTGACTTCACCTGCCCTTCACGGGGCTTTGGTCTAGAATCCAGACCTTGCACCATTTCCCTCCTGTCTCAACAGTAGTTCAGGCTTGTACAGAAGCAACACAAGTTCAAGACTAGCCTGGGCAACTTAGCAAAACCCTGTTTCAAAATGAGAAACACCAAAAAGGCTGGGTCTGCAGCTTAGTGGCAACGGCAATCTCAATGCATTGCTGAAGAAAGCCAGATGTGGATTGTGGCCCTGGAGAACCCAGCGCAACAGCTGCACTGGCTGGAACACTGCTGGCATGGCTGCTCCCTAATTTCTTTCCCCCTCAAACCTTCCCAGGATACAGGTGCATCGTGGAAGAGCCATGAGGCCCTCAGAATCAGAATGGCATCGAGTGACTTTAGACTTTCTTAGGCAGGTGGCAATAATGATTGAAAACCCTGAGCTTCCCCATGCTCGGAATGTATGAGAGGCCTGCCAGGCCTCCGAGCCAGACACAGAGGGAAGAACTCAGAGCTATGCTTCAGAGGTTCAGAGCCTGTTCATTGTTACTTCCTGGCTGGCAACTTAGCTGAGCCACATGGAACCCCTGCTCTCAGCTCTGTTCCCTCATCCTGTGAAGTCTAAATGAGGCTAGTGCCAGTCTATGAAGGATTAAACACCCTTATGCCTGTAAAGGTGCCTAACTCACCCAAAGCCCCCAAACGCCTTTAATATTATTCTAGGTACTAAGAAGTTGGCCTAGTTTGGACTCTCTTTCTGCCCAGCATAGCCAGGCTTTTCTTTCTATTCTTTGGCCCCAAGTTCTCCTGTCGCTCTTTGTCCCAGATTTCTCTTAGTATGTGAGTGCCCCCTTGGGTTTTCCAGACCTATTTGGGAATCAAAGAGGCAGATGGCGCTTATGTTGGGGGACATCAAAAGGGAAGTGTTTGTGCACTGGCGGCATTCCTGGTCTCCGGGAAATGGCCTTGCAAACTCAGGTGGTTGGCTTATGGCTCAACCTCCAACAACTTGGGTTTCTTCCTGTGTGCCTCCAGGGACTGTGCCTCCAGGGAGTGCCACACCAGGACTGAAATCCACGGGGCCTCCAAGTTTCCAGACTCACAAGGACCTTTGTTCCAGACTTAGCTCGCCACTTTGGGTCCCACGATCTTGCACAAACAATGCTAGCCAGCCTCTCTTTTCACGCGTGTCAAGGGAGAAGCACCAGCCAGAGAGTGTTCCCTGAGCTCCCAGGGACCAGAGAGGAAGCCATCCATCCTCACGGTTCTCTGGCCTTAGAGCCCGACCTTTCTCGGGCATCTCTTGGTATTGCTTCTCCCACAGGGAGCATCTCCTGACCTGGGTCCCTTCCTCTAATCCCCTGGGTCCTATTCCAGAGGCCCTAGATTCCCTTTGCCAATGACTAAGGCTCCATCATTCCCGCCCGCCCATGCTTCTCTCCCCACAGCCACTGCCACTGATAAGCTTTCTCTCTTTCAGTGGATTCTATTCTTTTCTGCTCTCACTGTTTCCTCCTCCCCCAAATATTCATCTGGCCTTGCCCCTCCTCTTTCTTGCTCTCTGCAGCTGTGGGCATCCAGATGCAAGTGGACTACCTCCAGCGCCAGTTCTGGGCAGCCATGAAGCAGGTAAGCATCATAGGGAAGGACTGTCCCCACGGCCCGGCCCATCAGTCCCACAGGAGACATCTCCACTCTATTTCTGCCTTCCCTGCCCTTCTATGGACCCTGCATATTGGGCTTCTTCCCCCTCCTACTCCAGTACTCTGTCCCCTGATCAGATCCAGGGCAAAGGATAAAACAGGGCCACCGCTGTTGTCCCCAAACTACCCTAGCCTTGCCTGCTACAGAGTAAATTAGAACTTCACTAGGCCCCTCCCTCTAAGGACACACACACACACCTGAAATCTTCACTGTCCTCTGTATGTCCTTCTAGCCTGAGTCATCCTCTCAGGGAAAAGTCCCATCTACTCCTTCACTCCAGGCTGCCAGGTCCCTGCCTTGGGTACAGTTAGCTGGGTAATGAAGGTAGAAAGGCCACAGAGGTGGAGGGGACCACTAAGAGCCCACTCACCATGTGAAAGTCCTAGTGCCATGCAGGCAGGTGGCCTGTGTTTGTCCTCAGAAGAGCACGGCCTGCTGCTCAGTTCCCTGCCTGCTGGGAGACACCTACATGTGTGTACATGACCCTCATAGACTCCATTTGCCAAGGCCGGTCCTCCACATGCAACAGGCTCTTCACAAATGTGCCGCACAACGTGTGTATATATATACAGACACACATACAAACACACACACACCACAGGCAGACCTTCCTCGTACAAGACACAGTCCATAGGTATCCACATACAATAGACTCCTCATAACCATAGCACACTGCACATATACAGATACGCACATGTACACAGAATATACAAGCCATGTGTATACCACACATAAAATGTATCCAAACACTCGACATACACAGCACACATAAACCTACCTTTAACACACACATTGTGTACATACAGATGCATAGTTCACATGATGCTACACATAGGCACCCCCACACACACACACATGCACATGTACTTGCACCCACAAATGCACACACTGTTCACAATGTCCCCTCTTCCTTCCAGTGCAGCACTGTGGAGGGTCCGTGTCTGAAGAGCTGCGAGGACACTGTAAGTGACTCCTGAAGGAGGGCACAGGCGGAGTTCACTGTCCTGTGTCCCCCTGTGAACTACTTCCCTCCTTCCTGAGCCTGCCTGCAGGGCTCAGCCCTCCTCAGTCCTTTGAGTGAGCAGGAGGGCTAGAGCCAGCCGTGGTCTTGGCTATGACCTCCTGTCCTGGCCTCTCCCCCAGGATCTGGATTGCTTCCTTATAGACAACAATGGCTTCATTCTGGTCTCCCAGAGACCCCAAAAGGTAAGTGACTGAAGAGCCAGAACTTAGAGAGAAGGGCGGGGGGTGGGGAGCCAAGACCTTTAGCAGCTTCATCAGCCAAGCAGGCCAAAAGCTGGGGTCTTTGCCCCACTTCAGAACAAATCTGGGTGGGAGGAAAGGAGTTACCCTCCGTCCAAACCACAGATCAAGAGGACAAACGCAAAGCGGCATTCAAAGGCAGAAATACTTCTCCCTGTTAGCTGTGACTAAGCTGACCTCTCTGCCATGTGACATGTCACATCTGTGAGGAGCTACTCAACAAGCTCAAGGCTCAGGGAGGGCCTGGCTGCACTGCCACCAAGTGTCCTGCTCCCTCCCCTGCACAGCCATGGGGACCTTTGAACCCTATCTCTGCTGCTTGTATCTTCCCCTCTCTCACCCATCCTCCCACCCTTTTCTACCATCATCGTCTCCAGGGGGACTGTCCCCACCCCTGTGCTCCTCTCCTTTCTGGGTCCCCTTGTAGAAATTTTTACCGCTACCACCAAGCCAGGGTGCCAACAGGCTAGCAGGGGCATGGGGGGCAGCCCTTACTTTGCTCAGCAGCCTGCCTTCCCTTCAGCCACCTACTCAGACAGAAGAGGAAGTCACGATGGCAGTTTTATATCTGCTCAGCCACAAATCAGACCCTGAAATTAGCCAGGGATTATACTTTAAATCGCACTTTTAAAAGAAGCTTGTTCCACCCAGAGCCAAACCTGAACACAAACACCTGAAGCAGTTCTTTGACACAAGCCCACAGCCCTGAATAACCTCCAAGAGGAATTTCGCCTGCAGGCATATGTTCAATTCGGTTAACAGCTTCCAAGATCAGGGCCTCAGTTTTCTCCTCTGGAAAAGCACAGGCTGGATCACCTGAGATCAGGGTTCAACCCTAAGCTGTAGGCTCCAGATGCCTGGATGGTACCAGAGTTGCAGGATCAGAGCTGACGCTGGCCAGGGTCCTGGTAGTCTCGCCCTCCCCCCCCCCCAAAGTCAAACTGTAGCAGGGCTGAGGGTCCATGGAAATTGTCCGAACGTGACAGGAAGTAGAGCCGGGACATCAGGAGACTGGGCACAGATAGAGTCAAGATAGAAGGGGACCAAAGGACCATGGGACGGCTCCCCGGGGACAGTTCTTAAATAGCCCGCTTGACATGCAGCAAAGGCTGAGAAGAGAAAGCAGATTTTACTGTTTCTTCCTACTGGAAAGGTCTAGGCTGTCAATCAGGACACTGTCCGAATTCTGGCCAATCACTAGTCCTGGCACACGGTGTCCAGTCCCGCCTACCTCCTCCCTTGCCTCCCCTGCCCTTCTTCACACAGAGACAGTCCATTCTGTCAGAAAACGGAGGAAAACAGAAGTTGGCTATATGGCTGAAGGGTCCTAAGGACACTCACACGCTGGTCCCAGGGCCATACGACCATGACTGACTGTGGGACCTGCTCTCCCGTGGGGTAGCTCAGGAGTCAGAAGGTGGCCATGAACAGAAGGAGTGACAATGGAGCCAGGTGGCTTGGTCAGGCAAGATAAGATTACAGATCGGCCCAAGAGTACGCCAGAGCATGGGCCAGGGAGCCTATGGAGCGGGGAAGGGAGGGGGCATGGGTGGGCAGAGAGCACCTGGGGGCATCAGCCCTGTGAGTCAGGGCTCTCTGATGGCGACTGAGCAGGAACCGGGACAGAGGACACACGAGTGAGCAGGCACCATCCCAACAGGATCCTGCTATGGATACTGAAACATCTCATGCAATGTTCATGAGCTTGAAATATTAATGGCCTTTTGGATCTTTTCCCTAACCATTTGAAAACAGCAATAACGAAAAAGGCTATTCTTCTATCACGAAGCCAGGCAAGTCCCCAACAGGCCGAACAGAGTTCTCTCACCCCTAGCTTGTCAATCGTTGCCCCCAACCCAGTCCAGCTGCGACCACTGCAAAGGGCCACCTCAGTGAAGAAGACCCCAGGGCCCTTGGATAGCACATTGGGTCGAATGGCTCCCATTCTGTCTAGAGCATCCCCGCCCATGTGCTCATGAATTGTGATCCCAGGACATCACAGAAATAGTCAGTCTGTTCTGAGGTTTATATTTGACGTAACATACATTTTCATTCCCTATTTTAAGTGCTTAGCTTATGTGCCTTCATTTTCTCAAGTGTTGTATTATCTTATGTTTTGCATAGGCTTACAAGCTGATCCAAATCCTTTATGAAATTAAACAAAGTATAAATAAAACTAGCTTCTAGAGCGGCAGTTCTCAACCGGTGGGTCCCAACTCCTTTGGGGGTCTAGTAATCACTTCACAGGGGTTGCCTAAGGCCATCAGAAAACACAGATATTTACATTATGATTCATAACAATAACAAAATCACAGTTTTGAAACAAAAACAATTTCAAGGCTGGGGGTCACCACAACATGAAGAACTGTATAAAAGGGTTGAAGCAATAGGAAGGTGGAGAACCACCGATCTAGAGGCTTTTGCCAGCTCAAAGACACCCTCCAAACACACACACACACACACACACACACACACACACACGGGGTTGGTGAACTCAGACCAGCTTTGTCTTGGGGTCAAGGGTAGCGTACAAGTCTGGGTAATCTCTTGCCTTCTAGTCCACGTCCCAAATAGAAGGGCAACAGTGGAGTTTGGGTACCCCAACACAGTCCTCTCACTTTAAGTGGATTCCCAGAAGGCCTCATCTGGGCTTTACTCCATTTCATTGGCCAGCTCTCAGTACAAGGGTTTTTGGGAAGTGTAGTCTTTTTGTGGACCACAGTGCTTCCATTGTTGCAGAAACTGCCTTACAAAAAGAAGGGCAGTGGACATTTCCTGCTAACTGGCATTTTCTAGGATATGGAGTTTTGTTTGCAGAGGCAGAAGTGTTTTCCAAGGTGTACTTTCTTACAGTCAAATCTCCTGCCTCAGAACTGGGCATTTGATCAGCAGGGCTGGTGAGGAATGAGCCTACAATTTAGCAAGAGAATGGGATGGGCTTACAGCCCTAGTCTGTACCCAGTTTCCCTGTCTTAAGGAGCATAAGTTTCAGGTTTCACACGCACACACACACACACACACACACACACACACACACCAAACAGCCAAAGGGTAGAGACAAGTCTCTGCAGGGATCTTGCTCCCTGCTGATGGAAGGGAAACACACAGTCACTGGAATAGGAAAGAGCTAATCCAGCTGACCATAACCATCCAGGGGCAAGGCCTTGGAGGATGCTGGGCAGCAGGTGTCCCCGGATACCAACTGATTAGATCATGAGCAAGGAGGTCTTGTCTTATTTTGGGGGTGAGGGGTGACATTAATACTTTCCCAAACCCAAGCTGTCTGAGAAATTTTGGCAACAAATCTAGGGGCAGGGAAAAGGATGTGCAAAGAAGAGGGCGAGAACCCAAGAGGTGAAAGACAAATACAAGAGATGCAGAGAAGGCAGGGAACAGAGGGCGATCCCAGGCTCCTGCCCTCCTCCACTCAATAAAGAGGCCAGGACAGCAAAGCTCATGGCATAACTTGCTGAAAACTACCTTCAACAGCATACAGTACCACCACAACCACCGTCACCACTGCCACCATTATCATCATCACTGCTACCACATATTACATCTTCATCATCAGCACCACCACCACTAGCATCACTGCTGTGAATCAAGGGCAGCAGCTTGCAGCAGCTTGCAGAAGCACCTGCCACACCAGGTGCGGCACATTTCTACTGTAGCAACTCAAAGTGGCATACACCCCCTTTAAAAGATCCTTCTAAACATCAGAGCTCGAGCTCTCTCTTTCTCTCTCTCTCTCTCTCTTTCTCTCTCCCCACTCCAAGATGGCCTTTCACTCACCTGCTCCCTCAGTAAACCTCTTGCATTAGATCTGTTGTGTGCCGTGATCTCTTAGTGGCACACCTCGGCCCAGGCCTGGCAAAGGTACATTCCCACTCCTTTATCCTAACAACCATGACCACCTCACCATCACCATCACCATCACCACACACACATACACACACACCACCACTACTAACCTCACCTCACCCCCACCACCATCACCACCACCATCACCACACACACATACACACACACCATCACCACCACTAACCTCACCACCTCACCTCCACCACCATCACCACCCCACCCCACACAACAAAAAGCACACGCAACAAAGGGGGCCCACAAACTCGTTTCCTTGGAAGCTCGGACTCGTGTTTAAGGAACCCTGGACCACTTCTGGAGCGCCCTCTGGGCCGATTTCACAGTCTGCTGCAGATGGCAACATGATTTAGAAAGCCTTGATTGCGATGGGCAGCTGGGGGAAGGGCGGGCTGCGGGGGAGAAGAAAGGATTCCGTGGAAGAGCAACTACAGGGACAGCCTGGTGGTAGCTCTCTCGGGTTCCCCCCCACAGATGGGAAGATTTCTGGGGGAAGTGGATGGAGCTCTCATGGCGCAGCTTCTCAGCATGGGGGTGTTCAGCCGGTAAGTGAGACACTCCCCTCTCTGGTCCTCAGATAGCCCTCAGGGTCTGACCCCAGACACCCCCAGAGAGGCCCCAAAGATGCCTTTCTGGGGCCAGAGACTGAAGTAAATCTGGGGGTGGGCGTAAGGTGCATGGCCGTCCCGCAGAGTGACTCTCCAGCCTTAGGGGTGGGTGTAAGATGCATGGCGGTCCCACAGAGTGACTCTCCAGCCTCCGCTCAGGGCTCTGAGGAAAGCACAGGCCAACACAGCAAGCATGCTGTCTGTGTTCTTGAAGCCATCCACGCATGGGAGTGACATTTTGGTATGAGCTGGCTTCTACTCTGGCTCACTCTTCTAAGTTGGGCACCCACATGGACCCTAGTCAACACAAATCCTGCAACCAAGGCCTCCAGGCCAGGGCATGGAGTAGTCTTGGCTGTGACACAGCTTACTTCTGCATTTCAGTGTTACCATGTATGACTACCAGGCCATGTGTGAGCCCCCAGATCACCGCCACAGTGCAGCCCAGACCCTGATCAGTGTGAGTCCCGGGCCGTCCCTCTAGTGGGACTCATCCTCTGCCCTGTCCTTCAGGATGTCACCTGGTCCCATCCTCATCCAGCCCCAGACCTTCTGGCTCAGGCTATTCTGGACCCTGTTCTGATGCTCACCCCTTCCCCTGGGGCTGTGGGGCTGACTTGTCCTGGGGGGGTTGCTCATTCTCACCTTCCAGACTGACATTAACATCTTCAGGGATCCCTAGCACTGATCAGAGATGGGAAATGACCAGACTCCTGAAGGGTTTTTCAAATCCTACCTGTGGGGAGTCTGACCTACAGGAGGCCTTTGAGGTCCCTCTGCTCTGGTGCTCCTTCTGAGGGGCAGGCAGGTTGGGTCTGGAGGGCGGTTGTTAAGGGACATCACTCGAGGTTTCCCTGAAATAGCTCTGCTCTTCCTCCAGCCTCTCTCCGCCTCCTTGATGGTGGTCAGATGGCTACTGGACGAATGTCTGCTGTGAGTAGGGGTTAGATGGAGTGGGGAGATAAACCATGGTCAGGGTTCAGGGTTCATGAGAGGGGAGGGCTCCCTGGACCAGGGAATTAGACCATGAGGCCAAGACCAAAGGAGAGTGCTCTCTGCAAGCGGGTCATGAGTCTTGGGTTGGAGGGGGGATTCCAGGTGACAAGAATTCCCTTTGGGGAAGGACTGGGTCATGATTAGAGGTGACAGGCAAGATTCCCTGCATAAAGAGACGAGGTCATGAGGCTATCCTTAAGAGGGGCTGCCTATGGCCCACAAGATAGCTTGGTTCACCAGCCACGGGAGGAGGGAAACATTCAACCCCACCCTACACCCTCCTTCATTCATGCCCTCAAGCATAAAGATGGGTTCCTGCAGGGGGCAGCTAGAGGCAGTGGCACCCCGAGAGCTTAACATGCCAGCCCCCGAGACTGTGTTCTGTATCCTGCAGGTTCCTGCTACAGTGGAGTACCTGGGGATCTTGGCAGGACAAAGGGTCAGAGGGTAAGTGCCAGGAAGCAGCTGTGGGCAGCACTCTGGGAAGCTCATTAGAAAGGTTCTTCCTGGGGTGGGTGGCAGTGGGGTGGGTGTCGAAGCCTTCATGTTCATAATCTCATCTCATCACCTTCCCCTTCACGCCGGGCTCCCTCGCCTCTGTGTGTGACATCACATCACCTCTGATCACCTTCGCTCCGTGTGCCATCATTCACTGCCCTATGCCATCCTGTCCTCGTGTGATGCTGTGCTTTCCTGTGCCGTGCCCAACCCTGTGCTGGGCTCTTGTCCTGGGCAGCCAAGGCTGTCTTTCATCATTGTAAGTAGTTCTGACACAGAGAGAGCCTACCTTGCCCAGTGCCCAAGGGAGCTGTAAAGGATTTGTCTTTAAGTCAGTGTCCTGGGAGTGAGCACAGGCAGGCCGAGTTTCTTTATCCTAGGACACTCCTTGATTGGGGACGGGAGGTGGTCCCCAAACCTTTAGAGCACCATTTTGAGGAAGCAAGAAAGCCCAGAGCTCAGGCCACACAAGTACAGGCCTGCCTTAGGAAATAGCCGTCTCCTCTTGAGGGGTTCCGATAGTTAAAAGGGAGGTATAGCCCATCATGTCTTTGAGATGCCACCAGGTCACCCTAGAGAAGAAAGCAGCCTCGGCAAGGCTCCAGATTTGAGGGAGTGTCCTCTAGAATGGCACCCCTCCCCTGAAATTGTGCCTAAGGACAGTCCCCAAGGACAATGACGTGTCATGGCGGCTCTGACACAAAGCAAACGGAAAGCTTTGTCCCAGCTGCTGTTGACTCCTGCCGGCCTGGGAAGGGGACACCTGACCTCAGACTGGAAAGGGGGACACCTGACCTCAGCCTGGGAAGGGGACACCTGACCTCAGCCTGGAATGGGGGACGCCTGACCTTTACAAGCCGAGAGACACAAACACTCTTAGGTCCTGGAGATGTGGGCTTCCCAGGCCAAAACGATGGCCAACCTCAGCCCACCCCGCTAAACTCTCTCTGGGTTCTGGACATCCGGTGGCCAGGAGACTCCCACTGCCTTCTTGTCTGACTTCATTATATGAACAATGTCCCCTCCTTCTCTCTGTCTCCTCAGCTGCTGCTGCTGACCAGGGCAGGTCCTTGGACCTTAGTTCCTGTGGTTAGGCCCCCTTCATAACTGGAGTTATGAAGCCAGTGGCCCCAGTGGCAAGAAAATAGCTCAGTTCTAAGCCTGAACCCCTGGGAAGAGAAGAGCCAATTGTGAGGTGTCTGTCCTCTGATGCTGAGGGCCAGGAGCAGGGGTGCCCAGTGGCATGAACAGGGATGGAAGCCGGCTGGGCTGTGGGTGCTTTCCCAGGCCACAAGGATTGTTCAGCCTGCCCTCCCCTCTTAGATTTACTATCTGTGAGGGAAGCTTCTGGGTTCAGGCATTGAGGAGACCTGTGACTTTCCTCACGCCTTGTGTGACCTTGCAAAAGCAATGTCATGTCTGCACCTCCACTTCCAGGTGTTTCCAGGTCACTCGTGTCTTACCTACACTTCCTTCGCTGCTGGGCCGTAAGAGGTAGCAAAGTGTGCTTTGGCGTAGCAGCACTGCAGGGTGCCCACGAGTGCTCTGCAGAAAGATTTCAGGGCTCCTGGCGAGGGCCACCCAGTAGCTCAGCGAGGCCTCCAGACTCCACGGTGCCTTTTGCTGAGTGCTGGTCACTTATAGCAAACTAAAGGATGCTGCCCTTGCAGATGGGCTTCCTAGGACCTCTGTGAGGTGATAGCCCTCCTCACACACATTCCTGTCACCCACAGCCCACAAGCACAAGAAGCAGGACCTGCTGCACCCCTGTGACACAGAATACCCAGTGTTCGTGCACCAGACGTCTATCCAGGAGGCCAATGGGATCATCGAATGTGAGGCCTGCCAGAAGTAAGTCCCCATGCAGCCACCAAGCCCAGTTAGGGTGCAACTTCTCACTCCTGACACCCACCGGAAGGTCCACGGTAGGAAAGGATGGCGCCTCAGGGAAAGGTCACCTTCCTCATCTCCCTACTCCTCAGTATAGGGAAAACCCAGGCTGAGGCAGGAGAGAGGAAGAGGGTCATGAACAATTTGGGGGTCTGCATTAGGGGACACAGGGAAAAGGAATCCAGAAGCCAATTCCCATGTCCACGAGTCTCTCCAAGGCCACAGGCCTCTCTTAGAATTCCCTTGCTTGCTTCCCTTCTGCTCAACCAAACCAGCCATGGCAAGCTAGTGTTGGGGCCTTTCACACTTAGGCCCCAGGCAGGGAAAGAAGCAGGAGTTCTGCCCTCTACAAAGCAGGAACTGTGTGCAGGTCTGCAGTGTCCCCAGCAAATGCTCAGGGGTGGGGGGAGCCTCGGCCTATATTCCCAGAGCTGCCATACTCTGGGGCATCGGCACCCCAAGTCAATAGTTTCCAAGCAGGACCCAGTCAGGCTAACTCCTGGGTGGAAACCTCTAGCTTCATCCAGACAAGCTTAGAAGGCCAAGCATACTGACTTCCCACTGCAAACCTTGGAGGAACCGGCCCGGAGACTTCTGCCCCAACCCAGGAGGACAGTGCATCTAGAGAGCCCCTCAATCCGTTTCCCTTCTCACCAGGGCCACTAGCAGGTCTGGGGAACCCCAGACCCACGCCAGCTATTTTGTAGCCTCAGATTCTGACATCAGACGGATTTAGGTTTCTGTCTCTTTATCACGTGTGACATCTTATGAACACACAGAGCAGCCCCCCTGGGACTGGCACTATTGACTGTGATCATCTCGAGGCTTAAAGGAAACAGCAAGGGGATGGCAGAAAGTAAGGGCCTCCTGCAGACAGCCTTGACTCTTTAAATCTAGCTCTGCTCCTCTCTGCCTCTAACTATAACCGTAGGCAAGTTTAGCCCTTCTCGTCTGTTTTGTCTATGCAGAATGGGAACGATACCAAGTTCACATAATGCTGTGAGTTTATATGTGTGATATATACGTGTGTGTGTGTGTGTGTAACATCACCCACTCCATACAAAATGCTTGGTGGCAGCCGGCACTGCTGTGTTTCTAACACCTGGCCAATGCAAAAACGCCTTTCCCTACCTCCTACCTCAAGCTGTGTATAGGAGCATTGTGCCACCTTGTGGCCAAACTCAGAACTGCAAGTTCTCCAGCTCTCAAGCCGAGATAGTTAATATATCCCTGTTTGCTGGGAATGGCCCCTGTGCCTGTTAAAGACAGCTCCTTCTTCATCTTCTCTGGCTATTGGGAAAGGAGGGAATGCCTTGTAAGTACCGGGCTACTGGCCTCAGTCTGCCTATGACTACATGGCTTTCCAGGTGCCCCAGAAGGTCTCTCCCCCAAGTCCTTCTCCTTGGCCTACACCCCTACTACTCAGAGCCCTCCACCCTCTCTGCTGCAGGACATTTGTGATGCAACAGATTCCCAGCAGCAACCTGCTCCTCCTAGTGACAGACCTTACCTGTGACTGCAGCGCCTACTCTCCCATCCTCCAGGAGGCCACAGAAGTCAAATATATCCTTCATATCCTCCAAGGGGGAGGGGGTGGCTGAGGGATCATGGAGAAGCTCAGATTTGGGGTGCAGAGCCCAGCCTGTACCCCCATTCCCTTCCTTACAGGATGACTTATGGGCCAGCCCTCTGCCCCTGCGAGGGGTGCTCCCCATCCTGAACCTGCTTGCAGGGCCACTGACCGCCCAGATCTTGACCCAGGATCTCCAGAACTACGTAGAGTTGTGACCTTGACAGTGAGCTCTGCACATAATGCCTCTGTCAAATGCGACAGGATGCGCTCCCAGAAGCCCCGGCGGCGCCCAGGATCCTGCCATGCCTTCCATCCAGAGGTGTGGGCTGTGAACTAAGGGGCCTGGTCTTCACTCCCCAGTTGTGTCTTGTGTGTGACTTCCTGGGATATGAATGTGTCTGGACATTGATGGCTGTATGTGCCCATCATACTGGGAGACCCTTACACTCACATTTATGTGGTGTGATGTAAAAAATTAGATTGGCCAGGCCTGTCATCCCAGCACTAGGGGGCAGAAGCAAGCAAGAGAATTCCAGGTCAGTTTGTGTGGGACAGAGAGGCCACAAGGGGGTTGGGGGGGGGAGGTGAGAGACAAGAAGCAGAGAGGAAGAAAGAGAAGGGAAGAGAATAGAACAAAGGACCCAAGGGAATCTATACTTCCTAGGGCCTGGGGCCCATGGAGTTTCACCTCTCCGTCCACACTCGGGCTACCTCAGCACGAATCACTATTACGTGGCTAGTGACAATAGCAAGTGGTATTTATTAACACCTGAGCTGCGGGCCTTACTACCGGTCTCAGCTGGGTGTGGTTGCCACAAACCACCTCCCCTAGAGATGCCCCTGGAGGTCAGGGCTACTCCACACAATTATGAGAAGACCCCAAAAACTAAGTATGCTGTTTTTACTGTCCCTAAAAGCTGGAAGAAAGGTAGGTTTCCTGTCTTCTGTCTGTGTCTATCCACACTGCATGCTGGCCCTTGGGTTGGGAGGACCAGCCCACTCCTAATGCCCCTTACCTCTCTGTCTCTACAGGAGAATGCTCAGGACTGTGGTGGTGCTTCAGACACTGCAATTTCATTCCCTCTGCTCCTGCTACCGCTGTGGGCCTGGCTGCTTCCACCCCAGCTTCTGTGGTGACCCCATTCTATCTGACTTTCACAGAAGGGAACCCTTAGAGAGACATTCTAAAGTCACCAGCTGGTGAGATCCCAGCTTCTTAGCAGTAAGGTGTCTCCTGGGTTACCGCTGGTCTCTGCCTCTTAGAGACTGTTGGAAGGATCCCCAAGGCTCTCCAAGGTGCTGGGGACCAGGTACTCCAAGTCTTCTACTCTTCTCTCTGCTTCAGGACTCCCAACAAGAGCTTAACTGGAGGAAGGATACAAGTCACCAAAGATCAGAAACAGTCAAAGGGGCAGGTGTTGGGGGCCAGGGTTGAGCAGTGAGACCCATGCAGAGGCTATGCCAAGAGCACACTTGCCATCAACACAGGAGTCTTTAGGAAGATGCCTTCATCCACTACAGATAGTACGAGGTAAGGCAGGCAGAAGGAGAGACAAGACTCAAAGAAGGAGCAGGAAGGAGGTGTTGAAATAAGAGCGGCGGGGCTGCGTCCCCGGCACCCGGCCGCCCGCATGGCTAGCTTATGTCCCGAAATAATTACACGGAAACTGTATTTTTTTAATTACTGCCTGGCTCATTAGTTCCAGCCTCTTATTGGCTAACTCTTACATATTGATCTAACCCATTTCTAATATTCTGTGTAGTACCATGAGCTGGCTTACCAGGGAGATCTTAACCTGCGTCTGTCTGGAGTGGGAGAATCATGGCGACTCCCGACTCGGCTTCTTTCTCCCAGCATTCTGTTCTGTCTACTCCGCCTACCTCATTTTCTGTCCTATTAAAGGGGCCAAGGCAGTTTCTTTATTACTTAACCAATGAAACAACAGATAGAAAGATGACCCACCTCCATCATTTCCCCTTTTTCTGTTTAAACAAAAAATGGCTTTCACTTTAACATAGTAAGATTACATATAACAAAATGGTTATCAAGCAAGAATTAAAGTTACAATATTTATATCTATTTTATCTTTTATCATAACTAAGGAAAACTATAACTATAACTAACCATTCTTCAACTCCATCAAAGACTCCAGAAGGATATAATATTACCTAAGTAAACAAGAGATCCAAAACTCTAGAAATGACAGAGACATCTCACTGTCTGGACAGTCCCCAAAGTTCTTTTGTACCGTTGGGGCATCCATCTTCAGCCTTCAGGCCCATAGTATCTAGCAGACATTTTTATCAAGCAGGAAATTCCAAAGACAGTTTAGTCACTTTTTGTTGTGTCCTGCAGAATGTCTCGCAGACTCTTTTATGAGTCAGGAACCCCAAAAAACCATCTCACCTTTAGGCAAGTTCAGCAGTCCTCTTTCTGCGGGTTTTTTGTGTCCAGTTTATGTAACAGTCCAGGCAAGAGCAGTTTCTTGCCCAAATGGCTATCAAACTCCTTAAGGAGCCTCTTCGGTGTCCATCTTTCTCTTGAAGTAGATTGGTGCTGCCAGGAGCAGACGTGTCTCATTATCATGAAAAGCCCTAAGTTATTAAAACATTAAATGTCATGTTCTGTAGTCTTTGAAAGATATGAAGAATGCCTAATTGAAATATATCTATGCACATCTAGAAAATCTAACTAACATGACTACAAGCTTGACTATTATTTATGATTATCCAGTAGCAACCTATATTTCCTAATTATACATTACATTTTTAAATGAACTACATAATCACAATACCTTAATCAAGATTAGAAATACATATAAATATAACAAAATTGACCTTAAAATCTATACCAATGTAAATTATTTATATCTATATCATATCCCCCTTTAAATGTAAAAGAACATTTATAAACAATATTTGGGAATATGGGCGCAGTTTTTTTTCTCCAAACTGCTTTCTGCTGAATGGGGGCGCTGTATTTAGATCTTTTATGGTGTAACCTGTGTGTCAGGGTCATCTCAGTTGGCAGTTGAGTGAAGTAATTTTTTGAGGGTGTTTACAGCAACCTTTTAGGAGGGCGTGGTCTATCATACCATATTGGGATAGAAGAAATCCACAGGGTCGCATCCTCTGTGAAAACAAAAGAAGACCCTCTCCAAAGCATCATATTCTTAGACCCATATTCTGAAATCATAATACCCTTATATCCATTTTGGTTTAGCTTGGCAGCCCATATAATGAAATGTCTCTCTGTACTTAGCTCCTTTACAGTCAAAAATTTTAAAGAAAACACAATAATACAAAGAATCCAGACTCTCTGTGAATTTTTCATTTTTATGTGGCTTATTTTTTTTTATTTTTTTTAATTTATAACTATTTGTACTCTGTCTCTTTAAAGACTTTATCCCCCTTTTTTTTAAGGGCATTAACTTTTTTTTTTTTTATTTTTTTTCTCAAGCCTATGTACATTCATCCAACATTGTGACTCATTTATAGATCTTTTATGTTTGAAATCTGTTCTATTGTGAATCTGTAATTTTTTTACTATCCAGGAGCATTTTTTAAAATGTTAAGCATTTCTTAAAAACCTAAGTTGTACCATTTAGAGGTATTACGGTACTGCCTGTGTCCTGTCCAGTCTAAACCTTAACTGCACTGTTATTATGGTAATTACCATAGTTTCTGCCTGAGACCAGCAGAGTTCCACATGGCAGAGCTGAGCTGATCCTGCATCAGAACCATTTGGTGCCCCTGAGTCACACACAGTTCCAGACACACAGCAGTCCACATTGCCATCAAGCAAGCCGTAGCACTTTACTCCAAATGCTCCATTCAAAAGCTCTGTCTCCTGTAGGAGCCAGACAGAGATCGTAATGGCGGCATAGCCCAGAAAGCCGGCATTTTAAAACAGCCAGTTTTTTCCTGCTGCTGAGTCAGGACAATTTTTTTGCGGTACGCAACCCACAAACAGCAAAAAGCTTTCTTAAATTCTCTCTCTCTCCTTTTTAAGCCCTCTCAGGTTTTACGTGGAGTTCATTAGCACGCTGGGTGCCACTCTGTTGTAATATGACCGGCATGGCTGCGTCCCCGGCACCCGGCCGCCCGCATGGCTAGCTTATGTCCCGAAATAATTACACGGAAACTGTATTTTTTTAATTACTGCCTGGCTCATTAGTTCCAGCCTCTTATTGGCTAGCTCTTACATATTGATCTAACCCATTTCTAATATTCTGTGTAGTACCATGAGCTGGCTTACCAGGGAGATCTTAACCTGCGTCTGTCTGGAGTGGGAGAATCATGGCGACTCCCGACTCGGCTTCTTTCTCCCAGCATTCTGTTGTCTACTCCGCCTACCTCATTTTCTGTCCTATTAAAGGGGCCAAGGCAGTTTCTTTATTACTTAACCAATAAAACAACAGATAAAAAGATGACCCACCTCCATCAAGGAGGAAAGAAATGGAAATAAAATCCTGTGAGCTATATCAGAATGCCACCCACTGAAGAACTCCAACCTTTTTATACCAATAATCTGAAGAAGAGCGGGGAGGAGAGGGGTATCTGGAGGGAGGAAAGGGAAGGGAGACATGTTAAAATTATAATCTCAAAAAGAAAAGAAGAAAAAGAAAAGCTACCAGGCTGAGACCTGCAGCTGCAGCACTATATAATAGTGTGGTCCAGAGGAGGAGCTACAAAAGGCAGAGCCAGGTCAGGATCCTCACTAAGGTCAGGGGCACATACAGTCTCCGAGACCATGGTGGGCTTTCTGTGGCTCATGTTCTACAAAAGTAACTAACCACCTGTCTGGTGAAAGCCCTTGAGGTTACAAACACATATAATCCTGGCCACCATGCCTTGAAGTAGGTACAATTTACCTGCCCTTTTTTGGCACGTGTGATGTATGTGACTGTGTATGTTTGTGGACCTGTTTGTGCACAGATGCAGAGGCCAGAGGATGCTGTTGGTCATCTTCCTCACCCACTCCCTACCTTATTTTTTGAGATAAGGTCTTTCGCTAAACCTGGGGCCCTCCAATTCAGCCACATAGGTGGCCAGCAAGTCCTAGGGATCCTTCTGTTACCACCTCCCCCAGTGCTGGGATTACAAGCATGCCCTGCTATTTCCCCACTGTTTCAAGGATGTGGGGGAATCTAACTTGGGTCCTTGTACTTCACTAGCTAAGCCTCTCAAGCCCCATGATTTCCTGTCTTTTACATGAGGAAACTAATCCCCGCAAAGTGGCATACACATCTTTAGTCCCAGCCCTCAAGAGGCAGAGGCAGGCAAATCTCTTAATTTGAGGTCAGTCTGGTCTACAAAGTGAGGACCAGAACACCCAGAGCTACACAGAAAATCCTGTCTTGGAACAAATAAAGTAAAAAGGGGAAACTAAAGTTTGCAGAGGGGAACCTGGTTCTAAATCTTGGCTTTGTGAAGATCCTGTGGAACAGGCAACGTACTTAGAGCTGCCAACCCGCAGCAGTGGGCACTGGGCAGACTAAGCACTCCCCCCACGCCCCTAAGCATCTTGTTCCACAGCATAGAAGGCAGGAAAGATCAGAGGTGCTGCCCAGCTCAGGTGAGGTACAAATCACTGCATGTGAGCATCCTCCTCCATGCCACCAAGACAGTGTTGCCAGGCATGGCAGGGTAGGTCTTTCCCAGTGCCTGCCTCCCTGGCTTTGCCTTTAGTGTTGTTACCTCTACTCAGCAGCATTAGGTCTCAGTGACAAGCACTGCATGGTCTCTCGGGGGAGCTCCTCTCCCTCATCCACCCAGGCAAAGCATTTGAACCAACTTATCAACTATTTTGGGCACAGGATAAAAATGTTAAGTGTAGAATGCCAGGCGGTTCCTGGCCACGAATATGGAGCTCTTGTACCCGGCACTGCTAAAGGACTGTAGGTTTTCAAGCATCACTAGAAGCAGCTGAAGTAAAGGCATTCCCGACAGACTGCCACTGTCCCTACGATGCAGAACTCCATCAAGATGCTTGCAGGTGGTAGCCTAGCTTTGGTTAAAGATCCAGTCCTTTGACTTCTGAGGAAAGAAGTTGGTGTCCCTGCCATTCACTAAGTGGGATATGGTGTTCTGGCGTCTTTATGCGTCACCTTCAATGGAAGAGCTCAAGGACGCCGTCAGAAGCACATGCTCTACTAGAACCACCTCAAATAAAAGGCTTCAACACCATCTCATGATGCTAAGTGAAGTTTGCTTCAGGAGAACTTGGGAGTGGACGTATCTTAAGGTCAGAAAAGTATAGGGGTAAGACGGGCTCAAAAAATACCAGTTAGCACAAGCGTTTGGCAGAAGCCAAGCCAAGCTCAATGGCAGTTTGGGGAACACTCTTCACAGTGTAAAAGAAGGCTGCAAAGGGTGCTTTTATTTTTTGGCAGGTGAGAGCATATGGGAGGGGCCAGGGACTCATGTCCCATGGCAAAAGACAGACTGAGGATGCATACTTGCCTCTCTATTCCAAGGCTACTGTAGTCAAAGGACAGGCAGACAGGTGAGGTTCTCGAGGGGCTGAGCCAACAAGTATTTACATGGGGGTGGGGGAATAACCGGTGCTTCAGTGCAACTACAGCAAAGCATTTGAGACAGTACTGCTCCAGGGCTGCAGCAGTGCCATGCAGAGCTTCTCTAGGGAGTGCAGACTGCCCTGATAAAACACAGTGACCAATGTGCATGTGCAAGGCTCCCTCAGCTCTCAGACCTCTATGGCCACTGCAACCAGGTATAGAGAAAGCTCATCTTATTTTAAAGATGAGGACTGTGTAGCCCAGGTTGGCCTTAAACTCATGATCTTTCTGCATCAACCTCCTGATAACAAGAAGTTTCTAAAAATTCCTTAAATTTCCTGTCTAAATTAGGGTGTTAAGGATATCCCCAAAGTGAAGTAAGGCAATAAAAACACAACAAAGTTGATCTTCCATTTGGCTCTTTTTATTAGAGAAATTGAGAAGACAGCAAGTAGGGAAATCCCATGGTGAATGGAACGGTCACATAGATGCCTTTCTGGAACCCCAACCTTCTACAATCCCCAAAAGTGTGCTTTGTGACATCAGCAACTTAGAAAGGGGAAATACTGACAAAGGCCACTATTTACTGATGAAAGAATGAAGGTGTACAGGTTCCTAACTGGCCTAGGGCCAAGAAGAAAATGAAACACGTGCGCAGAGCAAGCCAGCCTCAAACTGCTGAAGGTAAGGCACTCAGGTGCCAACCTGACGAGCTCCCGGGGGCACCAGGTCAAGTGCACATGGAGGCTGTTGTAGTGAGCTGCAGAGACACACGTGGGCACACATGTGCCCGCGCACACACACACACACACACAGAAGGGAAGTTACTAGACATACTAGTGGTGTTGATTCTTTTCCCTAAGAGTTTGTGCTATGGTGAACCAGATTCTCCCTGCTTGGGAAAGGGATGACTGGACCCAAAGACCTCTACTGCTGTAGAGCCATGGGTAGCATCTCATACTCTCTCCCAAGTACAGGACCAGGGAGTAAGTCTGGCTTCTGATATGTGCTGTTGCTACCACAAACCTAGGTGAGCTTCCTTCTAGATGGACATTGTTCTGCTGAACTGCTTGAGGAATTAACACTGTTCTCTAACTCTGCCTGACACAATGTTGTTCACCCGGAGTCTTCTGTTTGGTCTACCTAGGGCAGTGACCTTATCCACAATCAAGCACTCCTAAGTTCTTCCCAGATTTTACAGTGGATGCCTTCCTGGATCCCCAGCTGCAGCTGGAGATCTGAAGGTAAAGGAAGGACAATGCCCAAGAGAACACTACTGAATAAAGAGAACCTTCTCCCATTCCCAAGCATCCCTTTTGAGATGCCTGGGGCCCTATGTTACACCGCAATACCCACCAGCCCCAGGATGTGATGCCTGCCTGAAGTCTTGAAGACTCAAATGCTTGGCTTCTCACTTAGGAGCCAAGATCAGAATTCTATAAACCAGACCCAACTCATCCCCAGTCTCTAAAACCCATAACACAATAGCCCTGGGACAGAGAAATTGTCTTCTAGCAGCCATCCAAAATTGTGGGCTTAAGTCTATCAGACTACCTAGCAGGAACACACCACTTCCTTTCCAACTCTGTACCACACTCCTTGCAAACGGCACTCAGTGAGTGCTAACTACTCCACAGTAGGTATCGCTGACTTTCTGTCCAAGGGGAACAGAAGAACCTGTTCTGCCATACCACACTTGCCAAGACAGTGCACCAGAGAAAAACGCCATCACTCCCAGTAGGGATGGCTCTCTATACCTGCCTATTTGACTTCATTAGAATTTCACTAGTGACTGGCTCCATGCCAGGAGCTATGGTGGGAGGGAGAAGGTGGGAGGAGAAGCGGGGGCAGTTTTTTTATTTCCAGGAGGAAGGATCGTTAGGGCAGTGATTCTCAAGAGAGCAAAGTTTGCAGAATGGCTCAAGGCTCCAAAGAGAGGGTCTGGAAAATGGCCACATCTCTATTCAGATAAGAACTACCACCTGGTTAAACAGGACACGGGGAAGAACTAGACAGGCCCTGTGCTGATGCTCCCTCCCTCCCTCCCTCCCTCCGTCCCAGGGGACCTCCTCCCCTTCATCATCTCTTTACTACACCACTCTTCAGAGAGGGCCTACGTGTCAGCCTCTCAACTGACGCCTTCTCTAGAGCCATGGCAACAGCCTGTGCTACTTTCACTTGAAAAGCACACACCACTGCCTTCCATTTGCCTCCCCTCACTGTTGAGAGTGGCCAGAAGATCCCTGGGCTGGGGCTGTACCCTCTGTCCCAGCAGGATCCAAGTGTTATCAGCCTATGAAAGGCACCTTGGTGCACCAAGACATCGTGCATTCTGGGGCTACCACCTCATCCTCCATCACTTTGTGCAAAATTGAAACAGTGTGTGGTACTTGCATGTTTCATTCTTTTAAAAAAGTCTCCCTCCCTCCCCTGCCCCTATGTTTTAAATGTTTATATAAATTCTTATTTAAACAGTAAATTAGAAATCTTATTTACATTAATTTCTTTGTTCTCCCAAAAGAGTGCCTAAACTCACACTCCAACCCCTTTGTTGGATATAAATGTTCACCTAAACTGGTTTGGTTATTGTTTTGAGGAGCTCCAGTGGCACAATCTGTCGGTACACGGTACTCATGTATTACTGCTTTAAGGAGAGAGAAAGGGAGAAGAAAGAACCACCAACGAACATTCCCATCTTCTACAAATAAATACGATCACATCAGAAGCCAGTCTGTCAGGCAAGAGTCTTGCAGAGTTGCCTTCAATCGGTAGATCCCAAAAGGAAGTAAGGGGACGAGCCATTTCACCTTTTCTCCAAATTGATGCACTCCATCCTTTGAGGTATGATTTATTTTTGTTTTTCTCTTCTTAGTCTTGAACCCCATGGAGCCCTTGGGCCATCACAAGGCCCGTGAGGCTGTCCAAGTTTTGGGGCTTCTCTGGCACTGGCACCAGCAGCCAGTAAGCAGGCCTGTGGGAGCTGCAGGCCTGGGTTCGGGGTCACAGTCCCTGGCTCCTGCGAAGTTTCACAGTGCATCCTCTTCAGTGCACCCCCCGCCAATCATGAAACGGAATTCCTGCAGGTTTGAGACGCCGTGGAAGTGAACGAAGGCGCCAGCAACCACAAAGATGTGGAAGAGCTGGTGGGAGTGGAACTGGAGGGAGAGAGGAGGAGACCATTACTAAGCCTGCTATAGATACCTAGGAAGAGATACTGCTTCCCAGCTTGACAGTGGAAATGCATATGATACAATTCAAATTCAAGATGGGACAAGAATATCCATTGGGGACCTCTATTCTAGTGTCAAAAGCCAGCTCTCCTAGAGAAATACAGGTATTGCCTATAAGTTCAGTGAGCACAGGGGTAAATTCCATACAGACCTTACAGTTAGATCACCAAATTCCCCAAGACCCCTGACAATCAGCAGCAGGGTATGGTTTACTGACAAACACTTGAGAAATTACAACACTCTCTCATGGTCTCAAAATGGAAAGACACAGTGCCAGACACTGGTATCAGAAGTATAACTGAGCCAGGTGGTGATGGTGTAGGCCTTTAATCCCAGCCTTCAGGAGGCAGAGACAGGCAGATCTCAGTGAGTTTGAGACCAACCTGGTCTACAAAGCAAGTTCCAGGACAACCAGGGCCGTTACACAGAGAAACCCTGTCTCAAAAAACAAAACAAACGAACAAACAAAAAAAGAAGTATACCTGAGAAGAAACGAAAGGTAAGTTAGCTAACCTGAAGCTCAGAAGACTGAGTTCAGGACCATCTATCCTCATTTACTTTAAGAACATGAGTGGCCAGCTCAGCATACAACTGTGAGCAGTAGTGAGAAGCAGGACCTACGAGTCAGACCTCACTTTAAGAGCACTCCACATCTATTTACTACACTGCTGAAAATGTTTCAGATCCTCTTCGGGTAGAAATGTTCATCTTTACTAGTTCCTCAGTTTTTCTCCCTAATCTTTCCTCTCTCCCATTATTAACCACAGTCTAGCTACCTCCCTTTCCTCCATTCCCCCACCAGACACATACAGGATCAATCTCCTATCAATATCACTGGGTTGGTTACCAAAAAGGATCTTAGTATCAGCAAGATAGCTCAACAGGTAAAAGCACTTGTTGCACAAAGCCTAGCAACCACACTAGCAGAAGACAGCCAATTCCAGAAAGATCTCCTTTGACCTCTACATGGGCACCATAGCAGGCATGTGCCCATTCTAAACACACAGGCATCAAACATGCACAATAATAATAACTAATAACTAAATTAGTAACCCAGCCCTCTCTCCCTCCCATATCTCTCTCTCTCTGTCCCTCCCTCCCTCCCTCTCCCCCCTTCTCTCTCTCTCTCTTTCTGTTTTTTGTTGTTTGAGTACTGGGCTTAAAGTTGTGCACCAGCACACCCAGCTTCAGCCTTCTCTTTAAAAATGATCTCAGTAGAAGACTGCCCCTCTTTCATAGTGAGAAACAAGATGGGAAGCAGATAGAATGACCAATGACTCCACTATAGCAAACAAGAACACAGATGGACACTAAAACCAGCTTGATTCTGTTTCTGTTTACCACTTAATGGCCACTTGCTTTAGACAAGCTGTTGAGCCTTCCTGAGCCATAGCTTCCTATCTGTAAAGTGAAAACAAGAACACGTATGACTTGTGGGACTGACACTGGATGACCTGCTACATTTGCAGTACTCAGTACCGTGCCAGGCAGGCACTGAGCGCTTAATCATCAGGGTTAGCACTATGCTCACTACCCAGAGAAACCAGACAACAAGGGACAGAGCTAAGACCAGAACACAAGTCACTTAACTTTCAATTACATCACTCCCAATGTGCCGAACTTCCATTGACTACACTTACCCAGATGTCACATTTGCCAGGAAAGAAGCGTTCAGGGATGCGGGCAGCGTAGAGGGCAGCTCCTGTGATATAGAGGCTAGCCATGAGCATTAGCCAGCCTATCTGCCCTATGGTGGCAGCCTTCAGGAAGCCTTCTGAGATGACATAGTGCAGAGTAGGGATGATTCCACTCAGGCCTAAGCCCACAAATACTCCTAAGACATCAGGAGAACAGAATAAAAAGAGAACACACAAAAAAATAAGAAAGAAGTCAGTATTACAACATAATACTATTCACTCTGATCAACTTAAAATTTCAAAGTACAGTCATTCTTGTTTTAAAGAAAAAAGAAGGGCCGGGCGGTGGTGGCGCACGCCTTTAATCCCAGCACTTGGGAGGCAGAGGCAGGCGGATCTCTGTGAGTTTGAGACCAGCCTGGTCTACAAGAGCTAGTGCCAGGACAGGCTCCAAAACCACAGAGAAACCCTGTCTCGAAAAACCAAAAAAAAAAAAAAAGAAAAAAGAAGGTCCTTCAACCTTTGAGACACCATCACACAAGACAATGGAGGTATGCTCCATTACAGATATGAGAAACCTCACAGTAAGCCAGGCTATGTAAGCAACCCTGAGGGTTAGTTAGAAAGAACCACTCTGTGAAGAGTTTTAGGAAAAGAAAGCACGGGGAGTTAGCTTAAGCTTCCTTAAATGCCTCCTTTTTACAGACAGACTGCAATAGGCTGTAAATGGCTTTCCCCAGACTCTAGGGCTCTACCCAGCATCACCAGTAAGCTGCTGGCGTGCCACAATATATGCGAGAATGCATGCAGGATGCACAATCAGAAAACATGTGCACCTAAATAAGAGGAGGAAATAGCATACTAACTGTATGAAATTCAGGGACCAAGCAGACCTAATAAAAACTAACACCCCCCCACACACACACTGTCCTCTAAGGCATTGCTACACTCCTGTTCTTTTCCTTTGCATATGAAGAAAGGCTGCTAATAGTGCTTTTCACTCTCAAAGAAAAGGCTCAGGACTTAACCTTCTGGTGTTTATAAATAGTAGAATGCTCAGCTCCACTCAGCAAAGATGTTCTTATCTCATGCACTCCAATAGGTTTAACACCACTGACCTAGTGAAGAACTACAGAGCCAGCGCTGGCTACTGGACGTCTTATGTGGACGTCCTAAAAAGAAGGAGAGCAGACTGCTATGCCATCAACATGAGGTTAGTTCTGTTTCTAGTATCTAGTTGCATGCAAATGAATCAGGGCTTGAGTTTATAACAAGAAAAACGTGTGTGGTAGTACCACTTGGGAGACAGAAAGTAGAAGACACAACTTCAGGCAACACAGACTCCGAGTTCTGAAAGATTTTGTCAGAGTCATTCAGCACAGGCTACTGATTTCAAAATTAAAGGCAGATTTTTCAATCTTCTGGTTCTACAAATGCCACATTCAAGCAAGAAGACTACCGATGTCACAGGGCACTCAGCAGGCATTACCTAAATACCAAAGACCCCTATATCAGAAGAAAAGTATAATATCTACTTTATTGGTACATAATCAGCAATGAACTCAGGTCTTATTTATTAAAGCAATTTAAATTAAAATATAAAACACTAAATATAAACCAAAAAAAAAAAAAAATCAGTCACCAAAAAGTATACTAAGATGAAACAATTACAGAAGTCATTATATTGTAGTATTTCTTCAAGGATACAACATTGCCCAAAATATATGTGTGCGCCCGCCCATCTTATCACTCACTGCCCCTCAACCCTGTGCTTTCTAATAATTGAGCACCAGGCTAGAAGTCCCACAAGAACAATGGTTACTTCATCTCTACACTGCAAAAGTATCGGTTTATAATAGCATACCATAAATGACCCATAGAACGACACGTTCACATACACTCACCTGCTCTGACCCCCCGATACTGAGGGGTGGCAAACATGTCCCACTGGGAGACAATAATGGCTGCAATGCCCAGCACACAGATGACAATCAGGTAGATGAAGCAAGGTTGTGGGTTACAGTAGAAAGAATAATAAAGCCAAGGAACAAAACTTCCCATGATCAGAAGAGCAATACCAGAGTAATCCAACCTAGGATTGAAATGTAAAAGAACTCCATTTAATGTTAAAAAATATCATCTGTTACAGACTCCAATTAATCCCCTACGACTTAAGACATCTGCAGCAACTAAGAAACAAACTGGGTTGTCTACATTAAGGGAAGACATTTCCATATGGTAACATTAAGAATTCTGCCAGCTCTGCTGGAGGGTGTTCCTGCCCCACTGATCCTAAAGCACAGACGATAACACGGACAGCATGAATACTTACTTAGAGAAGAGTCGGGAGACCCCTTCCGAGTGGCAGTAGACTGTGTGGAAGAGCCATGAAAATGAAAGGCAGAGAATGGCTCCCAGGAAGAACAACCCAAAGACCACTTTCTCTTGCAGAGGGGCCACGAAGGAGATATTTGGGCGAAACATATAGAAGATGCCCAGGCACAGGAAGAAGACACAACCTAGGAGAAGAGTATGAGTGAGGGTAAGATGTGACCCATGGTGTTGTATGCTGTTTTCAGCTTTTCCCAGTAGCAGTGATACCAGAGCCATAAATTCTTTGAGAAAAATTTTCAAAGCAAGTTTATCCATATTTTAGTTTACTTCCAATACTGCTGGTGTCATACACACTTCAGCTTCATAAACTTTAAAGAATATAATGACTAGTTAAGGATGCAACAAGTGGTAGCCCAGCATGCACAAAGACCTGGTTCTATCTCCAGCACCACACACACCAGGTGTGGTGGCTCACACCTTAACCTTAATTTGAGAGGAAGAAGAAGGAGGATTACAAATTCAAGGCCATCCTCAGCAGAGGGAACAAGGTAGCCTGGTATATATAAAAGCCTGACTCAAAAAAGGAAAAATAAATAAATCAGTAAATAAATAAAAAGTCAGGTGGGGGTGGCATACACCTTTAATTCTACAACTTGGGAAGCAGAGGCAGGAAGATGTCTGTGAGTTTGAGGTCTACGAAGTGAATTCCAGGACAACCAGAGCTATTACACAGAGAGACCCTGTCTTGAGGGAAAAAAAAAAAGTGGGGGAGGGGGGAACTGGAGAGATGGCTCAGTGGATAGGAGCACTGGCTGCTCTTCCAGAGGTCCTGAGTACAATTCCCAGCAATCACATGGTGGCTCACAGCCATCTGTAATGAGATTTCATGCCCTCTTCTGGCCTGCAATTTAAAAGCAGGCAGAACACTGTATACATAATAAATAAATGGAAGAACAAATAAATAAATAAATAAATAAATGGAAGGAAGGAAGGAAGGAAGGAAGGAAGGAAGGAAGGAAGGAAGGAAGGAAGGAAGGAAGAAAAAAAGGAGGGAGGGAAAGAAGAGGGAGGAAGGGAGGGAGGGAGGTTAATAATTTCTCATTCACCTAAGGACCACAATCCAAAATGAAGGCAAAGTAGAGTTACCTCTTAGATTTTGGTATATACTATCATTTGTGCACTCTGACATATGCCGTGGGGGCTTTCAAAGCTCTATTTTACATTTGTTTACAGATGCTGAAGGGTTCTGTGTTGTTTCTCTGGTTCTCATTAGTGACCCAGAACATTGGTGTCAGAAATTCTATACCTGTCCGTTTTTTGTTTTTGTTTTGTTTTGTTTTGTTTTTTGAGACAGGGTCTCACTACTAAGTGGCCCTACTTTCTGTCTCTATGGATTTGCCTTTTCTGGGCATTTCATGTACATGGAATCAAGCGATTATGTAGCCTGTTGTGTCTTTTCACTTAATTCACTCAGCAGGTTGTAACAAACATCAGTACTTCACTCTTACAGCTAAATTCTTCTTTTAAGAAAGATCTTACTTTTACTCGTTTTTGTATCCATGTGTGGAGGCCAGGGAACAACTTGCAGGAGCCAGTTTTCCTTCCACCACTGTAGGTCCTAGGGATTGAATTTAGGGCATAAAATCTGGAGCAACAACCTTTCCCCACTGACCATCTCACTGGCCCCTAAACGGTGTTCTATCGCATGGGTATACCACATTTGGTTTATCTAATCAGCAGCAGGTCGTTTCTATTAATAATGCCGCTAAAACATCCATCTACATATTTTGCTGAATAGTCAACTGAAGTAAAATTGCCAGTGATCCTGTTAACTGTCTAAGGAGCTATCTACCATGCTGCTTTCCACAGGTATTCGCCCATTTTTTGTTACTATTAGCAACATTTCTCCATATCCCTGGCCGAGACTTACTTTCCATTTTCATAGAAATCCTGGAGGGAATAAAACGTATCTCATTGTATATCTCGATATATCTGTCTTGTATGTCCCCAAATAACTGATAAAAATAAACCTTTTCCAAGTACATGTTTGTCATGTGTGTACCTTTCTCTATAAAAATGTCCACAGTATGTTTGTGATCTGTGTACCTTTCTTAGAAATATTCAGAGAAGCTTTACTGCCTGCAAAGAGGGTGAACCATTTATACTGACTTGTAAGAGTCCTATAGTAGACCAGACATACTATAATTTGTAAAGATTCTCTCACTCTGTGGGTTATCTTTTTAACTTTCTTGACAATATTCTGTGTCATACATAATTTTGTTTTGCCAAAAACCCAATTTATTCTCTTTGGCTGCATGTACTTTAGGTTTCAATTCTAAAAAGCTATTATCTGCAGGGTGGTGGTGGCACATGCCTTTAACCCCAGCATTTGTGGGTGATTCCAGCACTCAGGAGTCAGGGGCAGGCCTCTCTGAGTTTGAGGCCAGCCTGGTATACAGAGCAAGCTCCAGGACAGCCAGGCCTACACAGAGAAACCCTGTCTCGAAAAAAAAAAAAAAATCAAAAAACAAAAACAAAAGAAAAATCTGTTACCTAACTTAGGTCACCAAGGCCTACACCTGTATTTCCTAAAGGTTTCTAGTTCTGGATCTTGTAGGAGACTAAGATTGAATTTGATCTGGTTTTGGTTTCACGACAGACTCTCACTCTATAGCCCAGGATGACCTGATACTTAAATCGTGACTCACTCCCAGGTGCTGGGATTACAGGTATGTTCCTTATTGACTTATCTCAGCTGGACTGTTCCTTTTACTGAAAAGATCGTCCTTCCTCCCCACTGTATTCTTTACTTAATAAAAAAAAAATTGAAAAACATCTATTTCATATGCTACTCACAATAATTGAAACTTAACTGAAAACAATCTAAGCAATGACTGAAAAACATCTTTCTCATATTCTTCCTTTCACTGCTTATTAAAATACTATACATTTTTCTATAACACTTCTTGCCTTGCCTCACTTGAAGCCACTGTCTAAAGGTCTAGAAAAGAAGGCAGGTGTGAGGGGCACATGGCAAACAGCAGTGGCCCTATGGCCCTTGGCCTTAGGAGCCTGGGATACACGGTGGGACTCTGTCTCAAAATAAGGATCTAGGGAAGAGAAAGATGCATTGGTCATAATAAAGTCATAGCACAAGTTAGAATGAAAAAAGTAAACCAATGAAAAACTACCAACGAAAATCTAAGGGGAAGGGGGTAAATTCTAACATATTTTTCAAGAGTTGTACTTACTCTCAAAATACATTAAAATCAAAGAAAAAAAGTAAATTACTAATTTAATTATACCACTGATGTTACATACCTAGGAGATGTGTCCAAATGTTGCCTGTCTCTGTGTGTATTCTGAAAATGCTCTTAAAACAGGCCCGGAAAGAAGGCATAGGAGGTCGGTGTCCATGGAGAAGGAAATCATTATCCTTAAGCCAATCTGGTAGCACATCATGAGGGATTACTCGCCATCGACCTTCCCAAACCTAGTTAATCATTGAGAATGTTATCAAACTTTAGTTGTCATTTAGCAACACTGTTCCCAAACAACTTTTTACCATAATCTTATATTGAATAAAAGACTGATAAAAAATAAATTTCTAAATGGTAGTCTTTGTTAGGAACAGGAGATCATAAACAGATACACCAAATTATATCCTAAAAGGCCTTGGTTTTAGTCCAGCTTAAAAAAAAAAAAAATGAGGAATTCAAAGTCCTAGCTACACAGAACTTCATTCATCAACGACAGACTTTACTTCAGAAAAAACAGTCATTAAATATGACCATTTCATACTTAACGTTCTTGTTACTACAGAAAAATATCACACTTTCATGTCTTTTCCTAAAAATCTCCCCTCTGCTCTGCTACAAGAAAACCGAGGTGTTAAATGGAAGAAGCACAGGGTAGGAAATGTGGGGTCTACTGTTAACTAGTGAGTATTAATCAATTACAAAAACCCCAAGGCTTAATCTCCTTGCCTATGAGAAAAACAGTACTTCACTTGATAAATTCAGAAGACCAAACAAATGACATACAGACCACCTCACATGTGTCTACACTGCTAGCATTCCCCCTGGGCTGGATGCAATTCCAACTGTGCAGAGGCGATCCATTCACCAGGGAGATCCCAATGAAAGGTGTTTCCTCACCAGACCTTTTCTCCTTCCTTCTCCTGTTGTCCCTCCCCAGGAGGGGAAAGGGGGTTAGGATCTTGATGCTGCCTCCTAAGAAAGTCTGTTCACCACTGTACCCTATTTATTTTAGCCCCCATATCTCATTTAAGCCTCACACCATAATGATCAACTTCACCCACCCAGGATCCAGCTGAAGCAAAGGAGAAAAGTCTCTGCTACAGCACTCCACCGTGCCTCCATCTAATGCATTATCAGGACTCAAAGACTTCTCCCCACTATCCCTCAGGGGTCTTGGAACTAAGCCACATAAATTGGGCTCTCCTCCCCACTATGTAGAAAGATTGCCACTTGCCCCCTATGGTGCCCCTCCTTTTACTCTACAACCTATTTCCTGTTCTCTGCTCTCTTATTTCCTTACTGACAACTATAAAAAGAAGTGTTCCTCTATGTGACACTTCCATTCTCCCAAGGATGTGCCAAATTCAGAACAGATGCAGTCCTCTTACCTATTAAATCAGTCTTATCCCTTCCTTCCTCTCTGTTATCTCTCTCACCTTCCAGTTCAAAACTCAGGGCCTATGCTCACTGATGCTAACCTGGTCAATCCGTGTATAGCCCCTAAAGTCAAATAAAATAAGTCAAGATGATGCTCATTTTCACTGCTTCCTGCTAGTACTTCAGCTGTCCCATGGAGCTATGAAGAACTGCTTCCAAGACCACTTGTTGACAGAAAATTCTGCAGATGCCTAATTCTTTAAATAAAATGGCACAGTGCACAAAACTCATGTATATTTGTGCATATGACAACCCATTTTTCTTAAATATTTTCATTCTTCTTTTAAAATTTTATTTTCCTTAGATGAGGATTTCACTATACTGTTTAAGCTGGCTGTGAATTCATGGACTAACGTGATTCTCTTGTCTCAGACTATCAAGAAACTGTAACTGGATGCAATGAAACAGCTATAAGGAGGGAAAAGGAGACCACAATACGTTTTTAATGCCAGCCACCTGCCACTCAAGATGTTTTTAAAAAGGGAACTTATATACATATACAGACACATACATAAACACACACATACACACAGGATGGAGGAGGAAGGCTTATACAGACATACCTAGTTGTGATGGTTAGTTTTGTTACTTTGATACAACCAAGAGACTCTTACTAAGAGATTATCTAGATCAGGTTGGCCTGGAGGCATGTTTGTGGGGAACTGTCTGGCTTACATTAATCACGTTGATTACATTAATTGAGAAGGCCTGTCCCTTGCGGGAAGCACCATTCCCTGGGTTTGGGTCCTAAGCTATATAAGAAAAGAAAAAACAAGCTTGCCAAGGCAAGCATACGTTCATTCCCTCCGCTCTTGACCATGGGTGTGACTGTTTCACATGCCTGATGCCAAGGCTCTCCAATGAATGATGGACTCTAACCTGGGACTGTGAGCTGAAACAAACCCATTCTCTCCTGCGCTGCTTTGTCAATGTATTTCATCACAGCAAAAGAGATGGAAGAACAGAGGCAGGTGCCACAGGTGCCACAGATCTTGCTCCATCTGAGTGAGCTTTTGCATGGTTTTACTAGAGTGGGGGAGAGCTGAAAACCAAGCTAGAAAAGCCGCTGAATGTTGTAGACAAAACTTAATGGGTTGTCCTTGTGGGAGCTTGAAGAAATGCAGAACAATGAAGGCTTGGCTCACGGGCTCTCAGTGGGATTGAGGGTTCTACCAAAAACTTGCATAGGGGCTATTAATGGAATGAATACTGGCTTCATTCTGCTCAGGTCCTGAGAACCTAAGTGAAGTTGATTTCCTTGTAATAATAAACTATAACCTAAAATTACAGGCTAAAATAAAATCTTTCTCCCTTAGGTTGCTTTCTGTCAGGGTATTAATGACAGCAACATGAAACACGATACTACCCTAGACACTTGCTCATCTAACTAAAAAGCATACCAGTCTCTATTTTTTTCAACAAACTTTAATTCTAGCTATCTTTTTAAAAAACATCCTACAGTGGATCCTAGGGACTCAGATAATGGCCTGAAAAAAAAAAAAAAAAAAACACTTAAAAGACACCCACACCCACAGCCCCCAACACACACAATAGCTGAACTGAAAATACTAAATGTGCATGAAAATCCTGCAATGTCTACCTCAGTAGTTACCTGCGGAATCTCTAGAAACAGCAACTACACTGTCCATATTAAACAGAAAAATGGCTTTGGTATGGTTTTTTAATAACTCTAGTACAACCAATCCAAATTGTTTCATCCTATCTTATCTAATCTACATTTACTCTGCTACTCTGTATCAGAAGAGATACATATCCCAATTGGACATTCTGGTTACAATGCAACTCTATCGGTATGTTTTACAAATGTGTCTTTAACAGGTTAAAGTCAGGAGAATTATTTGTCTCCATCTTGCCATGGATTTTCCCCCCAAGTAGGACAAAAAGCAAATGACTACTACCTTCTTTACCTGTCTGTTTGGAAAAGGCAATCTTACCTTACAAACAAACTCTTCCATTCTCTCCATAGCATGATGGGCCTGTAGGAGAGGAGACATACCCATAAACCCTTCATCTTCCTGGGAATTGTCATCTTTACACTCGAGTTCCTCAGAGCTCTGCAAAGACATCACAGCAAGAGTCAAGGGCAGGACCAATCACCACGCTTTCCTTGCAGATGTAAAGGATTAAAGTCAGTCCTCAGTCAAGCATCAACAACAGTCAGTAGCAGTTAACTTCACTGTAAACCTATCAGCAGTAAAAATGAAGCTGGGCATAGAGGTGTATGCCTTTAATCCCAGTGAAGGAAGATAGATCTCCAAGCCAGCCAGGACTACACAGTGAGACCCTGTCTCAAAGAAACAAAACCAAAACTAAAATAAGACAAAACAAATACAAACAAGTAAAAAACACCATTTCTCCATTCGGAGGGACAAACAACTCTCTACTCTACCACAGCATCCCTATGCTTGCTTCAGTCTGTTCCTTGAATAGCTGCATTAGTTTCCTCTTGGTTTAACAATGACTTTGACAGGCCAGTGAGAGCTGGATGATGGAATCTGACGAAACAACCCCACAAGGGCGTATGACGACCTCCACATGTGTACCCTGGCACATGTGCCAGCCCCTTGCATCATACACTCACACACAAATAATTTCAAACTACCTTTGACAAAGTCCAACATTCCTTCATGATAAAGGCCAGAACCCACTATGTAAATCACTACAGAACACACTATGTAGACCAGGCTGGCCTGAAATTCAGAGACCTGCCTGCCACTGCCCACCAAGTACAGGGATTAAAGACATGCACTACTATGCCTGGCTGGGGACTAGTTTTTCAAAGAGGATGAATATAGCCTCTCTGCTAGTATGAGCAGCAAAGATAATGGAAATGGTGAAAGAAGATTTACGTAATTGGAAGGAATGAAGCAGGAGTCTTGGCCAGTGACTTCTGTGCTTTGTTTTAAAGAATGCATAGAAATGCAGAGACTCAAAGCTTAGGAAGAATGAAAAAGGTGCTGTTGTGGTTTGAGAAATAACATCTGGTAGCCAGTTGGGGGCAGCTTGGGGAGGTCTAAAGGGTACAGCCTTGCTGCAAAAGTATGTCATTAGGAATGGGCTCTGAAATTAAAACTTGCACCATTTCCAGTTTAATCTCTCCATATTGTGCTTGGGGTAAAGGATGTTCCTGCCACTGTGCCTGCTACTTGCTTTATGCTTTCCTGTCACTCATCCCTCTGGAATTGTAAGCACAAAATACCTTCTCTAAGTTGCTTCGGTCATGGAGTTTTATCACAGCAACAGAAAATTAATTTTACAGATACTGAAGCTACTTGGTGAATATGATGATAGTTTTTCCCAAATTCAAATATTTGGGACCTTAGAACACAGGCACAAGCCAAAGGGACAGATTCAGAAAGGAATGGACCAAGGTCCTGGCTCAATATTCAAGAACATCCTCCTAGGCTCCTAAATCCACCTATTTTTAAAAAATATCGTATTGTAGGTATACAAATGAATGCACACCATACACATGCCTCCTGCCAGCCAATATCAGGTGTTGAATCCCCTGGGACTGGACTTACAGACCATTTGTAAGCTGCCATGTGGATGCTGGGAATTGAGTTCAATTCCTCTTCAAGAATAAGTATTCTTAACCACTGAGCCAACTTTCCAGCCCCACCAAAATCCATCCTTATAAACCACAGTCTGTGTATTTATTCTTCTCTTATTTTGCATAAGATGATTGGCAGACTCCAGAAAGACTGGCAGGTGGGTCAACAAATAGGGTAGCTCCCTGACAGATTCCAAGGCAGTTGACAGAGTAGCAGTTGGTAGGCAGGGAGAGGTTCCCAATACAGGAAAGAGCTTCTGCAAGAGGCTAAGGGATTCAGCTGTCACCCCAAGAGCAGCACAATCTAAACGTCAACTGGTTGGTTTAGAAGTAAGTCTTTTAAGCAGAAATTAGATGTTATCTTATCTATAAAACAGTAATAGCTGTGCCCAGTTTTTAAGTTCAATCTAAGGACTGTGTCCATCACAAGCGTGCTCAGTGGAAGTGTTTCTCCTTGTCTCCACCCCTTTGGGCCTTCTTGATCACCTACCCCATTTGACAAGACCATCAGCTGGTCTGCCACTCGCTTCCTGCTGCTGTGCATGAACTGCACCAGTGTCACTGAACACATTAGGAATGATAATGTATGATAATATTCACACAGTACACATATAAATTTTTTTTTCTTTTTTTTCCAGAGACAGTCTCATCACACTGTGGCTCAAAGCTGTCCTGGAGCTACCTAGCCCAGTCTGGCTTCAAACTTGATGCATTCCTTCCTGGGGCTCCTCCTCAGTGTTGGGATTAAAGGATGGGCTACCATGCTTGACAAGACATTTATTTTCTCTTGGGTGTGTATGAACATACTACAGTCATGTGTGGAAGGGGCTACCATGCTTGACAAGATTCTTATAACTGGTTCTCTCCCTTTACTCAAGGCAGGACTACACAAGTACTCTAGTCACTGAGCCACCTCAACAGCTCCAGCAGAGATTCCTAAGTGAAATTCTTATATTTGATTCAGCATGAATAAACACCTATGCTATCATGCTAAGTGAGATAAGCGAGTCACTGAAGGATGAATAGTCTATAATTTCACTTACCAGTAGTCAAATTTGACTACCAAAACGCAAAATGGTGTTTCTCAGAGGCTGGAGGGTGGCAAAGGACATACAATGTTTTACAGGCACAGAGTTTCAGTTTAAGAAGATGAAAATGTTCTAGAGATGGATGGGGTTATGTACTTACTACCACAAAAATGCACACTTAGAAATCATTTAACATGGTCATGCGGTGGTGGCGCACGCCTTTAATCCCAGCACTTGGGAAGCAGTGGCAGGCAGATCTCTATGAGTTTGAGGCCAGCCTGGTCTACAAGAGCTGGTTCCAGGACAGGCTCTAAAGCTACAGAGAAACCTTGTCTCAAAACAACAACAACAACAAATCATTTGACTCCTGTATTTGACAACATGCACACCTTAAACAACAACAACAATAAAAACCCTAATACCTTTATTTACCACAATAAACCTCAAATTGCATGAATGGTTTGGTGTGTGAATACAGGTGGGGCTGGAGAGAGATGATTCAGTACTTAAGACCACTAGTTGCTCTTCCAGAGGATCTGGGTTCAATTCCCAATTGATATCTCACAACTGTCTGTAACTCCAGTTCCAGATATACATACAGTCAAAACACCATTGCACAAAACTAAATAAATTTTTTAAAAAAGAATACAGGTAAGGTTTGCTAGCCATGATGGAGTACATCTTTAATCCCATTACTTGGCAGGCAGATCTCTGTGAGCTTGAGGCCAGCCTAACCTACAAAGAGTTCCAGTCCAGCCAGGACTACAAAAAAAAGAAAAGAAAAAAGAAAAGAAAAGAAAAGAAAAGAAAAGAAAAGAAAAGAAAAGAAAAAGAACTGGAGAGATGGCTCAGTGGTTAACAACACTTGCTACTCTTAAAGGTCCAGGACTCAATTCCCTGAACTCCCATGGCAGCTCACAAACATTTTTAACTCCGGTTCTAGGGAATATACCTAACCTTATGGCCTCCTTGGGCACCAGGAACACATGTGACACATGAATAAATTAAAAATAAATCTCAAGAGAATACATTAAGACAGAATAGAGCAATGGTGCACAACTACAGTCCCTAAATTCAAGATGAGAGGCAGGAAAATGGCTAAGAGTTCAAGGTCAGACTACAATACAATACACAGTAAGATCCTGTGTCAAAAATAAAAAGGGGAAGGGTATAGTTCATCAGCAGAATACTTCCCTAGCAAGAATGAAGACACACACACAGGAGAAACACAATTACTCAAAAATAAAAAAGCTTTGAAGACCGAAAAAATAAGTTTCCCTTCTATAGAACTAATGTATGTTGCCCACCATCACAGGGCTCACTGAATGGAAGGGTTACCACTATACAGTTAGGGAGACAGTTTACCCATGAGTTGCAGATGGAAGAAGTTATGTGCACTATGTCTTCCTAATAAGAAAGAAGGGAATGCTGTGGAGAATTTCATGGTGGAGGTCTACAGAGAGTCTCATATGATACCTACGCTTGTCCAAAAGGCTGAGAAACAATACACTGACTTTTTTCCACTAGGTGTTGGTGAATGAACCCAGGGCATTCTTCTCACTAGGCTGTAGGATGACTAGAAATAGCCAAAAACAATGAGAATTTTTAATGTTACCTGTGCCTTCCATTCTTCATTTAACAAGTATAATTATATCCAAACTAACAGTAATACTCTATGCTGGATAATAGGGGTCATGTAAACATGAAGCCATACTTCATAATTTAGCAAAAAGAGATGAGATCTACACTCATGATTTTAATTTGAAGGGGTTGTTTGGTAACAGAGGAGATGATCTCTGCTGTAGCCTGTAGCAGAGAAGCAGGAAACATATATGATGCAAAGCAATGCCTTGTCTAGGGGAGTCGACAGCCAGGAAGCAGTGCTAAGAGATCAGAAACATAAACAGGCCTCTTGGATGGGGTCAGGTCACTCAACAAGTGCTCTCACGTTCTAATCTTTTTTTTTTTTTTTTTTTGGATTTTCAAGACAGGGTTTCTCCGTAGCTTTTGGTTCCTGTCCTGGAACTAGCTCTTGTAGACCAGACTGGCCTCGAACTCACAGAGATCTGCCTGCCTCTGCCTCCTGAGTGCTGGGATTAAAGGCGTGCGCCACCACCACCCGGCTTTCACGTTCTAATCTTGACTTCTTTTTTACAAGTGTTATGTGTGGGCGTGCAGGGTGGGGGAACGAGTATGAATGAGAATTGGAGCAGGTGTACACATGCAACTGTACGCATATGAAGGTCAGAAGATACCTTTAGATGTAGGAAGGTCCCCACCTTCCACATTGAAACAGTGCCTTTTTGATATTTTATTATTATGTAGGCCAGGTTAGCTCAACTGCACGTCTGAGGAATCGCCTGTCTCTAACTGCCATATCCCAGAAGTGCTGGAACTACAGACAATCCCGCTAATCAGTCATTTATGTGGGCTCAGGGAACTCACACTCAGGTACTACTGCTTGTGTGGCATGCATTTTAACCCAGTGAGCCACCTTCACAGCTCCTAATCCTGACTTCTTGCCCTGCTTTCCTTTCTAGGGGGCTGTAAAATATCTGGCCTTTTTCTGAAAAACAGGAGAACATGATGTTTGCAGTGATAATTTCAATGATTCCTGTGTTATACACAGTAGTAGGGGACAGATCTGCCTACTACATTGGGCGGGCTCTATGGTTTGGCCTCATCTGCCTATACAGCCTAGTAATGAATGTGGTCCAGGTACACTGGATCAACCTCCATGAAGAGTTCAAATGCCATGGAAATATCACCTATCCTTGTTTTGTGGAGTGTTTTGAACAGGTGTTTAGCATTCCTATCATAGAAATGTGGTACTACTTCTACTTCATCTTCATAGCCTTGTTCTTCCTCATGGAATACTTCATGGCTCAGATTCGGCATAATTACACCAAGGTAAAGGTGAAGACCACGCAGCAGTCTGAGAACTCAGGGGAAGTGGAGAAGGGCTCCATGGAGGCAATCAGGAAGCAGAGCCCCTCCCGGAAGATAGACTTCCTGAACTTCCACCAGGAGAAGAAGCTCCTATATCTGTATCTGCTGCACTCCCTCCTGCAGGTCGGCATCCAGACTGTGCTCCTATGCCTGCTCACATTCAAACACCTGCCCATAATGAGACAAGGCAAAACTCACTGCAGCACCAACAGCTGCTCTACCCCAATTCACTGCCTGATCAGGAACTCCCCGGAGAAGAGAATGTCCATCTATGGCCTCATCACCTTGTCTACAGTAAACATCTCCCTCGGGTCAGGCTACTTCATCTACAGCATTCACCATTACCTACTAGAAGCTCGTTCAGCTTCCAAGATTCAAATTTACTGATGTTTCTAAGAGATAGCACACTTCCTAAAGTCCTTTCTCCTCCACATAACGAACTTTATTATGTTCTTCTCCTCCACATAAGGAACTTTATTACGTTCTAAATTTTGTTGTTTCAGGAAGAGCCTCTTCCTTCTGACCTTCTTTGGGTTTGATTTTAAGAAATAAATATTTGCCAACCATGGTGACACATATCTTTAATCACAGCACTGGGAAAACAGAGAAAGGTGGAGTTCAAGGCCAGTCTGGTCTACACGAAGAGTTCCAGGCTAGTTAGGGCTATTTAGTGAGATCCTATCTTAAAAATAAAACGCAAATAGAATATGACTTAAAAAAAAAAAAAAAACATTCACGATTCGTTATTATCTCTAGTGTTAGGCAGGGGTCATTTGACCCTGAGGGGCAAGAACATATCCTCACAATGACCATAAGGCCTTGGTGTACACCAGCTCATTTCCCCGGTGTGGTCACCTGTAAGGTGGCGTCAGCTCCTTTTCCTGAAGCACTGGAAGATAAGTAGTTGTGAAAGCTACCTGCAGGCAGGAGGAAGCCACTTTAAACCTGGGTCTATCACCTCTCCAACCTTCACTCCACAGAAGCCGTCAGATGCCGGCTGCTCAGTGGGGTCAACTTTCCCTGTAGCAAAGCTCAATTGTAGCTGAAAACAAAACTGATTTTTGCTTTCTGAGCAGGTCTCATGGAAGACGAGAATAAGTCCAACAAACAGGGCACTGTGCCAAGTTATGTGTGGTCACACTCTCCTCAGGCCAAGGTTATGCCGCCATCCTCTCCAGTCTGAGAGGAAGAATCTGGATGCCAGCTCCTACTTAGGTACCCACAACCCAAGTGTGATTCTCTGGAAAACGTATCCAGGTGAGGAGTGGACAGGGCAGGGGACAAGACCTCTACTCATTTGTAAACAACGGAACAGATGTCAGGTTCCACTAACAGACAACGGCTGGCTCCACAGGGTGACCAGTATAGACAGGGCTGGAGTGGACACCAGGAGTCAGGAGAGACCACAATGTGGAGAGCGAGGGCAAGAGCAGGAACAAGGAGGTGGCCCTGGGAGCAACTGGGGTATGAGGTGAAGCAGAAAATCGGAGCGTACTACCCTGCCAGCTCCTCCCACAGGCTTGAGGAAGCAGCGGTGTGTTACAGTCTTCATAACAATCTTCCGTAACTAGCGTGCTGTGCTATGGCTGCTTTCCCACAACGACACATCACTGTCAGTGTGAGCCGCTGGTGGACAGAGGTGGCTTTGATAATTTCAGAAAGCAAACACTAGAGGGAGAGCGCAGTAAATGGCAGGAAAGGAGGCTGAACAAGGCCTCAGGATTCACAAGCTCCTCAGCCCCTACAATCAGCTCAGGGCAATCTTCTCAAGGAAGGGCAATCCTTCTCCTTGCCAGCCAGACTAAAACAGAGGAAAAGTGTGAACAAAATCTATGTACAACTATCTGAGACTAGGGGCCAAGCAGCATAACCTAAGACTAAACTGTCTATTTTTACTAAGAAACAAAGTGTGTGAAAGAACCCCTCCTGATTACGGAAGTCCTGTAGACAACAGAAGGATGTCTAAGTGGTACAGCACTTACCTAGCATGTACAAAGCCCTGGGACCGACCCACAAACCTTAAAACCAAACCAAATCAATCAGTCAAATACAAAGTAGGAAATTACTTTTTCTATTTAGAATGTATTAAGTATATTGTAAAAACTCAACTTTAATCAAGGCCCCCATATCGATTCTGTTTCTAACAGTATTGTTTGTTATTATTGTTTGGTTTTGTTTTAAAAAAAAACAAAACAGTTTTTCATTTATTCTTCTGTGTGTGTGTGCATGTACATACTACATGAGACCCGGTCTCACAAACCAAAATTAGATTTAATTTGAAAATAATTTAGATATAATATATATCATATAACATAAATATATAAAACTAGTTTATAAAGAAAATGTACATTTTTAAGACTTTTTGAGATAGGGTCTATGTATTCCTGGCTGGTCTGGAACACACTCTGTAGACCAGGCTGGTCTAGAACTCAGGAGAATTTATTGCCTCTACCTCCAAGTGCTAGGATTAAAGGCATGCGCCATATACCTTAACTATGTTTTTAATTTAGTTTAAATGTGTACTGATATATACATGCACCACAATAATGTTTTTCTATGTTGCTGTTTAATATTTTCTGTTTTGTGCTTTGGGTGGGGTCTCACTATATATAGCCCTGAATGACATGGACCTTATTATGTAAACCAGCCTGTAATGTTTCATAACAGCAAGATTAAGGAAGCACAAGTCTGCAGTCTGAGATACAATCTCCCAGCATATATCACTGAATGGACATAAAGTTCTACTGTAGACATCAACACGCCTGTAACACTGTCTGATGCTGTTCACAAACATGATTGCTGCCATGATGAACTGTGTTAAGTCTTCCCTTTTTCTCTGAGAAGTTATATAAGACACTAAAATCTACTTTCTGTCCTTAGGATTCTACTGATCCCAAGATATGTACTGCAGAAAAACAATTTGAGAAGTTCTACAAAATTTCTTCAAAATATCACTGACAATGTTATAACTAAAACATGGCTGGTTCTGGGGCGGAGGGTTGGCTCGGCAGTTAAGAGTACTTGCTGTTCTTCAAATTACGTGAATTCAGATCCCAGCACCCACATGGAGTCTTACAACATTCTGGTAGCTCCAGACTTGGGGTCCAGCACCTTCTTCTGACCCCAGGAGCTACCAGGCACACAATGTACTCATATACATGCAGGTAAAATACTCATAAAGCACAAAAATAAATTAACCTTTAAAAACAAACATTTATTCTCTCTTAAACAAGACAAAACAGAGTGACTATGATTTTTAAGTGCCAGCAGAAAGGTGTAAATATGAAATCAAGTAGTATCTGAGCTTAATAAGAAACTAAGTTTTGCCAGGCATGGTGATACACATCTTTAATCTCGGCACTAAGGAAGCAGAAGCAAGTAGATATCTGTGAGTTTGAGTCTAGCCTGGTCTACAGAGTGAGTTCCAAGACAGCCAGCACTATACAGAGAAACCCTGTCTTGAAAAACCAAAACAGACCAACAAACAAAAAAGCAATGCTGTTCTTGCAGAGAATCTAGGTTCAAGTCTCAGCACCCTCATGGTGACTCACAACCATATATGCATCTCCAGTTCTAGGGAATCTGGCACCTTCTGGCCTTTATAGGCAACAAGACACACACATGGTACTGACATATGCGGGAAAAACACCATACATAAAATTTTAAAAACATATTTATACTAAGTCAACATCTCTACCTTTCTACTAGAGAAATACATTATATATCACACATATGTATTCTTTTTAAATATCACCCCTCATCTCCATGTTTGCCTTGTTTGCAACCCTTTGAACTTTTAACTTACATTTTTATAATAGGAAGAACAAACAGATGTCTCTAAAATGGGCTCCAAATCTCCTTGGTGGCTGTCATTATTACCTCCCCTTGTATCATCAAGTTGGTGCTTTTTTCTGAGCCTTATATCTGGCTCTGGAGTCCTGGTGCACCCCAATCGGTGTTCTGCTGGCTCGTTCATGGGATACCAAAGCCTTTCTTACAAAGTGATCTTTCTTTCTGTCCCCTCTTCTTGGGAGAATGGATTTTTAAGGGATAGTGAGGTGACCCTAAGGAAAGAAAAGTTATAGACATGAGCACTGAGAAAACACAGGAGCTACATTGTTATATACAATCAAGGAACAGAAAATTCAATCACAAAAAAGAGCAATATTCTTAAAAATTTATACCCACTGCTAATAAAGATTGCCAAAATCTATCAATCAACCAAAGGGATGTGTAATATTTCCACTTAAGTTAATTGTAAAATATGTGGTTGTATGAATTCATGTACATACAATTACTAGAAAGTATTCAAAACCATGCTCCTGGCATAGAAACACATAAATAAGAAATAAGGGTTTAGCAAAAAGACTCACATTTTACTACGCTCTATGTCTTTTTTCAACCCTATCATTTTTTCAACTAAAAGCATGCCTAACTGAAGCTGGGCATGGTAGTGTACACCTTTAATCCCAGCACTCAGAAGACAGAGGCAGGGGAATCTCTGAGCTTGAGGCCAAGTCTACAAAGCAAGCTCTGGGCTAGGCTACATAGAAAGGGCATGTCTCAAAAATAAAGAACCCTAAATGTAAAAAGAATATATGAAAGCTTACAAATTATGTCATGTTTTACATATCCAATTCCATTTAAATACCAGTGTTTGATTTTATTAAATTTGTTTGATTTTATTAAATTTTATTAAATAATGACCAGGACTAATTTTATTTTACAAGTAAGAAAACCAAAACTCCCCACACGGTTTTTATAAAATAAGACAAAATCTCTGAATTTACACAAGTGTATACCAGCAAAATTTTATATTCAACATGTTTCATGTCTGACATTTTTAGTTGCTCTGGTCTCTAACTTGACTACCATGAAAAGCAAGAAACTTGGGACCAGAGCATATCCTTTTTATACCTGCAATCCCAGGAGTGGCCTTAAGTGGTAAAAACTTTCATAAATCATCTTTTTCCTAACTAGTCTGTGATTATTTTATTCCCTAGAAGTTCTAGCCTTTCAAATTCTTCTCATCTAACTCTTCATTCATAGCACACAATGTACTTTAATCAGTTGAATAACAAAATAGATTACTATAGTTAACCCACCTAGAAGGAAAGATTAAGAAAGATAGTATGCACTGAAATGCTGAGACACAACATTCTCTCTGGAAAAGGGAAAAGAGGAACAAAAGAGGTCTAGACTCCATAAAGACAAGGCAAGGCTACATGTAAATGTGTGGCACCTGTATAAGTTAAACTGATGGAGACACATAAACTAAGAACTAGCCAAAGAATGAGTCTCTGTAAAGACTTGAGCCTACAGGACTTCTCTTGTCACTTTCAAAGTTTATGAAGCAAGAAGCACAAGCTAGAAAAAAATTGCTCAGCAGTTAAGAGATTTTACAGGAACCAGGTTCAGTTCCCAGCACCTACATGATGGTGCATGGCAATCTGCAATGCTAGTTCCAGGGGATCTGATGCCTCTTGTGGCATCACAGGTACCACACATGCATGTAGTGCAATATATATACATGTAGGCAAACCACTCATACACATAAATTTTTTTAAAAAAACAAGCCCTGAGTGTAATTCGTACACACGTGTACGTACACACACGTACACACACACACACACAATGTTTTTAACTATCACCAGACTTGAGAATCTATCAATCATAAAAGGAAAGTAGCAAATTAATAATAATGACCTTTTTTTTTTTTTTTTTTTTTTTTTTTCCTTTTTTGGTTTTTCGAGACAGGGTTTCTCTGTGGTTTTGGAGCATGTCCTGGAACTAGCTCTTGTAGACCAGGCTGGTCTCGAACTCACAGAGATCCGCCTGCCTCTGCCTCCCAAGTGCTGGGATTAAAGGCGTGCGCCACCACCGCCCGGCAATAATGACCATTTTTAAGAGAAACAATGCTAATGGTTTATACTTAATTAATTGAGCTATAATTCCAGCTACTAGGAAGAAGGTGAAGGCAAGAGGGTGGAAGGCTAGAGGCCTACTGAACTTGGAAAGACTCTGTATCAAAAGAGAGAGAGAGAGAGAGAGAGAGAGAGAGAGAGAGAGAGAGAGAGAGAGAGAGAGAGAGAGAGGACCGATAGTTTAATGGCAGAGCTTGACTATCATGGCCAAGGTCCTAAATTCAATTCCCAGTTCCAGTTCCAAGTGGGGAAGGGAGGTTCACAGTTTACAAAGCTGTCTCATACCGACCATTTTTATTTCCTGAGAACAAATGGCACTGCTGTCTTTTCTTATACTCTTTCTTCTAATACAGCTAGTTGAAAGACTTGATTATAAGTAATGATGATTAGCTTCCACCTAAGAGATGAACCCTAGACCACCCTATAGACAAGGAGCTAAAATATGAGTAGCCAAGACTACAGCTACATCTTGGTGACTGGGATACAGTTAACTCTCTGCCACAGTACAGTTGCAAGCTGATCATGTATACATGAGTACACAGAGAGCGTAGCAATGGCAAATGGGGGAAGTAACACTGGTCAAGTGACTAACAGTCAAGGTCAAGGTAGAGTGAGCTAGAGATGGACAGAGGAGGTTTGGATCAACTCTAACCTGATGAGCAAGTGGTATAGTCATTTTCTTGGCTGGGTCAGAGGTACAAGCATAATGTATAAGGGTTCAATCCAAGATACCCTGGAGAATTCAGCAACTTCAACAGAGATTACCCCAGCCTTTGTCCAGTTTCCCTATAAAACTCCTAAGCAAAAGAAATTGAAAGGCTTTTCCCCCCTCTCTTGGAACATTCAAAAAGTCCTGTAGACATTGGGAATAGATGGAGGATACTTCTAAATAACAAGGTGATTTACAACCAACTTATACCAACATTAAATGGAGACAAACTGAGAGCATTTCCTCTAAAATCAACAATGAAATAAAGATGCCCACTCTCTCCTCTTTTGTTTGATATAATGCTCAAAGTCTTGGCCATACCAATTAGACAAGAGAAAAACACACATAAAAAGGAAAAAACGTCAAACTATCCATTTGTAGATGACATAATTCTTTACTTTTTAAAAAGATCTATAGATTGCCAGGTGGTGGTGGCGCACGCCTTTAATCCCAGCACTTGAAAGGCAGAGACAGGCGGATCTCCATGAGTTTAACACTCGCCTGGTCTACAGAGCTAGTTCCAGGACAGGAACCAAAAAGCTACAGAGAAACTGTCTCAAAAAACCAAATAAATAAATAAAAACCTTTAAAAAGTGAATTATAGATCTAGAAACCTCTTAGGCCTAATTAATATGCAGAGTAAATGTGCAGAATACACAATCAGTATTTATCCAGGCTGACAAGATGCCTCAGCAAGTAAAGGCATCTGCTGCCAAGACTGATGACCAGAGTTGATATTTAGGATCTACATGGTAGAAAGGAAGAATCAATAATACAAGTTCTACTTTGACCTTCCTACATGTTATAGCATATGTGCTCCACACACACACCAATAGAAAGGTCTCTACACTGAAAACTTCGTGATATCAAAAAGGAAACCAAAAAGATACTAGAGGACAGAGAAATCTTCCTCATTCCTAGATCAGCAGAATTAATACTATGAAGAGATACATTACCAAAATTAATAAATAGATTTAATGTGATACTGATCAAAACTTCAAATGCCATGTCTACAGATTTGGAAAAAAGCAATCCAAGAAGTCACTGGAACCACAAACAGCCAAAGCAATCCGAACGAGTAAGAACACAGCTGTACCTCAAAGTATAGTACAAAGCTACAGTAATAAAAACAGCCTGGTAATGGCATTAAGAACAAACAGAATGATAGAACAGATGATCCAGTAACGAGCTGACAAAGCTATACCTAATTTTTTTTACAGAGAAGGCAAAACCATATATTAGGAAAAAGCTTACTCAGCAAACAGTCTTAGCAAAAGTAGATATCTACCGCAGAAAAATGAAACTAGATTACTATCTTTCATCTTGTACAAAAATCAATTCAAAGCCAGGCGGTGGTGGCACAGGCCTTTAAACCCAGCAATCGGTAGGCAAAGGCAGGAGGATCTCTGTGAGTTCGAGGCCAGCCTGGTCTACAAGAACTAGTTCCAGGACAGGCACCAAAGCTACACTGAGAAACCCTGTCTCGGGGGGAAAATTTCACTTCAAGACCGTAATTTGAAATGTTAAACACTGCAAGTTGTAGAGGAAATCTTAAGGAATACTCTTTAAGACATCTGGATGGGGGAAAACTTTCTGAAAAGAAAATTAACAAACGGCACAGGAATAAGTCCCAGTGTCAATAGTGCTACATTAAATCTAAAATGTATGCAGCAGAGAAAACTATCAGCAGAGTACACAGTCCACAGAATGGAAGAAAATCTGTACTGGCTATGCTTCACACAAGGGGCTAATATTCAGAATTTACTACTTAAATTCCAAGGAAACAAAACTGTCAATCAATAAATAGGCTAATAAACTGAATGGATAGTTTAAAAACCAAAGAAATACAATGGCCCTTATCACTTTTTAAGTGTTTGAATATCCCTAGCCACAAGGAAATATAAATTAAAACTGCACTGAGATACCACGTCAGTACAGTTAGAATGGCTACCATCAAGAGATCTAACAGGCACTGGACAGGATCTGGAAAAACACCCCTACTGGCTACTTGTAGGAGTGCAAATTAATACAGCTGTGAACCAGCTTGGCGGTGCCTTGAAAAGATTAAAAACCTAACTCCATATGACCCAGCCACTTCACTCCTGGACATGCACACATTCAGAGAACTCTATCCAACTACTAGATGTTTGCATTCCCATGTTTACTGCCACTCTATGCACCATAGCAAGGAAATAGAACCGCCCTTGCTGTCCATCAATCTGGTACCTATATAAAGCAGAATACTACCCAGCCCTAAAAGAAAAAGTGAATCAAGACTGGAGAGATGGCTCAGCAGTTAAATGATGTTCTTCCAGAGGACCCAAGCAAGTTTAGTTCCCAGCACCCACATTAAGCGCTGACAGCCTTCTGAAGAAGCTCTAGGGAACTGCTGCTCTCTTCTGAACTCCAGGAACCTGGGCAAACACGTGAATGTACCAACAAAAAGACACACAGACACACACACACACACATATATATAAAATTAAAAATAAATCTTGGGCTGGAAATACAGCTCAATAATAGTGTTTACCTAGAATAACCTTATCTACTTCATGTGTGGAGCCTAAATTCCCATTACTGCAAAAAAAAAAAAAAAATCTTTTTAAAAGTGAAATTACAAACTTTTCAGAAAAATGGATATAGAATGTATGTTAAGCAATGCCATCCAATCTCAGAAAGGAGGAAAAAACATTCTGTCATAGGTGCATCCTAGCCTGTATTATATACATGTATAAAAATACATAAACGTATGTGTTGGTAGAGTATAACATATAAGGAGAAGAGAGAAAGGGTAATAATATGTGATAAAGGAGAGAATGCAGGAAAAGGCACATGAGCTGTCAAAAAGAATATAAAGCTAATTATTTTTCTAGTTTTAGATTTGGCGGTAGAGTGTTATAGAAGATTTAAGTGAATAAAAAAATGTACAATGAAAGAGTAAAGTTCAAAGCAAAGCTCCATAACTTCAGAATGGCTATTCTAATGGTAAACTAGATGTATAGTCTTTGAATCTAGACAAGTGCTTATTTGAATGTTTCTTATTTGTAAGTTCTTCACAATAAGATGATTTGAAAAAAGGAAAAGGCTGGAGATACAGCTCAGTGGTTAAAGCACTAACTGATCTTATAGAAGAACTAGGTTCGATTCCCAGCACCCACACGGTAGCTCACAACCATCCCAACTCCAGTTCCAAAGAGAGCCAACGCCCTTTTCCAGCCTCCTCAAGCAGTACACACATATGTAAGCACATATAGGCACAGACAGACATACATGCAGGCAAAACACCTACGCACATAAAATAAAAATACATAAGCCGGGCAGTGATGGCATAGGCTTTTAATCCCAGCACTTGGGAGGCAGAGGCAGGTGGAGCCCTGTGAGTTTCGAGGCCAGCCTGGTCTACAAGAGCTAGTTCCAGGACAGGCTTGATAGCTACAGTGAAACCTTGTCTCGAAGCCCCCCCTAAAAAAAATAAAAATATAAAAAAAAAAAAACACATAAAGCTCAAAAAATGTTAATCAGAGAGGGAAGGAGGGAGGGAGGGAGGGAGGGAGGGAGGGAGGGAGGGAGGGAGGGAGGGAGGGAGGGAGGGAGGGAGGGTGGGTAGCTGGGCATGGTAGCACACTTCTTTTATTTGGTTTTTTCTCCAAAACAGGGTTTCTCTGTTGTAGCCTTGGCTGTCCTGAACTCTTTAAGTAGACAGGCTGGCCTCCAACTGTTAGATAGAATTAAAAAGTGTACACCACCACGGCAGGCTGATCTCTGTGAGTTGCAGGTCTACATAGCAAGTTCTAAACTAACCAAGGCTATATTGTGAGACCTTGTATCACAATGAGGAAAAAAAGGGAGGGGGCAATTTAGGTTAACCTTAAGGTTACCAAAAACTTTGCTGCCCCAGTCAGGTTTCCGGGATCAAGTGGTGCAGGATACAGAAGGAGTAAACAGACCTCACTAAAATAAGCCTGTTAATCACTAAGCAAATAAACAAGTGCACAGTAACCTTGAAGGAAGAAGGAAGGTGCAACAAGTATTCAGATGATCTAACATCCAGCTTCCAACAAAAACAAACAAACAAACAAAAAAACATGCAAGGAATAGACAACAGTAAAGTACAGCCCTTTACTACTGCAAGAATACACCTTTCCAGAGGGCACAGTAAAAAGTACCCTCTTGGAACCAGCAGTCCTCATCAGACACCAAAGTTGCCAGTGCCTGAATCTTGGGCTTCCTTGCTATGAGAACTGAGAAAATAAGTCTATTCTTCCCCTATCTAAAGTACTTTGTCATAGCAACACAAAACAGATTAAGACATGAATTTAATTTCAACTGCATTATAAACACACTGCTACAAAGTTCCCCACTCACTCACTGATTTATGTTTCTGAAGTAACAAATTATATCTTTGGGGCTAGGAACATAATTCAGTTGGCAGTGCTTGCCCCAAATATACTAAGTCCTGGCCTCCATCTCTATCACCACATAAACTGGGTGTGGTGGCACAAGTCTATATCCCAGCACTTGGAAGGCAGAAGCAGGGTCAGAAGCTCAGATTCATCCTCAACTACAAAGCCTGGGCTACAAAACCTGTCTAAAATAAATAAATAGGTAGATGAATGGATGTAAATGAATACAGATAATTATTTTATTCCTTCATCTTGTAATCCTATAAATAAAGCAGATGAATTATATAGAGAGCAACAGTTACAAGCTGCTAAACTCTAGTGACTTCCTTAACTCTGCTATTATATTGTTCAAAATTTCTTTGGTTCCTTTTTATGACTACTTCTTTGTTAAAATATCCATTCACGGTTTCATCATAATACTTTGCATTTACCACACACCATTTTCTCCAAGTTACCAGCCAGTGGCTCACTTAAAACTCAAAGGGCTCTCCTTTGGCATTTCTTATACAGCAGGTCTCACGGCAGTTGTTTCTCTAGAAATAACTTAATTGCTTTATGTTTGACAGTTCTGATATACAGAAATTCTTGGTAAATACATGTTTTGCTTTGCTTTTCAACAATTTCAATATATCAGCCCACGTCTTTCTGGCTCTAGGGCTCCTCTTAAGAAATCTGCATTCAGGGCTTGCAAGATGGCTCTGCAATTAAGAGCACTGGCTGCTCTTTCCAGAGGACCTGACACCCACATGGCAGCTCACAACTGTCTATAACGCTAATTCCAGTGAATCAGACACTTACACAGACAAACATGCAGGCAAAACACCAATGCACATAAAATAAAAATAAATCACTTTTAAAAAGCCAGTCTGACCCTGAATTTACTATGTACCTGAGGCTTTTGATCCTCATGCCTCTATGTTCTCAGTGCTAGGGTTTCAGCATTTGCCAACTCCCGCAGCAATCTTAACAGCTTCATGATTTAAAAACAGGCCTTGGAGTGAAATTAATTAGACCTCGCTTATCATTTACCTCTCAGGTAAAAGGTCTCCTTTTGGGCAAAGGCTAATTTTCCCACTTTTACCTAAATACAGCAGACTCATTCCTCCTAACAATTAGTTAACACTTTATGCTGTTTAAAGTCTTCCTAGCTGTTACCTTCCTTCTGGCATCACTTATTTAGGTTCTGTGTCTGGGTTTTCTTGAGATAAGGTCTACAAAACCCAGCCGGTTTAAAACTTACTATGTAGCTGGGATGACTCTGTTGTTGTTGGCTTGGTGTTATTGTTAATTATGGTCATTTATTTTGGTGGGTGGGGCACATACATGCAACCATGTGGAAGTGAGAGAACAATTTGGGGAAATTACACTAAAGCCATTAGGCTTGGCAACAGGTGCCTTTACTTACTGGGCCACCTCACTGGCTCCCAAGAATGACTGAATTCCTGATTCTTCTATCTCTATCTTCTAAGAGTTATTTTTAAAGACCTGGACCATCGTGTCTGACTTTTCTGAAATTATCTTCCTATCTCCCAGCCTCCCCGCAAAAAACTATCTTGTTCATCATTCATAACCTGAACAGCATGGGTAAAGTTCACAGCAGAAAATCCTTGATGGTACAAATACATATCCCTTCAAAATTCCTATGTTGAAACCCTAATCCCCAGTACCTTATGCCATAAGGTTTGATTTGATTTCATTTTTACACATCTGTGCACCATGTGTGCAGTGTCCAAGGAGGCCAGAAGAGGGCAGTGGATACCCTGAGACTGGAAGAACAGCAAATTCTCTGCCAATCTCTCTAGCCTCTAAGACTATATTTAGCCTTTAAAGTGGTAATTAAAGCTAACTGAAGTAGTAAGAGTAGGGCCCTTAGACTGGGTGTGGGGTGTGATAGTTAGGTCTCTAATCCCCCTCAGGAGGCAGTTCAAAGCCAGCGTGGTCTCCACAGTGAACTCCAAACCAGCTTGGGCTACATAGCTAGAATCTGTCTCCAGAAAAAAATCGGGAGAGGGTGGGGGTGCCTGGCTCTAATTCAATCTGACTGATGTTTTTATAAGAGAAAGACACTAGTGATGCATGCCCAGAATAAAGACACCATCAAGACAAGAGAAGCAGCCCATCTGCCGACATTTTAAACTTGGAATTTTGGACTCAGGAAACAAATTTGTTGTTTGAGCCATTTAGAATATGGTTATTTCATTGACAACACTAACAATTAACATACCTGGCTTTTAACAAAACAGCACATTGCTTAAGTATTTTCTTTCTTTTTCCTTTTGTTTTGTTCTGTTTTGTTTGTTTTTCAAGACAAGGTTTTTCCTATGTAACCTTGGCTGCCTTGGAACTCACTTTATAGACTGCCTGCCTCTTCCCCAGGGATTAAATGTAGGAGCCACCACTCCTGACTCAAGTATTTTCTCTAAACTAGTGAGTGGCCTAAATCCCCGACCCAAAGGACCAAATTTCTAACTCAGTAAGTATACACATATACAAAACAGTTTCAGCTTCACACGTTTTGCCTTACTGCCTACAATCCAACCTACTACGTATGTTTTCTGTCTTAACCTTAAACTGACACCACACCCCGAACGATTCCCCATACACAGTTTATTAGCACTTGTAGGGCTGTACACGTCTATAATCTCAGCACTCTGGTAGCAAAATTGGGGTTCAAAATCAACTGGATTACATACTGAGTTAAAGGACAACCTGGAATATACAGCAGGACCCTGTGTCTGAGGAATAAAAACATTTGCAGGACTGAGAGTGTAGGTACATGTAAGAGTGCTCACCTAGCCCATGGTGACGACCGCCTTTAATCCAGCATTCAGAAGGCAGAGGCAGGTGGATCTCTGTGAGTTCGAGGCTTTACCCTGGTCTACAAAGCAAGTTCCAGGACAGCCAGGGTTCTATCACAAACAGAAACCCTGTCTCCAAACAAAAACAGAATGCATTGCCTGGCACACATGAGGCTCTGGACTCAATTTCCAGCAACACACACACACACACCATCACCAACCCACCAAATATCTTAAATACAAGAGCAAGAAGTCCTGATGAGGAATGTTCAATGTAGTATTAGGGTTTTTTTTTTTTTTGAGGGGGAGGGGGTATTATATCTATTTAGCTGTGAGAGTATACGTGGACAACTTGCAGGAGTTCCACCATGCCAGCCCTGAAGATCAAACTCAGGTCATCAGGCTTGGCAGCAAATGCCTTTACCTGAAGAGCCACCTAGCTGGCCCTAGCATTGATATTATCACAGGAAAAAAATGGAATAATTCTGATTGTTTTTGGTAGTTTATGGTTTTGATTAAATCTAGGACCCCACACATACTAGGCGAGTTCTCTACCACTGATGGGGGAAGCTCTGTTAACCAATCACCTTTAAGAAGTGGAACCTAGCCAGGCAGTGGTGGCACATGCCTTTAATCCCAGCACTTGGGAGGCAGAAGCAGCTGAATCTCTGTGAGTTCGAGACCAGCCTGGTCTACAAGAGCTAGTTCCAGGACAGGCTCCAAAGCCACATAGAAACCCTGTCTCAAAAAACCAAAAAAAAAAAAAAAAAAGAAAAGTGGAACCTAGTTAAGGCGTGGCTACCTGGAGCCCAGGAAGAAAAACTGGGACAGACCAGGTGCATGCACTCTGGGTGATTCCCGTGGGACACAGTGGAAGTCGGACTTCCCATTCTTGTGATGTAAGTTTCCCCTTATAATAATTATAAAATAATTGTTTATCTTTAAGCTGGCCTGGTTATTTCCCAAATCAAGCAAACAACTACAGTTGGCGCCCAACGTGGGGCTACTTGAGTCTCTGGCAGCTCTGGCCAACGGTGGCTATGCCGTGCTCATTCAGGCATAGAATTCCCACACAGTGGCCCTGATCAGCCGCTACTGGCTGACTTTGGGGTCCAGCTTTTTCTGTGCTCGAGGAAGCACTGGGCTGGTAGGGAGACACAGGGGGCGGGGGGCTGAGGCGGTGGCGGCTGAGGAGTTTGCCCCCAGCCCAGATCCGCCACTAAGGCCGTGGACAACAAGCCCTCTGTCCTGAACAGGAGATGCTGTCTTTGTCCACCCACTGTCCCATGGGGCTGTTGAACAGCCAAGGACCTTCATGGAGCACACAGTCTGTGATTTACACTAAACAACTTTTTGATTTAAGCATATTTCTTCAGCATTTAACCTAAATCAGATCTAAACCAAGCACATGTCCCCAAGTGCACACGATACCTGCTGGAACGGTTATTGCACCTACTCCAGCTAATTAAACCACAAGTGAGATTTATTATTCTAAATGTAATTCATAAGTTACTGATCTTAAAAGGGCAATATGTCAGACAATTTAACCATCCAAGGTTTCAATAGCCTTTTCACTGACACATGTGTGAGGTCTTAGAAGACACATGTGATGCCTCTTCCACATCACTATTCTTATTTCTAGGGCTTAGTTTTGTCCTCAATATTTTTCCCCAAACTCAAACAAACAGCTCATACCAGAGTTACATATCCAAAAACACTTTTTCTTCTTACTTTTGAGACAGTCTCAATAAAGTATACAGCCAGGCCTTGAATTTGTGATTCTGCTGCCTCAGACTCCCAAATAACTGGGATCACAGGCTTGCACCACCAGGTCTGATTTGGCAACAATTCAAATGCCTATCAAAATTAGAGCAAATGTTAGACTAATGACTATATTCATAGTGTATGACCAGGTGTGATGACTCAGATCTATAATCACAATACTCTTGGGGCCAAGGTAGTATTGTCATGAGTTCAAGGCCAACCTTAGTTACGTAGTAAGTTCTAAGAAAAAATTAATGGGATGTGGTACAGACCTGCAATCTTAGCACCCAGAGACGAAAACAATATGATTGGGAGTTTCAGAACCATCCTTAGCTATATAGTGAGTTCAAAGCCAATTTGGGAAACAGGAGACTGTGTCAAAATAAAACAAGCAAACAAACAAAAACACTAGGAAAAGCGGGGGCAGGAGGTGGTAATACCTGACACATGGTTGTAATTCCAGCACTTAGACTGAAATGGGAGAATCCAAAGTTGATGGCCAGTCCTAGGCTACCCCATAAGACTCTTATGTCAAAAGGTAATAAAATATAAAAACAGCAGCAGCAGCTAGAGATGTAGGTCAGTGTCAAGAGACCTATATTCAATTCCCAACACCACCAAAACAACAAACAAAACAGGGCAGATGACAATTTACTGACACAGAACGAAACCCATAAACATTGTTTTTTTTAAAATACACTACTGTAAGTGACTATAATATAGCATCACCTGCTGAGCTTCCAAGTGCTACTTCACATTGGGAAGCACAATTCTAGGCCACAGCCAAGATGGGAGAAATTCAATGTGGAGAAACCAAGTTACAACCAAATAAACCCAGCAAAAACATGAGCGCCTGGTATTTACAGGTGGTTGGGCACTGCTGCCCCAGATCATCTAGGTAACTTTCCTCAAGAGCTGGCCATCTGCTTTCCTACAATTATGCCTGAAATACGGACCTTCTAGCAGCAACACCTGATAAAGCTATGATCTCACTGAAGAATTCCTCCAATAATCAAGTTTCCTAGGTGCTCTAATAAGTTTCTCAAATTTTATATATTTTATCATGACTGATATGAATAATGCAAGTATAAAACATAACAAAACGAATGAAGATGCAATTTCATGAATGCCATGTTGTGACGTTAATGTAAGTACAGCCGAGATTTCTCTGGATGCAATGTCAAAACTGACAGTGTTATCACAACTGCATGTTTCTCTAAGACACTAAGACAGTGGTTGCTTCCTTGCCTTTTACTTTTCTTTAAATCAGACAGTCTTGTGACTTAGGTGAAGCTGGCCCAGAACTCTCAATTCATAGGCCTTAGCACACAGAATGCTGAGGTCACAGGTAGGAAATACTACACAGAACTCATTGCTGTGACTTCTTCCTAAGGAAAGAGAAAGGAGAAACAGACGGTGCCTCCAAATCCAAGGCTAAAGGAGCAACAGACCTTATCATAATATCATGGGGAAGAAGGTACAAAACATGAAACTGAAAAGATTATGAACATGTCCAAAACACAAATTAAGAAAAAAATGGCTTTAATTTTTCAACTACTCACATGATTTGCAATCCCCAAAGCTTTGCCCAAAAGCCATAAAAGAGTCTATGTAAAGCATTTTTTTTTTTAAAGAACATGAGGGTTTAGGAGAGTGTTTTAATACCTTATTTTGTAAATATATGTGCATGCGTGTCATGGTGTACATGTGAGTCATAGGACAACTTGTAAAAAAGGGTTCTCTCTTTCCACTATCTCCCTGAACCAAAAGCATCCGTACTCATATATTTGCAGGTATTATGTGTAGATGTGAGAGTGTCAGTCACATGCCACAGGATAGCCTCCTTTGTCATTCCTTGAAAGCCTTCCATCTCGGTTTTGGAAACAGGGTTTCTCACTCAGTACTTGACAGTTATGCCTGTAGGCTGACCCATAAACCCCAGAGATCCGCCTGTCCAGTCGCCATGCACAACTACTCTATATGGTTCTCAAAGCTGACTTCAGGTCCTTATGCTTGCCTGGAAAGCACTTTACTAAGCTGAATCTCTAGAGCCATGCCACCATCCCTCTTTTGGTTTTTGAGACAGGGTCTCATGAGTTCCAGATTGGTATGATCATCCTACGTAGCCAAAGGATAACTTTGAATTCCCGATCCCATCTTCCACCTCCCAAGAGCTGGGACTGTACTACCACACTGAGTCTCTAAGAAGGAGTTTAAAATGAAGACAAAGCTCTGGAGAGCTCATCACCAGAGAGGTAGGAATTCATAAGCTTCCTAATGTCTATGTCTTCTGTCTCCACAAACACAAAGTAACAACACTTCTGACTGCTGCCTAAGCATTTTATCATCTAGTAGTTCCAATGATCAGTCAGTTTATAACTGTGACCAACCAAGTTAGTCAAGAATTCTGTTGATGTGGGAGTCCCCTCTGTATACTATGAATATGTTTTATTGCCATTGGTTAAGAAGCTGCTTCAGTATATGGCAGAGCAGAATATAGCCAGGCTGGAAGAGATGTATAGAGAGTAAGTGGAGTCAAAGAGACTCTATGCAGCTGCCAAAGGAGGCAGATGCCATGTAGCTGCCCAAAAAGCAAGAGATAATAAACCATGAGCCTCATGGTAAAATATAAATGAATAGAAATGGGTTAATTTAAGATTTAAGAGTTAGTTAATGAGAAGCCTGAGCTAACAGGCCAAACAGTGTTATAATTAATATAGTTTCTGTGTGATTATTTGGGTCTGGGTGGCTGGGAAATGAATGAGCAGTTCTGTTTACATTCTGTCACTTGGACACAGTGCCAATGAGCCAAGCATTCAAGGGGGCCAGGTAAGACGATCAAGAGTCCAAAGGCCAGCCTGGGCTATACTTAGGCTAAATGACCAGACTCAGAGTCAGAAAAAAAAAAAAAAAAATAAGAAAAAAGGTGGGGAAGAGGCCAATCCTACCAGCAGTAATTAATATTCATGTTTTGGCTTTTTTTTTTTTTAAGTGATAATAGGGCCAGCTCAGCAGTTATAGAGGCAGTTACTTGGTGAGCAAGCCTGATGACCTGAGTTTGATCCCTAGAACTCATATAAAAATAGAACAGACTCAACTCCAAAGTTGTCTTCTGACTTGCAAATGTGTGCCATGGAATGCATGCTCCCTAAACAATAATGCATACCTGCCACACATATTTATTTAAAAAACAAACAAACAAACAACAAAAACTAACAGCCCAAAGTTTTCTAGCCAGGTCTGAAAGACTTGCTCAAGACTTAGTCTAGCATAAAACAAGATTTTTAAAAAGTGGTGATTCTAGGTCACATATACCCCCTTCTCATTATCCTTCCCCCACCATACACAGCCCCAAAAGTGATAATGTATGCTGTTATTTTGATATATTTCTTCTGAATCTTCAAATGTTTGCCTTGGAAGTTTTAGGCAAGCCCACAGAAGTCTACATAAAATCAAAGATGCAAAAATATGGGAGCTGAATGCTAAAGATTAGATTCCAAGTTCTAAAGGCTGTGAAAAAGCATGAGAATGCTGATGGCAGGGGAGTCCCACTTTGGACAAGGACATCAAGGGTGAGTGGGCGGCAAAGGACTTCTGTTTCAGAAAGATGCAGCAAGAAACCTCCAAGAAGCCAAACATGCCCAAGGAGTAAGAGATCCAAAGCTGCAGTAACTTTCAGAAAAATCTACAAAGTACAACAAAGAAAATAACTGAGCATCCAAGAATGCCCAAGGGAGACAGACTAAAATAGAAACGAAGAACAACTAACTGTGTGTGTCAGGGGGAGGGAAGGAATGAATTCATGCCCATGCACACCATAGAGGGCATTAGGCTTTCGGCCCATCACTCTTCACCTTATTCCTCAGAGATACTGTCTCTCACTGAACTTGGAGCTAGGCTAGCAGTCAGCACATATAAACAAAGCCAGCAGCCCCCACCACACTGGCTTTCTTCTTTCTCTTGAGGGCTAGATAATAAAAATTTCAGGCTTTACAGTCTATGAGTCTCTGTGACAACTATGAAGCAACTCAACTTTGTACCTCAACAGCAGGCACAGGTACTACCTACACACTGCATGTGCTCTATCCCAGCAGGCACAGGTACTACCTACACACTGCATGTGCTCTATCCCAGCAGGCACAGGTACTACCTACACACTGCATGTGCTCTATCCCAGCAGGCACAGATACTACCTAAACACTGCATGTGCTATATCCCAGCAGGCACAGATACTACCTAAACACTGCATGTGCTATATCCCTGGAAAACCTTCTTTACAGCAGGCAGCCTGCAGGACTTGACCTGGAAGCTGTTAAGTCAACCTCCGAAATAAAGGAAATGAAAGTATTTTCCTTTTTGAAAACAAAACATGACTTATACTAAGTGCATTACATAAACTGATACTACTCATGGGCAAAAAAAAAAATCCATCCGTTTTTAAGTTTACACAATGAGCTCAAGGATGGAAAAACACAAACTCATTAAGCTCTGGAAATCTTACTCTCATCCACAGAAGATAAGATCTGCTACTAAGTAGACCAAAGCCTGAAATATTAACTGGTGGGTAGCCAGTTACAGACAGACACTGGGGAAAATATCTTCCATATTTAATTTGAATTTCTCAAATTTCATAATTTACCACCAACCTGCTAAGGCCTACTGTGGAAGTCCCTGCTGCTGAAATAATTCTGGGTCAGAGTTCACTCACAGTCAGCACTACCACATTCTATAGGCAGGACAGAAGTGAGCTGGATGTGCGACAAGATCTTAAGGTAGCTTCTGGTAAAAAGGCAATTGAAACTCCTCTTCTCCTCCCCCCACACCATTCCCCCTCCCTCTCGATACTGAAGAGCAGTCCAAATTCTCTGCCCTGCGGGAAGACGAAGGTCTTCTATCTACGTCCAGGAAGGTGAGCTTCTAAACAGGCTAAGCTCCCACAAAGCCAGTTCATGTATTAGGATTGAAACCTAGTGCCATTGTCCTTGGCTTCTCATCAGTCTTCGTTGACCGCCATGCTCAGAGAGTCCGGAATCAACCCATGCTTATTCAGTCCCAGACCAGCTGGCCTTGGTGGGCTCCTAATAAATCAGTTCCACTGTCACAGTGGGTGGGTGCATCTCTCGTGGTCCTGATTTTTTGCTCTTGTTCTCCCTCCTTCTGCTCCTCATTTGGACCTTAAGAGCTCAGACCGTTGGCAATATTTGGGAGGAGGGGAGGGAAATGGGAAACGGGGAGCAGGTGGAAATTTTAATTAAAAAAGAATAAAAAATAAAAAAAAAAAAAAAAAAAAAAAAAAAAAAAAAAGATCAGAAAGCAAGTCACTAGTAGGAGAAACTTAAAATGAAAATAATTTTAGTGGTCAGCACCTAACACATACACATATAAGCAATGCTAAATGAACATAGTATATTGTATTTGTGGGGGTGTGTGTATATATATATAAAATAATTAAGAAGAGGTCACAAATTTGAAAGGGAGTGGCGGAGGGCAGGAGGAGCTGGAAGGGGAAAAGAATGGAGTAAAGATGATGTAATGTTCATGTATGAAATTCTCAAAGTGAGTGAAATAAAATAAATAATAAAATCATAAAATATTCACTAAAGAAAAAAAAAAAAAAAAAAAAAAAAAAAAGGCAATTGAAACTTTAGAACTGACAAATAACTCCCCTTTAAATATTAAGACTTTGAGGTTTATTTTTTTGAGTGGTGGTGGTGATGGTGCACACTTTTAATCCCACCACTTGGAAGACAGAAGCAGGTGGATCTCTGAGTTCTAGTCAGCCTGGTCTACCTAGTGAGTTCCAGTGAAACCATGTTTCAAAAGAGAATAAAAAGTTTTGAGTAGACCATCTGTCCATAATACCTGGACTCTGGAGTCAGAGGCAATAGTAAGAATCTAAGGCTTGCCTGAGTTACACAGATACAGCATGTCTCAAAACAACAACAACAACAAAAAGCTAGGTTGAGGCAAGTTCCTTTTAACTTTTTCACTAGGGCCCAACGTGGTAGACAACTCATGCCAACACTCAGAAGGCTAAAGCAAGATTGTTAGTCTGAGGCAAATGTTTGGGCTACAGAGTGATAACCTGTTATCACCCCCCCCAAAAAAGGGGGGGGAAGAAACCACTTAATTGGGAAGAGTTTTATGATCTAATAATTTTAAGTATAATAAAGACTTGGCAGTATTTTTAACTTGTTTCTTGGTGAGTAGCGGTAGGCAGTATGCTTTAGGATAATAGAGTCACGATAATAACGGAAGAATGAAAGATGGCAAGATGGCTAAGCGAGTAAAGGACCTTGCTATGCAAAATTTTAAGGCCTGGCCACCTCAGTTTGACTCCCAGAACTCACATAAATATAGACGAGAACCAACTCCATAACGTTGCCCTCTAACCTCTACTAGCATACCATGGACACACGCATCCCCCCCGGACACACACACATAATGAGTACATACAATAATAAACCGATCATTTTAATTGTTTGAAGCTTTTTTTTAAATGAGACATCTGAAGAAAAAATAAATCTAAAAGATCGTCCTACTAAAATATTAAACCCTCCGGTGAAGCACTGTACCTATCAAATCCCAACTGGCCATATAATCTACCAAAAAAAAAAAAATTCATTGCCCAACCCACTCAAAAAGTTTTCAAACTCCAAAAGCAAACGTTTGCGTCAAGGCCAAAAAAGCCTAAGGAAGAAATGCATCAACTGTCTAATCCAACGCTGTCTTCAAAACTTAGTCTAGAACCGTTACCAGCAATTCCCTAGCAAGCTAACGCTGGCAGATAAAAACCCAAAGGGGCTGAGGAACCCGGCCCAAGAACTGTCCCGCCGCGGCTGCCAGAAGCGCCACCGAAGGAGAGGTGAGGACAACCTTCCCGTCCCAGTGGCTGGAAAAGTAGCGCTGAGCGCAACCCCTCCGAAGCAAGGCTGGCTGGAGAAATCCCTAGAAGTGACAGAAGACACCAACCAGACTTGGGGCGGGAGCATTCTCGGCGCAGGCCGTCACGGGAACGCCGGCCCCGAAGGCGACGAGAGTCGGAGCGGGGGGCAAAGGACAGCAGGCGCCCGCCACCGCAGCTGCACGGAGCGCGGCCCCAGCCCCCTCCCCACCCCACCCCCGCCCTGGCCGCCACTCGGGTCCCCGCAGCGGGCGCGCGGCCGCCGGTCAGAGTTCCGGCCAAGCTCAGAGCCGGCCAGGCGCGCGCTCCCGGCCCGCGCCGGGGACACCTGTCCCTCAGCCCTCACCTCCCTCCGACCCCGGCAATCTGCTGAGCCCGGGAAGCCGCGCTCGCGCCACAGCCCCTCACCCGAGTTGGCCGCCGCCTAGCCGCGCGGCTCCGGCGCCTCGAGAAGCAGCGCCTCGGGGAGGGGAGAGGGGGCGCGGAGGGAGGGGGCCGCTCGCTGGAGCCGCCGCCGCCGCTGCCGCCACCGCGGTACCGCGTCGGGACTGTGCTCGCGCCGCCGCGACCGCCGCCGCCGCCGCCACCGCCGCGTCTCCCCGCCCCCGCGCCCGCGCGTCGCCGTGACGTGCATCGCACGAGGCGGGTCGAGCCAGTAAGACCACACCCCGTGCGCAGCCGTGCTAGTCTAAACCGGAAGCCTCCCCTCCGGTGGCTTTAGAACCCCGGTGCATCTTGGGAGTTGTGGTTCGGCCGGGAACACAATGTAAACAGTACGGGCAGAAAGCCCCTAGCCCAACTCACCCAGCTTCCTCGATGTTTCCCGTAGAGATCGGCAGAGGGGTGGGCCGCCGCGGCCGGGGGTGCTTCTCTCGATGTCCGTGGGTGCGAGTCAGAGTTTAAAGATTCGGGCTGGAGAGTGTGTTTGTGTCAGCGACCAACATAATGCTAGGCGTCGTCTTGTGAAGGTTTCGGAATTCCGAAAGCCTTAGTCAACTCTTCCTCAAACAGTAGGGCTTGTTTTTATTACTGTATTAACGTATGATGAATATGCCATGCCCTACTACTTCTAGAAGATATGTATGAACCCTTAAAATGTCTAATTCAAAACTATTTTAGATGGTCTTAAAGTAATGGTCGCTTACAAACGACTTAAGCATTCTGTCTTGTTTACACAGAAGGAGTGATTTGCGACGAGTGAGCTTTCCTATTTCTGCCTTATTAAGAACCAGATCAAAGAAATGTAGGCGCTGATTTGCAGAGAAAAATGGTTTCTTCGAGTTCAGTTATAAGAGGAATATATCTTTCACACTCTTTAGGTCAAAACTTAGTACCTATTCAACTCAGAAGCTTTAGTTTAGATTTTAGAGGAAGCCTATGTCGGCAGCCTATTGTCCTTGCCATTGGACCACAATAGGTCCGAGAAGCTGAAGTCTGATGATGGGGGATGGGGGGAAACAGACCTGGAAAGCTCCCCAACAAAGAAAAGCTCCAGAGAGATTGAAGCAGGAGGATCTTGCATGTTTCGGGTCAGCCTGTTCTACATAGCAAGTTCCTGGCCAGACTTGGCTATACAGAATAAGACCCTGTCTCAACAACAACGAAGACACAAAGGTTTGGAGACTAAGATCAAGAAAGACAATTGTACCTTTCTACAACAACAGAAGCCGAATGCAGGGAATTAATTTGACCCATAACTCTAGATATAGCTCAATGGTAGAGCACTTGATGGAATCCAAAGGCCTGGATTCCATCACCAACTTAAGAGGGAAAAATAAGATCCACAATACCAACTTAAATAGGGCAAAGCTGAAAAGATTGTTGGGGCTTAATGTAAAATGTGCCCTAAGGATAACAGGCTTATGATAGAAAGACCAACCAAAAAACATCTTCCAAAACCTTCCATCTTGCCAGATGGGGTTTGCACCCTAATTCCCAGCACTTGGGAAGCTGCTGTAGGATGACCGGGGTCACAGGAGGAGTTCCAAGTCAGCCAGGGCTAGAATGAGAGCCTGCCTCAACAAAAGAAAACAAAACCCCCATCAAATCTTCCCTGCAACTCTTTCTTTTAAAGACTCTTCTTTGACCAAAGAACTTTTCCTCTAGGAACAACCCATCTTGTGCTAAAACAGGCTTAAAAGAGAGCAAATCCATTTTCCCTCCTACCTCTCACTTGGTCTCTGTTGAAGTGATCTCATTCAAATCACTCCATGCAATTTCTGATGCTTCTATAATGATGAAACAAACCACCTTATTTCCTCAAAATGCTCACACCTTCTCAGCTAATAAGGATCTTTGCTACTCTCCCTAGCCCCAAGGGACATTGCTGAGTCCCATTGCCACACTGGCTTCATCCTTATCACTTCCTAAATGGTACCATCAAATGTTTCAAAGCAGATGTTTTTCCAGATCTCTTTCCCTGACTATGACTTAGTTATTGATTTTCAGCAGTATTCAATGTCTTCTGGTATCAGTTACAGATCTTCAGAATCAGAATCTCTCTTATTGTGTTTGTTCTTTTCTTTGTTTCTGAAGTGTTGGAGATTGAGTTTAGGGCAGTGTGAATGTTTAGGCAAGCCTCCTACTTAGCGACACCCCAACCCTTCCCTCCATTGTTTTTTAATGGGTTCAGATGCCATAGTCAGAGGACAACTTGGTGAAATCTGTTCTCTTTCCATCATGTGGGTCTGGGGGTTGAACTTCAATCATCAGGCGTGGCATCATTAGCAAGTGCCTTTACCCGCTGCGCCAGCTCATGTGCCCCGTCTCTTCAATCTTAAGGTGTTACATCTTTCCATAGTAAGTAAATCCTGCACCTCCTACAGCAACAAAAGACACTTCCTTCTACCCCCATACCAGTCACCATGACCCAACAGTGCCCTCTGGTACAGCCAGTTTGATAGAGTCACCTCTGTAATTTGTTAGCAAGGAGGACAAAACACTGGTTGAGTAACATTCATAGCCCAACTATAGCTTCGGTGACTTGTGGCTGGCATAATGACACTGAACTCACTCCTAGGACAGAGTTAGTCACCATTGTGATAGTCAAGTCAATAGCCAATGAAAATAGAAGACATTTCTAAAATTCTAAAGTCATAACCAAATGGTAGGGCAACTCTCAAAGCAAAAATTCTAGATACCATTGTGAATTTTAACACCAGTTTGAAATTGGTTTCAGTTTTCTCCTCTGAAAAATAAGATGTTTTCTGCTTAAAACAAACATTTTGAGATTAACTTTTATTTTTGTATAGGTGTTGGACCTGCATGTATGTCTGTACACCATGTGTGTCCAGTGCCTATAGGGGACAGACAGTGCATCGGATTCCTCATACGTGTGCTGAGAACCAAACCCAGGTTCTCTTGAACACTGAGCCATCTTTCCAGTCCCATAACTGCTAATTAATTCCATAACTAATGGAAACATTATTCTGCCATTGGAAACCAAAATTAGTCTGGAGTGTTGAGAAACCTGTGTCTATGACTTAAAATTTCCAAGCAGGGCATGGAAGTACATACCTGTAATCCCATGACTGGGAAGGCTAAGGCCAGCCTGAGCTTTATAGGAAGACCGTGTCTCAAAAAGCCAAAAAGTAGATAATGTCTTGAGTGTGCTATTTCAGAAACATAAACAAACACATTTGTGCCTTCCACATGTCAGAATTTATTAATGCCAACAAATTTTCAAGGTATGGAGGTTTCAGTGGCAGCGGTTTGTCCAGTGTTCCCACGTCCCATGATAGCCCTGACTAAGGCAAACGGTAACTCTCAGACTGTAGCATGCATCACACAGTAGGTGTGTGTGTGGGAACACAGAATGGCTGTAAAGGGTGAAGAGGTCACAGCAGAGTTCAAAAGGTGTAAGAAGTCTTGAAAAGTAGGGAAACGAAGAGAAGAGAGAGAGAGAGAGAGCGCTACACAATGTATAAAGTGGGTCATAAAAAATAAACCTAGCAACAATTGAGAAACATAGAAATACAAAAATAAACCTAAGAACCACAAGATGGCTCACAAGTAAGGGCCACTGGGCCTGGATGAGCCAGGTTCAATCCTAGAATCCACATGGCGAAAGGAAAGTACTGACTCCCGAAAATTGTCCTCTGATGTCCACACAAGCACTGTGGCAAACACATGAACCCAAAATAATAAATACATAAGCAATTTTAAGGGACAAGCAACACCTCATCAGCCCCTGTGACTGTGTCACACAAAGATAAAATTGTCAAGTCTAGCCAGTTAGCTAGGACGCCATGATGTTAAATGATTTGAAAATGTCTATTATAAAATCAGTATTGTACAGTCTTGGGACTGTGGAGATGGTCCAGTTATTAAACGCTTGGTGTGCAAACATGAGGACCTAAGTTCTAATCTAAAAACCCAGCGAGGCAACTCTCTTGTAATTTCAGCACAAGAGGATCCCTCATTGCGTGCTGAGAATCAAACCCAGGTCCTCTGGAAGAACAGGAAATGCTCTTGACCGCTGAGCCATCTCTCCAAGCCCACAATTGCTATATTTAATATGAACATTTATTCTGCCATTGGAAACCAAAATTAGTCTCTGGGACTTACAGGCTGGCCAGTTTAGCCAAACCAGTGAGATTAAAGCTCAGGGAGAGACCTTACGTCAAAAGTAAGAAAGCTGTTGACACTCAGCGTTGGCTACACGTACTAGACCCCACCCCATATATAAACACACACACACAAGAACTGTACTCTGTGGTACTTGGAATTACACTGCTATCAGTCAAATATCAATACTGTTTAAAAGCATATTAGTCTTGAATCTGAAAGTCTACAAGCAATGCATCTTTAAACACTTGTAGAAATGTCATAAAGTACTAAAATCCCATTTGTGCCAAGTTGCCCCAATGTTGAAAACCAAGAATTAAGATCAGCATAAACACTCTCGTAATTATATAAATAACATTAGCAGCTCCTCTAACACAGGTAGTTAGTGTAGCCCTGGGGAAGGCTCGTAAGACAGATTATTGCTGGCAATGCTGCTGCCTGACTCATTGCTTAAGTGTGGCCTGTGCAGCAAATGTGTCTATGAGTACATGCAGCTTTTGTTGTTCTTGGTCAACCCCAGGGCTTCGCATGTACTGGGTAAGCATTCTACCACTGAGCTTCATGCCCAGTCCAAATACATGTTTTAAATAGAAACATGTATTTATTTATCTGTAATTTCCAGATCTTTCCTATGAAAGAGACCAAGTACATGACAAAATGTTTAACATTTAATAATGCTCAACGGCCTATACATGGGTGTGTACTATCATGTCACCTACCTTTTGCAGTTTATATAAAATCAACTTTACTTTTTTGAGAGGGTCTCTCCCTGGCTGTCCTGGAACTAATTCACAGACATCTACCTGGTTCTGCCTTCTTGTGCTGGGATGCCCAACTAAAATCAGTTTTTGCACATCTGTGTTCCTAGCTCATTAGTCCACTTCCACCCTGAGTACCTTTTAAACATTTTTCCTGATAAACTCTCTCTATTTCTATCACTGAGAAGAAAAGAAAACTTTACTTATCAGATACATTTGTAATCTCAAAATGGGGTGGGGTGGGGTAAGAATTCTGGAATTTAAAGACAGCCTGATCTACATAGTGAGTTTAAGGCCAACCTGGGATAGATGTTGAAACTGGTCTCAACAATCTCAAAAGTGGCCAGGCATGGTGGCACACTTCTTTAATCCCAGCACTCGGGTGGCAGAGGCAGGCCGATCTCTGTGAGTTCAAGGCCAACTTGGTCTACATAGAGAGTTCCAGATGAGACAGAACTATGAAGACAGACCCTGGCGGCAGGGGAAGACTCAAAAAATGGAACTGGAGAGATGGGAAAGTGGATAAAGGTATTTGCCACTAGGCATGACAGCCTGAATCCAATCCCCCGAACCTCTGACTTCCACACATGGTACACTCACATACCTTTACACAGACACACAAAAATAAATAGTTTTTAAAATAATCTAAAAAGCAAAAATGAAACAAATGAAAGGCTTCATTGAGGTAAGCCTTGCATACAACAAAATATACCTCTCTGTGAGTCAGTAACTCTCCTCCCAAGTCTGGCTGCAGGTAGTCGCTGTTATTTTTTTTGGTCATCATTCCAGCACTTGGGAGACTGAGGTAGTAGGAGTACCAAGAGTTCCTAGCCAACCTGAGCTACAGAATAAGACCCTTCATTAAAAAAAAAACTATCAACTTTTATTACTGTTATTGTTATTAGGAAAAAACTCAAGACACGTGTTCTACACAGTGACTGCTTAATCTGCCATCCACACAAAATACTATGGGGGTGAGGGAAGCAAACACTGTGTCTGTTGTGCTGAACTCAACTATGCAGTGCAGGCTTGCTGTGAACTGCTCTTGCCTCTGCCACTAGAGTGCTAGCATTGTGGGTGCGGTCCACTGTGCCTAGCTATTGCTGGGCTAAAATTTAAAATCCATAATACCAAGAGGTCTCTTCACCTGGAAGTAGCTTGATAAAAATGTACAACTAAACCAGAATCTGGACACAGGTTTGGTTTTGTTTTGTAGAGGAGTTAGATGTTGGGGGGTTACTTTTTTATGTGGGGTTTCAGATTTGGATTTTTTGTCTGTACACTGGAGTCAGGGATCAAGATCTTGCCATATCGTCTAGGCTGACCTTAAATTCATAAATGACAATCCTTTTGCTTCAGCTTCCCCAGTGCTGGAATACAGGCATCACCTCCCAGCCAGGTGAAAATCTAGGTTTGTAGGATAATTTGATGAGAATTCTAAAAGTTTTTGTTCGTGTGCCATGTGTTCTGGCGAGGGGTTGATTTGCAGAAGTAGAAACCGAGAACTGGCGGGCATTTGCTGAGAGAAAACAGAACTGATCTGGAACTGAGGTCAAAAGAATGACTAAGTGATCTCTCTGTGCTGAGCTGAGGGGCAGAGCGGTCCCCATAGCCAATTCTCGGATTACTTTTGCTTTGCTATTGGCTTAGATAAGAAGCAAAAGCAAAAAGATACAATTTCTTCTGAACAAAGTAAGACAATCAGAAGTCAATCCTTCCTGAACTCTATTTAATAAGGTCATGTATCAAGGCTATGGGGTGACTTAGTGGGACCGCTTGCCCAAGGCCATAGGTTCTATCTCCAGCACTGCAAAATAGTAGTTCATATGGACTCCACCCACCTAGCCTTCTTGCTAGGACTTTTGCTGGCACCTGAAAGCTTTCCCAGGACTTGGTCCTTTTTCTAGCTAATCTCTGTAATGGCTTAAACTTCTTTCCTTCAGGGAGCCTGGTCTCAAGAATTCTGGTTTGGGGCTGGGAGTGGAACACCATGGAATAGCACTTGCTTAGATGCATACAGTCTTGGGTTCAAGTCCAAGATTACACAGACATGCAGGGGAGGGAGGTTGACAAACCTGTTTTTTATAGTTCCACACACACCATCATGTCAGAGACACATTTGTGCAAAGACAAATGCCAAGTCCAACAGTGAACCCACCCTTCCCCTCCCTGTAGATACACAGTGACACCGGGGCCTCTCGTGAGTCAGAGCTTTTCCCAGCTGGCAGGCATGGTGCCCTTAACCTCTGCCTTCATGAGGTTGCCACACTTCCCCCCACCCTCCTGCTCCCCACAACCCTTCCTGTCTGCACTCTATCCTGCTGATTGAAATGACGGCCGCACTCATGGAGAATTAAAGTAGCCCCGGCACACAGGGAGTGATCTCCAAGTGTCAGGTGTCATTGTGACGATGATGATGATGATGATGATGATGATGATGATGATGATGGCCTAGTCTCTTGGCTGGCTCATGCAGCGTGCCATACACAGTGGATAGAGGACTGGCATTACCCTCACCTTTACCTGCTCCAAGAGGAAGATAACTGATTGTTGTTGATTTTGTTTGTTTGTTTTTAGATAACATCCTGTTATGTTGTCTTGACTATGTAGTCCTGGTTCACCTCAAACTCATAAGAATCCACCTATCTCAGCTTCTCCAGTGTTAGGGTTACAGGCCTGTGCCACTGTGTCTCTTAAATTACTAGTTTCTTTTTATCCTTGTTTTGCAGATAAGAAAACTGAAGCACAAAAAAATAATTTTCCCAAGATCATGTCACTAGCAAAAAAGGAGCCGTGCCAGGAACAGTGGTACATGCCTATAATCCCAGCGTTAGTTTGACACACCATGATCTTAACCAAATCCATGGACTACCCTGCGCATCTGAGGCGGGACACTAGACTAGAGAAACAAAGATTACAGTCTCTGGACTTGGAATATGTGTGTGCAAGAGAAAGAGTCCCTTTTTATCTTCCTACAAACATATTTGTCCAGTACATAAGAAAAGATTGGGCTACAGCGCTGCAGCACAGGCTCCATCAGCAGCCAAATAAAAAACTTCACAAGATTCATTTTGTCTCAGGAGACAATTACACCCCAGTACACACCCTTGTGCCTGATGTGTGGATGCCAGGAACTGAACTCAGGTCCTCTGGAAGAGCAGTATATGCTCTTAACCACTGAGCCATCTCTCCAGCCCCAAGATGCTTTTTCTTAGTTCTTTTTCCCATACAAATCAAGAAAATAAATAGGAAGTTGGGATTATTTATTTATTTTTATTTATTTTTGAGATAGGCTCTCCTTATGTAGCCATGGCTGGCCTGGAACTCACTATGTAGGCAACTTTATAATTGCCTCAAATTTATAATGATCCCCCTGCTTCTGGCTCCTGAGTGCTGAGATTACAGGCATACACTACCAAAGCCAGCCCAGGGGCTTAGTCATTTACGTACAAAATCAATATCTGGAGATCTTATTAAGAACGTTGATTCTACCAAGCAACAGTAATGCTTGCCTTTAATCTCTGCACTCAAGAGGCAGAGGCAAGCGAATCTCAGTGAGTTCGAGGCCAACCTGGTCTACAAAGCAAGTTCCAGGACAGCCAGGGCTGTTACACAGAGAAACGCTGTCTCAAGAAAAAACAGTTGATTCCCTCTTGTTGTGAGCTGTTTGAGGTTGGCCTGTGAAAATGACTACTACTCTTGGAGACCTCTACCAAGTCATGTAAAACGAGACTTTCAAATGCTCGTGCTCACTTTAAGACTATCAGTGAAGCCGCCTAGACCATCAGGGTGCACATTCTCTGAAAGCCACGTATCTGAAAGATAACACTGTAAAGCAGTAGTGTGTACCCTTCTGGCGGGATAACGAAGGAGCTGGAAGCCAAATGATGAAACTTGGCGCAGGACTGGCGACCCAGAAAGAGTGCTGAATTCTTAGTGTACCTGCTTCAAAAGTCAGAAACTAGTGATAAGCTTGAAGACTCAGACCCAGATTCCCCGGTCATCAATATACTCATGTGGCAATGAATGTATCACCAAGCGCATGGAACTCATGTTCAGGTCGACCCATCCCAGAACTCCCCACCGCAGAGATATCTTCACTAAAAAGAACAAACCCATGTTAAGCCAGAAGAGAAAGCTGCACGGAAGAAAAAGACACCCCAGAAGAAACTAAAGAAACAAAACTTAGAGCACAAGGACAAATTCAGCATGGAATGCATGCAGATAAAAGGTTTTCTAAATGTTGATTTACAGACAGAGTGACACACACTTCGGAGACAGAGGCAGAGGCAGGCAGATCTTTGTGAATTCGTGAATTCCCCACCCCTTCCTGAGACAGGGTTTCTCTGTGTAACCCTGATTGTCCTGGAATTCACTCTGTAGACCAGGGTGGCCTCAAACTCAGAGATCCATCTGTCTCTGTCTCCTGAGGACTGGGATTAAAGGTGTACACCACCACTGCCCATCTTAGGCAGCTTTCTTTTGCAGCCCAGGGAATGGTACTGCCCACAGTGGACTGGGCTCTCAACCATCAACTAGCAATTAAGGCCGTCTCCCACAGACAGGCCAATGTGGTGTAGGCAGTTCCTCAATTGAGGCTGTCCTCTCCAAAAACTCTCGGTCAAGTCAAGTTGACAATCAGCAGAACTAGAACAGACCTAGTCTCAGAAAAGTGACACTGTTGGGGAGGTCTCTGAGGCCCTAAAACAGTATAGATATTGGCAACAGCTATTGGTTACCCAGCAGGATTAGATGGTAAAACCCCATTGCTGAAGGTAACATGTTCCTTGTCTAAATAGGAAATCAGGCTTGACCTAGTCTAGTGTCTTCTTTCCCCTGGGCTAGTCTCACAGTGCTGGAAGGTGCCATGCTGGAGAAAAATTTATCAGCCACAGTCTTACTCAGCTGTGGGTCCTGTGTATTAAATACCAACTGACCAGGCAGATCGAGGCTCCTCTCAAATAGTGGCGAGTCCGTTATGAGAGCGACCAACCACTGAGTATCCAACCCAGAACCTTAAGCGTATGAGGCAAGCATTCTACCAACTAAGTTACGTCCCCAACCCCAGGATTGAGAATTTGAGGCCAACTTGAGCTACATAACCAAATTTTGTCTCAAGTAAATAAGATCCAAACAATAAAAGTAAAATATCTCTTAGATTATTTTAATGCTTGGTGGGATGAGTGAAAGAGAAACTATTTTTAGGAATTCAGTCAAAAGTTTCAAAATTTGGGCCGCAAAATGGCTCAGCGATTGAAAGCACTAACCACACACACTTCAAGACCTGACTTTAATTCCTGAAACCCATAGGGAAAAAAGGAAAAAAGCCTAGCAGGGCAGAGTTAGCATGCACCTTTAGTCCCAGCACTCAGAGGGCTGGTGCATCTCTGTGAGTTTGAGACCAGCCTGGTCTACAGAGCAAGTTCCAGGACAGCCAGAGATGTTACACAGAAATACCCTTTCTCAAAAAGAAAACCATTAATAATAATAATAATAATAATAATAATAAATATTATTTTAAATAAACTTAGACTGAAGGTTCAGACCAATTTTAGAACTTGCTCACAGTAGAAGAAAAGAAAGGTTTACACGTACGTTGGCTGATGCTGGGGACCACTGTTTACTCGCTATAGTTATTGATCTGCTTTGCACAGATTTCCCCAGTTTATTAAAGTTTTGTAGATTAAGGAAACCATTTTAGGTGTGTGTGATGTCAGTGTGGGCATGTGCACACGCTGAGCCATCTCTGCAGCCCCTGCTTTCCCTATTGTTTTCTAAACTGCCCTGATACATGCTTCTCAAGTCCAGTATATTAGTCAGGGGTTCCCTAAAGGACCAAGACTGATAGAATGGAAATAGAAACGTGACTTACAGGATAGTGTTCGAACAGTCCCGCAATGGCTGTCTCACACTGGCGAGGCCAAGAATGCAGTAACTGTTCCGTCTATGAGGCTGGGTGTCTGGGCAGCCCCAGTCTGACCCTGAGGGCTGGAGGGTTCCTGGAGAGCTGCTGGTCTTCAGTCTGTTAGAACCCCACAGAGGCAGGCTCTAATGTCAGGGAAGGGATGCAGGAGCAGCAGGATAGACGGACTTGCCTGTAAGGGTGGGGGCAGCAGGCAAGAGCAGTTTCCTTTTTCCACGACCAGAAGGTGCCACCCAGATTTAGGGTGGGTCTTCCTGCTTCTAATACTGTGGTCTAGAAAATTGCTCAGGAGTGCCCCTGCAGTTTGGGTTTCAGTTGAGGCCAGATGCAGTCAAGATGACAATTGAGATTAGCCATCCGTCAGTCAGACCCGGGTTCAAATCAAAGGCGGTTGCTGACTCTACAGGCTTAGCAGGCACTTTATAAGAAGCATGTGCCTCCGTTAGGGACATCAGCGATCTCTAGGCATTTGCCCAGCTGCTCCCTTGGGAAGCAGCTCCCCTCTGGAGAGTGTCTCAGCCTGTGCATCATCTCTCAGCCCCAGTTTCATCTGTGATGACACTCTGGGCGTTTCAACAGCTCTGAGATTGTCCTACCTCAGCACTGTCACATGCTCAGGTACCTCTCTGAAAGACTGCGGTACATTCTTCACTGGTCTTCCTGTTATTACTATCTCCATCATTCATATGTGTTCTACATTCAAATGTATTGTTGCCAATATTAACTTATTAACCTTATAAGTTCAAAAACTCTTAAGCTGAACTCCAAGGCCCTCCACAATCTGTCCCTAATATGTGTTTCCAAAAATTTACTTTGTTTACTCTATGTACCCACTATTATCTTCCAGTGAAACTGACTTCCTACCAGTTATGATGGGGAGAAGTTGGGGCCCTTTATATTCTGTGTTGTAAGAGCACATTCTTTGTTTCACTTTGTAGGAAGGATTCTGACTGTACACATTGGTAGTAATCCAACATGTACACTCTGCTAATGGTTTGTTTGTTTGCTTCAAGTTAACCTTCAAACTGGATGTCCTCCAAATAGAGACTCAGGGAGAATGCAAAACCGGGTGGCCATAGTATGTTCAACCCCCTGAAACCTCAGAGTCAAGACAAACTGCCTGGCCAGGGGGAAAGAGGGAATAACTTTGGATTGATTTATCACCTCTTTTCTGATTCCCTGTAAATATGCTAACAGGGACGGTTGGGGAAGGCAGATTTCCCTCCCAGATTACCAGCTCTCTGAATAAAGTACAGTTTAAAGATCAATTCCTGGTTTTTATTTGTCAACAGGCAACACAGACTGAATTCCGATTTAATCCCCAGGACATGCCATTCATTTCCTTCTTACCCATTCTCTACTATTCATGCCTTGGAAACCCAGCCAATAGCCCACACTTCTAATTCTAGAACCCTAAAGACTGAAGCAAGAGGGTCCCCAGGAGTCTGAGGCCAACCTAGGCTTGGTGATGATGTCCAGGTTAGCCAAGGCTACAAGAGGCCCAGAAAGAAAGGGATGGAGGGGAGAGGAAAATAACGGATGAATTGGGGTTGGTCGATCAGTACCATCTAGACCAAGCATAGTAACCCACACCTGTAATCCTAGCACTCAGGTAGAAGCAGGAGGATCAGAAATTCAAGGCCATCCTTGACTACACAGTGAGCTCAAGGCAGTAAAGATTTGGGCTGGGAAATGGCTTAGCAGGTAGGAGCACTTGCTGCACAAATCCCCAGAACCCATGAAAAAAAACAAACATGGTTTCCTGTACCCCTGTAACACCAATGCTGTGGAGGGTGGGAACAGGAGGATGGATGAAGCTTGCTGGCCTCCCGTGTAGCTCCAGGTTCAGTGAGAGATTCCTCAAGGAATTAAGAGGGAAAGTGGCAGAGAAGGACACCTGGCATCCTCTGGCCTCCATGCACAAGCCCAGGCCGGCACACCCACACGTGTGCACACACACATAAACACACACATCTAAAATATATTATTTTTAATTTAGAAATCTCTACTACCTTTGTTTGTACAAATGAACAAACTGATTCTAAAACCCATGAAAAACAATAGGAGTAGCCAAAACAATCCTGAGAAAGTGGGACAGTCAGAGGGCTCGTGTTTCCCAATTCTAAAGTAACAAAGAAACTTGATCCCTAGCAAGACACAAGCAGCATGGTTGGTGCTCACACCTGTGATCCCAGCACTCAGGGATCTGAAGTTCAAGGTCATGTTTGGGTTTATAGGGAGTTTGAGAACAAAACCAACAAAAAAAAAAAAAGCAAGAAACAAGAACAGTTAAGAAGGGGGACTCTCTGAATCTGAGGCCAGCCTGGTCTACATATCAAGTTCCAGGCTGGCCAAACCAAAAAATAGAAATAAAAATGAGCCAAGCTGTGGTAGCACATGCCTTTTAGCACTCAGAAGGCAGAGGCAGGGGGATCCCTGTGAGTTCAAGGCCTGCCTGGTGTATAGAAGCTCCAACACACACGTGCCGAGGTCTTAACCCCATCCTGCCTTCAGGAAGGAAGAGGCCCACTGTCACTGCCGGGTTGAGCTTTGGTAACCAGGGAAAGCTTATGATTTTCAGCAGAAGGAAGAAGTCACAGTGAAGGTCTGTGGTCTGTGGATAGCAGCACCTGAGCAACTGCTTGTGACACACAACCCGTTACAACTTATCTGAGGGAAGATGAAAATAAAAGCCTACTGTGTGAAGGATCCTAGTGGTAGCCCATTACTTCAGAAGTCTGCCTCTTTCTCTTCTTCTTCTCCAGTCAGAAGGAATACAATTGACATAAAAAGTGTCCCTAGACAAGAACCAAACCATACAGGAATTCTTCCTTAGCTAGGTTTCTGTTTTGTTTTGTTTTATTGATTTTATCTTATGTGCATTTGTGTTCGCCTGCATGTATGTATGGAGTGCCCGAGGAAGCCAGAAAAGGACATTGGATTCTTTGGAACTGGGACTACAGATGGTTGCTGGCCACCACTTTGGTGCTAGGAACAAAACCTGGGAGCTCTGGAAGAATAGCCATTGCAGGCTCTTAATTACGGAGCTGTCTCTTTGCCTTAGGCAACTAGCTTTTGAGACAAGGTATCACTTATGTAACCCTGGCTGGCTGGGGATTCACTTTGTAGCCCTGACTGGCCTTGATCTCATTAGCAATCCACCTACCTCTACCTCTGTTTCCAGAGTGTTGGGCTTCAGTGCGGGAGACCACACCCAGTTAAGGTAGTCATCTTCTCCCCCCCCCCTTCTGTTTTCCAAGACAGAGTTTCTCTGTGTAGCCCTGACTATCCTGAAAGTCTCTCTGTAGACAAGGTTGACCCAGAACTCAGAGATCCACCTGCCTCTACCACTCGAGTGCTGGAATTAAAGGCATGACACAACCACCATCTGGCATTTCTTTAATTTTTAAATGTTTTCCCTGTGGTGATATTTCGTCAGCGCTCTAACAAATAAAGCTTTATTTATAATTAGCTCCACCCTCTGATCTTGTTAGAGCACAAACAAAATCTCCCCATACTAGAACTTTAACCCAGAGCCTCATGCATGCTCAGTAAGCGTGCTATCAGTGATGGTTAGTGCTCCCTCGTCTAGGTCCATAGCTGCTTCCAAGTCACTTAGCTGTAATAGGGTCCATGCCAGGTCCAAAGGTTGTCGGTCTCTGGGGCTTATTCGTAGAGACTCAGTGGAGTGGCTTAGCCATGAGCCACTTTGGCTCACACCCAGGCTGTTTCAAAAGGGAGACTAAAGTAAAGGGGCTGATTTGAGCTGGGACCAGTGGGGATTGGGTCATGGCTCCAGAGAGTTTCAAAACCTGTCTTGGCTGGAGAAAGGCAAGAACAGTGTCTCTTCCAGATATCAGCTTCCCTCTGCCCCAGTTCTGCTTCAGGTCCGAAGACTAAGCCTCTCCCTGCCACCGAGATCACCAGACAGGATCCCTTTCAAAAGGTCAGAAGGCAATGAAACTCCACCCTTCTGTGCTTTAACTGGGGGTGGAAGTGGGTGAAGGTTTCTCGTGTGGTTTCTCAAGTATTGGGGTTTGGTTGGTTGGTTGGTTGGTTGATTGGCTTGAAATGGGGTCTTGCTATGTACTCCATGCTGGCCTTGAAGTCTGTACCTTCCTGTTTCAGCTACCGGAGTACTAGGAATGCAATCACCCACCATACCTGGCCTGGGCTGGTTTTCCCATCACATGATGGCGTTCCCACCTCCTCGGTCTCCAGATAGCAAGTTTCCCCTCTGGTGATCACCTTTAGATTTTTTTTTTTTAGGTAATTTGTTGTCACGGTTTGTGACACAAACCTAGACACAGAGGGAGGTGGGACCCAGTTGAGGAATTACTTCCATCAGATTGGGCCATGTCTATGGGGCATTTTCTTAAAACTTGCTAGTTGATGTAGATGAGCCAAGCCCACTGTGGCCAATACCATCCCTGGGCAAGGAGGCCTGGGCTGTAGAAGAAAGACAGCTGAGCAAGCCAGTAAACAGCATTTCTTCGCGGTCTCTGCCCCAGTTTCTGCCGCAGGTTCCTGCCTTAAAGTCCTGTCTTGGTTCTGTCATTGAGGGGCTGTAGTCTGACAGCCAAATCCTCTCCTCCCCATGTTGATTCCTCTCGGTGTTTTATCACAGCATTCGTAAGCAAACAAGGACACTATCCAGTTCTGCGAGGAGAATTTCTAACACATAGACCCTCGTGTACACCACAGAGAACTCCCTATAGCATACTTTTCTGCATTTTAAACTCACTTATGTGTGGCTTTACATGTATCTGTGTTGACAAACAAGTGCCAGGCACATTGTGGAGGTCAGAGGACCACCCTTTTTGGGGTGGGGGGACAGAGAATCTTTGTGTCACCATGGCTGTCCCCGAACTCTCTGTGTAGGCCCAGGGGCCTCTGCTGGCATTGAAAGTGTGTCCGTCCACGCTCAGCTATGGAACCACTTTGAGAGTCGGTTCTCCCTTCACATCAAGGTCATTAAGTCTTGGCAGCAAGTACCTTTACCCAATGAGCCGCTTCTTTTTTTTGAGACAGAGTCTCACTATTTAGTCCCAACTGACCTTAAACTTACAGTAATCCTCCTGCCTCAGCCTCCTAGATGCAGGCACAAGACACCATACCCAGCTTCTTAGAAAACTGCTCAACCTCTTAGAAAACTCCCCTCTATAGCCAGCGTTCTTGCTGCCATAGAAGGCAAACAGAGATAAAAGAACGGGCTTCAGAAAGTTGGGTTAGAACTGGAGGTCACAGCTGTAAATCTTGGTTTGCTTCCTGCCCTCCTTCTCTTGCTCCCTCCTCCCTTCACCCACTGCCTCCTTCTTCTCTTCCATAAGCACAGAGTCCCCAGTTTTCAGTAGCTCTCTGCCTAACACTGGCTTTAGAGCTGATTCCTCAAAGGAACATGGGAGCTGTGCTTTGGCAAGCTGCAGGCTTGTAGTCTGCCTGCAAGCTTAGTGTTTGATGCTGGCCCAGGAGCATCTTGGGTTCAAGGCCTTCTGAGAACAGAGCGAGTTCCAAACCAGCCTTTTGGAGTATCAGAAAGAAAGAAAGAAAGAAAGAAAGAAAGAAAGAAAGAAAGAAAGAAAGAAAGAAAGAAAGAAAGAAAGAACCCCAGGAACCCAGGGAGATAGGTGGCTTAGTCAGGAAAGTGTCCACTGAGTAGTAAGCACAAAGATCTGAATTCTGTTGCAGCACATGTATGATGTCATATGTGGCTGTGGTTACCTCTAACCCGGCACTGTGATGATAAAGACAGGAGGATCCCTGGAGCTTGCTGGCCAGCCAGTCTAGCTGAGCTGTGGATTCTACATTCAATGAGAGAGTCTGTCTCACAAAATAAGATCGAGAGTGATTAAGGGAAATATCTGACATCAAACTGCCTCCATGTGCACACACATACATGTGCATGGATATCCACAAACACACATATATACATGTGAACACATATATACAGCACACACACACAACCAATACCAATCCAGTCACAATGAAACTCTGCAACCCAAGGTGACCTTGAACTTGCAGCAATCCTCCTGCCTAGGTCTCCCAAGTGCTAGGATTAACATGTTTTTTGTCAACCTTGTGGGAAAGGAGGACACGGAAGGCCATCCTGCCCAGATAATCATGGATTCCTTCAACTCAGTGTCTCTTGGGTCTCCTGACCCTGCGCCTGATTTTGATGTTTTGTTTTGTTTTTGACACAGTTCTGTAGTCCTGGCTGGCCTGGCACTCATTTTGTAGCCCAGTTTGGCCTCAAACTCAAGTAATCCATCTGTTTCAGCTTTCCAAGTGCTGGAGTTACAGCCATGTACCACCATGCCAGGCATCCTGGCATTTCCCCAGACAAGGGACCAGGAGACTGGTGTTCCTGCTCCATAGATGATGGTACAGGGAAGTGATCTGGTGCTTTCCACATGGCCAGGGCTACCCTTTCCGGTACTTTGCTTCCTGCTTTTTCCATCATTCACGGGTGTGCGGGGTGCAGGGTGCAGAGAGGCTACCAGTGCATGGCAGACTGCAAATCTGGCCTATGTGAGGACTCCCATATGGAAGGCTCTCAGAAGGAAAAGGACATGTTTGGAGGCAAAGAAGTGACAGAAAATTATATTTTTCTGAATCAGTGCCAAGTGGAGTAACACAGGCCAGAAGGAGCCAAAGTGGAAAGGGGCCCAGGCATGGAACACATGGTGGTGCTGCCCGGATTGGGAGCCTTGAACAATTTATCGGGAGTGATCAAGCTCCTGTGTGATTCTCTCCGCCAGCTGTGGGAGAGAGGTGGAGAGATACCAAGCCAGAGGTTGGCCAAAGGGAGGAAGGGAGGTGCTATGGCCTGTGTAAGTCCAATGGCATGCACAGACTCACAAGACCCTGTCACTGCCCCGGGGAGGTGCAGGAGCTCTCAGAGGGTGGTTTGCCCCACTGGGGAAAAGGCAGGGGTCTGTGTTCCCAGTAACTCCCTGTGGCAAGTACCACTCTGCACAAGTTGAGGGTTATTTCCCTAATCAGGTGATCAGAAACAATATGGAATTTGTGGACGCTGGTGAATGAGTCAAGGGAAATTGGGGGTCTCCCGGGGGGGGGGTTCTTAGTCTCATTAATCAAGGGATTCAAACAAAAGCATGAGGACAATTTTATTAGCATTTAAAGGAAAAACTGCAGGGCAGGCAAACTATAAACTTCAGCTACTGCCCAGAGGAGACAGGAAGAGAGAAGGGAAAAGACCATGATGCCATCATATGAGCTGGATTGGAGCTCAGACACATGACCAACAAGAAGCCACAGTGTGGGGAGGGAGACTTTGGAGAAAGAGTAAGGAAGCCAAAAAATGCTGGGGGGGGGGCATGAAGGAAAACATGCTGAGAAAAGAGAAGGAAGAAAAAGAGGAGTTTCATTTTTCAGAATAACTCAGACTGGGCTGACTTACAACCCGGTGTCTGTGGCCCTTAAGCTTCTGCACCAGGTGCAGGGATTCTGGGAAGGGAAAGTACAGTATCTCACTAAAGGACTAATTATTCCGCCCATCTCTTTAGCATGGCTTACTGTGAACCTGCCTTCCTAGGGATGTCCCTTGCCAAAGTGATTGAACCAGCCTAGCTGGAATCTCTGCCTGGGTGGTGTTCTTTCTACTCTGGTATGGTGAGGTTTCTATGGCTGACTGAGACCAGACTGAGAAAGGATAGAGAGACGAAGGGTGGCGATGAGCCTGAGAGCTGGTTTGGGGCTGTGATGACATGTGACCACTAGAGTTTTCTCGGAAAAAAGAAATGGTGAAGCTGGGTGCAGTGGTGCACACCTGGATAGCTAGTGAGACAAAGACACAGAATCACGAGCTTCGAGCCTGCTCTAGAGTGTGCCCCTGTCTAAAAACCTTTTTTGTGCCAGAGGATTAAATTAAATGAGTGAACCCAGGTGCTGGCTTGCTTGTTTGTTTTTGTCAACTTGATACAAGCAAGAATGATTTGGAAAGACAGAATCTCAATTGAGAAAATGACCCACCAGATTAGCCTGTGGGCAAACTTATGGGGCAATTTATTAATTAATGGGTTGATTGGTCATGACTTGCTCACCCTGCTTTCTCATACAGCTCAGGACCACCTGCCCAGGGGGTGGCACACCCCTCCACTACCCACTGCACAGTGGGTACTGAGGCCTGTGTAAGCCAAATGGTATGCCCAGACTGAAGGACCAAGCCAGCAAGCAGCATTCCTCAGTGGTTTCTGCATCAGTCCTGTCTCCAAGTTTCTACCCCGACTTCCTTGAGTGATGGACTGTGACGTGGAAGTGCAAGGGAAATACACCCTTTCCTGCTCAAGCTGCTTTTGGTCACAGAGTTTTATCACCACAATAGAGACCCCAGCTAAGACAGCCCACCCAGCACAGTGGCAGCCCCTATATGAAGTCCCAGCAGCTCCAGAAGGTGAGGCAGGAGAAGCTCTATCCCTTGAACCCAGGAACTGGAGGCTGACTTGGGCAACACAGAGAGATCCATCATTACAAGTGGCCAGGGTCTGGGCCCAGTGTTTTCAGGTTCTTGGCTTCTTATTCAATGAACCGAAATAATCGCACACAGATAAGCAAAGGAGACTTTGTTCAAAGAAAAAACCCAGAGCAGACTTAAAAGATATGAGAAGCTCAGGGTGAAAATGGCCCCAAGAGAGAAGGCACTCAAGGGTCCTGGCACTGTTTGAAGCTTCCTTTTATGGGGTTCAAAAGGAGGAGGAGTTTGATTGCTAAGGGGCAGAATGTGAGCATTTCTGTGCTTTTATTAACAGAATTGGATTATGTAAGCCTTCCTGCTCACAGCACATGTCCTTTCCCATGAACCATCTGATTTCAATCGTGTGCACACCCAATTAGGATAGGCAAAAGAACAGATAGAGATTTCTTCCTAAAGGTTCCTAAGAAGGAAACCAACAAAGAAAAAGACATAGTTTGCTTTATTAAACATGTGCCCCAAACCAGCATAGGCTGAACTGGCCCACTGCCCCATAACCGTGCCGCAGGATTGTTTGAATAGAAACAGGTACTACTAGGGGATCGCTAAAGAGAACAACTTATCCCATTGTTTAAAACGTGTATGTACAGCTTGATGCAAGTATAGGTCCTCACAGGTCACCAGGGATATTGTTCAGAGTAGGGGTTTGTACCTAGGATATACAGGCGAGGGTCTCAGGCTGCAAAAACACATTCTAAGCCAAGAAGAGTCCTGGCTTCCTTGCCTAACCATGTCTTAAACAAGCCAAGCCAGATAACATTTCAAGTAAGGCAAGATATAAGGGCAATATTTTAGAGAAAGTGGGTTGGTTTTGCTGTTGTTATTTTGTCTTTTTTTTTTTTTAAACAGAATAGAAAGACAGGAAAATTATAGGGACATGGGAAAGAGAAGGTGTCTCTCACCCAATTGTCCAGTTAAAGATTTTTTTTAAACTTGTTTTTATTTTATGTGCAATGGTGTTTTGCCTACCGGAGTTACAGAAAGTTGTGAACTGCTATGTGGATGCTGGGAATTGAACCCGGGTTCTCCTGAAGAACAGCCAGTGCTCCTAACCTCTGAGACATCTCTCCAGCTCCCAATTAAAGACTCTTACCAGCTGAGAAGCTATAGTAACACTCTCTGTAAAAACAGCCAACAAAGCATTAATATGCCTTCCACTTAGAGCAGCCATTCTCAACCTGGGGGTCACGACCCCTTTGCAGTCGCATATCTGCTATAAACACATTCTGATCATAACTAGCAAAGCTACAACTATGAAGGAGCCATGAAATGACTTTATGATTGGGGATCACAGCATAAAAGCTGCATTAAGGGGTCACAGCATTAAGAAGGTTGAGAAGCACCAGCGTTAGGCTATTTTATGGCGGTTTGTAACCTTGAGTACTGTCTCACTGTTTCCTCAGACACCACCGAAAACAAAGCTGCTACCTTTACCTCCAGTGAGGATGTCATCCCTCCCTCCCTCCCCACTCTGTCCCTCCCTTCCCTTCCCTCCCTCCCTATGACTTGGACTTTTATTCTGCCAAGTGCCCCTCAGGACCCTTCCAATAGTCTCCTTTAGGTTTCTTAGCTACCTACTCTGGAGATATTAATACAACAACGTGAAAACTCACCCAAATCCTGTCAAGAGTTGTGGATCTGCGTCCAAGGGCACCTGCTGAGGTCCCCAGAAGCTTGTGTCACCGGGCAAAGACTTGCACCGGGGACGTATGATAAAGAAATAGAAAAGTCTGCCAAGAAAGAGAAGGCCACTCCTGAGGATGGGAGGGGCCTAGTGAGCCTGGAAGAGGCACGTGCTGAAAGCGTGGAGCCAAAGTCTCATGACAATTTACATAGCACTGGCCTCTCTTCCATTCCAGCCTCGGTTTTTCTCACAACTGCTGTTTGTTACCCTGGTAGGGAAGGGTTTCCAGGCTTTTTGGTCAACTGGCTTCCTTCACGCGTTTTTTGTTTGTTTTGTTTTTCAAAACAGGGTTTGTCTGTGTCGCCCTGGTTATCCTGGAACTCACTCTGTAGATTAGGCTGGTTTGAACTCAGAGATCCGCCTGCCTCTGCTTCGAGTGCTGGGATTAAAGGCGTGCGCCGCCACCACCTGGCTCATCTTTTTGAAGGTATTTTCCGCATGTGTATATGTATATGGTATGTGTGCATGTGTGTATGCATGTTCAAATACGTAGGGCACAAGTGTGGGCAAGTGTGCATGCACTTTTCTCCCCTTCCCTGCTCTTCCACTGTGACCCCAGTGACAGTGTGAAAATCAGAAGCTGCAGCTCCTCCATGGAGAAGCCCAGAGTCGTGCCTTAGGTGTGGCCCACTTTCTCCAGAGCGCCTCTCTAACACCTGTGCTTAAGCCTACACTAAAATATCACTATTAAACCCCAGCACTGCTTCATAAAATGGCTCGTCCTGAAATTATTTTCTGTGTTAAAGTTAGAAATTCCAGTTTGGCCTGAGTTGAGGTCCTTAAAGGTCTAGGGGAACAAACTCTTTAGTCTGCTATAGGTGGGGAGCTGTACCTCCTGCCCCTGTCCGAAAATGCTGGTATTTCAAGACAGGCTCTCTGCTGTAGCCCAGGTTGGGGTTGAACTCACTGTGTAACCAGGGCTGGTCTTGAACTCCTGATCCTCCTGCCTGCTGCTGGAATTTTAGGAGGGCACCACTGTGCCCAGCCTCCTAGGAGCTTGGAGGGCCTCTGTCTGGGGCGTTACAGGTCAGGAGGATAAGAGGTCTTTATTGCTGTAGTTTCTATGGGAGCTGAGCTGGTATTTTTGAAAGACAGGCAGCCACGGTGGCCCGTACTCTGTCCAGTGAGTCATTTTTTTTCTTAACATTTCTTGGCCTGGATGATATCTGCAATTGCATTACCGTGACCTTACTTGAGGACACAGTTACTCAATGTCTTGGGGGACAAGTTGTGTGAGAGCCTAGTAGGACATGTGACAGTCCCATGCAAAGCGTTCTGGAGCAGGTCGGAACCAGTCACCTGTGTGTGCCCACAAATTTCTTGGCAAACACTAGGACCCTCACGTCCAAGTACTGGCCTATTTTGTAGGACTGATACCAAACTCCCCGCTCCACACCCCCCTTTCCTGAGGACTATGGGTCCCTAGGCAGAAGTCACATGGACAAAATGTCCCAAACCTCTGAATAGCCATTGTTCTCAGAAAGAGAATTTGTAAGTCAATTGTGTGGAACGGAAGGCATGTGCTCAGATAAATAAGGCCATGTATAATCTTTGTTATTCGAGACAGCCCTAAAGAACTCCTTGTGCCCCTGTACAATGGTGACCAATCAGCCTCATGCCTCAGCACCCGTAATGAGAGAGGTCTGTGCCACAACCCTAGGCCCTTGATGTGGCTGCCCGGGACTGGGTAGAGGCCTGTTCCCCTTTAGTTTCTCTGTCCTTTTGAAGTCCCTAAGGTCTTTGTCCCAGAATGATAATGGTAAACAGACAGAAAAAAAAAAAAAAAAACCTCCTGTTTTTCAGTTCCTGGCTCTTAGAAAAGACCAAGGTCAACATGAGGAAGAAAATTAGATTTCTAGGGATGCAAAAAACCAGACATATCTAGATGCCCAAGAACAACTTGCTGTTGAGTCCCCTCAGGCTATGGGGGCTATGAGGAGCTATTTCTTTTCAGCAGATTTTGCCTTTCTCTAAAAAACTAGATGATTAAAATCAAACCTCTTCCATCTGATTTTTCTCAACCCACAGCCTTACAAGTGACTAATTTTTAAAATTATCATTAATTATTATTATTTTCTTTGAGACAGTTTCTCCTTTCTGTAATCCAGTCTTGCCAAAAACTTGTGACAGTTCTTGTTAATTCAACCAGTCAAGAATAAGACCACTACCACAACTTAAAGCCAAATCAGAAGCAAGCTTTAACTAAATACTTACTAGGTGAATGGGTTCTAACCAGGTCCATCACTGAGTTTCTGATGGAGGAGGGTACATAAAGTGGCCCCAATCAGGGTGTACAACAGTTTAAGTACTTCCCATCAGGTCCAATCAGGAGCAAGCATACATCCTGATGTACTTCTAGACTACATCCAATCAGGGGCAAGCATACATCCTGATGTACTTCTAGACTACATCCAATCAGGGGCAAGCATACATCCTGATGTACTTGTAGACTACATCCAATCAGGGGCAAGCGTATATCCTGACACAATTCCTGCCTGTGAACCCCCCACCCACACGTGATTAAGAACATCCTATGCAGATGGGTCAAACAAACTTGTTTATGGGAGTGAGAACAAGTGGTTTTTTTTCTCCCATAGACAATAGGCTCCAGGGTTTCAGGTGTTGTAAAAACCAACAGGAGAGGGACCTTGGAGGGCCAAGAGGCCACACTGCAGGTGAGAGCCAGTGAGGGACAGACACACCACACAGTACCTCCTGCCTACATGTGATCAAGCATAGCCTATGTAATTGGGGCAGCCAACCTTTTCTACAGAAGAGAAAACACGTGACTTGTTATCTTACATGAACACCCACCCCCAACATTCCAGGAAGTCATCTGTCCTTGGGCAAGTAGGGTGTACAGGTTAGAGAAGCTGTTCCCAATCTTTCTGGGGGGTTGGAGGACCCTTTCACAATGGTTGAATATCAGATATCCTGCATATTATATATTTACATAAAAATCCTTTTTTCGTTTATTTTTTGAGACAAGGTTTCTCTGTGTAGCCCTGGCTGTTTTTCAAGACAGGGTTTTTCTGTAGCTTTGAAGCCTGTCCTGGAACTCCCTCTATAGACCAGGCTGACCTTGAACTCACACATCTGCCTGCCTCTGCCTCCAAGTGTTGGGACTAACAGTATGTGCCACCATTGTTAGCATTCAGGCTATGTCTGTCTGTTCGTCTCTCTCTCTTCTCTCTTCTCTTCTGCTGCTCCTGTCTCCCAGAGGCTGGTTCCCTGCCCCCTCCCCTCTTTTCCCATTCACTTTCCCCCAATAAAAACCCCTCCACCTGAGTTCTGTCGCAAGTCACCTTTCTCTCTTGTGCTGCTTTTTTAAAATGACAACAACCGTGCCCAGATCTACATTATTATTCATAACAGTAACAAAATTGCAGTTTTGAAGCAGCAATAAAAATAATTTTACAACTGGGGACCTCAACATGAGGAACTGTATTAAAGGGTCGCAGTATTAGAAAAATTGAGAACCACTGGGTTAGAGGCATTTTTGTTTTATTAGATCTTTTAAGCACAGTAATTTAAACTTAATTCCAGGGTTACAAAATGAAACTCTGTCTCAAAAAAGAGGAAGAGGAAGAAAGAAGAAGAAGAAGAAGAAGAAGAAGAAGAAGAAGAAGAAGAAGAAGAAGAAGAAGAAGAAGAAAAAGAAGAAGAAAAAGAAGAAGAAAAAGAAGAAGAAAAAGAAGAAGGAAAAAAGAAGAAGACCTAGCACTCGGGAGCAGAGGCAAGCAGTTCTCTGTGAGTTTGAGACCAGCCTGGTCTACAGAGCGAGTTCCAGGACATCCAGGGCTACACAGAGAAACCCTGTCTCCCCACACCACACACACACATACACAAAGAAAAAAGAAACAGAAAAAAGAAAGGAAAGCTAAGGACATAGAAGAATGAGAGAAACACACACACACACACGAGAGAGAGAGAGAGAGAGAGAGAGAGAGAGAGAGAGAGAGAGAGAGAGAATATCCAGGGGACATGAGAAGGGGAAAAAGAGCTCCCTTGCCTAGAGCATCTTGAAGCAGAAAAGCAAAAATTCCTTAAAAACAACTCCCCCTTCCCAGCTGTAAACCTGAACTTTTCTATGGATTGCATCAGAATCTCCACTTACAGTAAGAGCCATGTTCTAAACTCCTTGTATAACTTTAACGGCTTCTGGTTTTAGTTTATTAGATTGTAATCCCATCCAAGATAGCTCCAGAGTCAATTTATAATCTCAATTGTCAAAACAAGAAACAGAGGCAAAGGCTGGAGAGATGGCTCAGTGGTTAAGAACAGTGGCTGCTCTTCCAGAGGTTCTCAGTTCAATTCCCAGCAACCACATGGTGGCTCACAACCATCTGTAATGAGATATGGTGCCTTCTTCTGGCCTGTAGGCACACATGGAGGCAGAATGTTGTACACATAATAAATAAATAAATCTTTAAAAAAAAAAAAAAAGAAAGAAACAGAGGCAAGGAAGGGAGATGTGATAGTTTGAAAGCAATTGGACCGCAGAAGCTCAGAGGGAGTGGCACTGTTAGGAGATGTGGCCTTGTTGAAGTGGGTGTGGCCTTGCTGGAGGAAGTGTGTCACTGTGGCAGCAGGCTTTGAGGTCTTCTATGCTCAAGCTACAGCTAGTTCAGTTCACTTCCTGTTTTCTGTGAGTCAAGATGTAGGACCCTCAGCTCCTTCCCCAGCACCATGTCAGCTTGCACGCTGCCATGTGGCACCATGATGATAATGAACTTAGCCTCTGAAAATGTAAGCCACCCCCATTAAATGTTTCCTTTATAAATGTTGTTGTGGTCATCAGTGTCTCCTCACCCTAAGACAGATGGGGTCCCCAGACAGTCATTAAACAATGAGATTCCAAAAGGCTTCTCAGATCTCAGACACACAGCCCCTTCTAGGCCTGAGATGTGGCTCCCGGAGAAGCCCACACCCATGCTGCGGGCTGTGCCTTCCGTTCTTCTCACCACTTCTTCAGCACATGTGCTTATAAATATATCAAAATATCATCCGTAACATTCTAAGCTCCGACTAGTCCATCTGGAATTCCTTCCAGCATCAAAGCCACAAGTCAGTTTTGTCCTGAATTAGGTCCTTAAAGTGGAGGGGAACTCCTCAAGCTGTGTCTCAGTCCCCGTACTGCTGATAGCATTGGGGCTTTTCAAGGACCACTAAGAGAAGGCTCCTTCCTCCTATTCAAAAGAGTATCTCGGACTCTGAGTGGAGCCATGACATTCCAACCGGCCTAAGACGTAAGATTACAAAGGTGTACTGCTGTCCCTGCCTTATGAGTTAGTCCAACAGGGCCTGCCAATAAACAGGGCAGGAAACTATCTCTCAGGAAAGCTGAAACACTGGAAGCAAACTCTAATAAAATGGTCCTCGAGTTTCCTTCTGCATCCTTTTAAAGCTCTTTTATTAAGGAGATTAAGAACCTGCAAAAGGGAACCTGTGTTCTCTAGAAACAGGAAGCCCATGTTTTGCTACCAAAGCCCAATATTGCTGGCATTAGGGTCAGAGCTGGGGCCCTTGGGATCTATTGCTTTAACAGTCTGCTAATCAAAGAGAAGGCACAATATCTTCATTCCCGCCAGGACGGTTCTGAAACTCCGACATTAGCCAGCTTATGGGTAGCCAAGTTTCTGCACCAAACTGTAGGCCCTTGCAGGGGTCAGTTAACTCCCTAAGGGGATGCAGAACTCTCACAGTCCTGGAGCTGAAAAGAGTCTCTAGAACACATCTAATTTTCCTCCTGGCTCTACACTCTGCTGGATTATCCTAGACAATGAAACACTTCTAATTTTTTAGGTTCCTCCAGGGAGTAAAATCTGTGACTCTCAGCGACCTGTCTTGGTAACAGATAGCTACTCTGTTGACAGCCATTCTTTATTTCCACCTCTGGTTCTTTGGTTTAAAAAGGAAAAAAAAAAACCTGGCAAGAAAAAAAAAAGTGTTTTTCACTACTTTGCCAGATAAAGCAATAAAGAAAAGAGAGAGGAAGAGAAAAGGGACTTGCTTGTGATTATTGGGTCAACTCACAACAGTCCATAGCAGAACTGACACTTTCAGCCAGATGGACTCGAATATGGTTTTCAAAGTGCTTTCTCTTTTCCCTAGCGCCTAAGCCTCCCAGGATGCAGAGGGCAGGCCGAGCTGGCACCAACTCTAGGAACACCTAGAAAAGGAGCGGCCTGTGAGCCCTCCCGGTTCAAGGCTCCCAGCAGTCAGCCGTGAGAACTAGGGCTGCAGTTGTGTCCTGATTTGAGATTATACAGCCGCACCTTGAGGCCCGTCAGAAAGTCAAGTGATTTGTACAAATTAGCATGATCTTTGGGTGTGGCTTCTGTTTTTGTTTTTTTCTTGTGTTTTTTGTTCATTTATTTTTAAGATTATTATTTAGTTACGTTTCTTCTTTCCTTCCTTTCCAAAATACACCTCCTACTCTTTCAAATTCATGGCCTCTCTTCGTCAATCGCTATTACATGAATAAGTGTGTTTGTGTGTGTATATATGTGTGTGTGTGTGTGTGTGTATACCTAAACGTAACCTGTTGAGTCCATATAATCTTACACATATGTCTCAGGGCTGACCACTTGGCACTGGACAACCAGCTGGTGTGCTCTTCCCTGATGCTCCCAACTTTACTTGGTTGCCTGTAGTTCTTTGTGTGGCACCTCCCCCACCCAGCCTCACCCTCCCACCCCCGCCACAGTTTGGCATGTTTGTTGGTGTCCTCCTTGTTCAGCTCACATTTGGGCAGGCAAGTTGGTGAGACTTCATGGGTGTAACTTCTGATGTCACTAGGAGACAGTCTCATAGAAAACTCCCTGATCCGCTGACTCTTACAGTGTTTCCGCCCGCTCTTCCACAATGTTCCCTAAGCCTTAGGTGTGGGAGTGTTTTGTAGATGTATTCGTTGGGACTGGGCTCCACAACTCTGTGTTCTGATCGGTTGTGGTTTTCTGTGGTGGTCTCTGTGTATTGCAAAAAGAAGTTTCCTTGATGAGGGGTGAGGACTGCTCTTATCTCTGGGGATAAGGACCCTTGTTTATAGATTATCTTTAGGGATTCTGCTGGTTTAGTAAATCAGTGGTTGTAGATTCTCCTCCAATAAACATGACACCACAAGCACTGAGCAGTTAGCTAGGTTCCCAGCACCGGGCATGGTATCCCTCTTGTTAGGTGGGCTTATGTCCAACCAGAGAATAACTGGTTACTGCTAAGGTATGCAAGCCACTTCTGTACCATAGGGTTATGGTGCCATGCTGGTTGTTGATGAGGTTTTATGATACCACTGCTGGGTAGAACAGTTGGTTGCCTCCCTCCGCTGGAAACTCTCTTGGCACTTTCTGGTACCGTAAAAGCTAATCCTCAGGGAGAGGACATTCAGGTCAGGTCAGGCTCAGGGGTCTCTGGGCCTGTTTCTGAAGTGCATGGCAGCTTCAGCAATAGGGACTTACCTTCTACCTCTGGAGGGTAACCAAGGACAACAGCAATAGGCTGTATGTTTGGGAGTCCCTTAGAGAACCCTGGCTGACAACCGAAAAGAGGATCATGTCTGCTGTTATGGTTTTTGTGAGGTAATCTTTGGCTCCTGGAGGGAGCACTATCAGCCCAGGCCAGAAAAGTTCATTAGAACTATATATGTATATTTATACACTGAATTGTGTGCATTATTTTTTATTTTTATTTTTTTATTTTTTTGTATTTTTGGTTTTTAGAGACGGGGTTTCTCTGTGCAGCCCTGCCTATTCTGGAACTAGCTTTGTAGACCAGACTGGCCTTGAACTCACAGAGATCTGCCTGCCTTTACCTCCCAAGTGCTGGGATTAAAGGTGTGTGCCACCATCGCCCGGCTATGCATTATAGTTTTAAAGAGCAACAGTTAATAGTATGATTCCTTGTGTCTTTTTCAGACATTCATATTGTTATTTTACCCACCTCCCTACTTGTCCTGTATTTACCCCGTCTTTCTTTCCTAAGGAGTGCTCCCTTTCCCATTTCCCCTACCAGGTCACCAGTATCCTGCTGCTTTGTTGGGCTTTGTGATTGTATTGCTATGTGGCTTCAGCTGACCTCAGATTTACAACAATCCTTAGTGCCTCGACCTCCCAAATGCTGGGACTACAGGCATACAACACCACTCCGGACCCTGGGGTTTGTTCAGTGCACAGTCCAGGATTCCAAGTTCAGGACTGTTGATGGCAAAAACAGACCGCCTGGGAGACTTTCCAAGAGGGAACGAGGAGCTCCCTTGACTTTTGCCGGCAGAATAACCGGCTTTGTCCTGCTCACTCCGGCTGGGAGCTGGAACTGTGAGGCTCCTCTTGAGCTGTGGCCCTTTAGATGGATCCAGTTCTGTATGTTGCATGCTTTTTTCCCCTTTCTTCCTTTGTTTTTTGTTTTGTTTTTGTTTTTATTTTTTGTTTGTTTGGTTTTTTTTTGGGGGGGGGGTTGCACTTTCACTGGGCTGCGTATTTTTCCAGAGCTAGACAAGCCAGATCAAAAATGCATGCTGTAAGAAATAGATGAGATGGCCCATTCTCAGTATGAGATGGGCTTCGAGTTTATGAGAACAGCAGATACGCAGGAGGCACTAGGCCCCTCTCTTCCCTAGCTGGCAGCTGATGCCTGCTTATCTCAGAACTCCAAGGGTTGGGAAGTTATACATAGTCTGCTACATGATTGAGCCCATGATCAGAAATGGGGCAGTTTCTGATCATTAATCATAATATAAACCTTTGTGAGCCGGGCAGTGGTGGAGCATGCCTTTAATCCCAGCATGGGGGGGGGGGTAGAGGCAGGCAGATCTCTGTGAGTTCGAGGTCAGCCTAGTCTACAGAGCTAGTTCCAGGACAACTGGAGAAACCCTGTTTAAACCAAAACAAAACAAAACACCTTTGTGTCCTAAACTCACGAGCTGAGGAATTAAAGAAGACAAGTATCTGCCTGTGGGAGACAGCAGAAATTCTCGGGGGGGGGGGGCTTTGAAAAACACTGTCTTGTGTCAATCAGCACGCCAGCATTTTTGGCCTTTTCTCTGCACTGCATCCTTCTGTGAAATGGCGTATTAAAAACTCCTCCAGCCAGGTATGTGGTAATCCCAGTACTCAGAAGGCAGAGGTGGTGGATCTCTATGAAGTAGAGGCCAGCCTGGTCTACCTCACAAGTTGCAGGCTAGCCAAGGCTACACAGGGAGACCCTGACTTGAACACACAAGCCTGCTTCATTTTTACTGGTCACTTGAATTTGTTATTATGCTTATATTACTTCCTAAGGCTAAGTCTAGGACTCAGGTTTGCCCATCCCACCTAACTCCCCCTTAATGATCCCCTGACATGAGCCCAGTTGAGCATAATGGATTAAACACTGTTCCAGACTCTTTAGGGATGGGCTATTTTCATGGACTTAGGTAGCTAACGCAGGACAGGTTGTGGTTCCCTCTTCCAGCTCTAACCTCGAGTGTGCAGACGTGGGAGAAGAACTTTAGATCCCATCTCAGGTTTATGAGAACAGGAGACAGAGATAAATCAGGTAGGGCAGGGACTCCAGGCAGAGGCTCTCAGAACATCCTGGCTTTAGGCCAGGGACACCAGGAGAGAAAGTTATGGTTCCTGTTCCCTTATCTCCTCTGCTTGCCTGGAAGTCATAGGCGACTGAAAGTGAGAGGGAACGTGGAATATCCCTTTACATTGTGTGAATATATGTCACTGTAATTGGTTTAATAAGGAAACTGACTAGCCTATAGCAGGGCAGAATAAGGCTAGGCAGGAGAACCAGACTAAGAGAATGCTGGGAAGAAGTGGGAGAGTCTCGGGAATCATCAGGCAGACGTGGAGAGAAGCAAAATGAACGTGCTATGTTGAAAAAAAGTACTGCCATGTGGTAGAGACTAGAACATGAATAAAACGTGGATTAATTTAAGATGTAAAAGTTAGTTCGTAACAAGCTTAAGCTATCAGCTGAGAGTTTATGGTTTATAATAATCTCTGTGTGGTTATGTGTGAGCTGACTGGCAGGACAGAAAAGTCCGCCTACGAGGGTTGGACACCTGCGTTGGCCAGCTGCACTGACCTGCTCATCCTCCTCCCCAGCTCACTTTGGTTTCTGCCATGAGTCCTTTACAAAGCCCAAGAGTAAAAGCTCAATGGTCCCCACTTCGAAGGACGCCTCCTCTCACAGAGGATTCTGTTTGCTTGCTCTTAGTCTCCCACCTATGAACTGTAATAAACTTGCCTCCACAATTCACTCTCTGTGGTCCATGAGTTTCATCCTTCAAACTCGTGAGACGAGAACCTAAAAAGCATGGATTCGGGATGACTTTTGTGGTTGTTAAGTTTTCCGGGACTCTAGCCCCTCAAGCGAAGGGTACCAGGTTCAGAAAAAGGCTGTTACTCTTAGAGACACCCCAAAACATCTGGTATCAAGACCTGTTGTAGTGTGCAGTTACTCCAAATTTTTATGTGTATTGTTTTTTACTTGCTTGTATGTATGTGCACCAAGTATGTCTACATGCATGCATGTTTGTGTACTATGTACATGCCTGGTGTCCATGGAAGCCAGAAGGGCATCAGATCCCCTGGGATTGGAGTTACAGATGGTTGTGAGTTGCCACATAACTTCTGGGAGTGGAGGGATGCCTTTGATGCAGATGCCCAGGGAGTTGGAGCCACCTGATATGGGTGTTGGGAACCAAACTTGGGTTCTCTGTGAAAATAGAATGCATTCTTAACCGCTGAGCCAGCTCTCTACCCTGTCCCCACTGTTTCTTTCTAAGCTGGTAGAGAGGGTGAGTGTCACAAAGGGAAGTCCTGTCTAAAACAAAAAGGTGACTTAGGATGACTTATGGTGTAGAGTGAAATCTTGGCACAAAGACTAAGAGGCCAAAGAGCAGATTATGAAAGAGAGCTAGGAGCTCACATCATGATCCTGCCTGCTCCAAAGCAAACATGCTAAAGCATTGCTGTTTGATTTTACTTATCTTTAGTGCTAAGGACAGAGCTTCATGCATGTTAAGCAAGTGCCCCACTTCTGAGCCACAAACCCACCAACACTTAAGAGTTTTATTTATTTTCAAGTTTTAAAATGATCTTTTATGTGCATGGGTGTTTTACCTGCATGTATGTCTGTGTACCATGTGTGTGCAGTGCCAGGTAAGACCAGAAGAGGGTGTTGGATCCTCTGGGACTAGAGATATAGGCGACTGATCATGAGCCACCACCCAGGATAGGGAATTGAACCCAGATCCCCTAGAAGAGCAGCCACGGAGCCAGCTCTCCAGCCCCGACTTGTAAATTAGAAGACGCCTCGCACTCCTAACATCCAAGGAAGATAATGGCAAGACAGTTCCCTTCCTGTGAACTTGGGAGAACTGGGCTCACGGATGCCCACAACTCTGGTATAAACTATCTCCTATAAGGGACTTCTAGAACCTGCTGAAGGAGAGTTACCTATTGAGTGTTTAGTGAGCTATCTCTAGCTCTAGACATCGGCTCTCCACACTCAGCCTCCTTCTCTTAGCTTCAGAATTATTTCAATCTACTAACTTCAGGCTTTTGTTTATTTGGCTCAGTTCCACCTGTCTGGTAACTTCAGACTTGGGGTCTCAGTCCCTTTTGCCGGGTACTCCTATCAAGCGAATGTTCTCCATCACTCTTCTCTTTTAAAAACACACTGGCAAGAAGGCAAGATGACAGAACCCAGCCAGAGACTTAGGGGAGAACAGGGGTTCAGGCTTCAGGTAGTTGCATTCTTTCATTACACCGAAACTCCCTGAAGAACAGACACTGGAGTCCATCCTGAGGACTTTTTTGTAAGGCAAAAGTTTTTGCTTAATCTGGGTCCCAGTCAGCCTGTGGGAAGTGTGTAGGTGATGGTGAGATGTGCCCTTGCAGAAGTACCGAGAGCATTATGCAAGACGTGCAAACAGTGGGCATGGAGTGAGCACTTGGTAAGCATGGCTACAATCTGCTTGCTGGCTGAAAGACAACCTTCGAGCCTACAAACCATCTAGACGCCTGGAGAAAGGGACTTAGGGGCAGGGAACAAGACCGCCCATGGCTAAGCATGCTCCTAGCACACAGCAACTTCACAGGCAGGTGATCCATTGTGATTTTTGCTTAAAAACAAAACAAAACGGGTCAGGGGGATGGTTCACTTGCTGACAAGTTTGACAACCTGAGTTCAACCCCCATGATCCACATAACAAGTTACAGTCCATCCAGGACTGTCCACAGTGAGACCATGTCAGAAAAAAAAAAAAAAAAAAGAATCCGTTAAATTTATTCGATAATTTCATACATGTATACAATGCAATTTTGGGTCTTTTTGAGACAGGGTTTCTCTGTGTAGCTAGCTGTCCTGGAATTTACTCTGTAGATCAGGCTGACTTTGAACACTCAAGAGATCCACCTGCCGCTGCTTCTGGAATGCTAGGACGAAAGGTGTGTGCCACCAACTGGCATAAAATGCATTCTTACTAATTTTACCCATGTCCTCCCTTCTTCCCGTCACCCTCTACGTTCCCCACCCCCAGTACGACCCATTTTTCACATTCACATCTTCTGTTTTGTTGTGTGACCCTCTGAGTCTAACCAAGGTCATGTGTGTGACCATGGGTTTGGAACTATGCACTGGAGACTGACCAGCTTCTCATTAGGTCCACAACAGAAGATATTGACTCTCTATCTCCCAGACTCTATCTATAGCCAGGAGGCCCCGTGAGCCTCTCCTGTATCCATGATTGACTAGTGACAGGCCATTCTTATACAGGCCTGGTGCAGGGAGATGCTGGGAATTTATGATTGCAATGGCCGTGTCATGCCCAGAAGATGGTATTTTACAGTCCTTCTCCCTGTCTTTCGGCTTTTACATTCTTTTCACCCCTAAACTTTAGAGGGGAAGGCATAAATGTCTTACTTAGGGCTGATCATCCAACTGTCACTTAGTCTAGGTACTTGAAACTGCTCAACTTTTGAACTGATGTGTGAGCTATGAAGATATAACTAGAGCTAGTGGCACAGCGACACTCGGTGGACAAATGAAGAACTGCATGTTAGTCCCATGTGAATATTGGGATCCCAACATTGAGCCATGGAGAATGTTCCAAGGGCCCCAGGTTCTCTGTTACCTAGTTAGGTATATTCAAACTTTTCTTAGCAAGTTCGATAACCACCTGGGAAAGGACACACTGCATTCTGTGAGTGGGTATAGCTATTCCTTCTTCACAGCCATGTCCTTTCTGCCTACAGCCTAAGAGAAAACTTGGGACATTTTGTTCTCTTTAAAGAACAGAAGGAAGGGGACATAGTTATTTTAGTTGGGACTAGCATGTATAAGGTCCTAGGTTGGATTCTGGCACCAGAGGGGAAAAATGGACAGAAGAAAACCAAGTGTGGTGCCACACACCTATAATAAGGCTGGGTGGTAGCAAGTTCAAGACCAGCCTGAGTTACAGAAAATCCTGTCTCAAAGTAGCAGGAGCAGAGACGACTAGCCAGCCTGTCAGCAAGTTTCCACGTGCTCGGTCTAGCTCCCTGGGAGCTACAATTTGCAGAGAACTCTTAGCAATCTTTGCTCATGCTGGGTATTTCTTCTCAGTAGACTGACTGAAAAACAACTAGAAAAAAATATGGAGAACTATTATAGCTTGGGTACAGAGTATCCCCACAGCTCATTTGTTTGAATACTCACTTGGTCCCAGCTGCTGCTGGTGTGTAGGGAAGCTGTAGAAACTGGGAGGGGTGGATGTCTGTGGGTGGGATTTGAAGTTTATAGTTTAGCCTGCCCCTGTTCTCTCAGATTCCTGGTCCATAGCGATGTGAGCAAGCCACCTCATACGGCAGCTGCCACAGCCTCAAGCTGTTCCAAACCATGAGCCAAAACAAATCCTCCTTTAAGGTGGCCATAACAGGAAAAGAATCCATACACTGCCAAAGAAAAATCACCTTTAAATCATTTAAGATAATAAAAGTTCTTTCAAATAGAGTCCACAGGAAAATTAATACATTTGCAAGTTTTTTTTCCACTCTCGAATTTCCATTTTATTTTATTTGAGACAGGTTCTGTAGCCCAGGCTGGTCTTACTTGCTCTCCTGCTCCAAACACTGTGATTCACTACTGCAGGCAGAAATACAGAGGAGGCTACAGAGAGCATCCTGCTGTTTGTGCTAGACCAAGAACCAGCATTAAGTTGAGAGGCGACTGGGGCTGGAGGTGGCTGGGGATGTGGCTCAGTGGTAGAGCTCCTGTGTGACACAGGTGAGGCACTGGGTTCCATGCCCAGCATTTAAGGAGGAGGAGGAAGGAGAAGGAGGACTAGTGAGATGGCTCAGCAGGTAAAGGTGTTTAGTGGCTAAGAGCACTGGTTGCTCTTCCTTAGGACCCGAGTTCAATTCCCAGCAACCACATGGTGGTTCAGAACCACACCTGTAACGGGATCTGATGCCTCTTTCTATTGTGCAGACCTACAGGAAGACAGAGCACTCACATATAAATAAATCTTTAAAAATTTTTTCAATTATAATTGGACTGAATCTATGATCTTTTCCCAGGGATCACAAACTCTATAACATTTGGAGGCCCCAGCAAGATCTCTGGGAGACCCAAGACTGAGGACCAGGATAGGCCCCAGAGGGAGCAAGTCTAAAGTGGAACTTCATAGGCCCTAGGGAGCCCAGACTACAGCCACCCCAAACATGCAAACTGAAAGTAAGAACTGGCAGCCAATATGCTTCTGAGGCTGAGACTGATTGCTGAGCTGCTCTGTTCTGTTTGGAGTCTGGGCATTTGGAGAGGCAAAAGGCAAGAACTGATGAGACTGTGGACCCAGGCTCTGTGGCAGATTTTACTGCCCTGATTCTGGTGGATGAGTGAAGGTGGCCACCACATGTCTTAGTTTACCTGGTCTTCTCCGACTGTGTGTCGTACTGTCCCTTCCCATTGTTCCTTGCTGTCTGTTGCATTTGTTTTCAAGTGTTGCTGCAGAGATGGGAATCGAACTGAACATAGCCAAGTTGCCTCTGAACTAACTGCACGTTACAACATTTTCAGGATTTCTGAGAGGCAGACTGCTCCTGGCTGCCCTCTGTGCCAGCTCTCCTCGGAGCTTGCTCTGTCGCTGTTGCCCTTACTAGCTTGCTGCAGCCCTCTGTTTAAGTCCTGCAGGTACAGCAGGCACTTTCTATGCCTCTCGTTTGTAATCCTTTCCCCTTGCTCTCCTTCTGAAAGATGTCTCTTTTCCTATTTATTCTATCTCCCAGCTGGCTCCTGTCTGTGACTGTGGAGCTCTGGCTGACATCACTCCCTGTGTCTGTGCTGGGCTGGGGTGATGCAGACATTTCAGACACATAAACCTCCCAGGCGTAAACCCCCTAGTCCACTGCCTCTTCCTACTGCAGTGCTGCAGTTACCCCACACCCCAAATTTCTTATCTCTAAGCCGTCTCTGTATTCTGCTTTTTTCTGGTCTCTTCCTCTGATCACTTGGTTTGGTTTTGCAGGGATTCAGGTGTCTTTTGGGTATGGATAATTGTAGGGATATTTTGTTTGTTTTAACAAATAAAAACTTTCCTGAAGATCAGAGTGCAGAGCTAAGCCACTACAGGCCAGTGAGTGGTGGCACACACCTTTAATCCCAAGATTTGGGAGACAGAGGAAGAAGGACCTCTGTTAGTTCAAGGCCACCGTGGGCTGCACGAGATTGAATCTGTCTAAAAGAGAAACAAAGCTCACACAAAGGTGATCCCAGTACTTGGGATCCCACACCTTTAATCCCAGTACTCGGGAGGTGGAGACAGGAGTGATATGGCTGGGTGGAGAGAGGAATGTAAGGTGGGAGGAAGCAGGAACTCATTGCAGTCTGAGGTTTGGTGAAGACAGCTGCAGTCTGAGGAGGCAGTCTGAGGGCAGGATGGCCCCTTAGGTCTCTCTAGTGGCTGGCTGCACTGCTTCTCTGATCTTTCAGCTTTCACCCCTGACGCTGGGCCTTTATTATTAAGAACAATTAGAATTCATGTTTCAGATAACGTTATTAAAAAGCTGGCTCTGTAGTTGGGGTATGGCCTCCCTCCCCCGACCCAAACATGATTGTTCAAATATTTCCTTCAAAATATCTATCTAGGTTAGAAGGCCATCTGACTCTAGAACAATGAGAAAAAACAAAACTGCTAAAATATAAATAATATATTATATAAATATACCTAAAATATAAACTTCCTGTACTTTAAGATTGTAAGCTTATTAGATATCATTAAATACCTATAAAGTAAAAATTGGTAAGGAAAACAAAAACAACCTGATGCCAGCATTATCTGAGCTCCTATAAATATATCATTTTTATAGTTTTCTATTTAATGACCTCCATGCTACAGACACTTAAATTATTCTGAAACTGAATAAATTTATAAGAAAAAAAATACTTACTAAGTGTTTCAGAATGTCTGCCTCCACCTGCAGACCCACAAACTGGTTATAGAGTAAAATGAAACCCTCTGTCTGAAATCTCTTAGTAATAACTCTAGATATGCCTGTTTAAAATGATCAAACTTGAACTCACTTAAAGTTAATATTCTTTCCAAACAAAGGATCTGGGCAAAGTAATGGAGCCTTCAATTGGACATCCAGTCACTCCTCCCAAGCCGTTCCATGCAAATAGGCTGTCATTGCAGGAGGCCTCTAGTTCTGGAGAGTCTAGAATATAGGCAAAAGCTAAGAATAGTAAGGGAGACCCCCTATGCAGCAAGGAGAAAGCTGTTCTACACACTGGGAAAAGGCTCAGACTTTGCTTCATACCCTTAGGAAAAAATTCTCACAACAAATGGAAAGCTTCTTTGTTACTGTTATATCTCATGTTATTTAATCTTGTAATCAAAAAGGATTTATATAAAAATAAGGATGGCTAAATATAATTAAAAATGCCTAGCTCTTTGACTCGTTTTCCCTTTCTTGGTTCTTGTTTCCAAAAGAAAATGTTCCCCCATTCAAGGCCATAGATATTCAAAACTTTTTATTGGAATCTGTTAAAAACCATTTCATGGGGATGCGGTAAGGGGGAGGGGGGCTTGTAAAATTTAGTTTAAAACTGTAACAAAAAACCTATACACAGGTAATCTTAATTTGCTACTGCATGCTTTTATATAACTCTAAATCAACTCTTGTTACCTCCTTTTTAGACTAAGGAAACAACAGATCTCCAAGATATTTTAGATTAGAATGGATTTTTATATGAGTTTTATCCTAAAAATATTAGATTAAAAACAACATATGCTTCCCCGACCACCACCAATGCCTGAGGCAGATGGAGAGTTGGTCACAAGAGCGTGAGAACAGGCCCTGCACTTTGCCTGGGCAGCACAGTAGAGTTAACCCTGTTGGCAGAGGAGGGGGTGAGCCAGCTCTGAAGCAGTGAGCATGGGAGAGCTGTCCCCATTACTCAGCTGTCTTGAGGCGGCATGGGAGGGGGAAGAGGTGGCCCTCTAGTGGTCACAAGATTGGGAGAGCTGTCCACGCCCTCCACAGGCTGTAACACTTGGGAGAACAGGCCCTGCACCTCTCCTGGGCAACACAACAGAGCCAACCCTGTTGATAGAGGTGTGGGTGAACCAGCCCCAGTGGTAAGCATGGGAGAACTGTTCCCACCACGCGTCTGTCACGCAGCAGCGTGGGTGAGGAAGAGCTCCCTCTTTCCCACCCCCGTTCCCTACCACCTGCAACAGACAGGTGAGACGACCCTCCCACTTGCCAGTTGCAGCACTCCTGAAAGCAGGCCCAGCTCCTCACCTGGGCAGCACAGCAGAGCCGGTGGGGTAGTTGGAGATAAGATGTGAGCAAGGAGGAGCTGTCCCCATTACTCATCCGACAAGTGGCAGCATGAGCTGAGGAGAGAAGCGCCCCCACCTCATCAATGCCTGAGGCAGGTGCAGAAGCTGGCCCTGGGGTCATAAGAGCAGGAGGGTTGACCCTGCCCCTTACCACTATAGCACTCAGGAGAGTGTGCCCTGGACCTCACCTGGGCAACACAGTAGAGCTGGCCTTGATGGCACAAGGGGGGGGGGGGTGCAATTCCGAAGGCATGAAAGCAGAAGAACTGGCCCCATCCCTCACTGGTTGCTACAAGGGTGAATTAGCTGGGGCAGTGCTGGAGAGCTCCCCCTAGTGGTGAGCACAGGGAAGAACTGGCAGGCTGGCCAACACTATAGCTGCCCAGACCCAGACCCAGACCCATAAATTGGTCTGCCCCAGCATTCACCTCATCTGTGAGCTGCTGGAGCACGTGAAGGGGCCTGACCCACAGACCCACAGCTGCAGGATCCCCACAACACAGGGCAACAACAGATTAACCAAGAAGAGCCTCAGTGAGGGCCCAGCATTGATAGTGTAGCAGAAACCAGAGGGCTCACATCAGACCAATGACTCTTTGCCATGAACACTTGCAAGTAAAGATGTAAGGACAAAGATTTGCTGAGTGATTCATGACAAAGTTTTTAAATTTTTTCCTTTTCCTTTTTTCTCTTAAATTTTGTTTTATTTGGGGAGGAGATTTGCAGGAGCAGAGGGTAGATGTGAAGGGACCAGGAAATGAATGGGATCAAGATGCATAATGTGAAAGACACATTGAATAAATAAAAAGTTTAAAAAACACATGTGGTCAGATGTGGAGGGGCACACCTTTAATCCCAGCACTCAGGAGGCAGAAGCAGGCAGATCTCTGAGTTCAAGGACAGCCTGGTCTACAAAGCAAGTTTCAGGACAGCCAGGGCTACACAGAAAAACCCTGTCTTGAAAAAAAAAAATTCCCATGATAGAGAAAACTGCTAGCTGTCAGCTCCTAGAAGCAACCCTATGGTTTCTTCCAAATAAGACAATGGGGCACAAATGACTCCACCTTAGTTATGGTAATGCTAACTGCTGGCAAAGAACTGTCCCATGCCTCACCTGCCATCAGGACCCTATCCAAACTGTCTCTTTGCTTCCCAAGGCAGGCCAGTCTCCCAAGGCCCTCATCCACAAAACCTCAGATCTTCTGGGCCTGGCAGCTGAAGGAGCTCTCCTGTGTGGAAGTGAAACAGGGACCGCTGTCCTCTGTGACTGCCGAACACTGATGCCCTCTGCCCCCAAAGACACCGGGAAGGAGCCGAGGGCAGCCTTCTAGGTAAGTCTCTGCCATTTTAATTGACACAGAAGCCATCTGAAGTATACTCCCTGCTCAAATTTATCTTCTTTAGATCTCTGACACTGATGGCTCACTTTAGCAGTGACTGCTCTCAGTAATTAACCACCTGTGTATCATGGTAGAAAATTAGGAAAAAATGAAATCTGTAAAGGTCTAGGGAAAGATTTAAAATGTACACTGTTAAGGTCTAAGTATAGAGAAGCTTAAATAAGTTATGAGGGTCTAAGAAAGTAATTTAAGGTATATAATGGTCTGAGCATAAAGCTTATGTAAGTTGTGAGGGTTTGAGAAAGTGATTTAAGGTATATAAGTGCAAGTTACAAAGACCTAGGAGAAAGATTCAAGGTATATATACAACAATTAAGATGTTTCAGCTTTCTATCCCTCTTGCTATACTATTATTATATAAAGACTTCAAAGGTTCAGAGTTTTTACATTAATCAATGGCGTTAAGGTTTTCCCCGAAGCTCCTTAACTTTCCTTCTGCTTGAGCCGGGCGGTGGTGGCGCACGCCTTTAATCCCAGCACTTGGGAGGCAGAGGCAGGCGGATCTCTGTGAGTTCGAGACCAGCCTGGTCTACAGAGCTAGTTCCAGGACAGGCTCCAAAACCACAGAGAAACCCTGTCTCGAAAAACCAAAAAAAAAAAAAAAAAAAACTTTCCTTCTGCTTCTAGTCTATATTTATCCCGGCAGATTTCCAGTCAAGTAAGGACCACAAACTGCTCCAAAGACAGTAGCCTCAGGTGGCTCTTTGAAACTAGCAAGCCCTGGACTTGCTGAAAGCAAGTAATGAGAACCAGATGCTTCTGACAAAATTGCCTACCAACTTGAGCCCCAGCTTCAGACCAGCATTCCAGACTGCCCTTCGCTAGCCCCAGGTGGTCCACAGAACCTGCACAGCAAACCAGATGTACCTTGTGCCTTCCTGGTCGTTGACTGGCATTCCAGCCTTCCTGGACCCAGACAACAATGCCCGATTTCAGCTGGGAGGCAGGTACAGAAGAGACGATGTTGCCTCTTATCCTTAACCAAAGGCTGGGGTGTTAGATCTAAGGGAAACTAGTTCCCCTCTGCCAAAGGGGCCATTTTCCCAGCACTGCCAAAAATGACAAACAGCCGTCTCTGGTGCCTATTAGACCAAAGTACATGCTGTCCTCCGGCTCCTTCAGTACTACAGACCCTGAGAGTTACGAAAAGGAACACTCAAGATGGGGGCTATCCATCTTGGAACCCAGCAACCATTTGTCTGTGTCCAGCTCCTGGAAGACAAGTTCTCAGTAACCTTGACTCAGTGATCCCCATCTGAAACTGTACAGCCCTGACTCTCGACTTGTTGTGCTATGACTGAATGCCTTTTTGGCTTCTGTAACTTGCTTAGGTAGATACCCAAAGATTGTCTGGGGTCACTTAACTTGGCAGAACAGACCAGTTTTTGCTTGCCTGCATAGATGTTGAAGGTCTTCTTGTGGTTTGCCCCTTTAAAAATCTTTCCCTTGCCTCCCTTCTCATGGCAATCTCAAATTCAGCTCAGAGGTTGTTCATCCTGCTAGTCGCTAATAAATAAATCTTTATTATAATTGGATTGAATCTATGGTCTTTACTCAGGGATCACAAACTCCATCATTTCAGGGTGCCCTGGGTTTCCTATCAAATGAGAATGAGGAGAGATAAATGTGTACCCAAATAAGGAGAGGGAGAAAAACCTCGGTAAAAGATATTTAATGTCAGAGGGACACTGTACATCTGGGCAGAGATGTATGAAGACACAAGGCAGTAGATGTGACCTGCCAGCATTTGTGAGGCCTCCCGACAGGAGAAGCGACAGCAACATGCTTCCCGCTCTGTGCAAGAAGCATTTCATCCCCAGTCAGAACCCAGGCTGGCTCGTGTCTTCCTTGGTGGAGCAGGTTAAGTGACCATCTTTCTCTTGGATAAGGAGCTTGCGGCAGGAGCTGGTGACATTCATATCAGAACACAGATCCAGAGTCCAGGGAGGCACAGGTCCCTTACAGGTCACCAGTCAGAGGGACTTGAGACCTCTTCCCAATACTGAAAAAGGAGCCTGCCTCCCTTTCCTGCAATTATGTACTCAAATGATCAAAGAAGCAAGTGCTGGGACCTTTACTAAAGCAATCTCCACTCTGGGGAAGACCTGGGCCACCACTGGGGTTGTTAGGTCTCCACCTCCCACAGGGCCTCTGGGTCTCCTGGCCAGGGTCATAGATCCTCATCTTCTCCAAGAACTGCAGACCTGAAACCAGCACATCTCCTTCTAATTCTTTCCTGGAGGCCATGGCGCAGAGACACTCTCAAGCCCCTGTGTCCTGAGAGTCCTGGCTAGAAAGCAAGGAAGAGCCCATTTCTCTCCCACCGGCTACAGATACCAGCAAAGCCCAGTCCTCACAGAGGGCCAGCATCTCTTAAGTTCTTCCTCTCCCTTTTCTTCTCTTGCTTATTTATCAACCATCCACTCATTTGTACAAATATAAAATATATTTAGATAGATTTATATAATATAGACTTTTGGGAGGCAGAGAGGAGTGGGCTGGAGGCATGGGTGTCATCATTTACAGACATACTGGTCCACGATCTCAGTGCATTTTTTGCACCTGACAAAGCAACACCAGTGGAACCTGCAGTGGCAACGCTCCACCTGGACGCTCTTGAAGCGGTCATAGCCGCGGCCACAGCACATGAGCTCACAGCCATCCATGCCCTCTGAGGTCTTGTTGCAGAGGCGGCCCTGGGTGCCCAGTGAGCCTGTGGTCTCATTGCGCAGGCAGTAGTCAGGGCTGGGGTCCACGTAGACCAGGTCCTCCGGGGTGGGCTGGTTGAAGCGGCTGTTAGCCAGCTCCAGCTTGCCCTGGCGGGTGACACGCATGGCCGCGGCACTGTCGTACTTCTCCTTCAGCCGGTCCCCCACCTTGCGGAACTCAGCCAGCTGGAGCCAGCAGGTCTTGAGGCTGCAGGACCCTGAGACGCCGTGGCATTTGCAGGCGACGTCAGCCATCTTATACACAGCCTGGGGGAAGAGAAAGCCGAGTAAGAGGGAGAATCCTTCACAGAGTGGGTTAAGTAGGTGGGGAGAAGAGGTGGGCCAGTGAACCCAGCAGCAAAAAAGGACCTGCTGCCAAGCCTGACAACCTGGGGGATCCCTGGAGCTTACAAGAGAGAAGGAGCAAACCAAATCCTATAGTACTTCCAAATACCCATCTTCAAAAAACTCTTTTTAGGGGCTGGAGAGATGGCTCAGTGGTTAAGAGCATTACCTGCTCTTCCAAAGGTCCTGCGTTCAATTCCCAGCCACCACATGGTGGCTCACAACCATCTGTAATGAGGTCTGGTGCCCTCTTCTGGCCTGCAGACATGCACACACACAGAATATTGTATACATAATAAATAAATATTTAAAAAAATCTTTTTAAAATGTGTGTGTATGTGTGTGTGTGTGTGTGTGTGTGTGAGAGAGAGAGAGAGAGAGAGAGAGAGAGAGAGAGAGAGAGAGAGAGAACACACGTCCCTTGGCCTCAGTGTTCACATCAATGTCAGAGGACTTTTGGGTAGTCAGTTCTTGACGTTTACCTTGTTTTGAGGCAGGATCTCTCTTGTCTCGTTCTCTCATAAGATTATTCTGTGCATGTGGAGGTCAGAGGGCATCTCTCAAGACTTAGCTCCTTTCTTCTACCTTTACGTGGGTTCCAGGGCTCACATTTGGGTGCCTTTACGTACTTGAGCCGCCTTGCTGGCCCCTCTCACTTCTGCAGCTCCCCCACATACTCCAGGCTAGCTGGCCCACACATTGCCGGGAGAGTCTCCAAGCTGTTTCCCTCATTGCTACAGGAGTGCAGGGGTTACAGGTGTGCATTCCTGCATGGAGCTTTTACTGAGGTTCTGGGGACCCTAATGGGTTTATTAGACTTGGGCAGCAATTGCTTCTACCCCCTGAACCATCACTCCACCGACTGAGCTACTTCCCGCCCACGTCCCACCCCACCCTTCATTTTCTTTAAGTGGAATCTTGTTCTGTTGTGCAGGCTGTTCCCAAACTTTGAAGCTCGAGTGATCTTGCCAGTCTCCTGAGTAGCTGGAACTACAGATGTGAGCCGTTGCTCCTGGCTCAAACTTTCTATGTTGATCCAATTTTCAAATAGATACAACCCAACAAAACATGTCTAGCCTTTGCACAATATGGAGCACAAGTCAGAAAAGAAAGGATTCAGTTGTGTTCTATGCTGTCCTGGCCTGACTCAGTCCAAAGTCCTCCCAGATCATACTAAATTCCTCTCAAACGGAATGCCTCCTGCTCTAGGGCTGGCAATAGGTTAGCATGCGCTTCCTGGGAGCCATCACATCTGCAGACAGGTCCCCTACCCATCCCTCATTCTCGGCTGGGAGAGACTGGGAGTATGGGGTAAGGTCAAACCTATGCCCTGGGAGCATGGTGGTGAGCCTACCCATATGAACATTTGTTCCAGAACAAATCGACTTCGGAAGTCACCGAACCTTGACTCTGTGGAGTGGGCTTAAGCTTGAGCTACTTCAAACTCAAGATTATAAAGCAGAGTCGAGCAGAGAGCTGGGCACTAAGAACTTTTCAACAGAGACCACTGATGCAGCAGCCTTGGCAGTCGGCCCACGGCACAAAAAGCAGGGTAAGAATGCATCTCTGCCTCAGGACATTTTCCTGGCCACAGCGGTTGTCCCCAACAGAATCGGGGCTCATTTCTCCAGGGTTTCCCTTAGATTTCTTTTCAAGAGTTCCCGGACTGTGTCTTTATTCAGTGCCGAGCAGAGACCACCACAGGGGCCAGAAGCAGCAGCCATTAACGGCAGCCCTTGGACTAGTTAGGAGGTTGTTTTCCTAATAGGGAATCATTCCCACGACTTTTCAGTGGAGAAACTGAATCTCTCCAGAGAGTCTTGGGAACCTATCAGGCCCATGCAGAAGGGAGCTAGCATAATCACTTCTGGTAGCTTATGTTGGCTTAGCATAGGAGAGGGAGGGAGACCTTCTCCCATGGTGAAAGGCAGGCGCACTTGGCCTGACAGCTACTAAGGACACCTCCCACACCCCACTCCAACCAATCAGGAACTTCACAGACTCTGCAGTTACCTTCTGGCCCAAATCACACTCCTGGGTTCTAGCCTGCCTCTCTCTAGAAATGGTCTTTTGCTTATGGAGGGAGCAGCATTTGATGACGTGGAAAGGGAAGCATTAAGAGTCTGCGACTGTGTACACAGTAGCTGCCGAGCCACCAGGGAGCAGGATAAATCTCTCTCTAAAGGGAATAAGTCCCGGGGGAGGGGCAGAGGAGGGAGGAAACAGCTCACAGATACGGATAGGACCCCCACACACACCCCGCCCAAGCCTGAGAAAGAATGCTGTCTCCCTTCACTATGTAGAAATCCGCCCTGTCCTTGCTCTAGAGGAAGACACTGCAGACATTGTAACAGCTGCTCTTTTGTGAAGAAAGAGAAGGGAGTGTTAATGTGGGGCCCTTCCTGCTCACTAAAAAACTAACACAGTGCGGGGCTGGGGATGGAGTTCAGGGTAGAACACTTGCCTAGCTTGTGTAACACCCTCAGTTTGATCCCCAGAGTCACAGAAGGTGACAAAATGCTTTAAAAATGTTTTGGTCCCAGTTAGTAATGTGGTAGTCACACCTATAATCTCAGCACTCTGGGGGTGGGGGGTAAAGGAGGAGGACTGCCATGAGTTTGTGGCTAGCCTGGGCTACACAGAGAGCCCCTGTGTCATTCTTAACACTCCCTCCCCATTTTTTATTTTTAAGATTTGGGCTTGCTGACTAATGCCTGTAATCCTAGCACCCAAAAGGCAGAGGCAGGAAGATTGCTGTGGGTTCAAGGCCAGCCTGGGCTACAGAGCCAGTTCCAGGCTTGCTAGGGCTGCATACAGTGAGACCCTTTTTCAGGTAAGTGTTGCTTTTGTTTTCATGTTTTGCTGTTGTTTACTTTTTGTGCCACTCCAAATATTAAGGTCCCAGGCCACACCCATTTCATAGTACCATACTCGGTACATGATAGGTATGTCACTAGTGAGACACAGGCAAATATTAAGGTCCCAGGCCACACCCATCTCATAGTACCATACTCGGTACATGATAGGTACGTCACCAGATTAGACACAGGCTTTCACCCTCCCTCCCTGAAGTCCTTTCATTTTTTTTTTTTTAAGGTAGAGTTCACCCCAGTTGTCCTAGAACTCGCTCTGTACACCACATTGGCCTTGAACTCACAGAGATCCACATCCCTCTGCCTTTTGAGTGCTGGGATTAAAGGAATCTGCCACTGTTGCCCAGCAGGCCTTTTTATCTGCAAAGACCTCCTTGTGTGCTTGAGCAGTACCAGCTGGCTGGGCTTGCCCCTGTGTCCACAGGAAGCTGCCAGGGTTGCTTATGGGCCCAGAGAGGCTCCTGCCACAGCACATGGGGCTTCTGCTGTTGGACAAGATGGCAGACGGCAGGCAATCCGTTGCTGCTCTCGCTTACTCTGATCTTAAAGTTCTAGTCTGGGCTCTTTTCAACCCTGCCCTTGTGCAATGCTCCACGGAGAAATCTTTGTGCAGATGAGGAGGTGAGAGCCAGACCTAATACTGTCGTCCCGGGTGGTGACTGATGCTTGGCGCTCCTTGGACAGGGATTAGAGAAAATGGAGGGACAAGCATTCCCACCCTGGAGCAGCCTGTGGCGGAGAGTCAGAGGGCTGAGGAAGAGGTGTGCGCGCAGTCTGGGGGAAGGAGCTAAAGCCTGGGAGCCAGACAGAGGAAGGCAGCAGAGAAGGGGCCAGGACAAACAAATGATTAAGGGCAATAAAACAAGGAGCCAGCAAGAGTAGGGTCAAACTGTGAAGGGAAGGGAGGCGATGTCTCCCCTCTACCTTCAGTACAGATCAGAATGCCGCCTAGTTCCTGGCACTGCCGCAGTGCCGGGTATGAGCTCAGAGCAGGGCTGACACAGGGCCCCTCCCTCCTTCTGTGAAGCAGACCTCTTTCTTAGCCATGAGGAGGCTACGCAGAAACTGCTCTTGTAATCGTGTGCTGGACTGTGCGAAGCCCAGTGAAGGGTGTCCCAAGAACCACAGCCAGCAAAGCTGACCCTCACCAGGGAGAGGCAGGGTGAGAAATACCCCGAGAAAGGGAGAAAGGCTTCACTCGGGCTCCGGTGCAAGAAGCCTCTAGGGAGCGGGAAAGATCTTAAGGTTTGGTTGGCTGTTGAGTTCAGGCCTATTTTGTTTTGTTTTTGAGGTCTCACTTAGCTTGGCTCTGAACTAGGCTCAAGCGATCCTCCTGCCTCAGCCTCCTTTGTACCTGGGATTATAGATGTCTGATCTTGAAAGAGGGTAGAAAGTGGGCATCCAAGAGCTAAAGAGACAGGCGATGGGCTACGATGGGGCAGCTGTTCTCAGAATTGCCTTTTGAGGAATCTGCAAGGAGTTAAAGGGGCAGAGCTGCCATGGTGCTGCCCCCAGAGGTCGTAGGGACAACAAGGAGGATGGGGAACAATGGGAAACGACCAGATACGCATTGCTGTGGCGAGTTACCCATGCTTTATCTTCTACTAAACCCGAAGCTTTGAAGACAGTTGTGTTTCCTCATTCCCACTTTAGCCTAAAACCTGCCAGTCCAGAGTACATCCACCATTACCCCTGAATGTGTTTGGGCTGTGGCTCTGCATCTGCTCATAGTGGCTCTTCAGAGTCAGCCCCAGGCTCATCTGATGCTGTAACAACCCCTAAATCCAAGGCTAGGTTTAATGACCGAAACATCTAATCATCATGAGGAGGGTTGGCCAAGACAAAACACTGCTGTGAAATAATGCTCTTGTACACTGTAAAGATTTGTGATTCATATTGGTTTAATAAAACACTGATTGGCCAGTAGCCAGGCAGGAAGTATAGGCGGGACAATCAGACTAGAAGAATTCTGGGAGGAGGAAAGGCAGAGAGTCAGTCACCAATCAGATGCAGAGTTAACAAGATGAGAATGCCTTATTGAGAAAAGGTATCAAGCCTCGTGGCTAAACATAGACAAGAATTATGGGTGAATTTAAGTCATAAGAGCTAGTTAGTAATAAGTCTGAGCAATACGACAAACAGTTTATAATTAATATAAGCCTCTGTGTGTTTATTTGGGACTGGATGACTACGAGACTGGGTGGGACAGAAACTTCTGTCTATAAAACACTGTACCTCAGTCCTGAAGGAACTGAAGTCCCTCTGAAGAGATAAAGCTAGAAAAGTGACAGTCAGGAGCCAGGTGCTATAATAAATAGGCAGAAGGAGTTTGAAGTCAGCCTGGGCAACAAAACCTTGTTTTAAAAAACAAATACAAGTCAGCCAGTGGTGGCTTATACCTTTAATCCCACAACTCAGAAGGTAGAGGCAGGTGGATCTCCGAATTCAGGACCAGCCTGACCTACAGAACAAGTTCCAAGACGGCCATAGCTATATAATCAACCAACCAAACAAACAAACAAACAAAAACAAAACAAAACCCAGCACTCAGGAGGCAGAGGCAGGTGGATCTCTTGAGTTTGAGGCCAGCCTGGTCTACACTGTGCATTCCAGGCCAGCCAGAACTAAAATGAGATTCTATCCCAAAACAAACCATCACCAACCAAGAAACAAAGCTACTCCTCCACACCCCTAGAAAGAAAGACAATCACAGTAGAAGCGGGGCACAAGGAAAGGGAGCAGCTCAGTGACAAGGTGTACACGTCTACACCCTTAGCTCCTTGGCAGTGGTCGGGAGGACAGATGGCTTACCCGGCGGCCAGCCTCGTTGTTCTGCAGGTTCATGAGGGCTCGGCCCTGCTCCTCTGATCCCTTGGCAAAGTTCTTCTCACGCTCTCGGGCGTCTACAAACTCTTTGGCAAAGCGGTAGCCGTACTCCACATTGTCCCCACAGCCACCCCACAGCCAGTCTCGTGGCAGGTCCTTGGGCCTCGCCGTCCGGCTGCAACCACAGGTGGACAGCTCACCCTCTCGGCAAGCGCGGCTGATGGCATTCACCACCCCGGCAGCACTCACTGCGTAGGTGAAGGCAGTCTCCCGGCTACCTGCAGCAGAGGATAACAGATGGTAAGCAGGTCACTGTCCTCCGCTGACCGCCTCTTCCTCCCTCTGCTTGCTTGTGGCTTACCGTGTGGGAAGCAGTGTCCCAGGAGATGCCTGCCCTCTCCATAGCACTGATGGCTAGACACTCCTTGCCATGGGCTGACCTTGGCCCATTCTGACCTCTGCCTCTTGGTCCCAGATCTACTCTATGAAACCCTCCAGGCCTGGTCAACACTCAATCACTGTGCTTCACAGAACCCTAACAGTCACTCCTGGGGGGAGCTGTAAGCAGAGGGGGAATGGGCTTCCTGCAACTTAGGGACCATTCGGGAGTAACAGAACGGGACTGAAGAGGAAATTAAGAGATTAATAGAACAAGTCTGCACCCAAACAAGAATGGCTTCTCCTTCAGATACCTTTTCTCTCCCATCCATAAGCTAAACATCTGTGTGTCTGTCCTCTTCGTGGCTGCTGCTGCCTAGTGAGACCCTGGCAGAGGCCAGGAATAGAAGGTGACAGACAACAGTCCTACATTTCCAGCTCTCTTCCTTGGCCTCACGATGTCTATTAATTCAAGAGCACCGGGGAGCCACACCTGAAGTCTCAGCCCCCAGTAATCTCCGATAGAGTCCCAACTATGTTCCTCTTTATGGCTACAGCAATCCACTTTAAAACTTCCACAGTGCAGGTAGTGGCCCACGCCTTTAATCCCAGCACTTAGGAAGCAGAGGCAGGTGGATGTCTGTGATTTTGAGGTCTAGACAGTGAGTTCCAGGACACCCAGAGCTACACAGTGAGACCCCATCTGGGGGAAAAAAAAAACAACAGACAAAAAAAAAAAAAAAAAAAAAACACAACCCAGCCTCCTATGGTGCATGCTCTGTTGCACTGGAGATGGGATTATTAACAGCCTCCCATGGTGCATGCTGTTGAATGGTGGATGAGAATGTTAACAACCTCCCACGATGCATGCTCTGTTGCATGGTGGATGGGAATGTTAACAGCCTCCCACGGTGCATGCTCTGTTGCATGGTGGATGGGAATGTTAACAACCTCCCACGGTGCATGCTGTTGCACTGGGGATGGGAATGTTATTGGGTGCAGATGCTTTGGAAACCAGCCTGGCAGCAACTGAAAATGTTAGCAGAGTTCCCAGATGACCCAGCAATTCCATTCCTAAAAATATGCCCAATTGAAACAGAGATATGTGTCCAAATGTTTCTCCGTGGATGCTCATTGCAGCATCATTCATAATGACCACAAGAAAAGAAAGAGAAAGAATGAAAGAACCCAATTATCTACCAATGGATGGATAAAAACAATGTGCCATTAGCCATACAGTGAAATAGTAACAGGAATGAAGTACCAACATATGTCACAACATGGATAAAACTTTAAATAATTGCATCAGGGGAAGAGGCCATTTATTGTTTGATCTTATTTATAGGGATGTTCAGAATGGGAAAAATCCACAGAGATTAGCTGTAGCCCAGGGCCAGGGGTGGGGGTTAGACAGTGACAGTTAAGGGGCGGTACAAATGCTGGACTTAGTGGCTGCATACTCTGAAGACCACCAAATGTACACCGTTAAATGGCGCATTGTATGTGACAGGAATGATATCCCCGCACATCTGCTTTAACAAATTACAGAAGACACTGCTGTGGGACACCGAGGGAAGCGGCTCGTGGCAGGCCACCGATTGATTCCTCCTGGCCTTGATACTGTACTAGGCAGAATGATCTGCTCTCCTTTGTGACTCCCAAGTCTCCACACTGGGAGGGTGAAGAGGCAGAAGCCTGTAGTCAATTAACAGGTATGAAGGCTGCGGAGATGGCTCCACGGTTAAGAATATTTGCTGCTCTTGCAGAAGGCTGGAGTTTGGTTCCCAGCACCCAGGTCAGGTGGCTCACAGCCCCCTGTGACCCCAGCTCCAGAGGCTCCAATGCCCTCCTCTGGTTTCTGCATGCACACACATAGGCGCACATATGTGCATACAAATGATACAATGAATCTGAGAGGGAAGTCTGGAGTGATCCCTATTTCTTGATTACCTTGGCACCACACAGCGGTGCAGAAATCAGAACCACATGGAGTGAATCAGTTTTCCACAGTTAATGATCAGCTCTGGCCACTTGTGAACAGGAACCCCCTGGGGCCTCCACCTAAAGGTAGACGGCTCCACTTTAATTGACGCCTGCCCCAGTGCTGACTATAGCAGTGAATGCTGGGATAGTAAGATAGTCCAAGAAACTCTTTAAATTTTAAATTATGCATATCTTCATAGAGAAATGTGCATGTAGTACCTGTGGAGGCCAGAAGAGGGTGCTGGATCTCCTGGAACTAGAGTCAAAGGCAGTTATGAGCAGTCTTATAATGTAGGTGCTGGGAGCTAAACTCGGGTCCTCTGGAAGAGTATTACGTGCTCTTAACGGAGCAGGCTGGGCGCTGTTCTGGGTGAGTCATGCCTGAGAAGTCTTCCAGAAACGCTCCCAAGCCCAGACACACCCTTGGGCAGGACAGAGCCTTAGCCTCCTCAGCCCAGGGTCCCTTCCCTTCTCCACAAGCATCATCTCCCGGCATTCCTCAGAAAAATAGCTGACCTTCCAAAGCAGCTTATTCATCTTTTTTCCTTTCTCTTTATAAACAATTCTATCACTAGAAAGTTCCTTCTCATATGAAACCAAAATACGCCTCCTTGTAATGTCTGCCTGCTGGAACGGCACTTCCTAATCCTCTATCCATTTGACAGCTCTCCAGTGTTTGAAAACAAGAAACATGCCTTTTATGTGTTCCTTTCCCAAGCTACATATGTCTGATTTCTTTTACCCTCCTTTGGCAAATATGCTTCTCAGAGTCCAACCGGCCCTCTCCAAATGCCTCTTAAAACCATGCATCCATCTCTGAATGTAATACACCAAACTGACTTCTGGTTATGGCACCTGAAAGTGTCCTCCAGCACACTGGACTCATTCTGCCTCTGCTGGAAGGGTGTGGCCAGACTCTGAGAGTATGCAGTGTTAACTGCACGGGGCAGCACCTGGGGCTTGGGTAAGAGAGTATTGCATAGAAATCTCCTGCAAGAAAAACGCTTCACTACTAACAGAGGTCAGATAAGCAGTGTGTGCGTGTGTATTGTGGGGCGAGGGGGCGTAATCTAGACGCGAAGCAGTCACAGACTAAAGTAAAGCCAAACCATCCCAATGATACAAGGCCAGCATGCCACGGGTGACTGGAGAGAGTCACATCTCTCCCACTCCAGGGAAACTCAACCAACCGGTCAGCCCTCAGGCTTCCTCAGCTGTCCCACTGCTCCCGCGCAGGCTTTGGAAGCCAGGCTGCTCTTCTGAGCCACTCTGCTGCCCTCTGGTGATGACTTTTGCTGCAGCCTCAAGAAGAGGGGAGTCTAGTGATAACCTCCCTGGATCCTAGAAGGAGCTACCTTGGGCACAGGAGGAAGGACGGCTGCTTGCTAAGGTCAGGAGAGCCTTCAGGGAGGCTACGAAAAGGAGTGGGAGAGCTGGGGTGTGGTGGCACATGCCTTTAATTCCAGCATTAGGGAGGCTGAGGTGGGCTGATCTCCATGAGTTTAAGCCCAGCCTGGTTTACATAGAGAGTGCTAGGGCATCCAGGGCTACTAAGAGAGACCTATCTCAAACAAACAAATAACAGCAATGAAAAAAGAAAACAATCAATCAAACAAACAAACAAACAAAAGAAGAGTGGGGGGGGGGGGAATCAGACAGACCAAAGCGCTCCTGCTGGTAACTGAAACGGATCAAACCAGATGTACCTCCTCTGTGAGGTCTGCCTGCCCTGAGCCAGTCACCCTATGATACAATCAGACTCACAGTATCTATTTCTCACACCCCACCACGTTTGAACACACAGGTGAGTGCGATATGTGCAGGTAGATGTGCATTCCCATCAGGCCCTAGTCTACGGTAAATAAAAAGGCGTTAGTCTTGTCTCCAAACCTGCCCAGGGCAGCTCTCCACCACACTCCCCTCACAACCTTGTTGTTCCTCAGGAGCCGTCCACCTTGTTTTTGGAGACAAGATCTTTCACTAGGTCCTGATGCTCACAGGTTTGGCTAGGCTGGCTGCCAGCAAGTTCTAGGGATCTGCCTGTCTCTGCCTCTTTAACATTGGGGTTACAAGCATGTATCACTGCCCCCATCTTTCTATGGGGGTGCTGCAGATTGAATTTGGGTTCTCATGCCTTTTATGTGGGTGCTGGAGATCAAATTAGGTTCTCATGTTTGCAGGACAAAGATGCCACTCCCCACCCGCACTGGTCTCACGGTCCCACCCAAAACTGCTTAGACAGGACAGGTACTGTGCCAAGGAGTGCCAAGAGGGCTCCTCAAGAATTAGCAAGTAAATCCCACCAAAAGCCTTGTCAGCTTTCTGGGAAAACTGCCCCTCGGGCCATGGCGAAACACAGGCACATTCCTACAGCCAGAGCTGATCCCAAAGGCAAAGGCAGAGGTCAAAGGAGACTTTCACTTTTCAATTTAAGGCTAGGGAAGATGTTTGGAGTAAGTATGTGAGTGTGTGTGTGTGGGGGGTCTTTCTAAAAGAATACTTTAAAATCTCTACCCATCCCCAAACATCCTGCTGGAACCAACCCTGCTTTGGGGAAGTCCCAGCACCAGCTAACTCCAGAATGCCCTAGAGTGAGAGGGAGCTGTCCAGGGAGAATGCAGAGACAAGGCTACCAACACCTTCCTTTTATGGTCCTGGAGATAAGACTCAGCAGAATGGGGCCTGGTTTCTCAATTTCTTGCCAGGGAGGGGAGGATTGCATTTCAAAAGGACCTAAGACAATTAGACGCAAATCACACCTCCATTTGGGCAATAGGACGGGGAGGGGGAAACGGCCCCTGAGCAGTGGTTCCTCTCACCTTCCCCTCCCACCACCTTCAAAGGGGAAAGCCAGGCCTGGCCCCGGTTAATGACAGCTATTACCAACCTGGCACCAAGTTTTCACCTTCTGCTCAAGGGCTCAAGGGGAAGAAGTGAAAATCTTAGATGTCAAACATGCAGTTTGGGATTCTTTTTCCTCCCCTCTGTAAAGACTTCTGAAAAGGCCCTTCCAGCACTGAGAGACAAAGGCAGCCATGGCAGGCAGGCCTCTAATCCACTCCCTCCTTACTCGGAAGTCCTTCCCTGACTCAGAAGTCTGTTCCCTCCCAGAGTGAGTCAGACAGCCCCAGGGTGAGTCTGACCTAGAGGAACGCAGGGTGACGCAGTTACTGCTCTGACTTGTGGGGCTCCCTCTTCCTCCTAACACATTCCCAAGCCCGACAGGATGCACGAGGCTTCCATTCATGCTACCAATGGACCAGTCACCGGGGAGGAGACATGCCCCCGGGTGTGAAGACAAAGATCCTGTGACCAAGTCAAGCTCAAGTGGCCTCTTACCTATCTGCATGACTCTGCCAAAGACGGATGCGTTGTCCACAGTGCTGCAGTTCCACCGCCTCTGCCGGAACTGGTGCTGGCACTCCCTGATGCCCGTCTTGGCTCCCTCCCCAATGTAGGACATGTGCTCCTGATACAGCTGACACAGCTTTCTCTGGCCCGGGGAAAGCCCGGGAAGCTGGCTGCACACAGGCTGAGCACCAATGATGAACATCTCAGGTCTCTGCACCGGGTTCAGAGCTAGTGACCTACAAGCAATGCAGAAAGGGGGAAGGCCCGCGGTGAATGTACCAGCTGCAGCTCTACGCATTCACGAAATCCCTCTCCACCAAGGCTCCACCATCAGAAGGGAACTTGAGCACAGAGTGCATGCCTTCAAAGAACTTGGAGGGAAACTGAGGCACGAGCACAAATGCTATCTGAGATACCATATGCCTCAGACAGTTGGCTGCTAAGGCCTTCACAAGAGATGGTAGGGTGTGGCTGTGCACCCCTTTAATCCCAGCCAAGCTAGAGGCAGATGAAGATGGATCTCTGTGAGTTTGAGGCCAACCCGATCTGCATGGTGACTTCCATCCAGGACAGTCACAGCTACATAGTGAGACCCTGAATCAAAAAGACAAACAAAAAAACAAAAACCAAAACCAACACAAGACAAACAAACAAACAAACCAAAACGCAACAAAAATTTGAACTGTCTTAAAGGACGAGGGCAGACAAAATGGGCTAAGCGGGGCAGCCATTCTCTAGAGGGAGAGAACAGAAAAGTGAGCTGTCGGTGGAGAGCACAGACCTCATTGGAGGAGGAAGAATAAGGAGTTTAGCCAAGTGCAGGGTGCATGATGGAAGGTCACTAATTCCCCTAATGCAAATCTGCTCATGCCTTTAAGACAGAACACCCCACACGTGACTATGTACCCTAACCATTCTCTTCTCCCACCTCTCGGCAGCCCAGACCTCTGCTCATCGGCTTGGGGGCTAATTTGTCATCTGGCACATATCACAGATGAAGAGCTAAGTTAGATGAAGGACTTACAGATTTGCCAGCTGAATAAAAGCCCGAGTTGGGCACAGACCGTGCCATTTCCATGTCTACTTGGCAAACACGGTGGCCTTAAAAACACAAAAGAGCCTACTTGGTTCTTTCTACAAAGCCCTCTTCTGACCTTCAAACTGATCTAGTAGAAATTTTACTGTATCTACTTCTACCAGCAAAAAACCCCAAACAAACAAAAAACAAAAACACAGAGAGCTACAATACCACACTATACATACACATACTTATACATACATGCAAATATTTATACACTTTTTTTTGTGTGATGGGGGAGTCTCACTGTGTTCTATAGGATGACCTTGAATTATCTGGGCTCAAGTGGTCTGTCTGCCTCAGTCTTAATAATGTGGGGAAGGGGGCTGGAGAGATGGCTCATGGGACTGAAGAGATAGATGGCTCAGAGGTTAAGACCACTTGACTGCTCTTCCAGAGGACCCAGGTTCAATTCCCAGCACCCACATGGCTGCTGACAACTGTCTGCAACTCCAGTTCCAGGGGACATAACACCCACGGCAAAAACACAAATGAAAAAAATTAAATGTGTGTGTATGTGTTTCTAATAATGGATTTCAGACTCTCATTTATGCTATCAATATTTTTTGTTGACTAAATAACAATAAAAGCTATTTGTTACAATTCACAGGCTGGGAAGGAACCTTCAGGAAGGGTTTTAGACAGGATCTAAGTGGGCGGGGAAATCACCTGACCAATGCCTATGATCTTCTCATGAAGCCCTCACCTCTGGGAGCTTGAAGGAGAAAATGAGTTGTCCCAGCCTTCCTGGGATGACAGAGGCCCTGGTATTCCTCAGATAAAGGTGTGATCACTCCCATGGGGCCCTGCTTATGAATGGTAATCTTGGTTACCCCAGCAGCCTCAAGGTCGGCACAGGCTAGCCCCTCAGTTCTCGCACTCACCACCAGGAGCTGGCATCAGTCAGGAGCTGGGCCCAGCTGGAGAGCAGAGCTGCTATGAACAGCAACATCAGGCTGGGCATGGTCAACCTCAGCCCATCCCAGTGCCCTGGGACCAACATCTTCCGAAGAGGAGCTCCCTGGAGAGAGGGAAGGAGAGGAGAGTTAGCATGCAAATGCCACAGACCTGGGGAGCCCGGGAGAGAGGAGGACAATGCCGCAGAGATGCTCAGAGCTGTGGGAGGGATCCGAAGGCAAATTCTGCCCCCCTTCCCCTCCCCGTGGGAAATTCAGCCCTTCCTTTCCAGCCTCCTCTTAAGGGGAAGCTGCTCACCACAGGGCCTTGGAGTCCCTTACTCAGGACCCCATTCTGAAAGGAGCAAGCTATGAAGCCAGAAAAGCTAACAAAAACTGCCCATTTCAAGAAGAGTGCGCCTGGTGCAGCAAGTAAGAAGCACACTTGCCCTTCTAGGGCCCAGGACAAGAGCACAGAGACAAAGGAGCACCCTTGTACTTAAAAAAAAAACAAAAACAACAAAAACAAAAACCACCCACTCCAGTTCAGAGATTTAATTCTCTATCAGACTCTTCTTTGTGGGGGTTAAGGGTTAAACACCTGCAGAATTGGATGTGACTACACCCCAATAGGCTGTCCTCTTGTTTCTCCCTGCTCTTAAGTTTTCTGAACGCAAATCCTTGTTTACCCTTAAGGAGTAATAGCAGGGAGAAAGAACATCAAGGCCGCGCAGGAGCCCAACAGGAGCAGGCTTTGGCGACCCGACCCGTCTCCTCCCCCAACACTTTGGCCTTTGAAGGGCCACACGGAATGTGATTCCAGCAGCATTTGAACAGCACCGGCTCTAGGCCACTTCTCCCAAATCTTCCGGGAGGTCCTGCCCCCTCCCTTGCTTCAATGACGTTGCCACCTTTGCCTTGGCTGAGACACACCTGGCACATTTGGAAAATACAGCTTTGGCATCCTAGAGAAATCGACCAAACGCCCACCTACAGCTAGGTTCTTCTCATTTCCAGTACACACACGCACACGCATGCACGCACGCACGCACGCACAGCACACGCTCCAGACAGTCCCAGGCTAGCTCACCACGCTGATGCTGAGTTTCTGGGTCTCTAGACTCTCCGGGAGGGGGCGGCAGATGCTTTTTAGACCTTCGGTATAGGAAGTGTTTGACCTCGGACCACTCAGAGCAGAAGATGGCCCGAACAGGATTCAGAGTCGGGACGTGCCTGTTCCCCACCCCTTTTGGTTTTCCTGCTGGAGGTCTCAGCTGGGGCCGGGCACCAACAGGCAGGTGTGTGGGGCCCCGCAAGGGTCAGATCAAAGAGAGATTTGCTCCTCAGCTTTTGTCATGTAGAATCAGCTCGGAAATGATCCGGCCTTTAGCGGGGCCGCTAACAACTCCAACTTTCCTAACCGACTTCACCGCCTCCTCTAGGGGATGTCCCTCCTCCTCCTAGACCCCCCATAAATCCTCCTCCACCTCAAGATAGGAGGTCTGTGAAGGTAGAACTTAGAGAGATGGGGCAGAGATAAGGCTGGCTCCAGAAGCTAATAGCTTTATGGAGGGGGAGGGTCCAGGCCTGGGATAGAAACACACAAGGGAACAACTTCAAAGGGCTCCCTTGTCCAAACATCCCCAGCTTCTCGTCCCAGTCCTTGGGGACCTTTCAGCCTTCTCTGGCTGCCCTGGCCAAACCACCACAGACTGGAAACCTCCCTACTCCCCACAGCACCCCGCCCCATGGGTCTTTACACAGCCACACTACCAAGTAGCATAGGTTTCTCCCAATGGATGGCACCAACGTCCCCCAGCCCTCTCTCCCCAAGTTTTCCACAGGTTCCTAGGAAATCTTTTTTGAGGTCCTATGTCTAACCAAAGTCAATCTGGGAGTCTGGAAGAGCATCACTTCAGAGACAGACAGTGCCTGCTAAAACCACTGTGTTTGACTGCCCAGGTCAGACGCCCAAAGGCAGTCTAGGGCCAGATTCATACAAGTTGCAAATTCCACACCTTTGCAAATTCCCCTCAGAAACAGGGGGAAAATGTAATGGCCCCCAGCAGCTCTCACCACCCTGTGTGCTACCAAGTTCACATGAAATTCTAAAAATGACCCCAAACCCAACCAACCAGTCAAAGAAAAAAGCCTCCTGTATGTGTGTTGTTCCCTCTGCCTATCAGACATGTGGAACATGAAACAAGGCACACACAGTGTCCTTAGCAGCTCTGTCTTGGCCAGCAGGGGTTCAAGAACTGGTGCTGGGCAGCCATCTGCACTTCTGATGCCTTCGCAGGGTGTGTGGGGATGGAAAGTGTGGAGCTAACTGAGATGTTTTGGTCCCACTGGGTATAAATACGTCAAATCCAGACAGGACACAGATGTAGCCGGAGCCCAAGGAACAAGCTGCTTCAGACTGTGGGACCTGAGCAGGGCCTTGGAGTCATATGAACCCTGATGTGACAGCTTGCTCTGGTCAGAGGGGAAGGGCTTTAGAAGGCTAAATGAGACACTATGGTGAGAGAAGGCTTCAGCCAAGTCTGGACTTCTCGGGGTGACTCTTGCTTATGAACTTCGGGGAGTACTTCCAAGGCCTGGTGTCTAATCACCATGGATCATTCAAAAACAATCACCCAGGGAAGTGCCCATTCCTCTGGTTACCGAGTGCCACCCTTTGGACCATGAAGCCATGGGCAAGCAAGTGAAGTGTAAAACAGCCGGGATTTCCTGTCGCCCTGCCAGTTCTCTCTTCCTGGATTTACACCTTAAACCTTGCTGTCTTTCCAGCTCCTCCCTGTCCCATGCATCAAAACAACTGCCATTGATCGTGTCTCCAGAGTGCATTTAAAGCTTGCAACACACTCTCCACCCCTACCGCCATACCTTAAGAGGCCAAAGAGCTGGCTAAGTGACCTCTAGTCTCCAAATTGTTTCACGACTTCTGTATTAAATTCTCTACTGTTCAGCTTTCTAATTTTGTAAACTCTCAAAGTGTGGCCAGCATCGATTAGTATCAGTATCGCTTGAAAATCCATGAGAAACACAAAATCTCAAATTGCCAAGTTCTACCCAGACACAGTTCTGTGTCTAGCAATCTGCTGTTGTTGTTTTTAATGCAATTCTTTATAAGAATTTTATTACATTTATTTATTTGTGTGAGGAGTCAGGGGTGGGCACATGTGTTGGGAACCAAAGGACAGCTCCGTGAAGTCAACTGATGCCCATGAAAGTCTGAGGGCCACTTTCCTGCAGCCATCCTCACTGACAGGTACTGAATCGATATACCACCTTTTCATAATAACGCGTTTGTATTTTAATAATACATGTCTACTTGTTGATACCTTAAACCAGTCACTCTAGGGTGTTAAAGACACCTCAGGGTCATGGAACTTTCAGCACAAGCAAATCAAGCCACAGCTCTAGCATGACAATGTCCTCTAGTTTTTACTCTGTTGGTCATGTATGTGGATCATTAAAAGGATCACGACAACAACTCACATGACTGATGACAGTGGCTGCACAAGTCTGGGATTACATCAAGTACCACTTGGTGCACACCTAAAGAGTACTGGACTGTTCACTTTAGATGTCATGGGTTGTGTCTAAACAAAGCAGTTACCATTTAAAAATGTGTTCACAGTGATGCTGGCCCCTCCCCTGTAGACATTTATGCACCAGGAAGTACGTCAAGAGCAGTCCTATGGCAGTGCCTGCACCAAGCCTGAGTCTGAGCTCCAAGACTTAGCATGCGCCAGTCCATGAGTTCTAATCTCAGCCAAATAAAAATAAACAAATAAGTAACGAGATAGCAGCTTCAAGCTGGCTTCATGCTGTCAGCAGTGTCCTCAACAGTGGGGTGGATGGGCCAGCTATGATCTCTGGTTGCAATGAAATATTGTGCAGGAATAAAAATGAACAAGCTATAGCCGCATGCAACCACATACTCAAATCTTAACAACATAACGCAGAAAAGCAAGTCACAGAGACTATAGGTGTAAGCCATACAGAAGAGCAAGCTGATTATCATCAGCACCACGTGGAGGTTCCCTCCAGGATGGAAAAGGGAAGGGACCATGATGAAGAAGAGGCCTGGAGTTTCTAGACACCAGCACAGCCTGGGTAATGAACAATGCCGGTTCACCGTTGCCACTCATTTGGCTGTGCATATACTATGTGTACATCGTGGCTCTCTGCCATTTCCCGAGTTCCTGTATTGTACATTATAGGACAGAAGTGTTCAAAACTGAGAGGAGATGCCACTAGCATGAATGGAGGAGCTCTATACATTCCCAGTCTCACCGGGCACAGTAAGATCCTTCCCTGCCCCCTTTTCTCCTTACAAAAAGAATATTCAAGCTCAAAAGGAAACATTAAACAAATTAGTAAACACTAATTTAGAGACAGCCCTGTGACGTAACGATTGGAGGATGGGGTAACTATGGAGAACATCAGCGCACAGCCCCCAGCATCCTGTCCGTGAGCCAGCAGTTTCTGTGGCAGGAATCAACGCAGCATGGTTTCCCTTCACTGTGAGGAACCCAGGCTTTGGCCAAGCTACTTTCTATATCACGTTTGTCTGTCTGTCTGTCTGTCTGTCTGTCTGTCTGTCTGTCTATCTAATTTTGCTAGCGGTCACTATTTGGTTCACCAGCTCTCTCTCCGGCGTAACTGTTTTCATAGATGATGCCTTTCTTCTTTAACAGACATTTTTTTTTTTTTTTTTTTTTACAGTGACCAAAGATTAATGCGATCCTGCAGGGAAGACTTTATCAGAAAACCCCCGTCTCTTAAAGGAATCCCCAGAAGCTCATCTTCTGCTCAGCTCAATTATCACAGCCTTTCCCTGCCAGCCTTAATTACTTCTCCCAAGGGTCTCTGCCTCTACCCTGCCCCCCATTCTTCCTTGCCAGCTTTGCTCAGCGAATCTTCTTAGCCCTAAGGCACGGCATTCCTTTGTGTGATCTACTTCCTCCACAGTTGGTGGAGATGAAAATTAAAAAATCTATGGTGGGAAGGGAGGGAGGTTTACCAGTTCTACCACCTTTTGCGGCAGCCCCTGGAGAACTCATGTGTCGCGAGGTGTGCCTTAGGGAGAGAGAGGGTGGGTAGAAGAGAGGAGGTTTAAATTCTGGCACTTGGGAGAGAAGTTAAACTAGGAATGCACGTGGCATTCCCTGTGAGGAGGTAGTGTGTGTGTATGTGTGTGCATACGTGTGTGTGTGTGTGTGTATCTGTGGTAAAGAAGGAGAGCTGGAGATGGACCCAGAGTTCAGATCTCCATGTTTCCAGGAATAGAAAATCCCAGACCATCAGTCAGCTTCCCGAACCCTGGAAAAATACGTGACCTACTCTCAATTGCAAGGACACTATGAAAATAAATGTTAAAAGCCAGCAGAGTCCCTGGTTTCCAGGTAGTCCCCCTTCCCGACCCTGCGTGCATGGTTCCCGAAAGTGGCAGGTCCCAGCTGAGTCCTTTTACTTGGAAAAGCACCATTTTCTCCCCAACTGCCAAACAAAAGTCCTTGCCAGTTTCAGTCTGGGCAGAAGAAGGAATTTTCGTCCACTTGCACCTCGATGTATTACAATCATCTCAAAATGCGCCTCTTCCGAGGAAGGCAGAAATGGGCAGCCCCTAAGCCATCACGGCTTAGGAAACTATTCCGAGAGCCAAAGCTTTAGGCTTGTTTCCAAGGAATTGGAGGGCTGTGGAAAAGGTGTTTAGATGCTCTCATCTTGCAAAGTAACCAATTTTGGTCTGCTGTGGAGTTCTGGGGTATGAGCTGCTTCCATACTCTGAGAATTCCGGAGTTCGCAGGGAGGGAAGGGGTACGCAGTACAGAGCTCTGGAGCCTGGGGGGCGTGGGCTGGGGAACTGACAGCCTGTCTATGCCCTGGAACAAGTGCGTCTTGTGCTAGCAACTCAATGCACTTCTGCCTTTGTGAACTGGAGCATCGTTTAAAAGGAGCTGGAGAAGGACCGTGATGTTGCTCAGCCTAAAAAGGTGTCTGGTGTGCGGCCTGGTGACTTGATGCTCAGAATCCACACTGTGGAGAGAACAGATTTTTACAAGCTGTGTTCGACCTCCATGCTCACGCCATGGCACAACATGTGCACACACATACTCACTCACACACTCACACACACACACTAGATTAAAATGTAAAAAAATCCTTGAGACCTTGGGAAACCACGCTATATCAGCAAGTGGAGACAGGCCTACACAATAGCACATCACGTGGGAGGTGGAGGCGCAGAAGAATCAGGTGTTCAGTGCCAACCTCAGCTACATTGTGACCTTGAGGTCAACCTGGACTACTTGAGACCCTGTCTCAAAAACAAACAGACAGACCCACTAACTGACAGGTGGCCAAATGTCTTTTATTAACAGTGGCTTAATTTTCTGGAACATGAATACCCTAGTGGGCAGGAGGGCACAGACTCATCTCCCCATTGCCCACGGCTTCTGCCGTAATCCTTGCAGCCGCTCACACATTCACTTGAAAACAGGCTCCCGAGGCTTTTGAGTTTGCCACTCTGTTCACTAAAGGAGCTTCAGTGTATGTATTGTTTATTAATATGTTAATTATGGCTATAGGTATCATTTTACTAAATTCTCACTCCTGTATATGTAAAGCTGGCTTCACGTATGCAGTCTTCTGAAAGCAGTTGCTCTTTTCTCTAAACAATGCTAAAGTGTATATGCATCTGTGTGTGCCTATGTGTGTTTGTACCTGTGTGTGTCTGTGTGTGTCTGTCTGTATGTGTGTCTGTATATGTGTGTATGTCTCTGTTCATGCCTGTGTGTATGTGTGTCGGTGTTTGTGTGTCAATACGTCCATTAGTGTTTGTCTCTGTGTTTGTGTGTGTCTATGTATTTGTGTGTGTGCTTTTGTATCTGTGTGAGTTTCAGATGGTTGTAATCCACTATTTTGGTGCTGGGAATCAAACTCAGGCCCTCTGCTAGAGCAGCAAGTGCTCTTAACCACTGAGTCATTTTTCCAGTCTCTTGGTTAGTGGTTGTCACAGTAACAGAAGGCAAACTAGAATGGGGTACAATGTCAAAATCCAGAGACAGGGAGAACTTCTGTGTGCTTGATGCAGCAGAACCTCCACACTGGGGTTACTTCTTGGGAGTCCTGGGGACCCACCGAGGAGTCTGGGCTTTGTTCTGTGGCTCACAGGAGCTGCTCCGGGCACCACACAGGTGGAAGTACCATCAGATCTGTGTTTAGAAAATGTGGTGAGTAGTGGTCATAATGACTGATGGAGGATAGAGTGGGTTCCAGCAGAGGGGTCAGAAGCTATGGAAACCTGATAAACATGATAAGGGCAGGAGGAGAACACAGGAGTCCCAGGAGAGGAAAACAGGCACAGAACGACAAGCTAGCACTGAGAACTGACCAGGAGAAGACTGTTTTATCTAATGGTGCAGGCCTCAGATTGCAGACTGCTTACCCTTGGTCAAAGTGAAACAGGACTTGACTCAGTGGTATAGCTCTTGCCTAGCATTTGTAAGGGCTTGGGTTTTACCCCAACACTGCAGAGACAGAGCAAGCAGGACGGGGGGAAAAACAAACCAACAATCGTCTCCATCCACATATGAACGTGGGGAGAGCCCACCATAACCAAAGTCACCTTAGGAGGCTAAAGTACATTTGATCTCTGGGGATCTATCTACCTTACACACCCACACCACCGATCAGAAGGGGTCACTATTCCTAAAACACCACACGGCTTTAAGTATATGTGTCATTTACAATGAGTCATGAAAATGAACAACTGGACCATGAGATGGCTCAAGGGGTCATGGTGCTTGTCACATAAGTCCAGCAACCTGAGTTCCATCCTGAAACCCATGTAAAGGTGGAAGGAGGGACCCAACTCTACAGACTTGTCATCTGGTCTGTATACCACACAGCGGCACATGCACACACGTGTATGTACCATGTACACACACAAATGCCATGTCCAGCACAGCCTCAGGGACTGACACGACTGTAGTGGTCTGCATAGGAATGGCATTCACAGAGACTCATGTGTTTGAACACTTAGGCACTAACTATGAGGAGGTGTTGCCTTGTTGGGGTAAGTGTGGCCCCATGGGGGTGGGCACTGAGGTCTCATATGCTCAAGCCACGCCCAGTGTGGGACACAGTCTCCTTCTGCTGCCTGTGGATCAAGATGGAGAACTCTCAGGTCCTTCTTCCACACCATGTCTGCCTGTACACTGCCGTGTTCCATCATGATGATAATGGACTAAACCTGTAAGCCAGCCCCAACTGAATGTTTTTCTTCATAAGCGTTGTGGTGGTCATGGTGTCTCTTCACAGCAATAGGAATGGAGACAAAAGGACACAAAGAACAAAAAGAAAAGCTGGGTTTGGGTGGAATGGGCCCTCTGATGGAGAAGCCTCATCCCCTCAGAGGCTCGGTGTGTTATTACATACAGTTAAACAGGGAGACGGTGTTTACGGTATGCAGTGATCAGTTTGTGCCAGAGAGCAGCCTTCAGTAAATATCTGGGGGGAGAAATCTACAGTGGACATTTTCTGCACACAATCAACATTCGCACTTGAACCAGAGGAAGTCCTTGCCATCCCTCTCTTCTTCACCCATGGGAGACTTTGCCACTCACATGGGCCTGAAGCACTGGTCCATGATAACAGCCCATATTTACTCAGGACTTCATTCACCAAAGCCTTTCTCCACTTCCCACACACAAATGATTATATAATTTTTAAAAATTAAAAAAGAAAATAAATTACAGTTAATCTAATAAAGGGCAGCTTCTGCATCCTAGACTTGTACATATTTGTCCAAGAAGTCACTTCATTCTCTTATGATGTCTCTCCTGCTCAGTTGTTCTGGAGAGCTCGACAGATATCCAACTTGCACACAGTGTGACTATATATCCTGGCTTTTATTGCTAAGATGTTCCTGTATTACTGAGATCTAGTGAGCTGATAGAAGAAATGATTCTGTAGCTTCCAGGACTGACTTACAAACAAACAAAATAAAAAATAAAACACATTCCCATAGGCAGTCCTCCACGCTCATTCTTCCTTTGATGATGGCGAGCAGAGTGGCTGCTCTATTTAGAACACAGTCCCTGTGTGAAAGCCTTCATCTCCAGCCTGTGACGCTGCTGTGAGGTGACGTAACGTTCCAAGGAGCAATCTAGTAGAAGGAAATTGGGTCACTGTGTTGGACGCTTGAAGGGAACACGGAGACCTAGGGCTCCCTGTCTGTCTCCTTAACATCTTAGCCATGGAGTGAACAGTCCTCCACCACAGGCTCCCTTCCTGATGCTCCGTTTCACCACAGGCCCCAAAGCAACACAGCCAACAATGATCTGAAACGGTGAGCTTCCTCTTTATAAGCTGTTTATCTAACGAGTAAAACAACAGCCTTTAAAGCCAGGACCAAAGATAGAGTTCCAAGACAGAAAGCTGCCCGGATCCCCAAAGGACCAGTGGAGAACGTCCCAATAGTGGAACATCCACTTGGGATTTTTGTTATTGCTTTCTTTTTCAAATCAGGGTTTCTCCGTGTAGCCCTGGCTGTCCTGGAACTCACTATGTAGACCAGGCTGGCCTCTAACTCAGAGACCCTCGAATTGCCTCTGCCTCCCAAGTACTGGGATTAAAGGCGTGCGCCACCACAGCTTGGGTTTTCACACAGGATAAAAATAAACTACAGCTTTTTAGAGCCAATGGAATCTTGGGGGAGCGGATTATTACACGGGTCAGCATAACCTCGACCAGCACAAAGCCTTATCTTAGTCTTCTTTGTGTTAGATTCACCTGCACACTTTTCTGTTGTTGCTATGGATTAGACCCAGCCTTGGGCACACTAGGCAAGCACACTATCACCGGGTCACACCCCTGCCTGTGTTTTATGACAGGCTCCTATAAGTTGCACAAGCCAAGGACTTGGAACTTGTGATGCCTTTGAATTGGTCTTCCAAGTGTTGAGGATTGCAGGTGTCTGTTGGGGCATTTTGCTGGCTGTATTTGAAAACTGACCCTCTTAGAGCATAAATTGGTACACATTATGGGAATCAGTGTGGAGGTTTCTCAAAAAGCTAAAAACAGAACTTCCATATGATTTGGTTGTATCACTCCTGAACATAGTCCCAAAGGAATTGCATCCTACTACAGTGATACTTGTTCGTTCATTATTATTGCTGCTTTATCCACAATAGGAAGGAAACAGGATCAACCAAGACATTCATCACTAGATGAATGGATAATGACAACGTGGCAAATAAACACAATGAAATTTCATAAATAAAATCATGCAGTTTACAGGAAAATGGATGGAACCAGGACTGGGAAGTCATTTATTAAGACAGGTAACCCAGACTCTGAGAGGCGAATCCTCACTTCACTCTCATGTGCGGATCACAGCCTTTTGTTTGCTTGTTTTGAGACAGGGTTTCACTGTATAGCCCGGCTAGCCTGGAACTCCCCATGTAGACCAGGCTAGCCTCACTCACAAAGATCTGCCTGCCTCTGCCTCTTGAGTGCCAGGATTAAAAGCATGAGCCATTATGACTGGCCCTGCTTCTAAATTTTTTTAAAGATTTATTTGTTTACTAAGCCCATGTTCATGCATACGAGTGTACAGAGAAGACAGGGTGTAGGCACCTTCTTTTTTGCTCTGCCTGTTCCTTAAAGGCAGGTTTCCCCCTGAACACAGAGCTTGGTCTTTCCCACCAGCTAGCAAGCCCCAGGGGTGCTTCTCTCCCCACTCTTCTTGGAGCTGGGACAACGGACATCTGTCAGACACCTGCTTGCTATCTCCGTGCTGGTCCAACTCTGGTCCTTGAGATTCTATAGCCAACTGTTCTTGACTATGCATCCACCTCTCCACCCCTAACTTTTATATATGTGCATCCACCTGGGAGTGAGAGAGCAGACAGCTGTTGGAAAACTAGAAAGGGACCATAAAGGGGGGTAAATAATTTCAGCAGAAAATGGCCCTACAATTAAATCCCAGTAAATGTTACTTATGCTATATTTAATATCTATAAAGTCAAGATTATTTTGATTAATAGCTGACCATTTACATAAAACAGGCCTCTTTTAGAATTTAGAGGTTTGGGGGTTTTATTGTTATTAGACAGAGGCATCCAGCTTCCTGCTTCTCTAAGGACAGACACTGAATGAGGGAACAGTCCTCCAACCTCTATTCCTGAGGGCATAAGGCATTTTACCTACCTGAAAAGAAAGGAAAACACAATACTGTTGAGGTATTTTTAAAAACCTGAATCTTCCAAGTATTTTTATTTTTCCATTTTGATTGTGTGTATGTGTGCGCGCGTGTGTGTGCTACAAATACACATGCCACAACACCTGTATGGAGGTCAGAGAACAATTGTGGGAATTGGTTCTCTTCTTCTACCTTGTGGGTGCCAGGGATTGAACTTGGGCACTGAGGCTTGGCAGCACGTGGTTGGGCAGCAAGTGACTTTACCCGTTCAGCCTCCTGGCCCTTCAGCCACTGGCATGAAGCTACTGACCAACCAGGCTTAAGTGGCAGCACATGGAGGTTTACTAACGCGACTCCAGCCCTACACAGCGGCTACCCTTAACAAACCACACTTCTCTACCCTGTCATCTCTACTGGACAATGAGAGAGGAGGCTGGGTGGGCAGCTAAGCGCTATGGCACTTGCCCAGCCTGCTTGGGTCCATTCCAGCATGCTGGGGGAGGGGACATCAGAGCCAAAGCCACACCACTGTGTTCCATTAATACCCTTCACGTTTACTGATCAGTGCACAGGTCTGGTTCTGCTGGATCATCAAGCTCGCTGGGCAATTGCACTTTCAAATAAGTTCATTTTTAGAATTTCCAACTTTTAATCAAAGTAAGGCCTAATAACTAAGCTGACTTTTAGTATTCACAATAAGTTAGCACATTTTAAACTGCATTTCTCTGATGCTCAGTGCGGGCGGGCATAGATATCTTACATGTCTATTAGGCATCTGCAATGCCTCTTTCATAGGTCATTGATTTTTAAAATTAGGAATCTTACAGAAGGAGGCATCCCCCGGTGCCTGCTAGCAGGTGGCCAACTCTAGCTGTGGTATCTGAATCAGCTTAGTCCACTTGGTCCTCAAGTTGGTGCAGCCCTGTGGCTCCCAGAGTATGCCCGCCTGTCTCTCACTGTGTATAAATGGAGTTCGAGCGCTGCCAGCGTGCTATCGACTCCGTGTTTATGCTTTCGGTGACATTCACATCCAGCTTTCTCATCTCAGCTGAGGTCAAAGGGATTGCAAATCTCACCCAGGACCCAGAATTTGACTGAGCTGGGGTTTCTGCTTTTTACATGAATATAGGTTCTACAGGGAGTCCTTAAACCATGCCGCCAGTGACACACAAGGCAGATGGATCCTTTGACTCAAATGGCCAGGAAGACACTAGCTTTGCCCAGCTAAATCTAGCTTTAAAAAAATGTTTTTGCCAAAGAAATCCTGTAACTCGATCCGTGTTTCCATCATGCTGGGAGAGGAAGTGTGGAATCAGAGCGCTTCTCTGACTCCCCGCAAACCTCCCTTTTTTTGTTTGTCGCTTTTTGCCCAGTCACTTTTCCAAACCTAACCACACTCTGCAGCCACGACGCTGTCCTGAAGTCACCCTGTGTGTCTAGATGACGAGGTGCTGGTAAAGTTGACCCGAATGAGGAAAACGCCACCCCACTCCGCCATCTGGGTTCCTTCAGCAAAACGAAATAACGCTTTCAAAAACACTTAGAAACTAGTTTAAAATACCTTTAAGGAACTAACAGTGGGCCAGGCGGTGGTGGCGCACGCCTTTAATCCCAGCACTGGGGAGGCAGAGGCAGGCGGATCTCTGGGAGTTCGAGGCCAACCTGGTTTACAGGATACGCTCCAAAGCTACAGAGAAATCCTGTCTCAACCAAACAATAAACTAACAGTGGGACTGGCGAGACAACTCGACAGGTAAAGGTGTTTGCCACCAAACCTGACAACCTGAACTCAATCCCTGGGATTCACATGGTGGAAGATGAAAACCGACTCCCAAAAGTTATCCTCTGACCTCCACACATGTGCCATATTGTGTGTGCTCTCATACATATGCATACAAACATAAAAAAGCAATAAGCAAATGTAGCAGCAGTAGTAGTAATAATAATAATAAAAGAAACTGGCAGGGAGTTCTGAAATTCTGATGAACATCCTCTGTAAAACACTGTTAATGGTGGGTGCCCAAAGCTACCACCCGGGAAAGAGCCCAGCAGATCTGCCAGACAGTGCAGAAACGGATGAAGGGATGATCTCAGTTCCACACAGAAGGGCCTGACCTTATCAAGGCTGCCAAAACAAGCTGAGGTGCCCAGCATTGCCATCTCCTTAATTGCCTACGAGTGGTGTCTTTTTGTTATTAGATTTTATTTATAGATTTGTGTATATCTGTTTTAGTATATGCAAGCATGCATACATTCAAAAGGGTGCATGCATGGGCCTGTTGGAGAGGGGGCCAGAAGGGTGGGTAGGATCCTTACGCTGGAGTGCTAGGCATTTTTTTTCTTTTCTATTCCTATTCTTTTTCTGCATGATGCCTGGATTAGGCGGTGCTAGTATACAAACTCTGGTTCTTATGATTGCGAACCACTGAGCCATCTCTTTTGTTCCAGCCTCCTTTTGTTCTGCTCGTGTATAGCCCATATAGTACACCACAGGAAGCTTAGGCAGCGGCAGCATCCAAATATGTGAACCCACATGCTCACATCCCTCCAGCCAGGGAAGCAGGCACCCTAGGAAAATTTCAGTGGTAAGAAATGAGTCCATGTTTGTGTCAAGGGAAACCACACACCCAAACACTAAAAGCCAATGTCAACACAGAAGGGCAATACGAATAGCCCAGTATCACACAGATGGAATACGACCAGATGTGGTGGTGGGGGGCAGCTTAGGGTGGTGTGCAGCAAATAATAAAATTACGGCTTCTTTCCACCATTAAGAAAATACCATCAAAGACTGAGGCAAAAACAGAGAAGCCTCTCTTGGCTTCCACTCGGCTCCAGGTAGCACCCCCGACCCTATAGATTGAAAATCGATCTCTTTCCCCACATCTCTCTCACCCTAAGTACCCCAGCACCCCAAAACTTATCCAGGGAAAAGCGATCAGAATTCCTGTGACTGTTCTACACTTTTTCTCTTCTTTGTAACATTTTTATTTACTTGTTTATGTGTGTGCACACATGTGTGCGCCTATCAGAGGATAACCTGTGGGAACTGGCTCTCTGTCCACCATGTGGGTCTCAGGGATTGAACTCAGATTTTTGGGCTTAGAGGCAAGTGTCTTTATCCGTTGAGCCATCTTGCCAGCTCTTTTTCTTCTCGAGAAGGGGTTTCAGGCTAGCTCGGGAGTGATGCTTGGGCTAGCCTCAAACTCCTGGGCTCAAGGGATCCACCTTCTACCACCTCCCCCAGTGGCTAAGACTAGAGGGGAGGCCCATGGGATCCAGCCTAGAGTTACTGCCCCACATGCCTTCAGCCGGGGGCTGGAGAACTCTTGACTTGTTTTGGCAGCGTGAGCAGGCAGTCAGAAAGACCCAGTGAAGAGGCAGTGATCCCAGACCCAGAGGTAAGGTCATACAACCTTCCTGTTTAGGTTGAGCTGCCCAGGCTGCAGAGCACACAGAACTTGAGATGATCTGTCTGTATGCACAGAAGTAAATCCTTGGCCCATTATCCCCCTGAGGTCATACACAGAAACGACCTTTTAAATTATAAGTGACACGTCTAGTTTATTTCCATTAGAAAAATACATCTGAGCCCGGCGGTGGTAGCGCATGCCTTTAATCCCAGCATTCGGGAGGCAGAGGCGGGCAGATCTCTGTGAGTTTGAGGCCAGCCTGGTCTAGAAGAGCTAGTTCCAGGACAGGAACCAAAAGTCACGGAGAAACCCTGTCTCGAAAAATCAAAAAAAAAAAAGAAAAAAAAAAGAAAAATACATCTGTAGCTGGGCAGTGGTGGCACACACCTTTAATCCCAGCAGTCAGGAGATAGAGGCAGGCGGATCTCTGTGAGTTCGAGGCCAGCCTGGTCTACAAGAGCTAGTTCCAGGACAGGCACCAAAGCTACAGAAAAACCCAGTCTCGAAAAAAAGAAAAATGCAACTCCATATAATTTTTTACTTGTACCATTCAAGTTTCAGTATTTTAATCGTGTTGTGCATATCTAACGTGAGAACTAGATATTCACCGCATTAGATTAATACCATTTAATTGAATTAAGTGTATTTACTACAGGATAACCCATCTTTTGCTTTCATTTTACATCTGCGGCTATGAGTCCTCACTCACATTAACAACATAACTATAATTTATAACATCAGTACAGGGTTTATTAATCTTTAATCCATGCCAGATCTCCCTCTGATACGATAGTTCCATAACTTCAGATACTTTGGTCATATTTACACTTTCTAGTTGTAAAAACTAAGATGTTAATTTGAAAAATATGATGAAAATTCCCGAGGAAACAGCGTGGCCACGTACAGAGATGCTGGGAAGCCAGGGCTTTAGTCTCAGCAAGGCTTCCCTGGGGCAAGGCAGCACCTTGCTCAGCAGCTCCACAGGGAGAAGGAAAGTCCTCTTGTGGGGTTCACTGGCAGCATGCAGTTACCTCGGCCAGTTAAGCAGTGTTCTCCACACATCAGCCAAGTCGCAGCCTGCAGCTTTCGGGTTCCGGCCTCATCTGGAAGAGCTTGCTATCTGTCCTGGTCCAAACCGGCACTCAGACCCATGCCTTCCTATTCTGAGAACCTGTCCCATCCATGACAACAGCTTAGCTGTGGGGGCCCCATGGCCAGGCCCTTGGGGCTTCCTCAGTACTGATGACTTTCTGACCAGGGGCAACATGGTAATGTTTCTTTCTTGTAGACCTTCCAAACCTAAACTTTTAGAAATGCATTTTTAAGTTTGCATATATGTATGTATACTATGCTGAGCGTATTTCACCTCATACGCCCAACTCCCCTTTCCCACCCTTCCCTGCTCCTATTAGCATCCTTTGTCCCCTTAGTCAGTTTTACTTCTATTTTATTTTTTGGTTTTTTGAGGCAGGGTTTCTCTGTGTAATGGTGCTGGCTGTCCTGGAACTCACTCTGTAGACCAGGCTGGACTCGAACTCACAGAGATCTTCCTGCCTCTGCCTTTCGAGTGATGGGATTAAGGATGTGTGCCACCATGCCCGACTTTACTTCCATGTTCATTTATTCATGTGATTTATGTATCTCTATGTAATCCAGAAACCGCAAACAACAGAAGATATGCAGTGTTTGTCTTTCTGAGGCAGGCTTAACTCACTTAACATGATGATCCAGCAACATTTATTTCCCTACAGAAAACACGACTTTGTCCTTTTCTGTGCCTGGAAAAATTCCATTGTATGTACATATCACATTTTCCTAACCAGCTTCTCTGCTGACAGATTTTTTTTTTCAATTTGTTTGTTACTAGGATATAGGAAGGCTACTGATTTTTTTGTATAGTAAGTTTATATCCTGCCACTTTGTTGAAATTACTTATCCGCTCTAAGAGGTCTTTTTTTTTTTTTTTTTTTTTTTTTAAGAAACAGTTTCTTATGTGTAGGATGATATCATCTGCAAATAAAGATACTTTGACTTCTTTCCTTCCTGCCAGTTTTTTTATTGAAGCAGAATTTAGCACAAAATGTAGACTCTTGACATCTTTAATTCCAGCACTTGGGAGGCAAAAGCAGGCAGATCTCTGTGAATTTGAGGCCAGTCTGGTCTACAGAGTGAGTTCCAAAACAACCAAGGACTACACAGAGAAACTCTGTCTGAATAAAAAAAAAAAGAAACAAAATGTAGACTCTTAAACACAAGGTTTGCTATATTTTCACCTATACATACACAACACAAGCAATCATCAGACCGTTAACAAGCCAACCAGCATCCTGCTGCAGACAATGCATGGAGATTCCAGAAGCATTACAGATGAGGTTGGGGGTGTGGCTGAGTGGTAGAGCGTGTATGTGCTTGACACGTACCAGGCCCTGGGTTCCATCTTCACTGCAAATTCTCCCCTAAACCTACAACTTGTTATTGTTGATTTGATTCCCATATTTAGATAATTTGCTCTCATTAGGGACTTGACAGGGTGGGGAGTCAACTAAAAAAAAAAATGTATGGGAAAAATGTTAATGTTTAAGAAAACATTCAAGCCGGGTGGTGGTGGCGCACGCCTTTAATCCCAGCACTCCGGGAGGCAGAGGCAGGCGGATCTCTGTAAGTTCGAGGCCAGCCTGGTCTACAAAGGGAGTTCCAGGAAAGGCTCCAAAGCTACAGAGAAACCCTGTCTCGAAAAGCCAAAAAAAAAAAAAAAAAAAATTCAAGGTTTAGGCTACTCTGGCCATTTATTTACACCACTCACTTTCAGAAATAGGGCATTGTGTAACAGTTTAACCACCACGTGTAAGCTTGGTGTGCAACACCAAGAGCTTCCACCTGCCTCCAACTCCAGTTGTTTGGTTTGGTTTGGTTTGGTTTGGTTTGGTTTGACTGTGCTTTGAGGCAGGGAATCTCTTGTATCCCAGGCTGGCCTTGGAACTCACTACATAGCTGGTGACTTTGAATTTCCCATCCCTCTGTCCTCGCCTCCCACTCTAGTATTCCACTACACAGCCACTCCCATTTGGTTTGGTTTTACCTTTGTATGAGACTTTCTGTGATGGAGTGGCAATGATTTACGATGTCATTTAGGTTTTTAATTCTCTCTTTTCCAGGTCTGTCTCAGAATCCAAATGAACAGGTTAAAACAAAACCCTCTGGAACATGACAAATGCATTGGATTTGAACAGATATCTCCCAGGTTTTTGCACAATTTAAGACGATTTACCGTTGGCCATTTCAGTCAAGGGTTTTAAAATGCTCAAAATGTAAACATTTCCTATGTCATACAAAATAACAATGAGGAATGTAAATACAAGTTTACTTCTCAGTTTATGTAGCAATCAAAATTCTCTTCATATGTACCTTACAAGTGTTTGGTTCCCTCTCCCTCCACCTTTGAGACAGGCTGGTATTGAACTTGTTTTGTAGCTGAGGCCTCAATTTACAGGGTATTTTTATTGAATGACAGGCCTATTATGAAAGCCAGGTTTGAGAGCGGTAAAGCGCTGGCCTGGCACATACGAGGCCCTAGGCTGGATGCCTGGTACTGCAGGAAAGACGAGAAAGAGGGGCAGGAAGGCATGGGGGAAGGAAGGGAGGAAATGATTTGTCAGGGTATAAAAAGCAACATAAAGAGGTAAATGTGCATCAACTTTCCGGAGCATCTGCTGTGCCTGACATATTACATATGACATCATGACATATCACAGGACATGACACTGTTGATGAAGTCACAAAGCCTGCTAAAACAACCTTAGCTCTGCCGGGAGCTTTTTACGTTATACCACACTTAGAGTTAGGTGAACAGAAGACTGGAGAACCAGGCTGAAAGAGGACTCCAGAGGAGGTCTCCACTTTCCCACAGCCCCTCAACTGCCTCAAAGGTGGGCGGGGAACAGGCAGACTTCCCTTGGGGCTGCTCCTTTCCCTCCCTGGCTGCATTTCTATCAGTGAGCCAACCTACTCACCTAGGAGGATGCGTGATCAGGTGTCTGTGTATTTTCCCCAATACCTATTTTTTAGCTATCAAAATAGTTTACTCTTATTTTACATACATTGCTGTGTTGCCTGCATGTGTATTTTTGTGAGGGTGTCAGATCCCCTGGAGCTGGAGCTACAGACGGTTGTGAGCTGGCATGTGGGTGCTGGGAAGTATACTGGGCTCCTCTGGAAGAGCAGCAGGTAATCTTAGCCAGCGAGCCATTTCTCCAGGCCCCTGTCAATGTCTTATTATTAAATCACAGAGAACTACTCAAATAGAGAGCAGAGAGGTCAGGTGAGCACAACACGCACGCAGCATTGGTGTGAGCTGGTGCTCTGAGGATCGGAGGATCGATGCACGCAACCGTAGCTACTCCCAGGACCCCAAGGAAGGTTTTTATTCTGTGCCTTATTCCATCATTTATAAAACAAGAGCAGCAATACTGTCATTATATCTGTACACAGGGCATTCAGAGCCATACCAAGACACTGCCACCCGATCACTAGGATTTGTTATTATGCCAGAAGGTGACAACAATAATTTAGATCCTCCCAACCAGTTACACCAAGAAATCCTCAGGCTGTAGGATGAGCTGAGAGGCAGAGCACTTAATCAAACACACAGAAGCCGTGGGCTCTGCCAAAACACAACAAACAACACTGAGAAAACTACATCAATAAGGACCTGTGAGTGGTTCCAATAGTGGCATCTACTACTCGAACAAATTACTTGACTTTAACGGGAAAAGTTTAAGGTAAAAGGTCAAACATAGCATCATCTGTGACCCTGGCCGGAGAGGCTGAGGAGGATGGTGGAGAGCTGGTGTCAGGATGCCCTAGACTATACAACGCGACTTCCCTCTCCAAAGATTAAAAAAAAATCACCATGAAAGGTAAAGAGCAAACAAAAACCTCACCAAATTGTAAGTTCAAACTTGTGCCAACTTTAGAAAAATCTAGGCAGAATTTTCACACAAAATTATGGCAATCACTGACCTCTTAGCGACTAGCTGTAATTCAGGAACCACGGTTTTATTTGCTATTAGGAAAGATGTGATCTGACTTCCACAGCATCTCTCCCGGTGTGTGGAGTGACAGGAAGCAAGGCCGAGCCTTCCTGATCCCTCCAGAGTCTGACTTTTGCATTAGACCTTGGACCTTCTCTTGGCAGAGAAGGGGACCTAGATGTGAACTCTCCAGCAGGGCTGATCCCTAAGATCCTACAGACATGACATTATGTAAGGGGCATCAAGTACCTGGGTCACCTACACAGGACTTTCCAGGAAGACCTGCTGTGCCCAGAACCCAAGGCAGCCACTTTCAGGATAGCTCAGCCGGGCTCCGGACATGGAGGTCCCAGGACAGTCTGAGATAGCTGAGGTGACCCTGCCTTTCCCCTCTAGCCTTCTGAAACATTTATCAGGATTTGATAACCTCAGAGGCACCCCGGACAAATGACCTACAGGGCAGAGAGAACAAGGCCTGAGAGACAGCAGTAGGGGCAGCTGTCTGACCAAGCTGTTGCTCAACTCCAAGACTCAGTTGAGTCACCCTGAACTGCTTCCCTCGAAAGGCAGAACCAAAACTTGTCCCTCCTCCACTCCTGCTTCAGCTCTAGCCTTGGTGGTCTGCATACAGCCTTAGATGCGGTAACCATCCCAACACACAAAGATGAAGATGTACTTGGTAAGGATGGGCAATCCAGGGCTCACTGGGAACAAGATCACTCTTTCTTGCGGTTTGAGTCCCAGAGTTCCATCCCAGCAGGTGGGGGAGGACGTGGGGCTGTTTCTTGAGTCCAGGGCTAAGAGAGATGTGACCACTAGAGGGTGACAGAATTACACACACGCAATCCAAGGTCTTTTATTGAAAGCTAGAGCTAGGCATAGGTCTGAAGGAATAAAAACTGTATAGCTTTTCTCCCCAGAGGGCATTCAGCACCTACATGTGCACGCACGCACACACACCACATAAAATACCCCCCCACATGCACACTCACACGTACACACACTGACCCATTTGGCTAGCAAACCAACCATCACCTGCGGCCAAATCTGTTCACCACACAGTTAATACCTCACTCACTGCCAACCACGGATACACATGGCTTTACATACTGACTGTATCACAACAGGCAAAGCATGGTGGGTTGGTCTGGAGTGTACCAACTCCACCACTCAGGAAAATGAGACGGGAAGATTGTGGTTTAAAGCCAATCAGCTCTACAGAGACCCAATTCAAAACAACAACAATCGGTTCTGCCACTGTCCAATCCTCAGTGGTTTTCTCGTTGGTAACTTTCATAGTTTGGGAATGAAGCCCAGCTTCATTCATTCATGATTACAGCTGCCGTGGTAATCAGATGGAAGGCTCATCTATGAATGGACCTCAGGACAGCAACTGGGCCACAGCTCGTGTTCAGAAAGCACTGGCTGTTTCCGTCTTGGTCTGGAGCTGTATGGGCTCAAGCTGCCTGGTCCTCGTACGCTCCTCAACTATGGAAAACATTGGGCCAACTTCGGAGGAAAGATGGGGCTCCCTGTGGTGAGCCTGTGCTACGCCTGTGCCTGCAAAACCTATGTTCCTTTCACTAGGCCACTTTGGTACCAAAGGGAACATGGTCTGTAAGATGAGGATGGAAGGGGAGGGGCCATAAGCCTTTTCTATATTGTTTCTGTTTTGCCAAAAGGGTTAAGCCTTTAAAGATTCCAGGACCCCCTGCACACTAAACAAATATTCTACCAAACAAACGCAATTTAGCAATTTTATTTATGTGTATGTGCGTGCATTTATGTGCACCACATGTGTGCAGGTGCCCAAGGGCTGGAGAGTGTGGGACCCTCCAGAACTGGAATTATAAGAGGTTGTGAGCCACCGTGTAGGTGACGAGAAACAACCCAGGTCCTCCATAAAGAGCAGTAAACACTCATAGCCACTGGTCCATCTCCCCAAAGCTCCTGCTAGATGCCAGGGTTCTTATGCTAGGGACCACAGGGTAGGAAAGGCCATCCCTGCTCTATCCAGAGATCTGGAGTTAGATCTTGGAGATAGGATTGAACATAACAACAGAAAGGCTTCAGGAAGGGAGGCAAGACTTGAGTCAAAGCTGTCCCTCAGAGGGAGGGTTTTCTCACTGTCCTTTTGGGTCACTGGACTAGCAGACTCTTCTTGCTCAAAGCCATGCCCAGGGACAAGCAGCTACTCCCTTGGATCCGAGCTCTGCATCTTGCTGTGTTTCTGTTCCTCTAACCTCTGGATTTCTTTCTTTTTTTTTTTTTTTTTAAGATTTATTTATTATATACACAGTGTTCAGCCTCCATGTATGCCTGCAGGCCAGAAGAGGGCACCAGATCTCATTACAGATGGTTGTGAGCCACCATGTGGTTGCTGGGATTTGAACTCAAGACCTCTGGAAGAGCAGTCAGTGCTCTTAACCTCTGAGCCATCTCTCCAGCCCCCGATTTCTTTCTTTCTTTTTTTTTTTTTTTTAGTTTTTCGAGACAGGGTTTCTCTGTAGCTTTGAAGCCTGTCCTGGCACTAACTCTTGTAGACCAGGCTGGCCTCGAACTCACAGAGATCCGCCTGCCTCTTCCTCCCGAGTGCTGGGATTAAAGGCGTGTGCCACCACCGCCCGACTCTGGATTTCTTTAAAAAGAGGAAATAAAGTCTAAGAAAGATTTAATAACCAGTCATGTCTATCTGTATGACCCATATCTGTGGGAGATTTTATTCCTTCATGGTACATAAATAAAAGATAGGAGCTGGACAGTGGTGGTGATGGTGGCGGTGGACGTCTTTAATCCCAGCACTTGGCAAGCAGAGGCAGGAACTCTGTGGGTTCGAGTCCAGCCTGATCTACAGAGCAAGTTCCAGAATGTTCAGGGTTTTTGTCTCAAAAAACCAAGTAAGCCGGGCGGTGGTGGCGCACGCCTTTAGTCCCAGCACTTGGGAGGCAGAGGCAGGCGGATCTCTGTGAGTTCGAGACCAGCCTGGTCTACAAGAGCTAGCTCCAGGACAGGCTCCAAAACCACAGAGAAACCCTGTCTTGAAAAACCAAAAAAAAAAAAAAAAAAAAAAAAAAATTATGTTCATTGGCATCAAATCCCCTGGAACTGGAGTTATAGACAGTTATAAGCTGCCATGTGGATGCTGGGAATTGAACCCAGGTCCTCTGGAAGAGCAGTAAACACTCATAGCCACTGAGCCATCTCTCCAGCCCCAACATTTTTTGTTTTTAAAGAGATAAAACAAAATCTGAGGGATGGCTCAGTAGTTAAGAGTACTTTTTCTTGTAGAGGACATGGGCTCAGTTCTCAGGATCCACATGGCAGCTCACAAGTAATTGTAACTCCACTTCCAGGTGTTCCAACATGTTTTCTGACTTCTGGGGACTCCTGCACGCATGCTACACACACACATACACACACACACACACACACACAGAGGTGCTGGCTGTCCTGGAACATACCAAGATCCACCTGCCTCTGCCTCTGGAGCGCTGAGATTAAAGGCGTGCACCACCACACCAGGGCTCTAGAGATTTTCTGTGTGGTATAAGTGAAACTCCAGCTAGGATTATGGTGGTTCGTTTTTTTTTTTAAATGATTTCTTTCTTAGCCGGGCGATGGTGGCACACGCCTTTAATCCCAGCACTCGGGAGGCAGAGGCAGGCGGATCTCTGTGAATTCGAGGCCAGCCTGGTCTACAGAGCTAGTTCCAGGACAGGCTCCAAAGCCACAGAGAAACCCTGTCTCGAAAAACCAAAAAAAAAAAAAAAAAAAAAAAAAAAAATGATTTCTTTCTTTCTTTTCTTTTTTTTTTTTTTAATACTTATTTATTATGTATACAGAGCATTCCTTCCATGTATGCCTGCAGGCCAGAAGAGGGCACCAGACCCCATTACAGATGGTTGTGAGCCACCATATGGTTGCTGGGAATTGAACTCAGGACCTTTGGAAGAGCAGGCAATGCTCTTAACCTCTGAGCCATCTCTCCAACCCCATGGTGGTTCGTTTTAATTGTTAGTGTGGCATTACCTAGGGAGTCTTAATGAGGGATTGTCAACATAGGGCTGGCCAGTGCACATGTCTGTGAGGGACTGTGTTGACTGTCTTTTTCTTGGGAAGACCCAGCCTGAAAGTGGGTGGCGCCACTCCCTGGTTTAGGGCCTGGGACTGTATAAGAACAGAGAATGCTAGCTGAACACTAAGCATGCAAACATTCCTTCTCTATCCGTGCTCCATTGTGGATGTGAATTGTTACTTCCTGTTCCTGCCTTGACTTCCATTCAACAGTGGGCTATAGCCAGAATTATGAGCTAAAATTAACCTTTTCTCTCCCAAGTTGCTTTTTGTCAGAGTTCTTTTTTTCTCTTTATGTCTGTCTGCCTTTTTTGTTTTTATTATATTTTATTTTTTGCTGATTTTCAAGACAGAGTTTCTCTGTGTAATAGTTCTGCCTGTCCTGGAACTTGCCTTGTAGACCAAGCTGGCCTTGAACTCAGAGAGATCCACCTGTTTCTGCCTCCCAAGTGCTGGGATTAAAAGTATGCGCCACTACTGCCTGGATCGACAGAGTATTTTATCACAGCAATAGAAACAAAACCAGGACATCAAAGAAGTGGGGCCTTTGCCGTGATAAACCTGATTGTGGCTTTTGAACCTGTGGTGGGAGGAATGTGGGCTAGAAAAGCTCCTGAAGGCTGGATAATGGGCCACTCCAGTGGAGTCTTGGAAGACAGTAATGCAGACAGTGGAGGCTCAGCTCATGAGGTTTCAGAGAGGCAAGGACTGTCAGGAACTGGGTAGGGTCCATTCATGGGATATTTTGGCCAAGAACCTGGTTTCATTCTTCCCAGGTCCTGAAACTCTGAGTGAAGTTGGATTTAAAGAAAATGGACAGGTTTAGCAGAGGAAATATCAGGATGGAAGCATTGCTCTGTCAACGCTAAAAAGCAGCTGTAATTATAGAGAGATCAGCACTGACGTGGATTCCTGCACTGCTGAGAGAATGGAAACATATCCTGAGGGCGAGACCCTGCCTCAGAGGAGGCTCTGTCCCAGAAAGATTCAAATTCCTCTCAAGGAAGAAAACAGAAATGGAAGGGGTGGCTGTCCTCGGGAGCCGCTGCTCAGGAAAGCGGTTCCCTCCAGGCGTGGTGCAGACACTGACAGAGCTGTGGTCCAAGGCTGACTCGGATAAGCTGAACCCCGATGGAGCACCGTCCCCTTGGGGTGATGAGCCAGCGGTCATGTTCGTCATGTAAATTCTTACTGGAACAGACACTTATTTTGGTCATAGCTTGGTCTTTCCTGCATGAAATGCTTCTGCCAACACTACCATACTTGGATTCAGAGGATGCTTTGTCTACTCTCATGGTATTCCACACAGCATGGCTTCTGACTAAGAAACTCACGTCATAGCCATCGAAGTGGGCCCATTTCCACGGGAATCACCATGCTTAGTACGGTTGTCACATACAGAAGCAGCTGGCTTGATTGGACGGCGGAATAGCTTTTTAAAAACACAGCTACTGGGCCAATTGGGTGGTAATACCCTCGAGGGCTGGGGCAGAATTCCCCATAAGGCTATACATGCTTTGAGTCCTGTTTTTCCTTTAGCAGGGATTCATGGGACCATAAATTAAGGGAGAAAAGGGGAATGGTTCCACTCACTATCACCCCTAGTGGCCCACTAAGAAAAAATTTGCTTCCTGTTCACAGGACCTTATACTCTGCTGGCGTAGGGAGACGTTCCTTATACAGCTCCAGATGGAGAAAGTTTCTGCTAGGAGACACAGCAAACGTTGCACTGAGCTGGAAGCTAAGATTTCCCCCCTGCTTATGTTGTTGTGTTTCTGATGACCTTAACCCAACGGGGCTAAAACAGGAATAACAGTGTTAGGAGGGGTGACTGATCCAGACTACCGGGGCAAACCGGATTGATTGCTTGTCTACAAATAAGAGATAAGGAAGATTATGTCTGGAGTAGAGGAAGAGATCTTTTAGAGCAGAGGTTCTCAACTTTCCTAACTCTGTGACCCTTTATTATAGTTCCTCATATTGTGGTGACCCCCCCATCATAAAATTATTTCATTGCTACTTCATAACTGTAATTTTGCTACTATAATGTAACTATCTGATATGGGAGTCCCCAAAGGGGTCATGACCCACAGGTTGAGAACAGCTGCTTTAGGGCATCTCTCAGTGTTACTATATCCTGTGATTAAGGTCAACGGGAAACTACCACAGTTCAATCTAGGCAGGGTGATAAATGACCCAGACCCTTCAGGAATGGATATATGGGTCACCCCTCCAGGACCTACTGAGGGAAGAAAACACAGAATGGGGAGTGAAGGAAGGTAGTTATAAATACCAGCTAAGACCACATGACTAGTTACAGAAATCAGAACTATAATTTAGCCTGTCCTTGAGGGAAGTCAAGGCAGAAACCTGAAGGCTGAAACTAAAGCAGAGGAGGAATGCTGAGTCACGTGACTCAGGCTATTGTTCAACTACCTTTCTTTTCTTTCTTTTTTTTTTTTTTTTGGATTTGTCGAGACAGGGTTTCTCCGTAGCTTTTTGGTTCCTGTCCTGGAACTAGCTCTTGTAGACTAGACTGGACTCGAACTCACAGAGATCCGCCTGCCTCTGCCTCCCGAGTGCTGGCATTAAAGACGTGCGCCACCACCGCCCGGCTCAACTACCTTTCTTATACCTCCCAGGGTTGCCTGCCCAGGGGTGGCACTGCCCACAGTGGCTGGGCTCGCCCACATCGACCATTAATCAAAAAAATGGCCCTCAGACTTCCCTGCAGACCAGACTTCTGGAGGCATTCTCTCAGTTGTGGTTCCCTCCAGCTTGTGTTGACAAAAAAACAAAACAAAAAACCAAAACAGCAACAACAAAAAACCTAACAGACACAACCTTATTTGTGCTTATTTACACAAATGTTAAACAGATATTTGTGTTTTCTTGCCATATGGTGGCTCACAACTATCTGTAACTCCACTTCCAAGGGATCTGACACCTCATCTAGGCTCCACGGGTACCAGGCACACATATACAGCACAGACATATATGTAGGCAAAACATTAATATACACAAAATAAAAATAAAAATTTTTAAATTTTAAAAAGAAATATTTAGGAGTAATCTGGGGATACAGCTAAGTTTATAGAATCTTTGCTTAGCATTCACGAAGCCCCAGGTTTGCTCCCCCACAGCAGAGACTGGATGTGGTGGTGTACACCTATACTCAGCATTTAGCAAGTAGAAGCAAGATAGGAGTTCAGGGTCATATTCTGATACATAGTTTCAGTTTGAGAGGCTTGTCTCAGAAAAACAAAAGGATCTAGGAATGGAGAACATCCTCTCTCAAGAGATAGTGGCCTTGCTGGCTCAGCCAGAAAACACAGTCGCCCGTTAAGCCAATCCCTAGACGATGGTGGTGGTGGTGGTGGGGGGGAACCACTCCCAGAATCCTCTGGTCGCTTTTAAAAAGAGCATCTTGCCATGTAGCCCAGGCTGGATTCACATTTGCTTCGCTCCTCTTGTTCAGCCTCTCTGGACAGCAGAGAGTATAGCAGTGTACCAGAAGGTCTGGCTTCTGAAAAGACTCATCTGAAGCCTGAATTAGAAACAAGGTACCTCCGGAAGTAAGTGGCTATCCAGACTTGGGCTGGGCTCTGTAGAGAGTTACCCTTGGAAGGTGCCCGAAGGCACCAGGACACAACTAGTGTTAGATACGGAAACTGAGGCCCGGAAAGGAAGGCCATTTTCACAGTGTCAAAATAGCCACCAGTGACTCAGCACAGACTCATTCGGGGCCATGCTTTCTCCCTATTGCTGTTTATTGCCTGAAATGTTTCTTGCTGCTAATGAATGTGATAATCACATAGCTGAAATTTCTTGTAATTATAATTGAACACCTTAGATGAAAAGCTGTGTATCAGTAAAAATTCTAGCATTTAATTCAAGAAAGTTTTGCTAGAAGTAGAACAGGTGTTCAGTTTGTAGAGGTGCCGTTGGATGACTGCTCTGGGGAGAGTGATCTTTCTTTTTTCTAGAGACAGGGTTTCTCCGTATAGCTCTGTCTGTCCTGGAACTCGCTCCGTAAATCAGGCTAACCTCGAACTTACAGAGATCCACGGGGATTAAAGGCATGCGCCACTGAGAATGACCTTTCTAGACAAGGAAAAACCTCAAAGTTCATACTGTATAGGTTAGGCCTGACACTTTGCTGTGTGTGAAGTGGGGTCAAGGCACACTGAGGCAGCTAGAAAAGGTGGCTCACAGTTATAATTTCAGCATTTAGAAAGGCGAGGTAGGAGGATTGTCGTTATTTCTAGGACAACTCTGGCTACAAAGCGAGTTCCAGGACAGTCAGGAAAAGAAAAAAAAGGTAGAGGGAGGTAAATGAAGGTGCTCTGGAATAAATACAAAGACATCTACATTCAAGAATCAAAAATGAGGGACTGGAGAGATGGCTCAGTGGTTAAGAGCACAGGCTGTTCTTCCAGAGGTCCTGAGTTCAATTCCCAGCAACCACATGGTGGCTCATAGCCATCTATAATTAGATCTAGTGCCCTCTTCTGGCCTGCAGGCATACACTGTATACATAACAAACAAACAAACAAAAGAAACTGCCAGAGTCTTTAAAAAAAAAAAAAAGTGCCTTTAAAGGCAGGCAAGATGGTTCCATGGTTAAAGAGACTTGCTTTCAAGTCTGAGGACCTGAGTTCGATTCCTTGGGCCAACATAGTAGAAGAGAATGAACTCTCAAAAAATTGTTCTCTGACCGCCAGCCACATGGTGTCATGGGGCTCGCTCACTCACTTGCATGTGCAAAGGCATGCACAGGAGTGTGCGTGCACACACACACACACACTGAACAAAAAGAGTGATAAAAACCTGCTTGGGGCCGGGCGGTGGTGGCGCACGCCTTTAATCCCAGCACTCGGGAGGCAGAGACAGGCGGATCTCTGTGAGTTCGAGACCAGCCTGGTCTACAAGAGCTAGTTCCAGGACAGACTCCAAAACCACAGAGAAACCCTGTCTCAAAAAAAAAAAAAAAAAAAAAACCTGCTTGGGCTGGAAAGATATTTCACCAAGAAAGGAGCTCACTGCCATCCACCCTGGGGACTGACACAGTAGAGGGGAGAACAGTCATGTGTGGTCGCATGTCCATCCGTGACAAATCTCATGTTGCCATCCATCCCATCCCAGTCCCATGTCCAGTGTCTCCCCTTTGAAGCAGAAGGTAACCCAGTTGACCCTACCTGATGAGTATAAACTGAGGTCTAGCCAGAAGTGTTACACTGTACACCAGGAGTTATCTGGTGATAATGTGGTCTATTATTTAGGAAGGCCATAAAAAGTCGATGGGCCTCACAGAATGTGAAATGTGAGATAACAAGGCTGCAAGAATTTTAGACTCTGCATTTCCTGATTTGAGAACAACTGGATGGGATTTACTGTTTATTATACCTGTTAGTACTTCTGTATGGACTTGGGTCTAACAAGTATCTGCTACTTAGGAAAGAGTGCCTAAGAACTTAGGAGACCATATTCCGAATTGGAATACATCTAAAATCTTCTTCAGAAAGAGATGTCAACCAGGAAGTTCATGACTAAGCCTCCGGAATCCACGTGGTAGAGAGGGCGGATTCATTCCCTCAAGCTGCCCTCTGACCTGTATATGCTGTCTGTAGAACGTCCACCCCTCCCCACCATAAACAAATACAATGTAATAAAAAAAGTTCAGTTTCCCAAAGACTCAAGGGAACAGAGAAGTTACAAATTCGTGCACATAGATACAAAAACCAGTCTGACTTATCTAATAATTCACAGGGTCCTTTTCTCTGAACAGGGTCCTTTTTGCTTGGCTCAGGGGTAGTAAAACTAAAATTTTGAAATCCTATCCTTCATGAGGACATTTAAGACCCGAGACTACATTGTAGAATTGAGCTCTGCCCTAGTTTCATAAAACACACAGAAAGCATAGGGCTGGAGGTCTTCAATCAAACCTACCCGTGTATGTGTGTCAGCACATAGAATGTATGAAGTGTTCCTACAGCGGGGCCATGCAACCTGTGCTCTAGAAGACAGATACGAAGGACAAAACCCGGAGGAGGCTAGGCAGGAAAGGAGAGGGCAGAGTTTTGACACATAAAGTTGAAAGGGAAAGGAACTCACATGGGTGTACGTTAACAACCAGATGGTAGGAGGAAGGCATACTGGACAATTCCAGAAATTTCTACAGCGGGGACTGTCAAACTACGCTAAAGCCCAGTTTCTCCTCTATTTAAGACTCAATACCCAGAGAAAGGAATGGTGGGATGGCCGCCCGATTGGGGCAGTGGGTGTGGTGAGATGGTTAAAGGCGCAGCGGGAAGTAAAGCAGGCAAGTGACGATGGAGTGTGTGGGCAAGCGAGGACGCAGAGGAATCGTGGATACCGAGGGGGTGGACGTGGGCTCCCCGGCTCTCGCAGGGGCTGCGTGGTGCGGCGCGACTGCGGGCCATCCCGGCGCGGATGGGGTTAAGCATCCGCGGCCGAGGGCAGAGCCCGGTTGCCAGGGAAACGGCTCCGCCAGTTCCGGCGGCGCGGGCGCGTACCACTGAGCGGGGGAGCCGGCGCGGAGGACGCGGAGGGCGCAGCGCGGCCAGCCGACTCCGGAGGTGCGAGCCCGCTGGCCCCGGTGACTCCGTCGCGTTCCGCCGCCCGCAGCCGTGAGCCGGACTCGCCCGACCCAAGCGGGGGAAGAGCGGCGCGTGACGGCCTTGGAGTTCCCCCCGCGCGGCGGCCGAGTGCGGGCAGCCCGGGGCTGGGCGGTTTGAACCGCGGACGGCAGACAAAGGCAGCAGGAAGCCGTCCGTAGCCCGAGCGCCCGGCCCGGGCCTCGCCGGCGCGCGCAGCAGCGACGCGGCCGGGCGCGGGATGCCGCAGGGCGCGGGGCGGCGGCGGCGCGCGGGCGCGAACGCGGCGCCCGCCCCGGCCGGGATGTGAGGCCCGAGCGGCCGCGCGGGGGCGGGAAGGGCGGCAGGAAGGAAGCGCCGCTCGGACGCGCCGGGAGGAGGAGCGGCGGCCCGGCCGGAAGGCGGGGAGGGGCGGCCGTTGGCCCGCGGCGGCCCCGCTCTCGGCGCCTCCCGGGGCGGCGGCAGCGGCGGCGTCCGCGCCTCCTGCAGCCGGCGCGGCGTAGCGGCTGAAGGAAGATGGAGACCCACATCTCGTGCCTGTTCCCGGAGCTGCTGGCCATGATCTTCGGCTACCTGGACGTCCGAGACAAGGGTCGCGCGGCGCAGGTGTGCACGGCCTGGCGGGACGCCGCCTACCACAAGTCGGTGTGGCGGGGCGTGGAGGCCAAGCTGCACCTGCGCCGGGCGAACCCGTCGCTGTTCCCCAGCCTGCAGGCCCGGGGCATCCGCCGCGTGCAGATCCTCAGCCTCCGCCGCAGCCTCAGCTACGTGATCCAGGGCATGGCGAACATCGAGAGCCTCAACCTTAGCGGCTGCTACAACCTCACCGACAACGGCCTGGGCCACGCGTTCGTGCAGGAGATCGGCTCGCTGCGCGCTCTCAACTTGAGCCTCTGCAAGCAGATCACCGACAGCAGCCTGGGCCGCATCGCCCAGTACCTCAAGGGCCTGGAGGTGCTGGAGCTGGGGGGCTGCAGCAACATCACCAACACCGGCCTTCTGCTCATCGCCTGGGGGCTGCAGCGCCTCAAGAGCCTTAACCTCCGCAGCTGCCGCCACCTCTCGGACGTGGGCATCGGGCACCTGGCCGGCATGACGCGGAGCGCTGCCGAGGGCTGCCTGGGCCTGGAGCAGCTCACCCTGCAGGACTGCCAGAAACTCACGGATCTCTCCCTGAAGCACATCTCGCGAGGGCTGACGGGTCTCCGGCTCCTCAACCTCAGCTTCTGCGGTGGCATCTCGGACGCGGGCCTCCTGCACCTGTCGCACATGGGCAGCCTGCGCAGCCTCAACCTGCGCTCGTGCGACAACATCAGCGACACGGGCATCATGCATCTGGCCATGGGCAGCCTGCGCCTCTCCGGTCTGGATGTGTCTTTCTGTGACAAGGTGGGAGACCAGAGTCTGGCTTACATAGCCCAGGGACTGGACGGCCTCAAGTCCCTCTCCCTTTGCTCTTGCCATATCAGTGACGATGGCATCAACCGCATGGTGCGGCAGATGCACGGGCTGCGCACGCTCAACATTGGACAGTGTGTGCGCATCACGGACAAGGGCCTGGAGCTGATCGCTGAGCACCTGAGCCAGCTCACGGGCATAGACCTGTACGGCTGCACCAGGATCACCAAGCGCGGCCTGGAGCGCATCACGCAGCTGCCCTGCCTCAAGGTACTTAACCTGGGACTCTGGCAGATGACGGACAGTGAGAAGGTCAGGTGAGGGCGGCAGTTCCATTCCCCTGCCCCGCCCTGCTCACCCCACGACCACCACCGTTCTCGCACACTCACGCGCGCACTTACACGTTCATGGCCGTGGCCGCCACGGGGCCACGACGCAAAGCCTGGGCTCTTTTCTCCTAGGGCGCCCTTCCCCACTTCATCTGGGGTTCTTCTGCTCCCTCTGCCCACTCTCCTCTCCTCTCCCAGTGGGTGGAGAGATGGACGCTGCTGCTTCTCTGCCCACTCTTCTGCAGGGTATGGAGACTGATTCAGCCACCGCCAACTGTATCTCCGGGCACTGCATTTGGAAATGGGGTGGGGGCGGGGAGGGACTAGGCGGTTCAACCCCGAGGAGTTGAGGAAAGATGTCTGCCTTCACTTACACTTCATTTGATACTGTGATCTGGTTTTTATTTGGAAATATGTAGAAAGCGAGCGCTGCTCCACCGGTCTTTTCATCCCCTCTGTAAGCCAGTCTCTTCTCATCCCCGCTCCTTCGGCACTCTGCGACTCACTCGCTTTTATCTGCTTTCCTCTTCGTTTTCAAAAAAATCTGAAATCATTGTCCTCCCTTTTTTTTCTGCTGAGTATATTCTATATATTCTATATATATATATATAAAAGCTATATATATATATGTCTGGCTACCTCGTTTTAGTTTTTTTTTTTCTCTTAAACCCTGGAATTCTACAAGAGAGATATTTTGAGACTGAAACATTTTTGTGCCTAGACTGGAAAGATGCCCACTGGGTTTGTATGTCTTTTGTTTTGGCTTCTTGCCACCCTCCATCTACCCAGTGTGTCCCCACTTCCGCATCCTGGCTGTGACTTTTCTTTTTCCCCTTGTCTGTTGGGCTTTGAAGACCCAACCATGTTTCTAAATCTTGATTTAATTTATAGCACAAATGTACGGGAGAAATGAGAGAACTGCCTTTTTGTTGCTTGAGATGCAGACTGAGTCTCGAAGAGGAGTATTATATATGCAAATTATGCCCCACCCCAACCCTCTTCCAAGTTTTCCCACAAAAAGGTTACCTAGCAAGGCTTCCTGTCGGGAGAGCTGAGCTAGGCCTGCAGAGAGCCTGGGGCTGTACTGTGAAGGGAGGAGACTGAACTTCACGTCTATCTGTGTTCTGTTTATCAAATGGGAGCTTGCGGGGCTGAAAACCTTTTGTTCTAAATGGAGGAATAGAGGGCTTTATTTTGGTGGGGGGTTGGGACTGTGGCTTAAAAAAATCGCTTTTGAGTAGGATGTATATTTTTGTTGGATATTTTGTTTGTTTATTTTTTTAGAGTCCTCCACAGCAACATGAGACCATGGAGAAACCCAGAGACCTTTATCAATTAATTGTACTGTTTGTGAATTTGTATAAATGATAACAAAGATCCTCTTAAAACGTTTATATTCTTACAGTAAAAGGTTAAACTGATATTTATATAATAAAAGAGGAAATATGAAGTATGTTTTTGAAAAAAAAGCACAAAATCCCCCCTTGTATTGTGAATTATTTTTAAGGCATTGTGTGTTGGGTATATGCTAAAGTGGGAGGCACTGTGTACACCCTAAACGGAAGTAGGGCGTAGAGTTCAGTTTGTTTGTGTGGAGTAAGTTCATGGTTGAGAATTCCTTCTGTGTAAGGTTTCCCACTGACATCAATGTGCTGTTTCTAGAAATGGGACTACAGTGGATATTTCTATAATTTCTGGTTTTAAATTGTCAACATGGAAACTGAAAGAAAATGAACAGAATGAAACTAGAGTCAGTTTCCCAGGGCGGCCAGTTTCTTTTTGTGGGAGGTGATGGTGGAAGTGAGCTCAAGGGGTAATCCTGAGGAACCGGGTCACGGGCTCTGGGCAAGTCCTCTGGGTGTCCCACCCTGAGAGCACAGTGTAAGAGATGAGGGAGCCCAGCCATTGTTCAGGGTAAGTGGAAAGTGCTCCGAGCCAGCCGGCCTAGTCATGGCTGGCCTAGTCATGCGTGCTGATCTGTGCGTGCAGGTCCAGCGGCAAGGGGGCAGCATTGCTTCTCTTTAACATTCCCCTCCAGGCCTGACTACCAGCAAGCACTTTCCTGGGGCGTAGGGAGCCGGGCCAGAAGTTCTGGCTCATTTGCATTTTAAGCCTTTGTAGTGCCCAGGCTGACCACTCAGCCACTGGTGAGGGTCTAGGGTGCATTCAGGGTGGAAAAATGAATATCAACAATTTTAGCAGTTTCCCTCCCTTGGCTGCAGCGCGGGCAGAGACCTGTGAGTGTTCACACAGTTCTGTGGGTCCCAGCCCTGGCTTTGGATAGGTGGACTTTGTTCCTGAGGTCATTTTCTCGGCTTTCCTAGATCAGCCCATCCTTCCAGACTGGGCTAGAACCCAGGTTGAAAATAGCACAAAAGCTGCATTGTTCCTTCCTGGAGTCACCAAAAGGGGCTCTAAGTGAGTGTGACACTAGATCTGTCTTTCCTTTCTTAGGGAGAGGGAGATTTCTATTAAATGCTATTGCCTAAAGGCAAAACATCAGGCAAAAGTATGACCCCTAGCGAGTAGTCTGAATTAGACCTGCTTCCTAGGAGTGTGACCTAGGGTTTCACAGCCAGAGCCTCCTGGCCTGAGAACTGGAACACTCCTAACTCACACTGCTAACATTCTCATCTACCATGCAAAATAACCCCACTACCACAACTTTGGGACATTTTCTGTTTCTTTTGGAAGTTTGAGGGGCTGGAGAGATGACTCAGTGCTTCAGAGCGTCCATTCGCGGTGGTGCACAGCTTCCTGTAGCTCCATCTCCAGGGGGATCTAACCTCTGGCCTCGGCACCAGCACGCACAGGCACAGGCACACACATATAAGTTTAAAATAATAATAAATATTGCAAGGTTGGTAAATTAGTGTTTGACAGTTAAGGTCATGGGTCTGGAGTCCCTGGCCTGAACTAGGCCAGCATCTGGCGCTTCTCTGGAAAGAAGGGACCACAGGCTCACATCTCACCCTTTTTGAATGGAAAAAATGAAATATATGTTGGGAATCCTTATGGCCTTCACGTGGTACTGTTAAATTCCAAACCTTCAAGAAATCTGCCGAAATGTCTCTGTTTTTCAGGTGGGACATAGATTGCCTCACCTTGCCTAACCCTGAGGGAACCATGATTTGAACTAGCCCCCTTCTAAGGAAGATCTAGTGTCTGGTTCAACCTTGGTTTCCTGAGAGATGGCCCTTGAGCAGATGAAGCTGGGTGTACTCTGTGGATAAGCCTGGGCTGTAGGTACTGCTTCAAAGAAAAAGGGTACAGGAAGGGTTGAGCCGGTTGAGGCTGGAGAGGGGTAGCTCTGTGGCAAAGCACCTGTCTACAAACCTCCCAGCACTGGAAAATCCAAAAACAAACCAACCAACCAGGAACAGTAAAGAGAGTGAGTGTGTTCCTGTACATGCAGGAACAGTAGAGAGTGAGTTCCTGTACATGCAGGAACAGTAGAGAGTGAGTTCCTGTACATTTGTGAGTAGCAGGAAAGCTAAACGGTACTTTGGGTCAGTCACTTTTCAAAAAACAAAAGGTTCGAGGATTTGCTGAAACTGAAGGAAGGAATGAAAAGGCATGGTAGCCCATGCCTGTAAACCCTAAGAGGCTGAGGCAGGAGGATTACTTTAAGTTCAAGGCCAGGAGTGAATTCCAGGTCAGTCCCAGTTACAGAGCCAGGGTAACGGGAGAGAGAAAAAAGCCCCTGGGGGAGTAGGTGGGGGTGAATCGGTTATGAACTTCAGCCTTCTCCATATAGTGAGTGTCTGTAACTGCAACTTTAAATGGGGCTCAGACAGCTTCTACAGTGGCACGGGGCTACAATGGGCCTCTGGCTACATGCTAGGGGGTGGTGCAAAATTCTCCCTCTTGCTGAATCCCTCAGGCATTGCTGGCAGGAGGGGAAGTCCCCTGGACTTAACTCTGCGAGAGGCCCTTCCAAGAATGCTGCCCACTTCACACTTACTAAAACTGAAACCTGGCGCCAGGACCCTTAAAAAGAAAACAGGTTTTTTGTTTTTTAAATTTGAATCTATAATAAACATCTAAAAAAAAAAAAGTAAATGTTCCTTTCATTGTAGTTTTCTCTTTAAAGTTAAGGCTGTGGAGCTGGGATGCTGCGCAGTTGGAAAAGTACTTGCCTGGCATGCACAAGGCCCATTGTTCCCCAACACCACATAAACCAAGATGTGGTACTCAGAAGAACAGAAGCTCAAGGCCATCCTTGGCTACTTACTGAGTTAGAAGCCAGCCTGGGCTACGTGATAACCTATCCCACCTCACCCTAACCCCCCAAAAGAAGTAAGGGCATATAATCTGTCTTCTAGACCCTGGGGCTTCCCTGGAAGGGTGTTGATCTTGAGGGACATCCTTCGTGGAGAACATCTGAACTTGGAGTTTCTTTTTTTGTGTTATGTATTTATTTATGTATTTTAAGATTTATTTTTCTGTATGAGGGTGTTGGATTCCTTGGTACTGGAGTTACAGATAGTTGTGAGCTGCTATGTAGGTGCTGGGAATTGAACCTGGGTCCTCTGGGAGAGCAGCCAGTGCTCTTAACTGCTGAGCCATCTCTCCAGTCCCTCTTTCTGTGTGTGTGTGTGTGTGTGTGTGTGTGTGTGTTTTAAGGCAAGGTCTGATAATGTAGCCCTGGCTAGCTTGGAACTCAAAATGTCAAGTGTTGAACTTGAAAGGCTACCCTCCTGCCCCGGCCTCCCTAGTGTTGAGATTACAGACATAAACCATCAAGCCTAGCTTTGAACTCAGGTTTTCAAAGGCAAAGGAGGAAGTTGTAGCCCCTAGGGGCCACTGAGGTCTCAGGGAACAAGAACCTTTTCATCAACAGAGGAGGTCTGTGGAACACAACCAAGACCTTATGCAGCTGACAGCTGCCTTCCCAGTTCTGAAAGGAAAAGGCCTAGCTGCTGATCCTGGCTCAGCTCCGCCAGAGCCAGGGAGGAGCTAGAGAAGCCGTGCCGGGACCCTCTCTCTTCCCTTCATCAACCTCACCCTTTAAAAACCTAACCCTGTCCGTTTAGTTGAGGGAAAGACCTACATTTCGTGCCATTCCCAACCTTGGAGGAAAGTATGCGGTTTCTGATAAACTAGCGGGGAAGATGAAAAGTTGGAAGTCGGCTGCATTCAAACCTAAGCTCAAGGCCACACAGGTCACTTTTGTCAGCATGCTTCTTCCAGCACTAAGTGTATTTTTAAAGCAAATGTTGTCACAAAGTAAGTAAGAAATCTGGATTTAAACCGGTGAAAGGCAAACACACATCTGGCTCGAGACGGTCTCGGCCTCTTGGATGAAAAAATCTTTCTGGGTCACTGAGATGCGCTGGAAATATCCACGTGGTCAGTTTCTGTCTCTTCCTCTTTCCCAGGGATTGCTTGGGTTTTGCCTTGATAGGGTTGCCTGTAGCAACGCGGCACGTGTGGTGCTCGGCAAAGGTGCTCGGGTGCCTGGGGAAGTGACCTGCCACAGTAATTCTGCATCTGAGGGGGCCACGCACCAGTGCACTTCCCAGGGTCCTAGCTGCTGTGAGTTAGCCCCAAGAGTGTACTCACTTTCTCCAAACAAGGAAAGAATGCTTTCCGTTTTCCTCTGGGACAGGGTCTCCCTCTATAGCTCAGACTGACCTGGAATTCACTCTGTGGCCCAGGCTTGCCTCAAACCTTCCTGGATTATAACATGAACCACCATGCCCTGTGAGGGTATAAGTTCTTATTATCTACTTTTAATTGTTTAAGGAACAAGTACCACATGTCCTTCTAAATAACAAAACAAACTCTGAAGGAGACCAAGGGAGTAGCTCAGTGACAGAGCACATGCCTAGCATGCCTGAGGTCCCGAGTTCCACTTCCAGCACTCACTGAATGAGAAAACAACTTCTAAGAACTTGTATCTGTGATGCCAGGAAAGGGTACAGCCCAGCTAAGAAGGGAGCTGGTCTGTGGTGGCAGGAGGGGCACAGCCGCTCAGTGAGACGGTAGCAGGCATCCCGGGGTGGCATGCTGGAGAGCTTGGCCAGCAGTAGGCAAACAGGCCACATTGGGTTTTACATGCTGAATATGAAGTCTGATAAAGTCAATATGATGTTGGACACTGGCACAGACTTGGTGGCCAATGTGTGGGTACTTCTGAAACCACAGGGCATCACTCTGACCCCTCAGAAAGGTACTGTCCTGGAGCATCTTGGGAGTGGAAACACTATGGGTCTCAGAATGCCCAAGGTTATCATTCCTGTTTGATATGAATTACAGTGTGCAAACTTAGGTATGTTTTACGAGCACCGTGTTCAAGGTTCTTCCTGAAGCAGAGAAGAGTCCAGGTTGTTAAGTAGCCTACAAGGTGACGAAGAAGCCAGTGGAGTTGAGTGTGCTGCCCACTGTCTGCAGGAATCTGAGCCAGGTCCCAGAGTTCCAAGTCATGTGGAGTCCAAATGCCAAAGCTGCATTTCGACAGCCTCAGAGCTAAGAATGTTGACATTTGACATGCTTTGCACACCTGCTTGCAGCCACCATAACATAAGGTCCAGCTGCGGGAACTATTCCTGTTCAAGGGTGAAGAGACTGCACAGATGTTTTCCTTACACCTCTCTAGGGTCCACAAAGAGTAAAAGGGTCTCGTTTGTTACTATCAAACATCAGCTGGGTGATGGCGGCACACACTTTTAATCCCAGGCAGAGGCAAGAGGATCTCTGTGAGTTCAAGGCCAGCCTGGTCTACGGAATAAGTTCAGGACAGCCAGGACAGTTACACAGAGAAACCCTGTCTCAAACAAACAAAAATGGGGCCTTATGCAGCTCAGGCCATCCTCAGACTCACTCTATAGCCACAGCTGCTTTTGAACCCCCAGTAGTGGGATTACAAGTGTGCACACCTCATCTAGCTAACACTAGGTGCTTCTTAGGCTTCCTGTGCGTAATCCACATTCTGGAAGGACCAGTCAGTCAGGCCACACTACATGTCTACAATGGCCACTCATAGCATGGACCCAGGATGCTGGACTCTGTCTACAATGGCCACTCATAGCATGGACCCAGGATGCTGGAATTAAATGGCAGGGAAATAGTTCTTCAAGACGCAGTTACTATTCCGTAAGCAATATGGGTCTATTCAGCACTGTCTTGGGAAACAGTGCTTTCCTCATTTGAAAATGGCACAAAATACAATGCAAAGGTCGGCGATAATGTATCTCCCGAGGAACTCTCTCCCCAAACTACCTCTGTTTACATACACATCAGCTCCCACTTTCCAGTGCAGGATAAGGCTTTCTGAGAAGAGGGCTCTATAGAGGAGAAAACAAAAAAGGAACAAGCACCCCCCCCCGCAAATGAAAGCCCCCCACCCCAGTCCTGATATTTCTTAGTCTCTGGAAGAAAGTCACAGAGCCTAGAACTGAACAGATAGATAAAGGGAGAAACTTTTAATAGTTTACCCATTTAGACAAATACTTCTTTGGGCAGGCGGTGGTGGCGCACGCCTTTAATCCCAGCACTGGCAGAGGCAGGCGGATCTCTGTGAGTTCAAGGTCAGCCTGGTTTACACAGTAGGTACCAGAATAACTAAGACTACATAGCTGTTTGAGACCCCGTCTTCAAACAAACAAACAAGACAAGACAAGACAAATAATTTTTGTATCCTCAGCTGGAAGACAACTAGACAGGGCCTTCCATTTGACCTTCAGGATTTGAAACCTTAGTTTCATTGCTTCAGACTGCCTGACCTCAAACAGGGGTAGTGGTAGTATGACTTAGGCAGGTATGAAAACGGCAAGTGTAGCTTCCTGCTTCATCTCAAGTGCACCCAGTTCAGCCAGCTGGAGGAATCTGTCAGAATCAGGCGCTCAGCTGGCCACCGCAGGGAACAGAGACGGCTGCCAATCAAGCTTCCAGAGCCTGGACCAGGAAGGTGAGTGGCTCTCCCACTATGCTGAAGTCTGTGCACCCGATACACATATCCTGCCACTGTGTCAGATGGCCATAGCCAGAACCAGTTTTCCCCCTAGAAGGGCAGCTAGCCCATCTTTTCCCTACTCCAAAGAGGCTGGTTGTCCAAAGAATCAAAAGGAATTACGGAAATGTATTGTCACTAAGATGAGAAATGTGTTGCCAATGATACCATGAAGCAGCGACAAACTGCTTCATTGTTGCTTATCTATAAAGACAGACAATAAGAACATCATTGAAAGGTGAGGCATATTACTAACTGCTCTCAGGAGAGTGCTTGCCTATAACCCCAGCATTCAGGAGGTGGAGGAAGGAGGAGCTAGTTCAAGGTCGCTCGCAACTATGCGTGGAGTTCAAGGCAAACCTGGGCTAAATAAGACCCTATCTCAGCACAAAGACAAAAAGAGAGGAATAGAAAACATCCTGTTTGTGTCCTGTTCTGTGTGACGCTCTTCATTTTCCTAGAAAACAAGGACACGAACACAGGATTTATCCCACTGTTAGGAAGTCATGAACTGTGTCCAAACAGTTTCAGAGGTAGCAAATAGGCAAATGTGTTTTCATCCGTTATTTACTTTATTAAAATTGTTTCGGACTCACTACAGAGCAGTAAAAGTGTGGCTGGCAGTTTGTTCTCTGGTGAAGACAAAAACTAGAGGACTGTAGCTACTAAGTCTGCAATTTCGGCATCTTGTCAGCAGGTGGCAGCATTGTCTATGAGTTGTTGGCCTCCGGGCTACAAATCCTTTCTCTTGATACTTCCCCACTCCGAAGAATTTTCCCATGAGCTAAGAGAGTTGACACCTGGAACATCATTTCCTCCAAAAACTGAGACTAGCTTTTTAAAAAATTTACTCTTTTCTTCCTTTGGTATATGTAGGCATGTATGTGTGCACGTGGTCAGAAGACAGCGGGAGGTGGTCCTGGCGCTGAACTCAGGTTGTTAGGCTTGGCAGCAATACCAGCCCAAGACTGGATCTGAAAATACTAGCGAGGTGACTCCCAGGAGCTGTTGCCTGGCACTTTGTCTTTGGAGCGTGACTGTTTGATGCAGGCCCCTCAGTTCCAACAGCTCTGCTTTGGGTGGCCCTGGGGTGGGGTGGGGGAATATCAACTTCTGATTCCTCAAGACTGTGTGTGCCATCCGCACAAACCGTCAGGAGCTGTGCTCGCAAAGCTTGGCAAATGGGGAGAAACTTTACAGTCACACACGAAGATGGAATCTATCCTAGTACTGTGAAAGAAAAACAGAAAACAAATCAGGAGTTTAAATCATAGTTTTAATTCTTTTTAACTATCGAAAGGAAGGCAGAACATCCATGGCCCAAGTGAAGACATCGTGGGACAAGGCCCCTTTAATCCTAATAAAAAAGAAAGGTTTCTTGCATGGTGTAAATTCAGAACAGAGAGGCAGAAAAGGTGGCTGAAAACAAACAGAAGAGCTGCTGAGCCGCCTTGGCTAGATCCCACAGCGTGCTGCGGTGGTGCGTGCTGCGGTGGTGCATGATGCGTTGGTGCATGCTGCGGTGGTGCGTGCTGCGGTGGTGCGTGCTGCGGTGATAATGTGTGCTGCGGTGGTGTGTGCTGCGGTGATACTGTGTGCTGCGGTGATACTGTGTGCTGCGGTGGTGCGTGCTGCAGTGATGCATAGGCTGAGGGTGGAGCAGATGACTCTTGGCACTTTGAGGTCAGGGAGTCAGAGCGGGGGAGGGGGGGTCTGGGGCAGCTGATGTGGATAAGGAGTGGAAACTTCTACCAGGCTGGGAGCTGGTAAGCCCCATGTTTCTGTTAGAGAATGAGCAAGACAGACCTCTAGCACCCAGGGCTTGGCCATGAAGAATGTTCCTATTCCCAGAATCATGAGAAAATCAGTAGAAAGTCAAAAAATCTCCCAGGGGCCCTTTGTGGAAACCCCTGCTGAAATATGGCTCCGTGACTGCAGGGAACAGCAAGAGATGTGGAAAGAAGCATCCAGTACAGAAGGCGTCTGCAGAAAAGAGAGAGGAGTCGTCCCCACACAACGCAGACAGAAGCAGGCAGACTGAAAGGCTGGATGAACAGAATCCTCGCGGGTCCTGGGTGCACAGAGGGAAGGCGGCTGTTATCTACAGCCTCAGACAATTGCACTCAGGGCCAAGGGTAGGGTTTTTATTTTATTTATCTCCTCCCACCTCCGTGTGTGTGTTCGCTAGTGTAGGTTTTAAAGAACAGAGTTTTTCTGTGAATTTCACTTGAGGCAGAAATACTCATTAATATGATTGAGCCTTGAGACCTTGATGCGATAGTACTCGGGTCTGGAACATCCTCCCCAGAGCCCCACGTCTGGTACTCCAAGGGCCTACATTCAGCGGTTAATGTTAACACAGCTTTAATGGAGACAGGGAGAAGCCAGGGGCTTCCAGAGAGGTAGACAATGCCAGTCTCTTCGTGGGCCCTCCAGGGGGCCATTGGCTCCCATAGCCAGAAATCTCCCCTCCTACTGTTGCTCAGGCATCTTGTCCCGCTTCCTGAACGAAGGCGGAGCAGGGAGGGCGCTGGTGAGCCCCGACATGACGGAACTTTGTATTTTAGACGACTTTCCCCAGACAACCACCCAAAAGATCCATCCCATAGTTCTAATACAGAACTGCAGCTGACAGGATGTTCTTTTTCTTCATCCGTGCTGCAGCCCCGCCCCCCCCCAAAGGTGCCCATTGCCCTAAAAAGGGACCTAGTGTGGGCCTTTCTTTTTTTTTTTTGTTTTTTTTTTTTTGTTTTTTTTTTTTTTTTGTTTTTCGAGACAGGGTTTCTCTGTGGTTTTGGAGCCTGTCCTGGAACTAGCTCTTGTAGACCAGGCTGGTCTCGAACTCACAGAGATCCGCCTGCCTCTGCCTCCCAAGTGCTGGGATTAAAGGCGTGCGCCACCACCGCCCCGCAAGTGTGGGCCTTTCTTGATTTGCACCGTGAACTGTCACGATAGAGAACCCCAGGTGGGGTGGACGCGGCAGTCCAGTATGCAGACGCAGGGCCCCACGCATCCCCGCCCACTAGCCCCAGCTTCCAGGCTCATCTCACTTCCTCACCTGCCGGGGTCTAGCCGGGAAATCGAGGCACTTGTGCGCAAGTCGCCGCTGCGTGTTCCTTCCCACCCTTCTGCAGGCCCGAAGCAGGCTGCTCCCACTAATCTGCCCCTCGTTTGCGGCTCAGCAGCTTTTGTCCTCTAAGCCCCTGATAATGGTTTTACTAAAATCCCCTTTTGATGGAAAAAGTCCCAGCTGGACATTGCAGGGCCCGGCATAATGTCCAAGTCTGCAGGCCCCTCTGCCTACCCCACAAAGGCCTCTAATCAAGTGGAAAATGTGCTGGAGGCCAGAGGTTTGGGGCTGCAATTATTTTCGAAGGGATTACTAAAGAAGAATAGAGACGGCCGGGACCTCCCCCACCTGCTTGCCACTCGGTCCCGCTTCAGACACACTGAGTCCTGGCATGGTCCTGTTCTCAGAGACCAAACCATCACTTTTCTCTTTTCCCATGGAGGGGCAGCCACCACTCAACACCACTGTTGCAGAGAGAGTTTGGATACAAATTGCAAGTCCGATTTTGACCTCATTTAAGATTTCATGTATAAAACCGGATCCCGAGTATGGGGCATGAACTCATTCATTAACCTCTAACCCCAGCTCTGTCTGCACAGGGGAGCCTTCGCCCAGTGCCCATGCACTGCCAGGGGCCGGAGCCCTCACTGGGGCTTCCCAAGCTTTGGAGGGCAAAAGGTCATGTTCCCACCTTGCCTGTTACCCTCCTTCACACACACACACACACACACACACACACACACACACGGACCCTCCCTCAAGGCCGAACAAATATCCATGGCACTTCAATGCTTGATCTCAGGCTAATGCATGAGCAGGGTTCCAGATGTCAGCCACTGAATAGCACAGTCTTTGTTGGAGAATGTACACTCCCAAGGGAGTTTGTATCTTACAGGACCTTCTCGAGTGTCATTTATTCATGAGAAGTCACTGAGCATACATTAATGGCAAATTGGTGACAAGTCCCAGCCTGCCGTTGAGTCCCTATTTCCCGCATCATCCTGGAGAGGTCGTGTTCTTCTAATCCCAGCTGTTGGCCGTGAGTGCGGGTTTCTCACCCCATTCCGGAATGATCAAGGATTAGACTGTTCACCCCCGAAACCAAAAGTCAGCCATGTATCCTACACTGAACGTTGAGCTGGGTGGCAACTCCCGGGTCCTTTCTCCAAACCTCGGATCAGAAATAAAACAACCATTGACTTAAAATAAAAACCCAAACTTCATTTGTTTTCATCAGTGTAAATGCCTTATTGACCAGCTGTGGGTGGTAGCACACAGCTGTAATCCTTGAGCAGAGGCTGGCGAATTGATCTGAGATTGTGGACAGTCTGTTCTATAAAGTGAGTTCTAGGATGGCCAGGGCTGTGTAGAGAAACCCTGTTTCAACAGCAATAACAAAAAGTGATCAAGGTAGACTCTGTGATTAGTTTTTGGTTTGGGTGCTAGGCATGGAATCCAGCGCCGTGCGCCCCACTCTGAGCTGCGTACACCCCTCGTACTGGGCATGGAATCCAGGGCCGTGCGCCCCCCTGCTGAGCTGCGTACACCCCTCGTACTGGGCATGGAATCCAGGGCTGTGTGCCCCACTGCTGAGCTGCGTACACCCCTCGTACTGGGCATGGAATCCAGGGCCGTGCGCCCCACTGCTGAGCTGCGTACACCCCTCGTACTGGGCATGGAATCCAGGGCCGTGTGCCCCACTCTGAGCTGCGTACACCCCTCGTACTGGGCATGGAATCCAGGGCCGTGTGCCCCCCTGCTGAGCTGCGTACACCCCTTGTACTGGGCATGGAATCCAGGGCCGTGTGCCCCCCTGCTGAGCTGCATACACCCCTCGTACTGGGAAGTTTTTGTCAACTCAACCGAGCCATTTCTCTAGCCCCAAATACTTTTTAAAATGACATTTCAGGGGGTTGGGGAGATGGTTCATTAGTTAAGAGCACTTCCTGCTCTTTCCGCAGACCCAGGTTGGATTCCCAGCACCCCTGTGGCAGCCCAACCATCTGTAACTCCACTACCAAGAGGTCTAATGTCCCCTGTTGGCACCACATGGTGCCCAGACATATATGCAGACAAAACATACATACACATTCTTTAAAAAAATGTTGCTCTGGGCTTGGCAAGGTGGTTGAGCAGGCAAAGGCACTTGCTACTAAGCATGGTGACCTGAATCCAATCCCTGGGAACCACATGGTAGGAGAGACCCAATTCTTGCAAACTGTCCTCTGAGCTCCCATGTACCATGAGCACGGAAAACCCATGTTCACATACATACACACAACCAATCAGTCAATCAATGTAATAATTTAAAAAACCGTAACTTTTTCTACTAACATCAGTTTGGGAAAGAGGAAAATAGTATCTGGAAACACTGCTTTTTTTTTTTTCAGTGCTGGGCATACAACCCGGATCATGTGTATTCGAGGCCACACTGCAGGATTCTAGCTGTACCCTCAGTCCCGCAAACACTAACGTGCATCTAGGGTTTCTCAGGGCAGCTGAGAACTTTCGAACCTCAGGATGTAAATGTATTTGAGAGTCTCATGACATGAAGGAATCCTCACAATTCAAAACCCTTGATGAACAATATCAGAATGAAGTAACACAAAGTCAGCAAGCTAATATGGCTCAGTGGCAGAGAGCACTGAGCACGGCCAAGGCTTTGGGCTCAACCCCAGGCGCTGCCAAAGCAGAACAAAACCAAACAAAATGAAGCAAGGACTTCAGAAAGTATAGAAAGCCTTGATCGGCGGAAATAATGAAGGGAATTTTATCTTGATGTCAAATGTAATGAGTCTAAAGTTCATTATGTCCCTGTCCCTGGTATATCTCAACTACCTGAGGTGTCCCTGAGTCCATGAACCTAGGAAATGGCGTCTCCAGCCAGCACAGGCAGTGCACCCCACAGCAGGAAATTCAGTCTCCCCAAATCTCTTTCAGCTGATCTTCCCCTGCCCCAAACAGGACTCCTGTCCACACGTCCCCAGGCCTCATCATTCTTTACCGTCATTTTTGGGTTCACCTGTCCGCAGCCTCACTTCTCAGGGATCACCTCTAGACCTGATACCCCCAACTGAGAATCTATGGACCCTTGGTGGCACCTCTGACCTTCTGGCTCTGAAGCTGACCCTGCTCTGCCCCACCCCATCTCATGTACCCCAACAGCACTGTGCACCCACAATCCCCCAGATTCCATCTACACTGTTTCCTGAATAGGGGCAGTGGCTATTACTATATTTGGTGGGCAATATCAGAACCCACTCATATATACTTTAAATCTGGCTTTTCAAGAAAGGCTTTCTTAGTGTAACAGCCCTGGATGTCCTGGAACTCACTCTGTAGACCAGGCTGGCCTTGAACTCACAGAGATCCATCTGTCTCTGCCCCCTGAGCGCTGGGATTAAAGGCGTGCGCCACCACTGCCCGGCTCTTCTTTCTGTTTTATTTGCTGCAGCGCTAGAGGCAGAGCCCAGGGTCTATGCTGAACTCCACCCTGGCTCCCATGCCATTCAGTTTTTATGGAAACACGTCTTCCTGCCTAAGGCTGGCCTTTAAAATGCACAGCGGGACTGCAGAAACTAAGTAGAAGTTAGAAGAGCGCGTGCTCCTCTTGTAGAGCACAGGGGTTCAGCTCCTAGCATTCCCATGGCGATTCACAACTGCGTGTGACATCAGTTCCACAGGCTCTGACAGGCTTCCGGCCTCCACAGGTACCAGGAACACAAATGGCCCACATATATGAACTCGCATAAACTAATGCACATACACATAAATAAGAAAAATCTTTAAAATTATATACCAATCACTATTTTTAAAAAGGCATAAGCTGCTCTAGTCCCAGGTACTCAGGAAGCGGAGGCAGGAGAATTGTTCAAGGCTATCCTGGACAACATAGCAAGAACCCACTTTAAAAATAAATAATAAATAAACTTATCTTTAATAAATCATACTGGACTCAAATGCAGTTTTATGGTAGGGTACTTGCTCAGTAAGCACAAGACTGTGAGCCCATCCCCTGCACTTCATACACACATACACACACATGCACGTACATGCATACACGCACACACACACCTGCATACATGCACACTTGCTCAGCAAGCACAAAACCCTGATTCCATCCCCAGGAACACTCACACATGCACAATTATCTGCATGTGTGCACACTTGTTTAGCAAGCACATGACCCTGAGCCCATCCCCAGCACCGCACACATACATGCACACACACACACACACACCCCTGCATGTACACACTTGCATGCACACACACTCACACACATAAACACATGTCCACACCTGCGTGCATGCAGGCAGAACAGAAGTTAGAAGAAAAGGTAAAGACACTCCTCAGTCTTCATTTAACCCTACTTTAACCTAGGGTGACCTAGGTGACAGTGAGCTGGGCCTTCTTGGACCCAACTCCAGCTTTCTGTTTCAACATTAGGGAAGTGACCAGAGCCCTAAAGCTGACTCTGATAGAAGACCCTTTTTTAAAAATTATTTTATGTGTATAGTGTTTTGCCTGCTCGTGTATGTCTGTGCCTTAGAGGCCAGCAAAGGGCATTGGATCCCCTGGATTTGGGGTTATAGGTGATTGTGAACCACCAAGTGGGTGCTGGGGATTGAACCAGAGTCCTCTGGAAGATTTAACCATTGAGCCATCTTTTCAGCCCTGAGGCTCTTTTCCTGATTTGATGAACTGGTACAATCCATTTGTCACCCACAGGCAAAGTCTCATCTCTCTGGTGGTGCTGAGGCTGGCTTCCTCAGGTACAGAGCCTGCAGAGATGTAGGGGAGTGTTCCTGACATGCCCAGCAGGACTGCCTTTTGATGCTAAACATGCTGGTGTTCTTTGCCAGCTAGAGAGTCAAAATGCTGAAGTTTATGAATAACCTTTAAAATTTACAAATTGCATATGTCTTAGAGTTGCTGTTGCTGTGAAGAGACACCATGACCACGGCAGTTCTTATAAAGGAAAACATTTAGCAGGAGCTGGCTTACACTTTCAGAGGTTTAGTCTATTATCATCATGGTGGAACATGGTGGCATGCAGGCAAACATGGAGGAGTTGAGTGTGTGCTCATGCATGTGTGTACATGCAGGCAAGTGTGTGTGTGCACGCTCATGTATGTGTAAGGTGCTGGGTATGGACTCAGGGTCTTGTGCTTGCTGAGCAAGTGTGCATACATTCAGACGTGTGTGTGTGCATGTGTGTGTGTGTGCAGAAGGAACTGAGAGTTCCAAAGGCAGCAGAGGTAAAGTGTCTTACACTGGGTGTACTTTGAGCATATATGAAACTTCAAAGCCCGCCCCCACAGTGACACACTTCCTCCAACAGGGCCATACCTCTCCATAGTGCCACTTCCTATGGGCCAAGCATTCAAAAACACGAGTCTATGGGGATTCTATATATTCAACCCCCCACAGTGTGGATTCAAGGAGATCTTTCATTTAGTATTCATTTGGCTGCAATTACAGGCGAGTGCACTCCAAGAGCTTCGGAACAGTGCCTCCTGCTCTCCACGGCCAGCAGTCTGTCTTCTGCTGCCAGAGAGAAGTGGGTGCTGCTACTATACTGGGGTGCTGCTCCAGGGCTGCACCCTGATCTGGACACCCTGTGCTCCCCTCCCCCACTTCCTCATACATGCCCCTGTGCTTTTGTTTATTTGGCTTTGTTTTTTGGTGGTGGTAGGCGTTGGGAATTGTTGCTTGTGTTTGAGGGTCTGAGGCAGGCAGGAGTCAGTCATTGGTGGACAGGGTCAGAAGTGGGGTTCACAGGCATACTCACAGGGCGTGCTAAGGCTCCTCCCACTTTCTTTAACAGTGGTTGAGGGGTGACTCTCCCACACTCCCTGCACTGACCCCGCCACTCTGTGTTCCACTGCAATGAAACAGAAAACACAGGGGAGTGCTGGGGAGCTCTGGACGATTCCAAACTCAAGTTCACCCAGATGACCCTACCTGGACTTAGTGAGTGTGTGTGTGTGTGCGCGCGCGCGCATTAACAGCAGATACCAGGTAAAGAGGGGAGGGGGGTTGAAAGTGACCATAATACATTATATATGCGTAGGAAACTGTCAAGAAACAACTTTAACAAAAGCTTTTTAAAAAGATACTGGAGAGAGAGGGACTAAATACACACACAATGCCTCTCTACCTCATCGCTGGTCCTGTTAGGTTATTTTTAACACTTAGCACACCTGGCCTCTTCTAGAGGCCACCAGCTGGAAAGCTGCGGGGAGGCTGTGCCACCACAGGTCATGGGTGCCAGTGGAGTTTCGTTGCAAGTGATTTTATTTCATTTGTGAGAAGAAAAGGCAAGACTGTAGATCTCGCCTGCTGGTCAAGGCCACTTAAATATAAACAGGAGAAATCTGCTGGGTTGCGTGGAAGACATGCATGCATTTTCTCAGGTGTCTCGCAGTGTTGACACACACATAGCGCACAGGGAAGTTAGTTCTTCCAGCTGCTTCCTTAGACAGGACCTTTCCACGGAGGATCTGGCCACAGGGAACAACCTGCACACCACATTGTGATGGCTCCCCAGAAACCAAGCACAGACAGCTCTCCCGGAGCTCACGTCAGCTTCCGGCTGACACGTGTGTAAAGCAAATGCCCCCCTCTGCCCCTTCAGGCGCTAATCCTCTCATTGAGAAACCACCTGGCAGAGGCAGGCAGCTCTCTCAAGACTCTGAGGCCAGTCTGCTCTAGTTAGCAAGTTCCAGGCCGGCCAAGGCTGCACAGTGAGTCCCTGTCTCATAAACAAAACGACAAAAACAAGACAGTCTGCCTCTGTGAGTGCCCATATCATCTGATGTAGGTCACAACACACAGCGTGGACAGAAGGCAATGTGCCCGGCCCACCCAGGGCCGATGGGAGCCCAGAGGCCCTCAAGAGCTCCTGATGGGCACTTTCGAGGGTGGAATCAGCTGGAAGCTCTGGATTATCCTGACAAATGAGGAGAAGCACCTCCCACGTGGCACTGTATTGGTGTCCCCTTCTCCGGCCATCAAGTCGTGCACCGAGATCTACTCTGCATAGCAGACAGACACAGGACAGATGTGCATGCTTTCTTTAGCAGCATTCTGAGATTTCAAAGCTAAATAAAGAAACCCCAGTGAGCAAAGGAGGACAGCCCTGCAGGAGATCTTTATTTTCATTTCCAACGAAGCTTTTTTATTCTCCCTTGGGGCTTTATCTGTCCATATATGTCCATACAAAAATATTATCCTTAGAGTCCAGTCTGTGCACATGTGTTTGTACAGACCTTTAGAGGCAAGCAGGGCTACTCTGGAGATACACTGATGATGCATTGAGATCTTTCCCGCCTAGTTTAGGAGCGGCTTGTTTATCCACCACTGGCCAAGAGTACTTTGGAAATACGCTATTGAGTTCATAAAAAGAAGAAGAAAGTCCCCTTGCTTTTCCAGTGCATTCCTACAGAAACTTTCCCATCGCGGAGCAAGAACTGCCTTAGAACTGTGATATTAAATAACTGGGGCCTGAGCCTAAGCGGGGTTTCCAGGCGGGGCAGGGCGGGCTTCTGCTGACCGGGCACTGGCACGGCCATGTCCCCAAAGCTTCCTGCTTACACCCAATTGTTCACGCAGGCAAGAGGCAGGACTTCAAAGCTTTGTGTGCCTTTATGCTTTGGTTTTGAATCCCGGATGCTCTGAGGTCATCGAGAAAGGCCCTGAAAACTGCTTCGGCATCTTCGCTGGGTGGCTGTGTCCTCTGTCCCCACATCCTTAGGTGCTTGCTCTCACACCAGCTTTAACTCACCACAGATTCTCATGGGGTCCTCTGCTTTGCAAGGTGTGGTCTCTGAGTGACCCCCACGAATCATCTATGTACCTGCCAGACGTACAGGGGGGCGGGGTTCACCACCCACTTATTCCTAGACATTATTTGCTAAAAATGCAGTTGGATCACACTGCTAGCCTGCTTTCGAACTTTCATTCGCTGTCTGTTTCATAAAGAGCCAAGTCCTAGCCCCTTATGATGGGAGCTCCAGTCCTCCTGTGTCATCAGAGACTCCAGGTGCTGGCCTCCTAAATTCCAGCCTCTCTTCTCTCTCTCTCTCTCTCTCTCTCTCTCTCTCTCTCTCTCTCTCTCTCTGTGTGTGTGTGTGTCTCTCTCTCTCACACACACACACCACACTCTTCACTATTCTGTGTCCTTCCATGTATGTCCTGGGTCTGGCTGGGAAACTCTTCCCTCCCTGTCTGATTAGGGAACTTGCCACTCAGGGCTTGCTCAAATGAACTCTAAACTGTCGCTGCATCGTCCTGTGGCCCACATGGCATGTGAGGCTACAGGCTGTCTTAGTTAGCACTTTGCATTGCCCTCTCTGAGTAGAAGTCATGGGTGTTCAGGGGACAAGCATGAAAGCATGCACTGCCCATCTAAGAAACCTACCTCAGAGCTAGGAGGAGACAGCAGTAAACAAACCTCAGAGCCAGCTTCACACGCTTATAGCTTGGTCGGAAGAGTGAGTTCTGGGTAATTCCTAGCATGTATGACGGTGTTTGGTTTTGGTGTGTGTGTGTGTATGTGTGTGTGTGTGTGTAAGTCAGAGGTTGACACTGGTGTCTTCCTCAACTGCTCTCCACCTTATTTCATACTGAGACAGGGTCTCATTATATAGACCAGGCTGACCTCAAACTCGCAGACATCCTCCTGCCTCCATTTCCCAAGTGCTGAGATTAAAGGCATGGCCACCACACCCAGCTCCACTTTAAATTAATTATTTAACTAATTTTGACACATCTCACCGAACTTACTGTTCCAATTAGCCTGGCTGTCCAGCAGGCCCCCAGGATCTGTCTGCCTCTACCCTCAGTGCTGTGGTATAAAGCAGGCTGCGGCAGCCAGCTTTCTTTACACGGGTGCTGGGGGTCACAACTCTGGTTCTCCTGCTTGTATAGGAAGCGCTTTATCCACTGACTCATCTCCCAGTCCCTGATGGGAATTTTGAAAAGGTAAGTATCTTGTTCTGATGGAACCCAAATCAGGAGGCCCTTGTCTGGTCCGTCCAGGCACCAGAGAACACCCAGACAGAGCTAGGTCTCGCCTTTGTGTTCCCAGAACTGCCACCGGAAGGTTCTGGAGCGATTTCTTTAATACCTCTTTTCATGACTTTAAAATGTATATTTGCGTGTGCCTGTGGGTAGGCGTGTGCGTGTGAGTGCAGGTGCCTGTGGAGGCCAGAGGCCAGAAGTGTGGGGATCCCCTGGAGTTGGAGTTACAAGCAGTTGTGAGCTGTCTGAGTGTGTGGTGGGAACTAAACTCGGGTCTCTCTGTAAGAGCAGCAAGTGCTTTTAGCCCCTGAGCCATCTCTCCAGCCCCCGAATCTCCATCACTCAATGCTAAGGAGCGGTTCAGCCAGATCTCTGCGTCTATACACACAACTGCCAGACATTTCCACTCGTGGATTCCAGACATCTCAACCCAACACATGCCCGCTAAATAATTTTCCTTCCAAACCTTCACTCACCTGAATTTATAGTCTGCATAAAAGGCATTCCCTGGCTGACCAAACAATAAACCTGGGATTTATGTATGACCTTAGCATCAGGTCCAACCTTAAAGGTTCTAGCCCCAGTCAACACTGCCACACTAGAGACAAACTTCCGGCATACAGTCTTCAAACCACAGCACAGAGAGACCCAAGGCTGTCAACCCTGCTTTATTGTATCACATGGCACCATATAATGGAGACTATATTGCAATACAGTTTTGAAAACAAAAGATGGCTCAGAAATATTAATGTTTCAAATACTGATCTTTACATAAAGGAAAATAGTTTTGACTGATATATAGGAATTTTGTTTTTATATGAGCCTTATGAAGCCGAGGCTAGCCTTGAACTCACTATGTAGCTAAGGATGGCCCTGATCCTCTTGTCTCTGCTACCCAAGTGTTAGGGGTACAGGTAGGCACCATCACACCCAGCCCACCGAAATTTTCAAATGTAGTTTTACCCTCATTAAAAATTTCTTGTTTTCATGTGTGTGTGTGTGAATGTGTGTATATGTATGCTCTACATGTGCAGAAATCGATGCACACACACATTATAACCACAACTGCAGTGCACCCTGAGATCTTTGCTCTTTCTCTCCACTGCTTCTTAGCCTCTACCGGATGTTTAGCAACACAGAGCTCCACAGTGGGTCCTTCAGCATGCCATGTCCTTTCAAAAATGTGGCAGGACTCTGCTTGAGGTTTAGTGATGGACCCGGAGGGCTATGTGTTGGTCAGTGAGGCTCACTTGGCAACCCAAAAGACCTACTGTATAATAAACTGTTTTGATTTGGCCAAAATATTCTTGTGGGTCTAGGGAGATGGTTCAGTCAGTAAAACACCTGTCACATAGCAGAAGAGCCTTAGTTTGGACCCCCAGAACCCATATAAAAGAAAAAAAGCTGGGCTCAGCGTAGAAGGCAGGGGGACCCTACAGTTTCAAGTTCATTTAAAGACCCAAAAACCAAAGGTAGAGAGCAATCAAGGCAGGGCACCCAGTGTCTAGCTCTGGCCTCCACACATGTGAACATACATGTACGAATACCACACACTAACACAAAACAATAGACGAATGCTCCTCTGTTTGGAAAGGTACATTATCTGTATCAACATACATCTGGATGGGATTGCAAAGGTGCAGAAGGAAGCTTTAGGGCGGGGAAATGTCCTGTATTTTTATTACAGTGGGTGACTTCAAAAAGGATGCTGTAAGGCTGAATATAAACTCACACTGAAATATGATCCCTAATGTGGCTGTTGAGAGGTGGTGCCATCTCTAGACGTTCAGGTCAGGAAGGTTATACCTTAGGAAGTGGTGACAGCCAGTCCCCAAGGACTACGCTAATCCCCACGACACGGCTTCCTGAAGGGCTCACAGGAGCAGGGGAAAATGCGGGCTGCTCAGTACACCAGGCTCCCCTGTTTCTCCACAGCACCCTTAGCAATGACTGAAAATGAGGCAGGGACAACTTACAGCAGTAACTTTATCAGCAGAAACAAACCTATTAAATCTCAAAAGTCACTCTGGTGACTCCTGAGTCCCTGTCCCAAGTAACTGTGCATGTGGAGGCCAGGGGCTAATGGAGGTGTCTTAGCTGCTCTCCAATGAGTTTTAAATGGGTCTTTCAATGGAATTGGAACTCAATGATTGGCTAAAATGACTAGCCAGGGATACAGAGGTCTTCCCAACATGTGACCCTCCCCAGTAGCATTGGGGTCATGACCCTGTCCTGCTTTTATGTGGGTTCTGGGAACTCATATTCATACTCAGAGAACTTCATGTGTGTGTGGTACACACTTAGCTGGCTGAGATATCTCCCAGTCTATCAACCATCAAGGTAGTTTCTCTCTCTCTCTCTCTCTCTCTCTCTCTCTCTCTCTCTCTCTCTCTCTCTCTCTCTCTCTCTCCCTCTGTGTGTGTGTGTGTTAGAGAGAGGAAGAGAGAGAGAGACTCTCTTCTACCCCTGGCTATTCTGGAACCATGTAAACCAAGCTGGCCTCAAACCTGAAATGATCCTTGTCTCTGAGTGCTTAGCTCTGGGATTACAGATATACGTCACTATGCCTAGCCATAAAGAAATAATTATAAAGTTTTAAAAAACGCACGCGAGCCAGGCAGTGGTGGCACAGCACTCAGGAGGCAGAGGCAGGCGGATCTCTGTGAGATCGAGGCCAGCCTGGTCTACAAGAGCTAGTTCCAGGACAGGAACCAAAAAAACTACGGAGAAACCCTGTCTCGAAAAATAAAAAATAAAAAAAAAACAAAAAACGCACGCGACTGTGATCAAGCTATTGCAAGCTGCCTTGCTAGGGATGGGACCCAGAGCTTCAGGCATTCAATATAGGTCTGGCGACACACGCCTACCTACCAACAGCACAGCCAAGAGACAGATCTCTGTCTTAGGATAGTGACACCCAAAACGTTGAGCACTAGTGGTGAAATGCTGGCCCCATTCCTTGTGGTCTCTGTTTAATGCAGGTGTGAGCTAACAGGCAATTCCACCTCACCTGTGACAGCCCACCCTGACTGTCAGTCTCAAGGACACCGATGACGCTGTGAGGTCCAAGGGAATAACAAGGCATCGGGGCCAGCACGCTGTTCCTTTCACCTGGCAGGTGGATCTGTGCAAGCATTTGGAAGTCTTATGTACCCAGTACTTTGAAAATAGTCCCCAGAATCACAGCCTGCTAGAAACCAGTTTGGGATGGACACAATGCAGACTCTATTCTACCCCCTGGGGTTGGGAAAATACGCTATGCAATTTAAGTTGGAAGCAACTGTGGCCATGTAAAACCATGATATGTTCAAGGATATCTAAGCCATATGCAGGATCGTATTCTGCAGGAGTGGCTGAAGGGCTTTCCAGTCTAACAGTCACAGGCCGGCTAACAACTAGTGGTGACATAAGTCTATACCAGAGGAGCTGTGTACCGGCTGTGGCAGATTTAACCAGCCACTGTTCTTGACCAGAAACCAAGTGGGCACGGTGGAAGGAGCTAAGTTCTGAGGTAGCACGGGGCAGCCTGTTTGCCCTCACCATCACAGCCCTCCCTGTACTGTCATAGCCGCTCAGACACTAAGATCCAGAATCCTGGCACAAACGCTTAGAGAAATGCACCCTAGAACCGACATGGGCAGTGCTCCCCCATTAACCCCATTTATCTTGCCCTTTGTAGCCAAACAAAACCTACTCATGATCCGTGCTGCTGCAGCCATGGTGTTCCTTCACTCAGCTTGCAGCTATAGCAGTGCAGAGGATACAGCTGTGCCCAACCCCCCCACCCCCGGCCCTGCCTCAGACCCCAGGACAACATTCCCGCTGCCAGCCCCCTTATCTCTGCTCACCTGGTAGGGATGGAGTGCCAGGAATGAACGTACCCGGGAACAGCACTCAACTAACACTGATGTGCGAACCCAGCCCTGGTTCTCTTGGATGTGTCCTGCCCTGGACAGAAAGCTGGAGCTCCCACAGCCTACAACCATCACCTGCTAGTGGCTCTACAACCGCCCTTCAGTGGCTGTCTTCCCTCCGGCCACCTCCCATTCCCACAGCTTCCTGTGCCTTGATGTCACGACTTTTTGAGAAGTCCTGTATTATTGACTTTTCTGTTGCTATGAGAAAACACCAAGACCAGAAGCAACTTATGGGAAAAAGTTTATTTTGGGTCATGTTCCGGAGGGATAAGAGTCTGTCACAGTGAGCATGGCAGCAGGCACAGAGACAGGAGCAGGAAGCTGAGAGCTCACATCCTCAACTTCAAACATGAAGCAGAGCAAGCAAACTGGAAGTGGGGTGAAGCTATAAGATCTCAATCCCACCTCCAATAATGCTCTTCCTCCAGCAAGGCCACACCCCCAGAAGATTCTCCAAATAGCACCACCCACTGGGGACCAAGGCTGCAAGTGCCTGTGCTGATGGAGGACATTTCTCTTTCAGACCACCCCAAACCCAAACTAAGACAGGGCAGGATGCCATGCTGGCTGTGGTGGATTAAATGAGGATGGCCCCCACAGGCTCATCTATTTGAATACTTGATCCCAGTTGATGGAACTGTTTGGGAAGGATCAGGAGGTGTGGCTTTGCTGGAGGAGATGCCACTGGGGGCTGGTTTGGAAGAGCCTATGGTTCCCAGTGCTTGCTTCTGTCTGCCTCCAACTTGTAGATCAAGATGTGTGCTCTCAGCTATTCCTGCCACCATGCCTTTGCTCAGCCATCCTGCCTAACCCTCTGAACTGTAAGCCCCAACTACACACTTTCTTTATAACGTTATCATGGTGTCTTATCATAGCAACAGAAAACTAATTAAGACACTGGCCAAAGCTGGGAGGAAAAGAGTCTTAACTTCAATTAAGCACAAAAACAAAACCCAGCAAGATTGGTTCTTTTAGAGTGAATTTCATATATCTCCGTCTTTGCATAAACAATTCTGGGGTGGAACAAAGGACCTCTTTTTTTTTTTTTTTTTGAGACAGGGTTTCTTTGTGTGGCCATGGCTATCCTGGAACTCACTTTGTAGATCAGGCTGGCCTTGAACTCAGAGATCCTCCTGCCTCTGAGCCACACCCCCAACCCATGACAACCTGTTTCTTAATTAGTGCCTTTAGACTACCAGCACTGAAAGTGATTACTGATATAGTTTAAGTATACAGAATAAATTTCCTTTGCTATTGCCCTTCCCTTTCCTAGTTTTTAAGTTGTTTCCATAAAGTTTATTTACTTATAATCTGAACCCACTTTTTCTTATCACAGTCGACTTTCAAACTCTATGCTGACAGCCGGCTGTGCACATGTACTTTATGATGACATCGCCCAATCCTCCTTCCTGCTCTCTGTGTAACTGCTGCTACTCCTTTTCTCATCCTTATGCGCACAAATATGAGAACAAAATATACTGTTACTATTATTATTTTATAAAACTCCCATCTGTTAGATTAATTACAATAAAAAAGGTTTTCTTTTACCTTATTTTTTTTTTCTTTCTCTAGCGTTCCTCCTTCTTTTGGGTAGATACAAATTTCTAACCTATACTTTTCTTTTAAACTTACTTGTTTTACTGCTATGTATGTGGTGCCTGGTGCACAAAGAGGAAAGATGAGGGTGTCAGATGCCCTGGGACTAGAGCTAGGAATGGTTGTGAGACGCCATCTGGGTGCTGGGAGCTGAACCAGTCCTGTGCAAGAGCAACAGCTGTCCTTAGCTGTTGTCATCTCTCCGTCCCAGAGACTTCAGACTCTTAAATAAGAGATGTTAACCCCTTAAAGAGATGGGTTTTTAAAAAAAGACTGTGAGACTTTTCAAAGCTGTACTGTGCTTTATATTGTGATGTTAATGTGAACTCTTGGGGATAAATGAGAATGGAAAGTTAATGGTTTATAGTGATACATTTATGTGTCAAGTTGACAGTGGGTCAGTTATCCTGGTTAGTTTTTGTCTACTTGACACAAACTGAAGACACCTGAGGAGAGGGAACCTCAGTTGAGGAATTTCATCCATCAGACATCCATGAGCATGTCTGTCAGGCATTTTATTAATTAATGATTGATACTTGAGGACCCAGCTCACCATGGGTGGAGTTATACCTGGGCAGATGGTCTTGGGTTACATAGGAAAGCAAACCAACAAGCCACAGGAAGCAAGCTAGTGCCATTTCCCCATGGTCCCACTTCTGCTCCTGCCTTGGTTTCTGCCCCATGGACTGCGACATGGAAGTGTAAGCCCTGCTGAAGAGATGGGCAGAATAATTATCCTCTTTCCCTCCCCTAAAGCTCTGACTTCAGGATGTCACTTATGGAGCTGCTATGCATCTCTGCTGAGTTTGTCCACTAACTGAGAAAAGCGTCACATTCCCCTTTCTATCTTGTTTTGAAGGAGGGTCTCACCAGAAACTCCCTTTGTAGACCAGGCTGGCCTTAGACTCACAGGGTGCTGCCTGCCTCTGCCTCCTGAGCCCTGGGACTAAAGGTTTGTGCTACCACACCCTGCTTCATTTTTTGAATACTAGTCAAAGTCTAAACTTATATTTTCTCTAACACTTTAGACTTTTTGGAAGCTTCCCCTTAGCCAGTAGCTTGCTTGCCGCCATGTGCCTGCTTGCTGGCCTGACTCAAGAGGCGTGGCTGTCTGCCTTCCTCTTCTCTGTATCACCTCCTCCCTGTGGCTGCTGGGATGCACAGACTGCTCAACCTGTTCTTTTCTCCCAAGCCTAATAATAAAATTGTCCACAAGCATCCTACTAACTCCTGCCTTAAATCACTTTCAAGACTAAGAACCCAAAGGACAAACCGATTTCCACAGTAACACAGCCCCACATAGGCCACACCTGTTCAGGTATTTCTTTTTTCTTTCTTTTTTTTTTTTTTTTGAAACATGTAGACCAGGCTGTCCTGGAAGACATCTACCTGCCTCCACCTCCCAAGTGCCAGGATTAAAGGTGTGGTGCCACAATGTCTGGCCTTCTAGCAACGCTTTTGGGGTAACACGTTTGAGTGCCAGGGTTATAGCATCTACCCTGCTTGAAATACCGTGAGCTTCCTGGATCAACGGTTTTGTGTCTTGACAATTTATCTTGCAGAAGTTCTCAGTCATTGTTGTTTCAAATGTTTCTTCTCCCTTTCCTGTCCTTCTGGCATCCCCATTACTCATGGCATTACACCTGTTGTGAGTATCTCATAGTTCTTTTTTAGTGGGAATTTGAGACAGGGTCTCATACATAGCCCTGGATGCCCTGGAACTCACTCTGTAGACCAGGCTGACCTCAAACTCACAGAACTCTGCCAGCCTCTGACTCCCGAGTGTTGGGGTGAAAAGCGTCACCCCCACACCTAGCTGTCTCACAGTTCTTACTCTCATCTCTTTATCCCAAATCCTTTTTCTGCCTAGATTTTCAGCTTTGGGGGTTTCTGCTGGTGCACCCTTAGCTGTGTCCATCAAGGGGTTCCGCACTTCTACTAAGTGGTTGTGCTCTCTGGTGTTTCCTTTTGGTCCACCTCTCTCATATCGCTCATCTGTTCTTACAAGTTGCCCACTTTTCCATTAGAGTCCTAGCACATTAATCATAGTTTTAAATTCCTACTCTGTCTAGCCAACATCCCTGCTGCAGCTGAGGCTGGCTTTGATGTTTGCTCTGTCTCATTCTTTGCACGTTAGTACGTCATGCAATTTTTTCTCTGGAGCCAGACATGACTGATGCCTTAGTCCACTTCCTATTGCTATAACAGAATACCTGCAACTCTATAACCAAGTCATTTAGAAAGAAAAAAAGTCTCTTCGGGTTCAAGTTTCTGGAGGCTGGAAAGTCAACGATTGGGTAGCCAAATCCAGTGAGGTTTTCCTTGCCTCATGGTAGAAGGCAGAACAAGAGAACACAGAGAAGACAGAACAGGAAGAGTGGACAGGTTCCTCACTCCTGCATCAGTGAACTTTCTGACAGAGTCTTTGTGGAAAACAAGCCAGTCACAAAGCCACGCTTTCTTCTAGCTGACTTAGATAAACTGGCTCCTTATAATGTTAGACTGGGCATGCCCACAAGTGCTTGTAACCACCATTTTTCCTTCTTGAACTATGGCCTTAAATGGAGCATGCTCAGGAATGTGCCCACCAGTAATGTACTTTGCCATAAAGCTTCCCAAATAAAAAATCTGCACACCATCTCTCTTTTGGAGAAGCACGACTTTTGAAGTCTTAACGCTCTTTTCACCTGCTGTAGTTAAGAACTCTTTCTCTGCTCTCTTCTCCTGGATGAGCTTCTGGGCTTTGAACTTGCTAAGGCGAGTTGTGTAGGAACATATGGCCTGTGTTTGGCGGGGCCAATCCCATTCTGCAAGAGCAAGAACTCATGCGGAAAGGCGTTATTACTCCCTGGCGCTCTGCTTCCGGGACCCACCTCCCATCGCCGCAACACTGAGGAATTAAAATCCCAATAAAAACTGGGCGGTGGTGGCACACGCCTTTAATCCCAGCACTCAGGAGGCAGAGGCAGGAGGATCTCTGTGAGTTCGAGGCCAGCCTTGTCTATCGGAGGAGTGGTGGTTTGAATGAGAATTGTCCCCCGTAGGCACACGTATTTGAATACTTGGTCCTCAGTTGGTGACACTGTTTGAAAGGGAGGGGTGTGGTGTGGGGTGAGGGGTGGGAGTGGAACCTCTAGAAGACAGCCTTGCTGAAGAAAGAACATTACTAGGGAGGTGGGTTTGGGGTGTCCATAGCCTTTTCCACTTCCAGTTTGCTCTCTCTGCTTCAACTTTGCAACAGCAGATGCTCAGCTTCCTGCTCCATTCTCCCGACCACGATGGACTGTCCCTCTGGGACCATAAGCCAAAATAACCTTGTGTGTAAGCTGCTTTGGTCCCGGTGTTCTATCACAGCAGCAGAAGGTAACGAATCCAGGAAAACACATTCACCGGCTGCAAACAGGCCTTCAGGAGTACGGTGGTATGTGCAAGGTGGGAGGCCGGGGAGGAACAGTCCATACTGCTAAGATGGTAAGCCTATGGCCTGGACTGTGAACTCTACAGTTGCTTTGCAGTACTTGTTGGGGGGAATGGAGTCGTGACTCCAAGATCTTTACCTACTGGAGAAGACATGGCACATGACCCTTTCATCTTAAATATGTATGTACATGTGTGTGAATGTGTGCAATATGTGTAAATATGTGTGTATATGCATGTATACACATACACGCGCGCACACAAAGGATGATGAGAAAGTAAAATACAGTTACATCGTGATAGCTGCATACAAGGAATTCACAACTCCCCTAAGAAAATACATCTGGATGACCTGTCTCCTCATTCCCCTTGAACCATGGGAAGGACTCTATTTCATACCCCGCCCCTCCCCTGGAACCATCTCTATCACTTGACAAATCATTATCACCCATTTATGATGTCTGCTGAGCTCCCAGATGAGACAGGAATCCACATGTGCACTTCCTTCCCCGGGGGGCTCCCCACTCCAACAGGAACTTACGAACATGCTGTCCTCTGACTCGGTTTGCGGCCGTGTTCTCTTTCTGGTCCAGAGGAGTCATTTTCTCCTTTTATGAACTGGGTTGGATCATTTCACTTCCATGAGTCAGGGAACACTTTATGACAGACAAGAATTAAAGAGGCCTTGGGGTGGTGATGGGAGGAAGTGGGAAAGCAAGCATGAGAGTGGCTGAGCAGCCAGGCCAAGCCTCTTCAGGCTGGGAGAAAATCTGAGGAAGTGATTTAGTCAGTCTGGTTTGGAAGGTGGGAGACCTTCGGCGGTGATCAGGGAGAAGTTGCTGGGACGTGTCGAGAAGAGGCCAGACTAGACAAGAAAGGAGATCTATTTAGGCTCCAATTTTCTCTTCCAAAGTCTTCTGCCAACCTTCTTCCAGCTGCTGAAGAGCTCTGACTGGAACTTTCTGGACACTGCTGTCCATGTGTGAGTCAAGGGCACCACCAAGCACCCCCCCCCCCGCCTCAGAAGCCCCTTTTGGCTGTGCTCTTCTATGGTCCAGGGCACCAGCGTGTCTGCCTGTGATTGTGGCTAATAGCACACCTAACAGTGCAGACACTGGTGGGCGATGTTGCAGTGAATAACTAAGGCCCTAACAGTGCAGACACTGGTGGGCGATGCTGCAGTGAATTACTAAGGCCCTAACAGTGCAGATACTGGAGGGCGATGCTGCAGTGAATCACTAAGGCCCTAACAGTGCAGACACTGGTGGGCAGATGTTGCAATGGATCACTAAGGCCCTAACAGTGCAGACACTGGTGGGCGATGTTACAGTGGATCACTAAGGCCCTAACAGTGCAGACACTGGTGGGCAGATGTTGCAGTGGTCACAAAGGCCCTAACAGTGCAGACACTGGTGGGCAGATGTTGCAATGGATCACTAAGGCCCTAACAGTGCAGACACTGGTGGGCAGATGTTGCAGTGGATCACAAAGGCCCTAACAGTGCAGACACTGGTGGGCAGATGCTACAGTGAATCACTAAGGCCCTAACAGTGCAGACACTGGAGGGCGATGCTGCAGTGAATCACTAAGGCCCTAACAGTGCAGACACTGGAGGGCAGACGTTGCAGTGGTCACGAAGGCCCTAACAGTGCAGACACTGGTGGGCAGACGTTGCAGTGGTCACGAAGGCCCTAACAGTGCAGACACTGGTGGGCAGATGTTGCAGTGGTCACGAAGGCCCTAACAGTGCAGACACTGGTGGGCAGATGTTGCAGTGGTCACGAAGGCCCTAACAGTGCAGACACTGGTGGGCAGATGTTGCAGTGGTCACAAAGGCCCAGGAACAGTTACTAGCTCATCTAGTAGTTTTCAACTTTCGCCCCAAACTGAAATCATCTTTTTTTTTTCTTTTTACATAATCATGTTTTGACATAAAAGGAACAAAAACATTTATGCAGATGAATGTTGGGGAAAGGAAGGGATCTCTCCCCAGCTGTCTCAAAGTTCAGTCACAAAAGCTAAACTCTGCTGGGTATGGTGTTTTAGGAAGCTGAGACAAGAGGGTCACAGGTTCAAGACCAGTATGGGCTACACAGCGGGACCATGTGTATACAAAATCCTCGTGTCACCTCTCTGTTTTGACAAGTGCACAAAGAGGTCAGATAAACTGCCAGGGCCACAGATCTGGGGGCCAAACTTTATTTTGGGGCGGGGGTTGAGATGGTTTTACTGTGTAGCCCTGGCTGCCCTGGAACTCATTCTATAGACCAGGCTGGTCTCGAACTCACAGAGATCTACCGCCTCTGCCTCTGCCTCCCAAGTACTGGAATTAAAGGTGTGCAACACCATCACCACCCAGTTTAAAACCCTATTTTTGATGCTTATTCCTTCATTCTCTCTGCTGTAACACCCTGTCCCTGGGATGTCCTCTGAGTTCATGGAACTACAGCGTGGCAACAGGAAGCCACAGAAATGACTGTCTCAGTGCTTTCCCTAACGATACCACCCACTTCCTGAGGAGAGGGCTCGTTCTCTGCCACATTCGCGCCGATTGGTAACGCTGAATTCCTCTTGGCAGAGTAATGTAGGTCAGATTCCATTAGGATCATATCACTACGATGAAAATCTGCCCCCTTTTCTAACGCAAACACAGCTACGGTCGACAAACTGCAGTCATTAGGTAGCCAGAGAGCAACGGGCACTGGATGAGGATCTAAATGGTGTTTGGGATTGTGTGGTGCGGCTTGGTCTATGTTGCATCTGTTCATCTCATGAATCAATAACGCAATGCCAGATGCCTTCCAAATGACTCACCAAGTCCAACAAGAGGATGCCCCTATCCCAGAAACACCATGGAGCATCCCACCCCAGCTAGGTACTGTTCAGGTAGTGGATTCTGATGCAGTTTGATATGGGCTGGCACAAAGAAAAAATCAGCTGCTGTGGGACAATGGTTTTACTCTGTAAAGATTTGTTACTTGTACTTGTTTAATAAAATGCTGATTGGACACTAGCCAGGCAGGAAGTAGAGGTGGGGCAATAAGAACAGAAGAATTCTGGGAGAGGAAAGCTCAGTCTGCAGTTGTGACCCAGCCACAGAGGCAAGATGTGACTGCCTCGTCAAAAAAGGTATCAAACTATGTGGCTAACATAGACAAGAATAATGGGCCAATTTAAGGTGTAAGAATTAATTACTATGAAGTCTGAGCTACTAGGCCAATCAGTTTATAATTATTGTAGACCTCTGTGTGTTTCTTTGGGACTTAACCACTATGGGAACTGGGCAAGACAGAAAACTGTGTCAACAATCAGCAAGCTCACAGTAGGTCTCAGTGCTCCTGAGTTCACCCATGGTCTCAGAAGAAAAGATCAGCAAGCACACAGTAGGTCTCAGAGCTCCTGAGTTCACCCATGGTCTCAGAAGAAAAGATCAGCAAGCACACAGTAGGTCTCAGAGCTCCTGAGTTCACCCACAGTCTCAGAAGAAAAGATCAGCAAGCACACAGTAGGTCTCAGAGCTCCTGAGTTCACCCACGGTCTCAGAAGAAAAGATCAGCAAGCACACAGTAGGTCTCAGAGCTCCTGAGTTCACCCATGGTCTCAGAAGAAAAGATCAGCAAGCACACAGTAGGCCTTTGAGCTCCTGAGTTCACCCATGGTCTCAGAAGAAAAGATCAGCAAGCACACAGTAGGTCTCAGAGCTTCTGAGTTCACCCATGGTCTCAGAAGAAAAGATCAGCAAGCACACAGTAGGCCTTTGAGCTCCTGAGTTCACCCATGGTCTCAGAAGAAAAGATCAGCAAGCACACAGTAGGCCTTTGAGCTCCTGAGTTCACCCATGGTCTCAGAAGAAAAGATCAGCAAGCACACAGTAGGTCTCAGAGCTCCTGAGTTCACCCATGGTCTCAGGTTGCTCTCTGGGAGGGGATCTCCTGGTCTCCTAGGCTTGGCATTATTATGTACATGACCAGAGTCCTTATTAGAGCAATTCTGTTCAGACTCTTTAAAACCAGGTATGTTGGTTAGGCATTGTCACCTTGACACAAGCTAGAGTCATCTGGGAAGAGGGACTCTTAATAAAGAAAATTCTTCCCCACTATTGGCCTGCAGGCAAGTCTGCTAGGCATTTTTTTGACTATGATTGATATGTGGGAACCCAGGGCCCTCATCCCACTACAGGTGGACCTGAATTTTCTAAGAAAGCAGGCTGAGTAAGTCATAGGAAGCAAGCCAGTAAGCAGCAGCCCTCTCTAGCATCTGCATCAGCTCCTGCATCCAGGTGCCTGGCCTGATGAGTTCCTGCTCTGTCTGCCCTCACTGATGGACTGTTACCTGAAGTATAGCAAACCCTTTCCCCCTCAAGTTGCTTTTTGTCAGTGTTTTTATCAATCTCCAGTCCCTTGCCTGAAGCTTGCGAACTGTATGGTAGCGCATAGAGCGCAGACAGGCGTTCTGCGCTGCAGTCAGTGATTCCCCTAAGCCCTAAGAACAAAAAGGAAAAAGACGGTGCTGGCTGGCAATGGTGCCCCCCAATGTGGTTACAACCTCCCCCCAACCCCCCAGTGATGAGGTCAGTACTAATGGAAGTGAAGAAGGACCAGCGAGCAGAAGGAAACTGTTGAAGATGCTGAAGACAAGGGAGACAGAGGTGTCATGAGTGCATAGCACTTTCCAAGAAGGATGTGCAAACACTGTAGCTGCCAGTTCTGAATGCAAATCTCACTTGGGTGCGATGCCTTGCAGAGATAACCAGATTAAAACGTGGTCATTTGCTGGGACCAGACTCAGGATGACCAGTATTCTTTTTTTTAATTGATTTTATTGAGCTATATATTTTTCTCTGCTCCCCTCCCTTCTTCTCCCCCCTCTTTCAACCCTCTCCCATGGTCCCCATGCTCCCAATTTACTCAGGAGATCTTGTCTTTTTCTACTTCCCATGTAGATTGGATCCATGTATGTTTCTCTTAGATGACCAGTACTCTTACAAACAGAGACAACCGAGGAGCTGGAGCGATGATTCAGCAGTTAAGAGCACTCTGTTCTTCCAGAGGACCAGTGTTTGGTTCTTAGCACCCACATGGTGGCTTACAAACCCCTGTAACGCCAGTTCCAGGGGACCCGATGCTCTCTTCAGTCTCTGAATTGCAGACACAGATGAACACACAGGAAGAAGACCACGTGAAGGAGGTGGAAAGGAACAGATCGTTACAGGCCACAATGCCCATGACTGTCAGGCAGACTCAGAGGAAAGCGGCTCTGGGTAGGTGGCCCTCCTGGCCCTTGGCAGGAACAACACCACTACCTCCTTGCTCTTGGATCTCTTGCTTCCAGAACTGACAGTGAGGCAACAAACTCCCGAACCCTGACCCACCAGTTTGGGGCACTTGGTGTGTAGTGTAGAAGTGGAGACACCAGAGACCATACTGATCATACTGGATTAGGTGACTAACTAAGCTCCAAGGGCTCACGGCAAGTTCTCCGTGAGTGTTCACTGAGAAATGAACAATGGAACGCTGGGGGAAAGGAGGAGGAAACATGGAATCCCCATCTTCCAAACGTTTTATAACAATAGATTTATCTTTAGTTATGTGTATTTGTATGCATTTGTGTGTGGGTACATACATGTATTGTAGGTGACCAGAGGCACTGAATCCCTGGGAGCTGGAGCTACAGGCTACTATGAGCCTCCTGACATGGGTTCTGGTGACTGGACTTGGGTCCTCTAGAAGATCAGCAAGCATTCTTAACCACTGAGCAATCTCTCCAGGCTCCTCCTTGTCCAAAGGTTTAAACATGTTAACACACCTTTTCTTACCAAATTTTCCATTTTTCCTATCTCTCTGCTCCACTTTTTGTTCTTCCACTGTAGAATCGAGGAGAGCAGTGAGCAGCAACATAACACAGCCTGAACGATATCCTGTCTTGCAATTTTCTTTGCCAAACAAATTAGCCCATTATCTTTAAATTCAATATCACTTAAGTTCTCAGGACACAGGCAGAAAGCACCCAGATTATTTTCCAGAATGCCCTAGACAGTTCCTGATACTCCCTGTTCCCCTCTTAAACCTCATGACCTAGGCTTCGGCTACTAGTGTTTTTCTCAGCATTCTTGCCTTCTAATGACCCACCAGAATGGTCCATTAATTTGTCTTTGGAGTATGGTGGGGCTTTTGTAGCCCAGTTGCAAAGCTTCCCATTATTTCTCCTGCAAACTAGTTCCAAAGGCTTGAGAACCACACAGTCAGGTTTATCACAGCAACAACCCCACTCCTGGTACCAATTTTCTAGATTAGTTTTTATCCTTCTTGCTGGATAAATATCTGATAAGAAGAAACTTAACGGAAGATGGCTTACTTTTGATTACAGTTTAAAGGGACACAGTCCATGATGGGGAGGAAATCTCAGCAGCAGAAGCTTGAGGTAGCTCATCATATTGCATTTAAGTCAGAAAAGAAAACTGATGAATGCTATTGCTTAGCTGACTTTTTACTTCTTATTGAACCCAGAACTTAACATGGGTCTTCCAACCTAATTAACCTAGTCTAGAAAATAAACCTCTCAAACTACCACAGTAAAGAATACCATGCCCGACCATGGCGATAGTAGTACACATCTTCAATCCCAGCACTCAGAAGGCAGAGACAGGAGGATCTCTGTGAGTTCAAGGACATCTTGGTCTACAAAATGAGCTCCAAGACAGCCAGAGCAGTTACACAGAGAAACTGTGTCTCAAAACAAAACAAAACAAGAATACCATGCCCTAATAAAGAGGTGTAGAAAGGCAGACTTTAGCATCCAGTTATATGCAGAAAATCAGGTGCACATATTTGGATTCTGGTTCTGGAGATGACGTCAACTCAAAGCATAAGCTACCTATTCGTTCATCCCCTCCAGCTTTGAGCTAGAATACACAAACAAATCACCAAGGCTCCAACAGTAGGGTAAGAAGACAGACACAGTAGAAGGCAGCTTAAAAAATATATTATGTGGCTGGGAATGTATCCCAATGGTAGAATACTTAATCTCAGAATGATGGGTTTGTGTCCCATGTTGGGCGCCAAACTATTGCAATATGAACTATTTCCACACTAGCCCAGACTGGAATATAATAAAGGTTTATTTTTTAGGGGGTAAACTCACAGAATTGGTAGTGATCTTCTGTATGAGCTGGGAACCAGAACTGAATTCAGCATCTAAGAGGCTTGTGTATGCCCCTATGTCTGCATTTACAGTATATGAGATCACACCCAAAGTGGGCTAGCATCCCAAAGGCCATTGGCTGAAGGATCCCACAGCATTGCCTATCAAACAAAAGGTCCTGAAATTGATTCTCAGCACTGAAAATGTTTAGATATATATTTAAGATCCCAATTAGAGATAAAATTGTAAAATCGAACAATATAAAAGTTACTCAAAAAGTGAAATCCAAGCTGGGCAGTGGTGGCGCACGCCTTTAATCCCAGCACTTGGGAGGCAGAGGCAGGCGGATCTCTATGAGTTCGAGACCAGCCTGGTCTACAAGAGCTAGTTCCAGGACAGGCTCCAAAACCACAGAGAAACCCTGTCTCGAAAAATCAAAAAAAAAAAAAAAAAGTGAAATCCAGCCCTTCCCAATATGTCCAAAAAGTGAAGCACAAAGCTGAAAAGTATTCTAGTTTTTTGGAAGATGTATGGTATGGGGAACTGAACTTGGAACTTTATCCATGTCAGGCAAATGCTGTATCTACAGCCTTGTTTTATATTATTTTGACCCTTAAAATTGTTGCCAAGCATGGTGGTACACACTAGTAATCCCAGCCCTGGGGAGGCTGAGGCGGGAGAAATGTTGGGAATTCAAGAATTACACAGTAAGAACCTGTCTAAGACAAACAAACCAACAAACACAACCTTTCATGCTGTTTGCTATGTTGGGTTTTGAACTTGGGAGCTAATATACAATGGCAAACCTACCCCACCCCTGCCCACTACTGTGTTTTAGAAGCAGATAACCATGCAGACCTTATAGGTTTGCAGCTAAAGAGCAGTATTCCATGACACATGTGGGTCCCGTGTTCCAGCGAAATCTGATGACTCTGGGCTTGAGATCTTTGAATTGGTGCTGAACAAATGAAGACTTCTGGGGTCTCTGGGATGAAATAATTTCATTCTTCATAAAGAAGGATGTGGATTTCAGGGGTGCCTGTGGTAGAACTTTGTCTGAGTGTGTGTGTGTGTGTGTGTGTGTGTGTGTCCCTTCAAAATTCATATGTTGGAACCTTGCCCACAAAGCAATAGTCTTATAATGTGAAACCTTTGGAGAAGGGACTGATGGCTCTGCCCTCCTGAATGAAATCCATCCCCTTATAAAAGAGGGCAAAGTTGATTTTGTATCCTGCCACTGAAATCACCAATTCTTTCTAGAAGCTTTCTGGTAGAATTTTGGGAGTCTCTTATGTATAATATCATATTACCTACAAATAGGGCTAATTTGATTTCTTCTATTTGTATCTCTTTAATTTCATTTTCTTACTGCTCTGTCTGGTGCCTCAAGCACCATATTGAAAAGAAGTGGGGAATTACAGATGGCCCTGTCTTGTCCCCGATTTTAACAGAATTGGTTCTAGTTTTCCCTCATTTTTTTTTTCAGGGTCTTGTTATATAACTCAGGCTTGCCATAAATTCTTCACCCTCCAACTCAGCCTTCTGAGGGCTAGAATTGTAGGCATGTAAATCCTCCCCTGGCTTTGAATCCTTGTTTGATAATTAAATTGTAGGCAATGGGTACCCTGCGATAGGAAACAGTGAAGCAGAGGTTTGGAAAACGATTCTAATCACCAGGTGCCTCCCCCTGCTGTTGCGTGAAAGTGCAAAAAAAAAAAAAAAAAAAAAAAAAAAACCACCTCCCACATTCCTCAGGAACAGGACACATGCACACACAAGCGCACACACACATACACGTGCACACACACTGCTGTTAATTGATGATGACATTGTTCTCCTGATCACCCTGATCTTACCTCTCAAGCGTTGGTGCTAGGGGGTGACCCACCACTCTCAGCTTAATTTTTTTTCAGTCTTGGGAGTGGAACCAAAGGTCTCACACATGTTTGTTAAGTGTCCTCCCACTGAACTATAGCCCTATGATTTCACATAAATGCCATGTTATTGTTGCTACCAACTGTTCACATTTGTCCTAATAGGTGGCATTCTAAACTTCCCTTTTATACACAGAAAAGGTAGGGACAAACTCAGTGCCCGGCTCTTTGCCACATAAATCCACATCAAATTCAAGGAATTCAAAGAGCAAGATAATAAGTTGCTATTTCACAAGTCTACATTTTAAAGTTTTTTTAAAACATAATTTCTTAGAATTTGCATATTTACTGGTAACATCTGGGTTCCACTTTGCTACACATTCATTTGCAGAAATGTTAGGAATAAGCAATGAGAAGCAGTAGCACTGCAAAGGCCACTGCCCAGGAGAGCCACTTTGGTGTAGCATTTCCAGCAGGAAAACGTTCTCTATTCATTTCACAGCGTCCAGGCTGATGTGTGAAATTCTCTTCTTTCTAGGTAACAGATGGCAAAGTGGAACATAGCAGGGCTGGGGGCATGGCCAGTGTCTCAGTCAGGAGGGAGAGCAGATCTAGAACCCACTTTAGAATGCCCCTAGAGTTTCTCGGTCACCAAGCCACCAAGTCAGTGTCAGGATGACCAGAGTCATGGCCCAGCGTATCCAAGGTCCTCTGGCTGCAGTGGGGTGGTCGGGACTGAATGAATGCATTCTCCAGTCGGCGGCTCTGGGCAGGGACTTACATAGATGTTTGAGAGCTGGCCAATGCCTGGTGTGGGCATGGAACAGGCATCTGAGTGAAGGCCTCGTCCCAGCACCCTGGGCAGCTGCAAGCCAGGTGGGCATCCTCTGAGCCTGCCAGGGCCTCCCTCACACGCCATACACCTTCCTGCCAGTGGTTTCCTGTTAGGTGGCCCTCTCCTTCTAGCCTCTGCTCAGTCTCTGTCTCCTCTACACCCCCCATGGGTTTCCTGCATCTTTTTCCTGTTGGGCCTCTGTGCTCCTTGCTTCCCCCCACCCCAAACACACACACTTCTGGCAGAGTTTTCCCTCTTTACTGTCAATCTGGTGGTTTCTTCAGAGTCCCTCCTCAAAGGCCATCTGTCCTGAATCTGTGCGGATTCCCAAGATGGCAGTGTTCCTGCTGCTGCCCTGCCTGGCAGCCCCATCAGGGTGTGCTCATCTGACACAGACTCACCCAGACCTGCCCTGGGCACAGTGATCAATACAGCGGTTCTTGTTGAATAGCTCGGTCATGTTTACAACAGAATGTGCAATGTTTTCTATCAGAAGTCACGGGCAAGCATCTTGGGAGCTCGGAGGAGATTGCCACTTGTCCATGGAGAGTGGATGGAGGGCAGGACCCCAAGAACCCTGCAGTGGTCTTACAAGATTGCAGGTGCAGGGGCTGGTGAGATGGCTCAGTGGTTGAGAGCACTGGCTGCCTTTCCAGATGGACCTGGGTTCAAACATTTCCAGCACCCACATGGCAGCTCACAACTGTCTGTAACTCAGTTCCAGGGAATCTGACACCATCACACCAATGTGCACAAAATTAAATAAATTTACAAAAAAGATTGCAGGTGTAAATGGGCATTGCACACCGCACTCAGCGCGGGCACAAGTCCACAGGCGTGCTAAGTCGGACATCCTGTTCAGGAAGGCAGCCAATAGATCTTTGAGACTGTGATACCTGATCTATAGGAGAGGCGTGGGCAGAGCAACTAAATCTGGAAGGGCACGGAGCATCCTCTCTCAGGGATGGGCAGGGATTGCGCTGCCTGTGGTCCATAGTAACAGGCTGATCCCGGCTGTGACCTCCACACTGTGTATCCAGTTCCGTTACTGCTTTTCCCTAAGCAGTGGTCCACAGCAGAGTCAAAGGATCCCAAACGTGATTGTCATAGCAACAGCTACTCAGGTGGCTTCAGAGCCTCAGCCCTTGAGAGTCTGGCCCCCTCTGACCTGGCAGTGTTATGACTACCTCAGCCACTTACTTTGCGGAAAGAATTCCACAGTAAACAAGTATTGTGTGTGTGTGTGGGGGGGGGGGACTCACATTGTGTAGGAACACATTAAATGTCTGTGGAAAGCAAAGAAGAACGAATTTTTAACTTGGGTGAAATAATCACCTCTCAAACACTTTGATCACTTTTGGGTGGGGGCGTCACTAAATGCCTAGCAGCCTCAAGGGAGGAGTGCACGGTGAACTGTGTTGGATTATAAGACTTCCAGCCAGACTTCCAGCCCTAAAACCTGCTGCTTTGTGGAGGGAGCCTAAGTCACGTGGCTGGACTAATTGTAAAAATGTAACTGGGCTATAGATACACGGATATTTATCCTAACAAGCCAATGAGCTGACGACGGGGCACAACGGCAGGGAGGAGCGCAATGGCAATGACACCCTCAGAAGGCACTGGTGGGCGGCCCATGCTTTACCACAGAATGCAAATGTAAGCGCTGACAGACAAGTCACTCCCACAGAACTGCTACCGTCCCCAGTGACAGAACTCTGGTCATAGTGTTTATACACGCACCTCAGTAAAGTAACACACATTCCTGGCACCATGCAGGCTGACTTTAATGGCCTCATCTTCAGAGACGCCATGATTCGTTGTTTAAAGTCTCACTGATTCATAGAAGGCAAGGAAACAGAACAGCAATATAAAAATACACTAATGGACCAAATGTCCACAATCACAATAAACAAAATTCTGTATTATTCTGCAAAGCAACAACCAAAAACTTCATGGAATCAAGGAAGGGCAATTTCTGCAGGCAAATAGAGCTGGGACCCTGCGGTCAAGAGCAATGGGGAACCCTGGGAAGTGACACAGACCACAAGCCCTTGAGGCTGGGTGACTAACCTACTTTTCAAAGGATAATACTTTAAACATTATTTACTTATTAATTATATGTGTATGAGTGTTCCGCCTTATGCGTGTGTACCATGTGTGCGCCTGGTGCTGTGGACAGAAGAAAGGGGCATCGGGATCCCCCGGAACTGGAATTACAGGTGGTTGTGAGCCAACATGTGGGTGCTGGGACCCAAACCTGGGTCCTCTCAGCCACTGAGCCATGTTTCCAGTTCCCATCAAAGGACTATCTTACAGACACAGTCTGGAGATGACTGGCTTGTCTTGACTTCCTCTGCAACACAGAAAATAAAAGTATAGCTTAGCCTAGAAGACAGAGGCAGATGGGTCACGTGAGCTCACGAGTTGGGAGAGCAGCCTGGACAGCAAAACAATCAAACAACATTAGAGCAGAGTGACCCCAAAGACATCTTCAAGTGGACGGACTCTCTGTTTGTGTTGCCTACTAGCTCAGTATTTTCTTTGCATGGAGTCTCTGGGCTGGAGGAAGGGACCAGAACTTCCACTAACTCAGCAGTGAGGTCTAAACAGAAAGTGTGCTGAGCCCAGGTGCGGGTGGATGGTGGATGGTCGAGCACTCGCCTAGTGCCTGTGAGGCCCTGCTCTCAGCCCCCAGCACTGAAAAACAAGCACTCATGTCCTTATAACTCAGCCACCATTTGAAAAGATCCTATACCTGAGTTGAAAGAAAACTCTCCCATTCTTGAATAGCCTTCCAAATTCTTGGGAGTGACTTCTCAAAGCTTCCTTTAGAGATGAAGATGCTGAGATTTAGAGTTTGGTGACGCCCCGCGGCTTTGGCCTGGAAGTGTTTCTGGCTTGTTTCTGTCAGAGCTCTCTCTGCAATGTAAAATCTCCCACGTAAATGCAAACTCTCGGAAGGCAAGGTGCCAGGCCTTGGTCGTGTTAGAGCATCTTACCATACCATACAGTCATACACTGAACAATCTGTGCCAGAGGTGCCCCTCTGCTACAGCATCTTGGCACGCACTCGTGTGTGTATTGTGTGTGTATGTGAGTGTATGTGAGTGTGTGAGTATGTGTGAGTGTGTGTATGTGAGTGTGTGTGAGTGTGAGTGAGTGTAAGTGAGTGCTTCTATGTGTGTGTGTATGTATGTGTGTGTATGTGAGTGTATGTGAGTGTATGTGTGAGTGTATATGAGTGTGTGTGTATGTGTGTGTGTTTGAGTGTGTGTGTGTGGCCAAAGCGGCCACACTGAACAGGATCGAGAGGGAACAGTACAAGGGGAAATGGGTAAAAGAACGGTTGATGGTGGCAGGCTGGACAAAGATGGCCAAGGGTAGCCAAATCCCACACCTACAAGCTGCTCCTGGCCATCTAGCCTCCCCAAGTTCTGATGTGCAGTGTGCAGGGGGGTCTGGGGCACTCTACCAAGGGTGCTGGTTCTCAGTCACCCAAGTGTGATGCCTTCACCATGGGGCTCAGGTTGGTGGCTGTCAAGGGGCTAATCACAACTGTGCCACAGCAGCAACACCACAGAACAGGAGAGGCTGGAGGTGGGGGCAGGGCAGGAGGAGGGGCTGAAGGTGGGGATTACTGCCTGACCCGAGGTGAGGATCTGAGGTCTGGGAAGACAATGGGTAGAGTCCCTCTGACTAGAAACAAGCTCTCAGGAAGAGCATCCCGGCAGGAGTGCCTTGGCAGAGCTGAGACAGCACACCATACCCTGGGGAGGCTCCATTGCACCTCAGGTCAAAGATTTCGCCTCTGTTCTGACAGCCAGACCCAGGGAAAGCCCCCACTTCCACGATTAGCGCATGCTGTGGGTGTGAGCCGCCCCGCCCAGTTATCTGTCCTAAAAAGGCCTCTTAGTTCTCTTCACAAGAAAGCATCAAGTCTGCTGGAGCGAACGCAGCTCCCACAGGAATGTTTCAAAAGACCTCACCTTGTGTGCCCTCCCAGGGCCCAGACTTCAGGATACGCGGATATGCTGAGCACTTTGTGGCTCACAAAAAGTGCATTCCCAGGGGTGTGGACAAACGAGGAGCCCATAGAGAGTAAGTGGGAGGCTAAGCCCTCAAGTCTGAAATGCAGCAGAGTTAAGAACACAGTGCTCACAGACCTCAGATAGTCTGGACTGGAGCTGCGCACAAACAACGTAGGGCTCAGGAGCCCAACAGAACGGAGAGCCAAAGATGGGGTGAGAAGTCTCCCTCCGGCTCCCAGCACTGAGGCCTGTTGCCCTGTATACACAAGACCAGCAGCTCTGTACGGCCGGAATTCTCACCTCCTGAAGGGCAGTGCTGTGATCAGCTCCGGAGGGCATCTGGGCACGCAGAAGGGAAGGCAGTGCCAAGATGCTCTCCAATCTAGCGCTTCATCTGATCCTCACAGTACTCACTGAGGTGGCCATGCACAGGAAATCCAAACGCTCACTCCTGAGAGGTCTACGACAGCCTGAGGCCACACAGCTAGCTCCTAAGTCCTGAGACCCTCACACTGCGGCTTGTCCACCTCAAGGATTCTCACTATTAGACAAAGGGCAGAGGGAGCAATATGCATACGTCACAAACACGTGTTATGCATTATCAGTTGTCGACTGTTCTAGGAAAACGTGTTCCCGCAAAGTTGCAGCCTGGCACAGACATGACTCGCCATGCAGTGACAAGCCTGTTACTAGACCAGTATACCAGAGACGGCCTTCAGAATGCTTGATGCGATTCTAACATTCCACTGACATCTGAGTGATCTCAGACAGGCTCCCGTTATAGGAAGGGGTGCCACGAAATCCAAAACTAAATTCATTTCAATTCACATTTATTCTGAAGAGGCATACCAAAGACTTGGGATGTAGTTCTGTTGCAGAATGTTCTAACATGCACAGGCCTGGGCTTTACCTCAGCACCAAAAACCACCACCACCACCAATGTTTTGGGTTAAAGAGAAGACAGTAATGACTGTATAAAACAATGTTTATTTCTGTTGCAAAGAACTTAGCTGTGTGTTTGAAGAACTTTAGCTCCTGTCTAGTCTTCTAAACCTGTGGAAAGGCACTGAGGGTGTAGGCCCTGCTACTGTATATTCTGAACACCCCTGAGACCCGTTCCTAGGCAGAAGGTTCACTCAAGCAAGTACTCCAGTCAGCACCATCAGGTAGACCGACAGATCTGTCCAAAGGAGAGTCTCGAGCTTCTGATAGACTGGAAACCTCGAGGACACCAATTAATCTCTCTCTCTCTCTCTCTCTCTCTCTCTCTCTCTCTCTCTCTCTCACACACACACACACACACACACACACACACATTTATTTTGAATATCAAAAGATTTACATTTTGCTAACTCATCATGCTGGATCTGCTTTTCCAAGCACGTGCAGGTTGTTTCCTGACAGTAACAGATGGGAAAGCTGCCCCAGAGGTCTGGATCAGTGTTCACTATACAAACAATGAACCCAAAGTAAGTCACTCAAGAACTCTGAAAAAAGTACTTGTAAAGATCTCCTGAATAAATTGGGAGCACGGGGGGGGGGGGGGGGTGAGGGCAAGGGGAGCAGAGAAAAATGTATAGCTCAATAAAATCAATAAAAAAAAGGGGAAAAAGTACGTGTAAATCATATACCTGATGTCTTCATGATTAGAAAAACGCCCTGCCACTAAACAAAGTGCGGTATCTGAACAGGTATTTCTCCAAAGATGTGTGAAAGGCCTTTGGGCCTTGAAAAGACTCAAGATCATTAACCATTAGGGAGGATGGGAAGGAGGAAGGGAGAGAGGGAGTGTGTGTCTGTCAGAGAGAGGGGTGGGGGGAGAGGATGGAACCCAGGGCCTCATGCGAGTTGAATTTTCTTTTACTCTAGCCCACACTGGACGCCAGATGTAGCTGTTAGTTTTACTCTTTTTACTCTTTTGTTCTTTTGGGGGGGGCGTCACCCAGCTCCCAAATAAACTACACACAGTGGTTTATTCTTATTTATAAATGCTCGGTTTGTTTCTTGCTAGCTTTTCTTTACTTTAAATTATCCTGTCTATCTTTTGCCTCTGGGCTTTTTCATTTCTTACTTCTGTGTATCTTACTTTCACTCTTACTTCAGCTGGTGGGACGGCTGGTGGGACGGCTGGTGGCACGGCTGGTGGCACGGCTGGTGGGATGGCTGGTGGCACGGCTGGTGGCTGACCCCTTCTTTTCTTGGTCTTCGATCTCTCATTTCTTCTCCTTGTGCCTTCCCCCTCTTCCCAGATTTCTCCTATTTATCCTCCCTGCCTGTCAGCCCTACCTATCCTTTCTCCTGCCTCGCTATTGGCTACCCAGCTCTTTATTAGACCATCAGTGTTTTAGGCAGGCAGAGAATCACAGCTTCACAGAGTTAAACAAATGCACCACAAACAAAAGCAACACATCTTTACGTCATTAAACAAATGTTTCACCACATAAACAAATGTAATACACGTTAAAATAATATTTGTTGCGGGAGGTCCTTCCACTCCTCCAGCCAATAGCCGCCAAGATACCAGCCCATTGGGGCGTGGTATCTTTCCCTTTAAAAAAAGCGGCCACTTCCCTCCTCTCTCTCTTTACTTCCTGCTCCGGTTCTGGCGACTAGACTTCTTCCTAATTGCGTGCGTAGAGGGCTGTTGTCTGGGACGGTGATTTGTAAGTTTATTCCCTTTTAAATAAATACCACCCTATTAATCACAATTCCAAACTGGTGTGGGATTGTTTATGACTTGCGCCTTCATCTGGCGCCCAACGTGGGGCTCGAACCCACGACCCTGGGATTAAGAGTCCCATGCTCTACCGACTGAGCTAGCCGGGCAACCATGAGCCGGGCTGTGGGAAGAGGCCCGCAGCTCCCTACTACAAATATTCTACAACATTCATGCACACCACGAAAGCACTCTATACTGAGCTACACCCGCCAGTCTTCATTAACCAATGAGGAAAATGCAAATCAAACCAAAACCACACCGTACCTGCTCAGGCGGCCATAAAAATTATACTACTTCTGCACAGTTCTAGAGATTGGCATCCCAAGGTCAGGGATATCTGCATGGTCAGGGCTTTTCTACTGGCTCGTAGATGGTCTCTCTAATTAAGACGCAGTACTTAAGAACACTTGCTGCTTTGTAGACCAAGGTTCAGCTCCCAGCATCCGCATGACAGTCACAAACTGCCTATAACTCTAGTTCCAGGAGCTCCAATGCCCTCTTCTGACCTCTCCTACAGCATAGAGGGAGAGGCAGGGAGAGAGTAAGAGGGAAGAAAGAGAGGGGATGAGTGCTTTTTTTTTATCAGAGTAGCAATCCCATCACAAAGTTTATTGGAGTCCAATTGCTGTAACAAAAGACCAAAGGCTGGTGATGGTAAAGAAGAAAAGCTTACTTAGCTCACTGTTTTATAAAGACCAAGATCAGGTAACCTCATTACCTTGGCCATTGGTGAGGGCTCCCTGGGCCTTGTCACTTGTACTGGATGGCAAGGTTGGGGAAGTGCATATGAAGGAGAAGTCACATGAAAAGGCCGAAGTCAGAAGGGGCTTCTTCGAGAGATCTAATGGCTAGATCAGGATCTGACAGTGGAGCCATGACAACTACATCCCACTCTCAGGATCTAACGGAGGTGCCATGACAACCACATCCCTCCTTCCAACGGCAGAATCCTTAATGACATGGTGACCTTATACTAGACTACACTTCTCAAAGTGTACCATCCCCCAACATCACACAGAGGACCAGACTTCTGTCACACGACCGCAGAAAGACTCAAACCACAACCAAACCATAGCAGGGCCTAACTCTCAACCTCCTTTAACCCATTACCTCCCCAAAGCTCCCAACACAGTCACACTAGCTTTGTATGGTGGCACACCCCTTTAATCTCAGCACCCAGGAGACAGTGGTAGGTGGGTCTCCGAATTTGTTGGGAGGAGGCTGCTTGTTTGTTTCCCAGCTGCCCAGATTCCCCAAATAATCACACAGGAACTGTATTAATTAAATCACTGTTTTGCCCATTAGCTCTAGCTTCTTATTAGCTAACTCTTACATATTAGTTTAACCCATTTCTATTAACCTGTGTATCACCACGTGGCTGTGGCTTACCGGTTAAAGTTCTGTCTGGCTCTGGCACCTGCATGGTCTATGTTGTGGGTTCTAGGCCATCCAGGGCTATGTAGTGAGATTCTTTCTCAACAAAACGAGACAAATATAGTCACGAGGACTACAACTTCAGCACTAGAATCTGAAGATGAAAGTCAGCTTCCAATTTCTATAATAAGATTCCAGACACAATGAACTTACAAAATGAAAGGATGTTTCAGCTCATATTGTAAGGGCACCAGGGTACTAGTCCAACCAGCAATCCATTGCTGTGAGCCTCTGGGAGAGCTCCATACCAAGACAGGAGTGCAGGGCAGAGCAAACCCTTCACCTCACAGGCTGGAGGCAGAGCCAGGGACAGGACAGGCTCAGTGTTTCAAGGGCAAACCCCTAATGACCAAAGAACCCCAACAAGGTGCCACCCCTCAAAGGGCCAAAGTAGTTCCCCAATAGAACAGTCTGGGGGACAATTCTTTAACACACTGACCTTTGGGGACACTATCTTCATATTGTACGAAAGCACACACCCACTAGGGCAACTATAATTCACCAATAGTTACAAGGGTGTGGCTAATTTAGAATTCACACAGTTAGTGGAAAAATGCTATAGCCATTCAAAAAGATAGTCTATTTCCTGAAAGGTGAGGAATAGAGCAAAGTGTGCACCAATTATTCTACTCCTTGGTAGAATCCAACACGAAAACTTATATACACACATTGCCAGCAACATTCATAATAGCCCAAAAGCAGAAATGCTAAGTGTCCATCAGTTGGTGAAAAGATAACCAGCAGGTGAAAATTCTGGAAGATTATTTGGACACAAAAAGAGGAAATAATAAAACCAAGCCCTGAGGGGACCTGTAAAAGAGATGGGCATTGGGTCCTTACAAACAGATGAGTTCAATGCCTAGTACCAGGATCATTACCAGAGGGTCTGGGGGACAGCGCAGACAGGAAAGCCTTTGCTGCATAGGTAAGGCCATGAGCTCAGCTCTCCAGCATGTAAGCCAAACGCGCGGTGTGACACCACGCTCCTGCAACCCCAGCGCTGGGGAAGTAGAGGCAGAAGGTTCCTGGGGCTCACTGGTCAGCCTAGCTGAGTCAGTGAACCCCAGGTTCAGTGAGAGACTCTGTCTCTAGGAGTAAGACACCCAGTGTCAACCTCAGGCCCCCACATGCATGTGCATACATGTGCAAATACAGCAGTAAATCTTAGGAACCTGCATGAAGGAATCAGCTCATCTCTGTAGTTAAACTTAGGTGTCAGGATCAGAGGGTGGAAATGGGGAAGGAAAATGCTTGAATTAATAACTGCCAAAGTTTTCACAAATTTAATAAAAACCACTAACTTATTCATTGTAGCAGCTGTAAGAGCTATAACCAAAAAGGAGCCATGTTGAGACACACCATGGTCAAACTGCTAAGAGTTAATAAAGTTTTGGGGATAGAGAGACAGTTCGGCAGCTAAGAGCACTTACTACTCTTTCAGAGAACCCAGGTTTGAGTCCTAGCACCAACAAGGCTGCTCACAACCACCTGTAACTCTAGTTCCATAGGAACTACACACCCTCTTTTGACCTCCTCAGGCAAAATACCCATGCGCATACATTTTAAAAATGTAAATTAGTAAAGTTTTATAAGTAGAGGTAGCAGGGCTACGTGGGTAACTCAGCCGGTAAGGTGCGTATTCACTTGAGTTCAGATCTCTAAAACCCACAGAAAAGAAGTCAGATGCCACAGTGGACATCTGAATACCAGAGTTAGGAAGCAGGGACAACGTGGGTCACTGGAGCCTGCTGCCAACCAGTCTAGCCAACTGGTGAGGTCTACGTTTAGCAAGATCTGGCCTCAGAAAATAAGGTGAGAGAGATTGAGGCAAGCACCCAGCACTGCCCTCTGGCCTCTGCATGCACACACACACACATAGTGGAGGCAGCAGGAGGGGACAAGTAGGATTTTGAGGACAACTGACTTCTCATCAGAAAGCACAGAGATTTGAAATAACATCTGTAAAGTTCTGAAAGGAAATGTAATTATTTTGATATCCAGAAAAAAATAAGTCAAAATCAAGAATGGAATAAAGACATTTCCAGGTAAAGAAGAGAGACTGCTATGGAGACCCACGCCGCAGGGATGCTGGAAAAGATTTTCACAGGCTGCAGGCAGATGGATGTCCACATACGAGTGAGAGCTGAAATTGAGTATACGAAAGCTTTCAAAATTAAAAGGCAACTGGCCAAGGCAAAAATATTAGCATTTAGACATAAAGATATGACAATATACTAAGACATGGAAACGGGAATGGAATTTTACTGCCGTGAGTTAGTTACATCTGTAGAGTGTGTTTATAAAGAGATGTGAGCTAAGGATGCATGCAGTAACCCTGAGCAACCACCACAGAGATAAAAACCTGAGGGGGGAAAGATGAAAAAATGAGTAGCAACACGGTACGCTTGCACTGACCCATATAAAACCCCCATTAAATGATTAAACGCTAGCACCATAGCAATAACGCATTTCGGCCTCAGGTGCCCAGTGCAATTCTTAACAGAATGCACAACCATGTTTAAGTCCTGAGAAACATGAATCCGAACTGACGGAGGAACACTATGTAGGCGTACATTTCAGAGACGCTAGGTAAGGGCCAGGAGTGTAGTTCAGTGATGCTCTGCTTGCTTCGTACACACAAGACCCTGGGTTCCACCCCCAGCATGGGGTGGGGGTGGGGGAAGTAGAGTCAGGGTAAGTCAGGGTAATCATTACAGCTTAGAAGTTCAATGTCTCCACAGTGAGGGAGAGTGACACACTGCAGAGACACAGGACACAGGAGGACACAACCAGCTGATGGCTCTGCGGGTAAAGGCACTTGCTGCCAAGCCTGATGACTTGAGGTCTAGTTCTGGGACTCATGGGGGAAACAGAGAAGCAGCTCCAGGAGTGAAGTCGTCCCCTGACTTCCAAATAGATACCCCGGTGCACATACACACCCACCAAAAGTAAACAGAAAAATGCTAAACAATAAACATGTTCTCGCTTCTCTGGGCTGTGACTGTAGGCTGGGCATCCTTTGCTTTACGGCTGGTATGCACTTATGAGTGAGTACATACCATATTTGTCTTTCTGGGTCTAGACCACTCTTCCAGAAGCAGATGGAAGCAGAAGCAGAGATCCACAACTTAGCACTGGGCCGAGCTCCCGGAGTACAATCAGTGAGAGGGAGGAACGATTATATGAAGCACGATTAATAAAAACTCAGAGAATTCCACTATAATAATATGAACAAAGGGGTCAAGACCATAATGGAGATCACTGACTCCAGACTGACAACTGGGGAACCTGCATAGGACTGAACTAGGCCCCCTGAATACAGTGACAATGGTGTGGCTTGGGCAGTATATGGGGTCACTGGCAGTGGGACCAGGATCTAACTCTAATGTATGAACTGACTTTGTGGAGCCCATTCTCTATGGAGAGATACCTTGCTCAGCCTAAGCATGGCTAGCCTTTCCTCATTGGGATGATGGGACAGATTTAGTTGACTTCCCAGGGGAGGCCTTACCCTCTCTAAGGAGCAGAGGGGAGTGTGGTGGGGGAAAAGGAAGAACAGGAGGAGAGGAGAGAGGGGAACTTGGATTGGCATGGAAAAATAAATAAATAATAAAAATATAAAAATGTACAAGAGCATTCCAGGGGATAGCTGTAATCTCGGCATTCAGGGACATGTAGTAGAACAGGATTGTGAGTTCGAGGCTAGCCTAGGCTACACAGGGAGACCTGGTCAAAGAAAGAGGAACAGAGGGAATGATGATGACAACAACATTGCAACTGAATTTAGTATGAGATACTTTATTGGATTTAGAGCCAGAGAAAAGACTTGGGAAAAAATTTGTGAAATTGGAATAAGGGCCGTGAATTTATCAATAACACTGTAAGAAAGTTAATTTCCCATCGAAGTGTGCTGTTGATGGGTAAAATGTTAATATTGGGAAAAACTAAGTGAAAGGTATGTAAAAATTTTCCATACTATTCTTTCAATATTTCTGTAAGTTCAAAATTAGCTCAAAATAAAAAGTTCAAAGTGATGGAGGAGTTACTTTCATTGGTTAATAAAGAAACTGCCTTGGCCCATTTGATAGGCCAGCCCTTAGGTGGGTGGAGTAGACAGAACAGAATGCTGGGTAGAAGTAAGTGAGGGCAGACACAATGAAGCTCTGGCCCAAAATGGACGTAGGCTAGAATCCTTCCTGGTAAGCTACTGTCTCGTGGTGCTACACAGATTACTAAATATGGGTTAAGCAAGATGTGAGAGTTAGCCAAAAAGAGGCTAGATATAATGGGCCAGGCAGTGTTTAAAAGAATATAGTTTCTGTGTTGTTATTTCGGGGCATAAGCTAGCCTGGTGGCCAGGAGCTGGGCGGTGGAACGCAGCCCACAGCTCCCATCTACATCAAAGCTGCTGTTTAACAAAACTAGACTAAACATCAATAGGAAAAGTCTGAGATCTAGGCGGGAGATGGGTGACTCAGGCAGGTTTACCTCACTGAGGATCTGCATCCAGACCCCAGCACCCATGAGAAACAGCTGGGCGTGGCAAAGCGCACCTGTAACCCCAGTGCCAGGGAGACAGGAGTAGAACCACCCTGGATCTCACTGGCAGGCAGTTTAGCTGAGTCGGTGAGATCCAGATTCAGTGAGAGACCCTGTCTCAAAAATACATGAAGAGCGGTTGAAGAGGGCATCATGTCTATCTTTAGTTGCAAATCATGCATGCACACACAACTACACACAAGTGTACACATGTACACACACACGAGTATACACACACAGGTACACACTCACGCACAAGTACACACACTCACACATAAGAACAGAGACACACACAGCACACACACACACATACACACACAGAGACTGCTGTAACAACCTAGAATAACCAATATGAAAACATAGGCAAATGTTGGTAATAAAACGACTTTAAGACAACCCCAGACAGGTCTCACAGATATCTTGTCAGGCAAAAGAAGTTGAGCAGTGAAGGAGAAACCCCCGATCCTCATATAAATCAAGTGATGTAATCTGGGGACAGGTAAGTATCATCTCCAATGACCCAAACCACACTCAGCTGCCTGGGTTCACGGTGGGCAGTGTGCACTATGCTGTAAGGGGAATTTGCTGGGGAAGTACGGATGTCTTGGGGGTAAGGGGATAATTTAATGGACATAAACATTTATCCCAATTTACCGACTTACACACTTCCAAACGCGTGGATTTCACTGCATGCCAGTTACATGTCAATAAAGTTGATCAAAACAGAAAAGGGGGCATGGGGAAATAAATGCTAATGGCAGAACATCTGCCCAGCAAGCACCGAGGCCCTGGCTGGATTCCCTACCACAATCTTCTTACTCTGTGGCAAGACAGAATGGGGCAGAGCTAGAGGTGCAGAGAGTTGCGAGAGGCTTGGAGTTTCCCCCCGGCTCTCAATCCTGGAAGGAAGCCCACGTATGTTCTCAGAGGCCAGTGTTCCAAAGAGTCAGAGGTCAGAAGGGGTCCATCTCCACAAAACGGTTTTGAGGGAGTCACAGAACACCTAACAGTGTGCTCTCGTAACCCCACTGCAAGGACGCACTCAAAGCTGCCAGCTCAGGCCCTGACCAGGGATTTTGATTTGGTCACAGCGTACCAAGCTGTGTGAGATGGAAAAGGCAGTGTTACCTGAGACAGATTACCACGGAACTGACATGTCTGTGAAGCTTATTAATGCTCATTTAAGTATGAAAACAGCACCCTGCCTCCCAGACATAGAAAACTGCTGGTTGTTACATCGTGCTGACTCTCTGGCCTGCCGCACAATGGCATTCTTTGTGGTTGTTCAGAAGCATGATGGGGCAAATGTTTCCTGAGACCTTTCTACAAACAACGAATGCCCCGCGTGCACTCTGCATGAGCAGTCGGGAGTCCCTTCAGCTGCTCCTCACGCCAGCCCTGGAAGGAGGTTCACAAGTGGGGAAGCCAAGGTCAGCAGGGCTTGGGGAACCTGTTCAAGGCCACCTCTTCACACCGGCACTGGCACCGGGCACACACAACTTGATTTTCTAAGCACTGCGCATAGGAGATCTGACCCCGTCTTTCACGATGAAGACATTCATGTTGATGACATTCTATCTGACACGGTTTCTGATGATAGGGTTGTGAAACAGCCAAGTATTAAGTGGGCTGGGGTGTGGGGGACGACGCTTTGGCTTGAGAATGTAACTTCTTTTCAGTTCTTGGGGATACTATTTCACCTTGCCAGACAAGCTTCTACAAAGTTTTCAAAGCCACTCCTAGAAGTACAAAAACAAGAAGACAAGTGCCAGATATGAGTCACCCGAGTCCCCGGGGGGCTGTGTTTCGTCAGTGGATTGAAAGAAACCTCCGGGTCTTGTTTCCATTTCGCACATCCCGCAGGTAGGAGCGGCACCTTTGCTGACTGTGAACTACCCCGAGGCTCAGCACCTCACACCATCCTAACAACTCCAGAGTCAGGCATGGGGCGGCGGCTGCACACTGGTTCACTCGTGGGCCCGTGACCCCAGTGAACTGAGGGGCAGATATCCTAGGCTTCTGATTTCCGGGGGGCTGCCCTGAGCCCAGGAGCCTCAAACCTTGGGTCTAGGTAGCCTGGAGCATATGCCTTTGCCTAGGACTCCCCCACTCAGTTTAAACACTTAGTCAGCAGATGGCCCCACATGAAGGTGACACTCTAAATATTCCATTTGGCAAAAAACAGGGCATTGCCTTATTTTACTGAGTCCAGCATCACTATTATTTTGTACCGGTTAGAAAGACAAGCAGCACTCCTATTTAGACTACGAAACCAGATTGACTTTAAGGCACAGCCTCATGTCCAGGATGTTAAGTGTCCTCAGCATGGATGAGACAGGTACCGGGAGCTCACCTTCACAGAGTGGGGACTAACTCTTAGGAAACAGAAGCAGAGGCAGGAAGATCTCTGTGAGTTCAAGGCCAGACTGGTCTAAACCCAGTCAGGGTGACAGAGTGAAAGCCTGTCTCAAATAAACAAACGCCAAAACCAACCCAAACAATACATTTACTGTGCACTTTTAGCTCAGACAGTTTAGCTCCGAGGAGGTGCTGGAGAAGAATAAGAACATGGGGGGGGGGGCAGGGTAGATTTGCAGCCCGTGTTGACAGGTAGACAAGGCAACCTCGGACCGTGGCGAGCACCGCAGGAATGAGGTGTCAGCAGCAGGCGAGAGGTGTATGGACGGAAGCTGGGCTGGCAGGCAGAAAGCAGGCGTGAAGGGTTTTTCTGGCCGTGGCGCTAGGTCTTGGCTGTGTTTTAGGTCACTTGGAAAGCCGGGAGAGTGTGGCCGGAAGCGTGAGAAGTCTCCATGCAGAGCAGAAATGAGAGGAGAGGATGTAACTAAGATCCATTACAGTGGCCTAGTCCTGGAGTCATCAGATCAGAGTCGAGCTAGAGAGCACTGTGGGGGACACAGCTCCTGGGCCCCAACAAGTTAAACAACTTTATCTGAGCCCTGACAACTTAAAAGATTTGGTCCAGCCCCCTAGATGTGGCACACTGGAAAAGTACCGGATACCGGGGAAAGCTGGCGGACCCTGCTGTAGACTACAGATGGCCACTTAAACAGCCCTGTATCCACCCGTATCATCCAGTAGAAGGACCGCAGAGCAGCCAGCTTTCTGACATTTCTGAGGTTGCAGCATGAGTTTTAAAGTCATGAATTCAAATGCCTCTGGGATGGGATGTCCTTCCAGGTCAGGTGTAGGTCACGTGCCTCCTTTCACAGTTAGGGGTGTGTGCTTGTCTGCACATGTGTGTGCAAGCAGAAGTCAAAGGTCAACTGTGATGGGGTCAGTCCTCTTCATTCCATGGGATCCAAGGCCCAAACTTCGGTTACCGGGGTTACATAGCCATTTCCTTTACCTGTTGCGCTGTCTCTTTGGTCCTCATCTTCCTTGAGTGTTAGCGAAACAATGATGCAGCAGGTCTGGCTTGAAGGCTACATGTAAAACAAGGAAGTCGCTACTATCTTTCCCTTTCGCTACTCTTTCCCTTTCATTTTTCGCTCTCCACCCTCCCCCCTTCATCACAACCTGCCACACAGCCACATGGAGGATAGGTGTGAGATACTGTTGCCAGCCTAGGAATATGGAAGCTGAGGGAAAAAAGTCAACTGCCCCTTGTTGGGGACTGCGGATCACCAGACCCTGGATTTCTTTTTTTTTGGTTTTTCGAGACAGGGTTTCTCTGTGGTTTTGGAGCCTGTCCTGGAACTAGCTCTTGTAGACCAGGCTGGTCTCGAACTCACAGAGATCCGCCTGCCTCTGCCTCCCAAAAGACCCTGGATTTTTTGTAAACAACTTGTTTTCCTCTGCTCTGAGCAGCCTGCAGCTGCTCTGAACACAAGACCCTGATGGCAGGCTGGTGGGTCTGCAGCTGAAAGATCCCAAGAGCTGGGGCGTGGCCAGAGCGCTATATAAGCTGCCCCAGAGCACAATAGAGTGGGTATTCTTGGCAGTCTTGTCTCAGGGATGTCCCCGTGGCCCCGCCTGTCTCTCTATCTCTGTCTGTGTTTGTGTGTTTTCAAATTTTCAGCCTAGTTACCGTAGTGCGTAGCGAGTAGAGCGCAGAACGGAACCGGAACCGGAACTGATGTAACAGTGTAGTTTTACAGCCCCTGCTCACCTAAGACTGTGCAGGTGGTGGTGGCGGTTCAATGGCGGTTCACACCCAGGTCCATGAAGTACCATGGAGCATTGGCCTCGGTCTCTGTGGTTCCAATTTGTTCCATTTATTATTTTCTTAGATTTATTTTTTAGTTTATGAATGTGAATATTTTCTTACATATATGTTTATTCACCATGTACGTGCCTGGTGCGCTTAGCATTCAGAAGAGGGCATCAGATCCCCTGGAACTAGATGGTTGTGAACCACCATGGGGCTGCTGGGAACTGAACCCAGGTCCTCTATCAGAGCAACAAGTGATCTCAACTATTGAGCCATCTCTCCATCCCCCACCCCAGCTTGTTCTTGCTCCTGGCCTAGAGTGTATCATTCAGAGTCTCCCCTCCTTCCCAACCTTCCACACATCAGCTCCCAGACGACATCCTTTAAGGGTTCATTACCCTGACCGAAGGGCTCAAACTCCAAACAAGATGTCTGCAGATTACTCAAAATTTCCAAAGAGCAACTTCTTAACCAATGTGGGGAAAGTGTGCAGTCTTCAAGGTGCATGGGTGACAGACTCCCGGCTGTGCTCCATCCTTCCCACGATCGGCAGCCTCCTCCCCTCTGGGGTGAGGAGGAGGTTAGGATACCAGGCTCTTTCCTACATGTAGCTCAAGAACGGAACACCGGGAGACAGGAGCGGCACAGTCCAGAGGCACAGCTGTACTGGACTTCCTCTCAATGTGAGCGAGCTCAGTGACGATCCGCAACATCAGGACCACCACCAGCCCGGCCTCAACAGCTTTATGATGTTCTGTGCTGTGCTATTTTCAATACTGCTGAGAAGTCTGTCGGGGAACCATGAGTAAAGATTTACTAAATTCTGCCCTGACAACAACTCTAACTTAGCGCTGCAGGTAAACTGTTGGTGAGCTGGGGAAGGTGCTGTTGGTGAACCAACCTAAGTCACCGGCTTTTCTAGCCCAAACTCAGCCACGGCCGCCCACAGTCCTGGCTAGAGGTGCTCAGAGCTTATGAACCACACAAACAACAGCTTAGGGGTTTGTATTCCAGGTTTAAGGAAGCTACTGAGAAGAAAACTTTCAAATGAGGAACTCAAAGACAAATGATTTAACTTTTTAAGTTTTACAAGCCCTCCTAATTCAATGCCTAAATTGCAAAACAAACAAACAATGAAAACAAAACAGGTACCTGTGTCCAAGTCACCTGAAGCGATAAGCAAAGAGCCCTGTCATATCTTCAGGATGCTACCTAGCACAGAGATCCCTGGGACTGGGATGGACCAGGAGGGCAACCAAAGGCTCTAGAGGTGTGACCACAAAACCTGCCCATTAGACCAGGCTTTGTGAAACAGGAACCGTGAAGGGACAAGGCCCAGGCCTTCCTCTCAGCACCTCGCTCACCTCCATTGGCACACACCCCACCTCCCACTGGTGGGTCTCCCCCCCGGGCTGGAGCCACAACATCATAACTTCCACAAACCGCAAGGCAAAGCTGTGCAGAGGACGGGGTCAGAACTGAAGGGGCCTTTAAGACAACCTGCTATACAGAAAATCAGTGCCAAAGGAGAGAGAGTATAATATACATCCCATCTCCAAAACAGAAACGAGGGCAAAAATCCAGGGGAAAACAAAGATACAAAGATCAGGGTACACAGGACAGGTGAGGTCTTTGGGGTTTGGAGTTGGGATGTGCCGAATTCAGAAAAATGTCTCTTTAGCACCCTTTAGTGGCTGTAGCAAGCATCATAGTAAGTGAGGGGACCCCAGAACCTGACAGGGGCCGGGTGTGGCACAGTCAGTGCCCCTAGGGCTTGCAGTAGCAGCCTGTGAACAGCCCCCCCTGAAACTTTCATGCATGGCATCTGGAAGGGCGTCAGGGCGAGGCTCCCACCAGCACCGACCCAGGTTCTAAATCAGCCGGCAGGCGAGAGTCGAGAAGAAAGCCACAGGGGTGGAGAAGGAGGGAGGAGAGAGGCCAACTTTAGAAAGCCTGAAAGAGGACTCACACAGCACAAAAAGACCAGACTGTAACCACAGGGACGAAGTCGGGAAACGCAGCCACAGCAGCCGGCCAGCGGTCACAGCAGCCGGTGAGCCAGGGGGTCAGGCTGGGATTCAGAGGGTGGAGGTTTAAATTTAGCCAGGTAAACAGCCGCCCAGGGGTGGCGACGGCTTGGGAAGAGCAGGGCAGTCACCTGCTCTCTGGCACCGCGGGCGTTTCTTGCTGAAGGAAAAGAGCCAGCCAGAACTGAGTCCACAGCAGGTCCACTTCTGAGACTTTACCAACATGTTGCTAGGAGAGGCATGGAGGAGTGTCTCAGAGAAGGGTCCAGGCCTTCACCCTGAACACCATCTCTATGCCCTGGATTCTCTGGGCTCCCAGCACAGTCTGGAAATGCTCAGCAGAAAGCAGCCTCTGATGCCTGGATGTGTGGCTCCCAGCACTCTCGCCACGCAAGGATTTTCACACCTACAGCCCTTCCAAGCCCTGAGAGACCTGAAATACAACCTCTGCTCATCACGTCACAAGGAAGCCCCTGAGGACCGGACTGAGGTGCGGGGCAGTGGGTGCTGAGGACTTCTAGAGATGAATAATAGTGGTGCAAAAAGAACCGGGAGAGCAAACTCTGAATGGCGGATTGCCTCCACCGCACTACGGAAGTCGGGAAAATAGCAATCCTGAGCCGTCCTTGAAGTCAAAGCCAGGACGCACCAGGCTAGCCTCCTCTAAAAAAAAACAAACTACAAAATCATTTTAAAACGCGCTTGGGCTAGGAATGAGCTCGGGCACGGAGTACTTGCCTGGCACACTCAGGGCCTTGTATTCCAACCCCAGCACTGCAAACAAGAAAACAAAATCATTGCCACTGGGCTAAGAGAAGGATGGAATACACCGGTGAAGAACAATTCTGGTTTTCTTTTCCCAGTATATGTCTACCAGCAATTTTGGGATCTCTCTCTCTCTCTCTTTCTCTCTCTCTCTCTCTCTCTCTCTCTCTCTCTCTCGTGTGTGTGTGCGTGTTGTTTGTGGGATGGGAAAGAGGACCTGAAAGACACAACAAACACATACTCTACCCCTGAGCTATACTCCAGCATCACCCTGTAGCTTTTATGCTTCCTAGACAGAAAGTGTTTAAGCGAAGGATTGTTTCAGAGCAGTGAGAAACCCTGGAAGGAGTCACAACTATACATACAGTAAAGACATAGTTGGTTTACAGCACCCTGAGCAAACACCATCACTCACATACTTAACTACTCAGAGGAGCCAAGCCTGGGAAACCGGGAATTGTGCAGACGGGAAAGAGCCAGCAGGCTCTTCTATGCCTGGATGGGTTCCCTTGACACGCAAACCCCCACACTGTGTCCCAGAGCCTCTGACTTTAAGGGGAGAAGGGGAAGGGGGAGGTAAAGAGGGTCGTGCATGGTGGCATTCCCCTTTAATCCCAGCACTCGGGAGACAGAAGCAGGCGGCTCTCTGAGTTTGAGGTCAGCCTGGTTTACAGTGTTAGTTCCAGGATAGTCAGGGCTACTCTTAAAACAAAACAAAAGCTAAAGGAGGCCTCCCACAGTCCCTCATGGAGACAGCCACCTGCACCTGTTGGTTAGGAGCCTGGGTTCAGGTAGACCTCCTGCCCTTCACATCCCATAAAGACCCCACACTGCCTTACTTCTCACACTGGCCCTCAGGGTCTCTGGACATTGCCTTTTAAATCATACATTCTTCTTTGCTATTTATAACTACCAATTATGTGTCAAAGAGAGATGGGACACTATTTTGAAATAAAAGAAAACCATCACCCAGCCTTCCCTCCACCCAGCCTTGCACCAAGGTGGGGTGTTTGCCAGGTCAGACCTGTGACTGCCAGACTGGCATCCTCAGCCTGTGCCTGAGATCAGGGTCTCGTCTTTGATAAATAAGCAAGCTCTCCAGGTGGATCCATGCAGCAAACTGCGGGTGCAGGAGAAGGATCTCCTGCTTTCTGAGAGTGTACCTCCTCCTCCAGGAGCCCTGTGCTACCTGGCCAGTCACAAAAAAAGGAATCCTACGCTTCCACGTGGGCCTGTATGAACGCTAGTATCTGGCAAGGAGTGAGCCGCTGCCTACTTGCTATCTCTGCTCCTATACTGACAGACAGCATGGACACCGTTCTGGCAAATGGGGGGCCTGAGCTCTGAGGTGGCCTGAGCCGTTCAGAAGACTGGTAACTTGACCCTGGGCCTTTTTTCTCCCAGGTACCAGGCTGAAACTACCCAGGGTGGAAACCGCTGAGAGCTTTGTCAACGTGGCCCGGTAGCAAAGGCAGTGAAGAAAGACTTTGGTAAAGTGGAGGGCAAAGGCTTCCTCCCCCATCAACTCACTGAGAACTCACCCTGGGCCTGAGCCACCTCAGTTTCTCTGCCTGCAAAACAGAAACGATCGTTCTAGAAGCAAAGTGAACAGTGTCCAATGACGACTTTTTAAGGATGCAATAACCAAGAAAGTTGAGTCTGACCAGAGTGCTGGGCCAGATACCCGCCGGGGCGCCCCGTGAGGATGGAGAGAGAGATGCAAAGGAGCAATCGAACCAGACAGCACTACATCTCCAGGGCGCAACCCACGCTGGCCTGGGGCAGGAACTTAAAGTCACTCCTTCGCGGTACCTGTCCGAGACACTCCGGGCCGTACAGTCGCACGGAAAACTGCAGCTGGGTCTCGCCAAGCTGGGAAAAGCACAGCCGCTCCGGACTCAAGCTTCGGAGAAGCGACGCGCAGCGGCCCGGGTGCTAGCCCCTCTCCTGGCCGCACGCCGAACGAGCGCGGAGCCCCTGGACGCCCGCTCCCCACCTGCCCGCGCCAGGCACCCGCGCGCGGCCCCAGCTTTGTTCGCAGCAGCCCGCGGTGTCGGTCGCCGCGCGCCCCTTTCCCGCCACCTGGTCGCGCAGCGCCCTCGGCCGGCGCGGGGCCGACTCCCGAGCTTACCTGCGGGGGGGCTGCGGCGTCGGGTCGGCCGCGGGACGGGGTAGCCTCGGCTCAGCGCGCGGGCCGCTCGCGCAGCCGCCCCGTACTCCTCATCGGCGGTCGGAGCCTGCCCGCCCGGAGTGCCGCGTCTGCCCTGATGGGCGCTGGGCGCCCGGAGCTCGGGCTCGGCCGCAGGCTACGCGGGCTCGGGAGCCCTGGGAGACACGGGGTCCCCGCCGTCCGTCCGGGCGCCGCCACCGACCTGGAGCGGGGGACCCCGGGAAGTTCCAGCCCCGAGTTGGCGACGCGGTTGGTGGCCACGGCGCGAGTGCAGCGCCAGCGCGGGGCGCGCAATCCCGGGGCTCCGCCGCCTGCGCCCCGCCCCGCGCCGCCTCCCCGCCCCCCCGCAGCCCGCGGCCGCGCGCGACGCCCCTCTGTAGGGCTCCTCCCCGGCGCCGGACAGCCCCCGCACCTGCCTCCTGCGCCGCGAACTCCGCGCCCAGCACCCCGCAAGCTCTTGCGGAACAGAGCACAGCAACCTCGCGTGGACATGCAGTGCGGATGAGTGACTTACGCGTACTCTTTGGACTCAGAAACTACAAAGCGACCCGATAACTATTTCCACTCTGCAAACTCTCATCTCCCCTTCTCTGTCGGGACACCTCATAAAACATCCACACAGGCAGGACTCTGATGCCTCGATTGTTCTAGAGGGAAAGGCTTCTTCTGCAAGGACTTAGGGCTGGGTTATTCGCCCGATAAACAGGAGGCACATAAAAGGACCCTGCTGTTAGTAGCCTGCAAAGGTCACTAGAGGCCAGTGTTTGGCCTTAGCTCAGCCCAAAATTTAAACACTTTTATGGCGGTTCCTATAGTCTGTTAAGTCTGTTACCTCCCAGAATACCACAGTGAGCTGCCCAACGAACGGGAAAGCTGGAAGGAGTTAGTAGACGCTTTGGGGAGGCCAGGTTGGCCTCCAACTGGTGTGGCAGGAGCCTTTTCTAAACCCTGGTGACAAGGTTCCTACCAAGAGCTCATGATCTGGGTCTAGACTTCAGGCTGTGAGTGAGTTTGGTCACTCTTGTGAAGAAATTGCCTCTGAACTCAGAGTGGTGAGGGGAAGGAAACACCAGTAATAAACAAAGGCTGTGCTTTTGACCTAGAAACCAAACAAGGTGACAGATTCCCCTTTCCGGGGGTCAGGGGCGACAGAGAAGTTCCGGGCATTAAAGAGACCAGGAACTCATCACACTGATGAAGTGAACGGAACTGTTGTTGGGGGTTGATGGCTGGGAGGGGGCGGTTAACAATAGGAAGAGTTAAAAGATCTTTTTAGCAAGTGGCCCCCTAATCTGAGAGAAAGACAGTTGGTATTGGACGAGCAGACAGGTACCCGGTGACTTTTCTCACTTGGGATATGGTTTCTGAGATCTGGTCAGGCCAGTAAACCAATGCCTTACGATTGTTATGGGAACTTGGCCTCTCAGAGACTCTAGTTCAAGGCTTTTTCCTTGGGGACACATGGGACAAGGAAAGAACTGCAGCAGGCTTTTTCTTTTGGGCCACAAACCAGCTCCCAGGTCATGACATGGAGACTTCTTACTAGTTATGAATGCTCAGCCTTATATTATGTTTGTATCTTGCTAGCTGTTATAACTTAAATTATCTGTTCCTCTTCATCTTCATTTTGCCTCCGGGCTTTTTACCTTTCTTTCCTTCTGTATATCTTTTTCTCTTCCTTTCTTCCTTTCTTTTTTCTTCCTTCCTTCTCTCATTTTTCCTCCATCCCTCCCTCCCTCCCTCCCTTCCTTTTTGTTTTGTTTTTTTTGGTTTTTTTTTTTTTTTTTTTTGGTTTTTCGAGACAGGGTTTCTCTGTGGTTTTGGAGCCTGTCCTGGAACTAGCTCTGGTAGACCAGGCTGGTCTCGAACTCACAGAGATCCGCCTGCCTCTGCCTCCCGAGTGCTGGGATTAAAGGCGTGCGCCACCGCCCGACCTCCTTCTGTATCTCTTACTTTCGCTGCTTCTCTTGTTTGGATGGCAGGTGGTTGCCTGGCTTCTGGCCCTGGGTGTGTCCCTCTCTTTCTCACTTCTTCTCTCCTCCTTCTCTCCTCCTAGATTTCTCTTCCTACTTATTCTGTCTGCCAGCATGGCTTATCCCTCTTCTGCCTAGTTATTGGCCATCAGGTGCCTTAGGCAGGAAAGGTGAAACAAATGTAACACACCTTCACATAGTTAAAGTAATATTCTGCAGCATAAACAAATGTAACACATCTTTGCCTAGTTGACATTATATTCCACATAAGAGAACTGTCCAAAATGGGCATAAAATCTCTGATTGCTTTGTCAAAATATAAATAGGTCCCACTATTTCCCTCTAGTGAAGCATTTGTTCTGTTGGAGGAGCGGGGAAGCTTTGTGGAAGTTTGAGGGAAAGCATGAGTTTAGAGACTGTAATCATTTCAGAATGCTATGGAGGAATGGATCTAGAACGCAGTTTGGGCTCCACTTCCTGAGTTCTCAGCATCAGGACGTTTAAAGGCTAGAGAAGCAGATGTGAGGAGACAGACCTCTCACTAAGAGCACACAGGCTCACTTTGTCTGGCTCCTCACTGTCAACAGAGTGGGAAGAGGCGATAGATGGACACAGCTCCAGCTAACCGTCCAGCCCACCCCTCTTTTCATCTTCAGTCCAAGATAGTCCAATAGTGGCCCCTGTGGAAGCCCTACTCAGACAAGATGTGCATCTGAGCAGGCCGCATAGCCTGGGCCATGCTCTAGAGAGGTCTATACAGGACTGCACTCCAGAGGCAGGGCTGATGAGATCTGTTTTCCATTGGGTGTCAGTCTTCCAGGATCTAGGCTTGCCTTGAAGACAAATCTCTGGGCACATCTGTGAAGGTTTTTCTGGGTTAGATTAATTGAGGGAAAAGACTCACACTAAATGATGGAGAGAAAAAGTAGGAGAGAGCAAGCTGAACACAAGAATTCCTCACTCTCTACTTACTGACTGTGGGTGTAATGAGGTCAGCCACCTCAGTCCCTGCAGCCGTGACTTCCCCAACATTGTGTCTGTCTTAGTTGGGATTTTTATTGCTGTGAAGAGGCACCATGATCACGGCATCTGTTTGTTTTTATGTGTATGAACACTCTCTCTGCATATATTACTTTATGCCAGAAGAGGGCATCAGATCCCACTGTAGATGGTTGTGAGCCTCCATGTGGTTGCTGGGAACTGAACTCAGAATCTCTGGAAGAGCAGCCAGTGTTCTTAATCCACTATGCCATTTCTACAATTCATAGCAACTCTTATGAAGGAAAACTTTTAATTGGGGGTATCTTGCTTATAGTGCTGAGATTTAGTCCATTATCATACTGGCAGGAAGCATGGCAGCATGCAGGCAGACATGGCGCTGGAAAAGGAGCAGAGAGTTTACATCTTGACCCACAGGCAACAGGAAGAGGTCTGAGACATGGGCAGGGCTTGAGCATATATGAGGCCTCTAAGTCCACCTTGACAGTGACACACTTCCTCCAACACGGCCACCTACTCCAACAAAGCCACACCTCCCAATAGTGCTACTATCTATGACCTTATGGGGGCCAATTACATTCAAACTACCACAGCAACCAAAATAAACACTTTCTCCATTAAGGTGCTTTTGTCAGGGTATTTTGATCACAGAAAAGGCCACTGCCCTCAACACCACCACCACCCCTTTTGGGTGTTGTTCACTTCTCCCAAACGAAACATATATATTCTTAGTATGTTAGGTTTAAAACGAAGGAAGGGAAGGGGTCAGAGGTGGTGCACGCCTTTAATCCTACCATTCAGGAGTCAAAGGCAGGAGAATCTCTGTGAGTTCAAGGCCAGCATGGTCTATAAAGTGAGTTCTAGTCCAGCCAACAGTATACAGTGAGATCCTGCCTCAAAAAGACCCAAATATAATATAATATAATATAATATAATATAATATATAAAAACAAGAAAGGACAAGTTTGGGGTCAGCTTGTGCTATGGAGTGAGATCCTGTATCCAAGAAGAAGAAGGAGAAGGGAAGGAGGGAGGGAGGGGGGAGGTAGGCCGAGGAAAGGGAAAGGAGGGCAAGGAGGGGAGAAAAGAGGAAATAATATCTGGTCCTACAGGAATCCCTATGACCCTGGCTGCGATTCCTGAAGAGAGTCATCAGCACTCGCAGGCTGACAGCCACACTTGGGAGACTCTCCTCTAAGCCATAACAACTGGAGAGGGAAGGGAGACACCTTAGCTCTTGGGGTCTTTCTTGGGCTCCCTGGTTAGTGTATCAGCTGTTGCCAGAACCAAGGCCATGGGGAAGAACTTTGGGCTGTGTAGCACCTATGTGCAGACAGGACACCTAGGTGTGCTAATCCTCCAGGCCAACTCATCTGGACCATTGCAAAGGGTTTGTTTAGGATGCAGAGAAAATATCCCCTCCCAGGAGGGTGGGGGAGGACCTGACCAGGAGCCTGCACACCCTAGAATGGAACTCTGAGACAAAGCTGATGACCTTCAGTTCAACAGCTGTTTTCCAGTCCTGCCCCTAGTACACTTGGTCTAAAGCATTCCTCTCCTGCTGGCTTTCCAGGCATGACAGAAACTAGCATTTTTCTAAGAATAAAAGCTTTCAAAACTGGCGAATCTGACTCAGTATCCACACGCCACCCATGGACTACCCCAGACGCACAGTGGCTGGGACGGTTTGGGGCATATTGGGGCAGCAGGTTCTACTTGCCTCCCTTCCAGCAGTCTATGTGTTGGTTTTCTCCTCTCTCGCTGTGGTAAAACACAAAATCAAGCGACTTCAGGGACAAGGTTCATTTTGGCTCTGTTCCAGAGGACTTACCGCCCATCACGGTGGAGAGGGTGTGGCGAGGCCAGCATCACACTGCATCAACAGCTCAAAACCAGGCAGAGCAGAGGCAGGACAGCTGTGGAGCATAGTAAGCCTGGGGCTGGAGAGACGGCTCCTCAGCTGAGAGCACTCACTGCTCTTACAGAAGACCTGGATTCAGTTCCAGGCACCCACATGGCTGCTTACAAGCACCCGTAACTCCAGTTCCAGGGGATCCAACACCCTCTGCTGGCCTCTGCAGGTACCAGGCGTGCATGCAATGCACATGCAGGCAAAACACTCACATACATAAAATAAAAGATAAATAAGTCTTAAAACAAACAAACAAACAAACAAACAACAAAAAACCAAAAACTCAAGGCACACCCTCCTCTGGTGTTGTGTTTCCTCCAGCAAGGCTTTGCCTCCTGAGGCCTTCACAATTTTCCCAAACAGTAATGCCAACTAGGAACCAAATGTTGAGCTGTATTAGCCAATGGGGATATTATACCTCTTGTGCCAGTTGGCTCATGAGTGTCTCATGATGCGAAATACACTTAGTCCAACTTCAGAAGTCTCTTCTGAGACTCAAGGCAGTCTCTTAACTGTGACCACCTGTAAAAACAAAACAAAACAAAGAAAAACAAACTGCACACTTCCAAAGACAATTGCACAGAAGAGAGGGACGGGGACAGAGCATGGCAAGACTCAGCCAAAGCATGGCTGAAACCCAGCGGGGAAAACGCTAATGATCTCACTCCATGTCTGGCATCTAGGACTCCTAGTAAATTATCTCAGTTCTGAAAGAATGAGGTAACTCCGCCCCTCCAGCTTTGTTGCCTGCAATACACATTTCTCTCTTGGACCAGTTCCACTCCTTGCATCCAATTCTCCTTGGCAGACATTTCATGACTGTGGCATCTCCAACATCATGGGGGTTTCATCATAACCCAGGCTCCATGTTCACAGCTTCATATGAGGGCCTCTCAGAACCTCTTTGAGGAATTCAATCCTGTCACCCACTGTCTGAAACCGTGGAATAAGAATCCATGACCCACCAACCCCTACTCTTCCATTTTTTTTTATGCCTATAAAACCAGTGCTTGATAGAAACTTTCCTTCGTAGTTGCTGCCCAAGAGCAGGAAACCCCTTAGGATCTGTCCTGTCACATCCTGGGCCTTTGGCGGGCGGGGCTTTGCCTTCCTGCTGTCCCAGTGCAGAGCAGAGGCCACTCTTAATCTCGCCAACCCCTTTAGTAAGTATGCCTTTTCAGCACGAGTCCTGGCCACAACCTTAAAATTCCTAGTGCTCTTTTTCTCTCCAAACTGTGCATGTGCTTTATTTCTTGCTGCCCTAGTATTGCTCTTTTCCATTACAGACCTACATAAGAATAATAGATAGCAGCCATGTCCCAGTCTCAATGTTACTCTGTCTCAAAATCTCCTCTGCCAATGATATTGGTCTAGTATTTGTTAATTCAGCTGGATACAAGTTCTCAGGACAAGGGCAGAATGCAACCAGACTCTTTATCAAAATATAGTCTGAATGGTCTCTAGCCCAGTCCTTGGTCTCCTCTGCAACTCCCTGAGTCAAGCCTCCACTGTCCCCATTTTCTTTAGTCTTTTGATCATCCAAAATCTGTTCAGAACATCACCTTGAGCTCTGCTTATAGCATTCAAGAGCTTTCCTAGCCTAAAACTGCAAATTCTTCCATATCCCTCGTAAAAACCTATTCCAAAGCCCGTGCACCACATGGTCAGGTTTAGCAGAACAACAACCCCACTCCTGGCACTAATTTATGTCTTGGTTTCTCTTTGTTGCTGGATTATGTTCTCTGACAAAAACAACTTCAATGAAAAAGGGTTCGTTCTGGGCTGGAGTTTATCATGCTGGAGAAGGCCCAGCAGCAGAACATGAGACTGGGCTGGAGTTTATCATGTTGGAGAAGGCCCAGCAGCAGAACATGAGACTGGACTGGAGTTTATCATGTTGGAGAAGGCCCAGCAGCAGAACATGAGACTGGGCTGGAGTTTATCATGTTGAAGGCCCAGCAGCAGAACATGAGACTGGACTGGAGTTTATCATGTTGGAGAAGGCCCAGCAGCAGAACATGAGACTGGGCTGGAGTTTATCATGCTGGAGAAGGCCCAGCAGCAGAACATGAGACTGGGCTGGAGTTTATCATGTTGGAGAAGGCCCAGCAGCAGAACATGAGACTGGACCACAACACTGTATCATCAGTCCAGAAGCAGAGAGAGAACAGGAAGTAGAGCTGGGTTATAAAACATCAAACCCCGCCCACCAATGACATACTTCCTACTGAAAGGCTTCATCTCCTTTCACAACTTTCTCAGACAGGACTACTGTCAAGGGACCAAGTGTTCAAACACATGAGCTTATAGCGGATATTTCATGTTTCACTATTTAAGAAAGTTCCTGTAGCATGCATATTTATCTGGCTCTGTCTGTTTCTGGGAGGAGAAAAATTCAATCTCTAATGCTGGAGGCATGAAGGATTTTTTGATAAAAGCAGAGGGGGCTTGATTAGTGGTAGGTTTGAGCATGTGCCATAGACAGTGAGCTTACCTGGTGCAAACTGCTTTTCAATTCTGCGTATTTTAAGAACCATCCAAAGAAAGTGTTCTGTTCATCTTACTCCAGGATTGTGTCATCACCTCTCTCCAAGAGACTGGTCCTCCCAGGGAGGACCTTGTGGATTGCTGAATTGGTCAGCTGGAGGCAGCTCACGTGGGAATTTACCTTCCTGCCTTTGTGACCACAGGCAAAGCCACTGATCTCTCTATGCCTTGGCTGCCTCATCTGAAAGGTAGTGATGGTCAGACACCTGCCTTGTGGAATGGGAGGTTTGCGTTTGACAGTTCTAGCGAGAGGAACACTGTCTCTTTCAGGCAGTGTGTGCTCAGTGCGTTTAGACAGTTCCGCTGTTAGTAGGCCTCACCTGACTTCCTATTTGCCCAGTCTAAACACTGTTTTTTTTGTTCTCGGATGCCTGGATTTTACATTTACTTGTTTATTTACTAATTCATCTATCTATCTATCTATCTATCTATCTATCTATCTATCTATCATCTATTTATTTATAGTATGTGTGGGAGAGTGTGTGTGTACACATGTGCTACCATGTAAATGTGGAGTTCACAGGGCAATTGTGGGAACTGGTCTGCTCCTTCTACCACAATGGATCTTGAGGATCAAACTTGGGTCCTCAGGCTTGGTGGCACTACCATTACTGAGTCACCTCGCCAATCCAGAATGCCTGGAATTTAATCTTTGTTTCTATTCTCCCAAGAGATTCAGCCCTTTAACGAAACGGTGCTTCACACCTACCTAGAGTGAAGCAGTTCAAAGTGTAATTTAAAATGGTCAAAACTGGACGCAGCAGCTGATGGGCCCATAAAGAGAAGATGGGGAGTGGACATGACCCTGTGAGCCAACTGTCCGAGCACTGGGCAGACAAGGTATTCTCTGGAACGGGCATTGGTAAGTATGCTCTCTCCCTACCTCTACCTTCTCTGCCCCTCAACCCCTATCTTTGGGTAGACTGGGGACTATATCTCATACAGTCCAGGCTGGTCTCAAACTCACTGTGTACCCGAGGATGGTTTTGAACTCTTGATCGTCCCGTCTATGCCTCTGGAGTGTGTGGGCATGATAGTTCATCTTGGATGTCAACTCGTATGGAGCTGGAATCAAGAGAAGCCACGGGGCACACATGTGAGGGAGTTTCTTGATCAGGTTATCTGAAGTGGGAAGACCCACCCTGAATGTGTGGTACCTTGCTTTGGGCCTCCTTGTTTTCACGTTTTGCTGGTGAGTTCATGTACTCTGACGCTGGGGCCGCGGCTCCTGCACTAGTACATTCCTTTCCTGGTACTGGAACCCAGCTAACTCATTCTTCCAACGTGAACCAAAGACCAATGGCTCTCCAGGAGTCCATCAGGCCTAGAGAACCCGACTAGGACTGCTAAGGCATCCAGCTGGACTCGTGGAATAAACAGTTTTCGGGCTCTCAGCTCTCTAGGCAGCCATTGTTGGATTACACATACCACATTGAGTAAGCCAATCTAATAAACCCCCTTTTAATAGTCATTCTATCGATTCTTTTCCTCTAGAGAACCCTGTTAAAATATCTGTGTCCCCTTTTTTTTTCTATCTGCAATGATGAATTCCACTCCGAGGGACACTAGGAGGAAACGGAAGTGTATGTCTGCCCCTACGGGGTTACAGTCAAGTGCAGCCAGACTAGAAACAAAACTGGTAGCAGATGTTCCTGTCGATGCTCAGGCACCAGAGTCCCAGCCAGGGTCTCTTGTCCCTTCCTGAGGAGCTGGTTCTCCTCAGCAGGCCACTTTTCTTCTCTGTGCTTTCAGAAGAGCACAGGCTGTCATGCCTCACACTACACAAACATGATTGGGTCAAGGGAGATAGAGCAAGACCAAGGTCTGAGTTGAAAGCCACGAGTTTGAGACAGGTGCATTCAGTTCTGAATGTCAGTAGGGTCATTTCAGCACTGGCAACAAGAAAGAGGAAGCAGGAACGGGGTGGCAGTGCCTGAAGGTTGGAGATGTTAGCTGTCTAGGGTCAGGAAGAGAGCGTGTGCAGATAAGGCCCTTGACGTTGTCAACTATGTTGGCTAGCCAGGTGTGGTGATACACACCTGTAATCCCAGCTGCTTAGGAGGCTGAGGAGACTCACCTGAACCCAAAAGCTCAAGATCAGCTTGGGCAATACAATAAGAGCCTCTAGGCTGGAGGAAAAAAAAAGTGAATTAACGAAAATGACCCAGAGACCTAGCAGCCAGCTGCCATGGTAATTGCCCCAGATTGCCCCATTCCTGGTAGCCCTTGCTCAAGGTCCACCCACTGGCCATAAGAAATGGAGCTAAAGATGGAACTTAGCAAAGAGACAGAAACGCAGCCAGTAATTTGCCTTCCCTTTCAAGTTTCAAATATGCGCCCAGTGCCTTTGATTCTAGGAGAACCGAGAGAGACAAACGGCACTGGGTTTTTAGGCTGAGAGGGTAGAGAGGAGGGCAGTAGAGGAGCCGCCAGCCTGGAGGCCGGCTAACCTCACCCTCAGCAAAATGCTGCCCTTCTCTTTCACACCCAGACTCCACACCGCGCCCCCGCCCCAAAGCCCTCTTGCGTTTTTCATAGCATGGTGACATCCTAGCCCCTTTCTGTTTCTTCCTTGGTGGCTACCTGAGTGATTTAAGCAGGGTTTTCTGGAGGCAAAAATATGAGCTCCTTAGGAAGCTGCCACAGGGTCTCCTGTAGTATCCAGACAGGCCTCACACGCCTAGACACGAATCATCCCCCTGCCTCAGCTTCCCAAGTGCTGGGAGCAACACTCCCACGTGTTAGTCGGTGTCGGTATGTTTTCCATGTGACTCTGTGATGACACGAAGGAGGTGGAGTGGTACTGGCTCCCATGACCTGCAGGAGAGTCAGGACACCCCAGGACCTCATTGCGTCATTATGACCCCATTTTATGGTGAAAACCAGGGGTCTGAGATGGTTAGTCGGGGCGTACCGGCTGCCTTAGGGAAACCCTTGTCTGAACTTGCCAAGACTGGAGGCAGCCCTCCACACTACCTTCCCTACAGTTCCCCGGGATAAGAAACCCTCAGGCTCTAACGCTGTAGTTTTGAGCTGAGAAGCACTGGCTGGAAAACCAGAGAACCACGTGAGTCCCAGGGCTCTCCATATGGGCTCCATTCGAGTTCAAAGCAGCTAGGAAAGCCGGTTCCCATCCTGAGGCTGGAGGCCTTTACTCCCAGGCCTGCCTTGATAATGATGTCATTTCCATGCCGCTTGGGACCCCGGGAACAAAGTTCCTGAGGCCGTGATGGGCCGAACCCTAGAAAAATGGCCTCTGAGAGCTGAGAGTGCGGCTGGCGGTGGGAGGAGAGAGGCTGCCAAGTTAGTCTAGGTCACCCTTTTCCACCTCCGCTATAGAGAGGCTACTGAAGACCCCCCAACAAATCCCAGGACAGGGAGCGCCCTCTAGTGGCCCAATGGACCCATTCGTTGATGGCCCTGGAGTCTTTTCAGAAAAGGAAGGGGCAGCTGTTGGAAGTCAAGTTGGGCAAAAGTGAGGCTGGCTTACTTTTAGATGGTAAAGATGGAGGCGGGGACTGTGGCGGTCTGAATGAGAATGGCTCCCATAGGGTTTATACATTTGAGTATTGGTCCCCAGCTGGTAGAACTGTTTGGGAAGGATCAGGAGGTGTGACTTTGTTGGAGGGGGTATGGTGATGGGAGTGGGTTTTGAGGTTTCAAAAGCCTATGGCTGCCTCAGGCTCTCTCTCTCTCTGCCTCCTGCCTGTGCATCGGATGTGAACTCTCAGCTGCTGCTCCAGTACCCCGCCTGCCTGCTGCCATGCTCCCCACCACGATGGTCACAGACTCTAACCCACTGAAACCGGAAGCCGCGGATAAACTCTTTCTACTGTCAGTTGCCTTGCTCATGGTGTCTGGTCACAGCAACTGAAAAGTAACTAAGATAAGGTGCGTGCATGCTCACACAGCGGCGCTCTTTATCACGGTCAAGGAGGAAGATACGCTGGTCCACTAACTGACCACAGGTTAGCACACTGCGGCATAGGCGTACACTGGTAGATGCCTCAGCCACAGAAAGACAGTGCACAGCCGGAGATGCCAGCATGTAATTCCATCTATGTGACTTTGCTAGAATAAAGTCATGGGGACAGGAAATAACATGGCGACTGCCGAGGGCTGGGGGGGGGTTCCTAAGCGCAGTCTCCGATGAGAATGATTAGAAAGTTCTGGAGATGAATAAACGCACCATGGGATGAATATACCCAAGACTGCTCGGTTATACACTTACCACTGTTTAAATGGACAGCTGCTATTGTATCTGAAATGTGTGAGGAAAATTAAAACTCACCATGAAAAATAAATTCAAATACGTGACCGGGGGAATAGCTTATCCAATAAAATTACCAAATGTCACATGAGCGTGAGGACCTGCATTCAGATCCTGAACAAACACATAAGAAACCCAGGCATGGTGGCCCATGCCTGTAGTCCCAGCACTGGAGAAACGGTCGAGGCAGGAGGACCACTGGAGCTCACCAGCCAGTTAGTCTTGTGGAACTGGTGGGCTCCAAATTCAATGATAGGTGCTGTCTTTAAAAATAAGATGGAATAGCGGCTCCCAGTTCTCTGTAACTCCAGCTCCAGGGGACCTGATGCTGCCTTCTGGCCCCTGTGAGCGCCAGGCCCTCACATAGCGTATAGACATACATGCAGGCAAAGCATCCACATACATAAAATAAAAGTGAATAAATCTTAACAAGAAAGGATGGAGAGCCATTGACCTCCGCCCTACACATGCACACACATGCGCGCACACAGCCCCAACATGTACACATACCTATACCACTCACACATATGTTAAAAAATTTAAAAATCCAATTATACACTGAGGAAAAGTCATGAAAAGACAATTTACGGGGGCAATGTATGAAGGGCAAACGGCTACATGGAAGCACACTCAGAGAGAATCACAGCCAACAGAGCATAGCTTAGAACCCAGCCCAAACAGGGCACTGGATAGAGGAACACAGATTAAGGAGGGATGGAACCCCTTCCAGCAAGGCTGTGGAGAAGGTGGGTGTCTTTCACATTGGAGAATGTAGGATGATTGAGCCACACTGGATTCAAGCCCGGGAAGTTTCTGTGAATTGTTATCCCGCAGCATTGGGGATGGAGCTCAGGATGATACACAGGCTAAGCAAGTACTTGGTCCCCGAGCCACATGCCCAGTCCCAAGCAGTTTCTTAGAAAACAAGAGGAAGAACTGAACATATATTTACTACATGGTCATTTAATTGCACACCCGGGCATTTGTCCCAGAGAAACGAAAACTTAGACCGCATACAAACCTAAAATGGAAAATCCCATTTGTAATAGTCCAACACAAGAGTCCAGCTTCTCCTGGTAAGCAAACGGTGAAGGAAGCTGTGGTATGCCTCCGCCACACTCTGCTGCTCATCAGACAGAGTGAACTTCAAACGTACAGCCATTTCTGTGGCTCCTAAAGGCAGTGTAAGGAGAAAAGCCAGTCTCAAGGCCCACCAGGTGGAGGATCCGGGGCCCCCTTGACTCCATTCTGACGCGCTGTGAATCCGCAAGCCTTTTAACAACAAAGCCCCTGCAACTCGGCAGAGACAGGGGGACGGGGCTGGAGCGCAGGCAGTCTAGGACATTTGTCGACCCAGGCCCGAGGCTGTAGTCTCACAGCCGTAAAACACTCTCCTTGTGACCAGGGGTCTCAGTTGCCCTGTCTCACCAATGAGCTACCCAGGCCAGATGTGGGCATTGTGACCCTCTGTACCTTTCTTTAGGAGTTGATGTGTGTTGATGTATGACGGTCAAGTGCTCCAAGAGGAGGTTTGCTTTGCAGCCCCAGGAGTCTTACTTCAACTGTCAGCACAGTGGCTCCTGAGTTTGTCACACACATTGTCGAGAACATGGTTCACCGTCTCTCTTTCCCAACACAGCCCTACCGCTAACCCTAAGCCTACCCCGAACCTGCCTGTATGGTCCTAACCCTAAGCCTACCCTGAACCTGCCTGTATGGTTCTAACCCTAAGCCTACCCTGAACCTGCCTGTATGGTAGGCGATGGTTAGGGAAGGCAGACACTCCAGGCTGCCTCCCTGGGACTGCCCCTTTCGTTGGAACAGTTTCTGCCACACTTAGACCATCTAGACCCAGACCCAGGACATCTCCACGATCTGATCCTTTCCCAAAGTGCTATCCACGGTTCACACACAAAACCTTAGGTCTCCAGCTAGGCTTTCACTTGGTGGTAGAGCACACTGGGGGCCCTGGATTCACCCCAGCACCTCAAACAAGATGCAATGATAAAGCCCGCCTAGGGCCCCAGCAGTACACAGGTGCCCTGCATGCCCGCTGGCCTTACGCTGATAGTAAGCGTATGCTAGTTTTCCCTCCCTAACCAGAGGGCAATTCCTTAGATTCTACCTGAACTCTCAGTGGACTCTAGCCTGGCTTCCAATTCATTTTAAATCAGTCACTAACACGGCAAGCCAGGGTTTCCTCCCGCTCTGGACACTAGCCTTCGACCCACGCCCAGCAATCGGATGACACTGTGGGGTTTCATGGAAAAGTTTTCCACGCACAGGTCCCATTTACCTGGGCCTTCCATTGCTGGGCAGATGCCCTACTGCTGAGCCACACCTCTAGCCCCAAAAGTCTAAATATTCCTGAGGTTTTATTTGCAGATGCTGCTGTAGGCCTAATAGCTGGGTGGAGGGAGCATGTTTCAAGTTATTTCTGGGTTGTTTGTTTTTGCTCAGAGGCCATTTCGGAGGTGAGAAGTGACACTGAGCATACACCAGCCTGTCACTCAAAGAACTGCTGCACCTCCGCACGGGGTTATGACCCCAGAGCAGGGACTGAGAGAGACTCTCCATCCAGCCTCCAGAGACCGTATCTGAGCTTTGAAGTCCTGGCAGTTCCTGAGCTTTCTCTCCACACTAGATGACGTCAGCTCCTGAAACCGTGAGCTGCTGCTTCCCATAGCAGGTCCCACAGAGATTGCCACTTCCGGCTGGTGTAGAGGGTGATGTCCCTTTGCTGTCTGTCATCTCTGGTAAGATGGATGTCAGCTTGCTGAAGTTGAGGCAACAGGGGATGGCATCCAGCTCTGCCTGTCATCTCCCCACAGCCAGCCACCTCTTCAGCTGATCTAAGGGACACTGTTGTTCACTATTGTCAGGGAGGCTGTGGGGGCTGGGGAAGTGACAGCAGAAGCTAGTACTGGCTGTCTCTTTTGGCCACACCCAGACCGGCTCTAAACCCCCTCACTGGTCCATTCACTGGTTATGTGACCTTGAGTACACAGTGTGGGTCCCAGGAGCCTGGCTTGGGGTAGTGAGGGTGTGAAGAAAGAACAAACACACAGACACATGTTACAGAAAATCTGGGATCCGCCGGGCGGTGGTGGCACACGCCTTTAATCCCAGCACTCGGGAGGCAGAGGCAGGCAGATCTCTGGGAGTTCGAAGCCAGCCTGGTCTACAAGAGCTAGTTTCAGGACAGGAACCAAAAAGCTACGGAGAAACCCTGTCTCGAAAATAAAAAACAAAAATCTGGGATCCGTTGGGCTATGCTCACCGTGATGGAGAAACCCAGAAGCTCGCCATGTTTGCTACGCACAGTGGAACAGGAGGTGGGGTTATTGCACACGGCTTGTTAAGGAGCCTTGTGGTACACGACTGAATAAGGAGGCAGGTCTAACTAATCTTGTCAGGAACAGTCTTTGTAGGGAAGCAGTCCGCAGGACATAAGCATCGGAGGGAGAAACTACAGCAGAGATTTTCTGCTCATCCTGGTAACATTTGAACTATGACCAGAGGAAAGATGCGCCATGCCCCTCAAACCCAACCCGTGGAAGGCTGAGCCCCGCCCCTGAGCCTCACGCAGGGAAAGCTGAGCCATGTCCTTGAGCCTCACCAGGTGAAAGCAGCGCCAGCCCCCTCCCCCGCCCCCCGCCATCCCGCCCGTGCCCCACCTGTGGAAGGCCGCGCCAAGCCCCCTGAGCCTCACCCACAGAAGGCTGCGCCATGTCCCCGAGTTCCACCCGCAGAAGGCCGTGCCAAGCCCCCTGAGCCTCCCCCACGGAAGGCTTTACCAGTCCCATGCCCATGTCGAATAACACACGCTTACTCGGGACTTTGCACACTCCCCACAGGTGCACTGCTGGATGTTTCTAGGCCCCCCTAAGTCTCAGAGGAAGATACAGGACATGATTTTTACTGAGAATCTTTCCTACTCTTAACAATTTACAATGAACTTTCTAGCACATAGGTCTGTTCTTAGCCAGAACTGGCTGCGTGATGAGCAGGAGACATGCGCAGTCCCTGGGATCCTTCAGGTCTGAGCGCAATGAAGCAAGCAGCTCTTTTCCCACTCACCGCAAGCCACCCCTCTTGGTCCTCACATCCTGTGTTGCTCCGTGGGGGAACAGGAGCATGGGCACACTTTTCAGAGATTTGCTGAGGTACAAAGGTGCTGAAATGGTGTCCAATCAGCCTGGGCCAACGGGCCGTGGAGGGTGGTGGCTTCTGGGCACCCTGCGGGAAGGATGAGGATGCTTGGCATCAGGAGTTTTCCATGTTCCAGAAATACAGGGCCATGGCTAAGCAGAGAACATAAGCAGGCTGGGGGCAGAGCCAGTCTGGCCAGGCTTGGTGGAGAGCCATGTTTTTCAAAAAAAGAAAAAAAACCCTTAGTAACACACACATACTATTTGACATTTTATTTCTTCATAACCACACAGTGTGGTGGGCTAACCACAGCCAGTGTTGTAGAAACACCTTCTAAACTGTATCCCAGACTTGTATTCTCCCAGATACTCGACAGCCCAGAGATCTTCCTGTCTCCGCCCCCCAAGTACTGGAATGACAGGTATGTGCCCTGACAGCGGGTTCAGGACACCCTAACACCCAACTTCTCTTTCCCTCTTATCCATTCCTGACGTGCCTGGGAGTTTGCTCTTTTGTACGTCACACAGACAGGGTTATATAGTATTCATCTTTTTGTGTCTGTCCCTTTCACTGAACATAACGTCCTCAGGGTTCATCAGGGTTATAGTCAGTATAATTTCTTTTTTTTTTCTATCATTTTTTTATGGCGGAGGAAGTACTACTGTATAGGTTTGTCACATGCATCTCCTGGCCCTTGTGAACGATGGTACTGTGAATAGGGTAGGCAAGATTCTCTGAGATTTGCCTTCAGTCTCTTGGGGGGACATACCATAGGAGTGGGATCACTGATGCACAGTGTGACCCCAGGCCTGGTTTGTTTTTGAGGTACACTAACAAGCTGTACCCAGAGTGAAAACAGGGACTCTCAGGGGCAGGAGTGAGGTGCCATCTACCCGACACTGTAGGGCAGGTGACTCTCGTAGGTGGCCTTCCTGCATGGAGCCTTCCATTCCTTCTGTAACGCATCTTCACGGACTGCCTAGGATCTTCCAACTGGGTCTTCAGGCTGACGGGCCAATGACCAAACAGACCTGAAGTAGTAAGCCTTATTCACCGTCAGTGTGCAGAGCGGACACGGAGCCCCAGAAACTCCCAAAGGACTGGCTTTCTGTCCGGCTCCCCACGAGCCCAGTGGCAGTGCTGTCCTTCCCTGCAAACCTCCCAGCGGAGGGAAACACGGACTGATGAAGGACACTGTGTTCTCAGGGCTGTAGAGGGAGTCATATTCATAACACCCTTCTAGTTCTCATTTCTAAAGCCCTAAGAGGCCACCGTGGGAGAATACAAAACATGCAAGGTGTGCTTAGCATAAGGCAGCCTGTCCCAGGTGGTTGCCTGGAGGAGGCGGCATACGTAACTTTGCAGGGTAGGTAGGTCCTGGGCCATGGGCTGACTATGTGGGCGGGTACGGGAGGGGCACAGTGTGGGCTCCGGGTCCAAGACCTTATTATAGTAACTAGAGTTCCCTTCAGTCAGCAAGGACTGATGCAAACCTGGAATAAACATATCTTTAAACAAGGCGGTGAGGGGTGCAGGAGAACATAAATAGTGGGGCTCGTTCAGGAAACTCCTCCACGAGCTCAGCCCAGCTGCAAACAGCTGGGACTTATGTCCCAGACATCCAGGAGAAATTCCTTTGTGGCCCTTCTGGGAGTAGATTTGACCTTGAAATCCTCCCTGGCCCACAACCCAGCAGGGAGAAGTTGGGCCTACAAGCCAGCACTGTTTTCTGGCTCTGATCACTGTGGATGGAGAAAGAGAAGAAACATTTTTGTGATTTTTTTTTCTTATGCAAAGGCAAAAATTAGAGAAAAATAAAACGAGGCAGTTGCTTGCAAGGGCTCAGCAGGCATGAGATGGGACACTGTCTAAAGAGCCCTTTGCAGGCAGGTGCAGGGATGCGGGGGGCGGGGGACTGCAGGCTCCTCTGTCTCCTGGGTACTTCGGCTTGCCACCTGTGCACAGGCGACTGGTTGTTATCACTCTGAGCCTTCTCATCCCGCCGCTCCTCCGAGGAAGTGGAATTCACAGCCACGGATTTAATAGAAACCCTGGCTGGAGAAGCAGAAACCCCGGGGCTATTTATCCACCCACAGACACGTGTATCTGCAAAGTGATTTTGAAACGTCAGGAGGGGTCCTCAGGACCACCTGAACCACAGACACATTCACGGCCCAGGCTCCAGGCAGCCGCGGCCAGTTCCAGGAGAGTTAGAACTCAGAGCTTCAGCGCTCCCTCACCAGCCGGGCTGCTGCTTTTAACAGCCTAGTGTGGTAGTGTTTCTGGGTATGTGGGAAGGGCCAGCCAGTCCCCAGAGCACTAACTAGACAGAAAGAGCAGCAGAGATAGACCCAAGGAGCCGAGCCTGCCACTCGTCCTCATTGTTACCAGTCTATCTTCTAAAAAAAAAATATATAAAAATTTGTATTTATTGACGTGTGTGTGTCTGTGTGTCTGTGTGTCTGTGTGTCTGTGTGTACATGTGCATACGCATGTAGGTGTCCATGGAGGCCAGAAGAGGACACTAGATGTCCTGGAGTTCAAGTGACTGCGAGCCACCTGGTGTGGGTGCTGGGATCCAAACCCCTCTGCGGGAGCTGCAGGTACTCAACCACTGAGCCACCTCGCCAGCTCCCGATGCTGTCTTGAGGCTTCACATTGTCTTATTCAGAGCCCAGGGCTACTCAGTGGAGAAAATCCAGTGAATAGAATGAGGGCCAAGGCAATAGAATTTCAGCAAAGTGCTTGATGTACAAGCATGAGGCCCTAGTTCCATCCCCAGCACCCACATAGAAAACTGGGTATGGTATGTGCTGGGGATCCCAGTGCTGGGGAGGCACAGGCAGCTGTCTCAGGTCAATCAACAAGCCCATGGTCCCAAGGAGAGACGTGATCTCAAAAGGCACACATTCATGTATGCATCATACAAATACACACACACACACAGACACATACATACACTCTCACAACACATACACATAGACACACACACTGACACAAATACATACACGTAAACCTGTAAACACACACATATATACATACATATACACACATAGACACATACTCACACAGTCAAACACACACACAGGCACAATACACACACATAAACACAGATACAGATGTAGACAGAAGTTTCTGTCTTGTCTGGTTCTACAGCTGTTCAGTTCTAAAGAAATACACAGAGGCTTAATTAATTATAAACTGTTTGGCCTATTAGTTCAGGCTTATTATTAACTAGTTCTTATGACTAAAATTCACCCATAATTTTTGTCTGTGTTTAGTCACAAGGCTTGGCACCTTTTCTCAGTGCAGAATTCTCATCTAGTGTTCTCTGTGTCTAGCTGGTGACTGACTCTCTGCCTTTCTTTTTCTCAGAATTCTCCTAGTCTGGTCACCCCACCTATACTCCTGCCTGGCTACTGGCCAATCAGCGTTTTAGTAAACTAATATAAGTGACAAATCTTTACAGTGTACAAGAACATTATCCCACAGTGCACACACACATATACACACACATACACACAGACATACACACACACACATAAACAGACACACAAATATACATATACACATACAAACATTTTTTCTTGTTTTTCTGAGACAGAGTTTCTCTGAGTCCTGATTGTCCTAGAATTTAATCTTTAGATCAGACTGGCCTCAAACTCTGATATCTTCCTGCTTCTGCCTCCCAAGTGCTGGGATTAAAGGCGCGCACTACCTGCTATGGAACAATCTTTGTACACTCTAAATATGTACTACTTTCATTGGTTAATAAAGAGCTGACTGGCCTGTAGCTGGGTGGGAAGAGGTTGGGAGGGAAAGCCAGACTAGGAGGACCCTGGGAAGAAGATGGGCAGAATCTGAGGAATCTCCAGCCAGATGCAGAGGAAAGCAGGATGTGTAGAAAATAAGGGAATAAGCCATGAGTCACATGGTAGAACTTAGATAAGAAATATGAGTTAATTTAAATTGTAAAAGTTAGTTAGTAACAAGTCTAAGCTATTGGTTGAGCATTTATAACTAATATTAAGTCTCTGTGTGGTTATTTGGAACTGGCCAGTGGGACAGAACACTGCCTACACCACCACTACCTGGCTCACTTTTTTTTTTTTTTAAAGAGTGGACCAGAATGACCCCTATTCCAGGTGCACAGGGAAAGCGGTGAGGGAGGGACCTGCTCAGGCAGGGGTGGGAGACGTGAAGCATCTGCAAATTCAATGACACAAAATCACAGGGACCTGGTGGGGCAGAGATGCCTTTTACGAATTCCAAGTGTTGAAAAGCAGATATTAGGACCAGGAGCTGGGCTAAGTGAAACCTGGGTCTGCGGAGGGCCGTTAAGGGGAGGCAGTGTGGAATAGAATTAGCTTGGAGGGAAGTATCGGCCCTGTACAAGCTCCTGTGATTATCCCCACCAGGTCCCAAACTGCACAATCACTGCAGGTTTATGTCTTCGGTTTAATTTCCATATGAGAAGGGGGACTCATTTGTACCCAGGCATCTTGTGCAGTGCCGAGCACAGTTCCTGCACCCATGGAAGAGGCAGCTTGTCTTTGGAGATGGCTAGAGAGGAATGGGACTCCTCAGAGGTGAGAGGTCTAGTCAGCAGGCCCTCTGGTGGTCTCTCCTGATCTTTAAGCAATTATTCCATGGGCGATTTGGGCCTGTTCTGGGTCTCTCAGGAGTAGGTCTCCCCTACCTTGCTGTGAAGCCTTTAGGCCTGACAGAGGCTCTATCAGCCAAGACAGCTATCGGGGGAAACTAGAAAAAGGCACCGAGGCCCTCCGGGCTCCAGCTGGTCTGCCCTCGGTTGACTCTGCGGCTTGCTCCCATCCTGCCTTTCCCTCCCACGATTCCTTCTGCGTTAGCTCAGTGTAGCGTTACCCTGAGGACCACGTCCAAGTTGGCAAGAGTCACGCATTAGGCCGTTGGCCTTTTCACAAAGTTTATGATTTAAATCTTGTGCTCTTAACACCTTCTTTGCAAGCCTCGGAGGGAAACAAAAATGTCGAGGCTGTTTACTCATTTCCTTTTTAACGTGGAGACCCTCACTTGGCTGACTCCGCTGCGTGTGTGTCGGCACAGCTGCACACATACGCTGTGTGAACACATGTGCGAAGAAGGCAGGGCCGCACACGTTTGCTGTGCGCACACACTCATGCTTGGGAGAACGCTGGTTACGTTTCAATCCCTGGCAAGTTCCCAGGACATCCGATGAGCCCAAGAGGACTGCTACCTGCACCGGATGCCAGGATGTGGCTCCCTTCCCCCAAGGCAGGTTCAGCTTCTTAGAAACCCCTGTGGGAATTCCTGGGGGTGGCTGGGAGGACCAGGGTATTGGAGCAGGGGAGGAGAGGAGGCCCCAGATGGTGAGAGCCTCACCTAGGACCCTGAGCAGCAGGGTCAGAGCCCAGCTGTCTCCCTCCAAGCTGCTTCTAGGGACAGACAGGCTCCACCTGTGGCTTATCATGACCACAGCCTTAATGGCAGCCCCACAGCCTGGAGGTGGGAGTGTGTATGTGGGGTTGGGGGGCAGGATTTCCCACCTGACATCAGGAAGCTGGAGCTAAAGCTGGGCCAACTGTGGGGAAGAACATTTTGGGATAAGAAGCTAGTGGGAAGCAAGTCCTTTTTAATTGAGTGGTGAGCTCGGATCTGTGCATAGGCTGGCAGAGGACTCAGGAGAAAGGATGGTCCTTGCTTACAGGGGTTTGTGGCCAATGAGGAGACAGGAGAAGAAAAGCAAGCTACAGGTCCCTGAAGGAGAGGGTGGAGATCAAGGTCCCGCTCACTCTGAGGCTGACCTCACTCTGGTGTCCTCTGAACATTTAAGTCTGGGAGCTTAGAAACATCCCAAGAAGGATGTCGGCATGCTGAGGCCTGAGTCCATGATGGGATGGCCTAGCCAAAGAATCCCATATTGGGTTCCAGGCTCCCTGTGTCTCATTTGTCACCGTGACTAAGAGCCGGGGCAGGCAGAGTTCCTATTCAGGAGCCCATCCTCGCGAAGGGAGGGGGCAAAAGGGGGCAATGGGGCCCAGATGCTGAGGAAGGACAAGATGGTTGTTGGCATCTGATTCCCTTGGGGGAGGAACTGGGGCCCACACCCAGGGAACTGCAGGAAGGCAGGTCACAGTCCCCAGGAGGGAGGATGGTGGTGACCCCTGCCCCTCTCTGGGAAACTTCATGTTCTAGGCCTTAGCCTTCTCATCTCAGCTTTAGCTGATTTCTCTGTTAGGGGGATTTCAGACGGAAGAGATGGGTCTCGAAGCGAATCTGCTCAGACAGCAGCACCCTTTCTGAAGGGCAAAGCGTGTTGTCTGCTTGCCCATGGGTTTCCAAAGCGAGCTTAGGCTCTGAAGTGAGTTTAGTACAACAAATGGCTGTCAGGCGTCAAGCCCTCCTCCTCATTGCCGTGTGCTGGATGCTTTCTCGTTCATTCCCCGCCACGTTGTGGGAATGAACCACACAGGTCGCACACACTGGGCAAGTGCTCTCCTCTGAGTCATAGCCTAGATGTGTATCCTCTTGTTTGCATGTTATAAACATGCGAAGTGTGTGTGTAGGGTTCACTAAGTCTATTGTAAAAAGTACACGCTGGATGTCAAAGGTGATGTCTCTGGGCCACACAGTTAGCGGCAAAGCTCAGCTGGGAATCTGTTCTACACCTTAGCTCCTTGTGCACCTGCCGGCATGGTCAAGGTTTCTGCTGGTTCTTCATCAGCTTAGTAGGCCTTACCTCTAATACCATCAACATAAATTTGGAAGTTTCAAAGACATGAACTTTTGGGATAAACAAACACACCACGGCACCCCATAAGCCATTGTGTGCTGTGTGGAAATTGTCTACTCCCAAGAAGATGCAGAAAAGGGTGATGTATGTGTCAGGAACATTGGTGTGGTGTTACCAGCCTACACCATTCCTTCCTGGGAAAGTTTAGCCTGAAGATGGCTAGGATGGTAAGTGATTAATTGCCTGATTCTCAGGAACCCAATGATGTCCAAAGCCTAACAACACAAGACTGTGTGACTCATATCCAACCTGATAGGGAGCAGGCCAGACACATCATTTCTATGTCCGCTGAACCCCTAGCCAATATAGCCCTGATACCTCCACCCTTCCGAGGCTGGCAGGAGTCTGTCTGATGCCACCACGCCATGGCCCTACGACAGGACCATGGGCTCTGTGAGGAGCCAGAAAAGCCTGGAAACCCATTGACAAAGGAGTGACCCAGGCCTCCCAGTAGCTGACCGTGTAGCTCTGGACTACTTAGCTTGCATTCTAGCTTCTCTAGCAGAAAAGGTAGAGGTGAATCCATAGCAGGCAGCGGATCCTGTGTTGACGGACACTGCTCGGTGCGGGGCCTCTGTTCTGCTTTAGCAGCTTCTCCCTTCCATACCCCTCAGGGGGGAAGTGTTCCTGTCTTATGAGTTTGTGTGGACAACCGGGGACAGCTGAGGTGTTGCTCTCCCCAGCTGGCACTCATTCAGGACAGGAGAGGTCTTTACCCATACAGGGCATACCCCATCATCTGAGCCACATTGTAGATATCATGTGTGGGTCTTCAGCCAAGTCGTGCTGGCTGGACTAATGTTCTTGTCCTGTCTGTGCCTCATCTATGAAATGGGTAGTGGGTTCTCGCTAGGGACTGCTGTGGAGATGGGGTACAGCAGGCCATCACCAGAATCTAGCAGCCAGTCAGCCAACAGGTTGATAGTACTGGTCTGTGTACCCAGATGACTCCAACAGGGGTCATGGAAGCCATTTTTGAATGGGATGCATGATCCTGGGGAAGAGGCTCATGGGTGGTGACTGGGAAAGCACAGTAGAGACATGTGGTCTCTGAGGCTATCAGGGAGATCTCACAGCCCTCAGAAGAGGGAGCGCGGCTTACTAGTGGACCTTGAGAGCCTGAGACCCAGCTCCAGGCATCCACTGGCGGGCCAATCTCTTTGCAGCTACATCCTGCTCCTCGCCCCTTTCCAACACACAGCTGAGTCTTTTAAAGCAGCTCACAGGTATGCAGAAGAGTAACCTTGTGCTTTTAAGGAGCTTTCATGAAGGAAAACATAATTATGCTTTATCCTCACGTCTGTTTTCATTATTCCCATTTTAAAAAACGTTGGTGCGTACCCGCGTGGGTTTCTGTGCACCATATGCAAGCTTGGGACCCTCTGCAGTGAAGTTCTGGTTGACAACGGAGTGAATAAGTCTAGTTTACAAAAATGAATGGGGAACTCTGGAAACTGCTGACTAGTGTGCCCTGCTTGTGCTTGTGGCTGTGTGCTGTACAGTACAGGGGCCATTCTGCTAGTCACACCTGTTCCCACTTCTCATGATGTGACCAGGCACAGCGCCTTTCCCCAGTCTGGAGAATAGGGCCAGGTACTCCTTTGCCTGTCTGTCTGTCTAAACAGCTGCTCTGTCAGGAAAAAACCTGCTTGATTCCCTCAGCCAAGTGCCATAATTCCACGGACGGGAGAGGGAGCAGACAGGTCTCACTATGTGGCCCAGGCTGGTCTCCAGCTCCTCCTCCCCCCACAGACTCCTGAGTACCGGGGATACGGGCATGAGCCAATGTGCCAAGCACAGCATGGATTTCTTCTTCCTTCCTAAGACAGGCACAGATATGATGTTAACCAGAATGTGAGTTCTCTAAAATGCCCCAGAACACTTCTTATGGGCACAAGGTCTCAAGCTGCGCCAGAGGGGACAATGATGTCCACAATTATGCATGGGTCTCCTGGCTCTTTTACTCTTGGTGTTGGTGATGCGGTGACAGATGCAGCCCGCATCTAAGGTGGCCGTCAGAGCACCCTTGAAGTGGGAATCCCAGTGCTGGCCACACCTGTTCCTCTGCCATCGTGGTGTAAACTATTCTAGTCCTCCTGGGTAATGGACACTTTCATAATGTAGTCAGAGCTAATGTGCACGACCTGATTGGGAATAGGGTGGAAAGGAAGAGGGTTGGAAGTGGACGTTGGGCGATAATCAGAGTGGGAGTGTGAATCTAAGGGTGCGTCAGCAGGCCAGTCTGCCGTGGAGCTCCTCCAACCTGGAGCGCACAGATTCTAGCCTGCCGCTGGAGATGGCTTCCTGGGGACTGCTGGGCCTTGCTTTTCCAGACCGTATCCAGTCTCATCACAGGGGTGTGACCAGGCTGGCAGAGACTAAAGAAGGCTGCAGCACACAGTTTTTAAATAAGTTTATAATTTCCTGATGGATTTAGTTCGTGAATAAAAAAGAAAAAAATCAAACAGAGTGTTTACAATAATTACCAAGGCAAAATTGAACAGAACACAATGTCTTTGTAATGTCATCATCAGGCCGGCAATTCGACGCTAGTAACTGCACGCATGTGCACAGTTGAAGGCGGCAGCTGCAGCTGCTTCACACAAGCCACCAGGCTGCCACCACTGCCACCTACAGGGACTCAAGCTACAGGAAGCCAGTGCCCAGTGTTCTGGGCTCCCCACTAAAGTGCAACATGCCTCTTCTGAAGGCTTCAAGGGTGCAGAACAAAGCCAAATTCCCCATCCTGGGACAGCCTGCTATGCAAGACAGGTTTCTGGTCTGCACTGGGCAGCCCGGCGCAATGGCTGGCATGTGCCTCATGCGGGCCCAGATGCGTTCAAGGATGGATTTAATACTGGTGTGGCAGGGAAGAGGGGCTGGGCTGGTGTGCTCACTGTGGCAGAGGGTGGATCTCCTTGCCTCAGCCTGGCTCGCTTCCTTTCTTGACTCTGGCATCTCTGGAGCCAAGGGGGTTTGAGTCTAAAAAGCTTCAAAGAGAAGAATCGAGGATCTGAAACCAGAGAGAGCCAGGCTCTGAGGGCCATCCATGGCACTGGCCTGCAGGCTCTGGAGACTAGGCTGCCCTGTGGGATGGCCACGATGAAATAGCACCAAGTGGGCAGGAAAAGGTCCTGTGGTCTGGCAAGCAGGCCCAAGCCCAGGTTACCACACAGCACTAGGCACACAAGGCTTGATCCCATGTGAGGGGAGGGTGATCCTCAGGTCACCCTCAACAACGCTGAAAACTCTACCCAGAGGTCCTGAGGACGTACAGAAAACCCTGACGTGACTGAGAGTGTTGGAGCCCCAGATTTTCATTTCTCCACTGAGTGGGTGTCTCTTGTTCCCAGGTAGTCACCCACCTCAAGTGTGGTCAGTGTGTTTCCCAGGGGCTGGCCTGGCTACCACCTCACCAACCTGGTGTGGGAGGAGCTAGGCTGCCCATAGCTTGAATTCCTTTGTTAACATGATTATTTATGGGTTTGCATTTTTAAAAACACAGCTCCTTAATTTTTCAGTTCTATAACTACTTTTTAATATTTTAATATTCTCAACAATGGACACAATGTAACTGCCCCAGTTCTCTGAATCACACAGACAATATCAACAAGCAGAGAAACAAAAGAGGTGGCGGGACGGGACAGATAACCCGCTCCCCCAAATCAACCCCTAAAATCACTTCTCCCTCAAAAGAGGCAGGAGGAGAAGTACCTACAATAGGGTCACAGCACTTGCCAAACACAGAGGGAAGAATCAGGAGACACTTGGTTACAATTTTGACACTAAAAGTTTGGAAAGTTTCTGTTTGGAAAGAGTACAGACAGCCATTTTGTTCAGAAGGATCCCCAGGTCACGTGTGCTTTCTTCTTCCCTGGACATCCTCGTGGTTCACAGGAGGGAACATGCCTTGGAACGATCCAAAGCTCCGAGACTGGCAGTGACGGCGGGTGCCCGGCAGGCCTGTGGTGCAGCTCATCCTTCTTGCTTCCTTTCCTGGGCTCTGGACTCTGCAGGCAGGGGGGGAGGCTGGGGAGGCAGGCTTGAGAGTCACCGGCACTGCTGACATGGGGGTCTGCTGGGACTCGGGCCTGTGGCTGTCACATTCCACTAGCGACATATCCTTGCTTTGGCCCTTCTTCAAAGACCTGGAGGGAGGCCAGTGGGCCTGTGCTTCAGTCACACAGGAGGGTGTGACGCCAAACCAATCCCAGTGTCAGCAGTGGAGGGGCAGGACGGTAGCACGTGAGAACCATCTGCGCTGGCGTCATCCCTCCCGGGGGAGAAAGTCAGCCAACATATTCTTCTCAGGAAGCCAAACAGATGGATGGGATGTGACCAGTCACAGTTTGACCTGCAACACCATCGGTTGTCTCAGCCCAGTCTGCTTTCCTAGAACTTCTAAGGCCCACAGGTGAGGAAGAGGCACACTCAGACCTTGGGAAGGTGCATGAGAAACAAGGCTGACAGGAACTGGAGGATGCCCTCCACATTTCCGGTTGCTGAAGCCCACTCAGACTTTTCCATCTCTAACGGTCTTTAAGTCGCTGCTAATTCCATTCAGATGTGCCACCAGTCAGTCACTCCTGAAGACCTGGGATGCGGGGCTCATATGCTGCTGCTTTAGTAGGAGCCCCATGCTGGGTTCCAGCCCTCATTTTCTTACTTCAGCCTTCATTTGGGGTAGAGCTGTTAGGTGCAAAGGGTATGAGGCTTGACAGTGGATGGAGGTGATGGGGACGGTCCTAGCCAGCCTGCAGTGAGCTCTCAAGGCCAGATGTCTTGAGGACCCTAAGTGCATGCAGACCATCACAGGATGACATGTCCTAGGGCAATGGCAGCTAGGCATTTAGTGAATTCTGACTAAGTGAATGATGTAAAGTCAGCAAGATCTGAATGCCAGATAACCTATCAGCCTCGCCTAACACAAAAGCTCCACAGTCTCCAGAACCATTTGAGTCACGGGATCACCACCCGAGGAGGAGACCCCTTTGCTATGCAGAGATCAGATAATGTCTGTCCTACAAATTTGCCTTCTCGCAGCCTCTCTGGAGGGACCTGATGGAGAAAAGTTGTAAAATAGAGAGAAGGAAGCAGACAAAGACCAAGTGGGTACAGCAAGGAGTCTGTCTGGGGGTGGTCCCCACAGCTGGCCAGTGTCAGCTCCAGGCTGCGCCTGTGGACCGGGACTGTTTTCTGGATTCCACCGTAGCCGGTGAAGCTGTTACTAGGTGGTGGTTCCAGTTGTTATGGGTGTAAAATCCTATCCTGAAATACGGTGTCGTCTATGGGATTTACGGATGGGACAATTAGAAAGAACTGAGAGAACTGAGAAGCAGTGATCATCATTCTGGCTCCTGGCAGAGTCCACTCAGACCTCGGCGTCTCACACAAGTGAACACTGTATGGCAGGGAAGAAGGGGAACGGGAAATGACTGAATGCGGCAGTAGTGGCAGCTGAGTGAGGTCCCGGGTGGAGGGCTGCGAGGGACTTACGGGCAGCATTAAATCCTTTTGAGAGTGTAGCTGGGCAGAGAGGAGGCAGCTGGGGGGGCATCTTCAGGTGTCTGCTTCAGAGCACGCAGAGTTGGATGCCTGCCGCGTTGTCTACTCTCAGGCCGCTTATCTTACGGCACTATCCTCTGCACCTGGCTGCAGCATGGTGCTGCCGCATCCATGGGGCGTGCATGCACGGGTGAAGCAATCAGCTGACGCGAATGGTCAGTACAGCCCCTATACAGAACAGCTCTCAGGGTGACAACACTGACAGCAATGATCCTCAACTGCCACACGGGACCTCACAGGCAAAGAGGGGCTCAGCTAGCCACGCCCACTGAGGACTCTACAGTGGGAAACAAGGACTGCCGGTCAGGAAGCTGGAGGGAGAAGCTATGCTTTCACTGCCACGGTTCAACTGAGCATGTCTCAGGGGTCCCCACAACACTCCCTATCAGAGGCTTTTCCAAAGGTGGAAAATACAGCCTCGCACGCTGTATGCACACAGCAGACATTTCATAATACTTTCTGAATGAATGAATGGATTAATGAATGGAGGGAGGAAGGTTAATGAGATAAGACAAACTCAGTTGTGTCAAAAGCAGTTTCTAGGTAGGGCATGAGGCTATGACCCTGAGGATGTACCTTAAGAGTAGACTGAGAAGGTGGGCAGGGATCACACGCTCTAGCAACCCTGTTCTAAGTAGCTTGGGGCAAGGTGGAGGGACAGACAGCACTGTAGGCAATGTTCAGGAGGATCGGCATGGCCCTATAGGACATCGTCTCTGGAGGAGCAAAGCTGCGAGCAGTGACAACAGGACCCTTCATGTTAAAGCCTCTTCTCATCAGGTTATACCGACCTGACAGTCAAGTGTGGGAAGGTCTTACCAAGAGCGAGTGGGTGACCACTGTGGACATCATCCTCCCGCCAGCTGAGAGCAGCGCACTGAGACAGGCAACAGGCCAGGGTTCACAGTGAGGCCTGCCTCCATCTGATGGTCATGACAGCAAGGCTGGTAAACATGAGGGCAGCACCCTCTCTTTGTCCCTGGCCACTGTTCCCTCCTCTACCCTCTGAGCAGAAAGGACTCATCCTAAGGCTTCAGCACCGAGCTTTCAAAGCACAGAACTCCAGATGAGGAGAGTGGGCTTCTTGTTTCCTGTTCCGGGAAGGGCAGAGCTGCCAGCCTCCCCAGCTCCCTTCTGCTGATGACAGGGCAGTTCTTCACGGAGACCAAGGAGACTTGAGCAGAGACAACATTCAAAGTAGAAGGCAGAGTGCGATGAGATACAAATGGGCTGGACTTGCACGTCCAGCTGGCAGGATCTGGTGTGGAGGTGGCTCCGACACCAAAGTCCCTCACATTCTCCTTCCCAGCTCCTTGGTCAGACTCCTGGAGCACGTCAGGAGGACTCTTCCAGGGCACTGACGACTTGCTCCAGGATGTCAGGGCAGCGATCGGCTATCTGCTGGAGGATGGTGTTGGCGAACTCCTGCAGTTCTGCATTGTCCCCTTCAACTTTCCCCAGCTCACTCTGAAGCTGAAAGAGAAAGGAGAGATGGAGTTGAGGCAGAGGGCAGCTTACTTGTGTTGGGAGTGGGGATTCTTCAGGAAAGAACGACAAACAGAGCTGACCTCCCCGCATCCAAATGAATGATCAAACATGCAAGCTTCTAGACTCTAACCATGAAAATAGAGTCCAGAAAAGTCAGGATTAAGTCCTGGCCAACCACTGAAACTTGTAGGTCTGACTCCATGGGGATGGCTGTGTTCACTGTTCCAATCTCACAAGCACCAGTGGGTTGAGGCTCTCAGCACTGTGTGGTGCTCCTGCCCAAGAAAGATTTCCCTTTGTTGCACATGGCTGTTTCAGCAGGGCCCTTAGACTGCTTAGTTAGCTGAGGAGATTATTTTGACAGATACCATAGCCCAGCGCTGAGGAGAGACACATTCCCAATGTTCTGCTGTTCTTAGCACCCACTGGGCAGTTCTCTAAACCTCTAGCAGTCGCAGTCCTTGTCCTGAAACTCCCCGTAGGCCGATGGCAGAGCAAACACGTCAACAAGTACACCACAACCCAGCACAGCTAAGGACATGCTGCGAGAGAAAATGCACACTTGTTTCACTCTGAGGAGGCTGAGAAGGAGTCACTAAAGGTGGCTAGGATCTGGGTCTCCAGAGCCAAAGCAGAGTTGTCTGGGAGATCAGAGGAAACAAAGCACTGTTCAGGATGCTGGAGCCTACCTACAGTGGGCTGTGGTGGAGGAAGATGGAGTTGAACTGTGAGTGGAGCGAGAGCTCAACCCAATCTCGTGCAAAGTACAAGGAGACCCTGTAGTTTTAAATGGCAGTGACAAGACCTGCCTTCAACTTCTTAGAAGAGGACGCAGAATGTTAAAAACAAACAAACAAACAAACAAAAAAGAAGCTGTTGACTAAGCAGAAGGCAATAGCCAGGAAGTGGCTGTTGTAAGCACAAGGTGGAATTAAATGGGGCTGAGAGGGAGGAGCCAGGGGAGAGGAGGGATGCACACATCTCAGCCTTCTCACAGTAGGGTTCGTGAGGAGAAGGGAAACTCCTTGTGACAGTGCGAGCTGAGGAATGAGACGAGAAGACGGATATTTTCAGATACCAGGCAGGGTTCCAGGAAAGGAAGGGGGAACTGAAAACTGAGTGGCAAGAGAGTTTAGAACCCAGGTGCCTGGGAGGCTTAGGTCTCAGCGTTAGGGCTGCCATTTATTAGCTGATGTCCCCTTGACCTCTCTTCTCTGCTGTAGGGTGGAGCAGCAACATTTCACAGTGCTGTTTTACAGGATTTAATGACTGACATATGAAAATGCCTAATAAAGGTTAACTTGTAATTACTGTTATTAACTACATAAGATCACCCAGAAAAAGCAGATTAGATGGCAAAGAGAATGCCACTGTGTGTCAGACTCCGGATATTCTGAGCCGAGAATGAGTTAGAGTGTGCTTCTCGTGTACAGCAGTCAGGCGAGACCAGCGGTCTTCTCTCTGCTGGCTGCTGACCGTGACCTGGGAACTCAGGGCCACTTACACCATGCTAAGCCTTAGTGCGTCTTTTAAAAATTTAGGATAGGAGCTAAACTCATCTATTTTCACCTAACAGTGCACTGTGTTTCCAAGTCGAATCCCAAAAACTGTTTTTGGAATTTGATAATTGACCCTAAAATTCATTCTGATGTGTAAATACAAGAAAAACTAAGGAAAAAAATATATTTTGTGTTTGTAGGTTCAGGGGATTGAATCCAGGGCCTGGTGCACGCTAGGCAAACACTCTGAGCCCCATCCCCAGTACCCACACGGATATTTTTAAGACAGGAAAGCCCTGTAGACACACACTAACAGAAGATTACTACATTAATAACATGGTGTCTATGGGCTTTGGAATAGAGTTTTCTTTTTGCTGGGACAAAATATCTTCTATGAACAACTTAAAGGAGGAATTATCTACCTTAGTTCATGGTTTTAGAGCAGCATTTCTCAACCTGGGGGTCGTTACCCCTTTGACAACCCTCTAGCCCCAAGAATACTTATATTACAATTCATAACAGTAGCAAAATCACAGAATTGAGGCAGCAATGGAAAGAATTTTATGGCTAGGATCATCACAACCTGAGCAACTGTATTAAAGGATTGCAGCATTAGGCAGGTTGAGTCAGCTAGATCCTTCTGTAATGTGAGCTTGAAGTTCCATATTGCAGCACCCTACTTTCCTCATATGTAAATATCCATTCGAAAAATGTCCTTCCAGTCGTTTGGATACTGCAAGGTTTTATGGAAGAACTAGTTTGGTGGGGCATGCCTGGGGTTCCAGCTACTTGGGATGCCAAGGCTAGAGGATCACTGGAGGTTAAGAGTGTTGTATGTGTATAGTGTGTTCACGTGAGTGAGACCCTGGCATATTCTCTCTCTCTCTCTCTCTCTCTCTCTCTCTCTCTCTCTGTCATATGCATCTGAGTGAGACTGTGGCTTTTAAAAAAAGATTTTGTGCAAGAGCTGCATTCTACTAAACCTTCATCTCAGTTAGATCCCAAAGGAGGGACAAATGGAAATGGATATAGAGCCATTATCTCCAGTAGAGAAAACAGAAAGTGTATGCTCTGCTAAAACAAGTCAAGATTTCCAAATGCAGACTGGATTACATGTGGAATGTTATGTGGGATTTGGTGCCGAGAGGTGTGGTCCTGCTTACTGGTCTGGGAAACTGTCACTGTTACTAAGGTGACACCATATACAAAATATCCTGCCTCAAAACGACCCCACAGTGCCCTTTAACCTTCTTCCTGTAGCCTCTGGGCAACCCCGCCAAATCCCTTTCCTTTCAGTCAATGGTGTTTCCAAGCTCTCTGAGTCTGGGGATTCAGGAACCTTTCCCATCCTGAAAAGATCCTGGAACTATCTTTCTTAAGCTGGCTGTAGCTTTCCCATCAAATTTCAAAAGCTCCAATAAAAGTACTCTCTAGTATTCTGTCTCTCAGACCAGCTGTAATAAGCAGGATGACTTGACCGCTTCCTCACCTAACTTGCTTTCTTGAAAGGTTAATAAAATGTCTACCTAAAAACTATAGAACTACAAAGGTAAAAAATGCCTTAAATGGAAGGATATAACATGACCAAGGAATGGAGACTCAAAGACGGTATTAATTATGCTTAAACTAACTCACAAATTCAATGCAACCCCTAACCTTAGGCAGCTATGAATATAAGAAAATGTATGTAGTAAGAAAAAAAAACCTATACAAACATGATAACTTCCTTAGTTTATGGTGAAGGTATCATCTGTACGGTAGGGAAAGGTTGGATTTTATGCTCTATTACCATATACATTACCATATCCCAATCATACAAAGAATCGGTTCTTGATGGAGAATAAATCTGTGTCTGAATGGAAGACATGGAAAAAGAAAACAGGAGAGCTGGCAACAATGCCACCTGCCTATAAACTTAGACTCAGGTGAAGGCAGGAGGATTGTGTGTGTAAAGACATCTTGGGCTACATAGTGAAAACCTGCCTCAGAAAAACCAAGCATGGAAACAACCTAGATGCCCTTCAATGGAAGAATGGATGAAGAAAGTATGGAGTATATACATATTAGAGTACTACTCAGCAGTAAAAAACAATGACTTCTTGAATTTTGCATACAAATGGATGGAAATAGAAAACACTATCCTGAGTGAGGTAAGCCAGACCCAAAAAGAGGAACATGGGATGTACTCACTCATATTTGGTTTCTAGCCATAAATAAAGGGCATTGAGCCTTTAATTCGTCATCCTAGAGAAGCTAAATAAGAAGGTGAACCCAAAGGAAAACATATAAGCATCCTCCTGAATATTAACCTTCATCAGGCGATAAAAGGAGACAGAGACAGAAACCCACATTGGAGCACCGGACTGAAATCTCAAGGTCCAAATCAGGAGCAGAAGGAGAGAGAGCACGAGCAAGGAACTCAGGACCGCGAGGGGTGCACCCACACACTGAGACAATGGGGATGTTCTATAGGGACTCACCAAGGCCAGCTGGCCCGGGTCTGAAAAAGCATGGGATAAAACTGGACTCGCTGAACATAGCGGACAATGAGGACTACTGAGAACTCAAGAACAATGGCAATGGGTTTTTGATCCTACTGCACGTACTGGCTTTGTGGGAGCCTAGGCAGTTTGGATGCTCATCTTACTAGACCTGGATGGAGGTGGGTGGTCCTTGGTCTTCACACAGGGCAGGGAACCCTGATTGCTCTTTGGGCTGACGAGGGAGGGGGACTTGATCGGGGGAGGGGGAGGGAAATGGGAGGCGGTGGCGGGGAGGAGGCAGAAATCTTTATTAAATAAACAAACAAACAAACAAAAAAAGAAAAACCAAGCAAACAACCAGCCAAGCTCACAAACACAGCAAATCTCCTGCCCCACCCATGAAAGTTGAAAGGGACACTGTACAAACGCCATGCTGGTCTTCTCTGTTCCCTTCCAACTTCAGCATACACACTACCAAGACTATAGTGCAAAGATTTCTTTGGTAGAACACAAAAGAACACCCACCATAAAAAAAGACCCAAAAATCAGTTAATTTATATTAAAACAGGCCTGTAATTCTAGCACTCAGGAGACAAGAACATCAAGAGCTCAAAGTCATCCTCAGGTAATATTATGGTGAAAAGCAGCCTGGGCTATGTGAGGCCTTATGTCCCAAAACAAAAACAAAAACAAACACCCCAAAAACCCAAATAACAAAAAACAAACTAAAAGCAAATGAACAAGCAAACAAGAAAACTCAAATAAAGCAAAAACAAAGAAACCCCAACAAAACAAAACTAAGAACTTCTTTCTCTTAAAAGCCATCATTAGGAGAGGAAAAGCAGCTGGCAGATGGGAGAAGGTATCTGCTTTGCATGTGTGTGATGGGGACTCAGTGTAACACATAAAGAACTTCAAACCAGCAACAGCAAAACAACAAATTCAAAAGGTCAAGGAATTAGAATAGTATTTTACAAAAGATTCCAATTGTCACTCAGTGTCTGTGTCTACAGGAAGTTCCTGCAGATTCCAGGAAACCTCATGGACAACAAAATCTTCATTTCTATAAAATAATGAAATAAAATGGTATACTTGCACATAACCTACATATCTTATCTAGAGATTACTCATAATACTGAATGTCATGTGCCGCTATGTAACCAGTTGTTATACCACATTGTTTAGAGAGTGATGAGGGAAAACATGTTCAGACACAGCTGATACTGGAGGTGAACAGAGCTCAAACGACAAGTGATTGGAGAGACACTCAGAACAGAGAAACGGTGGGTGGGAATAGAAGGGATAGCTTTACTCCGAGGACTCACAGAGTGCTCAATGCATGAAAATTCAAGTTCTGATTTCTAAAACTATTTCTCCCAAATATTTTAAAACTGTGATTGTTTGGTGAATTTGAGGGATGTATAACCCAAGGATGTGTAGGATCAACTATATTTTGGAAAGGCTAGAAAATACATACAAACGTATATATTCTTGTTAATTATCATAGAAACAGAAGTTAAAAAAACCCATAAGAAACCACTAAATATCCATCACAATGGATAAAAATGTAAAGGTTAGATATCATCAAATGCTGACAAGGGTGTGGAGCCACTTGACTTCTCATTCATTCCTGCACAGTATGAGTGCAAAGAGGTACAGCTATGCTGGAAACCATGTGGTAGCATTCGTTGAACTGGAGTACACGTATATTATGACTAAACCTTCATGCACACATACGTTCACCAGAAGACAGAGACAAGAGTACACACATAATCTCTACTGGCCATGCCGTACAGGCTTTTAGTAACTGAATGACTGATAATTTATGACATAGGCTGGAAGATGTCTCAGTCTGTAAAGTGCTTAGCAAACATGAGAACCTGATTCCTAGGACCCATATGAAAAGCCAGGATGGTAGTGTGTGTCTATAATCCTAACGCTGGGGAGGCAGAGAAAGAGGAGGATCCCTGGATCAGAGTGCAAAGCAACCAACCACATTAGTCAGTAATACATGCCAGGCAGTGGTGGCACACACTTTTAATCAAAGCAGTCACACTAGTCAGTCATATAGGCTGGGCAGTGGTGGTGCACACCCTTAATCCCAGTACTAGAGAAGAATATAAAATGGGAGGAGACAGGTCTCATGCTCAGTCTCAGTGTGAGGATTCGTGGAGGTAGGATCGTCCATTTCGGTCTGAGGTTGAGGTAAGAGTGGCTGGCCACTCTGCTTTTTTGATCTTCAGCTTGAGCCCTAATATCTGTCTCCGGATTTTTATTATTCGTCTAAAAAAAAAAGTGTAAAAGGTATAATAACAACATGAACTAATTTATGCATTTTTTGGACAAAAATTATTCTAAGTGCTTTTGTGTCTTTTTTGTTTTTGTTTTTTGAGACAGGGTTTCTCTCTAGCTTTGGAGCCTATCCTGGAGGTAGCTTTTGTAGACCAGGCTGGCCTTGAACTCACAGAGATCTGCCTGCCTCTGCCTCCTGAGTGCTGGGATTAAAGGAATGCGCCACCACTGACCGGTGCTTTTGTGTCTTTTATTTAACACATCTTTTTTTTTTTTTTTTAAATTACTTCTGAGCACAGCTGAACAAACTCCTGGTATAAAATGTGTAGTTATTTAGTTTTCACTATTATAAACACTCATTGTTCATGTTCCTACACACAATCCTCTCCACATCTATGACCCGGGAACACTGTTGTAGGATTTGTTCTGTCTTGTTTTAAGGGAGGCTCCATGCTAACTCCTCAGTTTTTCTGTAAACACCTAGAGGAATTCTGCTTTCTACATGAAGCTGCCTAGAAACACCTGCAAATAGCAGATGTTTTAAGAATGGCCACTGAGGGAAACTGCAGGAATAGATGCTTGTTTTTCTGAAGACATTTTCTTTTTTTTCTCTGCTGCTGGGGCTCAGTAAGCGCTCTCCCACCTGGCGGCACCTCTTAGATTTGTTAAAGATCTGCCTGCTGAGCTTGGGTGGGACCCTGGAGCACACTATATGTTTCATGGAAGGCCCTGGGTTCCAGCTCCACAGAAACACAACAAAGAAATCAAAATCCTAAGGGCCCCCAATATGGCCTGTGTTGGTAGCCCCCATTCTGCTCAAAGTTCCCAAAAGATGGAGCACAGGGCAAGTACAGGGTCTGAAGGTGACCTATAGAAGAATTGTCTAGCTTTCCCACCCGCTCTAGAACTCAGTGTAGTGATGTGATTTCCAAAGGGACCTGAGCCAAATGTGGTGCCAACTCCACATGGGACACTCAAGGAGATGTGCAGTCTGCATGTGAAGCACAGAGCAGCGGTGCCTTGGCCTCTAGTACAGAGCTGTTGTGAAGCCATGGGTAGGGGGCTGAGCAAATAAATGGAGCAGAGATGGGGCCTCTACAGTTCTCCACCAGACAGTGCTGTTGGGAAGTTGGCTATAGCATTAGCCAGCCTCCTCCTGCTTTTAGGGCGGAGTAACTCAGAGAACAGTCAACATGGATGGTGCAATACCAAGTTATTTAAGTCGGATGCATGAGGCAAGAGCAGCCTGCAATGAACTGGCTGCCTTGGGACCACTGTCCAAAACAGCTTAGTTTATGCTGTGACTTAAGAACAGGACCCATACGTCTCTCCACACATAGAGAAGACACATCACAACAGGGAGCCACCAAAGACCCAAATGTAAGAAATTCCTAAAGTAGAAAAAAGGTGAGTATTCTGCAGACCTGGCTCCATCTCAAGGTAAACTGCTGTGAGGTGAAAGAAAGGCAGGCCCAGAGAGGTCTCTAGATAAAATCAGTAGATGGTTGGGGGGTAGGCGCAAAAATTACACAGAAATACTTAGTTTAGTTTAAGTAGACAAAAATTTGAAGTTTTTTTGTTTTTTTGTTTTTTTTAACAACTATCTCTCAGGACACAGGCTCTGAAGTCTGAGCTGTAAACTGGTGAGTGTGGTGCCCTGGAAGTGATGTCGAGCAGAAACGGCCTTGTCTTGGTTAGACTTGTCCTACAGTCCCATAGCCCAAGCTGCTTAGGAGTTATGGAGACACAAAGCTTTCCAGTTTCAATTTTTCAAATGTTTGGAATGAACTGCAAAGTGTTTTCCACTGTGCCATTCTGAACAGACCATAAAGCTTACGGGATTGGAGAATCTGATAGCATAGTAATTTCTCATCCAGGAAGATTTCCTACAGGCATCTGGTCACTGCTTTCACACTGGTGCCAAAGAAAGCTAGAGCTTGATCTTGAAGACTTTTACAGCTTCTCCACAGGTTAAAAATCCCACTCTCTCCCCAGAAACTGATAAGCTTATGCATTGATATGAAGGATCCTGTTATGCTTTGAAGCATGAAAACCATGCATCCCACTATTATCTCCTATATGCTGTTCCTGGACAAAAGTATCATGTACTGGATGAATGCTAACAATATGTCTTTAATGTAACTGGGTTTTTCCATGTTAGATTACCATTATCTCTATCATTAGTTTTCAAAGGCTTTGAAAATAAACTAAGGCCTGGGGCCATGGCTCAATGAAGAGGACTTGCCTAGCATGCCCAAGGCTCTGGGTTCTATTCAAAGGTCCACCCTCCCCCAAGCTAAACCTAAAACCAAACAAGGGGCTCTTCTGCCATAGCACTGAAAACACAGCAGCGGGTAGCAGCAGCCCCTAGTTCTGAGTGAAATCAAACATTGAGGCATCAGCTGTTCAGCTCAGGCTGGCCTCAAAACTCTGGAGCTTCCTTTTCTGCTTCATTCCCTGTCCCGCCTCAGATCAGCCAGGCAAACATCTAATCACAGAAATACTAGCCTGCTCATATTAGATCCAGAGCACAGAAATTATGAAATTTGCTGGAGGCTGTGGGAGTATGCAGCAGGTGACAACTACCAGACAACCCACCAGACAAATAACTCAGATGGGGAGCCCCACTAGGTAAAGACTGTGGGACCATTGGCTGTAAATGACTTGCCGCTTCTGTCTGTAATTTCTCTCATGTGCCACTACACTTCTCCCCTAAGAACAGCTATGGGTGTTTTCCCACTGCTTGTGTGTTTATCTTGTGAATATATTCCATTGATTGGGTACACATATAGTTGTGGATGGTCAGGAAGATGATTTCTGCTTAATCTGTATAATTTTGAGGAATAGAAATAATACTAGAACAAAGACAGCTAATTTTAGACTTCAGAACAAATTCAAACCAAACTGGTTGCCCCTGGAGATTAATACACAAGGACAAGTTCCCAGGTGTTTATTGGTGAATCAAGATCAGGCATGAAGCTACTTTGGTAGACATAGCCTCCAGCATAATGAACTTTCTGCATGTTCTCCTAACCTTAAGGTTCAGCCAACTAATGTTTACTGTTTAAGCCCTGAACTTCAATGTCACTTTCTGTCTGGGAACCCTGACCACTTAGAGCTACAATCATGGCCGAGCATGACTCACTGGCCGCTCAATGTGACATCACTAGCCTGAAAGAAACAGGGTGATTAGTTTGGCTCTGTTTCTTATTGTTTCCTCAATAAGTGCTGTGTGACCCTGAAAATGTGATTCATGTTTTTGTCCAGAGGCTTTGTTGTAGTAGAAGTATGTTGGAGAGAGAAAAGTGTGTGCTGCAGTAGAAGTGTGTGCTGCAGTAGAAGTGTGTGCTGCAGTAGAAGTGTGTGCTGGAGTAGAAGTGTGTGCTGGAGTAGAAGTGTGTGCTGGAGTAGAAGTGTGTGCTGGAGTAGAAGTGTGCTGCAGTAGAAGTGTGTGCTGGAGTAGAAGTGTGTGCTGCAGTAGAAGTGTGTGCTGGAGTAGAAGTGTGTGCTGCAGTAGAAGTGTGTGAGATGTAGGAGGTGGTGCGTGAATAAGTGAATGAATGAATGACAGAATGTGTGTCCCCCTCCTGAAAGGGAGATGTAGCTGGATGTGCAGAAGTATGAGAGATGGAGAGACAAGTGTTATGTATGCAAAAGTGTGTATAAAGTAGCTGTGTGGAGATGGAGAAGTTTTCAGAAAGAGATTCTTTAAGATGATGTAAAAGAGAAGCTTACCATCCAGGAAAGCGTGTGCTTGTTCCTTTTTACCCCGAGTTACCATCAGACATCAGAAAGCATATGTTCCCTTATTTACCCCTCAGTAAAGTTCGGCCCTCAGATAGATAAGAGTTTTTTTCTAAGTCCCAGCTACTCTAAAGGCATTCTTTTTGATACCCTGGGTGCAGTATTGGGAGCTGCTATCTTGGGCTGCACTAGAAATTTCAATTCGCAGCCTGGAGGGAGCAGGAGAACCACCAGTTCTGGTCTCTACCTTACAGGTAAGACCCAGGCCTGAAGAGGTATAGGGAAGTGTGCTCACCTCAGGAAACTGCATGAACCACCCATAGGTCAGTCTGTGGTTTCCAGATGCATGTGCACTCTACTTTGAAGCGTTGCTAGGATACTAATGTTTCAATCTCTAACCTACTTATATACAGACACATCTAAAATGCAACTGCTTTCCTGTCTAGGACATTTGTACCTAGATGAGCTAATCTGTGTCTCCTCTGTGATAATGTGTCTCTAACAACTCCCCAGGTTTGTCTCTCCTGAGAGGCTATGTCTTGGTAGAGTGCTATACCGGCTCTGCTCCTTGCTCCTTAGGGTGAGCTAGTCAGGGCAATGCTGGAGAGCTCAACCTGGTGGTGCGGATGAGGGATAGCTGGCAGGCTGACTAACCCAGCAACCACCCAGGCCCAGAATCAGGGCTATGAGTTGGCCCACCCCAACATCTACCCAATCTGTGATCTGCTGGAGCATGTGAAGAGACAGGTCCTGCAGACCCAAAGCTGCAGGACCTCCATGACACAGGGCAACAACAGGACATCCAAGAGGAGTCCCAATAAGGGTCCAGCAATCATAGTGCAGCAGAAGCCAGAGGCCTTGAACCAGACCAATGACTCTGTGCAATGGACACTTGCAAGTAAAGATGTATGAACTAAAGGCTTTACTGTATGACTCACTGCATCATACTACTGATGTGGGAGTGTCATATATCAATCTGTTGATTTCATTGGTTAACTAATAAACTGCTTGGCCCTCATAGGTTAAAACATAGGTGGGTGGAGTAAACAGAACAGAATGCTGGGAGGAAGAGGAAGTGAGCTCAGACTCGACAGCTCTGCTCTCTGGAGCAGAGGCCATGCTCCCCTCTCCCGGCCAGACGCAATGAAGCAAGCCGCCAGGTCAGACATGCTGAATCTTTCCCGGTAAGACTGATGCTACACAGATTATTAGAGATGGGCTGATCGCGATATGAGAATTAGCCAGTAAGGGCTAGAGCTAATGGGCCAAGCAGTGTTTAAAAGAATACAGTTTTTGTGTTGTTATTTTGGGGCATAAGCTAGCTGGGTGGCGGGAAGCCATGCGGGAGCCGGGAGCCAGAGCGGCTGGAACGCAGCCCACCGCAGCTACCACTACATACCACAGCTTCCATGATGAGATTTTTCTTCTCTCCTTCTCTCTTAAATTTTTTTGGGTGTGTATGCAAGGACAAAGGGTGGATACAAAGGGATGGGGAGATGAATGGAATAAAAATGCATGATGTGAAATCCACAAAGAATAAATAAAAAGTTTTTAAAAAGTGGGAATAGGAGAAACTCAACACGGCATTCACATTGCTTTGGTTGGTGCTCTATAGCCACTGTGTTTGAAGGGCCAAGAGAATGGTAATCTCTTCCTAAGGAGAAACAGCCTCAGAAACTGTGGCATACTGTCACAAATAATAAGCCAATTACCTGGGTGGCTTACTGAACAGAAGTAGAGACCTGAGGCAAGGGTAGCAGGTGGTCACAAGGACATGCTACCAAGCCTGGGATCTGCTCTATACGGGCTTGCAGTGGCACGGTCTAAACAAGCATTTCTAATCATCGAGAATTCCAAGTCTTGTTTCCGCGTTGACTTGGCAGCACCTCTCATTATCTTCATTCATCTGCTAACTGAAATGAACCGAGACTTGCCCACCATTATCAAAATGAAAGCAAACCGCCCTCTTGCTGAAGGGATCTATCAGAACAACAGCGATATTCTGAGAAGCACAGACTCAGGCAGGGTGGCTGGCCAGGCCCATGTGTTTGGTTTGGCTCTCAGAAATGAAGAGTGTCAAAATGAAAGGGTGAAAAAAACAACCCCTCCCCCACACAAACCAAACAACGGATTAGGAGATCTAATGCTGAAGCTGTCAGGGTGGTAAGAATAAGGCCTTGTTGCAGCTGAGATTTAAGTGCAGAAGCAACATGAGGCCCACTCCACTCTCTGGCCAAGTGGAAGAGAGAAGGGAGCCTTGCAGCCACTGTGGCATATGCACAATATGCCCACTCCCAGGACCTCTCTTCCCAACATGTGATATCCCACATGAGTGTCAGTGATGGGCAAAGACTGAAAAGGCTCCTGTGGTCACCTTGTTGAATTTTCTCTTTAATTTTAATGCAAAACTGATATATTATCTGATTGGTCACCCCTGAAGGAAGAGACAGCATGATCCTTTAGTTGGGTACACACTCGAGGTCAGGTGTGCTCATCCAAGTTGTCCTTGGGTAAACACGGTAAACATTTCATGGATGACCATGCACAGCGGTAAGATGCGAGTATCACATAGCGTGATACAGAATGTTGTTTCTGATGTGCCTAGCATGGAGGTGGATGGGGGCAGGGTAGCATGTTACTAATTTTAGCATGCCGAAGGGAAGTATGGGATATGATTCAAAAGCTCCTTAAGGAAGGTTAGGACTGAAAGAAAACTATTCCCACACCCTCTTACATCTCAGACTTTTGCAGGCAGTACTTACATAGGTCAAGGAGGGTAGGATAGGGAGACTCTAGGGATATTTCCAGTCTAATCTGGCTCAATGAATATTTAAGGCTCTCAATGCTAGGAACGCAGCTCCAAGAAATACGGCAAAGCCATGGCATTCATACCTTCAGCCCTACATAGCTTTGGCCTAAATGGAGAAGACAAGGCAAGCACTTGGAGAACAGACAGATCTTTCCTCCCACCTTCTCCTTCTAGGGAGCCAGAAACAGAATGTGGGCTCAGCCTTCAAGAGAAGTGAAGGAGGAATTCAGTTAAACACAGTCATGAGGGAGACTGAGAAACCCTGGAAGCATTCGTCTGCATATAACCTGAGAAGGCCAACCCTAATGAACCAGAGCCCAGATAAGGCTGCATGTGGCCCTGTACAACGATCCCCAGTGTCTGTGGGACCACTGCTGATGGCTGCAGGGCACTGAATAGGATTTATGGGTAGAACACTAAGAGTTCTACAATCCTCCAGGGAACCAGTGAAGTGACGGCAAAGTTACAGCTCTGCAAGGGGTTACATAAACTCCCCCTTTCTCCAGAAGGATCCAGAGGCTTGGGTGGTACACTTAATTGCACTATCCTGAGACACACTCAGCCCGAGCTGGCACTGAGTCGTCTGGCAGCATACTGACAAGATGTTCTGCATCTGGAAGTGTCAGTCCTGCTGAAGTTGACACACGGAGTTTACTCTCAGGCTGTAAGGGGCAGCAGTGGGCCAATACTGGAAACAGAAGCCTCATATGCCACTTGGCTTCCCCATCTTGGATGGGACATTTCACTGATTTGGGTTTAACTGTCTTGAGACAGGTGCTCTTCAAATTCTTTCTAGACTTCATGATGTCTGACTTAGCAGAGCCCATCCGTGGTTTGCCTTTTCAAATAAGAGTTAAACAACCATACCCGGTGGGAAGCCACAAGCTATTTCCAGCTCGAAGTTTCAGCTCCAGAGAACTCCACTACACCTGCTCTGGATCTCATCACCTTATCTTTCCAAGATCCTCCTGCTTGCTGCACTCTGAGCTTCAGTTGTGGAACACTTTCCTTTAGGAGTGAATTCTGACTGGACTTGGTTCTGCTTCAGCCTTGCGAATGTAGAGTGATTTCCTACAGACTCTAGATATACCAATAGCACAAGTCAGAAAGTCTGGAGAACGGTGGCATGTTAACATCACGTGTGGCCCATGGTAAGACTGACCTGGTTTAGCTAGGACCACTGGAGTGGGCACCATGCCTGTCCATTATACTAGCTTAAAGCCACGACCACATCACATTTTTTTTTTCTGCCAAGGTAGAAATAAGAGCCACCTGGTATCTGGCTCACAGTTTGATTACAAAAGATAAGACTCAGAATGATAACATTAAAACCATTATTTCTCACTAAAAAGGACCCCATGAAAAATCTTATCCACCATTGCCTGAGTTTTAGGGCTGAACTTAAAGGCTCTCTTCTAGTCAGCACATGCTAGGTTCAGCATTTTCTTTTGTGTCTAGCATCCTTTGTGTCAAAGGGAGGGCAGAGCAGTAGGACAGTTTTTGAGCTGTGTAGATGAGTACCATCACTGTATCCCTAAAATGCTCCTGATTTCATGTGTTAGTGATGTTGTTGTGGCTTTGTGACTGTTATAGACAGTGCTCCTCACAAGGCTCCCTGGGTGGAAGTAACTGGCATCCCCGTGTCCTCTGCGGGAATCCTCTGTCACTGGTGGATGCACCCTTACCTTTGGGCAGGCAAAAGCCCAAGGCTTATTTGAATGCATTTTCTATAGCTGGTATAGAAACAGCTAAATCAAAACTGTGAAACTGTGGCCCAATAGCAATTAGTTCTGAAGTAGTCCTCATGCTTTACGGACTGAGCTGAGTCCTCTAAAATTTACAAGTTGAAGTCTTAATCCCCAGAACCTTGGGGGTGTGCCTATATTTGGAGACGGAACTTTTAAAGGGTAATGATGCTAACTCAGGCCTTTAGTGTGGCCGGCACCTGTATGACTGGTGCTGTAAGTAGTGGAAGTCTGGATGTTTGCGGGCATCAGGGATACACGGGTACCATTTTAGATATACAGACACACAGGCTAGATTGTGTGAGGACATAATGAGAAGTCTGCCACCAGAGAGCCAAGGATCCCAGAACCAACACCCTGATCTTAGATTTCCTGCCTTCAGAACGAGGATAAAATTCTATGTGAGCCCCTGTCTTAGTTTGGGTTTCTTCTGTTGTGAAACCATGACCACAGCAACTCTTATAAGGAAAATATTTGATTTGGGTGACTTGCTTATGGTTTCAGAGGTTCGGCCCATTATCATCATAGCAGGGAGAATGGCAGTGTGCTGGCTACATCTTAATCAGAAGGCAACAGGAAGTAGACTGAGCTGGCTTGGGCATATATGAGACCTCAAAGGCCACCCCCACAGTGACATACTTCCTACAACAAGGCCACACCTACTCCAACAAACCCACACCTTCTAATAGTGCCATTCCTTATGAGCTTATGGGGGTCAATTACATTCAAATGACCACAGCCCCCCTATACAGTGTTTTAAGCAGAGGAAGCTAATGGATTGCTGTTGGACTACAATGCAGTGAGTCCACTGACCATTTCAATCCTGATCTAACTCTCCATGTTGGGAATATGACAGTGAGTCCACTGACCATTTCTATCCTGATCTAACTCTCCATGTTGGGAATATGACAGTGAGTCATGGCCTGGTTCCATTTTTCTGACTTAGAATCTGCAGGCTCTTAGCACTTCTATGGCAGTGGTCCCAACAAGAGCAGGGATGCCTGGTAGGTGGCTCGTGTGGAGGTCTGGGTAATTCAAAAGAGCTGGAACTTTTGTGCCAGGAATGGAGGCTGTGCCAGTACTTTCCCTGACTTGGAATGGGGGAGGCTTTGAGTCATGGGTGGTAGCGGTATGTTTAGGGGGAGATGGCAGCAGTGTCTGCATGTATATTGAAAATTGCTTATGTATTAGGATCCCTCTTTTGGTTTTGTCCTGGGAAGTCGAGTTCCACAGAGAAGGGTGTGGTCTCACTCATATTTCTATCTGAAACTGTGCACCACTTTCCCCTTGAGAATCTCCAGTACACACAGACACTGCTACCTCCATGTTCTCAGGCATGCATCACAGGAGATACTATCCTGAAGAACTTTAAGTGACTTCTATTTCTAGATAGTGCCAAGTGAGGTCAATGCCATCAAACCTTTGGTAAAACTCTGAAAGAGTGCTAATGGTAACTTATTTTAAATACCATGACTGGACTGGACACTTTCATGTCCAAAGGCTCTAAGGCATTAGGACCACAGCGCCTGAAAGGGCTTTGTTGGTGTGGCTTCCACAGTTTCAGCTGAATACATTTTCTTCCTTCCTTAGTTGGGATGGCCTTGTCTGTGGGAGGTGACACTGGAGACAACAGGCTTCTGTTTAACCATGCTCAATCTAAAAACTAATTGGTATTCTAACATGGTAAATAAATAACTGCCCCACAGGCACTCTCGCGGGGTTCCTGTCAACACAAAAGAAAATAAGGTAATCAGTGGAGCTAAAAGGTATTTCTGTCACTACAAGTACAGAGCTTTGCCAGTTACAAAACGTATTCATATTTTAGAACTTGAGTCCACTGTGAACCACGATAATATTAACTAAATACAAACTACATTAAGTAAGGCCCTGGTGCCTTGTGAGGAAGAAGGGGTTTGGGTGAGAAGAGGGGAGAAGAGAAGAGAGGATAGTGGCAGTGGCATATAGCGGGGAATACATCATAATTAAAGCATATCACATTCATGAGAGAGCGTGCATGCGCGCGCGCGTGCACACACACACACACACAAATGAATTTGTAGGAGAAAAAAAAGGCCCAGTGATTTTTTGTTTTGCTTTTTTGCTGCAAAGATAAAATGCAGGAAGTCTGTATTTAGAATGTGTCCATATACCATTTCAATATTTACCTCACTGTCCCAGGGAGCTTTGGACAGTAAGGTGAGTAAGGGGGACCGAGAGCTTCCTAGTCAGGCAGTGTCAGACAGAGATGACAGAATCCTCTGCTCTACAACAAAGTTGGGGGAAGGTCTGTTTGTTTAACAGTTCAGGTTTCCTTACGTTTCCCAGGCTGGATCCAATGCCTAGGCTCAAGTAGTCCTCTCAAGTAGTTGGGTTCACACTGCCTGTCTAGAAGGGTTTCTACTTCTATATCTACATTCTCTTATTTAACATAGGTCCCCTAATTTGTAATTCTTGCCCCAATGGCACAAATAATGTTATTCTACATTTAGCAGAAGCCTATAGTTTTGTGCCTTGTATATTCTTACATGTAGACACTAAACACCACATACCATTTCTATACTGGGAATGAATGGAAAATAACATTTAATGTTTGTGTAATTTCAAGAATGCAAAAGAGCTATTTTTGACTATAATCCTCTACAGTCAAATCCCCGTTTCTTCTTTGTTTCCTCAACTTAGTGCTAGGGAATGTCATCAGAAACAAGGTAAGCGTTTTGGGTTCTAGTGTCCGAAGCCAGTGCTCTGTCAGCTTTGAGCCCCTCCTGTGCTGTCTACTCAGCTCTATGCCATATCCCTTCTCCTCTCCACAGCAGAGCCAGGCAGCCCCCCCTCTGCCTCCCCAGCACTGGGATACAGGTGCGGGCCACTCTGCCTGGCTTTTCAATATGGGTTCTGATGGGGGTGGGGTCAAATGCAGATCCTTATGCTTGTACAACAGTTCTTTTTTATACATAAGTTTTCGTTGTCAGATATTTCAGCATCCAACTGGCAAGATACTGTGGAAGAAGAAAAGGCCAGATTGTGTGAGAACATGGCTGAGAAGAAAAGTGAGTCTACTATGCTGTGTATTTTCATAAATGTGTCAAGACACATACAGCATGCGCACATTCCTATGCTCAGTTCCGAGGCAAATGCACATTTATCTTCAGGGCTCTGCTATTCTCTGCTACATCACTAGTCTTGCCTTTCGCAGCCTCTCGTGTGCTGCTGCTCTTAGTGCTTTGGACAAGAGTTCAGAGTTTGAGCTGAAAAAACAAGTTCAGACATCACACAAAGAAGAAAAGCAGATCACAAACACCAAGGCTGGGAACCAGAACAAAGTCTGTCACCCACCAAGAACCATTCTTCTTTCTCTTTTCTGTCCCTGCTGTTTCTCAGGCTCTGCCCCCACCAGCTCCTGTGTCCGTTTGTCTCACTTGGGTGGCACAGCAACAAGGCAAAGCCATTCAGGAGGGAAGAATGGAATGTCGTGTCTATGGCCAGTGACTGATGAGCCCTGAGCAATGGAAGGGACTTCCAGGTTCTGTGCTGAGTGTTGCTCCAGCATGGTCACTCCTGAGACCACTTCTTTCAGAAGAGGGTAGGATGCGAGTTATCCAGCAATTGGAGAGAACAAATGGAAAAAGAATCCAAGAAGACAAGGACTGAGTCAAGTTTTAAAACAATATTTCCTGAAAAATAAAAATGCGACCAAGTGCTGGGAACAGGGATTAGAATCCAAGCTCAGTGACCCACAGAGCAGCTGGCTGAAACAAATTCATTCCAGTGTGGTTCGACCCATGGTGGGAAGCTAGCATTTATGGTGGAAAAATAGAAAAAGAATTTGTACTCTAGGGGAAAAATACACTTTTAATGTTTTAGTAGAATCTACCAGTTGAACTGCTTTAACACTTCAAAGGGAGGTTGTAGGTCAGGGTGTGACCTTTAAACAACCAAACACTGACATACAACTAAAAGCAAAGGTATTTAACTGTGTCATGTACATGTGTTGATGTGAGAATGTATACATGAATGCAGGTGCTAATGTAGGACAGAAGAAGGTGCCAGATCCCCCAGATCAGGAATTACAAGTGGTCGTGAGCTGCCCGATACGGGTACTGTGAGAGTGGTATGCTCTTAACTGCAGAGCCAACTCTCTACCTGTTCAGAGCACAGACCTTAAGTTTATAAGAGTGTGTGTGTGTGTACACACATGCATACATGTCTCCACATGTGGGGCACACATGCATGTATTACGGAGGCTCGAAGACAACTTCTGTGTCACCCCTCAGGAGACGTCCATCTCCCATCCACTCTTTTGGTAGTACTGGGGATTGAACTTAGGGCCTCACAGAGGCTAGGCAAGTGTTCTACCAATGAACTACAGCCCCAGGCTACCTTGTTTTTTGAGAAAAGGTTTCTCATTGGCTGGAAACTTGCTAATTAGGATAGGCTAGCTTCCCAGTAGGCCCTGGGTTCCGTTTGCCCCAGCCTTCCCACAGCTTGGACTACAAATATGTACCACAGCACTTTTCAAATTTATTTTCTATTTTAATATTTTTGTATGTGTGTATGTATATATGTATGTATGTATGTATGTATGTATAAATAGTGTGTTATGTTTGTGTGTGAATATGGGCATGTCAGACTCAAAGAACAATCTCAGGGGTCCATCTTTTCCTTCCACCTAGTTTGAGACAGGGTCTCTTGTTCACTAAGGCTTACACTGAGCTAACTGGCCCATGAGCTTCTGGGGAGTTTCCTGTCTCTGCTGCCTATCTGCCCTAGGAGCACTGGGATGTGCTACAGTCTCTAGCTTTATGTGGGCCCTAGGGATGCAAATTCTGGTCCTCACACTTGCGTGGCAAGTACTTTACCCTCTGGACCACCCCCTCAGCCTCATACTTGGCTTTTTCACACAGGCTGTGGATTCCAAACTTAGATCCTCAGTACTTTATCAACAAAGCCATCTCCCTAGCCCTTGTCTCATATTTTTTTTTCATATTTTTGAGATAGGGTCTTGTATTAGTTTCTTTTCTGTTGTTGTGATGACCAAAAGCAACTTATGGAAGAAAGAACAAGAAGCTGAGAGTTCATAACTCAACCACAAGCATGAAACAGAGAGGGCATTCTGATGCAGGATGAGGCTGAATTTAAACTCTCGAAGCCTATCCCTACTGACATACTTCCTTGGCAAAGCTGTACCTTCTAGACCAGTGGTTCTCAGCCTGTAGGTCAAATGACCCTTTTACAGAGGTCACAAATCAAATATCCTGCATACTAGATAGGATTCATTAACAGTAGCAAAATTACCATTATGAAGTAGCAAAGAAAATAATTTTATGGTTTGGGGGTCACACAACATGAGGAACTGTCTTAAGGGGTCACAGCATTAGGACGGTTGAGAACCACTGCTCTCAACCTTCCCAATTAGCACCACCAACCGGGGACCAGGTATTTAAGAGCTGGCGCCTGTGGGGGACAGTTCTCTTTTTAAAACATCACAGGCAATATTATATCAACCTCTTTACTTTTTGGAATGCTTGAAATAGTTCATAAAAAGTAACATGTGTGTGCCTAGGGAGATGGCTCAGCAGTTAAAGTGATTGTTCTACAGGGAAGAGGACTAGAATTTGGATGCACAGAATCCACATGAATGCCGGGTACCTAGGCAACCCATCTGTACTTCCAGCCTGTGAAGAGGATTCCGTAAGCTGGCTAGAGAGACTAGCTATGTAGGCCAGCTCTGGGTTTGACTAAGAAATCCTGTCTTAGAAAAATAAGTGGAAGACAAATCAATCACAAAACAGGCCCAATATCAACCTAAGGACACACACACACACACACCCAAATACATATACCTGAAAAAGGAAAAAATAAAATTGTGATGTCTGGGTAAGGTATTACACACCTTTAATCTTAGCACTTGGAGGGAGGGGAGAGGATCTTGAGTTCAAGGCCTTCCTCATGTACATACTGAGTTCGAGGACTGCCTAGACGATGTCTTTGCAAGCAAGCATAGTGATGCAATCACACACAGATAAGAAAGATTTGAGGACAAAACTGGAAACAAAAAATAAACAAAACCTAATAATAGCAAGTGAAAAGTTTCACAGGAAAACCTTTTAGAATTTGCTGCAAATAATTTTGATGACTCCATCTTTATATTCTCTGAATCACAACACTGATAGAGACTAACTGGAAGTTCAAAATAAGAGAGTCCACATAGGACTAGAAACACAGGATCATAATTTCCCATGTTTAAAGAGTAAGGGGAACATTCCAGTTGGGGAAGTTCTTAGTAAAGCATCACCTGAAGACAGTGGTGATGGCAACAGGGACAACTGGCATCTAGCCACAAGCGTCTTATGTAATTAAACCCACTGAAAAGTGAAGGAACAGGGTGTCAGAGAACTAAGATCAAGGTTGGGTATGGTGGCACACACCTTTACTTGTGAGGCAGAGAGATGTACGTGGAGTGTTATAGGTTTAGGTTAGCCTGGTCTTTACAGTAAGCTCTAGTCAGGGCTATGAGATCTTGTCTTACAAACAGTAGCAGCAGCAGCAGCAGCAGCAAAAACAAAAACCAAACAAACAAAAGAAAAAGAAAACTAAGTTTAAAGAGGCAAACTTAGCTGCCACTAATAGCATATGGTGCTGAGGTGCATGTGCCTGCTCCTTCCATGTACCTTCTGTCCAGTTTTATTCAAGCTAATCTCTCAGACCCCAAGAAAACACCAGAGAGAGTCATGGCATATGCCAGCACTTAGGAGGTGGTAGCAGGTGGATCTCTGAGTTCAAGGTCAGCCTGGTCTACAAAGTAAGTTACACGATAGCCAGGACTACACAGAGAAACCCTGTGTTTTTTTTTTTTTTTTTTTTGGAGCCTGTCCTGGAACTAGCTCTTGTAGACCAGGCTGGTCTCGAACTCACAGAGATCCGCCTGCCTCTGCCTCCCAAGTGCTGGGATTAAAGGCATGCGCCACCACCGCCCGGCAGAAACCCTGTCTTGCAAAACCAAAAAGCAAAACAAAACAAACAAAAGAATTATTTGATGTCCCAAAACTGGAGAGAGACAGATCCAGATTCTGGGTCCTGATCCATCTGATTCCACTATTGTTGATTTTTCCGTAATGGTGTGTGTATGCGTGTTTTAAGATGGCAGAACCATTACTTTAAATATGTCTATTGAGTTTTGTTTCTATTTGGTCAAAAGAGATTTTTCAAGTCAGGATAGCAGAAGGAACACTACCACATGCAGTGTGAATACAGTTTGCTGCAACTAAAGCTTAGGTTGCAATTTAATCCCTATTAAAAGAGAAAAGGTAAAGCTAGGTGGGCATTTCCAGAGGTGAGTGCTCCACTCGCCTGAATTAGCTCACTCACACACTCATAGGTTAACGGATTAACACACTATTCCCAGAGTGCCTTTGCTATCAAAGCCAGTTTTGGAAGGTCTCTCCTGTGATTGTCCTCTCTTACCATATACCGCACTGCCTGGGGATATTGCCAGCAAGAAAGCCACCACCAGATGCAGGCCCTTGACCTTGGACCAGAACTGTAAAATAAACTTTTCTTTATGATTTGCCCAAGGAGTGATACTGTGCTTCTAGCAAAAGTGGATGAAGATAAACATCTTGTTTCATATATAAAAGACAGAATCATTCTGTAGTACAGTAGTATGGGCTGGCCTGGACTAGGTAAATAAACCAGGATGGTCTTGAATTCATTGGAACTGGCTTGTGTCTAAGCCTCCTGAACGCGAGAACCACTGTGCCTAGCATGTCTTTCTACTGAATCAAATTCAAGGGTGTAATTTGATTTTCATGACATTTTTCTTTGAGGGCATGAGAAGGCACACACCTTGTTTTCCTCTGGCTTGTCGGGCGACTCTTGCTAACCAGGATCACGTTATTGATCGTTTCCCCACTTTGGCTGGGCTGTGATAGCGCTGTGACCGCAGCAGTTTGGTCTCTCTAGATTCTTGCAGCAGTTTGGTCTCTCTAGATTCTTGCAGCAGTTTGGTCTCTCTAGATTCTTGCCTCTCCTAGTAATGGCCAGCTAGGAAATAAGTTTATGGCCACCCGGCACTTTTAACTGACTCCTCACTGTTACCCCAGCAACCGGAAAACTTTCAACCTTCTTTCCCACCCGCTTCCTCTAAAGTACATTAAGAAGGGACTCTCGCTCTACCATGTGCGCCTCCCTCAGCTGCTGCTCTCTATAGCGTTAACAGCTCTTCTAGAGTAGATCTTATAAAGAGGACAATTTGTCTCAGTATTCTTGAACTCAAAACTTGAACCCTTTTAGTTCTCACTTTCTTTTCTTCTTCTCCTCCTCCTCCTTCTGTTTTTTTTTTTTCTTCTTCCAAGACAGGGTCTTTCTGTGTAGCCCTGGCTGTCCTGGAACTCCCTCTGTAGACCACATTGGCCTCTAACTCAGAGACCCAACTACTTCTGCCTTCCAAGAACAGGCCCGGTTCCCCCTTTTTGTCTAGGGAAGTACAAATTTCCTTTACTTACTTATAAGTGCTCAAAACTGAAGAAGTATGCACTGAATTATTTCCAAAATCTGACTTTTATTCAGCTGTAAAGAAACGAATGACAAACAGGGCTACAACTGCTACAAAAGGAGATCTTAAGGTCTCTGATAAAGAAAGCTTTGCATAAGAGCCATAAATGTGTACTAACTTTGCACCAGCATGACAAGATACTGGGAACCTTAAATACCATTTGTCTTATGTGTATTTTCTTCATTTACCTTGCAAACTGACAACAGACCTAGTACCTAAGAAGCCAGTTCTGCTGAGGACACAGAAAGTGCTAGTGAACACTGCAACCCAACAACAAGGGGTAGATTACCTGGGAAATAACAACCTGCAGAGTCACAGAGAGAAGCGGTAACTAAGTAAACTGAACTTGTGGTGATGAACTTGCTCGAGTAGTGAGGAAATGGGCTTGACAAAGCAGAGGGAAAGAAAGGAATGGCAGCCATGAAGGTGCGAAGGAAGGAAAACAATGATGCTTTAAACAGGAACAAGACCATACTGTATTGTTTTTTTGAGACAAAGTCTTGCTCTAGCCCTAGCTAGCCTGGAACCTGTGCTAATTCTCCTATCTCTGTGTTTCCTTAAATTCTAAAGGTCAGAACACAGGTCAATTTGATGGGACAGAATTACTTTCTCACTGGCCGTCACCAAGGGTTAACTCAAGCTAATTCTACCCAATGGTCTTTTTCATGCTTTGTTATAATCGAGACAGATTCAAACACTCAAGAGAAAACAGTTTGAGTGACCATGAACTTCTCATCTTTCTGTCTCCACCACCCAGGTGATGGGTTACAAGCATGCGCCACCATGTCAGTTTCTAAAGATCCTTTAGTCTAAGACCTGACCAGTATGTTCTAATAAGTCGTGCTTTGTAAAGACAGCTGAAGATTTATGACACTAATTTGACCCATGCCTTTTCTTCAGTGGCTAACGTTTCAACATGAAGCCCTACAACAGGTTAACTTTCTGGGTTGGTCCTCTGTGGTCAGAACAAGTGACTCTCAATCAGACAGCACTTCCTTAAGGGCTACAAATACCTGCTGGGACTATCTGGTTAACAGTCTTGAACCTAGATAAAGAATGGTGGTTATTGGGTGGGATAGGGATAGAGGAGATGTGGAACAAGAATTCAAAATTTCATCTAAGAGTAAGTTCAGATATCTACTGCACAACCATCTGTCCTAGCAAGAATGAAGATACTCCTTCTTATTCTTTTCCTCGTGTAGGTGTGTGCACGGGTGTGAGTGCATGAATATGCATGTGGAGGTCTGAGATCAACACTGGGAGTCTTCCTCACTAGTTTTTTTGCTTTATTCCTTGAGGCAGGGTCTTTCAATGAAACCCAGAGCGTACTAATACAACTAGTCTTGTTAGCTAGTTTGTGACTGGCTCTCTGAGGCTGGGATTATGGAGGGCTGCCACACCTAGCATTTATATGGATTCTGGGGATCTAAACTCCAGGCTTCTTGCTTGCAGGACAAACACTGTACCACTGAGCCAAAACCCCAGTTCAAGAATGAATATATACTAAAGAGACACTCATGTCCTTTCCTTTGGTTATCACACCATTGAAAACAATGTTCTCCAAGGAATTAGAATTTCCCCCAGAAATCTCATATTGCAAGAAAAAAAAAGGCTGAAATTTGGTGCCAAACAGAGAACTTGTCTCTTGAAAAAAGATTTTACATAGCTCTGACAGTGATAGGAAGAAGCATACTTTACTGGGACTACTTTTGTGTACCTCCTGCCTTGTATTTAAGCTTCTCATGTAAAGATCCAAAAGATAGACTGAAGGAAAGGGATATCTTTGGAACCCTGTTCTTCTCAATGTGGCCAAACTAAATCAATCTCCCTTTTTTGCTTTTCACTATTACTCGTCTGTTTAATTGGCTCATTGAGGATCTGTAGCCAAGCCTGGCGCATTAGGGTTTCCAGGGTTCAGGCTCTGACCCTAACAGTTCCAGTAACACAACAATGATTACTGTCAATAACAATAAAATATGGCCAGGAGAAGTATTTTATGTTTCTTTCATCCTCCCCCACAAAACCACGGGGTGATCACTGGAGGGGAGCCAGGAGAGGGTAGAGACCAACCTGGCCGAGGTCGGTCCTCTGGGCCCTTATTTGTCTGTGGGACTCTTCCTTCTCCAAGGAAGGTGCTAATTCTCTCAAACCCGTCATGTCCAACCCTTCCTCCACCAAAGCTCTGGCTGAAGGACGGAGAATATTGTTTTGTAGAATGGATGCTATAAGGCATCCATTTTCTGGACTAATTCAACATTGCTTTAGTTTGGAGAAGGGGACCAAAAAGGAGTTCAGAGTGGAACTGAGATAAATTTGAAAGACCAATCTGAGGATAGCTCCTCCCCCTTCGACCGAGTTCTGTGAGAACTGAGGTGTCCATTTTGAAGACTTTGACTACCACACATCTACTGCTTACCTGCTGTTGCTATCTTGGGGTCCATAAACCTCCAAGCTCCTCTTTGTAGTACCTACCTCCAGCCCTAGCTTCAAGCTGCTCCTTTGACAGCTTGAAGGTTTGAATGTGTCCCAGATCCTGGGGTAGAAGGCTGTGCTAACTAGGTCCCAACTCTCCCAAGAGAGACCCAGAAGAATTAGGCTATAGGTCTCCTTAGCCACACTTCCCAGCGGTTTGTATCCAGAATGTATTTACAATGAAGACCACCCCTCTGGTGGCCACTGAGGAGTGTGCAGAACAGAAGCATGAGGAAGAGGACATTCATGAGTATTACATTAACCTGAAATTCTAACTTTGGTGAAATTAACCTTCACCAAAAAAATTTTAAAAGGTGGGTAATACATGTTTAACTGAGCACATATTTCAAAAAATAATATTATGCATACTGTCTGTTGACCTGAAAATAAATAAAAAATTATAAACCAGCCAGAAATGATATTGGGGACCTAAAGAGATGACTCAGTTGGTAAAGTGCTGCTGTACACGTCTGAGGATCCCCAGCCCTATGTAAAAAGCTGGGTGTGGTGGTGTGTGCATGTAATCCCAGCACTGGGAAGGGAGAGCAGGAGGAACCCTGGGGTTCACAGATCAGCCATACTAGCTAAAGTAGTGAGCTTCAGGCCAGCGACAGACACTGACTGAGAAAAGATAAAGGCTGATGTCTCTTGAGAAATGACATGTAAGGGTGACCTCTGTCCTCCATGTGTACATGCACATATACCCACGCTTGCTATATACACATCTTCACATTGCAATGCACACACAGTGCCTAGAACCATGTCCTTACCCCTAAACACTACCCATCCAGACAGGACATGTGCTTGAGCCACATCTTAAGCATGACCTACCTGCTCCTGGGTCATCTTCTGCAGCTCATTCTCCCAAGCTGCCTGGTCATCATCTGCATTATAAGAAGCTGGTGGAGTGAGTCCACGAAGGATTAAGGGGTCTCGGTCATGGCAGAGGGCTGTCAGGTGTCCAATATACAACTTTAACTTGCTTCTATTTTGGTCAAGTTCTAAGAGGGGCCGGATGATCTGAGGTTGAAAAAAAAAAAGGAGGAAAGTCAAGGTTAATCTGAAATGAGAAGTTCAAATATTCTTTATGCTTCCCAAACCAAGACAAAGCTCTTCTCAACACGACTGCAATCTTTATAAAGAGACACAGTGCTATTTACTGAGACGTGAGGAGGGATTATGGCTGAGCATATTGGTACCAGATGAAGTACTCTGCAGTGAGGCAGGAGATGGACACAGGACTATTATGTATTACATTTTATCTATTAATTTTGATATGCATGCGATTGTCATGGTGTGTGTGGGGACAAAGGACAGCTTGTGGGACTCGATTATTTCCTTTCACTATGTGGGTCCTGGGACTGAACTCAGGTCTTCAGGTGTGGTGGGATCTTTAATGTCAAGCCATTTTGCCAGTCCAGACTAGCTTGTTTTTACAAAGATGTTGTTCCTGCTGCCTAAAGTCTCCAGTGACCCCACAAGCACTCTGTGTACTTTGTTATGAGCAGATTTTAAAAGACTGCCAGTGAAAACTGCTCATCTGAAAGCCTGGGTAACACATTTCACGTAAGTCCTCTACCTCCCAGAATGGAAGAAAAATTCAGTCTCTGGAAAAGGTGCGTGTTGTTCTTGGCTGAGACCTGTGATGAGATAACTCATTACTAAGTCTGTCTCACTCTGGCTGAGTTCCCTTCATTCATTTCTCAGAGCCTATCTATTCTTTCTCTGCAAACAGTGACTGGTAGATCTCTATACAACACCAAGTACCTGACTTACAGCCAAGACTTGAAATCCTCACTTGTAACACTGGCTCTGCATTTTTCTTAAGAGACCGCCTATAAATTTTTTTTCCTTTCTGGTTCCCTTTGTCCTTGGATTCTCTTTGGGAGTATACTGAATGATGGCTCCTGTTCCATGTTCCATGTGACAGCTTTGGGGACAAAACTCTGGCCAGGTATTGGCAGTGGGGTCACAGTCCAAGGTGATCGGAAAGATTCGGTCTAAGTCTTGTATTCCAGTGTGCAGCTTGAACAGCAAGTGCAAAACTAATGTCAGCCACAGGAGCTGCCGGTCCTTGACAGAGTTCCCAGGGCTTACATCCAGAAATTTGTACCTGTTCCATGCCACTGGCCTGACATTTTTCTATTAACAAGACACCTTTATCATATCTCAAGAATAAGGGACTAGATCATTTTCAAATAGAAAGAAACAAGGTCTGGTATTCATTTGAACACTGACACCAATTTCTCCATGAATCTCACAGAAAAAGTTTTTACCTCAAGTTTAAGATAATATAGATAGTGGGCCTGGCTAGACAAATCACAGGAGAGTGAATCAGTTTGGCATCACTCTAATTCTCTCTCTCTCTCTCTCTCTCTCTCTCTCTCTCTCTCTCTCTCTCTCACACACACACACACACACACACTCCTTGTTTAAAGGTAATAACTGAACACTAAAGTGCTGTTGTGGGCAAGGCTCACAGGCTTTCCAAGAGACCCCTGGTCAGCAGGCTCCTGCAGCAGTTCTGGGTCAGCATTTCCCATCTATGACGGGAGATCAAGACAGCCAGTCAGAGAAGGAAGATGTCCCAGTCAAAGCAGAGGTTTAGAAAGCAAAGATTCAGATAGTTCTTCACAAACCACACCAATACCTCAAAAAGAATTGTGTTTCATTTCCGACCTCTAATGCATATTCACTGTGGAAAGAATAGATTGAGAAAGGCTGGGTATGGTGGTACATGCCTGTTAATACCAGCATTCAGGAGTCTGAGGGAGGAAGTCATGAGTACGTTGGTGACTCTTATGTCAACTTGAGAGGGGCAAGAGTTATCTGAAGGGAGGAAGTCTCAACTTAGAAAATAGCTCTATAGAATAAAGCAGTAGGACATTCTCTTAATTAGTGATTGATGGAGGAGGACCTAGCCCATTGTGGGTGGTTCCATTCCTGGGCTGGTGGTCTTGGGCTCTATAAGAAAGCAAGCTGAGCAAAGCCATGGGAGCAAGCCAGTAAGCAGCACTCGTCCATGGTTTCTACATCAGTTCCTGCTCCTTTTGAGTTTCTATCCTGACTTCCTTCAATGATGAATAGTGATGTGGAAATATAAGCCAATAAACTTTTTCTTCCCCAAATTGTTTTTGGTCATGGTATGCTGCAGCAATAGAAACCCCAACTAAGACAGTGAGTTTGCAACAGTGTGACCTTGTCTCAAAAATAAATTAATATTTTCTATCTCATATTATAGGTAGAATACAGTTACAGGGCTGGAGAGATGGCTCAGTGGTTAAGAGCACTGACTGCTCTTCCAGAGGACCTGGGTTCAATTCCCAGCACCCACATGGCAGCTCACAACTGTCTGAAGATCCAGTTGCTGGGGATCTGATACCTTCACACCAATGCACATAAAATAAAGTTAAATAAACCATAAAAATATTTTTTAAAAAAGAATACAGTTATATACAAAATAATGGGGTTCCTTTGTGATCTTTCCTCACCCCCTACCACAGTACTGAGAATCAAACCAAGGGCCTTGCACACATTAGCCAAGAGCCGCTGAGCTATGTCTCCAGCTCTTGCTTCATTATGTTTTGAGACAGTACTTTATTGGGTTGCCTTAGGTAGGCCTTGAACTTGCAGTGATCCTCCTGTTTCAGCCTCCTATGCCACTAGGTCTGTGATATTGTCACACATATATGTAATAGACGTTGATAATATTGATCTCCTAACCTTCCCCTCTTTCTGATGATCTTCCCTTCTGCTTTCACATCTTCCCCACTTTCCACACCTCTTGAGTCCACATCCACGGAAAAACATGCAGTTTGTGTGTGTATAAACACATATGTATATATCCACACATATAAGCTTATTTGAATATACCTATATATATTAAATTGGGAAAAAGTTAAAAATGGACTTTTCAAGATATATCTGTTATAATCAGAAGGTAACATCCAAATATGAATGTTTTTACCATTCTATGTTTATCAAAATTTATAGAATGTGTCTATGAGTGGTGGTGGTAATTGAACCCAGGGAGACATACATATTAGGCAAGTGCCCTATCATTGAGCTATATTCTTAACTTTATTTTTAATATAAAATTTGAGAAAGGGTCTTGCTACATTTTCCTAGCTGGTCTTGAACTTGAGATCCTCCTGCCTCGGCCTTGAAAGAAGCTGTGATAATGACTATATAACCAGGCCCAGTTCTACAGTTATAAATGTTAAGGAAAATAAATTATGAAAGGAGAGATTTTAGCCGGGCGGTGGTGGCGCACGCCTTTAATCCCAGCACTTGGGAGGCAGAGGCAGGTGGATCTCTGTGAGTTCGAGACCAGCCTGGTCTACAAGAGCTAGTTCCAGGACAGGCTCCAAAACCACAGAGAAACCCTGTCTCAAAAAAAAAAAAAACCAAAAAAAAAACAAAAAAAAAGAAAGATCTTAGTAAGCAGCTTTGTTGTAATAGCTTCTCTAACTAACTGGTTTCAGGGGCCAGCTTCTGACTGCACTAGGAGAAGGGGACAATGGTTTGAAGGTGTTTGTTTAAACTTTATTTTTACTTAGCTAAATAACTAGTGGGCTTTTGAAAAACTAAGAAATCATTTTTGTATTCTTCAGAATGGACTAAAGGAAGATTCTACAATATTCCATGTGTATGGTTTGTTACCTATGAGATCTAAACACACAGGTCATTTGACACTTCAATACCACGATAGAAAAAATAAAAACACTCCCTACTTTACTGCATCCAGTCACTAAGAAGGCCTGTTCCTCTCTTCTTACTCTATTTTTGGGTGATTTGTTTGTTTGGCTTGTTTTGTCTTGAGACAGGGATTCCCACTATAAGCAAGTTGAAAAAGGATGCCATGTGGGACCCACAAATAATGTCATCTGTCGACATACAACTTCAATGCATTATGATACTTGATGCAGAACTTGTGATCCTCCTGCTTCAGCTTCCTGAGTGCTGGGAGGTCAGCTCTACTAAACTAGGCTCCACACTGTCCTAAGTCAGGGTTAGACCCGGTTACAACCCTCTGAGAAGTTATCCATGTCCGTATCACAAAGGTCAGATGAAAAGGTGCTGAGTATTACTATAACCTAAATTACTTGCCCTCAGGAAAATAAATTCTATTGTTCGGAAGATGGCTTTTTAACATTACATTTACTTATTTGTGTGCTTGTGACATGATAAGCATGATAACATGACAAGGCCAGACGACAACTTGAGTGGGTTAGTTCTCCCCTTCCACCATGTGGGTCCTGGGGATTGACGGAACTCAGGCCAGCAGGCTTGGCGGCAAGTGTCTTTATCTGCTAAACCATTTCTGCTCTTTCAGAAGACTGAAGTTTGCTTCCCAATACTGATGTCAGGAAGCTCACAATTGGCCATAATTCCAACTCCAGGGGACCTGATGTCCTTGTGTACACACACACACACGCACACACACACACACCAAAAACCCCCACAAAAAAACAAAAAATCAAACAAAAACCCTTAAAAGTTCCTATATATGTGTCAGTCACTCTCAGTCTTCCTGGAAACTTACTTTTATATCTACTGCGAGTCTTCTGTTGCTGCTCACAGTTTTTGAATTGGCTCTAAAATCTGTGTTCTTTTTAGCTGCTGACATCTTTAGAGAAAGAGTTAGCTGCTCATGTATACGGTGGTTTGAAAATAAATGGCTCCTAAAAGGAGTGGCACTATTAGGAGGTGTGGCCTTGTTGGAGTAGTAGGACCTTGTTGGAGGAAGTGTGTGGGGGATGAGCTTTGAGGTCTCCTATGCTCAAGCTACACCCAATGAGACAGACCACTTCCTGTTGCCTGCAAGTCAAGATGTAGGACACCATGTCTGCCTGCACACAACCATGTCACACCATAATGATAATGGACTGAATCTCTGAAAATGTGAGTCGCCGACATTAAATGGTTTTCCATTATAAGAGTTGTGGTCCTGGTATCTCTTCATATCAATAGAAATGTTAACTAAGACAATATATTAACCAACTATATATTAGTGGGTAGTTGTGATGCCTTGTTGAACTACTGTCTACTGCCTTTCAGTATAGAATTTATCAGGAAAGTCCCACAATTAACTGACAAGACTAAGACCCCAGGAATACTCCTGGCTCACTGCCATTCTGGAATAGAGAGGCCCAGCCGAGAGCTAAATTCTGAGAAGCAATGGAAGCAAGGAAATAACATTTACCAATTTTATGTTTCTTCCCTCTGAGCCATCCTCCTGGTCAATACTGTAGTTATCAGAGAAGTTAAGGATGGAGTGTTAAATTCTTTGCAAAGTTGTGGAGCAATATATTACATTCTCACTTAAAGCAGATCATTTATGAAAGAGTTCTTTAAAAATACAGAAAAACTATTCTTGTAGAATAATCTTTTTGTACACTGTGAAGATGTGTTGCTTTCATTGGTTTAATAAAGAGCTAAATGGCCAACAGCCAGGCAGGAAGAGGTTAGGTGGGACTCATGGACAGGGAGAGAATGCTGGGATGAAGAAGAGAGTCGCCAGGAGGTGAGAGGAGAGGGAAGATGAACTTTCCTTGTTAAAGAAAGTTACCGAGCTATGTGATAGATCATAGATAAAAAAAATAGGTTAATTTAAGCTGTAAGATCTAGTTAGTAACAAGCCTAAGCTATTGACCAATCATTAATTAATTAATATAATTAATAAGTTGTCTCTGTGTGGTTTTTGAAAGCTGGCTGGTAGAGCAGAAGATTATGTGTATACTCTGTACTATTTTTATTAAATTGATCAGATATATTGCCTATCAAATCATAATTAATGAAAGGAAAAAAATTAATTCAGTTTAGCACTTAGTGAATGCCTGAGTGGTATGTTGTATTCTAGCCAATGGGAATATATGATGATGTACTTCTACTGTTTATTAAAAGAACTTATGAGATGAGTGATTAATGTTTGGGTAAATATAACAGTTGAACTATATAATAGATTCATCTTTGTTTTAGTCTTTAGTTTTGTAACTGATGTCAAGAACTCTTAGATTGCTAAATAAATCATCTTGCCTTGGTAGAGATTTAGTCTGACTTAGTCTTCAAATATGCTTATGAAATCCAACAAGCTTTTTATTTTTAATCTTCTGGGATGCAACCTTTGAAACAATGTGCCTTGCCGTCTGAAGCACAAGCCAAATGATTAATGGATTCCCTAAACATTGGTGTTGTAGTCATTCCTTAGCTAATTCTAACAAATAGAAAAACAAGAAAGTTTAGAATAACCCTCACTTTATACATTTTTTACAAGAAATATATTGGACAGAAGAATATGCCGGCAAGTTTAGACTGCACTTCAGCTTAGCTGAAAGGATACTACAGTCACTTATATCTAAAGTTAAGTCAATAAACTTTAACATTCCAAAATACAAAAATAAAAAAGGCTAACACAACAGAAGTTAAAGTAAGAAATCCCAGAGCCCTGAGTCCCAGCCCTCACTTCATAATACTTTCCATCTGCATCTGGTTGATTCTCTCACAATTACACACTGTGACCATCAAGCATTTACTATCCATAACAATTAAAAAAAATCTCCCAGGAACACTTAAATTATGAGATAAATTCCTTTGTCTCAATTTGATGCTTACTATGATAAAGGAGAGAAATTCCCAGAATGTTTATCCTATTATGAATGTTTACCAAGGACTTAAGTTATTAGCTTTGGCTACACAGGGCCCTTTCTGCCCTCAGTACCTTTGGGAATGACCTAGTATTGCCAAGTGTTTAATTAATAAGACATATTCTATCACTACCACTTGTTCAAATGATAAATGATAAAGTTGCTGGACTAGAAAGTCATTGGGACCTTGTCATCCTCTCTGCAGCGAGGGGAGATGAGAAGGACATTGAATACACTGGGACAAGAAAGAGCTCAGATCCAGGGTCCCCTGTGCCAAAGGATGGACAAACATATTAGAAATCTTAATTAATTAATTTTGAGATAGGGTCTTACTATGTAGCTCTGGCTGTCCTAGAACTCCCTAAGTAGAGCAGGCTGGCTTCAAACCCACCTGTCTCTGCTTCCAAACTGCTGGGATTAAAGGTGTGTACCACGATGCCTGGGAGTTAGAAATCTTATGAGTAACAAATACCTGGCTCTAAAAGTACAAAGTTTCTCTGAAGATCTCAGATATAAAGGGCTTTATGAGCCATTAAAATAAAACTTTGTCTATAAAAACTGCAAAAAATTACACATTTTTAAATAAGAAGTATGGAAATCATTTTTGAAGGTAACTCATTATTTCCTCTTAGTTTTATAGTTCACAAATCTGCTACAAGCTTTGCCCCAAGAAAGCACCACCACTTCAGAAAACAAGCACAGCGCTCCCGATTTCCCGACTCTGTGCTCAACATTGTAAGGAGATGGGAAATGGGGCTTAGGAGGTAATCAATCTTGCATCTTCATTGCAAGGCTGCTACTTGCATTCTGCTTATTATCTTTCATGCAGCTTAAAGTGATAACACCTTATGTGTAATAATAAATTAAATGTATGGGAAGAACAGGGAAAAAGACAGCCTTTGCCCACTAGTGAAGGAAGGGACTCTGGCGAGCACATCAATGGTCTATATATGTGTTCACGAGGAAGGCTAAGGCTGTAGGAATCACAGTACTTACTTTAGTCATTTGCCAAGGAATGGACTGATATACATACACAGATGAGGGCTATATGATAAATGTGGCATTAAGTGAAGAAAATGCCCCATTTAAGGGCACAGGTTAGCTATTAAAGACCACCACACAAAAGTGTGTGTAGAACACACTCTAAAGGGATGATCAGATGAGAAATGAGACAGATAATGACAATAATAATATTGTCACCAGTGGTGATAATAACAATACCAAGCAAACCAAAACCCAAGGAAGCTACACAGCCTACTAGTCTCCAAAATTCTTTCCTGCTGTGAAGAGCTAAAAAAGATGAGAAAATCTTTGGTTCAGCCTTGGCTTGAGGCTTACCTTTCTATAATAGGCCATTTACTGTGTTTTAGCTGAAAATGAGTAGAGGAGTTAAAGAATAGCATGTATTTATGCTCTGAACAACTTCCTTATCAAATAGCAAAGTTCCAAAGGAACAGAGCAATAAAATGATTCTTAATGACATATTTGTACACACATAGATCAGAGAACCACTCAGTCCTTATCCGGAAGCTTCTTCTTGCAGTAGATGGAAATTAACACAGAGACCCACAAAGAGAAAATGTGTAGAGAATAAGAAACTTTGAAAAACTTAGTTTTAAGTGGAATGCCTTTATCAAACCCCTCCTCTCTGGGCTCAGAGATGTACACAGAAGAGGAAGTAGAGAAGTTTTAAGAGGCAGGGATGGTAGATGGCTCCAAGGAAACGGCTCCCTCCAGATATAACAGGGCTGATAACACATATGAGGTCACAAGAGACTGTGACAACATGCACAACAACATCACAAATTCAAGCCAGATAAAAATCTCACCATGGAGAAGGGGAAGTGGACACTAAGTCCCACCCCTTACCAGGAAGGGTTTGGTAGTTTGCAATCGATGCCTGCTGGAAGAAGGGAAAAATCAATTTTCTCTAATGGAGTAACACTGGGTATATCAACCATATGCCAGAGCAGGCTCATGCCCAGGATTAGTTGACAACACAAAATGGACTCCATGTTTTTTTTGTGTATGTTTTTTGTTTGTTTTTATGAGACAGGGTTTCTCTGTGTAACAGTTCTGGATGTGAACTCACTCCGTAGACCAGGCTGGCCTTGAACTCAGAAATCCACCTGTGAGTCACCACTGCCCAGATTGTTTTGTTATTTTTCTGTCTGTTTTTTGTTTGTTTTTTTTGGGGGGGGAGAGGGTAGGTGGGCACATGAGGTTTGATGGGTGATGAAGATCTGGGAGGAGTTATAGAAGGGATTAAAATACATTCTCTTAAAAAAGCATTTTTAAAAATAAAGAAAAAATCCTAATCTTGTATAAAATCTTCATATTTTAATCTGCCTTACCTTTCAAAACTGAAAAAAAGTGACTGCAAAGTTAGGTGTGGTGGCACATGCCTGTAATTTCAGAATTAGGGAACTGAGGCATGAGGATATGAGAGTGGGCCGGCCTGAGCTACTGTGTGTGCGTGTGTGTGTGTGAGAGAGAATATATGCAAAGGCTAAATATATAAATAAATATATAATATATAAATATAATATAAACAAGATACCTAAATTTTAAGGGAGCTTAATGAGGGACTCCTAAGGACAGACACCTCATTATTTTTTATTAACTAACTAATACTGTATTATGGGTGTTTAGAAGGAAGGACATAAACTCTAGATGTAGAGACCAAAGAACAGGGGTCAGTGAGTATCAAAAAAATACCCTTTCCCTATCATGTTAGTTCATCATTTTTAAAAAACAAAAAACCAAAAAAGAAAAAAACAAACGGAACTTTACTATTATTGTATGGGTAAGACAGTGGCAGGGCACAGAGCATGTATGGACGTCAAGGACAGTCCGTGGAGTTCGTCTGCTTCCACCTTCACGTGGGTTCCAGGAATCAAGCTTAGGCTATCATGTTTGCCAGGCAAGTGCTTTACCCTTTGAGCCGTCTTACCAGTTCTAATCCATTTTTTCAGTAGCAGCTTTCTCAGATTCTCTTCCCAGGGAGTATACATCCAGTTTTGTGAGCTCACCATGACAGTGAACATTGATTGACAGGTTGATAAAATCTAGGGTCATCTAGGAGGCAGCCTTTGGGCACATCTGAGAAGGATGATCTAGATAGGCTAGCTTTTGGTCAAGTCTACAAGGGTTAAGTTAACTGAGGTGGGAGTCCCACATGTAGGATGGGCAGCACTAATCCCTAGGCTCATGTCCTAGACTGCAAAAAGAGGAGAAATCTAGCTAAGCATCAATCCCCATGCCTTGTTCACTACTTCCTGAGTGCAGACGTCAAGTGAGAAGTGGCTCCCAGCTTTTACACCAGTGTCTCTCTATGGCGAACTGACTCTGCACTGTGAATCTTCCTTCTGTTGCTGTCAGGGTATTTATCACAGCAAGAGGAAAAGTAACTCGCGTGCTCAGAAACAATTAGTTGGGTGCCTTGCAGTCTACATGCTTTAAGCAATCTGCTCATATATGTATACCATAACTCTGAGGGACTCCTGTTCTTCCTCAAGATAGAATCTCACAGTTTAAGCTAGCTTTGAATTGACTATGTAGCTGAAGGTGGCACTGAACTCTTAGATCCTCTTATTTCCACCTCCCAAGTACTGAGATTTCAGACAAGCACTACCAAACTTAGTTGAGCTGTCTCAATTGTCTGTCTGTCTATCCGCCCACCCACCTACCCACCCATCCATACATCCACCAATCTATTGTGTGTTTTGGGTTGGGAATGTGTCAAGTGAAAAATGTGGAGGTTAGCATTCTCTTTTTATACTATGTCAGTCCCAGACATTTTACTCAGGTCCTCAGGCTTGACAGCCTCTGAGCCATTCTGGCGGTTCCAAGAGTGTCTTTATCCTAGGGTGCCTTGTGGGCTTCAACAGCTATACTCTTTAAGAGATTCTATGGCTGACAGGAAATCAAACTGAGCTCGGGCCATCCACAGGATCAAGAGGATCAAGCCTCTCTACCTTGTCCATTTCACCAAGCACTGGGTCTGATAGACTTCTGCCACATATAAACCCATTTACACATCCCACATATATCAGCTACTAACCCAATTACACGCTACAAATATGCATCATTTCAAAGATACTGCAAAGTTATTCTAAGGTGATGGGTTCTCCTCAAACATCTTCAGTTCAAAGTTCAGTGGTACACATGAACGGTTTCAACTTCCTCTGGTTTTGTTAACTATCATACAGTTCTGTGAAGCAGAACCAAGCACCAGGCTCACACGTCACTAAAGATGCACACCCAGTGCCAGCATGGGAAACACAGTCTGGCCAGTGCCAGCATGGGAAACACTGTGTGGCAAGTTGAGGCCGGGCTTCTCAGAACAGGCGCTTCTGCTGTGCCCTGGCATGTTTTGGAGCCATGACAACTTGTAACTCTAGGAAAGCAAAGCTGTTTGCTTGGCTGTTTACTGTACTCATGACATTTTATTAGTTGTCCTAAAATTAAATTAACTTAGATGATGTTTTGTAACCTATGAATTTAATAAAGAGCTGTGTTGAGCTGGGTGTGGTCATTCACACCTGTAATCCCAGCACTCAGGGAGCTGAGGCTGAGCCTGCCAAGAGTTTGAGACCAGCCTGGTCTACATAAAAATACCCTGTCACAAAACAAACAAAATAGACAGAACAGAGGTGCATTTACTTTGGACAGAGGTGCATTTACTTTGGACACTGCTATGGCAACAGCTAATGTGGATTTCAGCAACTACCAGCCTGTTTAGCACAAACAGTGGTAATGTGTGTCTGTCTGTCTATCTCTCCAGTCTCACTATGTTGTCTAGGGTAGCCTTGAATCTGCCTCCTTAGACTCCTCAGTGATGGAAATCTAGGTGTGCTATGCCTAGCAAAGTACTCTCCGTTTTTTTTTTTTTTTTTTTTTTTTAGGATCAGTGAAAAAAGCAGCATGGACGATGTGGCTGTGGCTAGAAATGGTTATTTAAACACAGTAGCCAAAAGTAGGCAGACCCTCGGTTAATGACATCATACACTAATTACTGGGTATCCAGTTTCAGAGGCTGCCTTCTGGCATGTGGGGGGCTTGGGGGAATGGAGTTCAAGGAAGAGAAAGAGAGAGAAAGAGTGGGATATAGACAGGAGGGAGACAGGGAGAGAGGGAAAGAGAGAGAACAAATGTGTGTACAGAACAGCTAAGCAATGTAAGGCTGTAGTGAAGGTAAGCTCAGGTTCTGGAGACAGAAGGATTGGCTTGATTCTAGAATCTACCATACACTAGTGAAGAGCCTACAACTCTGGTAGAGACACTTGGTTAGCATCTACAATAATCATCAGCTAGGGCTCATTGTCCACGATGGAAATGTTTATGGCTGTTCTGGGAGGATACTAGTACACATAAAAGACACTCCAGTGCTCAGGGGCACTAAGGACAGGAGAAGGAACAGAGGAAACCAGGAACTGGAAAATTACAGTTTCTGGACCAGATCTAGTACTGCTGTCTGTTTCTGTATGGCCCTGAGTTAAGGCTGCTATATGTACTTTTCTCTTTTGGAAACAGGGCCTTCCTTCCTATGTAGCTTAGGTTGACCTCAAACTCACGACTCCCCTACCTGAGCTTTGCAAGTGCTGGGATTATAGGCTTGTACCACCAAGTCTAAGTAGTTTTTACATTTTCAAATGGCTAAAAGAAAAATCTGAAGAATATTTTGTGCTACACAGGAATTATATAAAAAACCCATTGTAGAGTCTATCCAGTCTTATTAATTCATAGCCAGACTCATTTGCTTATGTATTGTCTATGGCTGCTTTCAACACTATGACAGATAAGCCAAATATTCCAGTAGATAGTATGAGATCTGCAAAGTATAAAACATTTATTATTTACATCTTCAGAAAATATTTGTCAATTCATGGGCTGGAGAGACAGGTTGGTGGTGGCTAAGAGCCCTGGCTGCCCTTCCAGAGGCCCCTGTTTTGATTCCCAGCACCAACACAGCAATTTACTAGCATCTATGACTCTAGTCTTAGCGAATCTGAGATTCTTCTGGCCTCTGTGGGTATGTGGTGCACAAATACACATGTAGACAAAATACCCATACACATAAAAGTAAGAAAAAAAATCAAAAAATTGCAAATTCTTACAACAGACCAATGTCAGAAAATAGAGACACTAACATTAGAGAAGAAAGTCTTATAATTTTTCATTGATTAGTTAATAAATACTTACATTTTAAAAATCTATAACAAGTATTAATGTTATCAACAGTAGTACTGACTACATGAGAATTTAGATTTGGTAATGGGATAAAAAGAAATGACTAGAGTAAAATCCTTACTGATAAATAGAATCATGATATAGTTTAAATATCAAAAAGAATAGTAATAACAGCAAAGTAGAACTTCATCAGGTCACTGGAGAGAGAAACTGAAGAACAGAAAATGGGAAAATCTCCCCTGCTCATTGATCGGAAGGATTAATATAGTAAAAATGAACATCTTACCAAAAGCAATCTACAGATTCAACATAATCCCATCAAAATTTCAACATAATTCTTCAAAGATCTTGAAAGGGCAATTTTTAGCTTCATATGGAAACACAAAAATTCAGGATAGCTCAAAAATCTTGAATAATAAAAGAACTGCTGGGGGTGCCACCATCCTAGATTTCAAGTTGTACTACAGAGCTATAGAAATAAAAACAGTATAGTATTGACACAAAGCAGACATGTTGGTCAGATGAGAACAAATACAGAGACCCACAGCCATACATGATGCAGAGAGTAAGAAACCTTGGAACACTTAGCCCTAAATGGGATGTCTCCATCAAATCTTTCCCCACAGAGTACAGGAAACCCAGCAGAAGAGGAGACATAGAGTTTAAGGCCTAGAGGGGATCGAGGACACCAAAAAAACAAAGCCTTCTAAATACACATGAACAAAGCTCACCTGAACACAGAGATAGAAGTAGCATGCACAGGGCCTACACGGGTCTGCACCAGGTCCTCTGTGTATATATTATGACTTCCAGTTTAGAGTTTTTATGGGATGGCCCAGTGTGTGAAGGAAGTCTTATGCCTTCTTTTGGGCTCTTTTTCTTCTGTTGGTTTGCCTTGTCCAACTTCCATGTAACAGCTTTTGTTTTATTTTATCCTATTTTATTTTGCTATATTTTTAAAAATGAATGAATGAATGAAAACCTAGCCACAAGGGTAAAGGTTAACTGAATTGTCAATTATACCTGCTGGGAGAGAGAAAATCAGCTTTCTCCAATAGAGTATATCAACCACTCCAGTACAGGCCTTATGTTCAGGAGTAGTTGACCAACATACACTGGACTCCACATTGGTCCCCTCGCCTTGGGTGTGGTTTTATTCCATTTCCTTGGTTTTGTTGTTTTATTGAGTTTTCATTTGTTTTTTGAGTAAGAACTTAAGTTGGATAAGTGGCAGGGGGTAGGATCTGGACAAGCTTGGAGGAGAGGAAGAATATGGTCACAATACATTTAAATTTAAAATTTACTTTAAATAACAAAAATATAAAAAGAAAAACTGGATGTTTTAAATCACACATATATAAAATTAGTAGAGAATTGTGTTATATTAACATTGGCTCCAGAAAGCTTCCAGCATAAATGCCTTGATACTGGTTGGTATAACCTGAGGTAAATAGTGGAAAATAGGTTCTAGATCCCCAGCCAAACGTTCTTGAGGTTAAACACTTCTAAAACACTCATGAGATCTAAGCTCTCTAGAGTCTGTGATCTCTTTGACACAGAACACAAGTGATGGGAGAAATGTTCATAGTCATGTAGGCCATCTACTTTCTGAGTTCAAGACCTGAGTGGAGACTTGAAAAGACTGAAGCTAAGTTGCTATACCAGGAACTAAACACCTGACATTTCTCTCCCTAACCAAATGCAGAACATGCAGGCTTTGTCTTGTTGTTTTTATCTGAAAAGTTCCTATGGACAAGTGCATTTTCTGAACTACAAATGGGCTTTTAGATAGTGCTCTCTTGTAAATATGAAACCCTCAAAATGATCTGGACTTTCTTTTTTTTTAGAAGGACCAAAGCTTCTTGGTGATGAAAATGCTACCATTGATAAGACTTCCCATCAAGGCAAGATGCCCCTAATTGCTTTTCCTGTCTTTCTTATTCAGACCACAATGACATGCTAAGGTCTTTTTTTTTTCCTTTTTCATATATGGTTGTGCATGTGTATAAGCATGTTTTGGCACATGTATAGATGCAACTGTGGGCTATGTGTGCAAACCCACATGCATTAATGTCCATGTGGACGCCTGAGTTGATGCTGCTGTCCAGAACCATCCTTGGATCATTCTTTCACCTCATTCAAAGGGCGGGGTCTCTCAAACCCAGAGCTTGTCTCTGTTCTCTGAGGCTGGAATTAAAAGAAGGCCACCCACCATCCCTTTCAGCATTTATGGTAGCTTCTATGAATCCAAAATGTGGATTCATACTTGAGTGGCAAGTACTTTGACCATTCAGCCATTTCCCCAGCCCCATGATAAAGTTTTTGCTAGCAACCTGTTGCTAATGGCTGTATCAGTCTGGGGCTTATTCCTCTTTCTGCCATACTGTTGTGACTTAAAAATAAGTTCATATGCTTGTCTTTTGTGTTTCCATCAGTGATGCCTAAGTTCTTCTGTTCCATTAAATGTGGGAAATTCTTAGTGACTCCCTTCTAAGACAAGCATGGTAGAAGAGATGATAAGTTTTGATACTAGATCATAAAAGGCAACATGGGTTTTTCCGCTCTTGTCTCTTAGGTCACTAATATTAGGCCAAGTCACAAAGCCATAGAAGTAAAAAAGATGAAGAACCAAAGGTTCCTATATAAGGTCGGCATTAACTGTGGGTGCCAGCAGAATGCTCCAGACCAAGGCAAGGTTGTGGATAAATGCAGCCCCCAGTGATATCTTGCCTCCACCCCATGAGATCCCAAGTAAGAAGTAGTATTCCATAAAACAAAGATAATACATGTTTACGGGGGCTGGAGAGATGGCTCAGTGGTTAAGAACACTTGCTGCTTTTCAAGAGAACGTGGCTTTGGTTTGGTTTCCAACACCCCTCCCTATAGAGGCTCACAACTGTCTCCAATTCCAATGGGATCTGACATCTGCTGCCCTCCTTGGGCTCACGGCAGAAACAACGTATACATGTAGGCAAAATGTTCACATTTACAAAATAAAACAAGATCTGTAAACAAATAAATGTTAAGTGTTCTCTTAGGTTGTCATGCTTTGATGTAATGTGCTGTGTAGCAAAAGATAATGACTGCAGACCCCCAGAACTATCTACACTGGACTCGTGTAGAGACGACACTAACTGTATTGTACAGCTTATGCTTCTATGCCTTTGCAGTGCTGTCCATGTCTCGTACAAAGTCATATCTGTCTGGCAAATGTCCTTTGCTTCTCTGAGGGTCAGCTCAAGTATCATATTCCCTGTGAACAACTGAGTCTTTTATGGGAATCTGGGGTTTCCCACTGTAATTTGTAACATTTCCCTTGTTGTAGAAAATCTGTTGTGTGGTGTTTAATGGTCTTGAAACATTTATTTACTCCCCATGGACCTGGTACATCACAGGTACATAGAATATGCTCAGGAAATATTTGTGAATTAATTTTATTTCTCACTACAATCAGTTTTAAACCAGAATAATTAAAAGGTTTAAGCCCCATATATTAATTGGATTCTTCTACTTGAAACTGAAGACCCAGGTGTAAATGGTAAAGGAGTGTGCGAAACATGGTTTCAACTTGTTAAAATGTGGAATACAGTCTTAAACAACCTGATTCAGTTCCTAAAGATTAGGGATAGGAATGCTAGATTTTAACATACTGACCAACCAACAAAAGGACTAAATGACAAAATTTAAGATGTTTCCATTTGATATTCAGAAGTGCCAAAAACAAACTCTGAGTAACTTATAGTCTCAGGGAAGGCTGCTGAAGGCCATTCTAAGCTTGCCAAACACATCAGACTAAGTTTGTGATTCCAGTCTTGAAATCTAGGAAAAAACAGAGTTGACCATCTTTCAATGAAGTCTGGTTAATCAGTGTTGTGCCTTAAAACCTGAATTTTCACTGAAAGAATGGGCCATCTGCTTTGAATATTTTCTAGACTAAGCCTCTATTTGTACACTGCTTTGATCTTTTGGCATAATGGGAAGGCAGTGATCCAGTCCAGCTACACCTCAATCAACTGTGCTCATTTAATTTATCCCAGGAACACTGACTGCCAGACCCAGCTGGAAATGTGGTCTTATCCTAGCATCAGGAAGAGGAAGACACATCACGGAGAAGGGCTCTTCTGTTTTGGTTGATGACACAGTTTTGTGTCTAAGAAAATGTTTTTTAACCACAAATACATAAGAATCCTAACAGAGAGGATGCACAGAAAAGAAACTGTGGGGAGTCAAGGACAAGTTAACAAAAGTAAAGCCCCAGAGCCCCACTATAACAAAACTGCTGTTTAAGAGTGCAGATAAGACAGGAGTCAACTAATAAATGTCTACAGCATCACCAGACAAGATAATATCACATTATAGGCAAGTGTAGACCTGTTTTTCAAAATAGCAGTAAAAAGGTTGTACTGGATGATAACCTAAGGGACTGGGTGCTGGACTTAATATACAATATGCTAGAAAGGCAATAGGTATTGGATGGTCAGCCTAGGGCACTTCCATGTAAGTGGTGTCAGATTAGATAATAACTTGTTAGGGAGTGAGGTGAAACAAAAACATCAAAAACAGATGCTACTCCTGCATGGGTGGGGAGCAGTGCTGGGATTGGATCCAGAGCCACTGATATAAATCACAAACTTTGCTAATATTTTCATTCAGTAAGAATCTATGAGTTTGGCAGGGGCTTGGTATTTTCAGACGATTGTGAAAAACAATTAGGATGTGAAGGGTTTCATTTTGCACAATGTCAAGGATATCTGGTTGTTTAGGAAGAAAGCCCAAGTCATAAATAATACCAGGAACAGTAAGGTAAGTTTTTCATTCGTCAAATATTCATCATTATGATATGAATTCATGAATCTGAGTGCATATGCTTCAGAGATGCTTAAAATACTATTATTTCTAATACATCAAATGAGTTAAAGAAATGTCCTTAAATCATATAGCAGCAACCACAAGAATGCAGAATGTGTCTGTGAACCACAGTATATAGACGTGATAAAATTCTTTTTTTTTTTTTTGGTTTTTTTTCGAGACAGGGTTTCTCTGTGGTTTTGGAGCCTGTCCTGGAACTAGCTCTTGTAGACCAGGCTGGTCTCGAACTCACAGAGATCCGCCTGCCTCTGCCTCCCGAGTGCTGGGATTAAAGGCGTGCGCCACCACCGCCCGGCCGTGATAAAATTCTTAATGAAGGGGGTAAAAAAAAAAATCTATGTTTTGTAGGGTGCTTCTCGGAGATAATTAGTCAGGCCCTAGTACCTGTAGCTAATCCACTGCAGTCCCTCAAGGAAACAGCAATGGAGCTGCTGAGGTGGTATCTAGCTCTCTGGGGATTAATCCAGAGGCTCAAGAAGAAGATTAGTGCTTTGTACGATTACATTTTAGGGAGAAAAAACTGATGACCAGGTCTAGGATTTGCGGGTGATCAGAAGAGTGAATTTTATAACAGGGCACAGGAAGCATGGACAAAGCAAACAGTAGCAGGGATGTCTGAAAGCTGTATAACCATCAGCACCAATCAATGCTGTACTTACTGCTACTACTGAACACTTTCTGGGCGCCTGGCAAAGGGTAACATGCATGGCATAAGTGAGTACATTTAATCCCACAGTATCATTTAACGTGAGATGCATTCACTCATTTATTATTTTAGGTTAACACATAAAATAATGAGTTTCAGCTTAGGATCTTTACACGTACATTTCATTATACTTTGTTCTTCTTTGTCCCTTTCCCTGCAGCTCCCACTTCGTCTCCCGGTTAGTTTCCTACTGTATTTCCCACCTCCCTCAACAGTCCGTCCTTTCTTCTCAGGACTCTTTCTAGTTTACCACACAAGTTCTATTACTGACCTGGCAGAGGAGAAGCTGTGCTCAAAGGTGTTAAGTGATTTGCAGGCAGTTAGGCGTGAGCTGAGGGCATCAGTGCATGTCTAAAGGCAAAGCTCCTTCTTTACCACCAGGCCAAACGGCCACAGAAACTATGTAAATGTCTTGTACAGAAAGTTAAAGAAAGATTGCTTTCAGTTTCATAGATAAGATGTAATATTTCATTAAAGAAGAAAGTAGGAAGTGTTGGTGCATTATTGTACATACATCACAACAATAACATATCAATAAAAATAGTACCTCTGGACAGCAAAATGACAACTGAGATTGTATCAAGATTGCTGGAAACTCTTTTTCTCTTCTTTCTGTCTTCCTGGTGTAAAAGCCACTGTGTGCACTGTAGTGTTATCTCAAACACAAAAGGCCACAGCAGTTTACACAGCCTAGGTAGCCTCTGACAGAGAGGATCGGAGTATCTAGGAGGAACAGCGAGGCTGCTTCCTTTCTGGTCTCCTGGAGACATGGGATAAAGGAACTGAAGACACCGCAAGATGGAAAGACTGTCCATGTTCACGGATTGGCAAAGTTAGAACTGTAAAAATGGCTGTACTGCCAAATTGAGCTACAGATTTAACACAACCACCACCAAATCACCAATCATATTTCCATGGAGTCAGAAAAAACAACTCTAAAATTCATATGGAAACACAAAAGGTCCAGAATAGTCAAAGCAATCCTAAGCAGAAAGACAGACAGCACTGAAGCTATAACACTGAGTAATACTATAGAGCAAACAAAACCTACAAGATATTGGCATAGAACAGATATCTGACCAACGGAATTCAGAGTTTAGAAATAAACCCACATGGCTAAAACCACATAATGGTCAAAAAAGGCATAAGAAAGACACATTCTTCAACTAATAATGCTGACTCAACTGAATATAAACACACAGAAAACCAAAAACTAGACCTTCATCTCTCACCCAACACAAAATCAACTAAAAAAGAACCAATGACCTTAATGGAATACCTGAAATTTTCAAATTGCTAGAAGTACAGATAAACAAAGCACTTCAAGGTAATAGGCACAGCAAGGAATTTCTGAAAAGGACCCCCAACACAAGAAATGATCTCAGGAACTGAGAAGAGGGATGATATGAAATTTAAAAGCTTCTGTACAAAAGAAATTATGAGCTAAGTAAATAAATCTTTGATAATCACACACCCAACATGTATACTATAACTGCAAAAAAACTAAAAAAGAAAACCTCACATCATCCAATCAATAAATGGACTACATGATGAAATACAAAAGGTCAACAAATATTTGAAAAGAGTTTAATAACCTTAGCTATTAGGGAAATGAAAATTAAAACTTCTTTGAGAATCAATTTCACCCAGTAAGAGTGGCTTTCAAAAAGATAAATGACAGGAAACGCCGGTGAGGACATGGGGAGAGAGGGACCCTATACAATGTTGGTAGCCATTATGGAAGTCGGAGTGGAGGTTCCTCAAGAATTAAAAATAGAACTGCTATTTGTATATCTATATTCATTACTTCATTATTTACAATAGCTAGGAAATGGAACCAGCCTAGAAATCTATCAACAGATGAGTGGATAAAGAAAATGTGATGTAGAATTTTATTAGCTATAAAAAATAAAATCTTGATATTCGTAGGAAAATGGATGGACTTGGAACTCATTATACTAAGTGAAATAAGCCAGAATGAGAAAATCAAATACCACATTTTCTCTCACATGCAGACTCTTGATTTACACTTACATGTGTGTGCATGCACATGTGTGTAGATCATGAAAGCAGGATGGGGGCAACCAGAGAGAAGGAAGAGATTTTAAAGACGAGGAGAGGGAGGAAGAGAGGCCATGGGATACATACAACATGAGAGCAGAAAAAAGGCACCAGAGACTGGCAGGTGTCAAGGGGAAGGGCAATGAATATAAGCAAAACATGATGATGTGTATGTAAGGAAATGCCATAGTGAGACCTACTCCTTGTATGGTGACTTAAGAAATTAAAACACAACTGTCTGGGGTTTCTTTTTGAGGCCTTGGCACACAAAAAAATATAGGAAACCACCAAGGTGCCTTGGAAACTCCTGATATGACAGATTTTTTTTTCTTGTTGGTGTGAGGATTTTGTTCTTTACCTTACTTGATAAAGCAGAAACTTTGTAAATGCGTTTGTGGAAGGGAACCTGATATCAGTTTCAAACTTTGGAAATTCCTGTTTTAGAAAAATATTTTGCCTTCTAAGTGGTAGGAAGACAAGATGTGACACTGGCAGTCTTTATAAGTAAGTTTGGGGACATAACAGAACCCACAGCTTGTTTCTCCAGCTATACATACTTGTGGATATAGAGAATGTTTCTAACTATAGGCACGAGAGCACTGCTTGTTGAAGCTTGTGCACCAAGGGAGTCCCATTGGTAAACAGTAGCTCTGACTGGACTTTACGCTTTGGTTTACTTTACTGTTTTTTTTCTTTCAGGAACTGCTCATATAATCATATATAATCATGCAACAGTCTCCTTCTAATCTAGTTGGATTTCTTTTTGGAATTGCTCCTGTTTAGCTATATTCTCAGTATACAACTAAAAATATGTTTCTAAATTTCTTTTTATAACTCAAGGGATCTCATTCTTAAGCTCAAAAGTGAAGAGGATGGAGACAATTCTTACAAAATTAGATATTCGACAAGCACAGAGGGAACCTGTGCCACCAAGGTAAACCACCACGGATGCATACATGGATGTATACCTGACAACTTGGCCTCCAGTCCTCCAAGATTAAATTAAATCTGTCAAATTCTGCCTTACTTTGGTGCTAGGTTAGGTTTGGTTCAATCATCTGCTGTATGCTTATTGCTATTGCAGTCTGATGTTTTCAGTAATGACATTGTTTCTACTAAATTCTCATTAAATGATGGTCCTCTGACTTCAAGCTTGGATAGACTGAGACTTCTAATTTCCTGGATACAAAGGGTCTATATCCCTACTTAGCATGTAGAAGCTTTAGAAAATGGAACTTAGGCCAGCATTAACCTTCAAAGATAGGGAATTAAAGTCTCAGAAGGGGAAATTGAGGCAAGTTATAAAGAGAAAATTAAGGGGATTGGAGAAGATAAAAATGCCTGTTTATCCTATTGGCTGAAAATCAACAGGACAATAAAGACTAGGAAATATGTTTATAGTCTATGGTAGTTTGAATGTAATTGGTCCTATAATTTCATAGGGTGTGGCACTACTAAGAGGTATGGCCTTGTTAGAGGAAGTGTGTCACTGTGGGGATAGGCTTTGAGGACTCCTATGCTCAAGTTATACCCAGTGTGGGATTCAGTTCACTTCCTGTTGCCTGCAGATCAAGATGTAGAACTCTCAATTCCTTTTCTAGACCATGTCTGCCTGCACGCTGCCATGTCCCACCATGATGAAAGTGAACTGAACCTCTAAAACTGTTAAGTAAATCACCCCAATTAGCCATTTCCCTTTATAAGAGTTGCCCTTATTATAGTGTCTCTTCATAGCAATAGAAACTCTAAGACATAGTGAAAGCATGCCTCGATTTTCGTTACCTTAACAATATGATTCTCTTGACCTCTTTGACCTATGTTTTCATCTTATCAGCTTATATACCTGTACAACAAACCCAAGAAATTACCTATGACCCAAGATTGGTAGTATAGACTTGCAATCCCAGCAATGGAGAGGTTGAGACAAGAGGATTGCTGTAAACTTTAGGGTAATCTGGGCTAGTTAGTGAGTACTAGGGTCAGCTTAGGTTCAGAGTGACATGCCGTCTTAATTTTGTTCCAAGAAAAAAAGAACTTGCCAAAGGCTTTGTAGTTAAGAGCAAATATACCAGAACATTTTAACATAACCTTTTAAGTTGTTTAAATAATATAATTTCAAAAGTCAGCAAAATCACATATCTTTTTCTTTTTTTTTCTTTTTGAGGGAAAGGAGGCCGTGAATTTGAGAAAAAAACAAGGGACAATGCGTTGGAAGGATTGGAGAGAGGAAAGGAAGGGGAAATAGTATTTATTAAAAAAAATTAAAACTGTCTTTGCTTTCTGTTAACCTATATATAGTAAGGATTTCTTTGACTATTTTTTCTTCTCCCCTTTGGAAACAGGGTCTCACTATGCAGCCCGGGCTGTCCTAGAACTCATTATGGAGACTAGGCTGGCTCAGAGTCACAGAGACCCATGTTTTTGTCTCCAAAGGTGCATGCATCAAACCTACCTCTTTGGACCCATGTGCTTATCTTACTTTGCTGTGTGTATCATGAATGTGTGTGTGTGTGTGTGGGGGTGTTTATATGTGTAGGTCAGAGGTCAATGAATGTTATACTTTAACTTAATCCACCTTATTTTTTGAGACAGGGTCTCTTTAATAAATTTGAAGCTCACTGGTTTGGTTAGAATGGCTGACTAGAGAACTCCAGAGACCTACCTGTCTTCCTCCCTGTCCCAGTGCTAGGGTCTGGCATTAATGTGGGTGCTAGTATCCAAATGCAAGTCCTTATCCTTGAACAGCACTGATGGTTCAGCACCTACTGAACCATCTCTCCAGCCCTTATTTCTTATTTGTAAGCCTCTATAGAATACATCTCACTAGTCATCTTATAATCTCATTTACTACAGGAAAGTTCTGTGACTCAGCAATTAGCTCTTGCTGCTCTTTCAGAGGCCTGGAGTTCAGTTCCAAGAACCCACATCGGGTGGCTCACAATGCCTGTAACTTTAGCTCCAGGGGATTCAATACACCCTTCTGCACTCTGTAGGTACCATGTATGTACCAACACATACATTTCTTTCTTCCTTCCTTTCTTTTCTTTTTTTTCTTTTTGTGGTTTTCTGAGACAGGGTTTCTCTGTATCTTTGGAGCCTGTCCTGGAACTAGCTCTTGTAGACCAGGCTGGCCTCAAACTCACAGAGATTTGCTTGCCTCTGCTTCCCAAGTGTTGGGATCAAAGGCGTATGCTACCACTTCCTGGCTACATATTTTCTTGAAAGAAAAGCAATTTTTTTTTTTTTTTTTGGTTTTTCGAGACAGGGTTTCTCTGTGGTTTTGGAGCCTGTCCTGGAACTAGCTCTGTAGACCAGGCTGGTCTCGAACTCACAGAGATCCGCCTGCCTCTGCCTCCCAAGTGCTGGGATTAAAGGCGTGCGCCACCACCGCCCGGCAAGGAAAGCAATTTTTAACAAAGTAAGTATACTAAAATATTTTTACTTAAATCTTTTAACTCACATGAAAGCACAACTTTCAAAAGCAAAACTCACACAAGCAGCCATTGTTAAGTACAACTCTCCCTTGAGAAGCCCATGCCTATACTTGAGTGCGAACAACTGTTTGTGTATACACATGTGCATGTCCACATGGAGGCAGAGGACAATCTCAACTGTCATTCTTCAGTCACCAGGTACCTTGTCTTTTGAGACAGCATGTCTGGGGTTCACCAAACCGAATGGGCTCACTGATCAGCAAGCTCCAGGGATCTGCCTGTCTCTGCCTCCCCAGCTCTGGGATTATAAGCACACACTAACACACTTGGCCTTTTAAAAATGTTGGTTTTGGGAAACTCCCAGGATTCTATAAGGATGACCCTAGCTAAGACTCTTAGCAATGGCGTATGCATAGCCTGAACTGGCTATCCCCGTGACTGGGCAGGACTTCCACTATAGGAACTGGGGTGCCAGTTCAGCCACACAATCTTTGACTTAAAGTCTGTCCTACCTATGGATATGGGGGGGGGGGGGCAGGGAGTGTGGGTGGTGCAGATACTGTGGGAGTGGCCAACCAACGACTGGTCCAGCCCCAGGCCCATACCACGAGAGCAAGCCCACCCGACATTGCCTGGAGTGCCACAGTGACAGTTCTGTGGACAGTGGAAAGACTTAGCCTTGCTTTTCAGTTTGATACAAAAACCTGAGAGCAGACTTGAAGATTTCCAAGAAAACAATCAGTATTTTAGTGGATTGTGTTATCAATTTCAGTTGAGCTGTCAATTTTCAGGGAGAATCTACAGAGATGCAATCTGACATTCAACTTAAAGGACGATGTGACTGTATCTCTTCCCTTAACCTTTATAGGCTGGGCACAGTCCTGCCTGATGCAGGCCATCTCTGTCAGGCAGTACCTGAATCTGTAAATAACTGTTTTCACAAATGAAGCACACCAAAGGCTGGGGAAATGACTCATAAAATGATTGGCCCATACATATGAGGACTGGAATTCAGATCCTCAGCATCCTGGTAAAACCTGAGTGGGAGCCCACCTGTAATCTCTGCATTCACAAAATGACTATTTAGACTAGCTAAATCAGGGAGCTCTAGGTTCACTGAAATAGTTTGTCTCAATAAATAAAATGGGGAGCTATGGAAGAAGAAAGATGCCCAAAGTCAATCTCTGGCCTCCACATGCATGCATGTAGTGTGCATTCACATGTGTACATACACGTGTATGCCCACAGAATGAAGGACAAGGGAAAAATGCTTCATGAATACCTTGAGAACGCACTGAGGACTGCAACTGCTTTCACTGAACCAGATATTGCTGTATTTGTTTCTCAAACACAAGGCCAAACATCCAACTAGTTTTATAACATATTGCTTTTTTTTTTCCCTCATTTTTTTGAGACAGGGTTTCTCTGTGTAGCTCTGGCTGTCCTAGAACTTGCATTGTTGACCAGGTCGGCCTCGAACTCAGAGATCCACCTGCCTCTGCCTCCCGAGTGCTAGAATTAAAAATGTATATCCCTACCACCTGGCTATTTTTTTACTCTTGTAATAAAAAATCCAATGGGACTTATTATATATGTTTGTTTTATTAGTGATTACTGTAGGACCCACAGGTCTACCCCTCCTCACAGGACTCAAATTGAGGATGGCTTGCAGTTTCTGGCCAAACATCTTGTTGCAATTTTCGGCTAAACATCTTGTTTGTTCCTGTGCTCTTTCTGCCCCCACTGGTGGTTAGCTTAGGGGTTTTGTTTACTCTTGGACCTTGTAATTTTCCACCTGCCTGGGGGGATTTCCATTGTGCAGCAGCTAGGTATATAAGGTTTTTCCTAAGCATGAATAAATGGCATTTGGCATTCTCTCCTCACGGATGACCCACGTCTCTTATGTGTTCCTTTAATCTCCAGGCCCTTGCCTAGCTCGAGAATGGTACAGTAGCTCGAACTGTACCGTAGGGAGTAACACAGGCATTACAATTACAAATTTGGGAATTGCTTGATGATTTTAAAAGACTCTGCATGAGGTGCCATATAATTGGGACTATGTGAGGACTTCTTTGGTTATTTGTAGTGATAGATATCACAAAAATTACACAGACCATTCTGATTATCTTTTGATACTGTCCATATATTTAATGTATGGCCCAAGACCACTATTTTTTATTCAATGTGGCCAAGCGAATTCAAAGGTTGGACACTCCTGCAATACAATCAATTCTGCTGACTTATTTAAACACTTCTATCTACAGACAGACTTTCTAAAGATTTAACAATTGCAAACTGCAGAACTATGGCAACCAGAATACTTTTAGTATGTGTCATACTGGCTAGTTTTCTGTCAACTTGACACAAATTGGAGTTATCAGAGGAAGGAACCTCAATTGAGAAAATGTCTCAGGCTGTAAGAAGTCTATAGGGCATTTTCCTAACTAATGATTGATGGGGAGGGCCCAGCCCATTATAGGTGGGAACATCCCTGGACTGGTGGTCCTGGGTTCTACATGAAAGCAAGCTGAGCAAGCCACAAGGAACAAGCCAGTATTCAGCACCCTTCCATGGCCTCTGCATCAGCTCCGGCTTCTGAGTTCCTTCCTGCCCTCACTGCTTTTGATGATGAACTGTCACGTGGAACTGTGAGTGAGATAAACCCTTTCCTTTCCATGTTGATTTTGGTCATGGTGTTTCATTACAGCGATAGTGATCCTAAATAAGAGAGTGTCCAACAAATAAGGGAACAATGGGCATCCCACTAGAAGAGACCCAAAGGAAACTGAAATAAGGGGACTTCTAAAACAGTCTCAGAAGCAGTGATGATACTTGCAGCATCTCTCACCTTACATCCTAAACCCATTGTCCCAAATCTTGCTCTGAAACACTTTCGTGCTTTTCTGATATACATATAACCCCATTTCCATGTCCACACTTTAGACACTGAGGGTTTCCACAGCAAGACTAACTTTTATGGCCTATGATAAGGACTTACTTTACTTGAGAGGACGAAGTCCCTAAAGAACATGAGGCTAATTTTCACAGCGATGAGCCACAGGCTACATGAAGAGAAGTTTTTTCCCTTAAATGTGCACGTGGCAGTCAGAACATACTTTTGAGTTACACTCACTCTGCTGTGGCTGGGATGAAATTGCAGGAGCTAACTGTTAGGGTTTCTTTACAGCTTTCCTTTCCATCCCCAAGATTTCTTTGAGGTTCTGAGATCCAGACACCTTTGTTCTGCATGTTCTTTTATAATAGCAATGGCAGTATCACCAGTATGTGGTTCACAGCCATTTCTGTGTACTTTGTTTCAATGTAAATTATTTCTTCTTCCCTAGATTTTGTAAATGTTAGAAGGTGGTTATATATATTATGTATATTTTCTATTTTATAATCACACATATTTAAATTTGTGTATATATATCTATTAAACTGTATTATACACAAGCATTGTTCTAGATAACAGGAATGGAAATGTAATCATATTAGTATCATGTGCATTCATGGGTCCGATATTCTATCGTCAAGGAAGAAGAAAAGACAGAGTGAAGGGACAGAGAGCAACATGAACAAGCTAATTCAGACAAGAAACCTTTTATCTTAGTTAGGGTTTCTGTGGCTGTGATGAAACACCATGACCACAATCAAGTTGGGGAGAAAAGGGTTTATTTGGCTTACACTTCCATATTGGTGTTCATCACTCTAAGAAGTCAGGACAGGAACTCAAACAAAAAACTAGAGGCAAGAGCTGATACAGAGGCCATAGAGGGGGCTGCTTACTGGCTTGCTTCCCATAGCTTGATCAGTCTGCTTTCCTATAGAACCCAGATCCACCTGCCCAGGGGTGGCACCACCTACAGTGGGCTGGTCTCTCCCCCATAAACCACTAAGTAAGAAAATGCCCAACAACTAAATCTTATGGAGGCCTTTTCTCAATTGAAGCTCTCTCCTCTCTAGCTTGTGTCCAGTTGACACAAAACTAGCCAGTACATGTTTGTTCTGGTGCTTTCCACTAGGGTGGCTAAGGTAGCCAGATGTCCTATTGTTTGATGTCCTCTGATAGGCAGACGTGTCACTGATACTGACTGAACGTATTCTTTTAAAGAAAACATCACTGATAAAGAATATGTTATTGGAAATCTCTTAACAAAACTCAAAAGTGTCTTCTTTTAATTATCACTATTGCATGTGTATGTGTATACCATGGTACACATATGGAGGTCAGCAGACAACTCTGAGAAGCTGGTTTTTTTCCCTCTGCCATATGTGTGCTTAGGGAGATAGAATTCTGGTTGCCACGCTTGCTTAGCAAGTATCTTCACCCACTGAGCAATCTTGCCAGCCTACGAGATGTTTTCCTTTTTTTTTTTTTTTTTTTTCTTTTGGTTTTTCGAGACAGGGTTTCTCCGTAGCTTTTGGTTCCTGTCCTGGAACTAGTTCTTGTAGACCAGGCTGGCCTTGAACTCATACAGATCCGCCTGCCTCTGCCTCCTGAGTGCTGGGATTAAAGGCGTGCGCCACCACCGCCCGGCACGAGATGTTTTCTTAAAGGAAAATATTCCTTAACATACATGACATCAAACTTTCGGTAATGAAATTTGTCTTGGTTACCACTTAAGAACAGTTTCTAGTTACTCATCCTAGAACACAGAAATGACTGGGGCCCTTGAGTTACAACTTCTAAATCTCCCGGCCACATAGTCTCAGCTCTGAAATGAAGACAATGTACTTTGATGATGATTCCCAACAAGGATAACTAACAGTCACTGAAAACTTATTCTCAGAGTAAGATCTAAATTAAGGATGTGTAGATCTAAATTAACAGCAGTGAAATAGTAACACATCCACAAAGTACAGTGCTTAGGGACGTAAGAAACTGCTGATGGTATTGTACATGAACACATTAACAAACAGAAACAAACACCGAGAAACTCATGCACTAGGTAAAGAAACCACTGCAGAGGTGACCCCACTCTCCCTAGGCAACGGAGTTAAGTGGAGGTATCTAGATGCCAGACCTTGCAGTCTGGTTCCATGTCTCACACTATCTCTCTACTTCTTACCACCACTGTCTCTTACAGGGCAAGTCAGGGTAGAGAGGTCACACCCAGCAGCAGGTGCTACTGTAAGTACTAAGCAGATACTGTTTAAAGCCTACACTCGGAACCCTTAGACTCTGCAGCCCCCAATCTGGCCCAATTCTGACCTTTCAGTTCTGATCACAGATGGTGTCTACTTTAGGCTCAAGCTTTGCCAGTGAGTGGTATCTTAGAAAATGCTTTAGACAAAACCTTAAGTTCCTAAGTTGGTAAGGAAGTATCAATTTCAAATTCAAAATTTTGTTGAGAAAAATCTTAAGTGCAGGAGAGAAAAAAGCCAAGACTTGTGTGGTGCTTTATGGATCACTCATGCAAATCTTGACTTTGTTTTTAAGACACTGTCTTGCTGTATAGCCCAAGATGACCCAGAACGTAGAATCTTTCTGCCTCAGCTTTCCAAGCTCTGGTTTTACAGGAATCCATCACAACCCCAGTCCTTGTTAGTGTATTTTCTTAGGTAAAATGTTTCACCACATACAGTTTGGGGCAGCGTTCAGAGAGTATGAAGTCTGGTTCTGTAAAAACAACAGGTCTGGCCAGATAGCCGCAAAGGTGCTGTGCAGCTGCCGGCAGAAGCAGGTGCAGTCAGCCCCTACGAGCACAGCTGGGAAGGGGTAAGTGTAAGAACAGAAGAAGCGCATTACAGAAGCTGCTCCAACAAAGCAGCAGACATAGAAATACAGACTCTAGGCCCGGGACATGAGATGGCTTGTTTATTTTTCAATCTCCTGGCGAAATTACCTAGTAACCTTGTTTCACAAAATAATGTACTTATTGACTAGAATAAGGCCTACAAGTAGGACAGCTCTGATCATATAAAGTAGAATCATATTCACCTACAAGTGACTGGAAACTACAGCTATTATGTGGCTCCTATATGCCTCGTGGGGACAAAAACGTGCTCCTGCAGCGCACAGACAGTCAGAACATAGATTTCCTTTGAGTTTTAGCTTTCTCTGACTTGCAACACACTTTCTGGTTGATACTGATCATTTCACACTGCTGCTAAAAGTCACATTGAAAGCTGGCAGTTGAACAACTTACCTCTTATCCTTCTTGGCTGTGTTCAATATTCAGAGGTTGACACAGTTATAGTTTTTAGCGGTTTAACATAAAGACAGACATTTCAGGGAGAACTGACTCCACATCAGCATGGGCAGTGTGTCCAGCGGATGCAAGGCCACTAGGATGTGAGCTTAGTAATCACACTGATCATTTCCTAGAAACTGATTTCCTGAGTCAAACCTCAAGGGCATCTGAGCAAAGGAAGACACTGACACAACTGGACTATGGTTTCCAGGCAACTGGCCTTTTAGGAGAATCTAGACAGTGTCCTGGCAGCTGCTGAACACAGCAGAAATCTATGAAAAGGAATTTAAATTTTTTTTGCTAAAAAAAAAAAAACCCTCTTTTATTCCTTTGTGCCTCCTTTTCTTTATTGATATTGTAAGAATAATGTCAAAGCCCTAGGGATAGCCTAGGAGCAGACCCTCAGAACCCAGTGTCTTCCATAGGCAGCGAGGACAATGAGGAGGCACAGCATAGCTCGCAGCACACTGTCTGCCCTCCACGTCAGTCTGTGATACGTTAATAGCCAGGACACTGTGAGATCACTGGAGAGAGGGTGATCTAGCAATAAATATCACTAACTGGAGAAATTTAGTTACATGCCCTGGAAGTTCTGTCCAAAATGTATAGAAAGAAATTATAAATGTGACTATTAACACACAGAAAGAAATAAAGCCACAAATCCACACCCCACTATGTCAAAAGCACAGCAATCCACACAAGAGTCATGTGAAAATGAAGGAGCAGAAAGCACACGGGGAGTTCATGACTGTACAGAGCGAGATGTGAAGGTGAAGATGGGGAAAGAAAAATGCAAACAAAAATCATTGCCGTAGTTAAGGAAAGCTGTTTCTCACCGTTCTGAACAAAATGGCTGAACTAAGAGCATCTGATTGGCTATGCCCATATACCCTCCTCCTCATCCTATGGGGAGAGATGACATGGGAACAATGCCCCAGGGCAGCATGGGAATGAAAAAGAGTTGGTTAGTATTAAAACAAAGGCATAAACATAATGCAGCAGAAAAGAAGTTCTTGGCTTTTTTTTTTTTTTTTTTTTTTAAAAAAACATTAGCTTCTAGTCCCCCAACTACAAATTAGTAATTAGTTTATGGTTCCATGGTTACTCTTCTACCTTTCCCAGAGATGGATGTGCAAAATGAATCAGGTCAGAGCTAAGGTCTGTTTGCTGCCTTTCTCCATCTCTGTTTGCCTCCCCACGCCAATAACCTCCACCTCATCTCTAAACCTTTTCCATGGGAAATATCTGACATGCTTCATGCAGGGACCAGGCAGTCTAAATTCCAGGAGCCGGAAGCAGGCAGAGCAGACAGTGGTTTCTAGGTAGAGGGACACCAAGAACACAGCTCTCTATTTTACATAAGGTTGATTCTGTTTTCCCTCTAAAGTCTTAGCTGTGTCTCAGCTGACTTGGTCATCGTATAGAACCATTCCTTCTGAGTCTTGGAGAGAGTAACAATTTGGATATCAGCGGCTACTTTCATCCACACGAATCCCATGACAACTCTAAGAAAATGCTAGAGCTGTCACTTGGTGGAGATGCTTAGCAGGGGAGTTTTCCAAGACTTTGCAGTCATATGGATGTAATTACTTGGCTATTGTTTTTCCCCTTCGTTTTATTTTTTATACATTTTAAGACTGGGTGTGACAGAGATGCTGGAACTGATTTTGAGCACAGAGATATGAGGTAATGTGCTCAATGCTCTTCCCTGTTCATCACACAAGAGATCTTGGGAAGGTTTCACCTTCTTTAAAAATTGTTGCAATTTTCAGTTTCATCAATGTCTGTTTTGTATTGGTAGCAAGCTGAAGGCAACAATATCCCTTGAGAGTGTCATGCTGAAGGGGTCCACCAAAAATCAAAGGGAAGAAATGAAGTTTCACCTATCACTTTTAATTTTTTGCGGTACTGAAAATTCAATTTAGGGCCTTGCACATGCTAGGCAAACTACTGATCACTTAGGTACATCCCTGTCTTCAGCTGTACCTTCCACAGAAGATGGGCAGGCCATATCCTTTGCAATTCAACAAGAAATAATTTTTATCCTGAGCTTTGCCTTGCTGAGCTTGAGAAAAGTCTTGTTCCTTAACAAGGAATCAATTCTTCAATGAGAAAAGTAGGACTCATGTTTTTCTCATTTCAATGTAATTATTTAATAAAGTCTTTATAAACAATTGAAGCATATGTTCATAACATATTCAGAACCATCAATTTCATATACAGGAATTATTTGAGAAAAACCTGAGATTCTTCTTCTAAATCTATAACCTAGAATTTGCAATGTGCTACCACAAAATTTATGAATATGAGAGCATACTGTTTAAAAAAAAGAGAGATTCCAGCACAGTCTTACCTGGTCTGGGGAGGGTTTATGGTTCGTCTGATTGGAACGGGAGGACTTGAAGTGGTCATCCTCATAGTTGTCAGCCATTAGTTTCATCCGATTCTGTGTCTAAAAAGAAATTCATAGTTTAAATTGAGATAAAATCCCTATAATAAATGGTAGGGCAACAAGTACCTTAAAGACTTCCATGAGCATGCAGCTAGTCCTGTCCACAATAAAATCAATTAAACACGGACTCTGAGAGGATACCGCCAAGGGTTTAGTCAAAGCTATCCATACTGAAGCCCTAACCCCAACGTCACCTCTTCTAGAGAGAGAGAAGGACTCAGGGAAGTCAAAGGGTTGACTCTTAATTTTGCTTGTGATTAAGGCTGTGTTCTAAGCACAAGTGAGTCACCGGATCTCCTCTAGGTGAACACAGAGAAGAGTCTGTGTAGGTAAGGAAGAGCGGTGTCAGCAGGAGTCAACAGAAATATTAGACCGCTCACACCTCTAGAACTTGAACAAAGAGACTGTAGGGATTATTTTATTTGTATCTTAATAAATAAAGCTTGCCTGAGGTAAAGATAAGCCACTAAAGGCCAGGGAGTGGTGGCACACACCTTTAATCCCATGACTCAGGAGACAGAGGCAGAAGAATTTCTGTGAGTTCAAGGCTACCCTGAGCTACTCCTGACGCATCCAGAAACAGGTCCAGGTGGTGGTGGTTCACACCTTAATTCCCAGCACTAGGGAGGTGGAGACAGGAGTGATGTGGCTGGGCAGAGAGAGGAATATGAAGGAGAAGAGACAGGAACTCAGTGGGTGTGGAGTCTGAGGATTTGTGGAGACAGGATCCCACCCTTTTGGTCTGAAGATTTGTTAAAAGGTCTGTCTAGTGGCTAGATGCTTTGCTTTTCTGATCTTCAGTTTGAACCCCAATATCTGTCTCTGGGTTTTTATTATTCATGCAACACAGACAAACACTATTTTGGTCACCCATTCTATGGTATTTGTTATGGTCGTTTGAGCTAAGACAGGTAGGTAACTGTGCAGGGAAGACAAGCCTCAATCAAAGCAAGCACTTTATACAGTACTTTTTAATATTGCTAAATAAGACTAGATTGTACTACACATAGCATTCTGCAATTTTGATTTTTTTAGTTATATTTAGGTAGGACTCATTTTCATGTATCTAATAACTGACTCATCATCTTTATAAACAGCTATTCAGTTTTGGGTGGATTTTATATAAATATTAAGATCATAAATATCTGGGAAGAAGTTATTACTTAAAATGAAATAATATGATCATCTAGAAAAATCTAAGAGAATTAAAAAGCAGGTGACAAGGAGAGAAGTTACATGTGGCGGATCTCTGTGAGTTCGAGACCAGCCTGGTCTACAAGAGCTAGTTCCAGGACAGGCTCCAAAACCACAGAGAAACCCTGTCTCAAAAAGCCAAAAAAAAAAGAAAAGAAAAAAAAAGAATTTAACAGCCACCAATAAGTAATTTAGGTTTGAAAATAATCAAATACTGTTCTAAAATCCTTTCCAATCCTCCATCCTTGCTAAAAAGGAGAAGTGGTTGACTGAGCACCTGGGTAAATGAGTGCTACCCTAAGATCTTCGAAAGTCACTTTGTGAGCCAGAATACATGAAAGTAAGTAATGCATGCTATACTAATAAAATAGTGTTCAAGTAAGATTTTAAAGCACTAAAGTCTTGCTCATATTGTATGGTTTTTAAATATTTACTATGAACACAATCTAAAGAATAACGTTAAAGAAAGATTACCCATGATTCCTCTAATGAGGGACAATCTCTATTAATATCTAAGTGCTGTGGTTTAAGGAACTGTTCTGCTTTAGGCTCAGCTGGAGGTGCTGTTTCGGGGAGGTTTAAGAGGTACAGCCTTGCTGGGGGAAGGATGTCACTGGGCATGGACTTTGAGAGTACACAGCATTGTCTACTTTCAGTTAATTCTGTTTGCTTTGTGTTTAAGGTAGAGATGTGGTCTCTCAGCTTCCTGCTCCTGCTGCCATTCCTGCCACTTGCTGCCCTGCTTCCCTACCATAACGGGCTCTCACCCCTCTGGAATGTAAGCCAAAATAAACTTCTTCCATACTGGTTTGGGGCTGCGGTCTTTTACACAGCAACAGACAGTAACTAATAAGCTAAGTATACCCACTCAGCCTCCTCCTAGTAGTGAACACATAAAAAGGAACACTTCTGATTTACCCTTGTTTGGTGCCTTTTTCTATATGTACGGTATTTGAAACACCATTCTATTGCACAGGGAATTTCATCTCTGGCAGGAGACACTGTCTCATTTCCCTATCCATCTGGCTTTGTCAAAATTGGACTGTTTATCTCTTAACACATTTCTTGGTGAATTAAGAGCATTTTCATTATCCTTCCCCCCAAATATTTACAGAAATACCTAATGAAGCCTTGGGGCAAGAATTTTAGGGTCAAACTGACTCAGTTTAAAGTACACTTGAATGCATTGGCACAGGAGACCGCTTCCTAAATATAACCCTAGTAGCAGAGACACTGAGAGAAACAATTAATAAATGGGACCTCCTGAAACTGAAAACCTTCTGTAAAGCAAAGGACATGGTCAACAAGACAAAATGACAGCCTACAGAATGGGAAAAGATCTTCACTAACCTCACATCGGACAGAGGGCTGATTTCCAAAATATACAAAGAACTCAAGAAATTGTTCATCAAAAGAAAAAATAACCCAATAAAAATGGGGTACAGGAGCCGGGCGGTGGTGGCGCACGCCTTTAATCCCAGCACTCGGGAGGCAGAGACAGGTGGATCTCTGTGAGTTCGAGACCAGCCTGGTCTACAAGAGCTAGTTCCAGGACAGACTCCAAAACCACAGAGAAACCCTGTCTTAAAAAACCAAAAAAAAAAAAAAAAAAAAAAAAATGGGGTACAGGAGCCGGGCGGTGGTGGCGCACGCCTTTAATCCCAGAACTTGGGAGGCAGAGGCAGGTGGATCTCTGTGAGTTCGAGACCAGCCTGGTCTACAAGAGCTAGTTCCAGGACAGGCTCCAAAACCACAGACAAAACCTGTCTCGAAAAACAAAACAACAACAACAAAAAATAACAAAAAAATGGGGTACAGACCTAAACAGAGAACTCTCAACAGAGGAATCTAAAATGGCTTAAAGATACGTAAAGAAATGCTCAACATCCTTAGCCATCAGAGAAATGCAAATCAAAACAACTCTGAGATTACATTTTACACCTGTAAGAATGGCCAAGATCAAAAACACTGATGACATCTTATGTTGGAGAGGTGTGGAGTAAAGGGAACACTCCTCCATTGCTGGTGGGAATGCAAACTGGTACAGTCGCTTTGGATTTCAGTGTGGCAATTTATCAGAATATTAGGAAACAACCTTCATCAAGTCCCAGCAATTCCACTTTTGGGTATATATCCAAAGTATGGTCAATTGTACCACAAGGACATGAGCTCAGCCATGTTCATAGCAGCATTGTTTGTCATAGCCAGAACCTGGAAACAACCTAAATGGCCCTCGACTGAAAAATGTGAATGGAGTGCTACACAGCAGAAAAAAATATGACATTTTGAAATTTGCAGGCAAGTGGATGGATCTAGAAAACATCATACTGAGTGAGGTAACCCAGACCCAGAAAGACAAATATCACATGTGCTCACTCATAAGTGGCTTTTAGACATAAAGCAAAAACAAAACAAAACAAAAACCCAAAAAACAAAAACAAAACCTAGACAACAAAGAGGACCCTAAGAGACTAAGAGAGACATACATGAATCTAATCATCTACATGGGAAGTAGAAAAAGACAAGATCTCTTGAGTAAATTGGGAACACGAGGATAATGGGAGAGGATAGGAGAGGAGGGGAGAGGAAGGGAAGGGAAGGTAATGAAGAAAAAGAGTTGTCGTGGTCAAGATCTCTCTTCACAGCAACAGTAAACCCTAACAGAGACACAACTACACGCTAATGCCTAAATGAGGTGTTACAGAAACTAAAGAAAAGCAGGTAAGCCAAGAAAGAGGACAAAACAGAAAAAGAATAGAAATAAGCCTGATGTTTAAAAGGAAAGAATTTTTCTTATAAGCTATTGCAGGCTCTGTTTACCAGGCTAAAAGATGTACCACTCTTTCAGAGAGACCTGTGGGACATCAGATGTACCACTGTTAAAATATCGCGCTCTGACAAAAAGAAAAGGGACATGAGACTGTGCAGTTGTCCTTCTGCACTGTCCTGTTCATTGGGGAATATTATTTTCAGGTGTGTGACTTTTGTTTATTCTGCATTCTGTGAAGCTGTGGTTCTTTGCTCATCTTAAACATCTAATGGTCCTAATAAAGAGATGAATGACCAATAAGGAGACAAGAGCAAGGATAGGCAGGGCTAGTAGGCAGAGAGTGTAAAAAAGGAGAAACAAGGAGAATGAAGAGCAACAAGAGAACAAGGAGAGAAGGACATCAGGGGCAGTCACACAGCTACAAAGCAGGCCACAAAGAAAGAAGTAAAGAAAGGTATACAGAAATAGAGAAAGATAAAAACTCAGGGGCAAAAGGTAGTCAGGATAATATAAGTTAAGAAAAGCTGGCAAGAAACAAGTCAAGCTAAGGTCAGGCATTCATAACTAAGAATTAGCCTTCGTGTGTGATTTATTTGGGAGCTGGGTGGCAGGCCCCCCAAAAGCCAAAAGAGCAAAATATCCCACAATACCTGTTGTTTCTCCTCTGTGATGAGATATATACAGTGGGGCATGATGTCAACTTCATTGCTAGGAGCACTGTAAGACCCTTGTTTCCCCAGGTCTCACCTTTGCAAAAACTCACAACATACATGCCTGCCTCTACTAATGGTCATAATTCAAGCTGTTCAATCAAAAATGTCAACTACTTAAAAGACAGGATCTCCTGAGTAAATTGGGAGCATGGAGCCCAGGGGAGAGGATTGAAGGGAAGGGGAGAGGAGAAGAGGGGAGCAGAGAAAAAGGTATAGCTCAATAAAATCAGAAAAAAAAATGAAATAAAATGTCAACTACTCTGAACTCCTTATTTTTACCCATGAATACTGACAATGGAGTCATAAAGTCTTGTGGACTCTACTTTCAAATTCCCCTCACTAAATACACAGTTTACTCATGTAACCACCTGTATGTTTTCTTACTGGTTCTCTATATAGCTAACAGTTGCTAACTTGAAAACAAATCTTACAACTGGGTGCTGTGGCATGTGCTGTAATCCCATTACTGTGAAGGTGGAAGCAGGAGGATCAGGAGTTAGAGGCTAGCCTAGGGACACAGGAGACCTGTTCAAACACTGAGATAGCTTAGTGCTTGCTATCAAGTCTGATGACCTGAGTTTGATACCCAGCATTCACACAGTGGAAGGACAAAACCGTCTGACTCCTATACAGAGAACATTCTGTTTCTTTCCTTCACATCTGTAACTCTAGTTCAGACACTGTCTGTAACTCTAGCCTCCAAAGGCACTAGGAACACTGGTGGTGCACAAATACACACACAGGCAAACACCAATACACATAAAATAATAAAAAAAATTAAAATCTCTTTCTTTTCATGTCAGTACTGAATCGATATTGGTCAGAGAAAGAGTTAGATGACTCTAAAATCAGAAGAGGAAGAAGGAATAGACGTCACAGGCCCGCCAGTAAGCTAAGGAGGGGGACAGAATACAAGTAGGTTCTCTTTTGATGTATAATCTGCTTTCTTACACAACAAGCAAATAGAATCATACAGTACAAACTCTATTGTCTTGACTGTTTTGTTGTGGTTTTGAGATTCATCTACATTACTGTATGTGTAGTGCATTTCTACTTATTGTTGAATACACTTTGTATACTCATTGTATGCTACTTTGTGAATCCCTAATACTTGCTGCGGCAGACAGCTTCCAAGATGGCCAGCAACAATTCCATTCTCCAACTATTCCCAGTGTTGTGTGTTCCCTCCCAAACTGTAAAGAGTTAGCTTGTGTGACATTAAAGGCAGCAGTGATGATGTATCATTTCTGAGTTTAAGTTACAAAGACACTGGGAATCTCATTTGTTGAGGGTAATCCATTGCCATTATTCTAAGTTATAGAATGAAAGGCCAAGACCACATAAGGATGTGAGCAGAATCTCAAGTTCAAGTCAGGCCTTTAGATGACTGTAGATCTGGCCATCAGTCTGACTACTAACTTGCAAGAGACTCTGAATGGAACCATAGGTTAAGCTATTCCTCAATTCCTGAAATAATGATTATTGTGTGATGGAGAGAGGATTTTTATGAAATAGAAGATGATTAATAGATGTGGTAACTGGGACCAGGGGATGTGATAAGAGGCTGATGATCCAAAGGAGTGTCTTTGGAACTGGGCAGTAGGCAGAGCTGTGTGAGCAGGGAAGAAGAATACTGGTGCAAACCCATGTTAGTGAGGCACAGGCTTGAGTAGGCTGCCAGGGGATTCCAGGGAGAGTGAGGGACACATGGAGATATTTCTCACCCTGCTCTAGAACTTCAGTCATGTTCAAAGTACCGAAATGTACATGAAGGAACTGAATGCCTAGCTAGAGGATCAGTAGTCCCAACACTGACACTGCTGTCAGTTTCTTTGTGTTATTTATAGTGAACACAAAAGAGAATATGCAAATGTGGCCACTCTTGGTGCACAAGTAAAAATGAAACTAAAATTATTTATACATGTATACATATATGTGTATTAAGTGAAAAATGAGACTAACAAACCATACAATATAGTACCTTAGTCCATATTTGAATTGAAAATAATTGAAAATCATACTTTGGTATCAGTGGAGAATTGGTTCTAATCTCCAAGACTCCCTCCTCCATAGATACCAAAGCCTGAGGACATTCAGGTCTTTTATATAAAATGACAGAGTAGACGCATATAATCTATGCATATTCTTCTATATACTTAATGTCAATATAAATGTTTAGTATCGTATAGAGAATAATGACGAGAAAAAAAATTGTATGATCTGTATACATGCTGATTTTTAAATTTTGAATAAAGCTAGCCCTTTAAATCCAAAAGTCCCTTGTCTGTTAGTTAAACAAACCATGGATCAAAAATACTGGAAAAGATTTTTCTTGTCATCATTTCTTAAACATGAAAAATGATGGTAACTCAGCATTCGACATTATGTATGTAGCTTTAAAGGCTTATTCTCCACTATTTTTATTGGCAAAAGACTCCCATTCCAAATTTAATTCATAATGAAAGGCTTTAAACCTGTAACTAGCTCTATTTTCTTGGCTGGCTAGAAAGACTTTTTATCCAACATTTTTTTCTTTATAGAGAAAGAAAATAAATCAAAAATGGTGACTTTCATCAAATTTGGTTCATATTAGATCTTTAGTGTTTCTTTACACAATTTTACTTGAGTTAGAAGAGATCTCTTTATGTAGTACAGAGCGTGAACAGTCAATCTGATAGGTAAGAATCTACATATTTAGTATGTTGTTCCACACTGAAAACCTAGCCCAAAACCCATGGCTTAGGAGGTCAAAGATCCCAGGGGAACCTACTAGCATTGTTTGGATGAAGGAGATGTTGTCAGATTGCCTTCTAAATATTTACATTTGAGCCTTAGCCTAGAGTTGTTCCAACCTTAGTCAGAGAAGGATCTTTCCACAGCGGGCGGCAGTTAATGAACAGACTCTTAACTGGTCAAATGCTGGGACTCTCTGTCCATCTAGTGCTCAGCCTAAAAGTGACATTTCTATCAAGTCCACAAAGGCTCGGGGAACTTGCAGAGATGCAGCAGAAAGAGTGTGAAAGCCAGAAATGAGGAGGACCGCTCTGAAGCACCAGTTCCCAGACAGGATGTAGCTGCTGCACTCATGAACTCGGTACAGCGATGCTTACCTATACAAAAGCCAACCTTCCAGTAGGCAGCACTAATTGGACTCAGTGTGGGTGGAGCACATGAAGGTGCGGGAAGGTGTACTGAGGAGTCTCATATTAGGTGTGATCAAGTTAAATTGTATACATGTAGGAAACTGTCAAAGAATAAATGAAAGATAGTGTTTTTTAAAAAGTTGATATACCCTTGATATACCATGGCTGGTTGATATCCATGGGAAATCTTCCATTTTATGAAGAAAAAGAGAGGAGGAGGAACTGGGAGGAGAGGAGAGAGGGGAAACTGTGGTCAGGATGTACAAACAAAAACAAAAACTGACGACAACAACAACAACAACAACAAAACAAAAAAAAAATTTGCTCCAATGGGTAGGTCAAGGCCTAAGACCAAGAATTAAAAAAAACCAATCTGAGTTTAAAAATCTGATAAACCTCTAAATAACATTAATAAAAGTTCTTTTTAAAACCTAGAAAGTTAAAGAAAAATAAATGGCACCATTTATATGTTTAGCAGGAGATTTACAACTGTTAGTAGAATCTTCACGATAGGAAAAGAAAGACAAACATTTACAAGTAAAATGATCTGCCCCGGTTAAGGAAGAACTGATACCCATGCTGTACTTCCTCTCCTGGAGGTAATAAAAGTGTGGGCACCAAAAGCGAAGTTGGAGGAAGTGAGTACTTTGCACTTGTATGCCTCAGTCACAAAGGGTTGCAATGGGCTCAGGAAGCACCACAGACAACAGAGCGAGCTGCGGTGAGAGACGGAGGAAAGGACAGCAGTAAACATGTTCCGGGTGGCCCACGGCCAGTCCCACAGCCTAGGAGAGCAGGCACAAAGTGAAAGACCACGAGTAGGGACTAAAATGTCTCTAGGGAAGGAGTCAAGATAGTGCATATACAACTGGAGACAGGCAGCTTGCTTATAAATGGAATATGGACAGAGCACTGGCAACTGTCATTGTGGGAACCAGCATACCAGCAGGATTCAGGAGACATTTGAAAGTATGTACAAATGTTGGTTTTCAGATAAGTGGATGTTTGCTAGGTCTGCTACAATCCAAGATGCGCCAAATCAAAGTGTAGGCCTATCTCAAGGTCCAAATCAGTGATGTCAGAGCAATTAGCTTTACATGGTGAAGCAGTAAACAAGAGTGAAGGTAGACAATAAAGTGTCGTGTGTCCTAGTAATTCCCAGAGAGACAAACACCTGGCAACTATACAATGGACACAGCACATGAAAGAATTACTTAAAGTATCACTTGGGGCCTGTGATATGGCTCAGGAGGGGAAGACACTTGCTATGAAGCCTGGTAACCAAGTTCTCCCCCGGAACAGACTTCTGCAAGTTGTCCTCTAGCCTCCACATGCACACTGTGACACGTGTGACCAACAAAAGACACAAACAAATTAAATTAAAAACAGTACTTCATTGATGGGTGTTTCCCCCAACTGCATGGGAATACTTAGAAACAGTCAAATACCCCTTACAGTAAGAACTTGGGGATCAGGGAAATAAATTGGAATTTAAGGGTTAAAAGTTAAACTATAACACAACAGAAAACTAGGAAAATACCCCCAGCCCGTGCTAGTCCCTTGAGTATAAACAGTCTCAGCAGACACCTAGATTAAGACTTCAAAAATAAAAAAGTGATGCTCAGTCTTCAAAGTAAAAAGAAACATAAACGGGCCTAGGAATGGGCTCTAGTCAACTGAGCAGGGCACAGAGATTGAATGGCTCAAGGACACGATGGTCAGCCAGCTCCTAGGCACTTCTGGGGCATACACTCAGAAACCGATACACCGCAGTTTTGTGTTGAGGTACTAACTAGTCTTCTCAAGAAGATCTTGGCTCTCTGAAGAGTTCCATAATATTCATTTTATAGTTGAGGGAAATGAAGCATAAATATATTGCAACTCACTGAAGTCTTTTTACCATGAGTAAATACATTATTTATAACCTACTTAGTTTTTATATCACTAATCCGTTAATTTTAACCCTAAACTCACAATCCATAGTTCTATTCCACACTCTAGAATTTGACAGTTGTTTACAATAATGAACAAAGACAAACTTCTTCCAGGATATTTTTTCTTTTTTCTTTTTTTTTTTTTTGGTTTTCCAAGACAGGGTTTCTCTGTGTAAAACAGAGTTAGATGTTCCCAGGACTCATTCTATAGGCTGGCCTTGAACTCACAGAGATCTGCCTGCCTCTGCCTCTGTTGGGATTAAAAGGCGTGCATCACCACCGCCCAGCATACTCCTAGGATCTTAAAATGAGATTTGCTAAAGTCATCTGTGAAGATGTTTAAAAAAATGAGTAATAAAAAAATGTTATTCTTCAGTTCTCCGGTATAACTGGAAGGAAATACGTGAGCACCCTCGTGTGACAAAATATCCACAATGCTGAATAAATGGATGGTCTTGCAATAAGTGCACGTCTTCAGGGCCATGTCTGCTGTATTAACACTAAGTATTTAATGATAATTGGTCAATGCTGCTAAATAAATTCAGGTGAGAGTCTAGGAGGATCTGTTGACAGTAAAGAATGTGGTCCAAGGAAGAGAGGTCCTGGAGAGAGGGGGCTGAGAAGTCTGTGAGTCAGCTTACAAGTCATAGAGCTGAAGCAGGCACTGACCGGGCCATGGAGGCTGGAGGAAAGTGCAGCTCTTAGTAACCACTGACATTGCAGATGATCTGTTCTGACTTTACCAACAGTGAAACAGAATCATACCGTCACTTAAGTCCTCTTGTTAGAAACTGACAAAATTGTGTAGACACAGCTGGGCATGGTGGTACACACTTAGAATCCCAGCATTGGGGAAGCTCAGGCAGGGGGAGTGTCATGAATTCAAGACCAGCCTGGGTTAAAAAAAATGACTACTGGGTTAGCCAGAGCTACATAGCAAGACCTTTTCTCAATAAGATGAAAGCAAACTGAACCCTAAAAGATGCAAACACAGAGAAGGTAAATGTTCAACATTATAAGTAATCAAGTATGAGTATAAATAAAAGATTGATCACTAATTTTTGTAACATTTTGTTAAAAAAAAAAAAGGACCTGTGACATCTTCTAATTTAGTCCAATCACTGAGAATTCTATGATTTTTTTTTTAAAGAGATAGCTAAAGACCTGTGAAGTCTCTACAAAAATCTTCTGTATTTGATGTCTAGCACAAAACACAAGGAAATACACAGTAATAAAGACATTTTTGAAAGGGCAGTGGGACATTGGCTCCACTCTGGCTGCCTCTTCTGCCCCGGGCACCATTAATACCTGTTGTTTGAGCTGCTGCACCAGGCGGTCCTTTTCCCGTTTCAGTGCAGCCACTTCTTCTTGGGTCTTTTTCTTAGAGGACGAAAGCTCTAGAAGAGCTATATTAGCATCCTTTTCACTAATAGCAGCCAGAAGAGCTTCTTGCCTGCAAAGGAAAGAAAACATGAGTACCGATCCAAGCTTGAAATAATTCTTTGTAGTTCTATAAAAAAAATCTGGAGAACAAAGGAAAACAGCTGACTTTCATATCATTCACGGGGTGGGGGGGGGTGTCAGGAAGTTCTATACTGATGGAGGAAGGTCATTGGTTAAATAATAAAGAAACTGCTTGGCCCTCATAGGTTAGAACATAGGTGGGTGGAGTAAACAGAACAGAATGCTGGGAGGAAGAGGAAGTGAGCACAGACGCAATGCAGCTCATCGCCAGGGCAGACGCGATGAAGCTCCGACCCAGGATGGACGTAGGCTAAAATCTTCCCGGTAAGCGCACCTTGGGGTGCTACACACATTATTAGAAATGGGCTAGTCCAGATGCGAGAGTTAGCCGAGAAGAGGCTAGATATAATGGGCCAAGCAGTGTTTAAAAGAATACAGTCTGGGTGTCGTTATTTTGGGACATAAGCTAGCTAGGCGACCAGGAGCTGGGGCGGCAGGAACACAGCCCACAGCTCCTACTACACTATACCATGTGATTTAATTCTTTTTTTTTTTTTGGTGTTTCGAGACAGGGTTTCTCTGTGGTTTTGGAGCCTGTCCTGGAACTAGCTCTTGTAGACCAGGCTGGTCTCGAACTCACAGAGATCCACCTGCCTCTGCCTCCCGAGTGCTGGGATTAAAGGCGTGCGCCACCACCACCCGGCTGTGATTTAATTCTTAACAAAGAGCGTGGAGGAGTCAGGTACTGGGTAGAACCTAAAGTTGGGTAAAAACTGCAGCACAGTGTAGCCTCTTTGCTGGAATCAGGGTGGAGAGAACACAAATACACACACTCTTGTCCCCCATCCCCCGCCCCGTATGTATGTGTGTATGTGTGTGTGTGCGTGCCAAAGATTTCTTCTGTGAGATCTGGCTTCTTGGTGTTATCAGTATCTGAAATGGATAGTCCCATGTTCTGACACACAGTATTTATCAGCAGGAAGAATTACATGTTAAAGCATACACATGACAAGATTGCACCAACTAAACAAAATAGTCACTAACTTTATTTTTAAAATTAAGCTACAACTATATGTAGGAACTCCTTTTTATTTTTTTTTCAACTAAAAAGTAAAAAAGGTCAGAAAAGGTGACACATGGCTTTAATAATCCCAGCCCTTGAGGGGTAGAGGCAAGCTGATCTCTGTGAATTCAAGGCCAACCTGGTCTTCTTAGTGAGGACCAAGCTAGCAAGAACTACATAGTAAGACCCTGACTCAAAAATAAAATAAAACGTGAGCCTATGCATGCATGGAAACAAGGATAACTTGTGGGAGTCTGTTCTCTCTTTAATCATGTAGCATCTTGGGTATTAAAAAAAATTTTTTTAAAGGTAATTTGCCCACCAAGCACCAATATTCCACAAACTTCCCCATAGCTTGTATGATTTTTATACAAATCTTAACCCCTACCTCTTCCTTCATGCTGATTCTTTAAAAACTAGGCAACAGCAAAAGACTGTGAGATTGGACCCCAGCTGATGGGGAAATGAAACCATTATGACCTGTGTTAGAACAAAAATCAAGTGAATGCCTGTCCTGGTGGCTTGCAAGTCCAGTTTGAGTCTTGCTGCACCCTTTTTACAAAAAGAATTGCCTTGCTGAGCCACTTTTGTCTTGTTCCTTTGTGGGATATGTAGATTATTCTTTCTTTGTTTCCAAAATGGGAACTGAACTCAGGTTGTCAAGCTTGGGAGCAAATGCCTTCACCTACTGAACCAGCCCTGATTTGTAAACTTTAAGAAAGTGGACTTAAAATTACAGCTGAACATCATTAAGTACTTTGATATCATCAATGCATACACATTTAGGATTGTGACTTTGTTGGCAATGACCTTTACATATACTTTAAAACAATAATTTAAGCATCACAGATTACCAGTGGTTTTATTACAGGCAGATATTGGGGCTCAGTGGGCACCCATTGGTATTTCTTCCAGTGAGGAACTGGAACAGGGACATAAAGACAGTGGTAGAAGTAGCTATAGTTTATTAGGAAAGAAAACCTTTCCAAAAAATAAAGTGGGCCAGAGCTGGTAAAAAGGGTAGAGGCTCAGTGGAGGACTGTACAAAGAAAGGCAGTGTTAATGGTCTTGGGTTCGGGGATGATTTGCATAGGGTAAACCTGTTCTCTGCACACTGCCACACATCAGCTTTGATGGTGAGAGTTTTCAGTTTCTCTGTGCAAACTGCAATAGTATGCTAATTTTGGCCTCACTTTCCACCCTACTCTTTGCCACAGTCTGGCTAACTACTCTGCAGTACAGGAAGTAAAGATCAAGAAGAAACTTACAAACAATCGGAACAAACTGGGGGAATAAACTGTCCATGGACCCAAACCCACCCTTCACTAGGTCATCTAAAGAGACAAATCTGAGTTCTACAGGAGAACTATGTAAAGTAGTTGTAGGTTCTGACCCAGGAAATGCTGAGTCTGAAAATGCACTGCAGAAGCTTAATTTTGCTTCTGACTTTTGTCAAGATAATTGAGCTTCAACTGCAGTCATATGGAAAAGTTTAGTGAGGCCACAAACTGAAAGACTATCATTTAAATAGTCTAAGATTTTATTTTGGATGAGTAGATCTACTAAACTGAATAAGTAATACTAAAAAATGTGGCCCACAGATCAGTTTACGACATGAAAAAAAAAAATTAACTAGTTTTTGCTGTTGGAAGAGAGCAGGACCCAAGTATCACTTTTACTGTCTCAACACTGTGGAACTGGGGAAAACAGCAGGTGGCTTACACAACCAGGCTCTAGTCAGCACTGAAGGAAAAGACAGTCTACATAAGACCACTGAATATTTGAAACAAATATAACCTTGATGCTGAAGGTGCTCAAGCTGTTTGACTGTACTGCACAGCTTCCTGTGATGGTTATCATCTGTTTTCTTTTTTCTTTTTTTTTTTGGTTTTTCGAGACAGGGTTTCTCTGTGGTTTTTTTGGAGCCTGTCCTGGAACTAGCTCTTGTAGACCAGGCTGGTCTCAAACTCACAGAGATCTGCCTGCCTCTGCCTCCCGAGTGCTGGGATTAAAGGCGTGCGCCACCACCGCCCGGCTATCATCTGTTTTCTTTGAGGACATAGGAGTTGGGATGAGAAGTGTGCACTGTCCGCGAGGGTGCTGCATTTCTGTGTACTCATTGTCAGGATCACACACTTGCCATTAGGCCAAGAGCAAATGATCAATCAATATCAGCAGTATAATTAATTATATGGCGCCATCAACACCTTTCTTAGATACAAAATACAAAGGTTATAGTGATTTGAGTTTTGTATTTAGGAAAAATGCACAAGGGCTGGCAAGCCTGCCACCTGGGTTTGATAGTGGAAGGAGAGAAATGACTAGTCTCTGGCCTCTACATTTATGCACACACACACATACTTGGTTGGGTTGGCAGAGGCAATAAAAAGGAAAAAAAGCACAACCTGTAAAGGTGAAATTATTCTATATCGTTGAAATATTTTGACTGAATTCCAGTTCTTTCATAAACAGCATGCTTGGACATCTAGGGATAGAGACAGTATTGTTCTCTTTGTTATATTATCATTTTAATAACTTCTCAACAGATCCTATCAATGCCCCAAGAAAACATGAATAAGGCTCTGGAGCTTCACCTGCTTTCTGCTGGGAGCCACTGCAGATGCTACCCAGATCACACTTGAGCTGTGTGTCTCCCCATCCTGACAGCTGATTCTGCACACAAGGCTCTAGGCTAGCAGACCCCAAGCTATTGGGTCACCCAAACCTGTACATCCAATACAATGAATGCACACTAACTGGGTGCCTTTCCTCATTTCCTCCACATCCTCAAGATCATACAATTTTTCTGCAGAATGCAAGAAACAATCCCCTCCCATTGCCATCAGGGAACCAGAGACTGCCCAACTTGCAAGCATTTACTACAGACTCATCACCTGCCTGGCACAGAATCTCCTCCTTTTCTAGAACCTTAAGGAAGCAATCTCACTTTGTCATGTGGGACTCAACTTTCCCCAGGACCACTGCCATGCTGGCTTTCCTTGGCATTAAGAGTTCTTCTAGTAAACCAATCTCTCATTCAAAAAGACAGTCTACCTCAGTGTCCGTTGAGCCCAAACCGAGACCTTCTACTCTCAGCAGTTGTAGACATTGTCTAGCCAAGGCAGCAATGCATCCCTATTGCTTTACTACAGACAGTAACTCTGCCATATGGGTTCCCAAGGTTTTCAGGAACTTAGTAATGGCTAAAACCAGCTGGAATTGGGTCCACTGCAAGCATCTGGTGGAGCAAAACTCCATGCTCAAGCCTGGCATGGAGAATCACACTTATAGTCTAAGTACCTGGGGTGGAAGCAGAGGCAGGAGGACTACCACAAATTTGAGACTAGACTTGTCTGTCTTGAGAAAGAAAAAAAAAAAAAAAGACAACTAACAAACCTCAAATCTCATTGTCAGAGAACAATAAAGCCATCACTTTTCAACATGCAGCACATGAAGCCATGACGCCTGGCTAGCCACATGCAAGACCACTCACTTAACTTCCAACTGTTTCTCTGTGTCTTTGATTATCTTGTTTCCATGCCCCCAAACATCCCTTAACCTATCCTGGAGAGACAAGTGAGGTCTAGGACTCCTGACATCTCACGTTTGCCTGTTGCTGAAGAAAGCCTCTTTTGCAAAACTCGTCCTTTTGGGGTAATAAGCAAGCTGTGGAGCAAGCTGGATCTTTCTGGGTGACACAATGGACAAGGGCTCTTGAAAACACTGTGGTGTCTCTCCCTTTCTCTCATGGAGACTGAGTTCCACCACTGAGTTACATCCTTTGGAAACGTTTAAGAAGACAAGGCGAGGATGTATAAGCAGCATCAACAGCTTTAAGTTTGGTGCAATTAGCCTTGCTGTTTTCTTAATACATCGGACAGAAAGGAGGCCTACATGGTAAGTCTGAACTAAGGGACTTGGTAGACAGTAGAGCAAAAAAGTCCAAACTTCTGTTTAAAATGTTGTGCTTTTCAGAGGCAACAAAATACAGAATGAAACAAAAAATAAACCGTGAAAAGAACTGTAAGTTAGTAGCCACTTATGGAAAACAGTCTTCTCTGTAGAAAGACACTCTCTGATGGAAACAAAAACACAAGAAAGAAAAAAAAAGTCAGAAGTGATTCTTCTAGTAACTGCAATCGAGAAGTTAGGTCCTAGCACCAACACGAATATTTTAGAGGAGTGGTGGACACCAACAGAAGTTGACCACTAAGAGTGCTCCTAACTAGGAAGCTGCCGCCAACCAGAGTCCTGCAAGCACAAGCAGCCTGTTTCCCTGGAGAGCCCCAAAGGAGCAACTGGGAAGACACAAGGGAGAACCCCCACAGGATCACAGGACAAAATGTCAGTGCACTTCCTGCACTTGTTAGGAGTCTATTTCGCAGTTAACAAGCAAACACCCCCACCCCGTCAACTGGATACAAACATTTCAGTGGTTAGCAACCCCTATTTCCTCAGTAAGTTGCCGCAGAAAGGCAAGTCATTAAAGTGGCTAGTCACTCTGTCCCCGGTGCTGTAAACTACACTGGCTGAACTTGCTCTTTGACCTGCAAAGTCTAATGGAATCAAGATGTGCACTACTGTGGCATTTGAGCTGCAGGAAATAGTGAGACCTCCCCTCTGTTCCTTTCCAAAACCCTTCTGGGCAAATTTCAGAAACTGGAGACAAATGCCATACGCATGAAAAGCTGAGCACGTTTGATGATTTCTGCGTCTTTAACACAGTGGTCTTCCAACACTAGTAAGCAAGAAACTGCAAGCAAGGCTGGAACAGTGACTTGGAGTGCTTGCTAAGCATGTGTGTGTTCCACAGAAGCTCAAGGAGTATGCTCTGCTGAAGTGCAAGGAGGAAGAATTAAGAAACATAACCAACATTTTTTTTTTTTTTTTTTTACCATTTCCTCCTCTTCCAAGTATGAATTTCAAGCTGAAGAGTTGCAGAATTACATACAATATGCTCTATAAGCCCAAAAACTTTAGGGAAAAGACTAGATGAAAGAATGAGGTCGGAGGCTTTAGCATGCTAATGACATGGATAAGGAGGCATAGTTTAATTGACTACAATCTAGATTAAATTGCAAATCCTCATTCTCTTATTATGAATTACATACACTTTGATTCTGTGGCCTTGTGATTTAACCACCTGGTTATCTAAAATCCAAGCAATTGCTGGATTTACTCATGCCCTGAAGATGTCCACTCAGTTATGATTTTCTCCTTTTTAGAGTATGGAAGACACGTCAACCCTATTAAGCTTTGTGAAAAGCACAGTCATGTCCTATGGGTAAACCTGATCTTTCAAAATTTGAAACCTGTGTTCTGTTCTTTTATTTAGATATTAGGGAATATCCTGGGTGTAAAATGTCAGCACTAAGTCAGTTATTTCCTCCACCATCATGTTTCCCCATCATGTTAATGGGGTCACTCACTCCTGGGTCCCCAGGCTGACAGTACCTACATAATCTAGTTGCGCTTTGCTTCCTATGGCCCAACACTGAGCGTTATTCTTTTCTAGTAGTCTTCACTATATGGGACTGCTATTTCTGCAACCACTACCACCCATTTATTTGGGGCCTGTATTATTCTTAAAGTTTCATCTCCAACTTTCCTGTCGTTCTACACTGCCCTGCTTCTCTGAGGTCAACATTCTTGGGTCTCTCAGCGCATCACACGCCTGGCCTAAACTCGGGACCATGTCTTTCTGCCGTCTCTCGGCAACCCTTCATCAGTTTCACCTCTTTCCCTGGGGTTGACGTAACCTGCTTTACCTGAGACGTGTCAAGTTGGTCTCTGTCAAGGTCTAGCTCCCCCACTGACTACTACTTTCTTCCTTGTCAGTATCTGCTTCTGTACACTGGCATCATCTGGATGGTGAAAAGAACCATTTTGTAAGTTACCTTCAATTCTTTCATACATGTGAGGCCTGCATGTATGGTTTGTCTTAAATTTTTTTCTCAAGCAATTAGTTTTTCAGTTTGTTCACATATTAATTTTAAGTTGTGATAGAATATTTATAACATCTTTTAAAAAGTATTATTTTTAATTATGTGTATGCCTATTTGTCTTTGGTGGGTATACACACACACACACACACACACACACACACACACACACACACACCAGATGCAGGTACATAATAAGGAGGCCAGAATAGAGTGCTGAACCTCTTGGAGCTAGAGTTAGAAGCAGTTGTGAGGTGGGTGCTGGGAACCAAAGCTAGTCCTCTGCAGGAGCAGCATGCATCCTTAACCACTTAACTATCCTTAGCCATCTCTCCAGCCCCACTTAAATACATAACTGTTTTCAGAGGTTTGGTGGTACTAAATGCATTCACACAGTTGTACAACAAATCTATTCCAAGACTGTTAATCTTGAAAAACTAAAACTATATCCATTTAATAATATTTCCTTATTTCTCCTGCCCCAGCTTCTGATAACTATTATTCTACCTTCTGTCTCAGTGAACTTGGCTATTCTAGATATTTTATAAAAGTGGAATCATTCAGCAATTTTCTTTTGCAACAGGTTCATTTCACTTAACAGAATGTTTTCAAGATTTATTCACATTGTAGAATGTACCAGCATCTTCTTTTCAACATCGAATAACATTCCGCTATATGTATACATCAATCCCTGTCTGATCCATTTCTCCCTCACAGATACTTGAGTTACTTATGCCTTTTAGGTAATGTTAATGACGAGTCCATATTTAATTTCAAAGTATCTTCATTCTAGAAGATGACCTTGAAAGACAAGAACTTTTAAAGATTGTTAATGTTCCGTACATGTCTTAACTGTTTATCACTTTTTCTTTTATTTAGTGGTGTGAGTATCCAGTCTACTCTAGAAACTATGGGATTACATGCCAGTCTTTGCTTAAAATACTGGAATACAGGTGCCATAAAGGTAGAATCCTTGTTTTATTCACTCCAAGTGCCAAGAATAGTTCTGAGTGTCAGACATATACATCTTGAGCCATCAATCTCTAATTCTGGCAACATTGTTGCCTGCTAAGGTCAACATTAACGGTCCTAGCATTTTTACTTATTTTGAAGCTGTGTTTTACTGTCCTTTTAAGACTCCCTGCCCTCAACCGTGTGCAGCAGCATGTAAGACAGTCAGCACCAAGTCAGAGCAAGTAATATCAAGCTTTGCAAGCACGAAAGAAACAGACATTAGAAGGACATCCACAGCTTTGTCAAGTTATATTCCACGAAAGAAAGAAACATGAAGGGGAGGTCCCGAGACTGAGATTGTCTGGTTCACCTAGATAGGCTGACTGTGAGGCTCAGTGTTGGAACCATAATTTAAGAGGCAGCACAAAGTAGAGGACGTCCAACTGAAGATGACAGGGTGGGTATTAATGGGATAACCCAGAAAAATTTACTAATAAATATACAAGATATATTTACAAAGAGTATGACTACTAGGGTAAAACTTTAAGTTAGTTTTGCTGAAATGAGATAATGAATCTGAGTTTCTCTAGAGGGCACAAGTGGTAGCCAAAGGGGAAAAGCCACTAAGGTCGAGAGTTCATTTCACAAAATGAATACTTGGTGTACCCACACTTGATAACAGCAGAACCAGAAAGCTGAAAGAATTACTAAGTATCTCAGACCGGGTGTTTAAACAGACCATCAGATGTCTGGAAATTATTTTATTGGAGTGGCACTTTGATTTTGTCATTTATTTTATTTTATCTGTGTAGCCCTGGCTATCCTGGGACTCCCTATATAGACATCCTAGCTTTCAACTTGCAGATCTTTCTGCCTCTGCCTCCCAAGTGCTGGAACAACAGGCATGTGCCCCCATCCCACTGCCCTTTTTAAAACTGTGATTTTCACTAAGTAGTGGAGGAAGCAGTAAGGGACAGGTGCTACTCCATCACATGGACAGAGAGCTCTGGTGTACCCAGACAGGAAAACCATTTTAGCACATGGACAGGGAATCATGATGGCATAACTGACAAAAGTGGCGCGTGTGGAAGCCAAAGCTGTGTGAGGATGCATTGCTCCACCACTGAAGGGGCCTAAATTAGGGGTACTATGAAGAGAGAGCTTTGAAAAGGATCTTTGAGTCAGAGCAAACATCCTCAGGAATAAACACAGATTTGAAACCTTGATGTGCCTACCGAGGACACATCAATAAGACTCAAAAACTGAATACGGAATGATTTGATTTGAAACAAGACACATCAAAAAAGCTAAAGAGGAAAGATGCAAAGAGGAACAATCAGAAGACTCTGGAAACTAAAAGGCCAGGCTATCTAGCTATGACAAGGGATGTGTTATGGAGTAGAAGTCTTCTATTAAGAGAAACTGTTTCTAAACAATGAACAGCAAGCTGCTGTTTGACTCCTCCTGGATTTAAGAGTCACAGAGAAAACCTGTTCCATCAATGAATAAGCATCAGAAGGTATGACTGTGGCTGTGGCCTGCCCAGTACAGCCTTCCTGCTGTATAGCAGTAAGTCAGCTGCAGAAGACAGTCTCCAAACCCTGCTGCTGCTTACCTCACATCTATGCCTAGAACATGGTGGGGTTGGGGGTGGCAAGTTACGCCAGCAGGAAGAGGGAGGTCATCTCTATGTGGTCTGATTTCCAGAAGAATGATTTAGTCACTTTGCTAGTTCACATTTAGGTTGAATTACATGTAGGTCCAGACTTCTGTACTTACTTGCCTGTGATCTGATATTGTAATTTTAGTAATACAAACAAAAAAAGATACAATTACCAATTAATATGATGAGTGTCAGCTATACACAAGGGGTCTTATGCCAGTATTGGTGATATTCTGCAATATTTTCTTTATAAAACTTACGTCTGGGAATGAGGAAAATTATGCACAAACTAAATAATCTAAAAAGATTTCTCTTTGCTCTTTTATAGTTTAATTGGATTTTACAGATAACAGTCATTCTTTTCTTTCTTTCTTTTTCAAGACAGGGTTTCTCTGTGGTTTTGGAGCCTGTCCTGGAACTAGCTCTTGTAGACCAGGCTGGTCTCGAACTCACAGAGATCCGCCTGCCTCTGCCTCCCGAGTGCTGGGATTAAAGGTGTGCGCCACCACCGCCTGGCCACAGGTAATATTCATATATCAAAATGTCACAAAATTCCTTCTGTATTAAAAACAAACAAGAAACTCAATAAATAAAACTTTGGTTAGTGATCATTTAAAAAAACCTGGGGCATCTACTTTATAATATGGATGTGCTCTCTTTCTTACACACACACACACACACACACACACACACACACACACACACACACACACACTATAGGGGATCAAAATAGGAGGCTTGCATGTTCTGATAAGCTACATCCCCAGTACCCAGAGCAATCTTTCCAAATTTTGTATGTAGACAAGAAAAGATTGGCTTTGTTAAGAATGTAGCAGGCGTTAAGAGACACGCAGAATGCAGTTACCACACACAGTCATAGCAAAAATAGTGTAGTTTGCATTCCACAACTACACTAGCATGCCTAAAAAGTACATGAACTCAACTCTGGAGACTCTAAGATTAATGAAAAGTTCATTTTTATTAATATTCAAAAGTAAAGGTATTTGTTTATAAGTTAATTTAGTAAAAGTTATTAATTTCCTTCTTTTGTGAAATATGTCTACCTACACTTCAAATGAAAGGTAAGTTTAAAGAAAATTTATTTGGTGAGAGAAACAACAAAGTTATTCTAAAATGGTCCTTGGAAAGTTTTCATTGAAATCAGCTTCAAAGCTAATTCTGTTCTTCAAGTTTTGAGCTGTGTGTGTGCACATAGGAAATGCACTACCGGAGAGTGAACCTAGGGACTCACATGTGCGGGGCTCGCACTCTAACCCTGGGCTCTATATTGAACCCCCAAATATTATTTTTGTTAAAATGAATTTTTTAGTAAGTCTGGCCCAAAGAATGAATCTGGGTGGTACATTTTCAGATCATTGTAAGAAACAAATACATATTTCAGGGCGTCTTTTAAACTGGGTCTGAGAACCCCCAAGGGAGAGATTACATGTATATTTAGCAATGACAGCTCTAGGGGGTGAAGTGTGAAATTGTCATAGGGACTATTGTGAGACTCACTTGGATATTGAATTTCCATTCTTACTTTCTAAAAGGAAATAGTCTTAATACAATGCAGCTAAACCTCCCAATCTTCATGACTACATCAGAGCAACGGGACTTTCTGAAAACAATGTTTCCTCGTAGACCTGTTCCTGATACTGCAAGCATCTTTTCTTTGAACGTACGAATCAAAGAAGCTTCTTAGTAGTGAAACTGGTGCCTTCCCCTTGTTCATTTTCCACTGGCTGAGGTGCACAGTGACCATGTTAGCTGCTAGGCAGGGGAAGAAGCACTCACCCCTAAATCGTTAGTCAGCATTCCTTCCAGTCATGTTTTTACTTCCTATAAGGCTCTGAAGAGAAAACAACAGGGAACCAGCTAAAGTTTTCCATGCTACTTCTTTGTTCATAATGAATATGGAGAAGTTACCCTAATAAAGCCCTGCATTCCATGTTTGCAGTAACAGTTTGCAGCTATGGGAGTTACTCCAGGGGTCACTGGTTTTGTCCTTAACAAGGGTGAAACTACTATGCTCAAAACTGCAATGACCACACGGGATCACAGGGCCATGAAGACAGACCAGGACACTGAAGCAGCAGAGGTGAACTCTGACCCCTGACAAGTTCATAAAGAAGACTACTCCAGTCTGCACTCCCACTTGAAAGAGACAAATACATACGCAGCTCACTCCATGTAGCAAGGCAGTGAACACACAGCTTCCCTTTAATAAAGCCCTTTATTTATTTATTCATTGTTTTTCGAGACAGGGTTTCTCTGTAGCTGTGGAGCCCATCCTGGCCTTGAACTCTGCCTGCCTCTCTCTCCCCACTGCTGGGATTAAAGGTGTGTGCTACGACTGCCCAGTTATTTTAATTATTTTTTCTAAGTGCTGGTGTTTGAATCTAGGGCCTCAATTATGTTAGGTGAACTAGTAAAATATTTTACAACAACTTAGTTTTGGGAATCTATACAACAAAGTCTATAAAAAGTCTCTAGGGAACAGAATGCATAATAAAACAAGTCTAAAGGTTAGAAGAGGGCCACAGATATGGCTAAGTGAGCAAAAGCTCTTGCTGCACAAGCCTGATGTCTCAGTTCAACTTCTGGAACCCTCATGAAAAAGCTGGATGTAGTAGCACACACCTGTAACCCTAGCGTGCCTACAGTAAAAGGAAGGATGTACATCCATGTGAGTGTATGTGATCCCCTTCCGCCTTTTATGTATCTGCCTTATAGAAAAGCTGCAAGGGCTTGTCAGATGGCTCAGTGGATAAGGGTGCTTCTTGTCAAGTCTGAGGACTTGTAATTCTTCCCCAGGACTCACATGGTGGAAAAACAGAGCCAGCTCCCCAAATCCTCTGACCTCAAAATGTACACACGCACGCAGGCGCGCGCGCGCACACACACACACACTTTAATAAATTTAAGGCAGATTAAACAAACAAACAATAAACAAAAACAGCTAGCAAGGTATTAGTACTGGTGATTTTAGTGCCAGTAGATCAAGCACTTGCTAAACTATGTCTTAAAGCTGCAGTGGAGATGTGGGGCCGGGAGGCTTAGTAAGTATATGCTCGAAAGATAAAGCTGAGTAAGTGGCAGGTTCGTGACAATTTTCTTTCATTTTAGTGTCCCTACTTTCTAACAATATGTATTCTCTGCCTCCCTAATAATTTAACATATATAGGATATGGCAGCATCCACTCCTCCATGTGAAGCCATGGCCTCTTCAAAATGAAGTGCACCTGATGTTGCAAGCACAACTTTTGGGTTGCTCCATTTATCTTGTCCTTTTTTGTTTTTTTTTTTCCAGAAAGTTTGTTTCCAAAGGAAACTGAAGTTTTCTTACATCGTTTCTCAGAACTCAAGCTTCAGAATGCCTCCATTTACATCAGTGTCTGTTTTAAGAATCACCAAATGCTTTCAACCATTAATCCCTGTACTCTGTCACTGTCCTACTGTTTACGTAACCTTTCCTAGTCTCAGATGAACAGCACACTCACACCAGCTGTCCACACCATGCTACTGAAGACACGTCCTTGCCTTTTCTCTAGCTTGCACTGTCTTTCAGGTCTGATGGCTGATATTTGCAAGAACGCCAGTGGTGTCACAGCTTCCGCAGACACCTGCCATACCCAACAACTAATATACTTGTAGTACATTGTCCGCTGGGAGATTGAATCAGATGAATGACAAGATAGCAGAATCATTATAGTGTTTGCTTCTGGCAACTTCCGAGAACATCCCCCCCCCCCGCCCCGCCCCCAGGCAGGGTCTGGAGTTTTCATGTGCAAACCTTGTAAGAACAGCTCTGCTGCACTGGTTTGGGAGGGGCACCTGCTGGGAAACTGTGGGGATGAGCCCAGTGACTGTGCTGGCACTAGGAAGAACTGTCATTATCAGTTTGATAATCTCCTGTTCCTTCCAATATGTTCTAAGATGCTTTTCAAATGCCAAGTATAATCTAGAAAAAAAAATCACACTTTTGTTTTTGTATTAAGTATAGAGAAATACAGGTATAAAAGGATGGGGAATTCAGGATCATTTTCTAAAATTCCTTTTTATTAATGACAAAGGCATAAAAGACAATGTTATAGTCCAGACTGGCCTCAAACTTATGATTCTCCTGCCCTTGCTTTTCTAGCATATCCCACTGACATATGCCACCATAACTGATAGGATCATTTCTAAAAATTATGTTAAAGACAATATGGAAATTGTGCCTGAAAATACAGTAAAGTCTTCTCATTTCTTAATTTGTAAAATTCATCATTTGTCTTACCTAAACATGCTTCTGGATAAGACAATTACATTACTTTCATGCTCTGGGATTTTTATTACAATGAGAACCAAGAAAGTAGATTGAACATTCATGCTTAAATAATACTTAAAACTATATTTTAAGGGGCAATGACATGCTTAATGTGTAAATGGTGCTTGGTATCAAGTCTTACAACCAGAATTTGATCAGAGGTCATGGTGCAAGAAAAGAACTGACTTCCACAAGTTGTTTTCTGACTCTACTTAAGCACCATGGCACCTACAAACACACATGCACACCCCCCCCCCCCCCGCACACACACACACTAATAGAAACTTAAGAAGAAAACAAATCTCACATTCTGAGGCTGGAGAGATATGGCGGTTCAAGGTTAAGAACACACACTAATCTTATAAAGGACCCAATTTTGGCTCCCAGTACCAACGCTGTGTGCTTACAACTAACTGTAACTCTGACTCCAGGGGATCTGATGACTCTGGCCTCTTTACACACCTGCACTGCCATTTGCAAGCCCCCCATATATATATATATATATATAATTATATATATATTTAAATATATATATTTAAAAACAACAAAAGTAAGTCCTTAAGAGCCCTTATACTGAGAAGGAAAGGGTATCTCAAAATGGTTCCATTCTACAATAAAAATACATTGCAACATAGAGGTATTTGTATGTATTTTGAAAGAAGCAGAGAGAAAACAGCACAAAGGCTAAAAAACCAAGTATTATAGTTTCTAAGAAACGTATTCTCTAACTAGGACTTTTTATTTTCTCAAATTTCTGAGATCACGATGAACAAGTATGAGTACACTTAGAAATCTGTCTTTTTCTTCCTCTCTCGAGATGGTACCTCCGTCTATTGCCTGCTCTGAACTACTGAAATGATCCCCTGCTGTGCTTTCCTAAGTAGACCAGGATAACAGACACTGATGGAGGAGTTACTTTGATTTAATAAAGAAACTGCCTTGGCCCATTTATAGGCCAGCCCTTAGGTGGGTGGAGTAAACAGACAGAATGCTGGGAGAAAGAAGCTGAGTAAGGAGTCGCCATGATTCTCCCACTCCAGACAGACGCAGGTTAAGATCCTCCCTGGTAAGCCAGTTTATGGGGCTACACAGAATATTAGAAATGGGTTAGATCAATATGTAAGAGCTAGCCAATAAGAGGCCGGAACTAATGGGCCAGGCAGTGATTAAAAGAATACAGTTTCTGTGTAATTATTTCGGGTAAAGCTAGCCGGGTGGCAGTGGGAAGCAGCCCTGCCGCTCCTATTACAACAGAGTGGCGCCCAGCGTGATAATGAACTTCACGTAAAACCTGAGAGGGCTTAAAAAGGAGAGAGAGAGAATTTAAGACAGCTTTTTGCTGTTTGTGGGTTGCATGCCGCAAAGAAATTGTCCTGACTCAGCAGCAGGAAAAAAACTGGCTGTTTTAAAATGCCGACTTTCTGGGCTGTGCCGCCATCGCAATCTCTGTCTGGCTCCTGCGGGAGACAGAGTCTTTGAACGGGGCATTTGGAGTAAAGTGCTACGGCTTGCTTGATGGCAATGTGGACTGCTGTGTGCCTGGAACTGTTTGTGGCTCTGGGGCACCAAATGGCTCTGAGGCAGGAGGGCTCAGCTCCACCATGCTGAACTGTGCTGGTCTCAGGCAGGAACTACCGTAATTACTGTAATAACAGCGCAGTTAAGGTTTAGACTGGGCAGGACACAGGCGGTACCGTATTACTCCTACATGGTGCAACTTAAGTTTTTAAGAAATGCTTAACATTTTAAGAAATGCTCCTGGATAGTAAAAAAATTACAGATTCACAATAGAACTGATTCAGACACTGTTGGATGAATGTATGTAGGCTTGAGAGAGAAAAAAATATATATAAAGAATAAAGTTAATGTCTTAAAAAAGGGTAAAGTCTTTAAAGAGACAGAGTACAGATAGTTATAGATTAAAAGAAATAAAGAAAAATAAGCCACGTAAAAATGGAAAATTCACAGAGAGTCTGGATTCTTTATATTATTGTGTTTTCTTTAAAAATTTTGACTGTAAAGGAGCTAAGTACAGAGAGACATTTCATTACATGGGCTGCCAAGCTAAACCAGAATGGATATAAGGGTATTATGATTTCAGAATTTGGGACTAAGGATATGATGCTTTGGAGAGGGTCTTCTTTTGTTTTCACAGAGGATGCGACCCTGTGGATTTCTTCTATCCCAATATGGTATGATAGACCACGCCCTCCTGAAAGGTTGCTGTGAACACCTTCAGAAAATTACTTCACTCAACTGCCGACTGAGATGACCCTGACACACAGGTTACACCATAAAAGATCTGAATACAGCGCCCCCATTCAGCAGGAAGCAGTTTGGAGAGAAAAACTGCGCCCATGTTCCCAAATATGGTTTATAAATGTTCTTTTACATTTAAAGGGGGATATGATATAGGTATGAATAATTTGCATTGATATAGATTTTAAGGTCAATTTTGTTATATGTATATGTATTTCTGATCTTGATTAAGGTATTGTGATTGTATAGTTCATTTAAAATGTAATGTATAATTAGAAAATATAGGTTGTTAATGGACAATCATCGATAATAGTCAAGCTTGTAGTCATGTTAGTTAGATTTTCTAGATATATAGAGATATATTTCAATTAAATAGGCATTCTTCATATCTTTCAAAGACTACAGAATATGGCATTTTAAATATTTTAATAACTTAGGGTTTTTCATGACAATGAGACACGTCTGCTCCTGGCAGCACCAGCTACTTCAAGAGGAAGATGGGCATCGAAGAGGCTCCTTATGGAGTTTGATAGCCATTTGGGCAAGAAACTGCTCTTGCCTGGACTGTTAAACAAAGAACCCGCAGAAAGAGGACTGCTGAACTTGCCTAAAGGTGAGATGATCTTTCAGGGTTCCTGATTCATGAAAGAGTCTATGAGACATTCTGCAGGACACAGCAGAAAGTGACTGAACTGTCTTTGGAATTTCCTGCTTGATGAAAATGTCTGCTGGATACTATGGGCCTGTAGGCCGAAGATGGATGCCCCAACGGTACAAAAGAACTTTGGGTGACTGTCCAGGCAGTGAGATGTCTCTGTCATTTCTAGAGTTTTGGATCTCTTGTTTGCTTAGGTAATATTATATCCTTCTGGAGTCTTTGATGGAGTTGAAGAATGGTTAGTTATAGTTATAGTTTTCCTTAGTTATGATAAAAGATAAAATAGATATAAATATTGTAATTGTAATTCTTGCTTGATAACCATTTTGTTATATGTAATTTTACTATGTTAAAGTTAAAGCCTTTCTTTTTTGTTTAAACAAAAAAAGGGGAAATGATGGAGGAGTTACTTTGATTTAATAAAGAAACTGCCTTGGCCCATTTATAGGCCAGCCCTTAGGTGGGTGGAGTAAACAGACAGAATGCTGGGAGAAAGAAGCTGAGTAAGGAGTCGCCATGATTCTCCCACTCCAGACAGACGCAGGTTAAGATCCTCCCTGGTAAGCCAGTTTATGGGGCTACACAGAATATTAGAAATGGGTTAGATCAATATGTAAGAGCTAGCCAATAAGAGGCCGGAACTAATGGGCCAGGCAGTGATTAAAAGAATACAGTTTCCGTGTAATTATTTCGGGGCATAAGCTAGCCATGCGGGCGGCCGGGTGCTGGGGACGCAGCCCTGCCGCTCTTATTACAACAAGACACACATCATTGCATCAGACTACAAGGCACTTGTTGAAGAATTAAGACTATGACAACAAAAAATTATTTGAGATTTACTGCTAGACTTCAATTTGATGTTTTCTGCATTAAGAAGATGAATTTTAAGAACATTCTGGCTGCCAAACTAATTATTCTATGAGAAAGGAAACACAAAAGCTACACATGAGGACATTCAAACTACTGTTTTGGTTCCTGCCTAACTTTTCCAGTCAAATGCTCCAGTTACTTAAACTTTTTTTTTTTTTTTTTGGTTTTTTGAGACAGGGTTTCTCTGTGGTTTTGGAGCCTATCCTAGAGCTAGCTCTTGTAGACCAGGCTGGTCTCAAACTCACAGAGATCCGCCTGCCTCTGCCTCCCAAGTGCTGGGATTAAAGGCGTGCGCCACCACTGCACTCACAACGACAGCTTCTGACCCCGGTTCCACCACTGCACTCACAACGACAGCTTCTGACCCCGGTTCCATCACTGCACTCACAACGACAGCTTCTGACCCCGGTTCCATCACTGCACTCACAATGACAGCTTCTGACCCCGGTTACATCTGTTGGTTCAGCTCAGTTCAGCACACATTTTTTTTCTGTTTCCTAAATGCCTTCCCTGTGACCATGGCTACAGCACCAAGAGAGCCAAGATGTGGACTGAATCTTGAATGCTGAAGTCTAGTGAGCCCTAAGAGAGTTGTGTGCAAAGAGGCTGGCGAAGGCCTGAGACTTTCTGAAGGTCTGGGACTGATAGTGAGCTCCATAGGCAGTGCTGGGTTGAAAGAAGGGGTCTAATGGAGCCCACTCCCTTTTCATTGTGTTTATCTAGGGACTGTTAAACCATGGAGGTACCCTGAACTGCCTAGTTCCTTCTCAATTACCCATGACATTTGTAAAGCAAAACTAGAAGAACCTCCTTTCTTATTCAGGAGGTTAGTCACATATATTTACAAGTTTTTAACTTTATAATTTTGTCCTTCCATGAAAACAAGGATTTTTTAATGCTTTTTAAAAATATTATTTTATTTTATTTTTTTAAAAAAGAAAACAAACTATCTTTTTCATCTTACATATCAATCTTAGTTCCCACTTCCTCCCCTCCTCCCACTCCTTCTATCTACCACCCTGCCCCCCATCCACTCCTCAGAGAGGGTGAGGCACATTGCTTTGGGGGAAGGTCCAAGGCCCTCCCTATTATATCTAGGCTGAGCAAGGTATCCATCCAAAGAGAATAGGTTCCCAAAAAGCCAGTACAAGCAGTAGGGATAAATCCTGGTGCCACTGCCAGTCACCCCGCAGTCTGCCCCAGCCATACAACTGTCCCCCACATTTAGAGGGTCTAGTTTGGTCCTATGCTGGTTCTTTTCAGGTCCAACTGGACTTAGTGAACTCCCATTAGCTGAGGTAAGCTGTTTCAGTGGGTGTCCTCATCATGGTCTTGACCTCTTTGCTGACATTCTCATTCCTCCCACTCTTTAAATGGACTTTGGGAGTTCAGCCCAGTGCTCCACTGCGGGTCTCTGCCTCTGTTTCCATCAGCTGCTGGATGAAGGTTCTATGGTGACATTTAAGATACTCATCAATCTGACTACAGGGCAGGCCAGTTAGAGCACCCTCTCCTCTATTGCTTATGGTCTCAGCTGGGGTCATCCTGTAGATTCCTGGGAATTTCTCTAGTGCCAGGTTTCTTGCTAGCTCCATAATGGCCCCCTCAATCAAAATCTCTCTTTCCTTGCTCTCATCTCTGTTCTTCCTCCATCTTGACTATCCCATTCCCTCAAGTTCTCCTTCCCACCTCCCCTTGTCTTCCCCCTTCACCTTCCCTTCTCTCCCCACTCCCATGCGCCCAACTTTGTTAGGTGATCTTGTCTATTTGTCCTTTCCAGGTGGATCTACGTATGTTTTCTTTAGAGTTCATCTTATCACTCAGCATCTCTAGGATCATTAACTATAGGCTCCTTATCCTTTGCTTTACAGCTAGTATCCATTTATGAGTGAGTACATACCATACCATGTTCATATTTCTGGGTCTGGGTTACCTCACTCAGGATGTTTTTTTTTCTAGTTTCATTCATTTGTATGCAAATTTCAAGATGTCATTGGAAAATTTTGTTAGAGAACCATACCTGAGGTTATTTGAAATGTGTATTAGTTTTTCAACAGTCAAGAGAATAGGCAACAGGCTAGAAGAAAATATTTGCAAAAGATGTGTCTGACAGACAATTGGTATGTAAAACAAGTAAAGAACTCTTTAAACTCAACTAAACAATGGAAATATGGTTCAAAGACCTTGACACTTTAATAAAGTACAAATACAATTGGCCTTGAAATCTGAATATTCCATATGAATGGAAAGTGCAGTTCTAACAGAATCTCTTTGTTAGGATTCTGTAATCCAGTGAAACTGGAGGAGCTAGACAGAATTCTTCCTGCCATATGGTCCAGGCAATCGTAACAGAGACAAGAAAGGAAGAATGATCACTAGCTGCCATACTTTTTGCCAACTTGATACCAACCTGGACACAGCTGGAAGAGGAAATCTCAACAGAGGAGCTGCTTCCATCAGACTGGCCTATAGGCATATCAGTGGGGGCATTTTCTTGACTGTTGATTAATGTGGGAGAGCCCAGTCCGCTGTGGGCGGTACTAGTTCTGGACAGTGGCCATAGACTGTAAGGAAAGTAGCTGAACAAGGCATGGAAGAAGCCAGTAGGCAGAGTTGCTCCATTGGCTCTGCTTTAGTTCTTCCCTGTAGGTTCCTACCTTGGCTTCCCGTGATGATGGGCTGTAATCTGTAAAACTAGTAAGTCCTTTCCTCTCCAGATTGCTTTAGGTCAGTGTTCCGTCACAGCAACAGAGAGGCAAACGAGGACACCGACTTTCTGGAGCTCTAAAGTATAAAACTGTTTAAAGCCATAAGTCCAACAATCTAAAAAACTTTAAAGTCAACTCTACTTCCCATAAACCAATCCAAGATAAGAAATTAGTGAAAAGAGTAGACATCTTAGAGAGGTTTGGGTACTGTAAGCAACGAAGTAAAGAGTGGACAGGCAAAAACAAGACACGGACAGCCATGGCTACACTCCAGGAAGAAGGCTGCATGGGAGCAACTCCACAACTCAGTCACACAGCAGAGGAGAACGTCTGGACATGACACAAACTGCTCTACCTTTGTCCTGCTTCATGGATCTACGACTGTGCGCCAATTAAAAGGCCACCCTGAGACCATGTGTGGCTTACATATTTGCCATTAACTGTGGTTAACAGTGTAAATAAATCACAGGCTGTAACATGGTTCATGGGCCCAGCTGTACTATCCCCTAGGAATATGTATTTATTACACTAGACCTCAGAACAAGACACCGTTTCCTGACTTAAGAAGTGGTGCCTTTAAATCAGGACACCTGGACATCCCTGAAACTACTTAAAAACACAAGAGGTCTTAAGCAGCCACTGCTTCTTAGGGCTGGCCTGCACTTCCCTGAAACAGTTCCTTTTACCCCTATGGGCTTCATTCAACATGAGGCCCTTCTGAGTAGCTTTCTTTGGTGCTGAGGATTGGAGTTCAGTACTACATATCTCTGTGCTCCTGTTCTTCCCTGACTTTCTATAATAGAATATCCATCTGTCTCTTTTAAGTACTTTTTTTTTTAACAAGAAGATAAAAGAAAAAAACCTGGTTTTCCTCTAGGTAACCCACTAAGGAGCCTTGCTGGAACGGATCTGCAGACCTATTTACCAGAGTGTACTACTGGGTATGGAGATCCATAGGGCAGCCAGTATCATTTATGTTGATTATATCTCAAACCAAGATCGGCATAAGCTGTAGTCTTGAGGAAAAAGAAGATAAAAACAGTTGTAAAGATCACGTGTTTGCTGAATTTTAAGGACTAATGACTTGAGGTCAAGGAGTAAATACCAAGTTGTCTTATAAGTTCTCTCTTTGAAAAAAATTCTTAAGGTGGCTAAAACAAAGAGAACTCCTTTTTTTTTTTTTTTTTTTTTTTGGTTTTTCGAGACAGGGTTTCTCTGTGGTTTTGGAGCCTGTCCTGGAACTAGCTCTTGTAGACCAGGCTGGTCTCGAACTCACAGAGATCCGCCTGTCTCTGCCTCCCAAGATCTGGGATTAAAGGCGTGCGCCACCACCGCCCAGCAAGAGAACTCCTTTAAAGACAACAAATCTCACAGCTTCCAGCTAGAATGAAGCATGAATGCTAAGTGGTTTTGTTGAAGATGCTCACCAAAGAGCAGTTGCATACTAGCATGATTTATGCTTTTTCTCATGTAGCTCTGGAGGAAAAGAAGTGTAGAATTTGTTGTTATAAACAAGGGAGTAACTGAAATACCTGGGTCTTCCTAGGCACAAGTGAGGGCAATTTACTTACTAAAGATGATTTTATGCACATGTGGCTAACTGCAGACACAGACTGCCACAGTGCACTGCTGCATTCCTTTCCAGGAAGGAAAGAAAACTATGGAGTCTAGTATAGTAGCTTTTTTCCACCTTTCTAGGTTACTGAAATGTATGGACTGTCTTCATGCATGAGGTACTGTCTAAGTAGCAAGCCTTGAGTCCCAGTAAGACACACTGTCTAAAGCCACGCAGTGGTGGCACATACTTTAAATCCCAGCATGTGGGAGGCAGAGGCAGGTGGATCTCTATGAGTTCGCAGTCAGCCTGGTCTACAAGAGCTAGTTCCAGGACAGGCTCTAAAGCTACAGAGAAACCCTGTCTCAAAAAACAAAACAAAAAAGCCCAAAGCAACACCAAAACCAAACAACAAAAACAACAACAACAACAGGGGAGGGGGGAGGAAGAGAGTGAGACTTAAAAAACTAAGACAAACAGCTTCTGACAAGCAACACCCAAAGTTGCTCTCTGGCTTGTGCCGCATGCACACATGCATACACACACACAATACACATTTATTTCAACATAACTACACGTAGCTGAGAAGCATTAGAGGAAGTATATGATGTGTGAAGCTTTCTAGTAATGCAAAGAATGAAATAATGAAATACAAGCAATTGTGTCTTGTCCAACATGGCAGAAGGTGAAAATGCAGGCCACAGATGTTTTTAGAGACAGCTAATGAGTGACAAACAGGCCCAACCTTTCTAAAAGTGGCTCAGTATCAACACCAAGGTAACAAAATTCTCAAATTCCAAGAGAGTCTGCTTCCAGAAAGAGGAGACATGTGGTCTTTGTTTTTTGACACACCATTCCCCAGTGGAGCTCAGAGGATGACAAAGACTGAATGAATGGAATATCTTTATACCAAAACAATCAGCAACACAGCTCTGAACTGTGAAAGACAAAAACAAGGCCAAAGTTGCTAAATTTCATTTAAATTTGAAATAGTTACAATTAAATAAATAACAGGGAAATACAAGTAGTGACAAACAGTACTCCATTGGAGTCACGGAGTTGTAATGGAAAATGTCCACTGCTATGAAGCTTGATGGCAGATGGTTCTGCTGATCTCCTGTTATTCACAGGAGATTCCACCACCCTCCCCACCAAGAACCGTAAATTTGTTTTCAGGCCAGATGCTCTGGTGCCTGTCCATCAAAACACAGCTATTTTCTTCATCTATATCTCAAAGCTGCGTTATACTAAGTCTGATTGACTTAGGGGCTGGAAGGGGTTGTACGATAGCACATGGGACAGGTGAAGAGACAACACTGATACTGCATTTGCTTCCTCAAACTCTACCTGCAGTTTGTCTCAGTGTTCACCTTTGAGAGCTCTCCAGTCTACATTCATGCCAGGATTCTTAACTCGTCTCCTGCCGTTGTCTATCTCATTCCTATCCAGCCTTGGAGCGTTCGCCTGGGCATTCCGGAATAAGGCTTGAATCATATTACCTGCCTTCTCTGCCTCCAGAATAAAACTTTAAGGGCCACGGCATACAAGGTCCTGCCAGCTTTCCACAGAATTTCCCTACAACTTTCTTTGCTCTAGCTATTGCTACCAATACTTTCTCAAATATGCCTTAATATGTCATTGTGATAACTTTAAAACTATGCATGTGTTCTTCTGGAAGAGTTAGGGGAGTAGCGGAATGAGACGGGAACGCATTATTTTGAGTTAAAAGGTAAGAACTGGACACATCACATCCTTTACGAAAGATGAATAATGTGGGGCCTGCTGGTCAGTGAAACAGTATGTTTGTGCTATAACTAATGTTGTAGCTTGACATTAGTTGATTTAGAAAGCTTTTAATATTTTCTGTGAGTAGGAAAAAATCTTGATGTGAATATAAAATATAGCTTATATAGTCATTTATCAGATAATCAGTTTTAGGGAGGATTATGAGTGATTTTCATTTCCCTCCTTATAAAATGTCTGAATCAATAAATCTTTTAACTTTAAACAAACACTGGCAGAAAGAGAAGAGATTGGCAGCAAGCTGAGTGAGCTAAGTCTCTACCTTTGATAGCACAGGATGAAGAGAAATAACTATACAGGAGGGAAGCTGGCAGAAAGGTAGGACAGTATACATTCCTATGGGGCCTTTCTCTACTACTTGATTTTCCATCTTCGCTATGTACTATGTTGGTTTCAAATTTTACTAGAGAAACGATAGAAAATATTGGTCTTTACAAAGTAAAGCTGCTGTTCCTAGTTATATAATAGGGCCACTGGTTCTTAGCTATAAGACAAAGGGGACTGCTCAGAGCTCCAGGGTTGAATCCATTGCTGCTGGATCTAGAGTAGAAGTATTACCACCCCAGCTCTGACTGTTTTCTTCCATTGGGAATTGTTAAACTATTTTCCAGAATTTCTTTAAAGGAAACTAAGCAGAGAAGAAAACAGAGGGCAAAGATCCTGGGAGCTTTTAGCTTAAATCATCTCTAGCTCCTCCCTTTCCTGAAATCTCCATATATTCCTTGTCATTAAATCTTCTGCTCCTTCTACTTCCTCAATATTTCTTCACCCTCCAACACTGACATAACCCCGTTCATTTACTTCCCCCAAATTACTTTAACATTCACTTTGGGGGGCATTTTAAGTATTCACACTTCCCCTTTCAGGTGAGTAAATTCTAGAAGATCAGCATTAGGTGGCAAAAGACATCAAGCTCCAGATATATTCCTTTCCACTAAGTGGCATGACTGAGACCATGGCTCATTTTACAACAGCTCCCTTTCCTCCACTATGAGGTGAGTGTGAGCGTGCGAGGAAGGCAAGACTCTTGCAGGCTACTGTGAGGCTTCTTTCTATAAGCTAATTCCACACACACTCAGGAAATATGAAAGAGCACTGCAACTGTTTGATTTGTTGTATTTTTGTATTCTAAATGGAAGTTCAGCTATAGAAGGCTATCATTAAGCATGTCTATGGCTGATTATCTTTAGACTGTTATATTATTATTTTTGAAATATGAGATGTATTAGAAATAAAAAAAATTATTTCCAAGACTAAAAAGAAACTAAACTAACTTTTATACTCATCAAGTAAGTTCTACCAAGTCCAGTCAATGAAGACAACAAAGACCCCTCATCTCCTTGGCAGCAGAGACTGTCCTAACCAGCAAGTACCCAGCTCCCACCACTAAGTATTCTTATTTCAGTAGGACAAAAGTGTACACGAAAAAGATAAGCAATGAGACATGAAGGAGTTACCAGTGAAGAGGAGTTGGCGGGATGTGGAAGGAGAAAGAATTTAAGAGCTGGGAATGGTGAACATAGGAAAGGATCAGACTGTGCAGAATCTTCACTCCCATGCTAAGGCATCTGAATTGTATACACAAAGCAACGGACAGCAGCCTTAGGAAATTTTTAGGGAAACAGAATATGATCACACACGTTGAATTAATATAGTAATTACTAAACTTGGGATATAAGAGTTAGAATCAAAACAAAGCCCTTAAGACAGAAGACAAAATAATTCTTAAAATGTTTTGATTTTTAATATTAACTGTAAGAAGAGTTAAATAATTTTCAAAACTCTAGAATTTACAAAACCAGTGATTTTTAAGTTACATTTATTTATTTATTTATTTATTTATTTATTTATTGAGAGAGAGAGAGAGAGAGAGAGAGAGAGAGAGAGAGAGAGAGAGAATAACCTGTGTAGGAACTGATTCTTTTCTTCCATCATGTAGGACCTAGGACTGGCACAGTCAGGCTGGTGTTAAGTACCTTTTCTGCAGCAGAAACAGCATCTTTCCAAAGAATTACGGTCCAGGGTTCCTAAGTACTCTCTGCCTGTCATTGTTTTGATGCTAGTGAAAAATGCCCAAGTACGATCAGAAGACTGTGCCAGGATCAGGGCAAGGTTGTTTACTTCCTCTTCACACCAGGAGCTGCTTTTCAGCTTCAAAGGCAGAGCCTTGTTACAGAAAGCCTTCAAAGCTAAGGCATCTCAATCAAGGCAAGCCTAAGGAGTTGTCGCTTGGAAAACAGTTCAGGTGGGATAACAGAGTTTAATGCAATTAGTTATTCAATTTAAGTCGAGAGGCCAGGGACTCTAGCTTATCCCTGTTCAATTCATGAACTTGGAGCAAAATATTTTGACTTTAAATTGTTCTGCTCTGTCAGAGGCTGAAAATTAGTACTGTAAGGACTGTTCTGCTTCCCTTTCAGAAAGTAAGGTTTGAGGGAAAACTTGTAAAAGATTTGTCATTCTTCAAGGAAAACAAATTCAAGGCGTCTAACACTACCATTAACATTAACTTTGGCCTCATTCCTGCACAGGAATGAACGACTTCTAGGGCTGTGAATTTCGAAGTAGAAGACGGGTAGAGCAGATTCCCAAACCAACAGGGAATAACTTTGGAAGGAGTTTATATGATACAAAGTAAAAGGCACTTAGCACACTGAAGTGACTGCAGATAGTAACAATGAATGACCAAGTAAATGAGACACAAACAAATCAGAAGGAGGCTCGGAGATGTGAAAGAGGAATCAATAGACCAATTTGTATATACTACACAATGAAGGGAAAAGGATAAACCCTATTCATGAAAGAAAAACCAAGTTAAAATGATGAAACTGGATTATTCTTCAGTGTCCATGTACTTTACTCTTTATTGTTGTTAATAAAAATAATTAAATGATAGATGTAATCAACCCTTAAAGTATCGACAAGTATTAAAAAAGTATGCATATATATTGTTAAAGTTATCTTTTCCAACTATTATCCTAATTTTAAATTGCATACTTATGAGATATACTCTCATGCCTGTGTTTACCAACAAAGTGAACTGTCTTGGCTTCTAAGAATTATTTTCCTACAGCAAAGCAAGTGCCAACTGTATATAACAAGGAAGAAAACCACTCAATGGCTAAGTGGGAAAATTAGCAGCTTTGATTGAACCACTGAATATAAACCCTTAGTATTTTTTCAATCTACAACTTATTATAAGCAGTATATTAGAGGTTCCCTTTAATATTCAAGAGACGCTAACGAGGACAGACCCTGAGCATTTGGCAATCTTCAGCGGTAACGATGCAGGCTACTGGCACTCTGTTGATCTTAACGTCTATCTAGTACAGCACACACTTCAGTCTCTTCCTCATTAAGCTGCTTAACTGCTAGAGAAACTAGTGCAGGCCAGAGACAAAGGGAAACCTGGGTGGAGAGAATGAAACAATTCCCAAAGTTGATGCTCTGCCTAGAGTGAGAAGAACTGACAGGTTCCTCATGAATGCTCAGGGGAAAACATGGAGCAAGAGGAGCAGTCACTACAGTTCTTCCTTTTCCCTTTTACTGAGAATTTGTCAAGTTTAAAGGCTCTCAAGGTCATTTTAATATTTTATATTTAGTATAGTTCTAGTGACTAATGTGTGGGCTATAATCCACAGCAAGCTCCCTGGATCTGTGCGGCCGCATCGGCACTCAAGCAACCATATATGGGAAATAGTTTTTAAAAACTTTGTAGTGCGCACATACAGATTGGATTTTATCATTTTCTTACTCTCCTATAAATAACTATTTACAGAGATCCATTTTAATAAGCTTTACTGAGCTCAAGATGATTTTACAGTATGATATAGACTACATGCAAAGATGGCCGTTTGAGGTAAAGGTCCTGAGCACTTGGAACCCATTCTCTGGACACTGCGTACACTATTACTAATGATGCACACAGAGAATGGCTGCATCGTTCTCTATACACTTTGCTATGAGAGTCCTTATCGGCAGTGGAACTGAACTGTATCTGAAAGAATGGGTGATTTGCCAATATTCATAACTGAAAACAATACAGAGTTTCTTGAAGTATTTTTAAAGATTGTGCATTTGTGTTCACCTGCCTGTGCATCTGAGGCCACACGCCACTGCGGGTGTCTTCCTCTTCTGCTCTCCACTTTAGTCTTAAGGACAAGGTCTCTAACTGAATCTTGAGCTCTCCACTTCAACAGAATGACTGGACTGGCTAGCCAATGAGCCCTGCCTCCATCCCTGGGGTTAAAAATGTATGTCACCACATTCAGTTATTATGTGGAGGCTGGGGATAAAAAATCAAATGCTTGTATGACAATGGCTCATGGAGTCATTCCCAGCTATATTTTAAATACTGACATAGTTTATAATTAAGTATGAGAAGGCCAGAAAACATTCTAGCAATTAAATAAACAGGAATAGCTAACAATACAGGAATTTTGAATTCTGTGTATCTAAGAAATGATTGGTTTAATAAAAAGAAATATTTTGTTCAAAAATGAGGTTTTTTTCAAGTCTCGCTTCCCAGTTCTTCTGAGAACACTGAACACCAAGTAATGAGATGAAGACCTCTGACTTGCTACATCAAAAGCAAAAGAAATACATATTCTTTAAAATCATAAGTTATAATTCTGAAATGCATCCAGGAAAGTCTACCTGTGAACCTCCAAAATGAGTTCTGTAATAAAGGAACCTTTTGGCAACCTCCTGAGTGAGGTATGCCTGCTGTCTGGGGTTTTTTCCCACCCAGCCAGCAAGGCAGACTCTGAGTTCATTATCACCTCATCAGTGAGCCTGTCAGCTGCCAACCATGAGAGAAGACTAAAGCAGTCACTAATTCCTGGCCTTTTGGCTTCTCCAAAGCAAAAGGAAATTCACAACAGATGGATACTTCTTACCCCAATATATGCATTTGCCAGTTCTAATTTACTGGCTCAGTTAACCAAGAACAGAAAGTGACTGACACGAGATAATGACACTAAAGAGGCATTGTTCAAATATACAGTATTGCCAGGACTCATGAACAAGAAAGCCAAAACGCAGAGGAGGAAGAGAACATGGACCCACCCTTCCATGTACTGCTAACAACAACGTCAAATATGCCAGAGTTTAGATGCTTGGAAGGTAAAAGCAACAGGAGAAAATTCTGGAGTTGAGGATGCTCAGTTTTTAGAATGCTTGCCTAGATTGCACAAGGCCCTGGGTTCAATCCCCAATGCCACATAAAAATTGTGTGTGGTGGTGCATGGCTTTAAGCTCAGAATTTAGGAATTAGAGGCAGGAGGATCAGAAGTTCAAGGTTATCCTCAGTCTGGGCAACATATTGACTCTGTCGAGGGAGAGAGGAAGAGGTGGGAAGGGAGAGGAAGGGACAGATGAGGGAATTCTGGTAAAAGAGGTGAGTACAGGAGGCAGAAACTAACCATCTAACTTCAAGCAAAGGGGTGGACTCATATTACACATTTAAAATAATGAACAGAAAAAAATCATTCCTTCTGAGCTGTGCCGGCTAGGTTTTTTGTCAATTTGATACAAGCTAGAGTCATCAAGAGGGAACCTCATTGGAGGAAAAAGTCTCCTAAGATCAGGGCAACTGTGCCACCCCTGGCTGATGGTCCTGGGGTGCATAAGAAAGGAGGCTAAGCAAGCCTCCAGGAGTAAGTCATTAAACAGAACCTCTCCAGGGCCTCTGCTTCAGTTCCTGCCTCTACCTTGAGTGATTCCTCTGGATGCTGATTACATTGCTTTTGGGTCTGGTGTTTGTTTATCAGAGCAATAAAAACCCACACTGTGACATACCAGGTTACCTTCTATTTGAGGATGCTGTGTAATTTCTCCCTGGGTAAAACGTGCTCAGTTAATTTCTGCTACATTTTGGTTAAAATTTCTGTTTATTTATATGGAGAAATATAAAGAATATTGGGAAAGTGGATTAAGTACAACACACAGGAAGATATATTAATATATACAAGAATAACACCATGGCTTTCTTACCCAGCTATAGTATTTGATTCTCAATATTCCTAAGACTGATGTATTTGAAGCCTTTTTCAAATAGCATGGCAGTGTGATGATTTCTGTGTTCTGAAGTGTGACTTTAGTTTTATATACACTGAATACATATAAAGTGCTTTGAAAATTTTGAATGTTTAAACAAGTTATTTTCAAGTTAACTAAGTTAAATTACACTGGATAGAGGGAAAGCAAATTATATGAGGTGAAGTAACTATAAGGCCATTCCTTTGGTTACAGGTATTTCTTCTATCACTAGACTTACTTAGCTTACTAGAGTTCAGGTCCCCAATTATTCATGCTTTAGATACTGCATATACATTGTCCAGAATAATTTGTCAGGAAGTTTAAATAATTGGGGTGGGAATGTCCTAGAGCAAGGGCTAAGCAGTTAAGAACACTTAATGCTCTTTCTTTTTCTTTCTTTTTTTTTTTTTAAAATATTTATTTATTATGTGTACAGTACTCTGCTTGCAGCACCAGAAGAGGGCCCCAGATCTCACTACAAATGGTTGGGAGTCCCCATGTGGTTGCTGGGAATTGAACTCATGACCTTTGGAAGAGCAGTCAGTGCTCTTAACCTCTGAGCCATCTCTCCAGCCCTTAATGCTCTTTCTTATAGAGGTCTTATTACTCTTGCAGAGGACGTGGGTTCAAGTACCAGTACGCACCCGGCAGCTCACAACTTTCCACAACTCCAGTTCTAAGAAATGTAATGTCCTCTTCTGACCTCTGTGGGCAGCAGGCAAGCATGTGATGCACATGTACACAGGCAGGCAAAAACACATATATAAAACAAAATTTAATCTCACCAGCTTCTTGTGGGACCATCACATTGTGAATGGGTTCCATCTTTAACCAGACTGTCAGTATGCAACACATAATTGTTTTGAGGGGAATGAAGTGATTACATACACACACAGGTACACATAGACAGACACATACATACATACGTACAGACAGACAGACACACACACATATACACACCCGTGCACACCTGCGGTTACTATTTGGGCTAGAGAGGCCCTCCATGGATAGCGCTTGCCAGAGAATTGGGAAGACCTGACTTTACAGGTGTGGCAGCCAACCTATAATTACAGAACTCAGCAGGCAAGATAGAGATTCCAGGACAATTTGGCTAACTAGAATAGCTGAATCTGCAAGTCTTGCTTTTTGAGAGACCCTGCTTCGGAAAATAAAATGAAGAGTTTAAAGAAGACATCCAATGTCACCCTCTGGCCTCCACATGAACACACACGTCCATTCTTTGAACAAATATATGCCCTCCCCACCACACACACCCCACATATACATACAAAAGAGAGGCCAATATTCACTTCATTCCCCTGAAAACGGTTATGTGCCACATACGGACAGTCTAGTTAAAGATGGGCCCCACTCACAACGTGACGGTCGCACAAGGGTCTGGAGAGATGACTTGGTAGGTACAAGTGATGATCTGAGTTTCATTCTCAGAACTCATGTAAAGGTGGAAAGAGACAACTGAGATGACCTCTGACCTCCACCCCACAGACTTATGGCCCATGCGTGTGTCACATACACACTCCCACACACATTTGCAAGCTGGGAAACATCTTAGTTTGTGGTGGGAAAAATATACAATAATGAGATCAGAGGTGACATTTGTCAAAACACGTTTAAATGAGGTTTATTAACATGACTTTGTACAAATGAAAATTTCCCTATTATGTGATCAACAGTTTGGCAATAAGATAGAAGTAAAGGTAGCAGGCTTTTCAATTTCTCTACTCAAGTATTTTCATTGTTTTTTTTTTATTTGTTTTTATTCTTTTGAGACAGGGTATCATGTAAATCAGCTTACCCTCAAACTCTCTGTGTAGCCCAGGCTGGCCCCAAATTCACAATACTACTCCTATCACCACCCGAGTGTGAGGATTACAGGAATTTGACAAGCTGGTTAGCTTTACATCCTTTCAAGATAGAAATACAGAGAAAGGCAAACCCTTTTGAAGTGTATATGAATGTCTGCATGGTCTGTTGTCAACTTTCCTCCTAAGCCCATCTCTCCATTCCCAGTGAGCTTCCTCAGCCACCATGAAAACATATCAACTAACTGGGAAGGCCCTTTTTTGTTTCACTCATAAAGAAAATAAAATCACCAACTATTGTCTGCTTTTACCAACTAATGCCCTCCCAAGGTTAGAGTGTAATTCCTCTTCATTTCTACTGGCAAAAAACTTAAATATTTAAAAAGCAAGAGAGCAGAGGGCTGACAACTTACTGCGTCACTGATTAAACAGACACTTCACTGTCATCAGGGTCCACAGTATGTGGCTGCAGAAGGCAGTCATTATTTTGTAACAGACACCTTTATCACATTATAGCTGTGATCATAGAATGAAAACATTAATGTTTGGATAAACTTACATCTCTATCTTTAGTGAGTGGGAGCCAATTGTCCTTTGTAATAAATGGATAGAGAAAGTAAGAAATACAGCTTGATAAGATCTTAAGTAGAAGGCCATCAAGTAGAGCAATGTTTCTTATTCACGATAGCTATAAAGTACTATGAACACTGAATTAGCAAATAATGAGCTAATTACTAGAAGAATGAAAAACTGTTCACAGAAGCATCGGGCTATAATATTTTATCACCAAATCTTGTCTCATGTGTGTTTCTGCTTAAACTTATATTTTATATAGTAATAAATGCATACACAACAAACTGGACTCATAGCTAAAAGCCCTGAGTGTAACTAACAAACTTATGAAGCTAATCTAATATGAGCATTTTCTCTGTAAGGTACAGCTGAATATTGATCTGGGATGTCCTTCTGTATATGTGTTGCTTTATTGGTTGATGAATAAAGCTGTTTTGGCCAATGGCTTAAAGCCAGGCAGGAAATCCGAACAGAGAGATATATAGAGAGTAGGCAGAGTCAAGGAGATGCCATGTAGCTGCTGAAGGAGACAGACGCTGGAACCTTACCCGGTGAACCACAGCCTCACGGTGATACACAGAATAATAGAAATGGGTTAATTTAAGATGTGAGAGCTAGCTAGAAATATGCGGGAACCATTGGCCAAGCAGTGTTATATATTAACTAAACTATATTAATAGTTTCTATATGGTTAATTGGGTCTGGGTGGCCAGGAAACGAATGAGCAGTCTCCATTTACAGAATATGGACTTAGAATGCCACTTTCACCCAAGGCTTAGAGCTATGCTATAGCAAGATCCCTAGTTTTTTTTTTTTTTTTTTTTTTTTTTTTAAAAAGAGCAAAACTGGGGGAATGTGGCGCTACAAGACCATGTGAAGGACACCTGTCTACAGTCCAACACCTAAAGCAGAAAGGCAAAGTGTCACCTCGTCTAGCTCCAAATTAGAGATGACTCAAATTGTTTGCTACTCCGTCCATGTCTGTGAATAACTGAAAATATCACAGGTGTTGATTTTTGGCTTAGAAATATGCTTCAGCAAGTAAGTGAATTCATAAATATGGCCTCTACTAATAGAGGACTAATTATCCTTGCTTCTAGAATGTATTCAGTGAAAACAGACATTTATTTTCTACCCCATAATAAGTATTACTTTCTTTAGCATGACCATAAGATGACACAAGCCACTTCCTGACAGTGCTCCTGTTTTGGACAGGAAGCAATGCAGCTAGCTGCACATGAACCTACAGTGAGCATCGCCATGTGGGCAGACCCTACTGTGCTTTACAAACACTAATGCGAATTCTTGACTAGAGCATGAAAAAAAAATTCTAGGTGAGGATTTAGTTATCTAGACTAAATTTACAAATTGAAACAAGCAATTAGAATTCCTAATTCTTTACTCTGAGAGGCTCACTTTACATGATCAAGACTCTCTTTTGCCATCTCTAAAATAAACTCTACATAGATTCCAAAAATAAAAAGGTTAGGAAATATAAAGTTCTAATTGCAGTTATCATCAGTTTCTGTTTACAATGTAAAAGCTTACTTAATATGTAAGTAATGTCACTGATTTTATACAGTCAACTTTTTGAAATTCAAAGATAAAAATGTGAACAGTCATGAAGTAGGCACGGAAGTATGATTGCTTGATAAATGGCAACTGTTTACTTGCTGGTACTTAGAGTTCAAGTTTCCATTACAAAGAACCATAAGTGAATACAACTGCAATAAGACCTAGAGAAACACAAACAATTTGTAAAAAAAAAAAAAAAAAAAAAAAAAAATTACCCTTTAAAGAAAGACAACAGTACTGTCTAAACCATTAGGGCAATCTTTTCTCTGTCTACTCTTTCAATGCACTGGGCATTATAATGACAAACATACAAAGTGCATCCCTCAATAGGTCCAAAAGCTGACAGAGAGGTAAACAAAGCAAGGGGTTTTATTTTTAATGCCTCCTAACTGCCCTGCTAGTGAAATAGCTCAGTGGATAAAGGTCCTTGCTGTCCTCTAATGCAGGCCTAACTACCTGAGTTTGATCCCTGGAACCCATTTGAAGGTGGAGAAAACCAACTCCATCTCCAAACTATCAGCACCTCAAGTTTCCATTTGTGGTTGAGTAGATGAACTGCAGTATAGTCACAGGACGGAATACCACACAGCAAGGAGAGTAAATGAGCTATTACTATACTTACTTAAAGGGAGCAGAAAGAGTGGGGTGACATGGAGAGCTGGACACATTATAGAAGCACCTTGTGAGGGCTGTGAGGTGGTGGGGAAACAGTAAAAGATTTTAAGTGAAGACTCAGCATATCAGGATTTTAGGGCAAACATGCTGCCAGGCAATAAGCAAAAAGTATGACGTCAGACGGGAAGATCATTTAGGAGGCAGTTAAGAATGCCCTAACTTGGGATTACTTTTAAAGCACCAATTATGGTAATGACAAGAAGTAGAAAAAAGACAAGAAAAGAAATCAAACAGACAGAATGAACTGGACATGGTACCAGAAAGATTGAGAATAGAGAAAGGGGTCAAAGGTTAGTCTTACAGTTATTTTTGAAGAAGTGGGGTAAATTTTATTTTTGGTAATAATTTTAATGTTACTATAAAAACCACATTTTGGGGTGTTTTACAAATAGTTTTATATTATATAGGTAGTATAAAATGAAAGTCTGGTATATAATTATATACCATATAATTATGCCCAACTATGTACCTTGCATGCAGAAAGATAAGCACGGCCTTACACAGAGAATGCCTCCAAATCACTGGCGATGGTCAGTGCTCCGGGGCTATCACAAGAAACCACTGGGATAAAATTTTCAGTCCTTTGTAATCTGACATCTTTGATAAGAAAACATCTAAATGAAATCTTTGAGATTCAAATGACTTAGAAGGAAAAGCTCATGAAGCAAATTTGGAAAGAACACAAGATCTTTTGGAACACTGCCACCATAGTTCATACTTATTTTAAAAGTTGTTATACTTGTTTCTGAGTGTATATCCATGTCACTAATTCCAAATTTACTCCTCAGAGGAGTCAGTCAGGCGCTCTCAGTGGCTAAAGTGTACTGGCTTATGAGCATACCCTGGCATCCTACAGACCTTACCTCTGCAGCCATTCAAGAGTACATGCCCGTCCCTGCCAATGTGTGAACTTAGCTTCAGATCAACCGCATGAGGCACAGGTGAGGAAGAGTTATTTTGTTCCTTGAAATTTTATACCAGCTCAACTCCATATCCATTTCTACACAGATCAGTTCCCAGGTTGTGTTTACTTTTCCACTGTCTGAAAATATTTTTATGACTTCTTTTGTAGTCAGTCACAAAACCAAGTCAGGGTAATGGCCTCTTTCCTAGTAAAACAAAGGCTTCACTTCTGCCCTCACACTCATTCTGAAGAGAGAGGAACAGACAATGTATATTCTACATTACATTATCTGTATAAAGATGAGCACTAAACCAGTGGTTCTCAACCTGTGGGTCATGACCCCTGGGTGTTGAAAGACCCTTTCACAGGCGTCACCTAAGACCATTGGGAAACACAGATATTTACATTACAATTCATAACAGTAGCAAGTTCATATAGTTATGAAGTAGCAATGAAATAATCTTATGGCTGGGGGTCACCACAACATGAGGAACTGTATTAAAGGGTCGCAGCATTAGGAAGGTTGAGAACCGCTGCTCTAAGGTATTTTATAACTGGCAGAATGAAGGAAATAAAAAAGAGCCTAACACTAATTGATTAATCAAGCATTATGAGCAGGCCTGTATATTCTGTACTTTCATATGAATTTCTCACAATTTATGAGACAGGCATTTAGTACTTTAATTTTTTTTTTTTTTTTGGGGGGGTTTTCGAGACAGGGTTTCTCTGTGGTTTTGGAGCCTGTCCTGGAACTAGCTCTTGTAGACCAGGCTGGTCTCGAACTCACAGAGATCCGCCTGCCTCTGCCTCCCGAGTGCTGGGATTAAAGGCATGCGCCACCACCGCCCAGCTAGTACTTTAATTTGTACACATGAAATTGGGAGAAAAATAAATGACTGTATCATACATTGTATAATTAAATCCAGTTCTAAATTGAAAGCTCATGCTTCTACTGCTATAGTAAAGAAACATTTAAAATATTAAAATAGTATACAGGTGATAACATTCATTCCCCCACCTGACCATGCATATTAAATCTTTGATCTCACAATCTATGCATGTGCTCTACCACTATAAACCCAGGTCCCATTCACACAGGTTTTCAAAAAGTATAAAAAAATACATAAACACAGTCAAACATGACAATGCATACCTATAATACTAATAGGGAGGGAGCTGAGATAGCAGGATTGAGATTCAAAAGCAGCTTGGACTACATAGTGAGATTCTGTTTCAATATTGTGTATGTAAACACACACAAATACATACAGTAAAAACCTTCAGTCATGCTTGTTCTTCACTGTCCAAGGCTAATGATCACTATATGTCTGTTGATGGAGGTGGGTCTTGTCTTAATCTGTTGCTTTCATTGGTTAATTAATAAAGAAACTGCCTAGGCCCATTTGATAGGCCAACCCTTAGGTGGGTGGAGTAAACAGAACAGAATGCTGGGAGAAAGAAGCTGAGTCAGTGGGTCGCCATGATTCTCTCACTCCAGACAGATGCAGGTTAAGATCTTTCCTGGTAAGCCAGCTCGTGGTGCTACACAGAATATTAGAAATGGGTTAATCAAAGATGTGAGAATTAGCCAATAAGAGGCTAGAACTAATGGGCCAAGCAGTGTTTAAAAGAATACAGTTTCCGTGTAATTATTTTGGGGGCATAAGCTAGCCATGCGGGCGGCTGGGTGCCGGAGACAAAGCCCTGCCGCTCATATTACAACAGTCTGTCTTCAAATGTCCTTCTTTTGAAATAAACAGTATCACATGGCTTCTATGCTGCTGTTCTCATTTAATGGTATCAACTAGAAGCTATGAGTGGTGATACATACCTGAAATCAATGTCAAACAAAAAAACAAACAAAAATCAACTTGAATTATGAATACATACGTAATCCTGAGCTTCTGCTTTGTGGATTTTATTCTACAAATGCACACATATGAAAAAACTGTGGTTTAAACTTATTTTCACACTTATCAAAAATTTACATTCATATAAGCTTATTATCTTATAATAATTATGTAATAATGAAATGCTAAAAGTAATTAAATCATCTACCAATAGAAGAACAGCTAAAGCATTGTGGAATAATGATGCCAAGGAGAGACTTAACAGTGACAGAGAAGGACAGCTCAAATGGAAAAGTAAGTTAGCAAAAACTCAACAGATGGATATACAGATACTGACCAGTACATACGGTAATGTGATGAAACAGTAAAACGCTACAAAGGGAGAGCCTAATGTTAACAGCAATTTAGTAACAGGGATAGAAATAAAGTATGTATGCCAGGCAATGTTGGCACACACCTTTAATATATCCTAGCTGGGTGGTGGTGGGGCACGCCTTTAATCCCAGCATTCAGGAGGCAGAGGCAGGTGGATCTCTGTGAGTTTGAGGCCAGCCTGGTCTATAGAGTAAGTTCCAGGGCAGACAAGGCTGTTATACAGAGAACTCCTGTCTCAAAAAACAAATAATAATAATGATACCAACAATAATATATCCTAAAGAAATATACTTACATATGCAAAAAGGAAGACTACTGATACTCTTTAACTGCAATACACCAAAACAAAAGGCTATCAATAAACAACATAAACAACATAAATATTCAAGTTGACAAATCACAAAATTTAGATTAAAAGTATGTATCAAAGGCATGAACCCGGAAAGGGACTGTATAGGGTCCTTCACAGTCTCGTGTCTGAATACTCAGTCTCCAGCTGGTGGTGCTGTCTGGAGAGTTAGGAGGTTTGGCCTTCTTGGAGGAGGTGAACTTTGGGAGTTTAAAGGCTCCAGCCATTTCAAGTTGGACCTCTGTTTCGGGCTTCCAGTTCCAGATGTGAGCACTCAATTTCCTGCTCTCACAGCCAAAGACTTGCTCTGCCATCAACACTCTAACCCTCCAGAACTCCAAATCAACTCTTCTAAAAGTTGTCTTGGTTATGATATTTTATCACAGTAACAGAAAAGTAACTAATACATAGGGAGAACGAAAAGTATATAATGGGGACAGAGGACAAAAATGCATGCAACAAATTCTGATTTATTTGTTTGTTTACCTACTTACTTAATTTTTCACTTCATTTATTTTTAAGATAGGTTCTCATGTAGATGGAAGAGGGTGTGTGTGTGTCACAAATTCACCAAGAAGGGGAGGATGACCTTGAACTTCCTGATCTCCCTGCCTCTGGGATTAAGAGTGTGTGCCCCTCCACGTGTCTATTGTTGTTGTTGTTTTTTTTTTTTTTTTTTGGTTTTTCGAGACAAGGTTTCTCTGTAGCTTTGGTGCCTGTCCCGGAACTAGCTCTTGTAGACCAAGCTGGCCTCGAACTCAGAGATCCGCCTGCCTCTGCCTCCCGAGTCCTGGGATTAAAGGCGTGCGCCACCACCATCCGGCTTGTTGTTGTTTTATATGGTCCTAGAATTCAAACCCAGAGCTTCATGCATACAAGGAAAAAACACTCTACCATCTGAGCTATGCCTCCAAAGTTCTGCAATGTTTAAACTCCAACCAGGCAATGGTTTCCAGGTTTCAGGTCATTTACCAAATGTGGGGCAGGGTAAGCTGTCCAAAACTTTGGTCTTGGGGCTGATGAAATAGCGCAGTGTTAAATCAAGCCTGGCAGCCTGTGTTTAATCCCCAGAACCAACATGGTGGAAGGAAAGAGCCAACTTCAGCAAGTTGTCCTCTGACCCCCAAATGTGCATGCCCTGGCCCCACCAAAACAAATAAATATTAAAAAGAAAATTTCAGTTTTGTATATTCAGCAAAAAAGACAGAAAGCCAGCATTTGGGCAAATATTCTCCTTAAAGCAACAAACAATGTAGCTCAGGTTGGCCTCCAATTTGCGACTCTCCTACCTTGGCCTCCTGAGTGCGGGGATTCCTGCCTGGCTCAAAGGTGACAGTTATGTTCATAGAGCCACTGGACAGTATTGTTGTTGGCTTTTAAACATAGGCAATGGGATTGACATTAAGACTAAAATCATCATTTTGGAATATAAAATAGTAGCAGTGATAGACAAACAGTGTAAAACATTGGTTACTTCAGAAGTCAGGAACAAGGACTGAAAGGTGGCTTACTTTGCCACCACCCCTCCTTTGTTGAGGATGAAGTTTTCTGGCAAAATCTTTTCTATAACCTCTTGTTCGGCATAACAAAGCTGTGAATCACACAGTAAATTCTTGGCATTAACCTGGGGAGAGGGGGGGTGCTTAGAGTTGCTGCTACCCCTAACATTGAACTGTTCAGCAAATGGCTTGCTGGACCATAAACTCGCCTCTGTGGAGGGCCCCATGGCGACACCCACACACTCTGCTGCTCAGGGCCAGCCCTCCACCCCCACCCCATCCTCCCAGGGCTTATTCGCAACTCCAAATGCTCTGCCAGTTTCTCTTGGCTCCAGAGACAGCTTCACCTGCAGGGTTTCATTTTTCTGCTTGACACCTCAGTGTTGATTTTCCTATACAGTACAAAAGAGCCCTCTCCAACGCCTCTCACACAATTACACAATCACTCCATTGTAACTCAGGAGAGGATTAATGATTGGGTTTTATTTGATTGTAGTTTTGATTAATCCTGACTGTTTAATTTGTGACCTTTGCTGGAATCCTAAGGGCTGGGAATCAGAACACGCACACTGTACCACTGTACTTGGAGCAGTCTGAGCTTGCCAACTTATTCCATGCCTCATTAGCCACAAAAGCTATGAAATTTTAGTCCAAAACCAGCTTCACTTTTTTCAGAGTTTGGGTACAGAATCTTGTAGAGCTTTTCATTTTTATTTAGATATGGTAAGCTAGTAATTAGTCCATCCTGGTTATGCTCCAAAAGCTCTAATTCCAACTGGCAGGTAACTTAGTAAAACACCAAATCCAAGTAAACCACATCACCATGGGGCTGCCCTGGTTTCCCAGGGCACAAAATCATTATTTGTGAAAAAAGGGTGTGATCTAGGGAGAGATCTAGGATTTGGGTTTTTTTTGTTGTTGTTGTTGTTTTTTTTCCACACACATTACAACATCCTGTGACAAATGTTACTTTGGAATCATAACCAAATCTGTATCAATAAATTCAACCTATCACATCAAAGAAAGAATGCTATAATTTTTAGTTATTTACTATCTGAGAATCAAGGCTCTGATATTTCCATGAAATATTCATAATAACCATAAGCTTTCTAAAAACCTTTCATTTTATGCACCTCCAGAATCAACAAACTATGAGACTCATCATGCAAAAGAAACTCTTTGACATGATACGCAAGCTGACCAGCTGACTGATAACTTCACGAGTGTGCTCTGCTTAGAGTTGGCATGGTCCACATCACACTGTGTAATCCAGCAGCAACTCAAGCTCAGTGGTTTTTTTTTAATCACATTTTTATAGATCTATCTTTCAGTAACCTTAAAGGTATTTAAAAGTAATTCCAGTTCCAAGCACTTCAAACAAAAAATACTATTATCTTTTCTCTTACCTAATTCAGAGACAGCACTCCTCCCCCACACTGACTCACAATATTCTCCTCTAAACAGGAAGTTTCCGTATGTTGCCCAGGCTGTCCTTAAGATCCTGGAGTCAAGTCATTTTTCTGCCTCAACTTTCCAAGTAGCCAGGACTTGGACCTAGCTGTCACAACAACTATAAGTAATGACTTACCCATATTCTTTTTCTAAAACATTCAGCATTAAATTTCATAAAAATAATTTTTTCATATACAAGTTAATCATTGGAACATACAACTGTAAAAATACATAATTATGGTTTCATAAGTAAGTGGAATAAAAATATTGATAATAAACATAGCTTAGTAACCTAACTCAACAAACTAACTGAAACGTATATGGTATATCTGAGTAATCAAATAACTGCTTATATTTATTGTACATTCTAGGTATCATCCGGTATGGTTAAGTCTCAATCTGGTTATGAGTTAAGTAGAAGTTTGTCAAAAGAACTTCTTAAAAACATAACAGAAACACAAAAAAACAGCATTGAGTTAGGCGGAAAGTATTTATTAGCTTGTAAGAGATGTTTCCTGTTCAAAGCTGTGGATCCTAAGTGCTTGTTATTTGGAAATGTGATGAGAGTGTCAAGACTCACTGAGCCATTCAGTACACACAAACCCAGAGCTGTCTCTTCTATCCCATCACACATCAAGAATATAAACGAACAGACTATTGCATAGGGAGAACTGAACTAGAAAAGGAATGAGTCTGTGTGTAAAAAGAGGCACATCTCCATGTTTTAAAATACTGTAGAGTGTAGAGGCTGGGGATTTGGAATACACCTGAGTCTTAATGGATTTTGTTGCTGTTGCTGGTTCTGTTTTTCTGAGACAGGCCTTTGCTATGTAGCCCTGAGCTATGTACCCCTGATTGACCTGGAGCCCTGCAACTAGACAAGTTAGGTTTTGAAGCTGTGGTGATCTTCCTGCCTGGGTGTTGCGATTATAAATGTACACCACCATGTGTGGCCTTTAAATATCTGCCTATGTGTACAAGCTCCATTGTAAATTGTTGTGCTGTTTTCTCACAGTGGCAGAAAAGGAAATAACTATACTATCTATTTTAAAGATTTGACAATGTCTTTGAAATACAATTTGGGAGAATAGGAGGGGACATATTAAGCTGGGTATCGGCACAAGCTGGCTCCATTTCCTTGCTTTTGTAAATACATCAGCAACAAACATGGATTTGCAAATGGAGTTCTTTGGGTATATACACAGGGGTGGAATGGCAGGGTCATACAGTAGTTCTATTTTCAACTTACTGAAGAGCCTCCAAAGACTTCCACACTGTACTAACCTTTACTACACCAGCAGTGAACAGGGCTTCTTGTTTCCCCGACTCTCTCCAGCATTTGCTGTCAGATATCTTGATGATAGACTTGGGTGAGGTGGTATCAAACATTTGTTTTAATTTGTCTTTCCCTCATAAATAGGGATCTTGAACACTTTTCAATAGTTATTGGCCAGTTGTATTTCTTCCTTTAAAAACTGACTACTAATTTCATCAGCCCACTTGCTGACTGATAGTTAGGCTTCCTTGGTGTTCAATTGAAAGTAAAATTCTAATAGATTCATGAGGAAAATAGAGTTCATCAAGATGGTGATGACTCAGCTTAAAAATAAACTGAATAAATCAAAAGAAATCTTAGAGTCAAGAAAGGGATCAACCAGAGACAACATATGAAATATTTATAAGTCAAAAATACTCTTTTACTTTCTTGACAAAGATATGGATGCAAAGTCAGTCCAGGGGTTTTAGAAGGTCACAGCAAGCATGCCACTTCCCTTTACAACAATTTCTTTAGCTTGTCAGCTGCTAAAGATCAAGTTTAAGGTGCCAGGAGGGCAATCTGCAACACCAGCTTCAGAACTCAAACTCCAAACTAAAATCAAATGGATATCAAAGACTCCATTTCTTCCCCTGGCTATTGATGGAAGACTGTACACAGCAGCCACTCACGGCAGAAAGTTCATGCCTAGGAGAAATTCCGCTACTCAACCCTGTCTAAGATGCAAAAGATGCTGGTAGGGAATAAAGAGCAAGTAGTTTCCAAAGAGGGAGACTATGTATCTTGGATAACATAAATAATATTTTAGTCCTACATAGTAGAAATTCAATCATCTGAAGCCAACGGAAAAGCTTTTATATTACTCAAGTCTAATCAAATTTCATGCCAGTCATAAGTGAAAACATTTTTCTTGTATAAGTTTATCTCTATAGGAAGAAAAAAAGCATAACTGGTCAAGTGAAATAGCCAGAGGAGTATCAGTAATCTTATGAAGTAATCATTCATTTCTGGACAGATAGTGGAATAGTGCTTGCAAATTTCAAGTCACAGACAGCTACCATTTCCAAGAAATACTGGCCTAAAGCAGACTTAGTTAGCCAAGTCTTGATTTGTCTATAATGTAAGAAAAATTATTAGAATTTCATTTACTTAGAAACCAGCCCTTTTAATAGAGACAGTACAACTTACAGTTTACTATTGCTTTTCTCTAATTCCTATATATCCTAGTCTTTAATTGTTGAGACTCTAATGAATAACAAAGCAGTAATTAATAACCAAGTGCTATTTTAAGTGTTTGACATATATTATCTCCTTTAAAATCCTCTAAAACTGGGACCTATTCCTAATTTTACAGATGTGGACACAGGAAACTGCCAAAGAAATAGTGAAGACTATTTTAAAATCCAGTTGGGGCCCAGAATTCTGTGCCCTTAGTTAGCTTCTTTCAGTTAGGAGAGTCCTAAGGACAATACTTTAAAACATAATTATCTTCAACTGGAGAAAGGAAGAAAGTAGGTAGAGGAGGGGAAGGGGGGAGGGAAATGCCACTATGAACTCAGAGCATTGGTTATGGTTTACATCTTAAATATTTCCCAAAGGCTCATGTGTTGAAGGGAGGTACCCAGCTGATGGTGCTTTTAGGAGGTCCTGAAATATTTAGGTGGGGGTCCTGGAGGAAGGAAGTGAGGTTATTATAGGTGTGTCCTTGGAGGGGATATGAGACCCTGAACCTTCCCTTCTTTACATTCTAGCTGCCAGTAACATGATCACCTTTCCTCTGCTATGTCTTCAAGTGCACCAAGTAACCAAGGACTGAGGCTACTGAAACCTCTGAATCCGTGAGCCAAATAACCCTTTTCTCCTTTAGACTCTTTAGTGTTTTACTACAGTGATGAAGCTCACCAGTGTGGCATCACTTTATTACATATCTTTCCATGTGTCTGTGTGAGTTATATGCTACAACTCTTAATGGGGTCAGAATAAACAAACCAAAAACTGGAAAGTCACTGGCCCTCATTAATATGCCATCCTGCTTCTATACAATTAGGAAAAGATCTAAAATTATTCTGTTATCAGAATGATAAACCCTTTCTCTTACAATGCGTCATACTAATAGTTAATTCTAAACTAAAATGTAATGACTACGCAAATTATATAATCTTCCTTTGTACAATGTGAACATGGTTCCCAAATTGTGAACTGTGGTATCCCAGTGAACTCACAAGTAATTGCAGAATATTTTAAATGTTGGGCAAAACACAGTGATAGGTCAGATAAGGCACAGATTACCAGGTCAGTGTGGGATTGTGCTGCATTATTCTATCTCTGTGAAATTTTCAGTGGCTGCTGTATGTTCGGGTCTGTCTGGGCTGCTATAACAAACTTAAACTATAGAAGCTAAAAGTATAGTTCTGTGGAATAGTGCTTCCCTAGCATTCCCAAGGTCCTAGGTTTAATTTCTAGGACCACAGACCCAAACAAAATAAAAGCTCCAGCAAGATTAAGAGCAACAACATTTGTTTGCATTTCTGGAAGTAGGAAAGTGCAAGATCAGGGACTGGCACAGTGGTTCATGGCCGCCACTTTCTTGCTGTTTTTCTCACATGTTGGAAGAGATAGATACTGTGGGTTCGTTTGTATGGAACAAATCCCATTCATGGGCTCTCATCAGCATGATCCCTTGGCAGGAAGCCCATTCTTATCACTAGAACTTTAGGGATGAAGATTTCAATATAATGGTTTAGAGGATACAAAGATTGATTCTGATTATAAAAATAAGATTTTAAAAGTTCAGCTCCACATTGGACAAAAATTAGTGTGAATCAAGAAATAAGTGTTCAATATAACGCATAGGCTTGAAGATTATGCAATACTCAATAAGCACTTATTGAATGAGTCATTATTTAAAATGAAAGGATTTCCTTCAATATATTATTAATATATATCTCTTTATTCTGACATGATTATGAAATTGTTGGAACATATTTAAAATGGAGGAACCTAAGTGCTGTTATGAAATTTTGGTATTGATTTTGGACAAGGAATGATGAGAACTTTGCTGACTATGCTGGAACCAAGTTTTTGAAAACCTGTCTTCTAATATGAAAATATGGTTTTCCTTTAGACAATAATATGAAAAAGCCTATCACCGAAAAGTGAAGAAATTCTAAGCATCTAGAAGATGAAGAGCTTGAATTTTTAATAAAATATCCTCACTTTAATATAACTGAACCCCCCCCCCCTTTCCATCCTGGGTCTTTATCTGCTGCAAAATGCTAACAACTAAGGGGAATTTGCTTACTAACTAGTCACTACTACTCATAACGCCATCCTACAGCTGAGGAAGAAACATTTTCAGCAGAAAAGCTGACACTAAAACAGCCGCTCAGTCTCAAAGCATCTCTATCCCCATCAGAGATTACGATCCCACTTCAAAGCAATACTGCTGTTTTCACTGCACTTAAACAAAGCTGACCCACACACAATGACCATACACAATAATGATCGCCGAGATTCATCTCCTGACATTCTAAGCCTTGCTTTCAGTGTTGAGGTGAGATTTATAGTGAACCAAGTTGCCAGGGTTCATACTTCATTATATCTATAAAAGAACACAGCAATGCCATGCTATTTTCATTATAGATTAATTCCATTCTAGTCAATGATATATACAGTACCATGTAAGTTAAAAGCCTCTTTTTATATTGTTTTAAAAAGTTAAGATGGAGGAAGAAGACGGCAGTGAACATGAATCTAACCCTAAACAGCAATTTATGAATACTTGCTTCTGAATTTAAAAAATCTTAATGAATCATAATCTTCCCCCAAACAGCGACTGATCACGGTAAAGATGTTCTGGCATTGGCTTAACATAAACACAAAAGATAGCTCTGGAGCTTCCTTGTGCTTTGCAAGTGAAGATGTAGTCACTGGCAGGCTCTATGGGGACACACAGAAAACAAAAGACAGTGAGTGGGCAAGAAGCAACAAGAGTAAAAGACCTTCAAACCAAACAGCCCCCAGAGCTTGGCACAGAGTAGTGCTTCAATAAACGCTCACAGGTGCCATATACCACAGTACCGAAAAACACCACCTTATCTAACATTAAGCATAGGGACTGTGTGGAGTAGTATTCAGCACACCACCAAACAGACAGAGAGGTTGGAAGGAGAAAATACATGTTAACCAAGAGTAAAATCACAAACAAGCTATTTTATAAAATGCTTCTTAAATTTAATTATTTTTTATTTATTAGTTCAAATTAACTGACTGAACAGTTATTTTCCAGAAAAAAAATACTGATGTTATTTTTCTTTTCATGATAACCTAGAGAACCTGATAAGAGCTGAGGTTTGCAAAAGCAGCCATCTTCTCACGATAGAGAACACCATGAGCAATGGCATGTAGAAGGCTCTCCAGGGCTGTTCCTGCTCCAGAAGTTCACCACCACTTCCAAGAGTAATGTCTGCTAGGAAGGGGCCATCTGAGGGCAAAATCGCCCAACTGTAATCATATGTAGTTCTACTGTTTGTATGAGATTTGAATACCAACCTGCAAGTCTTATGTAACTACTGGGATACAGTGCAGCAGACAGAATAACCTTAAGATGAATAGTTAACAGATTTAAGTTACCGCAGATCTGAAGAAGACTCATCCTTATCAACAAATCTTCCGAATGGGTCAGATCCATAGCACATTGTTTTATCACAATAAGGCTTCTTCATAATAGTCCAGTTTACCTCCATGGCATCAGAATTGAAATAGTAAGGGGTTTAATCACAGTGATCTTGTTGATAGGCTAATATAACAACTAGACCTAGAAATAAAAGTTATGTCCTCTGTACACTGTGATATGCAAGATGCAAATATGCAAGTCTTGTATGACTGTTCTTGCTCCCAGGAAGTGAGAGCTACAAGAGGACTGCTCCTTTAGGCTGCCAGTTCTACTTCAATATTAATGTGTTAAGAAATTACCACATGGAATGGTCCCTTTAATGACACCTGGTCTACTTCCCAGCAGTGAGCTCCACTCCCAGGCTTGTCATGGCTCATTTAAATAGCACAGTATGCTCCCTCTACAAGCCTGTTCCTAGAGCGTCCGGAGTTTAAGATATAATGAGATACGAAGGTGTTTATCATGAGGTATGCTGGAACTCTGAGCCAAAGCAACAGGAGCTGGACATTATGAGCAGTCTGGGAACACTAAGAGACTTTTTCTTTAAAGAACACTGAATAAATAAATTATTCTACAAGACACATAAAGTTTAAGTAAAGGAAAAAGTTTCAAGCAGAAGTAAGCCTTACAGAATCTTAGAGCACAAAATAACACTTCAGAAATAAAATGAGAAGTGGAAAATCCATCTTTCATCATTGTCTTTTTGTTGCTTTTCCATATGAAACTGTTGTACATAGGTGATACAATTTACCTCATCCCATAATTAATGGGAAAATTTTTACAACAGCTATTTTATCTAAAATGCAGGAAACAAACTCATACAATGGATGCTTAAGGCAAAAAAAAAAATTAAAAGTGAAATGGACAGGAAAAAAACTACAAGAAAATAAATTTACTTTAGCTTGGAACTTCAATTTCTAAAAGACATTGTAAACTCAGCAATCATAAAGCCTCCCTGTGTGTTCTGAAAGGTAAAAACACAGTACCTGCACAAACAGAAGCATCATCTGAGTCAGAAGCACCAACAAGCAGAAAGGGCTTGAGTTAGGGCATTAATGACGGTGGAAGCAGAAATGGTCATGGTGGCTAAACACTGAGTTCTAGGTCTTACTTGCTAAAGAGTAGGGAGGGAGTTCAGGGTTTAAGATAAGGAAAGATGGATCTAACTGTTGTTGTTTGAAGGGCTGCTTGCTAGCTCCTGGCTGTTCAGCCCCGAAATAATCACACAGAAACTGTATTAATTAAAATCCCTGCTAGGCTCATTAGCTCTAGCTTCTTATTGGCTAGCTCTTACATATTAATTTAACCCATCTCCATTAACCTGTGTATCACCACAAGGCTGTGGCATACCAGGCAAAGTTCTGGTGTCTGTCTTCATGACTACATGGATTCTCTCTTTTACTCTGCCTTCTTTCTCCCAGCAATCAGTTTAGTTTTCCCTGCCTAGCTCTATCAGGCCAAGCCAGGTTCTTTATTAACCAATGGTATTCACAGCATACAGAGGGAAATCCCACATCAAACTGTTGAATAGTAAAGAAAGTCACAAATGTTGACTCTATTTGTAAAGACAGAGAACACCAGAAAAACTTGCTGTGAGCACACTGAAACAGCAAGAATCCTAGGTGTCCACAGCAAAGGCATATATAAAAGGTACATACAGAGTTTCACACACAGAAATCAATATGGGAAGTCAAGAAGTCCCTCACAATCAAGGGAAATTGATCATCCTCTGTAAGGAAAAGAAAGATTCAATAGCAATAAAAGCACTTTAAAGGGGTTGGGGATGTGTATGTATGTATGTATATTTCAGTGAAAGAGAGCTAGCTGAACAGGTACCCTGAAATAGAAGTTTCAACAGAAAACAAGACCTCACATTGTGTCTTAGTTAGGGTTTCCATTGCTGTGAAGAGATACCATGACCATAGCAACTCTTACAAAGGAAAACATTTAATTGTGGTAGCTCACTCACAGTTCAGAGGTTGAGTCTATTAGGATGGCAGGAAGCAAGGTAGCATGCAGGCAGACAGCACACAGGTGCTACAGCAGGAACATCTTGACTCACAGGCACTAGGAAGTGGTCTGTCTTACTGGAAGTGGCTTGAGCATATGAGACCTCAAAGCCCATCACCACAGTGACACACTTCCTCCAACAAGTCCGTACCTCTCCAACAAACCTATACCTCCCATTCAGTGCCACTCCCTTTGGGGGTCATTTCTTTTTCTAAAAAAAAAAACAACCACACAAGTGTAAAATCCAGAAGAAGTAGAATTCTTTCAATGAGTATATAGCAAAGCTCTTCCTAATAGAATACATGAATCAATTTCTCCAGCTACTGCTTGCTATTCTTTTTCTTACACCCTAAAAGCTGATGATCTAGGAACCCTCGGAGATTCCAGATAGGAGGCACTTGCAGAGATTTTAGTGGGGATCTAACCAGCACCCAAACCTTTTGCCTTCCGAGGCTTTTTAAGCCTCCATCTCTCCCATCATGTGTCTCACAGACAGTCTACCTCTGGACCTCAGAGACTGACAGAGATCGGTCAAAAGACTCCATCTCTGATACCAGTGTTAAGGCTGATGAGTCTTATGATAAGAGGGAACCCTACTTCCACTCCCTATGACTTGGCCATGTGGCTCAGTCTGTCCTAGCAGACACTGAGAAGAGGAGGTTAGAGAAAGCAGGAGAAAAGGACATCTAAAAAAAAAAAAATTCTCTTTTATTTTATTTTTTATTTATTTATTTATTTTTGAGACAGGGTTTCCCTGTGTATCAGCCTGGAACTAGCTCTTGTAGACCAGGCTAGCCTCTAAGTCACAGGGATTCACCTGCCTCTGCCTCCCAAGTGCTGGGATGGATTAAAGGTGTGTGCCATCCCTGTCTGGCTAAAAAAAATTCTTATATCCAAGAAAACAACAAGAAGAGTAAAACTCAAAGCCAAGTATAATGTCCCCCTGTATACCTATAGTGGGTTAAAAGCCTGTATTGTTGTTGTATTTATGATTCCTTTGCTTTCATTTAACAGTTTTCATTTTTCCTCATCACAATGTAAAAAAAAACCCACAAAAACAAAACAATAACAAAAACTATTGTAAAAATCAGTAACAAATCTTTTTCTCCCATTTCCATTAAATCCCAGATCATATATACACTAAAAATGAAAGATTTGGATGAAGAAATCCACAAGACAGCAGAACCAATCTTGTGGGAATTCATGAACTCTAGACCAACAGCTGTGAAGCCTCCAGGGACTGAACTATGCCCTCTGCATGTGGGAGACAGTTCTGTCACTTGGTCTATCTGAAGGGCCCTGGAAGTGGGACTAGGACCTATCCCTGGTGCATGAGCTGGCTTTATGAATCCCATTCCCTATGGTGGGATGCCTTGCTCAGTCTTAATGCAGTGGGGAGGGACTAGGTCCTGTTTCAACTAAATCTGCACACACACACACACACACACACACACACACGCAGGCACACACACACGTGCATACACATGCACACACACACACACAAACACACGGCAAGGTAATGCTGGGTACACAAATTTACACGCACATACCCCCACCATGCTCCTGCACACACACGCACACACACACACACACACAGTAAATAGCTTATACGTGTCTATTATACTTGAAGATATTTAAGTAACTTGGAGTAAATAAGCATGGTGAAAAAAAGACAGTAAGAACAGAAATCATAATAAAATATAAATCAATGGAGGAAAAAATAACAGTCAAAACTATTCAAATCTGCCTCTTTGGAAAAAAAAACAAAGTTAGAAAACCTCTGATAACATCAAATAATAAGAAAAAGGTAGCCGGGCGGTGGCGGCGCACGCCTTTAATCCCAGCACTTGGGAGGCAGAGGCAGGCGGATCTCTGTGAGTTCGAGGCCAGCCTGGCCTACAAGAGCGAGTTCCAGGACAGGCTCCAAAGCTACGGAGAAACCCTGTCTCAAAAAAAAATAAAATAAAATTAAATTAAATTAAAAAAAAAAGGAAAAAAAAAAAGAAAAAGGTAATAATCACAAGGTACAGGACCAAAAGCAGTGAGTAAAGCACAAATGTAAGCATCTGGTATGGTAGATGGCTAGTAGAGAGGGCCAGGGCACTGTTGCTAAGTCTGACAACCTGAGTTCAATCTCTGGAATCCACATGGTGAAAAGGAAAATAACTGACTCCCACGAGTTGTCCTCTGACCTTCTCAAACATACTATGGTTCATGTACACATGTGAGTACACACACAAACATATGTACACACAAATACACTAAATATAAGTAAACAAGTCAGAAGAATCATAACCATAAAAAATAAAGTAAGTGTAGCCGGCGGTGGTGGCGCACACCTTTAATCCCAGCACTTGGGAGGCAGAGGCAGGCGGATCTCTGTGAGTTCGAGACCAGCCTGGTCTACAGAGCTAGTTCCAGGACAGGCTCCAAAACCACAGAGAAACCCTGCTTCGAAAAACCAAAATAAATAAATAAATAATAAAGTAAGTGGTAATCAGTAATTATAATAACAGCATTAGGCCGGTTGTGGTGGCGCACGCCGGTAGGATTTGCTAAAGGAGGCAGAGGCAGGAGGATCACGAGTTCGAGGCCAGCCTGGGCTACACATTTTGCAATGGTCTGCGGGCTGGCCGAGAGGCTAGGGGCGCCGCCCTGGGTGCGGGAGGTGGCCGGTTAGGATCCCGGCTCTGTCTGTGTGTGTGTCTGTCTGTCTGCGCATGCGTGTCACCCATCCATACATCAGGAAATAATAACAGCATTAGGACAGGAATGCTATAAGAACCAGTGACCCCGATACCTGTGAGGCTGAGGGATGAGGCTGCTAGTTCAAAGCCTGCCAGGTAGTGCACAGCAGGAAAACGAACAAGAAAAACAAATGAGAACAATGGTTTATGTGGCAAGTGAGGATTAAAATTTGACTGCAGTGTTCTATCATAAGCTTAGCATTACATTTTTACAGTAACTTGTTTCGCTTACACAAAGAGAACCAACAAAGTACAGTGTGGCATACAAAACACTATTAGGCATTTCTGTTGGCGACTGTATCCTGTTTAGAGACACCAGTCTCTAGCTTAGGTTGATCTCAAACTCACTAACTGGCCTTGATCTTCTAATCTTCTTGCCTTCACCTCCTGTATGTTGGAGCATCACAGGTGTGTAGGTGTGTGTGTGTCTGTCTGTTTGGGGGGGTGTCATAGGCATGTGTTACCATAACCTTTAAAAGAATGTGTTGCTGGAAGCAACCCTAGGGCTTTGTGCGTGCTGGACAAGCATGCTGCCAGTTGAACTACATTCTCATTTTCTCACATCAAGTTTTCAAAACAGACTTTCTACATGCAGTAACATAATTAGAAAATTTAAAGAAAAAAATTGTCATAACAGGACCAAATCAGGTTATTTAGGAATAAACCAAGCAGATATTTAAGAATGTTGCTGAGCAAGATATAGGAGTTGTTAATGAAAGTCACTGTGGCGGTTAATACTGCCAATGTGACAGGAACTAAAGTCAGCTGGGGCTGCAAATCTGTAGAATTCTGGACTGAGCTCACTGAAGGGAAGGTGCACCCCAAACATGGACAGCATCACTGCATGGGTGGGATGCTGGACTAAATGAAGAGGGCAAAGTGAGTAAAGCACCAGCCTTCATCCCTTCCTGCTTTCTGACAGTGGATGGAGTGTAACCAGATGTGCATGCTCCTGCCACCAAGGATTTCCCTGAAAGGTACCTTCACTGTGAGCAACAGGAAAGCACCAGGTATAGGCATAAAGGAGAGCTTACTAAACAGATGCAGTTGATGGGAAGACTTGAAGTTACAAAAGATGACAGTTGTTTTTTTTTTTTTTTTACCTAAAAATGTAATGTAAAATGTCTATAAAATCAACACAATTAACTATTAAAATCTCCTAAGGACTTCTTCAAAGAACTAGCTAGTATCATAAAAAAAAAAAAAGTGTAAAGGATCCAGATGGCTCTGACAAAGGACCCTGAAGAGAGGTTCACTCTGCCATATGCTGGAATTTACAATAGTAATATAGCAGCCATGAACTATCATAGTCACCAACAGGCGAGTGGAAAACTGTACTGAGATGCCAAATTGACTCTGGCACACAGGGAACCTCATACGCTAGGGTAGTCATATGACTGGCTTCCCATAAGGAAAACTAAACTAAGTCACTTTCTCTATGCCAAATATCCCCAGTATATTCTTTAAAAATCTGTGAATATCAATTGTAATATATAAGTGATTTTTATTATAATACATAAGCCCAACACAAACATTAAATTCCATTAAAAAAGCATTATATCTTCCAAGAAGATTTACCGAAAGCTATTCTTATTCACCATGGCTATCAGTTGATATCCAACTACAAAACTTGGTGATTTGATGTGTAACAGGATCACTCTTCACAAGACACTGTGTGCCTGTAAGAGTGTGAGTTCCTCAAAAGCAGACGAAACAGTATCTAAATGAGTGTTTTACCCACAATCCTCGGCAGAACTTTGGAGCATGCAGAATGTCCAAAACAGTGGGCTAAAGATGGTGAGACAGCACAGCAGTTAAGAGCACCTGCTGTTTATGCAATAGACCAGGGTTTGGCTCTCAGAACCCACCTAATAGCTGACTCTAGTTCCAGGGGGTATGATGCGCTCTTCTGGCCCCAGGGCACTGCATCCAAGTGACACACTGCATGCATGTAACATGTTTAACATATATGTAGGCAAAACATTCATACACAAAAATAAAAATAATTTTTTAAAGTAGTAAATAAGATTGGGTGTGAGCCATAAGAATAAAGAAGGTGGGAGAGCTTTCAAAGGTAAAATTATGGAAAATGTTCTTAGATATACAGTTTAAACAAACAAAAACTGAAATGGAGAAAATTAAGACAATTTAGAATAGAATGTCTTGACGATTAAAGATAAAAAGTACCAAAAAAAGTTAGAAATGTATCTAGGAAAAAAAAAACTCTGGATGACTGACGATAGCATGGAACTTCTGGAGGTTCCCAAACATACATGTAAAGCAATTAGGTTTAGATTCTCAAGGAAAGTGGGAAACAATTTCCTGAATACTTTGTTAGAAAACATGTTTAAGGCTGGGCGGTGGTGGTGCACACCTTTAATCCTAGCACTTGGGAGGCAGATCTCTGTGAGTTAGAGGCCAGCCTGGTCTAAAAACAAAAAAACAAAAAAACAAAACAAACAAACAAAAAAAGATGTTTTAAACAGTTTGTGTTCTACAAAACTGTCTGAGTAGTACTTTACTCAGTTCAGTAATGGGGCCTGTACTCACCACTCTCAAAGACAAGAGAAAAAGAACACAATTTAAATGAGACTTGAGAATAGTTCGTGCAGTAGTAGAGAAAGTCACGATGTGACGTTTCTTGCTGGGTGTGGTGGTGCATGTGTTCAATGCTAACACCCAGATTTCTGGGAGTTCCAGGTCAGTCAGGGTCACATACTGAAACCCATAAAGAAGTGCGAAGGAAAGGGGAGAGGGAAGGCTGGAAAGACAGACAGGAAGAAGGAAAGGAAGAAAGGGCAGAGGGCTTATAGCACCTGTCTTTTACTAAAATAAATATCCATATCTGAATTAATGCTGTTTCTTTAAGAGAACTATCTTGTTCTCATTAATTCTTACAAATTTAAATCTTAATTCCAGGTGTCAGCATTAGATAAAGGCAATCTGAAATCCTGGGGTTTACATATTTGAAACATAAGGCACAAATAGCAATCCTATAAAGAAAATCAGCAAGGTAGCAAGGGGGAAGGCAGGTGGTGTAGTAAAGGTGACGGCACAAGGACAACACTAAGCAGGGGACAACGCACCCTGCTGGAGACCTAGAGAAGCAAGGTGATCCTTGCTGGTTCTCTGCAGACTGACCTGGAAAACTGAAGCTACACTTAAGGCCAAGAACGTTTGTTGTCACCACCCAACGCTCAAAGACAACAGAATTTCTAGCCAGAAAAACTCCTGCATGTTTAAAAATAAAAGTGACACGAATTACTCTTTCTTTCCCACGCTGCTCTCGGCCTGCTGTGGCTGCTGTGGCAGTGTGCACTTCCTACTCTGCTTGCTGGATTCCACAGAAATCTGCTGTGTTTTCTGATTAGGACCATGTTTCAAAATATAAACTGGGAGGATAAATACGTGTCTGAAGGTCTGACTGATTCACCATGGGCTACATACTGAGTCTTACAAAAAGATATTCTAAAAATAAACTGAGAATTTCATATGTGAACACTGAATAAAACTTCCCTTAAATTTATTGTACTATATGCCATGGTAACATACTGAATATTTTGCTGGTTGCTTCCTAGGTTTCTCAGTTTACTGCAAGTATATAGACATGCAACTGCCTTTTCCCGTTATCTCACATTTTACCTATTATCATTAACGTAACTGTACAACGGGATTTTCCCTATGTACTTGATCCTCTGTGTGATTTTGTATGTGTCTTCTTTACTCTATATCCTGTGCTGTGCAGAATCTCTGGATGTAATTCCAGTGATCAGTTCTTGCTTTTGATTACTGTACTTTTGGAGTCTTATGCAGGAAACTTTTGCCTATGTGAGTATCCTGAAGTGTTTTGCTTTAGTATTTTCAAATATTTAGGTCTTATATAGTCACAACGTTTTTAAAAGATTCAGAGAAGCATCTCGTTTCACCCTCCTACATGTGGATATCCAGTGTCCCCAGCAGTGAATACTGAAGAAACTGTCCGTTATCCAAAGTATATTTTTCTCTTGTTCTAAAGTTAGTTCTTTGAGTATGCTGTAAAATGTGTTTTGACCATATTAACCAGCTTCTCACTACTGCCATATCCTGCTGTGGAATAATCCTTCTGTACACTGTGAAGATATGTTGCGATCATTGTTAATAAAAAGCTGAGGAGATGGGGAGGGGAACTTGAAGGAGAGGGAGGAGAAGGACTTGAAGAGGGGAGGAGAACTGGAGGGAATGGGATAGTCAAGATGGAAGAAGGAGAGAGATGAGAGCAAGGAAAGAGGTATTTTGATTGGGGGAGCCATTATGGGGCTAGCAAGAAACCTGGCTCTAGAGAAATTCCCAGGAATCCACAAGGATGACCCCAGCTAAGACCCTAAGCAATAGAGGAGAGGGGGTCTGGAACTAGTCTTACCCTGTAGTCAGATTGATGAGTATCTTAAATGTCATCATCCAGCAGCCGATGGAAGCAGAAGCAGAGACCCGCAGTGGATCACAGGGCTCAGCTCCCAAAGTCCAGTTGAAGAGTGGAAGAAGTGAGAATATAAACAAAAAGATCAAGACCATGATGAGGACACCCACTGAAACAGTTTACCTGAACCAAAGGGAGCTCACCTTCTCCAGCCAGACAGGAAAGGAACCAGCATAGGACCAAACTAGACCCTCTAAATGTGGATGACAGTTGTATGGCTGGGGCAGACTGCGGGGTGACTGGCAGTGGCACCAGGATTTATCCCTACTGCTTGTACTGGCTTGTTGGGAACCTATTCTCTTTGGATGGATACCTTGCTCAGCCTAGATATAGTAGGGAGGGCCTTGGACCTTCCCCCAAAGCAATGTGCCTCACCCTCTCTGAGGAGTGTATAGGGGGGTGGGAGTGGGGTAAGGTGGAGGGGATGGGAGGAGAGGAGGGAGTAGGAACTGGGATTGGTATGTAAAATGAAAAAAAGATAGTTTGTTTTCTGTTTAAAAAAATAAAAATAAAAGGCTGATTTGCTGATGGCTGGGGGGATTTTGGGGGCAGAAAGAATGCTGATAAGAAGGGCAGAGTTGGAGGAGACGCCATGAGGCTCACCCAGAGTGAGCAGGATGGGAAGTACATATATGAGCAGCACACAGGTTAATAGAAATGGGTTAATTAAGTTTTAAGAGTTAGCTAAAATCAATCCTGAGCTATCTGAGCATTTATAATCAATAATAAGTTTTTGTGTTATTATTTGGGAACTGTCTGGCAGGATAGAAAACTCTACCTACAAATGGTACCTAAACATCCAGCACCTACATCCACGTAAGACCTGAAAAAGCTTTAAAAAGGTTCCAAAAACACACACAAAAAAAGAAAAGCATAGCTTCCTAGTCTCATAGTCTCACGGTAGCTGCAGTCCAGAGAATGTTTGTCCCAATAGAAGCAGGATGAAGCCAGCTGACAATCACCATGTACTGGCGCCATTCACTAAGCTGAGCAGTGCCAGTGGTGGACATAACAGTTTAAGATTTATCTCATGCAACCGAAAAACAAGACAGATGCTCAGTAAAGACAGACCCAGGCAGAAAAACCCTCTAGATGGGTTACAGTTTGTTTAAAAACATAGATAGGCTTGGGAGGGAGAAGAGAAAGAGTATAAGTAGTCACAAAGTCCTTGAAAAAGGCATAAAGTAATAAAAAAAATAACAAAAGATGGGAAATACACAAGAGAGTCTGGATCCTATATGCTACTGTGCTGTCTTTAGCTTTTCCTGGTGACTAATGAAGGAATGACAGCTGCTAAGACACACTGGATTATGAAAATTGCTGGAAATGTCTAGACTTCAAATGGAAGTCAAAAGATGTTACATTGAGAAAGAGGTTATGTTTTTACTTCCACAGAAAATGAGAGGCTGTGGATTCATTCTAGGTTGATATGGATCCGGTTTGATCAAGGAAAATACCCTGAAAATCCTGGCTACAGACATAAAGAAATAAACCTAGAAATATGGCAAAACACATAACATATTGTTACCTACTCATATATAAAACAAAAAATCATCTTTGGCTAATCTGTGTACAGCACAGTCGATACTTGTATTAACACAAAATGCATGTGACCTTTAAAGTTTATGTATTTTCAGAACAAGGAGACCAGACATCAATTAAAACAGATGGCCCAGGTGATCCAGTATGTCAAAATACATCTGTTACAGCCTCCTCAAAATTCTGCATCCCAAACAGCTTCAAGTCTGCTGGCTGGGATGGTCCAACCTCACAAACTATTCCAGTCAAGACTTAACAACTACCCTGATTTTCTAAAGGTTTCCCTAAAGATACTAGCACCCACACACAACAGGAAGTAGGCTGGAGAATGACACCCATATTCCCAAGAGATGGGGAATAGATGGGTTTTGGTTATTCAATGGATTATGAATGTTTGTCATTGTTTAGGGGGACTGATTATGAATTATTATTGGTCATACTAAAAAAAAGCTAAACAGAAGAATTCAAAGATCTCTCTCTAAAGGAAAAAAAGGGGAAATAAGAGTGATAGGAAAAAAAGGGTAGATTATTAAGTCTACTATAATCCAAAAAACAACTATTAATCTCAAAAAAGTTTACATTGGTACAGATCTTGATTTACTGATACAAATTTAAAGTTAATTTTGTTATACTCTATGCATATTTCTACTCTTGTTTGGGGTATTGTGTTTATATAGCTCATTTAAAAATGTAATATATACTTAAATACAGACTAATAGTCATCTATAATAATCAATCTTGTAGTCATATTAGGTATATTTTCAAGGTTAAACAGATACATTTAGATAGACCGATGGTCTTGAAACACTTCAAAAACCTATAGAATATAGCATTTAATATGTTTAATACCCTAAAGTTTTTCATGACAGTGAGACATGTATGCTCCTGGCAGCATCAATGTAATTCAAAAAAAGATGATAGACATCAAAGAACTCCATAGGGAGTTTACATTCTTTATGGCAAAAGCTAGTCATTTGGACAAAGAAACTGCCCTTGCCTCAATTGCTGGCAGTATTCTATACAAACTGCACTAGCAGGATGCAAAAGAAAACAACTGCTAAACTTTGCCAAGATAATGTAGGACAGTCCTTCAAAATTTATTGCTCCTCAAAAATCTGTCAGACCTAGGCAGTGGTAGTATACACCTTTAATCCCAGCACTTGGGAGGCAGATCTCTGTGAGTTTGAGGTCAGTCTGATCTACAGAGCGAGTTCCAGAACAGGCTCCAAAGCTACAGAGGAACCCTGTCTCAAAAAAAAAAAAAAAAAAAAGTCTGTCAGATGTATTAGGCTTGCAGGCCAATGCTGGATGCTCCAACATTACAGAGCTTTGGCTGGCTCTCCAAGCAGTCAGATGTCCCTGTCATTAGGTAAAATATCACCCTTCTGGGGTCTTTGATGGAGGTGAAGACTAAAGAGTCATAGTTAAAATTTTCCTTAGTTATGATAAAAGGTAAATTAGGTATAAAACTTTAGACTCAAAAGAATAAGATAAATGATAGAATATTTTCAAAATACAAATGGACTGGATATTGCAACTATAATTCCTACTTGATAACTGTTTCTGTTGTATATAATTTTACTATGTTAAAGTAAAACCCTTCCTTTTTAATTAAATACAAGGGGAAAATGTGGAAAAATCCTAATGTACACTGTGAAGATATGCTGCAATCATTGTTAATAAAAACTAAATTGGCTGATGGCTAGGGAAGGATTTATAGGGTAGAGAGAATGCTTGGGAGAAGGGCTAAGTAGGAGGAGAAGCCATGAGATGCAGAGCAAGCAAGAAGAGAAGCACAAGTTGTTGGTGGTTTAATCCCAGCACTCAGGAAGCAGAGACAGCTGGATCTCTATGAGTTTGAGGCCAGTCTGGTCTGTAGAGTGAGTTCCAAGACAAGCTCCAAAGGTACAGAAAAACCCTGTCTCAAAAAAACTCAAAAAACAAAAACAAAACCAACAACAACAAAGCTAGCTAAAAAAGAAAGCCTGAGACATTGGTTGAGCACTTGTAATTAATAATAAACCTATATGTAGTTATTTGGAAACTGGCTGATGAGACAGAAAACTTCACCTACAATATTCATTCCCCTTGCCCACCAACCTAACTTTCTGTCCTTTTTCATTTCTTAAAAAAATGAAGTACAATTAGTACTGTCCTATACACTTGGATATGTGGCCTTCCACTGGGGCATGTTGAACCCTAGGTGCCACACCTTTACACAGGAAACGGTTTTGAGACAACATCTCACTGTGTAGGCTTAGCTGGCTTTGAACTCAGAGAGATGCCTCTGCTTCCTAAATGTATACAAGCATCAACACCATGCCTAGCTTCCAACATATATTTTTAACATCTCTATTTAGAATTGAGTCCTGAAGATACTCTGATTCAAATCCCCTTAATGTTTCACGGCTTCACGGCTTCATTTATGCCAACAGCATGTCCGTTGTGTTATAATGGAACTGTATTATGCCTGCAGTACTGCTCCACACTTAGGTTTCTTTAGGCATTTATAGTTTTGGTGCTACCATATCAATTTTAGAACTTTTTCTCTAGTTCTGCAAAGGGTTGCTCTTAGTATTAAAATAACCCCTATTACAGTGAAGGCTAAATTTCTTTATTTGTATGACTGTTTCTTATAAAATTGGGTACCTCAACAGTTGGGGGCATAAACTTACAAACAAATGTCCCCTTGAGGGCTGGAGAGATGGCTCAGAGGTTAAGAGCACTGACTGCTCTTCCAGAGGTCCTGAGTTCTATTCCCAGCAACCACATGGTGGCTCACAAACATCTATGATAAAATCTGGTGCTCTCTTCTGGTGTGCAGGCATCCATGCAGGCAGAATGCTGTATACATGATAAATAAATCTTTAAAAAAAAAATGTCCCCTTGATCAATGTACTTGGCCCCCATAACCTCATAGGGAGTAGGACTATTAGGAGGTGTGGCTTTGTCAGAGTGGGTAAGGCATTGTTGCAGGAAGTGTATCATTGTGTGGGGCAGGCTTTGAGGTTTCCTATCCTCAGGTATCTCCCAGTATCTCAGTCCACTTCCTGTTGCTTTCTGATCAAAATGTAGCCAGCATAATGTCTGCTGTGTGCACACCACTATGCTCCCCACCATGCTCCCACCATGATGATAATGGACTAAACTTCTGAAACTGTAAACAAGCCACCCAATTAAATGTTTTTCTTATAGGAGTTGCTGTGGTCACAGCAATAGAGACCCTAAGAAAGACTATCAATATGCAGTAGGGATTCTGCTCACTTTCATTCGTTCATTCTGTTTATATTTTCACATGTGAAATGAGTCTCTTACAGGGAGCATTCTGTTTGATCATGCTATTTGTTAAGCAAGTCTGTGTTTTTAGTAAAGAATTAAGACTACTTACATTCAGGGTTACTGTTAAAAGCTATGTCCTTCCCTTCTGTTTATTTTCTTCAGATAGTTCTAATATATTTTTCTCATTTCGTTCTCTTACTCTGTCAGCTTAATGCCTTATTTTATTGGTAATTTCCCCCCTACTTTTCATTGACATATCTATTTTTCTAGTGGAATTTGTTTATACTTTTTTATTTTTAATGGAATGCTTCACAAATTTGTATTTTTATCCTTGTGTAGAAGACATGCTAATTTTCTCTGTATTGTTCTGTTTTAGCGAATACATATCTGTTCTTTTAAAAATCTGTCTGTGTGCACGTATGGCACTTGTCAGGAGATCAAATGACAACTTTAACCATGTGAGTTCCAGGGGCTGAATTCAAGTTGTCAGGCTTGGCAGCAAGCACTTTTACCTATGATTTAAAAGTCACAGTCTGAGAGTTTAATATTGCCTGTTCCTTTGCTGTAAGGTGGTGCAGGCGCTTGGTATTTAACTTTCTGTGGAAAATGAACCCACAGATGCACAGTGCACTTTAAGTACTGCCTATATAAATAACACTAGGGTGGAAAAACAAAGCCCAAGAGTATTCTAAATACATCTGTAGTGATCCTATAGTACTGTACATTTCACCTGTGTGTTGACAGCATCTATAAAATCCTAATTGTTTATTAAGCTCTTACCCAATATGGGCAATGTCTTATTTAATTCCAACAAGATTATGCTATTTTCTGAATGACTAAAATTAACTTAAAATTTTTATGTTATGAATTTAAATGGTAAGTTAAAAAAACTTTCATAGGTAAGGTTGTAGAAGGTGGAGAAAAAAATCTATTAAATAGACCCAAAAGTTGAATCAACAAGGAGAAAGAAGCAGTAGCCAGCCAGCATAGCTCTACCAGCTGACTGATGGAAAGAGTTTTTTTTTTTTTTTTTTTTTTTTTTAATACAGGCTGGAGAGATGGTTCAGGAGTTAAAAGTATGTGTTGCTCTTCCAAAGGATCTGAGTTTGGTTGCCAGCACCCACATGAGGCAGCTAACAAACACTTCTAACTCCTGATTCAAAACCACTGAAGCTTTGGCCTCTGCAGACCTGCCCACATGTGACATACACTCAAGTAACAAGAAAACTGCTGTGGGATAATGGTCTCGTACTTCGTAAAGATTTGTAACTTGTATTTTAATAAAATGATGATTGGCCAGTAGCCAGTCAGGAAGTATAGGTGGGGCGACCAGGCAGGAAGTATATATAGGTGGGGTGACCACAACAGGAGAATTCGGGAAAGAGGAAAGACACAGTCTGCAGTTGTCATCCAGATACAGAGGAAGCAAGATGAGAATGCCTCATTGATAAAGGTACCATGCCATGTGGCTAACATAGACAAGAATAATGGGCCAATTTAAGATGTAAGAAACAGTTCATAAGAAGCCTGAGCTAATAGGTCAACCAGTTTATAACTAATGTAGACCTCTGTGTGTTTCTTTGGGATTGAACAGCTATGCGACCAGGCGGGTCAGAAATCTCAGCCAACAGAAAATAATCATAAATCTTTTTTTAAAGGAATGGAAGGGTTTTCTGAGCTTTGTTTTGACTACTAAGAGAGAGGGGAATGCTAACTGAATTCAGAGTAGAGACTGACCCAGCTTGTTAGAATCTCCATAACTTAAATTTAAATTAAACATGACTTAACTTAAAATAAAAATTACTATAATCATTAGCCTTGTTACTTTATTATTCTGTCCCGCCTCCTTTCATTCTTTTTTCTTTCTTGGGGAAAGAGGTTAACATAAAAGGGCAATAAAAAAATAACAGTTAACAAAACCACAGCATAAGAAGGACAAGAAGACCACTGTGGGATTTGCAAATAAAAAGTGTTCCTTCTCCTTAGGTTTGCTTAACCAGCTCAAATGTTCCTAATGAAGAACTGGCAGGCCACCAACTGCACAATTTTACATCTCCCTGAACTCATGGCTGCCACTTATCTGTAACAGATGCTCCAAAGTTATAATCATAAATGCTAGAGATGGAAAAGAACTATTAGGTCATTTTTCTTGGTTTAATGATGCCAGGATTGTTCCATAAAACTGGACAATTCCAGTGCTTTACCAAAAAATTTTATATAAATGGGTCATTGCTGTCTTGAAAAAGATGATTCTTCACTCTGGGTACAGAGCCACACAAAAGCATGGTTAGGCCCATTTCTTATGGCAATCTTCTATTTCTTTGACACTTTGAACTCTCTAGTTACACTGAGAAAGCTTTTTAGTTTCTCTAGTTATTAATAATTTAATAGGTTTAAAGGATTTTGTTTTTCTTATGAATTATCACCAGGAAAAATGAAAAAAGTTTATTATTAACAGTTTACTGTACAAGAAGCTATTCTCAATTCGATGTAAGCAATCCACTGATCTTTTATTATGAAAGATCATCATTCTAAACATGACAGTAGTTGATGCCTAAAGAGGCTAAATAACTTGCTGTAGTCACAGAATGAATGAGTGCTAGAGTGGAGCTAAGATTCAGGCTCTGTTACTGATGGAATATGCTCTTACTAGTCACTAAGTGTGAAGAAACACACATCATAAGTCTCACATAAATTAATAGCAACAAAGAACATTCTGTAAATTCTCAAAAACAAGATGCACCACAGCCAGGATGATTAGAATTGAGCCAACATATGGAGTAAAGGAATCTGGACAGAATAGAGGAAAGGTCCTGACTTTGTGTGTTGGCTAACCTTGGCTGTCAACTTGAGTACACGTGGAATCAACAAAAATCCAAGCAGCTGGGCACACCTGTGAAGTTTCTTGATTGGATCATTTCAGGTGGGAAGAGCAGTCTTAAGTCTAGATCTTCTGAGGTCGGAAGACTGCCACTCCCCTACCCTGCCCTCAATCTGAACCATTTGAGCGAGGACGGACCCACCTTAACCTGTGCCACACCTTAGTGGCAGCCTATGTAAAAGGACATTGAAAAAGAACATTTTTGCTTTTTGGCTGCTTGGCCTCTCTCCCCTCTCACTGGCTTACCTATCCTGCTGCAGAGGTATTCCTTAGCTGACATTAGAATCAAATTCTTTGGTGTTCCAGTGTATACTGAAGTCAGCTGATATGTACAGCCTCATGAACTGAACAACTATTGCATGTTTTTGGACTTTCTGTTGGGAAATAGCCACTGTTGTGACTAGTCGGACCACAGCATGAAAGTCGCTCTAATAAACACCCCATAAAAGGAACTGAAAGTTTACTGCAATCAGAACCCTTAGCATGTCATTTATACTGTTTTGTGTATAATTCAACCTGGGTTAAGTGCACAGTTTTTAATAGAAGATTTCTAAATCATTGTATTTCTGTGCTACATATTAGAAACCTTTTTTTTTTTTTATTCTTTCTGCTTGTTTTGTTTTTTTTGAGACAAGGTTTCTTTGTGTACCCCTGGCTGTTCTGGAACTTGATTTGTAGACCAGGCTGCTCTCAAACTCAGAACTCAGAGATCCGTCTAGGATCCGAGTGCTAGGATTAAAGGCATGTACCAAACAACACCTCCTGGCTAGAAATTCACATTTCAAAAAAATGCTTAAGTGTTTTACATTATGCTGCAGGTGAAAAGAATACTAACAACTTGTATTTTGTGTACTGGGAGAACCATACGGGCTGATCAACAGGCCCCTGGAGAGAAACCTGTTGAGAACCACCATTTTCTCTACGCACACACTGGATGGAAGTTAGGCATATCACAACCAGATGTTTATTAGGAGAGCACTGGATAAGCTCAGTATTGCAGTATGGAAACAGAAGATTGTTGCAGGAGAATTATTTGCACTTCCATCCCACTGCTGTGGCAATAAGTCCTCTGTGAATCACGCATGGAATCAGTGATTGGATGACCAGGATCAGCCATCGAGTTGTTAGAAAACTGAGGAAGTCAAATAGAGAGAGAGACAAGAAGAGAGGAGGGGCTGGGTGTAGTTTTCTGGGGCTTTGGGATGGGAAAAATGTAGAGAATAAGGTCAGTTGATTGATCCTCCACTGTTCCTTGGATTTATAAGATTTTTATCTCAATTGCTAATTCCCAACTTTTATTAACACTAGAACGATTTAGGTAAACACTGCATCTGGTATCCAACACATTGCCTTAGATCACACCTAGGCAGTTAAGCAGTCATAACAGCACCAGTCCAAAGCACCCCATTGCCCACTAGCTCTGTCCTTTAGGCTGTGCCATGCACTAGCACACAGTGCCCCCATCCACACTGCCCATGAGCAGGTATCCTCAGATCACCTGTGCCCCACCAGTAAAAGGCAGTTTGGTCCTCTCCAAAGCTGTGTCCCAGGCAAGAGGGTATCTCCTAGGGCTCACCCCCTCTCCCCATACTGCACCTGAGCAGCCACAAGGCCTACATGTGCAATTAGCATGGCTCAGGGCTCCCTGCTGTCCCAACTCTCCCTACAGGCACAATCAAACACACCAACACTGAAGCTTATTCCACCCACCATGCATAGCTCTGTTGGTGCTGTTATGGTGAGACAGCTGGGAATTCCTAAAGGGGAAATTAGGGTTTGTGGTTTTTTTTTTTTAAAAACAAAAAAAAAGGGGAGTTATCTTTCTCATGTTAAAAATCAGAAATACCACAATGCAAAGAGTTAAGACTATGTTTTGTGCTACTATGGATGGCTTATAAATGCAAAATAAATAAATAAATAAAGGGATAAATCACTCAGCTGGGATTGACAAAATACCAATTTAATTTATTATTAGTTTGGTGATTTATATTTTATCCCTAAAAATGGTTTGATAAGTATGACAAATTTGAAAAATTGACTGATAAGATACAAACAGACATAGAAATTTAGAGCAGAACTTACCATACCATTGCATTATGAAATTGAAGAAGAATGGCTAAGGATATTAGAAAACCAACTTTAGTTTATCCAGTTACTCTAAAAGAATGATCAGCAGATGACAGGCATCCCCAAGGCTATGTAGAAGGTAACTGGAATCCTGTAGAAGTTTTAGATTGGAGAGATTTAAAGAAGCAGTCCTGTCATATAGTATGCATTCACCCTAAGTGAAGCAGATGTTAAATTTATGGGTACCTTGAAACAGAACCGTCCCAAAAGACTGGGAAGATTTAACTACAGTAATATTGGAAGCTGGCCCTCAGTTACAATGGAAATAGAACCAAACCATAGGGCTAGAGGTACAGAAATTTCCCAAATCAGCTCATCAGAGAAGGCCATTGTGCTGATTTGCAGACAGTCTAGATTTGATGATCACCCCTTGGTGCTCTGTCATACAGGAACTTTAATACTTGGGACAGGGTTGAAGAATTAGAAAAGAGAATTGAGTCATTTACTAAAGGTATACAAGGCCCAAAAGAATCCTTCACTGTTTTTACTTTTTTTTTTTTTTTTTAACAAAGATTGACTTGAGCTGTAAATAGAATGATATCAGATCCAGAAGTTAGAGAAAAATCAACGGAATCTTTGGCTTTTGGAAATGCTAATTCAGAATGCAAAAAGAGTGATTAGACCTTTAGAAGCAAGATTACCACCCAGAGATTAATGGATTAGAAATTCAGCTGGTACTGGATCTCAGGCTTATGATGGTGCCTTAATAGGAGAAGTAATGTTTGGAAATTCTAAGAAAAATCAAAATGTTGGCTGTTTTAATTGTGGTAAACAGGGTCATTTGAAAAGGAATTATATGCAAGATCTTCCTAGAAACAATATTTTTTTCTAGAGATAATCCAAATAAAAGGCCCCAGCCTACTGGAGTATGCAAAAAGTTTGGCAAAGGCCAGAATTGGATTAATGAATACAGCTCAAGGGACAGGCAAGGTAACCCTTTGCCATTGGCAAACACCCTGAGGGGTCTCCTATAGGCTTGAATATCAAATTTGACTCACTCATTCCCTATGAGCATCAGAGAAACTCATCCACAGAGCAATTAAAAGAATTAATACCTATTGCTAAAAGTCACACTGCTTTGGATGTAATCAAAGACAGAATAGCTTCAGGTGATAAAACAAAAAGGTTAAGAGAAACCAGAAAGCAAGTATTTTGGCAAACTGCTAAAAAGGATCAGAGATCAAAGCTATAAATACATATAAAAAACATTAAAATTAAAGGGTCAATAGATAACAGGTACAAATGTAACAATAATTTCACCAAAATCTTGGCATCCAGATTGGCCTCTTCAGGATGTAAAAGTTCAGCTTCTTGGAATTGGAACTTTATCTCAGGGTCAGGTGTATAGGCCAGAAGTAAAATTAGAACCATATGTAGCTAACAATAAATTTATGGGGACATGATTTGTTGTAGCAATGGAAAGCACAGATTAGCATTCCTCCAACCTCAGGAATAAACTATAAACAAAGAATGCTTCTGAGAGAAATATCAAAAGGTATTGTCAAGAACAGTCACATACCTTTTCAGGTTATACATAAACAGGGCACAACAGCTGGTGGTCTTTCAAAAGTACTAACAGATCTACCTTTAAAATGGTTAACTGATAAAATGTGTATGGATAGGACAATGACCTTTGAAATCAGAAAAATTATAGGCACTAGAACAGCTGGTGCAGGAGCAGCTAAATGCTCAATATATTGAAGAATCAATCAATCCTTGGAATTCACCTATATTTTTCATTAAAAAGAAATCTGGAAAATGGAGAACATTAACAGATTTAAAAGTCATAAATGAGGTGAGTCAGTGGGCTCTTTATAGCCTGGAAGTCTTTTGACTTCAATTATACTAATTGACTTTTTTTTTAATATTTATTTATTTATTATGTATACAGTATTCTTCCTGCAGGCCTCATTCCAGATGGTTGTGAGCCACCATGTGGTTGCTGGGAATCGAACTCAGGATCTTTGGAAGAGCAGGCAATGCTCTTAACCACTGAGCCATCTCTCCAGCCCCACTAATTGACTTTTAAAAATTACTTTTTTACTATACCTTTACAAGAACAGAATAATAATTCTCAACCTGGTAAAAAGTATCAGTGAAAAATTCTTCCACAAATGATATTAAATGGCCCCACTTTACACCAATATTTTGTACAACAGCCATTGGAATTTATTTGGAAACAGTTTCCTGAATATATAATTTACCATTATATAGATGACATCTTATTAGCTGATTCAGACTTCGATTTCTTAGAAAAAATGGTTAATGAGGTAAAGAAAATTTTGGGATCCTATTCTCTTTGGATGTATACCTTGCTCAACCTAAATGGAGGACCTTGGACTTTCCACAGGGCAGAGTGCCTTGCCCTCACTTAGGATTGGAGGGGGTGGGGTAGGAGGGTATGTAGAGGGAGTGGGGAGGAGTGGGTATTTGGGTTGGTATTTTTTAAAGTAATAAAATAAAATTAAAAAAGAATGTTCCTTTTTTTTTAATAGCACAGAGAAAAAAATTAAGGAACTATGCAGAAAAGGTTTCTGAATTGATTCTAAAAGGAAAGTTAAGACTTCATCAATTAATAGGAATAGACCCAGCAGAAATTGTGGTACTTTTTACTAATGTTGAAACTGTCTCATTATATGCAGAAAATGAAAATTGGCAAAGAGCTTGCAGTAATTTTCTTTTGGGAGAAATTAGCAACAAATATCCCCAAAGCAAGAGACTTCAGTTTAAAAAGAGAACGAATTAAACTCTTCTTCACATTGTACAGGAAACACCAATTTCTGGAGCCCCTACATTCTATATGGATGCAAATAAAGCAGGAAAAATAATTAAAGTGTCTCAAAGCCCTTATGATTCAGTAAAAAAAAAAAAGTATTCATGGTGTATTATAAGGTTTTCCAGAACTTCTTTTTTTTTTATTTCTTTATAAATAATACCATTTAAAATTTCCACTCCCTCCCCTCCTCCCATTTCCCTCCTGCTCCCCGATTCACTCCCCCCCTCCAGTCCTAAGACAGGGCAGAGTAACCTCCCCTGTGGGAAGTCCAAGGCCCTCCCCTCTCCATCCACGCTTAGGAAGGTATGCATTCAAGTAGACTAGGATCCCAAACAGCCAGTACATGCAGTAGAGACAAATTCCAGTGCCATTACCATTGGTCCCTCAGTCTGCCCCAATTGTCAGCCACATTCAGAGGTTGCAGTTTGATCACATGCTCATTCAGTCCCCGTCCAGCTGGCTTTGGTGAGCTCCCATTAGATCAGGCACGCTGTTTCAGTGGGTGGACCAACCCTTCACTGTCCTGACTTCCTTGCTCATATTCTCCCTCCTTCTGCACCTCAACTGGACCTTGGGACCTCAGTCCAGTGCTCTGATGTGGGTCTCTATCTCCATCTCTCTCCAAACAAAGGTTCTATGGTGATATGCAAGATATTCATTGGTGTGGCTATGGGAGAAGGCCAGTTCAGGCACCCTTTCTTCTTCTGCCCACAGACCTAGCTAGGAAAAATCCCCTTGGATACTTGGGAACCCATCTAGAGCCAAGCCTCTTGCCACCCCTAAAATGGTTCCCTTAATTAAGATATCTTCTTCTCTGTTCCTATATCCGTCCTTCCTCTCTCTCAACCATCCCACTCCCCCAAGCTCTCCCTGACACTCCACTTCTCCCTTCTCTCTCCCTGTCTCCCCTTCCCCCCTCCCACTTCCACCCCGATGTGCCCAACTTTTGCCAGATGATCTTGTCTACTTCCAATGTCCAGGAGGATCTGTACATGTTTTTCTTTGGGTTAACCTTATTACTTAGCTTTTCTATGATCTTGAACTATAGGCTCAGTGTCCTTTGTTTATGGCTAGAATCCACTAACGAGTGAGTACATAGCTCATTCGTATTTTTGGCTCTTGGTTATCTCACTCAGGATAGTGCTTTTCTCTGTTCAGTTCAGTACCCCAGAACTTCTTAAAAACAGTTACTGAATATCAATATGAGGAAAGATTTGCTTTTGCATATTGAAAGCACTGGACTTATTTCAGATGATTCAGAATTAACTTTGCTATTTATTCAATTACAAGAAATAATCAGGAATAGAAATAATCCCTTATATATCACACATATCAGATCCCATACAGGAACCAGGCCCTCTAACACAAGGTAATGATGAAATTGATCAGCTATTGCTAGGAAATGTCCTAGACGCCTCAGAATTTTATAAGAAATACCATATTAATAATAGCAAAGGTTTGAAGGAAGGTTTTCCTATTACTTGGCAACAAGGCAAGTAAATTATAAGAAAATGTCATACTTGTTCTTTATATAAACAGATTCCACTACCAGAAGGAAGTAAGCCAAAGGGTACTCAAAGAAATTAAATGTGGCAGATGGTTATGTTTTGATGTGGGATTCCCCTCTGTATACTGCAAATAACACTGGTTAATAAAGAAGCTGTTTTGGGCCTGTGATAGGGTAGAGCAGAACTAGGTGAGAAAAACTAAACTGAATGCTGGGAGAAAGGAGGCAAAGTCAAGGAGAAGCCATGGAGCTGCCGCAGGAGACAGACATGCAGGGACATTGCTGGTAGACCACGAGTCTCGTGGAAAAATATAAATTGGAAATGGGTTAAATTAAGACGTAAAAGCTAGCCAATAAAAAATTAGAGCTAACAGACCAAGCAGTGATTTAATTAATACAGTTTCTGTATGGTTATTTCGGGAGTCTGGGTAGCCAGGAAACGACCAAGCGGCCTCCTATTACAATGTTTCATTTTGCAGAGTTTGGAAAAGTAAAGTATGTGCCCCATACCATAAATACTTATTCAGGATTTCAATGGGAAACTGCTTTGAGTTCTGAAAAGACTGATTCTGTAATCGCGCATTTATTAGAAGTTATGACCATCATGGGGATATCTGCACAAATTAAGACTGACAGTGCTCCAAAGTGTCTTTAATAAAATGAAATAGCTTTTGAATATTACAATAGAAAGCATATTACAAATATACCACACAGTCCTACATGACAAGCAGTTATACAAAGATCTAACTGCACTTCAAAAGATATGCTTAATAAATATGAGGGGTAATAAAGGTCGCCTAATATAAATTGCACAAATTCTTTATTAATGCTAAAATTTTTAGTACTAATGAAGAAAGACCGACAACTGGGGAGAGACATTAGATAATGGAAAGAACTGCTAAACTAAATTAGTCTATTTCAAAGATGTGTTGACCTCAGAATGGAAACCAGGATATATGTTACATTGGGGAAGATGTATTACTTTTGTTTGTACAGGAGAGGAAAAGATATGAATATCATGAAAACTGGTAAACATTAGATCTGAATAGAAGAGACATTTTGATTAGAAAAGGCCATAGGTAATTAATCACATAGTCATTCCATCTAAATTAACTTAATTAAAATTGAGAGGTGTTTTTATTTGATCAGTTTCCAAAAAAATGAAATTCCCCAAAGCCTGGGTTGGGGCAAGGTTTCGTTTTTGTCTTTCCAGTAGAATAAAAGCATCCAACTAAAGAATCTGAGGACCACTAGAACAATAAGACATCAGAAGTAAAAATCATCCACAGAAAATGTCCCAAGAAAAATAGTAAATTGGTTTAATGGTACAACACATATCCAACAGGAAAATGTTTCAAAAATCTTTCCAAATGTTTGTTTCTACTGTTCTCAACAGACATATAAGGCAAATAGTCTTTTGCAGTCTCAACTCAATTAAAATTTAAAGTTGGCTTTGGAACACACACACACACTTCTGTTGTGATATAAATGGTCATATAGAGCACTAACTAATTCTGGAAAGAGGCTTCATCTAGCTTCCTATATATGATTTCCGGCTTGAGTATGAAGCAGATAATTAGGAGTTAAATTTGTGTATTTTGGGTGTACTTAACAGACTGTTATCCTTTAACATCTCTGAGACTTGCTACATAAGACATTTAAAAAGTTTAAGTTTTCTGCAGTGAGCTGTGACCATTCCTAACAGCAAAAAATTGAAATCTCCAGAAGAATGAATGATGGAGCCCCATGATGATTCCACCTGGATGTGATAATGTCACTAAGCTGACAAACTCCACCCAAAGATCAGCTTTGGACTATAAACTGCTCAGAACAGTTTGAAGGCAGCTAGCTAAGATCATCTAGCATCACAGACTACTCCAGTCAGAACTTCAGATAAGCCTTGCACTTTTCCTATCACACTGGACAACAGCTAGCTCTCCCAGGACTTTATCTTTACCTCAATTTTTTTCAGCGTCCCCTAAAGATGCCATCACCTCCAGAGAAGAAAGTAAATTTAAGAACATAATGTTCACATTTCCAAGAAGTGGGGTGGGTGGTTTTTGTTTGTTCGATGAATGTTTGTTATCATTTAGGGGGATTGGTTACAAGTTGCTATTGATCACAGTCAAGGAGGAAACTAAAAGGAAATTGGATTCCGGGATTTCATTCTAAAAAGAAAAAGGGTGAGGATACAGAAATGATAGGATAAAAGGGTAGATATTGAATCTACTTTCAAACTAAAAAAGCAACTACTAGTCACAAATATTTCACATTGGTATGTATTTTTGCATATTGATACAAGTTTAAGGTTATTTTGTTATATTGTATAAATGTTTCTACTCTAAGGTATTTCTGTATATTTATTTTATATTTATTTTTGTTATACTATATGCTCTCTATTTTTTTGTTTAAGGTATTGTAACTGTGCAGCTCATTTAAAAATATAGTATAAAGTAAGTCCTTGAAAGCTATTTAGGAAAATAAAAAAATACAAGTTAGTAGTTTAGTCATTATAATAACCATACTTATAGTCATGTTGGGTATGTTTCCAAAGCCAAGCATAGACATATTTAAAATAGACAGATGGTCTTCAAAAACTTCAGAGGCCTACGAAATATGGAATTTAAAATATTTTAATAACATATGGCTTTGGGGCTGGGAGATGGCTCAGAGGTTAGGAACATTGCCTGCTCTTCCGAAGGTCCTGAATTCAATTCCCAGCAACCACATGGTGGCTCACAGCCATCTGTAATGGGGTCTGGTGCCCTCTTCTGGCCTGCAGGCATACACACAGACAGAATATTGTATACATAATAAATAAATATTAAAAAAATATGGCTTTTCATGACAGTGAGATATCTGCTCCTGACAGCACCAATTTACTTCAAAAGAGAATGATGGGCATCAAAGGATTTCCATATGGAATTTGCTTTCATTTGTGGCAAAGTTAGTTACTGGGCAAAGGAACTGTCCTTGCCTCAACTACTGACAGTTTGCTATCCAAAACGGACAAACAGGATGCAAAAGAAAGCAACTGCCAAATGTTGCCAAGACAAAGTAGGACAGTCCTTCAAAATTCCTGCTTCATAGAAAAGTCTGTCAAATATTCTAGTTCTGTAGGCCAAAGATGGATGCACCAAGGTTGCACAGCAAACTTGGGATGATTGTCCAGGCACTCAGAAGTCTCTATTGTTTCTTAGTTTTGGAAGTTGCTTCCTCTGTACTTCCTGTTTAATCAGATAATTCTATATTGTTCTTGGGTCTCTGATGGAACTGAAAGCTAGATAGTTACAGTTTTCCATAGTTTTAATAGAAAGTAAATAAAGTACAAAACTCTGAACTCACCAAAATAGGACAGATAATGGAGTATTTGAATTTGAAAATACTAATGGACTGGACATTGTGAATGTATTTCCTACTTAATAATTGTTGCTGCTGTATAGTTTTACGATGTTAGAGTTAAAACTCTTCTGTTTTTAGACAAAAAAGGAAATGTTTCATAAGAATTGTTTGCACTGCAACCTAGCTGTGACAATAAAACCACCATGAATCAAGGACAGCGTCAGCAATGGCTGACCAGGATTATCCATAGAGTTGTTGGAGACTGTGGATGTTGAACAGAAAGGAAAAGGAAGACAGAAAGAGGGGCTGAGGAGAAGATTTCCATGGTTTTGTGAAGAGAAAAATGTAGAGAGTAGGGTCAGCTGATCACCCCTCCACTGTTCCTTAGATTTATTAGTTTTTTAGTTCATTTTCTAACTCTGAGTTTTTATTAACACTAGAACAATTTAGGTGAAGACCATAGAAGATAGCAGGGAATTTATGTGTAACAGAAAGCCTGAACCACTGTTAAAGCTTTTCAGAAGGTAGTGTCCATGACATAAAGTTTGTAAAATATCTAAGTCAAAACATCATGATGAGAGCTACAGAAAGGTCAGCAGTTAAGATCACTAGATTCTCCTTGAGGGTACCCAGGTTTGATTCTCAGCACACACATTATGGTAGCTCAAAACCATTTGTAACCCTAGTTACAAAATACCCTCTTCTGGCCTTCACACCAGATACACATGTAGGCCAATACTCATAAAATAAAAATATAAATAAATCTTTTTAAAAATATCACTATGTCACTGTAATATAACATGGGAACTAAGAAAGTGATTTAAGAAATGGGTCATCCCTAAAAAGCAAAGGTTTAGTGTTTTATTTCAAGTATTTAAATTTCTATACTGTTGACACATACCTCTATATTCTTTACTTTATTATGTGAGACTTAAGATCTTATTGATGGCCGGGCAGTGGTGGCGCACGCCTTTAATCCCAGCACTCGGGAGGCAGAGGCAGGCGGATCTCTGTGAGTTCGAGACCAGCCTGGTCTACAAGAGCTAGTTCCAGGACAGGCTCCAAAACCACAGAGAAACCCTGTCTCGAAAGAAAAAAAAAAAGATCTTATTGATAAGTTTTGTAAATCATGGTATTTATTTTCCTAGGTGAGGAAAGTTTATAATGAATTTTGGTACCGTGTTACTATAAAACAAACCCCTCACAATTGCCTTTCATTCAAGCATAAAAAAAAATCCACACACATTGTTCAGTCTCAAAGTTTTAATAATAAAAGGAAATTCTAGCAGCAAACAAACTTCTGTTTTTCTGGAAGTTGCCATCTGAGCTGAGTGGAAAGGTTCTGATAAGAAAATGGATCAACTGATGCTTAAGAGGTACAAAACAAAACTCATAGTGTTGCTTTCTCAAGGCCTGTCTGTTTCTACAGGGATCCTGGCAAGATCTTCAGCTACTGCATTTATCCAGGTATTTGCAATGTATCACAGTTCAAAGCAACAGAAAGGAGACATTAACATCTTAAACTACTAGTTTTTGAGGGAAAAAATTATTTTAGCTAAGAGAGACTGTGTAATGAAGTAGAGAAGACGATCATGGGATGATCAAGAAAGAGAAAATAAGAGTAATATCAGATGACAGATATTACTATAAGTAAGATGATAGAGGTTAAGAAGCCCAGACAAATACAGATTGCTTGGTGTGACATCTTGTGCAGTGTGCAAACAGCACCAGAAACTTGGGTTTGACAGGACGGCAGAGGCTGTGTGTGTGGGTGATAACTGCTAATTGTAATTAAAAGAGTGCCACTACTGTGATCAAGAGACATAAGAGACATATTTGTTTTTAACAAAAGTTCACAGAGTATAAAGAGAACAATCTAAATATATTAGCAGTTAGAGATTTCAATCTCAAGAACCTACATGATGTGAGGTAAGAAGGAAAATGGCATAAATTATAGTTAGTGCTTTGATGAAATTGACAATTTTATAGAAACTGGTGTCTGATGTGACAAAATGTGAATTATCAAAACTCAATGGCAAATCTATGGAAATTCATTATACTATCCTACTTTTATATACATTTGAAAATGCTTAGAACAAGTGTTTTCCTTAATAAAAAAAATTACATTGTGTGTGTATGTGTGAGAGCCAAAGCATATGCATGAAAAATAGGGAGACAACTTTATGAAATTGGTTCTCCCTCCACATTTACATGGGCCTAAGGAATGAACTCAGGTCATTAGGTTTCACAAAGTACCTTATAGGAGAGGCTACTTTGCCCATCTAGAAGAAGAACTTTGTAACATTTCTAAGATATAGGGTGGTAATAAGATGCGAGAAGCAATGGCCTCTTCCCCAGCTGACCTGAGTTTTCCTTTGTGCCATGCTTGACAAAATTTGTTCTAGAAAGTAGGAGAAATCAGCTGGCAAGATAATTAGGCTCCCTGTAATAGGACAATGCACAAAGACACAGAAACAAATGAGCAGAAGCATTTCAACTGAGTGGAGCCCAAAGCACAAAGGTGCAGACTTACTTCATCTCCAGAACTTCCTCTAAGTGCTTCCTTCTCTCTGCCCGGAGATTGGTGAGGTGTGTCTCCTTCTCTGCTAGGGACTGTTGAGTGGAGGACAGTTTAGCTTTCATGGACTCCAGTTCCTGCTTCACCTTCTCCATGGCCATCAACAGTTCTTCCACCTATGACACGCACAAAAAAGGAAAAGTAAAACACTATTGTCAAATACAGAGAGTGTCGCTGGGCCACGGGCAACTCCTGGGCTGATAAAATGGAAGATACATGATCCTTTCGAAATTTCTAAACTCTTTCTGATCATGTATATATACATCAAGAATAAATGGGAACAGAGATTTATCTCTGAGGTAGGGAGTGTATCCAAAATTCTCAGTTTGTTTCCCAGCAAATCAGCAAACAACAACACATATCCACCCCACACGAGAGAGAGAGAGAGAGAGAGAGAGAGAGAGAGAGAGAGAGAGAGAGAGAGAGAGAGGATATGTAGTGAGAAATGGGCAGGGGTGGGGGGAAGGAGAGAAAATCGACCCAGCAAAGTGGTTCAGCTGGTAAAGTATTTATTGCACAACTCTCATGATGCCCAGACGACTTGAGTTCAATCCCTTGAATCCACGTAAAGGTGAAAGGAGAGAACTAACTCCACAAAGTTGTCTTATGACCTGCACAGATGCCCTGTGTGCACTCCCTCTATCACACATACACTACCCCCCCCACAAACACCAATGCACAAAATAACAATTACTTATAGAAGGATCTTATAAAATAAAGGCCAAACTTGAGTACTAGATGCAGCATACACAGAGAGTAGTTTTATACATCGGAATTAAGTTCTATTGTTAACAGCATTAAAGAGTTCCTTTTTTATATCCAAAAATATATGATCAGATAAAAGAGGCACAATGCTTTAAAAAGATCTGGGCAAAAAGAAGCCTTGATAGAAACAAATCTGAAACAAATAAAAACCATGTGCAAGTCCAACAAAAATACAGAATGCTAAAATACAGGAAAAAGAAACACAGAGAGGAAAGGTCTGTATCTCATAAGCTATATTCATTCATTCTGGTTATTCAAATTTAAATTACTTAAATAAAAACTATGCAGAGGGAAGCCTGTTATTAACAAACAGTGATCTCACAGGTAAGCACAGAGCACTGATCACAGAAGTTTATAATACTGTTTGTTCATCATGTTGATGACCTATCTGTTCAGAAGCAGAGGAAGGTAGATCGAGGAAGGGATTCTGTCATTCATTCACTCCTATACAAAATAATTTTTGTGCTAAAACTGAGAGCTGTTTAGAGAGACAGACCTATGGTAAGCATACTAGAGCTGTTTGTGGACTCCTTCAAGTGAGTGCCTGGTCCCTAACCACATCTGCTACTCAACAGCAAGAAAAGGACGTTTGCATGTGTGTACCTGCATTACATATATATATACACCCAAGGGCTCAAGTCGATCCTTGCTCTAATGAGAGGAACTCCCTGGGATATAGTCACATCTGCAAATGTCAGGTGAATATATGTAACCCTTAGCTCTCTGGGCACCACTGATAAGAGTTAATTCCATTCTATCCATTCAGTTAGTGTAAACCTTTCTAAAACTGAGTAAACGTGTTCTAACACAAGAAGAGCAAGGCGCATTTGTATCAGAATTTGTTGCCTTCCCTATACAGATCTCAAAAGTCTCCCAGGCATCTTGTATTGCACCATTCATAGCAAACAACCATATCAGTTTCTTACATACCCTAGAAAGAATCTACATACATATAAGCAAAAGTATATATTAACAGTCAAACCCTCCTCTCCCTACACAAAAGGAAACTATGTATTTCCCTTTACAGCTAAACAATTTTTGGTAAATCTTTTACAGAAATGCAAAATACACGAAGATATACAATAAACGTGGAACTTGAAAAATCTGCTTCAAGTCAATGCATCTTGTTAGCATGTCAATTAATAAACAGAACACTGTCAGCACCTCAAAACCTGCCTCTCTATCCCTTTGCAGATAAAAAGTATTGTTTTTCCAAACTTGATATTCTGCCTGTTAACTTTGCAAATAGAATCATAAAGCATATAATTATTTGGCATTTTCTAAGATTCATGCATGCTGATGTTATGATTATAGTGTTGTAATTTTCCTAACTGCATATTCTACTTTGTGAAAACACAAGGACATACATACTTTATGATGCTTTGATAGGGATTTCTAAATTGAGTGGATCTTAATAAGCACAATTTTCTTTGTTTTTGTTTACATGTGGTTTTTGAGAGAGGGTTTCTCTGTGTAGCCTTGGTTGTCCGGGAATTCACTCAAAAAAACCAGGCTGGCTTGAACTTGGGAGATCCACCTGCCTCTGTCTCCTGAGTGCTGGAATTAAAGGTGTATGCCACTACCAACCAACAATAAATGTGTTCTTATTTCTTACAAGTATGGAGTGTTTTGTGCCCTGTATAAGAGTCTGTCTACATCAAAGTCATATGATTATTCTATCTTTATAAACTCTTGATTATTTCACGTTTAGATTTATAAAACACATACACTGATTTCTGCATACACTATTAACTATATGAGCATGTGAATCTAATTTACTTAACAACATTAACAGCAGAAAAAAAATTAAGGTCATAGTTTAAATTTTAACAATTCCCATCTACTTTTAGAAAAGAAATTATGTAAAGATAATTACACAAAGTAGGAAATAATAATAGTCCTTCAGTGCACACAATTGTCTTCAAATGTCAGAAGTGAGAATTGTGAAATGTTTTGTTTACAGAAAGACTAGACCCTATGTGTATTTTCCAGAATAAATAGCAAAACAGACATCTATCTCTTACCCATGGTACTGCTTTTCATAGTTTCAGCTACCTGTAGTATGAAAACATCAAATGGAAAACCCAGAAATAAACAACTCATAACTTTTCTAAAGAGAGTGATACAATCTCACACCCCTTCCTCTCCACTGACTGTGAATTACTGTTTGTCTATTACTTGTGTCTGCTGTCTGCCTTCAGGTCATGCGGCGGCAGCCTCAGGGGTCAAGTGCACTGACTTGCTCTTAAAGTGCTTGTGCTCTAGTAATGTTTATTTTTACTTAATAATGGCTCTAAAGTACAAAGCGATGTTGACAAAAAAAAAAAAGATGTAAAGTGTTCCCTTTCAATGAGAAGTATAGTAAGAAATGTTGAGAAAGAGGCCGTATCTACATAACTTGTAATACAGTAGGCCATTCTAATGAGTTTATCATTGTTATTCTCTCGCTGTGCCTAATTCATAAATAAAACTTTACCATATGTATTCAGTATGGCTTGTAGTTCAGACATCCATTAAAGACAAGTGTGTAGGAGAAGACTATAATAGTTATCACTGAACAGCTTACATGTAGTCATTTCACTGTTCCCCTACCAAGTTCCTAAAATAGCAGCATTCTGAATTTGTTTTCTTTCTTTCATGCCTACTCCCTTTTTGAATTAGCCAAGGGGGCTGGAGATATGGCTCGGTGGTTAAGAGCACTGCTGCTCTTCCAGAGGTTCTGAGTTCAATTTCTAGCAACCACATGGTGGCTCACAGCCATCTGTAATGAGATCTGGTGCCCTCTTCTGGCATGCGGGTATACATGGAGGTAGAACGTCATATACATAATAAATAAATAAATAAATATTAAAAAAAAAGAATTAGCCAATAAGAAACTAGAGCTAATGGGGCAAGCAGTGTTTTAATGAATACAGTTTCTGCTGTGGTTATTTCTGGTGCACGCTAGCCGGGCGGCTGGAACAAACAAGGGACCCTCTCATTGCAACATACTCACTCATAGGTGGTTTTTAAACATAAGGCAAAGAAAATCGGCCTACAAAGCACAATCCCAGAGAACTTAGACAACAATGAGAACCCTAAGAGAGACTAACATAGATCTAATCTACATGGGAAGAAGAAAAAAACAAGATCTCCTGAGTAAATTGGGAGCATGGGGACCTTGGGGCAGAGTCATAGGCAGGAGGGGAGAGGCAGGGAGGGGAGTAGAGAAAATGTAGACCTCAATAAAAATCAATAAAAAAAGAAAAAAGAGAAAAATGTACAAATGATCTTTGGTGTTAAAAGCAAGGAAAATAAGGACTGCTGCAAATAACAGCTGACACCTAAAACCAAGAGAAGCTTAGGAGGGAACAGGAGAGGGATGGAGGAGACTCAATTACAGAGAAAAGAGAATTTAATTGGAAAACCAAACATGAAAGCTGAGACTCCACAAAACTGGACTTTATCTAAAGAATAAAAGGTTGGCTTAACAATAACTGTCAAACCATGTAATACGCCATGTTAATAGAACACAGGAAAAAATACATCATCACCTCAATAGATTTTTAAAAAGTATGAAAATTTCTAACAGTTTCAGGATAAAACAACTAAAAATCTAAGACTAGAACTTCTTCAATTACAAAGGCAAATGAAATATGATAAAAGACTGAATGTTTTCCCTCGAAGACTGGAATGCCTGCTTTCATCATTCTACTTGACACTGCAATAAAGATGACGGACAGAAACAGCAGGTTTGGAGGACAACCGTAGGAAGTCAGTTCTCTCCTTTCACCATGAGTCCTAAGGAGCAAACTCAGGTCTTCAGACTTGGAAGTAAGTGCCCTTCCCACCTGAGCATCTCCAGGACCCATGTACAATGCCTTAATATTAATCTGTGAGGATAAAGATTTTAGCTATTTAAGGACCACCTATGCAGTTTCTGTTTTAGAATTCTAAGCCTAATATATCTCTAACTGCTTGTTTTTGTTATTTTCTTAATTTCATAGAGTTACACACATACAAATCGCTTCCCTCAGTTTAGATCTTATCTGTTACTTTTGTCTTGGCATCTTTCGATAAAGTAAATGAACATAATTTATCAAGCATTTATCCTAAGATCTGTGACTGTAATCTTTCCTTGACACATGGTTGCATGATATTTCTTACTTGGCACCATTGGTAGATTGTGTGTTAGTGGTCCTGATATTATCTGGTCTCCTGTAGGTATGGTGTCAAATATACCCACACTCCTACCATGGCCTCATGGTATACAGAAGACCTTTTTTTTGGGGGGGGGGCTAAGCTATGCGAGTTGCCTTGAGCAATGAATTGTTAGCTGATGCAACACAGGCTGAGACTAATTCGGGCCCTGCCAAATGAACACTCTTCAATGTAACTGCTGATCTCAGTTATGTCCTCAAATGAGCCATGTTCCCATTAAGCTTTTTAAGACACCAATAAAAATCTCTGGACTTGCAAATTGTGGGAAAGTTTTAATTTTCTTTCTTTTTTTTTTTTTTTTTCCAGGTTTCCCTTCTCCTATTGAACATGTTTTGCCAAGTACCATTTTGCTTGGCATTGATCGTTTACACTAAATATTAAAATTACTGGCAAAGTCACTTATCATTTTAACTTAACTCTGCAGGACTAGTAGTTATGAAAGTGCAAGCATTCCCAATGCCATCCACTGGGTACCCTACTTTCCTTCCCAGCTCATAGAAATACTTCTGGACTTGTGGACTACTTTTTTTTAAAAAGCAGAGTTTGGTGCGGGAGAATTATCTGTATTCTGTCAATCATATTTTAAATAAATGCTGACTGGTCAGGCAGGAAATATAGGCGGGAAAACCAGACAGGAAGTAGAAATGATGTAATGAGAACAGGAGAATTCTGGGAAGGAAGAAGCTGACTCCTCCAACTCCTGTTCAGACCACTGAAGCAGCAGGATGTGATCTGCCCCACTGAAAAAAGGTAATGAGCCACATGGCTAACATAGATCAGAAAAATGGGTTAATCAAGATGTGAGAGTTAGCCAGTAAGAGGCTAGAGCTAATGGGCCAATCAGCTTATAATTTATGGAGACCTATGTGTGATTTTCTTTGGGGCTAAACAGTTGTGGGGTACCGGGCAGGACAAAAACAACAATAAGCAAGCAGGCCCCGCTTATGTTACAGAGTTAGAAGGTTTGTTGTCTATTTGTCCTTCCTCCTTGAGTTGCTTTGGATTCTTTCTTTATTATAGTCAAATTAAAGCCCCAAATCAAAGTCTGACAACTTACCAAGTACACCTCTGGATCCCCTGCCTATCTATACTCTTATACCTTCTCTTACTGACTCACAAAAATGTGTATTTAACTTACTCTCTTCAACTGTTTTTGTGGATGTTGTTTTCCTAGCATCTTGTCAATCATGTTGAATAACAAGTTCTACTTGAATTCAAAACTTTTACTTCTTGAGTTTCCTGTGTTAGTAAAATACAATTTTCTTAAATAATTCCTAATTTCTCACTGTTTCAGTGCTAGGTGTATTAGGTATTTCTGCCTCTGATCATACATATATCAAAGTGAGTCTAATTTTTTTCTTAGATTCATTTATTTAATATGTATGATTATTGTGTCTGCATGTCTGAATGTGTACCATGTGTATGCCTGGTGCCAAGAAGAGGTGAGAAATGGGCATTATAACCCATCTGAATTCGGAGTATGAATGGTTGTGAGGCACCTTCTGGGTGCGGATAACCAAACCTGAATCCTCTATAAAAGCAGCAGATGCTCTTAAATGCTGAGCCATCACTTCAGCACCTCCAAATAAATTGTAATAAATTTTTATACACAAAGCAAGAATAATATCCATAAACCAGGATTTCCAGCTAACCACCTGATTTTCTCTCTGGCTAGAGGTCAGAAAAACAATTTGAAAGTCAATTTAAATTATTCAGTTTTCTGTTTCCTTTCTGCAAATGAAAAGAGCATATTCAGCTAGCAAACCTGGCTCTCTAGAACCTATCACACAATGGCTGTTGGACAATACGAAGTCACTATTACTGAGAAACAAAAGGATGACAGCTGAGGAAAAGAGACAAATCTTATGCTAAATAATTAAGAAATTCGTGATCCTAGAGAAGCTAAATAAAAAGGTGAACCCAAAGAAAAACATATAGTTATCTTCCTGGATATTGGAAGGAGACAAGATTGCCAGGCAAAAATTGGAAACTTGGGGGTGGGGCTGGGGTGGGGGTAAGGGGATATGAGGAGAAAAAAGTGAGAAGGGGGGGATGGGGAGAGCTTGGGGGAATGGGACAGTTGGGATGGAGGAAGGGTGGATATGGGAGCAGGGAAGTATATATCTTAATTTAGGAAGCCATTTTAGGGTTGGCAAGAGACTTGACTCTGGAGGGGTTCCCAGGTGTCCTTGGAGATGTCCCCAGCTAGATCCTTGGGCAGCTGAGGAGAGGGAGCCTGAAATGGCCCTATCCTATAGCCATACAGATGAATATCTTGCATATCACCATAGACCCTTCATCTGGCGATGGATGAAGCTAGAGACAGAGACCCACATTGGAGCACTGGACTGAGCTCCCAAGGTCCAAATGAGGAGCAGAAGGAGGGAGAACATGAGCAAGGAAGTCAGGACCGCGAGGGGTGCGCCCACCCCCTGAGACTGTGGGGCTGATCTAATGGGAGCTCACCAAGGCCAGCTGGAAGGGGACTGATGGAGCATGTGATCAAACTGGACTCTTTGAAATGGCAGACAAGGAGGGCTGACTGAGAAGCCAAGGACAATGGCACTGGGTTTTGATCCTACTGCATGACTGGCTTTGTGGGAGCCTAATCTGTTTAGATGCTCATGTTCCTAGACCTGGATGGAGGGGGGAGGACCTTGGACTTCTCACAGGGCAGGGAACCCTGACTGCTCCTGGAGTGGGGGAGGGGGATGGGGAAGGGGGAGGGAAATGGGAGGAGGTAGAAATTTTTAATTAAAAATAAATAAATAGAGTTCGAGACCAGCCTGGGCTACAGAGCTAGTTCCAGGACAGGCTCCAAAGCCACAGAGAAACCCTGTCTCGAAAAACCAAATAAATGAATAAATAAATGGAAAAAATAATTAAGAAATTCTCTATGATTCTAAATGTGCTTCAGGTCACAGCACAATTTTTTAAAGGCAGAGCTAATACCTATACTCCTTAATGTATTCCACAATATAGAAACAGAAGAGTCATTGCCAAACTCCTTTTATGAAGCTACAGTTACCCTGATACCAAAACCACACAAAGACCCAACCAAGAAAGAGAATTACAGGCCTATATCACCCATGAACATCGACGCAAAAATTCTCAATAAAATACTGGCAAACCGAATCCAAGAACACATTAGAAAAATTATTCATTATGATCAAGTAGGCTTCATCCCAGAGATGCAGGGCTGGTTCAACATACGCAAATCTATCAATGTAATCCACCATATAAATAAACTGAAAGAAAAAAAACATATGATCATTTCATTAGATGCTGAAAAAGCATTTGACAAAATTCAACACCCCTTTATGATAAAAGTCTTGGAGAGATTGGGGATACAAGGGTCATTCCTAAATATAATAAAAGCTATTTACAGCAAGCCGACAGCTAACATTAAATTAAACGGAGAAAAACACAAAGCCATCCCACTAAAATCAGGAACACGACAAGGATGTCCAGTCGCTCCATACCTCTTCAATATATTGCTTGAAGTTCTAGCAATAGCAATAAGACAACATAAGGGGATCAAGGGGATTCGTATTGGAAAGGAAGAAGTTAAGCTTTCGTTATTTGCAGATGATATGATAGTATACATAAGTGACCCCAAAAACTCTACCAAAGAACTCCTACAGCTGATAAACAGCTTTGGTAATATGGCAGGATACAAGATCAACTCCAAAAAATTAGTTGCCTTGCTATACACTAAGGAAAAGGAAGCAGAGAGGGAAATCAGAGAAGCATCACCTTTCACGATAGCCACAAATAGCATAAAATATCTTGGGGTCTGACTCACCTCACTCAGGATAGTGTTTTCTATTTCCGTCCATTTGTATGGAAAATTCAGGAAGTCATTATTTTTTACTGCTGAGTAGTACTCTAATATGTATATATTCCATACTTTCTTCATCCATTCTTCCATTGAAGGGCATCTAGGTTGTTTCCAGGTTCTGGCTATTACAAACAATGCTGCTATGAACATAGTTGAGCATATACTTTTGTTGTATGATAGGGCATTTCTTGGGTATATTCCCAAGAGTGGTATTGTTGGGTCCAGGGGTAGGTTGATCCGGAATTTCCTGAGAAACTGCCATACTGTTTTCCAAAGTGGTTGCACAAGTTTGCATTCCCACCAGCAATGGATGAGTGTACCCTTTCTCCACAAAAAAACCCAAAAAGAGGAAAAGAGGATGTACTCACTCATATTTGGTTTCTAGCCATAAATAAAGGAAATTGAGCCTTTAATTCGTGATGCTAGAGAAGCTAAATAAGAAGGTGAACCCAAAGAAAAACATATAGGCATCCTCCTGAATATTAACCTTCATCAGGCGATGAAAGGAGACAGAGACAGAGACCCACACTGGAGCACCAGACTGAAATCTCAAGGTCCAAATCAGGAGCAGAAGGAGAGAGAGAGCACGAGTAAGGAACTCAGGACCGCGAGGGGTGCACCCACACATGGAGACAATGGGGATGTTCTATCGGGAACTCACCAAGGCCAGCTGGCCCGGGTCTGAAAAAGCATGGTACTTCACAGACTAACAGGACAATAGTATATTATCTGACTGTTCTGAAAGGCCTTGTTCCAAATCTTTCATATGTATTGTCTTATTAAAACTTCATAGTAATCTTATGAAGTATGTATTATTATTATCATTATTATGAATTCTATGAAAAAAAAGATTTAGAGGCTAAAGTTCTTTGCCACAGAAAGCAAAGTTGCTTCCTACCTTACTCCATCTTTCCCCCACTTAGCTTGTTCTACTAAAATTACATGGCACTCATGAGAAGCACTCTTCAACGGTCTTCTACAATATTACCTACTGATTTATTTGTGGACATGTGTCCATGCCCCAAAAGGCATCTTTTTTCTATTATTCTCCTGCCCACCAAATTATAACTTCTACCAAGTGCTAGATATAATGCTATACCTCAGAGACTATTTCTATACTGTGTGCTATAGTCATTAACTATAAAACTTAATTGTAAATGAATATTTCTGCAATAAAGCACAAGATGCCATGAGAATACGCAGCATGAGTTCCTGGTATTATCCCAAGTCCTAAATAAAAGTTTCTCCAGCACAGACCAGAAGAGGGGAATAAAACACTAGAGCTGCTCCCTGTGTACACACTCTGATGAAGTCAAATCATCAAAATATCAGAAGCTCCAGAACAAAGGAAATAAGGGTGCCAGTGTGACAAGAGAGGGAAGAAGAGACAAAGAAGGGCCTTGGCCTGTGTTTTCACCTTTATCTAAAATGTTAACAGGAGGGTAACAAAGGCATCTAATTAGAGGAATGAGGAATTTGAAATTTAATTATTAGAATGAGGGCAAGAAATTGCAGCAGAATAGAGAGAGAAAAATGAAGGAAAGACTAATGGGTTGAGATAAAGGAAAAATCGATAGTGAACTACAATTAGAAGGAAGTGGTACGGCAGGAACACCATGTGAAGAGAGACAAGATGCTTCAGTGGGTGACGGTGGAAGTAGACTAGATTAAAACACGGGTTAGCAATAACACCCAAACAAAAATGAGAAGAATCTGAATGAATACATTGCAAGACTGGATTTTCATTACTTATATGTTTGTATGATTAAGTAGGTCCTATAATCTGATTGCTTCAGCAACAAACAGGTTCACAAGGCACAAACAAAATAAAAAGATAAGTTTCTGTACTTTTGGAACAAAGAAGATTATAAATAACGTAAATACCAGCTCACAGCTTCTTTCTCAAATAGCACTAACAAAGGCATAACAACTATTATTTTTTTAATTAAAAACATACCCCCTTTGGTGAGAGGCATTATATGGCATACATATGGAAGCCCAAGGTCTACCTGTAGGAGTTGATTCTCTCCTTCTACCATGTAGACTCTGGGGACTGTACTGAGTTAAACAAATTGTGGGAAAAAGATTAGTCATTTCACTATCAAAAGTTTATTTTGTCAGAAGAAATAAAATGGAATTTAATGTCTGACGATTCAAGAAGAGAACTCCCAAGTATCAAGTGAGCACACACAGGGCTGCATGAAAACCTCCCAACACACACACACACACACACACACACACACACACACACACACACACACACACGCCATAATAAATCTCAACATTTGAAGATAGCCTTTATAGGTTATCTCAGTGTGAGACATGAGTGGATACTTGTGAAGGGAATGATTTCTTCCCTCTAAAAGAGGGGATTGGAGGAGTTAGGGAACTTACTAAATCACAGATATTAAAGAGAACAAGGAGTAAAATTCATACCGCTTGATTTTTGAACTAATACACTTTTCACTTGCCTCTGGTGAATTTTTAACAGTTTATTAAAGAGAAAGAAATAATTATCAAACTATAATTTAGGTTATAGTACATATAAGAACCAACTAGTGGGTAGGACATTTCACTAGGAAAATACCTTCCATTAAAAACATTCAGTATGATGTACCTAAAGACAACATCAGCTACACACAGAAGCCAGAGAGAAGCTGTCAGATTCCCTAGGCTCACTTATCCTTGTATCTCAGATAATTACTGCCATGATCAGTAACTGGGAGATAAGAGAATGATGTCTAAAACTCTCAAGCACTCACTATAAACAGAGCATTATGTGTGATGCTTGCGGTCCCCCACGTGCCGTCTACTATAGTGGGTCTCAAGCAGTGTAGACAAAAGTGTAACACGTCTACCATGAGAACATCAACAGGCTGTGGCACTTATCTCTAAGGGACAATTCTGGGGATGTGCCAACCTTTGACTTTCGGTCCACTGAAAGTTAATTTGACATTTGATTACAACTTTATAAAATATCAATGTAAAATTAAAACTCAAGACTAAGTTTGGAGGCATAATTAATTCCTGAATGTCAGGACTAGATAAGCTATTATTATTTTCAAACACACTTTTAAAAGAAAGCATAATAATGCAAAGAAGTCTAAATATGTACTTTGAAAAAATTACAATTAGAAACAAAACAGATTTTTTGACAGTTTTGGTCCTACCATCTCACACAGTTACTTCCCGGAGCTTTAGAACTGTTGTAGCAGCTGTCTACTGACCCCAACTGGCAAAGCTACAGAGAGTGTCAAAATGGCTAAACTTGACAATCTAAGTTTTATATTTCATGTGAAGATAAACTGTAAGAGCAGTAAGAAAATCAAAGATCATGTGAAGGAATCTAAAGATTCACAGATTTATTTATAATATATACAGTGAAAAAAGTCCATCACATTAAAAAGGTTATGTCACTGGCTTAAAGGTGTTGAAATTCTATGTAATTTCTATTTCAATTTCTGTATTTTTCATAACAATTTGTTTCCATTTGACAATGCCCTCAATATTTCTCCCAGGGAGTTCTATCCTTTAGTGTTACTAATACTATAATATTAACAGACATGCTGCTGTCCTTTCACTTGTTAGCCTTCTTCCAGCTGGCTGGTAGTATTCTATCTTTTATTAATGATGTTATTGAAACTCTAAGATACATTTTTGTTGTTTAATATAAAAATGACTTTATATCCAGGACAGGCTCCAAAACCACAGAGAAACCCTGTCTCGAAAAACCAAAAAAAAAAAAAATGACTTTATAAATATGTTTTATAAATAAGTTTTATAGATAAGCTTACAAGATAACTTTATAAATGATTTTAAACAAAATGCAAAATAGTTTCAAATAAGTCATTTTACCTTATCAGAAGTTTATTTTGCTAAAAGAAAAATGACTAAAAGAATGGAATCTTATGTTTTAGAATGCAGAAAGGAGCTCCCAAGTATCACATGAGTATGTGCATGCCCGCGCACAGGCTTGCATGCAGACCCCCCCCCACACACAGTGGTCATAATAAAGCTCCACATTTGAAGGGAGTCTTTTTGTTTACCCACAAATCTTAGGACAGTTACTAAATGTAGAGAAATAGCAGTCTAAATTAGTCTTGAGGTAACATTTAAGCTGTCTGACATGCTTACTGTAAGCATGTAGAATCTCATACACTAGTACATGAAAATTATAAGAACTCTAAGGAAAGCTTTTAAAAATCATATTGAGGGCCGGGGAAACAGCAGGTGACGAAGTGATTGCCTTGCAGGCATGAAGAACTCAGTACTCTCTTGAAAACCCATGAAAAGACAGCTGGGCACCATGGCTTACTCTTCCAACTCCAGGGCTAGGAACAGACACAGATGTTAGCTGGGGCTCACCAGTCAACCAGCCTAGCCTAGCTAAACAGCTTCAGGTCAGTGACAGACCTAGTCTCCAATGCGGCTGGGGAGATGGTTCAGTCATTTAAGTGTTTACCATGAAAGCGTGAGAACCTGAGTTTCATCTCCTGCACCCACAAAAAAAGCAAGGCATAGCACTGCATGTCTGTAATTCCCATGCTGGGGCAGAGGGATTCCTGAGGCTTGTTGGCCACACAGTCTTACTAAATGGGTGAGTTTCTGGCAAGAGACTTTGTCTCAAACAAATGAAATGGAAAGCCTGGAGAGAGGGCTTAAAAGTTAAAGAGTTCTTGTTCCCAGCACCCACATGACAGCTTAAACCATCTGTAACTTCAGTGCCAGAAGATCAGAAACCTTCATCTGGCTTCTGCAGACACATGGTACACAGACATACACACATGTAGGCAAAACACCTACACACATAAAAATAAATATTTTTAAATGAGGTGAAGAGTAACTGGGGAAAATGCCTAATGTTGATCTCTGGTCACAACAAACATGCGCAATACACAAACACACAAAAGTGGATAGTACCCAAGGAAGCATACCTGAGGTGGTCTTCTGACCTTCATTCATATGCATATGTGAGTGCACAGACACAAACACACAAACACAAGAACATGCACATGTGCAAATACATACCCAAAACAGTGTGCTTCAATTTATCCACCCTTTTACTTATACTTTTGAAAGTCTACAATAATATGTTTTCAATTCTACTGGCATTTTTTTCTCTAGCTGAGTTTATATTTTTAAATTGAAAATACTTTAGAAATTTCCACTAATAAATGCATTTCTTACAATATTTCTTAGATATAAAAGAGAGGTCTGAGCATACAGGCCTCTGCTATGGTAGTGCACACCTATTTAACAACTACTTTCAATGGGCCAGAAATCCTTGTCAAGTGCTGAATGGCTCTCGTGGCATTTGTTTTGAAGCCAGCTGTCACCATCAAACAGATAATGATACATTTCCACAAGACTCATTTCAGAGTCTAGTAAGTACCTGATCTAACTAGTAATCAAAAACAACTACATTTTACTATAAGATAATGATCTTCATAGTTCTAAGAAACATGTTTGCATTAATGATACAATCAGACCACTCAGCTATTCAGTTCAATAATTTGTCTGTCACTAGAGACATGAAATCCAGTTTAAGACCCAGAAGGAGCCAGGCAGTGATGGCACACGCCTTTAATCTCAGCACACAGGAGGCAGAGGCAGGTGGATCTCTGTGAGTTCGAGGTCAGCATGGTCCACAAGAGCTAGTTCCAGAACAGGCTCCAAAGCTATAGAGAAACCCTGTCTCAAAAAACCAAAAAAGAGAGAGAGACTCAGAAGGGTAAGTACAGTCGTAGAAATATATCGATAACTATCTATAAATGATTAAATGGAGCTATAGGATAGTTCTGATAGTAAAAATACCTGCTGCCAAGTATGACGACCTGAATTCAATCCCCAAAACCCACAATGGTGGAGGGATTAAACTAACACCCACAACGTGTCCTACGACTGTCACAGGTATGCTGTCATATGTGGTCCTCCCTGTGGTGATACCTTGTTTGTACTCTAACAAATAAAGCTTTCCTGAAGATCAGAGGGCAGAACTAGCCACTAGTTAACCAGAGGTCTGAAGGTCTATACAGATAGACAGGAAGTGATATGGCTAGGAGGAGAGAGGGATATAAGCAGGAGGAGACAGGAGCTCACTCCCTTTCAGCTGAGGAGTTAGCAAGGTAAGAGCTAGCTGTGGCTTGCTCCTTTATCTTTCTGATTTTTCAGCATTTACCTGGATATCTGGTTCTGGGTTTTTATTATTAAGATCAATTAGAACTCAAGCAACCCACTCCTACATACATATATACATAAATAAATGTAATGTAGCTTATATCATGTACAATAGAAAAGAAACTAGTTTTACAAATATTATAAACCTATTTCTAAGTCAGGAAAAGATAAGATAAATACCAAAGCTCCTGATGTCAAAGTTGCCAACAAAGGTCAGAAGTACATTTAAAAGGAAATAAAATCAAATTACAAAAGATTCTCATATCAATGGGAAACTATATTATATGACATTATAATGCTCTGAATCTTCTGAATTTATACATGTTTGTACAAACCACTCACTGTTTCAGCTGAGGACCAGTTGTTACCTGAGACTTTCATGCTAGCTTCCATTAGCTAAAATAGCAAGCAACAGGTGGCTAGAATTTTGTGCATTCATCCTCTGAGATACCTATTTTCCCTCCCTTGAAGTTTTATTCATGTTTTACATATATAATCTTTTAAAAAAATACATTATGTATACAATATTCTGTCTGTGTGTATGCCTGCAGGCCAGAAGAGGGCACCAGACCCCATTACAGATGGTTGTGAGCCACCATATGGTAACTGGCAATTAAACTCAGGACCTTTGGAAGAGCAGGCAAGTTTCTTAACCTCTGAGCCATCTCTCCAGTCCTACATGTATAATCTTTTAAAATCAAGAACTAAATATAAGTTACTTGAAAATAGGTAGTCTAAGTATTTAAATATACAACTGTAATTACTGCTCTGATGACAGTGTACTTAATAAATGCATCAGAAAATCAGCTAAAACAATAAAATATTCTAAAATACTACTTTGATAACTATTGCAAAAAAAATCATAAAATTACTACTAACCCCTAAGATGACTAGTTAGTAGAGGACTACAGTCCTTGAGTGTGCAGGCAGAGGTGAGAATAAAGTTCCATCCATTCATTCATTAATGAAATAGAATTAAGTCACTAAAATGTTCATTTAATGCTGCTGTTTACCCAGCAGGCTGCTGCTATCAAAGCCACAAAAGTCAGCCCTGAAAGGCCAAAGAAGTTATACAGAAGTAAGATACCTCCAGATCAGTGGTAAAAACAGGGACAGTGCTTCAAGAGAAATCTCAGACTCTAAGAAATGGAACCATTCTGTACTCTTCTTTGAGAGGACCAGTGAGCACAAAGGCTCATTTTCTACCCAGATGTGTTGGTTCGGTGATGAAATAGCAGCATGAACAAAGCACTTATCTCAGGAATTGGCAGATCATTGGTAAATGTACCTTGTTTGAAGAGTAAGCTCTACATTTGGCAAACCACATTTCAGGTAATGGGTCACATGTTTAAGGAGTAAATAAAGTTTCAGTTCACGGAGGTGGAATATGTCCTAAGTGAGGCGCACTCCACATTAGCTGGAAAGAAGTTGCAGGTGGAAGGTACTTACAAAGTCAGAGAGAGGAGGACAGGGGCTGGGAGGAATGTTCAGTCAGTCAAGTGGCTGCAGTGTAAGCATGAGGGTCTACACTCCATTCCAGAACTAGGTTAAAAACAAAGCTGGGAGGAGTGGGTGGCACATGCTTATAACCCTAGCTAGGGAGTCAGACAGTTTGATTGCTAAGGTTCACTAATAGTACCCTAATAAAACAGGCACTCCTAAGAAGAGATGACATTGTCGTCTCTTTAATCATTTAGTCATTAAATGACTATAAAGCTATAAAGGGACTCTATGAGGTACCTACTATAAAATATCTGCCTTGAACTGGGCACTTTTTTTTACCATCTTTCGCCTAAATTTCCAACAACAGCAGCTTCTCAGCAGGGGAGTTAGCCCATCAGATTCCCATGACTACATCACTGAACTCTGTTTACCTGGTATCCTGTCTAGCTTTATGTCAAATGACACAAGCTGTGGTCATTTGGGAAGAGGGACCCTCAGTAGAAAAAGATGCCTGATTTGCCTGTAGGCAAGCCCGTAATGTTTTGTTTTGTTTTTTTAATTTCTATTCATTTTGCATTTTCTTTCTTTCCTTCCTTCCTTCCTTCCTTCCTTCCTTCCTTCCTTCCTTCCTTCCTTCCTTCCTTCCTTCCTTCCTTTCTTTCTTTCTAGTAGATTTTCTTAATTACTGATTGATGTGGAAGAGCCCAGCCTACTATGGGCGGTATCACCCTTGAGCACTCCTTCATAGCCTCTGCATCAGGTCCTGCTCCAGGTTCTTGTCCTGTTTGGGTTTCTGGCCTGACTTCCCTCTCTGATAGACTGTGACATGAACTGAAATAAACCCTTTTTTACCCAAGCTGCCTTTGATTATGGTGTTTTATTGCAGCAATAAAAACCTAACTAAGACACCTAGATACTATTTATTATTCTCACATCCACAAGGGGCAGGGTGTTTTAGTATCTGTGCTAGGTAGATCTAAATCTTAAAGCCACATTTTCAAAATGGAAACTAAGATTACAGTTTTTATTTACTAAAACTGTTCCTTCCATTTACAGTCCTGTCTTTGGTTATTCTTTCTAATAAAGAGTCATAAACACACATAACAGAGACCTAATCGAGAAGCAGATGCATATAAAACAAACGCCACGAACAGCAATGGCAGAACTTTTCAAGTTATCACAAGGCTGAGCAGGGCAATCTGACAGTGGAGTGCTACCACATCTATACTGCTCAAATATGCTATTAACTATTTATAACCTTAAATGCTCTTTGAATAAAAAAATGAAAGAAAAATAAACTATTTTATAACTGACAAACATCTGTGTTCTCTCATTCACCTCCAAAGCTGGGGTTTTACACTGTCATGTAGAAAACAGACATATTGCATGTTGTGTCAGTCACATGTTTTGTTAGCCTTTTTACTACATAAATATCTATGAATTATTCTTAAATTATTACTTCAGAGATCTCAGTGTTAACATGAGCCAACCCTTGCACAGTTATATTTTAGTCACCATGTAAGTCTAAGAACTAATACTTGATGGAGTAGTTTTGAAAGCCCATGAGCAGTCAGTGTGCACAGCTCACCTTAACCTACACTGGTTTTACCTTGTGTTTACCCAGCAGCATTGCTAGTAGCTACATAAAATCGCAGACCTGTTTCTCAGCACTGGTCCTGGCTGATTCCTCTTGTGCCAGCACCAATTCACGCTCTGCAGTTATCTGTACACTTTCTTTCAGTGCTTCTTCCAGCTCTTCAATCCTGTCATCCTTCTTACGGAGACTGTCCTGGAAAACGATGAAGACTTGGTGAAGGAGGTCAATCAGAACTCAGCAAGTGCCTACTCATCAAGAAGGAGATATTTAATTATTAAACATCCTTCTCTTCAGAAGCAAATTGAGGCCAGAAAGATGCCTCCATAGGGTAAAGAACTGAACAATGGAAGAAGGGAAGTAAAGGAAGATGAGGTCTATTATTAAGAGCATAGGATCAAGTTAGTGAAGCAAGACAGACATGATAGATTTGCTCTCTGCAACAGAGAGAAGGAAGCTACTGGTGTTAGATGGCATAAGTAGTGAGAGGCTAACTATTTAAAAATATAAAACTATTTTTAAAAGCTACTACGAAACTGAGTTGAAAGTCAGTTCTGATGGAGTTTCTACTAAGAGTCAGTTCCACAACGCTCATTCCCTTTGAGAAGTCACACCTGCATGACAAACTCAATTATATAGACAATTTCTGATAAACTTTTTAAAAATGAAGATGCTTTCTAACATTTCAAGAAAGTGAAACTCTATTCTCATGAAGAAATGGAAAACAACTGTGTGCGTGTGACTAGTTTGACCATGAATGAACAATTTAGTTAAGCAAGCAATATGCCCTAGGTTTTTAAAGTGTGACTTCCCATCCATACACCAGTCTTTAGGATCCCAAAGCGGTAGGAAAGAAAAAAGAAAAAGCTAAGAAGATTGGAACCAGAGATGCCTCAGACTATTTTCAAACTCTTAAAAAAAAAAGTCAGTGGATTCAAAACACAGTATTGCCTTTTATTAAAATATGAAAATGAGTAGCAAGATTGTTGATATGAAGAATAAAAGCAAGCCCTTAACTCCTAGTATATGTCAACCCAAAATGAACTAAAGAACTGAAGCTAGAAACAGGTATAGTAACTTCCACCTAAACAGCACCACAAGGCTGAGGCAGATGGGCCTCCATGAATTCAAGGCCATCTTGAACTACAGTGTAAAATGGTGTCGCACAAAAGATGAGGTAAGAGGGAAAAGAACAAAACAAACTAAGAAACTACTTGGGGAAGGGAGACTAAAAATCTGCTGGAGGTGGCTTCATGATATTGGGTTGGGAAAAGAATTTTTGCTTTTGGTCTTTTTTTTTTTTTTTAAATAAAACTTCAAAAGCTCTGGCAACAGAAGCAAAATCAGACAGACAGGATTACCTCAGACAATAACAATCTCTGAATTATAGCAAATAATCAAAAGAGCAAAGTAACTCTTAAAAAAGAGAGAAAATTCTCAATGATAATCTGACAAGAGCTAATATCCAAAAATACCTATGAACTGAACAGCAAGAAAACAATACATCTCATTAAAAAAAAGGCAAAAGAGATGCATAGATACCTTTAAAAAAACATTAAAATGTCACACAATTTTGGGGGGAAGATCCTCAACATCACTAATCATTGGAGAAATATAATTAGAAACCACAAAGAGATAACTTGCTCCTTTTAGATCACTGTAAGAAAGATAAGGAGTACTCATGAGGATGTAAACAGGGACATTGTCTCTTATACATATGGCAAACAGATGGCGGTTCTTCATAAGATTAAAAACTGAACTACTATATGACTCAGCAATACTACTCCTGTATATTTACATGAAAGGAAATTGGTAGATTGGAGAAACATCTATTAGACCTGCTTTACTATGGACCCACATAATGGCATATGGCTAAACAATAGTCAAGAGACAGGATCAACGTGTCAATCAACAGAGGAATGCTACCTTCATGCCAAGGAAATGACTCAACTAGTAAAGCTAAGACAACTTGAGTTCAATTCCCTATAACTCACATAAAGGTAGAAAGAAAGAACTAGATCCACAAAGTTGTCTGCTGACTTCCATACAGGTACAAGGTATGTCACAAATGTCTCTCCTGATCATACATACATGGACAACAACAACAAAAATAATTTTAAAGTTAAAAAAGTTTTCCATGGCAGCCTAACTCAAATAGCATGGTTCCTATTTTCCTCTTCTCTGCCTCCCTAGTACAGACAATGGCAAGTATCTTTTAAAAAGTCTTTTAAAATTGTCTTTAAGTTCAATTTTTTCCTTATAAAAAAATAAAATGTGGTAATACTATCAAACCACACACATACACAGAGAGAGAGAGAGAGAGAGAGAGAGAGAGAGAGAGAGAGAGAGAGAGAGAGAGAGGAGAGAGAGGAGAGAAATTCCTTTATTTTCCATAATGAAGATGACCACAGAGACATTGGGTTAACTGAAATGGGCTACGCACAAAAAGGTAAACTGAGCCGGACGATGGTGGCGCACGCCTTTAATCCCAGCACTCGGGAGGCAGAGGCAGGTGGATCTCTGTGAGTTCGAGACCAGCCTGGTCTACAGAGCTAGTTCCAGGACAGGCTCCAAAGCCACAGAGAAACCCTGTCTCGAAAAACAAAAACAAACAAACAAAACAAAACAAAACAAAAAGGTAAACTGAATATACAGTATCTAAAAAGTTGACTTCACAGAAGTAGAGTATATGATGGCAGTTATATGAGAGATATATTTTTGCCTTGTCTTGTTTTAATCTAAGGTAGTTAACTTAGCACGGATTCTTATTTCCTGAACCTTGCCCCTGCTTTATGGGTAAGGTTAGCTAATTGTATCAGATTGTGAAGTCAAGCACCCACCAACGGGATGAGTCGCAGTCACCACACAGAATCAGGGATAAAAGAAATAAGGTAGTCTGTGTTGCCAGCCCAGATTGGGTTCTTGGGTAACCATTTTGCAAAAGTATATTTTTGCTATAATACATTTGTAGTGATATTCTGTTTGTGTTTTAACAAATAAAAAGTTTGCCTGAAGATCTGAGTGCAGAGCTAAGCCACTAGAACTAGAGGCCAGGGAGCAGGGTCACACACCAAAATTCCAGGAGATAAGGAATCTCTGTGAGTTCAAGGCCACCATGGGCTACACAAGATTGAACCTGTCTAAAAGAGAAACAGCTCAAATAAATGTGATTCCAACACTTGGGATCCCATAACTTGAATCTCTCAGCACTAGGGAGGTGGAGACTGGAGTAATATGGCTGGGCAAGGGGGAATATAAAGCAGGAGACAGGAACTCAGTGCAGTCCAAGGATTGCCCCTGCAGTGTGAGGACAGGATCACCCTTCTGTCTGAGCAGTGGTGGAGGTAAAAGGTCACTCTAGTGACTGGTTGCACTGCTTCTCTGATCCTTCAGCTTTCAACCCCTAATATTTGACTCCGGGTTTTATTTATTAAAACCAATTAGAATACGTGCTACATACATTTGCTTTTTGTGTTCCTTTGGGGGACACCAAGACCATTCATTAATTATTGCTAAGAAGCTTGTCTGGGATTTCAAACCCAACTAAAGTGATCCCCCCCCCCCCCCCCCGCCCTGAAGAGAAACTTGTATCTCTCCTCATTGCAGTGACTCCCAGGGTACCTGGTGAAACACTTTTGGATCAGCAATGATGGAAAGTTTCAATGATGGAAAGGCCCAAATAAGTAAGTACCACTTTTTAAATTTTTTTTTATTTTTTATTTATTTATTTTATGTTTGCCCTACCAAGTCCTGGGTACCACCTTGCTTTGTCTCTACTTTTGCCATACAATGACACAGACAGACTAAGGGAAAGAACAGGCTGGTGCCATCTCCTTCCAGGTTCTTTTAGGTTTTCTTGTTTTATATGCTCTGTATTTTTTAGATTACAAGACTATTATGTGGTAAATTATAATGTGTCATTGTTTTTTACCGCTGAGTAGTACTCTAATATGTATATATTCCATACTTTCTTCATCCATTCTTCCATTGAAGGGCATCTAGGTTGTTTCCAGGTTCTGGCTATTACAAACAATGCTGCTATGAACATAGTTGAACAAATGCTTTTATCATATGATAGGGCATCTCTTGGGTATATTCCCAAGAGTGGTATTACTAGATCTTGGGGTAAGTTGATCCCAAATTTCCTGAGAAATCGCCACACTGATTTCCAAAGTGGTTGCACAAGTTTGCATTCCCACCAGCAATGGATGAGTGTGCCTCTTCCTCCACAACCTCTCCAGCAAAGGCTATCATTGGTGTTTTTGATCTTAGCCATTCTGACAGGTGTAAGATGGTATCTTAAAGTTGTTTTAATTTGCATTTCCCTTATCGCTAAGGAGGTTGAGTATGACCTTAAGTGTTTTTTGGCCATTTGAATTTCTTCTGTTGAGAATTTTCTGTTCAGTTCAGTGCCCCATTTTTTAATTGGGTTAATTAGCATTTTAAAGTCTAGTTTCTTGAGTTCTTTATATATTTTGGAGATCAGACCTTTGTCTGTTGCAGGGTTAGTGAAGATCTTCTCCCAGTCAGTGGGTTGCCTTTTTGTCTTAGTGACAAGTGTCCTTTGCTTTACAGAAGCTTCTCAGTTTCAGAAGGTCCCATTTATTCAATGTTGTCCTTAATGTCTGTGCTGCTGGGGATATACGTAGGAAGTGATCTCCTGTACCCATATGTTGTAGAGTACTTCCCACTTTTTCTTCTATCAGGTTCAGTGTGTTCAGATTGATATTGAGGTCTTTAATCCATTTGGAGTTGAGTTTTGTGCATAAAAAAAATTATAATGTGTCTTTTCTAACATGGGTGCCTAATAGACAGCTTTACAAAGAGAAACTCACCCTGAGAACTACAATGTTTGCCTCCCATCTAAACTGAGAAGTGTAATATGGATTTTTAATCACTTAAAGGGAACTGTGAAGCTTCAAATCACAAATAAGCAGAAAGCTTCATGTATTATATTATCCTAAAACTTGATTTCTTATTAGGAGGGGAGTCCTTATTAAGATTTTTAGGCTAATTGTCTCCATTTGCAGGCCTACCCAAACTAATTATGGGTATAGGCTTCCAAGCAGTTGATCATACTAAATCTAGACAAATCTAGCCAGGAAGAATCTCAGGTTAGACAATGGTAAGGGTGGATACTTCTATTAGTTTTATCTTCCCCCATCATTGATGCTAAACGTCACTCACCCATGGTCCTATAAAATTTAAGGTATCTATTGTGATTATCAACGTGACTAGAGCTGGAATTCTAAAACACAAGTAGTTGGACATGCCTGTAAAGTATTTTCTTGATTGAGCATTTGAGTGGGAAAACCCACCTTAAGACTAGGCCACACCTTCATAAAGAAGGAAGCATTTGCTTTTTGCTTGCTTGCCTTACTCTCATGCAAGTTCATCAACCCTATTGTTGAGGCATTCCCTTGTTGGTACCAGAACCTACTTCTTCAGGATTCTAATGTAGACTGAAGACCAGCTGAGATATCTGCCTCATGGACTGAACAACTCTGGACTCAAGAGATACCAGACCATAACTTGCCTGTAAGCCACGTTAATCAATCCCATGTGTCTGTTACATCTTACTATAACCTGAGTCAGAAGTCACACATCATCTCTTCTGACTTCCTCTACTATTCACACAGCACAACCCTGGTACCAACCCTGACATGAATGCCAGAAACTGGAGGTGATTTGGAGCTCAACTAGAAAATGGTTACCACAGTATGAGGATGTACTTCTGGTATAACCTCAGGGTGCCCTCAAACTCTCAACCCTGTGACCTCGGCTACCTTTGTGTAGGGTGCTGAGATTCTAGTAATGGGCCATCATACCCAATTTAAAATTGCAAAAAGGTACTTTTAAATGTTCTTAGTACAAATAAGTAAGAATGTGAAAATGAGCATTACTCTACAACATATACATTTAGTAAATATCATATTATGCCATCTAAACAGAAACAATGATTATTTCTTTATTAAAAATAAAAATACATTCGAGGCCAGCCTGGTCTAGAAGAGCTAGTTCCAGGACATGAACCAAAAAGCTCCAGAGAAACCCTGTCTCAAAAATCAATCAAACAAACAAACAAACAAACAAAAAACAAAGAAAATATGTGGGCAGCCGGGCGGTGGTGGCGCACACCTTTAATCCCAGCACTCGGAGGCAGAGGCAGGCGGATCTCTGTGAGTTCGAGGCCAGCCTGGTCTACAAGAGCTAGTTCCAGGACAGGAACCAAAAAGCTACAGAGAAACCCTGTCTTGAAAATCAAGAAAAAAAAAATAAAAAAAAAATATGTGGGCTAATATGGGGAAGTAATCAATTTATTACTGTTGTTTACCTATTTTGTGAGGCTGTTTGTAACCAGGTCCTCACATGTGCTAGGGAAGTATTCTACCACTAAGCTGAGGTACATTCCAAGCATGGAGTTAGATACAAATAATTATTAGTATCAATAATTATTAAATTGGTAACCTAGAAGAATAAGGGAATGTGGAAAAAGTACCGTGTGACATACACAAGAACTTAACAGCTATTTGAGAATATGAAAGAACATGTTTTTACCATCCTTTAATACTTAGAAACTCTTAAAATGAGAGTAGTATCTGCAGTTTAACTTCAATTGGTATTACTTATTCATCAGAACTAAAACAACTGGTTCCTAGCACTAAATTAGCCTACTTTGCAAACTACATTTACTTAGCAAAGGTAATAAGAACACTTACAGAGTAAGACATAAATGTGCGACCATGAGAGACGGGAAAGGGAAGTTGGAAGCTAGCAATAAATTTCTCATCTCCTAAAAAAAAGGTTCCATGTTAAAAAATGATTAAGTCAAAGTCTGTGGCATCTTAACTGGAAGTGTGGAAGTGCACTTGGGCAAGTAAATAGGAGTGTTAGATCCCTTCATGATAAAGATCCAGAGAGAGCAGGAATACAGGGAACATACCTAAACATAATAAAGGCAATATATAGCAAGCCAACAGCCAACATCAAACCAAATGGAGAGAAATTTAAAGTGATTCCAATAAAATTAGCAACAAGACAAGGTTGTCCACTCTCGCCTTATCTATTTAATATAGTTCTTGAAGTTCTAGCTAGAGCAATAAGACAACAAAAGGAGATCAAGGGGATACAAATCAAAAAAGAAGTCAAACTCTATTTGCTGATGATATGCTAGTTTACATAAGCAACCCCAAAAATTCTACCAAGGAACTTCTACAACTCATAAACACCTTCAGTAATGTAGCAGGATATAGGATTAACTAAAAAAAAATCAGTAGCCCTCCTTTATACAGATGATAAATGGGCTGAGAAATCAGAGAAACCTAACCCTTCACACAGCCACAAATAACACACAATATCTTGTAGTATCTCTAATCAAACAAGTGGAAAACCTATATGATAAGAACTTTAAATATTTGAAGAAAGGAATTGAAGAAGACACCAGAAAATGGAAGGTTCTCCCATGCTCTTGGGTAGGTAGAACTAACAAAGCAAAAATGGCAATCTTGGGGCTGGAGAGATGGCTCAGTGGTTAAGAGCATTGCCTGCTCTTCCAAAGTTCCTGAGTTCAATTCCCAGCAACCACATGGTGGCTCGCAACCATCTGTAATGAGGTCTGGTGCCCTCTTCTGGCCTTCGGCATACACACAGATAGACTATTGTATACATAATAAATAATAAATAAATATTTAAAAAAATGGCAATCTTACCAAAAGCAATCTACAGATTCAATGGAATGCCCATCAGAATCCCAGCAAAATTCTTCACAGAACTCAAAAGAGCAATACTCAACTTTATACGCAAAAGCAAAAGACCCAGGCTAACCAAACCAATGCTGTACAATAAAAGAACATCCGGAGGCATCACAATCTCTGACTTCAGATTCTACTACAGAGCTACAGTACTGAAAACAGTCTGGTACTGGCATAAAAACAGGAGGACCGAAAAAAAAAAAAGAACCGAATCCAAGACCCGGATATCAATCCAACACACCTATGAACACCTGATTTTTGACAAAGAAGCAAAAAATATCAAATGGAAAAAAGAAGCGTATCCAACAAATGGTGTTGGCATAACGGGATATCAACATGTAGAAGAATGAAAATAGACCCATATCTATCACCATGCACAAAACTCAAGTCCAAATGGACCAAAGACCTCAACATAAAACCACCACACTGAACCTGATAGAAGAGAAAGTGGGAAGTACACTTGAATGCATTGGCACAGGAGACTACTTCCTACATATAACCTCAGTAGTACAGACACTGAGAGAAACAATTAATAAATGGAACCTCCTGAAACCGAAAAGCTTCTGTAAAGCAAAGGACATGGTCAACAAGAGAAAATGACAGCCTACAGAATGGGAAAAGATCTTCACAAACCCTACATCGGACAAAGGGCTGATCTCCAAAACATACAAAGAACTCAAGAAATTGGTCAACAAACAAACAAATAATCCAATAAAAATATGAAATACAGACCTAAACAGAGAACACTCAACAGAGGAATCTAAAATTGCTGAAAGACACTTAAAGAAATGCTCAACATTCTTAGCTATCAGAGAAATGCAAATCAAAATAACTCTGAGATTCCATCTTACACCTGTAGGAATGGCCAAGATCAAAAACACTGATGACAACTTATGCTGGAGAGATTGTGAGGTAAAGGGAACACTCCTCTACTGCTGGTGGGAATGCAAGATGGTACAGCCCCTTTGGATAGCAGTATGGCAATTTCTCAGAAAATTATGAAACAACCTACGTCAAGACCTAGTGATACCACTTTTGGGAATATATCCAAAGGATGCTCAATTGTACCACAAGGACATGTGCTCAACTATGTTAATAGCAGCATTGTTTGTCATAGCCAGAACCTGGAAACAACCTAAATGCCTCTCAACAGAAGAATGGATAAGGAAAATTAGTACATTTATACAATGGAGTACTACACAGCAGAAAAAAAATGACATCTTGAAATTTATGGGCAAATTGATGGATCTATAAAATATCATATTGAGTAAGGTAACCCAGACCCAGAAAGCCAAATATCATATGTACTTACTCATAAGTGGCTTTTAGACATAAAGCAAAGAAAAACCAGCCTACAATTCACAATCCCAGAGAACCTAGACAACAAAGAGGACCCTAAGAGAGATGTACATGGATCTAATAATCTACATGGGAAGTAGAAAAAAACAAGATCTCCTGAGTAAACTGGGAGCATGGAGACCATGGGAGAGGGGAGAAAGGAAGGGGAGAGAAAGGAAGGAGAGTGGAGAGAAATATATAGCTCAATAAAATTTTTTTTAAAACAATAGGAGTGTTAGATCCTTTAGTAATTTCCTTTCACAACTCAGTAATGCTGATCCCTCGAGTCTAGACTTTAATTCCTGATGCTATGCTGAAGCCCTGGCAAGCAGCAGGAAAAGAGATATTCCAAAGAGGTACTTGTGCCCCCTTCCAAACTAATAAACTGTTACCTTTGTTTACAATTGCAATATGAACATGTTTGACAGGCATGTGAAACATTAGTTGAAACTGACCAACACAAAGATATAAAAGTTTCCCATTATAAAAAGAATGGACCAAGAAGCAATAATCCAGAATGAGTCAGTTTTACATTCCACAGAAAACCCCAGATTCCTTTCTTTCAAAAATGGGAGAATCTTAGACATCATTTTCCTCCATTGGAAGCTTTCTTTTTTCAATTATTTCAACAACCAAGAAAAAAGGCAAGTTGTTACCCACATTTCCCAACCTCCACTTTCCTCACTTCCCTGCCACCAAGGCTGTCTCACAAATAAATTTATTTGTTCTAGCCTTTGTCTCCTTGCCTTCTATAAACTGTAAGACAGCATGTGTGGTGGTTTGGAAAACAAAACAAAACAAAACAACCCTCATAGGGATTGACACTATTTGAGAAGGATTGGGGGTCTGGCTTTGTTATAGTAGGTGTGGCCTTGTTGGAGAAAGTGTCACTGTGGGGATGGGCTTTGAGGTCTCCTTTGCTTAAGCTATATTCAGTCCTGCTGCTGCCTGCAGATCAAGATGCAGAACTTTCCACTCCTCCTCCAGCACCATGTCTGCCTGCACACAGCCATGGACTAAAGCATTGTCATCAGCATTTGGACTCTTCCTCCTGCCACTTCATTATCTAACAACATATTTTCTGTCTGGTTTCTCTTGTTTATAGACCCTTCCCCTTTTAATTTGGCAATTCTAAAAAATACTTGATCACAAACAGGCATTAGACATTAAATCTCCCTGCTCCTTTCAGAACAACAGGGCAAAAGTGCTACTATGATTTTCCCAGGACGTTCAAACTAACTCTTGGGAGTAGAACAACATAGCCTGTTTCTGGGCTGGAGAAACATGCTATCTACCGTGGCCAGGCAAGCAGAAATAAAGGGTGAACATTCAGGGTCTTTGACTTCTCTCGTGCTTTTACAAATGGAAAGGTATGTACCAGACACTGTGGAAAGAACCAACTTGTGGGGGATGGAGGGGGATATGAAAGAGCTACTCCCATAAAGCAGCACACAATGGGGAGGGGCATGAGAAAGCAACTCCATTAAGCAAACACAATACAGCCAGAAGAGAAGGCTGACATTTTCTGGGAAGAGAAAATTTACTAAAATAGGGAAAAGAAATTCAAGAAAGGGGAAATAGCTGGGAGAAAAAAACAAAACATTATTTGGTACTCCAGTTTTTAATGTGTGACAATTACAGTAATTTAATTTGTAAATATTAGAAAAGAAAATGGGGAACATTGGGCATTTCCAAGTTGGATATGTTTGCATCCTAAAGCAGAAGTTCTAGACAACTGACCTTAGAAAATAAATGTGCTGCCTATTTGAGTGAAATTTCCAAGTAGTTAAGAGAAGAAATGATAATATTGCTAACTTCCAAGAGATTAATAAGATAGTTTTACAAATTATTATCAGAACTGAAGAAAGATACTGAAAAATAGGAAATCAGAAAGAAATTCTGGTAGACTGTATTAAAACCGAAGACAATCCCAAAGGACCAAACTTTTCTCAACCCCCTGGTTTCATCTATCTGTCTCCATCTTTGCTCTCTCACCACAAGGGAAACTTCAGTGTCCCTGCCTTTATTTCTTTTGAGTTACATTTTCCCCATTTACTTATCTCTAGATGTTGCCAATTGGAACAAATTTCTTAAGCAAAGTGAAATATTGTTATCGCTTCTTTTAAGAGAAAGCTTTGAGGAAGAACTGATCCTGATATGATCTACACTTAACAAAACCTGAATTAAAATGCAATTCTGAGGTTTCCTAAGTCATATCAGGATTCTTTTGATTTTGCTAATTTTTAGATGACCCTGTTCTGTTAACCTACAGACCACGTTTTTCCAACTTTAGCCATTTAGAAATTTTATTTGTAAGATCTTCCTTCAATGTTGATCAGTTCTTAAAACAAGAAAAGATGTGAGTCTAAGTCTGTACAAGCTTTACTACTGAGCTCTTTGTATTCCCTATGACAGTTATGTCCGTTGTTTCTCTAATGCAGTCTAATGTAACTATGTTCTATCCACCCATGCACTCTAGTGTAACTATGTTCAATCTGTTCATAAATTCTAATGTAACTATGTTTTATCTGTCCATGAACTCTAAGGTAACTATGTTCTATCCATCCCTGCATTCTAATGTAACTATTTTATATCCGTGCATGCACTCTAATGTAACTATGTTCTATCCATCTGTGCACTCTAATGTAACTGTGTTCTATCCATCCATGTACTCTAATGTAACTGTGTTCTATCCATCCATGTACTCTAACGTTAACTGTGTTCTACCCACCCATGTATGCTAATGTAACTGTGTTGTATTCGTCTGTGTATTCTAAAGTAACGGTGTTCTAATCGTCCATGTATTCTAATGTAATGGTGTTCTATCCGTCCATGTACTCTAATGTAACTATGTTCTAATCGTCCATGTACTCTAATGTAACTGTGTTCTATCCGTCAGTGTACTCCTATGTAACTGTGCTCTATCATCCATGTACTCTAATGTAACTATGTTCTATCCATCCACGCACTCTAATGTAATTATTACATTAGAGTGTGTTCTAGCTGTCCGTGCACTCTAATGTAACTGTTTTCTATATGTCCGTGCACTCTAATGTAACTATGTATGTTCTAGCTGTCCGTGCACTCTAATGTAACTATGTATGTTCTAACTGTCCGTGCACTCTAATGTAACTATGTATGTTCTAGCTGTCCGTGCACTCTAATGTAACTATGTATGTTCTAGCTGTCCGTGCACTCTAATGTAACTGTTTTCTATATGTCTGTGCACTCTAATGTAACTATTTTCTATATGTCCGTACACTCTAATGTAACTATTTTTTATATGTCGGTACACTCTAATGTAACTATTTTCTATACGTCCGTGCACTCTAATGTAACTGCGTTATATCCATCCAAGCACTAAATGTAACTATGTTCTATCTGTCCATGCACTCTAATGTTAACTGTGTTCTATCTACTCATAATTATTTTCTTGCAACTGTGTCATTGTTTGCTGATCTGTTTATCTGTGATTTCATACTTTTATGACCACAATATTGAGTTTATTGCTTTTTTATTGTTTTTCATTTCTGTATTAACCCTTTTAACAGTTTGGTTCAAACTGGTTACAAGTGCTCATGTAAACTTAATCAATTTCCTTCTAATTCATGAGATGAGGCTAGAGAGATGGCTCAGCAGTTAAGACTAGGTTTTGATTCCCAGCACCCACATGGTATATGACAACTATGTACAACTCCAGTTCTGGGGAATCCAGTACACTCTTCTGGTGCACAGACATACAGGTAGTCCAAACACCTACACACATTAAATAATAAAAAAAAATTCACGAAACTTACATAAATCTTAGAACAGAAATGCTTCCAGAAATGTTAGAATGTTTTCTCTGTTATTACTGTCCATATTTAAGATGAAATATCCATATCATCTATGGTTACAAATACAGTTTCACTAAAATATGGCAATTTCACATAGCAATTACTATAACTAGAATTATTGTAATTGTACTAAACCACATCTTTTGACATATTCTACACCAAAACATTTGCAATAAACATAAAAAAGAAATACTATTTTTTATTATCACCATGTCCTTCCAACCCTAAGCACAATTGTTGCATAAAAAGTACTCAGTAATTGTTTACCAAAGACACCTAACAGCCTGCATGAAATGTGAATCATCAAGTTTAAGTTAAACTATGGCTTAGAAAAAATGCTTCAGAACTGAACTGAAATGAAGCTAAATTCCTGTATAAGAAGGGGAGGAGAGGAAGGGAGGGAGGACAGACAAAAGGACAATAAAAAGCCAGAGACAGATATTGGGGGTCCACGCTGAAAATCAGAAAAGCAAAGTGGCCTGCTCTTACTTTTACCTCAAACTGAAATGAGTGACCCTGCCACCAAGAATCTCAGGATGAAACTGAGCATACAACCTGTCTCTTCCAGTTTTATATTCCTCTCTAGTGCTGGGATTAAGGGCATGCAGCACCACCACCTGGCCTCTATGACTAACTAGTGTTGCTGCTGAGATTAAAGATGTGTGTGTCACCACTGCCTGGCCTGTATAGCTGACTAGTGTGGTTGATGATCTGCAGGCAAGCTTTGTTTATTAAAAAAAATAACATACCACTAGGAAGGAAGGAAGGAAGGAAGGAAAGGAGGAAGGGAGGAAGGGAGGAAGGAAGGAAGGAAGGAAGGAAGGAAGGAAGGAAGGAAGGAAGGAAGGAAGGAAGGAGAAATGAAAGAACTTAACAGAACAACTAATAACTAACAAGAACATCACTTTTCTTTATTACTCAAGTCCTGTATTAGTGAATAGCAACTGAAATTGCAAAACAGTTCAATGCGATGGGTAATATTTTTAAAAAAATTTAAATATTCATTGTAGCAGCATTTCAATTATATTTTAATAAATAAAAACTTCATGAAGATCTGAGAGTAAAACAGTCCCACTGTTTAGCCTTGCAGACCAGGTTATGGTAAAACACAACTTTAATCCTAGTAGCCACAATGACACACACCTTTAATCCCAGAAGCCATAATGACACACACCTTTAATCCCAGAAGCCATAATGACACACACCTTTAATCCCAGAAGCCATAATGACACACACCTTTAATCCTAGTAGCCACACTAGCTGATAGAAATTGGGTGATGTGTGTCTTTAATCCAAGCCCTAGAGAGGATTATAAAATGAGAGGAAACAGCTCTCAACACACAGTCTCATTCTGAGATTCCGGGAGACACAATCACCATTTCAGACTGAGATTGAGGTAAGAGTCAGTAGCTGGCTGTTTTGCTTTTTCAGAACATCAGTTGAACCTTAATTTCTCTCTTTGAGTTTTTTTTTTTGTTTTGTTTTGTTTTGAATTTTCGAGACAGGGTTTCTCCGTAGTTTTTGGTTCCTGTCCTGGAACTACCTCTTGTAGACCAGGCTGGCCTCGAACTCAGAGATCTGCCTGCCTCTGCCTGGGATTAAAGGCATGCGACACCACTGCCCGGCTTCTCTTTGAGTTTTTATTAACCATGCTTCAATTCATGGCATAATAATATATATTTAAGATATTCCAAAGTTCTTTCAAGGACAATGAATTTTGGTAACGATATAACAGAAAAACTGGACAAGCAAGGACCTAGATCTAAGAAGCCATACTACCACCCCAGGTCAAGAAAACAACAGAGGCTACAGAGATTTCTCAGTGGTTAAGAGCACATACTGCTCTTACACAGGACCTGAGTTAAGATCCCAGCACCCACACTAGGCAGTTCACAGTCATCTGTAATTCAAGCTTTGGGAGAGCCTGCTTCCTCTTCTGATCTCTGAAATCACCCCCACTCTCGTAGACCACTCAGCTAGGCTGCCTCTCATCTCAGCATCTTGACAGTAGCAAACAATGTATATACTGATGTTCATCAGCACTCAACGTAGTTATATCCTGGAGATTCCACCAAAGTCGAGTAGGTTGTGGTGTGTGAGGTGGGAAGCTTCTGTTTCCTGTTCTAAGACTGTCTTCTGCTTCCACTCTGCAGTGCTCTCCTTTCCCTCTCCCGACAAAACCAGCCTCAAGTCACTCAGCTCGCAGCATCATTTCCATCTACTCTAGCTCACCTGGACACAATCCTAAAGGTTCAGCTCAAACCTCACATACTTCTGCTTATATTTTATTTAGAGATGGAATCATTGCTTCTTTTTTTTTTTTTTTTTTTTTTTTTTTTGGTTTTTCGAGACAGGGTTTCTTTGTGGTTTTGGAGCCTGTCCTGGAACTAGCTCTTGTAGACCAGGCTGGTCTCGAACTCACAGAGATCCGCCTGCCTCTGCCTCCTGAGTGCTGGGATTAAAGGCGTGCGCCACCACCGCCCGGCTGAATCATTGCTTCTTATGATATAATTTTAAAGATCATTTTAAAAATTAACTTCCAGATTTCTCCAACTATAAACCTCCTACATCAAATTCTTTGATTGCGATCTCTCATGGGCTATTTCATGGACACTGTACCTGTTGAACATGGACGTGTTCTTTTCTCCAGGCAACTCCAATAGCCATCATCATCAGGCTCTCTCATCTTATTTACTACCATTTTATATTCAACTACCTGGGCCAGGAACCTAGGAATGAATGACTCTCCCTCTTAGTACTCATCCCTCAAATGCACAGTGTTCTCTTTCCATATTGGCCTTCTATTAACCACTCTCCTTTCCATTATTATAATACAGGCCCTTCTAGAATGTGAGCTCCACGGAAGGATTTGTTCTGTCTTCTACCCTATTCCCATGTCTGTCCACAATACTGCATATACTGAAGTAAATATCTGTAAAACAAACACTTTTGTCACCATAACTTGTCTTCTTCCCGTCATTCCTTTTACCCCAATGCTATCAAAATACAAACCACATTCTGTTATCTTTTCATTGAAACCTGCTGTGGTCACTAAGTCCTTCACAGTCTGATCTACAGTTACCCACTCTCTATCTTGTTTACTACATTCTAAACACACACAGTTTTCACCTACAAATGACACTTAGTTTAAACTCATTTCCTCCAGTGTTTGTCTCTTTCAGCTCTTCTTTAATGTCTGGGTGATCTTTTTGAGGGGCCCTTCCTAAATTTAGTGTCCAACACCATCCCTTGGCCAGTGAACTATCACAGTAGCCTGTTCGTTTCTGTGCTCTGCAGCCCTTGCTTCCTCGCCTGGTGCTGTAACTAAACACCCAACAAACGCAGCACGACGGAGAAACAGTTCATCCTGGTTCATAGCTCAAGGTACAGTATACCAGATAGACAAGTCAAGGCAGCAGAAACCAAACAGCTGCTCAAGCTGCATCCACAGTCAAAAAAACAGCAATACCTGCATTTCTCCATCTTATATTCCCTACCCAGAAAACAGTTCCTCCCACAATCAAACACAAGTGCTAAGGAAATAGGTCAATGAATATTTTAAGTTAAAAAAAAATTATTCTGAACTACTCAGGGTCAGTGGCAGTAAAAGAAATTCCCCTAAATGAATACTTTCCACCCATCAGGTTCACATTTGGAAAAGAACTGTAGTTAAGAAGAGAAAATTGCAAAATGAAACTTTGTCAAATATGATAAGGCACACTTTCAAAAGGTGGAATAAAGAGAAGCAAAAGAACGCTCACCAGAAAAACTTTTACATCTAGAATGGAGGTAGTGTGAATCCTAACACAGCTTCAGACATCAACTCCCCACATCTCTACAGCACTGCTCTGCTGCTATGAACTGTGAAGTGCACACTATGCATACCTCAGAAAGGCAAAGTGACAGCACCTCTGCTGCCTTCAAGGAACCATGCTGTACATGGTTCAGCAAATGCTTGGTATACTCTAAGACCTATACCTTCTTTCTGAAGTATTGTGGCCTCGAGAAATAGGGCCAGCCAAAAGACATAGGAGACATGGCATTGGAGCTTCTGCGGAGTCAGTTAGGAAGCTGGGCATTACAGTATTTCAGTGCTTCTGCACTGAATTCCCCAACTGCTTTAGGCCTAACATAAACACTAAGAAGCTAACTGGCATTTTTCACACTATAACTGTTACTACTGTGATTAGGCCTGGTTAATTAATGTGAATAATTGGCCTCTTATTTCAATTCCAGAGGAGCTGGGTTTGATTCTCAGCACTCCCTTGGCAGCTCACAACCATCTGTAACTCCAATTACATAGAATAAGATGCCCTCTTTTGACTTCCACAGGCACCAGATGCAAATGCGGTGCATAGATAGCCATGTAGCCAAAATACCCGTACATATAAAAAAATTAATTAAAAGGGTGGTGCACATCTTTCAAAAATAAAAAAGGGGTGGGGTTGAAAAGATGGCACAATGATTAAGAAAACTAGCAGATCTTCCAATGTATTGTGTTCAATTCCCAGCACCCACATGGTGGCTCATGGTTATATGTAACTCTAGTATCGGGGGATTTGATACCCTCTGAGAGGCACACAAAAGTGATACACACACATGTAGGCAAAAAACCTATATACATTAAGTAGTAACTACTAAGTTACTGTTATATAATAATAATTTTAAAACTTTAAAAGTAGGAGGAAAATACAAAGTAAGAGGAAGAAATAAAAAGTTCCACACACACCAAAATTACCAACATACTTTAATCAACTGAATTGGCAGACAGTTGTACTGACAATCCTGGGGCTTTATTGTAACACACTCATTAAACTGAATTGAACTTACCAATTAAGTGTGATCAACTTGATGCAAGATGACTCTTCCTATGCTGAGGTATCCTCACATAGCTGTAGAATAAAACTTGCTTTTCTATTTAAAAGTCATTTCTTTTTTTGCTAACAGGTAGTCTAAGAGGAAGGCAGCAAGCAGGGTTAGAAAGAGAAGAGAGAGGAGAACACAGAGGAAGAACAAACAGCAGAAAATGGAGCATCAGATCCTGGCAATTACTCCTTCAGACTGGGGGCTCTACCTGCAGCTGCTGAGAGCTGTCGCTGAGACTGTCCTCCCTTCTCCGGGCTTCCTCCAGCATCTGTGCACTCTTCTTCTTCTCCACCTGCTCCTTGTGCTTCAGATTTGCTACCTTCTTATTCTGGTCTTTCACTTGCCTGGTGATGGAGAAATGAAGACAAAGTTTTCATGTATGCATAGGAGGTAGGTGTTTATTTACATGCCTTGTGCGGCAAGGAGTATCTGGATGGCAATGAAATGTACCTCATGCAAATTCTTTTCAACAATTCCATTTTTTTCTATATACCAATATAGGTAACAAACTATACACAACAATGCTGCAGTTTTCCAATGAAAATGTATCCTAGTGCACACAATAAAATTACAAAATAAAAGAAAGGCATAGGAAAGTGTGAAATGATAATTGATTCAAGCCTCAGCCTGAAACACATAAGTATTCTCTTGACATCAACATACTAAAATATTAGTTGGCTGATTAAGGTATGTTCTAGAAATATTGCTGCACTCTTATTCTATCTTATCATATCTACTGTATCAGGAAAATGAAAGTAAATTTTAAATGGCTAGGAACTTAGCAGAAGAAACAGAAGGAAACTCTTACCTAGTTCTCTGTATGCTACTCTGTCTCAACACACTATCATCCTATCCTTCACCGTGGTAGTCTAAATGTGTTCATTTATTTTTATTTTTACAATAGCCTTCCTTTTGTCAGGGATGATGATTCATGCCTACTGTCTCAGTATCTGCACGGGTGAGGAAGGACTGCTGTGAGTATAAGGCCAGCTGAAGTTCCACAGGAAGCTCTGGGCCAGTCTCATATACACACTGAGATCGATTTACAAAGAGATAAGATGAAAGCCCATTTCCTACAGGTTTGTTACACATATATATCTGTTTCATTAGCTTGCACATTTTCTAATTTTTAAGATTTCCCAAAAAACTACTACTTAATTTCAATATGTTGTCTGAAACTCAGTTATCAGTGAAAGTGGGATGGATTTTTAATATCCTCAATTTTTACTATAATATCAAATGATAGATAAAACTTTTAATCCATTCTCAAGGTGATGGACAATTAATTTTTTTCAACTTTCTGGCTATGACACATGATGCTACTAGGTACAAAGTGACAGACTTATGAGCGATTGTCCAAAGGTTAGGTCCAGAACCTAAACTACTAAATCATATAGCTTTTTCTCTTTTTAACAATTTCTCTCTAGGGAATGACTGGCTGTATGTCACAAGTCACCACATCAACTAACACTTGGCACTATCTAGATACAGTATCTCAAGTACAGGACTTTTCTAAAGGGTGTGGTGGAATTCAGACATGAAACCCAGAGCCCTCCACATATGCCAAGGTAAGCCTCTACCACTGCCCTACATCCTCAGCCCAGTCCACTGAAGTTCCAAAATGCAACTAATTTGTTAGCAGTGTTGACCTCTTTTAATATCATCTCTGTCTTCCCTGCTCTACTGCTGTCATTGTTCAGGACATCTTTTCCTCAATGGCAGATCTCTTATACGTTGTTTAAATATTTTCTTCCAACCTGTGAGCTATTTATTTAATTGCTTTATGTTACATTTGTATTTATAGAATCCAAAATTCACACTTTATGATTTCAATGTGTATTACAAATTTACAGTAACCAAAATATTATGGTGTTCATAATATACAAGCAGGAAACGCCATCATTAGAACAGAATAGGCAGCATACAAAGAAGTTTGCGCATTTAGAGTCAGTCTTGACAAAGGTGCCAGAAACACACAGTGAGGAAAGACTAGTTTCTTAATCAACAATGGTGCAAGCCGGGCGGTGGTGGCATACGCCCTTAATCCCAGCACTCGGGAGGCAGAGACAGGTGGATCTCTGTGAGTTCGAGGCCAGCCTGGTCTACAAGAGCTAGTTCCAGGGCAGGAACCAAAAGCTACAGAGAAACCCTGTCTCGAAAAATCAAAAACAAAACAAAAAAACAAAACAAAACAAAACAAACAAACAAACAAAAAAAACACAATGGTGCAAAGCTGAATCTACATGAAGAGCAATGGGCTTGGACCCATATTTTCATACCATGTACAAAAGAATAAGCAAAATATATTAAAGACTTGAATGAACTGAAAACTGTCAAACTACCAGAAGATAACATAAAGAATTCCTTAACAATATGTCATTCATTTTTATACTAAAAATACTCATTACAAAGAAATTTTATCAAACTAAAAAACTTGGTACATGTGAAACAGAGTAAAGAGAATTCTACAGACAAGATGGCAGAAAACATTTACAAACCAGAAAATAAACCTGATAAAGAGTTAATATAAAAAATTTTAAAAACTCATTTCACTATCAAGAAAAAAATCAAGATTAGTTAAGGATATTGGACAATGGCACACACAGCCCCAGCTATATAAAGCCTGAAGTCTAAGAATCATGTGAGTCCAGGATTGTAAAACCAGTCCAAACAAGACACAAAAAGATCCATTTCAAAGAAAGTGGGGTTTGGTGGCGGTGGTAAATGAGCAAAAGACTTAATATTTTACACAAGGAAAAGCAAATACCAACTTTTATATGGGAAAAGTGCTCAATAGACAAATGAATAATTATATCTATACATGAAAACATTCAACATTATAAGGAATTGCAAATCAAATCTAGAAAACAACACCTCTTATAACATATCCTTTCCTCTCCACCCCCTACTCTCTCTTGGATTTCTGAGACAGGGTTTCTTTGTGTAATCCCAGCTGTCCTGGAACTAGCTCTGTAGACCAGGTTGGCCTTGAACTCACAGAGATCTGCCAGCCTCTGCCTCCTGAGTGCTGGGGTTAAAGGTGTGTGCCCTCACCACCCAGCAACGTATCATCTCTTATAATGACTGTAATAAAAAAGAATCAGATAGCAAGTGTTGGTAAAGATGTGGACAAAAAAGAAACCCAGTAGAGTGAAATTGTAAGACTTTAAGACAATCCTGAAGCCGTTTTTGACAATTCTGAATCCTCTCAGCCTCCATGCCATAGTGCTTCCCCTCCTCCCCTGGGAACCAAGGACTTAACAGCCACACTCGCATGTACTCAGACCCTGAACAATTACCCATATACGTATGTTTTGGTTCAGTCCCCTGGGAAACAGGGTCAAAATGACCTCTTATCTCACCTGATCTGGCAACAGCTCTCCAGTCAATTATTGGTAATAGCCCTTTCGAATAAGCCAATCAGAATAGTCAAAGAACAACCCCCCTTGCTTCTGTGGCCCCTTTAAAAGTAGCCTGTGCCATCTATTTGGGGTCCCTCAGCTTCCCGAATGCTGGGGGACCCTGTCATGACAGAATTAATAAAATCCTCATGCTTTTGCATCGGCTGTGGTGTGTCAGGTGGTCTCTGGGCACGACTCCTCCTTGGTGTTTGGACGCTAGAGTCCAACAAAATAACCATTATGAAACTACATGGCAGTTCTTCAGAAAGCTGAAATCAGTGCCACATGTTGTGGGATACACCTGAAATTCTATCACCCCAGAAACTGTGAAAGAAGAATGAATCACAGGTTTGAGACCAACCCGCCTTACATAGTGAATTACAGGTCAGTTTCTACTACATAGTAAGACCCTGTCTTACAAACAAACCCCTCCCTGGCAAAAACATATCAATATATCCTTTAAAAAATAACTGTGCATGTCTGCCGTCCCAGGCTGAGCTGAGAGGATCACAATTCAATGCCTGACTGACTACAGCAAGTTCAAGGGCAGCAAGGTCAATTTAGAGAGACTCGGCTTTAAAAAAAAAAAAAAAAAAAGTAGGTCCACCATGATCTCATGGGAGGAAAGAAGCTCCCAAGACTCCACACTTTCGTGGAGCTGTGAGTAGTAGTTAGCACTTCCTGAGGAAAAGGGAGTCAAGAGGAAATGGTGGATCAATGACTTTTCACATACTATATGCATAGATTCCTTTCACTTTGTATCTGAGAGCTATTCCAGATGGGGCTGGCAGTCAGTAATGTCTGCTGCAAGGCCTGGTTATTGGAGGCATTCTGACACACTAAGTAAGGAACCCACTTAAAACCACTAGATTGGCTTTTGGTTAAAAGCATATATTACAGGCTAAACATTTGATCCAATCAAACCCAACTCTACTTTTCAGCACTTTTAAAATGCATAATTATATCTTAAAGTAAAAAAAAAAGTATTCCTTACAATACAGAACTAGGTCACAGTTTTGAATTTTATATCAGAAAAGAATTTAAAAATCCATAGCTCATAATCAAGTATGCTCTATTCCCTATTTGTGTGTGATTTTAAAAGACACATTTTGACTTTCAAAATGCTGAACATAACATTCAAATGACTGGCCTTCATTAGTTCCAAAAGCTTTAATAAAATTCTGGCAATACAGAGGACACACACATGATGGCATGCTCACACAAGGAGAAATTTAAAGACAACAAGGCGTCTTTGCTTTTGTTTTTATGAGTTTCTTTTTCTTCATTTTTCTAGACAAGTTATTTAGCCTCTTGTTACAGATGAGATAGCTGCCATCTTAAAGGTGGAATGTGCTGCACATTCTCCACACAGTTCCCTATTTTCACTCTCAATATCCTTTCTTAGGTTTGTGGTTATTGCTACTACAGTCTAAAAACTAAGAATAACCATTACCTGGCCTTCTCTCCATTAACTTTCCCTGCCTTCTCTTGTGTGTATGGTGAATGTGAGCAAAGATATATGCCGAGTATATCACAGAGTAACTTCAATAGAGGAGAGCTCAGTAAGTTTCTTGCCTCACTAAATACCATCTTCAGTTATTTTCTATAGTAAGTACATAAAAAAAAATCATCAAAATACATATTAGTAAAATAGAATGTAGTTCTTGAATGCATCTGTAGGAACAAATATTATGAAATATCAACAACACTAAAAATTCCCTTCCTCCTACTCTATCTGCACTTGCTTTCATAACACTATTTCAATAAAGATAGCATGGGATTTCAACAGAGTTTGAGATTTCCATTTACAGGGCCGCAAAGAACTTTTCTCCTTTTATGCTTACTGGCCAGTAATTCTTTCAGGAAAGTTTAATTAATTTACCCATTTACGAACTGGACTAGTTTGGAGTACTTCTACTTTTTAGTTATTTACAGACACTAAGAATTAACCTCTCCTGGCACCTCTGGCTGAGCTCTCCTCAGGTAGGCAGCAGTCTTCTCAGTCTGTAGATTGCCTCCTTTGCTTTGAGCTCTGTAATTTTGTCCAGCCCCATTTCTCAGTTCTTGCTTTAGTTCATACACTCCCTTTGCCTTTCAAGAAACCCCTGCCCAAGCTTACATCAGGAACTGTTTCCCTACACTGCCTCTAGCAGTTTCGAAGTTTGCTTTCTTACATCAAGGTCTCTGATCTACTGTGAGTTGATTTTTGTGTACAGTGAAAGATACAGATCTAATTTCAATCTTCTACTTGTGGATATCCTGTTTTCCAGCACAATTTGTAAAGATGCTGTCTTTCCTACAATTTAGTTTTGCTGGCTGTTAGCACCTTTGTGAGAACTTAGGTGGCTGCCAGTGGTTCTGTTTGGGTTCTCTCTTCCATGGAATCAAGTCAATTTGTTCACAGGAAATGAACCTTCTAATATATTGTTGAATTTGGTTTAATTAAGAATTTTTGCATGCATATTCATTAGGGAAATTGCTCCATAATTTTATTTTCTTAAAAAATATTTTTTATCAGTCAGGTGGTGGTGGCATAAGACTTTAATCCCAGCACTTGGAAGGCAGAGGCAGAGCCTATCTCGAAAAATCAAAAGAAAAAACGGGAAAAAAAAAAGAAACAATGTCTCAAGCCCGTAGAGGTGGTGTACATACACCTTTAATCTAAGTACTTGAGAGGCAGAGGCAGGTGAATCTCTGAGTTTGAGCCCAGTCTAGTCTACAGAGTGAGTGAGTTCCAGAATACCTAGGGCTATTTACAGAGAGAACCCCTATTTTGAAAAACCAAAAAAAAAAAAAAAAAAAAAAAATACGAATAATGCTGGTATGAACATCGTTGAGCAAAAGCTCTTGTGGTATGTGTGCATCCTTAGGGAATATGCCCAAGAGTGGTATTGCCGGGTTCAATAATTTTCTGAGAAACCATCATACCATTAAAGGGCTATCGAGAAACATAGCACTAAGGAAATTCCCAGGAATCCTCAAAGATGACCCCAGCTAAGACTCTAAGCAACAGTGGAGAGGATGCCTAAACTGGCCTTCCCCTGTAATCAGACTGATGACTACCTTAACTGTCATCATAGAGCCTTCAACCAGCAACTGATGGAAGCAGATACAGAGATCTACAGTGAAACACTGGGCCGAGCTACCTGGGACCAGCCCAAGAGAAGGAGTGATAATATGAGCAAAGGGGTCAAGACCATGTTGGTGATACCCAGAGAAACAGATGACCTGAGTTTAGTGAGAACTCACTGACTCTGGATTGATAGCGGCAAATCTGCATAGGATCAAATTAGACCCTCTGAATGTGGGGGAGAGTTGTGAGGCTTGGACAGTCTGTGGAGCCACTGGCAGTGGAACCAGAATTTATCCCTAGTGCTTGAACTGGCGTCTAGGATCACATTTGGGGGGGGGGGGATACCTTGCTCAGTCTAGGCATAGGAAAGAGGGCCTCGGCTCGCTTCAAAGGGAAGTGTCAGACTTTCTTGACGCCCCATGGGAAGCCTGACCCTTTCTGAGGACTGGATGGGGAGGTGAGGTGGGGGCAATGTGGAGAAGGTAAGAGTGGAAATGGGGATAGCTATGTAAAATGAGAAAAAAAATTTATTAAAAAATTCTTAATAAAAAAATAAAAAAGAAATGAAGGAAGGAACAAACATGATTCCATTACAAAAAAAATCATGATCAGAATAAAGAGTTATCAGTCAGTCCTAATGATAAGCAGCAGTCAGTTATGGTGACAGGTGATCAATGCAAAGAAAATTTACAGTTTATTAACATTTGTCCATTTCTAAGCCATTCTTAAAGAAAATAATATCTGGTTAGGCCTAGCATCAAGAAAGAAGAGGCAGAGGAAGAGGCAGGCAGGTCTCCAAAAGTTCAAGGCCAGCCTATTCTACATAGTGAGTTCCAGGCCAGTCAGAGTAAAACCCTGTCTAAATTCAAAACAAATAAAAATAGGAAAATCATATATGTAGTCACACCACCTTTATAGTAGTCCAGAAGAGCAAACATGCCATCTTGGCTCACGTTTTACCAATAAAAAACTGGTAGTTATTAAGGTTAACAAGAATGTATTTAATTTCTTTTGAACCATTTGTCATAAAAGATTGAGCCTTTTTTTAGTCTTTATTCTTTGTGCTTGGCTTTGAGTGAATTATATAATATTATATATAGTAGACATCTAATTATGTAGTTATATAATCTTTGAGGTACTTATCAGTTTCTTTTATAAACTTTTGTACAACAGGTGATGGTTCTTGACAATATCCAAGCAGTGATTGCTGTATTTTCTGAAACTCTGCCCTCAGAACTTCAGCAAAGTATTTCCACCAATCAATAAGTTATCAATCAGTCCTACTGAGTACCTTGTCCGCTCCCTGGTAAGGAGCATGTAAATATCAGAAAACAGTCACAGTAGATAAAGTCCTAGTAGATGATCATAAGGGCAGCTGGAGGGAGACAGAGGTGGTATTAGCTTAGAAGATGCTCAGAGTAAGTATACTGCAGCCGAGTGACAATCAAGTGGGGGGAATGTGAATAGGAAATCTTATCATTAAATATATGGTAGAATTAGACAGAGAACCCATTCAATCCTGTGGGTATTTTTTTTTTTGGGGGGGAGACTCTATTATTACTTCAAACAGTATAAATTATAGATGTTTCAGTTTTATATACTCTGTTGGTTTAACTTTGGTAGGAATTGTGCATACAGACTTTCCAATTTACTGTAATAAAGGTTTGCAAAGTATTCCCTAACAACACTCTTAAGTTTCACAAGAATCTATCATGATTATCTTCCACATACTTTTTAATTTTATAAATTTGAATTTTCTCTCTCTTCCCTCCATCTGCCCTTGCCTGCTGGGTCTACCCCAATTTTATTATTTTGTCCCAGCTATTAAGTATAAAAGTTGTGTGTGTGTGTGTGTGTGTGCATGCGTGTGTTTGTGCATGTTTATGTGTGCACTGCAGACTTTAAGGTGAATCATGAGGTTATTTGTTTGAGATTTCTTGGGTTTGATTCTTTTACCTAGATTCTCATAGCTGACTCCCCCTCTTAGATTTGCTTTTGATCTATCTCAAAGGTTCTGCTTTTATTTTCACTTGAGTCTAGAAATTTTAAAATTCCCTCTCTGATTTCTTTAAAGACTTGGCAATCATTCAAAAGTGTATTACTTGAGGCTAGGAATACGGTCCATTCAGTAAAGTAGTTACTCTGAGAGCACAGGAAGCTAAGAGTCCCAGAATATATGCTAAAAACAAACAAAAGAAATTAAGACTAGGGGTGGTGGCAGGCCAGTTAGAGACTATGTCTCAATAGTTTTTATTCTTATTTTAAAGAAAAGAAAAAGTTGCCCAGAGCCTCAGTAATGCTAGTAATGCTAGTCACATCTACACACAGGCATACATCTTACTTGTGTGCGTGCATCTAAAGTACGTGTATATGAGAGAGAGAGAGAGAGAGAGAGAGAGAGAGAGAGAGAGAGAGAGAGAGAGAAATCCCCACGTTTGTATGTTTTTTTCTCCTGTCGATTCTTTATATTTCTTAACACTTGGATTAAGGCCCCACACATGGTATATCTTGAAGAGTGTCATGAAGAGTGTATATTCTCCAGCTGGAGGGTAGAATGTTTGTAGATATCTGTTAATTCCATTTGATCTATGATACAGTCTAAGTCTGAAATTACTTTTTTGTTTTTCTTTTCGTTTGTTTGCCTAGACTTCTCTATTGTTGAGTAAGAAGTATTATCCTAATCTGGACCTATATAAACTCAGTAAATAAACATTCTGCACTAAGTATTTATAATCATTCTATCATATTTGAATTTTTCCCTTATAAATAAGTGGTACCCTTCTTTATCCCTTCTAACTTAGGCTTGAAGTCTACTTTGTCAGATTTAAGAATGGCTACTTCTGCCTGTTTCCTACTTGCAACTGCTTGGTAGACATACAGCTTTCCATTCTTTGCTTTGTGCTTTGTATGTAATTTTACCAATAAGGTCTGTCCCTTGTGAACAGTGAACAGCTGGATCTTGAATTTGTTTGTTTGTTTGTTTGGTAGGGGGAAGGAGAATAAGACTTATTTTTATATCTATGGGTTTTCACATTCATTTATGCGGGTACACCACATATGTGTCAAGTGCATGCAGAGACCAGGAGAGATTATGAAGTGCTCTGGAACTGGAATTATGCAAGACTGTAAACCTCCACAAGGGTGGTGGGAATGGAACCCGAGTCCTCTCCAAGAGGAGTGAGAGCTCTTCACTGCTGAACCATCTCTCTGGTCCCTGGCTCTTGAGTTTTGATTCACTAGGTTGGTTTATAGTCTTTATTTGGGGAATTAGGAGCATTAACATTCAGAGTTACTACTAAACGATACTTGCTGATTTCTATAATTTTGATGATTATTTCCTTGGTTGGTATGTTAAAGTTTCTATTTCTGTGATAAAAACCATAACCAAAAGCAATTTGGGGAGAAAATAGCTTATTCCAGCTCACACTTCTAGGTCTATCACTGAAGGAAGTCAGGGCAAAAACTTAAGCTGGGTAGAAACCTGGGGGCAAGAACTGAAGTAGAAACAATGGAGGAGTGCTGCTTAATGGCTTGAGCTTCATTGGTTGCTCTGCCTGCTTTCTTTCTTTTTTTTTTTTTTCTTTTTTTTTTGGTTTTTCGAGACAGGGTTTCTCTGTGGTTTTGGAGCCTTTCCTGGAACTAGCTCTTGTAGACCAGGCTGGTCTCGAACTCACAGAGATCCGCCTGCCTCTGCCTCCCAAGTGCTGGGATTAAAGGCGTGCGCCCGGCTTCTGTCTGCTTTCTTATAGCATCCAGGACCACTACTAGCCCACGGGGAACACGATCCACAATAAGCTGGGCCCTCCTGTATCAACCATCAGTCAAGAAAATGTACCACATGTCAATGCGGTGGTGGCTTTTCCTCAACTGAGATTCCCTCTTCCCAAATGACAATAGCTTTTACGGAGTTGACATAAAAACAGCCAGCACAAGGGTTAAAGTAATGTTTGCTGTTTCTTTTTCCTGGATTTATCTTAGGTGATTACTGATTGACTTAGGTGGATATGTTTCTCTCCTAGTTCTTGTTTGCCTATCTATTCCTCTCATTAGATCTGTATGTTGCTAGACACTCTGTTACTGTGACCAGTTTTCTCCCCCATTCTCCCTCTTGTGCATACAATTCTTTTAAATATCTTCTGTAGTGCTGGTTTTGTGATCATTAATTGTTTTTATTTCTGCTGATCTTGAAATGTCTTTATTTCTCCAACAATTAAAAAGTATGTTTTTGGTAATTATTTTCAGAACTTAAAGTATGAGGACTCTATGCTTTCCTAGTTTTTAGGGTTTCTGCTGGGACCTCTGAGATTATTCCAACGAGTTTGCGTTTTACATGCATCTATGTCTTCTTTAGAAGCTTTCAATACTTCCTCTGCTCTGTGGTTTTCACACATTAACTAGGGCATCTCCTGGACAGTTGTTTCCTGATCATGTCTACTTGGGGGTCTAAACATTTCTTGTGTGTCTGTATCTTTCCCTAGATGTGGAAATTTCCTGATTTAACTAAATGTTTAATTGTCCCAAGTTTTTGTCTCAGTTCCCTTTTCTACGCAACGGATTCATTTTGTTGCTTTTTCATTTATGTCCTGAAGTTCTTAGTTGCTGTGGTCTAAACGTACTTTGTCTTAATCCTATATCCTAGCATTTCCTCAGTGTGATAGTGTATGTTGATGTTTTCCCCTACATTTTTTTTAATTTAGTTTTTGCCCCATTCTCTTTTTCAAAATCTTATTTTTTATGCTACATATTTCACTTCCTCAACCACACTGCTGATTTTCTCATAGATCCCAAACACATTTCCTTGTCACAGTCCTTTGCCTGAATCTTCTCTAAAGTACAAGACCATTTATAATGGTAGTGTTTTGAATTCTTTGGAATTCTGTTATTTCATTATCTTTGGATTTAGTTGCTGAGGAACTGTAGGCTTTGGGAGGTGCCTACTAGCTTGCTTTTCTATACTGTTTTTATATTTCGAATTTAGGATGTACATGTGAAGAGATGGGAAGGTTTTTAAAAGTTTATTTCCACCAACTAATAGGCAGTCTTCCCCTCAGTTTATAATCCCCACTACTAGTAGAGGACAAAAGCATACAGTAGTAATAAAAACAACAAGCTGAAAACAAATCAAATATTAAAGTGAAACAAAGCTATTAGGTACTGATTTGGAACATGATCCAAGAATGGAACTTGAGGAGAATTCTGCATACTATTGAGAAAATTTTAAAAAAAACAAGTCAAGAGTCTTGTAACATCAGTTTCTTCAAAACGCAGAACTGTTTTTTGGAATGTGTTTTTGTGCTTCCCCAGGTATAGCAGATAAGAATGAGTTTATTCCAGGTTATTCATTACAACTATTTGTTTATATGCCTCTATGGAAAACACACTTTGTCCTTATGATGGTATACTTTACTCATGTTATTCTCATTAACCCTGAGAGTATAAATTGTCCGAATCTGAATAAAGTTGACTATTGCATGAGACTTTAGTTTGCCTCATTTAATGGCTATACTGTACCAGGTCCACCACCTCTGGAGTGAGACAGTACTTGAATTACATTCCAGGGGAAATCAGTAAACTAGAATACTATTAGAATACTATTAGGACAAGGTAGAACTATTAAAGCTGAGTCTATTAATTAAAAAACAAGAAGAGATGAGCAAGGAGAAAGTACATTAAGAATGAGAGGGAAAATGTGTTGAGTTGCAATTATGAGAAACAGTAAAGAAAACAATAGCAAAAGAAAAATAACTACCACAGTCTGGCATGGTGGTACATGCCTTTAATCTTAGCATTCAAGAGGCAGTGGTGGGCACATCTTTGTGAGTTTGAGATCAAACTGGTCTACACAGTGAGTTCTAGGTCAATCAGGGCTGCACAGTGAAACCCTAGAAAGACTAAAACTTACAAATGCAATAGTAAAAATAAAAATAATATTACTGTGCTGGCTAGCTTTATGTCAACTTGATGCTAGCTAAAGAGCTATCTGAAAGAAGTGAAACTCACCGGGCAGTGGTGGCGCTCGCCTTTAATCCCAACACTTGGGAAGCAGAGGCAGTTGGGAATTCTGTGAGTTTGAGGTCAACCTGGTCTACAGAGAGAGTTCCAGGACAGACTGCAAAGCTACAGAGAAACCCTGTCTTGTTCTTTTTTTTAAAAAAAAAAAAAAAAGTGAAGTTCAAGTGAAAATGTCTCCGTAAGATTCGGCCTGTGGGACAATTTCTTAATTAGTCATTGATGGGAGAGGCGTCAGCCCATTGTGGGTGGTGCCATTCCTAGGCTGGTGGTCCTGAGTTTTATTTTTTAAAAAAAAGTAGATTGAGAAAACCATGAACAAAGCCAGTAAGCAGCACCTCTCCATGGCCTCTACATCATCTCCTGCCTGTTTGAGATCCTAAGTTGATTTCCTTCAATGATGAACAGTGATATATGGAAATGTAAGTCAAATAAACCCCTTCCTCCCTAACTTGCTTTTTGATCATTGTGTTTCATCGCAGCAACAGAAACCCTAACTAAGACAATTATACTATCAGTCACTATTTCTTACATGCTGTAATGATTGTGGTTTCTATGATCTGCTAAACTACTTTCTGCAGCTAACTCTGCAGGAGAGAAAATAGGTGCTTATTTCTCTAGCATACAACAGTTTAGATCAGAATGGGCTGGGTTACAGATTGTATTTCCAGCTAAATTGAATTCCTAAAACTCAGGGGACTACCCCTCAAGCCACTGACTGCTGTTGAGTTGGAGTCTCGCCATGGGGTACCATCTTACCGCACTGCCCACCTACCAGCTACAAACTTCAGTGTGCTGGCTAGTCAACCTTTGCATCTGCAGAGTTCAGTGTGTAAGCTCTGAGGGACCTGTGCAAGCTTAAATTCCTTTACAACAGAATAGTCTCTGCTTACCAAGGCTTTACCCAGTGTCCAGAAATCTCCACCCTAAGAACATCTGCACCCACATCTGTATATCCAGGTTAGCATCTGTTCCTTATCGTGTGCTTAGTCAGAGAAAGGAGAAGGGGAGGCTCTGGGATTTGGTAACAGTGGTGAATGTTCTAGTTTTCCTGCAGAGTGCTTTCAAGGAAGAGTCCCAATGTCTAACTCCAGCCATAGATAATGAGGCATGATGGGTCCTTTCTCCATGCAGATCCTTCTGCAGTGTCTGCTTCTCACCCAGGAGCAGGCTCATGTAGCATACTAGTTTTCAGGAGATTCATTATGAAGTTTTTTTCTGCTTTCGTTTGCAGCAACAGCATCGGTGGAGGGAGTTCTCTCCCTTCGTTCAATGCTGTCAGCTGTTATCTACTTCTTCCTCGGTAAATCTACAAGGTGTCTGGATTTCACCTGATGGAAGAGTTAATTTCATTGGTTAAATAAAGAAACTGCCTTAGCCCTTTAATAGGACAGAAAATTAGGTAGGCGGAGTAGACAGAACAGAATGCTGGAAGAAAGAAGCCGAGTCAGGGAGTCGCCATGATTCTCCCACTCCAGACAGACGCAGGTTAAGATCCTCCCTGGTAAGCCAGCTCGTGGGGCTACACAGAGTATTAGAAATGGGTTAGATCAATATGTAAGAGCTAACCAATAAGAGGCTGGAACTACAGTTTCTGTGTAATTATTTTGGGGCATAAGCCATGTGGGCGGCCGGGTGCCGGGGACGCAGTCCTGCCGCTCTTATTACAACAGAGTGGCACCCAACGTGCTAATGAACTCCACGTAAAACCTGAGAGGGCTTGAAAAGGAGAGAGAGAAAATTTAAGACAGCTTTTTGCTGTTTCTGGGTTGTGTGCCTCAAAGAAACTGTCCTGACTCAGCAGCAGGAAAAAATTGGCTGTTTTAAAATGCCGGCTTTCTGGGCTGTGCCGCCATTGCGATCTCTGTCTGGCTCCTGCAGGAGACAGAGCTTTTGAATGGAGCATTTGGAGTAAAGTGCTATGGCTTGCTTGATGGCAATGTGGACTGCTGTGTGCCTGGAACTGTGTGTGACTCAGGGGCACCAAATGGTTCTGATGCAGGAGCAGCTCAGCTCCGCCATGAGGAACTCTGCTGGTCTCAGGCAGGAACTACCGTAATTACCATAATAACAGCGCAGTTAAGGTTTAGACTGGGCAGGACACAGGCAGTACCATAATACCTCTAAATGGTGCAACTTAGGTTTTTAAGAACTGCTTAATATTTTAAAAAATGCTCCTGGTGCCGGGCGGTGGTGGCGCACGCCTTTAATCCCAGCACTTGGGAGGCAGAGGCAGGCGGATCTCTGTGAGTTCGAGACCAGCCTGGTCTACAAGAGCTAGTTCCAGGACAGGCTCCAAAACCACAGAGAAACCCTGTCTCGAAAAACAAAAAAAACAAACAAACAAAAAAAATGCTCCTGGATAGTAAAAAAATTACAGATTCACAATAGAACTGATTCAGACACTGTTGGATGAATGTATGTAGGCTTAAGAGAGAGGAAAATATATATATGAAGAATAAAGTTAATGTCTTAAAAAAGGGTAAAGTCTTTAAAGAGACAGAGTACAGATAGTTATAGATTAAAAGAAAAAGAAAAATAAGCCATGTAAAAATGGAAAATTCACAGAGAGTCTGGATTCTTTGTATTATTGTGTTTTCTTTAAAATTTTTGACTGTAAAGGAGCTAAGTGCAGAGAGACATTTCATTATATGGGCTGCCAAGCTAAACCAGAATGGATATAAGGGTATTATGATTTCAGAATTTGGGTCTAAGGACATGATGCTTTGGAGAGGGTCTTCTTTTGTTTTCACAGAGGATGAGACTCTGTGGATTGCGTCTATACCAATATGGTATGATAGACCACGCCCTCCTGAAAGGTTGCTGTGAACACCTTCAGAAAATTACTTCACTCAACTGCCGACTGAGATGACCCTGACACACAGGTTATACCATGAAAGATCTGAATACAGTGCCCCCATTCAGCAGGAAGCAGTTTGGAGAGAAAAAAACTGCACCCATATTCCCAAATATTGTTTATGAATATTCTTTTACATTTAAAGGGGGATATGATATAAATATGAATAATTTGCATTGGTATAGATTTTAAGGTCAATTTTGTTATATGTATACGTATTTCTGATCTTGATTAAGGTATTGTGATTGTGTAGTTCATTTAAAAATGTAATGTATAATTAGGAAATATAGGTTGCTAATGGATAATCATAAATAATAGTCAAGCTTGTAGTCATGTTAGTTAGATTTTCTAGATGTGCATAGATATATTTCAGATAGGCATTCTTCATATCTTTCAAAGGCTACAGAATATGGCATTTAAGTGTTTTAATAACTTAGGGCTTTTCATGACAATGAGACACGTCTGCTCCTGGCAGCACCAATCTACTTCAAGAGGATGATGGGCATCGAAGAGGCTCCTTATGGAGTTTGATAGCCATTTGGGCAAGAAACTGTTTTTGCCTGGACTGTTGCATAAAATGGACACAGAGAACCCACAGAGAGAGGACTGCTGAACTTGCCTAAAGGTGAGATGGTCTTTCGGGGTTCCTGATTCATGAAAGAGTCTGTGAGACATTCTGCAGGACACAGCAGAAAGTGACTGAACTGTCTTTGAATTTTCCTGCTTCATGGAAATGTCTGCTGGATACTATGGGTCTGTAGGCTGAAGACGTATGCCCCAACGGTACAGAGGAACTTTGCGTGACTGTCCAGGCAGCAAGATGTCTCTGTCATTTCTAGAGTTTTCTTATTTCTTGTTTACTTAGGTAATATTATATCCTTCTGGAGTCTTTGATGGAGTTGAAGAATGGTTAGTTATAGTTTTCCTTAGTTATGATAAAAGATAAAATAGATATAAATATTGTAATTGTAATTCTTGCTTGATAACTGTTTTGCTATATGTAATCTTACTATGTTAAAGTGAAAGCCTTTCTTTTTTGTTTAAACAGAAAAAGGGGAAATGATGGAAGAGTTAATTTCATTGGTTAAATAAAGAAACTGCCTTAGCCCTTTAATAGGACAGAAAATTAGGTAGGTGGAGTAGACAGAACAGAATGCTGGGAGAAAAAAGCCGAGTCAGGGAGTCGCCATGATTCTCCCACTCCAGACAGACGCAGGTTAAGATCCTCCCTGGTAAGCCAGCTCGTGGGGCTACACAGAATATTAGAAATGGGTAGATCAATATGTAAGAGCTAACCAATAAGAGGCTGGAACTAATGGGCCTGGCAGTGTTCAAAAGAATACAGTTTCTGTGTAATTATTTTGGGGCATAAGCCATGCAGGCGGCCGGGTGCCGGGGACACAGTCCCGCAGCTCCTATTACAACACCTGACTCTGAGTGCTAACGTTCTACTGTAGTCTACTCTCATTTTTCACACTCTCACGTTGCTCTGCAGTAAGGGATCCAGTATTTTCTTTCAGCCTTATGAAGACACAGAACTCTGGTCTACATCCTCCATGTTCTAAGCCTTAGATTGCTTAGAATCTAAACTTCATTTATTTTCATGGAGGAGGTGGAAGAAGGTAGTTCACTAAAGACAAGAAAAAGACTCTGTAGGTCCAGTTGAAGATACCTTTTCTTTTTATGAGTTAGGCTTGGGAAAGGTTAATTCATCAAAATAAGATCTATTCAAAAACAGTACCTTAGATCTTCAACTTAAGCATTAAAATTTCAATGAGAAGAAACATTCTAATAAACCTTCTTCTTTATCGCATAGTCCATGAAATGTGAACCCTTCATGTATCAGTCACTGTAGATGAAATTCCATCTTCTACCCATATATAGTGACAGGCTGCAGTGCCCTGCAGCCAACACTGTGCAGCAATGTGGAGCACAATATGTGCTTGCATGAAATTAGTGTCCTATGCCATCACGAGTCTCGTGGTATTAAGTATATATAAATCAATTAAGTATATATACACATATTTACATATATATGTATATATATATAAAAAGTATACTCTGTATTTGCACAATAATAAAATCATCTATTGGCACACTTCTCCAAACATTCCCCCAACACTGGAAGCCCAATTTGTACTTTGTTAGTGACGGTATGAATCAATATGAATAGTGCAGTGCTGTAAAGAATCTGAAATGTGTGGCAATGGTACAATAATAGACCAAATATAATTCCATTAAAAAGACCAAAGGAGGCAATAATAATAGTACCATCTGATGATCATTTCCTGTACACCTATGATACTTGGATTAACTCATTTAATTGCCACATTTGATAATCATCCCAATTTTATAAAGAAAAAACCTACACATGAGAAACCTAGGAAAGTCAATCTGAAGCTACTTTTCAGTCTGGAGTTCATATAATATAAAGAGACAGAAAGATCAAGAATTTAAGACCAATATGAGTTACCTATTTAAATCCTGTCTGGGGAAAACCATACTTAAAACAAAACATTACAACTAAGTATTTGTCTGCCTGAACCTGGGGCAATCATGTTATAGGGGCCTAGATCGCCATGAGGATAATAATTTGCCCTGTTTAGTGCCAGCCATAAGTATCAAGAGATGGGTGTTTTCATAAACAGGAAATACATATCATTTCACTGTTATAAGAGAATTGCTAGGTAAAACATACATGATATAAACAAGCTCATAATTTTAACTCTACCTTAATTTTTACATTTCAATTTACAATGTTATTGTTCCTTTTACCCTGCTTAAGTTCTTAACCAAGACATCTCTAATAAAGTGCCAAAAACATTAAAACAGTTCTCCCACCCTGTCCCCGAGGGCTCTTTTCATTAGTTCTTTCAGTGAAAACGCGCTCAGTCTAAGTTTTGCATTTTGAATATTCCCTTTCAAAGCACAACAGTCTGCATTCGCCGTCATTCCTGACATTCTGTGTTCTTAGATTTCTAGGCATCATTTTCCTGGGATACATTGTATCATTTTAGTCCCTGTTAGGATGAGAGACAATGTTAGTAAATGAGCCTCAATCACATTGGTTTTAGAGCAAGCATACTGACCTTGAAGTGAGACTGAAGGAAACAGCAAATCCAGGAAGAAAACGTGAAAGAGAAAGTTAGAAAGAATTAATAAGAACAATAATAAAAAAATACTAACATTCACGAACAGGGTAAGGCATAAAACACAGAATAAAGAGGACAGGGGCATACAGCTTCTTCACTGGTGCTAAAAACCAGAATTCCAGATCTCAACAGATAAATTTCCTATTATAATTTAATACTATATTTGATGAAGTTTTTAAAAATGTTTGTCCAATGCCGGGCGGTGGTGGCGCACGCCTTTAATCCCAGCACTCGGGAGGCAGAGGCAGGCGGATCTCTGTGAGTTCAAGGCCAGCCTGATCTACAGGAGCTAGTTCCAGGACAGGAACCAAAAAGCTACGGAGAAACCCTGTCTCAAATTAAAAAAAAAATGTTTGTCCAAAATTGAGTCTTGTAGTAGGGAACAAATTTCTTAAAGACAAGGGGGAGGTGTCGATTCCGTCATTTAAATAGCTAGAACTGACATTAGTGGGTGGCTTGGTGTTTGGGTTTTTTTTAACATTCCTTTGTGTACTCATTTTGTACGTATGCACGTGGGTACATGTACACGTGCTACAGCATGAGCTGAATCAGAAGACGAATCACAGGAGTCTATGCTCTCACTCAACCATGTACATTTCCAAGGATCAAACTCAGTCTTGGTGGCAAGCACCTTACCAGCTGAACCATCAAGCCCTCCAGGCAGTGCCGGCATTAGAGGCTTTACAGTTTCAGTCAGCTGAGGTAGTTTTATTTTATTTTATTTTTTTTGGTTTTTCGAGACAGGGTTTCTCTGTGGCTTTGGAGCCTGTCCTGGAACTAGCTCTTGTAGACCAGGCTGGTCTCGAACTCACAGAGATCCGCCTGCCTCTGCCTCCCGAGTGCTGGGATTAAAGGCGTGTTCCACCATCGCCCGGCGGTAGTTTTATTTTTAAATAATTTATTTGCTTTTATTCTGTGTGCATTAGTGTCTTGCCTGCATGTGTGTCTGTGTAGGGTGTTAGTTCCTGGAGCTGCCATGTGGGTGATAAGAACTGAACCCGGGTCCTCTGGGAGAGAAGTCAGTGCTCTTAACCACTGAGCCATCTCTCCAGTTTCCCAGATGAGTTTTTTACACTCCACCTTAAGTCTGGCTACTCCCTCAGCACCCTATCTCATAGAGGGGACCCAGTCATCCAAAAGACAAAGAGCACAGACAGCTTCAGTTCCTCTTAGATTACAAATACTCTAGAAAAAAAATTGGAATAATTTTCTCAAAGTGAATTTTTCCTTAAACATAACATTCCTCAATTTACGTCTACTAAAATCCTTTAATAATATGATCTAACAGCAATAATCACAAGAATAGATGTATTTAAAAAATTCATTTCCGTTGGGCAGTGGTGGCACACACCTTTAATTCCAGCACTTGCCTACAAAGTGAGTTCCAGGACAACCAGGACTGATACAGAGAAAACCTGTCTCGAAAAATGAAAACAACAAAAAATTTCTATTTCCAACACTATTTGGCATTAAGACCTACAAAGTAGCCATGTATAATAGGCCTCCACCATACAAAGGTTCTATGAGTTATTACTGCCTTTTATAACAGGCAGGTTTCTCTTTCTTAAAATTAGTCAGTTTAACTGAAATAAGTACTACTTCCTCAGCAGTTAAGATTTATAATTCCTAATTCCATCGTGATTGTTTTCATGACCTAATTTTTACTTTAAGAATCAAAAACACAGCATTTATCTCTCTCTGCCCCTAAATGCAGACACATTGGAACCAACTGCCTTCCATTCCCACCACAATGCCTTTCCCACCATGATGAATCACACTCTCAAACCAGGAGCCAAAATAAATCGTTCTTCCTTGAAATTGCTTCTTGTAAGAAATTTGGTTCCCACAACTAAGTAACTAAGACAGTAAATTACTACCACGGAGTGGCACTGTTGATGTAATAAACTTGACCATGTGGTTCTTTGGCATTTGGAACTGATTTGCAAAAGTAATGTGGAGAAGTTTGAAGCAGGATGGATGCTAAAGAAGCCCTAAAATGTAAACCAAGATTAATGGTCCATTCTGGTAAGAGTTTGGAAGACCCAGATGCCAATAGAAATGCAGACAGTAAAGGCCTGGTTCAAACAGTTCCAGAGGAAATGAAAACTATCAGTAACTGGGCTAAGGTCCACTCAAATTCTGACAAACATATTTCTTGTGTTCTGCCTGTGTTCTACAAATTTAGGGTGAGTTTGAAAGTAATAGACTAGGGGCTGGAGAGATGGCTCAGTGGTTAAGAGCATTGCCTGCTCTTCCAGAGGTCCTGAGTTCAATTCCCGGCAACCACATGGTGGCTCACAACCATCTGTAATGATGTCTGGCGCCCTCTTCTGGCCGGCAGACATATACACAGACAGAATATTGTATACCAAATAAATAAATAAATAAATAAATAAATAAATAAATAAATAAATAAGAAAGTAATAGACTAAGCTGCCCGGCAGAAGAAATTTCAAGATCACATAACATACAGACTGACTGCTCTTTCTCAGATTTACAGTGAAACAGAGCAGAGCTATATAGAAATATATTTCTTAAATATATTCACTGAGGCAGAGAAAGGAACATGAGTGAGTTTAAAGTTACAGACAAAGTTAGAGTGGAGGAAGTAGGTGTGGTTATTAAAGTGATTAATTCAACTAAGGGAAAACCTCACACTTGAATAATAGGAAAAGTTCCTTGAGGACAAGACCTCATTATCTAAGGCCCCAAGTGCTTCAAAATTGCATTCACTGAAAGGGAGGACTGAAATGAATCTGGAAATAAAGGAACTCAAAAACATCTACCTAGCTAGGGAAATGGTTTCCCAGGTTCAGCTGCCAAAGAACAGAAGCATGACAGCCATGGATGAGCCACTCCTTGTCCTTGCAAGAGAACATGGCAATGCTGTCCATGTAGCTTGCAGACACACAAGAGTCAAATGTGGTAGTGTTGTAGAGGCTTACACTAAAATGCCAGAATGACACTGAAGCTTGACAGTACACAGTGGGTTGGACTGCCTGCAAAGGGACCTTAAGAAACCAAAGCATGAAGCTACAAAGGCAGAAAGTGAGTTGGAATGGAGATACCAGGATGTAGAAAATGCCAGAACTGTGAGACTTGGATCGAGGGAAAACTATAGGCAAAGAGCACAGCTGACCTGAGAGAATCTAGTAGCAGAGCTGTTGGAGTCCAAATGATTCCATCACAAGCCAGCAAACAAATGGAACTGTAACATTTGGTGTTTGCCCCAGTGGGTTTCAATATTACTTTGGTCCATCTTTATACATGTGTTCAAGGGGCTTTACAGTTAAGATTTCATACTTGTGTATGTCTGTGCGTGTGAGCATGTTGGGGCAGGAGCTTGGTCTCTCCCTCTACCACTAATGACCCTGGGGCTCAAACTCAGGTTGCCAGGCTTTGCAGCAGGTGCTTTTGCCCACTGAGCAAGCTTGCCACTTAGACTAATGGCTTCTGAGCAATATTAGAACCATTGGGATTTCTGGTCACAAGTATAGATAAAGCAAAGGTATCTTGTCTTATGAGACATTCATAAGCCTTTGAAGAACAGGGTAGAATGCTAAAATTTTAAGTGGTAAACTGACAAGAAGGTAGAAATGTGATAGTTAATCTTTATTGTCAATGTGATTAGATTTACAGCCGTGTTTGTGAGGACACTCTCAAACAGGTTTAGCTAAAAACTCTACCCAGAGGCTAGAGCTGCAGACTGAATAAGAAGGAAAATATAAGAAAAAAGAATGTTTTTAAAATGGAAAGAAAGCAAAGCATCAACACTCATTTCTAGCAGCTCCCTGACTGAAACTGCAAGGTGACCAACACTCTCATACTCCCCTTGCTCCCTGCTATGGTGACAGTGTCCTCAAGCAGCGAGCCAAAACAAAGTCTTTCACACCTTAACAAAAAAGGAAAAGTATCTCACTTCATTTTTTTAAATTTTTTAAAAAAATTATCCTTACTGTACAAGTCTAATTCAGCATACACTTAGAAACAAAGTTTAAAAGTCATATAGAGTTTTAAAAACAAGGATATTTATCTCCATTATTAAGAAATAAAATAAAAGTAGAGAAACGAGCCAGTAGGATAAACCTTTAATACTGAGGCAGGACGATTAAGAATGCAAAAGCTGTAGAGACCCAGACTCAAATAAAGGAGGTGGGGTGCTTGGGAAATGACTTCATGAGCAAAGTGCGCCCTGCACAAGCACAAGGATCTGAGTGTGGAACACCAGCACTCATGTAAAAGGTAGGATGCTGACACATCTGTCACTCTACTGTCTGGGGACAGAGACGTGCAGATCACTGGCTAGCAGACTTTTCTCAAACTGGGGAGCCCCAGGTTTAGTAAGAGCTTTCCTTGTGTCTAAAACATAAAGTCATCACCCAGGCAGTGGTAACGAACACCTTTTATCCCAGGACTCGGGAGGCAGAAACACCATGTCACCTGCATACCACCATGCTTCCCATGATGATAATGAACTAAACATCTTAACTGTAAGCCTGTCCCAATGAAATGTTTTCCTTTATAAGAATTGCTGTAGTCATAGTGTCTCCTCACAGGAATAGAGCAATGACTAAGACAATAGTCAGTTCTTTCAAGGAGCTTCACTATGAAGTACAGTTGAAAGTTGGGGCCACAGTATTCAAGAGATGGCTTCCATGCTAATTAGGGGAGAGCTCAAGCAGAGGAGCTGAAGCTGGGGGTTCATGGAAATGCTGAGTCTCAAAGACAATCTGGAGGTCACTGGAAAGAGTGATTGTCTAAACGGAAGGGACAGAGTCTTTCTACCACTGTGACCAAGAAGAAGGGGCAATAATCAGAAAAAGTTGTCAATTTGGAAAATAAACAAGGGTCTTGGCTAAGAATTTCTGTGCCTTCTGTTTTAAAGCAGGTGATAAGGGGATGTAGAAACCCATGTTGGTATAGAAGATAACTAACTCTGTCAGCAAAATGCTTGTCGTGCAAGCACGGAAATCTGGTTTCAATCCCCAGAACTCAAAAAAGAAAGAAAGAAAAGCCAGACATATTTCACATGTTTGTAATCCCAGCATTGTAGTGGCAGTAACAGGAAGATCCCTGAGACTCACTGACCAGTCAACCTAGCATAATCAGTGATTTCTAAGCCAAGAAGTGACCTGGTTGCCCAAAAAGTATGGTGGATAGTGCCTGAGGAATGATACCTAAAGTTGGCCTCTGGTTTTCAAACATGTAAATGTGAATTCATACTCAAATGTGCACATTGTAGACATGTATAAACACGAACAATCTGGAGGTTGAAGAATTAAAGTGGGAAAGGGGATGATAATAATGGTGAGCCTGTTCATCATCACTCCCAAGGTAACACTATTGAAACTACAGACACAGACCAAACACAAAGGGCAGATTCAGACAGAAATGGCATCAGAGACCTCGGCCAAATCTTGACAGCAGGCTCCTTCTGAATGAAGGAGGCTAATCTGTAAATTTGCCTGCATTCTGCTGACTGTAGAGCACACAAAGATTCCAGTGACACAGTCAAGGGTGTACTAGCTCCTTGAGAAATTCCAAAGCAGTTGGCAGAATAACAGTTGGTGGGTTGGGTCAAAGGCTCCCACTACAGCAGAAAGACAGGTACAAAGGACTCTGAGCTGTGACCCAACAGCAGAACAACCTAACTGCCAAAAAATTACTTAGAAGTAAGTCTTTTGAACACAATTAAGCCTCAGTAGTTTTTTGTCGTTGTTGTTCATGTTTGAAGACAGAGTTTCTCTGTAACAGACCTAGCTGTCCAGGAACTAGCTCTGTAGACCAGGCTCGCCTTGAACACACAGAGATCTGCTTTTGCCTTTGTCTCCTGAGTGCTGGGATTAAAGGTGTGCACCATCACTGCCCACTCTCAGGTTTTTTTTTCCAGCATACCATTTGTATTGATTATTTGAGACTTTCATATAATGCACCCTGATTACACTCACTTCCCAGTCCTCCTAGGTCCACCCTGTCATCCTTGCAACCCCCCCCACAAAAAAAAAAAAAGAAATTATATATACAAAATCTAAATTTGTGTTGTCCATATACTCATTGGACCATGGTCAAACTCACAATGATAAACCCTTAAAGAAATTTAGATTTCAGTTTTCTTAACTAAAACACAAGAATAATTATGCCCAGTCCATAACTGTCAGTTTCTAGTAAAGAGCCTAGCACACAAGTGCTTACCTCACGCCTTCATATTCCCTTGCCTCATCTACTCTTTTGGCCCTTCTTGATCATCCACCCCCTTGGCCAGAACCATCAATGAGTGTTGTGCCCATCAGCTCACTCTGGAGGCTCCCCTTCTGCTGCTTGCACTTGAATAGTGGTAACGCTTACAAAGTGCACATACACAGACTCTTAAATGGAAGAAAAGCTACAAATTTGAATAGCACAAAGTGGTAATCTTCAAAGAGGAAGGACAATTAGTATTTCGTGGGAACAGAGTTTCAGTATGAGAATATAAGATGAGTGGAGTTGACGGTTACGTAATTTTCAGTTTCTTGAGACAAGGTTTCTGTCTGTGTAACTGCTGTGGCTATCCATGGAACTGGCTCATGTAGACCAGGATGGCTTCAAACTCAGTGAGATCCCGCCTGCCTAAGCCACCCGAGAACTGGGATTAAAGGCATGGCCCACCACCAACAGTTTCAACAACAGAATTTATACTAGGAATATTTTACCATAATAAAAACTTCAAAGCATATTGTAAGCTTAAATGATTGGTCACCATCATATAAAAGATTATTATAAGATAAAGCTGTAAAAAGCATATTCCTATAGTTCTAGCCCTCCAGAGGCTGAGCCAGAACAACAACGAATTCAAGGCTAGCCTGGGCTACACTGTGAGACCCTGTATAATTTCAAGATAAATATAAAGAGCCCAGAAAGATTACTATCTAGCATGTAAGGGCCTGGGTTTGGCCCCTAGTAAAGCACAAGCACATAAGCACACACACTTGCATGTGTGCACATGAGCAAGCATGTGTGCACGCATACACACATGTGTGCGCGCGCACACACACACCCCACAGGAGCGGAGTAGAGACAGAAAAAAAAGATATACAAACACCTAAATTATCTTCCAAAGAACAAATGCACAAATGGTTCACCTAACCTACTAGCACAAAGCTCACATGGTACCTATGGTCTGCATACTGTCACTGCTAACATTAAAATTATGGGGGCAGATGTACCTCAAGCACTGCAGAGAGCAGGGTGAACATAACTCATATGTCTTATGAGCTTAGCAGTCAGAAATGCAAGAATGTGTTATTTTCTTCTTAGTACTGGGAAATTTCCTGGCAAAGGGACAAAGTATAAAGATTTCCATAATAAACCTGAAAAGAACAGACACAATGCGAATTTTTTATGTTATTAGGTACACATTATGTTGATATGACATCCTGGATAATATGGGCTTATAAATGATGGGTTTACAGTCCCGAGCACTTCATAATCTAGCAAGAAAATGAGACACACATTTGTAACTTTTATATAGCAGGACTGAGTAGTGGCCAGAGACCTAGGCTGAACTGCATTATGGGAAAGCAATGAGTGCTTGTGGAAAGGAGTTCAACTGGCAAGAATGTGAGAGATGCTAACTGATCTACAACCTAAGCAGGTGCTGGGCTTCATGGATGTGGTTAGACTGTTCACAGCTTCTTCTCACTTTCTGATCCCAACTTCTATTTGTTTTGCTTTCTTTCCTAGGGTGCTGTCAAGAGCTCTGATCTCTGTTCAATCAGTGTCCTAGAACCAGAAGATATGGAGTCTGCATTGATGATTGGAGTAATTCCTGTGCTCTACTCAATGGCAAGTGACAAATCTGGCTACTATACTGGGCGGACACTGTGGTTAGGACTGATCTCAGTATACAGCATGGTGGTGTATATGGTCCGGCTGCCATGGTACCACCTCTACGATGATTTCAAATGCCATGGAAATATCGCCTACCCTTGTCTTACGGAATGTTTTGAACAGGTGTTTAGCATTCCCATTACAGAAATGTGGGGCTACTGCTACTTCCTCTTCATACTCTTGTTCTTCCTCATGGAATACTTCATGGCTCAGGTTCGGCATAATTACACCAAGGTAAAGGTGAAGACCACGCAGCAGTCTGAGAACTCAGGGGAAGTGGAGAAGGGCTCCATGGAGGCAATCAGGAAGCAGAGCCCCTCCCGGAAGATAGACTTCCTGAACTTCCACCAGGAGAAGAAGCTCCTATATCTGTATCTGCTGCACTCCCTCCTGCAGGTCGGCATCCAGACTGTGCTCCTATGCCTGCTCACATTCAAACACTTGCCTGTGATAAGCCAAAACAACTTTTATTGTAGCACCAATGACTGCCCTGGCCCCTATCATTGTCTCATCTGGGAAGTCTCTGAGAAGTGGCTGTCCATCTACACCCTCAGCACCTTTTCTATCATAATCATCCTCCTTGGCATAGGCTCCTTTGTATGTGGTATCTACCATCACTTGCTGAGGGCCCGTTCAGTTTCCAAGAGTTGGATTTCTTGACATTTATGAGGAACAACACTTTTCTTAAGTCTTTTCTACCCCATAACAAGTAGTTTTGGTTCCTCCAAATTTGTGGCGGGGGGAGGGGGGGAAGAGAAGAGCCTTCTCTTGCAGACCTTCTTTGGATTTTGATTTGAAAACAATAAAAGTTTGCTGTTCTCCCTTTTCTGTTCTGAGGCCAGCCTGGGATAATCTAATTCTGGAAGCAAAACCAAACCGAACAATGTCTAATAATTGACTATCAGGAATTAGTACACAATAACTCATTCCCTTCACACTGTCACCTGTAAGGTGATGTTCTCACCTTTACCTGAGGCCTAGAAAGACAGGTGGCTAGTGAAGAAAACCTACAGTCAGCAAGGGAAGTCAGTTTTAAACTTAGGTCTCTCAGTGCCCTAATGTGCATTCCCCCGAAGTCTTTCGCTGTGTGGCTGAGAAGTAGACCATGTTTTTACTGTGAATTATACTAAAGAAAGGAGCAAGGAAAAAAGTGAAGGCACTGTGCCAGGAGGTCGGGATGCACTTCTAAGGTCACAGTTGTATGTTCTTTCTGTCTAGTCAGAGACAAAAGATCTAGGAAGCTAAATCCTAGTAAGTGGTACATAAACTGAAAGTGACCATCAGGGAAAAGCACTGAGGTACAGGGTAAACAGGGCATGTTGGACAAAACTTCCCAACAATTTTCAAGTCATATTCCATAACACACAAGGCTAGCTCTACAGGGTGACCAATTCATATTCAATAAAGGGGCAGATCTGGAGAGTGGACTCAGTGCTAGAACTTCAGGAGACCACAGAGCAAATAGGAGGAGAAGACTAGAAGCAGGAGAATGGCAACAAAGAGACATTGGGCATGAGCTGGTGTGAAAAGTCAGACATGTTCCCATGTCAACTTCACCCAAGGGTTTGTAGAAGGCTATGCTATGTTGTACAAAGCTGTCCTGTGGTAATTTTCGAACAATGATGAACGTATTAACTCAGCATGCTGGGCTCTTAATGTGGGCCAAGTACTGGAGCATAGATAATGTTGATGACCCGAAGAAGCAAACATGAGAGCAGTGGTTCTCAACCTTCCTAATGCTGTGAACCTTTAGTACAGTACCTCATGTTGTGGTGACCCACAACCATAAAACTGACTGAGAATCATATGTACATGATGAGAACCAGAAATTAACTGATTTTGATGAAATTGTTAAAAAATATTCACAGGTCAAGAAATTCAGACTACAAAAGACAGTGATATATAGACTTGAAATCATTGAAGAACTTATCAGAACTGATAAGTAAGGAGATGAGGCATAAACAAAATAATAAACACTTAACATCACAAGTACCTCTCAGGGGCTGGAGAGATGGCTCAGTGGTTAAGAGCATTGCCTGCTCTTCCAAAGGTCCTGAGTTCAATTCCCAGCAACCACATGGTGGCTCACAACCATCTGTAAAGAGGTCTGGCGCCCTCTTCTGGCCTTCAGGCATACACACAGACAGAATATTGTATACATAATAAATAAATATTAAAAAAAAAAAACAAGTACCTCTCAGACACAGAGATGACTTACCAAGAATGTTAGCTACTTATCCTGTTACTATTTCTGAAAATCTAGCAATAGTAAATACTCAAAAGGATATACAGAATGCAAGTATGTATAAAATATCTAAAAGATATTAAACAAGCAGTAATATCTTACAACATGAATTCACCATATTGAGGCAATTGATAAAGACATGGGCTTCAAAAAATAAGGTTATGCCACATGATTAGATTCAGTTATTAGTCTCAGCTGTATTAGAGGATGGTTCACAGCTACAGAGGAAGAGTTATTGGAGATAGAAAGCTAAGGTCCTTGAACATCAAGGTAGAGTCAGTGGTTCCGAAGCTTCCCAAGATCAAATTATTGGGGAGGGACCTTACACTGATCCAGATAGTCAAGCTATATACAACGAACACATCTTGCCCCTATGCCATACAGCAACCTCAAATGCTTGGGGCAAGATTCAAGAACATGAAAAAGAATTGAATCATGCCCTAAGGTTATACAAGGCTCAAGAGAACCCTTTCTGACTTTTTGCAAAGATTAACTAAAACTATACCATTAGGGGTAGCATATCCAGAAGTTAGCAAGTACTCACTGAATCTGGCTTTTGAACATGCTAATTTAGAATGCAAAAAGATACTTGGGCCCCTAAAGGTCAGATTAGCAACAATGAACTAATGGATCCTACACACAGCCAAGATTGAGTCCTTGAACTATAACACTGAGGCTTGGGAAGGAGAACTAATTTTCAAAGTTATGAAGAGACATCAAAATGTTTAAATTGTGGTAGAACAGGCCATTTGAGAAGGGATTGTAGACAGGGCTTTTCTAGACATAATGTTTCTTCTGGGAATGACCCAAATAGAAGCCCAAACTTCTTCTGGATTATGCAAAAGATGCAGCAAAGGCTGACATTGGACCAATGAATGTAGATCAAAAGAGACAAACAAGGCAACCCATTGCCATAGGGAAACTCCTTGGGAGGGCCTCACACAGATCCCCCAGGTCAAAAGTGGTCCGGTCATTCCCAGTCACTGTAGAAGATACACCTTTTCAGGAAAATTAGAAAATTCAATGCCTGTTAAACAACAACAACAACAAAAAAAAACAAAAACAAAAAAACCATGCTTCTCTGGATAACAGACAAACCATGAATGATAAATCAAAAATTCTAATACAAAAATAGAAAACTTATATTTTGAAAGACTTCTATAAATGACAAAAGACCAAAGTAGAGAGTATGAATAAATAACACTATAATAGAAGGATTATTAGACACAGATGCAGATGTGACTATTGTTACTCAAGAATCTTGGCATACGAATTGGCCACTTTAGGAGGTAGATATTCAATTCCTAATAATTGGAACCCAATCTCAGGTAAAGCAATGCACAAGATGAGTTGAATGTATAGGGCAAGAAGGACCGAGAGGAAGGCTGAGGCAATATGTGACTAATATAGCAGTGAATCTAGGGGGTTATGATATGTTACAACAATGGGATATCCAGATTAACATTCCCACAGTCTCAGATATGGTATATATACCAACTCATGTTTCTCGGAAGGATATAAGGTACTACAACAACAACAACAAAAAAAAGTCACCAACCATTCAGGCTCTATAAAAACAACTGGCAAACCCTCAGAGGGCCTACCTTAAAAATGGTTGACAGACAAACTTTTATGGGTTAAGCAATGGTGTTTAATGACAGAGAAACTGCAGGCTTTAGAGCAGTTGGTACAGGAGCAACTAGATGCTAAGCATATTGAAGAATAAACCAGCCCTTGGAATTCTCCTGTATTATTGTTTAAAAAAAAAATCTGAAAAATGGAGAATGGTAACAGATCTAAGAACTGTAAATAAAGGTTATATAGCCAAAGGGCTCTCTACAGTCTGGAATTTCTCTGCTTTTTCTATTGCCTAAAGGATGGCCTCTTATAGTTATTGATTTAAAAGAGTGTTTCTTCAGTATATCTGTACGAGAAAAAGAGGAAAATTTGCCTACACAGTGTCTCCTTATAATGACTCTCAGCCTGCTAAAGATATATGTGTGGAAGGATCTCCCACACAGAATGACCAATATTTTGCAAGGCACCAATTGAAAATGATACATAAACAATTTTCTAAATCCATAGTTTACCATTATATGAACAATATTTTACTATCTGATTTAAACATAGATACCTTAGAAAGAATGTTTGAAGAAGAAAGTTTTGCCTTGTTGGGGATTAAAAATTGCTCCTGAAAAATTACAAAGAAGAAATTCTATCAATAATTTAGGTTATAAAATAGGTTTATAGGAAATTAGACCGCAAAAAAGTGCAAATTAGGAGAGAACAATTGCAGACTCTTAATGAATTTTCCAAAGATTGCTAGGAGACATTTCCAATCTATAGTCCACTATTGGGATAAAACCTGATGAGGTGATTAATTTAAACTAAGTCTAAGATGATGAAAAGGACTTAAATAGCCACAGGGAATTATCAGCTGAAGCTGAGAAAGAATTGATTTTGATTGAAGAGAAATTACAGAAAGTACATGTGGATGCAAATCTTAACATCAGTCTGATTATATTACCTTCAAAACAATCCCCTACAGGAATTTTAATGCAAAAGGAAGATATTATCTTAGAATAATATTTTAACTACATAAACTGAGTAAAAAATTAAAAACCTTCATGGAAAGCTCTCTGAGATTATAAAAGGTAAACCGAGACTTAGTCAATTAACAAAAAGAGACCTTGCAGAAATTGTAGCACCATTCACTAATGATGAAATTAACAAATTATGGGAAGAAGGGAACCCTGGCAAAGAGCTTTTAGTAATTTCTTGGGAGAGATAAACAATAACTATTCCAAAAGCAGAGAAATCATTTATAAAGAGAACTAATTGGATTCTTCCTCGTATGGTACACACCAATAACTGGAGCCCCTATATTCTATACTGATGCAAATAAATCAGGAAATAAAGGTTACAAATCAGAAAATTTAACTAAAGTGAAACAAAGCCCTTATAATGAAACAAAGGCAGAATTAAATGGTATTCTCATGGTACTGAGGGATTTGAAAGAAGCTCTCAACATAGTTACTGATTTGCAATATGCAGAAAGAATCGTTTTGCATGTTGAAACTGCTGAATTTATACCAGATGATATAAAATTGAAAACGGGCTGAAGGCCTCCGAATTTCATTAAAAACGTCATGTCAATAGCAAAGGTTAAAAAAATGACTTTTCCATCACATGGCAACAAACCAAGGAGATTATAAGATGTCCTACTTGTTTTTTATACAACCAAATACTACTGCCTGCAGGAAATAACCCAAAGAGTACTCAAAACAATGAAATCTGGCAGATTAATATGTTGCATTTTGTAGGATTTGGAAAACTAAAATGTATACACCATACCATTGATGTTTATTCAGTATCAATGACAACTGCTTTGAGTTAGAAAAGGCTGATTCAGTAATCACACATTTATTACAAGTTATGGCCATCATGGGTATACCTGTAAAAATAGAGACAGACAATATTCCAGCATGTATCTCTAAGACAATGAAGCAAGATTTTTGTTTTTTGCTTATTATAGTATAAAGTATATTACAGGTGTACCACAAAATCCGATAGGTCAGACACTTATAGAAAGATCAAACTTAACTATAAAGAATATGTTAAATAAGCAGAAAGGAATGAGAAAGACCCTCCAGAAATAGACTGCATAATGCTTTATTAATCTTGAATTTTCTTAATGCTAATGATAAAGGAACAACAGCTGCAGAGAGACACTGGATAATAGAAAAAAAACTTCTGAATTAAATCACCCAGTGTACTTCAAGGATGTGTTGACCTCAGAATGGAAATCAGGAGATGTGCTACACTGGGGAAGGGGTTTCACTTTTGTTACCACAGGAGAAGAAAAGCTATGGGCATCATCAAAAGTAATCAAGATTTGGTTTGAAAAGGAGAAACCTCTTGATAACTAGAAATGACAGTTCATCCACAGAGGTGACAATCCTACAAGCTTAAGGAAACAAGGGTTCTGTTCTTGTCTTTGCAGGAAAATAGAAAATACCTATCTTTGAGAAGTCAAGAGACCTTGGACATCTATATGCCTAAAGAAGAAAAGATAACTATTCAGAAAGAATTACCTAGCAAAGAAAAATCTGACTTATGATACCAATATTTTCTGCAGGGTAAAATCTCACTCCCCAAACATACATATCTCCTTACTTCTCAGTATAATGGTAGGTCCAACTCACTTAAAAATCAAAGCTGGCTTCGGAGTTGGACAGTGGCTCTCCTCTAAATCCAAGCATGTTGTTAAAAGAAAAATTCAGAGTTTCTCTATCATATCAAGAGAGTCACCTGGTATGGAATAGAAGATAAAAATCTAGGGACTGATTATCAAGACTCTGTTTTCAAAAATTCTATTTCGCCCCTACCTATTTTTGCCTCTATGGTACCTTTCTTTGAATACATGTCTATCAAAATTCAAACTTTCCATTTTGATATGAATAATGTTTAAGTTTTCCACAACAAACAATAGATTTTCCTACAGTAAACTCCAAAGTCTCCAGGACAAAGATGGGACCCTACAACAGTTCCACCTAGTTTATATGATGCCATTCAGCTAATATCACCACTTAAAAGATCAGTTTTGGATTACAAACTGCTCAGAATAATTTCAAAGTAGCTAGTTAAGATGATCCAGCCTAACAGACTACTCTAGCCAGGACTTGAGATAAGCACTGAATTTTCCCATTAGGCACAGACTAGACAAAAAAAAAAAAAAAAAAAAATGATACAGCTACCTCTCCCAGGACTTGACAAATAACCCATTTTTTTTCCTTTCAGGATGCCCTAAAGATACCATCACCCCCAGACAGCAGGAAGTAAATTTAAGAATACAACACCCACATTCCTAAGAGGTAGGGTGGGGTGGTTTGGGTCATTCAATGGACTATGGATATTTGTCACTGCTTTTAGAGGGGCTAGTTTCAAGTCATTATTGGTAATGATCAGGGGAAAAAAAATCAAACAAAGGAAATTAGATTCAAGGTTCTTGTTTTGAAATAAAAAAAAGGAGGCTATAGATATGATAGGATAAAAGGGTAGATTACTGAATCTATTCTGAAAAAAATGGAGAATATAGATGTAAGATAAAAAGGAAGATTATTAATCTACTTTTCAAAAACAAAAACTGGTTTTAAATATTTTACATTGGATTAGACTTTTGTATATTGTAAACAAATTTTGCATATTGATATAAATTTGAGATTAATTTTGCTAGGACATACTGTACATATATTTCAACTCTTGTTCAAGGTATTGTACCAATATAACTCATTTAACAATTAATGCAAATTTCTAGTCCTTGAAAATTATTATTACCAACTGTTTAGGATAATAAAAAATACAGGGTTAGTAATTATTCATGTATTATAATCGAACTTGTAGTCACAATAGGTACATTTTCAAGGTCAAACAACGATATATTTTAGATAGATCATCTTCAAACATGTCAGAGATCTACAGAATATGGCATTTAAGATGTTTTAGTAACATAGGTTCTTTTTTCTTTTCTTTTCTTTTTTTTTATGACACTGAGACATGTTTGTTCCTGACAGCACCAATCTCCTTCAGAGAAGATCCTGGGCACTGAAGAGATTCCACATGGGATTTACTTTCTTTGTGGCAAAAGCTAGCTGCTGGGCAAGAAAATGCCCCTGCCTCAACTGCTGAAAGTATGCTGTCCTAATTTGACAAGCAGGACACAGAAGAAAGTGACTGCCAGACATTGTCAAGACAAGGAGGAACAGCCCTTCAGAATACCCAGCTTCACAGAAAAGGCTGTCAGATACGCTAGGCCTGTAGACCAAAGATTCATGCCCCAACATGGCAGAGGAACTTTGGGTGGCTGTCTAGACAGCCAGCTATTTCTATCATTTCTCACATTTTTTGGAAGTTGCTAGTTTGCACTTTCTGCTTACTCATTTAACATTATTTCCATATTGGGTCTCTGAGGGAGTTGAAGATTAGATAGCTATAGTTATAGTTTACCAGATGCAGAAAGCAAGTTATGATAGAAAGTTTTAGCTACACTGGCTGGACAGCAAGCACCACTCTCTTTCTGTCTCCATTTCCACAGTGTTAGAGTTCTAGGTACCCATATGGCTACACCTGATTTTTTTTTTCCTTACTGGGATTATGCTCAGGTCCTCAATCTTACCCACTGAGCCCTCTCCTCGGCCCCAATACAAGTAATTAAAACAGTACTGATATTATTTATTATTCCAAAATGGTTGAATAGAGAAAACCCCAATTACAGAATGACACCATATGGTTTCTACTTCTAGGAATTTCAGTTCTAATTTTTGCTTTTGTTAGGTTTATTGTTTTGTTTGGTGGTTAGTCATTTAGAGTTTTGTTTGTTTAGGAGGTCTTTGGAGACTATGTTTTTTATGTAGCCCAGACAGGCCTAGAACTCTCCTTATTCTTCTTGTCTCAGCTAGTACTAGGTTTATAAGCATATGCCATCATGTCCTATTACCATGCTTAAACAAGATAAAAAACAACAACAAAAAAGACACACACTTTATATTTGTTCAAATTGTTTGTTTCTGCTATTGGGGGGGGTGATCTGGATAGAACATTACAACATAATTTGTGATGAGCTGTTGCAGGTCATGATAAAATTACAACAGTTGACAGCTGACAATTATAAGGCCAATCCACCAGATGATCAACTAATCTGATGGAGGAAATTCATAGGCAAGGCTTATAAATATATACAGACCACTCTTGTCTTTAGATTCACATGTGCAAAGACAGTTATAGTATCTCTCCAATATTTACACTATAATATGTAATCTCATGTGATATGTATATGCAATCTCATGATTACATCTCAATCTTAGGGGCAAATATATCTGTGGGTGGTCAGGAAGATGACTCCCCATTAATCTGTATGATTTTGATATACAGAAAACATACTAGGCTATGCTTCATAACTAGATCTATTGTCCTATCAGAGCTGTAAGGCACTTAAAAGGCTGCTTTGTTCCTTTTACTCAGACTAACACAAGAAAATAACAATTTCTCCTGAGTCCAAGACAAATTGCATACAATTAGCTCATTTTACCTCAGAGCAAGTTCAAACTATACTAAAGGTTTTTAAAAATAGATCACAAGTTTAAAACTTCACAGTTTGGCACGAGGTCAGAGTTGCAGGTGTCTAACCAAGGTTATTAACATAAAACCAGCCTTAAAAAGTCCTGTCAATTCTTCACTTGTCAAGTCTGGCTGATAAAAGACCTATGTCTCAAAGCATGTCTCACTGGGCACTGTGCCCCCACTCTCTAGTCACGGTCTCACTCCAGAAAGCTTGAAACTTTGCATTGCCATGAGAAAAGGCTCAGCCCTTATTACCTACCCAAAGAAATGTGCTTTTGAACAATGGGATGTAACTCTTGTAATTTTTTATTATTGCTTCAAGCCTCCTGAAAAACAGTGTATTTAAGCTAGGCAAACATAGCTGGGAAAAGAATTGAAACATAAAATTAGAATGAGATGTAGAATTACAGAATTGGAACTAAAGAATTAGAATTAAGAAATTATAGACAATTAGGACAAGAGAATTAGAATGAAAGGAAAATGACCCTCAGATAATGTGTCAAGTTATTATAGAAATCTTTCAGTCCTTACTCCTGAGAATCATTCTGAGAATCAGTTACCCTGGGTAGTGGTTAGGGAGCCAGACTTCCAGACCACTAAAATAAATATCAATCTCAACTGGCTTAAATAATAGGAAAGGGTATTATCTAGATATGGGAGCTTTAGAAATAGTTTCTTTGGCTTCCAAGTTCTGTCTATAGTTTTCTTTTTTCTTAGTTTTATTTCACTTTGTTTCCTTAAAATAATATATTTTGTAATATTTATAACAATCAGTTGAGATAAAGTAGAAGTTTGCTTAGATGCAGTAATGAGTCCTTCCCTCATCTTTTAATGTCAGGAAAGCTCCTAGACAAGGAATCGAGAATATGGTGCGTGTTCTGGACTCCATAAAGTTCAAGAGGAGTCTCAGTATTTTACTAGAGAAAAGATAGCTAGCTCGTGGCCTTCCAAGCTTTCATAATTCCTCTCTTTTTGCAAGAAATAATAAGTTAAATACTTCTTTCAACTCTTTTCATGTGGAGTATCTGTACTGGTTCTTCTGAGAGATGCTTTTCTTGACTTTGCCACCCTCAGGATGTCGGTTTCACCTTAGGGTGAGACAAGGTAGCCACAGTAGTTCCATGCATCTTGCTCAGACATGAGACTATCCAAGAGAAAGAGGAGGCCACCTTTCTTCTTGCTAGTCTTTCTCCACAGGAAAAAGATTTCCCAGAGCTTCCTGTTCTTTCTCTCAAATCATGGATGCATTACATGCTGATGCATACTTAGTTACCAGAAACAAATACACTAATTTACTAAACAAATTGGGACCGTTTCCAGGAGCAGCAACATTGGAACATACACAAAGACTGGTGAGATATTAGAAGAAAAGTTAATTTCAACTAACATAGAGCTGTAAACAAAATATAAGGCACAGACAACAATGCTCTTAGGTATTACAAACTTATAAGTATTTAGTCACTAAAAAAGCAGGCAAAACCAATCCTTCTGAAATCTGAAAAAAAAATTAATCTAATTCCTATCATTTCTTTTCTCTATAATTAAACTCCAGAAAAAGTTTATTCATTTTGAATCTACATGGAAATTCATGCGAAGTATAGAAAATAAAATTTCAGTTATAGGGTCTGGTTTCCTGAGGAATGTGATTATTTTTTCCAAATGTGATGCAAGCTAGAGTTATCTGGAAAGAGGGAACCTCGAATGAAGAATTACCTCCATCAGATCAGCATGTAGACGTGCCTGTGTGACAATTTCTTGATTAATGATGACTATGCAAGACCTCAGCACACTATGAGCCAGTGCCAACCCCACACAGGAGGTCCTGGATTGTATAAAAATGGAAACTGGATGAGCCACCGTAGAGCAAGCCAGTAAGCAGTATTCCTCTATGAATGCTGCTTTGATTTCTGTCTCCAGGTTCCTGCTTTAGTGTCAGCACTGGCTTCCCTCAAAGATGAACTGAACCATATAAATACAGAGGTAAGTATGTACACATAAACCTGCTGTGGAAGGGAAAATGTTCAAAGATCAAGATGAACAAAACTGCACACAATCTATATTCTTGGAAGCTCTAGTAATTTTGAAATCTAGATTTAAAGAATTTCATTGAAGGTGCTGGAGTGATGGCTTAGTGGTTAAAAAGAATGGTTGCTCTTCCAGAAGACCCAAGTTGGATTCCCAGCACCCACATGGTGTTTCAAAATCATTTGTAACTTCAGTTTCAGGGGATCCAACAACCTCTTCTAACTTCCAAGGGCACCAGGTATGCATGTGGTACACAGACATATGTGTAGATAAAACACTCATACAAATAAAAATGAACAAATAATCAAGAACCATAGAATATGCAGAGAGATAATATCAAACTAAAGAGATGTACAGGCAAGAATGAGAAAGCCGGGCGGTGGTGGGGCACGCCTTTAATCCCAGCACTCGGGAGGCAGAGGCAGGCGGATCTCTGTGAGTTCGAGACCAGCCTGGTCTACAAGAGCTAGTTCCAGGACAGGCTCCAAAACCACAGAGAAACCCTGTCTCGAAAAACCAAAAAAAAAAAAAAGAATGAGATCCTATTATCTGCATTTTTGGTTCACTGAAGGAATCAAAGTCTATGGATATAGAATAGAAAAAACAGTAACTTAAATGGAAAATATCAAGCCTACTACTAACTCTCAAAATTTAAATCTTAGGCCGGGCGGTGGTGGCGCACGCCTTTAATCCCAGCACTCGGGAGGCAGAGACAGGTGGATCTCTGTGAGTTCGAGACCAGCCTGGTCTACAAGAGCTAGTTCCAGGACAGGCTCCAAAACCACAGAGAAACCCTGTCTCAAAAAAACAAAAACCAAAAAAAAAAAAAAAAAAAATTTAAATCTTAGTGAACAATTTAAAGATGATGTCTGATACTTTCTAGCTTTGAAGAAAATGAAAATAATTCCTAAAACAAGTTTCTAAAGATGTATGTGAATTAGTGACTTCATCTGGTCACTGTCAATCTTTGTGGGTGTTCAGAAGAATATGGTGACTTTGAAACTCTACTGGAAAAGGTGTTTATGTATATTGTGAGATTATGTTAAATAAACCATTGAAATGAAGATGGTAATAATAGACTATACACTTGATCTTCAATATAAAAGACGAAATATACTCCAATACAGTTATCTTTCAAATAAAACCCACTGTGAAGATTTCAAACTTTGAACCTGATAGAAATCACCTATGAGTCTCTTACATTATCACCATAATGCCCCTCCTAATTCTCAGGAGTGAACTGATATAATAATTTGCTTTCCAGCACTCTAAATTATTCATTCTACAAACTCCCAGTCCAAAAGAGCAACAGTTCAGAAGCAGAGCTCCAAGCCTAGGGTATAAAATACCAACTTCTTAGACTTGAGGATCATTCACTCATTATACAGAACAATGATAAAACCAAGGATCTCGTTGCACTCTCTTGAATAGCTAGGAGAAAAGCCCTTAATCAATGAATATCTTCTCTTGTCAGTGATGTTCAAGTAATAGTTTCTCACTTTTCCCCTTTTATGTCATCTTTTTGGCACTGTAACAAAAAATGTACACTGACTTAGAAAAAGTTAATAAAGTAGTAAAAAGTACTGAAGAACTAATCCAGAGGTAGATAATATTGAAAACACCATCTCATCAAAAGTTGTAAAAACACCTTTTAATTTTTCTGCTCCAGTGATTCCCACTTAGCTTTCTTTCTCTTACCTTTCTAACTCAGCTATCTTCTTATCTTTGTCATTCTTCTCATTTTCCACTTCTTTCAAGATTTCCAAGAGGCGATCAACTTCAGTCTGGGCCTTGCTAGATTCATCTTTGTACCTGGTAATCTCTCTCTCCAATTGCTGTATTCGGTCATTCATCTCTGGACTGGCTCTGGCTTCCAGTGTTGCTTCATGTGCCTACCCAAAAATTAAATTAAAAAATTAAAAATTTTAAAGTGTAGCCAATACAGGTACAGAGGCAGTAAGCAAACCATGCCCAAAGAACGATTTATATTCCAATGTAAATAGTGTTAATGGCTAATCTTCAATTTCTAAAGCTTTTCTCTAATTAAGGATTACATAGGGAAAAGATTAATAATTAATGGGTAGAAATTCTTTTAGTTTACAAATGGATTTCTTATTAAAAAACTATTTCATCTTGGAACACTTATTATGAGGTCAAAATTCATCATAACCCAACTGACACTTTGATTGAGATTAATGAAAACTATATTAGAGGGCTATAAATTCTGATCTTTGTATTCTTACATCAATGCTGAGACTCAGTTCTTTAGGCCTATACTAATTTCCTTCTCCTATATGTGGCTTTGCCAAATGTATGACTCATATGGCCTACAGCTACAAACAAATGCTTTGCAAATGAAACTGGGTTAAGAAAATAGCTACTCTGAGCTGGATATAATCCCAGCACTTGGGAAGCAGAGGCAGGTGGATCTCTGTGAGATCCAGGACAGCCTAGACTACATAGTAAGTTCTAGAAAAGCCAGAATTACACAGTGAGTCTTGGAAACAACCAAGAAAGACGGAGGGAGGGAGGGAAGGAGGGAGGGAGGGAGGGAGGGAGGGAGGGAGGGAGGGAGGGAGGGAGGGAGGGAGGGAGGGAGAACAGTTTCTCTCAAGTATATTTAGCTAAAATTCAGAATTTTACAAGATAGCCTGGGATTGACAAATGAAGTTAGAAAGCAAGGCCCACTCTAAAAACTAAGAAAAAGTATATTATTCAGGTTTCTGTTGTAAAAGACACCTAATATAGTCAATATATTTTAAAGTACTGCAAATTACAAAATTACAAATTAGTTTTCAAATTACTCATTGTATTAATGTTCTTATTATTTTAACAGAATAGCTGAGGAAAGAAATTTAAGGGAAGGCAGGATTGCTTGGGCTCATGGTTTAAGGGTATAGACTATCAAGGAGAAGAAGAAGCTGCTGGGGCTCCATCCATGATTGTAGGAGCGGGAAGTACACGGCATGATCTGTGGCATGCTGGGGACAGAGGGGAAGCAGAGAGCTCAGTTACAAGCAGAACCTGGCTAAGACCTAAAAACCTAAGGGTTTCAGTGACCTACTTCTGCCATCCAGACTTCACGTCTAAAAGGTTCTGTAACTGCCAAAACAGTACCACCAACTGAGGACCAAGTTTCAAAAGGCTCTCAGCAAACCAAAATATTCCTTCTTCCCAATTTCTAAAGCCATGTGTATATAATGAATGTACTTAATAAGATAAAGACTAAGACATCACAATTTTTATCCAATAAGTAGAAAATATATTACATCTTTAAAATATTTCAAAAATAGTAGAGGAAAATAAATTCTTCAGAAAATATTTTAGGAAAACACGACACAAAGTAGCATAAGTAAACGAGAAAAGTTTGTGTAAATTAAGTTAAATCTTTCATGAAAGTATTATCTACATTTTCAGAGTGAATATGTCACCAAGTTCATTTGTTTAAGGTTCCATTCCCAGCAGGGGGGGATTTTAATCTCTTCTACACCTACTAACCTAACCTTTAAGTTACTTAGGAAACAACCACGCCAGCTTGGAGAATAAATAGACACCACTGTTTTTCAACTCTCTGAATTAGCTCTTCTCACACGGTTTTGCCAGAGTTGAATGAGGTGGGGAATTCCTGCTGGTCATTCTCGCGTGGACAGGAGGGCTATGGAGACTCTTTTACTACAGTCCAAGAGCAGGGGACAGGAGCATTTCACAGAATGCTCACTGTAGGTGAGGTGTAAATAAAGAGCAGGAGTGAATAAAGACACCTCACTATCCACACATACACAAAAGAGATAACAGGAAAGAGGAAACAGAAAGAGGTTGAGGTGGGGCAACAAAAAGACAATAAACAAGTATCAACAACAGCTTATAACCAATGCCATGGAGATAAATCTTGTTACATTTAATTCTAACTGTTGTTTATGCTATAAATACTAGTGGCCTGGCGTTCACACATGCTAGGTTACGGTCACTGGTTAGTTAAATGTTACTTCCATAGAAGGGGTCCTCTATACCCTAGACTCTGTGATTTGCTAAACTTTGCTGGGTATTTGTCTACTTTCGCTAACAGAGACTATTAATTCACTGAAGACAGTGGATAGTTCTATATTGTCTACCACCACACCCTCAGCACTGACTCTGTTAACTGACACAGGCCAGAAAAACGCTTAACAAATGAAATTGTATAACGTATTCAGAATAATTTCTATTTGCTTTAAAACAGCCAAGAGGTATGTAAGATAACTCAGCAGTTAAGAGCTCTTGCTGCTCTTCCAGGGAACCCAATACCTATCTTTTGGCCCCTATAAGCACCCACATCCACATGCACTAACACACAAATATACACATTAAAAATAATAATAAATCTTTTTAAAAAGTTTTTAATCATGTGCATGTGTGCCTATTAGTGCATATGAATGCAGGTGCCGATGGAGGCCAGTGATGCTGGATCCCCTGGAACTGCAATCACAGGTAGCTGGGAGCTGCCTAATGTGGGTGTTGGGAATCAAACCTAGGTCCACTAAAAGCGCAATACATGCTCTTAACCACTGAGCTATCTCTCCAACCCTAATAATAAACCTTTAAAATATATTTTTAAAGTAAAATAAAATAAATCAGTCCACAAGAGTGAAGGTAGGAAAAGAAGAATGACTGGGGAAGAGGAGGAAAATGACCAGTAGCTAAAAGAAGTTCAAGGTTAAACATAACCCAGGAGTCAATGATCCAGAATAAATAATCACTGAGAAGAAGGTCAATCTGCTACAAGGATGTAAAAAGTAAAAAAAAAAATTATTAACCCTTTCTTGATATCATAACAAATTTTATATCAGAGACACTTATATCTAAGCTCTGTTGAGTTCATACTTTTTTTTGTTTATTTGTTTCCCAAGACAGGGTTTCTCTGTCATAACTGTGCTGGAACTTACTTTGTAGACCAGGTTGGCCTCGAACACACTGAGATCCGCCTGCCTCAGCCTCCCAAGTGCTGGGATTAAAAGCATGCACCAATACTGCCTGGCCATTTACACTTTAAAATGGAATTTCAGGGCTGGAGAGATGGCTCAGCGGTTAAGAGCATTGCCTGCTCTTCCAAAGGTCCTGAGTTCAATTCCCAGCAACCACATGGTGACTCACAACCATCTGTAATGAGGTCTGGTGCTCTCTTCTGGCACCAGAATATTGTATACATAATAAATAAATATTTAAAAATACAATAAAATAAAATGGAATTTCAAGAAATATTAAATCACATTAAAGACTTTTGCAACTTTATAAAACTAATATAAACTCAAAAAGAAATTTACCAAGTCAGTGTTACAAACATTTACTTAAAACAACTTTACATCTGAGCATGGTAGCATATATTCTAGCACTTGAGAGGCTAGAAGGTGAAACTTTGTGAGTTCCAATCCAGCCTGATCTACATAGCAAATTGCAGGACAATGAACTATATAGTAGGAATATGTGTCAAAATAGATGAATTAATTAATTAACTTGGCAAATAGAGTAAAATATTTAATTCAAGATGTAAACCTCAAGCATGGAAGCATGCATCTATAAATCCCAACACTCTGAAGGTACAGGTATAAAAACAAGTTACTGACAAGCAAAAGATATAGAGACCCTCCCTGTCTCAATAAATAAAACAACAAAACCAAATAAACACACACAAAAAAACTGTGAATAGAAGAGAAATCATCCCTTTATGATAAAAACTTTTTTGATAGACTATGCATGGGAAGCACCTATCTCAATGTAGTAAGAGCTATGTATGACAAATGTAAACATGATCCTACATGCAGAAGAACTCAAAACATTCTCACTAAAATCAAAATAAGACAAGGGTTTCTGTGTTACAATTCAACATAGTACTTAGTCCTACACATAGCAAAAAGACAAACGAAAGTAATAACTGAAACTGAGCTGGAAGTGACCTCTTTGCTAGCCAACTTTCTTTTTTGTTTTTTGTGTTGTGTGTGTGTGTGGTTTTTCGAGACAGGGTTTTTCTGTAGCTTTGGAGGCAGTCCTGGAACTAGCTCTGTAGACCAGGCTGGCTTTGAACTCACAGAGATCTGCCTGCCTCTGCCTCCCGAGTGCTGGGATTAAAGGCATGCGCCACCACCGCCCAGCACTAGCCAACTTTCATAGTACAGAGAGTGCACTGCAGCCTACTAAGTGATAAAAGGCATCAATGGTCTTACCCAGCCGAGAACCCTATTAACTACGATACCAACCGGCCAGGCAATTATGTGCCTCCTTGGTGCAATGGTGGCACTATTGATATGGTGGAAACCAAGCACTCTCTAGTAAGTTTTAAAGCCCACTCCACAAACTGAGTTTCATGCCTGATCCTATAAACACAGTTAAAGAACCCAGAGCTAAGAAGGTCTTAGATCTAAGGGGTAACTTTATATTGTTGGTTAGCTAAATTGATAATAATGCCAAGTTGCCTTCTAAATACCTCTAACTATACCCACACATAAATACTACTTTATTTTTTTCTTTCTTCTTTTTTGTTTTCTCCTGGGTTTCAGAGACAAGGTGGCTTTGAACACTGTCTTAATCAGAAAAACTTCTCTTTGGAATGAAAGGTGGCAAAATGCAAAAGATTCATGGTTGATCGAGATATTAAAAAAAAAGTTATGGCTGAGTGCTCAGCCCTCAACAAGACACTCATATTACCCCCTCTCAGGATCAGGTGAAGAGAAAGTGAGAAGAATGTAAGGACTGGGATATGTGGAGAAAAACTGTAAGATGCTGTCTTGTGGGCATGATATAGTCAATGTAATCATGGACTCACGTAGGAGTAGCTGCCAGCAGTGGGCCTCCATTAGATTAGCCTGCTGTCAAGTCAATCATGGATTGTGGAGGGGTCTCTGTGACCCTGCCCTAGCCTGGTTAACTTATGATCCAGAAGAGTGGCAAACATTCTGATCAGCACTGACAAGCTCAACATGTTCCAGTGAACAATACAAACCACGGTCACATAGCCTGGTGTGCTGGTTTGTTGACACAAGTTAGAATCATCTGAGAAGAATGAATCTCAGTTGAGAAACCGCCTCCATAAGACTGCCTACAGTCTATGAAGTGTTTTCTTAGTTATTGATGTGGCAGAGTTCAGTCCATGTGGGCAATGTCACCATGTGGACAAATGGTTCTTGGTTGCATAGTAAGCCATGCTTCTATGGCTTCTTTCTCAGTTACTGCCTCAGTTCTTGCCCTCATTTACCTTCATGATAAGTGATACAAAACAAACCCTTTCCTCTTCAGGTTGCTTATGGTCAAGGTGTTTATAACAGAAAAAAAAAAAAAAAACTAAGACATTAGCTTTAAAGTCAGTGTGTTAAAACAAAACAAAAACATGCTTGTGAGAAAAGGACGCAGGGCAATTATGTAAAAGGAATGAAAAGGAGAAAGAATGTGATAGTAATCAATATGTGCATTGTACTCTATGAAATCGTCAAGCTAAACAGAAAGAAAGCACACAGCTCAAGCACAGACGTGAAGGAAGACCCTAGTGAAAGGCAGCGTGTCAACGCACTACCAAAATTCTAGACTGAGCTGGGGTCGTTAGAAGCTACAGTGGTGGTAAAAGAGAAAGAAAAAGAAGCAGCCCTGGATAAGCAAAAGGCAGGGCAGTCTGCAGGAACCTTATAGAACCTGTCTCTTGGGAATGAAAGTCTTCCTCTTCCCAAACTCATGTGCTGAAGGCTTCGCTTGCCAATGCGATGTTTAGAACTGGGTGACTGGGAAGTCAATGGGTAAATCAGGAGAGCACTGACCTAATCTGTGGTTTAATCATAGAACCACATGGCATTGCGGAGAGGCTGACTCTCAGGATCTCAGTACAGGAAGTAGCTCACTAGTGCCATGACCTTAAAGAAACACTTTGTCCTTGCTCCTATCTGCTTTTCTGGTGAGCATGATGCTCTGTCCCACTGAAGACTAAAAGCGATGGAATTGAAAGACTCTAAATGCATTTGTAAGCCCCCTCAACCCTAAGAAAATGTAAAACTTTAAAAAAAATCTAAAGCCATTTCTGATGACTCTCAGTACTTCCCCACCTCCCCTGGGAACCAAGGACATAACAGCTATGCATGCACGTACTGAGATGTTGAAAACTTTTCATCTCCCTGAATAGGGGCATGATAACCCTTAGGTGTTGACTCAGTTACTGATGTTTTGACTTAGTCCCTGGGAAGGGGCAAAGTGACCTTCAGAAGTTTCCCTTTACCTCATCTGATCTGGCAATCACTCTCCAGCTAATTATTGGTAATAGCCTTTTTAAATAAGCCAATCCAGTAAGTTAAAAAACAACTTACAGCCCTCCCCCCCCCTTGTCTCTGTGGCCCTTTGCTTTAAAAGATGGGCTGTAATAGCTGTGGATGTCCTTCATATCCCGAACCTGAGGGACCCTGTCATGACAGAATAAAAAATCCTCTTGCTGTTTGCATCCGCATGAGTGGTCTCGACTGATCCTTGGGTAGGGGGTCTCTCCAGAAGAAAGACATCCTTCGGGGGGTCTTTCAGAATCATCCAACCATGGACTGTAACCTCTCAAACTGTAAATCCAAATAAATCTTTTCTACTTTAATGTGTATCTTTGGTGTTTGGTCACAGCTACAAAACCAAACACATCACTAACCCACTAAGAAAAAGGAAAATAACTGTACAATCTGCAGTGTCACTATGACCCTCAGCGGAAGGGAGGGAGGGAGGAGGGAAGGAGGAAGGACTCGGAGCTATCTACAGTGTTTTTATGCAAACAAAGTGAGAATGGGAGCTCCTCAACCTTCTTCAGTTGTGACTCCATTTTCAGGCACTCTTCCTTCTTCTGTTCAAGAGCAATTTCAAGGGTCTTGAGTCGTGAGTCCTTTTTCAGTCCTGAGGAAGCCAGGGAAGAAGCATGCTCTTTGAGATCCAAGAGAGAGGCCTAAAAGCATCAAGACATGTTTAGATGAATACTGTGAAATAAAATGCAGATTTAATTTTTCAAACTGTTAGTCTTAGCATCTGAAAGTTCCCATTTCAAGAACATTCATGAACCATACAAATGTATTATCTTTAGCTTCCAGACGTTAATTAAAATAAGGTTGATCCTCAGGACTAAATGGACAGTGACATAAAGAGTCCTAGAAATGCCTGGGGTGCAGCTCCAGTAAAAAGCTTGCCTGGCGTGCATCAAGTTCTAGGTTCAATTTTCAGTACCACATAAACCAGGCATGGAACACACTTGTAATTCCAGCACTCAGGAGGTGAAGGCAGGAGGATCAGAAGGGGAAGGCCAGCCTGAGATAGAGGAGGCCCTGTCGCAAAATAGAACAAGAGCTCTAACTTATTTTCACAAAATAAGAGAGACTGAGCTTTGAGAACCTAAGTAACCAAACTTAGTAACAAACTAACTTGAATGGGGATTCCCCCCCTCTTTCAGCAGGAAATTCTTGTAGAAATTTTCCTAAAGTTATTAGACAAATTTGCTGGATTACTCATCACACAGCATTCAATTGTTTAGCTATTTAAATTATACTAACAGGATTATTCAAAAATAAGATCAAAATCATGAAGTCGCATAAGTTATAGGTAATTATGTTTCTAATAACAGTTATAACTAGATTTCTTCCTTTGTTACTTGTATTGATAGCAGTGTCTCTCACTATAAAACATGGCTGCAGTTATTCTAGGATACGCAGCTTTGGTATCACATAAGAAACAGGGTCGTACCCGATAAAGAAGTGATAAGCAGTCTACTGTAGCACTCACAGCTTCCTAGGCAACCAGAAAGCCTGCCACAAAATACCAAGAATCTTTCTTGCTTGTCTGCGCTGTGCAGACACCGCAGATACACTGAATGTGATGACTAAGCAAACTGAGTAACTCTATTTGGTAATCCTAACCTCTTTCTCGGAGAGGTCTCCTTGCAACAGGCTGACTTTTTCTTTCAAGTCTTTAAGATCTTTCTTGTAGGTATCAATCTCTTCTTGCTTCTCTCGCTCATCTCTGTCCCGCTGCTCCTTTAAGCGTTCAATTGTCCGTTCCTAAAAAGAAAGCACACCAAGTCATGAGGAAACTACCATTTGTACCTACATCATGTAGCATACTCTGCTTCCTCTGACCAAAGTCAATTCTTCTATCATCTACTAAAAAGGCAATGGTAAGCTCTTCAAGAATTTATATAGTGTATATTGTATGTGTTTAAATAAATAAAGCTTGTCTGAATATCAGAGGGCGAAGCAGCCATACTAGGCAGCCATACAGGCCAGGGAGTGGTAGCACACACCTTTAATTCCAGGACTCGGAAGACAGAGGCAAACAGGCTCTGTGAGTTCAATGCAACTGAGGGCTACACAAGACTGAATCATTCTTATTGGGGATAAAGGAAGGTTGGATAGGGGAGCAGGGAAACTCATACCTTAGGTAAGGGAGCCACCTAAGGGGTGGCAAGAGACTTGAACTTGGAATGGCTACCAGATGCCCAGGGCAATGTCCCCAGTTAGTTCATTGGGGCACCTGAGGATAGGGAACCTGAAATGAACCTATCCTATAATCATACTGATGAATATCTTGCATATCGCCATAGAACCTTCATCTAGCGATGGATGGAGATAGAGCCAGAGACCCACACTGGAGCACCGGACTGAGCTCCCAAGGTTATAATGAGGAGCAGAAGGAGAGAGAACATGAACAAGGAAGTCAGGACCATGAGGGGTGCACCCAACCACTGAGACAGTGGGGCCGATCTATTGGTAGCTCACCAAGGTCAGCTGGACTGCTACTGAAAAAACATGGGATAAAACCGGACTCTCGGAATGTGGCGGACAATGAGAGCTGACGAGAGGCCAAGGAAAATGGCACAGGAACTTTCAACTGGCGATAGATCGAGAGAGAGACAGAGACCCAAATTGGAGCAATGGTCTGAGCTCTTAAGGTCCAAATGAGGAGCAGAAGGAGGAGAACATGAGCAAGGAAATCAGGACCACGAGGCGTGCACCCACCCACTGTGACAGTGGAACTGATCTATTGGGAGCTCTCCAAGGCCAGCTGGACTGGGACTGAATAAGCATGGGTTGAAACTGGACTCTCTGAACATGGCGGACAATGAAGGCTGATGAGAAGCCAAGGACAATGGCACTAGGTTTCGATCCTAATACATGAACTGGCTTTGTGGGAGCTTAGCCTGTTTTGATGCTCACCTTCCTGGGCCTGGATGGAAGTGGGAGGACCTTGGTCTTCCTGTAGGGCAGGGAATTTGGACTGCTCTTCAGTATCGAGAGGGAGGGGGAATGGACTGGGGGGAGGAGAAGAGGAGTGGGGATGGGGGAGGGGAGTGGGGGGAGGGGGCAATGTGTGGGAGGAGGGGAGGGAAATGGGAAACGGGGAGCAGTTGGAAATTTTAATTAAAAAAGAATAAAAAAAAAAAAACAAAAAAAACAAAAAACAGAGCTCACACAAAGGTGATCCCAGCACTTGGGATCCCACTCCCACTCCTTTAATCGCAGCACTAGGGAGGTGGAAACAGTAGCGATAAGGCTGGGCAGGGAAAACAATATAAAGGGGAAGAGACAGAACTCAGTGGAGTGTGGAGTTTGAGAAAACAGGATCTTGCCCATTCGGTCTGAAGATTTGGTAGAGGGAAAAGGTCTCTCTAGTGGTGGCTGCTTTGCTTCTATGATTTTCAAGTTGAACTCCAATATCTGTCTCTGGGTTTTTATTATTTGTGCTATAAATTAACTTTTCAAATAACTAATTTCTCCTTTTGTAACCAATAAATGTCCAACTTTGTTTATTTTTAAATTCCAAGAGTGGTTTCCTGTATCACTTCAAATATTATTAGATATCACTAAAGTATTCTCTTGAATCACTAAAGTATTCTCTTGAAATATTGCCATTTAAATTAAATTTTCAAGTCACAAAAATTTATGTGTATGCCCTTAGGACAATAAGTAACATATTTCTTCACTATAATGGTACTGACACACACTACCTACACAGCCACAGAAATTACTCATAACTCATATATCAAAAGGAGGGAGGGGAGCTACCGTACAATAATCTAACATAAAGGAGAACAAGACGAGGTAGAAAATTTTAAACTTATTCTTCCAGGTGTTCAAGAAAGTATGAAGGCTAAAGGAATTTATTATATTTCTGGGTAGTATTTCTAAACATACTCACAGAACACACGATCATTCTGGCAACAGATCAAAGTATTCTGAGTCCAAAGGACCTAAAGAATGTTGTGTTAAGCCTCTGAAAAGAATCCAGTTAAATATCCCAAGGAAAGTACAGCATGATAGGATAACCCTTTAATTCCAACCCTGGGAACTGGAAATAAGAGGATCAAGAGCTAAAGACCACCCTGAGTGTTAAGGTCTATTCTTGATTATCAAATAGACTACATCTAGAATTAACTAAAACCCAAATGGCTGGGCACATTTTTTTCTTAATTAAATAATTTGAAGTGTAAGGACCCACTTCTAATCCAGATCTCTGAGGTGGGACAATACACCATTAATTCAGCTCTTTTGAATTAATCTGGGCCACACCTTCTGCTAGTAGCCTATGTAAAGGACATGGAAGGAAGCTAGCTCTCTCTTTGCCTGCTTGCTTTCACTCTCATTAGCAAGTCTATTTCTTTTACAGTATTCTATTCTGGCATTTACTGAATACCAGCTAGACATCTAGAATTAACTAACAACTACTGGATTCTTGGACCTTCCATTGATAGTCATTGTTGGCCGACCTGGACCACAGCCTGCAAGTAATTCCAGTAAATTCCCATTAGATGGATAGATGGATGATAGATTCAGTCTATAAGTTTGTTCCTCTAAAGAACCCTGACTAATACACTAAGCTACACTGTGAGCCTGAGGCCAGCACATGAGACATATAGCATGAATAATAAAAACACAGAGACAGATATTGGGGTTCAAGTTGAAGATCAGAGAAGCAGACCAGTAAGTCACTAGAGAGACCTTTTACCTCTACCAATGCTCACACCAAAGGGGTGATCCTCAGACTGCCTAGACTGCACTGTCTCCACCAAACCTCAGACTCCACACTCCAGTGAGTTCCTGTCTCTTTTCTTTTATATTCCTCTCTCCAACCAGCCGTTTTGCTTCTGTCTCCACCTGTCTAGTGATAAGATTAAAAGTGTTTGTCACCACCACCTGGATCTGTTTCAGGATCAATCTTGTATAGCCCAGGATGGCCTTAAACTCACACAGGTCTGTCTGCCTCTGTCTCCTGGGATTAAAGGTGTGTGCCACCACTGCCTGGTCTCTAGTAGCTTAGCTTTGCACTCTGATCTTCAGACAAGCTTTATTTATTAAAATACAAATAAAATATCACTATAGAGACCTCTATCACAAAACAAATCACCTTCCAAAAACAAAAACAAACAAATAAAAGAAAAATAAAAAAACAAAATCACCATAAGGAGATTCTCTAAAATATCTTCTAGGATGGTACAGACCACTTATTCATTTAACCATTCCTTTAAAAATGATAAAGGTAAAATAAAGTAATAAAAGTCAAGGGGCTAGAGAAATTGATTCAGTGACTAAGAGTATTGACTGGTGCTCACTTAGGCAGCACATATACTAAAACTAGAATAATACAAAGATTAGTATGGCCCCTGTGCAAAGATGACAATAAAAAGAAGGGAGGGAGGGAGGGAGGGAGGAGGGAGGGAGGGAGGGAGGGAGGGAAGGAGGGAGGGAGGGAGGAGGGAGGGAAGGAGGGAGGGAGGGAGGGAGGAGGGAGGGAAGGAGGGAGGGAGGGAGGAGGGAGGGAGGGAGGGAGGGAGGGAGGGAGGGAGGGAGGGAGGGAGGGAGGGAGAACAAAAGAAAGAAAGGTGGGCGGGCAGGTGGGCACCGACTGTTCTTCCAGAGGACTCAGATTAAACTCTTAGCACCCACATGACAGCTACAATACCAAGAAATCCAATGCCCTCTTCTGGTCTCTAGGGACTTCTGGGGACACAAGGTATATGTGATACACAGACATAGATGTCAACAGAACATCTATATACATAAAAATAAATAAAATTAAAAATCATTTTAGGAGTATGCCAAGACTAGAAAAGTAGTAAAGATGTAATATTCATGAATAAAAGCCATGAATATGCCATGTTAGGTAACAGAGGAGAGCTAGTCTGGGATAGAATCCTGATAATCAATGTCCCATATTCTACACATTTTGTTAAGTAATGGATTTTCTTTTCGTTCTGAAAGCAGCAAAATAGGGAACATATGCTGATTCTACTGGAAATCCGGTGATGGTCTCTGGTGTGCAGGCGATCTTTCCGAGTAGCTGGTGCTAGCATCTAACAGCAACTAGAGTGTCTTTCCACTTTCCACTCTCCACATCAGCAGCCAAGAACTGTTTCCATGAAAAGATTTCTTCTGTGTTTGTAGCCAGTTTTAGAATAATGAGAAAGCAGAACACAAAGGTCTGGGAAAGGTCAAGCCAATCACTCACTTTCTCTGCAAGAGCCTCCTCCAAGGTCGTTAGCGCTGTGTCTGTGTTGGTGGTGTCCGCCTGCAGAGACTTGACTCGCTCTTTCAAACTGCTCATCTGCTTTTCTTTATCTCTCAGTTGTTCCTGGAGATTTTCAATCTGAATAAACACATGCATTTCAGAAAAAAAGTCATTTAAGAGGTAGAAGTAGGCCCAATAACAATTATTTAAATCATAAACAAATTATGGTGTGTGTCTCTGTGTGTGTGTGTGTGTGAGAGAGAGAGAATTCTCTGTAAAAATAATTTAAATTTGTTTTAAAATTATACACTAAACACTTACTGTAGTGATATTTCATCTGTATTTTAATAAATAAAGCTAGTCTCAAATTCAGATTGCAAAGCTAAACCACTAGAGGCCAGGGAGTGGTGGTGGCACACACCTATAATCCCAGGACTCAGGAGACAGAGGCCGGGGAATCTCTGTGAGTTCAAGGCTACCCTAGGCTATATAAGATTATAAACTCGATCCAGAAATAGATCCAGGTGGTGGTGGATGAACCCTTTAATCCCAGTGTTTGGGAATCACACATCTTTAATCCTAGCACTAGGGAGGTGGAGACAGGAGCGATACGGCTGGGCAGGGGAAAAAATATAACAGGGAAGAGACAGGAATTCAACTAGAGTGTGAAGTCTAAGGATTCATAGAGGCAGGATCTTGTACACTTGGTCTGAATGGATTTGGTAGAGATAAAAGGTCTCTCTAGAGGCTGGCTGCTTTGCTTTTCTGATTTTCAGGTTGGACCCCAATAGCTGTCTCTGGTTTTTATTATTCATGCTACACCTTACAATAGTCAAAGTTTTGCACCACCACAGAGAAAAGATAAGTATCCTAAGGACATACATACAAATACGCAAATCCTTGCCGGGTGGTAGTGACGCACACTTTTAATCCTGGCACTCAGAAGGCAAAGGCAGTCGGATCTCTGTGAGTTCAAGACCAGCCTGGTCTACAAGAACTAGTTCTAGGATAGGCTCCAAAGCTACAAAAACAAATAAGCAAATCCTTAACAAAAGAAGACAAAATTGTCTTATGAGATGGAAAGTCCCAATGTGAAGACAGCACTGCTGAAGGACTGCAATTAGTTCACATGAAATAGGATTACTTCTAAGATACCACTGTGAATGCCAAGAGAGATTTCTGCACAACAAATTAAAGGATAAAGAACACTTCAACTAGACAGAAGACCAAATCAGCTGTGTAAAAGAAAAGCTGTTCTTGAGTATTAGGGTTTAGATTTTTAAATCACCCTTTATCTAAACAGTAAGTATTTACTTGAAAGAATAACTAACCAGCCTGACCCACTTGGCTTATAAGATCAGACAAGACTGGACACATTCAGAGTCATACGTCACTAGACAATTGCCAATTTCCCTATAGCATGCCAGGCATCGATGTACTAAGGAAGATGAAGAGATGAGAAGGGAGAAAGAGTGCCCATTATAAAGCTGAAGCTGAGCAACAGACGAAACTGCTGGCCTCTTAGGGAGTAGACTGAATTTCACAGAGATAGGAATGATTAACACGTTTTCAGTCGTGGAAATGGTCTGTCAACTTTAGTTAGATAATTTTCGTGGCTGTGAAATGAAATTAAAGCAACTTCCATAAAGACTTGATCAATAATTCTGAGATTCTATTTGCTAAGGTAAAAGATTATGAGACTGAAGATTATTGCAAACCAAGCACAGTGATGCATGCCAATAATCTTGGCACCTTGAGAGAAAGCGGCGGGAGAAGCATGAGTTCTGGGTCATGCTGTGACATAACATTCATTCAAGGCCAGTCTCAGCTACATGAGACTATATCTTAAAAACACACACAAACAACCAAATGACAAAGGCAGGTGGAAATTAAAGTAAGGACTATAAAATGTTGTTGGCAAAGTATTTTTATGGTTATATATGTTTAAGGTTATAAATGCTTCCTGTACTTGGTTGTCCCATTTTTCCAAGATTCTGGAGAGCCTTAGCTATTATTTTTATTAAAGAGGCTTTCTATGCCTCCAGCCTGTAGCTCTCCTCCCAATGAGCCAAATATTTCGTCTTTACATTTGCTCTTCATGCCTTCTTGTTTCTCTTTTTTTCAGTCAAATTGTTATAAATTATTGACTATAAACTATTATAGTCGAGTTTTTAAAAGTACGGGACTAAAAAAGAATATTACATACTGAAATAGAGCAGTGCCAAGCAATATGTAAAGGCAAATGCCTTAGACCAGTGGAAGACTTCATAGAAGAAACTCTACATGCCTGGAGGGGATGGAATGACGCATTTCAGTCTTCAACTACCAACCAAGATTACTACACCTGGACAAGGCTTAATGGTCACTCAGAAGAGAATTTAATACACACCATCATTAAGAACATAAATAAATCCCACTAGAAAATAGATAATTCAATGAAAACAATAAAGAAATATTACCAATACGGTAACTATCAAATTTGTAAAATATAGAGGGAAACATGAGAAAAATAATGTTCAAAGTTATGCAAAAAAAACTGGAATGCAGTACAATAATTTTATATTCCCCAAGTGTTGAAAGAGCACAAAACAAAAACCCCTACTAGACAAAGAGAGAGTGTGTGTTGTGGAATATTATTTTAACTAGGTAAAGATGTGTTACATTTGTTTATGCTAAAGAATATTACTTTAACTATGTTAAGGCATGTTACTTTTGTTTTTGCTGCATTTGTTTAATTGTGTAAAGATTTGTTGCATCTGTTTCACCTTGCCTGCCTAAGGCACCTGATTAGTCTAATAAAAGGCTAACTGTCCAATAGCTAAACAGGAGAGGGATAGGCAGAGCTGCTAGGCAGAGAGAAGAAAGAGGAGGAATCCAGGATCAAGAAGAAAGAAAGGAACAAGAAGGGAGAGGAGGGCAGTCATCAGCTAGCCAGACACAAATAGAGCAAGAAAATAAGGTTATTTAAAAAAAAAAAAAAAAAAAGCCAGTACACACTGACCAGGAGGGGACAGAGAGGAGCTAGGAGGAGGATATAAAGATGGGTAGACGTGATCCATTAACTGGGAGTTTTTATTAGTATGGTGTTATTAGAATCTTTTCCATGACTTTAGAAATAAAAAGATGCTATATCACAAAAGTTTACTCATGCAGAAATTTGCTGGTTTTTTACTATAACAGAGTATACATACAAAAAATTTTTAGGTTGGGGGGTTCTTTTATTTTTATGAAACAGGTTTTCTCTCCTATGGAATAATCCTTCTGGAAACTGTGAAACTGTGTTGCTCTTATTGTTAATAAAAAGTTGATTGGCCAATAGCTAGGCAGGATTTTCGGGGCAAAGAATGCTAGGAAGAAGAAGGGCAGAGTCTGAGGAGCCTCAAGAGATACAGGGAATAGGAGCTGACTTGCCATACTGAGAAAAGGTATGAAGCCATGTGGCAGAGTGTAGATAAGAAACATGGGTTAGTTTAAAATGTAAGACATAGTAACAAGTCTGAGCTATCAGCCAAGCGTTTCTAATTAATAATAAGCCTCTGAATGGTTATTTGGGAGCGGATACTCAGATACAGAGAAACCATCTACATTTCTCTGTGTAGCCTTGGCTGTCCTGGAATTCACTCTGTGAAACAGGCTGGCCTCAAACTTACAGAGATCCGCTTGCCTCTGCCTCCCAAGTGCTGGGAATAAAGGTGTGTGCCACCACCAGCCAAGATGGCAGTTTTTATTGACAGGCATGCAGACTACGGAACTGACAAGGACAGAAGTCTATCACTTTTGCATGATTTCACTTTCTGCTTTGTACTTCTAGTTACTATATGAAATCATGAGGTCAAAGTCAGCCTGGGTTGTATTTCAAGAGACTGCCTAAAAATACAAACACTGTGAGCACACTGTTCCAAGTAGTAGGATTAACTCTCATCCCTCTGTCTAGCATTCCCACACTGTAGACAGTATCCAGACAAACTGCTGTAGAAGGTGGGCCATTTTATAATCTCAAGGACTTTTTTTAACATTCAATTTATTTAAGTAGGTCTGTTGGTACACTTATGCCTCCGTGTGTTTAGGGAGAACAGAGGAGAACTTGCTAGAGTCGGTTCTTTCTTTCCACCATGTGAATTCCAGAGATCCAGCTCAGGATGTCATTTTGTGGCTTTTTATGTACTCTCTACTCGTTGCAAACAAAACCAGTGAGTACCTATTTAAGCATGCATCGAATTTCTGCATGAGTAAAATTCTGCAATGATCAAACGAACTGAAGCTTATTCTAAAGAGAAAATCTAACATGGGGGAACTGAAATAGAAATATTTTAAATTAGTTTCTCTAGGAAGATTAATTCCTTAAAACCTCTCTACTCATCACATTGAGTTGGAAATAAAATAATGTATTATATATACAAGACTGCCTTCTTCTTCCCTGATTTTATAGTGATAAAAACTGATGCCAGAGAAAAAGTAAACTAAATGCAGTAGTACCTGAAGAACATCAAATCCACATACCAACTAGACTGCCACAGATTTACATGAAGAACATCAAATCCACATACCACCTAGACTGCCACAGATTCACATGAAGAACATCAAATCCACATACCACCTAGACTGCCACAGATTCACATGAAGAACATCAAATCCACATACCAACTAGACTGCCACAGATTTACATGAAGAACATCAAATCCACATACCAACTAGACTACCACAGATTTACATGAAGAACATCAAATCCACATACCAACTAGACTGCCACAGATTTACATGAAGAACATCAAATCCACATACCAACTAGACTGCCACAGATTTACATGAAGAACATCAAATCCACATACCAACTAGACTGCCACAGATTTACATGAAGAACATCAAATCCACATACCAACTAGACTGCCACAGATCTACCAGCATCTTTTATTCTAGTTATCATCAGCACTGTGCAGTTGTCAGGGACCAGCACATCTGACTGAGTGGACATAGATCCACATAAGTCCAGTCAGCTAGAACTCAGTACTCTGCCTTCAAAGCCTTAATCCCTACCAAGAAGAGACTTCCTCTACCAAAGAAATCTCACAGCACTTCCTTTAATCACCTGGAGCACTTGAGCAACTGCTTTAACAATACCTCCACAAGCTGTCTTAAGTAGAATTAAATTATTATGATGAAGCCAATCAATCAGAAAGGCCCTGGCCTTCATTTTCTGCAAATACTTTCCAATATCAACTGGAGAGGGGAGAAGACACTTAAATACAGTTTTAAACCCAATTTGCAGCATATGCGGTGAGACAAACCAGCAATCCCAGCACTCAGGAGGCAGAAACAAGCAGACTGCCATGAGTCTGAGACCAGCCTAGCTATATAAATGTAACTTCAGTTTCCAAATGAGTACATACTGCTATGTTTTTCCCTGCACATACAACCATGATATAGTGTAATCTTTTAGTTGGGCATATAAAGATAATAATAATGAAAATTAGAATATTACAAAATACTATAATAAAATCTGAAGCATCATTACTTTTGTGCTTTGGGGGTCATCAGGAAGTAAATAAGGGTTAATTCAACACAATACTACAACATCACAAGTGATGTGAGAAACAGTTATCTGGCAATAGCTACCGGCCTCGTAAATGACCAACAGGCAGCAGTATTCACAGTACAAATACACTAGACAAATGGACAATTCAAGTCCTCTGTAAGACAAATGGGACAAATAAAACTTTACCAAATTCCTGAGAATGGTTCATAATTATAAATTTATAAGTTTTTGGAATTTTCCATTCATATTTTCAGATCATAGTTAGCTTCAGAAAACTAAAACTGCAAAGGAAAAATGGTGAGGGGAAGGCATTACTGTATAAAGGAAGTATAGTATGACCCTTACAAAACAACAACCCAGATATATTTTAATTGTAAGGAAAGGAATTTCCTAACGGATTTATTCATTGTATAGAACACTACATTCTAAGACCTTTTATATAATGAACTGGATAAAAAGAAGTAAAACTTGGTGAGACCAAAATCGCAGCCTGTCAAGATCTGTTAAGAAGCAATTATGGAAACAGTTGAAATTCTTTTTACACTCTGTTGGCATAGGTTAAAATTTTGCACAGCTGGGGCCGGAGAGACTCAGTAATTAAGTGTACTGGCTGATCTTCTCGACGACCCAGATTCCCAGCACCCACATGGTGACTCACAACTGCCTGTAACTCCAGTTCCAGGAAATATGATGCCCTCTTCTGGCCTCAGCAGTCACAAGGTATGCATGTAATGTGTAGACATACAGGCAGTCAGAACATTTACATGTACAAAATAATAGAAATATTTTTTGAAAACTTTGCACAGCTTAATGTAGTCAAATTGCTAAAAGACCAAGCCTGAGGCAATAGCAATGGCGTGACTGCATTTATGACCTCAGTGCCTAGCATGTGTGTGAACCAATGCTTTCAGTTTTCTAGTTACACGATCTAAACAAAAAACCATCTGAAATCTAATTTAAAAACCCAGTAAGCTTTTTAATAATTAAATAAGCACGATAGGCTTAGTTTCTAACATAAAAAGTTCATCTATTATTTGTAACACTAACAAAGTCATTGAAAGTTAAAGACAAAGCAAAAGGAAACTGCCAAAGTCAGTGCGGTTTCCCAGGACACAGGCAACCATTACAGCTCCTGTTCTCAAGAACCAGGGTACCGCCATATAAAAAAGAAGGTTTACTAAAAATATGTCCAATGTTTTCCCATTTTAAAAGCAAAGCTTAGGAACTGAAGAGGTTGTTCAGAGGTAGAGCCCCTCCCGCCCTTGCAGAAGACCTGAGATCAGTTGCCAACACCCATGTCAGGCAGCTCACAACCACATGTAACTCCATCCAGCTCCAGCGGACCCTACACTGTCTTCTAGACAATACCAGGACCTGCATATACACATTCACGTTTCAACATACAGACAATACACACCTTAAAAAAAAAAAAAACAAACTTAAATCTTAAAAGGAAAAGCTTACTTTTATGTATTTTTGTCTTGTTCAGCTTTGTCACATTTTTCAAATATCCAGGATATTTGAAATAAAAATATGAAATAGTTTTATTGATAATGATAAAAGAAAAAAATTAGTGCTATGTTATCCAAACACTTAGGTAAAAGTCTCTTGTCATATGCACTTAATAACACAGAAATTCGCCGGGGGCCAGGATAGGTTCACCATGTAGAGGTGCTTATGCAGAGACCTAGCAACCTAAGTCTGATCTCCAAATGCCACAAAATAGCAAGAATGAACTGACTCCCTGGAACTGTCCTCCAACATCCACAGTAGTGCCGCAGCACAGCATAGATGCATACAAATTATTAATTTCATAGAAGCCTCTAAGGATTTCTACAAGGCATCCAAACAACCTTTTATTTAACCTATGGCTTTTATAGGCTTATTTTTGAGATGTAATAAACTTAGCTGTCAATTGGGGAGGTTTCTGTAAATCCAGAGAAAGGCTGGGGGACAACAAACGAATAAGAAGAAACCATGGATTCTGACACCTACTTAATAGAAAGCCTACAGAAAACAGTGGTAAGATACTTGTTTAAAATGTGAATTTCAGTTCATTTCACCAAGGCAAAATAAGCAAGCAAGGAAAAAAACAAATGGGAGTCCTGGTATATCTGTGCAAACCAACTCAAGATGCTGACATGCATCAAGCAAGAAGCTATACAATTTTAACACCGATTCTGAAGGTAGCTCAAATTCAACTATTTACCTTTTTTCAAGTTCACTGATTTGTTATAAAGATAAGAAATTTATTATAACACAAAAACTCCTTTAAGGAGAATTCTAGAAAGCAGAAGTCTGTTGAAAGTCATACTGTAAACCCTGGAGATCTGTTATTGCCTCTTGTATTCTCTGAGCACAGGGTTACACAAACATATTCAGATATGAATAGTACTAAGAACTGGAAGACTGAGGGGCAGTGCAGCCCAGGAGAACAGGACAGCTCAGTCAATGGTCTAACCACCTGGCTATTACCACAGCCACTGTGTCAAAGTACCAATTACTTCCTGGGATACCTTCCCAGAGAACTCAAATACCAAAGAACAGGGTGACAATGGAAACCACTGCCTATGTCCTTGCACATAGAATAATGTGTTAATTGAGAAGCAACGTGGGTTAAGTATTACACAGAAAATCTCTCTGCAGGGATGCCTAAATTCTTCCTAGAAAGTTAAATCACAGTAGCCCTCTGTAGACAAGTTTCTCACATCTTTCACTGAAAATGCTGAGGTTAAAAGAAAGGACACTGAATTCTATTTTTTTCCTAAAAATTTTAACAAGACAATAAAGATGGCTGCGTTCACTGCGGTCTAATTCATTAAGTGAGAATTGGTTATAATTTTCTCACAGGCCAGGTAATTTCCGAGTCTATATTATTCACAAGTAAAGCTGTAATGGAATTTTTGGAGAATATAAGAGGCTGTCAGTGCATAGGGGCAAGTGCCCTTTAAGTACCCTTTAAAATCAGAGCTCAATCCCTGGAATCCTCACGGTGGAAGGGAAAACCAACTCTCAAAAGTTGTTTACAGAAAGGTTAAACAACAGGATGTTCTAAGAGGAGGTGACACACTTCATCCTCCAGGAAAACTAGTTAAAGCAGAAAGTGAACAAATCAAAGCAGCTTCAGACAGTCCCTGAAACTGAGCAGAACCCAACGTTATATATGAATCAGGACTTCTGGGGAAAGACTGAGAAAAGCTGAGCTGTTTAGAAGAGGCTCAGACAAAGTAGCTTGGAAGAAGCAGATCAGCCAAAGAGGCCAGAAGAAACAAAGACAAGCACAGCTGCTGAAAGAAGCTCAGACCAATTGAAAATAAGGAAGAGACGCCCTCCAACTGTTGAGCCGCCTGCAGGTTGCATACTGTGCTCCAGGTTTCTAACTTTCATGAACTGCCACTGTGCTGGGGTAGGGGCTTTTGGTGATGCAGCTGTGTTTAAGTCATTTCTACTCCTGAAAATAATCCCTCACCCACATTCTTGCATGTAACCCCAGTAAAACTCATTAGTTCACCAAGGTGGACTTTGGTCTTATCCAAACTCTAGTCTGTCATCAATTCCCTCTCTGAGGTGAGTAGACGTTTGTTCAAGTTTTCCAAGAATAGTGTTACACAACAGTGATGACAGATACAGATCCTAAATTTCACATGAGGAAATGGTAACCACAAATAGATAGTCATCACTAAATTTAAAAAATTATGATGAAAAGAATAGCTTATTAATACATGCCACAAATATGAAAACTTGAAAAAAGCCACTGAATACAAAGACCAATAAAATAGACATTCTAAAACGTAAGTTTTGAAATATGTCACAAAACCTATGTTAACAGACATTTGCGCATACAGTCAAAACCCAAACATCTAAAAGTTACAGCAAACTAAATGTGTCCCATTTTTAAGTGGGGAAGAAAAACTGCTACAAATCACTAAAAGGTAAATAAACCTATGAACAGACACTTTGCAGAAATGAAAATAAAAAGACCTTAAATACATAAAATTATATTCCATCTTGTTTATAAGGAAAGAGGTGGAGCCATAATGACAAACTACTTCCTCATTTCCAGGCTGGCAGAAGCAGAGAGACTAATAAAAACCCACTCTAGATGGGTCTTTATGGAAACACTTTTATACTATGTTTGTAGGAAACAGCTGATACTTGGAAAAGTCATCAAAATTATAAATGCCTATCATTTCACCAAGGGTACAGAAACTATCAAAGTCTCTGCTGTAACTACTAAATTAAGGTTTTTTTAAATAAACATTCAACTCACGTTGTAGAGGGGTGGGTGCACACGCACACACTTTGTTTATGCCAGACACAATTTAAATGTGCTGGTCAGGTGATCTAAGATTTAAAAAAAAAAAAAAACACTTAAGTATAGCTGTATTGATTTGCTATGAATTCTGCACCAACCTTATTAGGTCTAGAATGACCTACATGTATAGTGTAATTTAATATGAGGGTCCATATTTTGCAAACCACGTAAAATCCTGAGGGAAAACTCCTCAAAGGGCACACAGTCATCACCCTAGCACCACTCCGAGCAGGAGAAGGCCTTGTTTATCCCCATCAACTGAGCACAAGGAAAATCTACCTCGTTTGCGAAGCATCAAAGTCTGTGGTAAATTTGGTAAGCCAACTTACTAACAACACAACGTTTTCCTCTACCAATGAAAACAGAAAACTATCTACCTTTCTGCTGTGGCTTCACAATTCTGATCACAAAACTCTTAAATATCCTTGCTTTGTATGCTCCCTTTCATGTCTCTCTTGGCTTGTCAATGAGAATCTTCCTAACTCTGAATGAACCTTTGCAACATTCTCCACACAGCGAAACAACCTCCTCTAGAGAAACTAGTTCAACCCACAGGCCCTATCACCGTAATGAAAGCCTCTAAATCTTTATTTCTAGCCCCAACCAATTCTAAGACCCCTTGATTCAAAGAATATTACCTATTTAAGCCATTGCTTCCATTAACAATTTTATATTTTTTTCATTTAGGTCTTTCCAAAAAAATATTCAAAGATGACTAATGTGGATAACTACTAATGCATGCTAAATCTGACTGTAAGTTTCTCTCATGTTATTTCTTGCATTTCCCCCATAATTCGCAAAATTCCACAAGAGAGACAGAACCAACAGACCCGAGGTGTGGAGTGTTTGATCTGAAATTCTATCATCTTGTCTAGTAAGGTGTCTCAGAGGGTAAAGGAGATGTGTCATCAAGCCTAATGGCCTGAGTTGAATCCCCAGCTGGCGAGAATCAATCCCTGAAAACTCTTCTCTAACAAATGGTGGCAAGAACCAATGCCTAGAAACTGTTCTCTAACCTCCACACATGGGATGTAGCGTGTGCCTATAAGCACACACAAACACATGCATGCACACACACAAGATAGGTAGGTGGATGGATGGATAGGTGGATAGGTAGATGCATGCATGGGCAGAAGACAGATAAAAGTAGGGGGCAGGGAAGATAGCTCAGTGGTTAAGAAAATGCTGTACTATCATGTGTACAAAAGTTTGAATGCTAGCCCCCATGAAACACAGACACAGAAATAAAGGTTTTAAAAAAAATACAGGGCCGGGCAGTGGTGGTGGCACGCCTTTAATCCCAGCACTCGGGAGGCAGAGGCAGGCGGATCTCTGGGAGTTTGAGGCCAGCCTGGTCTACAAGAGCTAGTTCCTGGACCGGCACCAAAGCTATAAAGAAAGCCTGTCTCGAAAAACCCAAAATTAATTAATTAATTAATTAAAAAAATACAAGTTACGCCGGGCGGTGGTGGCGCACGCCTTTAATCCCAGCACTCGGGAGGCAGAGGCAGGCGGATCTCTGTGAGTTCGAGACCAGCCTGGTCTACAAGAGCTAGTTCCAGGACAGGCTCCACAACCACAGAGAAACCCTGTCTCGAAAACCCAAAAAAAAAAAAAAACAAGTTAAAACTCCAAATTTTAGGGACTTTGGTGACTGTTAGCAAATTAACAATAAACTAGGAAAGTGTCAAACATTGCAAATCTATCATTTCAGCAGAAACGAACCAAAAATGACAGAAATTGTCATTCAAAATTGTCACCTAAGTAGTGAAATGGATTATCTATGTGCTATCCATAAATTTCTATTCCAATTAAAGACAGTAGAGATAGGTTAGCTAACCAAATATTGTGCCAATTGCTAAAACACTTTTGAGAAACAGGATGAGAAATCCTACTGAAAGATAGTAATACCGCTGAGTTCATGAAAGACTGAACTTGTAGAGCAGTTTTAGCAATCTACCTCCCGCAACAATGGTTCCGAGTACTCTGCAAATCTAAACAGAAGGTCGGTTGGCAGAGTGCTCAGAAGAAGGTTATGTCACAAGGGGCCACTGTGCAGAGAACACTTGTGCTTTACCTTTTTCTGAAGAACATTGACCTTCCGTTCCTTCACGTCCAGCATGTCCTTGAGGTCATGTATCTCTCCAGCTTGTGTACCCTTCTCCTCAGCCATATCTTGAATTTGTTTGGTTTTTTTATTTAGCATAGTCTCCTTTTCTTCTAAACGCAATCGAAGAGCATCCACCTAAGAACAGGAGATTTACAAACAATGAACAGAACAGAAAGGAGAGGAATAGTGTTGTGGAATGATCTTTTGTACACTGTAAAGATTTGACACTTGGATTGGTTTAATAAAAAGCTGAACAGCTAATACCTAGGCAGGATTTTCGAGGCAGAAAGAATATTAGAAAGAAGAAAGGCAGAGACACAGAGAGTCACCAGTCAGAGACAGAGGAAGCAGGAAAGTATCATGGGAAGTACAGAGTAAAGATAATAAATCCATGAGACAGAAAGTAAATTAATAGGGTAATTTAAGCTTTAAGAACTAGTTAGAAACAAGCCTAAGCTATCAGCCAAGCTTTCATAATTAATAATAAGTCTGTGTGCCATTATTTGGGAGCTGAATGGCGGGACAGAGAAAGACTAGTTACAGAATAGAATTCCTTGGAATAGAGTTGCCCATATTTTAAAGAAAATAAAACTTGGATTCAGGGGAGTTACATTACTTTATTTTTAAAATTATAATAAGAAGTGAAATGATTAGAACTTAAACATTCCAAATGTAGTGTATTCAAAGGGCATCAAATAAAAAGCAGAGGCAGTGTACAGGAATCAGCAGCCTTCCTCTGAAAAACATATCAGTCAGAAAGACTGTTGAAAGAACCAACATTTAGCTTGGTTTTTAAATGACAAATTGACCTTTACTAGATCTGAAACAGAAAGCAGAGGTAATCTAGTGAAGGAAAAAGAATATTTTGAAACATAAACACCAAACAAAGCACGTTCTAATAGATTCATTTGAGATGGCTGAGCATAAAGGAAAAAAAGAAGGGCCTAAAATGATATACAGAAAGGCTCCAATTGCCAAATATGATAATTAATTTTATCCTGTGTGCAAACGAAAGTCAATAAAAGACTTGTAAGGAGGAGGAAATGATTGTCATATTTATGTACCAGAAAATTATACTACTCTGGTCACTGGGAACACAAGGACAATTGTTTTTCCCCTCCTTCAGCAGAGATTAGAACCAATAGAGAAGACAATAGCAGGGGAGCATGTGTTTTACAGGGAACACTAAACTGAAGTAATGTTTTCTAAAAATACAGACTAGGGACCGGAGAGAAGGTCCTGGAGGAAATGACCAAGCATGACAAGCTAAGTTCAATCCCCAAAACACACATTAGATGAGGACTGGCTCTCAGAAGTCGTACACATACACTTACCTCCACACACATACACTAAATACATAAGTTTAAGAAAAAGAATAACTCAGCTTGAAGGTCTGTGACTGGATACTAGAGAAGCTTGGACAACTTATGAATGATGAGCAGATGCTGGTTAGTGAGGAAGATAACGAGAGAACCTTTCAGAGTGGAGGTACCATAAATACTGATGATCAGAGGAGATGCTAACATCTCAAGAAGCTACACACACAATGGTTAAGGCTAAGGACAGGAAGGAAGTCACAGGAAGGAGGCTAAAAGCAGGTCTACATCAGTGTCAGGTCTAGAAGTGTGAATTTTATTGCCCATAAAAAGGAAAAATGAGAGAGAACAGCCAAAGATAAGCTTTCATCTTTCTGATGAAGAAAATCAGTGAGTTTAGCTTAAAAGTCTTCCTGATAATAACTGACTTACACGATAATGATCTAAAAATGCTACCCAACAAGCTAGAAATCCTGAATACCTTGCTCTTCAGCTTCTTACAACTCCAAAAATAAAGTACCACAAACTATGCAGCTTAAAACAGAAACTATCCCCCCCCCCCCCAACACACACACACTTAGATCTGGAGGCTAAGAAAAGTCTAAGAGTAAGGATGTCTGTAGGACTAAGCCTCCCACTGAGGACTATAGCTCTTTCTTAGCCTCTCCCTACATTCTGATAACTCCTGGAAAATCTTGGCCTTGGATACATCTGCAAAGAGCCTGTGGTGCTTTGAAAGAAGAACACCCACAGGCTCATTTGTTTAAATAGTTGGCCCCCAGTTGGTAGAACTGTTTAGGAAGGATTAAGAGACCTGGCTTTGTTAGAGGAGATGTAGCCACTGGGGGTGGCTTTAAGGTTTCAAAAGACTTACATCATTCCCACTGTGATCACTCTCTGAAGATCAAGATGTAAGCTCAGCCGGTCATGCCACCATGTCTTTGCACCACCATCCTGGACTCTAACCTTCTAAAATTGAGCCACACAAGTGCTTTCTTTTTTAAGTTGCCTTGGCCATGGTGCCAAGTAACTAAGATACAGGTCACCCAAACCAATGTGAGGCTTGTGTAGAAAGGTATTTGTGATAGGCACTATTAAACTACACATACTGCTATAAAACATTCCAAAATGCTAAACTATAGCAAACTTTCTTAATTAACAGATGAGTACTCATATGAACACACACATGTACACATGGAGATACACAAACTCACTAATGATTGAAAATGAAGAGCCCATGAATCTAGAATGGTATATGTTAGGAGTTGCGACACCCCCTACTTTCTACTTTTTATGTAGGTGTGTAATCTATAGAATGGGGCTTTGGCACATTGCTCCATTCTCAGAACTTTGTGATCACAGGACTTCTCAATACTCCTCAAAGTTACGAAAGGCCCTAAGGAGCTTTTAGAAGTTAGACCTGTCAATATTTATTAAACTCTAAATTAAAACTTAAATAGCCCTAGGGCTAAAGGTATAGCTCAGTTGGCAGCATGCTTCCCTGACTCACAGAAAGCACTGAGAGTTCAGGCGCCAGCATCACAGTATTATATAGCAATTTCCTCCAGGTTAAAAATTCCCTCCTAGAGAAAGGCTTCTTAAGACTCAGGAAATGGTAAAAGGAAGCTCATAAGACTCAAGAAGTACACTTACGTTTGGAAATACAGACACTTACAAGATTCACAAAGTCCCTCCCCAAGTTTAGAGAAGCAATTAACTTCTGCCAGGGGACCTTCCTAAAACAAACTACTAAACTAAAGCAGATTCTGCAATCTGCCAAGCTGACTATAAATCATACAGAAAGCTCTAGGGTTCAGGGTCTTGTGAGCTGGAGTAGGCTTTTCAGTGATGATACTGCCTTGAGTTCTTCCTGCTCCTGTAAGTACATCCAATAAACTAACTGATTTACCAAGTTAGACCTCGGTAAAATTATTACTTTGGTCGATTCTCAGTTCCCTATCTGGGATGAAGAGACATTTGTGTCCCATCTTCCCAACAGATGTCTCACACAACACACATAAGGCAGATGTGTTAGCATGAAAGGGGACTAGTCCCTTTAAGATGGGCTGACCCTTGTTCCAAAGGTTGTACCCCCTTTCCCAAGGGAGATACACATTGAAATCCTTAGAAATTGCTGGCAAGGACAAGACCAATCAGAGAGAAAGAAGGGAAGTTAAAGGGGAAATGACCCCCAAAAGCCTATTAAAAAGTCTAACCCAGAGACGGTGGGCAGATCCATCCCTTGATGGAAGCTCTATCTATTCTAATCTATTCTAATAAAGTCTCTCATTTTTGTTCTTTGTTTTGCCCCTTCTCTGTGGCTGGTGCTTCTCCGTTTGAGCTTTTTCTCAGCCTTCTCAATCTCTGTCATTTATGTTATATCATCTAATAAAGCTTAAAAGAACAACCCAAAAGAATGGAATCTTGGGGCTGCAGAAATGGCTCAGCAGTTCTGGCTTGTTACTCCAGAGGACCCAAATTGATACCCAGCACCCATATGATAGGTTACACTCATTTGTAACTCCAGTTCCAGGGGATGCAACACTCTTCTGGCATCCATGGGCACTTCACACATGTGGTGCATAGATATGCATGCAAGCAAAACACCCATATACATTGAATTTAAAAAAGAATTGCATTATTTTGCAATTATTCAGGTCACAAATTAAAGTTCAATATGAAAATGTTGACAGCCAGTATATTAAACAAGACTTTCTAACATAAAATTTAATAAAAAGATAAGCTGTAGATGAGGAAAAATATTTGTAAATCATAATAAGTTTGATTTCAAAATACTTATGTCCATAAGATATAAACAGCTGTCAAAATTAAAGACAACCAATCCTTATGTGAAAAGATATGAACAGGAATCTCACTGCAGAACATAAATAACATTAATTACTTTGTCCTGGTGATGACAAAATATCTAGCAAAGCAAGGGAGAAAGGGTTTCTTTTGTTTGCAGTTTAAAAATGGGTACAGTTGGGGCTGGAGAGATGGCTCAGTGGTTAAGAGCACTGGTTGTTCTACCAGAGGACCTGGGTTCAATCCCAGCAATCACACGGTGACTCACAACTGTCTACAATTCCAGTTCCAGGGGATCTGGTACCCTCACAAAGATTTATATGCAGGCAAAATACCAGTGCACATAAAATAAATAAATCCTTAAACAGAAATGAGTATAGTCCATTAGGGTGACTGAAACAAATGGCCACTGGTTACACTGTGCCTGCTGAACACACTGTGTTGCATTCACAGAGCAGAGAACAGAGAGGGACGAGAAGTGGGTCCACACTACAAAACCTCAAGGCCTAACCCCAGTGATTCATTCCAAGAAGGGCTACTCAAAATAACACAATCTTCCCAAACAGTGCCCTCAGCTAGCAACCAAGTGTCTGAGCATTACACACACACACACACACACACACACACACACATGAACCTTTAGAGGACATTTCACATTCAAACCACACACCTAACAATGAGCACATTTTGAAAAGTGCCTATAAAATACCACTAAATAATATTAAAATGCATAAAATTTTAAAAAGTTTCCCAAGCTAAAACACAGAAAAATAAATTTTCACTCACTAACAGTGGAAATACAAACCGAAACTACTTATATACATAATATATATATTTATATATTTATATATATATATTTCTACCTTAATATGTTTTTTTCACAATCTGGGGGAAAAGTTTCCATTTCATCTACATTTCTGTCTTAGTTAAGGTTTCTATTGCTATGAAGACACCATGACCACAGTAACTCTTATAAGGGAAAACATTTCATTGGAACTGGCTTCTAGAAGTTTAGTCCATTGTCATCATGGTGGGAAGCAATGGACATGCAGGCAAACATGGTGATGGAAAGGTAACTAATAGTTCTACATCTGGATTGGCAGGCAGCAGGAAGACAGTGATACACAGGGCCTGGCTTGAGCATCTGGGACTTAAAGGCCTGCCCCCAATTGCTGTGGGACAATGGTCTGTACCCTGTTACTTGTATTTTAAATAAACTGCTGATTGACCAGTAGCCAGGCAAAACGTATAGGCGGTGTGACCAGACAGGAAGTAGAGGCAGAGCAATGAGAGTGTTGGGAACAGGAAAGAGTCAGTCTGCAGCTGTCACCCAGACAGAGAGGAAGCCACACACAGAGCAAGCAAGATGTGACTGCCTCGCCAAAAAAGGTACCAAGCCACCTGGCTAACACAGACAAGAATTATGGCCTAATATAAGTTATAAAAGTTAATAAAAAGCCTGAGCTAATAGGCCAATCAGTTTATGGTTAATGTAGACCTCTGTGTGATTCTTGGGACTTAAAGACTGGGACCTGGTAGGACAGATAACCTCAGACAACACCCAATGAGATGCTTCTTCCAAAAAGGCCACACCTCTCAATAGTGCCATGCCTTATGAGCCTATGAGGATCATTTTCATTTAAACCACCACAATTTCTTTCTCACTCTGCAACATATATGCTGCAGGGCAGGGGAGACCAGAAAGTAGTATCAATGACAACAAAATAAGCCACTTTCCAACAGCTACTTTAGACAACAATTCGGAAGTTCCTTAGAGAACTAAGCATGCATACACAGTTACAGTTACTATATGATCCACAAATTCACCTAGTGAATAACAATATTATCCACAAAGAGACTTGCACACAGTGTTCCCGGAAGGCTCATTTGTGACTTCCAAGAACTAGGCCACCCAAGTGCTGACTGAGAGTTATTAAAACTGTGGGAAAATCTTTTGTCTCTCAAGTTCTTTTAAGTATTAATTTCAGGAAAATGGAAGACTGTCCATCTCTAAGTCGGGGATGATGATACAGCAGGAAAATGTCCCTTATCATTTCTCCGTGTTAATCACTCCAATGGCCCACTGTTTCACAGGAGAGTATTTGTGAGGTTCCGTGCATGCAGCTTCATTGCCCACCACATGTAGATGTGTAAGGCATACTTCTGCATTAGATCTCTAAGTCAGGTTACTACCTGGGAACATGGCAATGTGTACCCGATATAAATACCTGCGTGTCATGCTGAGGGACTGCTTAGTACAAGATCCACAGGAACTTGTGAGTGGGAAAGGGAAGGAATGAGAACTCATTATAAACATATAAACCTCTGATTAAGAGAGGCTGGAAATAGGAGCTTTGAAACAAACAAACAAATAAACAAAAAACCCTTCTGTAAAGCAAAGGACATGGTCAACAAGACAAAATGACAGCCTACAGAATGGGAAAAGATCTTCACTAACCTCACATCGGACAGAGGGCTGATTTCCAAAATATACAAAGAACTCAAGAAATTGTTCATCAAAAGAAAAAATAACCCAATAAAAATGGGGTACAGGAGCCGGGCGGTGGTGGCGCACGCCTTTAATCCCAGCACTCGGGAGGCAGAGGCAGGCGGATCTCTGGGAGTTTGAGGCCAGCCTGGTCTACAAGAGCTAGTTCCTGGACCGGCACCAAAGCTATAAAGAAACCCTGTCTCGAAAAACCCAAAATAAATAAATTAATTAATTAATTAAAAAAATACAAGTTACGCCGGGCGGTGGTGGCGCACGCCTTTAATCCCAGCACTCGGGAGGCAGAGGCAGGCGGATCTCTGTGAGTTCGAGACCAGCCTGGTCTACAAGAGCTAGTTCCAGGACAGGCTCCACAACCACAGAGAAACCCTGTCTCGAAAACCCAAAAAAAAAAAAAAAAAAAAAATACAAGTTAAAACTCCAAATTTTAGGGACTTTGGGTGTAACTCGGTGATATTGCATGTTTAGCATGGTCAAGGTCATGGTGTGTAAATCCAGGGCACCACACCAAAAAAAAAAAAATACAAATAATGACATGAATAAAAATCTAACTTTAAAACTACACAAACATATTTTAAAATATTTTTTTATAGTAAGTATGTGTTAGTCAGTATTCTATTGCTGTGAAGACACACTATAATCATGGCAACTCATTTTTTTTTTTTTTTTTTTGCTTTTTCGAGACAGGGTTTCTCTGTAGCTTTGGAGCCTGTCCTGGAACTAGCTCTTGTAGACCAGGCTGGTCTCGAACTCACAGAGATCCGCCTGCCCCTGCCTTTTTAAGTATTTATTTGAGGCTTAATTACATTTTCAGAGGTTTGGTCTGGGAGCATGGTAGCACACAGGCAGACATGGTAGCTGAGAGCTAGATCCAGAACCACAGGCAGCAGGAGAGAGAGAGTCACTGGGCCAGGTTTGGGCCCTTGAACATCAAAGCCCACTCCTAGTGACACACTTCCTGGAATAAGGCCTCAACTCCTAATCCTTCTAAACAGTGCCACTCCCTGGTGTCCACGAATTCAAATCTATGAGCATATGGAGTCATTCTTATTCAAATCATCCCAAGTATGTATGTATATCTGTGCATGTTCAGAAGACAACTTGCATGTCAGGACTCTCCTCCCACCATGTGGGTGCTGGAGACAGCTGAGAAATGAACTCAGTTGTTAGATTTGGTGACTAGTGCCTTTATCCACTGAGCCACCTCACCAACTCAAAGTAAACTTGTTTTCTTGTTTGGTCGGTCGGTTGGTTGGTTTTTTTCCAGACAGGCTCTCACCATAGCCCTGACTATCTTGGAACTATGTTGCAAATCACAGAACACAGCCTCTGTGACTTTGATTGAGGGGGATTTGTTTCCTTTGTGTACATGACCAATTTTTATGACTGTCAATGAGTTCTAGAATATAATGCTTACCCTCTGTTGGCATAAGAAGTCTGAACACATATGTGAGTTTGAGTTTGTATCTCAGCCATTGTTTTATTGTGAAGAGACACCATGACCACAGCAACTAGGAAAAGAGACACTGGGGCTGGCTTAGGTTTCTGACGCTCAAAGCCAGTGGCACTCTCCCTCCAACAAAGTCACACTTACTAATCCCTCTAAGGTAGTGCCATTCCCTGATGGCCGTCCGTTCAAATATATGAGTCTATAGAGGTCATTACCCAAACTACCACAACTTGTCAATGTTTTTAAATTTTTCTAAGCTGTTGCTTCTCTACTGACTAAATTTTCAATAATGCAGATTCAAATGACCAATTGAAATCACTTAGTTATCCTAATTGCTGCCTATTGTATTTACAAGCACAACTATTCAAAATCATATTTTCATGGTTATTTCTCTTATCAACATGTAACACTGTTTTCTATGTCTTAATGTCAGGGTCCAATCCCCAACATAAAATATCTCTCTGGACAGTGTGGAGTCGTGGGAATAATTGAGACAACTCACATGGCTTTCGTGGGAGGGAGATTCTCAGTGATCCCTCATGAAATCCTGAGTTCACATCCTGAAAATTCCTTCTCATTTATTCTCCAAACAGCCTTTAAACCAAAATGTAAACTGTAATGAATAAATTCATTAGCATTCTGTTTCCTAGGTAACCAGGTGAATGGTTTTAGTCATGTCTACACCTTTAACCACACCTTTCTACACCTATTTTGTCATGTCTCCCTATCTTCCTGCTCTGAATGCTAGCTCTGTCACGTAGGCCTGAATTGGCATCTCTATCCCAGGCTTTCTTCAAATTACAAAGAAGGAGCAAAACAACATCCTGCCGGGTGGTGGTGGCGCACGCCTTTAATCCCAGCACTCAGGAGGCAGAGGCAGGCGGATCTCTGTGAGTTCGAGGCCAGCCTGGTCTACAAGAGCTAGTTCCAGGGCAGGCTCCAAAGCTATAAAGAAACCCTTTCTCAAAAAACCAAAAAACAAAACAAAACAAAAAACACAACATCCTGACCCTTTGTTAGGGTAGTGATAGCCTGTCTGGAAGGCTACGTGACCACTCAAGTACAAACTATTGCTTGAGAGCCTGGCTGCCATACCATATGTGGCCTATATAATATTGTCCCACACCTTAAAAGATAATTAACATTAAAACAACACTGAGGGCCATGTTTTCTCATATACCTTTATTCCCAGACACGACGGGATGGGAATGTAGCTCAGTGGTAGAACACACTCTATGGTAGCACTAAAAAATACATTCTTCTCTTTTCACTTTTCTCAGACAAGTGTTAAGTGTGAAGTTATACAAGGAGAAAGGTATCTAGAACTAACTGAAAAGGCTGGAGTAGCCTATGGAATTTTAAAACTACTCAGGCAGGAATAGCTCAAGGAAATCTGCAAGCAGCAGGGTGAGCAAACAATGACAAGGACATGAATCGTCCAAGCTTTAGGATCCATGTGCTCAAATACAGTGTATTTTAAAAACATCTTTGGAATGCCGTTATTCTTTTATTGGTTATATTAGCATCAAAAATATGGAATTTTGCATAAATGTATGGGTCCTATTTGCTCATCTGTATCACTCTAATCCGAGTGTATGTGCTGCCAAAGCCAGGACTCTACTTTTTAACTATTTCTTCCTCACTTAATAGACAAAAGCGCAGTATCCTCTTTTAGTCCAACTAAGATCTTTATTTTATTCTACCTTTAACTCATTTGTATTTACTGCCTGTTATGGTTAAAATGTGAAAGTCCCTCCCTACCTCCCACTCCCAAGATCATTTGTTTGGAAACTTGGTTCCTAGCTAGTGGCTCTGCTATGGGAGGCTAGAAACTTTGGGACATAGAACTGAAGAAACAGATGCCAAAAGAACTCAACCCTACCTCCTCCCAGAGCTCTCAGCTTCTTGTAATGACAATGCAACCAATGGCCACTATTAATACCATGGACCTAGCAGCTCCAATCACCATCTTTCCTGCACTATACCCTTTACACCAGGAACCAAAACAAATCCTTTCTTCGGTAAGTGCTTTTGTTTAGTTGGTCACAGTTACAAGAAAAGCAACTAATACACCAACTTTCTCATTCTCTGTCTTAACTCTGCCTTCTGCTCCCCTGTCTCCATACTATCATGTTTCTAGCTCACTCAGTACCTTTTCCTGTCTTCAATCAGATAAAGTGAGTACTGTGCGCCAGGAGGTGGTGGCTTATGACTTTGATCCCAGCACTCGGGAGGAAGAGGTAGGTGGATTTCTGTGAGTTCAAGGCCAGCGTGGTTTACAGAGTGACTTCCAGGACAGCCAGGGCTACACAAAGAAACCCTGTCTTGAGAAAAAGAAAAAAAAAAAGGAACAAAAAGCAAATACTGTACTAAGAGTTCCACACTTACACACTGCATTCTCATTCTCTACATGGGTGTGTTATGCTAACAAAGCTTTCCACAGAGCTATGTCCCCAGCCCAAGCATTCAAACACAGGAGGTCATGGGGGCCATTCTCATTCAACCACCATGTCTCAAAAAGTCAGGTAGAAAGTGATATTTCTTGCTTGATATTGTTTATGCTGGTTGTAATTCTGATATTCATACTTCATATTTATTCTTACTGTATATAGTTTTGTATTAGGCTTAGAACTCTTTTATTTAGACAAAAGGGGAGGTCCTGTGGGAACTCCTTCAGCCTATAGATACTGGTCCACTCTGAGCATGGCCATATGCACTATACACACAGATGTAAACATGTGCAGCCCCTTGGCTGTCAGATTCAATTCCTGTTCCCTGCTCACACAGAGGACTGCTGATCTGTGAGTCTACCCCCAAATAAAGAGACCCTTATTATACTCCATTCTGAGCGAGTGTGGGGCTGCTTTATTATAATCAACAACAGGAAAGCAACTGAGACACCCAGTGTTACCCTCTGGTCTACATGTGTTCATGCACACATGTGTATATACACACATTAAAAAATCTTTAAAGAGGCACCGGGTGGTAAGCCAAAGGTGGGTTGTCAAACCAAGTATTGTATCTCAGCTCCAGCACTTGAAGTCCTAGAGCTACAGGAGTTCTTTACTTTGGACTGGATGCTAACTCTGTGGACATCCATGAAAAAAGAGCCACTTCCTTCCACTGTCACTAAGTGTAGATGATAGCACTACCTATAAATAAGTCTAATAAATGGATGAGTGTGCCCCTTTCTCCACAACCTCTCCAGCAAAGGCTATCATTGGTGTTTTTGATTTTAGCCATTCTGACAGGTGTAAGATGGTATCTCAAAGTTGATTTGATTTGCATTTCCCTTATCGCTAAGGAGGTTGAGCATGACCTTAAGTGTCTTTTGGCCATTTGAATTTCTTGTTGAGAATTCTCTGTTCAGTTTAGTGCCCCATTTTTTTATTGGGTTAATTAGCATTTTAAAGTCTAGTTTCTTGAGTTCTTTATATATTTTGGAGATCAGACCTTTGTCTGTTGCAGGGTTGGTGAAGATCTTCTCCCAGTCAGTGGGTTGCCTTTTTGTCTTAGTGACAGTGTCCTTTGCTTTACAGAAGCTACTCAGTTTCAGGAGGTCCCACTTATTCAATGTTGTCCTTAATGTCTGTGCTGCTGGGGATAAACGTAGGAAGTGATCTCCTGTACCCATATGTTGTAAAGTACTTCCCACTTTTTCTTCTATCAGGTTCAGTGTGTTCAGACTAATATTGATGTCTTTAATCCATTTGGACTTGAGTTTTGTGCATGGCGATAGATATGGATCTATTTTCATTCTTCTACAGGTTGCCAACCAGTTCTGCCAGCACCTGTTAAAGATGCTCTCTTTTTTCCATTGAATACTTTTAGATCCTTTATCAAAAATTAGGTGTTCGTATGTTTGTGGGTTAAAATCAGGGTCTTCTACTCGGTTCCATTGATCGACTTCTCTGTTTTTATGCCAATACCAAGCTGTTTTCAATACTGAAGCTCTGTAATAGAGTTTGAAGTCAGGGATGGTAATGCCTCCAGACGATCCTTTATTATGTAAGATTGTTTTGGCTATCCTGGGTTTTTTGTTTCTCCATATAAAGTTGATTATTGTCCTCTCAAGATCTGTGAAGAATTTTGATGGGATTTTAATGGGGATTGCATTCATTGCTGGTGGGAATGCAAACTTGTGCAACCACTTTGGAAATCAGTGTGGCGATTTATCAGGAAATTTGGGATCAACCTACCCCAAGATCCAGTAATACCACTCTTGGGAATATACCCAAGAGATGTCCTATCATATGACAAAAGTATCTGTTCAACTATGTTCATAGCAGCATTGTTTGTAATAGCCAGAACCTGGAAACAACCTAGATGCCCTTCAATGGAGGAATGGATGAAGAAAGTGTGGAATATATACATATTAGAGTATTACTCAGCGGTAAAAAACAATGACTTCTCGAATTTTGCGTGCAAATGGATGGAAATAGAAAACACTATCCTGAGTGAGGTATCCCAGACCCAAAAAGAGGAACATGGGATGTACTCACTCATAATCGGTTTCTAGCCATAAATAAAGGACATTGAGCATATAATTTGTGATCCTAGAGAAGCTAAATAAGAAAATGAACCCAAAGAAAATCGTATAGTCATCCGCCTGGAGAGGGGAAGTAGACAAGATTGCAGGGCAAAAACTGGGATCTTGCGGGGGAGGTGGCATGGGGCAAAGGGGAAATGGGATGAGAAACGTGAGAAGGGGAGGATGGGAGGAGCTTGGGGGATTGGGATGGTTGGGATATAGGAAGGGTGGATACGGGAGCAGCGAAGTATATATCCTAACTAAGGGAGCCATCTTAGGGTTGGCAAAAGACTTGACTCTAGAGGGGTTCGCAGGTGTCCAGGGAGATGTCCCCAGCTGGTACCTTGGGCAACTGAGGAGAGGGAACCTGAAATGACCCTATCCTATACTGATGAATATCTTACATATCACCTTAGAACCTTCATCTGGCGATGGATCGAGGTAGAGACAGAGACTCAATTTGGAGCAACGGTCTGAGCTCTTAAGGTCCAAATGAGGAGCAGAAGGAGGGAGAACATGAGCAAGGAAATCAGGACCACGAGGGATGCACCCACCCACTGTGACAGTGGAACTGATTTATTGGGAGCCCACCAAGGCCAGCTGGACTGGGACTGAATAAGCATGGGTTGAAACTGGACTCTCTGAGCATGGCGGACAATGAAGGCTGATGAGAAGCCAAGGACAATGGCACTAGGTTTTGATCCTAATACATGAACTGGCTTTGTGGGAGCTTAGCCTGTTTAGACGCTCACCTTCCTGGACGTAGATAGAAGACCTTCGTCTTCCCGCAGGGCAGGGAATTTGGACTGCTCCTCAGTATCGAGAGGGAGGGGGAATTGTGTGGGGGGAGGAGAAGAGGAGTGGGGATAGGGGGAGGGGAGTAGGGGGAGGTGGCAATATTTGGGAGGAGGGGAGGGAAATGGGAAACGGGGAGCAAGTGGAAATGTTAATTAAAAAAGAATAAAATAAATAAATAAATAAAAACAATTAAAAAATAAGTCTAATATACATTTTCTTGAAGGGGGGACTACTTCTTTGATGCAGTTAAGATCTGCATTACTTCAATTTATGAATTTTTCCATCTTGACATAAAGTCAGAGAGTTCCAGGCCTATCATTGCTCCTTCAAGGTCAAACAACAAAATGTTTTGGCCTAAGGTGTAGCTACTAGATGTTTTGCTCCCCAGTGTTTTAGCTCTTGCTCCTTGTATCATGATAAAAAAAAAAAAAAAAAAAAAAAAAAGTCTTTTTTGCCCTCCCTTTTAGCTTGGGGTACAAAAGGACTATGAAAAAATTAAACTCAAGGCTGCAGTATTTACTGACAGTCCCTCTGAATCTATCCTATGTCTATTTCGTGTCTCTATTATTTCTACCTGCAATTTCTCAATCCACATGCCTCCCTCCAAGAATAGACAAATTAGTCAGGCAGGAACTGATGATCAATAAAATCAGTTCTGCTCCATACATTGATGATGTGGGAAAGTCATTTGTCAATCTGTTGTTTCATTGGTTAATCAATAAAGAAAACTGCTTGGCCTGATAGGTCAGAAAATTAGGTAGGTGGAGTAGACAGAACAGAATGCTGGGAAGAAGGGAAGTGAGCCAGATGCCATGCCTCTCCTCTCCAGGGCAGACGCTACAGAGCCAGCCGCCAGGTCAGACATGCTGAATCTTTCCCGGTAAGACACCACTTCGTGGTGCTACACAGATTATTAAAAATGGGTTAATCAAGATGTGAGAATTAGCCATTAAGAGGCTAGATATAATGGGCCAGGCAGTGTTTATATGAATACAGTTTGTGCGTTGTTATTTCAGGGCATAAGCTAGCCAGGCGGCCAGGAGCTGGGCAGCAGGGACGTAGCCCGCAGCTCCTTCTACACATTGAGGTAACATCTAAAAAATAAATCCAATGATAGACATAGCACCATGATTTAGGAACAGGAAGTAGACATACAATAGAAGAATTACTGATAATACAGTGTATCAGTGAATAAGATGGTGTGTCAAACAAAAATAGCATATTATTAATTCATTTAAACATCCTCTATAAAAGTGACAAAAATTGGCATCTTGCCTAACTCATAGCCTCAATCAAAATTTCAGGATCCTCACAAAGCATAGACAAATTCTTTGCTGGAATGTAACAAAATGGCCTTTGATGCTATTCCATAGTGTGCTGGTTTCCATGAGCAATGTTCCACATAGACTAATGTATTTGAACAATTGTTCTCTAGTTTATTATGGTTTGATGCTGCCTGTTTATGCCCCAGCTGGTGGTGCTACTTGGCAAGTCTGTGTAATCTTTCGGAGGTAAGATACAGAGAAGAGAAACAGACCTGTAGGGACAAGCATCTGCACACTGTAATGACCACTGATACCCAGCCCACTCTCATGTGAACAGCCTCTATGGAGAGCGGTCCTGGTGTGCCTTGCCATCATGGCTTCTTTCCTCCTTTCACATCAATTCTACCAGTAACTGTGATAGTGGCACAATGGTTCTGAGAACTAGGGCTGTTCCTATCACACATCTGACCATAGGGCTCATGGGGCTTTTGAACTGGTGGGAAGAATTTACAAAGGTTTGGAGATGCAGACCAGGAAAAGCCCCAGAACACTACAAGCAGAGAGAGACTAGTGAGGAGTCAGTCTAGCTGGAGCCTGGGAGGCCAGAACTAGAGACTGTGCTCATCAGGCTTTAAACAAGAGCACAGACTGTACACGTATTAGTTACTTTCCTGTTGCTGTTATAATTTTTTTCCAGACCAGAAGCAACATAGAGGAAAAGTGCTTATTTTAGCTTAAGATTCCAAAGAGATTACTGTCTATCCTGACAGGGAAAGTATGGCAGTCAAGCAATGCATCCTAGCAATCAGGAAACAGAAATCATATTGCATCCATACACAGGAAGCAGAGAGAAAGAATAGGAAGTGGGATCAGACCATAAAACCACAAAGCCTGCCCTCAGTGGCATACTTCCTCCACAAGGTTCCATAACCTCCCCAAACAGCATCACAAACTGTAGCCCAAGTGTTCAAACACATGAACCTAGAGGGTACATTTTTTTTTTCATTTAAACAGCCACACTATAGAATTGAACTAAAAAACATTTGCACTACATTCCTGGAAAAAAAAATTGCCTATACTTTGTCAGGAAGCTGAAATTTTGATGGAGGCCAGATTCAAAACTAGTACTAATCTGGACAAAATTTGCTAGCTACTTTTAGCCAGGTTTACAATGAGAATTGGGACCAAAATGCAAAGCAGAAAATGTGAAAAACATACACTTTGGTAGAAAAGGAGCATGTTTAAGGTGGCAAAGAGTTATTTGCTGAGGAGATAGCACCATTAAAAAGAAGCCAAGTGATATGCACCAAGACAACAGTAAAGGGACCTTAAATGCATTTCAGGACTTTTCGACACTGCACCTATCAAAGGCTTCAAAGAGTAAAACAGAAAATGCATTTGAAAATCTTCCTTTAAAATGTATGCATCAAGCTGGGCGGTGGTGGCACAAGCCTTTAATCCTAGTACTCGGGAGGCAGAGGCAGGCGGATCTCTGTGAGTTCGAGGCAAGCCTGGTCTACAAGAGCTAATTCCATGACAGGCATCAAAACTACAGAGAAACCTTGTCTCGAAAAAACCAAACCAAACAACAACAACAATAACAACAAAAAAGTAGTGGTACATCAAGGATGCTTTATTTACACAGAGCTGCCTGAGTAAATGTATTAACTACCAAGGCACTCAAAAGAACACTGAAGGCATGATCCAGTGAAACTTGATTACTGCTTACTTGGCACAATCTGTCATTACTCATACAATACTTGTTTTTCAGGCATGCAGGATACAAACAGTCAATGATGCTCCCACCAAAATTTTAGGAAAGAAAGCCTGAAAGGTCAGGAAATGTATGGCAGGGGGTGGTTCTCTTTGGGAAGCCATGACTGAGTATTGTAGAAACTTTGAAATCAACTTAGCTGCAATGGAGATGCCAATACACTGGAGATGTCAGGAATGTGGGATATCTGTTGAGTAAAGTTACATGCACGAAGTGGAGTCAGACCAAGAGAGGGGCTATGTATGGGGGGTGCAAGGTGATAGTCTCCAGACCTACCTGGGCTCAGAATATATCACCACATGTTAAAGATGTTGGACATGGAGCACAGGATTTAATGTTTGTCTCTTGGGTTTTGGTCTTGTTTTGGTTAGATCCCTTCTTTCTATGTCCCCATCCCTCCATTTTAAAATGGGTCATTGAATAGTGGAAGTATATATTTATTTAGTACTTGCTTGTTTTACATGGACCAGTCGCCATTTATTGGACATAAATTGTCCACCAAGATATGAAAAAATTTAGTCTTAACAGAATTCTTCACAGATGGGTTTTAGGCAGGCGGTTGAGTTCGGAATACAGAGTGTCGCTCCCCACCCCGCACTGGCTCCTCTTCAGAGGTACTTGCATCATCATTCATGTTTGAGTTCCTTATAAAAAATTGAGGAGTTGGAAAAGTATATTGGCAGCCTGTATCACATTAGCCCCATTGATGCTCCCTTTCCTCATGTTAATGTACTTGTTGTGATGCCAGTCGTAATCTCTCTGAAATACTCCAAGCCTTTGGAAGTAAAATCCCACATCTATATCCAGCTTGGCAGCTCTCCTAGCTCAACTTCCATCAGTTTCTTCTTCATCGGTGATACAAATGACACCAGCTTGGAATTCTGGCATTTCTAGATGCCCAGGGTTTTGTTTGTTTGTTTTTCAGAGTCTTACCAGTGTAGCCTAGACTGACCTTGAACTCCTGACAATCCTAATGCCCATCCACTCAAGAACTAAGAGTAGCCATACAAACCACCATACCTAGTTTATAAACCTTTCTTTTTGATATTTCAAGGGCTCTTGGATGATGTAACAACTAAGAGATTGTTTTGAGTCTCAGTTGGGATTCTTGAACAATGCTGAAACTGTTAAGACTATGGAACTCTTGAAATTAGATTAAAAGCACTTTGTATTATGAGATGGTCAAGGGCTTTGGTGGAGGTGGGGTAGAGATTGAATAGGAGTAGAATGCTATAACAGTTTAAGTCAGAAATGGCTCATGTTTTGAATACTACATCCCAACCTGGTGATAGAATTTGGATAGGCTATAAAACCTTTCTGAGGTGAGGCCTGGCTGGTAAGGTAACTATAGATGGACTTTGAAGGTGATACTTGAGTCTGGTTCCTTTGTACTCTCTGAATCCTGGCTTAATATATGCTCATACCACCATTAACTTAGCGATTCTACCGTGCCTTCCCCACCATGATGAACTGACTCTTTGAACCCATGAGCCAAAATAAATCTGTCCTTTATTATGTTGTTCCTGTTAAGTGCTATGGCCACAGGGATACTATACTAAAGCAATTGATGCAGAAGCAAATAAAACAACTGATATCAAAGAAAATATTATAAACCGAATAGAGTGGCACACACCATTAATTTCTGCTCTTAAAGGGCAGAGGCAGGTGGAGCTCTGTGAGTCTGAGACCAGCCTGGTCTACATAGATAGGTCCAAAAACACCAGGGTACATAGAGAGACCCTACCTCAAAAATAAAATAGGTGTTATAAAAGACCAGGGATTTAAAAAGATTTTTAGCCTACAAATTTAAGGGTCCTTGCATGTTTGGGAAAGGAATATGTAATAAAACATCTATTCTAGCTAAAACAGCTTTAGAAACAGTAGTATCCTTATTTTATAGATGAAGAAATAGAGGCTTAAAAATGGGTTAAAAAACAACTCATATACAGTCACATAATAATTAATACAGAGGGTTAGCATCAATCTTAGGTCTGACCCAAAACCTCTAATTTTTTTCTCCTTTTTTGCGGGGGGGGGGGTTTCAAGACAGGGTCTTTCTGTGTAGCTCTGGCTGTCCTAGAACTCGCTCAGTAGGCCAGGCTGACCTCAGACTCACAGAGATCTGCCTGCCACAACTTCCCAAGTGCTGGGATTAAAGGCATGCCCTGGCATTGCCCCAACCTCTATTTTTTTAAAGCACTTTTTATTATAACTTCAAACATAATAGACAATGTATCTTGATCATATCAACCCAACTCCCCTTTCCCACTCCCAAGAAGTGCCCTGAATATGTAACCCTCCTATACTCACAGTTTTTAACAATCCACTGAGTTCAATTAGTACTGTCTGCATGAGCATCAACAACCTACCAGCAGTCACACCCTCTCCCACTCCCAGCGGCCATCAACTAGCAGCAGAGCTTCACGGGCTCCACCTGCATCTGCTCTGCGCGTATTGACAGGCTTGATCTTATGCAGTTAAACCTCCACTTTCAACTATTTTTTTAAGATTGATTGATTGATTTAGTATGCAGTGTTCTGCCTGCACGTTTGCCTGGAGGCACCAGATCTCATTACAGATGGTTGTGAGCCACCGTCTGGTTTCTGGGAATTGAACTCAGGACCTCCGGAAAAGCAGTCAGTGCTGAGCCATCATTCCAACCCTCAACTATTATTTCTACTAAAGTCTAGTCACCTCTAGAAAGGTCAACAAATTAAAAGAGAGAAACATATACTTAGAAGCAATGTCAATTATATTATACAGTGCTCAACACCAGAAGTCTTCATTCTAGAAGATGGGAGGAGGGGATACCACACAGACCTTTCCCCAGATCAATGTTTTCCTTGAAGAATTTTTTTTTAAGCGAGGGCTTGGGAGATATCTTACTCAGTAGAGTGCTTGTGAAAGGTGAGAACCTGAGCCAAATCCCAAAATGCACCTGTAATGTCAACACTAAAGAACAGGAGATAAGAAGATCCCTAGGACTTGCAGGCCAGTCAGCGTAGCCTAACCAGCAAGCTCCAGGGCAGAAAAGGTAGCCAGCCCAAATAAACAAGGTAAATGGCACCTAAGGAACAATACCTCAAGTTGGCCTCTGGCCTCCACACAGCACATGAATGCAAGTTGCACGTACATATACAGAGGAATTTTAAAAACCTCCATTGTCCCTGCTCTTTTTCATATGTTTAATTCATTGGTTTCTACATGAGATCAAACAGCTGCAATAAAGAGGACAAAATCAATTAAGAGTAAAATATAACATGACAGTTTTCAAGGAACTGCTACAAACTGCCTTTATTGGGCTCCAACAAAACAAAGCTGATTGGGGAAAAAGTGTTGTCAAATGTCAAATAAAAAAATTATTTGAAAGCAAGTGACAATAAATAAATTCCCCCAAATTCATGAGGAAGCAAACTTTTATACCCTTAATGGTTAGGATGAGATGGCTGTATTGGAGTCCCTGAGGCTCAGCTACTCCTACCCTGGCTAGAGGCGATTATAAAATCATTCAGGAGTGATAATAAATACAGTATTTCCCAGCCACAGTAGATCCCGGAGGCTTAGCTACTCCTACCCTGGCTAGAGGCAAATACAAAATCATTCAGGAGTGATAATAAATACTGTATCTACCAGCCGCAGTAGAAGAGACCAATCACAAGCCAACAGGTGTTCAGACCTAGCTAAGAAGGTATTATTCAAGGTACAAAGGGAATAGTGGATTGCCAGAGGAGAAATGCTATTTATCAGACCATGACAAACTTCCACGTGTTTGCACTGAGATTAACTAACTGTTTGATGGTTGGTTTGCATCCCAAACTAACAGTAGCAAACTGGTAGTGAGGCAGACCTTCAAGACACTGGCAACGACTTCTGAATTTTTTGCAATGAATGTTCAAGTTACAAACCCTCTTTATAAATGAAGGTGATATTTTCCATAGTATTTCATATTTGAAATCCCTTAAATAAATCCAAGTTCAGCCCAAAAAAATTATGCCATCAGGCCTGGCAAGATGGCTCATAGGGAATAAGTGTTAGCATGAACATTTGATGACTTAGATTCTTAGATTCCACAAGGTGGCAGGAGAGAACCAACTCCCAAGAGTTGTCTTCTGACCTCTTCACTTGAATGCATGCACATGCACATACACGCACACAGACACACACAGAAAGTTGCTTGGGGAAACACATGCACACAAATAAACACACACATATGTAAATATGTATGTCACTTTACATGTAGTCCAAACTAACCAAGATCACCGCCATACATAATTTGCCATGGGTAAAATTGAATGCTTCTCTGGCCCTGTGCTTGTAGGTGTGGGAGAATGGCCCTGAGGACGTGAAGGCGGGAGAACTGGTCCTGTGAAATAGCCAGGGTAATGCAGGAGAGCTCACCCTGGTGGTGAGGATAAGGAGAGCTGGTGGACTGACCAACCCTGCAACTACCCAGGTCACTCCAACATCCACCCCATCTGTGAGCTACTGGAGCACATAAAGGGACCAGTCCTGCAGATCCTAAGCTGCAGGATCTCCACGACACTGGGCAACAACAGGACATCCAAGACAAGTTCCAGTGAGGGCCTAAGCCCGGGATCGGTAGTGTAGCAGAAACCAGAGACCTCGAACCAGACCAAAGACTCTTTGCAATGAACACTTTCAAGTAAAGATATATGGACAAAAGGTTTACTGAGTGACTCACTGGATCATACTGCAGCTTCCATGATGAAACTGGTTTTTCTTTTTTTCTTCTTTTTGTTCTCTTAAATTTCATTTTATTTGGGAGTAAGCGGGAAGGTTACAACAGTGGAGGGCAGATGTGAAGTGACAGAGAAATGAGTTGGGATGAAGATACATAATGTGAAAGACACAAACAATAAATAAAAAAGAAAGTTAAAAAAAAAAAAAGGACTCAGGCTGAGGAGCAACCCAGTAGGCAGAGCTCTTCCATGGCCTCTGAATCAGCTCCTGCCTTGAGCTCCTGCCCCACCTCCCTCAAAAATGGTCTGTGACCTGAGAGTTGTAAGATGAAATAAACCTCCTCCGACAAAAAGAATCAATGCTTTTCAATTTAAATGAATCAGATAGATATATTTTTATAACTATCATCTGAATAATTCAAAATGCAGTTTAAAGTACGGATATGGTATACATCCTAATAACAAAAATTTAAAGTAATAGTACCTGTTTTAATTAGATCTAACAACAGAAACAAAATGGTTATTTCAGCACAATAAATGATCACTTGACTCTAAACATAACAAATATATAACAAGATGAAACCAGGAATAGGCTGGATTCCACAAATCACAAAACCCTTTACCTCAGTCTGCAGGATGGCAGCCCTTTGTTCCTTAGCAGTGAGGGACTCCTTTAGCACCTCAATGTGTTGCTTACTATCTGAGAACTGGTTCGTGAGAGTTTCCAGCTTGGTTTGTAAGGCTAGCAGTTCAGTGTCCTTTCTGGACAACTCTTGTTTCACCTGGCCAATCTGGAAAAGAAAACACAACACTGTAAGGAAGAAAGAAATCTCACAGCTACCGCACAACTGGACCTCTGGCAGATTTACGACACAAGATAGGAAAGTAAATGCAACACTGACTTGATGATAGGTGTGGGGGTGTGCTTTAGTGGTAAAGCACTTGTCTAGCAACCCCGAGTTCTAGGCTCATCAAATAGTAAATAAATAAGACAGGACATACTAATCTTTTACACCATCTAATACCAGATGCTCCTTACCAAAAACTAAGCTTATTCAAACACAGAAATTTCTAATCTTCATTTATTGTCTTTAAATAGTTTCTGAAATACCTTAGGCCAGTTGTTCTCAACCTTCCTAATACTGAGACCCTTTAATACAGTTCCTCATGTTGTGGTGACCCCAAACATAAAGTTATTTTCATTGCTAATTCACAACTGTAATTTTGTTACTGAGCAGTGTTGCAGCTTCCGATGGTCGTGACCCTCAGGTTGAGAACCACTGCCTTTGGGGAAAGATGTAGGAAGAAATTGCAGTTCAACCCAACCAGACAGCGCTCATCACCTAAATGCCACTACATTTGGTCAGAAAACAATGAGTCACAGGCAGGACTAGTGTGAACGTAAAACATGAGGGGAAAGTAATTTCCTATTCCTACTGAAAGTAAATTCAAGTCCTAGTGGTTGCTTCTTTAGTTTTCTTTCTCAAGCAAAAGTTTTATAAACGCTTTATCTTAAAAAGCTAGGCTAGATGAGGTGGTGTAAACCTTTATCCCACGCAGAACAGGCAGAAGCTGTTGGATCTCTGTGACTTCTAAGCATGCCAACAGTACAGTGAGACCCTGTATCATGAAAACAGGCTGGTTTCAGTGTTTGGGCATCAGAGAGATGTTTTCTTAAAAAAAAAAAAAAAAAAAAGTCAACTGTTTATGAACTACATCCACATCATAGACATAAACAGACACATGGACTTAAATGAAGAATGTATAAGCTCTCCCTGAGAGAATCTACATGTGGCATCTAAACAGGCCAGTCATAAACAGTACAATGCACTCTTCACAAAGCTTTTCTTTTTTGGGTTTTCAAGATAGGGTTTCTCTGTGTAGCCCTGGCTGTTCTAGAACTCGTTCTATAGACCTGGCAGGCCTAAACTCACAGAGATCTGCCTGCCTGTGCCTCATGAGTGCTGGGATAAAAGGTGTGCACCACCACAATCTGGCTCCACAAAACTCTCTCTTAACACCAACAAATATTTCCTTTTAAACAACTTCCTTATATCTCTATTGTTCCTAAGCATTTGTGTGGTGTGTGTGTGTGTGTGTGTGTGTGTGTGAGAGAGAGAGAGAGAGAGAGAGAGAGAGAGAGAGAGAGAGAGAGAGAGAGAGAGTGTGTGTGTGTCTTGTGTGCCCCAGACCAGCCCAAACTGACTATGCAGCCAAGGCTGGTCTTGAACTCCTGTTCTTACTGCTTCTATCTCCTAAATGTTAGGATTACAGGTCAACAGCCAATGAGGACAGTAAATGTGTACAGTGTTATATTTATACAGAATCCAATGCTGGATATCCATCTATCCACTTCTGCCTTGCTCCCTTGAGACTGGTTCTCTCACTGAAGCTGAAGCTAACCAACCCTAGAAACCCTCCTGTGTTCATGTCCCTGTAGCATTAGGATACAGACATGACTTCTGGAGACTGAAACACTCATACTGACACAGCAAGTGTCCTTATTCACTCAGTCTTCTTAGCCAGCCTTGTTCCTAAGACAGGGTTTCTCTGTGTAGCCCTGGTTGTCTAAAACTCACTATACAGACCAGGCTGGCCTCAAACTCAGAGATCCATCTGCTTCTGCCTCCCAAGTGCTGAGATTAAAGATGTGCACTACTATGCCCAGCCACCTTCTTTCCTATTTTGAAACTTTAAATAAAGATTAAAAAAGAAAGCTGTCTTATGACATTTTCTGAGTTTATATTATTAGGTCTACCGTCCAGAAAATAAGTACATGACAGATTAGCTACTGGCAGACATACAGTACGTCAGAAATTTTCATGGCAGATGAAGCTAAGTTCTGGAGTTTTAGAAAACTGAGCATCTCTAAAGTATTTTACTACACCAATCTTAGGTAACAAGAGAAAGCTTTTTAAGAAATTTCACAGGAAGAACTAGAGTTTACCTTAAAATCAGACTTTTAATTTGGGAACATACCACAACAGAAGAGTTGTTTCCTAGCATGTACAAGACCCTGCATTTGATCTCCCCAGGAAAACAACAACAAGATAGGAGAAGAGAGGGAGGGAAGAAGGGAGAGAGGGAAGGAGGGAAGTGGGGAAGGAGGGAAAGAGGGAGGGAGGGAAAAAACAATTATACTTTTAAGAAGCACTAAAAATAATTTAGTCTTCTCTTTCAATAAGGCAAGCATTTTTCTATACACATGAAAACTATAAATATGTAAGGATACTCATGCTATCTTTTTTTTTTTTTTTTTGGTTTTTCGAGACTGGGTTTCTCTGTGGTTTTGGAGCCTGTCCTGGAACTAGCTCTTGTAGACCAGGCTGGTCTCGAACTCACAGAGATCCACCTGCCTCTGCCTCCCGATCATGCTATCCTTTTACCAACAACAAAAATACATATTAGCATTATTCCATCTGTAATATATAGATTGAACTAAAAATGTATTTATTCTATAAATAAATGCCCAGAATATTCAAAGTGTTACTACTTTCTCAGGAAAGAACTACAGTTCAAAGGTATCCAAATCTCTGGATATTTCTAAACATGAGTTAAAAATAAACAGAAGCCAGGCATGGAGGTACACACCCAAAAACCTCAATGCTAAGGAGGCTGAGGCAGAATCAGAGGTTTGATGACTAACCTACATAATAAGGTCTTTCTCAAAATTCTAAAATGCACACATACATACGGAGAGAGATTTCAGTTCTGCACAGGACTGCTGTTTCCTTACTGTGTGCACTACTTAACGAGCTTTACATGCTGCTATACAGACCCTTAGAGACTGAGAAAAAGAAGAAAACATTTTAAACAAAAGAAAAATTTAGAAGTACAAATCTTCTATCTGGAACACCCAGGAGAGAAAACTAGGTGAGGAGCACATGGTAGCAGTTAGTTGCTAAAGAGATCAGTAATGTTATTCTTCTCTACATCGTGGCTTTCTAACTGGCAATGGAGAAATTATACCAAAGCCTCATACTGCTTAGGAATTCAATAAAATAATGTACTTGGCCTGCTGTCTGATACACATAAATGAAAAATAGTCGCTAAGAAAAAAAGGAAGTTATATACCAATTCCTCCTCCAGATAACATATAGTTAATACCATAATCCAAATTAGATCTTTTCCAAACATAGTATTTTACTTTTTAACCTACAATACAAAGTAGCTATAAATAGGAAGCAGCATAACAAATTATCAAAATTTATTTTTAATACTGCATTCAAATTTTAGTCCACAATTCTTCCCAAGGGTAGTTTTTTCACTCATCTTTGACATTTTGAAAAAGATGTGTATGGACAATACAAACAAAATAGTGAAGAAATTACAAGTAAACTCTAAAACAGGATAGCTGGTGTCAATCAAACCCTACCCCTTATGAGCTGTGGTTCACTGGGCATTGTCTGTTACCTGAGCTTTCTCCTCTGTAAATTGGTGCTGATCACCATAGATGCTTCTAGTAAGTATACAGGTCATGGTTATTTTATTATTATCTATTAGAATGGTTTGAAATGCAGTTTTAGTAATTTAAAAAACATCACACTAATTCTAAACTCCCAGGTAAATTTAAATAGCTATTTACTCTCTATACATCTGTCCTAAAGAAAATAACATTTGCTGCAAAATCTCCTAATGAGAACTTAATGTCTCCATGTAGTTAAAGTACTTTTCTCAAGAATTTCAAATGGAGGTAAGTTGTAGGCGATAGGCCTAGAGATGTCTGCATATTCCTGTACCTAAAAGAATGGAGGGAAAGGCCATTCATATAAATCAGTGTACATCTACTCAACAAGGGAATGAGGAATGGGAGTTTTGAGATACCATCCACAGAACAGCAAAACAATAAAGAACCAGGTGTAGGGCTCCCAGAATCCATGTGGACTCAGTGTGCACAAGTGACATATGGGTCAAACTGTGAACAAAGGTCAGTCAAAAGAGCAGAGCAGGCTGGTTAGTGCTAAGAATGGGCAGAGCTGCCATCCATAGAGAGAACGAAAGTGTAAGCCACCCAGAAGCCAGAGCCAGCAGGGTCCCACTGTGGGATCACTGCACACAGAGAGGTAAATCTTACTGCAAAGACCTCAGACTGAAGACCAGCCGCTCTCTTTTTCAGCTCCTCCCCTTGAGCCTCTTTCGAACTTAGTTCCTCCTTCAGTTGTTCTACCTGTCACGACATTGTTATTGTTTTTCACTCATGTGCCAACTTAGGACTTCAAATTATCTGATTTTGAGCCACAGTGACCTCTGAAATAACAATAACTTACATAAAATAATTGAATCTGTTTCTATTTCAAACTTTTTTTAAATGAACTAGAATGTGCTGGTCAGCAAAAAGGAAGTATAATATAGATTTTAATATGGTATATTTTGTCCTTAAAATCATGGAGAAAATCCAAGCTAACAAATAGTTGAGCACATCAATTTTTTAGCATTAAAATTAGCACATAATTGGCATAAATAATCAATAACAGACTCTTTAGCAATAGATGAAAATTCTACAGATATATGCCAGATATACAACAAAAAGCCTAAACAGGGTAGAGAGTCACACCTGTATTCCTTGACAGTCAAATACGGAGAATGTTTCAGTTTTCAATTGTGAGAAACTGAAGAATACAGTCGCTCTATACATTTGGGAAATGCAGTGAGTTAAGATTTTTCTAGCTAAATTTTCATTGTTAAAATTATTTATTTGCACATTTGTTTGTTTTGAGACAGGGCCTCACTGTGTAGCCCTGGCTAGCCTGGAACTCACTATGTAGACCAGTCCAGCTGTCTCTGTCTACCAAGTGCTGGGACTGCAGGCATGTGCCACTATGTCCAAACTTTGACAATAAATCATTTTTAATTGAACCACAATAAAATTGATATCCCAATAAATTAAATTCTTCAATTTTATTTAAATAGTTTATAGAATCAAAATAAATGACTTTTGGATCTGATTTTAAACCACACTGATAGGCCTCAGTACTGACCGCCCTACTGCACACATGCCTGAGAGCACACAGGAAGCAGCAAACCCGGGAGCAAATGAACTCCCCTAACTGAGAAAGCAAAGGCCTTTCCATCTTGGAACTTGTTTAAAGGGGAAACATTTAACTTGTTTTGGAAAAAAAAACAAAAAAAAAACAACTTTCAGGGATTTGATTTAAACTATCTCCCAAGAAGGGGTAGAGAATGAACTCTCACACTCCAAGAACAATTGGGTTGAACAAAGTTCCATCAAATCATTTCAGAAGGACTTACAGAACAAAAAGGTAAACAATAACATGTCCTTAGTCACATCAAACAATTCTTATTTAAATAAAAGCCTACAATAACTAAATGATACCAGTCATTCTGACCTTAACTCTGGGAAGTTTCTAAGTGGGGGTGGGGGGAACACTCCTCTAAAATCTAATAAAGCATAAAGTAGATCTTTGCAATCACTAACATGGAAAAGTATGCATAAATTTAAAGCGTCTAGGAACTGAAGTATCCATTCCGTACCTTATTCTTCATGAATTTGGAGTGGCTCCTATACACCTCCATCTGTTTCATCTCTTCCTCTCGCTCTTCAGTGCTCAAAGCCCCATTTGATTTCAGCATCTGAATTTCCTCTTCCAGGTCTCGGAGTCCACGCTCCATGGAAGAAATTTTTGAATCCTAGGAACATGGAAGAGTTAAGTGTTGGGGAATATTATTTTCAGGTGTCACTTTTGTTTACACTGCATTTGTTTAACTCTGTGAAGCTGTGTTACTGTGTCTGTCTAAAACACATGACGGTTCTAACAAAGAAATGAACGGCCAATAGCAAGTCGGGAGCAAGGATAGGTAGGTCTAACAAGCAGAGATCATAAATACAAGGAGAAATCTGGGAGGAGAGAGAACAGGCGAGGAGGACATCAGGGGCCAGTCACACAGCTACAAAGCAAGCCACTGAGAAAGAAGAAAAGAAAGGTATACAAAAATACAGAAAGATAAAAGCCCTCTCAAAGGCAAAAGGTAATCGGGATAATTTAAGATAAGAAAAGCTGGCAAGAAACAAGCCAAGTTAAGGCCAGGCACTAACATCTGTGTGTGATTTATTTGGGAGCTGGTGGTGGGCCCCTCAAAAAAACAAAAGTAAAATATCCTACAACAGTTAGGTGTTAAACTGTTTACAAAGATTAAAAGTAGTTGAGTGACTGGGTCTCTGAAAACCTGCTGCAGCATGTGGAAGGAGGAGGACACATCCCCACAGCATGGCTGTTCCTCTTCCTCCCTCCAGTTACAGACACTTTCAACTCAAGCAGACAGAATTGACCAAACAGGCAGAAACAACAGAAAATGGTTAAAGGTTCTCTGCACTTTTATGATCAACAAATTTCTAGTGGTGGAAAAACTGTAAAACTGACCATAAAACCTTTTCTATTGTAATATTTCACTACTTTATTTAGTGACCTCTGGGTGGGGAACGTGTTTCTGCCACTAAAAGAAAAGAATAAAGCTTGAAGCCGGGCGATGGTGGCACACGCCTTTAATTCCAGCACTCGGGAGGCAGAGGCAGGCGGATCTCTGTGAGTTCGAGACCAGCCTGGTCTACAGAGCTAGTTCCAGAACAGGCTCCAAAGCCAAAGAGAAACCCTGTCTCGAAAAACCAAAAAAAAAAAAAAAAAAAAAGATGGGAGAGTGGCACCATCACATGAGCAAGAGTCCAGAGCTAAATGAAAAGGAGAAAGCCCCTCTGCTCATATTATCACTCTTCCCTCTCTTGGACTGGTCTCCAGAAGCTCGGTCCAGGGCTTCGCTGTGGATCTGCTTCCATCAGTCGCTGGATGAAGGTTCTATGATGACAATTAAGGTGGTCATCAGTCTGACCACAGGGCAAGGCCAGTTCAGGCATCCTCTCCACTGTTGCTTAGGGTCTTAGCTGGGGTCATCCTTGTGGATTCCTGGGAATTCCTCTAGTGCCATGTTTCTCACTAGACCCTTAATGGTTCCCTCAATCAAGACATCTCTTTCATTTCTCTCCCTCTCTGTCCTTACCCTTTCTTGAGTATCCTGTACCCTCATGTTCTCTTCCTCCCTCCCCTCTTCTCCCCTTCCCCCCTCCCTTCTCTACCCACACACTTCCAATTTTCTCAGGAGATCTTGTCTGTTTCCCCTCCCAGGGGATCCCCATATGTCTCTCTTAGGGTTCTCCTTGTTACCTAGCTTCTCTGGAATCATGGACTATATATAAGCTGGTTATTCTTTGCTTTAGGTCTAATATCCACTTATGAGTGAGTACATACCATGTTAGTCTATCTGGGTCTGAGTTGTGATACCCACAGAAAAAGCTGACCTGAGTTAATGAGAGCCCACTGACTCTGAACAAATAGCGGGAGGGAGGGGAGACCTGTATAGGACCAAAAGCCCCACTAAATGTGGGAGAGAGTTGTGAGGCTTGGGCAGTCTGTGTGGCCATTGGCAGTGGGACCAGGATTTATCCCTAGTGCTTGAACTGGCGTCTTGGAGCATGTTCTCTCTGGAGGGATACCTTGCTCAGACTAGATATAGGGGGAGGGCCTTGGTCTGCCTTGAAATGACATGTCTGACTTTGTGACTCCCCATGGAAAGCCTTACCCTTTATGAGGTGTAGATGGGGGGTGGGATGGGGGAAAGGGTAAAACAGGAGAAGGGGAGGGAGTGGGAACAGGAATAGCTATGTAAAAAGAGAAAAGGCTGTATTTAAAAAAAAATTTAAAAACCACTATTCTCAGGACCATAGAGGAAACAAAAATAAAAATAAAAATAAAAAAGGAAAAAGCCAGTGGGGCAGCAACACTCATATCTCTCTGCATCCTAACTGTGAACACAAGTTGATCAGATGCCTCACACTCCTATTGCCTCATCTCACCCCATGGACTCTACCCTCAAGCCACATCCAAAATAAACCCATCCTTTTTTAAGTTACTTTTGCCAGGTGTGCTGTTCTAGCAATGAGAAAAATAACCAACATAGCATCTACCTGACCCTTCTTGTTGACAAAATCTCATTTTACAATACAAGCTTGGCAAAACTTAAAATATGCCCACCACTGCCAATTAACAAAATTACATATCCCTGATCTGTGAGCTGGAGAGTTTAAAACAAACAAACAAACAAACACAAAACCATGTGTAAACATGTGTTTTATCCTTAGACACCAAAAAGGAATCAGGAAATAACATGCACAAATAAACTATGTTGTGTGACTAAGGGAAAGCCACAAAATTAAACCATTCCAAAGGCCTCATAAGATTATAGTCAAGTTTGGTTTGTTTTTTTTTTTGTTTGTTTTTTTTTTTTTTTTTTTTTGGTTTTTCGAGACAGGGTTTCTCTGTAGCTTTGGTGCCTGTCCTGGAACTAGCTCTTGTAGACCAGGCTGGTCTCGAACTCCCAGAGATCCACCTGCCTCTGCCTCCCGAGTGCTGGGATTAAAGGCGTGCGCCACCACCGCCCAGCTATAGTCAAGTTTGTTAAAGAGCCCAAAAACTAGTAATTTAAATTTCGTTTGGTAACTCCTTACCCTACTGAAAAAGAAAATACACATACTATGAGCAAAGTTTTATCATTGTCAGTCAAATTGTATCGTTGCCAGCCAAGGCTAAACTGAGACCTTAGCTCAAAAACAGATGAACACACACACACACACACACACACACACAAGTGTATTATAATACAAACCAAGCCTCTTATGTAGTATAAAGAAGTTAAAGAAAGCAGGTAGAACTAAATGAGCTTTTCTAAGAAAGAACATAAAGCAGAGATATGGTAGCACATGCCTATAATAAAGCAAAGTTCAAAACCAGCCTAGGACACAAGAAAAGGAAAGGAGGACCATATGTGATGGTTAATTTTAAATAGCAACAGGCTACAACCAAGAATCACCTGGAAAGAGTCTTAATGAGGAATTATCTAGATCAGATCAGCCTGTGCAGAGACTGTATGGATTGCATTGAGGTGGGATGGGAGACTCACCCTGAACCTGGGTGGCACCAATTCAGGCATTGAGCCCTAAACTGTACAACATAGAAGAAAGCTGGAGACAACAAGCCAGCAGACTGCAATAGTGTCATTTACTTCTCTCTGCTCTTGGCTACAGATACAATGTGACCAGTTGTCTCAAGTTTCTGCCTCTGACTTTTCTGCAACTGTGAACTATACTAAGCCAGCTTGTCACAACAAAGAAATCAGAAGACCATGTGTCTAGTAAAAATACTAGCAACACCACCTAACATCAGTTGTTAGCTATGTGCAAGGCCCTGTCCAAAGCATTTTACATGTTTTAACCAATAAACATCAAATTAACCACTGAATTAACAGACTTTTTTTTAATAAATCTGAGAAAGCCATAGAGAGGTTAGGAACTTTCTTTTTGTCACATATCTGATAAGATGTAGCTAGATTTTTAAATCAAAGAAGTTTAACTCAGAAAGCAAACTCTTAAAACTCCTAGACATTTCTAATGGCTAGTCTAAAGCAGTTTTTCAAAATACTATCTTTTCAATTCGGGGGTCCTCTAGACAGAGAGTCTACAGGGCTAAAGCTATTTTTGCAATAATCTTACAGTTATCATTGGATCTGTCCAATGTGTTGACAACTGCACTGAGAAGAAACAATGGACAAAGGTGCCAGTGCCTGAGCACAAGTCAGGACAGTGGCAGTAACAGTAGTAGTCACGACATTCTTTAGGGGATAAACTGGCAATGAAGAAAAAGATAAGTAACTAAAATCTTAAAGAATGTCCTTAAGCAGTTAAAATGCATCACTTTTAATAATATCCAGCATCAAATATATATGAAAAGTGGAATTAGGCATGGAGCACTTATACTGCATACTGAACAATGGCTATCCCTAGCAATGGCACCTGCAGGGTGCTCTAAGGTACAAGGTGAGCTATAAACTTCCTTCTTACAGCACAGCTCTTACTAAAGACACAACTGGAAAATGGTGATTACTGAGACTTAGGTTTTGGCAAATTTTGTTCCTAAAAATAAAGGAAGTATACCAGATAGTGGTGGCTATAATCCCAGCACTTGGGAGGCAGAGGCAGGCGGATCTCTGTGAATTCAAGGCCAGCCTGGTCTACAAAGGGAGTTAGTTTCAGGACAGCCAAGGCTACACAGAGAAACCCTGTCTCCAAAAGAAAACAACACAACAACAACAAAAATGTTGGCTTATCAACTTTAAGAGAATTATGGGATCCTAACATTAAGTTTTCTCTCTCTCTCTCTCTCTCTCTCTCTCTCTCCCTCCCTCCCTCCCTCCCTCCCTCTCTCTCTCTCTCCCTCTCTCTCCCTCTCTCTCTCTGTGCGTGCATGCATTGGGCAAGCATGTTCATGTGGGTGACATACCTATGTATGCCTGTAAAGACCAAAAGACAAGCTCCAATGTTGCTCCTTAGGCACTATCCACCCTGTTTTATGAGACAAAGTGCCTCACTTGCCTGGAGCCTACCAAGTAGGCGAGGCTGGTCAGCCAGCAAGTCCCAGGGAGCTCCCTCCCTGCTGCTATCTCCCCAGTACTGAAGTCATAAGCGTGTGCCTACAAGCTCAGCTTTTCTACATAGATTCTAGGGATCCAGCTCAAGTACCCAGCAAACATTTTACTGATAGTTATCTCTGCAGACCAAGAAGTTTGCTCTCCATAATTCCTCTTTTCATTGGCATATGTTAATTACATAAAATAACCAGCCTTATTGTGCCATTTTGTACATGTATGAACATAATTTGATCCTGTTTACCCCCATTACTTTTCTTATCACCCTCCCTCCTGACAAGGTTTCCTTCTTCTTGCCTAATAATCTCCTCTCTTCTCTAAGAAATCTGACATTTGATTTAAAGAAATGCTAGACAACTCTTTTCATTTGAATTATGTCCAACAACTGAAAAGAAACTGAAAATCCTGTTAAGGTGCTCTTTCATTAGACTTACAGTTTCCTCTCGATCTTCCAATTGAGCAAAGTATAATACCGTAACTCCCTACCCGTGCAAGGAGGCTACCCATTTAAGAATGAAAGGTGACCCCAAGATTCTTCATGAGATTCTCACTTACCTTCATCTCAATGACGGTTTGCAAGGCTTTTGTTTTGGCAGAATCAGGGGCATTCTCAAATCTCCGGTGCATCTCCTAAACAGAAGCAGAAGGGAGTCAGTGGCTGCCTTCCTATGTTCATGCCATATTTTGGTCTCACTTTGTAGCTCTGGCTGGCCTGGAGCTCACGATGTATACCTGACTGGCCTTGAACTCAAAGATCCACCAGATCCTCAGCCTTTGCCTCCCAAGTTCTGGTATTCTTGGGAGATGTTAAAAATAACTAAGCTAACAATTGTGGTAAGTGGACCCTTTCTTTGTCACAGACCTTGACCTGTGGATCAGGGAATCCAGAGTGCATTCCAACTGATTCAACATACACTCTGAAGGATTCCTGGTTCTGAACAACTAGTTGTTTAAAATTAGTCATAATAATACCAACAGCTACAATACAAGAAACTACCACACATCACTAGGTTGACACATCGGTAAGACATGAAACTAAAATTACAAATGATCTAAAGGGGGATTAGGAAAGACCCCCCTTTTTGTTTGTTTAGTTTTTTAAGACAGGGTGTCTCTATATGGCTCTGGTTGCCCTGGAATTCACTCTGGAAACTAAGCTAGCCTCAAACTCACAGAGTTTCACCTGCCTCTGTGTCCAAGTGCTGGGATTAAATGTGTGTGCTGAAAAGGACCCTTTTTAAAAAGAAGAAATAAAGGCCATCACCACCAGCCTGCTATGCACAGAGCTATGACGTTATCTGTTAACTGCAGCATCCACCTCTAGAGCACCAAGTGCCTCACTTCCTATGATGAACGCCTCCAGTGCGACTCCAGGGACAAAGAAAAGGTCTCTTAGACAAGTTTCCAAGTAGCTCAAAATCAGAAAATGTCATGACAGCTTTCTTTTTTAATCCAATGTTTAATGAGTTTAAGATAGGAAGGAATGAGGCCAGACATGGTGGCACATGACTTTAGTTCCGGCACTCGTTTTTAAAAGAGACTGGATACAATGAAAAGACTGAACTTTTAAAGTATTTGAATTTTTATAGCTGGAGAACCTAAGTTTGTAAAATGATGTACATTGTGCTATCTCTATTAATGTGTGCTCTTGGGGGTGAACAGTGATGTGTGTGTCTGGATGCCAAGCTAACAAGGGGTCAGTTGTGCTGGCTAGTTTTATGCCTACTTGACATAAGCTAAGGTCAGTGCAGATAAGAGAACCTCAATTGAGAAAATACCTCCATTAGATCAGGCTGTAGGGAAGCCTAAAGGGCAATGGTTTTCAATCTTCCTAACACTGAAACCATTTAGCACAGTTCCTCATGTTGTGATGACCCCAACCATAAAATTATTTCGTTGCTATTTCATAACTGTAATTTTGCTACTGTTATGAATCATAATATAAATATCTGATATGCAACCCCTATGAAAGGGTCATGAACCTCCAAAAAGGGGTTGGTACCTGCAGGTTGAGAACCACTGGTATAGGGCATTTTCTTAAGTGATTGATGTAGAAGGGCCCAGCCCATTTGGATGGGGCCACACCAGGCTGGTGTTCCTGGGTTCTATAAGAAAGCAGGCTAAACAAGTCATGAAGGGAAATAGAGGCAGGCAGATCTCTGTAAGTTTGATACCAGCCTGGTTTAAAATAAATAAACAAGTTGGTAGTGATGGAGAATATTAACAGTCTTCAAGGATCACTCAGAAGTTCTAGACAACCTCAGACAATAATTACTAATAAACCTGAGACAACCCTAGATAGGAGGACAGAGTGCAATACTCCATACGAACAACGTTAAAAATAATGAAAATGACCATGATTTTGGTTATGTCTTTTCACCTAACTTACTCACTGTTGCCTGATGAGGAAGCTCATAGACTAACTTCTCTTAAAATTCTTACAGAATGGGCTGGAGAGATGGCTCAGAGGTTAAGAGCACTGAGTACAATTCCCAGCAACCACATGGTGGCTCACAACCATCTGTAATGAGATCTGGTGCCCTCTTCTGGTCTGTAGACACACATGCATAAAGAACAGTGTATACATAATAAATAAATAAATCTTAAAAAAAAATTCTTACAGTACAAAAACCCTTTCAAAAAGTTTTCCACACTATACTCTAATTTTTTAGTGCACTTCTGGTTTCAGTTTTAGCTTAGAAATGCCCAACTGCTAAAGTCTATGAAAATATTCCAAACTCCAAAAAACCCCACAACCTGAAAAGGCTCTGGCTCAAGCACTTAGAGGGAGACAGACTCAGTCTTTATTATATACACTACTCTTTCTACTAACTTTAAGTATCCAAGTAGACAATCACAACATAGGTAACAAACATTTCAAAAGTGTGGTGGTTTGAATGAAAATGGCCCCCACAGGCTCATAGGGAATGGCACTACTAGGAAGTGTGGCCTTGCTGGAGTATGCACAGCCTTGTTGGAGGAAGCATGTCCCTGGCAGTGGGCTTTGAGGTTTCAGATGCCCACGCCCGATCCACTGGTTTACTCTTTCTGTTGCCTTCAGATTCGGAAGTAGAACACTTGGCTCTCTTTTCAGCACCATGTCAGCCTGCTTGCATACCATGTCCCACCATGATGACAATGGACCAAACCGCTGAATTGTGGACCAGTCCCAATCAAATGTCTTCCTTTATAAGAGTTGCCATGGTCATGGTGTCACTTCCCAGCAATAGAAACCTAACTAAGGCAAAAGGCTATGTTCCCAAAACTAGACTCCAACAGCATTCAAAACCTGTACCACATGCGGACATTCACACTTTCTAGTCTCCCATAAGCCAAAGGCAGAAAATCCACTTAGATGTCCCTTCAAAACATACCAAAATCTAGCCAGGCAGAGGTGCACATGCCACACCTTTCATTAACAACTTCCTACATTTTGCCTCCCTTACTGCACGTTCTCAATAGAACTTCTTTAAAAACCAAGTTGATCAGCAAGTGGTGGTGGCACATGCCTTTAATCTCAGCAATCAGGAGGCTGAAGCAGGCAAATCTCTGAGTTTAAGGCCAGCCTGGCCTACAGAGTGAGTTTAGAGACAGTCAGGGGTTTTTTTTTCTTTTTTGAGAAGCCCTGTCTCAAAAAAAAACCAAGTTAATCTAATCACTCCCACACTCTTGATTTCATTAGATTTCTATTACAGTGAAGAGACACCATGATCACGGCAACTATTATAAGGAAAACATTTAATTGAGGGGTTCACTTACACTTTCAGAGGTTCAGTTCACTATCAGGATGGTGGGGAACATGGCATGCAGACAAACACGGTGCTGGAGGAAAACCTCAGAGTCCTACATCTTTCAGGCAACAGGAAGTTGACTGACTCACTGGGCAGTATCCTAAGCATACGAAATCTCAAAGCCTACCCGCACAGTGGCACACTTCCTCCAACAAGGCCATGGCCACACCAATAAAGCCACACCTCCTAATAGTGCACTCCCTGTGAGATTATGGAGGCCAATCACAGTCAAACTACCACACCTGTCAAGGCTGCTCAGATGACATGTTTTCTTGAGAGACTATAAAACCTCATATCGTCACTATACTTCAGTCATACTTGGCCCACCCCAGGCTTCTCCACCCCCATCACAACCCTATATCAGTCCCTGCTTGATACCATTAAATGAGTTCCTGCTTTGCCAGACTCCCGACTCAGTGGGTGTGTTTCTCCCCAGGGCCTGGGGGGAGGGCTGAGTTGCGACACTCATCATCTGTCAGAGAGTCCCGCAGAACATAGATAAGTGTAATAATGTTTTAATATTAGTAATATAAACATAGTAAATTTAGTAAAAAAAAAAAATGAGTAACCAAAAAAAAAAAAAATCAAGATCACGTTGTTATAGAAGGAAAGAGTCTCTGACAGTGATGTTACATGGGAGCTCTGGGTGACTATTAAAGTTCCCTTTCAGGTGCAGGTGGGAAGAAAACATACCTCACAATTCTTTAAGCTGCATAACTGTTTATACTACTATTCTGAGGTGCTGGAGTTAACCTCAGGGACTTGCATATGTTAAGCAATGAATCTTCCACTGAGCTACATCCCCAGCCCTGATTTACTGCACTCTCTATATTATGTCTTCAACTTTTAGAATCTATTAAGTTCATCTATTCAGTCCAGATTAATCTTCCACTGCATTAAAACAAACACATGAGCAATAGTTTGTTCACCATAAATCTGTTCCCCACACTGTACACAAGGTGCTCATTGAGTACACAGTAGAGCCTTCTAATGATGTTTGCTCAACAAATAACTGTAAGATTTTTGATTCTATAAACAAAATGAACTACACTAACTGTAAACAATTTTCACATAAAAATAAAATAAAATCTATACTTACATTTATTACTTAGTGCTTCTGTCCTTCAAGATACTTAAGTTGAATTTCTTTGAAATACTTCACAATTAAATTTCATTAAATTAGGTGTTCAACTAATTTAATAAAATCTCTTCCCCATTACCTAATTCCAAACAGTAACTTTAAAATGCTCCATTCTATGGTAAACTATTATATTTTTATTTTTAGCCCCTAGCATGTAGGCAAAGGAAAGTAAAGAAAAACAAAACTATGTGAATTTTAAAGATCTTTCTGCATGCATAATAAGGAATGGCTAGACTGCACTCTGGCTCACTCATAAGCACAAAGCTTTCCTATGGAGGAGCTATCCGAAAGCCTCTCAGCAAATTTCTAATCTCGGGCCTTTATGTTAAACCTCACTGTAAACACATCTTGCATTCAGGGCTGACAATCTTCCTGTTCCCACTGAGCATAATAAGCCTCTGGCTCATACCCTGCAAATAATGGGCGAAGCTCTGGAAATAGAAATAAATTACTATTCAAACACGTGTAAGAAGACGAACGTACTATTTGTTCACTTCATTTCATCCCTATTGGCTGAAATGTAAACACACGTACATGTAAAAGCATGTAAAAGAAAATCATGTAAATAATATACAACTTGGGCACTGGAGACAGCTCAGGTGGTACAGTGTTCCTGCGAGCATAAGGATCCAAGTGAGATCCCCAGAATCCATATGATTCTAGCCAGCTAGGCAAGTCCAGTTCAGTGAGAAGCTTTCTCAAAAGACAAAGAAGCTGGGTATGGTGGCTCACACCTTTAATCCCAGTACTCAGGAGGCAGAGGCAGGCGGATCTCTGTTTGAGGCCAGCCTGGTCTACACAGAGTGAGTGCCAGAACAACCAGGGCTACAAAGAGAAACCCGTCAAAAACAAACAAACAAACAAACCAACGAGAGGGAGAGAGGGAGAGGGAGAGAGAGAGAGAGAGAGAGAGAGAGAGAGAGAGAGAGAGAGAGAGAGAGAGAGAGAAAAGAAGGCTACAGCTCCCGAGGAACAATACCTGAGACTGGCTTTTATAAATACACATACACAACACAATACAAACACATTCACACACACACACACTCACACACACCCTGGACTTGGGCATGATGATGTAATTCCAGCAGTAAGGAAGCTGAGACAAGAGACAAGAGTATGGAGAATTTGACTGGACTATATGGAGAAACCGGACAGAACATGACAAAGAACAGGAGTCAGGGCAGGAAAGGGAAAGACAAGCGAAGGAAAGCGGAAGAAAGGGGAAGGGCAGACGACAGGGAGAGAAGAAAGATGGGAGGAAAAAGGACAGAAAAAAAGAGGGGAGAAGAAGGGAGGGGGAGAGGAAAGAAAAGAGAAAACGGGGGAGGGAAGGGAGAAAGAAGGGGGGAAGGGGCAAAGAAAGGAGAGGGTCAGAGGAAAGGAAGAGAGGGCCAAGGGGAGAAGGGAAAGGGGATAGGGGAAGAGAAAGAAATTGGAAAAGAAAAGAGGAAAGAGGGGGTGGAATAAGGCGAGAAGAGGGCAAAGAAAAATAAATTATGGGTACGAGCTGGGCATGGTGGCTCATGCCTCTAACTTCAACACTCAAGAGGCAGGAGAATCTGAGTTCAAAGCCTGCCTGTTGATGGAGGTGGGTCATCTTTCTATCTGTTGTTTCATTGGTTAAGTAATAAAGAAACTGCCTTGGCCCCTTTAATAGGACAGAAAATTAGGTAGGCGGAGTAGACAGAACAGAATGCTGGGAGAAAGAAGCTGAGTAAGGAGTCGCCATGATTCTCCCTCTCCAGACAGACGCAGGTTAAGATCTTCTCTGGTAAGCCAGCTCATGGGCTACACAGAATATTAGAAATGGGTTAGATCAATATGTAAGAGCTAGCCAGTAAGAGGCTGGAACTAATGAGCCAGGCAGTGATTAAAAGAATACAGTTTCCGTGTAATTATTTCGGGGCATAAAGCTAAGCCATGTGGGCGGCCGGGTGCCGGGGACGCAGCCCGGCCGCTCCAATTACTACAGAGTGGCACCCAACGTGCTAATGAACTCCACGTAAAACCTGAGAGGGCTTAAAAAGGACACAGAGAGAATTTAAGACAGCTTTTTGCTGTTTCTGGGTTGCGTGCTGCAAAGAAATTGTCCTGACTCAGTAGCAGGAAAAAACTGGCTGTTTTAAAATGCCGGCTTTCTGAGCTGTGCCGCCATTGCGATATCTGTCTGGCTCCTGTGGGAGACAGAGCTTTTGAATGGAACATTTGGAGTAAAGTGCTACAGCTTGCTTGATGGCAATGTGGACTGCTTTGTGCCTGGAACTGTGTGTGGCTCAGGGACACCAAATGGCTCTGAGGCAGGAGCGGCTCAACTCCGCCATGCTAAACTCTGCTGGTCTCAGGCAGGAACTACCGTAATTACCATAATAACAGCGCAGTTAAGGTTTAAACTGAGCTGGACACAGGTGGTACCGTATTACCCCTACATGGTGCAACTTACGTTTTTAAGAACTGCTTAACATTTTAAGAAATGCTCCTGGAAAAAAAAAAATTACAGATTCACAATAAAACAGATTCAGACATAAAAGACCTCTATGGGTCACAGTGTAGGATGAATGTACGTAGGCTTGAGAGAGAAAAAATACATATATAGAGAGAATAAAGTTAATGCCCTTAAAAAAGGGGGATAAAGTCCTTAAAGAGACAGAGTACAGATAGTTATAGATTAAAAGAAATAAAGAAAAATAAGCCACGTAAAAATGGAAAATTCACAGAGAGTCTGGATTCTTTGTATTGTTGTGTTTTCTTTAAAAGTTTTGACTGTAAAGGAGCTAAGTGCAGAGAGACATTTCATTATATGGGCTGCCAAGCTAAACCAGAATGGATATAAGGGTATTATGATTTCAGAATATGGGTCTAAGGATATGATGCTTTGGAGAGGGTCTTCTTTTGTTTTCACAGAGGATGAGACTCTATGGATTGCGTCTATCCCGATATGGTATGATAGACCACGCCCTCCTGAAAGGTTGCTATGAACACCTTCAGAAAATTACTTCACTCAACTGCCAACCAAGATGACCCTGACACACAGGTTACACCATGAAAGATCTGAATAACAGCGCCCCCATTCAGCAGGAAGCAGTTTGGAGAGAAAAACTGCGCCCATGTTCCCAAATATGGTTTATAAATGTTCTTTTACATTTAAAGGGGGATATGATATAGATATAAATAATTTGCATTGGTATGGATTATAAAGTCAATTTTGTTATGTGTATATGTATTTCTGATATTGATTAAGGTATTGTGATTATGTAGTTCATTTAAAAATGTAATGTAAAATAGGAAATATAGGTTGTTAATGGATAATCATCAATAATAGTCAAGCTTGTAGTCATGTTAGTTAGATTTTCTAGATATATAGAGATATATTTCAATTAGATAGGCATTCTTCATATCTTTCAAAGACTACAGAACATGGCATTTAATGTTTTAATAACTTAGGGCTTTTCATGATAATGAGACACGTCTGCTCCTGGCAGCACCAATCTACTTCAAGAGGAAGATGGGCATTAAAGAGGCTCCTTATGGAGTTTGATAGCCATTTGGGCAAGAAACTACTCTTGCCTGGACTGTTGCATAAACTGGACACAGAGAACCTGCAGAAAAAGGACTGCTGAACTTGCCTAAAGGTGAGATGGATTTTCGGGGTTCCTGACTCATGAAAGAGTCTGCAAGACATTCTGCAGGACACAACAAAAAGTGACTGAACTGTCTTTGGAATTTCCTGCTTGATGAAAATGTCTGCTGGATACTATGGGCCTGAAGGCTGAAGATGGATGCCCCAATGGTACAAAAGAACTTTGGGTGACTGTCAGGCAGTGAGATGTCTCTGTCATTTCTAGAACTTTGGATTTCTTGTTTGCTTAGGTAATATTATATCCTTCTGGAGTCTTTGATGGAGTTGAAGAATGGTTAGTTATAGTTATAGTTTTCCTTAATTATGATAAAAGATAAAATAGATATAAATATTGTAACTGTAATTCTTGCTTGATAACTATTTTGTTATATGTAATCTTACTATGTTAAAGTGAAAGCCATTTTTTGTTTAAACAGAAAAAGGGGAAATGATGGAGGTGGGTCATCTTTCTATCTGTTGTTTCATTGGTTAAGTAATAAAGAAACTGCCTTGGCCCCTTTAATAGGACAGAAAATTAGGTAGGCGGAGTAGACAGAACAGAATGCTGGGAGAAAGAAGCTGAGTAAGGAGTCGCCATGATTCTCCCTCTCCAGACAGACGCAGGTTAAGATCTTCTCTGGTAAGCCAGCTCATGGGCTACACAGAATATTAGAAATGGGTTAGATCAATATGTAAGAGCTAGCCAATAAGAGGTTGGAACTAATGGGCCAGGCAGTGATTAAAAGAATACAGTTTCCGTGTAATTATTTCGGGGCATAAGCTAGCCATGTGGGCGGCCGGGTGCCGGGGACGCAGCCCTGCCGCTTTTATTACAACAGCCTGTCTACCGGTGAAACTATCCTTTAAATAGATATATATTTTAATTTTAATAAATATGGGTAGTTTATATAAATACACATGGATAGAATTATGTTAAAAGTTCTTACACCCCAGTAAGTCTCTCCGCCAAAGCAGCAATCCAAACCAGACCAAATCAAACCAAATTAGAAACAGCCCAGGTTTAATGAATAAAACACGCCCGGATGATTTTCCAGTCCTCCAGAGAGGAGATGGGAAAGGAAGACCTGAAAACTACGTGTCTGTTTTCTGGGGGGCAGTTTAAGTACCCTGTGGGAGTGGTCTTGAGCATCTCTGGTGGAGGGGTCATCCTTTGGTGGGCTTTCTGAAATGCAGCAGGGTTTGGAAAGAGATGGGGGAGGGGGCTTGGAGTGGAGCTTCCATCAGAACAGCCCAGATATGGAATATGGATGCCAGAAGCTGGGTGAAGCTTCCAACAGAAATAATGGATTGAATTATTTGAATTTTTACTAACATCACAGTTTCTAGTGTAAATAAGAAATATGTTATCTGCTGTAATTTATCAAAGAATGGGTAACCTGAAATTTGAAAACAAATTAGGAACAATTTATGTTCCTTTTCTTCAGTGGATTCTTTCATTTAAAAGAAATAAGCTGGAGAATTAGCTCGATGGTACAGCACTTGCCTGGCATGCATTAGACTCTAGGTTCAATCTCCATAACCATAAAATAATAATTATAAGAATAATGTATATCAATTCAACAGTACAGCCCTTTGTCTAGGATGTGCAAGGCCTTAAGTCCAATCCCGAATGCCATTTGCTGATTTTAATCAACATGACGGAAAGAAAGTAGCATTTATGACTGAAAGTAGCACTTAAAAGTCTGATGTTTCTCTTTTTTCAAATTTCGGGTTTCAGCTCTCAATGCTCTTAGGCCAAATGTTTGTGCAGTCCCCTCACAGAGTCAATCATCCACACAAGTTCTAGATTATTGTACTGCATTCACAGAAGAGACGGAAATGAAGGGAAAGGAAACAGAAAGGCTCATAACTACCTGTTTGCTACCGCCTCTCATCCAGTGATGAACAGTGGGGGCCCACAGCCCTTTTCCATCTCTGGCAGCTACTTCATACTGAGAAAACCTATCTTCTTGACAAAGTGGAAATGTGAGCAAAGAGACACAATTTAAAAAACAAGAATAGGGGCTGCAGAGATGGCTCAGTGGTTAAAATACTGGCGGCTCTTTGAGGACCAGTGTTCAATTCCCAGCACCCATATGGCAGCTCACAACTGTCTGTAACTCCAGTTCCAGGGGATTCGACACCCTCATACAGACATACATGCAGGCAAAATTCCAATGCACATAAAGTAAAAAATAATTTTTTTTTTGATTTTTCGAGACAGGGTTTCTCCGTAGCTTTTTGGTTCCTGTCCTGGAACTAGCTCTTGTAGACCAGGCTGGCCTCGAACTCACAGAGATCCGCCTGCCTCTGCCTCCCGAGTGCTGGGATTAAAGGCGTGCGCCATCACCAAAAATAAATAAATTTTAAAGAAAAAACAAAAGTAGTAGGAAATACCTGAATAAGCAAGGTATGTACTGTTCTCATTTTCCAAAATCACTACAAAACATCAAACATTAATATTGGGATTATTTTTCATTCTAATTCCTCCTATTAACTATTGTTGCTTCTGTTATCTTGTATTATGAGGCAAGATCTCATATAGACCAGGGTAGCCTTAAATTCCCTATGTAGACACAACTGACCTTTGTATACCTAAGCCTGCTGCCTCCACCTCCCAGGGGTTTATGCAGTGCTAAGATTTAAATCAACTAAGATACATCCCCAGTCCAATGGCTGTTTCTCTATACATCTCTATTCCTTTTTTATTCTTACAACTTAAAACTGGCAAGAAAGCTCACAGGCACTTGTCAAATATGCTAGCCGAAAATTCAAAATTCACAGCCTAGAATCTATATAGCTATTATCACTTTTAACCTCAAACATTTTTATAAACCCTAACAGGAGAAAATCTGTATTAACAAGATCTGAATTAAAACATTATAGGAAACAAAATAAACATCCAAATAGAATGTTTAAGTCATTACAAGAACATGTAGCCTGGTATGAATTGACACAACTCGCCAGAACCCTTCTCAAAAAGCAAAACAATACAAACAAACAAACAAACAAAAACAACACAAAAAGAGGCAAAAAGGTCTTAAATATATAATTGAGTTGCAATGCTTTGTACACACAGGAAAAAAGATTTTCTTTAAATTCCACAGCCAACTTCAATATCTTCCACCAAGATATTGACAATCATAATTTAGTTCTCGAAGCTTGCTCTATTCAAGACCAAAGCACTAAGCAAATGTGGCCCGTAATTCACGCTTGTCCAACAGGTGTCCTCGCTCATCTAACACAAAAAAGGGACAGCACTGCACAAAATATAGCACGTCAAGCAATGATATAATTCCAAGGGCTGGAGAGACGGCTCAGTGGTTAGGAGCATTGCCTGTTCTTCCAAAGGTCCTGAGTTCAATTCCCAGGAACCACATAGTGACTCACAACCATCTGTAATGAGGTCTGGTGCCCTCTTCTGGCCTTCAGGCATATACACAGACAAATATTGGATATATAATTCCATTACCAACAGAAAATCTAAGTTCAAACAACAATGAAACTTCAACACAAAAAGATAGTACTTAATCAAATTTTTAGTTATAATTTTGGTGGAGTATACAGAATCATGTTCATAATTGAAACAGAAGACTGTACTGGTGATATCACAAATGTTCTTTCACTGTTCTCATTTACCAACTCTGAGAAGCCCGGGACTGCAAGGCATACCACCCTTACACATGCCGAATGAGAGTACGGGAAGCACTCTCTACTGCAAAGCTAATGCAGTTCAAAGCTGGGAGTCTTAGAAGGACACGGGTCATAAAAATTTATCTCCATTTGATGTATAAGATCAAATACACGCTAAGGGCTTAATTAATAATTGTTGGGTAAGGGAATAAATGAAAGAGAAAGTAGGAGCAAGTGCCTGTAGCCTCTTACTGCTTTAGAAACTAGTCTGTAGGTAAGGTCAAGGCACATGTTAAAATCTACGCCCTGGGGTATCGCTTTATCTTTGTAAATTATATCTTCTAATATACATGTTTAATTTATTAATGTTCTTGCTATAGCAAGGAGTCTTTCACGTTAAAGATTAGATTTAATAAGGGTTTTGTTTAGGTTTTCTTCTAGTGTATCTTTTTAAGTAGTTCTTTACTTCATCTAGAACTTAATTTTACATAACTACGTATTTTTTAAATGATGGTCATTATCTCAAAATATTCATCACACACTCAACACTGCATCATCTCCAGACTCCGTTCTGTTTTCCTTGGCCACATCGGCCTTAAACTTCAAGCCCTATCAGTGTCTCCGAGCCCTGGCACTACAGACACACCAATAGGGCTCAAAATCCACTCGCCTGCCTACATAAGTCTTCCCAGACTTTCCAGAGAATTCCCAGGATAGATACAGTAAATCGATAAATTTAAGGAAATGACATGTATATATTATTTCTGCAATAATGAAAATTGAGCCCCATCCTTTCCATTACTGATATGATTTCCTCCATTCCCTTCTCTTATTGGGACAAACAGATAAAACTTCAAGAATGCTGTCTGCCTTAGTCAGGGTTTCTATTGCTGTGAAGAGACACCATGACCACAGTGACTCGTAGAAAGAAAACATTTGATTGGGGTGGCTTGCTTACAGTTTCAGAGTTTCAGTCCATTATCATCATGGTGCGGAGCACAGAGGCACACAGGCAGATGTGGTGGTGGTGGAAGAGTAACCGAGAGACCTACATCTAGCAGGGAACAGGAAGCTGATTGACTCACTGGGCAGATTGCTGAGCATGGGAAAGCTCAAAACCCGCCCCCACAGTGACACACTTCCTCCAACAAGGCCACACCCACGCAAACAAAGCCACAACTCCTAATAGTGTCACCCCTACAAGATTATCGAGGTCAGTTATATTCAAACTACCACACTGTTAAACACCATTTAGCACAACCATCCCTACCTCTTCCCAACTTCAGTATAAAACTTCACTAGTAAGCAGAATGCTTCACTGTACTGTTTGCTACTTTACCAGACTATAAAACCATCATTCAGTTTTTATTTCATTAGGCATTTATTTGGTCTGGTGGTAAAAATGTATAATATTGTATCTAGAAACTTTGAGGTTTTTTTTTTTTGGGGGGGGGATGTCCAAGGACAGCCAGAGTTAGTTAGTAAGAGTCTGTCTCAAAAAGGAAAAGTGATTTGGACACTCCAACTCACATGCTCAAATCCTATATCCCCAACAAAACATTATTAGGAGGTGGGTTCTTTGCTTAGTAATTAGGTTTTAAGGATAATCTCATTCTTTATTAAAAGGACCCCAAGGGACTCTCTTACTCTTTCTTACCACTGACATATCAGGAAGAGTGCTGTCCAAAAGTAAGAAGTGGGTCCTCACCTGGCACTGGTGACCTGGTTTTGGACTCCTAGTCTCCAGAACTATGAAGCATGAAACAAGCATCTATAGTATTTTTGTTATACTAACCTAAACAAAGACAGAAAGCATATAACCTCAGTGTAAAATGGCAAGTAAACATTGAAGAAATACATGTGTATGATTTCAGTGATATGGTCACTTCTACTACATGTACATGCAACGCATGTACATGAAAACTTCACTGCAGAATTGACATGTGAGCTAAGTCTTGAAGAAAGTAAGAAAATAAATAAGCATTTCCAAAGGCACTGTGTCCACTTGCCCTCAAATAATTTTAAGTAGCATGACTATATTTCTTATAAGATATTATGTTACAAATAGCAGCCTTGAACTGTTTTGTGGTATATTCACAAGGGAATATAATTTCCCATATCATGTACAAAATTTATTTATAAAATTTATTATTTTAAAAAAGGTTATCTAAACCTCAGGGGTTTTTTTTCAGTATTTTTGAGCTCAATATATTTCTAATTGTTCACAGACTAAAAAATGTGGCTTCCCCATAGCCCTTGATTATTTGGCATTTATTAATTCCTAAACTACTGGGATAGGCTGAAATATTCAGAAGCCACAAAAAAATTTAGAATTCCTAAAGCAGGAAATTATAGTTGTAAAGAAGACATACCCAAGTTTGTATCTGTTCCATAATTTTTCCTTACATACACCTGGCATTTTCACTTTTAAAGAGTGTCAGTTTTTTGTTTTGTTTTTTCAGCATAAGATTTCTCTGTGTGGCCTTGGCTATTCTGTAACTCACTATGTAGACCAGGCTGGCCTCCAACTCATGGATCTGCCTGCCTTGTCTCCCAAGTGCTGGGATTAAAGGCGTGCGTCACCACTGCCCAGTTGAATATGTTTGTTTTTTATTTTCCTTCCTCTCAAATCATGTTGAAAAGAATTATTCAGACTCATCCTAACAATGAGGATCCCCACCTGACCCCCCATTAAAATGTGAAAGTTAGCTGGTTATGGCAGTATGTGCCTGTAACACCAGGGAAGCTAAAATGAATTTTATGTCTTAACTAGAAGCAATGGCTAGTTTTATGTCAACTTGACACAGGTGAGAAGTCATTTTGAAAGAAGGAACCCCAACTGAGAATATGCCCCCACCAGACTGACCTGTGGACAATTCTACAGTGCATTTTATAATTAGTGATAGATGTTGGGAGGGCCCAGTCCATTGTGGGTGGTGCTATCACTGGGAAGTTGGTCTGGGGTTCTATAAGAAAACAGGCTGAGCAAACCATAGGAAGCAAGGAAGTAAGCAGCACCCCTCCGTGGCCTCTGCATAAGCTCTTGCCCCTCTGGTTCCTGCTCTGTTTGAGTTCTTATCCTAGCTTCCCTCAGTGATGAACTGTGATATAAACTGTAAATAAAATAAACCCTTTTTTTCCCCAAGTTGCTTTTGGTCATTGAGTTTAATCATAGCAGTAGAAACCCTAAGATACAAGATTTATAAAATCTACTGCAGCTTTTAAAACACCTCCAGGTAAGATGAATTCTTCCTTTACGCCTTCTTAAAATGACATTGCTTCAGAAAGTGAGGTCTAATCACAGAGCCAGACTAAGTCTGTTTCCTCTAAAACAATGTGCCTCTATTGGTTTCTGCACCCCATAAGCCTCTCTGCCAATGCAGCCATCCAAATCAGACCAAACCAAACAGAATTAGAAAAAGCCCAGGTTTAAAGGATAAAATGCTCCCAGATGATTTTCCAGCCTGCCCCCACCCCACCCCCCACCAGAGAGGAGATGGAAAAGAGACTGAAAAACCATGTGTCTGTTTTCTGGGGGGCAGTTTAAATACCATGTGGGAGTGGTCTTGAGCATCTCTGGGGGTGGGGTCATTCTTTGCCGGGCTCTCTAGGTTGCATCAAGGTTCAGAAAGAGATGGAAGAGGAGGCTAGGGGTTGAGCTTCCACCAGAACATCTATATCACACCTCTGGCTACACCTCCATGACAAATGATTTTTAACACATATCTTTCACAGCAAGGCAGACGTTTCCAGGGAAACCACAGGAAAACATTCATTACTGCTTAAGCTTCACCAAAAGGTGAACTGAGGTAGCAGTGCACTGTCTCTTACCAGTATTTTTTAATTGAGCAGTAGTTAACTGCTCTCCTGATTCTGGTTTTGCTGTCTGTCTCTATGAACAAATAGAGAAGCAAATAACAAATTAAAACAATCCTACATCCTTCCAGTGACGCAGAAGCCCCTAGGAATCACATGTAGGTTTACAGGAGTGGGTATGTTAATGAGTAACATATATGCCAGATGATGTCATTCCATTCAAAAAGAAAGAAATCAGTGAAGCGCTAAAACACAAAAGATGAATTTCCTAGTCGGCAGCACAGCAGAGCACATAAATTTATCTAGGTCAAGATTCTGATTAGTAAGGGAAAAAGACAATCAGGAAACTGTAACAGAAAAGGTAGTCACTCACCTCTCTCAACATATTATTCTCTTTCTCCTTTTGCTCCAAAAGACTTTCTAGGTGGTGGGCGTGCATCTCGGCCTCTGCCAGCCGTCTTGTTCTTTCATGGTCTTCCTCTGTAGCTTTGGCAGAAAGCCCTTTGCTCTGTAACATCTCCAGAAGCTTCTTAATGGACTCATCCCGAGCACTTAGGGTTTGCTTTTGAGTTTCAATTCGCAGCTCCATTTCTTCCAGGGTCTTCCGCAGAAGAAACAGCTCTTTGGCTTGCCGCTCGTGCTCAGTGTGCAGCCTCTGGAAGTTCTCCTCCGTCAGCTCTGCCACACAAGGCTCTCCAGTCCTACTGCTGCTATCCTGCTGAAACAGCTGATTCAAGTCCCTCTGAATCCGCAGCTCATCCTGGAGAGCCTGGATCGTCATCTGCATGTGCTGGGAACATCACAAAAAAAAAAAACACCCAAAATGAGCTTTCCCCTCAATTAGCAAAGACAGAGCAGCTTGCAGGCAGCTAAAAATAGCTGTAAGGGTTCTCAGAAATCTGCATTCAGCAAATTAGTATTCACCTTATTCTCTCTTAATTCAAATTTTAAAATTATGGTAATAATCCACAATTATCAGCAATTTAATTTGTGCTTATTCCCATCAGGAAAATAAGTACGGCAGTCCTTTACTTTTATAAGCCACAATAAAAAAGCCACAATCTAGACATCTCAAAATTTAATAGAAGGTATCTTAAAGGGACAGAGAAGACTATATCATCAGGAATAAGAACAAAATTTGTCTCAAAATACAAAAATATTTCAAAACACAAGATGACTTTTAATTATTGTAAACATTAATTATCAAGTACTAGTATTTAATGAGTGGTTATATATAACTTTTTAATTATAATTTAACCTTCAGTATCATCACATGCATCCACACAAACTCATGAATGCACGTACAAACACCAAAATCAGGCATAATAGTATATCCCTACATATCAGCATTTGGAGGACTGGACTAAAGCAGGAGTATCTCAAGTTTAAGGCAAAGTGATACACACGAATCAAAAAGAAAAACTACTTAACATAAACCCTATCTTCATAAGGGCTTTAAGGGTCTAAAATGCTGTTGCTGACCGCAGGTACAAACAACGCTGTACTCAATCTCTCTCTACAGCTTATTCATCTTGCTTCGCTGGAAATTTATGGACACTGATAAGTAACTCTCCATATTTCTTTTTTCCCAATCCCTGGCAAAGTAACATTACATTCTTTGACTGAGTGAATGTAATTCTTTGGTAAACCATTTCAATTTTACTGAGAAGTGACCATGTTAACTGTCGACTTGAAGTGATCTGGAACTATCTAAGAGGCAAGCTAACAGACACACCTGTAAAGGTCACTGATGAGGTTAATGGAGGTGAAAAGACCCACACTACGAGTGAGCGGTGCCAGTCCCTAGGCTCCATCCAGTTCTAACCTAGACAAAAAGGAGAAAGCGAGACTAGCTTTTAGTATCTCTCTCTGCTTTCCAACTTGGAACAACCTGGCCAGCTGTTCCACTGCACCTCAAATTGTAAGCCAAAGTAACCCTCCTCTTTTTACATTGCTACTGTTGGGGTATTTTATCACAGCAACCGAAAAATAGCTAGGATACCAGTATTCTAGTACGGAGGTGATTCTTTACGTAACATTAGCAAAATAGACTTTCATTTTCTGTGTATGCCACAAATCTTTCCAATTGTGTCATTCGCCACTTAGCACTACTTATGATTTTTATAGCATTTTTACTTACTCTGTGTATGAGAGAGGGAAAGGGAAAGAGAGCATGAGCATATATGTGGGCGCCAGCTATGGCGCAAGTATGGAGGTCAGAGGACAACTTTCAAGAGTCAGTTCCCTCCTTCTACCATATTGTTCTGGAAATCAAACCCAACACCAGCAGTTTGTCAGCAGCACCATTACCCACTGAGCTGTCTCCTCAGATCACTTATGATGACTCTAGTGTGTATGTGTGTGTGCACACGCACACACACACATTTATAGTACTAGGGATCAAACCTAGAACTTGCTCATGCTAGGCCAGTATTCTACCACCTAGCTATGCCCTGGCTCCAGACTAGATTTATGTTTTTTTGTTTGGTTGGCTTTCATATAAAGACAAATAGTCTTTTCTTTTTAGTCTCTGATTTTGGTATTATTTGCTTAGCAAGCAGTAAATTTTATTTCTGGTAATATTCAAACTCTAAAAATCATTGGTTATGTTTTCTAACATGGATAAAATTACAAATAAACTACCAGATATTTTAGTGTATTGGTGTGGGACAGTTCTATATTCTGTCGATTATATTTTAACTGGACGCTGATTGGCTGATAGCCAGGCAGGAAGTATAGGCAGGAAAACCAGACAGGAAGTAGAGGTGAGGCAATGAGAACAGGAGTATTCTGGGAAGAAGGAAGCTCTTTCCGCAGTCCTGTCCAGACCACAGAAGGAGCAGGATGTGACCTGCCCCACTGAAAAAGGTACTGAGCCAAGTGGTAAGCAAAGATAAGAATAATGGATTAATGTAAGTTATAAGAGCTAGTACAAAGCCTGAGCTAATGGGCCAATCAGTTTATAAATTATGTAGACCTCTGTGTAATTTCTTGAGGGGCTGTGGGAACTCCCAATAGGCAGGCCCACGTGTCACAATGTATGAATGTAATTTTCAAAATTCATTTAAGTTCCAGCAACAGATTTCAAATATTTAATAGCAGTTGGGTATTAGTGGTCTTAATAAAAAGATGTATGGAAATGCTGATTCCCAAAAGCCTATTGCTCAAAACACAGACAGTTCTCAGAGAAAGCCCTGCAAAAGAAAATGTTAAACTAAGAGTGTTGGTTCACCCCTATAATCTCATCCCTGGGAGGCAGAAGAATTGAAACCAGCCTCAGCTACTGAGTCCAAAACAGAAATCTATTAAAAGTTAAATTCAAGAGGAGAATGATTTCTAAGTGTGGTTATTCCTCTGTCTTTTTAACATTATCAATTCACTGAGATCAGAAGTAATCTAAGTTAAAGCTAATAATCTTACACACACTAACTGTGGCAGGACAATTACTATTTTGGAGAAGGAAGATAGAACTAGTGATGTGTTGACTCCATTAGCTCTGCTCAGAGGCAATTCCTTCAGTGACACACAAGGCAAGACCCCCACTTCAGGCTACAATTGAGAAAGCTTTACTTTATTAAAAGTACTGCTTCCCCAACCTCACTCAAAAAACCCACCTGCTGCCAACTATTTTAGAAGAGGGGAAAGGGCCCAAAAAGAAACTGGACAAATTTTAGAAGAACCCACTTTAAAATCAGAACTGGGGCATCTGCTATCACCATACCATCAAGCTAAAATCTTACAGAAGGGCTAACCAATGTGGTAAGATAGATAAATAAAAAGTAATACAAAGTAGAAGTGAATAAACAAACCCTTACCCAAAGATTGTATGAGGAAAATGTGAGAAATTATGAAAACAGTTGTATAATTAAGTATAAAACCAGACGAGTGAATATAAGAGCAATATAAAGGGGCTGGAGAGTTGACTCGGCAGTAAAGAACAAGTATTGTCTGTGCACAAACACACTCAAAAATACACACTAAACACATGATTAAAAAGAAAATATAAAAAACATCAACATAGATATTTCACATTTCTCTATACAGGAACAAAACCTTTAAAAATCTATTCTTTTTACAGTAACTTTTTAAATTTTAACCTACAAAATACAGTTTTCCTTAAGACATTTTCATACCTAATTGGTTTGGGTTGATTCTCCTCCCTGCCCAGTCCACTCCTCAATCCCCAATGACCCTTCCGCAACAGTATCTCCCTGACTTCCTCTTCCATAGGACATCTGGTCTACTTCACTCCCCACACTCCTTCCTTACAGATTCTTTTTGCTCATTTCAGAAGCCAGCTCCTTCCAGTTTCCTGGCTCTTCTGCACCTGCTCCCACCTACATGTTTACATTTAACAATTAGAAGCTGGCTCAGCAGATGAAAGAGAACACATGATATTTTCTCTTTCTGGGCCTGGATCACCACACTTAATACATATTTTCTATTTTTGTCAATTTTCCTGCAAATTTCATTTTTCTTTATAGCTGAATAAAAAAATTATTGTGCATATATACAGAGCATATTTTCTTTATCTAGTCATTTATCAATAAACATCTAAGCTGAATCCATTTCCTTGTTACTGTAAACAGAGCAAAAAAACACATGGATGTCAAAGTATTTCTATGGCAGGATATATATGCGCAAACACGGTAGAGTAAGGTCACATGATAGTTCTTTTAGTTTTTTAGGAAGCCTCCATATTTACTTCCATCTAAACGTACCAGTTTTCACTCCCAACAGTAAATAATGGCTCCACTTCACCACACTGTTGTCAATATTTGCTGTAATTTGTTTTCTTGATGATAGTCATTCTGAGTGGGGCGAGATGCAGTCTCAAAGCAGTTACAATTTGCATTTGCCTAAAGGCAAAAGATGGTAGGCACTTTCAAAAGTATTTAATGTTCTCAGTAAGACATGTCCAAAAATAAATAAATAAATAAACAAAAATATTTAATGTTCATGTCACCATTAATTTCCGTATTTCTTTTAAGAACTATCTACTCAGTTATTAGCTCATTTACTGATTGACAGTTAGGGATCTGTACCTCTTTATATATTCTAATTTTATTATCTGTTGTTTGCAGTATAGTTGGTAAAGATTTTCTCCCATTTTGTGGGCTGTCTGTTTGCTCTGTTGACTGGTTTTTTTTTCCCCACTGTGACAAGGTTTATAATTTCATTTGTTGATTTTTAGAATCACCTCCTTTGCTACTTCCTTTGTTCTATACTCAGAAAATTCTTGCTCACGGCAAGTGTTTTCCCTATATGTTCCTTTAGCAGTAACACCATTTCAGGCTTGAATTTTTGTTTTTATTTTTGAGATATTTATTTTTGAGACATTTATTTTTGAGACAGGGTCTCATTGTGTTGCTCTGGCCAGCCTGAAACTCTCTATGTAGACCGGGCTTACCTAAAACTCATTGAGATCCACCTCTCTCTGTCTTCTGAGTACTGAGATTAAAGATATACACATCCATGCCCAAATCATCTCAGGTTTTAAATTAGGTCCTTGATCAAATTTAAGTTAATTTTTATATAGTAAAAGATGATTATACAGTGAAAAATATCTAATTTCATTCTTCTGCATGTTGACATTCCATTTTGCCAGCAACCTATATTAAATAGGCTATCTTTAAAGCTGTAACTAAAAGGGAAAACCGGGTGGCGGTGGTGGCACACACCTTTAATCCCAGTACTAGGAGGCAGAGGCGAGTTCAAGGCCAGCCTGGTCAACAGAACTAGTTTCAGGATAGTCAAGGCTGTCACACAGAGAAACCCTGGGGGGGGGGGCGCATTAGAATAAGATATTGGCCACAACCAAGAGCCATGCCTTTCCTGCTATAGGTATCTCAAACCACGAGGCAAAAGAAGCCCTCGTCCCTTAAGGTGTTTCCTCTCAGGTAGCTGGTCACAACAACGAGAAAAGGAACTAATACAAAAGTCTTCATTTCCTTGTAAATCATAATGATAGTATGAGCAGGATGAAGGGTTTCAATATGTGATAAACATAAAGTATTGTCTTAGGGTTTCTATGGCTGTGACAAAACACTAATACCAAAAGCAACTTGGGAAGGAAAAGGTTTACTTTAGTTTACAGTTCCACATCACAGTGACCACCGAGGAATGCCAGAGCAAGAACTCAAACATGACAGGAACCTGGAGGCAGAAGCTGATACACAGGCTGTGGAGGGATGCTAAATACAACATCTGCTTCCTAAAGATAACACACATGTGCTTATAACAAAGGAAACTAGATACAATATTCTTCTCACAAGCACAGATCAATATCCTTCTCAATGTTCCTTGAAGGACACACCCTTCTAAAGACTTCAAAATCAATTCCTCAGTAATTAAGTTGGTCTCTATTCAAGATACATTCATTACAACTATGTGAGGATTCCATAAGCTAAAGTGTTTCCTGGCCAGTGCTAGCCAGTAAGTAAGACAGACAATATCAGAAGCAAACTGCTGTATTAGCACATCTTTGAACTGGACTTTCCACTGTTTGCAGTCAAACTTTTCAGAGCAAGTTGAGAGCAATCCTGCCTATCACTTTAATCTTTTAATCATGTGCTTCATGATCTTACACTGAACATGTTCAGGAATGGACTTCGCTAACTGGGCACATTTAGAAATGGTCCAGCACTTCTATGAATATTTAGAGGCTAGGTGAATAAAATCACATGCTTCCTTTGTCAGAGGAGGGCACTGCTCTGAAAATAACTCCCCAGGTCTCCTGGCCTGCTGCAGGTAAGAAATCTTTCTCCACTCTTTATGTCCTGACTGCTCAGTTTGGCTTTGCACTCACCAAGACATGAGCTCTCTATGTTGACTTCCACTAGTAGACTAAGAAATTTGCTCAACACTGAAACATACACTAATATGGGACATTTAAACACTATTAAGCAATATTTTTGTGACTGCTTTTGTACGTAAAATCTCCTTGCTTTAAAATTTGCTTTTCCATGCCGGGCGGTGGTGGTGCATGCCTTTAATCCCAGCACTCGGGAGGCAGAGGCAGGTGGATCTCTGTGAGTTCGAGGCCAGCCTGGTCTACAAAGGGAGTTCCAGGACAGGCTCCAAAGCTACAGAGAAACCCTGTCTCAAAAAAAAAAAAAAAAAAAAAAAAATTGCTTTTCCATCCTACCTCTAGAATGTGATCAAGTTCAAAGTCAGCACAGTGCAAAATTTAGCCAATAACCTGAAATCGATAAATAAAAGCTCCATTGAGCAACAGCTCTCATTTAAGCTCTATACATGGATATGGGGAATCTATAAAAATCATCTTACATTCTAACAAGCACTGATATTATGTGATTTGTAAGGAATACTGTGAAGAAATATGAACAGGAGGTTCTGTAAGTTTACTCCCACCCATCATGTTTATTATTCTTTGGGGGGGTATTGTTTTTGTTTTGGGTTTTGGGGGATTTGGGGGATTTTGTTTGCTTTCTTCATTTTTTATTTTTTCAAGACAGAGTTTCTCTGTGTAATAATCCTGGCCATCATGGAACTCAACTCTGTAGACCAGGCTGTCCTTAAACCGAGAGATTCACCTGCCTCTACCTCCCTAGTGCTGGGATTAAAGGCATGTGCCACTACCACCCAGATATTATTCTAAACAGTAAGTATTACAGCTCACTCAATAACATTCAAAAATGGACTAAATTCTAAGTGATTAATTCTGATATTTTGGATTGTAATGACATATAAATGTACAGACTTAAGCTTAGTCTTTGGCATATTTTATTTTATTATATGACAAATTCATGTTCATTACAAGGAAAAAAGTACTAATAAAAATTTTTAATCAATAATCCTACACTGAGAAAACACACAAAAAAGATCTTTTTGGGTTTCTGTTTCAATATGAACTTTACAGGAGAGACTACAGTGAAGACAGTAACAAGGAACTGGTACTTACCACATGTAATTCCCAATCCTAAATGCTCCATGAATCTTAATTTATTTAATCCCACATTTCCCTCATGATATAGTATTATCTTTGTTGTACAGATTGGGAATCTCTCTGCATTCCTTGGATCAGTAATCTCTGAGCTTACTGATTTCACAGTTTGTGATAAAATGATGCTATAATGAAGCTCTACTACTTCTAAGACACACATGCATACACGCACGCGCGCACACACACACACACATATTACATGTTCCCTCTAATGGATAATGAAAATCTACAAACTACAGTAATTTGAAAGTACCAACATTGCGGGAAATACATATTTTCAGATATACTAATTTTATATTCTTACATGTAAAACATGAAATTCAAGGAAATCTTTAACATTAAATATTTCACTCATATTTTAAAGAGTTATACCTATGTGAGGAAACAGTTTCAACTTATAAATAACTACACTGTTGAAGTACCCATGTCAAAATACTCTGGAATTTGACTGCTCCCAAAAATCTCGTTTATAAACACAATATGCATATTCCATGTTCACGTGATTCTAAACTCTTTAAGTGCATATCTGTTCCTCTTTCTCCCTGCTTTTCTTTTTTTAAATTCCTCAAAAAACAAGCATGCTAGCTGGCATTCATGGCAAGCACTCAATGCATACTTACTGACATACTAATTAGACAATGCTATGTTGAAATACCAAGTCATCTTATAGGAATGAATGCAATTAGATCTCTTCCTTCTTCTCATTGGGAAATCACATACATAATCACAATGTATTCCCAGAACATGCAGTGATACATCATGAGAAAAACAGCTAACACTCGTTTTGTCTAACTGCTGAATTATGAACTCTCCAAGATTAAGTATTTTCACTTGCGAGTCAAATAGTTAAAGTACAAAGTAAATTTAAGGGGGGGGGGGTAAGGCATCCAATTGAAACACAAAAATCACAATAAAACAAAATAAGTATTACATTTTAAAAGAGAAGCCTACGAGGAGCCATATCTAGCACTCAGGAAACTGGCAGGAACTTGCCATAGAGGCTAACCTGTAAGAGAGGGGAGGGGAGATGTGGTGGTTTGAATGAGAATGTTCTCCACAACTCATTATGTTCAAATACTTGGTCCTCGACTGGCAGAACTGTTTGGGAAGGACTAGAAAGTTGTAGCCTTGCTGGAGGAAGTGTGTGTCACTAGGGGTAGGTTTCAAAAGATTCAAGCCATTCCCAATGTCTGTCTCTGTGTCTCTTTTCTCCCCCTCCTTCCCTCACTCCAACTTTCAGAACAAGATGGAAGCTCCCAGCTACTGCTCTAGTGATATGCCTTCTTTCCTGCTGCCGTGTTCCCTGAAATGATGGCCATGGACTCTAACCCTTTATAAGTTGTCTTGGACATGGTTTCTCTTCATATCAATAGAAAAGTAAGACAGAAGCAAACGAAAGAGAGGGAGGATATGGTGGTGCACACTTTTAATCCCAGTATTCAGGAAGCAGAGACAGACACATCTCCAGGACAGCTAGGCTTACATACGGATAGCCTGTCTTAAAAATTTAAAAAGAGGAGGCATGGCAGTGGTGGCGGCAGTAGCAATCACTCAATGGTCTAACTTGAAAGTTTGGCAAATACTCATAAATTGAGAGTTGTAACATCAAATATAAATTTAAAGTCAATACTATACATCACAGAATCAATTATAACAATCAAGTCTCTGTAATATTAAACTCCTGTCATGGCTGGGCATGGCAGTTAGTAAACACCTTCATACCAGCATTCAGAAGGCTTAGGCAAGAAGATTGTAAAGCTAGCCTGAACCACACAAGATTATCTCAAATATAAACTCAAAAGAATTCCTGCTGTCATTACATACTACAGTCAGTACAATTAGGTCTACTCATTCAGTGCCCTGAACAAATACAATGTAACACAACACAACATAAATTTCTGATTATATAAAATTCAGATTTTAAAAACGTATTTTGTAAAGTGTCACTAAAACTATCTACTATGGAACATCAACTGAAAAGCATGTGCTGTGAAGGTCCTCAAAGATGGCTCAGCTGTAAAGATGCCTGTTCCCAAGCTGGCAACCCGAGTTCAATCCCCAGGCCCCTCATGGTGGAAGGAGAGAACTGACTCTCACAAGCTGTCCTCTGACATCCATGCCCACACTCTGGCACATGCGCATGCAAACACACACTAAAGAGAAGTGTAACAACAGTTTCCTAGTCCATTCTGGAGCTGGGGGGTGCTGCTGCACTGAGAGCTCGCACTGAATTAGTTCCCAGCACCCAGAACTCCAGCTCCAGGGCGATCTGATATCGCTGGCCAACGCAGGTACCTGCACACATGTGCACATACCCACATACAGACACATACATACACAAATAAGTAAAAACAAAATAAATTTACAAAGTATGTTCTTAAAAAGAAATAAAATTCAGCTTCACTCAGAATGACTAAGAAATAATGTTTAATGTTATGAAGCTGCAATGTTTCTGATAAATGAACACTTGGCACAAGGAGTCACACTTTGTATCCACTTCCTGCTACAATACCAGTAGCCGGTGCATCCAATTTGAAGTTCCTCTGAAGCCAATGAGTGGGCAGAAAACAACTAGAGCCAAAATGGGGAACACATGGGATTTATTCTCTGGGAAAAAAAAAAAAAAAAAACCAAAAAACAGCAGAGGAGAAAGGAAAGGGGAAAGCCATCTGTCACAAGAACTGTAACAGGCCACCTCTATCTAGGCACTCAAATTTTAGATTTTAACTGTAGCTATCTACTTAACGGTCTGTAGTTTTCAAATTTTACTCATGATAAATTATGAATGGAATAGACAAGAGGAAGAAAATTACAACAATGCAACCCTATCTATTAAAAAGCAATAACCTAGAAGCAAAGAGGAGGGGAGGATGAGAAAGGGTGGAGGAGAGAGGGAGTCAAAGATCAGAGTTGAGAATGCTGCCTCAAACCTGTAACACCAGCATCCAAATACAGAGGCAAGGGAGAGGGAGGACGAGGGGGAAAGGAAGGGGAAGGGAAGAAAGAGAGAAGGGAGAAGAAGAGAGAAGGGGAGAAGAGAAGAGAAGAGAAGAGAAGAGAAGAGAAGAGAAGAGAAGAGAAGAGAAGAGAAGAGAAGAGAAGAGAAGAGAAGAGAAGAGAAGAGAAAAGGAGGGAGGGAGGGAGGGAGGGAGGGAGGGAGGGAGGGAGGGAGAAAAAGAAGAACAAAATCAATTTCTTCTCATCGGTTTTACACATACATTGTATATAAAATTGTAAGCAAGTTCTAAATTTTTCAAAATTATTCAGTAAATCAACTTCCCAAGTAGCAGGATAAAAATGAACCCACAAATCAAAACTCCACCTTCACCACTATCTCAGTAGCCCCATCTACATCTACATTTAAACCCTACTTTGGTTTTTCAACTTTAAAAAGGTAAAATTATTGGGTAATAAAATCAACATTAATTGTTATTGCTCTTTTTGTTTTTGTTCTTTGAGACAGGGTCTTGCTATGCATTCCTGACTGGCTGGGTTCTCATTATGAAGCCCAGATTAACCTTATACAGTCTTCCTGCCTCAGCCTTCCAACTACTACCACACCTATTACTTTTAAATCTGAAAATACAGTACACTTTAATACAGAAAGAGTGAAGACATTAAGCCTCTATTTCTTTTTTATGTATACTAGTGTTTTGCCTGAATGTATGAATATGTACCATATGTGTGCCTGGTGCCCATACCAGTCAGAAGAGGGTGTTGGAAACCCTAGAACTGGAGCTAGGGATAGTGAGCCACCACATGGACGCTGGCAACTGAACCCAGGTCCTCTGGGAGAGTAGCAACTGCTTTTAGCCACTGAGATCTATCTCTAACTTACAAAAACCTCTTTTTATTTAAATCAGCAATCTATGCAGTATCTAGAATATAAGAAAGCTGCCTTTAGCACATTACTTAAGTTAGACAAAGAGGCATACATGTGCAATTCCAAGTACTCTAAAGGCTGAGGCAGGAAGATCTCAAGTTCAAAGACCATGCTGGGCTCTAAAGTGAGATGTCAAAAAACAAAATTTTAAAAAAAGAATTTTTAAAAGCATTTTTGTAAAATATAAATTGCTATGAATTCTAATTTATTTGTAAATATTCTTCCATTCAAGCAGCTTTTTGAAACCTGCTTTCCTCCTCTGAAAGCCTTATTTTCTCAAAATAAAAAAGGTTGGCCAGGAAGACAGCTCAGTGGGTGATGGTGCCTGATGCCAACCAAGCCCAATGAACTGAGTATGATCCCCAGAGCACACATGATGGAAACAGTTGACTCCTAAGTTGTCCTCTAACTTCCACACAACCGCCACGGCACAAACATGCGCTCTCGCGCTCTCTCTCTCTCTCTCTCTCTCTCTCTCTCTCTCTCTCTCTCTCTCATACACACACACACACACACACACGCGTATACACACACCACAAAATTTAATCAGTCTGTTGCACAGACTCACTTGTGGTGTTCACTGTGAAATTCACTACTTACAGTGAATCTGGGTCAATAATAGGACTGTTTTGTTGAAAGAATTGTTTCGAACAAATAAATATACTAACAAAATTTAAAAAATTTAAACAGTCTATAGCCGGGCGGTGGTGGCACACACCTTTAATCCCAGCACTCGGGAGGCAGAAGCAGGTAGATCCCTGTGAGTTCGAGGCCAGCCTGGTCTACAAGAGCTAGGCTAGGACAAGCTTGATAGCTACAGTGAAACCTTGTCTCAAAAAACCAAAAAAAAAAAAAAAAAAAAATTTAACCAGTCAATAAATCAATAAATATGTTTAAAAAAAAAAAAAAAACAAGAGGAATAGAGTTTTGCTTGAATAGTGCCATCTAAATATTCAGTTACCAGAAACCTAATCTTTTTTCCTTCAGACTTGGCACATAAAGCATATGTACTCTATGAAAATAATAATTTTTAATTAAAAAGAATGACATTTAAAATTTTTATTTTTTGTTACTTCGGTATGTATTTCATTTTGTTGTGTTTTGTTTTTGAAACGGTGTCTCTATTTGATCCTGGAGTGTCTCTGCCCATCCTGGAACTCCCTATGCAGATCAGGCTGGCCTTGAATCCACAGAAATCCAACAGCCTCTGGCTCTTTAGTGCTAGGATCAAAGGCACACACTCCTGGCTTCTGTGTGCATTTCAATAAATGTTTTTACTTTAAGTTGATGACTCAAGAGGTAAATTTATGTTCCTTTAAAACAATATAATATGTTATTTATGAGGAGGGTGCAGAACAGAAGTTACCTTTGCCCAAACTGATAATTTATTATCCTAATGGTATAAAAACTGAAGTCTTTCATGGTTCAGAAATTATACACTTTTTGTTCAAAAGTTCAGTAAATAGAATATCACCAAGTATAACAACTCAATCAACAAAGCTCTGGGGAAAACCCATGAAGTCAAACAAAAACGAAATGTTCACACATCATGAGGTGATAAATATTGAATTCAATTCTTCAGGGTAACTGTGGGCAGCTACAATATACAGATACTTTAATCTTTCCTTTTTCTAAAACACTCAGTGGGGAAGGAAAGAAATGTTAGGTGTCCTGAGACTATACGGAGCTGTGGAGCACAGATTCTGGGCTAGAATTCTGTCTCTGCCACTTGTCACTGTCACCATGGATACCCACTCTCTTTTAGCCTCAGCTGCCACTTCAATAAATTAACAGTAGACACTACCTATCTCAATACAGAGAACATAAAACAGGGCCCGTTTCTGTGGGGACACTACACAGCATATTAATCCTCTTGTCTACACTATGTCAATAAGCATGCTCTGTGAAGGTCACGTGCACTCTACCAGCTTCCTGTGAAAGCAGACAATGCATAAGCACAACTGTTCCAATAAAGTCTTAAAGACACTTAATTTTTATATAATCTTCATGTCACAAATTTGACTTTTCTGCCAATTAAACATAAACCAGAAGTTGCAGAAGTACAACTCCCTCCCCCAGGTCACTAGTATAATCTGATGGCCTCCTACCACACACACCGATGCTTCTCAAAGCTAGTCCATAGCCAAATTCCCACCAAGCCCTCAGGAAATTGCCATTGCAACTTTAATTACATTTATTTAGTGTGTGTATGAGAGAAAGAGAGAAAGTGTGAGAGGAAGGCAGAAAGGGAGGGGAGAGGTAGGGAGAGAGTGAGAGAGAGAGAGAGAGAGAGCGTTCCAGTCAGCTCATTCATACCATACCATCCATTTGGGAGTCAGAGGAAATCTTGTAGAAATCAATTCTTTTCAGCACAGAGGCCACAGGAATGGACTTGAGTTATCAAACTTTGTAGCAAGAGATTTTACCTACTAGCCACCTATCTCCCTATATTAAAAGCTACTTTCTTGCAAAGACCCATCCTTTATTCAATTCTAACTCTTTTGATGTTGCTATCTTTTCTTTCATAAAGTAACAGTAAATGCAGTTTTTATTTGACAAACTCAGGCCAGTCTTACCACTATTCCCTATTTCTTCCATCATAAAGAAATAGTAACAGCAAATGCAGTTTCTATCTAACAAACTCAGGCCAGTCTTTTCATTATTCCCTATTTCTTCCTACTTTTAAGATTTTTATTGGTGTGCATAATTAAATCTGGAACCAGAGAAAAGGCTTGTTAGATGAGGTTGCTTACCACCAAACTTGGTGATTTGAGTTGAGCCCTGTAACCCTCATGGCAGGAGGAGAGAACCAATTCCCCCAAGCTATGCTCTGACGCCCACATGCACACCGTACACACCATGCACACCGTACACATCATGGCACATAAGTACACACCAAAAAGATAAACAAGTGTATATTTTTAAAGATGCTACATCACGTCTGGGAATTGTTGATCTAATATTCTCTGCCTAATTAAAACAAGCAAAGAAGGGCTGGAGAGATGGCTTAGCAATTAAAAGCAATTAAGAGGACCAGAATTAAATATCAAAATCAACTGGCTCACAACCTCCTGTAACTCCAGCTCCTGGAGGACCTGACTCCTGTGGCCTCTAGGGGCTCCAGGACTAATGCGCACCTAACTACACACATGCACCCACCCACTCCACCCCCCACACACACATAGAGTAAATCTTTGAAAAAAGAAAAAGTACTGACATGTGACAATGAGGTGCTGACAGAGAACAGATACTTAACCTACTCAAGTTACATTTCAAAAATCTCAACAGATTCCTATGCTCTCAACCCCTTCTCTCAATATGAACCCTCTAAAGTGAGGGATCCTACCATAATCCTAGTTCAATTCTTGGAATTACTTCTTCAATTAAAACATGGATGACTTTTTAATGCAGTCTCTACACTTAATGTACTTTTTAAAACTTCTTAATAAACCTGCTTGCATAAGACAAAGTCTGTCCAGGCTTACTATCCCCCACCTATAATCTTCTCTAACTTTCCACTCCCCTGGTACCTCCCCATCAGGACCATGTCACTGAAGAATGAACTGCTGATCCAGGTCAATCAGAAGCAACCCAAAAAAGGTTCGCAAACTCTCTCTGATGTCTCTCTGATAAATATTTTAATTTTTTTAATGTATTTTTACAAATTTTTGTGTGTAGGTGTTTTCATTACATGTATATGTGTATGGTCAGACGAGGGTATTGCATCCCTTGGAACTAGAGTTAGGGATGGTTGTGAGTCACTATGTGGGTGCTGGGAACTGAACCCAGAGCCTACGCAAGAACAAGTGCTCTTAACAACTGAGTCATCTCTCCAGCCCCAATAATATTTTAAACATGCACTGACATTTCACTCTCTTGTGCTTAAGTGAAAACACCAAAATCACACTTTAGTTGGCTTTGTAACCAGATAAATATCTGCTGCTAACCAAAAGTGAGACCTACACAAAATCCACGTCTCTCTGTTAATTTTCAGTTCCTTCATCTATAAATGAAGACAGCGTCACTTATCTAAAGGACTACTGTGAAGATTATAAATATACCCACTTAACAAGAGGAATCCATGCTGGTATTGGACACCCATCCAACCACACAGGGCTGGTGAGGTCATAAATCTTGGAGGTGAATCTACAACTACCGTTTTATTAAGCCAGCATAATTATTAGCAACATTTTAAATATTTGATCTTATAGCCACAGATAAGTGTGGTTCTCATCCCTCATCACAGAAATTTATCTTTGCAACAGACAAGACAATTCTAGCAAACCACACCAAACAAAATGTACAGAACAAGAGACCCTGCGGGGTCCTGTCCCGGCTGCTACATCTCAACACAATTCCTGTATCTAAGGCTCTGGGATCATGGAAGAAATGGGAGCAAAACAACTGTGAAAGACAGAGACAGGAAGTTTGCTACGAGGCTGTATCACCTAGAATGTCAGAGCCTACACCCATTAAGTCTCATCAACATGGCTACCTAGACAATATCTGAACAATGACAACATCAATGAACATGCTAACATCAAAGAAAACTGGCAGGGCCTCAATCCCTGACAAAGCACTACAGACAACAGGGAATGCAGAGAATGGTAAAGATGGTCTTCAGAAGGGAAGGACTCTCCAATTGGTTATTCAGTATCAAGTGGTCATCTCTGGGACCGTACACATACAGGTAACATCATATGGACTGAACAGGTTGCACATAGGGAGAACTAAAGAAAGAGGCCATGAATCTGAGAGAGAGAGCAAGGGAAGGTGATGGAGGAAGGTCATTGGCTAATAAAGAAACTGCCTTGGCCCATTTGATTGGCCAGCCTTTAGGTGGGTGGAGTAAACAGAACAGAATGCTGGGAGGAAGAGGAAGTAAGCTCAGATGCAGGGCAGCTCTTCTCAGAGACAGATGCGATGAAGCAAGCCGCCAGGTCAGACATGCTGAATCTTTCCCGGTAAGCACACCAAATGGTGCTATGCAGATTATTAGGAATGGGCTAGTCCAGGTGCGAGAGTTAGCCGAGAAGAGGCTAGATATAATGGGCCAAGCAGTGTTTAAAAGAATACAGTTTGTGTGTTGTTATTTTGGGGCATAAGCTAGCCAGGCGACCAGGAGCTGGGGCGGCAGGAACACAGCCCGCAGCTCCCACTACAGAATGGCGCCCAGACGTGTGGACAACTAAATCCACAGAAAGCCTGAGAAAGCTTGGGAAAGAATAAAGTAAAGCATGTTTTCTTGGTAGCAGCAATTTCTTGGGTCTGCTCTGCTTGCTAGAGGCAAGCAAGCGCTCTCATCTAAGAGAGGCTTCCTGACTCAGCTTTAGCTGCAAAACCCTGCAGCTCTCTTAAGAGGTCCTGCCACAAAACACTTAAATAGTATTGATAAAAGCTGGCTGCATGCTTGTTTGTTTTCAGCAGTAGCAGGAAAAAACCTGTGTTGTTTTAAAATGCGGGCTTTCTGGTCCGTCCAGCCAGGGCAAACTCTGACTGTTTGAGGCAGGAGGGCCGACTACAGAGAGAGGATTGAGTGTTGTCTATTGCAGCTTACTTGCTGGCAGGGACCTTGAAACGCCATAGACTTAGACTTGCGGCAATAAAAATGGCTACAGCCGGTATCTCCGCCATGAGGCTGGAAAGCTAAGGAATGGGCTGGATTCAGCCGTCAAAGCCATGGCTTTCGTCCTACTGATATTGCTTGGTAAATTAAAGACTCATGTGGTCAGAAAAAGAGAGATATACAGTAAAGAGAGATTCAAAGACAAAGAAAACTTTAAATGATTTACAGTGTGTTAAAAATATATGCAGGCTAAAAGTTCAAGTTCTTAAAAGTAAAAAAGAAAAAGAGAGTAGTTTGGGTGTGGTGGTACATACCTTTAATCCCAACACTTGAGAGGCAGAGATAGATTGACCTCTATGACTTCAAGGTGTGGCAGGACACAGCTTTAATCCCAATGCCTGGGAGACAGAGATAGGCGGATCTCTGAGAGTTCAAGGACAGCCTGGTCTACAGAGTTATTCCAGGACAAAAATATACAGAGAATATAAAATAAAAATAAATGAAATAGAGGTTAAAATAAAGTTGCACAAAGAAGGAAAATATACAGAGAATCTTGATACTGTATGATATTATGCTCTTTGAATTGTTTGAATGCTGAGGAAAGAGCAACAGCTGCTAAAAGATATTTGTTTATAAATGCTGCTGAACTAATCCAACATAGATATTTTGAAAATACCTTGACTTTAAAATTTGGATCTAAGGACATGATGCTTTGGAAAGGAGTATCTTCTTTTGTTTTCACAGAGGATGAGACCCTGTCGATTGTTTCTATTCCAATATGGTATGATAGACCACGCCCTCCTGAAAGGTTGCTGTGAACACCTTCAGAAAATTACTTCATTCAACTGCCAACTGAGAAGAACCTAGTACACAGGTTACACCATGAAAGATCTGAATAACAGCGCCCCCATTCAGCAGGAAGTAGTTTGGAGAGAAAAAACTGTGCCCATGTTCCCAAATATTGTTTATAAATGTTCTTTTACATTTAAAGGGGGATATGATATAGATATGAATAATTTGCATCGGTATGGATTTGACTTTATTGATATAAATTTAAGGTCAATTTTGTTATATGTATATGTATTTCTGCTCTTGATTAAGGTATTGTGATTGTATAGTTTATGTAAAAACATAATGTATATAGGTTGTTAACAGATAATCAATAATAGTCAAGCTTGTAGTCATGTTAGTTAAGATTTTCTAGATGTACATAGATATATTTTAGATAGGCATTGTTCATATCTTTCAAAGATTATAAAATATGGCATTTTAAGTGTTTTAATAACTTAGGACTTTTCATGACAATGAGACACTCTGCTCCTGGCGGCACCAATCTACTTCAAGAGGAAGATGGGCATCGAAGAGGATCCTTATGGAGTTTGATAGCCATTTGGGCAAGAAACTGCTCTTGCCTGGACTGTTGTATAAACTGGACACAGAGAACCCGCAGAAAGAGGACTGCTAAACTTGCCTAAAGGTGAGATGATCTTTCAGGGTTCCTGATTCATGAAGGAGTCTGCAAGACATTCTTCAGGACACAGCAGATAGTGACTGATTGCCTTTGAAATTTCCTGCTTCATGGAAATGTTTGCTGGAAACTATGGGACTGTAGGCCGAAGATGGATGCCCCAATGGTACAGAGGAACTTTGGGTGACTGTCCAGGCAGCGAGATGTCTCTGTCATTTCTAGAGTTTGAAAGTTGCTTATTTCTTGTTTGCTTAGGTAATATTATATCCTTCTGGAGTCTTTGATGGAGTTAAAGAATATATAGAGCTGGGCGGTGGTGGTGCACGCCTTTAATCCCAGCACTCGGGAGGCAGAGACAGGCGGATCTCTGTGAGTTCGAGACCAGCCTGGTCTACAAGAGCTAGTTCCAGGACAGACTCCAAAACCAGAGAGAAACCCTGTCTCGAAAAACCAAAAAAAAAAAAAAAAAAAAAAAAAAAAAAAAAAAAAAAAAAAACCAAAAAAAAAAAAAACCAAAAAGAATATATATAGTTATAGTCTTCCTTAGTTATGATAAAAAATAAAATAGATGTAAATATTGTAACTGTAATTCTTGCTTTATAACTGTTTTGTTATATGTAATTTTGCTATGTTAAAGTTAAAGCCTTCCCTTTTTTTTTTTTGTTTAAACAGAAAAAGGGGAAATGATGGAGGAAGGTCACTGGCTAATAAAGAAACTGCCTTGGCCCATTTGATTGGCCAGCCTTTAGGTGGGTGGAGTAAACAGAACAGAATGCTGGAGGAAGAGGAAGTGAGCTCAGATGCAGGGCAGCTCCTCTCAGAGACAGACGCGATGCAGCCAGCCGCCAGTCAGCCGCCAGGTCAGACATGCTGAATCTTTCCCAGTAAGCGCACCTAATGGTGCTATGCAGATTACTAGAAATGGGCTAGTCCAGGTGCGAGAGTTAGCCGAGAAGAGGCTAGATATAATGGGCCAAGCAGTGTTTAAAAGAATACAGTTTGTGTGTTGTTATTTCAGGGCATAAGCTAGCCAGGCGACCAGGAGCTGGGGTGGCAGGAACGCAGCCTGCAGCTCCCACTACAGGAAGGGTATATGGGAAGGGTTGAAAGGAGTGAACGGGAAAAATGTAATTATATAATTTCAAAAAAAATTAAAGAATATATACAAAAGCATCTAGAGAGACAGGAGCCAACTGGTAACGTGCCTGTCAGGCAAGCACCAGATCCTGAGTTTGAATTCCCAAACAGCCATTGTGTATGTGTGTGTGTGGGGGGGGGGGCAGGCAGAGAAGTGAATCCCTGGAGCTCATTGGCCTGAGAGGCTACTTGAAGAGATGAACTCTAGATCCAATAAAAGACCCTACTACAACAAAACAAGGTGAAGGGACAGAGAGACGGCGCAGCAGGCATGGGCATATGCCACCAAGCCTGAAGCTCATCCCCAGACCTGCTCGACAGAAGGAGAGAACAAGTTGTCCTCTGGGTACTATACATGCACTATCATGTGCCAGCCCAACCTCCAAAAAATTAAATAAATAACTTAAAAATAAAGTAGAAAGCGATTGAGAAAGATGCCCAATGTCAATCTTTCGTCACCACATAAAAGCATACACATGTACAAGTCTACATGAACACATCCATACACCACACCCACCAAAACAAAAAGGACCTACAGTGTATCTCCAAGTGCTCTAGAGTAGTTATCAGCAGCATCTAAAATGGTTATCGACACCCAGACACACATTTGGCAGTAGTACCATTACAAAAACATTTTCATAGACAGAACTACTGCAAGATACATAAAACTCGGTGAGTTTGTGACCAGCGGCGGCGGAAGCAGCCCTGGACAGGGAACTCTGAAGTTCCTCATCCCCCACCCTATACTCCCTGGGCTCCCTGCAGGGGCTCTACACCCTGCATACTGCCTCTCTCTTCTTGTCCCACCCAGCTTGCATCCAGAACCCTTCTTCCTTCTGCCCCCTTTCCTCTTTGGGCACATAACACCATCCAGCTCAGTCTGTCTGGCGCTGGGGGCAAATCCTCAGGGCAAGTAGGCAGGCGAGACTACCTTTGTTTCTCCAGCCTGCCTGCACCAAGCAAGGTAAGACCTTTGTTTACAAACTACCCAACCTGCACGGAGATCTGATCTAGGCACCAGGAGAGACAGCAGCGGGGTGAGTTTGTGACCTGACTGGCGGCGGAAGCAGCCCTGGACAGGGAAATCTGAAGTTCCTCATCCCCCACCCTATACTCCCTGGGCTCCCTGCAGGGGCTCTACACCCTGCATACTGCCTCTCTCTTCTTGTCCCACCCAGCTTGCATCCAGAACCTTTCTTCCTTCTGCCCCCTTTCCTCTTTGGGCACATAACACCATCCAGCTCAGTTTGTCTGGCGCTGGGGGCAAATCCTCTGGGCAAGTAGGCAGGCGAGACTTCCTTTGGTTCACTGGCCTGCCTGCACCAAGCAAGGTAAGGCCTTTGTTTACGAACTACCCAACCTGCACGGAGATCTGATCTTGGCACCAGGAGAGCCATCAGTGGGAGAGCTAATCTGGGTACCAGGAGAGCCGTCTTTGGGCACGGAGATCTGATATTGGTACCAGGAGAGACATCACTGGAGCACCAGGAGAGCTATCACTGCAGGGTGCCATCACTGGGAAAGTACATCAGTAGGCAAGGAGACCTGATCCAGTAAAAGAAGATCCATAGGGGAGCATTCGGAGAAAGAGATGGGCAGGCGCCAATGCAAGAATTCACCCAACAATCTGAAAAACTATATGAAACCACCAGAACCCAGCGACCTCACAACAGGAGGACATGAACACCTTAATCATGAAGAAGTAGATAAAATTGACTTTATGAAAGTGATTGACGCCCTTAAACAGCATGTAAAAAATGCCCTTATAGAAATGGATGAGAAGTATAACAGAAAGTTTGAAGAATTGAGTAAATCAGTGAGTGATACCCTAGGAAACCAAGGAAAAACAATCAAACAAATAATGGAAACAGTTCAAGACTTAAAAACTGAAATGGAGGCAAAGAAGAAAACACAAACAGAAGGCCAGCTGGACAGGGAAAATCTAGGTAAACGAATAGAGACTACAGAAGCAAGCATAACCAACAGAATACAAGAGATAGAAGAAAGAATCTCAGATTCTGAAGATACCATAGAGAAAATAAACACGCTGATCAAAGAAAACAGCAAGGCCAACAAATTCTCATCACAAAACATTCAGGAAATATGGGACACAATAAAAAGACCAAACCTAAGAATAATAGGAATAGAAGAAGGAGAAGAAGCGCAGCTCAATGGTCCAGAAAATATATTTAATAAAATTATAGAAGAAAACTTTCCCAACCTAAAGAAAGATATACCTATGAAGGTTCAAGAAGCATACAGAACACAGAATAGGCTGGATCAAAAAAAAACATCCTCTCGCCATATAATAATCAAAACCCAAAGCATACAGAATAAAGAAAGAATACTAAGAGCAGCAAAGGAAAAAGGCCAAGTTATTTATAAAGGTAAACCTATCAGACTTACACCTGACTTCTCTATGGAAACCATGAAAGCCAGAAGGTCCTGGATAGATGTACTGCAGAAACTAAGAGACCATGGATGCAAGCCCAGACTACTATACCCAGCCAAGCTTTCGTTCACTATAAATGGAGAAAACAAAATTTTCCAGGATAAAAACAAATTTAAACAATACGTAGCCACAAATCCAGCCTTACAGAAAGTAATAGAAGGAAAATCACTAATCAAGGAGTCCAACAATGACCACAGTAACTCAGACATCTAGAGACCCTTTACCAGCACATCTCAAAGAAGGGAAACACACAAAATCTACTACTAAAAAAAATGACCGGAGTTAACAACCACTGGTCATTAATATCACTTAATGTCAATGGACTCAACTCACCTATAAAAAGGCACAGACTAAGAGATTGGATACGAAAACAGGATCCAACATTCTGCTGTTTACAAGAAACACCTCAACCACAAAGACAGGCACCTACTCAGAGTAAAGGGCTGGGATAAGGCTTATCAAGTAAATGGACCTAGGAAACAAGCAGGTGTGGCCATACTAATTTCTAACAAAGTTGACTTCAAACTTAAATCAATCAGAAGAGATGGAGAGGGACATTTTCTACTCATAACAGGAACAATTCATCAGGATGAAATCTCAATCCTGAATATCTATGCCCCTAATATAAAAGCACCCACGTATGTAAAAGAAACATTGTTAAAACTCAAGGCAGCCATCAAACCGCACACATTAATAGTAGGAGACTTTAATACTCCTCTCTCACCAATGGACAGGTCAATTAGACAGAAACCTAACAGAGAATTAAGAGAATTAATGGAGGTAATGAATCAAATGGACTTAACAGACATCTATAGAATATTCCACCCAAATAGGAAAGAATATACCTTCTTCTCTGCAGCTCATGGAACCTTCTCAAAAATCGACCACATACTCGGTAACAAAGCAAACATTCACAGTTACAAAAAAATATTAATAACCACCTGTATCTTATCAGATCACCATGGATTAAAGCTAGAATTCAGCAACAATGCTACCCCCAGAAAGCCTACAAACTCATGGAAACTGAATAGTCAACTACTGAACCATACCTGGATTAAGGAAGAAATAAAGAAAGAAATTAAAGTCTTCCTTGAAGACAATGAAAATAAAGAAACAACATACTCAAACCTATGGGACACTATGAAAGCAGTCCTGAGAGGAAAGTTCATAGCACTAACTGCCCACTTAAAGAAAACAGAGAAAGCACACATTGGAGACTTAACAGCCCACCTGAAAGCTCTAGAAAAAAAAGAAGCAGACTCACCTAGAAGGAGTAGAAGACTGGAAATAATCAAACTGAGGGCTGAAATCAACAAAATAGAAACACAGAAAACAATTGAAAGAATCAATAAATCAAAAAGCTGGTTCCTGGAGAAAATCAACAAGATTGATAAACTCCTATCCAAACTAATCAAACGGCAGAGAGAGAATTTGCAAATTAATAAGATCAGAAATGAAAAGGGAGACATAACCACAGACACAGAGGAAATTCAGAGAATCATTAGATCTTACTACAAAAGCCTGTATGCCACAAAACTGGAAAATGTAAAAGAAATGGACACTTTTTTAGATAAATACCATATACCAAAGTTAAACCAGGACCAGGTGAACAACCTAAATAGACCTGTTAGTCGTGAAGAATTAGAAGCGGTTATCAAAAACCTCCCTTCCAAAAAAAGTCCAGGACCAGATGGTTTCAATGCGGAATTCTACCAGAACTTCCAAGAAGACCTAATACCTATACTCCTTAAGGTATTTCACAATATAGAAACAGAAGAGTCATTGCCAAATTCCTTTTATGAAGCTACAGTAACTCTGATACCAAAACCACACAAAGACCCAACCAAGAAAGAAAATTACAGGCCAATCTCACTCATGAACATCGACGCAAAAATCCTCAACAAAATTCTGGCAAACCGAATCCAAGAACACATTAGAAAAATTATCCATTATGATCAAGTAGGCTTCATACCAGAGATGCAGGGCTGGTTTAACATACGCAAATCTATCAATGTAATCCATCATATAAATAAACTGAAAGAAAAAAACCATATGATCGTTTCATTAGACGCTGAAAAAGCATTTGACAAAATTCAACATCCCTTTATGATAAAAGTCTTGGAGAGATTAGGGATACAAGGGTCATACCTAAATATAATTAAAGCTATCTACAGCAAGCCGGCAGCTAATATCAAATTAAATGGAGAGAAACTTAAAGCCATCCCACTAAAATCAGGAACACGCCAAGGTTGTCCACTCTCTCCATACCTCTTCAATATAGTTCTCGAAGTTTTAGCAATAGCAATAAGACAACATAAGGGGATAAAGGGGATTCAAATTGGAAAGGAAGAAGTTAAACTTGCATTATTTGCAGATGATATGATAGTGTACATGAGCGACCCCAAAAACTCCATCAAAGAACTCCTACAGCTGATAAACGCCTTTAGTAATGTGGCAGGATACAAGATCAACTCCAAAAAATCAGTCGCCCTCTTATACACAAAGGATATGGAAGCAGAGAGGGAAATAAGAGAATCATCACCTTTCACGATAGCCACAAAAAGCATAAAATATCTTGGGGTAACTCTAACCAAGGAAGTGAAAGATCTATTTGACAAGAACTTTAAGGCATTGAAGAAAGAAATTGAAGAGGATACCAGAAAATGGAAGGATCTCCCTTGCTCCTGGATTGGGAGGATCAACATAGTAAAAATGGCAATTCTACCAAGGGCAATTTATAGATTCAATGCAATCCCCATTAAAATCCCATCAAAATTCTTCACAGATGTTGAAAGGACAATAATCAACTTTATATGGAGAAACAAAAAACCCAGGATAGCCAAAACAATCTTATATAATAAAGGAACTTCTGGAGGCATTACCATCCCTGACTTCAAACTCTATTACAGAGCTACAGTAATGAAAACAGCGTGGTACTGGCATAAAAACAGAGCAGTTGACCAATGGAATCATATAGAAGACCCGGATTTTAACCCACAAACCTATGAACAACTAATTTTCGATAAAGGAGCTAAAAGTATACAATGGAAGAAAGAAAGCATCTTCAACAAATGGTGCTGGCACAATTGGATGTCAACCTGTAGAAGAATGAAAATAGACCCATATCTATCACCATGCACAAAACTCAAGTCCAAATGGATCAAAGACCTCAATATCAATCTGAACACACTGAACCTGATAGAAGAGAAAATGGGAAGTACCCTACAACATATGGGCACAGGAGATCGCTTCCTATGTATAACCCCAGCAGCACAGACATTAAGGGCAACATTGAATAAATGGGACCTCCTGAAACTGAGAAGCTTCTGTAAAGCAAAGGACACTGTCATTAAGACAAAAAAGCAGCCTACTGACTGGGAGAAGATCTTCACCAACCCCGCTACAGACAAAGGTCTGATCTCCAAAATATATAAAGAACTCAAGAAACTAGACTTTAAAAGGATAATTAACCCAATTAAAAAATGGGGCACTGAACTGAACAGAGAATTCTCATCAGAAGAAGTTAAAATGGCCAAAAGATACTTAAGGTCATGCTCAACCTCCTTAGCGATCAGAGAAATGCAAATCAAAACAACTTTGAGATATCATCTTACACCTGTCAGAATGGCTAAAATCAAAAACACCAAGGATAGCCTTTGCTGGAGAGGTTGTGGAGAAAGGGGTACCCTCATCCATTGCTGGTGGGACTGCAAACTTGTGCAACCACTTTGGAAATCAGTGTGGCGGTTTCTCAGAAAAATTGGGATCAACCTACCCCTGGACCCAGCAATAGCACTCTTGGGAATATACCCAAGAGATGCCCTAGCATATGACAAAAGCATTTGTCCAACTATGTTCATAGCAGCATTATTTGTAATAGCCAGAACCTGGAAGCAACCTAGATGCCCTTCAATAGAAGAATGGATGAAGAAAGTGTGGAATATATATACATTAGAGTACTACTCTGCGGTAAAAAACAATGACTTCTCGAATTTTGCATGCAAATGGATGGAAATAGAAAATACGATCCTGAGTGAGGTAACCCAGACCCAAAAAGAAGATCATGGGATATACTCACTCATAATTGGTTTCTAGCCATGGATAGGGGCCACTGAGTCTATAATTTGTGATCCTAAAGAAGCTAAACAAGAGGGTAAACCCAAGGAAAAACATAGATATCCTCCCAGCTATGGGAAATAGACAAGATTGATGGGCAAAAAATGGGAATCTTGGGGGGTGGGGTGGGATGGGGATGAGGGGAGATGGGGAGAGAAAAGTGTGAAGGAGAGGATGAGGGGAACTGGGGGAATCGGGGTGATTGGGGGTAAAGGAAGGTTGGATGGGGGAGCAGGGAAACTCATACCTTAGTTAAGGGAGCCACCTAAGGGTTGGCAAGAGACTTGAACCTGGAATGGCTACCAGAAGCCCAGGGCAATGTCCCCAGTTAGTTCATTGGGGCACCTGAGGATAGGGAACCTGAAATGAACCTATCCTATAATCATACTGATGAATATCTTGCATATCGCCATAGAACCTTCATCTAGCGATGGATGGAGATAGAGACAGAGACCCACACTGGAGCACCGGACTGAGCTCCCAAGGTTATAATGAGGAGCAGAAGGAGAGAGAACATGAACAAGGAAGACAGGACCATGAGGGGTGCACCCAACCACTGAGACAGGGGGGCCGATCTATTGGGAGCTCACCAAGGCCAGCTGGACTGCTACTGAAAAAAACATGGGATAAAACCGGACTCTCTGAATGTGTTGGACAATGAGAGCTGACGAGAGGCCAAGGAGAATGGCACAGGAACTTTCATCTGGCGATGGATCGAGAGAGAGACAGAGACCCAATTTGGATCAACCGTCTAAGCTCTTAAGGTCCAAATGAGGAGCAGAAGGAGGAAGAACATAAGCAAGGAAATCAGGACCACGAGGCGTGCACCCACCCACTGTGACAGTGGAACTGATCTATTGGGAGCTCTCCAAGGCCAGCTGGACTGGGACTGAATAAGCATGGGTTGAAACTGGACTCTCTGAACAAGGCGGACAATGAAGGCTGATGAGAAGCCAAGGACAATGGCACTAGGTTTCGATCCTAATACATGAACTGGCTTTGTGGGAGCGTAGCCTGTTTGGATGCTCACCTTCCTGGACCTAGATAGAAGTGGGAGGACCTTGGTCTTCCTGTAGAGCAGGGAATTTGGACTGCTCTTCAGTATCGAGAGGGAGGGGGAGTGGACTGGGGGAGGAGAAGTGGAGTGGGGATAGGGGGAGGGGAGCGGGGGGAGGGGGCAATATGTGGGAGGAGGGGGAGGGAAATGGGAAACGGGGAGCAGTTGGAAATTTTAAGTAAAAAAGAATAATAAAAAAAAAGATACATAAAACTCAAGGTGTGTCTGTCACATGGAAAGTCAGTTTTAATATAAACAAAACAAATAGAATAATGTGAACATGGTTTACTTTTCAATGGTAAGCATTTATAAACGGTTTCAGCAAAACCTTTTGTTAAAAGTTTAAAAAGAAAAGGAGTGGAAAAATCTAATAGTTTAAAACGGCAGAGTGAGTAAACAGAAGCTGGCTACACTAAAGAACTCTCCATGGCCTTTAGGAGGCTAAGTTTTCTTCACACAAGGACACATAGTTGAAATTATTTGCAGTGTTTAGTTCCTAAATAACCAGCCAGAAACTCCTTACTACAGGAGGGAGAGACGGTAGAACAGAACACAACACACACTTTGGGCAGGGAAAAAAAAAATTTCAGCATTACATTCCTTTTGGGAAAGCACTTTATAATTCACAGATGAGTCATTATGGAAATAAAAATGTTAAATAATGAACATCACTGTAACTGAAAACCCTGCAAACTAATTACCCTACTCAAAGTTCTTGGTAACTCCTACAGGAGTATTAAGGCTGACCTGCTATCCACGTTAGTTACAATGTTTATTAAGCATTGTGACCCACTTTCTAAAAGGCCTTATAGGCCCCATGCTACTGACAGCCTTCTTCTCCCCCCCCCCCCGACAGCCTTCTTCTAACAGATTATAAGGTACATTCATAGTTGAAAAATACATAAAGTTTATATTCACGTGATATTTAACTCTTTGATCAACTAAACATTTATTGGACTGCATATTTATGTCAGACAGTAATGTCCAAGCTTTTTTGTGTTGTTTTCTGAGACAGGGTCTCACTTCACTATGTAGACCAAACTGGCCTCCAACTCAGAAACCCACCTGCCTCTACCTCCCAAGTGCTGAAATTAAAGGCACGCAACTCCACACCCAGTGTCTTGTCCACAATTTTACACATACTATTTCCTTTACTCTCACTTAAACATTGCAACAACTAAAAATTTATTGCCCTCACTTAAAAACTGATAAGGTCCAGGGAGATGGTTCAGCAGAAAAAGGTAACTACCGACAGAGCAAGTGAGCAACCTGAGTTTGGAATCCATGTAAATTTAAGACAGAGGGTGGCAGGCATCTATAATCCTAGCACTCTGTGAGATGGGAGGCAGAGACAGGAAAGTCAGTGGGAAGCCCATGTATGAAGTAAGCTTGCATACACAGTACAACAGTAACAGAGACAGTAAAAGACCCTAACTCAAAACAAGGCAAAAGGAAAGAAAATGGCTCACAAAAAGTTGTCCTCTGACCTCTACACATATATATGTAACAGCATGTACATGTCTGTGATCTCCAGCTCACACGAACACACACAAAATAAGTAAATAAATAAAACCTTAAAACAGAACTGGTGAAACTTACAAGACTGCACTTTACCTGTAAGGGCTGCGTTTGATCCCAACAACCTTGAAAAGAATTTTAATAGCCATGTATTTGTCATTCTCAGTAACTTGATTTTAAGAATGAATCTTAAATTTGGGCAATGCAATAGAAATGAATGAGATCTCAGAGAATTCCACTAAGATAACTAATAGAAACACAGTTCAGAGCTTAACTCAACAATGACTCAGAACTCTGTAAGCCTGATGCCACAGAGAAGATGACATTGTGTTCGTCAAGCATAAATGGGTACTGGTCAAAATTCTCAAGAAGAGTGTCTCAGTGTACCTTGTGTGCCAGTATTCAGAGCCCTCGAAATTGAGCTCTTTCACTTGTAGAATTTTAGAACACTTTCTAATAGTTACTTTACTAAAACAAGCCTCCATTGTCCAGAAGTGAATATCCCCCTCTATCTCTACATCCTTTGCAGTGCTTACGTATGTACACACACACACAGAGCACATCTTGCACACACACATACAAAGTAATAAATAGTCTTAATTTAAAACTTTAAATACACACAAAACATTAAAAAGATGAGTTCCAAGGACTTTATCACTATATACCTAGTTTGGGGATAAGTAAAACCTTAGATCCTTCCAAGAACAAGGCAAGCCAAAGCATTTAGCACAACAAAGCATGGAGAGCTAATTGGCCAATGATGGTTTAGGATTAAAACTGCAACTTTAAGAAACTACCATGAAGCCGGGCAGCGGTGGCGCACGCCTTTAATCCCAGCACTCGGGAGGCAGAGGCAGGCAGATCTCTGTGAGTTTGAGGCCAGCCTGGTCTACAAGAGCTAGTTCCAGGACAGGCTCCGAAACTACAGAGAAACCCTGTCTCGAAAAAACCAAAAAAAAAAAAAAAAAAAAAAGAAACTACCATGAGACTTGTACAGACTTAAACTGCTTCTTGTTTGGGTGTTTCAGCAGTGCGGGTCCCAAACCAAGGTGATGCTTTACATTCCCGGCACCTAAAACTGGATTATGATTACGATTATGGTTGTATGACTCAGTAAATTTGAATTATATGTTTAATCTCAACATATTTTATGCTTTACAAGGTATATTTCAAAAAATTTATTACTTGTTGAATTTTGAATTTTCTTAAAAATTCTCAGTTATAAACTGGACAGTAATGGTGCATGCCTTTAATCACAGAAGACGTAGGCAGATCTCTGACAGTTTGAGGCCAGCCTGGTCTACAGAGAAAGTTCCTGGAGAGCCAAACTACACACAGAAACCCTATCTCAAAAACAAACAAACAAAAAAATCAATTATCTAAAGACATTGCCTTTTCTGATAACCCATTTGCATGAGGTCTATTTTTTCATATACTTTAAGACAAATTACAAGATACTAAATAAATGAACATGATCTATCACAGCTCTTTCTGCCATGCCAGACATGACAGAAGTTTGAAGATTTAAAAAATGCTACTTATCTTTTTAAAATGTTATTTATACTAACATTTTAAAAAGTATAATTATTGTCATTATTATTTTTATAAAAAATGTTTAATTCTGGGGCTGGAGAGATGGCTCAGAGGTTAAGAGCATTGCCTATTCTTCCAAAGGTCCTGAGTTCAATTCCCAGCAACCACATGGTGGCTCACAACCATCTGTAATGAGGTCTGGTGCCCTCTTCTGGCCTGCAGGCATACATGCAGACAGACTATTGTACACATAATAAGTAAAAAATGTTTAATTCTCCCACTTAGTGTAACAAATATATTTATATGGTCAGTCATGTACCATTTTTGCAAATACATAATAAACATAAATATATAATATAAAATATATAAACATATATATATATATATATAAAACAAAAACAATATATACAAAATATATCTTGCTTGTTTTGTTTTGTGAGACAGGGTTTCTCTGTGTAACAGCTCTGGCTGTCCTGGAACACACTCTGTAGACCAGGCTGGTCTCAAACTCAGAGAGATCCATCTGCCTCTGCCTCTCAAACGCTGGGACTAAAGGCGTGCACAAAACTACACCCAGCTTAGAGAAATTTTCAATGAACATTACTGCCAGTAACAAGGATAAGTGAAAGTATTTAATGTTTATTAAGGATTAAGTTCCCAATTCCAGACAGAAAACAGTTGTACTTTTAGAGAGGCACACGGCAGCATCGAGCCAGTTCATGAAAGCATGCTAGTTTTGTCTGTACAGGAGAAACAGAACATTTCCAGTACGAAACTGTTTCTTCACTGAGGGCACACCTTCTGCAATATTTCTCTTTTTCAGAAATTTCCTCCTAGTTCATCACATAAACTCCACTGTACTTTTTGGTTAGAAGGAAAGACTAGGAGAGACGACCACAGACACACGGACTTAACTTTTTATAGTGCACAGTAACTTTCAGAAAGTCCAGAGACTGTCAGAGATCATTTGCCTTCAAAGAAAAATAACATAATTTATTGAACCAAAACACAAAAAAATAGAACTGGATGAAAAAAATCCATGTAAGGCTCTACCATCTAACAGTTTCTCCGTCCTCCAGCTGCACAGGTGCAGGAGCAGACAGCAGCCTCTACTTCTCCGTCCTCCAGATGCTGAGGTGCAGGAGCAGACAGCAGCCTCTACTTCTCCGTCCTCCAGATGCTGAGGTGCAGGAGCAGACAGCAGCCTCTACTCCGTCCTCCAGATGCTGAGGTGCAGGAGCAGACAGCAGCCTCTACTTCTCCGTCCTCCAGATGCTGAGGTGCAGGAGCAGACAGCAGCCTCTACTTCTCTGTCCTCCAGCTGCACAGGTGCAGGAGCAGACAGCAGCCTCTACTTTTGCACTTCCAGTAAATTCCCTGAACATCATATTACAGTATTCACATCAAAGTACCTGAGGTCACACTCATTGGTCACAGTATTTCCAAAATCTTATGAGAAACCTATATTCAAATATTTAACAAAATTCACTGTTTCTTACTCTAATCCGCTCCACTCTCTAAGTCCTCTCTCTACTGTTAATAATGCTACAAAACATTTTCCTCTTGCTGACAGTCTTTGTCCAAAATTATCTCACAAATGTTCGCCCTCTCCATAGACCTTCCCTGTCATCTTTCCTCCTGTCACCTCTGCTGGCAGCAACTATGGCTGCTCTCAAACAGCCATTTACGTCATTCATTACATTGTCCAAGAACTCCTAGGCCAAGTTACTACCACGTTCTTCAAATTCTTCTTCTCAAACATCAGATGAAGAAACAAAGAAATAATAACTTTCAAAATTATATCTCAATAAAGCTGGGGGGAGGGCAAGATGACTCAGCATGTAAAAGCACAAATCCTGTTGACCCAGGCTCAGTTCCTAGGACCTCAATGGTGGAAATAAGAAAACCAACTCCTTCAAGTGTCCTCTGCCCTGTACACACATGTTGTGGCATGTGTGTGCCAATGGACACACAAATAGACATTCACACACAAAGAAAATAGTAAAATGAATTTTTAATGTTAAACTTTTAAGAGGAAGCAAGAAGGAAAGGAAAGGGGTAAGCAGGCATGGGGTGAGGCAAACTGCTACTTATCCCCACGTACCTTTTTTTTTTTTTTTTTTTTTTTTGGTTTTTCGAGACAGGGTTTCTCTGTGGCTTTGGAGCCTGTCCTGGAACTAGCTCTGTAGACCAGGCTGGTCTTGAACTCACAGAGATCCGCCTGCCTCTGCCTCCCGAGTGCTGGGATTAAAGGCGTGCGCCACCATTGCCCGGCTTGCCCGCGTACCCTTTTACTTCACTCAGGCACGCTTAGGAGCAGAATGACTCAGCAAATGTGACAGCTGTCAAAGGCTCTCTAGCCGCTTCCAATGACGGCGAAGCATGGCCATGAACTGAAGCCTCCATCAAATAGATAAAGCGTTTTAAGAAAATGTATCCTGGGATTGCCTACAGATGACAGTAAAACAGGACAGAAAGAGATGCCTCTACAAAAGGGAAATGTCTGACAAGACGGGCTAGAAGAGGTGAAGAATTACACAATCTTCAAACACAAGAGCTCTTCTGCACTTGAAGCAGGGACAACCCGACCCCAGCGTTTTTCAGATCTAGGAATTGAAGTGAAATGCTTTAATGATCCCAAAGTTCACTGCCAAAATTCACGACGTGTCAACTTCAAGCCATGTAGATGCTAGTGGCTTCTTGTGTCTTTCTGAGCCATGGTGGAGGCAACCACATTTACACATATTACATCAAAATTGAAATTCAAACACTGACTGGCTTGTTCAAAGGAGATAAGTGTCAGAGCCTGATCAGGGAGACCAGGATGATGTGCCCAGTGCTTCCAGATGTGGTGGGTCATCAGAAAGACAGGCGGATGCTGCTGCCTCGGTGTGCATGCTGCCTGCTGGGGCAGGCTTCCTCACAGCAGCACTGTTCCAGAAGGGTGTTCTCTCACCTAGGAACTGCGAATGGCTCATGGTACCTTCAGGATTTGTGTGAGATGCTGGCAAGGCAGGGCAGCTCCTTTGAGTTCAAGGTGCTACTCGTGCTAGTGAACAGAGGGTCCTCTCAGAGCTGCACGGACTTCTGCAAAACCCAAGTGCAACTGGCTTTGCCTCAATGCTAAGAAGCTACATTTCTGCCCCTAATCTAGCAGGTAAAGCCATTTCTCTTATCTACATGTATTTCACACGCATTTCCCTTTTATACAGCTCTCAGTCCATTGAAGCCTTTGGTCTAACAATGTAAAATGTTTTAAGGCTTATTTCTATTTGTTAATATTTAAATATATTGGGCAACATGGAAGGGCTTAAAAAAACCAGAAATCCTCAGGAAACTACCATGCATAAGTGTCTACTAGCATTTATTTCATTTTTAATGAACTGCAAGGTTACCCAAAATACCAGCTAATTTGTACAAATTTATTGTACAATGTTTTTAAAGATTTTTGAAACTCAAGAATAAAACTGTTTTCATTTAATAAATATCTAAAACTAACATTTTAACATTTCCTAATTCATATGCTTATGTAATTTATAACAAGCATATTTTACTTGGTCATGTATCTTTTTTTAAATCTTGTTTAACTATAATTAAGGTATTTTGTGTATGAATTTAATTCCCATTTTGGAAAAAAATAAATGAACCACAAAGAATTTTGTTTTCGGTTTTCAAGATGTGTGTAGCTCCTGCTATCCTGGAACTCTCTGTAGACCAGGTTGGCCTCAGACTAACAGAGATCTACTTGCTTCTGCCTCCTGAGAGCTACGATTAAAGGCATGCATCACCACTGCCCAGCTAAGACTTTTTTTTAAAAAAGAAAATACATTCCTCCAAAGACTCCAAATCTAAAACCCAAATATTTGCACTAATTTTCTACTGTTAGAGCTAATTTCTCTTCATTAGTTCTTCAGCCACTGCTTATGTAAACCACTGTTTGTAGAGACCTCCAACACACCTATGGACACAAACAGCACTCTTAGGAGGATGTTGGGTGCCGGGCACAGAATGACTTTGAAAAGTAAAATGAAACTGTGACTTCCCTGATCAACACTACTAAACTAGCGCCACAAAGTGATTCAGAAAGTAAGAACACTGGTCAGTCTGGGGGCTAGAGAGATGTTCAATGGTCAAAAGCACTTGTTGCTCTTGCAAAGGACCAAGATGTCGTTCCCAGCACCCATTAAGATGGCTTAAAACCATCTTTAAATCCAGTTCCTGGGAATCCATTGACCTCTTCTGACCTCTACAGGTACCAGGCACACTTGTGGGGTGGTGTGTGTGTGTGTGTGTGTGTGTGTGTGTGTGTGTTTTAAAAAAAACCTTTAAAAAAAAAAAAAGAATGTAGCCGGGCGGTGGTGGCGCACGCCTTTAATCCCAGCACTCGGGAGGCAGAGGCAGGCGGATCTCTGGGAGTTCGAGACCAGCCTGGTCTACAAGAGCTAGTTCCAGGACAGGCTCCAAAACCATAGAGAAACCCTGTCTCGAAAAACCAAAAAAAAAAAAAAAAAAAAAAAAGAATGATAACTTGAATTTAGCTCCTGGAATTTACATGATACAAGGAGATTACTATAGCTAGGGTTCAGAGATAAAGTGCTTGGCCCCCAAATGGCTGGCCACCTTGATCCTGAGTACTATAAAAAAATAAAGATTATTCTGCCTAAAGACTAAATGCATTTTCTGATTCTTTTTGCCAAAAGAGAATAAAAAGTGTGTCTTCCAAATCATAGTTAAGCTGCTGTTTTGAAATTTTATCATAAATTAGCAAATCCTTAAAAACAATTCTGCTGTGCTGTAATGAAACACTAGTGGCTGTAACTCAACGGTACAGCAGTTGTTCAGCACAAACAAGACCCTGGCACTCAATGCCAAGTAGGAAAATCAAAAACTAATATAGTGAGGCCCAGTCTCAGAAAACCAAAGAACAAAAAATTAAATTTTAAAAAGAATCCCACACTAGATTACATCATGGAATTCAAGAGGAGAAAGAACAGACTAAGAACCCCCAATTCTCTGGAAAATAATACTCTTACAAGTAAACCATAACAGATATTGATGCAACTTTGAGTCACTGAATTATTTTTCCCAATTATCCCACTACATTCCAGGTAAGTAATTTTAAGAAGAAATGTCTCATGTTCACTTACCTATTTCTATGCATGTAAAGTCTAATAAACAAAATTAAAATCAAAATCCTAGGATAGGGGTATAGCTCAGTGGTAAAGCATTTGTTTATCATATAGAAGACCTTGGGTTCAAACCTGAGCACCTCAATAAAAGAAAAGTAGCATCAAATTTCAAAAATAATAAATACTCTGTACAAAAAGAAAACATGAGAGCTATCCAGATGGTTCCACAGGCAAAAGAATTCATCTCCAGATCCCGAGTGTGCTCCTCAGAACCCACCAAGAAAAATGAAAACCAGCTCCCAAAAGCTGTCCTCTGACCTCCACACATGCACCACGGCACAGGCGTATCTGCACACACGCCCAAAATCTAAGCAAAAAACAAACAAAAAAATTAAAGGCACTTTCACTTGATATCCTAAAATATTAAACAGAATATTCTGTTCAAACAAAATTTCAGTGAAAGAGCATTAAAATAATTATTTTGTGTACGTGTGTGCATGAATGTGCAGGCATGTGAGCATGCAAGTACACAAGCACATCACATATCCATGTGTTTGTATGGAAGCTAAGGCTTGATGTCACATGTCTTCCAGAATCACTCTCCACCTCATTTTTTGAGACTACATCTCTCTTTAAACATTGAGTTTATAGATGTCACCAGACTAGCTAGCTGGGCAGCAAGCTGTCTTCTGTGCTGGAATCACAGGTGCGCCTCACCATGCCCAGCTGTTACATGGGATATAGGGATCAAACTGAGGTCCTCAGGCTTACCTTATACCAACTGAGTCACCTCCTCTGCTATCAAATAATCATTTTTAAAATGAGCATTAAACTAAATTCAACACATAGAACTCTTACAAGGCATAATCAAGAAAGTAAGGAACTGCAAAGATAGCTCAGAGGTTAAGAACACTGTCTGCTCTGCTCTTCCAGAGGTCCTTACTTCAATTCCCAGCAACCACATGGTGGCTCACAACCATGTCTAATAGGGTTTGATGCCTCATCTGGTGTGCAGGTTTACATGCAGGCAAAGTACTCACATACATAAACAAACAACCCTTTTAAAAAAAAGTATAGTAGCTGATTGAAATAAAATATCTGTAACTTATCCAAAACCTTCTCACTAGCTCTGCAATTGCACAAATCTCACAGGAAGGTTTCATTCTTCTCCATCAAGCTCACACTAAAGTCTTCCTTAGTCATAATTTTTTTAGAAGAAACGAACTTCTCTGTCAAAACACATATGGATATACACACATACACAAATGTGTGCGTGTGCACACTCACACACACACACAAACACACATTCCTAGCTCTCCAATCATCAGCTATCTGAAAGTAAAGTAACAGAAGGAGTCCAAGATATAAAAACATCTGAGAATTCTTATTTTAGAAACAAGCTTCTACGAGAATGCCATAATAATGAAGCAGGCACACCAAACAATCTTAAGCAAATATGTTTTTATACTAATAGGATTCTGGACCCAGCTCAATCAGATCAAACATTTAAAATGGACCAAAATCCCCAGGCTCAAGCTGCAATAGAGAAATGTATTTAATTACTATAAAGTCTAATAAACCAGTCTTCTTCACAAATGAAAGATGTCTGACCTCTGGGAGCTACGAAGAGGATAATGAATACACTATATAATTAGGGGCCTACCACTAGCTGACTATAATCTATTAATTAGCATTCTCAGCCTCTGTATCTCACTGTACTGTCTTTAAAATTGCACCCTTTGTTTTTTGAACCGAAGTTAACCAATTTTAGAACTCTGTGGTAATTACAGTGGTGCGGGAAGAATGTCTCTGCCAGCACTGGTGTGCACTGGTGTGCACTGGTGTTTAATTAGAGCACGGGGTGGACCCAGATAAAGCAGTGCTCATACGCTTCAGCACATAAAGGTTTTCTTGGCATGAAAAACCTGTGGACTGTCTCTTTTCCAGAAAAATGGAAGTACCCATAACTGTCTTCTTGAAAGTTTAAATATTTTGCCTTTGAATGTAGTGTGATAATTGGAGAAAGGATACTGCACTGGATTTCTCTTCCAACCCCCATACTTTCTAAAGCATAGACATAAGAAAATACTTTATCTATTTCAAAATTTTAAAAATGCTAGTAATGTTTTTCCTCAATAAAATAGACGTTTCCAAGTCACTAGACAATAAAACTACCTTACTGGTCATTATATTTTCAGCAAGGCACATCGATGAGTAGGTAATTCAATAGTATCTTTGTTTAACACCAAATTTGCTATAAATTTCTGTACAGAGAGAGAGAGAGACTGAGTGACAAAGAGGCTACTCTTGAAAAGATCACCTTAGACTAGTGGTCAGGCAAGCTAACACAAGGCTACATGAGCATTTAGGGTGGAGACAGAAGAGCTCCATGCCATCCTAAGCTACACATATAGGGGAAGAAAGCTGAATGGACTTTAATTGCTTAAAAGCATATTGAACCTTTTACTTATTTACTTTGGTGAACCAATGAATTTTTTATTAAAGTTACTTATAAGAATATGTGTGAGGGGTTACTTACAGGGGTAAAGATGACTCAAATGTAATTGTGTTACCAAAAAACCCACTCCAATACAGGTAATGACTCATGAAACTGTAACCCTGGAACACTCAAAACAATCTAAGGCAGCAAGACAGGTCCAAGAATCTCCTTCCACATGCTAGGAAACTGCTCTTCCACAGAACTGCATTTGCAGTCCTGTGTTTGTTTGGTTTTAATTTTGAGACAAGATTTCAATCTATATCCCCAAGTTAGCCCTGAATTCACTATGTAGCCAAGGCAGTACTCAAAAATTTTAAAGAGTTTTTTGTTTGTTTTTTTAGAACTCACTGTGTAGCCCAGGCTGGTCTTGAACTCACACAGATCCAAATGCTTCTGTATTATGAGTGCTGAGATTAAAGGCCTGTGCCATCACCAACCAGTTTAAGATTTTTGTTTGTTTTAATTTATGTGTGTAAGTATTTTGCTTGAACATACCTGTGGACCATGTACAGGACCAAAATCTGGAAAAAAACTAAGAAAGTAGAAACAGAATTCTAAAGTAAAAAGGATAAAAAATAAAGGAACAAAGATGGGAGAAATCTAAGACAGGAAGGAAAAGGAATCCCTTGTTTTATTTATATATTTGAATTCAACCCATAAAGATAAATGTACAAAAAAAACTAACCTGGTTTTCTTCCTTCACAACTCGGTACTGTTCCTTCCAAATGGTGATTTTGGAAGCTTCATCTTTTCTCAAGGCTCGCTCTTTCTTCAGCTCTGGGCTCCAGAAGGTTTTGATGCTATTCATCGAAGAACTTAATTTGCTTTCCTTTACTTCCACATCCTTCCTCAAAAGATCATTTTCTCTTAGTACTTCCTTCAGCTGTGTCTGCAGATCCATGATGGTGTTATCTCTTGCCTGACGAAGAGAGTGAGGTACAGTGGACGCCATACTAACAGGAGGGAGGTGATGTTCTCCAAATGCTATGGTATCACTAGCAACCCCACTGCTTGCTATATTGGGGCTACTGCCCATAGCAGTCATCCTAACACCGTAAGGCAGGCGTCCCCCAGAACGACCAAGTGTCATGGTGCTTTTAGGTGTTTCTGAACCCACGTTTTCATGGTCACTTAGGTACATGGGGCCAGATGTAGCATAGGCAGCATTTAAGGACTGTATATTCTCCATTGACAGGGTTTTCCCACTGCCACCTCCAACACTGTTTCCAGAACTCCCTCCTGTACTATTTGTTCGCCGATGACCTAAGCGAGGGGACCGTGGAAGCCGAGGTGATCGCCCAGGACTCTGGCTGCTTGGTTCCACTTTCCCCACTGATCGAGCACTTCCATACATGGTTGCAGGATGAACTTAGGCGCCAGAAATGGTGTAAAGCAAAAAACAACAACGTAATTCCGTGAGGTTTCTCTATGGCTATAAAGTCAGCTTAAGGCTATCAAAAATAGCAGGTCACCAGCTGTCCAATCTTGAAGAAATATCTTATGCCATATCTGTAATGAAAAGATCACACATTAAATCCCCAATAATAAATATTTCCCTTCTCAGAAATGTTCTATTACCTTTACTTGGGGAAGAATCTCCTTTCATTAGTATTCTCATAGCTTTAAAAAATCACATTACCCATAATGCAATGTTTTTCTAACTGAAAATGTGAGAGTATCAACTGATAATTACAAAGTGACACATATCTGAAGAACAGAACTCAGACTATTACTCTCATAAGATCAATGTATAAATATCAATACTTGGATACACTATCAGAACTAATAAAAGAACTCAATACATTAGTCATATATAAGATCAATATATAAACATTAATACTTCAACACATTATCAGAACTAATAACAGCTAAACATACTAGTCAGATGCAAGATTAATATTTAAATACCAATACTTTCATATACACTGGGAATAACAATTAGAAAATAGTTTTTACGGTTAGGAAGATGTATCTATGCATGGGTAAAGTGAGAACCTGAGGTCATAACCCCAGAACCCAGGTAGAACTATATGCTACAGCACGCAGCTAAAATTCCAGTGCTCTTATGAAGAGATGGGACACGAAGGGAACATTCCCAGAAGCTTAGGAGCCAGCTGGAGAACAAAGAGACCTTGTTTCAAACAAGATGAAAGCCGGACCAACACCTAAGATTGATGACTGCCAACACTCAAACACATACACACACGGCGGGGGGAGGGGGTAGGAGTGGGACAGGAGAAAATGAGCTTTTAACTTAAAATAAACTCAGGCTGGGAATATAGATCATTTGGAAACAAGATCTGCCCAGCATGAACAAAGTTCTGGGCTTGAGCCCCAGCATTGCATAAAATGGATGTTATGGCACACACATGCAAGTAATGACAACACAAGAGGCAGAAACAGCAGGGTCAAGGTCATCCTCATCTACAAAGTTCAGTTTGAAGTGAAACTCACATACGTGAAGCCCTGCCTCAAAAAAACAAAGTCCTATTAACAGCAACAAACCTATATAATATTTCCTTAAACATAACAAAAACCTTCAAGCATTTAAAACTCCATTGGAGGACATGAACTAATACCTCAAGAATAGGTAGGTAGGTAGGTAGGTAGGTAGGTAGGTAGATAGATAGATAGATAGATAGATAGATAGATAGATAGATAGATAGATATAGATAGATGATAGATAAAAAGTTAGCCATGCTCCCATATGAGAAAACAAATGCTTCTCGTGGGTCAGTCTTCCCCCAGCTCATTCACACAATCACAGGGAGGACTAAAAGTACAGTAGCCAAACTAGCCAGGCATGTGGGGCGGAGGGCAAGGCAGTAGAGTCACCACAAATTTGAAGTCCGTGTGGTCTATAAACCAGTTACCAAGACAATAGCCAAGGCCATATACTTAAAAAAAAAAAAAAAGCCACAAGATGAATTCATGAATACAGGTGTTTGTCACATGTGGTGGTTTGAATGAGAATGGCCCCCACAAGCTCATATGCTTGAAAATCTGGTCCTGGTCCCTGTTGGTGAAATTGTTTAGGAAGGATTAAGAGGTATAGCCTTCCTTGTTGGAGAAGGCATGTCACTGGACCATTCTGAGTTAGCTCTCGGCCGTGCTCCAGATGCCTACCACCATGTCTCTGCTCTACTATTACAGACTCTTGACCCTCTGGAACTTAGTGCCAATTAAACTCTTTTACAAGTTGCCTTGGTGTAGTGCTCTGTTACAGCAATAGAGAAGTAACTAATACCTAAGTCTGGTGAATTAGTTCAATCCCCACAACCTACACAAAGTCAAGGGAAAAAGCCAACTCCACAAAGTTGTCCTTTGACCTCCACATATCCATGGTGTTCATACTCACATACATATATCCACATATGCACACAGAATCAATTTTTTTAAAAAAAAAAAAAAAAAAAAGGAGAGGCTAGAGCAATGGTTCAGAGGTTAAGCACACTTACTGCTTTTGCAAAGGACCCAGGTTTGGTTCCCAGCACTCACATGGCAGCTCACAACCATCTCTTCCCCAGTTCCAGGAGATACAATGCCATCTTTTGACCTCCATGGGCAGCGGGGATGCATGTAGTGCACATACATTCATACACATAAAATAAAAATAACTAAATTAAAGATGGCTTAGTGATTAAGAACATTTGCTGCTCTCCCCTAGGATCTGAGATCAGTTCCCAGCACCCACAAGGGTGAAGCGCAACTGCCTGTTATTCCAGCTCCAGGAGATCCAAGCCTCTGGCCTCCACAGGCAGGTGTATGCATGCACACACATATAGTCATACAGTCACACAAAGTTTCATATATCCAATATAATAAGAGCAAATACTTACTAAGACTATTTTAGATACATAAAGAAGACATCCCCAGTGCAAGATAAATTACAGGTCTATAATCCTTTATTTACAACATTTTTTAAAAACTAATTTTTAAAAAATAAAATTTTTAATTATGAGTTAGGTGGTAGTGGTGCACGCCTTTAATCTCAGCACTGGAGGCAGAGGCAGGTGGAGCTCTGTGAGTTCGAGGCCAGCCTGGTCTACAGAGTGAGTGTCAGGACAGGCTCCAAAACCACAGAGAAACCCTGCCTTGGGAAAAAAAAAAGATTTTTAATTATGTGTGACTGCGAGTGTTCTCAGAGGTTGTCAGAGCCCTTGGAGCTGGAGTTACAAGTGGTTGTACACCTTCTGATATGGATGTCAGGATCTTGGGGCTTCTGTAATAGTATAAACTCTAATACTGCTCTTCCTGAGGACCTGAACTTGGTTCCTAGCATCCACATCAGACAGCTTACAACTGCCTCTAACCCCAGCTCCAGAGGAATCAGACACCTCTGACTTTTGTAGACACTTTCATTCATGTGCATACACACACACATACACACACATACACACACACACCTAATTAAAACAATAAATAAATCTTTTTAAAAAATAATATTTGCTGTTAGCCACTGAGCCATGTCTCCAGCCTCCCTCCTCACTTTGCGTAAACTAACTTAGCAGGTAAACCTATCATGATGCAAGGCTTCCTAGTGCTTTATCTGTAACACTGTGCATATAATAATGTGGATGATCAAAAGATACTGCATAATGCCCAATCATATTCTGAGAAAAATTCTGGGAAACAAAGTCGTATCAGATCATCATATTCTCATAAAGAACTATAGACTTTATTATAAAGACAGACATATCAGCATGCTTATAATTCCAGCTACACCGAGTCTGAGGCAGCCTGGGCTACACAGTAAGATCACATCTCAAAAACTAAAGAAAGATAAAATAAATAATACAATTAAACCAGCTGGGCATAGCTGTATTTGTTTGTAATACTAAACAACGGGGAGAATGAAGGCCAACATGAGTTTTTACAAAGCAAGTTCCAAACCAAGCTAGGATATCTATATCGAGATATATAGATAGATAGATAGATAGATAGATAGATAGATAGATAGATAGATAGATAGATAGATAGATAGATAGATAGATTTATATATATATATACTGAGATATATAATGTATCTATAGATATCTACAGATATGTATCTCCAACAAAACTCTGCCTCAGAAAGACAAATTGGAAAAAAATAAAATACAGACTACTGCCACTGCTCTTGATTGACAGCCAGATCTTAATTGTAAGATCTGATTTCTGAAGACACTACACACATTGGCCACAGAATACAAATCAAGTTGGTAAAGACCAGTAAGGCTCCTCCCTGGTGCCTAGTTCTCATAATAGGTGCTATGCAGGCTACTCGAGGAAAAATAAAAGTTATCAACAATATTCCCCATCTGTGAACAGCAATCAACGGGATGCCACAGATGTTATAGAAGTAACCAATCTCTTTCTGGTTGACTTAAGAACTGCTCCAGAGGAGGAAACACATGCTGGTACTGAAAATCTGGCTAAGAACCTATGGTTGGGGAGCTCACAACCCAAGGGTGAACCTACTACTCTTTTTAAAAAAGTATTTTGCTAAACAGACAAAATACCAAGCTGCCCTGCAAACTCTCTCTGTAGCGTATTGCCACTCCCTGTTTGTGCAGTAACGGTGGTTAACACAGAAACTCACAGCTAGTCAGAGTGCAGAGAGTATGTGACTGTGGAACACTCAATTCCCAAAGGGACATCCGTATCACACCTCCTCCCCAAGGCTTGGGGACCACTGAGGAAGAGGAGGCGGAGGGATTTTAGGAACCAGAGGTCAGGGAGAACCCACAGTGAACAGTGTCTTCAGATGACAGAACCACTCCACTAATGAACTCACAGCAGCTGCGGCTTGCCTACACAAGATTAAACCCGTCAACATTCTAACATTCAGTGGGGAGGGCTTTCGAAAGCCCTACACATGCCCTTAACTGAGGGGCTATAAACAGCTGATGGCTTCTGGAAGAAAAGAGAGTCAGCTTTCTTTAGGGGTACAGTCCACTTTAGCTGACCATGTTCCAGTGTGTGGCTCAACTCCCAGAACGTATATGGACAACACAACTGAACAAGAGAGAGAGAGAGAAAGAAATTGGAGGGATTAAAATCCATAACCTGAGTTTCTTATATAAAATGGCTTTCCCATAGACTTACGCACATCCACCATTATATTTTAAGTCCTTTCTGGTCCCATTAATAATATCTAACTAAATGTAAACTCTAAAAAATAATCTGATGTTTATTATATTTAAGAAAGTGGCTGATAAGAACAGTTTTTTGTTTTGCTTTGTTTTGTTTTGTCTGAGACAGGGTTTCTCTGTATAACAGCTGTCTTGGAACTAGTTCTGTAGACCAGGCTGGCCTCGAACTCCCAGAGATCCACCTGCCTCTGCCTCCAGAGCGCTGGGATTAAAGGCATGTGCCACTGCAACCTGGCCGATAAGAACAGTTTGTACATGTTCAATACAGATACAGAAAAAGTATTTTTTTCTAAATACTTTTTATCATTGGTTGGTTTGATCTAAATGCAGAATCCTCAGATCCAGTTCAACTGTGTTCACAACCCCATCCATCCTACACAATCCCCTCATCCTGCAGAATATCAAAAAGGAACTCTAGATCTAGAAAACATCATAATGAGTGAGGTAACCCAGACCCAGAAAGACAAATATCATGTGTACTCACTCATAAGTGGCTTTTAGACATAAAGCAAAGAAAAACCAGCCACAATTCACAATCCCAGAGAACCTAAGAGGACCCTAAGAGAGACATACATGGATCTAATCTACATGGGAAGTAGAAAAAGACAAGATCTCCTGAGTAAATTAGGAGCATGGCAACCATGGAAGAGGAAGGGAGGGGAGCAGAGAAAAATATATAGCTTAATAAAAACAATAAAAAATATTTTAAAAAAATTTTTAAAGAGGAATGTTACACACCAAAACCAATCACTTAGCATTTCACAGTTCTCCAAGCCCTGGCAATAAATCATTATTTCATACCTTCTTTCTGCCTATTCTGGACTTTTCATATACATGGAATTAAATGTGACCTTTTAGGTGAAAGATTAACAGCAGAGGGTGTCAAACTTTTTGCTATCTAAGCCATTTCACAACACTCCAAATACCACTTTTCATGTATGGTCTCAATGAGTTCTCAAAATAGAACAACAAAACTGAATTCAAGCCTGGGCACTACCATGCCACCACAAAGCTTCTAAGTCATAAAAAATATAAAATGTCCAACACATAACCCCAACCACAGATACACTTACTCTCTTACTCAGAATCCTGTAGTGTATCCAAAGTTAATATACATCCACACATAGTAACTGTATGGACCCTTGAATTCTCACTCTTCCTACAAAAGCCTGGAACGATCAGTAGCAATCTCTTCCTCGGTCCTAACAGGTGGGAGACAATAGCTCTCTACAACCAAAAACATCTTCCCAGAGAAAACACCAAATACTCCTAAGACAAATGGAACTAGGAAATGCTTTAACAGCAACATGTTAGAGTAACCTACATTAATTATAATTGAATAGGCTCATGTAATGTGCTATGAGACATTTACAAGAAGATGCAAAATGTAACAGACTACCATTAGCTAGTTAAAGCACTGCCATTAAAATTCTGGCCTAACCTCAGAGACACTAGACTAACCTGCTGTGCTAGGTTATATTCCTCAGTAATTATCATTTATTATCTGAAAATGAGTTAAAAATTTTAAACATTGTATTTAAATTTTTTTTTTTTTTTTTTTTTTTTTTTGGTTTTTCGAGACAGGGTATCTCTGTGGCTTTGGAGCCTGTCCTGGAACTAGTTCTGTCTGTTTGTTTTCTCAAAAAGCTATAAAATTGCTAGGGTCAAGAAATATTCATTTTAAGTTCTCTGTAAAAAGATTTAAAGATCATACTGAAGTACAATTTGGCAGAACTAAAATTTGAAATGAACTACCATTTTAAAAGGAAATTTCAACTTTTAATTTTTTTATAGCAGTGGAGATTGAACCAGAGCTTGCACATGATAAGCATGAACTCTACCACAGAGCTACAGCTCCAGTTCATAAGTTTTGCCTTTTTGCTTGTGTTTTAAGACTGAATCTCATGTATTCTAGTCTGTCTAACTTGTCATGTAGCTGAGAATGGTCTTAAAGTCCTTATGTTCCTCCTTCCACTTTCCAAGCGCTGGGATTACAAGCATGTACCATCATGGCCAACATCTACAAGCTTCACTTTTTAAAGTAGTCTTCATGTTTAATAGGTCCCAAGGTAAATCTTCAATGATGCTCATTACTGTATCATTTGTACCAGCAAGAATGTAAATTTCCAACAAGAAACTGGTTTAAATAAATCATGTTATTTCTAAACCCTAAATATGCTTATCTTTACCTGACATGCAAAGACATTTACAATATACTATAAAATTGAAAGGTAAGTTGTGAAAGAATGCATACAATACAATCACTAGTATACAAAGTGATGAACATGCATGTGCCTACATACACACAGGTATAATTCCAACCCTTGGGTCACAAGTGGCCAAAGCTAGCTAAGAATTTTTCTGTGATTTTTTTGCATGGATGTAATGTTTGCATGTGCATGGATGCATGATGTGTATGCACACAGTTGGAGAGGCCATATGTTGATATGCTATCTTTGATTACTCTCTTCCTTATATACTGAGGCAGGATCTCTCACCTGAACCCAGCTCACTGAATTGGCTAGTCTAGTTAAGCAGTCTATTCCAGGGATCGTCTGTCTCCAGAGTTCTGGGATTAGAGGCAGGTGGGCAATTACCTGGATGCTGGACTCCAAACTCTGGTACTCATATTTGCATAGTAAGCACTCTTTCCTGCTAAGCCATTTTGCTAGTTCCTTCTGAAATTCTTGTGATTTGATGGTGTAACTCTCAAGGGTAAACTTTGGAGATGACAGTGTGTGGCAATATCAAAAGTATAACAAAAATCTGGGCCAGTGAAGACACCTCACTGAGTAAAGGTGATTTCCACCAAGTCCAACAATTTGAGTTCAATCTCAGAGATATGGTAGAAAGAAAGAAATGACCCCAAGTTGTTTCCAATGGCTACACAAAAAATAATAAAAAAAAAAAATTAAAAAACTGTTTTGTTAGAAAAAAATCATCTGGTAGGCTGAGGCAGATGCTGAGAGTTGAAGGTCAGTACCAGGTACAAGACAGTGCCTTGTCTAACAAAATAAGAAAGCATTATTTTCATCGGGTTTTTTGTTTGTTTGTTTTGTTTTATTTTGGCTTGGCTTGGTTTTTTGTTTGATTTTTCAAGACAGAGTTTCTCTGTGTAATAGTCCTAGCTGTCCTAGAACTCACAGAGATCAGACTGCCTCTGCCTCCCGAGTGCTGGGATTAAAAGTGTGCACCACCACCGATCTGCTATTGTTTTTTAAAAATCTCACTATAAACTAAAACATTAAATAAGGACCATTCAGCACTAATTTTCATGGTAATCAATGACCAATGACAGAGGTCTGAACAGTGATTGCTAATATTTCTACGAACAGTAGACTTTAAAAAAAGAAAAGAAACTTACACATTAAAGAAAACTTACATCTTTGTTCCACTTTCTACATGCAACTTAGTAAAACTAGGTTTGTTCAAGCCATGTGCCTGATTATTCAAGCTTACCCTGACTCTTCAGTATCTACTGGAGACTGGGAACTACATACAGCACACTGGCTAAAGCACCACCACAAGGGTATAGCAACATGAAAGAGGGTCTCTGGTAGGAACAAAATATGGAATTAAAGGGGCAATCATAATACTTGCCACTGTTATCATTTCTCCCTTTTAGAAGGGTTAGTAATCGGGTGGATTACAGGTTTTAATAATTCTTATCAGTTAATCAAGTTAATTGTAAGTTCTATCAACAGTCTCACCATGACAAATACATTGTCAAACAGATACTTAGGAGTAAACAGTGGTTAAGCAGGCCCTGGACTTCTATCAACAATCTGCCACTCGGACAGGGGAGGCAATCTCTAGGTTGTGGAGCCTCCCTTAACTCTAGGCCTCACGTACACCATCATCTTTTAGAATGCTAAGATGTTCAATTGCAACTTTAATTATCTTGCATTTTATACCAAATTTCACGCTAAGTAAACTAAATCATGAGCATGGTGTAGTGTGATAAGGGCATGACATCCCAGCTACTTGGGAGACTGAGTCAGGGGAATAACTCGAACCCAAGTTAGACAAGAGCAGCTTGGGCAACTTAATAGTAAAACCCTGTTTATTTAAAAAAAAAATGAAATTTAAAACCAGATGCACCTATTCACAACTTCTTATCCATAAACCCAAATTCCAAAATCTCACAAAATACAAAACATTTGAAACTAATCTTGTGGCCTAACTAGGCCTGTGCCAAAATGGAAATAGCAGTATCTCTCTGTTGAACTACAAAGCCACAGTCCCTGAAACCTGCCTTACAATTACATAGGGGCAGGAGGTGGCTCGGGACCTATGAGCTCATACTGCTCCTTCACAGACCACAGCACCCACACCTGCAACTCAAAACTACCTGTAACTACAAGTCCAGGGAAAGCCAATTTCTCTCTCCTGCCTCTCGTTATTGGCCACTCATCTCTTTATTAGACCATCAGGTGTTTTAGACAAGCACAGTAACACAGCTTCACAGAGTTAAACAAATGCAACATAAACAAGAGTAACTCACCTTAAAATAATATTTCCCAACAATGAGTGGCACAAAGACCAAAGAACCGGCTCTTTGGCTGCTGTAAGCGATAAACTGAGTAAATCTAAAAAGGCTCATCTTATCCGGTCTAGGCTTGACATCAACAATGATAAAAACTAACAGTTCTCTCTGAGATGGGAAAATGGCAAGAACATCTCTCATCACCTTTCTATGAAACCAAATGCTAGAAACCCTAGCCAGAGAAGGAAATAAGGGGTACCAGAATTGCAAAAACAAAACAGTACCAATTTAAACATTATGTAATGTGGAAATAAAAGAGAATTTATGATTAAGTTATTAGGCTAAGGCTGGCAAAACTTAGAAAAATACAGCCATACTGAAAATTCAATTTTGTCTCTATAGAGCAATAGGAAACAGAAAATAAATTTTATTTCAAAATTCTCTTTACAACCAGACTCCCAGCACTAGAGAGGCTACAGCATGATGACTGCCATGAAATCAAGATCATCACAAAATGAAATCATCTCTACAAAGCATGACCCCATCTGCAAGAATTAAATAATTAAGCCATACATGGTGCACACTCTAATTTTAGCACTCAGGAGACAGGAGTAGATATCTGAATTCTAATCTAGTCAGGACTACATAGTAAAACCGGGGTGGGGGAGATACATTTATTATTTATTAATGAATAAATAAAATTATTTAAACAAAAGCCAGGCACAGTAGTATATGCCTGTAGTCCCAGCTATTTGGGGACAGGAGGCTGAGATGGCAGGCTAACTGGGAGTTAAGGCCAGCCTGAACAACATTGTGAGACCATGTCTCTTAAAAAATAATAATACAAAAAAATCTATTTATAATAGCATAAATATAACAAAAGATGAGTAAGAATACTGCAAAAGAAAAGAACTACAAAGCATTACTGACCCCGATGTAGTGGCTCACCCTGCAGTCCCAGTTTTCTGGCAGCTGAGGTAGGAAGTCAGCCATAAATCTGAGGTCAGCCTAGGCTTACAGCAAGACAATAAATGTCTCAAAAAGCAAACAAGCAACAAAAGCAAGTAAAGCATTTAGGGATGACCTCTGCTTGCCAGCAAGCCTGATAACCTGAGCTCAATCCCTGGAACCCACAAGGCAGAAGGAGATAACTAAGTACTACAAGTTGTCCTCTGACCTCCTTAAGCTCTCCATGGCCTCTGTCTCTGTCTCTCATACTCGCCAACAAATAAATGTAATTTTAATTAACTAAGAAATGAAAAGTAACAATGGAGTCACATTTGACAATTCAAGACTCCACATCATGAAGAAACGATTTTACCCAACTTGTAAGTCCAACTAAATTGTAATTTAGGACCTCACCTTCCTTTTATCTTTCGAAGGAGTTCATGTGTACATGTATGTATAAGTGCAGGCACAATCATGCCTTGACCCATTTCACAAATCAGAGAAAAACCTCAGGTGTCTGCTCACCTCCCACCTTGTCTAAGACCCACCCACTGCTGCCAGCACCACAACTCCTCTTTTTTTTTAAGGAGATATGGGTTCACATAGCCCAGGCTAGCCTTGAACTCACTATACAGCTGAGAATAACCTGGAACTCTGATCTTCCAACCTCTACCCTGAGTTCTGCAGTCTTACACCATCGTGCCCAATTAAGAAGGTGCTGAGCATCTAACACAGGGCCTCAAGCATGCTAGGCAAACACTCGACTATATCCACAGCCCTGGATGTTTATTTCACTATGCTACTGACTGAGCCTAGAGCATCAAGCATACCACATGAGCACTGAAACACTCAGCTGTCTATCCCCAGGACCCTCAATAAAGTTCTGTTTTGTTTTGTTTTGTATGAGACAGGGTTTCTCTGTGTAGCCCTGGCTGGAACTCACTCTATAGACCAGGCTGGCCTTGGCCTTGAACTCTTAGAGGTCCATCTGCCTCTGCCTCTCCCGCTTGGATTAAAGGAGTGCACCCCCACCTCATACAGTTCTTAATCTGGCAAGCTGATTCCAACTTTGAAATAAAAAGTCCACAGGCCCAAAGTAAAGAAGAAATTTCATCGTTTTATTAAGTTAAAATTCAAATACCATTTTGTAGTATATGTTGATAAGTTTTAGTAAGTTTGTACAGTTATACAACCATCATAATGCTTAAAATACTTCAACTAACACAAAAAAGCTTCTTATGCCAGGTATGTTGGTACCCACCTATAAACCCAGCTCTCAGGACGCTCAGGCAATAGGATATAGGTTTTGAGGCCAGCTTGGGTTACACATTGAGTTCCAGGTCAGCCTGGGCTCCAAAACAAGGAGGAAGAGGTAGGTCCTATATTCATTTTCAGTTAAACCTCAGTCTTATCCCTTGACCCAGCCACAATTCATTTGACTGACCTTTCTATAAACTTCTCATAAATAAAATTATAAGCCAGTTATTTCTTCATTTAACATAATTTGAGACTATTTATAATGTCTATTCATTTTTATTGTTCATCAGCTCACCTGTTCCCAAATTTTGCTGTTGTAATTAATATTGCTGTGAATTTTCACATACAAATCTGTGGACATGTTTTCATTTCCTCTTTTGTAGACACTACTTACAAAAGTTAAGGGCAGGCCGGGCGGTGGTGGCACACGCCTTTAATCTCAGGACTTGGGAGGCAGAGGCAGGCGGATCTCTGTGAGTTTGAGACCAGCCTGGTCTACAAGAGCTAGTTCCAGGACAGGCTCCAAAACCACAGAGAAACCCTGTCTCGAAAAAACCAAAAACCAAAAAAAAAAAAAGTTAAGGGCATATAGTAAATATGTTTGACTTGTTTTCATAATATCTGCCATGTACAAGAATCCCAGCTCCCCCACTTCTTCACCTGCACGACCCCACTCTTTTGATTTTAGCTCTTCTGAGGGTGTGGGTGGTTACCTCACTGTGGTGTCCCTACTAATGACCAATGGTGGTGAGTAGCTTTTCCAGGTGCTTATTACTATGGTAGGGAGCTATTCAAATCTTTTGTTCACATCTGGTGACTTGTTTGTCCTAGTAGAAAGAATTCCTTATATATTCTAAATGAAAGGGGGCTGGAGAGATGGCTCAGCAATGCAGAGTGCTTACTGCTCTAAGAGAGGGCCAGAGTACCGACTACCACTCACATCCGGCCGCTCACAAACACCTGAAACTCCAGCGCCAAAGGACCCGATGCTCCCTTCTGGTCTCCATGTACTAGCACATACACACATAGAAACAAAATACAATCTTTTAAAATAAGAATAATGCTCCAAATAAAAGATACAAATCCTTTATCAACTATATGGTTTGCAAGCATTTTTCTCCCACCTGTCATTTGCTTTTTATTTTGTTAGTGACAGCTTTTAAGAGTAAAACTTTTAACTTTTTGGTTTTTATTTTGGGGGGAACAGGGTCTCTCTATATAGCTCTGGCTGTCCTGGAACTCACTTCGTAGACCAGACCAGCCTCAAATCACATCTGCTGCCTCTGTCCTCTTTCCCATTGCCCCAAGTGCTGAGACTAAAGGTTTGTTTCCAAACCTGACAAAAAAAAAAAAAAAAAAACCCTCTGATAAACATCCAATTGTCTTATTTTCTTATATGAGTTATGCTCTTAACCGACTATCTAGGAAACCCTTGCTGGGCATAGATGCATCTGTAGTTCCACTATGAAAGGGAAGATTACTTGGGCTTTGTAATTTAGCATCAGCCTAGAAAATATACTAAGGACCCAAAAATCCATCTCAAGTAAAAAAACAAAATCCTGGAAGGAAAAAGAAAGCAGCCAGGGGTAGAGAAGCAGCAGAGCAAGCAGAACGATTGAGCATGAACTACAACGACATACATCTATGAGTATAGTGGCACCCAATACTTTGTCTACTGACTTAAATACTAACTGAAAACATTCTTTCCTCGCTCAGCAATTCAGAATTTCTCCTATGATGTAAAATTTGGGGTTCTTTTCTTTATCTTGTATATGCTGATATCCAATTGTTCTAGTACTTTCCCCCACTGAACACCTCAGCACCTCTGTCAAAAATTAATCAGCTGGGTCTGGTGGCACACACCTTTGAACCTAGTGGCTCGGGAAGAGAGGCAGAGGCAAGTCATCTACACAGAGAGCTCCAGGATAGTTAGAGCTACATAGAGAGACCCTATCTCAAAAACAAAACAAAACAACAACAACAAATTAACCAGAATATAACCAGCACACAAGAGACATCTGTGCACTCGTGTTTATAGTTATGGTATTTATAGTAGCAAAGATATGGAATGTTCATCATATAGATGTTTATATTAATCACCATAGAGCGGGATAAACTCATGTCATTTGCAGGAAACGTGTAGAACTATGTCCTAGTTTACTGCTCTGCTGCTGTGATAAACACTGACCAAAAGCAACTTGGGAAGGGGAGAGTTGATTTGGCTTCCACATCACAATCCATCCCTGAGAGAAACTAGAGCAGGTATTCAAGTAGGATCCTGGAGGCAAGACCTCAGAGCATGGAGGAACACTGCTTACTGTTACTCCTCATGACTTGCTCAGTCTGATTTCTCATGCCACCCAGGACCACCTACCCAGGGTGGCTGCACCCACAGCGGGCTGTGCTCTCCCACATCAATCATTAATCAAGAAAATGCTCCACAGGCCACCAATCTGATGGGCATTTTCTCAACTGAGGTTCCCTCTTCCCAGATAACCCTAGTTTGCATCAAGTTTTCAAAACGTACCCAGCACAAACTGAATGACACCTTGTCACCTTGTTATATAATATAAACCAAATAGAAAAAAAAGTCTCCTGTTTTTCTTTCAGATGTAGAAACTGGAGGGGAGGAGGGATGACACAAGAGTAAAAGGCGGTAACAGAGGCTGTGGTGAGTGGGGAGACTGAAAAGACAGAGAAGGTAGTAGAGGGAGAGAAAATATGATCAAAGCAACACATTGAACATGCCATAATAAAGCTCATTAATTTCTGTCACTAATACAGGTTAATAAAAAAAGATGGCCTGTTCAAGAAAATGACTAACCATAAATGTGTGGATTTCTGAACTTTCTAATCTGTCTATTTCACCTAGATATATATGTATGTATGTTTGTATGTTCATTCCTATACAATTCCTACTGTCCTGATTACCAACCATGACAGTCATTGATGGCTACGGAGTGTCAAGCAAACAGTCTGGAAAAGCAAGAGGGACGCTTCTTATACAAATGTTAAAACTGACCCTAAGGGGCTGGATAGATGGCTTAGTGGTTAAAAGCATTGCCTGCTCTTCCAAAGGTCCTGAGTTAAATTCCCAGCAACCACAAGGTGGCTCACAACCATCTGTAATGAGGTCTCGTGCCCTCTTCTGGTCTGCAGACATACACACAGACAGAATATTGTATACATAATAAATAAATAAATATTTTTAAAAAAAAAAACTGACCCTAAGGCTACAATCACTAAAAGAGGCTGGCAACAGCAAAAAAAAAAAAAAAAAAAAAAAAAAAAAAAAAAAAAAAAGTCCTATTTTATGTTGAGTCAGTAAGAAGGGGAGAGATCATCAATAAAGGATGCTAAGAAAGTGAGGCAGTCATGTTGGGGAGGTAACTTCAACACCTAACTAAAACTATACAAAAGCCAATTTTACACAGATCTCAGGAAGGTGTAACAATAACACCCTCAGAAAATAATATAGAGAATGAAGTGATGACCACAGAGTGAGAAAGATTTCTTAAACAAAACATAAAAGTGATTAACAATAGCAGCAAATATTGACTGGACTGTAAGAAATTTGTTTTTTCAATAAATGCCACAATGGGAACGAAAATGGAAAGCTACTGAATGAAAGGAAATATTTACAATATATTACAATATAAATAACCAGAGCTCAGATATTAACAAAATATATTACGAAATCCTGTATATTAATTTAGAAAGACACTCAAATAGAAAATTGAGCCAGACATTTGAATAAGCATTTCACAAAACAGATGACCTAGTGACCAAGAGACACAAGATATCTCAACCTTTCTGGACATGGAGATCACACCTATAATCCCAGCAATGTCCAACATAGCAAGATAACAAATTCTAGGTTGTGCTGAGCTATATAGGAAGGCCCTGTCTCAAAATGAACAAACAAACCAGGCCTATAATCCCAGAACTTGGGAGGTGTAAGATCAGGAGTTCAAGGTTATCTTGAACTACAGAGTGAGTTAAAGCCGGCTGGGCTACAAATATCCCCAAATTAAAAAAAAAAAAAACAATCAAATAAAAAATAATAAAGTATAGTATATTTATATAACAGAATACTATTCAGCAATGAAAATGAACAAATCTCAGCAACTCATAATTAAGTGCCTCAAAATGCTACGTCAAGATTCCAGTATGAATCCATACAGATGAAGTTGAAAAATAAAAAACTAAACCTTGAAAATCTGGGAGTAGAGAGATGACTCAGTAGTTAAGAGCACTGACTGCTCTTCCAGAGGTCCTGAGTTCAATTCCCAGCAGCCACATGGTGACTCACAAGCATCTAAAACGAGATCTGGTGCCCTCTTCTGGAGTGCAGGCAGAACACTGTATACATAATAAATGAATAAATCTTTCTTTAAAGAAAATCTATACAGTAGTCCCTTTTGTTAGGAAAAAATCCTAAGAGGGGCGGCTCCGCAGGTGCAAAGAAATCCAATTAGGTCAGATCAAACCGAATTAAAATTCCCATCTTTTTCACATGGCGGGGAGACAGGAAAGCAGGGAGCACATGCAAACCCGGAACCACTCTCTTCTGGAAGCCCACTTAAAATACCCTGTGGGAGTGGTCCTGACGAGGGAGGGATCCGGACCTGGCATGCTGGGATTTGGAGTCCAAACTAATGCAACTCCCAGGCCAGGGGGCTGGGATGGATGCCAGGAGCTGGGGCTACGCTCCAGACTTAACACCTTTAACATACAGTTTCATTGTCTGTGGTTTCAGGTACCAAATGGTGGGTCACAATGATAATATTAAGTGAGAAACTACAGAAATAACCAATAAGTTTTAAAATGTATGCTAATTGAACAGCATCAAAATATCTCATGCCATCTACTTCATTCTTCCCAGAAATCTATTGCATCTCTTGGTGACTTTCTGGATTATCAGATCTACTGTCAAGGTGCTGAGTCCAAGTAACTTTTCCAGAGTAGCCTAATACTATGTCTCAAAACCTGTGTCATTCCTTCAACGTATCTCATCAAACAGGCACTGTAATCATTTCACATTATCATAATACGGATTGGACATAAAACCAGGGTGGTGGTACAGACCTGAGGGAGGAAGATGACAAGTTCCGACCAGCCTGGACTATCTAGAGACCTTTTATTTTCACACACAAAAAACAGGGATAGTAACCCGGTGTGGTGATACACACCTTTAATCCCAGCACTTGTAAGGCAGAGGTAGGCAGATTTCTCAATGGATGGATGGATGGATGGATGGATGGATGGATGGATGGATGGATGGATGGATGGATGTTTGGGGTGAATAGAGTTTATTAAACTTATTAAGGTAAATAGGTTGGTTAGATGTCCACAAACTCATTATATAACCCAATGTGCCCTCCAACTCCTGTCTCAGTTTCTTAAACGCTGGCCTAATAGGTGAAATCAACTGCGCCTGGCCTCAGTAAGGTCTGTGTTAATGTCTCCCCACAGAAGAGGCAGCCTGCATGAGTCCTCTTTGAGCCAGGACAGTGGCTGTGTCTTTATAAAGGATCAGAGAGGGAAGAGTAAAAAGGGCTTCTAGAAGCCGGGCGGTGGTGGCGCACGCCTTTAATCCCAGCACTCGGGAGGCAGAGGCAGGTGAATCTCTGTGAGTTCGAGACCAGCCTGGTCTACAAGAGCTAGTTCCAGGACAGGCTCCAAAGCCACAGAGAAACCCTGTCTCGAAAAACCAAAAAAAAAAAAAAAGGGCTTCTAGAATGGTGACCTAGAGGGTGACAAGTGTTCCACAATTTGTTAAACTATACATTTGTTTTAGCATTTTTCTACTTTGTGTGTTTGGGTGTGTACGTGTGGGTACAGGTGTGTGTTTATATAGGTGCAATTGTATGTGCACGCATATAGGCCAAGAGTCAATTTCAGGTATCACTTCTAAGGAGCCTTATAATTTGAGAAAAGGTCTTTCATTTGGTCTGGGCTCACAATTAGGCAAAGCTGACTGGCCAGCCTGCCCCAGGGACTGGTCTGTCTCACAACACCCTGACCCATGCTGGAATGAATGACAACCAGAACCACCATGCCTGGCTTTCTCACAGTGTTGTTGAGCTACAACTGAGGTTTTCATACTCGTACTCCAAGTACTTTATACTAAGCTACCTCCCCAGTCCTTATTTTTCTACTATAATTGGTAAATTATATTATACAATAAAATGAAATTTAAAGTCTAAACTTTTATTTCCCAAAATAGTTTCACAATAATAACACAAATGTTAAACTTAAGGCATTCCCACAGAACATGGGTTAATTCCAAATACAAGGGCTTTCAAATAAAACAATGAGGGAAATGATATATCCAGAGGGTGGTAAGGTGAAATTGTCTATTCATCCCACAGTATACCACATAGGGTGGAAGAACATAGGATTAATTCTATCAGCTGGTGAAGCACTAGCAGTGATAGTGTAAGAGTAACTGTCAAATCACTGACAGTGTCACAAGTTCATAAGCCCAGTACTAAAAGTGCTGAGGCAAGAGGACTGTGAGTCCAAGGTTTGCCTAGCTACACAATGAGACTCCATTTCAAAAAAAAAAAAAAAATGAAATTAAATAGTTATCTGTAATTGTACCGGCGTAAATGAAGGCAGACAGAAATTATAAAAATATTTTCAGCTTTAATTAAGGACTCACAGAACGCGTGGTTCCAGCGGAGAACAGGAAAGCAGAAGAGAAGGCGGGGAGCACGCCCATAATCTTTATAAGTAAAAAATATCCTCGGGGGACCCCGCCCTACAAGCAAGGTGATTGGCTGGATCTCCCCTAAAGTTATCCTTCTGAAACACACCAGATCATGTCTACTAATTCAAAGTTTCTAGCATCCCAGGGTGGTGGTGGAGATAGAATCAGGCGGATCTCTGAGTTTGAGAGCAGCCTGGTCTAAGAGTGAGACCATGAAGTCTGCCGTGGTAGCCAGTTTCCAACATGGATAATCTCTGCCTTCATGGCGTTATGAAATCCCATCTTGTGTGTGTTGGATCTAGACACAAACATGTAATATACAAACTACGGCAAAAGTGACAGCACACCACTTGCAAGATTAGGTTAGAAAGCACTGTGGCTAAATCTGCCCTTCCCCTCCAGAGCTCTTGATCCAAAAGATGCAAGGTGCCACTGTTATAAGTGCACCTGTAATCGTACACAGAGATCTAAATGGCAAGGGACTGGTTTATTTGCCCAGCAAACAGCCAACAAAAACCTGCAGCCTACCGGCAGCCATGCATACGCTCCTGGAAACAGAACCTCCTCCAGTGAAGCTCGAGATCACAGCAGCCTCACTCCATACCTCTACAGCCTTACCAGTGACCCTGAAATCAGAGGCACCAAACACAACCAGACTTCAGACACAGAGTCTATCAAATAAGAAATGTTCCTTATTTTAAATTTGGAGGTTATTATGTAGCAATAGACCACTGCCAAAGGGTTAAATACAAGGACAGAAAGAGAAAAGTCACTGGCTATGTTCATGTGCTATTTTCAGTTTCAGGGAAATCATGAAGGCACAAAAGAAAAATCACAGAAGAAACGGAAGAGTGCAGTAAATGTGGACAACCCTTCCCAAAAAGTCTGGCTAGAAAGCCAGGATGGTAACTCCAGCCTGGAATACCTGCATTTGCAAAGTGCAAGGAAGAGAGAGGACCAGGTCATAGTGAGTCTGAGGTCAGACAAACTGGGCTACATGAAACTCTGACTCAAAAAAAAAAAAAAAAGTTGTTTAATTTATTTATTAAAAAAATAAAAGTCAAACTACAACAGAGTTTGGCAGCAAAGCTGAGAGCAACTTAGAACAATAAAATATGGACAGGTGAAGTTTCTCAAGAAGAAACATTTTATGTTAAGAAATGGTAAGTACCCAACTGAGAAAATAAACTTTTTTGAGAAGTCTGCTAAAGTTCTCCATTTCTTCAAAATGCTCTCAAATACCTCTCTGCCTTAACCTAAAACTGGCTTCCCAATCAGGACAGTTCTTGTCACTTGGCCTTTTTCAGTTTCTCAGGCCACACTCAATTCTGAGAAATGGCCTTTAATAGGCCTTTAATCCTACATCCTCATGAAAATCCTTACTCGACTCTCGCGCTATTCAGCCAAATCTTCTACCACTCCATCCTCACTGACTGCTGATAATCATCAAGATGTATAGGTACCAAATTCACAGTGGTCACTATGCTCCAGCTACCACACCCACTTCACCCTGCTCGCTTCAATACACACATGAATGAGTCCTTTAACATCAGTTCTTCAAGCTCTCCATCCTCAGCGAGCAACTCTATTTTCTGGTCCAGCCATTCAATCACTTATGAATTCATTGGCTTGTACTGTTATCCATTCATTCATCAAATACAGTAACTACCTATTATTTGCTCAGCAGAGAACACATGACAGATACTCACTGTCCTGATGAAATATAGGTCTTTTTTCATATTTTCCATAAAGACAGCATGAAAAGATATAGCTGAAATCCAGTGTATAACAACCACATTTCTTTTATTTGTCAGTCTAGTAACCATATCATTCTATGAAACTGGTATTGTCTGATTTGATTCAATGAATCTCTGTGAAACCCTAGTGATCACTACTTCCCTCAATAAGAGTTCGAATAGTCTATTCTAAAATAAAGCCGGAGTTCATCATTAGACCAGAAAATGAAATATTTAATGAAATTTTAGAATGACTAAATGGCATTTACTTGCAAGGAATTTTACTGGTAAGAAAAACAAAAACTAGACATGGTAATGCATGCCTGAAATCCCAGCACTTTGGAGTTGGAAGTAGGACTGTCACTTGGTTCCTCTTCTTTCCCCCAGGATATCTTGTAGTTTCTTTTAAGGTAAGGACCATTAAGGCAGAGACATTTGTCAGCTAGCTAGTGCATCCCCAAAAGAGCACCTAGAACCATACTAACTCCATGACAGGATGAACAAATAAACAAATCAGTCCCGCGGCTCAGAGGTTTAGATCTCTTCTCTGCCTAATTCGCTCTTGATGCTCTCAGTACTACACAATTCTAAATACCAGGTGGAAATTGCTCACTTGTCCTGTTGCTTACTTTTCCTGAACTCCAACTCACCCCAACTTCCAGAATTTTCCCGAACATGTTTCAACTGCTATCTTCATTTAGGTTATGGCAACTGTGTTCTTCTAGCTGTTCAAGTAAAAACCACACTTATTCTTTATAATTCTATTTTGCTTGCATACCATATTCAATCACTACAACTTATCTACCCTTGATATATACTAAAAATCCAACCACTTCTCAACATTTCATTTTGCTATTACCTTGGTCAGCGCCATTCCCATCTGAAACATCATAACACAATCTCTTGCCTAGTGTCCTTATTTCTGTCTCCCACCCTGTCCTAACACCCCAGAGAGGTAGCAACCATTCTTCTAAAACACAAGTCAGAGTCCGTGATATCAGAGTATAGTGCTAAGAACTCCACACTGGCACCCTACGTTACTCTCAGTAAAACTCAATGGCTTATAAACCATGGAAATTCCCACCCACTACTTATACTTCTCTCTCCATTTCTGTTTGTGATCTGAAATGTCCCCCAAGGATTCCCATGTTTGAACACTTGGTCCCCAATGGTGGCACTGTTTGAGAAGGTTGTAGAACTTTTAGGAAGGAGAGCACTGAGAGAGAAAATGGGTCACAGGGGGAACAGTGACCCTTTTTACAGAAGTCTAGACCCACTTTCCATTTACTCTCTGCTTCTTGAGCGCAAACATGTGATAAACCTGCTTCTGGCTCCTGCCACCATGCTCTCCCTTCCCCTGTATCCCTCTGGAACTATATACAAATCCTGTCTCCCTGAAGTTGCTTCTGTCAGAATTTTTTTTTGGGGGGGGGGGGTGCAGGAGGTCACAGTCATTACTGGTTTAATAAATGGTGAAAAAAACACATTACCTATCATCACTCCTAGGGCATCATCACGGACATGAAAACCACCCTTCAGAAAAGCTGGTCAGGATATTTAACATAGCAACAGGAAAAGAACTAAGGCAATACTTATTAACACCCATGTATGTAATTCATTCATTTACTTATTTAATCATCTGTCTCCTCACCTAGCATAAATGCTCCATGAGAGTTCAGGTTTCTGTCTGCCTTGTTCCTTGCTAGAGTCCTAGCACCTAACATAATACATGCTCAATGAGTTGTGGTTTTTTTTTTATATTACATTGTTTATTTTGTGTTTTTGTGTGGACGGGTGCAGGTGTGCCACAGAGAGCATGTGGAAGCCAGGCGACAACCTGTAGGAGCTGGTTCTCTCCTTAGACCACGGATCTAAGTCCCAGGGACTCATCAAGTGTTCAGCTTGATTAACCTTTTCCTACTGAAACAGCTCCCAGCCTTCAATCTGTGTATTTTAAATGAATAAAAAAGTAATGCTCAAGGAATAAAGTTCAGAAGGTGTTAACAAACAAGCTAATTGTGTGCCAGCACTGTTCTAGCTACATTAACCCATTTACCCATCCTAAGAGGTGAAATACTATTGCTATTATTCTAATTTTTCACAAGAATTTAAACAGAAGTTAAAGTTAAGAAATTAAGGTTGGGGAGATGGCAACAGTTAAGAGTACTTATTCTCCTACAGAGGACGCAGGTTCTGTTCCTAGTACCTACATCAGGCAGTTTACAACATCTACAGCTTTAGTTCCAGAGAACCCAATGCCCTCTGGCCCTCTGCACACCTGTGATATACAGAAACTCATATATACACCACATACACATAAATAAAATTATCTTATTTTTAAAAGAAATTGCAGTTAAGGCTAGTTATGGTGGCATACACTTCAACCCTGGCAGTCTAACCCCAGCACTCAGGAGGAGAAGGCAGGCGGATCTGCGTTCAAAGTCAGCCTAATCTACAGAACAAGTTCCAGAACAGCCAGGACTATACAGAGAAATCCTGTCTTGAAAAAAAGAAAACAATTAAGCTTAAGCAGCAATATGCCCTACACTATACAAGGCAAGGCTAGGATTAAACACTCTAATTCCAGAATTGACACTCCAAAACATGGAAAACCTCAAGTGCCATACAATTCAATTATATTCCACATAATCATAGCCCATCGCTCTCAAAATAACTAATGTACTACTTATTTGATTACACATAGCACTTTGTTCTCTGCTCTTTCTCCATCAGTGGCTCTGATATCTTATAAATAAAATGTATTTAACAGCTCTAAGACTCCTTCCTACAAAGGGCATAAACAGTATGAAACAGCAGCTGTTCCTGTGAAACCCTTCACCTTTAAATTTCCAGTTTGAACCTGGATTACAGGACTGATATAACTGTGACTTTAATAGTAAGGAAAAACACACTTCAATGGACTCAACTACAGTAAGATAGGGAATAAGAAGCAAACAGCCTTTTAAAAAAAAAACAGACAATCTACACTGTAGTTCAATCAGGCCTAGAACTCACTATGTAGCCAGGCTGGTTTCAAGCTCAAGGCAATCCTCCAGTGTCAGTCTCCTAAGCACTGGAATCACAGGTTATTTTATTTTTAGTTATGTGCACAGGGTGTAATGATGTGAATGTGAGTGTGGTGCCCAGGAGGCCAGACAGGAAGTCAGATCCCCTAAGGCTAGAGGCAACTGCAAGCAGCCTGATGTGTGCTGGGAACCAACCTCAGGTCCTCTAGAAGAGCAGTAAGCTCTCTTAAGTGCTGAGCCATTTCTACAGCACCCAAGTAATATGTACTAATTAATAAAATGCAGAATTTTTTCAGATACACGAAATTCTAAACTGGTTTCTAAATTAAATTATTTCCATCTCTGACACCTATCAAATTACACAATTTTATTTCTACAAGAATCACAATTCATTATCATGTAAACATTAGTATACGCACCCAAGTTTCACCCAATATCTTTTTGGGTTTTGTTTTCTTCAGTGCTGGGGATCAAACCTAGAGCTTTCCTGCATGTTAGGCAAAGAAACTACACACTAAACACATATGCATTCCCAGCAGCCAGTATCTAAATCTTCAAAACTCAAAACTAGCCTGGCATGGTGGTGAATGCCTGTAATCCCAGTACTCGGGAAGCATAGGCAGTCAGATTTCTATGAGTTAAAAGCCAGCCTTGTCTCCATAGTGAAACCCCATCTCAAAAATTCCAACAAGGGGAGGCAGTAAATATGTGGGGTTTGCTCCTAGCTAATTTAAATCACAAGTACTCACTGTACCAACCAATTATTCAATGTCTACATAGAGATCATTTAATCTTTAATTTTATGACTATAAATTGAACTATACACTTTATCAATTAACTATCATAGCCTCATTTCCTACCAGTCTTTACAAGCAAAAGTTTCTCTAGTAGATCAGCACCTGCTCCTGAAGCGAACATGGAGAACAGGCAATGATCTCCAACTACTGAAATAACCTACGTATTTCTCTCTTGGGTTACAGAAAAGTACTCTTTTGGCCAAAATAAATCAGGCAGGTATTAGGAAAGTTACTGTTTTTAAATTTCATTTTCTGGTAGTTTCCCCTTCTTCCATAAGTGAACTGACTATGCCTCTCATTATATCATAATATGTATCTATCAAAGGGCTTGTTTACTGAACAAGAAATAGTTTAAGTCACAAATGATAAGGAATGTGGTTACTACAGTCTAATAAGAAGCACGAATCCAGAAGACTTGGGTCTATTGTGCTCAACTGTGAACCACTGATGTGAACTGGAGAACACCAAAGACTGTTGTTCACTCTCAATAACATCTCCCAAGAAAAGTAAGACACATTCTCCCACAGGATACAAGAAGAAGCACAGTTTAAAAGCATTTGACACTGACAATATTCCTTGAAAATGGAGGGACCCACATAATGAAAAAAATCCTATTTCATTTTGAAAGTGTTTAATGAAGACTGCAATAAAGCCAGGTGTGGTGCCACGTGCCTTTAATCCCAGCACTTGGGAGGCAGAGACAGGCGGATCTCTGACTTGGAGGCCAGCCTGGTCTACAGAGTGAGTTCCTGGACAGCCAGCATTACACTGAGAAACCATCTTGGACCTGGCGGGAAAATGTAAAAAGAAAAAAAGAAAAAAACTGCAATAAATACAACTGAAAATGAAAAATAAAAGCAATCTTCAAGAAAGCCAGTCATAGTAGGTCAGGTCTGCAGTCTCAGCATTTGGAAGGCTAAGATAGAAGAATCACAGTAAGCTGGAGGCTAACCTGGAATAGAGTGAGCCCTTGTCTTAAAAGAAAAATACAAAAAAAATAGGGACAGCCAGATAACTCGACATGTAAAGTGCCTATGGCACAAGTCTGACAACCGATCTGATCCTAGCAATAGCAATACACAGTGGGAGAACCGAGTCCCAAAGGCTGTCCTTTGACCTCAAATCTGGAGCACGCCACACACACACACACACACACGCCCATATTTTTTTTAAACCCAAAAATAATCACCCCCAATGAATAAATACAATAAACACAAAATGTATCAAGGTCTAGAGAGAAACAAGGTGTAAAAGACAGCTGCACTTTAAAACATTTAAGCGATTTTCACACAATTAGCTCCAACAGAACTATTAGTTTGTCTTATCCACTCAAAGCAATCAACCACAACCACCTGCAACTATTACTCTGAAATGTGACTGACAAACTACCTGAGACCCGGGCCTTCCTTTTCTTCAAGGGTCAGCTTAAAAATTAAAAGTGGTACAAAGAGATCAAGCACAAGAGAAGGGAGTGGGGGGGGGAACGCAGGAAAAATAAACTGGAAGACAGCACTTTTAAGAGGCTAAGAGTAACGACACATATTTCCTCATGGTTGCTTCAGAATGAAGTTGTCTAAACATCAACATCTTCTTTCTTGTGTGTGAAACCAGAGACACTCAGGCTGACAATTTACCTACCCCAAATCAACGCAAAGGTACTCTCTTCCTTCGGTGAATTCCACTCAAGAACCAAAACCTAAAGTGGCAATGTGAGATCTGCTTCAATAGCCTCTATAGCTACCTCCAGGGCAACATCCCCGCTTCATTTTCCTCTTGAAATACAACCTTTCTTCTTCTTCTATATCACCAGGTCCAAAATAATAAAAAAGATCATCTTAAACATTTTACATCAGATCCACCTTGGCCGCACCCCAATATCCCCAAGATTCCCTGTCTCCCCACATCATGCCTCCCACCTCCGGGTCTCGGAGCGCCAGAAGCCCTCCACCTCCCACAGCGGAGGTCCCCGCCGCCAGCTCCTTCGCTCCCGCCCAATCCCGGAGCTCCGCAGGGCGCGGCCGCCGGTGGGCTCGGGTGCGCTGGGGCGGGGTCCGCTCTCCCGACCTCCCCATCCTTCCCGCCCCCACCCCCGGCCTGATCCGGAGGGGGAGGGGTCCCGAAGCCTCACCTACGGCTCCGCCCCTCCCCAGGGGCACTCTGCCCTGCCCAGCCAGGGCCGGGAGCGCCGAGCCCGGTAGGAAACGGCAAATGCCTCAGCGCCGGCGACCGCCGGACAGCTCGAGGTTCCGCCTGACGCGCGGGCGGCTGCCGACGGGGCCGCCTCACTCTCCTCAGGGCCGCCGCTGCCGCTGCCGTTGCTGCTGCTGCCTCCCGGACACCCTGCCGCCGCCACTATCACAGCCGCCGCCGCCGCCGCCGCCACCAAAGCCACAGCTACAGCACGACCGGCGCCCACGACGTCACCACGCCCCGCCCTCCGCGCACACCTAGCCCCGCCCCCTGGCGCCCGCGCGGCATCAGCGTCCCGCCTCCCACCCTCGCGAGCCGCCGGGCTTTCCCTAGTCCCTCCGGGAAGCGCCTCCCGAAGCGGCTCAGGGGGACCGCGCAACAGGATCGTGAAGCGCGGCGCTTCGAGGCCACGAAGGTAACTGGGCGCCTAGGCAGAGTTGTGCCGCACGTAGAGCCGCCCCTTACAATCACACACCCACGGCCCAGAGTCCACAGGACAGCCAGGGCCGCGAAGGCGAGCAGGGAAGGTGCGGGCGAGGAGGGGCGGCGTTTGTCTCCTCCTGCTTGCCGTAGGACGTGGACTGCTGGAAGCCCCAGGAATGGAGTGGCCTTTCCCAAACCTGGAGTCGCCCCGCCCCCTGCTTGGCAGGCCCGTTACCCGAACCCTGGGATCGCCGCCACCTTAGGAAATAACTCTGGGCTTGTCACTTTGAGTCACTGCTGCCTGGACACCCTTTGTCCAAGAGAAGTTAGCTTGCCCCTCACACTTGACTTTTCGAAATGTGGCTGCGGAAGGCAATGCTCTGAGTCCTCGGGGCTGGCTAAGCGGTCATCATAAAGACCCTCTCCTCAGTAGGTGGCTTTTCCGCAGCTATGGTGCCAGGGAGGAAGAGCGTGGGCGGAACCTGGTGTCCACATGCGGTGCATGAGCTGTGCCAAAAGCTTCACCACGTTGCCTTTTTTATTTAGCCCTCACACCAAGCAAGGCGAACGAACTACGAAGCAGCTGCTGCCTTATTTTAGACAACCCAGTTTTTTCTGGTGCTGAATCTCAACCTTTTCCTTTTGTCAGGTGCAGGCAAAAGTACAGAGGTGGAGGCAACACACAGGCATTAATTTTAAAATGTAGATAAGCTATCTCTAAGCCAAAAATCTAAAGGTGATGTGAATTATACTCATCCCCATAAGCTAATTTAAAATGCCTTTGAGATGAGAGGAGTTAAGACTCATCCTTAAACTCCCACCATCATAATTAGCCATAAAAATCCATTGACATTTTTCCCCATCCACCGTAGCATTCACGTTCATTCACCAAGTTCTGTAGTGAGGATTTGTTTGTGTTATAACAAATAAAGCTTGTCTGAAGATCAGAGTACAGGCCAGGCAGTGGTGGCACACACCTTTAATCCCAGGACTAGCAGAGGTAGAGGGATCTCTGTTAGTTCAAGGCCGCCCTGGGCTACACTGGATTGTATCTGTCTGAAAGGGAAACAGCACTCTCAAAAAGGTGATCCCAGCACTAGGGAGGTGGAGACTGGAGCGATATGGATGGGCTGAGAAAGGAATGTAAGGCAAAAGGTATGGGAGCTCAGTGCAGTCTGAGGCTTGATGGAGACAGTTGCAGTTTGAGGACAGGATCGCCCTTTCGGTCTGAGCATTGGTAGAGGTGAGAACTCTCTAGTAGCTGGCCACTCTGCTTCTCTGATCTCTCAGCTTTCACCCCCTAATATTATTAAGACCAACTAGAATTCGTCCTACAAAATAATTCTGGGGTTTTTGTTTGTTTGGTTGGTTGGTTTTTTAGACAGGGTTTCTGTCCCGGAACTAGCTCTTGTAGACCAGGCTGGCCTCGAGCTCGCAGAGATCGCCTGCCTCTGCCTCCCAAGTGCTGGGATTAAAGGCGTGCGCCGCCACCACCACCAGCAGCACAAAATTCTGTTTTGTCCTTCCCAGACTCTCTAATGTTTCCCTCCCAAAATGCACTTGGATGATTACAGTCCTTGGGCATGCGGAACTAACTCCCCTTCAGTACGACTTCTAATATACTACAACCTTTTGTTTGAGTGTGTGCAGCCAGTCAAGGTGACTGTTGAGCGTCCAGAGATGAGTCTTCAAAGACTTCATTTCTGAGACTGGGAAGATGGACTCTGTGGATGCAAGCACTTGCTCTGCAAGCATGAGCACCTGACTTTGAAGCCCCAGAACCCACATAAAATTTAGGCATGGCTTCGAATGTTTGTAACAGCAGCGCTGTGGAGGGAAGACAGGCTAATCCCCAAAGGTTGACGATAAAATGAACTTGTGATTCGGTGAGAGACCCTGTCTCAAGGCAATAAGGCAGAGAGCAATAGAGGAAGACAACTGATGTCCTGCTCTGGCCTCTGCACATGCACACTCACCTACACACGCACACACATGCCTGCACACACTCAGACAGAAACTGAAATTGAGATTTCATTTCTTAGATATGTAGGTACTCACCCATGAAAAGCCATTCTTCATTGACTGTTTCTCCAGCTACCTCTCTGCGCAGTAAGTATAGAGAAGTTTGCCTTGCTACAGGTGGGGATGTCCTGGAGCTCACAGCAGTAGCGGCTTCAGTCCCAAATGATGATACTGCAAGCGTGCGACCCTCAGTGCTCTCACTGTGCTTTATGCTGGATTGGCACCTGGCCCCCTTCTTTTTTTCCAGTTTCTCTATTTTGGTACGAAAATATCTATTCTGTGTATGTCCTGCCATTGTTTCCTGGAAGCATGTAACTTGTCTGATTCTTAGCTGGAGAGAATTTTTGCCTTAGGATGACTCACCCCAAGTCTCACCCATACATAACTTAGGTAATACAGACTGAGTACCTCTTACCTGAAATGCTGGGACAAGAAGTGATTCAAATTTTCTTTTTCTTTGTTTTGTTTTATTTTGATTTGTTTTGTTTTGGGGGTGTTTTGTTTTGTTTTTGAGACAGGGTTTCTCTGTATTCCTGGCTACTCTGGAACACTCTCTCCTGTAAACCAGGCTGGCCTTGAACTCAGAGATCTGCTTCCAAAGTGCTGGGTTCTGTCCTGGGAGTGAGAGTAGATACTGGCATACACATAAAGAGGTATCTTGAGGATAGAACCCAAGTCTAAACACAAAATTTATTTCATATATACCTGTTTCAGGAAATATGTCCTAAAAGTCATTTCATACAATAGTTTTAATTTTTGCATAAAGTATGGTTTTATAATGTGAAATTTTCCACCTATGATACCGTCTTGATAGTCCAAAACTTTCAGCTTTTGCAGCATTTCAGATTTTTTTATTAAGAATGTTTAATATCTCTTTATCTTGTTTTAATTTGGGGAAATTTTTTATTAGTTGTTGTTTTTTTGCCCCCCCCCCACACACACACACAGGGTGGGAATCTCACTGTATTGCCTAGACTGATCTCGAACTACTCCTACTGGGCCCAAATGATACCTACAACCCTTAGCCTTCCAAATGCTGGAACTGCAGGCTGGTGGCACCCCATTTAACCTGTATTTAGTTAGGTGGAATTGTGGATTTAGAGTCCGTGTGAACATGGATGCTCCAGTGGCATGGGTAGAATACATTTTTCCTTTGAGGGGAACATAAATCTGGATGATCTGGAGGACAAAGTTGTATGGGTTGAATTAGGGTCCTTTGAAATTAAGATTTTAATCTTCAAAGAGGTCAGCTTCGGACTGTGCTGTGGCAACTCTAACCAACTAGTAGAGACATGATCAAAAAAAGTAGGAAAAAAGTGTGTGTGTGTGTGTGTGTGTGTGTGTGTGTGTGTGTATGTGTGTGTATAGTCCCGTGCCTATAGTTCCAGCACTCTGGAGGCTGAGACTTGAGTATCAAATCAGCATGTGCTAAGTAGTGAACCCTGTCTCAAAATAAAATGAGGCTAGGGGAGCCTACAGATAAATGGAAGGACAATGTGGAATTAGGAAACAATTTGCAAACATATCTCTCCCATATCTAGAACTCGACAATAGAAAAACAACCCACATTTAAAGAATAAAAGAATAATCTGAATAGATATTTTTCCAAAGAAATCCAAATAGCCAAAAATAACTTGAGAATTTGCTCAACGTCTTTAATCATTAGAATTAGTTCTAGGCCAGGCAGAGAGAACAAAACACTGTCTCAGCACTTAGGAGGCTGAAGTGGCAAGATAACCATGAGTTTGAAGCCGGGCTGGGCTACAGAGTGAAACTCAGTTATCAAAATAGTAGATGTAGCTCAGCAGCAAGAAGCCCTGAGTTCAATACCCAGTACTAAAAGCAACAGTGTAATCTAACAAATAAAGCTTGCCTAAAGATCAAAGTGCAGAGCTAAGCCACTAGTTAGCCATAAAGGCCAGGCAGTGGTGGCACACACCTTTAATACCAGGGAGACTGAGGCAGTTGGATCTCTGAATTCAAGGCCACCCTGGGTCTAAAAGAGGTACAGAGCTCACACAAAGGTGATCCCAGCACTAAGGAGGTGGAGACAGGAGTGGTATGGCTGGGTGGGGAGAGGAATACCAGGCAGGAGGAGAAAAGTGCTCTTTGCAGTCTGAGGAGATAGTCTAAGGGCAGGGTCGCCCTTTCAGTCTAAGCACGAGTAGCGGTGAAAACTCCAGTGGCTGGAGTTCTGATCTCTCAACTTTCATCCCTGATAGGTGACTCCAAATTTTTATTATTGAGAGCAGTTATAATTTGTGTTACACAGCGACAACAACAAAGCTCTCTAAAAAGCTGTGCTCATCATTAATGCATATATCTCGTGTGAAAACTAAGTACATGGCCCTTTCTTGTCTGTGCGCAGGTTGGAAATAGAGCTTTTATTGAGGGTGAACACACATCCAGTTAAAATTAAGACCTATAGCCAAGTCATGGTGGTAAACACTTCTAATCCAGTCACTTGGGAGGAAGGCAGAAGAATCAGGAGTTCAAGGCCACCAAAGCTCCAGAAGAACCCAACCATTTAAAAAAAAGTGTAGTCTATGATTTTGTAATCCCAGGACTCACAAGGCTGAGGAAGAAGACATAGAGTTGAGGCGTATCTGGGCTAGATGGTAGACTCTATCTAAAAGTAATAATAATAATAATAATAATAATAATAATAATAAACAAAAGTTGATGATGGTATGTTAACAAATTGGTAGAAAACTGATTATGAGCGAGAAATTCAAATGTTTGCCAGAATTACTAAAATTTGGACCAGCTCAGTGGATAGAGATGCTTGCTGCCAACCCTAACGATCCGAGGTCGAGCCCCAGGACCCACATCATAAAAGGAGAGAACCAACTTTTCGAGTTGTCCTCTGATTTCACCTGCACACACATACGTACACACAAAATAAATAAATGTAATAAATCTTTAAAACTTCAATCATGCCAGGCATTGGTAGCACATGCCTTTTATCTCAGCACTCAGGAGACAGGGGCAGGTGGATCTCTGTGAGTTTAAGGCCAACCTGGTCTACAGAGCAAGTTCCAGGACAGTCAAGACTGTCCTGTGTAACACAGAGAAACCCTGTCTCGAAAACAAAACAACAAGAACCAACCAACAAAAAAACAAAACAAACAAAAAAAAAAACTACTTAAATCACATTAGATGTATCCAAGAACAAATAAGGTACAAGATCCAGCTAAAGAAGGTTTTCTAAAATGCTGAACAAGCTGAGCAGTGGTGGCACACACCTTTACTCCCAGCACTCAGGAGGCAGAGGCAGGCCCATCTCTGTGAGTTCGAGGCCAGCCTGGTCTACAAGAACTAGTTCCAGGCCGGGCGGTGGTGGCGCACGCCTTTAATCTCAGCACTCGGGAGGCAGAGGCAGGCGGATCTCTGTGAGTTTGAGACCAGCCTGGTCTACAAGAGCTAGTTCCAGGACAGGCTCCAAAACCACAGAGAAACCCTGTCTCGAAAAACAAAAAAACAAAACAAAACAAAAAGAACTAGTTCCAGGACTGGCTCCAAAGCAACACAGAGAAACCTTGTCTCGAAAAAGAGAAAATAAAAAAATATATGAAATGCTGAGCAAAGAATCAAATGAAAAAATGCAGATTAAAGACACAAAAACAGAGTGTGGTGGTGTAGTTTGTACTCCCCATACTGTGGATTCCTAGACAGAAGGCAAGGTCTGCTTGCCTATAGAGTGCAATAAAGTGGGCTAATTAGTGAGACTGTTTTGTTTTGTTTTGTTGTTCTAGTTTGTTTTTGTTTTTTGAGAGTGGGTTTTTCTCTGTACCTTTGGCTGTTCTGGAACTCACTCTATAGACCAGGCTAGCCTCAAACTCACAGAGATCCTCCTGCCTCTGCCTCCCAAGTGCTGGGATTAAAGGCATGCGCCACTATGCCCTGCGTGAGACCCTTTCTTAAAATGTAGGGGCTGAAGAGATGGCTTAGCAGCTAAGAGCACTGACTGCTCTCCCAGAGGCCCTGGGTTCAGTTCCCAGAACCCACATGGCAGCTCACAACTGTCTGTAACTCCAGTTCCAGGGAATCTGACACCATACAGAATGCACATAAGATAAAGTTAAATAAATATTTAAAAAGAAAAAGGAGGGGTGAAAATATAGCCTAGTGGTAGGGTACTTGCCTGGTATAAGTGAGAACCCATATTCAATCAGTACCACAAAAATATTTTTATTGGTTGTTGCTTCTTTGGGCAGATGTAAATGCCACAGTCTGGATAGCTTTAAACAATAGGAATGAATTGTTTCCCAGCTCCATGGCTGAGGAAATAGCTCAGTAATAGAACTCATGATTAGCATACATGAAGCCCTGGCTTTAAACCCCATTTCCTAGCACCTCAAAAAAAAATCTGAGGTATCAACACGGTTATGCCCCCTCTGAAACGTGTAGGGAGGTGCCTTGCAGCCTTTTCCTGACTTCTGGGGATTGCCTGGAAATTCTTGGCATTCCTTGACTTGCAGTCCCCGATTTCAGCCTCTGCCTCCTTCATTGCCTGCATTCTGCCTCTGGATGTTGAATGTCTTCTGTGTTTATTTTGAGAAAGGGTGACTGTGTTGCCGGGGCCAGCCTTGAATGCCTCCACTCAAGTAATCTTCCCATCCCACCCTGCTCAGTATCACGCTGTCTTTTTAAAAGACTTATTATTTTTAATTGCGTGCTCATATAGTAAAAAGTAGAATATTATGGAACTGGAGAGTTGGCTCCATGGTTAAAAGCACTTGTTCTTTCAGAGAACTTAGGTTCTACTTCCAGAATCCTCATGGAGGCCCACAAACATCTCTAACTGCAGGTCCAGGGGATACAGTGCCCTCTTCTGACCTCCACAGGCACACATGTAAAAATAAATAATTTTTAAAGTAGTGTATTATAATTGAGTTCACAGAGGCTGGAGAGATGGTGCAACAGTTAAAAGACCTGGCTGCACTTCCAGAGGACACTGGTTCAATTTCCATCACCCACATGGCAGCTCACAACTGTGTAACTCCAGTGCCAGGAGCTCTGACACCCTCACACCAATGCACATAAAATTTAAAAGGAGGGAAGGGCAACTGGAGAGATGGTTCAGCTGTTAAAGGCTAGAATTACAACCAAAAATTATAATTGAGTTTACTAAGGTTGTAAGTGTGATTCCTCCCCCGGCCCCTGCCCGGCTGCAGGTCTTTTCTGTGTAGCCTTGGCTGTCCTGGAACTCACTCTGGACCAGGCTGGTCTCGAACTCACAGAGATCTTACTGCCTCTGCCTCCTGAGTGCTGGGATTAAACGTGTCACCAACCACTGGGCGGTTAGAAATGCTGACTAAATTCCAACAGCAAAGAAGAAACTGACACCAGAATTACCCTCCTCTAACCACTCCAGGGCGGTTGCTCTTCAGAGCTCTGTCTTGTTTTTCTAGGCTTTTCCCAGACAATCTGCAAGTCTTCAACATTACAATTCTTAAGGGGGAAATCAGACCTCAGGCCAACAAAATGTCATCAGATCTCCTGGATTATTATTCAAGAACAAAATCCACCTTGAGCATTGTTCTGGAAATAGGGAAAATCGACTCATTAGGATCTATGCTCATTATAGAATCAGACTGGTACAGCTGATTGACAGCTTCCTCAGTGACACATTTGATCAACAGTGTGGTTAAAAGTCAAAGCAAGTGAATTCACTCAGCAGTAGAAACACTCAGCAGTGTTTCATTCATAACTAGAGAAAGAACCAAACACTGAATCAATTCAAAGGCTAAAAACTACAGTGAGGTCAATAAATACAAACTTCAGTCAGGTTTGCTCCTTTCTCAATTGCTTAAATCCCAGAATGTTGGCAAATACTTCTAATAAGATGCCAGCTCCATTAGTTGAAGAGCAGGAGGAGGGATTATATGAGCAAGGGGGGTCAAGACCATGCCTGGGAAAACCAGAGAGCCAGCTGACCTGAGCTAGTGGGAGCTCACAGACTCTGGACTGGCAGCTGGGGACCCTGCGTGGGACTGAGCTAAGCCCTCTGAATATGGGTGACAGCTGTGTGACTTGATCTGCGGGGCGTCCTGGGCGCATGAACTGACTTCGGAGCCCATTGCATATATTAGGGAGCCTTACTCAGCCTTGGTAACGGAGGCGTTGGGGTGGGAGTCTTGATCCTGCCTCAACTTGGTGTACCGGACTTTGTTGACTCCCCAAGAGAGGTATTACCTCCTCTGAGAAGTGAATAGGGGTGGAATGGGGCGATGGAGTGGGGAGATGGGGAGGGCACTAGTATGTAAAATAAATTGTTTTTAAATAAAAAAGAAAAGAAAGCCTGTATTTCTTTTTTCAGTATACTGTTTTTGTTTGTTTTTATTGATTTTTATTGAGCTCTACATTTTTCTCTGGAAAGCCTGTATTTCTAATCCATTCCCATTAAATATTTTCAGAATACTGTCATCCATTCATATATTCTGTCACTTGGCTATCTGAGAAAGCTGGGCAGTCCTCATTCTGAGTAGTCATTCATTTCATCATGTAAATGACGTGGTGAAAGGAAGACCAGGAACAGGTGAAGTCAGAACTGCTCATTTGCATCTTAGGATCACAGAACATTTAGGTCACAAGATGGAAAAGCCACAGGTTCTCCTCCAAACCTGCATTTACAAATGGAAGTCAGTGACAGCAGCTGCGACAAGTAAGCTCTGAGGTGACCGTACTTAGTGAGCCTGCTTTGACTTAGTGATAGATCTCTTATGGCAGTACTTAGCAAGCTAGTAAAGGTTTGGCTCCAGCAGAACATAACCCTGAGGAGCATCACAGAGCCTATGACTTCCATGAGAGCTCAGCAGCACCTCAATCCACTTGTTCTCCAGGAATCCGCCCTGCTGAGTGCCACAGTTCATTCTTTTCATTTATGAAACATTCAGTTTTGTTATTTATCTCCCAAATGAACTCACATCAATAAGAGGCCATATCCCCATGCCCTTAAAAGAAAATTAAGCCCAGGGGACACCCCTGCCTGGGGACCTGGAGTACAAGAATAGTACATAAACCCACAGCACAGCAGTGCATTCCCTTAAATTGGGAAGTTTTTGGCTTGGGTTTATTTTTCATCTGTTTTTTGGGTTTGGGCTGGTTTTTGGTTTGGTTTTTTTGTTTGTCTTGGGTTTTGGGGATAGGAAGAGAAAACACCATGTTTTTGGGAAGAAGCTGATAAGACAACAAATGGAAGAATAAGCAGTCATTTTCTTATGAGGAGTCAACTTGTAAAAGAAGAACCTATATAAACTGGAAATCTGTTTTTAATAGCATTAGTAGAGAATGTGTTCTAGGAAGTTTACATAACTGGATGTAAAATTCTGAAAACAATAGAACAATCCCAGATGGCTAGCTGAGGCCAGCCTTTAATGAGGATGAAAGCCTTGCCTATGGGGAACTTTTGTTGATATTTGCAGAAATGGTACACTGTGCAAAAAAGAATCAAGGTGTTTTCACAAGTGTAAAGTTTCCATTTCACAGCACAAGTGGCATAGAAAAACAGAAGAGAGCTTACATGCAAGATGCCTAACTCCTTCATAATGATAATGCATCCACTTCAGAATGATTGCACCATCCTTACATCCAGGTGGTGGGGTCCAGATGATCTGTTTTTCTTTCCTCAAGCACAAACTTTGACCCGAAAGTGGCCCCGTGACTTTGGAAAACTGCAGGCATGAGACAAAGCCTAAGAGGAATGTTCTCCGAGGCAAACAAGGCCAAAAGGACAGAGAAATGCAAAAGGAAGAACTCAGATAAGGGAGTAGAAAATATTTACAGAGACGGTGAAAGGAAGAAAGAGTCAAGGGGCCAAAGATACTGTTTGATCAAGCTCTGTTTACAATGCTATCTCTAGTAGCCCTGTAAACAGTGGGAAAAATAAAAATTATTTATCCTTTTTTTAAGTGAACCCAGAGTCTTGTGCTTCTGTCTACCATTGTCCTCCTTTCTGGGTCCCCTGCCGTAGTGCCAGGACTTTATAAAACCTACAGGTGGTGGTCCTGGGAAGCACAGGCCCAGGATCAGCACCTAGAAAACAACCACCATTTCTGTGTCTTTTTTTTTTTTTAATTTTTCTTAACTGCTGTTGTTGCTGCTGATTAAGAAATCTGGTAAATGCCTTTAATCCAGTTCTCAGGAAGTATACATTTTAATCATTAACGCCCTGGCGATCAGAGCATCGAAAACCTTCAGTCTCCTGGGCTGAGAAAGCATTGTTTCTTCGGCACATGAAGGCATTGCCACCAAACTTGGAGACCTGAGTTCTATTCCCAGGACCTAGGGTAGAAGAGAACCAACTCCGGAAAGTTATCTTCTGAGTTCCACTTACACGACGTGGAACACTCCGGAAAGTTATCTTCTGAGTTCCACTTACATGACGTGGAACATGAACATAAGAAAATATAATTTTTTTGAGACAATGTCTCAATATGTGGCTGTCCTGAAACTCAATATCTAGACCAGGCTGGCCTCAAACTTACAGAAATGCTTGCCTGCCTCTGCCTCCCAAGTGCTGAGATTAAAGGCATGTGCCACCATGTCCAGTTATAAAATGAAATTTTTTTTAAAAGAAAAGAAGGGCTAAAAAGATGGCTAAGCAGTTAAGAGCATTGACTACTCTTCCAGAGGACACAGGTTTGATTTCTACCACCTACATGGCAGCTCAATCATGTTTAACTCCAGTTTGGGCCTCTAGGTGCCAGGCATAGAAGTGGTTCACAGACATACATACAAGCAAATGTATATACAAATAAAATTTTAAAGAATACCAATGATTAACAAGAGAATATTCTCAGCATGGTGGTGCACGCCTTTAATCCCAGAACTCAGGAGGCAAAGGTAGACAGATCTCTGTGAGTTCTAGACCAGCCTGGTCCACAGAGTGAGTTCCAGGACAGCCAATGCTACACAGAAAAGCCCTGCCTGAGTTTAAGGTCAGCCTGGTCTTAATAGTGAGTTTTCCAGGGCTATGCAGTAAGACCCTGTCTCAAAAAAAAAAAAAAAAAAAAAAAGAATATGCAACTTTTAGAACTTTGATTAACAAGGTTGTCACTGGTTTTCTTAATGACCACAACTGTCCTGATCATTGTAGGAGGACTGACTTAAACTTCTTTCAAAGATTAACATAAGGAAATTCTCATTTTGGACGGATGTGATAAGTCCACTCAATTCCATCCCATGCCATTCAATTCACTAGATAACCCTAAAGAACAGAACAGCTGTAACATCAAAGATAACCTGGTATCAGGTCAAGAATTACACCCCAAGGGAGACATTGTTTGCAGTAAAACCACTTTGCTGGTCCATAGCTGCTAGGTCGTGCTCAGTTGATGTGGGATTCCCTTCTGTATGCTGTGAATATGTTTTATTGCCATTGGTTAATAAAGAAGCTGCTACCGGCCAATGGCTTAACAGGTGAAAAATCTGAACAGACAGAGATGGAGAGAGCGAGAGCAAGCAGAGTTGAGGAGACACCATGTAGCTGCCAAAGAAGACAGACACCCTGGAACCTTACTGGTAAACCACGAGCCTCGAGGTAAAATATAAAATAATAGGAATGGGTTAATTTAAGATGTAAGAATTAGTTAATAAGAAGCCTAAACTATTGGCCAAGCAGTGTTGTTATTAATAAAGTTTCTGTGTGATTATTCAGGTCAGGGCAGCTGGGAACGAACAAGCAGCCTGCGCCTACACTCATCAGAATTTGCATGGTTTAATCTGATGGCTCATTAGTCAACTCAGAAAAATCAAAGTATACAAGCACCACCAGTCATAACTCATATGCCTCATGCAATATGCTGTGGCTCCATTTGGGGAAATTGCATTAAGAAACTATTCTTTAAAATTCTAGTTTGTGTACTCTTGGTGAGCAGGCTTCAGGAAATTCTTGCTAAAGTAAAAGAAAACTGAATTTATTGGAACCCACTGAAATCCCTAGCAAGTTTCAACTAGGAACCCGCCAGTGTTTGCAGTAAGGATGGTACTACATCTCTTCAGAGTGAATTGTCTCTTATAGACAAGCAAAAGCTCCCTGCTTGCCTGTTTTGTCACATTGAATATTTCACACCTTAGGAACTAGTACCCTACTCAAAACTGAGACTTGTAAAAGATACTACTCAGTATCTGCTTTGCCTCAGACAAATCAGGAGAACCAAACCTCCAGCACTTTCTCCATCCCTTAATTAAAAAACAAACAAACAAACAAAAAATAAACCTTCTAGCTGGCCTTTGTGGTGCATGCCTTTGATCCCAGCACCCAGGGAGGCAGAGGCAGGTTTATCTCTGTGAGTTGGAGGCCAATCTGGTCTACACAGCTAGTTCCAGGACAGCCAAGGCTACACACAGAGAAATCCTGTCTTGAAAAACAAAAAATTCCATGAGTCTAACCAACAACAAACCACAGAAAAACCAATTAAAATCTCATCCCGCACCACCACTACTGAAGATTGCTCCAGGTGTGCTACTAAAACTTAGTTTCTTCTTTTAAAATTGTTTTGGTACAATTTTAATAGTTTTTTATTAGAGCTGGAGATATGGCTTAGCAGTTAAGAACACTAACTGTTCTTCCAAAGAACCCACATAGCTCACAAACATCTGTAACTCCAGGACTCTAGTTTTTTGCCTGTGAAGACAGAAGAGGGCATTGGATCGCTGAAACTGGAATTACAGAGGGTTCTGAGCCATATGGATACTCTGCGCCAAATCCAAGTCCTTTGCAAGAGCAGCAACTGCTTTTACTGCTGAGCCTTCTCTCCTGCCTATATTAACTTTTTCAAGAATTGTATTAGTCTGTTTTCTATTGCTATGATAAAGCACTGACTTAAAGCAACTTTGGGAGGAAAGTATTTATGTGACTTATATTTCTTAGATCACAGTCCATTGAGGGGACCCGTGGAAGAGCACTGCTTACTGGCTTGCTCCTCATGGCTTGCCTAGCCTACCTTCTCATACAGTGCAGTACCACCTGCTTAGTGGTGACGCCCCCCAAGAAAGGTGAGCCCTCTCACTTCAGTCAGTTCAGAAAAGTGCCATACAGATTTGCCTGCAGACCTATGTGATGGAGACAATTTCTCAATTTAGAGTCCCCCTTTCCGGATATGTTTTTATGTTAGTGTCAAGTTGACAAAAAACAAAAAAATCACAATCTGAGACTATTATAATGTAATGAAAGATAGGAATTGTCTGTGTATGCTTTTACACTAACATTCTAGAGTTGAATAGTTATGATGGAGACAATACTCCCCCAAAACAAAATACTTACTGCTAGCCTTTGCTGACACCACTAAATTTCTTTATATCTACTCTGTTTCTTTAAAAAATAGACCAGGCAGTGGTGGCAGCTCACTTTAATCCCAATAGGCAGGTGGATCTCTGTGAGTTCAAGGCCAGCCTGATCTCCACACTGAGTTCCAGGACAGCCAGAGCTACACAGAGAAACCCTATCTCAAAACACTAAAACATAAATAATAATAATAATAATAATAATAATAATAATAATAATACATGTTTGAACATTGAAATAATATTGGAAGTTTATATTATTTTATTGGTTTATTTCAGGAGGGGGCTTTGAGATAAGATCTTATACAGGTGTCAAGGCTGACCTTGAAATCCTGATGCTTCTCCCTTCACTCCCAGTACTGGACTCACAGACTGTGCCATCACGCTCACCGCTAGACCTATAAACTCTTCCACATTGTGCTATAGCTACTCTTGATGCAGACTTCCCCATTCCTAGCTGTACTGGTTACTTTTCTCTTGCTATGATCAAACACCTCAACCACAGAGATTTAAGGAAGGAAGTGTATTTGGGCTTATGGCTCCTGAGGGATAAGAGTCCATGATGGCAGAGAAGAGGCATGGCAGATGAAGCAGGAAGCTGAGAGCTCACGTCTTCAAAACCCAAGCACAAAGCAGAGGGCGCCAAATGCAAGTAGGGCCAGGTCTTAAACTCTCAAAGCCCACCAGGAACATAACTTTTTAAAGCATGGTCACACCTCAATGCCCCCAAACAGCACCACTAACTGTGGACCAAGTATTCAAATGCCCAAGACTATGGCTTCCTCATTGAAACCATCATACCAGCCTGGTTTTGTAACTCAAGTATGGAAAGAAAGTTATCAAACATCGTCCTCATTTATTGTTGTCATCAAGCCAACTTTTCTTGGAGACAAACTCTTACTATGTAGCACAGGCTGACCTGGAATTCACTAGGTATCCCAGGGTGTCCTCAAATTCATGGTAATCTTCAGGCATCAATCTCCTAAATCCTAGGATTACAAGCACTCACTACTGTACTCAGCTGGTCTTTCCAACTCTTTTTACTGATGTTTGGTAATCATTCTTTATTCCATGAAAGATGATGAATTGGATATTTGCTTGTTCGCAAGTATATGTTTGTTTCTTCTTCTTCTTCTTCTTCTTCTTCTTCTTCTTCTTCTTCTTCTTCTTCTTCTTCTTCTTCTTCTTCTTCGTCGTCGTCGTCGTCGTCTTCTTTTCTTTTCTTTTCGAGACAGGGTTTTTCTGCAGCTTTTGGAGCCTGTCCTGGAACTAGCTCTTGTAGACCAGGCTGGCCTCCAACTCACAGAGATCCGCCTGCCTCTGCCTCCGGAGTGCTGGGATTAAAGGCGTGAGCCACCGCCCGGTGTGTTCCTTCTTTTTTGGTTTGTTTGAGATGGAGTCCCATGGAGCTAAATCTAGCTTTGAACTCAACCTGCAGTGCTGGGAATACAAGCATGTGCACCTACAGCCATCCATGGGTTTTTTGTTTGTTTTTGTCTTTTTCAAGACAGGGTTTCTTTGCATAGCTCTGGCTGTCCTGGAACTTGGTTTGTAGACCATGCTGACCTCAAACTCACAGACATCTGCCTGCCACAGTTTTTTGTTTTTTGGCTTTTTTAATGAGTAAGAGTGTTCAGCTAGTTGAGTGTATGCACTACTTTCCTGTCTGGTGCCTGGGAAGGCCAGAGAGGGTGATCCTCTGGACCTAGAGTTATAGATTCATTGTGACCTGTCATGTAGGTGCCGGGAATCAAACCCAGGTCCTCTGAAAGAGCAGCCAGTGCTCTAACCACAGTGATCCTCTAGCACCCCACAGGTGTATTCTGTTAAGGTTAACACAAGAGAAGGGCTAGTAATATGAGCGAAATAGTTTGCTTGGTTTGAGGGGTTTTGTTGTTGCTGCTGCTGTTTTTTTGTTTGTTTGTATGTTTGGATTTTGCCTTTGTTTTGAAACAATCACTCATAGCTGGAGAGGCTTCAAATTCCCCAAGTAATCTAGTCTGACCTTAAAATTCTGATCCTTCTTCCTCCACCTCCTAGTGCTGGGGTTCATGTTGTCCTGGAGATAGAACCTGGGACTCTGCATTCTAAGCAAGTACTCAACATTCCTAAAATATGTGTTAAATTAATAAAATTGAACTTTTTTTGAGATGCTGGGGATTAAACTGAGGGCTCACATCAACAATAGTGTACCACTAAGGTATACCCTCAGCCTGGAAATTATATACTTAAACATAGTAGGGTAAGGGGCTGGAGAGATGACTCAGCAGCTAACAGCACTGTTGCTCTTCCAGAGGACCAGGTTCAGTTCCCAGAACCCACCTGACAGACAGGCTGTACCACCGCCATGAAGCAGAAGGATAGGAAACAGCAACAAAAATACCCTAATCTACTCATCCAGCCCAACAATGGGACAAAGTCTTGGAGCCTCATCAAATTACTAATAACTACCATGGTGACGCTTAATGAAAATGCTTTGAATCTGCTGAAGCCAGATGCCTTCCTGCCATTGAAGACCCCGCCCGCCTCCATTTCTACACAAGAGTTCTGAATCACCACATCCATTCTGTGCCACCCAGATCCTTCCAATTCAGCCTGGCTTGCTGTGAGGATCAGAGGTGTAGTTGCCACTTCATTTCCTGGCACAATTTGTCAGTATTCGGTGGCGGGTAAAAAATTCCTAAGATGATGCATGGCCATCCCCATTCCACAGGTTCTCACATGGTGTCTTTGAGGGAAGACTGGGTTTTCTTTGGAGACTAGATAATCAAAGGCAGTGCAGCTTTCTGCTTTTTTGGAATGCTGGCTCTCAGCGCCCAGTCATATGCCAGGAAAAAATTCAGGCAGCCTGTGAAGAAGCCCATGCAGAGAAGAACATGGACTGAGCCCGGAACTCAGCTGCACTCTCGGCCAGGAGCCAGCACTTCCTTGCCAGCCATGGAGTGAGCTGGCTTGAAAAACAGATCTTGCAACCCCCAGCCAGCTACCCTGACTTATGCCCCAGAGTGAGAGGTAAAGCTGCCCAAAGCAAGATTCATGAGCAAGATTCATAAATGATGACATACTCCTAACAAAGGAGTAAATTAATATGCATGAAACCCGTTTTGCCAAAATGATACTTTTTGGTAGATTTATTTTGTATTGTTTTTAGATTTATAGTGCGTATATACTAAATATGTACATGTGTGGTTATGTTCACACAAGTGCGGGCGTCTGCAGAGTCCAGAAGAGGGTATCAGATCCCTTGGGACTGAGTTACAAGTAATAGTAAGACAATCATGGTGAGTGCTGGGAGCTGATCCCAGATCCTCAGGAAAAGTAATGCGTGTTCTTCTGAGCCATCTCTCCAGCCCCAATACTTTTTTAAAAAAGACTTGACCTTTGGTGCTGGGGTTGCTCAGTTGGTAAAGTGCAAGCCTTAAAACCACAAGGACCTAGCTGAATTTGATCCCCCAATCCACATAAGTGCCAGCTGTTGTGGCACTCTGTTGTAATTCCAGTCCTGAGGAGGCAGAGCCAAGGAGGGTCCCTGGAGCTCAATGCTCAGCCAGCCTAGCCTAACTGATGCGCTTCAGGCCACTGAGAGAGGGGCCTTTCTTCAAAAAATACGGACACTATTCTTGAGAATGATGGCCAAGCTTGCTCTCTGGCTGTCACAGGCACCTGCCCTCATGTGCACCTGCCTTTTCATACACACTAACACACATACATGCACGCACATGCATGAAGAGAGAGTGATGGTCTTTGTTGATTAGGCTGATCTCAAGCTCCAGGACACAAGCAATTCTCCTGCCTCAGTACTGCTTTGCTCGGGTACCTCAGCACCTGGCAAAATTCTAATCTTGTTGTTTTAAAAGATTTATTTTTATTTATATATTTTTTAATTTTTAAAATAGTTTTATTGAGCTACACATTTTCCCACTCCCCTTCTTCCTTCCTTTTCCCCTTACGCCCTCCCCCCTTTATTTTTATTTGCATTGTGTAGCTGTGTATGCAGGAAGGGAATGTGTACATGTGAGTGCAGGTCCCCAAGGGGTCAGATTCCCTTGGTGCTAGAGTTATAGGTCATTGGGAACTGAACTCAGGTCCTCTACTAAAGCAGTATAAACGCTTAACCACTGTCTTAGTTAGGGTCTTCACTGCTGGGGAGACACCGTGGCCACAGCAGCTCTTATAACGGAAACATTTCATTGGAGAGGCTTGCATTTTCGGAGGTTTGGTCCATTATCATTATGGTGTGACAAGGTGGTGTGCAGGCAGACACAGTGCTGGAGAGGGAGCTGAGAGTCCTTACAGACAATGGGAAAGTGATCTGAGACACTGGACGTGACTTGAGCACACTTCCTCCAACACACCTACTCCAACAAAGCCACACCTCCCAATAGTGCCACTTCATTTCTTCAGCCCCAGTGTTTTTGCTTTTTGAAGATTTATGTATGTATGCAGACCAGAAGAAGGCAACAGATCTCATTACAGATGGTTGTGAACCACTGATAGGAATTGAACTCAGGACCTCTGGAAAAGCAGCCAGTGCTCTTAACCTCTGAGCCATCTCTCCAGCCCCAGCCCCAGTGTCTTATGCTCTATTTCTCCTGACTAGTCTGGAACTCATCCTACAGCCCACATTGGCCCTGCATCTACAGTACTCGTTTCTTTCTTTTTTTTTTTTTAAGATTTATTTATTTATTAAGCATACAATGTACTTCTGGCAAGGAAGACACCAGGTCTCATTGCAGATGGTTGTGAGCCACCATGTGGTTGCTGGGAACTGAACTCGGGACCTCTGGAAGAGCAGCCAGTGCTCTTAACCTCTGAGCCATCTCTCCAGCCCCTACAGTACTCATTTCTACCTCTGCCTATTGAATGCTGGAATTAAACTTATGTGTCAGCTACTGTGTTCGTCTAAAATGGTGCAATTGTGTTTGTTTCTAAAGCAGAGGCTCAAGTAAACTAGGCTGTCCTGGAACTCCCACCTGTCTCAGAATGTGACCTTGAACTTGTGAGCCTCTTGCTTCCACCAACTCAAGCACTAGAATTACAGGTAGGTACCACTGATCAAGATTGTAAACGTGAAATTTTTTTTTCCTTCTTTAGTCACCTTTAAGTATTAAATGTAAACAATGTTATCTCTTCTTAATCTCTTAAACAACAAACAAAAAAGCACTGAGAAATGCCCAAATCGGGACTGTTTTCAACAGGGTATCTTTTTGGTTCAGTTTGGTTTCTAATGGTGCTGGTGATCAACCTAAAACCTCAACATATTAGTTGAGTGATCTACCATAGACTTAGAAACCCAGCCTCTCAGGTGGTCTGAATGAAAGGTATGGAAATGAGAACGAATGCAGCAAGTATTACTGAAATATTTATAGAACTGTGTGCTTGGCCCTAATACATGTCTGCTGTACTAAGAACCAAAACTTCGACCAGGTATAGTGACACATGACTGTATTCCCAGCACTTGAGATAATGATACTGTAAGACTTTAAGACAATCCTGAAGCCATTTTTGACAATTCTGAATCCTTTCAGCCTCCGTGCCATAGTGCTTCCCCTCCTCCCCTGGGAACCAAGGACCTAACAGCTACACTCGCACATACTCAGTTCCTGAACAATTACCCATATACGTATGTTTTGATTCGGTCCCCTGGGAAACGGGGTCAAAATGACCTCTTACCTCACCTGATCTGGCAACAGCTCTCCAGTCAATTATTGGTAATAGCCCTTTCTAATAAGCCAATCAGAATAGTCAAAGAACAACCCCCCTTGCTTCTGTGGCCCCTTTAAAAGTAGACTGTACCAGCTATTCGAGGTCCCTCGGTTTCCCGAATGCTGGGGGACTCTGTCATGACAGAATTAATAAAATCCTCATGCTTTTGCATCGGCTGTGGTGTATGAAGTGGTCTCTGGGGGCGACTCCTCCTCGGTGTTTGGACACTAGGGTCCAACAAAACAGCATAGACAATAAGACTCTGCCTCCAAAAACAAAACAATCAAAGAAAGGAGAGTGTGGGTCATGGTGGCACACAACTTTAGTTCCAGTACTCAGGAAACAGAGACAAGCAGATCTTTGTTGAGTTCAAGGCCAGTTTGGTCTACATAGCAAGTTCCAGGGTAGCCAGGGTGGCATAGTGAGATCCTGTTTCAAGAAAATGGGGGGGGGGGAACGGGGACGGGTTAGGGAGAGAAAAGAAAGGAAAGGAAACTGAGTCCAGAGAAGATCCAGGCCTTCAGTTGGGTGCTACTGGATGTGTTTTCCTGATTGTGAAGCCTAAGAAAAGTGGGTGATCCCTGGTACCCCTAAGCTCAGGCAAGGGTCTAGATACTATATATTAGGAAGAGTCTGATAATGAGTTCTCAGGGAATAAAAATTTTGAGAGCCATGCATGGTGACTCATATCTGTAATCTTAGTACTGAGGAGCCTTCTGCTGGAGGATCACTGTGAGCTCAAGGCCAGCTACAGAGTGAAACTAAGCAAAAAAAAAAAAAAAAAAAAAAAAAACCAGCTGGGTTATATGTTATCTCGGAACTCAGAAAGCCGAAGAGGGCAATGTTATGGTATTGGAAACAGGAGCTAACACCAAGATGTTACAACGTGCCAGGACACACAGAATGGAGTCATGAGACTTCTGAGTGCTTGTGAGACACCCCCAAAAACAAGACAAGATACTTGTGACCTCAGATTCTTCACAACAGAATTTTGTTCTTGGAATGTGTTTTCATGCTCCTCCCAGGTGTAGCATTAGGAGTGGGTTCCCTGCAGCTGTTGCTGTTCATCGCATCTGTGGAAAACCTGTTTTTACCACTGTCAGCCTATCTTTGTCTCACTCAGGGGAACCTTCTTAACCCTCAGAATATAAACTGTTCAGTGCTCTGAATAAGTTGGCTAGTGCATGAGAATTTCGTCTGCCTAATTTTTAGGCCCTGCTCTCCCAGGGTCACTCCGCTAACTAGAGCAGTAAACAATGACCTGAGCTAGCTAGCCAGACCTATCTGACCTCCAGTGCTATAGCATGTGCACACACATACACACACACACACTTGTCTGACCTCCAGTGCTATAGCATGTGCACACACACTTGTCTGACCTCCAGTGCTATAGCATGTGCACATACATACACACACACACACACATACTTGTCTGACCTCCAGTGCTATAGCATGTGCACACACATACACACACACACTTGTCTGACCTCCAGTGCTATATAGCATGTACACACACATACACACACACACTTGTCTGACCTCCAGAGCTATAGCATGTGCACACACATACACACACACACACTTGTCTGACCTCCAGTGCTATAGTATGTGCACACACATACACACTTGTCTCCAGTGCTATAGCATGTGCACACACACGCACACACTTGTCTGATCTCCAGTGCTGTGGCGTGTGCACACACACACTTTGACCTCCAGTGCGATAGCATGTGCACACACACACGTCTGATCTCCAGTGCTATGGCATGTGCACACACACACACTTGTCTGACCTCCAGTGCTGTAGCATGTGCACACACACACACGTTTAATCTCCAGTGCTATAGCATGTGCACACACACACTTATCAGACCTCCAGTGCTATAGCATGTGCACACACATACACACTTGTCTGATCTCCAGTGCTGTGGCATGTGAACTTACATACAAATGAGTGTAAAAAGAGAAGAAAGAAAAAGAAAGCAACTTAGTGGAAAAAGTAAAAAGAAATGTGGGCCAGGTGGCAGTGACACAGCCTTTAATTCCAGTGCGGCAGGCTGGAGTTCTGTGAATTTGAGGCCAGCATGGTCTACAGGATGAATTCCAGGACAGCCAAGGCTACACACAGAAACCCTGTCTTGAAAAACCAAAAAGAAAAAAAGAAAGAAAATTTGGCATTAGAAGTTTAAAGTCAAATGCTCAAATTGTAAACTTCCCCAAATACACAACCCATGCTCCGCTCCTTAGACGGTTTTAAACTTTATTCCCAGAACTGAGAAAATACTGCAATAGGTACATGTTGTGTCCGTTTACTGCATCAGAATGTGTTCAACTGTAACAGGGTGTCCAGCAAATGGGGTTTGCATGTGGCAGTTTTTGGGGTTTGAGCTCTCTGTCTCTCTCTCTTTCTCTCTCTCTCTCACACACAAATAAAGGTGAAAAGAAAAATGTAAAACAAAATTCATCTATTTGCTGCCTCCAAGGAACACGCCCTCAAAGACAGACACATTCTGTTCTTTAATTTACTTTAGTTGCCAGCACAGCCAGAGTTATGTGGGAGAAAAGCCTCACTTAAGGAATTGCCTAGATCAAACTGACCTGTCTCTAGGGGACTGTCTGGATTAGTAATGGATGCAACCCACTTGTAGACAGTCTATCCTCAAACAAGTGGCCTTTGCTTTATAAGAAAAGTAGGTAAGCATGTGTCCGAGTGAGACAGAGAGCCAGCTAGCAAGCAAGCAGAGGTTCTCCATGGTTTTTGCTTCAGGTTCCTGCCTGAGTACCTACCCTGACTTTCCTTAATGGATTGTAGCCTGGAAGTGTAAGACAAATTAATTTTCTTTCTACCCTGTCTTAGTTAGGGTCTCTTTTGCTGTGAAGAGACACCATGTTTAAAGGAAAACATTTAATTGGTGCTGGCTTACAGTTTCAGAGGTTTAGTCCATTACCATGATGGGGCACAGTGGTGTGCAGGCAGACGTAGTGTGGGAGAAGGAATTGAGAGTTCTACATTTTGATCCACAGGCATGGTGGGGGACAATTCTGGATTCTGTCAATTATATTTTAAATAAATGCTGATTGGCCAGTAGTCAGACAGGAAGTAGAGGCAGGTAAATGAGAACAGGAGTATTCTGGAAAGAAAAAAGCTCTTCAACAGTTCTGGCCAATCACCGAAGAAGCAGGATGTGACTTACCCCGCTAAAAAAGGTACTGAGCCATGTGGCTAACATAGATAAAAATAATGGGTTAATATAAGCCACAAGAGCTAATAAAAAGTCTGAGCTAATGGGCCAATTAGTTTTATAACTTATATAGAACTTCTGTGTGATTCTTTGGTACTTGCCGGCTGTAAAAACTAGACAGGACAAAAACCCTAACAAGCCAGCACACCTGTTACACAGGCAGAAGGAGACTGTGTACCACACTGGATGTAGCTTGAGCATATGAGACCTCACCTCAAAGCCTGCCCCCACAGTGACACAGTTTTTCCAACAAGGCCACACCTAACAGTGCCACTCCTTGTGGGATAAACTCTCAAACACATGAATCTTGGGGACATACCTACTCAAACCATCCGATTAGTCAGTGTTTTATCACAGCAACAGAAAGGAAGCTGTAACACGATCTTAGGACAGGAAGATGCAAATGATATTCTAAGCAATAAAAGTAGGAAACATGCAGCATTGCTATTCTAATATCTGGCAAAATAGACTTCACACCAAATCCACTCAGGAGAGATAAGGAAGCATTCTTTCTCACTCTCGTTACCCCTAGCTCCCAAACAGGATGTCACCATGTAATCTTAGCTAGCCTGGAAATCACAGAGATCTGCCTACCTCTCCCTCCTGAGTGCTATGATTTAATTTTTTATTTTTTATTGATATTTATTGAGCCTACATTTTTCTCTGCTCCTCTCCCTGCCTCTCCCCTCCCTCTTTCACACCTCCCCCAAGGTCCCCATGCTCCCAATTTACTCAGGAGATCTTGTCTTTTTCTACTTTCTACTTCCCATGTAGATTAGATCTATGGAAGTCTTAGTGTCCACATTGTTGTCTAAGTTCTCTGGGATTGTGCTTTGTATGCTGGCTTTCTTTGCCTTATGTTTAAAATCCACCTATGAGTGAGTACATGTGATAATTGTCTTTCTGTGTCTGGGTTACGTCACTCAAAATAATGTTTTCTAGCTCCATCCTTTTTCCTGCAAAATTCAAGATGTCATTATTTTTTCTGCTGTGTAGTACTCCATTGTGTAAATGTACCACATTTTCCTTATCCATTCTTTGGTCGAGTGACATTTAGGTTGTTTCCAGGTTCTGGCTATGACAAAAAAAAAAAACTGCTATGAACATAGTTGAGCACATGTCCTTGTGGCACGATTGAGCATCCTTTGGGTATATACCCAAAAGTGGTATTACTGGGTCTTGAGGAAGGTTGTTTCCTAATTTTCTGACATCCAAAGGGGCTGTACCAGCTTGCATTCCCACCAGCAATGCAGAAGTGTTCCCCTTTCCCCACAACCTCTCCAGCATAAGTTGTCATCAGTGTTTTTGACCTTGGCCATTCTTACAGGTGGAAGATGGAATCTCAGAGGTGTTTTAATTTGCATTTCTCTGATGGCTAAGGATTTTGAACATTTCCTTAAGTGTCTTTCAGTCATTTTAGATTCCTCTGTTGAGAGTTCTCTGTTTAGGTCTGTACTCCATTTTTTAATTGGATTATGTGATCTTTTGGTGTTCAATTTCTTAAGTTCTTTGTATATTTTGGAGATCAGACCTCTGTCTGATGTGGGGTTAGTGAAGATCTTTTCCCATTCTGTAGGCTGTCATTTTGTCTTGTTGACCATGTCCTTTGCTTTACAGAAGCTTTTCAGTTTCAGGAGGTCCCATTTATTAGTTGTTTCTCTCAGTATCTGTGCTGCTGGGGTTCTATTTAGGAAGTGGTTCCCTGTGCCAATGCATTCAAGTGTACATCCCACTTTTTCTTCTATAAAGTTCAGTGTGGCTGGCTTTATGTTGAGGTCTTCAATCCATTGGACTCGAGTTTTGTGCATAGTGATAGATAAGGGTCTATTTTTATTCTTCTACATGTTGATATCCAGTTATGCCAGCACCACTTGTTAAATATACTATTTTTTTCTGTTTGATATTGTTTTGCTTCTTTATCAAAGATCAGCTGTCTGAAGATGTGTGGATTGATATCTGGGTCTTCTATTCAGTTCCATTGGTCCTCCTGTCTGTTCTTATGCCAATACTAGGCTGTTTTCAATACTGTAGCTCTGTAGTAGAGTTTGAAGTCAGGGATTGTGATGCCTCCAGAAGTTCTTTTATTGTACAGGATTGTTTTCATTATCCTGTTTTTTTTTTTTTTTTTTGCTTTTTCATATGAAGTTGAGCATCATTATTTTGAGGTCTTTGAGGTATTTTGCTGGGATTTTGATGGGCACTGAGTGCTATGATTTAAGGACTGCTCTACCACACCCTGCAAGAAGGTTTCTTTATACAGATTAAGAGAATAATAATCTCTTGTGGGATATTTGTGCACTGTGTGAAAATGTATTGCTGTGACTGGTGTAATAAAAATCTGAACAGTCGCCTGGTGGTGGTGGCACATGACTTTAATCCCAACACTCAGGAGGCAGAGGCGGGTAGATTTCTGTGAGTCCGAGGCCAGCCTGATCTACAAGAGCTAGTTCCAGGACAGGCACCAAAGTTACACAGAGAAACCCTGTCTCAAACAACAACAAAAAGCTGAACAGCCAATAGGTAGAAAGAAGTTAAGCAGGACTTCCAGGGACAGAGAGGACTCTGGGAAGAAGGAGGACAGAGTTGGCAGCAGATGCACAGGACGTAACATGGGCAGTATGAAGAGATGAGGTAACAAGCCATACAACAGAACATAGATTGAAATAAATAGGTTAATTTAAGTTAAAAGAGCTAGCTAGGAACAAGCCTAAGATATAGGCTGACCTTTCATTTTTTTTAATATTTATTTATTATTTATTGTGTATACAGTGGTCTATCTGTGTGTTTGCCGAAGGCCAGAAGAGGGCACCAGACCTTATTACAGATGGTTGTGAGCCACCATGTGGTTGCTAGGAATTGAACTCAGGACCTTTGGAATAGCAGGCAATGCTCTTAACCACTGAGCCATCTCTCCAGCCCTAGGCCGACCTTTCATGATTAATAAAAAGTCTCCATGTCACTATTTGAGAACTGGCTGGTGGGAGAGAAAAAGACTCATTACAATAATCTATCAAAAAATATTACATATATGCACCAAACATAGGAGTACCAAATTTCATTTAAAAAATCTACTAGATATAAAATTGCTGATTATTCCTAACAAAGTCAAATCAGGAGATTTCAGTATCCCACTCTACCAGTAGATTGATTATCCCAGGGAAGAAATAAGCAGAAACAACAGACATCACAGAACATTCCATACAAACAATGTAAAATACACACCTTTTCCCACAGTCATGGGACTCTTTTCTAAAATAGATGACATATTAGGATTTAAAAAAAAAAGTCTTGACAAATATAGGAAATTAAAACAATTCCTTATATCTGACCCCAAAGAAAAGAGTTAGAAATAGCAAGAAAAGCCATAGAAATTGTACAGACCCATGAAGACAAGGCAGGACACTACTGAATGATGAATGGGTCACTGAAGAAATTGAGAAGGAAATTTAAAAATTCTTAGTCTTGACCATAAATGGAACAACAAACCAAAATCTGTACAACAAAGCAAATAAATCAAATTAAGAAACAGCCTACAGAATGGAGAAAATCCTCTCCAGCTATACACAGACAGGATTGGTATCTAGAGTATATAAAGAACAAAAAAAAATCTTCAAATAACCCAATTTAAAAGGGAGGGGTAATAGAACTAAACAGAGAATTCTCAGAAACAAAAACAAAACAATATTTTTAAACATCAACATTCTGCGCCAAGAAGACGGTTTAACAAGCAAAGGTGTTTGCTGCAGAAGCCTGCCAGGCTGAAGCTGATGCCCAGGTCCCATGGTGGGAAGAGAAAAATGACCCCTGAAAGTTCTCTGCCCTCTACATGCCTGTCATGGTGTCTCTAACTGTAAGGACAAACTTTGTTGGGAGAGGGGATGTTGCTTTCTAGAATGGCTTCCTCCTGTCATAGGGGTGATGTTTTTTCTATGAGATCCTGTAAAAGTAAAATGATGGTTAAGTTTCAAGATTGCTGTTTTGTATCATTACAAATTGTCTTTGAGTAGTTGATAGGGTCTTTTTGTTTGTTTATTTGTTTTGAAGTTCTTATTTGGAGTTCTGGCCAGAACATTGTAAGAAGGTGCACCATTTCCACAACTGGTACCCAAAAACCAGTCTCATAGTAGCGCTATCAGCATCATGACATCATATCAACCAGGTGGAGTCATTGTTGTGGGGCCCCATCTTCCTGGAAGCTTCAAAGATTACTGCAGGAAAATATACTGTTTACTGTGGAAAACTTAAGAATTATTCATATAGACATATATTCAATGAATGATACGATATAAACAAAATGGGCATGGAGAAAAGTAAAATATTTCCTTAAAATCTACCTTCTTTCTGACCCAACACCAAATGGCTCCTGACATGAGACAGAAATTCTGAATTTTTATTTTAACAACATGCTTGGATTTAAAGGATAGCCATTGTCAAACTCCAAAGCCAGCTCCTATTTTTAAGTAGAGATGTATTCATGTCCAAATAATCAAATTTTACCATGCAGATGATAAAGCATCATAAGTCAGATTTCTCTTTGCTTGTTGATTCTTCCTGGAAAGCTATGTTTTCATCTTTAGGTATCTATGTGTCCAAGGTCTCTCTACTCTTTGAAGATGAATATTTTCCTGCAAAGACAAAAACAGAACCCTGTCCCTACCCTTATGAGGTTTTCTTTTTCTTTTCTTTTCTTTTTTTTTCGGGGTGGGGGGGAATTTTCGAGACAGGGTTTCTCCGTAGTTTTTGATTCCTGTCCTGAAACTAGCTCTTGTAGACCAGGCTGGCCTCGAACTCACAGAGATCCGCCTGCCTCTGCCTCCCGAGTGCTGGGATTAAAGGCATGCGCCACCACCGCCCGGCTTCCTTATGAGGTTTTCTTATCACCTGTATGATTGTTACCTCTGTGGATGAGCTGTCATTTCTATTTCTCAAGAGGTTTCTCTTTTTCAAACCGAGTCTTTATCAATTTTGATGTTATCCATAGCTTTCCTTCTCTTGTGGAGACAAGAGCATAAACCCTTCCCCTATGTAGCACATCTCTTGGTTTCCATTGGGAGGTCAGCACAACTTTGAAATGTACTAGCTGATTTAATTTAGAATTTTTTTTATTATCCAATGTCTTTCTGCTGCTGCCATTCCTTTCTCATTAGCATTAAGAAAATTCAAGGTTAATAAATCATTATACAGTCTATTTCTGGGGGTATTTTCCATCGCTTTCTGTTTGTTTAGCATATCCTTTATAGTTTGATTTGATCTTTCTATAACTGCCTGACCTGTAGGATTATTTAGTATACCTGTAATATGTTTTTTATTATAATAAGCAAACAAACTGTTTCATTTTCTTAGACACACATGCCGGACCATTGTCTGTCTTTATTTATGCAGGTATACCCATGATGACCATAACTTCTAATAAATGTGTGATTACTGAATCACCCCTTTCTGAGCTCAAGGCAGTTGCCCCATTGAAAACCTGAATAAGTGTCAATGTTGTGGTATACATATTTTAATTTTCCAAAATCTGTAATATGGAACACATCCATCTGCCAGATTTTATTCCTATGAATACCCTTTGGGTTACTCCCTGCTGGTAATGGTGTTTGGTTATAGAAAGAGCAAGTAGGACATCTCTTTATAATCTCCTTAGCTTGTTGCCATGTAATAGAAAACTCTTTCTTTAAACCTTTGCTATTGAAATGATGTTTCTTATGAAATTCTGAGGCCCTCAGCACATTTCCAATCAATAATCAATCAATTACTACATTCCCTTGTGCTAGAGAACCTGGCAGACCCGTATGGATCGGATGTATGATATGTATATGGGACAAAACCTATTTCTGATGATATCTTGTACCTGTATGAATAATGAAGTCAATTCTGTATCATCTGGTATAAATTCAGCAGTTTCAATATTCAAGAAAACTCTCTCTGCATATTGTGAATCAGTAACTTTATTGAGAGGTTCTTTAAAGTCTCTTAGTACCATGAGAATAGCATATAATTCTGCCTTTTGGAGAGAATTATAAGGGCTTTGTTCCACCTTACTTAATTCTTCTGATTTGTAACCTGCCTTCCCTGATTTATTTGCATCTGTAAAAATGTACAGGCTTCAGTTATTGTTGCATCACATACAATTCGGGGAAGAATCCAAGTAGTTCTCTTTACAGGGTTAATTCTATCACTTTTGTGATAATTGCTATTAATTTCTCTCAAAAAATTAGCACAATCTCTTTGCCAATGTTTATTTTCTTCCCATTTTTTTTTTTTCGAGACAGGGTTTCTCTGTAGCTTTGGAGCCTGTCCTGGAACTCCCTCTGTAGACCAGGCTGGCCTCGAACTCACAGAGATCCGCCTGCCTCTGCCTCCCGAGTGCTGGGATTAAAGGCGTGCGCCACCACCGCCCGGCTCTTCCCATTTTTTTAAATTTCATCAGCAGTAAAAGGAACTATAATCTCTATTGGGTCTATACCTGCCAATTGACAAAGTCTCAATTTTCCTTTTATAGTTAATTCAGAAATTTTTTCCACATAAGTTTTGAATATTTTACTTGATTTATGTGGTAAAAAGATCCATTATAAGATAATATCTTTCCTCTGCATTAAAATTCCTGTAGGGGAAATTCTGGAATGCAATATAACTAGAATACAGTTAAGATTTGGATTCACTCTATCTACATGTGCCTCCTATAATTTCTCTTCAACGACTATCAGTTCTTTTCCCACTTTAGCTATTAATTCTCTGGGACTATTTAAATCTTTGTCACCATCTAAGGTTTTGTTTAAATGAACTATTAGGTCAGGTATTATCCCAACAGACAGTTGTAGACAGGAAATATCTCCCAATAATCTTTGAAAGTCATTAACGGTCTGCAATCAGTCTCTCCTAATTTGTGTCTTTTGTGTTCTAATTTTCTGTAAACCTATTTTGTAGCCTAGGTAATTGACAGGATCTCCTCTTTGTATTTTTTTCAGGAGCAATTTGTAATCCCCACTTAGGCAAAACTTTTTTTTTACTTCTTCAAACATTCTTTCTAAAGTATCTGCATTTAATTCAGATAACAAAATGTCATCCATATAATGGTAAATTGTAGACTTAGGAACTTGTTTGTGGATTATTTCCAATGGCTGATTTACAGAGTATTGGCACAGGGTGGGACTAATGATCATTCCCTGTGGGAGGATTGTCAACTGGTATCTCCTAGTATCCTGAGAATTATTGTAAGTAGGCACTGTGAAAGCAAATTTTTCTTGTCCCTTTCCTTGTAAAGGTATAGTGAAGAAACAATCATTTATATCAATATCTATAAGAGGCCATCCTTTTGATAATAGAGAAGGCAGAGGAATTCCATATTGTAGAGGGCCCATAGGTTGGATAACCTTTTAGACAGCTCTTAGATCTGTCACCATTCTATATTTTCCAGATTTCTTTTTATCATCAAATACAGGAGAATTCCAAGGACTGGTTGATTCTTCAATATGGTGACCATCTAGCTGCTCCTGTATCAGCTGTTCTAAAGCCTGCAGTTTGTCTTTTGTTAAAGGCCATTGTTTAACCCATATGGATTTCTCAGTTAAACATTTTAAAGGCAAGGCTGTTAGTACCTCTGAAGGTTTGTTAGTTACTTTGTGTTCTTGTACAGCTTGAATGGCTAATGACCTTTGTTTATAATATTTTATAACATCCTTCCCAGAAACATGAGTTTTGGGGACTACAGGAATGTTAACCTGGGTATTCCATTGCTGCAATATGTCATGGACCCATAAATTCACTCCAATATTAGCTTCATATGGCTTCAGCCTTCCTTTCTGTCCTTCTAGCCCTATGCATTCAACCCACCTCATGCTTTGTTTTATTTGAGATAGGGTTCCAATTCCTAGGACTTGAATATCTGCCCCTTGAAGAGGCCAATCTGAATGCCAAGATTCTGGAGTAATGATACTCATGTTCATAACCATGTCTATCAAACCCACAATTACAATGCCATTTATACACACTCTTAGCTCTGGTCTTTGAGCATTTATAGAAGCCTGCCTAGCTGGACGGTGGTGGCGCACACCTTTAATCCCAGCACTCGGGAGGCAGAGGCAGGTGGATCTCTGTGAGTTTGAGGTCAGCCTGGTCTACAAGAACTAGTTTCAGGACAGGCTCCAAAGCCACAAAGAAACCCTGTCTCAAAAAAAAAAAAACAGAAGAAGAAGAAGAAGAAGAAGAAGAAGAAGAAGAAGAAGAAGAAGAAGAAGAAGAAGAAGAAGAAGAAGAACAAGAACAAGAAGAAGAACAAGAAGAAGAACAAGAAGAAGAACAAGAAGAAGAACAAGAACAAGAAGAACAAGAACAAGAACAAGAACAAGAAGAACAAGAAGAAGAACAAGAACAAGAACAAGAAGAAGAACAAAAAGTCTGCCAAAATATATATTTCCTATTTCCTACTGGAGTTTTGACTCATCCTCCAGGTCTATTCCATCATCCAGAACAGTATGGTTTTTTACAGTAGGCAATGGATTGTTTAATTTTCCTGGTGAGAAACGTTCTCCACAGTGACTGGGGATGACTGGGCCTTGTTTGACATTGGGGCCTGTGAGAACCCCTCTGATGTGGGAAGGTCATTGGTTAATTAATAAAGAAACTGCTTGGCCTCATAGGTTAGAACATAGGTGGGTGGAGTAAACAGAACAGAATGCTTGGAGGAAAAGGAAGTGAGGTAAGACGCCATGCTTCTGCTCTCCAGGGCAGATGTGATGAAGCTCCGACCCAGGATGGATGTAGGCTAGAATCTTCCTGGTAAGCGCATCTTGTGGTGCTACACGCATTAATAGAAATGCGCCAAGCAGTGTTTATATGAATACAGTTTGTGTGTCGTTATTTTGGGGTATAAGATAGCCAGGTGGCCGGGAGCTGGGTGACAGGAATGCAGCCCGCAGCTCATTTCAACAGAATGGCGCCCAGACGTGGATAACTTAGTTCACAGAAAGCCTGAGAAAGCTTGGGAAAGAATAGAGTAAAGCATGTTTTCTTGGTAGCAGCAATTTCTCAGGTCTGCTCTGCTTGCTAGAGGCAAGCAAGTGCTCTCATCTAAGAGAGGCTTCCTGACTCAGCTTTAGCTGCAAAACCCTGCAGCTCATTAAGAGGTCCTGCCACGAAACACTTAAATGGTGTTGGTAAAAGCCGACTGAATGCTTGCTTATTTTCAGCAGTAACAGGAAAAAAGCTGAGTTGTTTTAAAATGCCGGCTTTGTGGGTCGTCCTGCCAGGGCAAACTCTGACTCTGAGGCAGGAGGTCAGCTACAGAGAGAGCATTTGAGTGTTGTAGCTTGTTTGCTGGCAAGGACCTTGAAATGCCATAGAGTTGTGGCAATAAAAATGGGTACAGCTGGTACCTCCACCATGAGGCTGGAAAGCTAAGGAATGGGCTGGATCTAGCTGGCAAAGCCATGGCTTTAATCCTACCCATATTGCTCAGTAATTTAAAGGCTCATGTGGTCAGAAAAAAGAGAGATATACAGTAAAGAGAGATTCAAAGACAAAGAAAAGCTCTAAATGATTTACAATGTGTTAAAAATATATGCAGGCTAAAAGTTAAAGTTCTTAAAGTAAAAAAGAAAGAAAGAAAGAAAGAAAGAAAGAAAGAAAGAAAGAAAGAAAGAGAGTAGTTGGGTGTAGTAGTGAACACCTTTAATCCCAACACTTGGGAGACAGAGGTAAATTGACCTCTGTAACTTCAAGGTGTGGTAGCACACACCTTTAATCCCAATGCCTGGGAGGCAGAGACAGATGGATCTCTGAGAGTTCAAGGACAGCCTGGTCTACAGAGTTATTCCAGGTCAAAGATATACAGAGAACCTGTCTCAAAAAAAAAAAGTAAAAATAAAAGAAATAGAGGTTAAAATAAAGCCGCATAAAGATGGAAAATACACAGAGAATTTTGATACTGTATGCTATTATGCTCTCTTTGAATTGTTTGAATGCTGAGGAAAGAGCAACAGCTTCTAAAAGATATTTGTTTATAAATGCTGCTGAACTAATCCAACATAGATATTTTGAAAATACCTTGACTTTAAAATTTGGATCTAAGGACATGATGCTTTGGAAAGGAGTTTCTTCTTTTGTTTTCACAGAAGATGAGACCCTGTGGATTGCTTCTATCCCAATATGGTATGATGGACCACACTCTCCTGAAAGGTTGCTGTGAACACCTTCAAAAAATTACTTCAGCCTTTCCTCTGGCGACGGCCATCAGGTGAGCCAAGATGGGTGCGTACAAGTACATCCAGGAGCTGTGGCGGAAGAAGCAGTCGGACGTGATGCGCTTCCTGCTGAGGGTCCGCTGCTGGCAGTACCGCCAGCTGTCCGCGCTGCACCGGGCTCCCCGCCCCACCCGGCCCGACAAAGCGCGGAGGCTGGGCTACAAGGCCAAGCAAGGTTACGTCATATACAGGATTCGCGTCCGCCGTGGTGGCCGCAAACGCCCGGTGCCCAAAGGTGCGACCTACGGCAAGCCTGTCCATCATGGTGTGAACCAGCTAAAGTTTGCCCGAAGCCTCCAGTCTGTTGCTGAGGAGAGAGCTGGACGCCACTGTGGGGCTCTGAGAGTCCTGAATTCTTACTGGGTTGGTGAAGATTCCACATACAAATTTTTTGAGGTTATCCTTATCGATCCATTCCATAAAGCTATCAGAAGAAACCCTGACACCCAATGGATCACCAAACCAGTCCATAAGCACAGAGAGATGCGTGGGCTGACATCTGCAGGCCGCAAGAGCCGTGGCCTTGGAAAGGGCCACAAGTTCCACCACACTATTGGTGGCTCTCGCCGTGCAGCCTGGAGAAGGCGCAACACTCTGCAGCTCCACCGTTACCGCTAATACACGTAATGTTTGTACAATTCATACCCAATAAACAATGGAGGACTGTCAAAAAAAAAAATTACTTCACTCGACTGCTGACTGAGATGAATCTAGCACACAGGTTATACCATGAAAGACCTGAACAACAGTGCCCCTATACAGCAGGAAGCAGTTTGGAGAGAAAAAACTGTGCCCATATTCCCAAATATTGCTTATAAATGTTTAAAGGGGAATATGATAGAGATATGAATAATTTACATTGGTATGGATTTGACTTTATTGATATAAATTTAAGGTCAGTCTTGTTATATGTATATGTATTTCTGATATTGATTAAGGTATTGTGATTGTGTAGTTCATGTTAAAATGTAATGTATATAGGTTGTTAATGGATAATAATTAATAATAGTCAAGCTTGTAGTCATGTTAGTTAGATTTTCTAGATGTACATAGATATATTTTAGATAGACATTCTTCATATCTTTCAAAGACTATGGAATATGACATTTAATGTTTTAATAACTTAGGGTTTTTCATGACAATGAGACATGTCTGTTCCTGGCAGCACCAATCTACTTCAAGAGGAAGATGGACATTGAAGAGGCTCCCTAGGGAGTTGGTTAGCCATTTGGGCAAGAAACTGCTCTTGCCTGGATTGATGCATGAACTGGACACAGAGAACCCACAGAGAGAGGACTGCTGAACTTGCCTAAAGGTGAGATGGTCTTTTGGGGTTCCTGACTCCTGAAGGAGTCTGCGAGACATTCTGCAGTACACAGCAGATAGTGACTGAATTGCCTTTGAAATTTCCTGCTTCATGGAAATGTCTCTGGATATTATGGGCCTGAAGGCCAAAGATGGATGCTCCAACAGTACAGAGGAACTTTGGGTGACTGTTCAGGCAGTGAGATGTCTCTGTCACTTCTAGAGTTTTGGAAGTTTCTTACTTGTTTACTTAGGTAATATTATATCCTTCTGGAGTCTTTGATGGAGTTGAAGAATGGTTAGCTATAGTTATAGTTTTCCTTTGTTATGGTAAAAGATAAAATAAATGTAAATATTGTAATTGTAATTCTTGCTTGATAACTGTTTTGTTATATGTAATTTTGCTATGTTAAAGTGAAAGCCTTTCCTTTTTGCTTAAACAGAAAAAGGGGAAATGAAGCAGGAAGGTCATTGGTTAATTAATAAAGAAACTGCTTGGCCTCATAGGTTAGAACATAGGTGGGTGGAGTAAACAGAACAGAATGCTTGGAGGAAGAGGAAGTGAGGTAAAACGCCATGCTTCTGCTCTCCAGGGCAGATGTGATGAAGCTCCGACCCAGGATGGACGTAGGCTAGAATCTTCCTGGTAAGCGCACCTTGTGGTGCTACACACATTAATAGAAATGTGCCAAGCAGTGTTTATATGAATACAGTTTGTGTGTCGTTATTTTGGGGGCATAAGCTAGCCAGGTGGCAGGGAGCTGGGTGGCAGGAATGCAGCTCGCAGCTCATTTCAACACCCCTCAAGGAGTTTCCTGGTAGTATCGGGTTGCCTTGTCTGTCTCTTGTTGACCTACATTCATTAGTCCAATGTTAGCCTTTGCCACACCTCTTACATATGCCAGAAGGCTGAGTCCTCCTATTGCCATTCCTAGAGGAGACATTATTCCTATGAATTCCCTGTCTACAGTCCCTTCTTAGATGTCTTATTCTTCCACAAATAAAACATTTTGCATTTTGGTGTCTCCTCATACCATTGGAAATCACTTCTCCTACCCAAGCTTCAGTACTATAGTCAAATGTTTCAACATTCATTGTATGCAAGATCCATTCATCTATGGGTGCTGATCTAACCTTTAAAGCCCAAGGATCTTCTTACATTCTAAGTTGGCATTTTCAAAAGCCAAAGATTCAGTTATTACACGTCTAGCTTCAGGGTCTGTCACTCCTAATTGTACAACCTTAGTTAATCTTGGTAAGAAGTCAGTAAAGGGTTCTCTCTGGCCCTGTTTAACCCTAATATGTGATTCAGTCCTCTTTCCTACTTCCTGAATCCTGTCACAATCATTTAAAGCTGCTGTGCTACATAGGGACAAGGTGCATTTGTCATAACGAGCCTGTTCCTGAGGATCAGAGTAATGACCCTTACCAAGAATTTGATCTTGGGAAGTCTAAAATCCTTTTGCTTTCCCCTGTTGCTCTAAAATTTTTGCCTCTTCTCTCCAATAACACTTCCAAAGCAGCTGAGGCCCATTTTCTAGGACCAATTAATTGAAGCCAATCATGTGAGGTAGTCTTAGTGCTTGAAGCCCACGCTTTCACCATTTCCCTGATAAAAGGTCAATGTGGCCCATAAGAAACTATTGCTTGCTTTATTTCTTTTAGATCACTCATGCGCATTGGTTGCTATACATATTCTTTGACTACTTTACAGTACTTTGTGCCAGATGACCTTTCTGAGGAAATTACTAGATACGCAGTTGAAACTCTGTGTAAGTTATCCTGTGGTCTGGCATGTATTGATGAGGCTAAATCTTGTCCTTGTACCTTCTGTCCCTGCTCATCAATTTCAATATGTTCCTCAATCTTTTCAAAACTTTTTACTACTGCCTTTTTTAAAATATGAATCTCCTGTTCAGTGTTCTGTTCCAAGCTATGAAACTTGTCCAGTAAAGATAATGTTTCGTCCTCGGACATAAAACTTTTCAACAGTTTTAGATAGTTAGATTCAACAGCACAAATTGTTTCAGATAAGTTCGTCAAATTGATGTATCCCTCTCCATAGTATTGAATCATTTTTTAATGAGATAATATTGAAAACAAAGCTAATTCCTAGAATCAAATAAAGGAAAATAGCATAAGTCTTTCACAATACCTTCCATAGTATAAGCAAAATAATTATTGAACTCCTTGGTGTTATCAGTCATTTTTAGTAGTTTTCCAGATCTTATCTGCTATAAAGTAATTACAATAGATTGGTGTAGGTGTAATAATCGTTATCAAACAGCAGGTGTCACGGTTGCCGCCACATGGCCGAGAGACACTAGCAGTAGTGAACAGCACGTGTAGCTTACTTAGGTACTGAAAAATATGCTTTGTTTAACAAATTAAGAGCAGTTATTAAGGTGATCAAACGATTCCGAGAGTTGGGGCCCAGGAAAAAAAGATGAGAAAACCCAAAGTTTTTCATCACTGTGAGTTGCAGACTGTACACTATGGGGATCACAGGCAGCCGTGTGTGAGTTGGTTTGGAATGCATAGAGAGGCAGCGTGTGGGTCATGAGCTGGGGAACACTGAATATCAGCCTGCTGCATCTGAGAGACAACTAGAGCCACGGGTGGGAGAGTCAGTGCCCAATGCACCACGCGGCTGGCGGACTGATCCCAAAAAGTGTGGACTGGTTCACATGGTCAGGTGCCAGATGAAGGCAGAAGTTACAAAATAATCCCACACTAGTTGAGAATTACATATAATAAAGGGTTATTTATTTAGGGCAGACTCACAGATCACTGTCCTAGATCACAGTGCTCTGCACTAACAGGGAACAGGAACAGAGTCTAGCAGCTGAAGTGAGAGCAGAAGCAAGAGTGAGCACAGGCTTTACAGCTGCATTTATAATATGAGACTACACCCAAGTGGACTGGTATCTTAAAGGCTATTGGCTGAAGCTCCCACAGCAGTGATATAGGCCTTTAATCCTAAGGCTAGGCTACACACAGAGGAAACCCTGTGTCAAAAAGCAAAAATGAAGCAGGGAATGCATTCATAATACTTATCCTCATACCCGTTGGGGACTGCAGACCCTCAGACCCTCAATTTCCTATGAACCACCTCCTTCCGGAGTAAACAACTTGTTTTCCTGTGCCTGCAGCTGCTCTGGGCATGAGACCCTCATGAGTTCCTGATGGCAAGGGAGTGGTTTCTGGAGGGCTTGGAGCTGAAAAATCTCCAAAAAGAGCTAGGGTGTGGCTATTAGTCAAGGAGAGCCCTATATGAGCTGCCCTGGAACACAATAAAATAGGCACTCTTGTTTCAAGGATGACCCATGTCTGTGTGTGTGTGTGTCTGTGTGTGTGTGTGTCTGTGTGTGTGTGTGTGTTTCAATCTCCAGCCCCTTGCCTGACTCACGAACCATCCTGTAGTACAGGTGTTATGCTACACATACCCATAGGCTTGTAGCTCCCAACCTTCACCAAAGAAGCTTCTCCTCACAACACAGAGATTGTAACAGAAAACCACAATTGGTCAAAATATAGCGAACAAGAAAACATGGAGTGCCCAGCCCTAAAGGATACATCTACAACACAGCTCCTGCACCTAAGGCTTGGGGACATCATGGAAGAGGGGCTGGAAAGACTGTGAGAGCTGGAGGACCAGGAAATATGCTTATAAGATAGTGTCTTATAGAAATGACAGGGAAGCATCATCCATGATACTGCAATATGGCTGCCTAAACAAGACCTGAACAGGACAATACCATGATGTGGGAAGGTCATACGTCAATCTGTTGATTTCCTTGGTTAATAAAGAAACTGCCTTGACCCATTTGATAGACCATCCCTTAGTGGGTGGAGTAGACAGAACAGAATGCTGGGAAGAAGGGAAGTGAGCTCAGATGCCATGCTGCTCCTCTCCAAGGCAGACGTGATGAAGCTCCAGCCCAAGATGGACATACACTAGAATCTTCCTGGTAAGACACCACCTCATGGTGCTACACAAATTATTAGATATGGGCTAAAGCAAGATATGAGAGTTAGCCAGAAGAGGCTAGATATAATGGGCCAGGCAGTGTTTATTTGAATACAGTTTGTGTGTTATTATTTCGGGGCATAAGGTAGCCAGGCAGCCGGGAGCTGGGTGGCAGGAACGTAGCCCACAGCTCCATCTACATTACCAGTAGCCATACTAAAGTGGAAGGGGATAACTTATGGGGTCTGTCTTAGTTGGGGTTTCTATTGCTGTGAAGAGACACCATGACCATGGCAACTGTCCTGGATCTCACTCTGTAGACCAGGCTGACCTCGAACTCACAGAGCTCTGCCTGCCTCTGCCTCCCAAGTGCTGGGATTAAAGGCGTGAGCCACCACCACCCAGCCATGTCAACTTTTATAAAGAAAAAGGTTTAACTGGGACTGGCTTACTGCTATGATGATGAAAACTTTGGTCTTAGGACTTTGTGACAGGCAAGCCTAGGGAATGTAGAGGGTAGCTTGGGCCATGCACACGCCTCTCTTCTAGTGATATACTTGGCATCCTATCTGCATTACAATGTGCACACATCTCTCTCTAAACCATGCATTTGCCATCTGTTAGCAAGCTGCCCTCCTACCTGCATTGCGCTGTATGCACAGAGTCATCTAAACATTGGAATAAATTCTCCTCCCATGAACAACCAGCAGACTTGGACAGTTTCTATTCAAATAAATCTGATATGAGGGTAGGAAGGCTGATCTATTCTAGACTAGTTTTGCGGGGCTTTGCAATAAGGCAAATTGTGTTCTGTAAGTGAACTTCTATCCAGGACAAGCTCCAAAGCCACAGAGAAACCCTGTCTTGAAAAAAAAAGAGTGAACTAGAATTTCCTACTTTCTATTTTATGCATAATTAGGTGTGAATGTGATTAAAATCAAATGCATTATGGGAAGGGACACGTGTAATGGAAAAGTGGTTGTATAACTTAATCTGTCAATTAAAATAGAAAACCACCCAAGCTATGCTCCTTAGCAACCAAACCCCTCCTTCTTTGAAGCTGTATGAAAGGAAGTCCCAAACAATAGTCGAGGTCCTTGTATACTGGTACTCATGTGGCCTGCTGTCACTCCTGACAGAGCAGCTGATCTGTTCTAGTATTTTCCTTGGTATAAAGTTCCTTTTCTGTGTTTCTAAATCTGTGTGAGCCTTCATGACTATTTCCTTAAAGTAAGGGGCCAAGGACCTAGAAATAGCCCAGATTCCTACCTCCAGTAAGTGTTAATATCTATATGTGAATATTAATAGCCTAATTATCTTATGTGTGTATAACTTGTTTTCGTGTATAACAATGTTAGTTTAGTTATCGAAGCACTGACCGGGAAACTATTTGCCAGGGGAGTGCAAAATACCAGCTGGGTCACAGGGAATGGTTTCAGATTGTCCCATAGAGGAATGACTATGGTTGGAATCTGACGGGTCCCCAGAAGGTTCCCCAGAGGTTGCTCACTTGCTTTTTTTTTTGTTGTTGTTGTTGTTTTTATAACACCCAGGACCATCTATCTGCCCAGGGGTGGCACTGCCCACAGTGAGCTGGGCCCTCCCACATAAGTCAGTAGTACAGAAAATGCCTCACAGAATGGCCGACATGCCAACCTGATGGAAGCAATTCCTTAGTTAAGGCTCCCTCTTCCCAGACGACTCTAGCTGTGTCAAACTGGAAAAAAAAAAAGGCTAACAAGCACATCCACACATAATTAAGGGTACAATAAATCTTTTTTAAAAAGCCATAAGGAGATGGACACTTGCTGAAGGCAAAAAGCCAAAAAGCCAAAAAAAAAAAAAAAAAAAAAAAACCTGAAAATGGGACTATGATGTCCCACTTCCCCTTTTATAGGGGCTCGTGAACTCATTTGGGAACAGTGAGGGCAGCAACAGGCAACCGAAGCACCAGGGTTCCAGTCCTCATTCATGCTTCAGAAACCTGGGGCGCTCTGCGCTACGAGGGTTACGGGACCACAAGGCCTTGGTAACATCCGGCACTACTACTGAATGTCATGTTCTGTAGTTCTGGGTTCTGAGGACTCGAGAGCTGTCTGGAATTATCCTAGTAACCCAGGCTTCAGCATCTCCTCTGAGGCTCCTTATAGCCGCTTATCCCTCTTCGGTCTCAGCTCCTCTCGCTCCTCCCCTCCCTCTCTCTTTTTCTCTTTCGGCTTCCTATCTTTTTCCTAGCCCTTGTTGAGTCAGTCAGCTGCTTCTTCAGACAATTCAGTGGCCACTGCCAGGACCACTTGGAGTCCTTGCCTGTGCAGGGACAATGCATGTGGAGACAGGGTACAAACTAGGGTACCTCCCACTGCTCAGGAGTCAGGGGAACTGGGTACCGGTACAGCCTCAGTCACAATCACCAACACCCACGGAGAGGGGTGGGATTTACATATTGTCTTGACTGCTGCCATTTTCTCAACCTTTGGGACTGGGCACCAAAGCCAGGATGTGAGGTCCAGAAACTGAGTGTAGAATGGATATGTGTGCCGGGCGCTTGGGAGCCTGAGTCAGCAACCGCAAACGAATAATGAGTTGCCAGAACCACCACTGTGATTGCTTCGGTGGTCAAACAATAAACTATCTTGTTACTTTCACAGCAGCACGGACTGCCAGCTGTTCAAACTTCCAGCCCACTCTGCGCCTGGTGCCTCTGCTGTGGCTGCTGCTGCCGCCACCGCTGCTGCCTATAACAGCACAGTCAGCACTCCCAAAAGCTGGCAAGAAAAGATAAACTAAGATAAACTGAAAACCTGACCTTTTTTTTTTCTTCTTCCTTTTGGTTTTACAAGACAGGGTTTCTCTACGTGGTTCTGACTGTCCTGGAACTCACTGTAGACCAGGCTGGCCTCGAGGCCTTGAACTCACAGGGATCCGCCTGCCTCTGTCTCCCGAGTGCTGGACTTGCCCCACCATGCCGGGCTGAGAGACTGAGTTTTTAAATTCATTGTATTTATTATCAGTGGGGGGTAGTGTGGGCATACCACACCTGGGAGTGGAGTCAGAGGACAACTTGGTTTTCTCCTTCTGCTGTGGGTTCCTGGATGAGATTCAGGTCCGCAGGGTTTGCTGCAAGCACTTTTACCTGCCGACCCATTTTGCAGACTTGAAGTGAGTCTCTTAGACAGCCTAACCTGCACCACCAGAGCAAGAGAGGAGCTGTGAGCTGCTGACTGAGTCAGTCCTCAGTGTCTGCTCGGCAGATGAAGGGTGTTTGGACCAATCAGAGCCATTCTTTTGCCAGCCTTGTCTCTTCGCACCAATCACAGTCACGGAGGCTCGTGCTTTGGACCAATTATAGCCTTGTCTCTTAGCTCCAGTTGGGGTGATCTGTCCACCAAGCATGGTGCTCCCTCTTAGAGGTAGGTGGGAAAGGTTGCAGTGGTTGGAAGTAAGACAATCAAGAGACCAGTGAAACTGAAGTCGTTTTTAGTGTACAAATCTGCAGGAAAGGACGTCAGCACCATTGATTAGGTGATGTTAATCTCAAAGATCCGAGGAGAAAGACCACTGGCCCAAATCATGATGGTCAAATTGAAGCAAGCAATTCATTAAAGCAAACTTTTTTATTCGTGAACATGGGCTGCCTCCCCCTGAGGTAAAATTCAAGAAGTCAGAATTGGATGTGAGGACACAAGGTTTTTATTGCTCAGGTGTAGGGGATTTCCAGATGGATTGGGTTGGCCAAATAGGCAGGGTTACAGGAGCAGAAAATAAATAACCGTAACAAGTTAGGCATAACAACCTCCTGAAACAAAGGCATGGCTGTCAGACGGTCATGATAAGGCAGTCATAACAAGGTAGTCATAATTATCTCTTGAAACAAAGTAGGGTTACAAGATGGTTATAAGCAACTTTTTTTTTAACAAAAACAGGTTAGTTGCCATTTCCTGGAACAGGCAGTATAGAAACATTTGTAGTTAAGGTCACAGGTAGGACATATCCCAATCCTTGAGAAACAGATTTAATTATAAACAGGAATGAGCCTAATTTTTCTTTACTATTGTTATGCCCAGATCATGGAGTCCCCTAAAAACCAACTAGGAGACCAAGTTCTGTATGTAAAAGCAAAGAGCCTTCATTCTTATTCAAGATCAACTCTGACTCTGTGTGTCCAACACATTGATGCAATCAGAGAGATGGGAGCTCAGTTGGGGTGGGGCTTTTATAATAGCAGAGGCTGGGGTGAGGGATTTCTAAGGTTCAGGACCCCTGATTGGCTGCCATTTGTCCAGGGGTGGACTTCTCTTGATTAATAATGGATGTGGGAGTGGCCAACTCACTGTGGGCAGTACCACCCCAGGTCAGGTGGTCCTAAGCTGTATAAGAAAGCAGACTGAGCAAGCCAAAGTGGAACAAGCCAGTATGCAGCATTCCTCCATGGTCTCAGCTTCATTTACTGACTCCCAGGTTCCTGCTTTGAATTCTCGCCCTGACTTCCCTCAGTGATTAAACTGTGACCTGAGCATTGTAAAATGAAATAAACCATTTTCTCACCAAGCTGCTTTTTGTCAAGGTATTTATTACAACAATAGAAAACCTAACTAAGCGCCCTCCCCCCACATCTAATTGGTCAAGAATACATAATAGTTTACTTCTTATAGGGTTACCTAGAGGTTATCAAGGCTCATGATAACAAAATTCTAATTCACACAGACTGTCTATGCCCCCAGAAGCTGGGATCATCAGCTGCAATCCTTGTGGGGGTGTCTCAAGGTGTCTCTAGGGGAGTTCATGCTGGATAAGGCAATCTGATTGGTGGTAGACTGATAAACCTTTGCTCAAGGCTTCAGGGCAGCAAGGGAGAGCCTGATAGCACTAATTAGGGAGTCAAATTGCCCTAGTCCCAGCTACTGTGCTTATTTAGGAGGCTGAACACCAAAGGAGTGCTCACCTAACGACTAGTCATTAACACTATAGTAACAGATTGTAACAACGTTTACCCGCCAGCACTGGGACTGGCTGTCCCTGCATTAGGCAGGACAGGAACAGAACTGACAGGATTATCTATTTCAGAGGGGATTTACTAGATTGCCTTATATGACACAGGCTGCGTGGTCCCACAGTAGCTGTCTGCACATGGGTGAGGCTGAGAACAAGGCCCGAAGGATTCTCAGAGAACTTCTAGTCTTCATTCATCCTTGGAGACCCAGGAAGCTGGGTTTTGATGTCCAGCGGCGGCAGCAGAGTAGATGCACTCATCAGTAGGAAGTGAGGGCAAGCAAACAGAACCACAGTCCTGCTTTCCCCTCTTCTATATGGGCCGACACTGGAAGGTTCTGTCCACTCTAGGAGATAATTTTTCACCATTCAGTTTACCCATCCAGAAAACACCCCCACAGACTTGCCCAGAGGTGTGTGCCTCTCAGTTGAGTCAAGATCTAATTAAGTTGACTGTCTTAAGGTTGTTATTGCTATGATGAAACACCATCAGCAAAAGCTACTTGGAGAGGAAAGGGTTTATTTGGCTTACGCATCCCAAATTACAGTTCACCGAGGCAGGAACTCAAACCCTGTGGGAACCTGGAGGCAGGAGCTAATGCAGAGGCCATGGGGGAGTGTTGCTTTCTGGCTTGCTCCTCATAGCCTCCTCATCTTTATAGAACCCAGGAACACCTGACTAGGGTATTTCCACCCACAATGGACTGGGCCCTCCTCCATCAATCACTAAAAAAATGTCCCATAGAATCTTGCCTGCCTATAGCTCCATCTTATGGAGGCGTTTTTCTCAGTTGAGGTTTCCTCCTTTCAAATGACTTTAACTTGTGTCAAGTTGACATAAAACTAGCCAGGATAATTGACTTCTGGTCAACCTGACACACCAGTACAATACAACACTATTTAACAATAACCTCTCATTTTTTCTTCCTCTCAAGAAATCTCACATTAATAAATATCACAATATAAAACATATCACAAACTTAAAATCCCACAGTCTTTACAAATTCAAACACCTTACAATTCAGTGCCTTTGCCAGGAGGTAGTGGTGCACACTTTTGATTCAAGCACTCGGGAGGCAGAGGCAGGCAGATCTCTGTGAGTTCGAGGCTAGCCTGCTCTCCAGAGTGAGTTCCAAGACAGCCAAGTTTACAAAGAGAAACCTGATGTGGGAGGGTCTTCTGTTTTGAGTTGATTTCATTGGTTAATAAAGAAACTGCCTTGGCCATTTGATAGGACAGAAAATTAGGTAGGCGGAGTAAACAGAACAGAATGCTGGGAGGAAGTGAGGCAATCGCCATGCCTCTCCTCTCTGATCAGATTGCCATGGAGCCAGCCGCCAGGTCAGACATGCTGAATCTTTCCTGGTAAGACACCACCTCGTGGTGCTACACAGATTATTAGAAATGGGTTAAACAAGATATGAGAGTTAGCCAAGAAGAGGCTAGATATAATGGGCCAGGCAGTGTTTAAAAGAATACAATTTGTGTGTTGTTATTTTGGGTGTAAAGCTAACCATGCTGGAGCCAGGCGGGATGAAAAGCAGGCCAGTCTGCAGCCCCTTCTACAGAAACCCTGTCTCAAACAAACAAACAACAACAACAAATTGTGTCTTTAAAAACCCAAAATCTCTTTGAAAGCTCAAAATCTCTCAACTGTGAGCTCCTATAAAATCAAAATAAATCCTATTCCAAGAGGGAAGAACCAGGACAGAGCCACAATCAGATCAAAGACAAACCAACATCCAGCTGTGTAAAGTTTGGTGTCAGACTTCTGGGCCTCCCTCCCCATCTTCTAGCCCCTACCACAGCACACATGGCTTGTCTCACGAGCTCAGGCTGGCTCCACTCCGTGGCGGCTACTGTCTTGGCTGTCATCCCACAGCACTGGTGTCTCCAAAGTTGTGTGTTTCATGGGGCAACTGGGCTGCGCTTTTATCAGTAGCCTCTCCTGGGCTCTCCTCATGGTGCCAAGCCTCAGCTTCTCTGCACGACCCCTTCAATCCTGGCTCTTCAGCTGCTACTGTGGCTCCACCTTAAATAGCGGCTTTTTTCTGACTCTCACAGTGCTAAACTTCAGCTGCTCCCCATGAACCCTCCATGCCTTCAAAACCACTACTATCTGGGAGACTCTTCAACATGATGATGTTTGGCTGCCACCACGAGGTACAGCACTGGCTTCCTCTGGAACCTACTTTTGTGAGCCACCCCTGAGAAAACACCCTCCCACCCCAGATGTCACCTCAAGGATGCTGGTCTCTTCCTAGTCACTGCCAGTTTCTCAGCTCCAGCGCACCCCTGGTGCTGACTGTCCCAGCAAAGCTTTCACCTAAGTAGTTCTGGTCTCTTGTTAACCACAGCTGATCCTTCAGCCCTAGCTGACCAGAACCATCGATTAGGAATTCAAAATATGCCACAGCTTCAATAGAAGGTTTTGTTTTTGTTTGCTGTTGTTTGTGTGTAGTGGGGAGCTGTGGGCCTCTTCCCACAGCCCAGCTCATGGCTGCCTGGCTAGCTTATGCCCCAAAATAACGACACACAAACTGTATTCTTTTAAACACTGCTTGGCCCATTAGCTCTAGCCCTTACTGGCTAATTCTCATATCCCGATCAACCCATCTCTAATAATCTGTGTAGCATCAGTCTTACCAGGAAAGATTCAGCATGTCTGACCTGGCGGCTTGCTTCATCGCTTCTGGCTCTAAGAGGAGCTGCCCTGCATCTGAGCTCACTTCCTCTTCCTCCCAGCATTCTATTCTGTCCTTGCCAGCAAACAAGCTACAACACTCAAATGCTCTCTCTGTAGCTGACCTCCTGCCTCAAAGAGTCAGAGTTTGACCTGGCAGGACGGACCATTTTAAAACAGCATTTAAAAACAGCATTTTAAAACAGTACAACTTTTTTCCTGCTACGGCTGAAAACAAACAAGCATTCAGTCAGCTTTTATCAATACCATTTAAGTATTTTGTGGCAGGGCCTCTTAATGAGCTGCAGGGTTTTGCAGCTAAAGCTGAGTCAGGAAGCCTCTCTTAGATGAGAGCACTTGCTTGCCTCTAGCAAGCAGAGTAGAACCGAGAAATTGCTGCTATGAAGAAAACATGCTTTACTCTATTCTTTCCCAAGCTTTCTCAGGCTTTCTGTAGATTCAGTGCCCCACGTTGGGCGCCATCTGTAGTGGGGAGCTGTGGGCCTCTTCCCACAGCCCAGCTCATGGCTGCCTGGCTAGCTTATGCCCCAAAATAACGACACACAAACTGTATTCTTTTAAACACTGCTTGGCCCATTAGCTCTAGCCCTTACTGGCTAATTCTCATATCCCGATCAACCCATCTCTAATAATCTGTGTAGCATCAGTCTTACCAGGAAAGATTCAGCATGTCTGACCTGGCGGCTTGCTTCATCGCTTCTGGCTCTAAGAGGAGCTGCCCTGCATCTGAGCTCACTTCCTCTTCCTCCCAGCATTCTATTCTGTTTACTCCACCCACCTAAAGGCTGGCCAATCAAATGGGCCAAGGCAGTTTCTTTATTAGCCAATAACCTTCCTCCATCATTTGTGGGGTTTTGGTGGGTTTTTTTTTTGGGGGGGACGCTTGGTTTTGTTTTTGTTTTGAGACAGGGTTTCTCTGTGTAACAGCTCTGGCTGTCCTGGAACTCACTCTGTAGATCAGGCTGGCCTCAAGCTCACAGAGATTCGCCTGCCTCTGCCTCCTGAGTGCTCAACAGAGTTTTACATGAATCCCAAATTTCTCTCTGGAACTTCACAAGCTGGGCATCCGTCATCTAAATTTCTCTCCACACTCTTTTCTTCCAAGCTTCCACAGGACACCTCGCCAAGTTCTGAGCACTCGATGACTTTTCTAGCCCAAAGTCCAAAGTCCTTTCACAGTCCTCCCCAAAACACATGGTCAAGTCAGTCACAGCAAGGTTCCATGACTCTAACATCAATTCCTGGCTTGGTTAAGGTTACTGTTGGAGCGAAGAAACACCATGACCAAAACAACGTGGTTTATTTGGTTTATAAATCCTGAATCACAGTCCATTGAGGGAAGTCAAGGCAGGAACTCAAACTAGGTGAGAACATGGAGGCAGGAGCTGATGCAGAGGCCATGGAGGGGGGCTGCTTAAGGACTTGTTCCTCGTGGCTTTATTACAGAATCCAGGACCATAAGACCAGGGGTACCCATCCCACAAAGGGCCCTCTTCCCCAACTCTAGTCACTCACTAATTAAGACAATGCCCTATATAGTCTTTTGTGCCTACCATTGGCTCTTATGGAGGCTTTTTATTTTATTTTATTTTTTAATTGAGGTTCCCTTACCCAAATGATTCTAGCTTGTGTAGAGCTGACATAAAGCTAGCCAGGAAAACAACCAAAATAAGCTACCATGGCCGCCCAATGTGTCTCAGTCTGATGTCAGTCCAGACACAGAGATAATAGATTTCATCTCACCTGCCTTTCTCCATGAAGACTTCCAGCTCCTCCTTCAGAGGTGATTGTTGCGGGAGGTCCTTCCACTCCTCCAGCCAATAGCCGCTGAGATACCAGCCCACTGGGGCGTGGTCTCTTTCCCTTTCAAAAAGCGGCTACTTCCCTCCTCGCTCTCTTTACTTCCTGCTCCGGTTCCGGCGACTAGACTTAGTATTCTAAGTTTGTCATTTATAATTAGACTAATCAGGTTCTTTAGATACATAGAGATTATACTCAGTATAGATAGATAATCTTCAGCCTCTTCAAAGAGCTGTAGAAAATGGCCTTTAATCTAACTCAGAGTTTTGTGGTAGTGAGACACAATTGCTCCTGGCAACACCGATCTATTCCCGAGAGAATGTTGAGCACCAAAGACACTCCACCTGGTGCCTTTCTTCTTGGCTGAACTGGCCTTTGGGCAAAGAAATGCCCATATCTCAACCACTGACAGAAATACAGAGTATCTGTGAATGGAAAAAACAGGACTGTCATATCCTGCCAAGACAGGGTAAGATAGTTTTGACAAGTTTCTTGCCTTTGAAAATGATATGTCAGTTATGTTAGACCTTAGCCAAAGTTGGTTGCTTCAACACTGCAAACGTGACCTTGGGTGATTGCCCAGGTAGCTAGTTGTCTCTGTGATTTGTTGCATGTTTTGGAAGTTGTTTGATTGCACTTCCTAATTACTCAGGTAACATTATTTCCCTTCTCAGATCTTCGATGGGGTTGAAGACTATATAAATGTAGTTACTTTCCACTCATGACTTAGCCAAGCTATTTATTATACAAGACCTAAGCTAGTTAGAGTAGGATATTTGTACTTATTGCATATAATTTCATAGTAGGTTTAGATCTCTCTTACTTAAACAAAAGGTGGAGGTGTTGCGGGAGGTCCTTTCGCTCCTCCAGCCAATAGTCACTGAGATACCAGCCCATTGGGGCGTGGTCTCTTTCCCTTTCAAAAAGCGGCTACTTCCCTCCTCGTTCTCTTTACTTCCTGCTCCGGTTCTGGCGACTAGACTTTTTCCTAATTGTGCAGAGGGCTGTTGTCTGGGATGGTGATCTGTAAGTTTTTTCCCCTTTAAATAAATACCACCCTATTAATCATAATTCCAAACTGGTGTGGGATTGTTTATGACTTACGCCATCAGGTGATCTCATTCATTTAAATTTCATTATCTAAACTTCTCATTTACCAACTTTAATTTGTATGGAAACTATTTCTAATATAGAGTTAAGTCCTTACCTTTTTATGAATTCTATAGGAGCGGGTGTTGTCATTCAAAAAACGCTGTGAAGTCACGTCATGCAATAAGGCTCACATTGGAGGCTTATTGGAAGAGGAGAGAGAAGGGGGCAGAGAAGCTGGTGGGGCAGAGAACCGTCCCTGAGGGGGAGAGAGAGAGAGAGAGAGAGAGAGAGAGAGAGAGAGAGAGAGAGAGAGAGGGAGGGAGGGGGGAGGGAGGGAGGGGGAGGGAGGGGGAGGGAGAGAGAGAGAGAGAGGGAGAGAGGGGGGGAGGGAGGGAGGGAGGGAGGGAGGGAGGGAGGGAGGGAGGGAGAGAGAGAGAGAGAACTAACTGGAGATGGGCAAGGTCCACCTTTTAAAAGGGACGTACCTTGTCAGAACCCCAAGGGCAGGTCAGTATAGATGCCTGAATACTAACAGTGGATCCTCTACTTCACCCTTTCCGTCCTCTGTTGAAGCTCTGTGGCACGTGTTCAGAAAACATGACTGAAATCCATTGAACTGCCACATCATTGGGAAAATGAAACTAAGACATTGTTGCTATGCCCAAGTTTCCAGTCCCCAAATGAATTCGTGGAGCTGGATTGCCGATGCAAATTATATGAGGGTTTTTTAAATATACAAACTCAAGGTTGGACCCAACCTTTCCAGCATCCCAGCTTGGTGGGTGTGGAGTGTGTGGCAGGGAGCCCTGGGAGGGTAAAACTTTTAAAGGGGAAAAGTCCGTGATCAGGGAAGTTCACGTCCGCCGTCTTGGGACTGGGTAAGAAGAACATAAGGTAAGGTAGTTTCTGAAACCAATGGTTAGTTTGGGGGCATGAAAACCTGGCAAAGAGCCATACTGCCAAGGTATCTTCAAGGACAGGATGCTTCCCAAGAACATCTGGACCTCGGTAAGCTTTATGGCCCTGCTCCCTGGCTCCCTAATTGGCTATTTTTAGGAGATCTGTTCAAATTCCTGCTATCGCTGCATATTTCTGGAGCTGAGATCGGCCTGGCTCCTTATATGGCTTAAGATGAAGCCCCTTCTTTAAAACAGAGTTTGTAAAGAAAAGACGTTCAATTTGTTATGTGTGGTCCCAAAGCACAAATGAAGCACAGACTTGGAATACAGGAGTACTATCTTTCAATTAGTGAATATCCAAAAATAGATTTTCAGGCCTGCAAGATGTCTTATCAAGTAAAGGTGCTTGCCTCCAAGTCTAACAGTCTTGTTTTGATTCCTGGGACCCACGTGTGGAAGAACAGACTTCGGAAGGTGGACCTTTGACCTCCATATGTCTATGTACACAAAATAAATAAATGTAATAAACATTTATTAAATAAAAAACTCACAGAGATCCGCCTGCCTCTGCCTCCCGAGTGCTGGAACTAAAGGTGTGCGCCAACACTGCCTGGCTGATTTTAGTAGATTTTTATGTTTGAATACTCATGGGGACAGAGGTTGAGATTCAGTGTCTTACTCAATTGTTTTTCAGTCTCTCACTGAACCTGGGTTTCACCAGGGATCCCCCCACATTTCAGGCTTGGACTTCTAGGTGCAACTGCTGTATGCCTGGCTTGTTACATGGATGTGAGGGTCTCAACCCTGGTTCTTATTCTTCTGTAGCAACATTTCCACGAGTGAGCCATTTTCCCAGCCCCAAAATAGATGTCTAAATTGCACGGTAGGGAAATTTGTGCTAGTGGGAACGGGATAGCTGGTGAAGCTGGGTAGAGAATTCTCTTATTGAACTCTGAAGTTCTCTTCATGACAAAAATACTGACTGTAAAACCAGATTCCTGAGATCAAGGTCTAGCTGAGTCAAATGTGTGTCTCAGCGGTAGAGCGCTTGCCTAGCACGTGAGACCTCGGATTCCACCACTGGCACCCACAGAGTAAAGTGAGCAAGCAAACACAAGTGGCCATTGGGCTGATTAAGCTGGTAATTATACGACTTCCGGAAAACCACGCATCCCTTTGTGCTGCGCTTACAAGATGGGGGTAATTTCTTTGACCCCCAAATACTGTTTTAACACAATCACATTTCTGAAATTGGACGTTTCTTGTCAGCCAGGTGGCATTGGTGACATTGTCAGTTCATATTGTTCAGGCTTGTAGTGCATCCTGAGACTTTAACAAATGTCTTCTCAAAGATTACAATATAAGTTGTCATTGAAAATCTTTTGTGGGCCAGGAAGTGGTGGCGCACGCCTTTAATCTCAGCACTCTGGAGGCAAAGGCAGGCAAATCTTGGTGAGTTCAAAGCCAGCCTGGTTTACAGAGCTAGTTCCAGGACAGCTAGGGCTATACAGAGAAACCCTGTATCGAAGGGGGGCGGGGTGGGGGGAGAGATGGCTGAATCAGGCATAGTTTCTCACACTGGTCATTTTAGCATTTGTGTCAACAGGGAGGAGGAACACGGAGAGTTTGAGTCCAGTCCAGGTACAGAATGAGTTCCAGGCCAGTGGACTACAGTGGAAGTCACTGTCTTAGAAGAGCAGAAAAGGGGCCATAGGGATGGCTCAGTGACTAAGTGCACTTGCTGCTCTTGCAGAAGACCTGGTTCAGGTTCACAATAGTGTGTGTGTGTGTGTGTGTGTGTGTGTGTGTGTGTGAGAGAGAGAGAGAGAGAGAGAGAGAGAGAGAGAGAGAGAGAGAGAGAGAGAGAGCACCTGGGTGGTGCACAGGTTTTTCTTCAGGTCCCAGAAAACCACGCCTTACCTGGGCTCCACCTCTTAAAGATAATTGACTAACAAGGTTTTCCCCATCAATCCTGCAGTGCAAGCTTGTCTGAAATTTGCTATGTAGTTTAGGTTGGCCTCAAAATTGCGGCAATCTACCTCCTTCAGCCTCACAAGTGCTGGGATTAGAAGCAGGAGCTACAACTCCTGACTTTGATTTTCTGTCTTGATAGTAAACAAATAATGAGAAGTATTTAAATGGACAGTATCTTACAGTAAGTGATTCTGGTATCTCATTAGGTTACCCCACAAGGTTCTTATAAAGTATAAGGATTAAGTAGCTGGGCGGTGGTGGCACACGCCTTTAATCCCAGCACTCGGGAGGCAGAGGCAGGTGGATCTCTGTGAGTTCGAGACCAGCCTGGTCTACAAGAGCTAGTTCCAGGACAGGCTCCAAAACCACAGAGAAACCCTGTCTCAAAAAAAAAAAACCAAAAAAAAAAAAAAGGATTAAGTAATATATACAATGTTTACAGACTTGGATTCAAAGTTAGCACCATGTAAGAACTATGGATTTACAAAGTGAGTCATTGTTAACAATAGCATCCTCCACTCTGACTTCTAATATGTCATGAGCAGCAAGCTTTTGAGAAATGCAAAAGGAAAATTAGAGGTTTCTCCAATGTGAAAATAATGACCCTGGAAATTAATTATCAATACCATCAAAGCAAAGGAAGGCCCAGGAGAAAACAGTAATGTCTTACGGAGCCAGAATTCCCACACTTTTCTCAGAGAAGGAGATGCTCACAAAATCTCTTTGGAAACAGCTCAGAAATAAACCCTTGGATGTTGATAAAATGATATTTGACCAAAGGTCCCAAGAATGCATGGGAAAGGGATAGTCTCCTTGACACATGATGCTGGGGAAAACTGATATTCCCAGGTTAGAGAGTCAAGTCAGATTGTCTCCCTACAGTGCAGATTACAAATTAATTCTCAGCATTCAGGAGGTAGAGGAAGAGAATTGTGAGTTTAAAGCCATACGGAGTCATATATATGAGTTCCCGGAAAGCACTGTCTTAAAAAAGAAAAGAAAAAATGAAAAAAAAGTAAAAGCCACGCATGGTGGATTGTTGGACTCTAGCGTCCAAACACTGAGAGGAGTCGCCCAGAGAGCACCTCACACACCACAGCCGATGCAAAAGCATGGGGATTTTATTAATTCTGTCATGACAGGGTCCCCCAGCATTCGGGAGACCCCGAATAGATGGCACATGCTACTTTTAAAGGGGCCACAGAAGCCAGGGGGGTTGTTCTTTGACTATTCTGATTGGCTTATTAGAAAGGGCTATTACCAATAATTGACTGGAGAGCTGTTGCCAGATCAGGTGAGGTAAGAGGTCATTTTGACCCCGTTTCCCAGGCGACCGAACCAAAACATACGTATATGGGTAATTGTTCAGGAACTGAGTACGTGCGAGTGTAGCTGTTAGGTCCTTGGTTCCCAGGGGAGGAGGGGAAGCACTATGGCATGGAGGCTGAGAGGATTCAGAATTGTCAAAATGGCTTTAGAATTGTCTTAAAGTCTTACAGATGGTGATGCACACCTGTAATCCCAGCTTTTTGGGAGGCTGAGGCAGGAAAATAACAAGTTTGAGGCTAGCCTCAGTTCCACAAAGAGATTCCATTTTAAAAGCAAAACCTTTTTAAGAAAGGTTAAATAGTCACACCCACGAACCTAGCATGTGGGAGGCAGAGGTAGGAAGGGCGGTGACTGTGAGGCTAGTCCTGGTTCCTAGTTAGGGTTTCTGTTGCTGTGAAGAGAGGCCATGACCACAGCATCTCTTATAAAGGAACATGTTTTCTCTTTTTGAGACAGGGTTTCTCTGTGTAGGTTTGGAGCCTGACCTGGAACTCCCTCTGTAGACCAGGCTGGCCTTGAACTCACAGATATCCACTTGTCTCTGCATTCCAAGTGCTGGGATTAAAGGCATGCGCCACCTTCTGGCTAAAGGAAAGCATTTAACTGTGGTGCTTCACTTTACAGTTCAGATATTCAATCCATTATCATCATGGTGGCACGCAGACAGACGTAGAGCTAGAGAGATAGCAGAGAGTCCTATATCTTTCAGGCAACAGGAAATGGTTCCCTCCCCCCCACAGAATCCACAGGGTAGGAGGAGAGAACCAACTCCACAAAATTGTCCTTGACCCTCTGTGTGTGTGTGTGTACTCAGTATTTGAACTCTGCCCCCTCAAAAACCAAAATACCTATAAGGACTGGAGATGCGGTCCATGCCTAGTGTTCCTCGCACGTCTGAAGCACTGTGCTCAGTCCTCAGCACGCATATACGAGGCCTCTTGTTCTAGCACTTAAGCAGTTCAAGCTCACTCTTGGTTATACGGTGAGTTCAAAGGCCAGCCTGGGCTATCATGTAAGACCCAGAAATAAAATAAAAGTGTATGTTGTATCAACAGAGATGAAATTATTTGGCACGGAAATGGTAAAAAGGAACCCTAGCCAAATTTTGCCAAAGATAGGCAAGACTTCATTGGAACTGTGAAATGAATTGCCTGACCTTAGCTGGAGCCAAAGAGACAACACTGGCTGAAAGATAAAACTAAGGTGTTCTCCGAATACAGGAAGAGGCAAGCTTTTTCTCAACTTAATCTACTGACCCAGGGTAAAGTAACCCCTTCCTCCTTTCTTCACATTATTTTATGGGTATGAGTATTTTTCCTGCATGGATGTGTGTATACCATGTGTCCAAGGAGGCCAGAAGCATCACTATGCCTGGCTTCATTTTTGTGTGTCTGTGTGAATGAATGTCATGTGTATATGGTACCTTCCGAGGCCAGAACAGAATGTTGGGTCCCCTGAAGCTGGAGTTACAGGCTATTGCGAGTTGCCAGAGTTGGATGTGGGGATAGGTTCTCCGAAACAGCAGCAAGTGCTCTTAACTGTGGCGCCCTCTAGCCACTGGTGCTGGTAGCGTCCTCCTCGGTCCTTGGGCTTGAGCCCAGTGCTGCACACAAGCTAGGCGAGTGCTGCTACTGCGTTATAGCGCCCTCTTTATTTTGAAGCAGGTTCTAAGCCCAAGCTAGTTTAGTCTTGAACTTGGGATCCTCCTGTTTCTCCAGTAGCTTGGGTTTACAGGTCTGTGCCACCAGGTCTGGCAGGTTTGGTAATTTTCCATTGGCCAGCAGCACAGTTTCAGAAGATCCCCCTCTCCCCCCACCACCACCGCGAGACATAGTTTCCCTGTGTAACTCTGGCTATCCTGGAACTCACACCGTTGATCAGGTTGGCCTCGAACTTAGGGATCCACCAGCCTCTGTCTCCCTAAGCGCTGGGATTTAAGGGCCACCAAGCCTGGCGAAAAATGCTTTTCTCCTTATTGAAGGGTCTACTCATTCCAGAAACCGCTGAGTTCTTGCAGCGGGTGCCATTGTCCTGTGCAAATATCCTGGTGGTGTTGAAGGTTTGGGTAAACCAAATGGTTTGGTAAACCAAATGACTTTTGGTTTACTGATTAATGGCATCCAGACTCCGTGTTCCTGGGAAGACGATTAGTCAAGTCAACCATCTAGGAAAACATCGAAGGGCCTGGAGTTAATGGCCAGATAATGGATAATGGATTACATGGTAGCAATCTAAAAGTCTGACTTTTTTTTTAAAAAAAAAAAAAAAAAAAAAACCAAAAAAAACCCAAGTTCTCAGTATATAAACTACACCCCGGGCTGCCAGGGCCTCCTAGTTTAAGAGCGCATTAGGAGAGGTGACGGAATGGCTGGACAAGCACCCTCTTAGGGCCTCTACCGAGGCGGGGTGAAGGGCGAAGAGCCAGCCTCAGGGGGCTTGGATGAAGCCGCATCCTTGAGGAGTGGTCAAGGACCGTCGAGGCAGAGGAGCTGCCGCAGCTCCAGGCCGACCCTAGCAGGAGGAAGGCGGCCCGATGCTTGGCGGTAGCAATAACGGAGCTAGCGGCTCCGGACGCCGATCCCTCCTTGGCCTCGCGCGCGCGTGCGTCATGATTTGCGACAGATTGCTTTGCGGCTCGGGTCGCCTCATGACTTGACTTACGGCGCCTCCTTCGGGTATGTGCGGACCTCCTTCCCGGTGTGCCCTGAGCCTGCGTCTCCGTCTCTCCTGCTTGGCCCCCTTCGGCCTCCCGGTGCCGGGACCGAGCTCCTGCGTGCCCCGCGTTCCGAGGCGCGTGAGTGGGTGTTTCCGGCGGTGTGGCGGGGCGTGGGGCCCTGCCGACTGGACGTCCTCGGCGGCTGCTCAGCCTGTCCTCCCTGCGGGCTCCGCCGGTGCTAGAGAAGGCGCCGGCCGGGTCGGGGTGCTGGCCTTGGGAGGGTAGCCTGGAGGCGGTGGCTGGGTGAAGTTGGGAAGAACCGGTGGACTTAGGGAATTTGACATTCAGGGTAGCCGCATAGTCCGCCTTTCTGGACTTTGAAAAATGAGGCGTGCAGTAATACACTGACTTCACTCCTTGGAGAGGCACAGTTTTGTGGTTACTAGTACGTTTTCGAGGTTCACAACCCCTAGCATTATCGAATTTCACACCATTTTCATCACCCCTAAGTAAATTCTGAAGCCCTAGTTAACTCCCCTCCCGTTTTCCCAACTCCCAGCATCCCTTCTGCTTTGCATCTGTGAACTTGCCTGTTTCCCTGGTGTGAAATGATACGGTGCTTTTAATGAGCGTTTAGGGTCTGTTTCAGTTGAATCAGTGTGTATCCCGCTTTCACTGTCCATCGGTTGATTCCACTTCCTTGCTCTTGTGGATGTAGCAGCGTACACACAGATGTACGGGCATCTGTAGTTGGATCTAGAGTCCTTTGGGCATATGCATACGAGAGGGTTAGCTGGGTCATGAGGTAAAGAACTAGCTTAGTTCTTTAAGATATGCTCAACACTAATTTCTGAATTGGTTGCACTAATTTATATTCCCACCAAGTCCTCCCTCCTAGCCAATTAGTGTTTTCCTTGTTGACAGCCATCCTGACTGGAATGAGATGGAATCTCAGTAGTTTTAGTTTACCTTTATTTGGTGGCTAAAGATGTTGACCACTTAAGCTATATCATTGACCTGGGCCTGGCTGGCCGGTTCAGTAGTTTCTGCTCTTGGAGAGAACTGGCTTGGGTTCCCAACGCCCATCATCAGGTGCCTACGGCCACTTTTAGCCCCAGCTCCAGTGGATCTGATGCTTCTGGCCTTCATGGGCACCTTCACTCATTCACATACCCACACACAGACACATAGGTACGGAATTAAAATTGATTTTGAAAAGATTTGAACTTAGCTGGGCGGTGGTGGTGCACACCTTTAATCCCAGCCCTCGGGAGGCAGAGGTAGGCGGATCTCTGTAAGTTCGAGGCCAGCCTGGTCTACAGTGTGAGTTTCAGGACAGCTAGGACTGTTACATAGAGAAACCCTGTCTCAAAAACAAAACAAACAAACAAACAAAAAAAAAAGATTTGAACTATTAGAACATCTTCCACAGAGAACATCTCAGAAGAGTCGGAAAGATCATAAGGGCCAGAAGACCAGGAAGTCTGCTGTAACGGTGTCTTTTACATGACAAGGACATTACACTGTGTGACATCTCAGTATTGCTGCCTTACTAAAACATGGGCAGCTACAGGACCAACTGACATGCCAGCTTGGATGGGGAAGCTCTCACAGCGCTCCACCTCTAGATGAAGAGCTATAGGCAATTATTGACTGTTGGAGAGAGAATAAGTCTTTCCCAGAAAGTACCAAGTGATTATCCAGTGCCAAGTGATCAGCCCGGAAATCATAGACATACATGCCCCATTAACCAGACTCAGCAGGCTTGTGTTTATATATTTATTCATGTATGTATGTTTGTTATGTATGTAAAAGGAAGAAAGCCATGAAGTTTGTGGGTGGGGAGTTATGGGAGGTATTGGAGGTGAGGAAGAGGAAATAATATGATTATGTAAAATTATCCATAGCAAGAATTCTGTAATACTGATAACATCGTAATACTGATATAACACCATATGTTCTCAGTGTAAGCATTTACCTTTTCTAGCCCACAATAGTACATGTGTTAACTGGAAGAATAGCTAGGTTTATCTGTGTCTTGGCAGATCCTACCTGACCCCTGAGAGACATTGTCCCCTAAGTAAGTGCTTTATTTGATTTGGGATAGAGGCTCTTGCTTTTTCCTCTATTTTTTTGAGCTTTATATTAATGTTTTATTTGTTTGTTTGTTTTGAACCTAGTTTGGCAATGTCAACCAACTTGGGGCTTTTTTCTTTTTCTTTTTTTTTTTTTAATTTTATTTTATGTGTATCGGTGTTTTGCCATGAGTATTGGGTCCCATGGAGCTGGAGTTACAGACAGTTGTGAGCTTCCATGTGGTTGCTGGGAATTGAATACAGGACCTCTGGAAGAGCAGTCAGTGCTCTTAACCCCTGAGCCATCTCTCTAGCCCAATTATTTTTTAAGTGAAGAAATACAGATGCTTCTATTTGCAGATGCCAACAACCTATACTTAAAACACCACAAAGACTATACCAGAATATTCTTGAAGATGTGATAAATGATTTCAGAATGCCACAAAATATATAATCAGCATACAGAAATCAAAGTCTGTTTCATAGTACCAGCTAAGAAAGAAAACAATAACAATTTACAATATTTACATTAAAATAAAACAAACAAAAACTAGCCAGCCAAAACCCAGCTGTGTAACAGAACACAGGAAGCTCTTATCTTTGCTTCTCCTCTGAATCTGTCGCCTAATCCTCTCCCCATTACTGCTTTATTTAAACAGAGTCAACATGGCTGGAGCTGAGGAAGTGGTCCACGGAGGTTGTGACAACCATTCTCCCTTTGCTGGTGGGAAGTCTGTGCTGTGCTTTGGGCAGGTAACTAGCTGCTTCATTCTGAAGTCTAAGTGAGGAGAGTTAGGATGAAGTGATCTTTTTCTGAACTCCCTTATCCTTTGATGCAGTGTTTTAGGGGCTTTGCTGTTTTGGTTTGCAGCACTGAGGATTGAATTTAGAGCTCTACCACTGAGCTATTGTATCCCCAGCATGGTGCTGTATTTTGTCATTTTGTCCCAAGGTCTTTAGTGACTTAGTCTACTCGTGAACTTTGCAGGAAAGTCTAATAGTAGGGCCAGTAAGGTGGCTCAGCAGATGGCCCCTGCTGCTAAGCCTGATGACCTGAGATCTGTCCTTGGGATCCGCATGGTAGAGGAAGAACTGACCCCTGCTAGTGGTCCTCTGAGTTCATGCTCACACTGTGCTACTGTGTGCTTACGTCTACATATGCAAAATAAATACGTTTGAGAAATGTAATATAACGTTTAAAAACTTGTAGTACAAGGGATTACATTTAGGTGTAAATTTTTGTGTTCATGTGTTATAAAATTTTACCCTATTTGAATGTATAATGTAGATAGAGTATGGTACATGTATGGGATGCTTCTCTGTGTGTAGAAATTGTGCATGAACTGGGCCGTGGTGGCGCACGCCTCTAATCCCAGCACTCAGGTGGCAGAGGCAGGTGGATCTCTGTGAGTTTGAAACCAGCCTGGTCTACAAGAGCTAGTTCCAGGACAGGCTCCAAAGCTACAGAGAAACCCTGTCTCCAAAACCAAAAAACAACAACAACAAAAAAGAAATTGTGTGAAAGATTCTTGTTTTGTCTATCCAAATTCTGTCTTTATCAAAGAATTGTTAGGACTTACCTAATTTAAACAAGACAAGGGAATAAACCTCAGAGATCAACCATGATATATTTGTTTCACTGAGAGATGGGAATTGTGGAAGTGGGTATTGTAAGAGCTTTGCTCCTTTTGCCTTCCTTGCCTGTGGAGTGAGGTTTGGGCTCTGAGGTGGTAAGTTGGGTTTCCTAGCTCTGCTTCAGAGGATTGGAGCTCCCTCAGTGAGAGAGCTTGCTTAGCCTGTGGGAGACCTTGGGGTCTGTCCCTAGCTCCACAAAGCAAAAAAATCAAAACCTAACCTAGCTTGAGAAAGTTTAAGAAGGATAGCGATGATACTATGTTAAAAGCAGCATTTTTGTATTAATTTTGTTTTTGTTTTTCGAGACAGGGCCTCTCTACAGAGCCGTAGCTGTCTTAGAACTCACTATGTAGACAGGCTGATCTCAAACTCACAGAGATTCACTTGCCTCTGCCTCCCAAGTACTGGGATTAAAAGGGTATGCCACCACGACCTGTTTACATTTTTTTTTTTCAGTTTTTGGAGACAAGGTTTCTTTGTGTAGCCCTGGCTGTCCTGAACTTGCTCCGTAGATCAGGCTGGCCTCAAACTCACAGAGCTCCGTCTGACTTTCCCTCCTCAGTGCTGGGATTAAAGGTGTGCACCACCACTACCTGACTTAAAGCAATGTGTAATGCGTGCATAAAGTTAGGCTTTTTATAGGCTACCATTTTGATACATGTTTGCATGATATGTCCAGTACTTTTCCCTGGGCTGAGGGTGGAACCTAGAGCCTCGTGTGCTAGGTGGGTGCTGTAATCTATAGTCAGCTCTTCTCAGTTCTCAAGAGGGGGAAGAGGAGCTGTGTCGGGAAACTCAGGGAGATTTCCCCTTCTGGATTGCAGAGCCAGTACACAGCTGAAGAGTACCAGGCCATCCAGAGGGCTCTGAGGCAGAGGCTGGGCCCAGAGTACATCAGCAGCCGCATGGCTGGAGGAGGCCAGAAGGTAAGTTGAGTCTTGGGCACATATCTAGCAGTTGATAGAGAAATTCTGCCTGTTGGTTTTACTAGATTCCACAGATTGAGAGGCTCTTGTTCCCTATTACTAAAGACCTCGTACCTCTGGAAGGGGTGGGTTTCAGACTTCTTTGTCATTTGTAGTGGCCCAAACACTGTCTTGAGGTTGCTGTAAATTCCATGTTGAGAATTTTATATCATCTTTAAATGTTCTCTTTACTACTTGCTTCTAATTTCATTCCATTTCCTTCCTTCCTCCCTCCCTCCCTCCCCCCTCCCCCCTCTCCCCCCCCTCCCTTCCTTCCTTCCATTTTTCCAGACAATGTTTCTCTGTATAGTCCTGGCTGTCCTGGAACTCACTTTATAGACCAGGCCTTGAACTTGGAGAGATCCTCCTGCCTCTGCCTCCCAAGTGCTGGGTTTAAAGGCGTGCACAGCTGTAGCATACTTTCTTTGGGGCTGCCATCCAGTTCCCAGTCATGACATGGGGAATTATTATTAGCTGTGAATTTTCAGGCTTATCTTCTCTCACTAGCTCTTATAACTTACTTTAACCTGTTTCTCTTCATCTTTGTTTTGCCTCAGACTTTCTACTTTTTTCTTTCTATATGTCCTACTCCATGTCTGTCTGTCTGGCAGCTGTCTGCCTTCTGGGCCCAGATGTGTTCCTCGCTTTTTCCCTTGTCCTCTCTCCTCTCAAGCCAAGATTTCTTCTCCTGATAATTCTTTCTGCCCACCAGCCCCACCTGTTCCTCCTCTGCCTCCTCTGTCTATTCAGCTTTTTATTAGGCCAGTCAGGTGCCTAAGGCAGGCACGGTGAAACAGCAACGCATCTTTATGTAATTAAACAAATGTAGCACATCTATACATAGTGAAAGTAACGTCCCACAATAAGCCAGCACACCAAACCTTGCCTCCAGTTTTAACAATCTTCTTCTGGCCGGGCGGTGGTGGCGCACGCCTTTAATCCCAGCACTCGGGAGGCAGAGGCAGGCGGATCTCTGAGTTCGAGACCAGCCTGGTCTACAAGAGCTAGTTCCAGGACAGGCTCCAAAACCACAGAGAAACCCTGTCTCAAAAAAAAAAAAAACCAATCTTCTTCTGTTGCTGAAGGACAGCTCCTGGCCTCCTGCTGGAAAGCTTATGCTGCCCCAGAGCTGCTCATGCTGAAGCTCTGTGTGTGGTTTTGGTCCTCCAGAAGCTGTGCCGTAGGTCAGCCTGAAGTTTCTGAGACTGGTCCCTTCCCAGAGATTGACTGATAGTTCTAGTTTGATTCTTCCAAAAGTCTCTGAAATATTTGCATTGAGATTTCCTGTGGAAAGGAAGTTTTGCCAAAAACATATGAGGAATAAATGAATTTTAATTAACTTTTAAAAATACCAACACCAAGGACATTTTAATAGCTTTTTCTTAAAAATGTATTTTCTAGGTGTGTTACATTGAAGGTCATCGGGTGATTAACCTGGCCAATGAGATGTTTGGTTACAATGGCTGGGCACACTCCATCACCCAGCAGAATGTGGGTATGTTCCCTGCGTGTGCTGACTGCTTTATGCTCATTGTTTCATAACTGGTTTTCCCCTGCTTAGAGTTTAGTGAGTCAGGGTTTGGGTAGGTGGGTTGGTTGCCAGCCAAGGAAAGTAACTAGGTGCAGGGAACAGTGTCTTTCCAACTGGTTCTCTTTCCCATTCCTAGATTTTGTTGACCTCAACAATGGCAAATTCTACGTGGGAGTCTGTGCATTTGTCAGGGTGCAGTTAAAGGTGAGGGGGTGGGGTGCCACTGCTGCCTGGGAGGACTGACTAGACAGAGTGAGCAGGGAGGGAGTCTTGAGTGTAGGCCTGGGGTGTGCCTTAACCAGGGTGCCTTATGGCAGTATTCAAATGTCCTGTGCACCTGCCCTCAAGAGAGTGTTGACAGGATGTGTTGTGTCTTAACTCATCTTACGTTGATGCCCAAAAGTTTGACCACATAAATACAAAAGGAGTGTGTGTGTGTAACTTAACAGTGGAAAATCTTTTTATAATGCAACAACCTAAGTGCCATAGGGGATTAAATTCTATCATTTATTTGAAGCAGTGCTGTGTCCCATAGCCCTTACTTCAGTTTAGATCAGCGGTTCTCAATCTATGAGGGGTCAAACGACCCTTTCACGGAGGTCACCTAAGACAGCTGCATACCAGATATTTGCATTACGATCCATAACAGTAGCAAAATTACAGATATGAAGTAGCAACAAAATGCTATGATGGTGGGGAGGTCACCACAACACAAGAAAGGTTGAGAGCTGCTGCCCTAAACATCTCACTGTGCAGGTCCTGGGTGCCTGAGGCTCAGGCTTCTTTCTCTGCCTCCTGTTGTAATAATGAGCGGCGGGGCTGCATCCCCAGCACCCGGCCGCCCGCATGGCTTATGCCCAAAATAATTACACGGAAACTGTATTTTTTTAATCATTGCCTGGCCCATTAGTTCCAGCCTCTTATTGGCTAGCTCTTACATATTGATCTAACCCATTTTTAATATTTTGTGTAGTACCATGAGCTGGCTTACCAGGGAAGATCTTAACCTGCGTCTGTCTGGAGTGGGAGAATCATGGCGACTCCTGACTCGGCTTCTTTCTCCCAGCATTCTCTCTGTTTACTCCACCCACCTAAGGGCTGGCCTATAAATGGGCCTAGACAGTTTCTTCATTAAATGAAAGTAATTCCTCCATCATTCCGCCCAACGTGGGGCTGGCCTATAAATGGGCCTAGACAGTTTCTTCATTATTTAACCAATAACCTTCCTCCATCAGCCTCCTGTGGACTGAAATGACAGGCATGTGCTCCCACCAGCTTCAATAAAGTCTCAGTACATAGAGCCTAGGTTATGCCGAAACTGGCGGTTTACAGTTACAGTTCCTGAGTTACAGGATTGTGCTGTCCTGCTAAGCTGCACTCTTATCAGAAATGTCATTGTCCTAATATATTATGACTGGAAATTCCGTTTATAACTCCATTGTGTTTCTAGAATATGTGTGTGTGTGTGTGTGTGTGTGGATAGATAGATAGATAGATAGATAGATAGATAGATAGATAGATAGATAGATAGATAGATAGATAAAAACTGTTGAACTGTTGTTTTTGGTCAATTCATATTGACCAAAGACTTTAAAGACTTGTCACTGACCACGAGCATGTTTCTAGGCAGATATGTTCCAGACAACACTTCTAGAAATTGATATATATATATATTTTTTTCGAAACAGTGTTACTCTGTAGCTTTGGAGCCTTCCTGGAACTAGCTCTTGTAGACCAGGCTGGCCTCAAACTCACAGAGATCCGCCTGCCTCTGCCTCCCGAGTACTGGGATTAAAGGCATGCGTCACCACCGCCCGGCTAGAAATGGATAGCTTAAGCTCTGTGCTGTTGTCTCTTCAGTAGGGTCCTGGAGCCACAGCCTGGGGGGTGGTGGGGGTGGTAGTGGTATTGGTTTCTTTGGTTTTTTTTTTTTTTTTTTTTTGAGTGCTGTTGCTCAGGGAAGAGGACCATAGCTCCCATATTAGAGCTCCAACAATGTCCCTTTCTACCTCAGGATGGGTCCTATCATGAGGACGTGGGTTATGGAGTTAGTGAGGGCCTCAGGTCAAAGGCTTTGTCACTGGAGAAGGCTAGGAAGGAGGCTGTGACTGACGGGCTGAAGCGGGCACTCAGGTAAGAAGGAGCCGGGCTCCAGCCACCTCATGTCAGCTCATCTTTCAGAAGCGGCACGTTTCCTTGGGTCAGAGATCTGATAACGTGAGAAGATAGGTCTCATTCTATCCTGATGCTGTGTTTCCTTGCTTGCTTCTGTACTTTCCCGTGGATGCAGGGCTGAATCTGACTGTCCGCAGTGCTGGTTCCTCCCTTCCGAATACACTGACTCAAAGTTTAGTTTGCCTCAGTTCAGGATTGATTTGCCATATTGTTGTGGGTCTGGGGTGGAGACGTTAAAAAACAAACAAAAAAACCCAGAAAACAAACCCCGTGATCTGTACTCCCAGAGGGCAAATCCGCAGTGACCTAACATCTCTCACTGGCCTCCAGCTCCTAAGATCCCATCAGTTCTGCCCCATTCCCTAGAGGCCTGGCCTTTAGCAGGTGGGTTGTGTGCGGGGCTTCGTAGCACTCAGTGTCCCTTTGGAAATCTGTGCCGGGTCACCGCTGTGCTCAGAAGCTAGTGTAATGCAGGAATGTGACGTGGTCCGCTGTGTCTCACTCAGCCAGCGCCCATTTCCTCTCCTGGGTTGCAGCTTTGTAGTGTTGTAACTGTCAGATGTAACTGAACTGTCTGGCTTTTTGTCATTTAGGAGTTTTGGGAATGCACTTGGAAACTGCATTCTGGACAAAGACTACCTGAGGTCACTAAATAAGCTTCCACGACAGGTATGTTAACAGCGAGGAGTGGGGTGCGGGCGCTTGCTGTCACAGCATACAACTTCTCCAGTATGTCCTTGAGTGTAGCTACAGGAAGGAGAAGGCTAGAGGTAAGACGTTAGCTGTCTTTCTCAGTTGCTCTACCTTATATTTGAGACAGGGTCTCTCACTGACCTGAAGCTCAGCAGTTAGGATACACTGGTTGGCCATTGAGCTCAAGGGATCCTTCAGGGTTGGTATTATAGTCATTTGTTACTCCACCCAGCTTTTATATGGGTGCTGAATATCAAACTCAAGTCCTTATAGGTGACAATATAGTTGGATACAGTTTTTGTAATCCATTTAAAACAGTTACCAATAGGATAGTTATTATTTCCATTTTTCTGATTTTCCGCATATCTTATAGGTTTTTTTTGTTGTTGTTGTTCTTGGACCTTTGCCTTCCTTTGTTTTGATTTTTTGTATGGCTGATTTGATTCTTCATATTTCCATTGTGTACATTCTTAGATAATTTCCTTGTAGTTTCCATTGGAGTTGCATAAATCATGTTAGTGGTAATAGTTGCTTTAAAATGGCATCAGTTTAACTCTAGTTGATAATAACACTACTTTATATATGATATATTCATTGCTGTAGGCTTGAGTTTTGTTGACCCAGGGTCTTAGGGTATAGCTAAGGCTGGTCTGGAACTCAGAGCTACCTGCCTCTGCATCCCAAGTGCTGGGATTAAGGGTATGCCCCACCATATCTGGCAGGTTTTTTTGTTTTTGTTTCTTGAGATAGGGTTTGTAGCTTTGGAGCCTATCCTGGAACTAGTTCTTGTAGACCAGGCTAGCCTCAAACTCACAGAGATCCACCTGCCTCTGCCTCCCGAGTACTAGGATTAAAGGTGTGCGCCATCACCGCCCGCAGTTTTTTTTTTTAATTAAAATTTTTCTTTTATTGCTTTGCTCTTTAAATTCTGTGTAGGAGCATTACAGTGACATTTTTCTGTGTATGCCAGCGTTTTTTGGGAGAACTTTGTATTTCTTTGTCTTTGTGCTGCTACTTGTCTTTTTTGGATTTTTCGAGACAGGGTTTCTCCGTAGCTTTTGGTTCCTGTCCTGGAACTAGCTCTTGTAGACCAGGCTGGCCTCGAACTCACAGAGATCCGCCTGCCTCTGCTGCTACTTGTCTTTTTGAATCTGAAGGACTCTATTTTCTTTTCCTTCCCCTCTCCCTTCTGCCTTCCTTCCAGTTCTCTTTTCCTTTTTTCTAAGACAGTGTCTCAAGGTGTAGCTCAGGTTGCCTTGAGCTTGCAGCTATTCGCTGCCTGTGCCTCCTAAAGCACTGGATTATAGGTTTGTGCCACTGTGCAAAGGAAAAGGGATACGTATACCGCAAAGACAGATCAGCCACCAAGGAAAGAGTCAAGTTAGACTATATAGACTATTTTCATCAAAAGCATTTAATCTTTATTGAAACTTATTACTGATACAGAACAGTTCAAAATACAAATGAATTGCTCTTGTTAAAATATGTCAGATGTCGCTGGGCAGCGGTGGCGCACGCCTTTAATCCCAACACTCGGGAGGCAGAGGCAGGCAGATCTTTGTGAGTTCAAGACCAACCTGGACTACAGAGTAAATTCCAGAACTGGCTACATGGCTTACATAGCTACTGAGAAACCCTGTCTTGGAAAAAAAAACAAACACAAAACAACAACAAAAAGGTCAGATATCTGCAGCCTCAGCTGCTCAGGCTTGCCTAGGCCCAGGAGTTTGCCATCAGTGTGGGAACAGATAGGTCATAGGTCAAGGATCATCAAGCAGTATGTCTGCGGATGTGCATGACGCGGGGGAGGGGAGAAGCTGGGTATGGGGTGCATTCAGTTTTTCTACCTCTTTCCCTTTCTTTCTAGCTCCCTCTTGAAGTGGATTTAACTAAAACAAAGAGAGAAGATTTTGAACCATCTGTGGAACAGGCAAGATATAACAGCTGCCGACAGAATGAAGCACTGGGACCCTCAAAACTACAAGAAGCAACTTCCCCTTGCAGACCAAGCCACCCACATGATTCGGACAGTAGGCTGCAGGGGGCTAAGGACTGCAGCAGCTCCTGGTACTGGACTCAGGTTCCCTCCCTTTCCTCTTCCGCCCCTTTTAGCCTGGCTTTGGTTGCTTCCACTCCTGCCTTTGAAACCAACTGGTTTGTGTGCTTCTTCAAGCCGGGTCCTTTGTGGTTAACTTGGTTTGCAGCAGTCTGGCCGCCACCAGGGAGAGTGATGCCATTCACCAGCGGAAGCTCCGGAAGCTCCGGCAGAAGCAGCTGCAGCAGCAGTTCCGCCAGCGGATGGAGGCTCGCCTGCAGGGCCAGGCACCTGCTGCAGAGGTGGAAGCCGAACCTGAGGGTGTGTGAGGATGTGTGATGGGGAGATTGTGACTCACTCCAGGCTGTGCCTCGCTAGGGCTTCTCAGAGTTCCATGTAGGACAGATGACCCCATGGAATTAGGATGGTAAAATATGCTCTGCTCCTTCCCAGTTCTAAAGACGAGGGGATTTTCAGGGAGGTCATCGGCCATGATTGACATAATCTGCACCACTTGGGAGGCAGAGGCAGGTGGATCTGTGAGCTCCAAGTTGGCCTGGAATACATGGTGAGGTCCCTCCCCATCTTCTGGAATTTGAAATTTCAAGTAAAGAATTGCTTTGTCTCTGCATTAGGAAACTTGCCTCTTGGATGGCTTTTGAATGTAAGACAAAGCTGAAAGATAACTGGAGCTTTTAGCAGATTCTTTACTCAGGAGCTTAAATTAACCTGAGCTCGGATTTCACAGAATTAGATATTTCTGATGTGCAGACATTTATTAAGTACTTTTCTGGTCCAGAGAACGTTTGCCCTTTTTCTCTGTGTAGTGAAGGTACAAGAGACAGGTTATATGCTGGTTCTCACCCCTTAACCCAATGCAACATTAATGTAGGAAAAGAAAAACAAACAAACCAAAACATATCTCCATTCTGGGCACATCCTGAGTAATGAGTTAGCCTAAAAGTTTGGCTTCTGGCCATGCCAGGAGCTTGAAGGGCAGGGATGGGAACTCAGGATGCACTGCTCTGTCCCAGAACCACTGGGCTGGAAGACTCATACCACCCCCCTGCCTTTGCTGTTGACAGGAAAATGGGTTGGGGATTTTGCTCAGATGGTAAAATGTTTGCCGGTGTCCCAAGTTCTGGTGTGGTAATGGTACACTGCTGTTACACTAGGAGAATCAGATATTCAAGATCATCTTGGCTGTATAGGAGTTTAAGGCCTGCCAGAGCTACATGAGAGACTATTTCTCAAAAACAAAATACCAAAGAAAACACCTGGTTCCCCCCACTTTAGTAGACATACAGAGTTGGAGGTAGGCCAAGGAGTTAGGAACCTGAACACTCCCAGGTATATCTGTGCAAGAGGGGAATAGACTTCATCCTGGAGCTGACAAATTAATGTGACCTCTGGCTTGTCCTTTTTCTCCTGTGCACACTATAGCAGTGCTTCCAGCCCCTCCTCCGAAACACAGTACCCCCATAACTGCTGCTTCAGAACTCCTCAGGGAGAAAGCCATCTTCCCAGGTAAATCACTTAAGAATTAAGCAGTAAACATTTAGGAGTATGTGTAAGTTTACTGTGCTGTGTAATTTTTGGCAGATATAGAACTCAAGTTTTTTGGGGGAGGGTTAGGTGTAGTACTGGGATTAAACCTGTGCCCTTGCGACACTAGGCAGGTGCTTTACCATTGAGCTATATCCCCAGCCCGTATATTTCATCTTGTAGTCAGTTCTCTCCTACTACCATGTGGGTCCTGGGTCTTGAACTCAGGTTAGATTTGGTGGCTAGTGACTTTACCTGATTAGCCATCTCTTTGGAACTCATCTGATTTTTAGTGCTGTAAAGATTTATAAAAATAGAAAGAGGTTCCCAAATTGACTGATAGCGAATCTGATACATGTTCTCTAACAAAAGGAAAGACTTGGGGTATTTGTTGGAACAAACAAACAAAAACAAAAAAACAAAAAAAAAATGCAGATTTATCAGAGGGAACTGAAAGCCTGATTTTTTCCTTTTTTAACCATGAGACAGGCTGTCTGTCGTGGAACTGTCCACCTTCCTGCTCACTGCTGGCTGCCATGTGCACCATCACACCTGTCAAAACATGGAAGCTGTTGTAATACTGTGGTTCTCTCTGTAGATAACCCTGAAGACAACCCTGAAATGTGGGACCTGACTCCAGATTTAGAAGACATTATTAAGCCTTTGTCTAGACCAGAACCACCCCACACTTCTACCACCCGAGCCCTCAACCACCAGGAGGTGATTCAGGATGGTGTCCTACACAGCCTTTGCCACCAGATGCCACCAGAAAAACCTGGAGCTGGGCACCTGCAGACTTGCAGCACTTACCAGCATGTACTAGGTAGCAGAGATCTTTGGAAGAACAAAAATCCTGGGTTTGAGTCTATAAAATCTAAAGGGAGGGAGCTAGTTCATTTTAAGAAGTTGAATTAGGGGGACTGGAAAGATGGCTCAGCAGTTACCAGTGCATACTATTCTTGTAGAGGACCAGGATTTAGCTCCTGGCACACATGCATTGGCTCACGACTGCCTACAACCCCAGGTCCAAGGGATTGGACACCCTCTTTCTGGACTCTGGACATCAGACATGTAAATGGTGCATAGACATACATGTAGGCAAAACATCCATCAAAATATATATTTTTTTAAATCTTGGGGAAAATAATTGTTGGGAAAAACAGTACACAGTGACAACATGCCTGTAATCCCAACACTCAGGAGGCTTAGACAGGATTTCCGTTGAGTCTGAGGCCAGCCTGAGCTGTATAGTGAAGTATAGATGAGTTCTGTGGGCTGGGTATTTAGCTCAATGCTAAACTTGATTAGTGTGTTGCAAGGCCCTGGGTTCAATCAGGCCAGTGAGGACTACATATTAAGATCTTTATCAAAAAGAAAAAGGAAAAGCTGGATGGAATGCAAGCAGTGCGGGTAAAGAGTATTTGAGCTATTGGCTCTTGATTTAAGTCCAGATCTAGTCTTTAGATCTAGGATGAGATGACTCTATGAATGCAGCCCAGTATGACATTACAATATTCTCTGTTTTTTTTTTTTGAGTAGCTCTTGCTGAACTTTGACCAAAATGTTTTATAATGTTAAAATGCATGCTTGTAGGAAGCAAAGGCCTGACTAGATCTAGAGAACTGTCATAAGAATGATAGACAGTGGTCACTCTCATTCTGTGTATTGTCTGAATGAGAGTTGCTAGCCTATACAATCCAGAAATGATTAGATTAGCTACTGCTTAAAGTCAAGGCTGCTGCATTTTAAACATTTATCTTTCACAGGAAACTCTGACTCTCATATGAAGATCCAGGACCTGAAGAAAAGGAAACTGGATCCATCCTGAAGCTCAAGTCATGACTAGATTCTGTCACAGGAAGTTTGGTCACAAAATTGTTCCCAAGGCTTTCTTTTGAACTTATTAGAGTACTAGAGTACTTTAAAGAGGTTGTCATATGCTATGATGGGAGGAGGCCTTCCATTGGCTCTGCAAGTTCTCAGTACTATTCATTCAGGCTACCTTCTTTTAGTGATGCAGCCCATCTAAGCACCAGCTTGATCATCACCTTCACTAAATTACATGTTAGCTCATCTCTCCTTTTGTTTTCCACGAAGTGTTAACCAATCAGGCCATGGTGGTGGTTCAGGATCACACATGGACTCAAGTCAACAGAAGCCTCTAGAGAGAGAGAAGTACCAACACGTACAGTGGGTGCTTTCGCGTCTCTGATTTAGGTCTTCTCCATTCTCCATGCTTACCATGTCCTGTGGTTGAATGTGGTTTGTATACAGCAAGAAGGCCAGCATGAATTTTTTTTCAATTTTATATGATTAAGTTATAATAAAGACTACATCTCAACAGTTGCTGCCTTTATAGGGTTTCTCTGTGTAACAACAGCCCTCACTGTTTTGGAACTTACTTTGTAGCCCAGACTTACCTTGAACTCACAGAGATCTCTGGGATTAAAGGTGTGTGCCACCACCCACCACCCACTTCCCATTAGTGCATTTTCAAGCCATCGAGTAAATTTGTATTTAAACATTGACAGAATTGTGGAATTTACAACTGAGATTACTGGTAGATAAGCCTTTCATGGCTGTACTTGGCAAAAGCAAAACTCACATTGATGGTGGAATTCTCATTATACTACATGGAATTTTAAAGAATTGTTTTCTTCTGACTGAAACCTTTGAATGAAAAAATATGGGTTATGGGGGTAGCCACTGCATAATTTCTCATTTAAAGAAATGGCAACCGGGTGATGGTGGTGAATGCCTTTAATCTCAGCATTCAGAAGGCAAAGACAAATCTCTGAGTTCAAGGCCAGCTTCACAGAGAAACCCTGTCTCAAAAAAATAAAAAAAACCATGGCATCTCCCCCAAGCAAGGAAATGATCCAAGGAATAGGGTTTTTTTTTGTTGTTGTTTGTAATTTTACATGTGTTTTGCCTGCATGTACGTGTACATGCATTTGTAGTATCCATGGAGGAGTTAGAAGAAGTTGTTAGATTCCCTGAAACTGGAATTATTGTTGGGGGTGAGCCGCCATGTGGGTGCTGGGAATTGAACTTGGGTTCTCTGCAAAGGCAGTACACACTCTTAACTGCTGAGCTCTCCCTCCAGCCCCAGGAATAGGTTTTTAAGGAAGCGACTACTCTTAACTATACCACCCCCAGTAGTTTTCTTTCCCCAAATGAACAATGAATTTGTAATTTTACTTAAGCTGAATTTGTGGTTTTGTTGTGCTGAATCCTTAAAAAATATCTTTAATTACACTATATTTATTATGCATGAAGAAACTGTTGTTCTCTTTACACCATGTGGGTCTCCCAGGAATCAAGCCAAGATCATCACGCTTAGTGGGGAGTGTCTAATATTGGAGCAGGGCCAGACCTGTCTGTGGGGAGCTGAGACCTCAGATACTTACACAAGTGTTGACTGACAGCAGTTTGCCACATGCCACCAAACTTTGATTTTTCATTTTATAACAGCTTGATTTTTAGGTTAGGATAAAACTACTGTTAAAAGTTCCCAAGGGACAAAATAAAGCCATGGAGAATAAAAGGCATTTTTAGCTAGAAATGACACCCCACAGCTCAACAAAAGCAAGTTTGGTTTATTTGAATGGTTTCATTAAATAAGTCTACAAAGGTAACAAACTGAAGCACAAAGCGCAATCTTACAAGAAGCGCAACACCCGGAGTTAGTGCAAAATGTACAGTTAATGGCTGCTGAGAAACCCCAAGGTTTGAATTCAGTTTTAAACAGTGTACATTGTTAAATAACGTAAGGAAAACATTTATAATTCGGAAAGTTCTTTTTAAATGTGGAAAAAGGTACTCAAAGTGTACTATTAACACAAAAATAATTTAAACAGTTCAGTAGCACTAGCTCGTTTCTCTAGGCTTCAGTTATTTCATCCACAGGAGGGCAAAAAAAAAAAAAAATCAACAGTAAATAAACTTGTGAATGGGGAAAAGACCTCAAGATGACTAAAACCAAAACCAACAACATGCTGCATCTGGCTCCCTCTACCACTGGTACAAAGCACTCTCACCCATCCTACAACCCGTTTAATTTCCACAGCGCCTCTCACCCTCTCCCAAAAGGAATAAATGAGTCAACACTTTGGTAGCAGGATCTGAAACAAATACCATGCTCTTTTCACCTCCCACTCCTAAAACTTTCAGCTTTCACGTGTATCTTTTGGCTTAGACCAACTTAAAAAGAACAGGACTCTTAAAGAAAGAAGGGTGCAGGTAGCCAGTGTCTAGTGTGTAACTCCTGGGATGTGTCAATGAGGTTGGAAATGTGTCAGTTCCCAACTCAGGGTCAAGGAGGAAGCACCCAAGAAACGAGGACTTCTCTCTCCACATTCTCAGAGTATTCAGATCCCAAACAGCCAATTAGGTATTGACAGAAAACTGCCTGTTACAACTAGGTGTAGATAATACTGGTTGGTTGTAGTTATTTGGGAATATGGGTATGAAACTGTGAGTATTAGTTCTAATACAGAAGTACAGGTGGCACAGATTCTGACTGTGCAACCATTTGGACATTGTAGGAGAAAAGGGTAGGAAAGTTAAGAAGCACTTTTTCCTACAATGCTTAGAAAGTCAGAAGTGGGTCCATTTTCCACAATACAGTACTTCAAGTGGAGAAATGTGTGGTACCTGTACAAGAGGTGGAAACAACCAAGCAGGTTTCCTTAGAACAACATTTTCCATCTTTGACTTGGCACTGCCATCCTTCCCAACTTAGAATCTAGCCCGCTCCCTTCTCATCTTGTTGAATTTCTTCTAGGTTTTGTTAGTTCACTGGCCAGGCATCACTTCAGACAAGCTTGTCCCCACGTCTCCGGTCCTTATCTTTCACAGCTCATAACCCCCCCTCATTCTTTCTGAAACAGAACTTCGTTTTCAACCTCTGATGCCAACTTCTCACTGTGCTCATCTCACACCTGCTCTAGACAAAACTGTTTGAACGATTTAAAAAAAAACAAAAACAACAAAAGCAACAACAACAACAAACCCACTTTCATTTTCCCTTTGGCATATCCACTGCTGGGGTCATATGGACCTAAGATTTCTTTCCACATACCCTTTGGTGACCTGGGGTCTGGTAAGTTGATGCTAACAGCAGAAGCAAGAGAAGTCCAAGGCACTAAAATATCCAGCAAGCAATACTGGGAGAACAGAAGTATTCAAGTACAGTAATTTATACAATTTTACATTCACATTTATTTATCTAATACAATGGAAATACAAAGGAAAAAGTTAAAGTGTCTTAATAAGTAATGGACAAAGCTAGCTTTTTTTTGTGTGTCTGTATGTGAACCTTTTAAACCTTTCAAATTTTACTCTTAAAACTAATGTTGTCCAACAACATTTATATATCACAGTGTTTCCACATCAAAACTGATGGCAAAATTCATGTCCTCAGGGAACATCATTGTTTTCCCTAATTGCTAATGCTGCAGTCAAAGCTGCTAATATCTTGCTTAAAGCATTAATGACCTATATAAGAAAGGGTTGCAACCCCAGTCCCCTGGTATTTTTCACTAGGTTGTAAAGGAAAAAAAAAGAAAGTGGGGGTAGGGATCAGAGTGGGAGAGAACCTTTTTGTCTTAAGGTGTGCATTCTTGTGGGAGTAAAGAATTTGGGGCATATGTCAAAATTAAGAGCTCTACCCCACTCACAGATATATATGGGGTTTAGCTTACATTGAGCTCTTGGGGTGATCTGGTAACAAGGCTCTCTTCTAGCTCTAGGCCTTACTGGTGGGTACAGAAACAGGAAAGCAGTCTCAGGCAAACCCCTCCACCAGAAAGCTGCTCTTTCTTCTTTTTGAACTCCCAACAAATGGAGAGGGAGGGTGGTTCTCCATTCTAAGGGCTCAAAATGGTATTAAAAACATTCCCTTCTGGCAAGAAATAACCAGTTAAATGCAGCACTAGTAGTTAGTATATAGGCTACTTCCCCAACCCCCCAACCCCCAGCATTCCATCTCCTGCCCCCAAATCTATTTAGTTAACATCTTCATGTCTGACTAAGTGGTCCGCAGATTGGAACCTGGGGGATTGCTGATGGACTTCTGCAAATTGCTGATGTTGAAATTCTGCAAGGAAGCAGTTCCTACAGGTTGAAACTGGCCAAGTGGCTGTGGCGCTGGGCCACCTGTTCCACTCCACTGAGTGCCAAATGGGGCAGCTGGAAAACCATACTGCTGTGGGGGGCACATGGACTTGGTGAAGTGACCTAGAGAGGTAGCAGATGCTGCAGAGATGGGGGCTGAGCCACCCAGGTTTGAGGTCATGGAAATGCACAGCTGCCCAGGAGCAGAGAACTTCCTTGCCATTCCAGGGCCCTAAAAACAAGAAAGAAACAATGACAATTTGATGTAGGTATAATACCAAGAAAAAAATGTATGATAACTACAATGCTGTTCTAGAGCTTGAGATGTTTTAATCTTAGTGTTAGCAAAACATAACAAAGCCTCCTGCAATATTTATTGGCTCTATGTTTAACAAGGCGAGAAAACTTGGGTATGAGATATGTGCATATGTGACAGGTGTATGTGTGCACACACAGGTAGTGTAGGGTACCGAAAGAAAAGGGTACCAAAGTGATTGTTATTTACTCAATAATGTTAGAATTCATGGGCTGCTGAAGAAGGTGGTGGCAAGGATGGTGTACCAGTGTTGGCAGTTCTCAGCTCATCTGTGTGTTGGTAGCCTGGCAAGTTAGGAAAAGTGGAAGACTTACCTCATAATTCATGTGTCCTTTGCTCCCTCTCCTGCCGGAAAGATTCATGGCATCTCGGGCCCAGTTGTCTACCAACTTGTGCAGGTCATCTGTGAATGTGCCCTTCCTACTGGAAGTCATGGCAGGTGGCTGAGCCTGGGCAGCCTGGCTACTCACTGTTCCCCCAACAGTATTTGTGCTGCTGGTCCCTAGAATGGCAAGCAACACAGTATTAGCATTAAAGGGGATCTGGGATATGCCTCTGGGAAAGGGGAAAATGTAACAGGATAATGAATGGCAAGCCACAGAATGGGGAGAATAATTGGGAAGCCATGCAGGATAGGAAAATACCAAAGTTTTATTTATCCATTTGCTTTTGCATAACAGGTAATGAAAATGGTTTCATTTCCATAGCTTGTAGATAAGGCTCAACAACCTGGGATGATGGAAGCCATGGGTAAAGGCTTCTTTCAAAGCAACCTGTAATACTGGGACTGTCTGCCAGTGCTCTGTTCCCAGCACTACACTGATGAGGGAGTGATATGGTCCACAAGGCTAGCTGCTATGGAACTTTGCAGAAAGCAGGGCCAAAGAAGTACTGTGTGCTGGGTAAGTTAAAGTACAAATGCAGAGATCAGTGCTTGCTGTGGAAAGATGGGGTTCCCAGATCATGTAGATACTGTGGCATTCTTTAGTCAATCTTTAACAAATAGAAGTAACGAGACACCACATGCTCTGTTCAAAACATTTTTTTTTCTCACCTGGAACCACAAACATAAATTTGTAAATATAAACTTGGAAAAGAGTCAAGGCCCCAACTTTTCTCAATGTCCCATGAGCAAAGAACTGAGATTTGGCAGTGAGGAAAGATGTGCCTGAATCTCTCAGGTCCAGGAAGTTAGTTTTCTTGAGAACTTGTCTTTTAATTGGTTCAAGGAGTCTTATCCCTTCTCCCCACTCTTCCCAATGGAACAAGCACTCCTGGGTAGAAGCAACAGGAAAATGCAGCTGAGGCAGGGGAGGGGAAAGGAGGCATAGAGGTTATGATGAAGGAATTCTATTTCTATAGTTTGATGAAAAAGGAGGAGGAGTCTGTGTCCTGCCTGATTTCGGCTCAGCTGGAGGGCACACTGAAGGTTATTCGGAGAGGCAAGTTTTGGGGAAGAGGGAAAGAAGAGTCATGGTCTCATTTTTGTTTATATCCCCTTTTATTGTCAGACTTCACATTTACTACATAGTAAACAAAGGTTACCAAAGTAGTGAGCCAGGAGGCCCTATCATACTCAAGGAACCCTGGGACTAAGTGCATGCGTTTTTCTGTTTTCAATGCCAAAGCAGCACACCAGAGCACAGCAGCACATCTGAAGCAACCCTACCTACTACCACCCCCTGCAATCCTGTTTGTGCCAAAGGGTGTATATTTTATCACCTAAGGAGTGGCCCACCAAAGCATAAAGCATGTCTGTGCTAGAGGAAAGCTAACTCAGGTGAAGCTGCAGAGTGAGGATGCTCACATGCGTTTTCTGGTCACTGTGGCAAGACATGAATTACTGCAGTCACATGGTGTCTGCTAGAACTGCAGGGGATCGTTACCACACACCGCGTAAAAATTGAGTAAATTCACCTCAGTACAGGAAACCAAGTGGGAGAATATAAAAACACAGGAAACATCTTTCCTTGAATAGCAAATGTGGGAAAAGGTGCAGTGAGAAGAAAGCACAGGCCATGAGAATGGGCATTCACAACAGTGAGGAAACCCAAAAAGCAAGCATGTGGCATGCACAAGGACTAGCATCCTGCTGGATGACGCGCCAGATGATCAAAACAATAGAAATATCCACAAGTGAGTAGAGCTGTTGGTGCCAAATGAGAAGCCAAGTCAGGGTGAGCACTGCTTATACAGAGAGCTCATGCCAGAAGTCACACTTCTCTAGTCTGTTGCTAGTTGCTCTTGATGCTGTGAGGGCCCTTTAAAACCAAATGCCATTCACTTTAGTCTACATTCCTCAATATTGGATTCTTAACATGAGGTTTACCTTATAAGGGAGAGTCACCCCATGGTTAGCCTTATTTACTGTAGTTTCTGACTGTAAAGTAGGATTAGTAGGCTTTCTGCAGAGAGTGCTAACTTTTAAATCTTTTCAGTCCCCCTGAAAGCTGTATAGATATCCCTAAAAGTAGATTTTGTTTCTCTAAATTCATGATTTGAGTTTCTCCTACCCCTATACTGGCAGGTTATAAGCCATTATGAGCCACACTCATTCTAACACTCTAGACTCCTATAAACTGCTAGTATTAATTTCTTAGCATCTGCATTTTATTTTAATGAGAACCCCCTAGGCTAAAAAGTCAAGCTCTATAATCAAGTAGCATTCCTCTCCCCTGTAGCTGAGCACCAACTTCTACTGAGATACAGAGGATGTTGAGGACATGGCCCTCTGTGTACACTTAGATTACTGTTGAGTTTTCAGTGTTGATGAACAGTGGTGGAGTGGTGGGCACATGCTCACTGACTCAGAGACTCTTTTCTGTACAGAACCTAGGCTGCCTCCATCTCCCCATTCATATCCATGGATGTCATAGATACAGACTAACACAGCTGGACTCACATGAGAGAATTATGAAGTGGTTTCTTAATCTGGAAGTGGTAGTAGTAATAAAATATAGCAGCAATTAAGCACAATAAGGTATATTATCAGAAAAGGGTGCAGGGATAGATGAAAATTAGGAATCAGGGAGTTATGAGGCTTCATAGTTTAAAGAACTCATGGCTTTGCAATCAGGATCAAAAGTAACAGAAAGAAGATAATTACTACAGAGCTGGTTGCAAGGACAGACTTTTTTCACCATCTTCCCTGAAGCACAAAGAGAGAGCAGTGTGTTAAAGAAGTATCAGTATAATCTTTATATGAAATCTCCAAACAGCACATAGAAGCCCAGCAAGAGAAAGCAGGAGGGGACAGATGGGTAGGACCTGGCAGCCCTAGATGAAGAGACAAGTCTAGGGACAAGTCTAACTGGCTGTGAGTGTTAACACAGTTGTCAGATGGACTGTGAAGTCTGGATGACAGATGTTGAGCTTTTACACCTCACCTTTATTTCTAAAATGAAATGTGACATTCTGGAGGAGGGAGGAACAGGTCTAACTGCTTGAATTCCAAATACCCAAGCAGTACTTCCATTGACCATGTCCTACTTCCTGTTTCTCCTGCTGGGTTGTTACAAAGCATTTATATCAGTACCACTGTTATGCTTTAAGTTGATTTAAAACTGGCTGTTTTATTTCCACATTCTAGACACACATTCCCCCCGCCAATCCATATAACCCATCCCTTCCAGAATTTTAAAAGTATGTGGAAAACAAGCAACCTTTAAATATAGATAGAGCATTAAGCCAAGCCGTGCTTCCAAACTATTTTGAGAAGATAGGATTAACGTGTCCAAAACAAGTAACGGACCATACCCTTCTTCCAAACACCTGTTTTCTTTATATATATTTTAAAACATCTGCCTTCTAGGATTTGTCCAGCAGTTTTGTATGACCTATCATCATGCACTTTCAACAGGTATAGGTCTTCATTTAGACTCAAAGGGAAGTGGTAAGGTTTACCACTTCTAATCATTTTCAGATCAATACTGCCTAAACTTAATAGTATGCTGTGGGACACACAATTAATTCAAATGGCGGGTAGGTATCAGACTTCACAGAAAGAAGCTCTGGTTTGCCTTCTTTCTTTTCAGACATATCAGATTATGGATCACAGGACTGGGCACATTTTACTGCAAAATACCCATCCTATTATTAATGTCCTTTCATCTTTCTAGCTGGACATACAAATTAAATGTTTATTCAAGTGTGCTAATAACATGCATAGTCTGAGCTAGTCTAATCAAAAAAACTACTGATAGAAGTATACCCAAATCATGCATGCTTGGAAACTACCAACATGGGCAATGGCTTCCAGCCACTTTGTTGAAGAGCTCAGCCCTGGACCACTGGCATGTGTGGGAATGTGGTAAAAGAAGGCTGTAGGTAGAACCAATCCATGACTAACATGTCAGTGAGGGAAACAGGTTAAATCTAATACACAAAGGTACAAGAGAACAAAGCAGAGTGTAAATTCTTCCCACCATGAAGAGGCCAAAGGCTCTCTGAGTCACATACAGAAACACTGATGGCTTTAGCACATGCATTTAAAAAGCACTTTAATAACCACACCAGAAGTTTGAGGCCTTAACTGATTGTCATCCAAAACTCTAACAAAGTTCTTTTTCTTTCTTGAGTTTTTTTCTTTTTAAAATTTTTCTTCCAATAAAGACTCTGGCTACCTACTAATACCAGACAGGTTTTTGCTAATCACAGGGAATTGAGAGTTTTCTAAGTAGCAGTTGTTTCTGTGGACAATATCTTATTTAAACTGTACAATAGCCTTAGGAAGCAGGAACTGATTTCACTCCTTACAGGGAGAGGACAATACAGGGCAATTTGGTCCTGGGCTGCCACTTTCTTCTTAAGATTTGTTTTTATTTCATGTGTATGGGTGTTTTGCTTGCATGTATCTTTGTGGACCATATGTGTGAAGTGTCCCAAGGTGAAAGTGGGTGCTGGATACCCTAGAACTGGCATTATAGTTGTGAGCTATCATGTAGGAGTTGGAAACTGAACCTGAGTCCACTGGAAGAGCAGCCAGTGATCTTAACTGTTGAGCCATCTCTCCAGTTCCACATGTACCTTTTGTGATTTGTTCTTTTGTGAGTGGGTACATGTGGAGGTCAGAGGAAACCCTCAGGTGTCAGTCTTCATGAACCACCCACAGTCTTTTCTGAGGAAGGGTCTCTCATTAGCCTGGAGCTTGCTGACATAGCTAAGCTGATCTGGTCATGAGACCTAGGTTCTTTTTTTTCTCCAACTTTTCTAGTACTAGGACAGCCCAGCTTTTTAGCTTAGGTTGTAGGGTCAAACTCAGGTCCTCAATCTGCATGGCAAGCATTTTACTGAGGTATCTTTCAAGCTCCTGCACCTTATTTTAAATCAGAAAGTGATGAATACTAATACTTAATATTAAAATGATAAATTTCACTTGCAGGTACTTGGCTTTGGTCTTTAAAAGCTGGGCAGTGGTCCTTATGCCTTTAATCCCAGCACTTGGAAGGCAGAAACAGTAGGGTCTCTGTGAGTTTGAGGTCAGCCTGCTCTACAGAATGAGTTCCAGGACAGCCAGGATCATACAGAGAAACCCTGTCTTGAAAAAACAAAAACAAAAAAACAACAAGAACAAAAAAGCTTTGTAAGATAACTATACTAAATATTCTTTGAACTTATGGAGTTGGTAACAGAGGTGAAGAGATTTCTAGCATCTCTTTAATCTGCACATGTTTGGGCTTAACTGAGAAGATTTCAATTCGTATTTAAAAGAATAAAAAAAAGAAGGTAAACTTTTACCTTCCATCAGGATCATGCATCAGTGGTCAACATGATTCCTGTCCTTTTTTTTTTTTTAATTTTAATTTTAGATAGGGACTTGCTACACAGTCCATTCTGGCTTCAAATTTACAATCTTTGCTTCTCCCTCCACAGTATGGGAATCATGAACACCACCACTCCTAATGTCAGGGCAATGAGACAGCACTGATTATGATTGTGTATTGCAGTCTTAATATAGATGCTAATATAGAATAGATCTAAAAGAGGCAATTCTACCTGGGAGTTAATTTAAAATCTATAAAAACCCACTGCTGTCTCTATCTTTTTCTATAATTAACACAGGGACCCAAACTTCTGAGGGTAATAGTCAGCCAGGCCACTGAGTAGATGAGATATAAGAGAGACAAAGGAAAATGGACTGCGTGACAATCAGATCCAAAGCAGCAGAAAAACAAGGACAAGGAAGGAGTAAAGGTGTTACACACAAAGAGCCAAGCAGGGCGTACTCAGAAATCGGGTCCTCCTGCCACCAGGTTTGAATGTCACCTGCTCAGATGCACAGTTAAACTTCGCACAGCCTGTGAGAAGGGAAAAGGAAAGAACAGAGAGGAGAAGAGACAACACAACTACAAGATGTTAGCGCTTGAGGCTGGAGTGGTGACACACTGGATGGCATGTGGAAGAGGGAGATCTATAAGGAAGTCCATCTGTTGTATGAGACAGACACCAAGCCTCCCCCACTGGCAGAGATGAAGCTTTTTTCATTTGGAACGTTAACAACTTTGTGTTGTTTCTTACTAATTACTCCCATTAGTTGGGGGGGAAGGAAGGAGGGAAATTGAATGTCTAATTTCTATGAAATTGTGCTAGAAGCACTTAATTATCTGTAGGTCTGTCCTCCAATTCCTTTCTACCCAGACACCCAATCCATTACTTTTGTTTTGACTTTTTTGTTTCACTATTACAGCCCAATTTGGCCTCAGCCTCATGAGTACTAGAACTAAAGGAATGTTCCATAATGCCCAACTTTCCTTTCAATTCTAGTTTTATTCTTTTATTTTTTTTTTATTTATGTGTATGAGTGTTTTGCTTGAAGATAAGCCTGCACACTACATGTATTGCCCACAGAGAAGAGAACAGATCCCCTGGGATGGCTGTGAGCCTTCGTGTGGATGCTCTGAATGGAATCTAGGTCCTCTGCCAGAGTAGCCAGTGCTCTTAACCACTGATCTCTCCAGCCCCTCTTTCCAATTCTCACATAACTTTCAGTTTCAAAAGCTCTCTGTAACAGTAATGTTATGAGCAACAAAACTAAAACATTATTTTGGAAAGTAGAATATGGATTAAAAATTTGATCTTAGGGTACTCCTCTCTTGGGAGTCCCTCTAACTTTCTGGAATTTTCTTATTTTTTTCTTAATAAATCTATGTTCACAATGGACTAAAAAAAAATAGATTTTAGCGTTAATCATTTTAGTATGCTGCTACCATGCTTAGAATTTTAAAAGCAGATTGGCTAGGGCTGGGCAGTAGTGGCACAAGCCTTTAATCCTAGCACTTGGGAGGCAGAGGCAGAAGCAGAAGGATCTCTGAGTTCAAGGCCAGCCTGGTCTACAAGAGCTAGTTCTAAGATAGCTAAGGTTGTAACACAGAGAAATCCTGCCTCGAAAAAAATTAAAATAAAAAAAAAAAGCAGACTGGCAAAAAAAAAAAAAAAAAAAAAACCAAAAACAAAACAAACAAACAAACAAACAAAAAAAAAACAACTAGCAACGCCTCAGAATTTAGTCCAAAAAAGCTTGGCTTAGTGTTAAAGGTTATGGTCTAAATCATAAATAAGTTAATTCATACAGGCTGCACATGTAATGATCACCCTTTGAAAAGAAGCTATTTCAGAACTGAGTTTGATGATTTATACCTATAATTCTAGCACTTGGGAGGCTGAAGCAAGAGGATTGCTAGGAGGTCAACATTAGCTTGGACTCCACAGTGAGTTTCAGAACAGTCTACTCCAGGCTACAGAATGAGGTGCTGTCTACACAACAAGAACAACAACAAAACAACCCAAACAACAAGAAGCTATTTTACCACGTCTGGAAGCAAGGAGGTCAGTGACTCTAATCATTATGTGGCTTTCCTGCTCAGTCTCTTTCTATTCAGCTGATGACAGAAAGTTATTGACCTTGCTTTTGTTCTAAGTATGGAAGTATTTCTATTTTAATGTTTCTAGGCAATGGTGGTCACACTTTGAATTCTTACCTTGACCTGGAGCAGAAAGGCTTGGTACTGAAATGGCACCATCACTGGTGAAGGCTGAATAGAGGTTGTCACTAGAAGGAGATGGCTTAAGAGGCTGTAACAGCTGGTTGTGTCCAGTCTCTGGGGTGTTGCCTGGGGGGTGGAGGGTCTGCTGGGGGTGTAAGACTGACGTTCCGCTCTGACCAGACAGGTTACCTGGTGAAAAACATAGAGGTTTGAAGAAACATGGAGAAGGAACTAAGGATATATTTCAATTCACTAAGCAGCCATGAAATACTGGGCTTGATTCAGCACCACACAATCCAGGTGTGGTGGAGTATGTCTATAATCCCAGCATTTGGGAAGTATACGAAGAATGATCAGGAATTCAAGGTAATCCTTGACTACACAGTGAGTTTGAAGCCAGTCTGGGATTGTCTTCAATCAATCCATCAACCAACCAATCAATAAAACATCAAGAAAGAATAAGAAAAAAAAATACATTATATAAGCTTCCTAATATATTTATTGTTTCTGATTCCTCTTTCTCTTGAGTGGTAAATTTAAAAACAAAACAAAAACATACAAACTAATAAACAGACAAATTCTTATTGATATGAAGGTGAGAAGCAATAAGATGTTTATAGATATAAGTCTATGTATATGAATAGCTACTCAAGAATGATGACTTAAGATAGTGCAGAGCTCACTAGCTTGGTCAGAATGAAGTGTAAACTAGAACATGCAATAGATATGAAGATTCCATTTCTACTTCCATAGTTACATAGATATTAACACTGACTAATTAAAAAAAAAAAGCCTATTTCTAGGGTCAAAAGAGGTACGAAACACACCAGGTATAGAAGAGCCAAAGTAGAAATATTGGAAAGTCAAACTCCTAAAAAAAAAAGACACAGGGGGAAAGTCAAAATCCTTTGAAATTTAATTAAAAGTTAACAAATGTTCAACAACAGGTTATGAGAGAAAGAAACACAGAATGGCTGACTAGACTTGGCCCAGGGCTTCTCACCTGAAAGCTGTGGACTTTTATTGCCCAATGAGCTGCTGCGACTAGATTTACTGCCTTTGCTTTTGGTAGGTCTCCTTCTTCTCCCTGACAGAGGAGCAGCTGGGGGAATAATGACAGCTGGAGGAACCTTGCCCAGTTTGGTATACAAAGATTCAATTTCATGTTTCTGGCGACTCTGCAGGTCCTGAATTTCTTTAAGATGTCTATAAAAGATAACCAAATATGGATAAAAATATAGCCACTATTGTTCAAGTAAGAGTTAAATAATATTCCTAAATCTTCATTCAAGTGCTTATGTAGCTATGAACCCTTTTCTTAAATGTGCTGTGAGATTCTAGTTTGACAATTCATTTTGCTGATCTCTCTATATATACAAGGCACATTTCAGTAAACTCCTAGCCTAGATAACAGCATGTTAAAGAAAAAAAAAAAACTGAAGCCATACAAAGCATAGGTAAATTTGTTACTGTGATCCAGGTGATTAATAAAACTATAAACATAATTATACATTCATGTTATAGACTAACAAACAACCAAGAGTCCTTAGTTATTAACAGAACTGAAGAGATGGTTTAGTCATTAAGAGCACTCTGTCTTCTTGTAGAGGACCTCGATTCAGTTGCCAGCACTCACATCCCAGCTAACAACCATCTATGTAACTCAAATTTCAAAGAATGATACTGTCTTCTGTCCTCCATGGGCACCAGGCATGCACATGGTACACATATATACATGTAGGCAAAACATTTGTACACATAAATAAACATCTTTTTTTAAAGGTGTCACTAACAAAAATAATGTAACAATATAATGGTGCTAAGGAACCCCAAAACTAGAAATGCCATGGGTGCTGATGAATACAGGATAACCCAATGAATGATGAATCAGGTAATTGTAGCTTTTATGTATTATTTTCTGTTTAAAAGGAATGTGAGATCAGAATCTGTATAGAAATGTTTAAATACCGGACTTGAGATACAATATCTGCCACTATTTTACAGAAAAAAATTACTTACTTTTCTCTTAGTCGTCGCAGTTCTAACCTTAAGTCTTCATCTTCAATGTCCGACTCATTGTCACTACTCATGTAAGAGGAGTTGAATGAATGACTAAGGCTCTGACTTAGATTCTGGATGGGAAGGCTCTTTGAACACAGGTGAGGCGGAGACTGTGGACTACCTGACCCATCCTCTGCACCCCTACTAAGAAAGGCAGCCTCCAGGTCAGAAGAGGGCCCGTTCAGATGGGAAGGCTCTGCCAGCTCAGGCTTCTCCTTCTTTGGTATCACAACAGGACTAACAGTTTGTTCTGAATCTCTGAAAGGAGGAGAGGTCACTGGTCCCTCTTTTTTGAGTTCTGTGACCTTGTCCTCAGTTCTTGAAACAGAGAAACGACCTACTTTGTTTGCTGTAGTTGTCACCTGAAAACGTCCAACCTTGGTAGGCTGCCCAGTGTCTGACTTTGCTTCTGGGGCAGGTGTTTTCTGGATGCCATCTGGCACATCTGAGGAGATGCCAGGGATGGTTATTCCATTAGGCTCTGGCTTTACCAGGGTACTCTCTGGACTACTACTTGAAAGAACTGATGACTCTGATGTGCTAGATTCAAAATGAACGGACTTTGTATCTTCTGACCTATTTTTACGCTCTTTCTGAGCATCATCCGTTGTAACTGAAACCTGATGGAAAAGAGAATGAAGTATGATTAAAAATGATGTCCCTGGCTGGGGTAGTGGCAAATAACATTAATCCTAGCACACCAGAGGTAGAGGCAGATCTTGGTAAGTTCAAGGTTAGTGAGGTATTCTAGGCTTTCCAAGGCTATATAATAAAACCTTTTCTGAGAGAGAGAGAGAGAGAGAGAGAGAGAGAGAGAGAGAGAAAGCAGAAGAAGAAGGAGGAGGAGCAGAAGAAGAAGAAGAAGAAGAAGAAGAAGAAGAAGAAGAAGAAGAAGAAGAAGAAGAAGAAGAAGAAGAAGAAGAAGAAGAAGAAGAAGAAGAAGTTGTTGTTGTTCTTTATTTGTAGCATGGTCAGTCAAAAGAAGGATTGCTTCTGATATAACTCAGTTGGTAGAATGCTTGCCTAGTATGAAAGAGGCCCTTTGGTGAGATCCCCAGCACCAAGTAGACCAGGGTTGGTGATGCATGCCTGTTATCCCAGCACACTTGTGGGTGGGATGGGGCAGGGGATGAGAGTGAAAGGAGGATCAACTTATTTGCCAGTGAACCTGTGGAATTTCTTTTCATAGTCTCATCAATCATTGTAAAGTAAACTGAACACCTACTACAGAGACAGCACATCAGTACTGAGATGCACAGTCTCAGTGCCTGCTGAATTAATGATTCATTTTTACCTCTCAAATTCATGCCTCAGTCAAATTATAAATAACAGGTTACAGGATCATGAATGTTTCTTATGAATAAATTATACCCAACAATATTAAACTTCAGATTCGTGACAGGGCTTGTTCATCATATAAACTCAGTCCATTCCAAACTCTTAGAAGTTTGTGAATTAAGACTTATCACCTATAATTCCCAACTCCAAGGACTATCACCAAAATTATTTTGAAGTGGTTGTGAAAAGTTTCATTTGTACCATGAGCCAGAAAACTCACTGGTTAGACCAAGTGGGGAAATAAAAAGTAATATCATTTGATGTTGAATTCACTTGAGGACTGAATCCTAAGAAAAATATCTTAAATATGTAAACTATTTTAGGCATAAATATATATTACTTTTCTTAGTGTGTTGGAAAATTACTCTCATTTTATTTTTACTTTGAAAAAGGACCCCACTAAATTACAAGTATTGACTTGAATTCACTCTGTAATACCAGGAAGACCTTCTGCCTCTGGTTCCCAACCAAGTATCTGGAAACAAAGCCCATGCCACCAGGTTTGGCTAAAATTTTATTATATACCTTGGCCCCAATAGAGAGGATCAATGCAAGGAAAATGATAATCTTACCTGAAATCGTCCCATCTTAACAACACCAGCTCCTAAACTAGTTGCTAAGACATGGCCTTCAGTGGCTTGAGAAACAAAAAGACAGAAGCAAAATTAATATTTCTTTCAGTTTCTTTGCAATCCCACCAGAAATATGATATTAAAGATTCTTTTTCCACCCTTCAAGACTGTCTGCTACCCCAGGTTGACCATAAACTTGATCTTTCTGGGACAGTCTCCCAAGTGTTGTAATTACAGGTGTGCAAAACAGCTAAAGATTTGTTTTTAAAAATTTTAGTTATTACTATGGTTTGTTTATGATGTCTGCATGTGAGTATGGGCATGTACATGTGAGAGGAGAATTTTTTTTTTTTTTTTTTTTTGGTTTTTTCGAGACAGGGTTTCTCTGTGGCTTTGGAGCCTGTCCTGGAACTAGCTCTGTAGACCAGGCTGGTCTCGAACTCACAGAGATCCGCCTGCCTCTGCCTCCCGAGTGCTGGGATTAAAGGCGTGCGCCACCATCGCCTGGCAAAGAGGAGAACTTTTATGACTCAGCTCTCTATAGTGCAGATCCTGGAGACAGAATGCAGGTTGTCAGGCTTGTGAGGCAAGTACCTTTAACCATTGATTCACCTCACCAGGCAAGATCAGTTCGTTTGTTTGGTCACTCACTCACTCACTCACTCACTCACTCACTCACTCACACACTCACTCACTCATTAATGTTTTTCAAGATAGGGTTTTTCTGTGTAGTCCTAGCTGTCCTGAAACTCACAGAGATCTGCTTGCCTCTGCCTATCGAGTGCTGGGATTGAAGGCATGCACCACCAATGCCAGGGCAATTTGTATTTTTAAAAACACACAAACTATTTATTTATTGTGTGTGTATATGTATGCACACTTCACACAAGTATGAATGTGTGTGGAGGTTAGGATGACAACCTGTGGCAGTTGGATCTCTTTTCTCATCTCATGAGCTTGAAGCTCAAACTCAGGTGGCACTAGAAATTTCTGTCTGCCGAGCAAACATACTTGTAGGTGGAGGCTGCTTGTTCGTTTCCCAGCCACCCAGACCCAAAATAATCACACAGAAACTTTATTATTACAATACTGCTTGGCGTATTAGCTCATGATTCTTATTGGCTAGCTCTTATATCTTAAAATTAATCCATTTCTATTAATCTGTGTATTGTCACGTGGTTGTGGCCCACCATTAAGGTTCCATCTGGCATCAGGCATCTGTCTCCTACAGCAGCTACATGGCTTCTCCCTGACTCTGCCTACTCTCTCTCTATCTTTCCCAGCCTGGCTATATTCTGTTAAGCTATTAGCCGAAAGCAGCTTATTAACCAATGGCAATAAAACATATTTGCAGCATACAGAGGGAAATCCTACATCACATACTGGCCTTTCTTGATATTATAGATCTGTGGACTACAACTTTAACAGATATTACTAAATTGACTATAAGAAGCTTTCTCCAATGATACTGAGAAATGCTATTGCTTGTAGTTTTGTTTTGCATTTTTATTAAGTATTTTCATATTGCATGTCTTTAATCGCAGCATTCGGGAAGTAGAGGCAGACAGATCTGAGTTCAAGGCCAGTCTGTGAATTCCAGGACAGCCAGGGTTACACAGAGAAACCCTGTCTCAAAAAACAAAACAAAACAAAATTATTTCTTTGTATCATTTGTCAGTCTGTGTTGAATTTTAGGAACTCTTTATATTACATAGTGAGACTTTGTCTCATTAAACAACAAAAAAAGTATTTTCCCATTCTTTTACTCAAATGTTATTCTAAAAGACTACTACTGCCTACTCTGGGCTGTGTTTCAGATTTAGTAACTCGTTCCTAAATTAGAAAACTCTGACTCTGCTTACTACCCATTTTTACAAATACATTTTATTGGAACACAGCCAAGCTCCTCCATTTATATATTATGAATTACTGTTAGTTTGAAGTATGATTTTAGAGACTGGTGACTTGAAAAGCCTTTTAAAAAAAAGTTTCAATTGGGCATGGTAGCAAATTATAATTATAGCACTCAGAAGGTGGAAGCAGGAGAATCAGAAGTTCAAGGTAATTCTTAGCTATGTAGTAAGTTTCAGGCTACTCTAGGCTACATAAGGCCCTTCCTATTAAAAACAAACAAACAAGAAAACAAACCAAACGGTTCTGGACTCTGTTCTAGACAGTTGAGAGGAAAAGGATAAATCTGTGTTCTTTAGTATTTCAGGAGGTTTTACTATTGTTTTTGAGTGTGCCTCAACTACACAGAAAAATAGGTTTATGATATTTTCATACATATATATATACTTTTATAATTTTATACTGATATTTTCTGTAGTGATATTTCATAAAGTTTCATTTGTGTTTCATTTAAAATTTTAACTTGACTTGGCTTTTCCAACTAAACTGTATTTCTACACAGTGTTACAAATGTAGATTACCTGTAAATTGACTACCCTCCCTCTTTCTTCCCTCTTGAGACAGTGTCTAGCTTTGTAGCCAGGCTTACTTCTGGCCTTCTGCTAAAAATTATTCTGCCTCTGCATACTGAGTGCTAGGATTCCAGAGGCACACCACTACACTTGGGCTTGCAAACTACTTTTTATAAATATACTTACATTTTAAAATTAATCTCTTATAGCAAGGTTCTTGCCTAGCTAATAACAAATGATTTTTATGCTATGAAACCATACAATGCTTATTATATGTACTTCTTCATCCCAATAATCATTCAAGACTCATTAATCAACTAAAATTTCCTGCTTTAGATACTAGATAACTAATATTTCCTCCTCATTCAGGAAACCACACAAATGTTATATCTAATAGTCTAAAGTGCACAACATTCTCAAAAATTTATCTTTTAAAAAGTAAACAGTCAGGCAGTGGTGGCGCATACCTTTAATCCCAGCACTCAGGAGGCCGAAACAGGTGGATGGATCTCTGTGAACTCAAGGCCAGCCTGATCTACAGAGTGAGAGTTCCAGGACAGGCTCCAAAGCTACAGAGAACCCCCTGCTCCGCTCTCCCTCCCTCTCCCTCCCTCTCCCTCCCCCCACCTTTCTCTCTCTGTGTGTAAACTATATCAATTATCAATTACAGGTAGAATTTGGCTTGATAAAATGAAAATAAGAAGGAGTGTCTCACCATCCTTTTGAGGCTGTGTTCCTGCTTCTGTAACTGCTGTTGAAGCCATCGTGGACACAGGCTGCAAAACACATACACACAGATACCACAGAATCTTCAGTTTTAATCATTCTTACAACTTTTGCCTTGTCACTTTTTCTCTGGTCTATGTAAAATGGCAGAAAGATAGTATATATGAAGAGATACTTTTGTTTATGTAGTGTTTTTTTTTCTTTTACAACCTAAAGGTCTATATCAAGAGGCAGCTTTTAAGAAGAAACATTGGATCTTAACTCTTTACTGCTTTCTCTTACCTACTTTACTGCTTAACTCTTTACTACCTTTTTACTCACAGAATTTAAAAAAGAAAAAAAGAATGCCAGCAGAACCAAGAAAAAGGCACTGGATTCCCCAAAGGTTGAGTTACGTACCTTTTCATATGTAAGTTTATTTTTTTATAGCACTTGTCAGTCTGTGTTGAATTTTAGGAACTCTTTATATTACACAGTGAGACTTTGTCTCATAAATCAAAACAAAAAGTATTTTCCTATTCTTTTTCTCAACATCATTCTAAAAGACTACTACTTCCTACTCTGGGTTGTGAGCTGCTAGGAACTGAACTGTGGTCTTCTCCAAGAGCAGCAAGTGTACTTAACTGCTGAGCCATCTCTCCAGTCCCTTTAACAAGATATTTAAATAGTATAGTTTAGATATTTACTGAAATATATATGGTTTTTTTTTTTTTTTTTTTTTTTTTGGAACAGGGTTTCTCTGTGTAGTGTTGGCTGTCCTGAAATTTGCTCTGTATACCAGGCTAGCCTTCAACTCTGATCCCCCTGCCTGCCTCCCATGTGCTCGGATTGAAGGCCTGTAATACTACGGCCTGGTTGGAAAGTAGTTTTAACCAAAATATTGTCACAGGCGTTTAACCTCTTCCGAAGCTTAAATACAAAATTAGTAAAATCAATCTGCAATATAATCTACCAAGAGGTAAAGAAATAAAACAAAATAAGCATCTCTGATATATTGAGTTAATCTTTCAATAGTCTGTGCCATTTCTGTTGACAATGACTGAATAGGAAGACTTAAGGTATTAATCATCTATATTATAGTTTGTGCTCTAGAAAACAATTTGAAGAGATTTTTTTCAAGGCTTTAAAAACTTACACCAACAGCAGATGTCACTGTAATAGTCTCTGGACTAAGTGTTCTTCTCAATTGAGCATCAAGATCCTCTAATGGTTGCTGGGACTAAACAAAAAACAGTTACAGTATGGTAAGTTGTTTAGTAGCTTCAGTCACTATATATAACTAGTTTACATATAACACATTATTTTATGCTTTAGATCACAACACAGTATTTGCCGTAGTGTAACACGACAATTTATCAGGTTGTCAGTTTATCAGTCCTTATGGATTTATACTTTTGTAGATTCAAAAATGATCTTATCTTCTATGCTTAATGTTAGGGAATTTACTGTCTTCTATCTAAAAACACATTCTGAAAAGTGTATCACCAATTGTTAGATTATTTACCATTTTCATATTCTTTCTTTTTTAAAAAACATTTTTCTTTGCTGTGTAGTTCAGGCAAGCCATCAAGGTACAGTAATATTCCTGGTTTAGTCTTGTGGGGGCTTTTACTGCACTGTCTGGCTCTTAATTTCATACATCTTTCTGGGAACTGCTTTTGAATAAGATAGCACTGACACATTCAGTCATTATCAAGGGTATTCCATCCTTCAGATTTTAAGATGTGTACTTCCTTTTCTCACCGATGACAGTAAGGAGGTACTATGCCTCACTGGTGTACAACTCAAGTGCCTTCTACCTTTCGTATAAACTTATTGTTTTTCTTTCCTATATGCAGACTTTTATGCATTAACTCCACATATTTCTCATTACACTTTATCTTCCCTTAGAAATTTGGATGCTGAATTATGTGTCTTACTATGCTTCCCAGGTTGGTCTCAAATTCCTGGGTTCAAGTGATACTCCCACACCATAGTGCCAGGCTTCTGAATACATGTTTCTAATGAGAAACAGGTTAAAAATTCATTCCCAATTTATAGACTTTTCCATTACACATCCTTTTCTCTTGAAATTTTATGGCTGGTCTGGTAGAGTGTGTTCTCTGTTGGGAGTTCATATCCTTGTAGCAAGTTCCTTACCCTAACATATCTATAGAAAATAAGGAACAAAGTAGTAAAAATAAATTCATACTGGATTTCTAATGTAAGTAATGTGTCATAATTTTCTGACATATAATTAAAAATGAATTACAAATATCATTTCAAATTTACTTGCTGTCTCATGTCAGAAGCTTTTTCATGTTTACAATGGATTCAGAACAAGTGCTTTCTTGATGAGAATCTTTAAAGCATTGGTAGCAGAGCAGTAGGGAAAGTAAAAACTAAAATTTATAAGTAGGTATAACTACATGATACTTCAATTATTTCACTAATGAAAGAAAGACTAAACACATAAGGAATTACTCATGTGGTTTCCACCCTTCCCTCTGGACACAAACTTGGCTTTGTAGGCCAGGTGTCCTCATACCCACAAATCTTTTGCTTGACTCACCCAAGTGGTGGAATTATAGACCTCTTCTACCAAGACTGCTTATGCATGGCTCCTTTCTTTAAACAGAATGAACACTGAATTTTAAGAAAGTAAAAAACTCTCAGGGTGGGGTAGAGGGGCTTCAGAGATTTTAAGAATGCTGACTTACGAGTCTCTTCTAATTCAGAACTTCTAGATAAAATTTGACTACATACAACTTTTTATTTCTACAGTGGCTTAGAAGCTTTACCTTAATTTTCTTTCCCCACTCAAAATTTCATTTTATTTGTGTGTGTGTGTGGTGGTGGTGGGCTTATATACATGTGTGTGTGTAGAAGCATCAAGTGTTTTCTCTGATTGCTTTCTAACCCAGATCTACCTTGAGGCAGATCTCTCATTTGAATCCAGAGCTTGCCATCTGACTAGTATAGTCAGATACACTTTATTATTTATTCATTTATTTGTTTGAGGCAGGGTCTTGCTGAGTGGCACTGGATGACTGGAACTCACAGATTCACCTGAATGCTGAGATTAAAAGCATGTGCCACCATGCTGGCCTGTCAGATAGTTTAAAAGAATGGTATTAAAACACAGCCAAAAAACAAGGTGGAAGCCAAGATTATGTAGTGGATAATTTATATAAATTCTGTGAAGGAAAGCAGAGGCATAGAAAATAATCTGCCAAGTTAGGGGCACCTGAGTTAGAGAAGGCCCAGGAAAAGGTGTCAGCTGCTCACAGGATAGAGTACCAGCTGGAAGTTCAGGACCCACTGGTGGCACCTATAATAATGAGGGAAAATTCAAATCCATGAGACACCATTGGTAAAGTTATATACTAAAAAGAAAATTACTAATATGAATGCAGAAGAATGAAATGAAAATGTGTTTAGTTATGGCATACTTCTATCATTTAAGTTATATTCTCTAATCTGTCCTAGAGGACATCATAACCAAAGACATTATAATGAGTTATGATGGGTTTCTTTGTGTAACAAAAGTTCTGGCCATCCGGGAACTCACTCTGCAGACACCAGTTTGGCCTCAAACTCACTGAGATTCACCTTCCTATACCTCCCAAGTGCTGGGATTAAACGTATGCACCACCACCACCCGGCAAAGAATAAATTCTTTATAAGATGTACAGTCAGGAGCTGGAGAGATGGCTCAACAGTTAAGAGCACTGTCTAATCTTGCAGAAGACCTAAGTTTGGTTTCCAGAATCTATATGGAAGTTCACAACTCCAGTTCTAGGGGATCTGGTCTTGGTGGGCACCAGGCACCAAGTGCCACACAGATACACAAAGGCAAAACATTCATACATATAAAAACAAACCTTAAAAAAAAGCAGTACATCAATAAATTTGTAAGCCACCACATTTAAGAAAAAAAAAATAAAACAAGACTTTTCAAAGAAAACAAGCAGGTTTAGAAATAAACAAGGGTTAAGACTGATAATAAAAGGTAAAAAATGTATTACTGTCAAGTAATTTGTTTTGTCTACATAAAGATTATACAGATGGTCCCTGACTTAGAATGGTAAGATCAAAAACCTTTTTAATTTATAATAGAGAAATATTAATATTCAGTAAAAATTGTACATTGAATTTTTTTGGTTTTGAGATAAGGTCTTGTAATATAGGTCAGGATAGCTTGAACCTGTGTTAGGGTTATAGGCATGTACTAATACATTTTAGTCAACTGTTAGAAGGATTACAGGTATACTGCCACATCTAGTCAATTTTTGGAAGGTGTTGACCAGGTTAGTTTCAAGTGAGTCTCCCACTTCAGACTCCTGAGTAAATGAGACTACAGGCACATGCCACCAGAAAAATTTCTAATTCTGCTCTATTTTCAGAATAGCAAATTATGGTATCTCTTGGACAGCAACAAACTACAGTTGTCAGTCATCCAAGTTATGACAAGAGTAAAGAAGTGATATTCTTCTGTTTTGTATTTTTATGCTATAATGCTAGTTATAATAGCATTACTCTTCTGTCAAAAGAATTCTACCATCAATAAGCAATGCAGAAAAAGGGTAGAAATATATAATACAATAGTTATTCAGTCTTGTGACTTGGAACAGGAACAAAGAGGCTGAAGACAGAATGAGAGGAAATCTACAATAGCAGAACTAAATACATTCTAATCATTGAATTTGTAAATGAGATTATTCCCTATTTCATTATATCAATTTTATCAACTTCCAACTTTTTATTAATTTCAAATGTCTATCTGGGAATGTACAACAAAGAATATTTATTTCATTCTCATTTTGAAGATGGTAAACTACTGTCTTGTTGGTAAAACATTTTGTTCTCTTTTGGGACACAGAAATCTTTAGCATATACCAATTCAGCAAAAATATTTTCTCATTAAGGATTTATTATACTGTTAAATTATATATGTCTGTGTATGTCTATGTGGTGGTATGTGTACTCTATACAGGCATAAGACCCACCCAGGGAAACACTTGTATTTTACCTGGTAATTATACATTCTAAGAAAATTGTTCAACATAACCTAAAAATCCAGCCATATTTCAAACAAAGAGAAAATTCTTGTGTTTATTGTACTTACACCTTAAAACTGCTGTCACTTTAAAACTGAGTGACCAGTTAACATACCTGACACCTTTATGACTACATTTTAGCTTAAGACTAAGCTAAAAATGTGGCATTACTGAGATGGAAGGAAGAGGAATAATCATATTGATTCAGTTATTTAATAATGAATCTTACCACAGTCTTAGCTAAAGATGTCTTTGGGGGAGTTGTTCCAGGTTTTGCTCCTGTTGCAGTGCTGACTGGGGCTGAAGCATGTGTGCCTGGGGTAGAAACTTGCCCAGGTGTGCCCACTGGCATAACTGGCAAGCCAGTTGCTCCTAATGGTAAATTGGTTGGTGGTAAGCAAGTGCTCGTAGTGGAAGTCATGAGTTTGCTTGGTGCTATAGCAGTGGTGGGGATGCCTGGTGTGACAGTGGCCTCTACTACCAAAGGTGTCTCTAGCGAGGCAGAAGCATGCTGAGTTCCAGATGAGCTGTGTTCACTAAAGAGAGATCTCAGTTTTTCCTCCAGAGTCTTTATGTCATCGATCCCAGGAGCTTTGGATTGGGTATCAGCATCCATTTCTAGACAGTGAGTGTGAGGCTGGTTGGGGAGCAAAGCTGGTTGAGGCTGACTATGAATGAGTGTTTGCTGTACAGCAGGCACGTTGGTAACAGGTTGTACCAGGGGTGGGATATTAGGTACTTGGGGTAATAAAGGTGTAGAAGTAGGCCCTGTTGGTTGGGGGAGGACAGGTGTAGAAGCTACAGCTGATGAGATGACCAAAGGATTTACCACACCAGGCTGAGAAACAGAACTAGACACTGCTGTTCCAGAGGAGGAAGAAGAAGGTGGTGCACAAAAGGATAAAGTCAATCCTGTGGTACTACTGTGAGATGCCTTGTCTAGTGAGTGTGCACTAACCACCACAGTTTCTGCTAAAGTGGGAGCAGAGGTGCTGCTACTAAGAGGAAGGGATGGCTGTGAAGCTGTGCCTGGGAATGGAGTGCTGGTAGAGACTGATGTCACTATGGTTACCCCAGCAGTACTGCCTGCTATCTGTTGCAATAATACAGCTGAAGGCTTAGCATTTGGGGCAGTCACACTACCCACTGTAGTAGCTGAAGTTGTGGAAAATGTCCCAGAAGGAAAACTGCCTGTACTAGAAACAATGCTCCCAGATGTGGGAGCCTGAACTGGCTGGGATGTTGTAGATACCGCAACAACTGTAGGTGCTGTAGAACTGGAAACCACACTGGAAAGTGTTGGTGACACACTTGAAGTTATCACACCTGTGCTGGTGTTAACTCCGACAATGCCTGTTTCAGTGGGTAATGCAGCCTCAGACTGCATTACTGATGTGGACATGTCAGTAAGAGGACTGCTTGATATAGGGACTGATACTGATGGTGAGGATGCTGCTACAGTTGGGCCACCAGCAACGCCAGTCAAGAAAGGAGGAAATGTTGGTCCTGTATGATTGAAATTTGGAGGTGCTGTATTGGGTCCTTCAGTCATCTGGGCATGTTTAAGTTCAGAAAAAGCCTGCTGGAGACTAAGGGATGAAGCAGAGTGAGATAAGTTCATTCCAGGGCCCTGAGATGTGGCAGCAGCAACTAGAAAGGAAAACAGAAAGAAATTAACCTATTTTAAAAGTATGGATTCAGAGTCTTTGAGGAACCATTATTAGATTATCAACAATGCTATATATACATCAGTAAGAATTATAACATTTCCCAAGAAAATGACATGCTCTAAAACAGTAAAATTAAGTAGTAGCTTGACGGAGTAAGGCAGCTTATGAGTATATACTCCTTGAAAACCAAACAAAGAGTAACCCAAAAACAATCTCTAAATAAAGAAATGAACACACTATGGTGTAGGTTCTACTTAGCACACCTGTCATTTATTTATTTATTATCTATCTATCTATTTATTTATTTAGGTTTTCCTAACAGCTCCAGCTGTCTTGGAACTCATTCTGTAGACCAAGCTGGCCCTGAGTTCACACTGATCTGCCTGCCTATGTCTCCAGAGTGCTGGGATTAAACGTGTGTGCCACTATGTCTAGCACATTTTTTGTCTTTTTTTAAGACAGAGTCTCACTCAGGCTGACCTCAAACTACTGATCATTCCTTTTCTGTCCCCTGAACAATGGGATCACATGCATGTGCCTATGCCCAACTCTAGATTTTATTTTGATGCTATTGTAATCTATTTTCTCTTTTTATGTTGCTTTTTTATTAAATTTTCTACTTTTCACTTGATCATGAACTAATGTTTAATCAAGCTCCTACCATATGAGGGATTTGGTGAAAGATTTTCTTAAACATGGCTGAATCAATCCTTACCTGTATCTGATGTTTCACTGGTGAAAACTTTTGACTCTCGTAATCTACTTTCGGGCACAGGACTCACTATAAACCGTCTTCCGGCAGAATGAACAACTTGAGTTAAAGAACTGGTAGGAACACCTGAATAAAATAAATCACTGAAGTTCATGTATATTGCTATACATGGGTGAAGTCTCAAGATTCCATTATTGGCACATACAATTTTTTATCAAATGGAAACAAATAAAAAAAAAACTCACCAATCTGCTGTGGCATGGAAGATACAGCAATTGGTTGCTTGAACTCTCCTTCTAATTTCTACAACAAACAGAAGCAAAAATTAATTCTCAACATGCAACCTCCTTGAGAGCATAAACGCTCATTCACAGTCATAGGGGTAATGTGTGCCAATACAGAACTACTTTAAATAAACGCAACCCTATTATTGGTATGGTGAACCTACCTGAGAACCTGAGAAACCATATTCATCCTTTCCTTGCAGATTCTCCAATCCCTGGTCACCCTCAGGCTCCACACTGACATCCTCACTTAGCATTTCATCAGCTTTTTCAATAATTTCCTGCACTTGAGCCACAAAAGATTCTCTTTCTATTGCTAGAATGAAGTCATTGGTCACCTATGAGAAACATGTATCAATCTATTAGTACATTTCTTATCATTTTTATGACTTCTATCTATACATCAGGGGTATTGTGTACTTGGTATTTAAGATATTACTTCTCTTTATAAGACCCTGAACACATACATAAGCTACATCTTAAACCAAAATACCTCTAAATCATAGACTACGGGTTGGGTATGCCAGTTGTAAAAGAGAAATTAAAAATCACTTGTCAAAATTGAAGTGGATGACAAAATACTGCATAGTTGCCTAGGACATGTACTTAAGACCAAATACTATAGAAAAATGTGGAATTTCAAATGGAGACATACCATAATTGTTGCTATCTCTTCAGGGTTGTCACCATCTAGGTCAAATTTGAATGTAACCATTTTCCGATTATGAGTTTCTAATTGACATTCTACTACTCGATCTCCTTTATTTGAAACCTAAAAAGAGAAAGGTAATACATATTCAAATTTATTACTGAACTTGAGAAAACATCCTCGAATCTTAAACTGGCAGTAAGGAAATCTATGGAAAGATCTCAGCCCTCAAGCTTCTTTAATCTTCCATTAGCAAAAGTGTCTAGTGTTTTCTCTATTAGTTAAAAATCTGGAGTCTGGAAGCAGTGTGGTGTAGGTCTTTATCCCAGCACTCCAGAGGCAGAGGCAGTCAGATCTGTGAGTTCAAGGCCAACCTGATCTACAGAGCCAGTTCTAGGACAGCTAGAGTCCATATAGAGAAACCTTGTCTTTAAAAACAGAACAAAACCAAACAAACAAAACAACAAAGTAAATGTGATATTCAATTAAAAGAGACTGAGTGAATTAAATAAAAAGGCTGCTATAAAAATAATATATATAGCCAGGTGCAAGCCTTTTATCCTGTCACTAAGGAAGCAGAGGCAGGCAGACCTCTGTTAAGTTTTAAGCTAGCTTGGTCTACAAAGCAAGTTCAGGACATTCAGGACTGTTATACAGAGAAGCCCTGTCTTGAAAAACCAAAAAAAAAAAAAAAAAAGTTTACTTTATGAATAGTTCAGAATTGATCTCTAGCCGGGCGGTGGTGGCGCACGCCTTTAATCCCAGCACTTGGGAGGCAGAGGTAGGCGGATCTCTGTGAGTTCGAGACCAGCCTGGTCTACAAGAGCTAGTTCCAGGACAGGCTCCATAGCCACAGAGAAACCCTGTCTCGAAAAACCAAAAAAAAAAAAAAAAAAAAACAGAATTGATCTCTAAAACTAAAGTCCCAAATTATTTCAACAATACAAAGGTTACAAATCCCCACCAAGGCCAGCTCGTCTGGGTCTGAATAAGCATGGGTTGAAACTGGACTCTCTGAGCATGGCGGACAATGAAGGCTGATGAGAAGCCAAGGACAATGGCACTAGGCCAGAAATGGCTCCATAGGTAAAATGCTTACCATCAAATCTGATGACCTAAGTTCAATCCCAGGACCCACATAGTAGAGGGAGAAAACCAATTCCTATCTCTAGATGTCACAGATACCTCAATGTCTCCAGGTAAAGGAGCTGTTGATTCTACATGGCACTGCTGTGTAAGCCCTGTCAAGCATCACTCTGATCTGACATTTACACACGAATGACAGAATCAGTTTGTTCATCTCAACAAAAGCTGAACCTTCATCTAGCTATGGATGGAGATAGAGACAGAGACCCACACTGGAGCACCGGACTGAGCTCCCAAGGTCCTAATGAGGAGCAGAAGGAGGGAGAACATGAACAAGGAAGTCAGGACCACGAGGGGTGCACCCACCCACTGAGACAGTGGGGCCGATCTATTGGGAGCTCACCAAGGCCAGCTGGACTGTGACTAAAAAAGCATGGGATAAAACCGGACTCTCTGAACATGGCGGACAATGAGAACTGACGAGAGGCCAAGGACAATGGCACGGAGTTTTGATCCTACTTCGATGTTCTGGCTTTGTGGGAGCCTAGACAGTTTGGATGTTCACCTTCCTAGACCTGGATGGAGGGGGGAGGACCTTGGACTTTCCACAGGGCAGGGAACCCTGACTGCTCCTGGGACTGGAGAGGGAGGAGAAGAGGTGTGGGGGGAGGGGGAGAGGGGTGGCAGGAGGGGGAGGGAAATGGGAGGCGGGGAGGAGGCAGAAAATTTTTTTTTTCAATTAAAAAAAAAAAAAACAAAGGTTACAAATCAATACTTACATTTAAAATCCTCAGTTTTGGGCGAGAAGTCTTTTCATGACGAGAGCGACTTCTTACAGATTTTCGATAATGACGTTTTGTCGCTCTTCCTTCATGCCTCCCACTGGATGATGGAGCATTCTCATTGCCATCACTCATTCCTGAAGCAACATCTGAATGTGCACTTTGAAGGGAAAAAAAATAATGAGACTGAAAGGCCTGTTATTCTGAAGTTTCATACCATCCTGCCCACAACTCAAACAAGTGTTAGTTTTCTTACCTGTCTACATTTGAAACCAATGTGACAGGCTGGGTAGGCTGTGATTGTGTTATTGGAGTTGGTTCTGGAGGAACAGTCTGAGAGACTCCCTGAGTACTCTATAAATAGAGAAGATAACTCAAATCTTGGCAGGAAAAAAGATTTACACACACATATGTAAGTATGTTTATAAAACCATTCACTGTTCCTAAGAAGTTCCTGTTACCCCTCTTTAAATCTTGGAATCAATGAAGGTACTAGTAATTCTTAACTCAAAATCTTTTCCAAAGCTAGTTTCTAATACCAACTGTTGGTGTGAAGTCAGCCAACCTATTTGCTAGGCATTGTGAAACTACAATTTGCCATGCAGACAGCATCTTACTAGAGTGTGCAATAGGGCAGGTAGAGCGAAGTGCAGAGATGAATTCAGAACTGTACCCTAGTAGAACAGAAAAGGTTGTTGGGAGCACAGCAAGTAAGATACTCTTATGAACTGCCAATGGCAAGAGTTTGTGGAAGGAGAACAATGGCTAACGCACTAACTAGAGAAGTGAAGTGCTAATAGTGTTAATCTTCTCTAAGGCAAACTCACTTCCCAACAGAACAGCCAGTGGCAACAAGGCCCCCACATTGCCATTTCATTCTGCTGTAAGAAAAAGTCATTTAGAAGTTAGACAGTCTCCAAATGAGTTGTAAATCAGGGGAGCCTGTTTTTTCTTTGCCATTTGAACCCCATTTTTTAAAAGATGTTTTTCATATAAACATGCAGTAATTTCATTTACCTCCAAGGCTGCTTGCTGGGAGGATGTAGTGGGGGGTTGTTGTGTTAAACTCACTGCTGGCTGGGACACTTGAACCTGTCCTCCTACACTGCCCATAGGAACCAAAAGATTTGATTCCACAAAAGGCTGCACTACTGTAGGAAAGTAACCTTGGGTGGCCAAGGCTTCTGTCGGCATAGGAGGAGGGGCTAGGACTGTAGAATGGATGCAAACAGAAGCCACGTTGGAAGAGGGAACAATATTTGAATCTCCTGGGTATTGTGGTGGCAGTCGAGATGGGAAGCCCTGTGACAGAAATGAGGAAGGTGAGTTAGTGTGAGTAGGGACATCAAATTAGCAAATCAGTAGACGAGGGGCCAGAGGGAAAAAAAGCACAAAGCAAAGAACAGTACCCCGGTTTCTAATAATTTAAAGAAAATTTAAAGATCATTTTCAAAATGAACTGGCAGATAACTTAGAAAATGGCACTCTTTCAATCATAACTTTAAACTGATTTCTCCTCCTAGAGACCATTTAAGTAGAATTTAAGAGATTATTAATTCCTCACAGAAAGAATTTATAGCAATCTTACATAGAAGAATGCAAAAAAATCTCTCCCAGATAGCAGTCATATTATAAAATCTAAATCCTGAACTTTCTTGTTTGTATCAGGCTACCTGCTCTATTTACTGTCTACATATATAAAACAGCAGCCTGGCATACTACACTAACCATTATCCAAGTTTATCTAGCTTACCTTGAATAGAGTTAACTTTTCTTCTAAGTTGTGTCTTCAAAACCGTGTATGAATCATTTGGTAATATCACTCCAATAGTTTCTTTGAGATAGGGTCTTACTATGTAGCCCTGGATGATTTGGAACTTGCTATGCAGACCAAGCTAGCCTTGAACTCACAGAGATCTGCTATCTGCCTCTGCCTCCCAACACTACCACGTCCAGCCTTTTCAGAATTTTGCTATTTTTATTTTGTCTAGTTCAGAGCGTAAACTTTTGTTATTGTTACTCTGACACTCAACTAACTAGTACATTTCTCAAGTTCTTAATGATCTGCCATTAAAATCCAATAGTCTACACCCTCTGATTTACTAGCTAACACAATACCTGGTACAGAACATCTCCAGAGGGAAGTGGACCCTCGGCAGCTTGTCCAAGGTTAGCTGGTATTCCCATGGACTGAACTGTTGGCTGTAGGAGCTGTGGGTGAACCTGACTTTGCAGCTGATTCACAGGCTGCAGAAGTGTTGGAAGCTGATTAGGAACTACAGTTGATCCCCCTGGGATTGAAGATGCTGTAGCAGATGAAGTCAAGGGTAGCAGAGGCTGATTAATGCCAGCAGCCATCGTTATAGGAACGGAGGAGAAACCTGTCTGAGCCGCAGATACATGAGGAGCTGATATGGGAATTTGAGAGACAGGATACTGTGGGAGTAAGGAAGCAGGGAGTGGCTGTCCCACAGGAAGGAAATGAGCACCAGAGTGGACTGGAACAACTGAGGGCTGTGCGGAAACTGGGATGTGAGGTTCGCCTTGGATAGTTGGTACTGTCTGGGAAACTGGAAGCTGGGAAGGTAAAGAAAAACAAAACAGACTTTTTTTTTTTTAAAAAAAAAAAAAAAGCAAAGCTGCCAAAAGCAAGATTTACATATTAGTCAAGAAGAAAACCAAAATTCTGCATACATTAGTATAAATTAACATGCCACATAGAATCAAGAAAGAATAGGAGAGAAATATGCTAGTAAAGTAACATTTCCAAACCTTTCACTGTTGAAAAAAATGCTATTTCATTTTTGGCAATAAAAGAGGACCTTTTCACACAGAAGGATTTCTCTCCCCTCTCTTTGTTGGTTTATTTTTTGATTTTGACTCTCACTAGGCAGCTGAGGCTTTCCTGGAGCTTGTTGGGCGATTCTGACTGAACTTAAAACTCTAGGTCCATCCAGGTGGTGGGGGCATTCGCCTTTAATCGCAGCACTTGGGAGGCAGAGGCAGGTGGATCTCTGTGAGTTCAAGGCCAGCCTGGGTTATAGAGTGAGTTCTAGGACAAGCTCCAAAGGACACAGAGAAGCCCTGTCTTAAAAACCCCAAACCAAACCAAACAAAAACAAACTCTAGGTCCTTCTGCCTTTGCCTTTCAAGTGCTAAGACTCCAGACTTGTACCAGAACACCCAAGTTTTTGTTATTTGTTTTTTGAGGCAGGGTTTCTCTGTGTAACAGTTCTGGCTGTCCTCAAACTCACAGAGATCTGCACACAAAGGAGTACACCACCACCACCACCCAGCTTTGTCTACTGGCATATGCGTCACACACCATAATCCACCAGCATGTCTGTAATCACCTAATATGACTGCTAATATACTGATTAAACTCAAATTTCTTTCCAGTGGAATTAGACTTCATATTATGTCTCAATTTTAAGTGTAAAACAACACTAAAAGTTGGTATAATTAGCATAATTCACTGATTCTAGATAATTCACTGATTCCACAACTGTGTCATTTTAAAACCTGAGTGAGATATATGTAGAAATTAAGACTATATGCCAGTGGCAAATAAGAGTGCATTTAGAGTTGATATTATTTTAGTTCTGAGATGACAATAATAATATTCTATGCACATATATCTACAACTGACCCATAGATGAAGTTGATGAAAGGTTATTCATAAGAACATGCCTTCTACAGGTTACTTTCCAAGAGACTGAAGAAATTAACAAAAGAACAATCAAAATAACTTCCCCAGACAAAACAAAAATCCACATAAGTTTTTTTGAGTAATGGACATAGTAGATAGCACAGGTTTGTCTGGATCTTTTGAACCTCTTGCCTCAGGAATTGCAGATATGTGACAACATACCCAGTTGATGGGTAATCTTGGCTGTCAACTTTAATTAGACTGATAGTAAAGAGGTGATTACTAAAATAAATCTCTAAGAGCATTTTCAGAGACAACTAGATCAAAAGAGTTCTGACCTCTGATGGATTCATAATTTAAGAGGAGAAGTGGTGAAAATGTGAAGAGTGGGGCCTAGTTAAAGGAATTGGGTGGGTGGTGCTTGAAAGGTATCTCTTGGCCTTAGCCTCTTCTATGCTCCTCGCCAGTCATAAAATAGTTTCTTGTGCCATAATTTTTCCTTCATCTATAACCCTTCCTCCATCTCCTGCTACAATATAAAGGCAATATGGCTTGCCAATCATGTGTGGACTGAAATCATACAAGAAAACGAATGATTCTTTTCTTACAATATTGTCCTTAGGCATTTGCCAATGATGAAAAGCTAATTAACACAATAAATTAGTATCTGTATGCAGCGAGGGAGAAAACATTGAAAAACTTTACATGAAAATAAAACACAGCTGTAAAACTGGAATATAAGATACAGCTGACACATTTCTAGAGAATGTCGTAGGTCCAGTTACCAAAACATTTCCATTTAACCCCTAAGTTTCAGTACTTGTAACTACTTCATACTTATAAAACCTAAAATTTCAATATTTTGACATGGTCAATACTATTGATATTTACAACAAGTATATAATGGGATTAATCTCTATTCCATTTTAACAGATTCTTCACTATTACAAGAGAAGGCAGAAATCTGCGTTAAAGGACATAGATATCATTTGTAGTATCTTTTCAGGAATTAGAGTTTACCTGTGTTCCAGCTGACACTTGAGGCAAAACTTGTGGAGCTTGAGGCTGTGCAGTAGTGCTTTCACTGGAAGATGCTGCCTGTGGAAGTGAATACTGTACTGCCTGTTGAGGAGGAGCAGTTGGCTGTATTCCTGGTTGCTAAAAAAAAAAAAAAAAAAAAAAAAAAAAATTCAGACTTTGAAAGAGGGTGGTAACTGAGTTGACCCCCTTTTCTTTTCTTTCTTTTTTCTTTTTAAAAAAAAAAACAAAAAACAAAAAAAAACCAAACAGGATATGCAGCTCTGGAACTCAGAGATCTCCCTGACTGCCTCCTAAGTGCTGGGATTGAAGACATGCATCACCACGCCTGGCATTATCCTGATTTTTTTCTTTAATCATTAAGAATAATTAGCTAAGAGGCAAACAAATCTCTCTGTGAGTTTGAGGGAAGCCTGGTCTACAGAGTTCCAGGTCAGTTAGGGCTATACAGAAAAATCACTATCTTTTTGTTTTGTTTTAGAGACTGGATTTCTCTGTGTAACAGCCCTGGCTATCCTGGAACTCACTTTGTAGACCAGGCTGGCTTCAAACTCACAGAGATCCACCCACCTGTGCCTTCTGAGTGCTAGAATTAAAGGTGTGCAGCATCACCGCCTGAGGAAAAAAAAATCCCTATTTTTTTTTTTAAAAAAAAAGGGAATAATTAGGCAATACTGGTCTTAAACTCTTTCTATACATCAGGTTGGACAAATCTTCCTGACACCTTAAACCGAACTTATTTGTTTCTGTCCCATAATTTTCTAACTTTGTTCCATTTACATGTTCCAAACTGCAACTCCTCCACCCTTGGCAGGAGTCTGACTTATAACATATCATCTTTTCCATGAAGTCTTCTTGATAAACCCCTTCCAACCAGGAAAGATGTCTATTTTTCTGCCAGAGACACGGCAGTGAAATGGGTGGCTTTCACCTCTTAGGTGGCATATATTTGAGACAGTTTCCCAAAGTTCTCAGATTTTTAGCTTTTCCATCAGTAAAATGAAAATAATGATAGGGTCTACATTTACATTTTATGCTTACAATTACATTACTTAGGTTCCCCCAGAGCCATTCATGTTAGTCCATCTCAGCTGATTGTCAGAAAATAGAAAAAAAGAAAACAAACAAAACTCTGGCTTACTTGGGAATGTTGAGAAAAAGTAAAAGGGTAACAAAAATTGATACCTTTTCTTTTTATGAACTTATTCCTAAAAAGACAACTGACGGGTATGTCAATAGTACCTTAGAGTACTGTTTCTGAGAAATGGTACATTTGGTAAGTCAAAATTACATGCCATCTGCTTCTGCATAATCACACTGGCTAATAACCAATAGATCAGTCAGACAGTGATGATGAGAATTATGCTTTGCATAGACTTTCTTCATAGAAACCAGTTCAAATAGCTTTTATTGACTGGTACAACATAGCTGCATGATGACATATAAACAGGCTGAAGAGAAGAATATGAATATCTGAAGGCTTGTACATGCTTTTATAGAAGACATGTTAGACATAAATGGAATGCTTAATGCCTGAGGAGGCCAGAATACGGTACCCTGGAATTGGAGTTACATATGGTTGTTAACCACAGTGTTAGTCCTTGGAACTGAACCTGGGTTCTTTGGAATAACAATACAATACTTTCTTTTTTTCTTTTTCTTTCTTTTTTTGGGGGGTGAGGGTGAGGGGAGACAGGGTTTCTCTGTATAGCTTTGGAGCCTGTCCTGGAACTTGCTGTGTAGATCAGGCTGGCCTGAAACTCACAGAAATCCACCTCCCTCTGACTCCTGATTGCTGTGTGGCCACTACCTGGCTACTTACTCTTAACTAGTGAGCCATCACTCCATTTCCTTTAAGGAAAATAAAGTTTATTTTGTTCTTTAGGTTTTCATTCATTCCCTCATAGTGCAAAATATGACATACTATCCCACTAATAACCAATAAAAACAAGTTCACTATCCAAGGCATGAACCATGGGAGGCTATAGTGACAAAATGCCCCCTTTGTTCCCCTTCTTCTTTTTGGAGGTAAGGTTTCTTTGTAGTCTGGCTGTCAAGGAACTTGCTTTGTAGAGCAAATTAGCCTTGAACTCAGAAATTCACCAGGCCTCTGTCTCCCAAATGCTGGGATTAAAGGTGACAAAATTCCCATATGTGGACAAGTCATAAAACATAAATAGAAACAATTTTCTTTGTATATTTTACCTCATGAATACAACCATTAAGAAGATAAATTATGTAACAATTCTTCTAAATTTCAACATATACCTAGTAAATTAACCAAAATGAAAGATATCCTAAACTACTACTAAATGCCAGAAATGTTACGCCACTTAATTATCCTCCAAAAAGTTAGCAAGCCATTTATATCAGCAATCTAGCTCAAAAAGTGCTTTTGGCCACTGATAAAACATAATGTACCACCATAACATTCTTACCTGTTGAGGATGTTGAACAGGTTGTGAAGATAGAACCCCTGCTAAGCTACCTGATGGCTGGCCCTGGCTCTGCCCCTGTGCCTGAAATAAAAAAGCAAATACAAATTAGAGAAGGTTTATGCACATGAAAGTTAGACCTTTGTATAAATACTTCAGATCCTCAGAAGACTGCTTGATTGAAATGAAACAGTTTGGTAGTGTAATACAAGACAGACCTCTAGGGTTTTTTGTTTTGTTTTGTAAGATAAGTTTAGGAAAAAGATCATAGAACATTTCTGATCACATCTCAGGTAAAAATCAAACAAAAACACAAACACACTAATGTTAAAAACTTACTGTTAATGGTGGCTAAAGTTTTAGCTGGCTTGAATAGTTAGATTCAATAATAAAATTGTCACAGGAAAAAAATGTGTTAAGATATCAACATGAAAACATTTAATCTGGATAATTAAATAAAAACCACAATCAAAAGTGCTAATTTGGCTATCTTTTTCTACTTCTTGTAGTCATAGTAACTGATAAAAAATGTCAAATGTCTGTTAAAAACCAATTTCTCAACAGGTATGTAATGGTTGCTTCAGGTAACATATGGAAACATTTGAAGACATTCTAATTGTCAAAACTAAGAGAAATGGCTATAAGATGCTACTAAAAATTCTATAATGACCATACAAGTCCCCATTCAGAACAAAGGATTAACCAACCCAGAGAATGTGAACTATGTTGGGTCTGAGAAACTGAACAGCTTATTCCATTTAACTATATTAACTGAGAATAGAGTACAAGAATATATGTTGGGGAAATGAATGCATGTATACTATGCACACCAACATATGTTAAGAAAACGAAAAAGCTACCTTTATGGTTTCAATTCAATTTAGAAGAGGTTCTTCAATGTTTATAGGGATATATCACACTCGATGAAAATTTAAATTATGTATTTTAATTTTTTTTTTTTTTTGCAAAGCTTGAAGGATAATGTAAGCATACAACATGCCCACGCTATTTAAGTTTCAGGGTCCTTCTGCTTCTTACCACTATTCCAAGTAATGGATATACCTAAAGAGTATATGAAATAGTCATAATTTCTTTAATTCTGTGTCTCTTTTTATATTTGTATGAGTATATATGCTCGTGTACGTGTGACTAAATTTTTAATATATTCAGAGAACAAAGCCTAAGACACCACTGTTCCTGGCCTCTGCAATTTATCATTATAAATTCATGCAAAACCCAATAAAATCATTACACAATAGACTCTACCAGTTGTTAAAATTTGACATAATCCTTAATTGATTAACGTTACATTTGGGTCCTTAATACAGTGGTCTGATTGATACCATTTCAAAACTACACCTTTATTTGTTAAGCCAAACTCATAAGATGTGTTTTCTTAAGTCCTACTTATAATGAAAGGCTCTGTGTTTCTTAACATTACACCAAAAAGTTTTTGCTACTTCCCATTTTGCTTTAACGTTATACTTCTTTAATTTTTAAAAACTTATTTAGAGGAAGAAATTATACTAAATCATTTTACTGTATCTAAATAATCAAAATAGACAATTGCATTTTCATTACTAAGGTAAATTTCCACATAGAGATTAGTCATTAATTCTGATGACTACAATCACAGGCAAATCAGGTAGTTTTTGCTTTATAGTTCATTCTTTAGTACAAATATTTATAACCACAAAAAATTCTATTAATAAACAACATTTCTCATAAATCCATGATTCAGGGACATGAGATAGAATATTTAAATGCACTAGTGCAAAATAGGGTAGTTTAAAAGAACTGTGAAAGTTTTCCTATAACCTGTGGATGGAGTGTAGCTCCTCCTGAAGAATATGAGGCAGATAAGACCTGCTGAGTTGTGGTTCCTTGGGGGAAACAGAAGAAAAGTGGGGATTCTTGTAACACTGTCTGAGGCAGGCGAATAAAGGGCAATGAGACGTCAGAGCCAAAAGGTGCAGCTGTTCCCCCTGTAGGGGGAGGTGATTGAAAATCACTGAGATCTGAAGAAGTAATTTGAGAGGAATCACTTGAATATTCTGGGCTTCCTATTGGCCAGTTCTGTCCCATAGGCTCAACCACAGAAATGGTCAATTCTGGGGCATGGTTATTACGCTGTTCTTCAGTAACAGGCTGCAGATGGCAATGCAATCCAACTGACTGAGGAGGCAGTTCTTCCTGACTTGAGTCCACTGCAACCTGTCGATTTCGGTAAACACGTTGAGGTAAAATCCCACCTCCTTCTCCTGAAGAACAACTTGGTGTCTGAGCATGAAATTCAAATACACAGTTGCTTCTGTTCTCACTGTTATGAGTTAATACAGCTGGCGCAGAATGAGGAACAAAGACAGGGTGAAATTTCAAATGTGTAGCATCTGTACTGTTAGGCGCAGAAATACTAGAGAGGGGTGATGCTGGACTCGGTCCAGAATCTAATCTTAAGTTCTGAAAGTGTCCTACCAGGAAAGCCTGTCCAGATGGAAATTCAAAGACAGAACTTGAGGCAGGGCCCCCGGGCACTGGCTTCTGTTCAGGTATCTGTTTCATAGGACTTGACAGTACTGGTGAGTTGTATGAAATGCCCTCATACTGTCCTGCCACCTGGGTCTGGTAATGCACCCCAGCTAGATATACTGTTTCCTGAGGAATAAAATAGTGAGCCTCTTCTGCCAGTACTAGTCCAGGTCTATAGTCACTGTAAATCTGGGCTGGCTCAAACACAGGTTGGGCCTGCATCTCACATAGATCTCTATTTACTCTACCGGCTGTAGTACCAAACATAACTATGGCCTCTGGTGTCCAGTTAGTTGGGCTGCCACCAGGTGGAAGAAGATTTTGGCCAACAGTCCTCAGCAGGGGTTGAAAGTGGCGAGTTTGGGCTTCCAGGAAGGAGGTGCTCTTACGACGTTGGGAAATGGCTACTTTCGGTGGACAGGTGGGAGGTGGTGAAAAAGAAACTGGACGTTCATGAATAGTTGGGAAAAATATCTGTGATTCTGGGTATGTTGGGGTCCCCCCACACGGATGCGCCATGGACTGAGGCTGTATCAACATGAATAAGACAAGTAATTCATACATTCAGTAAGTGAAATTACATCAGACATGCATAGCTGGATAGTTCTGTGTAACCCCATGAAGTGGTCACACTCAAATTTTAATAATTAACAATGCTTTTGGAAATTATGTGTATAGTAAAAATCCATTAAATACATCCAGGGCCAATAAAGCCAATCTTTGATACTTCCTTGAATGAAAAAAACAGCTGTTTTTCCACAAATCTGCTCTCCCAAAGCAAAGGTATGAAGTAAACTTCCTAAATGATTATTCTATTTATCTATAATAAATGTGTTCATTCTTAAAGTTCTGTCAATGGAAAAATCTAAAGTTAAAATATTAAAGGACAACTATTTTTATAATTAAAAATATACTTTAATTTAAGTTACTGTTCCATGGTATTCTATTAGAGGCTTCAGTGTTATTTTCATCAACTAAGAGTAAATGATCAGAAGAAATTTGTAATAGTATAAATCAAAAGGGATCTCTGGTAGATGGTATAAGACAAGTCAAGTTCAATGGTGCACACTTATATAATGTTAGGACTTAAGAAGCTGAGGTGGGGGCTGGAGAGATAGACTCTGCTGTTAAGAACATTGACTATTCTTCCAGAGGTCCTGAGTTCAATTCCCAGAAACCACATGGTGGCTCACAACCATCTGTAATGAGATCTGGTGCCCTCTTCTGGCCTGCAGGCATACATGCAGACAGAACATTGTACACATAATGAATGAATGAATGAATGAATGAATGAATCTTTAAAAAGGAAAAAAAACTGAGGCAGGGGGATTTTTGAGTATAAGGTTATACTGAGCAATTATATGAGACATCATCTTAAAAAAAAAAACAAACAGACAGACAACAAAAGGATAAGTGACTAGTTTTCTTCCTTTCTGTATCCAAAACTACAATTAATAGTTTTACTACAAAATGTTAGAGATGATGAATCATTCTTCTGAACATTAATAAGGGTTGAACACCACGAGTTTTCTAATTCTGACAAATCAGATGGAATGGAGGTAATAAATAATAGCAAAATCAATTTAATAGCAATTTTTGTTTCCAGAATTAAGACTGAGCTTAGAATCGCAGCTTGCCAAATGCAATGCACATAATTCTCTACCAAGGACCGAACTCCTTTTTAAAATATATTGGTTTTAGGCTAGGGATATAGCTCAATAGAGTGCTTGTCTAGCATATGCAAGGGTCCAGGTTCAATCCTTAACAACACAAAAATGGGTGGGGGGGGAAGGGTCAGAGGACAACCTCAGGTGTTGGCCCTCACTATCCACTTTGTTTGAGACATATCTCTGTTGTTTGATGCTGTCTACAACAGGCTGGAGGGCCGTGAGATTCTGAAGAGTCTGTTAACACTTCCCTTCTCACCCCAGGAAAACTGGGATTATGAATGTGAACTACTGCGCCAGGCTTTACACAGGTTCTGGGGATCTGCACTCCATGCTTGTGCAGTACTTTAGTCACTGAGCCATTTCTTCCTCCTGCTAGGAGTATTCTACATCAAATGCTAACATTTTATTGATTATTCAAGTTTTATCCTAAAGCCATAACATAGGTAGTCATTTTCCTAACTAAATCTTAAAATTCTGGTGACACTAGTTCAGAATATTAACTATATTTTCTGTTTGGAAAAGTAACAAGCAAGGTCTTACAGTAACTAAAGTAATTTGAGAAGTTGTGTAGCTTCATAGACATTAATGGAGACAAGAAAAGTTATATATGCTATATGTTTATCTAATGTATTCAGTAGAGTCTATGCCCAATCTTTTTTTTTTTTTCTATGCCCAATCTTATGTAATCTTTGGAGCGAAAAAGGACCTCCCAAAGAGGGAACAGCCTTTTAGCTTCCTGACATATCATTTTACACAATTAAAATCAATTTTTACTCCTCAATTGACTGGATTTAAAAAACAAAGGATTCAACTAGTTGTATCCTTGAAGAATAAATTGGGGAGAGGACACATTTGGTTAATGTTTGGTAGAATCCATTTTGATTAGGCTAATAATGAGTTTATCAATGGAAGCTAGGAAAGTATAATAAAAGCTATACTGATATGTGCTATTAAACAAAATTTCATTGCCTCCTTGCTTTTTATTCTCATTTAAAGTATTCTTTAAAAAATGTTTTCTATAGGAATAGCTGTTATCCTAAAAGCACAACATATAACCAAGCTAATAGTTTAGTTTGGCTCTTTAATCAAATTTTCTATGCCTGGATGTATTCATTGGTAATAGTTTTTCACTTGTCAGGAAGTTTACATTTACATACAGTAGTGACAAAGAGGGAAGGCAGGCTGGATCGTCGATGCTTGCGCTGAGAGGCAGAGTGCATAGGCAGGACACTCTCCAATGCTTTAGAGAGTTTTTCAGCAAAAGTTTCCTCAGGGGCAGTCCGAAGGAGGGGAGGACAAAGAGGTGCAGACAGCACTGGTGGTGGGGTAGAAGGAGCACTGGGAGAGATGCGGGATAGAGAGGGAACAGCAGAAAGATGGGGAACACAAACCGACATGCTACGGCCACGACGAGGCTAAACAGAAAACAAACACACATGAAAAACAGTACTTTGAAAACAAAATAACCAAATGTACAGTGATAATAGGGCATAGTAAACAAAGAAATATTCTACCCTCCCCAACTCTGCAAAGTTAAAAAAAAATGTTTAGGTGAGACATAATTCTACAAAGCACAGCTGGTATATCATAACTAGTCTCCCTGTTTTGATGTTTTTTTGCAGGTTTTCTCGTATGAACAAAAGATCAACTATTATCTTGACTATTTTGAAGTAATACCAACTATTAAGTGCACGAATTAATAAAAACTGACTAATAGGGTACCACACAAGTAACTATGAACTATAGTTCTAAAACCTTAGGTAAGAGTATAAGAATAAATTTACTGAAGTATAAAATTTGGGAAGATTTTAGGAGTAGATTATTTGCAAGAGCTCTAAAAGCTTGAGGAAAAAACTTTTCTGTTTTAGAAGATAGTCTACAAGATACACTTGCAACTTTCTCTACAAAGGTTAAAAAGTCATCATCAAATAGAAGAAAAAGAATAGCTTTCTGACGTTTACCACTAGGTATTAGAAATATTTTGTACCTTTATAAAGGAGTCAGTGGGAGAAATGCCTTCAATTTGAATCTCTAAAGAATTAACCCCTCCCCCATATGATAAATTCAGTTTAAACTTACAAAGTTTGTAGTGCCCTACGAGAAAGGGTTTAACATAGCTACAGAGCTAGTCTAATATTGTGAGGGTGCCTGGAGCAAGTTTATGATCTCTTTCTTTTACAAAACTGGCTGCAAAGAAATGCTTTTAGCCAAACTTGGAGTTCATCAGTATGTATTATCATAATTAAGTTCATTTTGGTTACAAATTTTTACCTTTGTCTCTCTTTTTAAATTTTCTCTTAGGCATAGTAAATTCTTAAAATGAAAAAAGGAGTAGGATTATAAAATGTTTTATTATTCTAAATATTTGTAATTCTTTATAATCACTTTATAGAAGACTATCATCAAAAAGTTAGAGACAGTCTAATTTTAGAGCAACAAATAAATACAGCTAATGTTAATGGCTTGAGCATTTAATATATGGATGAATGATCAATCCTATTTTTCTTAAAAAAAAAAAAAAAAAAAAAGACATAACCCCCATGATGAGGAAGCCAAGAATTGAAAATAACTGTGAAACAAAGAAATGAAGAAGTGCTGACAACTAACATTTGTCAGTATTTGGAAATAAATCACCCAAGGTCATTTGCCCTACTTAGGTTAAGAACAGACTGTTAAAAGGTTAGTATATATTAGTGGTACTTTTCTTTGAATTAATGTGGCCATTCATCTTGGGACCCAAGTCCAAAGCAGAACTGATCCATCAATGGACTCCAAAACAAACATCTTTTATGAGTGAAAGTATTTTCCTGAAAAAAATTTTTTTTCCACTTAATGAAGACATGAGAATTCTACAAAGTTCGGATTAAAAGCCTTCTGAGAAGGAGGGAGGAAAATCAGTCTGCTTAAAGATTGTACTAACAAGTGATATAAAGTGAACAGTTATCATCTAATTCCTTTCTGAAGTATATGATCTTTTTTCCTCTGAGTACCTCACAGAGAGTCAGCAAAAAAATAAATGGGGATATTTTACTATTCATCTAACTTTCACTATTGCAAAAGGACAATGTGTATATATATCATATTCCAATAAATTTATTACTTCTGTAAGCTGACTCTGAAAATAAACTGGTAATAAAATAAATACCAAATAAAGGAAAAGGTAAATGAACATATACTGGGAAAGGAACACGCATAGCAACTGATGATCAACTAAATACAAGCAATAAATTAGTCAGAGGTCATACAATAAAAGATTCCTTTACTCTATAATACTCACATGCAACATTCTATTAATAGTTTGGAAGGTCTTACCTGGTTTTTGTACAAAAGAAAATCTTATAGAAAACACTTGTTACTTTCAAAAAAATTTTAAAAAGTCTCGCTCCACCCACAAATCATTTGTTGTATCTAGTTTATGCCACTTTGAACAGATTTAATTCCTAGGTGAAGAGAGTGCAGTTCAGTCTTACTGTACACTGCTACTTTGTGTTTGAAGTTCAGCTAATTCTCACTTGTGTTACTAAACTCCTCTGGTTATACTCTTATAAACTTATTTCCTTAGTAAATAACATCAACCCTCAGTCTCTATGCTGAGTTGGTTCCAAGCCACCCCAACAGAAACAAAAATCTGCAGTTGTCCAAATCTTTTATATAGATTATCATAGTATTTGCATATAATCTTTAGATTACTTATAATACCCAATTCAATTCTAAAGGCATTTAAAAATTGTTGTATTACTAGGGAATATATCAAGAAAAGTCTGTACGTGTTCAGTACAGATAAAAATTTTAAGCATTTAAATCCACCCACATGAAAATCACAGACAACAAAGACTGACTAGACCATTTATATTTTCTACCTTAGACTCACATTGCTACCTAGATGACATAAGAAATAATCTGAAGATTACCTATTGGCTATCATTTTAGTATTACATTTTCTTATGCATTTACTCACCATACTTGAGGGTGGATACACCCCATGAGGCTGAGATTGTGCTTGGATACTAGAAGCTGTATGCCCTGGTGCAGTGCCAGTAGAATGTGTCTGTTCATGTTGGGAGCCATAGGAAACTGTCTGTTGGCTGCTCACTCGAGATTCTGTGAAGACAGATGATCCCTGACCGCTGTCAACTGTTCCATCAGCTGAAGGATAAATGAATCATTAGAGGGTGGGAGATGGAAGAGGGAGAAGTTTACATTGTAGACTCATTACATTAATGTTATTGGCTATTTCTTTGTTAAAATCTGGAGTAAATTTTAAAAACTGAATAGGCCAGTGGTGGAGCTCGCTTTTAATCCCAACGCTCAGTAGGCAGAGGCAGGTGAATCTCTGTGAGTTCAAGGCCAGCCTGGTCTACAGAATGAGTTCCAGGACATGAATCAAAGTTACATGGAGAAACTCCGACATGAAAAACCAAAAAAAAAAAAACAAAAAACAAAAAAAAAAAAAAAAAAAAACCACAAAAACAAAACAAAGCAAAACCAAAAGAATAGCAGTCTTATTAAGATGTGAGCCTGTTTCACCTTGACTGGAAGTCAGAGAATTTGAGCTTATTTTTGCTCTCTCAAAGTTGTTGACAACAGATGTGGCTACAAACAAGAGATTCTGACTTAGAGTCAACGTAGCACTTGAGACAATTAAGTACCTGTCTACATTTAAATGAGGGACTTGTGCAAAAAAAGTAGTAATCTTAAAAAAAAAAATTTCTTGTCAGACAGTAGTGGTGCATGCCTTTAATCCCAGCATTTGAAAGGTGAGGAAGGTGGACCTCTGAGTTCAATTCCAGCCTGATCAACAGATATAGTTCCAGGAGAGCTGGGGCTACACAGAGAAACCCTGTCTCCAAAAAAAAAAAAAAACAGCAATAACAAAACAAAAATTTTCTGATTGTCACTGAATGATATCATCTTAAACTGAATTCAACTTCGAGGTCTTATTCTGTGGAGACCTGTGTTTACTTGATGTTAAATATTTAATTCAATTACTGAGCACTGGTCTCATCAACCTTTGGTCTCCTAGGTAGGTAGTTTTGCTAAAAGAGTTGAAACCAGATTAACAGCTTCAATTATAAATAGCAAAATTGATTTACCCTTCATTATTTGCAAATTTAACTTGAAGGAACTAAATAAAATAGATAAATAACCTACAAACTCAAAATGTCAAGACACTAGAAGTTTTCAAATACCCTTATATCTTAAGCACATTTTCTCAGTGTTTCACCCTTCTATTAATAATGAGTACAAGAACAGAAATAATCAAAAGCATCACTAGCACTTTGCTTACTTCTCCTAACACTTACATAACACAGATATACTAGGCTGCTGGTACTGTAGCTGTTGATGTTGATCTGCCTCGGGTTCTTCAGGCTCTACTTGTGTAGAAACTGAAGCAGAAGTGGTGGGAGCACTTGGTATGCCGGTGCTAGCAGCAGAGAGTTGCTGAATTCCTGCTTGGGAAACACTTGGTGGTTGTTCACTCTGCTGTCTGAGACTGCTCTCTTCCTGTTTTCTTTTCTCTTGCTCTTCTCGCACCAACTGCCGCTGCTCTCGTTTTCTCTTAATTAATGACACCCTGTCTTTGATAGCTTTAGCCATGGTCTTGTGATCACCTTCGCAGACATACCCAGACTCGACCTACAGAATAAAAGGATATATTAAAAAAAGGATATTTAGAGAAAATTACTTCAAAACAAAATGAAACAAACGAACAAACAAAAGGCACTGTAGAAAAGTAGGTTAGTCATTTTGGAGGGGTGCATGTATTTTTTTCAAGTTTTATAATGTTTGAGACCAATTTTACAGTTGGTCTCAAACTTGAAATCCTCTTGCCTCAGTTTTCAAGTACTGGAATTACAGATGTGTGCCACTAACATCAGAGACCTTAGGATTCTTCTTCACCAAACAGTAAAATTACGTCTGCATTATATGTTTCCCCACAATTGTGGTAAACAAAGAGTGGATACCACCATTTCTATAGAACATTACATAAAATTAATAAAAAATAAGTACCTCTTTCATATCTGACCCTTTTTCTACTTCTGAATAGTTTTTTGTTGTTGTTTTTTTAATAAATCCTAGTAAGGTTATTTTATGACTACCTTTGTATAATAACTGGCTATTTTAGGCACTGGGGCATACCTAGATTTGGTTTTCCTAAAAGGGTTTCCTTTTAGAACATATTTAAAATAAGGATACATCAGAGTGATTTGATCTTGAAAACACCATTCAAAGTAAAAACTGTTTTCATAATATTTATTTATTTTTCTTTTTTCTTTTCTCCATATTGTCTGAAATTTCTATAACCTTGCTCTGGAGAGAGCAGGGCAAGGCCTCACATAATATTTATTTTTATTATTTAAATTGTATGTGTGAGTACAGGTGTCTACAGAGGCCAGAGGTACCTAATCCCCTGGTGCTGGAGTTATAAGCAGTTGTGAGCTGCTCAATTTGGGTAACTGCTGGGCTACATGTCCAGCCACCAAAGCGAAAATACCTTATAATTCTGTATCTCTCTCTAGTGTTTATAATGATGGATCAAAAGCTAACCAATGTTTAGAAACAATTCCAAACCTGGTCTGATTGGTTATACCTGTAATTTCAGCACTCAGGGAACAAGAAGAACATAAATTCAATGTTCCCAAAGCAAAACAGCATAACTAACACATTTTGACTAAAGTCAGCTACAGTCAGCTAGAGGTATTCACCTTTATAGGTTTTAAGAAAGACTCCAGAATACATTCCAGTCTATTTTATTCATTCACTTATAATTACATGTTATTTTCCTCAAATAAAAATTTTGAAGGACTAAAAACCAACCCACATTATCAAAACAATACCAAAAAATACAAAGAAACCTCTTAAAGAAAAATCATAGAAAAATCCCCCTATCCAAAGACAAAACATACGGGATCACACAACCTCATGTTAATGAGACATGCAACATACAACACTCATTAGATGTTTGTTTTTTCCCCTATTGGTATCAGTATACATAAATCAACAACAGTTAAGGGTCAATTTACCATTTCTTGAGCAACATCTTCTGGTACATCCCTCTCCAAATCAAAGGAAAATTCAATAGCTTCATTGTCTTTGTATTTTCCCTTTAATTTCTTAATATCTTCAATACGCAGCCATAATTTAATAGCTATCTTTTCTCCATCATCTTCTTCTGCTAATTCTACCCGTACCCCTGTTTCCTCCTGGAAAAAGGCATGGTTCAAAAGGTCTTTGATGGAATATCTTTCAAAGAAAAAGAGAATTAAAAAAAGAAGTCATTAGTTTGAAAAGATACTTTTCTTTCTTTCTGAGACAGTATCTCCTATGTTGCCCAAGCTGGCCTCAGACTAACAGAGCATTTACAGGCATAAGAATGACTTTTAAATGTATGTGTTTACTGTTATTTAATTAAGGAGAAAAAAAAAATCTATGATAGAAAAACTAGGGAAAATTTGTGATTCATTTTAACATTAGTCTATCTGAATGGTAATGTTACAGCGTTTTGTGTGTGTGTGTGTGTGCGCGCACACGTGTGTGTTGGCAATGGAATCCAGAACCTTGCACATAGTAGACAAGTACTTCCTCATCCCCAGCTTACCATCTTATGCCAATCTGTTTTATGAACAGCTGACAGAGACAATTTTAAACCAAATGATCTAATTTCATTAGAATAATTATGGAAATAATGCACAGAATATCAAAGCTTCAAAACACCACAGAAACATAGCAAAAAAAGAAAAAAAAAAAAAAAACCACAACCCAAAACAACGACAACACTGTGTAGGACCTTCTCTGGTCTTTGAACAATAACAATGGAATACCATTTCCTGACTATTATAAAATGAAGGCAGAGGAAGGTTAAGATTCTTTCTCAAAGTTTTACAGTTATAAATAATATAATCATAACTAAAACATAAATTTGTTGTTTTCTAGTTTGGTACTTTCTATAACAGCAACCTTTATTTACTACAATAAATCCTTTCAATTCCTTATCAACAACTTGTAAATTAGGCAAGTCAAAGGTTGGATGCAAAACAATCAATCTTTTTAAAAATATTTTATTGATTTTATGTACATTAGTGTGAGGGTGTTAGATATTCTGGAACTGGAGTTACAGACAGCTGTGAGCTGCCATGTGGGTGCAGGAATTGAACCAGGGTCCTCTAGAAGAGCAGCCAGTGCTCTTTACCACCTAGGCGTCTCTCCAGCCCCACAATCAATCTTCTTTATACAAAATACCAGTAATCAAAGAAACTTTTCCATCCAGAAATGAAACAGAATGTTTTTAAAACTCAAAACAAATATCCCTTTGTTTAAACTGAAAAAGTCTTAAAAGAGCTTCTAAGGGCTGTGTATCTCAAAACAGAAACTCATAGATAACTATCTGCTGAACGGTCTGAAAGATCATGATGTAGTGCTCTTCTAAATAACAAAGTTTTGAAAAGAACATGAGACTAGAAGAGTTAAGATGTGAAATTCTTGAATTTGGCTGATATAGCCAATTGTGGCCATATTTTAGGAGATAGGTTATGCTCAATTTACAGTTTATATTAATTTAGGATGGTGTGCCTTTGTTTTTAGACTAGTATGGAGGTAAGTAAGGCAGATTATTTTTCAAATAATCATGTATCTTTGCTAAGCCTACAGGTGACCCATCAGCTACACTGCATAACTGATACTGGATACTCTTCTCAGAAAAGCTTTGCACAAATGACTAAGGCAGCTCTTCTTCTAAGCCTTGCATGAAATCTCTGCTTACTCAAAGGAATTTTTAATGTTTTGCTCTTTTTCAATCCTGGTATAATGGTAGGAAAATAAAGGCCTGTAGAGCTAAGCTGATTTTCAAAAGCCAAGATTTTACTTTACTTTCAAATTTCAGAGGGAGAATGATTAAGGAATCAATTTTTTTGCATTGGAGAATGAACTCTACTGTAGGGTTTTCTAAATTGAATGTAGAGACTGTGTAAGGTGGTTCTGGTTTAAACATAAACTTAACTTACTTAAACATCACTAAGTCACATTTTTACAGTTACAGAAAGCAAATCTGAGTAGCTTTAATGGAAAGAATCCAATCTTTAAAAATTTTTAAAAATGTTATGAATGGAAAAATGAAACACAAGTATTAAATATACCTCACATTGTTCAAGCAACACCAGGGGTCAAAGAAGCAACTTACCTTTCATCTTTATTTTGCCGGATACATCCTTCAATAATTTCCTTCACTTCAGGAATTGCTACTTTGTCAAAACTGGCTGGCTTCACTCCCTAAAATCCATAAAAATAGCCACAAAAATGTTAACGAAAAGAGAATCTTGATTTTTTTTTTTTTTTAAACAGGCTGCCTTCTTAATGTCCCTTGCCTTTTTTCCTGATCTATATACAGGACCTAATCCATGTAGGGATCAGAGGTAGGAAGTGGCAATCTCAAGAAACAATAAGGAATACGGCAGATCTTACTTTTACAGAAAAAAAATTTAGGCTGATGACAATAACTTTCCTTACATTTAAAATGGTAACCAGGTGTTCTGATTGGTTAGAAAATCTTGTGCTCAACCTTGAAAACTAACACATCGATTAATTCAGCCTTTATTTGGACATTGAACCCAGAGATAGGTATGAATTTACAGTTTGGTAAGCATCATATTATATGATACTATTCTAAAAGCTTTATACAAAGAATTATGGGTTAGTATTGTTTTGGCAGGATAACTAAGGAGCAACTTTATATAAATAAAACAGAAAAATAAGAACCAGAAACTGTTGTATAAGTCTATATATAAATTCAACACTTGGGAAGCGGAGGCAGGAGGATCAGGTATTCAAGGTTATCCTTGGAGTAATATGTCAGCATGAAGCCTCTGATCAGGAGGAGCCTCTCACAAATATTAACGGGCATCCTATTGGGGTGCTGTCTATGAGCCCCCAGCTAGAAAACTTACTGGTACCACTGGAAATGTTTCACAACTATCCTTATACCCTTCCCTGTATCCAGCCTGGGAATCATGAGAGTCTGGCTACAGAATCTTACTATCAATTAACTCCTCATCCCCATCCTTTAAAAGGTCTAAAAAGAAACTCCCTCCCCTGCCATTCAGATCTTGATTCTTTTCAGAAAAGAGACTCTCCTCAGAGCCTCTTCAATGTTATTTCTCTTTTGTCAGTAGGTTCCTGGAAATAAAAATAACATAAAATGTTTCTAATAATCCTATGTGAAGCAAAATGGGGTTCAAGTAGATAAATAAATCAGTTTGGTCAACCAGGCTGTCTTCCCCCAATTGACCCTGGTACTTCTGGCCATTTTCCTGCTAGGTTACAAAGTCACCTCCACCAAGTTCATACACAATATCTACAAAGATCTTCTTGGCGGACTCATTCTTCATAGGCTATGTAGTCTTCCTTCTGCTCTGGGGTAGAATCTACCTATGAGCCCCCAAAGGTAACCTGATGTGGGATTCCCCTCTGTATGCTGTGATTACCATTAATGAATAAAGAAAGCTGGCTTGAGCATATAGCAGGGCAGAACAGAGGTAGGCAGGGAACTTGGAGAAGCCATGTAGCCCTGCTGGAGAAGACTCAGAACTTTACCCGGTAAGCCATAGCCTCGTGGCGATACACAGATTAATGGAGATGGATTAACTTAAAATATGAGTTAGCCAGAAATACACTTAAGCTATTGGCCAAACAGTATTGCAAATAATATGTTTTTTTTGTGTGATTATTTTGGGGCTGAGAAGTCGGGAACAAACAAGTGGCCTCCTACAACAGTAACCTACCAGGCAACTTCACAAAATTCTTGCTTTCACAACTTTTTTTTCTCATTGTTACAAGTGTCCTACCTGCTGATTACAATACACGCAGATATGACAAAAAACAACCTCTTCTAATAAACTCCTTAGTGCCCAGTAATCTTCTAGTGTCCTCTTGAACCACCTGCCCCATCTGAAAACTGCATAGAGTTCAAAGGTCAGCTTGAGTTACATGAGACCCTGTCTCAAAACAAAATGAATAAACTAATAAAAAGCATAAAGGGCAAATTAATCAGGCTCACATGAAATAAAAGTATTACAATTAGTTTAGAAGAAAACTCATTAGCCTACTCTACGTGAAACTAAATAGCATCACTGTGTGTCCTAGCTAGGGTTACTATCCCTGTAATGAAACACCATGACCAAAGCAATTTGGGGAGGAAAGGGTTTATTTGGCTTACACTTCCATAGTATTATCAAAGAAAGTCAGTACTAAAACAAGGCAGGAACCTACAGGCAGGAGCTGATGGATGCTGCTTACTAGCTTGGTCCTCCTGTCTTGCTCAGAAAAACCTTTTTTTGGTTTTTCAAGACAGGGTTTTTCTGTGAGTCTGTACTGGAACTTGCTCTGTAGACCAGGCTGTTCTCAAACTCAAGCATGTGCTACCACTACACAGTCAGCCCACTTTCATATAAAACCCAAGACAACCAGCCCAAGGACAGTACCACCCACATGGGTTGAGTCCATGCCCATAAATCACTAATTTTAAAAATGTCCTACAGTCTTGCCTACAGGCCCATCTTATGGAGTCATTTTCTTAACTGAGGTTCCTTCCTTTAAGATGACTTTAGCTGGGCTGGAGAGATGGCTCAGTGGTTAAGAGCATTGCCTGCTCTTCTAAGGGTCCTGAGTTCAATTCCCAGCAACCACATGGTGGCTCACAACCATCTGTAATGAGATCTGCAGGCATGCATGTAGGCAGAATACAGTATACACAATAAATAAAATAAATCTTTAAAAAAAAATGACTTTAGCTTGTGTCGTGTTGACATAAAATTGTTCAGCACACAGTGATAGTTTGGAGTTTTCATGAAATATAAATTCTTTGGCCAGATGTGATGGCACATGCCATTAATTCTAGCACTCTTAAGGCAGAGGCAAGTGGATTTCTAAATTAGAGGGCCAGCCTGCACAGTGAGTTCCAAGATATCCAGGGCTATTTAGAAAGACTCTGTCTAAAAATGCAAGCAAATAAATATATCTTTGTGAATAAAGCCTTCAGCAACAGGTCAAAACGGCACTATCTTGGAGGTAAGTTAGAAGGAAAAGGACTCAGTATGTATTTATTGCAATTTCATTTTAGTAATGATATGGATTAAGAATTCAAAGACAGTACCAGGCACAGTGTCATATACTCCTTTAAGTTTGAGTATAGCCTATAACAGTGAGTTCTAGGCCAGCTAAGGTCCTGTCTAAAAACAAAACTCCCAAACCAAAATAAAAACAGCCTCCAAAACAAATTCAAATAGATATACCAACATGTTGTACAAGCGGTGGTATAATTCTATAAACACATAGATGAGAGAGGAAAGTTACATAAATTCTAATTATTTGTATAGTCTCAGTAACACACATAAAGCTAGTGATAACTGGATCACAGAAAGGTATATAATCACTCACAATCCTAAATTAAATACAGTAGTCTGACTTCCTTATCTGTGGCTTCACTTTTCACTGCTTTAGTTATTTGCAATCAACTGTAGTCTGAAAATATTAATATTTGTTTTGATTCTGTTCAAGAAATGACCTTGTTAACACAATCTTTTATTTTCTATTAGTTATTATTGCTTATTTCCTGTTATGTCTAATTTACATATATTAAACTTTATTATAGGTGTACTAAGTCTGTGAAAATGTATTATAAGATTCAGTATTATCACTGGTTTCAGGCATCCACTGGAATTATATACTGAGCGATTCAGTGTCAAAAAAATCATTAAACATAGAAATTAGATGCAGATTTGGTTAATTCTCATTAATTACCCATTGCATTCTTTCAAGCCCTGATTTGGAAAATTGTGCTCCTGGTGCTAATTTTTCATAGCAGCTAACTGTGTAGTAGAGTGAAACCCTAAAGTCACATGCAGGTAATGTGAATGTTTCATATGCAGGTAATTTGAAATGTTTAATTCTGAGAATGGCTACAGAGAACATTTTTGTATATTTACCTTCACATAATTCTGTTTGGGAATCTCATACTGGCACAATATGTGTCTTGATCAAATCTACCCCCATTCCCCTGACCAATCCATGCATACACGGCCCTTTTGATTAAAGCCATTGAGTCCACTTATTGCTGCCAGTATATAATTGGGTGTAGGAACACCCATTTAATCCTGGAAAGTAACCTCTTAGGGGCTAAATCCTTCAAGTAAATTGACTCCTCTCTCAGCAATTTCCAATAGCTCTTCAGGGTGGTATTGTGTGACTACCTTCCCTATCCACACTATGATTTTGTTTGGCTTATTTTACGCAAGTCTTGTACATGCTGTCACAAAGTACAAGTGTGCAGTTACCTTGCTATATCCAGAAAACTTTTATTTTTTGCTGTTGTCATCCAATGCTCTTACAATCTTTCCAATTCCTCTTCTATGATGTAGGTATGATGTTATAGGTATCGCCATCTCTGATCATTTTTACGAAGAGACCAAAGTACACATTGTGTAGGTAGAGAGATAAAAATCTAGTTTCGCCGGGCAGTGCTGGCACATGCCTTTAATCCCAGTACTCAGGAGGCAGAGGCAATGGATCTCGGTAAGTTTGAGGCCAGCCTGGTCTACAAGAGCTAGTTCCAGGACAGACACCAAAGCTACAGAGAGACCCTGTCTCGGGGGGAAAAAAAAATCTACCTTCATTGTTCTTCATGTAACCATCCAACTTGACTAGGACCATTTGCTGAAGATGCTCTCTTTTCTCCAATGTGCCCTTTAGTCTCTTTGTAAAAAATAGCAGGGATGGTAATACCTACAACAGTGTTTTGTCTTGAAATTTTGATGATGACCACAGTAATCTGTAGATTGCTTTTGGTAGAATGGCCACTTTTATAATATCAATCCTACTAATTGGGTATGGGAAGTCTTTACATCTTCAGTTGTCTTCTTCAGTGTCTTTAAGTTTTCATTGTATAAATTTTTCCCTTCCTTGATTAGATTTATTACAAAATTATTATTATTTGCATGCTACTATGAATAGGATTGTTACCCAGATTTCTTTCTTGATATTTTTGCTGCTGGTATCTAAGAAGGCTTCTGAATTTTGTGTTTTAAATTTGTATTCTGCTTCTCAAAAATCAAACAAAAAAGTTTATATTCTGCTACTTTGCTGAATGTGTTTATTAGTAGCCTGAGTCTTCTGATGGAAGCTTTAAAATCTTTTATGCATAGAATCATATCATCTGCAAATAAGAATACTTTTGTTTCATCCTTTCCTATTTGTATCACTTGTTAACACCTTCATTTATCTTGCTGCTCTAGCTAAGACTATACTAGTAGCAGTGGGGAACATAGACACTCTTGTCTTAATACTGATTTTAGTGGAAACGTTCTTCATATAATCCTAATAAAACAAAAATAATACTGCTATAGTCAAAAGCTAGTGTAGCCGGGTGGTGGCGCATGCCTTTAATCCCAGCACATGGGAGGCAGAGGCAGGCGGATCTCTGTGAGTTCGAGACCAGCCTGGTCTACAAGAGCTAGTTCCAGGACAGGCTCCAAAACCAGAGAAACCCTGTCTCGAAAAACCAAAAAAAAAAAAAAAAGCAGCAAGCTGCTGTAATAGAGCAAGAGGGGTATTTCAAATTTAAGACTAAAGGAAATAGAAAATGGAAGTTGTATTTCAGTTGGTACGGTACTTGCTTAACACATATGAAGCCCTGGATTGATCTCCAACACAGCATAAGCTGAAACTAGGGTTGCATGACTAATCCTGCCACCTAGGTGGTAGAAGCAAGAGGATCAGATATTCAAGAGCATCATCGGTTACAAAGCAAGTTCAAGGTCATCCTAGATTACATGAGACCTTATATCAAAAAACAAAACAAACAAAAAAAAAACACAAGTGCTGTGGCATTCGAGGAGTTGTGGACATACATACAATGAGTAAAATTGTAATTAAAAAATTAAGCAATTTTATGGATGACTTATACTAAAAGTTGATAGTAGAAAATTTGAGTTTTCTGTTTTATAGTGGCTTTTTGTTTTCTACAATAAAGCAATACAACATAAAGTAAACTTTTAAATGGGAAGAAATACCTAAAAAAGTATTGGTAAGCAATTGTCTGAAACAGATTTTGGTATAACAGGTTGAATAGTTAGATTATGTATGAGAAGACAGTTCAAATGTTACAGAAAAATAACCAAACCAACAGAAAACTTAATGAGAAAAAATTGTGGCTCCATCCATAATACAATATCTCAAGGGAATGTGTTTAAATTACCGGCAGTAACATACTAAACTAAGATGGCAAATATAGGAAAGACATAAGAAATTCTCCTAAACCTGCTTTCATCACTGATGATCCTAAATTGTCTTATTAACCCTATTCATGCAAACATACACATCTATGTTTTTCCACATTGTAATTTCTATCTACTAGCTAATAAAACAAATAGAAAATAAAACAAAATCAGTAACTGTGTACAGCACCATCCTCAAATGTATTAGTTTATACTAATATTAGTTATAATAATATAACTCCAAGTTAGACACAGATGGATCCTTTTAAATGTAATAAAACATACCCAGAAGCTACTGTGGCCTTAACATATTGTAAATGGCAAGGTGGTCAATAAGACTGAGATATATTTTATTAACCCATCAGTTGATATTAAAAGATTAAGACTACTACCCACCTAGATATTGGGAAAGTAAATAAAAATCTTACCACCAGTCAAGATTATAAAAATTCCCAGAAAAGCCTTTAAAAAATAGTGTAAGAATGTATAAATTAGACAAAAAGTACATGGAATGAGTATGAAGCTCTTGAAAGTGACCTGTGACAGTAGGTAGGAATGTACACAAAGCAAAGTTTTTGAGATGTGCACCACACACTTTTTGTTCTTAAGATATAAGAACTTAATAACTCATATTTTTAAAAGTTGGTCTAGATTATTCTAAAACATGGTTTTTGGCACCAGAAAGAAAACAGTATTAGCAAATTGTTCTTGTGATAAAATTGCATTTTATTTCTTTTTAACGTGTATAATTTCAATAGAGATGAAGATTAACTTAAAAGCTCTACAACCCTGCAAAAGCAACCCCTTTTGTTTACTCTTCAACTTAATCCTACTCGGTCCTGTTCCTAATAGTAAAAGCAAATATATTTCCTACCTTTTCCACATAAGGTTAGAAAACACAAAACCAAAAAGAATACTAACATAGAAGCACTGGGTTACTCTTAAAGAAAAAAAATTAAGCTTTATTCACCAAGGACAAATACTTTTCTCACGCCACTCATCAGAACCAGCAACTTAGCTTTAAAAGTATTCTTGCCTTACTGTTTCTATTCACAGCTTCTATCTTTGGGCAATCGTGTCTCTATACACACAGCTCCTGCAGACAAAGAGACTCTTCTTTAAGTGTCATAGAACTGTGCACTTTCTCATTCTGTTTTGAGACTGTTGTTACAAAATCACTTCTGGCCGGGCGGTGGTGGCGCACGTCTTTAATCCCAGCACTCGGGAGGCAGAGGCAGGCGGATCTCTGTGAGTTCGAGACCAGCCTGGTCTACAGAGCTAGTTCCAGGACAGGTTCCAAAGCCACAGAGAAACCCTGTCTCGAAAAACCAAAAAAAAAAAAAAAAAAAAAACAAAAAAACCCAAAAAAAAAAACATTTCATATAGAGTATAAAAACTGAGTAATTTTTTTACTCCAAAGGCCATATATATCAAGAGATGATTAAGAGAATGTTTATCAAATATGTTGCTTTATTTGAACTAAAAATTTTTATAGACACTGGTTTCTTTAATTCTGTATGTTTACGGTTGTCAACTAATCTGCTGGAAACACAGAACTGAGTCATAGTATAGAATTCTTTGGCTCAATATTCAATTTCTTAAAACTGTCAGGAATTGTCTCAAAGCTTAAGTTTCAAATTTTAGGTTTCAAACATTTAATCTCTTGCTTGATAAAAGTAAAACTTGTCCTAACCAATCAGAATTGAGAAAAACATACTGCCTCACACAGAATAAACCACAGAACATTAAATAACTTCAGCAGTTTAAGTGAAACTTTCTATATACGTCATCAGAAAGGCTACGATATGCTCTACACAGACTGGAAATTCTTACCTCATTTATACAATCCTTTTGAGAGCAGCAGCAGCAATGAGAATTTACAATAACAAATACTGAACAAAAATCTGTCTTCATAAAATCCATCAGAAAAGACAAAACAGATTTGTTAAGAGTTTAGAGAAAAATTAAAGGGAAAGCGGATAGAAATATAACAACTTAGCCCACAGCATAAAGAAGACAAATATAAAAGTTAGACTGGAGCATAGTTTCTTGTTGAATGGCCATGTTTCCCAACTGAGCTTGCTTTACTCAGCCAACACTCTATTTAGCTTGGCTCTGTGGATATAAACCACATGTTGAAAGACACGGCAACAATTTTGCTACTAGTAGTTTCTTGTGCTTTTCCTACAATAGCAATACAATCCTTGGATAAGCAGGGAGACTTTTATTTGCTCAAAGCTCCACCTACTGCATCCAAAAGTTCTGCCTCCTTGATTCTGAAATCTACCTTGGAGGCTTTCCTGAATGTAAAACTAGATACCTACCTACTGAAACACCTTCATAACAAACATGTTGAAATTATGCTTTATTTAAAAGTGGGGGGTGGGAGTGGAGATTGAGCTTAGGCAACAGAGCAAATTCAAAGTAAACATCAAGCAGAGGGACTGGCAGTTATCCAATTAACTCATACTTTCAATGGTTGTTTTCCTAAGGATCCAGATTTGATTCCCACCACCCACATGGCAGCTCACAACCATATGAAACTCCTGTTTGAGGGAATCAGATGTCTACTTCTAACCTCCATGGGCACCAGGTGCACAAGTAGTACACAGAAATAAAAGCAGGCAAAACACTCATGCACATTGAGAAAGAAAGGAAGGAAGGAAGAAAGTAAGGAAGGAGGGAGGGAGGGAGGGAGGGAGGGAGGGAGGGAGGGAGGGAGGGAGGGAGGGAGGGAGGAAGGAAGGAAGGAAGGAAGGAAGGAAGGAAGGAGACAGTTTTTTCTTTTTTAAAGTATGCACAGTAGCTCCTTTGTTTTATCAACTGAAATAGTAGTAATATTAGGGCTGGAGATACAGTTCAGTGGTAGAATTTTGCTCAGCATGCATGAAGACCTGAGATCAACTCCCATTGTGTGTGCAGGGGGGTAGTGATATTAAACTGCTTTCCACTCCCTCATAGCTTTTAAAAAAAAAAAAACAATAGTGAATTGGTATACAGAAGCAGTAAAGGTTTATATTTATTTTCCCTCCTATTTATTAAAAGCCTTAACATGTGCATGAACCCAAATAAAAGCTACTTTGTATTTAAGTGTTGTTAAATTTTTCTTCATAGTATTAATACAGTTTAAAAAAAAGCACTGTTTGTGGCATTGTAATAATGGGTAACAAAATAAAGCTGTATCCTTTGTAATGATGTAAGACTGAATCCCAAAGAAGACAGTACATGCCAAGGTTTCAATCACTGATAGATAGTAAGAGTTGGATGCTATTTGGTAGAAATAATTCTACTCTAGGGACAGTTAGGTTACTCAGTGGGCAAAACCACTTGCCACTGATTGAGCCTGGATCTGAGTTCAATCCATTAGGAGAGTACAGACTCCTAAAAGTTGTTTTCTGACCTCTACAAACACACTGCTGTGATGCATTCATTAGCCCACCCCAACACAAAATACACGCAACTACAACAAACAATAACAACAAATCACTTCTCTTCTAAAGGGTAGAAATGCACTAATTCTAACATGCTATCTCAAAACAGCTACCAATAATTTCTGGTTCAATATTTATCACTACTAAGCAAGTAGTCAGGTGGTGGGCAGAAGTATAGTAGTTCTTTTAACTTACACATACAAGGAAGATTGCTTAAGGCTATGCGTGGCTACCTCAAAGAGATTTTAAAAAATGCCTTTTCCAGCAGGGTGGTTGGGGCGCATGCCTTTAATCCAGCACTCAGGGAGTTCGAGGCCAGCCTGGTCTACATGAGCTAGTTCCAGGACAGGCTCTAAAACGTAAGCGAAATCCTGTCTCAAAAAACCAAGACAGACAGACAGACAGATAGACAGACAGATAGACAGACAGGCAGGCAGGCCTTTTCCATACTTTCGTACTTCTTTAAGATATAATTATTGTGGCTGGGGAGATGGCTCAGCAGCTAGGAGCACTGGCTGCTCTTCCAGAGGACCCGGATTCAATTCCCAGTACCCATATGGCAGCTCACAACTGTTTATAGCTCCTATTCCAGGGGATCCAACACCCTTAAACAGACATACATGCAGACAAAACATCAATGCACTAAAGATAAAAATAAACTAAGAAAAAAAAAGATATGAGTATTAAGAACAAACTAAACTGGTGTAGCTTTTTTGGTTGTTGTTGACAACAGTTTGATATAGGCACAAACTTCTAGATTCTGTGAAAATAACCCTTTTCTGGGCTTGCTTCAGCAACACATACTAAAATTGGAGTGACAAAGCCACTATTAAAATGGCTTCTGTATAAGGATGATATACTAACTTGTGGTACATTCCTATTTCTTGGGAAAAAAGAGAAATCTTTCCTACAAATTAAAAGTTTCCAATATTTATAATAATACACTTACATTCAAGGAATGGAAACAAAGAGTCCATGGTAAATTGACCTTAACTTAAAGACATGAGGTATTAGTAATCAGAATTTGGTGGTAAAAATTTTAATGCAAAAGATATAAAGCAGTGATTGGGGAAGGTAACAGAATTAGCATAAAAATCTCATTTTATTTGGCCAGAAATGTTAAGCTATTGGAGGAGTAAGAGGGTACAACAGAACTGTTTACCACCTGTTTAAACAAACAAACTACTTATCTGTTTTTCAAGAACTCACAGACAGAAGTAATTACTATATAAACCACACCAGTCATTAATAACTTTTGTATTTTTTATACTTTATATCTTCCTAAAACATTATTTTAAACTTAATGTACTTAAAATATATTCCCTTTCCCTGAAAAGGTGTTTTAGTGTTTAAATCCTACAGCACAACAACTTGCATACAAAGGAAATAGGAACCACGACTTTTATTAAAGAACTGTAGTTTTTATAATTGTATACTTAAAAATTGGTATTTTTCAAACATCAATAAACTACGTTTGGTTTTTTTTTTTGTCAGTTTGGTATACCTGGTTTCTACAAGGAAGGCTGAACTCATGCTGATTTGCTTTTAAATATGGTCTTTGACAACTAAATCTAAAATTTATTTTTGAAATTTACAACATCAATTTCTGTACAGAATTTACTATTTTTAAATAAAGTCATGATCAATGTGTGCTTCTATACTTCTCATTCTCTTCTTTCAACTGGTAAAGTCTTTTCAGAGGGTTGATTTTAAAGTTATATGTACAAAAGGCGTCACAGACATTTATCTGGGTGGTGAGGCTGCAAAATCTTCATTTATGCCCAAGTATCAATGGAGTTGTTCTGTTTTCTTCGATTGTATTTAGTACTGCATTTCTCAGCATAAACATATTCCATTGCATCTTTTATATTTTTGAACATTCATAAATAATTAATTCAAGGTGGATCACTGAATGTCTAGTCCAACAAGTGCTAATGCATTAACTTGAGCACCTAGAACAGTCTATGTTCTAATAGGTAATGGCCCAATTAATGGTAGAGTCAAAACTAGAATCCAAATATTCCAGTGTCAAACTCAATGTTACTTCTACTGCATGCTTTCTACTTAACCTCTATCTACCCTTATTTCCCCAGTAGGTTAAATTGATTAGTTGTTCAGTGAATGCTTAAAATGTGTTTCCATCAGCATTTTTTTCCAGTCAGGTTTGTGGGAGTGCAAGCCTTTAATCGCAGCGCTTGGGAAGCACAGGCATGTGGATCTCTGCATTTTAGGCCAGTCATGGCCACACAGAGAAACCTTGCCTGGAAAAGACAACCAACCAACCAACCAAATAAATAAATAAATAAAAATAATACTTTTTATATGATGCTCTTTCTACTATGAAAAACATTCTCTTTTGTTCTCAATAAAACAGCTCCCAATCTGACTCAATAATTAATAATAATAATAAACAATAATACCCACCTACCCAGTAAGTTCAGTCAAATGCATTACTTACTCACTGTATATTTAATGTATTATTTTTACTGACAAAACATTTCCTCTTCCCCTTCTTGTTTAGTTATTTACATCTCGTGATTCTTTAAAGGTACACCTTAAGCCATATATATCAGTTAAAAAAAAAAAAAGGCAACAATTATGAAGTAGTATTTCTACTCTCTTAGCACCTAGCATGTGTTATTACCAAGAGACCAAAAAATTCAGTATTGCTGAAATGTGCTTAAATAAAAACACCATCTTTATAGACTGTCAGTTTTTATTCTGTCTACTGCATTGGAAATTAAAGACTGATATTCAGGATTTGCTGAGGAATTCTGAAGAATTTTACAATTTTTTTAACACTTCCCCCCAAGAAGAATGATACTCTAAACTGTTACTTTTAAGTTTAGAATCACAAGAGAGTAACAGAATGTCTCTGAAAGTCAAACAGAATGTTAAGATACAACTTGTGTTATCTTTTCACTTACAATCCACATTTATAAAAGGACAAAATTTAATCATTTCAGCTAAGTTCAGATTTTTTTCTAGTATAGCACAAAAAAGTCTAACTGCTAAAAGAAATACAATTTTCTTAACTTTAAAAACTAATCAAGAATTGGTGTCGTTTGTTTCTGTAAAAAGAGTGAACTGTAATCTGTTATATAAAAGGTAGAAGGAATTTTAACCTAATGGCTTTAATTCTGTTTTTTCCATACAAGGTGTACAAGTCTTGCAATCCAAAGGCTAATGGAATCAGTGCCAAAGTTAAATTACACAAACAAAGTAATTAAAAAATCCCCATTATTTTTAACTTGGTTGTTAAAGGACTGGATTCAGCCAGATTCTTGTTGGTATGAACCATTAGTTTACAGGTATTTGAACATACCATAGAATTCCATTGGAAAACAAGCCTCTTCAAATGCTCTACAAATTGAGTTGGCTCTATTAAAGGAAATTAGCTTCCCTCATGATTCCCTGAGGCTCATTACTCTGGATACATGAAAGTCAAGATATTGCTCCACCTCAAATGCACTATCCTTCATATAAACATTGATGCTGTAGTGCACTAAACTTTTAAATTCTTTTAATAGCATACAAAACTTGTGTTACTTTTTCTTCCTCCATATTGAAGACTGAACCTATGGCCAAGTACATGCTAGATAAGTGTTCTATTGCTGAGCTATAGCCCCGTACCAATTTTTAAATTTTTTACTTTGAGATGGTCTCACAAAGTTCTAAGTTCACTCTATAGTTCAAGCAGAGCTTAAACTTTCAATCCTACTACTTTAGCCTCCCATAGCTGGATTAATACCCTTACTTGGATCTTCTCAATTCTAAAGGCACACGATATATAACTAAGCAGTTTTTCTATGCTGCCACAAGAACCTAGACTCTTATGAAAGAATCCCCAAAGTGCAGTTTGGAGATCTTATGTACAAACTTGTGTTATCTATAGTCTGTAAGTTTTTTTTATTCATGGAATTATTGTTGGTTTTGATTTTGGTTTTTTGAGACAGGGTTTTTCTAGGTAGCCTGGTTTTCCTGGAACTTGTTCTGCAGACCATGCTAGCCTCAAACTCAGAGATCTGCCTGCTTCTGCCTCCTGAGCACTGGAACTAAAAGTGTGTACTGGGATTAAAGGTATGTGCCACCACTACCTTGGCTAGAGACTTTTTTTTAATACCTAGAGAAAAAAGTTTTAAAAGAACAAGCAAAGGACAAAAATGTTACTATCTATCTGTATGTTTTGTTTTTGAACTCAGCTACTAAATATCACTCCTTCATGACATTAAGAAAAATAGTTAAAACTTTCAAGTCTGTCTTACCTGTGAAATGAAGATATTATCTATTTATCATAATACTAAAATTAGACTGAAATAGTATATTTAACGTATTTTGCAAGGCAACTGACAAAATTTTAAAGAAATATCAACTCCTACCCAATTTAAAGTTGGCTTCATGTGAATGAAGTTTGTTAAACATATTTAATACAATTTGTGTCTAAACATCATTGGCAACTAATTTCACAACTACTCGTGACAGTAATATTAGTAACAATGGCAACATCCAGCAAGTGCTGGTTGACAAGTATATAATTAAGACAATGATGATGACGACGACTACTACCACTTCTTCTTTAAAGTTGTATGTTCTTTCTCAATTAATACTTTAGGCTCAGAGGAATTTAAAAAATTGCAGCTAAGTTCACAGTTCACAGCTAGGAAACATTTCTGGGATCTGAATTCAAGCAGATCAAACTCCAAACTGTATTTACTCACTCCTTACAGTATGTACTCATGTATTTATTTCACTAATATTGGCTGAGTATTTGCAACTTTTAAACAGCTGCATTACTGATAGTCTTTAATTCTGTACTGTCAATTCCTATTATCTGGAAATACTGCCTTATTTTTTACTGATATCCATTCTTTATCATAAGAATAATAAAGGGCCTGTGTCTTTTGTTACTTTTCTAAAGAACTGCTTGTGTTTGAGGCAACAAATGCCTAGACAATACAATAATTTCATGATATATATATATGTGTGTGTGTGTAACAAGGACCACTATTAAAATAAGCCTCATTGAAATACAGTATATATGACTTGTATTCAAATTAGGGAATTAAATTTAAAAAGTGAGGTTGTTATAATAGCCATGAAAAATAAAAAGATCAAATTAAAATATGTTTTAAGAACTCTTTTTTAGATAGGTTAGTCAGAGAACGCCTCCCAAAGAATATTAACATTAAAAGAAAGATGTGGATGAATTACACCATGATACACAAAGTGTATTATCAGTGCATTTATTTCTCTATTAAACCAGTCTGTACTTACTACTTTCATATCAGTACAGGTTAAAATGCCCTCATATCATAATTGACACTATAATATTCATTAATTCAATATAACATTTGATTTAAGCTGGATCTCTGAGATCAGAATTCTTTTTTTTTAATTTATTGGTGTTTTGACTGCATGTATGTCTATGTATGGGTGTTAGATCTTGGAGTTACAGACAGTTGTTATCTGCCATATGGGTGCTGGGAATTGAACCCGGATTCTCTGAAGAGCTATCAGTGCTTTTAACTGCTGAGCCATCTCTCCAGCCCCCAGAATTCTTGATATTTTTTTTGTTTAATGATCACCTTGGATTTCACAATCTCTTATAAACAACAGATAAATAGTATTTACTTGCTCTTCCGAACCATGGGTAAAGGAAGAATTTAACTATAAATTCAAATGTCAATTGAATACGCAGACCATTAAAGTATCTATCTTGTTCAGTGCTGTAACTATTAAACAGCTAAGTAACTGTGCAAACAGAAAAAACTCTTGTATACTTAGGAAAAAAGGAACTTGTTCTTGAGAGGCATAGGTATTGAACATAAGATGGAATAGTTAATATCAAAACAGAATACAGAACAGGTAGCAATGCTACTGGTAAAGAGTGCCAGCAGCAAGACTGAAGAAATGGCTGCGTGATTAAGAGCACATGATGCTTTTCCAGAGGCCCCAGGTTTGATTCCCAGTCCCCACATGGTGGCTCCCAACACTCTCTACTCTAGCTCCAGGGAATCTGAAGCCTTCTTCTTGCCTCCCTGGGCACCAGGCACGTATGTGATGCACAGAAAAACATACAAGCAAAATGCTCATGCACATAAAATTAAAAAAACCAAACAGTCAAACAAAAAGAACCAAAAAACGAGTGACAAGTAGAGTAGGATGTTGGTTCATTTCTTCACGTAAGATTACCTTCTCAGAATAGTCTTCCCCAGGGAAGAGCACTGCATCGCACTACATCCCATCCCATCCTGCAATTGTTATTCAGTACCAAGGAGTCAGTCCTGAGACCATATACATACAGGGAGCATTATGTGGACCGAGCAGCTGTATTTAGGAATTTGAATATATGTGCATATATTCATAGACAGATATTTGAGAGATAGCAAGGAGTAAATGGGAAGGGTTGGAGGAGGAAAAAAGGGGGGAAATTGTATAAATATATTAGAAATTTTAAAATATGATATAAAAATTGCCTTCTCAGAGCAAATTCTTAGTTTAAACATACTTTCTCAGGAATAGTATCTTTGACTCTCCCAAGAGTAAAATTCCCTAACTTCATTATGTCTATACTATTTATTTGGTTTAGTGAATGGACTATTTTAATATGCCCATTGTTCCTAGTATACTATAAAATTTCTGTAGACTATTAAAGCATCTCTCTTGCTCATTGCTATGTCCACAACTTAGCACACAGATGATGCAAAAAGGAGGTAGAGTGTCTGTCTAGCATGCATGAAAGCCTGAGTTTGATCCCCAGCACAATGACAGCACACGTCATCCTAGCACTCAGGAGTTGAAAGCAAGAGGTCAAGGTCATCTTTGACTACATTTCAAATTTAATGACAACATGTCTCCAAAATCTAGAGAAGGGTAAGACTAGGTGTGGTGGTACACACCTTTAACTTAGGACTTGGGAGGCAGACACAGGCAGATCTGTTTATGCTAGTCTAGTCTACAAATTGAGTCCAGGGTAGCCTTGTCTCAAAGAGAGAGGAGAGAGATGGGGGAGAAAGACAGAGGAAGGGAGAGGAAGAGGAGGAAGAGAAACAACGTTATACAATTAATTATGGGAATTAAAATGAAAAGCCAGGCACTGTAGCTTGCATCTGTAGTCTCAGCACTTTAGAAGCTAAGGCAGGATTGCTCAGAAGGATTGCTGAGTCTGAATCAGCCTGGGAGACATAGGAAGACCCTGTCTCAAAAGACAAAGAAACAAAGAAATTTATAACTACGGTTCATGGGTACAATTGAACAAGATTCTGAAATAGAAAAATCTGGCCTAGGAAGGTAAGTCCAAGACTCTTTGTAATCAATCAATGCCAAATATACAGAAGGCCCTTGGAGGTATCTTACCAATTACTGTTAGGTAGAATATATAACAGACCTCAACTAGAAACTAGAGAACTGGTGCGTGTGTGGTGTTAGTTAAGAAATTATAACCTTTTTGAATGGATAACCAAACATCAACATGTTTCCTTAATAAGCATGTAGTAGGTAAGCTGAGTATATTAGCATTTTAAATTAGTTAAATCTATATCCAATGTAGATTTGCAAGAAAGAATGCTACATCAATCTTGTTTCACAATAGTCACTGTTGTTTATATAATTACATAAAATCACTGCATAATTATTTAAATGACTTATTTAAATACCCCACATTAATATCAGAGCCTCAAATACAAGCAATCTTCCATTAAAGCAACAAAAGACACAGTCCCCTTTGACACTTCACTGGAACTCATAAAATAAAAATGGATTAGTTAAAAACAAGACAGCATGTCCAAATATATGAATGAACAGTGCAGAATTAAATACTAAAGATACTTTAGAACTATATCTATAAAGACCAGAAGAAAAACAAAACATAGATTAATGTCACCAGTAGTATGCTCTGAATTAAGGGTTTTGACACAGTACCAGTCAATTTACTTTGTAAACTTTGTTAATTTTTGAGACAAGGTCTCCACAGGAATGTTAAATCCTAAAACAGCCTGACAAGATGTTATGTTAAATAGAAAGACAATGACAAAACAGCAGAGCAATTTCCTTTTCCAATAAGGCATACAAGCTTCCCTTTCTTAAGAAACTGGTTTTAGAAAAATATCTCGAAATGTGTAGGTTATCAAATGAAATATGATTTGCTCTTGCCCTCAGAAAACTAAGTGAAGATAGGCTAAAAATTATGAGGAAATGTTGCTAGGCAAAATCGCACAGTCCCTATCCCCACAACACAGAAAGCAATTTAAACTAGCTATTCAAAAACTACAATTTTGAGATTTCAGAATCTGTATAGTAGCAAGAGAATGGACAAGGAGATGCCACCTACCCTTGGAATTTTCACTGTTAAAGTTAGTTTTCTACTTTATCTGTATTAGTTTCCCTCATTCTATACTTTTTCTATACCTATATATTTTTATTTATATGTCAGTTTCTATTTATTGCAATTTAACTTCATTTTAATAGGATAAAAAAATTCCAAGAGTCATTTTAAATTTCATTTCTCCTTTGGACGATAATTCTCACAAATTAGCATAGTATCTAACTTAACTACAACTGGGATTCTTTAATTGAATTTTTTTATTTATTTAGGTAATGAGTGCACAAAATGTAACTTAATAAAAGGAATCTTTCACAAGGAAAGGACAATGTGAAAGGAACTGACAAACTAAATAAACAAATGAAAAAATAAACCCGCTGCTTATTAATGCATCCAGTTTATGACATTTCTATTACAGCTACTCAAAAGATTAGAACATCGGGGGCTAGAGAGACAGCTCAATGGTTAAGGGCACTGGTTGTTCTTCCAGAGTTCATTTCCCAGCAACTACTTAGTGGCTCACAACCATCTATAATAAAGGAATCTGATGCTCCCTTCTGGCATAAAGGTGTATGTGCAGAGGGAGGGAGGGAGGGAGGGAGGGAGGGAGGGAGGGAGGGAGGGAGGGAGGGAGGGAGGAAGGAAGGAAGGAAGGAAGGAAGGAAGGAAGGAAGGAAGGAAGGAAGGAAGGAAGGAAGGAAGGAAGGAAGGAAGGAAGGTCGGTCAGCTTGGTCTACAAAGTGAATTCCAGGACAGCCAGGACTGTTACACAGAGAAATCCTGTCTCAAAAAACAAGCAAACAAACAACAACATTGTTTTTGATCCCTCTCCAGGAATAAAGCTATAGATTCAAGCAGTTTAACAACAAAAGGAAGAAAAAAAGAGAGAACTAAAGGAAACCAAAAGCTGCTCAATATTAGGTAATGAAATATTATTCAACTATAAAAAGCAGAAAGTACTTATATATTACCACATGGATGAACCATGAAAACATTATGCTAAGTGAGTAAAACAATACTGACATTAAATGGTCCACGAAAGTAAAATCTAACTTGGATTGAAGGATAGAGGAAAAGGAGGTGACTGACAGTACACATGGGGTTTCTTTTGGAGAATGGTGAAAAAGTACTGGAATCTGGTGATGGATACACCAGGATTGTAACAGAAACTACACCTATTTATTTTAGCTTCAACATAAATTCATATTTGCTCAATTTTTCCCCCCAAAACAGAAGGTTTCTCTGTAGCTTTGGGGCCTGTCCTGGAACAATCTGTTCAAAAACTAAAAACAGACTGATTGCTTTAATTACCAAGAAATAGTTATAATAGTCTGAGTTCTATTAAACTTAAAAGTCTTATTTCATTTAAGAAAGAGCATTTTATTCTCAACTCAGCTGAATTTTACAATTAATAAAGATATTAAAATGATGGTTCAACTCCAGAAGACTGTCTGGAAATTTTCAGAATTAATAATTTACATAATAATTTGCTTTTACATGTTTCACATGTATAAGCCAGGCATCATTTTACATACCTACAATTCCAAAATGCAGACAGAAGCAGGAGGACTAAACATTTAAAGTCAGTTTTTCAAAAAACTAGAAAGATCTTCCTGCAAATATACAGGATCCTAATAAAAAAAATCTTTTTAAAATTATGATTATGTACAGACCTCTTCAAGTAAATTTTGTGAAACAAATTCTAGTGATGTATTTAGATTAAATTATTAACTAACTTCTTTTGTTAAAAGCATGGTGGTAAGTATACTAAATTTTGTGAATCATAAAATCTCTGCCATTACAGTAAGAAAAGTCACTAATATGAAAGTCAATACAGTTTTATTTCAACCTTATAGGTTTTAGGAATCTGGGTCCTCTGTGTAAGATATTACTTATGAGTCTTTTCTGTCAGATACTCAATTTATACTCAAATTGTTTTATCTTCCCATTCTAGTAAGACTTTTATGTAAATGTGTTAATATCCACTCCTCAAGTAACACTTTTGTTCACACAAAGGCCCCCTCCTTACTGCAATCCAGGAATATGATGGCTTGGAGCAATGACCCTTCCCCCTTCATTTCCTGTGTGCCAATTCTTTTAAGACTGTCTAATTGAGGGGCTGGAGAGATGGCTCAGAGGTTAAGAGCAGTGGCTGCTCTTCCAGAGGTCCTGAGTTCAGTTCCCAGCAACCACATAGTGACTCATAACCACCTATAATGAGATCTGGTGTTCTCTTCTGGTGGGCAGGGTACAGAAAGAACACTGTATCACAACCCCCCCCGCCCCCCAAAAAAAAGACTGTCTAATTGAATTAAGACTAAGGTACAAAGTCATCACCTGAATTAGAATAAAAGCCAAGTGCACTTATTATCTGTCCAACAGATCTTCTCTTGCTCAAAAGTAAAGTTTGCTCTGTATAAACACTTCAGTGGGAGTTGTGATCTTTTTCTTTGCAATCCTAAATTTATTTCTAATATAATGAATGAACAACCAGTGCTCTTCACTACTGGGCCATCTATCTATCTCTCCAGTGCCCTACTTTCTATTTTTATGTACAGAGTGTGTGCATATGTGTCCCCATCCCATTTTGTTTTACTAGGGTTTCTTAACAGGAACTGGGTGAAAGACTACTTACAAGAGCAAACGCTCTCTTCAATGGTTATACAGCTGTAAAAAAATGTCTCTGCCTTCCCTAGTGACTATTTACAGTCTATAGATAAGATACTCAGGGAAGGGAGACAACAGACGGAAAAGCTGTGAGTTGGTAGCTGGAACCTTGCCGGTAGGCCATGTGCCTCGTGATAAAATATAAAATAATGGAAATGGGTTAATTCTAGATGTAAGAGCTAGCTAGCAATATGCTTAAGCTATTGGCCAAACAGTATTGAAGAAAAAAAAAAAACCCTCAGGGAAGGTGGGGGCTCCTAAATCCCTCCCCCTTAGCTACTGTAAATCCTCAGGAAGAGACAGGATATTGGCTAACATAACTGCAGCAGAATCAATAATGCTAATGTGTAGACATTAACATGCTCCAAAAACGTAGTTCCACCTCCCTCAAGTACTTCCTTCTGTTTTTAAATTCTTTCTATTTCCTCTTGTGTTATAAGTTATAAGGTTGTCCCAATTATGGCTGAGCATTCAACATACCCTTGTTCTTTTTTTTTTTTTGGTTTTTCGAGACAGGGTTTCTCTGTAGCTTTGGAGCCTGTCCTGGAACTCCCTTTGTAGACCAGGCTGGCCTCGAACTCACAGAGATCCGCCTGCCTCTGCCTCCCGAGTGCTGGGATTAAAGGCGTGCGCCACCACCACCCGGCTTACCCTTGTTCTTATATGATCAATTAGAAACCTCAGAAATTACCAATGGCCATTGTAAAAATACACTTTTCTAAAATGGTCATTTATTTTCTTAACTGTTAAGTATAAAGAGCTCAATTTTAACTTTAATAAGACAAAACAAAAAGCATAATCATCTTGATTCCATACTTCCACATGTTCAGTCATTTCCCCCTATTAGCCGCTAATATAATAATGATATACAATAATAATGATCATTTCCCATTTTCCCCCTTCTCCCTACATTACCTAGGTTAGGCAGGAACTCATAATCTTGACTCAGCACTCTAAGCACTGGTACATATCACTGTATCTGAACTTCAATAGCCAACCTTTCACCTGTTTTTTGTTTAATTTGGTTTGGTTTAGTTTCCCTACTCTGCTTTTAGTTCTCCAAATCTATGCACAGAATAATCATAAAATTTAGGTCTGGTTATATGACACCTACCATAGGCCCTAAGTATTACCTGGAAGAGAACTACAGTTGTCCCTGTCTGTTGAGTTTGTAAGTAGGAAAAGAAAGAGTTATGGAATAAAGGGTAAATGAAAATTTTTGACTCCTTTCTAGAAAACTGGCAGAATTGTGGCAGCATCTATATATAAAAAGGTCAGTCTCCTAATCTGTTCAACTCAATGAGATACTGACTGCTCTTATGTGCTTTAGTTAATATTTATAGCTGTTTTAAAGTCTATGGTCCCTAAATTCCTTATCTGTTGCCCTTCCCCAAGTAAGCCTTTTAGAAACAAGGACTACACTTAATAACATTCAATACCAAGAATTTGTAAAAGTCTGGAATGCAGAAGGAACTCAAATATTTATTGGCAGAAGAGATGGTTCAACTTGTGGCCAAACCTGATGACCCAAGTTCTATCCCTGGGGCCCATATTATGAAAGGAAGAGTCCTCTGACCTCCACACATGCATGCTGTGACATGCATGCACATATAAACAATATGAATAAATGAATGAATGAATAAACAAACAAATAAATGTGATGAAACTGTAAAGATTTCTCACTCATATTGGTTTAATAAAATGCTGACCGGTCAGTAGCCAAGCAGAAAGTATAGGTGGGGCAACCAGACTAAGAATTCTGGGAAAAGAAAAGGCAGAGAGGCAGTTGCAAGTCAGATGCAAAGAAAGCAAGATGAGAATGGCTTACTGAGAAAAGGTATCAAACCACATGGCTAGACATAGATGCTAAGAATTATGGGTTAAGTTGTAAAAGCTAGTTAGTAATAAGCCTGAGCAACAGGTCAAACAGTTTATAATTAATATACCAGGTGGGACAGAAACTTCCATCTACATGAAACACACAAAAAACCCAAAAAGGTATGTTGTGGTTCTAATCACCATACCATATAATGTGATTGTGATAAGTTTATATCAATTGTCAGCTTGACAGGACTTAGAAATATCTTGGGGACAAATACCTGGGGGATGTTTGTGATTAGATTATCTGAGGAGAAGACTTAATCTTAAATATGGGTGGTACTATTTCCTTAGGCTATGTAAAAAGGAAAAAGCTAGATGAGTATCAGGATTCATCTGTCTCTGTTCCCTGGTGTGGACAGTGTGTGAACAGCTGCTTCAAGCTCCTGGTGCTATAACTTCCTTGCCAAGATGAACTGTACTCAAAATATGAGCCAAAATAAACACTTCCTTCCCTAAGTTGCTTTTGTCAGAGTAACAAAACAAGTAACTAATACAAAAAAGGACTAATATGCCGGGCGGTGGTGGCGCACACCTACCTTTAATCCCAGCACTCGGGAGGCAGAGGCAGGCGGATCTCTGTGAGTTCGAGGCCAGCCTGGTCTACAAGAGCTAGTTCCAGGACAGGAACCAAAAGCTACGGAGAAACCCTGTCTCGAAAAATCCAAAAAAAAAAAAAAAAAAAAAAAGGACTAGTATGTTTGGTGGAGAAAATTTCAAGCAGAATAGCATTCATGTTGTGTCATGGTTATTGCTCACTGGTCTTATCCTGTTCTATAGTTTTTTTTTTTTTTTTTTTTAAAAAAAAAAAAAGGTACCAGACTGAGCTGGCACCAGAACCTCACAGCAGCAGCACTGTCCATGTGGTAATGGTTTTGCTAGCATGAAAGATACAAGATTGAAGGGATCACTGAAGTTTATAACCACACTTTCAAGGGTTGATGAGGCCAGTCAATGCATGACAGGGACTGAGTTCCTGCAAAGGGACCCTGAAAGGTTACTGCATGAAGTTTTTGAGGTAAAAGCTAAGTTGCAATGTTTGACATACCGGAACCATAGGCTATATGCCAAATAAAGATACAGGCATGAAGGTATGCAGCAACCTAAGCCCCTTGGCGCCCAGACATTCCATTAGTAGCCCAAAATTCAGGACACAGATCTGTAGGATATGATGCTTACTCTGCTGGGTCTGTCTTTGGTCTGATACTAGTTTGCTGTGTCCCTTCTCTCCCCTTTGAGAAAAGGATGTTTATTTGGCCCCATTGCGTATTGGAAATATTCATTTTGGGTATTTTTATTGCTTAAATAAAATGTAATAAACAATGTTTATTATTTTGTATCCAAGTGTGTATGTATATACATAAGTACCATAAAATGCCCATAGAGGTCACAGAATAATTTACCAGAACTGGTTCTCTCATTTTACCAAATGGGTCATGGGGACTTGAACTCAGATCCTCGGGCTTGTTGGCAGGTATTTTTATCTGCTAAGCCATGCCCCAACTCCTCAGTTTTGAGAGTGTAAGGAGCTTGAGTCTCATTAAAAGTTGGGCTTTTAAACAGTGTTGGAACTATAAGACTAGGAGTTTTGAAGTTGGACTGAATGCATTTTGTATTATGGTATGGCCATGAACATATGGGAACAAGGAGAGGACTTGTGATGATATAACCGATATATATTAAGATTTTCCTATACTATCCTGCTGTGTGAACGAACTCTCATCCCAAGATCTTTAATTTCCTGGGAGGAATGCCTTTACATGTAGCAGGCAAGAAGTGTCCTCCTTGCTCTTTGGCAATGCAGCTTAGCACATTCAAAGACATTATGCAAACATAACCCATTCAGCCATGAGACCTTCTGTATCCTGAGCCTACAATGATGAGAAATGCTCATTGTTTTTCTATTCCTGCTTTGAGCTAATTCTGAGCCAGCTGAAATAAAAGCTACACAGCATCGCCTAAAGTCCCCTGGTTCTGCTGACTCTCATAATTCCTTGGTAACAGTCTCTTTTTTTTGTTTTGTTTTTTTTTTTTGTTTGTTTGTTTTTAAAAAATATTTTAATAGCTTCCATTGTTCCATGCAAACTGCCAGAGAAAGGAACCAACTAAACAGTCCCATACAGTTACAACACCTAAGAACACAATAATTATCAGCAGGATATATATGTGTAAAGGTACAATAAGTGGCATTCATATGTCAGTGGCAAGATACAGTTGTCTATTTGGACTTACGGCCAACAGGAGGGAAAACAGAAATAGATAAATCAGTCAAAAAATATTAAATATCAAAAAAAAATCTCTGACACAAAACATCCAGGAAATCTGAGACACTATGAAAAGACCAAATCTAAGAATAATGGGTAGGAAGTAGGGTGGGGGAAGGTTGGGGGAATGGGAGGATGGGAGGAAGAGGAAATTGGGATTGATGTATAAAATAAAAAAGATTGTTTGAAAAATAATAATAAAAAAGAATAGAAGAAGGAAAAAATTTCCAGTTCAAAGGCTCATGAAATATTTTTAACAAACTCAGAAAAAAAATGTTCCCAACCTAAAAAATGGCATGCTTACAAAGGTACAAGGATCTTACAGGACATCAAATCAATTGGACCAGAAAAGGAAGAAGGTAACAGTCTCTTGCAGGTTGTGATATGATGGTTTGCACTGTCTACTTGACAAGATCTAGCATAACCTTGGAGACAAACCTCTAGGAATATATGTGAGGGATTATACTGATTAGGTAAACTGAACTGGGAAGGCCTACTCTAAATATGGGTGACACCACTTCCTGGGATGTGGTCCTAGACTGCATACAAAGGAGAAAGCTAGTTTAGCACCAGTGTTCATCTACCTCTGCTTCCTGGCTATAGATGGTGAACAACTGCTTCAAAAACCTTGCCATGATGGACTGTACTCTTGAAATGAGACAAAATAAACCTTTTCTCCCTTGAGTTGCTTTTGTCTAGTACTACTGTCACAGTAACAGACAAGTAACTGATAATGATGTCCTTATTTGGAAATAGGATTATTACAAACATTAAATCCAGCAAAGTGAATTTAAAATTGTTTTATCATGTATTAATGTAACTGTTTAGTTTTAGATGGATGCCATAGCAAAAAAGCACAAGTTCAATGAGACATTTATTTTCTCAAGGTTCTAGAGGCCAGCAGTTCTAACCTTCAGTTTCAGCATGCTCAAATGCCTTCTAAAATATGTGGGGAAAACCCTTTTTTTCTTCGTAGCTTACAGTGATTTGTCCTCAGTGTTCCTTGGCTTATAGCCACAGTAAAAACAGAAATCTCTTTCTCTGACATCACATGGGATATCACAGATACTCTATAGTATATACATCATTTCTTACAAAGATACCTGTCACTGGGTTAAGGTAGGTTTAAAAACCAGCCAACATGTATACATTTGGTGAAGTATGATATTCTATGTGATAAATTATTTAATTCATTTATGTAACAAGACATACAGCTCAATAAAATAAGAATTGGGTTTGAAGGATGGGGAGATGTCTCAGCTGTTAAGAGCACTACCTTCTTTTCTAGAGGACCAGAGTTAAATCCCAAGCACCCACTTGGGAGCTAACAATTGTCTCTAATTCCAGGTCTAAGGGGACCCGATGCCCTCTACATGCTGGCAAAACATCCATACATATAAAGAAAAAAGGGAAGGGGAGGGAAGGGAGAGCAGGGGAGGGGAGGGGAGAGGAGAAAAGGGAAGGAAGATACAGTCACATGGAAAACAAATGAGTTGAATTAAATGGTTGTTAGGAGTTAGAATACTAGCCAATAATTCTACTCCTACACAAAAACCAGATGGCCAATCAAATTCTTGTACATGAATATTCACAGTAGATCTATTCACAATACCCCAAAAGGTTAAACAAACCAAATATCCACCAACAGATTAATGCTAAACCAACCACACTGCATATATACAATAGAATATCACCTCTTAAAAGTAATGACCCTATGCCTACTATGTACAAAGCTAGAGGGGTTCTATTATGAACACTATGACCCTCAGAAAGAAACAAGGATGGGAATATAATTCATGAACTTTAAAAACATACTGGAAGAAGCTAGTCACAAAAGACCACACATTATTTCCTACATATAAATTATCCAGAAAGGTCTATAGAAACAGAATATAAGTCTAGTTTTTATTATGCAAAAAAATTTTTCCTAATTAAGATTAGTACACACATACATATAAACATATATATAAAATATCAATAAAATTCTCTAAAATTTTATAAAAACAATCAGCACAAAACAGAATAACTTGCAAAGAAAATTCATTGCAAATGACCTTTAAAGAAAGACTACCAAAGCGCTGGGTGGTAGTAGTGCACACCTTTAATCAAAGCATTCAGGAGACAGAGGCAGGCGGATCTTTGTGAGTTCAAGGCCAGCCTGGTCTACAGGATGAGTTCCAAGACAGCCAGGGTGGTTACACAGAGAAACCCTATCTCAAAAAATGAGAGAGAAAGAAGGAGGTGGGGTACAAAAGGGAAGGGAGAGAAGGAGGGGGAGTGAAAGGGTAGAGGGAGAGAGGAAGAGGGAGAAAGACAGCAAGAGTGAAAATACAGCAGTAACTACAATGGGAAAGTGAACCTGCTATTTTGTGTTCTGAACCCATCACAATATCTAACATTTTCTCTGAAAGAAAACCAAAAAACTCTTTCCTCTTTATGCCCAAGGTCCCACTGAATCTTAAATACTTCTGTATCAATTATCTATCACAGTCTCATGGCCACAATATTAACCTATATATTCTTGCTGCTTTCAAAAGTCTACAATTGAAATCACCTCTAAAGCAATATAATAGTAATACAAAACCATGTATTATAATTAAGAACACAGATGAACTATTAAGAGATATTAGAATGCAGTTTCAAATAAAATATACTTCATGCTAAAGGTTTAAGTGACTACAAGGGAGGTGGAAAGAAACTGATTAACTTTGCTCTCACTGTATACTGCATCTAACTGAGCAAACTCTCATTCCAACAGCTTAGGTTTTCTATTATTGCCCCCTTTTGCACATGTGGATATTATCTAGTTTGATTTTATTAAATAGAATGTGATGGCATCAACAATTAAGACAAGGACTTACACTGGTCACTCGACGGTAGATCTGCGCAGCATTTTGGCACTCTGAGTATGGATATTCAGATGTAGCCATCTCAAGCATGCACATCCCAAAAGCATAAACATCAACGGATTCATCGTATTTTTCCTCATACATCTCAGGAGCCATGAACTCCGGAGTACCTTAAATTAGAACAATGATTCAGACTCAATTGAATAGTAGCTGTAGGTTTTACCTACTAGAGGTTTCAAAAAGCAGACGGGGGAAAATGGAAGGAGATGAAGAAGAAAAAAAAAAGGGGAAGAGGAAGGAAATGTTAGTCTGTTCCATCAAATATCCTATAGAAGATCTTCCATTGTAAGGTCTTTAAAACAGGTACATGATTACTTAAACTGTTGAAATTGTGTTTCCACTATTACCATAGAACTTTGACTAAGAGAAACATTAGCATTATAATGAAAACAAATAAAAAGAAAGGTAAGAAAAAACTAGCAGAGGGGATATTGTAAGATAGTAGTGATAAAAAGATCAGATACTTGTCTGCCTTCTACCATATGGCAGTTGTATTCACAACTAGCTTCTTGCCATTAATACGTCACTTTTAAAGGAGACTTTGCTGGGCGGGGGGCAGGGGGTGTTTCCTCTGTATTCAATATTTTTAAAAATAATAACATGTAATCATCTGCCAAGGCCACTCATCAGAGCCTCTTCTTCACATATTTACCATATAACTCACAATGCACAAGTAAGACTAATGCAGATACAGGAAATACAGTGAGGGGCGTCCTACAGGTGAAAAACAAACGCACATACACATACAACAGATACAGAACTTAAATACACACTGGTTTGTGACACAGTGTGTATGTGTATAAGATAAGATTTTAGAAATGATTTCAGGATCTTTAACTTCCAATTCCAGAATAAGTATGTACATTATGATTAATAAACAAAGGAAATAAGAACTCCATTGGACCAGTGATTATAAGATGCCAAAGACAATCAAATGCTTCCTGCCAAGAAAACAAAAGGGCAATTTGGCTTCAAATATATTTTTCTTGTTAATATATTGTGTGAAAATGTATAAACAGCATTCAAAATCCTAACTTCACAATATTCCATTGAGAACATTGGTTTTGTTTTGTTCTTTTTTATGTTAAAAAATGCAAATTACAGGTGTGCCATGCTGTTCTTATTGTATTTAGGATTCTGGCCTGCTTAATCATGAATGCACTTTGTGAACTGAAAATTTTTAAATTTCAGAGAACTAAAGTTTATCAAAACAGTCATTATTTCTTCCAGCTGTGACTAATATACAATTAAAAAGTCTGAAAGGTAGACAATTTACTAATTCCCAATAGGGCTAATTTTGCTCTCCTTACAGCAATGTCTGGAAACATTTTTGGTTATAACAATTAGGAGTAAATAGACAAGATATGCTACAAATATTTTTGGGTAGAATCCAGGTACGCTATGAAATAATTCTGCAATATACAAGAAAACCCTAAAAAATAACTGTCCAGACCCACCTATCCAGTTTACTGAGGCTGAGAAACCTAATTTTGATATATCATTCATTCTAAAAGATGAGAGTAAAGAAAAGCTGATGAGACCGGCTTTTCACAGTACAGCCCCCTATATTCCTATTTTCAAATCAAAATTTTACAGCCATGTATTCTTACATTTTTGGTTGTGAGCCTAGCCTTTAACAGCTAAGCCATCTCTCCAGTCCTAGCCAGGTATTCTTGAAGATATAGCCAACAAACATTTCTGAAGCTAAACTACATAAACTCCATTTAATTTATGAAAAAAGAAACATTACTTCTACTGTATAAGTATGAATATAAAATATTAACAGAATGACTCAGTAAGACTGTTAACAAGAAAGGTTATATCAACAAAGTTCACCTTACTTTTCTCTATGTAACTTTATAAAACATCAATAGTCTTCAAAATGATTTTAGAAGTTTAAATATTAAAAAGCCTTCATTTCGTATTTAAGTAGACTTGATCACTAAGTTAATGATATGAATTTCTGAAGGCTTATTTTGTGTCAGAAAAGATATGACAGGGTCAGGTTTCTAAGGAAAAGCTATGTCAAAGGCCAAACTGGCTCCAAAGCACACTTGGAAACATACCTATCACACTCTTGGCAAAGGAAGCCCGCTTTAGAGTTGCCAGACCAAGGTCTCCAATCTTGACTGAACCCGTAGGGCCAGTGATAAAGATGTTGTCACATTTAAGGTCCCGGTGAATAATTGGTGGCGTTCGTGTGTGCAAAAACTGAAGTCCTTTAAGGATTTGCCGACACCAGCTTCTTAGAACTTTGATTTTCATCACTTTAAACCTTTTTAAGTACCTGGAAAAGGCAAAGTAAAACCAAAGAGGTTATCAATGATATAAGCTTTCTGCTTTGAAGAATTCAATTAAATTCTAATATACTAAGGCAGAAAGAAATATCAAATTTAGAATATTGAGACTCAGTAACTTTAAGGGTTAGTAATACTTTTAGTAAGGTTAAAGGAGCTGAGATAAGTTTAAAATGAAATTCTACTTAAAGACAAGAAATAAGTCCTTAAAATAGTTTTATAGTTGAGCAATAAACTCTTCTTGAAAAAATATTTATCTTTATGTGTGACTATAAGTATGTGCATGTGGGGTAGGGGATTACATGTACCTGTGCCATGTGTAGAAGTCAAAAGAGACGGTTCAATTCCTTAAAACTGAAGGTACAGGCGTTTACCAGTTGCCTGGCTTGTTACCTGGGTGCTGGGATCTGAGTTCTTGTCTTCAAGACTGTGCAGCAAGCGATCTTAATTATTTCTCTGGCTAGTAATTTGTTTTTGAAAGGATCTATGTAGGCCAGGCTAGCCTCAAACTAGCAATTCTTCTGCCTCTGCATCCTTCTTTCATTTTTTGTATGTATGTATTTGAGAATAGTCTCATGTAACCCAGGGAGACTATAAACTTGCTATATAACTAAAGATGATCTTGAACTCTTGATCCTACTGTCTGTCTCTGCTTCCCAAGGTTAGAACTTTAAGTATGCACCACCCTGCCCAGTTTTTGCAGTGCTAGGAATAGAACCCAGCACTAAGCAAACACTTTACCAACTGAGTACCCCAGTTCTTGGAGAAACTAATTAGCAATTGGGAAGAAAATTCCTGTAACAGAAAAAAAAATGCATACTTAAAATTAGTTTGCTATTAATATAAATAAAAGAATTCTGCTTCTAGTAAATGATAGAGTGGCTTCTACCGGTCACCAATGTATTCCTAAACTGGTTTTAAAAAAAGGAAAATGGGCTGGCAAGATGGCTTACTAGGTAAAAAAAGAGCAGACCAATTCCTCCAAATTGTGTACCACAACACATGCTGCCCATATATGCATAAACACAAAAGCAAATAAATGCAATTTAATAATTTTTAAATAAAAAAATGAAGAACAAAACGAAATCAAAGTGGTTTCACATGAGAATAAAGGGAAAACAATGAGTAAGGAGCCTCTGTGTGTGTGTGTGTGTATGTGTGTGTGTGTGTGTGTACACTTGCATGTACATGTGGAAAGAAAGGTCAACTTTGAATGTCATTTCATCCATCTTGTATTTTAAGTCTGGGTCTTTAACTGATCTTATCAAGTAGGCTAGACCGACTGGCTAGGAATCCCCAAGGACTCATTTGATTCCATTATTGAAGTAAAGCAGATAATCATGCCTTGCTTTTTTTCACGTGGGCTTTATAAAGACTGAACTCAGGTCTTCATGCTTTCCTGCTCAGTGGGTAAAGGTAGTTGCTGCATGCCTTCTGACAATCTCCATGACTCATAAGAGATAATGGATTCCCATTAAGTATTCTTTGATCTCCATATGCATGCCATGACATGTGTATGTGTACATACACATAAGTAAATGTAGTCATTTTTAAAAAGGTCTTATGTGGTAAATGAAACAAATTTTGGACATGGTGTAATAAAAAACAGTTCTATGAGTTCAGTGCAATGGTGATAAGTAAAGGAATGGGTGAGGCTAGAGAGATGCTTCAGTGGTTAAGAACACTTAAACACTTCCAAAAGACCTCAGTTCCCAGTATCTTTGCCAGGCAGCTCATAACCACCTTAACTCCAGCTTCAAGGTATCCAACACCCTGTTATGACTGCTATGAACATCTGCATATGGGTAGTTTGCACATACATGCACGCATACACACACAGACATACAAACACACAAAGTAAACCTTTTTTTTTTTAAAAGATGGAAAAGAAGGGGAGATAACCTAGTGCACGAACCTAATGAGTTTTAAGTTTGATTTCTGGAATTCATGGTGGAAGGAAAGCAGTACATGCTGGATTTAGTCTTCTGACCTCTAAACTTGTGCCATGGCATGCATATGGTCTAGTACACACACACTGTTCTCATTCATATTCTAATTTATTCTCATATTCTTGCTCCTCTCCCCCCACCCATAATAATAAAATACACTTTAAAAAGGAAAGAAAGAGACCAGCTCAACAAGAGGGAAATCATGCCATCATGCCGAGTGCTGGAAACCTAGTCAACTACCTAGGACTAACGAAGATGTGGATCTTGGAGGAGAGTCTATAACTGCCACTTTACTAAAGCAACATACTCCCTAACTACATTCTAAATTTTTATTCTTATACCCACAGAAGTGTAGTTCTTATCCCTCAATAAGGAAAGTTCTCTTAGTAACAGAGACCATTATTGCAGACCACAATTGATGAGAATGCAGAGTTGTAAAGTCCAGACATAACCGATACACAACTACTGCACCTAAGGCTCAAGATCATTGTGGAAGAGGGGGCAGAAAGATTTTAAGAGCTGGGGAATGGGGAGTTTGTGTGTTTACTTTAAATATAAGAAACTGACCTGAACAAAAACATCAAAAGATATGCTAATACGGGAGGAAGTCTCAACCCTAAACAAAGGCCTATAAACAATTAAGGAATGCTGAGTGGGAAAATTAGTCTTTCCCTAAAAAAGGGACAAAAATAGGTACTCAAATACAAAATGTTCAGCCCTGAAAACATATACAGTAAGTAACATTATATAGACGGAGTAGGTACTTATATACTTTGAAATATGTGTACACAAACATACATAAAACTGGAGAGGAGGAGGCCATGAATTTGAAAGAGAACCAAGGGGAACAGGTACCATGGGAGGGCTTAGAGGGAGAAAATGGGAGGGGGTGACATAATTATATTATAATCTCAAAAAATAAAATAGTTAAAGAAGGGGAGGAAAGAGTTGGGTGGTGGCAGCTCACGTTTTTAATTCCAGCACTCCGGATGCAGAGGCAGGCCAATCTGAGATCCAGGACAGATTGGTCTACAGAGAGAAATCCTATTTTGAAAAACAAGAAAAAGAGGAAGAAGAAGAGAAAAAGGAGGAGGAGGAGCAGATGGTGATTAATACAGACTGACAACTGGTCAAGATGTAGAGAGTTAGATTAGAGCTCTTATTAGTTACCAAGTGCTCAGCCCTAAATGGGACATCTATGACACACCTCCTCCCTCTGAGGCTCAGGGATCATTGCTGAAGAGGAAGGTAAAAGATTTTAAGAGCCAGAGGTAGCAGAGAACTGCTATAAAACATTTTTTCCATACATAAGAGAATTTATACCTGGTATAATAAACCTTGTCAAAAACCCATTGCTGGGAGGTTTTAGGATCTAAGGTAGTGGTTCCCAACCTTCCTTTTGCTCCAATCATTTAAATACAGTTCCTCATGTTGTGGTGACCTCAAACCATAACATTTCATTGCTACTTCATAAATGTAATTTTGCTGTTATGAATTATAATGCAAGTATCTCATATGCAAAGTATCTGATATGAGCCCTGTTGGGTTCAAGATCTTACTACTGTTGTTAAGCAAAATTCCTTCTAAATGTTTCAGTTTATACCCATAGACAAATGCTCTTTTTAGCCTTAGAGAAGGTTCTCTTTGCAATGAACAAAGGTAAACACAGAAACTCATAGCTGCTCCAAGTTTCTGAGAATAAGCGATAGCTGAGTGTCCAACTCTGAACAGAACCTTTGTTACCATCCCTTCTAAATCTCAAGGAACAGTGTGGAATTGTGGCAGAAAAAAATATAAGATGCAGAAGTAAGTATAAGGACTATGGGACTATCTTCCAGGCATGACTCCACCATTGCAATAATGATCTCACAGTAGGGGACAGAGTTTCACAGGGCTCTAACTTTCCCTTTGCTGAATTATTGATTATTGATTATGGGGAAAGAGTAGTCATTGTCTTCAATTCTTTACCCACTAAGAAGCCCACCAAGCTCCAATAGGCAATTCCAAACTAAAGTTCATACTGGTTAAACTCAACAAGTCACGAAACAATAAGGCATGAACATGGGGGAAAGAGTTGAAAGGAGAAGGGAGAGTGGCAGGAATTTGGAAGAGATATTGGAGGAATAAAATAATCAAAATACATAATATCTATGTATGAAACTGTCAAAGAATAATTTTTATTTTATTTTTTGAGACAGTGTCTTACTGTACATCCCTGGGTGGTCTAAATAAAATTCACTAGATAGACCAGCTTGCCCTCACAGAGACCTGTCTGTCTCTGCCTCCTTAATACTTGGATATACAGGAGTATACACTGAGCCCTTGTGAAATTTTAATTTTAATGATTTGTTCTTAGGCATAAATGTTCTCCAGATATTTCACAATTGTACCTGTTCTTTTCTTGATAGGGTCTCATTTCTTTCTTATGTTTCTATTCATTCTCATTCCCTTCCTTATATAACTGTATATTCTTTTTCATCCTTACTTAATATACGATTACTTTCAGAATCGCCCACAGCAGCTTTAACTGGTTCAGTATTAATTTCTGGTTGTGTGTTCATGGTTTTTGGTGATTAGTTACTTAGCTGTGAAGTAACCTGTCTTGATTACTTTTCTATTGCCATAGCAAAATACCATGACCAAGGTAAATATTAAAAGAATGCACTTAATTGGGCTTACAGTTTCAGAGAGTCCATGGTGGTGAAGCAAAAACATGGCAGCAGGAACAGACGAGAGCTCACATACTGATCCACAAGTAGCAGACAAGAGAAAAAGACTAGGAGTGATGCTAGTCTTATGAAAGGTCTCCCCCACCAATGACATACCTCCTCCAAAAAGACCACACCTATAATCCTTCCCAAACAATTCCATCAACTGAGAACCAAATAAGTATTCAAGTGCATGAGTCTATGGGGACCATTCACATTCAAACTATCACATCACTTTTGAAAGTTTGGCTGTTGAAATTGTAGTGTGACCAATGAACTATGAAAATGTACCTGGATATTTCCACTGGAATAACTTATGGCATATATCTGTTGGCTTGAATTTCCTGCACTAACTAGGCAGTAGAGTTTTTATATATTTTTTTCACATATTTTATATATTCTATAATATATGTGACAGGAACAGTTATAAAGAACAGGCACTGATAGCAACTGGAGAGGAAAGTAGGGCAAGAAGGACAGCACTTTAGTATTTTTCAGAGGTCCTACTTTCCATCCAGAGGGCAAAAGCTTTTTTGTAGCTTTTAGTGATTGGAGTGCCAACTTTACACTTTTTATAAACAATTACATTTCTGACACAGGTAATATTCTAATTCTCTCTGCTGATTTCCAAGGCCTTTTTGTCACTATGTGGATACCTAAACAAGTACCCATTTGATGCGGGATTCCCCTCTGTATGCTGTAAATGTATTTTATTACTATTGGTTAAAAAAGAAGTTGCTTCGGCCTATGGCAGGGCAGAATGTAGGTAGGCGGAAAAATTAAACTGAATGATGGGAGAAATAAGGCAGAGTCAGACACCATGTATCCAACCAAGAAGCAGGATGTGAGGTAATAAACCACAAGCATCATGGCAAAATATAAAATAATAGAAACGGGTTAATTTAAAAGTAAGAGTTAGGTAGAAATATGCTTGAGCCATTGGCCAGACAGTGTTGAAATTAATATAGTTTCTGTATGATTATTTGGGTCTGAATGCCAGGAAACGAAAGTGTAGTCTCGGTTTACACACAATTCCTCATGCACAATATCTGGTATAACTCTAATTTACCTCATTATTTTTCTGGGGATTATTCTTAATCCTGCTAGGGTGTGCGTGACTATTTAAATAAGGCACTGGAGATATGGTTCAATGGTTAAGAGTACCTGCTACTCTTCCAGAGGTTAGAGTTCAGTTCCTAGCACCCATATCAGGAAACCCCCTACAGCCTGTAACTCCAGTTCTAAGAGATGTGCCACCCTTTTCCCTCCTTCAGACTCCCACACACATATGGCATACACTCACACAGATGTACACACTTAACACATGAATAAAAAAATAAATCATGAAAATTTTAATATATTAATTTTATGTGCTTTTGCATGTGTGTGTACTACATGCGTGTTTGGTGACCACAAAAGTCAGAAGGTGTCAGATCCCCTGTATCACAGATGTTTGTGATTCACCATGTGAATGATGGAAATCGAACATGGGCCCTTTGTAAGAGGAACCTCAAACCCTGAGCCACTCTAGCCCCATAAATCATTTTGCAGATAGATAGATAGATAGATAGATAGATAGATAGATAGATAGATAGATAGATAGATAGATAATAAACAAGCAAGACACAACTAAACCATTGTAGTGTGCTCTTAGGTATGTCTGACAAAATGCTGACAATCAACTAGGAATCTGAACCAGTGAAAATAATATCAAGATGTAGATAGACACACAACTACCACACAATTTTCTTTAATCCACTCAGGTATTTATCAAGTTTCAGACATAGTGCTACAAAGTAAAGCGTAGTAGAAAAAACAGGAATGTGAGTATTAAAGAGCCTGGAAGAACAGAAAGAGCTGAAGACACTGGATTAAAAAAAAAATTAGAGCATTCAATGACACATGCAAATCAGTGACTATAATCAGGGGACAAAAAACTATGTTCCAAACTGACCTAATATGAATCAGCTCAGTAGTATATGATAGAGACAGATGGTTCAGTGGGTAAAACCTCCTACCAACAAACCTGGAGCTCCACCTCCATGATCCACATGGTAGGAAAGAACTGAGTCCCACAATTTACCCTTTGACCTCTACACTGACACCATGATACATATACCTACACATACACACACACTCACACAAACACAAAAATATGCCAGGTGGTGGTGGCACATACCAAGCACTAAAGGGGTAGAGGCAGGCGGATCTTTGAGTTTGAGGCCAGCCTGTGCAGCCTGATCTATAGGATCAGGCCACCTTGAGCTACATAGTGAGACCTTGTCTCAAGCCACATCCATGCTCAAAATAAAAATAAGAGAACAAATAACACACCACAGTAAATTTTTAAAATTCAGTTACTTAGGGACTAGACTACCAAGATGGCTCAGTAGTTAATGTTGCTCTTCCAGAAGATCCAGAATTTGGTTGTTAACACCCACACCCAGCAGCTTACAACTACATGTAACTCTAGCTCCAAGGGATCAGACATCCTCTTTTAGCCTCTGTAAATATCCACACACAAGATATTTACTTAATATATTCTCTCTCACACACATATAAAATAATAAACTGGGCATGGTGGTACAAGCCTTTAATACCAGCACTCAGGAAGCAAGGCAGGCAAGTTTTTGAGATTGAGGCCACCCTGGTCTACAGAGCAAGTTCCAGGATAGCCAGGACTAGAGAGAGAAACCCTTCCTCAAAAACCAAAAATTAACAATAAAAGTAATAATAATAATAATAATAATAATAATAATAATAATAATAATAATAAAGAGAGCTGGAGAGATGAACCAGGAGTTAAGTGCTTGCTGCTCTTGCAGAATTCAGCTTCCAGCACCCATCAGGTGACTTACAACCATCTGTAACTCCAGCTTCCTTTGGTCTTGGTGTTACATATATACACACACACACAAGTAATTTAAAATAAAATTTTTAAAAAATGTAATTAAAATTAATTTCTCCCATAACAAACTTATACCATGTACTCTACAATAGCTTCCATTCTTAATATAATAAACAGGTACTCTTGACAAACCTGTGATTTTAAAAGTATATCCCATCTCTTCACCCAAAGATCTTGGTATTTCTATGTTACCTATTTCTCTCAAGTGGATAACATGTCTAGCTATTTTGGTTTTAATTTTTAGTGCTATGATAAATAAGACTATAGCTAGTTGCAGACATATAGTAAAAAATAAAATGTTATCAAATAAATATTTCTTAATGTAATTTAATTTCATTTTAACCACTAGAGGGCAACCTAGTCATTGATTTCTAATCCCTAAACCATTCAATTTTAGAAATACCAATCAATATGACTTTAAAATTAAATAGGTTTATTCAGCAACAACCACATTCCAATGGTTATCAATAAGCGATCACCATATCATTTTATATACAAGAGAATTTTGTGGGTAGAAAAAACACATGGTATCACAAAGGCTGAAAGAATTAGTTCTGCCTTGCTAGGTTAAATAATGAAAGTAGATATAAAATGAGATTATCTAGATATTCTTGCTACATATTTTTAAATATTGATAGACTTACGTTTTAAGTGTTCCAGATGTCATTAGTTCAGTCACTAAAACAATGCATTTTTTTCCTTTTACTGTGGATTCCCAGGAATCATAGAATCGAACAATGTTGGGGTGTTGAAGACCCTTTAACATTTCTGCCTCTTCTTTGAATCTCTGCCTTTCAGACTTTGTTAACTTTCGATCCTAAAAGAAAAAAACAAAACAATGTGGTATAAAATGATAAAACACAAGTCACATGGCTATATTAAGATGCTAAATAAATTGGGCATGATGGCATATGGCTACAATCTCAGCACTCAGGTATCCTCTTAAAGCAGAAGAATGGCTTGAGGCAGGAGGATGGCAAGTTCAAAAACTCATCTAAAAATGTGCAAATTATGTATTTATGAAAAATAGCACTAAAATTAAATAGAAACACTAATAACAATCATTTTCATGCCCTAAGTATCTGACAATAGACTACTGCATACTTAAAGAAATTGGACTATAAAGTGATGCTTGATATTATTTATCATTAGTATCAATGTATATCTAAAATATGTCATTTGCTACTTCCAAAATCAGTCAACAAGCCAAGTGGTGGTGGCACATGCCTTAAATCCCAGCACTCAGGAGGCAGAGGCAGGAGGATCTCTGTGAGTTTGAGGCCAGCCTGGTCCAGAGTTAGTTCCAGAACAGCCAGAGATGTTACACAGAGAAACTCTGTCTCGAAAAACAAAATAAAACAAAAAAACCACCAAAATCACTCAATAGCTAATTAATCATCATGGAATAGTCATGGGTTTTTGAAGGCAAAAAAATAACAACTACAGTTCTATCTTTGCATTAATTAGAACTTTATGACTATACTGCATCACCCAACAAAACTTAACAGAATCAAGCAATCTAGCAAGTATGCTTTTATTATGTGTTTAAAGTTCTTGGTGCCTTTACAAAAACCAATTTATTTCCTATCTAAGATGAAAAATGGACAAAGGATCCAATTTGTTTTTAGACCTTAACAAGGTTCATATACACAATGTGTTGACTGTTCTGTTTATTAAAATGGAGACTATTTCTAGTCACTCACTCTCACAATACTTTAATGAAGTATTCCCAGCAAAACTAATATGACTTAATATTACAGTATTTTTGTAAAACTAAGTGATTTAATATTACACACCTAATTTATAAAGTCCTCCAAGTAACTAGTGGCCCCTCCTTCCTACTCCTTACCCTTGAATGAACATTATCCATAATTTATATATATAAGAATCATTTGGTTTTTATATTCTGTAAAAAGAATTGAACATAATACAATTTATACATTACCTACTCAGGAATCTTTAGGCACTTCCTCATTTGTTGCTTCTCTAATACCACAATTAAGGTTTCACTGTTAAGCTTTTTGGACTTGTATATATAACTTATATAGAACACTAAGTTTTTTGTTTTGTTTTATTTAGACAGGCTCTCTCTAGATAACTCTGGCTGTTCTGGAACTAGCCTATGTAGTTCAGTCTGTCCTTGAACTCACAAAGATGCACCTACATCTGCCTCCTGAGTGCTGCTGGGATTAAATGCATGGGTCACCAATCCCAGCAGGGCACTGTTTCTTGTAGGATACACAAACTTCAAGATTTATAAACGTATAGGACTAAAGAGATGGCTCAGCAGTTAAAGAGCAGTTGGCTCATCATTTAAGAGCCATTGCTGGTCTTGGAAAGGACCCAGGTTCAGATCCTAACACCAGCATGATAGAGCACAACCATCCATGATTCCAGTACTAAGGAATCTAACATACCACCTTCTTCTGACCTCCTCTGGCACAAGGAATGTATGTGGTATTTATACATACGTGCAGACAAACATTCACTCACATATTAAAAAAAAAACTAACATCTTTTAAAAAATGTTAATTCTCATTAACATTTGAATTAAAACTTAATATTTTGGTTTTGTTTTTTGTTGTTGCTTTGGTTTTTTTGAGACAGGATTTCTCTGTATATCCCTGACTATCCTGGAAGTGGCTCTATAAACCAGGCTGGCCTGGATCCACCCATCTCTGCCTCTCCAGTGCTAGGATTAAAGGCGAGGGCCACTGCTGCCAGCTTAAAATTTACCATTTTTTATTTATGAATGCAAACATAGAACAGTATTCTGCATTACCTGCGATTTTATCACTGACAGACTTAATCAAATGATAAATGATTACAGGTAACCCAAAATTTCACTCAGATTAACCACTACTTGGAAATCATGGTAGCTATTAGACCTTGTACTAGATTGTAGCATCCATCAATGATGTATACAATGCCACTTAAAAATAATACTTTGATAACTAAAATGTAATTTCTTTTCTGCTCTTATGTGCTTTTGTTATTATCTAAATGATTCACATTGAAATCTTAACCTCTAAGATACTAGGAAGTAGGCCCTTTAAGTGCGACTTTATAGGGGGAGGGGACATCCTTCAGGTAACAAGTTAATCTCTTCTGTCCCTTCTACCTTGTGAGGATGCAACAAGAACATGATACAAGTTCTCTGTACAATAAGTAGTCACCATAAATGGAACCTGTTGGCACTTTGACCTTGAGCTTCCCAGTTATCTGAACTGTCAATTTTTTCTGTTATTTATAAATTAATGCCATCTAAGTTTCATTACAGCAGCCTACGCAGTCTAGACACTATCTTGCGTCTGAAGATTACTACTGCTATACATGCTGAAGAGCACATGTGGTAGTTACCTACCCACATATCAACTTTGTCAGTTTGGTGAGTGTAAGATCATACTTTCTTGTTTACTTTATCAGTGTCAGTAATATGCTTAAACAACTTCTTTTTACTTTTCTGGGAAGGTTTGATATGTAGGTCCAGATAATTTTGAACTTGCAGTCCTACTTCAGTCTCCCAAATGCTGGGATTATAGATGGAAATCATCAATGCCCACTCTAATTGTTTTTTAAAAATGAAATTTAAGTATTTGTGCTTAATTCAGGAAAATTGTCAACTTCTCTCTCATTCTCTCTAAAATAACCTCCTCCCATCCTTCACTCTCTACAAGATTTTATGTGCAGAAATGCATGTATGTGAGACTTATCTTTATTGTTTCTCATTATCCATTGCTTTAGGGTCCTGATTCTCAGATATATCACTATCTTCACTAATTTTCTTTTCAGTTATTACAACACATCCTTGTTTAGTATCTTCTTATTACTACCATTATTAATTGAACTTTATGGCTCAAGGGAGGCAAGGATACAAAAGACATGTGCCAGGTTCTTAGACTGCTCCAGATATAAGGGAGAGATGAGCCTAAACCAGATGCTTCCAAATAAAAATGCAAGTGAATCTGAAGTATAAATGGGGGATGGGGCCAATACATGGCCATTCATAAAGAATATAAAACATAGGTCAGGCTAGGATGATGGTGGCATGCCTATGATCTTAGCACTCAGGATTGAAAGTATGATGTTAGACTGGACTAATGATACCCTATTTCCATCCATACTACAAAACAAACAAATCTCCAAACCAAAGCAGAACAGTCTAACAAGAAAAACTCTAGAGGGTCAAGCAGTCAGACTCAAAGTATCTATGAGGAAGTTTGAGAAAAGAAACAAGTCATGACTCCTATTCACTACTCCCACTAATATCCAAAACAAGTCTGAGGGCCAGAGACATGGCTCAGCAGGTAAATGCACTTACCCACAAGCCAGATGACCTGGATTCAAACCCTAGTACTTACATGGTGGAAAGAGGGAACTAACTCCTGAAAAATGTCCTTTGACTTTGAGCTTACACACACACACATACACACACAAATTAAACAAGCAAAACTAAACTGGCATGGTGGTATAAACAACCCTAGCACTTGTGAGGTTAAGTTGAGAGGAGGCTCAGCTTGTGTTATAAGTATGACAGGCCCTAACTCAAAACAAAAGTACAAAAAGCTAAGAAAAAAAGGGTCAGGTAGGTGAGGTAGGATAGGAGGGAGCATGCTCACACTAAAGAATTTATTAAGAAGAGAGTTTTTCTAGCTATCTCTTTCACCAAACCCCATGCCTGGATCGGCTCTGACCTTATACATTTGAATGAGTCATAGTAATCAGTTTAATTACAACAGTCCCCCTCTAGCCTCCACTGGATTCCAGCTTCATGAGCAAGTAAGTTTTTGCACATCCTCTTTGGAACTTCCTCCTCAGAATCTTGCTCCCTCTATAAATTTTCACTGTTAAGACTGGCAAAAACATTATTTCATTAGACTGGTGAGGTGGCTCAGTAGGTAAGTGCACTTGTCACCAGGTCTTTGATAACCTGTGACCCTAATGATGGAAAGGAAAAACTGGCTTCCACACGTTTTCTTTTCACCTCTACACACATATCTAAGTTCCAAGTAAAAGAAAAATTTTAAGGTAATAATTTTTTAAAGTAATGTTTAAAAAATACCAGATTCTCTTTCACATCTTTTTGTACTTTATTTCAACTCCCAGCCAAAGGCTTTATCCACAAAGTCACCTAAATCTGTCTACTAGGGATCATTGCTCATGATGACAGAATTATTGTATTATTGGTATCTCTCAAAGTATAAACTTTCCAGTCAAGGCACAAGTCAAAGTAACTGAAGCCAGAAAACTGAGGAAGGTGGTACTACTTCTCATTTAGTATTTGATCTCTGTACATTTTCATTTCATATTAGATCATGTTTTCATTGTACCTCCATGGCATCAGTATTACATTTCCGTCTTTTTTTTTTTTTTTTTTTTTGTCTTTTCTTCGAGACAGGGTTTCTCTGTGGTTTTGGAGCCTGTCCTGGAACTAGCTCTTGTAGACCAGGCTGATCTCGAACTGAGATCCGCCTGCCTCTGCCTCCCAAGTGCTGGGATTAAAGGCGTGCGCCACCACCGCCCGGCTCATTTCCGTCTTTTTAACTCTTAAAAGATACTGAGGAGGCTAAGTTAGGAGGATAGAGTTCAAGGTCAGTCTGATCTAAATAGTGAGACCTTATCTAAAACAAAAATATAAAAGGAAAAAGAAGCAATGAGAGATGGGAGAGTCTGCCTCAGTTATTCAGATTAGTATTGAACTGCTGGGCACAAGCAATTCTATCTCAGCCACCAAAATAGTAGGACTAGAAGTGTATGCAACTGCACCTGACTTAAAATATACTTTATTACCAGACATAGTGGCTTATTGCCTGTAGTACCAGTACTTGGAAGACTGAAGCAGAAAAATCATTGTTTGAGACTAGTCTGAATTACAGATATATCTGGTTGCAAAGTAGCCTGAGCAATACAATGATTCTGTCTCCCCCCCAACACAACACACACACACCAAAAAATAACCTAACAACCAACCAAACAAACAAAAACTTGTAGAGGTTCAGGTCATTTAACCTGGAGTAGCAAGAATCTAATCTTGCCAAAGATTTTAGCTGTTGCCATTAGTTTTAAGTTTTATGACACTAGATAATGAAGCTAATTTAAGTTGCAATTTATCCATTGGAATTCAATTTATCCCATGCTTCTGTGGACAAGTTCTAAACTTACGAAGGTTTGGTGACTCAGAGATGGTATCAGTCCTGGCTGTGACTCTTATGCAACGAGCTTAAATATGAAACTTACTTTGTAGATGTGACTGCATATACCTGGTTATAATTCTAAGGATGTACTTTCTTCAGATGACATGCACCAAGTTTGCTTTTTAGTCTGATTTTCTCATCATTTGTTCTCATTCTGTAGCTTGTTTCTCTATGTCTTTTTTTTCCCCCATAAGGGAAAGAGCAGAGGTGACTTCTCTTACCTAAAAGATTCTCCAACTCCCCATTCCCAGAGACTCCTATCTTCCCTAATCCCTAACCCTGGCACTATTCAGACTGCTTCTGACTTCCCAAATATGCACGAAAACCAACAGCCCCTTTCAAATCAGGTCTCCAACAAAAAGAAATTTTCAGCTGCATTACTCAGAATACAAGGGAAATTGGTGATTTGAAGATGTATCCTCCCACAGTTTGAACCAACAACAGGGACAATAGGTGGCATCCCAAAGAATTCCCTACTAGGGTGAATTCTAAATAGCTGGACTAAATTTAAATTGCATATAGTAACAAAGGAAAAGCTTTTGAAATATGGCTACAATATCAACTGGGAAACTAGAAAACCTCAATCTTCAATGACTCATTAAACTATGATGCTATTACTACTACACTTGTTTTGTAAAACTTTTAAGAAAATGGCAAGAGTACCTCATGTCCTCATCTTAATGACCTGCTATATAATCTACAGCTGAGACACAACTGCTGGGTATGACTGCCTCATATTCTAGGAGCTAACACTGCCAACTGAGAAGATCCTCTTCTAATAGTACTTACGGTATGGTCCTTCTAAACATGTCTGAATTCAAACTTTAAAGGGGATACTCCAAGGATCTCATGAGCTGTTTTTAATTCAGAAACACAAGGAACAGCGAGTCTTCATCAAAATAATCCCAATTTTGATCACTTTTGGAGAGTTGAAAGACCACAAAATCTGTTCGTACTCCTATCTGTTAGGAGTACTACCAATCAAACAAAAGAAATTATGTCCTCTTTAATACATGCCAGATAGGAATGGAGGAACTATTAAAAATAGTTTCCTCTGACAGATCTGGTCCTATGCAGTAAAAAACATGATTATCAAATTTATAGAGGAATTTTTAAAATTCACTTTATTTGACTGAGGATTTGCACATCTTACTGTCACTTTTACAGTAGAGAAAAACATTAACAAAGGAGGGCAGTTTAGCAGCATGCAAATGCCACAGTAATGTGTCCAATCTTGGTACTTACCAAATTATAGAGAAATTCTACCCCAGACACCTTTATTGGGAATACAAGAAAAGCCCAACCAAAATCAGAAAAGAGATGACCATATTATTTGCCATATAGAAGGAATGAAAAAGCATGTAACCAACCCTGTTAATAATGATAAAGTTTGTGAAATTACTTAAGACAAGGAGAAAATTCTGTCCTCTTCCCTGAATCGCTGCTTGAGGGCCTTAAAAAGTACACTAATGTTAGCTAATGAGTCATCAGAAGAAAAGATCTTCTTAGACAAGTATCATCATCATCATCATCATTACTGGTTTTTCAATACAGGGTTTCTCTGCAGCTTTGGAGCCTATCCTGGAACTAGCTCTTGTAGACCAGGCTAGCCTCAAACTCACAAAGATTTGCCTGCCTCTGTCTCCCAAGTGCTGGGACTAAAAGCATGTGCCGCCACCACCACCCATCTTAGACAAGTATTTAATCCCAGCACTCAAGAGGCAGAGGGAGGCAGATCTTTGTGAGTTTGAGGCCAGCCTGATCTACAGATCTAGTTTCAGGAAAGCTAAGGCTGTTACACAAAGAAACCCTGTCTCAAAAAACAAAAACATGCCAAAAAATAGACACATAGGGGTTTTGGAGTCATTAATAATACAGAAGCAGAAAGGCCCACAGAAATAAACTGAATAGGCTGAATGGCTAGCTGCTACTGTGAACCCTGTGCCCACCAACAGAAAGTAAGGCGTCAGGAAGGTCCTGCCTAGAGCTATCACCCAGCCAAGCACCTAGAAATTCATATATGTAAATGAAAGGGACCTTGGAAAATAAAACATCGATTTGCAAGAAAGGGATCAACAATTCCTGCACTGGAAAAGAGAGTTATCTCCAGTTCTGAAACAAGTACAAAGACAAAAAAATTTAGGGAGCTAAAGGGCTGCAGATCCTGACCCATGAATCCAACCTCTAGCAAGCAAAGAAAGAATTTCAGAACAATTAACAACTGCTTAAGGCCCTTCTCACTTGCTTTCCAGCTATAAACTTGAAAGTTTCTAGGAATCTCGCCAGAAACCCCATTTACAGAGAAAGGATGTGTACTAAACTCCTTGTGCAACTCTAGTTGTTTCTGGTTTTACCTTATCAGATTATAACTCTGCTCAAGGCATTTACAGAACCATTTTATAATCTGACTTCCCAAGGGAAAACAAACACCCACAAAGGTTTTCTAGCAACTTTCTGAGATGTTAACTTTTTTGCTGCTGTTGTTGTTGTTTTTGAGACAGGGTTTCTCTATAGCTTTGGAGCCTGTCCTGGATCTCACTCTGTGGACCAGGCTGGCCTTGAACTCACAGAGCTCCACCTGTCTCTGCCCACCGAGTGGTGGGATTAAAGGTGTGCACCACCACCACCCGGCCCCAATGTAACTTGGGCCACCAAACTTTAGTACACAGGACTAACGCTAAGACAATTAATTGTGACACTCTTTTTTTTGGGGGGGGGGATTTTTTCGAGACAGGGTTTCTCCGTAGCTTTTGGTTCCTGTCCTGGAACTAGCTCTTGTAGACCAGGCTGGTAATTGTGACACTCTTAAGAAGCCTATATTAGCGGTGGTGCATGCCTTTAATCCCAGCATTTAGGAGGCAGAGGCAGGTGGATTTCTTTGAATTCAAGGCCAGCCTAGTCTACAAGAGCAAGTTCCAAGACAGGCTCCAAAGCTACAGAGAAACCCTGTCTCAAAAACCCAGGGGCAAAAAAAAACAGGGGAAAAAAAAAGATGCCTATATCTATATTTGGATATGTCTTACTTTCTGTAACTTAGAGAAGCCCACACCCATGCTCTGAGAGGAATGTCTTTTTCTCCTAACACTTATGCTTCAATTTTATTAAAATATCTTTAAAATCAACAAGATAGGTGAGTGGGTAAGATACTTGCCATATAAGCTGAAGTTTATTCCCTAGAATCAACATAAAAGTAGAACCAATTCTAAAGTTTATGCTCTGACCTCTAGAGGCATGCAGTGACATATGTACATATATATGCATGGACACACACACACACACCCATATACACATACTTTATTTAAAAAATAAACTCTTGAATTCTGCTTATCATATCAGCTAGGCCTGGAATTCTTTTCTGCATCAAAGCTAAGAATCACAACTAAACCTGAGTCAAGGTCCTTTAAAAGCTTAGGGAAACTAACTCTGCTGAGGGTGACATCATGGAGCTGGGTCTGTGTCCTCACCACTGCTAGTTCCAGAGGAAACTAGGGTTACCTCAAGTTTTGGTACCCCAGGACAACTGAAGGGACCAAAAGTCCTCTCTTTTCCCCACAGAACAGCTTACTATCAGCACTATATCAAATAATCCTGAAAGTGGTTAGAGAAACAAAATTAAACTGAATCAACTAGTGAGTCAACAGTTAACCTCAAACACGTCTTTAAGAAAAAGACCACATTGGACCAGTAGTGGTAAAACCAAGGGAGTCTGAGACAGGATTATGAGAGACCAGCTTAGGTTATTAATGAGACCCTGTCCCAAAAACACAAACTAGGATTGGAGAGAAAAGGCTCAGTAGATAAAAATGATTAGTGTTCTCTTCCAGAATGTCTAAGTTTGGATCCCAGCACTCAAAGGAAAGCTCACAATTGTTTGTTAACTCCAATCCCATCAGTTACTCTATTTTTAATTGACTCATAAACTTCACCTTTCTGAAAAACACAATACCAATGCTTAGTATAATGTACCCAACTTCAGTTCATTGTTCTATAGAAATGTTGTCATTTAGAAAGTCCACAAGGCCTCAACCCTACCCAAAGAACTACAAGTAACCAAAAAATGCATAAGAGTAGGAGAAATAATCTTTGCCAGAAAAAGCACACCAACTGGTTATCTAATACCAAATGATCAGCCCTGAAAACAAGCATAAAGTAGCATTATACAGACTGAATAGATTATATTTAGAAATATATATATGTATATACATATATGCACATACTAACAACAAATTTTAAAAGGCTGTGAATTTGAAAGCAAGGAGGGGTATATGAGAGGGTTTGGAGGGAGGAGGGGGGAGAAGGGAGTAATGTAATTATGTTATAAGCTGAAAAATAAGAATTAATTTTTAAGAAATATTTCACTAAAAATAATTAAAGAAAGGGGGATGTGCACAGCAAGACAGCCCAGTGGGAAAAGTGTTTGCTATACAACCTAGTAACCTGAGTGCAATGCCTCAGACTCCCACAGTGGAAGGGGAACTGACTTCCACAAATTGTCCTCTGGCCTCCACATGTGTGGTATATAGTACATGGGTCCCCTAGCACAATAGCCTTTCTCTTACCAATACAAAGTAAATAAATTCAATTTACAAACTTAGTTTTAAAATTTTCAGTTTACATCCTTTTACTGGACATCTCTCTGCTTTTGTTTTTATATAAGCCTCATTCATTTGGGAACCTTTTATTGATTCCAAAAGAAAAGTTTCACAATTGAAACAGTGAAACTGGCTTTTATTAATTAAAATCAAACTTTTGCAAATCTATAACCCATCTCAAAAAAATATCTAGTCCTCAAGTCTTTTTAATTTCTATGATATTTTATATTTGGTTATATTTGAAGTCTTACTACTAAATTAAGACCCCACTATGATAATTCTACATATCAAAATATGGATGACATGTCTGGAATCCTTTGATTAAAAAAATTAGGTCAATATAGAGTCCTCCCCTCCTTATCACCGTGCACCATACTGACTTAGCAAAAACCTGAGCATCTATTCCATCTTCAAAAATAAGTACCAAAAATTGATGGTAAGTATTGTGATAAAAAGTATTTTCAAGGAGGTAATAAAGCAGTCTGAAACAACTGAAGTACAAATTCCAATTACTATCTACAAAAGTTTTAGAAAATTGATCAGTATTTTAAATTACATTAAAATTATTTAAGTCTGGAATATTCTCTGAGAATACTATATAATAGCAATTTTAAGTGACAGAAATATTTATTAGCTGGAAGAATTTTATTTTTTTTTATGTTCATGTGTTTGTGTCTGAGTGCATGTATGTGAATATATATATATATATATATATATATATATATATATATATATATATATATATATAGTGTTCATAGAGGCCAGAGGAGGGCATCAGATCCCACAGAGTTACAGACATTTATAAACTGCCACGATGGTACTGGTAGCCCAACCCAGATCCTTTGAAAGAGCAGAAAGTGTTCTTAACCACTGACACATCTCCCCAACCCCTATTTTATTATTCTCGATAATATCAGAAGAGTAGAGAGTGGGTAAATAACTACTAAGAAGCAAAGCAATTCTCTCACACACATACACACACACTTGCAACTTTTCAAAAAAAAAAAAATTGCATACTGAGATACAATAGGAAAATTACCCCTGAATTTGTTGTGGCCAAACCTACAGTGTAAATAAAATGCTAGTGCAGATTTTCTTATAGCCTTCCAATATAGTATCCCTGAAATAAAACTGGGTCTCTCCAACAGGAAAAATTATTTACATTAGTTAAATTTTTCTCAATTCGTAAAAAGTATGATAATCACAGGGGGAAAGGTACAATGCCCCTTACATCTCATGGAATCTTCTAAGAATTATTCTGAAATCATGCCAGTTTCCACAATTTTTTAATTCTCCATTAAAGATCATAAAATAGTCTGGTTTTGTACTTCTGTTAGCCCATTCTCACTAAAGCTTATCTTTATTTTCATTCTATTTATTGTAAAAGAAGAAAAATCTACTTATAAGTGTATAAGTAAAATAGCAGAGGCCAACATGAAGACAACTCAAAGGGCTAAACTTTAGCTATATAGGGCCTAGCACTACTGCAACTCTCTAAAGAAAGCAGTCAAGCTTAAAAGGGGACCAAAGAAAGAAAAGAGAGATGGAAATCAAACAGAAAAATTTTCAGCAACAAATGCCATACATGAGATAAAAATTAACATTTTTTTTTCTTGAGATTGGGTCATCAAAGGAGAAGCCAATAAAACAGAACTGATTAAAAACTCATATAGTGTACTAGCAAAAAATGTCAGCACAAGAGGGTAAATGTGTAAATGTGGTGGTGGTAGTTGCTGCAAAGCTACTGAGCTTCTCAATAATTCACTAAAGCAGGTATCCAAAGCTATTTTCATTTTGTTCGGGTGGTGGCAGAGGGGAATCAAGAAAATTGGGTAAAAGTACTATGTGCTAGGTTTCAGAATGTATGATGAAGCACTGACTTAAAGAAATAGAACAAATAACACAGAACTCAGAGCCCTTACAAGATAACATACCAGTGATCCCAGTATTAAGTAGGATAAGACAAGAGGAAAGAGTTCATGGGCTGCATAGCAAGACTCTCAAAAAACAAGAGAAGTCAAGAGGAATCATCTGTTTTTAGAGTGCATAAAATATGTTATGACTCTAAAACAAGAAGATGATGGGGATAGGACCAAAGAACTTACAGAAATTAAAGATAAATTCACAAACAGAAGTTGGCTGGCAGTGAATAGAAAAAAAATTTTTTCCCAAAGAAGCCCAAACAGAATGTCAGACAATAGATTAAAGAGGGTAGGCAATAGTAATTGCAAGATTCCCAACAAACTAATAAAATACTTCTCAGAAAACAGAAAAAAAATCAAGTGTAGAAGTTTTCCAATTGAAACATTTCTCAAAGTAAAACACACATATTTACAGGAGTTTATTTACCAAACCAGAACAGATGGCAGAGAAAAGTTAAGACCAAAATGAAAAACTCTAAAGAAAAGAGGGAAACATTCATTATTCATTTAAGTAGTTTCCAAAAGCAAAATATGTCCAGAAGCAAAAATACCAGGATAGTTTCTTTTCTCCTGGGAGCTGTTCCTCAGGAGCTATACCTACTGAAGCACGATTAATAAAAACTCAGAGAAATTGGGGTTCAACCTGAAGACCAGAAAAGCTAAATAGCCAGCCACTGGCTCTTACCTCAACCTCAGTCCGAAAATGGCAATCCTGCCTCCAGGAATCTCAGAATGAGACTGAGAGCTGCCTCCTTCCATTTTATAATCCTTTCTAGTTCTGGGATTAAAGGCATGCACCACCACCACCTGGTTTCTATGGCAAACTACTGTGGCTACTGGGATTAAAGATGTGTCATTTCTGCCTGGTCAATAAGATTGGCCAGTGTGGCTGTTTTACTTTTCTGAACCTTAGGCAAGTTTTATCTTTTAAAATACAAGTGAAATGCCACTACTACCTACCTTTCTTTTTAATTATTATTTTGAGACAAGGTCTCTCACTAGTCTGTGATGTGGGAAGGTCATTTGTCAATCTGTTGTTTCATTGGTTAATCAATAAAGAAAACTGCTTGGCCTGATAGGTTAGAAAATTAGGTAGGTAGAGTAGACAGAACAGAATGCTGGGAAGAAGGGAAGTGAGCCAGATGCCAGGTCAGACATGCTGAATATTTCCCGGTAAAACACCACTTCGTGGTGCTACACAGATTATTAAAAATGGGTTAATCAAGATGTGAGAGTTAGCCAAGAAGAGGTTAGATATAATGGGCCAGGCAGTGCTTAAAAGAATACACTTTGTGGGCCGGGCAGTGGTGGGGCACGCCTTTAATCCCAGCACTCGGGAGGTAGAGGCAGGCGGATCTCTGGGAGTTCGAGGCCAGCCTGGTCTACAAGAGCTAGTTCCAGGACAGGCTCCAAAGCTACAGAGAAGCCCTGTCTCGAAAAACAACAACAAAAAAAGAATACACTTTGTGTGTTGTTATTTCGGGGGCAAAACTAGCCCTGTAGGAGCCGAGCAGGATGAAAAGCAGGCCTGCCCGCCTCCTCACTCCAAGTCTGGTAGACTGGTCGGCTAGCTGGTGAGTCCCAGGGACCCATTTGTCTTCATCTTCCAGCACTGGCATTATAAATTATAAGCATGCACCACCATACCTGGCTTTTATCTTGCTTTTTTTAAAAAACAAAACCAAAAACATGGGTTCTGAGGATCACACTCAGGCCCTATTTTACAACCTGAGCTATCTCCCCAGCCTAATAGCAGAATGTTAAGGAAGAAAAGTAAAATTACAGAATCCCACACAAAATTGATTTTTAAAAGTACTTTCACTGGGTGAAAACCTCCAATCTTATATACGGATACTTACCTTATATAGAAATCATAAAACTGTGAAAATGTCACTAAACTCTATCTAAAGCATATGAAACCTTTATTTGAATACAATATCCATCTAGAAATGAGAACATAGCTTTTTAAAAAAGTCAACACCGAAATATAGCAAAAAAATCTTAAAGAAATATTTATTAATTTATTGGGTATGCCAAGAAAAGTAATAGGAGCACAGAAATGAAAAACAGCAGAAGTACTAATAACTTCAAAATAAAGCTCAGAAACCGGACATGGTGGCACTCGCCTTTAATCCCAGTACTAGGAAGGTAGAAGAGAAAATCTCTGTGAATTTGAGGATAGCCAGGGCTGCATCATAAGACCTTGTCTCAAATAGCCAGGGAGGGAGGGAGATAGCTCAAGATTGTTTAAACATGTAATGTATAGTATATTAGTGTGTGTATACAGATAAGTGCAAGTGCCCTTGTAACCAGAGGTGCTGAATCTCCTGGAATTGAAGTTACAGGGAGTTTTAAAACTGCCTATAGGTGGGTGCTGTAAGAAATAAATTGTGAGCCCCTCTAGAATCAAGTCTCTTGCCAACCCTAAGATGGCTCCCTTAGTTAGGGTATATACTTCACTGCTCCCGTATCCACCCTTCCAATATCCCAATCATCCCATTCCCCCAAGCTCCTCCCATCCTCCCCTTCTCACGTTTCTCACCCCATTTCCACTTAGCCCCATGCCACCTCACCCGCAAGTTCCCAGTTTTTGCTCAGCAATCTTGTCTACTTCCCCTATCCAGGCAGATGACTATACGTTTTTCTTTGGGTTCATTTTCTTATTTAGCTTCTCTAGGATCAAATTATATGCTCAATGTCCTTTATTTATGGCTAGAAACCAATTATGAGTGAGTACATCCCATGTTCCTCTTTTTGGGTCTGAGATACCTCACTCAGGATAGTGTTCTCTATTTCCATCCATTTGCATGCAAAATTCAAGACGTCATTGTTTTTTACCGCTGAGTAGTACTCTAATATGTATATATTCTACACTTTCTTCATCCATTCCTCCATTGAAGGGCATCTAGGTTGTTTCCAGGTTCTGACTATTACAAACAATGCTGCTATGAACATAGTTGAACAGATACTTTTGTCATATGATAGGGCATCTCTTGGGTATATTCCCAAGAGTGCAACTGAGGAGAGGGAACCTGAAATGACCCTATCCTATACTGATGAATATCTTGCATATCACCTTAGAACCTTCATCTGGCGATGGATCGAGATAGAGACAGAGACCCAATTTGGAGCAACGGTCTGAGCTCTTAAGGTCCAAATGAGGAGCAGAAGGAGGGAGAACATGAGCAAGGAAGTCAGGACCACGAGGGGTGCACCCACCCACTGTGACAGTGGAACTGATCTATTGGGAGCCCACCAAGGCCAGCTGGACTGGGACTGAATAAGCATGGGTTGAAACTGGACTCTCTGAACATGGCGGACAATGAAGGCTGATGAGAAGCCAAGGACAATGGCACTAGGTTTCGATCCTAATACATGAACTGGCTTTGTGGGAGCTTAGCCTGTTTGGATGCTCACCTTCCTGGACCTAGATAGAAGTGGGAGGACTTTGGTCTTCCCGCAGGGCAGGGAATTTGGACTGCTCTTCAGTATCGAGAGGGAGGGGGAATGGAGTGGGGGGAGGAGAAGAGGAGTGGGGATGGGGGAGGGGAGTGGGGGGAGGAGCAATATGTGGGAGGAGGGGGAGGGAAATGGGAAACGAGGAGCAGGTGGAAATTTTAATTAAAAAAGAATAAAAAAAATAAAAGTTGCTTATTTGACTTACATCATATTTTCAAAATAGCAAAGTTACAGATATGGAGAGGTTGTTGGTTGCTAGCAAAAATTAAGGAATAAGTGGTTAGAAATTTGAAAAGAACAGCATGAGGTGACTACATTTCCTTTACAAATATTTTCCTAATATAATTTATATAAAATTGAAGTTACCTTGATTCCTTTAAAAAATAAACAAGCATTGAATATTAAAAAAAAAAAGAAATAAATTGTGATGGTCCATTTTCAGTATGAGGTGCCCTCATTGTTTTTTATCAAAGTTACAGATAAGCAGGAAGCACCAAGCCTCTCTCTTCCCTAGCTGGTAGCAAGCACCTTCTTATCTCAGAACTCTGAGAGTTGAAAAGTTACTGGTAGTCTGCTACTACATGCTCAGAAAAATCTCAATTTGGAGCAGTCTCAAGCCCTAAATTATTCATTAGATAAAGATTTGCTGCCTAAACCAATAGCAAAGGACTATGATAAGTCCTGGACTATGAGAAATAGATAGAGCAGGAATTTCTTATGATCAGGGATCTTAAAAATCACTGACTTATGTTATACAGCTATTTTTGCCTTTTCTCTATCTAGAGTCCCTTTCTGCAGAATGGTATATTAAAAACCATACATCCCCCTTTAAAAAATTATTGGGACACTACTAGAAATTGAAAATACAACCTGAAAAGCAAAGAAAATGTCTGCTAACTATATCTCTGAAAAAAGATTTCTGTGCCCTACAGTGAAAACTTCTATAACTACAATAAAAACACAAATAATCGAACTTAAAATATGGGCAAAAGACCTGGAAAGCTACAAATAATCATTAGAAGATGTTCAATGTTATTAATTATGGGGCAACTACTAAGATACACTTTGCAATCAACCATTTTTATGATGTGAAAGACTCAAAAACTGGAAAAAGTTTCCAATGAGCACTAAGTTCCATTTGGATGGTGTAAGAGGTTTTGAGATGCTATTTAATGCTCATTTAGGTGACTAGCAATAACAATAATGTATATTCATCTCAAAAGAACTGTAAGAACAGATCTTGAAAAAAATGATGAATGTTTAAGGAGATAAATATGTTAGCCTCATTTGAATATTGTATAATCTATGTATGTATTAAAACATTATATAGTACTCCAAACAATATATATAATTTTTCTATTTTTAATTACTAGTTGAAGAAACAAAGCCAAGAGCTGAGACAATTAAGAGATCCAACAAGTCACCACTTATAATCTTATAGACTTTCCATCTCATTCAACTTTAGTATAAGCTATGATTTACAAAGTTCTTCCAAAAACAGCTAAAATTTTGGTGTCTTGATTACTCTAGAACCACAGGAAAAAAAGACTTAGTTTACTAACTTCATTAATCAATTCTTCAATTATTTGGTAACAATTATTGAGACCCTATGAAGATTTTATTATCTACGTTTAGAGAACTGATAAGTGTATTGTCCACATTTAGAAAACATACTACATATTTATTTCTTAGGTATAAAAGAGTGGTGAACTATCTTCACCCTTAAATTTTAATAGTAGTCACCCGAGCTAAGGGTTCTATTTAATTCTTGTCATATCTAAAAGATCGAAGATGAGGAAAAATAAGATTAAAGGTATCCCATTCCAAACTGTCTTTCTTGTATGTGTATACTAATGTGTGTATGAAGGGGTGTGGGAATATGCATGTGGAGAACACAGGTCAACAATGAGTCTCTCACAAAACCTGGAACTCACATATTCAGCTAGGCTGCTTGGTTAGCAAGCCCCCAGGATTTCATTTCCAACTCCCCAGCACTAAGATCAGACATACTACACACAGCAACAAGCTTTTACATGAGTTCAGGGTATCCAAACTTAGGTCCTCATGATTGTGTAGTAAGCATTTACCAAGGCATCTCCCCTGTGCTTCCAAATTGTCTTTAACCTTGTGTTCACTATATCTAATAAGAATTCCATGAGCTAAGGAAAACAAAGTGAGTTTACATAGTTTTTCAATACATGAGCATATATGTGCATGAAATGCATGAGAAAACAGAAGCACAAACAAATTTGATTTCCTCTGGGCAAAGGAGGGTAGAGCATGAAGAACTTTGGAGGTCTGGAGAGAGAGCTCAGAAACTTAAGAGTACTAAAGAAATCTTCAATTCCTTGGTTACCTGGGAAATGCACATCAGAACTACCTTAAGATTTCATCTTATACCTGTAAGAAAGACCAAGATCAATAAAACAAATATCTCATGTTGGTGAGCCAAGGACTCGACATCCTACAGAGACACCTGCTCAACCATATTCGTTGCTGCTCTATTCATAATAGCCAGAAACTACAAACAACCTAGATGTGCATCAATGGAAGAATGGATAAAGAAAATGTGGTACATTTATACAATGGAATAAAAATGAAATTCACAAGTAAATGGATGGAGTTAGAAAAAAAAAGATTATTGTGAATGAAGTAACCCAGACACAAAACGGCAAATAACTGTATTTACTTATATATGTATGCTAGTTGTTAAGGGACCACATGGATAACTTTCACCCCTAAACAGACCAGGCTATTGTCAAGGCTAATGGCTGATCTCCACCAAATGATGGGAAGGCCCTATTGCAAAAAAACACCTACATAACTCACTGAACACAAAGAAGTCAAGTTGGTGCCTACCTAAGAGTTTTCACCCTTACAGGCTGGTATTTATTGTGCTAAAAGATACTCTGCACACTACCAGAGGAGAAAGGTAAATAACAATCCAGCAACAAACTATCTACAATGCTGACCTGCCTGCAAGATACTCTGGTGCAATAGTGACATAAATCTTACAGGAGTAACCAATCAATAATGCCCATTCCATGGCACTGCTCAGGTGAACAAGAACCTGAGACTACATAGACACCTAGCAAAAAACCAAATACTACTGTTCTGCTAAAGGAATATAGCAATAAAATGATTCCCAACAACATTCTGCTATACACAGATCAGTGTCTTCGCTCAGCTGTCATCAAAGAAGATTTCTCTTGCAGTACATAGGAACAAATACCGAGACCAACAACTGGACAACGTGCAGAGTGAGAGACCTTGGAACGCTCAGTCCTAAGCACAACCTCCATCAAATACCTCCCCTCAGGGTTCAGGTAACCCTGCAGAAGAGGTGGAAGAAAGATTTTAAGAGCCAGGACAAGATGAATGACACCAAGAAAACAAGGCCTTCTAAACATAGCAGGACTAACACACATATGAACTCACATTCACATAACAACTCACAGAAAACGCAAAGAAGACCCTGGACAGGTCTGGGTCAGATAGGGTCCCAGCACTGAGAGGGGAAGTGGGCACATGCCCCAACCCAGAAGTTATCTCCAATTGACAACTACTTGCAAAGGAAAAATTAATCTTCTTGAACAGAATGTCACTGGATGTCTTAGTTAGGGTTTCTATTGCTGTGAAAAAGACACCACGGCTATGGTAACTCTTATAAAAGAAAACATTTCATTGGAGCTGGCTTATAGTTCAGATGTTTAGTCCACTTTCAACATGGTGGGAAGCATGGTGGCATGCAGACAGATAAGGTGCTGAAGAGGTAGCTGAGAGTTTTACATCGGATCCAAATGCAGCAGTAAGTGACTGCCACACTAGGCCTGGTTTGAGCATCTGAGAACTCAATAAAGCCCACCCCCAGTGACACACCTTCTCAAAAACAACACACCTTCTAATAATGCCACTTCCTATGAGCCTATGGGGGTCATTTTCTTTCAAACCACCACACAGGATATACAAACCACTCCTAAAGACAGGACCATGCCCAGAAATAGATGGTCAACACACAAACACACACACACACACACACACACACACAAATCAATAGCATTTTTAGAAGTTCCTTGTCTCATATAGCTTTCTCTGAGCACTATTTTTATTCTTTTTTTTATTCATTTTTTCCTCCCTTAGAGGTTTTTGTATGTATTTTGTAATTTCTGGTTTTGTTTTAATGGAATTTCTATATTTGCAAATGTGTGTGTCTCTGTATCTCTATGTGCTACTTTTTCTCCTAGTAATATGTTTGTTTCATCCTATTCTGATTTATTCATTTTTTAGATGCCCATTTGTATTCTAATGAAAAAAAAGAAAGGGTACAGATTCATGCAGCCAAATTCCCCCTTTAAGAAAACTTTTCTTGGGGGCTGGAGAGATGGCTCAGTGGTTAAGAGCACTGACTGCTCTTCCAAAGGTCCTGAGTTCAATTCCCAGCACCCATATGGTGGCTCACAACCATCTGTAATGAGATTTGGTGCCCTCTTCTGGCCTTCAAGCAGATATGCAGGCAAAACACTGTATACATAATAAATAAATCTTTTAAAAAAAAAAAACTTTTCTTTAACGTGCTCTCTCTCCCCCATTTGAAGGGGGAAGGCATGACTGGATTAGAGGGAGTAATAATTTTTAGGTACTACAAAGACAATTAAGAAAAGTTCCTCTCGGGGGCTGGAGAGATGGCTCAGAGGTTAAGAGCATTGCCTGCTCTTCCAAAAGTCCTGAGTTCAATTCCCAGCAACCACATGGTGGCTCACAACCATCTGTAATGAGGTCTGGTGCCCTCTTCTGGCCTGCAGACATACACACAGACAGAATATTGTATACATAATAAATAAATAAATAAATAAATAAATAAATAAATAAATAAATAAATAAGAAAAGTTCCTCTCCCTAGCTAGGTATTAATTGGTGGGGAAAATAAATATTTGTGTACCAAGAAATCTTCTAATTCCCCTCATCTATTGTAAGGCACTCTTGGTTATAGATCATGGGTAAATAAGACTGCTAAATGAAGGATGTATGTTTTAAGTATATAATAGTATGCTACTTTTGTATTAACATACATAAAAAAAGCCAAAAAGTGCTAAAGGTAGCAAACAGATATGAGAAGAAAACTATATTAGCAATTATATTAACTAATGCTAGATACTTTAAGGGATGTACCAAATAAGCTTTAAGCAGTTTTATCTGCTTTCTTTAATTTTTTTTACAAAGTAAATTGTTAATAAATATTTAATGAAATAAAATAGCTTCCCATCTTAGGGTGGCAGGTTACACAAAATATTTTTAAGGAAGAGAAGAAAAAAAAAGTAACACCTCTTAGCCAGGCATGGTGGTAAATGCCTTTAATCCCAGTGAACAAGAGGTAGATGACTCTTTAGAGTTTCATGGCTTTGTATTGAAATCTTGTCTCAAACAAAACAGGGGTTAGAGAGTTGGCTCTGCAGTTCTTCCAAAGGTCCTGGGTTCAAGTCCCAGCACCCACATGGTGGCTCACAACCATCCATAACTTTAGCCCTAGGAACCTGACAACCTCTTCTGACCTCAACAGATACCAGGTATGCACATGACACACATACATACCCATGCAGGTAAAACATTCATACACAGAAAATAAAGCCATCTGGTAGAGGTGCAGGCTTTTAATCCCAGCACTCAAAAGCAGAGTCAGGCGGATCTCGGTGAGTTCAAGGTCAACCTGGTCTACAGAGTCCAGGACAGTTCCATAGCTACAGGGAAACCCTGTCTTGAAAGAACAAACAAAAAAAAAAAGCAAAGAAAATAAACAAATCTAAACAAAATTCCCTCTTGAGGTAAGTATATGCTAAAACTAAAAAAAACAAAACAAAACAAAAAACTATTACAAAATAAGCATAGACCTAGCTTCACATACATTTAGATTTTTGACAGTCTTACTCTGTAGCACAGGCTAGTCTATAACAAGTTGTTATTTTTGCCTCAGTCTTCCAAGTACAAGCCACCATAACTAGCTGGCTTCATATACATTGTACAAAAATTTCTCAACTGATAGTATTATAAAGGAATTTCACCTATAGAAGCATTTGTATGCTATAATGCTGGAACACAGGAAAATTTTCAGATAGGTATCACTATTCTTATGATTTGTCTCTTAATTATAAGAAAGATCTTATGTTCCTAATTTTAAATACATAAAGATGACAAATTAGAATTGGTACTGATACTTTTAAACTTCTGAGTCCAATAGATTTTTTTAACTATATGACATACACACATGCGCATCCACACACACACAAACACCCACAATATAAATCTTAACAAAATTTTGCACCCTTTTTTAAATATAATCAGACTATATTGGAGTTAGAATGTAAAATATTGTCACCAGAATCCAAATATACCAACAGTTCCCTCTGTTCACTGCAGCTGTAATTCATTTCCCTAGACCTGGCTAAATGTAGATCTAACAGCCAACTGATAATATTTAATCTTTTTGACATCTCTTTCTTCATCTCTATATAATACAAGAAAAAGAAGAGGGGGAGGCAGGGAAGAAAAGGAGAAAAAGGCTAAGCAAACAAACTATAAACCTTGTAAAATCTTCTAGAACTTAAAAAACAGAATAATCATTAAACAAAATGGGCTGAAAACTTATAGTGTATTGGGCATGGCAGAGAAAGATGACACCCAAGAATGAAACATTACTATGCCAGGCATAGAGGCAGCACTTGAGAGAGAAGCAAAAGGATCTTTGAGAATTTGAGGACAGTTTGACATGCATATCAAGTTCCAGGACAACCAAAGAGACCCTGCCATAGATAGATAGATAGATAGATAGATAGATAGATAGATAGATAGATAGATAGATAGATAGATAGATAGATAGATAGATAGATAGAAAAAAAGAATGAAACTTTAGAAGCTGGAAAGATGGCCCAGAGATGGATAAGCATGAGGACCTGAGTCCAATCCTGAGCAACCAGGTAAATTTCTACTGTAATTCCAGCCCTGTGTTAGAGGAAACAGGAGGATCTTGAGGCCAGCCAGTCTAGTTGAATTAATGACCTCCATGTTCAATGAAAAATCAAAAAAAGAAAACAAAACTATCTCATAAAATAAGACAGTGATTTAGAAAGCCCCCTCAATGTCAATCTCTGGGCTCCACACATGATACTGACACACACACACTGCACACGAGTACACATACATGGGGACACACACAAAGTATATGACAGAAGATTTTTGTCCTTTTAAAATTGTGGTTAGAAATTCTGTAAGGGCTTTCTCTCATAGATGTCCATTCACCTGAACAGATTGCTATATAATCCTTTAGAAGTCAGTAACACAGCAAGCACTTTATCCATTGAGTCAGTTCCCCAGCCCCATAAATACCTTTTATATATGAAAAACAGAGATGCTTTTTAATGTCTTGGAAGTCAAAAAAATAAATATCATACAAAACCAAAATTTGATAGCATGGTCAAATCAAAATTTCCTAGGAAAAAAATAGTAAAAAGAACAAATGATTAAAACAGGAAAATAAACAAACAGAAAAGACACCTCACCTAAGAAAGTTTGGTGTTCCAAAACAAAGAAATCAAGGACGAGAGAAGGAAATTCAGTCAGGACATGGGGGGGGGGGGGGAATACAGGCTTTGGATCTCTGAGTTCAAGGCCAGCATGGTCTACAGATCAAGTTCCAGGACAGCCAGAGCTACAGAGAGAAACCCTGTAACCACCCACCAAACCCAAGCAAATAAATAACAACAAAAAAAGACTTTCATACAAATATACTCATGCTAAAGACTAAATTACACACCATGAAACAAATACTGCCAAATGTGGTGACACACACCTTTTTAATCCTAGTACTTGGAGGCAAAGGCAGTGGATCTGAGTTTGAGATCAGCCTAGTCTACAAAATATCTTTCAAAACTCAATTCTAAAAAGTTGCTGAAAATTTTGGTGTCACTATCTTGTTTCAACTAAACAGTACTGTGCATATTAATAAAGTTTAAATTCAAAGTAAAAGTCAAAAACCATTAAGATTGGGGTGGAAGAGACAGCTCATCATTGGGAATGTGTCCTGCTCTTGCAGAGATCTGAATTTCAGTTCCCTATATCCAAATTTATATTTCATAACTACCTGTAACTCAAGTTCAACAGGATCTGATGCCTGTAGAAATTCTGGTCTCTGGCTACTGCATACACATATGCAACCCTCCCCCACAACGACACACACAATTAAAACTAAAATCTTTTATTAGGTTGTGGTAGCCAATATCTTTAATCCCAGTGCTCGGGAGGCAGAGGCAGGCAGATCAGGGCTATCACACAGAAAAATACTGTCTCAAAAACACAAGAAAAGAAAGAAAAAAAACCCTAAAATCTTTAAAACAAAAATTAACAGATAATTTGTCTACATGGAAATCTAAGATATAGCAAAGTTAGTAGAACACTGCCTAGCTGTGCAAGACCATGAATTGAATCTCCAGCACTGTATAAACCAGTGCATTGCAGGAGTATCAGGGGTGGGAGGTGGGGTTTAATCATCTGTTCCAGAACAACTTGAGACCCTGTCTCAAAGAAAACAAAAACAAGAAAAAAAAGAAACTTTACAAGGACCCAACTTCAGCTGTTACATAAAACCTAATCATTTGTTTCTTTCTAAGAATTAGCCAAGTTTGTGTGACAAGAACTAAAATTCATATAGCCAACAATTTTCATTTTGTAGTAAATACTTATAAACAATTTGTTTAATTATTTTTTTTAAAAAAAAAAAAGACAAAGGACCAAAAGTGTACTGGCTAGTCCAAAGGCTAAGTCACGAATATTACAAATTCAAGGCCAGCTGGAAACTAATGAGAGCCTGTCTAAAAACTAAAAGTGTTGTGGGAATTCGATTGTATTGGAACCAATTGTATTGGAACAGCTTGGCCCAATGAGCCTGGTATTCTCTGAGGATGTGTAACCAGATAATAACCAGAGGCAAGGGGTCGAGTACTCTCTTGGACGGTGGATGAGCTGGCAGCAAACCATGCTTGGAGCTTCCCCACTGCCTTTTAGGAACGAGGTTGCAAGTAGTGGAGGAAAGCTGATTCCCCAGCGGGAACAGTAAGAGCAGCTGGTGACAAGGCCCAGATTCCTCGTTCTGTCTTGTAATCATTGTGCATAGATTTTGATATTAGTAAACAGTAACATAAACCCCAGACTTCCCTCTTTATAAAAGGGAACTGATGATATACCTCAATGGTATAATATTTGCCTAGCATGTGTAAGTCTCTGGGTTCGACATTTAGTACCAAAAAACAAAAAAAACAAACAAAAAAACAAAACAACAACAACAACAAAAATCAAGATCAACCTGACATACACAACAATACCATATTGGAAAAACAAACAAAAAGGATCTAGCTTTAGGTTTATACCCTAAATGTTTTTCAAACAGTTTATTATCAGAGCCTCTCATTTTCTTATGAAACAAAGTATTTTGTGAGGCTTTTTTTTGCAGGGGGAGGGAGGGTTGTTTCGAGACAGGGTTTCTCTGTAGCTTTGGAGCCTGTCCTGGAACTAGCTCTTAAAGACCAAGCTGGCCTCGAACTCACAAAGATCCACCTGCCTCTGCCTCCTGAGTCCTGGCATTAAGGGGGTGAGCCACTGTGGCCCAGTATCTTTAAGCTTTTTATATGTGTATTTATTGTCATAATGTAAAAAGTGTTACTTAAAATGCTTCTCAGTCATAAAAGTTGAAAGGATCTATAGCAAACCATACTATATATATATCCAAATATTTGGAAAGGAGTCACAGAACTAAGACTGAATCAAAAAAATTGAAATATATTTAAGACAAAGGCCTAAAGCTGACTGGATCTTAACTAATGAGCCATTCTTCTACAGTTTACATTTGAACCAAGTATCCTAAACTAAGCTAAATTAGAGTGTAGAAAACCACATTAGCATTTAAGTGTTAATTCTGAGTCTCTTATTTTGGATTCTAATAACTAAAACAAACTGCACTCTACTACATGTGACCACTTCCCCAAGTACTAGTGTACCAAATTAATGACCATGCCAGCCATCCCATTAAAAGCTTTTTCTAGCTAGTTACTTGGTACTTAGCTTTTTTATGGCACTTTTCTTTTCACATTATGCTCAGTAGTGCATGCAGCACACTACATTTAGGAATGCAACACACTTGTTTAGGAATGCATAGCCATAGTCATAAAAATCCCCTTTCTATATTACCTAAATTTAGAAGAACTACAAAACCAAATTAAACTATTCTGTGTTTTTGTGATCTGTAATTCTATCTTACTGCTAAAATAAAGCTTTCATTGAAATAAAGTAGTATCTTAAGTATCTGCAAAATACCTCATACACATCACCTAATAAATATTCGCTAACAACTGAATTAGTAAAAACAAACATACAAAAATTAAAGTTAAAATTGAATTTGCTAGCAGGTCATAGTGACACACACCTATAATCTCAACAGTCAAGAGGCTGAATAAGAAGGCTCATAAGCCTGAGGCCAGTCTAGCTCTCAGAGAGTTCAAGACTAACCTTGGTTACACAACAAATACACAAAATTGATTTAGAAAAAAATTCTCTACATAAAGAGCTAAAAACAAATACTGCAAGTAATGGGCAGCTCATAACTACTGTACAACCAAAGATGTACTACTGCCCACTCTTTCCCAAAACTCATAGTAAGCTTAAAATATTATGCAAAGAAATCATCCTCTAAAGTGTTTCCAATTAGTTCTTCGGACATTATCTGTTCACCTTTAAGCAGTTCTATCAATGACTATCAACAAAATCACAAACTTAAACAAGAATGTTCAGTAATGACAATGGCAGAGATACTGGCTCTTCTGATGAGTCAGTCAAACTAGTAAAGTATGGATAAATTGCAAAAAAGTATAGGCAAGAAAAAAAAGGAAGCTAACTCAAGTATCTGAATCCTTTATATCCAAAACAAGATAAAATACATTCTCAAACCTGCCATATGCACAGTAATAAGTTTTATTATTATTATTGTTGTATGTGCATGATATGTGTGGACACATTTGCCATGGTTGGCATGTGGAGGCCAAAGGACACGTATGTGGAGTCAAGTTCTCTTACCACCTTTACATAGGTCCCAGTGATAGAACTCAGATTGCCAAGCTGTACATCAAGTCACTGAGTCATCTTGCTGGCCTAAAACATTTTTTCAGTTGTGAATAGTATTTTATTCATTTTTATGTTTTCAGTGATCATAGTAAATGGGCTACATCATGGCATTCTCAAATGTACATGGCTTTGCTCCTATTTGCTATTTTCCACTTCTCTCCTTGTCCCTCTACTCCCACTATCCTTCAAAATTATCAACCCTCTCCACTTTCATAACAATACATTTTTAAATACACTAATTTTGGTCTATAGTCAAGTCAATTCACAAAAGGGCTGTATGTTTGTGTTTATATTAAACTCACACTAACATACCTAAGTTATTTTCCTAACAGAGTTCTAAATGAGCAGCAAAAACCCTCTCATATATCAAATATAAGGTCTACCAAAGTTCACTCACACATTTTTCTAAAACACAATTAAGGTGAGGTTTTGGCACAAGTCTATAATTAAAACCCAGCATTATATATGCATACATACATATAAGACCTTACTTGGAGTCCTGCTTCAGCTTCAGTTTTGTGATTATTGAGATTAAAGGTTAGGGGTTTGCTTGTCTATCCTATCCATTCAAGATAACTTGGGTCTACTTTATTTATTAGCTGTCTACTCTAGAACATATCTAAGATGTTTTAAAAATATAAGAAACAATGTGTTTAAAGAGAACTACTTTCTAGTTTTTATATGAAATAATATATACTCAGAGACACTTTAGAATCTATCCACCTTTAAAAACATGTATATTGCTATCTTATTCACTAAAACAAAGAACAGGAATAAACTTAGTTACCTGCCAACAGATAAATAATTTTGGTATATATAAATATACAGATGGAATACTTTTAGCACTTATGTAATCACAAAACTTGCAAGAAAATGAACTTAGAATATATAATATTTAAGTAAGGTCATACAATCTCAAAGAAAAACCTACTCATTTTCCTTCATATGCAGAACTGCCAATGATCTATGTGTATATGTAAACAAATGTACATATCAATACAGCAGAAGTAGAAAAAAAGACCAAGAAAGGGTAAATATTAGGAGATGAAGGAGGACTGAACACAGGAGATGAATACAAGCTATGAAAAGGAATATAGAGCAAATTGTTTTTCTAGCTCTGTCACAAATTTTTCATTTCTGGTGTGTATAAGACATAAATATATATTGAATAGTGAAAGTATAAAAGTCAAGGTGAAGCTCTACAGCTTCAAAATAACTATTCTAACCATGCAGAAGTTCACTGAGACATAAAACTTTGGGTTTGGTTAATTTTGATCTGTGGTGGTTTTTATTTGCAAGGTTTTTGGGTTTTGGTGGTTGTTTGGTTTCACTGGATAGCCCTGGCTGTCCTGTAACTCGCTCTGTAGATCAGGCTAGTCTGGAACTCAGAGATCCACCTGCCTCATCACCACTGCCTGGCAAAAGCTTTTTTATAATAAAATTATTTTAATTTTTTTTCCATACACTTACATCCATCACTAACTTATGTCTTTCTTGCCAACAACTACCATGCTCAGAGAACATGATTCATTAGAGATATTTCTGATATACATATGCTGGGAAATGACAAAGCACTATATACTAAAAAGAAAAAATTTAAGTACTAAATTTCTGTGTTCAGCAATAGCAAAGAATTGCCATTTATAAAGAGTGGTAATGAAGCCAGGCATAGTGGCACACACCTTTAATCCTAGCACTTGGGAAGCAGAGACAGGCAAATCTCTAGACTGGGATGACTTAGCCCGATAGGTAAAGACAGAGGGGTTCTTTATTAGTTTTGTTTCTATTTCACCATGAGATTGCAGTGCTATGCCTGAGTGTCTTCTAATGGCCTGCCAAAGAAAACTCTTCCTTCCTAATGAAGAGTAGTTTTGAAAAAGAGAAATAAGATTTTAAAGTATAATTTTTAATTTTCCCATGTACTCTGAAATGTTAAAATAAAATTGTTAGCTCTTTTAGTTTTTTGTGGGTTTTTTTTCTGTGGAGGAGGGTAGTCTGCACACAAGTTCTATAATGCTATGCCAAGGAGATGGCTTGGTCAGTGCCTGGTGCCAAGCCTGTCAATGTAGTATCAATCTCTAGAATCTCACTGAATCAGCCAAGCTGTCCTCTGACCTATACACACACACATACACACACACACACACACACACACACACAAAATGTAAAACAAAAGAAAAAAAATTTTAAGTTTTATACTACATGTTTGGTGGTAAACATCTGTAATACCAGTACCAGAAGCAGAGCAGGAAAATCATGAGTTCAAGGTCAGCCTGGACTACACAGCAAGACCTTGTCTAAAAATATTAATTTTAGAAAAGATTATTACAATTAAATCAGCTGTCAGTTGGCTAGTGTCAATCATAATAAATAGTAAAAGTTTAAGAACTCTACAACAAGCCAGGTAGTGGTGGTGTGCGCCTTTAATCCCAGCACTCTGGAGGTAGAGGCAGGTGGAACTCTCGAGTCTGAGGCCAGTTTGGTCTACACAGTGAGTTCCAGACCAGGTAGGCTTACATGGAAAGAAACTGAAATTGCCCTGGCAATGCTGAAGCATGCATGGGCAGCCTTATATAGCGGTTCTGTAGAACTTGTCCATATCGGGTTTCATGGTCTACTTAAAAAAAAAAGGAGGGGGAGAGGAATTAGGGGCTAGAGAGATGGCTCATCAGTTAAGTTCTCTTCTAGAAAACCAGGTCCAGTTTCCAGAATCCACATGAAGGTTAACTATTGTTCCAGACATCTGCAGGGGCACACACAGTGTAAAACACTCATATACATAAAATAAAAATAAATAAAATTGTTTTTAAAAAGGAATAATTTGGTGTTCAAACACTAAAGCTTGCATTAGTAGAAACATGTGTGATGTGACACACATCGTAAACAAAGTAGGCTTTAAAAAATATTTTAAACAAAAATATTGAATTTTATTGAGACATAATCTCACTATATCACCTTGGTTAGATATAGAAATAAATACGCAAAGAAGCATATGATAGTTTTTGCCTTTAATCCCAGCACTCAGGCTGAGGGAGGATGAAAAGGAGTTGAAGGCTAACCTGTGCTATATAGTAATCACAAACACCCATTAATATTTATTTTTTCTCTAACAGTTAAGGTGAACTACCTATTTCCCTGATAAATTGTGCTGAAATCTTAATCCTTAATGTAAGGAAGGGAAGTAGACCTCTACCCTCTTGAAAGAACTAATGCTGCTGTACAGAGTTTTCAAACATCTGTTTCATACAGTAAGAAATTCCTCATCAATTGTCAGCACCTTGACAATGGACTTCCCAACTTCTAGAACTATGAGGAAATGAAAAAAAATTATATAAAGTACCTAATCTATAGTATTTTATTACAGCAGCCCAAATGGGGTAAAACAATCCTTACTGAAAGAACCTACAAAAAGAAACTATGTCTTCAATATAGCCATGAACATACCTGGTAAGTATTATTTTGTTTTCTAAATAGTATTCTATTTAGGAATCAGGGGAACTAAAATTTACATCTAGACTTGAGGCTGATGTGATGGCTCAACAGATTAAGGCACTTGCCGCCAAGCCTAAACTCAGTCATCACAATTCACGGGATGGAATGAAATAGTATATGCTTCCATATATACACATAGTAGAATGAGACTGACATAAATGCACAAACATACAAAATTTAAAAAAAAAAAAATCAGTTTTTCCAGACAAGGTTTCTCTGTGTATCAAGCCCTGACTGTCCTGGAACTCACTTTATAAACTAGGCTGGCTTCAAACTCACAGAGATCCACCTACCTCTGCCTCCCTCCCATGTGCTTGTTGCGATTAAAGGCATGAGCAACCAAACTTGGCCAAATCATTTTTTTAAATGATTGATTTTTATCTTATGTGCATTGGTGTTTTAACTGCATGTATGTCTGTAGGAAAGTGTTGAATTCCCTGGAACTGGAGCTATAGACAGTTTTAAGTCACCATATGGAGGCTTGGAATTGACCCCAGATCCTCTAGAAGAGCAGTTAGTAATGTTTGTTGACCTCTGAGCCATCTCTCAAGCCCCCACACAGTAACTTTTTAACTAAATAAAAAACAAACAAACAAAACGAACAAGGTTGATAAGTGTGGCTAAAGCAGAAAGACCTTACCAACCTATCTACCCAACCACAACAATATTTTGAACCTAAAATATCCTAAAACAAGATCTTGTACACTCAAGTATGGATTACCCCTGGTCTAAGAAGGTGTGAGACTGAACTCAAAAGAACTATTCCAGCCCAGCGGTGATGGCACACGCCTTTAATCCCAGCAGTCCAGAGGTGGATCTCTGTGAGTTCGAGGACAGCCTGATCAGGTTCCAAAGCTACAGAGAAACCCTGTCTCAAAAAAATAAAACGAAACAGAACACCAAAAATCCGCTGGGCGGTGTGCCGCAAACCTTTAATCCCAGCACTGGGGAGGTAGAGACTGGCGGATCTCTGTGAGTTCAAGGCCAGCCTGGTCTACAGAGCAAGTTCCAGGACAGGCTCTAAAGCTACAGAGAAACCCTGTCTCAGAAAAAAAAAAAAAAAAAAATCACATGAGAGGAGATTCAGCTCAATGGGGGTTATTTCAAAATTGGCAAAGGAATAAATGAGGTTTGAGTCACAGAACTACATTCCATTTCTGCAGCACTGCTCATCTTGAAACATTCATATTGTATACTTAGGAGCCAGGCAAGGTGGCACACACTTTTAATCCCAGCACTTGGAAAACAGAGGCAGGGGGATCTCTGAGTTCTAAGACAGCCTGGTGTGCAGAGTGAGTTCCAGGACAGCCAAGGCTATATAGAGAAACCCTGTCACGGGGGAAAAAAATCATACCCTTAGGAAGGAACAAAAACCTTAACTTGGTAAAAGCCAGTTTAAGACACAGGTACTAGGTAGACTAGAGTATAAACAAAAATTATGACTTCTACCTCTCCTTTTAGCTAGACCTAAAAACAATCTCATGAATATACAGTGTTTCAAGTAAACTCACTATTTAGAGACAACCTATAAGAAAAATGTCAGAAATGATTACTAGATCTATGTATGTTTTCTTAAAGCAAATTATGCTGTTCCTGAAAAGCATGCTCACATTACTGCCCCAGCCTCCAGAAGAGTAACAGTAATATAAATTCTACAGAACACTCTAGTAATATTTTTTCATCAGCACATCTGGTTGAATAACTAAAGTACACCATTTACGTAACAGGTCCTGATAAAGAAATCTTGTTTTAAGAGTTCTCAGGTGGTGATGGGTGGTGAGTGGCAGGGTAGATGGGTGGTCTTAGTTATTACTTAAAACTATGGTATCAAAATATTACCTGTGACTCTAAAAATAACCTTAACAATAGGAAGTCTGATTTGTACACCCTACTCCATTCATCCTCCAAAATTTATATCCCCATATGAAATGATAAAAAGTAAACATAATTTTCCATTGTTAGAGGACTCTAGAAATCTGACAGTCACTTCTACATAAAACTAGCATTACTTTGCTGAGCAGTGGTGGCACACACCTTTAATACCAGCTCTTGGAAGGCAGAGACAGGAATCTCTGTGAGTCTGAGGCCAGCCTGGTCTACAAAGGGAAGTTCCAGGACAGCTAGGACTGTTACATAGAAAAACCCTGTCTTGGGGGGGGGGGTGAAAAAATATTACTTCATTTGAAATTACTAATTAGCCATCTACTAAAACTACAAATGCAGTTTAAAAAAAAATAAAGTTTTATACTGGTAATCACAGCTACTGTTTCCTTTAACATTTTGGGATACTAAAAACAAAACTTTAAGGATATTAAACAAGAACTCTACTGAACTACATTCCCCAGCCCTTTCTTTTGAGATAGGGCCTTACTAAGCTGTCCAGGCTGTCCTAAAACTTCCTTTGTAGCCTAGACAGTTTTTGAACCTATGATCTTACTGTTTCAGCCTGCCTCAGTAGCTAAAATTATAGGCCTGTGCTACCAAGCCAAACTTGTAATAATTTTTAATACCTCACAAATTACTGGATCCTAACCATTTTAATTTTGTTCTTTTTAACCTAAACCAAGTTATTTATTGCCCTATGATTTCAGGTCCTTATTTAATAAACAAGTAGATAGGAAAGATAGTCTATTTCATCCAATTTTGCATGTATTTATTCATGTATGTGTGTGGGTATACAAGGGCCACAGCAAGAGTGCAGGGTCAGAGAACAACTTTCACAAGTTGGTGCTGGAGATTGAACTAACTGTTATCAGGCTTAGTGGCAAGTGCCTTTACCTGATGAGCCATTTCCCAGAGCCCTTCTTCAAGTTTTCATACACTAAGATTTTTAAAGTCAGACATGTATATGCCAGTGCTAGGAAGGTAAAAACAGAAGTTCAAAGCTATCCTGGGCAATACAGCAAAACCTTGTCTCAAAACAAATAAAAAACACTCAGATTTTTAACTTAATGGAACACAATCCTATTCCTGTCTTGCAAAAATAAAACTATATTCAAGTATTCATTCAGGTTGGAGATATAGTTCAGTGGTAGTTCAATTGCTAGTAATGGGACAGTGGGGGAAACATTGACATTCAATGTAAGAGAGGTATTTTTTCTTTCCAAAGCTTATCCTTAGAGGTTTATCCTTTAATTTAGACCCAAAGATAAAAGTTCAAAACATTGACCTACTAATACTTTGATCAAAATCAAAACAAAAAACGAAATTATTGCCTGACTACCGCTATAAAGTACTCTTATATTAGAAGTCACATTTGTTTAATTTTTTTAAATCAAAAATGAAAAATTTTCAGAGGCTTGGTTAAAAAGCATGAAAGTTCTGAAAATCAGGACTTCATTCTATAAGCTAAGATCCATTTGGTTCTGCTTCCAAATGGTGACTCGGCTTAAAAATAATAGTCAAAGTAAGATTTTCCTCAGTTTGATCACACCCAGATCTACATAAAAGAACTAAGTTCAAATATTTAATATTTTGAGAAAAGCTGAGTTTTAAAATTATTGTTGTGACATTAGACAAATGGGAGTCTTTTATATTAGCTCCAAGAAAAAAACTATCAGTCCCTAATGACAAAGGAAAACAAACCAGTCTGAGAAGTCCTTTTAAATGTGAAATAACTGAGTACTACTGAGTGCTAGGTTATAGGGGTTGCCTAGCATGCAAAGGTCCTGAGTTCAATCCCCAGAACAACAACATATATATATTATACACACACACATACATATTTTGTAAGTGAATAACTGAAACTAACAAACTTAACCCACAAAATTCTCAATACTTAACAAACAGTACTTTAAAATGGGTGGCTGGGAAGGACCAGACATGGTGGCTAATACCCATAATCCCAGCACTTGGGAGGTTGAAGCTTTAAATTGGTTGCCAGGCTGATCTACAGAGTGAATTCAAGTTAGCCTGGGCTGAAAAGGAAAAGAAAAGAAACGAAAAGAAAAGAAAAGGAGAAAGAAAGAAGTAAATAACAGTAATATTAAAAATAAAAAGTAGAAGCGCACATTCATAAACGAAACTGTAATAGAAAAATTAAATACCAGAATCAGATCCTTGGCACACACAAAGTGTCGTCTTCCTGTAATCAATTACATCTGAATTATTGAGTACGATCAACCAGGCATATTTTGACAAATTTATTTTAAAAACACATAAATAGCTGGGTAGTAGTGGCCGATGCCTTTAATCCCAGCAGAGCCAGGCAGAGCTCTGTGAGTTCAAAGCCAGCCTGGTCTACAGAGCTGGACAGAATTCCAGGGCAGCCAGGGCTCCAGAGAAACCCCATCTCAGGACCAAAAAAAAAAAAAAAAAGAACATTTATTTCCATTAAAGCAGCACATAGGGAAGTAGAGAGGAAAGCTTGATCAACTACTTTGCATGGAACAATCATGTGCTGGTAATTGTTGAAGCTGGATAACTACTACATTCTCTCACCCTCACTAGATATTTAGAAGCAAATTCCAGACATTATTCCTTTCACATTTCATATGGCCTTGGGTTATTTAGAAACCAAGTTGTTTATTTACTAGTTCTTGGGCAAATGAAGTTCTGAGATTATTTCATTTTAATTTCCAATATTATTTCAGTTTGGTTCATTTTTTGGACAAGATATCATCAGTGACACTTTCATCTATGATATAGCTGAAATTCTGCTTCCACCATTAACACATGTTCATTTCTTGTCGAAAACAGAGCTAACAAACTGATATTTACATAGGTGCTTTCTAATACTCATTATTACTTAAGTCAAGCAAACTAACCTAAGTCTAGAATATAGCTGCAATTTATTTATAAAATGAAAATTTCCCTATGAGATAAGGGAAAGTTTGGTTTAAAAATCTTTTATATCCCTGGCATTGTGGCACAAACTTGTAATTCTAGTACTCTGGAGGCTAAGGCAAGAGGGACCAACAATTTCAGGCCAGACTAGGCTATACTTTAGAATACTGTCAACAAAAACCTTTTATAATAAGATTACAATGATGCAGTAACACAATTTTCAAAGCACTTCAGCAATTTTGCATGGACTTGTACTATTCACTACTGACTGAACAGGATGATGACAGTGTCAGATCACAGGAGACACATGGATTAAGCATCTGTAGGTGGAATAATAGATGCATACAGGACCTTCCTAACCCCAAAGTACTTATCCTAAAATGGAAAGAGTGTCTCAATATGCAGCCCAGATTGGTCTTGAAGTTCAGATTGTCCTGCCTCAGCCTCTGGAACAGTTGGGACTTACAGGCATGTCCAGACATACCTGGAAAGCATTTCTGTTTTATTATTTATTAAATGTCTAAGCTGCTATCAAGTAAGCTGTATCTTAAGGCACAGGGTCTTATCTAACAACTTGATTTCAGATATGGAAACACACAAGGCAATTTATTATTGCAGAGACTCCGATGAAACTAAAGTACACAAGGGAAAAAAAGGCTTGATATTTACTTAAAATAAAATTTTTCCCCAAAGGTTGAGGATATATATAGCTCAGTGGGAAAGCACTTGCTCAGGCCCGGGGTTCAATGCCCAGTTCATGAGGGTGGAGGGAGAAACCCTTCCCCAATAATTAATTCCACGTTTCCAGACACTTTAAATACACAAGTTTATACTTAAGTGACTTTCACCTCAAACCTAGTAGGAATTATTGGTGACAAGAGGGATTGCTCTCTTTTCCAAACACCTAACTACAAGTTCTACAATCTCCCAATTTCAACCTCTTCAGAAGCTGGCCTCTCCCTCCCACTCAGATTCAGAGAATTACTAGTAAAGAATGAACTCGATAAACTGGCTTAACCGAGCCAAATTAGGGATCCAAACGACCGAATATGAAAGGAGGTGGGGCATTACCTGCAATTCACACCAGGCGACTTCCACTGTGGTCTCGGTGTCCAGACCTTTGTAGACCGTCTTAAAGGACCCTCTGCCAATTTCGATATCAAATTTAAGGAAGCGCCCGTCATTGGACATTCCCACGGCCTTGGTCTCCAGCTCTTCGTTGTCATCCTGTTGCTGGTGGCGTTCCTCCTGCAGCTCTTTAGCGCTGCCGCCGCCGCTGCCACTTCCACCTCTGGACGGCGGCTGCTCCTCTTTGCTCCCCACCGGGCTGGGCTGGGACACCGGGCGGTCTTGGCTGATACTGCTGGGGACGGTCGCGGTGGCCGAGCCGACGACGGCTTGTTCCCCAGGGGAGGCAGCAGCTGGGGGCTGCTGAGACACCTGGGAAGCGGCGGCGGCGGTCAAAGTTTCCTCTCGGTGAGGCTCGCGGGGAGCGCTCTGGGGCACCACTGCGGGCACGCTAGGCTGGGGGACAGAAAGGGGGAGGCCCGGCAGCTCCAGAGCGGTGGCATTCGAGTCGCAGATGACGCTCCGGCGGAAGAAGCGGTGCTCCGTGGGGGTGGTGGTGGCGGCCGCCCCACGGCTGTCCTTGTCCATGGTGTGACGGCGGCGCCGGTATTCTTCGGTTCTGCCCATCCCGGAGTCGGCGACCGCGGCCCCCAGTTTCTCGCCCACGGAAGAATCGGAGCTTGAGCCATTCTTGGGAACTGGCGCCGGCGGCGAAAGGAAGCCCGGGGTGCCGCTCTGCTTCTCGGCGGCGCCGTCAGACATGGTCGGTCCGCTGGAGTCAAGAGTGCGGGCTCGGCTTCGTGAATGAAAAGGGGGAAAGGGAGGCCCGGAAGAGCCACCAAGAAGTGCGGGGCAGCGCTCCGACGACTCCCGCTCAGCACTGACAAGACGCCCCGAGGGCGACGCGGGACTCTGGGTCCGGCTGCGGCGGCTGCTGCTGCTGCTGCGGCTCACGGGGCGGGCTCGTCGGCGGGCGAGGCAGGAGCGGAGCCACGGGGGTTAGCGCCGCACAGTCCGCATCCATCCTGCAGCGAGCGGTGGCCGGTAGGGCTGTGGCAGCACCAGCGCCGCAGTCATGAGGGGCAGGGCGCGGGGCCGGCTCCCGGGCGAGCGGATGCGACGAAAGCCAAAGACGGCTAGGCTCCGGCCGCCGCCGCCCGCCGAGCACGGCGGGATAGGCCCTGAGGGCGGAGGCACAGAGCGCGAGGGACGAGCCCCGACGCCGGGCGGTGGCAGCCCGGGGCACAGGAGTGGGAGGGGCCGCGCAGGGGGAAGGAGGGCCGCGGCCCGGTTCCCGGTCACTCGGCCGCCGCCTCAGGCAGCACGCGCCCCAGAGAGGGGGACCAGTCTCACAGGGCGCCCATCACCAGACGCCGAGGGCCGGAGCCTCGAAACCTCGAAGCCTGAGGAGCGGCCCCCCCCGTCCCCGAGGCCTCCCCGCCCGCCCCGGGCCTGGCGAACCTCTTCCCCTCTCTGGCCGGCGCCGGCGGCAGAGGAGGGAGGGAACTGTGGGGAGGGGAGGGCCGCTCACCGCGGGGCCCGGGCTCCGCTACTTCTCTGGCCAAGAAGAGAGAAGACCGAAAGAACTGGGAGGAGGGGGAGCAGGGAGAGAAAAGAACAGTCACCCCACTAGGCGCCTTCTGTCAGCGAAGAAGGGAGTGCGGAATGGCCGAGCAGAAGAAGCGCGTCCGCCCGGGAAACTCTCCGCTTTAAATGGCGCCGATGTCTGAAGCCTCCACACAGCCCGCTTGGACCCCGCCCCCTGCCGCCCGGGGCGGCCCCGCCCACATCGCTCTCGGGGGCTCTCGCGCAGGCGTGCCGAGCTCGAGGCACAATGGGATTGGTAGTTTTAGAGTGGAAACCGTGAAATGGACCAGGGAGAAAGGCGCCTACTACTTCCGTGATGCCCTGCGATTGTTCTAGCCTAGTACCTCCTGGGAATTGTAGTTCCTTTTTTTGAAAACCGCCCCTTCTGAAAGCCTGATGGGAGCGTCATCGTGGGTCGCTCAGTTCCATCCTAAAGTCAGTGCTCTCTATCAAAATCATTATTTAGGAATCAACTGCAAAAGAAGAAAAGAAAGGAGAGGAAAAAAAAAGAAAAAAGTCATGAGGAGAGAACGAAAGACTTCCGTCATGTTCTGCTTAAATATCTCATAGAGCTGCCATGCAATGAAAAATGATCTGTTGTTCGCCTTTAATGGAGAGCCTCCTTAGTGTTGAGTGACTAGGGGTGTGGGAGTGGAGGGGGAAGGCAAAGCTGGATAACCAGAGCCCGAGCTCGAACACTCCCGGGAAACTTTGTGAAGAGTGCACAAAAGATCACTGTTGATTAAATGGTTTAGGGAAGACAAATATATTCCATCCTTCTCCCTTCAACAACTTGAGACCACATGCTCGACTCCAATTCCCAGACAAGTACTTTGGCTGCGAAGATGGGCTGCCTACTAAATAAAACCCAAGATCAGAGCGAACCCTCTTTGCTTTGCCAGAAACAGCGTGGGGGAGGGGGAGCGGGTGACAAGTATGGGAGGAAGTCGGGTTCGAAGATGTCTTCATCTTTGATCTTTGACTACAAACTTGAGAGGGCATAGCTGACTTTCGCCTCTATAGTTAGATAAAATTTATTTACCTTTCGTTTTGTTTTTCCCTCCCTCGGTGGCTTGGTGAAACATCCCTTTCTTTACTAGACTTGCATATGTGTACATATGTAATTTATACCAATCGAGAAACCTAGATCCGTACAGTTTACAGTAATGGAATTCTTTTCATCAAAATATCCTTAGTGCTTCCTGGACCACCTTTGCTACTACCTAAGATTATAGTTGTGATGAGCACCAGGGGGCACCAGACAGAGTAGGAAGACAAATTTATGAGCCAGATGGCAGTTACAAGTCTTAACCCAACCGGTGAGAGCGGGAAGCGCTTAAACGTACGCAACCGCACCAGAGCGTGGATACGCAGCAGTCGCAGCCCGGGACTGGAGCGAGCTCTGAAGCCCGCATTCTCAGTCCAAACCCCAGGGAGAGGAGCAGTAGTTTGGAAGCAGCTAAAAAATTTGGTTAACTCACGGTATCTGGATAAACTCCACTTAGAGAAGTCTTGCTATATGATTAATACCAACTTATCAGAAACTTAAAAAAGAAGTTAGCACTTTCCTTTTTTTTTCTTACCAAACGCTACACTTTAATCTTTAGCATTTGTCTGAAACCAATGGTTGTTAGATTTCATAAAGACGGCAGATTGCGAACACTTTAAAATACAATTCTAGTGACAGCAAGAATCCTGAAATATTAGTGCTCTACTGTTTAAGAGAATCATTTAGTTCGCTATAGTAAGGGTAAGTCTGTTCTAGTAAATGTAATTAATGGCTTATCTCCAGACATAAATCTAGTGTCAGCAAATGAGGAAATGGCTGTGAAGTGCATTTTGTTTTACTTCTCGAGGCTACTGACTATACTTTTCCCAGTTGCTGCTTCACCAGAGAGAAGTTTGCTTATAGCACACAGAAACTAAATATACAGTGGTGGACTAGAAAGCCAGTAAATCGCAACACTTATTTTTTTTGTCTCTACAAAAATAAATTAGGATACTTCTGTATGGGTGGTTATGAAAGAGTTTTACCTATCTTTATTGCTTGTTCCTATTTACTAAGACCTGAAACTTCAGTCACACGGCAATGGGCACAACTTCCTTAACTATAACTACGACCTGTCAACATGTTGTTTCAAGCAGGAATACCTAAAGTCATTGTAAATAACTTAATAACCATTGACTGGAAAGCCACACTTACCCACATGACGATTTTTCCTAGTTAGCTTTACTGTGAACATTGAGTATAATCACTGTATGTGGGTTAGACTTAAAGTCTATACTGTAGCCTGCCTATCTATTACACTTATTTGCTCGTTTCTCTTTATAATGCTTACCCTGATGACTTTCTGTTTCCCATGACTATAATTCCTGTTAGTACTTTTCTTTTCTCTGGCACTTCAATTACCAAGTTCTCTTCCACCCACACAAAACAGCGGTGACCAGAAGGATCTGAAAGAGCTCAGCGCACAGAGAATGTGCTAAGTGTACAGACATTTGACACATTGACATTTAGGTAACAAAGAATGCAAATATTTTCTTCTTTCCGACCATATTTTGTTTTGCCTCCTATTCCTGTTCAATTTCTTGGTGTATGCTTCTTTCTACTTCCCATCCAAGCATATGTTACGGTTCACAATCTCCTGCCATTGGTAACTTACCAGCAATGAAAGCCAGTGGCAGCTTTAGGTTAGACAGCGGCTGAAATAAGCTGAACACATGTATCTACCTGACCTTGCAAGTCACTCCGGTCATAGGGTAGCTTCTTGGTTTGTGGGTGAAAAGGTGCCATGGAGAGGCTCTGTCCCTTTGACTTGCCTATGAGTAGGCTTTGTTTTCTTTCTGTCATTTGCAACTCTGTTTGGCCTTATTTTAAATAACAGCTCCTGTAAACTGCTTTACAACAGCTTGGACCTTCCAGGTCTAAAGGGGACAGTACAAATGTCAACTTGAGCATTACTTCATTCGAGAAACCTCTCTGACCTTTTTACCTAGAAACAATCTTTGCTCCCCACAAATTTCATTATACACTGTTGTTTACCTCCGTGTCATAGATCATCTTCTAAAGTGTGTTGTTTTTATTTAGGCACACATCTTATATTCTTCTGTAAAATAACATCTACCATTGATCAAGTAGTTACTTTTATGTCAAGCATTTTACAAAAGGAAGCCTATTTAAACCTCATAACAACTTCTCAGGAAGTAAGCCTTTAAATCTTCACTTTATGAGCAAAACCCTAAGGAATAAAAAGATTAATACAGAAAGGTGACTCCACAGTTAAGAGTACTTACTGATCTTCTAGTAGACCCCAGTTTGATTCCTGGCACTCACATGGTGGCTCACAAATGTCTGTAACTCCAGCTCCATGGGACCTGATATACTTTTCTGACATCTATGAGTGCCAAGTGTGCAAGTGGTATTCTGACATACTTGCAAGCAAAACACCCGTACGCATAAAATGAAATAAAATTAAAACTAAGGTTTTGTCTAAGACAGGAGATTGAGTTCAGACTCAACTAATCTGCCCTTAGAGTTTGTGCCCTAACTGCTGGGCCTAGCATCCTCCAGTAATGCTTTCTGCACATTGCGGGCACTAAAGACCCTCAATTAATTTGTGACTCAATTAATCCATAAGACAAAAAAAGCTGCTTCTCATAGCTATTTATAGACCATGCCAATTTCAGAAACTCCTTCTGACCCAAACATAGCATTAAAGCAGCTAAGACTGTAAAGGATTTAGGAATAAGATCAATCTGATGATTACTAAAACAAAGCTCTGCCAATACTAACACTGGCAACATTAGAATTCACCAAAGACACTGCTTCACCACCCCACGCAGGCTAAGCTGAGTTTGACGTCTGTAGAAGAAGAGGTTACACATCTCAAAGAACTAAATTGTGGACTGGGAATGTAGATCAGTGGCAGAGTGCACACTGCCATGCATAAGGCAATGTGTCAGATCCCCAGTACAAGAACACACACACAAATCAAATAAATAAATTACATAACTCGTTGATTGAACCCTGGTGTTTCACATGTTCAGAGAGAAAAAGAGCAGGTGTCACATACCTTTGGTTAATGTGAAATTTAATAAGTTAACATGAAGCACAGGACAGTGCCTGATACAGGCACTTCCATCCCCACAGGAGTGAGAATTTCCTTCCTTCCCATTTGCAACAAAGCTGAATTAACAGACAAAGCAACGAGGCGAGATGAATGAATGACAGCTGAGAAATATTAGTCAAATTCCACAGGGTTAAGCTATTGTGAATCAGAGGTGTCAAGTCCACTCCCAAGATTCCTAAGGGCAGCTCTCAGTCTTGCAGGAGTGTCTAGTTGGGAGGATAAATGAGAAGCTTAGAGGAAGGAGGAAGAGGAAGTGGCTGTTCCTGCAGAGGGAGAAACTGGTTCCTAGGACCCCTCCACTATAATAGAGACGGTTCTGTCTGCCAGGGTTGGGTCAGCTCAAAGGCATCTGAAGATCTGCAGATCTCCCTGGGCCTGCATTTCACAGAGGAAAGGGAGGATTAATTACAGGCACCTGCCAGTCTTGTCTGCCCACTTACTGCAGCCAACACAGGAAATTTCCTTTCTCACTTCAGAAACCACTCCATCTCCTGCCTCTGTAATGCTTGCACATCTGTCTGGAAGCGGGGCAAACAAGCCCCCGTTTCTCCTAAGCGGTAAAAAAAAAGACAGCTTCGACAAACCTTGAAATTTGCCCTGAGAATCTAAAAGGTTACTTAAGAGATATTTCAACAATGTGTGTCTTGGGTAAGCTTCCCCAGGAAGAGACCTGTAGGCTGATGCACATGCAAGGCTTATTGGTTCCTAGGTTTTTTTGTCCTAAGTGGTTTTGTTTTGGGGGGTTATTTGTTTGTTTGCGTTTGTTTTTTGAGATAGGGTCTCTCTATTATGTAGTCCTGGCTGTCCTGGAACTGGCTCTATAGACCAGGCTGACATTGAGCTCAGAGCTCTACCTGCCTCTACCTCCCTCCCAAATTCTGGGATTAAAGGTGAGCACCACCATACCCATCAGATACTGCATTTTTCAATGGGGAATTCAGAAAGGCTACCACCCGGGGAATAAGGAAGGCAAAACAGGCAGAGGGATTCTTTCCCTTCCTGCACTGTTGCAACAGAAGCAGGTGCTGAGCTTTCTGCAAGGTGGTGCAAAGTTGCCTCAAATGAGGCCAGGCGCACACCTTTATGTCCTGGACTGCTTGGATGCTGGCTGCCACCAGGGATGGGTAAAATCTCTTGACTCCTCTGCTAAATCATTGCCAGAACTCGCTGACAGCCAGTGTTACAGCTTCAAGAATTCTTCAGTAAAAACTGCTATTCAGCTGCTATTAGTCACAGTCAAAGTTCAGAATCAAGGAAAAATTTTGGTTTATTGATTTCTAGGAAGTAATAAAGGGGAATGGATGGAATAAAGGCTGTGGATGGAATAAACGGATGGAATAAAGTAATAAAGGATGAAATGGATTGTAGTGAGGGCAAAACAAGGCCTAGATAACCTTCAGGAGGGAGGCCGGATTGGGGAGTTGGTGGAAGAAAAATCAGTTCTCTTTGCAGATAGCAGGGAAATTTTTCTTGTGTTCCACAAGCCCAAATACTTGACTTAACTCCACAAGGGTTTAAAGTCTTTGTAGTTTTTCAAGTCCTTGGAAGAAAAACTGAGAAGATGACTTTCTCACACCTTGGCAAAATGAAAATCCCAGCGATATAATCCCTGCACCCTCCCCACCAGAGATTCCCTCTATGGCTAACCACTTGCATTATTTCACAGATGTGTGTGTATGTATATATTGTATATAAAAATGTAATAAATTGCATTATTTCACAGATGTGTATGTTATATATAAAATGTAATATATTACATTATTTCACAGCAATATAAGTGTGTGTACACACACATACACACATATATCCCTTAGAATATATTATATTGCTAAAACCTTTTTACTTTGCTCCATTTTCAAAGGCATGAAACTCAGTAGTAGAGCCTGTATTGGCATCTATCAGGCCCTAGGTCCAATCCTCAATGCCAACTAATAAATTAATTAAACAAAGCAACATGAACTATAACAAAATGAGGAGTCTGACTTCTCCACCAGGTTTTGAATTCCTGGCGTGGGGGCTCTCAAGACTTTCTTACATCCCCCACAGCTAGGGGAGGCCTTCAAACCTCATTGCCTCGTTCAACGCAGGCACCAGCTAAAGTGGGCACAGGTCTGCACTAGCAAGCACAGCAGAATATCTGTTTGTTCTTATGGACGAGGCATCCAGGAAACAAGCCTTGACATGAATTGCACTGGTTTAGTAGTCCTGGATCAGACAGCTAATCATCTTCTTTCAGAAGACAGATGATTTCCCTTGCCAAAATGAAAGCATAATCACTTTTCCTCATGGATTCACATTTTGTAGGCATTTGTAACTTTGGAAAGCTTTGTAAGAAATATGACACCCCATACCTTTATTATCTATATGGTAGCCACCCGTCACATGTCAGATAAAATATTGACTGCCCAGTTCAATTTGAATTTTCAGATAAAAAAAAGAATATTCTGTAGTATAAATTTGTTGTATAAAATACTTGTGTTTTTAGAACCAACATCTTATCTGCCCTAGGCTGACTTTGAACTTATTATGTAGTCCAAGCTGACCTCGAACTTATAACAATCCTCCTGCCTCAGCCTTCTAAGCATTAGCATTACAACTGTGGCCTACCATGTCTGATTTAGAGAAAGCATTTGAAAATTCCTTCATGAGAGGTGCTGTTATTTACCTTACTGTTATTCAACAATTTTTTTTTTTTAAATCATCAGAAAACCTCAACTAGAACAACCTGATTACAAACCAAGCCATTGGCAAACAGCAGAAATACTGTCTTGTAATTAGCCTTTGGGGAGAAAGCATGTTTTGAATTGCTGCCTGCAGCCCTGGGAGTCTTTGCCAGAAGCAGAAGTGAATTCATCTGGAAAAGATTTCCATGACAAAGGCTGGTCTACATAGGACTTGAAAATCTGAAACTGGCCAAACTGGCCAGTGGAATCAGCTGAAGTCTGTGAGGTCTATACCAACCCTAAAAGTAGGAATCCTAATGCAAGTGATGGATCAACTTGGAACAAAGGCATTAAAATTTATGTCAAGGGGATGGAGAAATGTCTGAAAGGTTAGGAGCAATGGCTGCTCTTCTAGAGGACCTACATTCCATTCCCAGCATCCACATGGCAGCTCACAATCATCTGTTACTCCAGTTCCAGGGGTTCTGACACCCTCTTCTGGCTTTCATGGGCATCATGCAGTCATGTAGTACATAGAAATGCCTGCAGACAAAATATCCATACACAAAAGGATTCTTGTTTATGTTTACCAAGACAGGATTTCTCTGTGTAACAGCTCTGGCTGTCCTGGAACCAGCTCTGTAGACCAGGCTGGCTTCAAAACTCAGAGATCTGCCTTACTTTTGCCTTCTAAGTGTTAGGATTAAATGCGTGTGCCACCACTGCCTGGCCAGAAAGATTTTTTTTATTATTATTTTAAAGTTGTATCAGAAAAGGATAAAAAAAAACCAAAAAAAACCAAAAAAAACAGATGACATGAATTTTAAAATATTTTGGTGCACAACTTTGTTTGCACTCAGCCAAAGCCCACTCTACTGATGTCTGTGACAAAGCATTGACTTCAGGACTAATAAGAGATCTGTGAGTTAAAATGACAACAAAATAGTTTTTCACTTGTAGTCGGTGTTGGTAACGCTGAGGGGAAGTGCCATCTGCCAGTGCAAGTTCACAACGTGGAGTCTTTGTGTGCAACCTTTGACATATCCATTTTATTTCTAAGAAGTCAGTTCAAGAAAATACTTCCAGTCGGGCGGTGGTGGCGCACGCCTTTAATCCCAGCACTCGGGAGGCAGAGGCAGGCGGATCTCTGGGAGTTCGAGGCCAGCCTGGTCTACAAGAGCTAGTTCCAGGACGGGCACCAAAGCTACAGAGAAACCCTGTCTCGAAAAACCAAAAAAAAAAAAAAAAGAAAGAAAATACTTCCAAAGTCCCCAAACTGCATACAGTGACAGGTGTCTTCCGTCTGTTCTTTGGCTCTTCCTCATAACATCCCCTAAGGGAAAGACAGACTCAGCCTTGAAAGGGACCTTCTTTCGTCTTGCCACCAACCTGGAAGCTGCCCTTTGTGTCGCTAACCTAGACATTTATTTTTCTTTTTCTTTTTCTTTTTTTTTTTTTTTGGTTTTTCGAGACAGGGTTTCTCTGTAGCTTTGGAGCCTGTCCTGGAACTAGCTCTTGTAGACCAGGCTGGTCTCGAACTCACAGAGATCCACCTGCCTCTGCCTCCCAAGTGCTGGGATTAAAGGTGTGCGCCACCACCGCCCGGCTTAGACATTTATTTTTCTATTATTAGATTTATTTATTGTGTGCGTGGCCCTGCACTCCTGCAAGCACAGGTGCGGTGTGGGAGGTCAGAGGACAGCAGCTCCACAGCAAGGGTCTGGGGATCAAACGCAGGTCATCAGGTTTAGCGACAAATGCCTTTACTCACTGAGTTGTCTCACGAACCCCAAACATTGTTTTTGTAGAAAGGAGATCACAAGCTCACACGATATTTGATTGCGACTTAGGGCAACTTTAATCATTAGCCAGATTGTCCTAACATTAGGTTGCAGTCCATCTCTGTGTGACTTGCACTTTTCAGCCCTTTGACACTACACAGAATACATTTAGTCTAGATTTAGATGCCTGAAGAATGTTATGTCCCAACATGAATTTTCTTAACTGTGCTGTGTCCTGGGTTTTTGCATTTTTATAAGATATGATTCTTTTTGTCCTCTTGGGGAATAGTTACTGCATGCTTTATCAGTAACTTACAAAACAAAACAAACAAACAAACAACAACAACAACAACAAAAAAACAGGCCTCAGACAGCAATGAGTGTCACAAGGTCCAACCTAAGATAAAGGGCTAGAGGAAGTAGCAGTCGCTAAGGGAGGGAGAATCAGTTGTGTTTTGGTTTTTCAGGGTTGAGATTTCAATCCTAAGTGTGGTCAGACCTAAACACATCAAATTAAGGGTAACCTTAATTGAACTTCGTCTATACATATCTTTGTGAGTCACGATTTGGAGGGGGTAGTTGGAAGGACACAGGAAGAGTTGAGGGGGAGTGGAAATTATGCAAACGTAGTGTACTCATGTAGGAAGTTCTACAAAAATGGTAATTAGGACAGAACGCTATACTGTAGAATAGTGATTCTTTCACTTTGGTTTTATTTGTTCAGTAGAGGAAGAACCAACGATATCTTTGGGAGACAATGAAAAAATGCACTTAATTCTAGCACTCAGGAAACCGAGGCAGGGAGTTAGTGAGTTGATCTCCCAGGCTCTACACAATGTATCAGACAAAGAGAACTAATAGAACACCTTGTTGTCTTCCCAATACAGCATGCTTCAAGATAGGTAAGCCTGGGGCTGAGGATGCAGCTCAACAATAGAGTCATGTCCTTAGAATTCATACGGCGGTGGTTCATGACTTTAATCCCAGCACTTGGGGGAGGGGAGGGCAGAAGCTGGCAGATAACTGTGAGTTCGAGTCCAGCCTGGTCTACAAAGCAAGCTCCGGGACAGACAAGGCTACACAGAGAAACTTGAAAAACAAAAATGCAAAAAAGTTAAACCAGGAACTGGGGTGTAGTTCAGTGGCAGAGTACTTGTACGTATGAGGGCTTGGATTCTATCCTCTGTACAACAAGAAAAAAAAGGAAACGAAAAGAAACTAAATCCACATAAAATAAATGGGCGTGGTGGTGCACACCTTTCATCCCAGCACTCAGGAGGCAGAAACGGGCAGATCCCTGAGTTTGAGGCCAGCCTGGTCTACATAACGAGACAGCAAGGACTACATAAAAAAAAAAAAAACAACAAAACCCTGTCTCACCAGGCAGTGGTAGCGCATGCCTTTAATCCCAGCACTAGGGAGTCAGAGGCAAGTGGATCTCTATGAGTTTGAGGCCAGGACAGGCTCTAAAGCAACAGAGAAACCCTGTCTCAAAAAAAAAAAAAATGAAGAAAGAAAAAAGGAAATGCTATGGTGAGGGCTGGGTTTGTACCTCATTTAGTAGGGGGGGTACCTAGCATGTGAAACCCTGAGTTCAAACTCTGGCTAGAACACAAGCCTTTAACCCCAGTACTCAGAGACAGAGGCAAGTGGACTTCTGAGTTCAAGGTCAGCCTAGTCTACAGAGAGAGTACCAGGACAGCCAGGACTACACAGAGAAACCCTGTCTTGGGAAAAGGAAAAAAGAAAAAGAAAGAAAGAAAAGACTGAACTTGACTAGGCAGTAAGACAGAGGCTTTAAATTTTTTTGGCCAATTTTGCACTACCTTCTAATGGTCCTATGAGCAAAGACAGTATGACTGACTATTTTTCATCAAGGCCTAGCTTTTCTGCTTGATTCTTTCTCATAGCTAATCTGACGCTTCAACCTGTCCTAAAGTTGTTGGAGAAACATAAGACTGCAATATCAAGAAGATTACTGTCTTAAGGTATTCTATTAAATGGAGGCATGTGTAGCTCTCACCCTAGCTCTCTGGGAGCTGAGACAGAACAAGGTAGGGTTTGAGGGCAGCCTGGGCTACACAGGAAGTTCAGCCTGGGCTACACAGGAAGTTCTGGGACAGTATGGGCAAGTTAGCAAGACTTTGCCTAAAAGACAACACAAAAGGCTAAAGCAGGGTGTTTGATCAAAACCAGCCTGAACTGCATAGTGAATTCCAGCCCAACCTGGGCTACAGTGTGAGTGAGATCTTGTCTCAAAAAAAAACCAAAAAATGCTGGATGGTGGAGGCGCATGCCTTTAATCCAAACACTTGAGAGGCAGGCAGATCTCTGTGGGTTGAAAGCCAGCCTGGTCTATAGGGTGAGTTCCAGGACCACGACCAGGGCTACACAGAGAAACCCTATCTGGTGGGAGTGGGGGGGTGGGAGGGGTGGACAGGGACACGACAGAAAATATAATGTATCAAAAGACAGAGGTTGCACCGGGTGGTGGCGGCGGGCGCACGCCTTTAATCCCAGCACTTGGGAGGCAGAGGCAGGCGGATCTCTGTGAGTTCGAGGCCAGCCTGGTCTACAAGAGCTAGTTCCAGGACAGGCTCCAAAACCACAGAGAAACCCTGTCTCGGAAAAAAAAAAAAAAAAAAAAGACAGAGGTTGCTTAATGTATTACACTCTTCCAAAAGCACAAAGCCTGAAAGTCAAAGTACCAGTGCATCCCACACTAGGCACTGTAAGAACAACAGTTTCAGGACCTCCCAAGGACTCATGTAGAGTGGATTTAGAGCTAGCCCAAGGAGTCAGGCAGGATAGCCTTAGACCTGGCCCCTTGAGGTGAGAAAGAGCTTAATCCTGCATGCAGGGTCAGGATTTACCCCCATGTGTCTGTCAACCCATGGCACTGCTGGGCGGTGTATGGACAAGTGAAGCAGGAGCTGTGAGGTGTCCCTTACCTCAGTCTCCATGTTCTGAGAGTAGAACACAAGGACTATGCCCAAGTAAAGTGGGTTACTGCAGCAGTAGCTGGACTAGGAGTGAACTGATTAACTAAAGGGAGCCATGTCTGCTGAAAGTCATTCTAGAAGGAAGATTAAGACTGAGTGGTTGGGGGTATCTTCAGTGATGGAGACTTACCTAACATGCACAAGGCCCGGAGTTCAATCCCTAGCCCTACAGAAAGAAGATGACAATAAAGAAGAAGGAGAGAAGGAATAGGAGGAGGTGGTGGCAGAAGAAAAAAGAATTAGAAGACCAGTATGGTGGCCCACACCAACTGCCGTAAACTCACTGGATGACAAAGTGAGTTTAAGGCCAGAGTGAGCTATATAGCAAGACCCTGTCTCAAAAACCCAGAAAGGGGGAGGGGGAAAAAAGGAGAAAGGGGAGGAGGAGGAGAACTCTGTGAGTTCAAGGTCAGGCTGATCTACAGAGCAAGTTCCAGGACAGGCTCCAAATCTACATTTGAAAAATCCAAAACCAAAAATAAAAAAAAAAAACAAAACTCGGAGGCAGTGGCAGGCGGATCTCTGTGAGTTTGAGGCCAGCCTGGTCTAGAAGAGCTAGTTCCAGGACAGGAACGAAAAAAGCTACGGAGAAACCCTGTCTTGGAAAAAAAACAAAAAAAACAAAACAAACAAAAAAAAAAAAAACCATAATGAGAAGGTTGAGAAATGTCTCGCTTTGTAGGCTGAAACTCTTTTGTTTCCTGACTGTTCAGATCCAAATAATCACACAGAAACCATATTAATTACAACAATGCTTGGCCGATAGCTTAGGCATATTCCTGGCTAACCCTTATATTTTAAATTAACCCATTTCTATTAATCTGTGTATTGCCACAAGGCTGTGGCCTACCAATAAGGTTCTGGCAGGCGGCTGGCGTCTTTCTCCTTCAGGAGCTACATGGCATCTCTTTGATTTTGCTTACTCTCTCTCTACATCTCTGTCCAGATTTTCTGCCTGGCTTTACTCTGTTAAGCCATTGGCCGAAAACAGCTTCTTTATTAACTGATGGCAATAAGACACATTCACAGCATACAGAGGGGAATCCACATCATTGCTTGGTAAAGTGCTTGCCTTCAAGTCAAGTGCAAAGATGAGTTAGATCTTTAGAACTCACGAAAAAAAATGCCAGGCCAGTGAGTTTGTAATCCCAGCACTGGGGAGGTGGAGACAGGAGGATCCTGGGCTTGTGTACCAAACAGTCTATCCAAATAGATGAGCTCCAGGCCAGTGAGAAACTTTGTCTAAAAAATGATAGATGTTGCTGGGCACAAGCCTTTAATTCCAGCACTAGAGAGGCAGAGGCAAGCGGATATTTGTGAGTTTGATGCCAGCCTGGTTTACAGAGGGAGGCCCTTGATAGGCACCAAAGCTACGCAGAGAAACCCTATCTCGAGAAAAAAAAAAAGGTAGACGTCATTCATAATGGCACCTTAGGTTGTCCCCTGGCTTTCACACATACTTGTGCACACACACACAAACACACATGAACATGCACATATTAAAAAAAAACATATTGCGGTACTAGAGAGATAGATTATTGGTTAAGAGAACTTGCTGTTCTTGCAGAAGACCCGTATTCAATTCCCAGCAACCATCTATAACTGCAAGTACCAGGGCACCTTACGGCCTTTTCTAACTGCAGTATATATACATACGTGCCAGTAAACACTGATGCACATAAAAATAAAAATTAAAACACCTTTTAAAAAATTTAAAAGGGGCTGGAGAGATGACAGAGCAGTTAAGAGCACTTGTTGATCTTGCAGAGCAACCGGGTTCTATTCCAAGCACCCACAAGATAGCTCACAGCTATCTATGACTCTAGTTCCAGGGGAGCTGAAGCCCTCTTCTGATTTTCATAGCACCAGGCAACATATGTGGTGTACATATCTCCACTTGGGCAAAACATTCATACACATAAAAAAATGAATTAAAATTTTAAACACCAGATACTACTTCACAGCTATTAGGATAATAATTACCAAAACAAATAAACAAACTGGAGCCTGTGTGTATTGCTAGTGGAGATGTAAAATGATACAGTTATAGAAAATAGTTCGCAGTGTCACAAAACAGTAAACAATTATCATATGATCTAACAACTTCACTCCTCTATGTGTACTCCAGAGAATTGAAAAGACTCAAACAGATTATCTGTACACTAATGTTTACAGGAAATTATTCATGACAGCCAAATTCTGGGAACAATACAAGTGCCTATCAATACATGAATGAATAAACAAAATGTGACATATGGTATATGCACACAATGGAATATTGTTCAACCTCAGAAAGGGATAAACTCTGATGCATGCTGCAGCACGAAAGAATTTTGAAACCATGTTAAACAAAACAAGCCAGGCACAAGGGACAGATTCTTCTTATCTGAGGTAGAAAAGGCAAATTTAGAGAGACAGAAAGGGAATTATGGGTTACCTAGGACTGGTGTATTACTGTTTAATGGGCATCAAGCTTTTATTTTGAGTCATGAGAAAGAATATTGGTAATGATTATGTGACATTGTTGAATATACTTAATGGCACTAAGCATATGTTCTAAAATGAGTAAAATGGTAAACTATATATATAATTATAATTTTTTTGGTTTTTCGAGACAGGGTTTCTCTGTGTATCTCTGGCTATCCTGGAACTCACTCTGTAGATTCTGTAGACCAAGCTGGTCTTAAACTCAAAGAGATCCACCTACCACTGCCTCCCTGAGTGCTGGAATTAAAGGTGTGCCTCACCACCACCCGGCTTATAATATACATTTTATATATACATTTTTTCCCTACAGCCAGAAAAGAATACTGAATCAAAAGTTTAAGAGAAGACAAGGATGGGAGAGTTTCAAACAGACTCCTTCAGCAGCATCCAGGTCAACCTACTCCGAGGTATTAAAGTTGTGAGACTCTTTTGAGGGGCCTCTGAACATAAGGATGGGTTAGCTGAATTTATAAGGGACACAGGAAGCTGTGCATCAAATGGAGCAACTCTAGCTACAGTGCGTAGTCGTGGTAATGCTTTGAGAAAAGTAGTTTCAGGTTGGGAATTGGCTGGGTTTTTCTGAAATTGAGCCCCTACAAGGCTTAGCTTTCCTCTTGGCTTGTTTATTTGGCTCGTCTTTCAGTGTCTGAGCCAGAGCCAAAGCCAGAGCATCACCAGGGATTCAAGAGAGACTTGGATCCCCTGTCACAGTGTCCCCTCAACTTCTGTCTCAGGTTGCCAGTCTTCAGATTGACACTTGCCTCTTATGCCTGCTGTCATCTGCACTTCTAAAACTCTTTGAGCCTGCCCAAGCATTTTTCTCCAGCTGCTGACAGGGGGAGGGGGGGTTCGAGAAGTGTTTTTCTGGTTCTTCCTGCTTAGCACCTGCTTTTGTAATTACCCTCTTAGAGCCACAACAAATGCTTTTTCCTTCCCGTTTCCCCAGGCAGAGAGCGTGACCAGCTCCAGTTGGTGAAGAAGTCTAGCGCTTTCTCCATCCCTACCCCGCCTCCATGCCTTCTGATTGCCTTTGCCAGCCACAACAGTACCCGGCTCCTCAGCCACCCGTGAGCATCACAGGCAACAGGCACAGTTACACTTAGAGTCTTCTTAGCCTGGGGTGGCACATACCTTTTAATCCCAGCATTTGGGAGGCAGAGGCAGGTAGATCTCTGAGTTTGAGGCCAGCCTGGTCTACAGAGCAAATTCTGCTAAATGGAGAAATCCTGTATTAACAACCCTAAATTTTCTAGGTTTAATCTCCCTCTGGTCACATATTTTAGGGGAAGACTGACTTCTTTCATCCCTAGACTTGCACTGTGTAGGAGCTCAGATCCACAATGATTTTCAGAGAATTCTGTGTATAGAGCCAAGCTTGAGAACTGTTATTAGGTATTCTGGAAGTTTTTGAGAGATTTTGCTTTGTAATAAAATCCATATTGAATGAAATGTACCATGGTATAAAGTCCAGTGGTAGAGTGTATGCTAAACCTACATAAGGTTCAGTTCCCTAGGACACCCTAAAAACTGCCACTCTCTGTGTGTCTGTGTGGACCAAAAGTTGATATGAGATGTTTTCTTCCCACTTTATTTATTTAGGTTTTTTAAGACAGTGCTTCTCTGTATAACCCTAGCTTTTCTAGAACTTGCTCTGTAGAGCAAAACTGGCCTCGAAATCACAGAGATCTGCCTACCTCTGCCTTCCGAGTGCTGGGATTAAAGGCGTTCACCATCACCGCCTGACCGCTTTGTTTTTGAAGACGGAGTGTCTTGATGAACCTGGAGCTCAAGGCCTTCGAAACCCAGGAGTCTGGTTATTTTTGTCTCCAGCCCCTGAAGCTGGGGCTATCTGCGTGTGTCACTCTACCTAGCTTATTGCTATACAGTTGTGGGAATTGAACTTAGTCTCGTACTTATGTGGCAAGCAAGAGAGTCACCTCCCCAATCCTTTTAATAATTAAAAAATTACACGCAGGTGGTGGTGGCAAACGTCTTTAATCCCAGCACATCAGAAGCTGGATGATCTTGAGTTCAAGGCCAGCCTGGTCTACAGAGTGAATCCCAGGATAGTCAGGGCTACACAGAGAAACCCTGTCTTGAAAAACAAAACAAAACAACAACAACAAAAAATCAGTCAGGCATCAAAATGCAGACCTTTAATCCCAGCACTTGGGAGGCAGAGGCAGGCAGATTCTCTGTAAATTCAAGTTCAGCATGTGGTTTGTTTTCAGAAGGGCATGATTTCAGATTAAGGAGCTGTCTGTAGCCAACACTATCCTTAAGTACAACAATTATACTCCCAGCAACTGGGGCTACAAGCTCACACTTGAAGGGAGATCTAGGTGGTGCATTACCATGTCCACAGCAGTTTCTGTGAGAGCCTGCCAACGGAAGTGTTGGCAATGCAGATCATAGACCATGGGCTCGAGACACAGTGTGGCAGTGTGGGGTGCAGCACTTACTATCAGTACGAAGGGGATGATGGTCTTAGCAGGCAGGTTGCTGAATTTGAAACCCTCTGTTCTGCTCCTTCCAAGTTTGGTCCTCTTAGCCAAATCACTTGAACTTTCCTGTACTTCCATTCTACGCTATACAGAACATGCTAGAGTCTATCTCATAAGATTGTTATGAGAATCTGATGAATTAATTAGACTTGCAACCATTAGTCAGTATAATCCTAGCTTTCCTGGAACTTGTTCGGTTGATCAGGCTGGCCTCGAGCTTGCAGAGGTCTGTCCACATGGCAACGACTGTAAAGATAAACACACCCTGTTTCCGGAAGTATCTGACTAAAGATAATGAATACTTTTAGAATTCATAGAAGCCTTGGGAAACCCAAGGACGCTGAGGTGTTCCAAAAACTATGGGCAAAATGAACACTGAAAATGAGCAAGCACCTGAGTGTGGTAACAACTGCACCCCTACTCCCAGCACCTGGCAAGGGGAGGCAGGAGTGATTTTGAGTTTAAGCCCAGCATCAGCTACAGAATGAGCTGGGGGTGGCTTAAAGAAAGAAATAACCGCTCCAAAAAAAAAGAAAGAAAGAAAAGGAGAAGGAAGAAAAGAAGCGCTAGAAGATGAGAAATAAAATGCATAGTGAAAATAAAATAAGGAAAAGAGTCCAACTGAATGTTATAAATATTAAAGACAACTTGAGAGCATGGCTGGGAAGTTGGTTCTAAATGAGCATCTTACTCGTATCAAAGTTTGGATTCCTACTCCTGCTCTGTGTTTCCAGCCTCCCCAGAGTGTATCACCTCCCCTCTACTCACTACTCAAGCCCAACTTGATGTGGCTCTTAGGAGCTCATGGTAGGCCCATTTCAAATGCCAACACAGTGTCTTCTATTAATAAACGTGACTGTTGCCACAAAGCAGCTGAAGCATGAGACCAGACAAGATCAATATGCAACAATAATGCTGACTGTTGAGCATGAGCTGCAAGAAAGAGGAGATTGCAGCCCCACAGCACAGGATACACAAACCTGTTTTCCTGGCTCTCTTCCACAGTGGTGTCCTGGAAGATGATGGTAGCTGGCTGGGGCGGAGGAGAGCTGTCAAAGACATTTTAGGAACCAGTCCTCGGTCTGTGACAACCTGAAGGTCTGTTCAAGTATTCAAAACTCATGTTTTGTGTCTTGGGCTTTTTGTTTCTTTGTTTGTTTTGGTTTTGGGCTTTTTTTAATTTTTTTTTTTTTTTGAGACAAGGTTTCTCTGTGTAACAACTGGCTCTCCTGGAAATATCTCTGTAGCCCAGGCTGGCCTCAAACTCACAGAGATCCACCTACCTCTGCCTCCCATGTGCTGGAATTAAAGGTGTGCACCACCACCACCCTGCTCAGATTCATTTTTTAAAAAAACAAAATATCAATACCCAATACTCACATGGTGGAAGGATAGAACTGATTCCCACCAGTGTCTCTGTCCTCCACACACACCTGTGGCAAGCTCATCACTCCCTTCCACACACACACAGAAATAAATAAAATGTAGTAACAATTTAATTAAATTAAAGTCTAAAAAGAAAAAAATATCTTCAAGGATGGCTGAGATATTTCAACAGATTGCTGTCTCTAATAATCTTGTATACTCTGGCATATGAGAAGGCTAGAAAAATAACAAGGTTTTGTACATCTATGATCATTTACATTTGTCAGTTTTATGTTTCTCCATTTATGTTTTAGTTTTTTAAATGTTTTTACATTTAGCCATGATGGAGGAAGGTCATTGGTTAAATAATAAAGAAACTGCTTGGCCCTCATAGGTTAGAACATAGGTGGGTGGAGTAAACAGAACAGAATGCTGGGAGGAAGAGGAAGTGAGCTCAGACGCCATGCTCCCCTCTCCCGGGCAGACTCGATAGCTCTCCTCTCTGGGGCAGACACGATGAAGCAAGCCGCCAGGTCAGACATGCTGAATGTTTCCCGGTAAGACTGGTGCTACACAGATTATTAGAGATGGGTTGATCGGGATATGAGAATTAGCCAGTAAGGGCTAGAGCTAATGGACCAAGCAGTGTTTAAAAGAATACAGTTTCCATGTAATTATTTCGGGTATAAAGCTAGCCATGCAGGCGGCCAGGAGCCGGGCAGGACGAAAAGCAGGCCCGCAGCTCCACACAACAGAATATTCTGTAGTGGGAGCTGTGGGCTGCGTCCCTGCTGCCCCAGCTCCTGGGCAACCTGGCTAGCTTATGCCCCAAAATAACGACACACAAACTGTATTCTTTTAAACACTGCTTGGCCCATTAACTCTAGCCCTTACTGGCTAATTCTCATATCCCGATCAACCCATCTCTAATAATCTGTGTAGCACCAGTCTTACCGGGAAACATTCAGCAAGTCTGACCTGGCGGCTTGCTTCATCGTGTCTGCCTCTGAGAGGAGCTGCCCTGCATCTGCCCGGGAGAGGGGAGCATGGCGTCTGAGCTCACTTCCTCTTCCTCCCAGCATTCTGTTCTGTTTACTCCACCCACCTATGTTCTAACCTATGAGGGCCAAGCAGTTTCTTTATTATTTAACCAATGACCTTCCTCCATCATAGCCATTGATTTGGTATAAACATGCCACATGTTCACATGCATATGAATGGCAAAGAGCAACTTACTGGAGCCAATCATCAGGCTTGGTAGCCATTGTCTTTACTCTGTGAGCCATCTTGTTGGTCCCCTTCTTCTCTTATTTCTCTTTATTGTGATGTGTGTTCTGCACCTTTCTCCCTCAGAATCCTTACAGTATGTTGAGTCTCTCTCTCTTTTTTTTATAGTAGTTATGTTTTATAAGGTTACTGTTACTACGTAAAGAGAATTAGGTTTCTTTTTTTTTTTTTTATCTTTATTTATTTATTTTATGTGCATTGGTGATTTGCCATGGGTGTTGGGTCCCCTGGAACTGGAATTACAGACAATTGTGAGCTGCCATGTGGTTGCTGGGAATTGAACTCAGGACCTCTGGAAGAGCAGTTAGTGCTCTTAACCGCTGAGCCATCTCTCCAGCCCCCGAGAATTAGGTTTCTGTGGACCTTCTCTGCTCACAGCATTTTTTATCAATTAGCTATATGCATTTCTATTTAAATACATTTTACTTAATATATGCTGTAGGGTTTTTTGTTTTTGTTTTGTTTTGTTTGTTTGTTTGTTTGTTTGAGACACGGTTTCTCTTTGTAACAGCCCTGGCTGTCTTGAAATTCACTTTTTAGACCAGTCTGGCCTTAAACTCACTGAGATTCACCTGTCTCTGCCTCCCACGTGCTGGGATTAAAGGCATGCGCCATCGCCACCCAGCCTGCTGTTGATTTTTTAGCAAGGGTTTATGGCACTACAACTCATGTCTAAATGAACTTTGTTTAATACTTGTTTTCTCTGTTAGGAATGTAACATTCTTGTTGCTTTTAAAGATGTTAGACCTGGGGCTTAAGAGATGACTCAATGGTTAAGAACACTGGCTGCTCTTGTAGAGGACCCAGGTTCGGTTCCTAGCATCTACATGGTAGTTTACAACCATGTAAACTACCTGTAATTCCCACTGTAGGGAATTTAATGTCCTCTTCTGACCTCCAAGAGTATCTGCATATACAGACAAGCAGGCATGTTGGGTGATAGTTTGGTTGTGTTTTGACAAATAAAGCTTGCTTGGAGTCACAGCACCTTGAATGACATTCCTCTCTCCACACAGTTAATCATATTCTTTCCTGTCTCCACATCCCTAGTGCTAGGATTAAAGGTGTGAGCCACCACCACTTGACTCTTTCTCTTTTAGACTGGTTCAATCCCATGTAGTCCAGGGTGGCCTTGAACTCACAGAGATTCTCTGTCTCCCAAGTGCTGTGATTAAAAGTGTGTGCCACTACAGCCTGGCCTCTATGACTGATTAGTGACTAGCTCTGCACTCTGATCTTCAGGCAAGCTTTATTTGTTAAAGCACAAACAAAATATCATTACAATGCATTTATTAGAAGTTATGGTCATCATGGGGATACCTGTACAAATTAAGACTGACAATGCTCTAGTATATATCTCTAGTAAAATGAAAGAGTTTTTTGCATATTACAATATAAAGCATATTAGAGGTATACCACACAGTCCTATAAGGCAAGCAGTTATAGAAAGACCTAATTGAACTAAAAAGATATACTCAATAAACAGGAAGGGGTAATAAAGACCCCCCAGAGACATAGTGTACAATGCTTTATTAAATTTAAATTTGCTAAATACTAATGAGAAAGGAATGACAGCTACAGAGAGACATTGTAAATATAAATAGAAAAAACTGCTGAATTAAATCAGCTTGTATACTTTAAAGATGTATTGACCTCAGAATGGAAATCAGGATTTGTGTTATGTTGGGGAAGAGGTTTTGCTTTTGTTTCCACAGGAGAGGAAAAACTATGGATACTACCAAAATTGATAAAGATTGGATTCGAACAAGAAAAACCTCTTGATTAGAAGGGGCAATAGTTTACCAAACAGTGCGACCATTCAATCTAAGCTAACTTATAAGACTAACAAATACTTTTCATTTGATCAGATATAATGTTAAAAGGGAAACTCCCCAAAGTTAGGGTTGGTGAAGGGTTTGTTTTTGTCTTTGCAGGAGAATGAATGCATCCAACTAAGGATTCTGACAATCACTGGACACATGAGATGTATGAAGAGAAAGGACAAATCATCCAGAGAAAATGTCCCAAGAAAAAGAGTAAATTGGCCTATTGGTATATCACATTTCCAATAGTATAAAATTTCATAACTCTTCCCAAATGTTTGTTTCTGATGTTCTCTACAGACATATGATGAAAACTGTCTTTTTGTCATCTCATTTCAATTAAAAATTAAAGCTGACTTTGGAGTTGGAACATAACTCCTCTAAATCCAAGTTTGCGTGTTAAAGGAAAATCTAAAATCTATGTCTCATGCCAGAAGAGCCACTTGATATGGGGCAGAAGTAAAACCAAAATTAAGGGACTCTTTTATTGCCACTAATCTCATAATTCTTTGGCTTTATTTTGACTCTTCAAAACTTTTCTTAAGGCGTAAATATTATCTCAAAATTTATAAAATTAATATATATTTTTTTAAACTTTCTCTCACCATATTAATGGTCATATAGAGTACTAATAAATTCTAGAAAAAGGCTTCATCTAGCTTTTTGAACATGATTTCAAGTTTGAGTCTCTATCAGATAACTAGGAATTAAGTTTTTGTACTCTAGATGCACATAACAAATTATGGTCCTTTAACCTCTTCAAGATCTGCTGCATATGACATTTAAAATGCTTAAGTTTTCTGCAGTGAACCATGACCATGCCTAAAAGCGACCTTTAAAGGTCACTTTAAATGAAGATGGGGTCCCACAATGAAGATTACACCTAAATTATGGTAACACCACTAAACTGACAAACACCACCCCCAAATCGGCTTTGGATTACAAACTGCTCAGGACAATTTCAAGGTGGCCAGCTGAGATGACCCAGCCTCACAGACCACTCTAGGACTTGAGATGAGCCCTGCACATTCCCACTACAAAGAAACTGGACAACAGATGGTACAGTTAGCTTTCCCAGGACTTGACAATTAACCTAATTTTTTTCAGGGCTCCCTAAAGTTACCATCATCCCCAGATAACAGGAAGTAATTTAAGAAAATGATACCCACATTCCCAAGAGGTAGGGTGGCAGTTTTTGGTCATTCAGTGGGTTATGGTATTTGTCATTGTTTAGGAGGGTTCGTTATAAGTTGTCATTGGTAATGGTCAGGAAAAAAGCTGAACAAAGGAGATTAGATTCAGGGATCTTTTTCTGAAAAGAGAAAGAGGGGATATAGAAACGATAGAATAAAAGGGTAGGTTATTGAATCTAATTTCAAAAAAAAAAACCTACTAGTCTGGATTTTTATTCTTGTTTAAGATCTTTTTGAATATTGATACAAATTTAAGGTTATGTTTGTTAGAACCTACTGTACATATGTTTCGACTCTTGTTCAAGTTATTGTACCTATATAGCTCATTTAGCCATGTAATGTAAATTTCTAGTCCTTGAAAATTTTATAACAAACTATTTAAGATAATAAGGAAATGCAGGTTAATAGTGAGTCACCTAGTATAACCAAACTTGTAGCCTTCTTAGGTATGTTTTCAAGGTCTAACAGATATATTCTAAATAGACAAGGAGTCTTCAAACACTTCAGAGATCTACATAATATGGCATTTAAGATGTTTTAATAACATAAGGTTTTTTTTCTTTTTTTTTTTTTTAATGACAATGAGACATATCTGATCCTGGCAGCACCAATCTACTTTGGAGAAGATAATGGGCATCAAAGAGATTCTACGTGGAGTTTACTTTCTTTGTGACAAAAGTAAGCCACTGGGCAAGAAACTATTGTTGCCTTGACTGCTAACAGTGTGCTGTTCAAATTGGACAGGGAGGACACAAAAGAAAGTGCCAAACTTTGCAAACAAGGTGGAACAGTCCTTCAAACATCCTACCTCACAGAAAAGCCTATTCTGGGCCTGCAAGCCGAGGATAAATGCCCCAACATTGCAGAGGAACTGTGGGCTAATGTCCAGGCAGCCCGCTCTTTCTATCATTTTTTAGTTTTGGAAGTTGTTGGTTCTGCATTTCCTTTTCTTTCTTTTCTTTTTTTTTTTTTTTGTGTGTATGTATATGTGTTTACTCAGGTAATAGTAAATCTTTCTCGGGTCGCCAACGGAGTTGAAGTCTAGATAATTATAGTTTTCCTTGTAAACAAATTCAGAAAAGAAACTCAGAAGAGAAGTATAAAGCGTAAGGTTGAGAGACATAACGGTAATTTTGGGTTGGTGACACAGGTTAGGATATTAAGTGTTTAGGTACAAATCTTTGTATTCACCAAGATAGGATAGATAATGGAGTATTTTCTCTGAATTTGCCAAATGCAAATGGACTAGACATTGTTAATGTAATTCTTGCCTGTATATATTTATATGTGGTTATTGTACTTATTGTATATAGTTTTACTATGTTAGTTAAAACTTTCCCTTTTTATTTAGACAAAGTGGGGAAATGTTGTGTGGTATTTTGATTATTTCTGGCAAATAAAGCTTCCTTGTGGTCAAATAGTGGAGGCAGCCACTAGCTGACCAAAATTAACCATAGAGATTTGGAGAACTGTAGGTAGATAGGAGGCAGGATTACTAGTAAGGTGAGCTGAGAGAGGATCTTGGTCCTTTTGCAGGAAAGAACTAAGGAGGTAGGAGGCAACTGGTGGCTGTTCCCTGCTTCTCTGATCTTTCAGGCTCTTACCTGGATATCTGACTCCTGATTTGTTATTGATAAAGAATAATTAGTTAAGGCTTCACAGGCACACATACATACACATAAATAAAGACAAATAAATAAATCATTTAAAAATAAAATTAAAATGTTAGATATCACTTCTGAGACTTTTTTTTTTTTTTTTGATTATTAGGGATGGTATCAAGGGTCTTCTGTTCCCAGAGTTTTGGGGTCAAACTCTGGGCTCTGGTAATCCTGACAAGCAGGGCTCAGTCACATGTACTCATAAGCCTGCTGAAGATTAGCAGTGAGAAGGCTTTCCAGCATGGCCACACCCAGGAAGAGGAGCAACCAGAGCGTTTCAGTAGCCGGTGCCCCCACGTCTATCTTCGAGGGTTCTGACTTGAGGTTATGTGCAAAGGAGGCAAGAGTTGTACATTACTAAACAATCCTGATCAAATGTGGTCCTGCCCATCACTGACCCACCACTGCTCACCCAGCTCCAGTCTCTCTTGAAGGTCAGTCTGACGAATGGCCAGAACTGTGTGATGTGGGAGACGGTATCTCCTTCTGGCCAGTACTAGGGTTCCAGTCTTTCTTTTCCCTCAACATGAAACTTCTGGGGAAAATTCAAATTTCTTGAGACCAGTTGTCTCAATAATCTGATAGCCAAAGGGAGAGCACAAGTGTTCCTTCTCAGAATATACTTACTCCTTCCAGGACAGTAATGCTCCCACAAGCTACACTGCTCCATACCCCTTCCCCTGGGCGCCATTTTAAAGATGTAAGCAGTCTGGGCTTAGTTCAGGGGTAGAAGTGTAGGTGCTTACTACAAATGAGGCCCTGGGTACAAACAAACAAAAATACCACACACATACACACACATTAAAAAAAACCATAATCATCAATGCAAAACACAGAAGAAAGGACAAAGTATATTACAAATAAAGGGGCACTTGTCCCCAGTACGGAGCAGAACAGTCTTGCTTTGTCTGGTTGCAGTGTGCACCACTGTGTTCTGATGACTTAATTTTCTCACTTCTCTGTGACTGTCGCTGACTGCCTGCAGAAGCACCATGAGGACTGATTTGGCAGTCACGGCTAGATTTTAGGGAGTAATCAAATTTGTAAATACCGAGTCACGGATGATGGAGATTGATTACGACTATCTATATTAAATACTGTGAAGGCAAATGTGGAACCAGATGTCAAGGAAACATGCTTTAGGTTGCTGGGATGGCTCTGTAAGGGCCAAGCTGCCAAGCCTGAGTTCTATCCCAGGACCCACTTGGTAGAAGGAGAGAATCAATTCCCACAAATTGCCCTCAACTTCCATACCCACCTACCCACACAAATAAATAACTAAAATAACAATAACAACAAAGCAAACAAACACCCCCCTCAAAAAACAAAACCAACCAACAACAAAAAACCTCCCTTGGCAGAGTGTGGTGGTACCTGCCTTTAATCCCAGCCCTGCAGAGAAACGTTGTCTTTAAAGACAACTCCCAGCTGTGTGTGGTACTCCAAGTTCAAAGCCAGCCTTGGCAGTCTTGAAAGGTTGCCCTCTGTCAGAGAGAACAGGGAAGAGAGAGAATGCAAATCTCTGTACCCACTGTAGACCTGCAGGATAAGAAACTTGTGAGAAAGACTGGGGGGTGGGGACACATTCTGGATTCTGCTACAGGTCAAGGGTAAGAACATTTCTCTAAACTGTCCGGTCATATAGTCCTCTTGTGGCTAATGGCCTGCAGAAGGCATGACTGGTTGTCCTTCTCTGTGAAAAGAGTCAGGGCTGGATAGTCAGAAGAATCCCACTTCCACCTTCTATTATGAGGAAGCTTAAAGTTACTTAAACCCTCTAACCTTCCAGTTTCCTAATATGTAAAAATGTGGAGCTTCATAGAAACAGTGGCCAATAAAGTGCCCAGCGGGGAAAGAGCCCTCGCTCGGTAAATGTTAGTGTTCTTCACTTCTTTCGTTTCTGTTTTTTGTTGTTCCCAGGGTTATTGAAAACATCACAGAACAGATTGAAATGGCTCCAGGTGGTGTTTTGAAACTCACCCCAACTGGAGGCTGAGTAGCCTGTAGGTTTGTGAATGAAAAGAAGAAACGAAAAGGAAAAGAAAGAACATGACTGTCCCTAGGTATGGTGGAGGAGAAAGTTACCATAGATACGAGTGAGAGTGTAGTCAGGGGCAGGGACATCTGGGAGAGTCCAGAGTGGACATGAGCAGACTGAGCTGGGCCAGTGGGGAGAGAGGAGGAAAGGGGAAGGGAGAGGAGAGAGAAGGGATCCAGGTGCAGCAGCCAGTAGGCCAAAGGTATGGAAAGGGCAGGTACCAAAGTAACTGCTTTCTAAGGGAAGAGCAGCCCATTCCCCTGGGTTGGAGCATTCAGGGTAGGGGCCTGGTATGGCAGCCAGGAGGGCCCTCTGACAGGGAGGGACTGAGGGTTTCAGGAAAAATCAGGTGGCCAGTGTTAAATTTGATGTGTTAAATAGGCACCTCAGCCATCTGTCCCCAGTTTGAAACCTCACAGTTGGAGAGCCTGCTGTTAATTCTACCAGGTAAGAATCGACCACTATCACAATTTTTGAGTCAAATTCAAAAGTAGCTTTATGAACTACTAGCCAGGACCATGGACACTGGGCAAGTTCAGTCTATGGCTGAGGTTTAGTCCGTAGTCAGAGGCTTATAAAGGCAAAATCCACAAAGCTACGTACTTCCTGCCTGCATCCTATTGGGGGAAAGCATCTGTCCTGAAGTACTTCCTGCCTGTGTACCTCCCTATGTGTAATCAAACACATCCTTTGCAGTTGGGGCAATCAAGCTCGTTTACAGAAGCAAAACACATAGCTTAGCGTGGCTTGTTATCTTCCGTGAACAGTTCCTAGCATTCCAGGAAGTTATCTGTCCTTGGGCAAGCGGGGCTTACAGGTTCGAGGCATTTCTATTTTATTGATCTCTTAAGCACAGTAATTTAAACTTGAAACATAACTTGAGCCATCACAAATAGTCCATTATGGTGGGAAGCCAGGATAGGGATTATTAGAGCAGTAGCTTGGAGCAGAAACTGCTAGAAGGGGGACTCTGTTTGCTGACTTACTCACCTTCCAACTTCCCATGTAGCCTGAGAGCGAGCTGCCCACAGGGGGATGGGCCCTGCTACATCAATTAACAGTCAATTCCTCACAGACAAGCCTACAGGTAACACCTTGATTGGCATTCTCTTCTCAACTGACTGGGCTGTCTTCTGTTGACAGTCAAAGCTAAGGAGGACATGATTTTATCCTAATTTTAAAATTGTTTTATTTATTTATTTGAGACATGATCTCACTATGTCACCCTGCCTGGTCTGGGATTCTCTCTGTAGAACAGGTTATACTTGAACTCAAAAAATCTTCCTGCCTCTGCCTTCTGAATGCTGGGATGAAAGGTGTTTACGCTCTCACCTGGTCAATTATTTTTACTTTAAAGTAAGTGTGTGTGCAAGTGTGTGAATGCAGGTGCCCACAGAATCCATAATACAGCATCTCATCTCCATCAGGTTGGGAACTGGAGTTATACGTTGTTTTGAGCTGCCAGATGAAAGTGGTGGGAACTGAACTTGGGTCCTCTGCAAGAGCAGTAAGTGCTCTTAATCACTGAGCCATCTCTCCAGCTCCCACGACCTCTGACCCATTTTTGAGACTTGATCTTACGTCGCCCAACCTGACCTTGAATCCACTATTTAACCCACAATAGTCTTGAACTCCAGACTCTCAAATGCTGTTACCACATACAGTCAACTTCTAAAATTTTTACAATTTGTCTTATTTACGTAAGAAAAGGCTAATAACTTGGTTCCAGGTTTGCTCAACGGAGAGAAACACACCAAAGGCCTTCAAAGAGAAGAATTTTCGCTAGGTTCCTTCACCATGACATAAAGTAGAAAAGCAAGTCCCCTGGACTCAACACACTTCCCCGATTCCTTCTGTGTCTCGCTCCACACAACACCATCTTCTGCTTGCCTTTTAGCCTAAGAAACTTAGAATCCTCTTTGTCTGAAAAGTGGGTGAGTTCAGGCTCTGGCCATCCCACATGCCCCCAGGCACACCCACAGCTATCAATTTGCTGGCTCTTGATCTTGAGCCACACAGTCATTAAAATCAAAATGCAACCCAATGAGTTGTGTTTGGAAGCTGGACTACCCCATGTTCACCCTGGAAGGCCTTTTCATCTAGAAATTGCCTGCTTTGGTTCTTGATGTCGCTTAGGTATGGTTTGAATGTACCCCACCTCCAAGTCTCCGTGTCAGAGGGTCAGTCACAGAGGTGGGGAACTTGAAGAATGCAGACCTGAAGTTGGTTGGGGCGGTGCCACTATGGGACCCCAGTCCTTCTCTGGTCTTGAGAAGGGCTTTCTGGCTTCCTATCATGGCGGTGCCATGCCCTGAAACCTCCAAAATACTGATCTACATAAATATTTTCTTCATAAAGTGTCCTAGCCTCAGGCATTTCATTATGGTTATAGAAAATTTATACTATTACTACAATCCCTCTGTAGGGTTCTAGCTTGTCTTCTGTGGCTACAAGAAGGACACAGTTTTTGTGTATTTGAACTTTGCTGGAGTCACCTTGCAGACCTGCTGTGAGGACAAGCACATGGAATACTCAGTGCTAATCTAAATTGCTTTCCCCTGAGCAGTGGTCAGACCCAATGGATGAGCCAGCATTTACAAAGAGGAAGAAAGGACTGCGATCTTGGACTTTTAGTGGTAAAAAAACCAAAGGGATTTTAGTGGTAAAACCTGTTCAGAGGCAGGGAAATTCCTTAACACAGGTTTCGAGAAGTCTCGCCAGGTTTCCCTGGACCTCCTCCCGTTCTAACCCACCTTCATTTTCTTTTTTGCTTAAACTTGGGCTCTGCTAGAAAAACTGCATTGATTTTTTTTCACCCTGCCTCCTTTCCCTTCCCCTCCCCCACAGTACACTTCTGTTTTCTACTTTTTTCTGTTTTCTGGAAAACAGAACAGGAGGTAACAGAGGCCTAGAAAAGGGAGCTCATTTATCCAGACCACATTTGGAGCCTGGTGTCTATCTTTAAGGGCTTCTTCTGGACTCCGAGGCCATCATCCTTAACCCCTCTCTGCGGCCCCGCTCCTAACCAGGTCCCAGTCTACAAATCCAGGCCTGAAACTTCTCTTGAAGATTCTCTTCCTCTGAGAGGCCAAATATCCCTCATGTTCACCTGGCTCCAACCCCCTTTTCTCTTCTGGACATAAAACTGTTGACAGGAGGGTCATAGACATTCCTGGCCTATTGTTTACAAAGATCCTACTAGGGGCTAGACAGATAGTTTGGTTCCCAGCACCCAAGTCAGGTAGCTGGGGAAAAGAATGCCTGTAACTTTAGCTCCAGGGGATCTGGTACCTTATTCTGGCGTCTTCCAGCACCTACATTCATATGCATATACCCACTCCTACACAAACACACACATAATTAAAAATAAATCTTTAAGAAAAAGAGCCTACAACCAAAGCTAGGTGATGAGCTAGTTAAGGGGCAAAGCTAACTCTGGAATCAAAGTTCTTAGCTCAAGACTCCTTTTATGACATGGAAATACCTATTTGTATGTATGTTCTCTATTTTAAACATTTATTTACCTGGGCATGGTGGCACATACCTTTAATCCCAGTCCTTGGAAGGCAGAGGCAAAAAGATCTCTGTGAGTTTGAGGCCAGCCTGATCTACAGAGTGAGTTCCAGGACAGCCAGCACTACACGGAAAGACACTGTCTCAAAAAAAAAAAAAAAAAAAAAAAAAAAAAAAGATTTATTTAATGTGTATGTGTGTTTGCCTTCACTAATGTATATATAACACATATGTGCAGGAGCCCACAGAGACCAGAAAAGGACATAGAATACTCTGGAACTGAAGTTATAGAGTTTTGAGCGCCCAACATGGGTACTGGAAACAAAACCTATGTTCTCTACAAGAGCAGTAAGCCCTCCTAACTGCTGAGCCGTTTTGGCTTCCAGCCTCCCCTTTCTCTATTGTAACCTCATCCTCTCCATGAGTCCCATACTTCTAATTCTTGCTGTTTTTTAAATATTTATTTGATTTGATTTGATTTGATGTGCATGTGCCTGAATATATGTCTGTGCACCATGTGCATGCAGGAGCCCACAGAACTCGAAAGATGTGTTGAATCCCTGGAACTGGAGTTTCAGGTGATTGTGAGTCACCATGGAGGTACTAAGGACTGAACCTGGATCCTCTGCAAGAGCTGCAAGTGCGCTCAACTACTAAGCCACCTCTCCAGTCCTTAGCTGTTTATTTTAAAATTATTATCACCATCTCCATCTTCCATTCATCTGTCCCCTACCTAGCAGTAATGGTACTCTATAGCCATTACTGATTGTCCAGCTCCTGAACGCTTTTTCTTTATGTCCTAGATGACTACAGTTTTAGATCCCTGATGTCCTTCACATGGGTGCTTCAAATAGAACAGAATTGATATCGTAGGAAAGGGGCTGGAGCTGCAGTTCAGTGGTAGAATGTCTAGCATTCATAAAGCCCTAGGTTTGATTTCAAAAGTAGCAAAACACAACGTGCAGAGCAGAAAGGAAGACAGCTGGGACCACAGTTACCACAAGATCAAGGAAATAGAACCAACTCTTGCCTAATAGAACTCAGAGGAGCCAGTGAATATGGAGACACTCACTGGTTGCAGACAGGGCTGTCAATTGCCTATGATGATCTTGGCTGCCAACTTCCTAGACCAATGTGACTTTATTCTGCTGTGTCTGGGGTTAGAATCGACCTAAATCTGGGACTTAGATGTTCAGGACTGGAAAGAATTGACAGAACCCCAAAGTAAGCACCATTTTGGGGTCCCAGTTTTAAAAACCAACCTCCCCCCCCCCCCAAAAAAAACAGCCAACAAGATATTATACCCTCTATATTTTTGTACTCTATTTCTCTTTCTTAAAACTTTGGATTTGATGATGTTGATAGTGTGTGTGTGTGTGTGTGTGAGAGAGAGAGAGAGAGAGAGAGAGAGAGAGAGAGAGAGAGAGAGAGAGGAGGGGCGTGCACACACACGGTGAAACACATGCAGAGACCAGAAGGAACTTCGGGGAGTTGGTTTTCTCCTACCATGGGTTCTAAAGATTGAACTCCAGGCTTGTACAGAAAGCACTTTTACCAGGTGAGCCATCTTGCTGGCCCGCCATTCCTCTTCATTTCCCATCTTTCCTTTGCCATCTGTGTAAAACATGCACTAGCATGAAATGGTTTGTTTACTGCAGTATTGAGATTGAATATAAATCCCTCCGGGGACAGAGCATTGGTGCGGTGCATCTGCTCCCGTAGGTTTGCAGTGTCTAATGATGGCCCTTACTGCTTACTGTGTGTGTGCTGCTGAGATAATGACACTGTTTCTATAGAACCTAGTTTCCAAGGTGTCCAGAGCCCTGGTGTGCATCATTTAACATTCCTTCTAAGTGCCAATGATTGTTATTACACATTTTAAGGTTTGGGAATCAGGACCCTTATGGATCAGCCATGGATGCCCAGCAACACTTAGCAGAGGCACACAGAATCTATGACCCCTGGCTCACAGGACAAGATATTGCTGTAGTGGAATGCTGACCTGGAAAAAAATCAGTAAAAATGGGCAAGAAAGTGTTCTGTGCACAAATAAATTCATGAACCAACACTGAATTATAAAAATTCAAAACAGCTTTCTTTTTTGAGGACTTCTCAATATTGAAATAATAATTTACACTATGCTTCCTGACAGAGAGCAAGAGAACAGACAGCAGTTTTCAACTTCGACCATTAAGCATAACTGTTGAGGAATTCTTTTTATTGTGCTTTTGTTTCTAATCTTCAATTTTTTAAATTTTTTACATAGAATTCACTCCGTAGCTGTGGGTGGCCCAGAACTCAAGACCAGGCTGACCTTGAACTTTTAGCAGCTCTGTGGCCTCTGTCTCCCCAGTGCTCTGTTGCACCTGGCTTGGGTTCTTAGTATCGTGTTCCTCAGAGAACTAATTTGGGAAACAGAACCCATTTGGGAAGCAGGACCCGTATGTGTGTGTGTGTGTGTGTGTGTGTATTTATATACAAAACAATATATTAGCCTGGCGATGGTGGCGCACGCCTTTAATCCCAACACTCGGGAGGCAGAGGCAGGCGGATCTCTGTGAGTTCGAGGCCAGCGTGGTCTAGAAGAGCTAGTACCAGGACAGGAACCAAAAAAAAGCTACGGAGAAACCCTGTCTCGAAAATAAAAAAATAAATAAATAAATAAAAATTTTAAAAACCAGTATATTATATATATAAAACAATCGTATTAGCATGATGTCTACTCCTTTATTCTAATTCTTTTCCATTATAAATGCAAACTACTCAAATTTGCTACAAAAAAACTCCACATCTGAAGTAATTCTGTCCCCACATCACCCCAGGCCCATCCTGAAAACTAAGCCTCATTCCTGTGTGGCTCACTGTAGCTTGCCTGAAGAACTGGTTTCCTTGACAGCCTCTCTGCCGTCACATGTTTGTTGGTGTATAATATACTATCATCTCATTTGGTTCTTAGGGTCTTTTATTAATTCATAACATTTATTTTATTACTTTGAGGAAAAAATAATAGTAGAAATAATCATCTCTAATTTTTGTAAAAGTTGATTATTGAACCCAGCCTATAGTGATCCATGCCTAATTTATTATGAAGTATGAAAGCTTGGCCTTAGCTAAGGCTTGTTCCCAACTAGCCATTGTGACTTAAATTAACCATTTATATTAATCTACATTCTGCCATGTGGCTCATTAATGCCATACTGTACATCTGACTTCCTCCATGTCTCCCTAGCGAATCTATACCCCTCTGATTCTTCCCCCGAGTTCCTCTCTTTCCCCGGAAGTTCCGCCTCTCCTCTCCTGCTTAGCTATTGGCCTTTCAGCTCTTTATTAAACCAATCAGAAGATGCCTTAGGCACACAAGGTAAAAGAGATGCATCTTCACAGTTTACAGAAAGATTATCCCTCAACAAGTAAACCTCTCTACCATTCTCTAAAATGATACTAAACGGGTACCATCCCTGGAAAGAACCATTCAGCTATGTCCCCATGCTCTGTCGTTCAGAAAGACAGCTGTGGGAACACCACTGGGAACGTAACCTAGAAGTGAGTTGCAAGATCTTAAACTATGGAATATTTTCAGCTTCTCTAAATACTGTCAATGACTCTTCAAAATGGATCCTCTAGCTTAATGCTTTCTCCAGGAGTACACAAGCATACTTGTTTTCCTGTATATTTTGATTTAATCTAAACTTATTGACTATTGTTGTATGTGATGCCTGTATGGGTGTGTACCCCAGAGTGCACCTGTAGAGGCCAGAGGACTCCTCACTCGTGGAGGCCTTCTTTTACCCAGGCAATGATAGGACTGTTTCAGATTATCTGGTTGTTTCCCTAAAGGAAATCTGGCTTGTGGACACCGGCTAACAAACTAATACTGAGACACAGTGGTAGCCATACCATGAATTGACAGTAATGCCTGGATAGGAGTATTGGCCTAAAAGGTACCCTAAGAGAAAAAATAGGGCACTGTGGGACAGTGAATAAAAACATTTGCCGCTAAGCCTGACAACCCGAATTCCATCCCCAGGTCCTATGCAGTGAAGGAAAAAAACAATGACCAAAATTTGTTCTCCAAGTTTTCCACACACTCCATGGCACCTTGCACAATTGTTAAATGACAGGATTTTCCTGATGAGGGACACAACACATGGGCACAATACTACACACACACTAGAAATTAATGAATATAAAAAATAAAAGTGCAGTAATTATAGGATTGAGTAAACTCAAAGTTTTCTTATAACATCAACAGAAGGGGCTGGAGAGATAACTCAGCAGTAAAAAGCTCTGGCTGCTCTTCCAAAGGGCCCAGGTCCATCTCCCAGCACCCACATGGCAGCTCACAACCATCTGTAACTCCAGTTCCTGGGCACCCAATGCCTCTGAGGACACTAGGCATGCACATAATGCACAGACACATATGCAGGCATAAAAATAATTTAAAAACAAAACAGAGGAACACAGGGTGTGCTGTGATCACAAATTTATTTCTCTGTTCTCCAAATATTCTATAATAGACTTATGCAATGGTCTATTAATAATCCAAAATCATACTGAAAGCCCAAACTAAAATATGAGCCAGTGAGTTTTTGTGGTTCTGTTTATTTTGTTTTGTTTTTGATTTTTAAAGATAGGGTTTTCTTGCTTTGGAGCCTGTCCTGGAACTCACTCTGTAGACCAGGCTGGCCTTGAACTCACAGAGATCTGCCTGCCTCTGTCTCCCAAGTGCTGGGATTAAAGGAGTGTGCCACCACTGCCCGGCATGAGTCAATGAGATTGTAAGGTTTCAAAGTTTCTCAAGAAGGCAGAGACACTCAACTAAAGTTGGGGAAGAAACCAAGCACAGGGAAGTAGAAAGCTCTCTCCCCTTTGTAAGCCATTCAAAGTAAAGCTAAAAGGGCTGGAAAACTGCGGGCTTTCATAGGATGGAGGAGGAAGTGGCCAGATGCTGAGGCTGGGGAATGAGACAGAATGAAGTGAGGGCTCAGCTGTGTTCTACGTGTCCTGGAATATGAAGAAATACATAGCAAAAATCTGCTTAGCTGCTGGGGACCTGCAAAGACAGCCTTTTTACTAGGGAGGAGGACCTCAGAGCAGCGAGCATGAGATGTCATATTCCATTGATTAGCAGATGTCCTGCTTACATATGCCAGCTGAGCCTTACCAAGTGTGCAAGGCTGCTCACTCCAGCTTTGGTTTATTTGTGCATTGTATTTACCCTAATCTTGAAAGGGAATTGTCCTCAATGCTTTTTTATCTTATGACCACCCTGTCTTACACATAGCCATTTCCCTCCTGTATTTAGTGACATAGGGAAGAAAAGAAAAAAACATACAGAATATGAAATGTCTTATTGATTTGTATAAACCAGTAAGAAGTTGGGGGTGGTAGTCCGTGCCTTACTCTTAGCATCAAGGCCATTCTCTGCAGCATATGGAGTCTGAGGCCAGCCTGGACTATATACACAGAAAAACCAAAACTGAAACCAGGATGCAGATGGTGAGGAATGTGTCATACGGTAAAAAGCACCATCTCGCAGGCAGAAGAGCAAGGTGTGGCTGACATCACTACTGGTTACTCCTGTTATGAACTCAGAGTTAAGTTTCTTCAGTTTTGATCTCCAGTTGTGACTGTAAGATGGAGGAGCTGAGGGGAGTGACACTTTCCTTAAGTAATGGAGTTAAGACACAAATCGTTCACTAGATGCTGGTACCATTTCAGTAGCAGCTATAAAGAGCCAGTCCCGTGAGGACATTGCACATGGCTGGAGGTGTGTCTACTGGCCTCTCTTGACCTCTAAACAAGGGACCCGCATTTTCATTCCACACTGATCCCTGCAGACGAGGCTTACGAGCATGCTGGCAAACACACGGCACATGCTAGGAAATGCTCCGAAACAATATACAAAAATGTAAGCAGTGCTTAGATGTAGGTGGCTTTTAAGGTGGTTTTCATTTTCTGATTCTCTCTTTCTTTTTCTTAAGATTTAGTCTTATGGAGCTCAGGCTGACCTAGAATCCTCTGTGTAGTCAAAGATGACCGTGACCCTCTAATCCTCTCGCCTCAGCCTTCAGAGGACTGGGATTGCAGGCAGGCCTCACATTTCCTCCCTTATTCTTCTGTGTAGTCTATGCTGGTTTTTCTTTGTTTGTTTTGGTTTGGTTTAGGTTTTTTGTTTGTTTCAAGACAGGGTTTCTCTGTGTAGCCTTGACTGTCCTAGAACTCTCTCTGCAGATCAGGCTGGCCTCGAACTCATAGAAGTCCACCTGCCTCTGCCTCCTGAGTTCTGGGATTAAAGTTGTGGGCCACCACCAGCTGCCTATATTCTATGTTTTTTTAATAATGACCTTATGTTACTTTTCTGATCAAAAAAAATAAGTAAATACATGTACATTTACAAAAATGTCCTCCCTATTTTGCAGATGAGTGAAACCAAGGTACCAGATAGGAAATGACTCACAGAGGATTACATAAGAATCAGTGGCTTTGTGAGGATGCTCAGGAAACTGCAAGCCTGTTTCATACCCTGATCACTGAGGTCTGCATTACCAGGAGTTTTGCTAATATGAATCTTTTGAGCGTCTGATTTTGTCTAGGAGCTCTTTCTGCACTACGCAGAGAGCATGGCTCCTCCACAGCCCAGGGTTACTCATTTGTGTTCTACAGTTGAGGCTAACTACTAGCGGAGCTTCCAAAATCAAAGCCCTATTCTCAAGGGGCTTCCAGTAAGTTCTTACTGTTCCGTGTGCACCAGTGACATCAGTGCCACCGTGCAGACTCTAAATTTAAGAACTGTGGTGTGGGTGGGGGAGGAGCTGGTTGTCAGAGGAGCAACCAAGAACATTTGGCACAAAACCTTTGTCCTAGAGCTGTTCGCAAATTAAGCAGACACGCTGCCCCTTTAAACATGTCGAAAGGCGCGTGTGAGGGGAAGAGGGCTTCATGTGCTATTCGTGCTATTCTCAGTGTGTAGAGTCTGCAGTTCACAGTGTGGCAGAGCGCTGAGGAACCTCTGGAAAGGTCTCCCAGTGGCAGCCTCCATTCCACGTGAGCATCTGCTCCCTCGACAAGTGGTCCAGGTCTGAACCTGCTGTGGATTGGGGGACTTTGAGGGGGTCTACGAACACCCGTGTGTTTTATCCCTGTTTCCCTGACTTCCTGTGAGAACCAAAGGGCAGTTTTTGTTCCTCTCCACAGCACAGTAATTTTCATAGTTTAGTGTCTTTAGGGGATCTCCATGGTTACCTGGGCAAAGTTGTCTAGACTTGAGACCTGGGCTGATTGAAAAGAGTCTCTTAAACAGCTTGGCTTATCTGGACCATATTCATACGACTATTAACAGCCCTGTGGGTCATTCTCTCTTCATTCTGTGCTGGCAGAGCCATTTACTTTTACATTCATGATTTGATTTAATGATTTTTAATTTTTTATTAAACTTTAATTCATGTTAACTAATTAATTAATTAATAACAATTCTTATTTTGACAAAAGGTCTTATTATGTAGCTCAGGGTGGCCTTAAATGCACAATCATCTTGCTTCAACTTCCTAAGTGTTGGGTTACTGTGGTACATTCCTCACTCATGATTTAAGTTTATCCTCACACTAATCTTTATGAACTAGGCACCATGATTATGATTTTTAACATGCCAAAAAAAAGTCAAAGTTACGCCAGATGGTGGTGGCACAACACACCTTTAATCCCTTTAATCCCAGCACTCAGAAGGCAGAGGCAGGAGGATCTCTGAGTTTAAGGCCTACCCGATCTACAGAACAAATTCCAGGACAGCCAGAACTACACAGAGAAACCCCGTCTTGAAAAACCTAAAACAAACGAACAAATAAAGGCAGAGTAACTTGCCTAAAAACACACCTAAGGGCTGGAGGGGGGCTCAGTGGAAGAGCCCTTGCTGAGCATGCTCAAGGCCCTAGGTTTGATCTTCAGGCCTGCAACACACAGCTAATCAGAACCCATGAGAATGAGGCTGGGGTGTAGGCATGTGCTTAATGTATCCGAGGCCCTGGGCTCAGTCTCTAACATCAAAACTCAAACCAAACAAAACAAGACAAAGCCCCCGCAGCATGTACAATACCACGAGTGAACCCGGATCTCTGCTATTTGCTTATGGTCATAAGGACTGCAGCAAAAATAAAAAGCCTTTCTGGTGTTGCGTGCTAATAGTGTGGGGAGCAGAGCAAGGCCTGAGCAAATAGTATCATTGCCATGGGCACCACTGTGTCAAGTATCCCAACCCCTCAGCCCCCTGGGGATGGTGAAGCTTTCCCCTGGTGAGGCTCAGAGACATGGCAACGCCTTCCTCGGGTCCAAGTACAAATGTTTACTGAAGACTGGCACGCGTGTACAAAAGCTAGCAACTGGCAGCTTCCCCTCCCAGGATGACTGACTACCTCCTGAGACCTGTTCTCCACACCTGACACAGAGACCCCCGCTGAAACTAGGAGCCCTTTCTCCTGTGCTGTACGTAGTAGAAGAGATGACTTTCCCACTGTTTGACAGTGCACTGCATCAGAGCAAGCATAGCCCACCCCTTCCCAGTTTTTCTGTCCGTGTCTGTGTGTCTCTCCTTTCTTCATTTGCCAGCAGCCCAAGTCCTGTTTCCAGGACCAGGCCGTGAAAGGTATGGCGGCAGAGGAAGGTGGCAGATAACACCTGTTTGAACTTTCTGCTCTAAAAAAAATAGTCTGTTAGACCAACAGTAGGAACTAGGGATGTGTCCAACACATGCAAAACCTTAGGTTTCCTCCAAAGTATTGTCAAATAGCAATAACAAACAAAGAACACCCTCCCTCATACCCCACAACCACACGAGAAGGCAGAAGGCCCAGGAGTTAAAAGAGGGCTTTTTTCCTCGGGTGACAGTAAGTTACCACTACCAACAACCTGAGAAACACCACCATATAGCATCTGTGTTGACTCTGTGTGTGTGTGTGTGTGTGTGTGTGTGAGAGAGAGAGAGAGAGAGAGAGAGAATGTGTATGTGTGAGTGTGTGTGTGTGTGAGAGAGAGAGAGAGAAAGAGAGAGAGAGTGTATGTGTGAGTGTGTGAGAGGGAGAGAAAGAGTGTGTGTGTGTGTGTGTGTGTGTGTGTGTGTGTGTGTGTGTGTGTTGGGGTTGAAAGTTGGAGGTTAGGTAGTAGCATTTGGAGGGAAGAAAAGGGAATTGGAGGAAAGAAGTCTCAAGTGAATTTTGGTCTCCTCCCAACCTCGCCAGCTAGGATCCTAAACAGCTCTCTGCCTTTAGATTCCTCATCTGTGAATTTCTACTGGGTCATTATGAAGGTCAAAGGAAATCAAGTATGTGCAAAGTCAATACATTCAAACTACTGAAAGGAAATTGGGAGACTAAGCTTGTAAACATCTAAGTCTACCATCACCTCTCAACTGCTTCTGTCATAGCTGGTTGGACGGTGCTCTGAGGAGTTTTTGTTTGCTTTTTGTTTTGTCTCTAATCTCTGATTTTCATACTCCACTCACAATTCCAACACTGTGTCCTCATCCCACCCTCACAGACTCAGGTTTAAAGGCCTCAGTACCTCTGGGCTCTCATCTTCTCCCACTCAAACCTGAGTGTCTCTGCCCTCTGGAATATGGCACAACAGAGACGTTAAGTTGTCCTCTCTCTGAGGAGTCAATAAGGAGCCACTCTGGGACAGTGTCCCTTCTGCAACTGACTAAGTGGCCATGATAGGACTATGCCTTTTAAACCTTCTCACATATATCCATGTCACCTAAGACTTGAAAACTCCACACAGCCCATAAAATCGACTAAGCAGCACTCATAGGGTCACAGTGACTGAAGCAGCAATCACGGAGCCTGCATGGGTCTGCACTAGGCCCTCTGCATACATATTGAGGTTGTTTAGCCTGAGGTTTTTATGGGACTCCAAACAGTGGGAATGGGGATGTCTCTGACTCTTTTGCCTGCTCTTGGGACCCTTTCCTAGTAAGGTTGTCTCATTCAGCCTTGATAGAATGATTTGTGTCTAGTCTTATTGTATCTTGTTATGCTGTGTTCGGTTGACATCCCTGGGAGGCCTGTTCTTTTCTGAAGGGAAACAAAGGAGCGGATCTGGGGAAGAAGGGGGTTAGGGTAGTGCTGGGAGGAGTGGAGGGAGGGGAGGCTGTGATTGAGATATATTGTATAAGAGAAGAATAAACAGAAAGGAAAAAATAAGAAGATGAGAATCAATTGCTGTAGATTTTAGCAGTTTCATCTGGTTCTTTGTATTAATTTCTGATCAAGAGCCCGGTTATTAAAGGGTTTGCCTGAATTACAGTCATTGAAAACTACAGACCCCCTTTGATTGCTGAGATCAAATTACTCTCCCCTGGGTACCAGGAGAGCACCAGATACCCTCCCGCCTCCCCCCTGCCCCCCACACACTTTGTTGAGATAGTGTCTCTCTACACAGCCTTGACTGTTCTGAAACTCACTAGGCAGGTCAGGCTGGCCTTGAACTCACAGAGACCCGCCCAGCCTCTGTCCCCTGAGAGTGCGGGAACTAAAGTGTGTGCCACTTTTACCAGTGTCACAGAGGTGAAAGGTAAGCGGCATTCAGTCTCAGGGAAGCTCTGTCACTACCATCAGCTCACCAGTGAGTCACAGCTGAAATCCCCTGCTCAGAATTGAGAGAAGGGAAATTTTACACCAATGAAGAACACCCCAGGGTCTCATGGGGCACTCCAGACAGCTGTGTGTTTGAGTTTCTATTAATGTCAAATCAGACTTTAGCTGGTGAACCTCTGAGCTATCGAGACAGGAATAGCCAGCTCCACTGACCATTAATGTCTTAGCTACTACCTATTTAAACTGAACTAATTAAGCCAGACCTGCGGGATCACACTGTAATCCCAGCACCTGGAAGGCTGAGGCAGGAGGATCATTTTGAGTTCAAGGCCAACCTGACCTACATAATGAGCAAAAACCACAAAAAGTAAATGAATTAATAAAATTCATTAAATAAATTAAATAAAATTAATAAAATATTTAAATTAGGTGTGTGGCACATACTATATATACTTGTAGCATGCAAGAGCATTCTAGTCCATACTATAGTTCTAGCAGGCCAAGGCAAGAGCATTGCAAGTTCAAAACCAGCCTGGGCTACCCAGAAACTCTGTCTCAAAATAAAATAAATAAGTAAATAATAAACAATAAACAAATGTAACTCTTTAGGACTGGGCATGTGGTTCGGTAATAGAGCAATTATCTAGTATGGAGGAATCTGAGTTGGCACACACGCATACATACACAGCTGTCTAAATGAGAATTTATTTTTCTTTTGTAATTTATATGTATGTGTGAGTATGTGTCTATACCATGTGTATTTGGGTGACCTTAGAGGCCAGAGTGGATATTGGATTTCCTGGAGCTGGAGATACAGGTGGCTGTGAACCTTCCAATGTGGATGTTTGGAACTGAACTTGGATCCTCTGAAAGAGCAGGATTTCCTCTTAACCTCTGAGATATCTTCCCAGTCCCATTAATAAGTTCGTTAATTCACTTATTTATTGAAACAAGATGTTGTTATGTAGCCCTGACAGGACTGGGACTTACTATGTAGACTTGGTGGCCTTGAACTCACAGAGATCCAACCTCCTGCACATGCCTGAGTGCGGAAATTAAAGATATGTACCACCCAACTTACTTCTTTTTAGTGAAATAAAGATTAAAATTCACATCATCAGCCCTTCCAACCACATTTCATTTGCTCGGTACCTACATGTGGCTAGTGGTTGCTAGACTGAACGATGAAGATGGAAGTATTTGGTTACTTTGGTCACTATGGAAAGTTTTATTAGACACACAAAGGTCACTAAATCCAATTCTTGCTCGACCTTTTGAGAATTCTGGGCCTCACAACACTCCCTGCACAATCAGCTCCCTCCACAGGCCACCAGTTCTTTCCTTTGCTATCCATTCTGGTCCTAGATGTCCTGATTGGTGAATTTGGAAATGAGTCTGAAAGCATGCCCCCGAAGTTTGCTTTTATTCCCACATTTGCGCCGAGTTCATCATATGTCTCTACTGGTAGAGGCACCAGATCGAGGTAATTTCCCCGAAGATTTCTCTACTACGTAAATATTGTATTAGAGACAATTTGGTGAAATTAAAGGTCTTGAATTATATTTTTCTATTTTAATTTCCCCTTTTCTATTTCAATCCACTTCTACATATCTTTTTTTCTTTTCCTCCTCCTTTTCAAAAAAAATTTTATTTGAGACAGGGTTTCTCTGCATAGCCTTGGCTGTCCTGGAATTCACTCTGTAGACCGGGTTGGCCCCTCACTCAGAGATCCACCTGCCTCTGCCTCCCCAGTGCTGGGAATAAGTTCGTGCACCACCATGCCCAGTTCATGTATGTATTTCTAACCTTTAACTTTCTATACTAAACTTGGACCTGGAGCTGAGTTACACTGTTACCCAGAAGGCATTTATGAACCTCCATTAAAAATAAGAGTTAAAAGAGGCACAAACCTTAGGAATCACTATTTTGACAACTTCATTATTCACACACAGAAAGACTATAATAGCTAGGCATTGTTGGTGCTTACCTTTAATCCCAGCACTTGGGAGGCAGAGACAGGTGGATCTCTAAATTCAAGGTCAGCCTGGTTTACAGATCGAATTCCAAGACAGCCTGGCCTGTACAGAAAAACCCTGTTTTGAAAAACCAAAAAAAGAAAAAGCAAAAAAGAAGAAGGAGAGAGAGAGAGAGAGAGAGAGAGAGAGAGAGAGAGAGAGAATGAGAGAGAATGCAAGAGCAAGAGAGAAAAAAGGGAAGGAGGAGGGAGATCAAAAGAAAGAAAGAAAGAAAGAAAGAAAGAAAGAAAGAAAGAAAGAAAGAAAGAAAGAAAGAAAGAAGGTGAGGGAGGGAGAGAGAAAGGGAGTGGGAGAGAGAGAGAGATACAGAAAACAAAAAACAAAAACAGAACATCCTCTCCTGGGTTCAAAAAAGTAATCCTCCCACCTCAGCCTCAGACTAACTGGGACTAGAGGTGTGCACCAACATGTCAGGCAAAGGGATATTCTTACTGCTATCTCCCTGTGTCTTCTGTAATTCTGCCTCTCCACAGCCATATTGAGGGACCCCATCCCATAATTGCTTTAAGTTGATGTGATGGGAAGTTCAAGTGTGTTCAAAAATAAAAAATCTTCCCCAAGAAAGTTTCCCTAAAAAAATCTTTTTCTTTCTTGAACTTTGCACTACAAAAATCACCCTAACAGTAAAGATAAAACCTTTCCCACGGAGACTGAACAGCCTCCGCATGGGGCAAATTCAGTCCTAGAGCCAAATGTCAGAACTACCCTTCAGGACAAGCACACTTGCTGTGCATTTTCTCAGGGCACCTCCTTTACAGTGTGAATGTCCCCAGAGGGCTTAGCACAGTGTCAGCTCAGAGACTCAGAAGCTGCCACAACCATGAAAATTAGGCCTTGAAAGATGTTTCTGTTTAAGTTCTGAGACAGGGCTCCGCAGACTACAATTTGTAGGGCCATACCTGGTCTCCGTTTTATAATATCTGACCGTCTGTTTTTGTTTATAAAGTTTTATTGGAACACCAGAAAATGGCAAAAAAAAAGTTTTATTGGAACACTACTTCCTTCATGTACTTAAAAACCGTGTATGGCTGCTTTCACGCAATAACAGCAGGGCTGAGTGGTTGTGACAAAAACCATATCATCTACAAAGGCCAGAAAATATTTGCTCTCTGGCCTAGTATAGAAGAAGCATGGTGACCCCAATCCAGGGTTGCAGTGTGACAGAGGAGATAAAACACTTTCCAAATCCTGCTCTTGTTTACCTCCACCTGACATTTCTGAGATGCCACACGGTCCAAATCCAGGACGAGCCCGGCGGCCTGACCAGTTCCTAGCCAATCACAGCTGTTTCCTTTTAAAGCCAATGTACTCGTTACTAGGGAAATTTCTTTGGAAATACATTCAGGTGCTTTTTTGCTCTTTTGTATTTTCTCCTGGTTTCCCCTCTATCCAGCCAGACGCGTCTATGTAGTTAAAAGATAATGGGAATTGCCACAACAGGAAAGCAAAGGAAAAGGAGATGGTTAATATTTTGTTTCTGATCCTCTAAATAAAAAGTTCTAGCAAGACAGTTTTTATTATTTTTATTCTAAAGAAAATAGTACATTTTTATTTTATAATATATAAACATACACACGTGAACATACATGCACACACATACACAAGGATGCGTGTTTCACAACTTACAGGAATTGCTTCTCTCCTTTGCTATGAGGATATCAGGGTTCCAACTTGGGTCATTGGGCTTCATAGTAGAACCCTGTACCAATTGATCCAGCTACCTTACTGGTTCAAGACAATATGTTTGATAGGTTTTATTGCTGAAGAGGACTTCCAAACTTCTTTGAGTTATCATCCTAGAATTCCACAGAAGATAGTGAGCCAATATAGAAAGGCTTAGAAGGTGTGACCTTTTTGGAGGAGGTGTATCACTGGGAGTGGGCTTTGAGGTTTTAAAAACCCACACTAGACCCAGAGTCGTCTCCTCCTCCTCCTCCTCCTTCCTCTCTCTCTCTCTCTCTCTCTCTCTCTCTCTCTCTCTCTCTCTCTCTCTCTCTCTCTCTCCCTATAGATAAAATGTAAGCTCTCATTTACTGCTCCAGCACCATGACATCCTCCTGCTGCCTGGCTGGAGGAGTCACCATGGTCACCCTCTAAAACTGTAAGCATGCCTCCAATGAAATGTTTGCTTGCTTTTTTTTTTCTTTATTTCTTTTGTTGTTGTTGTTGTTTTGGTTTGGTTTTTTGTTTGTTTTTCTAGACAGGGTTTCTGTATGGTCCCGGCTGTCCTAGGATTTCTCCATAAAGCCCTGGCTCCCTGGAACTCACTCTATAGACCACACTGGCCTCAAAGTCACAGAGATCCACCTGCCCCTGCCTCCCAAGTGCTGGGGTTAAAGGTGTGTGCCACTACCACCCACCCAGCTAAATGTTTTATTTTATAAGCAAAAAAAAAAAAAAAAGTGAGTCAAAAAAGGGATAGGTTTCCCTTTCTCATCCCAGATTATGAGAGAAAAAAAAAAAGTCAAAGAAAGGGAGAGCACGCATTGGGAGTGTGGTCGTCTCTCCTCCGCCTTATCTGAACCCAGATTTCTTGGGTTCAAATCTTGGGTCAAACTTTAGCACCTACTTGGCCTTCTGTGTTTCTATTTTGTCTTCTATAGATCAGTGACAAGAGTGGGAACCAATTTCCAGATCATCATGAAAAGAAAGCAGTGTAGGCTAAATGTTGAGGTAGTGCTTACGTTAGAGAGTAGAGAAGTGTTCCCCAGGAACCCACGGTGGAAGGCTTGGACTTCAGGAGATGGTACTCTTGGGACGGGTGGAGGGGGAGCCCCGGGAGGACGTTGGGTTAGTGTAAGGCTTGCCCTTGAAGTGGGGTGAACAGACGTCCTCTATGTCACACTTTTATTGTTCTGGAGGGCCTGCAGGGCCTGCCAACTGTGAACTAAAATCTCTGAACTACGCAGCAAAGGTTGATTGATTGCCCCACGCATTTTGTCAGTGTCTAAAAGCTGAGTGACACAGATGTAATTGTGGGAGGGAGGGTGTGATGGGTAATCTTGTTCACGTGATGTAATTGTCAGGCACTGTGAAGCAGGGTGGAACTTAGACGTGGAAGAGAAGTCAAGTCTCTCTCTCTCGAAACCTCCCCCTTGTAATGATAATGATCTGTTCTGTCCCTTTAACAGACAAGCCACGCCCACTCCCTCCCCATCTGCTGAGGCAAGCTGATCTTCAGCTTCCAGTCTGAGCCCCTTCCTTTTCAGTCTCCCTCTTGAAGAGGCAGCACTGTCTCTCCCTTCTCCCTGCTTTTGCCCCTTCCCCTCTCTCTGTTTCTCTCTCTGTGTGTGTGTGTGTGTTTCTCTCTCTCTCTCTGTTTCTCTCTGTGTGTGTGCATGTTTCTCTCTTTCTCTCTGCCTCTCTCTCTCTTTGTTCTTCTCCCCTTCTCCCCTTTCCCCTCCATAACCCACTAAATAAATATCCAACCTCACTCTGCAAGGCATGCCTGTCCATGTCTCTGTCTCTCCCCTAGCACTTGGTTCCCTGCCTGGGACCAACCACCTTCAGAGACCTGTGGCTTGGTCTTGCGGCATGCCTGTCTGTGGTCTCTCCTTGTGCAATTGGCTATCCCATCGAGGTCTCTCACCCACCGTGCAGCTCCCTGCCTGGGACTCTGTGGCCCACTGCAGCTGGGAGTGGCTGCTCTCGGGACTCCCAGCACGCTGACTGCAGCCACTTGGGGGACCTGTGGTCTTGGGACCTGCTGCCCACTGCAGCCACTCGGGGATCCGCAGCATTTTACTTAAAACATAACACCCCTCCTTCTTTCTCTCTCCTCTTCACATTTGAGAGCAGTAGGAAGAAACACAGGACTTTGCCATACCTTGTTCCCGTCCCCCCCCTTCCCCCCCACCCTGAATGGAAATTCTCCCTGACAGCCCACTTCTGGCACATTCAGAGACACTCCCACCACTTGGGTCTAAAACAGGTCTAGGAACAAGACAGAAGTGTTTTAAATTCTAAGGTAAACAGGAAAAATAATCAGTTTCCAAAAAAAAGTCTGGCTGCTGTTGCTCTCTTTTAGAAGTGGGGGGAACGCAACTAGATTCATGGGAGGGGTCTGGAGGCACAGCTTCCCACCCCTCCCCAACCTCTGTCCCCTCTCACATCAGGACAGAAGTTACGGTACCGATCTGTCAGTGAAGATGTGTCACTTACCCTGTAGCTTTGTGTCCTCCTGGGTAAGCTACTCCCTCCCCTCCCCCTTTCTTAGGAATGGAGGGTACAAACAGCAAACACAGATGAGAAAGGGAGAGTTCCCGAAATTTATGTCTTGAGACTCTGCTGAAGGCTACCCCACCCTTGTGATGGACGACCCTACTCTGAACCACTAGTGGGAAGTGGGAAGATTCCCTTAGAGCAATTCTCCGATTTCCTGGGCAAATATGCAGATTTACTTTCTCAAGTAGTAAATCTACTGCCTCAAAGCAGACGAGGTAACCTCAGATGGCCTGGCTAGGACTGTAGGGGGGACTCAGAAGGCCACCTATCAATGTGCCACATACAGGGCAGACACTTGCAGACATGTGCGCCTCCCCCAGGAGCTGAGGCCAAGCCAAGCACCCCGCATCAGCCGATGAATAGTAGGTCTGTCTTGCCGCAGCACTGTCTCCCACCCCAGAAAAGCTGCAGGCACAGACAGCCAGGCTGAAGAGCCCAGAGCCCACGCAAACTACAGGCACTCCGGGTGGAAAGTAGCCAGAAAGCAGCAAGATGGAGTCAGACCGAGGAACCATCCACCTTCAAGTAAGTTCTGTCGGGAGCAAGAGAACCGGGGAGCCAGAAGGGGACCTGGGCATTTGGTCACTCGATAGCCACCCCCACCCCTATTGTCTCTCTTCCTTGTCCACTTCCCTGAATGCTCCACTGGCCTTTGCTCCTTAGTTCTATTTCACGAAGTTTCTCTGTGCTGGTTCCTCATGTCTTTAGACATACGAAAAGTGCATGATTTCAATTCCTCTTGGCTTCTGCTTCCTCTTGTCAAAGATTTTATTAGCTCTGTGTTATCAAAAAACGATTTCATATTCTGTGCACTGCTCTCCCCAAAGGCTTGGGACAGTGGCTGCTACACGCGAGTTACCCATCTGTTTTCTGGAGACAAAGAAATATGAACTTGGGAGGTTAGAGAGAGAGGCAGGTCGGAAAAACCTAAATGTTTATGAGACCCGAGTTTCTCTACAAGGCTTTCTTGTGCGGGGCAAACTGTGTCTCATTGGGCAGCAGTGGTATAGGCAATTGTCTCTTAGGCAGGGCAGTCAGGTGTCCTGCCCTCCATGCCACAGGCTTAGAAGGCACTAAAGAGAATGGGAGGATCTAGCAGAGCAGAGTGTCAATCAAGCAGCGTGGCATCAACTGTAAGCTGCATGAGAGCTTTTCCGAGAGTCAGACAATTAAAGAACAGAAAAGGACTTTTAAAAAAAAATTCTGTTTAGATTTATTCTTATGTTTTTGAGTAATTTGCCTACATGTATGTGAGTGTACCACACGCATGCCCAGTACCTGTGGACATTAGAAAAGGGTCTTGGATTTCCCAGAACTGGAATTACTGCTGGTCGTGAACCACCACATGATTGCTGGGAACGGATGGGAAATGAACCTAGGTCCTCTACAAGAACAGCAAGTACTCTTAACCACTGAGCCATCCCTCCAGCCCCCCAAAGAGGACTTTTTTTTTTTGTTTGTTTTTCGAGACAGGTATTCTCTGTGCAGCTTTGGAGCCTGTAGACCAGGCTAGCCTTGAATTCGCAGAGATCCACCTGCCTCTCGAGTGCTGGGATTAAAGGCTTGTGCCATCACCACCTCCCAGCTCCTAGAAAAGGACTTTTAAGATCAAGAATTTTTTAGACCAAAACATGATCTTCAGATTAAACACGAGCCTCCAAACTAGTGTATACTTAACCTGAGCTGGAGAGGTGGTCAGCTTCCTGTTCTTCTCTAAGACTTGAGTCTGGCATTTGGGCACCCAGGGCCTCACTCACACAACACACACTACCACTGCATACTCAACCCTTCTGCCTTCTGGATGCACTCAGAGCAGGTTTAGGTTCGTAGCACACTTGAAAAGAAGACGTAGGGAACTCCCATAGAACCCCCGCCCTCTTAGCTGCGTAGACTCCAGCATTATCGTCTCCCGCCAAGAGAACTCACCTTCCACCGCTGAAGTACATCAGTGTGCATCAGTGTGCATCAGTGCAGACACAGCCATCTGTTTCCCCCACTCGAGCACCGCAGTTATTTCCCTCGCCTTCCACCTGTTCATCCTTCTCAGGCCCCGACAATCCCAACCATGCTGTCTTTGCCAGTTTCGCCCTATCTAGACTGTCATATGGTTGAGATTACACAAACTAGACTTTTCTAATTGGCTTTTCTTAGTCATCTTATTTCTTAGTCATCTGATTTCTCCATGCCTTGACTGCTTATTTCTTTGTTTGTGTATGTACCTGGGGAAGTCCACATAGTATGTGGTTATGTGTGCACACGTATGTGAGCGCACATAGAGGTCAAAGGATAACCTATGATGTCATTCCTCAGGTTCTGTTTACCTTTTTTTGAAACAGGGACTCTTACTGGTCTGGGATTCACCAAGTGGTCTAGGCTGGCTGACCTGTGAGCCTCTGGGACCTGCCTGTCTCCATCTCCTCGGGGCTGGGATTCTAAGCACTTATAACTACATTCAGCTTTTTTTTCTTTCTTAGTTGAATCCTGGGGATTGAACTCAGGGCTTTTTGCCTGCAAGGCAAGCACTTTACCAGCTGAGCCATCTGCCAATGCCAGCATATTTCTTTTCAGATCTGATTAATAGTCCAGTGCCTGGGTTATTCCTTTCCCTTTTCCCTTCTTCTCCTTTTCTTTATTTTCTTTTTTTCTTTCCCCTTCCCTTTAGAAACTTCCCTCCACCACCACCTTTTCCTTTCTACATAGCCCAGGCTGGCCTTAAGCTTTTGACAGTCCTTCTGCATACTCCTAAGTGCTGGGAGTACAAGCATGGACCAACATGATTAGCGATTTATTTACTTCTAGACATTTTCATCAGCATATACTAATTGTGCAAAATAATGAGTTTCACTGTGAGCTTACTATATGTGTATATTGTGACCATATTCACTCCCATGTTTTCTGTGTTATTGTCACCCTCCCCAATGCGCGCACGCACACACACACACACACACACACACACACACACACACACACTAGTTATCTTCCTCTTTCCAAGCACAGTTTATGGGCTCTATACTATCCCACTGATCTTTTCTTTTGACAATAGCATATTGTCTTGATCTCTATAATCCTGAATGACTCCTGAATTTGGGTCCTATCAGTCTCATACTTGTTTTCTTCGAACACTATATTATTATTAGCTGTTCTGGATTAGGGTGCTTGCCTCTGCATGCACACTACAGAGTCATTTTGCAGATAGCCAATAATTTATTTTGATAGGGATTGTTGTGAATCTGTAGATCAAACTGAGCAGAACTGACATCCTCATAATAATGACCCTATCTTCCTGTGTTGATTCGGCTTTCCTCCAGCTGTACACAGTAGCAAATAACCAAGGTCGGTCTGCGGTAAAAAGGCACACCCTGCCTCAAAATCAAAGCGGAGGCTGTGAATCTAGCTTGGTGATCATGCTTTTGTCTAGTGTATGTAAAGCCCTGGGGAGCACCAGGGAGAGGGGGAAACTGGGTAGGAGAAATGGCTTAATGAGTAAAGAGCTTACTGGGCAAGCGTGAGGACCTGCGTTCAAATCCCTAGACTCCACAGAAATCCAGTCACGGTAGAATCTATTTCTAGTGCTTCGATGGTGAGATGAGAGATAGAGACAAGAGAATCTGGAAGTTCATGGATTAGCTAGCCCCATGCAGTACCAAACAACAGGGCTCTTGCTTTGAACAGGTAGAAGGTGAAAATCCACACCCCAGGGTGTCCTGGGGCCACACATGTGCTACAGCACACACACAGTTCTGCCTTGTTGATTGCTACTTTGTACCTTTTCATTATTCATTTTCAGCTTACGTTCATTTAACTGCTCTTCTTTTTCTGTTTAATTTGGAAGTTGGTTGTTTGCTTGCTTGCTTTGTTTGTTGTTGTTCAGAAAAAGTCTCAAACAGCCTAGACAGTCTTCAGTATCATTATGTAGCTAAGGCTGGCTTTGAACCCCTAATCTTTCTGGGTTCCTGAATGTTTTGTTTTACTGTATGTATGTGTGTGTGTGTATGTGTGTGTGTGTGTGTCTGCACACGCACGCACACATGTTTTTAGACAGGGTCTTGCTGTGTAGCCCAAGAGTAGCTTGATCTTCCTGTCCTCCCTTCTCAGCTTTCCACAGACTTGAAGGAGTCTGTTGCTATGTATCACTTGTTCTTTTTCTACTTTCTACTTTCCCAATTTAGAAGCATAGATTACTAGTGCTAAATGTTTCTTCTTTTCTAGTATCCACATTTAGTACTCTAAATTTCCCTCTGAACACTGATTTTGCTGCATCCCACAAATTGTGATAAACTGTGTCTTCCTTTACATTTAGTTCAAGATACTTTAGATTTCTCTTGGAATTTCTTTAGTCACATGTACTACCTAAAAGCATGTTGTTTAATCTCCACAATTTTTGGATTTTCTGGTTACATTTATGTAATTGCTTTGGGGTCTATTTTCACTTTGGTCTAGTGATATCACACTATATATCACATGATTTTCTATTTTCTTTTTGAAACAGGGTCTCTCTATATAGCCCTAGATGTCCTAGAACTCACTATGTAGACCAGGCTGGCCTCGAACTCACAGAGATCTACTTGCCTCTGCCTTCTGAGAGCTGGGACTAAAGGCAGGCATGTGCCATGATGCCCAGCCCGTGATTTCTATTTTCAAAGAGTTATTAAGAAATGCTTTGTGGCTCCGAATGTGACCCATCTTGGCGAATACTTCACGTGAGCCTGAGCATACTGTGTAATTCTATTGTTGGGATGAAGTCAGTTATATCCAGCTGCTGCTGCTGCTGCTGGATTTAACCACACTCTTACTTATTTTCAAATGCCTGCTGAACATGCCCATTTCTGAAAGACAGGCTCTCGAATCTCCATCTATAGTAAGAGTATGGCATCTACTTTCCCTCAAATTTCTATACGTTTTTGCTTCACATGCCCCAAACCTATGCCTCCTGGCTTTTGAGATAAGGTCTCACACAGGTCTGTGACTCACCAAGTTGATCTGGCCAGGACCCCAAGGATAGGTCTCTTTTTTCCTCTCCAAAGCTGGACGGTAAGTGTGCCACTGCATCCGGCTTCTTAAAATGGGTTCTGGGAATTAAACTCAAGTCCTCATCTTTACACAGCGTTTACTGCTAAGCCATCTCCAGAACCCCTATCTCTGTCTTCTAATTGATGCATTTAGACTGTTGACATTGAAAGTGTTTTTTGAACAATTTTTTCACATAATGTGTGAGTATGTGTGCACCTGAGTGTGTGTAATATACAGTGTGTATACACCCTGTGAGTATAATGCCTGTAGGGGCCAGAAGAGGCTGTCAGATCCCCTAGAACTGGAGTCACATGCAACTGTGAGCAGCCTAACATGGATGCTGGGAACTGAACCCACATCCTTTGAAGAGCCACCGAGCCATCTCTCCAGCCCTTGTGAATTTTTTTATATAGTTAGATTGATATCTATTGCATTTATTTCAGTTTTTTATTTTTTGCCCTGCTCCTCGTTCACGTTTTTGTCTTCTTCTCTTTTCCTATCTTCACGGGGTTTTAGTATGTTTTTTGGTACAGAGTCTTATGTAGTCCATCTGGCCTTTACAGATGAGGATGAGCTTTTGCGTCTACCCCCGAGTGCTGATGGACAGGCATGAACAACTGTATTAGATCCTTTTCTACTGCAGTGATAGAACACCATGGCCGAGGCCACTTACAGGAGGAGGGGCTTGCTTGGGCTTCCGGTTCAGGGGGATAAGAGTCCCTCACCTCATAGTTACAGTAGGCAAGCACTGGGGCTGAAGCTGGAAGCCAAGAGCTTGCATCTTGACAAGTCAACAGACAGCAAGGAGAATGAACTGGGAACACATGAGTCTTTGAACCCTCAAAGCCCACCCCTAGGGAAAAACTTCCTCCAACAAGGCCACACCTCCTAATTTCCCAAAACATCACCACCAACTGGAGACCAAGTTTTAAATCCCTAAGTGTTGTAGGAGCTGCAGGCTGCATTCCTGCCACCCAACTCCCGGCTGCCTGGCTAGCTTATGCCCCGAAATAACAACACACAAACTGTATTCTTTTAAACACTGCCTGGCCCATTATATCTAGCCTCTTCTAGGCTAATTCTCACGTAATAATTTAGCCCATTTCTAATAATCTGCGTAGCACCACTAGGTGCACTTACCGGGAAAGATTCAGCATGTCTGACCTGGCGGCTGACTGCATCGCGTCTGGCTCTGAGAGGAGCTGCCCTGCATCTGAGCTCACTTCCTCTTCCTCCCAGCATTCTGTTCTGTTTACTCCACCCACCTATGTTCTAACCTATGAGGCCAAGCAGTTTCTTTATTAATTAACCAATGACCTTCCTCCATCACCTAAGATTATGAACAATTTTGCATTTAAATCAATACAACTGCTTTATGGGATTGTTTATTTGTTGGCTTTTTATTTGTTTGTTTGTTCATTTTTGAGACAAGGTCTCTCTACCTGGAACTCACCAAATATGTGAGTGCTGGTCTTAAACTCACAGTCATATTTTTCACAGAAAACACACAAATTTTCATTTCTAAACTGAGAAAGATAATAAAAATGAAAGATCATTTTACCTCTATTCTTCAGAATTATTAAATTTGTTTATATATTTATTTTTCTTCCCATCATGCTGGGGATCAAACCCAGAACCTCATATAAGCTAAGCAAGTACTGACCGCACCTCTGAGTTACACCCTCAGGCCCTCTGCTTTCTCCCAGATGTGCGCCTTTAGCCGGTCTTATTTTCTTTTTTCTAAGTAACTTGTAACAATGTTTGAAGTCAAGTCTACTGAAACAAATTTCCTTGGTTTTGTTTCTCTGAAGTCTGAGACAGTATCTTTTTCTTTCTCTTTTTTTCTTCCTCTTTCTCTTCCCTTCCCTTGCCTTTCTTTTCTTTTCTTTTCTTTTCTTTTTCCCAGTTCTGAACACTGAACTCAGGGCCTTGCATATGCTAGCCAATTACTCTATCAGTGAGCTACTCTTGACTCCACCCCTTTCTTTATGTGAACTCTTTGTTGAACTCTTGTACTATTTGAGCTATCTTTCTCCAAAGATAAATTTCTCCAAATTTCACAAAAATTTTGGCATCCAGAAGGTTTCAGTATATTCTTGAGGAGATGAACTGCCTTTCGTTAGCTTGTATGAGACTCGGCAACAAGAAGGTGTTCCTGCACAGCCCCATCAGCTGATTCAGGCTTGCTTTCTGCTGACACTGTGTGGAACACCCAGGATGGTCACTTGCCCAGTAACCTGCTTCCTTGTGTTTGTAGTAATTGACTGGTAATCAGCGTCTTGACTCTTGGCTGCTGGGGAGTGTTTCATCACAAGATTTATCTTGTTCATGGTGTTGCAGCAAAGCTGAGAACCTGTTCCATTTTCTTGCTTTCAGTGTTCATATTCTGTCTAGCTTCTCCACTGTGTCCTTTTTTCCTTTTCTTAAAGACAGGGTCTCGGCCGGGCGGTGGTGGCGCACGCCTTTAATCCCAGCACTCGGGAGGCAGAGGCAGGCGGATCTCTGTGAGTTCGAGACCAGCCTGGTCTACAAGAGCTAGTTCCAGGACAGGCTCCAAAACCACAGAGAAACCCTGTCTCGAAAAACAAAAAAACAAAAACAAAAACAAAACAAAACAAAAAGACAGGGTCTCATGTATCCCAAGCTAGTGTAGAATTCACTGTGTAGCTTGAACCTCTGACCTCTCTCCTCTACTTCTTGTAGGACTGCAGGTGAGCACCCCACATCCACTTTAATGGGGTGCTGAGTATGGAACCTGGGTTTTGTGCGTGCTAAACAAGCCCTCTACTGACTGAACTACACTTTCAACATAGTCACTGTGTTCTTAAAGGCATTTCTGCAGGTTGTTAATGTTATTTCTCTCCTGATATAACTTCTTTTTCTGTTATATCTAACAAATGACACATCTCAGATTAGCTGTCATTCGCATAGTTAGAGAGTGTTCTTCTTCACACATCTTTTGTTTATCTCTTCAAGACAGGGTTTTACTGTGTGGCCCTTGTTGTCCTGAACCTCACTCTGTAGACAAGGGTGGCCTCAAACTCATAGGTATCCTCCCAAGTGCTGGGATTAAAGGTGTGAGCCACCACCACCCATCTTAATCTTTTTTTAAAGGTTTATTTAGTTACTTTATGTGTATGAGTGTTTTGCTTACATGTATGTGTACCACATGAGTGCTTGATGCCCAGGGTTTAAAAGAGGGCACCAGGTTCCCTGTAACTGGAGTTATAGACAGACGGTTGTGAGCCACCGCCATGTGGGTGCTGGAAACTGATCCCCAGTCCTCTGCAAAAAGGAGCAAGTACTCTTAACCACTGAACCATCTCTCCAGCCCTCATCCTGTATAATAGTTAACTGGTGTGGTTTGCGGGAGAAGACCACTGTCTTAAATAGCTAATATTGATGGCTGCTTTCTCTAGATCTTCTGTTTCAAGCCATGAGTCTGCGTTTCTTCAAGCTTCTAGAAAATGCTCCCCTTCCCCTTTTTAAAACCTCTTACTTCACCTTAGTGTTCGTTCGTCTAAGCCCATGTCAAGGTGTCTGGTTTCTTCATTTGAACTTCACTTTCTTGTGTCTGTTAATTCTCCCTCTTTGGGAGCTGTTTCCGGGTTCTTTTTAAACCAGCTTCAGGAATCTTTCCTTCTCTTCTTACACATTGTCTTCTGTGGTCATTTGATCTTGGCGGCAGTCCCCACCAGGAAACCTTTCACACACCAGTATAGCCTCCTACTTTACACAGGAGCTCGCCATTCCGGTTTCTATGGCTGTGTTTTCATCCTGGGGAAAGCTGGTTGGTTGTATCTATTCCTTCAACCAGTTGTGGTTGTTAACTCTAAATAGTTGGCTTTTTTCTCAGCACACACATTTTTGATAATGCAATTTGCCTGTATGTTTTCTTGTATAGGTCGTTCTTCTACGCTTCTAACTTCTTTCATTTGTCTTTCTGTAAGTCTGAGTATGATGTCTCAGCCACTTGAAGCTTTCCTCATACTGTGATCTTTCAGTACGTCCTTCCAGTGTTGGTGTGAAGTTTATTTATACTAACGTGTTGTCGACTGCTAGCTACTTCGCGACAGGGTTTCTCTGTGTGGCTTTGGAGCCAGTGCTCTGTAGACCAGGCTAGCCTCAAACTCACTGAGATCTGCGTGCCTCTGCCTCCCAAGTGCTGGGATTAAAGGCGTGCACCACTACTGCCCAACTTCATTTCTTTTTTTTAAGTTTAGGTATTATTATTGTGTGTGTATGCATGTGCGATGTGTATACACAAGCGTGTGTACCGTGGTGTATGTGTGGAGGTCAGAGGACAGCTCCAGGGAGTTGGCTTCTTCCTTTGCCTTGACCTGGGTGGCAGCAATTGAACTCTGGTGGCTGAGCTTTTGAGGCTTGACCTATTAAAGTCAAGTACCTTGACCTACTAAACCATCCCGATGGCCTTACCCTTTCATTTCAACAGGGAGGTGTTGCCATGGAGACCAGAGGAGCACTTTCAGGAGTCACTTCTCTTCCATTCTGCGGGTCTCAGGGATGGAACTCAGATCATCAGGCTTGGTGGCAAGAGCCTTGAGCTACTGAGCCGCCTCATTGGGCCCCTCTGAGCGCTTTAAAGATTTCGCTGCACTGTTTTCGTTGGGGCGTCCTTGTCTTTAACTTTCTGAAGCTTTCTTTAAGTCCTGCCTAAAACTGTGTGTTTCCTGGCCCTGTCATCTATTAGCTTTGGAGCTCCATTTAAGGAAGTTATTCCCTCCTCTTTGTCTTGAATGTCTTCTGTCCCTTTCTTCTTCCTTGGACTCCACCCACATCTGCTCTAATTGCTACACGGGCTTGAAGTACCCTCTTGCTCGTCTGTTTCTGTTCAGAGATTTTTTTTCCCACAGCCGTGACACGTGCAGATGAGACCACCAAAGGTAGACTGTGTTTCTGTGCCTGGGCTAGAAATCTCTAGGATTTCTTCTTGATTCTTTCTTATTTTTATTTTTCCTATTTTTGAAGTAAGTGTGTGTGTGTGTGTGTGATGCCCACAGAAACCAGAAGTGGTAGAATATCCTTGGTGCTGGAGTCCCAGGCAGTTGTGAGCCCAATGACATGGGTGCCAGGAATCTAACTTGAGGTCTCTGCCGGAGCAGTAAGTGTTCTTAACTGCTGAGTCAATTCTCTAGCCCTGACTTCTTTTTGGCTCTTATTTTAATTTTTTTTTTTTTTTTTTGAGGCAAGGTCTCTCTTTGTAGTCCTGACTGCCCTGGATCTTGCTAGGAAAAGTGACTTTTTTTTTTTCTGGTTTTTCGAGACAGGGTTTCTCTGTGGTTTTGGAGCCTGTCCTGGAACTAGCTCTTGTAGACCAGGCTGGTCTCGAACTCACAGAGATCCGCCTGCCTCTGCCTCCCAAGTGCTGGGATTAAAGGCGTGCACCACCACCGAAAAGTGACTCTTAAACTAGTCTGGCCTTAAACTCACAGAGATCCACCTGCCTCTAACTCCCAAGTGCCGGGTTTAAATGTGTCTGCCACCATGCCCACTGATTCTTATTTTTGAACATTTATTTTCTCTCTCTTCCTCTCCTCCTGTGTATGTGCATGTGTGTGTGCGTGCATGTGCGTGTGTGGTGTGTGTGTATGTGTGTGCACATGTATGCTGGGGACATTTGTGTCATGATGCACGTGGTGCGCGTGTGGTGTGTATGTGCGTGCGTGTGCGTGCATGTGTGTGCGTGTGTGCGCGTGTGTGTACTGGGGACATTTGTGTCATGATGCACGTGGGAGGTCAGAGGACAGCTCTGTGGGTCAGTTCTCTCCTTACACCTTTACGTGGGCTGGGGGATTGAACTCAAGTCCATCGGGCTCTCCTGGCAAATGCTTTACTACTGAGCCATCTTGCCAGCCTTTCTTTTTGGTTCTTTCTTGAGGTTTCCTTTTGCCAGTTTTTGATTTGGGGCACTCTTGATTGATTAGTGTTACTTTGTCTTCTTTTTAGTAAGACATTGTCCCCAGGCATTCCATGTTTACATCTTTAGTTTCCTTTGTGGTGCTGGGGATGGAACCCAGGACCCTGAACATGCTAGGCTAGCACTTACGGCTGAGCCACACCCCAGCCCCATCTTGGATTTCCACCTCTCAGCTTTATTGACAATCTGTCTTTGCTTGCTCTCTGTGCACTTTAGAGACCTTAGCACAATTCAGAGGTTTAAATTATTTTTTTTTAACTTTTATGTACACTGGGGTTTTGCCTACATGTATGTCTAAGTGAGAGTGTGGAGTCTCTTTGAACTGGAGTTACAGACAGCAGGGAGCTGCCATGTGGGTGCTGGGACTTGAACATGGGTCCTCTGGAAGATCAGTCAGTGCTCTTAACTGCAGAACCATCTCTCCATCCCCAAAAGGTTTAAATTCTTGACCAGCTAAGTTTAGTATCTCTGCCATGTCTTATTCTAGTATCTTGGCCAATCTCTTAAAACTCTTGATATGTAGACATGATGGATCAGGCACAAAGAACACTGTAACAGTTGTGGTGAAGCAGTTAGGGGCTTGGTAGTCCTATCATCGGGTCTCGGTGCTTTCCCCAGCCCGTGCCTGATTGTGAACTTCAAAAGGGCTTCTCAGTTCTCCCATCCCTGACTTCTGAGGTAGGACAAGATGGCCAGCGTGGCTTCCAGCGGGTGTTTTCCTTTCCTTGGGTCAGCAAGGCTGGGATAAGAAGCTTAGGCTGTGGTTGATAACTTCTCTTGAGAGAAGAACCTATTTAAAAGAACAAATCCTCTGTTATTTCCGAATGATTCTGTTCTCATTTCCTCTGCAGATTTTCTTACAGTATTCACTGTGGGTCCTAGGGGTAAAATGCACAGAACGGTTCCCTCACCCTCACTAGGACTGGGCTCCTGGTGTTGTCACCCTGAGATGTGTCCCCTCTGCCTCCAGCAGCTGTACCTGCTGCAGTAAGGTCTCCCGGCCTCAGAGCCTGCTCAGCTTCACAAGGGTCCCCCAGCTTGAGGGCTTTGCTTTCCCTGCTCCCTCTCCTCTCTTTCAGAGGGAGATAGTGACTCATCAGCCATGTAACTATTGCTTGTCCCATCAGAGCGGTGTCTCCCAAGCTTCTGATTCGCAGAACCAGAAATTAAAGTCTCCTCCGGAAGTATTTTCAAATGGGAGCCCTAGGAAACAAGTTGGGGAGTATACAGAAGCTGAAATGTGCTGGGTGATGGTGGCGCACGCCTTCAATCCCTGCACCTCGCCTTCAATCCCTGCACCTGGGAAGGCAGAGGCAGCTGGATCTCCAAGTTCCGGGCCAGCATGGTCTACAGAGTGAGTTCCAGGGCAACCAGGGCTACACAGAGAAACCTTGTGTCAAAAAGTTAAAAAAGGCCGGGCGGTGGTGGCGCACGCCTTTAATCCCAGCACTCAGGAGGCAGAGGCAGGCGGATCTCTGGGAGTTCGAGGCCAGCCTGGTCTACAAGAGCTAGTTCCAGGACAGGCACCAAAGCTACAGAGAAACCCTGTCTCGAAAAACCAAAAAAAAGAAAAAAAAAGTTAAAAAAAGAGACAGAGACAGACTGAAATGCTTCTAGGTTCAGTCTAAGGAAATAATTGCTGCTCAGAAATACAAGGATGTTCACTGAGATTTGCAGGGGTAAATAAATGGTTAAATATAGGTTGTTGCAGCTATGAGTAGATATTTTTAAAAATATTTTTGAAGAATATCTAAAAGAATAGCTTGCTTCTGTTGCTGTGATAAATAAACACTATGACCAAAAGCATCCTGGGATGGAAAGGCTTTGTTTTAGCTCACAGCCTACGGCCATGGTCGAGGAACTCAAGAGAGCAGTGTGAGGCAGAACCACAGAGGAGCAATGCTTACTGGCTAGCTCCACTCTCACATCCAGCCTCTTATTCCGCTACCTTTCTTATCCAACCCAAGACCACAGTGGACCAGTCCCTCACACATCAATCAACAGTCAAGAGCACGCCTCACAGGCATGCATGACCACAGGCCAATTCGATGGTGGCGACTTTCAGTTGGTGGTTCCTCTTCTGACACGTCACAAACACCAGAAAGCTAATTGTGCATTAAGGGATGGGGGTGGGGGGGGACTTAGAACTAGATAAACATTTCATCTTGAATGACTTCAAAAATCATGTAGAATAAATATGCGTGTTTTACTATTGGCAGGAAACATAGGGAAATGTTTACTGGTTATTTCTGGACTGAGGGTTTATGAATGACTCACTTTCTTCCTTTATTTTCCTTTGAATTTCCTTTCCAAATTTCTTCCAACACACGATTGTACTTAGAATAGAAAAAAAAATAGTTTTAGGGTTAGAAAAGCAGGTGTGTCCATAGACAAATTCAGATTCCTGAATATGGGCCATAGAAAATATACATATATGCACATACAAATATATGCATTTTGTCTCTAATTGCCATAGAAAATAATCAGCTGACTAATTTTGTGTCTAAACATGCATCTCCTTTTCAGCCACTGACCCACTTTTTAAAAGTTTTATATAGCACAACTTTTGCATGTCTCTCTCTTTGTGTGTGTTCACACACACACACACACACACACACACGGAGGCCAGAGGATGATGTTGAGTGTACATGTGTGTGCAATTACCCACAGAGGCTAGAGTATCAGATCTTCTGGAGCTGGAGTCACAGGTGACTGTGAGCTGCTTAACTTGAGGGCTGGGAACTGAATTCAGGTCCTTTGGAAGAGCAGCAAGTGCTTTTAATCCTGAACCACCTCTAGGCCCTTCCACCTTATCTTTTGATGCAGGATCTCCACTGAACCCAGAGTTTACCTCTCTGGCTAGACTGGCTATCTAGCAAGTCTCAGGCATCCTCCTGCCTCTGCCTCTCCATTACTGTGATGACAAATTGTGCACGGCTGTACTCAGCCTTTCTCACATGGGTTCTGGGGATTGAACTCAGGTCCTCGGGCCTGTGTGACAAGCACTTTGCTAACTAAGCCCACATCTCCAGCCTTCAATTCTTGTTTTGATATCTCAGAGTTGTTTTGATTTGCATTTCTCTGATGATTAAGGATGTTGAGCATTTCCTTAGGTGTCTTTCAGCCATTTTAGATTCCTCTGTTGAGAGTTCTCTGTTTAGGTCTGTACTCCATTTTTTTAATTGGACTATTTGTTCTTTTGATGACCAATTTATTGAGTTCTTTGTTTATTTTGGAGATCAGCCCTCTGTCTGATGTGGGGTTGGTGAAGATCTTTTCTCATTCTGTAGGCTGCTGTTTTGTCTTGTTGACTACATCAGATGGCTCACAAACACCTACAAACAGCTTCAGGGGACCCTATGTCTCTGGTCTCCTTGGTACCTACACTCGTGTACACTCGTGTGCCTGCACACACACACACACACACACACACACACAATTTTTTATTTTGTTTGTTGAGACAAGGTTTCTCTTTGTAGCCCTAGCTTTCCTGGAACTCACTCTGTAGACCAGACTGGCCTTAAACTCAAAGATCTGCCTGCCTCTGCCTCCCAAGTGCTGGAACGAAAGGTGTGTGCCACCCATCACCACCATCTGTCTAGAAGAAGAAGAAGAAGAAGAAGAACAACAACAACAACAAGAGAAAGAAGGAAGGAAGGAAGGAAGGAAGGAAGGAAGGAAGGAAGGAAGGAAGGAAGGGAAAGAAAGAAAGGAAGGAAGGAAGGAAGGAAGGAAGGAAGGAAGGAAGGAAGGAAGGAAGGAAAACTGGTTGAAAGCGATCTTTGAAGACCCAATTTGGTGTCCTGGACCAAATGCCTCTCCAGGTGCTGTGTGGGAATCTGGACAGGGGAGTGGGTTAGGCTGGGGAGAACACAGGCAGCTTCTGTTCCGTGGACATCCCTTCCTGGACCTCTACCTGACAGTCGGTGTCTCTGTGGAGCAAAGAACATCGGCCACCAGACTCTGACTGTGTCATCCCTTATAGAAGAGCAAACTGATGTCCAGGGGTGGGATTCCCCCTCCGCCCCCTTTTTTGGTGTTTTCACACAGAGTCTTGCTGTCTATCTCAGGTGGTTTCAGACATGCCATGTTCCTAACGAGGTCTCCAAGTACGGTAGGCTTGGCCACCACAACTGGACTGAGAGGTAGGATGCTTACCTGGGCTCTGGAGTTCTCACAAATGCTCTGTCCACAGTCAGCCACAGCACTGGGCAGGGGCTCTCTGAAGCGTAGGAAACAAACCAGCTTGATAAATGGTGTCTTGCCTACTCACTTTTTTGTGGTGCTTGGGATTGAACCCAGGGCTTTGTGTACGTGCAGTACATGTTCTATACTGGATATTCAATCAGCCATGGACAATGAAGGCTCTTTCAAATCCACATGCAGTCTAATTCCCTGTCTTGGTCAGGGTTCCCATTGCTAGGATGAAACACCAGGACCAAAAGCAATTTGGGGAGGAAAGGATTTATTTCTCTTCCACTTCCACATCACTGTTCATCAAAGACGTCAAGACAGGAACTCAAACACGGCAGGAACCTGGAGGTAGGAGCTGATTTAGAGGTTATAGAGGAGTTTTAGTTACTGACTTTCTCTTCTTCATGGCTTGCTCAGCCTGTTTTTTGTTTGTTTGTTTTAATCTGGTTTTTTGAGACAGGGTTTCTCTATATCCCTGGCTGTCCTGGAACTCACTCTGTAGACCAAACTGGTGTCTCCCTCGTCCAGCAAGGAGGACACGCAACACCGGAGCTCTTCTCACTGCAGTTTATTCCAGGACTTTATTCACAGCAATCTTTTTCCCTTCTTTTTCTTTCCTTCTCTCTCTCTTCCTCTCTCCTCCTCTCTCTCCCTCTCGGGCAAACCTCTCCCAGCCCTTAAGTAGGCCTGGGCTGCCAACCTCAGATTGCCAGGTGGGCACTGCTCATAGGTCCACGCATATGCAAGCAGCTGACAGTCATTGCGAGATAATAGCATAAGTCAGGCCTAGTTGATATTAGAAGTTGATTATCACAGAGAGCACTCGCTTTCGGGATTGCGGAGGGCAGGAGCCAGCACCATCAGGTGCGACTCCACACAGCTCTCTACATTGCCATCAGGTGTGGCTTCACGCAGCTCGCTACAGGTGTCCAACTCAAAGATTTGCCTGCCTCTGCTTCCCTGAGTGCTGGGATTAAAGGTGTGAGTCACCAAGGGACCCATCTCAGCGTGCTTTCTTATAGCACTCAGAACGCCAGGCCAGGAGTGGCCCCACACACAATAGGCTGGGCCCTCCCATATCAATCACTAATGAAAAAAATGTGCTATAGGCTTGCCTACAGCTGTTTTTATAAGAGGCATTTTCTCAATTAGGTTCCCTTCTCTCAGCTTGTGTCAAGCTGATATAAAACTAGCTAGCACATTCTCTTACCTGCACAGGGGTCATTGAACTGAAGCTCAGCAAGCTCTCAGAGCTGGAAAATGGCAAACTCAAACCTAAAAAACAAAGAAATAAAGAAGAACTGTCAAAACAGAAACCCTAGGAATACAAGCTTTGAACCTCCTAATGGAGATTTTTGCTTTCCCAAGGTTTCCATAACCCAAGATCAATCAGAATCTGAAAATATTAAGTGCAATATTTCAGAAGTTAACAATCTATAGGTTTTTAAAGTTGTGCCCCTTTCTGAGAATCCTGAAATCTCCCACTGTCCTACCTGGGAAGTCAGTGATCGCTTTGTTCAGCATCTCCTTTCTGCCCATCTGCCTACCCACTAGTTCCTAGGCACCATGTTGGTTACCACATTGATCATTACATGTTGTCATGATTGTGTTCAAGGGACACATGTTTTACATAGCAGGAAGAGCCAATCGAGAGTTCAAGACCAGCCCTGGGTAACAGAATAGCAAGTCTCTCTCTCTCTCTCTCTCTCTCTCTCTTCCTCCCTCCCTCCCTCCCTTCCTCCCTCCCTCTGTTTCTCTCTCCACTCCCAACAACACATACATGCAAGCAAAAATAAAGGCAGGTGACGTGGTACCAACCCGTCATGCCCACACTTGACAAGCAAGAGGATCAGGAGTTCAAGACCAGTCTTGACTGGAGAGCAGGTCTGAGGGCAATCAGTGGACTTGAGACCCTGTTTCAAAAGCGGACAGCAAATGGAAGTGCATTAGTGTTGGAGTGTCAGTGCTTGTGACCGTAAAAGTGTGTCCTTTAAGTAAAGAGAGAAATGTTTGCATCAATATATACATGCCCGGGGTGGAGTGGGGGGAGCATGTGCAGGACTTAGTAGTAGCCACAGCTGTGGCTACTCAGAACCCAGGGACAAGTGGTGACATTGTTTTAACACCCCCCCTCCCCGTGACTCTGGGGCATAGAGAAGTTTCAGTAGCTTTGCTCAAGTGCATGACTAATTGACTGTGGGGGACGTGGGAACTTTAAGACTGGCCTCTCTCCTCAGCTGTCTGAAGCCAGCCTGCTCAAGGGACCTAGGTAAGGTGGCCACCTAGCAACAGACAGAGAGTGGGCCAAACCAGGACCCAGGCGGCCGCAGATGCCAGGGAATTGAAGAACACAAAGCATAATAAATTTTACAAGCCTAAACTTTTTGCTTTAGTCCAAGGCACCCCCTTCCTGGGACTGCTTCTACTTGCCTGCTGCATACCTGTGGGGATTTACACCCACTCTGATGAGAGATAGCTGGGATCCCTCCAGCCTGGGAATGAGGTGTGTTTGACAAGTCTGCCCCACTGGGGAGATTAAACATAATGAAAGACCCAGGTGTAGATGGATGTCTGCCTCTTGTCACCTGGAGCTGCCTCTCGCTAGCTCGCTCTGCAAGAGCGAGAGCCACTGAAAGCAAGAGTGGATGTTCCCATAGGGCATGTGGAAACAGACACGCAAGAGACGGGGTGGGGGAGGGGCAGGGAGGGGATGTGGGGGTGGAGGGGTGGGAGGAGGAGGGGCACTGGGGGAGGTATACTCCCTTCTGCCGAGCAGAGGCGAAGAGGGCTTGGTATCCCTGAGTGGTCAGGGAAGGCATAGTACGGGAAGGGATAGTACGGAAACATGAGCCAGGTGGGAGTGGGCTACACCCTTTGCTAGAGCTGCCAAGGCTGGATTGGGGAGTCAGGGTGTGTGATGGGCTGTGTGGGGGCTGGGGTAGCCACAGCAGGAGAGCAAGACCCTGCTCCCCTACATAGGTGAAGATCAGGCTTTTGTCCTTCTCATCCCCTTGTCTTAAACCACACGTGTAAACTTGGGACCCTGTGATGTGGTCAGTGCCAGTGTTCAGTCCTGGTCTGTGCACAGCTGCCTCCACAGCTGGAATCTCTCCCACAGCTGCATTTTCATAGAAAAGGGGCTCCAGCATTATAACTCAAGCAGGGCATTTCTGGGGAGGAGGGGCAATTGTCTTGCTGCCATGCATAGCCTCCTCTGCCTGGGGATTCTCACAGTCATCTGCCCAGCTGTGGACTCCTTCACTGAGAACTGCCAGCAGGAGGGCTGGCGAGGAGAAAAGAGTTTGCAAAGGCTGTGACTTGCCTGAGTCGCCATAGTGGTGATCTTGGTGATCAGGACCTAACCTGGACAGGACAGGGTGCTGTTGTGGGTGATCGGGCCAGAACCTCCCAGGTCAACAAAGTGGAATCTGCAATCCTGGGCTTTCTCTTCTCCATTGAGGAGCTGGGCAGGTGAGGGTGCCTGAAGGGGAGGTATGCAGGACAGGGCTTGGGTGGAGAGCGAAGGAGGCACAAGTGGTCTGCCCACTGCACCTGCCACAAGCATCCCAAGCCCCAGGAGCTCAGCATTGCTGGGATACTTTCCAGAGGCACAGTGGGAGATTGAGAAAGAGCAGGACAGAGGAAGAAACCCTGGGATTTTGTCTCCCCTTTTCCACGTGACCTGAAGTATTTTTTCCTCCTCCCATAGAAGCCTACTCCCCCCACCCCCTAGCATCCTGATGTGGCCTACTTATCTGCTCCTAAGGGAGGGAAGCGCCCTGGAAGGCTCCCAGACAGGCGTTCCCTCCTCCCTCCGAGGGAAGCAGAGGCTGTAAACCTGAGAGGGTGGAGTGGGGATGTTGGGCAGGGTGAGGAGGGAAAGTAAATGGAGGCTAGCGGGGACAGAGGAAGGGGCTCCAGGTGCCACTGGCTACCAAGCCTGTACAGCCCACCCCTGATGGTGTGGACCTAACAGGACTGAGTTGTCCCCACTTCACAGATGAGGAAACTAAGGCTCAGTGAGCCACAGATAAACAGCTCCTGAAAGATCTAGGACCATCTTTTATTTTGCCCTGCTGCCCCTCCCCCTTTTTTTAGTAAAGAACTGACGTTCAGAGAAGTTAAGGCATTTGTGAAAGTCATACAGCAAGCAAATAGCAGAGCTGAGGTTTGAACCCATGTCTATCTGGGTCAAACATGGGCTCTAGCCCTTGCCTAGACTACAGTTTTATTGGACTTAATAAGAAAGGATTTAGCAAAGCTGGTCTTGGCTCATGTTGGTAATCTCAGCATTTGGGAGGCTAAGGCAGGAGGATTGCTACAAATCTAAGGGCAGCCTTGGCTGCAGAGTGGGACTTTGTCTCAAAGGGGCGGAAAGGGGGAGTGTCGATTTGGCAAAGCCTGCGTTCCCAGATCTTAAGTAAATTTAGAATGCTGAGTCAGGTTGGTGATGGAGAAATCAGAGAATAATAGGATTGTATAATGCTATCGTGTTCTGCTAATCTTGGCTCTGAGGAGTCTCTTCCCCGTGGAAGGCGGTAACAGAGAACATTCTCAATTCTCTCAGTGGCTCCTCATGCCCTCAAGAGAACACCCCAGGCCCCAGCACCGTGGCTCTGGTCTTTTTGCTCTACTCAGTTTTTAAATCAGATGTTTGAAAATATACCCATATCACTCACTAAATATGAATTTGTATATAAATCTTTTCAAAGGATTTTTGCTATTTTTTTCTAATTTTATAAACTTTATTGTTTAAAAAAACTTGCAAATAAATAAAAGCATTCACCAAGATTAGTTAGTTTTCTTTTTTGATACAAATCTCACACTGTAGATCAGACTGGCTTCAAACTCTCCACAATTTTCCTGCCTCAACAACCCAAGAATAGGATTACAGGCATGCACCACACGTTGAAAGATTCACTATTTGAGTTCAGGAATTATTAGTTGAAGTGTTCCATTCTGGCCTGCGCCTGTCACTCTGTGACAGAGTGCCTGCTACTGTGTGTGAAGCCCTAAGCTCACACGGAAGCAGCAAACGTTTTTCTTTCAGGTGCCAAATAGTTGGGACTTTTGGGAAGCTCACAGCCCAAGACCTGTGCTCACGGTAGGTGACTAATAGATAAAATAGTCTATGATTAACCCCGTCCACCTCCCCTGCATGTTAAGCTCCTATAAGTACTGTTTTCTCTGTGTAGAATTTTCTCTCTCCTTCTACAGCTATATCCTATCCGCCCTGTTAGCCTCATTGCTTCGCAGTCTTTTTTTTCTTCGCCCCATGAGGCTCTGGGGCAGCAGTTCTCAGCTTGTGAGTTTCGATTTCATGGGGTCACATATGAGACTTCCTGCATATCAGATGTTTACACTGGTATTCACAGCAGTAGCAAAGTTACTGCTATAAAGTAGCAATGAAATAATTTTATGGTTGGGAGTCACCATGTATGGGAAACTGTATTAAAGAGTCGCAGCATTAGGAAGGCTGAGAACCTTTGTGCTAGGGGGTCAAACTCCGGGCCTTGCACGCATTCTGTCGTTGCGCTATGTCACATAGGTCCACACAAGAGGAACTCAGTGTCCTTATCTATAAAGTGAACCAGTTCTGCTGACAATGGTGGCACACGCCATTGTCAGAGGCAGGTGGATCTCTGAGTTCTAGGCCAGCCTGGTCTACAGAGCGAGTTCCAGGACAGCCAAGATTACACAGAGAGACCCTGTCTTGAAAAACAAAAAACCGAAACAACAACAAAAGTGAACCAGTTGTATAGGGCTATTAAGAGGATAACGTAAATCAATACACAGAAATTGATGGCCCATGAGAGCTTGCTCACCACCAGAATCCGCTTTTAATAAACTTCCGCCCAGGTGACATAGCCATATTTGGCTTCTTAGAGCAATACCTTTTGTAGCAATACCTTTTGTATAAGGAGCACTCAGTAAATGAATTTTTTAGTTTTTTATTAATTTTATTTTATGTGCATTGGTGTTTTGCCTGCATGTATGTCTACATGAAGATGTCAGATCCCCTGAAACTGGAGTGACAGACAGTTGTGAACTGGTCATGTGTGTGCTGGTAATTGAACCCGGGTCCTCTGGAAGAGACAGCCAGTGCTCTTAACCACTAAGCCATCTCTCCAACCCTTGGTTTTCTTTTTTTTTTTTTTTTTTTTTTTTTTTGGTTTTTCGAGACAGGGTTTCTCTGTGGTTTTGGAGCCTGTCCTGGAACTAGCTCTGTAGACCAGGCTGGTCTCGAACTCACAGAGATCCGCCTGCCTCTGCCTCCCAAGTGCTGGGATTAAAGGCGTGCGCCACCACCGCCCAGCGGTTTTCTTGTTTTTGATGTGGAGTCTTGCTGTCCTGCCCAGGCTGGGTCAGAAGAGACATTCAGTGTGGAGGTTCCCTCACCCTGCGAGTGTCCTTCTGCCGCAGAGGGCAACCAATAGGAAAACAAGCAACTGCAGTATGACTCAATGCAGGGTGTTAAAGGGGAACCAGAAGTGCTCGAGGAGACTTTGGGGACAAGAGCCAGCATTATAAAGCTTCAGGGATACGTTGGTAACTCAGAATCCCTCTCCAGAGTGAGAAAAAGTCTGTGACATGGGCTGCTGCCCTTATGTGAGGGGGAGGGCTCCGGAAATGAACGAACAGCTTGGTGACTTGGGGTGTAGCTCAGTGGTAGAAAAGAAGAGAGTATCTTGTGGAAAGAGGTGGCTCTGTGTAGTGTCACTTATAGGGAACTTACGTGTGTGTTCCATATCCAAAGACCTCCTTCCCACCCCTTCTGGAAAGACCTTTAACTTTGCTTCAGGGAGCTTGTTCTGCCCTCACTGATGGCCACCAAGCAAACACTGAAGCCCGTGGAGGGGTTCGAACGGGCATTATTTGGTGTCCTAGTATGAGTCTGGGTTCTTCAGAAAGACCCGTGCCTTGCAGTCTGAATGTGTGCCGGGTAAGGGCTGTGCCACTGAGGTATCCACGGCCCAGCCACCAAAGAGCCTCAGTTCTTCAGGCCTCGAACATCTGTGCACACACTCAGAGGGTTCTCGTGAGGACCGATGAGGATGTTTTATGTGTACAGTAGAGGCCCTGAATAGAGTTCATTCTCCCAATACCTAGTTTTGAGGGCCTTACAGCAAGCAGCTGCGCTCACATAGGTGTGAAGGCTGGAGCTTTAGAAACTACCAGTTTTTAGAGTCCCTACAAGACACCCTCTTTTCCACCTGGGCAGGGGGTCAGGTAACTGCTGCTGCCTCTCCCCACCCTGGCTGCTTCTCTCTTCCAGAGCCCAGCAAGGCCCCCAACCCTGCACAGCAAAACCGGGGGGGGGGGGGGCAGGGGGCCCGAGGGCTGTTTCGGTTCCTTTTTCCGCAGAAGAGTTCTTGGTTTCCTGCTGAGTTTCCCCAGGCTTCCCTTTGGCTATAGTTACTGCAGTCACCTCAGAGTGACAGCTACTGCTTTCTGAGGGCCTGGCTTTTTGTTGTTGTTGTTGCTGCTGCTGGCTTTTGTGTTGTTTTGTTTTCCTTCCAGACTTGTCAGAGCAAACCCAATTTACAGATAAGAAAACTCAAGTGAGAGAAGTTCATTTGCTCACAGTCATAGCTAGCAAGGGCCTTGCCTGGAATGACAGATGCCCCGGATAGCTGGATGAGGCCAATGCAGGACCATTTTGAAGCGTGATATTGCTAGGCTGTATTCTACCTCGTTAGACTAGGGCAGTGTTTAAGATTTCCTCCAGAGTTGTGGTCTTTACCAAGAGTGGAGTCAAAAGTGTGAGAGGAATTTCTTACTTTGAGAGAAGCATTCAGGTTTGGTGCTTATCTCTTCCCGCATCCTCATGTGGCCCCCTGCCCCTCTCTGCTTGGTATAGAGCATACAGGCTAAGCTGTAGTTTAGGGCCTCTGCAACCAGAAATCTTGCTACAGACCCACTCAGACTAAGATCAGGAGAGAGCTCTCAGATCCCATTCTTCTGGTCCTTGCAGAACACAAGCCTCCCAGAACGCCCCCTTTCAAGTGAGAAGGTAGGTCTGTTGGAGAAGTCATTGGTGGTTGTTTTTGAAGCCAGAAAGCTTTGTGTATGTGAAAGACAGAATTTGGGTTTTGCTGAGACTGACTGGTTTTTATTATTTGAAAATCAGTACAAGCAGATTGTCAAATAATTTTACCACATTAGCATGGCCAGATAAGAGAAAGGTCTAAAACCTACCTGTAGAACCTTCAGATCACTAAAGACAGTGCAGACGATTTATGAAGGCCATGTCTAACCCCCGTTTTCTATCTGGCTCCCCTTTCTTCAGCATTTAGAGCTGAAGACAGTCTGCAACACGGGAGCCACTGGGGAAGAAGAACGTGCTAGCATGAACAAGACCACTAAAACGGGAACTCGTTCTATTTCATGAAATTAAATGTGGCTTGATTCTCTAATTGAAAATCAAGCCAATGAAAAAAACATAATAAAACCGACTGAAGGTGTAGCTCAGTAGTAAAGCCAGGCTTATGTGGCATGTGAGACCCCAGGTTGCATTCCCAACACTAAACAGAATAAGAAACCACCGAGTGATGGCACACACCTTTAATCCCAGCACTCATGGGGCAGAGAGACAGATTCCTACCACTTCCAGGCCAGCCTGGTCTATACAGCAAATACCAGGGCAGGGCTGCATAGAGATCCAGTCGCAAAAACCACAAAACAAGCAAACAGACCAGGAGTCGGTTTCCACACTCACAAAGCAAGGACTTTGGATGTGATTGGTTTCTAAGCTGTCCCCCGGTTTGGAAGCTCTTGCTTCAACAATATTTTCATGAAATGACACTCTGCTCCTCCAGCTCAAAAACACGTTAATCATCTGACTAACTGCTCAGATTTCCTGCTTTATGAGATCATCATTGCCTGTTCCAAGTGCTTTTGGCTGCCAGAGAGCAAACATTCCGCGTGCGGACTGGAAAGGCATTTCACTGTGACAATAGGTCCAGCGCGCTGAGGACTGTTAATTTAATCTCAAACAGCACTGAGCTGGGGTCAGCTCCAGCAGACTTTCTGAGATTTCAGAAGACAGAATTTCCTACTTTGCTTTCTGACAACTGCAAAGGAAGATCCTTAAGGGTTTTGGCAAGGGAGACACAGGGACCTAGAAACTTCACACCACAGGCTCCCAGCTGTCAAAGTGAGAGAGCCTTCCTAGCTCCAGGCCACTTTCAATTTTGTCTAGTGGGTGGGGGTCCTTTGTGCTGTGATCTGGAGCTGGGGCTCAACCTACCTTCAGGAGGCACTGGCTGGGGCTCTATGTACATTACATCACTACAGTCGGGACATATGGGCATGTTTTCTCAGTGACTAGCTGCACATAGTTTTCAGAACTCCTCAGTGGTTCTTTACAGGCGCTTCAAACCTTGAAACCCACACATGGAACCAAAGGCGAAACTGAGTATTGTGTGTGTGTGTTTCCAGTAAATTCTCCCATAGTACTCTGAATACCCTCATGGAGGCCGATGCAAGATGTAGTGGACGCAGAGGGAAGGATTACTTCAGAAAAGTAATCAAGGGTAGAGCTCTGGAGCTGGGCTGCATGGGTTTGAACCCTGGCCGTCACCTTTTTGCTGGGCTATCTGCTCTAGGGCACATTATTTAACCTGTCTGTTAAAAATTTCTTTAAAAATTGCTTTCTTAAAAAATTGCTGTGAAGGTTAAGTGAGTTCGTTCAGGAAGGGCACCAGTAGCAATATCTGCCCCGGTATGTAAATGCGGCAGATGCCATGACAAGTTCTATGCTAACTGCCCGGGATGTATTATTTATTCTCCCTTAGAAAAAGAAAAAAAAAAAAAAAAAACAAAAACACTGAACCCTACACTAGCCAGCAAGAAATGCCTGTGCCTAGAGGAAACAAGAAATTGGAGTGAAGATCCGGCCTTGGTTTCTTCTGTTCCCTTCTTTGTAAAAGGTTTCATGCTGTGCCTAGTTAGTTCAACACACACACACACACACACACACACACACACACACACACACACACACACACCTCCGCCCGAGCTGAGGACCAAACCCAGGGCTAGCACTCCACCACTGAGCTGAGTCCCCTTTGCTTTTAAAGACAGATTCTCAGGTAGCCCAGGCTGGCCTCAAACTTGCTGTGTAGCTGAGGATGACTGTGAGCTTCTAATATCGGCTTCCTTCTGATATTACCACACCTGGTTTATATGGTCCCGGGGATTAAACCCAGGCTTCACGTATGCTAGGCAAATACTCTAGCACCCGAACTACGTCCTCAGCTCCAGCTCCCCACTTGCTTTTTTTTTTTTTTTTAACACAATAATATAAATTAGAAATGTCCCTGCTGGCAGTGGCAGCCCACGCCTTCAATCCCAGCACTCAGAAGGCAGAGGCAGGTGGATCTCTGAGTTCGAGGACAACCTTGTCTACAGAGTGAGTTCTAGGACAGTAAAGGACAGCTAAGGCTACACTGAAAAACCCTGTCTCAGGAAAAGAAAAAGAGAGAAAGGAAGAAAGAAATGTCCTTGCTAGGTAATATAGATGACAGTGGTAGTAGCTTTAGTGATGCTGGTTGACCCTAAGACCTTCTATGTCCTTAGCTAATGTTCAATTAAACTTATTTTTACCTGTCGCAGAAAATTACATGCTGTGAATATGCACTGGACTGTTCTTTTAGATGTTTTTAAATTACATTTATTTATTGTAGGTACATGTATGTGTATGCATGTGCCAGGGTGCATGTGTGAAGGTCAGAGCACAACTTTGGGGAGTAGGTTTTTTCCTTCCACTGTGTGTGTCCCAGAAATCAAAGTCAGGTTGTCATACTTAGTGGCAAGTGCTTTACACACTTAAATATCTCAATGGCCCTGACCTGGACTATTTATATTTCCCTACTCATGACTGTGTTTAACATGTACTGTATACTTCATGTGGGAGGGAACAAAGATAGCAAAACAGCACAGAGAGCAAAACAGCATAGAGCATGGTTCTCAACAACTTAACTTTATAGAGACACTCAAAACTTACGTGAACTAATCAGGGATCAACACAAGCAGCTATGTAGTGAAATACTGAACCAAACTTAAAACTAACAAATATCTGTGGTGACTCACAAGCTTGCGATCTTATGATCCATAAGGTTGGTGCAGAAGGCTTGTTGTGAATTTGAGGTTAGCTTGAGCTGTATGGTGAATACCAGGCTAGCGAGTCTACACAATGAGGCTCTACCTCAAACAAAACAAAACCAAAACAACCCGAAACTAAGTTTCAGTGCTACTGTGATAGGTGTGGCCAGTGAAAAGACATAATTTAACAGGAAATAAACACTGAGCATGTGCTGGGGTTGAGGTCTGTGTCCTGGGATCCCTTGCTGGAGGAAAGCCATTGGTAGGACTTCCAGGCTCGCCGGGAAACTGCTCATAACAAGAAGGACCAGTCTGTGCTGCCATAACAAGCCTCAACACAACAGCACAGGGTGTCTTAGCCGGAGGTGGAATGCTGCCCTTCTGGGCAGTCTCCTGCAGCTTGCTTAGCATGTGGGCAGTCTCTGCCTTCTGAAGAGGGCAGTGGGTAGTTCCTACTTCTACCCTGGTACAGAGGCTAGCCTGCTGTTGAGTTACTGAGAACCTTCTTTAGGGCATCAAAATGGTTGCCTGGTGGCTCCAAGTTGGGGACATATTGTACTCAGGCACCCACAAGCTTTTGCTAAGGCTGAATTTATCTCACCCCACCCCTAAGACATGATCACAACCTAAGCCAGTAACCTGGTTGCCAAGAAAGCTGGGTAGGTCAAAGTCCACCCTTACCATTCCTTCTTCAGGGTCTGACCTGACAGTGTCTTGATACCTTAGGGGAAAAAAACTGGATCCTGATTTTGTTCGCTACACTTAAATATCTCAGGCTTTTTTCTCTGCATTGATGGAGTAGCTGATAATCAATGACAGAACAAACTATACTAAGTACCTACTACGGTGTTAGCTCTTTTGCAACAAAATTGGGTGTTTGATCTCTGGGTTTTCTTGTTTGTTTGTTTAGTTTGTTTGTTTTTTTTTTTCCAAGACAATGTTTCACTATGTATCCCAGGCTGTCTTAGAATGCACAGAGATCCACCTGTCTCTGCCTCCCAAGTGCTGGGATTAAAGGTGTACACCACTGCCCAGCTGAGATTATTGTTACTGTTTTGTTTTGTTTTAAGGTTAAGAGAAAAATGAGACAAGTACTAGGGATGTAGCCCAAGGGTAGGTGACTTGCTTAGAAGGCATGAAGCCCTGAAATCTGTCTCCAGCACCACCTAAAACTGGAAGTAGTGGCCCATTCTGTGATCTCATCACTCAGGAGGTGGAGGCAGGGGGTCAAGGATTACTCATTGCGTTTCCTTATTCTGACTCTGAAGTCTCTGTTAATCTGAAACAGCAATCTACTTCTTCGTCATCCTACTTGACATTCTTGAAGGTCAGTTATTTTAGAGACTCTTTTTGGAGCTGTCTCATTTCTCCCTCTTATAATTTGACTTGGGCTCAATTAAGTTGTAAACTATAGTAACCAGTTTTTATCCTTTTAAGAGTATAAATTAGTGATGCTAACATTTTCACGGTGACTTTGTGCAGGGTGAGAGATAGGGATCTAGTTCTTTCTCCTATATGAGGGTATCCAGTTTTGCCAGCATCATCTGTAGAAGAGGCTTCCTTCTCCCCAACCCATGTATGTTTTTTATACCCTTGTCAAAGATTGTGTGGCTGAAACTGTGTGGTTTAGTTTCTGGGTCCTCTACTCTATTCCGCTGGTCTACAGCTCTGGTTTGGCACTGTCTTGCTGTTTTGTTACTCTGGCTCTGTAGAACAATTTGAAAGCAAGTATTGTGTTGCTTCCAGCATTTCTGCTAAGGATTGCCTTATCTTTGTGGGGAGGAGACTTTTGTGCTTCCATCTGGATTTTAAAATTGTTATTTCTATTTCTGAGAATAAGAATGCCCTTGGAATTTTGATGAAGAGTGCTTTAACCACATAGATTATTTCTGGCATTTTCGCAATATTAATTATTCTAATCCACAAGCATAGGAAATTTTTTCATCTTCTAGGGTCTTTTTCATATTTTTTTTTCTTTAAATAGGGTCTTGCTATGCATCCCTGATTGGCTTAGAACTGCATATACAGACCAGGCTGGCCCCAAACCTGTATCCGTCTTCCTTCCTTGTCTTCTGAATGCTGGAATTTCAGGTGTGCACCACCAATGCTCAGCTCAGTGTCTTAAATTTTCATTATAGAGATCTTTCACCTTATGTTTGTACCTAGATTTTTTTTAAACTATTAGAAATTTTTTTAAAAAAAGCTTTTAGGTTCACCTGTCCCCAATTTCTTTCTCAGTAAGTTTGCTATTGGTATACAGAAGATCTACTGGGTTTTGTATGTTAGGTTTGTGTCCTGCTGGTTTGTTGAAAATGCTTCTCAAATCTAAGCATTTTTTGGTGGAGTCTTCAGGGCCTTTTAAGTGTAGCATCCTGTTACCTGTAAATAAAGCTTTTTATTTTATTTCTTTCTTATGTATCCCTTTTCATTCTTTCCTTGTTTGTCTTAGTTACTTTTCTATTGCTGTGATAAAACACCATGACCAAGACAACTTATAAAAGAATTCATTTAATTTGGGACTTATGGTTTCAGAGGGTTAGGGACTGTGGTGGTAGAGCAAAGACATAGCAGCAGGAACAGCGCAGCACTTATATCTTGATTCAAAAGTTGGAGAGAGAGAGAGAGAGAGAGAGAGAGAGAGAGAGAGAGAGAGAGAGAGAGAGAGAAGACTGGGAATGGTGCCAGGCTCTTGAATGCTCGAAGCCTATCTCCACCGACACCTCCTCCAAAAAACGCACCTCCTAATCCTTCCCAAATAAATCTACCAACTTGGGGCCAAGCTTCTGGAGGCCATTCTCATTTAAACCGCCACACTGTTACACCGCTCCTGCTAAGACTTCAAGCCCTGTATTTAATAGGAGTGGTGAGGGTGAGCGCCTCGGCATCATTCCTGACCTTAAATGAGATTATTTTAGTTTTTCCCCTTTTAGTATAATATCGGCTATAGGTCTGTGATATATAGCTCTTATTATGTAGAGATGTGTTTCTTCTACTCACAGTTTCTTCAGGACTTTTATCATGAAAAGATATTGAACTTTATCAAAAGCAGCTCCCCCTTCCCTCCCTCCCTCTCTCCCTCCCTCCCTTCCTCCCTTCCTTCCTTATCATTGTGTGTTAGTACTGATGCAGGGTGGGGGAGCGCGTTCCTTAGCACACGTGTGAAGGTCAGAAAATCACTTTGTGGAGTTGATTTTCTCCTTCTACCTTTTCATGGCTCCTGGGGATTGAACTCAGGTCACCTGGCCTGTGGAGCAAGCCCTTTTACCTGATGAACTGTCTTGCTGGTCCTCAAAGGACTTTTCTGCAGCTGCGGAGATGACTGTGATTTTCTCACCTTAAGCCTATTTCTGTGCCGTTTTACATTTACTGCTTTGCGTATGTTCAGCTACATTTGCATCTCTGGAATGAAGCCAGCTTCATCATGATGTATGATCTTCTTAATGTGTTCCTAAATCTGTGTTTCAAGTGTTTTGCTGAGCATTTCCGGGTCTATGTTCATCAAGGAAATTAGTGTACAATTAATTGTCTTCTTTTGTTGAATCCTCATCCGGCTAAGGTACCAGGATAATGCTTATAGATTTATAGATAGGTTTGGTAGTGCTCTTTCCATTCCTTTTTATAATTTTTATTTCTAAAACTACATCTATTTACTTACCTGTAATGTATATGTGTATGCGCGTGGGTGCGGCATGCTCTGACACACGTATGAAGGTGAGAGAACTGCATGCAGGATTTGGTTTTTACCCTTTATTCTTGCAGCTGAGCTCAGGTTGTCAGGCTTGGAGTCAAGGTTCTTTCCCTCCTGAGCCAGCTCACTGGCGTTTGTTTGTTTGGAGACAGTATCTTGCTACGTAGCCCAGGCTTGCCTAGGACTCACTGTGTAGCCAAGACTGACTTCAAACCCGCAGCGGCCCTTCTGTCTCCTTCTCCTGAAGGCTGCTGGGATTACAGACAGGTGTCAGCACACCCAGCTATCCTTCCCTTTCTGTTTTATGGAAAAGTTGGAGAAGCGTTAGTTTTTAGGCTTTCTTTAAAGGTTTGGGGTAACTCAGGGTCAAAGGCATTTGGTCGCGGTTCTCAGTGTCATGGTTTTGCTAAGGAACTGTTCAGGTGGTACATCCCTTTGTTTTAACTTCAGTAGGTCACACGAGCCTAGGATTTTATTTCATTTTATATTCAAATGTAAGTTTTCGAAATATTCCCTAATGACATGAATTTCACCAGACTCTCTTAAAGCATCTCCTTCCTTCTCTCGGTGAGATTGGTGGGGGCTCGCTTGTCTGTTTCTTCACTAGATAGACTCCGTCATTCTCTTAGTTTCTGCTTCATTCATTTCCGCCCCGATATTTATTATTCTCACTGTCTTCTGCTTTGAGGATTGTCTGGAAGTATATAACTTTTTACTTTTGATCTCTCTGATTTTGGTTTGTTTGTTGGTTTGCTCTTTTGAGACAGGATCTTTCTGCCTAGCCCAGCCTGGTTGCCAACTAGTAGCAATGCATTTGCCTCTGCCAAGGGTAGTGACAGCTGGTGTCTGTCCCTGACCTGACCTCTGCTATGGTCAACAGCCTTCCCCCGAGAACCACCTTAGCCAGTCTAGGATCTCCTGGTAAGGTGCACTTGCACTTTCATTTGATTTTAGGAATTATTTTATTTCCTCACTGATTTCTTTAATGATTCAAAGACCATTCAAAAGATGTTTTTCAGTATTTGTCTGTTTCTGGGGTTTCTCTCATAATTAGTTGCTAGTTTTATTCTGTTGTGGTGTGATATAATACACAAAACTACTTTTTAATTTTATTTATTTCCTGGTGTGTGTGTGTGTGTGTGTGTGTGTGTGTGTGTGTGTGTGAAGGTCAGAGGACAACTTGCAGAAGTCATTCTCTCCTTCCACCATGTGGGTCCCAAATGGATCAAACTGTGGTTGTCAGGTTGCTCAGAAGCATCTTGTACCTGCTGAGACAACTTGCCAGCACCATGGTGTTTTTAACTCTAAAATTTGTTGTTGTTGATTTCTAGTTTGGATGCCTTATCTGAAGAAGGGATGAGAGTACTATTTCTTCCACCATTACTGTATGAGTACCTGTCTGGCTTTTTATGCTCATTAGTGTTTTTTTTTTTTAAATTGGAAGCCCCAATATTTGATCCATATTATTAACATTTGGTATAGTCCCCTTCATTAATATATAGTGGCCTTTAAATTTTTCTGATTAATTTTGGTTTGAAGTCTACTTTATCAAATATCTGAGTAGATATTTGATTATTTTATTCTAAATTTTTTTTCAGCTTCAGCCTTCTTGATTAAAAATTGGCTTCCAGACCAGGCAGTGATGACACATGCCTTTAATCCCCAGCACTTGGGAGGCAGAGGCAGGTGGATCTCTGTGAGTTCGAGGCCAGCCTGGTCTACAAGAGCCAGTTCCAGGACAGCTAGGGCTACACAGAGGAACCCTGTCTCGGAAAACAAACAAACAAACAAAAAATTGACTTCCATCCTTTAGGCTCAGTTGTTTGTGGTCTTTGTTGGTGATGTGTGTTTCTTGGGCCTTGTTTTTAAGATGCCAGCTTACATCTTCTTTCCTGCGAGTTGAGGGCATTTGCAGTTAAAGCTTTATTGAGAGACATTTGCTAATTCCTGTGATGTTGTTGGTTTTTCTGGCTGGCTGGATTCTTACTTGTTCTTAACCCTTGCCCTAATCCTATCAGGGGTTTTCTGATGTACCACACTGGGCATGATGAAGCCCTCCTTAGCTCTTCTCTGACCATACAGTTCTCTCACAGAGTGCTTACCTTCCTGGGCTCTCATAATTGGGGCTGTTTCTTCATCCTCTGTAGGTTCCTTTAAGGTACCGTCTGGAGTGCTGTCATGGTGGTCACAGGTTGCCTTTGTCTGGGCTTGTCTTGCAATGTCCTCATTTCTCTATATTGCTCTATATAGCACTCCTGATGGGCACTTATTTTCAGGGCTTGAAACACATTGTTCCATGCTTGGCTTTTAAAGGCTGCTGATCAGAGAGAGATCTGGTGTTTCTGGAGTGTACTTTCCTTTGTCTATAAGCTGACACTTTTTTCTTATAGTTTTTACTTTTTTTTTCCTTTTTTCTTCTTCTTTTTTTGGTTTTTCGAGACAGGGTTTCTCTGTAGCTTTGGAGCCTGTCCTGGAACTGCCTTTGTAGACCAGGCTGGTCTCGAACTCACAGAGCTCCTAGTGCTGGGATTAAAGGTGTGTGCCACCACCACCGCCCGGCGAGGGAAATTCTTATAGTTTTTAATATTGTTTCTTTGTCTTGTAATTTTAATGTTTTATTTTTATTTGGTTATTATTTTTGCTTTGCTGATTATTTTTAAAATAAAGTCACATGCAAACCAGGTTATGTATTCTTCCTCCCCCGACCCTACCCCCGCCCTTTCATTTTTCAAGACAGGGTTTCTCCGTGTAACTCTGTCCTGGAATTGATTCTCTCTGTAGACCAGCCTGGCCTGGAACTCATAGAAATCCTCCTGCCTCTGCCTCTTGAGTGCTGGGATTAAAGGTGCGTGCCACCACTGCCCTGCTATGTATTCTGTTTTGTTTTGAGGCAGTCTCACTCTAGAACCTAGCTGGTGAAGAACTCACTAGACTAGTGTCAAACTCCTGAACTCTGGGATTACTGGTTAAAGCCACCAGTACCTGAGTACACCAGTACTCAGGCTTTATGTTTGGGCAATTTTAAATTATATTTTATTGACTTAGTTCTCTCTCTCTCTCTCTCTCTCTCTCTCTCTCTCTCTCTCTCTGTGTGTGTGTGTGTGTGTGTGTGTGTGTGTGTGTGTACAGGGCATGTGTAGCAGTCAGAGGACAATTCATAGGAATTGATTCTCTATTTACTACATAGGTCCCAGGAATTGTCAGACCTGGCAATAAGTTTGCCTGCTGAACCGGGCTATGTGTGTTTGGCTTTTAGCTGTATCATGTCATCAAGAGATGTTTCTGTGGTCATATCTATTTAGAGTTCAAAATACTCCTCGTGTTTGGGTGTCTGTTTCTTTCTCTACATTGGGAAATAGTCTGTTGTGGTTTCCTTAAATAGATTCTTTAGGCCTTCAGTTTGTATCTCAGCTGCTCCTCCTACCTGTGGATCTTAAATTTAGTTTCTTGACTGTATCCTAGAGTTCTTGGATGTTTTGGGCCTGGACAGATTTTCTTTTTCTTGTTTGATTCTTTTTTTTATGGATCTGGGGTTAGAATCCAAGGCCTTGACCGTGCAAGGTAAGTGCCTTATCTTCAAGATACATCCCTGCCCTCACCACATTTTAAAATTTGAGATGGACTTGTATTAATTTCCCAGGCTGACCTTGAACTTGTGACCCTCTTGCCTGAACCTCCCAAGTAGCTATGATTATTGCCTTGTACCACCAGGCCTGACTATTTTGTTTCTTTATTGCTGTTTGAATGTAGTGTTTCCTTAACTTTGCTCTTCATATCTGGTGTTCTTCCTTCCTGGTCGTCTGAATGATCTACACCTTTTTAAAATTGGTTTGCTGACTTCTCTTCCATGTTGCTGACTTTCTTGTTTGTTCTGCTACCGGTTTACTTGTTCTGTGTGCTGGCTTTCCCCTCCAAGTCCTTAACCGATTTCCTATTCATCTGCTTTTTGTAACCTCTTGAGGGTCACTGATCGTTTTCACTCCTAAATTTTGAAATCTTTATTTAACGTTTAACTCATTTCAGTGTCTTTGAGGTCGTTAGTTGAAGAGTTAGCATTTTGGGTTTATGTCTTTTCCATATCCCTCGTGTTTTGGTATTTGCTTATGTCTGCTAGTTTCATTAGGGGGCATCTTAGAGAGCAGTTGGCTTTTGAGGGTTCAGACCCCTGTGCCACGCAGGAAAAGCAAACCGCTTTGTCTCCTGTCCCCGACAGAAGCTTCAGGTGGAGCTGTGCTTGACTTGACTTTCTTCCTCTCCCGGCTTTGCCTTTCGCTCTCGCTGGACTGCAGGCCATCCTATCCCTCCTTTTGGAGTTTCTGAAGCTCTTCTCCTCTTTCTGCCTTTGGAACAGAATCTGACTTTCCTTATTCTGATACTTCTCCTGTCGCGGATCGCACAGAGGCATCGTCTAGTCTGCCACCTTACCTAGGGTTGTAGTAGGGTTCTAGTTTATTTTCTTGTTGCTAAGCTACAAGAATTCTTTCTTCTTTATTGTCATTTTCTTTTTCCTCTCCCTCCCTCTCTCCTTTCCTTCCTTCCTCACTTTCTTTTCCTGAGATAGCATCTTACTATGTAGCCCAGGCTAAACTTACCATCCCGTCTCAGTATCCTGGATGTTACAATTTCAGGCACATACCATAGTACCCAGTCCAAAAGCTTCTATGTCTTCTAATATTGACCCTTTATTTTATATATATATATATATATAATATATATTATGTAATATATATAATTAGAAATACCCTCTTCTGTTCTGAGTTGTCTGTTCATTCTCTTAACAGTAATTTCATACACAAAAGTTTTTAATTTTTGTTTTTGTTTATTGAGACAGTTTCTTTGTGTAGTCTTGGCTATACTGGAACAAACTCTGTAGACCAGGCTGGCCTTGAATTCACAGAGATCCACCTAGCTCTGCTTCCAGAGTGCTGAGATTAAAGGAATACATCACCACCACCCAGCCAAAAACTTTAACTTGGATGAAATCTAATTTATCATTCCTCTTGTTGTTATATTTGCCATAATAGTCTAGAAAAAAAAAATCATTGCCAAAGACAACATGAAGGGTTTTGTTCTTTCTTTCATTTTCTTTTCCATTCCTCCCTTCTTTCTTTCTTTCCTTCCTCTCTGTGCCTCTCTCTCTCTCTCTCTCTCTCTCTCTCTCTCTCTCTCTCTCTCTCTCTCTCTCCCTCCCTCCCTCCTTGAGCTTTTGCCTCCACCTTCTGAGTACAGGAACTATTGGGATTATCGCATAGGGCATGACATTCTGCTTCTATCTATGGTGTTTGAGATCAAACTTAGGACCCTCTATGTCAGGCGAGCACTGCACCAGCAGAGCTGTGTCCTAGCCTCCATTATCTTTGCTTAGAAGAATCCTACAGTTTTAGTTCACAAATTCAGGTCTTTATATCAGCTTTTCCTTGAAATGTTGTCTTGGGAACCCTGGTTCACCTGGTACACATTATGCAGCTCAAGCTGTCCTTGAACTCACAGCAATCCTCCTGCCTCAGCCTCCTGAGTGCTGGGATTACAAACATGAGCTAGCATGACTGCTCCTTGCTCTGTTTTGGGTTCACTTTTGCATATAGGCTCCTTTTCACTCTTTTGTGGAAAGATATTTTAAATCTGCCTTTTCTAGAACTATTTATTTTTGACAAGGGGGCTAAGACCATTAAATAGATAGCCCCCTTGTCAAAAATCAGTTTAGCAGGAGCTGGAGAGGGAGCTCAGCAGTTAAAAGCACTGGCTGCTCTTCCAGGGGACCCAGGTTTGATTCCCAGCACCCACAGGGTGGCTCACAGCCCTCCCAGTTTCAGGGTATCAGGTGCCCCCTCTGTCCTCCACAGACAGGCAAAGACAGGTGCATAGACATATCATACGCTATACACACAAATAGACACAAAATGCCGGGCGATGGTGGCGCACGCCTTTAATCCCAGCACTCGGGAGGCAGAGGCAGGCGGATCTCTGTGAGTTCGAGACCAGCCTGGTCTACAAGAGCTAGTTCCAGGACAGGCTCCAAAGCCACAGAGAAACCCTGTTTCGAAAAACAAAAAAAAAAAAAAAAAAAAAAAAAAAAAAAAAAAAAAAAAAAAAAAAAAAAAAAAAAAAAAAAAAAAACAAAAAAACAAATAGACACAAAATAAAACAAACAAACCCTTTAAATGGTTTTATGAAATCAGTTTACGGTGCCTGAGGAATTGTGAGCTCTGTTGGCTGTCATTGGGCTATGACTCCTCGTTCCACCTTGAGAAGTATACATGTGGTCTCTCCCGACTTGTTCTTCTGGGACACAGAGGGCTTTCTGTGTCACAGAGACCTGAACTTGAATGCTGTGAAGGGAGCAACACTTTCTGAGAGCCCGGTTTCCAGGCAGACATTTAAAAACTCAGGGTTAAGAAAGCATTTCATTCTGTCTCGAGCTCATTCTTCCACTGTCTTAGGCACAATAACTTTTCTCCTCAGAGAACTCAGAGAGAGAGCCTGTGGCGTGCTGTGTTGAAATCCATGGCATTCGGAACCAGAGTAATTGTGTGTTTAGGTTTTGGCTTGTAAGAAAAAAATTGCAATGAATTAATTGTTTATGGAGCACAGTTTATGTGAGGCGTTATAACACACAATTCAAGGTGACTTTCCAGCTACTTAGAAAGGGATACGTGTCAAGGAATGAGTTAGCGATTACTTGGAGACGGAATTCCGATTCGGAGGTGAAGGTGAAGAATGCTAGGTATTAAAGCAAAGGCCAGAATGAGTAAGCACTCTGAGAACAGTGTAGCCAGTCTGACTCCACGAGAGGGTGTGGGGGTGCGCTAGTGTATGGGTGTGGTGAGACCAAACAGAGGGCTCAGAAATAATCAGGCAAGAATGCATGCCAACATTAGTAGATAGTAGCAAACCCTTAAAATGTCCCAAGTGTTATTTATTTATTTATTTAAAGGCAACTCTCCTGTTGGCCATTCGGCCCTAAATGGCGTGTAGCTGAGGCTGCCCTCGAACTCCTGATCCTCCTGGCTGTATCGCCCACGCGCAGAGATCACAAACACCAGCTGTGATCAGTTTTGTTTAACGGAGAAAGGGGCACTCACTGTTCTGCAGAGTGTGGTCCAGAGGGAACACAGGATTAACTATGAGACAGGAAACTGGGTCGGGGGCTTCTCTGGAACAGAAAGTTCTAAATCTTTATGACGGTTCCGAGTCTGACTAGAGTCTACTACTGTCAGGGAATGAGATGGACTTAAAATTCCCGAGATCCTACCCAAATGCAGAGCGGCCCACTAACCTTTCATGCTAATGGCGTGACATTTCCATGCTTGGTTCTGGCTTGGGTTTGGCACGTTCCCAGCATGCCAAGCTTCTCAGCTACAGGCAGGACTATAATCTTAGTTCCTTTGCTGTCACAAAGGTCAAGTTTCCTAAAGATCTTGGTAGAGCGGCTGAAATTTGCCTCTGTTGGTAAAAGTGGAGGAACACCGGGCGCATTGCAGACAACCTGGGTCTCTTCCCAACTACGCCCCTCCCGCAAGCCTAGCAAGGTCTCAGTCCTTCCCACAGCAGCTGAGATTACCTGTGATTCATGCCAGCTGCTTCAGCTGCTCTGTCCCAGACTGGGACGCCAGGCCTCACCACTTAATATTTTGGGGTCACAAGAAAGAGAGAAGCAGGAAGTCACTTGTGGGCTTGAATCAGAACCTGGGGTGCTGCACCGACAATGAGCATTCCAGGGTGCAGAGTGCAGAGCCCTGTGAGCCAGCAGGCCTGTTTCCACTGTGGTCAGAGTCTGGCTGTCTTTCACCCTCCCTGCCCTGCCTGGGCACTCTTGACATTGGAATCTCCTCAGATGGCCACTGTTTGGTTTTCAACCAGGAAAACAAAGAAGGGCGATTTGTTCTCCTGCCGTCTTTCGCTGGACAGAATCTCTGACTCTATTTGCTGGTTGTGCTTGCCCTAGACATCTACGTCTGGACATAACTTTAATCTCTGAGAACACAGAAGTCTGTACTGAATCCTTTTCCGTATCCTGAGCCTAAGGTCCGTCTTCATCCCCCTCTTGTCCCTTTAATCGATGATTAATTCTGCAGCCTGATAATATTCCACTCACAAATTGCTATTTCAGCCGACCTTCCCGAACACTTGTGCATCCTTGCCACACATCTTGTGTTTCCTCGGGATCTGGTTATGCTGTCTTCTGTGTGCCTTTCTGGAATAACTATAAGGCAGTGAAAAATAAAAAAAAAAATCTTTAATTTTCAAGGCCATGCCATGAACTCGGCCCCCATAGGGATAGTGCACAAAACGTGCACACTTAACTCCAGTCGCTCAAGAGTTTCAGATAAAATTTCTTGAAATCTTTTGTCCTTTGTTCTTCATTCAGTTTCTTGTTTTGCTGTCTTTTTTATCTCCTTTTCTCACCAGTAGCTGAAATAGAATGAAGAACAAGAAAGGGGGCCGTGAACAGAATGTTTAAAAAGCCAGAACACACACACACAAGCACACACACATGCATACACACACGCACATGCACACACACATCACACACACATGCACTACACACACACAAACACACACGCGTGCGCGCACACACACACATTTACATTTCTCATTTCATGTGAGTAACTTCCTAGATGCCTGTGCATGTCTAGAACATTCCCAAAAGGCTACTCACACACATGTGCACATACACATGTGAAAGCAAAGGAGTAAGTCACAAACAATCCCACGCTAGTTTGGAATTATGATTAATATAATGGTTATTTATTTAAAGAGGAAAAAACTTACAGATCACCATCCCTCTGTGCAATCAGGAAGGGAGACTAGTCGCCGGAAGCGGAGCAGGAAGTAAGAGAGCGCGAGGAGGGAAGTGGCGCCTCTTTTTTAAAGGGAGAGACCACGCCCCAATGGGCTGGTATCTCAGCGGCTATTGGCTGGAGGAGCGGAAGGACCTCCCGCAACACACATGCACCGCCACACACCCATGCACCTCCACACACACATGCACACATTTGCACTTCTCATTTCAAGTGAGTAACTTCCTAGATGCCTGTGCATGCCCAGAACATCCCCAGAAGGCTACACACACACACACATGTGCACACACATATGCACCACACACACACATGTGCACGCACACACATTTGCACTTCTCATTTCAAGTGAGTAACTTCCTAGATGCCTGTGCATGCCCAGAACATCCCCAGAAGGCTATTAGAGACTGCCCACCACCGAACGGAGGTGTAAGGGACAGGCTTCTGCATTGTTTTGTTTTTGTTTTTGTTTTGTTTCTCTAAACCTTTGTCCAGAGAACATCCTGTACTGTCATTTCCAAATTGCTGGTTTAGAAATAGAACCAGAACCAGTAGGCTGGGTCCAGAGGCTGAGACAGGGGTTGTTGCGGAGGCCACCTGCACAGCCCTTCCAGTCTGCAACCTTCTCTCCTTCGCTTCCAGGGCCCAAGGCCTTGACTCCTACCTCAGCCAGTAGGAAAGGAAATTTTTGCTTGATGTTTCTCTTTGAGACAGGGACTCACTTGCAGACAGACTAGGATGGCCTTGAACTAACGATCCTCCTGCCCAGTCTCCCGAGCATTGGGATCTCAAGTGTGTTCTGTCATACCTGGATTTTTAAATGTTTCAGAGACACCTTAGATCTTACTTGGCACGTATCTCAGAAGTTCCTTTTTCTCCTCTAAAACCCACCCTTCCTCCCTCCCTGTATTCTTGGGTAAGTGGACCAGACTCCCAGTGATGGGGCGTGGTGAGGCTGAGCAGGGGCTCTCCGAGGAGCCTGAACCTACAGGCCAATGTAGCCCTGCAGGGATGGAGGAAGGGAGGGAGGGCAGTTGCAGGAAGCCTTCATTCTTCAGCCCGTATTTAGAAACTGCTTGGAGTAAGCGGTGGCCGTCTCTGCTTATAATTATAACTGAGGACTCCTTTCTCCTAAACTCTGCTTCAGATGTTTACTGCTTTCTTTTAAAACAAATGGGGTGGGGAAGGAAGGGGAAAAGGAGGGAGGTAAGGAAGAAAGCGGGAACGTAAAGGAAAGGGAAAAATAAGAAATAAAAGGGAAGAGCTAGGCAGCTAAAGGTGTACGTCCCAAAAGTGTGTGTTCCGAAGGTGTACGTCCCAAAGGTGGACGTCCCAAAGGTGGGCATCCCAAAGGTGGACGTTCCAAAGGTGGGCGTCCCAAAGGTGGGTGTCCTAAAGGTGGGTGTCCCAGAGCATTCTTCTGGGGAACTGGGAGTGGGTTGAGAAAGTTCTTTCTGTCTTGGGCCTAACCTGAAGTCATCAGTCTTGAGTAAAACTTGGAGTTCTCCAAGATGGGACTCCAAACTAGTGTTTCTATGCTCTTTCCATCAGCCCTTCAGATCTCAGGGTGTTGGGTCCCTAGAGGACAGGCCTTCGCACCCCTTGTGTCCTGCTTACCTCTGGTGTGAACTCAGCCAGACCCCGACCTTTAGTCTCAGCTTTCTCCCATAGCATCATAGCATCGGGAGCAGGCGTAGCAGCAGCCCTACCCCATAGGCTAACTGTGAGGATAATGTGTGGGACGTGAGCATGCAGGATGGGGTAGGGACCGGTCCTCACTGGGTGAGAGAGGAGACAGAGATTGATTCCTCATAGACATTCTTGGTTGTTGTACAAAAAGGAGGAAAGGATGGTCACAGAGCATTTGCCCTGGGTCTATACTCAACTACAAAAAAAAAACAAAAACAAAACCCAAAATGTAAATTATTATAGTGTGCATGAGCACAGGCAAGCACATGTTTATATGCTATGACACACATGTAGAGGTCAGAGGACAACTTTATGGTATTGGTTCTTGTCTACTCTTTTTTTTTTTTTTTTTTTTTTTTTTTTTGAGACAGGGTCTCTCTTTCTGTAGCCCTGGCTAGCCTGGAACTCGCCATATAGACTAGTGTGGTACTTGAACTCACAGGGAGCCAGCTCTGCCTCTTTAATGTTGGAGTTAAAGGCTGCGCACACTGCTCTCTTTCTACTTTTGTATACGTTCCCAGGATTAAACAAGGTTGCCGGTCTTGCACAAGAAGAGCTTTGCCCACTGAGCCATCTTGTCAGCCCAATAAAAATTTTTGAGACTGCATCTCATGTAACCAAGGCTGGCCTCAAACCCCTATGTAGTTGAGGCTAGCCTTGAACTACTGATCTTCCTGCCTCAACTTCTCAAATGCTAGAATTACAAGCATGCATCTCCCTGCCCAGCAAAAAAGTTGATTTTTTTTTCCAAGAGGAAAACATCTACACCCCGTTTTCCCCTTGAATGTGTTTTGCTCTTGTTAGTTGGCTGTCCTGGGACCTAGGCACTCAGGCGTGTTGGAAATCTCCAGCCCCCATCACCTTTGTTAAAGTAAGCCGTGGCACCGAGGCCTGTTTTAGGATTGGGAACATTACCACCAAGAGCAGTGTCTCAGCCCAGCCTAGCGGTCTGAAGGGCTGTGGAGGGATCACACAGCCTCTGACACATGGTCATAATCGTCATAATCGAAAGACTCTCGAGCTCCCTGTCTGCTCTGACTAATGCTCTCACTGCAGGCCTCCTGTAGGGAGGGCAGATGGGATGTGGTGACCCTGCTGGCTGAGACTGACAGCTCAAGGGTTCCTATCTCTGGGCCCAGTTGGGCACACTCAACAATTATGTCTACCTCCATCCCTGTCCTCCTGGCCCTCTTCTTAGGGCCCAGGCTCTGACACTTGGGTGCCACCATGCATGTATATGTGCCATGCCTGTGATGCCTCTTTACCATCTCGAACTTGCAACTTATTCTAAGCTTCTGTCATCTAAATCCTCTTACCCAAGTCTGTTGACGCACACCGCAATGTCACCTCCTCTTGAAGCCTTCCCTGACTGTACAGCCCATATGGCCCTGTGGTCCTAAGTCTCCTGGTCATCTATTGCTTTAGAAATTAGAGGTGGAATTCATTATAATCTCAAAAAGTGAACCACTTGCTTTATTGTAGGACACAAGGGGAGTGCTGGGAGATTTACAAGAGCAAAATCAGAGCTGGGCACTGTGGTGGACACCTGTGATCACAGCACCTGGGGCTCTGTGGCAGGAGGATTGCTTCCAGTTCAAAGCCAGTCGGGGCTACATAGCAAACTCCAGTGGAACCTGAGATATAGATTAATATCCTGTACCACTACCCTCGTCTCTCCTAAGAAGAAAACCAAAGGCAGAAAGACAGGAAGACAGGAAAAGAGAAAGAGAGAGAGAAGGAGAGGGAGAGAAGGCAGGCAGGCAAGCAGCAGCATTTGGCTGTTGAGAAGGGACAGTAACATGTAATGTTATAATCTTTGGGACAGATTGGTTTGCTGTATCTCCATTGGACCCAGAGATAAAATTCAGATTGTAACAATTCTGTAGTCATGAATATTATTCAGAAAAATGGGGACAGGGTTCAAAGATAATTATGAAAGAGGGGCTCCATTGCCAGTTACTTCTGAGCTTGCTATTGGCAAGCTGTCTCCTTTTAAAACTTAAACAACCTTGTGTACATGTGCATTATAAAATAATTAAGATAAAAACATATTCCCAGAAGAGTAATGTTGGATTTGGAGTCTTTGTTTATAGGATTATTAAGATCAATATTTATATTTATAGATAAAATGTTTTTATAATACACAATGTGTTCTATAGCTGACAGATCCAACATGATAAAATGTTAGTAGAAATCAAAAAGAGATGGGTGGTAGTGGCTCATGCCTTAATGCTAGCTAGCACTCAGAGGCAGGCGGATCTCTGTGAGTTCGAGACCAGCCTGGCCTACAGAGCCTGTTCCAGGACAACCAGGACTACACAGAAAACCTTGAATGCTTTGACTAAAAGGCCTGCAGCAGGGAAATGGGGCTGTCTGAGGTTTCTCACTTAGAGGGGAAAAAAAAGAGAAAGAGAGAGGAAAAAAAAGAAAGCCTGGGTTTGTCAAGGCCTTGGACTCAGTCTCGAGCACTGGTCCTGGGAGGATGAGGTATGATTATCTATGGGTCGTGACCCCCTTGGGATTGAACAATCCTTTTACAGGGGTGGCTTTAGATCATAGAAAAACAGTCGTTTACATTACAATTCATAACAGTAGCAAAATTACAGCTATGAAGTAGCAACGTAAATAATTTTATGGTTAGGGATAACCACACTTGAGGAACTGTATTAAAGGGTTTGCCACATCAGGAGGGTTGAGAACCATTGAGCTAGACCAAGGTTACCCTAAAGGCAGCCAGCTAGATATCAGGAAGGTTTTGTGCAAATATAGCTGCCTGGTGGACATTGTCCAGTTAGGGACAGGCCTTGGTGACTTTGTATTAACAGGAACAGCGAGCACCAAATGTTTTCTGGAGCTGGATTCCGTGTCCTGTTTTTAGGACAGACTCATCCATCCCTTGGTATTTCTCATGACATCTGCCAGCGTAGAGTGGCCACACTGAGGAGTAGAAGGAGCACATGGAGCTAGAAAATGCCAGGCCCTCTTCTTGGGGACAGAGAGATACTCCTGCTTCGTGAGACTCTTCACTACTCACCTACCCTGCCGTTCATCTCTTTCATGCGTATCGACTGCCCATTGGCACAGGAAACTGGGTAACCGAGAAGGGTTTTCTGCCCTCCATCAGAAGCCTAGTAAGGAAGACAGTTGTCGTGGAAGAAGTTTTCAGCATTGAGCTGGAACCCAGGGCCTCGTGCATGCCAGGCAAGCATGCTGCCACAGCGCCATATTAGCCCTTAACGCCAGTTCTTCATATACACATCTACTACATGAATCACAATGTCGTGATTGCCATGCCAGCTGTTTATCAGTAGCCTACCCATCCCTAGCCTCCGTCTACTATTTCAGCAGATTTCATATCATTTAACCCTTCCCAAAAGCTCAGAATATGATGGCTCTGTTGCATCACAAGAGGTAGGTCCTGAGCAGTGAGTTCGTGTCGGTGTTGTCTGTCCTTTAAGCATTAGTTTGTCAGATCTCAAAGTCTTTTCCTCACAGCCGTACTGTCCTGTCCTCTGGGAGAGAATCGTAGATCAAGGCCCCTTTAGTTTATTTGGCTAGAGGTAGCTTGCTGGAAGTGCTTCCTGCAGCAGTCACCTCTTCTGCGGTCACTTCCACCAGCCAGCACCCAGTCCATGTTGCTCTTTCTTTTTTCTCCAATCTCACCTTCACAGAATGATCTAATTAGTCTTTCTAAGATCCAGCCGTTATGAACAGCATGTAATCATGTACTTCCTCTGCTCTGAAGTCTGTAATAAAACCAGGCATGCTGCTACGTGCCTGCAATTCCAGTACACAGAGAGGAGGATAGCAAGTTCAAGGCCAGCCTGGGCTACATAGAAACATCCTATCTCAGGCAAACACATACTCACTGTGGCCTCTTAAGTGATTTCCTAAAAGTCCCAGATCCCCTCCTCTCCTCTCTCTCTCCCTCTCTCTCTCTTGTAGGCCCATATTTCTGTATGGTGTGGCAGCCAGGCGCCAAAGTCATAAGCTCCATCCGAGGTGGTCATGTAGCTCTGCAGACAAGCTGTCTCTGCCTAACAAAAGGTCAGAATGTTTGTTGCTCCTTTCTTTGTAATTTGGAGGATGCCTTATAGAGATGCTGATTCAAGCCTACGTGACAGCTAGCATACACAGCAGACAGGTAGATGCGGACGTGACAAAACGCCATTCACCTGGTTACCTAGGAAACAGTCTAATGTATTTTACCGCTCAATTTATGTGTTGGTATATAAGTTGGTATATAAGTATATAATAATAAACGCGGGGAGATCGTCAGGAGAAAGGGACTCTGAGAAGCCCTTCCGGGATGACCGTGTAAGCTGTGTGTGATTATTCCTTATGGCTCCGTACCAGTCCAGTTAGGGAAGATAGTTTTCTGTGTTGGGGCCACGCGGGCTCTAAGACTCTCTCTCTGTTTTGTGTGTGTGTGTGTGTGTGTGTGTATGTTTGAATGTATGTGGGTACATATGTATGTACATATGGAGGTCATAGATCAACATTGTGTGTCTGATCAATACTGGATGTCCTCAGTCTCCCTCCACCTTGGTTGGTTGGGGTTTTTTTTTTTTTGATAATTTATTTGTATCATTTTTTAAAGATTTTATTTGTTTTATTTTATGTGTATGAGTGCCTGTGCACCACATGCATATAGAACCCATGGAGGCCACCAGAGGGTGACGGAACTGGAATCATAGATAGATGTGAACAATCACGTTGGTGCTGGAAACCGAACTCAAGGCCTTTGCAAGGACATCTAGTGCTCTTAACAGCTGAGCCATCTCTCCAGGCCTATTTTCATTATTTTTAATTATGTGTATGTTGACTGGACAGGGTGGTGCACACCTACAATTCCAGCACTCAGGAGGCAGAGGCAGGTGGGTCTCTGTGAGTTCAAAGCCAGCCTGGTCGACATAGCAAGTTCCAGGACAGCCAGGACTGCATAGAGAGATCCTGTCTCAAATAACAAAGCAAAAATATTATACATATGTCTGAGAATGAATATGTCCACGAGTGCAGTGCCCACGGAGGCCAGATGCATTAGTTCCTTGCCCTGGAGGTAGCTGTGGGCCTCCTGACACGGGAGCTGAGAGGTTCTGGAAGAATAAGCAGCAAACGCTTGTTCAATGCTTGTTGTTCAACCATTGAGCGATCTATCCAGTCCTCCACTTGGGTTTTTGAGACAGGGTCTCTCACTGAACCTGGAGCTCTCCAGTTTGGCTAGATTGATAGGATAGACAGGCTCTCCAGTATCTCCCTGGCTGCGTCTTCCCAATGGCTGCATCTGACTTTTTTGTTGGTGTTGGAAATGAAATTCAGGTCCTGATGCTTTATACAGCAAGCATTGTACTGATTGAGATTGCTCTTCTTGCTGTTGTTGTTTGTTTTTCTGAGACAGAGTTTCTCTCTGTAGCTTTTCTTTGTGTGGGGGGAGAAGATTTATGAAATTTTATCCTGTGGAAATGTGGTATATCAATAGGCCAACTTACTCTCGACACATTTTTCTGGATGATTTTCCCTTTTTCTTCAGATGTCTCATTGGTCCAGTGGTCGTCAGATTCCTTAGCTGGCCACCTTTATTCTCCTCTCCTGCAGACTGAAATGGTGATCCTGCCTCCATGAATTCTCGGAATGAGACTCCTCTTTGTAGCTTTGGAGCTTGTCCTGGAACGTACTCTGTAGACCAGGCTGTCCTCAAACTCACAGAGATCTTCTGGCCCCAGCTTCCCGAGTGCTGGGATTAAAGGCGTGTGCCACCACCACCCAACCCCAGATTACTCTTAAATCCGCCATTCAAGTTCATCTGCTTAGCTGTCCCTACCCTGGGTTTTCACCCTCTGTCTTCCTATTTCTCCATGGTCTTGATAGGCATAGGTCTGTGCATGTGTGGAGGTAGATGGATATTTGCCTGCATGTATGTCTGTGTACATATACATACCTGGTGTCTGCAGAGGCCAGAAGAAAGTGTGTGATCCCCTGAGTTACAGAGAGCTTGAACTGTCCTGTGGCTGCTAGGAATCCAACCTGAGTCCTCTGGAAGAGCAGCTAGCACTCTTTCCCACTGAGCCATTACAACATCACCTTCTCTCGGGTTCTTTATTCTTTTCTTCCAGGGAGGGTTTCTCTGTGTAACCCTAGCTATCCTATAATTTGCTCTGTAGACCAGGCTGGCCTTGAACTCAGAGTTCCACCCACCTCTGCCTCCCAAGTGCCGGAATTAATGATGTACAAGACCACCACATGGCTCTCAGGTTCTTACCAACTAAAATTATTTGCTCTTCTGAATGTGATCCACTTCCCTTGCTTCTGAGACTCTTTTTCAGGCCTCCTTTCCACCTGGAAGATCTTTTCCTTGCTCCATCTCCAGCTTTTACCCACTGTCTAACTTCAGCTAGAGTGTTACCTGCTGCACGGTGCAGTTACTAAGCTAGGGCAAGCATAGACATATGTAATTTCTACCATGTGCCATGGTTTTGTATGGCCTTTGTCTTTGGTGGACAGCAGTCTCCTTAAAAACAGAATCAGAATCTCATTTGTAGACTTTCCTATCTCCTAGGAACTAGTACATCTTAATTTTTCCCATCTCCTTTTACCCTAACCTAATTAGAGCACCATAACAATTGGTTAGATATATTAATTTTACAAACTGAGAGGCTGGGTTAGCTCAGAAGTAGAGTGCTTGCCTGTGCGAGGCCCTAGAACCTAGAACTGTAGTAGACACGATAGCAAAACAAAAACAATGGACTGAAATGGAGAAAGTGGATTGCCAGGAGTATGATTCAGCCATAGAGTGCTTCCCCAGCTTGCAAACCATCCTGGGTCAGTCTCCAGCACTGCCAAATGAAGAAAGACACCAAGTTGGCAGAATGAAATACTCCAGCAAAGTGAGGAGCACTAGAAACCTTCACGTCCTAACACGACTCTACAGGCATCTCAGCCAGCATGGGCCGACTCGAAGGCACAGGGCACAGTGAGTCATCTGCACAGTAGCTGCTGCAGAGGAAAAGGATGGGACATGGAGTACAGGGCGGGGGAGAGGAAGGGCTGGAATGGCAGTGAATTTCATTCTTTGACTGTTGCTCAACATCCTGGTATTTGGGGAATTTGCCTCTCTTGCCTGGTACAAATTGCCCACTGGCCTAGGTTGCCTGTCCCGGGTGGACTGGTTGGTTTTCCTCTGTTCCCTTCAGACCTGTGGCTTTCTCATCCTGGGACACTTGTTAGGGTGTACAAGTTGGTAAACGATCTCCGGGCTTTTATCCTCAGGGTTTGGTGACAAGGCTCAGCAGGAGGATGGCCGAGGAAAAGGTGTCTTCACAGGGGACCCGGGGTGAAAGGAGTGTTGCCAGCAGGTGCAAGCAGAAGACAGGGAGTTTGGAGATCTTGCCGGGTGACAGGAGTAGCTTCCATTACAAGGACTCAAAAGCCTGCAGACCACAGTTACAAAACTGCATGGACAGAAAAGATTCTTGACTTTCCAATAGGTTCTCTTTCTGTGTTTTGTCTCTGGGCTCTGCTTGCCTCTTGAAGCTCAGTTTGCCCTTGCAAGGTTCCACCTTAGCTATGTAGCCTGATGCTGCCAAAACCTGAAGCTCCAACAATAGCCATTTGGGAAATGACAGAGTCCTAGGCCCCATGGGACTTCTGGAACTCATAAAGTTATCTATGGAAAACTAAGCCAAGGTATTTCCTCAAATGCAAACTTTTCTATCTCGGGGTCCATAAATCCTCAGAGATCACACGGATTGAGGGTGATATGTCTCCCAGTACGGTGTGAGAAGCACCAATAGGTCTCTAAGTATGACTGTGTCTCAGGAACTGGCATGAGGGTCCAGAACCTTTACCGGGGTTTGAAAGAGTCTATGACCCCCTGAAAAGTTAAACAAAACAAAACAGCACATTTTTCTAGAGGCTGCAAAGGGGACAGGGTGGACTTTCCAGCTCCTCCCATTTCCTACGCCGGCAATGGAAACGATGACGGCTGATGTGACCGGTCATGTTTCTAAAAGGACCTTTCCATGGATAGAGCCCTGATCTTTCGAACTGCCTGATAGAAACATCCTTCCCTGCCTAGGCAACACTGGTCTTCCAACCTTACCCTTCATCTTTCCATTGTGTCCCTAGGCCACAGGGAGCCTAGGCTGGTGGCTGTTCTTTGTCAAGAGGATTGGGACTGACAGGGGAGCTGAGCTCATCTAGCAGGCTGGCATCAGGAACCCTGGTCCAAGAGAGGTGGAATGTGCCCGTCATGTGATACAGAAGGTGCAAACCCTGGAGTGCCTCTTTAAATTTCAAACTCAATCTTGCATTCCTGAAAGTAATTATAATTGCATTCTAAGAGTCCACACATGAAAAATGCATGCCGGTAAAGAGCTACTATGCAGGCGTCTAAAATGTAGTGTATAACAGCTTCCCTGAGCGTTTGAGAAAGAACACAGCGTCTATTGTGTGAAAAGCATTATTTATTTGTCTGTAGGCAATTTTGATGTACATCTAAATTCAGAGACCCCCCCTCCATCTCTAAGGGAGGGTCCTCCTCTCCCAATACAGTAGGAATCGCTGGTCTCACGTAAGTTCTTCACTGTGGATTTATAATTTATTTACTTATTGTTTATCTGAGAGAGAGTCTTGTAGTCCTGGCTGACCTCAGAGCTGAGGCGAAGCTAAAGGCGACCTTGATTCTCTGTCCTGCCTCCCTCGCCCTGAGATTCCAGCTGTGGGTCACCACCCTGACTCCTCTCGACCGCTGAGGAAACTGATCTAGCTAAGGCAGCTTAGTAAGGCAGAGTGATCCTAGCTTCCTGGCTATCTCCCCAGTTCGGGTAGGCTTTGAGGACAGCTACAGAAAGGACGCCCGGGTCCACCCCCACCCCTGGGTCTCGCGAGAGGTGTCCAGGGGCACCTGAGAAAAGAAAGGACTTATTCAGGCTTGGCTGATCTGATCAACCGTCAGACAACAAAACCAACCACACATCACAGCAGGCCTTGGCAACCAAGAGCAGCACAAAGCAATGACGTCACCATTACGGCAGAGAATGCCAAACTGGGGGTTAACCCTACTTCATTCAGCCCTTCCTCTGAGCCTGTGAGTTAAGGATTGTTGGTTACCTTCCCTGCACAGCTGTGGGTACTGAAGTTCAGGTTAATGACAAAGTCACATGGTCATTAAGGGAGTCTGGATAGGATCTAAAGTCCGGACTAAATCCAGACCCTGAAATGGCACTGCTAATGCCAGACTCGGGATTCCTGGCTTTCCTTAATGACTGTGTGATTTTGCCCAAGGAGTCATTCTGAACTCAGCCATAGTTTACAGAAACGTGTGAGGCCGTCTCCCAGGAGACTACCTGGGTAGACACACTGTTGCTACATTTCCCAGGGACAGGAGGACTTCGTGCAGTACACTCAACCCTGTAGGGCAGAGCAGTCTTTAATGTTCCCTCCTAGCTGGGCGCTGGCGCACACTTTTAATCCCAGTACTGAGGAGGCAGAGACAGGTGGATTTCTATGAGTCAAGGCCTGATCTACAGAACTAGTTCTAGACAAGCCAGGGCTATGTAGAGAGTCCAGTTTAAAGAAAGAAAGGAAGAGGGAGGGAGGGAGGGAGGGAGGGAGGGAGGGAGGGAGGGAGGGAGGGAGGGAGGGAGGGAGGGAGGGAGGGAGGGAAAGAGAGAAGGAAAGAAAGGAAGAAGGAAGGAAAAAAAGACATTCCCCTCTTGGACTAGGCACAGGGAAAGGGTGCAGCCCAGTAAGCTCCTGGCCACCAGAAAACACTCCCTTCCCACCCCACCCCCAACCACTAAGCTCTGGGCCCTTCAGAACCCTTTGGAGCCAGCCTGAGTTTTTCATATTCCCTCTGGAACACGTTTTCCCTGGCCTTTAACACAGCTCCTGCCTTTCTCCTCTGTGACTAGTGTGAACTTTAGGGGTCAAGTGTTAAACACATTCTGATCCCTCCCAGGTATAGGCTGAGCACAAACTGAGCACCTAACAAATGTTCTCTGAGTTCAATCCACGGTCCCTAGACAAACCTCCTCCCTCTTGGACCGCTGGTTTAGGGTTACAAATGCCTACCCAATCTCGCACAGGGCTCCTGGCCTTTGAGAGGGCTAGGATCTAGTTTGCTGTCTTGTCTGAGAGCATGGCCTTTGGAGGGATCGTTGGTGCAGGCACAGGGCCTCTGCCTGGAAGCACACTCAGAGTTTCGCACCTGCTGGAGGCTCTCATGGAGCTATTTAAGGCTTTGGCAGCTCTGCCTTTTAAGGCCTCCTGGGTCCCTGCAATGGGCTAAAGGCAAGCGATGGAGGAGGGTATGCGGAGCTGCTTTTCTCTCAAGGCTTCCTGGGAACCAAGTGTGTTTGCCTTTTGCTCCCCTGAAGGCTAAGAGCTGTTTTTTTCTCTGCAGAGTGAGACAAAAAGTCTGGTGTGAGAGACAGTGAGCTCCCAATTTAACAACACAATGTCTCAGATGCCCCAGACTTTGCTATTCTGACCAGAGAGCCCCTGGGGCACAGTGCTGTTTAACAGCCCACACTGCTGACTGAAGTTTTATGTGACTCAGAACCTCGGTTTCTTCATCCGTGAAATGGACAGATTTGGCATCAAATGTCTTCTCTATCTAACATCCCATAGCCCGAGCCTCTTTGGGGTTCTAGAACAGCACACTTCCTTCTCAATACTCCAACTCCCCAGCCCCAGTAAAGTCAGGATTTGACCCCTAGCAACATCCAGCCAGGCATTCCTGCAGGACCAGACAGGCCTGTTGACAGAATGGAGTGCCCTAGACAGTGGGGCCCTTTGATAAGCTTGATATTTAACCTAGGAAATCAGAGTCTTCCTGCCCTCTTGGAAGTATGGCTTCGCGTTCAGACTACAGGAAAGGTGTATTCACGTCACCACCACCATCATCATCTGAAAATGGTACCTGTTCTTTATAGTTTAGGAAATTAGTTCCCATTAGTTCTATTCTCTCATTTTAAAATCCTCAGCCCGCTGTGGCAGCACACACCTGAACACTGGGGAGGATGGGACAGGAGGACTGTCACAAGTTTGAGGCCAGCCTGGGCGGCGTGGTGAGATCCTCTCTCAGAAGTCAAAACCGAATCCCCACAAAGTGCTAGGGAGACAGCTCAGACGCCAGGTAGCAGCCTGGCATTTCAAAGCCTTGGGTTTGATGCCATCACTGAGAAAAGCTGAAACAAATGAGCAGCCGTAGAACCCACAGCTGCCGTGTGTGCGAGCCGCTTCTGACGCCTGTGGCGTGGCTGTGACTGAATGACTTACTTGTGGTAAAGCTGACAGGGAATGTGGATGTCCCAGAGACTGACGACAAACACACATCCTTCCCAGGGTACCTCCTGTGCTACTGAGCGACTTCAGTGTAGATATTGTAAGGAAGAACATTTGAAAATGCTACGCAAACACGACCCTAAAGCAGTGGCTCTCAACCTCCTTGACGCTGCAACCCTTTAATACCCTTTTAACCTGTGCTGTGGTAACCCCCAACCTTAAAATGATTTTCTCTGCTACTTCATACCTGCCTTTGCTACTGTTATAAATCACAGTGTAAAATCTGGTGTGCAGGAAATCAGATTTATGACCTGGGGGGGGGGGGGTTATGGCCCACAGGTTGAGAACCACTACTCTAGAGGTTCTGAGGTTTTTGCTTTTGTTTTTTGTTTGTTTGTTTGTTTTTGAGTCGAGGACCTGGAGGTCCTTTGCAAGGTGACGTTCCTCTCCCTGTTGTTGGGTTTCTGTCCCACCCTGTCCTTGTCCACAGTCTGGGGAAGAGGAGACTGTGGGGAGAGGACCAAGCAGAGCCCAATTAGCATCGTCCCCCCTTCTGATTTTCTTCTCTTCAGTGTGGAGGTGAAATCCAGAATCTTGAGTGTGCTGGGTGAGCCTTCGACCCCTGCACTTCCCGCTGCTGACAGTTTTTGTGGGAGTGGGGGTAGTCAGGGAGGCAGGCTTAGGATACGGGAGCTCTCCTGAGGATTCAGGTTCTCAGCTTCTTTCACAAAGTCCCAGATCCCCACTTGGGACCAGAAGGATAAAAATGTGGTTCACCTTGGGAGAGAGTGGGAGTGGGCTGCAGGCCACAACCGCAGAGGTCTCCGAATCACACAAGTCACATCCGGTCACAAACACGATCCTTGCCAGAGTGGGAGAGTGAGATTCTTCTGGAAAGGACTGGAAATGGTGCCTGAGGTAGTCTCTGTCATCACTGGAACCGAAGGAAGAAAAGTAAAGCAGTCTTTCCTTAGGGAGGTGAACCACGACGTTTGTCCTACAGCCGGCTTCTGCCTATAGAGGTCAGTCAGTGAAGCCCAGCCCCGCCTGTGTGACTTTACAGACTGTTTCCAGGCCCAGGCCGAGTGCAGCTGCTCTAAGGTCCTGCTGGAGGCATGAGAAGCATCTCAGGAAGGCTTTCTGCCCTGGATCCTCATGGTGTTGATAGGCCCAGGATGACAGCTCTCTTTGCCCACACTTGCCAAGCCAGGCACTCAAACAAATCATTAGAGTCAATCCTCAGATCTCAGTGAGATAAAGAGGCAGACTGAATTCCGGTGCAGAGAGCATCGAGGTCAAGGTCAAGGTCACAGGCTAGCCAACGGCTGGGCCTGTAGTTCCTTTTAGGACAGTGACCTCAGAGCCTGCACTCCTGGCCAGAGCCCAGCACAGGCTCCACATGAGAGCTGGGTATGGATGTGAACTAGAATGCCAGGGCCTTGGTGGCTCCCAAGATGCTTGGAAGACCAGTGACTACACTATGATCCTGCAGGAGAACCATTTCCTGGGAAGCAGGGTCATGACCCTACTACCCGATGCTGGTTGCCCAACCTCTGTGACTAAATGAGGAAGGCTAAGCTGAGGAAATCAGAACATCCTGAGAGGTGAGCAAAGAGAACAGGAAACGTGCTGATGTGGACGGAGCAGGGAGCTGCATACACGGGTGCCCGGTGAACCCTGCTGGGCTCTTGGCTGGGTTACCCTGCCAGGGCACAATTGTCCGTGAGTGTTCAGGGAACCATGAGGAAAAGCGTTGAGTCCAGTGGGCCTTTTATCTCTAGGATCCCATGAGCTTCTGCCCCCCTAATTATAAGCCGAGGAAGTAGAAAGAACAAGTTGTGCTCTGGCCAGGGCTCTTTGCTTCCCTGGCTTTGGGAAGACAATGTGCAGGGAGCTGCAGCTGTAGCGGTGGTCCAGACAGGGGAGCAGGTATCAGAAGGATGCTCTCAGCACACGGATGGCCTCAGCAACAAGGACAAGGACATTATGCTCAAGCTATTATGGGATTATGTTTTGGGTTTTTTTTATTATGGAATTAGGTTAATCAGCTTTCTGTCATTGTGACAAATTGCTAAAATAATCAATTTATAAGAAAGAAAGAGTTGGGCCTGAAGAGATGGCTATAGATGAAAGTTTTTGTTCCCCAATGTTGGGTGCCATATGGCTCAGCCATTGAGGGCACTTTCTGTTCCTACAGAGGACCCAGGTTCAGTTCCAGCACCCACAGTGTGGCTTACAATTAGTTCTCTATAACTCAGGGCATCCAATACCCATTCCTGGCCTTTGCAGGCACCATGTATGCATGCAATGCACATATATACATGAAGATAAAACATTCATCACATAGTAAAACTTATAAATCCCTCAAAAGAAAGAAAGGATTATTTTGGACCTTTTTTTTAACTAATTTTTATTTTGTTTTTTAAATTATGTGTATGTGTCTGCCTTTGAGTGCAGGTGCTGGTAGAGGCTGGAAGAGAACATTGGTCCCCTGGAGCTAGAGTTGCGTGCCACTGTGAGACATCCAATGTGGGTGCTGGGAACTGAACTCAAGTCCTCTGCGAGAGGAGTTGGTGGCTCCGGCTGCTGAGCTACCCCTCCAGTCTCTTGGTTTCAAAGACAGCATGGCCCTGTTGCTTTGGGCTTGTGGTAACTCAGAACATGGTAGGAGCGTGTGATGGAGAAGGCTGCCCACCTCATGGCAGCTAGGAAGCAAAGAGAGAGAAGGGAAGAGGGTGCCCCTATGACCTAATGTCCTCCTTACGACTCCGCTATGTCTCAATTGCGCCCTGGCAAATGACCAAACCTTTGGTAGACAGGTGTCTGCAGGACATGAGAGATGCAGACTGAAGCTGCCACTTTCTAGTGGTGTTTGCCTTCTGGTATTTCTGTGTTCAAGGGAGGCCTCATTACACCCACATTGCTGAGGTTAGCGGACTTGGGACAAGAACAGTTCTACCAAACTGGGGCTTGGGGTTTTGCAAGTGCCCCAGGTAGCCAGGTAATCACCTGACGCCTTCTCATCCCTCAATGGCCTACCTCAGCAGTCTGCTCTACAGTGGCACTGCAGAAGGGTGTCCCACTGTGGGCAAATCTTCAAGGCACGAGAGAGGAGCATGGCACCAGATTCCTCGCCCCTCCTAGGATTGCGAGCCTAACTTATGAGTTGGCTGCTCAGTCTATCCCGGGCTCATGATGTTTCTGTTTTAACATCTTGGCCTCTCTGCTCTTTGGAGGCACCAGAGGAGAAGGTTCCTGGTAATTGTACATGACTTGTGATACTTTTTAAATGTTGTTTATTTTCATTTTATGTGTGTGGGTGTTTTACCCGCATCTGCATGCCTGGTGCCTACACAAGCCAGAGGAAGGCATTGGGTTTCATGGTTGTGAGTTGTCGTGTGGGTGCTGAGAACCAAATCTAGGTCCTCTGTAAGAGCACCAAGTACGCTTAACTCCCGAGCTGTCTCTCCAGTCCTGTAATGCTTTGATTTTTTGCGGAGAGAAGGGCACGGTTTCTCTGTGTAGCCCTAGTTGTCCTAGAACTCACTCTGTAGACCAGACTGGCCTCAGATACATACCTACTCCACCTCTGCCTTCTGAGTGCTTGGTTTAAGGCTTGCACCACCAAAGCCAGCTCCTATAATACCTCTTTAGGAAGACAGGAACAGGGATTGAAATCATGGCTCAATTGTTAAGAAGACTTACTGCTTTCCCTGAAGACCCGAGTTTTGTTCCCAGGGCCCAAATCAGGTGACTCGGAACTGCCTATAACTTTTGGCCCAGAGACTCTTGTAGTATGGAGCTGTGGGTCTCTTCCCACAGCCCGGCTCATGGCTGCCTAGCTAGCTTATGCCCCAAAATAATGACACACAAACTCTATTCATTTAAACACTGCCTGGCCCATTTCTAGTCATGTATGTAGCACCCCAAGGTGCACTTACCGGGAAGATTCTAGCCTACGTCCATCCTGGGTCAGAGCTTCATCGTGTCTACTCTGGAGAGGAGAGCATGGCGTCTGTCTCTCAGAGGAGCTGCCCTGCATCTGAGCTCACTTCCTCTTCCTCCCAGCATTCTATTCTGTTTACTCCACCCACCTATGTTTTAACCTATGAGGGCCAAGCAGTTTCTTTATTACTTAACCAATGAAATCAACAGATTGATATGACACTCCCACATCACTTCCCCTTTTTCTGTTTAAACAAAAAAAGGAAGGCTTTAACTTTAACATAGCAAAATTACATATGACAAAACAGTTATATCTATTTTATCTTTTATCATAACAATGGAAAACTATAACTATAACTATCTATCTATTCTTCAACTCCAAAGACTCCAGAAGAATACAATATTACCTAAGCAAACAAAAAGTAAGCAATTTTCAAAACTCTAGAAATGACAGAGACATCTCGCTGCCTAGACAGTCACCCAAAGTTTCTCTGTACCATTGGGGCATCCATCTTCGGCCTACAGGCTCATAGTATCCAGAGACTTTTCCATGAAGCAGGAAATTTCAAAGGTAGTTCAGTCACTATCTGCTGTGTCCTGCAGAATGTCTCGCAGACTCTTTCATAAATCAGGAACCCCGAAAGACCATCTCACCTTTAGGCAAGTTCAGCAGTCCTCTCTCTGTGGGTTCTTTGTGCCCAGTTTATGCAATAGTCCAGGCAAGAGCAGTTTCTTGCCCAAATGACTATCAAACTCCATAAGGTGCCTCTTCGATGCCCATCTTCTTTCTTCTTGAAGTAGATTGGTGCTGCCAGGAGCAGACGTGTCTCATTGTCATGAAAAACCTTAAGTTATTAAAACACTTAAAATGCCATATTTTATAATCTTTGAAAGATATGAAGAATGCCTATCTAAAATATATCTATGTACATCTAGAAAATCTAACTAACATGACTACAAGCTTGACTATTATTGATAATTATCTATTAACAACCTATATACATTACATTTTTAAGTGAACTACACAATCACAATACCTTAATCAATATCAGAAATACATATACATATAATAAAATTGACCTTAAATTAATATCAGTAAACCAAGATTCATATCAGTGCAAATTATTCACATCTATATCATCTCCCCCTTTAAATGTAAAAGAACATTTATAAACAATATATGGGAACATGGGCGCAGTTTTTTCTCTCCAAACTGCTTCCTGCTGAATGGGGGCGCTGTTATTCAGATCTTTCATGGAGTAACCTGTGTGCCAGGGTCATTTCAGTCGGCAGTTGAGTTAAGTAATTTTCTGAAGGTGTTCACAGCAACCTTTCAGGAGGGCGTGGTCTATCATACCATATTGGAATAGAAAAAATCGACAGGGTCTCATCCTCTGTGAAAACAAAAGAAGAAACTCCTTTCCAAAGCATCATGTCCTTAGATTCAAATTTTAAAGTCAAGGTATTTTGAAAATATCTATCTTGGATTAGTTCAGCAGCATTTATAAACAAATATCTTTTAGCATCTGTTGCTCCTTCCTCAGCATTCAAACAATTCAAAGAGAGCATAATAGCATACAGTATCAAGATTCTCTGTGTATTTTCCATCTTTGTGCAGCTTTATTTTAACTCTATTTTGTTTATTTTTACTTTTGTTTTATATTCTCTGTATATATTTGTCCTGGAATAACTCTGTAGACCAGACTGTCCTTGAACTCTCAGAGATCCTTCTGTCTCTGCCTTCCAGGCATTGGGATTAAAGGCGTGTGCTACCACACCTTGAAGTCACAGAGGTAAATTTCCCTCTGCCTCCCAAGTGTTGGGATTAAAGGTGTGTACTACCACACCCAACTACTTTCTTTCTTCCTTATTTTACTTTTAAGAACTTTAATTTTCAGCCTGTATATATTTTTAAACACACTGTAAATCATTTAAAGTTTTCTTTGTCTTTGAATCTCTCTTTACTGTATATCTCTCTTTTTCTGACCACATGAGTCTTTAATTTACCAAGAAATATCAGTAGGATGAAAGCCGTGGCTTTGACGGCTGAATCCAGCCATTCCTTAGCTTTCCAGCCTCATGGTGGAGATACCAGCTGTAGCCATGTTTATCACCACAACTCTGTGGTGTTTCAAGGTCCTTGCCAGCAAACAAGCTACAACACTCAAATGCTCTCTCTGTAGCTGACCTCCTGCCTCAAAAAGTCAGAGTTTGCCCTGGCAGGACAGACCAGAACGCCAGCATTTTAAAACAGCACAACTTTTTTCCTGCTACAGCTGAAAACAAACAAGCATGCAGTCAGTTTTTATCAACACCATTTAAGTGTTTCGTGGCAGGACCTCTTAATGAGCTGCAGGGTTCTGTAGCTGAAGCTGAGTCAGGAAGCCTCTCTTAGATGAGAGCGCTTGCTTGCCTCTAGCAAGCAGAGCAGACCCGAGAAATTGCTGCTACCAAGAAAACATGCTTTACTCTATTCTTTCCCAAGCTTTCTCAGGCTTTCTGTAGATTCAGTGCCCCATGTCTGGGCGCCATCTGTAGTATGGAGCTGTGGGTCTCTTCCCACAGCCCGGCTCATGGCTGCCTAGCTAGCTTATGCCCCAAAATAATGACACACAAACTCTATTCATTTAAACACTGCCTGGCCCATTTCTAGTCATGTATGTAGCACCCCAAGGTGCACTTACCGGGAAGATTCTAGCCTACGTCCATCCTGGGTCAGAGCTTCATCGTGTCTACTCTGGAGAGGAGAGCATGGCGTCTGTCTCTCAGAGGAGCTGCCCTGCATCTGAGCTCACTTCCTCTTCCTCCCAGCATTCTATTCTGTTTACTCCACCCACCTATGTTTTAACCTATGAGGGCCAAGCAGTTTCTTTATTACTTAACCAATGAAATCAACAGATTGATATGACACTCCCACATCAGACTCTTGCCACCCTCCTCTGGCCCCAGTGGACCCTTGCGCACACACATGTACACGTATGCATGCAGGCAAACACTCATAAATAAAATATATGAAATATTTACACACATAGCTAACAATCACACCATAAATCTTAAAAACAAAAAAGAAACAAAAGAAAACCAAACAAACAAAAAAACCAAGGGCCAGTTAGGGGATCAGAGGGTGAAAGGTGCTTGCCGCCAAGTCTAACAACCTGAGTTTGATTCCCCAGGGCCCACATGAGGGAAGGAGAGGAGTGACTCCCCAGAGCTGTCCTCCGCCCCCACACATGTACCCCAACACATTTGCACCAGTATCTACACCACATAAATAAATAAAAATGAACTTAAAACAATATTATATCACTATCATTCATTTTATTACATTTAAATTTACTGTTGGGTGGGTGTGTGTGCCACAGCGTGAGTGTGGAGGTCTGTTGGTTTTTTTCATCCTGAAATTGAACTCAGGTGTCGGATCCCCTCAGTGGCCCAGTCTTTGGACTGCTCACCACCAAAGGATCCAAACTTATGTCCGCCCCAGGCCAAGCCCCCAGATATCCACACAGGCCTTTGCTCATTGACAAGGTCCATCGTTCATCTACAGGACACAAGAAACCAGGAGGCATAAGCCACAGGGATTGGTGGATTACAAGTGTGTGGCCTGGCTGCTTATGTAGCTTACACAGTCAACCCTGACGGCCAGGCTGTTGTTGCTGCTTCTTGTCTCCTTTCCTCCTGGCTAGCATCTGGAGCCCAAGCCTGCTCCGAGGCCTTTTAGTGCTGTAGGAATAACAATGTGGTCCCAATTTTGCAGTTTGTTTTTTTTTTTTTTTAATGACTTTTCAAGACCGGGTTTCCTTTTTAACTGTCCTGAAACTAGCTCTGTGGACCAGTCTGGCTTTGAACTCACAGAAATCCGCCTGCCTCTGCCGCCCTAGTGCTGGGATTAATTTAAGACATGTGCCACCACTGCCCGGCCCAATTTTCCAGACTCAAATGTACTCTAACTAGTGCTTAAGCTTCCAAAGAACTTTAACCCCACCAAATGGGTTCACTTCCTCTCCTTCTCTTTTTCAGTGGGGTCTCATATTAGCCCAGGCTGGCCTAGAATTCACCACGTGGTAGAATGAACCAAGAACTAAGAGAGAAGGTGAGTTTAGTCTCTGGACCCTAAGGACAGCTAGGCAGTTGAGCTAGGCTTTAAAAACTAAACAGACTCTTTAAGGGCAGAAAATAATGGGAATTCTTCCCAAGGCCCGAATAATCTTTAAAAACTCTGTCTCCTTCTGGAGTGCTTTTGCTTACCCTCGTACCCCGTTCTGAGCGGAGTACTTCTGATTTTGCTTCCTAGTGGGGCCCGCGGCTCTCCTTGAAGAACTACTCATTTGGGGGGAAGAAGAAACACCATAGATCACTTTTAGGATTCACAATGAAGTCACAAGAGGCTTCCCGGCCCCCAGCCTTCACAGAAGAACCCAACATCAGGGTATCCCCACATGGTCTCTGTAGGTGATGTCTGCAGAGGCCTTCAGTCTCAGGGAGCCTCCCTGGGCCTTGCAGCCTTCACACAAAAGCTCATCATCAGGGTATCCCCAGGTGGCCTCTGTAGGTGGAGCCTGCAGTTTTGAGTCTCAAGGAGCCTCCCTGAGGCTGGCAGCTTCCCTGTCTTGCATGACTATTGTTTGTTTTTCATGGAGAGCTGACCTAGCACGCTACCTGCCACCCAGCGTGTGAAGACACAGTCCTGCCCTCAGGCCTCTGGGAACCTGTGCTAGACAGACAGTCAGCTCTGGGTACAAACACAGCCCAGAACCAGGCCAGCTGAGGCCTGAGCTGAGAGAGCCTTTGTTTCTTCTCTGTGTGTGTGTGGGGGGGGGCAGCCAAGCTGATAACTTCTGTGGACAAAGTGGGGCTGGGAGGAAGAGCCACACAGTCCTTTGTGGAGGTTAAGAAGCATGTTTAGTACAGGCACCGGAAGGTTTCTGGAAAGGAGAGAAGGTGATGGGGACTCAAGTGAGAGGAAGCTGGGAGCAGAGGAGGACAGGCCTAAGAGGAAGCAGTTGGGGGGAAAGTGCCACTTGCTGGGTCTCCCATGAGTGCTGCTGTGCACACCATCTCCCCCACCACCACCGTGTCCCCTGAGTCTCAGCCCCACTGGTAATCAGATCTAGTCCCGCTGGCCATGAGCCCATAGAGGGGGCTGCAGAAGAAAGCAGCATGGCCTGGGTTCTTCCCAGTTCTGCTCGTCCCAGCATCTCTCACACTCCCAGGCTGGAAAAGGATGTTGGCTCAGAAGAGTACCACCCATAACACCTAACACGGTAGAGGTTCATCACTCACTCTTTTTTGTAGGAAAGAAATCTATTTATTTTTTTAAATATATAAGTTAGGACGAGAGAGTAAATTCCAGAACAAGGGTAAGTGTGTTTTCCACAGGTGACACGGGAATGGCAGGCTTGGCATACATGCCACAAGAAGTTGGCTCATGAACAGAGAGGAAGCTTTTCTTGGAGTGTGGCACCAAACAGGTCAGCCAGGGGCAGGAGGAGAGGAGGGAGCCTGGGGGTCCAGGCCAGGGTCTGCCACTTGAAATGCATGCCTTTGGGTACGTCAATAACCTTTCTGGGCATGCTTTGCCTGGTGCCTCTGGACCCCTTTACCCTTAGTCCTGTGATTCTACAAGGCCTGATTGGCATCTCCCGGAAAATTCATTGACTGATCCACCCCAAGCCCAGTTAATTGGGGAGTCAACCTAGTAAGCCATCTAGTTGATTTGAATTGCAGGAATGGGAAGTAGTCAGTGTGCTAAGGGGCATGCTGCAGAGGCATAGGTCCCTTACTGTGCTGTGAAGGGACATGGTCACTTTTGACTACAGGTGACAGAAAAGAACCCCATGGCATACAGACCAGCATGGTGGCTTCTTTCCCTGGGCCTGCCTGACACATGTTTATTCTTATTCTTTCCCTCTCAAAATTTTCTTGGTTAATCTATTTTATTTTGTTTTAATGAATGATTTACCTGTATGGATGTGTGTGTGTGTGCTCTGTGTGTGTTCCTGGTGCCTGCAGAGGTAAGAAGAGGGCATTAGGTCCCCTGGAATCGGAGTTGGGGATATTTGTGAGCCACTACATAGGTTGTGGGAACTGGGTCCTCTGTAAGAGCAGTCAGTGCTCTTAAATACTGAGCAGTTGCTCTAGCCCTGACCTCTCGTTTCTGTTTTTCCACATGCATTTTACGCACTCAGCTATCTCTGCAGCCTAGCACACACCTTGCAAGGGCACAATTGTTCCTTGTGAGTTCTTACATACCAGACCTTGCTCGTACACCCAGTTAAGACTGGAAAATTTTTATATCAGCTGTGCGGTCTTTGTTCAGCCAAAAATTCTGTTATCTGCAATAAAGTCAAATAGATTTTGAAGAACAATTTCTGAAGGGATCCATGGTGTCTGGGTCCCTTGAAACTCCCAGAAGCCATTGTGTCTTCTGCTTCAAGAGCAGATTATTGCTAGTAAACTAGAAGGAGATATTTCGGGCACAGGAAGAATACGGACAGGGAAATACTTCAGAAAGTGTAGTCAGAGTTACTTAGACTGAAATGACTTCAAAAATCCTTTTGCACTTTGACAGAATTTTAAGAAAGTCCTCAGATGTGTGGCATACACCTGTGATCCAGCAGTTGGGAGGCAGAGGCAAGTGGATTTCTGTGAGTTCAAGACCAGCCCAGTCTAGAGAATGAGTTCAGACCAGTCAAGGCTACACAATGAGACCCTGTCTCAAAAACCAAAACAGTAAGAAGAAGAAAGGGAGGCAAGGAAGGAGGTGGGGGTGGGGGAAGTGAGGAATAGATGCCTCTTCCTCTATCGAACTTAGAAAAAAAAAAAGGAAGTTCTGGGGCCAGACTACAGAGGCGAGTTTGATAGCACAGAGAGTTCTTTAGAGAACAGATTGTCTGTGCTGTGGTTCTTCTAGTCATGGCCCAATTCTGCTAAATAAGAAACACTTGTGTCATTTCCTCCACCGTCCACACTCACATGTGTATCCTTGCCTAGCAACCCCGCCTGCAGCTGTGCTGAGCACAGAAGTTCCAGCAGCTGACCCACCAGCAAAGCTGGGCTGCGTACTCGCGGGGGCAAGTGCTCGCCCCTCTGAGCTGTGTTCCCAGCACAGTGCCTGCTGAATGCCAGCAGTGCAGCCCATAGAGGTAAAAGGAGCATCAGATAGAAGGCCGTGCTGCAAAGACGTGGTAGTACAGGCTTGCAGTCTCAGCACGCAGGAGGTAGAAGCAGGAGGACTGCAAGTTTCAAGCCAGCCTGGATTATGTAGTAAGACCCTGGCTAAAATAAATAAACAAACCAGCAACAATAGAAATAGAATGTTGTGTGCTCTGACCCCTTCCTATGAGCAAGAAGAGTCACTTATCTTCCAGCGCTTCCTCTTCTCCAGTAATTACACAGTGGGGCAAAGGCTTCAGTTCCGAGTCAGCAGATGGGGGAATGAGTCACCGTGCCTATGGTAGCTGTCTTTGCTCATGTGCCAGGTGGGGCTTCAGGCAAAAGAACAGAGCTTCCAAAGGACCCAGCTTGCATTCCCCTGGTGGTGTTGATCCTATATCTTTGGGGGCTCATCTCTAAATGAATATTTGTGCTTCTCAGATAGGGGAAATGGACACATGGAGGGAGGGGGTGCCAGTGACTATAGAGCTGAAAAAGACAAAGGGGACTGGAGCCTGGAGCCTGGAGCCACAGTGATGTCAAGATGAAGGGAGAGGGATGGGGACAGGAGTCCGGTAGGAGTCAACTGGGGGTCACACGCTGGTGGTAACTGAACGGTAAAACCTTCACGTTCACCCATTATTTCCTTCATTTAAAAAAAATGAGTGTGAGCGAAGCAGAGTGTTATGGGACACGCTTGAAAATCCCAGTGCTTGGGAGGCTGAGGCAGGAGGATTGTTGTGAGTTTGAGGTCAGCCTGGGCTCAGTAGGGAGAACTTAGAAAGAAAATGAAAGAGAAGGAAAGGCAAGGAGGAAGGGAGCACAGTGGGAAGGAAAGGGCAGAGTGCCCTATTCAACTAAAAAGGACTCACAAAGCAGAAAAGAAAGTTTGCCAGCAAGTCTTACAAAGACAAAAGCAGCTCTCAGACGCCTCTGTGGCCTCCAGGACATGGTGTAGGATCTTGTTTGCACACATGGTATGCCTTTGGTGAGTGTCGTTCTTTAATTATTATTTAGTTATTTACTCAGATCAGTTATTTAAAACAAAATAAGAGCTGGGCAGTCAGCGGTGGCGCAAACCTTTAATCCCAGCACCCAGGAGGCAGAGGTAGGTGGATCACTGAGTTCGAGGCCAGCCAGGGATACACAGGGAAACCCTGTCTGGAAAAACAAACAGAAGGCTGGGGTATAGCTCAGTGGTAAAGAGTCTTCCCAGCAAGATACTGGGCTCTGTCCCCATTACTGCAGGGAAAATGAAACAAAATAGAAAAGAGAAGAAAGCAAGGATGGGGGCTGGGTATGGTTCTGTGGCTTAGCTCGTGCAAGGCTTGAGATGCCATCCTCAGCTGCAGAACAATGACACAAAGTCCCTGGATCATCTGGGCTCCTTTGCTTCTCAGGACACAGAGACTCAGTGAGGAGCAGGACCTGGTGGAAGGCTGCACAAGACAGCTGGGAAGACAGAGCCTACAAAGTGCCCACAATGTGCTCAGTGTTCACTCAGCCCCGGCGCCCTTCCTTTCTAAGTGGCACGCCATGAGTGGGTCCAAATCTTTGTCTCCATCACCTTTGCTTTTTGTTCTTTTTTATTTTCAAGATATTGGGGGTCAAATCTAAGCAGTCATTCTACCATTGCAGCATATGCCAGCCCCACTTCCACCTTTTATTTTAGACTGTTGTCTCACTAAACTGCCCAGCAGGCCTTGGATGTGTGACTCTCCTGCCTCGACTTCCCAAGCAGCTGGTATTACAGGCCTGTGCTACCAGGTCTGATGACGCTTCTTGCCCACATTCCTTATTGCTTCTGAACTACTTAGCTGAATCAAGCTGCTAATTAAGACTGGAGTGGGATTTACCAGCAGGCTCTTGATATCTTGTCCATTGTGCATGTGACTCCTGTGTCGTGTTGAGCATCTTGGTTAAAATGCAGGCACTCTGGGGCTATATTACTTGGATTTGAATCCCAGTCCTACCAGGGTTGTACTTTGCGTTAAAACAACACAAAGGTCATGTGTTGAAGGCTTAGGTCTCACGCCATCGTTGCTGTAGTTAAGAGGTAGAGTCTTGTGCCAAGAGGTTTGGTCATTGAAGGGGACAGTGGGACCCTTACCCCTTGCCCTCACTTTGCTTCCAGGCTTCCATAAAATGAGCAACCTTGCAACATCTGCACCTCACAGTGTCGTGTCCAGTGTAACAAGACTAAGCTGCAGTGGGTTGAAACCTCAGAAACCATGAGCTCAATTTAATCTTTCTTTCCCTCCATCAATCATCTCGAGTATTTTGTTAAAGCGTCGGAAAGCTAACTGACTACCACATGACCTCATCACCTCTCTTTACACTTCAGCTTTCCCTGTAAAATGGGGACTAATTACAGTCCCCCCCCCAAGAAGTTGCATTGGTGACTCCAGAGTTGACCGCAAGCCTTCATGAAAACAGACATTCAGTGAAGGGTTTGCTACTGCTGAACAATGCAAGCTTCCAGTGATAATACCTTAAAGGACTCTCACATGTAAACTTTGGAGGACTGAGAGTCTTTTTCTCCTTCCCCTTCCTCTTCTTCTCTCATCTTGTAGTCACAGCATCCAGAGGGCAGAGTTGGGACATCAGGTATCCATAAGTCCGTTTCCTCTTGCCTTTGCCATCTTTACAACCCCAGCTTCCATTCAAATGCGCTCATGTTGGAAAGGGGGTGGGACCCACAGTCACAGCACAAAGACTGTGGCTGACTGCCAAAGGACCTCAACCAGGAAAAGTGGTGGGAGGCAGCCAGCTCCTGCCAAGATTGGGAATGTGATTTCCTATCCCACCCCCGCAGGGGCCCCCAGCCTCCGCTATGTCCCCTTCTTTCCCCTAGTCCTGTAGGCCACGGGTTTCTGCCTGAAAAAGCGATTAGCAGTGGTTAACTCAGGCTGTCTCCTGCCAACTTCCTGAACACAGGGGCAGAAAGCTCGCTCTGCCAAGAACAGAGCATTAGCCTGGCACCCCCAGCCCATGTCAGCCGGGATGTTGACAGTCGGTTGGTCATTCTCTCATAGCCAATTGCCACACCTGAGAGGTGATTTTACTTAATGGTTTCCAGTGACACCTGGCCTGACTAACCTGACAGGTTCCTGGAAGAGAGCCGAAGCCTCTGCTGATACAGTGAGCTTTCTGCCTTTTAAGTTGTGTGCTTGTTTGAGCAGCTCGGCTCAGGGCTGACATTTGACTCCCAAAGTTCAGGGTCTCCTGTCCAGGATGGCATCAAACTTGCTAAGTAGGAGTGAGGTGAGGGTAGGATAGAGGGGGTAATCTTGAACTTTAGAACCCCCTGCTTCTACCTCCCAAAAGCTGGGATTACAGACATGCACCGCCATGCCTAGCAGAGTTGGGTGTTTAAACACTGTCTCTAGAATGCCCCGCATGCTACCTTACAAAGCCGATGTAGGAAGGAGTACAATGCTTCTCAAACTTTAACGGACATGTCAATGCCCTGGAACTCTGGTTCCTGTTAAAATGCAGGTTCTGGGGGCTGATGAGTTGGCTTCATGGTTAAGAGCACTTAACACTCTTTTAGAGGGCCTAAGTTTGGTTCCCAGCATCCATACAGGTGACATAGTTGCCAATAACTCCATGTCCAAGAGATCTGATGCCCTCTTTTGACCTCTCTGAATACCAGGCATGCATGTGGTGCACAGATATATATGCAGGCAAAACACTCATACACATAAAATAAGATAAATAAATCTAAAAACAAATTCAGGTTCTGAAGGTCAGGGATGTGGCTCAGTGGTGGGTGCTTGCCCAGCTGGTACAGGCTGAGTTTCATCCCAAGCACTGAAAGAAAAAGGGAAAAATAGATTCTGGTTGGATGGGTCTGGAGGAGGCCAAATCAACATTTTTGTTTGTTTGTTTTTCAAGACACGGTTTCTCTGTAGCTTTGGAGAGCCTGTCCTGGAACTAGCTCTCATAAACCAGGCTGACCTCCAACTCACAGAGATCTGCCTGCCTCTGCCTCCCAAGTGCTGGGATTAAAGGCGTGCGCCACCACCACCCAGCCAAAGGCAACATTTTTAACAAACGGTCAGGTATTGTTGAGGTTGGTGGTGCAAGCTGCTTGAGTAGCAAAGTTTTCTGGAGGAATCTTGGTTGCCAGTGGTTAAGATGCCCTGGGAAACTGGAAGGATTTATTGCAGGGAGATGGGGTGTCATAAAGCTAAAGGGACAAGAGTGTAGCTAGACTTCATGAAGCATTGGAAACAGGAATTCCAATGGCCAGAGAACTTTTCTTTTTAAAAAATTACACTTGTGTGTGTGTGTGTGTGTGTGTATGTGTAGGTTAGAGGACAACTTATGGGAGTTTGTTCTTGCCTTCCACTCTCTAGGTCCCAGGGATTGAACTCAGGTCAATAGACTAAAGGGCAAGCATTTTACCTGTTGAACAATTCCATCAGACCCGCAGGACCCTCTTGGTCAACTGCCTCTGTGTTCCCATGCGCTTAACTCAATGCCTGGTTGTCCCCACCCCATCCTCACCTTCCCTCTGACCTCCCAGTTCCAAGGTAACTCTGCCCACAGTCCTGTAGGTTGCACACCTTCCCCGTCCTCAGTTTACCTTGGTTCTGTGATGCGCGTTAGCGACTTCCCATGGCAGCAAGAAAAGGCAATGCAATGTTTACACGCTGGGGAAATAAAATCACCCTCACACTTGGGCTCGAGGGTGTGGCTGAGTCTGGAACTCAGCAGTCTAGTGCAATCATGGTTACATCAACACCTTCTTCTTCGCATCTCAGGTCTGGAGGCTTTGAGTCTCTTCCTGCCTCTGTTTCTAAAAGACGATCCACAATACACCTTGGGGTGGGCACATCTTTTCTGATTCATCGTGACAGATACTTGGTGGGGACTTTCCTTCTGAAAGTTTATAACCTCTGCTCTGGGGAAATATCTAAATTATATAAGAATTTCTTGCCTTTTCTTTCTTAATTCAAGTTCTCTGGAATTCCTGATAGTAGACCTTCTGAGCAGATTATTTCATTTTTCTTATACTTTATAACTAATTTCCCCATAGCTTTATATTTGTTTCCCTTTTTGTGAAAACTTGGTTTTCTCTTAAGACAGGGTGCCACTGTGCAGCTCAAGTTGACCTTGAAGTTGGGATCCTCCAGCTTTGCCCCTACCTACTCCTCTACCCCCAGTAACTGGTATTACAGCCCTTTGGTACCCAACCCAATTCTAGCTAATGTTTCTGGCTAGATAGCTGTCTGGATCCATACAGGAGTAAGGGAGAAACCCAATGACCAATTTTCTAGAAGGAGAGTGGAGCACGGCTCAGAACTCAGACTTTAAGCCAGGTGCTCCAACCCAACCACCACCCAACTGCACCTGTCATGCCTCCTATATCCTTTCTTAAAATATCAGAAAGAAAGACCAGTGTAATTTTTCTTGGTTGCTTAAGACAGGGTGTCATGAATTTAGTATGAACATGCTAAGGAGAGAATGACTTTGGATTCTTCATCCTCCTGCCTCTACCCTCCGAGTGTTGAGGTTCCCAATGTGTATCACCAAACCTGACCAGGACCAGCTTTTCATTTCTAGTCTGTCAAGAACTTGTACACAGAGTCCTAGTGTGCAGGGCTTGTCGACACATCACACTGCCGCATGGGATTGTGACTCCAAACCAGCCTGGATTCTGATGGATCTTAGCTGAGCTTGCTGGCGTTTGTCTGTCATCCCAGCAACTGAGAGGTGGAGGCAAGAGGATGGCCTTGAGTTTGGGGCTAGCCTGGGACTGCATAGTGAGTTTAAAGCCAGCCTAGTCTACATAGTGAAATCCTGTCTCAAAAAAAAGCTGAATGTGTGTATTGTGACTGCGTGTGTGTGAGAGAGAGAATGGATGGATGGATGAGTGGATGCATGAGTAGCTTTTTTTAGTCAACTGACATCTATAAAAGCCACAGGGGAATTATTTATGGGTTTCCTCAGTAACACCAACAGAAGTTGACTCTGAGGAGACTGTGATTACGTTTGGATTGACAGCCTGATGTTTGAGTATATTCTGGGCCTTACTGTGGGCGTTTCATGGGATGAAGTTCTTTCTTGAAAAATACAATGGAAAAAACATTTTTTTTTTGAGACAGGATTTCTCTGCATTTCCCTGGCTGTCCTGACACTCTCTCTGCAGACCAGGCTGGCCTCAAACTCAGCCTGCCTCTGCCTCCCAACTGCTGAGATGAAAGGTGTGTGCTAACACCAACCTGTTACAATGGAATATTTTTGTTTAGAGATTAAAAAGAAAGGCAAACATGGCTGGTGTGATGGCCATTGAGTGTAATCCCAGCACTTGGTGACATAGGCAGCAAAATGGGTTCAAGAACAGTCTTGGCTACATAGCCAGCAGACCAGCCTAGTCTACCAAAACTATGTAAATAAGAAATGAAATATTCATATGTAGCATGGCATGGTTGAACTTTCAAATATATCAAGAGGACAAAACAAAGGATCTCATGTCATATGAGACCCTTACAAGGTGAAAGGTCACCTTTCATTGATATGGCGTGCTATGGATATGAGAGATTCAGAACAGTGGATTGTAGCCCTGCCTCCACAAATCTGTGACCATATGAAAAGTCGCTGAATTGTATGCTTTAATGCAGGAATCGTGGCTTGCGAGTTGGATCTCAACAAAACCATGACGATAGAATTTCTGCAGCAGGTACACTGTGCTAACGAGCAGGTCCCTACTGTCTCTATCTTTGGAAGCCTTTGGCATGTCTGTGACACTACTTCTCAGTCACCACATTAGGAGAACGTGTCTGAGCGACATGTGTGTTCTTAATTGAAGGTAGTTCATTTAAGGAATTGTCACTGGCTTCATTAGGAGATGTCAATATCTTCACTGCTAGCTATCACGTCAGACAGATCAAAGAACTGGCTGTGACTTTGTGCCCTTCTTCCCATAGCTCTGATCTATTTCCCATGGGGGTCGGGGGAAGGTGCAGAGGTCATGAACACTCGTTTCTCTTGCAGAGAGCTAAGATCTCTTCCCAGCACCCAGACCTCGCTGCTCACAACTAGCTGGAACTCAAGTTCCAGGGGACCCGATACTCTCTCTGGCCTCCAAAGGCACTGAGATGCATGTGTTCAGGTGCATACACACACAAATTTGAAGACTAAATAAAATAAAACATTAAAAAAGAAATGATTTCTAGGGCTCAGTGATTAAGAATATACTGGCTGTTCTTCCAGAGGACCTGGGTTTGATTCCCAGCCCCCACAAGGCTGCTAACAATCGTCTGTCACTCCAGTTCCAAAGGATTCAATGCCCTCTTCTGGCCTTCATGGTTACTAGGTACACATATGGTGCACATGCAGGCAAAACACCCATACACATAAAAAAATAGTAAAATGATAATAATTTTTTAAAAAAATTTTGTTTCTTTCTAAAGCTTAAATTTTAAAAAAGGACAACTTTCATTGGTAGCAAATAGTTAAAAAAAAAAAAACCCACATCTATTTGCAAGGGAAAGTGAGGGTGCCAAATCCAGTTCGTTCATTCAGCAATACTGAGTGTTCTCAGTATGGCCACTCTGACAGCCTCCATTAATGCCGTGATAAGCCAGTTGCAAAGACAGGAGCTAGGAACAAGCGTTTGGGTTGGTGTGACCACATCTCCCAATAGAGATCTCCCTGCTGGGTGGACAGGCTGTTTTCACTCTTGGAGGATTCAGGGAAGTGTTATACCTTGTTCATATATTCCTTGAGAACTCAAGATTTTTTTTGTAATGGCATAAATATTAGGGCTGGGCATTCCTACAAATCCTAGCACTTGGGAGATGGAGGCAGAATAATGGAAAATTTAAGGCCTGAGCTACATAGCAAATTCGAGGTCAACCTGGGCTAGGAGAACCTATCTAAAAAAAAAAAAATTCCATTCATAATGAGTGGAGACAAAGGTAAGAAATCTAACAGTTCCACTCTCTATCTTGCCCTCAATCTGATTTCAAGTCATGCCTCCCCCGCTCCCGTCTCTTTTACAAGCCTAACTTCTCTTGAAGCCTTGACCACTCACTACCAGTCTCTCAGAAGGACCCATCACTAAAGACGTTTTGCTCAGAATTCAGAACTGAGTGTCAGCAGCCAAGACCCCCCGCCACACAGCTGCTCAGGGAACTGGAGGACAGATTAATGTGAGTCTTTATGCCAACTTGCTTCTGGCACATTCCCCAAGACTCAGGCACCAAGCAGAGCAGGCTGAACACTAGCACCCTGCCAGGAGGGCAGGAAGGTGGGAACGATGCCTGAGGTATACAAGCATTGGCAATGGAGCATGCTCCAGGCAGCAGGGCAACCCTAGTGCTAGTAAGACAGGGAAAATGAGACCCCTTTGGCATGCTGGGAACAGGGCACCACACGTCATGCCATAAAGGATGTCAAGGAACCTAATTCCTCTAACTCTGCTGAGGTCGGGGCTCAGACCTCATGCTGTAAGCTCCCCTCTGAACCCTGGCTTCATGTCTGAGTGGAGTTACTCAGCCCCACCTGCTACACTGCCAGGTTCAGAGGTCATGGAAAGTCCAGCAGAGCATGATGCAGGCCGACGCCTGGTGGTTAGGATGCTCTTGTTCCTAGGACCGGGACGCCCCGCAGACATCTACTTAGCTTTGTTTTTGTCATCTCCTGGTAAGAAATTTTTTTTTTTGTAAACTATTTGTCTTTCTTTTTTAAAAAAATATTTATTTATTTATTTATTTATTTATTTATTTATTTATTTATTATGTATACAATATTCTGTCTGTGTGTATGCCTACAGGCCAGAAGAAGGCACCAGACCCCATTACAGATGGTTGTGAGCCACCATGTGGTTGCTGGGAATTGAACTCAGGACCTTTGGAAGAGCAGGCAATGCTCTTAACCTCTGAGCCATCTCTCCAGCCCACTGTTTATCTTTCAATGTGACAACAAAGTTTTATGTGTTCATTATGAACCCTTTGACAATTTTAGGAAAGAAATACAAAATCAAAATAATCTACAGTTTGATTCCTCAGAAACAACAACAGCTAATGTTTTCACACTTAGCTTCTGCTCCACATACACTGCTTTGTAGGGTCCCACATTTGGGACAATTCGAAATTATTCGGATGATATTTGGAATTTAATAAAATTATTTGGACAATACTCACATCATCACAATTTTTTACAGAACCATTCATAATAACTAGGCAAGCTGATAGTGTCGTTCAGTGGTAAAATGTGCTATACATGAGGCCTGGGCTCCAAATGTATATATCATATAAATAACCAATAACAATAGCTCATCATGACTACAATATATTTCATTTAATCAATCCTTATTACTAGTTCTAGTTCTACCCAATTTCATTGGTAAAATGCCATATGAACCGAGTATGGTGGTGCACCCAGCACTTGGGAGATGGAGCAGGAGGATTAGGAGTTCAGGGATAGCCTTAGCTACAAATCAAATTGAGCAAGCTTGAGCTACAGGAGACTCCTCAAGAAAAAAACAAAAGCCAGTAAGCTTGTCATAATAAACATTTTTAAAGTGTCCCTTTGCACACGACCCAGATTCTCTCTCAGAACCAATGTCTACAATGAAGGTACTGCTTACAGTGGAAAGGGTAATTAGGGCTGGAACTTGGATAGCCCAGGCCGGCCTTAAACTCGGAGTCCTCCTGCCTTCCCCTACTGCATGCTGGATGTACACTTTGGTGCCACCATATCCAGCCTGAAAACTAGGGTTGTTGGGTTTTTTTAAGGTTTCAAGATCACTGAAATAATTAACTGAAGAGGAAATACTTTTAAAATTTATATGTTTATCTATTTTAGTTTTTTTAAACTTATAGAAAGGATACATTCTCGTCCAAAATATTTTTAAAATACGGGCATATACACGGTTAAACTTCCCATTAAGGCAGTGATGAGGATCTAGTAGAAGAGCGTGTTTGGTGCTGTTAGGGGATAGACCGGAAGTGTCTCCCAGTCTCACATGGGGATGCTTTGTCACTGTGGCAACCATATCGAGAAGGTCTGGCCTCACCAGTGGACAGATTTGCTGGTGAAACTTTGGTGTTGGCATTGGGAGGCAATAGAGCCTTAGGGAGTAGGGTGTAAGTGAAGAGAGTGTGTCCTTGGGGACTGCATTTTGTCTCTTTTGTCCCTGACACCTTTCTCTCTCTACTTCTTGGCCACCATGTTCCACCCCTGCACAAAGCAGGTATCCATGGGACTAAAGCTTCTGAGACAATGAGCCAAGACAAACCTTCCATCCTCTGAGAAAATGTCACTGGGTGTTTTGTCATGATGGAAGACTGAGTGACACAAATGTCTGCCCCACTGTCTCCTCATTCCTCACCAATGGAAGCTGAGTTATTAGTGAACTCTTTCTCTAAAGTGGCCTATGGCCAGGTCCGCACCATTCACCCCCTCTGTGTACCCTGGCTGGTACCACTGACCAGCCCAGCCACTCCTCTGTGGAGTCCACCACTAGCTTCTTCCCTCCAGTCAGATGAAGAGCAAGAAGGGGGTACAAAACATCCCGTTGTAGATATTGCTCCCTAACAAACAGAAGACCTGGCACCTTTACCCGTGTCCCGAGGAAACGAGGGAAAACCCCTGAGCTTCAACCAAGTAGGGAACCGTGAGCACTCTGGAGGCAGGTGCTTGGCAAAGCGCTATCTGTACACATCTACACACATCAGAGCGACAGCTACGGGCTTGCACACTGCAGCCGTGAATGAGGGCTGCCTGTGAGCAGCTCTTTATCTCCCCGATTATTAACAAGCTCATTTCTTGACAGGAAACTTGTCTGTAGATGTTTGGGAAATGCTTTTATATAGGGAAGATTAATTTGTCTCAGGAGGGGGACCTCCCACTCACACCGAGCGGTTCCAAGGAGAAATCCTGCTGGAATCACAAAAAGCACTTCAGAGCAGGAAGGACATTACAGTGGAGGGTTCCTTGTGGCAAGGGCTTTTGGGCCCTCCCACCTCCACAGTCCAGATTTCACCTCACACCAGTGACTGACGCCAAGTCTGCTCACAGCCCTTGTGCGGTTAGCTCCAAAGAAGCAAAGGCCAGCAACTCTCCAGTGAATTGTGAGGGGCTGGACTGTGGCTCAGGGGTGGAAGACTTGCCTGGCATTTGTGAGGCTATGAGTTCCATCCCCAACTCTGTCAAAGGTAAAAATTAAATAAAAAGAGTGGAGTGTGTTGTTAATAGCAACTCCATTATAAATCCCAAAACGCCATTATCAATTCCAAAATAAGAGGCCCATCTCCATGGAAATTTGGTCAATGGCAAGAGGAAAGAAGCTTTGTCTCAACCACCCCTTCCACATGTACATATCCATGTGTGTGCCCAAACACACACCATACTCACAAACAATAATAAGAAACACTTTTTAAGCCAGGCGGTGGTGGCGCACGCCTTTAATACCAGCACTCGAGAGGCTGAGGCAGGCAGATGTCTGTGAGTTCGGTCTACAAGAGCTAGTTCACTTTTTAAAAGTTAAAGCATACGCTGAGTCGTTTGAAGTCAAGAACCTATTGTACAAAATATCTCCTTGACTTTATGTGATGTGACGCCTCTTTGCTTTTCCACTGTTTCTCTGACCTACTTCCCCTCACTGGCTCCTCACTACCCGTAAAGTCAGGATCAAGTTAATGTTTGTCTTAGTTAGAAATTCTATTGCTGTGAAGACACCATGACCATGGTAACTCTTATAAAAGAAAACACTTAATTGAGATGCAGCTTACAATTTCAGAGGTTCAGTCCATTATCATCATGGTGGGGCATGGTGGCATGCGTGCAGACGTGGTACTGGAGAGGTAGCTGAAAGTCCTACATCTTGCAGGCAACAGGAAGTAATCTGTCTTTCTGGGCATGACTTGAGCATATAGAAGACCTTAAAACCTGCCTCCACAGTGACACACTTCCTCCAATAAGACCACACCTACTCAAACCATAGTGCCGCTCCCTTTGGGGGTCATTTCCTTTCAAACCACCACAATGTTCTTCTATGTCGCTGTGTTCCCAGTGTAGACTATGTCACCGGACACACGACAGAAGCTCCAAAAGCCAGCCCGTGAGGGAGCATAGGATCATAGCAGGGGTGCCCGTGAATGAGTGTCTCCACAGCCTTCCCAGCAAGGCACTGTTATTGTTCTCATTCTACACACAAGAAGTGGATGCGCAGACTTAAGTTACTGACTTAAGGACACGCAGATGTCAGAATCAGACATCACCCACGAGCTCACAACCTAGAACATTCTAATAACTAACCTGCTTTGTCTAGGACAGCATTTCATTTAGCTCAGAGTGTTGAGATTCTTAGCCTTGCTGGGTAGTGTAAGTTTGTAATCCCAGCACTGGGGGGGGCTAGGGCCAGAGGATCATCTCAAGGTCAAGGCAAACCTGGCCTACGTAGTGAATTCCAGGCCAGCCTGAGCTACAGGGTGAGATATTATCTAGAAAGAAAATTTGAAATCATAAATACATTCAGCAGGTGTTCCGTATGTCACTTTACTCAGAGGTTTTTTTCTTTAATTATTTGTGACGGAAGCTTTTCAATCGCTTCTCAGCCTTCGGCTAAGATCAGATATAGATGACAGTGCCAGGCTTCTCATCACGGTGACGAAAGGACCTGGCAGGAATAACTTAAGGAGCAGGCGATACAATTGCTGTCCAGTCTGTTGCTCCTCTGTAATGTATGTATTAAATGATTCTTTCAAAAAGCGTGCGGGCAATAACTTAAGCAGGGAAGGATTTGCTTGGTTTACATGGTCTGTGTCTCCACTGGGCATCAGTTAACACCTCTGGTTCGAGTGTCTGCTCCAAGCAGATCGTGGGGAAGGAGGCAGAAACTGTACAAAGAACTGGGGAAGAGCAATTTGAAACTGCCATCTGGGCAGGACATGCCAATCATGCTCACAAACCCACTGCAGCTGTGGCTACCTACACACAACTGGGCCTGTCAACACTACACTGTGCATAGGAGAGGGGCTCATGAGACTCCACCCCTCACTAGAGAACTGGGGCAGGAGGATTGCTACATGTTGGAAGCTAGCCAGGGCTGTTTAGTGAATTCCAAGCTGGCTTGAGCATAGCGTAAAGTGGTTTCCAAAGACAAAAAGAAAAGAAAAGAAAAGAAAAGAAAAGAAAAGAAAGATCAGATAGACAGAAAAAGAGGAAAGGGGAGGGGAAGAAAAAGGAAGGAAGAAAGAAGAAGAATGAAAGACAGACAAAGTTATGCATCTACTAACCTATCTTTTGTCTCTACTGCTTTTTCTCTTCTGGGCGTGTGATTCCTGGCCTTTTGTGCCCAACTACTCTCACTTAGCACAGTGTTTTCAAGCCCCAGGCCTCAACCTCCTGAAGAGCAAGAGGTGAGGGTATCCTATCTTCTTCCTAATCAGTCGCAATGAAAGGAAGCTTCCAGGTTCTTTCTGTTAAGTATGATGCTAACCGCAGGGACTACATAGCAGAGGGTGACCTTGAACTTATGATCTTTCTGTTTCTACCACCCAATGTTGGCATTGCAGGCTTTTGTCCCTACGTCCAGCTTATGCAATGCAGAGGGTTGAACCCGGGACTTAGTGTGGGCTAGGTAACTACCGCACAAGCTGAGCTACAGTCCCAGCCTGTTTTTCCTTTTACATTTATCTATTCCAGTATGTATTTTGTGTGCTTCAGGTCAGAGGTTCACGTTGTACATGCAGAGGCTAAGGTTGTTGGCCTTTATCCACCATAAAAGTTCTGGGGCACAAACCCAGGGCATCAGTCTTGGCATCACAAGCTCAGTTTTCACATGCAGAGCCCTTTGCTGGCTCTTTCTTTTCCTCTTTTCTTGACTATTTACTTGGTTAATGAAAAGTTTTGTTCCCCCCCCCTCCAGAAAAAAAATCTATTCCAGAGTCTTCTTCAAAATCACTGTATAGTCAAGCTCTCCTCAGACTTGCAGTGATCCTCCTACCTGGGTGATGCGGCGTAATAACCAGGCTAGCTTGATATGAAACAGCAAAATTTAATGAAAGGATAGCTTACAACACCAGGGATCCAGAGATGGGCAGGAAATACAAAAGGGACCGGTGGGGCTCATGCCCGCAGACTTATATGTAAACATTAGCCTGAGGCGAACACGCCCCCCATTGGACTGGGCTTCCCCTACATCTCCCCCTTTTGTCTAAATAAGACAGAACTAAACCAAATACAACTATATACAATAGGAACAAATAATAAATATAAAAAACAATATTGAGCAAGAAACATATAACAAAAGTTTTGCTAAACATTCTATCTCAAGGAGTCTAAATAATGTAGAGAGTAACTACAATTATCTAATCTTCAACCCCGTCAAAGATCCGAGAAGGGAAGTAATATTACTTAAGCAACCAGGAAGAACAAATGAGAAATTTCCAAAATGTGCAACAAATGCAGAGACAACTGACTACCTGAGCAATCACCCACAGTCTCATTTGCAATGTTGAGTCAACCAACTTTGGCTAAGGCCTGACATAACTGACATACCATTATTAAAGGCAAAGAACTTTCTTAGAACTATCCTACCCTGTCTTGGCAAGATAAGACAATCCTGTTTCATCCACTTATGGATATTCTGTATCTTTGTCAGTAGTTGAAGTATGGGCTTTTCTTAACCCAAAGGCCAGTTCTGCCAAGAAGACAAGCTCCCAGTGGAGTGTCTTTGGTGCTCAATGTTCTCTCGGGAGTAGAGCGGTGTTGCCAGGAGTGTTTGTGTCTCATTGGCATGGAATTCTAGGTTAGATTAAAGGCCATTTTCTACAGCTCTTCAAAGAGGTTGAAGATTATACTATCTATACTAAATATAATCTCTATGTATCTAAAAAACCTGATTATCCTAAAAATAAATATGACAAACATATATGACTATTGATTTATAATTCTTGATATCTAACTTGAAGACTAAGAGAATAAACAACTGTGCAAATTATGAGAACAATGATCTCCAAATGTAAACAATGTCATTACATATCAAATGTAAACAATGTCATTACATAAATAATATCAGAGGTAGAAATGTACATTGCAATATGGTAAATATATCAATACAATATAGGCAGAGGTATAAGCATACTCTTATACAATAGAGGTAGAAGCACTCACATTCAATATTCAATATGTCAATATACAAGAATCAGTACCAATACAATTTTCTAAAAACAGTAATTCACAAATACCAATCATCCCATCAAACCAGTTAATCCCCTTTTTTTTTAAAGTACCCCTAATCCCATAATATATCTCCCCCATCCCCTCAACCCTATATCAACCAGTAAATGATGTCCCTAAACCTGAGGGCAAACTCTGTTGGGAGAGGGGACGTCGTCCTCTAAGATTGCTTCCAGCTGACATGGGGGCGACGTTCTTCTTAGGGGGTCCTGTGAAAGCAAATGATGGTAAAATTCCCAATTTAACCTTTGACCTAAGAAAATTGTAACTAGTCTCAGAGCCTTTTGAGAAGGTCCGGCCAGAGTTTTGTCAAAAATGTGCACCATTCGAAACTGTCTCGTGCAGTTGGAACCAAAAAACAGGTCTAATTTTAGCGCTAAAAAAAAAAAAATCATGACGTCATAATAACCAGGTTGAGTTGATGTTGTGGGGCCCCATCTTCATCCTGGAAACTTCAAAGATTACTGTAGGAAAATTTGTTGCTTGTTATGGGAAATTTAAACATTAACTACAAAGACATATACTGACATATAAAGAAAGACACAGATATGAGGAAAGGCAAAGAAAGTTTATCACGAATATAATTATTCTTATTCTATCCCATTTCATGGCTCCTGACCTGAGACAGAAACTCAGAGATATTTCTTATCAACAGGCTTGGAATTGAAGAGGGACTGAGCCATAGTCCAATTCCAAAACCAGTTCTTACATATTTATAAAGAAATGTTTAATAAGACATATATAAAAAAATTTATACTTACAGAACATGTTCAATTTTATTGCTGATCCTTAGTGGGTCATAACTAGTTTCCATCCATCAGTGTTTAAATATTCAGGGTCCCTTAAATTCTTTGAAGATGAGTGTTTTCCTGTGGAGATAAGAAAAGAACCCTGCCCCCAACCTATCTGTATTTCTTACCATCTGTATGATTGCCATCCTTGTGAATGAATTGTTATTTATCTTTTCTAAGTGACTTCTCTTCTTCAAACCTAACCTTTATTAATTTTGACGATATCCACAATTTTTCCTCTCCTGTGGAGACAAGAGCAAAACCCCTTCCCCAACGCAGCACATCTCCTGGCTTCCATTGTGAAGTCAGCACATCCTTGAAATAAACTGGTTGATTTAGTTCAGTAGACTTTTCCATTATCCAATGTCTTTCTGCAGCCGTAGTCCCCTTTTCATTGGCATTGAGAAAATTCAAGGTTAATAAAGCATTATGTAACCTATTTCTGGGGGTGTTTTCCACCCCTTTCTGTTTATTTAACATATCCTTTATAGTTTGATTTGATCTTTCTATGACTACTTGACCTGTAGGATTGTATGGTATACCTGTAACATGCTTAATATTGTAATAAGCAAAAAACCATTTCATTTTCCTAGAGACATAAGCAGGACCATTATCCGTCTTTATTTGTGTAGGTATACCCATGATAGCCATAACTTCTAATAAATGAGTGATTACTGAATCAGCTTTTTCTGAGCTTAAAGCAGTTGCCCATTGAAAGCCTGAATAAGTGTCAATGGTGTGGTGTGCATATTTTAATTTGCCAAACTCTGCAAAGTGGAACACATCCATCTACCAGATTTCATTCTTTTAAGTGCCCTTTGGATTAGCCCCTGCAGGCAGTGGTGTTTGATTATAGAAAGAGCAAGTAGGGCATTTCTTTACAATCTCCTTAGCTTGTTGCCATGTAATAGAAAACTCTTTCTTCAAGCCTTTGCTATTGACATGATGTTTTTTATGAAATTCAGAGGCCTGCAACACACTACCAATCAACAATTGATCAATTTCTGCATTACCTTGTGCTAGAGGACCTGGCAGACCCGTATGGGATTGGATGTGTGTTATATACATAGGGCAAAGCCTGTTCCTGATCATGTCTTGTACCTGGATAAACAATGAGGTTAGTTCTGTATCATCAGGTATAAATTCAGCAGTTTCAATATATAAAATAACTCTTTCTGAGTATTGTGAATCGGTAACTATATTAAGAGGTTCTTTAAAATCCCTTAGCACCATAAGAATGGCATATAATTCTGCCTTCTGGATGGAATCATAAGGACTTTGTTACACCTTACTCAGGTCTTCTGATTTGTAACCTGCCTTCCCTGATTTATTGGCATCAGTATAAAATGTACGGGCTCCAGTTAGTGGAGCATCACGGACGATTCGAGGAAGGATCCAAGAAGTTCTCTTTATGAAGTTAAGCCTCTTGCTTTTCAGATAGTTGTTATTAATTTCTCTCAAAATATTAGCACAAGCTCTTTGCCATGGTTCATTAGCTTCCCATAATTTCTTTAGTTCATCAGCAGTGAAAGGCATTATAATTTCTGTTGGGTCTATGCCTGCTAGTTGACCAAGGCTCAACTTGCCTTTTATAATTAACTCAGAGACTTTTTCCACATAAGTTTTCAATTTCTTACTTGGTTTATGTGGTAAAAAGATCTATTCCAAGATAATATCATCTCTCTGCATCAAAATTCCTGTAGGAAAAATTTTTGATAGTAGTATGATGAGAATACAATCGAGCTCTGGATTCACCCTGTCCACATGTGCCTCTTGTAATTTTTCCTCAATCATTGTCAGTTCCTTTTCTGCTTCATCTGTTAATTCTCTAGAACTGTTCAAATCTTTATCACCATCCAAGGTTTTGTTCAAATGAATTATTAGATCAGGTGTTATCCCAACAGCTGGTTGTAGACTGGAAATGTCTCCTAACTTTGAAAGTCATTAAGAGTCTGTAGTCTCCTAATTTGTGCCTTTTGTGTCTTAATTTTTTGCAAACCTATTTTGTAACCTAAATAATTAACAGAATATCCCCTCTGAATCTTTTCAGGAGCAATCTGCAATCCCCATTTAGGTAAAACTATCTTTATTTCTTCAGTCTTTCCAAGGTATCCATATTTGAATCAGATAACAAAATGTCATCCATATAATAATAGACTATAAACTTGGGAAACTTCTTACGTATTATTTGCAATAGTTGATTTAGAAAATACTGGCACAGGGAGGGGCTATTTAACATGCCCTGTGGGAAAACGGCCCACTGGTATCTCCTCGAAGGTTGAGAATTATTATAAGTAGGTACTGTGAAAGCAAACTTTTCTCTATCTTTTTCTTGTAAAGGTATAGTGAAGAAACAGTCCTTTAAATCAATAGCAATGAGAGGCCATCCTTTTGGTAATAAAGAGGGCAAAGGAATTCCAGATTGCAGAGGGCCCTTAGGTTGAATAACCTTGTTGATAGCCCTTAGATCTGTCACCATTCTCCATTTACCAGATTTTTTCTTAACCACAAATACAGGAGAATTCCAAGGGCTGATAGATTCTTCTATATGTTGAGCATCTAATTGTTCTTGTACCAGCTGTTCTAAAGCCTGTAACTTTTCCTCAGCTAAAGGCCATTGTTTTGTCCATATTGGTTTCTCAGTCAACCATTTTAGAGGCAGGGCTGTTGGCATCTCTGAAGGGAAATCAATTGCTTTGTGTTCTTGTACAGCCCGAATGACCGGTTTTCTCCATTTGTAATATATTTTAATATTGTCCTCAGAAATATAGGCTCTAGAAGCAGCAGGAATGTTAACTTGGGTATTCCATTGCTGTAATAGGTCATGGCCCCATAAATTCACTGCAATATTGGCTACATATGGCCTTAGTTTTCCTATTTGCCCTTTTGGCCCTATGCATTCAACCCATCTTGTGCTTTGCCTTACTCGCAGAGCCCTTTGCTGGCTCTTTCTTTTCCTCTTTTCTTGACTATTTACTTGGTTAAGGAAAAGTTTTGTCCCCCCCCCCGGAAAAAAAAATCTATTCCAGAGTCTTCTTCAAAATAACTGTATAGTCAAACTCTCCTCAGACTTGCAGTGATCCTCCTGCCTGGGTGGCCCTCTGGGCATGTTTCCGTTTCCCTGGAGTAGACACCTAGGAGTGAGCACTCTGTTTCCACAGGGCAATCAAGGAAAACCTGCAGCGTTGACCTCTGTCCTCTCCATGCCCACCCTCAGATGAGTGTGTGCACCCTCGCACACTCACGCACCGGCCCACGGAAATACATTCATAGCCCATGCACATGAACAAAGAAAAGGAAAAGGAGGGGCTGGAATTGAAGCCAGGACACTATAGGCAGGGCTAGCAAAGGCAGCTGGGGAAGGAGGGGCGGGCCTTATCAAGAGCAAAGATGTAGGCTGATAATCACCACATATTTCACTAGGATGCGATTAAAGTTACCTGTAATGGAGAATTGTGTATACAGTGGGTCACCGAACACAAAGTCAGATAGAGAGTGTTTCTGAGTGTCCAAAACCAAGGGTGAGCATCTCTCCCTGAAATGGACCCTGAGTCCACACAGCCCAGGTCTAACCACTGGGCACAAGTGTCAAGGGAGGCAGAGAAGCAGTGAGTGGTGGACTCTCAGGAGTGTTCTGCCTTGGAGGCCCACAGGACTATATTCAGGATATCGACCAGGCCCAGACCATCTCTCCTAAAGATTCTAGAGGCTTGACTGCACATAAAGGGATCACTTCCCTGGCTGCTCACTCAAGCCTAGAGTGGCATTACACACCTGTAGACCCCCCGTCACTCCTGCTAGCATTCAGGAGTTTGGGGCAGTTTGGCCAACAAAGCTAAACTCCATCTCAAAAATAGTGAAGAGAAAGACTCATGCTTACTTGATATGGCTGGTTGGCCAAGAATTGCTGCTTGCTGTTCAAGACTCAGCCTCCTGCCATCTCCAGAGGACGCAAGAGTGACAGCACAGCAGCTGGTTCCCAGAGCAAGGAATTCAAAAGACAGCAAAATGGAAACAATGCCGTCTATGACACAGACCGGGAAACCACAGGGCACCCGAAATACAGCATTCCTGCTGGTCAAGCAGATCCAGTGTGGGAAGGGACAGCACAGGGCGTGAACCCGAGGAGGTCATCTTGCAGGCTAAATACCACACTGTGAGTGAGTGGCTCTACAGGACGAGTGACCTGGCTTGTGTAACACAACATTGCAGGTAGATGAGGGGGAATGGAGACACACTACCCAAATGCGGTGCGGGAGAATGCAGAGAGCACTGGCTGCACGTAGGAGCTTGCAGACGGCTGTGCGAGCATTTTGAGGGTTCTGATAGTAATGATGATGCTAGTCTAAAACGTCATCCCCACTCTTCTTTTGTGTGTGCTGAATTTACTCTACCAAAAGTAGAGTATAGATTCTGGAAAGGCATGATGTCGTGATCTGTTTTGTGTTTTGGAAGAAAATGTCAAGTGCTGGGCACCTTATGGAGAAGAGCAGTTGCATGGAGGGATGGCACATGCCTCTACTCCCAGAACTTTGGAAGTAGAGGCAGCAGAACCAGGAGTTCAAGGTCAGCCTGGCTACTTAGTGAATCTGAAGCCAGCCTGAGCTACACAAAACTCTGCCTTAAAAACAAAAGAAAGACGGACATGGGTTAACTCAAATCTGTGAATATGTAAAGGCATAGCATTGGCATGGCCTCTGAGGAGGCTGGGTACCATGGCATATGGTAACATGGCAAGAGAACACACGAGACAGAGGAGAGAGAGAGAGAGCATTCATACAGTGAGAGCTGAAGGGAACGAGGAAAAACCAGGCTTGCTCTTTTATAACCATCTGTTCTCTTCTGCCTATTTATCTATTGATTGATTGATTGAGACAGAGTTTTGTTATGCAGCCTTAGATGATGTCAAATTCATAATCCTCTTGCCTCAGCCTCCCAAGGTCAGGGATTATAGGCACACACCTAAACGTCTGCCTACAAATTAATTTTTGTTAGAGCCCCCAAACAAGAACCTGGCTGGATTCAGTAGTGCGGGTCTCTGATCCGGTTACCTGGGAGATAGGAGCAGGAGGATCTCTCTAGCACAGGAGTTTGGGGCAAGCCTGAGATCCAGGCTTGAGACACAGTGAGATTCCATTTCAAAACAGACAGAACCGTGAATCCAAGAGCAGATCAGTGTGGCTCATCAAGCACTGCCTCCCTGGAGATCTGGACCCTGAAGCCAGTCATCCCACTCCAGATAGTGCTGTCCTTTGGTTCAGGATCATTCTGTAGGATTCTCCTGAAGTGAGTCAGGGTTGTGGTTTGTGACAGAGCAGCGTGGAATCCCAGCCACTAGGGAGGCTAAGGATTGCATGTTCGAGGCTAGTCCGGACAATTTTGTGAGACTGTCTCAAACCCGAAACAGGACTGGGGTGGTAGCTCACTGGTGGAGTGTTTGCCTGGCAGCCCCCAGCCTTCCTCAGGACTGTGGAAGCAGGCCAGCAGTAACTCCTCTGAGCTCGGGTGGCACTTCCTGGCAAGCCCGTCACCCAGGTACCAGTGTGGTTTTCTGACAACCCTGTCTGTGCTGTCAGGGCAACCTAGTGACGGAGAGCATGACTTTTAAGGAGGCCCAGTAAGAAGTAAAGCAGGATTTGACCCCGTTCTCATTTCAAAGTCCGCATCTTTCATTGGTTACAGATTAACCCAATCCTCACTAACGTAGATGGGGTAGTATTTTGGCTGGCGGCAGAGGCTCCATGCCTTCAGGTTTGAGGAGCTCTGGAAGGTGGAATGGGCAAGGGAGCCGGGGAGCTAGAAGAGCAGGGGAGGTTCTTCGCTCAAAACCAAACAGACTCCCTCCACCTGCCACTAGCCAGTTCACGCTGCCCCAAGAGGTTTTCCTCTTAGAATGGGGACAAGTCAGCAGAAACCCCTCTAAAGCCGCTCCCACCAAGCCCCAGGCCAGCTGCTTGTGAAGATAAGCTGGGCTGAGGGAGAGAAGCCAGAGCTGTGACGCCCTGCCACTCCCTTAGTAACGTCCGTCCACAGCAGACACTGTCCCTCCTAATACTCAGGGCTCAGCCAAAAGGTCTCTGGTTTTATGACTAACCCTATTGAGCTCCTGAAGTACTACTGCCCTTCTAGAAATTTCTATAGTTAGAATTGCTCCCAACCTCTGGCCAAGGTGACAGGTGAGTCTGTATTCAGCCCTAACAGTGGTGTCTTAGTTACTATGGCAAAGTGAAAGAACGGACCTAGTGCCAAGACAAGTTGTTGACATGTGTGCAGCAGGAACGTGAAGTGACAGGGATATTTTTGCCCCGTGAGAGGGCTGTCAGCAGACAGGAGGTGGGGGAGACGCTGCGGGGAGCCCTGACATCAGGTACAGTACTGCTGGACCCACAGCTGTCCTCACTGTTCCAAAGACAGGGGATGGGAGAGGCCATTGGAGCTCTGGATCCAGAGACAGGAGCGGGAAACCGTGGGGCCCAGCATCCACTTTGAGAAGAGGAAAACCTCAACACTCACTGTCTTCTCTTCTATCTCTATGGAAAATAGTTTTGTCCTGGGTTCAGTTTAGCAGTGAGTGTCAAATGGAACAGACTATGACCCTGGCAGGCTTCTCAACAGCCTGGCAAGGGGCCAGCAGGTTGTCAGAATCCAGACCTGGCAGATGTGCCCACACAGATCACCAAAGTGCCCTCTCTTTAGACGAAGGCCACATTCCTGGAAAGTTGCTCCTAAATCGCATCCTGTTGGGTTTCAGAGCAGGATGGGGTGAGCTCCTAGCCTGAAACACACAGAGATTGTCTCCAAGCAGAAGCAGGGCGCTGGTCTCTATCCTCTATCCAGTGAGTCAGTGTCTTGCTTCTTCTACTTTCTCGACCCTTCCATGGACAGCCGCATGACTGTTCTCACCACACCCCATGGCTGTCTCCACTGACTCCAGGCTGATCTCTGTGCCGCCTTCTGAAGTCCTACTGTGTGATGAGCCAGGTGGCACAGGCTTGTGACACCCACTGAGGAGGCTGAAGCAGGAAGATCACAAATTCAAGGCCAGACTGGGCAACTCAGTGGGACATTACCTTATAGGAAGAAGGAATGTGCTTTTAAAAAAAAAAAAAAAAAAAAAAAAAAACCAAGAAGGGACTTACCAGAGAGGAATTACCGTTTAAAGCTTTTGTCTACACACTGAGGATGAAGGTACTATGTGAAAGTTGCTCTGTGTGTGTTGTGTGTGCTTGTGTGTGCTCACACATTTTATGTTGCATGTGTGTGTGGTGCATGCATGTGAGTGTGGGAGCCAGGTCCTGTGCACACATATCCAGAGGCCAGAAGAGGAAGCTGGTGTCTTCCTTTAAATGCTCCCCACATTACTGTCTTAAGACAGAGTCTCCCACCAAGCTGGAAACTCACTCTCTGGCTGGCCAGTGACCTCTTGGGTTCCACCTGTCTCTGTCCCCGAGTGCTAGTGTTCAGGTTCATGAAGCCATGCTGGGTTGTTGTTGTTTTTTTAATGTAGGGGACTAAGGATTCGAACTCAGGTCCTCATGTTTTTCTAAGATGAGCTCTTGTTACTGAGCTATCTCCTTGGACTCTTATAGGAGTATCATGAAGCAAAATGAACTCATGGTCTACACAGTGAAATAATTCTGTTCAAATAGCTTTCATTTTGTGCAATGATGCTTACGGTTCTTATCCAGGTACAGCTGCACACTCCCGTAGTCCAAGCTACTTAAAAAACTGAGCCAGGAGGGCCACCTGAGTCCAGGAATTCAAGGACCTCCTAAGCAATGTAGCTAGGCCTCTCTCTCTCTCTTTTGTTTTAAATGGTTATTATTGTTGTTGAAGCCAAGTGTGGTAGCACATCCTTGTAATCCCACTGCTCAGCTGAGGTCAGCCTGGGCTACATAGTGCGCTCCAGGCCAGCCTGAGCTACATAGTAAGATCCTGTTTCAAAAACAAAAACAAGCAGGATTCTTTAAAGCAGTGATTCTCAACCTTCCTAAGGCTGAAACCTTTAAATACAGTTGCTCATGTTGTGGTGACCCCCACAACCATAAAATTATTTTCAGTACTACTTCATGGCTGTAGTTGTGCTACTATTGTAAGGCAGATGCCTAAGGCAACCCTGTGAAAGGGTCCTTCAGCCCCAGAGGGCCTGTGACTCACAAATGCAGAACAACTCGCAGCTTTAGAGCTTATGAATCTCGTCATACTTAGAAAGTTTTCTCCAGCCTAAGATTAAAAAATACATTCCCAGAGAGCACCGCTACTTCAAGGGATCCTTGGAGGGAGGGCAGGCAGGCTTTGAGTCTCAGCACTGGAAAGAGAAGTATCAGAAAGACACAAGAGGCCTTTTCACCACGGGACTTCCCCTCATTTCCCTACTTTACTATCAGTAAATTAGTTTGACTTTTCACAGTCTGAGATCCCTCCCCACAGGCCCCCAGAGGCCTGCCTACCAAGTCACATGGAAGCCTAGGAAAAGCCACCTCCGAGGAAACTGCTTAATGAACAGGACCCTCCAAGTCACAATTTCAGGTCTCAAGAGTGGGCCTGGGAGCTAGCAAGGCAGTTTTCAATCGGGTAATCTCGGGAGACTGAGATAGGAGGCTCGGACATTTGGGGTCAGACTAAGCTCCCTATTGGGACTCTCAAAAGGACCAAGACTAGAACCACCGTTCCTCCATTTCTCCTAAGGTTTTAGTTGTAAGTGGTAACATTGTATACACTGACCAACCTAGGAGGTCCAGCGTGGGAACTGACCAGCTGGCACTAGACGCGTATCTTCAAAACCTTGGTGGTGGAAAGGGCCTTCTTCCAGGATGGAAGCACCCACTTGGTGGTAGTCCAAAGGACAAAGAGAGCATCCCAAACAGTGGGAACGAGTGGCTGCCTATCCTACAAATATACATTCCATGCCTGTGACACGCTCGAGCCCTTAGCTGCAGAGGCTCCAGGTTGGAGAGCTGGCTGGGGTGCTCCCAGGGAGGAAGAGGAAGTCTACGGAGATGGAAAGCAACTGTGAGAGGCCCGCTCTCGAAACAGCAGTGCTAGAAAGCCCAGGGACTTCTCCTTTTGGTTCCAGAGATTACTGGCCAGATATCCCTGAGCATGACTTCATTCTATGGGGTGGGGCTTCACTTATCCTTGAATGCAGCCTGCCTCTGGTTCCCAGGTAACCGTGAATCTAAGTTTGTGCCTGTGCATACGCCGTTTCCTGAAGAGTCCACCATGTATTTGACACCTTCTATGTGATTGCAGTTGCTAATTTAACTGGAATGGTTCTGTCTCTGAGGCTTTGTGGTGGCTTCAGCATGTTCTGCAGGCAGCCACTGTCCCAAGGCCCTTCACCCCCTCCCCCCAAAAAAGGGATTCGTATGTCTGACCCCTGACCCACTCTGGTTGTGTCGTGGAGCTAGGCCAGGACTTATTCCATTATCGCTGTACCCTGACAGAGTCTCCAGAAGATTATAATGACAGTTTCCCTTTGGTAATGTTTTTCTGTTGCTATGGCACCTCCATTCTAGGCAGTTCTACTATCTGCAATCAATACAAACTTAGAGCTGGGGTGGGTAGTTCCCTTCCATGCAGATCTAAATGCCTCTCCACACCTCTAGAGCCCAAAGCACTGTGTCCTATAAGGGCAACAGTGACTCCTTACTGAGATGCTCAAGGGGGCTGCCTCAACCCCCTAGGGTGCAGCCCTAGCCTGGGGAGGATATTTGGTTGGTGCTATAGAAACCTACGCTCTGGTTTCAGTACGCCTGCTGGGTGATGGTAGAAGGTTCCCTCAGTTTGGGGTTGTTTTTCTGTTTGTAGAACAAGAAGTCTGGACACAGGCTGCACACAATACCCCCTGCAGGGAACGTGCCCATGGTTTGAAATCGAACGCCTTGAAGTGAGGTTAGCCCTTTGCAGTGAGGAGAGATTTCCCGCACACCTCCAGCTCTCAAGGTGGCTAAATCTGTGCTTTTTACTGTTTCTTAATCCTGGATCTTGAGAAATCAGCGGAGAGAGACCAATCAGTCTTCCTGGCACCACAGACTGAGAACAAGGACTCTCCATTCACCCCAAAGGGAAGGATCAAGCCAGACTAGGTTGGGAGATGTCAGTGTTTAGAGAACAACTTTGGACCAGGACATGATCAACACAGTGGACACTGGCTTCCCCAGGACCTGAGGTCCTCTTTGTTAGAGAGCCCTAATCCTTCTCTCCTATACTTGCAAGAGTGCTGCTGGCTTCTCTGCTCGGGAAGGCAGCCCTGAGACGGACCCCACACTTAGCTCAGTGCCCTGATGTCATCATTTTTTTTCTCTCTCAAGTGGTACCCCAGGCTGTTCTCAAACCCCGCTCTTCCTTTCTTTGCCTCCTAAGGGCTGATATTCCCTGTGGATGCTACACTCGTGGTCTCAAATATGTTAGATAGGTCGTTTACCCACGAGCTATATCAACAGTCCCATATCTGACTTTTTTAGCACTTAAAATCAAAACATTGGGCTGGCAAGATGGCTCAGAAAGTAAAGGAGTCTCTACCAGATCTAACTACCTGAGTGGGATCTTCGGGACCCGAGTGGTTGAAAGGAAAAACTCACCTCTGGAAGCTGCCCTTTAATTTCTCCACCCACACTTAAGTAAATAAATAACTCACTCGATGAGGAAAAAGCATGTAAGAAAGTTAATCTTAACTGTCAGCTAGACTGGATTTAGAATTGTCATGGAAACTGCACTACCATATCTGTGACTGTGTTTCCAGAAAGGTTTAACTGAGCTGGAAAGACTTACCTCAAATGCAGGCAGCAACAGACTTGGGTCCCGGCAGCCCAGGGCAGTGCCCCAGGGTAAGGAGGCAAATGCCAACCTTTAATGCCCTCACTATCTAAAAATATAGAGGAACGGAGTCCTGCCAGCCACTGCCCAGGGATCCATTTGCTCACTGCACCATCCCTGTCTGCGACCTGCACCTGCTCCCTTAAGCCTCTTGCTTGACAGCTGCCTTGGGTCTCAGATGAATGCTGAGTAACAGTGCCCTTCTCTGTCTTCTGAGTGTGGACACAATGTAACCAGCTGCATCATGGCCCTGATGCCAAGTCTTTCCTGCCATGATGGACCATGCCCTCAAACTGTGAGCCAGGACGAAGCCTTCCTCCTTTAAATTGTCCTTTAGCAGGTATTGGGTCAACAAGCAAAGTAACTATATAATTCAATATGGGAGCTTGGCAGAGCATGCCCCCAGTCTGCACAAGGGGCTGGGAATAATTCTCAATACCAATCAATAAGCAAGAAAAAATAGAGAAAGCAAAAGAATAAAAGAATCTGTCCATGGGGGTTGAAGAGATGGCTCAGTGGTTAAGAACTGTAACTGTTCTTTGAGAGGACTGGGGCTTCGATTCCCAGCTCCCACACGGGGGCTCATAGCTGTTTGAAACACCAATTCCAGGAAACACAATGCTTCTTCTAGACTCTAAAGGCACCAGATACACATGTGGTGCACAGATACACATGTAGTAACAGATACACGTGTGGTGCACAGATGCACATGTGGTGCACAGATACACATGTAGTAACAGATACACATGTGATGCACAGATGCACATGTGATGCACAGATGCACATGTGATGCACAGATACACATGTGATGCACAGATGCACATGTGGTGCACAGATACACATGTAGTAACAGATACACATGTGATGCACAGATGCACATGTGGTGCACAGATACACATGCGATGCACAGATACACATGTGATGCACAGATACACATGTGATGCACAGGTGCACATGTGGTGCACATATACACATGTGATGCACAGATGCACATGTGGTGCACAGATACACATGCAGGCAAACACACATGAAATAATAAAATTTAAAAAAAAAGAATCTGTCAGGCATAACCTAGAGATGAGACTGTTGCAGTTCAGGCTCTACCCTTTCAGGCTTATATATACATATAAATAGATATATTTATAAATAGGATGATAGCATCACTCTTGTAATATTGTTATCCCCTTTTTAGCAGGTGACTAACAGAGGACCCAAGTCACGTGGCAGCTAAAGGGTCAGTCCCAACGCCAGCGTCCTAGATGTCCACAGCCCTCAAACGGGCTAGAGCTCAAACTCCCCATAAGCTAGCGAGACACACAACTGGAAATAGAGCCCTGGCCAAAGAATGACTGGCTTTCCTACGCAAGCCCTATGTAGATGTCCCAAAGTCCAGCGTGAGGAGCTGGCCTTGCCTGGGTGCTCAAGAGTTCTTTCTCTCTTAGGCAAATCTGGCCTTGGTCTTACAGGGAAGTCATGGGATGCTGGGAGCAGCTGTCAAGCAGGAAGGCTCGAGGGAGCAGGTGCTGGACTGTGCACAGGGACCATACAGGGGACAACCAGATAGCAGTGGGGTGACAAGCAGGGCTCATGCTCCCTAGTATTTTTAGAAGGTGAGGGCATGGAGGGTTGACATCTGATTCCTTACCCTGGGGCACCGCTCTGGCAGGACAATGCGGGTGCTGAGGTGGGGTCAGTGTGCACAGGGGATTCTGTATCCATCCATCTGTCCACTTCTGCTATAAGTATTGGCCAGACACTGTGCTGGGCACTAGAGAACTGACTTCCCCAGAGTTCCAGCCTTCCATGACCAGGGCAAAGGACCGAGAGCTGTGAGTGGTTCTAAGAATAGTTCAAAGGTTAGGAGTTTGGAAGACTCAGACAGGCCTGGATTCAAATCTTGACTCTTCTACCTCCCAGCTGTGTGTGACCTTGCAAGTTAATCTCTCTAAGATTTCCTCAGAGGGTTTGAATAAAATATGAATGAGGGGGCATATATGGAGAATTTGAAAGAACAGAATGTACCAGGTGTGGTGGCGCACACCTTTAATTCCAGCACTCGGAAGGCAGAAGCAGGCAGATCTCTGAGTTCAAGGTAGAGAGAATTCCAGGATAGTCAGGGTTGTCCAGAAGAACCATGTCTCAAAAAAACAAGCAAACAACAACAAGAAGAAAACAGGAAGGAAGGAAGGAAGGAAGGAAGGAAGGAAGGAAGGAAGGAAGGAAGTTGTTTTGTTTTTCTTACTTTTTACTCTTTGGGGGCCCACTACCCAGCTCCCAAATAAATACATGGAGATTTATTCTTTCTTATGAATGCCTGGCCTTAGCTTGACTTGTTTCTAGCCAGCTTTTCTTAACTTGAATTATCCCATCTACCTTTTTCCTCTGGATTTTCACCTTTCTCCATTCTATATTTCTTTCCTTCTTACTCCATAACTGACTGGGTGGCTGGCCCCTGGCTTCCTCCTCTCCTTCTCCTTTTCTTGCTTCTCTCTCTTCCCCTGTTATCTTTGCCTGGCAGTCCCACGCATCCCTCTCCTGCCTAGCTATTGGTCTTTCAGCTCTTTATAAGGCCAATCAGGTGCTTAGGCAAATGTAACATGAGAAGCCTGCTTGTTGGGGTTTCTGTCTCGCCCAGTACCCCACAGCCGACAAGCCCCAAAGAAAATCACACAGAGATCTCCATAAGTTATAAAACTGATTGTCCCATTAGCTCAGTCTTCTTATTAGCTCTTGTAGTTTATATTAACCCATTATTCTTATCTATGTTAGTCGCATGGCTCAGTACCTTTCAGCCAGGCAGGTTACATCTTGCTTCTCGGTGGTCTGGGATGGAATGCGGAGGGAGCTTCTTTCTTCCCAGAATACTCCTATTCTTATGGCCCTGCCTCTACTTCCTGTCTGGTTGACCCATCTATACTTCCTGCCTGTCCAATCAGCATTTATTTAAAACATGATTGACAGAATACAGACAATTCTCCCACACCAGGCAAAGTAACACAACTTCACAGAGTTAAACAAATGCAACATAAAAGAACGCGACACATCTTTGTATCATTAAACAAATGTTCCACAGCATAAACAAATGTTCCACAACATAAAATGTAACACATCTTAAACTGATATTCCACGATGGAAGGAAGGATGTAACAGTGAGCCAATAAGGGCACTGAAGAGTCACAGAGCTGGCGAGATGGACCAGCAGGTAAAAGCACGTGTCTTGTGTGACCCGAGTTCATCTCTGTGACCCTCATGAGAAAGGCAGATATTGGTGGTGAACACCTGTAATTCCAGCATTCCTACAGTGCGGCCAAGGCAGACCAGAAACTCAGTGGCTGGAGAACATATGGAGGGCATACTGGGACTGGAAACACAGTTCAGTAGTTAAGGGTACTTGATGCCCTTCCAGAGGACTCAGGTTAGTTTCCTAGTACCCACATGGTGATTGACAAATGCTTGCAACTCCAGTCCCAGGGGATCTGATGATCCCTCTGGCTTCTGAGGCTGCCAGACATGCGCCAGACATGTTTGAAGGCAAACACTCAAACTATAAAAAATTATTTTTTTAATAGGCCTCAGTCAGGCCAGACATGGAAGAAAGTACATGCCTATAATCCCAGTTACTCAGCAGGTAGAGGAAGGAAGAAAGGAAGGTTGTTGAGACTAAGCATTCAAGGCCACCTGGGTAACTGTCATGGTGATGAATGCCTGTAACCCCAGGACAGGCAAGGTGGAAGCAGGAGGATCAGAGTTCAAGGTCATCCTCAGCTATTAATGCTAGCCAGGACCATAGGAGATTGTGTCTTAGCCATAGGGAGGTAGGGGGCAGGTTGAGGATGTAGCTCAGTAGGAGAGAGGGTACCTCCTCCTATGCACAAGCTTTTGTTTTGGTCATTAGACCAAGGGGCGGGTTTGCCAGAGCCTGTTGTTGGGTTGTTTCCCATGGTATTCCCTCGACCTTGATTAGCTAATTACTGTGTGTGGGTTTGCTAAAATCCAGACTGGCTTACGCTGGTTTCCGGTGAGAAGAAAGTCTTCCAGAAGACTCCTTCACCCACCAGGAAACAGAGAAGCAACAAGGCTTCATGGTGGCCTGAGGTCACCCAGCAAAGACTTGGTAGGCAGGTTCAAGTCAGGACCACCCGGCAAAGACACGGAAGGCAGGTTCAAGTCAGGACCACCCGGCAAAGACACGGAAGGCAGGTTCAAGTCAGGACCACCCGGCAAAGACACGGAAGGCAGGTTCAAGTCAGGATCACCCGGCAAAGACACGGAAGGCAGGTTCAAGTCAGGACCACCCGGCAAAGACACGGAAGGCAGGTTCAAGTCAGGATCACCCAGCAAAGACAGGGAAGGCAGGCTTAAACTGAATCCCTTCCTCCGCACACAGCCCTGCCGTTGCTTGCTTGTTTGCTCCTCCTTGATTTTCTTCAGCTTTGTCCCCTGCATCAGAGGTGAAGGCTACAGAGTGAAGATGGGGGCTCAGTTACTGTATCTTTGCATCTCACAGTGGCACTGAACTCCTGAGAAAGGAAGAGAGCCACCATGTGAGGTCCCTAACTGCACTCCTAGGAAAGGAAGGGAGGAGTGCTGGATGAGGGCGACCCACCTAGGCCTGGGTCCTGAGAGGCCTCTTCTAATTCATGGAAGCTGGCACAGTCCTGCTGAGTCATGCTGACACGTCAATCAGAAGGGCCCTCATTAGGACAGTTTTTACCCCAGCTTTGACCCAGTGCTCCCAGCATCCTCCTCTCTTCGTCTCATCTGTGGCCAGGACCAAGGATGCTGCAGGAGACACTCATGTAGTCCTTGCTGAGTGTGCAAGATGCTCCACTGGAGAGAGTCACAGAGCTCGACTCCTTTTCCTTCTGCCTGTTCTGAATGAAAGCATCATTCATTCACTCCGTCCCTTACCATGTCCAGTGAGGTGCCAGAGCCGTGAACCGAAGTCCAGAGTCTCTGAAACTCACATTTGTGCAGGATGAAGGGGCTTTTATCTCCTGGCTTTCCACTTTATAAACCAGATCCCCTACTAAATCTTGCCGTTTTGGGAGATTGGGAGGACTGGACTATGAGGCAGGCAGGGATCTTTATTGAATCCTTGATGCCTGCACACGATAGGAGCTGGACTGTGTTTGTTGAACTGGACCTTGGCTCTCGCAGGGCTGGGCGGGGTGGGAAATTCGCCACCTTCCCCTTTCCCCGTCTAGCTAGCTGTCAGATATCAGATACCTGCTCCTTCATGGGCCTTCTCACCTGGACTACAGCCAGAAACTGTTAGTACTGCTTGTTCTAATTGCCTTACAGTCTAAACAATAATTCTTGCCTTTTGAAATGTATGTTCTAGTGGGGAACACCCCAAACTCTCTCTCATGGTCATGGGCAATGTTGACATTCTGCTTCTTAATAATTTCTGGCTTTGTTGTTTGTACACCAAGTCTTATGGGTGTGTTGTTTGTTTTTTCTGTCTTTACTTACTTATTTATTCATTGTTCTGGATTTCAGCTTCTATCTGGATTTAGGTTCTCCATCAATGCTTAGAGAAACTAGTGCCTCAGAGGCTCGAGATAGTGTACCACAGTGTGACAGAGCCCTTCCCAGCATCCATGAGGCCTCAGTGCCCATGCAGGGAGGAAATGAGGAAAAGAAGGGGCCTCAGGCTCTCTTAAGCAAGGCAATAGTGTGGTAATAATGGGTACAGGGGACAGAAGCTGCCAGACCATCCTGATTGCTTATATAAAATGAAACACAAGTTTGGCTTAATTTGTTATTTATTCTGTGGAAAGATCTAGAAATACTACATTAAAACACTTTAGAGTGGTTCTATCTTTGAGGATTTCTTTGTTTTCTGCAACAAGTTCTCACTCTTGAAGCCCAGGTTGAACTAGAATGCCCTCTGTAGCCCAGGTTAGCCCTAAATAATCCTCTTTCCTCAGCCTCCTAAACACTGGGATTGGAGGTGTGAGCCACCATACCAGGTCTTTGGAGGCTTCTGAACCCTCTTTCCAGGGCTGTACGGTGTAGTGACTTAAGGACCCAGGTCACAGAGTCAAATTGGGCTCAAATCCCAATAACTCTAATACCTGGGTGAGCCTGAGCAACATTACTGAACTGTTCTGACCTTTGGTTTTCTGTAAAAATCGGTGCTATTAAATGAATTCAAAGGAAAATGAAAGTGTAGCTCAGGTACTTAGAAAGGAGGAGGCCTCCGGGAATCAGGGAGAGGACAGTGGGCCTCATGCCCGACCTTGACCACCTGGGTACTCCTCCCTTGCGTGTCTGATTCAGGTGTTAAACCAGAGACTGCCTACCCAGCCCCCACCCCTGCTGGGGATCAAGCCCTCACACTAAAGGGAAGTCAGTGGTCTATCACCAAGCCACACCCCCAGCCCAGCACCTTCCCTTCTGTGTGATCGCAGCTGTTGCTGCTGCTGCTGCTTCAAATCCACAAACGTTGAGAACCATATATAAGAAAGAACCCAGGCTTAAGAATGTCCATGTGGGCACACAGTCCTTCAGATCTGGAGATTTCGGGCAGTTAATTTCTTGGAATTCCTTCCCTTACAACTGGGGACTAGCTACACACACTATGAAAGCTCTGGCTAGCAACACTACTTTGACTCTAACTGTTTACATGTCAATTCTTAAAAAGCGGATCGACCTACGGTCAGCAGAGGTGGCCTGGGTAGACTCGGAGAATACTGCTTTGAGAACAGTATTTGTGAACCCCAAAGCCAAAGTGAGCTCTAGGGCTAGATGCCAAAGCAGTCTAGAAACCTCAGAGCAAAGTGCTGAGCCAGAAAGAGCCCTGGTCCGGCCGGGGTTCTGTGGGAGAGCAGATGGATTCTTGGACAGTTTGTGTGTGGTCAATCTACGGTTAACTGCACTCCGCAACGTCTTTCCTGAAGGCCACAGGCAAAGCTCTGCAGGGGAGGTGGACAAACTCCTTGGAAAGAGTAAGCAGGCCCCACGCCCCCACGGAGTTCTCCCACACGGGTCCTCCCTTGCAGCCTCCCTATACACTCAGTCTCCTCTTGTGAAGGACCAACCCTGTTGGCCCCTTGTCACTTGGGCATCAGAGGACTTGGATTCCAGCCCATGAGGGGCTGAGCTAACCTGGGTCTCTCTGAGCTGTTTCCTGGCCTCCCCTGCTGGACAGCCGCAGCACCGCAGCCCTTCCCCGAAGGCCACGCCCCTTGTTCTTGGTGTTGCGGAGTTGAGGCCCAGGCCTGTTGCCTGGAACAAGAACTGGAGCCTCCCACTGAGGCTGCACCCACAGCTGGAGGAGCTTTCAGGGCCAGTCAGGGATTATCAGCAGAATAACACGCAACAGACACCCCGCCCTACCGCGGATTAGACGCTGTTGATTTCTAAGGGCAAGACCGCTGCTCTTGGAATGGAAGGCCAAGGGCGGCACAGTGGAGGCATCGGGCCTGCCCCAAGCCGAGGGCCGCAGAGATCTGCACTTCCGTGTGTTTTTGGCCTGAAAACAGAGACAGCGCCGGGCCTATCAGGCCTTCATGAGGGTCACATCTGAGTGGAGTCAAGAGGAGAAAAGAATGGAGCAGGTTTTCCAACACACATCCCGAGGGGATGTCCCGGAGGGGATGTTCCTGTTGGCTCACCCTAAAGATCTTTTCTTTGGGGGTGAGAAAAAAAACCTGAAGACAGTAAAATCTAATACTGAATGAGCACAGTGTAGCTAGCGTACTTGAGATACTAAGTTCCTTCCTCAGCATCCCAGAATGCTGCACACCAAACACAAGCAAGACACTTGGAGTAGGAGGGTCTTCACCTCATCACTACAGACACTGAGCTGTGCAACCCAAAAATATGCAAGAGAGGATCTAAAGGGTAGAGACAGTAGCTGGGCATGATGGCACAAGTCTGTCATCATGGTAGCAGAAGCAGCACAGTCCTAAGTTCAAGACCAGCCTGGGCTATGCAGTGAGCCCTTGTCCCAAAAGGGATGGGGAAGACACAGCAGAAGGAGCCATCTAGAGGCTTAGAGACCACCAAAGGCCAGTGTAGACAGGGGGGCAGAGCCTGTCAGCACCTGGTAAGGTGTTCCTGGTGGGGAAGAGGTTAGAAGAGAGGGGACACTTCCCAGGGGCATAGGGCAGACAGGCGGGAAGGGTGGAGTGTGTTCAGAGATCGGTGAGTAATGTATGCCATTGCTTCTCAGCATCCTGCTTGGGGCACGGGCAGAGCCTCCAGGACGGTTAGCTGTCAGCCAGCCCCATGGGGAAGGGTGGGGAGAGGAGGAGGAGACAGACTGGTGAGTGGCTGTAGGGAGAAGGCTGCAGCCCAAGTGCAGGAACAGGGACCTTAGATGCGGTGTCATCGGGCTTGTGTGAACATTCCCTTTCTTGGGAGGCTGGTGTAGTATGGCAGGGCTTGGGCGTGGAGAGAGTCGTGGTAGAGAGAGACGTTACAAGTCCCTGGGGCTTGTGAAAAAGCTAACCGGTACCTACAACAAAAGTTGAGCTGGGACAGGCCCTGCGGCAGAAGAGACTGTTTAAAATGCCTGTCGAACCACACGTGGGAGTAGAATCCTGAGCTGGGGGGTTGTCCTGCTTCTCTTGAGTATGCTCAGTATTTCTCAAGGACCTATCTTCCTCCTCTTCTCCCTGCCCCCCCCCCCCCCGCCCCTTCTAGGGGCTGCCTCCTCTCTGTCTCCCTCCTCCTCCTTCCCTCCCCTTTGTCAAGCCCTAGGCCTCGTGAATAAAGGCAAGCCTTCTTCAGCTGCAGCCGCTCACAGCAAACAGAACGGATGTTCCCATCTCACAGCCAAAGAAGCTGAGGTCAACCCTGTTCTCCCAAATTCTCTGCTCAGCCCCCTCTTAACTTCTTTGTTTGTTTCTTTTTCCAGACAGGGTTTCTCTCTGTTGCCCTGACTGTCCTAGAACTTGATCTGTAGACCAGGCTGGCCTCCAGAGATCCACCTGTCACTGCCTCCTGAGTGCTGGGACTAAAAGTGTGTGCCACCACCACCCAGCTTCCTTTTTACCATTTTGAATCCAAAGTTTACCTTCACATCTATGTCCTATCTTCCCACAGCAATGCAGGGGTTGGGGACACAGCCCGTGAAGACTCAGGAAAGCCTGGCGCAAGCTTCCCTGGGGCTGAGGGCTAGACTTCCACCGAGCAGCGTGCCCTTCCCAGACTATGGGATTGCCATCTTTCATCTCACGCCGCGTATTTCAGCTTTAGAGTTCTTTGTTTCATTTTGTTTCCTTCCCAGGTTGTCCTTGTTTGCCTCCTATTCCAGCCTCCTGAGTGCGGAGGTCACAGACCTGCGCCTCCGCGCAGAACTCGTGTTTATCATTAGAACCGAAGTAATTTGCTTTAGCTTCTGGGACACTGTAGTGGATCAGTCGAACTGCAGACCCCAATACAGAGACAGGGGAAATGTTGCTGTGTGGTTTGGGGTGAGTTGCTTGGGCTCTCTGCATTTTGCTCACTAGAAGGTGACTGTTCTCACCTCCTTTGCCGAACTAAATGAGAGCCCAGCTGACTCACGTCCTGTATTTAGTGTGGCGCCAGATGCTAGGTACGTCCTCCATAACCATGTGCAGCATGGTTCCGGATTGTTGGAGCCGAGGCTACATAACATGGTTCCAGTAAGTGAGTACGTGTACAAGACAATGGGGCAGGCCCATCGTCCTCACAAGCTTGATTCTGACAGGCCAGCAGACGCTCCAACACCCACCTAAAACCCCTTAGTAGAATAACTTTCCTGAAGTCATTATTTAAACAAGCACTCTGCCTGGGCTGGACCCACCCTTTCCTGGGTGGAAAATCAGGAAGCCTGGCACTCGCCACCATCTTTCTAGACTCCTGGGTGGACTGCCATTTTGAGGCCAACTGAAAGGTCGTCATTGGTCACGGCTCCTTTGGGCCTACTCTGTGCAGAACCTGAGTTTGAGCTGACACACAGAAACACTGCCCACATGGCTTTTCTCAAAACTGACGGCAGTGACTCACCCAAAGGTCACCAGCGCCTGGAGCTGCATAGGGCAAAGTGATTCACTGCCTCTACCCTGCCTGGCCCCACAGCTGCCTGGCCTCAATTCCTCTCAGTAGATATCCTCAACCCTGAAACTCTCCGCCCAGAGGAGGGGGCCTCCCCATTCTTAGATGGTTCTGCTAAGAAGAACTCGGCTCCAGGGAGAGCTGACCTGCTCATGCTTCAGCTAGAGAGATGAGAGAGGGGGACCCAGGTCTCCTTCAGCTTACTGTACCTCCTGGCAGTGCTCACCCTGTGGGGCTCTAGGTCCTCTGTAGCCTCTTGGTAGAACAGTTACTTATCCAGCTTCCAGGACACACACACACACCACACACACACACACTGCTGTGAGACAGCATCCCTGTGATCTTGTTTCTAAGAAAAAGCAGAATGAGCCAGTGGATATCACAGTCCCCGATAACCAGAACGTCAGTAAACCCTGTGACAACGTTTGCTCTTCTGTAGTCCCTAACTGACCACGTTAGTTTCATAAAGAAGCAAGAATAGAGAACAACAAAGATGAAGGGCTGAATAATGGGGTTGACTTGAAGGGATCCCCAGTCTTGGGAGTCAGATAGGGCCTGGCAAGAGGGCTAAGGGATTGTAAACTGGAAGGAGGAAGGCGAGACAAGGGGCAGGAATTAGGTCTTTGGTGTGTTCACCCTCTACCTACCCATCCCAATCACAAGCCCATATACTGTCAGGTCCTGGAGGTACTCGGGGCCCCAGAATGGACCTCTGAGTTTTTACCCCTACTCCCTCTGCAGCCCGCTGTTCCAACTCACACCAACTACATACAGCGAGTGGCCTTTAGGTTCCCAGGTTTCCCTGGCTGGCAGGGACTGTGTGCCTCGAACAGGGCCTCTTGGACCCTAGACTCAGTGTCCCACTATTACTGAATGAAAATACAGGGCTAAAGAGAGCAGGCCCTCTGCGAGCCCCTGAGAGATGGGCACTGGGAGACAGATCTCAGACTAAGAAAGGAAGAGAACAATGTGGGTTCTGTTTGTACTTCTGGGAAGAAGGGTCCTTCTGCCTCTCCTCCGTGGGCCTGCCTCTCCTCCTGATCTAATCTCAGTTTCCTATCTACCCACAATCTGGGTAGAACTGAGCCCCAAAGCCAGGAGCCCAGGCTTATGGACCCTTCCTAGCAGGGTTTGGGTTGGATGGGGGTCACCTGGTGTGAGCTCTGCAGACAGGCCCTGAGTGCTGTCCCTTGGCCATGGGAAAGGCCAGGCAAGTAGGAGCCAGGGATTCTGAGTCCATGAAACATGAATGAGTCACACTGGATGGCTCTGCTCCCTGATCCAGCCCACATTCCCGGGCCTTTGTTCTGACCCGCCTGGGCTCTGACCTTAAAGGGCCAGATCTTCTGAGGCACCACTGGCCTCCCTCCCATCCCCCTCCCTTAGCCAGATCCCTGATGGAGTTGTAGTGGGCTTGGGGCTAAGGAGAAGAGGATGTCTTACTGCAGGGTTCAGGGGAACAGCAAATCCTATCCTCAGGCTCAGGAAGGCAGAGAAAATGTTTTCCTCACTTGCAAAGATCCAGCGAGGGGACCCTCTTCAAAGCCATTTCTTCCAGGGTCTCATAGCCACAGCCTCTGACTCCTACTCCCTCCCCAGGCTCCAGGTCCACTGCAGTCCCACACCCATCAGCTCACCCTGACCTGGCTTCTTTATATAGCTTTGTTTGGGTTTGCTATCTTGCTGTGTGGTCCAGGATGGCCTGAAATTCCCATTCCTCCTTCCACAGTCTCCTGTGTGTTGGCATTGCAGGCAGTACCACCAGGTTCCATCAGCACTGAATGTCTTTAGCTGTCCCTTCACGGTTATGTCTGGTAGGTTCTAGGCTATTCCCTTGTGTTGTCTTCAGGCTCAGGTCCCTGGATTCCCCAACAATCTGGGCCTGTCATATGGTGGCAGGCACTTCCTCGGGGCTGAAAGAGCACCCTGACAAACAGTACCCAGGCAGTTTCTTTAAACCTCGCATGCCACCCTGTGGACACAGGAGAGCTGTCCTTCCGGAGAGGAGCCCAGTAAAGCAAAATGAAAGTGAGAGACCTAAATTCAAAGAGGCCTATACCACCTACAGGGAGTCCCACATCCTCTCTAAAACAGGCCCTTAAAGAGACATCAGCAAAAGGTAGGAAGGCCGCACGTGGCCCAGTGGTGGAATACATGATGTGCACATATGAATACAATGCACACAGAGACAAGCGCGGGGGGGGGGGGGGGGAGGCTGAGAAATTACAACACTTTTTGCAGAAATTTGGAAAGAGGTACTCACCCACTCCAGTACCCCTTTGTCCTCCTAGCCTCACGCATGGTCAGTGTGTACACATGGCTAGGGGGCTGAATTAAGGCTTGCCCACTGCAAGCTTTTAGAGCTAGCCCAGTCTAGCAACTCTTGAACCACGAGTGAGCTGCCTTTGGGAGGAAGAGCAAGGTACTGGAGGATGGGTAAGGAGGGGCTTGGGAGCGGGTGGGTATCAGCTCAGTGTGGGCAAGGGTGGGGGGATGGGGAGGTGGGGGCAGCCTATAGGAGGATGTTGATCAGGTGAGCTGTCTGTGTGTCCTTCATGACTCAGAACAGGCCTTTACCAAGTGAGCCAGGACTATAACCTTGTGACCCAAGTGACTATTGGCCTTTGTGAGGTTAGCCCTGAGATCCTTGACTTTTAACTAGCCAGGCCAGCTGACCCCACACGGAGACTTGCTTGAATTTCATTTATAAAAGCTGTGGGTGAGGGAGTGGCTTTCCAGGTCAAATAGGTCCTCACCCCCAATCTGTCACCACCTCTCCAACCTCAGCACTGGCTGCAAGCCAGACCCCAGAAAAATCCAATGGGGGGAAAGGTCAGAGAAAGACAGGACTACCCCGTGCCTTCTATGTCTACAGCTCTCTGTTATTCTCCAGGCTTCCTCTGAAGCCTAGTCTGATTTGTGGGGGGACAGGGTGTATAAAACCAAACTTACATAGCAGAGGATGACTTGGAACTTTTCTTTCTGGCTTGTTGGGTTTTTTTTTTTTTTTTTTTTTTTTTTTTTTTTTTTTTTTTTTTTTTTTTTTTTTAGAGTGGCCCATGGGACTGGAGAGATGACTCAGTGGTTCCAAAGGTCCTGAGTTTAATTCCCAGCAACCACATGGTGGCTCACAACCATCTGTAATGAGGTCTAGTGCCCTCTTCTGGCCTGCAGGCATACACACAGACAGAATATTGTGTACATAATAATAAATAAATAAATAAATAAATAAATAAATTTTTTTTTAAAAAAAGAGTGGCCCATGTGTTCAATCCCAACACTCCAGAGGCAGAAGCTAGTGGATTTCTGTGAGTTCAAGGTTAGCTTGGTCTACATAGCTAGTTTGAGGACAGCAGGGGCTAGGTAGTGAGACTCTGGTTAGTGTGTATGTGTGTGTGTGTGTGTGTCTGGGTGTTCTGTCTCTCTGCATGTGCATGGTGTATGTGCACCATGTGCTTGCAGGCTCCCAGGGGAGTCCAGAAGAGAGTACTGGATCCCCTAGATCTGGAGTTGGAGGTGGTTGTGAGCCACCACATGAGTGCTAGGTATCGAACCTGTGTCTTCTGCAGGAGCAGCAAATGCTCAGCTGAGCCAATCTCTTCTGCATCTGGGTTTTGTTTTTCAATTTTATTTTTTATTTTTGGGAATTTGAATTGACTTTTCTTTTATAAATGTGAATTTCATAAAGTGCTTTACAGTTAAGAAAGACATCCTCACACTTCTGGCTTTAAAGCAGCTCTGGGCACAGGTTCACCACCTTGGAGTGTCCCTGGTCCTTCCCCCAGCCGCTTCTAGCAGTTTTAGTTATTGATACACTGTTATCAGCCATGGCTACAAAGTGAGTATTATCACTAAAAGATCACAGCACAGGAAGGGAGAGAGGAGCAGCTGGGGGGAATGAAACAAAGGCTTCCTCCTCAACCCCTGCAAACAAAAGAAAGCCGGACACACAGGGTGGTGGGAGCTGCTCTAACTCAGGGGTTCAAGAGAAACCTAGGATTTTATTAACTTATTTTCTAACAGTTGTGAGTCAGGGTGATGTTTTGTTTGGTTGGTTTTTTGTTTGTTTTGAGACAGGATTTCTTCGTGTAGCCTTGACTGTCCAGGAATGCCTTCTCTAAACCAAGATGGTCTCGAATTCAGAGATCTGCCTGCCTTTGCCTCCTCTGATAGGATTAGGGGTGTGAACCACCACCAATTGGCAGGATGTTATTTTAACCCCTAGACATCGCCTTCAAAATGCATCTCTCTGCCTTCTCTTTTCCACAGAGCTCAGGGAAGGATAAATGTTCTATTTGCAACCGGGGACACCCAAATGTTCAAATTAAACATATTTGAACATTTTGTAGATTAATTAAATTTGTGTAGGCAATGGAATGTTCATGCACATGCTTGTGGAAGTCAAAGTTCAAAGTTCAAAGTCGGGTATCTTCCCTATTACTCTTGGCTCTATTTGAGGCATTGTCTCACCACACCAGGAGCTCCTAGATTGACTAGGCTGGCTGGCCAGCAAACCCCAGAATCCACCTCTTTCTGCTCCCCTGTGCCTGGCTCTCATGTGAGTGCTGAGGATCTGAACTTCAAGTCTTCATGCAGCCTTGAACTTGATCCTCCTGCCTCAGCCTCTGGAGAGTGCCAGAGAGACTACAGGTGACTCCCTGATAGGAATTACCTAGCCACGCCCCTGTCCCTGTCTGTCTGCCTACTGGGGACTTTGTCTTGCTTCGAGTCTCCTACAGGCTTTTTCTCCCACCAGCAGCCCCCACTGATGAATTAGTTCCAGCTTAAGGCTAGACCCGCACAGGCTCTGCTTTGCGGCAGTGGCTGACCAATTCAGCCCTTCTTTTTTTAAACTCACCAGCCTAAATGAGGGAAGAAAAACTCTTCAGAGAAGAGTTTGCAGAGGAAAAGACTGGAGTTCTCAAGTTTCTGAGCTTGAGCATCTGCCCTATGTGTGGGTCTTCTCACCTTCGTTAAAGGCCTCTGTTCAACTACTGATGCTATCTGCGGTTGTCTGTGCTCTTTGAGATTTCTCTTCTGCTACCTATTGAGTTCAAGATTTTTCCTGTCTTTTCATTTTTATTTTTTCCCTCTTTTTTTTTTTTTTTTTTTTTTTTTGAGATAGTGTTTCTCTGTGTAGTCTTGACTGTCCTGGAACTCATTCTGTAGACCCAGGCTGGCCTTGAACTCAGAGATCCTCCTACCTCTGCCTGGGATTAAAGGCATGCGCCACTACAGCCCTGCCTCCTTTTCAGTCTTTGGCAGAGCAAACAAACCCAGTCAAGACCCCTGTCTATCTCTAGGATTACTAGTATGTGTCACCAAGATAGATTTGTGTTATCCTGGGGATCAAGTCCAGGGCTTTCTGGGTGCTAGGTAAATACTCTCCCAACCGAACGACACCCATGGGGCCTTCAGTCTGATTTTGATGGCCATGAAAAATAACTGGTAATCGGTGCCTGGGGTGTGCAGCCTGTAACACAGTGAGTCAAGACCAGGGCCTGACTGCCTGCTCTAATTTGGGCGGGGGGGGGGGGGGGTACACAGCCTCAAGTCTTCCTGGCGGGTGTGCTGTGTATACTTAATGAGGAGTTTCTATGGATCTCCAGTCTCATGCCCAGGCCAAGCTATAAACCTGATTCTCCCCACCGCCTCTCATGCATTCCTAACTTGCCTAAAGCTGGATGGAGTGCATACATCTCCTGAAATGCTGAAGCAAGAAGATGGTGAGTTCGAATCTAGCCTGGGCTATAAATAGAGAGAGCCTATCTAATAGATATATTAAACCAAACCAGAACTAACCCAAAACAAAAGTAGGGAGTTTGAGTTTGTGTGTACAGTGTTTTGTGTCTTCATTATATGTAGACCAGGCTAGCCTTGGATTTCAAGTGAACCTATGCTTGTCTCCTGAGTATTGGGATTACAGACTTAGCCACTGTATTCAACTCCAAATAGACTTTTAGGACATCTTGGATACACTTATTAGTGTACATTTTAAATTTTTGTTGCTGTCGTGTCTATTATGCATGCCATGGCACATGTGTAGATGTCAGGACAATTTTCAGGAGTGGGTTTTTTCCTTCCACAGTGGGTTGCAGGTATCAGACTCCCCAGGCCTGTGTGGCAAGCATGCTCGCTGCTGAGCCATCTAGCCGGTCCTTTGTTTTGTTATGTTTTTTGGTTTTTGTTTTTCGAGACAGGGCTGTAGCTTCTGGAGCCTGTCCTGGAACTAGCTCTTGAAGACCAGGCTGATCTCGAACTCACAGAGATCTGCCTGCCTCTGCCTCCCGAGTGCTGGGATTAAAGGCGTGTGCCACCACTGCCCGGCTCGGCTCAGTTTTTGAGGCACAGTTTAGCCCAGGCTGGCCTTATATTCATGGCAATTGTCCTCAAGTACTGGAGTTTCAGATGTGAGCTACCACACCTGGCTTCTTTGAAAGCTCCAAGGTTCTGATTAAATAGGCTAAAAAACCCAACCAACAAACGAAACAAAACCCTCAGAACCTCTGAACTGTAAGTGAGTCACCCCATTAAATGTTTTCCTTTATAAGAGTTATGATCATGGTGTCTCTTCATAGCAACAGAAACCCTGCTTTCCTAGTTCCAGGATTACTGGTGGGCACCATCATGCCCTGTGGGACAACCCTGCACTAGTCTCCCTGCTTCTGGCCTCTTCTAGCTCCGTATGCCCAAACACCATTGCTAACCTGATCTCTCAAGTCCTCTTGGGCGACCGACTATGGAGGTTCTGCAGCAGAGAGGGGACTTGATTTTCCTGGTCTCAGAGGTTCACATACAGCCTTATATTATGGTTTCGTCTTTTAGAGTTAGCGGCTTAGGGAGATCTTTATTTTATACCTCAAAAGTAATTTTATTTTAAGATAATTAAAAAATAAGTTACTAGGGCAATGGCACACACTTTTAATTCCAGCACTCAGAAGGCATTGGCAGGCAGATCTCTGTGAGTTCAAGGGCGGCCTGGAATACAGAGAGAGTTCCAGGAAAGCCAAAGCTGTTACATAGAGAAACCCTGTCTTGAAAATCCAAAATAATAATGTATTTCAGCAGTGGCAGGAATTAAAACTAAGGCCTTGGGCTTGCTGTGGAGGAAGGTACTACTGAACTACATCCCCAGTCTCCCCAAACGGTTTTTAAAATGAAGAACTTTCAGCTCATATGCTCTGCTGTGTACATGGGTTTTCTAACAGCCCGTGTTTGACAATCAGTGTGTGCTGGAGCAGGGCTGAAGTTCTAGGAGTCTTGATCAAGGCTCTGGCTAGGATAGGGCCAGCCATTCTGGAAGACCTCAGAGCTCCTTCTGTTGTTGTTGTTCATCTGACTATGTGAAGGTGTAAGGGACCAGCGGCTCTCTGTGAAGTAGGTATCACAAGGCAACATTAGTTAATCCAGAGCTTAGTGGTCCAGAGGTTCTCTCCCCAATCCATTCATCCAATAGTTCATCCTCTACTCACCTGCTCATCTATCCAACCCTCCACTGGTTTCAGGTCAGAAGCTGAAGAGGGACACCGTCTCTGTCACCCGAGAGGATATTCCATCTCCTTTGGGAAGGATATTAAAGCCCGTCTTCTTTCCCTCCCAGCCCCTTCACCAGAATCTCCTCTCTTACAGCAGGGGCACTCCATCTCCCGAGGGCACCAGCCTCTCAATCTGAACCATTATGCCACCAAGAAGAGCGTGGCAGAGAGCATGTTGGATGTGGCGCTCTTCATGTCCAATGCCACGCGGCTGAAAGTGGTGCTGGAGCAGGGGCCATCCTCGCAGTACTACGCCACCCTCATAGCCCTCATCAGTGTCTCTCTGCTCCTGCAAGTTGTCATTGGCATTCTTCTCGTGGTCATTGGTAAGCCCAGCTGGCAGTCACTTTCTGCCTTGGTGCCCCCTGGTGGTGGGAAAGGGCCCGGCATGCACATGAAACTTCCCAGCCACCTGCTGACAGAGCCAGTCCCCTATCCTACAGTGAGGGCAGCTCCTGTCCTTTCTCCTCATATCCCATTGATGGGCACCCATCGACAGCTGCTGAATGACGGACCCCACAGGACAGTCTTTTTTTTTTCTTTTGGCTTTTCAAGACAGGGTTTCTCAGTGTAGCAGCCCTAACTGTCCTGGACCTGGCTCTGTAGAGCTGGCTGGCCTTGAACTCACAGAGATCTGCCTATCTCTGCCTCCCAAATGCTGGGATTAAAGGCGTGCACAATCACCGCCTGGCCGGTGGCAGTCTTATATTGTAAGCACCCGTCCCCTCTTCGACGAAGTCTTTGCTCCTCACCCCTTTCTGTGAGCACCATGTAAATTGCCTCTTATGCCGGTCAGAAGACTCACACACATCTCAATCCAGTGACTTGATGTCTTCCCAGGCTCTAAAGCCAGGCTGTCTCCAAGTTCCTGGGTGGGGAGAGGGAAGCTCCAGGCTTCAGCCCTAGATTCACCCACCACTCACCTGATCTTGTCTCCACAGCCAGGCTGAACCTGAATGAGGTAGGGAACCAGTGGCGTCTAAATCAGCTCAACAATGCTGCCACCTCCTTGGTCTTCACTACCGTGGTCATCAACATTTTTATCACCGCTTTCGGGGCACACAAGACAGGCTCCATGGTTGCCAGGACCTCCAGTAATCCTGTTTAATCCCTACCTAGGTCCCAGGTGAGGTGGAGGCCAGGAGAGCCTCAGATCCAAGGGCTTGCAACTGACCTTTGCTGCCTTTGGCTGTTGGAATAAGAGGGCTCTCCCTCCCCACACCAAGGGGGAAGGTCTACAGACCTTTGGATAAGGTGGTTCTTGAAGGGCTGATGGGCCTTGCACAGTACATACATGAGTGGTAAGATACACGTGTAAGCCTCCCATGGTACACGCACCATGAGTGCTGGGTTGTATCCACGAGTCAATCACGGTACACAAGCATTAAGTGTTAGTATGCTTGGTAGCCTCCAACACAATTAGTGCACGCACCATGAGTGCTGGGTTATAAAATGAGCCCCCCACAAGTCAGTACATGTCCCACGAGGGGGATTTAGTGAGGCCTTCTCTCTGAAGGAGTGACGATCCTTCAGTTGGGACTGTCTCTTGTAACCCAGGCTAGACTTAAAGTCCCTGTGTAACCACACGTGGCAGGTGTGTCACACCCAGGCCATTTTTAGGGATTACTTTTTTTTTTCGAGACAGGGTTTCTCTGTGGTTTTGGAGCCTGTCCTGGAACTAGCTCTTGTACACCAGGCTGGTCTCAAACTCACAGAGATCCGCCTGCCTCTGCCTCCCAAGTGCTGGGATTAAAGGCGTGCACCACCACAGCCCGGCTTAGGGATTACTTTTTGCCCCCACAGTTTGGGATGGGGTAGAAGGCCAATGTGGTTAGTGGCTGTTGTGGCCTGTTGGGAAGAAGAGGAGTTGTGGTGTCCAGTTGGCATTGTCCTGCAGTGTCCTAGCCAAGCACTGCTTGCTACTGCCACCTGGGCACAAGAGCCAGCAGCAGCATCCACAGTGCTCCCTGGAGACACCTGGAAACTGCGCTTCAGGCAGCTGAATCACACCATTCTTTCCTTCCCCTGGTGACTTGGGTGCAAATCCAGTCTGAGGAGCCTCATTCGGCCCTTTCACTTTGTCTGTCTACTTTCCCCACAGGAACTGAGCCTGAAAGGGCCTCAGCCTTTGGCCCTGACCTGTCGGGCTAACTAGCACCTTCCACAGACTCCAGGAGAGTTTCGGGGGCAAGGAAGATGCCCCTGCTTCCCGCCTGCAGCGCCTGAACCGAGTTGTGCTGTTCTACTGGGTGATGTGATTGCATCTTGGTCTGGAGGCCTGAGCTCAGCGTCTGCAGCGGCCACCCTGTCCTCCAGCACCAGTAACTGGGTCTGCTCAGGCAGTCCACACGGCCTGCAGACTCTGGTTCTACTGCATTCCTCCCCTCTGCTCCAAGCCTCAATTTTCCCTTCCCTATCTATAAAGATGTCTGAAAAGCCACCAAATTAGTCTTGCTGTCTCCAGTCATGTGGGCTCTGAGCCAGGCTGGTGTGTGGATGCCCTCGTCATCTGTGCCCTGGAAGGGGCTATGCCATCCTGGTGTGTGGATGCCCTCGTCATCTGTGCCCTGGAAGGGGCTATGCCATCTGCACCTCACAAACCGGCACTGAGTGCTGGGCTGATGAGCACACAGAGTTTTAAAGACTCTACTATCAACCTACTGTACTTTCCACATTAACGATGTTTCTTAGATGTCTTTTAAGAATACAGATTTTCAGCTGGTGAGAAAATGCAAACTTTCAGTAAGCAAAGGCACTTGCTGCCAAGCCTGAGAATCCCATACGGTATGGGGTTGGAGAGAACCAACCACTGAAAGGCTGCCCTCTGGCCTGCACCTGTGGCCTATGTATACCGCACACACTCTAAATGAAGAAGCTTAATTTTAATTTTTGTTTTGTTTTGGTTTTTTTGAGGCAAGATTTCACCATGTAACTCTGGCTGTCGTGGAACTAGCTCTGTAGACCAGGCTGGTCTCGAGCTCACAGAGATCCACCTGCATTTGCCTCTGGAGTGCTGGGATTAAAGGCATCACTAAATGGCTTAAAATCTCTTTTTTAAAAATGGGGTACTAGAGAGATGGCATAGTGGTTTAGGGCACTGGCTGCTCTTCCAGAGGATCTGAGTTCGATCCCCAGCACCCACACGGTGACTCACACCTGTCTGTACTTCAGTTCCAGGGACTCCGATGCCCTCTTCTGGCCTCCTTGGGCACCAGGTACTCAGATGGTGGACAGATATACATGAAGGCAGAACACCCACACATAGAAAATAAAACCTTGGGGAAAAAAGGGGGCTGGGGAGATGGCTCAGTGATGAAAAGCAGCGACTGCTCTTCCAGAGGCCCCAGGTTCAATTCCCAGCATCTATATGGCAGCTCATGTCTGTCTGTAACTCCAATTCCAAGGAATCTGACACCTTCACATAGATATACACGCAGGCGAAACACCAATGAACATAAAATAAAAATAAACTTTTAAAAATCTTGAAAAATTAAAAAAAATCTTGAAAAATTAAAGTTAAAAAAATACCTAAGTCAAACATAACTAGAAAGGCCAACTCACAGCTGCAAATCGTTAACAGGGCACCTTCAAACCACTCAGAAAAACTTTTCCATTTATTTGTTTATTTCTTTATTTCGGCAGGTTCTTGTTAGGTAGTGTAGGCTGGCCCTGCATGCCTGATCTTCATGTCTCAGCTGCCCAAGTGCTGGGATTACGGTTGCACTGTTCCAGACAGCCTTCTTCAGGCGGGGAAGCCTCTCCAGGTGAGGTTGTGACCTCCTCTAACCTGGGCTGTTGAGACTGTGAGACACAGTCAGGGCAGTGTGGTGTCAGCAAGCACCGAGGCCAAAGGCAAGTGAGTCCTTGTCTGTCACTGAGCAAACAGCTGAGGGACACCAGTGTTGTTCCCCAGCTCCTGGGCAACAGGGAAACAGTCCTTTGTTTTCCAAGATGCTGACTTTAAAGCCCTCTTCCCTCTCCCCACCCACGGCACCTTCCTTTCCCTTAAGGCAGATGGATGGTAAGGAGGTAACAGACATCAAACACAAGGCACTAGACCTGGGAGGAAGGTGGTGAGCAGGGTGGGCAAGGCCTGGAGGGCTCCCAGTCCTCAGAAACAGGAGGATGACTGCAGGGACTGGCTCTGGCCTTCCAGCCCACTTCCAAGAGTCCATGGCCTTAGAGAAGCCTGGCACTCCAGCTGTCCGACTGCAGCCCTAGTCTACTTCCTATGTGCCTTTTCTGAAGGGCAGAAGGCCTGAGCAGGGATAAGAAGAGGCCACAACCCATGGACAGAACGGCCCTGCCCTTCTGACTGCTTAAAGGCAAGGCCAGCGGGTTCCCAGTTGTCACCACTTTGCAGATGCCAAACTGTTCTTGGCACTCGCAGAGCCCACCACGTGGGTCCTGCAGCTCCAAATGCTGCACTTTTGATTCACAGCGTGGAAGGCAGGCTCCGTGGAGTGGAACCCTTTCTGCTGCATACCCACAAGTCCTTTCTCGCAGCAGAAAGGCGCTGCACCGACCCCCCCCCCGCAGACTAGGTTTAATGCCCAGCATCTAATGCACCGCTGGTACAGCAGCAGCAGCAGCAGCAGCAGGAAGTCCCAGCCACAGAGCACTGGGACTATTAGTGCAAGATAAGTATGTGACATTAGGGGACAGAAGGGGCAGCCAAAGACAGAAAAGGTTACAGGCTGTTGTCCCCCAAACTAACCATTTTCAGTTCTTCCTGCCCATGGCCTTCCTCCCCCACCTCCTCCTGTCCCTTATGAGATGGCCAGGTTTCACTGCCTCTTCTCCTCAGGGCCGGGAGGCTGGGGCTCTCTCCACAGAGGGTGAGGCCACAGGGCTGCTAAGCTTACAGTATACATTTTCTTCCCTTTGTGTCTCTCCCTGCTTGAGTCCCCCCCAAATTCTCACTTAAGAAGTTGACGTAAGGGTCACCTCTGTCACCTCTGGTGGTCTATTATCTCCAGGTCTTAACTGGCAGGCGAGCCAAAGGAGAAGGGGCATTTCTCGGCCAGCATGGCCTTGCTGGTTCTACATAGCCCATATGTCAGACACTGGGGAGAACGGGCCCACTGCCCACCCGTTCCTGCTCTGCACCCCGTTGCAGTAGGAAGATGCCACCAATGTTGGGTTTCCACTGAAGAACCCGCTCTCTGTAGGAGTTGGGTTAATACCCAGTCGGCGGCCGGCTAGCTGTCCAGTGACTACCAGGACGGATGTGTGTGTTTGAAAGGCACAGACTGGGCCTGGAGCTGAGGTACTCCGTATGGGACCAGCACCTCAGTGGGTCTGAGGCCTGCAATGCACAGCTTCACTCCCAGTCAGTGCTGGGTCTACACAGAAGTCTTCACTCTGTTAAAAATTATCCCCCTCTCGCCTCCACTCCAAATAAAATCTGTCCCATTGAAGTTCTTTGTTCACGGTCAACACCCCCATGAGGAGGGTGGGGCCGTGGGGATGCACCCTTGTGGTTCATGACGGTATCCTATTCAAGAGGTGATGGTATCCTATTCAGGAGGGTGTTTTCTTCTGGACCTCACCGCCCATCCTATGCAGCTGTTCCAACTGTCAACTCAGTGGGTGGCAGAGGGGCCTCCGCACTTGTCCCTGCATGATGGGACAGCTCCTGGTGGAGAGGTCAGTGAGTGCCGAGGCTTCTGTTCCTCATAGTCCCTCCTCGAAGTCAACCGGAAGTAAAGGAGCTGTAGGCAGCTGTCCCTGGCGGTCATGGCATCTTCATCTGGCGGCGATTCCACATGCCTCGCTTGGAATGGAAGTGATGGAAGAAGTTCCTGAGGGAGAGCCGATCCACTTCCAGGCCTGCTTGGAGGATCCTGGAGGATAGAGGGCAGTGTGAGCCTGCAGAAGCAGGAACGCTGCAGGCACCTGGGCAGTGGAATCCACCCTTCCACATCTTTGTCAGACCCTGCCCTCCTTCCTCTGGTCACTTCCCTCGGGGCAAAAAGCAAGCCAGGTGCAGTGGGGCCAACCTGCCTGGATTGTAGTCACAGCTGTGTGACTCGAAAAGCTGCCTATCAAAGACACACTCCCTCCTTTCTAAAAAGACAATAATCTTAGAAATGTGCGTATCTATATAGACACATCCAACCTCTGTAATTAGGCACGCACGCACGCACGCGCACTGGATCTGCAGCACGCAGCACAGTTCCCAGCTTATATCAGTCACCTTACGGTACCAGGAGCCCGGAACTGGAGAAACTACCCACGGGCTCTGCCAGTTCCTGTCTGGCTGTTGTGTTGGGGGAATCATCGTGTTAAGTAACCCAGGCTGGCCTCTAACTGAAGATCCTTCTGCCTCAGCCCCCTGAAAACTGAGATTACAGGTGTGTGTCGCACAGTCTGGCTTTTTTTTTCTTACAATGCTGGGGCTCAAACCCAAGGTCTCACAGGCTAGGCAACGCTCTCATTTGCCCAGCCACCAAGGGAGGGGTCCCTTTCCGAGGAGGCCTATACTTCAAATAGGACTGCAAGTAGATGGAACCAGAAGCCGCTCTATCCTCCAGTCTCAAAGACAGTGGGAGGGTTAAGAACTATTTTGGAGGTCTGCATCAAAGCACAAACCCAGCAGGAAGGGTCATGTGTGGCAGTAACCACTACACTGGGCTCCCATCTGCTTCGGAGTCACTGTGATGTGGATCCCTGGGACTGAGTTATTTGACACAAGCTCTCTGAACCTCTCTCCACCCCACCTTTAATTCTCAGTATTTCAGTATTCTTCTGTTCTCTTCCCTCCAGTGCGAAATCAAAGATGGGTCTGATTTTAAAGCCTCTGCTGCTTTTCAGGAGAGAAGGGGCAAGTTATTAACTACTCTTCACGAGCGGTTTCCCCTCTGAGAAATAGAGACATCTGCACCGAGCCCAGGAGTTTGGTGAGAGGGATGAATGAGGCCCTGGGCATGAACCCCATTTGCCAATAATAACCCAGAGGTTGGTGGCTGCACCTTGTCCTCCCTCTCAAGAAGTAGGAAGTCCCTGGTGCCCCTGGCCTTGTCCCTTCCTCCTTCCAGCACTTACAGGCTTTCTTTCTCCCTCTAAGTGTCTCTCTCAGGCCTCCTTTAGGCTCATATCTCCAGGTAGCATCCTCTCCCTTCCCCTTCTTTTGGGAAAGAGGACTCACATGCAAATACAGGGAGAAACAGTCTCACTGCAACAGGCTCCTCTCCTTCTTGTAGCCCAGCGGCCACACAACCCTGCTTCTTGCTAACACTTTGCTGGCCATCTGCCCAGTCTACTGCTCCCACTGTGCCCCTCATTTCTCTCCTTTTTCCTTTCCTTTTTTTTTGGGGGGGGAGGGTGGGGGATAGGGATTGAGACAAGGTCTTGCTGTGTAGCCCAGCCTGGCCTCAAACTTGTGGCAGCCTTCCTGCCTCCTGTCTCCCCAGTGCTGGGATTAGCAACACAGCTACCACACCAGGCTAAGAATACAAGTGTATGAGTATATGCTAACACATGGCATGCACTGGGTTATGTGTCTCGGTCTTTCTTAGTCCCAGGCTAAGTTTCTTTCGCTCTGCTTCCTAGTCTGCCCAGTGCCAGGAGTTCCCATCTCTATGAATGTTACCATGACAACCCTGCACGAATCCTCCCCCAACTCTTCTTTCCCTAAAATTGCTTTAGTCAGGGACTTTGTCACAATGATGACGAAAGTGATGAATGTGTGCATATGTACCACGCGCCCCTCCTTCTTTAACACTAGGGATTGAACCTAAGACCTCATTTACGCTAGACAAATGCACTATATGCTCAGCTCTTTCCCTCGTCTCTGAGACTATTTACTCTTCTCAGAGCCCCTTCCCTTCTCACCTCCAGGGATGCAGATCCCCTGGATATCCTGCTGCCGTTTAATGGTCCACACTGCCTATTGTGCTGGCTCCCAACTCTCTCCTAACCCTTGGCCTGTCTCCCAGGGTCCTCTCACAGCCTTCAGGCCCTCCTGCAGGCAGCTATGTCTGGTAAGAGCATAATCCCTGGCCGGGGAGAAAGCTCCCAGTGGCTCATCTGGTCCTGAGAACAGTATCATTCACCATGTAGCTCCAGCATCTTGCTTTACCTGTGACAGCTCAACTGCTCACTTAGACTGTGACTCGCAGTGGATGGATCACCCCCTCTGCTGGATACACAGCCCAAGTGTCAGTGAAGCCAGCCTCCGGGAGCTCCCAGACCAGCACACTTTCCCAGCCCTGGGACTTGGCAGCACAGCTCCCGAGGCTCTAAAAGCCCTGCTCCTGTGTCACCTGTCCAGCAGCTCCCAGTCTTCGCCTCCCCAGCGGTCTCGGAACTCCTTGGTGTTCATGCCCCCGATCTTGTCCAGGTCGGACTTGTAGATGCCAAGCAGCCCAAATCCATTGACCTCCCAGTAGCCTGTGGACAGACAAGGCACTGCTGAGACGAACTGGATGCTGTGTTCCCACAGGCTCTTCTAGAGGTACAGAGTTGGGCAGCAGAGGCAAAAGACTGTCAGCTAAGGAAAGCCCTGGACTGCCTGGAGTGGGGGGGTCCCCCTATGAAGGCTTGAGGTTCAGCAAACACAGCAGTTATGTAGACTGATGTCACAACCTAACTGTAGCCCGGCATTTAGGATGTGATCCCAGCAGCCTTCTGGCAGCTGTGAGCTGGTTTTCCCATCTACTTCCTCTCTCCACCTTCCTATCCTCCGGGTACAGCCTCCAACCCACAGCAAATGCTTCCTGAGTGCTGGGTGAATGCAAGCTGGGGACGAGGGAAAGAGCCACTGCTTTGCCTGCTACTGTGTCTGTCAGTAGAGCCTGGGGTCTCTCCAAAGATCAGAGAACACAGGAAGGCAGGGTGGGGAAGCTGCTGATGCTTAGGCATAAACTTTTCCAGTGTTGGGGTTAAACACTAAGGTCAGAGGGTGTCTCCTCTTCCTCATCCAGGGCAAGGCTCACCCTCAGGCCACTGCGGGGTGGCCCCACAGTGCAGCCGCATCACCATGGGGGCAAAGGCCATCTTGCCCTCTACACAGTGCTTGCGGATGGTATCGATGATTCCTGCTGGGAAGTGGATATGCAGGTCACAGAGGAAGATGATGCTGTGTGGATCCTGGGGATGGAGAAGGCAAGGTCAGCAGACCTCTGGACCAGAGCTGGGAGCCGGGGCCACTCTCCAGAGCAGCGGTTCTTAGCCTTCCTAACACTGCAACTCTTTAATATAGTTCCTCATGCTGTGATGACCCCGAGCCATAAAATGATGTTGTTACTTCATAACTATAATTTTGATACTATTATGAATCGTAATTTTTTTTTTTTGGAGACAGGTTTGTCAAGGGGGTTGTGACCACTGCTCTAGAGGCCTCCTCGGGCTCTTCCTACTGGAGTGACTGACAGGTTACACAAAGCTAAATACGAGAGAGACAGATTTCTACAACCCTGGTTAGCAGGGCCGAGGTCTCACATCACACAGTGAACACAGGCTCCTCTCCCACTTTCTTCTGAGACAGACTCTCGGAAGACTAGTCTGGGATTGGTTGTGTAGTCCAGGTGGCCTCAAGTCAAGCTCCCGCTGTCTTAGCCTCCTCGGAGCTGGGATTATAGACACGTACCACAATACCTGACTTCTGCCCCGTGTTTTATGGGGTCTGAGGACTCTGACAACTGGGAAAACACCTCCTTGCTATTTCCTCAGTCCCTGTGCAGTGCAGGGTCCGTAATATCATGCCAAGGGTGCTCCTTGCTAAGGTTTCGAAGTATCCCCCAAAGGTCATGTGATAAAGATTGCTTTCCAGCCTATAGTGTCACTGGAAACCAGTGTAGGGCCCAGTGGGAAGAGGTTAAGTCACAAGGAGGCGTGGATACTGGGAACCCAACCTTTTCTTTCACTTCTTGGCTGCCATGGGGTGAGCAGGGTCCTGTGCCATGGGTTCTGTGCCATGATTTATTCCCTCACCACAGGCCCAAAAGCAATGGGGCAAAGTGATCATTGACTAAAACCATGACCCAAACGAACCTTTGGGTGGTGGAATGCTTGCCTAGCACACACAAGGCCTTGAGTGCAATTCCCAATACCACAAATCTTAATGCAGTGAGCTGATTTTTTTTTTATCAACTTGACAAAAGCTATTATGCCTCCATCAGACTGACATGCGGACAAGTCTATGGGGCACTTTGATTCATGATTGACGTGGGAGGGTCCAGACCATGTGGATGGTGCCACCCCATGTGAGAAAACAAGATGGAGACCGGAGAGGTGGCTCTGAGAGGTGAAGAGTACTGGCTGCTCTTCTGGGGGCCTGAGCTTGACTCCCAGCACCCACAGGGCAGCTCACAACCATCATTAAACAATGGTTTTTAATTTAAAAAATTAAATTGAAAAGAAAGAAAGTTGAGCAAGCTATGAAGAGCAGGCCAGTAGGCCCCTTTCTTCCATGGTTCCTGCCTGAGTCCCTGCTCTGCTCTCCCTCAGTGATCCACTGGGACCCGGACGCGTGAACCAGCTAAACCCTTTCCTCCCCAAGTTGCTCTTGGTCATGGTGTTTATCATAGCAACAGAAAGCGAAGGAGGACACTCAGGTTATCTTGTTACAGGAATGGACAGTGACAAGCACAGTCCTGTGACCCAATCCCTTTCCTCCTAAGGAGCTGACTACCTTCCCAGTGTCTCTCCGTCTCTTGACTTGATCACCTTCCCAAGCGTCCTTGAGGCCCATTACCTTCACCAGATCTATGCCAGCCTGCAGTCCAGCGGAGCGCTCGAAGTTTCCGCTCAGCTTCTGGTACTGGTAGCTGTAGGAAGAGGAGGGGCCGAGTGTGAGGGTTCAGCTGTAGGGTCCCTGAAGGAAGTTGGGAGGCATAAAACAGAGACAGTAGCTGCTCCTGGGTTGTGGACAGGGGTGTAAGGACTCAGGGAAGCTGGCTGCCACTTCCGGTTCTGCCCTGACCGGTAGTCCTGGGATGCTGGCAAGGAGGCAAGGCAGCTGCAGCCGGGGGGGGGGGGGGGGTCGGGGTCTTCCTCACCTCCGCAGCCTGGATCTCTTCAGAGCCATCTCCACGTCCATATCCTCACTGCTATAGTCTGTGATGATGATGTTGAAATGAGGGTCGCCAGTGACTTGGGACAGGCCCTCCATATCTCTGATGAACTGCTGCACCCAGCGAGCCTGGTTCTTCACTATGCAGGTAGGTCATGCAGGGACAAAATGGCAGAGTTAGGGAAAGGCAAACATCCCTCCGCTCTGCCCCAAGTCAGGAGTCCCATCTACCTTGGCCAGGAGATAATGCAACTATAGGAATCGTTAGCATGAAGCACAAGGACCTGAGGGCCAGCGCACGGGCCTTCTATAGCTCCATGAACACCTCCCAGGCCCAAACTGGGAGACAGCCTTGGGTGGGCGTCACGGCAGCAACCCTGCCCAGTTTTAACAGACCTGCTCTCTACCCATCTTACTCACACTTTTGTCTCTTGTTCTTCGTCCTTACACTGTCTCATGCTTTCCCTCCTCATCCTAAAGGCGACTCTAGGGCTGGAGGTGTGGCTCCGTGCCTTGCTTAGCAAGTGCCAGGACCTATTTGATCTCCAGCAGCACAAAAAAAATAATCGAAATAAAACCCACTCCATATAATACCCTCACTCTTATTTCTTCAACAACAACAACCCAAACTGGTGTTCACACCCAACCTGGAGACCTAGCAGGGCACAAAGCAGTGGCTTTGAGATCTCAGTTCCACACAACAGCTCAATCTGATCTCCCTCAGAGGCTTCACTCACAAATCCTTGGGAGATCAAATCAAGAAAAGAGGCCCAGCGCTCATGGTGATCACCAAGACCCCCAATCTGGTAACGCTTACCAGGCACAATAAAGTGGACCACAGCTCGATGGTTCCAGGAGAAACCTTGCGGCCAGCACAGCTTTGGCTCTGGATCCTGGACATTGAGTATATGTCTGCGGCGACGATGTGGGCTCCAGACCAAGCCCTGCAGGTTCCGCGTTTCTGTGTTCTCTCCGCCAAGGTTGTCACCTCCCCGCCAGCCTCGAGTGGACACGTATTCAGAGAGGCGCACCAGGCGCTGGCCTTCCAGCAGTTCAAGCTCCAGGAGGTAGCGCCCTCCTCGCAGCCGGTCCTGGCGCTTCTCCACATTCACGATGCGTTGCAGCTGATATCTCCTGAGGTACAGAGGAGCGCCAGAGTGAGCAGAGGGTGTGTGGTAAAAGCCTGCAGGCTCAGTTGTCAGATCCTAGTTTTGTCTTTGCTCTGCCATTGCTTAGCTGTAGAGGCTCATACAAGATACACAACCGCCCTAAGACTCACTCCATCTTCAAATGAGGAATGATTTTTAAGGCCTTTTATAGCTCTAAGACTCAATATAAGGGATCTTGTGACAGACTCCTTGGGAAATTGACCCACATTAAGAAAAAAAAACAAGTTGGGCAGTGATGGCTCATGCCTTTAAACCCAGCACTTGGGAGGCAGAGGCTGGTGGAACTCTGTGAGTTCAAGGCCAGTCTGGTCTATGGAGAAAGTTCTAGATGGCCTGGGCTACATAGAGAAACCTTGTCTCAAAACAAAACAAAAAACCAACAACAAAACCAAACAAACAAATAAATACAGGATCCAGGGACTTGAAAGATAGCTCAGTGGCTAAGAGTGTTTGCTGTTCTTTCAGAGAACTTGAGTTGGGTTTCTGGCACACATATCAGCTGGCTGACAATCATCCAGCTCCAGGAGATCTGACAGGCTCCTCTAAACACTGAGAGCATTTACACTCACACATGCACAAGCTCCCCCACAAAAGACACCCCCCATATATACACACACTAAAAGTAAATCTTGGATCAGGAGAGATGACTCAGCGGTTAAGACTACTGGCTACTCTTCAAAGGACCTGTGCTGGATTCCACACATCAGCTCATCAGCATCTGTAAAACCAGCCACAGGGGAGCAAACACCCTCTTCTGGATTCTGCTGGCACTGTACATATGTGGTGCACAGACATACGTGCAGGCAAAAGAACCATACACATAAAATAAAAATAAGGATAAAAAGCCTTTTTAAATGAATCTTAAAAAAAAAACAGAAAAGAAAAAAAAAGGCAGGCATGGTAGTCCACGCCTTTATAGTCCCAGCTACAGAGAAACCCTGTCTCGAAAATAAACAAAACGAAACAGGGTTGTATATTTGTTGCCTCCAAGAACACACCTCTCCATCAAATAAAGACACTACCTTAGGGTAAAAGGAGGGCAAAGGCGTTCCAAACAAATGACCTAGAAAACAGGTGTTGCTATAATGTCTAAAACCATAAACTTCAAACCAAAATAGTCAGAAGAGACAAAAAGCCACTTCATAGTGATTAAAGAGAAAACCCACCAGGAGGCTGCTACAATTCCAAGCATACCCACCCAACACCGGGTACCCGAAACAGCAACAGCCCACGGCTGTCCACCAGTGAGTGAGCCCGGAAATAAGCCAGGCACTTCCAGCCAATAGGCTGGCAACAAAGGCAGTGAAACGTACCTTGTCTGGGGAACCGTGTCTGCTGGAAGCGGGAACTACACGTGCAGAAGAATAAAACGAAGCCCACATGTCTCTCCACTCAAAAATCAACTCAAAGCCAGTCAGGCTCGAACATTTCTATTTAGCACCAGAAACGGTGGCACCGCTAGAGAAAACACCCAGGTAATGAATGCTCTGGGCAAAGGCTGCCTGAACGAGCCTCAAAACACAGGTAACAGAAAGGCAAAATGAACAATTAAGGCCCTGTCAAACTAGAGCAAGCATGCGCCCAGGTGAACAGAAACCTCACCAGCTCTGCCTGTCTCCCCCACCACTGCTAGAATTACAGGCACAGAATGCCGAGCTAGGCTGTTATGTGGGAATTTGAACTCAGGCCCTAAAGTTTTCATAGTAAATGTTCTTACCCACTGAGCTACCTCTCTCTCTGGAAACAGAGAGATGCCTTTTAAAAGATAGTAAAATAAACACTGAGGCATGACCTATATTCCAGGTCCACGCAGGCTCAAGACTTCATCTCAAAACAAAACAAAACAAAACAAGATAAAAAAAAAAAAAAAAAAAACACCAAAAGCCAGACTTTGGAAGACAGAAACAAGAGTTCTGCTTGTGAGTCCAAGGCTAGCTCCATCCAAATAGTGAGTTCCAGACCAGTCAAGGCCACATATAAAAACATAAAATCAGGCATGGTAGCACACGTTTGTAATCCTAGCACTTAGAAAGAGGGCACAGGAGGGCCACTAAAACCAACCAAACAACAACAAAAACAAACCAAGGCTGGTCTAGGCAACACAGCGAGACACTATGTCAAACAATAACAACAAACCCCAAACCAAACAAGATCAAAAGGGGGGGGGGACAGGGGGTAGATGGCCTAGAAAGATGGCTCGGTGGTTCACAACACTTGTTCTTCCAGAGGACCCGGATTTGCTTCCCAGTGCCCACAGGGTGACTCACAACCATAACTGACTCCAGTTCGAGAGGATATAGCACCCTCTTCTGGCCTCTTAGGGCACTAGGAACATACACAATGTACTCATAAACATGCAGACAAAATACTCATATATATAAGATGAAATACATAAATCTTTAAAAAATGGTTAACAAGTATGTAAAAATATTCAGATTAATCATCAGATCAAAATGATACCATTTCACCCCAGCACGATTGACAGCTGTCAAGGTGAGTAAAATAAAATGGAGGATGCAGATAGACCCTCTCACATGCTGGTGGGAGCGTAAGTTCATGTAGCTTACTAAAGAAAAAAGTCGTTCAAGACCAGCCTGGTCTACAAGAGCTAGTTCCAGGACAGGCTCCAAAACCACAGAGAAACCCTGTCTCAAAAAAAGAAAAAAAAAAAAAAGAAAAGAAAAAAAGAAAAAAGTCACAGAGGCTCCTCAAAAAACTACAACTACAGCTCCCATCTGATCCAGCTACCCCACTACCCAAAGGAACTGAAATCGGTCTGCTAAAAGCTTCTGCCCTCATGTGTGCATGGCAGCTCTCGTTACAATCATCAAAATATTGAACCAAAGTGTTTACCATAACTGAATGAGTAAACAGCATTGATTTATATATAGTACGGAATATTATCTAGCCATGAATAGCAGAATCCTTCCACAGCAACATGAATGGAATGGTAGGACAAATAACACAGAAAGACAAATACCACATGTCCTCATTTATATGTGGAAGCAAAAAAGCTACCCACGGAAGCAGAGAGTAGAACAGTGGTTACCCGAGCCTGGGAAGAATGAGGGGGGTGGCAGAATAGAGGTGAGATAGTCATGGGTATAGGATGTACTTGGACAGGTGGGCTAGCTCTGTTTTATAGCACACCACATGGTTATGGTGGGAGAGAACCGTTTTAAAATAACTAGCTGGGAAAACATTTTCCTCTCCTCTCCTTTCCCTGTCTTCAGGACTTTAGACACAGGTCTGGAACCCCAGCTCCTCTGGAGGCTGAGGCAAGAGGATCTCAAGTTCCAGGCTGAGCTACACCATAAGTTCAAGGCCAGCCTTAGTAACTCATTAGGACCCTATTTCAAAAAGAAAGAAAAGAGAGGGCTAGGGACATAGCTTAGTAAGGCAGCTCTTGCCTAGTGGGTGTGGGTACAGGAACCCAAGCTAATGCAAGGGAATGGAAATGCCCGGGAGTTATTAGACATTAATACCGCTGAACTCTGATGTGAAGGTGTAAATGTGTAAAGCCAGCACGTATGCACTCACCAGCATACTGAGTTTAATAGCCTGCGACTTTTCTCTGAGAATCTTGATTGATTAAACAAATGAACATATGAAGTAAGGGAGGGTATAACGGAGAGGGGAGGAAAGGAGAGGGGAGGGGAAGCAGGGCTCTAGCCACGCCCTCTAAGCTCCATCTGATGTTTTCAGCCTGCTTTGCTTGTTTCTCTGTTCCCAAGCTCCCTCTCAGAGGGCAGATGCCAGTCTACCAAGCCTTGCTAGTCCTCAGCTCCAGTCAGGGTGAAGCCGAGCAACCTTCTCACACCCCAGAATACCAGCAAAGGTTTGCTACTCCTACAGCAGGAACCCTGCTTTCAGCCCGCAGGTTGGGGCTCCCCGAGGGCAGCGGCTGCTGTCTACCCACGCCCCAGCCCCAGGGGAGCCCTTTACCTTACCCCCGGGTCCTCTGGCTGAGCTTTCTCAGGAAGACCCGTGTGACTTCCAGGGCCTCCTGCTCTGGAAGCAGCAGGTTGCCAGATGTGTTACAGCTCAGATCAATCCAGTCAGTCCTCAGGGCTTGGAAGTCGAGGTTCTGAGCACTGAAGGTCTGGTCCCAGTTCACCACTGGGTCAAACACAGGTACATATTCAAACGCCTCACTCATGTCTTCCTCCTCTTCTTCCCCCTCTTCCTCTTCCTCCACTTCTCCTTCCTGGCCGGCTGCTACCACCACTTCCTCCTCCCCACGCCAGCCCCTGCTGGGAGCGGGAGCCTGGGGCTCCAGCCTGTCAGCCCGTCTCTGCTCAGCAATAAAGGACTCCACTTGACTCAGCCACTGAGACTGCTCCAGAGTCTTCCGGGGACTGTCCCCAGTGGGTCGGGCTCTCGGAATGAGAGGCAGGTTCTTCAGGGTCCCCTTGTCAGAATGAGACACATCTTGGTTGGGCACAGAGCTACTTTTCCCCTTCCTTTTCTCTGGCTGCTGGTTTAGGATGTCACTTGCCCTTGTTGGAAAGGGAGGTGTAGAGTTGTGTTTGGAAAAATGTGCCAGTGGGCCGCTCTGCGGATGAGCCAAGAGCTTCCGGAGGTGGTAGTCAGTGACGCCCAGCCCCGGGGTGGAAGTAGTCTGTGGCTTCCTCCCTAGTGTCCCAGTGTCCTCGTCTCGGGAGGTGGGGATCTCCTCTGCTACATCTTCATACGGGGATTCTTCTAGAAGGCCATCCTCAAAACCTGTCAAGAATCAGTCCTCATTTCAGGAGGTTTCTATTCTTCCCCAAAGACACAAGCAGCGATGGTGACACAGGACAATACCGAGGGGGTCCAGGTGGGGGTCGTTTGCTGGGTGGCCCTGCACAAGTTACTCCACCTCCGTCACCCCAGTTTTGCTATGTACATGAAGGCTAATGGGCAGCATGGAGGTGTGTGCATGCCTGTAATCACAACACTTGGAAGGTAGAGACAGGAGGATTGTAGCAAAGTTGAGTCTAGCCTGGTCTACACAGCAAGTTCCAGGCTATCCTGAATGCCAGCATGAGAGTTTGTCTTTTAAAAAAAAGTACATATGCAAATAAATAAAAGTTTAAAACAAACAAACCCCAACCTCTTAAAGGTTGTGGGCCCAGTGATATAAAACACCTCAAGCACCAGCACCATTTAGGACTCAACAAGCAACCTCAGCCATCCCTGGTCCCTCATGAAGGAAGGCCACAGCAACACAGGGTCTCTCTAGAGCATGCTTCCCTGGATTGTGATGAGGGATTGATCAGGAGGATTTGTATGCTAAATTCCCCATGCAAGGCTATATTAGAATGTTCCCTAGAAAGAGACCACCGCCACCTGCAGCTAGGTGCGCCCTGGCAGCCTTAGCCACATCCGCCTCTTTACCTGGTTGCTCCAGGCCCTCTTTCTCTGGCTTGTCTATCTTGATATACTCCTGGAAGCTGGACCTGTAGGAGGAAGGGACATGTGTACACACACCAGACTCCTTACAGGTTCCACCTGGGCAGGAGTGGAGAAAGGAGCTGGGACAGTCTGTTCTGCGAGGGTACATCCACACAGGTGCACATGAGGGGGGCCCAGAACTCCTCAGTGTGAAGGGGCTCCTCCAGCCTAGGCAGTCTCCTGACTCCTACAGAGCCCCCGAAAGAACCTCCACTTTTCCCATTCAGCGCCACACACCTGTCCTGGTCGTAGGCACTTTCATGGTAGAAGCATTTGTTGTGGGTCTCCATGTGGCTCAGACGAGTATAGTCATTGGGATAAACAAAGGACAGATGAACCTGAAAGCAGACGAGACACAAGTGTGTGAGGGGGAATCTTGGGGAGGAATCAGCCTAGGATGAGCCGCACTGGACGGGGGAGGGAGACACGGGCATGTGACGGGGAGAATCCTGGGGAGGAACCAGCCTAGGATGAGCCCACTAGACGGGGGAGGGCTGCTGCAAAGGTGAACGTCACATCCAGCTATGCAATCTAGACTCCAGTGTTCCCAGACCTGCTCTTTTGGGTTCCCTGGGCCATCTGTCTCCCTTAGTTGTCACCAAGACCATTCCCTCTTCCTTTTGCCACCTAATCCCCTCCTTCCATTCTGGAGCCTGTCTTTATCCACTGTCTCTCTCAGCACCGAGCCCTTTCTACAGTCCACTCCCTTTGCCCCTTAAACACAGCCTGAGCTCACCACCACCAAGAACGTCCTCAATCATGGTCCACACTCCCTGGCCTGACCACAACTCTTGACCACTTCCTTCTTGCCTCCCGTCCTCCATCTTCATCTCTAGGTGGTTCATGTTCTTTCAGTACATTATCTCAAGCATCTTGTCAGTGAGTTTAAAATGTCACTGGCTACCCAGTTGCTGGACTGAGCAGACAGGACAGGGTTTGTGTGGCCCCTGGAGCAGAGTCACCAGGCTAAAGAACTGGGGGAGAGACAGATTCGAAGGCAGGGCATCTATCTGCAGGTTCTGCAGGACAGTCCACCCTAGTGAGCACATCCAGGAATGCAGCCCAGAGACCTGAGAGGCCATCTGTCTGCTGGCTTGGGCACAGGAGGCACAGAGTCAGCTTTAGCCCATCTCCCATCCCCTGCATCCCAGCCACAGGCAGCAGACCTTCCCCCTGTCCTCCCTGGTCTAGGGGCACGACTTACAAAGCGGAGGCCTTGATAGCGCTGTAGCGGAAGCCCGTCTACCAGGTAGCTGGGTTTGTAGGGACAATCGGGCAGGACATGGCGCAGATGGGACTTGGGGATCAGAGGCACTGAGAACAGAAGGGAAGAAGATTGGAGTGTGTGTAGAAGTGAGAGCACAAATATCTTAGGACCGCAAAGGCTTCTGGGTGGGAGAGACCTGATGTCTTCCACCAGAGCAGCCTCCAACTGTAGTCATGGTGACAACTGTGTTGCCAATCCATGTCTATCAGCTGAGTCTGCCACAATAAGGCTGCCACTACTCTTCAGTGGTAGGGGCAGGGACAGTACAATTGGGTACCTGTCTAGTGACACTCCAAGGGGCCATGAGGCTCCACCTTAGTGCACTCCCATCACCTGGATTTCCTCCCTTCCTCCCACTGTCCAGCTTTCACTATTTTTTGGTTTTGTTTTTCTGAGACAGAGTCTGCCATGGTCACAAGCTCAGGATCTTCCTGCCTCATCCTCCTGACTGCTGAGACTGTAGACAGGTGACACATCTGGCCGCCACCTTCTTTTATTTCAAAGGGAAGAAACAGGGCACACTGTCAGCTTTTAAGATGTGAACACGACCAGCTGGGGGTGCGCTCCGTGGTAGAGCACATGCTCACTCAGTTCAAGGTCCCAGATTCCGTCCTCAGCATCAAACCAAAAGACTGAGCTATTCCTTGTGGGATGATAAGAGCTGGGACCCACAGGCCGGCATTTGTGGCCAGAGAGGACTGTGCGAGGACATCTGGACTCTCATTCCATTCCTGGTCTGGGTGGGGGTTAGACAATTACTCTATAATGATTTGTAGAATCATAAATCAGACAGAAATGCTCCTGTAATTGTGGTCTGTATGCTATGTTTTACACTTCAAAGGGGAAAAGATTTTGTGATTTTGGGTCTCCTGCATCTTGTCCATCAACAGAGAGAACCTGGCTCATGCAGACGCTCACCAAGGACTTACCTCGATAGAGGGTGTCCCGAGGGTCAGGCCGCAGCATGTCAGCTGGTGGCTGCTCATCCCTGGGAGGAGTGTTGGAGGAGCTCACGTGACTGGCTGCTGTCTGTGGGATGTGGCCCACCTCATCCATCCTTAGGGTGGTCTCATCTGTGCCCAGAGGGAAGAGAACAGAAGAAGCTGTTGGACCTCACAGAATCGAGTGTGCTTTGGCGGACAGGTGGAGGAGCTCAGGCACAGCCTCTGCATTCCTGCAGGTAGTCTAAGCTGTGCCCAAGCCCCTGCCTAAGCCCTTGCCCTTGGATACCCCAAAACTTGTGGGTTTAGCTGGCTCCCTGTGAACCTGCTTCACCCATGGCCAGAACATATCATGATTTTGCATAGACTAGAAAAAGATACCTTTCCTCCTCAAAATGCTTTACTGATGTGGGAAGTCCTTCTGTATATGTGTTGCTTTTATTGGTTGGTGAATAAAGGTGTTTTAGCCAATGGCTTAGCAGAGTAAAGCCAGGCAGAAAGTCTGAACAGAGATATATAGAGAGAGTAGGCAGAGTCGAAGAGATACCATGTAGGTGTCAAAGGAAAAGTAAGCCAGACCATTACCAGTAAGCTACAGCCTCATGGCTGTAGTAATATTTCATTTGTATTTTAATAAATAAAGCTTGCCTGAAGATTAGAGTAAAACAGCTCCCTAGTCAGCCTGACTGACCAGGCAGTGGTGATATACATCTTTAATCCCAGTAGCCACACTAGTTTGCCATAGAAACTGGGTGGTAGTGGTGTACATCTTTAATCCCCACCCTAGAGAGGAAAGTAAGATGGGAGGTGATAGCTCTCAGACACAGTCTCATTCTGAGATTCCTGGAGGCAGGATTGCCATTTCAGACTAAGGTAGAGGTAAGAGTCAGTGGCTGGCTGTTTTGATTTTTTGACCTTCAGGTGCCCAAAAATTTGGCAAAAATATCCACATAAAGCCTGAGAAAACTTTAAAAAAGAAAAAAAGAATTCTAGACCAACATGGTGGCACACGACTTTAATCCCAGCATTTGGGAGGCAGAGGCAAGTGAATCTCTGTGAGTTCAAGGGCAGCCTGGCCTACAGAGTGAGATTCAGGACAGCCAGGGCTACAGAGAAATACTGTCTCAAAAACCCCCAAAATTTTAAAAAGGCACATAAAAGTGAAAAATACACAAAGAATCTAGATTATGCATCTTACTGTGTTTTCTTTGAATTTTTTTCACTATGAATGAGCTAACTACAGAGAGACATTTCATTGTACAGGCTGCTAATCTAAACCAACGTATATATTTTAAAGGTATATTGACTTCAAAATTTAAGTCTGAGGACATGCTAGTTTGGAAAACAGGTTCTGCTTTTGTTTCTACAAAGGATAAAAAGCTGTGGATTCCTTACCAACTAACTAATATGGTTTGATCAAAGAAGACCCCCTGAAGTGATGGCCCAGTTGTTCCAACATCCATGACAGCTTCAGGACTGCTGGATGAGGTGGACCAACCACACAGGATACCCAATAAAAGACCTGATTGACAGCACCCCCAATTAGCAAAAAACAGTTTGGAAAAAACAACACCCAAATTTCAAAAATGATTTTTTTTTATAAATGTTTGTTTTCATTTAAAGGAGGTTGATCATAAATGGTTAATGGTTACAGTCAAGATCTTCCTAAAGAAATAAAAAGTTTACATTGAATGAATACTTTACATTGGTATGGTCTTTGGTTTACTGATACAAATTTAAGGATAATTTTGTTATATGTATATTAATACTCTAAGGCATTATGTTTATACAGCTCATTTGAAAATTTAATATATAATTAAAATTATGGATTAATAGATAGTCATCTATAATAGTCAAACTGAGTCATGTTAGGTTTTCTACTAGATGTCAGAGATATATTTCAGATGGATAGGTATTCTTTAAACCTTTCTAAGACCTACAGAATATGGCATTTAAAATGTTTTAAGAACTTAGACTTTTCTCAACAGTGAGACATGTCTGCTTCTGGCAGTACCAATTCCTTTAGAGAGGCTGATGGGCACTAAAGAAACTCATTATGGAATTTGCCTTCAATGTGACAAGGCTAGCTGTTTGGGCAAGAAACCACTCTTGCCTGGAGCTCGAACCATGACCCTGACATTAAGAGTCTCAAGCTCTACCAATTGAGCTATACTTATTGTATAGTTTTGTTTTAGGTTTAGAACCCTCTTATTTAGACAAAAAGGGGAGGTGGTGTGGGAATTCATTCAGCCAATAGCCTTTTAGATACCAGCACATTAGGGCGTGGTCTGAGGGACTATAAGCACAGACAGGAAGTGTGCTCACCCCTCTCTTTTTTCTTTTGCATGGTTGGCTACCAGAATTTGGTTTGCAACCCCAGTGCCCACAGAGCAGAGGAATGCAGTGGCCTTCTATTGTGAATGATCCCCAATAAACATTTGTTATCCTTTATTATGGACTCTGTGGACCTCGTTTAATTATGCAACACTTTACTGCTGACTTGACAGAAATCTACAGTCAGCCATATTATTTACTTTCACTTAGACTACACTTACATAGTACTTCCTGGGTATTCACGGCAGTGCTGGGGTTTGAACCTAAGACTTCTCTGGTAAGACGAACAGATGTTACCACCCATGTGATCTAGTTCCAACCTCTAGGGTGGGGAGCCTCTCATGTACCATCTGTGAGCACCATGTGAACATGGCGAGCTAGGCTCCACCAGGCATCCACAGCACTACAGAGGTCCTCCTCTGTCTGTCCTCCCCACCAACTACAGTACTGTTTATCACAACCACTGGGGCTCAGACCCAAGTCTGCTCACACCACCTCCCTTCTCCAGCCCACAGCTTAAGCTGGTGGTCATGCGCTCACACCGAGCGGTGTAACCAGGTAGGGGTTATGAAAACCTGTGTCAATAGTAAAAGGTCTCTGGTTGTACTACAAAACACTGGCCTTGGTTCTGAACATACAATAATGCACTCAGCCACACTCCTAGCAATGTCAGTGGGCAATCCCTGAAACAGCATGGCTCAGGTTCAAGACTTTTGTATGCTATGAAATGGTGTTTTTAAGGTACATGTGAAGTTTGATGCTCTTATAGAAACATAACAGACCAATGATAGGAAACAGGAATGCCAGCATTTTGAAAAGCTGTCAAGTGAATTTTGGCTTAGAATTAGGAAAGAATTTCCAAAATGACCCTTAACATAACTTCTAGTTTGTACCACTTATATATGCTGAAAGCAGGGCTCTCAGCATTGGTGATTATAAAATTAAAATACTGACCAAGGGGCTGAGGATATGCCTCAGTGAGTAAGCATGTCTGCTTCACAAACATGACTTTGAATCTCAGAATCCACATAAAAGCTGGGCATCGCCTGTAGCCCCAGTGCTGTGGAACAAAAATAGGTAGTTCCCAGGGACTCACTCGCCAGCCAGCATAGCCAAAACAGTGAGCTTCAGTTCCACTGAGAGACCGTCTTCCGGGGATCAAGTGGGAGCAATAGAGCAGGACACCTGACACCTTCTCTGGCACACACACGCATGTACACACACATGCATACACATACAATATTGATTACTTGAAAAAAACTGGAAGATGATCCATATTCTACAACATCAAATATTCAGCCAAAGTTTAATCTTTCTAAATAAGTGTTTTGGTTCTTGAGACAGGGTCTCGCCATGTAGCCCTGACTATTCTTTACCTCACTATATAAACCAGGATGGCCTTAAACTCACAGATCTCCCTACCTCTGGCTCTTGAGTGCTGAGATTAAAGGCATTTGCCACTACATCTGGCCCAAGACTTATTTTTACTTTTATTTATATGTTTGTATGTCTGTCCATGTGAATGTATGCCATATGGGCAGATGCCTGAGAAGGCCAGAAGAGGGCATCCCATCTCTTGGCTCTGGTGGTGTTAACCGTGCCCGACCTGATAAGCATGCTGAGAACTAAACTCAGTCTCTGAGGAGCAGTAAGTGCTTGTTTTGTTTTGTTTTTCAAGATAGGGTTTCTCTGTGTAACAGTCTTGTCTGTCCTGGAACTTGCTTTGTAGACCACACTGGCCTTGAACTCACAAAGACCCACCTGCCTCTGCCTCTGCCTTGAGTGCTGGGATTAAAGGCGTGTGCGAACACCACCTGCTGAAGATGTCACTTTTTAATTTTAACTTTTTTCTGAACTGGGGGTGAAAACCAGGGTATTGTACATGCTATGCAGGTGTTCTACTACCAAGTCACAACCCAGCTCTGACTATTATTATTAGTAGTAGTAGTAGTAGTGGTGGTGATGGTGGTGGTGGTTTTTTGAGACAAGAGTTTCTCTGTGTAGCCCTTGCTGTCCTGAAACTCACTCTGGAGACCAGGTCGGCCTTGAACTTAGAGATCTGTGTGCCTCTGACTCCCGAATGCTGGTGTTAAAGATGTGCGCCACTACCACCTGGCTCAACATTTTTATTTGTTTTCAATTTTTTTTTCTTGAGCCAGAGGCTTGATGTGTAGAGCATGCTGGCCTTGAACTCAAGATCCTCTGACATCAGCTTCCTGAGTGCTGAGATTATAGGGTGTACCCACCAAGCATAGTCATTTTTACTTTTTAGTGGGGCCGTGGAGTACCAGTCATGCCGAGACAATGATAAACAGTGAAAAGAACCGAAAAGTTTACATTCTGCAAATTTAAAGAAGACGACAGTTTTGAGCTGGGCTGTGGTGGCACACACCTTTAATCTCAGCACTCAGGAGTCAGAGGCAGGTGGATCTCTGAGTTTGAGGCCACTGAGTTCCAGGACAGGGAGGACTACACAAAGAAACTCTGTCTTGGGGAAAAAAAAAAAAAAGGAGATGATAATTTTTCTTCGTGGTCTTGACTGAGTAAGAGCCATAGTACAAAAAGACTGGATCTATTTGTCAACCTTTTTTTAAAAACATACTTTTTTTTTTTTTTTTTTTTGGAAACAGGGTTTCTCTGTGCAACAGTCCTGATTCCTAGAACTCACTCTGTGGTGGTGCCACTCAGCATCAGCTAAAGAGACTGCACAATTGCTGCTTGGCAGAAGAAGCTGCGCGACGGAGTTCCGGTTTCTGGTTGAGTGGAGACAGCCCACTTCCTCCGTTAGTTTTAGTACTCAAAAATGAAATAATTTGTACAGTGGTCTCTGGATTTACTGACTTGCTTCCTTTTGTCCTCAAAATATAAATAGTCTGAGATGGCTTGGGAAAGGGAATAAGATAAATAAACTTATTTAAAAAAAAAAAAACAGACCCTACACATTTAAAAGTATCAGTATGGGTGAAATGGCTGAACAGGATGTTCTAGCTAGTCTCCAGAGATGGGGAAAGAACAAAATCACGGATGAGTTTGGGAACATTTTCTGCTTACTTTGTAGTGAAGGTATTAATGCTTTTATAAATATAAAATGCAAATTTAAATACTAAAAATCAAGACAAAAGGATATGATTTTACATTGTAAGTTAATCATGAAGAGATTATAAAAATAAAAGACAAGAATATTGTAGAAATTATATTTGTTATATAAATAAGGACATATATAAAGTTTTAAAATAGATTCTAGTATAATTTGATAAAAATTTTTGCTTTGCTTATTACAAGTTAAAAATCACCCTTTTAGGTTCTAAACTGTCTAGCCATGAGAGAATATTAAAGGCCTCTCCTCCTCTGCTTAGTTAAATTTTGTTTACTTGCTCCTGGATCTGTGATCATTGGATTTTATGATTACAATTATTTTATAATTTTAGGATGCGTTTATTCATGTTGGGAAAATAGTCACATATTAGATATTTTTGCAATGCAAATATAGATTAATATTGTAAGATATAAAAATAAACTATGTGGCCCTGGGAAGAGAGAGATATACACATATTCTCTCCTGTAGGTGACCTCCCAAGTGCAATGATAAATAATATATTCCTAGAGGCTCAGAAAATGATTCAAATTGCTGTCTGGTGCAGCTTCTTTATATCACCTGCTACATCCACTCTTCTCAAAGTCCTGACCTCTGCTGGAGCTGGTCCCCAGCAGCTCTGGAGACCAGGCTAGCCTCGAACTCACAGGGCTCCTCCTGCCTCTGCCTCTGCCTCCTGAGTGCTGGGATTAAAGTCATGTGCCACTACCACTGGCTAAAAATACATATTTAATTATAGAAGAATTACATTGCTTTCTCCCTTCCCGTTTCTCCCTTCAGGCCTCCCAAGACCTCCACTCTCAAACTAATACCCTCTTTGTCTTTGATTATTATTGTGACATTCATATATACACATACATATGTATATGTATGCACAAATAAACACATGCAACATGCCGAGTCTGCTGTCCATCAACTGTCAACCTCAAGTGAGCCCCATGGTCCCAGAGTCCCTTGTAGTTTTATTCAAAATGTTAGGCATAGGTGGGCAAGGGCATTTTTCAGAGATGAGGGCTCTAGCAGGTTCTCTTTGTTTGTATTATTCTTTTTTCTTTTTTATATTTAATTTTTTTAGATACACATATATTGTACACTGAACATATTTCTCGCTCTGTGTCTATCTTTAAGTCTCCATATGATAGCCTTGAATATGTGATCCTCCTGCCGCAGATCCTAGTGCAGGCAGATCTCGGAGTTCCAGGACTGCCAAGGCTACACAGAGAGAACCCTGTTTCAAAAAACCAAAACAACAAATATGAAACCACCACATCTGTGCCTCGCATGTTCTTAAACGGACCTCTGACTCTAGAGAGTAAAGGCCCCCTCACTGAAAGGTGCCTCGAGCTTTTATCCTCTCCGGATCTTCTTCATACACGTGTTCTAAGTAGCAGAACTTCTCTCCGCCCCTCCAACCTCACCCAGGGCCACATCCTCCTGAATGGAGTGGCATGTGCTTCCAGGCAGGCAGAGCCTACTCACTTGTGAAGAGGGACAAGGAGGGGGACTCAATGATGGTGAACTTGGCTCCAGGGTCATTCCGTCTCCACTAGAATTAGAGGAAGGGCACAGACGTTGGAGGACACTGGATTTGGGACAGCGTTCAAGAGCTATGGGGAAGGGAATGCTGGGAAAGGCGTGTGGGGTGCAGGGAGGAGGGGGTAGGGGGATGGGATGATGAAGTCACTCACCGCAATCTCCACGTGATCGGTGCCCTCATCATTCTGTTTGTGCAGCACCTCAAAGTAGTACCTGAGGGAGGCTGATAAGCTGGCAGAAGGAGACAGGAAACGTGCTTCTCCTCAGCTGGTCCCCTCGTCCACCTCTCCCACCTGTAAGCTCCCTGATGCTCTTTTCTCTTCCCAAGAGCTTGTCCTTTAACTATCCCCCATGCACCCTGACAGCTGACCTTGGCTTTCTTTCTGCAAAGCCAAGTATAAGTAGTTCACAAGTCAGTTGGGGACCCAGTGCAATAGGCCTTTGGGAGCAGCTACTGTACACAAGAGCCACAAGAGGGTCGGTGCTTTGACTGACCCTCCGTGGCTGTCAGGAAGAGGCCCCATAATCTTCAGTAACTTGCCCAACGTCACCAGGTAGTAAGCAGTGCTGGAATTTGGACCAGGCAGCCTTGCTTTAGCGTCCACGCCATCACTGAGAGAACTCAGAATGCTCACTAGTGCTGGCACAAAGCAAGGGCTGTTTGCAAGCTAGGTCGGCTCAGCCTGTGGCTGTACCAGCCACCAGGTGGCGGGCTGAAGCTGGACTAGATTCAAGCTCCACTGATGTACCCAGATCACTTCAAAGGCATCCTTCCAGTTCCCTGTCAGGATCCCTCTCTTAAGTCCCAGAACAACCACGAGACTGTCTTTATGTGTGAGAGCATTTCAAAGTCTGGAGAAAATGGGAAGGCAAGGACGGGAAGAAAGGAGACCTTGAGTGCCACTCAATGTATGTGTGGCTTCCATCAGTCACAAATCTTCCCTGGGCTTGAGTGGCCTCATCTAAAATGAGGAAGGCGTCTGGAGAGATAGCTTACAAGAGTGAGCACTGCTCTTGCAGAGGACCAGTGCTCGGTTCCCAGCACCCACCACCCACGTGGCAGCCTATGACCACCTGTAAAACCAGCTCCAGATAATCCCTCTGTCCTCTGAGGGTGCCAGGCCCGCACATGGCACACCCATATGCGTGTAGGCAAAACATACTCATTAAAAAAAAAAAAAATCTAGCCAGGAAGTGGTGGCACATATCTTTAATCCCAGCACTCGGGAGGCAGAGGCAGGCGGAACTCTGTGAGTTCGAGGCCAGCCTCGACTATAAGAGTTAGTTCCAGGACAGGCTCCAAAGCTACAGAGAAACTTTGTCTCGAAAAAATAAAAAACAAACAAAACAACAACAAAAAAGAATCTAAAAAAAATTTATAAAATAAGGAAGGACACAGCAGACAGCTTCTGTGTAGGCAGACCATGTGGATGCTCGGGCACAGGAACCCTGAGCCGCAAGCCGGTGGAGAGGGTGAGGAGAGGCCCTCCCAGCTCTCTCATGCTGGTCAGCCTGGTACTGCAGTGACCCCTCCCCTACTCACCTCACTGGCTTGGAAATTTGACTCTGAAATTTCCCAAACTCTCCGGGGGCTGTCCATTCCTTTCCTGTCTAGAAGTGTGTGGAGAGGGGAGGGAAAAAGGGAGAGGGAAGGAGAGAAGACAGAGGAAAGGAAGAGGAGAGGTGAGAGAAACAGAAGGCGGAGTTAGGGAGGACCGCTGGCCAACACACATCCGCCCCACTTCCCATAGACAACCAGCGCAGCGTGAATCTTCAGCATGGGGCTGAGGGACAGTGGAACCCAAAAGATAGATGTGGCCGGATCCCCACTCAGCCCTTTGCAATATAGGGTGGAGCACCATGCGTGGCTTCTGTCCCTTCTTCAAGAGGGCAGTGCTAATGGCTAAGGAGGCCCCTGTAGTCTCATGTACTACAAGACCTACTGCCTCCAGGGATCAGTGAGAATCAGGGGCTGAGCTGACCCTACCTTGCCCACACTGGCCAGAAGCTGAAGGCCCGAGACCTGGTCATCATGACTCAGCCAGAATTCGGCATTGTCATCAGCAGCAATGGCAAACTGGATCTTTCCTGGCAACGGCAGAGTATCTGGGTGAGTCAAGGAGGGCCCTGGCACCAGGGCTGAACGCCTACATTATGCCTGGGCGTTAATTCCCTTCACTCATGGCGCCTGGCTGCCTCCCACCTTTGCCTATGGGGGGACTCTACATTCTGGGGTAGTAATATGAAGATGGAGAAGGACTTATGGAGACCAGCCAGTTCCAGCTGCAAGAGAGGGAGGGAGGCGGCAGCCTGAAGCTATTGGGTGAGAGTTCACCATGCCTCGGTTTCCCCTCTCCCTTGATGATGGGCTAACAGGGACTCAATGTGACGTATTTCCTAGCTTGAGCATATGTTTCTAGGACCTTCCTGAAGTACTCAAGAGCAGGAAGAAGGATGAGGCTTTGGGGCTGCCTCACCATCAGTAAAAGGGTGCAGGTAGCCAAATATGCGGAGACCATAGTTGGTCCACTTGGGGGACACAGCCAGCTTCCTCAGGGTTGTGCGGATCTATGTCGAGAAAGATGAACTGTTACTCAGAATCAGGAAGAAGAATTTAAGGGATTTGAGTCGGAGCTACTCAAGACTGGTGGGAAGACCAGGAGGGGAACAGGAGATGAGAGACCAGGGGTGTGGCACAGCGTGTGGCGTTCACGATAAATGTCAGGTCTCACTCAGTTCTTGGTCCGGGTGACCTTGTGTAATGCACTACTTGCACACCTGTACATGTTGGCCCTGGATAAATACCAAGAGAGCCTACACTGAATGCCAGGCTGCAGGAGCCTCGGGGAGGGAGAAGACAAGATATTCTAAACAGAGGATGAGGGGGCCCACGAGACCGAAGGAATAGTAGAGATTGCAATGGGCTGAGAAGGGGCAGGGAAGGAGGCAGGTGGGAGGGATGAGGTGGAGGGGACACAGATGGTCTGGGATGGTGGGCAGACACCCCCGCAGGCACTTACGTGGGGGTACAGCGGGAAGTGCAGGTTCCTCCTGAGCTGCTGGATGGAGCTGCCACACCAGTCCTCAAACACATGCAGGTTGGCATGTCCCCGGAACTGTGCACAGGAGGAGAAGGGACGATGAGCAAGCAGCAGAGGCCTGTGCTCAGCCCTGGAGCAGAGCAAGCAGGTGGGCACAGTGCTTCTCGGATATTCCATGGACGGCTTGGTTCCCAGCCCATGGTGTTTCTGGGAGATGGCAAAACCTTTAGGAGGTGGGGAATCTAGCAGGGCACAGTTAGGTCACTAGGCTGTGCCCCTGAAGGGGATACCGGGGTCCTGGCTATTTTGTCTTACTTGACTTTCCAGTCCTTTGCTACCATGATGTACTCAGCAGCCAGAAGCCCAAAGCAACTGGGCCAAGCAAGCCTAGGACTGAACCTCTGAAACTGTGAGCCAAAGCAATCCTTCCCGCTTTGAGTTGGTTATCTCAGGCATGACGGAAAGCTAACAACAGCCGGCTGGTTGACTCGATGGATGGGTCACATATGCCTGCGGATACACACAACACATTCCTCGTTCCTTCCAGGCAGGCAGGGAGCTGCCTTGCATCCCACAGGTGCGGGCACAAGGAGCACAACAGGGACAAAATGGCAGAAGCAACAGAAGGAACTAAGAAGGGCTTGCGCCCGTCCCGCCTCCCCCGTTCCTCATGGAAGGCCCTGCAGCAGTCTGACAGGCAGGAAACCTTATCTGCATAGTGGTGTTCACATTCTGGCTGGGGGAAGCAGCTGAGTAAGACTGTGGCAACATCTGGGACCCCTCCGGGTCTTGCAGCACCAGGGCCTCCTGTAGCTCACAGGTTCCTGGCAGCACTGAGTTGGCAGAAACAGAAGTGTCTGCCCGTTCTCTGTCCCTCTCGGCTGTGGCATTGGAGGGGGACAGGCCTAGACCTGGAGCAAAGGTTCTTGCCAAAGACAGGCCATAGTCAACAGCCATACTCCAGGTGAGTGAGGGGCTATGTTTAGGAAGCGAAGAGAAGCAGGGATATGGTCCCAGCTGAGCCACAGTTTCAAATTACTCCAGTCCTTCGCCAGAGCTGAGCGCATTCCGCATGGCGCCTCATCCATACACACAAACAGGTCCTGACCTGCCCCGCCACCCTAATTGGAGCGTGTTCGATCCAAAATCTGAGTCACTCTTGAGAAAAAAGTGGGCAGAAGCAGAACAGGCACCCAGACCGAAGGACTCGTTTTGGGTCCTCCGTGCAGTGATGCAGGATGAGCTACTGGGAAGACGGCTCAGTTAATACAACCTTGCCACAGGAGCACAAGTCTCTGAAAAGGCTGGTGAGAGCCTGGAATCCGAAGGTGGGGATGGGGAGACAGAGGATCCCTAGAGACAACCAGCCAGCCTAGTCCTAAGTGGGCAAGCCCCAGGCTAATGAGATCTTATCTCAGAACCTGAAGAAGACACCAGAGGTTGTCTTCTGGATCCCACGAGCACCAGCACACATGTACACCCCCAATACACAATTCTTCTTAAAAAGGGCTTTGTGGAAACAGGAATGCTGAAGGTCTACGTTAGGCTGCCATGACCGGCAAGGTTTCACGGACACGGTCCCAGTGCTGGCCCCTGAAGACAGAGGCTAGCTTGTCCGTCTCTGACCTGGAGGCACACGAGCTGAGTCGACACTTGGGAAGTAGCCATCGCTCATAGGGATACAAGAAGGGGGCTGGGGTGGGCGAGAAAGTGTGTGGGCCGGTAGGTGGGAGGTGGGTTGTGACTTCGAAGAAGGGAAGAATGAGGACATTATGCTGCTTCTGAGGAAATTCCTCAAGTCCAGCTTCAAAGAATCAGTTGTCTCCTCCAAGTGGCCTGCTTTTTAGCCCTCCCCCAAGAGACCTCCAGGTCAGAGAACTCTGGTCCCCAAAAGAGTAAGGGAACAAAGGGGGAACACAGTTACCAGAGAGGTCTGCAGTGTGAAGCCTGGAGCCAGGAGGCCAGGCTAGGCCTGAAAATGGGTTTGGCCTGAAAGCAGCTTGACCTGAGGGCAGGTAGACACCAACCCCCACGGCTCCTCCCCAGGCGGTCTTGGCACAGGAGTCTGAGGTACTATGGAAAGTCAGCAGGGCAGACCAAGCGTGAGTGAGATTATTTATTAGCCCTTTCTTTGGGGTACACCTCACCCAACATTTGGCTCTCTCAGACCTTTGTCCCCAACCTCTGATTGTGGGGGTGTCTTGGAGACCCACATTGACAGCACCATCCAGAGTTTGTGTTACTCCATCGTAGGGACTCTGAACTAGCAAGGCTGTGGCACTCAGGCACAGCCTCGGCTGCGGCCCCTCTCCCTTGCCTAGCAAAAACAAAAGGCTGGGAAGGGGAGGATTTCCTCCTCCAAACCGTAGTTGTGATGGTTTGGAACCTGCATTTAGCTGTAGGGAAGAAAGTATCTATTGGATAGACTCATTTAAAAGGGAGGATATCGGGGCTCAGGAAATGACTCCCTGAGAGAACACACAGTAATTACCCCGTGGAGACGGAGGGGGCAGAAGGGAGTATTTAAGAAGAGCAAGGCCTGTCCACTGCTTCCCCTTCCAACTCCACCTCTGCCCAGCTTTACGGGCTTGCCAGGCCAGCAGCGTGGCATGTGGCCTAAGTGGATGACAGAGTCTCTCCAGTTCTGAGTCCTCTTACTGCCTCCAGGAACGTTCTGGAGCAGCTCGGATGGTGTGATGGAGCAAGTCACTCCGCAGCTGAACACTTGAGGTGACTGCAGAATAAAACCTCACTGTGATCTTTATGACTGACCTGCCTTCCCGGCCCTCACCATACATCGTACCCTCCCTGCCATACCTACCCACATCTAACTCCCAACCTTTGCCCCAAACCATGCAGCTCCCGACTTCCCACACTCTCTCAAATACTTTTCCTGATCAGGCCCCATGCTTTCTTCCCCACATGGCAGGCTCCTATCTATTCTTCAAGCTTTCTCAGATACTTCTGAGGCCCTCTTTGCCTGCCCTGGGAAGAGCTAACAGCTCCCGCTGCCGTGTCCCACCACATCTGAATTATCTGAACGGACGGATGATCGCAGAAGCTGAATTCAGAGGAATAAAATCTGCCACTGAGTACCAGGTCACATGTTCACTGTGCAGTTAGCCGAAAGAGAGCGGAGTACAGCTCAGGGGTGTAGCGTCTGGGGAGAAGACAGAGAGGGAGGGAGGAGGGGAGAAAGGGAAGGGGGGGCACTCAAATCAAAAATCAAGACTTCAGGTGTGTACAATGGTGTCACCCGTGTTTGGAGCTGTTGCAGAAGGACAGAGGGACCGGAGAGATCAGTTGCCGTGGCTGTGGGCACTGGCTGACCCTTGCTGGAGCCGCTGTTCTGTCAAAAGCCCAGCACACTTGATGGGTGGGTTGGCTTGGAACTGGTGAGGCCTTACCTGATCTCAGTGTGCAGCCAATCACACTGGTTCCTACACACCGGGTTCCTGGGCAGTGTTCGGAACAATTTGATCTACTCCTCCCCACTTTTTCTAAGATAGTGCTGGGAATGGAATCTAGGGTCTCATGCCAGTGCGACAAACACTACCAATAAATTACACTCCTAACCTCTGACCTACTCTTGAGTGGACAATGCTCCTTGTGGAAGGAAGGGGCTCGTGATGCTAGAAAGAAAAGGGCCATTCTGGAGCTTGAGGAAGGCTGGAGGCCATTCTGTGGAGCCTGACGGGTGGAGCTTCCCCACTCATACAGAAGGTTCATAGGGAACTGACATGCTAGAGGTGTGTCACCATGTGACCAAAGTGAGGAAGAGGTGAGAGAAACTGCAATGATGGTGATCTGGGCTTGGAAATCAGAGAGCCCAACCCACAGCAAGGCTCACACAAGGGTTCACAGCAGCACTAGTCAAGGTGGCCCCGGATCAGCAACAATCTGTCCGCCAAAAGAGGAAGGGAAAATAAAAGGCGAATAGCTCTCCCTGTCTCCGTCCTCCCAGGAACTTCTGCTCCGTGACAGCCAAGCAGAGGGAGGAGCCAATGTGTCGGCCCAAGCCAAGGAAGAAGACCAGCAGATGACTAAGTGATGGGCAGCTGTGCCCTGCAAGCCAGGGAGCTGGTGCTGCCATCTAGAATGTTCCCCCTCGGTGGTCTAGAACTCATATCGCCACTACATCACCAAAGGCCACTTTGGTAGGACCAAGACAGTCTCTGAGGGTGTCTTGGACCCTGTAACATTGTTCCTAGTTACAAGCGTGACACATGAGCAATAACTCATCCCTGCGGTCTCAGCCAGAGAAGTCTTAAGGTATGGCTTTTCCATGAGATGCCATCCTGCACCACTACAAAATGTCGTATTACCTCGTGGCTGAACTCTGCAAACCTCATAGGAGTGACAGAAGCCAGGCCCATTGGGACTCATCTCATGATTCCATTTTTATACCATATCTGGGACAGCCAAATGTAGAGCCAGGAAGTAAACAACTTTTCTCTTACAGAGGACATGGGTTCAGTTCCCGGCACTCACACCGTGGCTAATAACCACCTATAACTCCAGATCTGGGGAGAAGACACCCTCTTCTGTCCTCCATGGGCACCAGGAACACATATGATGTCCAAACATACATTAAGCAAAACACGCACACACATAAAATTAAAAAATGTATAAAGCCAATAGCTCTGTACCTAAGGCTGGGACGAGAGTGTGGTGACAGGGTATGGCCGGGGATGCAGGGCTTTCTTTTCCTTTTATGGCATAATGTCTCATATAGCTCAGGCCGTTTTCACACTTGTTATGTAGCCAGCGATGATCCTCCTGCCTCCACTTCCTGAGATTACAGGTGTGCATCACCACGCCCAATTTATACAGAGCTGCGGACTGAACGCAGGCAAGTCCTCTCCCAACTGATCTACATACATTCTCAGCCCTGGTTTCCTTATCTATCTGTATGAATTGTTATCTCAGGCCTCACAAATTCCAAGCAATAATCTACCACCGACAGACAGTCAGCAAGATGCGGAGTCTTCAACAAAGCACAACTCTGTCAATAAAACAGAAGCTACTGGGTTGCACACTGTATGAGTGAGTGACGTGTAAGGAATATGAACTAGATCTCATAACATTTTTTGTTGTTGTTTTATTTTGTTTTTTGAGACAAGGTCTCAACATGTAGCCTGATGTGGGAGTCCCCTCTGTGTGCTGTGATTACCATTAATGGATAAAGAAACTGCCTTGGCCCGTTGATAGGGCAGAACTTAGGTAGGCGGGAAGGACTGAACTGAATGCTGGGAGAAAGAAGGGCGGAGTTAAGAGATGTCATTGCCGCCAGAGTCAGACATGCTGAAACTTTGCCAGTAAGCCACTGCCATGTGGCGATATACAGATTAATAGAAATGGGTTAAATTAATGTAAGAGTTAGCCAATAAGAAGTTAGCGCTAGGGGCTGGAGAGATGGCTCAGTGGTTAAGAGCACTGCCTGCTCTTCCAAAGGTTCTGAGTTCAATTCCCAGCAACCACATGGTGGCTCACAACCATCTGTAATAAGGTCTGGTGCCCTCTTCTGGCCGGCAGACATACATACAGATAGACTATTGTATACATAATAAATAAATAAATAAATAAATAAATAAATAAATATTAAAAAAAAAAGAAGTTAGCGCTAATGGGTCAAGCAGTGTTTTAGTTAATACAGTTTCTGTGTGATTATTTCAGGGCTGAGCAGCCGGGCGGCTGGGAACCGACAAGCCTCTCTCCCCCAACAACAGCCTAGATATTCTCAAACCCAAAGTGATCCACCTGCCTCATATTCCCAAGTGCTGGGATTACTGATATGCACCATCAGGTCTCTTTCCAAAATTCTACTTTTAAAAGCAGTAACAAGGACCACGAAGATGCCTCAGTGGTAAATAAAGCGTTTGCCCCACAAGCCAACACCCTGAGTTCCATCTTCACCACATAAACCAACTGGTATTGTGGATCATGTCTGCCATCCCGGCAGTCCTACTGTGAGAGGGGAGGCAGAGAATCCCAGCAGTCCTACTGTGAGAGGGAGGTAGAGAATTCCAGCAGTCCTACTGTGAGATGGAGATAGAGAATGCCAGCAGTCCTACTGTGAGAGGGGAGGTAGAGAATCCCAGAAGTCCTACTGTGAGAGGGAGGTAGAGAATGCCAGCAGTCCTACTGTGAGAGGGGAGGTAGAGAATGCCAGCAGTCCTACTGTGAGAGGGGAGGTAGAGAATCCCAGAAGTCCTACTGTGAGAGGGAGGTAGAGAATCCCGGCAGTCCTACTGTGAGAGGGGAGGTAGAGAATCCCGGCAGTCCTACTGTGAGAGGGGAGGTAGAGAATCCCGGCAGTCCTACTGTGAGAGGGGAGAGTTGCCTAGAGCACACTGTGCAGTAGAAACAATAGATCCTGCCTCTATAAGGGGGAAGATGAGAACTGATTCCTGAAAGTTGTCTTTGCTCCTGGCCCTCCTGGCCCTCCTGACCCTACTCACCCGTGCCCCACAGAAACAGTAGCAAGCTGAGCGTGGAGTCACAGCCTGTAACCCTGAGGCAAGGAATCACTATGGGTCCTAGCATATCTTAAGCTAAAATAAACTCTAAGCAGCGTTAGGTTTCATGTCTCAAAAAATAAAATAAAAAATAAAAAACAGCCGGGCGGTGGTGGCGCATGCCTTTAATCCCAGCACTCAGGAGGCAGAGGCAGGCGGATCGCTGTAAGTTCGAGACCAGCCTGGTCTATAAGATCTAGTTCCAGGACAGGAACCAAAACCACAGAGAAACCCTGTCTCGAAAAACCAAAAAAAAAAATAAAAAACAGGAAAAACAAAAAAGGCAAAACAAAGCAAAAAACAAACAAACCCTAAAACAATGCATGGGGCACTGGATTAATTGCTGGAAACACAACACAGTGAGAACCCTGGGTCTATGCCCTGCTCCTGCCCACAGATGAGGAGCACCCTATCCCAACGTCGTGCAGCGACACAGACACTGTGGCCACTAGGACAGCTGTGCTCATCAGGCCTCTTGCTGATAACTAGTTTTGTTTGGGGGAACGATTCAGGGAAACCGAGTGTGCCCATGGCCCTGCACACTGACCGACAGATGAAGCGTCTGGCACTGGAGTTTGCTAGGGTTCCACAGAAGTTTTACAGGCAGCTACCCCATGCACCCAGCCCCAGCTGTCCAATCCGCGGAGTCCTCTTGGACACACCAAGGACAGCAGCCAAGGCTGCTGCCTCTCCCAGTGACTCTGGCCTCAGAGCAGGCAGGCAAAGCCTGAAACTGGAAAGCAAAGAAGTATCTTTACATTTAGTCCTCTTTCACTCAGAACAAGGCTCTCCACCAACTCTGTGACTTCCCAGACACACTGCCTACCAAGTGGTGACCACCCTAATCTAAGAGTCACTGAGCTGGGCACAGGAGGGACGGGACAGCTGGGCTGGAGAGGATGTTACTCATTGCCTCAGCCTAGGAAATCAGGGATTCCCTAAAGAGCTATAAAGATTGAGGGTTTTACGTCTTTTAACGTTTAAAGATGAAATCCATTGGCATTTACCACTAAAAGGACCTCCCACACCAACTATCTCTTTAAAACAGTCAATCTTGGCCAGGTGTGATGGCATATGCCTTTAACCCCAGCACTCAGTAGGCAGAGGCTGGCCCTGTGAGTTCCAAGCCAACCAAGGTCTCTTTTCCTCAAAGACCCCCCCCACCCCAAAAGTCAATTCCAGGAGAGATGTGGTGGTAGCACAAGCCTACAACCCCCGGTTTTCAGGAAGTTGAGGCTGGAGGATCATAAATTTCATGCTAGCCTGAGACTCTATCTTGAGAGAGAGAGAGAGAAAGAGAGAAAGAGAGAGAGAGCACACAAATGAGAATCCGCTAGAAGTGGTAGCACGTGCCTGTAATCCTAGCACTTGGGAGATGAAGGCAGAAAATCAGGAAGAATTATAAGTCATTCTCAACTATACAGTGAATTCAAGGCCAGCCTGGGCTACAGGAGACCCTGTCTCAAAAATAAACATGAAACCAGATGGTGGTGGCGCATGCTTTAATCCCAGCACTTGGGAGGCTGAGGTGGATGGATTTCTATGAGTTTGAGGCCAGCCTGGTCCACAGAGTGGTTCCAGGACAGCCAGAGTAGTTACACAGAAAAACCCTGTCTTGGAAAAAAAGAAAGGAAGGGAGGGAGGGGGAGAGGGAGGAACGGAGGGAGGAAGGAAGAAAGAGCAAAATAAGGAACAACATTTAAAAGAAAGAAAGAAAGAAAGAAAGAAAGAAAGAAAGAAAGAAAGAAAGAAAGAAAGAAAGAAAGAAAGAAAGAAGACAGACAGGAAGAAAGAAAGAAAGAAAGAAAGAAAGAAAGAAAGAAAGAAAGAAAGAAAGAAAGAAAGAAAGAAAGAAAGAAAGAAAAGAAAAGAAAAACAAATCAAGCTGTCCTTAGAGAGAAGGCTGTATCCCCAGGACCACCTGATCTTTAAAGCACGGCCCAGCAATCTATCTCCAATGCCTGATGATGTCAGCGAGAACAAGTGTGCCAGCACTGTAATCCATCCTCACCCTGAGCTTTAAGAGGGCAGTCTCACAGAGCAGAGGAGCTAACACTGACTCTTCTCTCTGGCCCTCGAGTGGGTGAGTTAGAAATAAAACCACCCAAGCTGCAAGATCAGTCTGTAATAGGAACACTAAAGACAATAGACTGGCCCACGCGACACAGCCAAGAAAAGGAGTCTTTAACACAGGCTCCAAGATGGAGATTCTGGGTTCTAAACACAACATAAAATGGGATTTTCACAAAGTACCGTGATATTCTAGAGTTTTTGGTACAAGCATGTACTCAAGATAACTTGTACATGCTCACGAAAGGAAGGAAGGAAGGGAGGAGGGAGGGAGGGAGGGAGGGAGGGAGGGAGGGAGGGAGGGAGGGAGGGAGGGAGGAAGGGAGGAGGGAGGGAGGGAGGGAAGGAAGGAAGTTAGGATGGAAAAGACTATCAATGCCTATTAGTAAATAGTATCAGGACAGCTGGGGTTTTCTCTGCTGCGCCGGCTCAAGTGATCGCCCCTCTGAGTTCCTGCACCTGGTTGTGATTTGGGTCCCACAATAACTGTTCTCTGAAGCAGATTCCTAATGCATGTTCCTTTGGTAGCTCAGAATATTAACATGCATTCATGGAAAAGGCAATTCAGAGGCAAATAAATCTGGGACATGCTGAGCTAAACCAAGCTAAACAGATTTCCCCAGGACTTCTCAGAATCTTTCATATGTTAATGTGAATTTCCAAGAACAGTTGTCCTGCACAGTGGACTTTTGATTTTTTTTTTTTTTTTTTTTAGGTTTATTTCACAATGGATTCCTTTTTTCTTGGAATATCTTATGGGACTTAATAGTCTAAGAGAGCACTCTTGGGCAAGTTGTTATCTTTAAGACTGGGGATTGGCAAGGCCATGAAAGACACGGAACTTCCCCAGACACTGTTTGCCAACCTACAAAGTAAAGATAATGACCGTTACCACCGGTTGGATCTACAATGTCCCTGAAATGCCCACAGGTCACAGCCTGAAGTACTGCTGCGACCAGTGGGAGCTTTAAGACGCAGAGCCCAAGGGAACCAGGTCCTGCTGCTGGAGGGAATATTAGGACCAGCCCCTTCCCCTCTTTCTTTGCTCCCAGTCACCCCAAGTTAGAATCCTGCTCCTCTAGCTCCACCACAATGGGCTATGCTACAAAGGCCCAAAGCAACAAGCCAGGCAACCACAGCCAAAATAAACCTTCCTCCTCGTGAGTGGACTGTGTTAGGCAGAGAGCTGAGCTAACAATAAGACCACCTTACAGGGGATAGCAGCTGAGGAGAGATGAAAGGCGGAGCCTGGCACACAGTAGGCCTGCAGCAAAGGTTTGTGCTCCTCTAATGGAGGAAAATCTAATGAACCCAGAGGAAAACATTTTAATACAGTACAGCAATAATCACAAGAGAGTTTTCTAGATCTCTGGGTTTCCTCTGTTACGCCTGTATAAAGAGCAGGATCGGCGGAGTTCCTTACCTCTGAAAGCCAGGGGACAGGCTTGTTCCACTTCAAGTAGCTACTGTTCCTATTCCTACTTTGGGAAATTTCTTGGTCCTATCAGAAGAATAAAAAATGAAGTTGGTGAATATATTGGTAAAAAGTTGGAGATAGGGGCTGGAGATATAGCTCAGCGGTTAAGAGCACTGGCTGCTCTTCCAAAGGTCCTGAGTTCAATTCCCAGCAACCACATGATGGCTCACCACTGTCTGAAATGAGATCTCATGCCCTCTCCTGGTGTGCAGGCAGAACACTGTGTACATAATAAATAATTTTTAAAAAAAACAAATGGAGATAGGACGGGATATGGGGCTCCTTGAAGATGCCTCTGGGGAAGCAGGGGGTCATGGGACACAGCTCCTGTCCCTAGGAGGCTTGTCAACCTAAGAGATACTTTCACTCATTATCTACGCCATATCCCTGAGGAGACTGTCTCAGGCTTGTCAACATGCACTCTGGAGGTCTGCTCACATTCCTGAATTTTTCAACCTGCTCCATGAGGAAAAAAACCTGACTCTGGACCCCCTTGGAACAGGAGCTGCGACTTCTTATTCCCCCAACATCACGCCAAGTTCTATCCAGATTTGTCACTGATCTCAACAAATGGGAACCCCTCAAAGGCACCCCAAGTCCTCCCTACCATACCCGTCTACAGACTGACTCTGGTCTCGCCCAGCTCGGAGGATCCACATCTGGTTTTGGCTCAGCTGTTTCGGGGGTGGGGTTCCAAATTGGAATGGCCCCCAGTTTCCCTAATCTACCTCCTGAGAAACACTATAGGGAAATGCTCCATGACAAACCATACCCCAGCTGTTTGCAGGGAAGGGCATCTGTCTCCGTTATCACCTCTGGCACCACGTATCTGGCACTGTCAGCAGAAACAGTCCTGTCTCCAGGATATGCTGGTTAATAATATGCAGGGAATGCTGTGTGTGTGTGTGTGTGTGTGTGTGTGTGTGTGTGTGTGTGTGTGGCGGGGGCAGGGGGGAGTTAGGGGTAGAATAGATGGGAATGAAATCCAGGGCCTCACAGAAGCTAGGCAAAGGCTCTACCGCTAAGCCTAGCTTTTAGGATGTGTTGTCTTGAGATGGGGGCCATATGTCTGAAACAGCTCAGACTTGGATAGCTTGGACAATGTGGTAAAAGCAGAAACAAGAGAACTAGGCCCACTGGGGCTCTGAGCAATGGTTCTCAACCTGTAGGTCGCCACCCCTGGGGGCAGAATGACCCGTTCACAGGGGTCGTATATCAGATGTCCTGCATGTCAGATAGTTACATACGATTCATAACAGCAGCAAAATTACGGTTATGAGGTAGCAACAGAATGATTTTATGGATGGGGGTCGCTGCAACATGAGGAACTGTCTTGAAGGGTCGCAGCTTTAGGAAGGCTGAGAAGCACTGGCTTTGAGGAAGGCAAGCTAGATATCGGCACAGCCCTCCCTGCAGTCTCTGCACACAGATTTCCCTTATGGCCATGGAGCAACCGAGGACAACTGAAGATCCTGACTGATTGAGCAGCAAGGAGACCAGAAAAAAGACCGGACCTGCCACATACCTTGAAGCTCAGCCTCTGGGGACGATAGAATTGGAGATTGGGATCAACAGCTGGAATGTTCCTGTTGGCCAGGGCCTTGGCCAGTTCTCTCCAGCTGCCATACCCTATGAAAGGGAAAGAAGAAAAACAAAGTCAACTTAATTCAGGAGCCCATAAATCTATGATTAGGGAGGCAGAGATGGGGGGGGCGCTTCTTTTTTCCTTACCCCACCTTGCAAGGTAGCTATGAAGTGGGCCAGGCATGGGCAGATGCAAATTTAGCCACAGTCCACAGGGCAGAGAGTGAGAAAGACTTCCCTAAATCAGAGAAGGAACTCCGCCATGTGAACTGGCTCTGGTCAGTACTGTGGGGACTCACTACAGCATGATTCTTACCCAGCTGCACATGGTGGGTGATTTCTCACAAAAGGCCCAGTCAAGAACTGGCAGCAAAGGCTATTTCCAGGGTAGCAGCAGGGGATTATGGGAGGTGGGGACAAGAGGGTTAAAGGCAAGGAGCACAAGCCTCTCTGATCATTAACCATGGGATTGCTGGATAGAACCAGAGCTAAAGGAGGCAGGAAAGGGTGAGCCAGGGACTTGGTGTTTGTCAAGCAAATTTAGAGTCCTGAGCTGATCTGAAGGCTCAATGCGACTCACTGATGTGTGCTCTGGAACCGGTTAGCTTGCGTGCATCTGAGGAGGTGAAAAGACAAACCATGGTGGGAGGGAGGGGACAGGAAACTGTTGATGTGCAAGCAAGCATACCTACACAGACGAAGAGGCAAGGGACTGCCGTGGATAAGGGCGGGAAGAGTCAGGGCCAGTGCTCAGTCTAAGTCACTAGGTGCCATTGCCTTCTTGATAATAAAGAGATCGGCTGGGCAGAGCTGCTGGGCTTAAAATGAGTGAACCCACAACATGATAGGCCATGAATCAGAACTGGGAACCATCAGGCCAGTTTTGAAGAACACTTCATCCTCACTCCAGGAAAGAAAAATGGGGAAACAAAACAACAACAAAAAGCCCTTAAAGCCAGGCAGGTGCCAGTGGCGCACGCCTTTAATCCCAGCACTCAGGAGGCAGACAGGTGAATCTCTGAGTTCAAGGCCAGCCTGGTCTACAGACTGAGTTCCAGGACAGCCAAGGCTACACAGAGAAACTCTGTCTCAAAGGGAAAAAGAAAAGGAAAAAGAAAAACTGGGACGAAGGCTGATGAAATGATGAGAGTCACAGAATGAATAGCAACAAGACTGAGATGGGGACCTGAGTGCCTGCTTCAGTAGGACGCCGCTGTGGGGCCAGGCTGCATCTCGGCTCTGGAGCTCACGTGAGGCACAACACAGGCACTGCTCAGGAGTGTCAGATTGATGCAACACTTGGGGAAAAAAACTCCACGTAAAAGGAGTTTGACAGTCACCCTCCCTCCCCACTTGGGAATCAACAGTTGGCAGAAGGCAGAAGTGTGGCAGGATCCCTATGTGAGCACCAACAGGGACACAGATAACTGAACAAAACCAGAATAAACAGCTAAGTACAAGGGCAGATGCCTCTAACACATCAGAACTCTAAGGGAACTAAGGCAGCATTGGACCAGCCTCAGATACAAAGCAAGACCGTCTCAGCAAAACAAAAACAACCACAGAGTAGAAGTCGTGTGAACCAGAAGGTAGACATCTCCTGTGCAGGAGTCTTATGTGCTGATGCTTGGAGGGGTGGGTGCAGAGCCACAGACCAGAGCAGGCCGTGGAAGGGGCTTATGTGGCTATGGCTCGTGCTGAGGAAGCATCTCGGACGCAAGGTTTCCTGTGAGCCCTTTAAGATGCTGGAGTTAGGCCAGGTGTGAGCACTCTCATCTTACAAATGAGGAAAGAGGAGCTTGGAGTTCTGAGTCACAGATCGACTTGTCACCCAAGATTAGAGAAGACAGTCCTTACAGGCCAGCGTCTGTCATCATTCATGCTTTCTCCCGTGGCCACTCTTTAGCAGGGCTGTGAGGAGTCCTGGAGTCGGAGTCCTGGATCTGGGCCTTGGGTCACTACACAGTCACGCTTACAGTTATGAGAACCTCTGGCCTCCAAGGTCACATGGACAGACACATAATTTAAAAAAAAATACAAATCTCAAAAAATATCCCCTGCCGAGCAAGCGTGCGTGCGCGCGCGCACGCGCGCGCATGTGTGTATATGTGTGTGTGTGTGTGTGTGTGTCTCGTACGCATGTGTGGGGACCAGAAGGCATCGGGTGTCCCCCTCAATCACTCAATTCCCTTTGAGGACAGGTCTCGCTATGAACCTGAGTTCATGTTTTCTAACCTAGTCTGAAAGCCAGCAAGTCCCAGCAATGCACCTGTCTCCATCCCCCTGCACATGTGCAGGGTACCCAGCTAACTACATGGGCGCTGGGACCTGAACGCTGCTTCTCATGATTGCCAGCAATAGCTCTAAGTTACTGAGCCGTCTTTCCAGCCCCAAACCCTTGCTTTTAGAGGAATCGTGCTAGCCTAATTTGGCTACAATGTTCTTAATGCCTCTACTTGGCAACTGCGAGGACTGCCTTCCTTAATCCGTTTATTGGCTGTAAACCCCTGGCTTCCTGGCTGTACTCAGAAATGAACTCGGATCTACACTAAGGGAAGAAGTCATTGACACTCCCAGTTCTACTCCTTTATAACTGAAGGCTCTCTCTGCAGCTGAGGGGAGTTCTGTTGAGAAAAAGACAGGAAACTCAGTTAAGTTAAACCTAGTCAGGCCCTCACCTGCACGTCACGGTATGTCCACACAGTCTGATATAACTGAGATTTGGACAGTCAACCGTGCAGTCTTCAGGCTTCAGAGTGGCAGGTCTAAGTACATGTGCCTTCCAGCTGTAAGGGTGTGAGCATCTCTTTAACCTGGCTTTCTTCATCAGGATAAACAGAAGCATCTGCTCTGTCCCCCAGGCCCGCTGTGAGCACTGAGTTATATGTGTCTGACTCACACACTGCTTGATAAGCATCTCTTCCTCCTAACTGTCCTGAATTGGGGGTTTAGATTTGAGAGTCAGGGGACAGGAATCCCAACTTCTTTTGAATTGTGTAAACTGCTAAGAGTCAGTAGCTCAGACTCTTGTCTGCTTACCGGCCCGAGAGCAAGCAGACAGGGCAGCAGGAACTTGGTGTTGGCACAGCAATAGATATGTCCTCTCTGCTCCATGGACTTTGTGGTCCTCTATCACCTCTCCATGGTCCTGCCAGTGTTCACTGGGCAAACACGCTATGCCAGGCACTGGGCCCTATATTTGGATCCTCCTCTTCTCTGCATCTGCATTGCTTAGCCCCCTGGGGACAATTGGAACTAAAGAATGTGCTGATTGAATGACAGACACTTGTCACTTGTCCCCTGTTAAGTGACTCCTCCTGCTTCTGGCTGAACTTCTCCTTCCAAAGCACCAGCTGCCAGGGCCTGTTCTTCCTCCAGCAGGCGTCACATTGATGCCAAGAGACAGACATCTAGATCTCAGGTATCAGATAAAGCAGCACCCTGGGCCTCATGGTCTGCCCTCACAAAGCTGGGCTATCAAGTTCACCATCAGCCAGAGCTTTGCCAACATCCCTCCTGGGGGCAAGAGAGACTTCAAAGGCCTGGAGATTATCATCCTGGCTCTTTGCTACGATATAGCACACATATATCCCTCGGTATCATTTCTCAAAGCCTCTAACACATGCTAACTCCACTGCCTCCTCTCACCCTTTCTCTCAGAAATAAGAAAAATGAAACAACAATACCGGTACAATTATTAGCCCAGAGTCTCACAGAGAAACGAGAACGCACACGAAGCACCCAGTGCCTGTAACAACTCAATCTCCAGCATCACTTGGTGCTGCAGGCCAGGAGATGGTACTCATTTCCCTGGACACTTCATCTGATGCTCTTGTCAATACAGCATAGGGATGTCAGGGCTCTTCACATGGCAGAACGGCAAAGGTCCTCACTTCTACTGCAGATCCCCCAGTGGGACTGCAGGCTTGGCCTTGGACTCCATCCCAGGGGCTGAAAACACTTAAAAGCATTTTTAACTTAACAGTTTAGGACTGGAGGTAGAGTCTAGCTAGCACAAAGTGCTTGCCAGGGTGGAGTTCAGTGTAGAGCCTTGGCTGATGGTGTACAAGGTCCTAGGTTCCATCCCCAGTACAACGTGTGTGTGTGTGTGTGTGTGTGTGTGTGTGTGTGTGTGTTATGTACACGGTGTTCTATCTGCATGTATGCCCGCAGACCAGAACAACTTAAGAAATAAAAAGTTATTGCTAAATTTGCATGTCAGTATAAATTCCTAAAGCCTGTTAATAAAGACCCTGAACTGACCCAAAGCACACTCCTTTCCAGCCAACCACATAAGGATGTGTTCAAGGGGGTTGGATTCAAGGGGGTTGGAGAGATGGCTTAGCCATTAAGAGCATTAGCTGCTCTTCCAGAGGTCTTGAGTTCAATTCCCAGCACCCACTTGGTGACTCACAACCATTTGTAATGAAATCTGGCACCCTATTCTGTCCTGCAGGCCTACATGCAGACAGAACACTGTATACATGATAAATAAAAATAAAAATATTTTTAAAAAATGTGTTCAAACCTCTACCAGTGCGCAACCAGACTCCTTACAAGCTTGTGGAAATGTGTGTTGCTTTTGCTTCTAAGTGACTATAAGAATGATACTAAGAGCAGCCAACATTAATAAGCACTTATTATATGCAAAGCATCGTGCTAGGAAGTATGGATTTGGCTTTAGGGTTGTTTTGTTATTATTTTTGAAACAGGGTCTCACTATGTAGCCATGACTGGCGTGAAGCTCTCTATATAGCTAAAGTTGGCCTTCAGCTCATAGAAATCCACCTGCCTCTGCTTCCCGGTTGCTGGAATTAAAAGTGTGCACCACCCTGCCCACTCCATGCTAAAAGTTTTATTTCACCATGCAAAGACAGAAACGATAAGCGTACGGGCACACACATCACTTCACCGTGAACAACAGGGAGCCCCGCAGAGACCTAGGGAATCTGCTCCAACCCTGTGATGGTGGAGTGTCAGCCCTGAGTGGATGAGTCACCTCATCTCTCTACTCCACACTCCATTTCTTACGCACGTGGAAGCTGACAGAACTGAATACAGGCAGCCCAGCACAGAGTGATGCAAGATTAACCCCTAGTAAAGGCTAAACAGTGCAATAGGCTGGTTACTTAGCCCTTCCCTCCTCCCTAAAAAAGAGAGCAATGAAGGAAGGAAGAAAGGAAGGAAGGGAGGGAGGGAGGGAGGGAGGGAGGGAGGGAGGGAGGGAGGGAGGGAGGGAGGGAGGGAGGGAGGGAGGGAGCTGACAGCTCTATGTAGCAGCAGGGAGGCTGAAGGCAGCCCAAGAATGCTACCAGGAGAGATGGAACTGGGAACAACCTGAAAAGGGATGGATGCACAGGGTTACCATGGCAGGCATAGACATCTTTACACTGTTGTTTCCAGGCTTAGGGCTGGTCTCCAGTAGAAAGGGTTTTCTCCTTCTCTAAACTACGGGGGGTGGGGGTGGGGGGTGAAGAGCTGGCCCTCCCAGGACTCTGGAAAGGGTGTGAGCAGCCTAGGAGGAGGGTTAGTTCGCCTGTTCCACAGACACCACAGACGGAAGAGCCAAAATGAATATAGATTTCAAAACGAAGCCCTGGGGTCTGCACAGAAACACACTCTCCAGAGACCAAAAATGCAAAGAGAAAAGGTGGTGAAATGCAGCAGCGCCAAAGAGACAACACCCTCGACCTGAATTCGGCACCAAAGAGACAGCATCCTCATCCCAAATGCAGCGGCGCCGAGGAGACAGCATCCTCGTCCCCAAGAGACAGCATCCTCATCCCACTAGGAAACAAGAGGTTGCCGAGGAGACCAGAGGTCATGACATTTGGGGCATGGATTTACAAGAACTAGCCCTGAGTCTCAGGATGAAACGGTTCTGTCCCTGGGGAGCACTTGAGGAGAGAGCCTGGGGAGTTAGTGTCTTCAGTGGGACAAAGAAACCATGACTTGAGGCTAGCAGGGTCTAGCTCAGATCAAAAAATGGAAGCAGCAAGTCACAGACAGGCATGGATGAAGCGAGGACCTGTCACCTGGGAGACGGTCTTCAGGGCATGCCCAAGGCTCTGACAACAGAGTCTTTCCTTCCTGCTCTCTGATGCCCCAGGAAACTATAAATAAAAATTATTATTACTTTAGCCATAACAATTAACATGAATGAGTTAAAATACACACACACACACACACACACACACACATATATATATATATATATATATATATATATGTCTACTATAGAGGCCTGCTATATTTATATTAACTTGGGCACAGATAATTTTGTTTTTCTTTATTTTTTAAAAATTTAGTTGTAATTTCTAATACATAAACTATATAAGCAATCCTCTTTTGTAGTTCTTGATAATCAATGATATGGGGCGGAAAGATGGCACACACCTTTAATCTCAGGACTGAAGCACTCAGGAGGCAGAGGCAGGCAGATCTCTCTGAGTTCAAGGTCAGTCTGGTCTACAGAGAGTGTCCCGGGACAGCCAGAACTATGTAATGAGACCCTGCCTCTAAAAACACAAAACACAACAAAAACAAAAATAAAGAGCACTGACTGCCGTTTCGAGGATGCAGTTTGGACGCCCAGCATCACACCGTGTCTTACGACCATCGGTAACTCCAGGGTATCCAAGATCCACACCGTCTTCTGGTCTTTGTGGGCACATATGTGGTTCACAGGCATACACACTGGCAAAACTCATACACATAAAAATAAGTAAATCTCAATAAATAAGCAAATAAATACAAATTAAAGAAAACAATCTATGACACCACAGAGCCCAGGGACCCAAAAGCAAGTGAATGGCAACCTCAGCAAGAACGGGCTAAAGTGTTGACATTGGCTCATACCTCCTGGGTAAGAGGAAGGAAGGGTGGGCAGGCCTGGCAGAAGCAGAGGCCTAATCAGATCACAGGCACAGAAATGTCTGTCAAACAATGCTGCACGCTATCTTTCAACAATCGCTTTTCCAGGCTCTGACACTTTTTTTTTAAATATTCAGTTTTTTTTTAACAGGTTTGTGTATATATAGACTGAGTGTGTATATAGCTTTTATGCTTTGACAGGTTCACATATGTGTAGACTGAGTATGTAGATAGCTTTTATGCTTGGACAGGTTCATGTGTATCTAATGAATGTTGGTCGTTCTTTTTACCTCCTGTTACCCTCTCTTATATCATCCTCTCCCCTACTGAAACCTTTCTTCCCAACCTTATTGTCGTATTTTCTTTTACATATATTCATACATATTGTTATTCTTTCTTTTTGAATTACATACATGTTATACAATGTATTTTTATTTTAGGCTTTGTTTTTGCGACAGAGTCTCATTAGAGTCACACACCACCATGCCAGCTTATATGATACTAAGAACTGAACCCAAGGCATCATGCATGCTCATCAAGCATTCTACCAACTGAGCGACATCCACAGCCCAGATTACTCTATAGGAAAACAAGGTTTACAGGGCTGTTTGGTTGTGGGTGGTTGATCCTGCTAAAAGTCACAAAGACAGTAAGTGACTGAGGCAAGATTTGAGCCCAGGACAAAAGGTTGTGTTCTCAATTCTATTACTCCCTTTCCCTTCAGATGTGCACAAGAGCTTTCCCTTCCATTATCACGACTGTCACCTGGTACATGTGCCCATTTATTCACCAGCCCATCCCTGTTCTCCCACCGTCTCCAAACTACCTTTTACTGATACCACGTGCACACACTCGCCAGACCACTTCCTTTCTCTTTCCAATTTAGTTACTAGTTAACCAGTGTCTCTCTGTAAGTGCCAAAGAAATGCAGCGGCGGGGGGGGGGGGGGGAGAAATAGGGGAAAGGAGGAGGGGGAGGAGAGGAGGGAATAGAGCCCTGAATGGACGATCCCATCATCCTCAACTAGCCAGAGAACTAGACAAGTGCATTTGGGCAGTTTGATGCCCTCTTCCTACTCTCGGCACCTTCTCCTTCTCAACAGAAATGGTGCAGGGTTTGTGTTCATGATGGGCCCTGGGGATCACTGGCCCAGCTCATCAGGAGGAGGGAAAGTCTGAGGGCTGAGGACAGTAGGCAGGTGGAGTCCTAAGGTTTCCCTGGTTCTGCTCAGGAACAGATAAACTCAGGTGGGGCTCTCATGAGCTTCGCCCCTGACAGGCCTCCAAGCCTGCTCACAACCAGGCCCAGGGGCCTGAAGAGCCGTCAGCTTTACCCCCAGCTTCCCGCCAGGCTGGCACCTAAGCTGTTGGGATGGTTGTGGCGGCAGGCAGGCTGAGGCTTGCAGCTCGTGACATGGGAACTGCACCTACCGCCCTAGAAGGGGCCAAAAGAGGGCACCTGAGCCAGGACCAGGGATGCACCTGCCCTACAGCTGCTGCTCACCCAAACAGCCAGAGAGAAGATAAAGCCAAGGGCGCAGATGAGAAGAAGAGACAGACAGAAAGCTCAATGTCCTTCTATGTGCTGCTGCTGCCCTGGGAATATGGACCTGACTTTACACAGCCCAGCTCCGTGAGTTTCCAGCCTTCAGGCATGTATGATAATGGACACAGACTCCAGAAGGCAGGGCCCGGCCATTCTCACTAGCATCATTTCAAAAATTTAAACAACCCATAACATTCCAAGCTCCATCTACTAGTCAGGACTATGACAGTCACAGTCCCGTGCAAGGGGGATGTGAACTTAAGACCCTTAATGAAATGGAACATTTTTGGGAAAACCGAGAGCTGACAGAGTCCTGGATTTTTAAGACTGGCCCATAGCCTGCACTTCATTCCTCAAGGACTCCTAGGCAAGAGCCACTTAGGTTCTTTCAGGACCCTGTGATGGGGCTGACTTTTCTGAACCCACGAGATCTATTGCTGTGGAATAGTCCTGTACACTGTGAAGATGTGCTGCTCTTGTTGGTTTAATAAAGGGCCAGCTGGCCAATAGCTAGGCAGGAAGAGGTTAGGCGGGAGAACCAAACTAAGAGAACACTGGGAATACAAGAGCTAGTTCCAGGACAGGCTCCAAAACCACAGAGAAACCTTGTCTCGAAAAACCAAAAAAAAAAAGAGAACACTGGGAAGAAGGGTGGAGTCTCGGGAGCCACCAGTCAGCTCCAGAGGAAAAGGATGGATAGAAAATGAGGTGACAAGTCATGAGTCACATGACAGCATTTAAATTAATAGAAATGGATTAATTTAAGTTGTAAGAGCTGGATAGTAATAATAAGTCTCTGTGTGGTTACTTGTGAGCTGAACAGCGGTCCTGGCTTCATCTTCTTCTTTTTGGTTTTTCAAGACAGAGTTTCTCTGCGTATTTCTGGTTGTCTTGGAACTTACACTGTAGACCAGGCTGGCCGTAAACTCGCAGAGATCTGCCTGCCTCTGCCTCCCTGAGTGCTTGGATTAAAGGTGGTGCCTGCACCACCATTGCCTGGCCAAAGATATTCTTTAAGGAAAAAATGTGGAACTACCCTTTACCTCCCTGGGGGTCTTTCAAGTAGGGAGTTCAGGGCTACAGTAGTAGGGTATTCGTCTAACGTGCAGAGTAAGTAGTTAAGGATGATCGATCAGAAGCCTGGGGAAATTGAGCAAATGGACCAGTGAGCTACCCTGTCACCAGGCATTTACTGAACACCTAGTGTATACTGAGTATGAACCCTACTAACAGCTGGATAGAGAGAAAAGGACATTTAGTTCTTTCCGTTCCGAGAAGATGATAGGGCAGGCATCCATGGTTACTGAAAAGACCCACTTATCTAAGAACTTGGAAATAGCCTGGTTGGTCCTCACACTTGTGCCCACACACAGGGCAAGTGCATGCCAGTTCTATTGGATGTGAGTTGGGAGACACAGCAAGCTGGGCTCACTAGATGTTGATGACATGTTGCGCAAGGATTTTCCATTTTCAAAGACTCGGGCAAGGCTATGAGCAAATTCTCTGTAATTAAGAAACTTGTCTTCATGGTCCTAATAAATCTAGGAAAAGCAACAAATAGGAAAATCCTGACTCTATATAACAGCAATGGAGGAATTTCAACAAGAAGATCACTAGATCTCAGAGGAAGATTTAATGATGCCCACAGAGGCTCTGGAGGGCATAAGACAGAATAGTAGCTAGTTAAAAAACTGGGGCTCGGGACTGAAGAGATGGCTCATCAGTTAAGAGCACTTCCTGCTCTTTCAGAGGACCAGGTTTGATTAGCAGAACCCACACTGAATGGCTCACAACCATCTTTAATTCCAGCTTCAGGTCTGGAGCCTCTAGCCTCCACAAGCGCCTGTATGCATGCACACGTACATACACACAGATACATACACATAGGACTGGGGAGACGGCTCAGCCGCTAAGAGCACTAGACGCTCTCACAGAGGACCTGGGTTTAGTTCTCAGCACCCAGGATGGGACCTCATAACCACCTGCAACTCCCGCTCCAAGGGGTCTGATGCCTTTTTCGTGCCTTTGTGGGCAATGTACATACATGTGGCACAGACATACATGCCAGCAAAACACTCGCGCCCATAAAAATAAAAACAAATCTTAAAACTAAAAAACATGCAATCTTAAAACCCGAGGCTCTTCCTCTAGGAGGAAACAGGGATCTCTCTCCTGACTGAGTGAAAAACAGTTTCCACTGTTGGAGAACCTTCAGAGACAGAAGCGTCATTGATAGGAAAAAGTGAGAGTTGGGATAAAAACAAGCAAATAAAACCAAACCATCGTCATCAGAAGGTGGAGGAAAGATGTGGGGAGTTAAACAGTGGGGGGTGTGTCTGTGAAAAGCAAGCAGGAACATCAGCTAGCCACTAAGGAGACAGGAAGGAACCTGGGTACAATGGCACACCCGCATCACAGCCACGCAGAGGAGGCGAGTCCGGGTCTCTTAAGTAATATTTTAAAAGACAAGCGGGGACAAGCAGGAAATACTTCGCAATTAACTGCCTATAGCAAAGGGCCTGGACTTCCGGGATGACTCCGGCGGGATGACGACACAGACCTAGGAGTCTGTTTAGGAATCTCCTCCACGCATTACCCCGCCACCTAACAGGTTAGCGCGTGCTTCACAGAGAAAACCACCATAGCTACAAACAGACATCTGCCCAGGCTCGTCTCGGCTACGTGCCTGACGTACATTGTCTCATTTCACTCCCACAGCAACCACATTGACACGATTCCTGATTTACAGATGGGGAAAATGAGTCCTCATAGCCTCCAGATGACGGCATTGGGAGACTGCTGGTTTTTCAAAAAGATCTAACAATATCTTGCATAGGACCTTCTACCTACTGTACAGAGAGGCAGTGGAATCCAAGGGAAGCAAAGAGAGGAAGGACCCTGGAAGCCAAGGACATTCTTGGGCCACACAGGGCCTTGGTTTGGACCAGCAGCCAAGAGACTTAGTCTCCCAGCCCATTTCACCTGATATCAGCTGTCAGACTACCTCCACTCCAGCCCCCCCACACACACTATTTGCAGTATTATCTGATGTGGGTGCCTGCCCACTGCTAGATGGTCTGAGTGAAGTGACCTGCCAAAACCCAGCTGCTGTGATCTGTTCCCGGGAAGGAGAAGGAATGGGACAGGAAGGCATACAGGACAGCAATAGGAATATCGGGGTCAGGTGTGGTGGCACCAGCGCTCAGGCGGATCTCTGTGAGTTCAAGGCCAGCCTGGTCTATACAGAGTTCCAGCAGGCCGAGGTTATAAGGGAGATTAGGAATTACTTTCCTCCTCCCCACAAATGTCATTTAAATGAAACTCTTGAGTGTTTGTATGCACTGAGGACAAAGGACTGGGCATAAGGGTAAGGCTCTCATCCCAGAGTCACCACCACACATTCTCGATCTCATTGTTATGTTCAGCCCAGTGCCATGAACCTTTTCCATTTGGTTGACAAGGGCGCAGAGACCTACAGGTTAAGTTCACCGAACTGTCTAATATGCAAGGGGAGCCAGGATTAAGGATGTCTGATATCAGTCTTTGATTCTTGCCAGAGGCACAGTATGCTGTTATAGTGTTTAACTGCCCCTGAGCCTGAGCTCAGGAAAGCCTGAAGATCACGTCTCTCTCATTATATTCCCATTGCATCAATCAAGCACTTGCAACGCGAGGATAAATGAATGGCAAAGGGTCTGGGTGTGAGGAGCTGGAATGACTACTTCTTAGGCAGCATCTCCTCCTAACTCTGGGCTAGAGACTGGATGAGCTGATGGACACTGGTCCTGACAATCAGCTGAAGGCTGTCTTAGCAGACTGTGGACACTCATGGTGGCTGAGATGGCAAAGTCACAAGCCAAGGGTCTCCAAGGAAGCCCTTGCTGCTTTAGTGTATACTATTTCCTCCCCCCCCACCCATTCCCCCTACCCCATCTCTATCGCTTCACTATTTAGCCCTGACTGGCCTGAAGCTCACTATGTAGACCAGGTTGGCCTCGGGCTCACAGAGATCCACCTGCCTCCAGAGGCATTAATTCCCGTGCCTAGCCTTCCTTCTCTTTTTGAAATGTAACTTTGGGGTGTGTGTGTGTCTAAAACATAAGATGGACTAATCTTGATTATCAACTTGGTAAGATTGAGAGGCACCTGGGAGATTGGAGAGGCGCACCTCTAGGGAGTCTGCAGGGTGCCCCCTGAATGACTGACATGAAGGCTGACATAATGAACGCTCTAACCAACAGACAGATTTAGGCTCCAAACAGACTCTTGGAAGTGGCTGAATTGTGGACAGTGGCGCCAGAAGAAGGAAGATGGTCTCAGAGCACACGTCTCTACCCAGCAGGCCTATCTCTGGGCCACTGCCTGTCCTTCTCTGAATTTCTCTTCACGATCTGAGCACCGCCACACGTCCTCCTCGTCATGATGCAATGGACCCTCCCCTAAGTGGGGTACAGCCCCTCCCCCACTAAGCTGTCTCTGCCAGGCACTTTCATACAGTAATGCAAAGTCAGAGCACATAACAAAAAATTTATGATTTTTAAATTCGCAAATGGGGCTGGAGAGACAGCTGAGCCACTGCAGGTTAACCTGATAACTGCTCCCCCACACACAAAGAAAAGTTCAGGCATGCACAGTTCAGTGTACATTAGATACATTTACACTGTTATACAACCATCCTTACTACAAAGTTCTCAGCATTCCAAACTGAAACTTTGTATATACGACTTAACTTCTGTTTCTTTTCCTCCAAGCCCCTGGGGACCACTATGCAACTTTCTCTGTGAACTCTACTATCTATAAATTCACTATACTAAGTATCCCATATACATGGAATCATACAACGTTTGTTCTTATGTTTGGCCTATTACATAATTATATGTTTGGTTCATAATTATATGTTTGGTTTATTTCATAATTATAACATTATTTCATAGTTCAATCAAGTTGTAGCATGTGTCAAAATTTCTTTACTTTTAAAGCTGAGCAATATTCCATTGTATATGGGTATACATCACATTTTGCTCATCTATTCATCTATCATGGAAAGCTGGGTTGTTTCTCCCACTAGGTTATTGTATTTAAAAAAGAAAAAAAGGCTGAAAAATATAAGTGTTCAGGTGTCTCTTTGAGACCCTGTTTTCAAATCTTCCAGGAAGGCACACTACTGAACAAGAAAAATAAAAACAAAAAACAAACAAACAAACAAAAATCTAGCAGGAACTGAAGACCAAGGGGACCAGACTGCTATCTCAGGGGAAGAGACACAGTAGGAAGCCTGGGTTTCACTGAGGATGCAGAAAATCTGTGGAGCCCGGAGAGGAAAAGGAGTGGAATGTGGTATGCTCCGATTGAACCACTCCCAGCCCACAACAAGAAAAGGTGCAGATGCTCTGCATGCCTGAGGAGGGGCATTCCCAGGGCACTAGTGTCCTACTATACTAGACAGTGTGAAAACACCAAATTCAGTACATGCCAGCTTCCAGGACTGCTTACATTTTCTGGTCCCTTACAATCTGCAGCTCAGGAAGCACAGGTGGAGACTTAGTTGCCTGTTCTCCAAGAAGCAGGTATTTCAAAGTAACCATTTCGAACCTTTTTAGTTCAATTGTTTGACATTGTAGTTAAATATAGTGATAGTGGAATTAGCACAACGAGCATGGCATAGACGTGTGTGTGTGTGTGCATGCGCGTGTGCTTGCGTGTGTGCTTATGCGTGTGTGTGAAACGGGGTCAGTCTGGTCTGGAACTTGTACCTCCTGGGTACTGGGACTACAGATCTGTGCCACACGCTTGGTTCTGGATACTCTGAACTCCTGTGGTAAGTCATATGTCACACCAGATGCATCCTGGTGATGTGTAGTGTGACCAGGCATCAGTCAGTAAAACTCAGCAACTAAACACAAAGGCTCCGTTATGGCTCCTTCTACAGTTCCATCTGGCTAGAACGGCAGGCCCACCTGCCTTCCCTCTAGCCTTAACTGAAGCCACAGGGAACTTTAGGAGCTGGTTATGGAGAACTTGGGAGTTAGAAGGAAGGGTATCACTGGAAGTTTGCAGCCACCTGGTCTCTATAGTGAATTTCTGGTCAGTCAGGCTACAAGACCCTGCCTTTATTTTTTGTTTGTTTTGTAAATTGGGGGAAAGACCACAAAGTAAATAGACAGGGAGTCACACCACCAGGCCCAGAAAGGCCAGGAACCAGGCAGTTACCTAAACCTTTGCTATCTCATCTCTCAACACCCTGATGTCTGCTTAGAGATCAGATCCCCAGTGCTGCCTGCAGGAACCTGGCAGCTCCATTCGAATACGGGCAGGGTGGGAGGCGCTCCGCCCTGTGAAAACATCTTAGCTGACATAGCCGACTTGACTCTTCAGAGGATGGATGAGAGGCTTTCCTGAGAGCCATTCTATTTTTAAAGCAAAAGTACACAAATGTACCAAAGACACAAACACTACCATACCTAGACACTTTTATAGACTATCTGGAAGACAGGAGAATTGATTATTTAGACTATTAAATGTAGCCGGTCTTTCTTTGGACCACCATCTCCCAAATAATGACATGGAGACTTCTTATTAAGTATGAAAGCTTGGCCTTATCTCAGGCTTGTTCCCAACTAGCTCTTAAAACTTAAATTAGCTGAGCAGTGGTGGCTCATGCCTTTCATTCCAGCACTCAGGAGGTGGAGGCAGGCAGATCTCTGTGAATTTGAGGGCAGCCTGGTTTACAAAGTGAGTTCTAGGACAACCAGAGCTTGAGACAGGAGAATCCCAAGTTCAAACCCAGCCTAGCTTGTGTAGTGAGACTCTTAAACAAACAACAGAAAAGAAAAAACAAAAAAAAAAACAAAAAAAAAAAAAAACAGCTCAATCCAAGCATGGTGTCACACACCCTTGATCCCAGCACTCAGACAGAGGCAGGCAGATTTCTGTGAGGTTGAGGCCAGTCTGGTGTACTAACTCCAGGATCCTGTCTCAAACAAAACATCTTGTTGCAGTCTAGGAAGAGAGAAATAACACAGCTACAAGCTCACATACTGTCTCCATTAGAAAGCTAAAGGCTAGAAGACCAAGGCGCCCTTGCCTGAGATCACAAAGCAAGCTCGGAGAAGACCCATGTCTAAAACCCAGGTCTCTGGTTCAGAGCACGTTCCTAGCCCGCCAACAAGCGAGGCTATCTAGTACATGAGTCTGGTATCAGGTGCCCAATATCGCTGCTTCTGTCTAGCTTGGACCCTAAGAACATAAGCCTTCTTGTGGGAACAAGGTCATGGTCCCAGAGGCAGCTTGGAGAACACGTTTCCCTGAGAATCTGAGAGCCTGCTATGAAGGGCAGGATCAGCCCTCAATCTGATCGCTGCCACGTGAAGAGGGGGAGCCGTAAGGCCCCATGGCATCAGCTGTGGCCTCAGTCAGAAAGGCAAGAGCCTGCTAACCGATTAGACCTGCTTGACACACCGTTTATTATCCTCCCTTCAGGATTTCCCTCCTAGCCTTACTGTGAAAACACACGCAAAATAAACAAATAAACCAATGTCACTTTCTAAAACTTGAAAAAAGAAATCAGTCCCTTGGGCTGTAAAATAAATATTTACTTTGGTTCAGATATCATGATCACAGCTCCATAAAATAACCTCCACTGTAACTTACATGCATGAAAATACCCAGAGGCACACTTAAGTACTTCCTTGACATGTTAATCTCCTAACATTTCACACAGAAGGAAAAAAAAAAAAAGATCCTTTCTTTAGGTGAAGAAGCAATTTTTAAAATCCATGAGTAAGGGCTGGTGTGCAGCTTGGTGGCAAAGCACTTGCCTCATATGCATAAGGCCCTAAATCCCAGCCCTAATGTCACAAAGAGGTGGTGTGTGTGCGTGTGTGAGCAGCTAAATCAAATCCAGGGACTCATGCATGCAAAGCAAGCCCTCTGCAAACTGAGCTATAGTTCCAGTCCTAGATTTTTTTTTTAATTACATTTATTTTGCTTAATGTGTGGGTGGGGGCAGTAGACACAGCTTTCTGCAGCGAGTTCTCTGCTTCTATCATATGGGTCCTGGGGATGAAACTCATGTCGTTAGGCTTAGCAGTAAACACCGTTGCCTGTGAGTTACTTGATGGCCCTCCCCGGACTCTTGAAATCAGTAAGACAGACACCTGCAAGCCTACTTGAGAAAGGGCCTTGGCCTGGGAAGGGCTAAGGAGTCATGAAGGTAAATGTCGCTCTCTACCTTCTCAACAGAATCTGCCCCTCGGGGGCAGGAGATGACCTGGGCCTGCAGTCCTCTGAGTTCCACATATGCACTATGCCATATGGCATATGTGCAGGCACATGCACACACACATACCCATGCATGCACACACTCAAAACACACACACAAAATAAACACATAAATCAATGTAACTCTCTAAAGAAATCAGTCCCTTGGGCTGTAAAATATTTACTTTGGTTCAGATGTCATTGATTACAGCTCCATAAAATAACCTCTACTGCTCTGCTCTGACCTTCACAAAGTCCATAGACGTCAGTAGAACGTTAGGCACGCAGGCCAAAGAGTCACATTGTTCGATAGTCGATTATTGCTTACAGTAATCCCAGCACACAGTAGGATGCTAACTAAAGTAGGGTTTGAAACCACCCAGCCTTAGTGAGTTCTAGGCCAGCTTGGGCTGATGTCAGGCCTTGTCGAGGGTGGGGGGATCACTTAGCCTTACACAGTTGCTAAATTCTTCAGATGACATGAGGACCCACCTATAAACTATTCTGACCCACCTGTAGCTGGGTCAATAAGAATGTAAAATGCGGCACTGGCGAGATGGCTCAGAGGATAAGAACACTGTCCTGAGTTCAATTCCCAGCAACCACATGGTGGCTCACAACCATCTGTAATGAGATCCGATGCCCTCTTCTGGCCCACAGGGATACATGAAGGCAGAATGTTGTATATATAATAAATAAATAAATTTTTTTAAAAAAAGTAAAATGCACAAATGGCTCGTGCACAGACTCTCCACTCCATGTACAGCCCCACAGCTCACTGACTTCTCCATCAATCCCCTTTCCCTGAGCCTGAGCACAACACTCTGGAGAGTCGGGAGCGAAGAACTGGTATGAGGATCAGATAAACGTGGAAATCCTCCGCCCACTGCAGGACTTTAGTAAGGAGCAGGAGAGTCGGGATCAGGTACATCAGAGGGCACCTTCAGAGTCGCCGTCTCAGGGTGACCTATCCCAAGCTCGACTCTGTTCACCCTGGCCCTGAGAAACAGCAGACATTCACCGGGACGCCAGTGTCTGTCTTAAGGAACCTCTGATGTCGGGTCTAGTGGAACCAAAGAGAAAATCGAGGGCATCTAAGAAGATGAGCTGATAAAAACTGCTCAGAAATGGGTCAGACTGCCCAAAAGGGGAGGAGGAAGTTAAGTGTGCTGTGGAGAAGGAGACAGTGATATAGGGAAAAGATGAAAGGCAAGAGGGTGCCTCCCACTCCTGAGCGGGCACGGCTCCCAGAGAGAGCAGAGCTACTGCCGTTGGATCTCATCCACTCTCGTTCTACTGATATAAATTTAAACGGTCTCTGGAACGGTCTCCCACTTGGAGTACTTGTAAAGACAGCTAAGGCAGAGAGTTTGAACTTTTTTTTTTCCTTCTTGAACATAAACTTGGGTGTTTAGTGATCTCTGATCACCGTCTGTATCCTAGTAATACATAAAGCTCTCGGGAAGTTATTAACTGTTTAGCCCTCCCGGGTCTTAGGGGAATACGTTTTCCATGTTCAAAGAGTCTGCTGTAGGCAATTTATTGAGTAAGATGCAAATGTATCCCCTTGGGCTGCTTGGAGCACTAAGCTAGGTTCCCCAGAGTTCCCCACCACACAAACAGATACAGCTTTCTCACAAAGACTACAGTCTGTTACCTATTTCAAGCTGGTTTCTTGGACCCGTATATTAGAGTTCTGATGGTTGCATAGAATGGCTCAGAATGGAGATAACGCTTTGAAAAGGCGTTTAGAAAGAAAGGCACCATCAGTCAACAGGCTAGATTTCCCAGGCACCGTGTGGGGCACAGCTGCTTTGTTTGGTGGTCAAGTACAGTTTAACAAACGAAGTTAAGAGTCAGAAAGTTCTGGACTGAGTCCCTGTCTACTACTTTTTCACTGTCTGCCCTCTGCCAAGTCTGTTATCATTTCAAGATCTCTACTGCCTTATCTTCCAACTGCATCATTCAGGGGCTTGAACACATTCGGCCAACACGTGCTTCTCCATTCAGTACTCTAGGCTATAGTTTACTGATTTCCCACGCCACGCCAAGCACTGCGAAGTCATTCATTCCCAGTGCAGAACCAGGAAGGTACGCCAGTCCCCATCCTACCGATAAGACTGAGGTTTAAACATTTTACGGGATTTGCTGCAGATCTCACAAATGGCTGAGCTGAGACTCAAACTAGCTCTGTGTGGTTTCAAAGTCCATGGGCTGCTCAGTCAATCCTCAACCCAACCCTGAGAAGCTGGTCTTATGATGCCTCATTTATGGAGGACAGACGCTAAGGAAACAGTGGTCAGGCAGCAGGAAGTCACAGGCCAAGTCCCTACATGGCCACTGACGCGGGGCTGGCTGTGTTTTCACAGCCAGTCCTGCCTCCCAACTGTGATTTCTGCACAGCACCCAGGACAGGTATTTAGATAACAACAGGGTACACAATGAAACACAAAGGATCCTACAGTCAGAGAAGACTTCACTGTGAAGAGGAACCAAACAGGTATTTTGGGGTGGGTGCATTTCTAAGTCTCAGAGGCCTGCCCCCACCTACGCATGGGTTCCTACTGGAACCATAAGGTATTTTTCTGAAATAAAGCAAACGTTAAAACACTACCTTCCCTGAACCCCAGAGCACAGAAACCTGCCAGGCAGAATCCAGGATCCTTGAGAGTCTTTCCTCTGGCTCTCACATGTTCTTCCTCTGCCTTTTTGCTAAAAACTCATTTTCCTGCCTCAAATCATACTAACTTAACTTTGTGGCTGGCTCAGCCCAGGGAGTGTTTTTCCCACTTCACTCATTGGGCCTGGAGAATATCACTTGCTATTGCCCACCTTCCTACATTTCCTCTGACTTTTCCTTATATGTAATTTTTAAATTTACCTAGTCCCTATGGTGAACATCTTTGCGGTAACCCAGAAAAGTCAAACTTGATATTTGCTTCTAAACCTGGGTCCCCCAAAGACAGGCATCTCAGTAAATGGCAACATCCCAAGTCAATCATCTTTGGAGCTGAGGGCATGGCCCAGTGGTGGCATACTTACTCAGCATGCATGAGGCCTTGAGTTCCATGTCTAGCACTAGAGGTAGGGAGTGAGGGGCAGGTGATGGCCTGTGGGAGACCTAAGAACTGGCATTCGGCAAGCTCCCAAGGAATTCTGGGGCTAATGGTTCTCAGTCCTTGAGTGGCAACATTTTTTGGAAGAACCTTGGTTACCTATAACTGAGCTTAGGTGGTAGAACGCTTGCTGAGTGTGTGCGAGTCCTGGGTTCCACCCCCAACACTGGGCAACAGCTTCTTGATACTAAAGCACAGCATTTCTTCACCAGTAGCCAGTCAGCTGTCCTCAATCAATGGTTCCTAGCAGCTGCCATGATCTCTAGACTGAGTTCCAAAGTGAGACTGTCGGGTCACAGGATGTACATGTGTTACAACAGAAACATAGACATTAGCGTGTGAGCTTCCCAAACGCTGAAAAACAGTCCATCATCATTTATATCATTTCGGCGTGTTTTAGGAGATAGGATGGATTAGACAATGAAGGCATTTGCCACCAAGCCCAGTGACCTGAGTTCAATCCCCCAGGTGGAAAAGAGAACTGGCTCCCCACAAGTTGTCTTCTGACTTCCAGATGTGTGCCCTGATTCGCACCCAGGATATATGAAATAAAAGAATTTAAAACTGATTCAAAACACGATGACTGGGCTGGAAAGATGGCTCAGAGGTTAAGAGCATTGCCTGCTCTTCCAAAGGTCCTAAGTTCAATTCCCAGCAACCACATGGTGGCTTACAACCATCTGTAATGGGGTCTGGTGCCCTCTTCTGGCCTGCAGGCATATACATAGACAGAATATTGTATACATAATAAATAAATAAATATTTAAAAAAAAAAACACGATGACTTTATAACGTGTGTGTGTGTGTGTGTGTGTCTTGGTTAGGGCTTCCATTGCAGTGATGAAATACCATGACTAAAGCAAGTTGGAAAGTAAAGGACATATTTGACTTACACTTCCACATCACTGTTCATCATAGAAGGAAGCCAGGACAGGAACTCAAACAGGGCAGGAACCTGACGGCAGGAGCTGATGCAGAGCCCAGGGAAGGGTGCTGCAACTGTTGCTGCCCGTGGCTTATTCAGCCTGCTTTCCTATAGAACCCAGAACCCATGAACAGAGTCGTCCTTATCTAGAATGGGCTGGGCCCTCCCTTATCAATCATTAATTAAGAACATGCCTTACAGGATTGCTTGCCTACAGACAGATCTTATAGAGACATTTTCTTAATTGGGGCTCCCTCCTCCCTGATGACTCTAACTTGTGTCACGCTGACGTAAGAGCTGGTTGGCACAGTATTTCTGCGACTTGCTCAGTCCCCTCAACAGTCGTAACATGAGCACTTTTCAATGGCTGTGCCCTTCGGTTTGTGTCACACAGCTCCCCATGCTTCTTTCCCACCTGAAACAGGGGACAATGAGAATAACAATGTCCATCTACTTCACACTCACTGGAAAAGATATGGAGAAATCAATACCCTCAGACAAAGGGAAAACAGTCAAAACTCTGAAGGCAGAGGGAGGAAGATTGTCCATGAGTTCTAGGCGAGCAATAAAAAACAAAACAAAAACAACAGAAAAGAAGCAAAAATCACCAGAGCAGGGCCAGTCCTGATAGCCCCAAACTGTAAGCAACCCAATAGTCATCAGCAATTAATGAAGACACTTGGGAGACAGGTGAGCAGGAGGATCAGATAGTGGGTTCAAGGTCAGCCCAGGCTACACAGTGAGTCCCAGGATGGTTGAAGCTATATAGGGAAACCCTGTCTCAAAAAAACAGAACCAGGGTGGTGGTGCACACTTTCAATCCCAACTCTGGAAGACAGAGGTAGGAGGATCTCTGTGAGTTTGAGACCAGTCTGATCTACATAGAGAATTCCAGGATAGCCAACAAAACAGAGTAAGACCCTATCTCAAAGCAAAAGGAAAAAAATTATCTCAAAAGACAAAACAGCCAGGCCGTGGTGGTGCACGCCTTCAATCCTAGCACTTGGAAGGCAGAGGCAGGCAGATCTCTGTGAGTTTAAGGCCAACCTGGTCTATAAAGTGAGTTCCAGGGCAACCAGAGTTGTTACACAGAGAAAACCCTGTCCCAAAAAGAAAAAAGACACACACACACACACACACACACACACACGGGCTAGGAATGCAGCTCAGTTTGCAGAGTGTTCTTTTTGAACCCATCCTTAGTCCTGGGTTCAATTTTCAGCACCCATAAACAGGGCATGGTGGGGCAAGCCTTAATCTCAGCACTCGAAAGTAGAGGCAGGAAAATTAGAAGTTCAAGGCCATCCTTGGGCTACATTGTGAGTTTGAGGATAGCCTGGGCTAAATGTGACCATGTCTTAATCATCCCTCCCAAAAAAAATTAAAGAAAGAAAAGAAAAAAAAAACAAGACAGTATATACACACATGGAATATCATAATATAAACATATCTATGTATATATATGTAAATGTAATATAAACAATTGTTATACTGCATATATATATATATATATGTATACACACACACACACTTGGAAGGCAGAGGCAGGCAGATCTCTGTGAGTTCAAGGGCAACCAGAGTTGTTGCTTCTTTCCCACCTGAAACACAGGATTATATACATATATACACGTTTATGCTATACCCAATATCACAAGCCATCTAGAAAGACTTCTAGTATACAGGAGGCTGTGCTAGGTTGCATGAATGTGAGGAACTAGAGCATCCCTGGTCTTGGGTACCCTCGGGGTACCACAGGCCCCGGAACCAATCTCCTGTGGATACTGAGAGACCCATACTACACCAATAAACCTGAAAATCCCATCATTCGGGAGGCAGAGGCAGGCGGATCTCTGTGAGTTCGAGGCCAGCCTGGTCTACACAGAGAGTTCCAGGACAGGCTCCATAGCTACTGAGAAACCCTGTCTCAAAAAAACAAAAACAAACAAACAAAAAAATCTCAGACACAATGGGGCACCTATTACATGGGCCATTCATATGAAATGTTCAGAACAGGCAAATTCCTGAAGATTAAAATAAGAGAGAAGACCTGTGGTTGCCTGTTCTGGGGATAGAGAGACGATTGATTGCCACTGTGTACTGCTTCCTTTGAAGAAAAAAAATTTTAAAGTTTTGAAATTAAATACCAGTTGCCCTGAACTGTACTTTTTGGGGGGCAGGAGAGGGATACGGTGCTGACGCTCACACCCCCAGCCTTGCACAGGGTAGGTGAGAGCGCTGCCACCGAGTACTGACACACCCTCAGCCCCTACTGAACTGCAGCCGGCAATGAATGATTCCTTTTTCTTTTCTAGGATGGGCACTGAGAACCTGACCTCCCTCTCCCGCCCCCAGAACGTCTGGGTCTCTTCCTCCTTCCCAATACATCCCCACCCCCAGCGTAATCACCACAGGTCCCCAGAGAGCTGGCAACAGGTTTTTCCTTAGAGCTGACTCCTTAGGATTTGGAGATAGCAGAGCCCCTCCCTCTCGTGCCCAACCCCCTCCTCTTTGCGCACAGATCGTTTACTTATTAAACCAATTAGATTAAATGACTCACACTGCACCCTTGGGTAGGAGCTGCTGTAAACATCTCACAAGAGACTGATTTGTTCTTGAAAGGCTCTGTGTCCCTCAGCTAAGGTGAGTCCTCACCCCCAAGTATTTCTCAGATCACAGAAGCAAGAAACTGGAGGGTCATGGAGCTGGGGGAAAGTTACTGCTCCATTCCTGAGCTGTGTCACCCCAAGGAAGACCACACTAGCTCCTCAGGGAATTGACACAAAAGCCTTCTTATTTCCTGGGATTACAAAACAGCAGGCCGGGTAACCTCATATTAAATTCCTGGTGCTTCAAAGGAATTGGGGAAGGGGATGGGGGGGGGGGAGGAAGGGGTGCGCGCGGGGTGGGGGGGTCAGGGTCTCACATGCTAGGCAAGGGCGCTATCACTTTTCAAGACCAGCTCTGAGCGTGCAGAGCTATTCACAGCCCTCTGGTGGGCCCAGTGTTGCCACATCTCAGCCCCACCCAGTAACACCCAGAGCTGTGTGTGTCTCATGGTGCTCCACCCCTGATGAAACCTGGTTGGTGTGAGAGGCCTTGTCGACTGACAGACAGCATGTGGCATGCCCTGGCCAGCTTAGGCAGCCAAAGCCCAACACTAGCCTTACCTGAAAAGAGAGGAGAAGGGCCTAAATTATTTCTCCAAGCTAAAGATTGACTTATAACCTTGGACTGGACTCTAGAGCCAGGGCAGGGAACACAGGTGTATGGAGCAGGTCTCGATCCTGGGAAGCAGCAGCAGCAGATCTAATGAAAGACTATAGGCAAGGGGGTAGTTCCAGCGCAGTGTGCCGGGGGTCTAAAAGGGTGTGATGGAAAGAGGTTCCTAGGCCCCCTTTCTTTTCAGCTCCCACTACCCACGTGCTAGCCAGCGACCTAACAAACCCTCCCTGCTCCTGGCAAACACCAGCTCCAGTGCCATCCCTCCAGCCCGCCTGAAATCCAGGGGCGGGGAGTGTGATTTGAGCCGGATCCTGTCCTGGAGTGCAACCACATCCACTTGCCACCCCTACCAGGCATTTCCGAGTCTGTATATTTATGACTCTCTTAAAATAGGTCCCAGCACAGAGGCCAGGGGCTTGATTTAGGTCAATGAAATCAACATTTGGAGAGTGAAGCGTCCCTGGGCAAAGCTGTTGTTTCTTCTCTAATTCTATATCTAGGTTTCCGTACCATCTACATTCCTCGGGAGGCTGCCCCATTCACCATTCTGTGTTGCCTCAGGTCCCTCCTGCCCTGAACATAGTCTCTTGTTCCACTCCAGCAGATGGGTTTCCTAAAACACAGTGGCCTCAGGCTGGCTTCTAATGCTCATTTATTATTAAGCATTTGTGTTTTGCGAAGTATTTCTCTGCTGTCAGCCCTTTTGTTCAATGAACTTAACCACTCCCTTGGAAACAGGCTCAGTTACAGCGATGGCCAGTAAGGTCTCAGGACAAATTGCCCATCATCTTTGAAGTACTGGAGGGGAAGCAGTGTCTCGGGTATGTTCCTAGTTCAAGTACCTGCAAGATATGACAGAAATTCTGTGTTGGGTGAGTGAAATTATTGGACCCAGGTTCTACCTTCCCTCCATACAACAATTGCCTGGCAAGAAAAAGTCTTGGGGCCTGGGCCGCTCCTGTTCCGTCAACTCATAAGACTGTATTCAAGGTAAGGACCTTGCTTCCAGATTCTTCTCTGAGAGGTGATTTCCTCTGTTGTCTAGCTCTTAAGTCCAAAGTCTAGGAGGGTTAACCCAGAGTCTAGGAGAGTTAATCCCAAAAGGACAGTCTGTGAGCTACTGGGCCTATGTAAATCAGAGGTCAGAGGGAGGAGATGAGAGGGTGCAAGGGTAAGCCTGAGCCGTGGAGAATGGTGGCGGCTAATCTGAGGGGCTAAGTAGGTCAGAGGCTCCGGCTTGAACAGAGAGAGGCCTAAATCCAAGATAAAATTTATAAAGGAAGTTGTTTCAAAATAGGGAATAGTTATGGGGGCAGAGAGTGTGGGGTCCAGAAGTTTTACCCCTCATTAACTAATAAGAACTGGATGCTGCCATAAACAGGTGTCTGAGATTAGAGAGGTGGATAGAGAAGAGGCAGTTAAAGAAAACATCTGGCCAGACAGTGGTGGCCACCTTTATAACCCCAGCACTCAGGAGGCAGAGGCAGGTGGATCTCTGAGTTTGAGGCCAGCCTGGTCTACAGAGTGAGTTCCAGGACAGCAAGGAAAGGAAAGGGGAAGGGGAAGGGAAGGGAAGAAAAAAAAAGAATCTGTTGTACTGGGATGGGACCTCTGGTAAATGATTTCCCAGATCACGTCTAGTTACTGTTTGGTTGGAAGCGTCACCTCAGCCCCCTGGTACCCCTATATCCAAAGAGTCTGAAATGTTTAGGTCAGCCCCCTGGCACCCCTATATCCACGGAGTCTGGAATGTTTTGGGTGGAACTTTCTACCCTAAACCCTCTCCCCTGGGAGTTGCTGCAGTCCAGACTTCACTTCTGAGAAAGTCCATCAAAAGGTGACCCCTCCCCAGGGAGGGTCAAGACCACTCCCACCGGCTTTTTAAATTGCCCCCCTCCCCCCCCCCCCCCCCCCCCCCGCAGAACAAACACGTGGTCTTCCCGGTTCACTGGAAGGCCACCTGGGAGCACTGGCATCCATTAAACCTGGGCTTTTTTTAATTCGGTTTGATTTGGATTATCGCATTGGCAGAGAGGCTTATTGGGACGTAAAAACTTTACAGTTACAAACAATGACCACCAGAAGATACCCCCCTCCTCTTTTTGAGACGGGGTCTCACTATGTAAACTTTGTAACCTTGGCTGGCCCAAAACTCATGTGGACCAGGATGCTCTTGAACTCCTAAGAGATCTGCCTGGTTCTGTTGGGATTAAAGTCAGAAGCACCACACCCGGACCCAGAGGTTTCCCCTTCATGGGGATAAAGTAGTAAGGTTTGAATCCAGGGCCTCTCGCATACCAGCATGCACACCCTCCGCTCCGGTTCCCAAGCATACGATGCCAGCACTAGCAGTTCTGCCCCATTGTTGAATGCACACACAGAGACCATGTTCTTTTCTTTTGCAGGGTTCCTTGGACAAGCCCAGTGTTCCCATGAGTGTTCAAGACACGTCGTTTAGTGGGATGAAGAGCAACAGTGGTGCTTCAGGCCACTAGATATGTTTTTTTTAAATTTATGTGCATTGGTGTTTTGCCTGCATGAGGATATCGAGTATCCTGGAACTGGAGTAACAGATAGTTGTGAGCTGTCATGTGGGTGCTGGGAATTGAACCCGGGTCCTCCAGAAGATCAGCCAATGCTCCCAACCGCTGAGCCATCTCTCCAGTCCCTGGTCACCAGATTCTTTCCCAGAGCTGTGTGGGATCATCTACACCAGCTGTTGCTCTGGTGACACATCAAGGCTCAAAGCTCCAAGGCAGGATGAAGCATCCACCTCTTTAGACAGCACTTAGAGCCCGTGTTACTTTTATAGTAGAGATTATTGCTGGGTTTATTATTGTTTATTATTGTTGTTTATGAATTATTTTATAGTAGAAATTTTTAATTTTTTATTATTGTTATTTATTATTATTTTGTAGTAGGAACTATTATTATTATTGCTGGGGCAGTGTGACGACAGGGTAGAACCCTCAGTACATGGCGGGTGATTTGAAGTATGTAAGGGGCTGGTGAGTGGCTCAGGGTAGAGCACTTAATAGTTAGCAGACACGTGTTCTGGGTTAGACCCCCAGTAATACAAAGCATGCACACACACACATGCAGGCACGCATGTGCACACTCGCGCACACATGTATACATCGTATATACTACCCCAGAGGTGTTCAAAGCAGTTATACGGGTGAAATTGCCATATACAGGAAATGTAAAACTACTAAGCAAATAATTAAAACTGTCACATCCAGAGCTGGAGAGATGGCTCTGAGGTTATAAGCACTGGCTGCTTTTCCAGAGGACGCAGGTTCAAATCCCAGTTCCCACATGACAGTTCAAGACTACCTATAATTCTGGTTCTAGGGGTCTTGACATCCACACACAGATATGCACACAGGCAAAACACCAATGCACATAAAATAAAAATAAATTAATTTTAAAAAACCTGTCACAACCAAGAAAGACATGGAGGAATCATAATGACTAAATGGATGGGATCCTGGAACAGAAAAAAATATTGGATAGGAAATCAAAGTAAAATTTGGGGGAGGAGGGCTGGAGAGAAGGCACAGTGGTTAAGATCATTGGATCTTCTTTCAGGGGACCTGGGTTCAATTCCCAGCACCCACATGGTAGTTCATAACTGTCTGTAACTCCAGTCCCAAGAGATCTAATGCCCTCGTCTGGCCTCCTGAGGCACCAGGCACACATAGGGTACAGACACTGATGCAGACAAAACACCTATACACAAAAATAAGTGAACAAGATAAGTACTGGGCAGGGTGCAGAAAGGTGTTAGAGCCTTCGTTTCCATGTATGAAGGCCTGGCTCGGTCCCAGCGTCACCGAAACAAAACAAAGCAAAGTGTGGACGTCAACTTTTTAAACAGGGTCTAATATAGCCCAAGCCAGCTTCAACTCCCTACTTACACGATCCTCCTGCCTCCGCCTAAGAGCTGTGAGCCAGGAGTGCATCCTTGGACTTGGAGTGCATTAGGCAAGTACTCTAGCGGCTGAGCTACAGTCCTAGCCTGATTCTAATCAATATTAGTGCTCCGATACTGGACCATCGGTGTGACAATATCATTCTCCTGGAGTAAGATGGTATGAAAACTGGGAAGGATGTAAACCCCTGTGGCTAGGGTACCTTTGTAACTATAAAATGACTCTAAAATTAAGTGTATTTCAAAATATACCTATGTCGATAATGTAAATATTATATAATCATAGAAAACTTGGAAGCCAAGATTGAGGGTACACACTTGTAAACACTGGGGAAGCAGAGACAGGAGGATTATCAAAAGGTGAAGGCTAGCCTGGTCTACACAGTGAGTTTCAGGCCAGCCAGGAAGGGATGGAGCAAGCCTGTCTTAAAAGAGAAAAAAAGGAAGGAAGGAATATAGAAAGAAAAAGAGAAAGTGAGGGAGGGTCTAGAAGGAAGCATGTGAAACTTTACATGATATGGTTTGGAGATTTTTGCGTGTTCATTTCTTGAGAGGGCATGGTGCTGTGGAACCCCCCTGGAGTCACACTGAGCTGCTCCTGCTTCATCTGCCTGGGTGCTGACATGGTAGGCGGAAAATTGTTGGGTTTTTACTTTTTTTATTATTTTTTTATTTTATTTATTTATTTTGTTTTTTGTTTTTTGTTTTTTGAGACAGGGTTTCTCTGTGGCTTTGGAACCTGTCCTGGAACTAGCTCTTGTAGACCAGGCTGGTCTCGAACTCACAGAGATCCGCCTGCCTCTGCCTCCCGAGTGCTGGGATTAAAGGCGTGTGCCACCACTGCCCGGCGGGTTTTTACTTTTTTATTATTATACACTTTAAATAAAAAGCTGTGTATGTGTGTTCATGTAGATGGTCCCAGTTGGAACCGAGAGCGGCTATACATGCGACGCTCACATGCTACCATCTTTCTATACCCCAGCCTGCCCTCAAACTCATCATCTTCCTGCCTCGGGCTATTGAGGTCCTACATATGCCCACACCAAAAACTTCAAAAAAAAAAAAAAAAAAGATTTATTTGCTTATGTACTTGTGTATATGGGTGTTTTCTCTACATGTGTGCACGCCAGAAGAGGACATTGGATCCCAAGGAACTATACAGTTACAGATGGTTGTGAGCCACCATGTGGGATCTGGGAATTGAACTCAGGATCTCTGGAAGGGCAGCCAGTGCTCTTAACCACTGAGCCATCCTTCCAGTCCCTCAAAAATGTTTTTTGTTTTGGTTGGCTCAAAGAAAATTTTTTTGGTAGTGGATATACAGACCTGGTAAATGCTTCAAGCTATGATTTCGATCTTTTTCACTGTGGGAAGGGGGGTCTCACTAAGTTGCCTAGGCAGGCTTCTAACCTGTGATCCTCCTGCTTCAATCTCTAGAGTAGCTGGAGCTACAAAGCTGCACCTCAATGCCTAGCAGTTTGGGTTTTGTTTTATTATCATCATGTATGTGTGTGTGAGCACATGCATGTGTCACGGTGTATGTGAGTAAGTCATTGAATAACTTTTGGAAGTCGGTTCTTTCCTTCAACCGTGGGCTCTAGGGACCAAACTCAGGTCACCAGACTTAAGCCACAAGTACTTTCCTGTAGCAAAATTAATAAAAACCCTGGCTCTTACCTCCACCTCAGTCCAAAATGGCGATCCTGCCTCCAGGAATCCTCAGAATGAGACTGAGAGGTAAGAGCTCACTAGTGGCTTGGCTGCTTTGCTTTTCTGATCTTCAGATTGAACCCCAATATCCGTCTCTGGGTTTTTATTATTCGTGCTACACTTTCCTGCCAAGCCATTTTGTTGGCCCAGTTTTGGGCTTTTTTTTTTTTTTTTTTTTTGAGACATGGTTTCAATATGTTGCCGAGGGGCTGGAGAGATGGCTCAGAGGTTAAGAGCACTGGCTGCTCTTCCAGAGGTCCTGAGTTCAATTCCCAGTAACCACATGGTGGCTCACAACCATCTGTAATGAGACCTGGTGTGCTTCATAAATAAATAAATCTTTAAAAAAAAAATGTTGCCCAAGCTACCCTTGAATTTATACTCTTCCTGACTCTACTCCCTGAGTGCTTTAGAATTACAGGCATGTGCTACCATACCTAGCCTCAAAATGTTTTTAAGTCAAAGAAAAAAAAAGAAGCAAAAGGAAAAAATATAGGAGAATCAAGATTGGAGAATTCTGCCATGTTCCATCATTGCCATGACTGAAAAAGCACTGGGCTAGGAGACAGGAGTCTAGGGCTTGGGCCCTCATTATTGTCTAGCTTTGTGATCTGGTCCCGTTTTATCTGGAAAAATGATGCTTCTGGGCTTCTGCAAATATTATGCTCTATTTTTTATTTTTTGTTTGATTGGTGTTTCGTCTGAGACAGGGTCTCTCTCATGTAGCCCACGGTGGTGTCAAACCCACCCCACGGTCTTCCTGCCTCAGTCTTCCCAGAGCTGGGATTACAGCCGTGCACTAAACATGCAGAAATGCAAACCTCTTGTTGCTAACACACCCAGCGTGGCTTCCTTTAAAGTAACACAGCACCCCAAGTACTTTCAAAATTGCTCTGCCTCTAAAGCTGAGTCTTACAGAATTTCTCAGGGCTGTGTCTCCTCAGGGTTTACTCCAAGGTGCCAAGCAGCATTCGAGAGGTTAAATAAAGAGACAGCTGGGCTACAGTCTGGTTTCTAAGAAGAGCATAGACTGAAGCTTAACTGGCTTGCATCTATGCAAATGAAAGAGAAGAGAAAAAGATGCCTGAAGCTGCCCATGGTGGCACTCTGCCTGTCTGACCTGGGTCCCTTCGTGGGAGAGGGCTGGAAGCCCCCCCACCGCCACCGCCACCCCCCACCCCCGGCTCCACAAGCCTTTGTTTTGGGTCTTTGTTCTCTCTTCCTATCAATCCAGATGCAGGACAGTTGGAGAGGCAGACTTATTCACACCCCTATCTCCGCACAGATAGCAATCCGAGGCGGGGGTAACGTGAAACAAGGGTCCTGGGCACTCCCCGCCAGGACAATGAAGTGTGCCGGGCAGACACCACCTCGCACAGTGGGAGCAGTCTCAGAAAAAAACAACAACAACAACAAAAAAAAAACGGGACAAAGCGTGAGAAAGTCCTACAATTGCAGAAGACAAGCCAATAAAGGGACAAATTTCTGCCTACACAGATCTCAGCAAGGGCCAGTTCTTGATTTGGGGTTTATTCAAAGCAGTTCTCGAAAAATAAAACAATAAAAACTAGAACGTGAGAAAGAAAAAGAAAAACGTCTCTAATTGCAGGGAAAGGGAGAGCAGTGTCGCCCAAGAGGGACGACTGGGAGACAGGGTATCATGAAAGCCACTGTGCTGTTTTTCTTCCTTTTTCCCTTTTTAAAACTCCCTTTGTAGACCAGGCTGGCCTCCAACTCACGGAGGTCCACCTGCCTCTGCCTCCTGAGTGCTGGGGTTAAAGGTGCACGCCATCACTCCCTACATGTGGTTATTTCTTTAGGTGACATCAGCTTGGTATCCATCCTTCTATTCATTCAGTAGACATTAATTCATTCAAGAAACAAAGCTAAAACTCAAGTTGCCTAAGAGCTGACAGAATAATCCAGCCAATACCTAAGAAAAACAGTGATTTCCTCATCAAGACTGCACACGTACAGAGGGCTTTTGAGGAAGGAGGAAGAGTCTGGATTTGAGGGCAGAATAGTAGAAAAAAAAGGGAAAGCTGGGCACTTGGTGGTGCATGACTTTAATCCCAGAATTTGGGAGGCTAAGGCAGACAGATCACTGAGTTTGAGGCCAGCCTGGACTACAGAGTGAGCTCCAGGACACTAAGAAACCCTGTCTTGAAACAAAACAAAAAAGCAGAAAAGAAATAGATGATTTAAAAACATGGTCACTATATTATTTAGTGTCTGTGTGTGAGATCAATAGTAACTGGCAGTTGGTATGTGCTGGGGACTATGATGAGTGCTGGAAATCCGTGTGTGTGTGTGTGTGTGTGTGTGTTGCTGGGATCAAACCCAGGGCCTCATGCAAGCAATCCACTACTGACCTATACCCTAGTACAAGATATTCTTCAAGAATATTCTACAGGAGTGGATGTTTAGTGTTCAAGCACAAAAAATAAAAATGAAAGAGAGAGAGAGAGAGAGAGAGAGAGAGAGAGAGAGAGAAGAAAAGGTGTGAAGTCACAAATGTGCTAATTGGCTAAATTTAGCCCTTCTGTGATCTATTATCCACCAGATATAAACTAATAGAGTATAAACGAGTAAGTAAACACAGCTATGCAGCGACTAGCTGAGAATGGAGCGAAAGCAGAAAGGCTGCTTGAGTGATGGACTTAGACGCACCTGTGTGGGCTCTCTCTTGATGACCTGAGGTTATAGACAGGTGACACTGGAGATCTAGAAATCAGGCCCCCATTCGCTTCTGGCACCCTTGCAGCCATCTTTTCTGGACATGGGGTGAGCTGGTTTCTGTTTAGTGTCCTGTCATCCCTTTACAGGATGTGACAGGAATCAACAAGAAAATTATATGGATAGATTTTATAATGTATGATTTGAGGTTAGGGGCAGAGAGGGTTCTACTTCAAACCCACTCTGTGTATTAGTTTCCAAAAACAAGGCTCTCCAAAACCATCAACTGAACACAACCAGTCTGAGCTGCACTCTAGCCTGTGCACACATCAGGTGCGACATCTCCATCAGTTCACACTTGACCCAGAGGGGACATAGAGCTGGCAAGACACCACTCTGTTCAGCGTCTGCGTGCCCTTCTGTATCTCGGCACACATGGTGTCCACTGTGAGGACAACAGACCACTGCCATGATTCTTCAGCTGGAACTGGACAGCCCCTTTAATTGCCTCCTCCACTCCATACCCATAATCACCACCGAGGCCTTCTGGCAGCTTTGGGATGGCTGTGGGTGTCAGAGCCCCAGACTAGAGGCCACTGCAACCTTCTCTGTTTTCCCGAGCACTTTCCCTTCCCAGGCTCATCCTTTCTCAGGCTTTCTTTCCTTCCTTTTATTGACATTTTTTCCCTTTCCCACCACTTTCAATCTGCTACATACTTTACAAGATCAAGACTTCTGATCCATGAGGTGGGAAGATCTCTCTATAAAAAGCGACAGGGGTTTCGGCGACTGTCTCTCCCAGCTTATGGCTTAGGGGGTATAAGAAAGGAGAAGAGTATGAAGATTATCATCCTTCCCTCAGTGGCATGGGAGCATGTGGAATGCCCTTCTGTATATGTGTTGCTTTTACTGGGCACCATTTTGCAAATGGAGACTGCGTTTGTTTCCGCTGGCCACTCAGACTTGAATAGTCACATAGAAACTATATTAATTACAACACTGTTTGGCCTATTAGCTCAGGCTTCTTATTAGCTAGCTCTTTCATCTTAAATGAACCATTTCTATTATTCTGTGTATCACCATGAGGCTGTGGCTTACTGGTAAGGTTGCGGGGCATCTTTCTCCTTCAGCAGCTACATGGCGTCTCCTAGATTCCACCTACTGTCTCTATATATCTTTGTTTGGATTTCCTGCCTTGCTTTACTCTGGCAAGCTATTGGCCAAAACAGCTTTATTCATCAACTAATAAAAGCAACACATATACTGAAGGACATCCCATCAGCACTATTTTGTTTTCTTACATTTAGCCTTGCCCTTCCCGCTCTGGGTGTTCTTAGGGAGTCAGGGTCACCACTCCCTTAACACACTCATGAGGTGGCCCAGGGTGAGCCCATGGTTGGCTATTACACCCTTGATCTGGTGGAACTTGGCCAAGTATGCACTCTGAAACACATAATCAATGTAGAAGTACTTGCCGGAGTGAAGGGTTTCTTCTAGGCTAAGCACAAGGTACAGGCACTGGCTTCTGTGGTGTGTGTGTGTGTGTGTGTGTGTGTGTGTGTGTGTGTGTGTGAAGCAGATTTTCCTGGGCCTCGTCTTCCAGGTGTGCTTGCAATCCTGTCAGCTGTAGCTGCCCTCAGAGTGGGTCTGTGGATCTGTTTGATCTACTGGACATAGTCCATTGGGAGCTGCAGGGCCTCAGCCAGATCTCGCGGGAAGAATGCATCATATTGCTCACATGCTGTGCTGGGTGCTGCCGAGGCTGGAAGAGCTAGCTCATCATGTCTCAGAAGGTGCTCTCAGTGAAGCTGTCCTTAGGTATCTCAGAGAAGCCTATCGGTCAGAACTGGGAGAGGACCATGAGCAAAAGGAAAAGGTGGCCACTGTCTGGGAACACACCATAGGCAGAGAAGTTGTAGGGCTTGAAGGGCCGCTCAGCCGGTAGGTTTTCGGATCACTTCGGGTCAGCAGCTCCCTTGGTACATTCTTTCCTCATCAGCCAGCTTCTCAGCCTGGCCTGACTGGACCAGCGGCAACTGCCTCTGTACTTCATCCTCTATACTGCCCACCACTGGGAACACCCAGGGCCCATCTGCTGCAGTCCTGTCCATGTGGATCCACAGTCTTGCTGAAGCCCACCTTGCTGCTGGGCAGTCACATACGCTCACTATGCACCAAGCCTTCAAGAGGGATGTTTCGAAACACATGGGCCTCCTGGCTGTGTGAAACCTCCTCACCCTCAGTGGTCAGCCCCAGCACTTGGTGGAATGAAGCTCAGCCTCAATGGCCTCACCCAGAGCCTGCAGGCTCTTCACTGCACCCACCACCACCACCTGGTGCTCTAGGCCCAGCTGCATGGCCAACTCTGCTGCACTGTCCAGACCACCATCAGCTGCCTCCAGCCGTCACAGTAATTGCTCCTACACAGGGTTGTCGGCCATGGCTGCCCCCATAGTGCTTAGTGTGTAAAATGAGTGACTTTTTGTTTGTTTGTTTTCAAAACAGGGTTTCCCTGTGTAGCCCTGGCTGTCCTGAAATTCACTCTGTAGACCAGGCTGGCCTCGAACTCAGATCCATCTGCCTCTGCCTCCCAAATGTTACCATGCAACAGAAACCAGTGATTTTTATATCTAACTTAAACTCTGGTCTATAATGTTTTCTTTTCTCTTCCTGTGGCACTGTACAGAACTCAGAGCCTTGAACAGCTACACAAGAGCTACACTCCAGCACAAATTCTTTTCCCTGAGCATCATTTTTCAAGAAAGGAAGTAGGTGTCCTGCAGTTTCTAATGGGGTAGGAGTGGGTGAGATAAAGATTGTTAAGCGGTCAGTGGATCTGGAAAGTGAGGTCTTCAGGGGTTCACAGACCTACATGACTTTCTTATCTGTGTGGTAAATAGTCAGGGGAGAGACACAGGACTTGAGGCAGGAGGGCAGGTGGAATGAAAGAGAGAGGAGAAGGGACTGTGTGAATCTCACTGTGGCATCTTTGATCTGACAAGAAACACTTCCCCAAAGACCTCATTCACATCACAACACGGCAAGCAGTAAGCCTGAGGTTCGTTTTATAGGTCAGAAATCTGAGACACGGACAGGAAAAGAGCTTCATGCAAGAGCCCAGAGAGGCTTTATCAGCTGATCGCAGAGGACTCTGGCTCCTAGGAAACACAGCAGCAAAGAGGGAAGAGGAGATGAGTGGCAGTCCCTGCCTGGTGGTGGAGAACACAGAGGGCAGAGAGACTGTAGGGTGTGGTTGCTGAGTAGTAATAGGTGTGTAAGAGAAGGAACAGGTATTTAAGGCTGTAAACCCGGAAAACCCTGTGGTCAGGTGAGTCATGTGTGCACACGCGCCCCACAATCCCTAGGATCTCAATGCTGGGAAACCTTGGCTGGGAAGCCAAGCCCAAACCTTCCTACCTTATTGCCTCTGTGAAACACTACATCCCATCTTCACAGGGTTTCCTACCCAGGAACTTGCTTAGCCAAACAGGAAGACCAAGGGTGCCACGTCACAAGGATGTCACAGCCACAGTAAACAACGGCAAGGGTCATTTCCTCATTGTCACCCCACGCTTATGCTGACGATGCTACCTGGGGCCTTGCACATGCAAGGCAAGCAATCTACTACTAAGCCACATCTCCCAGGCCTGCCATCCAAATCTGATTTCACTTGCCTTGCAGACCCTTCTGGGCCCCTCTCTTGCTTAGTCTTCACGCTTTTTGCCTTCGCTGTTTCCTTTCTTTTCCTATGTTCACCTGCCTTTGAGACAGGATCTCCTGGCCTGAAACTCACTCTGTAGACCAGGCTAGCCTTGAACTCACAGAGATCCTTCTGCATCAGTCTTCCAAGCCCTGGGGTACAGGTGTGTGCCAACCCGTTTCTTCCCATGTCTTCCAGCACTATCTCCCTCTCATCTCGTCTTTGTCATTCGGGATGCAATACTAGGAATATTACCTCTGTCTGTAACCAGATAGTTTACTCCCAGGGGAGGCCCCTAGGTGTGTAATAAGGAAGCACTGGCTACAGCTGCCAGGCAGAAGGGGGCTCAGCAGACAGCAAGTCAGAGCACCTGATACCTAAAGGACAGGAGGAGCTGTGGCTCAGCTGAGGACACAGAAAGCCTGTCAACCGGTGGCACACACAGGTCAACCAACTCCTGGCTCTGTGTCCGAGGAAAAGGGACGGACAAGCTAATTGGCCTACAACAGATCTCTCCCCTTCTGATCAGGAAGCCAAATCCACATCTATTCTGTTTACTGTGAAGCCCAATAAGAGACCCAGGTATGGTCTCGTCAACCCTTTGCTCTCAGCCTTAGGGGGATTTAGATCCCACCGAGGGCACGGGGCAGGTCTGTAAGGGGTGGGATCTAGTCAGCTGCCTCAGAAGCATCCATTAGTCCAACAGTCCCTCCTAGGCACTGAGTTCCTGCCAGAAGGACCATATTGCCTGCAGCACAGGCTTAGTCAGTGGTTCTCAACCTGTGGGTCACAACGCCCACAGGGGTCCCATATCAGATAGCCTGCATATTAGACATTTAATATTATAATTAACATTATATAGCAATGAAATAATTTTATGGTAGGGGAGTCTCCACAACATGAGGAATTGTACTCAAGGCTCACCTCGTTAGGAAGGTTGAGAACCACTGCTCTAAGTGAAAAGGCGGTGGTGGCAGAAGAGGCCAACTCTGCCCCTGACAGAACAGTCTGGCTCCCAATTCACCTGTCAATCAAAATCATCAAAATGTGATGGTGACTATGATTCCTGGGTCCCACCCAGAGCTGCTGAATTAGAATTTCCCAGGCTCCTTTGGTGATTCACTAGCAGCTAAATGGGTTCACTAGCAGCTAAATGGGCACCAACAATTTTTGGGACCCAGTCGGTCATGTCACTAGGCAATCCTCAGCCCATAGTTCTCTGATCCAAACTTCGCAAAGTCTTTGCATAGAAGACAAGGCAAGGAGGGAGCAGCTCAGTGGCTGGACACTTCCTAGGCATGTCAGGACCCTGGGTTCAATCCCTATGTATAAACGGATGATGCTTCCTTGATGAAGGCGTGGAAATAATCATATCCGCGTATCCTCCTTACAACTGCCCTTCAATATTAGCAGTATTGGTCCCTATATTTTAAGAAATGAAGAAAATTAAGCTTCCTAGCCTAAGTTACTTATTAAGGAACACTCGACCCAGTAAGGAGTCAGGCTTGATATTCAGTTTCATCTAAGACTATGTTCAAAGTCCCTACCCAGCACCATAGCATGGACACTGACTGACCCCTGATAGCAGCTGTTACCTTGACAATGCAGCACCATCCTGAAGCCCCACTAAGGACCAGGCATTGTTTTGGGTTGGTATGAAGGCCTGGAGATCTAGGGATGGGTGGCAACCACTGACCATCTATCATCTGGAGAGCGTGAGTGAGGTGATCATGTGGGTGCATACGCTGAATGTCTACAGCTAACGCATACATGCCTACCGCTGTCTTTCGTCCTGGCCAATGAGTGCATTCCCTCTCACACCACAAACATTAGCGCTTTGGTTCACCTAAAAGACATGGGAGGAACCACCATATGTGGCACATGCACCACGGAAGTTGTCAAAACCTTAGTTTGCCTTCTTCCAAAAATCTTGCAACTAAGCCTGCTCATGGAGCTCTTGAGCATCTTTGACAAGAGGTTAAGGTGTGAGTGAGTGCACGTGTCAGGGGGCATATGCCTATGTATATAGGCATGTCTGGGTGCACGGAGGTTAGAGGTCAGTACAGGGGGTATTCATCTACTGCTCGTCACCTCTGGTTTCGTTTTGTTGTTTGAGCTCTGGCTGTCCTTGAACTCACTTTGTAGACTAAGCTGATCTTGAACTCACAGAGATCCACCTGCCTCTGCCTCCTAGTGCTGAGACCATGCTCGGCCTGAGAATAATTTTTAAGTTGCTTCTCTTTAAAGCTGATATACCTGCTAGAGAGCATAACCTTAATTTAGAAACTACAATCTCCTTAGAACTCACGGGGCTTTAGATAATCTGAGACAACATTGAACACTTGGAAAACTTTACACAAAACTACCAATCTCTACTTGTTCTTGAGAAGTAGGGCAAAGTGGAGAACCAGTGCCCATAACCATATATAAAAGAGGGGCTGAGGCCAAACAGTGCCTGTTCCCTACTCACTCATTTAAACTTGTACATTTTTATTTATTATCATGGGGCGGGGGTGTGCACCAGATGTGTGGTGAGAGGAGGTTAGAGGGCATCTCGTAGCGGTTGGCTGTCTCCCTCCAGCATGTGGGATCAGACTCAGGTTATCAGGCTGGGGATTCACTACTCCTCACTGAAGTGAGGCAGCGAGGGGCTGATCCCTATAACTTCACAGAGATGCCTTCTGTGCATATGAGAAAAACGCCGTACAAGAGCAAGGCAGCCCTGAGCTGCTCCAGAACAGCCAAGGCTACCTACCCCAGGAGGGCCTCTGGGTTTCTGTGCAGACATGCTCCTTGGCACCCGCAACTTACACCAAACTGTGGATCTCACTCACACCCTGGGAAGAGGAACATCTGGATAGAAGCCAACCTGCACAGCTGAGCCCAACGGCTCTGAGCACGGGCTTGGAATCCCAGTGGGTCACCTTGGGCTGAAAATAGAAGCAAGCTCACAGGTACCATAGTTCACCTACTACTTGTAGAGGTCTTCAGTAAGAATTTAAAATTTTTTTACCTCAGCAGGTGCGTTTGGAAAACAGGACATTGGTCAACTACATTAAATTTTACTTCAAAAAATCAGGATGAGCCAGGAGTGGTGGCTCAGACCTGTAATCCCAGCACTTCACTGGCTGAGGCAAACAAATTACTTACTGCAAATACATACGAGAAGAGCCTGGATACATCAAGAGTTTCAGGCCAGTCTAGGCTACAGTGTGAAGGCCTGTCTCAAAACCAACAACAACATAAAGAAACAAAAAGCCAGGGTAAAGATATAGCTCAGTTGATAGGATTCTGGCTTAGCATGATGGCCCCAGGTTGTATCCCAGCACTGCGAAAACCAAACACACTTGCCACATGCATCTAATCCCAGCACTCTGGAAGTAGAGGCAGGAGGATCAGAAGTTCAAAAGCATCCTTGGCTACATAGCAAATTGGAAGCCAGCCTGGGCTACATGAAACCTTGTCACAAAAGAACCGAACAATAAGTCAAGTGACTGAGGACTAGGAGAAGGTTACTAGAGTTTCAGAAAGAGATGAGAAACCTTGAAAGAGCCATGTAAAAGCCTTCCTCGGGTGAGAACCAAAACAAACCATGTTAGGAGAGTACTAAATACACGGAAGTAATTAGGACTCTGAAGTCAGGGAGAACGCAGTTAGCGTGAATGTGGTTCCTGGGACATGTCAACCTTTCTCAGCCTTAATTTACTTAACCTATAAGGAAAAATAAAGCCTGATGGACAAAGAGTCATAAGAGGTGACCTGCCAAGGCTAGCTATCCCCGGAGTGACACTTCTGGCAGAACTGGAAGCCAACCAAAGGTGACCTTTGTATCCCCTGATTTCCTAGTTTCTAAGCCAAAAAAAAGTCCAGGGCTTTTCAGACTACCACCACCATGCAGAAGGCTCCGGATGCTCACCTGTCACTGCTTCCAGCAGGAAATGTTGCCCAGAGACAGGACAACTCCACCGGCAGGCTCAGTCAGCACATCCACCGACCCTCCCACCGCTGCCACCCTCAGATGCCCTGTATTCCACTCTGGCGTTCTTATCCCTTGCTTCTCAAAATGGCAGCTCTGTGGGTCCTGCATACTCCTTTTCCAGTGTCCCTGCTTCTCGTACTACCCAGAGCCTCTAACATGAAGAAACCCTTATCTCAAAAAATTCTCTCAAGGCACAGCAATTAGATTGGCGTGTTGGCCATGATGGCTTAAACCATGGTCCCGCGTGCAGTGTGGAACAATGGTACATTTGTTAGGGGTTTACCTCTAGTCAGTCTGCTTAGGTGTTAGTGACGGTCAACAGCTGTGTAGCTACGGCAGCAGCACCTTCAACAGCAGGAGCAGGAGCTACACCAGAGCCTCTAAAGCCAGAGTCTAACTCTGCCTCCTCAGCAACAGCAGCAGCTTGAGAGATGGCTCAGAGGGTAAGAGCATGGCTTTCCCTTCCAGAGGACCTGGGTTTGATTCTCAGCACCCAGATGGTGGTTCACAACTGTCTGCAGTTCAGGGGATGATGCCCTCTTCTGGCCTCCACAGGCACCAGGCATGCACAGACACACATGCAGGCAGAACACCCATACACATAAAATAAAAACATAAAAATGAAAAAGGGAAATGGTCCTGAGGACAGAAGGAGAGGGTAGAACATTTAAGCTATTTCTATTTACAGTAACTCGAGTAAGAAGTAGAGATTCTGCTGGGTCCCGTGGCAGAGGACTACAACCCCAGCCACACACGTGGTCTGTCCACCAGTTCAAGGCCTGCCTGGGCAATTTAGTGAGGCTCTGCCTAAAAATAAAAATAAGACAGGGGTGAGCATATATCCTAGGGATAGAACACTTATCTAGCATGAACCAGGCCATAGAGTCTATCCTTAGTAACACACAGAGAGAAAGAGAGAGTTCCATGTCAACGTGGTCATTGTGAAGACAAAGTAGGCGAGTTTTTTCTGGCTGGTAGGAGACCCAAGGAGAGGAGTGACGCTGACCATCCACAAACAGAAAATTAGCTGACTTCTTTTTATCATAGCGTTAGCATTTCCTCATAGAGGTCTTCCTAGTTAGGTTCCTTCCTCATAGAGGTTCTTTGTATTTATACTTAAGTATCTCATTTCAGACAAGCAATAATATAAACCTAAATGCGTTTTCAATCTCGAATTTTCTGTGTTCAGTGTTGAGTAACATTAAGAAAACTGCAGCTGATCATGGCAGTACGCACCTTTAATTCCAGCACGTGGGAGATGCAGAACAAGGCCAGCAAACCTGTCTCAAGGGGGGGGCAGTCATATTACTTTGTGCTCTGTGGCCTTGCCAACCTTAGTGGTTTCTGGAAAACCTTCAGACTTCTACATCAGCTATCATGGAATTTGAGCACAATGAACATTTATTACTTCCTCGCAACCATCATACTTTTATTACCTTTTTCTTGTCTTATCCCATTAACCAGGACTTCTAGGACAAAGGGCTAGGGAAGAAGGTTTCATTGTTTCAGAGTTCGCAGTGTGTGTGGAAAACCTTCTGCTGCGCACTGCTAGGTATGACGGTAGCTGCAGAGTTTGTAGGAATTTAGATTTTCTCCTCACTTGTGTTATGTCTTTGTTTAAAGATTGGTGTGATGCTGGCCCTACAGGAAGAGATAGTAGGTGTCCCCTCTGCTTTTGCTTTCTGGAAGCAAATGTGGAGAATTAGCTATATCTTCCTTAAATGTCTGGTAGTATCTATCACCAACCTGGGGTTGGTGCTTTTGGTTCTAAGTTACTGACTCAATGTCTCTAACAGATGATCTATTACATATCTAAAACAGCCTATTCGGATGATCTAGTTCTTCTCAAATATTAGTAGATTCTGTCTTTCAGGTATTTATGGGCACAGAACTGTTCACATTCTTTTTTAAAGATTTCTTTTGTTGCCAGGCCATAGTGGCACACACCTATAATCCCAGCACTTGGGAGACAGAAGCAGGTGGATCTCTGTGAGTTCAAGCTCAACCTGGTCTACAAGAGCTAGTTGCAGGACAAGGTCTAAAGCTACAGAGAAACCCTGTCTTGGAAAACCAAAAAAAGATTTATTTTGTTGCTGGGCACAGTGGCGCGTGCCTTTAATCCAAGAACTAAGAAGGCAGAAGCAGGCGGATCTCTGAGGTCAGCCTAGACTACATAGTGCGTTCCAGGGCAGTCAGAGTTATACAAGAGGCTCTGTCTTAAAACAGAACATTTGCAATTATGAATATCTGTGTCTGTCTGTATCTGGGTATATGCACATGAATACAGCGTCCTTGGAGGCCAGAGGCATCAGATGCCCGGGAGCAATTGTGAATCCCCTGATGTGGGTACTGAGGGCTGAACTTGGGTCCTCTGGAAAAGCAGCAAGTGCTCTTAATGGTTGCGCCATCTCTCAGCTGTCACTTTTTTTGAGACAGGGTTTCTCACTGAACCTGGAGCTTGCTTGCTATTCCAGGTATGGTAGCTGGCCTGCAGAAGCTCCCTACCTCGGGCTGGTGATCCACATCTATTACTCCTCCCCCAGCACTGGATTTATAGGTGCATGCTGTCACACCCAGATTTTATGTGGGAGCTGGGGTCCCTAGTCAGGTCTGCTAGCACAGCAAGCGCTTCTCCACTGAGTCATGCCCCAGCCTTCTTTAGTGCCCTCTTAATACCATTAGGCTCATACCGCGCAACCCTTTTACTTTGAACATTAGCAATTTGCCATCTCTCTTTTTTCTTAGGGAGCCTGAGTTAGAAGTTTGCCTCCTTTATTGACATTTTCAGAAGTCCAGCTTTTGGATTTCTTGATTTTCTCTTAATTTCCTGCATTCAGTTTCCCTGACTTTACTCCAGTCTTCAGTATTCCTCCGACTTACCTGGAACTCAGTTTGCGCTGCGCTTTCTAGCTTCCCATGGTGGAAGCACAGAGTACTGATGTCAGATCTTTCTTTTCTTATCTACACATTCAGTGCCATGAATTTCTCTCTGAGTATTCCTTTTGTTATGTCCCAGAAATTTTGCTAAGTTATATTTTCATTTTTAGTAGGTTCAAAGTATTTTAAATTTTTCTTGACATTTCTTCTTGGATCCATGTGCAGTTTGGAGTCTGTTGTTTAATATCAGCATATTTTAAAATCTTCCAGTTATCTTCCGGCTACTGGTTTCTAGTTTAGTTCTACACAGCCTGAGGACAGATATTATATAATCGTAGCCTCATAAATTGGTAAGGTGTGCTTTATAGCCCAGAATGTGATTTGTCTTGCTAAATGCTCCTTGTGAGCCGGGGAGGAATGTGTGCTGGGTTGATTCTGGACGATCCAGTCTACAGGTGTCAATCATATCCAGTTGATTGATGGTGCCGCTGAGTTCAACTATGTCTTCATTGATTTTCTGCCTGCTAGACAGATACATTTCTGAAGGGCAGGTTAAGTTTCTAACTACAACAATGGGCTCATTCATTTCTCTTTGCAGCCATATCAGTTTCTGATTTGTGTATTTTGACACCACCCGTAAGCACATAGACCCTAAGGACTGTCATTTCTTCTTAGAATACTTAGCCCTTTGTCATTATGTAATGTTCCTCTTTACCCTTGATAAGTTTCTTTACCTTGCAATCTGCTCTATCTGAAATTAATGCAGCTGTTTCTGCTTTTGTCAACACGAGAGTGCTTAACCTTTTGTCATTCTATAGAACTACATAGTTTCATTTTCTTTTTTTTTTGGACAGGGTTTTACTGGCCTGAAACTCACGAGGTAACCAAGATTGGCCACAAACCCATGAGCCATCTCAAACTACAACTAGAATCATGTGCGCTACTCCCAGCCCACTTCTGCAGTTTCAGCTGGCCCAGAGGGTGAATCCTGTGTCTTCCTGACTTTCTGAGGGTCTCTCACTGAATAACTCAACAATGCTGTCTAGCTAAGAGCTCCGGGGGTCCTCCTATCTCCATCTCCACGGCGCTGGGTTGTGCATTGTGCATGTGTCCCGGAGCCCCACTTTTACATGGACACCGAGGATCAGAACCTGTGTCCTCATGCTTGTGGCAGAGGACATTTACCGACAGCCACATCTCTACCCTTTTTCTGATCGAGACAGGGTCTCTCTCGCTCTGTGGACCAGGCTGGCTTCAAACTTCCAGCACTGCCCCTGGGTGCTGGCATCACAGGCCTGTGCCACCATATCCAGCTAATATTTCTTCTCTTACGCTTAGTGGCGTCTGCTACTTGCACAAATGTATTTACAATGAATGACATCCACTTTTAAACAATACTGACGTGTATAACTATACCTTTACACTATTATCTCCGGTACCCCCTCTATCCCGGGTACCCCACGTGTCACCTGTCATTTGTCTTCTTCATGTCAAAGCATGCACACGTACAAGTACGCATGTGCAGTCACATGCATTATTATTTCTAACACTGTTAGATCAACTAAGATTTTTTAAAAAAGCTTTTATTTTATCTTCACTTATTCTCCTTTTGATCTATCACTTTCTTCTCCTGACCTGTCTTGTAAGGCAGACAAACCGGCACAGATGCCTCGATCTGTCGTTACCCGAGACAGGACATTTCTTCTTTGCCTTTGATGTGTCATGGACACAGAACCCAGCTCTTTAAATAGGTCCGCTCTGCTCTCCCCCTCCTTGTATCATTTCTGAAGTCAAGAATAATCATTGACAAATTAAATACAGCTCTATTTCGTAAGCTGAGAAACAGGCTTAGAGGTGAGGGACTCTCCTTCCTTCCGCCCAGGCCCCTCCCAACCAGCCCTCTCTGTCACCTCATTTCCCTCCATCATCAGGACAGTCACCTCAGACTGCATGGGCGGTTCACCATGACACCTAGGACAAGGTGAGGGACCTTCTGTAAACTGGGAATAGAAGGGTTTCTGCCCCCACAGGGCCACTGAGATCACGTGATTGAGATCGCGTGTCAAGCACGCATAGGTGGGCTCTTACTGTTATGGCTCTGCCTAGCTCTTAGCATCCTGCCTGCTAATTGACTTACGTTTCTTTTTCCAACTTGGGTTTCTCCTCCTTGCCTAACCAGATCAGTTTCTCCAGCCTGTGAACGTCCTCAGATTTTCAATTACTTTTGAAAAGAAATCTATCCGAAGGAGTAGAGTGAGATGACAGGATGGATGATGGACACCGGGGGGCCTACCCCTCCGCTATAAACCAGAGAACATTCCTTTGGAACTTTCTGGCATCTCTTCAAATTCCAAGTCCTCTTCCCAGAAACCATCCCTTCCCAAACAGTCTGCTTTCTGGAGGATTTTTATTCTGTTTGCAGTGCTAGAGAGGGTCTTACCTGTGCTAGACTGGCACTCCCCACTGAGCTACACTACACTCCCAGCATCTTTTTTTTTTTTTTTTTTTTTTGGTTTTTCGAGACAGGGTTTCTCTGTAGCCTTGAAGCCTGTCCTGGAACTAGCTCTTGTTGTTGCAAGAAAGTTGTTTGTTTGTCCCGGCTGCCCAGAACTGAAATAATCACACAGAAACTATATTGTTTAAATCACTGCTTGGTCCATTAGCTCTAGCTTCTTATTGGCTAACTTTTACAACTTTACATCTTACAAATTTAACCCATTTCTATTAATCTGTGCATCACCACAAGGTCGTAGCCTACCAGCAAAGTTTTAGCATGTCCGTCTCCACCCATGGCTCCATGGCTTCTCTGCCTCTGCCTCCCTTCTTCATCCCAGCAGTCCAGTCTTCCCCACCTAGCTCTGCTCTGCCCTGCCCTGCTCTGCTATAGGCTCAAAGCAGTTTCTTTATTCATTAATGGTATTCACAGCATACAGAGGGAAATCCACATCACCTCCTTTTAAATAAAAAAGAGGGCTTTAACTTTAACATAGTAAAATTACATATAACAAAACAATACTGAACTTTATAACTATATTATTACTATCTCTGTGAGTTCAAGGCCAGCCTGATCTACAGAGAGAGTTCTAGGAGAGCCAGGGCTACATAGAGAAACCCTGTCTCAAAAAACAAACAAACAAAAACAAAATTTAAAAAATGGAGTGACTCCATCTTCCTGACTTCCCTTCCAGTGTCCCCTGGGATGGGCGTTGATGAGACAATACCGGAAAATAACTCCCCAGCAGAGCGCCCAGAACACTACTGGTGGGCTTCAGGTGGGTAGCAAAAGTACCATGGAATCAATCCTGGGACCTGGGGGAGCAGAAGCAAGGAGCTGCTGTGTCCAACAGAGACCTTCATTTCTTTATCCCTATGTGTGACTTAATCTTTTTTTCCCTGTTTACTATATATGTCAATAGGAAAAAGATCAAAAAATACAAAATTAGATGCTCAGATCAGTAACGAGTGGGAGCCTGGATATGTACTCTCATGTCCCCTCCTGCCTGCTTTTGGAGTCTCAAAGCCCCATGCCTTGGGCGCTATCTTAGTAGTTTCTAGTCTCCAAAGCCACCTGGACACAGCCTGAGAAGGCTGGAAAAATCCTAACACAGTACAAAGGAGATTAGAGAAAGTGGCGGTGTCTGCGCCCTCCCTCTGGTGCACAGGAGCCTACCTCAGGCTTTCTCTGCAACAGAGGCTGAGGCAGGAATGTGCCCCTCCCCACCCCCAGACACATGCATGGCTCCCAGTTAGGAGACAGACCCTGGTTGTCCGGCCAGCTGCCTGGGAGTCTCCAAGTCTAAAATTAGCCTGGAGCTCTCCACCCAGGCAGTTCCTCCTCTCAGCTCTGGCAAACAGGGCCTTGCGGTGAGGTAATGACTGGGAGCTTGTCTGCCCTGCCCCAGGCAACTAGGGGTTAGGGAAAGGCACACAAAGCAACCTCCCACCCATCCACCGTGGTCACCAAGCAGGCCACCTGGAGTTTGACAGCTCTGTGGTCGCTCTTGCTCCACATCTGCAGAGGGCGTTACACTCAGCCCGATTCTGAGCCCCAGGTACCAAGGGGAAAGAGGGTTTGCTGAAAATTTAAGATGTGCCAGGCTTTCACCTTGTGCCATCAGCATCATCATTACCATTAAATAGATCACCGCAGGGATGCTCATCAGACTGCCACCTAAACTGAGCCAGCCTGGAGGGAAGAATTCAGAACTACTACTCCCCATGAGATGCAAGGGAAATTGGCTTCCCGGATGGGCACCTCTGCCAAGGGCTTCTTCCCCGTGGCTGCACCCATGACTCACTAACTCCTACTTCTAATTCCCCCCACTTCTGATGGTCTGGTCAAGCTTGTGGCAGGAACTGCCAAAATTAGTGGGCAATTCCTCAGCCAGTCCCTGAACAGAAGTCTTCCCACTCCTGGGCTAAGCACACAGCAGTGTTTATGTGATGGCTGACCAGCAGGCAGGAGGAACAGAGGGCGAGGCCCTAGGGGAGGGCCCAGTCCAGTTTATACCGCACAAGTTTAGGGGAGGGCTGTGAGATTAATGACAGTGGTGACCAGAACTTAGAGAAATGTCCCCAAGACACTGAGCCTCTTCATCTAACGCACCCCACATCAATACCCAACCTTTAGCCGTCCTCAGAGCCTCCTCCACCTATGGGAGGCTTCCTTCCTTCCGCGGGGGGGGGGGGGGGGAACTGTCTCAGGACAGGAGTGGGCCCAGCCCAGCCCTTCCATCTCACTTCCATGAGTGTGGCAAGTTTACAGAGCTAGGGGCTGTAAGGAGGCGGGACCTGAACCCAGGCATCTTCCTTAGTCCCCTTTTCGCTAATCTCTCTCTCTGGCCACATTCAACTCAAGGTACGGAAAGCTGAGACAAACACCATTTCTCTGAGGACAATGTCAGAGTTAGATAAGACCAGGAATCCTAGTCAGAGCTCTGTGTTGACAAAGACTGAGCCCCAGACAGCAAAGAGCAGGACTGACTCACTGAAAGATGGACACCAGTTCATATCAGAACAAGACTGGAAATCTAGCCCATGATGCCCAGTTCTTCTGTGTGCTGGAAAGAGGAAAGATTGATATCTGCTCCCGCCACACACATACTTTTTCTTTTCTGGGGTGAGGGGACAGTACTGGGGAGTGAGACTAGGGCCTCAAACATGATGCCAAGCGAGTGCTTTATCACTGAACTATACCCACAGCCTCTTTTTTTCTTTTCTCTTTTTCTTTTTAGGCTTTATTTGGTACAGGGTCTCCTTAAGTTATGCAGGATGGCCTTGAATCCACTTTGTGCCCTGAAAGGCTTGCGATTCTTCTGCCTCACCTCCCCTGGTAGCTGGGATAACAGCTGCACACTGGTTTTTTTTTTGTTGTTTTTTTTTTTTTTTTTTTGGTTTTTCGAGACAGGGTTTCTCTGTGGCTTTGGAGCCTGTCCTGGAACTAGCTCTTGTAGACCAGGCTGGTCTCGAACTCACAGAGATCCGCCTGCCTCTGCCTCCCGAGTGCTGGGATTAAAGGCGTGCGCCACCACCGCCCGGCCTCTGCACACTGTTTTTTAAGCCAGTTCTGAATATCAGTCCCATCCTATTACTGCTTGAGACAAACCCCAGGATCCACCACAGTTACACGTGGTAAAAGCACACAGCTGCCATTAAAGGCCCAGGTCAGGAGCCAGTGGCAGGGCTCCGCGGCAAAGCATCTGCCACCAAGACTGACGGCCCAAAGTTAATCCCCAGGACCCACGTGGTGGAGGGAACCAACATTCACATGTTGTCCTCTGATCTCTACACGTGTGCCATGGCATGTGCATGCACACATACTCTCTCACACACACACATACATGAACAAATAATGATTTTTTAAAAAGCTTTCCAAGGAGGAGGAAGGAAGAGGCAAGGAGGAGCTTAACACTGAATGGGCTCTGTTCTCGGGACGGGAGCCTAAAACAAAGGAATCTGTCAGATGAAGAGCGGCAAGTCTTCGTCAAGTCTTGACCTGCCCTTGCAACATGAGACTTCAACACCAGTAGGAACATCTTTGCAGGATGCTCCCAACCACTAATACCAAAGCAGGTGTCACGAGAGAAATTTCAGGAAAGCCACAGATCACCGCTAGTAGCCGCTGAGCTGGAAACATGATCCACTTGCAACTAGGTGGCAGTGACTTCAGCTGCCTCACTGGTACAAAAAGATAAACACCCGCTGAGGGTGTTGCTCAATTAGAGTCCTTGGCATGCATGATGCACCGGGTTCCATCTCCAGCACTGAGGAAATAAAACATCACTTAAGGCAGAGGTTCTCAACTTTCCTAACACTGTGACCCTTTAATACAGTTCCTTGTGTTGTGGTCACCCCCCCCAACCAAAAAATTATTTTCATTGCTACTTCATAACTGCAATTTTGCTAGTTTATGAATCATAATGTAAACGTCTGTGTTTTCCAACAGTCTTCAAAGACCCCTGTGAAAGGATCACTTGACCCCCCCCAAAGGGGTCGAGAACTGTTGACTTAAAGGGAGGAGGAAGAAAGCATTAGCAAAGAAAAGGGGAATGAGAAGGCAGAATGATGATTGCTAACTGGCAGGGGGAAAATGTATCAGGAGTTCGGAGTCCATTCTCCTATCTGCTCAAGGCCTTAAAATCTCCACTGGTGAAGCCCTGAAGTTGGGCAAACAGATTCCATTTTTTGTTTGTTTGTTTGTTGTTTTGTTTTGTTTTGTTTTGTTTTTCGAGACAGGGTTTCTCTGTGGCTTTGGAGCCTGTCCTGGAACTAGCTCTGTAGACCAGGCTGGTCTCAAACTCACAGAGATCCGCCTGCCTCTGCCTCCCGAGTGCTGGGATTAAAGGCGTGCGCCACCATCGCCCGGCCACAGATTCCATTTTAAAGAATAACTCAGACCAATCGTAGCAATGCCTCGGTGAACCACGTTGAGAAGGATGCTCAGATTACATAGAGGCTCAGTCAAAGGATTCCACGTTCTACCGTGGATGTCTGTCTGCCATGGGTCTAGAATGAAAAACACAGATAGCAGTCATCTCAAAAACTTTAATCTCTAAAATTTGGGGCTGGCAAACAGGTATCCTTATGATATATTAGAGACAGAACCTTGAAACCAAGCAAAGGAGACAATGAGGAGCCTTATAAAACCACCACAAGGCTGGAAATATAACTGAGTCTCTAGATTCTTGCCTACCATGCACAAGGCTCTGACTGGCATATGCCTGTCATCCCATTACTTGGGAAGCAGAGACAGGAGGATCAGAAGTTAAGGTCATCCTCAACTATACTGAGAATTTAAAGGCCAGCTTGAGTGCCACATCTCTCTGGGAAGTAGGGAACTAGTGCCCACTAATAGCAGGTGGTATGGGTGGCATCGTGGCAACCTCAGAGGGAGCATGAGCTTTGCCAGCTTGAATCTAAGGTGACCACCTGCCTCTTCAGCTGCCCCCACGAATGTTTAAAGAGCAATGAGCTGCCCTGACGAGATACTCAGGAGTCTCTCAGGCTGTCAATACAGGAGACAGATCCAGATGATAAGCCTCACATAACTGCAACAAAGTTCCAAAAAGGATAAAGTCAGCCAATTCTGAAACAGTCAAAGAAGGCTCTGGGCAGGGGATGAAATCAGAGGATGGGCAGGACTTGAAAAGCAGGCTGAAGGGATGAAATGACAGCAGAACACAGCATGAACAATGGCAAAGATGTGAGAGAAGGTTAGCCCAAGGTTTCAGGATAGCCACAGCCCCCTGAACAGCTCTGCCCTCTGGATGGGTGCAGCCGGTTTATATGATCCCTTGTACAGGCACTCTGACTACCCATCCTCAAAACTAAAGGAGATCTAGTTGGTTCCCATCAGTCAGACCCCGACCCCGAGTGCTTACCTGAAAACTGGGTGAAACTCTTAGGAAATTACTGCCTGAGGATTCCGGGGTCAGAGGACTGAGTAACTCCCCAAGATAGGATGTGGAATTATTTAAGGGGTGAACAAACCTCTGGAGAAAAGGGCTACAGTTTCTCCATGAGATTCTTGCAGGTATACACAATCCAACAAAGTGTTAAAAATCTCTGTACCAGGGAGTTAAATGGGGGGCAATTCCTAAGTACAGCACTCCAGAAATTCATGATCTCTTGGGGGAAGACAAACCCAGACAGAAATAACTCTGATGCAAGCAGACTCTGATAAGTGCACTAATGGAAGCCTGGGGAGCACCGTGAGGGGACGGGAGCAGAGGTTAATTCCAGCCAGGCTTTCAGGAGGAGGAAGGACCCAGCCCCACCCGGACTTGTTTTGGGATCCAGGTTTACGCTACAATGGGTCTCTCTCCAGACCCAGAATAACCCTGAGTAGAGAGCCCAGAGACAGTGGCTGGCTCTTCCTGCCAGGAGGTAAAAGGGCAAAGCTTCAAGGATGGCAGGGAGGGTAGAAAGGAGGCGCTGAAAACCAGCCCCACCTCCATTCTGTCCTTTTCCATTGTCTCCCAGGCTCCCGCTGTCTGAACCACTAAAGGCCTTTCTTAAATCTCCGCATGGATCAGGTGCTTCATCACGTCCTGCACCACTAAGACGCCTGCTTTCAGAATGTCACCTCTTAGGAATCCCTTTCTCTCCCCTCCACGCAGTCACTTTGGGCCACTCTTGAATTTCAGTAGCCACATACTACGCTCCCAATGCAGAGGCCATTGCCTGGTGTTTCACAAGTGCTCAGGAGGTGTCTGCTGAATGCTGGCTTGTCTCTGATCCCTTAACACTGCTCTCTGGGACTAGTGCAGTGCCCAGATCCCAGATGAAGACGTGAGAAGAAATGAAGCACTTCCTTCTCACGAGAACACTTTTGAGATACTGGACAGATACAGCATCCCTTAATAAAAATGACCAAGACAATGGAGCCAGAGAATCCCATCTGAAGCCCATAATGTCATATTTTCTCCTTTACTACATCAATTCTATCACCGAACTCTATCACATCTTTCCTTGGGATGGCTCAGCTTTTGTCTGCCTTCCTTCAGAACTAGACACTCGCTGCCTATCCTTGGAATCACTATAATAACCACTAGGTGGTTTGGGTATGAGGAGGTCATTTGTTCGTTCATTCATTCATTCATTCATCCATTCATTCGAGACAGTGTCTGGCTATGTCACCCTAGCTGACCTGGAACTCAGAGATCCACATACTTCTGCCTACTGAGTGCTGGAATTAAAGGTCCATGCCACACACCTGGCTACTGATTTGAGACAGGGCTGTAGCCAGGCATAGCGGAGGCAGAGGCAGGCAGAGATCTTTGTGAGTTCAAGGCCAGCCTGATCTACATGGTGAGTTCCAGAACAGTCAGGGATACATAGTGATACCCTGTCTCAAAAATAAATAAATAAAATTTAAAAATTAAAAAAAAAAGACAGAACTGTACCACATGGGCAAAGCTGACCTCAAATGTGCAGCACCCTGTCTCGGTCTCCTGAGAACTGGGATTACAGACATGTGGTAGCATGACCAGCTCTACATACCTATCACCAGCCACCTGTAAACTTCCAACATCTTTATCTACAGTTACGTCACAGTTCCTGGAACACGCAAAAATTCAATAAATGTCTGAAGAATTGAAATACAATTTAGTGGATTTTTTTTTTTTTGAGACAGGGTTTCTCTGTGCAGTCCTATCTGTCCTAGAACTCACTCTACAGAACAGGCTAACCTCAAACTCACAGATATCCACCTGCTTCTGTCTCCCAAGTGCTGGGATTAAAGGTGTGCCCCACCACCACCCAGCCAAATTAGTGAACTGTTTAAAGGGGCCTTTTATTATCTCATACTCCTGCCTAATGGAATTTATGCTGCTACCCCACCCCTTGCTAAGTCTGAACTCTGCAGAGTGGCATCAAGAGACCTCACATGAGGCCGCTCACCTTCATCCCCCCAACCCCAGGCAAACCTCTATGCAACAGGCTCCTCAACTGTTCCTCAACTCAACAAGCTGGTTCCCTCAGCTGTCACTTAGCTAATGCTATCTGCTTTCCGCAGAAATATTCACCTCTGCATGCACGTGTATGCATACGCATACACATGCACATGCATATACATACAGACACACACACACATAATCAGACAGTAGAACTTGGAAGCTGTAGCTAAAGGAGGAAGGTCAACTGGCTCAGTATCCACAAAGACCCAAGTTTGGTCCCAGCATCCACATCAGGCTGATTACGATCACAAGTCCAGTTCAGGGGAGTCCGAAGCCATCTTCTGGCTTCCATAGGCACTAGCACTCACATGGACACACAGGCAAATGCATACAAAAAAAAATTGATAAAAGTAAATCTCGATGGGCTGTGGTGGTAGCACATGCCTTTATTTTATTTTATTTTTTTTGTTTGTTTGGTTTTTCGAGACAGGGTTTCTCTGTGGCTTTGGAGCCTGTCCTGGAACTAGCTCTTGTAGACCAGGCTGGTCTCGAACTCACAGAGATCCGCCTGCCTCTGCCTCCCGAGTGCTGGGATTAAAGGCGTGCGCCACCACCGCCCGGCCCTAGCACATGCCTTTAATCTCAACACTCAGGGGGCAGAGGCAGGTGGATCTGGGAGCTAGTCTGATCTATAGAGTTCCAGGACAGGTAAGGACTACACAGAGAAACCCTGCCTTAAGAAAACAAAAAAACAAACAAAATAACAACAAAACAAAAAACTCTTAAAAGGGCACTTAAGTCAAAGGACTTCTTTGGAAAAATACACCAAAATGTTTACAAATACTGCGTGCAATATTACCAGCTTCTTTTTAAGGACAGAGCTAAATCCTTCATAATCTCCGAGGACCAAAACATAAGGTCTGACAATCAGAGCAGCAAGCAGATACAGGCCCCTTAGTTTGGGGCAATATTAGATTGTAAAGTGGTTCACACACTGACAAAAAAGCATACAATTAATATAGCATTTTAAGGGAACTAAAACTGTTGAGGTAGAATTAAATAAAACTTATAGAGAAAAAAAGTCACTAGACAGAAAAGAGAATAAAATTCTCCCCCTTGGGCTCTCGCGCTCAGTCTCCCTCCCTTGTACAATCGTCACTGCTTCTGCTGAAAGTCGTTCACTGGGCTCTCCCGTCTCCACCCCTACTTCCCACTCAGCCAAAATGGGAAGGAAAGAGACCCAAGAGCTGAGAACTCGGGTTCTGGAGGAAGACCCAGGGTCCTCACTCCCTCTGCCAGTCTTGGACCCAGCAGTGTCGGGGACACCAGCTGAGCTCGCTGCACAAGGAGGGTGCGTGTGAGCACTGCCACACACCTGTGAGCTCTGGTTGGCAGACAAGTTGGAAAGGGTGGATCAAGGCATTTGTAAAGGGGTCTCAGCAGAGAGACCTTTAATCCTCAAGGCAAAGCTTGTATTGAGACCACACTAGAGATGACCTCGGCCAGAGGCTCTGGGAAAATGGCCACCACTAAGAGTTTAGGCAACTGAGTCTTCAAGACCATAACTAGAACACTAAAAGCGGCGTCCCCTCAGCTCCTAAGTGACAAGGAAGAGTTCCAAACCTACTCCCAAAGAGAATAAAGCTAAAGCCTTCAAATTTGATATCGTTTTAGTTCAAATTTATTGTTTTAATGGTTAATCTTCAACTTGATTGGATTTAAAATCACATGGACACACACCTGTGCATGGTACAAAAGTGTTTCCAGAAAGACTGAACGGAGGAGAAAGGCCCAGGTAACTTCAGGTGGTCCCATCTCACGAGCTATTGTCCCACAACTGAATGAAAAGGAGAAAGCAGCAGAGAACCAGCATCCTTCTCTCCATGTTCTTGAGTGGAACACAAAGACAGCAGTTGTTCCCATGGCCTTAGCACCAGCACAATGGACTGCAGCCCAAATTACTAGCCAAAGAAAGCCCTTCCTTCCTCTCCCAGTCACGTTCCTGTGGCTGAGATAAACACTGTGGCTAAAAACAACAGGTCACGGTCCACCATGCAGGGAAGCCCAGGCAGGAACCTGGAGGCAGAGACCGTGGAGGAACTTCCTGACTTGTTGCCTCTGGCCTACTTATCTACCTGTCTTACGCAGCCCTGGTTCACCATTCAGGGATGACCCTACCTCCCACTTCAATCACAAAGCAAGAAAACTCCCCCACAGACGTGGCTGCTGGAAGCCAATAGAAGCAATCCCTGAAGTGAGGGTCCCTCTCCCAGGTGTGTCAAGTTGACAGCCAACGTTACCCACTATACTTCCTCAAGTTGCTTTTGACAGCTATTTTGTTATAGCAACAAGAAAAGTAATTAATACTGTTCCTTCTAAAATTTTATTCTCCTTTGTTTTTAAATCATTTAAATTTATTTTATCTAATTTATTACCCATAACAAGTCAGAGTTAAGATTTAAGTTATTTTTATTTTATTTTATTGTTTGAAACAGGGTCTCACTATGTAGCCTTGGCTGGCCTATAAACTGTAAACTCACTTTACATAGATCAGGCAGGCCTTGAACTCATAAAGTTCACCCTGCCTCTGCCTGTGGTGGGATTAAAGGCATGTGCAGTCAGCACTAAAATTTAAATTAGGGTTACTGTGAAGGTTCCTGCCTTTCAGTGCTTTCCATCCGCAATACCCAGTCCAGACCACGCAGCACATGACAGGCTGCTGCACTCCATCGCCTGTGCTTTCCTGTCCCGCTACACAAACGGTGCTCAGTCTCCCAGCCGCAGGTGCTGAGCAGGGACGGCTGGGCACGGGTTTGTCACAGGCCAACGTGAAGAGGCATCTGGCCAAAGGACCAGTTGAGGACTGCAACCCATGCCTGCCTGGGCATTCTGGGCACACTGGAAAGTTCAAGGAGGAAGAGGTGGGACCCAACATTCCCTAAGCACTTAACTCTTACCAGCTCTAACTAGGCACCTGTGTGTGGTAGACTCATTAATCTCACTGTAAGAAGAAAAACTCTCCGTCAAGAAGTGTGACCTCTGACCCAGATGAGGCATCAGAGGCTTGGAAGACTTACTGAGGTCTTCACTTGGTGAATAACTGGGATTAAAACCCTGCCTTGTCTTCAAATTCTGCATTTTTCCAGGAACCATCAAGGCTTTATTCCATTCAGCGCGCCACAAAAAAGTAAATGTTCCATAGACATTTTCCCTTAAGCTTTAAAGTGAATCATCTCCGTTACCAGTCAAGATTTGCAAATTGAAAACTGAAAAACACACATCATTCAATTTCCTGGGTGCTTACATAGAAAATCTCTTGGAAGTCCTCTCTCCATCCCTATCCTCCACCTTCCCCTCCCTCTTTCCTTCCTTCCTCATTTATGTTTATTTTATGGACACTGATGTCTTGCCTGCATGAGGGTGTCAGAAGTCCGGGACTGGAGTTACAGACAGGTGTGAGCTTCCACGTGGGTGCTGGGAGCTGAACAAGGGTCCTCTGGAAGAGCCGCCAATGCTCTGAAACTGCTGAACTTTCTCTTCAGCCCCCCTACCCCTTTTAGAGACAATGTCTCACTGTGTAGCTCTGGCTGGCCCAGAAGTCACTATGTAGACCAGGCTGTCCTCAAATTCACAAAGTGCACAGATTAAAGGTATGCGCAACCAGATACCTTTTGGTTTTTAGTCTGGTTTTGATTTTTTGTGACAGGGCTTCTTTCTCTTTGTTCCCCTGGCTATCCTAGACCAGGCTGGCCTCAAACTCAAGAGATTTGTCTGCCTCTGCCTCCCGAGTGCTGGGATTAAAGGTACCACTTGGCAATACTTTTTTTTTCTTCTTTTCCCATCCTTCATCAGTCTTCTAAGGGCCTGATTCTACAAAGTATAATTTTATCTACACAGGTAGGTAACAGGACACAGCATAGCCTCTGCTAGGTCATACAAAAACATGGTCTAAAAGAAATGAAGGCCAAGTACAATGTCACTTCCTCTAATCCCAGCACTCAGCAGGGTCAGGAGGATCTCTGGGATTTTAAGGCCAGTCTAGGTTATATAGTGAGGGCCTCTTCCTTTAAAAAAAGGGGGGGGTGCTGGATATAAGGATAGAATCCTGTAATCTCAACATTTGAAAGACGGAGGAAGGAGAACCAGAGGTGAGCTATGTGAGGAGACTATCTCAGAAAACTGCAAAAAGTAAAAGGGTAAGAAATTGGAGGACGAGGCAAGCAAAGGCTCTTCCCTGGCCTGTTTTCTCCGCTCTTCAGAAAGGGAGGAACCTCTGCTGTCTGTGATTTTGTGGCTCTGTCAGGCACAGGCTTCGTAGCAGACATAGTTCTTCACCTCCATGACTTCTCTGTCACCCTCCCATCTTCCTCTCAACAGTTAGGGTCAAGGCTAGAAAATGAGTTTTCTAGCCCGGCAGTGGTGGCACACACCTTTAATCCCAGCACTCGGAAGGCAGAGGCAGATCTCTGTGAGTTCGAGGCCAGCCTGGTCTACAGAGTGAGTTCCAGGACAGGCTCCAAAGCTACACAGAGAAACCCTGTCTTGAAAAAAACCAAAATAAAAAAAAGGAAGAAAATGAGTTTTTAGCCTTGCTGGCTAGTGCCTGGATTGTGTGGCAAGCAGTGCTGCCAACCAGCTCACTGAACTTTATTTACTTATTTTGCAGGCTTTTTCCCAATAATCTCCCTGTAAGAGTAGCAGATCAGAGGCAATTTTTAAATGTTCCTATGTACACCGTAGCACTTTTATTGATTTCTTGATTAAGTTAAGTGGCTTGTAAGAACCACAGACTGTTAAGAAGGTATAAACTGGAAGTAGTTCTAGGACAGAAAGAAAGTAATAGAAAAACACAGATCTGGGCACACTGCTCCATAGCAGAGGGCTTGATTAACATGGGAAGGTCTGGGTTCCATCCCTAGGGCTACACAGGGAAGGAAGGAAGCCTCAGGGAGGGAAAAAAAGGAGGGAGGGAGGGAGGGAGGGAGGGAGGGAGGGAGGGAGGGAGGGAGGGAAGAAGGAAGGGAGGGAAGAAAAGAGGGAGGAGGGAAGGAGAGAGGAGGGAGGAAGGGATGGAGAAAAGGTTATAAATCATAAAATCCCTTTTACTTTTGTCCAGGTGAAGGAAGAGTTAAATTCTAAGGCTTTCTAATGACAACACAAAGGGAGAAACCAGGGTAGCTACACAACTGATTTGACCAATAAAAACTAAGCTACTCAAGAGAAACAGTAACAAGACTGGAAAGAAACACTTTGGGGAGTTTCACAATAAAAGCAACAACCCCCAGCTCTACCCCACAGCAGCTCCCCAGGGCTGTGTTGTGACACTGAGCAGCTGAGCCCCCAGCCCTCCTCATCCCCTGGTGACTACTGTGCTAGCCTAAAGCCCAGGACAGTGAAGCTGTGCATGTGCCTTAACATGGTCTGGCTAGAGAGCTGTCTTTTGGAACAAGGAGTGGTCACTATTTTTAGAATCATAAAGAATATTTTAAAGTCAGGCATGGTGGCACACACCTGTAATACTAGTACTTGGGAAGTAGAGGCAAGATCAGGAATTCAAGACCAACTTCAGGTACACAGTGAGTTTGAGGCCAAACTATTACATTAGACACTGTCTCAAGAAAAACTCTGTGTGTGTGTGTGTGTGTGTGTGTGTAACTTGTACAATAAATCACATATTGAATGATTTCGTTTATATGATGACATAAAAAAGTAGTCTAAGTTCATCTATGCTGGTGCCAGTGATTCAAAGGGAAGTCCAAGGGGACTTATAGAACTGTTTCTTTATCATGGTTGGCTATGTTGATACATTGTTTACCCAAGTTGGACACTTACAGAGCAACCCCCCCCCGTGTGTGTGTGTGTGTGTGTGTGTGTGTGTGTCTGTGTCTGTGTCTTTCATCAAAAGGTTTTTTAAAAACTGGAAACTGAGGAGGGAGATGGCTCAGTAGCTAAGAACATGTATACTGCTCTTGCAGAGAATTCAAGTTGGATTCTTAGCACCCACATCAGGTAGCTTGTAACTGCCGATATAACTCTAGCTACCAGAGGGGTATGATACCTCTGGCATCCAGGACCACACAGGCAAACATAGGTGTAGTGTTACAAAGTCATAGCTCAAACTCCAGCATGGCAACAAATAATGAAGATGATCATTTTTATCTAACGGATGTTCCCAACATTAGAAGAACCTGAGTCAGAGACACAGCTGTTGTAAAGCGCTTGCCTAGCATGCAGGAAACCCGGGCTGATCCTCCGTACCACATAAAAGAACAGGGTGTCGCCGAGCACATCTTTAATCCCAGGTGTCAGATTCATTCAGGAAGTAAAGGCAAAAGGATTAGAAGTTCAAGGTCATCCTTGGTTACTTGGGGACTTGGAGGCCAGCCTGGGATACATGAAACCTTGTCTAAAACGGGGGGGGGGGGGGGGCACGGGGGGCGACACACAGAAAAGCAGAACCTGCGAGCATAAAAAACTAAAGGCCTATCACGCTTTGCTCAGAATACACAACCTATTCATTCAGTTTCACCCCTTTTGTAGATATACCATCCAAACGTATCTGTCCCAGCGGTATTCTTTTGAGTTAATCTATAAACCTACGAATTAGGTGTATTCAAAGGTCAAAGGTCAAAGAAGAACCGCATTGAAGTGTAAATGTGTGGCTGACTTAGTTTAGACCTCATCGTCTTGGGACATAAGGAGAGTGCTTGCGGAAAAATTTTACAGGGGAGGCGTTTGAGACTGGTGGAACTGGGTAGACACTAGGCTGTGCAGCAACTCCAAGAACAGTCTCCAGGCCCCCTTCCAAAGCAAACTCCATGGCGGCTGCTCTGCTCTGCTCCATAAAGCTCAACCCTAGAGGGCCAGGCCAGATTCTGTGGCCTGGAAAATTACTGCAGTGTACCTTCCAGCCGCCAATGAAGCAGCACAAAATCGGCCATTTCAGAAGACCCTGGGCTGCAAAGTCGGAGAATCGCGCCCTTTCCAAACCCAAGGACAGGGAGTGTCTGGCAGCTCGAGTGCGCAGAACTTAGACTGAGGATCCCCGGGTGGAGAACAGGATGAAGCTGGGGAGGCCTTGCCAAGATACCCGCTGGCTCCATGAGGACAGGAACAAGGAGGGCAGGTAAAGGACAGAAACAAATAAGGGCAGTCTCCTCGAGCCAACACCACCCGCCCGCCTGCCAGAACATACTCAGACAGCATAAGCAGCTCAATTCTTTACTTTTCTTTATTATCATTTTTGTTTTCTCTCTCTCTGTTTTCTCTTTTCTTCTTCTTCCTCCTCCTCCTCCTCCTTCTTCTTCTTTTGTACTTTGAGACAGGGTTTCTCTGTGTAACAGCTCTGGCTGTTCTGGAACTCGCTTTGTAGACCAGGCTGGCCTCTAACTCAGAGATCCACCTGCCTCTGCCCCCCCCCATCCCGAGTGCAGGGATTAAAGTCGTGTGCCACCACTGCCCAACAATTCTTTTATTTTCAATTTTATATATATAGTCTGTGTATGTGCACACGAGTCCAGGTGCCCTCAGAGGCTCTGATCCCCTGGAACTAGAGTTACAGGCAATGTGAGGTGCCCAACAAGGGTACTAGGAACCAGACTCAGGACCTCTGCAAGAAGATTGTGAAGCTGAGCCATCTCTCCGGCCCAAACCACTCAGTTCTTATCGTTGACATTCATATTCAAAGGCATTGTGTGATGGTACACAGGAAAAGAATTCCTGGGTTTTATCTTTGGATTAGCCACTGGTAAGTTAGTGTCTGCTAATACAAATTGTCGGGTGCTTTGAAATCTCCAACTGCCCAGTGGTTACCAGGGGTGCTTAGGCGAGTACCTAGAGTGCCTAGTACGTGCCCAGAACTGAATACTAATGTGAAGGGGCCCACAGCAGCCAAGTGGTATAACAAATGCCAAGGTACAGGGAGGCAAGCAGAGCACAAGAAAAAGAGCCAGTGGATACTTGGGAAAGAACGGTGTGGCAAAAAGCAGGAGCTGTGACGTGCTGTGCTCTGCTGTGCTGTGCCCTCCGCCACTGCGAGGTTCCTCTCCAAGCCATCCTATCCCTCTCCCTTGCCCACACATCTGCCTCATTTGCATCTCCCTGCCAAGCACAATTCTCGGATTACCAGTCTGCCCCGGGTTACCTCTGCTACAGGAAGTTTCTGTCCTTTCTAGTAGAATGGCTGTGGTGATATGGGAGCAACTTGTCTGTTTGACATCTGTGGGTGTCCCTCCCTCCCTGAGTCGACTCAAGCCAACCAAAATGATAAGGGCCAACTGGAAATGTGGGGCAGACCTTAGAGGCAGCAAAAGACAATTAGTTCCCTAAGCTTGAGAGGGCTTTGGTGTCCAGCAGGTAAGCCTAGTATTTGGGAAGGAATATGCCATGTTCAACTCTGAAATAAAACCAGTATGAGCACTATCTCTCTGTGCTAGCTTTGTACCAAATGTCATCTAATGGCTCTGGCACAAGTCGACCAACCTAGAAAGCATCTTAGTGCAACCTCTGCCTTCTGAAGAGCCTTACCAGATTCCATACGAACAAACGGATATAACTAGCTAAAGTCTGTGCGAATGGAGAACCCTGAACAGTCTGCTCTCGGGGCTGCTATTCATCCACTGCACATCAACGTAGCTACCCCAGTTACTAAAATACTGAAAGACTTAGGTGCACATCTGAATACACTGTCACCTCAGGTCCTCTGAGCACCACCACTACTGCGATGACAGACCCCAGAGCATCTCTGACCACCCAGCCATTTAAGGATTTATGGGATACGGCAGAGACCTCTCACAACCCTATTCCAACACCACTACCTATCCTCAAAGTATTATTAAACAGATCTTCTATGGCCCTTCCCACACAGCAATGTTATTCTACCTAAAACTCCTAACTGCTCTTCTGCTTTTGGTGAACTAAATGCCACGTTTCCCTCTTACTCAAAGTCTTGCAAGAGAGCTGCGCTGAAGCTCACCCTTCATTTACCTACACACCTTCTGACTCAACGCACTCAGCCGCTCAATCTTACCAATTTACACTAACTTTTCCCTGGCTCCTGGTGTTGGCTGCCTGTGAGTAGTCTTTTTTCTATTCTCCATTAGAATCTTCTTTTTCCTCCTTTCAGGTGTTTTGCTTTGTTTGTTTGTTTCACATAGCACAGGCTGGCCTTGAACTTCCAACCCTCCTGTCTCTACCTCAGAGTGCTATGATTGCAGGTGTACAGCACATCCAGTTCTATATGGGTCTTAAGAATCAAACCCAGAGCTGCATCCACACTAGGCAAGCATACTACCAACTAAGCTACATCCCAGCCTCAGTCCATCAGAATGTTTCTAGTTTGTGCATGCTTCGCATCAGTAAGTACACCGTGCGCATGCTATCCTGGTAGAGGCCAAAAGTGGGCACTGGATCCTGTGTACTGGAATTCAGATCACTATGAGCCACCATATTGATCCTGCAGACCAAACCTGGGTCTTCTTCAAGAGCAGCAAGGGAGCCGGGCCGTGGTGGCACACGCCTTTAATCCCAGCACTTGGGAGGCAGAGGCAGGTGGATCTCTGTGAGTTCGAGACCAGCCTGGTCTACAGAGCTAGTTCCAGGACAGGCTACAAAACCACAGAGAAACCCTGTCTTGAAAAAAAAAAAAAAAAAAAAAAAAAAAAAAAGAGCAGCAAGGGCTCTTAACCCAAGGGCCATTTCGCCAGATCCCACACATCAGAATTTAACTAACTCCTCGCCATCTCTCTAAATGTCTCCAATTCTATGAAATTATCTGAAAACTGCATCCCGTTTTCAGAAATATCACTGCAACATCTACCTTCTACTTTTGAAATTTTTAATGAATGTTTTCCGGATAGGGTTTCTCTGTGTAGGTCTGGCTGTCCTGGAACTCACTTTGTAGACCAGGCTGGTCTTGAACTCAGAAATCCGCCTGCCTCTGCTTTCCAAACACTAGATTAAGGGTGTGTGGCACCACCGCCCAGCCTGATTTTTTTCATATCAACACCTTGTCCCACTCCTAGACAGAAAGTTATAGAACAAAGAAATCATTATGTGCTGGCTAGTTTTATGTCAACTTGACACAGGCTAGACTGACTGGAGAGGAGGGAGCCTCAACTGAGAAAATGCCTCCATCAGATCAGGCTGTAGGCAAGCTTGTAGAGCATTCTCTTAGTGATTGATGTGGAAGGACCCAGCCCATTAATCAGTGGTGCTATCCCTGAGCTGGTGGTCCTGAGGTGTATAAGAAAGCAGGCTGGAGAGATGGCTCAGTGGTTAAGAGCACTGGCTGCTCTTCCAGAGGACCCAGGTTCAGTTCCCAGCACCCACATGGCAGTTCATAAATGTCTGTAACTCCAGTTCCAGGGCTTCTGACATCCTCACACAGACATATATGCAGGCAAAAATACCCATGGACAGAAAGACAGAGAGACAGAGAGAGAGAGAGACAGAGAAAGACAGAGAGAGAGAGAGACAGAGAGAGAAGGAGGAGGAGGAGGAAAGAAGGAAGGAAGGAAGGAAGGAAGGAAGGAAGGAAGGAAGGAAGGAAGGAAGGAAGGAAGGAAGATAGATTAAGTCACGTGGAATAAGCCAGCAAGCAGCAACCCTCCATGATCTTGGCATCAGCTCCTGCCTCCAGATTCCTGCCCAGATGTCCTTCAGTGATGGACTGTGATGTGAAAGCATAAGCCAAATAAACTCTTTCCTCCCCAATTTGCTTTAGGTCAAGGTGTTTCATTATAGCATTAGTAACCCTAACTAAGACGCCATATCTTGATCATCATATCTAAACAACCTAGCACATTGCTTTGTTTGAGCTATATATTAAACAAACATGACTGGGTGAAAGGCTGTGATCATTTCAGCCAAGAAACCCTCTTCTATTTGTTAATAATTTTAGTTGTTTTCCTTTAAAGCTATCCCAACAGTAGTTATGTCTTTTTCTGCATATGGAGCCCAAATTGCACACCATCCATATCTTAAACTACCAGGCTATTTTGTGAAGACGGAGCAGGAAGTGTGCTCCCCTGTCATTACTTTGCCACCCTAGAGTTTGGGACTGCCATCCTCTGTACACTTTTCCAGGGCTAAACCAATATACCTCACACAGGGACAATCAAATGACAGGCTCTGGGCACTGGAGGCCAGCCTCACAGATGACACGAAGGCGCGTGGTGGGCTGAGCTGGCAGAGATTGCTAGAAAGTGGCAGGGTGGCTCGTTGGGGCTCTGGTGGCTGTGGTCAAGCCCTGGGTACAGCTGGGAGGGGCAGCTTTACTACTCTGGTAGCTCTTGGTATGCAGGGTGTGGAGGAGGGAACACTAGCAACCCCCTTCCTACTTCTCCATTCCTACCTAATTCCCTGCTCCTTCCCCAGAGGAATAGCTCTGAACTGGGAGTAAGACACAGCATAGGAGGGAATTTTGATGCAAAACATCTGGGCTTCTTAAAATAAAAATAAAAGTTTAGGGAACAAGTATAGCCATCTTTCAAATCTCACCCTACCTCCCCCCACCCCCCAATCTCCTCACCCCCGCACCATAAAGAAATCAAGACAGGACTGGGACACATGTCACAGCAGATGGACTTTAGAGTCCTAGGAATCTAAGAAGAGGGAATCGTGACCCTCAGTGGCCAGGCTTGGGCTCTTGTTAGAAGTCACAACAAGGACCAGGCATGGTGGCACATGTCTTTAACTCCAGCACTGGGGAGGCAGAGGTAGGTGGATCTCTGTGAGCTTGAGCCAGCCTGGCCTACAGAGTGAGTTCGGGGACAGCCAGGACTACAGAGAAATCCTGACCAAAAAAAAAAAAAAACCAGAAAGAAAGAAATCACAAGGAGAAAGACAGACTATCTGACATATACCCACTGTCACCACTGGGAAAAATAGCAAGCTGCAGATTAGCATGGGCTACAGAGTGAAAAGCTGTCTCAAAAAGAAAAAAGAAACCACAAGGAGCACAAAGTCAATTTTGGAATAAGAAGCTGGGAACATATTTTTGGAGAAGGGTCAGTTTGGAAAAAGAAATAATTTTTTTAAATAAAAGTCTAAAACCCCACAAGTCAGATCCACCGAGGAGAGAAACACAACAGATTCAGAAACTGGTATAAAGAAGCCAGCAAAATCCAGAGGCTAGAAGGGAGCCAGAGTGCAAGCTTATTATTATTATTAATTATTTTATTACAGCCAGCTGGGCCTGGTCTTGGCCCAGAAAGCACTCCTGAGTAGAGGAAAAGTGAAGAGGAGGGATGGCACTGACTTCAGGACCACAGAGCAACGGCTTTCCTGTCTAGTGTAGAGTATCCCACGAACCATGCTGGCAAAGGGTGTTCCGAGGAGGAAGTGAATTCAAGCCTCCCCCACCCCTACACACTCCAAGGAAACTCAGCCACCTGCACCCGGGTGACCAGAATGTGAAGGCTTCTACAAAAAACAAAACCTGAGGAGGGAGGCTGGGGTCAAGCGAAGAAAGAATTCTAAGTATGGCTACATGCTTGCATCTCAGAGCACCCTTCTTCCCCAGGTGCACCGGCTCTTTCACCTCGGCAGTGCTCAAGAGGCAGAGACCACAGTCTCTTATCCCAACTGAAAGGAGACCATGTAGGCCAAATCCCTCTCGTCCTCTTCATCTCTAGCTACATATAGTAGCTTGATCTCTTGCGACAGCCAGTCTCCTAGCTCACAGCTAGAATTACGTTCTTTGCCACAGAGAGGTTGGACTATAAGCACACATCTCCAAACCGTCCCTGCTTAGTTCCAGAAACAATAATTTCTTCTGAGCCACAAAAGACAAAAGACCAACATCCAGTTGTTGACCAAAGTATCTACCAAGAGGGTATTTTTTGAGATTCTTTATGCAGAAAAGCGAAACCCAGGCAGAAGATAAAAGCGAACTTCCTCTTTAGGCTGGGGAAGGGCACCTGACCCTTCGAGAAACTTCTCCACTCCATTCTGGCTACCACAAGACATTTAACTTTGTTAGGCTAATCAAAAGTATATTGGAAGTCACTGTGGATAATCATACCTATTGAAGAAGGGAAAAGCCATTTCCTACCGTTTTCCTAAGCAGAAACGTGAATGCTTTGGTGAAATAAAAATGTAAGTAGGAATCTACCCATGGCAGGGTCGCTTGAGAGGGATCTAGGGAGTTTGTTAGATCCGCGGGCTTTGCAAGGGCTTCAAACACTGGAGGAGGCAGTCTGGACGAGCGGAGAACTACGCATTCAGTAGGTGGGATACTTGGAAACAGTGGCGCACGCGATGCGGGAAGACCCGGCGGCTCTCTCGATGGTGTAATTGAAAAAGAACCCCAGAAATTTCGGCCGGAGGGAAAACAGGGAGCCAACCACACACCAGCAAGCGGAGGGCAAAGCTGGGGCGGTGCCGACCGCAGCGTGCAGCCGAATTGCGCCGCAGCGCCGGAGCCCGCGCTCGCTAACCACGCGTTTCTGTTCGCGAGGCTGCTTGTTCCGCACGGTGGAAGGCGCCCCAAACCTCTCCCGGCGCTCAAGGAGCCACGAGAGCGTCCTGGTCCCACTCTGCCCTGGGCAGGCCAGAATCGGGGACCCACGGCGGGCCCCACCAGCCAGGGTCGCGGGTAAAGCGAGGGGCGGCGCTGGCACCTGGAGCCTACTCGGAGAGGCGGATCCCTGCCCCGGAGCGCCCGCCCACCTCTGCCACCTCCTTGGGCCCCCCGGCGCTACGTACTGCGATTCAGGGGGTTCCCGCCGGCCTGGGCCGACGCCACCAGCTCCAGATACAGAGTCCAGAGTCCCACCGATACCACGGCGAGCAGCAGCAGCAGCCGGAAGCGCCTCCTCAGCAGCTTGATCGGACGCAGGAGCAGCATCAGCAGCGCGGCGCGGGGGCTCCCCATGGCTCTGCTCCCGGCCGTCCGCCCAAGCACGGGCTACCCAGTACCCGCTGCCCCGACCCGGCTCCGCCGCTCAGCGCGGCGCGCAAGAAGTCTCCCCCGGTCGCTCTCCGGCCGGCCGGCCGCTCATGCTCCGCGCGCTGGGGTCCCTCGGCTGCGCGGGCGTCTCGCAGGTCTCTCTCCGGCCGCGGAGCCCGGCTCCTCCTCCCCAAGTGTCCACTCCACGCCTCTCCTCGTCGCAGGCCCGCCACCTCCCTCCCTCCCTCCCCGCTCGCTCCTGCACCCAGACTAGGAGGCTCTCCTAGGTGCCCGCGGGCTCCTGCGCTCGCTCGCGACAGTTAGGGCGCTTTCTCTCGGCTCGGAGCTTTACCTTACACCCTACCCGTCCCGCCCCCGCCTCGGCCCCGCCCCCAGGCACAGGTGGGCCCTGCCCCCTAGAGGCAGAGGACTGGCGAGAGGTGGGGCCAGAGAGCAAGTCCCTGGTGCAGCCACCCGCTTGGGGTTAGGTAGGAGGGTGTGTGGGATATGTGATAAGGGAGATTTGGGAATGAAAGAAGATTCGAGTTAAGACGTGGGCTCTGTGACTGAAGGAAACTCAGGCACCGCCAAGATATTTGAGGGTGCTCCTTCCGAAGCTGGTGTGGAGTTGAGACTCATTTTTTGTTAGAGTGACCTGGGTGACCTTGGCCTCAGGGACTTTCTCTGTCTAAAAGGACCCTAGCCCCAAGGGACACTTAGCCTTAACTCTGTCTTCCAAGTCAAATTTGAATACCGTTCTTTCCTGGTCACAACTACACTCTGAAAGACACGGGGTGGGGGGGGGGGCTTAACAAGGAGTTTCCCCCATTTCGGGTGGAAGCGATGTTGGAGAACTTAAAAAAGAAAAAAAGACTGGAGGTGCAACTCAATAGTAGACCACATGCTTGGCTTGTAGGAGGCCCTGGGTTCCATTCCTAGAACTCTAAAAGAAATAAGGAAATGAAGAGAGGGCGAGCTGTTGTAGAGATGGCTCACCCGTGGGTGCGTGATGCTCTACAGGACCTGAGCTGGGTTCACCTGGGAACCGAACCTCTGCTAGCTTCTGCTGCAGCAGCCTCCGCTCACGTGTATTACCCACACAGAGAGGGAGGGTGTCTCTGTGTAACAAACAGTATTGGCTGTCCCAGAACTCGCTTGGTAGACTAGACTGGCCTCGAACTCACTGAAATCTGCTTGCCTCTCCCTCCCAAGTGCTGGGGATTAAAGATGTGCACCACCAACCCTAGCTAAAATAAAATATTTTAAAAAGGGGGAAAAAAGAAAAATAAAAAGGAGGGGCACCTCTTCCTTGAGGAGCCCATACCACTGTTGCATATGCATTACTTCCTTCTGAGTCCCTCTTTTTCTCCACCCTCGTGCTTAAGTCTTTATTAAAATACCTTTAATAAAATCTGGAGCTCTACATCACACACGCGCACACACACAAACACACACACTGAAAAGGAGGGGAAAAATCACTCAGGGTTGAAAGGGTCCAGATATTCCACATTCCAATGCCCCGACTTTAGGCAGAGAAAGCAGTATTACCTGATTTAAATGGGATAGTTAAAAACCCAGATGGGCAGAGTGAATTATCAGAGGTCACCCAGCGGCTGGAGGCTCAATTTTTCCCTCTTGTGGAGAAAAAAAATCAGAAGAATGTGGAGAGAGCTGGGCATGGTGACACCCACCTGTGATCCCAGGGATCAGAGGTAAATGTAAGGAGGACCTGAAATTCAAAAGTCATCCTCAACTACATAGTTGAATTTGAGGACAGCCTAAGATACATAAAAGTACATAAAGATACATAGGGGGAAAAAATTGGAAGAGGAGGAAAAGTGGAAAGTTCCAATGTGTCTCAGGATATCTTAAAATCAAGCACCTGCCATGAAAGGGCAGGATCTACGGACTAAGCATTTCCTCACTCCAGTTCTTCAGTGGGAGGGAGCACAAAGGGCAGCTTCTGAGGGACGTCCCTGGGAAGTGTCCCTGTGACATTCTAAAGCCCTGCATAGATGTTCATTTGTTTGTTTACCAAAAGTCCAAAGCAGGAGGGCAGCTTGTTCAAGATGGCCTGAGTCTGCCGGGAAGGGACTGAGGTCCCTGTCAAATCTCTCTCTTTCATTGGTAGCAGCGCTGCTGGGCGTCAGGCTGAGTCTCTTGCAGTGTTTTGTCATGGAAGTGGGTGGTAGCCTGTTCCTACCATGACTCTCTCCTGAAAGCTGGCCATCATTTCATTCAATCAAATAAATGCTCAAAGTGGGAACTGGGAGAGATGGGAAACAGGGAGCATGCTGTCTCTTGGAGGAGAAAGGGTATTCACAAAGAAATCAGACGCTTTAAAGGTCAAATTTCTGGCCCAAGCAGTAAGTTTGCAAGAAAGTCAGAAGAAGAATGAAACCACCTTGCCCCTCTCCACCTGTGCCCTCCTCACCTCTCTTTTTCTCGGCTTTTTCTAAGGACTGGGCTCAGGTCTTGGGCATGCTAGACCCCTGAGTCACTCCCTAGCCCTGTGTTCTGTTCTTATAAAACTTCCCTGATAAAGATGGAGGTGGGGGGAGAGAAGAGCAGGAAATTCGCATGGTTCCCCTCTCCTCTCTTCTGTCCACGTTCCTGCTGCATGTGCCTCTGTGGTACCCTGCTTGCTCTACACCCCTTTGCATACTGGGCAGGTGGCAGAGCACTGATTGACACCTGACCTTTGCATTCCTTTCTGGCTTCTGGTGTCTCACAGACTCTGGCACTCAAGTCTCTTTCCCGATCAACTGAATTCCAGAGCTAAGTACATGGGTTGGAATACTCACGCTGACCCACATACACAGGCTAATATATTAAATATATTGTTTATCATGTCGTCTTGTTGTGTCAACTGGATACTCACTAATTCTTCAGATGTCTTTTGGTGACTTTTTACCCTCTGACACTGACCCTACCATAACCCAGAGTCACAATGCAGAGGCTGCACCAGAAAGGAAAATTAATTTCTTTCCTATTACCTGCAGTATCATTTGGGAAGCACTTTCTCTGGGTTTGGGTTTGGCAAGAATCTCAGCGTCAGGTCAAGCCATGCCATGGAAAAAGTCTTCTATTCTGATTACAGAAGCTTTGAAAGAAAGGTCAAGGCAAGCTTTGTAAAGTGGGCCAAGGTCAACACAGAGACACAAGGATTCTGGGGGTAGAGAATACAGAAGCCAAGAGTGAGCTGGGGTGTATCTCAGTGGTACACAAAGCCTTGGGTTTGATCCCTAGTGCAGGTGGGGGCACACTAACATGCACGTGTGTGCACATGAATATGCACAGGAACCCCCACCCCCAAAAAATAATCCTTAAAGTAAGAGGGAGGGGGGAAAGGTGATATGCATAAGATATGAAAGCAGAAGGAAAACTCGGGGAAGGAAGAGTAACAGGGGGCAACAAGTGATGAGGAAAATCAGTGTGTACCATAATAAAATTAATCATTTGGTATACTAAACTCTAAAAAAAAATATTATTTTAAAAAGAAAGTGAGGAGCTGGAGAGATGGTTCAGTGGTTAAGAGCACTGACTGCTCTTCCAGAGGACCTGGGTTCAATTCCCAGCAACCACATGGTGGCACACAACCATCTGTAATGAGATCTGCTGCCCTCATCTGGCCTGCAGGCATATATGCAAGCAGAATACTGTATACATAACAAATCAATCTTTAAAATAAATAAATAAATAAAAAGGAAGAGAAGGATAATGGATAATGTTGGGAGGTGATAGTGCATGCCTATAATTCAGCACTTAGGAGGCAGAAGCAGGTGAATCTCTGTGAGTTCAAGGCCAGCCTGGACTACAGAGCAAGTTCCAGGGCAGCTACGGCTACACAGAGAAAGCCTGTCAAAAAAAAAAAAAAAAAGCCTAATAGTCTACGTAGGGTAGCAGCAATGCCAAATACAGAACAATTCTTTTAAAAAATGTATCTTTTAGACTTATTTTATGTATATGAATGTGTGTACCTCAGAGGGCAACCTGGAGTCACAGATGGCTGTTACCCACATGTGGGTGCTGGGAATCAAACCCGGATCCTCTGAAGAACAGCCAGTGCTCTTAATGACAAAGCCATCTCTCCAGCCCCTGCAGAGCAATTAGTATCCTACCCATAGAGATGCATGAGGCCCTAGTCTAGGGATGCAGGTCAGTCGGTAGAGGGCTAACCTAGCCTTCACAAAGCCCTTGGCTCAGTCCCTAGTGTTACACCAAACTAACCTGCAATCCCAGCACTCCAGAGGTGGAAGTAGGAGAATCAGAAATTTAAGGTCATCCTGAGTTACATAGTGAATTTGAAGCCAGCCTGGGTTACCTAGCAAGAGCCTGTCTCAAACCCCCCATCACCCAAAATAAACACATTTAAGTAAGTGAGAAACTGTGTTAAAGCGCTATGTATCTTGGCAAGGCTTCAGCTTTTTTTCTCTCAACTCATGAAAATCATTTATAGAGAAGCAATAGGTTTCACTGGTTCATTTTACAGAGAGAAGACATAGGCCCAAAGATGTTAAATGCTAGATGCTGTACAGGCAACTCATGAGTCTTGAGCAAAAGAAAAAAGAAAGAAAAGGAGAAAGGAAGGAAGGAAGGAAGGAAGGAAGGAAGGAAGGAAGGAAGGAAGGAAGGAAGGAAGGAAGGAAGGAAAGAAGAAAGGAATCTTTCTGGTGTTAGAGGCAGGGAATATCAAATTCAGGACTTGTAATGCTGGCCAGACACCTTGACCTGCATCCCTGACCTCATCTGTATCTTACACAAGACTCCAACCCAGAAGCTCTTGCTCCAGGTCCTGTATACATTTCTTTTTGAGGTTCTGGGAATGGAACCCAGAACCTTACGAATGCTTTTACACGGAGCTGTATCCCAAGCCCTGGGCGCCAGTGTCTTTTTATTCCTCCCTTGCATATGCTGCTTCCAGGAAACGGAAGTTCCCCTGGAGAAATGAATTCACCCTGGAAACTCTGAGCTCTCTTTCAGCACATCTGCAAGTTATTCAGACAAGCTCTGCTCCTTACCCTTCCTCTCCCTGGCCTCAGCAGGGCCACCTGCTCTCTTCTTTAGTGAAGACATGTTTATTTCCATCCATGGTTTCCTGGGTTCATTAGCTACAAATAATTTTACAGAGTTTGCTTCTACAGGGCTGCTTCCCGGAGCAGGTAGAAACCCTTACTGAGTTAATGGCTCTTACTGTTATTTTTATTTTATTACAGCAGGGTCTCAATATGTCACCCAGGCTAGTCTCTCAATTCTTGGACTGAAACAATCCTCCTGCCTACGCCGCCACCAGCGTCATCATAGGCATGCTTCACCACACCAGGACTGAACCCTCCTTCCTGGTTTCTTCTCTTACTTGCCAGTATGGTCAGGTCATTCCATCTGGATGATGGAATAAGCAGCAGGAACTCTGCTGAGGTCCTCTGTCTGTAACCTTACAGACAGAAAAAGTGGATGCTTACCTTCTCCATGCAAGAGGAGCTGCAGACCTGTAATCCCAGAAAGTAAGGAAGCTAAAACAGAAGAATCTCATATTCAAGGTCAGTCTGGACTATAGACTGACTCAGAGGCAGTCACAGCAAGCACAGCAAAACTCTATCCCAATGTTATTTTTTAAATGAAGAGGAAGGACTGAAGATAGAGGATTTGCCTAGCGTGTGTGGGTCCTGTATTCAGTCCCCGACACTGAAAATAAACTGCAAGATTGAACCACAAGAGAAGAGTTGAGAGATACTGAACAGGATGGTAGTTTATTCGTCCTACACTCCAGAGTCAGGCAAACAGATCACTGTGAGTTCGAAGCCAGCCTAGTCTACGTAGTGAGTTCCAAACCAACCAGAACTACATAGTGAGACCCTGTCTCAAAAACAAAAAACAAATAAATCCACACTTTTGTTTATTTGTTTTGTTTTTTCAAAATGATTTCTCTGTGAAACAGTCCTGGTTATCCTGGAACTTGTTCTGTAGGTCAGGCTGACTTCCAACTCACAAAGATCTTCCTGTTTCTGCTTCCTGAATGCTGAAATTAAAGGTGTGTGCCACCACTGCCCAGTTACAAATTTATACTTTTAAAAAAAGGAACAAAAGTCTGGATTTTGATATTCAAACAGTTGGGCTATGTAAGTTTGAGGCCAGCCTGGTCTACAGAGTGAGTTCCAGGACAGGCTACACAGAGAAACCCTGTCTAGAAAAAAAGAAAGAAAGAAAAAGAAAAAAAAAAACAGAAAGAAAAAAAAGAAGGAACAAAAGAAATCAGACAAAGGAAGGTACAGAAAAGAAGAAAGGTAGACAATGTTATACTCATATCAAAGTAAAGCTCTTGGACTAGGGGAAACCCGCACCATCCACATGCTAGGAGACCGTGACTTTATTATACCCCATTCCCCAGTTTTCAGCACAATGTTCAGGGAACGGCAAGGAGGTATTCCCAGAGCAGAAATATGTGCTTTGAAGTTTTCCACTGAGCAATCCATTGCTTGGGCTTGCTTCCTTTTCCAGTTCAAAGTGAGAACGCACCCTACACACCCATTACTTTTTAGACAGGATTTTATGTAGCCCACGCTGGCCCCAAACTCCCTTGGTACAGGAGGCTAACCTTGACCATCTGATGATCCTCCTGCCTTCACCTCCCAAGTGCTAAGGTTACAGGTATGTAACACCATGACCAGTTTGGACTTTGTAATTTGAAATGGGGCTCACTGTGTGACAGGCTGGCTGAGTTCTTCCTGCCTCAGCCTCTGGAATGCTAGGATGATAGCCTTGTGCCTCGGGCAGGCTTGTTAGTTTGTGCACTGCGGATCAAACTCTGAGCCTCACACATGACAGGTATTTTTACCATTGAGCTACATGCCCACATTTTTTCTTCTAGCTGACCAAGTTTGACCCAAGTGTGCCACCATGGGCTGGTTTATGTGCTGCTTGGCATTAACTTTGTGCAGGTTAAGAAAAGATTGTATCCACTGAGTTGTATCTTAACTCCTGCTTCCAAATCATGACAACCATGCTTCCAGCCTTCCATCAGTAAAAGGGATTCCACAGAAATTCACCAGAACTTATGGGGGAGGAGTGCAGTTTTATTTTCTCAGGATTTGCAACAGAATAATATCAATTATTTTCCCCCACTGAGGTTTGCTTTGTTGCTAGGAAGCCCAGAGGATATAGGTAAAAAGCACTCTTCTTCCTCCTTCTCGCCCCCCCCATCTTTTTAGGGTTTGGTGTTGACACCAAGTCTTTAGATCATACATGGCAAGCAGCTCTAGCCCTGAGCTGCACTCCTAACCCCCAGAAAGGTCATTTGGATTTCTCTTTACGTTTAATTTTTATTTTTGTACTACAATTGAAAGTTTATCTTATCACTTAGGACAGAAACCTCTTTAATTGATGCCAAAACTTAAGTCAGAAGAGCTTCCCCTGAAGCTCTACTTCCTGTGTCTCTGAAGCCCCACAGAACTGCAGGTGCTACCCAGTCAGGAGCCCTTGCCTAGCATGCTTGAAGCCCTGGGTCCCATCCTGGTGTGTGTGCTTGCGTGGCAGGGTTGGGAGGCAGCAGGAGTTCTAAACTTGAAAGACACTACTCTCTTACCTTTCTCCAGGAAGACACTCTCGTGCCTGCATCCTGCACTCTGGTACCACGGATAATGGTGGGGAATGGGGAAGAGTTACTTCTCAGTCTAAGCTGAGTCTGGCATGCCCCCAAGCCACGTCTACTAGCTAGCTATGTGGTTCACCGTTCCTCTAAGCCGTTCCAGCTACAGTGAGGACCTGACACTTTTCTCCTGTCCTGCAAGGACGTATTTCACAGGCTTAGTTCTCAGAAGCTTGCACACACGCATGAGTCTGCACTCCCTGGTAGGGAGCTGCACAGACCATGGACCCAGAAGCAGCTCCTGGGCACACTTCAGCTCTCTGGCTCCACCTTCTGCATCTCTGGGGATGTTCCCAGCATTTTCAGAAGAGGCTGAAGGACCCTCGGCCTCTGGTGTTTCCCCTCTCTATCCTTCCATTGTGAAGAAAGGAACTCTTTAAGAGTCCTCATGTATACCAGGCAAATGTACTGCTACTGATCTAAGTCTTTAGACCTGAGCGATCTTTTGTTTGTTCTGGTTTTGTTTTGTTTGAGACAAGATCTTCTCTTAGCCCCTGTTGGTCTGAAACTCACTGTGTAGTTCTATCTGGAGTTCAATACTCATTGATCCTCCTGTCTCAGCTTTCCAAATGCTGGGGTTATTGTCATGGCTTTTGACCTGTTTTTATACTTCTGGCGATCTACCTGCCTCTTTAGCATCCAGTTGAAAAAAATCACTCAATAAATATTTTTTTTTCTAGAGATAGGCAACCCTGGCTGCCCTGGAAGTTGCTCTGTAGACCAGGCTGGCCTTAATCTCAGAGATCTACCTGCCTCTGCCTCCTCAGTGCTGAGATTGATTAGAGGCATGCACCACCTCTGGCTGGCATCAATAAACATTCTGTAATAATGGAAACTAAGCCTAATCTCTATTCACATGAGTCTCCATCTCCTCAACAGTCCACTCACCTAATGCCTTCCCCCTAGTAAAGTAGGCATGGTCCAGCCTGAAGCTGTAGCTCAGTGACTGGCTCTTGCCTAACACATTCAAAGCTTTGGACTCAAATTCCAGAATGGAAAAAGGAGGAGGAAGAAGAAGACAAAGAAAAGGGAAAGGAAGAGAAAGAAGAAAAAAGAAAGGAAGGAGGAAGGAAAGAGGAAAGGAAGGAAAGAAGGAAGGAAGGAAGGAAGGAAGGAAGGAAGGAAGGAAGGAAGGAAGGAAGGAAGGAAGAAAAATGAAGAAGGAAAGAAACACATCTATACTCCATTTCTGCTTTTCTTTCTCTGACTTTCACATTGTTCCTCAAACACAGTTGCACCCACTCACCTGCCTGGATTGTTTAGGCACCTTGGACAAATAGCTCCTCACTGTGCTACATTAACCTACCTTCTGCTTTGCCGGGGAAGGACAATGGTCCTAAAACCCAGTACATGTGCCAAGTGTCACAAAACAGCAGCAGCACTCAAGCCCTGAACAGACTTTCTGAAAACCGTCTTTGTCTAGGTCCTCTGGTCCAGGCTGTGAACCCGGTAAGAGAGCTCAGTCGGGCCACTCAGCCATCAGCCACTGCGGCATCTCAGCGGCGGGCTCGATTTCCAGACAGCGAAGCTGGGCACTGATGCAAGCCGGAGCAGCTGGTTTAGGGTTTCTCAGCCATGTTATCTAAGGACCGGCTGCTTGGGATTTGATCAGGGCTGGTTTGGGAGAGAGGCAGACGCCCGCTTCTCCCCAGAACAGACTGCTCTTTGAGCCCTGCCGCCACCGGGACTGGGGATGGATGAAAGAAAACAAAAATCCCCACTGTATGTGGTTTTCTGGAATTTAGTTTGGCCCCGGAGAGGGAAAATTAGAGAACAACATTGCTCCCCGACTCCCTACGCCCTCTGCAGGCAGTAAACCCCGCTAAAGCCTTGTCGAGGCTGGAAAGAGAAAGAATGAGACAAAATTTTCCCAAATCCTGTCAACAGTTGGCGGCTCCCATTTCATTCCCAGGGAAGCAGCAAGCTGCCTAGTGAAAAAGCCTGGTGTGTCAGTGTGTGCTGTTGCTCTGAGGCGCAGATGGAATTCAGGACCTCCAATGGGCCAGGCAGGAGCTCTACCTCTGAGCCACACCCCAGGCCTGAAGTTCACTATAAAGTCAGTTCGCAAGTCCCCACTGAAACCCAACATGCTGATCTGGCTAAGGAATGAAGAAGGTAGTGGCTTTAGCTCCCATTTTGGTTCCTTCATCCATAAGCTGCATACACTGTGTGTGTGTGTGTGTGTGTGTGTGTGTGTGTGTGTATGTTTGCAGAGAGCAGGAGTTGGGTGGGTAGGGGGTGGGGGTGGAGGTGATGGAAGTGGAGGGGGCCAGTGAGTGTGGGTGTTGAGGATAAGCAGAGGCCTCCCAGGGAAAATGGAGGGGTGAGTTCATCTTAGCACTTGTCGCCTTGGAGCTCCGAAAACATTCTTGTGTCTTGAGGATTCTGCTATTCCTCCAGGAGTCTTACTCGCAGAGGGATGTCAGGGCAGGTTGAAGAGAGATGTGTGTGATGGGGACTTCTATTCTATCATTCTGTGTCTTTTTGTTGTTGTTGTTGTTTGTTTGTTTGTTTGTTTGTTTTTCCCTGGAGCTGAGGACAGAACCCAGGGCCTTGTGCTTGCTAGGCAAGTGCTCTACCACTGAGCTAAATCCCCAACCCTCCATCCTATGACTTTAAAAGCAAAACAGGGGCTGGAGATTTAATTCAGTGGTAGAGAACTTGCCTATCAAGCTTACATCCCTGGGTTCTGTCCTCAGCTCCAGTTCTGGAAAGAAAGGAGAGAAAGAGAGAGAGAGAGAGAGAGAGAGAGAGAGAGAGAGAGAGAGAGAGAGAGAGAGAGAGAGAGAGAGAGAGAGAGAGAGCGTCTTGGTGTGGTGGCACATGCCTTTAATCCCAGCACTGGGGAGATAGAGAGGCAGGCTGATCTCTGTGAATTAGCAGCCAGTCTGATCTACAAAACAAATTCCAGGACAGTCAGAGCTGTCTCAAAAAAACAACAACAAAAACCAGAATTTTGTTTTGTTTTTCCAAGACAGAGTTTCTCTGTATCTTTAGAGCCTGTCCTGGAACTCTCTCTGTAGGCCAGGCTGGCCTCGAACTCACAGAGATCCGCCTGCTTCTGCCTCCCAAGAGCTGGGATTAAAGACATGTGCCACCACCTCCCAGCTCAGAATATATATATTCCTGGCAGACCTGGTACTTAACACTTACTATGTAGCCCACACTGGCCTCAAACTTGCAGAACTCCTCCTGCCTCAGCCTCCCCATAACAGAGGTTATAGGTACATGCTTTTGTTTCTGGCTTCTCCTTCAAAGGACAAAAAGTAAAGTGATCTCAGAAATTTCAGGACAGCCTCTCCCTTACTTTTCTCACATGGGTTGTCTGCCTGTTTGCTCTGCATTTTCAGGATGTGGCAGCTATCTTGGCCCTCTAGGTTGAGCATTGTCTTAGCCTTCTCTTAAATTCCATGCTATCCTTAAGGGAGACTACTGCTGCTTTGAAGACCTCTTCGGAAGCTGGGCGTGGTAGTATATACCCATAATCCCACCAATCCATAGGCTGGGTCAAGAGGATCACCTACGTGAGGCTAGCCTGGGATACATAGTGAGTCAAACAAACAAAACTGACTTTTTGGACAAGAAACCATAGCAGAGTCAAAGCAATGAGAACCCCGTAATGAGAGGATGCAGGTAACTTATTGCTTGAACCGGAATGCTCCTCAAAAGTTCAGTGCTCGGTGGTGGCGCACGCCTTTAATCCCAGCACTCGGGAGGCAGAGGCAGGCGGATCTCTGTGAGTTCGAGGCCAGCCTGGTCTACAAAGGGAGTTCCAGGACAGGCTCCAAAGCTACAGAGAAACCCTGTCTCGAAAAACCAAAAAAAAAAAAAAAAAAAAAAGTTCAGTGCTGACTTTGGAGATGAGGACTATTGGAGCATCTTCAGGTTATTGGGAATGTGTCATGAGAGGGTTGCCTGGCTGTTCTTCTTCTGAGTCCTGTTCTGTTTTGTGTTGTTTTGTTTTGAGAAGATATCATGTGACCCTAAATGGTCTCAAACCCACCATGTAGCTGAGGCTCGACTTGGACTCTGATCCCACTGCATCTACCCCTAAGTACTGGGATTACAGGTGTGTGCCACCATGCCCAGCTGACATGAGTTGCCACCATGATGTCTTGCCTTGCCACAGAGTGAAGAGGCCTAACTTAACATCAGAGGAGCCATGGCAGGCTGTAGACTAACAAACTGGTACTAGGCCTCGCCATTACAATAACCAAGAAAAGGCACAGACTGTACCCTGTGGGGGACCAATCAGAATTGAGACAAACAAGTACTAGATACTCCAGAACATTAAGAATAGCTTACCTAATACTCTGGTTTCTCTTCAGATCGTATAAATCTTTCGCCTTTTACTAAAGATTTCCGTGGAGAGGAACAACTCTGAGTCTTTACACAATTTTTTGAAGTCCTGCCTATGCAGGGCAAATATTCCGGTTTAAATAAAGACTTTAAAAAAAAAAAAAAAGAATAGCTTACCTAGCTTGTATATAAGGTGGCCAATTCCCTTACAGCAACCCCAGTACCAACCACTGTTTGACAAGACTTCTGTTAACTCATTCCTGCCCAATCAGGAGTTCAAGCCCCCATCTGAACCCAGAATTCCCCTACCCACCCATCCACCCACCCCATCCTTTACTTCTTAAAAACGCTGCCACAGCTGAGCTCAGGGCTCTCCCTGATCCAACCACTGTGTCGGAATGGAGGGAGGGCCCAATCTTGAGATTGCAATAAAGGCTCCTTGCTTTTGCACATGAACTTGGACTCCTGGTGGCCTCTGGGGGACCCATGATGCGGGCATAAGGCCAGCTGACAGCAGACTGAAAGCAGTGACTCTGGTCAAACTGTTTTCCTCATGGGCTGATTACTTCAGACATTTTTTATAGTAACAGAAAGCTGACTGACTCGTGTGTGTGTGTGTGTGTGTGTGTGTGTGCGCGCGCGTGCGCACGCGCGTGCATGTTCTCACACATGTGCGATGGCTCAATGGATGAAAGCACTTGCCTCTCAAGCCCGGCGACGTGAATTTAATCTGCAGAACCCACAGTCCATAGGACCAACCCCAAAAGTTGTTCTCTGACATCCACATGCATACTCTCTCATACATATATATCATACAGAGAGCGTGAAGAAGGAGAACAAAGAAGAATGGGCAGGCAAAGAAGAATATTTGTTTTTAAATCCAAGGTTATGATGGCTTAGCAACATTTGCTGCTCTTACAGAGTACCCCAGTTGAGTTCCCAGCACCTCCATGGTAGCTCACAACCATTTGTAATTCTAGTTCCAGATATCTTCTGGCCTCTGAGGACATCAGACATATGTGAGAATATACATACAAGTAGGCAAACACTTACACACATAAATTTTATTCTAAATGTCCCAGGTCAAAATTCCCAGGAAAGCCAACACTAGAAGAGGAGTGGGTAGCAGGGAGTGTGGAGGTACAGGAGACGCTGAGGTGATGCCAAGGAGCATGTAAGATGCAGGAAGGCCAGAGTCCATGTCCACACCTAGATTGCACAAGCAGCAGTCTCCCAAAGTCGGTGCTTTGGAGGAGAGGGCTAGAGGCCAGGAGAGCGGCACCTGCACTGGAGAGGGGGTAGGAAGTCAGAGACAGCTGGGCAGGCTGCCTTTGACTGACCACAGAACTTCACAGATGAGAACAAAATACACCTCAGGAAACAAGAAGGGAACGTGTAGCAAAGGAAGAATCTCATATAGTTGTTTTTTAAAGGAAGGAGATTATTGCTTTTACATAAACTAAGAAAGAGCAGGGGCCAGGCAGTGATGGCACACACCTTTAGTTCTGGCACTCAGAAGGCAGAGGCAGGTGGATCTCTGTGAGTTCAAGACCAGCCTGGTCTACAGAGCTAGTTCCAGGACAGCCTCCAAAGCTACAGAGAAATCCTGTCTCAAAAAAAAAAAAAAGAAAGAAAAGAAAAGAAAAGAAAAGAAAGGAGAGAGGGAGGGGGGGAGAGGGGGAGAGAGGGAGAGAGAAAGCAAGCGAGCAAGGGAGCATGGTCGTTAGCACAGAGAACAGAGCTCTCCCACAAACGCTGACAGAAGCTGCTCTGGGAAGTGACACAGCAGATGCAAGGCTAATCTAAGTAAAAGAGCTCCAGACAGATGAGTCCAGACTGTTTACGGAGCCTGAAGCCAAATGAAATCTTACAAAAGCTTGTGTGATGACATGACATTAGACTCATTCAGATTCTGGGTCCTGCATTTAATATTTAATTGTCCTCCAGATGTCAAGGCAAGTTTGACAATTAAAGGCTCTGAGGCCGTTAGCACACTCATATTAAAGCTGTGCTAACTTAAGATTAGCACTTCTATTGTTAAATGCTGAGATGATGGGAGGACAAAGGTGGGCCAGAGTGAAACAGAACAGCACAAAACCGCCGCGGGCCGACAGGGCAGCATGGGAACACAGTCACTGCAGCTGTGTCAGGGGGAAGTCACAGACTCAGGGATATTGGGCCAATGCATACTGGACCACCGTACTATCTACTACAACTGAATGCAAATGTATAGTTATCTCAAAGATAGAGACAAACGGACTGAATTATCTAGGATAATAAGATATGTATTTAGCCAAATCAAAAAAATTAGTTATCAACATGAAATTCCTGTATCATAATAACCTAGTATCTAGTTTTAATTGAATCAATTAATATGTGAATAAAATACAAGTGTATGTGTGTTTGTGTGTGTATGTGTGTATTTATATGTGTGTATGTGTGTGTTTATGTGTGTATGTGTATATGTGTGCATGTATGTATATGTGTGTACTTGTGTGTGTATATGTGCATGTATGTATATGTGTGTACTTGTGTGTTTATGTGTGTGTGTATGTGTGTGTTTGTGTGTCTATGTGTGTGTGTATTTGTGTGTGTGCGTGTGTGTGTGTTGCTGGAGGTGAGTCCAGAGCTCTTGGATGCTAGACAGTGGTGTACCACAGCCCCAGCAGCACTTCTTTTTTCCAGGGCTGGGGTTTGAACTCAGGACCTTATGCAAAGGACTATCTGGCAGGTGTGTGTGTGTGTGTGTGTGTGTGTGTGTGTGTGTGTGTGTATGAGAGAGAGAGAGAGAGAGAGAGAGAGAGAGAGAGAGAGAGAGAGATTATGCCAGCCAAGATGCAAAAGAGACAAGATGTCAAGAAAGTCAGTAAATAGCAACAATCACTGTCCCCACTGACCGCCCCGAGGCAAGGCCTTTGTGGTTCTCGGATCAGTCCTACTCTGTACACTCTTAGTCGCCACTTATTTTGGTCTGGCCATCCCATGGCACAGTTTTTGCCCATAAAACAAGGTTTTCACGTGGAAATTAAATACTCTTTTAAAAATGTTTTCTTTGCAGTGCCTCCTTTCAGATGGCAGCCAACTCCTCCTTCCAGCTTTACCCTTTCTCCTGGGCCCCTCATCTTGCCTAGTCTGGACCCATTTTGATTCTGTGTGCCCTCCCCTCTCAGTGCGCAGAAGCCGACTGAGATTTGCTGCAAGCCCAGGTAGATTTCACTGGCTAACAATTCAACTCAATAACTCCTGCATCGAGACCTGTGCCTTAGCAATAGAAGACTTGCCTAACATGTGCAAGGCCCTGGATCTCAGTCCCCGAATGAAGAAACACACACATAAGCCGGGTGGTGGTGGCACACACCTTTAATCCAGCACTCGGGAGGCAGAGACAGGTGAGTCTCTGTGAGGTCGGGTCCAGACTGGTCTACAAAGCAAGTTCCAGGACAGGTTCCAAAGCTACAGAGAAACCTTGTCTCAAAAATCAAAACCAAAAAAAAAAAAAAAAAAAAAAAAAAACCAAAAGAAACAGAAAAAGAGAGAAATTCAAACATTCTTTCATTCACTCTTCTCAAACCCTTCATCATAACAAAGGCCATGTTTCTTTCAGTAGACAGCCTTGATTTATGGTCTAGGAGAAATGGAGCGTTGACCCCTTATGTAACTCACTTACTCTCACTGTCTCTATCAGCACTGGATCTCATTTGTTCCAGTAACTTTTTTTGATTGTTTGCTTTGTTTTGTTTTGTTTTTTTCCAGACAGGGTTTCTCTGTGTAGCCCTGGCTGTCCTGGAACTCACTCTGTAGACCGGGCTGACCTCCAACTCACAGAGATCCCGCCTTCCTCTGCCTCCCAATGCTAGAATTAAAGGCATGTGCCACCATTGCCTGGCTCCAGTATCTTTCTTATCAATAGCCCCTCTTATTCTTCTATCTTGAAATCCCTTTCTCTGGTCTTTTCATTTTAACCTACAAAGTGACTATGTCTTCCCCAGTCTAAAATTGGAAGTGTCCCAAGTAAGACTATCATCTCTATAAAGTTGGGGTACACATGCTACCTCCTGACATGTGGTGAATGTTTCAATAACCTACCTGTACCCCCCACGTATTCAGCTATCTATAATGCACAAATCTTACCTTTTTGGCTGGTGTTCTGAACACCACTGCTCTTGGTGGTTAACGCTTGCTGTGGCTGGAGGAGTTCATTTCTTTTATGGGTGTAGTCACCGGTAAGTTGTTCATGTTCCAGGAAGTAACCCCAACCAATGCTCATGCAAACAACCCTGATTAAACTCAGTGGGTCACGAAGGGGAAAAAGCCATAGCTACGTATGGGGGTGTACACCTTCAATACCAGTACTTGGGAGGCAGAGGTAAGCAGATGTCTCCGAGCTTGAGGTCAGCCTGGGCTATGTAATGAGACCCTATCTCAAAAAACAAAATAAAAAACAAAAAGCCAGAAAACCAAACCAAAAGAAAGGCATAAAAATAGGAGGATGACCCCACGGCTGGTGGCATGGTGGCTCAGCGATGGGGCAGATCACACCTCCAGGTCTCTCTTATTATTAAACTCAAAATCCCTGCAGTTCAAAAATTGTGGCTTTACCATACAACATGTGACTGCTGCCATTTTGACTGAGCTCAGGTGACCTTACCATCATCTTAACTGAGGTCAGGTGACTTCACCGCCATCTTAACTGAGTGGCTTCCCCGTATAACATGTGACCACTGTCATTTTGATTGAAGTCAGGTAACCTTACCACCATCTTAACTGAGGTCGGGTAACTTCACCGCCATCTTAACTGAGAGGCCAGGTCAGGTAACCAAGTTCCACAATCTTTACTGAGGTATTCCCTGTCTGGTCCCCCAATGCTGACGATGTTGCATGTGTGTTTTGGGCAGTAGAATGCCTTTGGTAGGACCCACCAAGAGCATCCACTTTGCTCAATTCCTGTTCACTGTGTGTATGTGTTCATATATGTAACTTAAATGCACCTATGTTTACTGTTAAATGTTATAATTGTCTGTTCATTGCATCTCATTTCAGTCTACAAAAATAATAAGTCTCATATTTTAAACTGGTATGTACTTATAAGTCTCTTACAAAATTACTTTATATTTAATCCAACCCTCATTTAAAATATATTAAGATGTTCTCTACTATTGTTAGTTCTGCCATTAACCTTCTATTGCAAGCAGTTTTTTCTTCTTTCTGTCTTTTTACGAGTGTAAATCTTACTTCTTTTTTTTATTTGTTTATTATGTATACAGTATTCTTCCTGCAGGCCTCATTACAGATGGTTGTGAGCCACCATGCAGTTGCTGGGAATTGAACTCAGGACCTTTGGAAGAGCAGGCAATGCTCTTAACCGCTGAGCCATCTCTCCAGCCCCCTAAATCTTACTTCTTAAGAGCCAGTACAGTCAAGCTCAGACTCAGCTCTCCAGGCAGATTCTATACTGTAGTTACATCTGATAAACAGCCCTCAACTGCTCAGCGATCTGGGGAATATGGTATTTAAATATTTAATTATTAAAAAATTTTTATAACAAAAAGAGACAGGCTGGCTCCTAGCAGAAGCACCCTACTTCCTCCAAAGAAGACAGAAGACAAACGGGCACAGAACAATGTCCATCTGAAATTTGCTTCAACTTCCAAGCACTGATTACTGAACAAAACTGACTTTCTTCTACACTAAAGATCACCAGACAGTGGGAAGAATCACTGGAATCAACAGCCTAGCTGCTCAGATCAAGGTAGGCTTGTCTTCCTACAGATTTCTTAGCCTACAGGATCTTCTGGAACCTAAACAGCAAAATGCAAATATGACCTTCAGCAACCATGGAGGACCCTGAGGAGTAGTTCTAGGTGCCAACCAAGTAAGTTCTCTGTCGTTTTTTAATCAGTAACTCAAGTAAAATTTTATCCTTCTCAAAGATCTCTGATGCAGTTTGACAGCTGAGAGGTTTTGTCCTTTAAAAGGACAGCCTCGCCAAACAAATTTCAATAAGCTACAAGTTAACAAAATTCTCTCTCATGCTGCCTTTCATAGTCTTAAATGATGTGGGAGTGTCATATATCAATCTGTTGATTTCATTGGTTAAGTAATAAAGAAACTGCTTGGCCCTCATAGGTTAAAACATAGGTGGGTGGAGTAAACAGAATAGAATGCTGGGAGGAAGAGGAAGTGAGCTCAGAGGCAGGACAGCTCCTCTGAGAGACAGACGCCATGCTCTCCTCTCCAGAGCAGACGCGATGAAGCTCCGACCCAGGATGGACGTAGGCTAGAATCTTCCTGGTAAGCGCACCTTGGGGTGCTACACACATGAATAGAAATGGGCCAGGCAGTGTTTAAAAGAATACCATTTGTGTGTCATTATTTTGGGGCATAAGCTAGCCAGGCAGCCATGAGCCGGGCTGTGGGAAGAGGCCCACAGCCCCTACTACACTTAAAGATACTTTTCATTCTGCAAAAATATCTGTCACAGTCATTCTGTGTAAAACTTATGTTTTCACAAACCCAAAAAATTCTTATGAGTTCCAGGGAGGCGAATTGAAGGATCTACCTTCAATAGATCAGATATACCCCTCTCAATTCCCTGGTCCGAAAAAAAAAAAAAAACTTTCCCTTAACTTTGTCCTCTGTTCCGCCAATACCTTGAACAGGTGTAAGAGACACCAGACATTTCCATACCACAAACACCAGACAGGAACAAACAGACCAACTACACCAGGATATGACCAGCACCCAGCCTTCTGAGGTTCCCCCAAAAGATGATGCCCACAAATAAGCAGGAAGGAGTCTTGAGAATCTGCCACCCCAATTCCTTCAACCTGTGGTGCCTAACCTCCCACCTTTTTATTATAAAAAAAAGAAATGGGAATGTAATGGTCTATGCTGTCCCTCCCCACCCCTCCCGCCCCCATCCACTGAGGCAGGCAGATCTTCCTTCCTGCTTGTAGCCCAAGCCCTTTTCTTTTTCTGTCTCTCTCCCAGAGAGGTAGATGCTGGTGTGGCTCCTCTCCTCCCTCCCCGTCTCTCTCTCTCTCTCTCTCTCTCTCTCTCTCTCTCTCTCTCTCTCTCTGCCTCTCTCTTTGCCTCTCTCTCTCTGCCTCTCTCTCTCTCTGCCTCTCTCTGCTCTTCTCCCCTTCTCCTCTTTCCCCTCCATAACCCACTAAATAAATATCCAGCCTCAATCTGCATGGCGTGCCTATCCATCTGTCTCTCTCCCAGCTGCCTTCGGAGACCTGCAGCATGGTCTCATGGCATACCAATCCATCTGTCTCTCCTTGCGGGACTGGCTGCCCGTCAAGGTCTCTCACCCACCACAGGCTCCCTGTCTGGGACTTGCTGCCCCTCGTGGCCCCACTGCAGTCACTTGGGGAACTGTGCCTTCCCTGACTGAAACTGGATGCTCTCGGGACCTGCAGCCCGCTGTTTGCCACCACTTCGGGGATCTGTGGTGTAGTCTCATGGCCCACTGCCCACTGCATCCACTTGGGGACCTGCAGCATTTTACTTTTACCATTACAAAAGGGGGTTCAGCAGGAGCAGGAGAGGGGATAAGAAAATGGAATGGACTGGTTGTGAAAATTACTCAAATATGTTACACACATGTAAGTTATTATAAAAAATTAGTCTAGTTCATCAGTGTTTTGAATGCATATGTCACTCTAGGCAATGCCCCTCTTGCCAGGCTTCAGTTAGATCTTGTCAGGGCCTGAAAGCAGGAGGGATTTTCTGCAACACGCACTTTACTCTTGGAAGGTTCTGGAACGATGGAGAAAAGAATTAAACTCATATCTTGCTCTGAGCCTTTCAGATGTTTCTGAAAAGCCAAATCCTTTTCTTCCTGACTTACTCACGGATTCCTTCATTAAAAAAAAAGTATTTATTGTTGTTTTGTGTGTGTGTGTGTGTGTGTTTGCCTGCATGTATGTCATTCATCATATGAATGCCTAGTGCCCTCAGAGGACAGACAAGGGCCTCTGATTTCCTGGAGCTGGAATTACAAGCAGTTGTGGTCCACCATGTGGGTGTGGGGAACAAATGGGGTCCTCTGTAAGAGCAGCCAGTGCTCTTCGCTGCTGGACCACCTCTCCAGCCCCTCGCTCCTTCATTTTATCCTCTGCCTCCTCTTTTCATGCACACCCAACCTCCTCTGCCTTTGGAAAGAACCTTGGGTTCAATCTCTGTGCTGGAGCCGGGCGATGGTGGCGCACGCCTTTAATCCCAGCACTCCGGAGGCAGAGGCAGGCGGATCTCTGGGAGTTCGAGGCCAGCCTGGTCTACAAGAGCTAGTTCCAGGACAGGCACCAAAGCTACAGAGAAACCCTATCTCGAAACTCCCCCCCCCAAAAAAAAAAAATCTCTGTGCTGGTCACAATTGCTGGTGGCCATACTAGCAACCTAGCAAATTCTCCATCCATCTCATTTACAGAGGGTGAGGTTACCCCAACAGTGAGCACTATAATGGCATTTCCTGTTAGCCCCAACTTCCAGACACATTATAAAGTCATAATCGACCTCTTTAGACTTTGGGACTATTTTTTTCCTGATGCTGAGAAATCAAAACCAGGACCTCAACACATATTAGCTAAAAGTTCTACCACCACATTTAGGTAGTAAATGCCCCCCTCCCCTTTAGGAATTCTGACAAGAGATTCAAATGTAGAGCTCTCGTTTCCTGCTTGAAAATTGTCTCTGTCTGCAACACCTGCAGTTGCATCCTTGATCCAGGGATGTGCTGGCTATGTTTGTGCCAACTTGACAGGCTAGAGCCCTCTAAGAAGAGGGAATCCCTGCTGAGAAAATACCTCCATAAGATTGGGCTGTAGGCAATCCTGTAGGCTACTTTCTTTACTGTCTTTCTTTCATTTTTCTTCTTCCTTCCTTCCTTCCTTCCTTCCTTCCTTCCTTCCTTCCTTTCTTTCTTTCTTTCTTTTTTTCTTTCTTTCTTTCTTTAAGTGCATTGGTGTTTTGCCTAAATGTATGTCTGTATGGGTGATGTGGAAGGGCCCAGCCCATTGTGGCTTATGTCACACCTGGGCTGGTGGTCCTGGGTTCCATAAGAAAGGAGATAGCAAGGGCTGGAGAGATGGCTCAGTGGTTAGGAGCATTGCCTGCTCTTCCAAAGGTCCTGAGTTCAATTCCCAGCAATCACATGGTGGCTCACAACCATCTGTAATGAGGTCTGGTGCCCTCTTCTGGCCTGCAGGCATACATGCAGACAGAATATTGTATACATAATAAATAAAAATATTTTTAAAAAATAATAAAACAATTAAAATATAAAAAAAGAAAGGAGATAGCAAGCCATGAGGAGCAAGCCAGTAAGCAGCAACCCTCCATGGCCTCTGTTAGTTCCTGTCTCCAAGTCCTGTTTTGGATTCCTGTCCTGACTTGCTTGGACTATGATGTGAAAGTGTAAGCCAAATAAATTCTTTTTTTCCCAACTTGCTTTTGGTCATCACAATATTAGTAACCCAAACTATGACAAGGGTTCACTTTGTGAGACAGGAAAACAGAAAATGGGGGTAGTGGAGGTGAGGACGGAACAGTAGCCTCATCAACACCTCCCCTACTTCTTTTCTCTAGAAAACCCCAGAAATGTAGAAGGACTTATTTACTATGTCTCTCGAGTTGAATGTGAGCATGAATTCATGGAAAAGCCAGGCCCTCATCGTGTTTCTGTCTTACTTTTTAAGAAATCAAGCCAGGTCTGGCAGTGGTGGCACAGCCTTCAATCCTAACACTCAGGAGACAGAAGAAGGTGGATCTCTGTGAGTTCATTTGAGGTCAGCCTGGTCTACAGAGCTAGTTCCAGGATAGCTAGGGCTGTTACTCAGAGAAGCCCTGTCTTGAAAGAGAGAGAGAGAGAGAGAGAGAGAGAGAGAGAGAGAGAGAGAGAGGAAGAAATCAAGCCAGGCAATTGAGGCACACACCTTTAATCCCAGCACCTAGGAGGCAGAGGCAGGCAGAGCACTGAGTTGGAAGCTAGCTTCCAGGGTAGCCAGGGCTACACAGAGAAACCCTGTCTTGAAACTGTAATTATTTCAGCCACAAATAAGGCTACACTTCTGGGTTCTAGAGCCATGCATGTGTGGACAAGCCCTTAGGCAGAAATGCCTGGATGTTAAAGGACCCCACGAGAACCATGTGCGTGCATGCGTTTTTACATCCACTGTGACTCAGCTAAGCCCTTGCATGCATGCGTGAGCCCATCATCTGCGTGTGACGTAGTCATGCCAACCCCTGTGTACATGCACTAGACAGCTTTTAAAAACCTGGACATGCCCTCTCTCTCTCTCTCTCTCTCTCTCTCTCTCTCTCTCTCTGCACACTGATTCCCCAGGCCTTTGCACGCCTCCTCTAAGAAACTCCTAAGCAGGTTTGTTGTGTGTTCTGTGTTTCCTTCTCACTCGTGCCAGGTAATTTCATTGGTGCCATGAGACTCGGGAGGCTCTCCCACCCCGAGCTCCTCTCCAGGGGTTGGGATCCGAAACTGGGTATTTTCTCCACAACAACCACATGTTCCATCTGACTGAGCATTATTTCTCCATACAACACCAGCATCAATTTGTGAGTTTCCCCATTCTGGTCAGCTTAACCATTTCTCTGAACCCAAGGAATTGGCCATTGAGCTCTGGCAAGTTTCTACTGTTCCTAGAAATGGGGGGGACTGCCCCCAACCATAGTCTTCAAGGCTATGGTTCAGCCCTTCACTGACATTCCTCTCTGGATTGCTTCTCTTAGCAGAAATTGTGTTTGGAATGACCCAGGGCCGATCTACCTGTGACTGGGTGCCCAGGATCCCTCAGATTCTTATTTCTCCTTTTTCCTTTCCTTTTCTTTTTTTCCCCCTCGCCTCTGGCCTCTCTGGCTTCCAAGTCACCCCAACTGGATCCAGCCAGGCTATAGAATCCCACCTATGGGTGGGGGATATTCTCCCACAGGTCCTGTGATGTTCGCATGCTGATTCACACCCCGCCCATAGTGGAGAGATGTCTTACTTTGCGCCTTGTGGTGTCAATGTTTGTCGTGGGTTTTCACAGTTTTAGCTATGGGTAGCAAGCCATCAAAGGCCATCAATCCAGCCTCCCCTTTGGGATGACTTTTAGAGACCCTGAAACCCCAGGCCTTAATGCCCTACCTACAGATTCCCATACTTGTCCATCTTGTTCAAAAAATGGCCTTGTTACAATTTAGATGGCATCTAAAGTGGCCGCCTAAGAGCACCTTTGATCCCAATATTTTATGGGAGCTTTCTAACTTCTGTCAGCACACAGGCAAATGGAAAGAGTTTCCTTACATCCAAGCCTTTTACTATCTAGGCTCTAACCTAAGCCCTCTGTCCTAGCAAGTTGTTTGCTTGCTCACATGTTCCTGGCTATGCCATCTGAACTGGAAGAACCCTCCATTTCTGCTCTGGACCCAGCTAACAAACCTCTGCCTTTTTTACCTCAGCGAGCAGTTACCCCCATTACCCAGTCCCTAACCCTGCTCCTTTAGTTCCTACGCCTGCTCCTTTAGTTCCTACTGCTGTTCCTTCAGCTGCAGTCCCTATCCCTGCTCCTTTAGTTCCTATCCCTGCTCCTTTAGTTCCTACCCCTGTTCCTTTAGTTCCTACCCCTGCTCCTTTAGTTCCTACCCCTTCTCCTTTAGTTCCTACCCTTCCTCCTTTAGTTCCTACCCTTCCTCCTTTAGTTCCTACCCCTGCTCCTTTAGTTCCTACCACTGTTCCTTCAGCTCCTGCTCTGGACCCCACTAAGGAATCCACACCTTCCCGACCTCAACAGACAGATACTTCTGCTCCTTTACTTCACGCTGCCTTGCCACCTCCCTCCGCTCACTCTTCAGCTGTCTCGCTTTCTCCCCTCCCCACTAACTACTCCAGCAGTCCCGCTGAATCATTTTTCCTCTCTGGTGCATGGTCGCAGCAGTTGCCCAGTACTGGCACCCACATTAACCCCTCTTCTTGCACGCTCATGTGCTGCTATGGAACCCAATTCTAACCAAGCTAAGCCCATTGCAGTTCTCCTGTTGCAAGAAGTGGTCAGCATAGATGGATTAGGGTACATGTTCCTTTCTCATACTCAGAACTTTCCCATATAGAACAAAAACTGGGGTCCTATACATCTAATTCTACCTCTTCATAAAACAATTTCAACATATTATCCAGTCTTATAATCTCACCTTTTATGATATCTATATGATCCTATCTAATAACCTACTTCATGAAGAGCACAGGCAAGTTTGGGAGCAGGCCAGACAACATGCAGATGAGACTCACCAAACTCATGCAGCACACCCTCTGGGGGCAGAGGTGGTCCCCGAGCAGGAACCTCGCTGGGACTATAACACTCCAGGTGGGATTTTAGCTAGGGACAGGTTTTTGACTTGCCTCCTGGCAGGTCTCTCTGTAAGGCTGCCTTCAAGCCAGTAAACTATAATAAGCTCTCAGAGGTCATTCAAGATATGAAGGAAAATCCTTTCACATTTTTGGAATGCCTCACTAAAACTCTGTTACAATACACTAACTTAGATCCAGAAACCCCAGAAGGCAGACAGTTACTCATGACTCATTTTTTTCTCTGTGCTACCCTGATATTAGGGATAAACTTAGACTCTGACCCCACAGGCAGAAGTCTTAGAGTTGGCTTTTAAGGTGTACCATGTGAAGAATGACAAAGCCCGCAATCACTGTCATGTGCAGACATGCCCTCAGGCAGAAGTGCCTAAGTGTAAAGGGACCCACGTGCACACGTGTGGTTACATCCACTCTGACTCAGCTAAGCCCTTGTGCGCATATGTGAACCCGTCATCCGCATATGACGTAGTCACACCAAACCCCTGTGCACATGCCCTAGGCAGCTTTTAAAAAGCTGGACACGCCATCTTTCTCTCTCTCTCTCTGCACACCGATTCCCCAGGCCTGTGCACGCCCCCTCTAATAAACTCCTAAGTGGGTTTGTTGCGTGTTCCACGTTTCCTTCTCACTCACACCAGGTAATTTAAGAAACCCCCTCCAAGATATATAAAATAAAATAAATATATCTTTAAAAGGAGTCTACATAAAGGAAACAGAGCTATTTGGAGAAGTATTCCAAAACTTCCAGTTTCTCAGGCAGGGAAATGACTAGGTTGATAAAGACACTTGTCACCAAGCCTAATAATCTAAATTGAATCCCTCAAATCCACATGGTCAAAAACAAAGCAAGCCGTCCTCTGACCTCCAAGCACACAAAATGGCGTATGTCCCCATACATAAATGCAAACACATAATACATACAATAAAAAAAGTTAATCTCTATTTTTTTATCCAAGTGTTCACTGTAGTCTTATCACCTGTTGCTTTGTCTACATTTTCCTAACATAACCTCCATCCCCATTATGATTGTGCCAACAGGCTTTAGGATTACAGCCCACAGGGCTCCCATATCATAAAAGCCTCTTCCCGACATGACTTCACCGACACACATGAGACTCCGTGTTTCTAGGTGTGGATAGTCCAGTGGGCCCTGTCCTTTAAGTTGATAGACTCCATTGTCTTCTGACAGTTTTGAATTTATTATCTTCATCTTTGTTTCTGGCTTCTTAAATCCCTCTAACTATATGATAAATTGAGTGGCCTTGCTTGGGATACTGTAAGGTTTGGGGAGCAATTGGGAAATCCACACAACTTTGACAATATTACATCAACATTTCAGATTATTATTAATAATCTGTGTGTGTGTGTGTGTGTGTGTGTGTTACAACCAGATACCTTCTCACTACCACCTACCCACCACGCAAGTCTGTCTCACCAAAGCTTACAACTGGTTTTGAGGCTAGTGTGGGTTATGGGCTTTTCCTGAGGGGGAGACTGTAGTCTGTTCTTACAAGGGTCTCCAGCTTACTTTTTGGACAAGTCTTTCTTCCCCTCTCCCCTACCCAGGAGGCTTCCTTTCTATACACTGACAGCCTGTCTTTTTCTTTGTACTTTTCAGGTATTTTATCATTCACTACCTTTGTAAGGTTCTTTATCTCTTTGGAATAGACCTGGCTATTTTTTCTTATTCTGACTCTTCTTTTCTGGGTCACAGGGAAGCAGCTTCTAAGCTACCAACTGTTCTGGTTTGAATAAGAATGGCCCCCATAGGCTCAAATATTTGAATTGTTAGTCATCAGGAAGTAGGCACTATTTGAGAAGTAAGAGATGGTGGCATTGGTGGAGGAAGTGTGTCACTGTGGATGGGTGTTGTATCTTTTGTTTGTGTTCTGACAAATAAAGCTTGCCTGGTGATCAGAGGGCAGAGCTAGTTACCAGTTAACCATAGAAGCTGTGTAGCGGTGGCTCACTTCTTTGATCCCAGCACTCAGGAAGTAAAGAGGATATCCTCTCAACCCTTTTGGTCAGAGGATTGGGAGAGGCAAGAGGTCACTGGTGTCTTTTCTTCTGCTTCTCTGATCTTTCAGGTTAGTACCCTGATATCTGATTCCGGGTTTTTATTGATAAGATTAATTGGATTTATGCTCCAGATGGGCTTCGAGTATAGAGTCAAGCCATGACAAGATCAATAGAGACCTGAGTTTCAGATTACCTGGTTCTAGGAAAGACCACAAACTGGCTCTACCCAGGAATGAACCATCCAAAGGGAAAGCACCTAACATTCCAACCATTATAGATAGGACCAACTTATGTCCCTTAGCACATCACACATCCATTCCCTTTCACCAAAATACCCCTAGACAAATGCCAGCCAATCAGGTGTCCTTAACCTTAGAAATCCCTCACCCCAACCTCTGGTATAATAAAAACCACACCCCAACTGAGTATGAGACTCTCTGATCGTGCCAAAGAGCTGGACACACGGAGATTCCAAGTTTGAACTTGAATGATGGCTCTTTGGTTTTACATACAGGACTTGGTCTCCTTGTATTTTGCAGAACTCCATGAACTGGGTACACATCTGGGGGCTCATTCAGGATCCCCCAAACCCACTGGAATCAGACCAACCTGTAGAGCCTTCAGTTGACTGGCAAGTTTCCTGTGTTTACGTATTTTGTTTCATGTCTTTCTGTTTTGGATAGCCTTCTTAAGTGGTCCCAGTCCAGAATCTGTAAGAACCTGTTGATGGTCTGAGTGGACATGTGCAAGATGACCAGAGGTGGTTTATCTGAGAAGACATTCTGGGGCCCATTTGTATGGGAATGGATCCCTCTGGTTAATTTGGGTACCAGGACTTTTCTGTATGGGATTGGATTCCTCTGGTTTCTATAAAAAGAGGAGTGGGTTGATCCCACCTTCTGGCATGGAGCCTGTGTCTTCAGTTTAGTTTTTCCTCTAGGCACGAGGAGTACTCTGTATTGTTCTGTATACTGTTTTTTTGGTTTTTTTTTTTTTTTTTTTTTTTTTGTCCATCCTCTCTCTGACTTACGAGACTGATATAATGGGACAGACTTAAAGCATGACTCCTTTGACTCTGATATTGGATCACTTACAGGACTTTAGAGATAGGGACATAAGTGTATGGTTTGAGACTTTAAAAGGAGGTATATTTTCCTGAAAGGTATGAGACAATCTCTACCCACCTTGAACATTTCATTGAAAAGAGGAGGCCTCAGCCCATTGCACAGGGGTAACCTGGGCAGTCAGGGTATGCCATCCCATCTTGATAAACGTGTTCATATGACTTAAGTTACTCAAGGAAAAACAACTCCTCCTAACTGTGAGGGCCAAACTAGATGACTCTCCTACCATTTTCAATCATACTAACGAGCCTCAACCCAGAATCCTTTCTCTTTCCCTCCAGCCTCTCTGTTTCCCCTTTTCCCTTTTCAGCAACAGGCTGCCCATCTAGTCAGGGCTGAGGCAGTCCCTGAACAGGACCCTGAATAAAATTAAAATACTCCAGGGGCCATCCTTGCTAGGGATCAGGTTGCAACTTGTCTCCTTGCTGGCCAACCTTCAAGAGGTAAATTATGAAAAAAATCTAAGAGGTCATTCAAGATAAGCACAATAACCTATCTCAATTCCTAGACTGCCTCACAAAGGCCCTCTTACACTATACCAATTGGATCTCAAGACTGCAGATGGAAGGAAATTCCTTATGACTTACTTCTTCCAGAATTTCCCTGAGATTAGGGCCAAATTTAAAGTCCAGAGAAAGGATTCCTTGCTCCAAAGGTGGAAGTCTTATCAATGGCCTTTAAGGTGTACCATGGGAAAGATGCTAAGAAAGGCCTTTTGATTGGCCATAGCAACTTCCCAGGCTTCCTGGATCCCTCTTTCAAATGCAGTCAGGAGGGTCACTGGGCCTGGGCCTGTCTGATCCCTCATAAACCACCCAGACCATGTACAAGGTGCCGTCAAAAAGGATATTGGGGTGTTGACTGCTCTCATGTCTGTCAAGGCATGGGAACATCAAGCCCAGGTATCTCTTCAGCCAACCTAGATCTGGTCATGTACATCTGAGGGGGTCCAGGCTCCTTTGGCCTGACCACTGCTATCTCTCACTGGGAGCCTCAGGTAGACATCACATATCAGGGTGACCTACTCCTCTCCTTCTGGACACAGGGGCCCACCTATTTAGTCTCGATGGAGTTCTAGGGACCCACATCTTCTTGTTCTATTGTCAGGGTAGAGTTACAGCTTTAACAGCCTCATAAAAATCCACCAAATTTGTCACCCAGGCTCACCATTCACTCTCTATGCACTGCCCACCACATGGGCATATTCTCCGCAATGCCCTTCACAGCCCCACCACGTGTGCAATTCTATGATGACACCCGTGCTTTAGCGTCTGGTCCTCCACCTGCTCTGAGCACTTGCCTCTCCCTTTCACTACGGAGCTCCCACCTTTGTTTGCTCTTACTACAAAAGCTTCACAGGTCAGCCAGGATACCTTTGCCTTCAGAGCTGTAAAACATTTTGGTGCCAAAACCCCAGGCTGACTACTTCCTTGGCTATTTACCATCAGGTTTCCTCTCAGTTCACCCAGGATCACAACAGGTAGTTCAGAACAGCCTTACCCTCCAGGGTCAAGTAGACTTCATTAGGCTACCATAAGTACTACAAAATTGGTGAGGATTAGATTTATTTACAGCAGAGAGAGGTGGTCTTGGTCTCTTCCTCAGGCAGGAATGTTGCTTCTACGTCAACAAGTCAGGTATAGTAAAAGACAAGATATGACAACTCTAGATGGATCTCCAAAACCATAAGAAACAACTCGATGCCTCTGGTTAGTGGCTCATTGACAACCCAATATGGAATTGGACACTACCCTGCCAAACACTCTCCTTTTCTTAATCCTGCTAGTTACACCCTGCCTTATAAACTTCTTGTCTAGATTTCTTCAACAACAGATTCAAAAGATCTCTAACCAGACTTTCCATCAGTTGCTATTACAGGAATACCAGCACTAGGTACAGAGCCAGAAGCCAGTGACTCCCAATTATTTCCTGATGGTAAAGATCCATTTCACCCAAAGGACTTTGATGCCCAGATTCAACAGGAAGTAGTCTAATGATAACATCATTCCCTTTCCTGTGGCCAGGGTTGTTTTTTTTTCCAATAAGAAACAAAAAAGGAGGAATGTAAGCTCCTTGAGCCACATGAATAACCAGGACCCTTCTCTCAGGAACCACTAACTGATAGGTTCCACACACACAGAACTGTTGATGGAGACTGTTCATTCGTTCCTGGTTGCCTAGACCTGAAATAATCACACAAAAACTTTATTATTTGAAATGCTGTTTGGCCAATAGTTTAAGCACATTGTAGATAGCTCTTATATCTTAAATTAACCCAAAGCACCACCACGAGACCGACTCCAATGCAAAAACAGAGACTTTATTCATGAGTTCACTCAGGTCCCTCCACCTGTCCAAAGTGGCAGTGGCAGCCATGACATCAGTAGCAATAACAATAGCACCAGGAACAGTGCAAGAGAGACGTGGGGGAGTTTATATAGGGGCATTCCAAGCCTAAGGGCTTGTGATTAGCTGACCCCTGGTGGTGTGATGAGGAATTTCAGAATTCCAGGCTTAGAACTGGCTGCTCTCAGATGATGAGTCTAAGAACCTGAGGGGAATTCCCAACTGCCAGTAACTACTGAGGCTCTGATTGGTCCATTTTCCCTGCTCAGGGATCTGTTGGTTTCCAGTCAGGGGCAGAAATGGCTCTACTTCTGGGGCCAAACTGTTTCTTTTCTGGTTCTTTCTTTTTTAGTCCTAATCTTTGGAATGCCCTGAATCTAGGGACTTAGTGCATTTGTTCGGTCCTAGTTTCAGGGTTTGACGGCTTTTCTCCAGCTTGGCATCAAAGTGTCTGTTCCCCTGGCTCCGATTCCATTTTCTGATTGTGTTTTTCCCCCTGGGTCGGGGCTTGGAGCCTGGTAGTTCGTGGTCTGTGTGTGGGCTGCAGATCAGGGATTTTCTAGGACCTGGATCTCTCAGTAACAGATACATCATCACCCCTTACCCACAACTTTTGTTTGAGCATGTGGATTCTCTGGCCCTGATCTCTGGAACTGGAGAAACCGCCCGGGAGTTGCTTTACTCAAATAAACCTTGGCTTCATCTGATTTATCTGCATCAGTGGAAAAATCTTTTTTTTTTTTTGGGTGGGGGGGGGGGAGTAGAAAAACCTATTATCTTGGTGCCAAAACCCAGGAGGAGGTGAGTTCTCCCACTTGGTGGACCAGATCCTCTGACCATGTGGGGGGAATCCCTCCTCTCCCTTTATTTGTCTGTCCACCAGACATGATCAACTTTTGACTTGGGGTAAATCACCCATTTCCTAGTCACTCTCTGAATCCCCTACCAAACCACTGCTGTGGCAGGGCAAGCCCAATCTGTTTCCAGAACAGTCTCTGTTGAGGGGAGGGTGTAAGGAGATATCCTTCTCAAAGACTACCCAACTCCCACTGCTTGACCCCAGGCTATCTCTTGGGCACCTTGCCCTAGTCTTCAGTCTCAGGCTTGGAAATGGGCAACACTGAGTCTAAACCCAAATCTCAGTCAGCCCTGGGATGTCTGCTGTGAAGTTTATCCAAATTGGGGCTGTCTCACACCATATACCCAAAACAAATGGTTTGAACTGTAGTGGGGAGCTGCGGGCCTCTTCCCACAACCCGGCTCATGGCTGCCTGGCTAGCTTATGCCCCAAAATAACAACACACAAACTGTATTCTTTTAAACACTGCTTGGCCCATTAGCTCTAGCCCTTACTGGCTAATTCTCATATCCCAATCAACCCATCTCTAATAATCTGTGTAGCATCAGTCTTACCAGGAAAGATTCAGCATGTCTGACCTGGCGGCTTGCTTCATCACGTCTGTCTCTGAGAGGAGCTGCCCTGCATCTGAGCTCACTTCCTCTTCCTCCCAGCATTCTATTCTGTCTACTCCACCCACCTAAGGGATGGCCTATCAAATGGGCCAAGGCAGTTTGTTTATTGACAAATGACCTTCCTCCATCATTGAACTCCCTTATGTGCAGGGTTTTTGAGATCTGTACTACCACACACACACACACACACACACACACACACACACCCGTTTGCCATGTTCGGCAGTCCAGGTTTTGTTGGCCAGGGTTGTGGTGGCTCCAGATACCATTTCACCCAGAGACTGATCCTGAGCCTCCACCCTGACTAAGCCATCCAAGTCTCTGGCACCCCCATCTCTCTTCCTCCTCTCTTCTCTGTTCTGACTGTCTGCCTGCCTGCTTCTCTCATGTCCCCACTCCAAGACAGCCTTTGGTCTTTCACTACTCCCATTCCCCAATAAACCTCTTGCACTAACTCTGTTGCATGTGGTGTGCTCTCTTAGTGGAACACCTTGACAGAGTCCACTGAAAAGTACCTACTTCACTTTTTTTTTCTTTTTTCCATTGCTGTCAAAGACTTACTAGGTTCTCCTGGTATTTGGTCTGGGATCCTACCCGCCCATTTCACCCACAACAGATTTGACCTCTGTTTGTTTCTATCTGCTCTCCCACCCTAAACGTCTGGTCCATACGCTTATTACAACATGGGAGTCAGAGCCGAGAGGCCATCTGCCACACGCCCAGCACATACCTATCCTCTTTTGCAGCATCTAGTGATCTAACTCTCAATAAGACATGCCAACTCCTGGCAGCACCCCTATCTCCTCCAAAGAAAACGGTTGTGTGCAGAAGAACCTCCCAAGTTTCAGTACCAAGGCAATAATAGGTTTTCTGTATCCCCAGTAACAGGTTTCTCTACCAATGAAGTAAGCCAGATCAAGACAAATTGAGAAAGCATAACAACAGGTGTATTTGAGCAAAGCAATTTGGAGGCGCGGGGCTGGAGAGATGGCTCAGTGGTTAAGAGCATTGCCTGCCCTTCCAAAGGTCATGAGTTCAATTACCAGCAACCACATGGTGGCTCACGACCATCTGTAATGGGGTTTGGTGCCCTCTTCTGGCCTGCAGACACAGACAGACAGAATACTGTATACATAATAAATAAATAAATAAATATTTAAAAAAAAAAAGCTGGAGGCGCCATCATCAGTTCTCTGTCTCTCTCTCTCTCTCTGCGTACTGTATGTTCACCTGCTCACATGTTCCTGGCTATGCCATCTGAGCCAGAACAGTCCACTTCCACTCTGACTCAGCTAATGAATTCCTACCTCTTTGACCTCAGCAGGCAGCTACCCCCGTTCCTTCAGCTCCTGCTCTGGACCCTGCTAAGGAATCCACACCTTCCCAACCTTAGCAGACAGATCCTTCTTCTCCACTTGCACCCGCGCGACACAGGCTCCCCCAGTAACTACCGCATCAGCCCTGCTGGATCATTCCTCCTCTCCGGTGCCTGACTGCAGCAGCCACCTGGCTCTGGTGCCCACCTCTACCCCTCCTCTCACACACTCACGTGTGAACCCAACCCTGACCAAGCCAAGCCAGCTGCAGTTCTCCCGTTGTGAGAGGTGGATGGATTGGTTAGGGTACACGTTCCTTTCTCCCTCTCAGAACTCTCCCATATAGAACATAAAATTGGGGTCCTATACATCTAATTCTACCTCTTTCATAAAGCAATTCCAATACATTACCCAGTCTTACAATCTCACCTTTCATATCTATATGATCCTATCTAATAACCTGCTTCATGAAGAGCACAGGCAAGTTTGGGGGCAGGCCAGACTACATGCAGATGAGGTTCACCAAACACATGCAACACATCCCCCAGGGGCAGAGGCGGTTCCCAAGTGGAACCACAACACCCCAGGTGGGATTTTAGTTAGGGGCCAGTTTTTGACTTGCCTCCTGGCAGGTCTCTCTGTAAGGCTGCCCTCAAGCAAGTAAACTATAATAAGCTCTCAGAGGTCATTCAAGACACAAAAGAAAAGCCTTCTGCATTTTTGGAATGCCTCACTAAAGCCCTGTTACAACATACTAACTTATATCCAGAAACCATGAAAGGCAGACAGTTACTCATGACTCATTTTCTTTCTCAGTCCTACCCTGACATTAAAACTAAACTTAGATGTTTGGAGAAAGGCCCCTTGACCCCACAGGCAGAAGTCTTAGAGTTGGCTTTTAAGATGTACAATGAGAGGAATGACAAAGCCCGCAATCATCAGCAATCATCACTGTCACGGGCTACCCACAGCCCTCTCACCAGCTGAGGCAACAGACCGCCTGATCCATGCTGCTCCCTTGTCCTCCGGGGCTCGAGAATCGCCAGGCCCATGTTTAAATGTGGTAGAGCTGGCCACTGAGCCCAAGCATGCCCCAATCCTCATCTTGGTCCCATGAGACCTTGTCCAAGATGCCATAGGGAAGGACATTGGGCAGTCAATTGTGCTTGTGCACATCGTGGCATGGAGACATAAAACCCAGAAAATTCCCAAGTAGACCTTCTAGGTCTGGCCATGGATGAGTGAGCCTGCCCAGGGGCCTTTGACCACAACCATCATCTGTAACAGGAAACCATGGGTAAACATCACGGTATCAGGACGGCCCATCTCCTTTCTCTTGGACACTGGAGCCACATACTTGGTACTGAGGGAATTCTGGGGGCCTACCTCTCCTTCTAGTTCCCCTATTGTCGGGGTCGGGGGGCAGTTTATCTCCCTCAGCAGACCCCACCACTTAAGTGTATTTTTAGAGGTATTTATCTCACTCATTCATTTTTAGTCATGCCAACCTGCCTGGTACCTCTTATGGGAAGAGATTTTTTAGCAAAAGTAGGAACTTCCATTTCATTTGCTCCTTCCATTCACCTTACCTCAGACTCACCAACAGCTCCCTTCCTCCTCCTAGCTTCCCAACCTCCCAGCTCCAATGTGTCTTTTCCTCTACCAGCCTCTCAGGTCGATCCCCAAGTCTGGGACACCCAAAATCCCTCTGTTGCTAAACACCAATCCCCCATAGTTATCCAATTATAAGACCCTACTAAGTATATTACCTAAGCTCAGTAGCCCCCTCTATCTCCAGAGACTTAGGGGACTTAAGCCTAAGAAAAAGCTACTTCACCCCCTCTTCTCCCTTTAACACCCCTATACTTGCTAAAAAACCTAACGGAGCCGGGCGGTGGTGGCGCACGCCTTTAATCCCAGCACTCGGGAGGCAGAGGCAGGCGGATCTCTGTGAGTTCGAGGCCAGCCTGGTCTAGAAGAGCTAGTTCCAGGACAGGAACCAAAAGCCACGGAGAAACCCTGTCTCGAAAAATCAAAAAAAAAAAAAAAAAAAAAAAAAAACTAACGGAACCTAGTACCTGGTTCAAGACCTCCAGCTCATTAACTCTGCAATGGTCCCTCTTCATCCTGTAGTGCCTAATTCTTACACACTTCTTTCCACTCTCCCCCCAGGAACCTCCCACTTCTCAATTCTAGATCTTAAGGATGCTTTTTTCTCTATTCCTCTCTCAGCTCTCAATCTCAAAATATATTTGCCTTCACCTGGACTGACCCTGACACTCACCTCTCCACACAGCTCACCTGGACCATCCTTCCCCAGGGATTCCAGGACATCCCACACCTATTTGTTCAGGCTTTAGCTTCTCATTCTCTCACTGTACCTGTCAAAAAGAAGCTGGAGCTCACCACTCAGAGCTGGGCACCCTGCATACATGCTTTAGTGGTTGCTGAGCTTCTTTGTGAGTCAAAGAAACTAACCTTTGGGTCGCCCACCACTGTCTTCTCCCACCACAACCTGTCCCACCTCTTAACTTACAAAGGCTTACAAATCTTACCCCTTCCCGAGTTCTTTCCCTCCAGGCGGCACTAGTGGAAGATGCCACTTTCACTTTCCAATCCTGCCCACCCCTTAATATCTCAAATCTCCTACCTCAACCTAACACTAATTATTCTCCATCTCATTTCTGCATAGAAACCTTAGAGGATCTACTGCCCCACTCCTCACATATACAGGAGGGCAAACTGTCCCAGGCCACTTATACCTGGTACACAGATGGCAGCTCCTTTTTATGTGAAGGGACCCATAGAGCAGGCTATGCCATAGTATCAGATACTGGGGTGGTAGAGGCACAGGCACTCCCCGCCCATACCACTAATCAGCAGGCTGAGTTAATAGCCCTTACCTGTGCCTTCTATTAGCAAAGGGACAATCTAAGTGCTTACAGACTCCAAATACACCTTTCATATCCTCCTGTCTCACGCAACTGTCTAGAAGGAGTGTGGGCTTCTTACAACAAAAGGAGGATCCATAACTAACTCAGGTTACATTATGGACATGTTAAAAACCTCCCTTCTCCCCAAAGCTATAGGAATTATTCACTGTCAGTCCCGACAATTCCATTATTTCCAAGGGAAATAACCGGGCTGACCAAACAGCTAGAACAGCAGCATTCCAGAGCCCAAACCTACCTCAATCACCTCAGGGGGTTCATACAGTACAGCCCACATTTTCATAGATACCCCCTGATACCTGGCAAATTCTACATCAGCTCTTTCATCCTAATAGCAAATAATAGCAAAGCTCTGTTTCATTTTGTCAAGGCTCACCTCCAACCCATCCCTGAGAACTTAAAAGTTCTTTTTTTTTTTTTTTTTTTGGGTTTTTCGAGACAGGGTTTCTCTATGGTTTTGGAGCCTGTCCTGGAACTAGCTCTTGTAGACCAGGCTGGTCTCGAACTCACAGAGATCCGCCTGCCTCTGCCTCCCGAGTGCTGGGATTAAAGGCGTGCGCCACCACCGCCCGGCTTTTTTTTTTTTTTGAGCCTTTCCTGGAACTAGCTCTTGTAGACTAGGCTGGCCTCAAATTCACAGTGATCCACATGCCTCTGCCTCCTGAGTGCTGGGATTAAAGGTGTGCACAACCACCGCCTGGCCCGAATTTAGAGTTCTTTTTTTTTTTCCCACAGTCTAGTGGGGGACAGGGGAGGAGGTGGAGCAGAGAGGGTGCTATTGAGTTTTAAATTTATAAAAAGTCTCAGACAACTTTATAAATTTCCTGTGTAATCAAATACACCTTCTTATGAATGGATGGTCAAGAGGGATGACATCCAGTGCAGGGAAAACCATCTGCTTCAATATCATGTGACTTCCGCAAAGGCAGTAATGTGGTTCTGCACAGACGCTACCTTGCCAAAGGGCTTTCTACTCAAGGAATGTTGATCATCGGCATCCGGGCCACACTGTCCCTGTGCATGTGCCCATTTTCTGGTTGTCTTCCTTTGAAATTATTTACCATGAACACAACCAGAAATACTGATATAGATATTCCAACTAGAAAGCCCGCTATCACATCTGACCAATGATTTCAATATTCTACTACTCTATTGAGTCCAGTAAGAAAGGTCAAACACATTAATCTCAAGCATAGAACAGGCTTAGCAAGTCTGGTGCCTTTGGCTTTGATAGTGTTCGTAATGTACATCGTCAGATACATGGCAGTATAGACGCGGAGGGCAGCTTCTTTGGATGGGAAGGTTTTCCTTGCTCGCATGATGACTGAACTTAAGAGTTCTTAAAAGCTATCACTGCCTCTTGTAAAATCTGTCAAAGTCAGATCCCAAGACCAAATATCGTAGCTTCCCTTTCCCACCCACCAGGCCAGGGGCTCCTTCCAGGAACTGACTGGGAGCTCAATTTTACTCATATGCCCACAGTCAGGTGAGTTAAATAGATCCTGGTTTTGTGGACACCATGTCTGGGTGGATTGAAGTGTTTACCACCATTAACAAGAGGGCCCGGAAGTTTCGGATGTTCTTCTCCAAGAAATCATCCCCCAGTTTGGAATCCCAACCTCTCTTCAGTCGGATAATGGCCCAGAGTTTACCTCCCAGATCTCTCAATTTTATATAAAGCTCTTAACATTCCCTGGCATTTTCATATCCCATAACATCCTCAATCTTCAGTGAAGGTAGAACGAACTAACCATTCCTTAAAAAATGTTCTTGTTAAGATGTCATAGGAGCTTCACCTCGACTGGGTAAAATTTTTGCCTCTGGCCCTACTAAGGCTTAGGGCTCTCCCCAAAGGCTCCCTTTTCATCTCGCCATTTGAACAAATTTTTTTTTTTTTTTTTTTTTGGTTTTTCGAGACAGGGTTTCTCTGTGGTTTTGGAGCCTGTCCTGGAAGTAGCTCTTGTAGACCAGGCTGGTCTTGAACTCACAGAGATCTGCCTGCCTCTGCCTCCCGAGTGCTGGGATTAAAGGCGTGCGCCACCACCGCCCGGCTTGGGCTACCAATTTTAACCCCCAGCCTCTCACCCAAAACCTCTCCCCTTCCTGATCACCTGCTTACTCCACTGTTATCCCATCTTCACTCCCTATTATGGGATTTTACCGACTACTCATTACGTCAACCATGTGCCAATTCATGCCCACCACCAATTAAAATAGGAGATCAGGTACTATTTTCTCCCCCAGACCAATGCCCCTCACTCCTTCCCCCTACATGGCAGGGCCCCTTTAAAGTAATCCTTGTAACTCCCACAGCTGCCAAGCTCGAGGGACTCCCTCATTGGATCCACCTGTCTCATCTCAAACCTTTGACTCTTCCAACTCAAGATACCACCTCATATACAGTAACTCAAACAGGGCCCTGCTCCCTTAAGTTCCAGAGGACACCAAGATCAGTCACTTTTTCTCCATTTCCAGAAAAACAAAAGTTTCATCACCGTACTCAATCCTCCTGTGTCAAAAACTCCATATACTCTCCTTCTTCCTCTTTCTCTTGTTTGCTTTACCAACTTCTCTACATCTCCAATGTCATACCTAAATTTCCAGTTCACCACTCAGCTGTTAATACCAGGACCATCATTAGACATAGAGCTGGAGTACAGGGTTTGCCAAAAGCCCAGGTTGTAAGAAACAATAATGAGCTTGGGGACGGTCATAGCCCCAGACTCCAAAAACTCACAAAACTGACTTTAACATAACAGGTTTATCACTGACTGCAGCAGTGTCTCCTGGATGTCAAGTGAATACCATGATGCTAAAGAGAACAAGTGCCTTAAGATTTGCTTCAGGTAAAACATTGAGGGGTCTAATATTTCCCCTTTCCCATAATTCCCCCTTCTTTTCCTCCCTCCTCCCCACCATCTTCCATTCCAGCACTACACCATTGTAATCATAAGCTTTTAATATGTCTAAAATTTATTTCTTTTCATTTTTTTCATAAGCTCCAGGGAGCCAATCGAACCTATCTAAATGGACCAGACTCACCCAGAATAAGTATCATTTAATTCTTCCCTTATCATTCCTGGTCTTGGGAACTCCTAGGAAATTCCCTCTTAGGAAATCCCCCTCCCCCCTCAAAAATCTTCTATCTACCTACCATCTTGGGACTCTCCTCCCTTAATCACCGGGATCTAAAACTTTTTCCAGACATAATTTTCTGCCTTTCCAGCATCTTGTGAGGTCCAAGCTGCCAGCCAGCCAGTTCCACAGAGACCGGAAAAAACACAAAAGTAATCAGCCACCCTGGACATGGTCAAACATCTCAACTCTCCGACACCCACAAAGTCACATGAAGCAGTCACAAGAGACCTTACAACACCGTATTCCCACTCATTAAAGACTCCAAACTCCACAAATTTTTATAATAAACAAAAGGGTGGAATGTTATAATTTCAGCCACAATAAGGCTGACACTTCTGGACTCTAGGGCCATGCATGTGCAGACAAGCCCTCAGGCAGAAGTGCCTAATGGCCCCAGGGATGCTAAACGGCCCCCTGTGACCAATGTGCAGTGTGGTTGCATCATCCACGTATGTCTCAGCTAAGCCCTTGCGTGCATGTGTGGTTGCATCCACATATGACTCAGCTAAGTCCTTGCATGCATGTGTGAGCCCCATCATCTGTATATGATGTAGTCATGTCAACCCCTGTGTGCATGCACTAGGAAGCTTTTAAAAGCTGGATATGCTCTCTCTCTCTCTCTCTCTGGGCACACCAACTTCACCAGGCCTGTACACTGCCCCCCAATAAACTTCTAAGTGGGTTTGTTGTTGCATGTTCAGTGCTTCCTTCTCACTCATGCCAGGTAATTTCAGGTACCTTTTGAGAATGGCCATTTCTGAGGATCTCCCAGCTTTCCCTTCTGCTATTACTGCTGCTACCACAAGTTCAAGGCTCCCTTTCCAGTTCTTCAGTGTCTACTACATTTCTGACAGTTCCTCATCTTTCTTCAGATTGTGACCTAGAAATTCTGCTCTGCTGTGCCTCACTGTTCTATGCCATTTGGATGTTTCTGTTCATTATCTCCTATTATGCAGGTTCCAGAGCCATCTCGCTACCTTTTTTCTTTTTTCTTTTTTTTTAGAGACAAGGTTTCACTATGTAGCCCTGGCTGGTCTGGCACCTGTTATATAGCCTATGCTGGCCTCTAACTTGTAGTGACTACCCTGTTTCTACCTCTGCAGTGCTGGGGTTACAGGGATAAGGCACCAAGCTGGGCTTCTGACTAATAGCAGTGGCCAATTATTGGAATCCAACTGAAACCAAAGCAGCGCTCACAGGTTAATTGTAACTGAGCGTCTACTGTACTCCTGGTACCAGACTATATATTAAAACTGATATAAACAAGGGCTGACAAGATGGCTGCCAAGTCTAACAACCTGAGTTATCCCAAACCCATATGGCGAAGGAAGAGAGCTCCCTCAAGTTGTCCTTTGGCCTCCACACCTGCAGTAGCACTCACCAATTCTACCTTAAATAAATAAATTGAAAATAATTTTTAAAAAAGAAAGTAAATTGAGATAAACACACAAGGCATAAGCATAAGACAGTGTGGAACACAGAAATATTTTAAACTACACATTTTATTTAAAACATTTACTTTGAATCATGTTTTTTATAAAAATTGACAAAATGTCCAACTTTGCTACTTAAGTCTCATATTGGTTTTACACTCTCTAATTAAAGCGGCACCTTTTCCTGATGATCATTTCTACTGAAGAGCACAGGCTGTACTGCCTCCTGGTGGTGGGTCACTGGAACACGCTCACAATACAGTTACACAGCTAAATAAGTGCCATTAAGTATGTCATTTGCTGCCTCCTCCCCTCCTGCCAGGAAGGATTGCCATCAATGACTACCTCGGATCCCGCAGGAAGCTCACTCTCCTACTGACATTCAACCAAGCTCAGCAAAACATCTCTTCCTGAGTTCTTGTCATCTTTCTTTGTTTTGTTTTGTTTTTTAGACATGGTGTCTTATAGCCAGGCTAGCCTGGAACTCACCATATAGCCAAGGGTGAATTTGAACTTCAGACCCTCCTACCTATACAGCTCTCCAGGGCTGATTATAGGTGAGCAACCAAGACTGGCTTCATGTAGCTTCAGGACAGAACCCAGGGTTCTGCATGCAGGACAAGCACTTCACCAGCTAAACTACATCCCACCTTTGCCCTTCTATTTATTATTTTATGTGCGTTGGTGTTTTGTCTGTGTGTATGTCTGCGTGAGGGTGTTGGAAGTCCCGGAACTAGAGTTACTGACAGCATGTACTGCCATATGGGTGCTAGGAACTGAATCCGGGTCCTCTGGAGGAACAGCCAGTGCTCTTAAATACTGAGCCATCTCTCTAGCACCCCCATGACTGTCTTTTTAAAGAGAGAAAAGCCTGTCAATAAGTAAGAGTAGGAATGTCTCCAAGTAATCCAGGCTGTAGTTCAGATACCACAGCGGTGAAACAGCAAGGCTGGTGCAAGCGCGGCCTCTCAACACCCCACTGGTCACTGTTATTTCCTTTCTGTCTTTCTTTCCCTTTCTGGGTCTGATGTTTTGTTTTTGTTTTTTTGGAGACAGGGTTTCACTAAGTAGCCTTGGATGGCCTAGGATCTTACTATGTAGACCAGGCTGGCCTTGAACCACAGAGCTCTACCTGCCTCTACCTTGAATTTGTGGCAGTCCTCCTGTCTCTGCCCCGAGATGTGAGTCATCACGCCCTTAACACCACCCTCATAGAAATAAACATCACTGCTCTGGCCAACTCCACGCCCACTGCCTGGGAACAGGTGACCGTGCCTCAGGAAGCTGACCTCCCCAGAAAGTGGACATCAACACAGCCTAAGCTCGTTCTCCAGACCGAACACCTTGGACTTGAGGTTCTTCAGCTCCCCCTGTATCTTATGTGCTCTTCTATTGCTGTCGCGAACTTCACACAGAATGGCAAGGTCCTGGTTCCCCTGGGTAGTCACTGTTGCCTACAGAGTTCAGAAAAGAGAAAAAGAAGAATTGTGCTAAGGGGGAGAAATCAAGTCATAAAGAACAGGCTTTGCTGGATGACTCTTTTCTTTAACCTATGATAAATGCGATTCTAAATTCTCCAGTAACTCATTTTAATAATGAAAATGTTTAATTAGTCTAAGTGTTTCGGAGAAGATGCAGAACATCAAGAGTTCACGGTCATCCTTGGCTATCTATGCAGTTTGAGGACAGTTTAGGAGACATGAAACCATCTCAGAAACAAAAACAAGCAAAACAAAAAGGCAGGGAAGCTCTGGGATAGAGATGAACAACTAACAGCAGGCAAAAGAGCATTACAGCATTGATAAGATCACCTGGTGGGTAGCAGAAGCACTTGCACCACACCTGGGAATCTGAGTGGGACCCCAGGAGCCACATGGTGGAAGAAGTGAACTGACTTCCACAAACTGTCTTCTGACCTCCACACATGCGCCAAGGCATACATAACCGCACATAAAAATAAATCAATGTTAACAATAGCAAGACCAATAAATATTATTATTGGTAATTTTGCTAAAAATGATAGAAAGCATTTCTTTTCGTTTTCTGTCAACTTTGTTTAGAACATAGCAACTATTTAGGACTTATGGTGACTGTTAAATCTCCACAAAGCAATCAAGATAGTAGATACTAAATGGTTTCTAGGAAAGTATATCATTACTCAATTATTTTCCCCACTATAAAAACAGACAATTTTAGCCGGGCGATGGTGGCGCACGCCTTTAATCCCAGCACTCGGGAGGCAGAGGCAGGCAGATCTCTGTGAGTTCGAGACCAGCCTGGTCTACAGAGCTAGTTCCAGGACAGGCTCCAAAGCCACGGAGAAACCCTGTCTCGAAAAACCAAAAAAAAAAAAAAAAAAAAAAAAAAACCCAGACAATTTTGAGAAAGTCAATGTGTATGTGTGCTCAGCCATGTACTTGAGTGAAGGTCAGAATGACATCAGACTGTCCTCTGTCACCTTCCATGGTCGTTCTTTTGTTTTGTTTCTGAGACAGGGTCTCACTATGCAGCCCTGGCTGCCCTGGAACTTGCTATGAGGACCAGACTGGTCTTGAGTTCAAATTCACAGAGATCCTCCTGCCTCTGCCTCTTGAGTGCTGGAATAAAGATGTGTGCCTGAGACATGGACTACAGCGAACCTGGAGGTCACCGCTTTGGCTATACTGGCTGGCAGCACATTCCTGGTGTCCTCCTGTCTTCTCTCTGCACTGGGTTACAGATGTGTGTCTGTGCTTGGATTTCACGTGGTGCCAGGGATCTGGACTCGGGTCATAATGCTTACACAGCCAGCAACTTTACTCAATGGGCATCTGCCCAGCCTCCCTCCCCCCAAAACAGACCGAAATCTTTTAATCTAGTTGAATTGGGAGGAATGGTACTTTGAAGTTTAAATCTGTTTTCCCAACAGGGTGCTCCTGTTGAACTGATGCTCAGAGGATTCAAGGATAATTACCTGTTGCTGTCCAAGTAAGGACACAGCGTGTCCTTCTCTGTTTTGTTCAGTGCCGTGGCCTTCTTGTTCTCTCACACACCCTCCTGACCTTGGCAATCCTTCTGAGGAGCCCTCCTCACCATCTTTCTATACTCCTACCCCTTTCCTTTCCTAACTCAGAAACATAAATACCTTATAGAGCATTTGTTCCAGGTCTTTCAGCTTCTGCCGAAGAGCCTTAATGTCCGTCTTGAAGCCCTCTACCTCCAGGGCGCGCCGATGTTCCAGGGCCTCATAGCGTTTTGTCATTATCTGTAGGCGCCTACCCATCTTGTTGGAGCGGTCCTGGATGGGGATGAGGAATTTATGAGGAGGAGAAAAGTATTCCCCAGAGCCATCTGCATGTCTACTCGACACACATGTGAGAGCCTACAAACCTTGAAGATCTCTCTTCTCATTCCCTCCTCCTCCCGGATTCGAGCAAGTTCCTCTTCTAGGGAGATGCACTGTTCTTGGTACATGTTGGACAGCTTTTTTTCTTGTATTAGCTTATCCTTTAGAGACTGTAGGCCAAAGGGATAAAAAGGTTTAATGTTCAGCACTATAATAATTAGGTAGTTCTTTTTCTAAATTTTATTTGTTTTTACTTTATGTATACTGGTGTTTATGTATGTCTGTGTGAGGGTGTTGGATTCTGGAGTTACAGACAGCTGTGAGCTGCCATGTGGTTGCAGGTCCTCTGGAGAGCAGTCAGTGCCCCTAACTGCTGAGTCATCTCTCCAGTCCCATCAGGTAATTAAAATAACACCGTGGTGAAGAAGGGAGGGAAAGATTTCCAGAGCAAATGTGCACACAGATATGAGGAGACACCCAGGACCCTGCCATGTCTCTACTTTCCTCTCAAGTATACATAAGTAGATATTTTCAAGATAAAACAACCCAGGTGTCCTAGTTAGGGTCACAATTGCTGTGATGAAACACCATGACCAAAGCAACTTGGGGAGAAATGGTTTATTTGGATCACACTTCCACATCACAGTCCATCCCTGAAGGAAGTCAGGGCAGAATCCTGAGACAGAAGCTGATACAAAGGCAATGGAGGGGTGCTGTTTACTAGCTTGCTCCTCATGGCTTACTTATTCTGCTTTCTTACAGAACCAGACTACTAGCTCAAGGTGTCCCCACCCACAATGGGATGGGCCTTCTCACATCAATCATGATTAAGAAAATGCCCTAAAAGTTTGTGTACAGCCCCCCTCCCCTTTTTTTCTTTTTCTTTCCAAGACAGGGTTTCTCTGTATAATAGCTCTGGCTGTCTTGGAACTCACTTTGTAGACCAGGCTGGCCTCAAACACAGAGATCCACCTGCCTCTGTCTCCCAAGTGCTGGGATTAAAGGTGTGCATCACCACTGCCTGGCCCTACAGCCCAATTTTTATGGAGGCATTTTCTCAATTGAGACTCCCTCTGCTCTCCTCCTCCCATCTGGTAACTCCAGCTTGTGTCAAGCTGACATAAAACTATGCAGCACACCAGGAGTGGTGCTCATGCCCTGTGTTTCTAGCACTATAGAGATGGAGACAGAAAGACCAGGAGTTCAAGGTCATCCTCAGTTACACAGTCAACTAAAGGACAACCCCAGCCGGCTTTAATCCCAGCACTCGGGAGGCAGAGGCAGGCGGATCTCTGTGAGTTCGAGGCCAGCCTGGTCTATAAGAACTAGTTCCAGGTCGGGCGATGGTGGCGCACGCCTTTAATCCCAGCACTTGGGAGGCAGAGGCAGGCGGATCTCTGTGAGTTCGAGACCAGCCTGGTCTACAGAGCTAGTTCCAGGACAGGCTCCAAAGCCACAGAGAAACCCTGTCTCGAAAAAACCAAAAAAAAAAAAAAAAAAAAAAAGAACTAGTTCCAGGACAGAAATCAAAAGCTACGGAGAAACCCTGTCTCGAAAATCAAAAAAAAAAAAAAAAAAAAAAAAAAAAGACAACCCAAGGCACATGAGACCCAGTTTCAAAAAATAAAAGTATTTCTGGCTGAGAAGAACCACAAAATGAAGCTCAGAATTTAAGTAAGACATTATGTGTCGTAACTCTAAATATAAGAAACATCAACATGTATTATGCATGCTCCATGGAGAAGACAAAAAAACAATCCTTCAAAACCTTAAACAAGCCAGCAAGACAGCTCAGCATTAAGGCACTTGCCATGAAGCCTGGGCCCCACATGGTGGGAGGGAAGAACTGACTCCTGAAAGTTCTCTGATCTCCACATTCATGTCATGGTGTGTTCATGCATCACAAGAGTTATACACACACATGCACAAACATAACACAGAAATAAATGCAATTTTTAAAATCAAAAAACCAAACACCAAATCAGATCTATATACACAAGTGACATCTGTAATCCAGCTACTCTGGGGGCAGACATAAGATTACTGGAGCCCAGAAGAGTTCAAGCTTTGCCTAGGAAACAACAATGAACCTCCCACTCAAAATAGCTGGTATGGTATAGCACATACCCAGTGATGTGGGAGAGTCTTCTGTTATGTGTTACTTTCATTGCTTAATAAAGAAACTGCCTTGGCCCTTTGATAGGACAGAAAATTAGATAGGCGGACTAAACAGAACAGAATGCTGGGAGAAAGAAGCAGAGTCAGGGAGCCGCCATGGAGCCAGCCACCAGGTCTGACATGCTGAATCTTTCCCGGTAAGCCACCACTTTGTGGTGCTACACACATTATTAGAAATGGGTTAATCAAGATGTGAGAGTTAGCCAAGAAGAGGCTGGAACTAATGGGCCAGGCAGTGTTTAAATGAATACAATTTGTGTGTTGTTATTTTGGGTATAAAGCTAGCCGTGCAGGAACCGGGTGGGACAAAAAGCAGGCCTGCTCGCCTCATTACTACAGCCCAGAATCTCAGCACTCATGATTCCAGCACTCAGGAGGCAGAGGCAAGAATATTAGAAATTCAAGGCAAGATGGCCTGTCTACTTGAAACCCTGTCTCAAGAGGCCAAGAGGAAATTACTGATAACCTTCACATCCAATTTATGTTACTTCCTTATACAACCTTTCCAAGATGTAACTGTTAGACCTATGCTTATATTCCATGCAGTGACCTGCACAACCATCTATGGTCAGCTTCTGCCAGCACCTCCAGGGCTTGCATATCAGTTTAGTTCCTCCTTTTTTTTTTTTTTTTTTTTCCCTTTTTCTTTCTTTCTCTGTGGCACTAGGTATTAAACCTAGAACCTTGTATGAGCTACCAGTAAGCTACGGTCAGCCCTCCCTTCTCCTTGTTTAGTTCACAACCGCAATAGGGTCCCTCCTTTTCCTCAAACATATTCTATGAACTTTAAACTTTTAACCTCTGCCAGGAATGCCCTTCCCAAAATATATACAGCAGGCCTCAGCAAAAACACCAGACTTAAGAGGGGTGTCCCTAGGTCCCTTTCTAGTGGGGTTCCAACAAGTAATACAATTGTTACTTAATTCTCTTATTAATATGAAATTACTTGATAAACTATGATTTTTCTTGTTCACTAAAATAGAAACACAATTTCTCATTGTGTTTTTTTCTCAAGGTTCTGTCTACTTTACACAGTGCTGTCCCCAGAGTCATGCCCATTTGCTGAACTAGGAAATGAAGTGTAATATTAATTTTTGTTTTCTTTTTGAGACAGGGACTCACTCCATAGCCTGGTCTTGAATTCTGTATAGCTTAGTATTTTATCCTCAAATCCCATCATGATCAGTTATTCTTTGTTATCTATTTCATGACATTATTGCTACTTAGCTTCCCAAGCTGAATGGATCTTATGTAACAATTTATAAGTCTTTGAAATTCTCCAAGTCTCTGACAAGATCTCGTGTAGCTCAGGCTGGCCTCAAACTCACTATTTAGCCAAAGATAACCTTGAATTTGTGGTCCTCCTGCTTCTAATCTCCCAAATGCTGGGATTAGAGGCATAAGCCACCACAGCTGGTTTTATGCAGGGCTGGGGATCAGACCCCAGGTCTCTGCATGCTATGTAAGCATTCTACTAACAAAACCTCAACTCCAGCCCCAAGGAATTCTGAGCTTTTCAACTCTTCCAGGAAAACCACATTACCTTAATATACTCATTCTGAGTATGATGAGACTCATGGAAAACTGGAATAACTTTTCCAAGCTTATCTTCTTTCTTCTTACATTGCACTCTATACTGCTTAATCTTTGACAGCAAGTGGTCTTTTTCAAGCATCCACACCTTCTCTTTACTTTGGTTCTCAAATCTTAGCTGTAGAAAGTCTTTGGTGCTCTCATAGAGCAGTTCTTGGGTGTGATGGAGGCTATGAAAACAAGAACAACCCTTAGCATGAAGATGCTCACAATGCGTAGCTGAAATACAAGGCTAATCCAAAAGAGAAGTACAGCTTCTTTAAAAATTGGACAATATGAACTCCCAAACAGCGGCAGCTTTAAAAAGGCACACAGTCTGATCACTGACGGTCTCACATGCTTTCTTAGGCAGTGTCTTGTGCCTACCACAGTCCCTGGTCCGCAGACTTGAGTCTACAGAAAGCTTTGAGGGCTAATTTGAGGGCTTGGGTTAGAAAGATGACCAACAGTGTACACATCGTCCCGAGAAGCGACACAAGGAAGACCTGTGGCACAGTACTCTGACTGAGCACTAACTCCAGGTCTTTATTACTTTTTAAAGGTTTATGTATTTATTTTATGTATATGAGTGCTCTATCTGCATGTATGACTTTATGCCAGAACTGGGCATCAGATCCCACTATAGATGGCTGTAAGTCACCATGTGGTTGCTGGGAATTGAACTCAGGACCTCTGGAAGAGCAGTCAGTGCTCTTAACCGATAAGCCATCTCTCCAGCCCTCCATTTCTTAAGGATCAGAGACAGCTTCACTTTGTTTATGCTATCCTCCGTGTGTCAAGGCCCTACACCAAAATCTTCGTTTTGGGGAGCGGGGGCAATGCTCTACCAGATCCTCAGCCCTCTCCCCTCTTTAAATGTTTATCTTTTATTTTTTCTTAGGGACTTGCTAAATTGTCTAAGCTACCCTTGAATTTCAATCTTCCTGCCCCAACTTCTTTTTTTTGTTGTTGTTAAATATTTATTTATTATGTATACAATATTTTGTCTGTGTGTATGCCTGAGAGGGCATCAGACCCCATTACAGATGGTTGTGAGCCACCATGTGGTTGCTGGGAATTGAACTCAGGACCTTTCGAAGAGCAGGCAATGCTCTTAACCTCTGAGCCATCTCTCCAGCCCCCGTGCCCCAATTTCTTGAGCGGTAGTATTATAGGCATACACCACCACACCCAGCTGAATTCTTGTCCTTTTCTTGAGATCAATTTCTCTATGAAGTATGTCAATGCTTTAGTCCATTTTAATTTTTCTGTTCTTTAAATCCTACATCAGTTTTAATCTGTCCTGTCTTATAATTCAATATTTGCTTATATACTATGTCAGATTTTGAATGTCAATATACATATTTTTCCTGAGCAGAAGATAGCTGGACTTTTTCCATGCCAGCAGAACAAGGATAATACCATCTACTAGAAATACAAAAGCATTGGCTAGTCCTGATGACTGTTCTTGATACTAGGAATAAAAACATGATGTTTGTATCTCTAAAAAAAGAATGTCTTCAGAAATTGGCAACTTTATTGGGTTAACAACATCTAGAAAAGTGCTACAGTAAATGATGCTGTTATACTCAGGCATCTGTACTGGCCAGCCCCTGGGGTCTTGACAGGATACGTCCTCAGTGGTAACCACTAAGAGCACCTCCTATGTACATTCCCTTTTAAAAGGTAGGCCTTTCCCACCTCACGTCTATACGTCTTTCTCTTTCTGTCTGTCTGTCTGTCTGTCTGTCTGTCTGTCTGTGTCTCTCTCTCTCTCTCTCTCTCTCTTTTCTGCAAGTCTTGTCCCATGGATCGGTCTTTGTCCCCCTCTCTGCTCCCTTTTCTGCACCTTCTATTTCCTCTTCCAATAAAGCTCCCATAGGAGTTCTGTTTTATGACGTGACTTCTCTTCATAATGTTTTTAAATAAGTGACAAGAGATGCAATTGCCTGAAAGAGCATTGACTACCGTAAAGTAATCACTATAACTCCCTACTGATCAAACAATAGCTCTTTCCTAAGCCTTTTACAGGGCACTTAGATAAGTTTTATGTTCACAATTACAAACTTTTTTGAAAGTATCCAGATTAAGGAGGAGGAGGGGGACAAGAGAAAGAAAAGGTAAGAATATGATCAAAACATATTATGTACATGAATGAAAATGCCAGAATGAAATACATTATTATGTATAATTAATAAACCAATTTTTATATTCTATAAATATTTGCATAATGAATGCTAAAAAACATTTAAAATATCACAGCTGGGCTGATGATGTGCTCACATACAAGAACACTTGCCTAGCCTGTGTATGGTTCCAGGTGCAATACCAAACTTTGCAGAAAATAAATAAAATATCAGCAAAAGAAAAAAAAAGTAACACTCAAAGGACAGTCATTATCACCTTAGGGTTTCGGGCTATCTTAGGATGATTCATCCGATGAAAGGACTGATCACTAGCCTGATCAGGTCTGTACAACACTTAGGATAGCTAGTTACATACGGGAAAACTAATATAAAATCACACGTTATTCCGGCACACTAGCGGGTAGCACATGCCTTTAATTCCAGCACTTGGGAGGCAAAGTGGATCACTGTGAGTTCAAGGCCAGCCTGATCTACAAAGAGAGTTCCAGGAGAGCCTGAGCTGATAAACAGAGAAATCCTGTCTCAAAAAACCAAAAAGAAAGGAAGGAAAAAAGGAAGGAAGGGAGGGGAGGGAGGGAGGGAGGGAGGGAGGGAGGGAGGGAGGGAGGGAGGGAGGGAGGGAGAGGGAGGAAGGTAGACCAATCGTTAGTAAACATTAGTCATGGAAATGTGGATTTGGTCTGAGTAAGTCTTCAGTTCAGTGATTACTACTGTTTAGTGACGTGCTTACTAAAAACAATTGTTCCTTAAATTATTAGTTTGACTGAAGCACAAACTGAAATAAAGCAACATGGGAGGAGCTGAGGATATAGGTGCCAGGAACTGAACTGGGGGACTCTTAATTGCTGAGCCATCTCTCCATCCCCATAACTATTAATCTTCTCTTTTCAATAATTTATTTTTATTTTATGTGCATTGATGTTTTGCCTGCATGTATGTCTGTGTGAGGGTGTCAGATCCCCTGGAGCTGGAGTTACAGATAGCTGTGAGCTGTCATGTGGGTGCTGGGAATTGAACCCTGGATCTTCTGGAAGAGCAGTCAGTGCTCTTAATTGCTGAGCCATCTCTCCAGCCTCACTTTCCACCTCACTTTTTCTCTTCTTGATACTGGAGAATGAAACCATGGCTCAATACAGGGGATGTCAGGCCACTACCACTGAGCTACATACCTAGCTGAAGAACTATTAACTTTTAACGTGCACAGTGTTAACCTGTGTGAGTTTACCTGCACAATGTACTTACTGAACACTTCTGGAGGCCAGAGGTGCTAGATTCCCCAGGAACTGGAGTTACAGAGTTGTGTGTGGAGAATCAAAAACAAGGTACTTTTGTAGAGGCTGGTCCCTGACAGCTGTGCATCACCTGATGTCTTGATGTGCATGCTGGGAACCAAATCCAGGTCCTTTTCAAGAACAGTAAGTGCTCTTAACAACAGAGCCACCTTTTTTTTTTTTTTTTTTTTTTTTTGGTTTTTCGAGACAGGGTTTCTCTGTGGTTTTGGAGCCTGTCCTGGAACTAGCTCTTGTAGACCAGGCTGGTCTCGAACTCACAGAGATCCGCCTGCCTCTGCTTCCCAAGTGCTGGGATTAAAGCTGTGCGCCACCACCGCCCGGCCAGAGCCACCTCTTAAGCCATTCAGAAAAACAGGACACCTGTTAGGACCATAATTCTTGAGTCCTCACCTTTTGGTCAGCTCTTTGACTTTGTCTTGATTTCTCTGGTGCTGAACTTGTATCTCCTCAATTCGAATCCGTCTATCCTCCATGAGCCCTTCAACTTGTTCTCTAGAAAGTTTTGCCTGCTCTCCCAGCTGTACCTGAAGCGCTTCCACCTACATGGGCCAAGAAGAATGAGTCAGTTATCCATGCCTGCTTCTACTACTTCATATCTCTGAAGGTGAGCCCTTCTTAAACAAAGTAAAATGGATGGGGAAAAAAAAACAAAAAAAACCCAACAGTGGCAAAACGAACAGAAAAGTCTGTTTTGATTCTATGTGTAAGTGTATTGTATATGCCTGTGCTGTGTGCATACCTGCGTGTAGACATGTGAGTGAGTAAAGTGTCCCATTCAATCACTCCCCACCTCCTTATCTCTTAAAACATGGTTTTAAGAAACTCACTGACCCTTGAGCTCGTGAGTTCCAGGGACCGCCCTGTCCCCACTCCCCCAGTAAGATTACAAACATGTGTTGACAGCCCAGGACTTTTTCTTTTAATATATTCTATTTATTTGTTTGTTTGTTTATTTTGGTTTTCCAAGACAGGGTTTCTCTGTATAACATTCCTGCTTGTCCTGGAACTCACTTTATAGACCAGGCTGGCCTTGAACTCACTGAGATTCGCCTGCCCACGAAAGAATGTGGATTTTCTGTTCTGAACTTTTTTTTAAAAAGCTTTCTCAGGCCGGGCGGTGGTGGCGCACGCCTTTAATCCCAGCACTTGGGAGGCAGAGGCAGGCGGATCTCTGTGAGTTCGAGACCAGCCTGGTCTACAAGAGCTAGTTCCAGGACAAGCTCCAAAACCACAGAGAAACCCTGTCTCGAAAAACCAAAAAAAAAAAAAAAAAAAAAAAAAAAAAAAAAAAAAAAGCTTTCTCAGACTTGATCAATATCCCAAATTTCTGAGGGTCCCCTAAAGATATCATTGCATATCATTGCCCTCATACAACAGGAAGCAGTCTAGAGAATACAATGTCCACATTCCCAAGAGGTGGTATGGTTGGTTTTAGTCATTCAGTGGGTTATGAATGCTTGTCATCATTTAGGGGGTTTGGTAACAAATAGTTACTGGTCATGGTCAGTGAAAAAGTTAAATGAAGATTAGATTCATAGATCATAGAGAAATGAGATAAAAGGTGGGTTGTTGAACCTACTTTTGAACTACCACTAGTCTCACACATTTTATACACTGATATGAATCTTTGTACAATGAGATAAATTTAAAGTTACTTTTGTTATACTGTATATATGTTTCTACTCTTTTTAAAGATATTTTTGTATATTGACACAAATTTAAGGTTATTTTTGTTATATATTATATATATTTCTATTATTTTGCGTTTTTTTTGTTTCTGTTTCTATTCTTATTTAAGGTATTGTATCTATGCAGCTCATTTATAAAAGTAAAGTTTTAGGGCTGGAGAGATGGCTCAGGGGTTAAGAGCACTGCCTGCTCTTCCAAAGGTCCTAAGTTCAATTCCCAGCAACCACATGGTGGCTCACAACCATCTGTAATGAAATCTGGTGCCCTCTTCTGGCCTGCAGGCATACATACAGACAGAATACTGTAAACTAAATAAATAAATCTTAAAAAAAAAAAAAAAAGTAAAGTTTTAGTCCTTGAAAGCTATTTAGGACAATAAAGTAATACAGGTTAATAGTCAGTCATAACTATCAAACTTATAGTCATTTTAGGTAAGTTTTCAAGGTCATATACAGATATATTTTAGATAGATGATCTTCAAACACTTCAAAAACCTACAGTATATGGCATTTAAAATGTTTTAAAACATAAGGCTTTTTTGACACTGAGACATGCCTGCTCCCAGCAGCACCATTTAATTCAAAAAAGGATGATGGGCATCAAAGAACCTCTATATGGAGTTTGCTTTCTTTGTGGCAAAAGCTAGCCATTTGAACAAGAACCCACTCTGCCTCAACTGTTGACAGTATGCTGCCCAAATTGGACAAGCAGGACATAAAAAAGTAACTGTTGAACTTTGCCAAGACAGGGTAGGACAGTCCTTCAAAAATTTCCTGCTTTGCCGGGTGGTGGTGGCACACGCCTTTAATCCCAGCACTTGGGAGGCAGAGGCAGTCGGATCTCTGTGAGTTCGAGGCCAGCCTGGTCTACAAGAGCTAGTTCCAGGACAGGCTCCAAAACCACAGAGAAACCCTGTCTTGAAAAACCAAAAAAAAAAAAAAAAAATTCCTGCTTTACAGAAAAGTCTATCAGATATTCTAGGCCTGTAGGCCAAAGATGGATACCCCAATGTTACAAAGAGACCAGGCAATCAGCTGTCTCTGTTGTTTCATAGTTTTGGGAGTTGCTTGCTCTGAACTTCCTATTCATTCAGGAAATATATCCTTCTGGGATATAATATTTGATGGAATTGAAGACTAGATAGTTATAGTTTTCCTTAGTTAAGTTAGAAGGTAAATTAGTACAAAACTTTGGACTCACCAAGATAGTATTAATAATGGTCTATTTTCTCTGAATTTGCCAAATGGACTGGACATTGTAAATGTAATTCTTACCTGAATGGTTCTTATTGTATATGGTTTTACTATGTTAGAGTTAAAACCCTTTTCTTTTTATTTAGACAAAAAGGGGGAAATGCTGCAAGATATTTAATTACTTTGTGTAAAGATATGTCACTGTGATTGGTTTAATAAACAGTTAAAAAGCTAGTTGTTAGACAGGAGGTATGGGGCAACTTCTGGACAAAAAGAGCTCTGGAAAGAAGAAAGGTAGAGTCACCAGTCACATGGAGAGCAAGCAAGATGGGCATTACAGGGTAAAGGTAACTAAACCATGTTAAAAAATTATATAGAGCCGGGCGGTGGTGGGGCACGCCTTTAATCCCAGCACTTGGGAGGCAGAGGCAGGTGAATCTCTGTGAGTTCGAGACCAGCCTGGTCTGGTCTACAAGAACTAGTTCCAGGACAGGCTCCAAAGCCACAGAGAAACCCTGTCTTGAAAAACCAAAAAAAAAAAAAAAAAAAAAAAATTATATAGATTAGCCGGGCGGTGGTGGCGCACGCCTTTAATCCCAGCACTCGGGAGGCAGAGGCAGGCGGATCTCTGTGAGTTCGAGGCCAGCCTGGTCTACAAGAGCTAGTTCCAGGACAGGAACCAAAAGCTACGGAGAAACCCTGTCTCGAAAAATCAAAAAAAAAAAAAAAAAAAAAAAAAGAATAATCTCAATGTTCCTTGCCCAAGGATGCCTGAATGCAATCCAAGGGCAAAGAGAGAGAGCTCTCATACAATAGTAAAGGTACATTTGTGTAGAGAGAAACCACTTTGGTATGTCAAGACAAAGCATCACCTGCAGGATGAGTGTTTGTACCTCCCTCTGGTAACGCTCAGATATGTCTTCCTTTTCTTTTAGTGTTGCTCTTTTTTTGCTTACTTTAGGATCTAAAATAGAAAACAAAAGTCCATCAAAAACTCTGCCCAACTCTTCTTTCTACTGCTCAAGTTCAGTTTCCTTTACCTGCAGGAGAAGGAAAGGAAGGAAAAGAAACGCACTCGAGACCTGCAGTGCTTAATCCCCAGGCAGAAATCTCCTGAGGGAATTCCACAGCATTTCACCTGGGTAATCTTATTGTCTTTTGGCAGAATGCTCCTCTGGAGCTGTGAATATTTTCTTAGTACAAGTTCAATTTAAACACTTTAGTTATGACATACCATACAATTTTCAAAAGAAAGGGTAATAAACAACAAAAACTGGAATGAGGTCACTAGAGCCTGGGAAGGCACAGAGGAGGGGAGGTGGGAGGGGATAGCCAATGGGGCACAGGTCCAGCTAGACAGCTGGAGTAACTTCTAATGCTCTCTGGCACAATCGTGTGCCTACGGCTGACAACTCTACATGTAAAAACAGCTAGAAGCAGATACATACTTCCTACAAAAAGTGATAGCTACTGTGATCATTAACACAATGTATACACATTACAGTGCCCCAGTGTATTCTACAAACAAATGTAACTGTCAAGTTAATTAATAAGAATGTATTTTTTAGGCTGCTGGAGAGATGGCTTAGTGGTTAAGAGCATTGGTTGTTCTTCCAGAGGTGCTGAGTTCAATTCCCAGCAACCACATGGTGGCTCACAACCATCTTAATGAGATCTGGTGCCCTCTTCCTCTACTGACTTGCAGGCACACATGCAGACAGAACATTGTATACACAATAAATAAATAAATCTTAAAAAAAAAAAAAAGAATGTATTTTTTAAAAAGCAAAAGAAACTTGTACTAAGGAGCTGAGGAGCTGGTTCAGTCAGTAATTACCTGCTGTGTAAGCAAGGCGACCTGAGTTGAGATCCTCAGCACCCATGTAAGAAGCCAGGTCTACACACCTGTTACCCCAACACCAGATAGGAAGAAGCAAGAGGTTCCCTAAAGCTCACTGGACAGCCAGTATAGCCGAATCAGTGAAAGAGAAGCTCTGAAGGCCCCTGAAAGACCTCTGGCATCCACACAAATGCACACCCATACACACATCCCTCCCTATACACACACACACACACACACACACACAAAATAACAAAACCACCTTGCATTAAACAACAATTCATTCTCTGCATAGTTCTAGACATGTATGGAATTAGACTGCCAGTGGCAACATTACAAACATGGCAATTTCTACCTACAGGGAAAGTTTCCTAACTGCTTGCATTGGGATTTTCAATTAGACACTGGTGAAAATTTCTAGAACAATGATCACCTGATCTGAGAGCTGAAGGCTCATCCTGTTCACATACATCGGCAGCCTGGAGAGTCTTCTGGAGAATGCTTACCTAAAGAAGAAAAAAAAAGGTACAGAAACAGTCTCAATATGTGTGAAATTGCAGTTTTTAGCCTTAGTTCTACAGATCCAGCATTTATAAGTGAAATTGCTCAAAACTGATATAATCATGTAAGCACATTACATTTATACAAGAGGCAACATGGACAAAGTAATAATTTTTTTTGATAAAATTCAATGTTAATGCAAACTAATTAACAACAAATAAAACCAAAAGGCTGCTTAATAAAGTCTATTTTGAAAAGTATTCTTTGAGGAAGGCATGGTGATGCACACCTTTAATCGCAGCACTTGGGAGGCAGAGGCAGACAGATCTCTGAGAGTTCAAGACCAGCCTGGTCCACAAAGTGAATTCCAGGACAGCCAGAGAGAGCTGTTACACAAAGAAATCCTTTCTCAAAAAAGCAAAAAATAAAAATACGACAAACAAAGTGCTCTTTGACAAGGACATTAATAGTAAAAATATGCACAACAGATAAATGTGATAATGCTACAGAGTCATTTTTTACAAAAGTGAAAAGGCAGCCAAGCAAAGTGGTGTGTCCCCATGATCTTCATAATTGGGTGGCTGAGGCAGGCAGGTGACAAGTCTGAGGCCAGACCAGGGTGCCTACTAAGATCCAGACTTGCTTGGGCTACCTATTTAGACCTTGTCCCATCCCGTTCAGTCCCCCTTGCAAAACAGGGTTTCTCTATATAGCTTTGGCTATCCTGGAACTTGTTCTGTAGATCAGGCTAGCTTCAAACTCACAGAGATCCTACTGCCTCTGCTTCCCAAGTGCTGGGTTTAAAGTATGTCTCACCCCCTGTATCTTTGATAAATATTACTATTAACTTATAATTAATATAAAAAGTTAAAAAAAATTAAGTACTGAAATCTCTTCTTCACAAAAACTACCTCTGCTTTTTTCTCTAATATCAGCAAAAACATCTGTCCCTCTAAACTTTAGTCTTCTTTTTGCCCTTCTCTGTGTAGTGCTGGGGATGACCCAAGAGCCTCACATTCACTAGGCAAAAACTCTGTCACTGAGATATGGCCCAACCCTAGGTTTTAAGTTTCATTTTTTTCTTTATCAAAAAAAGTATACATATATTTATCAATAATGCTTTAATTTGGAATTAAAACATACAATGAAAACAAATAAACACATTTCTGAGTGTTTTCAAATTCCTGTCAGGCTACTCCTTAAGAATCAGGGACAGGCGAGGCTTTTAAACCCATACTCCAGAGGCAGAGGCAGAGAGGTCTCTCTGAGTTAGTTCAAAGCCAGCATGTTCTAAGAGTGAGTTCCAGGACAGTCAGGACTACACAGAAAAACCCTGTCTCAAAAAACTGAAAACCAAAAATAATAAAATCAGGGACAACAGGAATTCTGAGTTTTCAAAATTATGATGCTTTCAGCCTGGTCTACAAGAGCTAGTTCCAGGACAGGCTCCAAAAAACCACAGAGAAACCCTGTCTCAAATAAAAGCAAAAAAAAAAAAAAAAAAAAAAAATTATGATGCTTTAATATATATTTCTAACCATCTTCACAATCCCTGTTTTTTGTTTTTTGTTTTGTTTTGTTTTGTTTTTTGGTTTTTTGAGACAGGGTTTCTCTGTGGTTTTGGAGCCTGTCCTGGAACTAGCTCTTGTAGACCAGGCTGGTCTCGAACTCACAGAGATCCACCTGCCTCTGCCTCCCGAGTGCTGGGATTAAAGGCGTGCGCCGCCACCGCCTGGTCACAATCCCTGTTTTGAAGAGCAAAAATTCTTGTTTAAAGAAGAAAATGTAAGACAGACCTAGTCTACAGAGAAAGTTCTAGGACAACCAGGGCTACACAGAGAAATCCTGTTACCAAAAAAAAAAAAAAAAAAAAAAAAGTACCAAGTTTAGTAGCACCGATAAAGAACTAAACACGAAAGCATAATTTAAAATTCAGGTCTCCCAGTAAGGTGACAGCCCTCCTGAAATGACATGTGGGACTAATTATTTGGCTCATTTTACACTGGAAATGTGTTATACCTTGAGAGAGTATTCACAGATTTCCTTTAATATTTTTAATTTATTTATTTTATATGTATGATTGTTCTGCCTGCAAGTACACATCTAAGAGTGTGTCTGATCCCCTGGAACTAGAGTAACAGATGGTTGTGAGCTGCCATGTGAGTGCTAGGAATCAAACCTGGGTCCTCTGGAATAACAGCATATGTTCTTTTTTAATTTGATTTTTCGAGACAGGGTTTCTCTGTAGCTTTGGAGCCTCTCCTGGAACTCGCTCTGTAAACCAGGATGGCCTCAAACTCAGAGATCCACCTGTCTCTGCCTCTCAAGTGCTGGAATTAAAGGCGTGCGCCACCACCGCCCAGCTTGGCATGTGTTCTTAACTGCCGAGTCATCTCTCCAGCTCTTCACAGGCTTCTTGGGGTGTTTTGTTTTGTTTTTGAGAGAGGGTTTCTCTGTGTAGCTTGGCTGTCTGGAACTAATTCTGTAGACCAGACCAGGCTGGCCTCAAACTCAGAGAGATCTACCTGCCTCTGCCTTTCAAGTCTTGGGATTAAAAGGGTACACCACCACCCCACAGCATGGTTTCTTTTTTTTTTTGGTTTTTCGAAACAGGGTTTCTCTGTGGCTTTGGAGCCTGTCCTGGAACTAGCTCTGTAGACCAGGCTGGTCTCGAACTCACAGAGATCCACCTGCCTCTGCCTCCCGAGTGCTGGGATTAAAGGCCTGCGCCACCATCGCCCGGCTACAGCATGGTTTCTTATTTACAGACAGTGCCCTGCCTGTATGTAAGCCTTCAGGCCAGAAGAGGACATTGATCCTATTACAGATGGTTGTGAGCCACTATGTGCTTGCTGGGGAATTGAACTCAGGACCTCTGGAAGAGCAGCCAATGCTCTTAACCTCTGAGCCATCTCTCCAGTCCTAGTATGGTTTCTTTTTTTTTTTTTTTTTTTTGGTTTTTTGAGACAGGGTTTCTCTGTGGTTTTGGAGTCTGTCCTGGAACTAGCTCTTGTAGACCAGGCTGGTCTCGAACTCACAGAGATCCGCCTGTCTCTGCCTCCCAAGTGCTGGGATTAAAGGCGTGCGCCACCACAGCCCGGCCCTAGTATGGTTTCTTAATAGTGAAAAAATAAAATTCTTCAAAAGGTTTTTGCAGAAAAACACTTTACACCTCCAGTAGATACTGGCTGGCTAACTCCAGGGCTACTCTACAAGTGGCATCTCTAACAAGTAGAAATGGTCAGCTGTGTCTCATAAAGGTCTTATTCATCAAACCATAGCAGCAATTATTACTTACTTTGTGGGGAGGCTCCTTAAAAAAATAGGTCACTTCACCGGTGTCTGTGCCCACAAGAGCTAATAGATTCTGAATCTTTTTCTTGTCTTCCAGTTCCCTGTAATTCTCATAAAAAGTAGACATTACATACCCCAGGTAAGTAACTATTTCTATTTAAAAGATTTCCCTTCTGGTTGGGTGATGGTGGTGCACACCTTTAATCCCAGCACTCAGGAAGCAAAGACAGGTCTCTGTGAGTTTGAGGCTGGCTTGGTTTACAAGTGTGAGTTCCAGGATTACATCGCAGTCTAAAACACACACACACACACACACACAAAACAAAAATGCAAACCCAACAACATAACAACAAAAATCAGGATTCAAAAGATAGATTTCCTTTTTCTTTCTCTCTCTTTCTCTTTGGAGATAGTCTCAGATATCCCAGGTTGGACTTGAGCCTGTCATAACAGGCCTCTGATATCACATTCAGTTTATCAATTTATGCACTGCTGGGGACTGAACCAGGGCTTTGTGGTTTTTTTGTTTTTTTGTTTTTGGATTTTGTTTGTTTGTTTTTTGTTTGTTTTTCAACACAGGGTTTCTCCATAGCTTTAGAACCTGTCCTGGAACTCTCCCTGTAGACCAGGCTGGCCTCAAACTCACAGAGATCGCCTGTCTCTGCCTCCCAAGTGCTGGGATTAAAGGTGTGTGCCACCACCTCCTGGCTTGAACCAGCGCTTTAATACAAAATCTAAGTGAGCCACCCCAATTAAATGTTTTCTTTATAAGAGTTGCCATGGTCATGGTGTCTCTTTACAGCAATAGAAACCCTAACTAAGACACTACTTAAACACTCTATAACTAAGCTATATTCCCAGCTTCTGATGTTTTAAAAATGATTATAACCAGGCTGGAGAGATGGTTCAGTGGTTAAGAGCACTGGATGCTCTTCAGGAAGACCAGGGTTCAGTGCCCAGCACCCACATGGCAGCTCACAGCTGTCTCTAACTCCTGCTCCAGTGGATTCAATTCCCTTAACCAGGAAGTGGTGGCACACACCTTTAATCCCAGCCCTCGGGAGGTAGAAGCAGGTGGATCTCTGTGAGTTCAAGGTCAGCCTGGTCTACAGAGCGAGTTCCAGGATAGCCAGAGCTACATAGAGAAACCCTGTCTCAAAAAACTAAAAAAAAAAAAAAAAAAAAAAAAAAAAAAAAAAAGACCACAAGTTAAAAATGATGGAGGAAGGTCATTGGTTAATTAATAAAAAAACTAACTGCTTGGCCCTCATAGGTTAGAACATAGGTGGGTGGAGTAAACAGAACAGAATGCTGGGAGGAAGAGGAAGTGAGCTCAGATGCAGGACAGCTCCTCTCAGAGACAGACGCCATGCAGCTCATTGCCAGGGCAGACGCGATGAAGCTCCGACCCAGGATGGACATAGGCTAGAATCTTCCTGGTAAGCGCACCTCAAGGTGCTACTACACACATGAATAGAAATGGGCCAGGCAGTGTTTAATAGAATACAGTTTGTGTGTTGTTATTTCGGGGCATAAGCTAGCCAGGCAACCAGGAGCTGGGGCGGCAGGAACACAGCCCGTAGCTCCCACTACAAAAAAGATCAAAAAAAAAAAAAAAAAAGAAAGAAAGGAAAAGATCAATCTATATCTCAGCTCCAGCTATTAAACATTAGGTATTTCAATTTGAGAATCCAGAGAAGGGGCTTGGGAATAATTTCCTGGCTGTTTCTAGAAGGGAACTGCAGTGGGTCTTTTCTTTAGCAGTAAGGAACATAGCCTGCTCATGGCTCACAGCTCAGTCTCCCTTCAGAACTGCCCAAAAAGAAAGGGAATTGCATCCCTCTGCTTATGACTCCCACTCCTCAAGGACAGTCTGCATTCAGTGCCTTCTCAGTGGGGCTCAGGGGAACAAGAATCCATTCTCGAGCTGGGCAGTGGTGGCGCAGGGGAGGCAGAGGAGGCAGAGGCAGGTGAATCTCTGTGAGTTCAAGGCCATCCTGGTCTACAAGAGCTAGTTCCAGGACAGGCTCTAAAACTAAAGAGAAACCCTGTCTCAAAAAAACAAAAAACAAAACAAAAAAGAATCCATTCTCTTTGCCTCAATTCAGATGGCTCTGAAAAGCCATTCAGCTTCAGAGCCCCCATGGTGTTGGTTGGGACCTGCTGAAACCAAATCACAGTTGAAGTTCCCCATCTGCCCAACCAGACTCCCCTTATTTCTTCAGACGTACTTCTCCTTAGAAGGCTCCCCACAAACATTCTGGAAGATCTTCACTGTGCAGTTTGTATCCCAAGGCACCCAACCCAACACAGTTAATGTCAGGAACAATCCAAGGAAATAAACTCTGAAAAGGGACTTCTTCAGAGCTAAGGAGGGAGAGATGATTTGTAGAACATCCTGCTCCTGAGGGGAGCAGTAGGGATAGTTTAAACAATTAGAAATATCAAGAAAGAAATGAGACTGAGGGTTGTACCACTGTTCTCCTCCAAAATAAAATGAAAAACATGAACAAAAATCCATAGTCTGTGGCCAGCACAAGGACTCAGTAAGTTACTGTGCTCCCAGTACAAACTTGGCATCTGAGTTCAGTCCCTGAAACCTATGGTAAAAGGAGAGAATTGATTCTCAACGGTTGTCTCCGTCACAAATGCATATATATCATGGCACACATGGGCCAGCTTGCATGCTTTTCTCTCACATCCACATCACAGTAAGAAACAAAATAGGCCGGGCGGTGGCGGCGCACGCCTTTAATCCCAGCACTCGGGAGGCAGAGGCAGGCGGATCTCTGTGAGTTCGAGACCAGCCTGGTCTACAAGAGCTAGTTCTAGGACAGGTTCCAAAACCACAGAGAAACCCTGTCTTGCAAAAGCAAAAAAAAAAAAAAAAAAAAAAAAACAAACGAACAAATAATATTACACCAGGCATCCAGGCATGGTGGTACATGCCTTTCATCCCAGTACTGGGGAAGCAGAGACAGATAAAATAGCTCTCTGTGAGCTGGAGGTCAGCTTGGTCTACGCAGCAAGTTTTAGGCCAGCAAGACGACATAAAAATTCAATTTTCTAGACGATAAGCTGAAGAAGAGCCTGAGCTCCCAGGAGACAAGACGTGTGCCTCACCAAAGTGCCGATGGCCATTTCTTCTAGTCACACTGGGGAAACACAAGAGTCAGGCATTTCAAGGACTACTGGATTCAAGATCTCAGAAGACACTGGTACCTGGTAACTTGAAGCACCGTCATGGCACAAGGCATAAAGGGACCATTCTAGTAATCAAATTGGCTCAGATGTAGTTCACAGTAGGTCTACTAGATTTTTAGACGCATTGCCCCAGTTTCCAGGGTATAGTTAGAAGGTATACACTTGGTAGTTGGCACAACAAAAAAAGATTAAAGATCCTAGAGGAAGGGTAAACAAAATCTCTATTTCATTCATCAGTATGACCTGTACAAGAACAAATGGATTCTGGAGAACTACTTTCAGTGCTGGATGTGTCTTTGCTAGAACAGACTAATTTGGTCTAAGGGGCAAATGCCTTATTGTCCACCCCAGAAGAAGAAAGCAGTCCACGCACAGAGAGGTAGGCAAGAGTATGCTTTAAAGTCACTCCGTAGGTGGTGGTAATTTTTTTTTTTTTTTTTTTTTTTTTTTTGGTTTTTCGAGACAGGGTTTCTCTGTGGTTTTGGAGCCTGTCCTGGAACTAGCTCTGTAGACCAGGCTGGTCTCGAACTCACAGAGATCCGCCTGCCTCTGCCTCCCAAGTGCTGGGATTAAAGGCGTGCGCCACCATCGCCCGGCGGTGGTAATTCTTTTACTGCTTAGCAGTACACAATAAATTTACTAGTGATGACATACTAGGTTATTTCACATGAACAAAAACACAGGAAAGATTTTAGGGCATGCCAGGACATTATCTCCAAAGCATAAGACATGTGGCAACCAGACATGATGACACACATTTGTAATCCCAGCGTGCTGGGAAAGTAAATAAGAAATTCTAGGCCAGCCTTGACTAGATCCGGTCTTAAAACAAACAAACGAACAAACAAACAAAAAGCTGTGACGATGCCTGCCGTAGCAGGAAAACTACTGCATGGCAACTTGAGTTTGATCCTCAGCACCCTCGTAAAAAGTGAGTTTGGTAGTATGCACACCTGCCAACCCAGTCTGGGGAGGTGGGAACAGAAAGATGCTGGAGAACTTGTCTCCAGCTAGTCTAGCAGAATCGGAGTGTTTCAGGCTCTGTGAGAGACATCCTGTCTCAAAATGAGACTGAAGGCTTGAGAAACGCTCAGTGGTTAGAGTACCAACTGTTCCTGCAGACACCCCAGGTTTGATTCTCAGCATCCACTCGGCAGCTCACGACCACCTGTAACCCCAGATCCAGGGTATCCAGTGCTCTTTTCTGGTTTCTGCACACACACATACAGAGAGACAAAGCATTCATACCCATAAAATATTTTGCTAAGTATTCTTTTTTTGTTTTGTTTTGAGATATGGTTTCACTGTGTGGCACTAAGCTGTCCAGGAGCTCACTTTGTAATCCAAGCTGATTTTGAACTGCCTCCAAGAGCTGATATTAAAGACATGTGCCACCATCCCTGGCTAAATTATTTTTTATTTATTTATTTTGGTTTTTAAATAAATAGATATGGGGGCTGGAGAGATGGTTCAGTGGTTAAGAGCATTGCCTGCTCTTCCAAAGGTCCTGAGTTCAATTCCCGGCAACCACATGGTGGCTCACAACCATCTGTAATGGGGTCTGGTGCCCTCTTCTGGCCTTCAGGCATACACGCAGAAAGAATATTGTACACATAATAAATAAATAAATATTTAAAAAATAAATCAATAAATAAATAGATAGATAGATATTTAAAATATGATGGAGAACCGAGGAAAACACCTGATGTCAGTCACTGATTTGCACACTCATACACACTCATCCCATATAAGTGTGTTCACACATTAGCACACACACACCCCAACCAAGAAAAATTAATCCAGTGCCTAAACTTAAAGAAAACACGAAGGAGAGCCAGGCGGTGGTGGTGCACACAGAGAAACCTTCTCAAAAAATCAAGAAAAAAGGGGGCTGGAGAGATTGGCTCAGTGGTTAAGAGCATTGCCTGCTCTTCCAAAGGTCCTGAGTTCAATTGCCAGCAACCACATGGCTCACAACCATCTGTAATGGGGTCTGGTGCCCTCTTCTGGACTGCAGGCATACACACAAACAAAATGTTATATACATAATAAATAAATAAATATTAAAAAAAAAAACATGGGGGAAAGGTCCTTGATGTTGGGTTTGGCAATGATGTCAACAGAGGTGATCTTGAGTGCTGGGATTAAAAGTCTGCACAACCACCACCTGGCCAAAATGTAAATTTCTATGTAGTAAAGGAAGAGACATTACCAGAGTAAAATGGCAATCTGTGGAATGAGAAAAACCATGAAAATTGAATATCTGATAAGGATTTAATATCTTTAACATATAAGGAATTCCCATAACACAACAATGAAAATACAAACAAAGCAATTAAAACTAAGAGCTGTTAGCTAAGTAAGACAGCAAATCCTAAGCCCCCAGCACTCAGGAGGCAGGGGCAGGAGGAGCTCAAGGCCAGCCTGCTCTATGTAATTAACAAAGTGAGTTTTATATTTATATCAAAAATATAAAACAAAAGCACCCAGGATGGGCACAGTGGGACATATACTTGGGAGGCAGAGGCTGGCAGAATTCTAAGTTTTAGAACAATCAAAGATACAGAATGAGACCATTTCAAAATAATAAATAAAAATTTAAAAGCACCAAGAAAAAAAGAAAGAAAGAAAAAGAAAAGCCAAAACAACAGCAAAAGTGAGGGTCAACCATGGTGGCTCAGGCCTAGAACCCTAGCTCTCAGGAGGCTGACACATGAGGATCACAGTGAGAGGATAGCCTAGGCAACACAGTCAGTTCCAGGCTAACCCGGATTACAAAGCGAGACCTGGTTTCTTTGTTTCTTCCTTCCTTCCTCCCCCCACCCCCCGTTTGTGTTTTTTGAGGCAAGGTTTCTCTGTGTAGCTGTGGCTGTCCTAGAACTCACTGTGCAGACCAGGTTGGCCTCAGATATCCCCTCCCTAGTGTGTGTGTGGGGAAGAGGGTGGTTTAAAGGAGTCAGCCACCATGCCAGGCAATCCTGTTTCAACAAACAAATTTACAAAACAAGAACAAATAGCGAGGAACTTGAACTTACAGTTCTTTCAAGACATGCAGATGGCTAACATACAGATGAAAAGTTGCTCAAGCCTGGAGTGGTGGTGCACACCTTTCAGCCCAGCACTCTGGAGGCAGAGACAGGCAGATCTCTGAGTTAGAGGCCAGCCCGGTCTACAGAGTGAGTTCCAGGACAGCCAGGACTACACAGAGAAACCCTGTCTCAAAAAAAACAAGAGACAAAAATCAGAATAAAATAGTCTCACATCCATTAAGACAACCACAAAAACCAAACAACAACAACAACAACAAAATACCTCAAAAAACAAAAACAAAGTATAAAGAAAGAGAAATGGCTCAACAATTAAGTTTTGTGCTCTTGCACAGAACCAGAGTTCAGTTTCCTACAATATCAAGTAGCTCACAACCACCTGTAACTGAAGGGATCTGACTTCTTCTCCTGGCCTGCAAGACACCTACAAGCAGATGCACAGGCACACACTTAGACATACACACACACACAAATAAAAACTAAATCTTTGGAAAAACAACAACAACAAAATAGGGATAACAAATGTTGGCAAGGACAACTGGAACCATGTAAAATGGCAACCCGCCACGTAAAGCAGCAGAGCAGTTATAAGTTAAAAACAGAATTACCACATGATTCAGGAAATCAAAACTACATAAGTAAGTTTAAGGCTAGCATAGATGCTGTCTGGAAAAAACACAATTAAAGGGCTGGACACTGGTTAAGAGCACTAGCTGCTCTTCCAGATGATCCAGGTTCAGTCCTTAGCACCCACATGTAACTGGAGTTCTAGTGCATCTGAAGCCCTCTTTTGGCCTCTGCAGGCACCACGAAAGCAAGTGGTGTACAGACATACAGGCAGGCAAAACCACCATACACATAAATTAAAAAAAAATTTAAGCTGGATGGTGGTGGAGTACATCTTTAATACCAGCACTGGGGAGGCAGAGGAAGGCGGATTTCTGGTCTACAGAATGTGTTCCTGGACAACCAGGGGTACACAGGGAAACCCTATCTTGAAACACCAAAAACTAAAAGTTAAAAAAAGTATTAATAAAGTAGTTAGATTGGTGGTTGCCAGGGCCTGGGAGAAAAACGCAGAGGGTACTGGTGAATGGTCAAGAGTTTCAATGCCCCATACAGAAAGATTCCAGAGGTCGCCCAACAATGGGAATGTACCCACGTCTATTAAAACACTTACAAGTAGTTAAAATGGGCTAGGCTGAGCGAGGCAAGCATGTCATTCTAATTATTCTAAAGAACGAGGCAGGAGGATTCCAAGTTGAGAGTCTGTCTGGGCAACTTTTAAAAAGATTTAGGAGTAGGGGCTGGAGAGATGGCTCAGAGGTTAAGAGCATTGCCTGCTCTTCCAAAGGTCCTGAGTTCAATTCCCAGCAGCCACATGGTGGCTCACAACCATCTGTAATGGGGTCTGGTGCTTTCTTCTGGCCTGCAGGCATACACACAGACAGAATATTGTATGCATAATAAATAAATATTAAAAAAAAAAAAGATTTAGGAGTGGAATGGAGAGATGGCTCAAGAGGTTAAGAGCACTGAATGTTTTTCCAGAGGACCAGGGTTCAATTCCCAGTACCCACATGGAAACTTACGACTGTCTGTAACTCCAAGATCCGACACCCTCACACAGACATATATGTAGGCAAAGCACCAATGCAAATAAAATAAAAATTACTAAATAAATAAATAAAAAGGACTACTGGGGGTATAAACTCAGCAGTAGAATACCTGTTTAGAATGTGTGAGGCCCCAGGTTCAAGTCCCAATATTAAAACAAAACATACAACAACAGTTGTGAAATGCCATGTAGGTACTGGGAATTGACAGGCTCCAAAACCACAGAGAAACCCTGTCTCAAAAAACCAAAAAAAAAAAAAAAAAAAAAAAAAAAAAGAAAAAAAAGAAAAAAAAAAAAGAAAGAAAATAAAGTTATTTTTAAAGGCATTATGACTGGATTAAAGGCTTTCTCTCCCAAGTTTATGACTTCTTCATGAGGGCAGTCTGTACTCAACAACTGGTCAATACCAAGACACAGAAGTCTGAATCCACTGCCTTTGAAAGACCAGCAGAGTCCTGGAGCTTGCGGTGGGGCTGGCCTCTGTAACCACCCTATCACAGTTCTGATGTGCCACTGCTATCTTCTCTAAGAACCCCTCCTAGTAACTGCCTTTCAGGTAAACCTCTCCTCGAAGTTTGCTTCCTGGGGACACAACCAAAGAGAACTCCGGTAGATAGATGTCATCATTGTAAGTGTAACCCAGAGTTAAAATTCTGACACTTCCCTCCTTCTGTTCAGTACCTGATTCTTAGTCGGTCATTTTCTGAGTAGAGTCGTAAAACATGTTCCCGCTCCTGGAAGAGGCAAACCTGCATATCACTCAGGGCTTTCTGCAACTCAGCAATCTCTTCCTCCCTCTGCTGCAAATTCCATTCAAGTTTATGCTGCAAAAAACCCGACAGAGTAGTTGAAAACATATTGGGTTTCAAAGGAAACCTCAGTGGATACGGAGGAGTTAGCTTATGTAGGAATATTCCTGACAGCTTTACCAGCACAGACTCAAGTGGCAACACTAGGCGGTGCACACATTTGACCCAAAGAGCAACAGAATGAAATGGAGGTTGAGCCCGGTGGCAAGCAGGCAGGAAGCCCTAGGTTCTAGCACTGAAAGGAAGGAAGGAGGAAGGGCAAGAGGGAAAGAGGTAGGGACAAAGCCACAGGATTAGTGTGACTGGAGATCACACACTGATGACAAGGCCTTCCTTTCGCACACCAGCACCAAGAATGCCGTATGTCTCACAGGTTCTCTGTGTGTGTGCGTGTGCATGGAGGTACATGTGTAACCCAGAAGTTGTTGGGTGCCTTTTCCATGGCGCCACCAACTTATCTGAGACAGGATCTCTCATTAAACTGTGAGCTCAGCAATTGAACAAAGCTTGGTCAGTGGGCTCCAGGATCAGGATCCTCCCGTGTGGGAATTCCCCCCCCCCCCTTTTTACCTGCCCTTCACAGGCTTCTCTGTAGAGGTCTAACTTCTTCAACAGCTCCTCATTTTCTGCCTCACAGTTAGCCATCTTCTTCTGATAATACTCCAGAAGCTCCTGCGAAGGGCAAAGGACGGCCAGACGATCCTCGATTGAAGGGAGCGGAGTTGACTCCACTGAGTCTGCCATTTTCTTCCACCTATGGGGCTCACTGAAGCCAGAAGTGGCACCACGTTTGGAAGCAATTGTTATTCTACGTGAAATCAGAAAGCATGGAGTAAATCCTCTTGTAAATATAACACTTGTAACCTGATCAATGTAGCAAGTTCTAGGCCAGCTAGAGCCACATAATGTGACTCTGTCTAAAAGGAAAATCAAAAAACAAGCACCTCCCCCATAAAAAGAACCAAGCAAACAAACAATAGTTAATTCAAAAAAGAAACTGTAGAAATCCTCCTATGAAAACCAATCTAGTTTGGGATTCTAAAATTTACAATATATGGGGCTGGATAAAAGACTCAGCAGTTAAGAGGACTGGCTGCTCTTCCAGAGGACCCAGGTTCAAATCCCAGTACCCACATGGAAGCCCATAATCACCTGCAACTCCAGTTCCAAGGGATCTAAAACCGTGTGCAAAAGGTGCACAGACACACACAAAATAGCTATACACATAAAAATTGTAACATAACAAAATAGACATCGGAATGCAGAAACTTTGCACAAGACAGCCCAAGTTAGAGCTAACAAATGTAGATAACACACACATTCATTTGTAAGTAGGCAAATATGCACAATAAACCATCAGCTGGGGCTGTAGCTCAGCAGCAGAGCACGTGACAAATTGCTGGTTTAAATCCTCAACATACACACACACAACTATTTTCAACTAACATGAAGAAACAAATCTAATACTTCCTCAAACACCGAAAGCTTTTAGTGGCTGGACCTGTAGCTAGTAGCGAAGTACATGCTTGGCACACACAAGGCCAACACCCCGGCACACATCCCTATCACCCTACACAAAAGCTCATGACAGAAACACTATTTTCTTTTCAAAGAGTGGGAAAGAGGCTAATACAAATTTGAGCAACTTGGGCTGGAGAGATGGCTCAGCAGTTGGGAGAACTGGCTGCTCTTCCATGGGACCCAGGTTCAATTCCCAGTACCTACATGGCATTTCACAACTGTGTGTAACTCCCGTTTCAAAGGATCCTACACCCTCAAACATACATGCAAGCAAAACACCAATGCACATAAAATAAAAATAAATTAAAAAAAAGAACAACTCTTACCCTCTACAGATGAAGGGGAGCTATGGGGATGAGGAGTGAGTACTAAGTAGCAGCTCCATCTCGGGTTTATCTCATGGCTGCTCCCTATGACCCAGATCTGCCATCACTGTGGTTCCTCCATTCACACTCAATGAGTCCTGGCATTTCCACAGAGAGGCTAGGTTTTTGTTCTGATTGAGACGGGGTCTCTCTAAGTAGCTCTTGCTGTCTTGGAACTCAATATGCTGACCAGGTCGGCCTCAAGCTCAAGAGATCCACCACCCTCTGCCTCCTGGGATTAAAGGTGTGCCACCACCATTGTTAAACTATTTTAAACTCTAGATTCAGAATAAGAATAAAGAACTAGGGACTTGCCTCCAAGATGACCAAAAAAAGGAGAAACAACGGTTGTGCCAAAAAGGGCCGCGGCCATGTGCAGCCAATTCGCTGCACTAACTGCGCCCACCTGGTGTGTGCCCAAGGACAAGGCCATTAAAAAATTTATCATTAGGAACAACATAGAGGTGGCTGCCGTCAGGGACATATCCGAAGCAAGTGTCTTCGCCGCTTATGTGCTCCCCAAACTCTATGTCAAGCTGCATTACTATGTGAGCTGTGCTATTCATAGCAAGGTAGTCAGGAATCGTTCTCGGGAAGCTTGGAAGGACCAAACACCCCCACCATGATTTAGACCTGCTGGAGCTGCACCACGACCTCCACCAAAGCCCATGTGAAGACGTGGCTTCATAAAGACAGAAGAAAACACCTTGGAAAAATAAAATGGGAGCCGGGCGGTGGTGGCTCACGCCTTTAATCCCAGCACTCGGGAGGCAGAGGCAGGCGGATCTCTGTGAGTTCGAGACCAGCCTGGTCTACAAGAGCTAGTTCCAGGACAGGCTCCAAAACCACAGAGAAACCCTGTCTCGAAAAAAACCAAAATAAATAAATAAATAAATGAATGAATAAATAAATAAATAAATAAAATGGGGTTTACACTTTATGTAGAAAAAAAAAAAAAGAATAGAGAATTAAACCAGGCAATGGTGGTGCGTGCCTTTAATTTCAGCACTCAGGAGGCAGAGTTCAAGGCCAGCCTGGTCTACAGAGTGAGCTAGTTTCAGGACAGACTCCAAAGCTACACAGAGAAACCCTGTCTCAAAAAACAAAACAAAACAAAACCAAAAAGAATAGAGAACTGAGGTTTAGGAAGTATGCTGTCCCTGAAGCTCCTACACTGACTGGATGAAACCTATAGAAGTATTGATTAGTTAACTTAAAAACAAGCAAATAGGCCGGGCGGTGGTGGCGCACGCCTTTAATCCCAGCACTCGGGAGGCAGAGGCAGGCGGATCTCTGTGAGTTCGAGGCCAGCCTGGTCTACAGAGCTAGTTCCAGGACAGGCACCAAAAACTACAGAGAAACCCTGTCTCGAAAAATCCAAAAAAAAAAAAAAAAACAAGCAAATATCTTACTTTCTGCAGACGGGGGTGTGTGTCGGAGTAAAGTTCATGCTGTCTTACTTGCTCCTATCAAATACACAAAAGTGATAATGAGGGCCAGGAAGAGTTTAAAAAAATACACACACACATATATGTACACACACACACACACACACACACACACACGCTATACAGCTTGGGTCCCTCCTCAACATTACCATATTTGACTCCTGAAGGGAATGTAGTATTTAGACCAACACTAGGTATATTAACTGTTTCTCCAACTTGTAATTAAAGAAAAAAAAACTTCTTTCAAATATTTATTTTTCTTTTATGTACACTGGTGTTTTGCCATGGGGTCAGGTCCCCTGGAACTAGAGTTTTAGACAGTTGTAAGCTGCCATGTAGGTGCCTGGAATTGGACCTAGGTCCTCTGGGAGAGCAGTCAGTCCTCTTAACCACTGAGCCATCTCTCCAGCCCCCAAAATTTTTATAAGATTTATCTTATTTTTATGTGTATGAGTGCATTTCTGCATGTGTGTGTGTATATGTGTATGTATGTGCAGCACATGGGTACTTGGTGCCCGAAGAGGTCAGAAAAGAGTATCACATATCTTGGAATTAGAGTTAATAGATGACTGTAAGTCACCATATAGGTGTGGAGAAACAAACTGAGGTCTTCTACAAATTAACAAGGGATCTTAACTACTTAACCAACTCCCTAGTCTCTGCCTTATTATATCATCATTATTATTATTATTTGAAACAAGGTCTTTCAACATAGGCTGGCCAGCCAATAAGTTTCAGGGATCCGCTTTTCTCAGAAAAGCACATTCGCCAATGCTTCCTTCCCTCTCACTTCTTCATACCCGACCAACACTGGGGTTACTATTATAAACAGTTGTGCAAGGCTTTTTCACGGGGGTTCCTGCTTGGAAGGCAGGCACTTTGCCGACTGAACTGTCTTACCCTTGTGGGATTTTTTTGTTTTGTTTTGTTTTTATTTTGTTGGTTTGAGAAAGGATCTAGCTAGGGTTGGAGAGATGGCTCAGTGGTTAAGAGTACTGACTGCTCTTCCAGAGGACATGGGTTCAATTCCCAGCACCCACATGACAGCTCACACCTGTCTGTAACTTTAGTTCCAGGGGACCTGACACCCTAACACAGACACACCTGTAGACAAAACACCAATGAACATAAAATAAAAATAAATTTAAAAAAAAGAAACAAAGGCTGTCCTGGAACTCTCCCTGTAGGCCAGGCTGGCCTTGAACTCAAGAGATCCGCCTGTCTCTGCCTCCCAGTTGGGATTAAAGGCCAAGGTGTTGTGTTTGTGTGTCTATTTCTGTGTGTGTAGGCTGGAGGACAACCTAAGGAGTAAGCTTTCTTCCTCCACGACTTAGCTACCAGGGTAAAGTGCAGGTAGTCAGAACTAGCAGCAAGCACCTTAACCTGCTTATATATGTAAGCTGCTCTAGTAATTTTTTTCCAAATATATCTATTTTATGGCGTTTTGCCGACATGTATGTCTGCGCAGTAGGTAGGTGTATGCCTGGTGCCCCAGGAGGCCAGACAGTTGTGAGTTGTCACGTGGCTGCTGGGAAGCCAATCCAGGTCCCTGGGAAGAGCAGGCAGTGCTCTCAAGCACTGGGGCATCTCTCCTGGCCCTGTCTAATGATTTTAAGAGAAGGATAGGGCACTCCTTTTTTTTTTTTTTTTTTGTTTGTTTGTTTGTTTTTTTGAGACAGGGTTTCTCTGTGGTTTTGGAGCCTGTCCTGGAACTAGCTCTTGTAGACCAGGCTGGTCTCGAACTCACAGACATCCGCCTGCCTCTGCCTCCCAAGTGCTGGGATTAAAGGCGTGCGCCACCACCGCCCGGCAGGCACTCCTTTTCTTGACTCTCCTATCTAGCCTAAGTAACCAGAGTTACATGATGACAGATAATCCTGTCTCAAGAGAAAACAAAGACGTGTAAATCGACCAGCCTCAACCATTAAATAAAGCTCAGAATTCAGAACTGTCTATTTAAGAGTCAAACCTCTCTCCTGACTTATTTCTTTCTCCTTCTCTAAACAAATTCTATTTCTACAAAATGTTCTTTTTGGTTTGTTTTTGAGAGAGGATCTCACTATGCAGCCTTGGCTGGCCTGGAACTATGTAAACCAGGTTGATCTAAAATGCATAGAGACCTGCCTGCCTCTGCCTCCTGAGACCTGGGATTAAAACCTATACGCCATGCCAGGCCTGCATAATATTCTTCGTTCTATGCTTTTGATCATGAGCTTCCTGGAATCTGAAGTATATTTCCTTCCGCAACTCTAGTAAATTCACTTAACCAAGACAATTCTGTATCTATACACAAAATTTATCTTAAATACTATTTCCTTTATCTCTCTCCTGACTTTCTTCCACTCAAAATGATCTATCAAGTCAACTGTGGTGGCTTGTATCAGTAAAACCTAGTAGTGGGGAGATCACCCAAAAACTGAGAGCATCCTAGAGTACAGAGTTAAGTTCCAGGCAAGCCTAGGCTACAGAGCAAGGCCTTGTCTCAAATAAACAACAAAATCCCCAAAATGATCTGTCAAGCTGGGCAGTTATGGTGCACACCTTTAATCCCAGCACTTGGAAGGCAGAGGCAAGCAGATCTATGATGAGTTTAAAGCCGGGCTGGTCTACAAAGAGAGTTCCAAGACTCTGTAACACAGAGAAACCCTGTCTTGGAATCTCAATATCTCTCTCTCTCTCTCTCTCTCTCTCTCTCTCTCTCTCTCTCTCTCTCTCTCTCTCTCTCTCACACACACACACACACACACACACAAATGATCTGTCAGAACAACCTAACAACCACAGCTTATACACTTGTTCTTCAGCACTTGGAAGGCTGTGTGGACAGGAGTACTGCCATGAGACCAGTCTGGTATACACAGCTAATTCCAAGCCCATCTGAGCTGTAGAGTAAGATCCCATCTCAAAAAGCAGAAATAAGTCTGGGCGATGGTGGCGCACGCCTTTAATCCCAGCACTCGCACTCGGGAGGCGGATCTCTGTGAGTTCGAGACCAGCCTTGTCTACAGAGCTAGTTCCAGGACAGGCTCCAAAGCCAAGAGAAACCCTGTCTCGAAAAACCAAAAAAAAAAAAAAAAAAAAAAAAAAAAAAGCATAAATAAATTAAAAGTCAAAAACGGGCTGGAGAAGCCGGCGCACGCCTTTAATCCCAGCACTCGAGAGGCAGAGGCAGGCGGATCTCTGTGAGTTCGAGACCAGCCTGGTCTACAAGAGCTAGTTCCAGGACAGGCTCCAAAACCGCAGAGGAACCCTGTCTCGAAAAAAACCAAAAAAAAAAAAAAAAAAAAAAAAAAGGGCTGGAGGGCTGGAGAGATAGATGGCTCAGAGGTGAAGAGGACGGGTTGCTCTCCCAGCGGGCTAGAGTTCAATTCCCCGCAACCTCTTGGTGGCTCACAACCATCTATAATGAGATCTGGTGTCCTCTTCTGGCATGCAGGTATGCACTGGTAAAACATCGTATACATAATAAATCAATCTTTTTAAAAAATTAAAAACAAATGTTTCCACTGAAAAGTGGTTGTATTTAAAGTTCTACTATGATAACCCGTCTTCTCGGCAGACAGAGTCATCTTAACACTACCTTCCAAGGCAGCGATGCCTCTAGTTATATAAGAGTTAGTGGGTTTCTTTCTTGGAGGTGTAAGAGGTCGAATTCAAGGCCACGGTCACGCTAAGCAAACACTCTACATACTGGCCACAAACCCGTCCCGAAAATGTTTGCATTTACTCGCATAACTACTTTCTTTCTTTTTTTTTTTTTCTTTTTCGAGACAGGGTTTCTCTGTGGCTTTGGAGCCTGTCCTGGAACTAGCTCTTGTAGACCGGGCTGGTCTCGAACTCACAGATATCCGCCTGCCTCTGCCTCCCAAGTGCTGGGATTAAAGGCGTGCGCCACCACCGCCCGGCCTCGCATAACTACTTTCTGAAGTACTGTTATTATCTTTTATTTTACAAACGAGGAAATCGAAGCTCACTGAAGCGGGAGGGAAGGGGAGCCGGAACTCAATCTGTCTCCAGGACGTCCGGATCCGGTTCTCTCGCAAATCCACTCAGTTTTTGACCAGATCTTAGCTCCCTCATTATTAAAGCTCTCCGCGTCCCAGAGACCGCTCCTTTTGCAGGCAAACTTTCCATGACTGGTCCCCAAGTCACCTAAGAAGCCCAGGTTTAGTCCTTCTGTTGCTCCCTTCCGCACCGATTACGAACGCTTTTATCCCACCAGGTTATCTTTCTTCCCAACGTCTGTCCTAAAATCCCTTCACCTTTATCCTCAAATCCATACTCACCAAACACTATTCCTTGGCATCCGACAACACAAACGAAAAACAACTCAAATCAGCGAGCGTCGACAAAATCCTACCAATCGCTCGCTAGCTTAGTCCGCCTTTTGGGTTATGCACCAATAGGACGGTTGTTCACCCAGCAGCCCTTCCCATCTTGCCTTGCGCCTCACTGGGGAGAGATTCCTGGGAAGTGTAGTTTTTTCACCAGAACATGGCGTTGTGCGTAGGCAGAATGGGGGGAGTAGCTCTTGGCTGTTAGAACTCTCTGAATTTGACAACTTGGGCTAAACTCACTTAACTGTTTTTCTTTAATGAAATCTGATGCATAAATTACATACATAATCACGGAGTGTATCACAGGAATACTTCAAGAGTGTCTTGTAAATAATGTAATTTGACATAACCTTCAATTTCGTTCCAAATGAACCTGAGAAATCTTTCACAATCCCTACGGAGTTGTACAAGCCTGTGATCCTAATACGTGGGAAGGGGAATAGAAAGGTTGAGGAGTTCAAGGCCATTCTCCACCAAATAGCAATTCTGAGCCATTGGTTACCTAAGCACCTGAATCAGAAAGCCAAAACAGCAGGAAAGAAGAAATTTGGTGGCCTAGATGTGGGGTTCAATGTCTCCAGTCAAGGGATTATATATTCAAATGCTATGTCTATCTGGCCTCATTTAAACATTAGAAGGATAGATGAAGAGCTGAGATGCCATATCTGGGGGTGGGGCTGAAAACAAAAGAGTATATATAAAAGGATTAATGCTGCAATGCACGGTAGTGTTGGAAAGTATTTTCAGGTGTGTGATTTTTGTTCATGCGGCACTTGTTTAACTCTGAAGCTGTGATTCTTTTTTCACAGTCAAGTTCACAAGTTTATCTCTAGTTGATTCTAGAACCGGTCAAACTGACTATTTGATATTAACCACCACAGTATTTTTTTTTTCTGGCTTTTTCTACATAAATACAGAAAACAGAAAATAGGAATTTTTTTTTGTTTTGTTTTTGTTTTTGTTTTGTTTTTCAAGACAGGTTTTCTCTGTGGTTTTTGGAGCCTGTCCTGGAACTAGCTCTTGTAGACCAGGCTGGTCTCGAACTCACAGAGATCCGCCTGCCTCTGCCTCCCAAGTGCTGGGATTAAAGGCGTGCGCCACCACCGCCCGGCGGAATTTTTTTTTTAGTTTAAAAAACTAAAAGAGGTCTCACAAACTTTTTTTCCCCTGAAGTATAAAACAGAGTGCTCAGACCAAGGACGAAACCGCAGGCCCGAGGCAGTGGAAGCTGGACAAGGACCGATTTCTCTCCCAAAGCCCGGGCCTCGCAGGGTCTCTATCAGCAGCTGTTCTGGAAGGGCAGGATGCTGCACCAGGGAAACAGCTCTCCCCTCAAATTGGGGGGAAAGAAGGAAGACCAGTCACGAAACACTCCTTCCTCCTGCTCCAAACTGAGAAAGAGAGCAGCATCCCCCACCCCCAGCTTTCTGGGCCTGATGCCCCTTATCTGGCATTTACCAAAACCCATCCAACTTAATCCCTAACGAAAGTCAGAAGGTGCCCAAAGTTTGCTGGGAGGATGAGAGGCTGGTGTGACACCAAACAGATCTTTATCTGAAGCCATGATTGGCGCCATTTCTTGCTGTTTGTTCGCTAGCCTGTTCTTCCAGCTGCACGGCCAGTCGCAGGGCCTTGCTGACTTCTTGCCAGGCTTAGAAGTGCTTGGTCGGCTAGGTCAGGGCAGATTCTGCTTTGTTTGCAACGGTCTCCAAGTCATAGTCTGGCTGATCGGTCATCACCTAGAGCTCAGGTCACCTTGGTCCTTGCTGTTTGATCTCCCTGAGCTCCTCGGTGCCTCTCTCTTCCAGCTCCCTGATCTGAGTCATGGCTTCATTAGAGCTGGACATCTGGGAAGACAGCTCCTCCACTCCCTTGAAGAAATTGACTGCCAGTGAGGTCCCATTAGAACTGGCTTCCATTTCTTCCGTTTCTATTTGAATTGGCTGCTCTCCACTGGATCCACTGTGGGGGTTCAGCTCCTTGACTCTGTCTGCCTAACTCAGCGGATTTAAAGTATATTCACACAGGAGCTTACATCTGGTGAGATCACGGCCCTCATGCAAGTCCTTGAGGTCTCTCCAGCACCTGTGTCAGCTTGTTCTTGCGGCATGGGGTGTGAGCCTTGTTCTGTCCCAGAGCCCTGCTGCACTCCTTCAGAGCTAGGAGAGACTTGTTAATCTCTGTACCCTCCATGAGAGTCAGCACTAAGAAATGTCAGCCCCTTGTTCATTCCCTGCCAGATCCACCAAAGAGAATTTACCATGTAATCTCCCTTTGGCTTGAAGAAGAATCTGGAGCCGGGCGGTGGTGGCGTACGCCTTTAATCCCAGCACTCGGGAGGCAGAGGCAGGCGGATCTCTGTGAGTTCGAGACCAGCCTGGTCTACAAGAGCTAGTTCCAGGACAGGCTCCAAAACCACAGAGAAACCCTGTCTCGAAAAACCAAAAAAAAAAAAAAAAAAAAAAAAAAAAAGAAGAATCTGGAAGCAGGCTTGGGAGCGGGAGGAATTGGAGTTGACATATGTTTGTCCAGAAGTCCTGCAGGCACTGCCCATGCTGCTCATCATGAACACAGTTGACCAGGTACTCCTACAGTACCACAACCTGCACCTGCTGCTTGCTGAAGCTGTGATTCTTCGCCTGTTTAAAACACCTGATGGTCTAATAAAGAGCTGAACAGCCAATAGCGAGGTAGGAACAAGAATAGGTGGGGCTGGCAGGCAGAGAGAATATATTCGAGGAGAACCGAAGAAAAGGGTCAAGTAAGAAGGAGGAACAAGAGAACAAGTACAGGAGGAACCTAGGGGCCAGCCACCCAGCCATCCAGCCATCCAGCCCAAAGGCAAAAGGTAGTGGGGATAATTTAAGATAAGAAAAGCTGGCTAGAAACAAGCCAAGCTATGGCCAGGCATTTATAACTAAGAATAAGTCTTCTTCGTGTGTGATTCATTTGGGAGATGGGTGGCTGGCCCCCCAAGAAACCAAAATAATAAAATGTCACACAATATGGTAGCATTGCCTTAAACTTTAGAAAGCTTAAAATTTGAAGCTTTCATATCCATGTCAAGTTCAATTGTTGGGCCCTAAAGCCCCACCAAGGAGGAGGTCGCTCCAAGAAACACCCTCAGCACGGTTGATGCAATATCAAGAGGAATTTTTATTCTGCCACGGCAAAGGTCCCTCAGCCTCGAGAGGAGAAGGACCCCTGCTTTGTCTATTACAAGCTCTTTTAAAGGAAAAAACCACAAAATCAGGGAGGGGGTGGTACAGAATCAAAGGGAAAGTCCAGAAATCATTTGTCAACGATTTTGACTAGTTCATTCAACGGTCAGCTAACTCTACTTGATCAATGTTACGGCGGTTACAAGGAGGTCACCTGCAGGTCGTCTCACCCCAGTTCCAGGGTCCGGGTCTATTGAAGAAAGACTACAGTGGAGATGGAAAGTACTCAGAGCTCCCGTGCACACGTGGTTGGTTCCCAGGACCCTGATTCCCAGGAAGGGGGGTGCAGTAGTGCTAAGGTGCCCCAAAGTCTTTCACAATGATTCACTGGTAAGTGAAGCTACACATTTTCAATGTGATATTTCAAATGACATTGATTTTTTTTTATTCATGCCATAGGAAAGGATAAAGGGAAGGGTTATAGTTTTTCATCTCTATTAGTCTTTTGATTAGTCCTTGTGAAATACTTGGAGTCAGGCTGGAGTGAGGAGCACAGTTCAGAGGCAGGATACTTGTTTACTATTCGGTATTCATCATTCCTGAAGCCCTAAGTTCAGTCCCAGGTTCTAGCCAATCAACGAGCAAACAAGCAAATAACCATTAAAATGTGTTTTGGATCAAAGGTGATGGGCTATGACTTTTTGATTTAAGAAACGGTTTCTTTGTCTATCCTTGTCCTAGAACTTGCTATGCAGACCAATCTGATCTCAAACTCACATAGATCTGCCTGCCTATGCCTTGCACATGCCTGGTGCTCTCTCTATCTCTCTGTCTCTGTCTCTGTCTCTGTCTCTCTCTCTCTCTCTGTGCTTTTGTTTTTGTGTTGTTTGGGTTTTTTGTTTTGTTTTGTTTTTGAGAAAGGGTCTCACTGTGTAGCCAGGCTAGTTTTGAAGTTCCTATAATAAGACCAGGCTAGCCTAGAACTCACAGAGATCCTCCTGCATCTACCTCCCAATCTCTGGAATGCAAGGCAAATACCCAGCATACACACACACAAAAGTAACAATTTTTTCTTTGCATATGGGAAGTCCTCAATTCAATTCCTAGTATTGTGAAATCAAACAGCCCTACTACTGTTGTTCGAGACAGGGTTTTGGGGCCTGTCCTGGAACTAGCTTTTGTAGACCAGGCTGGCCTCGAACTCGTAAAGATCCACCCACCTCTGCTTCCCAAAGTGATGGGATTAAAGGCGTGTGCCACCACTGCCTGGCCTGTTTCTATCTCTTGAGTGCCATGATAACAGGTATTCTCTCGTACCACTGGTTTACGTGATGCTGGGGACCAAATCTAGGAGTCTCAGCTCACTAACCAGGTATTTTGAGTGCATGCTTAATGAAAAACATTATTTTGATGACTTTTAAATTTTGAATTCCACTATTTCTTTCTTTTTTATGTGTATAGTTTGACTTTGCAGATTAAGTATTAAAAACAATCTTAAGTCTTGTTATTGTAGGACCCAGCCATGACAAGCTCAGTAGAGGCCAGAGTCTCAGTAGTTTTCCCTAAGGCAATATCTGGTTCCAAGAAAGACCACAAACTGAGACCACCCAGGCACCAACCAGGAAATTTCTACATTCTAACCATTGTAGATAGGATCACCTGCCAGCACACACCCATTACTTTTCACCAGGCCACCGCTAGACAAATGGCAGCCAATCAGGGGTCCTGAACCTTAGAAACCCCTCATCCTAGCCTCTGCTATTATAAAACCCCACCCTAACTGAGATCCGGGTTGTTAAATCACAACAACGCATTGGACACAGGGAGAATCCGAGTTTGAACTTGAATAAGAATGAAGGCTCTTTGTTTTTATACACAGGACTCAGCCTTCTAGTTGGTTTTTGGGCAACTCCGTGATCTGGGTATAACTGTTATAGATTATTACTTGCATACGATGTCATGCCTTCCTGTGTCCATATCTGTTTGTACATCGCTTTATTTTTATTTATTTTATTCTTCCTGCATACATGCCTTCAGGCCAGAACAGGGCACCAAATCTCATTACCAATGGTTGTGAGCCACCATGTGGTTGCTGGGAATTGAACTCACGACCTCTGAAAGAGCAGTCAGTGCTCTTAACCTCTGAGTCATCTCTCCAGCCCACTTTTTTTTTTTTTAAAGCAAGAAATAGAGACTAGACTGGAGTTAATCTCATGGGCACATTTGCCTAATATGTTCAAGGACTTGGGTTCAATTTCTAGTACCGGAAAAGAAAGTGAATAAACTAAAGAGATCATATTCCCACCTTCTTGAGAAGGTGGGCCAATCTGCTGACTGGCAGAATACCTTGTCCTTTTTCTTTCTTTCTTTTTTTTTTTTTGGTTTTTCGAGACAGGGTTTCTCTGTGGTTTTGGAGCCTGTCCTGGAACTAGCTCTGTAGACCAGGCTGGTCTCGAACTCACAGAGATCCACCTGCCTCTGCCTCCCGAGTGCTGGGATTAAAGGTGTGTGCCACCACCGCCCAGCTTTTTCTTTTCCTTCCTTCCTTCCTTCCTTCCTTCCTTCCTTCCTTCCTTCCTTCCTTCCTTCCTTCCTTCCTTCCTGCTGACTAGCAGAATACCTTGTCCCTTTCCCTTCCTTCCTTCCTTCCTTCCTTCCTTCCTTCCTTCCTTCCTTCCTTCCTTCCTTCCTTCCTCCCTCCCTCCCTCCCTCCCTCCCTCCCTCCTCCCCCCCCCCCCCCATTAACAGGCCTGTCTCGGAACCAGCTCTTGGAGATCAGGCTGGCCTCGAACTCACAGAGATCCACCTCCACCCGGCCCCTTTTTCTTTTTGAGACCATTAGTCTCTTTTTTTCTTTCACTTATTTATTTAATGTGTGAGTATGTATATGTATGTACCTGTGTGAAGGTCAGAGGACATCTTTCAGGGGTTCTCTCTTTCAACCATGTGGGTTCCAGAAATCAAACTCAGGTTTTCAGGTTTGTTGGCAACTGTCCTTACCAGCTGAGCCATTGTTCTGGCCCTGGCCACGTACTGACTGAGCTGGACTTCAGTATGTATCCCGGGAGGGCCTTGACGTCATGGTGCTCTTTCGATAACTCTGCCCAGTGCTGAGTTTATAGTCCTGTGCCACCACACAGGGGCTTTTCTTGTTGAGACAAGCTTATAAACTCTTAAACGTATAAAGGAATTGTGGGAGCGTATACCAGCAACGTGAGTTACTTTATTTTTGAGACAGGGTTGCAATTTATTTATTTATTTATTTTCGAGACAGGGTTGCAATTTATTTATTTATTTATTTCTGAGATAGGGTTGCTATTTATTTATTTATTTATTTATTTATTTATTTATTTATTTTTGAGACAGGGTTGCAATCATGCCCGGCCTTACACCTTATACGTAGGTTTCTGACAAAGGTGACTAGAAAAAAAAAAAAGTTAGCAGAGCTGGTGTTTTCAGGTCGTGCTTACTTCTCAAGTAAGACGGTTGGAGGATAACTGCCAACAGGTAGAAAAACAAGGCCAGGAGCTGCACGGGTCCCTGTGTGGTGAGGAAAGCTATTCGCAGCTGGCGGCAAGGCCTGCGGTGTGAGGACGGAGATGCGCGGGAACCAACCGGTCGTAGAGAAGCCAGAGCCCCGGATCAAAGAGACCATGTTAGGTCAGTGGTAAAAGACTAGCGTTTGGAAGACAGACTAGAGACACGGGAACTGTGTTAAGAACGGGTCCGGGAGGCCAGGCAAGGCCGACGACACCAGGGCCCACTTCGTTTTCGTGTCCCCCGACACAAAGAGGAAAAGGAACCTCCTCACCGGAAACAGAACCTCTGCTCTCTGAGGCATTACACATTCCTCCGCGCGCCGGAAGAGCGTGTTCCACCTTGCGGGATAGCGTCTCCGTCTCCGCCGCCTCTCCTCGCGGAGGGGTCGCGGAGCCTTCAGAGGCCACGCACCCCGAGTGGACGGAGGGCGCGGAACCTTGGCGGGCAAGCCGAGAAGAAGCCACGCCGGGCTGTCGCGAAAGGGAGGAAGGAGAAAGGACCCGACTAGGAGTCGCGGCGGCGGGATTCTGTTTCCTGCGGTGGCGGACGGATTTGGCAGTACGTTAACTTCCGGGAGCGTCCTGGCCCTGAGAGGAAAAGCCCTGAAGGAAACAATAACAAACGAGCAGGAGGAAGCGCTCCTGGGTCTTGTGTGAGGGACGGTTCTGTCCTGAGAAGATGTTCTGCGGCCCCTGTGAGGGGACGTGAGAGGGCTTAGTGACCGTCCGCCCGCCTCTCCCCGCTCGCGCACCGCAGGGGCCCCCTGGCTATTGCCATGGCGGCCGTGGGCCCAGGGGGCTACGCGGCGGAGTTCGTGCCGCCGCCGGAGTGCCCGGTCTTTGAGCCCAGCTGGGAGGAGTTTTCAGACCCTCTCAGTTTCATCGGCCGCATCCGCCCTTTGGCTGAGAAAACTGGCATCTGCAAGATCCGGCCCCCCAAGGTAGCGGAGTCGGGGCGGGCGGGCGGGAGGTGGGGGGGCGGGTCCGCAGCTTTTCCCGTTTCGGTTCTACCGTGCTTCCGTGTAGCCCTGCCTCAATTTTTTTTTTTTTTTTTTTTTGGTACGCCGAGGCTCCGTTTGAGGATGGTTTGCCTTGGTTTCCTATGGAGTTTCACGTCCACTTTTTTACATTTCTTTTCGCGTGGGTGCGCGCGCGCGCGCGTTGAGGTCAGAGGACATTTTGTGGGAGTCGATGCTCTCCTGCCTTGTGGGTCTCAGGGCTCGAGCTCAGGTCGTCGGGCTTGGCGCTCGCGACCGAGCCATCTCCCTAGCTCTCAGGTCGCCCCTGCGAGAGAAAGTAGTGTCTCTGGGAACTCATTTGGGCACGGGTACTGTTGTTTGGGTTGGAGGTGAGGATAACAAAAAGCTTCAGGCCATTTCTAGAAAAGGTGTTTGGCGTGTCACGTCGAACGCCCGTGCACAACCATTGTGCTTCCGTGTTGAAGGCTCCCCTGATGTCGGCGATTTCTGTGTCCCAGCCTGCTAATGCCCAGTTCATCAGACCCTTGCAGGCCACTACTCGGGTTTCTTGAAATGTTATCCGAGCTGTACCTGCCCCCCATGATGATGTCACTACACTAGAACCCCCAAGCTAATTACTATGGCAACTAGAAAAGCCATCCTTGGGCAGGTAAAAGAACATTCGTTATTTTCTTAGATGTGGAGGTTAGGAATAATATAACGGGCATGGAGGAAAACGTTGAAATCTTGAAATCTCTTGATGGAGGAACGGAAGGGACAAAGGTTTCAGAGTTGTAATATTATAACCAAGTTTGCCTTTAAGTTAGTTATCCTCACTTTTTAAGGGTAGGAAAGCAGATAATTCCTGTGACGTGAGGAATTAGTTTGCTGAGAGGTTGATATGCTCAAGTTCAATGTTTTTTCTTTATTAATCAGACCAGTGCTTTCTAAGTAATGCTGGAGTAGCAAGAGTGCCTCACGGCCCTGGGCTCAGTCTCCAGCAATGCGATAGAAAACCTTGTCCAGTTGCTGCTGGACAACCAGCACCAGGATCAATTGGATATTGTTTAAATGAGGACCCTCTGTCATACTGAGAGTAGAACCAGTTTTTGATTAATTTTTAAATGTGGGCATTTTGCAATCTGTTTTTCTAGCAAGTATGGAGATGATTTTTGTTGTTGATATTGAGATGGTCTAGCCATGTTGTCTAGGCTGACTTGGAACTCTTGATCCAGGCTCTACTTCCTGCGTACTAAGATTATCGGCATGTGCCACACCCAGCCACTGGTTCTTTGTTTTCCCCCAGACAGGGTTTCTCTTATGTTCCAGTCCTAGCTGTCCTGGAACTAGCTGTTCTAGACCAGATTGACCTCAAACTCACAGAAATCCACCTGCCTTTGTCTCCCGAGTGCTAGGATTAAAGGCATGTGTCACCATGGCCTGGCTTTTTTTTTTTTTTTTTAAGTTTTACTTGGTAAACTGTGTGTTTATTGGACATTGTTTTGTGTTTTTGTATTTGACAAGTTCATTGTGTTCTCCCTGGGTAACCTTGGAGAGAGTAATTTTGTATTTTGGGATGATAAGATTTGAGGATTGCTTTTCCAAGTAATATTAAAATGAAAACTTTATAAGAATATTGCTCTTTCCGTCTTTATAGTGAAGACTTACATATGCTAATGTATTGTCACCATGATTTGTGGTAACTCCATGCTAAATTACCAGAACAATTCTTTCCATTTAGGATTGGCAACCTCCATTTGCTTGTGAAGTAAAAACCTTCCGCTTCACTCCCAGAGTCCAGCGCCTGAATGAACTTGAGGTGAGTAGCAGACCAATATTCCTGTCTTCTGTTAGTTTCTTCTCTTGTAGTGGTGGTGTTTGGGGACTCAGGTTCACACAGACTCAGCACTTGCTCTCCCATGCCTTTATAGTTCCAGCCTTTTAATTGCCTACCTTAGGATTTTAAGTGGAACTCTGAGAAGCTCATGTACAGGTCCCAAAACTCGTGTTAACTGGGATTTAGTAGAATGGTTGTTACTTGATGTTTGAGAAGAGTGTCTTTTAAGACACTTTCAAGTAGTTTCTACATTTTTTTTCTTCACTTAACTGGGATAATAGAAAACTATTTTTTTTTTTTTTTTCAAGACAGGGTTTCTTTGTGTAGCCCTGGCTGTTTTGAAACTTGCTCTGTAGACCAGGCTGGCCTTCAACTCACAAACGTCTGCCTGCCTCTGCCTCCTGAGTGCTGGAATTAAAGGTGTTCACCACCACCCACCAAAACATGTTTTCATAATAAAAGATCCAAGGCTTAACCTTTAGAGAAGTGGAAATTTGTCTTTCTTTTGAGACAGGGTCTCATATAGCCCAAGATGTCATTTAGCTTGATATATAGCCCAGGACTACCTGTGTCTCCTGGTCTTCCTACCTCTACATTTTGTGTGTGTATCACTGTGCCCAGTTTATATGATGGCAGGGATAGAACCCTGGCTTTCAAGAAGCTAGGCAAGCACTCTACCAGCCTAGCCCCTTTTCCTACTCGCTCACCTTCTTAAACTAATCTTTCTTTGTAGCAAATGTGATCTGGTGTAGAACTTATTATGTAACCCAGGCTATCTTTGAACTCTTGGCAATCCTCCTGTTTCAGCCTCCTGTGGGTACTGGGGTTACAAAAAAAAGGCTTTTGCTATAATGCCCAGCTCCGAACTTGGATTTTTTTCTAATTAAATTTATTAGATAGCATGCAAAATAATAGATTTCATTATGATATTTTCATATTGTTAGGTATAAAAATGGAGGTAGCGGTGGTTGGTTCTGGAAAGGAGCTGACAAAATAAAAAACTCTTTAGCAATGAAGTTTATTAGGACAAAGGGCCTGTAGAGCATGATTGTGCCTTTAGGTAGGAGAGCATTGGACAGAAGCAGAATAACAGTGGCTGGAACGATGACTTAGCAGATAAGAGCAATTATGGCTCTTTCAGAGACCCTGAGTTGGATTCCCAGCATCCACATGATGGTTTACAACCCTCGGGAACTCCAATTCCAGGGGGAATCAGATGTCCTCTTCTAGTATCCGTAGGTATACTACACCATACACATTAAAAACAACAATAAAAATGAACCAAAACCAGCATAACAGGACCTTAAATGGAAGGCAAAGCTTTCTTTTAACATCTAGTAAAGAACTTAGTAAAGAATAGCTCGACTGGAGAGAAGGTCCCAGAAGTCCCTGGTTCAATTCCTAGCACCCACATGGCGGCTCACAGCTGTCTGTAATTCCACTTCTGGAGGATCTGACACCTTCACACAGACATATATGCAGGCAAAATACCAATGCACATAACATAAAAAAAAATCTTTAAAAATAATAGATAGCTTAAAGTAAGAGAGACAGCCACCACATACAGGAATATGGGGAAGAAGGTGGACCTGAGGTAGGAGTAATTTAGGGACTAATACTTTTCTCTGAATTGGAGACAAAGAAAACAAAAGGTTTCAGGCTTTTTGTTATTCACTGAGGTTTTGAAGTGTCAACTTGATAAACTCTATCATTATTCACAGTTATCATTGTGTTTTCATAGTAGAAACTCCACTTGTGTTGGCTGTTTTCTGTGTTGAAGCCTGCAAACATTCAGTTTACCAAACCTTTTCAGACAGCCTAACAACTCAGTCAAGCAACCGAAGTTCAACACTCAGATTTACTCTCCTTCTATTGTGGGATCTAAGTGTTGAGCTCAGGTCCTCAGGCTTTGGTGACAAGCATTTTCACCTGCTAAGCCCCCTTGCGGGCCTTGCTTTCTTTCTGTCTTCTACCCAGTACTGGGAATTGAACCTAGGGCCTTGAGCTTGCTGGACAAATAGTCTACCATCATGCTTTATCCCCAGCCCTGTGTTTTTGATTTCTGTATTTTAATAATTTTAGGCAATGACTAGAGTGAGATTGGACTTCTTGGATCAACTGGCAAAGTTTTGGGAACTTCAAGGATCTACATTGAAGATCCCCGTGGTGGAGAGAAAAATCCTGGATTTGTATGCTTTAAGCAAGGTGAGGCCAATACTTGGCTTAGAAGTTTAACAGGAGCTGAAATATAGCTCAGTGGTAGTGAGTACATGCTTAATTTGTGCCAGGTCCTCCCATGAAGAAAGTGAGCAAAGGTTTGTGATTTCATGAAATTAAGGATTTTAAGTAATCTTTTTGTTTTGTTACTGTTTTTTTTGTTTTTTTGTTTGTTTTTTTGTTTTTTGAGACAGGTTTTTTTGTGTAATAGCCTTGACTGTCCTGGAACTTGTTTTATAGTCTATGCTGGCCTTGAACTCACAGAGATTTGCCTGCCTTTGCCTCCCAAGTACTAGTATTAAAGGCATGTGCCACCACCACCCAGCTGTTATTTAAAGATCATTTACTCTTTTTTTGGAGACTGGATCTTCCTATATGGCTGACCTCAGGTTTTCTTTTTAGACCAAACTGGCCTCAGACTTTGTGTAAAAACACATGCAACATAGCTTATATGTGGAGATCAGATGAGAGCCTAGTGAACTGTGTCCCCCAACCCTGCCCTCAGTGACATCAAATTTACATAGGAATACAGAAACATGCCTGGCCCATAAAAATTTCTTTTTTGTGTGCGTGTGTGTGACAGTGTGTCCCTATGTACATTTGGAAGCCAGAAGAGGGCACTGAGTGTTCCTCTCTATTTCTCTTTGCCCTACCCCAGCGCTTCCCATTCTGTGGGTTATGACCACCAGATAACTGGCATATCACATGCTGGATAACGTGTATCAGATATGAAAAAATTGGCAGTAATGAAGTAGCAATGGAATAATTTGGGGGGGAGGTCAATGCATGAGGAACTGTATTAAAGAATTGCAGCCTTAGGAAGGTTAAGAACAACTACCTTATCCCTTCAGGGCAGGGTAATGAAAACTAAGTTCTTAAACCTGGAACTTAGTTTTTTGACTAGGCTAGAGGCCAGGAAGCCCTAGCAATCCTCCTGTCTCTGTTCTCCACAGCATTGGAGTTACAGGTACACTTAAAACCATACCTAGTTTATTACATGGGTCCTAGTAGCTAACTTAGGTTCTCACAATTGCATGGCAATTGATTATAACCACTGTGCTATCTCTCTAGCCCCTAAAGTTTTCCTTTAAAGAATTTTCTTTTGGAGGTTGGAGAGGTGACTCAGTGGTTAAGAGCACTGGTTGCTTTTCCAGAGAGCCTGGGTTCAAGTCCCAGCACCCACCAGCTTATAACTGACTGGTGTTACTCTAGTTCCAGGGTACGTAGCTGAGGCTGGCCTTGAACTCTGATTGTCTTACCTGAGTGCTTGGTAAGCATGCATAACTGGTATGCTCAAAATTTGAGCATACTCCCTGTAAAGGTAAAAATAAAATGGCGCTGTTCTCCAAGTAGCTTGTGGCCTACCAGAGGCAGGGACTTCCAGGCAGGGATCCTCATGGCAGGTGAGACACTGAGACCTGAGACAGACAGGCACACCATGCAGAGTGAGATTGGATATTTATTTAGTGGGTTATGGCAGGGAGATGGAGGGAGAAGGGGGACAACGGTGGTGGGGGGGGATAGGAGGAGAGAGGAGAGAAGATGAGAGGAGCCACACTAGCAGCTACCTCTTTGGGAGAGAGACTGAAAGGGAAAGACTGCAAGCCTGCCTCAATGAATTGGGGTGGGGGGATTGGGTGGGGTTTGTCTCTTAAAGGAACCGTTACATTCCGCCTTCCCTAGTGTGTGTCTGTATACATATTTACATACATACATACACATTTATCTCTGTGTCTCTGTGTACATGCACATGTGCATTCAGGTGCATGTGGAGTCCTAAAGAGGGAGGCTTTGGATCCCCAGAGCAGTTAAAGTTTACAGGTGTTTGTGAGCTTCCCAGTGTGAGTGTTAGGACCCAAACTCTGTTCCTCTGCAAGAGCAGGGAGCTCTTAACCACAGAAATGTTTCCAGCCTCATAGCTTGTTTCAAAAATATTTTTTTGTTGTTGTTGGTTGGGATTTTTTTTTTGGTGGTGGGGGGATTAGTTTTTTAGTTTAGTGTATATTTTTTTCGTTCTGTATAATGTACAATGTATAAATTTATTAAATACTTTTGGATGCCTTTCTTTGAAAGTAGATCCAAGGCCGGGCGGTGGTGGCGCACGCCTTTAATCCCAGCACTCGGGAGGCAGAGGCAGGCGGATCTCTGTGAGTTCGAGACCAGCCTGGTCTACAGAGCTAGTTCCAGGACAGGCTCCAAAGCCACAGAGAAACCCTGTCTCGAAAAACCAAAAAAAAAAAAAAAAAGAAAGTAGATCCAATAATATTAAATTTTAAGGTTTGATGTTTGTAAAATTATTGTCTGTATTTCTTTGTATGTTAACAGAGTATCAGTTTAATAAAAAGAAATTTGCGTTTTAAGTCCAGAATAATTTTGATATTTAGCAGACAAGATATAGAGTTAGAACACTGGAACTTTACTTACTTGGCGAAACTTTTAAACATTAGTTTTGCAAGCTAGTAGGAACTCACTGACCCCAGACCGACAGCTGGGGAACCAGCACAAGGCCCTCTGAATGCTGGTGACAGTTGTGTAGCATGGACAGTTTGTGGGGCCACTAGCAGTATAGCCAGTATTTATCCCTAGTGCATGAACTGACTCTTTGGAGCTCATTCCCTATGAAGGGATATCTTGCTCAGCCTAGATAAAGGGCTTTGGTCCTGCCTCAAGTGATGTGATAGACTTGGTTGATTCCCCATTGGAGGCCTCACCCTCTCTGGAGAGTGGATGGGGAGTGGGGGGGAGGATGAAGAGGGAACTAGGATTAATATGTAAAATAAGATTGTTTTAAAAATAAAATAAATAGCCAGGCAGTGGTGGTGACACACACCTTTAATCTCAGCACTCAGGCAGAGGCAGGCGGGTCTCTATGAGTTCGAGCCCAGCCTGGTCTACAAGAGCTAGTTCCAGGATAGGTTCCAAAGCTACAGAGAAACCCTGTCTCGAAAAACCAAAAAAAAAAAAAAAAAAAAAAAAAACATTAATTTTGTGTGTAGGCACATGTAGGCTCATCTTGTACATGAAGTGTTTGTGGAAGTTCCTTGTAGTAACTGGTTCTTCAACCATGTGGATTCTAGGGATGGAACTCATATTACCATGCTTGTCAGCAAGATTCTACTTGCTGAACCGTCTTGCTGACCTACTTTTTTATTTTTAAAGTCAGGCTCTCATGTATCCCAGTCTGGTCTTCAACTTACTATATAGTCAAAGATGACCTGCCTCTAGCTCCTGAGAGCTGGAATTACAGATGTCTACTGCCACACCCAGGTTTTCTGGTCATGGGGATCAACTCAGGGCTTCATGCATACTAGGCAAATACTCTACCAGCTGCTCTGGGGGTAAAGCTTTTATCTTTTGAGATTATAGAAGTTAGAATGCTTGAAATTAACATCTTTACCCAAAGAATTCCTATTTCCTTTCAGATTGTTGCCAGCAAAGGAGGTTTTGAAATAGTCACCAAAGAGAAGAAATGGTCTAAAGTGGGTAGCCGCTTGGGATATCTGCCAGGAAAAGGAACTGGGTCTCTTTTGAAGTCACACTATGAAAGAATTCTCTACCCATACGAGCTTTTTCAGTCTGGTGTCAGCCTTATGGTAAGATGCATCATTGTTCTTAGAGTGGATAAATTTAATTTGACATGTATAAACTTCAAGTGATATTCACTGTAAGTGATAACGTTTATGATAGCAAATTGAAAGTAGCTTTCTCTAAGCACCAAAATTTGAGAAGAAAAAGTTTAAAAATTAGAGCTATTACAGAGAAACCCTGTCTCAAAAAAAAAACTAAAAAAAAAAAAAATTAGAACTATTTCTAGTGTTACAGGGTAAAGAATAATGGGAATGAAGGGTGTCATCATATTTAGGAAAAATCTTCATGATTTCATGAAAAGGTTTTGTTTTGGTCTGTTTTGTTTTGATTTTTTTCAAGACAAGGTCTTGCTGTGTAGCCTTGACTGGCCTGGAACTCACTATGTAGACTAGATTGCCCTCCAGCTCATAGAGATTCACCTGCCTCCTCTTCTTGAGTACAGGGATTAAAAGTGTGAGCTGTTCTGCCTTGCCACAACACTTTTTCTAATGTGGCCTAGACCTTCAAGTGGACATTTCAGAGCTTCTTTTTGAGCCGGAGCCTTAAATAGCCTCTTATTCTCAGCACTTTGACCAGTTATGAGTGTGGGGGAACCAACACACACTGCAGAAAGAAGCTTTTCTGATCAAAGTAGATAGCAGCAATAATATGTGATTATAAACATTTAAAATGCAACTTGACAGGCATGTCCTAACCATTTAGCAAAATAACAACAGTAAATTCATAGTAGGGTCTAACACCTTTCCAGCCATAGGGCTTTTGATTATTTGTATAATATCAAAGGTGACTTCCCTTCTGTGTCCTGCAAGCGAAGCATGAGTCATGCTCTATTATACTAGTAGGCCCCTCGTGTCTGGCAGATTGGTAGTGAAGCATGCAGGGTTCATACTGAATATGATTGATGATGGTAAATCTCTGCAGCAGCCTGTAGCCTGTATAGCACCTTCCAGCACTGTGGAAACTAGCCAATCCTAAGAAAGCTTCTGGCTCAGTTCTGACTTATTTTAACTTTTTTAAACTTTTAAATTTGGGAGGGGTTGGTATCCTTAAAAGTTCTTCTTTCTCATTCGCCTTCCCAAGTAGTCATCTGTCCCTTTCTTCTCACCTTGTCCAGCTGCTGCCCTTTTTTTTTTTTTTTTGGTAAATGGTGACTCTTGGTATCAAACTCAGTTCATTCTGCTTGAAAGGTAATACATTACTGATTGAATTATCTCCCTAGTGGTATGATTAACTCTTTAAAAAATTGCCAAGAAGTTTTCTAAAGTTCCTGTGCTGTTACATTCCTCCGCCAGTAGTGTAGAGGCATTTGGATTCTCCTTGTTCTAGCTAGCATTTGGTATGGTTGACTTTTTTGGATTAAATACTTTTCTCATATGTATGTAGTGGTCTCTGGATGCAGTTTTGATTTTCATTCTCAGAGTAGTGATATCACTGCATCGTTTATCTTTATATATTAGCTATTTCTATAATCTTTTTTAAAACATTAAAAAACATTTTATGTATAGTAGTATTGGCCTGTTTGTATGTTTACCATGCCTGGTGCATGTGGAGGCCTGAAGAGAATGTCAGATCCCCTGGAACTGGAGTTACAGAGGGTTGTGAACTACTATATAGGTGCTGGGAACGGAACTCAGGGCCTCTCCAAGAGTAGCATGTACTCTGAACCACTGAGCCTTCTCTAGCTCCTCTCCATTAATGTAATCTTCATGAAGTGTCTACTCATATCTTTTTTTCATTAAAATTGAGCCGTTTGCCATATACTTGTAAGGGTTTGATATTTATTCTGAATACATTCTTTCAGGGATATTATTTGTAAATATTTTTGTGATAATATAGCTGTTTTATAGTTTTATAGTGATGTCTGTTTGAAGATCTACTTTTCCATTGCTTTCTTTTAGGTTTTTTGTGTGTGTGTGTGTGTGTGTAACTTTTTTGAGACTGTGTCTTGCTCTGGAGCACAAAAAATTATGGAGTTATTGCAGTTCCCTTTTTTGTGGGGCAGTTTTCAAGATAGGGTTTCTCTGTGTAGTTCTGGCTGACCTGGAAGTCCAGGTTATCCTGCTGTGTAGACCAGACTGGCCTCAAACTCATAAAGATTCACCTGCCTATCCTTCCCAAGTACTGGGATTAAAGGTATGCACCACCACTGCCCGGCTCTCACTTTACATTTTATTTTGAATAGTGTGATCCAATCTTGCTTCTTCTTGCCCTAGTTATGAATTTTCTCTTTATTTCTGCCTTTTAGTTAGGAGACATTTTATTTATTACATCTTCTGTTGGAATTATCATGGTGCTTGTGTACATTTTACTTGATAATAGCCCCCAAATATGATGCTGGCCATTTACACCAAAGAAAACCTCCAAATGTAGAGAAGTAAATCTAGGTTAAAAAAAAAAGGATTAAAGTACAATAAGAAACTTTCCATGCTAGAGGCCACATTTAATTTTATTATATTGCTATAGTTCTGTTTTTATAGCCTCTGTGTGTGTGTGTGTGTTTTTGTGTGTGTTTTCAAGACAGGGTTTCAAGGTTTCATGTATATTTTCAAGACAGGTATAGTCCTGGCTGTCTTGGAACTCCTTCTATAGTACAGGCTGGCCTCAAACTTAGAGATAGGCTTTCCTCTGTGCCTGCACTGCCCAGCTATAGTCATTATCCTACTGTACTTAATTTACAAGTTGAAGTTTTGGGGTCAGAAAGAGGTACAGTCATAGAAAGATTTGCTCTGCAGAGGACCCACCTTCAGTCCTTAGCCACTTACAGGGCAGCTTATAACCAACTGAACCTCCAGTATCATCTGGCACCCTCTCTGGCCTTCAGGGGCACCAGAAGCACATGTGGTGCTATTAAATATACAGGCAAAAAGCATTCTACACACATAAAATTAAAAAAGAAAACTTTGCAAGTTCAAGTTTATTCTAACTATAAATGTACAGAAGAAAACATAGGATTCAGCACTATCCACAATTTTAGACATCTACTAGAAGCTTGAAACAAATTCCACACATAAGGAACTACTGTATAGGTCTACCCCATTACCAGTACTATACTGTCTTTTTGTTTTTAAAGGTTTTTTTCATGTCTGGTTTTGGTTGTGAACCTAGCCTTTAATGGCTGAGCCATCTCCAGTCCTGCTTGTGTATATCTGTATGTGAGTATGTGCAAATGAGTGCAGGTGCCCAGAGAGGTGAGAGAAGTTGGATCCTTCAGTAGCTGGAGTCATAGGCAGTTGAGAGCTGCCTGATATGGTTGTTTGAAACCATACTTGATTTTTTGAGACAGGGTTTCTCTGTAGTTTTAGAGCCTGTCCTGGAACTAGCTCTTGTAGACCAGGCTGGCCTCAAACTCACAGAGATCCGCCTGCCTCTGCCTCCCAAGTACTGGGATTAAAGGCATGCGCCACCACCGCCCGGCTCCTTTTCATTATTTTTAAACAGTTTGCATTTTTACATATATTTTAGTGTTTGTTTTCAGTATTCCCTAAAAGAAATCCTGCTGGGCATGTTGAAAAATACAAAGCCCATCCATAACTTGTTGTGTTGGTGCATGCCTGTAATCCTAGAGAATCAGAACTTCAGACTCATTCTCTGCTATATGGGAATTTCAGGCCAGTTCTAGTGCCTTATGGAATACAAAAGACACTCTGAAAACAAAACAGAAGTTGACTTTATTAGGGATTGCTATGAGCCTATAGTTGAATTTGAGGTCAAGATTGTCATCTGATTTCATGTAGTGTTAGGAACTTTTTGGAAAATTGATAATTTTCCACTCATTCTCAAACTTATTAGTGAATTTTCTCTCTTTTTGTGTCCTCTTTTAGGGTGTACAAATGCCTGATTTGGATATTAAAGAAAAAGTTGAGACTGAGGTTCTTAGCAGTGATATCCAACCTTCCCCAGAGCGGGGAACAAGAATGAATATTCCGCCAAAGAGAACAAGACGTGTCAAGTCTCAGGTATTTCAATGTCCATTGGCCATTTAAAAGTTTTGTGTGCGTGTGTGTGTGTGTGTGTCTACCATGGAATATATTTGGAGGTTAGAGAACAATTTCTGAAAGTCAGTTCTATCATGTGTGTCCCAGGACACAACTCAGGTTGTGAGAAGAACCTTTACTTGGTGAGTTTTTTCAGGAGCCCCCATGGCCCTCTTGTTGTTTTTATTTTTAACTTTTTTTTTTTTAAATTTAACTTTATTTTATGTGCATTTGGTATGAAGGTGTCAGATTCCCTGGAACTGGAGTTTAAAACAGTTGTTAGCTGCTACGTGGGTGCTGAGAATTGTTCTGGGTCCTCTGGGAGAGCAGCAGTGCTCTTAACCACTGAGCCATCTCTCCAGCCCCCTGGAGATTTATTTATTGTGTATGTAGTGTTCTCCCTGCTTGTATACCTACATGCTGGAAGAGAGGGTACTAGATCTCATTATAAGTGTTTGTAAGCCATCAAGTGATTGCTAAAAATTGAACTGAAGACCGCTGGAAGGAATAGCTAGTACTCTTAACCTCTGAGTCGCCTCTTAAGCCCTGTTGTTGGTTTTTGAGATAGGGTTTCTTTGTGTAACCTTGACTGTTGTTCTAGATAGAACTCAGTCTGTAGACCTGGCTGGCCTCAAACTCAGAGATTCATCTGTCTCTGCCTCTCAAATGCTGGAATTAAAGGCATTTGTAACCACTACCTGGCTTTTGTGGACCTTTTTCTTTTGTTTCTTTTTAGATTTTTTTAGACAGGGTTTGTCTGTGTAACAGCCCTGGATGTCTTTGTAGATCAGTCTGTCCTCAAACTCATGGAGAGCTGCCTGCCTCTGCCTCAAATGCTGGGATTAAAGGCATATGCCACCATGTCTGGCCTAAAGTTAAGTGGTTTTTTTTTTGTTTTTTTTTTTGGATTTTCGAGATAGGGTTTCTCTGTAGCTGTTTGGTTCCTGTCCTGGAACTAGCTCTTGTAGACCAGGCTGGCCTCGAACTCACAGAGATCCGCCTGCCTCTGCCTCCCGAGTGCTGGGATTAAAGGCGTGTGCCACCACCGCCTCGCTCTAAAGTTAAGTTTGTTTTTTTTTTTCCGTTTTTCGAGACAGGGTTTCTCTGTGGCTTTGGAGCCTGTCCTGGAACTAGCTCTGTAGACCAGGCTGGTCTCGAACTCACAGAGATCCGCCTGCCTCTGCCTCCCGAGTGCTGGGATTAAAGGCGTGCGCCACCACCGCCCGGCTCTAAAGTTAAGTTTTAAGTGCATTGATCATGTGAGAAATTTTCTGGTCATAGGAGATCATTCATAAACAGTTGCTTTATACTTGAAAAGGCATATTTTCTACTCACTTTTAAAGTGAATGAAGAAGTTTTGAAATTCAGTGTGATTTGACTTAGAAAACTTAATTTTGGCAGTTTATGACAGGGATGGCAAAGGGTCACACTACTGCTGGTTTCATAGACATGTTGATATAGTCTTACACAGCTTAATTTCCATAGTTAGCAATAGAAATAATATTTTTATTTATTTTGTTTTATTTTTTGAGGTAGGGTCTCACTGTATAGTCCTGGCTGGCTTGAAACTCATTATATAGACTAGGCTGACCTTGCAACTCATAGAGATCCACTTGCCACTGCCTCACTAGTGCTGAGTCTAAAGGAGTGTGCCCCCACCACACCCAGCCCTTTTTTTTTCACCCAATAGTCTTTTAAAGGCAGTGTATTTCTGTGTGCATGTGTATATGTGTGAAGGTATTCATGTATGCTGGTGGATGTACATGTTTGTGGAGGCCAGAGATCAGTGTTGGTTCTTCTCTACCTTAATCTCTCTTTCTTTCTCTTTTTTTTTTTTTTTTTTTTTTTTTTTTTTTTTTGAGATAGGGTTTCTTTATATATCCTTGGCTTTCCTAGAACTTTCTATATAGACAAGACTGGCCTCTAACTCATAGAGATCCACCTGCCTCTGAGTGCTGAGATTACAGGCGTATGTCAAGTAAACCTTTAAAGGCTTCTTTCTTTCTTTCTTTCTTTCTTTCTTTCTTTCTTTCTTTCTTTCTTTATTTATTTATTTATTTATTTATTTATTTATTTTGTTGTTTTCGAGGCAGGATTTCTCTGTAGCTTTGGTGCCTTTCCTGGAACTAGCTCTTGTAGACCAGGCTGACCTCGAACTCTCACAGAGATCCACCTGCCTCTGTCTCCCAAGGGCTGGAATTAAAGGCGTGCGCCACCACCACCCAACTACTTTTATCTTTAAAAACAGAGTCTCACTGAAATGGCAGTCCTCAAATTGACTAGACTAGCTGGCCAGCAAGCCCTGGTATCCTCATTTTATTACCTTCCGACCCTGGAATTACAGGAATACACCACACCTTGTTTTTCACATATGTGCTAAGGATTCAAACTGAGATTCTCATTCTTGTATGGAAATCTCTTTACACACAGAACCAGCCTTTCTAGGTCCCATAACCTATTTTATTTTCATTTTAGTTTATGTGTAGGTGTGTTTTCTCCTACATGTATATCTGTGGACCACATGCATGCCTGGTACCTTTGGAAGAGGGATAAATCTGCCGGATCCCATGAAACTGGAGTTACAGATGTTTATGCGCTGCCATGTAGGTGTTGGGAGTTGAATCTAGTTGCTCTGGAAGAACAGCCAGTGCTCCTAACCTTTGAAACTTCTCTCTAGCCTCTCCCTCTCTCTTTGACTATTTATTTTGAGACTGGGTCTTTCTGCATTGCCTAGGCTGGCATTGAAAATATCTAAAGCACAGGTAGGCCTTGAACTTGGAATACTTCTGTGTCAGACTTCTGAGTAGCTTCTGCCAGGTGAGGTAGAATATTGTTGAAGTCAGTGTTTGGTGAAGAGTCTGTTGTTCCTTAGGGTTGCATCCCTTCTCAGTGCGGGAATTTAGTTCAGTAGTAGAGCACTTGCTTAGTATGCTGCAAGAGGCCCTATGTTCAATACTCAGTATTGACAAACAGCAGTTCTTTAAGCCAAACGTGGTGGCACATACTGTTTTGAGATACTGAGATAGCAGGATTGTCATGATTTAGAAGCTTGTTTAGTGAGATACTTTCAAATCAAACCAAGGGGATAGAGCCAGGGGAAACATGAAGCTTGTTTAGTGAGATACTTTCAAACAAAACCAAGGGGATAGAGCCAGGGGAAACATTTCTCGTTGGTGAACCTTTCTCATTCTCTCTAGAGAGACTCAAGTTTGACTGTGAGTGGTTCATATCACAAGCTGGTGCTCTGTATTCGTTGGGAAGAGGGAAAAGCGAGTAGCACAGAGATCTTTATTGGACTGACAGAACTGAAGAACCCAGTTTTCTGTTTGCTGGTGTCTGTGCTCTTAGGCCCTGCCCTAATGAGCCACTCTGTAGGAAAACAGAGGTTGCTGCGATCTAACGATTAGTTGGTGCTAGGTCAATGTTCTCAGTCCTGCTAATAGCTAATGATGCTAAGCAGTTCACTTGCCACAGACTCCTGGATGCTGGTTTCAGAAATTTTTCTCTCAGAGTTGGGGTTTACTTCTGTTCTATATGGTCCTGAGAATGATCACAGTGTCCATACTTCAGGTTTTGAATGAATTCAGTTTATTAAGTAGAGCAAACCAAAATACAAGAACAAACTGCAATATATTGATAGCAAAACATCATGAATTTGGGTGTTGAAAACATCCAGCAGTTAAGAGTGGTTGCTGCTCAGTCACTTGGGCTGGAGTTTGAATCCCATCTTCCATAAATGAATGTAACTCCAGTTCCAAGAGACCCAGTGCTCTGTAATGGCCTCTCATGATACCTTCATACACATGTATACAGAAACACAAATAAGTGAATCTCAAATCCATCAGGAGCTGACTAGTGAAGCCCCATTGAGGCAGCCATCTAGAGTTCTCAATGTAATCTCAAGTAGAGCAGAGTAGTGGGTGCTCAGATGAGGCTTCTAATATACGTATGTATACCAGTAGAAAAATAGCAAATTGGGGACTTACTAACATCTTGAAGAAGCTGACTGTTAATTAAAGCAGCTTCTACCCAACCAGGGTTTCAAAGTGGAGTGTCCCCTCAGGTAAGGCTTCCAAAGAAAAGAACAAATAGCAACAAAAATGGCATCCTCAAATTGGGTACTCAGAACATCCAGGAGAAACTGACAAGAGAAGTTGAGGCAAGTTAGATGGAGTTCCTTATTGTGCTCTCTCTCCATGGATGAACTTCTAATGTTGAAATTCCGGGTGCTTTTTCCCACTCTAGGTACTTTTATATTACAGAATAATAATAGTAATATCTCTTGAAAGTTTTCAGGGACATCTGATTTACTCTTGGAATGTTTGCATTTCTCTTCAGTCATTGTCACAAAGTTGGGGGGACAGCCCATCCCAGACAGGGCCTTAGAGAACACTGAGACAAATGTGATTGGATGTGGATTTGAAATGGATGACTGAATCCTGTTTACAGAGCTAGTATCTCAGAAGTGAGCTCAAACAATACATGACACTTACTGACAGATGTTACAGCTTCTCCTCATAGAAATATAGCCACTGACTGTCCCATACTCTCAGCCTGAGTCTGCTGTTACTTCAGGTGTGATCATTTTCCCTCTCCCTCCGATAATAACCATCTTCTACCTAGATATTGCCGAAGATTGTAGTCTGTCTCCCTGACTTGGAATTGTTTTAATTTCAGGTTCCAAATATAGTGAACAAGACCCGTGCTAACTAGCTCCAAGGGATCTTGTGCCCTCTGCACTAATGGCACCTATTTAGGACTGGAGAGATGGTTTAAGTACTTGGTGGCTCTTGCAGAGGACTGGGGTTCATCTTCCAGCACCTACATGTAACTCTCGTTCCAGGAGTTCCAACATCTTTTTTTTTTTTATCCTCCTTGGTCATGTACACTTTCACATACATAGATGCTCACACACACACATAAAATAAAAATAAGTAAATTTTGAAACAAATGACATAGTTATATAGTATTCCAAGATAGGGAGAAATAACAAACTGAATTTCTTCTCCAGTACTTGCTTGCAGTGCAGGAAGGGACACCACATAGTCACACTGGAGTTAGGGCTTGGGAGAACAGTGGACTTGATTTGTGGCTTAGACTACCATGGTCTGTTATACCAGAACTGTTTGTGTTACTTTATAGATGCAGATTCAGCTTCCCCTATGCCATGTACATGTAGAATTATGAACTTAAAGAAATTTTTTTAGGGAAACTTCTCTCTGCAAAGCTTTTCTGTTTCTCCATGCTTTTATATGTGTATGTGTGTAGGCTCGAGTATAGGCAAGAGGTTGTATTGTCTTGGGAAACTCTGGGACCTCTCTGGGCAACATGTTACTCAGATCAATATCCTTCATCCAGCACTAAAATTTTTGTTTAATAACTTAGGCTTCTGGGAGCTGTATTATCCACCCATTTGGTAAACCTTTCTTCAAACTCATTTGTTTTTAGTTTTCTTAGTTGACTTACAAAATAATAATTTTCCATGTGGCATTTTCATCTATCCTTAGTTTTGGTTAACTCTTCCCTGCTCTTTCCCTAGCCCTTCACTCCCATCGTGTGCGTGTGCATGTTTGTGTGTGTGCACTTATGTGTGTTCCAGTGTGTATGTGGAGGCTAGAAGTCAGTGTGTCAGGTGCCTTTCTCTATTGCCTCCCCCCATTTTTTTTTTTTTTTAGACAGATTCTGACTATGAGTGTGTGCCCCTGGTGAGCCTGCAACTCATAGAGATCTTTATGTCTTCCCAAGTACTGGGATTAAAGGTGTGAACCACCATGCCTGGCCTTCTACCTTAATTTTTGGGACGGGGTCTTTCACTGAACCTGTAACTTTGCTCCAGAGACCCAAACTCTGGTTTTATCCTTGTGTGGAGGCTGTGGGTAATGGTCTGCTTCTTCCATCATGGGGGTTTTGGGGATTAAATTCAAGTTTTCAGGCTCAGTGACAAGTTCCTTTAATCTGCTGAGCCAGAATTTACTCTTTGAAGAATTTTCTTTTACTTTATTATGTATATAAGTATTTTCCTACATATGTGTTTGTATACTATGAACATGCCTGGTAGCTACCAAAGCCAGAAGAGGACATTGGTTCCCCTGAAACTGAAGTTACAGATGATTGTGAGTTATTATGTGGTTGCTTATAATTCAAGTTGGATCCTCTAGAAGAGCAGTCTTACCTGCAAAACCATTTTTCCAACACCCTTTCTTTCTCCACACCCCCGTATTTTGTTTGTTTGTTTGTTTGTTTTTTCGAGCCAGGTAGGCTCTATTGTTTTTTCTTTTTGGTTTTTCAAGACAGGGTTTCTCTGTAGCTTTGGAGCCTGTCCTAGAACTAGTTCTTGTAGACCAGGCTGACCTTGAACTCACAGAGATCCTCCTTCCTCTACCTCCTGAGTGCTAGGATTCAAGGCTTGTACCACCACCTGGCTTTCTCCCCCTTTTTTTTTTTTTTTTGGTTTTTCGAGACAGGGTTTCTCTGTGGTTTTGGAGCCTGTCCTGGAACTAGCTCTGTAGACCAGGCTGGTCTCGAACTCACAGCGATCCGCCTGCCTCTGCCTCCCGAGTGCTGGGATTAAAGGCGTGCGCCACCACCGCCCGGCTCCCCTTTTTTTTTTTTTAACCCCCCTAAAATAACTCCTGTTAGCCTTGAACTTGCTATGTAGCCCAGGCTACCTTAAACTTAGAATTGCCTTGCCGCAGTCTCCCAAGTTCTGGAGTTCCTGGGTTATACCATGCCTGAGAGGAGTTTCCTTTTTTTTGAAAAGGAGTATGTGTGTAGAGGGTATAGGTACGCTTGTGCTGTGTGTTTTTGTTGAGATCAGAGAATAACTGTCAACAGTCCATTCTCTGCTTCCACCATGTGGATCCAGGAAATTGATATGAGATTGTGAGTCTTGGCAGGCAGCAAGTACCTTTTTCCACTGTATCATCTCAGTAGCCTAGGAGCTTTCTGTTTTATTAGAAATGAAAAAAGAATCTTTTCCAGAGACTTCCTGGAAACTTAATGTGTCATCGGTTAAAACTTGTTCAACATTTCCACCATTAGTTACGCTGTCACCAACAAGGAGGTATTATCATGACTGTTTTAGGGGAGCCATAATTTTCCTTATGATGGGTATAGTACCTGCTAATCAAAGACAGATGTCAGAATTACAAGTGGAACTTTCTGTTGCATAATAATCAGTAGTGTTGGGTCAAAAAGATGGCTCAGCAGGTAAAGATGCCACCAAGGCTGATGACCCAAGTTTGGTTCCTTGGATCCTGTCTGTACTCATATGGTGAATGGAGAAAAGCAAGTGCTGCAAGTTGACCTTTGACCTCCATATGTGCATCCTAACAAAATTACTATCACATTTCATAAAACCATTACTGTCTACCAGGATTGATTGGACATACATCTTCTATAAGACATAGATGAATTTTAATTTAAAGGAATCTTCAATGTTGCATGGTGCTTTGGATTAAGCTGTCGTCACGGTGACAGTGAGTAAATTTAGGAGATCAGAAGCTGAGCCCGGTAGCTCATGTTTGTATTTCTAGCAATTGAAAGACAAGAGTGTAACTGAGATTGAGGCCAGCCTACAGTACAAAATGAGACACCCTCTCAGAAGAAACCTCAAATCCACCAGTTTGTCAGTCAGTTTTCCCCTTAATTTTGGAGGATCGTTGTATTAGATGATTTAAAAAAAAAAAAGCAAGACTCTATATCTCTCCCTCTTCTCTCATTCCCATTCCTTCCCTCCCTCTCCCTCTCCTTCCCTCTGAGACAGGGTTTCTCTGTGTAGCCTTGGCTGTCTTGAACTAGCTCTGTAGACCAGGCTAACCTTAAACTCAGAGATCGGCCTTATCTCTGCCTCCTGAGTGCTGGGATTAAAGGTGTGCACCACCTGGCCAATACCCTATCTTTTAAAGAAAACTAATTGTGTGATTCAGAGTAATTATGTTAATGCCTTTTATTTTTTTTTTTTTTTTTTTAGTCAGACTCTGGAGAAGTAAACAGGAACACGGAACTGAAGAAACTTCAGATTTTTGGGGCTGGACCCAAGGTTGTGGGCCTGGCAGTAGGAGCAAAAGATAAAGAAGGTAAATTCTGTTACTCACATAAAATGAAGTGCAATGACATGGTTGTTAAAAGGTTCAAGTGATACTTGAATTTATTCCACTCCGTGCTGGGAAATTTACTACAGGGTGTATAGGCAGACTGGCTTTTTTGATGGTAGAAATATTAAATTTAATGTGTAAGAAATAATACATTGCATTTTTTGGCTTTTAGAAGCTTGTTCTCCATGTCTAACATAAAACATGATAATTTTATTTAGCGTCTAAAGGCTAGTTAAGTTTCAATAATGATTACTGGTTGTCACATAGTGTTTTAAAAGCTGTTACTTTTAAAGGGATTCTCAGATTTTTAGTATGAAAACATACCGAGAAGAGTTATAATTTTTAAGTTCTGACCATCATTTAAGTTTTTTGTTCTGGGTTTTTTTCTTTTTTTTTTTTTTTCACGAGACAGGGTTTCTCTGTGGTTTTGGAGCCTGTCCTGGAACTAGCTCTTGTAGATCAGGCTGGTCTCGAACTCACAGAGATCTGCCTGCCTCTTCCTCCCAAGTGCTGGGATTAAAGGCGTGCGCCACCACCGCCCGGCCATCATTTAAGTTTTTAAAATAATTTGTCCTCTATATATCATTGAAGTAAATTTTCTTTAAAGAACCTAATTTAGCACCATATTAGAAACTTTTGTGAGTAGAGTTATTGATGCAAAAATTAAGTTGTAAGCCGGGCGGTGGTGGCGCACGCCTTTAATCCCAGCACTTGGGAGGCAGAGGCAGGCGGATCTCTGTGAGTTCGAGACCAACCTGGTCTACAAGAGCTAGTGCCAGGACAGGCTCCAAAACCACAGAGAAACCCTGTCTCGAAAAAACCAAAAAAAAAAAAAAAAAAAAAGAAAAAAAAATTAAGTTGTACTATTCTTATATAACATGTTAATTCAAACACTTGTTTTAATGAACAATAGGCTGGACATATTTGACTATAAAGATTGAATGAAATATTAAAGTCACACATTTTGGATTTATGAGATGTATAATTTATATAATATGAGTTGCCTGAAATGTAAGGGATCAGATAATATTGTTCCACTCTCAAAACTTTGGGGAAAACCAGGCCTGGTGACATACATTTATTGCAATTCCAGCTACTCAGAAGACTGAGACAGGAGAATAGAGATTTGAGGCTTGCCTGGACTACAGAGTGAGTTTCTGGCCAATCTGGGCAATTTGAAGAGCCAAAGTAGCATTAAGAAAAGCTAGAGGTATAGCTCAATGGTAGACTATTTGCCTATCAATCATATACAAAATTAATCTAGTACTACAAAAATGAAAAACAACGTACAATCAGTGTAATAATACTTACCAGACATGCTTTTTGGTTTTTCAAGGCAGGGTTTCTCCCTACCTTTGGATCCTGTCCTGGAACTAGCTCTTGTAGACCAGGCTGACCTTGAACTCACAGAGACCACCTGCCTCTGCCTTGTGCTGGAATTAAAGGTGTGCGCACCATTCCTGACCTTGTGCCATTCTTACAGTTATTGTTTTGTCTATAGTGGTCTTAAAGAAAAAGCTATGACTAACTTGAGAGCCCCTCTAAAGCATACATATAGACAGTATGTATTAAGTACTGCATGCGGGCAGTCATTGAAGGTTTAATTCCCTGGATTTGTCTAGATTAGAATCCCAAATCTGCTATATACTGGTTATATAATCTTGAACAAGTTACCTAATTTCTCTATACCTTAAGTTTTTTATCTTCAGCTGCAGGCAATAATATTCTACCTCAAAATGTTGTGAGACTTTATCTAATTTAAATGATTTTAAATAGTGTGTGGTCCATAGTAAGCACTCATCTTTAGTTTTTACTTTTATTTTATAACTTTTTATTTCAAGATGAGGTCACCCGAAGACGAAAAGCTACCAACAGATCAGATGCATTTAACATGCAAATGAGACAACGGAAAGGAACTCTCTCTGTTAACTTTGTAAGTGCTTTGGTGTCTGTCAGGAGGGAAAGAATGTATTTTTATCTTGGCTTGTCTTGATATGTGTGTTCAGTTAGTTTATTTGATTAGAAGACTTTGTGGCAAATCTCAAGGTTGGAGTTTTGGTTTATATGTTAGCTTTGCTTTGTCTCGTGTACACTCCCCTAAATCATATGCCTGTGGGTAACTGAGTTAAAGAAATGATATAAATCTGTATATAGTTAGCTTTTTATATCTTCAGGTTCTACCTTCATGGGTTCAACCAAATATAGATTGAAAACTTTTGAAAAATTATTTCTGGAGCTGGGAAGAAGTTCAATGGTTAAGCACACTGGGTGCTCTTCCAGAAAACCTGAGTTTGACTCCCAGCACCCACTTGGCAGCTCACAACTGTCTGTAATTCCAGTTGCATGGGATCTGATCCCCTCTTCTCGCCTTTGGCCTCTGAAAGCATCAGGCGTGCACATGGTGCAAAGCAAAAAAACCCAACAAAACAAAAAAAACCCCATGCACATTTAAAGATTATAATAAATTGTTTCTGTGCTAAGCAATGTAGAACTTTTTTCTTTGCTTTCAATCCTTTTATTTAAAAAAAAAAAAAATGAGGCAGGTTCTGGCTATGTAGCCCAGACTGGCCTAGAATTCAATGTGAAGCCCAAGTGGCCTTAAACATGACCTCAATCTGCCTTAACCTCTTGGGTGCTTGGGATCACAGGCATGCATCAGTCAGCCCACCATAACCGTTTTTGTTTTTTTTGTTTTTTCCCCCCTTGGCATTATTTACTAAACAACATAGTGTGGCAACTTCAAAAGCATTTATATGAAATTAATAGAATCTAGGGATGAACTTACTCTGAGGGAGGCTATGTGTAGAAGATAGACAAATATTAAGCCATTTTATGTAAGGGATTTAAGCATCTCTGGTGGTTGGATAACCCTAGCAGATTCTAAGAATGGATGGATGGATTTTTATTTTATGTGCATTGGTGTTTTGCCTGTTCATATGCCTGTGTGTGGATGTCAGATCACCTGGAACTGGAGTTATAGACAGTTGTGAGCTGCCATTTGGGTGTTGTGGAATTGACCTGGGTCCTCAGAAAGAGAAGTCAGTGTTCTTCATTCTGTTTTATAGTATTTGTACGAAGAATGAATGATACTTTTGAAGTATAAACTTCTTTTTTCTTTTTTTTTCTAAGATTTATTTATTTATTATGCATACAACATTCTGCCTTGATGTATGCCTGCACACCAGAGGAGGGCGCCAGATCTCATTACAGATGGTTGTGAGCCACCATGTGGTGGCTGGGAATTGAACTCAGGACCTCTGGAGGAGCAGCCAGTACTCTTAACCTCTGAGCCATCTCTCCAGCCCTAAACCTAATTTCTATTCCCTAGATTATAGTGTTTCTTGATTCTGAGTCCTCCTTTGTTTTCTGTTTTGTTTTGTTTTGGTTTTTTTTTTTTCTTTTTTTTTTTGAGACAGTGTTTCTCTGTGTAGCTCTGGCTGTCCTGAAAGTTGCTTTGTAGACCAGGTTGGCCTCAAACTCAGGAGATCCATGCCTCTGTCTCCTGAGTGCTGGGATTAAAAGCATGTAAGCATGTGTCATCACTGCTAGGCTAGGCTTTGGGCCTGCTCATATTTTTGTTAATTTCCTCTAGAAGTTCTGGGGAAAATTATTTAAAGTAGATTTTTAGGATTAAGCTATGTTAATTTTTAGTGTATGTTATATATTTTTTAATTAAAGAGTAGTTCATGAGAAAAATGCAATATAGTATAGAAAATATACTTATTTTTATTTCTTTTTATAGGTTGATCTCTATGTTTGTATGTTTTGTGGCCGTGGAAACAATGAGGATAAATTGCTTTTGTGTGATGGATGTGATGACAGCTATCATACGTTTTGTCTACTTCCGCCACTACCTGATGTGCCCAAAGGAGACTGGAGGTGTCCTAAATGTGTTGCTGAGGTACAAACTTAATGTTATAGATCCATTTAAAACTAAAGATAGAAAACAAAACAAAAAACTGAAGATAGTAATCCATGCATGTAATGTAAAGATATTCCCAAAAGCTTATCCCAGTCTCTTGTTTATTATTGTTGAAAAATCTCCAGGATTTTTTAAAGAGCTATTTTGAATTACTGTATAACAACTGTATTTGCGGCAGCTTGTCTTAATTTTTTTTCCTTCTGTGACTATTGGTTGGATAATTTTATTGTTTTAGTTATGTAAGATTGAAGGCGCAAGTCATAAACAATCCCACACCAGTTTGGAATTGTGATTAATAAGGTGGTATTTATTTAAAGGGGAATAAACTTACAGATCACCGTCCCAGACAACAGCCCTCTGCACAGTTAGGAAGAAGTCTAGTCGCCGGAACTGGAGCAGGAAGTAAAGAGAGCGAGGAGTGAAGTAGCCGCTTTTTTAAAGGGAAAGAGACCACGCCCCAATGGGCTGGTATCTCAGCGGCTATTGGCTGGAGGAGCGGAAGGACCTCCCGCAACACCTCCCCCTTTTGTTTAAGTAAGAGAGTTCTAAACCTACTATGAAATTATATACAATAAGTACAAATATCCTATTCTAACTAGCTTAGGTCTTATATAATAGCTTGGCTAAGTCATGAGTCGAAAGTAACTACATTTATATAGTCTTCAACCCCATCGAATATCTGAGAAGGGAAATAATGTTACCTGAGTAATTAGGAAGTGCAATCAAAGAACTTCCAAAACATGCAACAAATCAGAGACAACTAGCTACCTGGGCAATCACCCAAGGTCACGTTTGCAGCGTTGAAGTAACCAACTTTGGCTAAGGCCTAACACACCTGACATACCATTTTCAAAGGCAAGAAACTTGTCAAAACTATCTTACCCTGTCTTGGCAAGATATGAAAGTCCTGTTTTTTCCATTCAGAGATACTCTGTATTTCTGTCGGTGGTTGAGATATGGGCATTTCTTTACTCAAAGGCCAGTTCAGCCAAGAAGAAAGGTGGAGTGTCTTTGGTGCTCAACATTCTCTCAGGAATAGAGCGGTGTTGCCAGGAGCAATTGTGTCTCACTACCACAAAAGTCTGAGTTAGATTAAAGGCCATTTTCTACAGCTCTTTGAAGAGGTTGAAGATTATCTATACTGAGTATAATCTCTATGTATCTAAAGAACCTGATTAGTCTAATTATAAATGACAAACTTAGAATACTATTGATCTGTATAATTCTCAATACCTATCTAACTTAAAGACTAAGACAATAAACAACTGTGAAACAAATGAGGACAATGACCTCCAAATATAAACAATGTACAAATATACATTGCAGTATGGTAAATATATATCAATACACAAGCAATATATAAGTATCTTAATTATCTTAATCAGAGGTAGAAATGTACACTGCAATATGGTAAATATATTCAATATATATATCAATACAATATATGTCAATACATAAAAAATGTTTTTAAACAGAGGTAGAAACATGCATGCATACAATAGTCAATATAATTTCACTTTGTATCAATATATAAGAATCGATACCAATACATTTCTCTCAAAACAGTAATTCACAATCTATTATCCCTCTTTGTTTTTTTTTTTTTTTTTTCAAATGATCCCTGAACTTATAAAATTCCTTCCCCAACCCTCAACCGTATACCAATTATAATCAACCCCTAAATGATGTCCCTAAACCCAAGGGCAAACTTTACTGGGAGAGGGGACGTCGTCCTCTAGAGTTACTTCCAGCTGTCATGGGGGCGACGTTCTTTCTGGGGGATCCTGTGAAAGTAAAATGATGGTTAAATTTCAAGATCAGTATCTTTTAAAATTGCAAATAGTCTCTGAGTATTTTGTGCAGGTCTGGCCAGAATGTTGTATAAGATGTGCACCATTTCAGCTAACCAAGTTGGGATCGTCTTGTGCAGCTGGTACCCAAAACAGGTCTTGTAGTAGCGCTATCAGTATCATGACGTCATATCAACCAGGTGGAGTCGTTGTTATGGGGCCCCATCTTCTTCCTGGAAACTTTAAATGTCACTTCAGGAAAAACTCATTGTTCATTGTGAAAAACTTAAAACATTAATCATATAGACATATACACACACATATATATATATATTCAATGAAAGGCATGATAGATATATTCAATGAAAAGTATGATAGATATGAAGAAAAGCGAAGATGTTTTCTAAACTCATATTTCTTTCTGTCCCCTATCATGGCTCTTGACATGAGACAGAAACTCCAGAAACTCTGGGTTTTTCTCTTACCAACAGGCTTGGAATTGGAGAGGGACTGAGCTAGAGTCCAACTTCAAAACCAGCTCTATAAATTTAGAAATATGGTTTAGTATATTTTACTTACACATCCAATAGATGTGTGATTACTGAATCAGCCTTTTCTGAGCTCAGGGCAGTAGCCCATTGAAAACCTGAATACGTGTCTATGGTGTGTTGTACATATTTTAATTTACCAAATTCCATAAAGTGGAACACATCCATCTGCCAGATTTCATTTCTCTTAGTACCGTTTGGGTTACTCCCTGCAGGCAACGGTGTTTGATTATAGAAAGAACAAGTAGGACATCTCTTTATAATGTCCTTAGCTTGTTGCCATGTAATGGAAAATTCTTTCTTTAGGCCTTTACTATTGACATGATGCTTCTTACGAAATTCTGAGGCCTGCAACACGCTTCCAATCAATAATTGATCAATCTCAGCGTTGCCTTGTGCTAGAGGACCAGGCAGACCTGTATGGGACCGGATGTGTGTTATGTACATCGGACAAAGCCCGTTCCTGATTATGTCTTGTACCTGGATAAACAATGAAGTCAACTCTGTGTCATCTGGTATAAATTCAGCGGTTTCAATATGCAAGATAACTCTTTCTGCATATTGTGAATCTGTAACTATATTAAGAGGTTCTTTAAAATCCCTTAGCACCATAAGAATGGCATATAATTCTGCCTTCTGGACAGAATTATAAGGGCTTTGTTCCACCTTACTCAATTCATCTGACTTATAACCTGCTTTCCCTGATTTATTTGCATCAGTATAGAATGTACGGGCTCCAGCTATTGGAGCATCACGTACAATTCTAGGAAGAATCCAAGAAGTTCTCTTTATGAGGTTAAGTCTACCACTTTTGGGATAGTTGCTATTAATTTCTCCCAAAAAATTAGCACAAGCTCTTTGCCATGGTTCATTGTCTTCCCATAACTTTTTCATTTCTTCAGTAGTAAAAGGCACTATAATTTTTGCTGTGTCTATACCTGCTAGTTGACGAAGTCTCAGTTTACCTTTTATAATTAATTTAGAGACTTTTTCCACATAAGTTTTTAATTTTTTACTTGGTTTATTAGGTATAAATAGCCACTCTAAAATAATATCTTCCCTCTGCATTAGAATCCCTGTAGGAGAAATTCTGGAAGGCAATATGACTAGGATGCAGCTAAGATTTGGGTTCACCCTATCCACATGTGTCTCCTGTAATTTTTCCTCAATCAGTTCCTTTTCTGCTTCAGCTGTCAGTTTTCTTGGACTATTCAAATCTTTATCACCATCTAAGGTTTTGTTTAAATGAACTATTAGATCAGGTGTTATCCCAACAGCTGGTCGTAAACTGGAAATGTCTCCTAACAATCTTTGGAAGTCATTGAGAGTCTTTAACCGGTCTCGCCTAATTTGTGCCTTTTGCGTTTTAATTTTCTCTAACCCTATTTTGTAACCTTGGTAATTAATAGAATTTCCTTTTTGAATCTTTTCAGGGGCAATTTGTAATCCCCACCTAGGCAAGACTTTCTTTACTTCTTTAAACATCCTTTCTAAAGTATCTTTATTTGAATCAGATAACAAGATGTCATCCATGTAATGATAAATTATGGACTTGGGGAATTGTTTATGAATTATTTCCAATGGCTTACTTACAAAATATTGGCACAATGTAGGACTATTGAGCATACCCTGTGGGAGGATAGTCCATTGATATCTCCTATTAGGCTGAGAATTATTATAAGTAGGCACTGTGAAGGCAAATTTTTCTCTATCCTTTTCTTGTAACGGTATGGTGAAAAAACAATCTTTCAAATCAGTAACTATAAGAGGCCATCCTTTTGGTAATAGAGAAGGCAAAGGAATTCCAGATTGTAGTGGGCCCATAGGTTGAATTACCTTGTTGACAGCTCTTAAATCTGTCACCATTCTCCATTTACCGGATTTCTTTTTTACAACAAACATAGGAGAATTCCAAGGGCTGGTTGATTCTTCAATATGGTGAGCATCTAGTTGCTCTTGCACCAGCTGTTCCAATGCCTGTAATTTATGTTCAGCTAGAGGCCACTGTTTGATCCATATTGGCTTCTCAGTTAGCCATTTTAAAGGTAGGGCTGTTGGTACCTCTAAAGTTTTGGTATTTGCTGTATGTTCTTGTACAGCCTGAATGGCTGGTGACCTTTTCCCATAATATCTCATCATATCCTTCCCAGAATTATGAGTTCCTGGAACTACAGGAATGTTAATCTGGGTATTCCATTGCTGTAGCAGATCACGGCCCCATAAATTTATTGCAATATTAGCAATATATGGCCTTAGTCTTCCTATTTGTCCTTCAGGCCCTATGCATTCAACCCATCTTGTACTTTGTTTTACACGAGATAGGGTTCCAATTCCCAGGTGAACATCTACCTCTTGAAGAGGCCAATTCGGATGCCAAGATTCTGGAGTAATGATACTTACATCCGCACCTGTGTCTAATAAGCCTTCAATAAAAGTGCCATTTATACAGACTCTTAGCTTTGGTCTTTGATCATTAATAGAAGTCTGCCAAAATATACATTTACTCTGTCCTACTGGGTTTTTTGACTCATCCTCCATGTGTAATTCATCATTTAGACCAGTAATATTTTTTACAGCAGAAATTGGAGCTTTTAATTTTCTTGGTGAGGCACGTTCTCTACTGTGACTGGGAATGACTGGGCCACTGTTGGCTTGGGGGCCTGCGAGAGGCCCCTCAAGGAGTTTCCCGACGGTATCGGGTTGCCTTGTCTGTCTGTTGTTGACCTGCATTCGTTGGACCAATGTCGGCCTTTACCGCATCTCCTACATATACCTAAAGGCCGAGGTCTCCTATTTTTGTCATTCCCAGAAGGGATATTATTCCTAGAAATCCTTTGCCTGCAATCCCTTTTCAGATGTCCTAATTTACCACAATTAAAACACCTGGGAGTTTGATTTCTCCTCATTGCTTTGGAAATCGCTTCTCCTACCCAAGATTCATCATTATAGCTAAACGTCTCAACATTCATTGTATGCTGAATCCATTCATCCATAGGTGCTGATCTAAACTTTAAAGGCCCAATTATCTTTTTGCATTCTATGTTTGCATTCTCAAAAGCTAGAGATTCAAGAAGTAGTCGTCTAGCTTCTGGGTCTGTTACCCCTATGTCCAGAGCCTTAATTAATCTTTGAAAAAAGTCAATAAAGGGTTCTCTCTGTCCCTTCCTAATTCTGGTATATGATTCAACCCTTTTTGCTGGATCTTGTAGCCTATTCCAAGCATTTAAAGCTGCTTGGTGACATAAACACAGTACTTCATCATCATAAAGAGCTTGGACCTGTAGATCAGCATATTCTCCTACACCAAGAATTTGATCTTGGGAAACCTCCACACCTTTTGCTCTTCCTTGCTGTTCCATATGTTTGGATTCTTCTCTGAAATAGATTCCAAACATCAAGGAAGGTCCATTATCTAAAACTGCAGACACTAACTGATGGAAATCATGGGGGGTAGCTCTAGCATTCCTTGTGGGTTTTGGGAAATAAATCCAGGTCTTCTGGAAGAGTAGCTAGTACTCTTTTATCTTTTTTAAAGATTTATTTTTGTGTATACAGTGGTCTACCTGCATGTATGCCTGCAGGCCAGAAGAGGGCATCAGATCTCATTATGGATGGTTGTGAGCCACCATGTCTGGCCTTACTGAAAGATAATAATGTTGTTAGGCAATGCCTTGTCTGTCTGTCCGTCTGTCTGTCTGTATTTGTTTTTTTGAGACAGGGTTTCTCTGCGTTGCTTTGGAGCCTATCCTTGAACTAGCTCTTGTAGACCAGGCTGGCCTTGAACTCACAGAGATTTGCCTCTCTGAGCCTCCGGAGCACTGGGATTAAAGGCACCACCTCCACCACCCAACTTATCTGTGTTTATTTTAACAAAATGTCACGATAGGTCTCTGAAGAGGAGGAATGTTTGCAATACTAGTCAGAAGTTTTAATTACTCGTTACTAGAAGACTTATTTGAATTTCTGGTGACTGTAGTGTGAAGAAACCATAGCCTAACAGTTCAGTGGATATCCTATTACACAAGCCTTTCTTTCCTCTCTATTTGTTGACTTTATGGATGCTAAGAATGTCAGCTTTCTTTTGTTTGATTCCAAGTTAGTATTCCTCTTGGGATTTGTCTCGGAAGCAAAGCATAACACTAGCTCCAGTACCTAAAACTGTCTCAGTATCTTGGAAGAGTGAACATGCAGTTGAGAGGCAAGTTTCAAGTAACTAATGTGTTGCAAATAACTAATACTTGTTTTGTTGTATAAGGGTGATTAGATTTGTTTCAACTAGAGAAACGATCAAGAAAAGCCGTATTTGTGACATTTATTTATTGTATTGCTTGATATTGAACCCAGAACCTGAAAACCTTATACCACTGAGCTAACATCCATATCTCTTGTTGCTATTTGAGGGTTTTAATGCTTTCTTTTTCAATTTCAGTAAGTTTACCTCAGATATCCTTTTCCCCCCAGGAATGTAATAAACCTCGAGAAGCCTTTGGATTTGAGCAAGCAGTAAGAGAATATACACTTCAAAGCTTTGGCGAGATGGCGGATAATTTTAAATCTGATTATTTCAATATGCCAGTCCATGTGAGTAGCTGTCATTTACATTGATTTAGAGAGAAACAAAGATTTTCTTTTTTCCTGTCAGATTTTGTAGAAATTAGGAACAATATAAAAATGGTTAGAGAACACCAAATCTTAAAATTAGGGACCTGATAATCTGTTAATTTTACTCTCTTTTGTTTGGTTTGGATTTTTTGTTGTTTTTGAGATGGGAGTCTCACTATGTAGCCCTGAATGACCTGGTACTCACTATGTAGACCAGGCTGGCCTGGAATTTATAGAGATCCACCTGCCTTTGCCTCCTGGTGCTGGGATTAAAGGTGTTTCCACCACAACTGGTATGAAAAGCATCTTGATGTTTAGATTTTAGTTATCTTTAGTTATTTTAAGCTTTTTCCTTTTCTCAGTGGAGAAATATGGGAATTAATTCTGGTCTGGGAAATGTGGTGATTTGTTTGCTTTTATCATGTTTTTTGTTCAATTGGACTGTATATTATGTTTTAAGGGATTATAGTTACAATGAGTTAATTATCCCCTTTGTGTGTTTTTCTTTTTTTTTAGATGGTTCCTACAGAACTAGTAGAAAAGGAATTCTGGCGGCTAGTAAGTAGTATTGAAGAAGATGTTATTGTAGAGTATGGAGCTGATATTTCTTCAAAAGATTTTGGAAGTGGATTTCCTGTAAAGGATGGTCAGAGAAAGATGTTGCCAGAAGAAGAGGTGTGGATACTGTTCTGTAACTTCTTACTCTGAAGCTGATGTTGCATTTTCATAGAAAGCATTATTTCTCTAATCTTGAGGGACCATGCCAGTTTAAAATGATATATGTAGGATTTAGACAACACAGTCTTTTAATTTTATAAACAATGATTTTGAACTGGCCATTAGTGTACATGCCTATAATCCCAGTACTGTAGAAACTGAGGTAATAGAGTAGTGATTAGTTAAGTGTGAGCTACATATATATTTTGAAAAATTATTTTATCTCTAAATTTTAAAGCTAATTTAGGTAAAATTTTAATCTAGTTTGAAAATTGTTTGGTGGGGGTGGGTTTCGAGACAGGGTTTCTCTGTAGTGTCTGAGCCTACTCCAACAAAGTCAGCCCAGGGTATCTGTAAAGGGGGTGCTGAAGCTAAAGAAATGTTAGATAGAGACAAGTTGAGGCACAAAAGACAGGATAGATTTGGGGGATTTACTCTAGACAGCCATGTGTTTATTTTAGAACCTCCTCATAGGGGCTGGCGAGATGGCTCAGCGGTTAAGAGCATTGCCTGCTCCTCCGAAGGTCCTGAGTTCAATTCCCAGCAACCACATGGTGGCTCACAACCATCTGTAATGAGATCTGGTGCCCTCTTCTGGCCTGCAGGCATATATGCAGACAGAATATTGTATACTTAATAAATAAATAAAAAATATTAAAAAAAAAAACTTTAAAAAAAAAAAAATAGAACCTCCTCATATACAAAAGCAGAACGAAGCACAGCATAGTCAGTATCTAACCAGATACTGGAGTGAGCAGAGCAGGCAAGCGAGTTCACATGACTTCACAGCCATAACTGACTCTAGATGGAAACTGAGTCACTTGTGGGCTACTAAAGTGTAGCTTTGGAGCCTGTCCTGGAACTAGCTCTGTAGAACAGGCTGGCCTCGAACTCACAGAGATCCACCTGCCTCTCCCTCCCGGGTGCTGGGAATTAAAGGCATGCACTACCACCACCGAAGGAAAGTTGTTTTTAAAAAATTGTTACACTCAGGAAGCAGAGGTAGACAGATCTTCCTGAGGACAGCCTTGTATACATAATGAGTTCCAGGAAAAACAAAATAAAAAACATTTTTGTTTTGTATTTGTGTGTGCGCCACATGCTGGAGGATGGTGTGGGGTAGTCAAAAGACAATTTATGAGGGTCACTTCTCTCCTGTAGAGTGAATTTCAAGGATCTAATTCAGGTTGTCAGGGTTAGCAGCAGGTACCTCCACACAGTCATCTCACTGGCCCTCCTTTGAAGTTGTTGCCTAGTTCTTTCTGTTCCACAATTTAGAAAGTAGACTAGAGAGATGACTCGTGGTTAAGAATGCTTCCTTGTCAACATGAGGGACTGTATTAAAGGATCACAGCATTGGAAAGGATGAGAACCACTGCTCTAGATCCTCTTCCTTCTTTCTCAAGTGATGTGATTACATCATTACTCTGTGTGATGCACACAATGTCTTTTTGTTTCACAGAATGGTAAGTGGGAAAAAAAACAGTTTTTTTATGTTAAGGATGGAACCCAGAGTCTTGTGTATACTAAGTATTTGTTTAAACCACTAAATAATGCCTCTAGTCCCTTATTCAAGCTTTATATATCCTTAAAAACTCAGTTCCAGTCTTTACTTTTCCATGATTTTTTCCTGTACCTCAAACCCATGTTTATTACTCTTCATTGACTCCTGAAGATAAAATATTGTAACTTTTTGTAGACCTTTCTCCTCAGCTAGGTTTGTTATTTTTTCTTTTGCCTCATTAACTGGCTAGTTAACCATAGAAACATAGTGAATAGTGTCCCTTTCCAATTTCTTTTTTGTTTGTTTTTGTTTTTATTTGTTGTTTTTCAAGACGGGTTTCTCTGAGTAGCCCTGGTCATCCTGGAACCCTCTCTGTAGACAAAGCTGTCCTCAGAGACTCACTTAACCTCTGCCTCCCAACTGCTGGGATTAAAGGCATGAGCCAGGGCCTGGAGAGATGGCTCAGCAGTTAAGAGACTGGCCGCTCTTCCAGGAGATGTGGGTTCAATTCCTAGCACACATTTGGCAGCTCACACCTGTCTGTAATTCATTCAGTTCTAGGGGATCCGACATTCTTACACAGACACACACATGAAGGCAAACACCAATGCAAGTAAATCATTTAAAAACAAAAGGCATGTACCACCACATCTGGCCACCAATTTCTTTCTTTCATTTTGTATTTTATTTTTTATTCTTAGCATATTAAAAATTTTATTCCAGGGCTGGAGAAATGTTTTACCCTCTTTTGCCCTCTCACCATTTTGTAGTTCCTCAACCTCAGGATCCCTCCTGCTTCCGGTATATGGGTGTTACTGTCCATTTTCTTGGATATTTCTCAAAGAGATTTCTTCTTAATTCAATGTATGTAGGACTTTGATATTCTATCCCCTTTAATTTTTAATTTTTACTTAAAATTCTATTTGGAACCAGAGTCTATGTACTCCTGGATGACTTAAAACACACCATATAGATATGATTAGTTAATCATCCTGCCTGTGCTGTTTGCTGGAATTATAGGCATGTAGTGCTGCACATATTGGTTTCTATTTTTTATGTTATTTTATATGTAACTTCTTGATATTTGTCTTGCTACTGACAAGTTTTCTGATGGATAATTTACCCTCTTAGTTTATGGGTTTGCGATTTTTTTTTTTTTTTTTTTTTTTGGTTTGGCTTTGAACTTGAACTTGTGATCCTCTTGCCTCGCCTCAGCTTCGTAAGTGCTGGAGTTATAGGCATGTGCCATTTCACTCAAGAGTTTTTTATTTTATTTTATTTGGGGGGGGCAGGTCTCTATATAGCTTTGGGTGGTCTAGGTCTCCCTGTACTGACTAGGCTCCTCTGCCTACCAAGTACTGGGGTTAAAGGATTAAAGGTGTACACCACCAATGCCTGACTGATAATACCTTTTATATTTGTGTTTGCTTCATTTCTGTCTCTGAAAACTGGGAATTTTCATGTTTTTCAAGCTCATCTATGAAATAAGTTTCTTTTGTGTGTTTTTGTTTTTATTTTATTTTTTTATCTATTGGTGTTTTATCTGCATTCATGTCTGTGTGAGGGTGTTGGATCCCCTGGAACTGGAGTTGCAGACAGCTATGTACCGCCTTGTGGGTGCTGGGAATTGAACCCGATCCTCTGGAGCAGCTGGAATACTTAACTGCTGAGCTATCACTCCAGTCCTATAAGTTTCTTTGTTAATCTTAAATTTTATTCAGTTTTTCCTGATGTATTTCTGGTGAAGGAAGTGGTATAATGACTTTCTGCGTTATTACAACTTAACATATTGCTAAAAATTCAGGTTATATATTCTGTCTGCACTGTCTAGCACTGTGATCTATATGCTGCAATTATTCTGGGAAGTTGTGCTGATGGGTGTACAGTGGAAATAGAAAAGCAATCACATGGAATGCACTGTTTTACTAGAACTTTGTTCATGTTTCAGACTAAACTAGAAATATGTGAAATAAAGGGAAATGTCAGTAGAACCTAAAAAAGTTTGTGTATTTAGATACCAACTATTAAATTAGTTTTAGGTACATTAGTTAGATTAATAGATGAGTTGTAGATTTGTTGTGGGTTACAAAGAGCACATTGTATGCATTGTATACACATATAATGAAATATTTATTTGCCTTTTTAGAAATATTCTCATTTAGCAGACTGGGTTTGATGCTGTACGCCTTTAATCCCAGCACTCAGGAGGCAGAGTCAGGCAGATTTCAGTAAGTTGGAGGCCAGCCTGGTGTAGAAAGCAAGTTCTAGGACAGGCTTCAAAGCTACACAGAGAAACCCTGTCTTGAAAAAACAAAACAAAAAATTTTTTGTTTAGCATTTGTAAACTCTTGATTTTACATTTAACTTTTTTTTTCCTTTTATAGGAATATGCACTTTCTGGTTGGAATTTGAATAACATGCCTGTTCTAGAGCAATCTGTTCTTGCACATATTAATGTGGACATTTCTGGTATGAAGGTGCCATGGCTGTATGTGGGGATGTGTTTTTCTTCTTTTTGCTGGCATATTGAAGATCACTGGAGCTATTCCATTAACTACTTGCATTGGTATGTCCCATCGTATTGTACCATATGTACTTTTGGGAGTGGGTTGGTATTAGAAATTAAATTCAGGGACTCATGTGCCAAGTACTTGATCTACCATTAAGCTATATATATATATCCTGAGCCCTGATTTTTGTTGTTGTTGCTGCTGTTTAATTTTTAGTTAAGCTGGTTTCAAATTTAGGTGTAGCTCAACTTGAGCTTCTGGATTTCCTGATTGTGCAAGTTTCAGAGTGCTAGAATTATAGGAATGTTTCACCACACTATGCCTGGTATTTTATTTTTAAGATGTATTAATATTCGCTGATACAGTAGAGAGAACTGGTTTCAAAAGTGTTTTTTACTTAAAAGCAAGATAATATATTGAGGAGGGGAGGGGAGTTGTCTTGGACCATCTTCTCTTTGAAAGAATGTGTAATTACCCAAGCCTAGAGTGGGTGTTTTAGTTTGTTTTTTGAGATGTTATTTGTTATTTTTTATTTTATGTGTATAGGTGTTTCACCTACATGTGTGTCTATGTAACCATGTGTGTGCAGTGCCATAGAGACCAGAAGAGGGTACTGGATCTTCTGGAACCAGAGTTGTAGATAGTTCTGAGGTGCAGCATTGGTTCAGAGAATTTAACTCAGATCCTCTGAAAGAACAGCTAGTACTCTTAACTACTGAGCCATCTTTCTAGCCCCGAGTTTTAAATTAAATGATGCTTATGTACTATATGAGAAAATAATTAATGATTATTTTTATTTTGCATGTTAGGGATTAAAAGGCCTTGTTCACAGTAGTGTTGAAGTTCTGAGGTATATCCCCCAAAATTTTTATATATTTTTTATATTTATATATATTTTATATATGTGAATTTTATATATATATATATTTATAAATTATATTTTATGTGAGTATATGTGCCTGTGTCTGAGTGCGTGTCTGTGTACCAGCCTGTGGAGGTCAAAAGAGTGCATTACATCATCTGGAACTGGAGTTTTGGGTAGTTGTGATCTTCCATGTGGGTGCTTGGAACTGAACCTGGGTCCTCTGAAAGAGCAGTAAGTAATTTTAGTCACTTAGCCATCCCCATTCCCCCAGTTTTAATACTTCTTGACAGGCAAAATGGGACATTTAATCTTATAGTTGAAAGATTTGATTTGGTATTTTGGAACTTGAAACATTTTTCATTTGAGTAACATTTCCTCTAAAAATGCCTAAGATGTAATATTCAGTAAATAAATTCATTTGCTGATTTATTTTTTGTCTCTCACAGATTTTCATTCACTTAGTCAGTTCCTTAACTTGCTGCCTTTTTTGTCTTTTGCATATGTATGTGCCTTCATTTTTAATACTACTAAGAGTAAGTGAAATTGGAAATTACTACCTCGGTTGGAGTAGCCACATTTTGAGTGCTTAATGGTCATATATGATTAGGAGCTGTTTGATTTACCAGCACAAACAAAATATATTTTTAAGGTGCTACTTTTTTAAGATTTATTTTATTCTATTTATGTGTATGTATATGATAGTGCGTGCATGCGTGTGTGTGCGTGTGTGCACGCGTGTGTGTACCGCATGAATAAAGGTGCTTGTGGAGGCCAAAAGAGTGCTTTAGATCTCCTGGAACTGGAATTACAGAGTTGTGAACTGTCCTGTGTAGGTGCTAGGAACTGACCCTAGGTATTCTTGCAGGAGCAGCAAATGCTCTCTCTCTCAACTGCTCAACAATCTCTCTAGTCTCCAGTCTCAAACATTCTCATCATTACAGTAAATCCTATAGGGAATAGCTCTTATCTAAAATCTTCTGAAGTATGAGAATTAGGAAATATAGTCATTTTGAGATTATAGCCTGATTAATTAAATCCATTTTTGTTTCGGTCTTTCTTTTGCTGTAATAAAACACCATGATTTATTTCATCCTACAGCTTGTAGTTAGCCATCAAGGAAGTCAGGGCAGAAATCTAGAGGCAGCACCTTATTCAGAGGTCATAGAGAAGTAGTCCTTACTGGCTTCCACGTGGCTACTCAGTCTGCTATTTTACAGTATCTAGGACTGCCGGCCTATGCCCTCCTACATTAGTTATTAGTCAAGAAAATTACCACAGGCTTGCCCACTAGTCAGTCTGGTGGGGGTGTTTTCCTAATTTAGGTTCCCTCTTCCAAAATAACTTGTGTCATGTTTTTCTAAAACTAGTTACCACTACTTCCTAAGTTTATAACTTTTTAGTATTCAGAATGAACTCTAATCCATTAAAATATAATAGATAATGATGCTGGGATTTTGTCTTTTTGTTGCCAACTATATTTAAAGTTTGAGCAGTTTGTAGTATTAGCTTATTTACATGAATAGGAAAATTGAACTTAAGCTATTTATGTGTATTTTTGCTTTAACCATGGTGATGGTAATTGGAAAGACTCATGTTCTGGGAATCAAGGCATCGAGTCTATATCCTTTTGAACAGTGATTTCCATGTAATATAGTTTCTGTTCAAAAGGTACTTTTACTAATTCCCTATTCATGTACTTTGGGTTATTTTCCCAATGGCAGTGAGTATGTATCTTATTTTTCCATATATTCTTGCCTTATTTCCTGTTATTAATAGTAGCATATATTTATGGGATGGTTGCCAGGATTCTGGTCATATAACCTATGACCAAGATTATGAATGACAATGTTAATTATAACTTAGTGAATTTGAATGAAAGACCCTGGCTTCAGTGGTACCATGTTCTGCCTAGCTAAACAGTTATTTCTTTTGTTAGGGGCGAGCCAAAGACATGGTATGGTGTACCATCTCATGCTGCAGAACAACTGGAGGAGGTGATGAGGGAGCTGGCCCCTGAGTTATTTGAATCACAGCCTGATCTCCTACATCAGTTAGTAACCATCATGAACCCAAATGTGCTCATGGAGCATGGTGTGCCAGTGAGTCTATTTGTGTCTTCCTTCAGCATTTTCAAAGATTTTCTAGCTTTCAATTAGATATAATCACAAGGGTTTTTTTTTTGTTTTGTTTTGTTTTGATCTTGGGAGTGGGGTTATAACTATATGTGGAAGGCCCTGTAGTATAGCCAAATTAGAATTAATACCCTGAATAGAACTTCAGTCTGATTAAGAAAGGATGCTTTAAAGTATGACTCATATATTATGTTTTACTACTACCTCTTTGAATAGGCTTCTGTTTTTTAATTAAAACTGTTCTGTTCTTTGTTCTTTTTAGACTTTTGTTGTTTGTTTTTTATTGTTTTTGGTTTGGGGTTTTGTTTTTAGGTGTCTGTGTTGTATAGACCAGGCTGTACATGTGTACTCGGACACCACCTTCTGCCTCCCAAGCGCTGGCATTAAAAGTATATACCCATGCCCAACTCTTTTTCACTTTAAGAATAGTTTTTAAAAATATCTTGTATGGTCATTTTCATTCAATTTAAAATACATTTTTGTTTTCATTAAGATGTTCAATTTTCACACACTTTTTTTTCTGAGACAGGGTTTCTCTGTTTCACACATAAAATATATTTAAATGTATATTTTCCAGATGTTTGGGTTTTAAAAAAATTTAAGATTGATTTATTTTATGTGTATGAATGTTTTCCCTGCAAGTGTGTATGCGTACCATGTATATGCCGGGTGCCTGAGGAAGTCAGAAGAGGGATTTGAATCACTTGGAACTGATGAAGATGGTTGTGAATCACCATGTGGGTGGTGGAAACTGACCTGGGTCCTCTGTAAAGAGTAGTAAGTGCTCTTAATGGCTGAGTCATCTCAACAGCCCTTGGGAATTTTTTTAATGTTTATTTTATTTTATGGGTATCAGGGTTTTGTTTGCCTCTATGTGTGTGTGCTGTCTGTATTCCTGGTGCCTTCAGAGGACAAAGAGGACACCGGAATAGGCATTATAGCTTGTTGTCAGCTGCCATGTGGGTGTTGTAAAGTGACCTGGCCTCTGAAAGAGCAGTGAGTGCTCCTAACTGCTGAGCCATCTCTCCAAAAGCCTTTTAAAACTTTTTGTTGTTTTTAATTGCTTTTTTTCCCTTTTTTTTTTTTTTTTTGTGTGTGTGTGTGTGTGTACTTTTGTTTGTGAGCCTATCCTTTAAGAGCTGAGCCATCTCTCCAGCCCTATTTTGCCATGGTGCATGTGTAGTAGTTTAGAGAACAACTTGTAGGAGTCAGTTCTCCGATTCTACCATGTGAGTCCTGGAGACTGAGTTCAGGTCATCAGGCATGGTAACAAGGCCTTATACCTGCTGAACTGTCTCATGTTCTGTATTCTCCCTACTTAACTAGAATAATCAAGTTCTTTAAAGTGATAACCGTTCTAGTTTTCATTCTATTGCCGTAATTAAAAGCACTGATAAATATAACTTAAGGGTTTCTCTCAGCATAAAATTCCAGATCATAGAGTTCATCATTGAGGAAAATCAAGGTAGGAAGTTGAAGACAGGGCCTGCATGGCTGTTCCAACACAGCATTACCTCTGGTCAAGGAAATCAAAGCAAAAAAATACTGCAGAAACTATGGGAGATAACTGTTGCTGGCTAAGAAGGCTGATATTTAGCTATCTTTTTTATATAACCCAGGACCATCTTCCCAGGGAACGGTATCATCACATGGTGGGAGCTGGGTAGTACACTGGCCAGCCTAAATGAATCAAGACTGACCTCTTTCATAGGCCAGTCTAATCAAGGAAATTCTTCAGTTAATACACTCCTTATGTGACTCTGCTGTGACAAGTTAACAGTTAAAGCTAACGAGGAAAGGGTTCTTTTTCTTTTCTCTCTTTTTTTTTACCCATGCCCAGAAGATTTCAGGTTTTATGTTTTATTTTGTTTTAACTTTTGTATTTATTTTTGTTGGAGAAAGGGTTTTACTATATAGTTCTGGCTGGCCTGGAACTTAGTATATTGACATAATGGTCTCAACCATACTGTCTGCTCCAGCTTTCTAAGTGCTGGGATCAAAGACATATGCCATCACATTTTGTTTCTGTTTTTTGTTTTGTTTTATTGTTGTTTGTTTGTTTGTTTGTTTGTTTTTTGGTTTCTCGAGACAGGGTTTCTCTGTAGTGTTGGAGCCTGTCCTGGCACCACCACCGCAGTGTTATAAACCTACTTAAAACAGCTATTGCCACTGTCTTGAAATATCTTTCATATTTACAAATTAATTCTGTCTGAATTAAAAATTAAAATACATCAGTTGGTTACACTGTTAAAATATAATTTTGAAGGTTCTAATTTAACTGGTATTAAATGGGGCATGGTGGTTCACACCTTTACTCCCAGCAGTTGGAGGCAGAGACAGGTGGATCTCTGAGTTCCAGACCAGTTTTTTTGGTCTACAAATAAAATACCATGAAAGCCAGTGCTATAACACAGAGAAACCCTGTCTCGAAAAACCTAAATAAGCAAAATGAAAAGGTAAACCGGTATTAAAATTGATTAAGCAATATCCATAGCATTAGCATGAAACAAAATAACTTTTGGGAAGATTGGTTGGGGGTATCTCATGACATAAACTGATAGATTTAGTTTCTAAATATTATGCAATGATTATAGGAAGTTTAATCTTTTATTTCCTATTTACAACACAGGACCAAAAAGCAATTTTCATATATAGAAAAAAATATTTATAAATGGGATCTTATTTGGCCCAAGCTTGTAGCAATGAATGCTCTTGATCCTGTTCCTCCTGTTTCTACCTTCAAAGGGCTAGGATTCTAGACATTCACCATTAAGTGCAAGAATTTTAGCTTAGGAAGCCAGGCGGTGGTGGTGCATGCCTTTAATCCCAGCACTTGGGAGGCACAGGCAGGCGGATCTCTGTGAGTTTGAGACCAACCTGGTCTACGAGAGTTAGTTCCAGGACAGGCTCCAAAGCTACAGAGGAACCCTGTCTTGAAAAACAAACAAAAAAACAAAAGCAAAACAAAAAAGATTTTTAGTTTAGGAAGAGAGTACCATTTTCTGTTTGACAAATTCTTTTGACTGTAATTCTTATCATATAATGTTAATCTAAACAATTCTAGCCTTTTGTTTTAAGACTGGGTTTCTCTGTGTAGCCCTGGCTTTCCTGGAACTAGCTCTGTAGACCAGGCTAGACTCAGACTCACAAAGATCTTCCTGCCTCTACCTGCTGTAAATAAAGGCATGCGCCACCACTGCCTGACAATTTTAGCTATTTAAATCCTATAATTATTTCTGATATGTATAGTATTATTTCCAATTTTAGAAAATATTGAAATTATCTGAGTAGACCTGTCTTCCTTTTTTTTTTTAATCCTTGTTCCTAATTTGCATTCAGGTGTACAGGACTAATCAGTGTGCTGGAGAGTTCGTTGTGACGTTTCCTCGTGCCTATCACTCTGGATTTAACCAGGGATACAACTTTGCTGAAGCTGTGAACTTCTGTACTGCTGACTGGGTCTGTTCTATAGCACGTGGCTGTTGTACGTCTACTAACACCCTTATAAAATGCAGTATTTTACCTAGCTGGGTTTTGGGTAGGGTCCATGAATATTTTAGGGTTTATTGGAGTAGCTATTGTAATTTAGCATTTTCATTGCATTGCATATTTATTATTTTCCCTGGTATGTTTGTAACTAAATGGGCAGTTATTTGTCTTTTCCTGAGGGAATACGTGTTTCCTCTAGTCTTCATTTTCTCTGAGCACTTTTGAATCTTAAAACATATAAATAAATAAATAAATAAATAAATAAATAAATAAATAAATAAATAAAGCGGCAATTGCTGTATCATAGTGCAATTAGCTGTGGCTGCATTGTGTTGATTGAGAAAAGACTGTCAAAGATTGAATTAATACTTAATACATACTGCCTTCATTTTTCTTCCCCAGTGATGCTGGGTTCATTAGCCTTTTAACATTTTTTGTTGGGAATCCCTTAGTAACACTGATCTTACATTTTCTGTGGGTAGCTGTTATTTGTTACTACATTTTATGGTTAATCATATAGAGGAAATATAGTAATACAGCAAGTAGTATTTTTTTTTTTTTTTTTGGTTTTTCGAGACAGGGTTTCTCTGTGGTTTTGGAGCCTGTCCTGGAACTAGCTCTGTAGACCAGGCTGGTCTCGAACTCAGAGATCCGCCTGCCTCTGCCTCCCAAGTGCTGGGATTAAAGGTGTGCGCCACCACTGCCCGGCCAGCAAGTAGTATTTTGTGTTTTGATATGTAGACTTGCTATGTTGCCTATCTTGCCTTTGAAGTTCTGGGTTCTCTGAGCTCTCTTGTTTTGGTCCAGTATGTAAAACTTCTTCCTTATTTGGCTATAGAATATACAGTGCTTTTAAGACTCAGTTAAGGATTTGCTTTGGGCCTGAGCTCTTTCAAAAAAATTGCTAATACTGTGGTTTACACGATACTGGACAGGTGTAGGGTAGGATGCACATAAGAGATGAAGATTTCTTTTTCTTTTTCTCCTTTTTTGGTTTTTCGAGACAGGGTTTTTCTGTGTAACTGTTTAGCTCTTGTAGACCAGGCTGGCCTCAAGCTCACAGAAAGTCGCATGCCTCTGCCTCCTTAATTATAACACGTGGGAAAGAAAAACTGATACTGCAACTTAATAAAAGTTAGCCTTAGAGACAAAGCTGTCGTTAAATTTCCATTTGTATCATAAACTTCACCTTAGAAGTATCAACTCTCAACTATAACATTTAACTTGTTTAAGAGCCGGGCGGTGGTGGCGCACGCCTTTAATCCCAGCACTCGGGAGGCAGAGGCAAGCGAATCTCTGTGAGTTCGAGACCAGCCTGGTCTACAAGAGCTAGTTCCAGGACAGGCTCCAAAACCACAGAGAAACCCTGTCTCAAAAAACCAAAAAAAATAAAAAATAAAAAGCTTGTTTAAGATTAGTAAATTAATCTATTAGTCTTTTGATACACAAGGTGAAAAAAAAGTTAGGCTTCTGGGCTGGTGAGATAGTTCAGCAGGTCAAGGCACTTTGCTGCCAAGATTTATAACCTGAATTCAATCCTTGGGACCCACATGGAAGGAGAACCAACTCCTTCAAGTTATCTTCTGACCTTCACATGTATGTTGGGCACACATTAAATAAACGTAAAACAAACGACAACAACAAAAAATATAACAAAATCCAAAAATCTTAGGACCACTAAAATGAGACGTTCCTCATGATCAAATATCAGTATTAGCTAGGTATAGTGGTGCACACTTTTAATGTCAGCACTCAGGAGTCAGAGGCAGGTGGATCTCTGACTGAGACCAGTATGGTCTACATAGTGAGTTCCAGGACAGTTAGGACAACATAGTAGGACCTTGCCTCAAATAATAGAGAAATAAATGAAGTCCATATTAGTGAGTATGGTAAAGACATTGAAATCATCTTCAGCCTGGTAGTTTTGGCACACACCTTTAATCCCAGCACTCGGGAGGCAGAGGCAGGTGGATCTCTGTGAGTTCGAGGCCAGCCTGGTCTACAAGAGCTAGTTTCAGGATAGGCTCTAAAACTATAGCGAAACCCTGTCTCAAAAAACCAAAAAAAAAAAAAAGTTTCTTTTTTGTTTTGTTTTTTCTCGAGACAGAGTCTCACTATGTAGACCAGACTGACCTTGAACTCAGGGATTCACCTGCCTCTGTCTCTCCAGTGCTGGGATTAAAGACATGCATTAGTAGACCCAGCCCTGTTCAGTTCTTGGTATATACTATGAATTAGAAAATCTGCAGCTTAGGGCAGAAACTTAGCATCTTGGCTTATGGACATTGTTTGGGGAAAAGACCTGTGAAATTTGGCTGGGTTACAGAGAATTACTATTTATGTTATGTTTTATGTTCATATAGGACATACTTTTTCTTTTTTATAATAAAAGTGAATACCTGACTTTTTCTTCTTTATAATAATAGTGAATACCTGAAGATAAATAGAGGTTATGTGCTAGAATATATCATAAGAAATTTAATTTGGAAATCTGATGTTTTCAGTTGCCCATTGGACGTCAGTGTGTAAATCACTATCGAAGGCTGAGGCGCCATTGTGTCTTTTCACATGAGGAACTCATTTTCAAGATGGCAGCCGATCCAGAATGCTTAGATGTAGGGCTGGCTGCCATGGTTTGCAAAGAGTTGACTCTCATGACTGAAGAAGAAACACGATTGAGGGAATCAGTTGTACAAATGGTGAGTATGAGTATGCTGAGTGCATTTCTTTCCTCTTTTAAATAGCTATTTTGTTTTTTGTTTATAAATTTTATATAAGCTGTATTTTTTTTTTTTTTTTTTTTTTTTTTTTGGTTTTTCGAGACAGAGTTTCTCTGTGGTTTTGGAGCCTGTCCTGGAACTAGCTCTTGTAGACCAGGCTGGTCTCGAACTAACAGAGATCCGCCTGCCTCTGCCTCCCGAGTGCTGGGATTAAAGGCGTGCGCCACCACCACCCGGCTTATAAACCGTATTTCTAAACCCCTGCTCCTCCCTTCTTCTCCTCCCATATCATCCCTCTGCCCGACACACACCTCAAATTGTTGGCCTCTTTTTCTTTAATTATTATTGGCACATTTATATGAGTTAATTATATAAATATAACCTGAGTCCATTTAAAGTTGTTAATATGTATGTTTTTAGAGATGACTGTTAGATAATCAATTAGAGGAGGGCTCATTGCTGGGAACACTGATTCTCTCTCTCTAAGCTGTCATTAATTGCCTGAGTAGCTCTTCATCTGGGATGGAAGCCGGGGTCTTGTGAGATTTCCCCATCCACGTTGGCATGTCAGCTGGTGGTATCATTGCTCAGGTCTTGTTTAGGATACCATTTTGTTGAAAGTCCATGAGTGCAACTTTCCTGTCATTTATAGAAGGTATATCTGGCAGAACACTCTGATCATCTATCTTTTCTTGCCCCCCTTCCACGATGTTTCCTGGGTCTTGGGTGTAGGGTTTATATTGTAGATGAGTCAGTTAGATCTGGGCAACCCACAATCAGCTGTTATCTCCATTTTTAGATAGTTATGGGTTTTTGTAATGGTCTCTGCCTGCTACAAAAAGAAACTCCTTTGATGAGGAACGGAAGCTACACTTAATCAGTGATTATAAAGCTAAGTATTTATAATGCAGCTAGAAATTATCCTAGTTTAGGAAAGCAGTAGGTTTTTCTCTAGGTAATAGACTGGGTTTATAGTACCAGACCTGAATTTCCTCCTATGGAGTGGGTCTGAAGTCCAGTTATTAGTTACTGCAATAATGGAAGTGCCACTATTCAACCTTTGGTGATTGCTCATTACTTTTGTCATTGCCATGCTTTGTAAGTGTTACAACTGGGTAGGACTATCGATTGCTTTTCTCCTTTGGCAGCCTGCATAGTTCCTTCTGGTACTATGAAAGCTAGGCCTAGATTTACTTGATTTCTGAGTCTTGTTTCCAAAGTGTTTGGTGTCTTCAGCAATAGGGGCTTACCTTCAACTTCTGGAAGGCAACCAAGGGCAACATTAGCTTGACCAACAACTTGAGAAGGGGGTTCTTTTTCATGTCTACTTTTGTTTGTTTGTTTTTGTTAGATTCTGTGTGGCATTTAAGGGAAACATTATTAAACTTTATTTAAATTCTGTGTGTATATATACACACACATACACTTAGATAAATAGTATGATTCTCTATGGCTTTTACAAATATCCTTAGTGTTATTTATTCCTCTTTGTTCCTTCTCTCTCAGTATTGTCCTGCCCCTCCCTCCCCAATATTTTCCTATTTCCTCCTTCATAGCCCCTGTGTACTGCTGTTCTCTCTAGAGTTGAGGCCACACTACCACCACCCACTGTGATCTTCTTTCCTGGTTTCTGTGGTTTTTCCAGGTTAGATACTTACACCTGAAGATTCAGAGCTAGGAGCCACAAATAAGAGAACTTGCAGTGTTTGTCTTTCTGGGTTTGGATTTCCTCACTCAGTATAATGTTTTCTAGTTCTTTCCATTTACCTGCAAATGTCATGATTCCGTTTTTCTTACAGCTGAATAGTATTCCATTGTCTATATGAAAAACATTTTCATTATCCATTCATCACTATTTAGATTGTTGCCGTTCACTAGCTGTTGTGAATAGAGCAGCAGTGAAAACGAATGAACAAGTATCTGTGGAAAAGAATGTCAAGTCCTTTGGGCATGTGCTAAGTAGTTGTATAACTGGGCCATAATGAAGATTTATTTTCAGCTTTTTGAACATTCTCCAACAGATTTCCAGATTGGCTGAGCTGTTTACAGTCCCACCAGCAGTGAGTTGAGGGTTCTCCTTTTCCCACATCTTTCTGTTTGTTGTCAGTTGTTTCATTTGTTTGTTTTGTTTCTGATGTGTACAGGTGTTTTGCCTGCATGTATGTATGTGCAGCACAGGCATGTAGTGTCCTTCGAGGGCAGAAGGTGTTAGAACTCTTGGAACCAGAGTTATAAATAGTGAGTGCTGGAAAATGAGACCACCCCTCCCGCCCCAGTTGTTTCTTGATCTTAGCCATTCTGATTTGAGATTTGGGGTGTGTGTTTGTGTGTGTGTGTGTGTAGCAATGTTTTGCCTGTGTACTAAATTTGTGCCTCGTACCCACAAAGGCCTAAAGAGGTTGTCAGTTGTCATGGAACTAAAGTTAAACACACTTATGAGCCATGTGGTTGGTAGGAAGTAAGCTTAGGTTCTTTGCAAGAACAGTAAGTGCTTTTGAAGAATCATCTCTTCAGCCCCATTTTCTTATTTTCTGAGACAGGTTCTTACTCTAGCTCAGGCTTGCCCTAGAGTTGACTGTGAAGCAGTGGCGATCCTAGCAGTTCTCTTTCCTTGGCCTTTCAAGTGCTCAGATTACAGATCTTAGCCTTCTGGCTCTGGTATTAATGAACTTTTACTTATTTTATGCGTAAATGTGTGTGAATGTAAGCTTCCATGTTGCATGTGGAAGTCAGAACTCTCAGAAGCTGGTTCGCTCCTGCTGCCTTGTGAAATCCAGATGTTGAATTCAAGGAAATAGCCATCTAGCTGGCCCCTGAATATTAATTACTTTAGACAAGAAAATTTAATTCTGGATTGTTGTTCTTTATTTGTTTGGTTTTGGGATTTTTTTCATCCAAGTTGTGTGATTCTATACTGTCAGATTGGACTAGTCTGTCTTCTCATCTCCTCAAATGCTAGTTATTTTCAGGGTTTGTTAAACTTTTGACCTTTTTTTAATCTTTTGTGCTATTTTTATTGATAGAATTTTAAATCCTTTTTCTTTTTTTTTTTTAAAAAACAGTCTCACTATATAGTCCTGGCTGCCCTGAAACGCACAGAGATCTCCCTACTTCTGTCTTCTGAATGCTGGGATTAAAGGAATGTGCCCCATGCCTAATTTTTAATTCTTTTTAAGATATTCCTTTATATTTCAATTGAGACCTGATCTGATGATATAAATTATTTTCCAGGGTGTCGTGATGTCAGAAGAAGAAGTTTTTGAACTTGTTCCTGATGATGAGCGACAGTGTTCAGCATGCAGAACCACATGTTTTCTCTCAGCTCTCACCTGCTCCTGTAATCCGGAGCGACTTGTATGTCTGTACCATCCAACTGATTTGTGCTCCTGCCCCATGCAGAACAAATGTCTTAGGTATTTAAAAGTTATTGCACATTATCCTTTCGTTTTGTTTTTTTGAGATGGGGTTACTCTGTGTAACCTTGGCTGTCTTGGAATTCAGTCTGTAGACTAGACTGACCTCGAACTCATGGAGATCTGACTGCCTCTGCCTCCCAAGTGCTGATACTAAAGGTGTGCACCACTACCTGGCAAGAAAACCATATCTTATTGTTATTCTTTGTTTTCTTTCCTGTTCCTAAACAAATAACTTTTCCTTGACCATATACATCTTAAATGAGGTACTAGTTCTTTGAAATTAGTCCTAACCAGCCCAGCCATAATTAGTTTTGTGGCCAGTTAATGTCGTGCATTTCTTGCCTCTCTCTGCATTGAAACTGGTTTTCTTTGATTTTTTTTTCTCTTATTTCAGGTTCTATTTTAAGCTTTTACTTCTGTTTTTAAAATTTTTTTGTAGGTACCGCTACCCACTAGAAGACCTCCCTTCTCTACTTTGTGGCGTAAAAGTGAGGGCACAGTCTTATGACACTTGGGTCAGTCGTGTTACAGAAGCATTATCAGCTAGCTTCAACCATAAGAAAGGTTAAGTTTCCTTCTTTGTTATGAAAAATTGTCACTTTAAACAAAACCTTTAATTGTATGTTTTTTGTTCTCCATTAACAAATGGAATTCTAGCTTATAATTTCATAGTTGAATATACAGTTAATTTTCTCTTATCCATGTACTAAGCAGACCTGATAAACTTATCTTTTGTGGTAAGATATCATGGTCATTTTTATGGCTGCAGGCCATGCCTAGTTTTCAGATAGTCTCTTGTGATTTGGAAGTGTGCTTTGTTTCCCTGTCTGTCCTCAGTTTCATAACCTTTATTTCCTTGGTGTCATTGCTAAGATTACATGACTGCCACCACACACAGAATCTGTTTTTAAATGAAAAGGCTGACATAATATGGGTCAGATAAGTTGTAGCAGGTGTGTATTTTAGATAGTCAAATTTAGTTCAGTAACACCGAAAACATTTGATTTTTGATTGTTTCTGAGAGAGACAAAGAAGAGGGTAGGCAGAGAGGAAGGGAAGGGAAGAGAATAGGGATGAAGGAGAGAGATCAAACATACTTGAGTGAAGTCATCTATTTGGAATAATTATCTGGTCAGAAACTTTTATATTGGAGATTATCAAAACTTCATCATTTCTGCCAGAATGTTAGTCACTCTTGAGTAAGCTTTGTGACTATTGTAGAATGTTTTTTTGTGTCTATCATTGCATTTATCTTTACAGATTTGATTGAATTGAGAGTAATGTTGGAAGATGCCGAGGATAGGAAATACCCAGAGAATGATCTCTTTCGAAAGCTCAGGGATGCAGTGAAAGAAGCTGAGACTTGTGGTTCTGTGGCTCAGCTGCTTCTGAGCAAAAAGCAAAAACACAGGTAAGCCTAAGAAGAGTGTAGTTCTGCCCTGGACTTCTATTCTTCCAGTTTTAGTTGACTTTTGAGACCCTGTATTATTTTCTCCCCGTGGCAGTTTCTCTTCAATCCCTAGTAACTTCCACTTCCTCTCCAACTCCTTCCTTTCTTCATGTCCATAAGTTGTAAAAAGCTCTTTAAATTTAAGTGAGTTATAAACCACACCAAGGAAGCAGCAAGTAGACTGGCTAGTTTCAATGCTGAAAATAACACTGAAGTTTATGTAGTGTCTTTGGGTCAAAGACCTAGCAGTATGTTCAACTTTATCTGAAGTAATTAGGAATATAGAAACGTAGGCTCAAACTCACAGAGATCCACCTGCCTCTGCCTCTGCCTCATGAGTGCCGGGATTAAAGGCGTACCACAACATCCAGCAAGTTAAGGTCTTTTAACAACTTGAGTCAAGATACTTAATAACAAAAGATCTGAATAAAATATTTTGAGTTCAAGTGATTATCTTTATTTTCTACCTTTTATTAGAACTTTTACTTTTTAAGGAGAAGTTATGCCTGGCAGTGGTGGTGCATGCCTTTAATCCCAGCCCTCGGGAGGCAGAGGCATGTGGATCTCTGTGAGTTCGATGCTAGCCAGGTCTGCAGAGGGAGCTCCAGGACAGGCTCCAACACTACACAGAGAAACCTGTCTCAAGAAACTTTTATATATTTAATTTCACATTGTTTTCCTTCAACAAACTCTTTTCTTGTTCCTTTCTGCAACATTCTTTGTCTTGCACTTCTTCATAGATGTCAGGTGTGCCTTTGTTTAGGGGTTATTTGCTCTTTATTCAGCTTGGACTTTTCTTCCTGCCACATCTAGGTGGCTTGTTCATTTCTTCTTCCTTCCTTTTTTAAAATAACCATTTCTGTGATATTATTTTATAGCTCTTCAATATATTCCTCTGTGTGGCTTTTTCTATAGTACTTTTTATTGGATTTTAAAGTTTTAATTTTTTTAATATATATATATCTAATCAGAGAACCTTTGCTATAGCAGTTTCCAGTGGGCATTAATTTGCTTTTAGGACACTGACCTTTTTGGAGAGTCTGGTAAAATTTTGAGGACCCTTTTTTTAAAAAAAAAGTATATATCAAAGATTTTGTTGGACGGACTGAAGAGATGGTATGGCTCAGTGGTTAAGACCACTTACTGTTCTTCCAGAGGACCCAAGTTCAATTCCTAGCACCCACATGGTTCTAGTTCTAGGAGTCCTGATGCTTTCTTCTGTCCTCCTTGAGCATTGCACTCATGCGGTACACAGACATACATGCAAGCAAAACATCCATACACATAAAATAATGTCTTTAAAACAAAAAAGAATTTGGGATAAATTCAGGGAGTTCATTCATCGAAGGCAGCTAAAAACCCTGTGTTTCCAGTGTTGTGAGCCTCTTAACACGCAAGGAATTAATTTTCTCAAGTGATCTTAATGTTACACCATGGGAATTTATTTGGTGTTTCAGATATAGCTGTTATAGACTAGAGGGACTGTCACTTGGCTAGTTGTATTTTCATAATTATCTGCAGGGGAATTATTCAGCACTAGAATTTTAAGATTGCTAAGGGTTGAATTATAGAGTAGGAGCCCCATTTGATGTCAAAATGACCATATTTTTCTATGTCTCAATATTATTTCATATCAGGCAGAGCTCAGATAGTGGGAAGACTCGGACCAAACTGACAGTAGAAGAATTGAAGGCCTTTGTCCAGCAACTTTTTAGTCTTCCGTGTGTCATCAGCCAAACTCGACAAGTGAAGGTGAAACATTAAATCTTTTTTTTTTTTCTTTTCTTTTTAAATAATGTTTTTTGTTTATGAGCTTCTGTTCCAACTTAGGAGAATTGTATGTATAGACTAGTGTTTGGTCCTTATTGTATGCTGTATAAGATTCTTTAGTAGGCAATCTTTTAGCTTTTTTTCTTTTTTTTAAGTTGTTTTGACTGCATGTATGCCTGTGTACTGTGCACTGTGTACAGTAACCATGGAGGATTTGAGAGGGTATCCGATTTCCAGAAGTTGCAGTTTACACATAGTTGTTACCCACCATGTGGGTCCTAGAAATCAAACTTTGGTCCTCTGGAAGAGCAGCCACTGCTAGTGCTCATAATCACTGAACCATCATCTCTCCAGCCCCTTGGCTTTACTCGTAGCTTTTATCCTGAACTGTGAGCAGATTAGAATCATTCTGCAGTTTAGAATTATTCTTATCTATACACAAATGTATTTTAAGTGTAATGTTAATAAAAAAGAATCTTAGAGTGTAGTTCTAAGTTACTAATAACACATGAGCTTTTAAATCAGGGCTCTGGCATTTCCAAGACTATTATTATTTAATGATTATATAAAAATCTCAAAGGTTACGTTATTTTGCACAGTTAGTAGTTTTTATATAGTTTTTGTATTGTGTGTTGGAATCATCAGTTTGTAGTATCTTAGTATCAATTGCATTCTTATTTTACTGCATTTTGTAAGACCATTTAATTCTCTTTTAGGAAGGGGTTATCTTTTTATTATTATTATTATTATTATTATTCACTTTTGTTGAGCTCTACATTTTTCTCTGCTCCCCTCCCTGCTTCTCCCCTCCCCACTTAAATCCTCCCCAAGGTCCCCATTCTCCCAATTTACTCAGGAGATCTTGTCTTTTTATACTACCCATGTAGATTAGATCTATGTATGTTTCTCTTAGGGTCCTCATTGTTGTCTAGGTTCTCTGGGATTGTGATTTGTAGGCTGATTTTCTTTGCTTTATGTTTAAAAACCACCTATGAGTGAGTACATGTGATAATTGTCTTTCTGTATCTGGGTGACCTCACTCAAAATGATGTTTTCTAGCTCCATCCATTTTCCTGCATAATTCAAGATGTCGTTTTTTTTTTTCTGCTGTGTAGTACTCCATTGTGTAAATGTACCACATTTTCCTTATCCATTCTCCAGTCGAGGGACATTTAGGTTGTTTCCAGGTTCTGGCTATGACAAACAAAGTTGCTATGAACATAGTTGAGCACATGTCCTTGTGGCACAATTGAGCATCCTTTGGATATATACCCAAAAGTGGTATTACTGGGTCTTGAGGGAAGTTGTTTCCTAATTTTCTGAGAAATCGCCACACTGACATCCAAAGGGGTTGTACCAGCTTGCATTCCCCACAACCTCTTCAGCATAAGTTGTCATCAGTGTTTTTGATCTTGGCCATTCTTTTTTTTTTTTTTTTGGTTTTGCGAGACAGGGTTTCTCTGTGGTTTTGGAGCATGTCCTGGAACTAGCGCTTGTAGACCAGGCTGGTCTCGAACTCACAGAGATCCGCCTGCCTCTGCCTCCCAAGTGCTGGGATTAAAGGCGTGCGCCACCACCGCCCGGCTTTTTTTTTTTTTTTTTTAATTTTATTTTTATTCTTACAGGTGTAAAATGGAATCTCAGAGTTGTGTGATTTGCATTTCTTTGATGACTGAGGATGTTGAACATTTCCTTAAGTATCTTTCAGCCATTTTAGATTCCTCTGTTGAGAGTTCTCTGTTTAGGTCTGTACTTCATTTTTTTTTTTTTGGATTATTTGTTCTTTTGATGACCAGTTTCTTGAATTGTTTGTATATTTTGGAGATCAGGCCTCTGTCTGATGTGGGGTAAGTGTATCTCTTTTGGGAGGGGTTATCTTCTAAAGGTACATACGACACGACAGTTTGTTTCTGTTTTCTTTTTTTTCTTTTTTTCTTTTTTTTTTTTAAATTGACCTTAGCTTGACTAGTAAGTGTTGGAATATATCAGGAAGTACATCCCTTTCTTTAGGTGTGCCCTCTCCTGATACCTTTTTGTTTGTCTGGTTTCGATACTAATCTCTAGTATGACTACCTTTTTCTTTACTACAGACCCTATATTCTGATGCATATTCTGTATTTCTTTTGGTAGATTAAAAAGCATTGTAAAAAACTTTTGATAGGGCTGGAGAGATGGCTCAGCAGTTAAGAGCATTATCTGCTCTTCCAAAGGTCCTGAGTTCAATTCCCAGCAACCACATGGTGGCTCACAAGCATCTGTAATGAGGTCTGGTGCCCTCTTCTAGCCGGCAGGCACACACACAGACAGAATATTGTATATATATATATACTGTCTGCTGAGCCGTCTCCTTACCCTTTGCTTTAGTTTTGATTTGGTGTCATATATAGTTACTACTGCTAACTAATATCTTTTCTCACCTTTGGTCATTCTCTGTTAGGTTGCCCTATTTTACATTTAGAATGTCTAACTAATTGAAATATTTTACTTAGATATTTATTATACTGTCTACCTATATTAGAATGTATGGGGTCTAGCAAGATGAGTCAGTAGGTTAAGTCTGATGACCTGAGTCCCATTCCCGAGACCAAGGTAATCTAGGGTGGGAATCACCTCCTACAAGTTGTTTTCTGACCTCCATGTGCACATACTGTGGCACATTCCTCATCCCCACCCCCAAGAAAGAAAGGGAGAGAGAAGGGAAATAAACTGATTCTTTGATTGTAGAGGCTTCAAAAAAATCACCTTGCTCTATACTATATGCTACAACTATGGCTGTGTCTAAGTTAGTTGGAATTTAAAATCTGTTGAATGAATCAGTTGTAGCCCTTGTCATAAAAAGACAAATATTATTGACTCAGCCACATTTGAATTGTATAGATGGGAACTGGAGAGGTGGTTCAGTAGTAAAGAGCACTGGTTCCTCTTCCAGAGGACCCAGGTTTGGATCCCGGCACCCACATGGTAGTTTAAAGCCATCTTTAACCTCCATTTCCAGATCTGATGTCTTGTTGTGTCCTCTGAGGGCACCAGGAATCCACACATGTATGTGGTATACATACATATAGGCAGAACACTTATACACATAAATAAAAAATCTTTTTAAAAGGGAGTATAGATAGAAATTAGTTACCAGGTACCGTACTTTTCTGACTCTTTGGTGCTAATATTTTGAGATTATTAGAGGGCCTAGAATTGATAGTTTGCCTGAACTATTTCTGGCACTTGCTCTTTTATCTTTTTAGTAGTAATGTTGAGAACTGGGGATCGAACTCAAGGCCTTGCACATACTAGGCAAGTACTCTATAACTAACTAGCAGTAGCTTCAAACAAAATTTGCTGTTTATTTTTGTTTTTTCACCCTTTCAGAATCTGCTGGATGACGTAGAAGAATTTCATGAACGTGCCCAAGAAGCCATGATGGATGAAACCCCAGATTCTTCCAAACTCCAAATGTTGATAGACATGGGCTCTAGTCTCTATGTGGAACTACCTGAATTGCCTCGACTGAAGCAAGAGCTACAACAGGCTCGGTGGTTGGATGAAGTTAGACTAACCCTGTCAGATCCACAACAAGTCACTTTGGATGTCATGAAGAAGCTCATTGACTCTGGGGTAGGGTTGGCACCTCATCATGCTGTGGAAAAAGCAATGGCTGAACTGCAGGAGCTCCTCACAGTCTCTGAACGATGGGAAGAGAAGGCTAAAGTCTGCCTGCAGGCAAGGTGAAAACATTTTGGTGACAGTTGTCTCATTAGTAAAGTCAAGGGGTAGAGAGATGACTCAGTGCTTAAGAGCACTGGTTGCTTTTCCAGAGAGTTCAAGTTTCAGCATAGGGCAGCACACAACTATCTGTAACTTTAGTTCTACAGGATCCTATATCCTCTTCTGATCTCCTTCACTCCAGGCAATGCATGGTGCATAGACATACATACATACGTACGTACATAGATGTGTGCAGGTGTGCAGGAGAAAAACACCCATACTCGTAAAATAATTTTTAGAAATAAGTAAAAAAGTAGAATGAGATGGAGGAACATGGAAATCCTGTTCCATTACCTTACATTATTTATCTTGCGTCTTCTTGACCAATCACTATTTATCAAATGGGGCTACATGTAGAGAGTTTTAGGTATATCCAGACTGTTGTGTAGTAGATTTTGTTAGGTAACTGCAAATGATAGGAAATAGTATTGTTTCAAGTCCATGTTGTTGATACAGCTAGGAAGTAAGAATTACAAAATGTGCCTGGTGGTGTTGGTGCATATCTTTAATCTCAGTACTCGGGAGGCAGGTGAATCTCTTGAGTTCAAGGGCAGCTTGGTCTATAAGAGCTAGTTCCAGGACAGGCTCCAAAGCTATAGAGAAACTCAGTCTCGAACAACCAGAGAGAGAGAGAGACAGAGAGACAGAGAGACAGAGAGAGAGAGCCCGACTGTCATGTACTATATTAAGAGAAATAACGCCTTAGTTTTCTTGTCTGTAAAATAGAAATAAATATGGTAGCTGCTTTGTTTGCTTTTGGGAATGTGGTAAGAATTAAATAAGCTCATGAGTATGAATTATTTATACATTATAAAATGCTATTTTAATTCTTATAGTGATTGGACTTTTACTTAGTATTTTATTATTTTATTCATTTAGACCTCGACACAGTATGGCAAATTTAGAAAATATTGTGAACGAAGCCAAGAACATTCCAGCCTTTCTACCCAATGTATTGTCCTTAAAAGAAGCCTTACAAAAGGCTCGTGAATGGACAGCTAAAGTGGAAGCTATTCAGGTAAAGGAACTTTCAGATTAGCCTACCAATCAGGTAATACATTCTCATAAATATACTATGTAAACCTTGCTTCTTTAGAATAATCATGATAAAGTAATAGTAGCTAGCCAGGCAGTAATGTAGCATGCCTTTAATCCCAGCCTTTGGGAGGCAGAGGTAGGTGATCTCTGTGAGTTGCAGCCCAGCTTGGTCTATAGAGGGAGTTTCAGGACAGCCACAACTTCACAAAGAAACTCTGTCTTGAGAAGAGGAAAAAAAAATATAATAGTACCTAAAGATCACCTATTCTTTCCTCTGATTTTATAATTCAGAATAAATAGTAAATACTTAAAGGTTGCTAGTTTTGTTTTGGAAAGATGATGGAGTTATGTATTCAGTTTTTCAGAGAAAGGACATTTATATTTCATGACATAAAATTTATTTCACAGCATTTGTTTGTTCTATTATTTATATTCTTTGAAACAGGATCTTACTGTGTAGCCCTGATGTGCCTGAAACTCAGAGGCCTGGAAACTGGCCTGGAACTTTACTATGTATGTAGCCCAGGATAACCTTAGACACAGAGAGATCTTCTTGCCTCTGCCACCCAGTACTGGGGTAAAAATCATGTACCACCACTACTGATTTACCTCCTTAGTAATATTTAAGGACTGACTGTCAGTCCTTCCCTTTGGTAAACAGTTCTTTTTTTTTTTTTTTTTTTTTTTTTAGTAGGACAACCCTTCTTCAGGTTGCTTGACTTGTGGGTTTACCTAGAAGGTATTCTGTAGTCCAGGGACAATAGTTTGGCACCAGACGGAGTAAGAGTGAATGTGTTTGTTGATCCTTTCAGTATCTCAGCAAATTTATCTGTATGCTTAGCTAACTGACTCTTCTTATCTTGGTACCTTAGCGATTGTGCTGTTAGAGAATTTCATAATGTTAGAGTATATTATTATTTAAAGTCATTGTTTATATGTATGTATTTGTGCCTGAGTATATGTATGTATACCGCATACATGCAGAAGCCCACACAAAAGCTAGAAGGGTGTATTGGATTATATGTATGTATTTGTGCCTGAGTATATGTATGTATACCGCATACATGCAGAAGCCCACACAAAAGCTAGAAGGGTGTATTGGATTTTCAGGAACTGGAGTTGTAGACTGTTGTGAACTGACATGTGGGTGTTGGTAACTGAACCTAGGTTTTCTACATGAGCTGAAACCTCTTTTTTTTTTTTTTTTAAATGGAACGCTTCATGAATTTGCATATCATCCTTGTGCAGGGGCCTTGCTAATATTTTCTGTATCGTTCCAATTTTAGTATATGTGCTGCTGAAGCAAGCACAGGCTGAGCCATCTCTCTGATCCCAGTCTCTATATTATTATTTTAAAGAATCAATAGATTTATTTGGTTGTTTTCTAAAGCAGCGTTTCAAATTTGCCATGTAGCTGAAGCAGGCTTTGAACTTTGAATCCACTTTCTCTTCTGAGTGCTGGGTTTATAGGTATACACCATCATTCCTACCATAAATTCATAGCTTTCTTGTTTTTTTCCAGATGTGTCAGTATATCTTTCAAAATAAATTTTCAGACAGTTATGTTAGTTGCTACAAGAGAAATAATATTTTATTAGAATATAGTATAATGGTTGTAAAAACAGCAATGATTTCATTACTTGGCAGTACTGAAACACCATGAATTTAGGAGCAAAGTAGTTGCTCATAGCTTTCTTTTTTATAACATAAGCAATAGGTGGTTATCCAGTATAAGATACTGCTTTTAGTTTTATGTCAATAGAAATTAAATTTGGAGTTGTAATGGTAAAATGGATTTCCACTCTGCCAAAAGGATTCTTCCGTTGTCCTCTGTAACATTGTCTATGGTGGCTGAAGCAAGGACTCAGGGATTAAGGGGATTTACTGCTTTTTCAGAGGACCTGGCTGCAGTTCCCAGCACCCACATGGCAGCTCACAACAATCTATTAACTCCAGCTCAAGGAGATTCAATAACTCTGGCTTCCGTGGGCACCGTATATAGTACACGTACATTCATGCAGGACACTCATACACATGAAATAAAAATAAATAAATCTTAAAGAGACTTATTTGCATCTATTAGCAAATTCATTCTTCATTTTTTTTTCTGTTTTGTTTTTGTTTCATTGTTTTTTGAGACAGGGTTTCTCTAGTTTTGGAGGCTGTCCTGGAACTTATTCTGTAGACCAAGCTGGCCTCAAACTCAGAGATCCGCCTGTCTCTGCCTCCCTAGTGTTGGGATTAAAGATGTGAGTCACCACTGCCCATTCTTCATTTCCAGTTGCATTTATACATTTCTATTCTTCACTTCTCCTTTGAACTTTTATCCTGTTGGTCCCCTTAATTATTAAAATCTTTGGTAATTTGTTCATTAAAAAATTAATTCCCAGAGACAGAAATCTTTAATAAATAAATAAATTAATAAAAAAAAATTAATTCCCCCAAAACATTTAATTCTTTGGAAGGCAGAGGCAAGTGAATCTCTGTTGAGTATAAGACCAACCTGGCCTACAAAGTGAGTTCCAGGCTATTCAGGTCTACATTATTGAAACAATGTCTCTAAAATGAATTTTTAAATTAATTTATGAACTTTTCTGTAGAAATTAAATTCATTAAAGAAATTTAGTTAGTTGATTTAACACAGAAGTTAATACTAAGACTGAAGATGTTCCTTAGTGGTATAGTGCCTGCCTAGTGTACAATGCCTGGATTCTATTCCCTGCTAGTATTTTAAAAAAAAGAAAGAAAAAGAAAATACTAAACCAAGTTCCCCAAATAGTATATTGCCATACTCCACGAAAGAATTAAAATTGTATGTGAATCTGCTTTTTCTTTTTCCAGAGTGGCAGCAACTATGCTTACTTGGAGCAGCTTGAGAGCTTATCTGCTAAAGGACGCCCCATCCCTGTGCGTCTTGATGCATTGCCTCAAGTGGAATCACAGGTCGCAGCAGCACGGGCCTGGAGAGAACGGACTGGGCGGACCTTTCTTAAGAAGAATTCCAGCCACACATTGTTACAGGTGAAGATCATGTGTGTGTTCTTCGGCCCTCTCACAGATGTTGTTAAATTGCTACCTGTGTTGGTGAAAGGTTCTTTCCAGTTAATTTAGTCATCATTATAATTAATTTCTATTACGTAGTATTAGATGTTGGATGGAAAACTGTGGGAGTCTTGGACAAGCTCTTTTTTTTTTTTTTTTTTTTTTTACTAATCTGTGCTGTGTCCAGAAAAGGCACTCAGCATATATCTTTTTGTTTGTTTTTTGAGATAGGGTCTGTATCAAAACTTACTTGGTAGACCAGGCTGTCCTCAAACTCACTGTGATCCGCCTGCCTCTGCCTCCTGAGTGCTTGGATTAAAGGCGTGCACTACCACCACCCTGCTTTAGCATATATCTTAACTTCTGTTATTAGACTCTACTAAAAGATCTTATCCTCAGAGGCACAAATTTAATTCTTTTTATCTTGAGCAGTTGAGCACAGTAGTCAAAGAGGATAGACTTTGGAATTTTAACCTTTGTCCTCGGACAAGTCCCTTGTCTCTCTCGTCAATAAAATCTGGGAAGTAATGCCTACTATGTACAGTTGTTATGAAAATTTAAATGAATGACATACATGGATCCCCAGTATGGTGGTTAAAGCGAGAGGATCACCATAAATTGTAGGCCAGCCTGTGCTACAGCGTAAGATCCTGCCTCTAAAATATTAAAGATAATAAACAGGTACCTTGGGCATTGCCAGTAGTCCGTTATTTTCACTCTTAAGGGATTTGAATTGGTTTGGTTTTGTTTTTAAGCTAGAGTTAATATTTTTAAAATTTTTTAGGTGCTAAGTCCTCGAACTGACATTGGTGTATATGGGAGTGGAAAAAGTAGGAGAAAAAAAGTAAAAGAAATAATAGAAAAAGAAAAGGAGAAGGACCTAGACCTTGAACCTTTGAGTGATTTAGAAGAAGGACTGGAGGAGACCAGAGATACAGCCATGGTGGTAAGGAACTAAGTGATGAACCTTGGATTTGCTTTGTGAATTCAAAGTTCTGTGAAAGATCTTAGCAGGTTTTTAACTGATAATTTACCTGTATATAAAAAATTTGCTGTTTGTTCTCTTCCCAAAAGGATCTTTTTATTTTCTTTGGAAGGGGGGCAGAATTGAACCTAGGACCTTATATATATTGATCAAATGTTTCACTGAGTTACATCCCCAAGCTTCACACTTATTCCTTATTGTTGTTCTTTTAACACTTAAAAATATTTCATCCTAGTAGTCCATACTTCTGAGTAGCTTTGATTGTTTTGGTGGTGGTGCTGGTGGGATTTTGTGTGTGTGTGTGTGTGTGTGTGTATTTCTTGGGATTAAATGTGGGTCTCCTGAATGCTATAATGCTATATTATTGAACTACATACCCCTTGTCAGATCAGTAGTCACCCAAAGTTAAATCCTTTGCCTGTTACTAAGCTTTTTCTATTACAGGTAAGCATGTAGGACTTCCTCTTTTTTTTCCCACCTCTAATATTTGTCATTTATTTGTGGCAAAAATACGTAAAGTCGTTTTTGTTTTTTTGAGAGAAGGTTTCTCTGTGTAGCAGTCCTGGCTGTCCTGGAACTCACTTTGAAGTCCAGGTTGGCCTTGAACTCACATAGATCCACCTGCCTCTGCCTGCTGAGTGTCAGGATTAAAGGTGTGCACCACCACCACATATAAAGTTATCCTTTGATGATCTTGAAATAATACTTTGCGTTATTATCAACTACATGGATAAAAGCTACTTTTAAATACATTTTTAAAATTAAGCCCTTTTTCTTTTTGTTTTTAAGAGTAGTTTTAGTTCCTAGAAAAGTGGAATGAAAGGAACAGGTATTTTCCATGAATTCTCTGCCCATTTCTTTTTGAAAAATCATTTTCTTAGTCTTCACCTGTAGGAATGGAATTGCTGAGTTAGAATTAATAGCATTTTATTGTTCTTAGTACTTTATCATGGTTTTCAAAGAAACTGATAGTTTATTGATAACAGTTACTTTAAAATTTCTCACCAGGCTGTGGTAGCACACGCCATTAATCCCAGCACTTAGAAAGCAGAGGCAGGGGAATCTCTGAATTGATTCAAGGCCTGCCAGGTCTACATAACAAGTTCCAAGACAGCCAGAGCTACACTAAGAAACCTGGAAACTCGGGAAAAAACAACACAAAAACCCTCTCACCTTTGTCTTATTAGTACACAGCAGTAGATTGAGTGTTATGTAAAATATTTGTAGCCGGGCGATGGTGGCGCACGCCTTTAATCCCAGCACTCGGGAGGCAGAGGCAGGCGGATCTCTGTGAGTTCGAGACCAGCGTGGTCTGCAGAGCTAGTTCCAGGACAGGCTCCAAAGCCACAGAGAAACTCTGTCTCGAAAAAACCAAAAAAAAAAAAAAAAAAAAATATTTGTAGTTACAAGAATTGGGCTTTTTAAAGACTTACGGACTAAGGAAAGTGTGATTATTAGGAGCCAGAGAAGGAGAGTGAAAATAAAAATTAGTTTGGGAAATACATAATTGTAGGGGTTTAAAAATACTAAATAACTTGATATGATTCTGTCTATAAGTAATCCAATTTTGAGACCAAGGAAAACGATCTTTGTTAAGAGAGTAGTCAGTAAGTCATTCTTATGAGCAAGTAGAACTAGAAATTATTTCAAAATTGTTACAGAGTCTCCAGGCGGTGGTGGCACACGCCCTTAATCCCAGCACTTGAGGCAGAGGCAGGAGGATTTCTGTGAGTTCGAGACTAGCCTGGTCTACAAGAGCCAGTTCCAGGACAGGCTCCAAAGCTACAGAGAAAACAATAAAATGTGTTTAGTAGCCTGCCCACACTTTCCAGAACACTGAAATCCAGAAAAGTTATAGTCTTTGAGTCCAAGAGCCAGGTACTTGGTACGAGTGCTTGATTTCAAGAAACACCCTTTTTATATTGTACCCTACAAAAAGCACTCTGTTGTAAGTTGTCAAATATCATAGCAGTTTGTCCATTTTGTAGATGGATAATGTTTATGTGGAAACTGAAAGGGTTACCTACATTTCAGGAAATTGCCACATACATTCTTCGGTGCTTTGTGGGCATTTTAGAATGACTCCTTTTAATTAAATGCTTGTTGTGTACAGGTGGCAGTTTTCAAAGAACGAGAACAAAAAGAGATTGAGGCCATGCATTCCCTCAGAGCAGCCAACCTAGCCAAGATGACAATTGTGGACCGCATAGAAGAAGTAAAATTTTGTGTTTGCCGCAAGACAGCTAGTGGGTTTATGCTACAGTGTGAGCTCTGCAAAGACTGGTTCCATAACAGCTGTGTTCCCCTGCCTAAATCAAGTTCCCAGAAAAAGGGATCTAGCTGGCAGGCTAAAGACGTAAAATTCCTTTGCCCTCTTTGTATGAGATCTCGAAGACCCAGGCTAGAGACTATTCTGTCACTCCTGGTATCACTTCAGAAGTTGCCTGTACGGTTGCCTGAAGGAGAGGCACTTCAGTGTTTGACAGAACGTGCCATGAGTTGGCAAGATAGAGCACGGCAAGCCTTAGCCACAGATGAACTGTCCTCTGCCCTGGCCAAACTCTCTGTGTTAAGCCAACGGATGGTGGAACAAGCAGCACGAGAAAAAACTGAAAAGATCATCAGTGCAGAACTCCAAAAAGCAGCTGCCAATCCAGACTTACAGGTCAGTTTTTAATTTACTTTCTTGTGTTTCATGTGGTAGTATTTGTCAGTTAGCGACTAGTGAATTAAATGGATTTAATTTGTTGACTTAAATAGAAAAGCGGCTATAATTTGCCAGCAGTTATATGATGTATAGCATCTTTTTCCTTCTGCATACACAGCTTTGCTTTTTTTCCCTGCATAAAAATTCAAGTCATTTCAGTGAAATGCAATCTGAAAATATTCAGGTAGACTGTAGCATCATTTACTAGCTGCTTTTTAAGTAAGTTAGTTATACTTTGTTAATGTTAAACATATGTTAATTGCTTATGTTTGTTTAGTCTATTTGTCTGTTCATCTTTGTTGTTTAGGGACACTTACCTAGTTTCCAACAGTCTGCTTTTAGCCGGGTGGCGAGTAGTGTGTCATCTTCCCCCCGTCAAACAGTAGACTATGATGATGAAGAAACAGATTCTGATGAAGATATTCGGGAAACATATGGCTATGACATGAAGGTAATTACAGGGGCAGGCTAGGGATACATTTCTGGTGAGTTCTGTTTTTAAAACTGCTGACCATTGATATTTGAAGATTAAAATTGGAAGAGAAACCTAATTATGTATTAGTCTTGAATATGTGATGATAGCAACTTTTCAAAACTTAAAAAAAACCTAAAATTTTAAACATTCTTACATTTGTGGTAAAGTGTCCCTACCATGAGTTTTACAAGGTCAGAGGACAACTTGGCAGATTCAGTTTTCTCCTTCCACTAAGTGGGTTTCAGGGATCCCACCCAAGTGGTCAGACTTGGTGGTAGCACCTTTTCCTGCTGAGCCACCTTGCTCATCCCAGTTTTTTTTTTTTTTAACGTTAATTAGAAAAAGCTAGATGGAAAACTCAGTTTGTAAACTGCTTGCCACACGCGCAGGAGGACTTGAGTTTAGTTCCCCAGTACCCTCATAAAAAAGGTTGTGATGGTGGGTGCTTGTATTTCCATACTGGAGGTGAAGACCAGTAGTTCCCTGGAATTCACTACTCAGAGAAACGGTCTCTCAAACAAAAAGGTGAATGGCACCTGAGGAATGCCACCTAAGGTTTCAGACCACGTACATGCAAACACTTGTGCATGCACACAGATAGTTTTTAAAAGCTTTTCATTGTTCTAGGTGTGGAGGCCCATGCCTTGAATCCTTGAAGGAGAGACACGCTCTCTGTGAGTTCTAGGCCAGGCAAGGGCCACACAGAGAGTCTCCTTCTCAAAAAAAAAAAAAGAAAGAAAGAAAATTCCTGTTTTCATCAACTTACTAATCATATGACTTAAATAAATTAAAATGTTACTATTCTTAAAATATTTAAGTTGTAGCTTTTATTGCTAATAAAACATTTTTAGATTGTTTTCTTTTTTGAGTTGTTAAAGTCTGGAGGCTAGAGATGTAGTATTTGGCTTTTGTGTGCAAGGCACTGGGTTCTTGCCTCATTACTACCAAAGAATATCTGTACAGTGATATATAAGAATTCCAAGCCAGGGCTGGAGAGATGGCTCAGTGGTTAAGAGCATTGCCTGCTCTTCCAAAGGTCCTGAGTTCAATTCCCAGCAACCACATGGTGGCTCACAACCATCGGTAATGAGGTCTGGCGCCCTCTTCTGGCCTGCATACATACACACAGACAGAATATTGTGTACATAATAAATAAATAAATATTAAAAAAAAAAATTTCCAAGCCAGCTGTGGTGGCCCACACATTTAATCCCAGCTCTGGGAGGCAGAGAAAGTCAGGTCTTTACTGTTCCAGGAAAGCCTGCACAGGCTATGTAGAAATCCTGTCTCAGATTTAAAAAAAAAAAAATCCCAGGCTTGCCAGGCATTTAATTTAGCACACACCTTTAATCCCAGCATTTGGGAGGCAGAGGTAGGCCTAGTGTACCTAGTGAGTTCAAAGGCTGCTTAGTGAAACCCTGCTTAGTCAGTAAAAAAGTAACCATCCTACCCCAAATGTACTAAGAGTCTTTTGCTTTGGTCTCTTTTATTTTCTGCATAATGTGGTGGACTGGTGGGGAATGGATTGATGCACAGAACAAATTCACCTTTCATGTAATAGAAAACTATGCAGTTGGAGAAATGATAGCTCGGGGAGGAGTATCTATCTCTAAAAGTGCTTATTGCTCTTACAGAAGACCTGGATTCAGTTTCCAACAACCACATGGAAGTTCATAAATGTCTGTAACTCTAAATCCTGGAATTCAATACCCTTTTCTGCTCTCTGTAGACTAGCTCCTTCACACATGTCTTTCATATAAATTTACGCAAGCACAATCACATAAATAAAAGAGAATAAACTTTAAAAAATATATAGTATGTTGCAAGAAGCAGAGGGTTAGGTCATAACAAAGAGACTTTCTGTAGCATAAAACGACAGACTACAGAGTGATCTCCCACCTTGAAGATGCTCTTGTTCAGTTCGAGCGAGTACTTTGTGTTCATTTTCCAGGATGTAATTCCCACCATATGATTAAAGCTGTTGAGATCGGCCAGTTGGTCATGGAAGGTTAGTATGAGCTGTGCAGGTATTTCTAGTTACACAGTCTCTACTTTGCAATTAGTTAATGTTTCTGATTAAACAGTGTTGGATTCTGGTCATAGCCTTAGGTTATAAGGCTACAGAGCTGCAGCTCTGTAATATTAGGTTGAAGCACTCCAGTACTTGTATTTTTGATGGAGGCAGTTTTTCTGCTTAGGGATTTCTGGACCAAGCTTTAGTAATTCCCTGGTGGATACCTGTTCTGTTCTTCTAGTCTCTTAGCAATTGCCTTCCTCATACAAAGAGTACTAGATACAATGTCATACTTTGCCTCTGGTTAGGATTTGCAGGGGTACAGTTACGGTCAGAACAGATTGTCATTAATATGATTGTTTTGTTAGCGCCACTATGCTGACATCAGCATCTTTGTGTTAGATCCTATTGGCCTTTCATTGGCACTGTATGTTAGATGTAAACCCTTTGAGTTTTGCCTAGTAATAACATCTGGATCTGGAGAGAGACCTAGAAGTAGGTGGCAGTTTTACATGTGATTTGGTTTGCTCTTAGAACCTGGGAGTTTGGTACTCTTGATATAATAGCATTCTTCAAAGAATTAGGAACCATTCCATCTTTACCCATTGACTCTCTTTGCTTTTTGTTGTTGTTTAGGTTTGGTTTTGGTTTAGTTTTTGGTTTTTAGAGACAGGGTTTCTCTGTATTAAAGTCCTAGCTGTCCTGGAACTAGCTCTTGTAGACCAGGTTAGGCTTGAACTCACGAACTCACAGAGATCCGCCTGCCTCTGCCTCTCAAGTGCTGGGATTAAAGGTGTACGCTACCACCGCCCAACTTGTTTTGTTTTGTTTTGTTTTAAGACAGGATTTCTTTGTGCAGTGCTGCCTGTCCTGTACCTCTTGTAGACCAGGCTGGACTTGAATTCACAGCGATCTGCCTCTCTGCCTTGCAAGTGCTGGGACTAAAGGTATGTGCCACCACCAACTGACCACTGATTTCTGAAATTGATGTTGGATGTGTCTTTCTGGGCCACTTTCCACTTTATTTGTTGGTGTAGGATCTCTTGTTGAATCTGGATTTCTCATATTCCAGCTAGTTTTCTTTCCCCAAAGATCCTCTGCCTACCTCCTAAACACAGTTAGTTGCCTTGCCTACAAAGATTTTTCATTAGTTCTGGGGATCCAAATTCTGGTCATCACACTTTTGCAACAAAGTCATCTCCACGACCTGGGGCTGGGAAGCCCTGGGACTTTCTATAGTACAGGTGCCATATCTGGCTTTAGTTTTCTACAAAGATGTAGGGGATCAGACTCAATGTTCTTATATTTGAGCAGCAAGGATTTAATGACTGTGACCCATCTCCCACAGACTAATCTTTATGTTGATTTTTTTTGTATCATGTGTATGAATACTTTGAGAATCAAACCCCCAGTCCTCTGCAAGAGTAGCAAGTGCTTTTGGCCAGTTAGCCAGCTCTCAAATCTTAAATCCTCTGTGGTGGAGTCCTGTGTGTTTGTGTGTGTACAGTTATGTATATGTGGGTGGGTGTACGTGCATGTGGATACTAGTAGTCAATCTTGGGTATGGTTTCTCAAGGAGCCATCAGCTTTATTTTAAATTTCTTAAAAATCACATTTGTTTGTGTGCACATACTCATTCACACCATGAAACATATATGGAGGTCAGAGGACAGCTTGTGGAAGTAGGTTCTTTCCTTCTACCTTGTGGGTCTTGGGGATCGAACTTCAGTCATCATGTTTGTCAGCAAGTATCCTTATTGTATTCCATTTTTTCCCTTCTTTTTTTTTTTTCTTTTGTCGAGACAAGTCTTTTTCTTTGTAGTTCAACTGGCCTGGAACTCAGTATCTAGACTAAGCTAGCTTTGAACTCAATAGAGATAGATCCACCTGCCTCTTCTGTTTTTATTGAGGGTTTTCTTAGTGACTAGTACTTTGTTGATAGTACAGTGCCCAGTACCACTCGGGGAAGAGACAACAAATCAAACATAGAAATACACTTACTAGCAAATAAAGACAACTACTGTCACAACAGGAAAGAAAATGGCCAAAATTACCTAAACTTTTGAGGTTATAATTAAAGTTAAAGTAGTAATGAAAAAGATGAAGAGAATTCCTTAGAGAATCATCTGAGACCTAACTAGAACTGTCAGAACTGTATAAATTATATATTGGCATTCGAGTTCTTCATTGTATTACATAAGGAAAGTTGGTAAGAGTGTGTGGGTTTGAAAACCTTTAGAAGGGATTAAATTGCCCGTGTATTAAAATGTCACATTTAAACTTTCCATCTTCCTCTTAAGTCCATTTTATATTTCTGTTAAAAGATCAAAAATTACAACAACAACAAAAGGAATTACTAACTTGGGGCTGGAGAGATGGCTCAGTGGTTAAGAACATAAACTTCTGCAGAGGACCAGAGTTTGTTGCTCAGCACCCACATTGAATAGCTCACAACCACCTGTAATTCCAGCTCTAAGAAGAGCCAACATCTTTGACCTCATTGAGTACCTATAATCAAATGTACACACACCTGTACACATAATTAAAAATAAAAAAATTAAATGATTCTTGTTATTAAAGGATATTTTTATAATAAAATAGACTTTGGGAGGTAGTTAAATGATATCTTTGTAGATTACTTTTAGTTTTTTTTTTAAATTTATTTATTTATTATGTATACAATATTCTGTCTGTGTGTATGCCTGAAGGCCAGAAGAGGGCGCCAGACCTCTTTACAGATGGTTGTGAGCCACCATGTGGTTGCTGGGAATTGAACTCAGGACCTTTGGAAGGCAATGCTCTTAACCACTGAACCATCTCTCCAGCCCCGAGTTTGTTATTTTTTTAGCTCAAGACATTTAAGCTTTTCTGTGTGTGTGTGTGTGTGTGTACGTGCATGCAGCACCCAATTGTATATTAATATACAGAAAATAACAGTTCATATTTTGGGGGAGGAGGTTGAGAGAGTGTTTCTCTGTGTAGTTTGGGAGCCTGTCCTAGAACTCACTCTGTAGACCATGCTGGCTCCAAACTCATAAAGACTTGCCTTTGCCTCACAAATGCTGGGATTAAAGGCCACCACCACCCAGCCCAAAGTTAGTGCCATGTTTTTAGTGTCTTATGTCAGAAGTTTTCTCTCTCTCTTTTTTATCCGAGACAGGGTTTCGCTGTAGTTTTAGAGTCTGTCCTAGAACTAGCTCTTCTAGACCAGGCTGGCCTTGAACTCACAGAGATCCACCTGCCCCTGCCTCCCTAGTGGGATTAAAGGCGTGTGCCACCACTGCCCAGCTCGCTCTTTTTTTCCCTCTCTCTTTTTTAATAATTTAATATAATAAATTTTTAAAATTTATTTTATGTACATTGGTGTGAAGGTGTCTTTGGAACTGGAGTTACAGATAGTTGTGAGCTGCCATACTGTAGGTGCTGGGAATTGCAGCCAGTGCTATTAACCACTGAGCCATCTCTAGCCCAATGTCAGAAATTTTTAACTTGAAAACATTCATTTATAGGTTTTTGTAGATTAAGAGGTTATAATGTTGATAGCTTCTCTTTGTTCTTTAGGATACAGCCAGTGTGAAATCCTCTAGTAGTCTGGAACCCAATCTCTTTTGTGATGAAGAAATTCCCATTAAGTCTGAGGAAGTGGTAACTCACATGTGGACAGCACCTTCGTTCTGTGCAGAACATGCATATTCTTCTGCTTCTAAGAGTTGTTCTCAAGGTAATAATTGCCCTTGGAAAGATGTGTAGGATCTGGGCATGCTGGCGCGTGATGGTAATCCAAACACATAGAAGGTACAAGCAGGTTAGCCAAGGAGTTCAAGTTCTTTCCTAACAAGATAGCAAGTTTGAGGCTAGCACCATGTCTTTGTAAAAACAGAAGTGAGCCTGGTTCAGAACCAGCCATGAAAGTCTGACAACCTAAGTTTGTTTTCCAGAACCCTCATAAAAAAATGCTCTGGAATCCTAGTGCTGGTGCAGGAGATTTTTTGGGAATTCTCAGGCCAGCTAACTTGGAGTAAGCAGCACAGTAGGAGAAATAAGTCCCTCAATAAGGACTTAAGAGACTATCATCTAACCACTGCATGCTGTGGCTCATGTCCTTCTATACTCACATAATAAAAAATAAATCAGAAAACATAAGGGGATTTATTTAGTTCAGTGGTAGAGTGTTTGCCTAGCAAGTGCAAGACATAAGTTTGGTCCTTAGGCCTGAGAAAAACAAAAAATAAAATTAATTATGTGTAGAAAGTAAGTTGGAACAGATGGAAAAAGGTATTCAGATTTTTTCTTTTTAAGATTTATTATGTATACAATGTTCTGCCCACATGTACACCTGCAGGCCAGAAGAGGGCACCAGATCTCATTATGGATGACTGAACCAATATGTGGTTTCTGGGAATTGAACTCAGGACCTCTGGAAGAGTAGCCAGTGCTCTTAACTGCTGAGCCATCTCTCTAGCCCCTTAATTCAGATTGTTAATTGAATACATACCTGGTTGTCACTTCCTAAGATGGAGGCAGAAGTTTCTGTTCTGTCCAGTCCCATAGCCATTTAGTCCCAAAGAAATACACAGAGGCTTATATTAATTATAAACTGTTTGGCCTATTAACTCAGGCTTATTACTAACCAGCTTACAACTTAACCCATATTTCTTGTCTATGTTTAGGCATGTGGTTTGATACCTTTTCTCAGAAAGGCAGTCTCATCTTCCTTTGCATTCTACTGGTGACTCTGCCCTTCCTCTTCCCAGAATTCTTAGTCTGATTATCCCACCTATACTTCCTGCCTGGCTACTGGCCAATCAGTGTTTTGTTAAACTAGTACAAGTGGCCAATCTTCACAGTGTACAAGAGCATTATCCCACAGCACTAAGAGAACCTGAAAACTTGTTGAAAGTAAAAATATGTTTCGTTTTCTGTCATTAGATGATAGTCTGAAAAGGTAATAGAATTATAGAGTCCTAATTAGGAAAATTTTGTAGTTCATGTGGCACATGTCATATTTGTGTAGAATCTCTGGCAGATCTTCACTTAGCCTCTGCTTGATCAGTAACAGCTGTCAAGGAACTCTGTGCTGCTTAAGAATATTCATGGTTGCCCCGTGGTGGTGGCGGCATATGCCTTTGATCCCAGCATGTGGGAAACAGAAGCAGTAGATCTCTGGGAGTTCGAGGCCAGCCTGGTCTTCAAAGCAAGTTCCCGAACAGCCAGATCTGTTACATTGAGAAACCCTGTCTCAGAAAATAGAGAGACTATTCATACTGAGCTTGGGTATTCTTTTGTTCTGTGGAGTTTTTTTTTTTTTTTTTTTATTTTGGGGTGTAGAGACAAAGTCTTACTCTATAGCTTTAACTGGTGTAGTTTTTTTGTGTAGTTTCTGTTGGCTTCAAAGTTAGAGAAATACTCTCGTATCAGCTTCCTGAGTGCTGGGATTACAAATGTGTGCTGCTGTGCCTGCTATTCAATATTGTGGGTTTTATTTTATTTATTCATTTATTGGTTTTGTCTTAAGAGGTTCTTTTTTTCTTTTTTAAATGTGTATGAGTGTTTTGTCTGCTTGTATGTATGTGTACCGTGTCTATGCCTGATACCTGAGGAAGTCAGAAGAGTACATTGGGTCCCTTGGAACTAGAGTTTGGGTAGTTGTTAGTGAGTGCTGGGAATCAAACCCATATCTTCTTCCAGAGCAACAAATGTTTTTAACCACTGATCCATGTCTCAACTCCCAGGTTTTGCTATTCTTTCTTTTTAACGTTTTATTTATTTATTGGTTTTTTTGAGACAGCGTTTCTCTGTGGCTTTGGAGCCTGTCCTGGAACTCACTTTGTAGACCAGGCTGGCCTCAAAGTCACAGAGATCTGCCTCCCGAGTTCTGGGATTAAAGGTGTGCACCACCGCTACCCGGCAGTTTTGCTATTCTTAATTGTTAGAGAGTTCTTTCTTCTGATGAATGCTTTCTCAAAGATGTTCACTTTTCTTCTACCTAGAAAAAATAAGTAGTACTTTATTTCACTGGTCTGGAAAATGGCCTCCTACTCCCAGAGCCTCACCCTGCAGGAACCAGTTTTAAACTCTAAAGCAGCTATTGAGGGTGGCCCTTAGGAATTCTGGCTTCTGTGCGTTTGGTGGGGAGGTGTTGTTGTGGGTGTATATGTGCTTGAAGGCCTGAAGTTGATGTCAGGTGTCTCCACCATCAGTTTCAGTCCTGCTTTTGTGATAGAATCTCTCATTTGAACCTGAAGCTCACTGATGGACAAGACTGGCCGGCCTTGGGATATTTGGCTGTCTCCATTCACAGTACTAGGTTACAGTTACAGGTGCTCATTGCCACACCCAACTTCATGTGGGTGGGTGTAGGGATCCAAACTCAGGTCCTTCTGCTTCTGCAGCAAACACTTTGCACACTGAGCCATGTCTCCAACTTCCTATATTCATTCTTTAACTTTCATTTTTATTTTAAAATTTGATAGTATATGCCTATATGCTTTCTATTTGGGAGCTTGAAATAAGGGAATTTTTTGAGATCTCTCCAGGCAACATAATGTCTTTCTTTGGGGGAGGGGATAGCGGGTTTGTTGTTGTTGTTTTCTCTAAAGCAAAAAATGTACAGAAAACCTATTTTTAATACTAATATATAGAGAGGGAAGAGGGAAATTTCTAAACATTTACTTTGTAAACATTTGTATACCATTTTCACTTCTTTGCTTTGTTTCATGATGTCTTTGGGGAAAGGTTCTAGCACACCAAGAAAACAGCCTCGGAAGAGCCCTTTGGTTCCCCGAAGTTTGGAGCCTCCGGTGTTGGAGTTGTCTCCTGGAGCAAAAGCCCAGTTGGAAGAACTCATGATGGTGGGAGACCTCCTAGAAGTATCTCTGGATGAGACACAACACATATGGCGGATTCTGCAGGCCACACATCCCCCCTCAGAGGACAGATTCTTACATATCATGGAGGTATGACCCTCATACTAACTTCAGTAGTGATTTTAAAAATACTTAACATGTCCATGTTCGTTGGTAGTACCTCAGATACAGGGGTGTCAGAGTGGGTAGTAATTTGTCAGTCCTGTTCTCTCATTTAAGCAAAAATTTTTGTTTCTTTGTTTTTTTTTTATTTATTTGTTTGGTTGCTTGATTGTTTTTTGTTTTTGATGTTGTTTTTGCTTTTTTTTTAATAGAATTTCTCTGTGTATCTTTGGCTGTCCTGGAACCACTCTGTAGACCAGGCTGGTCTTGAACTTACAGAGATCTGCCTGCCTTTGCTTCCCTGAGTGCTGGGATTAAAGGCATGTATCACCATTGCCTGCCTCCTTTGTTTTCTTTATTGAAACTTTGTATAATAGTTCTTTTATTTTTGCTTGACAAAAGCAGGGATTAATAAACAGTTTAGCCAAGTATCATGTTACAGGCTTGTAATCATAAAACAGAGGAGGGCGGAGGCAAGAAAATCAGAATTCAAAGTCAAACAAACAAAAAAACTTAAGCAGTTTAGGGGCTAGAAGGATGAATCAGTGCTTAAGAGCATATACTGCAGTCAGGTCAGTTCCAAGCACTCACATTGGTTGGCTCACAACTACTTATAACTCCAGCTCAAGAGGATCTGAACCCCTCTCCTCTACTCTAGAACCTTTCCACTCACATGCATATATCCACACAGAAATGCACACATAAAATTTAAAATACTCTTTTTAAACAGTTGTCTTAGAATTGGGTAAGTGTGGTAATTTTTAAAAGGTGCGACTAGGGAGATGGCTCAGTAGGTAAAGTTCTTACTTTGCCAATATGAGGACCAGAGTATGGATTTCTAGCACCTATACTAAAAAAAAAACAAAACTAGATGATATTGGCGGCCTGCCTATAATCCTGGTTTATAAGGCAGACGGGGAATTTCAGGAACAAACTGGCTAGTCACACTAGCCAAAATGGTGAACTCCATGTTTAACAATTTTTACAAGGTGGAGGAGAGTGATTAAGGAAGACACAGACATCAACTTTAGGCTTCCACACATTGAAACTTGTATACTTATGTAAACACATACCACATATATGTGTGTGCGCGCACTCAGGGAAAAAGGTAAGGGAGTGATTAAGTAGAACTGGATGCGTTGGAAGGAAGAGTTCACAGTCATGTACTACATTTACAAGAGCAGTTTATCATGGTGTTCATAATGGCATTTTACATCCATAATCTCCTTTGATCATGCTAGGATTATCGGCATGAGCAATCCAAAGTGGTCTTACTTGGCTGTCTTTTACCTCAAAAAGATCCAGCTAGCTGGGCGGTGGTGGCGCACGCCTTTAATCCCAGCACTCGGGAGGCAGAGGCAGGCGGATCTCTGGGAGTTCGAGGCCAGCCTGGTCTACAAGAGCTAGTTCCAGGACGGGCACCAAAGCTACAGAGAAACCCTGTCTCAAAAAACCAAAAAAAAAAAAAAAAAAAAAAAAAAAAAAAAAAAAAAAAAAAAAGGATCCAGCTACTTCTGCCTCTGGAGTGCTACGGCATTACAAGTGTGCACAACCACACTTGGCTTAACCAGCCTCTTATTTATTTCCTTTTCTTTGAGACAGGGTCTTTGGCAACCCAAGATTTTTGAGTACTAAAGGATGACTTTAACCTTCTGATCCTCCCACCTCTCCCTCTACCTCCCAAGTGCTAGAGTTCCAGGTGTGCACCCCCCACATCTGGTTTTATGGTGTGTGAGGATCAGGTTTAGGATTTTTTTTACCTGTTGAGCTACATGCCCAGCAAATCTGTCTCTTAACAGCTTAGAATAATATTTTTTCTTTTTGTCATTTAAAAATTTTGCCAGGGGCTAAAACACAAGAGCTATATCATCTTACTTTTTTTTTTTTTTTTTTTTTTTGAGTATACAGTTCAGTTGTGTTTGTAACATATTCATATAGTATGCAAATACCACCTCAGTCTATCTCTAGAACTCATTTTGTGGGCTTGGAAGTTGAAACATGCTCTCACTGCTGCATAGACCAAGTTGTCCTTGAACCTTCAGCAACCCCCTTGCCACTGACTCTTAAATGCTGAGATTACAGATGTGTACCATCAATGCCCAGATTCCTACAACTCTGTAATCATTACAAAGAGAAAATCTGTACCATTACACAGTAAATCTGTTTCCCCTCCTTCATCCCCTATTTACTTTTTGTGTCTGCTAATTTGTTCTAGGTGCCTTATATAGACACTTTTTTAAGTTTTGCATGAAAATTCTGATTAATTTTATATTTTTGAAGGATGATAGCATGGAAGAGAAACCACTAAAAATGAAAGGAAAGGATTCTTCTGAGAAGAAACGGAAACGGAAGCTAGAGAAGGTAGAACAATTTTTTGGAGAAGGAAAACAGAAGGTCAAGGAGCTAAAGAAAATAGATAAACCTAAAAAGAAGAAATTAAAATTAAATGTGGACAAATCCAAAGAACTGAATAAGTTGGCCAAGAAGCTAGCAAAAGAAGAAGAGAGAAAGAAAAAGAAAGAAAAGGCTGCTGCAGTCAAAGTCGAGCTTGTGAAAGAGAGTACTGAGAAGAAAAGAGAGAAAAAAGTGCTGGATATCCCCTCAAAGTATGACTGGTCAGGAGCAGAGGAATCTGATGATGAGAATGCTGTGTGTGCAGCCCAGAACTGCCAAAGGCCGTGTAAGGACAAGGTGAGGTACAGGGGTTCATGGACTGTGTGAAAAGGCCAGAGATAATAATGGTTGTGGAGATGTGTGTATAATATGATATCAGTTTGTGATTCCAAGATTTGGACTTCTAACATATTTTTTCCCACAGTTTTTATAAACCATTTTAAATAGTGAAGCTACTTAAGTATGCTTAGTGTAGGAAATGCATTTTTTTTAAAGTCATTTACTTAGAGATACACAGAAGCATAGAAAACTTACTTGATATCTTGGCAAGCAGTTTATTTCATATGCAGTGTGTAGGTCAAGCTTCAAAATGCACTTCTGACCTCCCGTAGTGTGATTCAGAACTAGGTGGCTGGTCTGTTAGCCACAATAGCCTGGGAAAAGTCCATCCTTATCTTGAGACACCCTAGACAAAGGATACTCTCTTAAATAGAATATGATTTTTTTTTTAAAGCAAATAATTCAGACTCTTAATGTTGTCGTTAAATTTTTCAGCCTAGGCTAGTAGATGGCTCAGTGGTTAAAGATGCTTGTTCTCAAACTTAACAGTTTGAGTTCATTTCCAGGACTACATGATAGAAGTAGATTTATAGCTTCTTCAAGTTATCCTCTGACTCCCACATATGGTCTGTACTAACTTTCTTTAACCCTAAATTTTAAGTACTGTAATTCATTGTTGGCTATTTTTTAGGCAACAGTTCTGTTAATTTCTGGGAGAAATGGACGGACTTTATTGGGAGGTGGGGGGGGAATCTCAATTCTTTAAGTGATTTGGAAACATCTTTTATTTTTCCTGTCAAGAATACTAGTAAGGAGCCATTGTGTCAGAACACATTTGTAATTCAACACTTGGGTAGCAGAGAAAATGAGGGTTTCAAGTTAGAAACCAACTTGAGCTACCTAGTGAAACCTTATCTCAACAATAAATCTTAAAACCATAATTATAATTTTCAAGGGCTATGGAGAAAGCTCAGCTGTTGAAGTCCTTGCTGAGTACAAGAACCTGTATAAAAGCGGAGCATAGCAGGATGTTTCTGTAGCAACAGCCCTGAGGCAAAGAGAGGTGGAGACAGGTGAAGCCTCCAAACTTGCTGGCCACAGTAATAACTAAAGCTGTACCACTGTTTCTTGAAGGTTGTGCCCCACTTACCTTCTGAATTAAATACTTAACACATTTTTAGAGTCTGTAAGGAACCTAGAGGTTTCTTGTTCTGGCTCCTCACATTTGCATATATGATGTGACCAAAGTTATAGAATTAATTAGTGGTAGCACCCAAAAAAATGAAAGCCAACCCTGACTCTTTGACTGTTCCAGATTCTGGTTCTCTATCAAGTTCCCAACTCTTGGGTAATTTTCATTTATTTACTAAACAGGCTGATGAAAGGTTAGCTTTTCTTCTTTGGCTATGAATATATTAGCAGCTCGTTGCTGTTAGATCTTCTCTTCTTTAACTAATTTTCAGTAATTTCAATGCTACAAATATGTCAGTTCACTTATCCCTGTCTTTCCCTCAGCATGCAAGTACTACAGACACTACCACCCCATTCACTGTACAAATAAACTTATGAAAAAGGAACATAGTCCATGAAACCACTTCATAATAGGAAGTACTATGTAAATGTAAAGAGGTCATAACCATGAGATTTGCTCCTATGATAATTGTTATTTGTGTGATTACTCTGATAGAGACCATAGTTTTAGCTACATATTCAGGGAAAATGTCTATATTAAACTGTTAAAGGTGAGCATAGTGTATTTCCCTGTCATTAGCTTAAGTGAAATAAATTTAATGTTATATTTCTCTGTTAATTCTCTGTAGATTATTTCAGATTATAAATATTTCATCTGCCATTGCTATTTTGAAATTTATTTCTTGCACTACTTTAACTAAGTTAAGAATTTTCAAGATTCCTAATTTGTAGTTACTACAGTTGTCTATATTAACAGGTAAAAATCTAATTTCTAATTAAGTATCTAACATGCTGTGTGACTTCAGATAAGCAAAGCACTTTTTCAGGAAAATACCATGCAACAGAGAAAAACCTTAGCGTTCATTGGTTTTTAGCTAAATGTCCCTTCATCATTTCTCCTGTCAGTAATAGCTATGATTTTTTTCTAAAAATAAAAAGGTTGAGAAGTATTATTTTAAAAATTAAGTGTTTACTTGAATGTACTTAGCTTCAGTTTCAAAATAGCTTACAAAGAGTAAAGAAAGATAACAGCAGAGTATGGTGAAGGGTTTTGAAAGGCTGTTTCTTCCATGAGTTATGAAGTTTGAGCTAAAATTAACTTCCAAAACAATATAGAGATAGAGATATTTGTTTTAAAATCCAGAAGCTTTTTCTCCCTGAGGTCTACTGTATCTTATTTGTGTTAACAGTGAAACATGCTTACAAGAATAAATTATTTTAGGTTAATATTTGAGTAGCTTTTTTTTTCATTATTAAAATAAATGATCATGGCCACGAAAAAAGAATAGTCATTTTACATATGATGATACACTGTTTTCTTTTTACTTATTCTTTCGTGGAACTTTTTATTACTTCTTTATAAAAAGTTTGTTAAGTAAATTAAAATAGGGGGCTGGAGAGATGGCTCAGCGATTAAGAGCACTGCCTGCTCTTCCAAAGGTCCTGAGTTCAATTCCCAGCAACCACATGGTGACTCACAGCCATCTGTAATGAGGTCTGGTGCCCTCTTCTGGCCTTCAGGCATACACGCAAACAGAATATTGTATACATAATAAATAAATATTTTTTAAAAAGTAAATTAAAATATTTAAATTTATATATTCTTGCCTCAACTTGATTTTTAAAATGTTTTTGTGGCTTGGTAGTAGCAGTGTACACATTTTTGGTTTTTCTAGACAGGGTTTTTCTGTGTAAACAGCTCTAGCTGTCCTGGAACTTGCTCTATAGACCAGGCTGACCTGGTACACAGTGTGTGCCTTTAATCCCAGCACTTTGGAGGCAGAGGCAGGTGGATTTCTGTGAGTTTAAGGTCAGCCTAAGCCTAATCTACAGAGCAAGTTCCAGAACATCTGAGGCTACACAAAGAAACTTGAAAAGTGAGGAGGGGGAGAGAGGTGGCTTTAATTAAAAGCGCGCCTTTAATTCCAGTATTTGCGAGGCAGATCTCTGCGAGTTCAAGGCCACTGTGGCCAGCTAGACTAAGTAAATGTATAAAACTTATACCTGGTACTGCGACAGCATTGTGACCAAGTGTTATAGTTTGTCTGGGACTGTCTAAATTTTATTGCGAAAGATTTTACATACTAGAAAATCTTTCATTCCTAGGCAAACTGAAAGGGTTAGTCACAATGTTTAGAGTACCATAAATTGGTTAAAACTAGTAAATTGGGGCTGGAGAGATGGCTCAGAGGTTACAAGCACTGACTGTTCTTCCAGAGGTCCTGAGTTCAATTCCCAGCAACCACATGACGGGTCACAGCCATCTATATGAGAGCTGGTACCAACACTGTATACATAAAAAATAAGTAAAAAAAAAAAAAAAACTAGTAAACTGAGAATATTACTATCAATCTTCTCCCCTCCCCCAAACGGTATTATGCTCTAACGTCTGAACAAAATACAAATTACCAAGAACTTAAGTCTCAGTGTGAAATCATACAACAAAATAAAAATGTCAGGCTACTATTATTTCTGCTACTCTTCGTTTCATATTCCATTTCTTTTCTCTCTTGATTGTACTGAGGATAAACCCATGCTCTTAAATCCTTAAGGATACTAAGCAAGCGTTCTTAGCACTGAGCTACTAAACACACAACCTCAATATTTTACTTAACCTTTTTGTCTGTATGGGAGAGTATTCATGTGGTAGTCAGAGGACAGTAGTCAGTTCTCTCTTCCACACGTGGAATCCTCCTAAGACACCAGCTCACATTGCTTGTCAGGCTTGGCAGCAAGTACTTTTTACCTACAAGAGATCTTTCTAGCCCTAATTCTCTTTCATTTGAACACAATAACCTATTTGTACTGTATTATTAGATTTTTTTTACCTGTTAATTTATCAACTCCTAGTTGTTGTGAGGTTTTTGTTTGCTTGTTTTTAAACTCCAAGCTCTTGCTATGCCTCCTTTAAGGACAGTAGGCTCCCTGGGCTTCAAAGAATCCTCCTGCCTCAGCCTCTCAAATTAATGCAATTATAGACACCTGCCACCATGCTTGCATTTTGGAGGAAGTAGTTAATTTTTTTTTTTTAATTTACTAAATGATGAAGCCTTTTTTCCCTAAACGACAAATGAAGGTGGGTGTGACCATTAGAATGTAGTATGCACTTAGGTTACTGCATAGGTTGTTGCCTCTCAGAATTTTCTCTGAAGTCAGTTGACATTCTGAACTGTAGTTTGCCTTGTGATCCTGTTGGACTTTTCATATGGCAGTGGAATTTAGGTTGATTGTTCATAAAGGAATTGATAAGTGAAGGATATAGTTTTCCTAACTGTATTATCAGGATAGATTGTCACATAACCAGAGGCTGCAGTAGAAATAGCGGAAGAGCTAGGATCTGGAAGGCACTTCCAATCAAAGTCACATAAGAGAAAATACTGTTTTTTCTTTTCCTATTTTTTTTTTAATTTAACTTTATTTTGTATACATTGGTGTAAAGGTGTCTTGTCCCTTGGAATTGGAGTTTCAGACATTTGTGAACTGCTGTGTATTGGGTATTGGGAAATGAACCCGGGTCCTCTTGAAGTGCAGCCAGTACTCTTAACCCCTGAGCCCTCTCTCCAGGCTGAGACAGGGTTTTTTGTGTAATAAAATAGCCTTGACTGTCCCAGAACTCGCTTTGTAGACTAGGTTGGCCTCAAACCTGCAGAGATCTGCCCAGGTACCTCTGCCTTCCAAGTAGTGGGATTAAAGGTATGTATCACTATGCCTGGCTCAAACTTTACTTACTTGAAGAAAATTAATCGATTTAGTTTTTAGAAACTAGAAGCCAGTGGATACAGCAAAAAAATTTTAAAGCCTTAGAATGCTTTTTTTTAAATAGCAAATACTTCTAAATTGATAGCTTTTTTTTTTTTTTTTTTTTTTTTTACTGTGAACTAGCATAAATGAGGACTTGATTGGATTAATAGAATTCAAGGTAGGAATGAAGGGATCTGTTGGTTGGAGTGGCATCATAAAATAATCTAGTAGGCATGGTGGCACATGCCTTTAATCCCAGCACTCAGGAGGCAGAGGCAGGGAGATCTCTCAGTTTGAGGCCAACCTGGTCCACAGAGGGAGTTCCAGGGCAACCAGGGCTTCAGAGAGAAACACTTTCTTGCAGGGGTTGGGGGTCGTAGTATCTCAAATCTATGCAGTCCCATGAAACATAGGTCATTTTTCTAATTCCTTTATAAGCTCCAAACACTCAAAACACTCATTTTCCGTTCACCTGCAATAGGTAGCAGTTTATAAAATGTTTACTTTTCTATAGCTCCATTGTATTTATTTTATTCTACAGCATATTACCTCCTAATTTTTCTCTGGTTACAGCAGGATCATTATGATATGTTTCTTAACTATACTTTTGCTTTCTTCTGAGGCAAAACATAGTTACAAATGAATGGAACTTAGTTTAGGTGGGATAGTTTAGTTGTTCTGAACTTAGAGGAAACAATATCACAAGGAAGAGACACCAGTGTTCTGAGTCATCCAGAATGTCTTAAAGTCCACACTCAGTTCTAAGTGTGTATTTCCCTTTTCTTAATAAACTGACTGCTTTGCCACAGAGATCACAGCATTGTGGAGGCTAAGACAAGAGAATCTCATCTCATTTGAGCCTAGCAGAATGTTAGACTGAAGATGAAGTTTGAGGCTAGCCTGGGCTACATAGTAAGACTCTGCCTACGGGAGCTCACCTAAAGAATTTGATTACAGGAAGAAAAAAATATTTAAGAAAAAATACAAATATTTAAGAGTGCTTAGAATAGAAATGATAAAAGCTAATAAGCCAAATGACAGTTTTTTTTTAAATAATTTTTCTATCTTTTATTATAAGCCCAAAATCACTGACATGATTGTCATAAGCTTTTACCAGCTGTGGAAATATTTTGAAAACCACTCTTTCCCTAAAAAAAAAAAATTTACCTAGCCAAGACCTCTTTTGTTCTTATTTACTGACTGTCCTGAGGGACTTTTTTGATCTCTTCATTTTCCTTTGTTCCAATATCTGATAAAGCTCATGATTTTAAGTGGCTTCCTGTATCACCACCACAGTGATCAGCCTTTATATTGTGAAGGGGGTTCGCTGTAGCTCCATCTTGATAGATTCTTGTCTACTATGACAAATTAAATATAAGAACTGTAATTACCTTCCAAGCAGAAAAGCCTCAAGTTACACTTCCCTGCTATATTGTAAATGCCAAGGTGTAAAGTCACCAAACCAAAGCCTCTTCTGTCTCCTGTAGTCACTATAGGCTCTGAAGGATCAGTGTTTGCTTGGCATCTGCCACTGACACCTGCCATTTTTTTTTTCAGACTAATTTAAAACCCCAGAGTAATCTATTGACCTGTGTCTTTGACTGTTGTAATTGGTTAACTTGTAAGATTTGACCTCTGATATTTGCTAACTTTTTATAGGGAGTTGTATTTGTAACGGAAGAAGAGAAGAATAAAAAATAGTAGTTTTAAAAGTGGCCTATGTGACTGCTTTTCTAAAAAGGTATTTAATGCTCTTAGTACTTTGGCTTATCTCTTTGAAATAAAGCTAATCCACAGGATTGCCTCACATTGTTGTACTCTTCCTTTCTTGATTGTTAATCGCATTGTCTTAGAGCCTAGAAACTGTTAATATTAGCTAAAACTACTTGGCTGCTCTATTAGAAGTTTCTTTTTTGTTAAGTATTTCCCAATCATGTTTCTGCCTCACAAGGAACCCCAGGTATTCATGAGGTAATAGAGTACCTAAGAGGCCTAATGTTGTGGACACATTATGGTAAAATATAATTTGGGGTATTAACTTATCAGCTTCTTTCTTTGAAATATAACCCCATAAGAAGTCATATCTATCTCTGGATATCCCAATTGTTTGCTCTCCTTTAAGCCAAGAAAGCTCTTTGGTTTGCTTTTGTTCTGGTCTTACTGTTATGATACTAAACATTTCCCAATCTTTATCTTCTACAGGTAGACTGGGTGCAATGTGATGGTGGCTGTGATGAGTGGTTTCATCAAGTTTGTGTTGGTGTATCCCCAGAGATGGCTGAAAATGAAGATTACATCTGTATAAACTGTGCAAAGAAGCAGGGGCCAGATAGCCCAGGCCAAGCACCACCTACTCCCTTCATAATGAGCTACAAATTACCAATGGAGGATCTTAAAGAGACCAGTTAGCAGATGCTTGGTTAGCTCGCAACATGGGGGGAAGTGGACCACATTGAGACCTTACTCATCAAGCAGAGTGGTTCCGACCACTCAGAATGTTGTTCCCAAAGATGAATGGACTTCAGAAAGTCCTCTTAGTGCTGGCTTCCTCTGTGTATGGATTGTGTGGGCTACATTCTCAATCATCTGTGCAGAGGATGTCTTCTTTGGTACAGCAGCCAGTATTTCAGCTCTTGACTCCTTTGAGTATGGTTTGCTGCGTTAAGGTCGGGTTCTTGGTGGAACTCTCGAAGCTGTTTGGCGTTAACATGGTGTGCTTAGTGGGGTGTATAATATGTGACTTATGACAATTGAAACTAGTTGTGGATGGTTACACCTACAGGTGGTGCCATCAGAGGGCCCTGACTGTTTGAATCTCCTTAGTTAGGATAATTGAACAAGAGTCAGAGTACAAATCTCTTTCCATAATTACTGGCATTTATGCCCTACTGATCCAGTTAGGAGGAACAGGCCAAAGTTACCCTTTTAGAAGTCTTGGGATGGCAGTGCAGTTTGTAGACCTGCTTGTGCTTATTTATACCAATAAGAAAATCCTCCAAAAGAGCCCCTCACTTTCCTCGGGAGGATGTCAGCAGTTTAGAAAATCTGACTAGACTGGATTCTGGGAAGAAGGTTTTTTCTTATTTCAAGGCAAGTATCCCATTGGTGTAAGAAGTCGTTCTGGGTCTGCTTTAGAGAAGGGAGGTACATGAATTCAGGTTCTGGAGGAAATAGCGATGAGTAATGAGAATATTTCACTGAGCCTCGGTGATGCATGCTTATCTGGGAAACCCTCTTCCACAAGTATTCCCGACTCCACCATGCTTCAGGCATGGCCATGAGCAAAACTGGCAAATAACAGCTTTTGCCTTGCAGCCCTAACCTTAATGCCTGTAGTTTCCAACATGGCCCCAGAAGATGTTCATGAATAACACCATGGCTTCGTCAGAGGATATGGGGTTATAAGTCCTCTGGGTGTGAAGCTGTTTTAGTAAATCTGTTTTTAAAAAGAAAGGCTTGTTTTTACTTTTTTCTAAATGTCTGACTACTGACTGTTCTATAGATTATTTTTCCTTTTTTAATATACATATATGAATATAGATATATATATATATTTACTGTTACCAGCAGCGTATGACAGAGTTTGAGCATCAAAAATTCCATTTGGGAGCTTGCATTTTCTTTCTGCTTTTTGATAAAAAAAAAAAACAAAAAACAACAAAAAAAAAAACCCATTCCTTCCTTGTAGTACAAGGAGTTAGCACTCCCTTCTCCATTCTCATTTAAACATATCTTCCACTTTTCTTCTGTTCAAATAGATAATATATTTCCTTCATGTTGGGACTTGTCCCTGTCTGTTGGGCAGCTTGGTCTTACGCTAGTCAGTACTGAATGTTATGTATGTTTGAAACTATGGTGCTGTGTCCTCTCCCCCTGTTGTGTTTTGTGTTCTTATAGAGGTGTTAGGTGTACTCTGTAAACTCTTACTAGAAGGGGACTAATATATTTTAAAGGACAAAAAAAAAATTTTCTAAAAATATTTATCTTCACTATCCTGTGTTATTTTGGTTTAAGAATCTACAGTTTGACTTAAATTCATCAGTTATCCTTTTAAAAGGGGCATTGAGCAAACCTAAAGTTTGTCATCTCTGCTCCCCTTTGCCCCAGTCTCTTAAGGAAATGTCTTCTAGTAACTAGAAGTGAGATGTACTGTCCAGTTACAGACTGTGTGGGTATGAGGGTTACCTCAAAAGGCATCTTTAGAGAAAAAGTTTTTCTCTAAAAATGCCTTCTCCCAAGTGCTAACCAGGCTTGACCCTGCTTAGCTTCCAAGGTCAGACAAGACATACGCATGCAGGTGGTACGGCTATAGGTACAACATCCAGTTTCTGGTTTATACTACCTACTTTTTGGTCTCTTTACCAATAACATTTGAATATCTTGACCAGTTATGCGGTTTGAATGTGTTGTTGTGCTTGTGTCTTGAATATCCATCTCTGTGTGGGTGTGAGTAGCAGTTACAAGGTTAACTAAGTAATTAGTTAATTTCATACATTTTTGTTTTGCCAAGCTATGAAGATTATCACTTAAGAATTTTATTTGGCTGTTATAACGAAAAAAGCACAATTTTTTTTTTTTACCTTTTTGTCTTTGTAAAAGACTTGAAATGCTTGTGGTTTAAAAATTGAGTGTATTCCCACCCTTCAGAAATTTAAAATGTAAGTGATGGAATCCCAAAATGCACATTAAAAAAAATTGATTTTTCTTCCAATTAACTATTTTCCATTAGCTGTTCTCAACAAAACAGAATTGTGAGGATGCTGAAAGGCGATTGTTTGGGGAATAATTGTGTACTTTGTACAGTGTTTATCCTTTGGAGACCTCAGAAATAGGCAGTATGTCTGTACCTGTGACTAGCTGCCTGTCATCTTCTGACATTTTGAAAGTTTTAAATATATAATTTAATTGATTCATTTGGCTCTTTCTGTACTTATTTGAGGAATTTGGCTTATCTTAGCCATAAATTTATACCAAAATTCAAAAGAACATAAGATAGGGGCTAGAAAGATGTCTCAACAGTTCAAAGCACTGACTGCTCTTCCAGAAGACCCAGGTTCAATTCTTAACACTACATAATGGCCCACAGCTGTCATTAACTCCAGTTCCAGGGAATCCTGCATCCTCCTTCTGGCCTCCAAGAGCACTGCACACTTGTGGCACACAGGCATATACATTCAGAACATTCTCAGACACATAAAATAGAAGTAATTAAAAGATAGTTTAAAAATATTCTAAAGATATAAGGAAAAAACTAGCACTCTACCCACAAATTATAAATCCTGTAGTTTGTGAGTTAATAAGAGTCCTCTATCTAAGGAAAAGTAGATGTTCTAATGTAAAGCATTGTTTCACCAAAATTACAGCTACATTCTTCTGTATATTTTTACATTTTGTATTAAAACTTGATTTATAATGTTTCTCTTTCTGTCTCAAAGTTACAGTTCTTCGTTATTAGTATTTTAGCTTAAGCTTACTTAAGCATTTAATATTTTTTAAAGCTATTTTTCACTGCCTTCATTGTGGATATTTTGACAAAGGTAACAGAATGAAAAGAAATTGAAGTCTGCAGAGTGTGGTGTAGTATAAACACTAATCCCAACACCTTGGGAGTCAGAGGCAGAAGTTTAAGGCCAGCCTCATCTACATAGCAAGTTCCACACTAGCCAAGACTACATAGTAAGACCCTATCTCAAAAAATAGTGATAATAGTTAAGTCTTTGACAGTTCTTGACAGGTCAAGTCATTAGAAGTGTATGCAGTCCTCGTATTGGGAAGTACAGGGTAGCAATGGTTCCTAGTCCCTAGCTAGTGAGGAGACGTCCTCATCCTCTCATCGATGTCATTTCACTCCCGGTTCCTGCAGAAGCCACGTGGATGTGGGGTTGGAGAAGTGTGGCTCCCTCACGAAGCTGCTATAAACTAGCGTGATGTGTGCCTCAGTGAGATATGAATTACTGCCTGTCACACTTCAAAGAACTGAGAAGCAGACAGTAAATCTGTGATGCCCATGATAAAAATGTGCCAAACCCTACGTTAACCTGAGTTCCTAGTGCTTCCCTTCCGTCTCTGCTTTTGTCCAAAAAATGTCGATTTTCTTAGTTTGCTGCATGCAGTTTAAAGAAACTGCTTGTCAACTGGGTGTGATGGCATACACCTTTAATTCTGACACCTGGGAGACAGGCAGGCTGGGTTACAAAGTGTGTTCCAGGACAGCTGCACAAGAGGGAGAGGCTGTCTCAAAACCAAACCAAAAAAAAACAAAAAGAAACGGTTTGTCAGTTATTTAATTCTGTAGTATATTTGGGTGTCAATCAGTAAAGTAGGAAAAGTGGGGAAATTAAGAAAGCCTACCTACCTTGCAAAAAGTTAGGACAGTCTACTTGCAGGAGAAAGCAACAATTTGGAGTGGATCTTGAAATTTGCAAATTGTAATTTTAAGCTGTTGAGTCCCCAAATAACCCTAAAACCAGGTCCAATAAAGTTTCACATGTTAATTAACTTCATGTGTGTAGAATGTTGCTTTTAAGTTAGGTCCTTAAGTACAGCACCTTTCAACCCTCCTGTTCCTTTAAATCAAACCACACCATTACTTTGAATGTGGAAATCCAACTGGTATTTATAACATAAGAGGGAAAGAATGAACATTGGTGTCTTTGAGAGAAATTGGAATATTCTCTTGACCTGGGTCCACCCACTGCTCAGTATCATAGGATGTGCACTGGGAAAAGACACTATCTTGTTCTTCAATAATGTGTCTAGCTGGGCAGTGGTGGCACACGCCTTTAATCCCAGCAATCTTTTGGCAGAGGTAAGCAGATCTTTTGAGTTCAAGGCCAGCCTAGACTACAAGAACTAGTTCCAGGACAGGCTCCAAAGCTACATAGAAACCCTGTCTCGAAGAAAAAGTGTCTAAACAATATAAAGGACCTGTTTATGATTAATGATTGATTCCCTTTCATGTTCATTAAAATTTACCAGGGTTATTGATGGTAAGTTAACAGAAATTAAAACTTGATTTCATGATGTTTGAGCATGCCTTTTGTTATTATTACATATAATTTTTTTTTTTACATTATCTGTCTGTGCTCAGATTCCCCATTCCAACTCTCACCCCATCCCATCATTTATTTGTATTGGTGTGATTTCAAATGGTAACCAAGGGTAAATTCTGAGAATGAATACCGAAAATCCAGAGGAAAATTAACAAATAAGTGGTAGCCAAACCTGTTTCTCATATTTTACTTGCTATCTATAACATAAAAAGCTAAGCTGAAAGGATGATTTTATTGGTGGTATGGTTAACCTGTTATCACTGCTGAGAAAGGGGTGTGTGTGTTAGAAATACGGAGTGTGGAAGAAGTAATTCTTGATGGGTTTTTTTTTTCGGGGGGGGGGAGCTTCGAGACAGGGTTTCTCTGTAGCTTTGGTGCCTGTCCTGGACTAGTTTTGTAGACCAGGCTGGCCTCGAACTCACAGAGATCTGCCTGCCTCTGCCTCCCAAGTGCTAGGATTAAAGGCATGCGCCACCACCACCTGGCTTCTTGACGATTTTATATGTCTGTTTTTTAAGATGACCTATTTAGCACAGGTTTACCTGTACTCCTTTAACTTGGGATCCTCCTGCATCAGTTATAAGCATGTATCACCCTACTTATCTGTCCTGTTTTCATCAAGAAACCATAACCAAAAGACATCCTTTCTTTGCCCCCTCTCAAACAGTGGAGATGGTACATCCACCTCTGAGCTATAGTTCCAATCACTACTTTAACCTTTAAGTTGCCCAAGCAAACCTTGAACTTACTCTGCAGCCCAGGTGATCCTTGTGCTTTTCATTGTGTCTGTTTTGGGCTGTCATGTAGTTAGTGATATAAACCTACAACTCTAGATCTTTATTACTTTGGTTCTTAGGACTTGCTCCTTTTGCTGAGAACCAACAATGGGGAAGCTTCCTTTTTCCTTTGGCCTTCTAATGCTCACAAGTAATTTAAGCCCAAGTTACCTAAGAGTAAATGATGGTTGTGGCACATGCTTTTAATCCCATTACTTGGGAGGCAGAGTCAGGAGGACCTTGGAGTTTGAGATCAGCCTGGTCTGCAGAGTAGGCTCCAGAACAGCCAGGACTATGCAGAGAAATTCTGTCTCACAAAAGCAAACAAACAAAAAGTAAATTGCTGATCAAATGGTAGTGCCTACAGTAGTATTGATCACTGGTAGCTTTAAGAAGTGTGTGGTTCCACATATTTAATGGGAGGAGAGCTGGTGAGAATAGGGTGGGGGAAAAACATGGCTATCTCTTAGGTTTTAAGTGATTTTGAAGGATATTTGAAATTTCTGTGAGTACCATTGAGTAAATGATTGGTTGGTGCCTCATTGCTCCTGTACATTATTGACCCTTTCTATTCTTTACATTTAGTTTACACTTTGATCCACTGTTAATCCTAAAGATAGGAGGAAGTCTGGTGATGGTGGTGACTCACACTTTAATCCCAGCCCTCAGAAGGCAGAGGCAGATAGATCTCTGAGCTTGAGGCCAGCCTGTTAAACAGAGGACAGCCAGGACTACAGCCTGAAAGCCCCTGTCTCAAAAAGGGGGGGGGGGGACTGCCAACCCAAATCATTATAACCAAATTAATTAAAACAAGGTACTTTTTATTCATGTACATATGCTGCTTCCACCTAAGATGGAGTTCTAGAGGTCAGCATTGGATGAGGAAGAAAAGACTTTTTGTCAGGTAGGTATAGCAAGGAGAATAATAATAGATACTCATAACAGAGTAGTCATAGGCTGTCATACAACTCTAAAACAAAGGTAGGGTTGCAAGATTATTACAACTTCTTGAAAAAAAGACATGATTACCATTCCTGGAACAGGCAATACAGAACCAACCATTTGTAGTTAAGTTACAGGCGGAACATAGCTCAGTCCTTGAAAAACTGGTAATCATGAACAGGAATGAACCTAGTTTGTCTTTTCTATAAGATGGCTTTTAAATCTAAAATGAAGGCAGGCTGGTTCTTCACTGTCGGGGTCTAGTCTAGGCATAAATCATTTCTTGAACCAGAGTAGAGGCATGGGAATAATTGAGGCACAGTTTATATGGCAATATCATGAGGGAGTCTTAAGGTTCATTTAAATCCTGAAGATTACCCACATTCATTATCCAAGCAACTTTTATGTCAAACGGTAAACTGAGGGGGGAGTTTATTAGCAGTCTTTTGGGTAGTGGAGGAGAATGACTTAGGTCTTATCCACAACTGTGGCTGCTCTGTCATGGTGGACTGAATAACACCTCTTCCCCAGGTGACCTCCTAAGTTACAATAGAAGGAGCAGAGCAATATTAGCATATCTTGACCCTTTGCCTAGGATGGTGTCAGGTTGTCTCAAAACCACTATCAAAGGCTGAGCCACCATAACCTGTGTGGAAGTTGCAAATTGTCAGAATTCTGACTGCCAGTACAGTTAGGAATATCCAACTCCTACAATCCATTCCCTTTTGTTAATTTTAATAAAACCTGTGCTTCTGCAACGGGACAGATGATCACTTCTGCCTTAGGCAAAGACATTATCTCTGCCAACCCTCTTCCTCTCCTTTGGCTTAGACCATTAGCATTAACTTTGTATTCAACATAAATATCTATTTGGAGCACCGGGCTACAATTCTGGGTAATGTGTTGCCCAAAAAAATAGAGTTAACAAAAAACATGACTAACATTCCATTTGTACAGAAGGAAACCAAAGTAAGTCGTTACATGAAATGAATTCAGATAACTGAATTGGTTCTCAGCCCTGATAACACAATAGAATCACCTAGAGAGCTTTTAAACACCTTCATTTACTTACTGGTAAGGTATGAGTGTGGGTCTGTGCATTCCATGGTATGCATGTGGAAGCCAGAGGCAACTTGCAGGAGTCAGTTCTCTCCCACCACGTGTCTGCGGGGCATTCTAGATCACTGAATCTCAAGAGTTCTCAGGGTGCCACTCAGCTATCAGTATATCACTTTCTGAATATAGGATTCAATAATTTTTTTTAGAAACTTGCAGAATTGTACAAGTATCAACACACACACAAACCGCACAGTGTCTCCATTGCCCCCATTTATACTTGCTCCCTCTGTCCACTCCCAATCATACATAGATTTGCTTTTTCTAGTATCAGGATTTCCTTCCTTCCTTCCTTCCTTCCTTCCTTCCTTCCTTCCTTCCTTCCTTCCTTCCTTCCTTCCTTCTTCCGTCCTTCTTCCTTCCTTCCTTCTTCCTTCCTTCCTTGTTTTGTTTTTGTTTTTCAAGACAGGGTTTAACTGTGTGGTCCCAACTGTCCTGGCTGTCCTGAACTCTTTGCAGACCAGACTGGCCTCAAGCTCACAGAGATTCAACTGCTTTTGCTTTCTGAGTGCTAGAATTAAAGGCATGTGACACCATGCCTGGCCAGGAATTCTTTTTAAGTTCTCAGTTTATTTTTATAGGCGGCTAACATGGAGGACTACAGCTTTAAATTTATTTGTTTGTTTGTTTATTTAGTGTGTATTGGTGTTTTGCCTACTTGTATGTCTGTGTGAGGATTCTGGATCCCCTGAAACTGGAGTGACAGACAGTTGGGAGCTGATATGTGGGTTCTGGTAATTGAACAGGGTCCTCTAGGAAGAGTAGTCAATGCTCTTAACCACTGACCCATTTCTCCAGCCTCCTTTAAATTCATTTGAGCAACTTTAGTGAATACTAAGAATGACGTCTAACTAATAAGAACATTGCACACATTTTTATGCTTATGGCCTCTCCCATCCTGATGCAAGGATCCCTCACCAGTATGATTGAGATCATTAATTTGGTAATGGAACTTGCTCTATCATTCTAGTTCCCCTTTATACATTTTAGTATTACATTCAAAATTACCTCCCATTTTCTCCCCAGGATCTTTTTTTTTTTTTTTTTTTTTTTTTTTTTTTGGTTTTTCGAGACAGGGTTTCTCTGTGGTTTTGGAACCTGTCCTGGAACTAGCTCTTGTAGACCAGGCTGGACTTGAACTCACAGAGATTAGCCTGCCTCTGCCTCCCGAGTGCTGGGATTAAAGGCGTGCGCCACCAACGCCCGGCTCCCCAGGATCTTTTTAAAACATTTCTAGCCAGGTGTGGTGGTCCACTCCTTTAATCCCAGCACTCTGGAGGCAGACACAGGTGGATCTCTGTGAGTTTCAGGCCAGCCTGGGCTGCAAAATAGACTTTGTTTGTTGTTGTGGTGGTGGTTTATTTTTTTTTATTGATATTTATTGAGCTCTACATTTTTCTCTGCTCCCCTTCTTGCCTTTCCCTTCCCCCCTTCAGTCCTCCCCCAAGGTCCCCATGCTACCAATTTACTCAGATCTTGTCTTTTTATACTTTTATACTTTCTACTTCCCATGTAGATTAGATCTATGTAAGTCTCTCTTAACGTCTGTATTATTGTCTCCGGGATTGTGGTTGTAGACTGGCTTTCTTTGCTTAAAAACCATCTATGAGTGAGTACATATGATAATTGTCTTTCTGTATCTGGGTTACCAAACTCAAAATATTTTCTACTTCCATCCATTTTCCTGCAAAATTCAAGCTGTCGTTATTTTTTTCTGCTGTGTTATTGAGCTGCTCCATTGTGTAAATGTACCACATTTTTCTAATCCATTCTTCCATCAAGGGGCATTTAGGTTGCTTCCAAGTCTGGCTCTGACAAACAAAGCTGCTACGAACATAGTTGAGCACATGTCTTTGTGGCACGATTGAGCATCCTTTGGATATATACCCAAAAGTGGTATTATTGGGTCTTGAGGGAGGTTGTTTCCTAATTTTCTGAGAAATCACCACACTGACATCCAAAGGGGCTGTACCAGCTTGCATTTCCACCAGCAATGCAGAAGTGTTCCCTTTTCCCCACAACCTCTCCAGCATAAGTTTTCATCAGTGTTTTTTTTATCTTAGCCATTCTTACAGGTGTAAGATGGAATCTCAGAGTTGTTTTGATTTGCATTTCTCTGATGACTAAGGATGTTGAACATTTCCTTTCAGCCACTTTAGATTCCTCTTTTGAGAGTTCTCTGTTTAGGTCTGTACCCCATTTTTAAATTGGATTATGTGATCTTTTGGTGTCCGATTTCTTAAGTTCTTTGTATATTTTGGAGATCGGACCTCTGTCTGATGTGGGGTTAGTGAAGATCTTTTCCCATTCTGTAGGCTGTTGTTTTTTCTTGTTGACTGTGTCCCTTGCTTCCAGAAGCTTTTCAGTTTCAGGAGGCCCCATTTATTAGTTGTTTGTCACAGTGTCTGTGCTGCTGGGGTTCTATTTAGGAAGTGGTTCCCTGTGCCAATGTGTTCAAGTGTACTTCCCACTTTCTCTTCTATAAGGTTCAGTGTGGCTGGCTTTATGTTGAGGTCTTTGATCCATTTGGACTTGAGTTTTGTGCATGGTGATAGACATGGGTCTATTTTGATTTTTCTACATGTTGATATCCAGTTATGCCAGGACCACTTGTTAAATATGCTTTCTTTTTTCCATTTGATATTTTTTGCTTTTTTATCAAATATCGGGTGTTTGAAGATGTGTGGATTGATATCCGGGTCTTCTATTCGGTTCTATTGGTCCTCCTGTCTGTTCTTATGCCAGTACCAGGCTGTTTTCAGTACTGTTTAAATCCTTTTTTTTAAAATTTTTTTTTAATTAAATTTTTTTTTTTTTTTTTTTGGTTTTTCGAGACAGGGTTTTTCTGTAGCTTTGGAGCCTGTCCTGGAACTAGCTCTGTAGACCAGGCTGGTCTCGAACTCACAGAGATCCGCCTGCCTCTGCCTCCCGAGTGCTGGGATTAAAGGCGTGTGCCACCACCGCCCGGCTTTCGTTTTGTTTTTTCTGAGACAGGGCTGCTCTACATAGTCCTAGCTGTCCTGGAACTCACTATAGACCAGGCTGACCTCAAACTCACAAAGATCTACCTGCCTCTGCCTCCCGAGTGCTGGGATTAAAGGCGTGCGCCACCATCGCCCGGCTTTTTTTTTTTATTAACAATTTTCGCCTCCTCCCCGCCTCCCTTTTCCCTCCCCCTCCCCCCTTAAATCCTTTTTTATAAGTTGCCTTGGACATGGTGTTTTGTCACAGCAATAGAACAATAACTAAGATAAACCTTTGGAATTGTTGTTGCTTTGGACATAAGAATTAGGTTTTAATTTTATATCTTTATATTAGAATCTCAACATTTTTTTTTTGTTTTGTTTTTGTTTTTTGTTTTTCGAGACAGGGTTTCTCTGTGGCTTTGGAGCCTGTCCTGGAACTAGCTCTTGTAGACCAGGCTGGTCTTGAACTCACAGAGATCCGCCTGCCTCTGCCTCCCAAGTGCTGGGATTAAAGGCGTGCGCCACCACCGCCCGGCGAATCTCAACATTTTTTGATAAGCCTTACCAATTTCCAACGTGGGCTATATTGTGGAGTACTAATTTCTCTCTTGTATTCTCTTCAGTCTGTCTAAACTCACGGTCAAGACAGAGCAAATTCTCCAGTTAAAGCTATATTTCAGTTTTAAAATGTGAGAGAATGACAGGCAGTCACTGCTGTAGTGAACCTTGCATTTTCCCAAGGTCCCCAACAGACACAAAGTAGGTCCCAAACAGCCATCCGTTTCCACTCGTGCGCTTCGAGAGCTAAGCACCTGGATAGCTAGCTACCTCAGCATCTCTTCGTAAAATGTATTTTGGGTTAAATATCGAACTAGATTTCCTTGAACGGTAGATTTCCCTTCTGTCTACTCTGTCTGCACAATACCCAGTTTTAAAAGGACAAATGGGGAGATTAAGTCAAACCACAGATTCTGAAACCTAAATAATGAGCACCAGATAACAAAGTTAAACACTGTTTTAGACTTTGTTTTTGTCCTTTAAATAGCTAATTGATCTAGGGAAACTGGAGATGTGACTGGACAAGTGATGAACGGGCGCTTAAAAGAAATCCCACACTAGCTCAGAACTGAGAAATAGATAGTTATTTATTTAGGGGTAAACTCACAAATCAGGATTCTCTGCTTGAACGGTGGATGGAGATCGAATCCAAACAATCTGAAGGAGCAGTCGGCAAGAAGGAGCAAGGGGAAGGAAAAATGGACGTATGCAGGCTTGGCAGCCGCGTATATAGAATAAGAGGCCACGCCCCAGTAGGCGGGTAATTACAAGCTGCAAATCTTCCTATAGCATGGAGAGATGGTTTAGTGGTATAGAGCACTGGGCACTCTTCCAGATGATGTAGGGTCAGGTCTCAGAACCCGTATTAGTGGCCCATAACTGTCTCTAACTCTAGTTAAAGGGATCTGATGCCGCGCCAGCGCGGGCTGGAACCAAGAGTCTCGGCGGAGGGTGTCCAGGTTGAATGAATACACAGAGCAGGAGGTTGAGGTGGAACAGCTTCCTTTATTGTCTGCTGGGCTGGTTTTATACCATGGCACCAAATGAGGAGGGGGCTGTGAAGGGACTGTAACCTGACCCTGACAGGGATCAAGGACCGGTCACCATGCACTCAAAATTCCTTCCTTCCCCGCTCCAGGAGCAGAGGGAATTTATTATGTTTTCCTTGCAGATAAGCACCTCAAATGGGGGCAGGGATATCAACTCGGGGCTGCAATTCCCACAATCTGACACCCTTTTTTTCATCCATGGGCACCAGGTGTGCATGTGGTGCATAGATGTATATGAAGGCAAAATGCTCTCACACATAAAATATAAAGTCAAATAAGATATTTTAGTTAGAACCTTTCTAGTAAGAGTTTCCACTGGGTGGTGGTGGTACACACCTTTAACCTCACCACTCAGGAGGCAGATACAGGTGAATCTCTGTGAGTTCAGGGCCAGCCTGATCTATAGAGTGAGTTCCAGGACAGCCAGAGCTATACAGGGAAACCCTGTCTCGGGGGTGGGGGGGGAGAGTTTCCATACAATTCACCCAATGCTAAAGAGCTAGAGAGGGATTAATAGCCTCGGAGGCCATTCTGATCATGACCACAATGGGGATACCCACAGAAACAGCTCACCTGAGCTAGTAGGAGCATACTGACTCCGGACTGACAGCTGGGGAACCTGCATAGGACCGAATGAGGCCCTCTGAGTATGGGTGACAGTTGTGTGGCTTGGGCAGTCTGTGGGGCCACTAGCAGTGGGATCAGGATTTATTCCCAGTGCATGAACTAGCTTATGGAGCCCATTCCCTATGGAGGGACACCTTACTCAGCCTAGATACAGGGGGTATAGAACCTTGGTCCTGCCTTGGTTTGGAAGGAGTAGGAAGAGGGGTTGGTATTTAACATAAAAAAGATTGTTTTTAAAAAAAGATTTAAATTATCGGGGCTAAAAAGATGGCTCAGTGGTTAATAGCACTGGCTGGTCTTCCAGAGGACTGAGGTTCAATTCCTATTACTGACATGGCAGCTTACAACTGTCTGTAACTCCAGTTCCATGGGATTCAACACTTTCACACCAATGCACAGAAAATAAAGTTAAAATATATAAAAAAATTAATTACAATATAAAAGTTAAATACTTTTAAAAAATTATGTGTTTGTTGTGGCCCAAGAAATCTTGTGGCCTACAAACTTTCTTGTAGTCAAAATAATGGATTCTGGGGCTGGAGAGATGGCTCAGAGGTTAAGAGCGTTGCCTGCTCTTCCAAAGGTCCTGAGTTCAATTCCCAGCAACCACATAGTGGCTCATAACCATCTGTAAAGGGGTCTGGTGCCCTCTTCTGGCCAGCAGGCATACACACAGACAGAATATTGTATACATAATAAATAAATATTAAAAAAAAAATAATGGATTCTGGGTTGTACCTCTGGCCCTAGGTAGAGATATGACTTTCAGATATGTCAAGAATTTATATAATATTCTCTTCCCTTAAGATTTAATCCAGAGAGCCCTGTCAGTCAGCTCCCAGAAAGAATCAGGAAAGCTGATTTTCCTGAAGTCATGTTAAAGAGCTGGGAGGAATAATTATCCCCTAGATGAGATAATGTTCTTACCTTCCCCCAAAGCTCCCCACCCTGGCATCTGCTTACAGAGTTCCTCCCATGCCATACTGCTACGCTTGCTCACTTTTCTGAGTTTTCCTGGCTTGATACTAATTATCAGTAAAGATTGTGCATGCAGGACTGGAGAGATGGCTCAGTGGTTAAAAGCACTGAATGCTCTTCCAGAGGACCTGGGTTCAATTCCCAGCACCTACATCGTGGTTCACAACTGTCTGTAACTCCAGTTCTGAGGGATGCAACACCCTCTTCTGGCTTCCGTGGGCACCAGGCATATATGCAGGTAAAAACACTAATATGTGGCCATCAGCAGTGGTGAACGTCTTTAATCCCAGTAGGCAGAGGTAGGTAGATCTCTGTGAGTTCAAGGCCAACCTGGTCTCTACAGAGGTGGTTCCAGAACAGCTAAGGCTACACAGAGAAGCTCTGTCTCAAAAAAACAAAACCAAAATTTGCTTATAAATGAACTGATTAATTAAAATTTAAAAAGGTTACATATCCAGTCATGCAATAACAGGTAACCATGAAGGTGTGGAGAGACTTGTGTTATCTTGTTTCAGCCATAAAGTGAGGTGTCTTCGAGTGCAGAGGTTATTATCGGTCTGAGCTCATAAAAACATGCAATGCAAGCAGGTTATGAGCCAATGTCCTTTGACACTGACTCTTTCCACATTAACTCCTTCAGCCCAGACTGTAGGCCTCACCGTGAAGTGCAGCAGATCAGACACCTGAAGGAGAAAGGACAAAGGGCTGATTTCTAGCTGGTTCTTCAGGACACATAAACCACACGAAGGTAGACACTCAGACGTGTGAGGAAGCAGCTCGGTTGGTAAAGTGTATGCACAAGAATGAGAACCTGGTAGCCTAGTGGTGGTGGTGGCGCACGCCTTTAATCCCAGCACTCGGGAGGCAGAGGCAGGAGGATCTCTGTGAGTTCAAGGCCAGCCTGGTCTACAAGATCTAGTTCCAGGAAAGGCTACAGAGAAACCTTGTCTTGAAAAAAAATGGCCATGGTCACTTCACAGCAATAGAAATCCTAATTAAGACACCGTATGTCCCACAAAAACCTAACTGCCGCTCCGAGGGATCTGACACTTTCTGGTCTCTGATTTCTGCCCAATGAGAAGTGCACACACCTGCACACACATGTACTGATCCATTCACACACATGTGCTCATACATGCACACAGATGCACACATATACACTGTCCTTGCTTATTTTCTATTACTATAATAAACACCAATGGATCAAACCCAGCTTGGAGAGGAAAAGGTTCATTTGGCTTCAGCTTACAGTCCATCATCAAGGAAGCCAAGGCACGGGGGCTGGAGGCAGTAACTGAGAAGAAACACGGAGGAATTCTGCTTACGGACTTGCTCAACCTGCTTTCTTATATAAGCCAGGTTGGCTTGTCCAGGGGTGGCACTGCCCACAATGGGCTGGGCCCTCCTATATCAATTGTCAATCAAGAGAATGCACCTCTGACATGCCCACTGGTCAACCCATTGGAGACTGTTCTTTCAATTGAGGTTCCCTCTGCCCAGATGTCTCTAGTTTGTTGACAAAATAAAAAAAAAAATCAGCATTCACATATGGGGGAGAAGAAGGATAAGTGAAATCAGTCTTTTTTTTTTGCTTTGTTTTGTTTTCCAGATAGGGTTTCTCTGTGTAACAGTCCGAGATGTCCTGGAACTAGCTCTTGTAGACCAGGCTGGCCTCGAACTCACAAAAATCCGTGTGCCTCTCCCTCCCAAGTGCTGGACTTAAAGGCGTGCGTCACCACTGCCCAATGTGAAATCAGTTTTAAAGAGGGGCTAAAAAGATGACTCACTGGGTAAGAGCACTGGCTACTCTTCCAAAAGGCCCAAGTTCAGTTCCCAGTACCCACGTGGTAGTTCACATCCAGCTGAAACTCCAGCTCCAGGAGATCGGACACCTTCAGACCTTTGAGACCACTAGACATGCATGCGGTACACATACATACATATAGGCAAAACATTCACACACACACACACAGACACATATATAAATTAAAAAATAATAAAACGAAAGGCAATTGAGGAAGACACCCAACATGGGTTTCTGTTCTCCACATGTATTTGCACACACATGCACATGAAATTGGCATGTACAGTGTGCATACATCCACTTGATCTACACAAATGCACATGCAACAATATGATAACAAAGTCAGGATGACTCTGGGGGCAAGGAGGAGAATAGAAAATTCAATTTGATTGATTGCTGGTTGTCCACTTTGCTAGACTGACAGATGCCTAAATATTTCCTCATCTCACGAGTTAAACAATCCGACAGTGTGGTCAAGGACCTAAAAGGAGCAGAAAAGTGGAAGCACCTCTCAGAACTGTCAGAGGGAGATAAATCCCCCGCCCCCCCGCAATGCTTGATAATGAAGTGAACAAAACAATACTCTCTGTGCATGTCAGCTTCTTTCCCAAGCCACCGCATTAATTTCTCAATGGATTCGTGAGCAAAGTGGCCTTGGTGACAGAGATGGAGGGTGTCCAAGAGCAGATCAAGACCTCCCCACTGAAGCGGGAACTGCTCCTGATGAGTGGTCCCTGACTAACAGTATATGCCAACGGTGAAGTCCATGTGGAGTTGTTTCCCTGGGGCACCATCCGGATGTTAATGGCAAGTTGATGACCTTTGCCCTCCCCCACCACTGTGAGAGGAGAGAGCTGTCCTCTTTCCTTTCCTGCTCAGTGCTTCTGCCAGCACCCCTATCTGTAGACACAGGGACTGTCTCCTTCACCAGCACCCCATCTATCTGTAGACACAGAGACTATCTCATTCACAGCACCCCTATCTGTCTTTAGACACAGGGACTGTCCTGTTCACCAGCACCCCTATTTGTAGACACAGGGACTGTCTCGTTCACCAGCACCCCTATCTGTAGACACAGGGACTATCTCTGTCACACCCACACATCATCCTCACAGATCACGACTGATCAAAGAATGAATCTCACAACAAGGAAAGGTGAGCAGGGGGTTTGTGCCTATGGATTCTTCCCACAATCCCCTATTACCCAGAAGCCCGTGGGAGACTTCCTGAATATGTAGTCACAGTGCCAGCTGTGAGATGACACCCTAAAAATATAGAACGTGTCTCAAGGGTAGAGCTGGGTGATGTGAGTCAGAGACCTTGTACTGGGAACCAAAGGGAGACAGTGAGACGAGTTCCTTCATCGTCACCCCTTATAGAACAGCAGAATTTCTTTGTTTCCCATTGAGAAGCCCTGAACTTCCCTGGACTGGAGACCTAGGGTCTCAATGGGAATTAAAAGACATAGCAACCTTGTCTCGGAAAAAAAAAAAAAAAAAAAGACATAGCAATGACTCCACCTTTAACAAGGTTACTATTGCTCAGTCCGTGGGGGCTCCGATGCCACAGAACCAGTGAGTGTAAAAAGAGGTTAAACTATCGGCTGGCACAATAGATCCCAGCAGCAGTGGGAAAGTGGGCGGTGCCACACAGGAGGGAATGAGGAGAACCCAGCATACTTTCCCCACCCAACAGTAAAGGTCAGTTGGAAACTGTAACAAGGAACATAATCAAGCCTCTCAGTGATGGTTTGGGTCCTCTCACCAGCGTACCAACAGCCAACTGGAGATGTTTTTATTTGCGGACAGAGAAATTTTTGTTTGTTGTTTGGCTTTTTCTGTTTGTTTGTTTTGGAACTCACTCTGTGGACCAGGCTGGCCTTTAACCCACAGAGATCAGCCTGTCTGCCCAGAAAGCTTGGCATTTTTTATGCAGTTCCTTCTTCCTCTGTCTTTGCTCTTAGTGTTTTGTACACAGGTTGCTACAAGTTAACTTGAGGTTTGGCTATTGGATAAGACAGCCACCAGTGGGGCTGCACCTGCTCAAGTGCCGAGTGTGATGGACATGATGTCTGTGGGGGCAGTTTGCTGCTGGAGAATGAGCGCATCTTCCCCTGTGCTCAGGGCAGCTGCAGCTTGAGGGGTGGAAGCAGAAGGTTGTTTCGGTGTGTGGATGTTCAGACGTAGGAGGATGTGTGTGGAAGCCGTGTGGTGAAGAGGGCACTGTGCCAGCTGTCCTTTATTGGCTCTCGGCTCCAACCGGTCTCCCCATGCATTCATACCAGGGCTGCACTGGGGCACCTTCTCCTTTGTCAGATGCCTTCGTGGTGGTCTTGCCAATAAGCAATCCTGGAGAGACACGGGGACAATAAGGAAGGAAGGGGCTTCATTCCAATGTGCTGGTTTCTGGTTGGTTCTCTGCTGGCAGGGGCTCGGCAGCACTCACCTAGCAGCCCTTATGAACTGGCTCTTATCGAACCCTCTGCCGACCCTCTGTTCCTGCGGGTCAGCTCTGACTATATTCCCACAGGTCACCTGGTTTGTGGCAGCCACCTTCTGGCTCTTAGGAGCTGCTTTCTGAACTGCTGCATCTGGGTCCGCTTTACCTCTGTGTAGTTAATCCTCTTTTCCTTGTTAATACTGTGAGAGTCATTTTTTTAAATGTATTTTATGTGTATGGGTGTTTGCCTGTATGCATTTCTTTTCTTTTTTTTTTTTTTAAGATTTATTTATTATGTACACAGTGTTCTGTCTGCATGTTTGGCTGCACACCAGAAGAGGGCACCACATCTCATTATAGATGATTGTGCGTCACCATTTGGTTGCTGGGAATTGAATTTAGAACCCCTGAAAGAACAGCCAGTGCTCTTAACCTCTGAGCCATCTCTCCAGCCCCTCCTGTATGTATTTTTGTGCTCCACTTGTGTGCCCGGCACCCAAGAAGGTCAGAAGAGGGTCCTGGATCCCCTGGAACTGGAGTTAAAGAAACAGTAGTTATAGACAGTTGTAGATCATCATGTGGGTGCTGGGAATTGAACCTGGGTCCTTGAGAAGAGCAGTCAGTGCTCTTAACCACTGAACCATCTCTCTAGCCCTGAGTATCTCATTCTTACTGGTCTCTAATATTTTATTCTTTTCCTTTCCCCAAAAGGAAGCCTGGTTTTCCATCCCTGGCTTATATGATGTGATGTCTCCATCAGAGGCTTCATCCCTCCCCTTCCTATTGTGAAAACCTTCAGAAACCATCATAGCGCTGCATGAGGCCTTTCACGCTATGGATGGGTTGGTGTAAACTCCTGACAAGGTTGCCCCTAGAGCCCATGCCGACCTCCTTATGCCAGTGAAGGTGCCCTCCAGATCAGGCCCCTTGGTTCTACATACCCAAATCACCTCCTCTGTCGCTGGCCCCTCTTGAGAGACGAGACCCTCAGATTGGGAGCCTGCGTTTGCTTTGATTTTGAATATCCATCTCAGTCACACACAACCTCAGGCATGTTTTGGCCAACAAAGCAGGGCTGAGACTTTGATTTTCTTCTGCTTCTCTTGGTTTGGGAGCTGTCTTTCAGAACCTCAGCATTCACCCTAATGGACTATCAATCTTCAGTGCTCCGTCCTACACCCCTGGATTTACTCAATGCCCCCTTCTACTGCCACCACCCACACAGGCAGTTTCCCTTATTCTTCCTGGACCTGTAGTTCCCCATTTTCAGCTCAGCCTCATGACTGACACCTCAGTAACATTCTGAAAAGCCCCAACCACCAAGGCAGCGTTCTTTAGTGCAGTTCTACCTGGGTTCTTGTGGTGGGGCTCGTGTGGGCCTCTGTGCTGCTGGTTACTTCTGTTCTAGGGTTTCTGTCGGGCCTGGAACTCGAGTGTCTCTGCATTCAGAGCCACGGAACAAGACCGCAGAGTGTACCTCCCAGAGTGGGAATCAGTTCCCCAAGACCCTTGGTAAAAAAAAGGAGAGCCTTGTATTGGGCCTGGGGATGTGTTTCAAGAAAATGACCACACAATCCAACGTGATTCAGCAAGGCAGTAAGTTTCATGTCTGCAGAAGGGTGCACAGTCATATCAAGGTGAGCACCCAGGTACATCCAGTGGGAGTCCTGCTGGGATTTCATTCCTAACTCAAGGGGTCCTGTGCCTCACTCTGGATGGCTGGACCTTTGCCTCACAGTCTTCCATGAGCAGCTAGCTGAAGGCGGCACAGCTGAGGGCATCCTTCACAGAGAGAGCAACTGTGGGCATGTGTGTGATCACAGGAAGTGTTGGACCCAGAGGAATCTGAATTCCTACCAAGTGGCTTTGAATTTTTTTTTAAAATGGAGCTTTGTGTTATTTAATCCTCTGATAAAAAAGACAGTACATTTTTGCCGGAAGCAAAGACCTGTATTTTGAGACCTGTGTTTTGTTTATCTTAAGTAAGATTCACCTTTGCAGGGCAAGTTCCAGACCTAGGAAATTAACCTAATGATTTCCTTGGTTAGTTAATATCTCTTTCTCTCAGCCAGAGACCTTCCAGACCTGAATTCCAGCCTTCCGGACTTTCCTGACACCCTGCACTCCCCCCCCCCCCCCCCCCCGCCTGTTTGTTATATAACAGCTCATGAGAAAAAATAAAAAAAATAAAATTTGGCAACTTGATCAGAAAAGCCTGTCTTGCTGTTGTTTCTTGTGTCTCTTGTCCCCTCCATTCCTCTTCCTCCTCCAGGTTTATCAGGGACTCTCTGTTCGTGTCCGGCTGGACAGGATAGACATTTTGTTTATGTTTCCCACACTTAAGGTATGCCTTTTTAAAACAAAAACCTCAGTGTCTGTATGGGACACTTCCCCATGAGTGTCAGGTCAGGGGGGCCCTGGAGACTCCCAAAAGAGCATTGTCTATTGCCAGTGATCTTGACTGCACCCATAACTAGATAGATGGTAGACACTTCTAGACACTTTTCAGGACCCCGAAGTCCATCTGGCCTGACCGGAAAACTTCCTGTTGGATAGCTTTCACAGTGTCCGCCCTCTGGGGGGAGGGGGCCCTTACCACTGGGACAATAGTAATCTCTCTCTCTCTCTCTCTCTCTGGTTTTTTGACACAGGGTTTCTCTGTGTCCTGGAACTCACTTTGTAGAACTCACAGTGTTCTCTACCTCCCAAGTGCAGGGATTAAAGGCAAGGCGTGCACCACCGCTATTCGGCAGTAACATGACTCTTTATGACTCTTATGGGAGTAATCATAAGATTCCGGCTGAATTCGAGACCTGTCCCACAGGAAGGAATTCGTGCCTGGTTCTGCAAACACCCGAAAGTCCACAGTTAGGGAGGTCAGAGTTTCTAGGGAACCTTTTCATTTTTTTTCTTCTTCTAAATGCTCAGGTTCTGAAATTGCCTTCTAAATATTTGTTTATAGCCATGGGTGACTGCTGCTCTCAACCTTGGCCAAGGAAACTTTTTTTTAAAGGAAACGTCTTTTAGCATTGGGCAGCAGTTAATGCAGAGATTCATAAAGGATAAAAGCGCTGAGAACGGGTGTCTGTTGAGCAGTCAGACCTAAGTGAGACATTTGTATCCACTCCCCACCCACCCCACCAGGCTCAGGAAATATCGTGGAGAGAACGCAGAAAGGATAAAAGAGCCAGAGGATGGGGAGGAGGACTGGGGAATGCTGTCTTCTGCAAATGGCATGACTGTTGCACGAAGCCAGCATTCCGGCATTGGTGGGGGAGGGGCTCACAAGGCCCCACCCCAGCTGAGAAGCTATTGGCGGTTGATGGCTGCAGGAGGGGGTGGGGTTAGAGTCGATTTTCTCTGGGTATGTGTGGCCTCTGATAGTCTGCCCACACTCCAGTGAATGGCCCCACACCCATGGGTACGTGGACGGGACTAATTGGGCACAGTGAGTCACTTTTAAAGACAGAGACCATGAGCATGGGAGGGAGCTATATGGGATGGGCAGGGGAAAGGAAGAAAAGAGTGGGTGGGTGTTGGCGAGTTACATTGTGTACATGGATCAAATTGTCAAAGAATAATTTTCAAGGCAAAAAATAAAATAATAATTTAAGTTGTACTGGCATAGCCACTACTGAAGAGTCTGTAGACCTGTTCTGTGTGAACCTCGCATGCAAACCGATCCTTATGTGTCCGGTGGCAGTGGTGCAGTTCATGCACAGGCAGCAAGAGAGGTGAGTGCCAGGCCAGCTGATGGTCCTGCCAAGCGGAGTGGATGATCAAGAAGGCCCAAAGGGGTGGAGACAAGGAGAAACACTTCCACTGAGCACGCTTGTGCCAGGCACTTTCCTACAAACTGAACAGTAATGAACTCAGTTCTTAGACTGAACTTAAAAACCGGGCACAGCTATTACTGTTTTATAGATAAGATAACATCTGATTTCTGCTAAACCAGATGGCGTTTAGATTGTGCTGCTCTTGGGGGCGACAGCCGAATCCCTTAGCCTCTTGCAGAAGCCCATTTCTGTATTGGGAGCCTCTCTCTGCCTACCAACTGCTACTCTGTCAACTGCTCTATTGGGGAACTGCCCCACGGACTGTGTCTTTCTGGACTTTGCCAATCATCGACTGTCTACCCAGGCCAAATGGAATATAAAGATAAGCTCCTTGCGGGTAACAAAGTAGGATTTTTGGTGTCAGGAACCTGCTCGAAGAATAATCCGGGGCCCTGGTGCTGTTGCTGTCTGACTCTGTCTCTTTTCTTCAGTATGCACCTGGACTCCGGGGTCCCAAATGTTTGAATCTGGGAGAAGCTGTCAATCTGTTCGCCAAGCAGCAGCGTCACACCTCTCCATTCTTCCCACGCCTCCAGCCTGGTGCTTGCTCTCTGTGTCTTGCTTCAAAACTGAAAGCACACAAATACAAATCACCACCCAAGACCCTTGTTTCCCTCCAAGCCCACAAGCCTCCTTTCGCCATTTCTACCACCTCCTGTTCACAGTGGTGGAACAGTCTCTCCAGTGGGCTCCAGAGCGCATCCCAGGAAATCTCAGGGACCCGGTCCATTGTACTACCCAGCCCCCAGGACCCCCCTTCCTTTAGTCCTCAGCTTCCACTTCTCTGCACCCCGGATCAGCATGGAAGCAAGCTCTCCCCTACCCAGCCGTTCAGCACTCTACTGGGCTCCACAGCAAGGCTCCTCCAAAGAACTGGCTGTCTATAAGACTCCCCTCCTCCGATTCACTCTTAACCCTTCCCACTCTGCAATGTTCTCCCCCCCCCACTTTACAGAACGATGTGTTTGCTTTACTCCAGCCATGAGATGACTTGATTTCACAGTCCAGATTGTTTTTTGTTTTTTTTATTTTTCACTTGCCTGACATTTCAGAGCTCCATATCCACTTAAAGTAATTTCGTTAATGGGACTTCATGGGGCATTTACTTTCCAAATACTTCTAGTTTTATTGTTTAAGGTCATAGGTCATACTCTAAACTCTGTCCTTGGACTTAAACTTTCTAGATAGGCAAGAATAGAAAAACTTGGCTCAATTTGTGGTTCAACTTACTTTGTAATTTTAAGAAATGGCTATGTAAGTCATACCGCAAGTGTGGGGAACAAAACAAAAACAAAGCTGCATGCAATCGTTTAGCGCTAAATCCTCCGTGAGTGACATAAACAGATCTCACAGTGTTTGTTGAGCGTGGGAATGTATGATTCAAAGTTTAAAGGGAGAAACTACAGTATTTCATGGCCTTGATAAATGTGACTTAAACTATACGGTCCAGCCATCAAAGACTAGAAAGATGTGCAGGAAAATTAGAACAAATGAGCAGTAAGACGATGAGATGGGCTCATTTTCTATTAACAGCGCTACAATGTATAAAACATATAGAGTGGAAAGAGACCGAGAAAACAGACTCCTTTGCGTCCCCCAGTCGGGGACTAGACGAAAATGACTAAATGGAGAAAGATCTGGACAGGGTCAGTGTAAACGGGGAGGGTACGATGGCAAGGGCACTCCCGGCTCCATAGCAAGTTGGCAGAAGGCGGGGCCCGTAAGAGGCTCCAGTCCTCGGGGAGCCAAGGAGGCCAAGAGCACACCTGGGCACGGAGGGGGCGGAGCCAGAGGAAGGCCCGCCCCTCACAAGGCCCGCCCCCACCCCTCCCGGCCCGCCCTCGAAGGAGCCGGAAGCCGGGGGAAGGAGGCCGTGCGAAGCAGACGAGCGAGAGTCCAGGGCTGGGAAAGCCCGTCGTGAGCCCTCTCCGTCCGGCCAAGCCAGCCGCGAGCGCTCCGCGACGGTGCCTGGGACATGGCGACTCCGCGCCACCGGCCGCGGGTCCTTCCCGGGCCCGCGCTGGGCGGGCTGCTCCTGCTGCTGAGCGTACTGGCCTTGGGCCGCGCCTCCCCGCGCCTCTTGGACTTCCCAGCTCCGGTCTGCGCGCAGGAGGTGAGACTGAACCCGGCGGAGCGGGGCGCAGCGAGGATGCTGGGGCCGTCGGGGGTGGTGGAGGGGTGTCGTCGGACCGGCGGCGGTGGGAAGGGCGGTCGGGAGCGCGAAGAGCTGTCGAAGGTGGCGAAGGCCGTCGGGGATGCGAAGGGGTGGGCGGCCCAGGCTCCTGTGGGCCTGGGGAGGGACTCCGAGGAGGCCCCGGGCGTGAACTCCGGGAGTGGAGTTGCGGCGTTCGCGGGATGAGAGGGACTTCTAGGGAAATTACGCGGGCGGCAGCGCGAGGCAGGAGTGACAATTCCGTCGGGGCCTTCAAATTGGGAGACGGAGACACCAGGGGCTGGCAGCTCTGTATGAACAGGGACCTAGAGAAGGGGCTTTAACCGGTTTGGACTGGCACCCAACTCCATGCTGCCTAGGAAGTCATCCTCCAGCTCTACCAGTATCAGTCACCCCAGCCCGGCCACAGGGGTCCCCACAAGGTTGGGTAGTGCGGACAAGCCCGGTGCCCAGGGGAATCAAACAGGATGTGGCCTGGCTACCAGCAGAGGGCTGTCAGATAACGCCCAGCGTGTGTCTCCATCACCATGTGTGTCCCAGAACCGAGAATCCCAGAATTGAGATTTAAACACATGGGATGTGCCGAGTTGGAAGTCGGCCAATTTGTGACTACCAAGGAGGAGGACCCCCCGCTGCGCTCGTAGGAAATTAACACACCCTTGTCAGTTGAACTTAAACCTGACAATCATTGTCAAAAACAAAACAAAACAAAAAAACAAAACACCTAACCGATGCAAAAACAGACCGTCTGTTCTACAGATAAATTTTCCTCCCCTTCTTCCCTCCAAGCCTTCTTTTTCCTCCACTGGTTTTCCCAGCCCCTTCCCCTCCACTTCCACTGCTGACCCCAGAAACTATGTTCAGTAGCTGAGTCAGAGGATGTGAAACAAAAGGATAGTTTTCCTTATCTAATTTTGTAGATTTACCAAAAAGAGGGTGGAGGGAGGGTGACTATTCACAGGAAAAAAAAAAAATGTGTTTTTAAAAAGTCTGAGTGAGAGCTGTTGGGAAATGTTGTAGTGATCCCCATATTGGGCAAAGCAGAGTGACATCTTCAGACAGGACAGAAGTGTCACAACACCGAGACCTGTTTGTGGTTAGTCATTTGCCAGTGGCCTTTTAAATACAAGTAAACTGAACCTGAAGGGAGATCTCCCAGGACTGCAGTGTTGGGGTGAAGTTGTCTTGGTGTGGGACCCGCCTTGCAAAGGCAGCTGGGAGCTAGCATTCTTTGTACAACCGGTGGGGTTGCAAAATTTCAGGGAGAAGAAAAATAACTTCCAGCTGGGCTGTTTCTCATTGAAAAAACATTTGGGTGGTTCTGTTCCAGAGTGGGGGCCTCAGAAACAGTTTGGTTATAGTATTCATTCCTTCTGGTGGAAGGTGCTTGGGCCAGTGTCCCTAGGTGAGGCAGTGTCTGGCTAGAGGAGGTGGGTGTCTGTGGGTCAGGAAAGGGAGATGGGGTGAGAACTGAGCTCAAGAGGTTGTGAAGTCTACAAAAGCTAACCTATAAAAAAATTTAAAAAGGCTAACCTATGTTCCAAGCTACCGGCGCTGTCATAAAAATTTTGGGTTTTGTGGTTGTTTTGGTTTGGTTTTTAATGTAGATTTTGTTTATTTTTTATTGTATGTGTGAATGTTTTGCCCTCATTTATTTATGTGCACCTCAGATGTGGCTGGTGGCTGTGGAGTTAATAGGCCGTTGTATGCCCTGGAACTAGAGTTAAAGACGGTTGAAAGCCACCATGTGGGTGCTGCGGCTCTCACCCAGGCTATCGCCGGACAGCTGCTTCTCACTGCTGAGCCATCCACCTTTTTAGCCCCCTAAAGGGTTTGACTTTAATTGGAGAGGTGCTGGTGGCCACATTTCTCTTCAGCTTCCCCTCTCTTTCTTCCCCTCTGCTGGCTCACGGACAACTAAACTCCAAAGGCTGGCAGCTTCCCTGTTCCATTTGTAAAAGGGGCTGGAGCTAGGGGTGTGACTCAGTGGTCTCTGGATCCAGCCCCAGAACTACAGGAAAGGAAAACCCACACTGTATCCATGACACTCGAGAGGATCGGATGAGACCTCTTAGAGGGAGCCTGCCACTTTCTAAACAGAAGAAAATGGCTGTTGAAAACTGATTTAGCTCTCAATGACTCCTCCTGTGACTGGAAAGAGGGAGGCTTCAGCATACCTGCCTTCTTCCCTTACTCCTCCTGTGACTGGAAAGAGGGAGGCTTCAGCATACCTGCCTTCTTCCTTGCTCCATGCTACAAGCACAGCCTAGGGGCTTGGTAAATATGTGTTGTGTGAAAGTACAAAAGAATAGAAGAAGAAAGAAGAAAGGTCCCCTGCTTTTCAGGTGGAGGTAAACTGAGGTCATCACACTTGTTCTGGCTGCCTGGAATTAGCACCTCAAAACTGGGGTGACTAATCTCCCCAAGAAAGCGACCCTGGAGACTCCATAAGTATTCCCCTGAATGCTTTTTCTTATAGTTCAGGTCCCCGCTAACTGCCGTTCTTCAGGAAAGCTAGCAAGCAGTGCCCTGTTTACAGACAGGATGTATGTTACCATGACCAGTTCGTTTTCCTGAGTGCTTGCGGTTTTGACTCGTGGTAGAATGACTGTTTGGCATCGCCCTTTTGTGTGTGGTTGCCGGAAACTGTGCTCAGCCTTATCACTCTTCCCTAAGTCAAAGAGTTGTGCTCTGTGGTGCTCCTAGGATGGACGCTCTTCTGTAGGCAAAGCTACCGTGCCAGTGATGTAATGAGCAGGGAGCAAGCAGGTCCTGCCCCTGCTGACCAGCTCTCACCCTGGCTGCCCACTGCCTTTGTCAGGCTAACCTGCCAGCAGAAGACCCTGGCATCAGTTAGCAACCAGTCTGGAGCTCAGTCAGAAGACCTGGCCCCGGGCAAGCCTCTGCATCTCTTGAACTGCAGCCCTGTGTCCTCCTCTCTAACAGGAGTGGTGCTCTCCTCACGGGTTGTGGGGAGACCTCAGGCTGTGCGCACTGGGACAGACCTGTATCAGGCTGTTGGTAATGTTTGCTCAATGCCCAGAGCTGAACCATCATTCACTTCTTTTAATCATTCCTGCTTTGAGTACAGAGGAGAGGTGCAACATCTCTTTACTGGAGTCAGGGTCACAGTGCTGGGGCATGGTTCTGGAGCAAAGCAAGCTTACTGTAGATCTGGAACCTGGAGCCACCTAACGGTGGAGAGATGGTCTGAGAAATGTCTTTGTAGGTGACTGCCCTCATGTGACCATCATAGAGTGCACATACACTGACCTGGATGGGACCATCAATGACTTTTTTTTTTGTTTTTGTTTTTTTGTTTTTCGAGCCAGGGTTTCTCTGTGGTTTTGGAGCCTGTCCTGGAACTAGCTCTTGTAGACCAGGCTGGTCTCGAACTCACAGAGATCCGCCTGCCTCTGCCTCCCGAGTGCTGGGATTAAAGGCGTGCGCCACCACCGCCCGGCTTCAATGACTTTGTAAACAGAGACTGCTTGTTCATTTTCCGGTCTCCCAGTTCCGAATAATCACACGGAAACTATATTAATTACAACAATGTTTGACTGATGCCTCAGGTGTATTCTAACTAGCTCTTACATCTTAAATTAACCCATTTCTATTCATTTATATTTTACCAGGAGGCTCGTAGTTTGTTACCTCTTGGGCACCTACATGGCATCTGCCTCCTTCAGCAGCTACATGGCATCTCCTTGACTCCACCTACTCTCTCTCCATATCTCTGTTCAGATTTCCCACCTGGCTTTACTCTGCTAAGCCAAACCAATGGTAATAAAACATATTCACAGCATCCAGAGGGGAATCCCACATCCTGGCTTTGTGTAACCTTTTGATGTAAGCTAAGATTTGGTAAGCTGCTGCCAGCATCACAGTTTAAAGTACAGGATTGCACTCAAAAATAATGATTAAAAAAGGGCAGTTCAATAAGTGTCAGCTGCTATCATAATCTCGTCATCGTTCTGAATATTCTCTGATTTGTATAAGGTGGCTAGCAAAGCTATTCATGAGAAAGTAGCTGATAAATGATTTTTTTTGTTGTTTTTGTTGTTGTTGTTTTTAGTTTTGTTTGTTTCTTTGAGACAGGGTTTCTCTGTGTAGCCTTGGCTGTCTTGAAATTTGATCTGTAGACCAAGCTGGCCTTCAATTCAGAGAACCAATTGCCTTTGCCTCCTGAGTGCTAGAATTAAAGGTATGAGTCACCACTGCCAGAAATAAATAATACTCTTTTTTTAGATTTATCTATCGATCTATCTATCTTGTCTACAGTGTTCTGTTTGTATGTTTAACTGCACAATACTAGAAGAGGGCAACACATCTCATCATATGTGGTTGCAAGCCACCATGTGGATGCTGGGAATTGAACTTAGAACCTCCGGAAGAGCAGCCAGTATTCTTACCCTCAGAACCATCTTTCCAGCCCGATAAATGATATCCTTATCTTTCTATTTTGGGGGAATGAGTGGTTGGTTGGTGTTGGTGTCTGGGATGATATTCACACTTGCCTGTGTGATGTTGTGATTGAACCAGACTGTACATGTGCTAAACATTTCCTACTGAATGATGCCCTTACTCCTAGGGATAGGAATTTTGAAAGGATTAAGGAGGAAGCTGGGGAGAAAATTATTGGGCAGAACAAGGTTTGTATTAGTAGTGTCCAGAGATACATCAAATGAGTCTTATATTATTAAGAAGATTGTGGGGGCCAGGGCAACACAGAGAAACCCTGTCTCAAATAAATAATGAAGATAACGGGTTGCTGTGATGTGCAGTGGGTAAAGGCCTCCTAGCTGACAACCTGAGTTCTGTCCCTGGGATCCAGAGGGCAAAAGGAAAGAACCAACTCCTGAGAGTTGTCCTCTGACCTCTCCATATGTGTGCCAACATGTGAAATTCATACACACGACAAATACAAACAGTAAAGAAATTCCAGGGGCTGAGGATGCGACTCGGTGGGTAAAGCGCTTGCTAAGCAAGCGTGAAGCCCTGAGTTCAGATCCCAGCAGCCGCATAAAGCAGCTGGGTGTGGCGGGTGCACCTGTAACCCAGTGCTGGAAAACAGGAGCAAGTGAGTCCTGGGCTCACTGCCAGCTTGGAACAGTGAACTCCAGATTCAGTAAGAGACCTTGTCTCAGAAAAAAATAAAATAAGGTAGAAAGACCCTGTTTCCAAACAGCAACAAAAGGTAGAGAAGCGACAGAGGAGGGCATCTTGACATCCACCTCTAGCTCCTACGTATACCTGCACACATGTGCGTATGTTCCTCCCCCACACACTAGTGTAAACTCTGTACTGGAATTAAATTAAAAGAAAAGGAGAAAAGGCTCAGTGGTTAAGAACCACTGCCCCTGCAGAGGACCAGTGTTGAGTTCTCAGCAACCATGTAGTGGCTCATGGCTGCTTCTAACTCTAGTTCCAAGGGATCCTGCTTCCTCTTCTGACTTCTGCAGGCTGCAGGCACGCATGTGGCATACAGACATACATGCAGACAAAACACCTATACACAAATTAAAAAGTCCCCTATTTCCTTCCCTAAATAGCATTTTTATTTGCTTATCTCATTTTAAAATCTTTTGTTTAGGTTAATATCATAAACTTCCATTTTAAATTCATTTTTATCAAGTAATATAGGGATTCCTTTGTAAAGATTGTGCTAGTGTATTTAAAACAATAGCTCCCCATGTCACACATAAACCTGCTCACCAAAGGTGGTCACTTAGGATAGGTCCATCCCCTCCTTTTGCCACCCTTGTATTTGTAACGTGCCCCTTGCCTACTGGTAGTGATGAACATCACCTTCCCTGTTGGTTCCTCGCCATTCCGCCTGCACCACAGTGATCATCAGCCTAGTGTAGTTACAGCAAGGCAGCTGCTGGGTCTGGTGAGGCCACAGGTGGACTTTGATAGAATTGTTCTGGTAGTTTCTCCCCGCTCTCTTTCACAGATGATCATATGTCCAGTTAGCGACAGGCAAAACTGAAGCAGCAGCTCTTGAAGTACCAAGCTGCCAGATGTAGCATGCTTGTCGGCCAAGGGTCTCCCAACCCCTCCCACTTCTGCTGCAGCTAGTAGTGGGTAATAGAGAGTTACCCCAAATGGGGTTTATATGTATGCCGTTTCTGTAAGAATTCCCAATCTCAAGGCCAGTTTCTGTCCCTCTGTGTCCAATTCACAGGAGATACTGTGGTGTTTGTCTGTCAGAGTGAGCAGAGACAGTCAGATGGGTCTTGCTCTAAACTTGCAAGGACCATTTGGCAGGCTGTGGTGTGAGTTCAGGGACAGTGAAGGACAGTTAACCAACCACAAAGAACTGGATCAGGTACAAGGGCTGGACCCCAGAGCATGTGAACTGATGTCCCAAACAGGTAGGACACAGATGAAACAGCAGACTCAGGAGGGATCCTGGCATGACATCAGGACTGTCCCTTGGCCTGTTTTGTGAATGAAGCCTGGGGCATCACATTGCCCTGAGTCCTGCAGTCTGGTACTGACTCCAGCTGGGTAGGTGTCAGTACCCATCGTACACATGGTGCATTGCTGTGCACCCATTACCCAGCTCCCCTTCAGCTTCACATCTGACTCTGGTCACGGGGTGGGTTGGGCCAGTCTGGGTAGTTGAGCAGAGCTTGAATTCCAGGGCTTTGCCTTGCTGCCTCGCCAGTTCCAGCTGTGGAGTACTTGATGCCAGCTCTAGAGGAGGTGCCCTACCACCTGGGTCAGACACTGTCTAGGAGGTGGCTCTCTGAGCGTTGTTGCTAGCCGAGCTGCGCATAGTGATTTTCTCAGGGTTCTGTGAGCTGTATGTTGATGCCCAGTCTGAGAAGCCCTGCCCATGAAGAAATCCTGTCTTGAAAAGACTAACAAACAAACAAAAATGTAAATTTGACCTTTCACCTCTTAGGAAAATTGAAAACCTCAAAAGGTTTTTTAAGGACTTCCTTTGCCAAACAACCCTCTCTGTTTTTTGTTTTGTTTTTTGTCTTTGTTGTTGTTTAAATTCGCAGCACATAACAGTTATTCAAAAAGCCTCCAGTTGTAGCCCTGCCTGATGGCCTTTAATCCTAGCACTCAGAGGCAAGCTGATCTCTGTGAGTTCCAGGTCATCCAGGTCTTATATAACAAGCCTTTGGCCAGGCAAATCTACATAGTAAGACCCTGTCTCAGAAGCCAAAAAAAAATCAAAACAAATTTAAAAGCCTCCAATTATGTGTGCTGTCTGCCCACCACACTGGACATGTGTCTCCTTGACTGGACAGAGAGGACAGAAGTGCAGACTCCTGACCTGAGAGCAGCGCAGCCCCCAGATGTGAGGAGACAGGAGGGCTGTGGGAACTGTTCTCAGGCCGTGGCAGCCTGCTCTTCATCTGTAATCACGACTGCTTTCTTCCCACAGGGCCTGAGCTGCAGAGTCAAGAATAGTAAGTCCTCTTTTTTTGTTCCTCTTACTGCTGCTCTGTTAATGAAGTGAGGGCCTCCTGCTGACTTCCGCAGGAGCATCCTGCCTGCTCTGGGTGGGGGTTATCATTGCTGTGGCCATCTTGTGTATAGGCTCCAGTGCCCCTTGTGGAAAACCTTCATTCGTTATGCAGAAGCTGGGCAGTACTAGCTGCCACCTGGGTTAGTACCCTAGTCTACCTGACCTTATACCCCATCCATTCAGTTTGTCACAGGCATCCATGGTGCTGGCTTGCTTTTTTATTTTTATTTGTTTACCCATTTTTTAAAATTTTTTATTTTTTGTCTATGAGAAGTATTTTCCTATGCTGGACATAGAACCCAGGTCCTCAGACACAGCAGACAAATACTGACCACTGAGCCACAACCACCAGCCCCTGGTTTGTTTGTTCTTAAATGATGAGGCACCTGCTTCAGTGTCAGTGCTCACTGGGGTGATGACATAAAAACACAGAAGCTCTCATTACTGCCCCTTGCTCCTGTGCCCCCCATTTCCAATGACTGCTTCTTTTCAAAACCCTTCTCCCCAGATGTTTTTTAGACCCAGACTTTGGTGGGCATCCCAACCAGCATTAGAAAAGAGCAGGCAGGACATAAAGCTTGCCAAGGTCACAGCCGGAAGGTCGAGAACATTTGCAGATGCTGAACCATCCATGTTGGATCTTGCAGCTCTCGGGATGCTTTAGGAGGTGCTCTGGGTCTTGGTTGCAGGTCTCTGATAGTTGTTCTCCTGGCCAGGTACCTGTCTGGATGACAGCTGGATCAACCCTCCAGACCTGACCCCGTCTTCCCCCAAACATGTCCATGTCCAGCTGAACTTGTCCACCCAGCGCGGAGAGCTGGTCCCCGTACTGCACATTGAATGGGTACTGCAGACGGATGGTGAGCACCGCTGACTCGTGTTTGGTGCTGGAAGGCTCTGTCCCTATACAGCAAGAGCTTCTCTGGTGTTAGATATGTGTCCACAGAGTGTCTTCTATCCACACTGTCTTTGTGAAAGGCCTTCCCTTGCATTAACTTTTTATTACGTGGAAATAAAAAGGCAGTGGTTAATTATATAAATAATTCCAAATATTTGCTAGAAAAAAATGGTAGCAGTTTTCCAGCTGCTTTTTCTCCTAGCTTAGGAGCCAGCACCTTTTAAAACATGCTCCAGACCTTGTTAGGTGGGGAGGACTGCAGAATTTCTGAACAGAGCAGCCGGGATCTGTGAAGGGGCGGCAGCAAGTGCTCTCTGTAGGTCCCACTGCTGTGCTCCATGCCTGCGACTGGAGCGGTCTCTGAGAGGGTGAGGAGGGCTGTCTTTGTCATTGTGTCCTGCTGGCTCTGGCCACATGGTTGCAAAGTCTTTGTACTACTTCCTAGTATAGAGTGTCCCTTGCCCTTGTCCTGCTAGAAGGTACTTTCTGCAAGTAGGGAAGTGGGGAGTTAGGGAAGTGTTACACCCTGGGGGCTGGGGTTGATTTGCATCTGTGTGCCCCTCTCCTCTCTGGCCTGCAGCCAGCATTCTGTACCTCAAGGGAGCAGAGCTGTCCATCCTGCAGCTGAACACCAATGAACGGCTCTGCATTGAGTTTGAGTTTCTGAGCAGCCTGACGAATCAGCGTAACCGGGTGAGATGGCAACTTGACTGGACTGTGTTCAGGATGGCTGCCTGCTGGGAGCCCACCCACCCTTGCTTATTATTGTGCCTCCCACTTGACCTAGCTGTCTTTTTTATTTTATTTTTTAAATTCATAGTGCTGAGGTCAGCCTGGTTCATTCGTGTGTGTGTGTGTGTGTGTGTGTGTGTGTCTCCTATGCCCATCATTCTTCAGCATGTGAATGGCATGGCTGTCTACACGGATGTTTTTTAAACAGGTAGAAAGGACAATGGCATCGTGCCTCTGATTTTGGATATCCTTTTATCTTTTTTTTTTTTTTTTTTTTTTTTGCTGATTGTGGGGGAGGTATGAGATTGGGACTTTGGATACAAGTGGCTGAGGGTGTTGTGTGACCCATTCCACTTCTTTTTCCTGTGTCCTCAGTGGCGGTTTTCCTTCAGCCACTTTGTGGTAGATCCTGGCCAGGAGTATGAGGTGACAGTTCACCACCTGCCCAAGCCCAGACCTGATGGAGACCCAAACCACAAGTCCAAGATCATCTTGGTGCCTGGTAAGAGTGCCCTTCCAAGTGTCCACTTGGTACTGGACTCTTGGTGAAGAATCAGTCAGGGTGCTCAGATAGCAGAATCCAACCTGCTCCACAGTGGCCGCAGATCCAGGGCCTGAGAGTGCCTCCTGCTGAGACTGAAGCCTTTATGTCTTGAAGACAGAGTCTGTCCTCTGCTGGCCCGTTAAATGTGTAGAGAGATCCCAGGGGTGTGTTGGTAAACAGAGAAGTACTTTTATCCCAGAAGATGTCAGCTCCTGGAAGGGTGGTGCCTGTGCTGTCCTCCTGGACTTGGCTTCCCTCACTTTGTTCACACCCCACATCCCACCTGCATTTGTCCAGCACGCATCCTCCATATCTAGTCCATGCTATCTGTGGTCACCACCAGCCACATTTCAACCACATCTTTCTGTGTCATTTTTGTTTGGTTGGTTTTGGTTTTTCAATATAGGGTTTCTTAGCAGCTATAGAGGCTGTCTCTCTATAGACCAGACTGGTCTCAAACTCACAGAGATCCGCCTGCCTCTGCCTACCAAGTACTGGGATTAAAGGCGTGTGCCCCCACTGCCCAGCTTGTTTGTTTGTTTTATTGGTGACTGTGGAGAGAGAATTCAGAGCCTTACACACTGAGCAAACATTTTACCACTTAGCCACACCCCAGCCCAAGAAATGCTTGTTAAAGATGGCAACAGCTCCTCACCCAGAAGCACACGTGCACAACTGCACCATCTGCTCGTCTGCTTCCTTTGTGTCCTGAGTGTTGTCGGTTCACTTCCACTGGTTTCTTCTATAGACTTAACCTGAGAAAAACAGGAATTTCCACTGTATGTGCAGAGCCCAGGGCCACATCACACACGGGGGGGCTCAATAAGTACCTGCTAAATGACTGGGAACCTGTTAGAAACACTGCTTCCCAGGTGCTCAGTGGCAAGGTGCCTGTCTGGGTTTGATCCTCAGTTCTATAAGCACAAAAAGAAAAATATGAATGAATGGATACATGCTGACACTTGGCACCCAGCCAGGGCTCCTGTGGGAAGTCAGAGAGGCTACAGCGGCAGACAGAAGGGCCTCTGGAGTAAAGGTAGAGGCCACGCTGGACGAAAGACGCGTACATAGAAAATTGGAGTAAACCAGGGATTTCTGGCCACGTGAAGCAAGCTCTGACTTAGGATCAGTATGTTTGAGTCAGGAGGGCTCCCTAAGATAAAAACCAGGTTGCTCCATTTGATGGGATCTCTGGCCAGGGGCAGCTGTCTGGGCCTGGAGCAGGCTCTGAAGGGGCGTCTTTGAACAGGCTCCCCAAGGGCACAGCAATCTTGGCCCCCTTGTCAAAAATGTGCAAGAACAGACTGGGTTTAGTGGTTCACGCCTTTAATCCCAGCACATGGGAGGCAGAGGCAGGTAGATCTTTGTGAGTTTGAGGTCAGCCTGGTCTATAGTGAGTTCCAGGACAGCTAGGACTATGTAGAGCAGCCCTGTCTCAGAAAAAACAAAACGAAAGCCCCAAATCTTCAGTAACAAACTCTCTCAAGACAAAGACTTACTGATTTCTCCTTTATTGGGGTTGGCAGACTGCGAGGATCCCAGGATGAAGATGACCACATCTTGTGTGAGCTCAGGTAACAGGCTGACCTAGGAGACCTTGACCTGGGCACATTAGCATGCACGACACACGTGCTCATGGACACACATGCTCCCCTCATTCCCACCCCACCCTGTACCCTTGGCAGGCAGCCTGTGGAATCCCAACATCACTGTGGAGACCTTGGACACCCAGCAGCTGCGAGTGAGCTTCACCCTGTGGAACGAGTCCACCCCCTACCAGATCCTGCTGGAGAGTTTTCCACACTCGGACAACCAAAGCTGCTTTGATGACATTCAGCAAATCCCTGCGGTACCTGTATTTCCTGCCCCCCAGACACAGATTAACACACCTCCCAAATCCTCCAGTTTCCTCCCTCCTGCCTAACCCTATTGCCAGACGAGAGAGGTAGATTGAAGTTGTAAGGTATTAGTTGTTAACTAAAATTTTATTTCATCTCATCAATCTTCTGGGGATTTGGCTTAATAACATCACTTGATTTGCATTTAATAGATGTAAGATAAAGGTTTGCAATCCTTAAATAACAGAAGTTAAACTTAAAAGTTTGCTTAGGCCTTTGAAGGCCTTGGCTAATTTTGTCCTAAACTTGTAGTTAAGGGAACTAATTATTGGGGGAGGGTAGTGGGAGGGTTTAAGTGGCAAGAATAATTAGAGTGTCAGGTTTTGTTACCTTCTCTGCTTCCCTGATAGTTAACTGTTTTGAGGATCCCCTCATGACTGAATCTTCAGTTGTTAAGCAGTGTTGGTACTGGCCAGCCCACCGCCCCGCCCGTATTTCCACACCCATCTAGTGCGTGCTCTCCACACCGCCACATTCGCCTGGCCTCTGTATTTATTCTACTTTCTCTCAAAACTCATTTGGAAATTTAAAAAGAAATGAGATTTAAGACAGAGGGAAGTAGGTAAGATGAGGCCAAGAGAGCAGAAAGTGTGCTTTGCTCTCTGCACACCTGCTGCATATGCATGATTGGTGCCCTAGTCCCAGCAGCCAGAGCAAATGTGTCTGAGGTCACCACAGGCTAGTCATCCTGCAGAAATGACAGTTTTCCTGGAGCGGAAATCAGAAAAGCATTTCTCCCTCTGGGGCTTGTAAGAGGGGCTTTGGCCCACAGAGGGCCACTTTCACAACAGCTTTCTTTGGAGATATACAATCCCAAGGTCTCACCAGCTTCTCCTTTTCTCTCCAGCCCAGACAAGAAGAATTCCACCAGCGAGCCAACGCCACGCTCCCTCTAAGCAGCTCTAACTGGTGCTGCCGCCACCACGTGCAGGTGAGTGGGTAGAGTGGCAGGAGAGTAGTGTGCGCAGGTGGCCTTCCTCCGAGGCAGGCAAGGAGGGCAGCTCCAGCCACTACTGGCTAGGAGCCTCTGGCTGCCTTCTCCTCCTGGTCCTCCCAGCCTGATATGAGTGGGAAACCTGGTCTAACAGCCACCCTGAAAAATAAGGAGCATAGGCCCATTGAGATGGAGTCTTACCGTATTCCCCAGGCTGGCCTTGAGGAGACTATCTTGGCTTCTCGAGCCCCTGGGGTCTAGGTTCACACTACCACATGTGGCTCAACAGCTACATGGAGTCCTGAGCCTGGCCAACCAGGACCTGTCACTCACATCTGATCCCAGAGTATGAGTAGGCATCTTCTTCACCCTTCTCCCCCAGGTCCAGCCCTTCTTCAACAGCTGCCTGAATGACTGCTTGAGACATGCTGTGACCGTGTTTTGCCCAGACATCCCAAAGACCCCAGGTAGGAGAGAAACGGTTGTTGTTGGTATATATGGGGTAAGCGTGGATGAAGTCGTCCATGGAGAAGGGTCCTGACCGTGCGGAGAGGGAGATTTAGTTCTGAGCTACTGTAGTGAAGGTGGAGCGCAGAATGACACCCGTGGGCTGGACTCCTCGCCACCTTGCACATCTCTGCACCTGGAGGCAAAGGGCTTTGCCTTTCTTACCAACTCAGTTTCCTTGGCTGAAAAACGGGATAGTTATTCCTACCAGGTTAGAATTATGTACCACAGAAGTGCTTTAACACGCCAAGTTCATGTATGAGAAAACTGAGGCACAGGTATTAATTTGCCAATGTTCACACAGCAAAGACTTAGCCCCGGACCCCTACTTGAACTTGTAGGGGTCGGCCGCCACGTGTCCCTGGCTCTCAGCTTCTGCCGCGTGCAAATCAAATGGGGGCAGGTGTGGCACAGTGGTGGAAGGAGCCGTGGCCCCCATAGAAAGACTGGTATTGCTTTGAGCTTCGGCTGAAGGGGCTCCAGAGAGAAAGCTACACCAAGTGTAAGGTGCCTGGCTGCAGGGTTAAGGCTGTCTGTGCTGTCTCTGGTGGGGTAAGACATCAGCGAGCATCTCTGATAGTTTAAAGCCGTTAGTGGGCATCTGTGATCGGTTAAGATCATTGTGGGTATCTGTGATAGGTTAGGGTCATTGGTGGGCATCTGTGATCGGTTAAGGTCATTGTGGGCATCTGTGATAGGTTAGGGCCATTGGTGGGCATCTGTGATCGGTTAGGGTTGTTGGTGGGTATCTGTGATAGGTTAGGGCCATTGGTGGGTATCTGTGATAGGTTAGGGCCATTGGTGGGCATCTGTGATAGGTTAGAGCTGTTGGTGGGCACCTGTGATAGGTTAGAGCTGTTGGTGGGCACCTGTGATGGGCTTGGGTGACTGCTAATCATTAAGAGTAACCCTGTCCTGTTTCCTTTTGTTCTATTACAGATTCTCTTGCAGGTAAGTCTTTCCTACAGTCAAGGTCATTCCCAAGGGATCACACGAGGCCCCAGCTGATCCCTGAGCCAATCCAGGAAGGCAGGCTGTACTCACAGCCAGCCAAAGGGTGAAACCATTAGTGTAGCCTGGTACAGGACAGAGCCTGGGCTGGGTGTGTGGGGCCCACCCAGACTCACACTGTTCTTCTTGTCACAGACTCTATTCCTCTGTGGGTGTACGGCTTCATCACGGTCATTGCCATTCTGCTGGTGGGCTCTGTGATCCTGCTGACCATCTGCATGACCTGGAGGCTTTCTGGTAAGGAGTGTGCTGGGGCTTCCTCTCTTCTCTTTTCCCATGTGTCCTCCCTTCTTGCCCTAGCCTCACAGTCTAGACCTGTCATGCTGTGTTTAAGGGGTGTCCTCCACTCTGCCCTTCCTAATGATCTCAGCTATCAGGAACCTAGAACCAGGCACCAGTCTGACCTGGAATCAAAGACCAGCTCCATGTGGAGCTCCCTGAGCCTCAGGCTTCTCTATGACAAGATGGCAGTTACAATGATCTGCATGTCCTCAGGTGCGCGGAGGGCTAAAGGGAACAACAAGCGGGAATTCTCCCTCAGAGCTTGGCTCCTGGTGTTTGCTCAGTGCCGTTCGCCACAGTGATGTTTTTGTTGTTCAAGTTAGTGTCGCTAAACTCAGCAGACTGGAAGGAGCTAGGGTGGATTTCTCTGCATCAGCCACGATCACTCAGACAGAGCACCTGAACAACCTCATCCTCAAGTCCCCAGCCTGTGCCTCTGAGCACAGAGACAATCCTGGGGCAGCAGGGTGTGACAGAAGACTCGGGCTCTTAACCCTGACTCAAAGAGTGGACTTTGCTCTCACCAACCTTGTACTCAGAGGAGTCACTTGCCCTTAGGTTTCATTTCCTTTTCAGTAAAATGGGTGCCTACAAGAACCTGGAGTAACTGCTCATTCCCCACATCTTCTTCTACTGGCCAAGTTCTAATCGGGAGGAGGGGGATGACAGGCTAAAGGGCTAAGCTTTCCCCTGGGACAGAAAGTGTCTTCAGTCATCTGGGAAGCTATTTTTTTTTTTTTTTTTTTTTTTTTTTTGGTTTTTCGAGACAGGGTTTCTCTGTGGTTTTGGAGCCTGTCCTGGAACTAGCTCTTGTAGACCAGGCTGGTCTCGAACTCACAGAGATTTTTTTGGTTTTTCGAGACAGGGTTTCTCTGTGGCTTTGGAGCCTGTCCTGGAACTAGCTCTTGTAGACCAGGCTGGTCTCGAACTCACAGAGATTCACCTGCCACTGCCTCCCGAGTGCTGGGATTAAAGGCGTGCGCCATCACCGCCCGGCTGGGAAGCTATTTCTACACTTGCCGATATCCATGTGGACTATGGTTCTTCTTGAACTGTGGGGTCCACAGGATTCCGGGTGGAGTCATGTGACATCTCAATGTTAATGCTGAACCACGCCCCAGCCGCTACTACGGTTCCTGCTGTTTCCTAGAGTGTCCTCACCACAGGGAGTTGAACAGGAGAAACCTCACTCACTAGTCATTAGACTGGCTTTTGACAGTTCTGGGCAAAGACCCAAAGAATGAGGATTGAAATTAAGATTCTAAATCTCTTCTTTAGGAGCCGTAATTTAGAGGTAGAACACTTGCATAATATATATGGGGCCCTGGGTTCCCTCCCTAAACCAAAAAGAAGTAATCCTCCTGGTCATGTGTCCAAGGGCAACAATTACCTAAGAATACAGTTCCCCTTCCTCATCTTGAGAACATGAGGAGGAAGTGTAGCAAGGGCCATGGGGCTGCTGCTGGGAGGCAGTGTTGTAAGATGTCTGCTTCCTGCGTGGACCGCCCTTCTCTCCAGTGGAGTCTGCTTACAGAGGTCTGGGAAGCAGAACCCTAGAGAGGGGCTGCTAGGGAGGACACCCCATCTCAGGTCTCTGGCTCCCCACTTGCTGAGTACTGCAGATAATCCATGCCCCAGCTGACTGAAGAGCCCAGCACTTCCCACACAGTCTCTAGACTGTAACACCAGACCCATTCCTCAGGGGGAAAGATGGAGTGTCGGGCATTAGTAGCTCTTTATTCATACAGCTTCCTGGAGCAGCTGACTCAGACCTCACACCCACACAGCTATATGCCTCTGTCTCTGCAGAGCCCGGAATATCTTGTCACCAACTAGGGCCTGCTCCCTTGTTTCCTTCGTCACTCAGTACCACTGGCCCCGACACCTGTGAGCTGGTCCCTTTTCTCTGAAATCACTCAGTAGATTTCTTCTCACTGCAGGTTCTGATCCTGAGAAACACAGCGATGACTCAAAATGCAGTGGTGAGTAGCATGTGCGCTGTGGGCGCAAGGCTCTTCTCTAAAGCCTGGCCGTGGGCTCCTGGGGTAGATGGATAGGGTGTGTCTCTGGTCAGACTTTTATACCAGAGGAAGACTCCATCCTCACTTAGGACACATATCCACCTCATGCAGAAAGGGCTTTTGGGTAACCAAAACACAGGACCCAGAAATTAGAATTCTTTTTCTAATTGCTTAGCCAGAAAAGGGAAGGTGAACATTTTGTGGGGAGCACTCTTCCTGAGTGGGTGTTTCTTTTCCCTAGGCAGATCCTTGTACCTTTTAGTACTTTTATTTATCTTGATTTAGGAGGTCTAGAGGTCTTACTATGTAGCCTTTCCTGGCCTGAAACTTATTGTGTAAATCAAGCTGGCCTAGAACTCATAAAGATCCTCCTGTCTCTGCCTCCCAAGTGCTGGAATAAAGGAGTGTGCCACCACAGCTTTTTTTAAAAAATATTTATTTATTGTGTATACAATATTCTGTCTGTGTGTATGTCTGCAGGCCAGAAGAGGGCACCTGACCTCATTACAGATGGTTGTGAGCCACCATGTGGTTGCCAGGAATTGAACTTAGGACCTTGGGAAGAGCAGGCAATGCTCTTAACCACTGAGCCATCTCTCCAGCCCCCCACCACAGCTTTTTTTTTTTTTTTTTTTTTTTTATTCATTCATTTATTTATTTATACAATATTCTGTCTGTGTGTATGTCTGCAGGCCAGAAGAGGGCACCAGATCTCAACAGATGGTTGTGAGCCACCATGTGGTTGCTGGGAATTGAACTCAGGACCTTTGGAAGAGCAGGCAATGCTCTTAACCACTGAGCCATCTCTCCAGCCCCCCACAGCTTTTTTTAAAATTTAAAATGATTAAAGTATCAGCCAATAACCAGGTGGAACTGTGGAGGGGTAGGGGCGAAGGAGGAGGGAGATCGGTTCTTCTTCACGCAGGCCCCTCACTGATTTCTCGAACATCACAGCAAGGCAGTGTAGCAGCATCTGGCCCACCCAGAAGGCTGTTAGCTGAAGACAGATAGCCAAGCTCTACCTTTGGTACAGGTAGCTTGTAGGCTGTCTCTAGAGCAGTGGTTCTCACCCTTCCTAATGCTACATCTCTTTAATACAGTTCCTTATGTTATGGTAACCCCCCCAGCCATAAAATTATTTTTGTTACTACTTCATAGCTATAATTTTGCTATTATGAATTGTGATATAAATACCTGATATGCCACAAGGTTGAGAGCCACTGCTCTAGAGGGCGCTGCCCAGGTCCAGCGTGTGAGCATCAGCTTGTATTCTTTTGTCTCTCACAGGCACTTCGCCAGTAGCTGAGCTGACTCCCCCACCCCTGAAGCCCAGGAAAGTCTGGATCATCTACTCAGCCGACCACCCCCTCTATGTGGAGGTGGTCCTCAAGTTCGCCCAGTTCCTCATCACTGCCTGTGGCACTGAAGTAGCTCTTGACCTCTTGGAAGAGCAGGTTATCTCAGAGGTGGGGGTCATGACCTGGGTAGGCCGACAGAAACAGGAAATGGTGGAGAGCAACTCCAAAATCCTCATCCTGTGCTCCCGAGGCACCCAGGCCAAGTGGAAGGCCATCTTGGGTTGGGCTGAGCCTGCTGTCCAGCTACGGTGTGACCACTGGAAGCCTGCAGGGGACCTTTTCACGGCAGCCATGAACATGATCCTGCCAGACTTCAAGAGGCCAGCCTGCTTTGGCACTTACATTGTTTGCTACTTCAGCGGCATTAGTAGCGAGAGCGATGTCCCTGACCTCTTCAACATCACCTCCAGGTACCCACTCATGGACAAATTTGAGGAGGTTTACTTTCGGATCCAGGACCTGGAGATGTTTGAGCCTGGCCGGATGCACCATATCAAAGAACTCACGGGGGAGAATTACCTGCAGAGCTCTAGTGGCGCACAGCTCAAGGAGGCTGTGGGCAGGTTCCAGGAGTGGCAAACCAAGTACCCTGATTGGTTTGAGCGGGAGAACCTCTGCTTAGCAGGTGACCAAGATCTCCCATCCCTGGATGAGGAAGTGTTTGAAGACCCACTACTGCCACCAGGGGGAGGAATTGTCAAACAGCAGCCCCTGATGCGGGAGCCTTCTGAGGGCTGCCTGGTGGTGAATGTCTGTGTCAGTGAGGAAGGAAGCGGGGTAGCAAAGCTTGATCCGCAGCTGTGGCCACAGAGAAAACCCGTGGCTCAGATTCTCCAGACCATGGTGCTGCCGGCAGAACAAGTGTCTGCAGCTCATGTGGTGGAACCTGTCCCTCTCCCACATGGCAGTGGAGCTGTGACCCAGCTGACCCTGGCAGAAGACAGCGAGGCCTGCCCGCTACTGGGGGCCCAGAGGAACAGTGTCCTCTGTCTCCCTGTGGACTCAGATGACTTGCCTCTATGTAGCACTCCGATGCTGTCACCTGAGCACTTCCACGGTGATGCAAGAGAGCAGCTAGAAAGCCTGATGCTCTCAGTGCTGCTGCAGAGTCTGAGCGGACAGGCCCAGGAGAGCTGGGTGAGGCCCGTGGTGGTGCTCAAGGAGCCCTGCACTTCCTCTGAGGAGGAGCAGCGGCAGTCAGTGCAGTCGGACCAGGGCTATATCTCCAGAAGCTCCCCGCAGCCCCCTGACTGGCTCACAGAGGAGGAGGAATCAGAACTGGATAAGTCAGCTGAGCCTCTGTCTCCTGAGGTCCTGCAGAACCTGAGGAACCTCCAGCGGCAACTCCTCTTCCAGGAGCTTGAGAAGAACCCTGGCTGGGACAGTTTGGAGCCACGGAGACCAGCCACAGAAGAGCAGGCTCCCTCCTAGGGCCTCCTGCTGCTGGTGCTTAAGCAGATGTACATTGTACTGGTGTGTATGTGTGTGGGGGAAGCAGCAGCTTTGGAGATCTGCATCTCTGAGTTTGACATAGTGGCATATACCTGAAGTCCCAGCACTTGGGGCCTGAGACTTGATCCCCTGAACCAGGGGGTTCAGGGCCAGTGTGGGCAACAGAGCAAGACCTCAGAAAAATAAATATAGACATTTTGATCCTGATCCCTAAACACCCCCTTTCACTCGATAGGCACATCTGGTCGTCATCATACAAGAATCCACAGCATGTTTCCAGGTTCTCATAGCCAAGCGGGTCACTCATTCCTGGAGCATCTGTCTGTACCTTACTATGCATCAGGATTGGGGATTAAAAAATAAGTTACATGACACAGCCTTGGCCACCAAGAAACTTAAAAACCAGTAAGGATGAAAAATTAGCCAGGATGATAATAGGAGACATGAGGCTGCTGGCCCTGGCCACAGAAAGAACCCTAAGAGCCTGAGAGCAGAGGTCTTGGGAGGGGAGCAGCCTGTGGCTTGAGTATTATGCAGGAGCTGGAGCTCAGGGTGGAGAGAACTTTGAGGCTAGGGTGGGAGCAGCTGGGGACTCATTCCTAAGTGGATCTGTTGCCCTGTGGGGGAGGAAACTGCATGCCAAATATACCCAGAAGTCTTCCCAGATCCATTTTGTACAAAGAGTCAAGATAGAAATGGGGGCTGCAAAACTGAAGAAGCAGGAAGAGGCGTGTGAAATCCTGAGCTCCAGTGCTGGCAGCCAGTCTGTGGGAGGGCTGGTGCGTGGTTCTTCACGGAGTGCAGTCACCTGATCCCAGCAGCTTGGGGCCCAAGACCCCTCATCTCTACCTCAGGGTGTAGTAGTGGAGCAAAGTAAGATGTGGGGGTTCTGTGATGGGGACATGGCAGCGGGCAACGGGCAACACAGCGGGCCCTGAGATCAGAGGGAAGTATGTCACTGTGTGCCTGAGGCGTAAGCAAAGGTTGGTTAACGTAGCTCCTGGGATGCCCTTTTGGGGCAGATAGCAGGCTTGGGTCCTAGAGAATACACAGGTGTGCATGCCCTGAGCCCCATGCTGGCCACTCCCAGCCCTTCAGGCTTCAGGGAGAAAAGAACTACGAAGTCTGTGGGCAAAGCAAAAGCAGTGTTTCTGTGTGTGTATATGTGTGTGCCATATTAAAGTTACTGTGTTGGTAAGAGCTCATAGTTATTATTGATCACCTCTCACCAAAAGTAAAGAAGTTCCAGATAAATCTTGCCTGGTATTAGGAAGTCCTTAAGGTTCCTAGACTCAGTGTGTGGCCCATATCCAGCCCTGCCACAGCTAAGGGCCAGGGGAGAGAAAGAAAGCCCCTCCCGCCCATCAGCCTCTGCCAGCACTGTTTCCTCTCAGAAATTCTGGCAGTGAGCGTCCTTGGGTCTGGATGCCAGTTAAGCTTGTGACATCCCCCTAGCTTCACCTGTGGGTGAAGCATCAAGGGGCTCTCCCAGCAGCGAGAGCCCCACAGCAGCACAGACCTGCCCACCACAGTGTCCTCTCCCGGCAGCGAGAGCCCCACAGCAGCACAGACCTGCCCACCACAGTGTCCTCTCCCGGCAGCGAGAGCCCCACAGCAGCACAGACCTGCCCACCACAGTGTCCTCTCCCGGCAGCGAGAGCCCCACAGCAGCACAGACCTGCCCACCACAGTGTCCTCTCCCGGCAGCGAGAGCCCCACAGCAGCACAGACCCGCCCACCACAGTGTCCTCTCCAGCTTGGCCCAGTGCTCGTAACCCTCAGCTTCCAGCTGCTGCCCATTAGAGGGGATCAGTAAATAGATCCTTCTGCTCCCTTTTTCCCCTAATATCTTTGTTGAGACGTTCACACATCAGATAGTTTTCAGAGTTGAACAGCCGTCAGTAGAATCACCTTTAGAACACTTGTATCACCTCAGAAAGAGACTTGGGACTCTGCATTACCATCCACCTCCCTGGCAGCACAGCCCTGCTTTCTCTCTCCAGACGTGTCTGTTCCAAAGCTTCCATGTCATGGGATCAGAATTCTCTGGGTCTCATGACTGTTTCGTGTTCTTCCCACCCCATCGTTCCTTGGAGGTCTTTGCTCATCATGAATGTTAGGAATTCTATAAACCAATGTCTGCTGACAGAAAAATGCCAGAATCATCAAGAACATTAAAATCATTCCTTCATGCTTGAGGAGCCATGCCTAGTGAAACTCTGCTTTGGCCTGGCCCATTTGAGAGGCTGAGACAGGAGGACTTCCAAGTCGGCGCTGGTTATAGTTAGACCCTATAACTATTTTTTTCAAAACAGGAAAAATGAAAAAAGATGGCTCTACAGGTAAAGGTATTTGCCAGCAAGCTAACTATCCTGAATTCAATCCCTGGGGCCCACCTGGAAGGAGAGAACATGATCTCAGCACGAATTTCATGGCACATACAACACGTGACACACACGTCAATTAACAGGAATAAATGGAACCCTTTGGGGGGGGCTAAGTGTGACTCAGGGGTAGAGCACTTTCCTAGCACACATGCGTCCTTGGGGTTGGAGGTAGCTGACGAGCACGCACTGCTCTTGCAGAGGACCAAGTGCCACGCGCCCACACGGCAGCTCAACAATTACCTGCAACTCCAGTTCCAGGGGATCCACTGCCCCCTTTTGGCCTCTTCAGGCACCAGGCATGTGCACGGTGCACATACATAAGCCAAAACACTCATGTACAAAAGTCTTTTTAAGATTTATTTGCAAGCCGGGCGGTGGTGGCGCACGCCTTTAATCCCAGCACTCGGGAGGCAGAGGCAGGCGGATCTCTGTGAGTTCGAGACCAGCCTGGTCTACAGAGCTAGTTCCAGGACAGGCTCCAAAACCACAGAGAAACCCTGTCTCGAAAAACCAAAAAAAAAAAGATTTATTTGCAAGAAGAGCACCCCACTGATAGACGCCACTGCCTCCATGTTCTGCTTTCTTAACTCTTTGGTCATCTCCTAGAAAGTAGCAGGGGAGGCTTGCTGAGTAGACAGCATCAGTGAGCACGAGACCAGAATGCACATGGGGCATGTACCCCAAACTGACTTCAATGCATCCTCAGGCAAGCTCCTGACTGCAGAGGTGGCTCTGACCTCTTCCTACTTGAGCCTAATCAAGAAAGGAGGTGTGTGTGGGGGGAATAAACAAGGGATAAGGGACAATTAGATGGTGACCTGGGCATCACTTGATACAGTGTTTCAGTCCAGATCTAGTTTCCGGCAATACTTTGGGAGGCCCAATGCTCAGTCCCTGCGCCATGCATTCCCGCTGGCTCCCATTTTAAGTAAGCAGTAGAGCAGGGCTTGCCCTACTCTGGCACTTCCTGAGAAAATGGCTCACCAAGGGCTGCTGACACCATGGGCTCTCGCCAGTGCAAGGGAGCAACAGCCCCAGCGCTCCATGGTGCAGTCAATGCAGGACCCGCACTGTAGGTCAGGGCTTGAGTCTCACGTCTCACAGGGAGTGTCCCGGCCCCACTGCTCACCAGCTGAGCAGCTTTGGCTATGACACCTCTCCAAGGCTTCAGATTGCCATCTCTGAAATGGGCACAGCAGTAGCTCCTCCCTCAGAGCGGTCTGTAAGGTGCAGATGAAGTTCACATGAACAACACTGAGGTCTCCCCACCCAGGAAGTGCTGAAAACACGTTAACCACCCTGGGCCCCTCTGCAGCGCCCCACCACACTGCCACCTCTCCCAGCCAGTCCAGCTCTCTCAGCCTGTGCCTCTGACCTGATTCTGGGGTGGAGCAGCTTGTGATTCCTGAGGCCTTGTTCAGCCTCCTTTCCTGCCATTTACTGCGCTCTCCCTCTAGTGTTTGCTTTCTGAAATTATCAAAGCCACCTCTGTCCACCGGCAGCTCACATAACAGTGCTATGTCGTTGTGGGAAAGCAGCCATAGCACAGCACGCTAGTTACGGAAGATTGTTATGAAGACTGAAACACACCGCTGCTTCCTCAAGCCTGTGGGAGGAGCTGGCAGGGTTCACCTCATACCCCAGTTGCTCCCAGGGCCACCTCCTTGTTCCTGCTCTTGCCCTCGCTCTCCACATTGTGGTCTCTCCTGACTCCTGGTCTCCACTCCAGCCCTGTCTATACTGGTCACCCTGTGGAGCCAGCCGTTGTCTGTTAGTGGAACCTGACATCTGTTTCGTTGTTTACAAATGAGTAGAGGTCTTGTCCCCTGCCCTGTCCACTCCTCACCTGGATGCGTTTTCCAGAGAATCACACTTGGGTTGTGGGTACCTAAGTAGGAGCTGGCATCCAGATTCTTCATCTCAGACTGGAGAGGATGGCGGCATAACCTTGGCCTGAGGAGAGTGTGACCACACATAACTTGGCACAGTGCCCTGTTTGTTGGACTTATTCTCGTCTTCCATGAGACCTGCTCAGAAAGCAAAAATCAGTTTTGTTTTCAGCTACAATTGAGCTTTGCCACAGGGAAAGTTGACCCCACTGAGCAGCCGGCATCTGACGGCTTCTGTGGAGTGAAGGTTGGAGAGGTGATAGACCCAGGTTTAAAGTGGCTTCCTCCTGCCTGCAGGTAGCTTTCACAACTACTTATCTTCCAGTGCTTCAGGAAAAGGAGCTGACGCCACCTTACAGGTGACCACACCGGGGAAATGAGCTGGTGTACACCAAGCCTGGCACCCCAGAGTGTGATGTTGTCGTCTTTGTTCCGCAGCATGGTTTAGCCTCTGGTTGCTTCCCTATCCCCACACTGAACCTGTCTTCCGGAGCCCTCGTCCAGCTTCCCCAGGTGTCTCTGAGGAGCTCCAGCTGGCCAAACCCAACGGGCACTGCTGGCTCGCCTGGAAGATGTGTCTAAAAATGTGTAACAGGCCTGGCCAGACTTAGGAAGACATGACACTGGCCCTCATGGCCTGTAACTCTCTTCTGCATACATCTTGGCCTGTGACATTTAGCACAGGTTCAAAAAAAAGGATCATTTTGGTATAGGTCAGCTCGTCCAATTCTTTTTAAAATGTTTTGTGGGGAGGGAGCTTGTGCAGGTGCCATGTGTACCTGTGGGCAGAGGTCACCTTGTGGAGCAGCTGTCTTTCCATCACGAGTCCAGGTTCGTGAGCTCAGGTTGCCTGGCTTAGTGGCGAATGCCTTTGCCCTCAAAACCACCTTGCTAGTCTGCCTCATTCCATTCTTTGGTTGTTGCTTTGTGTATGTGACTTTTTTTTTTTTAAACAGAGTTTCCTCTGTGTAGCCCCAGCTGTCCTGGAATTTACTCTCTAGACCAGGCTGGCCTTGAACTCACAGAGATCCTCCTGCCTCTGCCTCCTGAGTACTGGGATCAAAGGTGTGTGCACCACCGTGCTATTCTCATTTCAGTCTTAACATGTTCCTTCAAGGTGGCTGCCATGGCCGCTGTTTTTTATTTGGTGTGTGTGTGTGTGTGTGTGTGTAAACTTATTTATTTATTTATTTGATGTCTGTATGCCACATGTGTGCCTGATGCTCGAGGCCAGAAGAGGGCATCAGATCCCCTGGGACTAGAGCTGTCTCCTGATAGTTGGTTAGGAGCCTCATAGTGCTGGGAATTGAACATGGATCTTCTGGAAGAGCAGCCAGTGCTGCTAACTTTGAACCTCCTCTCCAGCCTGTTTTGATACAGCATCTTGCTCCAGATTGGTCGCCCTCCTGCCTTACCTCAGTGCTAGGAATGAAGGCCTGTACCACCATCTCCCTCTTCTAACTGCTGCTTTAGAAAAGATGAAATACAGCTGGGCGGTGGTGGCGTATGCCTTTAATCCTAGCACTCAGGGCAGAGTCAGGGGATGGGATCTCTGTGAGTTCGAGGCCAGCCAAAAAAGAAAGAGAGAGAGAGAGAGAGAGAGAGAGAGAGAGAGAGAGAGAGAGAGAGAAAGAGAGAAAGGGAAAGGAAAGAAAAGGAAAAGAGATGATGAGCTAGCTCCAGGAAGGAATGGGATCGTTCACAGCCACAGCTAAGAAGAGGGAAGGGGGGGCTGGAGAGATGGCTCAGTGGTTAAGAGCATTGCCTGCTCTTCCAAAGGTCCTGAGTTCAATTCCCGGCAACCACATGGTGGCTCACAACCATCTGTAATGAGGTCTGGTGCCCTCTTCTGGCCTGCAGACATACATGCAGACAGAATATTGTATACATAATAAATAAATAAATAATTTTAAAAAAAAAGAGGGAAGGGGTCGGCCCCTTGCTGATCTGTGCTCTCATTTGCCTCCAGAGTCCTGTTGGTGACAACACACTGTGATCTGAGTAATACTGGCTGCCTCAACACTAAGAAAAATTCCTAGGGCTTAATTTTTTTGAGCTTCTATTTTTACTTTTGATTTTAGGTATGTGTATCTGCACACGGTTGTGCACATGAGCGCAACGCCCAAGGAGGGCAGAAAGAGTACGCAATCACCCAGGGCCAGAACTATAAAGAGCTGCCAGCGGCCCATGTGAGACTCTTTTGACCACGGAGCCACCTCTCCAGCTGAAAACCCAATGGTCTGCCTGAAACTTAGTAGTCTCCTTCCTGTCTGTTTGTTATTTAAACAATGACTTTACTTACACCAAAATTGTGCTTCTAGTTGAGGAAAGCGCAACATAATAGGAGAGAGGAGTTAAAGCTGGTTTCTCTCTGGGCACATCCCTGGAGTCCCACACACTTTGAGGACTGAGGCAGGAGGATCCCTCGAACTTAGGTGTTTGAACCATCCTGAGTAGTAGAGTAAGAACCTGTCTCAAACAAGGAGGTTCACCTCTCCCGCCTTCCACCCTGGTAAGCTACTCCCAGTGTGAAAGCAAGCCAGCACAACTGGGAAATTCCTCTGTGAACAAAAGAAAGCCCAATCAGACATTCCCAGGCCCAGGCCACAGTGCACTGCCAAATACTTGCAAAGGTGTGCCCATCACAGCGACACCAACCTACAAAACGATGACAAGTGTCAGAGTGACATTTTAGAATTCAGGGAGGAAATGAGGACAGGAATGGTCTTACACCACACAGGAAGCGTGTCACAAGTCTCGAGTTTTTTATTTTCAGAACAGAGTCTGGTTTTATTTTTAAAAAGAGGGAAAAAATGTGATAAATGCTAGCGAGGTGCCGCTTCTCTGTTTCTTCTGGGCTCGAGTTCCCAGCTCTGCTCCCCACACACCCGGGCCTGGCTCCCAGCATGTTGGACAGGAAAAGCCTTGGTTGAACAAAGCAGTGCATACCTGTTTCCTAGGGAGGCTGAAGTAAGAGGGCCCCCTGAGCCCCAAGATTCTAGGACAGCCTTGGGAACATAGTGAGACCCCACTCAAAGACATTTTAAAAGGGGGGTGCAAGTCTCTAGAGAGCGCAGTCTTTAGATTAAGACTCTGCATTAGAGATGCCGCCCAGGAGGCTCGCTAGCATTTGCGGCGCATGCTTGAGGCCCTGGGCTTACTCCCCAGCATTGCAAAGAAATTAACTCCTTTTTAGAAACAGGCACCATTCGGAACACAGGTAACAAGCCCTCCCCTTCCAGGCTCAAATGCTAGGGGCAGGCAGAGCTAAATTCTGAGCCCAGGCTTCTTTTCCATGATCCGTTCTTCTGGTCTAAGCCTTGGGACAGTGTACTGTCCTGGTCATGACACCTTGGGGACATCTCAAGTCTGATCCCTATCTACAGATACCCTAGAAAGCAAGAGAGGGGAAAAGGGCCTTAAGGGTCATGTGTGAATGGGACAGGGGAATGAGTGAGAAGACCCAAAATAAATACATCAGAAGGAAGGAGCCGGCCCCCTGAGCACAGAGTACTCAGAGAAGACATGTTGAAAAGGAGGCTGGAGAGGCGCTGGGCCCTCACTAGGGCCTCACAGTCCTGGCCTCTGTCCCATTGGCCATGTGCTCATGTCTCTTGATGTGCTAGGGAGATGGCAGCCTTCCATCCTAAATCCAGTGGCAGTCTCTCAGCAGCAGACAGCAGTCACACAGGAGAGGGATGGCTATCCAAAAGTAGAGAGAGGGTGGGTTGGGGGCCAGCCAGAGCCGGCCATGGCTCAGACATAATTTCTTTTCACAGTCATTGAAATTAGGTAGTGAGAAACACAACGAAACTGGAGAACAAATGCAGAAGAGTGTGAGTAGCTGCAGCCACAGCCAGGGCTCAGGCTCACTCAGGACTGCGAGTCCAATCAGAAGAGGAGTCATCCGGGGTGAGGAGGAAAGGCAGGTGTGTTGTGCAAAGCAGCCGGTCAGTCAGCACTGGCTGAGGGCGAGAGACCAGAGGCAAAGAACTCACGGACTGAAAACATCCTTTACATGGCCGCTCCGAGAGCTGGGCAGGCCCCCGAGAGGCAAGCAGGCCCCTCTTAGAGCCGGGCAGGCCCCCAAGAGCAGGGCAGGCCCCCGAAAGCTGGGGCTCTAGTCAAGTTCAGCCGCTCCTGTTTCCATCCACAGATATCCTCAGCCCACAGCCCCAGGCAGTTGAGGAAGAGCCCTTGGTTCTCAGAAGGTTTTAATAGAGCCAAAGGGGATGAAGAACTTGGGCCAGGTGGCTAGTTAGTAGTCAGTGACTTGGCACTTTGGGCCTACCCCTGTGCTGTGGGCTTCAGAGGTCAGCATCAATGGGCCCTGCAATGCCTGTCCCCCAACCTAGTCTGCCAACCTCCCTTCAGCTCCCTCAAGACCAGATGCAAGGCTGGAGGAGGACTGTCTTCAAGTCCACCCTGGTAGCTCATCTCAAGTCTGCTTCTAATGGCAGAACTATGCCCAGAGCTTTCAAATTTCAAACTCAAAGACTATCATCCTAGAAAGGTAACTGAAGCTGGGCGTGGTGGCGCACGCCTTTAATCCCAGCACTCGGGAGGCAGAGGCAGGCGGATCTCTGTGAATTAGATCAAGGCCAGCCTGGTCTACAAAGTGAGTTCCAGGACATCCAGGACTGTTGCACAGAGAAACCCTGTCTCGAAAGACAAAAAAAAAAGAAAAAAAGGAAGAGGGAGAGAAAGAGAGAAAGGAAGGAAGAAGGAAAGGTAACTGGGGCCTAGAAAGTGAAAAGAACATAGCATTCAAATCTAGCAAAGAACAGGCAGAACAGATCACAGTCCCTTGTCCAGGTTCATTACACCACACAAAACTCCCAAAACAAGAGGGGAGGGGAACCAAAATTCTTCAGGTTTCCCCCCACACACCCAATCCCACTGTGGGGATGATTATATCCTGACCTTGCTCCCTAGGCTTCTGACCCTTGACTCCCCTCAGAATACTTATCCTGCATTAGAGATTCCAAGGGTAACATCCCCTGTCAAGACTAGAGTAGCCAACCCTGACTTTCCTTGAAGGACAGCCCTAAGAAAAGCTTCACCATGAGGGTCCCGTGAGAGAAAGCTGGGCCAGGAGGGTCCCGCAGCAAGCCTTCTCCCTGAGGAGACCTGAGCAGAGGAGAGAAGAAAGGTCACCGCACTCTCTGCTCTATGCCAAGCTCTCCAAAAGAGCAGGTGGCATTCCGGAGGGTCCCTAAGAGGCCAGACCTCACACACCTTTGACCCAGTAAAGCAGGTGCTCTGAACCCAGTTCCAACCCAGCCAGTACCAACAGAGGAAGGATAAGAATTCTGGTGCCGAAGGAGGAACCGAGAGAGAGCGAGCCAATGGCTGATACTCCACAGACCCTGTAATATCTGGTACCAAACCCCAAAGGGATCCAGTGTCCATGTTGAATGCAACTTCTGAGTGGTTTTTGTTTTGTTTTCGCAAGCAGCATCAATGTGTGATGGGATGAAAGTCGAAAGCACAGAGGTAGAAATACACACTCACCAAAGAAAGGGCGTTGCTGGGTCCTCATAGCAGAGACCCTCTCCTCCCCAAGCTGAGAACAGGGGAGCAGGAGTAAGGACGACCCTGGGTGAGCTTCTCCCTTGGAGTGTGGCAACCGAACAACTCCTGGGCATCCTAGTCATAAATTCAGGCAGTAAAAGATGGGAGTGGCATGTGTGGGGGCAGCAAGGCCTCCCTAGATCACCTTCCCTTCCCACTGCAAGGGGCATGGGACAGACACCCAGAAAAACACCACACACATACACACACACACACACACGCACGCACACACACACGCACACACACACGCATGCACGCACGCACTCGCACACTTCATCTACCGAAGTCTACCATCCCTGCCTGAACACCCCCTTCCTCCACTTTCCCCCACAGAATGAAGGCAAGAAGAGCAGGTGGCACATTCATCCAGTCCCTTGTATGTCAGAACAGGCAAGACTTTGGAGAAGAACCATGGTGAACATGGACCCTCCTCCCTCACAATATATTGCTGGTCTCCCTCTAAATAGTCTCCACCCATAGGGTGCAGAAGAATTCGCTGGCCATCAGCCTTATCAACAGTGACCTCTTCTAAACACAGCTAAGGAGGCCGGGAACTCTCAAGCCAAGAACAGAGCCCCTGCCCTTCACCTTTTTCAGTTCTGAGAGGCCACAGCTAGAGTGTTGACATAGCCATGAGGACCCCCTTCATTTTCCAAGTGGCCCCGCTGGGACCCTCCCTGAGGTGGCGGTGGTGGAGGTGGTGGGGGTGCAGAGGGAGGAGCACCATAGCTGCTTCTGGCCCGACTTGGGGAAACCCAACTCCCTCGGTCCCAGCAGCCCTCCAAGGCCTCCAGGCCACGGCAGCCAAGGAAAAAGAGGTTTTTGAGCATGAAGATGGACAGCGGCTGTTGGTAGCTCACGACCAAGAGGCTGCGCAGCGCCAGTAAGGGCACGTCCACCAGGCAGCCGCCCAGCAAGCGCAAAAGGCGGCTGCAGCTTCCAGGCCCGGAGGCCTGACCCCAGGACGGAGCTGCTGCGGTGGTGTTCAGCTCATACAGCCAGAGCACTGGGGAGGCAAGCGTGAGGAAGTAGACGGCGATGAGCAGGTAGCGCAGGTGCGCGGGAAGCGGCACACGGCCGTCCAGCATCAGCTCCACCAGCGTGAAGCTGTCCAGCAGGTCCAGACACGTGCCCAGGAAGCAGCCTGCAGCGCGATGCTGCTGTGGCTGCAGGAGCAAGGGACCTGCCGAGCCCGGGGGCGCGCCCGCCTCGCTGATGGCACGCACCAGGCTGTAGAGCAGCGGCACGGACAGAGCCATGGTGAGGCGGAAGCCCGTGCTGCCAAAGGGCGCTCGCAGCTCAATAAGGTCCAGGATAGACGTTCCCAGGATGAGCACAACCTTGGGAGTGAAGGCGATGGAGTAGATGAGCCAGGCCAGGTAAGCAAAGGCGAACTCGCCCACCGCCCCGGCCGGCCCTGGCCCGGCCCCCGAGCCTCCTCGGCCCCCGCGAGCCTTAGCCCCGGCCCCCGCGGACGCTGCAGTCGGTAGGTGCAGAGGCGGCGCCGAGTGGTGGTGGAGCTGATGGTGGTTGTGCGCGCTGCTTGCTGGACCGCCCCGACGGCCCCGGCTGTTCTTGGCAAAGAAGATGGCCCAGCCCACCACCACCACCAGGTCAGTGGCGATCCAAGAGCACCAGTACAGGTCGGTGACCGCGATGAGGTACAGGTCCAGCAAACCACCCTGAGCCAGCAGCAGCACCACAGACAGCGCCTGGTAGCCCCAGCGGCATCCCGGGCTCGGCAGGCAGCCGTGGCGCCGACCCCTGCGGCCGGGCCGGGAGGGGCGGCCGCAGCAGCAACAACAGCAGGAGCAGCAGGAGGCACCGCCGCCCGTCCCGGTGCCGCCTGCGCCCGCCGCTGAGCGGCTCCCGGGGCCCCCGACGGCCCCGGTTGCGGCGCCCGCGACAAAGTCCACGGCGGTCATGCTGCAGGAGGAGGTGGGCGTGGAAGTGGAGGAGGCGGTGGCGGGCGCGGTGGCGGAGACCGGGGCGCCCCCCTGAGCTGGGGGCCCCGGGAGCGCAGCGGCGGCGGCGGGCACCAGTGGCTTGCTGATGCTAATACTCTCGTCGTCGTCCTCTCGCTCCGCGCCTGTGCTGCTGCTTGGGGAGCCGCCGCCCCCGCCGCGTCTGCCGCCGCCCCCACCGCGGCTGGTGCTGGTGCTGGTGCTGCTGTCGCCCGAGCCTCTCCGGCCGCGGGAGGAACCCCCCCGGAGGAAGAGGGGCTGCAGCCGGGCGGCGGCGGGGGGCAGCGGGAAAGAGGCGGGCGCGGACGAGAGCGCGCGAGGGTGGCCCAGCGCCGGGTGCATTGTCCTCGGAGGGGCTCCCGGGGCTGCTGGGCCGCTCTCTCCCCCGCCAACCTCGGGCTGACGAGGCGGCCGTGGGGAGCCGGGGCCAGTCGCTGCCGCCTCCTTCCCAGCTGCTGGAACTCGCACCCGGGTCGGGTGGCCGCGAGATCCGGACTGGAGCGGCCGGACTGGGCGTATGGAGCCGCGGGTGGCTTGCGAGGCGGGGGTGCGAGAGGGGAGCCCGGGAGCCAAGCGGACCGCCGGGACTCTCGGAGAGGCGGGGGCGGAGGCGGGGAGCGAGCCCAGCAGGCAGAAGAAGGAGCTGGCAGCGGGGAAACCAGGACTGGATTCAAGGGGGAGAGGAGGCGAGAATAGAGGAGAAAGCCTGGCTGGCTGGATCAGCAGGATGGAAAGGAGAGGGAACTAAGAGCTCAGTGGGGCAGGGTGTAAGTAACCTGAAGGGCTAGGTGGCCTTGGTCTCAGTGTAGACCACACCTTCGTGCCTCCGAGCACCTTGCTCTTTTCTGCCCCAAGTCTGCACAGTGCCTATAGGAGGAAGCGGCGTGCCAACTTTCCCGCTCTCTGCGCCACCGGCCACTTGGTATCTCCTCCCTTTAACGCCCTGAGAACTCAAAAGGAGCAATTTAAAAGGAAGAATAAAAGAGATCCAGAAGGTGATCAGGATGATGTGTCTCCATTGGTAGTGATCTTGCCTTGCATACATTAAGTCCTGGGTTCCATCCCCAGCACCAAAATAAATAAATAGATAAATACCCAAAGTTCAGAAAGAGCAATCCCGAACAAATATTGTCTATTTACACATCCAACACTGTGTCTTCTCTCCCCGGTGAGATCTCAGTTTCCAGTAGCGGGGAAAGCTCTCTGAATACAATTGCTGAGAAGAGCGCCTAGGAAAGGGGGCTGCACTGAGTAGCTCTGGAGTTAGGGGAGGCCAGAGCCAAGGCATGAAGCAGATCTGGAGACTGCCATGGGTGGGGATGGTTCAGAGAGTAGCCTTTGCTTACTTAGCCAGGAGCATCTTTGGTACTCTCAAAGATTTTTACCTAGCATAGATGAAGTGCTGGGTTCCTCCCCAACACCCCATAAAACTAGACATGGTAGCCCACATATGTGACTCCAGGTCTGAGGAGATGGAGCAGAAGAATCAGGAGTTCAAGGTCATCCTCAACCACGTAGCAAGTTTGAGGCCATCTTGGGTTACACGAGACCCTGCCACAAAAAACAAACAAGTTAAGGCAGGAGTTGAAATAACAGGGAACTGCCGGGCGGTGGTGGCGCACGCCTTTAATCCCAGCACTTGGGAGGCAGAGGCAGGCGGATCTCTGTGAGTTCGAGACCAGCCTGGTCTACAAGAGCTAGTTCCAGGCCAGGCTCCAAAAACCACAGAGAAACCCTGTCTCGAAAAACCAAAATAAATAAATAAATAAATAAATAAATAAATAAATAAAATAACAGGGAACTATGTTTAGCAAAGAAGGGAAAAGGGTCTTTAGAGGTGTGGAGTGCATACAAAACAGACTCCAGCTAGGTCTGGCCTCACAGGCCAGCTCCTCCATAAGCCACTCAGGAAGCTGAACCAGGAGCATTCTAAGTTCAAGGCCAGCCTGGACAATTCCATGGGCTGAGTCTGCCCAGAGGCTGGACCTCCAGGTAGGACCCCTGTTTTTAGGGGTAGGGGAGGAAAAAAAACTACTATATAATTTGAGGCTCAAGAAGGTTCCACTCCCAGCCCAAAGGCTTGCTGGTACCTTACTCCCTGTCTTCCTCAAAGTTGCTGCCACAATTGTCTGCCTGGGGGGTGGGGAGACACCATCATGTTGGTGGCCACAGCCTTGCCCTTAAATCTGCCTCTTAGAAAAATCTGGAGCTATAGAGATGGCTTAGTGGTTCACCTGCTGATTTTGTAAAGGACCCAGATTCAGTTCCCAGCACAAGCCTGGCTGCTCACAACCCTCTGTGACTCCAGGTCTAGGGAATCTGGCGCCGTCTTCTGACTTCTGCTGGTACCAGGCATGCACGTGCTACACAGATGTACATGTAAACAAAACACTCATAAAGTAAAATAAATCTTACTCAGAAAGTAAATTAAAAAACCAAAAAAAATTCTACTTTTATTTTTCAAGACAGTGTTTCTCTGTATAGCCCTGGCTGTTCTGGAACTCTATCTCTCTGTAGATCAGACTGGCCTTGAACTCACAGAGATCCTCCTGCCTCTTCCTCCCAAGTACTGGGATTAACAGAATGCACCACAACCTGTGAAAAATGAAATTTCAAAGAAGAACCTGCCTCAGCTATGCCTACTTTGTCTGGCTTCTTAGAGAATGGTCTAGACAAATCCAAGACACACATATAATTTGGAATTTATGATTTGTGCAATCTTACTATCCCTCACCCTGGCTCAGACAACCTTTGCCCAAATGTCCAGAAGGCAGAGCAGGTGGAAGTGCGGGAACCCACAGCCCCAGCTTCATCACACAGCCTGTGGCAGCTGAGGCCAGTTAGTTCACCTCTCTGTGCTGTGGGATAATGCTCTCGTACCCTGTAAAGACTTGTCATTCGTGTTGGTTTAATAAAACACTTATTGGCCAGTAGCCAGGCAGGAAGTATAGGTGGGGCGACCAGACAGGAAGAGGTGGGGCAACCAGACTAGGAGAATTCTTGGAAGAGGAAAGGTAGAGATGCAGTCACAAGCCAGATGCAGAGGAAGCAAGATGAGAAAGGCTTATTGAGAAAAGGTATCAAGCCATATGGCTAACCATAAATAAGAATTATGGGTTAATTTAAGTTGTAAGAGCAAATTAGCAATAAGTCTGAGCAATAGGCCAAACAGTTTGTAGTTAATATGAGCCTCTGTGTGTTTCTTTGATGATGGAGGAATTACTTTTATTTAATAAAGAAACTGCCTTGGCCCATTTATAGGCCAGCCCTTAGGTGGGTGGAGTAAACAGAACAGAATGCTGGGAGAAAGAAGCCGAGTGAGGAGTCGCCATGATTCTCCTACTCCAGACAAACACAGGTTAAGATCTTCCCTGGTAAGCCAGCTCGTTGTGCTACACAGAATATTAGAAATGGGTTAGATCAATATGTAAGAGCTAGCCAATAACAGACTGGAACTAATGGGCCAGGCAGTGATTAAAAGAATACAGTTTCCGTGTAATTATTTCGGGTAAAGCTAGCCGGGTGGCGGTGGGAAGCAGCCCCGCCGCTCCTATTACAACAGAGTGGCGCCCAGCGTGATAATGAACTCCACGTAAAACCTGAGAGGGCTTAAAAAGGAGAGAGAGAGAATTTAAGAAAGCGTTTTGCTGTTTGTGGGTTGCGTGCCGCAAAGAAATTGTCCTGACTCAGCAGCAGGAAAAAACTGGCTGTTTTAAAATGCCGGCTTTCTGGGCTGTGCCGCCATTGCGATCTCTGTCTGGCTCCTGCGGGAGACAGAGCTTTTAAATGGATCATTTGGAGTAAAGTGCTACGATTTGTTTGATGGCAACTAGACTCACTGTGTGCCTAAAAGGAAGTCATTTTGTGCTGCGGCTCAGAGGCACAAGCAGCTCCACCATGCTACTGGTGCAATGTGCAAGAATCAGAGGCACGAGCGGCTCCGCCATGTTGGACTGGGCAGGGCAAGCAAGCAGTACCTGTTTTTGACCTAGGAATGTCACAGCTTAGATTCTTAAGCGCTTAGCGATTTAAAAGCACAAAACAAAGTGCTCCTGGATAGTAAAAAAATTACAGATTCACAATAGAACTGATTCAGACACTGTTGGATAAATGTACGTAGGCTTGAGAGAGAAAAATATATATATAAAGAATAAAGTTAATGTCTTAAAAAAAGATAAAGTCTTTAAAGAGACAGAGTACAGATAGTTATAGATTAAAAGAAATAAAGAAAAATAAGCCACGTAAAAATGGAAAATTCACAGAGAGTCTGGATTCTTTGTATTATTGTGTTTTCTTTAAAATTTTTGACTGTGAAGGAGCTAAGTGCAGAGAGACATTTCATTATATGGGCTGCCAAGCTAAACCAGAATGGATACAAGGGTATTATGATTTCAGAATATGGGTCTAAGGATATGATGCTTTGGAGAGGGTCTTCTTTTGTTTTCACAGAGGATGCGACCCTGTGGATTTCGTCTATCCCAATATGGTATGATAGACCACGCCCTCCTGAAAGGTTGCTATGAACACCTTCAGAAAATTACTTCACTCAACTGCCAACTGAGATGACCCTGGCACACAGGTTACACCATAAAAGATCTAAATAACAACACCCCCATTCAGCAGGAAGCAGTTTGGAGAGAAAAAACTGCGCCCATGTTCCCAAATATGGTTTATAAATGTTCTTTTACATTTAAAGGGGGATATGATATAGATATAAATAATTTGCATTGGTATGGATTATAAGGTCAATTTTGTTATATGTATATGTATTTCTGATCTTGATTAAGATATTGTGATTGTGTAGTTCATTTAAAAATATAATGTATAATTAGGAAATATAGGTTGCTAATGGATAATCATCGATAATAGTAAAGCTTGTAGTCGTGCTAGTTAGATTTTCTAGATGAGCATAGATATATTTCAGTTAGATAGGCATTCTTCATATCTTTCAAAGGCTACAGAATATGGCATTTAAATGTTTTAATAACTTAGGACTGTTATAGTGAGATACGTCTGCTCCTGGCAGTACCAATCTACTTCAAGAAGAAGATGGGCATCGAAGAGGCTTCTTATGGAGTTGGTTAGCCATTTGGGCAAAAAACTGCTCTTGCATGGACTGTTGCATAAACTGGACACAGAGAACCCACAGAGAGAGGACTGCTGAACTTGCCTAAAGGTGAGATGGTCTTTCGGGGTTCCTGACTCATAAAAGAGTCTGCAAGACATTCTGCAGGACACAGCAAAAAGTGACTGAACTGTCTTTGGAATTTCCTGCTTGATAAAAATGCCTGCTGGATACTATGGGCCTGAAGGTTGAAGATGGATGCCCCAACAGTACAAAAGAACTTTGGGTGACTGTCCAGGCAGTGAGATGTCTCTGTCATTTCTAGAGTTTTGGATCTCTTGTTTGCTTAGGTAATATTATATCCTTCTGGAGTCTTTGATGGAGTTGAAAAATTGTTAGTTATAGTTATAGTTTTCCTTAGTTATAATAAAAGATAAAATAGATATAAATATTGTAACTGTAATTCTTGTTTGATAACTGTTTTGTTATATGTAATTTTACTATGTTAAAGTTAACGCCTTTCTTTTTTGTTTAAACAAAAAAAGGGGAAATGATGGAGGAATTACTTTCATTTAATAAAGAAACTGCCTTGACCCATTTATAGGCCAGCCCTTAGGTGGGTGGAGTAAACAGAACAGAATGCTGGGAGAAAGAAGCCGAGTGAGGAGTCGCCATGATTCTCCTACTCCAGACAAACGCAGGTTAAGATCTTCCCTGGTAAGCCAGCTCGTTGTGCTACACAGAATATTAGAAATGGGTTAGATCAATATGTAAGAGCTAGCCAATAACAGACTGGAACTAATGGGCCAGGCAGTGATTAAAAGAATACAGTTTCCGTGTAATTATTTCGGGGCATAACCTAGCCATGCGGGCGGCCGGGTGCCGGGGACGCAGCCCTGCCGCTCCTATTACAACACTTTGAGGCTGAATGGCTGCAGGACTGGGTGGGATAGAAACTTCTATCTACAACTCTGAGCTTCACACTGATCTGTACAAAGTGACCAGTGCTGACTTTAAGGAAATTTTGTGTTGAGAGATTGTGTGTGCAGCTTAGCCTAGTGCTGGCTCGGAGTGCAGATTCTGTTAAAGAAGCTGGTGTTCTTTAACCTCAGTCTACACCTCAGTCTCCCAGGGGGCACCTGCTCATAGCATGGTGGCTGTCATCTGAGCCAGGCTCTTTCTCAGGCCTGCAGTCAGGGGTCTGCTCCCCTAAATCTTTATACTTTAGCAAGTACTAGGGAGTATATCCTTAGTCTTGAAAAACAAAACAAAACGACAACAACAACAAAGTACTGGTCCTTTTTTTTTTTTTTTTTTTTTTTTTTTTTTTTTTTTTGAGACAGGGTTTCTCTGTGCAACAGTCCTAGCTGTCCTGGAACTTGCTTTGTAGACCAGGCTGGCCTCAAACTTACAGAGATTCGCCTGCCTCTACCTTCTGTGTGCCAGGATTAAAGGCGTGCACCACCACTGCCCAGCAAAACACTGGTTCTAAATCGGCCTTCATAAGCCTTATGGTATGGGGGTGCCCACCGTGCCCCCTGGTGCCAAGGCCACTCACTTGGGGCAGGGGGGAAATGACAGCTTCAAAGCTGCAGTCTCCGCTTGCTCACATCCAGGTCCAGCAGTTGTCTGGGTAAAAAGGGAGCTGGGGAACGGCCAGGTTCTGATGGGAGCGATCATAGCTGGTTTCCTAGTCTTCCCCAGAGAAAGCTGGCCTGAGATCCTTCTTAAGCCAGTGGAGTGGACAAGAAGAGCTGACGACAGCATGAGCGATGAGCGCCGGGACTCCTGAGAACCCCGTCCCTGTCCCCGTCTGCAGAGCCACAGTCAGGACGACCTTCACTCACCAGGGCCGGATCTGAGAACCCCGTCCCGTCTGCAGAGCCACAGTCAGGATGACCTTCACTCACCAGGGCCGGATCATTTTATTTAACTATCTTTTGAAGTGTACTATCATCCAATGGGATGAACTTTCCCTTTATTTCATCATTATTGACTTATTTTATGTATACAGGTGTTTTGTCTGCGTGTATCTCTCAGTACCACCTGTGTGCCTGGTGCCCGCAGAGGCCAGAAGAGTTGGATTCCATGGGGCCGGAGTTAGAGCTGGTCACGAGCCATTGCTTGGATGATGGGAATCGAGTATGGAAACAGCCGCCAGTATTCTTAATTAATGAACCGTCTCTCCAGCTGCTAGACAGAGTTAATTTCCTGTAGACCCCAGACCCCGAGTAACAAGAACACCAACATTCAGGCTAAGCCAGCATAACTATGGAATAAGTTAGTGGCCAGAGGACCGGGGCATCTCTCCTCTCTTGGGATTGGATAATTTCCAGCGTTCTCTACCCCGCCCCCACAGGGTGGGGATGGGGATGAGTTAACTACAAACATCTCAGAAGGATCTAAAAAAGAAAAGAAACAGTCACAGAGCCCCTTACAGGCCCCTGGGGTGGGGGGAGGGGTCTGTGCTGGGCGCCTTCCACATAGCACCTGGAAACGAAACACACAAACTCAACTTACCCAAGTCATATTACTATTGAAGAAGTGCAGACTAACTAGGGTTCTGCCTGTCAGCCTGGCTCCCACTCTCTTCATAAACTCGGATGTCAGCGGCTCACAGACATTGGAGGAAGGGTCAGTTAAAGCATTTCCCTAAGCGCGCCTCATTGGGACAGTAGACACTAGATAAAATTCCTCTGGCAACCCAACGCCTGAACTACAAAGCTCATGGCCTTCCTGAGAAACAAGAGGCAAACCAGCAGGAAGAAGTGGCCTTGTCCAGCTCAGCACTGGATGTTGAAATAGGAGCAGTGGGCTGTGTTCCGCCCGGCTCTCAGCCGCCTGGCTAGCTTATGCCCCGAAATAACAACACACAAATTGTATTCTTTTAAACACTGCTTGTATTCTTTTAAACACTGCTTGGCCCATTAGCTCTAGCCTCTTATTGGCTAGCTCTTACATATTGATCTAACCCATTTCTAATATTCTGTGTAGCACCACGAGCTGGCTTACCAGGAAAGATCTTAACCTGCGTCTGTCTGGAGTGGGAGAATCATGGCGACTGCCTGACTCAACTTCTTTCTCCCAGCATTCTGTTCTGTTTACTCCACCTATCTAAATTCTACCCTATCAGAGGGCCAAGCAGTTTCTTTATTAATTAACCAATGAAATTAACAGACAGATACAAGACCCACCTCCATCAACTGGAGGAAAGGGGGGGGGGTGGCGAGGATGCCTTTGCTTGCATTGACCTGGGCCCTGTTCCCATCTGATCCAGTCTCTGCTTGGAGTAACTGCCTCTCACCTTTAGAGCAACAATAGAAGCCAGGTTCAAAGGGAGCTGCCAGAGCATGTGAGGAGCCCACAGAGGTCCCCAGTGTGAGAACGAGATGAGAAAAGACAGTGGAGTTCACTGGCTCTCAGTCGCAATGAGCATACACTGCACTCAAAAGAGCAAGCCTAGCAGGAGAGAGACCAAAGCGGGAGCCAGCTTGTGAAGACTCCGCTCATGAGGACTTGAAGCCTCAGAGCTACTCCGCCCTCTCAGAGAACAGACGCTGCACCTCCCCAGAATGCAGAGCTCTTCTAGAGTTCGGGGTGTACCCTGAGCTACCCAGTGATGCTATCACCCACAGATGTACCCGTGCATCGGCCCATGAACCAGATGCTGAGGTTCAACAGGTTTTCTATGAAAAGTGGAAGCAAGTTTCTCATAGAAGGCAGGCAAGCTGCTACGCACCACCTCCTGAGTGCTGGGATTAAAGACTACGCACCACCTCCTGAGTGCTGGGATTAAAGACTACGCACCGCCTCCTGAGTGCTGGGATTAAAGACTACGCACCGCCTCCTGAGTGCTGGGATTAAAGACTACGCTCTGCCTCCTGAGTGCTGGGACTAAAGACTACGCTCTGCCTCCTGAGTGCTGGGATTAAAGACTACGCTCTGCCTCCTGAGTGCTGGGGTTAAAGACTACGCACCGCCTCCTGAGTGCTGGGATTAAAGACTACGCACTGCCTCCTGAGTGCTGGAATTAAAGGTTTGCGCCACCACTGCCCAGCATAGTACAGCAACACTTTAATGTATAATTAATCTAATGAGAAGGCGAGGCATATTTTTGTTTTGAGACAGGACCTCACTTTGTACCCCTGGCTATCCTGGAATGCGTTATATAAACGAGGTTAGCCTTTAACTCACAGAGATCTGCCTGCTTCTGTGTCCCGAGTGCTAGAATTAAAGGTGTGCACCACCACCGCCCAGTGACAGATTCAATTCTTGTGTAGCCCAGGGTGGCATTGAACTAACAGAGATCCCTCTGCCTCTGTCTCCCGAGTACTGGGATTAAAAGTGTGTGCCACCACTCCCTGGCCTCTAGTGGCTTAGCTCTGTACTCTGATCTTCAGGCAAGCTTTATTTGTTACAGAACAAACAAAATATCCCCACAGCATATAAAAACAAAATCACCAGGGAAACATTTTCTGTACACTGGAAGAAAGCAGTCAATAGAAACTGGTTATGAGGAAGCCCAAGTACTAATTAAAAGAATAAAACCGCTACTTTAAATGTTTTAAGAATTGTGCCAGGCAAGGTGGCTCATGTCTTTAATCCCAGCACTCGGGAAGCAGAGGCAGGCAGATCTCTGTGAGCTCAAGGACAGCCTGGTCTACAAAGTGAGTTTCAGGACAGCTAGGGCTGTTATACAAAACCAAAAAGAAAAAAAAAAGTTTAAAAAAAATCATTTCTGAAATTAAAGCATGAGAACAATTTTTTCATCACTGGAACAGTTAGGGAAGAATTGGGAGGTGTGGCTTTGTTGGAGAATGTGTGTTTTTGAGGTTTCAAAACACTTGAGCAGGGGCTGGAGAGATGGCTCAGCAGTTATGAGCACTGGGTGCTCTTCCAGAGAAACTGAGTTCGGTTCCCAGCAACCACACAGTGGCTCACAACCTTCTATAATGAGATCCGGTGCCCTCTTCTGGCACGCAGGCATACATGCAGGCAGAATACTGTATTCATAATACATAAATAAATCTTAAAAAAAAAAAAAAGACTTGAGTCATTCCCAGTGTGCCCTCCCTCTCTGTTCCCTGCTTGTGGGACAAGATGTGAGCTCTCTAATGTCCCTGCTGCTGTCTTTGCTATGCCATCATGGACTCTAACCCTCTGAAACCATAAACACAATTAAATACTTTTTGTTGTTGTTTGAGACAGGGTTTCTCTATGTAGCTCTGGCCTGTACTTTCTCTGTACACCAGGTTGGCCTCGAACTCTGAGATCTGCCAGTCTCTGTCTGCCTCTTGAGGGCTGGGATTAAAGGTGTGAGCCACACCACCCTGTTAAACACTTTCTTTTATGAAAGTCATGGTGTTTCATCACAGCAAGAGAAAAGTAACTAAGACACCCATCCACTTTGGGCAGCCTCATTCCCTGGGCTGGTATCCTGGGCTGCACGAGGAAGAGAATGTAGGCTGAGCACAAGCATTGATTATTCTCTTTCCTGACCGCAGATGCAGTGTGGCCAGAAGAAGCTGCGACTTCTCTACCATGGTGGACTGTAGCCTCAAACTGTGAGGCAAAGCAAACCCTTTTCCTGTAAGCCGCTTTTGCTGGGGTATTCTACCACAGTGAGTATATTCTAAAGGCAGATCATCTAGGTTCAAATCCTGCCTCTACCATATAGAAGCTGATTAGCTACAGTCCTCTGGAGGACCAGAATCAATAGAATGAATCTGTAGTAAAAGGGGATTAGTTAGACTGGCTTCCATGGTACAGTCTGGGTAGTCCAACAACACTTGTCTTCAAACTGGAGAGGATGAGAACCTCTCTCTGCTCAGTCCGTGAAGCTGGATACCACAGCAGTCAGTCTGGAACTGAAGACTGAAGGATTCCCAGAGAGTCACGTGGTCTTCAGTTAACATTGAATGGAAGAGGGTTGGTTCTGTTCTCAGTGAAGAGCAACAGTGGTGGTGGCAGCAGCCTCAATCAAACTCACGGTGGGGACAGGAAGACAAGCAGTCAAAAAGCTAGGATTCCCCTTGGATTTTCTATCTGTGTTGCCACTGGCAGGTACTACCCACATTTAGGGCGGGTCTTCCAATTGTAAATAACCTAATCAAGAAAAGCCTTCCGGACAAGCCCAGAGTGGTCCTGCATCTTGTCAAGTTGACACGAACCATCACAGACGCCAAGTGCGAGGTGACGGTTGGTCTTAGCTGTGGACTTTCCTGGATTTAGAGCTATTTAGGATCTCTAGATGTGACTGTGGTGGCATCTCCAGAGAGGACTGACATGCTTGGCAGTGACTGAGAGTGAGAGGGCTTCCTTCTAATTCGGATGGCACCAGACAACGGGCTGGGGTCGTGAATGGAAAAGAGGAAGCCAGCAGACGCAGGCTGCACTCTTCCTGAGCCCATGTGTCTCTTGCTGCTGCCGTGGCCCACAAACATCAGATGCTAACTTCTGGGCCTTATGATGTGACCTCAATACTAGTGACTCTTCAGGAGCCCTGCTCTTCCTTCTCTGAAAGAAAATGAACCCATTTTTATTTATTCATTTCTTGCATCTGAATTATTCTTCAATGACATCGTTGGCCTGAGATTTTTCACCATCATCTTTAACCACTACACATTTTACTGTAACCAACAATTTTACAGGCTTTTCGTTCTCTACCAACTTTGCAGAGGCCTATTCATTGCCCCAGTTTCTTGTTGTCGACATTTAGGTCAATTTGGGGCTCAGTACACAGGACCTTCACTAATCTGACATGCATAGTGTATTAGTTCTAGAGGAACAGAACTGATAGAAGGAGCGCATGCGGGCATACACACACACACACACACACACACACACACACACACGGGATTCACTAGAGTGGCTTACAGGCTGAGGTCCAGGTAGTACAGCGATGACTGTCTACCAAGAATCCCATAGCTGTTTAGTCCACGAGGCTGAATGTCTCAGCTGGTCTTCAGTAGATGCCAGAATCCCAAAGAAACAGACTCTAATGCAAATGAAGGAATGGATTTGCAAGTGAGAGTGAGGGCAAGCAGGCAAACAGCAAAATCTCTCTTCTTCCATGTTCTTTATAGGCTGCCCCTATAAGAGGTGACCCAGATTAAAGGTGGATTTTCCCACCTCAAAAGATCGGGATTAAATATGGGTCTTCCCACTTCAAACAATTTAAGAAAAACTCCTCACAGGTGTACTCAGCTGATTGAGTTTTAGTTAATTCCAGATGTAGTCAAGTTGACAACTAAGAACAGCCACATAGGCTTATCAATGCAAGCACACAAAGATGAGTTTGGTATAAAAATCCTAAAATCAGACACTTTGACAGCAAATATAGGCTTAATATTCGATTTAGTATAGATCCTGATTTGCTGGCTGGCTAATGAGCCTCCCGTCTATCTATTGACTAAGCTGTGCAACCTGCAGCATTTGCTGGGGAGGAAACGAAGCAGGAGGAGCAAAGGAAGAAACAGACACACGGGTAGAAGGAGCGTGCCCTGCCCTCCAAGAGAGCACTGTGGCTCTGCAGGAAGCCTTGGTAGTTAGGGTGGGGGAGGTGGGAGGGCGTCAAGCCAGACGCCGATCCTCCAAGAGAAAAATGGTACAGGCTTTGGAAGCGAGGGCTGAAGGAACCTGGAAGCAAATGCTGCCAAACCTCTGTCAACTTCCTAGCCGTTCACACTCCGTGCCGTCTCCCCACCTCCGGGCCCCAGGCAGAGAAACAGGCATCCTAACATGACCTGCCTCAGCACAGCAGGAAGCCCTGGGAAATGACAGAATGATGCGATAAACACACACACACACACACAATGATTTTAGCCCATGTGTTTTAAAATTCCTCCCTGACGGCAGCATCCGGTTGCTACAGCAACCCTGGCTCTGTAGGGTGTCCAGGTTGCCACATGCCCCCTGCACCTGCAGTCCAGGGGTGTTCCTCAGCAGCTCTGGGGGGCTGCCAGAGTGTACCTCTCACACGGTACTTCAGCAATCACATCTGTTCACTGCCAATGCCTGACAGCAGCCCTGTTCCAGATTGATAATTTCATAGAAAATACGGGCACAAGCCTATAGGGAGCACAGGGGAGGTAGAGGCAGGGGATCACTTGAGTCCAGGTGTTCAAGACCAGCCTAGACAGCATCCTGAAACCCATCCGCAAGATAAAATAAAAGGAAACTACAGGCTCATTGCTCACCATGTATCATTTCTTGGGTTTGATCCCAACACTGAAGTAGGGGGTGGTGGTGGTGTGGTCGTGGGAGCCAGGTGTGGTGGTGTATATATACTTACAATTCCTGCATTTGAGAGGTGAAGGCAGGCAGCCCAGGAATTCAAGGTCATCCTCCCTTAAAGCAAGCTTGAAGCTAGCCTGGGCTACAAGACCCTATCTCAACAAAAACAAAATGGAAGTGTTGGAAGCCTTGCCTCGCATGCACAAAAGCCCTGACTGAGTTCTACTTTCAGCAATGCAAGATTAGTTTATTGTTTTAAATATTTTATTTTGGGGCTGGAGAGACAGCTCAGTGGTTAAGAGCATTGCCTGCTCTTCCAAAGGTCCTGAGTTCAATTCCCAGCAACCACATAGTGGCTTACAACCATCTGTAATGGGGTCTGGTGCCCTCTTCTGGCCTGCAGGCATACATACAGACAGAATATTGTATACATAATAAATAAATATTTAAAAAAAGGAGTAAATATTTTTTTTTATGTATGAATATTTTGCCTGCATCTATGTCTGTGCATGACATGTGTACCTGGAGGTCTGAGCAAAAAATAATAGTTTTCAAAAGGCTATTCGAATTGATATATTCAAATTGATATATGGCCTTTTTGCTTGTTTTGTTGGTGTTTGTTTGTAACTACTTTTTGGAAACAGGGTCTAATCTAATAGACCTGGCTGTCCCAGAGGCCTTTTGTTTTCTTGCCTCATCAAAACACATGCAGTCATGCAGTCACATTTCCATCTAGTTTGATATTGAGCGAATGAAGGCAGTTGGTTTTGACTCAGTCTCCACTTTGCATTTGGCAAAGCCCCTGGGGACAGGACCGGACCTGCTGCTGAGTGGCGGTGCCCTCCTCCCCACAGATCCATATACGCAATGTCAGTACACATGCCGGGGTTCTGTACCCAGTCAGGAGTCATATATCACGTCCTTACAAAACACAGGCAAGTAAGAGAGAAGAAAGGACCACTGTTCACAGTCCCTGGGACTGTGCAGAAGCATCTGAGCTAGAGTCCTGGCGCCCTCACGTGGCCACTCTTGTTGTTGCCCTTCTGGTCTCTTGAATACCTGCTACACGCCACACAAGGCCAACCTGCCGGGCCCAAGGAACAGCTAGCTGCTTGACTGTGGTAGTGCTTGGAGGAAGACAATGATGCTGCCCGGCCAAGTGGCAGGCCTGATGGTTCTGAAAGGAATAACTGATTGGCTTCTGCCTTTGTACCTTATTTGTAAGAAATGGGATAGGTGCCGGGCGGTGGTAGCACATGCCTTTAATCCCAGCACTTGGGAGGCAGAGGCAGGCGGATCTCTGTGAGTTCGAGACCAACCTGGTCTACAAGAGCTAGTTCCAGGACAGGCTCCAAAACCACAGCGAAACCCTGTCTCGAAAAACCAAAAAAAAAAAAAAGAAATAGGTAAGAATTGTCTCTGTGGGTGACACATGCCATTGATCCTAGTACTTGGGAGGCAGATCTCTGTAAATAAACCACAGCAGTAACAGCTCAGTGCCATCCAGGAGTTGTGTTGCTTGGTTCTGGTCCAACATGTGCTCTACCACTACTCTTGCTAAGCAGAACGTGACTCTTTTTTTGTTTTTTTGAGACAGGGTTTCTCTGTGTAGCCCTAGATGTTTTTTGAACTCACAGAGATCCACCTGCTCGTGCGCCACCACCGCCCAGCTGGCTCTTTAACATTTGAAAAATTATTACAGTTATATATTTTAAGGGTGTGAGGGCACATGTACCACAGAGCAGGGAGTCAGTGGCCTCCTTACACCACGTGGCCCCACGCAGGCTGGAAGTCAGATTGTGTGCAAGCTCCTTGACCCACCAAGTCGTCTCTCTGACCCCACAGCCTGAATCACTGTACTCTGTCCCTGCCCCTTAAAGTGAACAGGGCCTGGGTGACCACACATATTGTAGTCATGGGCGTGTTCTGAAAAGTTCCATCCTCTCCCTCCATGCAATGTGCATAACAAAGCACGAGGATGGTCGGACAAACTTCCATATTCTCTCCTTTTAATTTTTTTATCTTTATTTTATGTGCATTAGTGTTTTTCTTGCATATATGTCTGTGTGAGGGTGTTGGGTCCCCTAGAACTGGAGTTATAGGCAGTTGTGAGCTGCCATGTGGTTGGTTGGGACTGAACTCAGGGCCTCTGGAAGAACAACCAGTGCTCTTAACCTCTGAGCCATCTCTCCAGCCCCCCAAACTCCCATATTCTCAAGCACGGTTCTTGCAGTTACAAAATGCTGAATCTGGACTTCCTAGTGCCTAGAAAAAAATGGTTCTATATGAGAAATTCTGGACTTTAAAAAGCTCAACGGCTCCCTCTTGCTTTTTGAGATGGGACTTCATAAAGCAAGGCTGGCTTTGAACTTAATGTAGACAAGAATAACCTTGAACTTGGGGTCCTCCCGCCTTTACCTCCCAAGTGATGGGATATGGTGTGTGCTACCATGCCTGGTTTGTGCATGCCAGACCCTCTAATAAGGGAGTCTCCAGCCTTCATTTATTTCTGATAGAAGCCTGCAGCAAAGTTACAGTGAACACAAACTCCGCATTGAGAATGAAGTCTTGAGAAAGTGAAGGAAATGCGCCAGATCATACAGCCGGCGAGTAGCAGAGCTGAGATTCATTCCAGGTTGACCTACAGTCTTTGTTCCTGCCATAGTCCCCAAAGAAAAGGGGATTCCTCGCAGGAAGACAGGCGGATCAGCAGGAACCATCTATTGAACACATGTCTACAGACGGAATGCTGCCAGGTGCCAAATGCCTGTGCGGGGGACACGACGATACGGCCCCAACCCGTGGAGCTTCTGTTTCAGTAGAATAAGATGAGCAAGTATATATTTAGGTCAAGGAGTGTAAGTACTAGGGAAAACTTGGGCAGGTAAAGGGGGTGTGAGCTGCCATGTGGGTGCTGGGAATTAAACCTGGATCCTCTGCAAGAGCAGTCAGTGAACTACAGAGCCATCTCTCTAGGCCTGAAAGAGCTATTTCTCAGAGGAAGTCACAGATGCCTGAGGTGACCTGCCCACAAGCAGAGAGAAAAAAGGAATGGCATGAGTCAAGTGTAGGCCAGGCGACAGAGGCCTCGGGCAGGACATGCTGGGGACTTCTGGGTATACACAGTGAAGGAGCATGAAGTGATGAGGGGGTGGGTACAGCAGGCAAGGGCCACAAGGTGAGGTGGTCGGACGGCAGGATGGAGAGGTGGTCGGACGGCAGGATGGAGAGGTGGTGGGACGGCAGGATGGAGAGGTGGTTGCGCTGTGGTAAGAAATTGTGGCTTTTACTCAATGAAACAGGAAATCGCAGGAAGGTTTTGAACACAAAATAGATCCAATCTATAACCTGACTGATTTATGGACAATGAGAGAACAGCAGAAGGGGGGTAGAGAGGGAAGGGACGAGACAGGTAAGGAGCCATGCGGGGAGTGCAGGAAGCCTGAGTGTGTGGAGTTCTTGTGTTAATGTGTGCTGGCATGAGCAGGCATGTCAAGGACCCCTAGCCTCAGACCTGTGGGAAGAGTGCAACCCAGGTGAGGCTGAAGAACAGCAAAGTCTTCCTCTGGTCCATGTGCAGATGTTCACACATCTGCACAAAGTGTCCATCATAGCTTTCTCTCTGGGGTATTACAGCCTCAAGACTGCTCCCTTATAGAGCCTGCTTCTACCGAGTAATTAAAGTTCCTCCTCATTCAGTGGACACAGACTCATTCGCTATCTGTGTGCACTAACCCCATCTCCTCATCATCTGTGTGTACTAACCCAGTTCTCTGTTCAACCCTATATAATAAACATGCTGGGCTCACAGGGCGCTGCAGCTTCTCCACCAGAGCTCAGTGGTGGAGAACCTAAGCTTTTCCCTGTGTGTTTTTCTCTTCCTCATTCTATCTCTGGAACACAAGAAGACGGGGGACCTCAGTAGGGGCAGGAGATGAAGGTGAGCAGCACTCCCACATTGCACACATCAAGAACAAAGCTGACATGGGAAATAGGAGAAGAAAGCATGACGTAAGCCTTAGGGAGACGCAGGGGAACTGTATAATTTGTGAGGTGCCAGAGTGGGTGGGCCTGTGGATGGTTAAGGCCTGGTCCTCAGGGAGTGGGCATTCAACAGCTTCATTCAGCTCCCAGGATGCCAGTTCTCCATTCTCCTCTCCCCCTGGCCACTCCCTCACCTCTAAACAATGAAGCACCCAGAGGTATCAAGAAGTTAGTCAGGTGTAGGCAATGGTATTTTAAGGAAACTGAGCCCGGCATGGTCTCACACCTCTGTAACCTCAGCACTTGGGAGGTGAAAGCAGAGGGTCAGGGTTCAAGGTCAGGAAGACAGGGAGACAGGATGGGGGGGCGGGGGGTGGAGTCAGGAGTTTGTATCTGATGCACCGACGACTACAGTAGAACAGGGCAGGCATTGACTGGGATCCTCAGTCAGGGGTTTTTGTTTTGTTTTTTAATTTTTACTTCTTCAGATAGTAGTATACTATGTGTCCTAGATTGTCCTCAAACTCAAAATCCTCTTGCCTCGGCCTCCAGAATGCTGAGAATGCCATGTACCATGAAATCTAATTCTTAGTATTATGCTGGAGACAGTAACATTCAAATTATAGCACCAAGAAATCTGACAACTACCAAGGTTCTAGGAGAGACAAACAAGACTGAACTGGAGTAGGATCACCCCTGGGGACAGAACACAGGTAGGATGTACCTCTGGACTCACTGTGGGAAAAGCCCTCGGGACAGACACGAACAAGAAAGATCTGTTTTCTTTTCCACACCAAGAAAGGTGCTAGGTATATGTCAAAGCCAGAGTAAGTCATTCCTAGACAGAGCCCTGCCTGGCGTGAGGAAGGGCAGCAGTAGAAGAGGGGACACCATGCTTAGGGAATGAAATGTCACAAATTGTTCTGCCTCTTCGCTCCCCTCATAGACATCCCAGACAAAGTTTCACAAGACACAACCTAACAAATACTAGGATAGCTTTTAATTTAAAAAAAAAAAAAAAAAAGCCCACCAAGGCTGCGGGCAGTGCTCTAAAATACAGCGGAAACCACCATGAGTATCAGAAGAACCTCACTTCACTGGCGTGCGGGGTCCCTCAGTGAGAGCAAAGGCTTTCCAGAAGTTTCCACATAATTGTACGCTGTCCCCGTTTTTAGAAGGCCCTTACTGAGGCAGGTATGGTGACACATACCTTTGATTCCAGCACTGAGGAGGCAGAGGAAGGCAGATGTCTCTGAGTTCAAGACCAGCCTGGTCTACAGAGTGAGTTCCAGGACAGCCAGGGCTACAATAGTGAGACCCTGTCTTGGAGGGAAAAAAAAGTCCTTACTGAGAGGACACGAGGCACAGAGGTAAAGGAACTGGTATGAGGTCAGACTGCAAGAGACACACAGGAAGGACCAGAAATCCATCCCCTCCTGAAATGCTACCCAAGGGTCACTCTATAGCTACTGAAGCTGCGATCTTCTTCAGGAAGTAGTGGCAAGGGCCAGGCTGGGACTTGATGCCTGTGACCTGGACCACAGCCTGGCACATAGGATTCCCTGAGGCAGATGCCCCAACAGCCCCTTGTCTGTGATACATCTTACTATCAAGCCCAACCCTCCTGGCGGAAAACCAGCTGCACAGCTTCATCCACATCATGAACGATGTGGGAGGCCTCTAGGAGCTCCGGACTGAAGCTGAAGTCTCGGTGGCCATGGAATGGAAGCTGCGCCCCTTTGGAGCCTGGGTCCTGAGAACTGTGTATGCCCGTGCATACCAGGATGGAGACACAGCTCTGGGTTGTTGAAGGCCGCCTCTTCTGCTGTCCACCAGTCCCATGTTCCTCCTCTCCACGCTTTGCCATTTGCAGGTGCTGGTTGAACAGGTTGGCACCACAGACATCAGACACAGGGTTATCACTGGTAGGGCAGCAACACCGAAAAGAGGAGAAAACCCAAACTTAATGTGAAAGCCATCAGGGCAGAGATCAGCCTGAGGGGGAGGGCGGTGTGACTCAGCTGCAGGGAGGCCAGGGTAGTGTGAGCAGATGAGCAGAGGAAGCCGGAGATGGAGACAGAGGGCTTACCCTATAGCATAGAGCTTCCTGATGGGGGCAGACCAGCCCCGCCTCTCAGCCTGCTGCCTGATCACGTCCTCTGCGTACTGGTAAGTGAGGATGCTGGGTTTGCCCATCAAGCCCTCATACTTCAGCTCCTTGCCCGTTACTTTCCGGTAGATGGCTTCCAGGCAGAGCAGAAAGGTGCCATGACCAAACCTGCCCAAGAAGAGATCTCAGCAATCCAGTCTTCAGGCCACTGGCTGTTCTCGAAGCGGTCTATGCACCCGACCTGAATTCCCCTCCCTGCAGCCATTTACGCATGAAGAAAATGAGGCAAGAGCAGGCAATTTTCCCAGGGTAGTAAACTAGAGTCAAAACCTGATAGCCTCACCCCCAAACCTTCTGTTGGTTTTGTTTTATGTACACACACATGTGTGCTGCTGTGATCAGCAGAGGACAACTGTATGGAGCCAGTTCTCTCCTTCACCTTTACATGGGTCCCAGGATCACACCCATCTCACCAGGCCCCTAATCCCTAAGACTGGACGCTATTCTACAGCCTTCGGCACCATCCTTCCAGTGGCGCATACTGACCACTAGGTGGAAAGAGCATGCCCACCGGTCCCCTGAAGCTAGGTGTGGTTGTGTGTCTAACCTACGTGGGGAAGCACCACAAGCCAGTCAACAGAAGCACAAGTGCTGGAGAGCTTTGATTCAGTGTCCTTAAAACAAGGAGGGCATGCTCTTCTCTGTCTTTCTTAGGGTCTGGATCTTACATGGTCCCCATAACTCAAGAAGGCTTGGTCCCTAGCTGATGATACCTTGGGAGGGTGGAATCTTCAGAAAGTGGATCCTGCTAGGAAACAAGCCACTGGCGGCATGCGCCTGCCTGTCACTCTACCCCTCTGCTCCCAGCTAGCATGAGGGGAGCGGTTTTTGTACCATAATGTTCGACCCATCACAATGTTCTGGTCACCATAGGCCCCAAATCAACAGAGGCGAGATGGATCTTCCTCCTTTTAAGTTGCTAACTTCGGTATTTTGTCAGGGTTGCAAGCTGACAGCCCTACTCCACTGCTTTAGGTGGCAACCTAAAACACTAACATGATGCTGACAGTCATTCTGGATTCTACATGAAGGATCAAAGATTATGCTTCAGGAAGGTGTGTGTTTCCTTGATAGAGGAGAGACTGAACACAGGCCCCAGATTGTCAACCTGACTCCTTTTAATGAGAAAGCAATAAACTTTCTTGTGTAGAGTGTTTTTGTCTTACATCCTCAGTGCTAAGCCAAACCCTAATAGTCACTGTGCTTGGACTTACATTCAGGATCACTCATTTACATAATAACAACATTTTCTGGCTGGGCATGGTGATGCATGCCTTTAACGCTGGCATTTGGGAAGTTGAGAAGTGATGTGGGAATCTATGTATGCTGTGAATATGCTTTATTATTATTGAATAATAAAGAAGTTGCTTTGATATTTGATAGGGCAGAATAGAGATAGGTGGGAAAACTAAACTGAATGCTGGGAGAAAGTAGGCAGAGTCAGAGAGAAACCATGTAGCTGCCGCAGAAGATAGACACCAGATGCTGGATGGAACCTTACCAGTAGGCCACAGCCTCGTGGTAATACACAGATTAATAGAAATGGGTTAATTTAAGATGTAAGAGCTAGCTAGAAATATCTATATGCTAATAGGCCAAGCAGTGTTTTAATTAATACAGTTTCTGTGTGGTTATTTATGGTCTGGGCAGCCAGGAACAAACAAGCAGCCTCCGCCAACAGAGAAGCAAACAGATCTCTGTGAGTGCAGCCTTGCTTATACAGGGAGCTCCAGGCCAACCAAGGCTAAATGATAAGACCCTATCTCAAACAAAACAACAACGAAATAACTCCATTTTCTTTTTGTTTCTTTGTTTTTATTTTGTGAAGCAGGACTTTGCTGTATCCCAGACTGGTCTGAGGCTGATGTTAACTGCATGTTCTTCTGTCTCTGTCTTCTCAGTGCCAGAGTTGCCGCTGTGAACCACCACATCCAGCTAACTTTGAGATTGTTGAGTAAACAAAGTCAGGCATGGTGGTACACACCTGTAATCCCAACACTCAGGAGGCAGGTGGAGAATAATTATGAGTTCAAGGCTAGCTTGGACTACACTGAGTCACAGACAAGTCAAAGCTACAGCGTGAGACCTGTCTCCAACAATACAAAAATAATTGTGTGGAAAAAAAAAGTCTCAAGCCAGGTGATGGTGGCCACACACCTTTAATCCTAGCAGCACTCAGGAGGCAGAGGCAGGCGGATCTCTTTGAGTTTGAGGCCAGCCTGGTCTACAGAGTGAGTTCCAGGACAGGCTCCAAAACTACACAGGAAACCCTGTCTTGGAAAACAAACAAACAAACAAACAAACAAAACCAAATCAAAAGAAATCTCAAATATGGCTTCTTTGAATGGAAGCCTCATCTCAAATCTGGTCTAAATAGTTTACCCTTGTTTTTCAACTCATAGCTATACACCCAACTCCTACCTGATCCCCATCTAGAATCAACATGTCCTAACCTATGAGTAACAGAGAAAACACCAAACCTCATGCTAAAGAATACACTTTAAATACACTAGGGGGAACTGAGGCAGGAAGACAATGAATTGAAGTCAACTTGAGCTACATGGTTTGGTCCTGGCTCACAGAGAGAGAAAGAAAAGGAGAGGGGAGCATCACGGGAAGGAAGCCCTGCCTCTTCAAGGCTGTTTAGAACACTCTCTGCTGACCATGCTCAGTCTCTGGAAAACTGAGAAGACACTAGGTTCTGGAATCCCAGTCAGAGCAGCCATCAGCTGGCTTTACAACAAGGCACCCTAAGGGTCACAAAAGAGGTACTACCAGCCCGAGAAAAGGGCAGGACGTGGGTACCCACAGCTGGGTCTCAGTACTTGGCTCTACACCATGGGAATAATCCTGGTTTATAATCCCAGCTTTCCCCATCCTAGGGCTCACATACAAAGGCAAACAGACAAGTGAGGGAACCAGTGCAGAAGGGAGAATCTTGAATACGCACCCACTGCCATACCTTAGAACTACCTATTTGATGGACGTGTTCTGAGATCAGCAGGGTAAAAAAATCCCTCAACATATCTTCATGCTCAGTAACCTGCAGTTTTAGTTTAATAACTGACAAGAAGTAACTCTTGAAAGCCCTTACTCTCAGCGGCCACGTTAGTGTGGTACCTACAGGGCTTATCAGGGAAAAGTCAGGGATACTGTGTCCTCACCTGGGCATCTTGGCTTCAGCCATCCACAGGAGATCCATGTTGCTAGCCAGGACAGGGAGGTGGGGATATGGAGCTGTCACCAGGTCAGTCCCAGGGTTCCCATTGCTAAGGAGGACATCCATAATCAGCTGCAGGCTTGTCTCCCAGCGGACTGGTTCCCCAAGAAGGAGGACCCCTAAAAATCAAAGGCACAGCGATAAGAAAGCAGGGCATTTGGACTGCCCTTTTGTGGTAGGAAGACCCTTCAGAGACAACAGAAGCCAGTTAACAATACCCACCCAGAGCTACAGGTCTGCTAAGGTGGACATCTGGGCAAGAGTATGGTTCCCTGAGCATCCCTGATCAAGCCACGTCCCAGCACCCTGGGCGAACAAAGTCAGGGCCCAGCAAGGAGCACCCTAAGGGTGTCCTTTGTGTCCACTGCTGTTTCATAGAAGCAGCAAATCTCACGCTGCTGCTCCTGTTGATGGGACTCTACCCACACCTTACCCCACAAGTGCTGCTGTTCTCAACAGGGCCTGGCTCTCAGTCACATCTCTGAGCCTAATAGCCAAGCAGAAGAACTTGGGCTGAGGGGAGCCTTGAGCTCTGATCCTAACTCAGCCAAGTTTTCTGTGGAACTGTGCCAGTTACTCACCACTAAATCTCAGTTGCCTCAACTGCATTTGAAATGAAAAGGAACATGGGCCCCTGAAATATGGCTCAGGAATCAAGGGCTTGCCTAGCGTGAACAAGGCCCTAAATCCCGACCCTAGCAATACAATAAATACATGAAAACTAAGGCCTGGCATGGTAGCATACACCTAGAGCACTGTTACTGGGGAGGTGGAGACAGGATAGTTTACAGATAGTTGTGAGGTACCATCTGGGCACTGGGATTCAAACCTTACGCTGCAAGAGCATCAAGTATTCTTGATCGCTAAGCCATCTCTCCAGCCTTACAAAATACTCCTGTACAGTTTAACAATTTTTTAAAATGATCATATAATCAAGAGACTCAGTCGGGCAGTGGTGGTGCGTGCCACTTGGGAGACAGAAGCAGGCAGATCTCTGTGAGTTTGAGGCCAGCCTGGTCTACAGCGAGTTCCAGGACAGCCAGGGCTACACAGAGAAATTCTTTCTTGAAAAACAAACAAAAAATTACCAAGAATTGTTCTCCATTTGAGATATCAATTCAGCAATGGCGATTCTGCCCACACACCTGTAGTGCACTGTAGATACAGCCTGTCTCTACTGCTGGAGCAGTCCTGCCCACTCTGGTTGGCACAATCATTTTACTTCTCAGATAACTATAGCATTGAAACATTTACAATCTTCTCACCAGGACGTTTTCTTTACGCTTCGGGTACAGTTGGGGCATTATACTACACTAACTACTTTGTTTGGTTTTGAGATAAGAGTCTCATTGTGAAGTCCAGATTAGCCTTATCCTTCAACTCAGCCCCTGCACCCCAAGTGGGAGACTACAAATGCACCACCACACTGGCCACTGATTGCTTTCTGATGTGGGTCATGGGAAAATTATTTTACTTCAGGAAGGCAACAAGATGTTACAATGTCTTTATTGCCCAAGGGGAGAGCTAAGCAACACTGGACTAAGCTGTCCGTACCTATCTACTGCAGAGTTGCTGAGCTCACAGTTCTTCACTACAGTAAGAACCATCATACATGTCTGAGTACTGAGCTGAGCCGAGAGGACAGCTAGAGCTAGATGCCAGTGACTTGGGTCCTGGTGTGCAGGGCACCTTCAACACTTTGCCTAAGAATCTGAACACAGAGAGGGAAAGAAGGACCTACACATGCCCAGACACATGCCCCTTTACCTTCAATGGCAGAGAAGTCACTCCTCGGGCGCTGCCAAAAGACAAAGAGGCCCATCAGTGCTAGTCACCTTCCATTCCTGGAGTACCCAGTCTCTAGAGTTGAGTAGCAGGACAGACAGGTTTCACACAGCTCAGGCAACACCTCCAAGGACCAGTTCAAGCCAAGTGGCAGAGGGAACTTAGCAAGGAGATGCACAAAGGGAAAGACAAGGCCCAGACTGGGCTCAACACAGGCTGAGGAATGCCAAGTGGCAAGTTGGCCAGGAGGGGCAGTGTCAGTTATGCGTCTCCAGGCATGACAGAAAACAAGGTCCAGGTCAAGCAGGTCAATCAGGGTGCTAAAGGAGGAAGTAGCCCGAGAGAGGAGCTCTCTGGGCACGAGGACTCTCTTATCTTCATACCAGTTCTAGAGGATTTCTCTTTATTAGCCTTGGGCCTATTCTTCCCTGGGTCATTGCAGTCTTGGCTCTGAAATGAGCCACCTCTCCTGTGTTGAACTCAGCCTTGGTGCTATTCTGAGATGTGTTCCCATGCTATAGTTTAGTTCTTCACAGAATTTAGTGACTCAAGAGAAAGCTCTCAAAGGATAGGATCTGTTCTACAACTAGAAAATTCTGGAAGGAAAACTTATAATCTATTTTCTACTAAATCAATGAAGTAAGTTTATTTGTCTATAATTGTATTTCATCAAATCCTAAATTGTTGACATAAGCTATTGAATATATCTAAATTTTCAAAAGGAATAGCCAATGGGCACCTCAAGAGCCATACTCCAAAGGGTGGTCAATGAGTGGCCTGGAACTGAAGATCCCAAGAAATAAGAAATCACGGCCTGGGGTGTAGCTTAGCAGTGGAGACTTCCCAAGCCGGTACAACCCTGGTTTGACCACCAGAACTGCAAAAGGAAATCAAGCCACTGTGTTCAAATATGAGCTAAATACCAAGGGCAGTGGGAGACACAGACTCCTCAGTGTTTTCTCCTCACAAGGCAGCCTCTTTGGACTGTGCTTCAGGGTAAAGGAGCAGCAGTGAGTCACGCACCAAGGTTACCGATGGCCTGCAGAAAACCTGGGAAAGCCACTGTTAAGTGGAGGAAGTGTTACGACAAAGCACAAGGCGAGGGCGAGGAGCCCACTGCTTCTCTCAGCCACGCTCATCTTCCCAGAGAACAAAACCCTTGGCCAGATACACCTCTCCAAGCCCAGTGCAGGAGCAACCACAACACAAAATGCAGCTCCTAGCAAAAGGGTAGGAAGATCAACAAGGGGAACCAACACAGGGAATAGGAAGACAACCAGGAGTTTGTGGAGGGTGAAGTGACCCACCCTGTCCTTATTACCGTGGTCTTCGGCCGCCGCTCCAGGTCCACCATGTCCAGCTCTGGGAAGGCTGTTCGCAACTCATCTGTTGTTACCACGTTCTGGAAGCCTAGTCTGGAGCAAGATCAGGGCAGCAAAGCTACACAGTTCTGAGGAAGATGTTTTATAGACACCTCAGGTCACAGGTGAGCAGATCCAGAGCCAGTCCTGGCAGGCAGGGAGTTATCATAAATCCCACTGGCACCAAGTGGCAGCCTGTTGACTGCATAGGCAGAGCAGACACATGCAACACCAGTGTAATCCTTGTGTCCCACTAGGGCACATTCCAGGTACCAGATCCTACACCAGCAAGACCCAGAGAACAGAGGCCAAACCCACGTGTACTCAAGGAGCTTATGCCACACTCAGGGCTCCATGAATAGTATAGTGCAGCCCTAAGTACTGGGTTGGGAGGAGAGTCTTCTGTGGATGCGAACTGGTGAACAGCTGTTTCCTCTGGATTGAAACATTTCTTCCTGGAAGGTGGGAATCCCTGAAAGTTACCAGAGCCACAAGCTTCCTCCCTGATCTCCTCACACTTCCCTCCCCTGGAGAAGACACTCCCACCAGCCAAGCTGTGCAGAGAGCCCAGGGAAGCAGCTTCACCAGCCAGCACTCATGCTAGCCTACGCTTCTCTGGGATGGGTTTCTGGTGACATGGCTGCCTCTCACCCGCGCTCCTATAAGGTAACCCCAACTAACTGGCTGGATCACTGAGTCGTGGTACCCTATCTGGGTTGAATAGATGTTTGTTGACATCTCCCCAGGAAAGGCCACCCAGCAGTCACCAAGAAGTAGAGGGAACTAAATCACAGTCAAACCCCGTCCAGCAAGGAAGGGGGGTCATGCAGAAAAGCGGGCTGACTTCAACCTGCTCTCCTCTAAGATCTGCTGCCACCTCCCTGTCCCTAATTCCATCCCACAATCTTAACCAGACATGGTTTCAGATGACTCAAAACCAGTCTCCCCAGATGTTTATTCTAACAGACCCTCCCAGCAGCTGGGGGCCTGCATTGGCTCTCCACTGCTCTGAGCTCACCCCAAGAGTTTCCAGCCCCAGCCTACCCTTCCTCTCTCTAATACCCAATTCCACCCATTCCAACTGCCTGCCCTGCCTTCTCAGGAAGTCTTAACCCCTTCCAGGGCACCACCAAACCATGTCTGAAGCTGCAAGCCACTCCTGCTCCGGAGCTGTTTCCCTCTATACTTCGAGGCTTAGTGCCTACAACCCATCTCATTCTTTGTAGCTTCCAGTGCATTCCATCTTTTCCATTTTTAAAAAACATTGCTATAGCTGGGGAGGGAGCATGTTGGAGGTCAGAGGACAACTTTGGTTCTCTCCTTCCACTGGGTGGGACCTGGAGATCTAACTCCCTGCTTAAGTTGAGAGGCATCTCCTTGGCCCTATGCCATCTCTTCTCCTATGTGGGAGCTGGGATTCAAACCAAGGCCTCATGCATGATAGACAAATACTCTACAATTGAGCCTCATTCCCAGCCCTCATGTTGTAATAGTTCATCTTTTTATATATATAAATGTTACATTTATGGACATTACGGAACAACCTGTGGAGTCAGTTCCTCCCCTTCCACTGTATGGGTCCTGATCACACGCAGATGGTTAGTCATGACAGCAGAGCCCTCACAGCTGAGTTAGCTTCCCAGCCTGTGATGACTCTCATCTTAATTGGACCTACATTCAACTAAGAGACATGAATCAGGAAAAACTAGCTAAGGGGGAAAGGCCCTCCCAAGAATAGGGGGCTGTGTTGCTTTTCTTGGTTAACGAATAAAGAAACTGCCTTGGGCTGTTGATAGGGCAGAACTTAGGTAGGCGGGAAAGACAGAATTGAATGCTGGGAGAAGGAAAGAGTCTGAGAGAAGCCATGGATCCTCCTCCTGAGACAGACACCAGTTAGAATCTTTGCCAGTAAGTCACTGCCACATGGCGATATACAAATTAATAGAAATGGGTTAAATGAATATAAGAGTTAGCCAAAACGCCGGGCAGTGGTGGCGCACGCCTTTAATCCCAGCACTTGGGAGGCAGAGGCAGGTGAATCTCTGTGAGTTTGAGACCAGCCTGGTCTACAAGAGCTAGTTCCAGGACAGGCTCCAAAGCCACAGAGAAACCCTGTCTCGAAAAACCAAAAAAAAAAAAAAAAAAAAAAAAAAAAGAGCCAATAAGAAGCAACCACATGGTGGCTCACAACCATTTGCAATGAGGTCTGGTGCCCTCTTCTGGCCTGCAGTCATATACACAGACAGAATATTGTATACATAATAAATAAATAAATAAATAAATAAATATTTTTTTTAAAAAAGAAGCTAGAGCTAATGGGCCAAGCAGTAATTTAATTAATACAGTTTCTGTGTGGTTATTTCGGGGCTAAGCTAAGGGCAGCCAGGATGAATAAGAGGTCTGGCTCTCCTTGCAACAGGGGGCACCTTTTGGAAGTGGCCCAGACATAAGAAGTCTGAGGAATTCAGCTATACTGAAGCTTTCTCCAGGAACAGTGCCAGACTGGGACTGCTGAGGAACAGTGGACTGAGCAGCTGCAGAGTTCACAGGTTCTCTAGTAGTAGACGGCCACTGTTGAACTACCCAGCCTCTACTGTGTAAGTCAAGCTAATGAAGTTCCATTCATAATATATGCTCATTCTATTGGTTCTGTTCTAAATTAAACATTCTTTCACTGTCTGTGGGTATGCTCTTCCATTCTCAAGTATGAATTTCCTGATTAAGTCACATTCCCAATGCTCTTACCTCGGTCCCTGGCCTGCCTTAGAGCACAGCCCAGCATGGTGCCCAGGAAGGATTCAGGGCACATGAACAAGCTGCCTGGGAGCAGGGATCAAGTCTCTTGCTTTCTGAGTACATGTGACCAAAAGGGCACTATTTAATAACAGGAGTGACAAAGACGGATGAAGGCTGAAGCAAAACTCCCACATGTAGTCACCCCAAAAGGTCTTACTTCACTGAGAACTCCTGAGTTTTTAACTCAAGACACAACAGATCAAGACTATTCAGGGATAAGACACAGGATTCTGTACATTAAGTTCTGCAGATGGCTCTGATGTGGTGGTATGTAGCCTGGCATCACCAGGCACAAGGACCACATGAAGGACCTATCTTGTTCCCCAAGAGCCCACCTCATATCTCTGGCACCCCAAGTCTGCACCCTCCTCTCCATCCAGAACAGCAAAGCAAAAAGGATACGCTCTGGCGTTTTCCACCAGGGGTCCCTGCCCAGATACCAGCATCCGCTTGTTGTGGTACTGAGAGAAGAGTTTCATGGGGCTGTGAGAGAGAATGACTTGGTCTGGATCCACCTACAGAGACAACCAAGAAACAGGAAAACGGGACGATATAGGCTTGAGAGGGAATAACAGGGAGACAGTCAATGGGTTCTGCCACTGGAGGGGAGGGGCTCATTGTCTAAGATACAAAGTATGAAAGCTTTTCCTAGCACCTGACACCTTCTAAGACTTACCTAGATAGGAATGAGAACTTACCTTGGGCCAGGAATATAGCTCAGTGACAGAGTGCTAGTCCAGCATGCATGAGGGCATGGGTTCAGTCCCTTGGGTGTTGGTGTGCCTAGTTTAATTCTCAACATACGAAACAAGAAAAGCATTATCAGATTTAAGATCTGACTGTTCACCAATACTACTGGGCTTAGCTTGGAGACCTACTGAGATTTCTTTCTTTCTTTTTTAAAGATGTATTTTTAAAAAATATTTATTTATTATGTATACAATATTCTGTCTCTGTGTATGCCTGCAAGCCAGAAGAGGGCACCAGACCTCATTACAGATGGTTGTAAGCCACCATGTGGTTGCTGGGAATCGAACTCGGGTCCTTTGGAAGAGCAGACAATGCTCTTAACCTCTGAGCCATCTCTCCAGCCCTAAAGATGCATTTTTTAATGTGCATTGGCATTTTGCCTGCAGTGTATGTGTGCGAGGGTGCCAGATCCCCAACTGAAGTTACAGTTGGGAGCTGCTGCTATGTAGGCGCTGCTGTGTAGGCACTGGGAATTGAACCTGGGTCCTCTGGAAGAGCAGCCAGTGCTCTTAACAGCTCTCCAACATCACCCCTGAGATTTCTTCATCCCTTACTTGAAAACCACAGGCTTTACAAGTATATTCTTTGTCATCGTCATAAAAAAATGTCTTGGATCTTGATAATGTGTTTTCAGTTCTACCTCTCCGCGTTGGGTACTGAATCAGGACCTTGCAAATGCAAAGCAAGTGTTCCATCATTGACTCATACTCCCAGCCCAGGGTCTAGTTTGTGTGTGTTATGTGCATGTGTGTGCATATGTATGTGGGAGATGCAAGTGTGGAGAACCAGAGGTCAACACTGGGTGTCTCTCTCTTACTGAGTCCTTCATTCAACCTGGCTCCCTATTTTGCTAGACTGGCTAACGGGCTAGACTGGCTGCCCAGCAAGCCTCAGGGATACAACTGTTTCCAGCTCTCCCCCTAACCCTGGAATTACAGTTGTGCCTCCAAGCCTGACTTTTTAGATGGGTGCAAAGATCAAACTCAAGCACTTTGCCCACTGTGCCATCTCCCCAGCAATCTCCAACAATGTATGTAGTCTTTATCAAAAGTGACTATTATTTTGAGATGGGGTCTCACTACACTCGAGCTGGCCTGAGACTTGTGGTTAATCTCTTTCCTCAGTCTCCTATGTGCCAAGATTAAAGAGGTGTGCATGACCACACTAGGTTCCTCAGAATGCTTTTAGGGTCCTTTTATGGAAAGAGTTTCAAGGTTCTAGTTTCATTCGTCTACCCTGGATTCAACCTCAGCCAGCACCACCTAATCAGCCTTTATTGACTCTCTTAGTTACAAAGAACCCCTTCGCAAAACTAAGTTCACCCTTACCAAGCAGGTACCCATCTTGGATACAGTGAGGAACTGCAAAGGGGCAGAGATGCTCAGCTTTTGGAGGACAGAAAAGGCGGACCTGCACAGCTGCTGGCTGTGTGGATGGGTGGGATTTTTGTTAACTTCTTTGACACAAGGTCTCACTATGCAGCCCAAGCCACCTACAACTCATAATCGTTCTGCCTCAGCTTCTCAAGTACCTGTTATCAGCCTGTACTATTATTACTGTTAACAAGAGCTGCTATGGCACAGTCCCATCTGTACCGTGGAATGCCGAACACATATGATATGGGCTTTCAGGGGCCAAACCTCTAGAAGAGTCATGAAGACAATAAACTAAACTGCTGGGCTGGGTAGAATGCTTGCCTAGCATGCATAAAGACCTGGGTTTAATCCCCAGCACATAAACCACGTACGGCAATGCACAGCTGTGATGCCAGAATTAGTGAAGCAGAGGCCAGATGTGCAGGGTCATCATCAACTGCTACAGATACACGAGTCATAGTCTCAAACACTAAAACATAAAGGACAGATCCCTGTCCTCTCCCCACCCCCCTGAAACAGGGTGTCATGTAGCCCAGCCTAGTATTGAAAAACAGCTGTGATAAGGGTGTACCACCATAGACAGTAATGCCACGCTGAGGTCCTGCTCAGGGCTTCACTCATGCTAGGCATGAATTCTGTTTACAGAATTACATGAACTACACCCTCAGTCCCAAGGGCAGGACTGCTGTGCTCACTCAACCATGTGTGCACTCTCTGCGGTCATCACAAGTCTACGCTAGAACTTTAAGACTCCCACTGCCCAGTCAAACCACCACCTAAGGAAGGGGATGTAGGGCTGGAGGGTCCAACAGGACCTGTCTTTGGGTTTCCATGCTCTGGATGCCTCTTACCTTGTACCCCAGCAGGTCTGACAGCTCCTGAGCTTTGCTATGCTGTAAGATGTTCCCAGCATTTGTGACAAAAACCACAGGTACCCGCAGCTGCCCCTGGGAGTTTACCAGCTTGCCGAATGCTTCCAGAGCAGCTGGGATCACTCTGTGGCCTCGAACCAGCACTCCATCAATGTCAAACAGTAAACCAAAGGTGGGAGGGCTCTGTACAGCGGGAAAGAGAATTGGCACTGCATGAGAGGCAGAGGAAATGAAGGGAAAAGACCATCATACAGAAAGGGTCATCCTCAGGTCACTGTTTGAAAATGGCATCAGAAAGAACAAGAGAGGAAAGGAAAGCACGGCCCGCCTCCTCTCCTTTGCTTGTCTGGCAGTGCTAGAAATCAGACTTCACACATGGTAGGTAAGAACTCTACCTCTCAGCTACTCCAAGGCATGGGATTTCTGATTGGCCAAGTCCACCTACACAAAGAAGTTTACCAAGTTCACCAAACACAGAACTACTTTGTCGAAATTAATTTCGCACAGGCAGTGGCACACATCTGTAATCCCAGCATTCAGCGGGCAGAGGCAGGCAAGTCTAGAGTTTAAGACCAGCTTGGGGCTGGGCGGTGGTGGCGCATGCCTTTAATCCAGCACTGGGAAGATGGAGACAGTTGGATCTCTGTGAGTTCAAGGCCAGCCTGGTCTACAGAGTGAGTTCCAGGACAGCCAGGACTGTTACACAGAGAAACCCTGTCTTGAAAAACAGAAACAAAAAGACCAGCTTGGGTTACACAGTGAATCTGAAGCCAGCATTGGCTGTTTAGCAAGGCCCAGTCCTGGAAAAGCAAAATAAATATGGCAATTTTAAAACAGGAAATAAAGGAATCCAAAGAAAAACATAACCCTACCATTTTAACACAACCAGTTTCTATTTTCCCTGTTTACTCTTCTTTACCCCCATGCAATTAAATACAATTATGTACCTTGTTCTCTTTGGGTGATAAACAATTTAACCAGTAACACTGGCCTTCATAACTATATTTTTAAAATTCCTTTTTAAGGTTTAGTTTACATGTATGAGTGTTTTGCCTGGATGTCTATATGTGCACCATATGTATGCCTGATACCTGGAATGACTAGAGAGCACGTGGAATCCCTTAGAACTGGAGTTTGGGTAGTTGTAAGGCACCACATGAATATTGGGGATGAAACCCAGGTCCTCTATAAGAGAGCAATGTTCTTAACTACCGAGCCATCTATCCAGCCCGAACCTCCCCTCCCCCTGAAGAGGATCTTACTTTGTACACCTGGCTGGCCTGGAACTCACTAATTAGGGAAGCCTGGAGTCTGTGAGATCCTCCTGCCCCAGCCTTCTGATTGCTAGGATTAAAGTTATTCACCACCACTCCTAGTCACAGTCATCTTGTAAGAGTTTGTTTTAGGGCTGGGAACATACCTCAGTGGTAAGTCGACTCACTTAGAACACTTGAGGATATATGTTCAATTCCCAGCATCATTTTTTTAAACCGGGAAGTGATAATGCTTAATCCCAGCAATCAGGAGGCAGAGGCTGGCAGACGTCTAAACTTGAGGCCAGCCTGGTCTACAGAGTGTCAGGACAGCCAGGATCACACAGAGAAACCCCGTCTCAAAACCAACAGACCAACCATTTTAGAATCATCTTTAGTGGCATACTTGCAATCCCAGAACCTAGGAGGAGGCCAACCTGAGCTGCATAGCAAGTTCAGGCAAGCCTTGTGACTTTGTCTCAAAAGAAAAAATGTGTTTTCATTTTAACTTCTTTTATGGGGGGGGGGGTGAGACAGGATTTCTCTGTGTAGCCCTGGCTATCTTGGAACTTGCTCTGTAGACCAGGCTGGCCTTGAACTCAAAGATCCTCCTACCTCTACCTTCTGAGTGAGTGCTGGGATTAAAGACATAGCTGCCACCACCCAGTTAATGGCACTGTTTCTGCCTAGCATGTATAAGGCTCACAGTTCTATCACCCTAACCATTTCCATTTCCCAATCTCTAAATAATCTTTTTTTGAAAACTCATTCCATTTCTTAGTTTATGAGCTCCTGTTAATATAAGAGATAATTCTCAATTATCAAAACAAATGAACTTGCCTAACCTGTCTGCCATTTCTCTTGTTGGCGCCAACTAGGTCAAGCCACCCTTCGAACACATGCAGTCTGTGCACAAAGCTCTATCGGTGGTGATCAATCCAAACCACAGATAGGAACAGGTATGGTGTCACAGGCCGTTCATCCTAGCACTGGAGGGTGGGCCAGCCAGGACTATACATTGAGACCCAGGTGAACAGTGCTCTAGTCCCTCATTGCTTAGTTGACAGGACAGAATGAGTAGCTAGCCTTGAAAACAAGCCATTAAAACAGCAGCGCTTTCACAAATAGGAATCAATTTAAAGTTTTTAAGTTCTCGGAAACTAGAGAGAGAACCTTGGACCTCACGCATAACAGGCAAGCGCCCTACCACTGAGCTATATCCCCAGGCCTGGACGTTCTAAGTTTGATAATTACATACAATGGAAGGATCAAATTAAACAGGCGGAGTTTCCTGGAAAAGAATTCCGAGCTAGCACTGACTGATGCTGACAGTACACTCAGTGAACCAAAGAGGAGTAGCAGGCAGGCAGGGGAAGGATCACAGATGCTTCTTGTTTGGAACCTGTGGGGGCAGGTGTGGAGAACTCAGGACCTTGGAGAGACAGCTCAGTAGTTAAGAACACTTGCTGTTCTTACACAGAATCCAAGTTTGGTTCCCAGCACCCACAACAGGCAACTCACAGCCATCTAACAACTTCAGTTCCAGGGGATGCAACGCCTCTGGCCCACAAAGGCACTTGACTCAGACACATACATCGACACACACACCTACACACACATACATGCAGACACACACACTTACACACACACACACAGACTCACACACCTACACACACACGCAGACACACACATATACACACACACCCACATACACACATCCACCCACACACATGCAGACACATCCACCTACACACACACACACATCTACCCACACATATGCAGATACACACCTACACACACATGCAGACACACACGCACACCCACACACCACACACACATAGACACATACACACAGAGATTTTGAAAGTCTATTCTTGGGGAACTAGGAAGGCCACTACCATTTAAGGACATACCATATGAAAGCCATGAACACCAGAGAGACAGCAGTCAAGGTAAGATGGGAAAACAAGAGGGTATAAATTAAGGCAGTGAAACGATGGCTGCCTGTATCAGGTAAACTAGGAAGTAGAGTGACTAATGGCTCCATTTTCCTCCCACTAGGCAGGTGTGAGCTCCCATCCTTCCTCCCACTAAGCAGGTGTGAGCTCCCATCCTTCCTCCCACTAAGCAGGTGTGAGCTCCCATCCTTCCTTCCACTAAGCAGGTGTGAGCTCCCATCCTTCCTCCCACTAAGCAGGTGTGAGCTCCCATCCCCATCCTTCCTCCCACTAAGCAGGTGTGAGCTCCCATCCTTCCTCCCACTAAGCAGGTGTGAGCTCCCATCCTTCCTCCCACTAAGCAGGTGTGAGCTCCCATCCTTCCTTCCACTAAGCAGGTGTGAGCTCCCATCCTTCCTCCCATTAAGCAGGTGTGAGCTCCCATCCTCCCACTAAGCAGGTGTGAGCTCCCAGGGCTCTTGGTTCCTTTACCTAGCTTACAAACAGTCTCACAGGCTTAGCCCATGGGCCAAGCAGGAGGTGGGCAGGAAAACTGGAAAAGCAGGCAATAACATCTCAAATCAGTAAGACCATCACTTCTGCCCACTAGAAAAAAGCAGCCAGAGACACTTAGCAAGTCTCTCATGCATGCAGGAAATCTGAGAGCAAACGGCCAAAAGCCTCCAAGGCCGATCTTAGCACCTTAGCCCAGCAGAGTATACTGGACTTCACACCAGACATGTAACAAACATTTTTATCTATTCTTTCTATCTAACTGTGACGAGGCGTCTATCTTCAAATGAGGTATTACCTAGCAAAAGTGTCCCACAAAAGTGTAAGAAAAAAGTAGCTATTAAAGAATGTGGCCAAACATAACTTGTATAAGGCCTGAGTTCATTTCTCAGCTCCTTCTCCCTGATCAAAGAACCAACTTTTGAGAAGAAAATGAGCCAAAGGTTTCCTAGCCTGTTTTACAACTCTGGGTCCAGAATTCCACTTCAAACAAACTAGCCCAGGGCCCTTACCCCTACTGCCTTGGCAGTTCCTGGGAGCAAGCAAGGATGGGGTGGGGTGGGGGGACAGGACAGAGATCTCGGCCTGGACACACTCTCCCTTGCCTACTGTCAATAAGCATACTTCATTCATACCCAGTGGCCCTCAGTATCCCTACTGCTCAACATCGTTCTAACAGAGTCCTAAACTGGGGCTCTCAGGTAGATTCCAGAGTGGCCATAAAATCCCTGGCTTTTTTTTTTTTTTTTTTTTTTTTTTTTTTTTTTTGGTTTTTCGAGACAGGGTTTCTCTGTATTACCGTTCTAGCTGTTCTGGAACTAGTTCTTGTAGCCCAGGCTGGCCTTGAACTCACAGAGATCCTCCTGCCTTTGCCTCCCTAGGGCTGGCATTAAAGGTGTGCACCACCACTGACCGGCAAGCCCTGGTATTTTTATTTTTCCAGAGTTCTTTTCCTATTTCATCATCTTACTCTTCTCAGAGAGAATCAGCACATAGGTCTGAACAGACGAGGGGACATGATCTCCCCACACACCTGCCATGAACAACACTGGCACTGTGCCTAAGCCCCTTCGTGTGCTCAGCAATGACTGTACAGTGACCCAATGGATGCCTGGGGGGAAAATATGGCAGGCCTTTCCCTTGAGACGCCTCCCAAAGGAAGCGGTGGCGACTCTCAAAAGGCTAATCTGTCACTTTTAACAGTTCAATTTTATTTCTGTCCCCTTGCAAAATCAGGGAACACTGCTCTGGATGCAGGCAACAGCATTCTGAACATTTAAGCTTAAAAACCCATTTGCCTGGTGTCACCTACCAGAAATCCTAGCACCTAGGAGGCAGAGGCAGGAGGAGCATCAAAGATTTGAGGCCAGTCTGGTCTACAGAGTGAGAGCTCCAGGTCAGTCAGGGAACATAGTGAGACATCCCACACAAGCAAACAAAAATCCATTCACTTATAATTTCAAAATAAGTTGACATTGGTTAGGCATGGTAAGAGCATTGTGATTCAGTTCAAAACGTCCTTTTTGGAGGCCCACACACAGTTCAGGGTTGAAATGATAAAAACTCCGGGATTTAAAGTCTCACGGCCACAAAGCGGGAGAGATAAGCAGACGCACCAATATACAGCGATTGGTTATTTGGAAGATAAAAATATGAGATTCGTATTCTTTTTATATTTGGAAACTCACAATGCTTAAAAAAAAAAAATTAAGGGCCAGCAAGAGGGCTAAGCTGTTAAATGCGGTGCAAGCGTCCTGACATGAGTTCCAACCGCAGAACACACACTGGAAGGCGAGAACCCCAAAGTTGTTCTCCAAATTCCGACACGTGTGCCCGCGTATATATCACACACAGAAATAATAATAATAATAACAAAATAAATGACTCTTTTTGCCTTAAAGGCTGCGCAGCTGAGCCGTACAGAGTGTACCGGTCACATCCAAAGCAGTCACCTTTCCAGAAACAAGACTCGGCGGGCTCTTCGAACAGTAGAAACGAATTAACTGTTAAGAAACTTTCCTGGCGCACGGGAAGGAGCTGCGAACCCACCCGAGGCTGACCTGGGGTCCGTATGGGTCTCCCCGGACACGGCCTTTTCCAGCGGGCGGAAGGCGCTCCGGGAAAAACGAAGGGTTCAGCGGCTCCACGGTCTCCGGGAGGGTGTCCCCGAGGCCGGGATGCTCAGTGGCCCGCACGGTCCTCCCACCCGCCAGCCCTGAGCGCTGGGCCGAACCTGCTCGTCCTCACCTCAGCGCGGCCCACGATGTAGCCTCTCCGGAGCCAGCAGCCCGGGAGCCCCGCAGACGGGCGCGCAGGAAGCTTCCATAGACGGCGCCCTGCACGGAGAGCAGCCAGCCCGCTGAGGGCAGCCATCGCGCCCGCCGCGCGCACGCGCACACTGCGCGTTCCCCACCCCCGTCTCTCCTCACCCCAACTCGCGCCCCCTCCCACGCCTTGCGAAGCAACCAATCAGCGGTCGCCGGCGCGGGACCTCTCGGGATATGTAGTCCGAGCCGGCGGTGCCCTCACGGGTTCCGAGGGCCGATCCTGGAGCCCGAGGGCGGCGTTCGCTGGTAAAAGGAGAGGCTCTGGGTCTCTCGCTTCTCCGGTAAAAGACTTGGGGTCAGCAAGTCGGCGTGCGCGGCCGACCCGACTAGGAGGACAGACACCTGATCAGTCTGTGCACCTGCTGACTTCCGGGAGCGCGTGCCTCGGCCGAAGTCCTGATTCCAGAAACCCTGGTGACTTTCGGGGCGACCGTGTGGAAGAAAATCAGCTTAACCTTGAGTTCGAGATTGGGAAAGAGGACCTTAGTTTTAAGGCCCACGTCCTCTGAGCATCATCCACACAAAGAATGCTGATGGCATACTAGTTCTTTTTAAAATCTTTAGCTCTGACCGTACGTGGCAGTTCTACTTCCTGACCTAAAATCCGAGAAGAACACAGGCGAATGATCTCCTTGATTCATACTTTGTAGGAGACTGGGATAGGTGTACAAAGCAAGGTAAAACGATCACTGTGCTGTGAAGTCAGATAATGATTTCGGCAAACACGTAAGGAACCCAGCTGAGCAGTCAGCGAAGAGAATGGGCTTTGGTCAGTGTGCCGGAAGAATAGAACTGGGTCTGACCGTCCTTGGTATGAGGTGGGAGCCTTCTGCAGAAAGAAATCTCTCTTCCCACTACGTGAAATGTGTGGGATAGGCTGCTCCTTTGATCAGTCCCTGAATCTAATCATACAAAAACCGAGTGAGCCTACATCGTATTTAGCGCTGGAGGAAGAGGGGCTCAGGAAAGAACAAGGACTCCGCTAACTCACTTGTGTGCATTGCTTCTCAGCTTTGAAGTCCAAAATCATAAATCAGAGTAACCTCTGTTGATGAGAGCTTGGAAGATAGGTTGCCGTTAGTCACACCCACCATAGCACACAGCACATGAGCCCAGACAGGAGATACAGCTGTCTGGGTTTGGGATGGTTTTTTTTTTTTTTTTTTTTCTCTCTCTCTCTTTTCATGCTGGTTAACTACTTAGGAACTAATTTTGGTAAAAGTGTGGTGGTGTCTAATGCCTGTAATCCCAGAGTTTGAGCGGACGGCAAGAGGATTACCCCTAGTTCAAAGCCTGTCTTAATAATAATAATAATACTGATTTAGCAATTAGGAGATTTTAGAATGTGTTTACACTTGTTCTAGTGATGGCTACTCCCATGAAAACATGTGTCTAACCAAGTATCCACTTCACCGTTCAGCAGATAGGAGTCTTCAGAGCTCAGTTCTCAACCCCAAGTGGGGGTGTAGCTGCTGATAGGGAGCCTCTGGAGCCAACAGCGAATAAGTGCATAAAAACATGCTTGAGAGTGGAAGTGAAAAACCCAGTTTGAAACACCACAGCTCTGCTTTTGAATGGATACTCTTAACAGTATGAACGTTCATTGAATTGTGCAGTCTTTGGATCTAGTTCGTTTCAGTGTGTGGTTTTTTTTTTTTTTTTGCAGTTCCTTTTATAATAAAGTTTTAAAGAATCTGGACTTGCTGTGGAATAATCCTCTTGTACACTGTAAAGATTTGTCACTCGAATTGGTTTAATAAAACACTGATTGGTCAGTAGCCAGGCAGGAAGTATAGGCAGCGTGATCAAACTAAGGATGCTGGGAAGAAGAAGGGCAGAGTCTCAAATCACCAGCCAGACACAGACCCCATAGGACATACAAAATGGGATAGAGGTAAAAGCCACGTGGCAGAATTTAGATTAATATGAATGGGTTAATTTAAGTTGTAAGAGTTAGCTAGTGGCCGGGCGGTGGTGGCGCACGCCTTTAATCCCAGCACTCGGGAGGCAGAGACAGGCGGATCTCTGTGAGTTCGAGACCAGCCTGGTCTACAAGAGCTAGTTTCAGGACAGGCTCCAAAACCACAGAGAAACCCTGTCTCAAAAAACCAAAAAAAAAAAAAAAAAAAAAGAGTTAGCTAGTAACAAGCCTGAGCTATTGGCCAAGCATTTACAATTCATATTCAGCCTCTGAGTTATTATTTGGAAACTGGCAAGCAGGAGAGAAATGTCCGATTGCATGGGATTGATACACTAATGGAAAAAGAATATCACTTTAAAACTCACTTAGCCAGACCAAAAAGCTTACAAAGGTATCTTATGGCTTACAGATAAACAGAACATCATGATTTCTTTTTTTAGATTTTTTTAATAATTTATTTATTTTTTTTTTATTTATTATATATACAATATTCTGTCTGTGTGTATGCCTGAAGGCCAGAAGAGGGCGCCAGACCTCTTTACAGATGGTTGTGAGCCACCATGTGGTTGCTGGGAATTGAACTCAGGACCTTTGGAAGAGCAGGCAATGCTCTTAACCACTGAGCCATCTCTCCAGCCCCTAATAATTTATTTTTATTCTATGTGCATTGGTATTTTTCCTGCACGTATGTCTGTGTGAGGGTGTCAGATCCTCTGAAAGTGGAATTACAGAGAGCTGTGAGCTGCCATGTGGGTGCTAGGAATTGAACCTGTGTCCTCTGGAAGAGTAGTTAGTGCTCTTAACTGCTGAACCATAAGTGAACATAAAATAAGATAAACAGTTTCTAAGTGCCTGTTGGAACAAGGCTTTAATTTTTAATTAATAGTTCAATTTGTAGTTAAGAAAAGATTTGCATAAATGTCTGCAAGCTATTAACATGTTTTACCTATATTCATACCTGTTAGATATTTGAGATACAATATGCATGGTAGGAAGAAGCATGACATCACTGGTCTCCGCAGCAAGTCTCTGAATTCTCTTCCTTTGGTCCTCAATTGAGAGGGTTAACGTGTGAGATTTTGGCTCTCCTGATGACCTGAGTTCCATCCCTAGGACTCACGTGGTAGAAGGAACTGACTCCTTCAAGTTCTCCTCTGACCTCCACACACGTGCCATAATGTGCCCACCCACATATACAAACCACACATGCATAGATATAACAGCAAATAAATAAATGCATATTTTTAAATTAAAAAGTCTTTTGGTCTGTGAATTTTCTCTCCTGCCTTTTATTTCTTATAAGATATTTCTCGGGGCTGGAGAGATGGCTCAGCGGTTAAGAGCATTGCCTGCTCTTCCAAAGGTCCTGAGTTCAATTCCCAGCAACCACATGGTGGCTCACAACCATCTGTAATGAGGTCTGGTGCCCTCTTCTGGACTTCAGGCATACACGCAGAAAGAATATTGTATACATAATAAATAAATAAATATTTTAAAAAAAGATATTTCTCTACTCAAGGTTATTAGAAGTACTGTTATCTTGGACAGCTCCTGCTGAGTTTCAGTAAACTCTTACTAGACAGGGTTTCTCTGTAACAGCCTAGCTATCCTGAAACTTTGTCAACCAGGCAGGCCTCAAACTCACAGAGATCTACCTGCTTCTGCCTCCTGAGTACTGGGATTCAAGGTGTGTGCTACCTCACTCAGTTTTAGTCTTCTTCTTTTTTTCCATTTTCTTTATCTTTTTAAACAGGATCTTATCGTGTAGCCTTGACTGGCCTGGAACCTGCTGTGTATAAGAGGCTGGCCTTGAACTCACGGAGATTTTTCTGTCTCTGCCTCCCAAGTGCTGAGATGAAAGGTATGTATCACCATACCCAGCAACTCTCAGACTTAAAAAAATAAATAAATTCTCAATAAACAGTGCAAGCTCTTTGAGACTTTCAGTGTTTTTTTTTTATTAAAAAAAAAGATCAAGTATTGTTATTCATTTTTTCAAGATTGGGTATCACAGCTCTGGCTGTCCTGGAAACTCACTACATAGACTAGGCTGACGTCGAACTCGCAGGGAAATTAATCTTTCTTATGTATATGTCTGTCTGTGTGTAGGATATGCATGGGAGTGCAGGCACCTGCAGAAGCCAGAGGCAGCAGACTCCCCTGTAGCTGCAGTTACAGGCAGTTATGAGCTACTGGCACGTGATGCTGGGAACTGACCTCGGGCCCTCTGTAAGATCAGTGTGTACTCTTAACCACTGAATTAGCTCATACTCTCAGACTTTTACGAGAGAAAAAAGGGTGTGCTAGACATAGCAGCACATGCCTTGAATCCCATTACTCAGGAAACAGAGACAAATAGAGATCTGTGAGTTTGAGGCCAACCTGGTTTACATAGCACGTGCCCTTGCCTACTGAGCCATCTCTCCAGTCCCTGCTTTTTCATTTCCTGACTGCTCAGACCCAAATAATCACATAGAAGCTATATTAATTACAACACTGTTCAGCCAATATCTTACGCATATTTCTAACTAGCGCTTACATCTTATATTAACCCATTTCTATTAATCTATGTATCATCACAAGGCTGTGGCTTATTGGTAAAAGTTCTGGGCTGGTTTCCTTCTCCTTAGGCAGCTACATCGCATGTATCTGACTCCACCTACTCTCTCTCTATCTCTGTTCGAATTTCCTGTCTGACTCTACTCTGCTAAGGCATTGACCAAAACTGCTTTATTAATGAATAAATAATAATAATAATAATAATAATAATAATAATAATAATTTATCCAATAAAAGCAACACATATACAGAGGGACATCCCACATCAGACAGTTGTGACCCACCATGTGGGTTCTCAGAACCAAACCCAGGTCCTCAGCAAAAGCCACCAGTGCTCTAACCACTGGGCAATCTCTCCAGCCTCTGTTGTAGGGAGCTGCGAGCTGCGTTCCTGCCACCCAGCTCCCAGCCACTGGCTAGCTTTACCTGAAATAATTACACAGAAACTGTATTCATTTAAACACTGCCTGGCCCATTAGCTCTAGCTTCTTACTGGCTAATTCTTACATCTTGATTACCCATTTCTATTAATGTGTGTAGCACCCCAAGGTGCACTTACTGGGAAGATTCTAGCCTACGTCCATCCTGGGTTGGAGCTTTATCACGTCTGCCCCCGAGAGGAGAGCTATCGAGTCTGAGCTCATTTCCTCTTCCTCCCCGCATTCTGTTCTGTTTACTCCGCCTACCTAATTTTCTGTCCTATCAGGGCCAAGGCATTTTCTTTATTTAACCAATGACCTTCCTCCATCATTTCCCCTCTTTCTGTTTAAACAAAAAGGAAGGAAGGCTTTAACTGTAACATAGCAAAATTACATATAACAAAACAGTTATAAAGCAAGAATGACAGTTACAATATTTACATCTACTTTATCTTTTATCATAACTAAGGAAAACTCTAACTATCTATATATTCTTTAGCTCCATCAAAGACTCCAGAAGGATTTAATATTACCCAATTAAACAAGAAATAAGCAACTTCCAAACTCTAGAAATGACAGAGACATCTCGCTGCCTGGACAGTCACCCAAAGTTTCTCTCTACATTGGGACATCCATCTTCGGCCTACAGGCCCATGGTATCCAGAAGACATTTCCATGAAGCAGGAAAATTCAGAGGCAGTTCAGTCACTATCTGCTGTGTCCTGCAGCATATCTCGCAGATTCCTTCATGAATCAGGAACCCCGAAAGATCATCTCACCTTTAGGCAATTTCAGCAGTCCTCTCTCTGAGGGTTCTCTGTGTCCAGTTTATACAATAGTCCAGGCAAGAGCATTTTCTTGCCCAAATGGCTATCAAACTCCATAAGGTGCCTCTTCAATGCCCATCTTCTCCAAACTGCTTCCTGCTGAATGGGGGTGCTGTTATTTATGTCTTTCATGGTATAACCTGTGTGCTAGATTCATCTCAGTCAGCAGTTGAGTGAAGTGATTTTTTAAAGGTGTTCACAGCAACCTTTCAGGAGCGCATGGTCCATCATACCATATTGGGATAGAAACAATCCACAGGGTTTCATCCTCTGTGAAAACAAAAGAAGAAACTCCTTTCCAAAGCATCATGTCCTTAGATCCTAATTTTAAAGTCAAGGTATTTTCAAAATATCTGTCTTGGATTAGTTCAGCAGCATTTATAAACAAATATCTTTTAACAACTGTTGCTCTTTTCTCAGCATTCAAACAATTCAAAGAGAGCATAATAGCATACAGTATCAAGATTTTTTGTGTATTTTCCATCTTTGTGCGGCTTTCTTTTAACCTTTATTTTGTTTATTTTTACTTTTAACTTTTTGCTTTTTGAGACAGGTTCTCTGTATATCTTTGACCTGGAATAACTCTGTAGACCAGGCTGTCCTTGAACTCTCAGAGATCCATCCGTCTCTGTTTTCCAGGCATTGGGATTAAAGGTGTATGCTACCACACCTTGAACTCACAGAGGTCAATCTCCCTCTGCCTCCCAAGTGTTGGGATTAAAGGTGTGTACTACCACACCCAACTACTCTCTTTCTTCCCTATTTTTGTTTTTTTACTTTAAGAACTTTAACTTTTAGCCTGCATATATTTTTAACACACTGTAAACCATTTAGAAATTTTCTTTGTCTTTGAATCTCTCTTTACTGTATCTCTCTCTCTTTTTCTGACCACATGAGCCTTTAAATTACTGAGCAACAGAGGTTAAGAGCATTGCCTGCTCTTCCAAAGGTCCTCAGTTCAATTCCCAGCAACCACATGGTGGCTCACAACCATCTGTAATGAGGTCTGGTGCCCTCTTCTGGCCATCAGGCAGACACACAGAATATTGTATACATAATAAATAAATAAATAAATAAATAAATAAATAAATAAATAAATATAAAAATAAAAATAATAAATTACTGAGCAATATGGGTAGGATTAAAGCTGTGGCTTTGCCAGCTAGATCCAGCCCATTCCTTAGCTTTCTGCCATTCCAGCCTTGTGGCTGAAGTACCAGCCAGAGCCCTGTTCATCGCCACAACTCTACAATGTTTCAAGGTCCTTGCCAGCAAGCAAGCTGCAACAGTATTAAGCAACACTCAAAAGCTCAGTAGTCAGGACCGCCTGCTTGAAAGTCAGAGTTTGCCCTGGCTGGATGGCCCAGAAAACCGACATTTTAAATCAGCTCAGCTTTTTTCCTGCTATGGCTGAAAACAAACAAGCATTCAGTTGGCTTTTATCAACACCATTTAAGTGTTTTGTGGCAGGACCTTTTAAGAGCTGCCGGGTTTTGCAGCTAAGGCTGAGTCAGGAAGCCCCTCTTAGATGAGAGCGCTTGCTTGCCTCTAGCAAGTAGAGTAGACCTGAGAGAGTGTTGCTACCAAGAAACCATGCACAACACTGTCATTTTGTTCTAGAATTACTTCCCAAGCTGTCTCAGGCTTTATGTGGAAGCAGTTGTCCACATTGGGTGCCATTCTGTTGTAGGGAGCTGCGAGCTGCGTTCCTGCCACCCAGCTCCCAGCCACTGGCTAACTTTACCCAAAATAATTACACAGAAACTGTATTCATTTAAACACTGCCTGGCCCATTAGCTCTAGCTTCTTACTGGCTAATTCTTACGTCTTGATTACCCATTTCTATTAATGTGTGTAGCACCCCAAGGTGCACTTACTGGGAAGATTCTAGCCTACATCCATCCTGGGTTGGAGCTTTATCACGTCTGCCCCCGAGAGGAGAGCTATCGAGTCTGAGCTCACTTCCTCTTCCTCCCCACATTCTATTCTGTTTACTCTGCCTACCTAATTTTCTGTCCTATCAGGGCCAAGGCATTTTCTTTATTTAACCAATGACCTTCCTCCATCAAGCCTCCATATTCTAAATATCAACCTTATATCAGATTTACAGCCGACGAAGATTTTCTCCTATTCTATAGTCTGTCTCCATACCTCGTTAACCATTTCTTTGCTGTATAGATACTTTTAATTTCATGAGGTCCCACTTATCAATAATTGGCCTTATTTCCTGACTGATGTTTTATTTAAAAAATTACTTCCTATGTCTATATTGAAAAATGGGACTCCCTACTCCCTGTTCCTTTCTCTAGCATTTTTACAGTTTCAGGTTGAGAGAGAGAGAGAGAGAGAGAGAGAGAGAGAGAGAGCGCCTCTGTGTTTGTTTGTAAGTCAGGGGACAACTTGTAGGGTCAGTTCCCTCCTGCCATGTGAGTCCTGTAAATCCAACTCAGGTCCTCGGCTTAGTGGCAAGCACCTTTACCTAGAGATTCACCTAGTCACGTCTTCTATGATGACGTTTGATCCATTTGGAGTTGATTTTGTGCAAGGTGCATGATAAGGACCTAGTTCCATTCCTCTACGTGTGGACATCCATTTTTTTTCCAAGACAGGGTTTCTTTGTAGCTTTGGAGCCTGTCCTGGAACTAGCTCTTGTAGACCAGGCTGGCCTCAAACTCACAGAGATCTGCCTGCCTCTGCCTCCCGAGAGCTGGGATTAAAGGCATGTGCCACCACCACCAGGCTGGACATCCATTTTTCAAGCATCATTTGTTATGGAAGAATGGCAAATCTATAAGAAAGACTTTTTGCATTTTTATCAAAAGTCAGGTAGCCATAGCTATCTAGGTTTCTGTTGGGTTTTCTATTCTGTCCCATTGATCTCTAACATCTCTGTTTGTGTCACTGCTGTGCTTTTTTTTATTACCATCTCTGTTGTATAACTTGGAATCAGACAGATATGGTGGTTGTTGTGGAATCTTCCTTTACACTTTGCAAAGATGTGTCATTGAGATTGGTTTAATAAAGAGTAGGCAGAAGGAGGTTAGGTGGTATTTCTAGGGACAGAGAGGTCTCAGGAGAAGAAAAAGGTGACATCACTAGCCAGATTCAGAGGAAACAGGTTAGGCAAAATGGAGGTGAGGCGGAGGCTGTTCGCTCCTTCCTGGCTGCCCAGAATTGAAACAATCACTCAGAAACTATATTATTTAAATAACTGCTTGTCCAATTACTTAAGTGTATTGCTAGCTACCTCTTATATCCTAAACTAACCCATTTCTATTAATCTGTGCATCACCAGAAGTTCACGGCCTATTGGAAAATTTAACTGGGCTGTGGCAGAGGCGTCTATCTCCTGTGGTGGCTACATGGCTTCTCCTTGACTCTGCCTACTCTCTTTCTATATCTCTGTTTGGATTTCCCACCTGGCTTTACTCTGTGAAGACATTGACCAAAAGCAGCTTTATTCATTAACCAATAAAAGCAACACACATACAGAAGGAATTCCCACATCATTTCCCCTTTTCTGTTTAGATAAAAGGGAAGGTTTAACTTTAACATAGTAAAAATTCTTTTTTTTTTTTTTTTTTGATTTTTCGAGACAGGGTTTCTCTGTAGCTTTGGAGCCTGTCCTGGAACTAGCTCTTGTAGACCAGGCTGGCCTCGAACTCCCAGAGATCCGCCTGCCTCTGCCTCCCGAGTACTGGGATTAAAGGCGTGCGCCACCACCGCCCGGCAGTAAAAATTCTTATAGCAAAACAGGTACCAAGCAAGAATTACAATTCCAACATTTATATCTACTTTATCTTATATCATAACTAAGGAAAACTATAACTATCTATTCTTCAGCTCCATCAAAGACTTCAGAAGGTAATAATATTACCTAAGTAAACAGGAAGTAAATTGTAAGCAACTTCCAAAAGTCTAGAATTGACAGAGACATGCAGGTAACAAGTGCATGGAAGAATATACATTTAAAAATATAGGTTAAAGGGGGCTTGAGAGATGGCTCAGTGGTTAAGAGTACTGCCTGCTCTTCCAAAGGTCCTGAGTTCAATTCCCGGCAACCACATGGTGGCTCACAACCATCTGTAATGAGGTCTGGTGCCCTCTTCTGGCCTGCAGACATACAGACAGACAGAATATAGTATACATAATAAATAAATATTAATATATATATATATAGGTTAAATTTATGTTATAAGAGCCAGTTAGAAAAAATTCTATGCTAAGGTTGAGCTTTCATAATTAGTAATAAGTCTCCATGTCAATTTTTGTGAACTGGAGGCTCAAAGAGAAATTCGTCTACAGGTGGTTCCTAGGGTTCCTCCACATACCTCCAGCACTACTCCTGCTCAGACTTCCTTCTGCTAGCTGAGCTTTCCTGTGTAGGGATAAGTCCCGCCCCTTAGGAGGCGTGTTCACCTCAGGCTAATGTTTACCTATAAATCTGGCCAGCATGCTTGCAGCACTTGCTTCTGCTTTCCTGGTCTCCGTGGGAATGGTGGTTCTGTAAGTCTATTTCCCCATTAAAGCTGTATATATTTTTACAATCTGTCTGCATTCGCCGTTACATTTTGGCATCCAACGTCGGGCTATTTTGCCCCCGACTCAAGCGCGTAGCCCGCTAGCTAACACAGCACGCTCCCGGGTGCCGTTTTTTAGTTCGTGACTTGGGCCCCAGTGCCAAGTCCGAGATACACTCGGCCACACAGGCCCATTCTGCCCTGCCTGCTCACTGGTTGTGGTGGCGCACGCCTTTAATCCCAGCACTTGGGAGGCAGAGGCAGGTGGATCTCTGTGAATTCAAGGCCGGCCAGGCAGTGGTGGCGCACGCCTTTAATCCCAGCACTTGGAAAGCAGAGACAGGCGGATCTCTGTGAGTTTGAGACCAGCCTGGTCTACAAGAGCTAGTTCCAGGACAGGCTCCAAAACCACAGAGACCACCACTGGCAGGAACCGGTCATTGCAGATAAAAAAAATTTCTTTTATAAATAAAATGTTTGAACACATTACCATTCAAGAATTTAACAGTTTTTTTAAATTGTACCATGTGGGAGATTTTACAAGAGGTGTCTATCACCCCACATCTATGGATCCTTCTGGGATTCGTAGTTTTCATTGGCACTAAATGGTTTGATAACAGAAATATGATAAAGTCTTTACGAGACGAATCCAGGATTCTTAAGGCAGAGATTCAATGCTTAAAAACAATTGAGAATGACAACAATCTTCTCAAGAATCAGTTTGAAGTCCTCCAGGAAGAGAACAGATCTTTGTTTAACATGACTTGATCAACCAAGCAAAATTTAAAAAAGGTACAGGCTGATGTTAAGGAGAAATTCATTACTATGGAAGAGGGAACAGCTGATTTGGATCGTAAGCTTCAGTCCCTTTCTGTAGGAACTGAAACATTAGTGGCTGATATTAAGGAGAAATTCATTACTATGGAAGAGGGAACAGCTGATTTGAATCGTAAGCTTCAGTCCCTTTCTGTAGGAACTGAAACATTAACTGAGAGAATCAAAACTGCTGAATGTGACAATCAGATTTTGTCTAAAGCTTATGACAGATTGGCGGAAAGATTGTCAATACAAGAAGGCACGGTTTATGCCATAAAAATTATGTCCAAAGATGAGATGTTATTTCTAATGGACAAACTTCATACTTTAGAATCCTCAATGAAGGCTTTGGAACATAATTCTGGACAGGAGATTCAGACATTGCAGAAGGCAATGGTGAATAAAATTGAAAAGATTGAGGAATTTCTAAATTCTGATGAAGAAGAGCAAAGGGTAGAAAGGCAAATTTTAACTACATCTGTGGGTAAATCTCTCCAGGACAATTTCCACAAAGCTCTACTTACAGCTCTACCTGCCTTTCCAGTAATAACAACAGAGAAGGTGATTGGTTCCAGAAACCCTAGGGTCATCAAGATACATGGGAGCCTGTCTGTAGTATTGGCTACATATTGGCCATATGTAGCCAATATTGCAATGAATTTATGGGGTCATGACCTATTACAACAATGGAATACCCAAATTAACATTCCTGATACTTCTAGAGCCTATATTTCTGAGAATAATATTAAAAGATATTACAAACGGAAAAAACCGGCCATTCGGGCTGTACAAGAACAAGCAATTGATGTCTCTTCAGAGATACCAACAGCCTTGCCTCTAAAATGGGTTGACTGAGAAACCAATATGGACAAAGCAATGGCCTTTAGCTGAGGAAAAGTTACAGGCTTTAGAACAGCTGGTACAAGAACAATTAGATGCTGGACATATAGAAGAATCTACCAGCCCTTGGAATTCTCCTGTATTTGTGGTTAAGAAAAAATCAGGTAAATGGAGAATGGTGACAGATCTCAGGGCCATCAACAAGGTTATTCAACCTATGGGCCCTCTGCAATCTGGAATTCCTTTGCCCTCTTTATTACCAAAAGGATGGCCTCTCATAGTTGTTGATTTAAAGGATTGGTTTTTTCACTATACCTTTACAAAAAGAAGATAGAGAAAAATTTGCCTTCACAGTGCCTACTTATAACAATTCTCAACCTTCGAGGAGGTACCACTGGGCTGTCCTCCCCCAGGGTATGTTAAATAGCCCCTCCCTGTGCCAATATTTTGTGAACCAACCATTGCAAATAATACGCAAGAAATTCCCCAAATCTATAGTATACCATTAAATGGACGACATTTTGTTATCCGATTCAAACATGGATACCTTGAACAGACTGTTTGAAGAAATAAAGATACTTTTACCTAAATGGGGATCGCAAATTGCTCCTGAAAAGATTCAGAAGGGAGATTCTGTTAATTATTTAGGTTATAAAATAGGTTTGCAAAAAATTAAGACACAAAAGGCACAAATTAGGAGAGATTGCCTATGGACTCTCAATGACTTTCAAAGACTGTTAGGAGACATTTCCAGTCTACAACCAGCTGTTGGGATAACACCTGATCTAATAATTCATTTGAACAAAACCTTGGATGGTGATAAAGATTTAAACAGTCCCAGAGAATTAACAGCTGAAGCAGAAAAGGAACTGACAATGATTGAGGAAAAATTACAACAGGCACATGTGGACAGGGTGAATCCAGAGCTCGACTGTATTCTCGTCATACTACCATCAAAAATTTTAATGCAGAGAGATGATATTATCTTGGAATGGATCTTTTTACCACATAAACCAAGTAAGAAACTGAAAACTTATGTGGAAAAGGTCTCTGAGTTAATTATAAAAGGCAAGCTGAGACTTTGTCAACTAGCAGGCATAGACCCAGCAGAAATTATAGTGCCTTTCACTGCTGATGAACTAAAGAAATTATGGGAAGATAATGAACCATGGCAAAGAGCTTGTGCTAATTTTTTGGGAGACATTAATAACAACGATCCAAAAAGCAAGAGGCTTAACTTTATAAAGAGAACTTCTTGGATTCTTCCTCGAATCGTCCGTGATGCTCCAATAACTGGAGCCCGTACATTCTATACTGATGCCAATAAATCAGGGAAGGCAGGTTACAAATCAGAAGACTTGGGTAAGGTGGAACAAAGTCCTTATGATTCTGTCCAGAAGGCGGAATTATATGCCATTCTTATGGTGCTAAGGGATTTTAAAGAACCTATTAATATAGTTACTGATTCACGATACGCAGAAAGTTATTTTACATATTAAAACTGCTGAATTTATACCTGATGATACAGAACTAACCTCATTGTTTCTCCAGGTTCAGGATTTGATCAGGAACAGGCTTTGCCCTATGTACATAACACACATCCGATCCCATACGGGTCTGCCAGGTCCTCTAGCACAAGGGAATGCAGAAATTGATCGATTATTGATTGGTAGTGTGCTACAAGCCTCTGAATTTCATAAAAAACATCATGTTAATAGCAAAGGTTTGAAGAAAGTTTTCTATTACTTGGCAACAAGCTAAGGAGATTGTAAAGAAATGCCCTACTTGCTCTTTCTATAACCAAACGCCACTGCCTGCAGAGGCTAATCCAAAGGGCACCCAAAGGAATGAAATCTGGCAGATGGATGTGTTCCACTGTGCAGAATTTGGCAAATTAAAATATGTTCATCACACCATTGACACTTATTCGGGCTTTCAGTGGGCAACTGCTTTAAGTTCAGAAACAGCTGATTCAGTAATCACTCATTTATTAGAAGTCAAGGCTATCATGGGTATACCTACACAAATAAAGACAGATAATGGTCCTGCTTATGTCTCTAGGAAAATGAAACGGTTTTTTGATTATTACAATATCAAGCATGTTACAGGTATACCATACAATCCTACAGGTCAAGCAGTCATAGAAAGATCAAATCGAACTATAAAGGATATGTTGAACAAACAGAAAGGGGTGGAAAACACCCCCAGAAATAGGTTACATATTGCTTTGTTAACCTTGAATTTTCTCAACGCTAATGAGACGGGAACAACGGCTGCAGAAAGACATTGAATAATGGAAAAGTCTACTGAACTAAATCAACCAGTTTATTTCAAGGATGTGCTGACCTCACAATGGAAGCCAGGAGATGTGATGCATTGAGGAAGGGGTTTTGCTCTTATCTCCACAGGTGAGGAAAAATTGTGGATACCGTCAAAATTAGTAAAGGTTCGGTTTGAAGAAGAGAAGCCACTTGGAAAAGATAAATAACAATTCATTCACAAGGATGGCAAGCATACTGATGGTAAGAAATACAGATAGGTTGGGGACAGGGTTCTTTTCTTATCTCCACAGGAAAATACTCATCTTCAAAGAAATTAAGGGACCCTGAATATTTAATTACTGATGGATGGACACATTTTGTAAGTATTAATTATATATATATATGTCTTATTAAACATTTCTTTATAAATATGTAGAGCTGGTTTTGAAGTTGGACTCTGCTCAGTCCCTCTCCAATTCCAAGCCTGTTGGTAAGAGAAAAACCCAGAGTTTCTGGAGTTTCTGTCTCATGTCAAGAGCCATGATATGGGACAGAAAGAAATATGAGTTTAGAAAACATCTTTGCTTTTCTTCATATCTATCATACTTTTTATTGAATATATCTATCGTGCCTTTCATTGAATATATATATATGTATGTCTATATATGTCTATATGATTAATGTTTAAGTTTTTCACAATGAACAATGAGTTTTTCCTGAAGTGACATTTGAAGTTTCCAGGAAGAAGATGGGGCCCCACAACAACTCCACCTGGTTGATATGACGTCATGATACTGATAGCGCTACTACAAGACCTGTTTTGGGTATCAGCTGCACAAGACGATCCCAACTTGGTTAGCTGAAATGGTGCACATCTTGTACAACATTCTGGCCAGACCTCTACAAAATACTCAGAGACTATTTGCAATTTTAAAAGACATTGATCTTGAAATTTAACCATCATTTTACTTTCACAGGATCCTCCAGAAAGAACGTCGCCCCCATGACAGCTGGAAGTAACTCTAGAGGACGACGTCCCCTCTCCCAGTAAAGTTTGCCCCTGGGTTTAGGGACATCATTTAGGGGTTGGGAGATTGGGGAGGAATTTTATAAGCTCAGGGATCATTTTGAAAAAAAAAAGAAGGGGGAATGATGGGATAATAGATTTATAATTGTGAGTTACTGTTTTTAGACAAATATATTGGTATCGATTCTTGTATATTGATACAAAGTTAAATTATATTGACTATTGTATGCATGCATGTTTCTACCTCTGTTTAAAACATTTTTTATGTATTGACATATATTGTATTGATATATATTGTATATATTTACCATATTGCAGTGTACATTTCTACCTCTGATTAAGATACTTATATAATGTTTGTGTATTGATATATATTTACCATATTGCAACGTATATTTGTACAGTGTTTATATTTGGAGGTCATTATCCTCATTTGTTACACAGTTGTTTATTGTCTTAGTCTTTAAGTTAGATAGATATTGAGAATTATATAGATTAATAGTCATAGTCATCTAAGTTTGTCATTTATAATTAGACTAATCAGGTTCTTTAGATATATAGAGATTATACTCAGTATAGATAGATAATCTTCAACCTCTTCAAAGAGCTGTAGAAAATGGCCTTTAATCTAACTCAGAGTTTCGTGATAGTGAGACACAACTGCTCTTGGCAACACTGCTCTATTCCCAAGGAATGTTGAGCACCAAAGACACTCCACCTGGAGCCTTTCTTTTTGGCAGAACTGGCCTTTGGGCAAAGAAATGCCCATACCTCAACCACTGACAGAGATATAGAGCGTGCATCAATGGATAAAACAGGACTGTCATATCCTGCCAAGACAGGGTAAGATAGTTTTGAAAAGTTCCTTGCCTTTAATAATGGTATGTCAGTTACGTTAGGCCTTAGCCAAAGTTGGTTGACTCAACATTGCAAACAAGACTTTGGGTGATTGCCCAGGTAGTCAGTTGTCTCTGTCAATTGTTGCACATTTTGGATATATCTCGTTTGTTAAGTAATATTTATTCCCTTCTCAGATCTTTGACGGAGTTGAAGATTATATAATTGTAGTTACTCTCTACATTATTTAGACTCCTTGAGATAGAATGTTTAGCAAAACTTTTGTTCTCAATATTGTTTGTTATATTTATTATTTGTTATTATTGTGTATAGTTGTATTTGGTTTAGTTCTGTTTTATTTAGACAAAAGGGGGAGATGTAGGGATAAGTCCCACCCCTTAGGGGGCGTGTTCGCCTCGGGCTAATGTTTACCTATAAATCTGGTGAGCATGCTCGCAGCGCTTGCTTCTGCTTTCCTGGTCTCCGTGGGAACGGTGGTTCTGTAAATCTATTTCCCCATTAAAGATGTATATATTTTTATAATCTGTCTGCATTCGTTTATGCCATTATATTCCTGTACTCCCAAATACACTTGGAGATTATTTTCTCTATGCCTATGAAGAATCATTTTGATATTTTGATCGGGATTGCTTTGAATCGGTAGATGGTTTTCATAAGATGGCCATTTTCTCACTATTGATTCTTCTAGTCCAGGAGTATGGCCTTACCAGTGTAGGGAGACTCTCACTCAAGTCTTGGGATAACATGACCCCCCCAGTAACTCACGAGAGACCATCCTTGCTGCAATCACACAAGGTTTATTGACAGAAGCCAGTGCACTGGGGCCAAAACTCATAATCCACGCAGAGGAGGAGCTCGATTCCAAGTAGCTGGGAGAAGGGGTATTTAAGGGAAGAAACCATAACCCAGTAATCTAAAGGAGGTAGTGTTATGATTTTGTCTGCAGGTCCCAAGCAGTGGGTCCCTGACCGGGAGAGCCAACAACCCTGGGCAGGGCCCAGCCATGCAGTGCTGGGCTGGTCCTAGTGACAGTGAGTCCCCAGAAGGTGCAGGTTCCCAGCAGCGAGCAGCTGGGCAGACGAGCGGGTGGGAGACATGTGGATAGATACATCGTATAGGATAGAATTGGATATTTATTACTTAGAGGAGGGGGGGAGAAGGAAAAGAGGACAGAGAGAGAGAAAGGGGAGCAAGACACACAGAAGCCAAGATGGTGAGAGGAGGGCAGGGGCTGCTGGGAGTTGGTATGGCTTGTCTCTTAAAGTGACAGTCAATCATAACTGGTAAGGAGGGCATCATTGGAAAAATTCTGAAAATACCAGTGATCATTGAAAATTCTGAAAATACGGCTGGAGAGGTGGCTCAGTGGTTAAGAGCATTGCCTGCTCTTCCAAAGGTCCTGAGTTCGATTCCCAGCAACCACATGGTGGCTTACAACCATCTGTAATGAGGTCTGGTGCCCTCTTCTGGCCTTCAGGCAAATATGCAGACAGGATATTGTATGCATAGTAAATAAATAAATTTAAAAAAAGAGAATTCTGAAAATACCACTGATAATCACTAGGGGGTAACTCCCTGTTTCTCAAGATTATTCTCAAGATTACAATCTAACTTTATCTTCAGCTAGTTCCTGAAACAGAGTCACTGAACCAGCTAATCCTAGACTTTTGACTCTTCTCTTCCTGCTCGAGGAATCTGGATTTATCCAGGTCTTTCAGCAGCTCTTTCCATCTTTGCCCATCTTCTTCTATTTCTCTTTTGACTGTTTTAAAGTCTCCATTATAGAGGGCATTCAGTTCCTTGGTTAGGCTTACTCCAAGATGTATTAATTTTTAGACAGTTTAAAAGTTTTACACTTCTCTGTTTATTTGGAGTAGAGGTCACATGCATGTGGTTGTGCATATGTATAGGTCAGAGGACAACCTGCCTGGATTGCTCCTGCCTGTCTACTACCTTAGTTTTGGGGACCAAATTCAGATCTTCAGTGACAAGATCATCTTTCTGACCTCTGAGGCTATTTTAAGTGGCATTGATTCCTTGGTTTCTTCCTCCCCGTATTTGTTACTGATACACAGGAAGGCTACAGATCTGTTATGTCCTGCGCTTTTCTGATAGTGTTTATCAGCAGTTCTTAGAGAGTTTCGGTGGAGTTTTTATGGTCTCGTGTATGGAATCCTCATCTAAAAATAAGGATACGTTGACATATTCCTTTATTGGCAGCGGTCCTCTGGTCCCGCTCTCAACCACACGGGGGCAGCAGCAGCCCGCCTTCTGCCAGCCACAGGTGACCCGAGCAGGCTCCCTCGGTCGAGGTCCCCCCTGCGGTGCTCAGATCTCGCTAGTCGCCATTTGCTGTCCACATGCTCAGTCTCGGGCCATTTCCGCCAAGGGCCACAGCTGTCTGCAAGCCGGAGTCGGTGGGAGGGGGCTGGACTGGCGGAGGTTTCTGGGGCTGCACTGTGCAGGGGACTCTGGACAAAGGGAAGGCTCTTAGGTTAAGGGCCTGGGCTTCAAGGGACATTCCTCCCTAGTGAGGGAGGGAACAGGAAATCGAGAATGCTTCCGGGCTTGGACGTGGTCAAAGGAGAGCCAGAGGTCAGAACAGGGGTCAGTGTCCATCAAGAAAAATAACCGCTCCTATTAGGACTGAGGGTTTTGGCTTCACGAGTAAAGGGAGGTGCATGTGGTCTTGCCCCAGGGCAGGTTAGAGCTCAGGCAGTGGGAGCCAGAAATCGATCCTGACCCCCAGTTTATGGAGAAACTAGTTCTGGAGAACCCCAGAAGACCACTTCAGTCAAGAAGAAAAACAGCAATTAAAAAAAAAAAAAAAAAAAAAAGCTTCAGCAAGCCTTCTCTCTCCCGCGGTTCGCAGCGGGAGACGTCAAAACACAAAGGTCAGCTAGGAGGATCTTTCTTGCCTCTGGTTCTAAGATTTCATCCCTGGTTCTCAGATTTGGGAATGCTCCCAGGCCCATTTTCCTGCCTCGGGCTGACCTAACTCTGGGGAAGTCAACCGAACAAGGGCAGGCCACTCCCTGAAGAGGTCTCCAGACGATGACGTGGTTATTTGGAAGCCTGGCTGAGACCTGCACTAAACCTGGAGGAGGAAGTGATAGTCTGGGAATGAGATGGAAAACCAGGCAGCACTGAGCTAGCCTGGCCTCTATGGGCCAGTGTTGACTGACCTGGGTGTTTCTCAAGGCGAAGGCAACCTCAAATTGCCCTTTTACCCCATTCCAGACACCTCAGAGCCTTCCAGCTGCCCAACATTTTATTTTCACCCTTTCCACAGGGAGGATGGAGAAGGGCAGGGTATTTTTAGAATGACAGCTATTTTAAGCAATGTAATACCTGTGAAAATAATATTTATGGGCTGGGGTGTGGCTTGGGGGTACAGCCCTTGTCTAGGAGGTGGGGAGTCCTGTGTTCAGATCCCTACATCAAAACCAAAGCTGGCCCTGGGAAATGGGATGTGTGCTGGGGAGTTTTATGTCAATTTGACACAAGCTAAAATCTCCTGAGAGGAGGGAACCTCTATTAAGAAAACACCTCCCCGCCGGGCGGTGGTGGCGCACGCCTTTAATCCCAGCACTTGGGAGGCAGAGGCAGGCGGGTCTTTGTGAGTTCGAGACCAGCCTGGTCTACAAGAGCTAGTTCCAGGACAGGCTCCAAAGCCACAGAGAAACCCTGTCTCGAAAAACCAAAAAAAAAAAAAAAAACCTTCCCAAGATCTGTCTGTAAGGCATCTTCTTAACCAGTGATGAGGGGAGAGGATCGTGGTGCCATCCCTGGGCTGATGGTCCTGGGTTCTATGAGAAAGCATGCTGAGCAAGCTAGAGGTAGCAATCCAGTAAGCAGCACCTATCTGTGGCCTCTGCATCACCTCTGCCTCCAGGCTGCTGCCCTGCTTGAGTTCCTGTCCTGACTTCCTTCAATGCTGGGCTACAAAGTGGAAGTGTAAGCCAAACAGGCCCTTTCCTCCCCAGTTTGCTTTTGATGTTTGATCACAGGAATGGTAACCCTAAGACAGAATTCATTTATGTGTTATGGGGTACCCTCGCTGATAAACCCATTACCTCAGCTTTCCCTATTCCAAAGAAATTACAAACAAATCAGAAAAGGAAAAAAAAGTCCTTTTTGTTTGTTTGCTTGTGGTTTTGGTTTTCTGAGACAGGGTTTCTCTGTGTAGCCCTGGCTGTTCTGGAACTCGCTCTGTAGACCAGGCTGACCTCGAACTCAGAGATCCACCTGGCTCTGACTCCTGAATAATGGCATTAAAGGCTTGTACCACCATGCTCGGCAATAAAAATGATCTTATAGTTTGGATAAAAGCTCAGCAGGGAGGGAGGGGAGGAGGGGGAATGAGACTATAATTTCCTCCCATGTATTCCATGAATCAAAAGCTAGAACAAAAATAAATTTAACAACAACAAAAAAAAATTTAACGAACACATGTTAACAGATTATTTCCCTGGAACAGAAATGACCTGAATTTTGAATAAACTGGCATAGTGACTCCAAAGGAGAGTGGACAGGAAGGCTTTTATTGTAGATTTGAGGGAGGCTACAGCCAGAGGCATCTGGAAGAGTCCAGAGAAGAGAGAAAGCAGTGGACTGAACATGGCCAGCAGACTGTACTTGACCCTGGGAAGGAAAAAGAAAGGGGACCAGGAGGGTGCTTAGCCGAAATAGCAGGGTTATAAGTTGGGGGGACTGAAGCCCAAGAGCTGGAATTGTAGAGGGGAGGGGAGGGGTGAGAAGAGCTAAGGAGAGCCAGGATGGCAGTGTGGACTCTGTAACAGGCACTTGTGATACTGGGGGCGCCTAGAGGCCAGCATATGCTGATATGCTAACGGATATCACAGCCATTTGTCCTGAGTTTCTCTTGGACCTGATAGGTCCCAAGTTTGCCTTCACTGTCTCTGTTCTGTTACAGACACAAGGAATTTTATAGTGGTTTTTGTTTGTTTGTTTTTTAAACAGGATCTCACTGTGTCACCCTGACTAGCCTGGAACTCACTATGTAGACCTGTAGGCCCTTATTTCTGTACGGCACAAGAGCCATACGCCAGGTCTGAGGTGGTCATGAACTCTGCAGACAAGCTGTCTCTGTTTAACAATAGCCAGGATGTGCTGCTCCTAGTTTCTTTTGTTATAAATGTAGATCACCTGAGAAGAGATGTTGGCTGAAGCTGATGACTTAAGAGTTAAGAGGTTTATCGAGACCAACCTGGTCTACAGAGCTAGTTCCAGGACAGGCTCCAAAGCCACAGAGAAACCCTGTCTCGAAAAACCAAAAAATAAAAAATAAATAAATAAATAAATAAAGAGTTAAGAGGTTTTGTAATTTGGAGGATGTTTTATAGAGATGCTAATTCATGGCCTACGTGACTGCTAGCATACAGGTAGATGCAGACGTGACTTGAGCCCATTCACCTGGTTGCCTAGGAGACAGCCTAATGTGTTTTCCCGCTCAATTGATGTGATGATATATAAAGTGTTTGGATAATAAACAAGAGATCTTCGAGAGATCTTGCCCTTCCATGATGACCATGTAAGCTGCATCGATTTACTCCTCATGACTCCGTTCCAGTCCAATTAGGGAATCTGTGTTGGACACACACAGCCTCCAACATAGACCAGGCTGACCCAAACTACGGATATTTTCCCACCTCTGCCTCCAGAGTGCTGGGATTAAAGACATGTGCTGGCCTGGTGGTGATGGCCCATGCCTTTAATCCCAGCCCTCTGGAGACAGAGGCAGGTGGATCTCTGAGTTCAAGCCAATGTGGTCAACAGAGTGAGTTCCAGGACAGCCCAGACTACATAGTGAAACCCTGTCTCGAAAACAAAAGAAAAGGCTTGAACTGCCATCACACCCAACTAAATAACACCTTACCAAAAAACAAAAACAAAAACAAACAAACAAACAAAAAACCATTTTGAGATGTAAGATGCCAACTCCTTCTGAGCCTGGCGGAGTTCTTTGTCTCTCCATCCATTCTGATGAGGAACAGAGTCTCCATGTCTTTCCTTTGGCTGTTCTCACTCCTACATGCTGGCTAAGTACACCACCTTTTCAGCTGATGGGAGAACTACTCTGAGAGCAAACAGAAACACAAGTGTCTCCTTAGATTATCTCCTCTCCTGCCGTGGCTTCTGCATGAGCTGTGGTCCGGTGCCTGTTGTAATATGAGCGGCGGGTCTGCGTCCCCGGCACCCGGCCGCCCGCATGGCTTATGCTCCGAAATAATTACACGGAAACTGTATTCTTTTAATCACTGCCTGGCCCATTAGCTCCAGCCTCTTATTGGCTAGCTCTTACATATTGATCTAACCCATTTCTGATATTCTGTGTAGCCCCACGAGCTGGCTTACCAGGGAGATCTTAACCTGCGTCTGTCTGGAGTGGGAGAATCATGGCGACTCACTCACTCGGCTTCTTTCTCCCAGCATTCTGTCTGTTTACTCCGCCTACCTAATTTTCTGTCCTATTAAAGGGGCCAAGGCAGTTTCTTTATTACTTAGCCAATGAAACAACAGATAGAAAGATGACCCACCTACATCAGGTGCCTGAGGCAGGTGACAAACTCCTGAGATCCTGAGCTTTAAAAGTTAAGTGGTACATAATTAACGCCCGCACTCAGCAGGCAGAGGCAGGTGGACCTCTGTAAGTTCAAGGCCAGCCTGGTCTACAGAGTGAGTTCCAAGACAGCTAGTGTTATACAGTGAGACCTATCTAAAAAAAAAAAAAAAAAAAAAAAAAAAATTAAACAGGGATGGTGTGTGTTAAACAGGTGGTTTGAAAGAAAATGCCCCCAAAGGGAATGGCACTATTAGGAGATGTGGCTTTGTTGGAGTGAGTGCAACCTTGTTGGAAGAAGTGTGTCGGGGCTGGGGACATGGCTCAGAGGTTAAGAGCACTGACTGCTCTTCCAGAGGTCCTGAGTTCAATTCCCAGAAACTACATGGTGGCTCACAACCATCTGTAATGAAATCTGGTGCCCTCTTCTGGCCTGCAAGCATGCATGCACACAGAACACTATGTATAAAATAAATAATAAAATCTTAAAAAAAAAAGTGTGTCACTGTGGAAGCAGGCTTTTAGGTAGGTCTCATATATGCTCAAGCCACACCCAGTATCTCAGACCACTTCCTGTTGCCTGCATTCCACCATGATGATAATGTAGTGAATCTCTGAAACTGTAAGCCAGCCCCAATTAAATGTTTTTCCTTTATAAGAATTGCCATGGTCATGGTCTCTTCACAGCTATAGAAACCCAAACTAAGACACATATCTGACAGACATGGCAGCTCACAGCCATAACCCTAGGATTTAGGGTTTTTTTTGTTTTTTGTCTGTTTGTTTGTTTTGTTTTTTGTTTTTTTGTTTTTCGAGACAGGGTTTGTCTGTAGCTTTGGTGCCTGTCCTAGAACTAGCTGTTGTAGACCAGGCTGGCCTTGAACTCCCAGAGATCCGCCTGCCTCTGCCTCGTGAGTGCTGGGATTAAAGGCGTGCGCCACCACGCAATCCTAGGATTTAGGAAGCAGAGGCAGGAATGCTCCATATTCAAGGACAATTTGCAATGCATAATGGGACTTGGGGGAAACAAGGAAACCCTGAGTGAGTGAATGTGTTTCGTAGTCATGGGCATGGCCTTATCAAGGAGTCTAATTTCTCAGCACCGTGGAAAACTGGCAAAGCCTCAAGGCTCAGAGGAATCGCAAAGCCTTCCCCAGGAGTACCAGTGTGTACAAAAACTGGCAGCTGCAGCTTCCTCCTCGCAAGACTCGATGTACCTAACAGAGTGGTAGAAGCTGCGGTTCTGGGTTGTTGGTGGGAGTAGGAGGTGCCACACAGCAGACTTCCCACGCCCCACCTGATCCCGGCTTCACTGCTTGAATACCTGTGTCTGTCCTTTCTTTGTTCCCTCGCCAGCCCTGGTGAGGTTCTGGGCTGTAAGTGGTGAGGCATGTGACACTTTGATTCCAACATTTTTAAATTAACATATTCTCATTGTGTGCGTGTGCACGACACATGTGTAAGAGCATGGGCAGTCCCGCAGGGGTCAGCGGACAGCTTTGAGGGGCTGGTCTCCTCCTTCCCCTACAGGAGCTGCAAGTTTGGAACTAAGGTCACCAGACTGTGGCAAGTGCCTTTGCCCCGCTGAGCCAACTTGTCAGCTCGTACGCCAATCTTTTTGTTTGTTTGTTTGCTTGTTTCGAGACAGGGTCTGTCTGTGTAGCCTTGGCTGTCCTGGAACTAGCTCTGTAGACCAGGCTGGCCTCGAACTCACAGAGATCCGCCTGCCTCTGCCTCCCTAAAGGCGTGCGCCACCACCGCCTGCTCTTTAATCTTAGTTACTAGTAGTATGGCTCAGATTACACATTCCACAGGGCACAGAAATCGTCTATCTATGCTCCAGAGCGGCTGTAAAGGGTTAAAGAGGCAGCAGCGGAACTCGCAGAGTGCCAAAGAGGCCAGAGAGGTCAACACGGGACAGCTGAAGGGAGGGGTGCAGAGCTGTGGCAGTAACAAGATAATGAAGCCAAGCTGGGGTTTTCCTGGGGTGCTGGCTGCAGCTGCCACTGCACACACAGAGCCAGGCCACAAGGCAGAACTGAGCTGCAGAAACAGGGTGTGTGGTGGAAGCTGCAGAGGCAAAGTGGATGGGTGGACAGCAAGCCCAGATGGATAAACAGACAGACAGGGGGATGGCAGTTTAAGCCGTCTGCATCAGCAGTGGGCACCAAGCTTAGCTGAATCCCCCAGGAAGTCAGGTGTTCTTGACCTATCAGTCCCTTGACAGACACACACGTGGTCAGATGACAAGTCTTCAGACTATTGCCATCACGTGTAGGTGTCCTTTGTGTGGGGTCCTGCTGAGAGAACTGTACCCTCTCTTCAGTCTAGCATGTCAGATAAGTTCAGATGTAATATCATTTTATTATTTTTATTGTGTGTGTATGCGGGTATACATGCTGTGGTGCTGTGTGGAGGTCACAGAATAACCTTATTTCTTTTCACCTTTATGTGGGTAACAGAGATTGAACTTGGGTCCCCAAATTTGTGTGACAAGTGCCTGTACCCACTGAGCCATTTTGCCAGGCTTCTTGATATGATTTTAAGATGCCCATGTGCTCCTATAGTCTATAGGCTTTTGTATGAACCAAGTGTTTCCTCTTCTTCCTCTTCTTCTTTCTCCTTTCTCTTCTTCTTCCTCCTCTTTCTCCTCTTCTTATTCCTCCTCCTCCTTTTTTTCTTCTTGCTTTTTTAAAAGATTCATTTTATTTTACAGATGAATGCTTTATCTACATGTAGTGTATGTACACCATATACACCATATATGCTCCAGGAGGTCAGTAGAGGGCATCAGATCCCCTGAAAGTGGAGTTACCAAAGGTTGTGAGCCACCCTGTGGGTGCTGGGAACTGAACCTGGGTCCTTTGCAAGAACAAGTGCCTTTGTTTCCAATACAGAGTTTCTCTGTAGCTTAGGAGCCTGTCCTGGAACTTGCTGTGTAGACCAGGCTGGCCTCAAACTCACAGAGATCTGCCTGCCTCTGCCTCCCTAGTGATGGGATTACAAGGGTGCACCAACACCGTCCAACCATCCAATTTGTTTTTAGCTTCTTGTTCCAATTATTGAGGCAAAATAGCAAAGGGTATTATTTTAAAAACCCAAGTGAGGGCTGGAGAGATGGCTCAGTGGTTAAGAGCACTGACTGTGGGGGCTGGAGAGATGGCTCAGAGGTTAAGAGCACTGACTGTTCTTCCAGAGGTCCTGAGTTCAAATCCCAGCAACCGTATGGTGGCTCACAACCATCTGTAATGAGATCTGGTGCCCTCTTCTGGAGGCTGAACACTGTGTATATAATAAATAAAAATAAATAAATCTTAAAACCTCTTCTTTAAAAAAAAAAAAAAAAAAAAAAAAAAGAGCACTGACTGTGGTCCTGGGTTTAGTTCTCAGTACCCACATGGTGCCTCACAACCATCTGTAACTTCAGTTTCAGGGATTCTGATGTCCTGTGGTCTCCACGGGGCCCCAGGTTGCTAAATGCATTGCTGGTAAAGGGATGTATGTGTGGCTCATGCTGAGGGGGTTCCAGGTCCCTGAATTATCCCCACACTTGCCTGCTTCAACTTCCTCTGGAGAGATTTTTCTTCCTAATTCATTAGGGGAGTTAAAGGCAGAAGGTCCATCCTCTAAGTCTTGTTCCTGCTGGGGGTGTATAAAGCTGAGAAAAACCAAACACCAAAATAGTCTTTCCTAGTCTTTTTCTTTCTTTTTTTAAAATTTTTTTAAATTGATTTTTCTAGAAAGGGTTTTCTCTGTGTAGCCCTGGCTGTCCTGGAACTCACTCTGGCTGGCCTCAAACTCACAGAGCTCTACCTGCCTCTGCCTCTTGAGAGCTGGAATTAAAGGTGTATACCACCATCAGCTGCTATCTTTCCTGTTCTTTACCTAAAGTTACAGTGTTCCCTGGACAGCTTGGCACTGGAGCCTTTTCTTGGTGGTATAAGATTGGTTGGTGATGGAGGAAGGTCATTGGTTAATTAATAATGAAACTGCTTGGCCCTCATAGGTTAGAACACAGGTGGGTGGAGTAAACAGAACAGAATGCTGGGAGGAAGAGGAAGTGAGCTTAGATGCCATGCAGCTGCTCCCCAGGGCAGACGCGATGAAGCAAGCCGCCAGGTCAGACATGCTGAATCTTTCCCGGTAAGACTGGTGCTACACAGATATTTAGAGATGGGTTGATTGGGATATGAGAATTAGCCAGTAAGGGCTAGAGCTAATGGGCCAAGCAGTGTTTAAAAGAACAGTTTGTGTGTTGTTATTTCGGGACATAAGCTAGCCAGGCGGCCGGGAGCTGGGTGGCAGGAACACAGCCCATAGCTCCCCACAACAGGTTGGGACATTGTCTCTCCCATTGCATAGTGTTCCCATTTAAATTTCTTTAATACGTGTGTATATTTCAGGAAGTTTCTGTAGTGGGAGGTTGCCATACGGCTTTTTAAAAGCTCTTTAGTGTTAACTGTCCCTCCCCATCATCTCCCATCCCCCTCTCCATTTTTTCCATTTCCCCTTTGCCTCTCCAGAACAGTACATTTTATTTCCCTTCCTTGGGAGATCCTCTCCTCTCCTGTGGTTACTCAGATTGTAGCACACGTGTCAACAGCCTCAGAGCAAACATCCACATATGTAAGAAAGCATGTGATATTTGTCTTTGGGGGTCTGAGTTACTTCACTCCGTATGATTTTTCTTTCTGGATTCCTCCATTTATCTACAAATCTCAAAATTTCATTTTCTTAACAGCTGAATAATATTCTGTCATGAAAACGAACACTACAGGGCTGGAGAGATGGCTCAGCCCTTAGACGGTAGGCTCACTCACATAATATAAGAGTTCAGTTCCCAGCACCCACGGCTGTCTCTCCAGCCACCAAAAGAACACAAAAAGAAAAAAGAAAAAGAAAAAGGAAGGAAGGAAGAAAGAAATGGTTATTGCGTGCGTGTGGTCCACCAGCATACCTGTGGGCAAGCATCCATACACTAAAACCTGCCGTGTTGACATCCTTGCCAAGCTGGGCCAAAGCTTTGAGTTGCCTTTGTTTGGGTGTTTTATCACAGAAGCAGAAAAGCTAAGTTGGGCACAGAAGAAACCATCCTCACAGTGCAGAACACTTGTTTGTGTGGGGAGAACTCAGAGAACCCTTCAATGTTTTGATGCTGTGTATTCCAGGCTAACTGGCCTACATGCTTCTGGGGACTCCCTTGATCCCCCCCCCTCGCATCCCTATAGAGTGCTGGGATCTAGATGCATGTTACCCTATCTGGCTTGTGTGTGGCTTCTGGGATTCGAAATCAGATCCTCTCATACTTTCATGGCAAGTACTTTGGCCACTAAGCCATCACCTCAGCTCCTGCCTTTCCTCTAGACCTGATGATGACCAGCTGTCAGGGCTTATATCCATCTGCTGTGAGCCTGTCACTGTCCTCATGAAGGAATAAATAATTAACATTTTTTAATTTAACACTCCAGGGGCTGGAGAGATGGCTCAGCAGTTAAGAGCACTGACCGCTCTTCCAGAGGACCTGAGTTCAATTCTCAGCAACCACATGGTGGCTCACAACCACCTGTAATGAGATCTGGGACTATCTTCTGGCCTGCATGCAGATGGAACGCTGTATACATAATAAATACATCTTTAAAGGAAAAAAATTACACTCCATATACTGGGCAGTGGTAGCACAACCCTCTAATCCTAGCACTTGAGAGTGAGAGGCAGGCAGATCTCTGTGAGTTCAAGGCCAGCCTGGTCTACAGAGTGAGTTCCAGGACAGCAAGGACTACACAGAGAAATCCTGTCTGAAAAAAAAATACAATTCATAAACTGTACACTATACGCCCTGACCCAATTGTCCCACATGTCCTTAGGCCCGTTCTCCTAAAGATCACTGCCCAGTACTTGGCTGTCTCTAAATCAGAGGAAGAGGTTGAAAGAAACACATCTGTGTCCTTGGAGGGAGGGGAATGACAAAGGAGACCCCTCCCATGAACAGGCCTGGGAAGAGTCTTCCCTTGTGAATGTGCTGCAGAATGACTGAGCTGTTCCACAGGACAGTTCGGGGCCAAGGAAAGGAAGAGAAAAAAGCACATCCCTGCCTGCCGTAGTGGAGGCTGGACACTGGCTGGGCCCCTACCGTAGTGGAGGCTGGACACTGGCTGGGCCCCTGCCGTAGAGGAGGCTGGACACTGGCTGGGCCCCTGCCGTAGAGGAGGCTGGACACTGGCTGGGCCCCTGCCGTAGAGGAGGCTGGACACTGGCTGGGCCCCTGCCGTGAAGGAGGCTGGACACTGGCTGGGCTCAGGAGCCTTCAGGTTTAGCTGGCAGTTAGTCTAATGTTTTTACTTGAAAGAGACCTGAGTTTGAACATGAAGAATCCAGGGAAAAGAAAAAGAGAGAAGGAGAGAGGAAAGAAAGGAGAAGAAAGAGAGATTGAAAGAAAGAAGGAAAGCGAGAAAGCAAGCAAGCAAGAAAAAGAAAGGAAGGAAGGAGAAGGAAGGAAGGAAGGAAGGAAGGAAGGAAGGAAGGAAGGAAGGAAGGAAGGAAGGAGAAAGAAAAGGAGCAGGGGCATCTGTTTTACTCACTCTTCCAGAGAGGGTCTCATTCCCACAACCGCTCAGTTCCACTGAAGAACATCAACAAATAATGCAAGTGCTACAGCCCTGGCTGCTGAGATGACTCAGTGGATAACATCGCTTACTAAGCAAACCTTATGATCTGGGTTCATTCCCAGATCCCACAATGAGAAAAGAACAAACTTCTTTCCGTATGGCACACACATACTCAGACATATACACACATGTATACACATGCTCACGGACACATGCTTACAAACATCACACAATACACACATCACACACATACATGCTTGCACACACATGCTTATACACACATGATAATAATGTTAGAGCTTGTCCTTGCTGGCTTCTTGTCTCCTACTCATGAATGATGGGCGTGGACAGCAAAGGTGGGTGCTGTGACTATTTACTGAGGGAAAATGAAACCTTTGGGCCCTGCTGAGAGGCTGAGAGGGCACCTAAGTGGGTTGCTAGGTTCAGGAGTCATTGTAGACTTAGGTGGGCTCTGATCGGCTGGAGTGGGATGCACAGCAGGTGAAAAATAGAGTCAGGCTGCCTAACCCAGGGGTCCCACCTAGGAGAGAGTCTCAGACCTACAACTCTGTTCTCCTTCCCCCCACTGCACCCCATGTGCACCCCATGTTTCATCAGAAGTGGGGCCTGGAACAAGGAAGGCAAGCAGGACAAAACCTAGTGACGTTTAAGATGGGAATAGTGGAGACCTCCATACCAGCTATCCTGCTGCCTCAGCCTCCTGAGAGCTGGGATTACGGACATGCACCGCCACATCCAGCTTTTTATTTCAGCCTTCTTTAGTGATTCTAGTGTTCAGTGGGCAGCTTGGGCATGTGTGGATAAAGTACTTCGGTGGCGACCTACCACTCATTGAGTTCTACAGGAAAACAAACACGATTACTGAGAAACTCAGAAGAATTAAGACTAGCTCAGGGGTTAAGAACACTTTCTGCTCTTCCTGAGAGCCTCAGCACGCATATAGTGACTCACAACTATCTGTAATTCCAGTTCCAGGAGATCCAGTGTCTTCTTCTGGCCTTTGAGGGCACCAGGCACATAGTGAAGACATAGGTGCAGGCAAAATACCCCTACACATAAAAACACTACAACAATATTTGTTTGTTTGTACTTAAAATATATGAGTGCTCTATCTGCATGTACAACTTTATGCCAGAAGAGGGCTTCAGACCCCACTTACAGATGGTTGTGAGCCTCCATGTGGTTGCTGGGAATTGAACTCAGGACCTTTGAGCCATCTTTCCAGCCCCTTGTTTGTGCTTTTTGAGATTGAGTCTCCCTATGTGGCACAACCCAGCTTGGTCCTGAACGTGTAGTAAAGGCTGATCTTCAACTAACTAACTCTTGATCCTCTTGATTTAGCTTCTGGAATGTTGAGATTTTGGGCTTGTACCACCACTGCCCCCCTTTGCCCCTAAATTGGTGGCGATGTTTGCATGGGACATCACTCACTTCAGTAAAAAGCCAGGTGAGAGCTTTTTAGCAAAAGACTGGTAAGAATCCCTGGAAAGCAGGGCTGGGTGGTAGTGTCTGGTTAGGTGAGATGGGGGTAGGGCTGACAGCCAGGCATTGTGGTTCACCTAGCGCTGAGGCAGAAGCATCACAGGTTTAGGCCACCCTGGCCCTACTACATAGCAAGTTCCAGGCTAGCCAGAGCTACATAATGAGATTCTGTCTCAAAAATAACGCTCCCCGGCTTCAGAAAAACAAACCAAGTGTTGGCATCCAGGAAAATATCTGTGAGTGATCACCATGGGATCTCTGGCTCCATAACACACAGCTCTCACAAGACCTGCTGTCAAGAAGGCCAGCAGGTCCGCTGCTGCTGGAAATCCTCCAGGGTCTTAATTATAAGAACTCTATAGGATCCAATCTGCATCTCAGACTCTGGCAGTGGGGGCAGGGCTGGAGCCCAGGAGATAAGGCCTTCCTAGCAACAGTTGCTAGAGGCCTTTGCTATGGAATAGTAAGAACACAATAGGAGGCCCAGCAGCTAGGACAGTCCATCAACATCATCCCCAGGCCCTGCAGTAGCCCAGGACCATGCAGGGGGAGGTGTTGGGCTCAGGAGAAAAAAAATTCCACTGCAGACAGTTGTGGTTAACGTGTTGAAGGCCTCGCTCAGGCTAATAGAGGGCGCAAAATCCCGAACTCTTGTCGAGAGAGGGCTTTGTTTGTGGGTCAGGTCAGAGCAAAAGACTGGATCCCAGCCCCCTTGGCTTCAACTGAAGCTAGAATCTAGCAACTCTTCACCTTCATGCAAGGCTTTTGGGAACTGCTGGGGTGGACAGAGTGAGTAGAGAAGACAGGAGCTGGACACACGCATCAAAACCCAAAACTGGGGATGGAGAAAACGTCCCCTGCAGGGGAAAGTAGAGCAGGAAACCTGGCTGCCTGCATTTCGCCCAGTTCATTTTCCTGTAACTTCACCAGGCTCAGAATGAAGGCCGCTGCTCTCAACCTCCCAAGACCCTCAATCTCTGAAGCCGTTTCCCCCTCCCTCTGCTTCCTTCCAGCTCTGCAAGAACCAGAGGTTCTTGTTCCAGCTCAGAACACAGAGAAAGCTGCTGGATGCCTCACGGCCAGAGATGCTTGTGAATTCTAAATTAGGGAGGCTGAGGCAGGAAGGTCTAAGGCCAGTCTTGGCTGCCTAGTGAAAAAAACAAAACAAAACAGGAGAGCCAGGCGGTGGTGGCGCACGCCTTTGATCTGAGCACTCAGGAGGCAGAGGCAGGGGGATCTCTGTGAGTTGGAGACCAGCTTTGTTAACAAGTTCTAGGACAGCCAAGGGCCACACAGAGACCTTGCCTCAAAAACCCGAAGAACGAAAGGAAGGAGGAGGAGCTGTTGGAATTGCCCAAAGTTGCCAGCAGCCGCCACCACTTGAGATGGGTCCTCTTCATCCCAGGGAATGTTGACTCCCCTCCAGAAGTGTGACGCCAAAGATGGGAGGCAGCCCTCTCAAGAGTGTCTTCAAAATGTGTGTGGCTCCCTAGAGGGAAGTGTGAGATTTGGAAGCCCCACCTCCAGGTGGACACTGGTAACGCCGGCGCTTTGATCAAGCTCTTTTCTTTGGTGAGAAACCTATTTTTCTTTCAAAGGGAAAGGGCCTTTCCTTTCTTCCTCGCAATGATTAACATTCAACTCAGATTGTGAAGTTAAGCTCCCATCAGTGAGAGGAAAGGCAGTGACCACCCCTATCAAGGATAAAGACAGTTGCCATTTTGGTAAATGCATTTACTAACCTAGCCCTGTTTGGGTTCTGGTATGCCTTTTTTTAATAAAATTGCCTTGTAGAATTATTTTCATTTTGTATGTTCCTTTGTGGTACATCAAAATTATTCATTTGGGAGTTCTCCAGGATTTCAAATCCACCCAGACAAATGTTCAAATCTCCTAGGGTGAAGGACACTTCTTTGGATCCCGGGATAGAAACTTTTCTTCAACATGGGGAGATCCCCAAACAATCCCATGGTAATTCTTGTGCACAAGACCAAGAGAGGAAACACAGAGACCTCGGCTGGTTGGGACATCTGGAAGCTGAATTAGAGGGAACGAGACATTGCTGACGTGAGCAGATGTACAGTCCTGATCCAAAACTCAGTCATCCCTGGTGACTCTGTTTGCTGAAACACACCCAGCTGGGGCCACTGCCCCATGTGGAACCGACTGGAGAAGGGCAGAGCACACCTGTAACCCCAGTGCTAGGGGAGGCAGGGGCTCACCGCACAGTGAGTCTAACCTAATAGGTAGGCTTCAGCCAATGAGAGATCCTGTCTCCAAGGAGTTGGATGCTGTTCTCTGACCTCCACGTGCCTTTTTTTAAAAAAACAAGGCTGGCCATGGTGTCACATGCCTTTAATCGCAGCACCTAGGAGACAGAAGCAGGCAGATCTCTGTGAGTTTGAGACCAGCCTGGCCTACATAGCAAGATCCAGGACAGCCAGAACTACATAGACTCTCAAAACACAGATAGATAGATAGATAGATAGATAGATAGATAGATAGATAGATAGATAGATAGACAGATGATAAATAGATGATATATAGATAGATAAAATGCTCTGACTTTCTGTTTAATTAATGCATTTTTATTTTTTCTGGGCTACTTTGGAGCAATATTTTGCACATGGCCAATGATGTCATCATAAACACTGACCTCAACCTTGACCCCCAAAGAAAATCTCCTCCAAGAGTCAATGGGCTTGCACCCTTCTTCCGACCCCTCCATGCTGGGGCTACTTTCATGTACACCTGGCTTATACCCTGCTGGGGATCAGACCCAGGGCTCCATGTGGCCTAGACAGGCACTCTCCTCCCTGAGCTGCACCCCAGCTCTATTCTCACTAGTTTTAAAAATTACTTGTAACATGTGTTATGACAAATGCATACTGTTTGTTAGCTAATGTGCACATGAAGTCCCCTGGAGGAATTCAGCTCTGGTTTGCAAGAGTCCATACATACAATTAGTGTTAGACCATGAGAGACGCCATAAGGAAGTCGAACAGTTGCGGAATGCATTATTTAAGCTATTGTTTGCTCGCTCCTTAAAACTGGGCCGCAAGCTTCCAGTGGTTCTCCTGTTTGCCTCTCGTATCACCATTGGTGTGCTAGGATTGCAGAAGCGCACCACCACATCTGGACTTACGAGACTTCAGATTTGAACTCAGGTCCTCACGCTTGCACAGTGACTGTCTTAATCATTGAGCCACCTCCTCAGCCCCTGGAGAAAGGAAGCAAGCCATTGCTGTGTGGGAATTTCTCCATGAAGCTCTCCGTCCTGGATTGACGTCCATTAAAACTCAGGAAGTAGATGAAATAGAAGGTTCAGAAATGATACAACTCACAAGTGAAAGTTGTAAAAGTCACAAAGTCCTTCCCCAAAGTTATATAAACAGTAACAGATGCTGAGGAGAAGAGAGGCCCAACCAGGTGAGCAACCAGCCGCGCCCTGAGCACAGGTCTGGGCTTTCATGGATTATTGACCACACTCCATGGTCCAAACTCAAACCACCAGGCTTCATCTTACCAGCCTGATTTATTTCTTTGTTTGTTTATTTGTAGGGGAAGCCCAGCCAATCACCTTGCTTGAAGGGCGGGATCCAATGAGGTTATTTTTCACTTATAAAGATTGTGGGCGTGCTCCCCGCGTTCCCTTCTGTTTTCCTGTTCTCAGCGGGAACCTCGGTTTTGTAAGTCCTCCCCTTATTAAAGCTGAATATTTTATAATAAATTCTGTCTGCTGTTCTTTTACGCCGTAACATTTATTCATTTTTAAACAAGATCTTATTCTGCAGCCCCGGTTGATCTGAAAATCACTGTAGGGCAAGCTGGCCTTTGACTGACTGGCAATCTTCCTGCCTCAGCCTCCTGAGGGCTGGGATTACCCAATGTCAGGTATGATTTTAAATTGTTTCATAAATTCTTTCTGGACTATGACTTTATTTATTTTTAGGGGTGTGTGTGTGTGTGTGTGTGTGTGTATGTGTGTGAGTGCAGTGTACCATGGCACACAGACAGAGGTCTGGAGACAACCTGAGGTGTTGGGTGTGAGTGTTCACTGCTGCACAGGCCAATCCAGTGTTCCAGGAGTTTCCAATGAGTCTGTTTCCACAGCACGACTCATTTTAGGAGCCTTGGGATTACAGGCATGCAGCTACCCCAGGATGTGACCAGCACCCAGCTTTCTCAGCCCCCCAAAAAAAGACACCCACAAATAAGCAGGAAACAGTCTTGAGAATCTGTCATCCCTGTTCCTTTAACCTGTTGTGCCTAACTTCCTGCCTTTTTATTATAAGAAAGAGATGGGAATGTTATGATCTGCTGGCCTGTTCTATCACCTGGGTACCCTGTCCCTTTAAGAAACAAGCCCTCCTCACTCCCAATCCCACCTCCTCCAGGCTCTCTCTTTCCATCTCTCTTCTGAAGAGGTAACTACTCTCTTTTTCTCCCCCATCCCTCTCTTTTTACCTCTCTCCCCCCTCTCCTCTCTCTCTTCTTCCTCCTTCTCCCCTTCTCCCTTTCCCTTCCATAACCCACTAAATAAACTCTATACCCAAACTCTCTCCGCATGATGTATCTGTCTGTCTCTCACCCACCGCGTCTCCCACCCACCAAGATGACCTGCCAAGACCTCCAGGACTCACCTAGGCTCCGGGTGGCCCACTGCGGCCCCTCGTGTCCCTTGTGGGTCTGGTCTTCCCCCTTTATATCTTTAAAAAAGAATAACAACCACTATTGGCGTTTGGTGGGTGTTTTCTCATAGCTGTAGGAATAAGGAATAAAGCGGGGGAGGGAGGACAATAATTACATTTATCTGCATAAACCAACTTTTCCCTGGACCAGACCCCACAGGGGACTTGGATCAAGTGAGTTGTCATAGAAGTGATAACAGCTGAGCAACTGTGGGAACAGAACTGTGCTCACGTGGCTGGTCATGAAGTCCAAGAGACACTTTGCTGAAATGCAGCCATCTGAAGATCCACTCGTGTTAGTTACTTGGCTCTGCTGTGCAGAGATCGAGGACTTCCTGCTGTAATGAAACTGTTGCTCCAACCAAATCCTGGTTTGCCCCGGGTCCCTAGTGTAGGCCTGGCGATGGCAGCAGGGACCAAGGCAGATAGAACAATCAAATTAGAGCATGGGGTACAGAACACACAGAATTACCACTGCTTACTGCCACTCCAGGACCCGGCGTGTGAGTCTCGGCTGTGGGTACCTCTGGCTCTAAAGAAAATTAGAAGTAGAAAAAAGCATTAGAAAAAGTGGGTCCTTTGTAAGAACAGGATTTAAATAATGAACACAAGTGTTATACAGGTGAGGCCAAACAGAGGTTTCATGTTTGGCACTGGAAAGGAACACTGAGGCAGAATGTCCTTTTGGGAAGGAGATTATGGGTTATGAATGTTGTAGACAGATAGAGAACAGAATACCGAGGGCTCTGGAGACGGTTCAGGTAGACGAGGGGGAGGCCTTTCAGACAGATTTCCAAAGATGTGGGGGTAGATGAGTAGTCCATAGTACATCTTGTAATCAGGGTGTCCCCAACTCTCAGGCAGCACTGGGGGGCCCGTATCTGCATTCTAGGGAGGAATGTGCCGGACACAGGCAGGGAAAAACTCATTTAATTACTGTGTATCCATCATGTGGGGTGTGTTCCTGTAACTGCCAACAGCTTGGAGTCTGTTAGCCCAGGCCTGTGTCTGTAGCATCAGCCGTGAGGGAAGAGAGAGGCACAGCTGCAGATGGGCGGGACCCGAGTCCCTGCCTGGCCTGAATTCTAACTCCAGGGAGGAATGAAGAACATGGGCGGGGTACAGAGTAAGAATGGGGAGAGGCCATGGAGGTGGGAATGGAGCATTTCTTTCCGGGATCCTCCTTGGGATGGAGGTGACGGAGAGGAAAAAGGCGTGAAGGGCAGCTGTCGCTGGCGTTGGCTGCTCTGGGGGGGGGGGTGTGTGCCTGAAGGGAATGAGGGAACGGGAACTAGTAAGCTGAGGAAGGATGGAAGGAGGGTTTCTGTATGATACTGTAAGAATTTGTCCTAAGGTAAAATGACTAGTTTAGTTAACGTTATGAAGATAATCCTTCACAGATATTCTCAGAGGCTAGCCCTGCTCTAAATAAACCCTCATAGCTGTGCCCAGCGGTCATCTCCCAGGTGAGTCCAGAGTCTGTCAGATGGCAATAACCATTAACCTCACCGATGGTCATAAGGGCAAACCATAGGCACCGAGTCACCTAAACAGAACAGTCTAAACTCCGCCCTTAGGAAGTCTGAGCTAGAGCAGTGATTCTGAATCTGTGGGTCGCGACCCCTTTGGGGTAAAGTGACCCTTTCATGGGGTCGCATATCAGATACCCTGTGTATCAGCGATTTATGTTATGATCATAATAGCAAAACTATAGCTATGAAGTAGCAACAGAAATAATTTTATGGTTGGGGTCACAACAACACAAGGAACTGTATTAAAGGGTCTCGGCATTACGAAGGCTGAAACCACTGCTCTATAGGATGGACAAGGAGACGGAATGGGAGCTACTCCACATCGGGTTCACAGAGAGGCCACGGCTCCTGTCAGTCTGATCCTTTTGTCCTGAGTCCCAGCTGCAATGCAGAAATGACCTTAAAAGTTCATGGAGCAAAGCCAGGTGCAGTAGTGCAGTTTGGTCTCAGTTCTCCAGAGGCGTCCAGAGGCCTGGAGTTCTCCAGTTCTCCATGAGTTCAAGCCAGGTGCAGTGGCACACGCCCTTGGTCTTAGCACTCAAGAGGCAGGTGAATCTCTGTGAGTTCAAGACCAGCCTGGGTACATAGTAAGTTCCAGGACAGACAGACACACATACAGTCACACACACTCACAGAACATCCTGAATTCAGAGGGAAAAAATAAAGGTCCTGGGGACACTTTCTCCTTTGCTTTTCAGATGGAAAACAACCACCTTCCTCATGCTGTCCTCTGAAGTACATCCCGGGACACCGGGCTCTTTTGGTCTCAGATCTTGAAGAAAAAGTGCTTAATATTTTTCTGTACCAGTTTGACCTGACTACAAACTGGAAGGAGAGACCTGGCCCCTAAAGGAAGTATTTACTCTATCCACGGTAATCTGTTCTGTCAGAGGCCCAAGGCCACGAAGGACAGGCCTTTCCCCTGTGGGATGACCTAAACTTGCTCTGGTAAAAAGTTGACACAGCTCTACCAGCTGTCGTGGCCAACAAAAGTACCCCAGTCACCAGAACCAGACATCTCCCTATAGACAAAGGGCAGAGGCCCCTCTGCCAGCTCCTCTGGGAAATCCTGTTCTCCATCCACCCGCTTCCCTGGTTGCTCACTCATCTAAGGGCCCCAAAGCCAATTCACTGTAGATATCTCTCTCTCTGCAGGAGCTGGAGCACCTGGCTCCATCCAAACACTACTCCCTTCTCCCTAACCTCACACAGCTAAAGGAAGAAATACCAAGTTTTCACATGATTCTGACTGGTATGAAGCATTTCACAACTTACCCCAGGTATTTGATAGAGCCCTGAAAAATATCATACTGATTTATTTATTTATTTACTTACTTACTTACTTTTTTTTTTAAAAAAATGAAAATCAGACTCTTCTTGGGTGGAAGAGGCAGGCAGACTTGCAGGAGACAGCTCTTTGGGGATGGACATTTTATGTCACATAGCTTCACACATGAGCTGGATGAACTCCAAGGGTGAAGCTTTCCCACTGAGTCTGAGACCAGCAAGCATAGGGAATATCTTAGCAACCTGGAGCTGTCCTTGGCTTGGGCTATGAACATACCAGCTCCTAACAATGCACTTAGCAACCTGTTGGCAACCTGGAACTCCCATCTACATCAAGCTGAACCATATACCTGCTTTAAATAATGGAAATAAGTTACTCTTCCTAGCAACCCCTTGATAATGTCCCATTTCTAGTCAAACACATCATGGAACACATCTAGGAGCAATGGATGGTGTGCAGATTTAGCCTGAACTGTTTAGGATACGTGCACAGTAAGATAAGTTGTATCCTCTGAATTAACTTTTCGGAAAAGCTCCCTATTTACCATTTTATGGTTATGTATATAACTGGACTTGCACATGATTAAAATAAAAGGACAATCTCAGCAGTGAAAGATTATATGATTTGAAAATTGTCCATTAAAATAGAGGCCCACACAAAGGCACTGCTAGTAACTAAACTCCCACTCACAAATACTGTGAGAAGAAGCCCCAAACCATAGTCAGGGAGGCCCCAAAGTGCTCTCTCCCTCTGGCCCTTGAGTCCTCTCTCACTCTTGTGGCCCATTGTCAACATTTGACTGTAGACAGAGGTGCCTATCCTACCTGGTCCCACAGTCATTCAGTCACAAATGAACACATAGAAACTTTATTAATTACAACACTGTTTGACCAATGGCTCAGGCATATTCCTAGCTAGCTCTTACATCTTAAATTAACCCATTTCTATTCATCAGTGTGTCTCCAGGAAGCTATGGCTTACAGCTAAATTTCTGGCATCTTTCTCCTTCTACAGCTACATGGTGTCTCTTTGACCATGTCTACTCTTCTCTATATATATCTCTGTTCAGATTTTCTGCCTGATTTTACTCTGCTAAGTCATTGGCTAGAAGAGCTTTATTCATCAACCAATAAAAGCAGCACATATACAGAAGGCCATCCCACATCCTTAGTAGCATATTCTGATCTGTACTATTGCTTCAGTTTAGAATGAAAGCTCCTTTTCCAAATCTGTGTGGGCCTTCATTTTAGTTCCAGACCAAGAATCTGGAAACGCCTGGTCCAGGCCATGACCACCAGTGACAGGGTGACAGACAACGCTCCCTAGGGATACAAAATGAGATCATGGCTGCCCCGCTGGAGACTGGCAGAGGACACTTCCATTCTCACGTGCTGGTAGGACTGAAACCCTAAATTATTAGCTGCAGATCAAAGCTGTCAGGAGAACCCCTCTGCCTTTGTAGTGCGACTGGGGAGGGCTTGAATTAAACACACCGGGCCCCTGATCCAGATAAGGACAATTAATTTTAGTGCCCAATCTTCCAAAGCAAAGTGATAAAATAAAGAAGAAACGAAGACACGGGAAGATAGGAGTTAGTGTGGAGCGGCAGCTGTTGCCCCAGCATCTGGGTGGTGAGGATGTCTTTGCGTCCAAGATTTCCTAAGACTGAGGAGAGTACATGAGGCTCGGTGTGGAGGTTGGAAGAATCGGGGGGCTTCCCCTCTGTTGTTTCTATAATGGGCAAGGTGGGCACATGCACCGGGCCTGAAGGGAACTCCCTGGGAAATGAGATAGTGGCTAGGATATCACATGAGCTCCTAAAAGTGCCAAGGGCCAGCCTGGGTTGTAAGCAGGATCCTGTGGCCCAGGTCAGTAAGACACCAAAGCAGAACACTGGGGTGCCAGCCTGCTGTGCTGATGAGGGAAAGGGGGAGGGTGCATGGAGGTTCCTTCGGCTGGAGGACCCAGGTAGGAAGTGGGTCATCAGAAAGGTCAGTGGACAGAGAACCAGAATGCACTGGGATGGGCCCTTCCAGGTGACTGTGACAGGTGGGATCAACTGGAAAGGTAGAGAAGGAGGAAGAAAACACGCCAGACAGGAGCCACCTCAGTGACAGAGTCCATGGCCAAACCACTGCAGGGAAGGTTCTAGGAATCTGGGGAGACCTAGGGTGAAATAAGTCCAGATAACTGCAAGATCTGGGATGCAGGAGAAGGACTGTTGGTTTCAGTTGTCACCTGGCACTAGAACCCCCGGGGACATTGTCTAGACGAGGCTGGCCTGTAGTATGGCTCTGAGGTGGTGTTCTGATTGCTCTCTATGGTGGGGTGTGTGGGACCACCCACCCTAAATGTGGCAACACCATTCCTTAGGCTTGGCATCCAGGAGTTTTGGTTTTTGTTTTTTCAAGACAGGGTTTCTCTGCAGAACTGCCCTGGCTGTCCTGGAACTCACTCTGTAGACCAGGCTGGCCTCACATTCAGAGACCCACCTGCTGGGATCAAAGGTGTGCACCACCACTGTTCAGCCTCCAGCTTTTTTTTCATCTCTTTATCGCATGTTGAAAGGTGAGGGGTGCTGTTGTGTGTGGCAGGACGTGCTTTTAACCACAGCACGGGAGGCAGTGACAGGCGGATCTCTGTAAAGTCAAGGTTTGCAGAGGAATTCCAGGCTAGCCAAGGCTACACCGTGATATACTGGAAAGAAAAGGACAATAGGGTCAGCGAGATGGCTTGGGAGAGGAAGACGCTTGCTGCCAAGTCTGATAACTTGAATTCATTTCCAAAACGCACATAGTAGAAGGTAAAAATTGACTCCCCGAAATTGCCCTCTGACTGACAAACAGGCCCCCATCTCCCACAAGTAAATAAATATATGTTTAAAAAAATAAAATTCCAAGATGGGCAGTGGTGGCTCATGCATTTAATCCCAGTACTTGGGAGGCAGAGGCAGGCGGATCTCTCTGAGTTTGAGGCCAGCCTGGTCTACAAGAGCTAGTTCTAGGACAGGCTCCGAAGCTACAGAGAAACCCTGTCTCGAAAAACCAAAAAAAAAAAAAAAAAAAAAAAAGATAAAAAATAAAGTTCCTTGTAAATTGTAAACACTTATTTTTAAATTTAATTAATCTGTTTTCTTGGGGTACTGAGAATGGCACCCAGGTACTAATTTGACTGAGCTACACCCCCCACCCAGCAAGTGGCCATTTAGACGCACGGGACTAGAACTAAGTGACAGTCACAGAAACAGCTGTTCTGCTCCAGGGCACTCCGCCATAGTGTTGAGACGGAATGAGCTCAGTGTCACACAAGGCACAGGGACAAAACAAAAATGGATGCACGAGGTAAGTTCTTTTTTAACAGAAAGAGTGAACCAGAACCTGACCGGGCAGGCAAACACCTACGCCAACATGGGGACCTTTTCATCTCTGGAGTAGTTGGTAGCTGTGTCTTATCCCATTTGTGGAAGCTCAGTTTCAGTCTGAGAAGATTGGTTACTCAGAACAAAGGGACGTGGGACAGCAATGTCTGTCAGACTCCCTTTGACAGAAGCAAACGGCAACAAACACACAGGATGGCATGGGGAGGGCAGAAGGCGTCATAAAGAAGTTACGAAGGAATAATCAGGTCGTCTAGTCCTTGGATCGCAGTATCTTAGGGCCCAATGCTTTTTTTGTTTATTGTTGATTTGCTTTGTTTTGTTGAGACATGGTCTCATGTAGCCCAGACTGGCCTCAAACTACCATGCAGCTAAGCACAACCTCAAAACCCTGACTGACTGACATCTGCCTGCTAAGTGCTGAGATTACAGGTGTGTGTGTGTGTCCCCATGCCTGACTCTGAATGCTTTTAGTGAAAACTCTGTCTCAAAAAAAGAAAGGAACCAAGCAAACAAATAATAATAATATCTTAGTTAGGGTTACTGCTGCAACCAGGGGAGAAAAGGGGTTTTCCCCATTCACAGTACTGTGTCAGGGTTCATCATCAAAGGCAGTGAGGGCAGGAGCCCAGGCAGGGAAGGATCCTGGAGGCAGGAGCTGATGCAGAGGTCATGGAGGAGTGCTGCTTGGTCAACATGCTTTCCTATAGAACCCAGGATCACCGGCTCAGGGGTAGCCCCACCCACAATGGTCTGGCCCCTCTCGCATCTGGGCAACCACTAATTGAGAAAATGCCTCCCAGGCCTGCCTGCAGCCTGATTTGTGGAGGTGTTCTCTTATCTGAGGTTCCCTCCTCTCAGATGACTTTAGCTTGTGCCCAGTTGACATAAAACTATTCAGCGCTGAGAGGGTTGAGGCAGGAAGATCACCACAAGCTTGGGGAAAGCCTGGTCTACATAGTGTTTGAAAGTTTGTAGATATCTAAACTCATTATTATGTTTCTTTTTCTTTCTGTTTTGTTTTTGTTTTCTATATTAAGTAAAATCTGGTCCTCAATTTTTTTTAAGTGCCCTTTAAGTCTCAGAGCTACAGAGCTCTTGCCTGGCATGTGCTCCCTTGCAAAGGGTGACTTGGATAGAATGGTGGTTGCCAAATGGGAGAGTTCATCAGGGCACCCTACATGATTTTAGGCAATTCACAGATGCTTATGAATTATTTTAACATATAAATAGTTGAGTTTTGTTTGGAATTTTCACAGTGCTGGACATGGAATACAGGCACTACTGTTTGGGGTCTGCCACTAAGATACAACTCCAGGCCAGATTCACAGTTTTTGTTTGGTTGGCGTTTTTGTTTTGTTTTGTTTTTCGAGACAGGGTTTCTCTGTAGCTTTGGAGACTGTCCTGGAACTAACTCTTGTAGACCAGGCTGGCCTCGAACTCACAGAGGTCCGCCCTGGCTATGCTGAATTTTAAACAAAAGGTTGATTTAAATATTATTGAGATAAGTATTAGATAAACAAGGTTGAAGACTATGATAAAAATGGAACAAAACTTGTGTAATCACTAACCTACATTTCATTGAAAATTCTTTCCACCTCCCTTGTTCAATTATTCTGTTACAGTAGATGGCAAGAGGGAATTTTAAGAAGGAATTAGACGTAGTTCTAACAGGGGCTGTACGTTCCACCAGCCCTTCACTTACTTATTCATTCTTTTCCCCATATATTTGTGGTACTCATGGACTCAGAGCTAGACAAGTGCTCCCCCCCAGCCAGACCCCCACTCAGGAGCTGAGTGGTTTGTTTTGTTTTGTTTTGTTTTTTTTTTGGTTTCTGTTTGTTTGTTTGTTCCTTTGAGACCAGGTCTCACTGCACAGCCAGGTAATCTGGAACTCACTGAGTAGCAAGGTTTGGCCTCAAACTTAGACTGAGCCCCGTCTCAGCTTTCCTAGTGAGGGGCTTACAACAGCTGGAAGCCACCACGGCCCACTAGGAGCTGAGATTTTTGAAGAACACCTCCAAGTCTCTCGGCAGACTGCAGTACTGGCCTGCAAACTGAGCCCTGACGGGTAAGAGAGCAGTGACACTCACGTCCCTGTGCCGCCTCACTCTGGGTCCCCATTCTATGGCCAAGCTCCTTGTCTGTTTCTCGCTAGCAACACAGAACACAGGTCACCAAACTTACAAAATCTCAAAGACAGATCCAGACAGCATTTGTGACCTAGCACCTGGGGACTGTTCCTAGCTTTACAGACAGAATTTATATCAAAACCAGACTGGCCAGCTGTGAGGAAGTGATGGAGGAAGGTCATTGGCTAATAAAGAAACTGCCTTGGCTCGTTTGATTGGCCAGCCTTTAGGTGGGTGGAGTAAACAGAACAGAATGCTGGGAGGAAGAGGAAGTGAGCTCATATGTCTTAGCTCTGCTTTCTGGGGCAGACACGATGAAGCTCCGACCCAGGATGGACATAGGCTAGAATCTTCCCGGTAAGCGCACCTTGGGGTGCTATACAGATTATTAGAAATGGGCTAAATTAATACGTGAGAATTAGCCAAGAGGAGGCTAGATAGAATGGGCCAGGCAGTGTTTAAAAGAATACAGTTTGTGTGTCGTTATTTTGGGGCATAAGCTAGCCAGGCAGCCGGGAGCTGGGTGGCAGGAAGCAGCCCACAGCTCCTTCTACAAGGAAGAGTACTGGCGATGCTTCTTGCTGTACTCCTCCGTCTCTGGCCTTGAGTTCTTCTGCCTTGTAAGAGGACTGGAGAGATGGCTCAGCGGTTAAGAGGTTGCTCTTCCAGAGAACCCTTGTTCAATTCCCAGCACCCACATGGCAGCTCACAACTGTCTATAACTCCAAGATCTGACACCCTCATACAGACATACATACAGGCAAAACACCATTGCACATAGAAATGAAATAAATATAAAAAGAAAAAATTGAAGAGGGTACATGAAGCCTGAAGACAGCATCTTGCAAACTAAGAAGGAATGCGCTGCCAGGCACATCTGTGCCATAAGTGGTTCCTTGTGGACCGCTCTCTCACACTGGGCCTCCCACCTGCCCCCTGAGCAGAAACCCAGGGAAGTCAAGCCCAGGACCACTTCCTAGCACCGCTGGGCTCCACAGCAGCCTGGGGCCGTTAGGCAGGGCAGCCCCAGAAACTACAGCTTTGGCTTTGGTTCCAACAGCTGTGTCAGAGGGGCCAGAAAAGCCCATAAGGTGTTTCACTTCCTGTCAAAATGGGTTTCACTTCCTGCTAGCTGGTCACCCAGGCCTCTGAACCAAAGCAAACCATGAGGCCTCCAAGAGCCCAGGCAGCCAGGAGGGGCCTCTGTAGATTCTCTTGCCTTCTTGTGTCTGCATGGGTTTTCTGTCTTTGTGGAGGGTGGTTGTGTCTACGTATGTAATGTGTACTTGGACATGTCAGGGTGGGGCTGCGGCGTTCACGTGTGTATCTAAGTGGAGGGTTGTGTATGTGAGTGGAGAAAGTTAGATATGGCTGTGAGTTTGCGTGTGGGTTTATGTTATTGAGGAGAGGGGTGTGTGCGCTTGGGTGCATGTATGTTTGTGGGCTTGTGAGTACTGTTTCTTCTATGATTCAAAACAGTTTCAGACAAGCACTATGGAAAGGCGCTCTAAAATGTCTTCATGACTCTGGGAACTTCCTTCAAAACGCAACTGCAGGACTGGAGCAAAGGCTCCATGATTAAGAACACTGGCTGCTTTTTTTTGTTTTGTTTTGTTTTGTTTTGTTTTGTTTTTCGAGACAGGATTTCTCTGTAGCTTTGGTGCCTGTCCCAGAACTAGCTCTTGTAGACCAGGCTGGCCTCGAACTCCCAGAGATCCACCTGCCTCTGCCTCCCGAGTGCTGGGATTTAACACTGGTTGCTTTTACAGGGAACCCGGGCTCAATTCCCAGCACTCCCATGGTGGCTCACAACCATCTACAATGCCAGTTCCAGGGGGTGTAATGCCCATACATTTGGGCAAACACCACAGAAAAAAATTTTTTTTTAAATTCAAGCCATTAATCCCAGCACTCAGGAGGCAAAGGTAAGTGAATCTCTGTGAGTTGAGTCTAGCCTGTCTACATATTGAGTTCCAGAAACAGACAGAGCTATATGGTGAAACCCTGTTTCAAACAAATAAGCAAATAAACCAACCAAACAAAACAAAACAAAATTTAAAAAAAAACTGACTGTAGCTGAAGAGGGCCTTGAACCTCTGAATACCTGAATACTGGGATTCAGGCACATCCCTCCTGACCATTATTGCTTTAATACATGCACGCCTCACCCTCAGGATGAAGGCTGTTGGAGGGCGTCCTGAACTGCTGCTTACCACTGTGCCCTCGGACCTACTCGGTACCTATGTGACAGTGGGCACCGGAGACACCTCCTGCAGAGGGTCAGGCACAGCGGCAGTTAGGTGGAGAGGGAATTCTGAATGTTTGTTGTTATAAGAGGAGAAACCCTATAATATCAGCATGGTGACTGGCGCCTCCTATAGTCGCTCAGTGCTCTGCCTCTATCACCACATACACTGGCCTGGAGGCAGGTTACAAACCAGGACTATTTCTTATCCATCTCAGTGAAATGTTGAGGTGGCCACAAGGGTCAAGCCTGAGCCAATTGCCTCCCATCTTTTTGTTAGTCATCAACACACACTTTACAAGCACTGACACAAAACCTTCACATTCTCGATAGTTTTCAGGATTCTAGTTTTTCCCCCATGCCTCGTATTTTTAAAAAATATTTTAGGGGCTGGAGAGATGGCTCAGCGGTTAAGAGCACTGACTGCTCTTCCAGAGGACCCGGGTTCGATTCCCAGCACCCACATGGCAGCTCACAACTGTCTGAAAATGTAATTCCACGAGATCTGACACCTTCACACCAATGAACATAAAGTTAAATAAATCATTAAAAAAATAAATAAAAAAAAATAAAAAAAAATAAAAAATATTTTAATGTGCATTTGTATTTTACCTGCAAGTATGTCTGTGTAAGGGTGTCAATCCCCTGAAACTGGAGTTAACACCAGACGGTTGTGAGCCGCCACGTGGGTGCTGGGATTTGAACCCGGGTCCTCTGGAAGAGCACCCAGTGCTCTTAACCTCTGAGTCACCTCTCCAGCTCCTGATCCCTGGTAATTTTGAGACAGGGTCTCACTTTGTAGTCTTAACTGAGCTGGAAATTGCTATGTACACCAGGATGGCCTTGAACTTGTAACAACCCTTACCTCTAACTCCCAACTACTCGGTGACAGGTATACACACTCCCAGGCCTGGCCTGAATTCTAGTTTTCTTTTTCTTTTTCTTTCTTTCTTGGAGGGAGGTGATTTTTATTTTCATTGAAGCTGCCATACCTCATGACCTACACAGTGCGCCTGTGCTCTGCGGAAGCAGAAGCTTCAGCATCACCATGCCAACCAACACCTTCACTTTGCAGATGCTGAAGATGGTGTGGCCTCTGTGGGCTCACATTTGAACTAACTCAGAAGCGGGGTCTGCGGCCATCAGAAGTGAAGGACTGCTATCACTGTGTGTTGATAGGGCAACAGTGGAATGGCCACGCTCTGTCCCCAGGTTGGCCTTTAAATCACTGCATAGCCAGCACTACCCTTTATATCCTGATCTTACTGCCGTTTCTCCCAAGTGCTGGGATCACAGGCGTGCTCCATCACTCCCAGGTTGCTGTAATGTTCCTCTTGCCATTGTGTCTGTTACTTGTTTTGACATGTTGAGGATGAAATCCAGGACCTGGCACATGCTACCACTGAGCCAAATACTACACCCATGCAACTGGGTAACCTAACGCAACTGGGTCACATTTTGGTAAGTACAGAGGTAGAATGAACATGGCCAAGGAATTAAAAGTGGAGAAAGAGGGCTGGGGAAGGTGGCACATGCCTTTAATCCCAGCACTTGAGAGGCAGAGGCAGGTGGATCTCTATGAGTTCGAGGCTGGCCTGGTCTGCATAGTGAGTTCTAGGACATACAGAACTACATAGTAAGACCCTGTCTTGGGAAGTAAAAGAGTGGAGAATGTTGTATTTAGAGCAAGCAAGGAAAGTTAATTCAAATACAAGGCCCCGAGAACAAAAGTGTGAGGATATTCCTCAAGGAGCCTAAATAATCCCAGTCACAAGGGCTCTCCTTTTCTGGGCATGCTTTATTTAAGGTGAATAAGAACAGTTATCAGGCAAGAATTACATGTACAATGTCCAGTCCATTTGTATTTGGCAAATTTGGAGAAAATATCGTATTATCTATCCTATCATAGTGAGTCCAAAGTTTAATATCAAGACTATTTTTATCATAACTTATATTACCATCCTAAAAATATCTTTTTAGACCCTTAAAACATTTTTTAGATAAACAATTTAAACTTTTATGTTTCTCAACCTTATAAATTGTATATCTTTTGTATGTTTCTTTTCTGAATTTGGTAACAAGGAAAGCTGTAACCTAGTCTTCGACCCCATCAGAGACCTGAGAAGGACTTACTACTACCTGAGTAAACAGGAAATGCCCAGCAAGCAACTCCCAAACTGTAGAAATGTCAGAAACAGCTGGCTACCTGGACAGTCACCCACGTTTCCTCTGCAACATCCACAACATAGGCTTCCCTCTTCAGCCTATGATCATACTATCTGACAGACTTTTCTGTGAACCTACCTTATCTTGGCAAAGTCCAACAGTTGCTTTCTGTGTGTCCTGATTGTCCAGTTTGGACAGCATACTGTTAGCAGTCGAAGCAAGGACAATTTCTTGCCCAGTGGCTAACGTTTCTATTAAAGCTCTGAGGTAGTGTGTGTGTGTGTGTGTGTGGGGGGGGTGCTCAGGGTTTTCTGTCTCCTGGAATATATATCCAACTGCACAAAAAGTGGCATTTCTTTTATTTTTTTTAAATTTACTTTTCCTTCTTTGTCTATTTTGTGAGGCAGGGTCTCCTGTACCCCAGATTGACTATGCAGTAACTATATAGATAATTTTGGACTAAAATTCCTGATCCTTCTGCCTCCACCCCAAAGCATCAGATTTACAGGCCAGCTCCAACATATGTTCTTAACCCTTTTGTAAGAAGTTAGGTGTCTGTAGCTTTGTGGATCTTATTTCTGGGTCCATTTTGTTCCGTTCATCTGCATGTCTATTTCTGTGTCAGTACCATGCTGGTTTTGTTACTATAGTTCTGTAGTATAGTTCAAGAATAGGTCTTGTGGCCGGGCGGTGGTGGCGCACGCCTTTAATCCCAGCACTTGGGAGGCAGAGGCAGGCAGATCTCTGTGAGTTCGAGACCAGCCTGGTCTACAAGAGCTAGTTCCAGGACAGGCTCCAAAACCACAGAGAAACCCTGTCTCGAAAAACCAAAAAAAAAAAAAAAAAAAAAAAAAGAATAGGTCTTGTGATACGAGCAATATTGCTATGTCTGCTTAGGGTTACTTTAGACATTCAAGGTCTTCATCTTCCCATATGGACTGAACTCCTGATTGTGTGCACACAAATGTACATGGAAGTCACAGTACAACCTTGGGTTTTGTCCCCATGTACTGTCCACAGTTTTTGTTTTATTTTCTTCAGAGGGGGTCTCTCACTGGCCTGGAACTCACACATAGACAGGACTGGCTAAATCATTGACTGAAGGATCCACCATCTCCCCAGAATCAGGATTATACCTTTAATCCCAGCTCTTGGGATGCAGAGGCAGATGGACCTCTGAGTGTGAGGCCAGCCTAGTCTACAGAGCGAGTTCCAGGACAGGCAGAGCTACACAGAGAAACCCTGCCTTGAAAAACCCTAAGGAAAAAACCCCAAAAAACAAACAAAACAAAACAAAAAAAACAAAAAACAAAACAAACAAACAAAAAAAAAACAAACACATGCCATCGTAGCTGGCTTTGGAAAGCAGGATCTGGCTCACAAACTCCCTTCTTAGCACAAGCTCTTTACTGATTGCACTCTCTCCAGCCCTGTTATCTGAATTTGAAAATTGTGTTTCTAGTTTTGTAAAGAATGTCCTGGGGATTTTTATGAGGACAGTTTTGTGTTATAGCCATTCTAAGAACACTGATTCTGCCTGTCAGTCAATGAGCCTGGAAGGTCTTCCCATCTTCTGGTGTTTAATTTCTCTTCCTTGGTTGGACTCACTCAGAAATATCTTGTTGACAGGCTCTTTTGTATCCCATGCTAGAATTGAATTCCTCATGTAGCCAAAAGTGACCTTGACTTCTGATCACCCTGTCTCCACCTCCCGAGCGCTGGCATTACAGGTGTGCACCATCATGTTTGGTTTAGGTAGTGTTGGGGGGCTAGACAAGCACTGTACCATCCTGGCTACACCCCGGCCCCCATTATGTTTAATTTGTTAAGGTATTGTGAATGTTATTTCCCCTACTTTTCAAAGTTTGCTATTGATATACAGAAAAGCTACTGACCTGAGCAGTGGTGGCACATGCCTCTAATCCTAGCACTTGGGAGGCAGAGGCAGGCAGATCTCTGCGAGTTTGAGGCCAGCCTGGTCTACAAGAGCTAGTTCCAGGACAACTAGGGAGGTTACACAGAGAAATCCCTGTCTTGAAAAATCAAAATTACAAAAAACAAAAAAGCTACTGGTTTTTGCACGTTTGTTTTCACTGTGCTGCTTTGCTGGAAGTGTTTGCCAGTTCTCTAGCAACTGTAGTCAAGCCCTGATTGTTTATCTTTGAGGCATGGTCTCACTGTGTAGCCTCAGTTAGCCCGGAACTTGCTATAAGGGCCAAGCAGGCCTTGAATTCCCAGAGTTCTGCCTGACTTTGCCTCCCGAGTGTTGGGATTAAAGTTGTGTGTCACCATGCCTCACTGTCTTTATTTTACATGTATGTTTTGTCTGTGTGTATAAACGCAAGATATGAGTGCAGTGCACATAGATGCTAGAAGAGAACATTAATTACCCTGGAAATGGACTATAAACGGGTGTGAGCCACCATGTGGGTGCTGGGAACTGAACCCCAGTTTTCTGTGAAAGCCACAAATGTACTTAAAAAACAGAGTCCTGCTATGTATCTCAAGGTAACCTTGCACTTTGAAATTGTGTTGCTTCCACCTCCCGAATGCTAATATTACAGGTTTGTTCCACCACATCTTAGTTCTGGGGAAGCTAAGGGAAGAGGATCACAAGTTTGAGGTCAAGGGTCATTTCTTACATTTTGTCGCACTGGGACTGGTAGTGACCTCAGGGCCTCCATATGATAGACAGGTACTCTACCACTAACCACACCCCGTCCAGAAAGACAGTCAGGAGTGGCTGTAACAGAGTGCTCTCCCCACCTCAGCACCTCCATCACTGACAGTCACCTGCCTTCGCAACACCTGGACCGTCCCTCGGGCAGGGGCACCAGAGTCTGCCCGATGACCGCTCCCAGCAGGCATTTTGTTGCTGTGGGAACGCCTTCAGCCAATAGCCTGTAAGATACCCGCCCACTTTGGGCGTGGTCTCAAGCTCTATAAAGGCAGACAAAAAGCATGCATGGCTGTTTTTGCTGTTGAATTTGGTTTTAGTTTCCAGCACATGCAGAGGACTGCAGATGGCTACTCTTACTGGGTGAGTTTATCCCCAAGTAAACAAATCTTTGTTATACTCCATTCTGGGCTATTGTGGAACTCTTTGGAACGACTACAGATTGGTGCCTGATGGGCCTGACATTAATAGTTTCACACTCTAAAAAAAGGGGGAATTAGATGGGATGGGATAATAGGTAGATTAGTGTTTTACTTGTGAGCTATTGCTTATAGACAATTTACATTGGTATAGATTCTTGTATATTGATACAAATTCAAATTATATTTGTTATATTAAATATGTTCCTATTTCTGTTTTCAATATTTGCACACCTATGCTAAGTTATTTTATCATATTGTATGTGTGCATGTTTTTACCTCTTAAGATATTTTGTATATTGATGCAATTTTAGGATATATTTGTCATATTGCACTATACATGTCTACCTCTGATCAAGACACTTATACACTTTGAAGTCATTGTCCTCATTTGCTGCACATTTGTTTAAAGACTGTTTAATTTTTTAATATGAAGGCTTAGTCTTTAAGTTATATAGGTGTTAAGAATTAAGGTCAAGCTGGGCGGTGGTAGTGCACACCTTTAATCCCAGCACTTGGGAGGCAGAGGCAGGCGGATCTCTGGGAGTTTGAGGCCAGCCTGGTCTACAAGAGCTAGTCCCAGGACAGACTCCAAAACTACAGAGAAACCCTGTTTTGAAAAACAAAACAAAATTACAGGTCAATAGTCACCCATGTTTGTCATACTTGTACTTAGACTCGTCAGTTTCTTTAGATGCATAGAGATTGTATTCCACAAAGATAAGTATCTTCAAACACTTCAAAAGACTATAAAATGTGGCATTTAAATAACTTAGGATTCTGTTGACCTGAGACATGATTGGCAGCACTGATCTATCCCTGAGAGAATGTTGGGCATTGAAGACAGTCCGCTTGGAGCTTGTATTCTTCTTGGCAAAACTGGGCAGCAAAGAACTCCCATGCCTCGACCACTGACAAAATGCATGGTGTCCAAAACTGGAAAAGCAGGATTCAAGCAAAAAGACGGCCAAACCTTGCCAAGACAGAGTAAGACATTTTTCAAATGTTTTCCTGCCTCTGAAAATGGGCTATCAGACACTCTAGGCCTTAGCCAAAGTTGGTTGCCCTAATGTTGCAAGTGAGACGTTGAGTGATTGCACAGGTAGCCAGTTGTCTCTGTCATTTCTCTTACCTTTTGGAAGTTGCCTGATTGTACTTCCTGTTTACTTAGGTAATATTATTTCCCTTCTCAGGTCTCTGATAGGGTTGAAGACTAGATAGTATAATACTTTCCTCGCATGACTTAGCCAAGCCATTTTTTTTAAGCCATTTTTTTTTTAAATGTGTAGCCCAGGCTGGCCTCGAACTCATGATCCTCCTGCCTCTGCCTCCTTCAGCAAATCCTACTGGCATGTGCCACCACAACCAGCTTGCCAAAGCCATTTTTAATATAAGATTTAGCCACCTTAGGAGAGGGTAACTATTAAAACATTTAGTATATATTTCTTGTTTAATGTTGTTCATGCTAGTTATAATTCTAACTTTTATGTATGTTTTTGCCTCTTCTTTTCCCTGGACAATACTTGATATTTGTTCTTATTGTATATAGTTTTGTATTAGTCTTAGAACTCTATTAGACAAAAGGGGGAGGTGTTGTGGGAACTCCTTCTGCCAATAGCCTTTAAGATACAGCCCACTTTGGGCATGGTCTCATGCACTATAAAGGTGGACAAAAAGCATGCGTGGCTGTCTTTGCTGCTGGATTTGGTTCCAATTCCCAGTGTACTCAGATGACTAGTGATCGCTACTCTTACTGTGAGTTTATCCCAAATAAATAAACCTTGTTATACTCCATTCCGGGTTATTGTGGAATTTTTTAGAATGACTACATTTTGTCCCCTGTCTACTAATACCAATCTCCCAGTGACCCTGTGAAGGAGGCTCAATATAGCGCCACGTCACAGGCAGGGAAACTCCCCAAAGCTGTAGCAGTCAGCCTGGCTGTCTCCATATTTGGCCCCTTTCCTTGACTCAGGCTGCTGCACTGCAGCTCTGTTCCCCAACCAGAGGACCAGAGTTGTTCCCACACCCTGGGGGCCACAGGCTGCAGCTCAGGGCTCTCTTGGCAAGTAAGTTCTGGTGATGGAGTTCAGAACCCTACTGGGAACTCTCCTCCCCTCTCCAGCAAAGTGAGACCAGACCTGGCACACATCCTAAGATTTGTTACAGCAATCACCAGGGAAAGTCTCCTGCTATCCTGCCCTGCACCCTGGAGTGATAGCCTCCCAAAGCCATCCTTGTCCAGGAAAACAGAATCAGAAACAGTAGCAGGCATGTATTCTTGCCCAAAAGTTGTATTCAGAACCCAATCAAGTCTTTTAGACTTATAGAGAATATATGTATGAAAGGATGTGCTAGATAAGATAACAAGGAATTAGACACATTCAAATCTAGAATCCTTCTAAAAGGCGGTGGGTTCACCTCTTTAAGAGTACTTGGGATCTCTGTGAGTTCGAGACCAGCCTGGTCTACACAACAGCTAGTTCCAGGACAGGCTCCAAAGCCACAGAGAAACCCTGTCTCGAAAAAAAAAAAAAAAAAAAACAATACTTGGCATGCGGGCACAAACTTGACACTCAAGAGGTAGAGGCAGGAAGGCAGAGAGTTCAAGGCCAGGCCCAGCGATATAGTGAGTGGGAAGCCAGCCTGAACTGCAGAAGACCTTGGCACAAATTCTCAATAATTCCTCCCCCACAAAAAAGTGAAGAGATTATCATAAATAAGGTCTAACAAAAAACAAAACAAAACAAAACAAAAAGCCAGGTGTGGTGCATGTCTTTAATCCCAGTATTTAGGAGGCAGAAGCAGGGGGATCTCTATGAGTTCGAGGTCAGCGTGGTCTACAGAGTGAGTTCCAGGACACCCAAGGCTATGTAGAAAGAACGTGTATCAAAAATAAATAGAATTGATTTAAGAAAAAGCACAAGGCTGGTGAGATGGCTCCCTAGACAAGGACACTTGCTGCGTGAGCCTGGACGTGAGTTATGAGGATGGTGGAATGACTCCTCAGAGTTGGCCTCTGATCTCCACATAGGAGCCGTGGCATGTGAGCCCTCTCTCCATCATGTACAATGTCACACAGTAATAAATACCTTGCTCTAGTTTTAAATTATTTTATTTCATGTATTCATTCTAAGAAAACCACTGTATGGTCTGGGCCTGTTATCTCTCTGTGTACATTAAGCCATGAATTGAAAGGGAACAGGCTCCAGCCTTCTCATCCATCCTCACAAGGGACCCTGTTTCTCCAGGTGGGGCAGGCCCGCACTTCAGCTGAAGCCAGGTGCCCTTCTCTTTGGCTTCTGTTTTCTTCACCCATTTCAGGATGTTGTGTCGTCTCTTAGAGTGCTCTATATGCTTGGTCTGCACATTAATTCTCTTGGCAGGGACCTTACCCGAACTTGCTTGTTTACAGGATGCCCAGGGCATTCCAAGTGACGTCACAGACACTGCTAGTTTCGTCTTAGTAACATCTATGAGACTTTCCTGTTTGACCAGCACCTGCTCCCTTGATCCTTACATCACTCTTCTTGTAGACTGGCATGTATGTGGCCAAAGGAACAAGTCCATTTTCTAAATACTTAGAGATCATATAGCAGAAGCTTCTCCTCTTTCCCGTGTGTGTCTGTCTGTCTGTCTGTCTGTCTGTCTGTCTGATGGTAGTGGTAAAATAGGGGCTGGAGAGATTGCTCAGCAGTTAGGAGTACTGACTGCTTTTTCAGAGGACTGCAGTTTAATTTCTAGCACCTACATGGCAGCTCACAACCATCATTAACACCCGTTCCAGGGGATAAAGCACCCTCTTCTGGCTGCTACTGTCACTGCATGCACATGGAACACACATGCAGGCAGAACATACATAAATGGTTTAAAATTAAAAAAAAATAGGGGCTAATGGCAATCTTTATTGTAAAGATGAAAGATAATATTTTTGCTGGCAGATGCAGGTTTGAATGAGGAAAAGCCTCCTGTTTGTAGCTATTCAGAGCCTGGTATGGTGGTCGAACAGGCTTGGATCTGAGTCCCTGAGTTCTACCAAAACTACTTGGCAGTTTTCCTTCTCTAGGAATGAAAATGTTAGGGGCAGGCTGTGGGGTACTTGCCTATGATTCAGTAGGGTAAGTCAGATTGCCACAAATTTGGGACGAGCCTACTCTACACACCAAGCCTGAAGCCAGCCTGTGGTACACAAGACCTCCTTGTCTCAAACAAACAAAATTGGCAAGAGCTGGGGCTAGCTCAGTAGTAGAGCATCTCCTTAGCATGGGCGAGATTGTAGGTTCCATTCCCAGCACTGTAAAACAAACCGGTCCCTTGAATAATGGGACTGCATCTGGAGTTCAAGAACTATGGCCTCTCCTAAGTGACACTCAGAGAATTTTCTGGGTAGGGGAAGGTGGAGAGGTCATAGGTCAACAGATGTAGGGTAGCCATTGTGCTGTCTGGAGGCCCTGGCAGTACCGGGTCAACCTGAATGCCGTCTTCTGGTGGGAGTTTTGTGGGGGATGAAGCCGGGGCTTCTGGGTTGAAGAGCAGACAGTCAAACAGACTAGCTGTGTGAACTGCCACCACGAAAAGAGAATTTTATTAGATTGCCTTGTGTCTGGAGAAAGAAATGGGCTATAGACAAAGAATCAGTATTCTTCAAGCCCATGTGTCTGTAAAGTGGGAAAGGCTGAGGTTAGAGGCCCAATCCTGCTTTTCACACAGGAAGACTCAGACCCTGGGAACATGAATCCAAACACCAAAGCTGTAAGAGCAGGGTGGGCAGCTGGGAGCTGCAAACAACCTGCCTGCCTTCCTGTTCCTCACCAGTCAGTACCCCAGGACCAAGTCCTTGGCTGAGCAGAGCCACAGGCTAAAAGGACTTCCCTCCTGCCTGCCCCTGCTGGACACAGGTGAGAGTGGTGGGGAGGGAGTCAGAGGGGCAGAGCTCAGACAACAGCCAGCTGGGACTTGGCATGCAGGGATGGTGTGTGTGTGTGTGTGTGTGTGTGTGTGTGTGTTTCCTTAGACTGGCGACTTAAAAGAACCCTGCAGGCATCTGCTAAAGTCTACAAATGGCATCTGCATTTCCTACCCTGTCCTAACCCCTAGGCCCAGTGCCAGGGGAGCAGACCCTTTGTCACCGGAGCCATCCTGGCTTTGGGCACCGTCAGGAAGGCAGAAAGAGACCTTTGACAATCCTCATGGGGAGGGAAGGGGCTCAGTCACCAAAGTCCCCAAAAATGTTCCTATTTAAATAAACCAGGACGAAGTGACCAGCTGGATGAAGACCCAAGGAGGTGATCTCTCGAGCTACAGGGTAGTTAAGTGCGCTCCCTCCCAAGATACTCCAGCACTAAGAGTGGCCGGTTTATTGGCCTGGTCAAAAGGCCTCCAAGCAAATCAAGCAGTAACCAGCTCGGCCACGGAACAATTTAGCATGCAAATGAGACGGGTACTGGGGTGTGAAGGGGACTGGTAAGTAACTCCGTTAGTCTTGGGCTATATATAGGAGAGGGGAATCCCACCCCATGGAGGAAGGTACACGGGCAGAGACTGGGTGTGCTGACCTGTTTGCACCCAGGATGCTTTCCACTGGAACAGGCTGGGCTGCTTCCAAGGATAGGAGCTAGAAGACCGGCCTGCCCTACCCCTAGGACCATGCCAATTAACGTATGAGACTGTGCCAGTGAGACCCAGGGATATTTATATTGCATTTGTGCCAATGCCAGCCCAGGAGGCCACTACCCAGTGAAAACCTTTGCACCGTGCAGGAGGGCATTGCCAGGGTGTCTGCATGGCAGAAGTGAGCATATGGGCGGGCAGCAGCCCCATAGACCGGGGAGGGAGGGCAGCACCCGCTTGCCTCTCCCTCCTGTGTCTCTGCTTTGGTTTCAGGACCTGTAACTAAGGCAAAAGACCACTAGGGCCCCCGGTTGCACTGCTTTTTCTCTGCCCAGCTGCTCCGGTCCCAGACTCCTGCACTCAGGCTCAGAGACACAAAACAGCTGAGCAGATAAACAAGCCACCACCTGCTCCCTCCTCCCCAGTGACACCGCCCTTGTCCCCAAGTCCCACCCCTTCTTCTTCTCACACTCTCCCTCCATCCTCCCTGGTGGCGTGGTGGCAGCAGCAGCTGCTACTCTCTGCCCTCTCTCCTGCTGGCGCTGCTCCGCAGCCCTTGTGCTGCACCAACGGCAAATGAGGAACACGTGTGTGGAGCCCGGTGCTCTCTCCTCCCGAGGCCATTTCAAACAAAACGTTTGCGCTTCTGAAAGTCAGGCTTGGGTCTCTGGAGTCCCCAAGGAACACAGGTTTATGGCATCCGCCAGCCCTGGAGCCAGTGTCTGGCCACTTGGCCCAGAGCCCTTTGCCAGGCACAGGAAGAGTGGAAGGAAGGGGTTAATCTGCACGGAGGAGCCCTGAGGGGCCCAGCTCCATTCCAGACTGCTGCGAAGGCAGACTCTGGGCTGGAGGGCAGAGGCTCTGGAAACTTCAAGAGGCCAGGAAACCAATTTGAAACCCTGAAGAAAGGTCACCTCAGTGTGGTATTTCATAATTCAGAGCAGAGCGCATACGTATGGTGTGTTCTTATTATTACATATTTTATGCTATATATTATATATATATTGTTATATAGTACATGTTACATACAATCTATATCTTATTATATATGGTGTGTTCTTGTATATTATATGTTATATATATTATATATCTTGTTGTATGTGGTGTGCTCTTGTTATCAAGAGGAACCTTATGACAACGCACCTTGGGTTTGGAAGTCAGAAACCCTGAGTTAGTGTGTCTAATAGGTCCCCAGCGCCAGTGGTAGGCATTAACAGAAGGTGCCATTAGTTGGGAACACAGGAGAGGAGCTCTGGAGTGCCTCTTCCCAGGGAGTGGGTGTGTGCCCTGAACTGACTGGCGAGGCCCCCCCGAGAGGACAATTCAAAGCTGAACCCTGCACTGCAGGCCTCCTGAGCTGTGAGAAGCTTAAGTTGATAGAACTTGGTGCACCAGTTTCTGATACCCCCACACACACCCGCTGAGCTCTTGTCTCTTATATATTCTCCTCTCTGCCCAGCCATCTCACTCCTGTCTCTACCTCCCTAGTGCTGGGCTTAAAGGCATGGGATCCCAAGTGCTGGGGTCACCTTTGTAGGTGCTGCTTCTCTTTTAGACAGATTCAATCCTGTGTAGCCCAGGGTAGCCTTGAACTAACAGAGATCCATCTGCCTCTGTCTCTGGAGTCCTGGCTTGTATGGCTGACTAGTGTGGCTGCTTTGCCCTCTGATCTTCAGGCAAGCTTTATTTATTATACTACAAATAATATACCACTATATTGGTATTTTGTTTTTCTTTTTTTTTTTTTTTTTTTTGTCTGTTTGGGAGTTTTGTGTTTTTTTTTTTGGTCTTTTTTTTGGGGGGTGGTGCGAGGGTGGGAGGATGGACCTGCAAGGAATGGGAATCGAGAGTGATCAGGCTGCATCGTATGAAATTCCCAAATAATTAATATTATACTGGGGGAAAAACAAAAAGAACAACAACAACAACAACAACGGGCTGCTCTTGAAGAGGACCTGGATTGGATTCCCAGCACCCACACATCTGCTCACAACTGTCTGAACTCCAGTTCCAGGGGAGCCAATGTTCATCAGGTACTCAAGCGGCCCCCAGACATACCTGCAGGCCAAACACCTTTACACATGAAATAAAAGATGAAAATATAAAACACAAAACCCTACGACTCTGAGGAGATACCTGGGTCAGGAGGAGACCTGAAGGCTGTTTGTTTATTGTTTCTGTTCCTTTGCTTGTTGAGGCATGACATCAGGCGGTCCAAGTTGGCCTCAAATTCAGTCTTATCATGTAGCCCAGGATGACCTTGAACCAATTCTTGTTCCACCCAGCCCTAGCTGAAAATCACTGCATTGCTGCTGTATTATGTTTTCTGTTTTGTTGTTTGCATTACTGTGTTTCCTTTTCAGTATTGAAGACTGAACCTAGGCCCTCAGTAATGCTAAGAACGCTAAGCTTGCCGGGTAGTGGTGGCGCACACCTTTAATCTCAGCACTCGGGAGGCAGAGACAGGTGGATCTCTGTGAGTCTGAGGCCAACCTAGTCTACAAGAGCTAGTTCCAGGACAGTCTCCAAAGCTACAGAGAAATTCTATCTCAAGAAAACAAACAAAAACAACAAAAGAACACTAAGCTCAACCAATGAGCTACATCTCCAGCCCGGCTTTTTTTTTTTTTTTTCCTTTTGGTGGTAGAGGTGTAGGGGTGAGGAGGATGGGGATGAGGGGTTGTTTCAAGACAGGGTTTCTCTGTGGCTTTGGAGCCTGTCCTGGAACTAACTCAGTAGACCAGGCTGGCCTCGAACTCACAAAGATCCACCTGCCTCTGCCTCCTGACTGCTGGGATTAAAGGTGTGTGCCACCACTACCCAGCTTCCCTTTTTGTTTTTGAGGTAGGGTCTCATTAAATTGCCTTGACTGGCTTTGAACTCACCTTGTAAATCACGCCAGTCTTTCTAGGCTTCCTTAGTAGCTGGAATTACAGGCCTGCCTTACCAGGCCCCGCTGAAGAACTGCTGACCGCTAAAGCTGTCACGCCTCTGAGGAGCTGGAACCTAGGCTGTGCTCAAAATGGGGTGTCACTGACAAGTAGAAAGGTTGATACTCTCCATTACTATTCTTCTAAATAGGAGAGATTCTCAAACTGGACAGACGTATGCTTAGCAAATGCATAAAGAAACGTGTAAATAAACAAATACATACACAAAATGGAGGGAAAGGTGGAGATCAAGTCTTCCGTTTCTACAGCTGTGAGAAAACCTCATGACCTAAAGCAACTTGGGGAGGAGAGAGATTATCTCAGCTTTTAGCTTATAATGTGTCAGGAAGAGAAGTCAGGGCAGGAACCTGGAGGCAGCATCTGATGCAGAGGCCGTGGAAGAGTGTTGCTTACTGGCTTGCTCCTCATGACTTGTTCAGCCTTTCAGCCTGCTTTCATATAGCCAGGACCGCCCTGCATAGGGGTGGCACTGCCCATAATGCCCATATCCTCCCACATAAATCATCAATAAAAAAAAAATGCCAGCAGATTTGGCTCTAGGCCAGTCTTATGGAAGCATTCTCTCACCTGAGAGCCACTCTTCCCAAACGACTCTAGTTTGGGTCAAGTTGACAAAAAAAAAAAAAAAAAAAAATCAAGCAGGCTGGTTGACAACAGAGGCTGAGAGCAACTCTCCCCGCCACTAGGGGGTGATGTCTTGGGGGAAGCTCGTCAGTTCCAGACTTTCTGTCTCTTTGTGGCAAATGATTCCAAGTAACTAGTCTCAGATCTGTTCTTGGCCTTGTTTAATTGGAATGAAAGCTATGACCTTGAACCTGAGACCAGCAACTTTAACCTCCCTGCAATTGTCCCTTGGGCTATGAGGTTGGAGTAGATGAGTTCTTTTTTTTTTTTTTTGTTTTTTTTTGTTTTTTTCAAGAGAGTGTTTTTCTGGCTGGCTGGCTGTCCTAAACTCACTCTGTAAACCAGACTGTCCTCGATTTCACAGAAACCCGCCTTCCTCTGCTTCCAGTGCTGGGATTAAAGGTGTGCACCACCACCACCTGGCAGCATATGAGTCCTAAGGTCCAGATGCAAGTTCAAACTCTCTTCTCACCTCCCCTCTCCTCCTTTTCCCCTTCTCTACCCTTGGTAGGGCTAGGATGGAACCCTAGAAAAATGTTCTAGAAATAAGCTCCCATTGCCACATTTTTATTGGCTAAAGCACCTGCCGTGTGTGAGAACCCGGAGTTTGGATACCCAGAACCCCTGTAAAATCTAGGTGGTTGTGGTGGCCACCCTGTAATTCCAGTGCTAGGGAGGCAGAGACAGGGAACCCCAGGGGCCAGCTAGCTAGGTAAACTAACCAGATCAGTACTCTCCAAGTTCAGCAAGAGACCCAGTCTTGGTAAGTGAAGTAGAAAGCAATTGAAGAAGTCATATGCAAACTACATATTGCACCCGCATGCACACATGCACCCTCACATATATGCACCCATACATACATGAGCGCATATACCTGCACACTACATACATACACACTACACACCTGCACACTACAAAGAAAGACCTTCCTCCCTTCCTTTCAAGGACTCACAATCTAGTAAAATGGAAAAAGAAAAATATCTGATCGTCATCTCAAACCTCGGCGGCTGGCAGAGCTGGTGATGAATACCGGCTTCTCCTCGAGCCGCCCTTGCGTGTTCCCGGGTCAGTTTATCGCAGTTCCTCCGTCTGCAAAGTAGGCACAGTGACAGCAACTGTAAGGATGAAGCAAGGCAATGTGTGGGCAACATTTAGCTTGGTGCTTGGTGCAGCATCAGAGCAACAAAGCACACAGGCAGCAAACGTTTGCTGGACCCTCCTAACCTGGCTAAGCCAAGGAGCACAGTAGAGGTGACTGGGCTAGACCAGCCTACCGGCTCCTCGGGAAGACCAGGGGAAGGCTGTCAGGACCAGCAACTGCTAGGACGACTTTTATTAGTTATTGTTTAAGTACTAGGGATTGTACCCAAGGTCTCAATACAAGGGCTCAGTATTTGCCCAAAACAAGTCCTCTACCACTGAGCTATAGACCAGCTTTTTTTTTACTTTTTTATTTTGAGATGAACAGTGTCCACTGAATTGCCAGGCTGGCTTTGAACTCACTCTGCACCCCAGGCTGGTACTTTTTACCTTGGCTTCCTAAAAGTAGCTAAGACAGGGTCTCAGGAACCCCAGGCTGACAGGGAACTCACTTTGTAGCTGAGGATGACCTTGAACTTATGATCCTCCTGCCTCTATTTTCCAAGTGCTCCTGTGGACAGTAAACACCCGTTAAGAGAAAACGCCTGGTCCAGAGAATAGACTCTCTTGCCTGTGCAGAGTGTGAACATTCCAATGGGGATGAGTTCATCATTGTACTGAGGGACCACTCTAGGAAGATGGACTCCTAAGCTATGCTAAAGAGACGGGCAGAATAAGTAGTCCTTTAACAAGATACTACACGTTTCTTCCCAGAATCCCTGCCCCTAGCATGGCTGCTTTCCAGGCCAAGGCCACGCAGCTTCATAGTCCGCCTGCTTTTCTGAATTATTCAGAACACCGTAACTTCTCCTTTTCTCTCCTGCATCGTGGCTGTTTGTCCGTCTGTCATGCCAGCTAAATGGCACAGCCTTTTTTTTTTTTTTTATTCTCTGGGCAGCTGATGAGATTTATAGGTTGCCTGCCTGGAGTTTTCTTTTAAACTCTAATAAAATTGACCTTGAACTTCTGTTTGTATTCATTCTTAAATTCTTTTATTAATAAAAGAATAAGAATGAAAGAATAAGAGCCCCAAGAACAGACCCAGATTTCCTGTATTATTAAAGAGTGAACGCTGGCCTTAGTGTACGCTGGGCAAGCATGCTCCAACAGAATTGCACCTGTGGCCTTAGTGCATGGTAGGCTAGCATGCTATCGACAGAATCACACCTGTGGCCTTAGTGCATGGTAGGCTAGCATGCTATTGACAGAATCGCACCTGTGGCCTTAGTGCATGGTAGGCTAGCATGCTATCGACAGAATCGCACCTGTGGCCTTAGTGCATGGTAGGCTAGCATGCTATTGACAGAATCGCACCTGTGGCCTTAGTGTATGCTAGACAAGCATGCTACCGACAGAATTGCAACCCTGGCTTTAGTGTATGCTGAGCAAGTATGCTACTAACAGAATTGCATCCCTGGCTTTAGTGTATGCCAGGTAAACATGCTACCAACAGAATTGCATCCCTGGCTTTAGTGTATGCTAGGCAAGCATGCTACCAACAGAATTGCATCCCTGGCTTACTGTGCTGACTCTTGAGACAGGGTCAATGGTGTATAGTCTGCTAAGGAGGTGAACATTCGGGTGGGACAGACACATGCAAGGGAGACTAGCAATCTGCTTGTCCAGAACCCAACAGGCCTGACAAAGATGAGCATAGCAGGGACCATGGTGAGAAGCAAGCCTGGATGTTGCTTCCAGAAGGAAGATTGCACAGGAAATGCGTCCTTTTTATCGGACACAGTATTTCCCATTTTGAGGGAGTCACCAAGTAACCCAGAGTCACTTTTTAGGTTCCAGTATTGCAGTGCTGTCCTCGAACCTTGTCTTTCTGCCCCCGCTTCCTCTACAACTAAGAACTCAACCTTTCACGTGGCTTCAGGGGTCACAGCACCTCTGTCATTAATTACAAACTGCTTTGGTTTGAGTTTTCATTACAGATGGTGTGCAAATGAACTGTAGAATGATGAAAATGGAGATTGGCCCTTAAGGATTGCCACAGAAGGACAGAAAGGGACTCTTGTCCCTCATCCCTCTGTGCCTGGCACACAATAGCAGCCACGGAGCAATCACGTCATCGGTTATGGGCTCAATCAATGGGAGTTGCAGGTGTGGCCCAGAGTCTGGCTGAAGCCCCTGGTTCCATCCACAGCAGAGACAGATGACAGACTATGTGGTGGCTGTGGATTAGAGGGTCCCCTCAAAGATGTTTGAATACTTGGTCTCCAGTTGGAGGTTTGGGAGGTCTACATCAGTGAAGCACATCACTGGAGGTGGGCTTTGAAGTTTCTGTCATTTATTTATTATTTATTTGTTAATTATGTATGCAGTGTTCTGCCAGCATGTGTGTCTGCACACCAGAAGAGGGCACCAGATCTCATTATAGATGGCTGTGAGCCACCATGTGGTTACTGGGAATTGAACTCAGGACCTCTGGAAAAGCAGCCAGTGCTCTTAACCCCTAAACCGTCTCTCCAGTCCAAGCTTTGAAGTTTCAAAAGCCATGCGCCATTCCTAATTCTATCTCTCAGCTTCCCATTTGTATTTTAAGATATGAGCTCTCTGCTTGCTGCCCCAGTCCTTATGCCTGCCACAATCCATGTTTAGATGAACTTGAAATCAAACTCAAGTCATAGGCTCTTCTTTTTTCATACATGATTTCACTATATCATTCTGGTTGCCTTGGAACTATCGATGTAGACCAGGTTGATGAATTCACAGAGTTCTATCTGCATCTACCTGCCAAGTGCCGAGATTAAAAGTATGCATCACCATTCTCAACAGGTTATGGACTCTTGACCCTCGGGAAAACTTAAACCCAAATAAATTCTTCCTATTATAAGTTGCCTTGGCCATGGTATTTTATCACAGTAATAGAAAAGCAAATTAGATAGATAGATAGATAGATAGATAGATAGATAGATAGATAGATAGATAGACAGACAGATAGATAGATAATTGACTGACCATTTAGCCAATGAAGTATACCACATGTCTGAATTCTTACCTGTATTTTTATTTATATTGTTTTGTTTTGGGCATGTTGTTTATTTATGTGGGGAGTTCACACACTTGTGTATATATTTGGGTGGATGCACATATGCTGCACTAGAGGTCAGAGGTCAGGCGACAACTTATAAGAGTTGGTTCTCAGTCAGGCAGTGGTGGCACACGCCTTTAATCCCAACACTCAGGAGACAGAGGCAACTAAATTACTGTGAGTTCGAGGCCAGCCTGGTCTACACGAGCTAGTTTCCAGGACAGACTCCAAAGCTACAGAAAAACCCTGTCTCAGAAAAATAAATAAAAATAAATATAAAAAAAGAGTTGGTTCTGCTGGATGTGGCGACACATTCTTAATTCCAGGACTTGGGTAGCAGAAGCAGGTGGATCTCTGTGAGTTCGTGGCCAGCCTGATCTACAGAATGAGTTCCAGGAAAGCCAAGCCTACACAGAAAGACCCTGTCTCAAACAAACAAACAAAAATTAAAGAGAGAGAGAGAGTTGGTTCTTTCCTTTGCCCATGCGGATCCACTGGATCAGATTCAGGCCCAGAGGCAGGCAGGTAGGTGTCTATATCCACTGGGTCACCTTGATGGGCTCTCTTGGTTTTTGAGATAGACTCTCATTCTGTAGCCATGAGCTGGCCTCAAACTTGCAGGCCCTTCTTCCTCAGGTTCCTGAGATCTGGGATAATAGGCATAAATCAACAGGGTCTATAAAAGGGTTCCTGTTTGAGGTGAAATGTCTATGTAGCTCAGGCTGGCCTTAAACTGAAGATCCTCCTGCCTCCGACTCCCAAATGCTGAAATTGCATTTGAGTCATTTACTGGAAATCTTTTGGACCTGTTCACTGGCTGTTTTGGCTTAGAGCTCTGTCTCCACAGCCAGAAGGCAAACTGTACCTCAAGGACGGACTGTTTGCTATCTTTGGCTCTTTGGCAGAGCTGGTCACCAGGCAGACTTCCTGAACTGCTGTGACTTTAGCTGAACAATGATAAACGGTCCTGATCTGTCTAACTTTGGGACGATTCTCCTATAGGATTCTCTCCCTTTCTGACCATTCATGTGACACTGTCTGTGGCATTTCTCTGTCAGTCTGGGGTTGTTTGCTGACAGGCAGAAGGGACTGTTTTTCACTCACGTGTATTGAACATATCATGTGTATTTTCTTTCTCCTTCTCCTTTGGTGTTTAGAGAATGGGTATCTCTGTAGTCCTGGCTGTCCTGGAACTAGCTCTTGTAGACCAGGCTGGTCTCGAAATCACAGAGATCTGCCTGCCTCTGCCTCCAAGTGCTGGGATTAAAGGCCAGTGCCACCACCTCCTGCCTGGTGGTAGACATTTTTAGTGTGGCTATCATTTTGTATAGAGGCCAAAGGACAATATTTGGTGTTATTCTTAAAACGTTCCCCGAGGTGGGCGGGAGGGCATGTGCTGCGCAGCCAGTGGCGGCAGGTAACAGACACATAAACACAAAGATAAGCATAAAGCATTTTATTGAGGGAGAGAGGCAGAGAGAGAGAGAGAGAGAGAGAGAGAGAGAGAGAGAGAGAGAGAGAAGAAAAGAGAGAGAGAGAAACAGAGAAAACGCTTAAGCACGCCAAGAAAGCAAAAGAAGGAAGGGGCAAGATGGCGGCTGGCAGGTCAGAGGTAATGGGAGTGGGTGTGGCTTGTCCCTTAAAGGGCCGGGACAGCACAACATTTGGGAGCCTGTTCTCTTCTACCATGTTGGTCGGGGGACTGAGGTCTGGTCCTCAGATAAAAGTGCCTCTATCTACTGGGCCACCTCTCTGCCCTGAGCACTTTTTCTTTTTTTTTACAGCACTGTCTGACCCCTTTACTCAGAGGACTGGGAGAGAAGGAAGCCTGGGGCTCCTCCAGGGAAAAGCCAGAGGCTCCTTTAGAGCAGAGATGGCTGGCTGAAGGCCTCTGTTTTTGTTGTTCCAATTCATATTTTTTTTTTATTACACTTACTGGGGAGAGGGAGATGCCATGAGGGCCAACTTCCAGGGGTCAGTGCTCTCCTTCCACCATGGGGGTCCCAGGGATCAAACTCACGTTGTCAGACTTTGGTTTTGGCATGTAGCCCAAGCCAGCCTCAAACTTGCAGCAATCCTTCTGAGTACAGATGTGTGGCACCACCTGGTATAAGAGCAAAACAGAAAGAAGAAGCGGATTCTGAGAGTTGTCACGAGCCACTAGGGCTGGTTCTGGAAACTGAACTAGGGTCTTCTAGGGTGCCCGTGAGCCATCTGTCTCTAGTCGTCCCCTGTCCTTCCCCTCTTCCGCCCCCATATTCTTCCTCCTTCCTCCCTCTCCTTGCCCTTGCAGTGAAAGGCCTACCCTGACAGGGGTATCTGGTTTCTGTGGCCCCAATCCCTGCCTGGGAATCTTCAAGCTTCCTTGGCGTTTCTCCTTCTGGCAGGATTATACATTTGACTGCCTTGGCCAACACTAAGAGGGCCCTGAGCTGGGCAGTCCAACTGGAAAGTAACCAGGGTCAGAGTTAAAGTTTCTCGCTGGTTCTTGACTTTTCATTATAGCCTTCTCTAGTCTGGGCAGCAGGGACCCACCCCAAGGACTCTGAGAGCAGAGGGTGTCCTGGCTGTCCTTGTCCAGCTGGGCTGCCCTCTCTGGTCAGGTATCTAGGCAACAAGACTCCTCCTGCCCTGCAGATACTACAGCCTGAGGAAGAATTCAAAGCCACTTTGTTATTAACACAGGAGAACAGAAGGAAAGGGCTGGGGAGGGAAAGGAGAAACTGCTGGAAAGAGACAAAGAGCCTTATCAACTGCCTGTAATTCCGGCCACTGAGAAGTCAGGTAACACAGCAGAGACAGGAGGATTTCAGTGAGTTAGAGGTCAACCTGGTCTACATAATGAGATCCAGGCTAGTCAGTGTTATACAGTGAGACCCTTTCTCTGGAGAAAGGAAGAAAGAAGGAAAGAAAGAAAGAATTAATTAATTAATTCAGTGAGGGGAGGGCTAAAACCTTGTATAAAAAAACAGCAACAAAAATAATTCAATGGTTCAGAAGACATGGCCCAAAATAGATCTTATTTAGAAATTATAAAAAGTCAGCTGGGTGGTGGTGCACGCCTTTAGTCCCAGCACGCGAGAGGCAGGCAGACATATCTCTGAGTTTGAGGCCAGCCTAGTCTACAGAGTGAGTTCAGAACAGCCAGGGCTACACAGAGAAATCCTATCTCGGAAAACAACAAAAAAAAAATATATGAAAAGTCAAACAGTTGGTTACGGGATCACAAGAGACTGAGTCCTTCCCGAGCTGCAGTAAGCAGACAACACTACGCTGCAGGACAACCAGAAAAAAATACTACTCGGTTAGGATTCGGGTCAGACCAAGGCCACTGAGGACCTTAATTGGAAAGGTCTGAGAATATGGGTCCCAATTTTGCCTCAGTGGAGGCAGTGGGTCCATAACATGAAAACTATACACCCCAGCGCCTTCCTTGTGCAGGCGGGAAGGTAATAACTGGAGTCCTTTGATTTTCAACCCAGTCAGGGACTGGGTGGTAGGCTGGGCCCAACCTCTACTCCGCCCACTCCTGCCAAGTAAGACATGAGTATGAAGCAAAGCGATTTCTTTTGATTTTATTGTTGGTCGATTTGGTTTACTATTTATTACTGTTGTTGTTTATTTTATGTTTATGAGTGGTTTGCCTGCATACATGTCCATGAACCATGTGCATGCCTGGTGCCTACAGAGGCCAAAAGAGGTCACTGGATCTCCGAGGACTGGAGTTACAGGTGGTTGTGAGCCACCATGCGGGTGCTGAGGATCGAACCCGGATCCTCTACCAAAGGAGCCAGTCCTGTGATGGTGGGTTAGCACCCAAGTGGTTTGGGTGTTTGTTTCAGATTGGGTTCTGTACAGGCCAGGGTGGCCTTCAACTTGTGATGTAAACAAGGCTGGCCTTGAACTCCAAATCCTGGGATTACAGGCCCGTGCCACCATAACTGGCACAAAGTAATTTCTTTCTTTCTTTTTTTTTTTTTTAATATTTATTTATTTATTATGTATACAATATTCTGTCTATGTGTGTTTATGCCTGAAGGCCAGAAGAGGGCACCAGATCTCATTACAGATGGTTGTGAGCCACCATGTGGTTGCTGGGAATTGAACTCAGGACCTTTGGAAGAGCAGGCAATGCTCTTAACCGCTGAGCCATCTCTCCAGCCCCCACAAAGTAATTTCTTAAAAATAAAGAGCAGATAGCAGGACAAACACAGGTACAATAGGGGAATTTAGGGGTAGAGTTGTTGGCTGTACGGGATTTACGTATTTGACTATAGTGGGGGCTATCATAGGATCTGGAGAAGGCAGCCCTGGGGGGCAGAACTCCTGCAGCTGGGCTTCCATCTCTTGGGGGTGGGGCTGTCTACACAAGCTCTCTCTCCCCTAACTCCTACTGCTGGGGCACCTGATATTTTCTGGGACACAACTTTTAGCACCTTTAAAGGAGGACAGAGGGGAGGAGGGACAGAGTGGAGGAGGACAGAGGGGAGGAGGACAGAGGGGAGGAGGACAGAAGGGAGGAGGACAGAGGGGAGGAGGACAGAGGGGAGGAGGACAGAGGGGAGGAGGACAGAGGGGAGGAGGACAGAGAGGAGGAGGACAGAGGGGAGGAGGACAGAGGGGAGGAGGACAGAGGGGAGGAGGACAGAGGGGGGAGGACAGAAAGGAGGAGGACAGAGAGGGGGAGGACAGAGGGGAGACAGAGGGGAGGAGGACAGAGAGGAGGAGGACAGAGGGGAGACAGAGGGGAGGAGGACAGAGGGGAGGAGGACAGAAGGGAGGAGGACAGAGGGGAGGAGGGACAGAGTGGAGGAGGACAGAGGGGAGGAGGACAGAGGGGAGACAGAGGGGAGGAGGACAGAGGGGAGGAGGACAGAAGGGAGGAGGACAGAGGGGAGGAGGACAGAAGGGAGGAGGACAGAGGGGAGGAGGACAGAAAGGAGGAGGACAGAGGGGAGACAGAGGGGAGACAGAGGGGAGGAGGACAGAGGAGAGGAGGACAGAGGGGAGGAGGACAGAGGGGAGACAGAGGGGAGGAGGACAGAGGGGAGGAGGACAGAGGGGAGGAGGACAGAGGGGAGGAGGACAGAGGGGAGACAGAGGGGAGGAGGACAGAGGAGAGGAGGACAGAGGGGAGGAGGACAGAGGGGAGACAGAGGGGAGGAGGACAGAGGGGAGGAGGACAGAAAGGAGGAGGACAGAAGGGAGGAGGACAGAAGGGAGGAGGACAGAGGGGAGACAGAGGGGAGGAGGACAGAAAGGAGGACAGAAAGGAGGAGGACAGAGGGGAGGAGGACAGAGGGGAGGAGGACAGAGGGGAGGAGGACAGAGGGGAGGAGGACAGAGGGGAGGAGGACAGAAGGGAGGAGGACAGAGGGGAGGAGGACAGAGGGGAGGAGGACAGAGGGGAGGAGGACAGAGGGGAGGAGGACAGAGGGGAGGAGGACAGAGGGGAGGAGGACAGAGGGGAGGAGGACAGAAGGGAGGAGGACAGAGGGGAGGAGGACAGAGGGGAGGAGGACCGAGGGGAGGAGGGACAGAGCTCAAATTTCCTAGCTCTCAGCTGCGAGAGGTTTTAGGAAATGGCCTCTGAGTACAGTCCTATCATTCAAATGAAAAACAACACCCCGGGGAGGCACCCGTGGTAACCGAGGACAGCCTAGCCTTGGGCTAAGCTACAGTCATTAGCCCCAGGTGACTTGGGCTGCTCTGGAGCTTGGCTTGGTTCCTCCCCAGCCCCTGAGCCTGGGTCAAACCCTAATCCTCACCCTCCAAGCAGGTCCCCTTAGGACAGAATAATCCCTCGGCTTCACTCTGGGACTCACTCTGCTGAGGAAATAGCACGCAACTTCCCAGGCTTAGGAGAAATAACTTCTCTGAGACTGTCACCAGCTGCAGACACCCCTGTCATAAACTGTCCCAGCTCTAAGCCGCCTAGGGCTTTCATCCCCTTTTCTTAGCTACTCATTACCCAGTTTAATTAGGCCAGGAAATGCTCCCTCACAGAGGGCACTCGCGGCAGGAGGGGAGGCGAGAGGATGCTGTCGATGGCCCCACTTCCGGAGGCTGGAGCTGGGGGTGGGGAAGCCGTTGAGCCAGCCTGCCTGCCGGAGGTGGCAGGGCTGTGCTAGCACCTGCTGGGAGGGAGGCAGACGCGCACCCATTTGCTCCCCGGGCTCTCTGGGGAGCTGAGGGTTGCTTGCACTTGTTTACGGGAACATCACCACCGGATCTAAAAGCTTGGAAGTCCCTGGCCACCCTCCCATCTCAATTAAGCGGCCTCACCAACCCGCCCCCACCCTTTCCTGGGAAAGAGGTTACCACCCGCAGTAACCACTTAGAATACTTGAGCCCCATCCCTGATAAAAGCGGCACACTGAGATGCCTGTGCCTTGGGATTCAGATGGCAGGTCTCCCGTTCCCAGTTAGCACCCAACCATCACCTCAAATTGGCCTCAACTCCTATAGGTCAAGCTGGGCCTCCTCCAAGATGGCACCGAGAGTGCCTTCCTGGGGTAGAATTCAGAAATCGTGTGTTGCCTTCCTACAGAGCCGGGTATGCCTGACCCCTTTGGGGGGCTGCTGCCACAGCTGTGGTACAGGAGTAACCCCTGTGTCTAGGTGCTAATGGAATGGGATTTTTTTTTTTTTTTCGAGACAGGGTTTCTTCGTAGCTTTTGGTTCCTGTCCTAGAACTAGCTCTTGTAGACCAGGCTGGCCTCGAACTCACAGAGATCCGCCTGCCTCTGCCTCCCGAGTGCTGGGATTAAAGGTGGAATGGGATTTGTTAAAGACCTGGGAGTCTGAAGCCTAGCTCTTCCACCAGCCAGTTCCAGGACGCTGACTAACCTAGTTTTGTTTTGAGCTAAAGCTTGTGTTGGCCTTGAACTTGCTGTGTAACAAAGGCTTGCACTCAACAACCTCCTGGGATTACAAGTCCACAACAGGCACACGCGGCCCTACTCTTATCTTCCAAGCCTCAGTTTCCTTGGCTGCCAAAACCAGGACGGCAGTATTGATCTCTTGGCAGGCTGAGGTGATTTGCATTGTTTATCTATTACTTATTTATTTCTTTACGTTACTGTGGACGGATCCAGGTTTTCTCCCATGACGGGCAAGTACTCTACCGCTGACTTGCACCCTACCCCCAGCACTCTGTTTATATACCAGAAACAGGAAAACATTCTGGAAGAAACAGCCAGTCCTGCCAGGCCTGAAGGCACACACCTACTATCCCAACAACTCTAGGAAGCCAGAGGTGTGCCGTGGGACCAAGCTTAGGTTACAGAGTCCTTTCCACGTCAGTCTGACCTACAAAAGGAGACATCTTAATTTTCAAAGAAAGTGCAGCAGATGCCAGGCATGGTATCCCATGGTGGTAACTCCAGCATTACTTGAGAAATAAAGGTAGGAGGGTCAGAAGTTCAAAGCCATCTCTACCACGTGAAAAGCTCAAAGGCTAGTCTGAACCATGAATAAAGATCTAGGGAAATGCCTCTGTCTGGACAGGGCTTGCCGCACAAGCGGGGGGGGGGGGGGGGGGGCGAGCTCTCACACATATGTAGACGGGCTTTTCTTTGGGCTGTCAGCTCAGAAGAAACAACATGGAGGTTTATTATCAACTAGGAAAGCTCGGCCTATGCTTAGGCTTGTTCCACTAGCTCTTATAACTTAAATTAGTCCATTTATATTAATCTATATTTTGTCTTGTGACATTTACCTCTCTTCCATCTTTTTTTCCCCACAGGCCAGAAGAGGGCACCAGACCTCATGACAGATGACTGTGAGCCACCATGTGGGTGCCGGGAATTGAACTCGGGACCTTTGGAAGGAAGGGCAGGCAATGAGTGCTCTTAACTGCTGAGCCATCTCTCCAGCCGGTCCTCTCTTCCATCTTGCATCTCCTGTTTCCTCTTCATGTCCTCTGGCGTCTCTCCAGCCTAGATGAATCTCCTTTTCTCTCTCTGTTCAGAAGTCCTGCAGAACCTCTTCCTCCTTGCCATATTCAACTCTTTATTAAAACGATCAGATGGTACCTTAGCAAAAATATATCTTTACAGCATACAAAAAGATTATTCCACAAAACCCATGTAAAAACAAATCAACCAACAAACAAATTATATGCTTCTGTAGTCCGTAGACAAGTGGACTTCTGGAACTTACTAGCAGGCCTGTCTGGACAAATCAGTGAGCTTCAGGTTCAGTGAGAAATCTTGTTTCAAAAACTAAAGCACACAGGAACTAAGGAGCATATGCCACATCAGCTTTTGGCCTCCGCACACATTCATGTGTGCCTACCCATGTGCTCAAACATGTGCTCTACATACAGAAGATTTTGCCAATGTTATTATTTTTTAATAAATAATTTATTGTATATACAGTGTTCTGCCTACATGTATGCCTGTTTACTAGAAGAGGGTACAAGATCCTATTATAGATGGCTGTGAGCCACCATGTGGTTGCCAGGAATTGAACTCAGGTCCTCTGGAAGAGCAGACAGTGCTCTGAACCACTGAGCCATCTCTCCAACCTGCCAATATTATTTTCACTATTTTTTTAAAATAATGTACAGGGTGGTGGTGGACACCTTTAATCCCAGCATTCAGGAGGCAGAGGCAGTTGGATCTCTGTGAGTTCAAGGCCAGCCTGGTCTACAAGAGGTAGTTCCAGGACAGGCTCCAAAGCTACAGAGAAACCCTGTCTCGAAAAACCAAAAGCAACAACAATTTTAACAGGACACAAAGGAGTAAACAGAGGTTCACTAGGATGTAGGATAACCAGCCAGTGGCCACGCGGACCATGCCAGCAGGCCATAGCACCTGCTTTGGCTGATTAGCTTGTTAATGTCAGAACACTAAACCCTTGCCAGCCCAGAGCAAGAAGGGTAACCTGGATGTCAGCATTACACCAGCAGAGGGAAGGGCACCAGCCAAGGGGATTGTGAGGGCTTAGAGTCAGAATGTCATCCAAGAATGCCAGGGAGCGACTGCCTCTCTCAGTGACTTGCCCTGGGGAGGACAGTCTTCTGAACCCCAGGACCTCTGATCTAAAGTAGAGGTGCTTTTGCTTTCCTACTGTGTGGTTCACGTTTGCTTTTCTAGTTGTCAGGGTTTCCTGAGAAAAAAAAATGAACCTCTCCTTAAAAGTGGCCTTATTTCCATCTCTCAGGTCTCATTTATCTCAGAGTGCTGAGGTTCGATGTTTTGTTTGTTGATTGATTTATTTAGCACTGGGGATGAAACTCAGGGCCATGTGCGTGTTAAGTACTTGCATGTCAGTGAGCTGCACCCTGAGCCTCCAAATGATATGATTTGAAGTTTTTAGATTGGTTGATTGTATTTATTTGTTTTTGCTTTAGTTTTGTTTTTGAGACATGGTTGCACACATCCCGGGCAGGACTTGCTATGTAACTGAGATTTGTAGCTGGTTGGATGTCAACAAATTAGAAGTCTCACCTGAAGAACAGTGCCGACTGCCTTGGCTGGGCCACCCAGACTGTGGGCTGCACCTTCAGGACCTAAGAAGGGCGTGGCTAAGAGGAAAAAATCACCTCTCCTTTTGCCGGCTTGGCTTTCCCTCTTGCTGATAGCTGATCTGTGCTGTTGCTGCCACTGCTGATCCCTGTACTGTGTCCCTAGTCTCCGATCTCACTGGGAGCCTCCACTGTAACACCTTTGCCATCTGAAGTACGGGGCTTGAACTATGGGACAGGATGGTTCGTGAGTCAGGTAAGGGATCTGGAGATTCACGCACGCACACACACACACACACACACACACACACAGACATGAGTCATCCTTGAATTTCCCCAGAATGCCCAGAATGCCCCCTTTATTGTGTTCAGGGGCAGCCTATATAGTGCTCTGACCATGTCCCAGCTCTCCAGATCTTTCAGCTGCAGGCCCACCAGAATTCACTCCCCTGCATCAGCGTCTCGTGCTTAGAGCAGCTGCAGGCTGCTCAGAGCAGAGGAAAACAAGCTGGTTACTCTGGTGATGGAAGAAGGTCATTGGTTAATTAATAAAGAAACTGCTTGGCCCTCATAGGTTAGAACATAGGTGGGTGGAGTAAACAGAACAGAATGCTGGAAGGAAGAGGAAGTGAGTTTAGATGCCATGCAGCTGCTCCCCAGGGCAGATGCGATGAAGCTCCGACCCAGGATGGTCGTAGGCTAGAATCTTCCTGGTAAGCGCACCTTGGGGTGCTACACACATTATTAGAAATGGGCTAGTCCAGGTGCGAGAGTTAGCCAAGAAGAGGCTAGATATAATGGGCCAAGCAGTGTTTAATAGAATACAGTTTGTGTGTTGTTATTTTGGGGCATAAGCTAGCCAGGCGACCAGGAGCTGGGGCGGCAGGAACACAACCCACAGCTCCTTCAACACTCTGGCACAGGAAATTCAGGGTCTGGGGGTCCACAGTCCCCAACAGATCCCTACATTGATATTAGAACCAGCGGCTCCAAGCTTTCTTCTTGAATTAGGGGCCAGGGACTCTCCGGGAAACTTCCAGGCTTTTTATGCCAGTGGGCCCACTGAGACACCCAACCTTATGAAGTGACCAATAGCTAGATGCCTTCTCTACCCCCCCACCTCTCCCGCCCCTTTTGTGGGATTACTCTGACCACAGAGGCACTAGCCTCAAGGACCAAGTAAGAATTGTGTTTTCAGGGGGCTGGAGAGATGGCTCAGTGGTTAAGAGCACTGACTGCTCTTCCAGAGGTCCTGAGTTCAATTCCCAGCAACCACAGTGTGGCTCACAACCATCTGAAATGAGATCTGATGCCCTCTTCTGGCATGCAGGAAGACAAACAAGACAGAATATTGTATACATAATAAATAAATAAATAAATAATAAATAAATAAATAAATAAATAATAAAAAAACGAATTGTGTTTTCAGCTCTCAGGTGTTGTCACTATTTTAAAGCTGACTTAGTAGTTCATGTATGCGTGTGTGTGTGTGTGTGTGTGTGATGTACGTGTGTATATATGTTATATCCCATTTGTCCTGTCCCTCTAGACAACTCTGACTAATAAGCTGAGGGTTCCTTTGAATTCCTGGTTGCCTTGCCTCCACCTTTCAGAGTATTAGGAATGCAGGTGTGCACCATCACACCCAATTGTGCTGGGCTAGTGATCAAACCCAGGGCTGTGTGCATGCTAGTCAATACTCGGAAAATAAGCCACATCCGCAGCCTAGCGTGAAGTTTTATAAGCACAAAGTCCTTTCCCATTTTACCAAGGAAAAACAGCAAATGCCCACCAGGCAGGGTAGGGGATGGGTAACACAGAGGTACCTCCAGCTCCTTCCAGAGGAGGGCAGCACGCTGTTTACCCAGAAACAGCAGTCAGGTCCCCCCCCCCCGCCCCCCCCCCCCCGAGGAATTTAATCTTAGCCCCTTCTGAGGCTCTCTCTCAACCTCTGCCCCTCCCTCCCTTCTTCCCATCCACCCTGTGAGGCACCGAAATCCCAGACTAAGTCCCATACAGGTAGGAGATGACACCTGTGTCCAGCAGCTTGGGACAGACACCAGATGCCTGCATTGTTCCCTTGATCTGGAGCCAGAAGATCTGCGGAACACCGACCCTGGGCACCAGCCAATCACACACCTTAGAAGTTTGCTGAGCCTTTTTTCTAGGTAACTTTCAGGAGCAGGCATTTCAGGTGTCTTTCCTGTGACAGTGGGAGGAGGCTGAGGGGCATAGTCGTTGTTCCTGGGATATCTCTTATTAGATCCCTGGCCTGACACGCCCCCTGACCCCTCCCTCCCCTCTGGATCAGAAAAGATCCTAAGGTCTGAGATACAGGTTGTGGTTTGTATTACCCAGCCACTGAGAGCCAAGGAGAGGAGATAAATCACTGGGAGCCACCAGCAGCAGTCACCTGCCAGGCTTGGTTCCAGAGCATTCCTGACCACCCCACCCAGGAACACCAAACACTGAACAGCCAAGGCTGGGATAGAGGAGATCCTCGCACAGAACGGACTAGCTGAGTGGGAGCGTCATGAGGCTGACTGGTACAAACACACACCCCCTGCTCAGAGCGTGCTTAAGGTCGGTGGCTACGGACAGCAACAGCGCTAAACATCAGGACAAAGGGTCACACACAAAGGAAAAGGTTAAAAAGCAAGAAAATGGGCACCAAAGGAATGAAGAAACACAGCTGAGTGAAGTCAGAAGAGAAACCTCTGCGGAAATGGTGGAAGCTCAGGGTGGAGGCTCACGCCTATAATCCCAGGATTTGGGAGACTGAGACAGGAGGATTACTCTAAGTTCTAGGTCACCCTGAGTTAAGAGTGGGGCCAATTTCAAACTCCAATCTCTGCCTACTCTAAGAAGTTGGCATTAATAGAATTAATCAGAGCCAGATCACATCTAACACCGAATCAGCCTTCAAGACGTCACCTGATCTCCCTGGTGATGATTTCATGGCCCAGTCGGCGACCTGTATTTCCCTGTGAACTGGAAAGTCAGCCTGCCTAAGAAGAATAAGAGAAGACACGCACCTCGAGACTCTTGAGAGCCTCGTGGGATCGCACACAGCTGTGGTCCCAATGAGGCAGAGGCTACTGTGGGAGGGTGCCAAGTTGGAAAGTCAGCCTGGGGTATATACTGCCCCCCACTCCATCTCAAAACACAACAGAAACTGAGTGGGACTCCAGGGTTTAGCAAGCCTATCGTGCCCATCATCAGCATGCTGTTTGCTCTTTCTCCCCCAAAAGAACAGATGCCTGGCTCCTGGCCAAACTCCGACCGAATTCGCTCTCCTCTCCATCATTCCCTCCTGTGGTTGATCTTGGAGATTTGGAGTTGGCCTTTGACCTTTTCCTGTCTTGCCTTTGCCCCTTTTCGGTCTTTGCTGTCGTTTTTAACTTGTTGGAGGAGTTTTGTTCATCAGGTTTCTTTTCCTATTGTTGTTGGGATTTTTGTTTTGCTTTGTTTTGTTTTGTTTTATTTTGTTCTGAGACAAGTTTTCAATAGCCCAGGCTGTCTTACGCAGGGAGGATTGAATTCCTGATTCACTTGCTTTCTCACCTTTAATGTGTTAAAAAAAAAAAAAAAAAAAAAAAGCCGGGCGATGGTGGCGCACGCCTTTAATCCCAGCATTCGGGAGGCAGAGGTAGGCGGATCTCTGTGAGTTTGAGACCAGCCTGGTCTACTGAGCTAGTTCCAGGACAGGCTCCAAAGCCACAGAGAAACCCTATCTCGAAAAACCAAAAAAAAAAAAACAAAAAAACAAAAAAAACCATAGGCGTACACCACTGAGCCAACTTGTTTGGTTTTTAAGGTTTTCTTTTGTAGTGCTGGAATGAGCCCAGAACCTTGTCCATGTTAGGAAATGATGACTTTATTTTCATTATTATTAATTTTTTTTACAGGTCTCATGTACCCTAGGTTGGCATCTCATATGTAGCTGAGGATAACCTTAACCTTTTCAGATTTCTGCCTCTACCTCCTGAGTGCTAGGGTTATAGGCCTCTGCTACAATGCTCAGTTTTATGTAGGGCCAAGGCTCAAATCCAGGATTTTGTGCATACTGTGTGTATAGTTTGAATAAAAATGACCCTCATCTGTTTGAATGCTTGGTTTTCAGGGAGTGGCACTATTTGGAGATTAAGGAAGTGAACTTGTTGAAGGAAATGTGTCACTGGGGGAGGGTTTTGACGTTTTTTAAAGCCAATGCCAGGCCCAGTTGATGCTTATGCTCTGTGTCTGTCTATCTGCCCCCCTCTTTCTGCCTGTGGCCAGGATGTAAAGGTCTCAGATACTTAGTTGGGTGTAGCTTCAAATACCTTTAATTCCAGCTCTGGGATAGCAGCGTCAGGCAGGCAGATCTCTGAGTTCAAAGCTAGCATGTTCTACATAGTGAGTTCTAGGACAGCCAGAGCTACACAGTGAGACTCTGTCTGGTGGACAAGGTGGGAGACAGAAAGAAAAACAATTCTCAGCTATTGCCCTGATCTCTGTCACTTGCTGCCCTGCTCTCCCACCCTGATGATAAAGATCTAAACCTCTCAAACTGTAAGCCAATCCCCAATTAAATGCTGTCTTTTATCAGAGTTGCTTTGGTCACGTGTCTTTTCACAGCAATGGGAACTAAGACACTGAGCAAGTCCTCTCCTAACAGAGCCTCCTTGCCACTCAGAGTGACCTTTAGTTTTGTTTTGTTTTGTTTCTGAGACGGGTTCTCTGTACAGCCCTGGCTGTCCTGAAACTCTCTTCTGTAGACCACGCTGACCTTGAACTCAGAGATCTACCAGTCTCTGCTAATAGGGTTTTCTTTGTACCTTGATAATAGATATATCCGCCAACAAAGCAAGCCAGATCAAGTCGAATTGAAAAAGCAAAAGAACAGGTATATTTGAGCAAAGAAATTCCTGGGTGAGTCCTTCAGTCCCAGAGATTGGGGCTGGAGAAGCCACAGGACTGAACCAAAGCAAGGGGTTTATATAGCCTGTAGGTCAGGAGCCATGATGCGTCCTCCAAGCTGAGTTTGTGCCCAAGTGTGGTCAAAAGTTGGAATGCTTGGGGCGGGGACTTGGGCTGCTGGCGGTTTCAGGGGAGGAGCTACCGTAGCTGCCAAGAATGGAGAACTGGCCTTTTTAGTATCTTCCCTTTGTACAGAGATTCTCTGAGTGGGTCGGGTTTCAAGAGACAGGAATGGACATCTCGATCGAGCAGGAGTGAGCTGGAGGTCCCAGCTGAACATCTGCCTCCTAAATGCTGGAATTAAAGGTGTGTATCACCACCCGGATGAAACTTTTTGTTTGTTTGTTTTGTTTTAACATGTGTGTGTGTGTGTGTGTGTGTATGCATGCCCCATCATGTGTGTGGAGGTCAGGAGACTACCTGTGGAAGCTAGTTCTTCCCTTCTATCATGTGGGCTCCAGAGTTTGAACCCAGGTCATCAGGTTTGGCAGCAAACATCTTTACCCTCTGAGCCGTCTTGCCAGCCTCAGAAATGATCTCTTTGAAATAAAACATTAATCAGAGCTGGAGAGATGGCTCAGGGATTAAGATCACAATGTGCACTTCCTGAAGACCTGGGTTCTATTCCTAGTACCCACGTGAGAGTTTACAACCATCTGTAACTCCAGTTCCTGGGGATCTGATGACCTCTCCTGACTTCTGAATGCACAAGGTAGATGCGCATGTTTCAAAAACATCTGTTCAGGCAAAACACCCATACAGAAATGTTCTTTGCTTTAATTTATTTTATTTTTTTAAAGATTTATTTATTTATTATATATACAATGTTCTGCCTGCGTGTGTCTCTGCAGACAGAAGTTGGCACCAGATCTTATTACAGGTGGTTGTGAACCTCCATATGGTTGCTGGGAATTGAACTCAGGACCTCTGGCAGAGCAGTTAATGCTCTTAACCACTGAGCCATCTCTCCAGCCCCCTGCTTTAATTTATTGTTATATTTTATGTGTATGGGTGTTTTGCCTGAATGTGTATCTATACTATCTATATACTTTGTTCTTGGAGTCCAGAAGGGGGCATTGAATCCCCTGGGACTGGAGTTACAGATGGTTGTGAGCCACCATGGGGGTGCGGGGAATCGAACCTAAATCCTCTGCGAGAGCTGTCAGAGCTCTAAACACTGAGCCATCTCTCCAGCTCTGGGTTTGTAGACTTCTTTAACTTCTCTTTGGTGTTTTGTTTCCATGCTGAGTTGGAGCCCAGGGTCTCCAAAACAGTGCAGATGTTTTCACACTGGGCCTCATCACCCCCCCACCCCAGTCCTAAGTCCTCTTTGGCATTCAAGCTCCATTGTTCCCGAAAGTCCCTGAGCGTCCCACCCTGCTGTGAGGTAGTGTTGAGTCACCTCCCGAGGCTTCCTGCAGGACTCCCCTTTCTGACTCTAACAGGCCCGCTCAGGGCTTCAGGACTAGAATTTGCCCGCATGCCATTCTCCCACAATGAGAATTAGGTTCACCCCAATCCTTGCCCAGATCCTTGCCTATTCTCTAATTTCTTAGATGTTGTGGAGTCTGACTCATATCAGACATCCCTCCAGCCTTCACTTCCTGAGTAGGCATCTCTCCCTGAACGGCTGCAAAATATTATGGCTTCTGATTTCTCTTTTCTCTCTCCCTACTCCCCTCTGAGAAAGACTTTCCTGTTGCCCAGGCTGGCTTTGAACCCCCTAGATAGCTGAGGATGACCTTGAACTCCCCTTCTTCCTGCCTCCAGCTCCCAGGATTACAGCCACCACAGTCAATTTATTCTGAGATGGAACTTGGGGTTTTGTGTACGCTGGGCAAGCACTCTACCCCTGATTCCCGAGGGAGTTTCCAACATTGCTTCCCCCTCAAGTCCTTCTGTGCTCTCTGCTGTCCCCAGTCCCTTTTTCCGTTCCCAGCTCCTGGCCCTTTGTCTGCAGACCCACAGGTCTGGCCTCTTGGCTGGAGTGGCGGCTTGTGTCTACAGCCCCACAGCTCTCTCTGTCTCCCTTGGCTAATCCCTTTCCCACACGCTATCTTCCACAGCCAGTCTGTACAGCAGGAGCTGGAGGAGAGGCTGACAATTATCTAATGAGGCCACACAATGCAGACAGCCAATTAAAATATCCTTGACAGGACACCCCTTCACTTTGTTTAAAGCTGAACTCCAATGAGGCCTGCCCTTCACAAAATCTGCCGCACCATCTAGAGGACCGGGGACAATAACTGATGTTTATCTCACTAGCAAGTGACAATCTCAGCACGCTCTGATGCCTTATATCCAAATAAAGGGTAACTAAATGAACCCATGAGCAAGCAAGCAAGCAAGCAAGGAAAATCAAAAAAGCAACACACACACACACCACTTTCATTGTTAGGGTGTAACTTCAAACCAAAATTCAAGATCAAATAGTGAATATCTTAAAAGAAAAGGAAAAAAAAAGAAATTTATTCAATTTCTATTGGTTTATTGCCAGAGATGAAATCGAGTCTCACAGACGTGGGCAAGGGATCTGCCATGGACCTCCATCCCCAGCTCTGGATTGTTGGATGACTGCTGCGGCTCTTTGTGTTATTTTGTTTTGAGACAGGATCTTGTCTCTCCCATGCTGGCCCGGAGCTCAGTGTTCATGCCGCAGAGGATGACTTAGAAATACTGCACTTCCTGCCTCCGCTTCTGAAGGGCTAAGAGTACAAGTATGGGCCATGCCAGAGAGTCTGACAGTTAAAAATTATGTATCAGCCGGGCGGTGGTGGCGCACGCCTTTAATTCCAGCACTCGGGAGGCAGAGGCAGGCGGATCTCTGTGAGTTCGAGACCAGCCTGGTCTACAAGAACTAGTTCCAGGACAGGCTCCAAAACCACAGAGAAACCCTGTCTCGAAAAACCAAAAAAAAAAAAAAAAAAAAAAAATTATGTATCAGTTGCAGTACTGTGGATTGAATTTAGGGCAGGGCCTCCCTCACACACACTGGGCGAGTACCCTATCACTGACCTAGGTCCCCCAGCTTGCTTTCTTGAGATAGGGTATCAAAGAGCTCAAGCTGGTCTTATAGTATATAGCAGAAGAGACCTTGAGCTCCTAATCCTCCTGCCTCTCAAATACTGGAATTTCAGGCGTGCAACACCACACCAGGCTCTGTATTTTAAATGTTAGTTAAAAAAAATTTGAGATCAAAAGTGCTTGGCTGCACAGAACTTGTGGTCAGAGGACAACTTTTGGGGAGTAGGTTCTCCCCTTCCACCTGGTCATTTTTTTAAATAGTGTATTTTAAAAGAACTTATTTTATTTTTAATTATGTATGTGTTTCTGGGAGGAGGGCCTGAGCTTGTGGATGCAGGTACCCACAGAGGCCAGGCAAGGTCAGATCTCGTGGAACTAGAATTATAGATGGCTGTTGGTTAGCCAGTATGGGTACTGGGAACTGAAACTGGGTCCCTCTGTGTTAAGTTTTTCCAGCCCAACAAACCTCTCTGCTGATATAATAATTCAAATCAAACCAAATCAGACCAAATTAGAAAAAGCCCAGTATTAATGGATGCCAGCACTCCCAGGTGGTCCCTGTGAAAACATGGCGAGGGGAATGGAGAACCTGAAGGACCGACCTTGTATTCGGCATCTGGGGGGCACGTTAAATAGCCCGTGGGCGTGGTCTTGACCTACCCTGGGGAGGGGTGACCATTTGGCGGGCTTTCTTGGAGGTGGAGTTTGGACTGAGGCAACTCCCAGAGGAGGGAGAGGGGCTGAATTGATGCTTCCAGCCAAACATTCCAGACTCCTTGTATATATGGATGCCAGGGGGCTGGGGTAAAGCCCCCAACCAAACAAAGACTCTGAAAGAGGGTTACACTGTCTAAACCACTGACCTGTCTCACTAGCCTTCACCTTTGTGTGTGTGTGTGTGTGTGTGTGTGTGTGTGTGTGTGTTTGGCCATTATGGATGGTCTTTGAAGTTTCAAAAGCCTAAGCCAGGCCCAGGGCCTCTTTCTTCCTATTGCTTACAGATCTGGATGTAGAACTCTCAGCTACTTCTCCATCATCATGAGTGACACCATGCTCCCCACCATGATGAAAATGGACTGAACCTCTGAAACCGTAAGCGAGCCCTGATCGCATGCTTCTTTTGTAAGATCTGCCTTGTAGCGGTGTCTCTCTTCACAGCAAGGGAACACTGACTAGGGCAGTCATCTCTCCAGTCCTACCTTATTTTTCGAGACAGGGTCTCTCTTATTTCTGCTGTTGCATTGTACTCCAGGCTAGCTGGCCCAAAGACTTCTGACCTAATTCTCCATTCTCTGCCTTCCATCTCTTGTAGAAGCGCCAGGATTGGGCTGGAGAGGTGGCTCAGTGGTTAAGAGCACTGGCTGCTCTTTCGGAGGTTCTGAGTTCAATTCCCAGCAACCACACGGTGGCTCACAACCATTTATAGTAGGACCTGATCTCCTCTTCTGGCATAAAGGTGTACATGAAGATAGAGCACTCATATACATAAAGTAAATAAATGAATAAATAAAAAAAAGAAGTGCCAGGTTCACAGATACAGATGAAGGTTCCTGCATCCAGCTTTTTGATAGGTTCTAAGGATCAAAATAAAGTCATCTGGTTGATGGTGGTGGTACATCCCTTTAATCCTAGCACTTGGGAGACAGAGGCAAGTAAATTTCTGTGAGTTTGAGGCCAGCCTGGATCTACAAAGTGAGTTCCAGGATAGCCAAAGTTACATAGAGAAATCCTGTCTTGAAAAACTAAAAAAAGAAAAAAAAATGAAAAAGAAACAAAAGTCAGGTTATCATTCTTTTTTTTTTTTTTTTTTTTTTTTTTGGCTTTTCGAGACAAGGTTTCTCTGTGGTTTTGGAGCCTGTCCTGGAACTAGCTCTTGTAGACCAGGCTGGTCTCGAACTCACAGAGATCCGCCTGCCTCTGCCTCCCAAGTGCTGGGATTAAAGGCGTGCGCCACCACCGCCCAGCCCAGGTTATCATTCTTATTTTACTCAATAGGCCATCTTCTGCGAGCCTGGTCTACAGAGTGAGGTCCAGGACACCCAGGGCTACTCAGAGAAATCCTGTATCCAGCAACCAAGGGGGGGGGGGGGAACCATCTTCCTGTATTTTAATTTTTTTAATTAGAACACAGTTATTTACATATTTTGAGGGGTACAATGTGACCTTTCTACACATTTGCACAATGTGTAGAGGTCAGGTCAGAATAATCTATGACCCCAGACACTTCTTTTCATTGGGAACACTCAGGTGTTCTATATAAACTGCTTTGAGTAGCCAATATAAGACAGAAACTTCTCAGCTGGCAGTGTTGTAGAAGGGTTAGCATATAGAAGGACCTGGGGCCCATGCCCAGCACCACGTGAATTAAATAGCTGAGCCAGGTTACAGCTCCCATTTGTGATCCCAGCACCCAGTAGGCAGAGGCCGGAGGAACAGCAGCAGTTTAGAGCCGTTTCTGGGATTAGAGGTCAGGCTGAAGGCTAGCCTGGACTACATGAGACCATGTGTCAAAAAAGAAGGAAATTAAAGAAGGCATAAACGCTCAGCTTTTCCTCCTAGAAATGGTCTCGGTAAACTCCCACCGCATTTTGTGTGTTCCTCACTCATATTTCCCACACAGAACAAAGTCTAGGGGGGATTTTGTCTCTCCCAGCCCAGGGTCCACACAAGCCTCCCTAGGAGCCCCTGAGAATGATGCCTGACTTCAGGGACAATGCACAACCCCTTTGTTTCTCTTCAGGACCCCTCAAGGCCCTCCTCTGTGGCTTTTAAAATTCTTTTAATATAGGGGACAGGTTTTCCTGTGTTATGACTTGTCCCCAACCCCCATGCTCAGGCAATCTTCTGACCTTAGCCTTCTCGTAGCTGGAACCGCAGGAGTCTCCACCAGGCCCAACTGGACTGCAGCTCCTCCCTTCCCCTGGAGAAACTACCAAGGCAGTGACTTATGTGCTAGAGAGGTCGTGTGGCACACTGTATAGAACTCAGCTCCTGTCCCCAAAGAATTGGACATCTTATACAGGTCCCAAAGCCTCTGAGCTTGTTTTCTGAAGATGAGAATAACAATACTGGCCTTGGAAAGAATGTGGGAAGAGTAAATAAAATGTAATGGCCAGGGGAAATGCCTCCAATACTACTGGTCCATAGGAGGTGGGACACAGGGCGATTAGGAGTTCAAGGTCATCCTCAGCTACTTAACAAATTCAAGACAGCCTGGTCTACAGGAGACCTTGCCTCAAACAAACAACAAAATTTATAATTACCAGCACTCAGGAGGCAGAAGCAGAATTGATACAAGTTCAAGGCTAGAACTCTTATAAGAGTTCAGGATGAAGCCAGGTGGTGGTGGCGCACTTCTTTAATCCCAGCACTTAGGAGGCAGAGGCAGGCAGATATTTGTGAGTCTGGTCTACAAGAGCTAGTTCCAGGTCAGGCTCCAAAGCCACAGAGAAACCCTGTCTTGAAAAACCGAAAAAAAAAAAAAAAAAAAAAAAAAAGTTCAGGATGATGTAGGAATACACAGAGAGACTCTGCCTCAAAAAAAAAAAATGGAGAAGAAAGAGACATAAGAAAAATAGAAGGAAGGATAGGAGGAAGAGAGGGAGGAATCACAAAGAAAGGTTGAGGATGCAGTTTAGTGGTAGAGTGCTTGCCTGCCATGCACGGGGTGCACTGGTTTGCCTACCCCACGGGTGTGTGGTCCTCAACTGGTTTGAGGTATTTGTTCAGCAAGGCAAACTGGGTCTTCTGTGTGAACGGTTAGGGAAAATCTCCTGTTTGTCATCTCACTCCTAGGCATAATCAGACGTAGAAATGGTTAAAATCACATGTATTATGGGAAAGGACACGCACAGTGAAGAACGGCTCACATAATCCTAGCCTGTCAGTCAAAACAGATCCACCCATGCCTTGCCTCTTACCCTCCTCCTCATCCTTTCCCTGGCTCTGGAGAGCAGCCAGGGGCCCTGAGTGCTCCTGGCAGGGTATGGGATCTGTATTATCTCTCTGCTTCTGAATACAGTTCCTTGTCACTGTGCCTCTAACGTTCATGTCTCCCAGAGGACCCAGCAGTCATGTTAGTTCCCAGCACCCACATCAGGTGGCTCACAACTGCCTGGAACTCCATCTCCAGGAGACCTGATGCCTCCGGCTTCTGTGGGCACCATACACACACACAGACACATTCACGTAACTAATTTTAAAAAAAAACAAACAAGAAAGCATCTAAAATGGGAAATGGGTTCACACAGATGCCAGGGCCAGGCATGACTGTAAAATTGGGGGGGGGCTTTCTGGCTGGGCAAGGCATAGACAACTTACAGTAAGGTGAATTTTAAAAAACTTCCACTAGCCTGCACCTGTAAATGTTAAAACGAAGGTTAAACAGTTTGAATTAAGATGCCCTGCATGTCTGTATAAGGGTAGACATCCCCAGAAGCCATGAAAGTCCCAGTGGCAGGGTGCACTACCTTCCCATGAGGCCTTAAGTCTCAAGCCCTGCAACAAACTGCTGAGGTGCCTAGTTAGCATGTCAAAGTGGACCTGGCTGCAGGTTCTCCCAGCATCCCTCAGTCCCTACCTGTTGCTGGGCATGGCTAGCATAGCTGGCCTTCTACCCTGAACTCTCCAGCCCAGGGGCTAACTGCCCTTCCCCCAGAGGCTCTTCCCTACTAACCCAGCCATTTAGTTACCTGCCCCTTTGGTACCTTCCCTCCCCCTCGTGACTGCTGCAGCCCCTCCTCTCTCCTCTCCCTGCCCCCCCCACACACACACATGGCCCAGCCCAGTCTGCTCATGCCCACTCTGGACTCTCCCAAATGTCCCTACCCCTGACTACATTCTTCCTTTTATCTACAATCAGTGTCCTCCTCCACCATATCTAGGAGCAGCCATGTCCCTTCCTTTCCTTCTTATTTCTGTTTTTCTTTCTTTTTTTTCTTTTTTTTTTTTTTTTTTTTTTTTTGGTTTTTCGAGACAGGGTTTCTCTGTGGTTTTGGAGCCTGTCCTGGAACTAGCTCTTGTAGACCAGGCTGGTCTCGAACTCACAGAGATCCACCTGCCTCTGCCTCCCGAGCACTGGGATTAAAGGCGTGCGCCACCACCGCCCGGCTTATTTCTGTTTTTCATTCCGTGTTGGCAAAGGAAGCTTCTAAATCCTTCCCAATGACACACGGCTGGCACCATTGGTGACTGCCCTGAGAACTGCGCACTTAGACATGTATGTAACAGGAGGAGTGGGCTGCTTGTCATCTCGGCTAGCTTATACCTGAAATACACCCGAAGTAATCACACAGAAATTGTATTAACTAAACCACTGACTGGTCCATTATCTCTAGCTTTTTATTGGCTAACTCTCACATCTTGATTTAACGCATTTCTGTTAATCTGTATTTTACCACATGACGATGGCCTACCGGGAAAGACTCGGCATGTCTGTCTCTGGCAGCTCCATGGCAGCTCTCCGTCTGCCCTTCTTCCCAGCATTCAGTTCTGTCTACTCCACCCACGTAAGTGCTGCCCTATCAAAAGGCCAAGGCAGTTTCTTTATTCAACAAATGAAAGCAACACATAGACAGAAGAACTTCCTACACCAGACACTCTTGCTGAAGACAGTGTGTATATCATCTGGCTAAGGAGAAACCAGGCTGGGATGGAGCTGGGGCCTCCTCTCTGATGGCTAGTTTCTGTGAGCTCCAGAAGGTGCGATGCAGGCTGTTAAAGGAGAATTGTCAATAACACGCCTACATGCTACCTACACTATCAATGGTGTTCACTGATGCACTAAGACATGCCACTACTGTCCCCGAGCAGAGGCTCCTCAGCCGGCCAAGGCACTGACTCCAGAGTTCAACATGTGTGGGGAAGGGAGATGATGTCCCTAAGAGCAAGCCTGGGATACAGAGGAGCGATCGGTGTGGAAACTTCTGTTCACTTCATTTCAAATTATGATGCCATACCAATGGCTGGTCATCAAAGTCATTTGGGGAGCTTCTGCCAGTATCTCCCCACCCTCCAACCCCCCTTTTCAAAATAAGGTTTCTCTGTGTAACAGCCCTGGCTGTCCCGGAACTCACTCTGTAGACCAGGCTGACCTCAAACTCACAAAGATCCACCTACTTCTGCCTCCTGAATGCAGGGACTAAATGCATCTGCCACCACCACCTAAACAACCGCCAAAGGAAATAAAATGAAATAGAAAGGAGGAGAGACAAAGTATCGGGAAATGACAATATAGGTGAATCAATGGTTGAGTTAACATGTCAGCGGAGGAAGGTGTGAAAGCCCAAGGCCTCGATCACATTTCAAAGACAACAGCCAGCTCTTAGAGATGAGTCTGGCTTGTGTGGGAGACAGTTCAAGGCCTTTTCAGGTTGAGTGGAAAGGACCAGAACATTAACACTAGAGCAAAGGGCTCAGAGGGTCCTGAGAAGGAGAGAACAGGAGTGATCCTGAGGTGTCACAAGCTTCTCCAGAACGATTCCGAGTTTATCAACGCTGCTGTGGTAAACATGGGTTCGACTGAGTGCGCGCACACCACGACAGGTGAAGGAGATTCCTGTGACGTAGCCCTGAGAGCTGGGACACGTTGCCAGAGGAAAGCCCTGCATATTGTCACGGGGATTAGCAGCTGGCATTGCATCTGTTTGTGCCACGTAGGCTGTGTACCTCCGGTCTGGGGGAAGAGGCTGGATCAGTGATAGCAGCAGAGGCACTCCATGGGCCGGGAAAGTCTGTGATTTATGTGATATGGGAGAAGCGTGCCTCCCAGTAATATTAGACGCCTGGGAGTGTGAACTTGTGGCTTTTCTTAACCAGGTTTGTCCTCAGTGGTCACGGAGAGTGACCATAAACCCTTCAGCCTACCCAGTCCTCTTCCTCTCTGGATGCCAGCATGGTGGTGAACCTCCCCTTCCAGCCAGGATGCTACTGTCTCAGGGCTCAGCTTTCACAACCTTGATCCTTCCCTTCACACATAGGCACTGACAGTGTCTCCTTGGGCACAGTATGCTCACCCTCCCCCAAAGAGACTAAGGGGATGGGCCAGGGGCATGCTCCTTACAACACGAGCAGAACGTGTCAGCATCTCGTATTTGGCTTGATGGCTCTGAATGGATTTTTGTGAGTACCACATCTTGTTACACGCAGATGGCTTGTAGCTCCAGAAAGTTGGAACCGTCGCCTTTTCTACTCTGGACACACAACCAACCCAAACAATGTCCTGTAAACTGATAATAATAAGTCAGCAGATTCCATTGTGAATGCATCTTATTGCCTGTTCAGTACAGTGTCCGCGGTTTCCTGACAAGTCGTTCTAGACTACTAATGGTAAAGGAGACACATCAAAGTAAAACACTAAACTGCAAAACAGTTTCCTTAAAAAACAACAAGGGGCCGGGCGGTGGTGGCGCACGCCTTTAATCCCAGCACTCGGGAGGCAGAGGCAGGCGGATCTTTGTGAGTTCGAGGCCAGCCTGGTCTAGAAGAGCTAGTTCCAGGACAGGAACCAAAAGCCACGGAGAAACCCTGTCTCGAAAAATCCAAAAAAAAAAAAAAACAAACAAAAAACAAAAACAAAACAAAAACAAAAAACCAACAAGGGCTCTTCCAGAGGACCAGGAATTTCCAGCAATCACATAGCACCTAGCAATTGTCTGTAACTCTAAGATCCAACACCCTCACACAGACAGACAAGTAAAACACCAATACACATAAAATAAAATAAATAATTAAAACAAACAAAACCAAGAAGCTCTATAAATACTTATCCTGCTGTGCTTTCCTGCATCACAAGGGTCATTCTAATATAAGATTTCAATGCATTTATTCTACATGTCTGAGTGCTTTGCCTGCCTGCATCTGTGTGCACCATGTGTCTGTGGGGTGCTTGCGGAAGCCAGAAGAGGGCACAGGATCCCCTGTTAGAATATTTACAGATGGTTGAGAGCTGCCATGTGAGTGCTGGGAATTGAACTCAAGACCCATCCCTCCAACCCTCAATGTAATTTTTATAGACTTTGATACTGTTGTAAACTAGGCAACCACAACACTTAAGCTTTAGTGTAATTGTCTTTTGAGACTATATCTCATCTAGCCCAGGATGGCCTGGAGCTCGTGTATAGCCAGGGATAAACTTGTGCTTCTGACCCTCTTGCCTCACTCTTTGAATGTTGGGATTACAGGCACCGGCCACCATGGCCTCCTTCAGTAGTGCTGGGGACCAGGTCCTTGCGCTGTGCCACTTGGTCCTGGAAACTGGACTGGGGCAAGATGGGAAAGAAGAAATGACAGACATTTGTACAGAAAAGCTGGGATCTGGTGGGCTGTGCTCAATCTGATGGAGGGCATGTACTGTGTAACAACCCAGAAACTCAGTTTGGTTCCTTACGGCACTTTTAGGAAGTTGGTCAGATAGTCTCGGTGGAAGGTCTCTACAAGGGATCAGTCTTAGGCTGCAGTCATCTGGAAGGAAAACCCTGCAGTAGTTAGGTTGTCAATATCCACACACAGACCAGAGGAAGACTGCAAATTCCCTGAACTTGACCCAGGGAAGGAGTTGCCGATTGCCATGGTGCTGAGGCATTGGGGTTCTTTTGTTTGTTTGGTTTTTGTTTTTGTTTTTTTCGAGATAGGCTTTCTATGTGTAGCTCTCTCTGGCTGTTCTGGAACTCTGTGTAAACCAGGCTTGCCTTGAGCTCACAGAGATCTGCCTGCCTCTGCCTCCCAGGTGCTGGGATTAAAGGCGTGCTTCACCACCACCTGGCTGTATTACATACTCCGAATGGTTTGGTCCTTCTCACAACTCAGATGCAAAAGGTCCAAGGAAGCAAAACTACAGCCAATGACGCGTTCACAAAATCTTTGCATCCTCTCTCCATCAGTAAGATCTCTGCCAGTTTCAAGGCTATCCTGACCAAGGGCCCAGGATCTGGCAATCTCTGTAAAGCTATTGTCCCAGCCTGCTTCTGTATTGAGGGCAGATACAGAGACTTTCTGCAGTGAAAGTTCTTTTGGTTGTCTGCTGTTTTGTCTCCTGTGTTTTCAGGCAAACAGGAAAAGGGGGGCTTGTCACTGATCCCAATTTTCAAAAGGCCCTGAGCTCCTCTTGGGAAATGCCAAGTGTAAGAGAGCTGCAGGAGGCTGCTGGAAGGGGAAGGGTGGGTTGTCCTACCAGTCGGCTCCCAAGTAATGACTTGGAGACTTAGTATTAATTGTAAAAGCTGGGCCTTAGCTTAGGTTTGTCCCATTAGCACTTATAACTTTAATTAACCCACTTATATTAATCTCACCAGCATATTGAAAATAAAACAAAACAACAACAACAAAGAAAAAACCAAAGGAAAACAAGTAAAAACCCAGAGTTTCAGGTAGCCCAGGCTGGCCTTGGGCTCACTATGTAGCTAAGGATAAATGTAAACTTCTGGTCATCCTGCCTCAACCTTCTGAGTGTTGGAATTACAGGTCTTTGGCACCATGCCCAGTTTATGCAGTACTTGGGATCGAACCTAGGGCTTCTTGCATGTTAGGACTTCATGCCAGCATGCTACCAACTGAGCTGCATCTGCTGCCCCACCTGCTTGTGTTTCTATGCTGACTGAAGAACTCATTCTCTCTCTGTCTCTCTCTCTGTCTCTCTCTCTGTCTCTGTCTCTGTCTCTCTCTCTCTCGTACTCTGTTTACGTACATGTCTGCATGCTAGAAGAAGGCAACGGATCCCATTACAGATGGTTGTGAGCCAGCATGTGGTTGCTGGGAATTGAGCTCAGGACCTCTGTAAGAGCAGCCAATGCTCTTAACCACTGAGCGATCTCTCCAGCCCCTGACAGGAGAACTCATAGAGGGAAACTGGAATTTAGATGCAGAAGAAAAAAGATGAACAGATTCTAAGGGGCTAAACTCTCACTATTGTTATTGAGGGGGGCAGGGCCACGGCATACATGTGGGAGTCAGAGATCACTGCCTTGTGAAGTTTCTCTCCTTCCACTTTTCCATGGGTGCCAGAGATGGAATTCAAGTTGCCAGTCTTGTGCCATCCTTTACCTGAGTCAGGACAGAAGGAACAAAGCTTCAGGCATCACAGAAGTCATGGGAACAAAAGCTGAGGACATTCACACCTGACAACTGCACTCTTCACTGCAAAGTTGAAGGTCACAAATATGTCAGAAAGTCCAGCCCTAGTTCTTGGAGTAACTGGCTAGGTGTCCTTGGGCTGTCCACCAAATCATTCTCCTTAGGCCTTGAAGAGCTGGAAAGCTCCCTTCTCCTAGCTGGAAGTTCAACAGCTTGCTGTCCAGTGAGCTCTTCACTTCTATAAAACCTTTATCTTGCACAAGGCATGTTTCACCTAAGATCTCGAAACCTTGAAGGGGTTGCCTTCCTATTGAAGAAGAGCAAGCTTACCATGATGACTTTTAACAAATCATAGGTCTTATTCTTTTTTTTTTGAGACAGGGTTTCTCTGTGGTTTTGGAGCCTGTCCTGGAACTAGCTCTTGTAGACCAGGCTGGTCTCGAACTCAAAGAGATCCGCCTGCCTCTGCCTCCCAAGTGCTGGGATTAAAGGCGTGCGCCACCACCGCCCGGCTTATTCTTAAAACGTTCCTTGAGGCGGGCTGGCGGAGCCAGCGAGCCAGCGAGCCAGCAACAAGCGGCTACAGTTTCCCACCAGCGGGAAAGAAGGGATAAGGGGCCCAGAAGCAGATACCCCCTAGAGCTATGACACAGCTTTGAAATATTTGCAAATGTGTTAAAATGAAAAATGCAAATTTCCTGAGCACCTGCTTTGTGTAAGGCACTGATAGGTTCAGGAGATGGCAACGATGACCAAAGACATCAGCATGCAGCATGCAGGCCAAGCTTGATAATGCAGACCAGGATGGTGATGCAGGATGAGCAAGGTAATGCAGGCCAAGCAAGGTCATGCAAGACGAACATGGTCGTACAGGCCAAACATGGTTATGCAGAGGCTCAGAGTGGTCACACAGAAACTGTACTAATTAAGTCACTGCTTGGCCTATTAACTCTAACTTCTTATGGGCTAGCTTTTACATCTTAATTTAACCCATTTCTATTATCTTACATTTTACTATGAGGTTTGTGGCTTACTGGCCAGGTTCTAACATCTGTCTCCAGCAGGGCTACATTGCTTCTCCTGACTCTGCCTCCGTTCTCCTAGCATTCAGTTTAGTTTCCCCGCCGCCACCTAAGTTCTGCCCTATCAACAGGCCAAGGCAGTTTCTTTATTCACCAACGGTATTCACAGCATACAGAGGGGAATCCCACATCAATGCAGGATGAACATGGTCATGCAGGATTAGCATGGTCTTTTTTTTTTTTTTGGTTTTTCCAGACAGGGTTTCTATGTAGCTTTGGTGCCCGTCCTGGAACTAGCTCTTGTAGACCAGGCTGGCCTCGAACTCCCAGAGATCCGCCTGCCTCTGCCTCCCAAGTGCTGGGATTAAAGGCGTACACCACCACTGCCCGGCTTAGCATGGTTTTGCAGAGGCTAAGAATGGTCATGCAGGATTAGCATGGTAATTAATGTAGGATGAGCAGAGCGGTGTGGGCCTGAGGCATAAGAACCACCTGAGTCCAGTAACTGGGGCACAGACCAGGGAAAATTAAAGAGTCCCTGTCTCCTAAAACAGCCCCTCTCCTCAACAACCACCTCCTGCAAGGTGTGCCAGTATAAACTGCTCTGTAGAGCATATGCTTAGCATGTGTGAGGGTCTGGCGTTTTCCCCAGGACTAAAAAGAGTAAAGACAAAACAACCAAAGACCACCCTGCAAGACAAGGCAAAGCTAGGATAGTAGATCCAACCATTCAGTAGAAACGCAATGTGAATCCAGACGTGCCAGGACTCCTGAAGGCAAGGCCAGAGGACAGTGAGTTCAAGGCCAGCCTGGGCTCCACAGCAAGACCCTGCCTCGAAAAAGAAACATAATATGAAATTCTTTGATGATCTGAAATTTCATAATAGTCACATTAAAGAAACAACAACAGTGAAAAGGAACTTGGAGTTGTTGATTATTGATCCAGGGCTTACCAACTGTGTGTCAGTTCAGTTCCAAGGGAAGAAAAAATTAATGTGGAAATGGACCCCTGGGCAGCCTCCATCACAAGCCTCTTTGGTATCTATCAGAGGCCCACACGAGGCTGTGGCCAGCTGGCCAGTGTTTGTTCTGAACCGCTTGGGACCCAGGAGGAAGTCCTGCCCCCATTTCTCACCACTGTGACCCTGATCCCAGCCAGAGGCAGAGCCATTACCTCAAGCTGTCCAATCCCCACAATTGCTGAAGCGAACTTCCTCCCCAGAGGAAAGAGGCAAATGCTCTCCTTTTTGTGATGGGCAGTCACCGTGAAGTGGCTGTTTGTCTCAGCTTTGGCAGTTTGTTACAAACACAGCTGTGACTGGTCCTCACGTGTCCCCTCCTGCCATTGCTTTTGGCGCCCATATCCCTTACCCAACCATGCTCTCTCATGCAGAGAAGCTCTGGGTTTTTCTGTTCTTTGCCCCAGCACTAGGCCCCAGGGGCATCTAATTACTGCGATGTTGTAAACTAGGGGCTTTCAGCCAGAGGTGTAGGCACCTGGCCAGTAGCAGCCCTCCCCCCTTTGCTCTTTTTCTTTTCTTGTCTTTTACTTATCTATGTATCTATGTCTGTCTATCTATCTATCTATCTATCTATCTATCTATCTATCTATCTATCTATCTATCATCATCATCATCATTATCTATCTATCTATCTATCTATCTATTATCATCATCATCATCATCATCATCATCATCATCATCATCATCATCATCATCATTATTATTATTATTATTATTATCTATCTATCTATCTATCTATCTATCTATCTATCTATCTATCTATTGTTATTTGTTTGTTTACCTTCAGATCAGATCTTGCTGTCCAGTCTAGCTGGTCTTGAATTTCTATTGATCCTCCTATCTCTGACTCCCAAATGCTGGAATAACAGATGTGTACCATTGTAGTGGCGGGTTTTGTGTGTCAACTTGACACAAGCTAGAGTCATCAAAGAAAGAAGCCTCAGTTGAGGAAATGCCTCCATGGGATTCAACTATAAAGCATTTTCTCAGTTATTGATCAATGGGGGAGGGCCCAGTCCATTGTGGGTGATGCCATTCCTGGGCTGCTGGTCCTGGGTTCTATAAGAAAGCAAGCAGAGCAAGCTAGGGAAAGCAAGCAGGTAAGCAGCATCCTTCCATGGGCTCTGCATCAGCTCCTGCCTCCAGGTCCCAGCCCTACTTGAGTTCCTGTCCTGACTTCCTTTGATAATGAACAGTGCTATGGAAGTCTAAGCTGAATAAACCCTTTCCTCCCCAACTTGCTTTTTGGTCACGGTGTTTTCTTTACAGCGATAGAAACCCTAACTCAGGCAACTACTATGCTCGGGGTTTTTCTTTCTTCTTTCTCTAAAAAATTTAATTCAAGTTTTTTTCAGGGGGAGGGGCGGCTAGGGTTCTTACGAATCTGAGGCTGGCCTTAAATTCGCTATGTAGCTCAGGCTAGCCTTGAACCTCTGATACTCTTGCCTCTATCTCATAAATGCTGCCATTTCCTATCATACCCAGCTCTGTACATATATTTTATATTTGTATAATTTTTTATTTATTATGATGCTTAATTTATAGTGATGATTAATTATTAATGTGCATGTTTGTGTCTGTGTCTGATACTGGAGACAGGTACCAGGGCCACATATATAACAAACAAGCCCCTATTCTTGAGTTATACCCCAACTCCTTGTTTTGTTTTTTAAACCAGGTGCGTTGGTGCTTCCTATCTCTTATCTTACTCCAAATCAGTGTCTGCCAAGGTGAAACGGGCACCTGCCACACCTGTCGCCTACGTAGTGCGGTAGCTATTGAAAGAAAATGAGGGCATGACCGTTCCTAGGTATGGCAGAGGAGATGGGTTTTATTGTAGATATGAGGGAAAGTTCAGGCAGAGGCATCTGGAAGAATCTGTGCTGAACCGGCCATGGGGGAGGAGGTAAGTGAGAGAAGAAGAGGAGAGAGGGTCATGAACCAAGAGACAGATGATAACCAAGAGTGAGCCAAGATGGTACGTGACCAAAATGGCTGGGTTGTATAGGGAAAGAGAAGCCTGGGGGAAGGGATGCCAGCCACTGGGTTGGGGTGGCTTAGGGGAGGAGCCAGAGGTACTATGTGGGAATTGTCCCTGGTTTCTTTGGGAGCTGACAGCTATCCGGCCATCGGGATCCTGGGAAGCTATGGCCACGCTGGTCTCAGCTACTACTGAAGCCCTTCTGGAAACTTCAGACATGCCGCACAGCAGGAAGCTGTGGGTTTTGGTCGGCTCTTATTCTACTGAGAGACTGACGTTTTTCTGTTGTGTTGTTTTTATTATTTGTGTAGATGTGTTATGCTGTGTTTTTATTGTTGTTGTTGTATTGGAAAGTTTTTTTAAAATGTTATAGATGAGTACTGTCTTAGTCACTGCTCCATTGTTGTGAAGAGACACTATGACCAGGGCAACGATTATAAGAGAAAGCATTTAGTTAGGGGCTGGTTTACAGTTTCAGAGATTTAGTCCATTATCATCATGGCAGGGAGCATGGTGTCATTTAGACCAGTGCTGGAGCTGCAGGTGAGAGCTACAAACCGATCTGAAGGCAGAAAGAGAGAGAGACTCTGGGCTTGGCATGGGCCTTTGAAATCTCATAGCCCACCCCAGTGACACACTTCTCCAACAAGGCCACTATTCCTAATCTCCCTTTAATCCTTTCAAATAACACCACTTCTTGGTGACTATACATTCAAATACATGAACCTGTGGGGGCCATTTTTATTCAAGCCACTACAAGTCCTATATTTACAGGATTTCTACAGTGCTCCCTCTCCCTCTGTCCACTCCAACTCCTTCGGGACTCTCCCCCTTTCTCTCTTTCTCCCTTTCTTTTCTTCTTCTTCTTCTTCTTCTTCTTCTTCTTCTTCTTCTTCTTCTTCTTCTTCTTCTTCTTCTTCTTCTTCTTCTTCTTCTTCTTCTTCTCCTCCTCCTCCTCCTCCTCCTCCTCCTTCTCCTCTCCTCCTCCTCCTCCTCTTCTTCTTCTTCTCCTCCTCCTCCTCCCCCCGTCCTCCTCCTCCTCCTCCCCCCGTCCTCCTCCTCCTCCTCCTCTTCCTCCTCCTCCTCCTCCTCCTCCTCCTCCTCCTCCTCCTCCTCCTCCTCCTCCTCCTCCTCCTCTTCTTCTTCTTCTTCTTCTTCTTCTTCTTCTTCTTCTTCTTCTTCTTCGTTTTCTTCTTCTTGTTATTTGAGACTGTGTCTCTCTACCTAGCCCTGCTTTTCCTAGAACTCACTCTGTAGACCAGGCTGGCCTCGAAAGTGCTGGGTTTTTTTTTTGTTTTTTTTTTGTTTTTTTGTTTTTGTTTGTTTTTGGGTTTTTTCGAGACAGGGTTTCTTTGTGGTTCTGGAGCCTGTCCTGGAACTAGCTCTTGTAGACCAGAGTGCTGGGTTTTAAGATGTCTTTCATCTATTCTTGAGACAACCTCAGACCCTGGTCTCAAGTGATACCTCTACCTCAAACTCCCATGTAGCTAGGGCTACAGGCTAGAGTTAACTATGTCACAAGAAACTGAATTTTGAATACTTTATTTACCCAGCTTTGGCACTAACAAATAGATGAGAGAAATAGCATCTCTTATAATGAAGATACTGGACACAAATACTCTTTTGCTTCAAACTATTTTGTGATTTTATTGGTAAATAATGAATTCATTTGCTTCTGAAGTTGCATATTTTCTTAGCTCTCTTTACTTCTTTTCCAATTATTATGATTTTTAAAATATGAAGAATTATAATTTCCTATATGTACCACACTTTTCATCATATACATAATATATATACATATATATGTATGTATGTGTGTATATATCTACACACACACATATAGATAGATAGATAGATAGATAGATAGATAGATAGATAGATAGATAGATAGATAGAGTTTGTTTTGTTTTATTTTTCTGAGACAGGGTTTCTCTATGTAGCCCTGGCTATCCTGGAGCTCACTTTGTAGACCAGGCTGGCCTTGAACTTACAGAGACCTGCCTGCCAATTCATGGAGATCTACCTGCTTCTTCCTCCCAAGTTCTGGGATTAAAGGCATGTGCCACCATGCCTGGCTTCATTTAAATATGTTTTTGTAGAACTCTGAAGCCATTTCTGACAAATCTGAGGCCATTTCTGAGGCCTCTCGGCAGTAATGCTACCCCCATCCTCTGGGAACCAAGGACCTAACAATTGCCCACACACATACTGAAATGTTGGGAACACTCCATCATCTCCCTGAGTCCTTGTGAATGTTCTCCAAATAGAACTCAGTTATTGAATAGGGGCAAGATAACCCTTAGGTGTTGACTCAGTTCCTGGTGTTTTGACTCAGTCCCTGGGAAAGGGGCAAAGTGACCCTCAGATGTTTTCCCTTACCTCATCGGATCTGGCAATTGCTCTCCAGCCAATTATTGGTAATAGCCGTTTTGAATAAGCCAATCATAATAAAGAACAACCTCCAGACACCCCCCTTCCTTCTGTGGATTTTTCCTTTAAAAATAGCCCGTACCAGCCATTCGGGGTCTTTCTGCTCTCCTGAACGCTGAGAGACCCTGTCACGACAGAATTGATAAAATCCTCATGCTTTTACATCAGCTGTGGTGTGAGAGACGGCCTCTTGGGGCGACTCCTCGGCAATTGGACTCTGGGGTCCAACATTTTTAATGAATAAAATTTGTTATTTGATGGTTTTTGTTCTTTTTTTTTTTTTTTTTTTTTTTTTGGTTTTTCGAGACAAGGTTTCTCTGTGGTTTTGGAGCCTGTCCTGGAACTAGCTCTTGTAGACCAGGCTGGTCTCGAACTCACAGAGATCCGCCTGCCTCTGCCTCCCGAGTGCTGGGATTAAAGGCGTGCGCCACCACCGCCCGGCTTGGTTTTTGTTCTTTTGAGACAGTATCTCACTATATAGACCAGGATAGCCTCCAACTCTCAATAATTATCTCAATGATGATCTTGCCTCAGCTTTCCAAGGGCTGTGATTATAGGTCGATGTCATCATGGCTACAGCATGCCTGGTCAGTTGTTTAAATATTGTTTTCCTGTTGTTGCTGCTGCTTTTGTTGCGACAAAATGTCACTATGTAGCTCTGCCTGAGAGCATGCTACATCAACCAAGCTAAAGCTTTGTTTTTTTTCTTTGAAATAGGCTTTCTCTGGCCTTATTTCAAAGGCTGTAGCCCTGGCTGGCCTTGAACTCTTGGAGATCTGCCTGCCTCTCAGCCTCCCAAGTTCTGGGATTAAAATTATGTTGCCTGACTTCAGACATAGATTTAATCATTAAAAAAGGAAAAAAAGCTCCATTTTTTAAAAAAAATATTTATTTATTTATTATGTATACAATATTCTGTCTGTGTGTATGCCTGCAGGCCAGAAGAGGGCACCAGACCTCATTACAGATGGTTGTGAGCCACCATGTGGTTGCTGGGAATTGAACTCAGGACCTTTGGAAGAGCAGGCAATGCTCTTAACCTCTGAGCCATCAAAAGCTCCATTTTTAAAGATGAGCCAAGAGGCTGGAGAGATGACTCAGTCCTTAAGAATACTCACTAGAGATAGATCTCTGAAGTCAAAACCAGCTTAGTCTACAGAATGAGTTTTAGAACAACCACCAGCACAAACCAGGAAGTTGACCCTTAAAGGAGTTGATCAATTTTTGCTGCTAACACTGAGTCAGGAAGCCTTCTCTTAAAGGAGCTGCGCTCTGCTCACCACTAGCAAGCAGAGCCTATCTGAAAATATAGAGATACTAAGAAACTCCAATTAATTTCTGTTTTTGTGGGTCTAAAAGCCTCCCCTTTTTTAAAGCTTTTTTAGACTTTATGTGGATATATGTCGTCTCACATTGGGCGCCATTTGTAAATGGAGATTGTGCTTTAATTTCCTGGCAGCCCAGATCCAAATAATCACACAGAAACTGTATTAACTACAACAGTGTTTGGTCAATGGCTTAGGCATATTCCTAGCTAGTTCTTATATCTTAAATTAACACATTTCTATTAATCTATGTATCACCATAAGGCTGTGGCTTACCAGTGCTGGCATGTTACTCCTTTGACAGTTACGCGGTGTCTCCTTTACTCTACCTACTCTCTCTCTCTCTCTCTCTCGCTCTCTCTCTCTGCTAGGATTTCCCACCTGTCTTTACTCTGCTAAGCCACTGGCAAAAATAACTTTCCAGGACAGGCTCCAAAGCTACAGAGAAACCCTGTCTCAAAAAACCAAAAAACAAACAAAAACAAACAAACAAATAAAAACAAAAACCAAAAAACTTTATTCATCAACCAATAAAAGCAACACATATACAGAAGGACAGCAGTAATTATAAATATGTTCATGGATTTGGGATAGTCAGCCTCTCCAAGAGCTGAAATTGAAAAGGGCTTAAGAAATCTGGGATCACTGTCTTCAGAATGGATATGAATTTTCTGCAGTTTACCTAAAACTATGAATATGGCAACTATTTCTTTCTTTCTTTCTTTCTTTCTTTCTTTCTTCTTTTTTTTTTTTTTTTTTTTTTTTTGGTTTTTCGAGACAGGGTTTCTCTGTAGCTTTGGGGCCTGTCCTAGAACTAGCTGTTATAGACCAGGCTGGCCCCAAACTAACCTGCCTCTGCCTCCCGAGTGCTGGGATTAAAGGCATGCACCACCACTGCCCGGCAATGGCAACTATTTCTATAGTTCTTTTTCTCCTTTAAAAATATTTGTCAGAGCCGGGCAGTGGTGGCGCACGCCTTTAATCCCAGCACTTGGAAAGCAGAGACAGGCGGATCTCTGTGAGTTCGAGACCAGCCTGGTCTACAGAGCTAGTTCCAGGACAGGCTCCAAAACCACAGAGAAACCCTGTCTCGAGAAACCAAAAAAAAAAAAAAATTTGTCAGCCAGGTGGTGGTAGCACACGCCTTTATTCCCAGCACTCTGGAGGCAGAGACAGGTGGATCTCTGAGTTTGAGGACAGTCTGGTCTACAGAGCTACACAGAGAAATCCTGTCTTGAAAAACCAAAAATAAAATTGTTTATTTATTTATTGTGTATGTATTTATTTCACATGCACACATGAGCACTAAGCACACAGATGCTGAGGCCAGAGGTCTTCTATCCTTCTCTGCTTTATTCCCTTGAGACAGGGCCTCCCACTGAGCCTGGAGCTTGCCATTTTGACTAGGTGTACTAGCCAGCTTCTTCTTGAGCTCTATCTGTCTCTGCTACTCACTGCTGGGGTTACAGGCATGTATGGCCTTGGCCAGCTTTACATGGGTCCTGAGAATTCGAACTCACATCCGCATGCCTACATAGCAACTGCTCTTACTCACTGAGAAGGCCTCCTGCCCACAGGATTCTTTTAAATCAGAATGTTACCAAGTCAACAGAGGGATAGTTGAATCTCTGCTGTGAGTGCAACCACAGTCTCTAGGGAAAGAAAAACAAATTGAAAGTGAGAGTCAGAGAGACAGGGCAAACTGATATTACTGTTCACTGGGATATTAACTTGAAGATTGTACACCTGGTGCACCTTCCCCATGAAGTTTCGGCTGAAGTCTCAACTCCTGCTGCGTCTTGGGACCACCATTTATTAAACACGCACATTTAATTTGGTTTGATCTGGTCTGATTGGAATTCTTTGTGCTGGCGGAGAGGCTCTGTTAGAAAATATTCCTAACAACAAGGGTGGGAGCATGGCGGGGGGGGGGGAGGGATTGCACAGGCAAACCAAAACCATGTGTTTCTTTTTCTGGCAGGACCCTCAATACCCTATGGGAGTGGTCCTGACCCTCCCTGGGGAGGGATCAGTGCTTAGCAGGCTGGGAGTTGGAGTCCAAGCGCTTGGCAGGCTGGGGTGATGCTTCCAACTCAATGTTACTGTTGTGACTCAATCACAATGATGGCTACAACTGAAGCTAACTGTAAACGGAAATAAACCCTTTCTCCAAGACTTGTCAAGGTATTTTTTATCACAGTAGTAGAAAGAAAATGGGAACACTTTTCTAGCATGTGAACTGGACAGGAAGTGAGGTGGGGAGGGAGTGAACTGGACAGGAAGTAAGCTGATAGAAAGTGAGCTGGAGAGGAAGTTGCATGATTTTAGGGTGGGGTCAGTTCCCCAGAGTATAAATGTATTCCTCCTGGGGCTGATGGCACAGTGTCTTGTTAACTATGGACTAACTTCTGAGCCAGACCCTCTCTACCACTATTTCCCCTGACTTCCTTCCTATTTCTGTTCTAGCAGGTTTGAGATTGCCAATCCCTATGACAGAAGTAATGTTACCATTTGTCCACTCTAGAGTAGAGGCTACTCACGCCTGAGGCACCGGGGGTCATGGCAGAGCTAAAGTTGTTACAACAAGAAGACAGAAAGAGTTCTCTGTGTGACTTGGAACAAATCAATTTCATCTCTATGTTTCCACTTCTAAAAGAAATCGGACTAGAAACCTTAAAATCAGTTTCACGCTGGGCATGGAGGCACACACCTGTAATCCCAGCTCACAGGAGGCAGAGAAGGGAGGACTGCTGAGGTCTGAGGCCAGGCTAATTTACACAACAGATGCCACCAGACCCAGCTCTGAAAATAACTTTTTAAGTTGCTTTGAACCAAGCTACATGTGATTAACTACTTGGCCCTATAAGTTTATTTCAGGAAAAAAAAAAAAAAAAAAACTGTTCCCAAGATAATAGGTGGTGATACTCCTAACTCCTTGGTCACTTGGTCTAGGCTCCTAACAGCTTTCATATGCTTCTGATTAATAGTTTTGGACACTTTAACCTATGGGATCTGTAACTAGAAACTCAGTTACAGACAGGGAGATGGGTCTGCTAAGAATGTAGTTGTTACTCTTGCCAGGCAAGGTGGTATGTAGTACCAGCACACGGGAGGCAGACAGAGGTGAATCTCTGAGTCCAAGGCCAGCCTGGTTGACAGAGTGAGTTCCAGAATAGCCAGAACTGCACAGGGAAACCCTATCGAAAAAAAAAAAAACCTAAATAAATAAACAAACAAATAGAAAGGATTAAGAAATTTGTGACCTAGTGGAGAGTTTCTTGGGGACAGTGGTATTGTTTTGTTCTTAGGTTCTCTGGCACTAGGGATGGAACACAAGTCCTTCTATGTGGTGGGCAGGTTCTCTGTTCCTCCACAGAATCCCCAGCCTCCAACTGTGTGTTTGTTTGCATTTTCATTTCTTTTATTTGCTTGCTCGGCTACTTATTTTGCTGGAGTTGAGACACTGGACATGCTCAGCATGGTCCACCAGTGGGCTACATCCCCAGCCCTGATGCAGATTTCTTGGGAGTTTATTTCCTGGCGTCTTTACCCTGCAACCAGCAAAAGGCCAGCCTGGTTGACAGAGTGAGTTCCAGAATAGCCAGAACTGCACAGGGAAACCCTATCTGGAAAAAAAAAAAAACCAGCTCTAAGGAACATCATCTAGGGCTTCATCTCTGGAATTCTGATACTTGCTTTGAATCCTACTCATGGGGAGTTACAACACTTTGCATCTGTTTCCTCTCAGATGTCCTCAGATTTCTGTTTTGATCTATTATTATTATTAATTATTATTGTTATTATTATTATTATTATTAGTTTAGGAGCCTGTGGACACCACAGCACATATAGAGGTCATAGGATAACCTGCAGAAGTCTGTTCTCTCCTTCCACCACGTAGGACCTGTGGATGGAATGTAGGTGGTCAGGCTTGACCATCTCAGCAGCCCTGTCCTGACTTTTCTGATAGGGCACACTGACAGAGACTAGATGGAGACTTTTGCAAGCCCTTGCTCACGTTAAATTCTGCTCATGTCACTCTTGTCAGTTCTTGGGATGTTTGTCATCCAGTACTACAATTTATTATTTGACAAATCATTCAAAACTTACTTAAAACAGTATTCATTTCCTCTTAGTTTGTAGTGTTCAGGAATCTTACATGGTTTGGAGAACACCGTGGCTTAGAAGTCTTCATCAGATTGCAGTCAGGGGGTAACCACAGTCTCATCTGTTGCTTTTATCCATCTTGTGGGTGAAGGGTTGGAGTCCGAAGAGATGAGGTAATTCTTTTAATTGCCTCCATCTTGTCCTTATAGACTGTCATGACTGCATTCTGGATACTGTTCTTCAGGTAGGGATAAGATTTCATCTGAGATTCAGCAGTGGTAGGGGAAGAGAAGGGAAAGGGAAATGGCCTTTTTTTTTCTTCAGGGATGGGAGTGGGAGGCAGGGGTTCTTGAGACAGGCTGTATACCAGATGCTGAGGACAGAATCCAGGGACTTCTGCATGCTAGGCAAATGCTATACTCCTGAGACTCACACCAACCCTCGTGAGAGCTTTCTTTCTTTTTCTCTTTATTTCTTTCTTTTATCAAATTTATTTTTATTTTATGTGATGTAAGGATGTTTCCCCTACATGTATGTATGTATGTATGTATGTATGTATTATGTATGTATTATGTATGTCTGTGCACCACACGTCTACCTGGTGCCTGCAAAGTTGAGAAGAGGATGCTGGTTCTCTTGAATTTAGAGTTGTAGAAGGTTGTGAGCTGTCATGTGGGTTGTGGAAATCAAATCTAAGTGCTCTGGAAAACCAGTCAGTGCTCTTAACCACTGAGGCATCTATCTCTCTAGCCTGTTTAGTGAGCTGTTTTCATTTCTTCTTGTTCTTGTTCTTCTTCTTGTTCTTCTTGTTCTTCTTCTTGTTCTTCTTCTTGTTCTTCTTCTTGTTCTTCCTCCTCCTCCTCCTCCTCCTCCTCCTCCTCCTCCTCCTCCTCCTCCTCCTCCTCCTCCTCCACCTCCTTCTTCTTCTTTCCCCCAAAACAACCAAGTATCTCTGTGTAACCCTGGCTGTTCCTGAACTCACTCTGTAGACTAGGCAAGCCTCCTCGAACAAAGACCCTATTATTTTCAGGTGTGTGACTTTTGTTTACACTGCATTTGTTTAACTCTGTGAAGCTGTGTTACTGTGCCTGTCTAAAGCACCTGGTGGTCCTAATTAAGAGCTGAACGGCCAATAGCAAGGCAGGAACAAGGATAGGTGGGGCTGGCAGGCAGAGAGTATAAATAGAAGGAGAATAAGGACCAAGAGAACAAAGAGAGGAGGATACTAGGGATAGCCAGTCAGCCAAACATGGAGTAAGAAAAAACTAAGATGATAGAGAAAGATAAAATCACAAAGGCAAAAAGTTGTTGGATTAATTTAAGAAAAGCTGGCAAGAAACAAGTCAAGTAAGGCCGGGCATTCATAACTAAGAAAAAGCCTCTGTGTGTGATTTATTTGGGAGCAGGGTGGCGGGCTCCTCAAAAATCCAAAAAAGAATAAAAGTTCACACAACATTTTGGCGTCTTATGTGGGGCTCAAATATCCATCTAGAGCCTGAGAAAGCTGGGGGGAAAGCAACTGGTTCCTTTAAGAGGCGCTGATATTCACCTGGCAGCACTAAGTAGAAACTAGAAACGGCAAGTACCAATTTCCATAGCTAGGAAGGTTTAATGCAGTTCCAGGTCATGAAACAAGCTTTGGGCTTGGCTTTTATTATGCGACCTGAGAGTGGGCAGAGCCAGCTGCTAGAGTCCTTGAGGATTCAGGTGTAGCTTAACTGTCTAAAGTTAACCGGTGTTGTCAGAAAAGGCTAAGAGATATGCCGTAAAAGAGGTTCAGATGAAAAAAAGAAAAACCGCCAGGCGGTAGTGGCGCACGCCTTTAATCCCAGCACTCGGGAGGCAGAGGCAGGCGGATCTCTGGGAGTTCGAGGCCAGCCTGGTCTACAAGAGCTAGTTCCGGGACGGGCACCAAAGCTACAGAGAAACCCTGTCTCGAAAAACCAAAAAAAAAAAAGAAAAAAGAAAAAAGAAAAAAGAAAAAAAACCCCTCTAAACAGGTTCCAGTGTGCTTTACAATGTGCATAGGCTTAATTAAGAAAGAAGGAAAATGGGTATAGGCAGTAATAGAAAGAAAACAGATTAAAAATAATCAGGTCTTTAAAAAGACAGTAAAAGTAATGTAAAAGAAAAAAGCCGCCGGGCGGTGGTGGCGCACGCCTTTAATCCCAGCACTCGGGAGGCAGAGGCAGGCGGATCTCTGTGAGTTCGAGACCAGCCTGGTCTACAGAGCTAGTTCCAGGACAGGCTCCAAAGCCACAGAGAAACCCTGTCTCGAAAAACCAAAAAAAAAAAAAAAAAAAAAAAAAAAAAAAAAAGCCACATGAAGATGGGAAGCACAGGGGGTCTGGATCCTGTATAGTACTGTGCTGATTTTGAATCTTTTGATTGCTGAAAAGCAAAGGACAGCTGCTAAGAGACCTGGAATTGAAAGAGGGGCTGTGGAAATAAACCAGCCTAGATATTTTAATAATGCCTTAACTTTAAAAAAGCCAAAAAAAATATGTTTGTCAAATGATAATCACAAGTGCTTTGGAGAAAAGGTTTTGCTTTTGTTTCCACAGGAAACAAGAGGCTGTGGATTCATTCCAGGTTGATTTGGATCTGGTTTGATCAAGGGAGACCTCCTGAAACTTGACAGGTGATATCTATCAACAAGGGTTATAACTGGTCTTTCCAGGACTTGGTCATTATCTCAAATTTTCTCTCTGGGACACTAAAAATACTTCACCCACATTCAGCAGGAAACAGTCTAGAGAACACAATATCCACATTCCCAAGAAAAAAGGGGGTATGGGTGGTCTTTGGTTATTTTTCTGGGTCATGGATGTTTGTTATATTTAGGGGAATATAGGAATATAGGATAAAAAGACAACTATTGATCTTGGATATTTTGCATTGGCATGAAGTTTGGAATATGGGCACAAATTCAAATGCAATTATACTGTATATATGTTTTTACTCTTCTTTAAAGGACTTTTGTATAGTGATACAAGTTTAAGGTAATTTTTGTTACAACACTGTGTATATGTTTCTATTCCTGTTTAAGGGATTTTATATATCAATACCAATTTAAGGTTATTTTTGTTGCAACATTATATATATATATATATATAATATGTTTTTGCTCTTGTTTAAGGTATTGTGCTTATGCAGTTCTTTTAAAAGTATAAGGTAAAATTCTAGGTTTTGAAAACTATTATTATGAACTATTTAGGATAATCAAGACACACAGGTCAGAAGTCATCTATAACAATCAAATTTGTAGATATGCTAGGTATGTTTTCCAGATCATAAAGAGATTTATTTTAGACAGCTAGCTAGATAGCTAGATAGATAGATAGACAGATAGACAGATATATACATACATACATAGATGGTCTTCAAATGCTTCAAAGACCTACAGAACATGGCACTTGAAATATTTTGTTAAAGTTTTCACGACTGCTTGTTTACTTGTTTGTTTGTTGTTATTTTGGGACAACAGCCAGGAATGATCCTTCACTCCTGATTCTGTCTCCAGCTTCCAACCCCTGGAATTACAGGCTTGCTCCATCTTGCCTAGGTAAGTCATGGCCCTTACACTTAATAGCTGTGATCCCCAGGAAACACAACTAATTTTTCTCCATACCTGAGGATGCTTATCTACAGAGTCTGGTAATAATCTTGAACTCAAGTATAAACATAAGCAAGCCTTCCGTCTACAAGGCTGTCTCCAGTCCCTGTGTTAGCTTTGTATTATTATAATGTGCTTCCTGAGGAATCCTTTTACAAAGAGAAAAAGGATTTTTATTTTATTATTATGTATGTGCATGTGGGGAGGAGTGTGTGAAGGCAGGCATACATGACACTCATGTGGCAGTCGGTTCTTTTTTACGTCATTTATTTATTTATTTATTTATTTATTTATTTATTTATTTATTATGTATACAATATTCTGTCTGTATGCCTGAAGGCCAGAAGAGGGCACCAGACCTCATTACAGATGGTTGTGAGCCACCATGTGGTTGCTGGGAATTGAACTCAGGACCTTTGGAAGAGCAGGCAGTGCTCTTAACCTCTGAGCCATCTCTCCAGCCCTGGCAGTCGGTTCTTTCTCCATGGGTAAGGTTTTGCCATATAGCAAGTGCTTTTAACCAATAAGCCGTCTCTCTGGCCTAAGTAAAAGTTCTTTTCACGTAGGCGTTTGTTGTGGGGTATCTACCAGAGAACACTGCTTAGACATGGATTTAAGCCAATAGAAATTCTTTATTAGCCCGTCGGTGACTACACTGGGTGTTCAGGATCCCAGTAAGCACTGAGCCTTTGTCAGGGTGAGATTTTAAGTACAAAACCCACATTCTGGGTTAACATACTTCAGTTAACAAGAACAGTTAGCCAGAAACAGAACTCCAGAGGACAAAAGCAAGGTCAGTACATTAGAAACTTGCCCAGAACTATGGACTTCCATGGATTAGATCTTTGTTTTAGCTTTGGCAGGTGGTGCTGTCTACATGCTGGGTTTAGCAGCCTAAATGGTACTTCCATCATGGAGTCAGTTGTGCTAAGATCTGGGGGCCCTGCTATAATTTTGAAGGTTTTAGTCTGAGTTCTGGAAGTCTCATTGTCCTCATGAGTCAGGTAACAGAGAAAGAGAGAAAGGGTCTGGAATCCTACAGTCTTCTCAAGAGTAGGATCACCACAGGAGCCAAATATTAATCACAGATCCTTGGAGGGCATATCCATATTCAAAGATGGCACCTCCTACCTTGGCCTTTCCCTGCTCCCCTTGCTGGCTTCTACGCCTCCCGGGCAATGTCCCCACCCCCTATACCTGCCTCCCACCCCTTATTCACCTCAACAGGCCTCTGCTCAGAGAGCCTCGCACACTCCCCCCAGTGCCTTGAAAACCCAGTAGCATGAAAAGCATTTGGGGCTGGTAATGTTGTTCAGCCAGTAGAATGCTTGCCTTGTAGACAGGAAGCCCTGGGGCGGATCGACCAGCCATGGTGGCACACTCCTATAAATCTCAAGAGGTGGAACAGGAAGATCATGAGTTCAAGACCCTCCTCAGCTACACAGTAAGATCAAGTCTAGTCTAGAATACAAGGAACTCTGTCAAAAGGGCAATGGGGGGAAAGGTGGGAGGGATTAAGGGGAACCTGTAAATCAGTGAGGTGACTCAGTGGCTACAATCACTTGCTGTATGTTTTAGTCTGACTTCTGTTGCTATGCTAAAAAAGAAAAAAGTACTCTCCAACAAGAAAGAACTTAGGATAGAAAGGTTTATTTCAGCTTACAGTTCCATAGTCAGTCATGGTGCAAAAGCCAACTTAGTCCGTCATGGTGGGAGAGCCACCTGGGTCCTCTTGAAGAGCAGCCAATGCTCTTAACGGATCTATTTCTCCAGCCCTGGAAATTCCTCATTAAGATTCTTCCCAAGTGATTCTAGGTTATGTCAAGTTGACAATTTAACCAGCACACTGTGTAATATGACATCTGGAGTTCAGATCCCAACACTCATGTAATAAGCCGGGGGTCCTGTGTACATACATGTATACATACACTTACACAGACACATATATACTAATAAATACATTTTTTTTTTTTTTTTTTGGTTTTTCGAGACAGGGTTTCTCTGTGGTTTTGGAGCCTGTCCTGGAACTAGCTCTTGTAGACCAGGTTGGTCTCGAACTCACAGAGATCCGCCTGCCTCTGCCTCCCAAGTGCTGGGATTAAAGGCGTGCGCCACCACCGCCCGGCTAATAAATACATTTTTAAGTCACTCTGCGATGATGACATATTAAACTTTCATTATCTCTTGTAATTTTTTTTTCAGGAAGAAAGTAAGCTCATTGCATACACTACAAGGGACAGTGGTCTGGACAGTAACAAAAGTATTGCCCAAGCTTGTTTTGAGACAGGGTCTCATCCCTGGCTAACTTCAAACGTGTTATATAGTCATGGCTAACACTGAACTCCTGATACTCCAACTTTTTCCTTTCAAGAACAAGTGCATGTTGTTGGAAAACTCCACCCCCGAGTCCAACTTCAGTAACCCAGCAACAGCAACCGCATCATCACCAGCTGCCAAAAATGCGACACATTTCCACCGTCACCAAGAATTGCATGCTCTCCCTATGCACATGCCCAGTACCCCTCTATAAAAAGCTAGTGCCTTCTTTTCCCATGCTCGTGTTTCCTTCCACCCTCAGAGGCAGCCTCTGTATACCCCTCCCCGCTAAATCTCTCCTGTGGGCTGTGACCTGGTGTGGCTTTGCGGTTCCCTGGCTCCAAGCTGCCATGCACCCTTCCCTCCTGGAAACCCTAGCACGCATACCACCACATCTGCTCTGTGGCATGGTTTTCTGGCCCAGAAAGCGGAGAACTAAATACTCTGATTGAACTGGTGTTTGAAACAGCAAACTACCTCAGTCGGGTTGGCAGTTAGTGGCTAATACACAGGTTCCCAGGCTAATGCCTCACAGACTGAGGCTCTGGGCTTAGAGATGGGCAGGAAAGCGACCACATTACTATAGCCACTTCCCAAATGATAAGATTTAATGAGCCAAGGATATTTAATTATTTCCGAAAGGGGACCTTCTGGTTTAGATTATGAGCCGGTGGCAGACATTGTTAGCATCAAATCTTCTGGAAAAAGTTACACACAGGTACAAACGGCCCTGGGCTCCACACGTTAGGTTTTCTCATTGCTGAGGCTGTAACTTGGTAGGCAGCGCTCTACCACCAATCCTTACCCCTCGCATTTCTATTCATCTTTAAATTTAAAGAAATATTTTATTTAGTTTTTGTTTGTTTATTAGAGACAGGGTTTCTCTGTGTAATAGCCCTAGCTGTCCTGGACCGAGCTCTGTAGACCAGGCTGGCCTTGAACTCACAAAGACCCACCTTTCTCTGCCTCCTGAGTGCTGGAATTAAAGGCATGTGCCACCACTGCCCGAGTTTGTTTAGTTTTATATACCGTGTATGGGTGTTTTCCCTACACGTATGTCTGTTCACATGTGTGTAGTGCCCCCAGAGGCCAGAAGAGGGTGGAGGCTCCTTTGGAACTGGAGTTACAGATTAGTGTAAACTATCACATAGGTACTGGGAACCAAGTTCAGCTCCTCTGGAAGAGCAGTCAGTGCTCTTAACCATGGAGCCATCTCTCCAGTCCCCCACATTTCTTGAAAATTATTAGGTGTGAACTAGGTATGGTGGTACACACCTTTAATCCTAGAATTTGGGAGGCAGAGGCAGGAGGATCTCTGTGAGGTTGCGGTCAGCCTGGTCATAGTGAGTTCCTGGACAGCCAGGGCTACACAGTAAGACCCTGTTTGGCACCTTGAGTTGCATTCCAAGAACCCACAGTGAAGGAGAGAATCAATTCCTTTTTTTTTAAAAAAAAAAAATTTATTTATTTATTATGTATACAATATTCTGTCTGTGTGTATGCCTGCAGGCCAGAAGAGGGACCAGACCCCATTACAGATGGTTGTGAGACACCATGTGGTTGCTGGGAATTGAACTCAGGACCTTTGGTAGAGCAGGCAATGCTCTTAACCTCTGAGCCATCTCTCCAGCCCCAAGAATCAATTCCTAAGTTAACCTCTCTCCTTTCACATACAGACATCATATGCACACCAACATCATCATCACAAATAATAATTTTTTGCTTTTCTTTTTCTAAACAGGATTTAAAAATAGGAGAACATTAAAAAAAAGTATGATTTGTGAGTAGTCAGGGCCATTGGAGGAAGCCATGCGCACACCCTGCGTATTTATTTATTTCTGAGACAGGGTTTCGGGGAGCTGTTCTCGGACTGAAGGTGTAGCTTAGTGATAGAGCTTGCCTAGCATACACGGGTCCTGGTGCTCGATTCCCACACCACGAAAACCAAAAACCAAACAACTTTTACTGTGTAGTTGTGACTGCTGTGGAACTCACTCTGCTGGCCTTGAACTCAGATCTGTCTGCTCTGTCTCCTGTGAGCTGGAATCAAAGGTTTGTGCCACAGGCCCTACATGTACACCGAGCTTTGAATAACGACGAAGAGTTCAGTGAAAACTCACTTTAAGATATGCGATATAGGTGGACGTTGAAGTTCAGGGGATCAGGACATGAGGTCTGTGCATGGAGAAGGAAAATAATTTGTGGGGTTTGAGGTATGACTCAGAAGGGGAGCTCTCCCCTTACATGTTTTAAGACCCTGGAGTCCATTCCCAGTCTGTAAAAGTTGGATGGATGGATGGATGGATGGATGGATGGATGGATGGATGGATGGATGAATAGAAAGAGAAAGAAAAGAAGAGGAGAGAAAGAAAGAAAGAAAGAAAGAAAGAAAGAAAGAAAGAAAGAAAGAAAGAAAGATGGATGGTAGGTAGGTAGATAGGAAGGTAGATAATGGGTTCTGTGCTGTTGATCCTAACTTGAACTATATATTTAGCTTTGTAAAATTCTAATTAGGGCTGGTGAGATGGCTTAGTGGTAAGGACTTTGCGGAGACAGAGAGAGAGAGAGAGAGAGAGAGAGAGAGAGAGAGAGAGAGAGAGAGAGAGAGAATGAAAGAGAGCTAATTGTTTTTGTTTATTTTGAAACAAAGTTTCTCTGTGTAACAGCCCTAGCTTAGCTGTCCTGGAACTGGTGGGGTAGACCAGGCTGGCCTGGCACTTACAGAGATCCACCTGCCCCTGCCATCTCAGAGATGGGATTAAAGGCATGTGCCACCACGACTGGCTAAGACAGCTAATTGTAACTACTGTCTACTGAATTCTAGACACGATTTTAGGTGTCGTTAGCTCCTTTAATTCTCACATCTTAACGAGGCAAGTGCTGCTGCGTGAAGAAACCGCTTAAGCCTTTTCCCAAACTCAAGCCTAAGTCCCTGAGTTCCTAGAAACACAAACAAGGGCAGTCTCAATGGAGCACTGTGTGCTGAGCCTGCAGTCCCTTCTTCCTTAAGAGCAGCAGTGAAGGGCCAGGCCACGAGAATCTGGGGGAAGTCAAAGGGGGGTCACCAGTGTCCCTGTGGAGGACAAATCACTGAGTATGTGAGTCATCACCAGGGCAGGGACCTGGGAGGGAACTTCTGAACCCAAGTCTGACTGCACAAGACCGTGTGCATGCAATTACACACTGTGCTGGACCTTGCGCAAGCCCAGCTGTTTGCCAAGGTTGATCAAGCGTGACCAGAAACAAGTCGGTTGAGTGTGTTAGTCATCACACTTCTCTGTCATCATCACAGAGCCATTATACCCTTTCAACCTGCCATGCAGGTGACTGAAAAAGACCGTGAGCCTATGCCTGATGGTTGGCCAAGCCAGTCTTTAATAAAGGCAGGGTAGGGATGAGAGCTGCAGTTCCCCTAGCAGAGGCCAGGGAGAGGGAGGAAAAGGATGCCACATCAAGGGACTTCACTTGGGCCTCCGGGAGTCCTGGGAACTCTACTCCCCATTCCTTAAACTCACCTTTGGACTGCGGAGTCGTTCCTTTGTGTCGGTGGTTCTGGGGCTCAACTGCACCGGCGTGAGTTCTGCATCTGTTCAATGACCTTTGTGTAGACTCCCTTGCCTGTGTGAGCTGTTTAGGGGTTACTTCTGGCCAGTGTCAGGTCTATATGAGGTCTCTGCTTCATTGTGAGAGCCTTCCTCATCTGCTTCCTCAAGGCCACTTCACTTTTTATTAACAGATTATACTGTTTAAAAATTTTAATTTATTATTAATTATTATTATATTAATTAATATATTTAATTTTGTGTGTATAGTTAGTAGAAGTAGATGAGGGTATGTCTCATTCATTTCATATTTCTCCTCACAGCTACCTCTGGGTGCTACACTAAGCAGGTTTTCAGGAAGTTCCAGGAAGTGTGAAGGGCAGTACTACTTAAAGGTATATATAACTCAAGGACCAATGGACCGCGAGCCACCAATGCTGACAACCTGAGCTCAGCCTGGAAACACACATGGCAGAGGAGCACCGACTTGCGAAGGTTGTCCATTGACCTCCACAAGTGTGGCCCCTTATACATATATACATCAAAAATGTAAAGAAAAAAGGTGTAAGTGAAAAATGAGAAACACAAAAGGAAAGAACCCGCCCACTGTTTGTTGCTAGGGCAGGAGTAAAGGCCCCTGGGTAAGAGCACTTGCTATGCAAGCCTGGAAGCCTGAGTTCAGATCTCAGAACCCATTTCAAAGGTTTTTGTTGTTGTTGTTGTTTCTCAAAGCAGGGTCATGTGCCCATACACCTATAACCTCAGTGGTACCAGGGACAGAGACAGGCTTGCTGCAGCTTCTGCAGGTTTAGGGAGAGGCCGTGTCCAAAGGAAGGAATAAGGCAGAGTAGGATCCTTTACATACTTCTCTGAGCTCTGCACACATGCAGACATAAGCCTCTGCACATATGTGTATACACCACGCACGCACACACATGCACAAAACCAAAACAGAAAATATATATTGCATAAAAACTTTGCCAGGTGAATTTTTAATAATAATGCTACTGATAAGCCCAGAATTTTACATGGGACATGAGCAATCATAGATTTGGAAAGGGTTCTACTACGTTGAATTTATTTATTTTTATTTATTTCGTGAATGCGCACATGTGTGTTCATATGTATGTACACCTGTATAGAGATCAGAAGTCAATGTCAGATATCTTCCTCGATCACTCTCCATGCTATTTTCATGTTTATTGTGTGTGTATTCAGTATATGTCTGATTGTGGGGAGTGTGCACATCTGCATATGTGTGCATGTGTGTTGTACATGTGCTTGTGTGTGTACATTCCTGAGAAGTAGAAGCTTAAGCCAATTGCTCTTCACCTATCTTTTGGGACAGGTGCTCTCGCTGGTCCTGGAGCTCATCAGTCTGGCTGGATTCATGGCCCCCCAGCTCCAGAGATCCAAGGGCCCGAGAGCTGGCTCAGTGGTTAAGAGCACTTGTTCTCACCTTGGAAAGATCCAGGTTTGGTTTCTAACACCCACATGGAGTCTCAGAACCTCCTCAGGCACCCAGCACACAAATGGATACAGACACAGACAAAATAACAAATCTTAAAAGAAAAAATCCAGGGATTCTCATTTTTCTGTCTCCCCAGATGTAAGATAACCACTAAACCACCACACAAAGCTTTTTTTCTTTTATGTGTGTGGAGAAGAAAGCTTTATTTAATCCCAGGCTTGGGAAAATAAGGTAGAGACTGTCTCAAAGGAGAATATCCACATATGCCAAGGGGAGAGTCTCACACGAGCTCCCTCTACAGTGATGGATGAAGAGTCCCATCAATGTGATCGCTAGGGAGAGAACGCAAACCCTCATGCTTGTAGTAGCAGGCACATTACAGCTTATAATATGTTTTAATATTGCTCTTTTCTTAAAATTCTAATTAAGAATTTTAAGGGTAAACTGACTAATTGTTAGATAAAATAATATACATTTAATTTTTAAAAATATTCATTATTGCCAGGCAGAGTATCACACACCTTTAATTATAGCACTGGGAAATAGAGGCAGGCAGATCTCTGTGAGTTCGAGGCCAGCCTGGTCTACAAAGTGAGTTCCAGGACAGCCAGAGCTGTTTCACAGAAAAACCCTTTCTTGAAAAAACAAAAGGAAAAAAAGAAAGAAAACTCACAACCTATCTGACAGAGTGACTCATGTCTGTACTTCTAACACAAGTTAGATGAAAGAAGAGAATCACTGTGAGAACCAGGCCAGCCTGGGCACATGGTGAATTCTAAGCTAGCCTTAGCTGCAGAATAAGACCTGCCTCAAACAAAATCAGAGTGTATTAATAGGCAGGGAGGGGAATTGTCTCCCCAGCTTTTGCTCTCTTGCTGCCCAGTCTCGGCCCTCACAACTAGAGCACACAGACAGACAGCCATTCCTAGAATCTTGTTTAGTTATTTAGGAGTTTTTGAGACAAGGTGTCCTGCATGCTCATAAACCATCTGTGATCACATTCTCGTCCCTAGCAAGCACTGGCTGGATCACACAGCAAACACGTGCCTCCTCAGCACCACAGGAAGTGTGCTCCAGGGTGTGAGTACAAAACACTCGTGGTTTCTCAGCTGGCTAAGGAGGCTGGGACAGGAAGAGTCCTTGAGCCCAGGAGTTCAAGGCCGGCCAGACTGAACAAGACTTCTGGCCAGTGGAGTTCAGTCTGGTGCAGTCTCAACAGGGGCAATTTTAGCTCCCAGGAGATGTTTCATGATGTCTAGAGACACGTGGAGTTACTAAATTGGGGGGGGGAACATTTCCAACCTTGTTCCTGGCACTTCCTGGATAGGAGCCAAGGAAGCTGCTGGACGTTGATCAACGCACAGGCCACTCCCACAAGGAAGTGTCTGACCCAATGTTGATAGTGGAGAGTAGGGAAACCTGGTTTAGTAAGAAGAAAGTTCAAATGTACGGAGGAAGAAGTTTCCTCTCGAGGCTTGGAGGTATGGCCTCTGGATCCTGGATCAGGGTTGGTGGGAAATGAAGGGGTTGATGGCAGGGGGTGGAAGGACAAGGCAAAGGGAATATGGAGAGCAATGGCCTAAGGGAGTGAGAGAACCCGAGCTCCTTGGGAAGGATGAAAAATGATAATTTTGTTTGTTATCTAGCAGGGCTGGGAAGGGAACCCAGGACTTCACCCACAGGAGATAAGGGTTCTCCAACCTCGATGAACCACTTAAGTGGCAGACTAATAAAAGCTGTGTGAAGTGGAGGTGGGTAGGGCCGGGGGTGGAAGGGTGTGATGGTTTACAATTTAAGCCCAGCATTCAGGAGACAAAAGTAGGCGGATCTGCCTGAGTTTAAGGTCAGTCTAGATTAGATAGAGAGTCCAGACCCAGGAACCCCTATGCTGTGTGAAGAGAAAGTGCATAGCAAGAGACGAGGGATGGACCTGACTAACCAGGGCTTCAGGCCAAGCCAAAGACTGGATCTACAGAAAAGGGAGTCACCAGAGGGAATGAGGCAACCAAGATGAGCATCTTAGAAAATTCACTCCAGTTCCTTCCACATAGGAAGGATTGAATGGGGTCCGATTTGCCACAGGCAGAAGAGTAAAAAAAACAAGGCAACAATCCAGCTGGGAAGTGACAGGAAGAGCAAGAAACAGGAGGTGGTGGGACCAGGAGATAAAAGGCAAAGTTACCCAAGGCTTGGGCTAAGAAGAAATGCCATAGGATGACTCTGGGTGTCTGCTGTAACTGTAGCAATTGGATAGAAAGGCCATAGTGCACGTAGACAACAAAAGAAGGAACAGGGTTTTTCTGTGTAGCCCTGACTGTCCTGACAACACAGAGAAACACTATCAAAAACCTAAAAGAAGGAGAGGTGGGCCGTAATGGTGCACGACTTTAATCCCAGCTCTTGGGAGGCAGAGACGGGTGCATCTCTGTGAGTTCAAGTCCATCCTGGTCTACAGAGCAAGTTCCAGGACAGACTCCAAAGCTGTGGAGAAAACCTGTCTCAAAACACTAAAAGAAGAAACAGCTGTCAGGAACTGGAGAGATGGCTCAGCAGTCGAACATACTGGCTGCTCTTTGTAACTCCAGTCCCAGAGGACCCAATACCCTCTTCTGGCCCCTGTGGGCACTAATAAGTGTGTGGTGCACACACATACAGGTAGGCAAAACAGTCATACACATAAAAAAGAGAAAAACCGGCGGGCTGTGGTGGCGCTCACCTTTAATCCCAGCACTTGGGAGGCAGAGGCAGGCGGGTTTCCATGAGTTCAAGGCCATCCTGGTCTACAGAGCAAGTTTCAGGACAGCCAGAACTACACAAAGAAAATCTGTCTGAGAGAGAGAGAGAGAGAGAGAGAGAGAGAGAGAGAGAGAGAGAGAGAGAGAGAGAGAGAATAACTGTCCTTTGAAGACCTGAGTGTGAGAAGTGTAAGAAAGACTATCCGAGCCGGGCGGTGGTGGCGCACGTCTCTAATCCCAGCACTTGGGAGCAGAGGCAGGTGGATCTCTGAGTTCGAGGCCAGCCTGGTCTACAAGAGCTAGTTCCAGGATAGGCTCCAAAGCCACAGAGAAACCCTGTCTTGAAAGGCCAAAAAAAAAAAAAAAGAAAGAAAGAAAGAGAGAGAGAGAGAGAGAGAGAGAGAGAGAGAGAGAGAGAGAAAGAAAGAAAGAGAGAAAGAAAGAAAGGTGATCTGAGGGAAATTAGTGATAGAGGGTGGTGGAGAGCTGAGCCCTGAGGAGGAGACGCTGTAAAATGTGCAGTGCTGAAGCTGAATTCTCGGACTCCCATTGTTCTTATTTATTTCTTATGGACATACGGGCATTGCTACTCTCCATTATTCCCTGAGAGCATCCTAATTCTTTTTTTTTAATATTTTTTATTTTTGAGATAATATCTTTTTTATCAATTTTTTGTTTTTGTTTTTGTTTTTGTTTTTCGAGACAGGGTTTCTCTGTAGCTTTGGAGCCTGTCCTGGAACTAGCTTTTGTAGACCAAGCTGGCCTCGAACTCACAGAGATTTGTTATGTAAAATATATTTTTTTTAATATTTATTTATTATTTATTATGTATACAATATTCTGTCTGTGTGTATGCTTGCAAGCCAGAAGAGGACACCAGACCTCATTACAGATGGTTGTGAGCCACCATGTGGTTGCTGGGAATTGAACTCAGGACCTCTGGAAGAACAGGCAACGCTCTTAACTACTGAGCCATCTCTCCAGCCCCCATGTAAAATATTTTTAAAAATTCATTTATTTTATTTATATGAGTGTTTTGCCTGCATGTATGTATGTGCACCATGTATGTGCCTGATGGCTTCACAGGTCAGAAGGTTTAGGTTCCCTAGGACTGGAGTTACAGGAGGTTGTGAGCCACCATATAGGTGCTGGGAACTGAACCTAGGTCCACTGCAAAAACAAGTTCCCTTAACCTCTGGGCCATCTCTTCATCATCCCTCCCTGTTGAAGGAGCTATGGGCTGCATTCCTGCCACTCAGCTCCCGGCCTGGCTAGCTTATGCTCCAAAATAACAACACACAAACTGTATTCTTTTAAACATTGCTTGGCCCATTAGCTGTAGCCCTTACTGGCTAATTCTCATATCCCGATCAACCCATCTCTAATAATCTGTATAGCACCAGTCTTACTGGGAAAGATTCAGCATGTCTGACCTGGTGGCTTGCTTCATCGCGTCTGGCTCTGAGAGGAGCTGCCCTGCATCTGAGCTCACTTCCTCTTCCTCCCAGCATTCTGTTCTGTTTACTCCACCCACCTATGTTCTAACCTATGAGGGCCAAGCAGTTTCTTTATTAATTAACCAATGACCTTCCTCCATCACCTCCCCAGTAATATAAATCTTTTTAAAAATCCAAAGGAAAGTTGGGTGGTGGTGGCCCATGCCTTTAATCCCAGCACCTGGAGGCAGAGGCAGGCGGATCTCTGTGAGTTCGAGGCCAGCCTGGTTTACAGAGCAAGTTCCAGAACACCTAGGACTGTTACACAGAGAAACAAAATATATATTGTTTGTTTGTTTTTCTAGACAGGGTCTCACTCTGTAGCTCTGGCTGGCCTGGAATACACAGAGATCCTCCTGCCTCTGCCTCCTGAGTGCTGAGATTAAGTGTACCACTATACTCAGCTTATAAATTAATTTTAATGTTGTATTTGTGTAGTAAGGAGGTCATTTGTTTGTTCCTGGCCACTTTGCCCTGAAATAATCACACAGAAACTGTATTAATTAAGTCACTGTTTGGCCCATTAGCTATAGCTTCTTATTGGCTAACTCTCACATATTAATTTAACCCATTTCTATTAATCTGTGTATCATCACATGACTGTGGCTTACTGGCTAAAGTTCCCACATCTGGTCTCCAATGGGACTACACGGCTTCTCTCTGACTCCACCTCCTTCCTCCCAGCATTCAGTTTAGTTTTCCCATCGAGCTCTGTTCCCCTATAGCTCTGCTATAGGCCCACAGTTCCTTTATTAACCAATGATACTCACAGCATACAGAAGGGAATCCCACATCATATATGTGTATATGTGGGGTAGGTACACATGTGAGCACAGCTGCTTGCAGAATCCAGAAGACAGTGTCAAATCCCTTGGAGTTGGAGTTACAGATGATTGTGAGCTGAGCAACATGGGTGCTGGGAATAAACCCAGGTGAACTCTGGGAAAACTGCTTCCCCAGTGTGGTGATTTGGAAGAAGACCCCCAAAGGGAATGACACTATTAGGAGTTATAGACTTGTTGTAGTAGGTGTGGCCTTGTGGGAAGAAGTGTGTCACTGTGGAAGTGGGCTTTGAGGTCTCACAGTTGCTCAATTCACACCCAGTGTCTCAGTTCACTTCCAGTTGATTGCTGATCAAGATGGACTCTCAGCCCCAGCCTGGATGCCACCATGTCCCACCATGAGGATAACAGACTAAACCTCTGAACTGTCAGTGAGCCATTTCATTAAATGTTTTCCTTTATAAGAGTTTCCATGGTTACATCTCTTCACAGCAACAGAAACCCTAAGACACCCAGTAACACTATAAACTCCTTAGGAGTAAGAACCACTGTTATTTATCTTACAATCTCAAGCACCTTCTACGGTGCTTAATAAATAGGCATTGGAGCCAGGCAGTCATGGAGCATGCCTCTAGTCCCAGCAGAGGCAGATCTCTGTGAGCTTGAGGCCAGCCTGGTCTGTAAGGTAAGTTTCAAGAGAGTCATAGTTATTACACAGAAAAACTCTGTCTAAAAAACCAGAAAGACAGATAGACAGACATGTAGGTAGGTGTTAGACAATAGTCCAATACAGGCTGGGCGGTGGTGGCGCACGCCTTTAATCCCAGCACTTGGGAGGCAGAGGCAGGCGGATCTCTGTGAGTTCGAGACCAGCCTGGTCCACAGAGCTAGTTCCAGGACAGGCTCCAAAACCACAGAGAAACCCTGTCTCGAAAAAAAAAAAAAAAAAAAGAAAAGAAAAGAAAATAGTCCAATACATAACTTTGGTTGGTTTCTAGAGATTGCTTTTGTTTTGTTTTTTTGAAACAGTCTGTCTTAGGGTTTTTATTGCTGTGAAAAGACACCATGACCATAGCAACTCTTATAAGGAAAACATTCGATTGAGGGGGCTCCCTTATAATTTCCGAGGTTTAGCCCATTATTATCATGGCAGGGGTGGCAGCATACAGGCAGACATGGTACTGGAGGAGTAACAGAGTTCTGCATCTTGAAAGCAACAGGAAGTTGACTGAGACACCGGGTGGTATCTTGAACATAGGAAACCTCAAAGCCAGTCCCCACAGTGACACACTTCCTCCAACAAGGTCATATTCACTTTAATAAAGCCACACCTCCTAATAGTGCCACTCCCTATGAGATTATGTGGCCAATTACAGTCATACCACCACAAGGTCTTTCTCTATGTAGCTCTGGTTGCCCTGGACCTTGCTAGAGAGATCAGGTTAGCCCTGAATGCTGAGTGGTGTAGGAGATCCTTCTTTCTACGTGTTGCTTATATTGGTTAATGAATAAAGAAACTGCCTTGGCCTGATAGAGCAGAAGTTAGGTAGGCGGGGAAGATGGAACTGAATTCTGGGAGAAAGAAAGCAGAGTCAGAGAGATGCCATGGATCAGCCCAGAGACAGACGCTGAGAATTTTACCCAGTAAGCCACTGCCATGTGGTGATACACAGATGAATAGAAATGGGTTAAATTAAGATGTAAGAATTAACCAATAAGAAACTAGAGCTAATGGGCCAAGCAGTGATTTAATTAATACAATTTCTTTGTGGTTATTTCGGGGCTAAGCTAACCAGGTGGCCAGGACGAACAAGCAGCCCTCTCCTTGCAACAGCTGAGACCCACTTGATTCTGCTGAGTGTCATGATTAAAGGTATGAGTCGCCATGCCGCAATGGTTTTTTTGTTGTTTTGTTTTTTGAGACAGGGTTTCCCTGTGTAACAACCCTAACTGTCCTGGAACTCACTCTGTAGACCAGGTTCTACAGAGGTTCGCCTTAAACTCAAAGAGATCAGCCTGCCTCTACCTCTCAAGTGTTGGGATTAAAGGCGTGCGCCACCCCACCCGACTTGTTTTGTTTTTAGTATAATACTCAGAGCTTTGCAAATACATGTGCTCTACCACTAAGCTCTGCTTGGCCAGTGCGTAAGTGTAGAGCAGACAGGATTCATGACAGTACCACTTACAGCTCAGCATGCAACAGCCATTTATTGTCAGTACTTAGACTGTTTAGGAGGCTCTGCGGTCACCAGCAATCACTGCTGGTGATCAAACTCACAGAGATCTGCCTGCCTCTACCTCCTGGGTAAAGTGCTGGGATGAAAGGCGTGCGCCACCACCACTTGGCCTTATCATTACAGTTTGTTTATTGTATGTGTGTGTGTGTGGGTATACACGTGTCATGTGTGTTGCGGGTATATCTGTGAGGAAGGCAGAGGGCAACTTCTGGGAGCTGTTTCCCTCCATGTGTGATGTGCCTTTTAGGGACTGATCTCAGGCAACTGAGTCGTGAAGCTTGGCAGTACACCACTTAGCCACCTCTCTGACCCTGTTTTATTTTTTTTTCTGTTTTATTTTGTGTTTGTTAGTTTTGTTGTTGTTGGTGGTGGTGGTGGTGGAGGTGGTGGGTTTTTTGGTTTTTCAAGAAAGGTTTTCTCTGTGTAATAGCCCTGGCTGTCCTGGAACTCATTATGTAGACCAGATTGGCCTCAAACTCAGACATCTGTCTGCTTCTGCCCCCGAGTGCTAGCATTAAAGGCATCTGTGACCACTGCTGGCATTGCTTTGATTTCTTACTTTATTTATTTATTTATTTATTTATTTATTTATTTATTTAGAGGCAAGCTATTACTATATTGTCCAACCTCACCCTCCTGAGTGCTGGGATAACAAAGGTGAACCACCAGGCTTGGCCCTGAGCATAGAAAAAGAAATTTTTTTTTTTTTTATAGCTAGTCTTTTTTTTTAAATTTTTTTATGATTTATTTATCTTTATTTTATGTGCATTGATGTGAAGGTGTCAGATCCCCTGGAACTGGATTTTTCAGACAGTTGTGAGCTGCCATGTGGGTGCTGGGAATTGAACCCGGTTCCTCTGGAAGAGCAGTCAGTGCTCTTAACCGCTGAGCCATTTCTCCAGCCCCTAGAAAAAGAAATTTATTGGTGCATGAATGTGTGCGTGCGTGTGTGTGTGCGTGTGTGTGTGTGTGTGTGTAGGTCAGAAGACAATTTGTGAGATTCAGTTGTATCCCCTCACATGGATTCTGGGAATTTAAATCAGGTTCTTAACCTAAGTGGCAAGTTCCTTTACCTGCTGAGCCATCTTGACAGTCACAGGGGGTTTGTTTTGTTTTGTCTTGTCTTGTTTTTGTTTTTCAGACAGGGCCTTACACTATTACTCAGGCTGACCTGGAATTCACCATGTAGCGCAGGCTAGTCTCAAACTATTAGCAATCCTTCTGCTTATTCTTCTAAGTGCTGGAATTACAAGTATAAGCCAACATATCTGGCTGTACACGAGAATTTTAAAGTATTTGTGGTTGGTTTGAAAGAAAATGCCCCCCAAAGAGAGTGGCACTATTAGGAGGCGTGACTTTGTTACAGTGGGTGTGGCCTTGTTAGAGGAAGTGTGTCACTGTGGGGTTAGGCTTTGAGGTCTCATATGCTCAAATTATGCCCAGTGACACAGTTTACTTCCTGTTGCCTGTGGACCAAAGATGTAAGAACTCTCAGCTCCTTCTCCAGCACCATGTCTGCCTGCATGCCGCCATGTCCCACCGTGACACTAATGGACTAAACCCCTGAAACTGTAAGCTACTCAAATTAAATCTTTTCCTTTATGAGAGTTACAGTGATCGTGGTGTCTCTTCACAGCAGTAGAAGCCCTGATTAAGAGAGTGTTAAAGCTACTTCATATGACATTATAAAGGTGTGCAGATAGTACTGCCCTTTTTTTCTGAACCTGTAAAATATACTCAAAACTGGATTCTGACAAGAGCCTGGAGGCACAGGTCTATAATCCCAGCTATCTAGGAACCTAAGGTAGGAGGATCAAAAGTTCAACCCTAGGCTTACAATTTAGTGGGACCCTACATTAAAAAATACAAAAGGAAGCTGGCATGGTGGTGCATGCCTTCATTAACAGCACTTGAGAGGCAAAGGCAGGCAAATCTCTGTGAGGCTAGCTTGACCTACACATCAAGTTCTAGGCCTGCCAGGGCTACACACTGAGACTCTGTCTCAAAACAAGCAAACATAAGGGGGAAAGAGGGCTTGGGATATAGCTCAGTGACAGTACGCTTACCTAACATGTAAGGCCAGGAGTTCAATCCCCAGCGTGACACACACGGAAAGAGTAAACCCTGAGCTGGAGGAGGAACAGCTCAAGGGTAGAGGGTGTACTTAGTATGTACAATGGCAAGGAGTCAATCTCCAGGATCAAAAGGAGGAACAAAACCAAAACTTAGCCAAAAGTGAATTGTAGGGGCTGGTGAGCTGGCTCAGCAGGTTTGTTTGCTGCCAAGCCTGACAACCTGGTTTCGATCCCCGTGACCTACAACTTGTTCTCTGACCTCTATGAATGTGCCCTCGCCTGTCCACTCACACATACACTAAATGACCATCATGGCATGACAGCAGGCAGGCAGGGCACTGGAGCAGTAGCTGAGAGTTTACACTTGATCCACAAGCAAGAGGCAGAGGGTGCTAAATGGGAGTATCATGGACTTTTGAAACCTCAAAGCCTGCAACCACTAACATACCTTCTCCAAAAAGGTCACACCTCTTAATCCTTCCCCAGTGGTTCCACCAACGAGGGAATAAGCTGTAGTGGTATAGCATTTGTGTTATAATAACTAAAGCTGCCTGAAGGTCAGAGTGCAATGCAGCCACACTAGTCAGCCATACAGGCCAGCCAGTGGTGACACATACCTTTAATACCAGCAATTATGCTAGTTAGCCACAAAGGCCAGGCGGTGGTGGTGCACGCCTTTAATCCAAGCACTAGAGAGGAACATAAAACAGGAGACAGCTCTCACGCTCAGTCTAAGTCTGAGGATTCATAGAGGCAGGATTGCCCATTTCAGTCTGAGGGGAGTGCTAAGAGCCAGTGGCTGGTTGCTCTGCTTTTCAGGTCTTCAGCTTGAACCCCAATATCTATCTCTGGGTTTTTATTATTCATGCTATAGCAAGCATCCAAAAATAAGAGCCTAGCCGGCAGTAGTGGCACATGCCTTTAATTCCAGCACTTGGGAGGCAGAGGCAGGCGGATCTCTGTGAGTTTGAAGCCAGCCTGGGCTGCAAAAGCTAGTTCCAGGACAAGCTTCAAAGCTATAGAGAAACCCTGTCTTGAAAAACAAAACAAGAAACCATATGAGCCTTTGGGGGCCACTCTCTTTCAAACCCTTACACCACGGACTGCACTGAAGTGCAGGTACCTTAGCTGGCATGCATAAGGTTCTCCGAGGGATCACAGGCACAACTTGTCACCATTGCTGACACATAATTTCAGACCATATTAAAGACCCACCGAGGGCCACCATGTTGGCTTAGTGGGTACAGATGCTTGCCACGCAAGCCTGTCAACCTGAGTTCAAGCCCCAGAACCCACTTTAAGTCCAGAGGAGAAAACTGACTCCTCTGTGCCCTCCAGATGTACATGTGCCCACCAAGACATAATACATTTTTTAAAGAGCCATAGAGACAAACACAGGCTTTATGTGTCTGTAGTTTCTGTGGGTTTCTGTTTTCACTAGATTTCCTACCTAATTTTGTTTACGGTTTCATTGATGTCATTCTTGAGTCATACTTAATAAACAAGGCGGGATCACTAGCAAGAAAGACAGAAGAATGCAACCAGTTCACCTGCCTGAGACTAAGATGTTTTGCAACCAAACTCCCTCAGGGAGAAGTGGAGAATGACTAATGATGACTTTATGCCCTACTGCTGTACAAAGAGGATGCCAGCAACGCTGAGAGCTGGGAGCTGCAAGCGGCCCAGTGTGACCCGTTGCTATAACTACGGAGGGCAGCATGGGCTGGCAAAGGGTGACAGGCTGTGTACAAACAACTTCGACCATTGACTCAGCTCCCTGTGGTGATCACAAGCTCAAAGAGCAGCCAGCCTTGACTGGTTCCTTGTCTTTGAAGGATAACCAGGTTTCTCTGGTCATACCAAACCACGAGGCAGCTCTTCCAAAGGATGTCAGTCTGGATAGTAAGGATGCACAAGATACCAGGCAATATACAGGGATAGCTAACCAATGTATAAATCTTCTGTTTGTTTTTTTAAATTTTCTATTTATATTTTATATGAGATAGGGCTTTTCTGTATAGCCCTGGAAGTTCTGGAACTCACTCTGTAGACCAAGGTGGCCTCAACTCAGAGATCTGCCTCTGCCTCCTGAGTGCTGGGATTAAAGACGTGTACCACCACTACCTAACTTCTGTTTGTTTTTCAGACTCTTAATTTTTATTTCACGCATATGAGTATTTTGCCTATATAAATGTAAGTGTACTCTGTCTGTGTGTGCATTGCCCACAGAGGGTAGAAGGGGGTGTTAGATCCCCTGGAACTGGAGTTACAGATGGTTATGAACCACCATGTGGGGGCTGAGATTGAACTGTGGTCCTTTGGAAGTGCAGTGCTCCTAACTGCTGAGCCCCCTGACTGTTTGAGGGTTTTTTTTTTTTTTTTTTTTTGTTTGTTTGTTTTTTTAAAGGCAAGGTTTCACTATATAGCTCTGGCTATCCTAGAACTCACAATGTAGACCAGGCTGTCCTTAAACTCACAATCAGACTGCCTCTGTCTCAGAATGCTGGGATCAAAGGTGTGCTTGCCACCACTCCTGGCTAGTTTATAAAACTCACTGCATGTTGGCAAAAGTCAGGTACAGTGGTGTGTACCTAACTGGAGTTTCAGCAATTTAGAAGGTGGTTTGAGGTCATCCCCCTGGGCTGCACGAGACTTTGTCTTAACAAACAAACCAATGAAAGAGGCACTGTCCATGATTAAGGGTCTTGCAGAGGCCTCAAGTCCCCTTCCTAGCAGCCACATCAGGCAGCTCACCGCCATTTATAGTCCTAGGTTCAGGAGAGCTGGCACCTCTGGTCCCCAAGCACACCTGTCCTCACAGGGACTTACTCTCACACAGATATATGCACAGTTATAAATAAAGTTTTGTTTGTTTAAAGAAAGAAAAGTAGGGATTGGAGAGATGGCTCAGAGGTTGAGAGCTCTTAACTGCTCTTCCAGAGGTCCTGAGTTCAATTCTGAGCAACCACATGGTGACTCACAACCATCTCTAATGATCTGCTGCTTTTTTCTGGTCTGCAGCGGAACACTGCATATAAATAAATAAATCTTTAAAAAAAGAAAATAAAGAATAGAACAGAATGGAAGTTTATAGGAGACAATGTTGGGTGATCTAGGGTGTTGTGGACTTCACCTAGGCCCTGAACATGGCAGGCAAGAGCTCTATAACTTAGCTATTACACTACAGTCTCCATTTTAGACATTCTCAATACAAAACATAGTTATCGATGAAAATCAGAGAAGCAGACTTGTTTTGTTTGTTTTGTTTTTGTTTTTGTTTTTTTAATGGAAGTAAGGCTACCAAGCCCTTGTGAGCATAAGGCAGGAGGTGCCTCCATGAGCTTCAGGTGCCCAAGACCAGAAAAGGATTGAAGATTTCCTGGAAATGGAGTTATAGGCTATCAACCATGTGTGTGGTGGGAACTGAACCTGGGTCCTCTGCAAGAGCTTTAAGACTAAGCTCTTAACTGCTGAGCCATTCCTCCTGCCCCTATTTATTTAGTTTTTTTTTCAGTTCTTGAGACAGGATTTTACTATGTTAGCTGGCCCCAAACTCAAAATCCTCCTGCCTTAGCTTCTGAGAACTAAGATTACATTGAGACTGTAAGGTGGTATGAACTCCCAAATTCCATTTCTTTATGCAAATAAATTAAACTGGGCCCTGCTTCATGCCCCCGTGCTGAGGTAATGAGTTACTCAATGGGTCTGAGCAGCCTCCCACACTATTAAGGGAGCAGTCGTAAGATGGCCTCTGTTCCCAGAGGATGCTGGAGGCGGCAGCCCCTTTGGTGAGGTCACAGAAGTATCCCCAGGGTGCTGGGAGCTCCCCTAATTAGCACACCTGAGAGCTAGGCCACACAGTGTTGACTAGCTGCAGCCAGGCCTCAAGGCTCCCCTTCCTGCTCTGGCCCAAGCATGGAAAAACACTGGGCCTTCATTTTCCTCCTGAACACAGTGGGGAGCGGTGAGGACTTGACAAAAGAACTGTCCTGAACACTAATGGAAAACAAACGCGGGAGACTCTGTACAGCAGAGCCCGGCATGAGATCCTGCTTTCTAAGCCCTCCCAGGAAATAGGCCTCCAGGATAGGGGCTGAGCTGGGCTAGGGGTGACCAGGACAGGCGAGCAACCTCCAAGGGTACACACAAGAACACCCAGAGCCTTGAAAAGGCCTGTGGCTTTTATTATCTTTTCAGGCCCCTAAGTATATCCTTCAGTATCTCCCTTCTACAGAGTCAAGGCAGTATTTCCTTCCTAGGGTTTTATGGGGAAATTTCCTGGTCCAGGTTCTGTGGGAAAGAAAGCATGGTGCAAAGGGGCCAGGATTTTCCACTCCGTCTACCTTCATGCTAGTCTGTATCCAGGCCATCATGCCTCTGTCTTGTACTTTTCTGTTTGAATTGCTTTTGTAACGCTGGGCCTGGTGGACCTGTAATCCCAGCTGCTGAGGCCTGAGGGTGGCAAACTCAAGGCCATCCTGAACTGGAGTGAGTGCAAGGCCAACCTGGGCTTCTTAGTGAATGTCTTTTGTAGGAGAAGAAGGTTGAAGGTATACTATAGAGGAAGAGCATTGCCTCCTTTGAATAAGACCCTGAGTTGAGTCCCCACATCACCACCACTAAACACACACTCACACACACACACACACACACACACACATACTTTATTATTATTAATTATTTATTTCTTGAGACACAGTCTCACTATGTAGCCCTAGCTGGCCTCTGCCTCCTGAGTGCTGGGACTAAAGACAGTTACTTTTAATTCATTATGTGTGGATGGATGTGTCTACCTATCGGGTATGTGCATATGAGTGCAGGTGACAGGTCCCCCAGAGTCGGAATTTTAAACTGTGGTGAGCTACCTGATGGGGGTGCTGGGAACTAAACTCCAGTCCTCTGGAAGAGTGCCCTCGTGGTCCAGCTCAGATCTTTCAATTCATTCTTTTGTTTTGCAGAGCTGGAGAGGGAGCCAACGGCCTCAGATGTGCTAGGCTAGTGCGCTTCACAAGACCGTGTGGCCAACCCAGCCCTGCTATACAGTTTTTAGTGTTCAATGAAATGGATTTTAGTATGCTCAGTTCTGAAAACAGCGCTACAGGGAAGTTTAGAACCCCCTTAATAATAGTGGGCTCCTGTAGTAGGAAGCTGCGGGCCTGCTTTTCGTCCTGCCTGGCTCCTGCATGGCTAGCTTTATACCCGAAATAATTACACGGAAACTGTATTCTTTTAAACACTGCTTGGCCCTTTAGCTCTAGCCCTTACTGACTAATTCTCATATCCTGATCAACCCATCTTGAATGATCTGTGTAGCACCAGTCTTACCAGGAAAGATTCAGCATGTCTGACCTGGCGGCTGGCTGCATCGCGTCTGCCTCTGAGAGGAGCTGCCCTGCATCTGCCCGGGAGAGGCGAGCATGGCATCTGAGCTCACTTCCTCTTCCTCCCAGCATTCTGTTCTGTTTACTCCACCCACCTAAAGGCTGGCCTATCAAATGGGCCAAAGCAGTTTCTTTATTAGCCAATGACCTTCCTCCATCAGGCTCCCCTTTACCTAAACCTCCCGTAACTTCTCAACATAGGCAGCCTCTGACTTTTCAGGGGCTGCAGATCTGTGTATTCTGCTGCCTGTGACCTCTTGAAAAACTGGTCAACCTCTTTGAGTATCAATTTCGTCTTCCATGAAAATGACACTATGAGCCCCTCACCCTGCAGGGCAGAGAGCGCCAATCTAATTGGTTCTCACTCCCTTTCATTGGGGCATTAAATTGCTGAAGTTTTTGTTTGTTTAGAGCTTGCGGGTTATTTTTTGTTTCTTTGTTTTGTTTTCAAGACAAAGTTTCTCTGTATAGCTCAGGCTGTTTTGGAACTCATCCTGGAGACCAGGCTGGCCTCGAACTCAGAGATAGCCTAGTCTACTTGAGCATCCCGAGTGCCGGGATTAAAGGCATGCAGCACTACACCTGGCTGTATTTGTGTTGTTTTAATAACATCCATGTTGAAGACAAGCCCATCTTCATTGTATAATTTATTTTCTTTTTAATGATTTCTTTCTTTCTTTTTTTTTTTTTTTTTATTTTCGAGACGGAATTTTTCTGTAGCTTTTTGGTTCCTGTCCTGGAACTAGGTCTTGTAGACCAGGCTGGCCTCGAACTCACAGAGATCCGCCTGCCTCTGCCTCCCGAGTGTTGGGGTTAAAGGCAATGATTTATTTCTTATGTGCATTGGTATTTTGCCTCCACGTATGTCTGTGTGAGGGTATCAGATCCTCTGGAGCTGGAGTTAGACAGCTATGTGGGTGCCGGGAACTGAACCTGAACTTTCTGAAGAGCAGTCAGGGCTCTTGATCGCTGAGCCAACTCTCCAGCCCCTTCACACTGTGATGTCATGAAAATAGAGTCAAAGCATTGACATGAGGACCACCCGTCCCCTACCCTCTTTGGGAAGAAGCTGCTTACCTCTGAGTGGATGAGCAATGGTGACATCCTTCCCATGACTGGAGTAATAATGAAGGAACAGGTCCACTCAGTTGGGAATGTGAATGCCAGTAAGCTCAGGTCTTGGAAACTGAGACAGATGATCAAGAGTGTGAGAGTGACCTTAACTACAGAACAAGTTCAAGACAACCTGGCTCTATGAGATTCGTCTCAAACCAAAACAAAACCAAAAAATTCAAGAAGGCCTGTAAATAATTTGTGAAAGCTCATCAGAGGGCACACTTCTTTAGACCACCAGCATTGGGCGGGGGGAGGGGGCGGCTGAGGCATCTATGAGTTTGATGCCAGCCTCTTGTATATGGTAAACTCCAGGGTATCCAAGGCTATGGGATAAAATCCTCAAAAAATCAATAAAAATAAAGATAATTTAACAAATAAAATGAATTGCTGCCAAGGCTGACAGCCTGAGTGGGGGCCCCAGGACCCATCAAATGGAAAAAACTCCCTTTGACTCCTGTAGATTTTCCTCTAATCTCTGCACAAGTGATTGCACACATACATTTGTACATAAACATGTGTACAAAACAAATACATGTAATAAAATACTACTCATTTTCAAAAACAAATAAAAGCTGAGCAGTGGAGATACATGCCTTTAATCCTAGCACTTGGGAGGCAGAGACAGGCGGATCTCTGTTAGTTTGAGGACAGCCTGGTCTATAGCCAAGGTCAAAGCTACACAAAGAAACCTTGTCTTGAAAAAAAAAACAACAACCCACAATTGAGGATGATGTCCAGTATCAGCCTCTGGCCATGTGTATCCCTGTACGTGTTTACCCACATACATGTGCACTCTCACTCATGTGCACCCTACACACATGTTTACCCACACACATGTGCACTCTCACTCATGTGCACCCTACACACATGTTTACCCACACACATGCGCACTCTCACTCATGTGTACCCCTACACACATATACCCACCTCCATCACACTCTGACTCATGTGTACCCCACACATGCTTACCCACATACATGTGAACTCTCACTCATGTGTACCCCACACATGCTTACCCACACACATGTGCACTCTCACTCGTATACCTCATACATGTACACACATATAAACATGTACCTACACACAAACATGTATACATAATACACTAAACAATAACAAAAACCCTAACCCCTACAAAAATAAAATTGAAAAATAATAGAAACAGAACTAGTAACAAAATGGCTGTTTGTTGTGTTGTTTTAGTACTGAGGATCAAATCCAGGGTCTTATGCATCCTAAGCATGGTTTGCAATTGTTCTACATCTCCAGACCCTCAAAATTAGTTATATCATTCTCCTTCATACTAATTAAATTTAGTGGCTTCCTAGATATTTCAGGACAGGGCTCCAGCTCTGAACTGGACAGTGAAAACCTCCAATACTCTGACCTTTTCTACTACAACCTTCTGTGGGACAATGGTCATGTATTCTGTAAAGATTTGTTACTTGTATTTTAATAAATCACTGACTGACTAGTAGCCAGGCAGAAAGTATAGGCAGGGCAACCAGAAAAGGAGAATTCTGGAAAGAGGAAAGGCTGAGTCTGCAGTCGTCACCCATATGCAGAGGAAACAAGGTATGACTGCCTCACTGATAAAAGGTACCAAGCCATGTGGCTAACACAGACAAGAATTATGGGTTAATGTAAGTTATAAGAGTTACTAAGAAGCCTGAGCTAATAGACCAACCTGTTTATAATTAATGTAGACCTCTGTGTGTTTCTTTGGGATTCAACAACTGTGGGACTGGGCAGGACAAAAACCTCTATCAGCAACCAACAAAAATTTGTTCCATCAGGCACTCTGAACTACTTGGTTGTTTTGTATGTTGTGTCCCTTGCTTCTGCCCCGTGTCAGCCAGGCACAGTGTCCTTCAAGCTCCAGTGGAGTACCACCTGTTAGGCCAGCATGTTCCAATGTCTGAGCGCAGTACGGACAGCCTTCGTTTGTGCTCTTAGCATATCATGTTTATATGGAAATGCTAATCCCTGATGTTGCAGAATAATCTTTTTGTATACCTTTTGTATACCCTGATTTACTGAACTCCGTAAGTCTAATTATAGAGCTGAGTACTCTGAGTAGCATATAAAAAGGTTCGAATGAATGGTTTTAGTCTTTGTTTGGCTTGATTTCACCGTGAGTCAGCACTGCTTTAGATGCTGGGACCACAACACAACACTTCAGGGATGGTGTGGGTGTCAGAGGTACAGCACTGAAGTGTAAAGACTGACCATCCATTCCTAGCACTGCAGAAACAAAGCCAAACAGAATACCAGACCAAGGTTTCTCGTGAATAAATGAACAAATAAACAGCACATAAAAGAACTTGGAGAAAGAGGTACCTTGAGAATGGCAGTGACTAGAATTCTCACAGGGCTAGCAGACAGTAGAGGAAGTAAGACGTTTTTCTCTTGATTTTAATCTTTCTTTGAGACAGGGTTGAGTGTAGCCTAGGCTAGTTTTAGACTTGCTTTGAAGGCAAGGCTGACCTTGAACTTCTGAGTCCCCAGCTTTTACCTCCCCTGTGCTGGCATCTTCCCAGTGCTAAGATTACAGTAACTAGCCGGGCGGTGGTGGCGCACGCCTTTAATCCCAGCACTCAGGAGGCAGAGGCAGGCGGATCTCTGTGAGTTCGAGGCCAGCCTGGTCTACAAAGGGAGTTCCAGGACAGGCTCCAAAGCTACAGAGAAACCCTGTCTCGAAAAACCAAAAAAAAAAAAAAAAGATTACAGTAACTGTGTCCAGTTTTACTGGGTGCAGTAGATCAAATCCAGATTTCCCTGCATTCTATGCAAGCAATCCAGCAAGTGAGCTGCAGCCCCTGCCCCCTTCCCTTGCTCTTCAGTGAAAGGCAGGTGAGGTGAATTTACAACAAAGCGGGTTTTATTCCCTGTAGAAGATTCTTTGGATAATTAGGATTGGTCAAATTAGACACTGGCTCGCTCAGCTCAATCACTATGGTTCAGGGCTATAACTAGAAAGAGATCAGATAATGGCCAAAGCCCCCAGGTGTGTCCTAGAAGGCATTCCTAGAGGGTATGAGGCTGACCTCATAAGCATCTAGACCAGGAAGTCAAAATGCGTGTCAAAATTTTACTCGGTGTCCCCTCCCCACGGCCACACTTGGCCCGGCGGCATTCTTTCCCACCCTCACACCTGTTTCAATGATTTAATACAGAACCCTGCTCCTTTCCACGGACTTCTTTTATCACCAGCTCTCTTGCTCATAAACTGGCCTAAAAGTCAACCCAGAGGCAGCCTGCATTGGCTGCTGGCCCAGCAGTAGCAAGCCAACCAGCGTCTATTCCAGGAACGACAAGAAAGAGACCGGTGGATATTTCATCTTGGGATTGGAGTGACGCTATTTCCAGAGTGGGGAATCATCCTTTTCTCTCAAAGCAATCAAATCAATTCATTGGAAAATTCAACGAGGAGGAAGTTAATCTAGTATTCCTTAGTATCATTTTCTAGTTCTTGTAGCTACTGAAAGGCAGGGTGACATAGAAAACTGCCCAAGTATTTGGTGACTGTAACAGCAGGCTGGGGTTCACTATGCCAAAGCCCAGAACCAGTGCATGGCAATCAATGAACCATGTAAGGTTTCTTTCTTGTCTTGTTTTCAAAACAAACAAAAAATACTCACTGACATTGGTGAGTTCCCCAACAGACTTCTTTCCTACCATGACCCTTTTAAATTGCATTTATTTATTTGTATAGGTGTCTTGGTTGCCCGTGCATCTGTGCACCACTTGCACACCCAGTGCCCTCAGAGGCCAGGAGAAGGTCCCTGGAAATGGAGTTACACACAGTTGTGAAGCTGCTGATTGGGTGCTGGGGTTGAAACCCGGTCCTCTGGAAGAGCAGTCAGTTCTCTTAATTGCGGAACCATCTCTCCAGCCTGCACCCCCCCCCTTTTTTAAATCCCACTTGGAGCGCATACTGTATCACTGCTCCACCTTCCTGGAGGACAGCTTGTGGAAGTTGGTCAGTTCTCCCCTTCCAGGAATCAAACTCAGGTAATCAGACTTGATGAAAAGCATCTTTACCTACTGAGCCATCTCTCTGGATTTTGTTTGTTTTATTTTTATATATTTTTTATATATTCTTTGAAAATTTTTATACAATGTACTTCAAATATATTTATGCCCTTTAACTTTCCCCCTTATAACCTTTTCATATCTCCTATCCTTTCTCATCCAACTTTGAGGTTGCTTCTTTTTTCTTCTTTCTCCATCAAGTCCAGTTTGCGCTGCCCAACTGGTCCTGGGATTGGGGCCTGCTCGGTGTGTGTCCACCAGGGGCACAGCATCAGAGAAAACTGACTCTCCCAGCAGCTGTAAAATGCTAGTGGTGGGGTTGCACACCCACCTTCTCCCGTCTCTGCTGGGACTCTGTCCGACTGAAGAGTGTACATGTTTGGGGCATGTTGTCACAATCACTGTGAGTTCATGTGTATATACCATGTCGTGTCTGGAAAACAGTTTCCCTAAAGATTACCACCATCACTGGCTTTCACAACCTTGCTGCCCCTTCTTGGGGTGTGATATGAATGTCTGTCTTAGGGATGAGCACGGTCTTTTGAGGGGTCCCAGCTAACTGTTATCTGCTGCAAGGGGGTTTTCTTATGGGTTTGGTTTTGTTTGAGACAGGGTCTCATCTGTTCCTTGGAATTCTCCTGGCCTTGGAATTTGATAGGTAGCTGAAGGTGTCCTCGAACTTCTGATCCTCCTGTCTCTATCTCCTGAGTACTGGGATTATAGGCCTGCACCTACATGCTCAGTTTGGGCTTTTTTCTATTAGATTACTAGTTGAGCCAATGAACTCCTGGGTATAAAGAGAAAATTAGGATGGGAGACCTAGAGATGCCGAGTCTAAATCCTAGCTTTTCCACAGAAAAGAGCAAGAAATGCTTAGCAGGGCGTGTGGGGTGGACTCAAGGGCAAGACACAGGTGTAGTGTGTTTCATCCTCAGAACTACCGAGGACGAGAAAGTGCTGAGCAGTTTTGCAGGCCTTTCTCATTCACTCAGCCAGTGGGCTTCAGCTATAGCTATCATAGAGGAGCGATGATGATTTTTCATTTGTTTAGTCTGTTGGACTACCACGATGACCCGACCAGGGCCTAGGAAGGATTGCCACCAGGCAATGCTACCCTGTGCCAAAAGCTCTAGGGCTTGAGATACATACAAATACTCTGCCTTAATGAATAAATTGGTGATATTGTTTTATTTATTTTTATGTGTGAGTTTTTGACTGCCTGTATATATGTGTACCAGAAGGCCAGAATAAGGCTTAGAAGCTCCTGGAACTGAATTAGAGGCCATGTGAGCCACCATGATGTGCTGGGAATCAAACCTACGTTCTCCACAAGAGCAACGGATGTTCTTAATCACCGAGCAATCTCTCTAGCCCCATCAATATGTTTTTTGTTTTTTTTTTGTTTTTTTTTTTTTTTGGTTTTTCGAGACAGGGTTTCTCTGTGGTTTTGGTTCCTGTCCTGGAACTAGCTCTTGTAGACCAGGCTGGCCTCGAACTCACAGAGATCGGCCTGCCTCTGCCTCCCAAGTGCTGGGATTAAAGGCGTGCGCCACCACCGCCCGGCTCAATATGTTTTTTTTTTACAGTTCACCATCCAACCTTTACCTGGAATTAGGTTTCGAATGTGTGCATGGGATGTGTTCTACAGGACAAGGACGAGCTGGCACTGTTTCTCAGTTGCTGAGTGCTAGCCTGGCACGCTCAATGTTCTGGATTCCATCACCAGCACTTGGGGCGGGGGGCGGGGGGGAGAGGGGGGAGACGGACACGTGGGAGAAAACCAAAGAGACAAAATTGGCACCCAAAACAGAGATACTTTCAGAGTTCCTAACGTTAGTAGCAAGTATGAAGTCTGAAGTTTTCTGTTTTACAAAATTAATTAAAACATTTGATAATTCTTTTCTAGGTGATGGTGATGCATGCTTTTAATCCCAGCACTTGGGAAGCAGAAGCAGACAAATCTCTGACTTCAAGGCCAGCCTGGGCTTCAGAGAAGTTCCAGGACAGCCAGGACTGCGCACAGAAACTCTGTCTCAGAAAAATAAAACAAAATAAAACAACAACAACAAAAAATAAATTTGATAACTACTACTGCTTGCCTCTGCAGGGAGAGGCCATCGTTTCAGAATCTCTTTAGGTCTACCATATTAGCGAATGCTCACACTATGATATCCAGAAAGACAACCAAAAGTCTGTCTACATTTTCTGGGCTTGTCTTTGTCTTCTGGTTAACCACCTAAATTTCTTTCTTTCTTTCTTTCTTTCTTTCTTTCTTTCTTTCTTTCTTTCTTTCTTCTTTCTTTCTTTCTTTTTTTATTTTTCGAGACAGGGTTTCTCTGTAGCTTTTGGAACCTGTCCTGGAACTAGCTCTTGTAGACCAGGCTGGCCTCAAACTCACAAAGATCTGCCTGCCTCTGCCTCCTGAGAGGCATTAAAGGCGTGCGCCGCCACTGCCGCCACCACCACCCAGCCAACCATCTAAATTTCTTTGTTTTTGTTTTTGTTTTTGTTTTTGTTTTTCTTTTTTTGAGACAGGGTTTCTCTGTGGTTTTGGAGCCTGTCCTGGAACTAGCTCTTGTAGACCAGGCTGGTCTCGAACTCACAGAGATCCGCCTGCCTCTGCCTCCCGAGTGCTGGGATTAAAGGCGTGCGCCACCATCGCCCGGCCCATCTAAGTTTCATACCTCAATAATGACAGTTATTGCCCCAAGCTTTTCTTTTCTCAGCAGTACATCTCTTCCCCTTAAATTCCCTATTTCTTTTAAGTTTTCAACTATTCAAAGGCAAGAGCCTGAAGGCTCTGTTTCAGTGATCGAGTGAGGAGGGAGGCCACCGGTAAGGCTTGACTGACTTTCAAGAGGAAAGGGGGTGGTGGAGTTTAGCTCAGCAGCAGTCTTGTTTGTTTTTAGTGTGCCCAAGGCCCAGGGTTCAACCAATATCACCAAAGCTAGTACTACTGCTAAGAGACAAAGTAAGGCATGGTGGGTGGTACATGCCTAGAATCCTAGCGCCAGGAAACAGAGGCAGGAAGATCAAGTGTTCAAAGTCATCTTCAGCTATCTTGTGAGTCAAAGGCCAGGCTAGCCTACATGAGGCTGTTTTTAATAAAGACAGGAAAAGCTGGGCATGGTGGCATCCCCTGGACTCTGGAGGCAGGGGCCGGCAGATCTCTGAGTTCCAGGCCAGCCTGGTCTACAGAGTGAGTTTCAGAACAGGTTCCAAAACTACACAAAGAAACCCTGTCTCGAAAAAAACCAAACTAACTAAATAAATAAGCAACAACAACAACTAATGATGATGATATAAAATAAAAAATAAAAATAATGAAGTTTGGGGCTGGAGTGATGGCCCTGCGGGTAAGAGCACTTGCGGCTTTTGCATAGGACAGGGGTTCAGTTTCTAACATTCACATAATAGCTTCTGCCCATCCAGTTCCAGGGAATCTAATTCCCTCTGTTGGCCTCTGCGGACACCAGGCATGCACACAATACACATATATACATGTAGTTAAACACACATACCCATAAAATAAAAATAAATATATAAAAATAAGTTAGGAAAGAAGAGATGGCTCAGCAACTAAAAAATGTGTATCACTCTTTCAGAGGCCCAGAGTTCCAGTCCCAGCACCTTTGCGGGGTGGCTCACGACTATCTGCAATTCAAACTCTAGGGCAGTAGTTGTCAATGCTGTGACCCTTTAACAGAGTTCCTCATGCTATGGTGACCCCCAACAATAAAATTATTTTCGTTGCTGCTTCATAACTGTAATTTTGCTACTGTTATGAGTTGAGATGTAAGGAGCTGGAGAGATGGCTCAGTGGTTAAGAGCATTGGCTGTTCTTTCAGAGGACCCGATTTAATTCCCAGCACCCACAAGGCAGTTCACAACTGTCTGTAACTCCAGTTCCAGGCCCCCTGACACCTGTGGCAAAATACCAATGCACATAAAATGAAAATAAATAAACGAATCATGACATAAATATCTGATCTGTGGGATATCTGACATGTGACCTTGTGAAAGGGCGGGGCCCACAGGTCAAGGACCGCTGCTCTAGGGTCTGACACTGCTGCTATCTGGGGGCACACGTGCAGCACAAACCACACAGACCATGCACAAGCACATACGTATAATTTTTAAAGGTAAATGTTTAAGCCAGGATTGGGCGGATCTCTGAGTTTGAGGCCCGGCTGGTCTACAGAAGTGAGCTCCAGGACAGCCAGGGCTACAAAAAGAAATCCCATCTCAAAAATAAGCTAAACAATTATTTAGAAAAATGAAATATTAATTCTTTTTATATGATCTGAAGAGTAACTGAAGTATTTACCTACACATACAAGGTCCTGGGATCAAACCCTACTACCGAAAAAACAATTATCTCCTTTGTTTCACGAACAATTGTTCCTCTTTTGTGGGTTTTTTTCAGTGATAAAACATTGGCCAAAAACAATTGGGGGGGGTGTATTTATTTGCTTCACAGGTTATTGAGGGAAGTCAAGTAAGGAAGCCTGGAGGCAAGAGCTAATGCACATTTCAAAGAGGAAGATTGTTTACTGACTTACTCCCCAGGGCTTTCTCAAATTGTTTCCACACCCCCCCCCCCTTGGTTTCTTGAGACAGGACTCTGTGTAACAGCCCTGGCTGTCCTGAAACTAGCTCTTGTGGACCAGGCTGGCCTCGAACTCACAGAGACCTGTGCCTGGCATTAATAGTGTGCACCATTACGCCTTTAATCCCAGCACTCGGGAGGCAGAGGCAGGCAGATCTCTGTGAGTTCGAGACCAGCCTGGTCTACAGAGCTAGTTCCAGGACAGGCTCCAAAGCCACAGAGAAACCCTGTCTCGAAAAACCAAAAAAAAAAAAAAAAAAAAAAAAAAAATAGTGTGCACCATTGCTGGGCGGTGGTGGTACATGCCTTTAATCCCAGCACTCAGAAGGCAGGGGCAGGCGGATCTCTGTGAGTTCGAGACCAGCCTGGTCTACAGAGCTAGTTCCAGGACAGGCTCCAAAGCCACAGAGAAACCCTGTCTCGAAAAACCAAAAAAAAAAAAAAAAAAAAAAGAAAAAGAAAAAAAAGAAAAAAGTGTGCACCACCACCGCCTGGCTACTCAGCTTGCTTTCTTATAAAACCCAGACTACTAGCTCACCCACATCAATCATTGATCAAGAAAATGGCCCCAGCTAGTCATAGGGTTGCTTGTCTTTAATCCCAGCACTCGAGAGGCAGAGGCAGAGGCAGGAGGATCTCTGTTAGTTTGAGACCAGTCTGGTCTATAGAGAGAGTTCAAGGCCAATCAGAATTACATAGAGAGACAATGTCTTAGAAAGGAAGGAAGGAAGGAAGGAAGGAAGGAAGGAAGGAAGGAAAAAAGGAAGGAAGGAAAAAAGGAAGGAAGGAAAAAAGGAAGGAAGGAAAAAAGGAAGGAAGGAAAAAAGGAAGGAAGGAAAAAAGGAAGGAAGGAAAAAAGGAAGGAAGAGAAAGAAAGACGCACAGGTTTGCCTATAGGCCAGTCTGGTAGAAGAAATCCCCCAGTTCAAGGTGTCTCTTTCTAGGTGACTAAGTTTGTGTCAGGTTGAGAGATACTAACCAGCACAAATTGTAAAGGCAAATAAATTGGTGAATAGATGTGGTATTAATTATTGAGAAACTGCAATATAACATCTAAGCCCACATTTAGTGCTAAACCTATAATTAGAACTCATATTTTCTCTCTTTCTCTCTCTCTCTTTTTTGAGACAGGGTCTCAAGCAGCCAAGACTACCCTTGAATTTATTATATAAGAAAGGTGAGTTTTGCCGGGCGTTGGTGGCGCACGCCTTTAATCCCAGCACTCGGGAGGCAGAGGCAGGCGAATCTCTGTGAGTTCAAGTCCAGCCTGGTCTACAAGAGCTAGTTCCAGGACAGGCTCCAAAACCACAGAGAAACCTTGTCTCGAAAAACCAAAAAAAAAAAAAAGAAAGGTGAGTTTCTCATCTTACCTCCACCACCAGGTTTCAGAGGATGCTGGCACATTTGGCTTGTGGCAGTGTGTATGAGGGGAGTGGGGGTACTGCCACAACTTATCTTGTTTATCTTAGGATGGTCTTTTTGTTTGTTTTCTGTTTTTCGAGATAGGGTTTCTCTGTGTAGTCCTGGCTGTCATGGAACTCACTTGCTCAGGAAACCAGGCTGGGCTAGAACTCACAGAGATCACCTGCCTCTGCCTCCCCAGTGATGGGATTAAAAGGATGTGCTGCCACCACCACCCAGCTCCCTAGGCTGATCTTAAATTTGTGTAAATATTACTCTAAGGTTAAAAATTGTTTTCCAGATTATCAGTGTTGAATTCAGTGAAAATATACACACACATCTTTCTTCTTCCTTTTTTTTTTCTTTTAAACAGGGTATTGTTGGGCAATGGTGGTGCATGCCTTTAATCCTAGCACTCCAAGGCCGAGGCAGATAGAACTCTGTGAGTTCGAGGCTAGCTTGGTCTACAGAGCGAGTTCCACGAGAGTCGTAGCTACACAGAGAAACCCTGTCTCAAAAAATAAAATAGGGTCTTATATTTCCAAGGCTAATAGTCTTGAATTCCTGATCCTTCAGCTTCTACCTCCCAAGTACTGACATGTGCTAACATTCCTGGTTTAAGTTTTTGTTTGATTTTTCAGTTTTCTTTGTGTGTGTGTGTGTAGGGGGGGCGGGCATACAGGGTTTCATTATGTAGGCTTGCCTGACCTGGAGCTTGCTATATAAGCAGAATTGTCTACTTAAATGTAGAACATTTTTCAGTGTTGAATAAAATGAATCTGAAGCAACTTGAGCCTGGCTAAGGAGTTTCAGGCCGAATGTATATGACCCTTGACACTTCTCCAACTAAAGTAATGTGACTTTTAAATTGGCCTCAAATGTATCTGGTCTCTTTGTCTCTGTTTCCCAAATGCTGAAAATAAAGGAATACATCACCACATTCATTTTTTTCAATGCTTTTATTTCTTTGCATTTGTGTGTGTACATGTTTACTTGGGGGGTGTACTTGCACCATGTGTGTGAAAGTTGACACCATGCGTGGCTCTAACGTGGGTGCTACGTGGGTGCTGGGTATCAAACTCAGGTGCTCAGATTGGAGTATTGAGCTCTTCAGCAGCTTTACCAGCTGAACCCTCTCATCCAGCCCATGTTCTCCTCTTTTCCTCCCCCTCCTCCTTCTCCTCTTCTCCTTTTCTTGCTTTTGTTTCTTTAAGACATATTTCTCTGTGTAGCTCTGACTGTCCTGGAACTCACTCTGTAGACCAGGCTGGTCACAAACTCAAGAGATCTGTCTGCCTCTGCCTCCTGAGTGTTGAGATCAAATGCATGGACCCCCATTGGCCAGCTCCGGCCTCTGTTTGAAAGTTCTAACAGAGCCGGGCGGTGGTGGCGCACGCCTTTAATCCCAGCACTCGGGAGGCAGAGGCAGGCGGATCTCTGTGAGTTCGAGAGCAGCCTGGTCTACAAAGGGAGTTCCAGGACAGGCTCCAAAGCTAAAAAAAAAAAAAAAAAAAAAGTTATAACAGTCAAATGGATTTCTCACCAATTCTGACTCATCTCTGGGGGCTGGAGAGATGGCTCAGTGGTTAAGAGTCCTTGCTGCTCTGCCAAGGAAGTAGAGCGGAAGTTCTCAACCTGTGGGTGATGACCCTTTCACAGGGGTCTCCTAACATCATTAAACACAGATGTTTACATTATAATTCCTAATAGTAGCAAACTCATAGTTACCATGTAGCAACGAAAATAATCTTATGGTTGGGGGTCACTACAACATGAGGAATTATATAAAAGGGTCTCAGCATTAGGAAGGTTGAGAACCACTGGATTAGAGAGATGGCTTAGTGGTTAAAAGAGTTTACTGCCATATCAGAGACTCGGTTTCAGTTCCCAGCACCCACACTATGTGGCTCCTAACTGTATGGCTCCACAGGCACCTCCACACATGTGTCAGACATTCTTCCAAACATGCATGTTATGTATAGATGCATAAGTTAAAATAAAATAAATCCTCATCTTTCTCAAGCCAGTCTCCTCTAAACCTTCCAGCTCACTCCAGTCTCCTGAACTCTCATCCGGAAGGAGCAATTAGATTAGACCTACCCCCTCTTCCTCTGCTTTTTGTTTTTTTAGATAGGTTCCTACCACATAACCCAAACTGTCCTGGAACTTGAGATCCTCCTGCCTTAACTTCACAATTGCCTCGATTACAGGCATGTGCAACCGTATCCAGTTTCCGAAGTGATGGAGTCTGAATTGAGGGCCATGTTCATGTTAAAGTAAGCTTTCTACCAACTGAACTACATCCCCAACACTGGTCTAGGTTATTTCTTCAGGACTGTAAATACTACAGACACGAGCAAACTTGGAGTTCACACTACACTACCAACTTACTATTTATCAATTTAATTAGAAACTTCTCTAGGCCAGATGCAGAATTTTCTACCTAAATGTACATTTCAGTCTTAAATGAAATGCATCAGAAGCAACTCGGGCCTGGTTAAGGAGTTTGAGGACAAATGTATACGACCCTGGACCCTTCATCAGCCAAAGTAACGTGACCTTTAAACTGAGTAGGGGTGATCTGAGGCCAAAGGAATGACACAAGGAGCTAAAATAATTAAAAGGAAAGTTGGAGAAATTAAGAATCACAGCTCCTTTGAGATGAGATTAAGGAGAGAACTCATTAAGATTCACCAGCTTCTGAATGGCACTGGGAATTGAGACGCTACAAAGCTATTTGACCTGGTGTCAAGAACAACAGGAGAAGGCACAATGAGATAGCTGGTGCTGGAGATTCCAGGAGTTCAGAGAGGAATTCTGGAGCAGAGAAGCAGACACAGGGACTAAGCACTCCAGGGCCAGGGCGGACAGGGCTGGCTTTCAGCCGCAGTTTGTAGAAGACAAAAGTAGCAGGCAACAAAATCAGATCAGGATGCTATTTTATTCTTCTTCGGTGCCAAGTGTGGGGTGCAGGGCTTCATGCTTATACCCCAGCCTTCCTGATGAGGATTGCAGTCTTGAATCAAAGAGGGGCAGGCACGTGGAAGAAAGGATGTCAACACCCTTTTGACTCTCACCCATCAAGTACTAAGCTCAGCGACCTTTAAAATAATCTATCATTGTGTGTGGTTATTAAAACAGTGTTTGGGGGCAGTGGTAGCACCCTTGTCTAGCATGACCGAGGCCCTGGATTCCAGCCCTAGCAGCATCAAAGGAAAGCAAGTACAGTTGACTGTCAGATATGGCCCACTCTGAGACAGGCATGGTGGCACATGCCTTTAATCCCAGCACTTGGGAGGCTGAGAGGCAGGCAGATCTCTGTGAGTTTGAGGCTAGCCTGGTCTACAGAGTGAATTCCAGGACATCTAGAGGTACATAGTGAGACCCTATCAAAAAAAAAAAAAGAAAGAGAAAAGAAATACAAATAATAAAAAAAAAAAAGAAAAGAAAAAAGTTTTGGGGGCTGGAGAGATGGCTCAGTGTTTAAGAACACTGGCTGTGCCGGGCGGTGGTGGCGCACGCCTTTAATCCCAGCACTCGGGAGGCAGAGGCAGGCGGATCTCTGTGAGTTCGAGACCAGCCTGGTCTACAAGAGCTAGTTCCAGGATAGGCTCCAAAACCACAGAGAAACCCTGTCTCGAAAAACCCAAAAAAAAAAAAAAAAAAAAAAAAAAAAAAAAAAGAACACTGGCTGTTCTTCCAGAGGACATGGGTTCAATTCCCAGAACATGGAAGTTTACACCTGTCTGTAACTCCAGTTACAGGGCTTCTGAAACTTTCATACAGACATACGTGCAGGCAGAATACCAATGAACAATAAATTCTATATTTAAAAAAAGATACTGCCCACTCTGGCCCAGGCTGTTTGAAGCCTGAGCCCAGAAAGCAGGAGCAGCTCCAGTGTGCAGCAGTTGGCTGTGCACAGAAGATGGCAAGAGCCAGGAATCTTTGTCAGACAGGTCAGGAGGACTTTTGTTCTGTTTTGTTTAAAGAATTTTTTAGCATTTAATGAACTCCCTATGTGATTTCAAGCAGGTTGTACAGCTGGGCCTCCCACCAGCCCCGTGACCTTCTCAGGGCTTCTGCTGAAGGGTTTCGCCTTCTTCTTCTTTTGTTTTTTGTTTTGTTTTTTTTGAGACAGGGTTTCTCTGTGTAGCCCCGACTGTCCTGGAACTCACTCTGTGGACCAGGCTGATTTCAAACTCAGAGATCTGCCCACCTCTGCCTCCCAAGTGCTGGGATTAAATGTGCACGGCCACCTCCCCCTGAGAGTTTGGCCTTCTTGATGACAGGCTGCTTGTGCACGTTTTCTTTCTCCAGGGCTCTGTAGACGCTGGACTGCACCACACTGAAGACGGGAGCCACTAGCTCATGGCAGCATTTACCCTGTCTAGTCACTGACCAGTGTCCATAGCTTATCAAGAAGCTCTGATTCCTCTTCTCATGGTAATCCCTCATACCTACCTTCCAGACTAACCTGGGTGGTATTTGTGGGAATGGATGCTGTGGTGAGGCACGCCACAAGCATTACCACAAGCCCCACTGTACCTTGGGTGCTTGTCAGTGAGGCCCTGGTAGCTCGCAGGGTCCTGAAGTTTCCAGGTTTTCTTCAGGTGGGGACTGCACGGTGCCTCTGAAAGGAAAGGGCACAAACTTCCAACCCGGAGGCCAACATGTAGATCTGCTCCTGTCACCCTGGTCTCAATCAGTCTTGCAGAAATTAGCCACTCGAAGCACGCTGAGGCTTACAAATGCCACGATTCATGGGAACTGAATGCCATCTAATGTGTGTGTGTGTGTGTGTGTGTGTGTGTGTGTGTGTACGTATATGGATGTGTGTATATATAGCTGTGTGTGTGAGGCCTTGAGTGTGCCGATCAGAGGACACCCTGAAGGAGTCGCTTTCTCTCCTTTTACCATGTGGGCTCTGGGGATGGACTTCAGGTCATCAGGCAAAGCAGTAAGTGCTTTTTTTAAAAAAAAAAATATTTATTTATGCCGGGCGGTGGTGGCGCACGCCTTTAATCCCAGCGCTCGGGAGGCAGAGGCAGGTGGATCTCTGTGAGTTCGAGGCCAGCCTGGTCTATAAGAGCTAGTTCCAGGACAGGAACCAAAAACTACAGAGAAACCCTGTCTTGAAAATCCAATAAATAAATAAATAAATAAATAAAATATTTATTTATTTAGTATACAATATATCCCTTCAGGCCAGAAGAAGGCACCCGACCTTATTACAGATGGTTGTGAGCCACCACCACCGTGTGGTTGCTGGGAATTGAACTCGGGACCTTTGGAATAGCAGACAAAGCTCTTAACCCCTGAGCCATCTCTTCAGCCCCCGCAGTAAGTGCTTTTACCTGCTGAGCTGTGTATCTGACTCTCCACTTTAGTGAATAAATTACATTTATTTACTGTGTATGTGAGGATGGTGTTGTGTGTGATACAGCATGTATGGAAGATAATTTGGGAGTCAGTTCTCTCCTTCACCAGAACTTTCTGGAAAGAAACCGAGGTTAAGAGGTTTGCCAAGCTCTTTCACCCGTTGAGCCAGCTGCACAGCCCTTCCACCTTATTTTTTTTTTTTTTTTGTAAAAGTCTCTCTTTGAACCTGGAGCTTGCTGTCTCAAATAGACCAACTCAGCAGAAAGACCCCAGGACCCACTTGTCTCTCCCTCCCCAGTGCTGGGTTATAGGTATGTGCTGTTGTTATACCTGGTATTTACCTGGTTCTAGGGATCTGAACTCAAGCATTTAAGTTTGTACAGTAAGCCCATTATCCCCTGAGCCATCTCTTCAGCCCACACTGAATCTTTATAGTAACTTTGGCTACTCATCCAGATCACCTTTTTTGGTTTTTTTTTTTTTTTTTGTTTTTGTTTTTTTTTTTTTTTTTTTTTTGTTTTTTTTTTGTTTTTGTTTTTGTTTTTCGAGACAGGGTTTCTCTGTGGCTTTGGAGCCTGTCCTGGAACTAGCTCTGTAGACCAGGCTGGTCTCGAACTCAGAGAGATCCGCCTGCCTCTGCCTCCCAAGTGCTGGGATTAAAGGCGTGCGCCACCACCGCCCGGCTACCTTTTTTGGTTTTGAGCAGGGTCTCATTATGTGGCCTGGCTGGCTTGGAACTCACTATGTAGACCAGTCTGGCCTAGAACTCACAGTGATCCACCTGTCTCCACCTCCCCAGTGCTGGCTAGATGCACTTTTGTTTTTAATTTCTGTGGTGTGGGAGATTAAACCCAGGGCTGTTGGGGTGATCTGTTTGTAAAAAATCTGCCAACACAGGACCTCACATGTGCTAGGCAAGAACTCTATCACTGAACTACACTGCCAACCTCCACACTACTCCCCCAAAAGGAAACAAACAAACAAACTTCCTGCTACTTTCAAAACGATTTTTTGTTGATTCTGTTACCTTCTTTCCCAGAGAGTGGCCCATGGGGTGGTGGTGGCACACCTTTAATCCTAGCACTTGGGAGGCAGAGGCTGGCAGATCTTTGTGAGTTTGAGACCAGCCTGATCTACAAAGTAAGTTTGAGGACAGCCAGGACTACACAGAGAAATTCTGTCTCAAAAACTAAAAACAAATAAATTTCCCACAATGGATCTGTTTTCAGAATTGCTTCACAGAGTGTTCAGAACTGATAGACTTGCTAAGATGGCAGTTAAGGAAGGAGGTTGGACAGAAGGTACAGGTTGTGAAAGGAGACACAAGGACAGCAATGGTAGCACTGGTGACAGGTGGCTGGGAAATTTCTTGTCCTTTTATGACTTACCTTTTGTTCATTTACTGCTCTGGTAGGCACCATATCCTAAGCCAATGTGGCCTTCAACAGGATTTGAGACGACAGACCTGTAATGGTCTGTCCTGTCCCTTTAAGAGACAAGCCCAGCCCACTCCCTTCCCCTCTGCCAAGGCAAGCAGATCTTCCTTGTGCTTCCAGCCTGCAAGCTCTCTCTCTTCCATTTTTCTTTTTTTTTTTTTTTTTTGGTTTTTCGAGACAGGGTTTCTCTGTAGCTTTGGTGCCCGTCCCGGAACTAGCTGTTGTAGACCAGGCTGGTCTCGAACTCCCAGAGATCCGCCTGCCTCTGCCTCCCAAGTGCTGGGATTAAAGGCGTGCGCCACCACCGCCCGGCTCTCTTCCATTTTTCTCCAGAGAGGAAGTTTCTCTTCTTCTCTCCCCTCCTGGTGTGGGCAATGGTCTGTATTCTGTCAATTATATTTTAAATAAACACTGATTGGCCAGTAGTCAGGCAGGAAGTATAGGAGGGACAACCAGACAGGAAGTAGAGGCAGGTCAATGAGAACAGAAAAATTCTGGGAAGGAGGAAGCTTGATCTGACCACAGAAGAAGCAAGATGTAACTGCCTCACTGAAAAAGGTACCAAGCCACATGGCTAACATAGACAAGAATAATGGTTCTTGTTTAATATAAGTTGTAAGAGTTAGTAAGAAGCCTGAGCTAATAGGCCAATCAGTTTATAGTTAATGTAGACCTCTGTGTGATTTCTTTGGGACTTAACAATTGCGGGAACTGGGCAGGGTAGAAAACTCAGTCAACACCCTCCCCCCACCATTTCTCTCTCTCCCCTTCTCCCTTTCCTTTTCCCTCCATAAATAAATATCCCTCCACTAAATAAATATCCAAACTTAGTCTGCATGGTGTGCCTATCTATCTCTGTCTCTTACCCTCCGTGGCTCCCCGTGGGACCTGTTGACCTGCCGAGGTCTCTCACTGGCTGCCTCTCGTGGCCCACTGCCTGCTGTCACCTCTTGGGGACCTGCAGTGTTTTATTTTTACCATTACAAGACCTATGTAGGCCAGGCGGTGGTGGCGCACGCCTTTAATCCCAGCACTCGGGAGGCAGAGGCAGGTGGATCTCTGTGAGTTCGAGGTCAGCCTGGTCTACAATAGCTAGTTCCAGGACAGGAACCAAAAGAGCTATGGAGAAACCCTGTCTCGAAAATCAAAAAAAAAAAAAAAAAAAAAACATAGCCCAAGTTGAACAGAGGCCAAGGACATAGCTCATTTGGAAGAGTGCTTGCTTAACATGTACAAAGTCCTGGGTTCAAATCCCAGAACTACATAAAAACTGACTCATGTTCATGCCAGGCAATAGAAGCAGCAGGGTTACAAGCTCCAGGCTAGCCTCAGTTATACAGTGAGCTGGAGGCCAACCTTGATTTAATGTGACCTAGTCTTTTTTTGTTGTTTTGTTTTCCGAGACAGGGTTTCTCTGTGTAGCTTTGGACCTGTCCTGGAACTAGCTCTTGTAGACCAGGCTAGCCTCGAATTCACAGAGATCCGCCAGCTTCTGCTTCCCAAGTGCTGGGATTAAAGGTGTGCGCCACCACTGCCAGGATGAGACCTAGTCTTAAACAAGAAGAACAACAAAACAATGGAAACGAAGCTTCTTGGTCCTTGCCTATAATTCTAACACTCAGGAGGTGGAGATAGGAGGATCAGAAGTTCATGTCAGCCTTAGCTGGACATCGAATTGGAGACCACCCTGGTATTATACCCTGTGTGAAGCACTGTTCCCCAATAACAACCACAGTAAATCAACCAAGTAACCCACAAATAAAAGTTCAAGGCCATGTTTAATTACAGAGAGTCTCTGTCTGAGAAAGAAGAAAAGGAATATGCTACCCAGGGCTCAGTGGATAAAGGAGCTCTTTTGTCATGCTGGAAAACCCAGGTTCAATTCCCAGGACTCTCATGGTAGGAGAGAACTGACTTCTATAGGTTGTCCTCTACCTCCATCCATGTGCATGTCCACACATGTTCACACACACATGCACACTTACACATATAATAAATAAAAAAAAAAATTAAAGGGAGCCGGGCGGTGGTGGCGCACGCCTTTAATCCCAGCACTTGGGAGGCAGAGGCAGGCGGATCTCTGAGTTCGAGGCCAGCCTGGTCTACAAGAGCTAGTTCCGGGACAGGCACCAAAGCTACAGAGAAACCCTGCCTCGAAAAACCAAAAAAAAAAAAAAAAAAAAAACCAAAAAAAAAAAAAAATTAAAGGGATATACTTAGAACAGGGGGTACAGATAAGGAAATGGTATATCTGGGCAGTGGTGGCACATGCCTTTAATCCCAGCACTCGGGAGGCAGAGGCAGACGGATCTCTGTGAGTTCGAGGCCAGTCTGGTCTACAAGAGCGAGTTCCAGGACAGTCAGGGCTAGGAAAGAAACAGGGCATGGCTCATTGGTAGGCCACTTAACTTGCCCAGTTTTGCCAGGATCCTTGGGCTTCCTTTTCTCTTTTGTTTTGGAGACAGACTCTCACGTAAGCCAGGCAGGCCTGGAATTTACTATATAGCCGATGGTGATTTTGAACTCCTGATTCTCTTACCCTCACTTCTGAGATTACAGGGTATACCACCCCTTCCAGGGAAAGAAGGAAATCTTTTTTTTTCTGAGACAGGGTTTCACTATGTAGCCTTAGTTGGCCTGGAGCTCCTCACTTCAACTATGCTGGCCTTGAAATCATAGATGTCTGCCTGCTGTTTAATAGTTTCCCTGAGACTGACCCATTCTATCCTGTAGGGAAGCTCTTTAAGCAGGAAGGTAAACAGCTCAAAAGAGCTTCAGGAAGTCCCTAAGACTAACCAGATTCACTAGGCCCTTCCCTGCCAGAGTAAGCAATAAATTCGGAGAGTTTCTCTCAAACTGAGCTGAGCTGCAAAGACTCTCAGATAAGCCAAGCTGTGAAGAAAACTCTGAGACCAGACCAGCTGTTTGGGAGAAATGGAAACCGGCTGGCCGAGCTGCATGGAGAAGGTTTAGACCAATTGAGTATGTTGTAAAGGACACTCACTCTCCACCCTGTTGAGGCACCTGGAGGCTGTGCTCCAGGTTCCCACCTTTATGAGCTGTCACCCATGCTGGGGTAGGCTTTGGTGAAGCAGCTGTCTTTGAGTCATGTTTGCTCCTGTAAGTAACCTGAATAAAATTCATTGGTCACCAAGCTGGACTTTGGTCTGCCATGGGCTCTCTATCTAGGGTAAGTAGACAAGTGTGTTGAATCTCCTTAGAAAAGCTTTGTCACACAACACAACCCACCTCTACCTCTTAGGTGCTGGAATTAAAAGTATGTACCACCAAGAGCTGCCAAGAAAGGAAAATTTAATTATAAAAGTTAATACTGATAGCCAAGCAATGGTTAAGTATGCTTTTCATCCAGCATGCTGGAGGCAGAGGCAGGTGAATCTCTGTGAATCCAAGGTCAGCCTGGTCTACAGAGTAAATTCTGGGACAGCCAAGGCTACACAGAAAAATCCTGTCTCAAAATACAAAAAAAAAGTTTATTAGTGAGGTATTTTTTGTTTTTCTAAGACAGGATTTCTTTTCATTTCTTTTTCTTTTGGTTTATCAAGATAGGGTTTCTCTGTAGCTTTGGAACCTGTCCTGGACCTAGCTCTTATAGACCAGCCTTAAACTCACAGAGATCTCCCTGCCTTTGTCTCCTGAGTGCTGGGATTAAAGGCATGCATCACCACTGCCTGGACTAAGTCCGGATTTCTTTGTGTCGTCCCAGCTGTCCTGGAACTTGCTTTGTAGACCAGGCTGGCCTCAAACTCATAGGTCCACCTGCCTCAGTCTCCAGAGTGCTAGGAAAAAAAGGCATGGGCCACTGACCATCTGCTTTCTTTTTTGTAGTGTTGATGATGTAATACAGGGCCTGGTAGGTGAATGGGATTGGGCTACATCCTTAAACCTAGTGTTTGTTTGTTTTGCTTTGAGACAGTATCTCATTATGTAGCCCTGGCTGGCCTGTAGGTCACTATGTAGACCAGATTACCCTCAAAATCAGAGATCTGCCTGCCTCTACCTACCAAGTACTGGGTTTAAAGGCATGTGCCACCATGTCCCACAACCCTAGGTTTTTATTTTTTTATTTTTTTTTTTGGTTTTTCGAGACAGGGTTTCTCTGTGGCTTTGGAGCCTGTCCTGGAACTAGCTCTTGTAGACCAGGCTGGTCTCGAACTCACAGAGATTCACCTGCCTCTGCCTCCGAAGTGCTGGGATTAAAGGCATGCGCCACCACCGCCCGGCAACCCTAGGTTTTTATATCTTGGTCCTTAATGCTGAATATGTTGATAGAGAAGCATCCAGGCAGTATATGGCAAAATGACACCAGAGCTGGGAGAGATGTGGGAAGTTTGCTGAGAAAAGTCTATGGCCTATATTGTTGAGTGAGTGGGTCCCATGACTGAGAGCAGAAAGGCACTGGAAGGCTGCAGGCAGGTTCCTATGCTCCGCTTCTCTCAGCTTCTTGATGGTATATTCCATCAAATACATCCTCATTACACGAATGGTGAATATCAGGCAGGATTTCCTCAAAAAGTCTAGTTGAGAAGAAAAGACAACTCCAATAACAAGAGCAAGAACTACACAATCAGTAAGAGAAAGCCACAAGAGCTTGGTAAGTGAATAGGATGCGCGCGATCTCTTGTGTAAGAGTAGCTAAATTAGAGTGTTTCAGGAACGCTACATCAAGGAAGCACTTTGAACACTTCCCGCTTAGAAGTCAAGTTGTAAGTAGTCTTCGCAGGCGGTTGAAAGGTGATCGATGGATCCTCTTTTGATCATGCCTTGCTGGAGTCAGTTTTCTCCTTCTAGCATGTGACTTCAGGAGATGGAACTCACTCAGGTCATCAGGGCTTGGTGGCAAGCACCTTTATTCCTTCAGCCATTTTGTGGCACTTTTTTCCCCTCTGTGTAGCTCTGGATGTTCTGGAATTAGTTCTTGTAGACCAGCCTGACCTCAAACTCACAGAGATCTGCTTGCCTCCGTCTCCCGGTGCTGGGATTAAAGGCCTATGCCACAACTGCCCAGCCCTATTTTGTTTTTGAAACAGAATTTCATGTGGTCCAGACTAGCCTTGAATTTGTTCTGTGTAATAGAGGCTGAACTTGAACTTGTGATTCTCGGGTCTTTACCTCCTAAGTGCCGAGATTAAAGGCATGTCCCACTATGTCTTTTTCTATGTGTGTGGGTGTCCATTTGTGCCAGGTCACACGCGTGGTGTTTGGTTCTCTTTCTACCATGTGGGTGGGACTCAAACTCAGGTTATCAGGCCAAATTTCCCATTTAATGGAAAATACACAGGGAGAAGAGGTTATGTAAATAAAGTTGTAGAGAATATGAGAGAATTATTTCCAGGTACAAGGGTCACTTGAGGTTAGAGGCACTGGCTCTAGTAGAAAGAGCTAGACTGAGATGTGGTTCAGAAAGATGCAAACCCCCACAATCAGAAGGAGAAAGTAGGCTATGCCAGAACAAAACACGAGTTGCAACTCCACTCAGAAGCAAGGGGAAAGTCAAAGAGGGCAAAGGTTCAAAGATTCGCATAGGGGTCATTAGTCTAGATTCCAGATGAGTTCAGAAAACAGGTCTGGAGCAGGGAAGCGCAAGGGGAAAGGGGAACCAAATGTTCAGAGCAGGGGCAAAGATCCCGGGTTAGCAATTCCAAGAAGCAGAAGTTCAAATGGAAGTAAAGTCTAGTCCAATTGGTCAGACCCAAGGCATTTTCAGTTCCTTCACTCTTAGAGCCTGGATGGGATCCAGACTGCAGGTAGAGGTTGGGGTGGAACTGTGGGTGGTAAGGAGACAGAAAAGGAAGCAGGCCCAAACCACAAAGCCATACTAAACCAGAGTTAAATAATGACAGCATCCTATGGCTGATGTGCAAATCATGTGAACCCATTTGGGACACTCAAGTAGACCCTGGCTTCAGAGGCCAATCCACCCTGAGCAGGAGACCATGTCTGACCCCTATGAGGGTGGAAGAGCAACACTTCCAGTTTCAGAACCGCTCTGCTGACTTCCATGACTTGTCTGGTGTGGCTGGTGAAGAGGCTACAATGGGGGAGTGTGAGTGTCAGGAGCATTCAAGTACCATAGTGATTACTGGGTAGCCTGCAGCACGAATAATAAACGCTCAGAGACTGATACTGGGATTCAAGCTAAAGATCAGAAAAGCAAAGCAGTAAGCCACTAGAGAGACCTTTTACCTCTACCTATCTTCAGACCAAATGGGCAAGATCCTGTCTTCCGGAATCCTCAGACTCCACACTCCAGTGAGTTCCTGTCTCTTCACTTTTATAATCCTCTCTCCAAGCCACATCACTCCTGTCTCCACCTCCCTAGGGTTGGGATTAAAGGTGTGTGACTCCGAAATACCAGGACTAAAGGTGTGAACCATCACCACCTGGATCTGTTTCTGTATTGAGTTTGTGTACCCCAGGATAGCCTTGAACTCACGGGGATTTGTCTCCTTGGTCTCCCAAATCCTGGGATTAAAGGCATGTGCCACCACTCCCTGTATGGCTGACTAGTATGGCTGCTTTGCCCTCTGATCTTCAGGCAAGCTTTATTTATTTATTTTTATTTTTTATTTTTTGTTTTTCGAGACAGGGTTTCTCTGTGGCTTTGGAGCCTGTCCTGGAACTAGCTCTTGTAGACGAGGCTGGTCTCGAACCTGCCTCTGCCTCCCAAGTGCTGGGATTAAAGGCGTGCGCCACCACCGCTCGGCTCAAGCTTTATTTATTAAAACACAAATAATATAACCATGATAGTAGCCAAATCTTTTACCTTTCTGCTTCCTGATACTGCTAATTTATTATTAATTTATTATTACTAGGCTGGACAGTAGTGACAACTGAGACGTCAATAAGGTTAGATGATGATAAAAGATAAAAACAGAGCCTAGTGATGATGGCCCACGCCTTTAATTCCAGCACTCGGGAGTTCAGTGGATTTCTATGAGTTTGAGGCCAGCCGGGTGGACAAATTAAGTTCCAGGACAGCCAGGGCTACACAGATGAAAGACAGAGAGCTGGTTGGTAGAGTCTGGGCTTTATGAACTCCTTTTCAAAGGAAAAAGGTGTGGCACAAGAGTTCAGAGAAAGCCAAGCCTGAAGGCTGACGATTAAGGCGTAGTGCCTAGAGTTTGAGGCCAGCCTGGGCTACAGAACAGAAACCTTGTCACAAACAGCAGCAGCAACAACAAAAACAAACCCAAAACCCGAGGCATCTATGGAGCAGCTGAGCTTTAGAAGCAAGCAACCAACCAACCCTAAAAATCCAGATACCGTTTAGTTTGGGGTTGCTAAACCCTACCTGTAGGGTAGTGCTTGGGAAGATAAAGCAATTTAAGATTAGTTGGTTCACAAGATTGACTTGAAATAGCTTGGGAATTTAGGTTACTAAAATGGTCAGAATAGGTGAGGGTGGGGAAGGTGGAATTACCCAGTCATCCGACTTCTATAAATATCATATCAACTCGTTCCTCATCCTTGCTTTTATTCTGTCCAGCTTGTGCCTATCGCTCAGTAGCACGTCAGGGGCGGTGTTTCGTGAGAAGTGGAGTTAAGAACCAAGCAGGAGTTGAGAACTGCCCAAGCGCAATGACCAATACAGAGCGCTTCCAATTGTAGTTCTTCCAAACTTCTGGGTTGTTTTTAGAGATGATTTCCCCCCTTCCGGTTTAGCAGAATTCCGACGCCCTACACGGCACCCTTCCACCCCGAGCACATTCCCTTAGCCTGGGCAGGTCTCCACCCCCACCCGGACACACGTCCCTGACTCCCGAGCCTCTTCCCCATCCCCCCGCCTCCGAGCCACATTGTGAGCGCTCGCGCCCGCAGCAAGGCTACGGCGAGGGCTGTCGCAGGGCTCCAAGCCAGTCCCCTCTAGTGCGGCTGCACGTGTCCGTTCCCTGGGGTGGGGGAAATTGCTCTTCCCGCTAGGCTGCTGATTGGTGCCTCCCCCCCCCCTACTCCACCCTTCCCGCCACACACTCTACCCTCCAGCCCACACGGTTCCAGCCTAGCCAGCCCCGCCACCCTCTTCCCTGGGGAGGAGGCACTCGGAGCGCTTCTGGAAGTACCGTTCTCCGATGGAATAAAAGCGCTCGGGAACAGGTGGAAAGCGCTTCGTTCCCCGGGGCCACCCGCTCGCAGCGTGGCCAGCCAGCCCACTCGCTCGCCCGCACCACCCTCCGCTGCGCTCGTAACTGAAACCCCACACGTGCGCACGCCTGGAGCTAGCCCCCAGCCGGAGCACCACCCAGCGGGCCCTTTAAAAGGACCCGACCACTGAGGCCGCGTGGGGGTGGGAGAGACCCTTATTGTCCTCTGTCGCCAAAGTCGCCCAACTCCCCGGCCCCAAACACCTGCACCGCAGAGCGCTTCCCCCCCCACCCGCCCGCCCGCCGGCAGCGCGCGGCCCCCTCCGCGTCACGCGCGGCCCCTCCCGGGAGGGCGCGGCTGGGCCGCTCCCCCTCACCCCCCGCCCCGGTGCAGCTGTCCGCGCCGGGGTGGGGGCGGGGTTGTTGTTGTGGTGCGCGCCGGCCCCGCCCCCTCCTCGTGGGCGGCCCCTCCCCCAGGCCTCCTCCGGGCCCCCTCCCCACCCCCAGCCCCATCTGTTTTCCTCCGCGCTGAGTGGATTATATTGTATGGGACTGGGGGCGGCCGCACGGCCGCGGCGGGACGGGGCGAGCGCGCGGCCCCCGCCGGCTGCCGGAGCAGCGGCCGCTTCAGCGACTCGGCCCGCCGCCCCCCGCCCGGCGCGCCTCAGCTTGTGCTCACACCGAGCGGCGGGAGCCGCCGCGCGCTGAGAGGCGCTGCCCGCGGCCGGAGTCGGAGCGGGGAAAGAGCGGGCGGCTGAGCGGGCGAGCGCGGCGGGGAGATGTGCCCGGAGGAGGGCGGCGCGGCCGGGCTGGGCGAGCTCCGCTCCTGGTGGGAAGTCCCGGCCATCGCGCACTTCTGCTCGCTCTTTCGCACGGCGTTCCGCCTGCCTGACTTCGAGATTGAGGTGAGTGGCGGGCGTTGCGCCCTTTCTCCGCGCTTCTCCGCGGGGAGTCGCGGGCCGCCGACTTGGCGCGGAGTGCGGGCGGCGAGGGGGCTCGGCGTCGGGCACGAGGCTGGCGACCGGCACGGGCTCCCTGCGGCCCCGCGCGCTCTCGCAGGCGGGGGTCGAGGCAGCTTTTGTCGGCGCGGGACCCCGGGGCTCTCCCGGGACTTCTCGGCCGGCCCGAGGGCGAGAGTGCGCGCGCGCTCCCCGCGGGAGCTGTTCGGACGGGGACCGGGTGCGGGCGCACAAGCGGGGGGCCGCTGCGGCCGGGCGGGAGCGGCCCCGGGCAGGGTCGGCGGTGCTCGGGAGACGCTCGCCCGGGGCGCACTTGGCCGACTGGCGGAGGCCCGTAACTCTCGGCTCTTTCAGTCAACTTCGGGCGGGCGGGGATGGGGCCTGGGCTTGGGGCGTTCTCCTTGTGGCACCGCCTGGCGCTCACGGTTGCTCGGGACGCCGAGGCTGTAGAGGGAAAGTTTGGGTTACCCCCCCCCCAAAAAAAAAACCACTCAACAGCCCAGTTCCTCGTCTGAGGAACGTGCAGCTCTTCGGGTAGCTCGCTCTCTGAGTTGATTTCGCCACCATTATTCCCCCGGGCGAGCGAGGGAAGGGGATGGCTTTCTGGCCGGGCCGAAGGTGCTTTGTGATAACTGGACTAAAATCGGAGGGTCCTAGCGGCAAGGACAGTGGCGGGAGTGTGGGAAACGGAATGTGTAACACGGCCCAAAGCAGCCGCAGCATCTCGTCTTTATTTTTTTGGATAGAGGTGTGAAATACATGATTGGTTGGCAGGTTGAGTTGCTTTCTTTCCTATGGTAATCTGTGTGGTGACTTGACCACCTTTTTCTTGGGACAAAGGTACACGGAACTCTCGGTCAGTTTATTGTTTTCAGTTCTGTGGATGGCTTTACAATTGAAGTAGTCGAGATTAAAGTAATTTAATTGGAAGTTCTGACCGTTGTGATTGCCTCTCCACCCCCATGAACTTTGCTGTTAATTTGTTGACTCCTGGGGTCCTTGCACACCTTTATTTTTAAAGTCAGCTGTGTTTGCAGAAATATTATTTGCTTCTCCTATGAATGAAGCGTGGGAACTTGATCATGTTGCGGACTTAATGAAATCGGAAAGCTAAAATGGTCCCAAGAGCTGGGTTAGGAGAATGGAAAGGACTGTAGACAAACTAGGTCTGCTCGTTGGCTTTTGGAGGAACTTTTAAACAATGCGAGTAGGTTGGTAGGATTCTTCAGTTCTTCAGATCATGGACTTCACGTTGTAGGAAAATTTCACGAACCCTCAAAACATTTGTTTACAAAGTTTGAACATGGATGTAACCAACATTTTTGTGATGAAATTTTGTAATGAAATCGGACTACAAAGACCAACGATTTGGGCATCTTAACGGGGAAGGGATTCCTAACGCTTCTGATGTCCTGTGTTTCCTTTTAGTTGGTGGGAAATCCTGAGCAGTGTAATTAAATCCTGCTGCTCAAAATGGTGGCTGCCCTGTGTGGGGCATTGCTTGTGACAGTGCCTATTGGGTGCTGGTAAACCTGTCCTCAGCCCTTTTCTTTATTAAGAAAAAGGTAAGTAGATGTGCCGATTGAGTGCATTTGAAGAACACTGCCGTTGGGGGAAAATGCCACCTTTAGAAGTCCTTGTTTACCCATTTTGTTGATGGAAAAGTAGAGGAAACTCATTTTGCTTTAATTATTCTCGCTATATTTAGGGTAACTTCTTAATTTCTATCCTAAGTAGTAAACGTGAGGTTTCTCAGTCAAAGTTAGATGGCCTAATTTCTCTAGGCAATGTAAGCTCTTACTGTCCTTTAGATGGTCTACTTGACATGGTGTCTTTTAATTCTAGTTGTTAAAAAAATTAATGTTAGCCAGGCAGTGATGGAGAATGCCTTTAATCCCAGCACTCCGGAGGTAGAGGCAGACAGATCTCTGTGAAGTTCGAGGACAGCCTGGTCTAGTTCCAAGATAGGCTCCAAAGCTACAGAGAAACCCTGTCTCGAAAAACCAAAATAACAATAATAATAATAACAACAATAATAATGTTGTATGGGTGTGTCTGTGTCAGGGAGTTTTGTGGAGGTCAGAGGACAATTTGAGGAAATTGATTCTCTCCCTCCCTATGAGAGCCCAGGAATCGAACTCAGGTTGTCTGGCGAGGCCCCATTTTCCTTCACAGGGAGCCTTAGCCCCTTTCTCTGATCTAGCATTTCTTGAAAGAGAAGAGACCCTCTTGTCAGTTAGAAGTGTGAGCTATCTTAAAAACATTCAACCACGTTAATAGCCTGATTCCAACATGTACCTACTTTAAATACTACCAAACCTTTCTCCTCTCCCCTATGGAGAAGATTAGCGGATGTGTAATAAATGGTAATGACTTTCTCCTCCTGTACCTGTAGTTCCTACATTTAATTTAGGGTTTTGAATAGTTATAAAAAGATGAACTATCTAAAATTCTTATTCTCTAAGAAATTTGACTTTGGCCCATCAACAATGCAGACAGAATTCCCCAAAGACACCATCAGTAAATTTGTTTTTGTTTTTCTTAGGTGATTTGAAACACATCAACCAGGTTATTGGTTAGACTTACAGTGCAGTATTAGACCTTCTTTTAAAGTAAAAATACACCAGTGATGAGCTGTATGTACCTGGTGGGCACGTGGGAAAACCCTGTAGTTCTAATTACACTTTGAAATGCTAGAAATAAGGAATATAAACTACTGAACTGTCAGAATTGGACATCATTCCTTTAGGAAGCCAATTTTTAGTTGTATGAAAGATCGAATTTTTACCCTTTCCTCCCAGGCTGAATCCTTGGATTTATAGAAAATTTAGGAAGCAGAATCCTTGAGGATGTGGTTTCTATCAAAAGTGAAGCTAAAGCCGGGCGGTGGTGGCGCACGCCTTTAATCCCAGCACTCGGGAGGCAGAGGCAGGCGGATCTCTGTGAGTTCGAGACCAGCCTGGTCTACAAGAGCTAGTTCCAGGACAGGCTCCAAAGCCACAGAGAAACCCTGTCTCGAAAAACCAAAAAAAAAAAAAAAAAAAAAAAAAAAAAGTGAAGCTAATCTCTCAGCTAGGTGAAAGGCTCCAGGATTCTTGTTGCTATTCTGTAAGAGGTCAAGACCTCTCAGAGACTAGTCTCTAAAGTGGGGGTGTTTTTATTTTTGCATGTAAAAATATTTTTGTACTATTAATTAACCTTAAACAGATCATTTCTTTAAAAGAGTCAACATATTTGACTTCAGTGTGTGTAGGGGTGGTGCTGGGTATTGAACTCAGGGTTTTTATACAGCTAGGCAAGCACTGTGTCACTGAACAGTCTTTCCCAGCCCTTTTCTTTTTTCTTTCTATTCCTTTTGGGTTTCTTGGGACAGGGTTTCTGTGTCACCCCGGCTATCTTGGAATTCACTGTGTAGACCAGGCTGTCTGAACTCAGAGATCCACCTGCCTCTGCCTCCCTAGCGCTGGGATTAAAGGTGTACACCACCACCACCTGACATTTTCTGATTTTAAAAACTACACGAACATTATATAGAGCTTAAGTTTTTGCAAAATACAAATAAAAGACTTAAAATAACTCAAGTCCCCAAATGGGGGAAAGCTGGTAACATAAAATGAAAAATCTTCTGTTACTGTATTTAGAAAGTCCTGTATTCCAGATAGGTTTGTGCTAGCTTTTTCAGAAGAAGCTAGGGTGTAGTTAGACGTTAATAGATTAGAGATATTGCATTTAGTAGTTAATTATCATTAAACATTTACTATATGTTGCTTTTTTGATGTAATAGCACTGAACCCAGGGTTCTAACACATGCTAGGGACTAAGCTACAACCCTGCCTAGTCCTTATTTTTTAAGAGTCTCACTCTGGAAACAAAAAAAAAATCTCACTCTGGCCAGGCAGTGGTGGTGCACGCCTTTAATCCCAGCACTCGGGAGGCAGAGGCAGGCGGATCTCTGTGAGTTCGAGACCAGCCTGGTCTACAAGAGCTAGTTCCAGGACAGGCTCCAAAACCACAGAGAAACCCTGTCTCGAAAAACCATAAAAAAAAGAAAGAAAAATCTCACTCTGGGCCAGGCAGTGTTGGCGCATACCTTTAATCCCAGCACTTGGGAGACAGATGCAGGCGGATCTCTGTGAGTTCCAGGCCAGCCTGGTCTACCGAGTGAGTTCTAGGACAGGCTCCAAAGCTACACAGAGAAACCCTGCAGCCAAGGTTGGTGAAGAACTTCTCTAGTATTTTGGGATATAGACATGAACCATTTAGTTATCAAAGTTGCTCATACTTGGTCTCCTTGGCCATATTAGCTGATAATAGAATCCAGTTATTTATGATTTAGTAAAAGCCAAATGTTTTGTATTTAATATTGTAGTAGATTAGTTAAGTTTGTATTGATTTGAAACAAAGATACTTGAGCTTTTTGAAGATTTGATGCTTGTTCCAAATTGAAGTAAGGCAAGAGGGAACAGAATGATTTTCCATAACCGTATAGAGCAGTGGTTGGGGTTGAATGAACCTTTCTCTGGAGTCTCCTAAGACCACTGAAAAACACAGACATTTACATTACAGTTATGAAGTAGCAACAAATAATTTTATGGTTGGGGGTCACCACAAGAGGAACAGTATTAGGGGTCATAGCATTAGGAAGGTCGTTATAGAGAGATGATGGAGCTGGGGCAGGGCTGGAGTGCTGCCTCCAAGTAGATGTTTAGAATGTTTACATGGGTTTGAGTGGTTTGTATACTAGCTGAAGCATGATGAAATTTTTTTCTGCCTACCTTTCTTGCCTTACTGTTTTCTGCCTTGTGTCTTCTTCCTAGTTGTGGTTGTGTGTCTGAAGGTCCCCCCTCAGCAGCATAATGTGGGGCCAGTATATAGAGCTTTGTAATCTGTTTCTAGCCCCTTCATCAAGAGAATGAGCCATGAATTATAATTAACACAAGCAATAAGATTTGCTGAAATTTAAACGTGTTAGTTGTATCAGGTGTGTTCAGGGATGGGTAACAGATTTTATTGATGTATAGGTACAAATGCTGTCAGGGTGGGGATTAGACTTAACATTTTAATCAAATTCAAATAGATCTTTAAACTATTTGAAGATTAAATGAGATCTATATTGGAGTGGATAGTTCTATCATTCTGTGGACTGAAGCTGGAGGACTATCTGTTCCAGATCAGCCTAGACCAAAAAAGTGCCCCCCGCCCCGCCCCCCAATATAGAGTACCTAACTATAGGAAAGAATAGTTTTGTCTGATTAGGGAACTCAGAAGCTATTTCATGATTTCATGACCCAAGACTCACTGGACTAGGAATTACAAAAGTGTTTAGAAGTATGAGGGATCAGTTCTAGGGCCTGGGCATAATCAGGCCACATCTGAGCCTATTCCCTCTCAGGAAACTTGGATTGTAATGGTGTCCTTAATTTAACTAGTCCTGTGACCTGGAGCAGGTTAAAGTAATGTAGTAAGTGAGACATACAGTATTGTATACTTTTAAAATACCAACTCATTATCCTTAGTTGCCTTTGGGGGGGGGGGGAGTTACAGATGTGGAAATTGAAAGTTTGGCAAGGCTTGCTTGGTGTTTGCATAAGAATCCCCACCTCGCCTTTCGTTTTTCGGCTCGGAGGAGGCAACTGTGCAACTTTCTTCGTCGTCCCGAATCCGGGTTCATCCGACACCAGCCGCCTCCACCATGCCGCCCAAGTTCGACCCCAACGAGATCAAAGTCCTGTACCTGAGGTGTACCGGAGGTGAGGTCGGCGCCACATCCGCCTTGGCCCCCAAGATCGGCCCCCTGGGTCTGTCTCCGAAAAAAGTTGGTGATGATATTGCCAAGGCAACCGGTGACTGGAAAGGCCTGAGGATTACAGTGAAACTGACCATCCAGAACAGACAGGCCCAGATTGAGGTGGTGCCCTCTGCCTCTGCCCTGATCATCAAAGCCCTCAAGGAGCCACCAAGAGACAGGAAGAAGCAGAAGAACATTAAACACAGCGGAAATATCACTTTCGACGAGATTGTCAACATTGCCCGGCAGATGCGACACAGGTCTTTAGCCAGAGAACTTTCTGGAACTATTAAAGAGATCCTGGGTACTGCACAGTCTGTGGGCTGCAATGTGGATGGGCGCCACCTTCATGACATCATTGATGACATCAACAGTGGTGCTGTGGAATGTCCAGCTAGCTAAGAAGCAACAAGAGAAAATATTTCAATAAAAGACCATCTGATAAAAAAAAAAAAAAAGAATCCCCACCTCGGTCCAGGGTTTTACCCAAAGTCTCTGCCACTGTGTCAGTTCTGTGGAGATTCTCAGTTTCTTTAGTGAAAACTGAGATTCTGTAGTGCAAGTCTGGGGTTTCTTGGTTCAAAAGATCCTTTATTTTACATTAGGTGTGTATATATGATGTGTATGTATTGCATATGTGGGGGTCAGAGGATAAGATGGGGTGCTGGTCTTGGCTTCACCTTGTTTGAGATGTCCGGTGGCCCTAAGATGTGTTCTGGGGATCTTATTAGGTTTCCATGGCAAGCATTTTATAAAACCACTCAACAATCTCCTTACCCCATTTTTTTAGTTTTATTTTTGAGACGTTTTATTTTTTGGTTTTGTTTTGTTTTTCTGAGACAAGGTTTCTCTGTGTAGCCCTGACTGTCCTGGAACTCACTTCTGTGGACCAGGCTGGCTTTGAACTCCCCTTCACCTGCCTTTTCCTCCTGAGTGCTGGAATTAAAGGTGTTCACCACTACCGCCAGGTGAGACAGGGTCGCGTTTTTTTACTCTGTAACCCAAGCTGGGTTAGAATTTGCTATAATTCTCTTGCCTTAGCCTTGGGAATGCTGAGTCAAGAGTGAGTCCTGTTGTCTGCTGGAGATTATTTCTATCAACAAACATCTATAAAGCATCTGTGCTAGCAGGGTATGAGCTGTACCGCTATGTGTATAACACAGAAAATACGTGCTCTCTGGGTGGGCTAGATGCCTCAGTGGATGAAAGGGTTAACAGCCGGGTGGTGGTGGTACTCGCCTCGGAGGCAGAGGCAGGTGGAGCTCTGAGTTCGAGGCCAGCCTGGTCTACAAGAGCTGGCTTCCAGGACAGAAACTAGGTTCCAAAGCTACAGAGAAACCCTGCCTCGTGGTGGGGGTGGGGATGGGGAAACAACAACAAGAAAAACAGCAACCAAGTTTGAAGACTTGAATTTGAGCCTTGAACCAACATGGTAGGTAGGAGGAGAGAACCAACCCCTTCAAGTTTTTCCTATAACCTCCATGTTTTGAGTGTTTTACACACATATATACACACTATTTTTTTTCCTGAGACAGGGTTTTCCTGTTTAGCCCTAGTTATCCTCAAACTCAGTAGAACTGCCTGCCTCTATTCCAAGAGTTGTGATTAAAGGTGTGAGCCACAATGCACAGATAACACAAACTAAATTAGTAAAAATAAAATTTAGAAAGTACCTGCCCTCTTAGTGGACAAGTGCTACAACACGTCCCAGGGTTTAGGAAATGAAGTCGAGGGAAGTTTGTAAAGAGAGGAAACTGGGTTGGTGACTTGCTGAGATAGCATTGAGTGGAGCTGAGATAAGTGCTTTAAAATGATTTAAAGGTGTGATTTAAGGGTGTCTACTGAGTGAGGTCTAAGCCAGCTAGGACTCTATACAAGGCACTGTTTCAAAAACAGAAACAAGTTCTTTTTAAAATTATTTTTATGTGTATAGGTATTTCTCCTGCGTGCATGTGTCTGGTGCCCTCAGATGCCAGAAGAGGATGTAGGATCCTCAGGACTGCAGTTACAGAAGGCTGTTAACCATCACATAGGTGCTGAGAATCGAACCTGGGTCCTCTGGAAGACAGCAAGGGCTCTTAACTGCTGAGCCGGCTGTCCAGTCCCCTTATACAGTGTATTTAATGTAAAACGTGTGTATCCTGGATTGGCTTAGAACTTGTAGCTATCATCTTATTACAGTTGTGTACGGTCTTAGTACATAGGAGACCATTTTTTAAACCTTCTGCTTTCTGTCCTCTTGAAGAGTTAGAATCCCCTCTTTCTCTATTGAGGAAAGAAAGAACAGGATATGAGTTACAGAAGGACCAGTCCATAATGCAAGTTGGCGATATCCTTTTTAAATGGAATCCTCACAGTGATGTGCTGTCACCTTTTTGGTTTTTCAAACATTTTAAGAGGAGAGGCTTTGTAGCTCCCTGCCCCCCTCCCTGGGGGGTGGACTTCAGAGGAGAAGTTGGGACCTCCTACAGTTGTAGAAAGATTGGTTCCCCTCTCATCCATGAAGGACACTCCATGTTGGTTTGGTGTTTGTTTGCCTTATCACTGATGATAAATTCAACCTTGCTTCATTTTCTGGAACACAATTAGGAAAGCCTAAATGATGTGGACCTAAAATTCAACTTAGTAGAGCTCTTGATTGGAAAGTCTTTTTGTTTTGTGTTTTGTTTTTCAAGGATTTCTCTGTGTTGACTTGGCTGTTCTGAAACTGTAGACCAGGCTGGCCTCCAACTCACAGAGATTGGCCTGCTTATTCCTCCCACGTGGATAGGAAAGTCTTAAGGTGGGCTTCTTGGGATGCTAAGGATCCAGAATATGAGGCTTTCTGGCAGACTGTGGAAACCATCAATGCAGAGACAAAGTGTAGCGTGTAGAGAGCTAGACCTAGAACCTCTGACAGGCCAAGTCCAGACTATTACATTTCAATTTGTGAACACATTTTTAAAAGGTGCTAGACACCTGGATTGTGGTTCATCCTTGTCCCCTTATATAAAGTTGTGATTTTAGGAAGATTAATTCTGTTTCAAATTGGTTTTATTTTTATTTAGATTTAATTTATTTATTATAGATACAATATTCTGCCTTTATATATGCCTGCAGGCCAGAAAGAGGGCACCAGATCTCATTGTAGATGGTTGTGAGTCACCATGTGGTTGCTGGGAATTGAACTCAGGACCTCTGGAAGAGCAGCCAGTGCTTTTAACCTGAGTCATCTCTCCAGTCCCCCATTTCAGATTTGTAACATGAGAATTTCAAGCTAGCTGATTTCTGGCTATTTCCTAGGAGGGACCATTCCTTAGTATGCCTAGTACCATTGACTCAAGCAAATTATCATAGGGTAGCATGGGTTAAACTCAAGGTTACTCCACAAATTTATTGTGCCAAATAGAAGGTGCAAATCCATACTTGCTTGGTATGTATGCTAATTACATGGATGTTTTTCTCTTTCAGTGGAAACTTGCCTGCAAATAAGCTTCTTTGATAGGAAGCTTGACATTTTCATTATTGCTATTCTCAAACTGACAGGTTTTAATGTTTGAGATTTGGAGGGATTCTGGAGAATGAGTGCCCTGAATTTTGTTATTTATTTATTTTTGGGAGACAGGGTTTCTCTGTTTAACAGCCCTGGCTGTCTTGGAACTCATTTTGTAGACCAGGCTGGCCTTCAAACTAGGAGAACTTCCTACCTCACTCCCCATTGCTGGGACTAAAGGCATGCACCACCACCGCATCCAGCTTCTGAAGGAAGTTTTTTTTTGTTTTGTTTTGTTTTGTTTTGTTTTTGAGACAGGGTTTCTCTATAGCTTTGGAGCCTGTCCTGGAACTAGCTCTTGTAGACCAAGGTCTTGTAGACAGAGATCCACCTGTCTCTGCTTCCTGAGTGCTGGTATTAAAGGCGTGTGCCACCACCGTCTGGCTCTGAAGGAACTTTTGAAGGGTTTAGGTTGCTTCCTGGTATTGCAGGTGTCAGACAGCTGGTAACAGATACTTGGGTTAGCATCTCCCCTCTCCTTCCTTTCTCTTTAGAATGGGTCTCACTATGTAGACCAGATTACCCTCAAAATCACAAAGTACTGCTGCCGCTGCCTCTTCAGTGCTAGTATTAAAGGTGTGTGCCACCATACCTGGTGATAAATGAATTATTTTGCTTTGGAGAGAAGATGGCACTGTGATGCTGACTAAACTAGGCTAGTGTACTTTGGAGCATTCTGTGTTTCTTGTATGGAAACACTGGGCGGTGCTGGCACATGCCATTAACAGCACTAAGGAGTCAGAGGCAGATGAATCTCTGTGAGTTCAAGACCAGTCTGGTCTGTGAGTTCCAGGACAGACAGGGCTATACAGAAGAACCCTGCCTCTAAAACAACAACAACAATAAAACAGCAACAACAAAAAGAAAAAAAATATTTTAACTTGCTCACCTATCTTTGGCTTTTTACCTCTTATCAGTGGTTTGTAGCTCTTCCCTTCCTTCAGTCTCTTCCCATAGAGCTGGATCTGAGGATGGGGATGCTGGGCAAGCACTGAGCTACACCTCCAGCATGCTGAGCCTTCTTAACATTTCCTTTTAACTGGGCCTGGGACTCGCCCACTCTCCTTTTGTTTTTTCTTTCATCCCATAGTTGTGCTCAACTCCTGTTGTGTGCTAGGGCCTGCTCTGGGCATGTGTTGGAGGAGGGGTCGAACTTTTAGGCCTGTATCAAGGTGCTAAATCCCAGAATTCATAGTATTAAGCTGCTATGAAGTCAGTGACTGCTGTAGCTTAAATGCTTTTTTTTTTTTAAATACATGATTCTTGGAATTCTTCCAAAGGCATATAATCTCAGAATTAATACTCTCGTGTTCTGTGTCTTGTGCATCATTAGCCATATGCAGGTTTCAAATGTAATTACATAACAATACATGAGGACTAGTATTTATTTTCATGTTTAAAGTCTCTGACCTCATCAACCTTTATGAAGGTTTACATTTTACCTATGGTAGGTTTGCTGGAGTAACTGACTTGAAGGGTAGTAGGTCAGAGTATGTGGTCACCTTAAGTATACATTGATACTGTTCATGTTCTGCTTATCCCATCAGAAACTCAGTGTAAAAATGGAGTAGTGATTCGGCCACAATGATACCAACCCTTTCACTTATTAATTTCCAAGACTGGAGTAATGATTTAGAACTGAGAAAACTGTTAAACAATCTTGTTGACTGGAGCAGTGATTTTGTTTTCATTCTGGCTAGTTCCTTTTAATGAACACCCTTCCCAGAATGATCATTGTTTCTGCGACAATGGCACTTGGGACAGGTTATTTGCCTGACAGAAAGTGTGTTAAATTAACAGATGTGCTCCTTTGGGGAATCCCTTTTCTTCTCCATTTCCTTTGTGTCTCTTCTCTCTTCCTGAAAGGTTATCTTGGGTTCTTTGGGTATGAGCAGTTTTTATGAGTTCCTTGTTCAGAGAACTTTGTCTTATAGAACAAAGAGAATTTCACTTGGTTTAATTGAAAATTTTGACCCATTCTTTGGGTAGTATTGGTTTGGGTTACTATCCCATACACACGTGCTACTACTCTTACTGATTTGTATTATTACTTTGTGGTGTGCGCATGGTGGGGGAGACAGAAACAGCATGTGCCCTTGTGTATGTACCTGTGGAGGCCAGAGGTCACCTTACAGATGTTCTCCTCAATTGCTTTCCACCATTAAAAAGTTTTATTTTTATTTTAATTTAAATGATTTATTTACTTATTTTATTTGGTTTTTTCCTGACAGGGTTTCACTCTGTAGTGATTAATGATGTGTACCACCACTGCCTTACAATTTATTTATTTTTATTGTATGTGTATTGGTGTTTTGCCTGCATGTGTGTCCCCTGGAACTGGAGTTACAGACAATTGTGAGGTGTCATGTGGATGTTGGAAATTGAATTTGGGTCCTCTGGAAGAGCCATCAGTGATTTTAACCATTGAGCCGTCTCTCCAGCTTTTAACTTTTTTTTTTTTTTTTTTTTTTTTTTTTTTTCGAGGCAGGGTTTCTCTGTAGCTTTGGTGCCTGTCCCGGAACTAGCTCTTGTAGACCAGGCTGGCCTCGAACTCAGAGATCCGCCTGCCTCTGCCTCCCAAGTGCTGGGATTAAAGGCGTGTGTCACCACCGCCCGGCTTTAACTTATTTTTGAAACAGAGTTTACTTATGTAGTCCTGGCCAGTCTAAACTTGCTATGTAGACCAAACTGGCCTTGAATTTACAGAGCTCTTTCTGCCTCTGTTTCCCAAGTGTTGGGATTACAGATGTGTGCAAATACAGCCAATAATAATAATTTAATGATTGATTAATTATAATAGTTGCTATTTTTACTTTAGTTTTGAGACAGTGTCTTGGAAATAACTGGCTTCAGACTCAGCCTCAGCAATCTATCTGCCTTCTGCCTTTACCTCTCTCTGGTGTGCTAGGATTAAAAGTGTGTACTGTCACTCCATCTTACTATTCTTTCTTTCTTTCTTTCTTTCTTTCTTTTTCTCACTTTTTTTTTTTTTTTTTTTGGAGACAGGGTTTCTCTGTGTTGCTTTGGAGTCTGTCCTGGAACTCACTGTGTAGATCAGGCTGACCTCGAACTCACAGAAATCTACCTACCTCTACCTCCTGAGTACTGGGATTAAAGGCTTGCGTCAGCTCCACCCTGCCTTATTACTATTTTGAATTTATTCTGTGTGCCTGATCACATGCCACAGCATATGTGTGTAGGACAGAATTCAACTTTCTGATGTCAGTTCTCTCCTTCCACACCTGTGTCCTTGGGATAGAATTCAGGTCACCAGGATTAGTGGTTAGTATGTTATGTTAACCTTTTGAACCATCTCCCTGGCTCCCAATTTTTTAAAAATTTTAACTTAGCCGGGCGGTGGTGGCGCACGCCTTTAATCCCAGCACTTGGGAGGCAGAGGCAGGTGGATCTCTGTGAGTTCGAGACCAGCCTGGTCTACAAGAGCTAGTTCCAGGACAGGCTCCAAAACCAAAGAGAAACCCTGTCTCGAAAAAAGCAAAAGAAAAAAAAATTTAACTTATTTTCAGCTGAATGTGTGGCACATACCTTTAATCTCAGCGCTTAGGAAGCAGAGACAGGTGGGTTTCTTAGCTGGAGGCTAGCCTGGTGAATTCCAGAACAGCCAGGGAACAAAGAAAAAAAAAGACTTAAATTATTGTATATCTGTGTGTCCATATGTGCATATGAGTACAGGTACCCTCAGAGTGTAAAAGGTGGCATTGGATTCCCTTGGAGCTTAGTGGTGCAGGAAGTTGGGTGCTGGGAACTGAGTTGTAGTCCTGCAAGAGCAATTGGTTCTCTGTAGACACATTTTTCTTTGGGCTGCCAGCTCACAGAAAAATGACTCGGAGACTTATTGTTAGAATAATTTGACCTATTCGGGCAGTGGTGGTGCACACCTTTAATACCAGCACTCTGGAGACAGAGGTAGGTGGATCTCTGTGAGTTCGAGGCTAGCCTGGTGTACAAAGCAAATTCCCAGACAGCCAGAGCTGTTATACAAAGAAACCTTGATAAAAGAAGAACTAGTATTTGAAATTTTACATCAGTATTTTCTGTCTTCTCTGATGCTGAGGAGCAGTTTCCATACTCTCGGACTGTTGGTTTCCCAGTGAGAACCTGAGTATAGAAACTTACCTTTCTAGGTTTTTATCTTTATTTTTAATTTATTGTTATTAGCATGTATGTAAAAGTGTGTGTGCATATGCATGCAGGTGTTCATATGCTGAAGTCCTCATGTGAAGGTCCAAGTGAAGCTTTTAGGATTTTGTTGCTTGTACTTTGTAATCCAACTTGGGTGTCATCTTACCAGGAAGGCGCTTTTACTGCTGAGCCGTCCTGTCAGCCCTACTTGTGCAGTTTTAGGGTTAACTGCTCAGTTACTGAAGCCTGGAATAGTTCCTCTTTTAAAAGTTTCTTTTTGTTCAGTATTTGTAAGATTACTGCTTTTTTATTGTTTGCTTTAAGACAGCCTCATTGTGAAGTTTCTGGTTGGCCTTGAACACACCATCTTCAGCCATTTTATGCCACAAAGGTGTTGTCTTATATAATCATAGTACAGTTATCAAAGTCAAGGAGTTAATGAGTAAGATCTGTTGACAGTAGCATATCAAGTGCTGCCAACTCTCTTAATGTTATGTGCAATTCACGTAACATTTTCTATAACATTATTTTAAATTTAAGGCAGCTCAGGCACACTTCAAACTTGCTCTTTAGCCAAGAGCCTCCTTAAACTTTGACCCTCCTGTTTCCATTTCTGTAGTGTTAGAATTTACAGACAAGTGCTGCAGTATTTGACTTTTTTTTTGTTATTGTTGTTTTTTTTGTTTGTTTGTTTTTAAAACAGGGACTCTCTGTGTAACAGCCCTGGCTATACTGAAGTTTACTTTGTAAACCAGGCTGGCCTTGAATTCACAGAGATCCCCAGTGTGCCACCACACTGACCATTATGTAGCTTTGGGTATCCTGGACCAGACTGGCTTCCAGCTCCCAGGAATTCGCCTGCCTCTGCCTCCCATAGTGCTGTGGTGTGTGCCATCATGCCCAGCTCCCACGTTTAAAAGCAGAGTAGCAGTGTCAGGTCTGGTGGCGCACGCCTTTAATTCTGGCATTAAGGAGGCAGAGGCAGGTGGATATCTTGAGTTCAACGCCCGGGATAGCGAGACCCTGCTTCAAAACAAATGAACAAAGAAATAAACAAAATAAAGCTGATTTTTAGTGTCTGAAGTGTCAGCTGTTTTTAGTGTGTGAATATAACTAATAAAAATCTTTCTTGGAAGATTCATCTAGCGTGAGTGTAGAGCTCAGTTTACATTTTTTTCTTTTTGTTTTGAAGAATTTCAAGCATACAGGGAAATTAAAAACAAGCAGAATTGAGCCTTTGTATGTCTTTTGACTTTAGATTCACCAATTATTGTTAACATTTTGAGACTTTAACTGTTCTTTTGTGAGCCAGGCTGTGAGTTGATACTTCACCTTTCAATCATTTGGTATGTGTCTAAGAATAAGACCCTTCTCTTTTCACTATGACCATAAAATCATATTCACATTTGGGAAAGTGACAGTAAGTGTAGTAACATGTACTTAGCAATCTATATTCAAATATCCTGAGTTCTCACAGTGTTTTAATAGATGTTTACCATACTTCCATCTTGACTATTTTATTAAGAGTTATTAGTTTGTAGTAATTATATATAGTAATGATTTTCATTATTTCATATTCATACTATGTATAATGTATTTTAATCATATTCACCTGTTACCTAGCTACCTCAAATCTAATCAGAAAGTAGTGGTTAATCCCACAGTAGTGATGGATGCCATTGTTACACCAATAAGCATACCTTGCTTAGCAGGTCATAAGAATAGCATACAGGTCTTATAGGTAAGTATAACCATCAGCATAAGCAGCATGCATAGTACCTTACGTGAAGGTGAAGGCTTCCAGTTCAGTCCTAACTTGATTTCTGTGTCCTGTAACCAAAGTATGGTCTTCAGCAATAGTGCACCCAACAAGATGTAACAGTAGTTTGTATAGTTTTCGGAGACATAGCTGTGCGCCCCCCCCCCAACCTACCTAGGAAGTAACCTACCTAGGCACTGGATTTTCTTTAATAATCTTATGGCTACTGGGAGCTGCTTTACCCACATAGCATAGGTACTTCTGTTCAAATTTAATTTAGAGAGCGGTTGAATGAGAATGTATGTATGTATGTGTATCTCTTGGGGATAGTACTCATGTCAGATTTGTTGACAAGTGACTGACTATTCACTGCATAATCTTGCTGGACCCAAACTTCCAAAAATTAGTATTAAGAGATTTTATACATATACATGTGTTTAAAATTTCCTTCCTTATACTCCCCTGTCCTCCCTTTCTTGCTCTTCCCCTCTCCCCATGGTCCCATTTTTCCTCTTAGGCAGTTTTACTTCTTCTTTGAAGTCATATATATATATGTTTGTGTGTGTGTATTAGTTACATACACATAATTTCATGTATCTGTATAAAATCTAGGAACCACAAATGGAAGAGAATATAGTTATCCTCTGTGATTATCTCCACTGTATAATATTTATTTCTAGCCCTGTAGACCAGGCTGGCCTCCATCTCAGAGATCTGCCTGCTTTAGCCTCCTGAGTGCTGGGATTAAAGACCAGCACCACCTGGAAGTTTTGTTTTGTTTTTGGTTTTGGTTTTTTTGAGACAGGGTTTTTCTGTAGCTTTGGTGCCTGTCCTGGAACTCATTGTGTAGACCATGCAGGCCTCGAACTCACATCCACCTGTCTCTGCCTCTCAAGTGCTGGGATTAAAGGTGTTCGCCCTTGCAGTTTATTTTTAAAGTTTTATATTGTGTGTGTGATGTGATGTGTCTAGTGTATGTGTGTGTGTGGGGGTACACATTCCATGTATGTCTGTGAGTTTCAGGAATTGAGCCCAGGTTATCAGTGTAGTAATAGGAGCGGCGGGCTACTTCCCGCCACCCAGCTCCCGCACGGCTAGCTTTACCTGAAATAACAACACACAAATTGTATTCTTTTAAATACTGCTTGGCCCATTAGCTCTAGCCTCTTACTGGCTAGCTCTCACATCTAGATTAACCCATTTTTAATAATCTGTGTACCACCACGAGGTGGTAGCTTACCAGGGAGATCTTAACCTGTGTCTGTGTGGGGTGGGAGAATCATGGCGACTGCCTGACTCAGCTTTTTTCTCCCAGAATTTTGTTTTATCTACTCCGCCTACCTAATTTTTTGTCCTATCAGAGGCCAAGCAGTTTTTTTATTACTTAACCAATGAAACAAGAGGTAGAAAGGTGACCCACCTCCATCATTTCCCCTTTTTCTTGGAGGTGGGTCTTGTATTTATCTGTTGCTTTCATTGGTTAATTAATAAAGAAAACTGCTTGCCCCTGATAGGACAGAAAATTAGGTAAACAGAGTAGAGTGAACAAAATGCTGAGAGATAAAAGCCGAGTCAGTGAGTCGCCATGATTCTCCCACTCCAGACAGACGCAAGTTAAGATCTTTCCTGGTAAGCCACCTTGTTACACAGATTATTAAAAATGGGTTAGATCAATATGTAAGAGCTAGCCAATAAGAGGCTGGAACTAATGGGCCAGACAGTGTTTAAAAAAATACAGTTTCTGTGTAATTATTTCAGGTATAAAGCTAGCCGGGTGGTGGGAAGTGGCCCACCATTATTACAACATATCAGGTTTTGTGCAGCATCTTTGTTACTTTTCTGTTGTTATAATGAAATACCTTGACCAAGGTAATTTATTGTTTGTTTATTTGTTTGTTTCCAGACTGGGTTTCTCTAATTTTGGAGCCTGTCCTGGAACTAGCTTTTGTAGACCAGGCTGGCCTTGAACTCCCCAGAGATCCACCTGCCTCTGCTTCCCCAGTGCTGGGATTAAAGGTGTGCACCACCACTGCTTGACATCCAAGGTAATTTGTAAAAGAAACCTTTAGTTTGGGATCACAGTTTCAGAGGGTGACTCCATGACCATTATGGAAGGGTACATGGTACTGGGCAAGCATGGTGCTGGGGCAGTAGCCAAAAAGCTTGTGTACATCTTGCTAGAAGTACATAGTGAGGGAGAGAGAACTTGGAATGGCCTGGGCTTTTGAAACCTCATAACCTGCCCCTAGCCGGGTGGTGGTGGCGCACGCCTTTAATCCCAGCACTCGGGAGGCAGAGACAGGTGGATCTTTGTGAGTTCGAGGCCAGCCTGGTCTACAAGAGCTAGTTCCAGGCTAGGCTCCGTAGCTACAGAGAAACCCTGTCTTGAAAAACCAAAAAAAAAAAAAACCAAAAAAACCCAACCTGCCCCTAGTGACAACACTTCCTCCAACAATACCACACCTCCTAATCCTTACCAATCAGTTCCACTAACTGGGGGCCAAGCATTCAAATACATGAGCTTATGGGGCCATTCTCATTCAAATCACTACATGAAGCAAACACCTACTATATTACCTAGGTATGTCACTGGTTATTTGTTCTTTATGGCTGAAAAAAATCTGTTGCCAATATACCATTATCTTTTTGTTCATTCCTGTGTTGTTGGACATCTAGATTAGTTCCATAATTTGGTAAATGTGAGTATTCCAGTCTTCCAAAGTTTGCTTTCCCACCCTTTTGACCTTCCCCCGAAAAAAGGAGAAGAAAAAGGAAAAGAAAAACAAAAAAACCAAACCCAATTTGTGTTGTCCATATTCTCACTGGAGTATGGTCTAACTCCTGGTGACCAGCCCCTTAAAGAAAACTGAGTCCTTCCCCATCCACACTTCCCATCAGAAGCCATCAGTTGTGGAGACCTACACTTCAGCATCCTTATCACAGTTTTTAAAGGTTTTCTTCAGGGCTGGAGAAATGGCCCAGCGATTAAGAACACTGGCTACTCTTCCAGAGGACCCGGGTTCAATTCCTAGGACCCACAATGGCAGTTTGCAACTGTCTGTAACTCCATTTCCAGGGAATCCAACACCCTTACACAGACATATATAGAGGCCAAACACCAATACACATAAAATAAAATTAAAAAAAAAATAGTTCTCTTCAGTGACTTTCTGTCTAGGCTGTTTCTTTTTGTGGGGTGGGGTGGAGGTTGTCACAGAAGCCTTCTCTGTCTCATAACTGAGTCTGCAGTCATCAATACTGCTGCAAAAGTAGCTTAGGGGAGTACTTTTAAGTGGGTTGAAGTAAAGTTGACTATTCTCATAATAGGTAAAAAAATGGGTAAAATGATTTATATTTCAAGCAGTAGAAGTCAAACAACAACAGCAACAAAACCCCACAGCTTCTTGGAGTAAGTAACACTAGTCCACACAATGCTCGAGTTGTAGACAAGCTGCTTACTTTCTGAGTCTCAGCTTCTTCATCGACAGCCTTGTTCATTGCTTAGTCCTTGGAGTTAAGATGAAATTTGAAACAACAAAGGTCTCAACCTACTTAGTAGTAGTTAGTATTAATAGTAATAGTATATTTTTCTTAAATATTTATTTAAAACTAAATTTAGGTTTTGTATCTGACTTTTGTCTACATGGATGCATATGCATTGTATCGTTGGATGTCAAAGGCCTCAGATCTGGAACTGGAATTAGGGATGGTTGTGACCTGCCAAGTGTATGCTGGGAATATAGTTGGGGTCCTCTGCAAGAGCAAGTAGTCTTAACCACTGAGTTATCCCTGTAGTTCCATGTATTGGTTTGAATAAAAATGGCCCCCTAGCCTCCTAGCAAGTGACACTATTAGGAGATGTGGTCTTAGATGTGGTCTCATTGGAGAAAGTGTGTATGTGGGGGGGGCACTGGGGGCTTTGAGGTTTCAAAAGCTCGAGCCAGGCCCAGTGTGACTCTTCCTGTTGTGGGCTGATTCAGATGTTGAATTTTGGCTCCTTTTCCAGCACCATGTTGTGTTTCCTGCCATGATGACAATAAATTTTAAATTTTAAACTTTTAAATTGTAAGCTATCCCCAATTAAATGTTTTCCTTTGTAAGACTTACCATGGTCATGGCATCTCTCACAGCATAGACATTCCACTATTTATTTCTTATTTGTACGTGAGTGCCTACAGGAGACCAGAAGAGGATGTTGTATCCCTTGTATCTGGAGTTACAGTTGGTTGTGAGGTCTCCAGTGTAGGTAGGTGTTGGGAGTCAAGCTCAGGACCTTAGGAAGAACAGGAAATGGTAGGGGACAATTTTGTATTTTGTCAACTATGTTTTAAATAAACACTGATTGGCCGGCAACCAGATAGGAAGTAGAGGTGGGGCAAGGAGAAAAGAGAATTCTGGGAAGAAGGAAGCTCTTCCTGCAGTCCTGCTCAGACTATCGAAGAAGCAGGATGTGACCTGCCCCGCTAAGAAAGGTACTGAGCCATGTAGCTAACATAGATAAAAATAATGGGTTAATATGTTATAAGCGCTAATACAAAGCCTGAGCTAATGGGCCAATCAGTTTATAAATTATGTATACCTCTGTGTGATTTTCTTCGGGGGTTACCAGCTGTGGGAACTGGGTAGGACAGAAACCCCAACAATCAGGCCCTCATGTTACAGAATGGCGCCCAATGTGTTTTGTTTGTTTGCTTTGTTATTTATTCATCCACCCACCTATTTATCTGTTTGTTTATTATTTACCTCTGAGACAGGGTTTCTGTGTGTCACAGACATGGTTGTTCTGAAACTTAGAGATCTTCCTGCCTCTGCCTTCCTAGTGCTGGGATTAAAGACATGTGCCAGCATTGCCTGCTTTGGGTAGTGATAGTAGTATTACATTTCTTTTTAATTAGTTCTAAGTTCTTAGATAATTTCTGCAGAGTGGTGGTGGTACATACCTTTAATCTCAGAGGCAGAGGCAGGTGAGTCTCTGAGTTTGAAGCCAACCTGGTCTATAGAGTGAGTTCCAGAGTGTCAAGGATTACACAGAGAAACCCTGTCTTGAAAAACAAAGCAAAACAAACAAGTGAACAAAGAGAGGTAGCTCCTATACCTGGTGGGGGAGGAGAAATAATAAGACAAATAACACACAATCTAAAACACAGATGGATATTTAGAAATCATAGTGGTGGCTGAGTGTGGTGGCATATGCCCTTAATCCCATCACTCTGGAGAGAGAGAGAGGGAGACAGGGAGGGAGGGAGGGAGGGAGGGAGGGAGGGAGGGAGGGAGGTGGGTGGGCCTCTGAGTTCTAGCCGGCCTCTCTACATAGGGAGTTCCAGGATAGCCAAGGTTTCATAGTGGTCTCCGTCTCAAACCAAAACAAGACACAAGACAAACAGACAAAAGGAAAACAACCAAACCCCAAATCCCTAAATATATAAGATGTATACAGTTAAAACATTATTTGAAAATTGCTGTACATGGTTGTAGTTACAGCAATGGGATCTATTTGAAATAGGCCTAAGGTATAGTCTGTATATAGTATAAATATTTATTAAGTAGAAACTAATCTTTGCAGCGTAGAAAGTTCACTTTGCTATAGAATAGGCAAGGAACAAGCTGAGATGATGGCCTGTGAAGTACAGGCCGTGTTAACATTCTTATGGGACAGTTTAATTACAGTTTTTGCAGTAGGTGGTTGTGAATACATACTTGGCCCTGGAGGAATGGCAGTTACAACTACAGATTTCAGACCATTGAGATGCTCAGTGGATAAAAGCACTTGCTGTACAACTCTGGCCTGAGTTTGATTTTTGGGTCTTACAGTAGAAGGAGAAGACCAGCTTCACTTACACATACCGTGAACATACACAGTAGTCAGTTAAAAAGTTTAAAACCCACCTAAAATTAGAACGGATTCAAGAAAGTTGTCCTCAAACCTTTACACACACTCCCCAATCACAGACATACACACTTGCACATACAGTACTAGCTGTTACTAGTCACCAGACGGTGTGTGCCAGGGGTTGTAAATACATGAATTATCTCATTTGGTGTCTATAAGACAATATTTTTATGATAATATTGTAACTTACAGGATTTAATATAGGCTAAGAAATCATAAAGAGCCACAATTGAACAGGACTGAACCAGATGCTGTTATTCCACATGTAGTCCCCAGAAAATCTTAAGTGAGCTTGTGTAATGTTATTGTCTAGGCCTCATTCTGGAGCTACTCACTTTGGTTCAGCATTTAAAAAAAGTTGTCCATGTAATTTTGAATGCACATTAAAATAAGAAGACCACAGACAGGGGTCTGAAGTGTGAGCTTATGAGGTCATCATGGGTGGTACATGGGCAGAACTCCTTTGTGATGTAGGAAGAGGCTTAGTAGACCCTACCTCCAAACTTGTACCTTTTCCGTGATGACAGTTCTCTTTTCTTTTTCTGTGTCTATTTTTCTTCTTTGGGTGAGGCAAAACACCAATGAACATAAAAATGTTAAAAATAACTCAGTTTAACACAGTATATTACATTTAGTTGTCTTGTCTCCTTAGTCTGCCCTTGTCACTTACAATGGATTTGTCTGTTAATGGTACTTTGTTTTCTGGGTTTTGTAATATTAAATATTAAATATTTTTTTAAAAAAATCTAGGTGCTCATTCTGGTGTTGTCTACTGACACTCCTCAGATTAACTTGTGTCTTTTAGATAAATGTTATTCCTTGGTAGGCTGTGCCGATCTATCTATCTATCTATCTATCTATCTATCTATCTATCTATCTATCTATCTATCTATCTATCTATCTATCTTATTTATTTGACCTTCCTTCCTTCCTTCCTTCCTTCCTTCCTTCCTTCCTTCCTTCCTTCCTTCCTTCCTTCCTTCCACAGGGTTTTTCTGTGTATAATGTATCACATGACAATGATATTAGTAATTTAAATTGTAATAAAAGAACCCCTGATTGCCCATGACCATGTCTATAAAGTAAAATCTGATTTATAGCCAATAAAATTGAAGTAGCTTGTAAATTTATTGTTACTCAATACATTCTAACACTGGAAAAAATAAACATTTCAGAGCACTTATGACACTCCATAAAAGTTAATGCCTTATCTTTTCCTTTTCTTCTCTCCTCCCTCTCTCTCTCTCTCTCTCTCTCTCTCTCTCTCTCTCTCTCTCTCTCTCTCTCTCTCTCTCTCTCTTGTCTGGTTAAATGTGGATTTAAGTTTTTATTTTATTTTGTTTTAAGATTCATTTTTAATTTTTATTCTTTTGAGATTATAGTATCACTACATCATTGCCTCCTCCCTGCTTTTCCTCTAAACACTTCCATATTGTCCTTGTTAAAATTCTTGTTGTTTCGTTTTTTGTATTTTGAGTGTCAGGGTTTCTCTCTGTAACAGCCCTGGCTGTCCTGGAACTTGCTTTGTAGACCAGGCTGGCCTTTAACTCGCTGATACCTACCTGCCTCTGCCTCCCTGGGATTTAAAGTCACGTGCCACTACTGTCCAGCATCTTGGCCTCTTTTTTTTTTCTCCGTTAATTGTTGTTACATACACACTCTCACATATATATAGCTAAATACATAGGTACAACCTTCTCAGTCTGTACAATGTTACTTGTATGTATGTTTTTTTTTAAATATTTATTTATTATGTATACAATATTCTGTCTGTGTGTATGCCTGCCGGCCAGAAGAGGACACCAGACCCCATTACAGATGGTTGTGAGCCACCATGTGGTTGCCGGGAATTGAACTCAGGACCTTTGGAAGAGCAGACGATGCTCTTAACCTCTGAGCCATCTCTCCAGCCCCTTGTATGTATGTTTTTAAGACTGACCATTTGGTATTAGATAACTGGTTGATGTGCTGGGGAAGACTTTCTACCACCCCTAGCATTTCTTAGTTTGTAATTCTTTGTAGAGGACTACAGGATAATTGAAGCCAAGAGCAGAGGAAGAGCAGGTGCAGGGTCAGCTGACATGGTGGTGCATGCCTTTAATCTTGGCATTCAGGTTGCAGAGGCTGGTAGATTTCTGCAAATTCAAGACCAGCTTGGTCTGGTCTGCATAAATAAAGTTCTAGGACAGTAAGAGCTGCATAGAGAACCACCGTCTTACAGAGAGTCTCTATAAATAGCTAGATATTATTAATGAACCCAGTCACAGAGCTCTTGAGGAAGCAAATAGCCTTCAAAAGCACAGAGCCAAGTCTAGACCAGATTCCTCTTTTTCCCTTCTTACATTAGTATTTTTTGATATTTTTGTTTAGGTAGTCATGTTGGTGAGACTTCATGAGTGTAGGTTCTGACATTTGTAGGAGACACAGTCTCTCAGGGATTTCTCTGATGTTCTGGCTATTACAGTCTTTCCACCTCTCAATGTTCCCTGAGTCCAGAAATTGTATTGTAGATGATCTATTAGGATTGGGTTCCACATCTTGGTAGATTAAAGATTTGTTTAATGTATATGAATATTTTGCCTGCATGTGTGTCTGTGCAACAAGTACATGCTTGGATGTCAAATGAGGGCCTCAGGTCACAAAAAAAAAAAACAAAAAACAAAAGTAGAGGGCCTCAGGTCCCATAAAAACAAGTAGATCCATTTCTTTGGGGCTTTGCTGAGGTTTAAAGGGAGCTTCACTCACTCCTGCTAAGCCATGAGCTTTGCCCCAGACCACAGCAAATAGAATCCTTCTCAAAACCTCAGAATGGCTTTCTTTTATATTTAGAATGCAAGTCAAATTCTTTATCATTGTTTAGTGCAGCCCTACAAAGTCTCCTTGCATATGCCATATTCCTTTAAATTCATTCTCCACTTAACGTCAGTTTTCTTATTCATAAACTGAGTGCTGCAGGGACTGTTACTGTTGGTTTTCAGATCTCAGTGAGAGGCCATCTCAATGATTGAAACATGCCTTGATTGTCTTAACTATCCATAGCTCAGTTTTGTATTGTTTTTCGAGACGGGATTTCTCTATTGCTTTGTAGACCAGGCTGGCCTCGAACTCACAGAGATCCGCCTGCCTCTGCCCCCGAATGCTGGGATTAAAGGCGTGCGCCACCACCATCCGGCCATAGCTCAGTTTTATATCTTTAAAAAAGCATTGTAGAGAGTAATATAAGATTCTTACCACCTAGCTTCAATAATACTAATGTCTGTTTCTTTAAAATAGTACTACGGCTTTCCCAATCCACTCATTTCCTGACATTTTGTTCTTGTTCTTTTTTTCTTGTTCTGGAGTTATTTCTGTAAGTTTATTATATGTTTTCTCTCTAGGATGAGTTTTATCAGGTCAAGGATCTTGTCTAGGGCTGGAGAGATGGCTCAGTGGTTAAGAGCATTGCCTGCTCTTCCAAAGGTCCTGAGTTCAATTCCCGGCAACCACATGGTGGCTCACAACCATCTGTAATGAGGTCTGGTGCCCTCTTCTGACCTGCAGACATACACACAGACAGAATATTGTATACATAGTAAATAATTTTTTTTTTTTTTTTTTTTTTTTTTGGTTTTTCGAGATAGGGTTTCTCTGTGGTTTTGGAGCCTGTCCTGGAACTAGCTCTTGTAGACCAGGCTGGTCTCGAACTCACAGAGATCCGCCTGCCTCTGCCTCCTGAGTGCTGGGATTAAAGGCGTGCAAGAAAGGATCTTGTCTACCCATCACTCATACTTGTATACCCAGTAACTGCCATTGTCTCAATATCTCTCTATATCTTAGTTACTTAAAAAAAATTACTGCATAGTTGGATGGTTGGAAGAAAGAACAGAATAAACTCCCTAAAAGGACAAACTGTGCCCAATACATGGCCACACCTGTGATTCCAGCACACTATTCAGCTTAGGCTATCTTACTCTACATAAGACCTTTTCTCAAAAATAGTTAAAACAGCAACAAAAATAAATGAACAAATAAATAAAGCAAGCAGAGACTGTTTTATCTATATTTGTATTCTTAATTTTTAGCTGCCTGGCCAAGTGCTTCTTCAGATATAGTGGACACCAGATATTTGCATAATTTCCATAATTATGCAAGAACAGATACACGCACACAAACATACCCCTCTCTTTCCTTTCTGATCTTCCTTCTGAGACAGAGTGTTATGTACCACAGGCTGGCCTCAGATCTACTCTGTAGCCAAGGATGATTTGAACTTTTGATCCTCCAGCCTTTACTTCCCAAATGCTGGTTTGTAAGTCTCCATGTTCAGTTTATGTGGAGCTAGGGATGGAACCCCAAGTTTCATGCATGCCAGGCAAGTGCATGGTTATCTGAGTTACATCCTCAGCCTCTTCTCACTTTTGGTAAGTCCCAGAGCTGACTTTGAAATTCACAGTGTAGCCGGGATGGCCTCAAACCAATGACAGTCCTCTTTTTGAGTGCTGTAATTACAAACTTTCGTGCCTCAAGGTTTTTTTTAGTGGAAGAATAATATATGTTCCCTCCCTTCATCTCTCTCTTCCGTCTGTCCTTCTGTTCTTCCATTACATCTATCCTTTCTGTTTCAACACAAGGTCTCACCGTGTAACTGTGGCTTGTTTGGGGCTCTCCATGTAGACTCGGCAGACCTGGAACTCACAGAGATCCACATGCCTCTGCCTCCAGAGTGCTAGGATTTAAAGGGGTGGCTGACCATACCTGTCATTTATTTATTTTATATTTTTTTAGTTTCTAATTACCATGCTTATGTAATAAGAATAAGTTTTTATTGCTGGCATGTTATTTGCTTGCTAAACTCCCCTCCTCCCCCCCAGTTTTTAAGAGCCAGGTTTTTCCTATGTAGCTTAGACTCAGCCTGACAAGTGCTGGGGTTGATTGAAGATCTTCTCCCCACACTCCTTATTCCTTATTCCTTTTAAAATTTCTGTGTTGTCTCTTTATAGTGAGTTTATATATGTTCTGGAAAGCCCACATTTATCTTTCCAGTCTCTCTGTTGCATTGTTGTACTATAGAAGGTAAGAGCTGCAAAGGAAGTTAGAGATAATTTAAGTCTAGCTCACGATTTTACAGGTAAAGACATTGCTCAAGGTAGTATGATGAATAATGATTAGAACTAATAGAGCCAAATGTAGCAGTCAGTAGGTAGCCTGAGTCAGCATTTAAAGCCAGTCTGTAAGTGTGTGTGCGTGCATGCAGGCGAGTGTATGCTCACAGTATGTATTGATAAAATGTGATATGGTGCTTGTATGGAGGTCAGGAGAGAATGGGGAGGTGCCTAATTTGGCTTTTAGCATTAGATATAGTAATATTTTTGAATGGCGAGAATAATATAAAGGTATTACTTGTTTTGGGGATAATATTCATTTTTCCTGTATTAATGGGAAGGAAACTGGTTACTTGTGCAATGGGTATATGTAAAAAATTGGGAATGGGGCAGATGAGATGGAGAGAATTGACAGAAGGCTGCAGATGGAGGCTTAGCACTTTGGAGTGAGTCCATTGGTTCCTGCTGTGCACTGCAGTGTAAAAGATCCATCTGGGCCTCCCTAAGTAAAAGAATGGAATGTAATGGACATATGAGAACTGGTTTCACCGATCTGCTTGGATCAAAAAGACTTGAAAATGTTAGATATAGACTAGATGGAAGAACGGAAGACTTAGTGAAGACTTGGCAACATCTTTAGTTTGATATTTCTTCTTCCATTTATCCACTAAATTCTAGACCCTGGTAATTGGTGCACTCTCAGTTTGTGGGGTTTCTATTGCAGGGTCCTCAAGTTTAGTTCAAATTCTTTGCTTATTCAGCCCTTCCCAAACAAATGAACCTGCCAAAGGCATTCTTGAGCTTTGTTATGTTGTTGCTCATGGGATATAGTTGTTTTAGGTTTTCCTTGGAATTCTACATCTGTCTACCTTTTCCATCTGTTTCTGTAGCTGTCTTTTTGCTTAAGAGTTCTTTTTGTTTGTTTTTTCAAGACAGGGTTTTTCTGTGTAGCAGTGGCTGTCCTGGAAAGCTGCCTGTCTCTGCCTCTGGAGTGTGGGATTAAAGGGTGTACCACGAGTGGCCTCCAGCAAGAGTTCTAACTTTCACTTTTAATGATGCCCAAAATTGCTGTTTCTGTGTCTGGTCCAAAGGCTAGTGGGACGGACTGTGCCTTCTAGACTGTTTTAGAATTTGCCATTTCCCCATTACCTTCAAGATCTCACTAGGTAGCTCAGGGTAGCATGGAGCTCCAGATCCTCTTGCCTCAGATTCTTAAGTGTGGAATTATACCTTGTTTAATTTTTCTAGGTAACTGAACATATGGTGTATTGAGTAAAAGGAACTTGTTCTCAACCTCACTTTGAGGAATCTGCAAAGAATTGCTGCTTTTTCAGTTTTCAGCTCCTTACATGCTGACCTGGCAACCCGTTTAATGTCTTGACCTCACTGTGCATTTGCTTCTCTGTTTTCTTCTCATTGTTCTGCTTTAGTTTCTTTTCATCCTGTACTTTTCTTTTCAAAGGCTTATTGCTGTTGAGATACTGTCATGGTAAACACATCTATCAGAATATTTTTAAGTGACAAATGTGACTCTACAGTAATAGAGTGGTATGCTATATGAATTTAGACCTTGGAAGTGATTAGCTGTACCTTCCCAGTTTTGTTTTTATGACAAAGACAAGTAATGAGTTTTAATTAGCTGTAGACATTAACTTAAGAAATATATATTGAGTGTTTAATGAAATAGGTATTTTGACAGGTAAGTGAGGGGTTAAAGATAACACACCTTTTTGGTTTTTCGGGACAGGGTTTCTCTCTAGCTTTGGAGCCTGTCCTGGAGTTAGCTTTTGTAGACCAGGTTGGCCTTAAACTCACCTGCCTCTGCCTCCTGAGTGTGGGGATCAAAGGTGTGTGCCACCACTGCCCCAACCATACACTCTTTATATTTCAAAATGACATAGTCTGTTGGCACCAATTCTGGTTCCTTCATGGCAGTGCTGTCAGTGGCTTAAATGCTGGATTATAGGCATGAGATAGAATGCCTCACTTCTAGTGTTTGTTTTTTTGGACTGGGACTCATGCACCCCAGGCTGGCCTTAAGTCATTAGCAAGAACTAGAGAGATGGCAGTGGTTAAGAGCATTTACTACTCTTGCATAGAATGGACCCAGCTTTGTTTCCCCGCACCCATATGACAGCTCACAATTCACTGTAACTACTTCCAAGGATACAGTACTCTTTTCTGACCTTTAGACATAAATGCAGGCAAAATACCAACGCACATAGTTTTGTTTTGTTTTTGGATTTTCGAGACAGGGTTTCTGTCCTGGAACTAGCTCTTGTAGACCAGGCTGGCCTCAAACTCAGAGATCTGCCTGCCTTTGCCTCCCAAGTGCTGGTATTAAAGGCGTGCGCCACCATCGCCCGGCTTGTTTTTTAAGTTACTAAGATGAGGATGACCTTTAACTTGGTCTTTCTGGTATGGATGCTAGGCCTCTTTTAAAAATCTAGACATGCTAGGCAAGCACTTCACCAACTGTGCTACATTCCCAGTCCTGATTTTCTATTCTTGAAACTTTTGTGTTATGTAATGTATGTTTTGTTCTGCCTTTTGCCTTTTTTTTTTTTTTTTTTTGGTTTTTCAAGACAGGGTTTCTCTGTAGCTCTTGTAGACTAGGGTGGCCTCGAACTCACAAAGATCCGCCTGCCTCTGCCTCACAAGTGCTGGGATTAAAGGCGTGCGCCACCACCACCCAGCTTGCTTTTTGGTTTTGAGACAGGGTTTCTTTTTCTGTAACAGCCCTGGCTGTCCTGGAACTCACTCTGTAGACCAGGCTGGCCTCAAGCTCACAGAGATCCTGAGTGCTGGGACTAAAGGCTTGTGTTTTATTTTTGACAAACTGCCAATAGTACATTTCATTCTTACTATTTTTATTTTTTTTTTGTATTAGATTTCAGAGTTCAAATGTAAAATGTTTCATTCTTTAAGGATTAGAAATTGTGCATATTTTCTGATGAAAAGGAGCTTAATCTGTTTATGAGCATGGTTGGAGCACCATTTTGGTGTCCTGGAGCTCTGTAGCTACCTTCTGCACTGTGCTAGTCTGGCTCCATTACTTCTTGGGCTCTATTAACTCTTAAAATTTAGAGAGCGCGTTTCCCATTTAGATTTTAGGTGCTGAGTGAAAGGAGTTGAATGAAGATAGTGTGGACTCTGCTAGCACAGAATTGCGCAGGATACGGTGACAGTTAGAGTAGGGATATGAGCAACTTTAGGAGTAGTTCATCAGACTGCAGCCCCCACCACTTTCTTTTTTAAAAAAGTTAAGTTCACCCACATACATTCTGTCTTACAAATTTTATTTTTATTCTATGGCTTTTTTTTTCTCTTGAGAGTAAACCAGTGTAAATCTTTACTTCTTTAAGTTATATATGTCAAATATTTGTTTTTTTTCTTTATTTCATTCTTTTTTAATTAAAATTTCCGCTTCCTCCCCGTTTCCCATTTCCCTCCCCCTCCTCCCACACATCGCCCCTTCCCCCCACTCCCCTCCCCCTTTCCCCACTCCTCTCCCCCTCCTCCCACTCCATTCCCCCTCCCTCTCGAGACTGAAGAGCATCCCATTCTATGGCTTTTTTAAAGAGTCTTCTTGTTTGAGAGATGCTGGTTTTATTGCTACTGAGTCTGTCTTAATGTGTTCTTCTATCCCTTGTACATCTAGATTTTTTTAGTTGATTTTGTTTCCTGAGACAGGATTTCTCTCTGTAGCCATAGCTGTTCTGGGACTTGCTCTGTGCTCCTGTCCTCCAGACTGGCTTTGACCTCCCAGAGATCCCCCTGCCTCTGCCTCTGGGAAGTTGCTTCTGGGAAGTGACTTTTCTTTATTTAAACAGAAACTCATAAGTGCGAGCTTGCTTGCTTGCTTGTTTGTTTATTTAATGCTCATTGGGGTTTTGCCTGCATGTATGTCTGTGTGAGACTGTCAGAGCCCCTAGAACTGGAGTTACAGATAGTTGTGAACTGCCATGTAGGTGCTGGGAATTAATCCCAGGTCCATTGTAAGAACATCCAGTGCTCTTAACTGCTGAGCCATCTAACCAACCCCATAACTTTTCTTCTTTTTTTTTTTTTTTTTTTTTTTGGTTTTTTGAGACAGGGTTTCTCTGTGGTTTTGGAGTCTGTCCTGGAACTAGCTCTTGTAGACCAGGCTGGTCTCGAACTCACAGAGATCCGCCTGTCTCTGCCTCCCGAGTGCTGGGATTAAAGGCGTGCGCCACCACCGCCCGGCATAACTTTTCTTCTTAAAGAGATCGTTTGTTATGGCAAGAGGTATTGTCAAATTTCTGTTCATGGTAGCTGAATCAATTCCCACAAGGAGTGTATTCCAATTTACATATCCTGTATGGGAGTTTTTTTGTGTGTGCATGTATGCATACACACATATATTACTACAGTGGTGATGGTAATTTTCTTTAATGAGTTTATAATGGTCATAGGGAAACTTGACTCACATCATTCTGTGTCCAGTGATGCTTGCCTTCTAGAATACTGTTGTCTTTTTTTTTAATTGCCATATATTTTCCATAGGTTGGGTGTATTAAACTGACCAACTTTCTTCAGTGTGGTCCTATATGATAAAATGTATACAAACTATGTATTCACATTGGATTTTTTTTTGTTTTTGTGTTATTTTGGATTAAACTAAGGGCCTTGTGTGTTTTAGGGAAGTGCTGTACCACTGACCTACATTCTTGGTCCTCACATTCTGGTGGTGGTGCATGCCTTTAATTCCAGTACTCTTGTGAGGCCGAGGCAGGGAGCACTGAGTTCAAGACCAGCCTGGTTTATAGAGTTTCAGGATAGCCAGGGCCACACAGAGAAACGTTGTTTTTCAAAAACAACAACAAAACACGTAGAAAAACTAGGATTGAAGATTCCTGAGAAACATCGCACACACACCTTTCTGCACCTGATCCCCCTAGCTTAGCTCCCTCAGCCCCTCCTTCTGTGCCCACATGTCCTTTGTACTTCTTCCATCTGGCATGCTTTGTTTTCCTCCTAATTCTCCATGCTGGTTTATCAGCCAATTTATCTTCCATCGGCTCTTGTAGTTCATCACACTCAATTATCTCTGATCTTCTCCCACCTCCACCCACTGCACACATCCCAGTGCTCCAGCTCTCAGTCTATGATTGATTGCCTTTCTTTTCTCCCTATCTTTCTCTTTGAGCTAGGCTTTTCATTCAGATAGGAACAGAGGAAGTGTTACAGTCCAAGCCTAAATTGTACTTTTTGCATCCTGACTGGTTTCTCAACTTGAACTACTGAACCAGTGAAAACAGCCAGTGGGGATGAAAAGAGAAATTTACATCATCCATCCTTGTGCATTGGAGCTTTGGAGTCTTGCAGACTTTAAAAACAACTTACTATTAGGTTCTCAAGTGACTTTGGAAGTAATTACTGCTGTATAAATCAAATAGTTGTAGCTAACCACTGCCTGCTATTTTTATGTTTTGAAATTTTTAGCATAATTATATTATTACATGCTGAAAAACAGATTAACTGCTTTATTTGATTGAGTATAAGTTAATCTGTTTTTAAGTTGTAGCGTTTGTTGCCCATGCTGTAAGTGGTTACAACTTAAAACTCTGGTTAGCATGACAGAATTGCTAATCTTAAATATTAGTGGTCATCACCGTGATCACCTGTACACTTTCCAAGTCCATCATGTATTTCTGCTAAAAACAGATAAAAGAACTTAAAATCTGAGTGTCTGTCTAATCAGGCATGAGATGTACCTAACTTCATTTAGCTCTTATAACTTTGAATGCCCTATCATTTCTTTCATAGACAAGAAAACTGAAGTTTAAAAATTGAATTGAATTCTTTTCTCTGGTCTTGGGTATTTGGTTTTGAGCTATTTCAAAGGAAGACCATGACATTTATGCTTCAAGACTATTGAGAGAATTACAAAAGATGTGTTAGGGTTTTCTTTTTAACAAATTTGGTATTTGTGGCAGTCAAAGAACAATTTCAGGAGATTCACCTTGTTGAAAATGGGGTCTCTCTTGTTTCTACCATGCAGAAATAGCTTGCCCTTCAGTCCCTAGGCGATTTTCCCTCTCTTCCTCCTTTCTTGCTGTGGGAGTATGGGAATTACAGATGCATTTCACTACATCCAGCCCCCATTTCCCCTAGAACTTTTATGTGTATGACTGTTTAGCATGCATGTGTGTGTCTGTACTATGGTGCCTACAGGAGTCAGAAGAAAGCATAGAATTCTCTGGGACTGTAGTCGTGTCATGTCGTGTCCCATCGTCCATCCGTCCGTCTACCCCCGCCTCTGCCTCCAAGACAAGGTTTCTCTGTATATCAATCCCGACTGTCCTGGAGCTAACTCTGTAGGCCAGGCTGGCCTCGGACTCACAGAGATTCGTCTGCCTCTGCCTCTTCCCAGTGGTGTGAGCCACGACTGCCTGGCTTTACAGGTGGTTGTGAACTGCCATATGGAGACTGTGTTGCTGTGAATTGAACCCAGGTCCTCTAAAAGATCAGTAAGTGCTCTTAACCTCAGAGCCATGTAGCACAGATAATAAAACCCAGAACAGATATTGGAATTAAAGCTGAAGATCACAGAAGCAGAACAGCAAGCCACTAGAGAGACCTTTTACCAATGCTCAGACTACCTATACTGTACTATGTCTCTACGTAATCTCAGACTTGACACTCCAGTGAGTTCCTGTCTCTTATTGCCTCTCCAGTGCTGAAATTACAGACGTGGGCCACCACTGGCTAGCTAATTTCACCTCTTAAAAGTGGATATTTTATTGGTTTTAGTGTACTCTTAAATGTATATCCATCATCACAGTCAAATTTAAAGATATTTTCATCAACTGTAAAATAAACTACAAAGTCTTTTAGCAGTCAGGCTGTACTCAAGTCCCTGCCTATTCTGGAAACCTCTGGTCTGGAGTGTCTTCGAAATTTTCTGAGTGTACTTCTCCTATGAGTTGAATTATTCAAAATATACATCCTTGTGACTGACCTCTGTTGCTTTTAGTAGAGTGTTTTGAATGCCTGTTCCTGTTTCAGCATGTGTTGTAGTTTGCTTTCTGTTGCTGTGATTGACATCATGACCAAAAGCATCTTGAGAAGGAAAGGGTTCATTATTGAAGGAAGTCAGGACAGAAACTCTAGAAGGAACCTGGAGGCAGGAACAGAAGCAGAGACCACAGAGAAGTGCTACTGATTACTGCCTTGCTTAACCTGTTTTCTAATACAACCCAGGGCCACTTGCCCATTTGTGGCACCACTAAGCATAGGCTCTACCCTCCCACATTAATCATTAATCAAGAAAATGCCCAATAAACTTGTCCACAGGCAGGTCTGTTGAAGGCATATTCTTAGTCAAGATGTCTTCCCAGATGACCTTTGTGATGGTTTGAACAAAAATGGCTCCCGTAAGCTCATATATATGAGTGCTTGGTCCCTATTTGGTCGAACTGTTTGAAAAAGATTGAGAGGTCTGGTCTTGTGTGTGGCCTTCCAGGTTTCAAAAGTTCAGGCTATTTCCAGTTTCTTTCTCTCTGTCTGGTTCGTGTGATTCAGAGGGACACTCTCAGCTGCTACTCCAGTGCCATGTCTGCTTGGTTATTGTCAGGCTACCAGCATGGTCATGTACTCTAACCTTCTAGAATTGTGACCCCTCAAGTACTTTTTGTATGTTGCCTTGGACATCATGTCTCTTCACACAGCAATAGAAAAGTAACTAAAATAAGCCTAGTTTGTGTCAATTACAAAAACCTAGATCATTACAGTTTTTTTTAAAAAAATACTTCACTTCTTTATTGCCAAATATATTCCATTTATGGATAAACTTAAATTTTGTTTAACTATTAGTTGACAGACATTTGAATTGTATATACTTTTTGGCTGTTGTACATCATGCTCTGATTATTCCTGTTCAGGCTTGTGTGGGGGCATAACTTGAACATGTATCAGAGTGGAAAGTAATTAATTAATTCATGAACTAATTTATTGAGACTGTATCTCACTATGTAGCCCTTACTATCCTGGAATTAGCTATGTAGATCAGACTGGCCTCAAACGCACAGAGATCCAATTGTCTCTGCCTCTTGAGTGCTGGGTTTATAGGCCTGTGTCACCAGCCCAGCTGGGTGAAATTTCTTATTCCACATGGTGTAACACCAATTCTAATTGTTCTTAATAAAAACCCAGAAGGGATATGGCTGGGCGAGAAAGGAGTATATGTTGGGAGGAGACAAGAGCTCTGCAATCTGGAGATGCAGTCAGAGGATGCAGTCTGAAGACAGGATTGCCATTTTGGTCTGAGAATTTGATAGAGGTAAGAGGTCTCTCTAGTGACTGGTTACACTGCTTCTCTAATCTTTCAGCTTTCACCTCTTACTATCTGCCTCTGGGTTTTTATTAAAAACAATTAGGACCACCCCCCATACATTCTTTCTCCCATTCTCTCTTTATTCTTTCTCCTGGTCTAGAGATAGAATCTACCTCTCTCTCATGTCCCCACTCCAAGACGACCTTTTGTGCACCCCTTCCCTCCATAAACATTAGATCAGTTGCGTTGCCTGATCTTTTAGCCCGGGTCTGTCAAAGGTGGGAAAACTTGGGGAAGTGGATGGTGCTCTCGTGACACAGCTTTTTGGCATGGGGGTGGTAAGCCCTGTGACTATGTATGACCAGGCCATGCGCAAGCTCCCGGATCACCACCATAGTACAGCCCAGGCCCTGATCTGTCCTCTGTCTCCTTGATAGTGGTCAGGTGGCTACTGCATACATTTTTGCAGCTTCTGCTACAGTGGAGTGCCTGGGGAGTCTTGGCATGGCGAAGGGTTGGAGACCCACACACACAAGAAGCAGGACCTGTTGCATCCCTGTGACACAGAATACCCAGTGTTTGTGCATTAGACATCTATCCAGGAGGCCAATGGGATCATCGAGTGTGAGGCCTGCCAGAAGACATTTGTGCCGCAACAGCTTCCCAACAGGTTTATTCCCAGCAGCAGCAACCTGCTCCTCCTAGTGACAGATCTTACTTGTGACTGCAGTGCCTATTCTCCCATCCTCCAGGAGGCCACAGAAGTCAAATATAACAGAAAGAAAGGAAGGAAGGAAGGAAAGAAAGAAAGAAAAGAAAGAAAGAAGAGTTAGAATTTATATTACAGCATGTTTGTGTTTTACTCCTTTTGAGGAATTGCCACATTTCCAGGATTGCCACACCATCTCACACTGCCCCCACTGGGTGGCTGGGGTTCTAGTCCCTCTACATCCTCACCAACACTTATTTTCAAGACTGTCTTTTTAATTATTTGCTTGCTTTGTGATGTGGGAGTGTCATATATCAATCTGTTGATTTCATTGGTTAAGTAATAAACTGCTTGGCCCTCATAGGTTAAAACATAGGTGGGTGGAGTAAACAGAACAGAATGCTGGGAGGAAGAGGAAGTGAGCTCTGCTCTCTGGAGCAGAGGCCATGCTCCCCTCTCCCGGGCAGACGCCATGAAGCAAGCTGCCAGGTCAGACATGCTGAATCTTTCCCGGTAAGACTGATGCTACACAGATTACTAAAAATGGGTTAGGCAAAATATGAGAATTAGCCCGTAAGAGGCTAGAGCTAGTGGGCCAAGCAGTGTTTAAAAGAATACAGTTTGTGTGTTGTTATTTTGGGGCATAAGCTAGCTAGGCGGCCCAGGAGCTGGGGCGGCAGGAACGCAGCCCGCAGCTCCCCACTACAGCTTTGGATTTTTGGGTCTAGGTCTTGTATAACTTGACCTGGCCTTGAACTTGTTAGGTAGCCAAGGCTAGCCTCAACTCTGGTTGTCCTGCCCCCACCTCTCTAGTCCAGGGATGACAGGGGTGCTGAAATTACAGACATGCGATTCCATGCCTAGTTTTGTCATCCTGCAAGTAGCTTTCTGACTTTTTATGTCAGCCTGCATGGCAGATGTATTTTAGTGATATCTATACATGTGCTATACTGCCTTTTGGGTGAAATTTTGTAGACTGGTAAGCTAGAGGGTTAATTCTTTGAACTCAAAAGTAACATTGCTAGTGATGTGTGTGGAAGACTGGTTTGCTCTGTCTTAGGCATTGTTAGGAATTTTCTTCTTGGGAAGTGTGCTAGGGATCTGCTCTTCTGCCCTGGCCATGCTAAGCACATTCTCTCTCCCTGAATTATACTGTTAGCCCTAAAAACACTACTGTTGTCTCTGTAATAGTCCATAGGTTTAAGAAGAATGCTTTATGTTGAGTAAAGTATGTTTATCTTGAGTAAAGTATGTGTGGAGTAGTAGTTTAATTTTGTATTTACTGCATGCATGTTAAGTTGTGTGTTGATTTGGTCAGGTAGGCTGTTAGAGTGACATCTCTTCCTCTCAGTGCATTTGAATAACTGAGTATCCAAATGTTGTCTATTACCGCCTGAAGGGACCACCTGATGAAACCTCCAAAGGGTATAAAGTTGATTCTGAGATAAGAGTCCTGATCTGGGAAAAGCCTGGTGGGAAGAATTTAACATTTAAGGGAGTAGTAATGGAAGTAAGTTGAAATAGTTTTCTGCTGTTTATGTATTAGATCGTAGAGAATATTTTCAGAGTTCATTCTGAAGTGTTTGAAGAAACAAATGGCTATAATGTGCCAAGACTCCTGATATCTGATAGGGAAAAATAAAATGAAGAAATTCTTTGCTTATGAGGGTCAAGGGAAGCTTTATAACTTCATAAACAAACATAACTACTTCACTTGAGGAGATGTGTTTAAGATGAGAGAGCTCATGTCAATTTTAGAGACTGAGAATATTCAAATGGAGTTGTTTGTATGTTGATCAGGTATCACTATGTAACCTTGGCTGGTTTGGAACTTGCTGTATAGACTAAGCTGGCCTAAATTTTATAGAGATCTGCCCGCCTCTGTATCCTAAGTACTGTAATCAAAGGCTCGTACCAACACTCCCAGTAGGGGAAAGATTTGAGGCAATACTTTATTAGAACTTTTGTTAATTGTTTTTTTTCTTGTATTTTACATTTATTTATTTGTGTTGTGGGCATATTACCCCCCCTCCCCCAGAGCAGTTATATGGATCTAGGGATCATCCTTGGGTTGTTAGGCTTGACAGCAAATGCTTTTTCTTTTTTTATTTTTATTTTTATTTTTATTTTTATTTTTTTTTTTTTGGTTTTTTGAGACAGGGTTTCTCTGTGGTTTTGGAGCCTGTCCTGGAACTAGCTCTGTAGACCAGGCTGGTCTCGAACTCACAGAGATCCGCCTGCCTCTGCCTCCCAAGTGCTGGGATTAAAGGCGTGCGCCACCACCGCCCGGCAGCAAATGCTTTTTCTTGCTGGATTGTTTTGCCAGCCCTCTTTGTGTCTTTTTGAGGCAAATGTCACTGTATGACCCATTTGGTCCTGAACTCATCTCAGCCTACTGCCTCAGCCCCCTAGGTACTGGGATTGCATGATTGTGCCTTCATAACCAGTTGCTTGCTAGCCTTTTTGGGGGATGTTGAATGGTTTTAAGCTCCTGTACTCAAGCAATACTCCTGTGTCAGCCTCCCATATAGGTGGGACCTCTGGAAGCCCACCACCACTCATGGCTTGTTTACTTGATTAGAATGCAGTTCTTGAATTTTTTGCTTTTAGGATAAACTGACCAAAAAATTCTTGAGTTATGCATTGATCTAACGTTTATTTGTGCACGTTAACCCATTGGGTTAGCACATTCCATTTCCTTTAAAAGGGTTTGTTTTATTTTTAATGGTGTGTGTATGTATTTACACATGTAGGCATGTTGATGTGTACACACAGATTCAGGTGCCAGTGGAGTTTGGATCCCCCTGTAGCTAGAGTGTAGGCCACCTGAAGTGGGTGCTAGGAGCTGAAATTAGATCCTCTGTAAAGAGCAGTGTGTGTTTTTAACTGTTGGCTGAATTGTCCCTCTTTGAAACAGAGTCCCAGGTATTCCAGACTGACCTGGAACTCACACTGTGGAATGACTTTCAGTTTCTGATTTTCCTGTCTAGAAGCACTGGGGTTATAGGCAATATAACCTATTATAGCATGCTTTATGCTGTGCAGAAGAATGAACCCAGGGCTTAGTGCCTACACACTACTAACTGAGCTATATCCGTAGCCTACATTTCTCAGCAGTGTGTCAGTGATAAATTCTTTCCTGTTTTGGATCACAACTCTCCCATACCACTAGATAAACTGTTTCTCTTACTTATCTTATTCCATCTTACCTCAGATATTTTTAATATTCTCTATCTCGCTCTCTTTTTTTAAAAAATGTGCATTGGTGTTTTGCCTGCATGAGGGTGTCAGGTATACCCTATAACTGGAGTTACAGACAGTGGTAAGTTGCCATGTGGGTGCTGGGAATTGAACCTGGGTCCTCTGGACGAGCAGCCATTGCTCTTAACGATGAGCCATCTCTCCAGCCTCAAATGTGAATATTTGTATATCTCAGGAGCAAGAAGAGGATGTCAGATTGGAGAGTTTGAAATCCTCTAAGTGCTTGTGCTTCATGATGGAGCAGCAAATAACTTTTAACTGCTGAACCTTCTCTCCAACTCAGATGCTGTTTATTTTATTCTTTATCAGTTTTATTAATTATTTGAAATTTTTTGTACATGTACATAATACATTTTTATCATAATTTCTCATATCCCCTCCAGGTCCTCCCAGACCCCCTTTCCAACTCATTCCTTCTCAACTTCATGTTCTCATAATCCATTGAGTTCAGTCAATGCTTGTGTATAGGGATAGCCACTGGAGCAAGGGCACCTACCAAATGAATTTTCTCAAGTTTAACAACCTTCAACTGTAAAAGCTCTGCCAACTAGTGGTGGGTTTATGAGCCTGTAAGTTTGCCTGGTTTGATTTTACTAATACAGCCATAGCTGCTGAGAATTCACTGATGCGGCCATTTATTTAGTAGTTCTCTTTATATTCTTACAGGACACTTATGTACTGCTGGTTAGAAGAAAGACATCTGGGGTCCTTTTTTAAGAAAAAAATATATTTACAGGGGCTAGATGGTAGTGCATACCTTTAATCCCAGTACTCAGGAAGCAGAGGCAGGAGGATCTCTGAGTTTGAGGCTGACTGGTCTACAAAGCAAGTTCAAGGGACAGCCAATGCTACACAGACTCTGTTTTGGGGTGTGGGTATTGATCTTACATGTATGATTTTTTTGCCTTCATGTGTATATGTGTCTGGTGCCCAGTGAAGTCAGAAGAATGCATCGGATCTTCTGGAACCGAAGTTATGTTTGGTTGTATGCCACCATGTGGTGATTGAGAACAGAACGTGGTCTTCTTGCCAGAGGAGCAAGTGCACTTATCTGCTGAGTCATCTCACCATTCTTTCCTGCCCCAAATACTGCGTGTGCAGTCATTTAACAGTTCAGAATATTGTATCAAATCCTGAGCATTACAGGCAAAAGGAAAATATCAAGCCTTGAAGAATGTCAGTATTAACTTTGACCAGTCAGAAAAAAAGGTTCATGAATGTTTGACTTGCATTTTCAGTACAAGCTAACCGGCCACTCATTGAGGTTGTCAGTGTCAAAGCTCACTGAGATTAGGGATTAGGGATTGGACCTGCAGTACAGTGAAGTGGAGGATGCCTGGCTGGTCAGAAAGGAAACAGTCATTCATAACCCCAGCAGAGCCATGTTTAGAAGTATGAGGGGCTGGAGTAAAGAGCCTTGACTACTCTTCCAGAGGACCTGTGTTCAATTCCCCGCACCCACAAGGCAGCTTATAGCTGTCTATAGCTCCAAGATCTGACATCCTCACACAGACATATATGCAGGCAAAACACTAGTGTACATAAAATAAAAATAAGTAATTAAAAAACCTATGAATCAGAACCAGAGCTGCTGATTTTTTTTTTTTAGAAGGGGCATCCAGTTTTTTTTCTATAGATTCTTTCAAAATGGCAATTCAGAGCTTTGATTTTTGTATGTTATGAATTTTTATAGTTTCTTAACATCAGATTAAATTTGAATTTGTAGCAGTCATTCTGCCTCTGCATCTTGAATGTTGTGATTGCAGTCTGTGCTGGAGATGAGAGATGTGGGTCCTTTTCTCTGTATCTCCAAGTTGGAACCTTTTAGAAATGCCTCATGATGAAGAGGCCATTTGGGCAGTTAGCAAGTAAGATACTTCACTGAACAGCCATTTTTATTTAATCCAAGCAGTTTCTTGACAGACCATACATACATACTTTTTTTTCTAGGAAAATTCACTAGATATTTTTACTTTCAAGAAAAATTAGAGGAACAAGACCTCCAACTCAACTCCACCCTGTTAAGTAGTGATTTTTCTCCTGGTTTTTTCATTGTGCAGAATGCCTCTTTAGTGTTTATTATAGTTATAACTGATAGTTAATATAGTAATATAATAATAATATAACTGGTAGTTAATACAGCTGATGTTCTGGGTCAGCCACCATGCCTGGTTTGTTAAACCTAATTGTTTTATTACAGTCAGAAGTTAATTTGGCCCTCATAGAATTACTTTGCACAACAATATAACATAATATTTTTTACTACAGCAACATTATCTAGCCCAGCAAGTTGAAGAAACATAAATACTTGATAAGTTAAACTCTTTATGTTACTTGCTTGTTCTTGCCTTTGACATATTTTAATGAACAGACTTTTTTTTCTTCTTTTTTTTGGTCTTTGATCAATTGCTGAAACTGCAATAGTCTTTTTTGACCTACTCTTTGGGTAACCCCCCCCCCCCAGTAGAGATGTTCATTGTGTATTGATTGAATTTGTCACCAATGCTTTGGAAACCCATACCAGGTTTTGGTTAGGAAGAGACTGTATTTAACCTTAAAGGAAGAGGAGCAAAATCAAGGGTCCCCTATGGGAACTCATAAAATTTTCAAATTATTCATTCATTCATTCATATGTTTTATGATAGTTGTTTTCTTAAGTTGAGTAAAATTTGAGCCCTTGTGTCTCTGACTCTCAGGTCAGTGTCTTTAGGTATGAAGTAGAGAGAAAAGGAATTTGTATTTTTTACATTATTCTTAGTTGAACAATGCTTTTTTTAAGCTTGGAGTTAAGGCAGGAAGGTAGAAAGTTTCTCTCTTAAAATGAAAGCTTAGGAAGGACCAGATGCTAAGTCCTTCCTAAGGTCTGTGTAGGTCTGGCTACACAGGGCTTCTTCAGTTCTTAGACCGTGGAGTTTTGTAGTCTTTTCTTGAGGTTTTCTGATCAGATGTTGTGTGACAAGTGATGATCTCTTTGCCATTCTGCACCACCCCCTCCTAAATTAGATACATTCCCCCTCTGCTTCCAGACGTCTCCATCTCTTGGTCTCTTGACAGAGCAATCATTTATCAAGTTGTTTCACTAGTTGTCGGGCGGGGGCCCTGGGAACTTGAGTTTGTTTCGTCCTTTTGTTGGCGCTCCACAGGATCTTCCAGCTCAGTCTCCAGCCAACTGCTGAGAGTTGCTGGACTCCAGGAGCAAACGTTAAAGGGGCCGCCTTTCATCTTACTGCTGCTTCAACCTTCATCCTAGATTGCAGCTTATTGGGATTCTAATCACTCTGTATTGGCATATATACTCTTCATGTGGGTGCAAAAATTAGATTTTTGTTTTCCTTAGCAAGTCTCTCTTTTCATATCCAGTCATTGACTATTTTGAGTTACACATACTACATACTCTCCTTGTGAATGGCTGAGTGTGTTTGTGTGTGACTGCTTGTTCATTTTCTATTTTCCCTCTTTCATCTCTTATTGGCAGCAAATCATGATAGATGTATAAAAGTAGATTTTCTTGCTTTTTATAAGCTGTATTTTTTGATATATTTTTAACTTAACAAGGTGTCTGTCTCTTCTCTTGATGTTGCACTGTACATAAGTAAACTTTCCTAATAGTATAAAGATTTAAAAATTTTTGTCAAGCCTTAAGGGATAAGATAAATATTATTGTTTGTTATTTGAAGCTAAATAAGTTTTTCTAAGTGTCTGAGAAGGCAAAGAGTCTTACACTTAAGGATTTTTTTTTTTTTTTTTTTTTTTTTTTTTTTTTTTTTTTTTGGTTTTTCGAGACAGGGTTTCTCTGTGGCTTTGGAGCCTGTCCTGGAACTAGCTCTTGTAGACCAGGCTGGTCTCGAACTCACAGAGATCCGCCTGCCTCTACCTCCCAAGTGCTGGGATTAAAGGCGTGCGCCACCACCGCCCGGCTTACACTTAAGGATGTTATATGAAGAACGTTAACCAGGATTTTTGACCATGAGTTTGAAAGACTCATGTTGCATATTGTAATTTAATAGTTTAGAATAACATTCATGTTGCAGGCATTCATGTTACAGGTTAATAGGGATTAAATAAAGATATAATGTCAACGAGGCTTTTTTTCTGTGATCCTAGAATATTTTCTACAATAATTTATAATAAAACTTTTAAACAATAGGCTGGAGAGCTAGCTCTGGATTAGAAGCACTGGCTACTCTTTAAGGGGGCCTGAATTCAAATCCCAGCATCCACATGGTGGTTCACAATCATCTAACTCTGGTGTCAGGGAATCTGATGCCATATTCTGACCTCCATGGAATCCTTCATACAGATAGTATATATACATACATGCATACCTACATTCATACATGTGTACGCATGCATACATACAAACACAAATTATTTTTATAAAATTAAAAATTAACAGGAAAGTTGAAAGAATTGGTATATTCATGATAATGTTTTTTAAGTGCCTCTTTAGAAATGCAATAAAGTATGCTTTACTCAATAGACTATTTTATAGTTCTGATTCTGAAATGACTCTGTTTCATCAAAAGTACATCTGAGTCGGAATACTCGGTATGGAGAATCATAAAGTTAAGTAAGGACAGCAATTTCTGTTTTCATCAGATGTTTTAGCTTGAAAATATTTAAATAGGGACTAGAGAGATTGCTCAGTGGTTAATAAAAGTACAGGCTGTTAAATTCCCAGCATCCACATGGTGGCTCACAACCATCTGTAATTCCAGTTAATAGACCTCTTCTGGCCTTCAGGGGAGTTCTTATGATTTTTGGTTTTTCGAGACAGGGTTTCTCTGTGGCTTTGGTGCCTGTCCTGGAACTAGCTCTTGTAGACCAGGCTGGTCTCGAACTCACAGAGATCCACCTGCCTCTGCCTCCCGAGTGCTGGGATTAAAGGCGTGCGCCACCACCGCCCGGCTGAGTTCTTATGATTTGATTCCTATATTCAAACTATCTTTTAATTTAACCAATTTAAAAAATTTAAGATTTATTTTATTGGCTAGGCAGTGGTAGCTCACGCCTTTAATCCCAGCACTCAGGAAGGCAGAGGCAGGCGAATCTTTGAGTTAGAGGCCAGCCCGGACTACAGAGTGAGTTATAGGACAGCCAGAGATACACTGAGAAACCCTGTCTAGAACCCCCCACCCCAATACAAAAAGATTTATTATTTTAAGCATGTGAGTGTGTGTCTCTCTGTGTGTATGTCTGTCTGTGCATGTGAGTGTAGTTGCCCACAGGGGCCAGAAGAGGGTCTTGGATCCTCTGGTGCTTGTGAGCAGCCCTACATGGGTGCTGGGAACCAGACGGAGTCCACTACAAGAATGGCATGTGACATGTGATTTTAGCCACAGAACCATCACTCTAATCATCCTTTATTTTTTTTTCTCCCACTGTGTAAGGGCAGAAGTCAAACTCAAAGCCAATCTGGTCTATAAACAAGGTTCCAAGGCTACATAATGAGACCCTGTCTAAAACAATTAATTAAATGCAACACATTTAAAAATCATATTTTAATTACTTTGTGTGTTGTGTTGTGTGAAGGGGAACTCTCATTGTCACAATGTGCATATGGAAGTTAGAGGACAGCTTGGCGGAACTGGTTCTTTCCACCATGTGGGTCCCAGGGGTTTCAGTCCATCTGTCTTATCTGTCATGGTACTGGGGATTGAACCTAGGGTTTTGCAGTTGTGAGGCTAACTTATTTTCTGAGCAATATCTTCAGCAAATTACTAACTTTTAGTATGAAAATGGACCCTCAATGTTTGCCCATAAGACATTTTTTTTTTCCTTTTTCTTTTTTTACTCTTTGGTTTCTCCGGACAGGGTTTCTCCGTAACCGTCCTGAATGTCTGGAACTCAGCCCTGTAGACCAGTCTGGCCTCAGACTACACCTGTCTTTGCCTCCCAAGTACTGGGATTAAAGACGTGCACCCCCACCACACGGCTCAAGATTTATTTTTATTGTTTTAGCTAAATACATTAGTTCTTAGTTACTGTTCACAGTAAAGCTTAACAAAATTATATATCCTAAGGAAAATATTTTCCTTATTAGCAGTACTATTCAAATATCGTTATCACTTAAGTTCTTTGATATTAGGCTGAGGAAACAAGCAGGATCTTGTTAATTTTAAAAGTTTAGTAGTTAGCTGCCAATTTTGATCATCTTCCTGTTTTAGCCTCCTCAGTGCTGAAGTTACAGGCCCAAGCCAGAATGCCTGGCTAGTAGGGGTTTTGTTAATTCATTTATTGGGTCTACAGACTTTATTTGTAGATTCAGAAGTTGAAGTAAGACAAATAGTCTGCCCCTTGCTCAACAGGCTGGCCTGGGACTGGGTTTTCAGTCTTAGTGTTCTGTTTGACCTGTAGGACCTGAGTCACGGTGACTGCAACGCAGGATGGCTTTGTAAGCTTGAGTAAGCAAGTAGACTCTATAATGTAAGAGGAGGGAAGAGAGAAAGCAGCAGCCAGATGGACAGCCAAATCCTCTTTACTGAGGGAATTGGCCTCTGGGGGGGGGGGTGTTGGGGCTCTCATGGCACAGCTTGTTCATTGGCACTGCCTCCAGAATCCTGTGGCTTCATCACACCTGGACGCTCTGGAGGGCTGGAGAAGGAAGGGCTCTATGCTCAGTGCTCCAAAGGCATCAGCTGCTCGGAAGGCCAGGCTCACTGTGGCTGGGGCCTGTGGCCCTGCTGTCTGGCTATTGAAACCACACTACCCTAGAGTTTTTCTGTCATCAAGGAGCTGGTCATCCTTGTACAGCTGCTGCTCATCGGACGGCCTTGTGAGGATGCTTTCTCTCTCAATGCTACACTTCAGCTCAAACCCGGTACTTGACTCCTGGGTGTCTGTGAAGATGGTGGTATTGTGCTGGATCATGAGAAGCTTGTCCCGAGAATTTATTCTTTCAGGAAAAGTTAAGATAGTCGTGAAAACCCAATGTTGAAGGATTTCCTAGATACACTTGGTGAAAAATAACACCTTTTTTAAAAAAAAAAAAAAAAAGGTTGATTTTTTTCTGCATACCTGTCCTGGAACTCACTCTGTAGACCAGGCTGGCCCTGAATGCTCAGCGATCTGTCTGCCTCTGCATCCCAAGTGCTAGATTAAAGGTATATATTGCTATGACCAACATCCTTGTTTTTTTGTTTTATTTATTTATCTATCTATTTATTTTGTGTATAATATCCTGTGTACATGTATGCCTGCAGGCCAGAAGAGGGCAACAGACCTCATTACAGATGGTTGTGAGCCACCATGTGATTGCTGGGAATTGAACTCAGGACCTTTAGAAGAGCAGGTAATGCTCTTAACCACTGAGCCATCTCTCCAGACCCCCAACATCCTTGTTTTATGGCACAAAACCTTTAAAGAAAAGAACAAAGGTGTCTCAGAAGGTAGGTCTTTTTAGGTCACTCAAAATTTAACTGATGAGGTTTTATGCAAGATCTATCCTTATACTTTCTATGACATATCAAGCTATTGTCTGATCTTTATCTCCTGACAGACTTTTCTGCAGACCTGGCTGTTACCTGTAAAATGTAGCTTTCCTTATAAGAAATGAGAATTGAAATATGCATATCAAAGAGAAAGCAGACAATTTTGGTTTTAGTAGACTAAAAAGAGACTTATCAAGAAGATAAGTAACTTACTACCCTTCCAGATACTTCTCAACAAGACAGTCACATAAACATTACAGATATACTTTGTTTGCTAGACTATAGACTAAATGGCCAAAGAACTTAGAACTCTGTGCCTCTATTCTGGTTTTGTTTTTTCTTCCTCCCTCCTGACTTGACTTGGTCTCACTATGTAGCACTGACTGTCTGGAACTAGTTCTGTAGACCAGGCTGGCTTTCAGCTCACAGAGATCCACCCTTCTCTGCTTTTGAGTGTTAGGATTAAAGGCATGCACCGCCATCACCACCTCCCAGCTGATGATTGTGTTTCTAATCTATAACTTAGAGGATTTCAGGACTTACTAGTATGTTAAAAAGGATGCTGGTCGAGGTAGCAAGTCTTGACTGTTCATCATCTGAAGCACATGGGAAGGGTGGTTAGATCTTTGCCCTTTGCTACAGTGAAGAAAATGAATGAGGAATAATGCTGGAAGACTCAAGTACCTTAGTGTATTCTGGTGATAATCTTATAAATAGAACCACTTAATTTTATTTTAGTTTAGTCAGTAATGTTGTATTGCAGTATGCCAATTAGAAACCAGTTACCATTATTTACCTAGAACAGTGCATCATTTATTCAAATCTTTTGAAGCTTCTTTTAAAAAGTCTCCAGGGATACTCACCAGTTGCTAATGGTTTCCTGTGTACTGATCTGTGGTCTTCCTTTTTTTTTTTAATTGAAAAAGAAATTTCTGCCACCCCCCAGCCTCCCATTTCCCTCCCCCTCCTCTCCCCCTCCCCTCACTCCTCTCCCCCTCCCTCTCCAGTCCGAAGAGCAGTCAGGGTTCCCTGCCCTGTGGAAAGTCCAAGGTCCTCTCCCCTCCATCCAGGTCTAGGAAGAGCATCCAAACTGGCTAGGCTCCCACAAAGCCAGAACATGAAGTAGGATCAAAACCCAGTGCCATTGTCCTTGGCTTCTCATCAGCCCTCATTGTCTGCCATGTCCAGAGAGTCCAGTTTTATCCCATGCTTTTTCAGTCACAATCCAGCTGGCCTTGGTGGGCTCCCAATAGATCAGTTCCACTGTCACAGTGGGTGGGTGCACCCCTCATGGTCCTGACTTCCTTGCTCATGTTCTCCCTCCTTCTGCTCCTCATTGGGACCTTGGGAGCTCGTTCCGGTGCTCCAATGTGGGACTCTGTCTCTATCTCCATCCATCGTCTTCCTTTTGAAGGCGTGAATGTTGTCTCTTCTTCTTCTTCTTCTTCTTCTTCTTCTTCTTCTTCTTCTTCTTCTTCTTCTTCTTCTTCTTCTTCTTCTTCTTCTTCTTCTTCTTCTTCTTCTTCTTCTCCTCCTCCTCCTCCTCCTCCTCCTCCTCCTCCTCCTCCTCCTCCTCCTCCTCCTCCTCTTCTTTTCTCTTCCTCCTCCCCTCCCCCTCCTCCCTTCTTCTTCTTCTTTTTTTTTTGAGGGCTATTATGAAAGGATAAGTTAACTGGAGGTCTCCCTCCTGGATCTTTGGATTTTTCTGTCTTTATAGGTGATGTATTTGTAGATTGAAGACTTTTATGTGAAACAAGACGAAGATATAATTATTTGGTTAAAATTCTTTGTGAAACAACTCCAGAGATGTGATTGACATGATGAACTTGCTGTAAGAATTTTGTGGCTAATAAAATTCCCTGAGAAGGTCATACCAAGAAAAAAAATAGCTTGGTGTTGTGGTCCATGCCTGCAATTCCAGCAGAGGATCACCCACTGCACATTTCAGGCAAAACTGGAAAGCTTTAACAAAAACAAAACAAAAGGCTTGGGGGAGTTACCTCAGTGATTGGTGTCTGCTGCAGTTCCATCCACAGAAGGCAGAGGCAGCATCGAAGAATAAAAGAAAGGGCTTTAGGAAGATTCCTGATACCAATTTAAACCTTTTTCCACATTTGTGCCCACACCACTCCCCACAAAACACCACACATACATGCAAAAAAACACCAGAAACCACATGTATGCACAAATCCCCACAAAACCATACAATTCCCCTACAAAAACCCATGAAAAGAAGAAAGAAAAATGTTTCAAAAGTAAGGAAGGAGGTGTGACAAGGTCTATAGAGCTTATTTCACCAAATGCTACTTAATAAGCAAACTCATCACATTAAATTCAAGAGGACTAATTGAATTAGTAAGGTTTGTTTTATTTTCTATTCAGAAGATTCTGACAGGACTGAGAACAACACCACCTCCCAATCCTCCAAATCACGAAACTGTTAAACAAGAAGAGTTTTATATACGATTTCAGAATTTGTTTCTGTTGAACTTCTTACTGTGATACTGCTGAGGGCAGCTTATTCATAGGGCTGGGGAAATGGGTCAGCAGGTAAGAGTGATTGCTGCTCTTGGAGAAGACCCGACTTCTCTTCCCACCATCTATATTCCTGACTCCAGCTCCAGGGAATCTGTTGCCACTGGCCTTCGAGGGCACCTGCACTCACATACACATACAGATCCATATTTTTTTTTTTTAGCCAGTCTTGCACTTTATTGTTCTTCCATTAGGCCTTAACCGCATACTTTTGTAGCGGGTACAGCCTCTCCTTCCGCTGCTGCTTCTTTGTCTTCAGCTTCTCCTCGTGCTTGGTGAGCCTATGGCTCATGGCTCTAGTTTTCTTGGGTCGCAGGTCCAGAGGCTTGTACTTCTTGCCCTTGTAGAATTTCCTGAGGTTTTCCTTCTGAGTCTGGTTAATGACGATGAGAACATGGGCGATGGATTTGCGGACAACTCGTGTCTTGGAGAGCTTGAACGCACTTGGCGACGCGAAGCTGGGATAGCTCCACGTTCAAATCGTCCAGTTGTTTTAGCAGCTCCTCCTTCTTCTTGCTGTGCAGGTCCCGAGCCTTATTCTTGGCCACCGCTGAGGCCGCCTGGTCCGAGAGAAAGAGGAAGAAGTGGCCAGATCCATAATTAAAAAGAAAATCTTTGGGGGAAAAAGATTGCTAGCTTTTATCTGCAGTATTCTGATCTAGCAGGAGGCTTGGGAGTTGCATTTTAAATAGGAGATGGGTGATTTGGTCCATAGACTACTTATTGAAAAATAATTTATCAGAAACATCTTCAGGCTTTTAGAATGTGCTTCTGAAAAAGAAGGAAATCAAAATAAGCCATCCCCCCCCCCCAAAAAAAAATAGGTGGTCTCAAGGCCTGATATCAACATTATCCATCAGATGCTTTTGGTCAAAAATGTCAACTCCCCAGCCAGTGGGTGGTGGCGCACTTTAATCCCAGCACATGGGAGGCAGAGGCAGGCTGATCTCTGAGTTTGGGCCAGCCTGGTCTAGAGCAAGTTTCTAGACAGACAGAGCTACACAGAGAAACCCTGTCTTGGGGGCTAGAGAGATGGCTCAGAGGTTAAGAGCATTGCCTGCTCTTCCAAAGGTCCTGAGTTCAATTCCCAGCAACCACACGGTGGCTTACAACCATGTGTAATGGGGTCTGGTGCCCTCTTCTGGCCTGCAGGCAGACACACAGACAGAATATTGTATGCATAATAAATAAACAAACAAATATTTTAAAAAAAGAATCCCTGTCTTGAAAAACAGAAACAAACCAACCAAAAAAAGCCACTAAAAATGAACAAAATTTTAAAATAAAAAAGGGCGTCCGTTTGTGGTAAGTGTATAACTGATCTCAGTACAAGAGTTCATGGGTCGTCTTATAGTTAAGTTCAAGGTCATCCTGAGAGTCCCTCTTTTAAACTCCTTCCCAGCAGTAAGTTAAAAAATGAATTAATGATGTAATCTGAGACTATAACATTTAATAAAGCCAGCATTCTAATCACTGCAGACCTGGTGCTAAAACAAAATTCTCATAGTAGCACACTTCACAGTATTTTCTCATAAAACCAACACGTATCTTGGTGTTTGAATGCTTTTTTGTTGTTCACAAACAGTATTTGTTTGTTTGGTTTTTCCAGATAGGGTTTCTCTGTGTGACAGGCTCTTACTGTCTTGGACCAGGTTGGCCTTGAACTCAAAGAGCTCCACTGGCCTTTGCCTTCTGAATGCTGACATTAAAGATGTGTACCACTATGCCCTGCATGTAACATTTTTATTATGGAAATGTTATTTGCAAAAGTCTATGGAAGTTCTCAAAGGTAGAGACTATGTCTTCATCAAAGAAAGCATAGGAAAGTGAGGATTTAGGGGAGTTTATCATAGCAGAGGTATCTCCCAAATAACGGGGGGGGGGGGGGGGGAGTAGGCTTCACTAGAGAGCGTGCTGCTTGACTTGCAGCAAACTTTAATGGAGGATTGTTTATGAGTGGGACGAGGTGGAAAATTTCCGGAAGGGGTTGTGACTTCTTTCCAGAACAGTATTTATTTCCCTTTTCTGTACAAGTACCTTAAGCAAGCCTCTCAAGATTTCCTGGGTGCGGAATGTCCTCAGCTGGTTCATGGGAGCGGGTAGTTTTCCAAGGCTAATTGAGATGGAGATGTCTTTATAATGAAGCACAAAACCTTGGTGGTCATTGCAGTGGCATAATGTCCTGCGGTAGTAAAGTTCTGTAATTGTGTCATCCTTTAGTTACTTAAGTTTGCCCTTTTCCCTTATGGTTATCTAGTACGTGGCTTTTTAAACTTTTTCCACTTAGGACTGCTTTATATGACCTGGATAGATAAATACACAAAATAGGTATAGAAACCAAACATTTACTGATTATAAACATAAAAATATATTATAAAGCAGTGCTTTGTTCTTTATATTTTATCTTTTATTAAGCACAAAATCAAATTTGTATACTAATGAAATTGTTCGGCTAGCTTATTTTTACTTGATGCAATTAACTTTTGGCTAGCTCTGCAGGATGGTGAATATCTGTTACCGTACTCATGGTTTGCCCAGCATTTCAATTTTCCTGCCAAAATCAACCAAACTTTGTTTTATCCTGGAACTCACTCTGTAGACCAGGCTGGCCTCGAACTCAGATCCGCCTGCTTCTGCTTCCCAAGTACTGGGATTAAAGGTGTGCACCACCATGTCCTGCTTCAAACAGCAACTACCCCCCCCCCCCGCCATGGTTTCTCTATGTAATGGTCCTAGCTGTATTCGAACTAGCTCTCGTAGACCTTTAAACAGCAATTTTTAAAATCAAGCATTTTGACAAGAGTGCAATCCAAAAGCTATACTAATTTGGCACTTAATGTTCTGAGAAATGATGGATGAAAATGTCTTTGTTTTCGGTAATTAAATCATGTTAGACAGGTGTTGTACTACAGAGCTATTACAATCCCACCCTTGTTGGTTAGTTTTTGTCAACTTGACACACACTTAGAGTTATCTGGGAAGTGGAATTGCCTTCATCAGATGAACGCCTGTGAGCATTTCACTGAGGGCATTTTCTTCATTGCTGTTTGGTGTGGGGGAGCCCAGCCTAGTGTGGGTGGTGACACCTTTGGGCAGGTGGTACAGGGTATAGAAAAGAAAACTGAGTAAGTTATGGAAAGCAAGGCAGTGAGCAGTGTTTCTCTGTGACCTCTATATAGGTTCTTATCTTACCCTGCTTAAGTTCCTTCCAGGACTGTGATTGGGAAGAGTAAATCAAATAAACTCTTTCTTTCCCAGGCTGCTTTTGGCTATGGTCTTTATCATGGCAATAGAAACCAAATGCCTGCCTTATTTTGAGGGGAGGGATGTTTATGTGTGTGTATGCAACATGGAGGTTAGAGGTCAACCTTGGATGTCATTCTGAGTTACCCACCTTATTTTTTGAAACAGGATCTCACACTGGGACCTGGGGCTGACTTGATTAAGCTAGACAGGCTGGATGGTAAGCCCCAGCCAGGTTCCTCCTGTCTCCTTCTATAGCCCTGGCATTGGAGCCACCGTGCATGTCTTTTTACCCGGGTGCTGGAAAGTAGATCGTCCTTGTCTTGACAAACATTTTGTTTGTTTTTCGAGATAGGGTTTCTCTGTGTTTCTTTGGAGCCTGTCCTGGAACTCACTCTGTAGATCAGGCTGGCCTTGAATTCACAGAGATCCGCCTGCCTCTGCTTCCCGAGTTCTTGGAATCTGAACTTGGGTCTTCATGCTTATATGGCAAGCACATAATTGAGTCCCATGCCCAGACCTATTTGTTTGTTTGCGTTTCAGAGACAGGTTTGCTATGCGATCAGGGCTGTCCAGGACCTCAAACTGAGAGCAAAGCAATGCAATTGCCTCAACTAGGATTATAGGAGCTTGTAATAGAACATGTAAATGCTACAAGGAAAATAACTGTCAGCAATCATAGCTCATTCTCTTCCACTGTACCAAAGGGTACACGTGTTTTATTCAGGAAGAGACTGAAAAGAGATTCATCTCTTCTAAAATATCAGTTAACTGGGTTCATTTTTTTATTCAACTTCCAAGTAGGTAATAATCATTGCTTATACTCTTACTTTCTTCAGCATCCAATTAAAAACAGTTGGTAGTCCATAAACATCTGTGTAGTTCTCTGGGTCTGTCTTCCATAGACATCTTGTTCATAATAACATCCTCTATTACCCAAGTGCACTTATCAGACTCTCTAGTGGGACATAGCTAGTTCACATAGAGAAAGAATTGAACAGGAAAGAATGTATGGAACTGTTCAGAACACCTCCTGCCCTTTCAGAGGACCTCTTTTCAATTCCAGCTTTTGTCAAACTGCTCACAAACCACCTGTACCTCCAGCTTCAGGGGAATCGGGACCCTCTTTTGGTCTCTGTGGGTACCCAAATACTTATGACATACTCACACAGACACACAAATAATATATATATTTATATTTATATATAGTACCTAAATGTTTTAGATTGGTATTTTCTATAAGACTGTGTGTGTGTCTGTGTATAGTTGGTTAGAAACACTGGTTAATACAGGCATGGTAGAATCTGTCTTTAGCTCTCTTGAGAGGCAGAAGCCAGCCTGGTCCATACAGATAGAGAATTAAAATTCTGGGCCAAGCAGGGCTGGGGTCTCAAAATAACAACCTGGTTTATTTCTCCATATAAGACAATTTTTCTTCCTCAGAAAGGGTAAAAACATTATTTATTGTTGACAGCTTTGGTGTTAATGAAACTGAACAATGGTGAAGAAGACCAGCAGAGCAATGCTGTCTCTACAGATTTAGGCTACAGAAGTATAGCGCAGGTTACTTCCTTCTCACCTTAACTCAAAATCTAACAAGTTGTTACTAATCAAGACATTTTGTTAGTTGGCCTTAAACTCCCTGAGTAGTCAATTGCCTCAAATTAGTAAAAGTTTAAATACAGCCTAAGGTGTCTGGTTCTAGGATTGCCGGGTGGTGATAGTGTACACCTTTAATCCCAGCACTCGGGAGGCGGAGGCAGGCAGATCTCTGAGTTTGAGGTCAGCTTGGTCTACAGAGTGAGAATTCCAGGGCTACACAGAGGGCTCCCCCCCCCCCCCAAATCTGACTGCCAGTATGGTATTACTGGCAGAGACCACTTACACTCCAACCTTTCTGCTGGAACCAAGTCAGACTTAATGAGTAATTTATCTCAGCCCTCCTCATAATGGATCTAGAAGCATTTTTGTTAGATGATGATTCTGCTGTCTTCAACACTTTCCCCTGTCTTCAGGACACTTATTTACTTACTATCTCACCAGTATTTTTTTTTTTTGAGACTTCTATGCTTGTTCCTCCACTCTTAACACCTTTTGTTGGAGACTCATAATTAATATCTTCTCAGAGTACTTGTTTAGTATTTTCTAGAAGAAGCTAATCAGCTTCTATAAACCAAGATTCTAAACTTAAGATCCTAACTCAGTAACAGAAACCTTAAATGCTAGCTATTATAAGGGACAATAAATAAAAGCCATGAATAGCACAGTACAAGAACTAAGCACGTGGTATATTTTGCACCAACTCCAAAGTTTGCTGTATAAAAGATGTTTCTGTAAAAGTTAAATTGATAAGTATTTACTAATACAACAGACACATGCAGCTCTGAAAAATTAATTTTATTCATGGGCTTAAAAATATATGCAAAGAGAGAGACAGTTTTGGAGTCTAAGGAGTCCTCAAGTGTACCAGATGAAGTGCTCACCTTAAGTATTTTTAGAAACTTCATTTTATGTGTGTGAGTGTTTTGCCTGAATACAGGTATGTACACCAGTAACTGCTGAGGCCAGAAGAGGGAATCCATCTCCTGGAAGTAGAGTTATAGATGGTTGTGAGCTGCCATGTTGGTGCTGGGAACCAAACCAGGTCCTCCGGAAGAGCAGCAAGTACTCTTTAACTGCTGACCCATCTCTCCAGCTCTTATTTTAAGTATTCTCAAATCTACATATTTGTGTCCATTGTCATTGCTCCAATACGGACAAATGTTTTTCTACAAAATTTATCTTGAAACAAAATCCTCATTGCGCTGGCATTATGAGGTGGGACCTCTGGGGAAATGAAGTTACTGCTCCCTAAGGGAGTTCTGTTCTACAGAATAAGATGATTTCTGTATGATAAGAAAATTACGTTCAGATAGCTACTATTCTTCCTTCTTTTTCTTCTGCTATGTGATGACAAGAAGCTACTGTCGACACAACAGGCCTTCATAACACACTGAACCTACAAGTTTCAGAATCTTGGACCTCTCAGTGGAATTGCAAAGAATTGATTTTTACTTCATCTAAATTATAGAATCTAAGTTTTTTTTTTTTTTTTTTTACTTTAATGACAGGAACAGGCTAAGACAGACCAGGTTTTGAAAAATCAAAACTAAGCTGTATTCCAAACTAATTCCTTTACTCGGTGTAGGCTAAGCCATTTACAGATTAAATTTGCTTATATTCCATTCTGATCATTTTTATCTGTAAGCCTCCATAGAGTCCCTAGATTGATAGTCTCAATAAACTTCTTGCTCAGTGCCCTCTCAATTGATGCCAGGCTGTCTTTCCAGTAGCATTGCTCACTCAAGAATTATATGGAGTAGTGACCATTTGTATTTTCCAATGAAAACAGGTACTCCTAGGCTTTTTCTTTGGGCTGCCAACCAGCTCCCAAATAAAAGACATGGAGACATAATAATAATTATGAATACTCAGCCTTAGCTTAGGCTTGTCTCACTAGCTCTTTTAATTTAACCTGTTTCTATAATCTACTTTTGCCTTGGGGCTTTTTGCCTTTCTTTCATTCTGTATGTACTAGTTTGTTGTTTCCTCCATGTCTGGTGGTTGGCTACTGGTGTCTCCCTGTCATCTCTTTCTTTTCTTCTTTTTCTTTCTCTTTCTACTTACTCTCCCTACCTGAATGCTCTACCTATACCTCCTTCCTTGCTATTGACTGTTCAGCTTTAGAACAATCAGGTACCTAAGTCAGGCAAGGTAAAAGTTTACATAGTTAAACAAATGCAACATATATTTTAATAGTTAAACGACTATTCCACAACACATAGCCTTCTTCATGTTGCTTCTGTATGAAAGCATTACTACACTGCTTCACTTCTAGTCACCAAGTACCATTATAGGGGACAAACACCAAACATCTGGAAGGAAGATGAATTTCTGAGCACTTTTGTACATAAAGACTTGCCTTTCAGGAAGACTGTTCTGAGTTAAAAGTTAGGTTTGAGTCCTTGGTAGGTTCTGCCTATTTGGAGACGAATTGCTCTTTGACAGTAGCGGATTGGTTTATTGGTAATGACAACAACCAAACCTTTGTGCTGAGTAGTTTAAGTAGAGAATGTCCAAAGTTACCAGATGTGCAGACGCTCCTCAGAACCTAAGGTTGTCTGCTCATTCTTAGGGGGTTGGGTTGATTCTTGCTTGGGTCTTGGCTCCTCTTCTATTCAAAGACTTTTCAGTTACTGAGGCATACATGAATCTACTCAAACTTACATTTCCTTGAAGGAGTCTGAGATGAGGAAAGAAGCCTCACAGACTCTAGGTTTTACATAGTGTGAACAAATAAATATCACAAGCTTTGGGACCATCAGAGTATACCAAACTCTTTTCTGAATTTGAAGAGAAGAGGTAAAGAATGAATGAGGGCCAGTGAATGGACTAATGGGTAAGGGGTCTTCAAGTCAAGCCTGACAATCTTAGTTTGATCCCTGGAACCCACATGTTAAAAGGAGAGAACTGAATCCAGCATGTTGTCTTCTGACCTCCATAGTGTATTGTGAAATTGTGAAATAAGCTCTGATACACGCAGTCATAAAATGCAAAAAAAAATAAATAAATGTTCACTACAAATGAAAAAAGGAATGAGGGCCTGGAGAGATGCTCAGCAGTTAAGAGCACTGGCTTGTTCTTCCAGAGAACCTTGGTTCAATTCCCAGCACACATGGCAACTCATAACTGTTACTTTAGTTTCCGGGACTATAAAGCCCTCTCCTCAGCTCTTTGGGTGTTCATACTGCGTGCATGTGACACACAGATATACATCCAGACAAAATACCCATAAACACAGATGGTGTGGTGGGTGGGAATGAATTGGTAGGTAGAAGTAGTACTGAGCTAAGCAACTTTGGTAATGAGTGAAGGGTGAAAGAAACGATAAACCAGAAGCACTGTTGGTGAATTAATTTCTCACAAGTTGTAGGCATGTAAGTAACTATTCTTCTGGTATGTGTGTAAGCTAAAATAAGTAAGTAAATGAATGACTAGATGTAGTCTAAACTATGTAGGAAGCTGATGTGGGTGAATCTCCTAGAAGGCTCAAGACCAGCTAGATAGCATAGGGGAGACCCTGTCTCCTTTCTTCAAAAGCCAATGAACTGTCTCTGGCAGGAGCAAGGAAAGGCAACTTCATTCATAAAGTAGAGGTTTTAGAGTTGGAGACATTAGCATAAGTCAATTTATACAAAAAGGTAGTTTGACTTCCGGAACTTCCTACCATTCTCCTGTGTACCAAGAAGGGACCAGACCATAGTGGTAGAGCTTTATCATCAATTGGGAGGATGTTTGTCTCATTTTGTGCAGGTGGCCCCTAAAGTCAGCTTTGGGTCCTCTGCAAGAAAAGCAAATGCTCTTCACTTTTTTTTGTTGTTGTTGTTTTGTTTTTGTTTTTCGAGACAGGGTTTCTCTGTGGCTTTGGAGCCTGTCCTGGAACTAGCTCTGTAGACCAGGCTGGTCTCGAACTCACAGAGATCTGCCTGCCTCTGCCTCCCGAGTGCTGGGATTAAAGGCGTGCGCCACCATCGCCCGGCTGCTCTTCACTTTTGAGGCATCTCGTCAGCCCCCTTTTAAAACTAAGTGTCCAGTTAAGATTGGCTTAGGTGTATGTGCTGAAACATGTCTTTAATTCTAGCATCTGTGAGGCAGAGGTAGGCAGGATTCACATAGTGAGATGCTTGCTCAAAAGAGAATAGAAATTTGTAGATCTTTGGCTATGGAAGCATATAGGGCAGTTAAGACTAATAACTTGCCTGGAAGAAGAAGGTTCAGCTCTTAGGAGCTCTTACTGCTTTTGCAGGTGACCTGTGTTTGCTTCCCAATACTCACATGGTGACTCACAACCACATGTAATTTCCAGTTCTGAGGACTCCTGAACACACATTGGTGCACATAAACTCATTCAGACAAATACATGTATTTATTAAGCAAATAGACATGTAACTTATTATAAAATATGAATAGTCTTACAAATCTGAATTGTTAATAAGTAGCATCGAGAAATTTCTTATGGATGGGCCAACAAGATGACTCAATGACTAAAGGTGTTTGCAGCCAAGACTGATAGATAACCTGAGTTCAAATGTTCTTAGAACCTGTGTGGTAGAAGGAGAGAATTGGACCCCACAAACTGCCCTGTGGCATACCCGCACCTGTCACATGTGAATACACATCTAAACACACACGAAATAGGAAAAATCTAGCATAATTTTTCTAAAGGTCCCTGTAGCAAGTAAGCTGACTAAAATTAGAGAAATAATTCCCATCACAAGCATTAAACCAGAATATGAGATTGACAAAACATAAGCACCTTCTGCCAGGAAAGCTTCTTGGTGCCTCTGCTCCAAACTGATTTCCTCCTTATTTACGGCCCCTTGGGCCCCAGTGCCATAAAGACTCCTGAGCAGATGCATGGCTGAGTAGATGTGGGGCTGAGGCTTTAGCCTCTTGGTCTCACTGTTGTGCCTAGGGCCATAGGCTACTTGTCATACTTCAGAACTTTCCGCACCATTATGCCCAATATTGTGACAGCAAAGTGGCCATTGGAAACTTTGGTGTGCTGGGCAATGGCAAGTACCAGTGATGCACTACAGTTGCTCACAAGTCACAGAGAGCCTGGGTAAGAATCAAGAAATTACTAGTCCTGCTGTCAGGTGGCTTTTGTCTGCAGAAATAAAAATCTGACTTCCACTCCCAGCATTTAAATGGTAGAAAGAGAAAACCAACCCCCAAAAGTTGTCCTCTGACCTCCACATGCATAAATAATAAATAAATGCAAAAATGGGCTATTACTGTTGTATGTCCCCGAAGAACAATCCTGAATTTCTTGGTCCTCTTTTTTTTTAAAAAAACAAAAAACAACAACAAAAAAACTTTGTGTATGGATAATGCATATACTTGAATGTATGCATATGTATGTATCATGTATGCGCCTGGTGCCTTTTCTGAAATGTTGTTAGGTCCTCTGGAACCGGAGTTACAGATGGTTATTAGGTGCTCTGTGGGTGCTGGGACCCTAACCCAGGCCTTCTGTAAGTGCTCTTAACCCCCAAACCATCTTTGCAGCCCCAAATTTTTGACCCTCTTAAGGACCTAGCCGTGGACTGTTTACAGTAGACAATTTTTGGTGTGATGACCTAAAAAGTTTTTACTCATTGTGCTCAAGGCACTGAACGAAGTGAAATATTCTCCACCTTCAACACTCTGAAAGGTGAGTGCACTGACACTCTCCTGTGCTTTCTGAGATATCCTAGTGTTTGTGGAGACATAAACTTGCTTAAGAATTTTGTGCTCAGGATTACTTCTTATTCAAGAGTCTACAGTGGGAGACACGTTGCACTGAATGTATTGAACTCCTTACCAGGGAAATGCCACTCCTAGCAAATTCTATGAATGCTTCAAGACAGCATTGGGCCTATTAGAAAGTGGACTTGCTATAGGCAAAAGCAACAAGGCGAAGCTTGAGTTCAGAGAGATTTTCTTGCAGCCTCCCTGTGCTGACACTAAAGTTACTTTCTTTCTTGGTCTTTTGAAATGGAACTCACTCTGTAGATCAGGCTGGCCTCTCAAGTGCTGGTGTTAAAGATGTGTACCACCATGTCCCCTACCCCACTTGATATTTTTATTAATTCTTTAGGAATTTCACAATGTATTTAGATCATACTCGCTACCACCCCTCCTACTCCTAACTCCTTCCAAATTCACTTCCCACTTCCCTACTCCCTCGTGTCCTTTTTAAAGTTTGCATTTATAACCCACCCCAAATCTACTTTGTGCTGCTACCCACTGGAGTGTGGTCAGTTACTTAAGGAAAACTGCTTTCTCCTATATTGGGTGGGGATCATGAGGAGGTGACCACACATTCATGAATTGTAGTAGTTTTGCCATGTTCCAAAGACACTTGTTTTGCTTTGGTCCCTCACTGCCATGTGCTGCCTCCTCCAACCCCCTTTTTTGTCTCTTACAGTGTTTGTTTGTGGGAGGCTCTTAGCAATGTTTTTTGTTGTTTGTTTTCGAGACATAGTTTCTCTGTGCATCTTTGACCGTCCTGGAACTTGCTCTGCCTTGAACTCACAGAGATCACCTGCCTTTGCCTCCTGTGTGGTGGGGTTGAGGGTGTGTACCACCACTGCCTGTCAGGCTCTTACAATCTGTACATACCCCCTTCCATTATAGTTCTGGAGTCTTATGTGGTGGTTGTCCTATTTGTGGCTGAAGAATTTTCTTATTAGGAAGTCAGATCATTACTGTTGATGGTTGTGATATGCTTTGAATGTAATTTATTTTCTCTTAGAATGTAATTTATTTTCTCTTTAGTAAGAGATAAACAAGTTTGGTGTGGTGATGTACCACTCCAGATGTGATCCCAGCACTCAGGAGGCAGAAGCTAGTTAAGAGTTCAAAGCCAACCTGCTCTACATAGTGAGTTCTAGGCTAGCCAGGGCTAAGTAGTGAGACCCTGTCTCATAAATAAAGGCGGATATAATGGCTCTAGCGGGTAAAGAAGTTGTTGCCTCATTTCCATGCTTGTGCCATGACATTTACACCATGGCACATATGATTGATAGGTAGAGAGAGATATGTATGTAATTTTAAAAGTTAATAAAGTTTTTGTTATTTTTATTCTTTTAGTAAATATCACTTGAGGTCTGTCTGCTCAGCAATTTTGAAAAACCACCAGGATGAACTGCCACATAGTTAGCATTCTTAGGACTATTTTGGCTTACAGTTTTGGTACTTCATTGTTTGTTTGTATATTTATTGCTGTGCTGGGTGTGTGGGGCTCTGGACAAACAAATCCCATGTACACATGTGGAAGTCAAAGAACAACTTTTGAGAGTTGGTTCTCTCCTTCTGTGGGTTCTGGGGTTGCCGGATTGCATAATTAAGATTATGAGGAGGCCTCTTTTGCTTGGATGTTGTATTGGGTATGAAAATTAGAGACTTTGTTTACAAGCTTTTGTTAGTGTTTGTACATTTAATGTGTGATTCAAGGCATTTTCTTCTTTATTGAGTGTGGCTGAGAGAAGCCAAAAAAAATTGGGAGAAACTTTAGTACCTTCATTGGATGCTCATTAAGTGTTCATACTGACTTGGGGAAACTCCTTTTGTGTCCTTTTCTTTTTCCTTCTGTATCTATTTCCCTACAAAATCATACCTGTTTGTACCCCCCCCCCAGTTGCTTCCAAATTCTCATTCTAGTGTTTTCTCTTGCTATGCTTGATTTCAGATGACAAAATCTAGCCCTCAGCTTTGTAAGTTGAAAGTTGTAGCAGTGTTCATAGGCCTCAAGTGTCAGAATAAAATTTTATAGGTCACCTTTCTTGAACTTAATGTCCACAACTGCCATACAGCACACACCAGGTTCTTAACACCAGGATCCACCAGCTAACCCAGTCTGGAGGGAATAATTTTTCCTTGAGCTGATGAAATATTTGTCCCCCACAACAAAGTATCATCAGTGTTTCTCCCCAAGGGCAAGGTTGGATGAACACTAGCAAGTTCTTTATCTTGAGATTTTGTGCTAATGATAGCATGAAGTCTATCCCCTTTGGATTCTGATGATCTTTTTCAAAGAGAATTCATACTATAGGGGTTAATTAAGTTTAATGTTCTATCTCTGTAGCAAGATTCTAAGATAACCTAACTTAAAAGGAGAAGGCTTATTTTGAACAATGGTTTGAAAACTATTGTTATTTGACCCTGCTTATTTGAGCTTATGGTGTCATGATAAATCACATAAGGGACACCTATTTGGGAACTGCACCACATGGCAGCTGGGAAGTAAAGAGAATCAAGAAGGGGGTTAGGTTTCAATATTTCCTTTTATGAGTATGGTTGTAATGATCTCGTTACTTTCTTTCCAGTAGTCCTCAACTTCTTAAGATTCTGCGCCATTCACTACCTCCTCATGGGTGTAGTCATACCTGCTTTCTTTTCATCTTATTTCTTCTTTTCTTTGGAGTTCAGTCTTTGGCTGAGACTTAAATCATTCATCAGTCTTTTAGAAAGACTGCTTCCCAATGGCTAGTTTATTTCATTTATTTAGCTTGGGGATCATTTGTTGCCACTTGCTTCATAGAGGCACTAGTCAGTATCAAGTATTTAAGCACAGGCTATTACTAATTGAAAAAAAAACCTTTAACATTTCATTCTCAGATGTTGTATATAGTTTTCACTGAGTGCCTTGTTTGAGGTTCACTTGCTGACTTGTGAGAGTTTCCAAGAGCCTGTGTTCATCTTTTCCTCAGAATTGAAAATACTTACTGCCTGTCTCCTTCGTGTAGTAGGGAGTTCTCCTTCTTTGTCTTTTTAAATTTATTTATTTATTTGTGTGTGTGTGTGTGTGTGTGTGTGTGTGTGTGTGGCGCATGCGCAGGTGTTCGTGCCTGGAGACCAGAAGAGGATATTTGGCCTTCACGTGCATGCCTTCATCACTCTTCATCTTTTTCTCTAAGCCAGACACTCTGGAAGCCAACAAACATCAAAAATCTTTATGTACCCCGCACCCCAAAACCCACTGGTTACAAGTTGTGTGGCCAAATGGGACACATTTACATGAGTGCAGGGATCAAAGAGTGCATAGCAAGCACTCTTACCCATGAAACCACTTCTAGCCCTTAAAGTATTTGTTGATCAAGATTACAATTTATTTAGAAAATTAAGTTTTTTAACTGTTACACTTAATTGTAAAATGCTGTTGACTTTGCTTCTGAGATGTTGTCTCCCTTTCATCTCATGGTTCCCACTTCCACTCTCATCCTTTCAGCATCCACCCATCCACATCTCCCCCTGCTATCCAAAGTCAAGTCTTTGGTTCCTTACCAGAGAGTTTCCAAGTCATGCAGCAGTGACCTGGTTGAGGACAGAGAACACAGATCGTTTCTGAAGCCTGGAGCTGTCATTTGAAGTAACTTCCAGAAGTAGTTCTCTCATAGTCTTCTGCTTTAACTTTAAATTTTATGCAAATATCTAATTAAGAATACCTTCCCAGCAGCAAAGACCAACAGTAAAAACAAAATTAACAGTAAAACTGTTGACAGGTTTTGCCATTTTTATCTGCTGGTTTCGTGTATCCTGCCTGTGTTTGGTGAAACCCAGCTGCTGCACATGCCCTTGACCTCAGTCGTGGAATCTAGACAACCCATCCTAGTGCCTGGTAGCAGAAGCTGGGTTTGGCTAGCTAGGAACGTGTTTTTTCAGATTTCTTTTCTGCATGGCTATCTTAGAACATGGCCAGAAGAAGCTTTCTGGCCTCAGGAAGTTCCGTGCAGTTTCAGTAATCTGCTCCTCCCTGCTCTCCTCCCTTCTCCTCCCTTTGCAACTGTGAGTATCACACATTTACAGAAAGTCACACTCTAGGTTTGTTTTTTGATATAATTGATATTTTCCAGTGAAATTGGTATTAGAGTTGCATCAACCTGGAGTGGAGGAGCTATTTTAGATCCATTCTAAAATAGTTGAGAAAAAATTATTACAGCCAAACAGACCTATAGCTTTTGGAAGCACACAGGATAAACTGCTTGGCCAACTAAAAGTGTTTATATCTGGTTTCAGTACCCGAGCATTATAGGCACTCTGTCTTATTTATACTTTACAGTCTAAATTGGCATGGCACGTGCCTTTGGGATTAAATTAATTTATACCAAGTGAGAAAGCATCAGCTGTCAAAGTCAGAGGTGCCTTCTGGAGATCAGTGTGCTTTATTTTCTCCCAGTATTCTGAGCTTACACTCCAGGCATTCTCTCTTGGACAGCAGCTGGGAGAGCTCTTCAAGCTGCCTGCTGTGCATTCCCTTTGTGCAGAAGTGGATCTGTTCCCATACAGAAGCAAATCTGACTCAGATCCTACACTGTTCTTAGTCCTATGCACATTAGAAGGATCTTAGCTTTTAAACAAATGCAACAAACAATATATTCCTTAAGTGTTTTTGTTTATTTCTTTTCTGTCTCTAACGAACATAAAGCATTAATGTGATTGATTGCCATTATGCAAATCTGTGATCTTTATCCATAGTTGGGAATAGAAATTTTCTCTCTGCTACCTCTTTTAGTAAGATTAAAGAAAATTTGTACAAAGAACAGGAACATAGCATACAAGAGAAAATATCAGTGTTGTTTAAAAGAAAGGTTAAGAGTATGACAGGTTATGCTAAATGAACTAGTAATATCCTGTCATTAGAGTATCTATAGTCACAAATGTGTGTTTGTTTAAGCAGTTAGGACGTTAAAAATAAACAATTAAGAATGCTTTTCTATGATATGTGCTAAGCACCTCTTTGTGTTCCCTTCCATTGCCCAGGAGTGTGGGCTGTCCCATTCTCTGCCTGAGCTCTTCCCCAGTAACCACTGCTTGGTGGAAAGGTTTGTTCTCCAGAGCAGGGAAAGTGTGTGGAGGGAGCATTGGTCCGACTTTTCACTAATGAGCTGTGACGCCAGCTGCAAGAGCGGCAAATCCTGTTACTCTCTTCACCTACTCCCTGAAGCTTTGGAGCGGCTGGGAACAAGGTTCCCCTCTCTCTGCCGATCTGCTGCTTTTTCTGCTCTTTCCCTTCCTTTCCTCTTCTGGCCCTGAGCATCTTGGCAGAGGTCAGATTTTGGTGCTCACAGTTCATTGCACACAGTGAAAGGGAGTTGTAAAAGAGTAGAAGAGAAAGTGAGAAAAAAAAAAGTTGGGGTGGAGATTTTTTTAGGAGGCTCTTTTGCTGCCTCAGTCTTAAAACAGCTTACAACAGCTCTAGGTTGAAACCTTGAATAATAAAGCTTTGAATAACCTGGATTTCCAAGTAGTTCTTTGCAGGAAGCTTTATTAGAGCATGGACATAGTGGACTGTGAGTTAAAAGAGAGTTTCAGTTTCTATTCAGAAACTTGTAAATTTTAAAGAAGATGATAGTCTTCTCTCTTTAGTGTTTGCTCAGATTGTCATTGTAAGGAAGATGGTGTATAGTATTCATAATATGCCTGAGGAACCATGCTGCTCCATCTTATCACAGCAGTCCTTTTAATATGTGTAATTTATTAATTTGTATTTTATATTGCATTGGTGTTTTGTCTGCATGTATGTCTGTATGAGGATGTTGAATTCCTTGGAACAGGAGCTACAGACGGTTGTAGCTGCCATGTGGGTTCTGAGGTTTGAACCCAGTTTCTCTGGAAGAGCAGCTCTTAACCACTGTGCCATCTATTTAGTCCCTAGACACCTTTACAGTGGACAACTCAGTTTACTCCCAATAGAAAAAAATATTTTAAATTGTGGCAACAAATTTTAAAGTTGGACAATTAATATGATTATTTCCCCATTAACCATTTTTAAAAATTTTTATTTTAATAATATATACAGCCTGTATGTATATCTGTGTGAGGGTGCTGGATCCTGGAGTTACAGATAGTTGTAAGCTGACATATGAGTGTGGGGAATTGAATCCTGGTCCTCTGGAAGAGCAGTTAGTGCTCTTAACTGCCAAGTCATCTCTTCAACACCCCCTACCCCCAAACTACTTTTAACTACAGTTCAGTAATACCTTGCTACTAACCGCTTGGGTGCACATTTTAGTAGTGCAAAGTGTATTCACACTGAAATACATCTGTAAAACTTTTTTTATTTTCTGTGTCTAATGTGGAAAAGGTTAACCAAGCTGATTCTTTAATTCAGCAGGAATAAAATGGTTTTTATTATTATTATTTTTTTCCGAGACAGGGTTTCTCTGTTGTGGGAGCTGCGGGCTGGCGTTCCCACCACCCAGCTCCCGGCTGCCTGGCTAGCTCATGCCCCAAAATAACGACACACAAACTGTATTCATATAAACACTGCTTGGCCCATTAGCTCTAGCCTTTACTGGCTAATTCTCATATCCCGATCAACCCATCTCTAATAATCTGTGTAGCACCAGTCTTACCAGGAAAGATTCAGCATGTCTGACCTGGCGGCTTGCTTCATCATGTCTGCCTCTGAGAAGAGCTGCATGATTTCTGAGCTCTCTTCCTCCCAGCATTCTGTTCTGTTTACTCCACCCACCTGTGTTCTAACCTATGAGGGCCAAGCAGTTTCTTTATTAATTAACCAGTGACCTTCTTCCATCATTTCTCTGTGGTTTTGGAGCCTGTCCTGGAACTAGCTCTTGTAGACTAGGCTGATCTCGAACTCACAGAGATTCGCCTGCCTCTGCCTCCCAAGTACTGGGATTAAAGGCGTGCGCCACCACCACTCGGCAGCTTCTATTCTTTTTGTTGTTGCTGTTTTCTCCTACAGTAGTCTTACTGTACATTACACGACACAGTGAGATAAAGGCATGTTTCACTGTCTTGTCTTTGGTTCATTTATTGATACAAACTGCTGGGACTCAACCATTACCTATACGAGAGGGATAAAGGCACTATTTTAAAATTTCTGGAGGTGACGGTATCAGTGTGTATCTCTGGCTTTGCCTATCTCTTCCTCCTGTGTGTGCACTGATGAACCTAACCTTAATAACTCTTAAACTAAAATTCTCTGGGAAAAGGCCTTCTAGAAGTCTTAAAAGAGCCCAAGTAGCCCCAGCTGCTGTGTAGGGCCGCTCCTGAGTCCATAACTGTACCTCAGGCAGGGTCTGTGTTGATGTCTATGACCCATGTTGCTACCAAAGGCCACACGGATGCCTGGGGTTTAAGCCCCAACCTGTAACAATGTTGGTGACCGAGGGCTATCCTGCCTCCAGGACCCTGGTGTCACCTAGGCTGGGCTGCTTCTGAGGGCCATGTCTGTGTCTCTGGCCCTACAGCAGGCAGGGTCTGAATTGATGTCTGTGGTTCTTACTACCTACCACCAAGGTCCAAGTGAGTGAAGAGGTGTTGGAAAAAGACAAAGAGTTGTTTTTTTGTTCTGTTTGTTTTTTTACCCTACTGTAATTTTTTTCCTTAAAAAAACAAAACAAAACAAAAACCAGTGGTTAGATGCCACGAAGTAGGTGGCAATGCCTTAACCGTATGCATGTTGTTAGGCCCATGCAAGGGCCTCTTCCATCTTTGTCAAGGGGAATGCTAACTTTCTCTCCTTTTATACAACATCCAGTGTAATATTTTTTTGTGGTGGTGGGCGGGGGGTTCTTTTGGAAGGATATGGAGGGACTGGGATTGGGGTGCGTGATATGAAGTTTCCAAAGAATCAATTAAAAATTATGTTATTAAAGGGGATTGAGTAGGGCTGTTGTTATATATATTTCAGTGGTGAGTGCTTGTTTATATTTTGAAGGCCTTAGGTTTCATCCCCAGCACAGAGGAGCAGGGATTGATTCGGTTATGTTTGAGACAATGTGGTAGACAAGGAGACATAGTAAGTCCCATAGAGTGTGTGTTACAATGTGTTAAGGTAGCTGTGGTATTTTGGCAGGATCACAGAATAGAAGGCATCTAGGAAAACTTGTTGTAAAAGACAAGTGTCTTGAACTTATTACAGAGAGGCAGGCAGTCAGGTTTGTTCTTTTGAATGCATAGACTATTGTTCACAATATTGTACCTCAGGGAAAAGGAGTCAGCTCACAGCCAATGACTGTTAACTATCTAACAGTCTAGCTCTAAGTGATACCACTATATCTAGAGGCATAGTTTACTCACTTGGACTTTGGGTAGGGGTAGCACAAGTTGTCTAGTGCATAGCAAACTACCAGGTGGGGAAAGGACAGTGAATGCTGACTCCACAGCAGAGGCTCCTCTGGAGCAGTGTTCCTTGAGAGCTACAGAGGCCTCAAGGCCTCGCGGCCTCAGTTGTGCTTAGCCAAGTCACCCAGGGTGCCAGACACTCAACATTCACTAGAAAAATCCCTTGTTGCTGTGTGATTCTTGTAGTGCACTGAAGCTTGCTGGAGACCGGCTTCTGATGAGCTGCCCTGGGCGTGGTCCTTTATAGCCCTTCAGAGTTTTGTCTCCTCCCTGCAAACTTTCTGTCCTTGCTTCTGATTGGTGTGGGTTAATGACTCTCCAGGGCTTTATTGACCTACCACACACAGGTGCTGAGCAGGAGATCCTCCATCTTTATTATTATTATTATTATTATTATTATTATTATTATTATTATTATTATTATTGTTATTATTACGACTGTAGGTATGGAGAGAAGACACCATCATATGGGCTTCAAAGATGAAATTCAGTTCACCAGACTTGGACAGCAGGTGCCTTTACCCTCTAACTATCTCACCAGCCCCACTGAACCTTTCTAAAATAAAGAATGTTAATGAGGGAGAGGGAGTTTTGTTTGCCCAAGAGTAATTGGGTAACTCTTTTCCTTCTCCCCCCTTGGCTCTATCACTGATTTACTGACTTAGAAAGTCATTCCTTTAGATTTTTTTTTGTTTTTTGTTTATTTTGAAAATATTGCTGTTATAACCCATATTGGCCTTGGAATGTTCTATTCTGCTAAAGTATTGAGATTGCAGATTGCAGATGTGCTATAATAGGCCTAGCTATCTGTCGGGAGAGTTAAAATGTGTGACCTGTAATTTACCTTCTAGCTTAAGCATTCCTGGATTTTGACTAGGTTTAAACTGTGAGCCTTTTGTTGTTGTTGTTGGTGGTGGTGGTTTGTTTTGGTTTTTGTTATTTTAGAGTCTCGAGTAGCCCATTACATTTTGAGAATAAAGACTTCCAAAAAATAAATGGAACAATTTGTACAATTTGATAAAAACTTGATTTTCTACAGTAGAAATAGACTATCTATGTACGCGTAGCTATATAATTGGTGTTGCGATCTGAAATCAGATGTCTTGCTTTTGAGATAAGGTGCATTTGATTTTTTTTTTTCCTTTTAGTTTTAGATCTAGTTGTAAACTAGTCGTTGTAAGCAGATGCTTGGGAATCTGTAAATTTAGGTTGTACAAAAATTAATGACTTAGAGCATATTTCATCAGAAAACATTCTTGTTTTGGAGGGTTGAGAAGAGAAATAAGTTTACTGATGTTTTCCCATACCACTTTTTGCCCATTGACTCATCTCTTAATTTCTAAGTTCTGTATGAAGATCATCTGTCTTCTGTAGCTTCTACCTGAACTTTCAGGGCAGGCAAATGCACCTCACCTACGATTAAATTATTAACAGTCGTTACCTCATTTCTCTCCAGATGATGTAAGGATTATTTTATTCCAGTAACCTACTTTTATCAGTCTTGTAGGTGGAGCCATACATTCTTCCAGTGCTACTTTGTTCAAAACATAGAGGTTTTTTAAAGCTGTTGCTGGTGGGTTATCTAATAGGACTGTCAAGTAAAGATTAATTTATAATCAGTTGTATGGTGTTTCTGTAATCTTCATTGTCATTAAAATATGAGCAAGGGTGATTCATTCTGTAAAGTGCTTTGCAATGCAAGCATGAAAACCAGAGCTCAAATCTCTAACCACATATAAACAAGTCAAATGTGGACTGTGTGCCTGCAACCCTAGTGCTGGGGAGGTGGAGATCCAGGTTAAGTCTTCCAATCTCCTGGTTTGATGAGAGACCTTGTCTCATAAAATAAGTTGGAGAAGCAATTGGATAAAACAGCTCAGCATCGACCCACAGCACGCATCACACGCACTTTCTGTCAAGTTCTTGATTATATAATTAGCATCCGTTCTTAAAAAAGAAATTTCCTTGTGTATTTCTTCTACAAGCGAATGGGGGCTAGTAAAAAGTAATAAAAGAAATAAACTAGAACGCGAAGCTCCCATTGTCCTTCTGAAAGTATACATAGGAAGAAGGGCAGCATTGTTTGTGACTGTCCTTTATTTAAGCAGATGTCTGATCTATTTCTCTCTCCCTCTTCTCTCAGGAGTTAGAGGCAGCTCTTCACAGAGATGACTCGGAGTTTATCAGTGATCTGATTGCCTGCCTGCTTCAGGGCTGCTATCAGCGAAGGGATATCACGTGAGTAACCCTGGTCTTATTATTTCTTGTATAGGAAACTCATTAACCTGCTAACATTGGCTTCGCTCTCTTGTGACGAACCCAGCATTGGCCAGTACATAACAGTGTAGACTCTATATACAAGCACATTCACAGACTTTGTTTGTTCATTCTTTATTATAATTCTTGAGTTTGTGTTTACCAACAAATGTCATCCCCTTAAGCTAGCTACTTTGAATGTACAAATGTCTTCTCTTGTGTGTGTATTTTTCTGATTTTTGACTTGTACTACTGGCAAAATATTGCCTAACAAATTAAATCAGGTTTCACTACATTCCTGTGGCTTATATATCTTCTGTTCTCATAACCAGTACAATAACAGAATTAAATTGGAGTCTCTGGGCTCCTTTCTTCCTTAACTGCCAAACAGACAGCTCTTTGATGTAGATGTTATCTGTATAGACAGGGAATACAGAACTTCCTGATAAGCTCATCTCTGCTTTGCTTTGCTTTGAGCCTGGGTTTCTCAGTGTTGCCCAGGCTGGCAAAACCTGAGCTCATGATGAGCGCTTTCTGCTTCCACCTCCCGGATAGCTGGACTATGGACATGGTCATCCAGATTTTCTTTGATTTGATCCAAGTTGAGACAGCTTAGGACAGACTCAAACAAAAGGCTGCCCTAGTCCCTTGGCCCTTTGAAACCATGTAGGAGTTCAGTTTATGTTTTTTTTGTTTTGTTTTGTTTTTTTTTGTTTTTCGAGACAGGGTTTCTCTGTGGCTTTGGAGCCTGTCCTGGAACTAGCTCTTGTAGACCAGGCTGGTCTCGAACTCACAGAGATCCACCTGCCTCTGCCTCCCGAGTGCTGGGATTAAAGGCGTACGCCACCATCGCCCGGCCAGTTTATGTTTTTGAAATAGTTAAAGGTGGCTGGAGAGATGGGTCAGTGCTTAAGAGATGGAGGATACTGCTGTTGAGGATACAAGTTTGGGTGGCATTCAGCGACTCTTGTGACTCTCACTCCAAGGACTCCAATGCCCTCTTCTGGCCTCTGTGGGTATGTGCACAAACCCACACAGACACCCAAATAAATACTTAATTTGAAAATATAGTTTGTTTTTTTTTTAATTTTAAAAAATGGTGTGTTTCATCATTTTGTTATAGTGAATACAGTCTGCTAAGTTGGTAAGCTAGGTCTGGTATTAATGTTCATATTGGCTGAGAGAGGTGGACAGTGGTGTGTTTTTCATGGTGTCTGAGAGTTATTGCAACTGACCTTGAACTTGTTAGGTAGCCAAGGCTGGCCCTCAACTCTGGTTGTCCTGCCCCCACCTCTCTAGTCCAGGGATGACAGGGGTGCTGAAATTACAGACATGCGATACCATGCCTAGCTTTGTCATCCTCCAAGTAGCTTTCCGACTTTTTATGTCAGCCTACATGGCAGATATATTTTAGTGATATCTATAAATGTGCTATACTGATTTTTGGGTGAAATTTTGTAGACTGGTAAGCTAGAGGGTTAATTCTTTGAACTCAAAAGTAACATTGCTAGTGATGTGTGTGGAAGACTGGTTTGCTCTGTCTTAGGCATTGTTAGGAATTTTCTTCTTGGGAAGTGTGCTAGGGATCTGCTCTTCTGCCCTGGCCATGCTAAACACATTCTCTCTCCCTGAATTATACTGTTAGCCCTAAAAACACTTACTGTTGTCTCTGTAATAGTCCATAGGTTTAAAAGGAATGCTTTATGTTGAGTAAAGTATGTTTATCTTGAGTAAAGTATGTGTGGAGTAGTAGTTTAATTTTGTATTTAATGCATGCATGTTAAATTATGTGTTGGTTTGGTCAGAGAGATTAAAAATGAATCTTACCATCACCACTACCATCACCACTACCACCAACTTCCTCACTGTGGCACCGGCTGGCCTCAAGCTTATGTTTAGTTCACCTGCCTTTGTTTCTGAAGTGGTAGGATTAAAGACATGATTTGTTTTGCCACTCCCAGTGTCATTCATTCATTTTAAAACACTTGTAATCACTTGTATATGGTTTGTAATTTCATATCTATGTTTCTTATAACAATAATTTTTCTTTTTTTTAAAAAATATTTATTTATTTATTATGTATACAATATTCTGTCTGTGTGTATGTCTGAAGGCCAGAAGAGGGCACCAGACCTCCTTACAGATGGTTGTGAGCCACCATGTGGTTGCTGGGAATTGAACTCAGGACCTTTGGTAGAGCAGGCAATGCTCTTAACCTCTGAGCCATCTCTCCAGCCCAACAATAATTTTTCTTATAACCAACTTTTCTCTAAATGTGATTTATCAGATAATCCAGTCTTTTGGGTAGATACTTTGTCTGACTTTTAACTGTGAGTAGCCTTATACTAAATTTACTAGCTGTTCAAATTAATCTCTGTATTTTTGTTTCTGGCTGTGCACTCAGTTGAAAGAAATGCCCAGTTAAAATTTGTTAATGGGACAGGTGCAGTTATGGCTTACTGGTTAAGAGCGTTGGATGTTCTTCCAGGTTTGATTCCCTCTTGTGGCCTCCTTAGGCAATAGTCCTGCACTTGGTGCAGAGGCACACATTTAGGCAAAACACAAATACACATAAAGAAAAGTAAACAATGTTTTTATAAAGATTTTGTCAACAAACCAGCAGACTGCCCACTATAGAAGTGGCTTTGTTCTATTTTTGAACCAACTTGGAAACCATGGGATTTCTCGGTAATTTTTATTAGCTCTGAACATGGTGTCCTTTAGACCTATCAGTTGTTTAACCAGGCTATCCTTGACTGCACAATTTTATGCTGGTAATTACATTATGATTTTTATCATTGTAAGTAGACAGTTACTGCATAGTATGCATAAGAACAAAAATACATCTGGAGCTAGTGGTTCACATCTATCCAAGCACTGTGTAGGCTAAGACAAGAGGCTTCCTGAGAACTTAGGGCCAGTGTGAGCTAGAGTGAGACTCTGGAAATCCCCAATGGAGAAAGACAATCACCGTCTTCCTTAGAGTTATAAATTAAGTTCACTTCCTAGTTAGGTCTGTTCGTTCTTCCCGAGCATGCCCTCTTGATCCAGAGTAAAGTGTGTGCTGCGCTGACACTTCAGTGAAATGGTGCTCTTTTTCTTTGCTATCCTAAACTAATATGTCTAACACCCAAAATCATAAAATATAAAATATTATACTTTAAAATGTTACTTTCAAAAACATAAGAACCACTCTTATCTCTCAGGCCATTTTAAAAAGAAAGAAAGAAAAAAAACCAGAATCTAGACATCAGATTACACCACAGTGGGCCATGGTTTCTGGGTCCTTTTGCAGAATTATGTGAAACCCAGGCTGGACTCCAACTGGTTGTGTAGGATGATTTGAATTTGTGCGCATCACCATGCCCAGTAGTAGTAATCCTGCAGTAATGGGATTTACAACAATTGATGAGCATAAATGTTTACTTCGAGGTACCTGCAGCATATATAACATGATGTGAAAATTTCTGATTTCCACTAGTGAAAAATACACCTCCCACATTGCTGCTGTTGGTCACCTACATTCATACCTTCATTAGGGTTTTGTTTTGTTTTGTTTTGTTTTTCGAGATAGGGTTTCTCTGTGGTTTTAGAGCCTGTCCTAGAACTAGCTCTTGTAGACCAGGCTGGTCTTGAACTCACAGAGATCTGCCTGCCTCTGCCTCCCAAGTGCTGGGATTAAAGGCATGCGCCACCATCGCCCGGTGTTGGTGGGGTTTTTGTTGTTGTTGTTGAAACAGGGTTTTCTGTGTTGCCCTGGCAGACCAGACTGGCCTTGAACTCACAAATATACCATTTCTTCTAAGTTGAATTTTCTAAAGACCATGGTGAAATTCTAATTAAATTGATTTTGTTTAGAAATACTGTCTTCAGAGAATAAAGCCTTGGTTCAAAAGTTTTCAGGTCACATTTGTAATTGTCCAGGAGTTCAAGTTCAGCTTCATGCCCTCAAGATGAGGAAGGATGTTCAGGAATTCGTTTGTAACACTTGAGGGTGTAGTTTAGTGATAGAACTAGTACGTTGGAGCCTTGGATTTGATCTGTTACTAAAGGGGGGGGGGGGTAAACCTACCAAAAAAGCAGTTCTTCAAAAGATTGTGTGGGTGGTTGTTGAGTGAGGATGGCCCACATAATCCTGTAAATCTTTGAGTGTAGAACCTACTCCAAGTAGGAGAGTTTGACCTTAGTGTCACATAGACAGACACCTGTTAAGACAACCGTGCTGTGGTTGTATATACAGCAGTCAGTTCTTGTCATTGGAATAATCAGCTATAGTGGCCCCTCCTTGACTCCTATCAGCTGAGCCTCTCACATAGGTAAGGTTGGGCAAATAAAGCACTCTACAGAAGTGTTACCCATGATTTAATTTTGTAAATATAAAGTGAGGGAAACTGGGATATGGAAAACAGGATGATTTCACAAAGTAGCACATAAGGGATACTTTGCACGGGCTGGATTACCAAAGTAGCCTGGAGTTGGGCCTTGGATTTAGTGTGTTAGTTACAGGTGGTGTTCCCCAGTGATCTAGGCCATACTTGTAGTACTTTGTATGGTACCTGTTTGGGGAATTCATTCAGCCAGTAGCTTTTGGGGGTACTGGACTTAGGGTGTGGTCTTCTATCTGTGGAGAGATCTGAGGAAGGAGGAGTTCACTTGCTCTCTTGGGTGGTTGGAGATCTGACTACAGCTTCCTGCACAGAGCAAAGGACCACAGTGGCTCTCTACCTTGTTGTTTGTTAGTGTTCCCCAATAAATATTTAATACCCCCCTTTATTTCACTTTTTAATACTTGTTTGTTTCCATTTAGCTGTAGTTTATCAATTTTTACAGTATATTTCATCATCATCATCATCATCATCACCCCCTCCCAGTCTAAGGGACCTTAGTGTCACATAGACAGACACCTTGTTGCATTTTAAAAAAGTTCTTAAATGGGCTGACAAGATTGTTCAGTGGGTTAAAGCTTGACATTCAAGAAAGAGAACTCGAGCTCCAATCCTTTGGACCTGTTTAAATGCAGGCCACACCTGAATGTAATGCCAGTTCTCAGGCATCATAAGCTGGCTGGCTAGACTAACTGAATTGGTAAGCTCTGTGTTCAGATGAGACCTGTCTTCATATAGAATGTGGAGAGCTATTATTGGAAAAGGCACCCTCTGTGTATGTGTGTGTTGTGCGTGCGTGCCTCTTACCACACATATGAACACTATACACACTAAGTGGGGCTGTAGATTTAGCTTTTTAGAGTTGATACCAAGGTGAAATTTGGACTGGGTATATTGGCACACTCTTAATTCCATCATTCGAGAGTCAGAGCCAGGCAGATCTTTGTTGTCAGAGCTTTCTGTCCTGCCAAGTCCCACAGCCATTCAGTCCCAAAGAAGCACACAGAGGTCTACATTAATTATAAACTGGTTGGCCTATTAGCTCAGGCTCCTTATTAACTCTTACATCCTACATTAACCCATAATTCTTGTCTGTGTCAGCCATGTGGCTTGGTACCTTTTATCAGCGAGGCATTCTCATCTTGCTTCCTCTGTGCCTGGGTGACAACTGCAGACTGACTTTTCCTCTTCCCAGAATTCTCCTGTTCTCGTTGCCCAGCCTATACTTCCTGCCTGGCTACTGGCCAATCAGTGTTTTATTAAAACAATACAAGTTGACAAATCTTTACAATGTATAAGACCATTATCCCACAGCAGATCTTTGTGAGTTTCAGGACAGCCAGGATTTCATAAAATTTAATTTGTGTTTTTGTTTATATAATATGAGATGAGGTGGGTATCTTTACTCAGTGTTGATATGTATGTTCTATCATCATACAAAGATAAAATATCTCCTCAAATTGGGTAGGATAAGGTTACCAACTTCATTCTTTTTAAATGTGTATAGGTGGAGATGGAGAGATGGCTCAGTGGTTGAGAGCACTTGCTGCTCTTCCAGAGGACCTGAGTTCCATTCCCAGCAACTATATGGTGGTTCAGAACCATCTGTAGTGTGATCTGATGTCCTCTTCTGATAATGAAGTCTTACATGGAAATAGAACACTCATATCTATATATGTGGGTGATTGATGAGCATGTTAAGTCTATGTACCACATGTGTGCAGGTTTTTTTTTTTTGGTTTTTCGAGACAGGGTTTCTCTGTGGTTTTGGAGCCTGTCCTGGAACTAGCTCTTGTAGACCAGGCTGGTCTCGAACTCACAGAGATCCGCCTGCCTCTGCCTCCCGAGTGCTGGGATTAAAGGCGTGCGCCACCACCGCCCGGCCAATGTGTGCAGGTTTTATGAAAGAATAAGAGCATTGAATCCTCTAGGACTGTGGTTACAGCCATTTGTGAGCTGCCATAAGGGTGTTAGGAATCGGACTTGGGTCTTCTGGAAGAGCAGCCAGTGCTCTTAACTGTTAAGCTATCTCTCTCTCTCCCTTATTCTTTCATTTTTTAAGAGTTGCAGGTTTGTCTTAGTTGGTAGACTGCTTGCCTAGGATATGCAAATCTCTCATCTCCAGCAATACATAAATGGGACATGGCATCATAGGCCTGCAATTGTAACAATTGAGATCAAAGTGAAGACAGTAGGATCAAGATCATCCTTGGCTATATAGTAAGTTTGAGGCAAGCCCAGACTAAGCAAATTAAGATTCCATCAAAAAAGTGGGGGAGGGTTTGTTTTTACCATTGTACTTTCACATAATTCTAAAAAATTTATTGTGTGTGTGTGTGCCTGTGAGCTCTTGTGAATGGAGGTCAGAGAACAACTTGAAGTAGTTGGTTCTTTCTCTCCTTTTACCATATGGGTCATGGGACTCCAAACATGTCTTCTGGCTTGACCGCAAGCAACTTTGCCCAATGAACCATCTTGTTGGCCCAATCCATATAAAAATTTAAATTCGATATATTGGTATCTAACTCTAAAAATCAGTTAATCTGTTGTATCCTTGTTCAGAGCCATGGTTCAAACCTAGGGACTCTCACACATTAGGCAATTGCTGCATCACTGAGCTATACCTCCAACCCTGTTCATTTTTCTTAGGCTCCCTTTATCTGTATGGCATAATTGTTCTTTCCTTTAATCATTGTTTTATTGTGTGTGTGTGTGTGTGTGTGTGTGTGTGTGTGTAAAACTAATGTGCAGTGTGCAGGTGTACTCTGTAGGCATGTGTAGACAAGAAGTTGAGATCAAGTTGTCTTCTTCCTCAATTCTTCACCTTTAAAAACGTATATGTGTGTATATTGTTTATACATTTATGTATGTATGTGTGTTCACGTATACGTTGAGGCCCAAGATTGATGTCAGGAGCCTTCTTTCATAGCCCTTAACCTTACATATTGTGGCAGAACCCCTCATTTGAACCTAGAACTCAGTGATTTATGTAACCTAATTAGCCAACTTGCTCAGTTAGTCCTCTCTCTGCCTCCACATGGTAGAAACATAGGCTGCCTGCCAGACTCATTTGGTGGGTGCTGGGAATACAGTCTCTGATTTTTTTTTTTGTATGTATAGCAAGGACTTTTTGAGTTTTTTGAGCTCCAGAGCTCTGTGTAACTTTGGAGCATGTCCTGGAACTCACTCTAGACAAGACTGACCTGAAACTCACAAAGATCTGCCATCTTCTGAGCTCTTTCCACTTTTATTTCGTTATTTTTCCTTTTGTTCTTCTGAGCTTGAATGTATAAGTCATTAGTTTGGAGTATAATATAAAACTAACTATGAAGCCTACCATACTCTTTTAGAATGCTTATTTTTATCTCCCAAACTAGTCTAAATCACTAGTGGTCACTTGTTACTTCCCCCACCCTCAATTCTCTGTCAGCAACACTGTTTTGCTTGTTTATCAATCACAATACATTTGGCTATTCTAGGTACTTTAAAAATTTTTATCTTTTATCTTTAGTATTATATGTGTACATATGTGCTGGTGCTTGAAGAGGTCAGAGGTGTTAGATTCCCTTCAAGCTCGAGTTACGGGCAGTTTATTAGCTGCCTTATGTAGGTGCTAGGAATTGAACTCAGGTCCTCTGGAAGAGCAGTGCTCTTAACTAATGAGCTATACTTCTGAATTTGGGGTACTTCCTGATAGTGAAATCATGCAATATTTTTTAGTATTGGGCTTCTTTCACTTAATTAGTTGTAGTTTTCTATATTTTATTATAAATCCCCAACCTAAAAAGAAAGAAAAAAGAAAACAGTGTCTTTCTCTGTAGCCTGGACTGACCTGTAGCTCACCACATAGGCCAGTGGGCCACTACGCCTTTGGGACTCAAACAACTTGTTAGAGGTTACATGTAAGATATTTGCATTATGATTCATAATAGTAGCGAAATTACAGCTGTGAAGTAGCATCAAAAAGAATTTTATGATTTGGGACCACTACAACATGAGTGTAGAAGGAGCTGTGGGCAGTGTTCCTGCCACCCGGCTCCGGCCGCCTGGCTAGCTTATGCCCGGAAATAACAACACAAAAACTGTATTCATATAAACACTGCCTGGCCCATTATATGTAGTCTCTTCTTGGCTAACTCTCATATCTTGCTAACCCATTTGTAATAATCTGTGTAGCACCACGATGTGGTGGCTTACCGGGAAAGATTCAGCATGTCTGACCTGATGGCTGGCTCAATTGCATCTGCCCTGGAGAGGAGAGACATGGCATCTAGCTCACTCACTTCCCTTCTTCCCAGCATTCTGTTCTGTCTACTCCACCTACCTAATTTTCTGACCTATCAGACCAAGCAGTTTTCTTTATTGATTAACGAATGAAACAACAGATTGACAAATGACCTTTCCACATCACATGAGGAACTTTTTAAAGGGTCGCAGCACTATGAAGGTTGAGAACCTCTAATTTAGGTGATCATTCTCTCTCAGCCTCCTGAGTTCTGGGATTGCAGGTGCAAGCCACTGAGACTCAGTTACTTCATTTCTTTCAGTGGGCAGATAATGCCTTGTTGTATTGATACACATTTTAGTTCTCTACTCATCAGTTCAAGGACAATCACATGTGCGAGTTTGCGTGTGTAGTGACCTGTAGTTGGACTTCCTTCTCAGACTATTTTTTGGGACTGCTAGCCGCAGAGACTTCTTATTAATTATGAATGTTTGACCTTAGCTTAGGCTTATCCCACTACCTCTTACAACTTAAATTAACCCATTTCTATTAATTAATGTTCTGGCATGTGACTTTTTACCTCTCCTCTATTCCAATTTTTCATGTATCTTGCTGACAAATCCACCCAGAGTTCCTCTCTTTCACTGGAAGTCCAACTTATTTTCTCCTTCCCAGCTGTTGATCATTCAGCTCTTTATTAAACCAATCAGAAGGTGCCTTAAGCAGGCAAGGTGAAGCAGCTACACATCTTTACATAGTCTGCTCACATACCCTTCAACAGTAACTGCTTTCTTAATTTCTACATAGGTGTTTTTTTAAAACCTAGCCCCTGATACCTGGCTCATTAGTATTAACTGACAATTCTTTCAGTTCTCTAAACTGTCGTTGTGTAGTAAAATATTAATTTTTTTTGTGTGAAATACCTGTGTTCAAAGCTTAGATTACCCAGTTACACTGGCATACACCTGTACTTCAGATACTTAGGAAGCAGTGGTTATAGGACAACATGAGACTAGGAACTAAGACCACGCCAGACAACATACAAGATGGATGTAAAGAATGACAGGCCCATGATGACCTAAGTGGGAGCCCCAGGTTCCTTGTGGTAGAAGGGTAGAACCAACTTCCACAAGGTGTTCTGTGGTCACCACATGTGAACCATAGCACACACATAAGGAACACCTGACCACACAGTGTTTGGGGTTTGTTTTGTCTGTTTTTGTCTGATTTTTCTTTGTTGTGTTTTTGTAACCTGGTCTCTATATAAGCCCAGTCTGTCCTGAAACTCACAGAGAACCATCTGCCTTCTCCTCCCAAGTTCTGGGATTAAAGGCATGTACCATCATGCCCAGCATAAACTAATTTTTTAAAAGAAAAAAAAATTAGTATATAGTGTGATTGTGTATGCACATTAAAGTGATATGATATTAAGATACTTTTCTATATCTTTGCATCTTAACCTGTATTATCAGTAAATGCATTTGGGCAGACTGTTTCTGAAGGGCTGATAGCCTTAAGTCACATCCCCAATTTTTAAGCATGTTTTTATGGGAACGCTGTAAAATTTAATAGTATGAGCAGAGGGTGAGACTGTTGCCTCTACTTTGGATTTTACACGATTAAGGAGTTTTTCATCTTAGTTAAAGTAAGATAACCCATTATGTGAAAATTCCCACCCCACCCCCAGGGTTTTTCTTTTTTTTTAATTAATTAATTTATTTATTAAAGATTTCTGCCTCCTCCCCACCACCACCTCCCATTTCCCTTCCCCTCCCCCGATCAAGTCCCCCTCCCTCGTCAGCCCTAAGAGCAATCAGGGTTCCCTGCCCTGTGGGAAGTCCAAGGACCACCAACCTCCATCCAGGTCTACTAAGGTGAGCATCCACACTGCCTAGGCTCCCACAAAGCCAGTACGTGCAGTAGGATCAAAAACCCATTGCCATTGTTCTTGAGTTCTCGTAGTCCTCATTGTCCGCTATGTTCAGCGAGTCCGGTTTTATCCCATGCTTTTTCAGACCCAGGCCAGATGGCCTTGGTGAGTTCCCGATAGAACATCCCCATTGTCTCAGTGTGTGGGTGCACCCCTCGCGGTCCTGAGTTTCTTGCTCGTGCTCTCTCTCCTTCTGCTCCTGATTTGGACCTTGAGATTTCAGTCTGGTGCTCCAATGTGGGTCTCTGTCTCTGTCTCCTTTCATCGCCTGATGAAGTTTAATATTCAGGAGGATGCCTAAATGTTTTCCTTTGGGTTCACCTTCTCGTTTAGCTTCTCAGGATGACGAATTATAGTCTCAATGTCCTTTATTTATGGCTAGAAACCAAATATGAGTGAGTATATCCCATGTTTCTCTTTTTGGGTCTGGCTTACCTCACTCAGGATAGTGTTTTCTATTTCCGTCCATTTGCATAAAAAATTCAAGAAGTCATTGTTTTTTACTGCTGAGTAGTACTCTGCTATGTATATATTCCATACTTTCTTCATCCATTCTTCCATTGAAGGGCATCTAGGTTGTTTCCAGGTTCTGGCTATTACAAACAATGCTGCTATGAACATAGTTGAGCATATGTATGATATGGCATCTCTTGGGTATATTCCCAAGAGTGGTATTGCTGGGTCCAGGGGTAGGTTGATCCCGAATTTCCTGAGAAACTGCCACACTGCTTTCCAAACTAGTTGCACAAGTTTGCATTCCCACCAGCAATGGATGAGTGTACCCCCTTCTCCACAACCTCTCCAGCAAAGGCTATCATTGGGGTTTTTGATTTTAGCCATTCTGACAGGTGTAAGATGGTATCTTAAAGTTGTCTTGATTTGCATTTCCCTGATTGATAAGGAAGTTGAGCATGACCTTAAGTGTCTTTTGGCCATTTGAACTTCTTCTGTTGAGACTTCTCTGTTCAGCTCAGTGCCCCATTTTATAATTGGGTTGATTAGCCTTTTACGGTCTAGTTTCTTGAGTTCTTTATATATTTTGGAGATCAGACCTTTGTCAGTTGCGGGGTTGGTGAAGATCTTCTCCCAGTCAGTGGGTTGCCTTTTTGTCTTAGTGACAGTGTCCTTTGCTTTACAGAAGCTTCTCAGTCTCAGGAGGTCCCATTTATTCAATGATGCCCTTAGTGTCTGTGCTGCTGGGGTTATACGTAGGAAGTGGTCTCCTGTGCCCATGTGTTGTAGAGTACTTCCCACTTTTGCTTCTATCAGGTTCACTGTGTTCGGACTGATATTGAGATCTTTAATCCATTTGGACTTGAGTTTTGTGCATGGTGATAGATATGGATCTATTTTTACTCTTCTACAGATTGACATCCAGTTTTGCCAGCACAATTTGTTGAAGATGCTCTCTTTTTTCCATTGTATACTTTTAGCTCCTTTATCGAAAATCAGGTGTTCATAGGTTTGTGGGTTAAAGTCCGGGTCTTCTATTCGATTCCATTGGTCGACGTCTCTGTTTTTATGCCAATACCAAGCTGTTTTCAATACTGAAGCTCTGTAATAGAGTTTGAAGTCAGGGATGGTAATGCCTCCAGACTATCCTTTATTGTATAAGATTGTTTTGGCTATCCTGGGTTTTTTGTTTTTCCATATAAAGTTGATTATTGTCTTCTCCAGATCTGTGAAGAATTTTGATGGGGATTGCATTGAATCTATAGATTGCTTTTGGTAGAATTGCCATTTTTACTATGTTGATCCTCCCAATCCAAGAGCAAGGGAGATCCTTCCATTTTCTGGTGTTCTCTTCAATTTCTTTCTTCAAAGACTTAAAATTCTTGTCAAATAGATCTTTCGCTTCCTTGGTCAGAGTTATCCCCAAGATACTTTATGTTATTTGTGGCTATCGTGAAAGGTGATGCTTCTCTGAATTCCCTCTCTGCTTCCTTATCATTAGTGTATAGGAAGAAGGCAACTGATTTTTTGGAGTTGATCTTGTATCCTGTCACATTACCAAAGGTGTTTATCAGCTGTAGGAGTTCTTTGGTAGAGTTTTTGGGGTCGCTTATGTATACTATCATATCATCTGCAAATAACGAAAGTTTAACTTCTTCCTTTCCAATACGAATCCCCTTGATCCCCTTATGCTCTGGCCATCCTCAGACTCCCCATCTGAGGACCAGTCTCCCCGTTCGCCAGAGGACCTCACCAGTAAGAGGCCTCCCACTCTGCAGGTTAGGCCCCAAGAAACCTACTTGATTTAATTGTAGTGGGGCGATCTGCTCTCAGTGTGGGCTTCACTGTTTCATGCTTGGACTATCCCACATCAGCTGTGTCTGTGCGCCGGTCTCTGCCACGTCTCTGCATGCGTCTGCCTGCCGGTCACCCCCAGGGTTTTTCATGTAACAGCTCTGACTCTCCTGGAACTTGATTTGCAGACCAGGTTGACCTCCAACTCACAGAGATCTGTCTCTGCCTCCCAAGTACTGGGTTTAAAGACATGCACCACCAACCACCTGACAAAAATATTCTTTCATTCAGTTTATCTTTGTGATTTGATGAAGTGATATAGTCTAATGCACAATTTCAGTCAAAAGCTTTAATGTCCTTTTTTAACTGCTGTTTTATTTTATAAATTGTCAACTTTCCTCTCCCCATCTTCTGTTTTATATTAATGTATTTGTGAATTTGGGGCCATTTGATTAGGCCTCAGACATTCCACAGCTACCTGGAAGATATCATTAACTATCGTTGGGAGCTTGAAGAAGGAAAGCCCAACCCTCTGAGAGAAGCCAGTTTTCAAGACCTTCCTCTGCGCACTCGGGTAGAGATCCTCCATCGCCTCTGTGATTACCGGCTAGATGCAGATGATGTCTTTGATCTTCTTAAGGTACCTTTCTAGCAAGCTCCTTTTCTAGAGCAGTAAGAAGCCAGCATTTTGAGCCTGAAATCTAACAGTATTGAGAAGCAGGAGTTTAACTTATTCATAGTAGTCTTCATGCTCTCAATTGATAATGACTTTTATAGACATTCATGCCCATGTGACCAAAGGAATGCAAGCCATACAGATAGATAACTTTTAAATTTGTTTCTTTTCATTTCCTGAGCATTATCTCATACAGGAAAACCTACTTGTAATCTTGTCTTCACACAAAACAGGAATGAATTTGCCACTGATTTTTTTTTCCTGTAATTAACAGTCAAGCTCCAGAGACTTGAAGCTATCCCTCCTCCCTCCCCCCCCCCCCCCCACACACACACACAGTTTTTTGAGACAGGGTTTCTCTGTGTAACAGCCCTGGCTGTCCTGGATCTACTTTGAAGACCAGGTTGACCTGAAACTCAGAAATCTGCCTGACTCTGCCTCCTGAGGCTGTTCCACCAAGGTTTGGGAGGGTAATTTCCAATCCTACTCAATCATTGGATTAAATATAGCAGTTCTCAGTGAGCCCTGTGCACAGACACATAAAAGTCATATAACTTAGTTCAGTCCCTGCTGAGCAATTAACATTAACAGTGAGAAGACCAGTTCAGATCATTCCCTGTAATTCATTGGAAATTGCTTTTCTGGGTCTCAGCCCGTAATTCAGAAGGTGTTTTGTTGTGTAGAGAGATGTCTCAGCGGTTAAAAGCTCTCACCACTCTTACAGAGGAAGAGCTCACAATTTCAGCTTTAGGGAATTCTCTTTGTCCTCCATGGCTACCCGCACATATGTGGCACACACAGACACATGCACTTTTTTATTTTTTAGCATTTAGTATAGTGCAAAACCACTTAAAACAAAGCCTTCAGAACATCTGACTAGAAGTATGCATATAAGTATGGTAGAAACTTACGCCTGTTGAGCCTCTGTAATACCAGTATTGGGGAGGCTGAGGCAGGAGGATTGTTGAGAGTAAAAAGTGAGGTCCTTGAGTAAGAACTGCCTTGAGTGTTCTGATTGTATTTAGCATGAGAGTCCTTCCTTTTACATGTGTACACATAAAATAGCAACTCTAAGCCAAAGAGTTGTACAATTCTTTTTGATTCCTATTTTTGTGCATGGGAGCCATGGTTGATTATAAGGAGCACCTAGAATTTTCTCATCTTGTTTATCAAAGAAGGTACCCTCCTATTCTGTCTGTATTTCATAAATTATGTACAGCATATTAGGATGTTAAAATATGAGTGTCTCTGAGTGTCAAGTTTGAATTGTCATTTTAGTTTTCTCCTGTTTTATGTTCTTTATTTTTACAAATCTATTTTCCTGTTCTGCCCAGGGTCTGGATGCGGATAGTCTCCGAGTGGAGCCTTTGGGTGAAGACAATTCAGGTGCACTCTACTGGTACTTCTATGGGACACGGATGTACAAAGAAGACCCAGTACAAGGAAGGTCCAATGGAGAACTCTCCTTGAGCAGGTACTGTCTCTAACATAATGGCTGTGAGAACTGCTCTAGAATGCTATGAAAAAGGCCAGGTATGGTGGCACATGCCTTTAATCTGAGCACTTGCTAGGCAGAGGCAGGCAGATCTCTGAGTTTGAGGACAACCTTGGTCTATAGTGTGAGTCTGAGGATGGCCAGAGCTGTTACGTAGAGAATCCCTGTATCTGTCTGGGGGTTGAGGACTGTGAAAGTTAATGTATCAGAATTATATAGCACTTGTTTTTTCTAATGCAATACTTGGAATTTGGCATTTTGTTTTGGCCTTCAACCAGCTTCCAAATAAAGATGCTTGGACTTAGCTTAGGTCCCACTAGCTCTTTTAATTTAATCTGTTTCTTTTCATCTATGTTTTGTGTTGGGGCTTTATGCCTTTCTTTCATTATGTATGTCCTACTTTTCCTGCCTTCTCCCTGTCTGCTGAGCATGAATTCCTCCTCCTCCTTACTCTCTCTCTGCCCAGAACTCTGCCTATACCTCCCCACTCACTGTTGGCCATTCAGCTTTTTATTAGACAAATTAGGTACCTTAGTCAGGTAAGTAAAAGGGCAACACGTCTTTCCATAGTTAAACAAATGTCCCACTATAGGTATATATAAAAGATTCCCAATAAGCACCTATACAGTTCCACAGACTGTTTAATACTGCAGGCTTTGAGTACTCCTTTTTTCTATTAGGATTGGTAATCTGCCTTAGAAACTTCACGGTCCACCATCATTACTTCTCATTATCATGGTGCCTAGAATGATGCTAAGCTCTGGTTTTATTGAAACTTTCTTACTGCTATGAGCAGTGCCTGCTCTTAGCAAGGGGTTAGATGTTACATTTTAATAGAATGTCAGTGTTTCATGATTTCACATTTTATTATCCCTGTGTAAGAGAAATCAAGCTGTTGATTCCCTGTTTCTGCTATTTTGCATAATCCATTTTTGTATCCTTGTGGCAGAATACTGTAATTACAGAATACTGTAATTACTAATAAATGCTAAAATTACATTAGTTTTAAGTAATACTCTAGAACATTTCTATTTAACGATATTGTTTCTTAGGGAAAGTGAAAGACAAAAAAATGTCTCGAATGTTCCTGGAAAAACAGGCAAAAGAAGAGGAAGACCTCCAAAACGGAAAAAAGTACAAGAGGAAATTATATCAAGGTAAGAAATCTCATTGATCTGTGTCCACAGGTCTCATACTGGAGGGAACTTGATTTCACCTCACACTCTGTCTTTACTGTGCATGAACAGGGCATACATAGATAATTGCTTAGAGAGACCTGAGCCAGAGTCCATGGAATTGTCAAGCAACCTTGTCTGCATGACATCTATCAAGTTACCTGCCTCCCTGAGCCTCTTATTGTATTGGATGATAACTGCTCATTTAGTGAGGATTAAACTGAACAGGACAGCACATGGCAGTACAAGAAAATGAAGGCTGCATTTTAACGTACATTTTAAAATTCATTGTTATACCACAAGAAAGTGGGGCAGTTTAATTGCATGATTATTTTAGGCTATGGACATCGTACAGTGATAGAATCCAGAAGGGGTTCCTTTTCCTAGCCTACTCCTACCAAACATTGACTAGTTAAACTTTTAGTAGAGTTGTTATATATCATTCTATGATTAGGCCTTAATTCTTTCACTGTAGTAATTAAGGTATCAGAACAAGTACAATGAAGAAGAGATAAAATGTAAAACTTATTTTTTTTTTTTTTGGTTTTTCGAGACTGGGTTTCTCTGTGGCTTTGGAGCCTGTCCTGTAGACCAGGCTGTGTAAAACTTTTTGAATCTTTAATTTTATATTTAATTTTATAATCATTTGCATCTGGGAAACTTCATATATCATTGCTTTTTTTTTTATATCATTACTTTTATTTATGAGTATGTGGAGGGAGTTGTGCAAACATGGATGCCAGAGCTTGATGTTTGTTTCTTCCTTGATTTTGGCTTACATTGCTAGCACTGGGATTACATGCTGGCTGTCTTAGGATTTCTGTTGCTGTGATGAGACACTGTACCCCCAAAGCAAGTTGGGAGCAATAGGGTTTATTTAGCTTACACTTTCTAGTCTGTCGTTGAACAGGAATTTAAACAGGTCAGAAAACCAGAGGCAGAGAACAAGTAGAGGTGCTGCTTACTGGCTTGCTTAGCCTGCTTTATTCTAGAAGCCAGGACCTCCAGGCCAGGGATGGCACCACCCTCTTCCACTGATCGCTAATCGAGAAAATGCTGTACAGCTGGGTCCTATGGTGGCATTTTCTTAATTGAGGTTCCCTAGCGTGTGTCAAATTGACTTAAAACTAGCCAGCACACAAGCTTTGCTTTTTAAAAAAGTAATGTAGGTACTGAGGATCAAACTTGGGCCCTTAACATTTCTAGTAACATAATACCCTCTTCTCATGAGAGTAAATAGTCTACTTAATTTAGATAGGTTTGTAGTGGCAATGGCATTTTCAGTGATTTACTTATTTTTATTTTTAAATTTTCTTCTCCCCTAACAACAAAGGCCGAGGCAGGAGGATCCTCAGTTCCAAGCTAGTTTGGACTACATAGCAAAGCTTTGGTAAAGAGATTGGTTATGGAAAGGATTCTTAAGAAATCTTATGGTTAATAAGTAGATCAGTTAAATTTAAGTAGATTACAACTGCCTATTGCTTAGTGATTTTGTGGAAAATGTCCTGAGATATATATATTTAGAATCTGTTTTTGGGTTTCCTGAGAAGTCCACATGCTCTTGTATAAACAGAAAACTGTTGTGTACCTACTTTATTGTTAGAAACTTAGAACCACCTTTAATCCCAGCACTCGGGAGGCAGAGGCAGGCGGATCTCTGTGAGTTTGAGACCAGCCTGGTCTACAGAGCTAGTTCCAGGACAGGCTCCAAAGCCACAGAGAAACCCTGTCTCGAAAATCAAAAAAAAAAAAAAAAAGAAAAGAAAAGAAAAGAAACTTAGAACCATTGCATTGGTACACGTGGGCTCGTGCTACCCTCTGCTGGTAAGTGACAGACCTTGAGCAGAGGAAGTTCAACTTTTTAGTTCATTTTCTTGCATCTTCCTTAGATAAGGGTAAGTTAACAACATGTCCTCCTTAGTGTACCATGAGTCAGAGAATTTCGACAGTACCATTTTTCCTTGGAACTGATGCCATAATCTTGATGCTCAGGTTTCAGTACTTCAGTTTCCTACAGCAAGCATACCCTACATTCTACTTTTATTTCTTATTAGAATTAGTCTTCCTAACTTTGAATTTTGACAGCTCACCCCATCCCCAGCCACCATTGTGCTAACTGGATCCATAACTGCAAGAAATTCCAAACAATTTGGGCATGTCGGTGTCTTGTTTTAACTACTTTTTCTTTTTCCTGTGTTTCAGTGAAAAGCAGGAAGAAAACGCGTTGGCATCTGACCTACTGACAAGAAATGGTAATAATGATCTTTGTTGCTGTCTATGAAGTCAATAGAATTCCTAAACATACACAGCGATAACACTTTTCTAATCATTCAGTAGTTAGGATGATTAAAGCAGACACCAATTTTTTTTGCTCCCTATTTCATTATTTCCCTACCCTCCATCTCAGATCAGAACTAGTTTTGTTCTGTTACCTGGCACAGTATACTAAAGACAAAAACATGTGGATGGACAAGTACCTTCCTAGAAAATGGCCTTTTAATATCAGTGACCTGGAAAGTATTGTATGCATGTTGCCTGCATACATATATACACATACATACATAATTAGATTTTTATTTTTTTCTTTTTCTATTTTTGATTTTCCGAGACAGGCTTTCTCTATGTGTGGCCCTGGCTATCCTGGAACTGTAGATCAGGCTGACCTTGAACTCACAAAGATCCTCCTGCCTCTGCCTTCCAAGTTCTGGGGTTAAAGGAATGCAACATGCCTGGACTCTGATGAGACTTTAATTATGTGATCCAAATTCTTTAAATTTGGAGGGAAATAACCAATTTACGGTGTCATAGATGAGATAAGGAATACATTTCTACAGCTTCAGTTTCCAAACCATTTTTCTAGAAAAATAATACATTTTTAAACATTTCTAGAATGTTAAATTTTTCTTTAAATCACAATATAGTTTTGTTTTTGCAGGTATTTCTCTACTTACAAAAAATTATGGTAATAGGAAAATTAAAAGTATACGCAATCCTAGCACTTGGGAAGCAGAGATAGGTGATCTCTGAGTTTTAGGCTAGTCTATAATGAGACTCTTTAAAAGGGGGGGATAGATTATCATGCAGACTTTGTGTAAAGCGCCTATTATCCCCAATGGTTGTGGGCTGAAGCAAGAGGAGCACTTGATCTCTGGAGTTCCACACTTCATGGGCAACATATTGAGGTCCCATTCATTTTTCTTTGCAGGGTCCCGAGGGCCAGGCCAAGGTACCTGGTGGCTCCTCTGTCAAACAGAAGAAGAATGGAGACAGGTCACTGAGAGCTTCCGAGAGAGGACCTCTCTTCGAGAGCGGCAACTCTACAAGCTCCTCAGCGAGGACTTCCTGCCTGAAATCTGCAACATGATTGCCCAGAAGGTAGAACCTCCCTGCTTATCTGATCTCACTATTCCTGGTAGAACTGATGTTAATATTGCAGCTCATTCACCTGCTTGCTGTCCTTATCCTGAAGGTTGTTTATGATGTTCTCCTTATCTCTGCAAGTCCCCCCGCTTACCACCCACCAGTCCTTAGAATGACCTCTTAAAGACTGGAACCAGCTTTCATTTCTCTATAAGTAGCACCAGGAAATGTGATCTGATTTGGCTCTCCCCTACTCCCAACAAAAATGATAATTTTAAGGCATAACTTTATGACTGTGTATTTAGATCTACACACACATTCCTTATACATGGCATTTTCAAACATTTTTCTGTCTCTTTTTTCTTCCCCTTGTGGAAGAATTAAAAAATTTCACTTCAGGTAGGAGAGATGGCTCGGGGGTTAAAAGTGCATGCTGCTCTTGTAGAAAGCTCAAGTTCACTTCCCATCACCCATGTTAGGTGACTCAGCTGCCAAATGTTACTCCAGCTCCTCAGGATCCAGCACCTCCTGTACTCCATGGGCACCTGCATTCCCCCCCTCCCCCTTTACACATTTTGTTTTTAAGTCCTTCTTGAAGTAGTTCTGGTGACACTTAGCCGCCTTAATGCTCAAGAGTGTAAGCAGGGGGATCGTGAGCTTGACGCTAGCCTTAATTAATTAGTTACTTACTTGAGTAAAGGTTTATTTAATTGAGCAATAGCAACTTATCATTGGCTACACTGCTATTGAATATGACTCCTCCAGCAACCATTAACTGCCTATGGCTCTTCAGGTAGGGATTGATGTACCTAGGGACACCCAGTTGGTAAAAACTGACCACTTCCCTCCCCGCTTTCCAGCAGGTATTAGTTGCAAATAGTGTCTTGGTTAGGAGTGTGTAGGGAGAGACTGTTTGTTCATTCCCTGCCGCCCAAACATGAAATAATTACATATAAACTGTATTATTACAACAGGGCTTGGCCAATCACTTAGGCATATTGCAAACTAGCTCTAATATCTTAAATTAACCCATTTCTATTATTTTATATTTTACCATGAGCCTTGTGGTTTATGGTGGCTCGTGTCTTTCTCCTCTGGCAGCTACATGGCACCACCTCTCAGACTCTGCCTTCTTTCTCTCAGCATTCAGTTTAGTTTTCCCGCCTAGTTCTATTCTGACTTGCCATTGGCCAAAATAGTGTCTTTATTAACCAATGATATTAAGATATATTCGCTGCACACACAGGGGAATCCCACATTAGGAGTGGGCTTTGTGTTCACTCCTTTTCAGTGCTTAGACTTCGTTCCCCATTCCTGATATAATGAAACACAATGTTTTTCAGTAGTCCCCGTGTCAGCTTCTTAATATTGGCATATGAGAGATACCTCCATATCAAATGAAAAATATATTAAAATCCATCAAGCCTAAGCTAAACCTAGACTGTAATGTTAATGATGCTAATTTGGAAGACCTTCTGCAATATAACATAATAGCAACAAATTTGTTTTTTCAAAATGGGGGAAGATCCTAGTAACTAAGCATACTAGGCAAGTGTTTTCCTCACTAAGCTGTATCCTTAGTCTCTAACAAACAAGAATAAAAAGACTATAAAATGCAAATAAGTCAATGCATGTTAAGTAGGACTTCCTGCCAGTTTTAGCTGGCTAGATTAGTTATCAAAATCCACTGCTAACCATTCTAGACAATACATTCCCACCCTTCAGATCCTTTGAAATTATACCTGCTATCCTGCAGGTTTACAGCCTGTCTGGATTAATATATTTGAAATAGCCAGGTGGTGGTTACACACACTTCTAGTCCCAGCACTTGGGAGACAGAGGCAGGTGGATCTTCTGTGAGTTCAAAGCGAGCCTGTTCTACAGAGTGAGTTCCATAACTATACAGAGAAATCTGTCTCAAAAAAATTTCTAAAAGTCACTGAAAATACATCCATTTATAGTACTAGCAAGTTTATCAGTAATCTTAGACTTGTACATACTCTATATCAAAAAAAATCACAAAACTGTTAGTATGCTTGTATTTTCAAATTCTTTTAAGATTTTAACTTCTTTTATGTATGTGGTACTATATCTGCATGTACACAATGCTAGAAGAGGGCATCAGATCCCATTATAGATGGCTGTGAGCCACCATATGGTTTTGCTAAGTTGAAAATCATTGCATTCTGAGCCAGTTCCCAGCATAATAAAAATTTTCCTCTAAAGCAGAAATGATTCTATATAAAATAGTTGACAGAACTAGTATAGTGACTTCTTTCTGTGATTCCGGTATTGGGGCTCCAAGGCAGAAAAACTGCTGAGTTTAAAGCCATCCTGGACTACATATTTTGTCTCATTTATCTATATTGTATATAGTGAAGGAAAAACAGTGTATAATTACCATGTTTTTGGTTTTGGTTTTTTAAGACAGAGTTTCCCAGGAGTTACAGAGCCAGTCCTGGAACTTGCTCTGTAAGTCAGACTGCCTCAGACTAACAGAAATCTACCTGCCTCTGCCTCCGAGTGTGAGGTTTAAAGTTGTGTGCCACCCCCGTTTGGCACAACTACCATAATTTTAAACACATGAGTCAGTGTATTGGAAGCACTCTCAGAGGGCCTTCATTTAATAGTTCTTCTAGCAGAAATGATTTTTCTCAAAGCTGTAGAGGTGTCTATGTAGTAGTCTTTGCTGTGCTTGTCATTTATTACTTGAGTTATGTTCAGCATACTGTTTTTATGAGCCTCTTTATATACATTGTGTTTCTTTAAAAAATTTTTGGGCTAGCCAGGCATGGTAGAACATGTCTTTGTTCAGATTGTAATTGTTATAACATTTCTCCCTTCCTTTCTTTTCTCCAAACACTCCCATATACCCTCCCTGTTCTTCAAATTTATGGCCTCTTTTTTTTTTTTCTCATTTACATTCCTAAATATAACCCGCTCAGACCATACAGTATTAGCTTGTATGAATGCTTTCAGAGCTCTATTAGTAAGACTTTATGGCTATTGCCTCTGCCTTTACTTAGGAGACACAGTCTCACAGCAAACTCCCTGATCCTCTGGCTTAAAATCTTTCTGCCCCCTCTTCTGCAGTGTTTTCTGGACTTGTGCCTTTTATCCTATTCTGGTCTACAAAGTGAGTCTCAGGCCAACCAAGGCCCTGCACTCAGCTGCAGAGGCAGACAGATCTCTTGGGAGTCCGAGACCGGCCTGGTCTATAGAGCTTCAGGACAGCCAAGGCTACACAGAGAAGCAAAAACAACCAAAAAAGGCCAAAGTTACAACTTAGTGGTAGAATGTTTACATAACTTGCTACATATAGCTCTGGGTTTAGTATCCAATGGGGGGAGGGGGGTGAATGAATGAGAATGTACCTTCTTACTACCTAGCAATACTGAACTGCATGATGGCTCACACCCATCTAAAATGAAATCTGGTGCCCAGAACACTGTATACATAATAAATAAATCTTTAAAAAATAAAAAGTCCATACTGCTCTTTGTTTCAAGAGCTATATTACCAGAGAGTCACAGCCTCAATTAACCTTCTGCATAGTCCAGCGCGTGCGCACATGCACACACACCAAGGTGTATATAGTTGAGACAGAATTACATGGAATTATTGAAAGAGGGTTGGACTATCAGGTGAGCCCCAATTCCATCTATTAATAGGACATACTTTGTGAGAATCCCATGCTGCTAATCACAGCTTTTCTGATCATGTCTTTATTTTTATGTGAGAGTAGATGTTTTTGCCTGTATTTATGCTTGCATGTCATGTGTGTGTAGTGCCCATGGCAGTTAAAAGAGGATGTTGAGTTCCCTGCAACTATAGTTACTCATAGTTGTAGTCACCATGTGAGTGCTAGGGATTGAACCTGGGTCACCTGGAAGATTAAGTAGCCAGTGCTTTTAAGTGTTGAGCCATCTCTAACCCTTGTTTAGGGGATTTTGTTTTAGATAGTCTTGTTATATAACCCTGCCTGGCCTGGAATTCACTATGTAGACAGTCTGGCCATAAAAAGATTATCCTGCCTATGCCTATTGTATGGTGGGATTAAAGTTGAATGCCCTAAGCCTGGTTCTCATCATCACATGCATGTATAATAAGTAGTAAAATACAATGTCAAAAACTTTAATTTATTGGGCTATTTAGATATCTCAGTAGATAAAAACACTTCCTACACAAACCTAGGAACCATAATTCAAATCTTGGAACCCACTGTGGAAGGAGAAAAAATAACTCTTGAAAGTCATCCTCTGACCTCTGCACAGATGTGCACAATCTCATACACTTACAATAGTAATCTTAAAAATAAAACTTCTTTCTTCAAAATTCAACTAATTCTCAGCACTTGCTTGACGGGCAGGATTTCAGAAGTCATGGACAACCCAATCTACACAGCAAGATGCCAGCCAAGTGTTTTTTGGTTTTTTTTTTTTTGTTTTTTGTTTTTTCGAGACAGGGTTTCTCTCTAGCTTTGGAGCCTGTCCTGGAACTCCCTTTGTAGACCAGGCTGGCCTCAAACTCACAGAGATCTGCCTGCCTCTGCCTCCCGAGTGCTGGAATTAAAGGCGTGCGCCACCACTGCCCGGCTACCAGCCAAGTTTTTTAAAGGAAAATGTTGAATGGGGCTTAACGCAACAGCACTTTTGATTCTCAAATGTGTTTGAGAGATTACATTTGCTGAAAATTAGTCAGAACTCGAGGACCAGATGAAACTATATTTATGAACAAGTCAAAGACTATTCTCCTAGTAAGGTCTCCCTAGAGTCAGTGAGCTATGGGACAATTAAAGCTGAATGCTTCAACAATAATCTGGCTATCAATTTACCACATCCCATCCTAGTCCAAAGATAACAGTGAAAGAGTATTTGTCATATGTGAAAATTGAAAGATTTATCATTACTAAAGAACATGACACAAATTTACAGCTCAAGCAACGTGTAAAGGACATGCTACATCCTGAGTGGTAGTCTTGTGAGAGAACTGGCTCTTCAGAGTTTTATTTAGCTGCTGTAATCTGGTGAACCCATGTTATCTCTTCATTGCAATTTCAGTTTTCTGATAGCAAAGTAAACTACTATTTTTACACAGAACTTTTATAGCAATTAAAAGAATCCATTCCTTCCTACCATTGTTTATAAATAGGTTGTTGGAAGCTAAATATATTAACTTTTGGTTTTTGGAGATTTGGGGGTATTTTTTTGTTTTTGGTTTTTGTTTTTTGAGAATGGGTCTCTTTATGTATCCTTGACTGGCCTGAAACTCAAAAGTGTGTGCTACCTTACGCAGCAACATTTGTATTTCCTAACAAATCCAGGTAGAGAGTTAGAAGATTTGATAAATCTTAGGGGATGGGATAGTAAACTTTAATAGTTTGGGGAGAGGGACTGGAGAGAGGTCTTGGTGGTTAATAGCGTTTGCTGTTCCTTTTTGTTATTGTTGTTGTTGTTTGGTTTTTTTAAGACAGAGTTTCTCTGTGTAATAGCAGCCCTGGCTGTCCTGGAACTCAGTCTGTAGACCAGGCTGGCCTGGAACTCACAGAGATCCACCTGTCTCCCAAGTGATGGGATTAAAGGCACGCGCCACCACTGGCCAACCTGAGTTTGCTCTTTTTGTTCAAGACAGCATTTCTCTCTGTAACTTTGGAGCCTGTCTTGGAACTCATTCTGCAGACCAGGCTAGCTTCTAATTCAGAGATCCTTTTGCGGCTTTCTCCCCTGTGCTGGAATTAAAGTTTGCGCCTCCACCGCCCGGCAGTGGTGGTGCACGCCAGTAGTATTTGTCGAAGGACGCAGAGGCAGGAGAATCCCGAGTTTGCTGTTCTAATAAAAGGTCCCAGATTCACTTCCCTACACTTATATCAGACAGCTCACAATCACCTATAACTCCAATTCTACAGGATCTGATACCCTCAGGCTTCCATAGATCCTTACATAACTGGTGTACATAAAGCCATGCAGACATACACATATATTTTGAAACATAATAAATCTTTTTTTAAGTGGGAAGGTGTAAAACCTGCCTTGAATAGATAAAAGATAAGCTTTTATTCTTTTTTATTAAAATTAAGCCAGGGTGTGATGATACCGCCTAAATCCCATCACTCGAGGCTAAGACTAGAGGATTGCTAGGAAGTATAAGTCATCCTGGACTTCATAGCAAAAACAGAAAGAATCAACTATTATTGGTATATTGTAATAATAGCCCAAACTACTGAATGTGATACGAGTAAGAACAGAAAGAAGAAAAGTCTGCACGTGGATCAGCTGTTGTGTCTGTTTATATAGTGTCTGACCTATTTATTTGCAATAATGTGATCTTCCTATCATGTCAGGGCTATATGGTGTTGTAATAATCAATAAATTTTATAATTACTTTATAAGCCCATACTACTTCATAAACAAATGCTCTTAAAATATTTGTAATTTGTTCCAATCCGAATTTAAAATTAATTTGTGACACCTTCCTGAAGCATCTAATGTGGATTAAGTTATTGTTATTCGTCAGGCAGTCCATGCCTTTAATCCCAGCACTTGGGAGGTAGAGGCAGGTGGATCTCTGTGAGTTCAGCCAGGCCAGCCTGTCCTATAGATTGAGTTCTGGGACCGCCAAGGCTGTTTGTTACAAGAGAAACCCTATGTCAAAGAACAAAACAAAACAAAAAACTTCTGCTTAGAAATACTATGCTATAATAGAATTTTACACAAACATAATCAAATTGTTAATAAAGCACATGGTCAGTAACCGAATAGTTAAAGATAGATTAACTTGAAGAACATACAGAATTCATACTATCATTTATTTTTAATTTGAAGGATTAGATTTACATGCTAACCTATAGACATCTATTGAGACATAGATTTTATAGAATTGTAAATTATTTTTGTCTTGCAAAAATGTAACTGCCAATATTTACCTTCTACATTGTTGCTGGGTAATTATCCAGCTTCATGGCTAGGCCAGGGATGTATCCTGATTCCTGACGTTGACTAAAATTGTCCAGTTTTTCTAATGTTATGTTTGTCATGTACCCTCACCCTCAGTTTTTTTTTATTTAGTTCAATTAAACATTTTATACATATTCACTTTTAAAAAAACAAAATAGAAATAGGTGTAGACTACTGAAAGTGCTTGTTGGTGGATGGTGGCTTATAAATATACATTAGGAGCTTAAGGTTTAAATGTGTGTGCATTGTCTGCACAAAAGCTGATAGTAGATGGTTGTGATGCACAAGTTTTATCTTAACACTTAGCATTTGAGAGGCAGAAGGTGGTAGGTAGTCAGGTTTCTTTTCATACACTTGAATCAGGAAAGCTGGTAGTAATATCTGCAGGAATCAACGGTCACCCTCGGTATCAAGAATAGCTTATCCCTCTTTCATCTAATGTGACAAAATTGAAGTGAAACTGGTTTTGGCTTCTTGTGCTATTTGCATGGTAAATTTGCAAGATTTCCTTTGGAAACATTGCTGTTCTGGGGTCGTATCATAAATGTAAGAAATATCTCCTACTAGAATTGTGAGCTTTAAAGAGGAGAAGCTTGGTGAGGAATGTCTATGGACTTCAAAGAAGTAGTTGAAGAGGATAAAGGATCATGATATCTTTGGTACTTGTGATTGTATTTTCCTCTGGGAACTGCTTATCCCCAACAGAAAAGCTTGATTTGTATTGTGTCTAAACTGTCTGAACCAGTCCTTGTTATTGGTAAGAGGTTTGCTGTCTTCTATCCTCCCTTAATTTACTCGTTCTTCAAGAAGTTAAGACTTTGTATTAAAACCACAATCCCAGAGAACTTAGGCAACAATAAGGACACTAAGAGAGACTTAAATAGACCTAATCTACATGGGAAGTAGAAAGTAGCAAAAGACAAGATCTCCTGAGTAAATTGGGAGCATGGGGACCCAGGGGGAGGGTTGAAGAGGGGAGGAGAGAGGCAAGGAGAGGAGCAGAGAAAAATGTAGAGCTCAATAAAAATAAATAAATAAAAATAAAAAAAATAAGAAAATCTGTGTGTGATGTCTCAGTGACAAAGTGGAGTAAATGATTTTGGAAAAACCAAAAGAGAATACAGGGGCAGAAGAGGAAAAGAATGAAAAGAGGAGAGAAATATCGTAATTAGATTAGTACTTAGAGAAAAGTACTTTGGAATCATTTGAGTTAATTAGTATGTTAAATGAAAAAAAAAGTGCTTAATTCACATAGATTGATTTTGGTATTCTGTATGATAATAATGATGTTTTCAACTTCAGCATTTTTAGGAGTGGTATCTCAAGTTGCCTAGGTACCTAGCCACCTTTTGGGATGTTTCACTTTGTCAATCTAAAGGAATTCACTTGTTTGGTGAATTTGATCATATTTGGGGTAATAAAATTTAACATTTTTGAAAAAAAAAAAGACTTTGTATTAAGCATTTCTGGGACCAAAGCCACATCTCCACCACACACACACACACACACACGAATACCTAGAACTTACGTTAAAGGTTTTATTGTGTTTTATTTTGTTTGTGTATGTTCCACAGTGTACCTTATGCATCTCAGGGATCAAACTTAGATAGTCAGGCTTGATAGCAGGTACCTATAGCCTCTGAATATGCCATCTCCTGCCTGCCTTTTAAAGAACCATCTGATTTTAGTTGCTCCTAGAGCCTCTTTCAGAACCTTTCACTTAGGGGAATGTGATAAAATACAGTTTTCTCTTTGTCGTTTGAAGAGGCTTTTTGTTTTTATTTGTTTGGGGGGGTTATTGGTGATGATGTTTGGGATTTTTTGAGACAGTTCATGGTTTTGTACCCAGGCTGGCCTGAAATTCAGAATCCATGCTGAGGTTAGGAAATACTTGGTTGTCGGTGGCTTTTTGAATTGTTACTTGTTAAGATAATATACTCAATACCTTATCCAGGTGAATTGTTGTTTTTCCTTATCATCCTAAAAGATAGACACCTTTGACCCCCTGTTAGATAAATGAGTTACTGGTGTGCCTCAGCAGCCATTCTGCTGGTGGTGTGGCAGCGGCAGCGGCAGGAGCTGAGAACGCCCTAATCTATCTTTTCCTTTCTTTTCCTTACTTCTAACTGTAGGGAAAACGTCCACAGCGCACAAAGCCAGAGTTGCAACATAGGTTTATGTCTGACCACCTGTCCATCAAATCCATCAAGCTAGAGGTGAGTGTGTCTGAGAGTAAAAAAGTGTATTTGAAGAGGGTAGTTCCATTTCATTTCACATACTTTTGTCCTACTTATTATCCCTTGCCTTTAAAAAAATCTTAATCTCAAATGTTCATTGAAGATTTTTTGTTGTTTTGTTTTGAGACAAGGTTTCTCCTTGACTGTCCTGGAACTCACTCTGTAAACAGGCTCTCCTTGAACTCTTAAGAGATTTCTGCCTCCCTCTATCTCCTTAGTACTGGGATTAAAGTCATGTGCTACCACTGCCTCGCTTCAAGAAAGATTCTCATATGTATAGAGCTTTTCTGGGAAAAGAAGATAGAGAAATAGAAGAATGGGTGACATTCTTAAGACATTCCTGGGTGACAGGCACATCTTCAATCTAACATAGATGTGAATAAATTCTGTGATACGTACAAGAAGTTCATAAGTGCAAAGATGGAAAAAATTTAATCCAGGCAAATAAAGGGCCATTTAGGCAGACAGGGATGTTTCGCCTTCGAGTGTGGGATGGCTAGAATTACGATGGATGGGCAGTGATGTGGAACTGAAGCCCAGGACTTTCCTCACAACAGGAACAATATAAACAAATGTTCCAAGGCAGAAAATGGAATAGTATGGTCAAAGATCCGTGTGTATTTGGATGTTGCTGGCATATTGTAATATTGTGGGAAAATGTAGGCAGCTGATTCCTGCAGCCTCCCAGCTCTCACACTTGAGCAGTAGGAAGGAAAAATGAAGCTGTTGTTAGATGCAGCTGGCTCAGGCAAGATCAGCTGCTTTAGAGGGCAGTGCTTGCCCAGAGTCTAGTTGGTCACTTTGTCTCCTAAAATGCAGGGCAGGACATTCTGTCACTGGAGGAGAGCCTGCAGTAGGTGGGAACTAAAGTTGGGGGCAACAACTACATTAAAAACTACAAAGGTTTTTCCAGGTTTGTTTGTGGTTTTGACTGTGTAGTACGCATTAGATGCTTGTGGTTTGAGCTAGTGCCGAAATGTGGGCAATGACAAGTGTACTTTTTATTCACTGAGCTGGCTGGTAAGTATGCATGTGTGAGCACAGTGTAAGTAGGAGAGTGCCATGAAAGAGGGGAAGGCTTAGGAAAACTGTTTCTCTTTACCTATCTCTGCTCCAGGAAGGTGGCAGGAGACCCGCTGCATCTTTCCAAAAGGCTTTTATAGAATGTTGCCTGTCTTCTTTGTCTTCTAAAAGGCTAGCTGTCATATTCTCACCCCCTCTCTTTATCTCTTTCTTGGCACTGTGTGCCATTGCATTTGTAGTGAGGTTAGTAGTCACACAAAGCTTGACCTCAGGTCGCAGTTGTTTGCTGTCACTGTGTCTTATACTAGCTTGTGAGGTTGGGGCATTCTCTTTTGCCTTGCAGTTACATTTTTGTGACTCTTAAACGAAAATGTTAACATGGTGCTATAGCAGAGATCTTGCGCTCTTTGCAATTTTTTTTTTTTTTTTTTTGGTTTTACGAGACAGGGTTTCTCTGTGGTTTTGGAGCCTGTCCTGGAACTAGCTCTTGTAGACCAGGCTGGTCTCAAACTCACAGGGATCCGCCTGCCTCTGCCTCCCGAGTGCTGGGATTAAAGGCGTGCGCCACCACCGCCCGGCTCTTTGCAAATTTTTATTGGCTTTTTTATTTAAGCAAAACATAATAGCATAAGCCGATAGTCCTTCTGCTATGGAAAGCAAGTTCAGGACAATCATAAATTTAAGGTCAACTTGGAGTGAGATCCTCTCAACTCTGCCTCCCTCACATAAATAATAAAGGAACATTCATTCATTAATTTTTTTAGAACTCTATTTGTTTGAAGCAAACTATTGCTTATGAGGCCAAACTTGTTCAAACTCACATCTTTGCCTTAGACACCTGAGTGCTAAGAGGTGCACACCACCACATGTGACTCCTTTTTTAACCATCACATACTTTCTAGTTCACAATTCTGTAGTTACTGGCTTGCCACCTCCTCCATGATGGTCCTTAGCTTGGGAGTTGACTTTTGTTGCTAGTTCCCAGTTTGGTTCTGAGTAGCTCTCATCTCCTCCTACCTTGTAGGTTGTCTCTACTACTTTATTGCCTTGAACCTGCTTCAGAGATTCCTCCATGCCCTAATTCATACCTCCAATTACCTGGCAGTCTGAACTCCAGTAAACCCTCTTCATGACTGCAAAAAGAAGTCTAACTTTTGGCCACCTTCTTTATAGGGGTGATTTTTAATTCTGTTGCTTAGTGTGAAGTAAAGAATACTACCCTGTGTAGTTTGTGTTGTGACACCTGCTATCTAGGTAAAGTGACTTTTATTTCCATAGCAGAAAATCCTTTGTCTTTTAATGCTTTTTGTGTATGCAGGCACCAACCACCTAGTGTTAATCTCCTCAAAGAGTCTTAGTTGTGGTTTCTGTGGAAAATACCAGTTCAGAGACCCTGATAAGCCAGGATTAGGGCTGCTGAGTTATTTTTGTCAATTGGCCTTTGTAGACAGAAGTTTCTGTCCTAAAGCTGTTCAGTCCCAAAGAAACAGAGACTTAATATTAATTGTAAACTGTTTGGCCTGTTAGCTCAGGCTTATTATTAATTAGCTTTTACAACTTAAATTAACCCATAATTCTTGTCTATATTTAGCCATATGACTTGCTTCCTTTTCTCATTGAGGCATTATTTTGCTTCCTCTACATCTGGCTGGTGACTGACTCTCTGTCTTTCCTGGGCTACATAAGATGAATACAGAAACAAAGTTGGGCAATGGTGGTATACACCTTTAATCCCAGTACTTGGGAGGCATAGGCAGGCAGATCTCTGTGAATTCAAAGCCAGCCTGGTCTACTACCACAGATAGTTCTAAGACTGTTATACAGAGAAACCCTGTCTTGAAAAAAAAAAAGAAGAAGAAAATACCTCGCAGGTATACAAGATGCTTAGGTTTAGAGAAGGGAGACAGCCACACTCCAACTCCAGGCCTTAGTGGGTGTCTAGGGAGCAGTTTGTGATGGTGTGGTCTCAAGTGTGCTCCTGGTGGCAAGGATAAGTGTGAATTTGGACCCTTGCCTTGGGGTACAGAGCATGGACAGTACTTCAGCTAGAGCTTCTAGTTAATAATCCTTTGGAGGATTTCACAGTGGTTCCTTTTTAGCATCTCATTAAGATGCCTTTATGATTCTGGTAGGTTTCTACCGGTAAGGCATTTAAATACCAACCACTATAGTATTTGCAGCTGACACTTAACTTTTCTCTGTTTATTCTGGAACTCAAAATACAGCCCAGGGTGGACTTGAACATCCCGTGATTTTCCTGCCTCAGTCTCCTGATGTTAATCCACTTATGCGCTACCACACCCAGCTGACCTCTTTTACAGGAGAAATATTTGCAGTGTGAGACAGTCTGAACATTGGAGAGATGGCTATATGGCTAAGATCAGAATTTGGTTTCCAGAATCCACATTGGGTGGCTCACAATGAACCTATCCAACTCGAGGGAATCTGATGTCCTCTCTGGCTTCTATGGTCACCTGCATGCATATATGCATACCTATACAGAGACACATACACATAAATAAAATCTTTTTAATCAAGCATGTTGACAAACTTCTTAATAATCCCAGCACCTGGGAGGCAGATATCTGTTAAGTTGAAGCCAGTCTGGCCTACATAGAGAGTTCCACGTCAGCCATAGCGAGACAATATGAAATTCACACATACACACGATGGCTAGTATTTGGGACTTCCTTTTGCTTGTTGTATCTGCTCTTTTTTTTTTCATTTAACTTTGATCTGTTTGTTTCCATCAGACTTAACAGTACCTGATGAAACATCTTGCCAGCCATGGCTTCTTTAATAATTCAAACAGTAGTGAGTCCTCAGCAGTTAAGAGAACTGACTGTTCTTCCAGAGAATTTGGATTTTAAAGGACCTGGTTTTGGCTTCCAGTGCCCACGTATCAGTTCCAGTTCTGGAGGAATATGATGTCCTGTCTTTCACAGGCATGAGGTGCATGCACATACATGTCGGCAAACATTCACGAGTTCTAACAGGAAGAAAGAAAAAGTAAATCCTTTGCTTAGGTTGTCTCATTAGCACATGTTTTGCTTCAGAATGGAAGCATCCTGAAAATAAGCATAGAGATTTGCAGACAGACTTGTTGCAGAGCATGGACCCCCGCCCCTGCCCCTAGATGTGTTTTTCAGATATCATATCTGTGAATTAGCAGGAGAGATTGACATGAGAAAATAGGCCTAGAAAAATGTGAGGCAAAGATGGGTTTTCGCCCGTCATGGAAGTGCTACGTGTGGAAGTGATTCCAGATAAAGTGATCTGAGAACAAAGGGAATTAAAAATAGACGTAGAATTCTGCTAGGTGTGGTTTATCTTCTTCTAATTCTGACATCAGAGGCAGAAGCAGGATGCTCCTTGAAGGTTAGAGGGTGCCATGATCTATGAGGTGAGTCCCAGGTTAGCCAGGGCTACGCTGTGAGACTCTGATCAAAATTAGAAGGGGCGGGGATTATAACTCGAAGACATAGTCAGGCAAAAGCAAGCAAGCAAAGGTAGGTGTGGTTCTACTTCATTTGTCAAAAAAGATTTGGAGAACTTCCAAGTTTAGGTTGGAAGATGATACCAATTCACTTTACTTAGCACTACCTGTCCCCCACTCCCTACTCAGCTGGCCTAATCCTACCATTTTGGAAGTGGAGAAAGGAGATTGGGGAGTTTCTGTGTTTGTCTGTTAGATCCAATCTTTAGTGACTTAATATTCCTCTTTTTTATTAATAGAAATAAGTTTTTTTTTTAGTTTTTTTTTTATTGTGTTTGGGGGTAGAGGTGTTCATGTGTTACAGTACTGGTGAGAGATCAGAGAACACCTTACTGGAGTCCATTTTCTCTTTCTACTGTGTGGGCTTTCTGGATTGAACTCAGGTTGTCAGGCTTTGTAGCAAGAACATTTATTTATTAATAGAATCCCATGCAGCTCAGACTGGTCTCAAACTGTGTACTTGAGGATGACCTTTGAAGCCTTCCTTCTACCTCCTGAGTGCTGGGGTTATAGCTCTGCACCACTAGGACCACTTTATGTGATGCTGGGGATTACCTTGCATATAATAAGCAAGCAGCTGTTTGTTCATTTTGAATGAAATAGTACCTTTGAATCAGGCTCTGTTTTCCTCCCTTTCCTAGCCATGGGTAGTCAGTCACTGATGTCTTACATACAGCATTGTCTTGAAGGTAAGGTGATTGATGGTCAATCATGTTGTCAGCTGGGTGATGTTACCAGGAAGTTAAAATAAGAACCACGGAAATAGGCTGGCAATGTAGGAGTTGCTGGTGGAATTCAGGAAAGGTGCCCATCATCCTAGACTGTATGAAACTCAATTTCAAACAAAATTAATAACACAGCCATCGAAAAGTCCACTCAATCCCTAGACAAAGCCTTGTCCAAATTCTGAATCTAGTGTGAATCTAAATCTTTTCAAGGGAGCCAGACAGATGGCTCACTAGTTAGAGCACTTCCTGCTCTACTGTAAGATTCCCAGTTCAGGGCCGGGCGGTGGTGGCGCACGCCTTTAATCCCAGCACTCAGAAGGCAGAGGCAGGCGGATCTCTGTAAGTTTGAGGCCAGCCTGCTGTACACAAGCTAGTTCCAGGAAAGGCTCCAAAGTTTCTGAGGTCTCTCTTGCAAACAAGCGTACACTCACATAGACATAACACACAAAATAAAGTAAATGTAAATATTTAGTTTTCAGAACCACAAAAGAAGGGAGATGAATTGAGAATTTAATCAAAAGTGGTGTTATGTTTAATCTGTAAATAGCCATCTGCATTCATCTTCGTTCCCCTGTACAAAAACCACTTGTGAATCTTCCACAGTATAAAACTTGAAAGAACTGGCTGTAGAAGGTTCTTATGTCCTCTCCCTGTTCCTCCTTATGTCCTCTTGAACTCAGAGATCTGCCTTCTTCTCCCTCTGCCTCTGCCTCTGCCTCCTGAGGAGAAAGGGTCTTTTTGTAGCCTGGGCTAAGTAGCTTCAAACTCATAATCCTCAGTGCTATCTATGGTTCTGGTTTGTACCTCCTATTATGTTTTAATATTCGTGTATTTTTGTACATTGATAACACATCACATATAATAAAAGAAGTCTCTGTGGTCTAACTCCTGTGACTACTGGTATCTGTTGAATTCAATAAACTATCTCTTTGGATTTTTTTTTTTTGGTGGGGGGGTTTCGAGACAAAGTTTCTCTGTAGCTTTGGTGCCTGTCCCAGAACTAGCTCTTGTAGACCAGGCTGGCCTCGAACTCCCAGAGATCCGCCTGCCTCTGCCTCCCGAGTGCTGGGATTAAAGGCGTGCGCCACCACCGCCCGGCTAGTAAACTATCTCTTGACTCAAGGAAGAACTACTCTGTATTTTCCACTGACCTCTTTGCACTTGTTGGCTCCTAACAGGAGACTCCCATGCTCACCAAGATAGAAAAACAGAAGCGCAAGGAGGAAGAGGAGGAACGGCAGCTCCTACTGGCAGTGCAGAAGAAGGAGCAGGAGCAGATGTTGAAAGAGGAGAGAAAGCGGGAATTGGAGGAAAAGGTCAAGGCAGTGGAAGGTGTGTAGGGGCTCAAGAGTGAGAACAACCCACTTGGAGCCAAGGCCAGATCATCCTTTATCTCCGTTGCTTCTGGACATTTCTTCTTCAATGTCTTGTAAACTGTCTTCTGTTATGTTTACTCAACTGAATTTAGTCTTGCTCCCTTTACATTCTATCCAAACTCCCTTGTCATTCTCAGTATACTTTTTAGTACCTTGCTTTTTATTTAGATTTCTACTGTATGTGTGTATATATATACTCTATATATAATTTTCTTTCTTTCTTTTTTTTTGGGGGGGGGTTGGGGGGTTGGTTTTTCGAGACAGGGTTTCTCTGTGGCTTTGGAGCCTATCCTGGAACTAGCTCTGTAGACCAGGTTGGTCTCAAACTCACAGAGATCCGCCTGCCTCTGCCTCCCGAGTGCTGGGATTAAAGGCGTGCGCCACCATCGCCCAGCTCTATATATAATTTTAAACAGGTTCTAAGATATTGGCAATTGCTTTCACAGGTGCAATGGTATGTGCTTTAAAAAGGTTTATATTTGTTTCTTTGGAGTTTTTATTTTATTTTGTTGAGCTACAGTGTTGCATGTAGCTCAGGCTGACACTGAACTCATGTTGAACAGCTTTTCTGCCTCTACTTCCCAAGTGCTAAAATTGCAGATGGGCAGCACCACTTCCAGATTATGTGGTAATGTGTGCCCAGGACTTGTCTACATGCTAGGCAAGCAATCTGTCAACTGAACTACATCTCTGTCCCAGATTTTCTTTCATATGGCACGTCGGAATGGTGCAGTTATCTTACTAGTGCCAGGTAGTTTGCTTTGATTCAAACTCCAGTCTCAGTGTAGTAAGATTTTTCTTTTGTCAATAATATTTTGTTTGTTTGTTTCAGGCAGGCTCTCTCTAGATAGCCATAGCTGGTATAGACATTATAATGTAGACCAAACTGGCCTTGAATTCAGAGATTCACCCGCCTTTGCCTTTCAAGTACTTGTCTGTAGTTTTTTTTTTGTTTGTTTGTTTGCTTTTTTTTTTTTTTCAAGACAGGGTTTCTCTGTGATTTTGGAGCCTGTCCTGGAACTAGCTCTTGTAGACCAGGCTGGTCTCGAACTCACAGAGATCCGCCTGCCTCTGCCTCCCAAGTGCTGGGATTAAAGGCGTGCGCAACCACCGCCCGGCCTTGTCTGTAGTTTTAAAAGCAAAAAATAACGACTTTAGTTCTCTTCATAGATAGTATTTATCAATTGAACCTTTTTTAATGTATACCAATGCTTTTCTCTCTGTGTTTCCTTCTCCCTTTCTTGCTCCCTCTTCCTATGATCTCTGTCTCTCCCTCTTCCTCCCTCCCTCCTCTAACATGGTCTCATTATGTGACCCAGATTGACCTAGAATTTGTGGTAACCCTACTCAGCCTTCTATACCCTCTGATTAGAGGTCTGAATTACCATATCCAGCTGAGAGGTTCTACAGAGTGACATTTTTTATGCGCCCATTCTGTTCCAGTTACTGGTCTAGGTTAATGGTAATGAACAGAAGAATTTGTGGAAATTATAAACAAATCTATACAATTAGGAGTATTTTGTGGTCAGAAAAAGAACATGGATTCATGTGATCCTAGCACTTGGAAGGATCAGGTAGGAAAATCAAGAGTTCATGTCTTAGCTATATAGTAAGGTTGAGGCTAACCTGGTACATGAAACCCTGTCTCCAAAAAAAAAAAAGAGTAAAAAGAGTTTAATGATTAAAGTGACATTTAATTGGGATTATCACAAACTCTGTCTGATATGGCACTTGAATAAAATGAATGAGGTTACTGTGTGTGTAACTGATGGTGGGCGCACAGAAGGCCAACAGAACAGCAAGTGCAGATGTTCACTTGGTCTGTGTTTGTGTCTTGGGTATAGATCGAGCTAAGAGACGAAAGCTCAGGGAAGAGCGGGCATGGCTGTTGGCTCAAGGCAAGGAGCTACCCCCAGAACTTTCCCATTTGGACCCGAATTCTCCTATGAGGGAAGAGAAGAAGACCAAGGATCTGTGAGTATTTAGTAGTAGTAGCAACAATAGCAGCTGGCCATACCAGCAAGTACTTCTCTCTGAAAGCACTTGCTGCTAAGCCTGATGACCTGAGTTGGATCCTTGGGATCCACATAGTGGAGGGAGAGATGGCAGATTGTCCTCTGACCCCCACACATGGACTATGATGCACTCATGAGTTGCATGTATACAATAAAATAGTGTAATTTAAAAACAGCATTTCTGGAAATAGCTCACTTAATATCTTTCAGGGTCACTGGAGTGACCTTTAGCTCCAGGGGTTCTGACCTCTGAGTGTACCTACACTCACATAAACATAGAGAAACCTTATCTCAAAAACAAAACAAAAAAAAAATAAAATTCTTAGTTTTATAAAATTACTATCTCGTTTATTTCTTGTAACAGACCTATGTAGGGGGCGGTGGCCTTCACTATTTTACTGTTAAGAAAGCATGGTTCTGGGTGTGGTGGCACATACTTCTGTCCCAGCACTCGGGAGGCAAAGGCATGCAGGTCTACAGAGTGAGTTTCACAGGACAGCTAGGGCTATTACAGAGAGAGACGGAGGGAGAGGGAGCAAGAGAATAGTAAATTATGCTGTCTTGCTGTCTGTGTGTCCCCCCCCAAATACACATACCCTTTAATGAATCTCTTCCCTAATCATTTTAACAAAGCTCTTATTACCCCAACTTTTCAATAACACCAGAATGTATTATTAATGGGGAATTGCTTCTTAGAAGTATGTAGACCATCTTACATGGCTCTGTTACACGGTGCTGGAAATTGAACCCCCAGGACTTTAGGCATGCTAGGGAAGTGCTGTAGCACTAAGCTACAGCTCAAACTTACGATTCAAGACTAGAACTTGCCATCCTGCTGCCTCAGCTTTCTCAGTGCTGGGATTGCAAAAGTGCGCCACCATGTTCAGTGAGCATTTTACTGTTTAAGATATTTACTTTTTGCCAGTTATAGTGTTACATACAATACTCAGCAGTTTCTTGGGTGAACATTGGCCAGAATAAAACCATGGCAGGGGGAATGCAAGGTTCAAAAAGGAAAACCAACCAGCTGGGTGTGGTCGTGCATGCTTTTAATCCCACCATTTGGTAGATCTCTTGAGTTCTTGGCCTGCCTGGTCTAGATAGGGCATAATGGGACAGATAGGGTCTATCTCAAGAAAAAGAAAATGGTTATTTCCCACCAGGAGTGGTAATGCATTTCTGTAGAGACTGTTGCAGAATCTGAAATTTGAGTCAGTCCGTACTAGATAACAATAACCTGTCTTCATAAAAATAAATATAAAAATTCTGGTTAGTTAAAAAATCCTAATAAAGTTATGGATAATTTAGGCCAATTCTTCATTTTATAAATGGAGAATCTAATAGTCCTCTTTTTTGCTACGATCACCATTGCCATCATGTTTTTTCCAGTGAGTGGTGTCAGTGTTGGGCTACCTAAGGGGAGTAAATAACACTCTTCTCAACCTGTTTGGTGGCCAGAGTTTACTAATGTCTTGTTTGTGGTTCACAGCTTTGAGCTGGACGACGATTTCACTGCCATGTATAAAGGTTAGTTACTGTTCTCGGCTTTTGTATTTCTGATAAACATCTTTTCATGGGAAAATGTCAGTTATATTCTCTTTCCCTTTCAGTTCTAGATGTGGTAAAGGCTCACAAGGATTCCTGGCCCTTCTTGGAACCTGTGGATGAATCTTATGCCCCAAACTATTACCAGATTATTAAGGTATCTTTTAAATTGTACTTAAGCATGTATATCTTGCTTGGATTTTATATTAATCATTTTCTATCATAGTGACCAAGTACCTCTTTTGGCTCACAGTTCAAAGGGTAGAGTCCAGGGTAGCAGGCAGCTCTGTCCATGGTGCTACAAGCTTGTTCATGAACTTATGGCCTGAACTTGTGCAGGGCCCACAGTGCCCCAATCCCTCTAACTAGGCCCAACTCCTAAAGCTTCCATAGCCTAGAAAACCAAGCATAGCTTGGAAGATTTAAACTCAAGGATCTGTGAGGTCAATTCATATCCAAACTAAAACATTATTGGGTTTTTTGTTTTGTTTTGTTTTGTTTTCTCTCTTGCTTTTATATCCTCCTTAAATTTGGGATACACACATATACAACTTTTTGTTGGATTTGGTTTAGTTTCATTTTAAGACAGTACCATGTCTTTTTGACTGGTTTGAAATTCACTATGTAGACCAGGCTAGCTTCAAACTCTGAAAGGTTTGTCTGCCTCTGCCTCCTAGTTGGTGGGGTTAAACATATGTGCCAGTACTCTCAGTTATACCAAATTTTTGAGAAGTTAAAATGCCAGGATTCCTTTTCCTCCTAGGGGTGATGTGTAACTTCTTGGTTTTTTCTTGTTTTAAGACAAGGTTTCACTCTGTTACCAAGGCTGGCCTGTAACTCAGTATGTAGCACAGACTATCTTCAAACTTGTGTCACTTCTGACTTTCAGTACTGGAATTATAGCCACTGTGTCCTTTCGAGCATGTTTTTTGTTTGTTTGATTGTTTGTTTCTTTGTTTTTGTTTTTTTGAGACCAGGTTTCTTTGTTACAGTCCTGGCTATCCTGAAACTCACTTGGTAGACCAGGCTGAGATCCACTTCCTCTGCTTCCCAAGTGCTGGGATAAAGGCGTGCACCACTGGCCTTTTATAGCATGTTTTAATTAAAGTATTATGTCCTATTTTAGATCCCCATGGATATTTCAAGCATGGAGAAGAAATTAAATGCAGGTTTATATTGTACCAAGGAGGAATTTGTAAATGACATGAAGACCATGTTCAGGAATTGCCGAAAATACAATGGGGACAGTAGTGGTAGGTTGTGACGGCCTTTTTGCTGGGTTTCATATTTTGCCTTCAGACTACTAACAGAATGTATACTAAAAGCCAGGGGATGTGTTATTCGAGTTTTGTAAACCAGGGAATCTGGTCCAGCCTTCTGGATAAACAGAGTCTAACAGATGTCTGGTCTCTTAGCTATAGACAAGATTGAACTCATGCTATTTTGTTTGTACAGGAGATGGAATCTAATGCTTCCTGAATGCTCAGTAAGCAGTCTACCACTGAGCTGCATCCCTGGGCTCCCTCTCTTAAATCATTTTGAAAAATGGCATCATAGCTTTCTAATGGTCCTGAAACTTGGTGCTGTTTGTCTTTCAACCCAAATACTGTAGCCTAAAAAACAAAGAAAATTCAATTATAATATTTAGTAGTTTTAGTAACTTGGCCTAAAAGAATTAAATTTTTGCTTATTTGAGGTAATGTACTAGAGTCACCTTTATGTTACACATCTTCAGCATTGAGCAGAAACTAAATCCTCATCTTTGTGTCCATAGTTTATGGTATAATATTCTCCAGAGGTAAAATAAAATCAGACTTTAGCACAGCAGCTTTCATTATTATTGTCAATAATTATCTTTTATATCTAGTAAAATATGTACCTGGAGATCAGTCCTTGTGTCTGCCTTCTAGAGTATACCAAGATGTCTGATAATTTGGAGCGGTGTTTCCATCGGGCCATGACAAAGCATTTCCCTGGTGAAGATGGAGACACGGATGAGGAATTTTGGGTCAGAGAGGATGAAAAACGGGAAAAAAGAAGGAGTCGAGCTGGTCGAAGTAGTGGAAGCCATGTTTGGACCCGCTCTAGAGACTCAGAAGGGCCCAGCAGGAAACAACCACCAGTGGAGAATGGAGGAAAATCATTGCCCCCTGCACGCCGAGCTGCCTCCTCAGGGGATGGTCAGAGCAGCAGCTCTGTACAGCTCCCTCCAGAGGTGGGCACATCAAATGGCCAAGGCTTTTCCCGCTCTCCACACTGTGGCAGGGTGCCTAGCCAGGCACCCCCTTTAAACCAGATGGTAAGAAAAAACTTACCTTTCATAGTATTGTCTCCAAGCCAATCACTTTAGAGGGCTAGTAACTTGTACGGTCTTCATATAAGTATAAACCGGTGGTTCTCATCCTTCTTAATGCTGCAACCATTTAATACAGTTCATCATGTTGTGACCCCAAACAATTAAATTATTTTCATTGCTACCATATAACTAATTTTTCTATTGTTATGAGTCATGATGTAGCCATCTGATGTGCAGGATATCTGATATGCGACTCTTCTGAAAGGGGTCATTTGACACCTCTGGGGTCTCAACACAGGTTGAGAACCACTGCCATAGATGGTTTATTTTGGTCTTGGAGACAGGGTCTTGCTATTGTTAATGAGGACTAAGGCTGACCTTGAACTCCTGATCTTCCTGTCTTTACACCACAAATAAGACTTTTTCTCATATATACCCTATCCCCCTTGGTCATTTAGACCCTCTTTTCTCTTAGTCCTTTGAATCATGTATTCTCCAAGTGGGACAAAACTTGGGATCAGAAAGGCCTCATTCTTACCTGTATTGCGGGCTGCTCTGCAAGACTGAATTTGAGTCAGAAACATTTTAGTTTCATTATGAGGAACTGGGGCTGTAGCCCGGTTGGTAGAATGCTTGCCTAGCATGCATGAAGTCTTGTGATTGATCCCCAGCACAGCATAATAATGGATATGATGGTGTGAACCTGTAATGTGTGCACCAAGCGAGGGCTTTTCCTGTGTTAAATTTAACTCAACTTCTTCTCTGCTGAAAAGTCTGTCCTACTAGGTTAAGCATCTTTTTAGCACTTAAGAGATGGATGGAGACAGCAGTACCAGAAGTTCAAAGTTATCCTCTGTCTGCTACACATCAAGTTTGAGACCAGTCTGGCTTCAGAAAACCCTATCTTTAAAATGTATGAGTGAGTGAGTGAGTGAGTGAGTGAGTGAGTGAGTGAGTGAGTGAGTAGTAGTAGTATTATGGGATGTAGTTGGATCTAGAATGTTGAAAATGGTTCCACTTGTGGTGGGGAAAGGTGATTTTTTTTTTCTTCTTTTTTTTTTTCCTGGCAAGAGAAGGAACTTTAAGATTGGCGCTATTCCTAGCAACAGGGTTACATCAGTATCAATTCTTAGGGAATCCTTTGCTCTCCTTGAGGACTGTCTTTCCTCATCTGCCTCTTCTGCTTTACTGCCTCCAGCAGACAGCAGCATCTGGAACATTTGGCTCTCTTCAAGGATCAGATCCCACCAACTTATATGGCTCCTCTCGAGTCCCAGAGGTACCCCCAGGAGATGCCTTGCAGCACCCACCCTTTGCTATACAGGTAAGCAGTCTGCCAAAAGACAGCTGGAAAGGATTTTCAGGCATGATTGAGAGATAGTCTCTTCTCTCATTATGTAATTCAGTCTCTTCTCTCATTATGTAATTCAGCCTCTCCTCTACTGAAAAATCTGTTTCAGTAGGTGAGGCATTTTTTTGTCTTGTTCTGTTACTGATTAATGATGTTTCTTACCTTTTCTGTTGTCAGCCTCCCATTGGAATAAGTAACCACCGAGGAACCCGACTCAGTGCTTCTAAAGAGAAGATGTGTGGGGGCCTAACTCACCTTTCCAGTATGGGATCACATCCCCCCTCCTTGCAGCTTGGGCAGATGAATTGTCCCAGTCAAGATGGAAACATATATCCACCAACTCCATTCCAGGCAGGATTTATTCCTTCTAGGCATGGTGGAACGTCAGCCCGACCCCCAGACTTCCCTGAAAGCTCAGAAATTCCTCCCGGTCACATTTATCATTCATATAAGTACCTGAATCGAGTACACCCTGCTGTTTGGAATGGGAACAATGGTGTTACAAACTCAGGACGTTTGGGGCCAGATGAGAAGCCTCACCTGGGGCCAGGACCCTCTCACCACCCTCATACCCTTGGTCATGTGATGGATGCCCGAGTAATGAGACCACCTATCCCATCAAACCAGTGGACTAAACAGTCAAGCTTTCTACCTCATGGAGTTCCTTCCTCGGGGTATATGCAACCACCCTGTAAGTCTGCTGGACATCGGTTGCAGCCAGCTCCAGCACCAAGTCCTCTGTTCGGGGGACCCTCCCAGGCCCTCCGGGGGGTGCAAGGAGGGGAATCCATGATGGACAGCCCTGAAATGATTGCCATGCAACAGCTCTCCTCCCGAGTCTGTCCCCCGGGAGTGCCTTACCACCCCCACCAGCCCACTCCTCCTCAGTTACCTGGTCCCTTTCCACAGGTAACTCACTCAGCATCAGTATGTGTGTCAGCCCCCAAGCCTACTTTAGACAATCCTGGAAGTATACAGGATATCAGTGAAACACAAGAGACTGAGAATGACCGAGGTAATTTACAATGCTTTTTCCCCTCTCTCCCTGTCCTTTTTGTGTGTGTCAATTCATGAATCAGTTCTTTCTTAATAGAGAATATGAAGATAACATAAAGTAGTACCAAACCTCTCCCATAAACTACTTGTTTGAATAATTGAAGTCCTTCCTTTAGCTCTAGCGGTATCAAGAGCATAATTAGTGGTTATACAGCCAAAAAAGTTCTTTTAGGATTTTTTTTTTTTTTTTTTTTGAGACAGGATCTTTGGCTCTGGCTGTCTTGGAACTTAGTGGGTTTGTAGGCCGTTTTCAAGCTCACAGAGATCCCTCTGCCTCTACCTTCCAGTGCTGGGAACAAAGGTTTACACCACCATGCCCAGCCTCTTTTTAGACCTTTTTAATGTAAGCTCATTTAATTAGAACATGCCTTTGCATGAGCTGTTACCAGTATCCTTGCATTTGTTTTGTTTTTGATTGGGGGGGCGTAACTTGTAGGAGTTAGTTTTCTTCTGCTGTGAGTCCAGGGACTGCACTCTGGTTCTCAGGCTTGGCAGCGTGTGCCCATACTGGAGGGGCCATCTTGATTGTCCTAGTCTGGTCTCTTGCCATACTTAAACTCAGGATCCTCTCATACTCCGTTTCCCAAGTGCTGGGATCATAGGCCTGTACCACCATGCCCAGTCTCAGTATGTATGTGTCTGTGTCTCTGCTTGTGGTGTTTTGTTTTGAGTTCAAGGATAATTTTATTGTTTAAAGAGAAATCACAGGGCAGCCTAGCTTTACGCTTAAGGTGCTGCCCAAAGGAGAAAAATTGAAAAGAAAAAGTCCATGTTTTTTAAGCTGGTGTGGAAATCAGACACATGGCAACAAGCAGCAGTATAGTGGGCATGGAAACTTTAGAGAAAGATTAAGGACCCCTACATATTGAGAGGAGGGATGTTAAGAAAAGCTTTCTTAGAGAAGAGCCAGGCAGTGGGGGTGTACACCTTTAATCCCAGTACTCAGGAGGCAGAGGCAGGTAGATCTGAGTTTAAGGCTAGCCTGGTCTACAAAGTGAGTTCCAGGACAGCTAGTGTTTACCAATACAGAGAAACCCTGTCTTTAATAACAAAAGAAGAAAGATAGATAGAGAGATAGAAGAAAAAGTTACACTTTTCATGAATAATTGAGAAAATTTGGCAGAGCGGCAGCCTTGCATGACTGTTGTCCCTAAGCCTCTGCCCAGTATCTCAGTTTACAGTTGAAAGTCACTGTGCGGTATACTCCATGTCTAGTTATTGCCATCTGTCTCTAATACATAACATTGAAGAACTGTGAAGTCTAGTAAAGGATGAAGCAGTTCCTCGACACTGCCTAAAAGACATAAAGATAAAACTGAAGGAGAGGAAGAATATACTATGTCCAGTATATAGTGTGATTTTTGTGCAGTATTTGGCAAGGGATGTAATCACTTGGACTTTTATGGTAGGTGTTGAAAATTCCATGTGAAATACTAGATCTTTAACTCAGGTTTAAATGTCATGCCATCTTTCTAGTCTTGAGTGTTGACAATACAGGAGAGGCCAAGACGTGCATTTTGGGTAACGTAGTTGTGCTGTGTTCTGCCTACAAAAGAGAATCTGTAGGACCCCCCTTTCTCAGTATTGTGAAACCTTTCAAAGACTTGCTGTATCACAGTGTCTAGCTGAGGTTTACATTATCAAATATCACCTCAGCCTTGACCCTGTTCATCTGAGTGTTCACCATGTTCTCTCTATTACTCTATTCTTTGACGTTGCTAGTCCAACTGCTAATTTACTGTTTGGTTCTTTTCCTCCCCAGCAGAACCTTTGCCTGGGCCCGAAGAGAAAACAGCAAATGCTTGTGCTTCAGAGGGGGTATACCTCAAACAGCTACCTCACCCAACACCTCCCCTGCAAGCCAATTGTACCAGGCAAAGCTCACCACAAGAAAGGGAAACAGAGGGCCCAGAACTCAAAAGTGATACTTCAGAAACTGCAGACAACTATAAAGCATCAAAGAGCAAGAACGCTTGGCCTTTGGACAATAGCTACACCAGCCCAACTGTGCAAGGTTGTTTGAGAGACCTCTCCATCGTGGCAGACAGGGGAACTCTACCCGAAAATGGGGTTGTTGATGAAGCATCTCCTTGTAGGTCAGAGGGGAAGGGCCTTGGTGGCAGTAGTTCAGAAAAACCACTCTGCCCCAGGGGTAAAACACTGCAGGAAACCATGCCATGTACAGGACAGAATGCAACTACACCCCCTTGCACAGATCCCAATTTGATGACAGGCAGTGTAAATCAGTTTTCTCCCTTGTACATGCCTGGCCTAGAATACTCTAATTCAGCTGCACATTACCATATGAATCCAGGTCTGCAAGGCTTGGGCTCTGTGATGGGAGGAAAGTCCCCAGGATCACACCCTCAGCCCTTCTCTCCCAGGGGCTTCCAGCCTAATAGTCCCCATCCTGGACTCTTTCCCCAATACCGCGCCCAGCAGGGAATGAGGTATGCCTACCAGCAGTCTTCTCAGCCTCCCTACCACCCTTATCAGCGGACTCCTTACTACACAGGTCCACAGGGCTTTCCTGATTGGCAGAGATCTCTCCCTTCCCAGAGAAGCCCAGGTGGACCCCAAGGGAGTCACCCTCCACGCCCCCTCTTCTCAGATAAGAATGCCTTGTCTACTACTCTGCAAAGTTGTGAGACACTAAATGCTGCCTTAACTTCTCCAACTCAAATGGATGCAGTGGCTGCTAAGGTTGTCCTGTCTGATGGACAGAATCCTGGTCCAGAGGAAGAAAAGCTGGATGAATCTGTGGAGAGACCAGAGAGTCCCAAAGAATTTCTAGATCTGGACAACCATAATGCAGCTACCAAGCGGCAGAGCTCACTGTCTACCAATGAGTATCTTTATGGAACTCCACCTCTGAATTCAGGAATGACTTTTGGTTCACCTGCTTTCCCACCCCACAGTGTGATGCTGCAGACAGGGTCTCCGTACACTCCTCAGCGTCCTGCCAGTCATTACCAGCCCAGGGCATACCCATCCCCTGTGGCTGCCCATCCACCTCCCCATTCGGTGGCCACCCAGCCCAATGGCCTCTCTCCAGAGGGCCCCCTCTATCGCTGTCAGGAAGAGGGCTTAGGTCACTTTCAGTCTACAGTGATGGAGCAGACTGGCACTGGAAGCGGAATAAGAGGCCCTTTCCAAGAAATGCACAGACCATCGGGGTAAGATTGCATTAAATTTCTCTGAAAAAAATAACAGTGGCTTTAGGAATAAAGACAATTGTCCAAGATAAAGAAAGGATGTGAAGCTGGGCGATGGTGGCGCACACCTTTAATCCCAGCACTCGGGAGGCAGAGGCAGGCAGATCTCTGTGAGTTCGAGACCAGCCTGGTCTACAGAGCTAGTTCCAGGACAGGCTCCAAAGCCACAGAGAAACCCTGTCTCGAAAAACCAAAAAAAATAAAATAAAATAAAAAATTATGACTTAATAGAGATTAGACTTTTTGGTCTTTTCCGTTTTCTTCCCCTGGTAAAAATGAATCAACATTTGCACTGGTGGTAGATAGCTAACTCAAAAAGTTACATGCTCTATGAATTAGTATTTAAATGATTAGATGGTTCATTATTTTAAAAAATAGATTAAGGGGTTTGTTTTTGAAGTGAATGATCACAGTGTAGCCCATGCTAGCCTCAAACTGTTGGGAACTATCCTGCCTCAGCCTCCTAAGAACTGGATTTACAGGTGTGCGGCACTGTGCCTGGCCTATCTGGAAAACTGTGGGCTGTCTGGTCAGCATTGCTGTTTAGTTAACTTGGCACTGACCAGGGTAAAGAGAGTCTGCCTTAGGAAGCCTAAATATATGTCGTTAAAGTTTGCCTTTTTAACTTCTTACCTAATTCCTCCCCTGTTGTTGGGTTTGTTTTGTTTTGTTTTGTTTTTTTAAGGTAGAACAAGTCATGATTAATGTCAGCAAGATGTGAGAGAGAAGAGGAGGATAGTCTAGTAAAGTTACTTAAAAGATTGTAAAGCCAAGCTGGAGAGATGGCTCGGCAGTTAAGAACACTAGCTGCTTTCCCAGAGGTCCTGAATTCAGTTCCCAGCAACCATATGATGACTCACAACCATCTGTAATAAGATTTGGTGCCTTCGGGCATGCAGGCAGAACACTTGTATACATAATAAATAAATAATTTTTCCCAAAAAAAAAAACATATATAATAAAGCCTCATCATTATGCCATTTAATTTAAAAGCTGGTTGTGCCCCTGCCATCCCATCAAAAGCTCTCCTCATTTTTACTTTTGTGGTTGTTTTTGTCTGCTTATTTGAAACAAGATTTTGTTTGGTATCCCGATCTGGCCTGAAACTCAGTCTTCTTGTCTCAGCCTCCCTAGTGCCTAGGTGTGTGCCCGTCACTCACTCTCATGTTTTACATTTTCCCTACTGTTTTAATTTGGGGAAGATGGTGTAGTTGTTTTGTTTGACAGCATCCATCTGTGTAGCTCTCAGTCTGGAATTCTCAATGTAGACCCTAGTGGCCTCTGAATTCACAGAGGTCTGATTGCCTCTGTCTCCCAAATGCTCGGAATAATAGGTGCGTGCCACCATTGCAGCTTGTTTTTGCTTTATGAGACAGGGTCTTATTGTATAACTGTGGCCTAGAACTCCATATATACACCAGCTGGCCTCAAACTCAGAGATCCACCAGCCACTTCCACCCAAGTGCACCACTCTTCAGCTTGCCAACTGATTCTGTACATTTCTTTTTTTTTTTTTTTTTTAAACATTTATTTATTATGTGTACAGTATTCTGCTTGCAGCACCAGGAAAGGGCCCCAGATCTCACTACAAATGGTTGGGAGTCCCCATGTGGTTGCTGGGAATTGAACTCAGGACCTTTGGAAGAGCAGTCAGTGCTCTTAACCTCTGAGCCATCTCTCCAGCCCGATTCTGTACATTTCTAAGTAACTGCTTGTGTTTGGTTGTTTTTCTTTACCTTTTTCTTTTTCCTGAATATAATATCCTTTATTTAGCTTTTCTCCTGACCATTAGCCATAACAACTTGTAACCAACATTCTAAACAAAGGAAAATACCCATTGTCCATCTTTTGGGAAAGTGGAACCATGGGAGAAAGAAGGGCATAGTTTTCCAGGCTACTTCCTGTAGGTTGGGGGCACTGATAATCTTATAGGGACCTAAAGAAAATTTAGAATTATGATCAAGTCCTGGCTGGAGTATCCTATGATGCTTGATCATCTCAGGCAGCATTTTGAATCTGTTCTGGATGTAGAACTCAGACATCTGGGCAATTTGTTTCTACCGGAGATTTCTCAGATGGCCTTCCTTGATCAAACCTGATTTTTCTTAACTCGGAATAAATCCATAGCCTCTCATTTTCTGTGGAAACGAAAGCAAAACATCTTTAATTTTGAAGTCAAGGTATTTTCAAAATACCTATCTTGTATTAATTCAGCAGCATTTATAAGCAGATATCGTGGTTTGTTTTTTTTTCTTCTTCGAGACAGGGTTTCTCTGTGGTTTTGGAGCCTGTCCTAGAACTAGCTCTTGTAGACCAGGCTGGTCTCGAACTCACAGAGATCCACCTGCCTCTGCCTCCCAAGTGCTGGGATTAAAGGCGTGCACCACCACCGCCCGGCTATAAGCAGATATCTTTTAGCAGCTATTGCTTCCTCCTTTCTCAGCATTCAAACAATTCAAAGAGAACATAACATACAGTATCCAGACTCTCTGTGTACTTTTATCTTTACGTGGCTTTATTTTAACCTCTATTTCTTTTATTTTTAATTTTTGACTTTTTGAGACAGGGTTTCTCTGTGTATGTTTGCCTATCCTGGAATTCACTCTGTAAACCAGGTTGTCCTTGAACTTACAGAGATCTGCCACCTCTGCCTCCCAAGTGTTGGGATTAAAGATGTATACCACCACACCTTGAATTCACAGGGGTCTGCCTGCCTTTGTCTCCCAAATGTTAGGATTAAAGGTATATACCACCACTCCCAACTACTCTCTTTTTTCTTTTTAGGACTTTAACCTTTTTCTCTCCCAAGCCTGCATATATTTTGAACATACTGTAAACCATTTAGAGGTTTGGTTTTGTTTTTTTTTTTTTTTTTTTTGTCTTTGAATCTCTCTTTACTGTATATCTCTCTTTTTTTGACCATGAGTCTTTAATTTGCTAGGCAATATGGCTAGGATTTAAAGCCGTGGCTTTGACAGCTGGATCCAGCCCATTCTGAGATTTCAACCTCATAGCAGAGGTATCAGCGGTAGCCATGTTTATTGCCACAACTCTATGGCGTTTCAAGGTCCCTGCCGCCACCAAAAAGCATTGGGCCAGCTTTTCATCAACACCATTTGTTTTGTGGTAGGACTTTTTAAAAGAGCTGCAGGGTTTTGCAGCTAATGCTGAGTCAGGAAGCCTCTCTTAAATGAGAGCGCTTGCCTATAGCAAGCAGAGCCCACCTGAGAAAGTGCTGCTTTCAATAAGTCATGCTTAACTCTATTCTTTTCTGTCTAGAATAACTTCCCAAACTCTCTCAGGTTTTATGTGGATACAGTTGTCCACGTGGGTGCCATTTGTTGTATGAGGTTTCTTTCTTTCTTGCATGGTTCCCGCAATCGTTAAGTCCCAAAGAAATCACACGGATGTCTACATTAATTATAAATTGATTGGCCCATTAGCTCAGCTCAGGCTTCTTATTAACTCTCATGGTTTATATTCTTGTCTGTGCTAGCTCTTGGCTCATTACCTTCTTCTGTGGCTGGGTCACTTAAACTGCTGGAACTTACATAGCAGCCATTAAGTACCTTATGATTCTGAGCCTCAGGACACTGCCCTGCAGCACAGTCTCAAAGTGGAGGTCCCACACCAAAGGAGAAACAGGACGGTCACTTACTTATCCTTAAACTACCTCTGTGTCCTTGGAATATCTTTTAGAGATTTGTTTTTTTCTCTTTTGATTTCTTTCTGCTTCAAGATCTAGTCTAGGCTCAGTATTTATTTACTTGCTTATTTTGTATGTTTAATCTCTATACAAATTTTTACTGTTTTTGTCTTCTTTCTCAGAGTTCAGGCCAGTTCTCCAGACCTAATGTTGGGTTTGGTTCATTGACCCCTGTGTTTATGCTGTGGTATACTTGGCTTTGGTAAAAACATCACCCCAGGAAGCTTGTTCCATTTTGTTCTAGTATTGATGATTCCAAATTTACCAGCTAATTGATTACAGCACTGCCTTTGTAACTCAAGTACCTGTTCTTCTATTTGGTCCTCACTAACACTTAGCTGTTCCTTTCTTCTGACTGTAGAATGCACATGCATCCAGTCCAGTCACAGTCCTTATTCCCAAAGACCCCGGCACCTACAGTGTCACCGGAACAGTTGCCACCACATAAGCCCCCAACACTTCCTCTGGATCAGGTAAGAGTTACTAAAAACTAGAGCATTTCCTTGCTCTGCAGGCATAAAGAATAATGCAGATTGGGCCCCAAGGTACTTCAGAATTCAGATTTCTTGATGTTGGGATATTTGCATAGAATTTACTGGTTGGTTTAATCTAAAACTTGAAGGCCAAAATGCCACAGAAAATGACTCTTTTTGTTATATCTAGGCTTAAAAAGTTTTTTTTTTTTTTTCTTTCAGGGGTGTGTAGTGGTGCATGCCTTTAACCCCAGTACTTGGGAGACAGAGGCAGGCAGTTCTCATGACTTTGAGGCCAGCCTGGCTTTAGAGGGAGTTATAGATCATTGTGAGCTGCCATGTGAGTGATGCTGGTCCTCTGAAGAGCAACCGCTGAACTATCACTCCAGGCCAAAGGAAACCCTGTCTTAAAAGAAAGAAGTCTGGGTGTTCAACCTGTGCCTGACCTCGTTATTCTGAGACTAGGAGTTATTGTTTATTTTTAGTAGGAGCTAAATAGTTTTATGTTGTTCATGGGTTTTTATGATGTTGGAGATTATGTCTCAGGGATTCATGAATCCTAGCTGAGAACTCTAATTATTCCTGAGTTATACTTGTTGGGGGGTGAATTTTGGTTGGTGGTTTTTGTTTGTTTTGGGGGCAAATTCACTTATGTAACCTTAAACTTCTGGTCCTCTTGCCTTCATCTTCCAAGTGCTAGGTTTACAAATGCACAACTACACTGAGTATTTTTAATTTCATTTTTGTTCCCCCCACCAACTACTAAGCACCAGGGCCTGGGTCCAAATAGGAGATCCAGGACTTAGGATAGCTTGTTGGGGTAACTAGCAGTATAAGCAAGCCTTTGTGGTTTTTTTTTTCCTACCTACTTAGTTATTTTTAGCCAGTTGATGTAATTTAATATTTTTTATTACTTTTCAGAGCTAGTCCAAGGAGGAAATCCCCAAGGGAATGGACAGCTGCACATGAAGACATACAGGTCTTGGAGGCTTTGGAGGAATGATTGTTGTACACCTCTGTTCTGCCGTCCTCCTCCACCTCTTCTGTGAAGCATACCATCCTCAGAGCTTGAACTCCCGGGCTTTAGATACACACTTTGTAAATGACTGACACAGGGCCCTTGGCTGGGATCACCTGCATAGTTGACGTCCTTAGCAAGAGCAAGTGTGCCTGGAGTTCTTGCTGGCTTCTCCAAATCTCAAGACTCTTGTTCAGGGAAAATCACTTTAAACTTGGGTGGAGGGTACATGTAAGGATGCAGTGGTGCTTTTAAATATTCATGAGCAGCTAATCTCAGGTATATATTTGGGGAAGGGACTACTTGTAGTATTAATGTTTTTGAGCTGGGGCCAGTTTACAGAATTTTCTTGTTGCCTCCTTTAATTTTTTTTTTTTCGGGTGAATGTATTGTATATAGAGTGGGACAGTCAGGTGGGCACATGGAGGAGCTGGGAGTCCTTCCCCAGCTGTAGCACACAGTACTGGAGTAGTCTCTGTCTATGTATAGTCAGGTCACACTGTGTGCTTGTGGAACTTTGAAAAGATCTGAAAGGTGTCAGCTTATGTATGTCACTAGCTTGTTTCCAGCCAACCTCAGAGACTGCTTACTGCATTTGTCCTCCTCAGCATTCTTTTCTCAGTGGTTGGCAGGTTCTGTCTTGTGGCCTACTGGGTGTTTCAGCCAGAGGGCAGACTGCTCTCCCTCTGGCCCAAGTTCTGGGTCTGGGAAAGCATGTCTCTTCCTGATTTTCCCACCAACCCCACCAGATAGTTGTAAACCAGGAACTTGGGCTCTCCAGTTATTACAAGATGAAGTGGCTTCTTCATGGGCCTCTTAGGCCAGTGGTCTAGAAGGCATCGCACGCTTTCTAGCACAAATTGTTTTGTGAAAGTGACTACTCAGGTTTGTTATATATGTTAGTCTCAATAAAGATATTGCACAGGTTTGAATAAGGAAAGTGTATCCTATAGATTTAAATTTTAATTTAGGTCTATTTCAGTATGTATAGTTTTTATTCATTCTAAGAGAATCATAGTACTGTGAGTCGGTCGTGTTGATTTAAAGTAGCTGTCAAGGGCTAGTTCTTGGAAATTATTTGTTGTTCTGTGATAGGAAACAATTTTACAGTATTAAATTACGTTACTATGGATTTAGAAGTGAATTACACTGGATTCTCTCTGCTTTAGCCTTCTGTATTTTATTGTAGCTGAGATATCACCAAAGTTAGGACCTATGTTTAAAATTTTGAATACCCCACACAGAATAAACCAAGGGAAATGCCCTGGAGTTGCAAGTCTCTTTAAAAGAATATAATTTTACAGTATGCTTTGGGGTATGGAGATCTCTATATTTTATAAATATTAATCCGCCCAGATTCTTAGAAGTTTAGGTGTGGGTGGGGTCAATGGAAGACTTTTCTCAAGTCCCAGCATTCCCAGTAAATGTAGAATAGTCTGCCAAATATGTGAGGAGGGAAGGGAAAGAAATAGGAAACATCCAAATTGTAGAGATGATTGGACCCTTGCACACCGCTGATAGACGTACTGGTTACCACCTGCTGGTGGTGCTGACCCACACAGAGTCTCCAAGTAGAGCACATGCATACATGCAGCTTTCTCTCCAACAAGCTTGTTGTAGTTGGTGTTTTACAGTCAGCTGATTCAGAGGCCCAACACCTACATGCTTGACTTTAGAATTAGAAGAGTAAAGAAATCAGATTCGTTCAGTGGCTCTGGTCTGCTTTTGAGCTAATAAGAGCCAGCTTGGTCCTGCTGCTGCTTCTGTGCCTGCCACTACAGCAGAGGCCTGAAACTTCTTCACTAGGAATGCTGCAACCATCAGACCTCTTTCAAGGTGCTAAAACTAGAGGTCACTAAGCTGAGTGCATCCTCACCTCTTCTTCCTGTTTCTAAAGCAATGCTGTGAACAATATTGGGGAGCAAGGAATTGGTGAGTTCCTTTATCCCTTGGTTTATTAAGAAATTAAATAGAAGATGGAACGACTGTATTAAGTTCTAACACTGTGAGAAGAGCCTGTTGTGTCCTTTGTGGGAATTTGGTGGTTTCTAGTCCTTACAGGGGCTAGTCCTATAAGTTCCCAACTTTTATTGGTCTTTAAATGCTAGGTACCTTGGAGCAGCCAGAACAATACAATGCTGCTCTTCTGTGAGCCCATCACCCTCACCCACTTGAGCTGGACAAGAGCTTTTGTTCTCACTTTTCGTCCAGCTCTTCTCTTCTAGTGTATTCAGCAGATGCTGATAATCTCATTTAGAGTCTTGGGTAGGAAATGCTGATTATGCAAGATGTAATGATTAGAAAGTAGTATGTAAGGACGTCTTAAAGGTCCACTCTTGGACTAGGATTGTATCCATTGGTTACTGTGACCTTGTCAGTATGCTGACTCTCTAGTCCCCAGGAGAACATCACTGTGCATAATTGGAAGCAATCTTTGATTTAGTGTTAGACTTAAACCTTTATCAGATTTATTCATAACTTGGAAACCTTAGAATCTAAAAGAAATAAAAAATTCAGAAAGAAAAGTAGAGCCTTTTAGAAGGTTTATGGGTAGATATGTCTCCCCCAACCCCAGCCCTGCGGGATTTTTTTGTTTGTTTCTTTACTAATGTACTATAATAACTGGTCTGTTACGCCTGAAAAGTTAATCTACCAAGTTAGCATAGTTGTGGGCTAATGTTGTGTCTATAAGATACAAGATAGTCACCATTACTTTATCTTCATTCACCAGGAGCCTTAACTAGAGCAGCAGCGTTACTCTTCAGTTCTCTACAGTCTTCTCTGATATTTCCCAATAGCAGACATTTTCAGATTTTCAGACATGCATTCTTTCATATTCTCTGTTAGTTTTAGCAATCTGTTTTTCCAAAGACCTACATGTGTAGGTACATCAACTCTAAAAGACACTGTACGCTATTTCTCACTTTTCTTCTTTCTTCAATTGAGGTTAGTACAACTAGTTGGTATTCCACCTGGACAGCCCGTAACTCATCCATGACTTCACTGAGGCCCTCGTTCACCACCCTCTTCAGCATCCTCACACTTTTGCTCTGTCTTTATGGTGTTCAGTTGTTTTAAAGCATCCTCCAGACCAATCTTTTTATTTAGAGATTTATTAATTTCTTTGGTTTTATTCAAGAGTTCTTGGAGAGGTACTTACACTTGATCTCTGTATTTGACAAGGCATTTGATACCAGCTTCAGGATTAAATTAATTTTCAAAGTCATAACCTTTGGAATTCTCAGCTTCTTTGGGAATAAGCTTTAATTTTCTAGCCAGCTTGTGTGGTATTCTGCCAACTGTACTTCAGTTGTTTCTTTGCCTCTGGCAAATTGTTATTCCTCGATCCATATTTGTTGTTGTGTAGCCTCTAGGTCTTTAGTTAATTTATTAGTGGTCTGCTACAGTTCGGTTTTTCATGTCTTATTTTCTCAGTGTCTACAACTGAGTACTTTTGGTTATCAGCAATATTCTGTAGTCGAGCATTCTCCTTTCTTACTGTTTCCCATCCTAGTTCTAGTCTACCAATTTCTTCATCAGGACCAGTCAATTTCTGGTCTACATTGGATGGATTAAGCTCAAATCTGTTCATGTATGCTTTATATTTGAGCATCTACTTGCAAGGAAGTTTTCAGTTTCCTCAGTGATGTCAGATGATTTGGTTCTTTAGCTCTTTCTTACTCCAGTCTTGCAATCAGTTCATTTAGGCTTTGTTTTCTGCTGCTAATGAAACCAGCTTGGACGCATCTACAGTTCCGACTGCAGCTCTGAGTTCATAAAAGTTCATAGCATATGATGGTGTAGTCTAAAAACAACTTGATGCAGTCTATTAGCCACACCGAGGCTGCCACGATGTGAGGCCAGGTATGAGGGTCTCCCACTGTATACATGGAAGAAACTTTTACCAACTATTGAGACTTTTCTTTGAGATGTAGGTTTGTTTGTACTTGGGTTTCCAAAGGTTGTTCTCTTTTTGGTTTGAGGGGTATTGAAGTCCAGGGATCTTAACTCCCTTTATAGAGACGTAGCAAGCACCACTAGTGAAAACTGAACTGTGCTTCATGCTGATAACAGCTTCAGAGATTCAGTCCATTATCATGACAGAGAGCATGGCAGCAGACAGGAGGGTGTGGTACTGGAGTAGCTGCTGAGAGCCCTACATCTTGCAGGCAACAAGAAGTTAACTAACCTGTTTCTTTGAAAAAAAAAAATATCAGGAGCTCTTGACTGAAAAGTGTGGAGAGTAGGACTAAATATGCAGGGTTCTAATTCATGTAACTTTCCATCTCATCTTAAAGAGACAACCACTCTGCCTTCTGAGCCAGATTGGTTTTTGGTCACCTGACTGTGAACTGCACTTCAATTCATGCTGAGCCTAGGCCCCAGGCCAGCTGCTCTCGAAAGATAAACCTCGTGCTAGTGCTTATTATGAAACTGTCTATGGAAAACTATAAGACCTGTAGTCTCCACCCCTCGGCTCAATAGGATCGCAACTTTAAATGTCAATTTCTTTTTTTTTTTTTTTTAATATTTATTAAGTATACAATATTCTGTCTGCATATATGCCTGCAGGCCAGAAGAGGGCACCAGATCTCATTACAGATGGTTGTGAGCCACCATGTGGTTGCTGGGAATTGAGCTCAGGACCTTCAGAAGAGCAGGCAATGCTCTTAACTGTTGAGCCATCTCGCCAGCCCAAATGTCAATTTCTTTAGCCTTCCTCTTGACTGCCCAGTTGGTGTTATTGTCCAGTGGTATTTGTTTGCTGTATGGTTGTGTGTGTTAACGTCTACTGGCATCAAAAAGTATGCATATTAAATGCAGCCTTAAACACACAGATAATCCCAATATAGTTCTCACTATGTATGCCACCAACAAGACTTCAAGCCATAGCACTTGGTCAAACTTTTTCTTTTAATGAATGTTCAAATTTATGAATGATATGCTGCTCTGAAGCCCTAATTTGGGGGAGTGGGGATGTAGGTCTGTGGTAGAGGGCCATATGTTCAATCTGCAGAACTACAAAATAAAACAAACCTAATGCAGGTCTGGTGGCATGGATCTGTAATCCCAACTATTGAAAGGCTGGGGCAGGAGGATCACAAGTTCAAGCTTGCCTAGGCAACTTAATAAGATGCTGTCTCAGAAGTGAAAAAGTGGGTTGGGATATAGCTCAATGTTAGAGCTCTTGTGCGGCATGCACGAGACCCTATCTTGAGTCCCTAATAACACACACACACATTGAAATTCCACGTGAAGGCTTAATCCAAAGTCCTAGACAAGTGTCAATATCCTCATTGTTTCAGATAACCTTATTTGGTCTTCTAGAATTCGTTACTTCTTGGTCAGATTGCCTATATACCTATATAATCTTGTTGTGAAGTTTCTTCTGTGTATCAGTGAGTGTTCAGTTCTGAGGGTTTCTGGAATGTGGGTAGCTCTTGTCAACAACTATGGCAAAGATACTTGACGTTTGGGTGCACCATGCAGCGGCATTTCCCCCATGAATTTACAACACTGATTTAGTACAAATGTGAGCCAAGCGTGGCAGGCAGAGAAAGAAAATGAAAGGCCTGCTTGGTCTAGCTCCAGGCCAGCCAAAGTTATGGAGATCATATTTCACACACACACACACACCCTAAGAAATACAAATGTGATGGACGTGATTGAGACTTGGTGGTGAGAAGGCAGTAGCCTCAGGACCTGAGGTAGACCCTTCCTGATGAGAAGATAGGCTGCGTCCCACACTCACAGACTGACACCAGCTTTGCTCTTGATCCCTCTCTGCCTGTTAGTTAAACATAACTTGGGTGAGGTAGGACATTGAGCCTTCTACTGTCTGGACTTCAGTTGGCTGCTCTCATCTCATCCTCTCCCCTTGGGGTTCATTGAGGACAGCTATATTGAGTAATTTATTGAAATGCTGCCTCACTCCACCTCATTCTGCAACCTCTTGGTCTCTTCATTTTCTAAGCAGGGGCTGCTTCTCACTTGACTTGTGGACAGCTCCTGGGGGCCTCCAGCCTGCACACAGTAGAAGACATTCATCTGCTGTGAAAGTGAATGCCCTATGAACTGTCCTGGCCAGTACTGGAAAGGGAATGATATTTATTTTTATATTGTATATATTTGTCATGGTCTGCTGGTTTCCTGTTTCATTGAGAGCGACAATTACCTCAGTAGTTAGTTTGATATTGTGTGTTGGATAATTTTTTGAAAGAACTTTTTTTTTTTTTTGAAAGAACTTTTTAAAAAAGCTTTTTTGATCTTTGGAGATCTGTAGTTTTTATTTCCATATGAACTGGTTATTTTGTATAAAGTGCATTGTTAAATTAGGCTTTGATGTGTGTGTGCCTGGTGTGTTTTCATGTGTCACTTTTATCCTTAGAGCAGACTCCTGTTTTCCCAGCAGTTTTTGAGCTAGGCCACAGTGCTACCACCTGAAAGCATCCACTTTAATCTCAATTAGATGCCAAGAGTTTTCACAATGGTGCAACCCTAGATGCAGTCTAAGTGCTTAGATAGTAATAAAACTGGCCTCAGTCTTAGGCATGGCCCAGAGAAAACCCTTAACAGCTAGTCTGTGGTGCTCACCTTAGGCCTTAGCCCAGCTACAATACCAGCTGGTGCTGGTATCCAAGTGTGCAGAGGAGGGAGCTGCAAGCCTAAGGAAGCTTATGCTAACCCAATTTTGGTTTTGGGGTTTTTTTTGTTTTTGTTTTGTTTTCGAGACAGGTTTCTCTGTAACTTTGGAGCCTGTCCTGGAACTAGCTCTGCAGACCAGGCTGTCCTTGAACTCACAGAAGTCCCTCTGCCTCCGGATTGCTGGGATTAAAGACACATGGCTGCTACCACTACTCGGCCCAATTGTTTTTATTTCTAGTTCCTGGAAAGCGTTTTGGTGAAGTAGCTAGGTTCTTTAATCAGCTTTAGTGGTTTTCCTTTCAAGCATTTTCTTTCAGGGGGAGGGGATTTGAGACAGGGTTTCTCTGTAGCTTTGGAGCCTGCCCTGGAACTGGCTCTGTAGACAAGGCTGGCCTTGAACTCAAAGATCCTTCTCCCTCTACTTCCCCAGTGCTGGGATTAAAGGCGTGTGTCACCACTGCCCAGCGAAGGCAAGGATTTTCATCTGCTAAGCCATCTCTACAGTCTAAGGCCTCTTCCAAAGCAACAACAAAACAGTTCTGAGAATGTTTATAGGCGATAGGGCATTTCTTCTATAAAATGTGCGATGTCATCTCATTTTCTAGTGTGATGGTTGCATGTTTGTGTGCTTTCAGAAACAAACTTTAGGATGAAAACCATTAGAAAACCCAGGTCTGGCATGCCGACCACATTGATCTCTCTGGTGGTGTTTCTGTTGCTGTAGAGTGAGGTAGCAAGACACTGGCTTATCAGAGGCCCAGCCCGGCTGCATCACTGGCTTTTCTATACTGACGGCTGCTTCTACTACTTTTTAAAAATAAACAAGAAATTTGGGTTTCTGACTTACATATGTTCCACCGAAAACCTTCATAGTATAAGAATTCCTCACCAAAGAAAGCCCAGATGTTTAAAAAGTTAGCTCTGGGGCTGGAGGAATGACTCAGGGTTAGAAGTACTTGCTTCTCTCCCAACACACCCAGATGGCAACTCACAGCTGCCTGGAATTCCAGTTCCCGGAGCTCAGTTGTGACCTCCACAGGGCACATACAGGCAGAACAGTTATGTGCATCAATTAAATCTTCAACAAAACAAAACTTACTTCTTAGGACTTAATGTAGATTAGTTGACAGTGTCTGTGTACCCTGTGTTAGGCCCCAAATTCCATCTCCAGCTCCTGATAAGGCCAGGTGTGATGCACGCCTGTGGTCTTAGCACTGCAGAGGTGGAGGCAAAGTCCCCCTGCCTATGTAGCTTAGAGTTTAAGATGCATGAGGCCCATCTGAAGAAAGCATCTGTTGTTCTACATACATGTTTTTCTCCAAACAACCAGTGGTAAATACTGTGTGTGACAACAAAAATGTCTTCACTGGTCAGCTTGATTTTAAAACTTGGTAGAGCAGACAGTTGCCTGCCTGAATGCTCTGCCCGGAGCTTCCTTGTTAAAACGCGCGGCATAGTACAGAAAAGCACAACTAAGAGTGGTTCAGGGAAGAAAGGAGGCTGTAAACTGCTGTGAGCCACTCTCCATGTGGCCGTTGGAGACATTGAAAGTACTTCTCATCAAAGACTTGGCCTCTGCCTTCCCCTCCTTCACTTTGCAGCAGCCCCTGTCTGGGCAGCTTTGCTCTGATCTCACTGAAGGTTGCTAACAGCCCTTGGGGCTGCCTCTGGAAAGGGAAAGGCCTGTGGCGGTTATGCAAGTGGTGTCTTTGTCAGGAAGGCAGTGGGCTCTTTGCTCCTGGGTGGCTGAAAATCCTGCCAGCTCAGCCAGAGGTGGCTGAGCTCTGAGCGCCCATGCTGCAGCTGCCTGCCTGGGCAGGCTTCACTGTCCTCACACCCCCTCCCCCACTTTGCTCTGGTAGCTTGGCCTTGCTGATCTGTTTCCCTGGATTCCATTCCTTGAGCTTTTGAAAGGACAATGTTTGTGGGATCCGCTCAAGTCTCCTTTGTACTTACAAAGCTCACTCCTCTAGTTTCCTGAGGCAATTTCAGCAAAAGCTTCCACAGTGCAAAATGAACTGTGTAGTAGCAGCCAAGAAGGCAGCTGGGAAATGCCCAGATTGAGCTATTGTATGCTGCAGTTCCTGCCCTTCTGCCTCCATGACACGAATTCTAATTCAGGTGCCTTGAGACCATTTGAGGAGTGGAAAACCACAACTTGCTCCTAGAATCCCGTCAGCTGGTTCCTGACTGCATAGGACCAGTCATCCTAGTCTAGCCAGTCAGAACTGGGCAGAGTGGCTGTATCCAGAGTTTTCCTATGGGAAGGAGTTAAGTCTTTATAGGAAGGCAAAGACAACCCAGCACAGCCTGGCCTGGCGTATACCAAAAGCTGAGATGTGGAGTGACTCCTAACCAAGTTGTCAGTAAGTACAGTTGCCCTCGGGTGTTGCTTCCAGGACCCCTGTCTGCAGGTGCTAAAGTCCCTGTGTAGCCTGGTGTTTGCATGTCAGCTGTGCACGGCTTCCTCTGTCATTCCTAGCTGTTTTATGAAACCTGTGTAAGTAGTTGTTAAACTGTACTGTTTGGCGCTGACAAGAGAAACTGCCCATGCCCAGCACAGCATCCCACCCCCACGTGTTTGTTGAATTGACTTGATGCATGGCAGGCTGTTAGATATGCAGCACCTGCCTGGCACTTTATTCAGAATACAAAGGGAAAAGACTAACTTCCTTTTCTCAGAGGCAGTGATGAAGGAAAAACACTGGAGAAACCTGGGCTACCACAGGTGCTGGAAGGGGCACTGCCTAGCCAGAATTGGAGGTGATGAACAGTGGTTTTGTTCCCTTTAGTTAATTGCAGCAGGGTGCTCTTGGTGCGTTCACATTTGATTTGGACAGACATCAGCACACAGGCCTAGTATGATCTGTTGTGGTTGCCGGAACGGGAATCTGAACCTGCAATATGAAGAAATGAACATCACCCAGGAATTGGTTCAATCACAAGTTCTGACTCTGTCCTCATCCTGTCTGATCAACCCCACGGAGGGCCCTGTCCTCTGGTGTGAGACACCCACTCTGGTTCTGATGCCTCCTTAGAGTTTTAAGAGCACACCTGAAGGAAAGAACCTGACATCAAATTTCAGCTTAAACCTTGAGACCTTTGTGGGCTGAATTCCCCTCCATACCTAATGGATGGCACTACCTTCTGAAGAACTTTGGAATCCAGCCTAACGGGGAATAGTGGTGACAGGTGTCCTCTCTTCCATACCTAGGAAAAAGCAGCAAAGCTGAGGAGTTACCTTCCAGTCCATCCTGGTCCAGGCCACCTGCTTCTGTCTGCCCTCCTTTCGTTGGTCTCAGTCCAGGTCGGCTTCCCATTTTCTCTGTACCTCAAGGTTTTAAAACTCTATCCCAGACACATGAGGATTACTTTGCCCACACACGCTAGCCCCATGCTGTCTAATAGTCTGTTTATCCATGATGACAGCAGCAGCGAACTTAACAAGCTCCTGCCAGTCCAAGCAGCCTCTTAGTGGTTATCTGGGCTATACAAAACATGCCTGCCTGATACCGGCCTTAAAGAGATTGGTTTTCATGGTGCACTCAAGGTTATAAACCAGCCAGGACAGTGCTGGGAACCTTGACTGTGTGCCTGTGTCATCAGACTGCTTCACTGCCTCAGAGGGGTGGAACACAACTGCCTTGTTAATAACTTGGGAATCTTGCAGGAACACTCTAAAAGCAAGCAGGCCTTGACAGCCACAAACCAAAGCTGAAGCTCCCTTCGACCTGGCTTTCTGGACTATGGTGTCATACCAGTTTTTATGTGGTCATTTCAAACAGATTCTCATGAAGCCCAGGATAGCCTGGGATTTGCTTTCTAGCCATATACACCTGGAAACTTCTGTTCTGCCTCTACTTCCTGACTGCTGCTTATCCTCCCTGGGGGACGCATCCTAGTCAAGTATCAACTACATCCGATCCCTGCTCTTTTGTTGTCTTGGGGTTCTAGTTTGTGGTTTTGAGACAGGATCACTCTGCAGGGAGGGCTGGCCTCAGATTTTTATGACAATCTATGTCATCTCAGGAGTTGAAACAAGTTCTGGCTCAATTTTCTCTCTCCCATCTCTGTTTCTCTGTGTGTGTGTGTGTGTCTGTCTATGTCTCTGTGTGAATTTCAGTTTGTTCTTTTTCAAGATGGTTTCTCTGTGTAGTCCTGGAATACTCTGTAGACCAGGCTGACCTTGAACTTAGAGATGCACCTGTCTCCAGGGTGCTGGGACTAAAGGTGTGTGTCACCACGTCAGCTCTCGCTCCTTTTGACTTTCATCCCAGCACTCAGGAGGCAGAAGCAGTTGTGTCTCTGTGAGTTCAAGGCCAGGCACCAAAGCTACAGAGAAACCTTGTCTCGAAAAAACTAAAAAAAATAATAATTTTTCTGTTATGTGTGTGAGTGCTTTGGCTGCGTATATACCATGTCCTTGCCTGGTACCCACAGAGGTCAGAAGCAAGTATCAGAATGCCCTGGAACTGAAGTTATGGATGGTTATAAACTGCCGTGTGGGTGCTGGAAACCAAACTCCAGTTCTGTGAAAGAGCAACAGTAACATTTACCTGGAATTATGAAAGCACATAGAATGGTCTGTAGCTCCATAGTGCAGTGCTTGCCCAGCATGGTGTGTACACACAGAACATGAAGTTCCATTCACACACCTGCCAAAAGAATGTAGTAGCTGGGTTGGTAGTGCATGCTTGTCATCCCAGTACTCTGGATGCTGAGGCAGGAGGATTGTGAGATTTAGACCAACTTGATTTATATAGTGGATTTCCAGGCCTGACTATACAGTGAGTGCCTATCTCAGAAAACAAAAGTACATACACCCATGAAGCATACATGAGTTATCACAACACATATGAAATGACACCCCCATGTGCAGATGATGCTGTAGTTCATTCAAGTCAACAGCCACACTCAATGGATTCCACGCCGACCCCCTCCTCATATTTGCCATCTGCCCTAGCGTGTTCAGCTAGTGACAAGGCAGTTGAGTCTTCACAGAAGTGCACACATCACCCTGTTCCTGCCGCTGCCTTAGATTGTTTCTCGGCTGTGTGTTCAGCACTGTGGTGACCAGATGAGGGGATTTCTGGCCTGGTGTAGCTTCCGTGAAGTAGGATCCAAACCCAGACCAAAGTGCAGTGTGACAAGGCTAAGACTGCAGTGAAGAATTTCATAATTGCCTGCTCGGCACCTCTGCCAGGGACAAGAAGGGAGGGACTGCTCTCTGATAAGCCCCAAGGACAGAGCAGCTCCTGTTCATGGGAAACCCGGCCCCTGTCCTTTACTCTAGAGAAAGCCGAATGAAGGTCCTTCCTGAAAGCTGGTAAGAATTGTCTTGTCTGTCCGTGTCAAGCATAGAGTTGGTAGGAAGAAATAGCCAGGGGAGAGGGCCTTCCATATTACCCACTGCAAACAGGGATAAGAGAAAATCTTTGGCATCCCAGGAGCATCCTGGGAAGTGAAGTGCTTCCGAGACAGTAAGTCCAGACAAAACTAATGGCCACTCTGGTAGGAGGAAGCAGTCCTGGTTCTCATTCCCGAGACCCTGACCCAGCTTCTAAACGTGAAGAGAGGGCAGCCCAGGAAGGCTGGCTGTCTTACGCTAACACCAACTACAAGTCAAAGGCAGGAATTACTTCTATGGGTCACTGACGTCAACTTGGTCTACATAGCAAATTTCAGGACAGCCAGGGCTATGTAGATCCTCTCATAAAAACCACTTGTGAGAGGAAGTGACAGTGACTCTTAGAATCCTGGTTCCCAAGAACGGTCTGTGACTTACGTCAGTCCATGAGCAGAGTGCTTCTGGACACATCACCAATGTGTGTAAGGCTTAAACTGCTTCAGCTGAAGGGGAGAGAGCAGAAAAGCGTGGGCGGCGTGCTGGAAGCTGTCTGAGGGCACTAGTCCATCAGTCCCCAGAGTGCTGGGGTGCTAAGCCGAGATACACCTGACAGCGGCTCAGAACAGGGCTCTGTTACTTGTGTTAGTTACTTGTATGTCCTTACCATAGTGTGCGTGTGGGGGTCAGTTCTTCTACTGTGTGGAGTCCAGGATGGCCAGAAGTTGTCAGCCTTGGCACCCTGACCTGTTGAGCCATCTGCCAAGCCCTAGACATGACTTTTGTACCAATGGTGGACGACCTGGTTTTCTCCTGCTTCTTCCTGGATCAGTACCTATGAAATTTTACAATAGCAACAAATTAGTTTAGAATAGAATTAAATTGCAAGATAAAGCAAGGCTGGCAAGATGACTCAGTAAAGGTGTTTGCTGCACAAACCTGAAGACCTGATTCAGTCCCTGGAGCCCACAGTGGAAAGAGACAACCAGTTGTCAAAATTGGTCCTCTGAAATCCATACATATGAGGGTCACACTTTTTTTTTTAAGATTTATTTATGTATACAGTGTCCTGCCTGCAGGCCAGAAGAGGGCACCAGATCTGATTATAGATGGTTGTGAGCCACCATGTCGTAGCTAGGAATTGAACTCAGGACCTCTGGAAGACCAGTCAGTGATCTGCTAAGCCATCTCTCCAGCCCCATAGGCTCACACTTTCAAAAAAAATTTTTCTATTTTATGTATATGAATGTTTTGCCTGCGTGTAGGTCTGTGCACCACATACATGCCTGGTACCTGAAGAGGGCATCAGATCCCATAGAACTGGCATTACAGGTGGTTGTAAGCCACTATATGAGTGCTGAGTTTTGTTTTTTTTTTTTATATTTATTTATTATTTATTATGTATACGATAGTCTATCTGTGTGTATGCCGAAGGCCAGAAGAAGGCACCAGACTTTATTACAGATGGTTGTGAGCCACCATGTGGTTGCTGGGAATTGAACTCAGGACCTTTGGAAGAGCAGGCAATGCTCTTAACCTCTGAGCCATCTCTCCAGCCCCCGAGTGCTGAGTTTTGAACCTGGGTCCTCAACCATCACTTTTAACCACTGAGCCATCTCTTAGCCCCTCAAATACACTGTATAAAAACTTTTTTAGCTAGCCTTGATCCTGAAAAGCAAATTGAAGGACTGCGAAGAGGTAGGGGCTGCAGCAGAAGCCTGGTGCTCTGGACAGCCTTACTCATGTTGACTCTTGAGTCATTCTATACCTTCCAAGCAGCACTTGGTGACATAGGAGGCCGAGTCAGGGATAATGACAAGTACAGGTCTGCCGAGGCCACAAATTAAGTTCAAGGCTGGCCTGGATAACAATGAGACCCTGAATTAAGGGCTATGGGTAGATCTCAGTGGAGGAACACTTGCCTAGCATATGCAAGGCTCAAAAATCAATGGGGGAGGTGCTTCCTGAGTGTACTTTTTTAAAAAAATTGTTTAGCACTGTAGAAGTAGATAGTGAAAGTATTCCAGCATTCGTAAGGCTAATGAGTTCAGTTTGAGGACAGCATGGTCTGCATGGTGAAACCCTTTCTTTAATCCCAGCACTCAGGGGGCAGAGGCAGGCAGATCTCTGTGAGTTGGAGTCCAGCTTCGCCTATTGTAGTAAGGCTGTTTGTTTCCCCGCTGCCCGACAGCTCAGACCCAAAATAATCACACAGAAACTGTATTATTTAAAACACTGCTTGGCCCATTAGCTCTATCTTCTTATTGGCTAACACTTATACCTTAATTTAACCCTTTTCTAGTAATCTGTGTATTGACACGTGGCTGTGGCTTACTGGGTAACGTTCCCAGCATGTTTCCAGTGGGGGTACATGGCTTCTCCCTGACTCTGCCTTCTCTTTCCCAGCATTCAGTTTAGTTCCTTCCCCCAGCTAAGTTCTGCCTTGCTATAGGTCCAAAGCAGTTTCTTTATTATCAATGGTATTTACAGCATACAGAGGGGAACCCCACATCACTGGTCTACAGAGCGAGTTCCAGGACAGGCTCCAAAGCTACAGAGAAACCCTGTCTTGAAAAAAAAAAAGGACAGAGCAAGTCCATTCATTATACAGAGCCTGAGGGCTGGAGAGATGGCTCAGTGGTTAAGAGTACTGCCTGCCCTTCCAAAGGTCCTGAGTTCAATCCCCGGCAGCCACATGGTGGCTCACAATCATCTGTAATAAGGTCTGGTGCCCTCTTCTGGCCTGCAGACATACATACAGACAGAATATAGTATATATAATAAATAAATAAATAAATAAAAGAATTTATACAGAGCCTGAGCTTTGCTTTGTTGTCCCTGCAGTAATGGGGCAAACACTTCTCCAGATTACAGAATCTCCCTCATTAGTGCTCAGGCCAGAACATAGAACCTCCCATCCATGAGGTCATACTCCCACTGAGCACACTGCCAGCCCTGCCCTTTCAAAGTGTTGGCACCAGTAAAATCTAAATTCCCTGAAGGTAAAGGGATCTTACCTTTAAACTACAATCCCCCTCCAGGAATATTGTCTGTCATTGCAGGCATTCAACAGGTTACCTGAAGGACCAGGCAGAATGGGCCTGTTCCCAAGTTCAGGATTTTCCTGATAAGATTGCTTTAAAACCATAGCTGGCTAAATTTTTAAAAATTAAAATAATTTTTAAAACCTTAAGCCAGGCGGTGGTGGCGCACACCTTTAAATCCCAGCACTCAGGAAGCAGAGGCAGGCGGATCTCTGTGAGTTCGAGGCCAGCCTGGTTCCAGAGCTGTTCCAGGACAACCAGAGCTGTAACACAGAGAAACCCTGTCTTCAAAAAACAAAAAACCTGATGCACATACAGGCACACATATACACTGGTATCAGCTGACTCATTGATTCATTCACCTGTGGCAGGTGAATGTGTAGCCAGGCTCTGAGAACCTGAGTGTGCTAAAGGGAACCTGCTAGGATTTGCAGAGTGAGGGAAAGCATCCACCAGCAAATGCCGCAGAGAGGGACTGAGTGCCCAGGCTCAGGCTGTCCCTTTGCTCTCTGACTTATCTCAAATGTGTCCCATTCCCATCACCAAGGAACTCTGATTTCAGACATCTGATTTTGCTCTAGAAACACAGGCAATGTTACCCAAAGGGCTGCCATGTGTCTGTTTCCTTTATTCTGACTTAACAGAGAAAGGTTAGGTTCTGCACTTCCTAAGTAGCCACTTGGGGGTTTGTGTTTTGTTTTTTGTGTTTTTTTTGTTGTTGTTGTTGTTTTGTTTTTTTTTTTTTTGTTTTTTTTTGGTTTTTCGAGACAGGGTTTCTCTGTGGTTTTGGAGCCTGTCCTGGAACTAGCTCTTGTAGACCAGGCTGGTCTCGAACTCACAGAGATCCGCCTACCTCTGCCTCCCAAGTGCTGGGATTAAAGGCGTGCGCCACCACCGCCCAGCTGTTGTTGTTTTTTATTGTTTTTATTGAGCTATATATTTTTCTCCACTCCCTTCCTCCCCCTCCCCTTCTGCCCTCTCCCATGAACCCCATGCTTCCCAAATTACTCAGGAGATCTTGTCTTTTTCTACTTCCCATGTATGTCTCTCTTAGGGTTGTATTGTTGTCTAGGTTCTCTGGGATTGTGAATTGTAGGCTAGTTTTTCTTTACTTTATGTATAAAAGCCATTTATGAGTGAGTACATGTGATATTTGTCTTTCTAGGTCTGATTTACCTCACACAATATAATGTTTTCTAGATCCATCCATTTGCCTGAAAATTTCAAGATTTCGTTATTTTTTCCACTGTGTAGTATTCCATTATATAATTTTTCTTCATCCATTCTTCGGTGGAGGGTCATTAGGTTGCTTCCAGGTTCTGGCTATGACAAATAATACTGCTATGAACATAGTTGAGGACATGATTGAGCATCCTTTGGGTATATACTCAAAAGTGGTGTTGCTGGGTCTTGAAGTATGTTGTTTCCTAATTTTCTGAGAAATCGCCACACTGATATCCAAAGGGGTTGTACCAGCTTGCACTCCCACCAGCAATGCAGGAGTGTTCCCTTTACCCCACAACCTCTCCAGCATAAGTTGTCATCAGTGTTTTTGATTCTGGCCATTCCTACAGGTTTGGGTTTTTTTTTTTTTCTTTCCATAGCAGTTTACCATCTCAAAGAACTGCTGACCTTTAATATCATGACTTTTGAGACAGGGTTTCTCTGTGTAGCTTTGAAGCCTGTCCTGGAGCTCTCTCTGTAGACCAGGCTGGCCTCGAACTCACAGAGATCTGCCTGCCTCTGCCTCCCAAGTTCTGAGATTAAAGGCGTGAGCCACCACTGCAGGGCTCAGTATTAAACTTTTGAGTGGAGAGATGGCTCATCAGTTAAAAGTACTGGCTGCCCTTCCAGAGATCCATGTTCAATTCCCAACACTCATAGAAGCTTACAATTGTAAATTCAGTTTCAGAGAATCTGACACCCTCTTTGGGCACCAAATATGAAGTGCAAAGACAAACATGGGGGAAACACCCACATATAGACATATGTATGTATATGCATGTGTATGTATACGTATGTACATAGATGTGTGTGTGTGTGTGTGTGTATAGCAGTCTAGGGAGCTGAGACAGTTCAGTTGTTACAAGTACATGTTGTTTTGCAGAGGACAGCACACTTAACAGGTGACTCACAACCTTTTCCCTTCACTTTCAGAGGCTCCATTGCCCCCTTCTGGCCTCCATAGAAAACAGCTCACATGTGCAGACAACACAAATAATTAAAAATAAGAAAAGAAGTGGGTTGGGAATGTAACTCAGTTTTCAGTGTAAAACAGTGTTTTCCTAAGAACCTTAAAGTCTGGGTTCAGTTCTCAGGCCTACATAAAACCAGTTATCACACAGCCTGTGATCCGGACTCAGACTGGAGGAGGAGGATTGCCACAAGCTTGAGGCTATCTTGGGCTAAGCTACAATGTAAGACTGTCTCAAAATGTCTAGCATGGGGGCTTTAATCCCAGCAGAGGCAGACGGATCTTTGAGTTCAAGGAAGGCCCGCCTGGTCGACAAGGAGATTCAGGACAACCAGAGCTGTTACACAGAGAAACCAAAATAAATAAAAACAGCAATTCTGTGGTCTGGTAGGATTGCTCAATGGGTAAAAGAAGTTGCCATACAAGTCCTATAGCCCCAGTGAAAGGTGAGAACCAACTCCTGAGAACTGCCCTCTGACCTCCACACCTGCTGTAGCACACATACACACACACCATAAATAAAACATGGACACAGCCGGGCAGTGGTGGCGCACGCCTTTAATCCCAGCACTTGGGAGGCAGAGGCAGGCGGATCTCTGTGAGTTCGAGACCAGCCTGGTCTACAAGAGCTAGTTCCAGGACAGGCTCCAAAACCACAGAGAAACCCTGTCTCGTAAAACCAAAAAAAAAAAAAAAAAAAAAAAACATGGACACAAAAGTAGAATTTAATTGCAATTATGACAAGAAATGCAATGAGGTCAGTTGAATATCTCGTGATCCAAGGACAAGAATGTACCTGGCATTTAGGTATGAACTGGAATTAATTAGGATTAATATCATTAAGGCCTGCAATCTCAATTAGAGGGGAGGCTGAGGCAGGAAGATTATTACAAGTTGGAGGCCAGCCTAGCATATGTAGTGAGTTCCAGGCTAGCCTGGGCAAACTTAGCAATGTCCTGTCTCAAAAAGTAAAAGAGATGCCAGGTGGTGTTGACACTTTCAATCCCAGCACTTGGAAGGCAATGGCAAAGGAATCTCTATGGCACAAGCCTTTAATCCCAGCACTCGGGAGGCAGAGGCAGGTGGATCTCTGTGAGTTCGAGGCCAGCCTGGTCTACAAGAGCTAGTTCCAGGACAGGCTCCAAAACCACAGAGAAACCCTGTCTTGAAAAAAAAAAAAAAAAAAAAAAAAAACTCTATGAGTTCCAGGATTGCCAGGACTTTCACAGAGAAACCCCGTCTCAAAACAAAGTAAAATAGGGCTCATTGACAGAACAAGGCCAGCCCCAGATCCAGTCCCCAGTATCAGACCAACAGCAAAATGAAAGCTTGGCACAGGAGCTGTGGCCAGCAGTAAGGTTGTGCTCAAGACTGTCCTGTTTCTTACTGACACACTAAGTCTTATGCTGCTGTCTTCTGATTGGCTCCCGTTTCTTCCCACAACAGCTGACTGGATCCTCCTTGAGCATGTCCCACCTCTGCTCAGCACAGCTGCCTCTATTACTAACTGCTTTCCTGGCCACGCTACCCGCGGCAGCTCAGCTCTGCCTGAGCCTCACACCTCCATGGCTGCCTAGTGAAACCCTGCTCAGACCTCACTGTAGTCAGCTTTCCCCTTCACAGCCCACCCCTCCCCTTTCACATACGGCAGAGGTGGGGGCTGAGATCACAAGACTTCCTCCATCACACTCTCTACTTTTGTAAGTTTTGGGGACAATTTCTCACTGAACTGAGGTGTATAAATGTGGTTGGGCTGGCTGACCAATGAGCTTCAGGGGTCCATGTGTGCAGGAGGAGAGCCCGCTTGTTTGTCCTAGCTGCCCAGAACTGAAATAATCACACAGAAACTATATTCATTAAAACACTGCTTGCCCCATTAGCTCTAACTTCTTATTGGCTAACTCTTACGTTAATTTAACCTATTCCTATTAATCTATATATCACCACGTGGCAGTGGCTTACTGGCAAAGATTCAGCATGTCTGTCTCTGGCCACAGGTCCATGGCATCTCTCTTGACTCCACTCTTCTTCCTCCAAAAATTCAATCCAGTTTCCCCTGCCTACCTAAGTTCTGCCCTATCAACAGGCCAAGGCAGTTTCTTTATTAACCAATGAAAGCAACACATAGACATAAGGACCTCCTATACCACACGTATCTCCACCCCTGGTGCTGGTGCTTGTGCTTTCGAGGCAGGCTAAGTTTACTGAGAGTCATCTCCCAGCAGCCCTTGCACACCAGACCCTCCTGCTTAGGCTTCCAGGTTCTGGAAAGATAGACAAGAGGCACCATTTTCTCCATAGTATTTCTTACTCTTTAGGGTCTTCAGACATTCCTGCGTACTATCTGTCACTTCTAGAATTTAAGTCCCCAAGAGATAAGATCTTAGTCATTTCTTCTCCAATACTACGTGCCAGAACTGGTTGTGGGTGTTTTGCCGTATGTATGTATGTATGTATGTATGTATGTATGTATGTATGTATGTTTGTATGCATGTGCATCATATGGGTGCCTAGAGCCTGCAAAGATCAGAAGGCTGCATCAAGTCTCCTAAAACTGGAGTTACAGATGGTTGGAGCTGCCATGTGGGTGCTGAGAATTGAAGAGCAAGTGTTCCTAACCACCCAACTATCTCTCCGGCCCCTTATTAATATTTTTTTACTGACGTGATTAACATATCTCTAAGTCATTTTCCCCCTCTTCCTCTTTTTCCTTCCCCCAAATAAAAAGACCTAGAGGTGACTAATACTTGCTGAGGCTGTCAAGCAATTATGGCAGCCTCAGGAAGAGGAAGGAACATGGAAGAGGGGACCCTTGTGTGACAATCATAAATGTGACACCAGTCATGGTGGCATGCACCTGTGATCTCAGCTCTCAGGAAGCAGAGGCAGCTGGATCTCTGTGAGTTTCAGGTCAACCCGGTCTACAGAGAAAATTCCAGGCCAGCCGGGCTAGAAGGAAGATCTTGATGGCGCACACCTTTAATCCTAGCACTCTGGAGGCAGAGGCAGCTGGATCTCTGTAAATTTGTGGCAGCCTGGTCTACCACAGGACAGCCAGAACTGTTACACAGAGATACCTTGTCTCCAAAAAAACAAAAACAAAAAAGAAAAGAAAGAACTATACCCTGTCTTGAAAAACAAAACAGAACAAAGTTACTTGAGAACATCTCAAGTATTGTAGTCCTTCTCTACTGTGAGAGGGACTCCTAGAAAAATTTTCCACCGCCCATGTCTTCACTACTCCCAGAACTCCCACAAAAGCCTTTTGGGATGGCCTCTTAATTTGGCCTTTTCCTTTCTCACCTCCTCCCCCCCCCCTTTTTTTTTTAAGAGAGAGAGAGGTTTTTTTTTTTTGGAGGGGGTTGTTTGTTTGAAACTGGGTTTTTCTGTCTAGCTCTAGCAGTCCTGGAACTCACTCTGTAGACCAGGCTGGTCTCAAACTCAGAGATCCACCTGCCTCTGCCTCCTGAGTGCTGAGATTAAAGGCGTGCGCCACCACACCTAGCCTATTTTCTGACGGAAGTCCAAACAGTTGAGGATCCTGTGTGAATGCACACTTCCAAAAGGTCTAGGAAGCGGGGACACAAACACGGAATTCCCTGTCCTGTCAGCTCTGTGGAAGGCTAGCCTCAAGGACACAGACAGACTTCTTCCCTCTCCACCGGCCTCAGCAGCAGCTGCCTGTGAGGACGCCACAGCCTGAGTCCTGGGAGCTGCCATCCATCGTCGGCGGGATGTCCAGCCAGGACCTGAGGTAGGCCCTCGGGGCCAGCTGGTTTGAGGCAGGGTGCAGTGGTACCATCGCATTGGTGCCTGTTCTGCATGAGGAGAGCGGAGGGAATGTTTGGGAAGAGCAAGTGAGACCTGTTACCCCAAATATGTGTTTCCCTAAATCTCACACACAGAGTACTGTTAAAATTCAGTCTGCATGCTGGGCATGATGGTGCATGCCTATATCCCAGCTCTAGGAGGATTAGATTGAAGGCTAGCCTTGGCTACATAGTAAGATTGAGGTCAGCCTGGGCTGCGTGTGATCCTCTCTAAGCTCCCCCTCCCCTACAGTAATGCTTTCACACATTTCCTCAGGTAAGTTTAAGCCACGGTCCCCTTTGTTACCACTTTCTTGCTTATTTGGGTTCCTTTGTGAAGAAACCTATTGTTAACTGCTTTTAGCTATTCTGTCTCAAGTATTATCCTCATGTCTGTCCATGGCCCGAAAGATAAGAACGTTTTACTGTTTTCCAGGGAGTCTGAGGAAGCTTTGTTTTCTATTCCCAGGCTCATGTGTTTACAGAGTCTAGGGCAGTAATATACTGCTTGTTAATCCTGCTTAGCAATTGCTAAGACACATGCATGGTCAGAGACAGGGCATCTTACCCTTTAAAAAAATTAGGTTGATTTTGTATGAACGTTTTGCCTGCATAGTTTATGTGTGTGTCTGGTGCCTACAGAGGTCAGAAGAGGTGCACATGGTTGTGAGCCGCCATGTGGGTGCTGGGAATCGAACCTGGGCCCTCTGCAAGAAGCAAGCAGTGCTCTTAACTGATGAGCCATCTCTTCAGCCTGGAGGGGTCTTATCCTTAATAGCTGTCATTTACCTGATATTCATTTAATTAATCCTGACATAGCCCCTTAGATGAGGGAAATGAAGTTTCCGAGGCCTGAGGCAACTTGCCCAAGCTCAGAGCCCAGCCTGGTTTCCACTGCACCACATTCTCTTGACCTACAATTGGAAATAAAGTTGGAATTTGTTTGAAAACTTCCTCACAGGCCTCCAATGGTGAGAGACTGGAAGGCATCTCTGAAGGCCAAACAAAGGCCTGCCAACTCGCCAGTGGGCCCCTTCCCAGCAGGCCCAGTGTCTTAGCTTTGTGAGCCTTTCACTGTGTGCTAGCATGAGACAATCAGGCTGGTAAACATGGGCTTGCTGGAAAGAGGCTCCCAGCCTGTGTGGAGGGAGGGGACGGGACTGACAGCTGGAAGCCCAGTAGCTACCATTCCTGATTTTCATTGCCTGATCCTGCTCTTCTGTCCCCTACCCAAGCTGGCTGTGCCAAATACCCTCTCTCACTGCATCTCTTCCTCTCTTTTCCACGGCCTAGCATCACTGCAAAACTCATCAATGGAGGTGTGGCAGGACTCGTGGGAGTGACCTGCGTGTTTCCCATTGACCTTGCCAAGACCCGACTGCAGAACCAGCAGGGGAAAGATGTGTATAAAGGAATGTAGGTATTCGTGGAAGAAATGAAGGCAGGACGGGCTCTGGGAAGGGTCTGAGGTTTCCTTTGCTTCTTCAGGGAGGGACCTGGGGGGCCAGGCCAACTGAGGTGTGCCCAGGAAGGGGAAGAGGTACATCTGGTCACTGCTAACTTCCTTTCTGGCCTCTGCCTCTAGGACAGATTGCCTGATGAAGACCGCACGTGCTGAGGGCTTCTTGGGCATGTACCGAGGTGGGCTTCTGAACTCCCTCTATCAAGGATGCTGGGGCAGTGCATGCAGCCTGCTCTTTGTGAGATTGGAGCACAGTGGTGTGGGTGTTCATCCCGCCCAGGGAGTTGCTGGGTTGGGGCCTGAACTACTATGAAGCTCTGAACTACCCCAGCTTCCAAGAGCCCCGAATGTGGAAGCCACCGCTTCTAGCTAAGGCCTCCCTGGAGGTGCTTGGCCGTGCTGTATTTAAAGCAAATGCCTCCAACCTTCCCCTGCCTCTCTCCCCTCCTGACATAAAATGACCCACAGAGCTGTGAACTCGGCCCCACATGACCCTATGCTGCTGCTGTCTGCAGCTTTCACATTCATAGGGAGACCGTGGGGTATGGGCCGCACGGCGGTGCTGGGAAAGCGCTGATATGCAGGGACCCCTGAGAACAAGGACAAACGTGTGTGGATCACCCAGTTCCCATAAAGAAGGAGACCTGCCCAGTTCCCCAGCCTGCTGCTTCACCGTTAGAGATGGAAGATACCAGCAGGAAGGACTGCAGTGACTTCTTAGCCATTGTTAGCCAATGTGGTTGCATATACCTGTGATCCCAGCATTTGAGAGATGGAGCCAGGAGGATCATGAATTCAAGATTATCCCCAGTCACAAAAGGAGTTCATGTCCAGCTGTCCTAGGCTACATGTGATCCTGTCTCAAACAAACAAAAAGGGAAACAACAAAGCATAACAAACAAACAAACAGAAAACGATGGCGTCTTAATAATGGGACCCATGCATCCATAAAGTGAACAGGAGTTTAGGGACGAGATAGACTGGAGAGCTGGCACTGCAGCCGGGTGGTGGTGACCCCAGCTCTCAGGAGGCAGAGGCAGACAGATCTCTGAGTTTGAGGCCAGCCTGGTCTACAGAGTGAGTTTCAGGACAGCCAGAGCTACACAGAGAAAACCAAAAAGGAGGGGAGGGAAAAGCAAGCACTGCTCTTCCATAGGACCTGAGTTTGGTTCCCAGAACCCATATTTGGGTCACAACCATCTGTAATTTCAGTTCCAGGAGGACTATCTTGAGTCCTCTATAGGGATTGCACTTATACACATTCACACACTCATATACTTTCACACACACACACACACACACCATGCAAATAAAATAAAAATTGGGGAACTGGGAAGACAGCTCAACAGCTAAGAGCACTGGGCGCTCTTCCAGAGGTCCTAGCACCCACGTGGCTACTAAGTCACTTATGTTCTAACGCCGAGGAATCAGGTGCATCTTCTGGATTTGCAGGCACCAGGTATACATGGGTGGCACTTACATACATAAAATAATCTTTTACAAAATAGACTCCTTAAAACAAACAAACAAACAAAAAAGGGGCTGGAGAGATGGCTCAGAGGTTAAGAGCACTGTCTGCCCTTCCATAGGTTCTGAGTTCAATTCCCAGCAACTACATGGTGGCTCACAACCATCTGTAATGAGATCTGGTGCCGTCCTCTGGCATGTAGGCATTCATGCTGGCAGAACACTATACATAATAAGTTAACAAATCTTTAAAAAGATAAAAGAGGAAATGTCTAAAAAAAAAACAAACAAAAAAACAAAGCCAGGCGGTGGTGGTGCATGCCTTTAATCCCAGCTCTCAGGAGGCAGAGACAAGTGGATCTCGGCGAGATCCTGTCTAAAAATATCAAAAGAAGATGGAAGGAAGGAAGGGAGGGAGTGGGTAGAAGGGAAGCATGGAGCTGGGCGGCAGTGAACAGAGTTCGCAGCTTAAACGGGAGGGTGGCACGCCTGCCATGCTCGTACTCAAGGAGCAGGAGGACTGTGAGTTCCATGCCATCCTGGGCTATGTAATCCAAAAATGAGAGGGGTCTGGCAGATTGGCTCAAGCTGAGGTGCTGACCCACAGCCTGGCTTTAATTCCAGAACCGTGCAAGGGTGGGAGGAGAGAACTGAAGCCTCAAAAAACCCTCTGACCTCCACGTGTGTGCTGGGCACATGCGTGCCCATAGACATTAATAATAGATGTGGGAAGGGAAATGTGTTGGGGAGAGGGAATGGATGCCCCTGTCTTTCCCTTAGAGACTGTGCTGCCTGCTTGACTTCTGCAGACCCGGAGCTCAGCCTGTGGTGACAGACTCTCCTCTGTCTTCTCTCCATTTCCCACCTCTAGGGGCTGCAGTAAACCTCACCCTGGTTACTCCAGAGAAGGCAATCAAGCTGGCAGCCAATGACTTCTTGCGGCAGCTGCTCATGCAAGATGGGTAAGGACAGATGACAGGGACATAGAGACCCTGCCCTGTGTAGTCACAGACACTATATGCAAGATAAAATACAGAACAGACAGATACGGACAGAAGTGTTTGCCACTAGCTGATGGATTTTTTTGTTTGTTCTTCATGTTTTGTTTTGTTTTGTTTGTGTTTTTCTTGAGACAGAGTCTCCCTGTTTAGCTCTCTCAGGCCTGAAACTTATAGTGATCCTCCAGCCTCTACCTCTTAAGTGGTCAAAATCATAGCCTTGAGTGGCCACACCCAACAATCTGACAAACTTTAAACATCAACCCCCAAATCCTCTCTTCTGAGTCCCCACTTGTCCTTGGATGGTTCTTGAGAGGCTAGCACAAGAACCTGACACCACATTGCTGTCCTGTGGTTCCTAATTCCATCCCAGGGATACAAGCTGCCCCAATAGCTTCTACTGGAAATCCAGCTTCAGTCGCATGCAGTGGCGCTCTCTGCACTTCTAGGAGGTAGGCGGCAGCAGCAGAAGTGCAGCAAAAGCGAGGACGGCTTAGTTTAAATACAGTTTCAAAAAGGAGAGTCAGGCATGCTGGTGCACGCCTTTAATCCCAGCACCCGGGAGACAGAGGCAGGTGGATCTCTGTGAGTTCGAGGCCAGTCTAGTCTATAGAGTTAGTTTCAGGACAGCTAGGACTGTTGCATAGAGAAACTTTGTCTCAAAAAACCCAAATAAATAAATAAATAAAACAAAACAGTTCTAACTACCAAAAAAGGAGGGGCAGAGTGGGGCAGGGCTGGCCCGAGACTAAGAACCTTACTCCTGGTCCCACAGGACGCAGCAGAACCTGAAGATGGAGATGTTGGCCGGGTGTGGGGCTGGAATATGCCAGGTGGTGGTTACCTGTCCCATGGAAATGCTCAAGATTCAGCTTCAGGATGCTGGCCGCTTAGGTGAGGCACATCCCAGCTCATGGCATCAGCAAGGCTGGGACCAGCACAGGGCACGCTGCATTTGCACACTCCACCACCAGCTCTGTGCACACTCAGCTTCTAGGTCAACAGACGTGTTTAACAGTGATGCCTTTAACCCATTCAGACCAAGGAGCAGAAACAAGAGCCTGGATTCTAGAGGGTGTAAGCTCCTCTCAGACCTCTGTGCTAAGGCCTTGATGTTCAGGCTGGATTCCTGAAGATATTTTAAAATGGGGCTTAGGGTACTGAAGAGATGGCTCAGCAACTAAGAGTACTTGCTGTCCTTCTAGAGAACTGGGGTTTAATTCCAGCACACGTATGTAACTCCACACATGTCTGTGACTTACAACCACCTGTGACTCCAGTTCCAGGGAATCCAATAACATCCTTTGTCCTCCTTGCTCAATGCATACATGTGGTACACAGACATACATGCAGGCAAAACACATACACATAAACTAGTCATTGTCTTTCAATTATGAGCCTTGCGGTGGTGGCGCACGCCTTTAATCCCAGCACTCAGGAGGCAGAGGCAGGCAGAGCTCTTTGAGTTCTGGGCCAGCCTGGTCTACAGAGTGAGTTCTAGGAGAGCTAGGGCTACACTGAGCAACTCTGTCTTGAAACCACAATCAAAAACAAAAATTCATGTCTGTTGTTCTTATTATTTATTTCTTAACTCTTATAGGCAGGGTCTCACTATGTAGCCTTGGCTAGCCTGGAGCTATGTAGACCAGGCTAGCTTCAAATTCACAGAGATCCACTTGCCTCTGCCTCCGAGTGCTGGGATTAAAGGTATGTGCCATCATGCCCCATTTTTCTTTTTCTTTTCTTTTTTAACTAGCAGTAATCCTCCAGCCTCAGTCCTCCAAGTGCAGGCTTACAGTGAACCAACAAGCCCAGCATCAGTTCAGCAAGTCATAGGCTTTGAACATGACACCAAAGTGGTTTAGCATGAATTCTGCTCCGAGCTGAAGGACTTGTAAAGGGCGCATGCCCTGGGCTTGGAGTAAGGAGGCAGCTCTGGAAGGCTGAGGAGGTGATTTGCTGGTGGCCTTTAACACTGAACAGAACATACACAGTGTTTCTGTTTCAAAGTGAGAGCAGGATGCAACCACCAGAAGACTCCAAGGTGGGCTCTCCAAGGGTTTTCGTTGGCTTGTTTGTTGTTTTTTCGTGTTGCGTTTTTCTGTGGAGCTATTGAGCCAGTCCTGGAACTTGCTCTCAGTAGACCAGGTTGGCCTTGAACTCACAGAGATCTGCCTGCCTCTGCCTCCCTAGTGCTGCGATTAATGGCATGCGCCATGACTGCCTGCCTCATCCAAGGGTTTTAATCAGGCTGGGCGACTCTAACTGAGGTGTTGTCATGCACACGGGAGAGGTCCGCCACTAAGAAAATCTTGGGTACCTATCTCCTCTCCAGCTGTCGGTCATCAGGGCTCCGCCTCAGCCGCGCCCACCTCCCGGCCCTACAGCACTGGCCCGGCTTCCACCCACAAGCGCCCATCCGCTACCCTCATTGCCAGGGAGCTGCTCCGCACTCAGGGCCTCTCTGGGCTCTACAGGGGCCTGGGTGCCACTTTTCTCAGGTGAGGCCCTCTTCCTGGTGAGCCTGGGCCCCGAGGTACCTAAGTGTAGGCAGTAGGGACCTGCCTACCCGACTCATCTTCCCAAACTGCTTTCCCTCCGATAGGTTCATCTGCCCGTTACAGAGATGGGGGTGGGGGTGGGGGTGGGAGGAGCTGGACAGGGGAAGAACTTCCCCCTCCGCCAAATGGGGGTGTTTTTCCCAGCTGCTGCACCCCACGGCTGCTGGGGAAGCTGCTGTGAGGGCACCCAGAGTGTTGTCTTTCTCTTCTGCAGAGACATTCCCTTCTCCATCATCTATTTCCCCTTGTTTGCGAACCTGAACCAGCTTGGGGTCAGCGAGCTCACCGGCAAGGCCCCCTTCATGCACTCTTTCATGGCAGGCTGTGCAGCCGGTTCTGTGGCCGCGGTGGCAGTCACCCCTCTGGACGGTAGGTGTGGAGAGGACTGGGGTTTGGGATTTACGGGCCACCCTGCTCTAGGGACCAGGCTCACACAGTCTATGGAGACAGGGCTCATACTTGCAGGTGAAACAGCCCCAATCCTCAAAACCCTCGTTTAGCCGCTGGGATAAACTCCCCAGAGGCCCTCACAGGAGGATCGGCGACCTCGCTGCTCCCTGTCACCATATAGGCATTCTTTTCCTTCCTGGTAGTTCTGAGAGCTGGCACTGGGGAACTGTGAGGAGATGCTCCCCGTGTGCTGGGGGCCACCCACAGTTCCCCCACTAAAGGGGAGGCAGAGGCGGCTGCTCACCTCACGGCGCAGACCTGGCCTCACGGGGAAACCCACTTGGTTTGCACAAGGGACAGACTCTGGTGTTTGTTACCTGCTTTAACTTCTGTTTCACTCAGTTCTGAAGACTCGAATCCAGACCCTCAAGAAAGGCCTGGGCGAGGACACCTACAGTGGGGTCACTGACTGTGCCAGGTGAGCCCAGCGCCCCAGACATCGTGCCAGCTCAAGACCCATGGCAGGACTTGGAGCTGCTTTGGAGTGTACTGGCCCCTCACTTCTCAGAGAATACAGTATTGGGGCAGGGCGGTTCTGATTCTCCCATGAGCTCCTGTGCTTCTCCCCACTCCTCCAACCAGAGTCCAGACAATCCGCAATTGCTAAGTAGCTCTCCTTGCACACTGCAGCCCTCTCTAAGGAAGGTGCACAAATACTTGACCACGTAGGATTTAATGGCTCCAGTCTTTGGCCTAGCACTTGAGAGGTGGAGGCAGGACCACAGGTCAGCCTAAACAACCGTGAGATCGTGTCTTAAAGGAGGTAGTAATCCTATAATCCTAGCACTCAGGTTGAGGGCAGCCCAAGGCTAGCCTGGGCTATGTTCAGAGACCTCCCCAAATCTGACAACAAAAACAAAGTCAAGCTTGGAGAAAAGTCATGAGTTAGTGTGCCTTTAGCCTTTGTTGTAGGACCTGTGGTGGGCTATGCTCCCGCCCGGATCCCACACGGCTAGCTTAGCCCTGGAAATAATTACACACAAACTGTATTCTTTTAAACACTGCCTGGCCCATTAGTTCTAGCCTCTTATTGGCTAACTCTGACATCTTGCTTTAACCCATATCTAATAATCTGTGTAGCACCACAAGATGTGGCTTACCAGGAAAGATCTTAACCTGCGTCTGTGTCGGGTGGGAGAATCATGGCGACTGCCTGACTCGGCTTCTTCCTCCCAGCATTCTGTTCTGTCTACTCCACCCACCTAAGGGCTGGCCTATCAAAGGCCAAGCAGTTCATTAATTAACCAATGAAAGCAACAGATAGATAGATGACACTCCCACATCAAGCCTTCACTCCCAAGGCTCTCCTTTCTTCACAGGAAACTCTGGACACAGGAGGGAGCAGCTGCCTTCATGAAGGGAGCCGGCTGCCGGGCCCTGGTCATAGCCCCCCTCTTCGGGATCGCCCAGGGCACCTACTTCATCGGCATCGGAGAACGTATCTTAAAGTGCTTTGAGTAGACTCAGGTGTGCCTCGCTCGCTGCCACCTCTGGTCCTACACTTGGGACTAGAAGCATAAGATGCCCACCCTGTCGTACAAGGTCTTTAACTTGTAGTGCTACCTCAGAAGTGACCCATTTTACTAAGTGAGTAGAGCCCTCATCTCCTTCTATGAAACCTAGGCTGTGGTACAGCTTACCAGGGGCATTTGGAAGCCCCAACTACCTGTCTAACAGCCTTGGTGTGTTAGGGCAGGCCCAGGCACAGTCAGGACAGAAGAGGGCTGTTCTACACTAACATACCCACTGTAGGCAGGCGCAGTCAGGACGGGGCAGGCGCAGTCAGGACAGAAGAGGGCTGCTCTACGCTAACATTCCCACTGTAGGCAGGCACAGCAGTTGTGACATCTGAGGACTTAGTGTTAATCCTAGCTAGCACTGATGCTGTGACGACGGGAGTGCACCTGGGCTCCCGAGCATCACTAATGGTCAAATGGACCCGAATGAGCGGTCTAGCCACCTCACAGCTGTCCTGGCCAGATGCCCACCCTGGTATGGCCCTCCCAGGTCCCTCCTAGTGGGTGCTTGTGGGACGTGATCAATAATAAAGCTGGGTAAATCCTAATCCTGTAATCAGCACAGTGGATAACTGACAAGCAGTATCTCCTGAAGAACCACACTGTGGCTTCTGGGGCCCCACAATTCACTGCAGTCTTCAACTATTACCCAGGAGTGCAGTAGCTGGGGGCATTTTCACACCTAACCTGAGTTTGTATGAGTGTCTGTACGAGTACCCTGGGAGGTCCGCAGAGAGCACTGAATCCCCTCAGGTTGCAAGCAGTAAACTGCCAGACACGGGCACTGAACTCAGGCCCTCTGGAAGTGGCAGGTGCTCAAAGACCCAGTCATCTCTCTAGTTTCTTCTTCTTCTTCATGACAGGTTTTCTCTGTAGCTTTGGAGCCTGTTTTGGAACTCACTTTGTAGACCAGGCTGGCCTCGAACTCACAGATCTGTCTGCTTCTGCCTCCTAGAGTGCTGGGATTGAAGGCTTGTGCCACCACTGTCCAGCTAACAATCCTGTTTTAAGAACCAGGGCTGGAGACAGAGTTCTGTAAATGGAGACTCTGCTTTTGTTTCCTGGCCACCCAGACCCGAATCATCACACAAACTGTATTAATTACAAAACTGGCCAATGGTTTAGTCATAGTCCTAGCTAGCTCTTACATCTTAAATAAAACCCATTTCTATTATTAATCTGTGTATCGCTATGAGGGGGTGGCCTACCGGTAAGGTTCTGGCATCCTCCTTTGGCAGCTACATAGCATTTTCCCGACACTACCTTCTTTCCTCCTCTATATCTGCTTGGATTTCCCACCTTGCTATATACTGCCCTGTCATAGGCCAAAGCAGCTTCTTTATTAACCAGTGGTAATAAAAGAGATTCATAGCATACAGAGGGGAATCCCACATCATAGCTCAGTTAGTAGAGTGCTTATGTAGCATGCTCCCAAGTCATGGGGTGCATCCCCAGCACCTCGTAACCTGGACATGGTGGCATGCACTCAGGAGGTAGAGGCAGGAAGACAGGAAACTGAAGGGTGTCCTCTGCCAATAAGCAAGTTCTAAGCCAGCCTGACCTGCAAAAACTACCAACAAAACCAAAACATCAAAACGGAAAAGAACACGCATTAGTCCCACCTAACTTAAAACTTGGTGGTGGTGGGGGGGGACAGATGTGCATGCAAATAACCATCTGACCGGCTTCCTTCTGTGAGAAACCCCACTGCGGGATCGCAGACAGCTGTGCCTTCACCTAAGGGCAAAGGAAAGCATGGGTGGTGGCCGGGAAAGGGCCTGCACTAATACAAAGCTCCCTCCTCCAAAACGTGGGCTTTTTTTACTTTGTCCAAATAAAGCTGCTTTGACAAAGACGCACAGACCATAGGTTGGGGGGCATGGCTGAGTGGTACAGCCTATGTTTACCATGTGAGGCTCTGGGACCTGCCCCTAGCACGTGTGAACACACAAAGCTGTCCAGACTCTGGGATATACTGAACAGCCTGTTTATGGTGTCCACTTGGTCACAGGGCTGCGGGAAGGTCTAGTAAAATATCATTATCACAGGGATTCAGAAATAGTTCCTCTCTGGGTTCCTTTTTTTCCTTTGGTGGTGGTGGTGGGTAGGGTCTTCTTTGTTGCCCAGGCTGGCCCCAAACAATGTTCGGCAGGTGTGTGCCACTGTGCCTGGCAAAACTTAACTCTCAAATCAAACCCTCGGTGCCTTACGAAAGAAGCGACAACCAAATCCACATCAACTTTTTGTTTTAATAAATAAAGAGTATTTGTGGCTTAGATTTTAGATCACGTTTACAGATGAGAACAATTAGACCCAAAGAGTAACAGTGAAGCGAGCGCCGCTGGAGGAATGCAAGCCCCACATGCACGTGACACCAATGCAGGGGACAGCATGCACAACTCACTCTAGACTAGACTAGGAGCAGGGAGGATGGGCCCTTCTGTGCTGGGGGCCACGCGGCACCATCTGACCCCTCAAGTCCTGCTGCAGAACAGTGCACAGCTGTAGTGTCAGATGAGCTGGGGCTGGGATCCTGCCCACACCACACGGCCGTCCCTTCTGTTGACATTGGGCATTAGCTGCAGAGGGTATCCACTGATTACCAGTATTAGAACAGAAAGAGGAAGCCACACAGATATCTGCTGCTCCAGGACTACAGCCTCGGACGAACTGCACCTCCCCAGGCTCAGTCCAGAAACTTCCTATTGGCATTTGCACCGAACAAGGCTCCCCGGACCTCTGGCATCATCTGTAAAGTCAGTAAATAAGGACATCAGATAGGGCACAGCCACACGGGAAGGTCAGAGCTAAGCCTGTCAGATCTGTCCTATCCACTATACCCTGCCAGAGGGACTTCCACAGCCACACTGTGGGCTCACACAAAGGACAGGAGAAAGAAAGGCCTGGAGTAATCACCGTGTAAGCCTGTCCCACCGTGACACAGGAACGGTGTGTGAACAGTGCTAGTGCATCACGTGGATCAGACACGTTCTGAGTGCCTCCAGCCTGCCAGGGGTGACCCACAGGGCACTCAAATGAAGTTTATGCTGAAGTCCTTGTTAGAACAGAAGGACTTTGCCTCAAATGTCTAGAGCTGTGACCAATCCTTTTTTTTTAATATTTATTTATTTATTATGTATACAATATTCTGTCTGTGTGTATGTCTGCAGGCCAGAAGAGGGCACCAGACCCCATTACAGATGGTTGTGAGCCACCATATGGTTGCTAGGAATTGAACTCAGGACCTTTGGAAGAACAGTCAGTGCTCTTAACCATCTCTCCAGCCCCCAGCTGTGACCAATCTTAAGGGTCAGATAAAATCTTGGCCAGCATCTCCTAGGAACTTGCAAAACTGGTTCCCACCTGCCAAAAGGAGTCATTTCCATTGCCTCTGGCAGAAAGGACATACGGCTGCCTGGATTCAATGCTCTGCAGGTCCCCAGGCTCTCAGTACCACAAGTCCACACTGGCATCCTCACCCCCCCAGGGTGTTCCCTCTGCCCCCATTTTTCTCACCATCCTTTCTCTCTTGCTCCCTCTTCTTTGTTCTATTCTCTCTTGTTATCACTAGCTCCACTATTCTCTCCCGCTCTCCTAGCCCTGGCCACATCCAGTCTGCTGGCCACTCTTTGTCTACTTCTTTCCCTCTTCCAGATGCCTGACTGCTCTCTCTCTCTCTCATATCCACAATACAACCTTCAACCATACCATGGGACAGTCATGTTGGAAGTTACTTTACTGCGCCTCCTCAAATATAATTTTACGTACTCCTGAAGAACCAAAAGGAGAGAGAGAGAAAGTGTGTGTGTGTGTGTGTGGCTAGAGATGGAACAGGGTTTTACTGCCTAGCCCAGGCTGGTCTGGAACCAGCAATCTTTCTGCTTTCTAAATGTTGGGATTATTACAGGTGTGGACCATTACATCTGGTCTGAAGTTGTTTTGTCTCCTTAGGAGACAGAGAGAGGGTAGGGAGAAGAGGGAGACTCTGAAAGACCCTCCATGCCCACATGCTGTGGAGGCCAGAGGGCAAGCTCAGGAACACACCTTATACTGGCTTGGGGTTTGCTGACTCAGCTAGGCTGGATGGCCAACAACCCCAGGAATCTTCCCGCACCGGCTTCCCTAGTGCTACAATTATAAATATGCCATCATGCCTGACTTTGTATGTAGTTTCCTGATACGGAACTCAGGCCCTCAAGCTTGTGAGGCAAACACTTTACTCACTGAGCTACTTATCTGCCCGGCCCAGGCCTGGAGTTCCACATCCACGTAACTCCCATCTGCACTACCGGCCGCCACAGCAACTCTGCATTACTGAAGCTGACACAGGAAAGCGTTATGGCTGCAAGTCAGGCATGTCCATTCCCAGCACAGTGCACTTCCTTGGAGACTGACCTCAGACACAGTGATCCTACCTCAGCTTCCCAAGTGACACCACTAACCCCCTGTCTGGCTAAACTACTCTGCTTTGAGACGGGTTCTTTGTGTAGCCCTGGCTATCCCGGAACTCACCCTCTAGACCAGGTTAGCCTCGGCATTCAGAGATCTGGCTGCCTCTAGACATGAGCAAACCACACCACTAAATCAGGGCCTGAGCAAAGTAGCAGTGCGGCTGCTGAGCGCCATGGCTGTCTCCTAGAGATCAGCGTGCAAGTGTGGAGATGTGAGAAACAGCAGCCTTGCATGCACTTTGCTATGTTCTTGCAGCACTTGAGAGCAGTGCCCGCTTGTTGTGGAATATTCCTTTACACTGTGAAGATACCTCACTGCAATTGGTTTAATAAAAATCTAAATGGCCAGTAGCTAGGCAGGATTTTTCAGGAGATGGCTGGAAAGAAGAAGCCAGAGGCATGATAAGTCACCAGCCAGACACAGAGTAAAGATAAAAAAAAGCCACAAGACAAAAAGTAAAGTAATAGAAATGGGCTGATTTAAGTTATAAGAGCTGGTCAGAAACAACAAGTCTCCTTGTGGTTATTTGAGAGCTGGCAAGGGGGACAGAAAAAGCAGGACTGCATCAGTCAAAAGGTAACCAGAAGCCTTCCGCACTCACCTGTTGGGCTATGAGGTCCAGCCGGCTTTCCAGAGTGTTGGAAACCTTTATCTTGCGATCCCCATTATAGATTTCAACTCCACCAGCTCTACAGAGAACACAGAAAAGCACAGGCTTGACAAGTGTTCATCCATCACGCTTGCACAACTCCCTCGGCATGTGAAGCGGACACTAACATGACAGCTTCAGCGAGAACTCACACACAATCACAAGTGACTGCTGAGCACAGGCACGTGTTACACCAAGCAGCTCAGTTGTAGCCAGGCTTCCCCAGCGAGTGGAAATTGGTTTCAATTATCATAGCTATGAATCAACAGGCAGCCTGCTGGAGAGGCCGCCCCTGCATACCGCTGACAGACAGGGAGGACAGGCTGAAGACAACAGCTATTATCTGCCTCTACCCAGTCCTCACTGTCACCCCACTCCTCGATGGCTCTCAGCACACAGGAGGTACACACAAGTCAACTATATTACAAGGAACCTCAGGAACCAGATTCATCTACGGCCAGTTCTGTCAATTACCGAGATAACGGACTAATGGCCTGGACGATGTTTGAGACAACACCTCACTAGGTAGTCCAGGCTAGTCTGGGACTCGCCATCTAACAACCGTCCTGCCTCTGCTGAGATTACTGGCATGCGCCATTATGTATAGGCTGGGAAAGGTTGTACTTTCTCCTTAGGACATTTCAGTGGATGACGGCTGCAGGCACAGCCACTCCCCCTTCACCCTCCACAATGACAAGACAGTGCTTTGCTGCCATCCCGACTCCTGGCTGTGTTTGGGGGGAATGTGAAGACAGCAGGGACAGGAATAAGCAGAACTGAATGTCAGCGTAGGTTTTCTCTCTCCTGGGTTTTGGGACACAGTGTCTGCATACAGTCCAAACTGGCTTCCAGCACTCTGCCCCTGACCCGAGTCAAAAGGCTGAGCAACAATAAACTATCTTATCTCAGCCTCCTGCACATGAGCCCCCAGGTTTTGTTTGTTTGTTTTGCTTTTTTTGTTTTTGTTTTTCCCCCTAAGAAAGGGTTTCTCTGTGTAAGTTGTCCTGGAACTCGCTCTGTAGACCAGGTGGCCTTGTACAGAGACTGCCTGCCTCTGGGATTAAAGGCACGTGCTACCAATACTTGGCTCTAGATTCATTTAAAAAAAAAAAAAATGCTGGTCATGAACTCTTGACAATCTCCTGCCACCCCAAATACTTCAATTACTATCAAGTGCCACCATGGCCGGTTTTTCCTATGTGTGTTTATTCAGAAATATTAGTGTACCTGGCTATATCAGTCATTTGAAGATACTATTCAATACTATAGTACTAAACTGTATGTATAATGGTATATATACTACTATATACTAGGTACTCTTTGGTGTTGGGGATGGGACCTAGGGTCTCACATCCATTAAACAGACCCTCTATTCTGAAACACACATGATGACAGTCTCCAGGCAGTATCAGCCGCTATACCAGTGAGTGCTGTCTAGACATGACCTCATTTGAATGTTGTGAAGAGTGCCAGGTAGCTGTACTTCAGTTGAATGAAGTCACCTGGGCATGGTGAGCCAGGCCTGTAACCCCAGCCTCCTGATTTCAGATTGCTGGAAACAAGACCAACTTGGTCTACAGAGTGAAAGCCTGTCTCGCCCCGTCACCACCAGAAAAACAAAAACAAGAAATCTCAAAGCTCAGTGAGATTAAGTATGGGGTCCAACAGTGCTCAGACAGTGGCCGGGTGGGGAAGGAACCCACATCTGAATCATCACAGTGTTCATGACTCCTGGTTCTATGTGGAGTAAGAAGAAATGAAGAAAAACCTCAAAGCTGCAAATCTAATACTAATGTCAGAGTTCGCAGTCCATTTTACATTCCTAAGTCTCACGTTCTTTCCACTAAGTTCAAAATGTGTCCCGTGATGTCCCAGGTCAGGCAGTGTGACATCAGATAAGCTCTGCCCACACTGGGAGTTTCTAAAGAGGAAGAACTGGAGCCCTGATGGATGACAGCCACAGGCTTCTGGGGAACACACCACACCTCGTCTTGCAGCCAAGACCTCAGCCAAGAAAACACTTTCTGTATTTAGGGCCGAGGAATAAACCCAGGTGTGGGCTTTACCACTGAGTCACCCCCCACACACACAAACAACAAAAACAAGACACTTTCTAAAAGGCTGGGCACCACAGCCATTCCCACAGCAAGAAGATCAACAACAGGAAGTCTCCTTACATTTCCTCAGGCAGGTAGGCCTCCTGGTCAATTTGGACATCGACGTCTTTTTTGGTGGCAATTTTATACATAGGAATTGCTTTTTGTACTGCGGCCTGGGGGAAACAAACAATGAAAGATTTTTAGGTGAAAGCAAACTTTGCTGCTGAGGACATATAACAGTGCCGTTCCCAAAGAAGAATGAAAAGCAAAAGCCTGCACGCAGGTGGGAGAAAAGACACAGGCTCACCTGTCAAGACTCAGTGGTTCTGGCCTGAATGAACACACCAGGGGCAGCGCCACAGAGCTCAGGTGTGAGTGAGGCAGCAGCCAGCCTGGTATGAGGAGCATGGGGGTGTGGGGGGTGGCTGCTGGCCTGACCTGAACTGGCAGCTGCAGAAGTGAGAGGGCACCGCTTACCAAGAGAGGTGCAATCCACACCCATTACAACAGCGACTACAAAGAAGTCCTAGACTGAAAAGCTGGTTGGGGTTAGGAACAAACAAAGCCTGCTCTTCTAGAAGGCCGATATAATTCCCAGCACCCAGAAGACAGCTCACACCATCCGTGACTCCAGTTCCAGGGGACCACCTCTGGAAGGACACCAGACACATATGTGGCACACAAACATACGTGCAGACAGAACACCCATGCACATAAAAATTTTAATTAAAAGGAAGTATTGCCGGGTATGAAGAGATACAAGAATCTTTGTGTATTGTAGGCAGAAAAACACAAGGCAGAGGCAGGTGGATCTCCGTGAGTTCAGGCCAGCCTAGTCTACAGAGTGAGTTTCAGGATAGCCATCAGCTACACCGAGAAACTCTGTCTTGAAAAACCCCGGGGTGGGGAGGGGGGAGAAATTTAAATTACAATTGCCTAAAAACTTTAAGGCCATTCCTAAAAAAATCCAACAGACTGAACTTAGGCATTCAGCCACCTCAGTCACTCAGAGTCCTTCGGCTGTGACTCAAGGGTGAGCAATACCCTGGCATATCACGATGCCTCAACTGCCTGCTCTACTGGACAGCAATACAAGCAAAGGGCCAGGCTCAGAGACACAGCTTTAGTCTCAGCACTGGGAGCCAGAGCTCTGTGAATTCAAGGTCAGCCTGGTATACATAACAAGTCCCAAGACAGCCAGAAACCAAAAGACAGAAGCAACTATCACAGAGAACCTTAAACCACTTTGTTCTACAGTGTGTGCAGAGGTCAGAGAACATGCAAAAATCTGCCTTGTCCTTGCATGTGGCTTTACCTGCTAAGCCATCTTGCCCATGCCTAATCTACCTTATTATATGCTGGAGACTTATTTGGCTAGTTTTTTTAAAAAAATAATTTATTTAAATTTATTCTGTGTACACTGGTGTGAAGGTGTCAGATCTCCCGGAACTGGAGTTACAGACAGTTATGAGCTGCCATGTGGGTGCTGGGAGTTGATCCAAAGTCTTCTGGAAGGGCAGCCAGTGCTCTTAACCACCGAGCCATCTCTCCAGTCCTTCACTTGGCTTTACGTCAACTTGACAAGCTAGAGTCACTTGGGAAGAGGGACTCTCATTGGGAAAATGTCTCCACAGACTGACCTGTAGCTAAGTCTGGAGGCCATTTTTTTAATTAGAGGTAGATGTGTGTGTGTCGGGGGCGGGGGGGGGGTGATCCTGAGTGCTGTAGGGAAGCGGGTGAAAGCAGGCATGGTGACACATGCCTTCAGTTCCAGCTAAGGCAGAGGACGAGGATCCAGGCGTTCATGGCCAGCCTGTTCTATATAGCAAGTTCCAGGTAAGCCAGGAATAGAAATATAATTAAACCCCGTTTCAAAACCCAGCAACCAGTAAGCAGCACTCCCCACAACTCCTGCCTCCAGGTTCCTCCCTGACTGCCTCAGTGACAGCATCCGCCCAGTGCAGGCAGTCTCTGACACTTCAGCCCCTTCAACGACAGTAACTAAGGTCTACCTTCACCAGAGGGAGATCCTGTTTTCTGCACCGCACAATCATCCGGGGCTCCAACAGCTGGTACAGGCCCTGGAAAAAGCAATCAGAGTCTGTAGTGGAAAACAGACAACAGCGTCCTGTAGTTCTTTCCGGTGTCGCCCAGAGCTCTGCACGAACAATGCAGTGTGAGGACACAAAACAGCAAGCTCCGTACCAGCACTAGACATGGACTGAAACCAGAGATTTTCAGTGCTCAACCGCGTCCCTATGGAGTCCTACTAGCTGGACTGAGGACAGATACTCTGGATTAACATGAGTAAAATAAAAGATTCATAACCCAGGAGCAAACAACTGTTTGAACTTTTTTCCTTCTTTTCCTAGTACTGTAGTACTAGGCAGCGAACCTGAGGGTCACTCACAAGCTATGCAAATATTCTGCCTTGACCACCGAGCTATGCCCTCAGCACTAACCATGGATTTAAAGTCAAGTATTTTAAAGGTCAAACCAAAGTGGGGAGGTGTAAAGCTGCAGGCAACAGGTAGATTTGACCAGAGGGTTGGAAAGAAAGGACTTTGTTGCCCCTGTACAGCACACACCAGACACAGGAAGAAGGAAAAAGAAGTTGAGGTGGGAAAACTGAGCTGGCCTCTGACAGACTTTAGAGGCTCCCAAGACTGCAGCTGTGCATGGCCAACTTGGCATAGAACCATACCTGGAGGACCAGCCCATCAAGCAGCACTTGGTATCTGGTAGTATCTTTCACCACCTTGCTGAGTCTCTGTTTTGCCTCATTTAGCAGATCCTACAGAGAACGGAAAGAGAAAGCGCTGTATGTACCCGTCACAGCTCATGCCCACTGCCTCACATCCCACTGCCGGTACTCACTAAACACACATCCAGAGACACAGATAATGTGCGTGTCTGTGCTACAAACACTGCAAGAAAGCAAGGAATGCGCCGGACAGTGTGGTGCACACCTTCAATCCCAGCTCTCAGGAAGTGAGTTCTAGGACAGCCAGGGCTGTTACACAGAGAAACCCTGTCTTGAGAAACTTAAACAGCCCAGGAAACACCACTTGAGTTTCTCTGTATATCTCTGGCTGTCCTGGAACTCACCCTGTAGACCAGGCTGGCTTTGAACCCAGAGATCTGCCTGCCTCTGCCTTCCGAGTGCTGATGAGAAACACCATTCTTATTCTTAGAGTTCTATTTAGCAGATCTGCTTGGCAGAAACCTATGGGACTGATGAACCTGCAAAGATCTATAATTATAAATTACAAAGCCTGTCCTTCCAATCCAGAGATGGAAGAAATGCTGAGTGTTTAAGGCCAGCTGGGACTACAGAGCAAGTCCTGGTCAGTATGCCGGTGTATGTCTGCATTGCTGGGATCCAGGGCCTGACTCAACTACAGGCTCTAGGGCTATTGGCACCTTGTCTCTAAACAAAGACAATCAGGCACATACATGACTTTATTCCCAGCATTCAGGAGACAAAGACAGGTGGATCTCTGAGTTTGAGGCCAGCCTGGCCTACAGAACGAGTTCCAGGATAGCCAGGGGTACACAGAGAAACCCTGTCTTGGAAAAAAAAAAAAAAAAAAAAAAAAAAAAAAAAACAACAAAAACAAAACAACAATCTGAGGGTGCAGGTCAGTCAGTAGTGTTTGCTTAGCATGTATGAAACTCTGGTTTAGACCCCCAGGACTACAAAACGGGCCACTGTGGTGCATCCTTGTAAGCCCAGCACTAAGTGGAAGCAGGAAGCTAAGAAGTTCAAGGTCATCCTTGGCAACACAGGGAAGTCTAAGCCAGCCCAAGGTACATGCTGGTATTTGGCATAGTGTGGGTTTCAACCCCAGTAACAGCATTAGACAATTCAGCTACTGTGAAAAGCCTGTATAAAGAGCCAGGAGTGGGACTCGCAACATGGCTCAGCAGTTTAGAGCACCGACTGCTCTTTCAGAGGACCTGGGTTCAATGCCTAGCACCCACACGTCAGCTCCCACCTGTTTGTAACTCTAAGACCTGACACCCCCACACAGATAGACATGCAGGCAAAACACAAGCACAAATAAATAATAAAAGCCAAGAGTGGCACACCTGTTACAGTCTCAACAAAACGAAACAAAAAAGCAAAACAAGAAAACCTTCCTCTGATGGATGGTAGTGGAGCAGGCCTTTAATCCCAGCACTTGGGAGGCAGACAGAGGCAGGCGTATCTCTAAATTTGAGGCCAACCTGGTCTACGAAGTGAGTTCCAGGACAGCCAGGACCAAGCAGAGAAAGGCTGGAACATTTCTGTCCTAGGTTACAGTATCCTGCACAATGTGGTTGCTTAAAACAGCTAATTTCCCTTTTGTTTCTGACAGTCACTATGCACCTGTGCCTGGCCTGGGACTCACAGTATAGTCAGGCGGCTTCAAACTTGCAGTGATTCACACCTTGGCCACCTGAATGCTGGGGATGCAGGAGGGCCCACTATGCCCCGTTTCATGTGGTGCTGGGGACTCTAGCTGCACCAGTGCAAGAGCTTCCAGACACGAGCATGTTCTCTAAGTTCCAATTCCAAGAATCCTAATACAAAGGAAAACAGTCCCCATGCTTTCCCAGATCCACTGAGTTTTCTGCTGTAGGATAAAAGAACTTGACAAAGTTCTTCTGTTTTGTTTTTTGCAGACAGGGTTTCTCTGTGCAGCCCTGGCTGTCCTGGAACACACTCTGTAAATCACGCTGGCCTTGAACTTAGAATCCACCTGCCTTTGCCTCCCTAGTCCTGGCATTAAAGGTGTGCACCTCCTTCGTCTTGCTAAAACAATCTTTCTTCTAAATTGAAAGCAGGTGTAGCTCTTAGTTTTCCATTCATGGCCCTATCTTCAGCCCCTGACTGTTTTATATGCCATTAACTTAAAAGGTCACTAGACTCAAGGCCAGACTATTACCATGCCATCATTTATTATTAATATCTAGTATAATTATTTGCTTAAAAAAATTTTTCTCTCTAAAAAATGCTCATAAACCTGAGCATATTGGTGCATGCTTGTAACTATACTCAGAAGTCTCAGACTCGTTGAATAGTGGTGGCATACTGTCTTTAATTCCAGCACTCAGGAGGCAGGAGGATCTCTGTGAGTTTGAGGCCAGGCTAGTCTAGAGAGAGAGCTCCTGACCAGTCAGGGTCACATAGGGAAACCCTGTCTTGAAAAAACAAAAATCAAAAAACACTCAGAAGACTCAGTCTGGTTGGGTAGTGGTGGCACACGCCTTTAATCCCAGCACTCAGGAGGCAGAGGCAGGTGGATCTGAGTTCCAGGCCAGCCTGGTCTACACAGAGAAACCCTGTCTTGAAAAGCAAAACCAACCAAACAAACAAAAGATCAATCAGACTGGAAGATCAATTAGGTCAACTGCATACTGAGAAGCACACTATCACAAAAGTAAGCAAACAAAAAAACACCAACCCAACCAAACACAACAGCAACAACAAACCATTATTTTGAAATGTTAACTAACGATTATCGTGGGAAAGTGAACAAGCATTTCACAGTTCCATAGTCACTAGAGCTAAGTACTCACAGCGATGAGGTCATCCCTTGCTCTGAGGACTTTGAGTCTTGCTTGATTCATCAGATTGGACATTTGACTACAAAAGGGATGGGAGACTATCAATACAACATCAAAAACAACGATACAGAAAAATACACACTTTCCATGGAAGCAGAGGACGCTGGGTAAGCAGTCAGCAGCCCTGCAGGAACCCTGCAAGTCTCCAAGCACTCTCACCAGTTTTGCCCTTCTTTTTTGATTCAAGGTCTCACTGTGTAGCTCTGGCTAGCCTCAACTCTACATAGACCAGGCTGTGCCGGAATCCAGAGCTCTGCCTCTGCTGGGATTCTAGAAGTGTACCCTATGCCCCGATCTTCTTCCATCTGAGACCAGGCTGTCCTGGAACCCAGAGCTCCGCCTCTGCTGGGATTCTAGGACTGTACCCTATGCCCCGATCTTCTTCCATCTGTTAGCTTTGGAGATAAGCCACAGACCCTGTCTATCACTGCCATTTTCAAACTCATGACTCTCATGTCTCAGACACTAGCTACCACCCCAGCTAAGGCTTCTGTTCCACAGTGACAGAAGCCCACTAACTTGCTGATGTCAAGAAGTAGACTCTCAGTTCAAGGCCAGCCTGGTCTACAGAGCGAGTTCCAGGACAGCCAGGGTTACACAAAGAAACCGTCTTGGGGCGAAAAGAAGAGGAAGAACTAAACTCTCAAGCTGTTTCGTCTTGTCTCCGTAGTTTTGAACTTTCTTAGGATGAAGAGCAGATCTCAGGGTGGAGTTTTGGGCCCTGCACAGGGTAAGCAAGCACCGTCCCACTGAGCTATTTCCTGTGACCTTGCTTCATTGCCCTTCAAACCTTCTTATGGCTGAGGACTGGCTAGGCTGGTTGGTGGAGCGTGTGGATAGTACAAGGCCCTGGAGTCAATCTCCAGCAGTACAGACATCACATATGGTGGCACATGCCCGCAGTCCCACTTAGAAGCTCTGGCCAACCTGGACTACAGACACATAGCTTCTTTAGCTCAGTGCATTAACCATCATCTCCTTACATTTTCTTCTGCTGCTCAATCTGTTTTTCTTTCTTTTCATAGTATTCCATAATCTTCAGTCTTTGGGTTTGCACAAGACGACCCTTCTCAATGTTGAACTCTTCTTCTGCCTAGAAGAATTAACATATATTAATTTAGAACATTCAATTTGGCTGATCATTATAAACATCCAGGAACCAGGAATATGGGAATACTTTCTTTCTTTTTTTTTAAATTTATTTATTTATTATGTATACAATATTCTGAAGGCAAGAAGAGGCCACCAGACCTCACTACAGATGGTTGTGAGCCACCATGTGATTGCTGGGACTTGAACTTGGGACCTTTGGAAGAGCAGGCAATGCTCTTAACCACTGAGCCATCTCTCCAGCCCTTTCTTTTTTTTTTTTTTTTTTTTTTTTGGTTCCTGTCCTGGAACTAGCTCTTCTAGACCAGGCTGGCCTCAAACTCACAGAGATCCGCCTGCCTCTGCCTCCCAAGTGCTGGGATTAAAGGCGTGGGCCACCACCTAGGATATATTACAAAGGTAAACCCTGATCCTTGAGTTGGGCTTATAGGTAGGATTTCTGGCATCAAGCATGGGCACTAGGCCCCCCAAACTTTTTGGATTCACAAGGTTGAGGATCAGTCACAAACAGGGTCCAATCATACTGGATGAGGATATCTAAAAATATGGAACGCTTCATGAATTTACGTATTATCCTTGAGCAGGGGCCATGCTAATCTCTGTATCGTTCAAATTTAGTATATGTGTTGCCAAAGCAAGCACCAGGAATACTTTCATATATTTACTTATTCCCTATGTGAAAAACTTAGACAGGGTTTCTCTGTGGTTTTGGAGCCTGTCCTGGAACTAGCTCTTGTAGACCAGGCTGGTCTCGAACTCACAGAGATCCGCCTGCCTCTGCCTCCCGAGTGCTGGGATTAAAGGCATGCGGCACCACCGCCCGGCTCTATTATAACTCTTATCTTCAAAGATTACTTTGTTGTGGGGGCTGGAGAGATGGCTCAGTGGTTAGGAGCATTGCCTGCTCTTCCAAAGGTCCTGAGTTCAATTCCCGGCAACCACATGGTGGCTCACAACCATCTGTAATGAGGTCTGGTGCCCTATTCTGGCCTGCAGACATACACACACAGACAGAATATTGTATACATAATAAATAAATATTTAAAAAAAAGATTACGTTGTTGGCCAGGCAGTGGTGGTGCACACCTTTAATCCCAGCAGTCAGGAGGCAGAGGCAGGCGGATCTCATCTACAGAGAACTCTAGGACAGCCAGAGCTGTCACACAGAGAAACCTTGTTTTGGAGGTGGGGAGGTGATAGAGGAGGGTCATCTGTCTACGTGTTACTTTCATTGGTTAATAAAGTAACTGCCTTGGCCTTTTGATAGGGCAGAATTTAGATAGGTGAAGTAGACCGAACAGAATGCTGGGAGAAAGAAGCAGAGTCAGTCAGATGCCATGATTCCCCTTCCCCAGATGGACAGTGGTTAGACTCATGCTGGTAAGCAACAGTTAAGTGGCAATACACATTAATAGAAATGGGTTAATCAAGATGTGAGTTAGCCAATAAGAGGCTAGAGCTAATGGGCCAGGCAGTGTTTAAATGAATAGAATGTGTGTGTTGTTATTTCGGGTGTAAAGCTAGCTGGACAGGAGCTGGGGGGGATGAAAAGCAGGCCTGCCCGCAGCTCCTTCTACAGGGAGGGAGGGATTACTTTGTTTTTTTTTAAATGTGTCTCCCTAAGTATGCAGGTGCTTCTAGAAGTCAGATGAGGGTATTAGATCCCAGAGGACTGCTGTTACAGGTGGCTATGAGCCACCCAATATAGATGCTAGGAACCAAACTCTGGTCTTAAATAGTGGCCATAATGCTCTTGACCAGTCTTTTTAGAGTTAGAAATCACATATTTTCTTTCCCTGGTCTTCAACATGTGGGCACTCCTCCCAGCACTACCTTCAGGTGCTTGGATTATGGCTTTTGTTCTGTCTGAGACTAAGACTAATGGAGCCACAGCTGACTGAGTTCTCCTGATTCTACATCCTAAATGCTGGGAATGTGCCAGATCCCTGTAAGAATGCTCTCGGTGGTCTACCAAATGTAGATGATTCTCATGCAGTAAGACCCTAACCGAATGTGGTGGTGCACACCTTTAATCCCGAAGCTCAGGGCAGGGGCAGGCAGACCGAACTTGAAGACTGGGATAGGTGAGATGGCTCAGCAGCCAAAGGCACCTGATGCCACATCTAGCAGGGCCCACGTGGAAAAGGAGAGAACTACCACATAAACACCATGGCACATGGCACTAATGTGCATAAGGGGTGGCCACACCACCTGGGAATCAGATCAGAGTCCACCCAGCCATCACCAGGGACGCTTCCTCCTGCAGGAGACACACAGCTGGACGATGTGCAGGGAGCGATAGACCTTGAACACTCAGTCCTAATGGGATGTCTTCATCAAACCCCAAGGAAGCGGGGCGAGAGGATTGTAGGAGCCAGTGGAATGCAGGACACCGAGGAAACAAGGCCTTCTACACACTACAGGACTGACACACACGAACTCATAGGTCTAAGTCAATAAAGAAGGAACACAAGCTACCACCCCTACCCCAGAGCTACCCCCAGCTGACCAAAGAATGAAAACGGCCCCACAGACTCAGGGAGCAGTATTATGGGAGGTGTGGCCTTGCTGGAGGAAGTGTCACTGGGGGTGGGCTCTGAGATTGCAGAAGCTCCTGCTACCTGCGGATCACGATGCAGAACTCTCAGCTACCTCTACAGCACCGCATCTGTCTGAATGCCACCATGCTTCATGATAATGGACTGAACCTCTGAACTGTAAACCACCCCAATTAAATGTTTTCCTTTATAAGAGTTGCAGTCAGGCTGGGGAGATGGTTCAGAGGTTAAGAGCACTGACTGCTCTTCCAGAGGTCCTGAGTTCAATTCCCAGCAACTACATGGTGGCTCACAACCATCTATGAGATCTGGTGCCCTCTTCTGGCCTGCAGACATACATGCAGAACACTGTATACATAAATAAATAAATAAAATTTAAAACAAAACAAAACAAGAGCTGCAGTATTCTTCACAGCAGTAGAAACTCTAAGCATTCTACATACAAACCATACTTAAGGGAGGCCCCATGCCTGGGACAGACGGACAACATAAAACAAATTCAATGGTACCTTGGGAGATGTTTTCTCTCATAATGCTTTACCTGGGCTTTTTTTTTTTTTTAAAGTTACATATCTATTATTGTTTTTGATTTTGTTTTTATGGATTTTGTGTACCTGTGTATCTGTATGTATACATGTATGTATGTATTATTCATGTTTTTTGTTTTATTTTCAATAAAAATACAGTGTATGGGTACATGTGCACACAGTAAGTGTAAAAATTGTGGGTTTTTTTCCAGTTTTTTGAGACAGGGTTTCTCTGTGTAGCCCTGGCTGTCCTAGAAATCATTCTGTAGACCAGACTAACCTCCAACTCATAGAGATCCACCTGCCTCTGCCTCCTGAGTGCTGGGATTAAAGGTGTGTGCCACCACTGACCATCATAAAAATTGTTTTTAAACTTCAAGGCATCTTCACCTAACAGGGCAGCCTGTAGTACATGAGATCCTGTCTCAAAAATAAGAACAAAAGAATTATGACTTTAGGCAAGCTACCAATTTAGTTATTTAAGGCTTGGAATAGGTATTTGAACTTTCACATTCTTTTTAAAAGATTTATTATTTTAAATTACATGTAGGTATGTGCTAATGCCCATGAAAGCCAGAAGCATAGGATCCCCTGGAGAAGGAGCTACAGACAGCTGTGAGCTGCCTGCTATGGGTGCCGAGTACCAGACTTAGGTCCTCTGGACAAGCCGTGAATGCTCTTAACTGCTGAGCCTTATCTCCAGCTCCTGAACTATCACATTCTACTATGAGTGCTAAAGACCTAGCTCATTTGGTAGAGCACGTGCGTGCATGCCATTCAATCCCAGCATGCCATAAAACAGGTAAAGTAAGTAATTCCAGCACCTAGGAGTTGGGAGTACAGAAGTACAGAACAGGTTTCTCTGTAGCTTTGGAGCCTGTCCTGGAACTAGCTCTTGTAGACCAGGCTGGCCTCAAACTCACAGAGATCTGCGTTCCTCTGCCTCCCTGAGTGCTGGGATTAAAGACGTGTGTCACCACTGCCCGCCCAGACTTCCCCCTCCGCTTTCTTAATGATTTCTTTAACTTTATTTTATGTGCACTGGTGTGAAGGTTTCAGATCCCCTGAAACTGGATCTTCAGACAGTTGTGAGCTGCCATATGGGTGCTGGAAATTGAACCTGGATCCTCTGGAAGAGCAGTCAGTGCTCTTAACCACTGAGCCATCTCTTCAGCCCCCCCTCCCCCCACTTTTAAAGGTGGGCAGTGGTGGTGCATGTCTTTAATCCCAGCACTCAGGGAGGCAGAGGAAGGTGGATGTCTGTGAGTCTGAGGCCAGCTTCGTCTACAGAGCCAATTCTAGGACAACTAGGGCTACACAGAGAAACCTTCTCTTGAGGAAGGGGAAAAAAAAGAAAGATATTTTCTTTTTTTTTTTTTTTTTTTTTTTGATTTTTCGAGACAGGGTTTCTCTGTGGCTTTGGAGCCTGTCCTGGAACTAGCTCTTGTAGACCAGGCTGGTCTCGAACTCACAGAGATTCACCTGCCTCTGCCTCCCAAGTGCTGGGATTAAAGGCGTGCGCCACCACCGCCCGGCCGAAAGATATTTTCTTATTGATCATGTGATGCGAAGCTAAACAATTTTAGCAGTAATAGTGCTTAGGAAAACCAAACAGCACAAACCTTTAGTTAACTTGAAAAATCTCACCTTTGCGTCGATTTCCTCTGCCTTCTCATTGGCTTCTTGTTCGATGAAAGCCATCATGTGCTTGATCTAGGCGGAAAGACATCATGTCTCAGTCAGGAGGAGGAGGACCACCAGGTTCCAGCCTGCCGTGTCTACAGGGCACTCTGCATAGCAGCCAGGGCTACAGAGCCAGTGCAAAGACTCAGAAGGTACAAGGCTGACTGCTGCTCCTCTCAAGCACCGCCTGGAACAAGCTGCACAGCCAAGGATGCTTCTGCAGAAACTGTGACCACAGGCGGCTCATTCCAGCTCCTTGAGCTTACTGTTGGTGCTCCCCTCCCGAGTGTCTAATATGCTCCTCCCTTCCACCAGTCTTCACGTGGCCACCGCCTCAGGTCCCAGCTTACCCGCCATCCCCTGAACTTCCCATTGCTGTGCTCCTAGGGCACTCTGGACCTCTCTACCAAACACCTAACATCTCGATTGTTTTCATATTTATTGTGTGTGTTAGGGTGTGCATAACCACCGAGGTCCGCCACCTGTTAAGCTCAGCTCTCTACTGCCACCATGAAGTCCCAGGGATTGCACGTTATCAGGCTCGGCATCAGGCACCTCACCTAATAAGTCAGCTGTCCTGGTTAGACACAACAACACAAGCTCGAGTGAAAATGGAGGTTTCTCTGTCTTGCCTTGTCCTGGTCGATCTTTAAAAAAAACACTTAATATCAATAATAAGCTGCTTGGCCGAACAGTTCTGGCTTATTACTAACTAGTTCTTCACTTCTCAATTAACCCATTACTATTAATCCATGTTTTGCCCTGTGGCTTTACCTGTGTTCTAATACATCTTGCCCCTCCAGCAGCTGGCTGGCATCTCTCCTGACTCTGCCCTTCTTTTTCCCTGTATTCAGCTTGGCTTTCCTGCCTAGCTATATTCTGCCTTGCTATAGGCCAAAGCAGCTTTTATTATCAACCAAAGAGAGCAACACATGTTCACGGAAGAGTTATCCCAGAGCACTAGAGCTAGTTATCTAAGAGGAAACCACAACTGAGAAAACTGTCCCTGGGAGACTGGCCTGTAGGAAAGCCTAAATGACATTTCTTAATTAGTATTTATGTGGGTGGTGCCACCTCTGGGCAGGTGGTCCTGGGATATTTAGAAAAGCAGGCTGAGCTGGGCGGTGGTGGCGCACGCCTTTAATCCCAGCACTTGGGAGGCAGAGGCAGGCGGATCAAGAGCTAGTTCCAGGACAGGCTCCAAAACCACAGAGAAACCATGTCTCGAAAAACCAAAAAAAAAAAAAAAAAAAAAAAAAGCAGGCTGAGCAAACCCTTACAGAGTCTGTTTCAGTCCTGGCTCGGCTGGACTGTGATGTGTAAGTGTAATGAGATAAGCTCTTTCCTCTCCAGAGTTGTTTTTGGTTGTGGTGTTTTAGCATACTAAGAAAAATGCTAACTAAGGGGCTAGAGAGGTGGCTCATTGGTTAAGAGCACTGCTGCTTTTCTAGAGGACCTGGGTTCAATTCCCAGCACCCACACAGCAGCTCACAACTGGAACTCCAGATCCAGAGGATCTGACACCTTCACACACACACATGCAGTCAAAACACCAGTGCACATTAAAAAGAGGAAAGAAAGAAATCCTAACTAATACAGAAATAAGCCATATTTAGAAAGGCAGGCAGGCAGGCATGGCAGTACATGCCTGTGACCCCTGCACTTGGGGAGCAGAGGCAAGTGGATCTCTTATGAACCAGTGCAGCAAGACCCTGGCTCAAAAACATAAACATACTTTAATAAAGTAATCAGCGTTACAAACGCTCCAAGATCCAAGACCTGGCTTCCTGGGTGAAACCAATTCAAACCTGTATTACCTGCCTTCCTTAGTGCTGGACCTCTGGGCTACAGACCCGCCTTGACCAGCCTAGCCTAGAGCAAAGGTCTATTTACAGTCAACCAGGATCTAAGACTGTGAGTCAACCCCTTAAGGACACTTAGCTCCACCCCTAAATCAGAAAAAAAAAACCCTTTTAAAACTGTGGGGTTTTTGTTTTATTTCTCTTTGATATCCCACTAATAAAGTTTTCTGGAGTCTAGTCCCTTAGAAAATCTTCTGTAATAAATGACAGAACTCTCTAGATAAAAAAGAAATAGTTTGTCCAGGGAAGGAGGTATATGGTTCAGTGCTTGTCCACCATGTGTGAAGACGAGTCAGCACCACACGGCCCCAAATCAAATAGGCCTAGAATTGAAAAAAAAAAAAAAAAACGTTTAAAAATGTTGGGAGAGCCGGGCGATGGTGGCGCACGCCTTTAATCCCAGCACTCGGGAGGCAGAGGCAGGCGGATCTCTGTGAGTTCGAGACCAGCCTGGTCTACAAGAGCTAGTTCCAGGACAGGCTCCAAAGCCACAGAGAAACCCTGTCTCGAAAAACAAAACAAAAAAAAAAAAAAAAAAAAAAAAATGTTGGGAGAAAGAGGACTCTAGGATTTTTTTTCCTGTTTATTTATTTTTTTGTGACAGGGGTTTTCTGTGTAACAGCTCTGACTGTACTAGAACTTGCTCTGTAAACCAGGCTGGCCTTGAACTCAGAGATCCACCTACCTCTGCCTCACAGCGCTGAGAACAAAGTGCACACCACCACCGCCCTGCTAGAATCTAGAATTTAAGCCCTACTATAAGCCTGGCACTTGGTCTATATATTGCTGAGAATATATTGAATAAAACACATTGTCCTTGGCCTGGGAGTGTAGCTCACTGACAGACCACTTGTCCACCAAGACCTGGGTTAGAACCCTAACACCACAGAACAAGCCCCCCTCAACAAGCAAACAAAAGACCTCTGTTCTCACAGGAGTGAGCACAGACTGCAGACTGCAAATGGGATTTCTCTCATTTTATATAAGGAAGAAATGGTTCTGTTCTAAAACCCAGTGATCATACCGCTTGGTTTCCGCACTGTAGCTTTCCTGTGGAGGCCTTGGCCTCCCACACAGTTCTAACAAGAAGTAGGAAGGGAACTGGGGGGGAGAACAGGTTAAAAAGAAGGAAGTGGATTGTGCGTAAGAGCAGGCCACTCTGCTTTTCCACTGCATCAAGTTTTTCCTATGCTAAAACCAGAAGCAGTGACAAATGCTCCAAAGCCCATTCCAAAGCCCATTTACTGTGAACATACTGTAGGGTTTCCTAAACTTCTTCATGGATGTCACCCTCCTTCCCTTCTGTAACTACCACAGCACCCTCTCTTCCCCACTCCCAAAAGGAAGAAGAACCTTACTGGTTTTGTTTTCTTTTCTTGGTTTTTTGAGACAGGGTTTCTTTGTGTAGTCCTGACTGTTCTGTAGACCAGGCTGGCCTCAAACTCACAGAGATCTACCTGCCTTAAAGGCGTGAACCACCACCACCCAGCAAACCTCACTGTTCCTCACACATATTTGGTTAAGGATGAAATGAAAAGGCATTTTTACTCGAGACTGAACCATCAAAGACAAAAATACAGCTTATCTAGGAAGATTCCCAAGCAGTTAGAGCGCTTCAGCCAGGAGTTTCCTGGTGTTTGGAGAAAACAATAGACTTAGTTTTCTAACTATGCAGCATTAAACCGCAGCTTTCAACTTTCTTTCCTGGAAACTCATGTGCAGCTAGGGTGGGGAGGTCTGCTGCACCTGTCATCCCAGCACTTGGGAGGCTGAGGCAGGGGACTACCTGGGCTATACATACCAGACTAGCCAGAACCACAAAGCAAGAATTTATTTCAAAACACTAAGGGAACTCCCCCCAATAAATGAATGGATGAGAGAGAGAGAGAGAGAGAGAGAGAGAGAGAGAGAGAGAGAGAGGAAGGAAGAAGAAAACTGGCTGGTAATATGGCTACTAAATGCAAAGTCCCTGGAGACGTTTTACAGTCAGCAAGACCAATGGGAAGCACCTTTCTCTTGTCATAGACCTGTCAGCAGCACCCTGTTTCTCCCTAGGCTGTACTTCAAAATGTTCCTAAGATTCTTAAATTAGGGTATGAAGCCCAGCGGGCCTGAAATCATGATTCAGCCTGACCTAATCATCATTAGGATTTCCCAAATGCGTAGCCCCGGTTCACACCACAAAGGTCCTCAAAGGCAAGCTGCTCTTTCCCAACAGTCTCTTTCCTATCATATACTGTGGGTCATTCCTTCGGTTTGGGAAAAAAAAAAATCAGGGAAAAGAAAAAAACCCAGCTTTCAGCCTTTGCACAAAACTCTGCCGGATTAAGCAGTGAGAACCCCAGGAAAAAGGCGGTTGCTGAGACGGGAGGCAGAGCCTAGTTGACGGCTCCGTGACAGCAAGTGGAAGCAGGAGACCAGCGGTCACGTGAGATGCACTGTAACCCCCCTCTCCCCGGGACCGCAAATCTTCCCCATGCACACGACCCGCACCGAGAGCTCCGGCCGCCCTAAGACCCGGCTCTGCAGGAGCCTAACACCAGCACAGCCCGGTACTACGGCCGCGCGGCACCCACGCCGGCCCTCACCTGCTTCTGTACGTCTGCATCGCTGAGGGCCATGGCGAAGGCGAAGTTCGGCCAAAAGACCGCCTCGAGACCGGGCTTTAAGCTGCGGCGGAGCAAACCCGAGACGAAAACCCAGCGGAGAGCTCAGCTTCCTTTACTTTATAACCCAGACTTCCGGTTCCTGTCATGTGACGAGGTCAGAGTCTTCCCAACCAATAAAAAGAGAACTGTAGCCTCGGAAATTCCGCTCTAGCCCCGCCCTTCCGTTTAAGCGCAGGCGTGGACTCTTTTTTTTTTTTTCTCCCGCCCCCCAGGTGACTCGTGACTGCTTGTCAAGGACAAAATACTTCACAGAGGGAGAGGACTTTAGAGAGTCTTGTGTCAGACGTTAGTCAGAATTATTTATACTTGTTCAGCGGTTGCTTTTGTAAAACAATTTTTCTTTTTTTTTTTTCAGGCTAGCCTCATCTTCCTGCTCCACCTGCCAAATATTGGGATTATGGATACGAAACATGCCTGGCTCAGCCACTGAATATCCCAGTTTAGATAATTTACTCAGAGCTCAGAACAACAACAAAAAAAAAAAAAAAAAAAAAAAAAAAAAAAAGCGGGTGTGAAGGATTTATGCCTTTAATCCCAGCCCTCAGGAGACAGTTGCAGGTGGATATCGACAGTTGGTCAGCCAGGACTGCGGAGTGAGTTCCAGGACAGCCTGGGCTACACAGAAAAATATTGTTTCAACATTGTCTCAAACAAACCAATAAATAAAACTTTACCCAGAGCTAGGAATGTAGCTCAGGAAACCGGGCGGTGGTGATGCAGGCCTTTAATCCCAGCATTTGGGAAGCAAAGGCAGGTGGATCTCTGTGAGTTTGAGGCCAGCCTGGTCTACAAGAGCTAGTTCCAGGACAGGCTCCAAAGCTACAAAGAAACCCTGTCTCAAAAAAAACAAAAAACAAAAACAAAACAAAACAAAAAAAAAGATTTATTTATTATGTACATGGTCTTCTGCCTGCAGGCCAGAAGAGAGCACCAGATCTCATTATAGATGGCTGTGAGCCACACCATGTGGTTGCTGGGAATTGAACTCAGGACCTCTGGAAGAGCAGCTGGTGTTCATAACCACTGAGCCATCTCTCCAAACCCAATAGGAAAGTTTAAAAAAAAATTTGTCTTCAATAAATAAATCATTACAATTCTGTAAAAGAAAATTATGTATGTATAATAAAATTGTAAATCATAATATACAAGTCTTGAATCTGAGCTGAGGGTTCTCGGGCAGTGTTTCATGTTATAGCCTTAGTATAAAGATATCTCAAGGCAAAATTCCCTTCGTTAGTGTTCAGAGCCGAGGCTGTAGTGAGGTCATGTGCAAAGCAACACAGGAAAGTTCTACCAGGAAAACTTCGGATTCATTCCTGTTTGGCTTGAATTAAGTTTTGATCATTGTATGTTCAAAAAATTTTTACTATTCCCCAAATTTTTGTGATACACACTTTTAGTTATGAGACCCTATATGGAGTCACAATGGGCATTTTAAGAAACTTGGTGTGGGTGCATGTGTGTATGTATGGGTGTGCGTGTGAGTGCATGTGGGGGCGCATACGCATGGGTGTGCATGTGAGCCGACTCAATGATTAAGAGTGCTTGCTGCTCTTTCAGAGGACGCAGGTTTAGTTCCCAGCACCCACATCAGGTGGCACACAACTATCTGTGACTCAGCTCCAGGGGCTCCCACAACCCTCTGGCCTCTGTGGGCCCCTGCATCATGCTGCACATAAACTCATATAAATAAAAGTGAATAAAACAATCTTTATAAAAAAAAAAGAAAAGAAAAAGAAGCTGTGGCGGCTGGTGAGATGACTTAGTGAAAGGTATTTGTGGCATGAACCTGATGACCTGAGTTCAATTCCCTGAGTCCACATGAAGGTAAAAGGAGAATATTGACTCCACAAAGTTGTCTTCTGATCTCCATACATACAGCGCAGCATTCATGAGCCCACCTCTCTCTCTCCCTCCATCCCTCCCTACTTCCCTCCCTCTCCCTTTCTCTCACAAACAAAGCACACACACAAAGACAAAAAATAAACAAACAACAACAACAAACCAACGAACTAAGCTGTAACCCATAAGCTTTCAATACATTTTGTTGTGGTGGTTTTTGTTTTTTGTTTTTTTTTTTGTTGTTGTTGTTTTGTTTTTTTGTTTTTTCCCAAGACAGGGTTTCTCTGTAGCTTTGGAGCCTGTCCTGGAACTAGCTCTTGTAGACCAGGCTGGTCTCGAACTCACAGAGATCCGCCTGCCTCTGCCTCCCGAGTGCTGGGATTAAAGGTGTGTGCTACCACCGCCCGGCTTGGTTTTGGTTTTTTAATTTTTTTTTTTTTTTGGTTTTTCGAGACAGGGTTTCTCTGTGGTTTTGGAGCCTGTCCTGGGACTAGCTCTTGTAGACCAGGCTGGTCTCGAACTCACAGAGATCCACCTGCTTCTGCCTCCCAAGTGCTGGGATTAAAGGTTGGTTTTGTTTTTTTGAGACACGGTTTCTCTGTGTAACTTTGGCTGTCCTGGAACTCACTCTGTAGACCAGGCTGGCCTGGAACTCAGAGATCCTCCTGTCCTGCCTCCGGAGTGCTGGGATTAAAAAGTGTGCCACCACCGCCCAACTGCTGTTGATTTTGAACATTTATTATTTGTATGTGTGTATCTATGGTGTGTGTGTGTGTGTGTGTGAGTGAGAGAGAGAGAGCAAGCACTGGTGAGCTGTAGCTCCAGTGTGGCTGTCAGAAGACAACTTGGGGGAGTTGGTTTCTCCTTCCACCATGTGGGTTCTGGGGCCTGAGCTCAAGTCATCAGGCTTGGTGGCAAGCGTCTTTACCCACGGAACCATCTCACCAGCCCTTCTTTTTTGAGACAGAGTGTCATGTAATCCACACTGTCCTCAAACACACTATATAGTTGAAGATGCCCTTGAACTCCTGATCTTCCTACATCCCACTTGAAAATACTGGGGATCTGGGTGTAGCTCTGTTGGGAGAGTGCTTACAGAATGCACAAACCATGGGCTCAGTCCCCAGCTCCGAATAGCTGGATATGGTGGCACATGCCTGTAAGGCCAGCACCCAGGATCAGAAATTCAAGATCTGTCTACAGCCATATCACACCGAACTTGTCCAGTTCCATCAGAAGTTCAAGATCATCCTCAGCTACACAGTGAGCTTGTGACCAGCCTGGGCTGCATGAGACCCTATCTCAAAAGAACAATAAAGTGTTATAAAATGCTAGGATCATATGCCTATACCACCATGCCCAGTTTCACTTTCCCTTTCCATGTACTGTTGATGACTCTGTTGGTTGGAGTCTCAGAACCTGTTCTGCCTCTGGGAGATCACAGATTTCCCAGTTCTGGGATTTCCCAGTTGTTTTGGTTTGTTAAGATTATAAATTAGCCAGGCGGTGGTGGTGCACTGTTGTGGGAGCTGCGGGCTGCGTTCCTGCCACCCAGCTCCCAGCCGCCTGGCTAGCTTACACCCCGAAATAACAACACACAAACTGTATTATTTTAAACACTGCTTGGCCCATTATATCTAGCCTCTTCTTGGCTAATTCTCATGTATTAATTTAGCCCATTTCTAATAATCTGCGTAGCACCACTAGGTGCGCTTACCGGGAAAGATTCAGCATGTCTGACCTGGCGGCTGGCTGCATCGTGTCTGGCCTGGAGAGTAGTGGTCTGGCATCTTACCTCACTTCCTCTTCCTTCCAGCATTCTGTTCTGTTTATTTCACCCACCTATGTTCTAACCTATGAGGCCAAGCAATTTCTTTATTAGCCAATGACCTTCCTCCATCATTTCCCCTTTTTCTCTTTAAACAACAAAAAGGAAGGCTTTAACTTTAACAGCAAAATTACATGTAACAAAACAGTTATCAAGCAAGAATTACAGTTACAATATTTATATCTATTTTATCTTTTATCATAACAAAGGAAAACAGCTATAACTATCTACCTATTCTTCAACTCCATCAAAGACTCCAGAAGGATATAATATTACCTAAGTAAATGAGAAGTAAGCAACTTACAAAACTCTAGAAATCACAGAGACATCTTGCTGCCTGGACAGTCACCCAAAGTTCCTATGTACCGTTGGGGCATCTATCTTCAGCCTACAGGTCCATAGTATCCAGAGACATTTCCATGAAGCAGGAAATTTCAAAGGCAGTTCAGTTACTATCTGCTGTGTCCTGCAGAATGTCTCACAGACTCCTTCATGAATCAGGAACTCCGAAAGATCATCTCACCTTTAGACAAGTTCAGTAGTCCTCTCTCTGCGGGTTCTCTGTGTCCAGTTTATACAATAGTCCAGGAAGAGCAGTTTCTTGCCCAAATGACTATCAAACTCCATAAGGAGCCTCTTTGATGCCCACCGTCCTCTTGAAGTAGATTGGTGCTGCCAGGAGCAAAGTGTCTCATTGTCATGAAAAACTCTAAGTTATTAAAACATTTAAAATTCCATATTCTATAATCTTTGAAAGATATGAAGAATGCCTATCTAAAATATATCTATGTACATCTAGAAAATCTTAACTAACATGACTACAAACTTGACTATTATGATTATCTATTAACAACCTATATACATTACATTTTTAAATGAACTACACAATCACAATACCTTAATCAATATCAGAAATACATATATAACAAAATTGACCTTAAATTAATATCAGTAAACCAAGATTCATATCAATGCAAATTATTCACATCTATATCATCTCTCCCTTTAAATGTAAAAGAACATTTATAAACAATATTTGGGAATATGGGCTCAGTTATTTCTCTCCAAACTGCTTCCTGCTGAATGGGGGCACTGTTATTTAGGCCTTTCATGGTATAACCTGTGTGCTAGATTCATCTCAGTCTCAGTCGGTAGTTGAGTGAAGTGATTTTTTGAAGGTGTTCACAGCAACCATTCAGGAGGGTGTGGTCTATCATACCATATTGGGATAGAAGCAATACACAGGGTCTTATCCTCTGTGAAAACAAAAGAAGAAACTCTATTCCAAAGTATCATATCCTTAGATCCAAATTCTGAAGTCAAGGTATTTTCAAAATATCTATGTTGGATTAGTTCAGCAGCATTTATAAACAAATATCTTTTAGCATCTGCTGCTCCTTCCTCAGCATTCAAACAATTCAAACAGAGCATAATAGCATATAGTATCAAGATTCTCATTGTATTTTCCATCTTTGTGCAGCTTTATTTTAACCTCTATTTTGTTTATTTTTACTTTTATTTTTTGCTTTTTTGTTTGTTTGTTTTTTTGTTTTTTTTTTTTTGAGACAGGGTTTCTCTGTGGTTTGGGAGCCTGTCCTGGAACTAGCTCTTGTAGACCAGGCTGGTCTCGAACTCACAGAGATCCGCCTGCCTCTGCCTCCCAAGTGCTGGGATTAAAGACGTGCACCACCACCGCCTGGCTATTTTTTGCTTTTTGAGACAGGTTCTCTGTATATCTTTGACCTGGAACAACTCTATCGACCAGGCTGTCCTTGAACTCTCAGAGATCCAACTGTCCCTGCCTCCCAGGTATTGGGATTAAAGGTGTGTGCTACCATACTTTGAGGTCACAGAGGTCAATCTCCCTCTGCCTCCCAAAGGTTGGGATTACCACACCCAACTACTCTCTTTCTTCTTCTTCTTCTTCTTTTTTTTTTTTTTACTTTAAGAACTTTAACTTTTAGTCTGCATATATTTTTTAACACACTGTAAATCATTTAAAGGTTTTCTTTGTCTTTGAATCTCTTTTTACTGTATATCTCTCTTTTTCTGACCACACGAGCCTTTTAATTACTGAGCAATATGGGTAGGATTAAAGCTGTGGCTTTGCTGGCTAGATCCAGACCATTCCTTAGCTTTCAGCCTCATGACGGAGGTACCGGCTGTAGCCATGTTTATTGCCACAACTCTATGGCATTTCAAGGTCCTTGCCAGCAAACAAGCTGCAACAGTACGTCCACAGACAACACTCAAGTCCTCTCTCTGTAGCCGGCCCTTCTGCCTCAAACAGTCAGAGTTTGTCGTGGCAGGACGGTCCAGAAAGCCAGCATTTTTAAACGGCGCAGCTTTTTTCCTGCTACAGCTGACGACCGAAAAGTATGCGTTCAGCTTTTCATCAACACCATTTAAGTGTTTCGTGGCAGGACCTCTTAAAAGAGCTGCAAGGTTTTGCAGCTAAAGCAGAGTCAGGAAGCCTCAGCGCTTAGAGCAGACCCAAGAAATTGCTGCTACCAAGAAAACATGCTTTACTCTATTCTTTCCCAAGCTTTCTCAGGCTTTCTGTGGACTCAGTTGTCCACACGTTGGGGGGTCATTCTGTTGTGGGAGCTGCGGGCTGCGTTCCTGCCACCCAGCTCCAGGCCACCTGGCTAGCTTACACCCCGAAATAACAACACACAAACTGTATTATTTTAAACACTGCTTGGCCCATTATATCTAGCCTCTTCTTGGCTAATTCTCATGTATTAATTTAGCCCATTTCTAATAATCTGCGTAGCACCACTAGGTGTGCTTACCGGGAAAGATTCAGCATGTCTGACCTGGCGGCTGGCTGCATCGTGTCTGGCCTGGAGAGCAGTGGCCTGGCATCTTACCTCACTTCCTCTTCCTTCCAGCATTCTGTTCTGTTTATTCCACCCACCTATGTTCTAACCTATGAGGCCAAGCAACTTTCTTTATTAGCCAATGACCTTCCTCCATCAGCGCACACCTGTAATCCCAGTACTCGGGAGGCAGAGGCAGGTGGATCTCTGTGAGTTCGAGTTGTAGCCTGGTCTACAAAAGGAGTTGCAGGACAGGCTCCAAAGCTACAGAGAAACCCTGTCTCGAAAAACCAAAAAAAAAAAAAAAAGATTATAAATTATAATTAGATTAAGAAATTTTCCTTAAAAATTTTTATAGTACTACACTATATCCTCAGTCCAGAAAGGTTTTTTTGTTTGTTTGTTTGTTTAAGACAGAGTCTAGTGTATCTCAGGCTGGCCTTGGAACTAGCTAAATTGCCAAGGACAATCCTGATCTTATCTTCCTGCCTCCATCTCCCAAATGCTGGGATTTTGGGTACTGATGTGTTCAATATTTGTGTGATGTTATGAATTGAACCCAGGTCTTGAGCATGCAAAACAAGTGTTGTAACCAACTGAGCTAGAACACCATCCTTTTGTTTCTGAGTATCTTCAGATTTTTAAGGAGTGTTGCCAGGTATACTATGTTGTCTAGCTTTGTCTCCACATCCCCTGCATTCAGGAAGCCAAAGTATGGGAATCTTTGCCATGTCAGGAGTAATACTGTGCAGGCTGAGACTGAATTAAGACCAGACAGAAAAACAAAAGGGATTTAAAGAGATACTGCAAAACAGGCAAGTTCTCAGGAAGGGAAAGCACTTTAAAAAAAAAAAACACAACTATTTATTATGTATGTATACAGTATTCTCAGTATTATGCCTGCATGTATGCCTGCATGCCAGAAGAGGACACCAGATCTCATTACCGATGGTTGTGAGCCACCATGTGGTTGCTGGAAACTGAACTCAGGACCTTTAGAAGGGCAGGCAGGGCTCTTAACCACTGAGCCATCTCTCCTCCTAGAAGAGTGCTTTTTAATGGTAGTTGTACTGGCTGGTTTGTGTCAACTTGCTTGAGTCATCAGAAAGGAAGGAACCTCCACGAGATCCAGCTGTAAGGCATTTCTCTCAATTAGTGATCAATGGAGGTGGGCTTCAGCCTATGGTCGGTGATGCCATCTCTGGGCTGGTAGTCCTGGGTTCTATAAGAAAGCAGGCTGAGCAAACTAGAGGAAGCAAGCCAGTAAGCAGCACCCCTCTGCCTCCAGGATCCTGCCATGTTTGAGTTCCTATCCTGACTTCCTTTAGTGGTGAACAACAAAACCATGGAAGTATAAGGTGAATAAACTCTTTTCTCAACTTGTATTTTTGGCCATGGTGTTTTGCTTCAACAACAGAAACCCTAACTAAATAATAGTTAAAGGGAAATTTCTTTTATTGTTGTTTTATTGTTCTCTGTGCATAACCCCAGCTGGCCTGGGATTTGCTGTGTAGACCAGGCTGGCCTGGAACTCAAAGAGCTCAACTTGCCTTTGCCTCTTGAGTGCCAGGAATAAAAGCATGTAACACCATGACCAGCAAAAGGAGAGTTCTTATGTTTATCAGGTCAAATGCCTTTGTGGGGTCATATCCATATGGTTAGGCCGATACCTCATTTTGATGAGGAATAGTTTTTTTCCTTACTATCCACGTAGTAGAAGCCGAGAGCCACCACATCCTGAAGTTTACCTCTGACCTCTGCATGAAAGCCATGATATACAGGCGATGTCACTACCATACACATAAATGAATGAATGAAAGAAGTTTTAGGTAAACATAACAAATGACAATGCTCAGTTTAGAATGCAGAACATGGGCCACAACTATCTAAACTTCGGATTAAATTATTCTGTTTATTTGTGACAAGATATTTCTGTGTAGCTCAGGTTGGCCTTGAACTCAAGATCGTAGGTGCTATTCTGAGATGGGTGGCTTTGCTAATCTATTTTAACCTCAGATCAAGCCTGTTTTGGCCTCAAAGCAGGCCTCTGCTGCCTTTGAGCAGGGTCACAAATTGTTTAACAAACCCCAGCTGCATGCAACCTAGGGCCTTTTGAAAAGTTCCTGTTTTTAATGAACAGGCTTAAGTTTTCAGAAACTTGACCCCCTCATGATCCATGCCTGCCATGCTCAGAGAGTCTCAACAAGAGACTAGCTCAGGCTGTCAAGTTTGGTTGCAATGCTTCTTCCATCTGAGCTATCTTGTCAGCCTACTTCTTGTTTATTCCTGCGTTAAGAGAGGAGGTCTTGGGCTGGAGAGATGGCTCAGAGGTTAAGAGCATTGGCTGCCCTTCCAGAAGTCCTGAGTTCAGTTCACAGCAACCACAAGACGACTCACAACTATCTGTAATGAGATCTGGTGCCCTCTTCTGGCCTGTAGGCATGCATGCAGGCAGGCAGGCAGAACATTATACATAATCAATAGGAAGGGGTCTTTCTGCCTTTGAACTGGGCTGAAGTGTCCTTTGTGCACATACCACTGTGCTCACTTTAAGTGAGGAGATAGTAAAGAAACCACCGAGAGTGGCCACAGGAATATGGCAATGGAAGGTCATAAGTCCCTTTTGCTAGAGGTTAGTGATAGACCCTTTTTACTGATAAGAACTTGAGGAGCCGGGCGGTGGTGGCGCACGCCTTTAATCCCAGCACTTGGGAGGCAGAGGCAGGCGGATCTCTGTGAGTTCGAGACTAGCCTGGTCTACAAGAGCTAGTTCCAGGATAGGCTCCAAAACCACAGAGAAACCCTGTCTCGAAAAACCAAAAAAAAAAAAAAAAAAAAAAAAAAAAAAAAAAAAAAGAACTTGAGGAATTCTGGCTTTTTATTCTACCAGAAACCCTATAGTCTAGCGTGGGCTGAGCCAAGACTGTCATCTATGGACACATGTACTTCCTGAGATCTAACATTCACCACTCTATTTTAAAAGTAAATTAAGTCAGCCAGGCAGTGGTGGTGCACACTTTTAATCACTGCACTCAGGAGGCAGAGGTAGGAGGACCCTAAGTTCAAGGCTAGTCTGGTCTAGAAAGCTAGTTCCAGGACAGCCAGAACTTATACACAGAGAAATCCTGTCTCGAAAAACCAAAAAGAAAGTAAGTTAGGATGGCATCCCACACTTGTAATACCAGCACTTGAGAAATAGAGGCAGGAGAGTCAAGAGTTCAAAGTCATTCTCAGATACATAGCAAGTTCAAGGCCACCCAGGGCTTCAGGAGACCTACTATAACTCAATCAATCAATCAATCAATCAATAGTCAGGCATGGTGCTGTTCACCTGCAATCTTAACAGTGAGAAAGTTGAAGCACGAGGATGGTAACAAACCAAATAAAATAACAATGGAGGGGCTGGAGAGATGGCTCAGTGGTTAAGAGCACTGACTGCTCTTCCAAAGGTCCTGAGTTCAGTTCCCAGCAACCACATGGTGGCTCACAACCATCTGTAAGGAAGTCTGGTGTCCTCTTCTGGCCTGCAGGCATACACACAGACAGAATATTGTATACATAATAAATAAATAAATAAATAAATAAATATTTTAAATTAAAAATAAAATAAAATAACAATGGAATAATAGCACGTGGACGATTGAGGTTGAAGATGTTGAGTTCCAGGTATCCCAGCTACGTAAAATTAAATGGAATTGCAGGTGTGATATCTCTCTCTTTTGTGCAGCTTCCTCCTCCCCAGTGTTAAGGCTTGGCAACAACTGTATGGGCAGTTATTTGCTGATTCATAAGGAGCACACCAACTCTTGTGTGATAAGGATGAAGTACTTTTACAGAGATAATCTCTGGGGTTAGTAAATGTGTGTGTATGTGTGTGTGTTTAGTATAGCCCTCCCTTGGTATCCACCAAGATTGGTTCCAGGACCCTTCTCAAACACCAAAATACACAGATGCTACAGTCTTTTACATGCAATAGCAAAGTATTTACCCATGACCTCCATCCTTCCTTCCCTCTTGCATGTCCTCAGGGACCTCGACATCACTTCTAATGCCAATTACAATGTAAGTGCTAAGCAAGTAGTTTTGGGTTATATTGTTTGGAGAACAAGACATGAACAGGTCTACATAATTCAGGCGTGGTGGCTGAAATTTACTTTATATTGGTAAGTTGTTACGTGCTGCTCAAGCTTACTGAAAGGGGGCTCTGGAAATAAAGAGGGCCCTCCTCTCAACGTGCAACACGTTTACATCAAGTGTTCTCCAAAATATCTTCTTCAGTAGGCTGGCCCCCTGACTCTGAGAGGGAGGGAAATTAGCAGTAAAACCGCTGAGTAGAGATGGGTGGTGGCGCAAGCCTTTAATCCCAGCACTCAGGAGGCAGAGGTAGGTGGATCTCTGTGAGTTCAAGGCCAGCCTGGTCTACAAGAGCTAGTTCCAGGACAGGCTCCAAAGCTATAGAAAAACCCTGTCTCAAAACACCAAAACCAAACCAAAAAAAAAAAAAAACAAAAAAACAAAAACAAAAAAAACCCCAAAAAACCCAAAAAACTGAGTTAAAGCATTATGCCCTTTGTGAACGGCTGGAAGGTAAATCATTTCCAACAGTTATTACTGCTATTTTTCTCATCATATAAAAATACCTGCAGTAGGAACTGGAGGCTGGAAGTTCAGCCGTGTGTTCCATGGGCAACTCATCTCTGGAGACAAATCTCACTTGGGAATTCCAGTGACTGCCTCAACTTCCCCAGTCCGTTCCTGTTGGATGTTTGTAAGTTACCTTTTACTTTTTCAACCGTGCTTCCTCAGTTGTCCTGTGCTGGATGTTGAAAACTACTGATTCAGTGATGTTTTAATATCTATCTGCTATATCTATCTGCTGTTTGCTATTTATTCGTTTGCTATACACTTAATAAACTCAGTCGAAACTGAAAGCACGAATACCACAGATCATTCTTTTTTTAAATATTTATTTATTTATTTATTTATTTATTTATTTATTTATTTATTATGTATACAATATTCTGTCTGTGTGTATGTCTGCAGGACAGAAGAGGGCACCAGACCTCATTACAGATGGTTGTGAGCCACCATGTGGTTGCTGGGAATTGAACTCAGGACCTTTGGAAGAGTAGGCAATGCTCTTAACCACTGAGCCGTCTCTCCAGCCCCCACAGATCATTCTTTTTTTAATTAATTAATTATTTATTTATTATGGATACAATATTCTGTCTGTGTGTATGTCTGCAGGACAGAAGAGGGCACCAGACCTCATTACAGATGGTTGTGAGCCACCATGTGGTTGCCGGGAATTGAACGCAGGACCTTTGGAAGAGCAGGCAATGCTCTTAACCACTGAGCCATCTCTCCAGCCCCCACAGATCATTCTTGAGACAGCACAGAACAGCTGTATACTCTTATAATCCTAACACTTGGGGGAAGTAGAGGCAGTGATTTGGAGAGTCCCATGCCAGCCTGGCTTAAATAATAAGACGGCCCCAAAAGTGTTTTGTTTTGTTTACATTTAAGAGCATACTAAACCTGAAAGTATTAACAATTCATAGTTTCCTAAATGCAGGATCCTTTGACATTATCTTCGGTCTTGTAGAGAAACTATTTAAAATAAATTTTCAAATGAAGTTTAAGAAACAAGTCTATTCATGTGTAACCTTATTTGCTTGTGCCTTTGAAAACTGCTGGCCCAAATTCCTGTCAGGTTAGTCATAAACGATAGATCTGCATGATCATTGTTCCTACCTATTTCCATTCCCAAGCTGGTGAACTAGAAGCAAGTTAGCAAAACAGACAAGCAACACAAGACAGTGTTGTAAGGAAGGCCGCTTATTGGCTCCCAGCTGCTCAGCCCCAAAATAATCACACAGAAACTGTATTAATTAAATCACTGCTTGGCCCATTAGCTCTAGCATCTTATTGGCTAACTCTTAGATATTAATTTAACCCATTTCTATTATTCTGTGTATTGCCACATGGCTGTGGCTTACCGGCTAAAGTCCTGGCGTCTGTCTCAGGCAGGCAGAACTACATGGCTTCTCTTCACTCCGCCTTCCTTCTCCTAGCGTTCAGTTTAGTTTTCCCCACTTATCTCTGTTCTACCCTATCAGCAGGCCAAGGCAGTTACTTTATTAACCAACTGTATTTACAGAATACAGAGGGGAATTCCACAGCAAGACAAGGTCTCAGGCAGTCTGGGCTGGCCTAGAACTCAGTATGTAAATGCAGATGATCTTGAACTTTTGACCCTCCTGCCCCCTTCTAAGCGCTGTTCTTTCAAAGGACCGACATGGCACCTTGCAAACACTGACAAATCCACTTTCATGTGATCTAACACCCTCTTCTGTCCTCTTCTGCCACTAGACACCCACATGTTGCAGATATACATGTAAGCAAAACACCCATATAAAGTTAAAAAAATAAACACACTCAAAAGGGTTGGGATCATAGTTTGTAGAGCATGTGCCCTGAGTTCCATCCCCAGCAACACACAGGCATGCTAGCTCATAACTGTGATTCCAGCACTCAGGAGACAGAAGCAGGATGAGATTCAAAGTCTTTCTAGGCTACAGAATAAGTTTGAGGTCAGCAAAGGGCACAGTCCCAAAAAACAAACACCGAAAGCATACAATTAAATAGAATTCAATATATTTGTAATTGTGCTCCCATGATCACTGTGAATTTTAAACATTTCATCAACCCTCAAACATAGCCACTGGTGGTCACTTCCTATCAGTTTTGCTTTGAAACACTTGTGTGTTTGTGTGTTGTAAGGAGCGGCGGGCTGCTTCCCGCCACCCAGGTAGCTTTACCCGAAATAATTACAAGGAAACTGTATTCTTTTAGACACTGCCTGGCCCATTAGTTCCAGCCTTTTATTGGCTAATTCTCACATCTTGATTAACCCATAATCTGTGTAGCACCATGTGGCTTACCAGGAAGAATTCTAGCCTACATCCGTCTGGGGTTGGAGAATCATGGCAACTGCCTGCTTCTGCTTTTCTCCCAGCATTCTGTTCTGTCTACTCTGCCTACCTAATTTTCTGTCCTATCAGGGCCAAGGCAGTTTCTTTATTAACCAATGAAAGTAACACATAGACCCTCCTCCATCATGTGTGTGTGTGTATGGTGTGTGTGTGTGTGCTGGAGGGTGGTGGTGGTTGGTTGGGCAGTGTAGTCAGAGAAATCAGTTTGCTAGCATTGGCTCTCTTCTTCCACCATGTGGTTTCCAGAGATCAACTCAGTGCATTAGGTACCCAGCAAGTGCTTTTACTGGCTGAGTCATCTTGTTGGCCCCCAGTCAGTTTTGTAATTAATCTTTTCTGTTTTCTTTCTTCCTTACTTTCCTTCCTTCTTTTCTTGAAAGGGTTTCTCTGTGTAGTCTTGGGTGTCTTGGAACTTACTTTGTAGACCAGGCTGGACTTGAACTCATAGAGATCTGCCTGCTTCTGCCTCCACAATGTTGTGATATTACAGGCATGTACCTCCACTGCCAGGCTTATTTTTTATTATTAAAGATAAGATTACACGATGTAGCTTTGACTGCTTGGAAATAGCATTGGAGACCAGGTCAGCCTCTAATTTATGGCAATCCTCCTGCCTCAACCTTCTTAGTGTTGGGATTACAGGCCTGTACAAGCAGTTGGGCACATTTATCACTTCTGATCTGATTGGTTACAACTGCCTTCTAACTCCTAATCTTCCATGCTGTCCTTGTTACTTCATTTCAAGAACATAGCCCGAAATAGGAGGTAGCGAAAGCAGGGTGTTCATCTTTTACCCTAGATATCTTGATCTTCTTACATTGAGACACAATCGCCAGCTACAAAGTTCATACTGTGAAAACTAGATAATCAGGTTACACATACCATATCGTCTTTTAAGTAAATCTATTTTTTTGTGTGTGTGGGGGATGGGGTGGGGAGGCATTCACAGCTTATCTCGGACCACAGGTTGGACATGTTTTCACCGAGTCAAGAAAACACGCGTTAACCAGCACAAAGTACAGTTCAGTTCCAGGCAGCTTGCCAGGCATTGTGAGTAAAAAATGGATCGCTAATAGAAGATTCCCTTTATCACCATGATGTCTGGGCTTTGAGTTGTCTCCGCCTAGACCCGTCTGTCAGTCCACCCCGTCTTTAAGTTGCTTGCCCATCTTTCAGGACAACCTCCTGGCAGGTGGCTGCGACCCCGAATCCGGCAGCCCTTGCATCTGCTGTATTGGAATGCACAGGTCTGCAGACCTGAGCGTCTGCGATGCCATTAGCCTCTAGTCTCACACAGGGGTGAGCTGGCTGGCCATGTCGACCTCATCTTCGCGCTACTCAGCACCGGAAATGATTTAGTGAGGACACTTCTGAAGTTCAGGAATCCAGGCTTTGAGTGGCTCCTGAAAAGAGAGGCAAAGGACAGCTCCGTAAACAGGTCAGTCACGCCTGCGCGAACTAACCAACAGGCGTCAGTAACACGGCTTCCGCTCCAGCTGCCCAAGCCTCGGGCTTCCGGCTCGGCCCCGCCCCCAGCCCCGCCCCCACGCCGGCCGTGACGGAAGCACGCCGGGGTGACCTCACCGTTCATCATGGCGGCGGCGGTAGATTAGGGCCGCGGGTCGAAGCAGCCACTGCCGCTCCGGGACCCTGTGGGAAGCACCTGCTGCAGCCGCCGCCTCCTTCATCCCTTCCGGGACACAACCGGGGCCAGGTGAGGGGAGTGGGATTCCGGGGAGGTCCTGCCGGGTGCGAAGCGGGTTTTCATCCGCTGAGGAAGGGGTCTAGAGCCCACTGAGCCCACCGCCCGGTGCTGCCCGCGATACCGGGCGAGAGGGAGCGAGGAACCGAGCTGCTCTGCCGAAGCTTCTCGGGACTTCTCGGGACTGTTCGGGGCTGATCGGACCTGTCCGACGTGCCCCCGCGATGGGCTGCTTTTGAACGGGCAGCGTGGCTGCCTGCGGCGCCAGGGGCTCACCCTTGCTCTAATTCTGTTCTTCACACTGATCTTTGCTTGGAGAACCGACCGGGGTCTGTTTTGGGAGACTGGACTGGGAAACCTCAATTCATTCTTGGAGGAGGGACGTGTGTGCCGTTCACTTAGAACGATTATAGATTAGATTTGCTAGAGCTTTCTTGTCCCAGTGATAGAAGTCTTGTTTCTCAGGGTTAGCACTGCAGTTTTGACACCCGTTCCCACACCACCGCCGCCCCTCAAGACAAAACAAAACCAATGGGCCTTCTTCCCCTATGGAGGCGATAGATACCATTCACACTAACTTGTCTTTTCCTTTTCAAGAATCTTCCCCACATTCCTACGGGATCCCACATTTCTTGCTTTCATATTACAATACTGTGAAAGAGGAAGCCTAGACTTTCTAAGCCGGGGCTTTTACTTTAAGGGGTAGAAATTGGACGGATCTGCCCAGAAATTCATATGCTTTTTGCTGATAGCGTTGTTAATCAATTCACCGTTCCATGCACAAGTGTTTATCGGAAAGATCTGTTTTGCTCTCCGCGTTTAAAGGTTTTGAGCTATGCTGACAGGCTCCTCTTCTTTCTGATGTTGAAAAAGTTTTGTAAAGTTACTAATATTCCCCCGGAGGCTTGGCATAAACCAGAATGTTGATGCTCTCTGCCCTAACTTGTGTGACCTTACATGAATTGCCACACCCTTGAGATGCCTTTCCTCCCTCCCCACCTTTTTTTTTTTTTATTATTTTACAGACTATAAAGTTAAGCAAGTGTGTGGGTAGTGAACCACTTATATTTCATATACACAATTGGATTAACGTATCCTGCATGTTTATATCAATGAATTGAAAATGCTTAAATCATTGTTCTGTATCTAATAAGCAGATAAGGACTTACAAGTCCCATTTCTCTGAATGATCAGGTACTATTCTAGCTATTCTAAATATTTTTTTCAGATGGCTCATAGACCCTAAATAACATTAAATAACCTTAAAATAACATTTTGTTTTGGTTGGCTGGCCTTGAACTCAAAATTCTACTCCTACTTCCCTTGAATAGAGATCCAGGAGTAACCCTTTAGAAAATTCAGTTAATTATAATTATATTCAGTTAAATTTATTATTACTGTGGGTGTAGGTGTTTGTTTGGGTACACATGTGTGTGGGGCAGTGGACAACTTTGTTTTTTGGGTGTGTGTGTGGGAAGGATTTCTATATAGTCCTGGCTGTCCTGAAGCTTCCTATATAGACCAGGATGACCTCACTTTCCAAGGCCTGTGCCACCATCCACAGCCAGTGGGCAGCTTTGGGAGTCCATTTTCTCTTTCCATGTTTACGTGGGTTCTGGAGATTAAACTCAAATTGCTTTTACTACTGAACCACTTGGTCAGTCAGCCCTTGTTTTTTTATTTATTTTGAGACGGTTTCAACCTGTGGTCCAGGCTAGCCTTGAACTTTTAGTAGTCCTCCTAAGTCATCTTCTCTAGTGCTGGAATTCCAGGGAACTGCCACATCTATCTTAACACGGCCTGTATCTTGTGCCCTGGAGAGTGAATTCAGCCAAATAATGTGTAAGGCAAAATCCAACCATCTTTTAAAAAGCATTATTATTTGACAAATTTGTGCAGGTATGTAGTATATTTTTGTCATTTCCACTGCCACCGCCATTAACCTCTTTTACTGCTATCACCAAACACCTTCCTCTAGGTATAAAATTGTAAACATTTAGTATTTTCATTACTTTTTCTTCAGTTTTCAGACTTGAATTTGTGTCATATCTTATTTCAAATAAATGAAATTATCACCCAAGATTTTTTTCTTTAAGGATTTTTTGTTATGTACATAGTGTTCTGCCTGCATGTATGCCTGCAGGTCAGAAGATCCTATTACAGATGGTTGTGAGCCACCATGTGGTTGCTGGGAATTGAACTCAGGACCTCTGGAAGAGCAACTAGTGCTCTTAACCTCTGAGCCATCTCTCCAGCCCCATCACTAATATTTTTTTATATTCGATGTATTCATTTTATTCTATGTGAGTGTTTTTGCCTGTAAGTGTGTCTGTGCACTCTGTACATGCATGGGCTTGCAGAGGTCACAATAGGGAACATCTTTTGGAACTGGAGTTGGGGATGACTGTGAACCGCCATGTTGTTGCTAGGAACCAAACAAGGTACTCTGGAAGAGCAGCAGACGCTCTTAACCCCTGAGCCATCTCTCCAGCCCCAACACAAAGAAATTTTTTAGACAGGGTATTCCTATATAGCCCTTGTCTGGTCTTGAACTGTGATCCTCCTGTCTCAGCCTCCCAAGTGGCTGGAATTACACACCTGTACCACTCAAATCTAGATCTAGAGTAGTATTTTCAGGAGTTGGGTTTTTATGTTAGAAATCAAATCCACTGTCCTTTGCATGCTGAGCTTTCACCAAGATACACTCCAGCCCCCTTTGTTGTTGATTGCTTCGTGCATTGTGAACTGGGCATAGAACACAGGTCTCAGGCTTTTATGTGCTCTATGACTGAGCTACACTCATAACCCGAGAGTAACTGATATTTTTATTGTTGTTTTTATGAGACAGTATGTAGCTCAGGCTAGTCTGGAACTCACCGTGTAGCTCAGTCTGGCCTCAGGGTGGTAGCAATATTGTTCCAGTCTTCTGAGTGCTAGGATTGCGGTTGTGTTCTGCTACGACCGGCTGAGAGCAGCTCATTGGCAGCTTCACCGAGATATAACTAATTTACTGTACTATTCACAGTTGTGTAATAATGACTTTTAGCACATTCACAGTTGTGTAACCCTTATTGGAGTTTTCATCACTTCTAAAAGAAACCCCATACCACTTGGCCATGGTTCTTTTGTTACTTTTTGAGAGAAATCTCTATGTGGTTTGAACCTTCAATACCTTTGCCACAGTTTTTTTTTTTTGTTTGTTTGTTTGTTTGAGACAGGGTTTCTCTGTAGCTTTGGAGCCTATCCTGGAACTATCTCTTGTAGACCAGGCTGGCCTCGAACTCACAGAGATCCACCTGCCTCAGCCTCTCGAGTGCTGGTATTAAAGGCGTGCGCCACCACCGCCCGGCTCTTTTGCCACAGTTTTATGGCAGGGATTATAGGTGTATGCTACCATGCTTGGTAGCCATTTTTATTCACTTCTTTCACTTCTTTACTGCTGATTTTCTCTTCTGTTTAAAACAGCCTCTTATTTGGCTGGCCTTAGCAGTCCTCTTGCCTCAGCCTCCCAAGTACTGAGACTGTAAGTCTGAGCCACTACTTTATTCCTTTTTAAAGCTAAATGATATTCCAGTGTGTACAATGTGGCAATGTGTGGACGTATAACATGTTAGGGAACTTTTCTTGCCTTTTTTTTTTTTTTTAAAAAAAAACTTCCCTTTCATTTTCATGCCTTCCTTTCCTACCCCTTTTAAGACAGGGCCTTACTATGTAGCCCTGGCTGCTTGTAACTCACAGAAACATCCTGCTTTTGCCTTTGGGGTGCTGGGTATAAAAGGTGTGCACTACCACACCATTTGTTACTGTGTTTCTTTGCAGGGAGGGGATTGGAGATGGAACCTTGATATGTGGACTATAGTGACCTCAAACTTGAGATTTTCCTGGTTCCTTCTCCCCTGATGTGCTGCTAATATAGGTGTGTCTTCCAACCCTAGCCAATATTTTTTTATTTTTCAGACAGTGTCTTTTTTTTTGTTTTGTTTTGATTTGAGTTTTCAAGACAGGATTTCTTCGTGTAGCCCTGGCTGTCCTGGTATTCATTGTGTAGACCAGGCTGTCCTAGAGCTCAAGAGACTTGCTTCTTTCTCCTCTGAGTAGTGGGATTAAAAGTGTGTGCTAGATAATGTCTTAAATGTATATCCGGTGATCCTCATACTTCATCTTCCCCAAGTAGCTAGACATATAGACTCATACTTATTTTGAAGATTATTTTTAATTATGTGTATCTGTATGAATGTGTGTATACACCAGAGGAGGCAGAGGTGTTGAATTTCCTGGGGTTGCAATGTGAGCTGCCAGTCATGGGTGCTGGGAATTGAATTTGTATCCTCTGCAAAGTAGTACATGCTCTTGAACATTAAGCCACCCCCTTATTTTTTAAATAAATTGAAAGTTATTTCCTGCTGGTGGCTGTGGTGGCTCATGCCTTTAATTACAGCTCTAGGGAGGCAGAATCTCTGTGAGTTTGAGGCCAGCCTGGTCTACAAAGCAAGTACTAAGACAGCCAGACCTCCACAGAGAAAACCTGTCTAGGAAAAAAAAAAAAAAGAAAAAAGGAAAAATAATTGTTTCTTTTTTGGCTGTTAGGTATAAAGTGACCTTTTATACTTGTACACTCGTGTACAAATTTTGGGTAGACATGTTTACATTTCTAGCATGTACCTAGAAGTGGAAATAATCTGTATCTGAATTTTGTTTTGCTGTTATATGAGAAGCTTAAAATACTTACTGTGAAAGTCAGAATCTGTGTAAGGGGGAGGGTTTCATGTTAGGAATTCCCCTGTGAGTGCATTATCTGTGAATGCCAACTGCTGAGTGAAGGTATTTTGGGGTGGCTGTTAACACAGGATTGAGCCAGAGTGCTCCATTACGCACGTCTTAACTGGAAAGGGACAATCAACACTAGAATAATAGTGGTGTCTGCTGAATTTTTAAATTGACACCTCACTTGTAGCAGTGTGGCTGAGTGGGATAGTTTTTGCTATTTTGGAAATTTAATTTTGTAGCTGGGCAGTGGTGGCTGCTAGTAGACCTGATCCCAGTGCTTGCCCAGGCAGGGAATGCCAAGCCACGGGCATGGTCTCAGCTACTTCTCTCCCGACCCCGAGTGGACACACATACACCAGGGCCCACAAATGCCATTGAAATGCTTCATAGCCAGAGTTCATGCTCGCAGCACAGCCTAGGAAGCTGTGTGTTAAAACCCCCGCGGTGTTGATTTTTTTTTTTCCCTGCTATGGTTGAATCAGGAAAATCTCTGTCAAAGGAGCTGTGGCATGCCACCAGCAAACAGCAAGAAGCTGTGTTAAACTCTGTTTTTTTTTTTTTTTTTTTTTTTTGCCTAGAATTCCTTTTCAAGACCTTTCAGGTTTTACTTGGATTTAGCTGGCCACGTGGCACCAATCTGTTGCAAGGAGAGGGCTGCTTGTTCGTCGGAGCAGCCCAGAAGCGAAATAATCACACACAGACTGTATTAATTAAAATACTGCTAGGCCCTTTAGCTCTAACTTCTTAGTGGCTAACTCTTACATCTTAGCTTAACCCATTTCTATTAAGCTGTGCACCGCCACGTGGCAGTGGCTCACTGGCTAAGTTTCGGCAGCGGATCCATGGCGTCTCCTGACTCTGCCTTCTTCCTCCCAGAATTCAGTTCTGTCTTCCCTGCCTACCTAAATTCTGCCCTATCAACAGGCTAAGGCAATTTCTTTATTCATTTATAGTAATCACAGCACACAGAGGGGACTCCCACATCAGTAGGGATTGGGTTTAACTCTGAACATGGCATAGGCAAGTGAGAATTTCTAGCCAAAGAACAGTATGGGAGTCAGTAAATAGGGAATTACTGAGAATAAGATTAAACATAAGAAATCCTGACTAGCCGGGCGATGGTGGCGCACGCCTTTAATCCCAGCACTCAGGAGGCAGAGACAGGTGGATCTCTGTGAGTTCGAGGCCAGCCTGGTCTACAAGAGCTAGTTCCAGGACAGGAACCAAAAGCTACGGAGAAACCCTGTCTCGAAAAATAAAAAAAAAAAAAGAAATCCTGACTAAACTGATCTAATAACATGCTCAGTAAAATTAAGCCAGGAGATCAGACATCAAGGATGATGGGATATTAAAGATTATTCTGGCCAGGCTGGTGGTGCCTGACTTTAATCCTATCACTAAGGAGGTGTCTCTGAGTTCAAGGCCAGCTTGATCTGCATAGTGAGTTCCAAGCCAGCCAGAGTATAGAAAGAGACTCTGTCTTAGCCCCTTCCTCTAAAACCCCACCTCCAAATCTCCAAATTGATTATTCTGGATAAACGCAGAAGGTTATTTTGCTAAAATTAGATTTTGTTTTTACAGATTTTATATGTGTGAATGCTTGCCTGCTATATGTACGTGTACTATGTGTTGGATCTCCTGGAACTAGAGTTATAGTTATGATGTCAGTGCTGCCATGTGGGTACTGGGAACTGAATCCAAGTCCTCTGCAAGAACAATAAATGCTCTTAACCACTGAGCCTTCTCTCCAGCCCCTAATATTAGATTTTAAAGGGAAATGCACAGATGGACCTGGAAGGTGGTCTAGAAGTCTGCCCAAAGTTGACCAAATAATATTTGTCAGTGTTATTCTATGTGGTAGAGAAAAGTGCATTTGTAGGCACTGCCTTTGTTGTTGTTGTTGTTGTTGGTTTTTCGAGACTGTTCTTCCTAGAACTCACTCTGTAGACCAGGCTGGCCTCCAATTCATAGAAATCGCCTTCCTATGCCTCCTGAGTGCGGTATTAAAGGCCTTGACTATGAGATTTATTATTAAAAGAAATGAGAAGACATATACAGGCGTGGGGTTCAGAATTGTGTTTGCTACACGTGTGGAAATATTTAGGAAGGGCCAGTGAGATGGCCCAGTGGATAAATGTGCTTGAATTTGGTTTCCGGAACCATGGAAGGTGGAAGTGGAGAACTGACTCCGCGAAGCTATCTTCTGGCATCCACATGTACACTACTGTTGGGGAGACCACTTGTTGGTTCCCGGCTGCTCATCTTAATTTAACCCATCTCCATTAATCTGTGCATCACCACAAGGCCGTGGCCTACCAGCAAAGTTTCGGCATGTCTGTCTCTGGCAGCAGCTCCATGGCTTCTCCTGACTCTGCCTTCTTCCTCCCAGCATTCAGTTTAGTTTTCCCTTCCTAGCTAAGTTTTGCCCTGCTATGGGTCCAAAGCAGTTTCTTTATTGATTAATGGTAATCACAGCATACAGAGGGGAATCCCACATCACACCATGGCAGGTGTGGCCACCTATAAGACAGTATGAAGCAAGTAAAGACAAAAAAAAAAAAAAACAACAAAAACAAAAAAAACCAAAAAAAACGAGAAAAGGAAAATTTACCTTTTATTTGAATAGTTAAGTTACTGTTTGTATAGAAATTAAATAGTTAACTTAAAAAAGATTATTGGAAAAAAACAGTTGAGACATTTACTTTGGGAGTTAAGTGAGTAATTGGGATCAATGGGGAAGTTGATTGATTTGTAATCACCTTTAAACTGAAAGAAACTTTTTGTTTTTAGATTTCCGACATCCTTAAATAGGCCTCTTTGGAGCTCCTTCAGCGAGTTCAATGGCGTCCTCTACTACTGTGCCTGTAGGATTTCACTATGAAACGAAGTATGTTGTTCTCAGCTACTTGGGACTTCTCTCTCAGGAGAAACAAGAAGGCCCCTCACCCCAAGGTATTGTCTTTAGTTTATGGTGGTCATATTGGCTCATGATAAGGACTTGATTTATAGAAGTATTTGCATCTAAGTAATGTACACGTGTAAGATGAAGCAGTGTTAATTTAGAGATTGATCACCCCATCGCACCCACTCCTGTCCCATCCCTAGTTGCGACTTCTCTCAATGGTGCTCATTTTATATTATTTTGATTTTGGTTGGTTTCATTTAAAACTTATTTGTTTACTTCACACGTGTGCATCTGTGTGGGTGTGTACTTTCCACGATGTGTGCGCGGTGGTCAGAGGACAACCTTTGGGAGTCCTTTCTGTTCACTCTAGGGGTCCTGGAAATCCAGCTCAGGTCATAAGACTTTTTGGCAAATGTCTTAGGATTTCTGTTGCTGTGAGGAGACACCATGACCACAGAAACTCTTATAAAAGAAAACATTTAATTGGGGCTGTCTTACGGTTTCAGAGTTTAGTCCTGATTGTGTGTGTGTGCAACATGGCAGTATGCAGGCAGACATGGTGCTGGAGAAAAACTGAGAGGTTTTTTTGTTTTTTTCTTTCAGACAGGGTTTTTCTGTGTAGACTTGGCTGTCCTGGAACTCACTCTGTAGACCAGGCTGGCCTCAAACTCACAAAGATCCAACTGCTGGGATTACATTGTGATCCGTAGGCTGTAGAAGGAACTCTTTGGTTTTTGTTTGTTTGTTTTGTTTTTGAGACAAGGTCTCTCTATGTAGACCAGGCTGGCCTCCATCTCACAGAGATCCACCTGCTTCTGTCTCTTGAATCCTGGGGTTAAAGGCCTAGGTCAGCACTTCCAGCTCTGTCTTGGTACTTTAAGACTTCTTCAGTCCTACTGGAGGGATGTGGTTGCGACTAGAGTGCTGGGACACTGGGGTCGACAGGTTCCACTGCTGAATGCTGCATGGGTGGTCAGGAATGCTCAGAATCAAGCTATTCCCAGTTGATTAGCTTTCTTACCTCTGCGTTTGTCTTTCCATTGGTAAGATCGTGTGCATTTGTTGCCACTTACGGCTGTGTTCTCATTTTCATTTGTATCAAAATAGTGCTTGATTTTTCTTCAGATTTTTCTCTTTGACTTTTGTGTCACTGGTATACTAACTAATCTCCAGGTATTCAGGGATTTTATTTTCATTAGTCTTTTAATTACTGATTCTTAGTTTAATTTCTCTTGTGGTCTGATTAAATGCAGCATGATTTAATTAACATCCTAAGTCACTCTTCTTGCTTGGCTTCTGACTGAACCACTTTGAAGCTCACTTTCTTTGTCTTGTTTTCCTTCCTTCCTTCCTTCCTTCCTTCCTTCCTTCCTTCCTTCCTTCCTTTTTTTTGAGACAGGGTTTCTCTACTTTTTTAAAAATACTGCTGGTATTGAATGTCCCATTTTAAATATTCTGATTTTTCTTATCACTGATTCCGTGTAAACTGGGAGTATTTTGATGAGTTTTTATAGTCTGGTGATGTTTATGGCTCTTCCACTATTTCAGGATAGTAAACACTATACTTCGCCTTCTTCTGATAACAGAATAATCTACACCACCATGCCTTAAACCAGAATATTCAGACTCCTCTCCTCCCTCTTTTCCTGTCCGACACACAGGTGTCACAGGTGAGGTAAAGGAGAGCTGTGCTCTGTTAGCTGGATGCTGTGCAGCTACAGCAGCATCCCTGCAGTTCGTGATGGGGAGCAGTGCGGAGCCAGCAGACACAGCAAGTCTGGATTGCAGCTGGCACCTTGCTGGCCCCGAAACAGCCCTGGCCTGCACATGTATGAGTGTGGCTGTGAGCCAGTTCAATTTTATTCTGGGCCCTGAATTTCCTGTTCATTTGTTTGTTCTTTCCTTTCTTTTTGGTAGTACTGAGACTGAACCCATAATGATAGGGACAAACCAATATTAAAATGGCAGCTGTGCCTCCTTTTTACCTGTCTGTTAGAAACAGAAGTCAGGAGTTTTGGCCAGGACTTCATCATTGTTTAAAGTTCTTCTTTTACCTTCTTTTCCTATATTTGTTCGTTCTCTCTCTCTCTCTCTCTCTCTCTCTCTCTCTCTCTCTCTCTCTCTCTCTCTCTCTCTCTCTCTCTCTCTCTCTCGACAGAAAGTCCTGGAACTAGCTCTGTAGACCTGGCTGGCCTTTAACTCAAAATATCCACTTGTCTCTGTGTCCCGAGTGCTAGGGTGTATGTAATCTTTTGACTGGGTGGTGTGGCACATGTCTATAATCCCAGGACTCAGGAGGCAGAGGCAGGTGGATATTTGTGAGTTCGAGGCCAGTCTCGTTTACAGAGTGAGTTCCAGGACTGACTCTATAGCTACTGAGAAACCCCGTCCTGAAAAACCAGGAAAAAAAAAAGTCTTTTGCATGCATATATATTTGAGGGGGTGAGAAAAAAGAAAATAAGGTAGTACTGGCCAGGACACACGATAATGGTATGAGATGCAGGAACTAAGAAAAGCTGTTTTTAGTAGATAGTCCAGTCTAACTGCCTGTAGCATGCAAAATACATTGATGGTAACCTGTAAGCCAAATGAACCCTTTCCTCCCCAACTTGCTTTTGGTCATGGCCTTTTGTTATAGCAGTAGAAACCCTAAGACAAGATCTAGTCTCTGTCCTCCTTGGCACCTGCAACATATGGAATATATTCACACACACATAAAAATAAATAAAAAACCCCTAAAACTAAATCTAAACATGAAGTCTAGTGTGTTGATAGACACCATTAATCTCAACACTCAAGAATATGAGGCCTGGGGCTGGAGAGATGCTCAGTGGTTAAGAGCACTGGCTGCTTTTACAGGGGACTCAGGTTCCATTCCCGGCACCCACATGGCAGCTTACACTGTATCTGTTACCTTCTCTGGCCTCCTTGGGTACCGGCATACATGTGGTATAAATAAGTTCAAAAACAAGTTGAGGCCTGAAGATGAGAAGTTAAGACTAGGCTTGGCCAGGGGATGTATTGAGACTGAAGAAACGAAGTGGGACCAGAAAGATGGCCGAGTGGTAAAGAGCCTGTACTGCTCTTCCAGAGGACCTGAGTTCCTCTACTCTGCCTTAGGGAGCTCCTCTGGCCTCCATGTGTACTGTGGCATGCATACTTATGCACCCATAACATGTGTATATACATACACACAAGCACACACTAATAATAATAAAATATAAAATTGAAAAATTTGTGGTGGTTTGTAGGCAGGTTTTTCATCGGGACTGCCTCTCAGCTCTATCCTGCCAGCTGGCTCCAAGTAACCACACAGAGATTTAATACTAATTATAAATGCTCTCCTGAAAGCTTAGTCTTGTTACTGCCTAGCTCTTAAACCTAAGTCAACCCATGTTTCTTATCTAAGTTCTACCACGTGGCTCATGGCTTGTTGCCTCATTTTCTACACATCCTGTCTCCTCTATCTGTCTTGCAACTCCTGAGACTCCGCCCTTCTTCCCAGTGTCCTCCTCGTCTGGTTCTCCCATCCAATCCCCCTCCCCCGCTATAGGCCAGTCAGCCCTTTATTAACTAATGGGAGTAATGCATATTTACAGTGTACAAAGATTGTTCCACAGCAGGGGTTAGTTATCCTTAATAATTGGTTTTCTTGTAGGCTCAAGTACATATGAATATAGGCAGTGCTAGCAAACTCTACTTTCTGTCCTTGGTAGTGCAGCTCAGTAGTAGGGATCAAGTCCAGGGCTTTGCCATGCTAACTAAGTACTCTACCACTGAGCTTCATCTCTAGCCTCAGGAGGCTATGTTTTGGGGGGCAAGGAGTGGAGTTGGAGGTAGAGTCTTACTGTATAGCCCAATTGGCCTCCAGCTTGTGACCCCTCTGCCCCAGCCTTCTGTGTGCCACGATTCCAGGCTTATATCATCAAGTAGGGTTTAGGGTAGCCTTCCTAAGGGAAAGCACTAGTTTCTTACTGCTATCTTGTTACCCTGTTTGTTTCCTGAAATGTCAGCTACAACTCACTCCTGTGTCATCTTCTGTGGAAAGAATTTATTATAGAATTTATTATAGCATCAGTTAGGGTTTGGTTTCAAGTTTGTCAAACAATAAATGTGAGAAGTGGCCGAGTAAGGTTCTGTTCATGACTGAGGATTTTCTGTCATGTTATATATTTCTCATTATTTCCTAAATGAGTCATATTCTGGGTGTAGACTTTTCCGTGAGTGGTTAATTCTCCCATAATTTTCCTTTCTTGCTTGCTTCCCTCCTTCCTTTTTTCTGTTTGTTTGTTTGTTTGAGACAGGGTTTCTCTAGCTTTAGTGCCTGTCCTGGAACTAGCTCTTGTAGACCAGGCTGACCTCAAACTCACAGAGATCCACCTGCCTCTGCCTCCTGAGTGTGTAGTAGGAGCTGCAGGCTGTGTTCCTGCTGCCCCAGCTCCTGGCCGCCTGGCTAGCTTATGCCCCGAAATAACAACACACAAACTGTATTCTTTTTAAACACTGCTTGGCCCATTATATCTAGCCTCTTCTCGGCTAACTCTCGCACCTGGACTAGCCCATTTCTAATAATGTGTGTAGCACCCCAAGGTGCGCTTACCGGGAAGATTCTAGCCTACGTCCATCCTGGGTCGGAGCTTCATCGCATCTGCCCCAGAGAGGAGAGCTATCGAGTCTGAACTCACTTCCTCTTCCTCCCAGCATTCTGTTCTGTTTACTCCACCCACCTATGTTCTAACCTATGAGGGCCAAGCAGTTTCTTTATTTTTTAACCAAAGACCTTCCTCCATCATGAGCGCTGGGATTAAAGGCGTGCACCATCACCACTTGGCTCTCCCATACTTTTTCTGAAATAGTTCAGTCTTCTGTACTGTGCTATTTGTGTTGAATCATTTTTTTCTTTTCTTTCTTTCTCGTCTTCTGTGTTTGTTTTTTTTTTCTCCTCTTTGACACAGGGTCTCATGTAGCGTGGCTGCCTCTGATCAAGGCTGGGATTTCTAGTGCAAGTTACCATATTTGGTTTCAGTTATATATTTTGTCTAGTTAAAATCCTTCTGGCCTGCATATTTATGCTAAGTGATAATTTTTGTTACATTCAACTTGGCATATATTAACATAGACCACCTTGTCTCTGTGGTCATTAATACAGATTTAATAAAGAAGCATTTCTATTTCTGTGTGTATGTGTGTGTTTATAGTACTGCAGGTTGAACCCAGGGCCTCATGGATGTTTATGTGTCCTACTTCTTAGCTGCGGTCCCAGCTTCATATAGTTCTTTTTTGGAAGGATAGTTACGTTGTCAACAGTAATGTGACAGTGAAATACATTTCTATGTAGTAACTGGTTCATTCTTCCTTCTTAAGCTGCTAGTGCCTGCTTACTGGTTTTCTAATTTTCTAGATTCTTAGATACTTCATGTAAAGTATTAGTCATTTTGTGATCAGTGTTTCATATTGTGGTGTGTGTAAATCTCTTTCTTTATGTATATAAATATATGTATTTATACATATGACTATATGTATATATCACATTTTGTTTATCCATTCATCTGTTTATGGAGATTTGGCTTTTCCTATATTTTGGCTATTGTAACTCACCTTGAACATGGATGTACAAATATCTGCTTAAGTTTCTTTTTTGAATTCTTTTTATTGTTTGGAGACTAGGTCTCATGTAAACCAGGCTAACCTTGAACTCTCTGTATAGCTGAAGACCTTGCCTTGCTGTCTTCCTACAGCTTTTAGTTCCTGAATGCTGGAATTATAGGTGTATACCATCATGCCTGATTAATGTGATACTAGGAATGGAGCCCAGGGCTTTCTGCATGCCAGACAAGTAGTCAGCCTACTGAGCCACACTTTGGCTCTTGCTTTGAATTCTGTTTGACATATATCCAGATGTAGGATTGCCTTGTCGTGTGTAATTCTAAATTTAAATCTTATTTATTTATTTAGGGATTTTGAAATGGGATCTCAGTAGCCCAGGTCTAGAACTCACTGTGCTGCCCAACTTAGCCTCAAACTCTTTTAAGATTATTATGAATGTAAACCAGGTGGTGGTGGAACATACCTTTAATCCCTTTGATCCCAGCACTCAGGTGACAAAGGCAGGTGAGTTTCTGTGAGTTCGAGGCTAGCCTGGTCAAAAGAGTGGGTTCCAGAACAGGCCCCAAAGCTACAGAGAAACCATCTCAAAAAATTAAAAAAATTATTATAAGTGTAAAGCACCTTGTTGTGCGTGTGTGCATGCATGCATGTGTGTGTGCGCTCTTGTGTATGTATGTGCGTGTGTGGTGTGCATATGAAGGTTACGGAACAGCTTTCTGGGGTTGGTTCTCTCCATTTTCGTGTGGGTTCTGAGGATTCAGCTCAGGTCACCACGCTTATGCAGCAAGCATCTTTACCTGCTAAGTCATCTCATAGGCCCTTAGCCTTGTGGTTGGTTCTAATTTGTATTTTTTTTTTGTTTGTTTTTCGAGTCAGGGTTTCTCTATGGCTTTAGAGCCTGTCCTGGAACTAGCTCTTGTAGATCAGGCTGGTCTCGAACTCACAGAGATTCACCTGCCTCTGCCTCCCAAGTGCTGGGATTAAAGGCGTGCCCCACCACCACCCGGCTCTAATTTGTATTTTTATAGAGTCTAATGATGTTGGACATAGTTTTTTTTAAAGATTTATTTATTTTATGTATATGACAGCTTTATTGACTTTATGCCAGAAGAGGACATCAGATTCCACTATAGATAGTAGTGAGCCACCATGTGGTTGCTGGGAATTGAACTCAGGACCTCTGGAAGAGCAGCCAGTGCTCTTAACCATTGAGCCATCTCTCCAGCCCAATGTTGAACATACTTTTATATGCTTACTGGCTATTTGTGTATCTTTGGAGAAATCTCTGTCTATAAGTCAAGGTTCTCTAGAATCTGACCTGCGTCCATCTTGGGCCAGAGCTTCATCGCATCTGACCTCACTTCCTTCTTCCCAGCATTCTGTTCTGTCTACTCCACCCACCTAATTTTCTGCCCTATCAAAAGCCAAGGCAGTTTCTTTATTAGCCAATGAAATTAACTTAAAACAGAAGACCATCCCACATCAATTTCAAAAACTCAAAAAATATCCGAAATCTATTGATGATAAATATATATAGTTCTAGTTTTTAATTAAATTCTGTATGTTTTAATAATAATAAAAAAAATCTATGTTTTTGTCTGAGACTGTCTCATGTAGTACTCCCATCCTCTGGACAGTGAGCACAGTGCAGGGGGCTTCCTGCCGTTGCTGTTTAAAACCTACAAACTTGGTAGTTGATAATCAGGTTCATGTTTGTTTGTTTTGTTTTTTGTTTTAATTTATTTTGTTTTACTGTGATAAATAAACACCAAGACCAAAAGCAGCTTGGGGAGGAAAGGGTTTATACACAGTTCGTCAATGAGGGAAACCAAGGTAGGAACTGAAGCAGGGCAGAAAACCAGAAGTAGGAACTGAAGCAGAGGCCAAAGAGGAATGTCGCTTACTGGTTTGCTCCTCATGACTTGCTCAGCCTGTAGGTTTTTTGGTTGTTTGTTTCTTTTGTTTTTGTTTTTCAAGACAGGGTTTCACTGTAGCCCTTTCTGTCTTCACATGACCCTATCTTGTATCAAGTTGACCAAAAACTAACCAGCTCCGATCTCACTGTGTTTTGATGGCCTAGCACTCACAGAAGATTCACCCATTTCTGTCTCCCAAATGATGAGATTAAAGGAGTGTACTACCACGCCCAGCCACTTAATTAACACTTAATTAATTTATTTGAGGCAATCTCACTATGTAGCTTTTCCTATCCTGGAATTTACTATATAGACTGGACTAGCCTCAAATTCATAGAGATCCTTTTCCCTCCACCTCTTGAGTGCTGGTTAAAGATGTGTACTACCATTCCAGCCTAAAAATTATTTTTTTAGGTTCATTTATTTTATATTAGGCATCTGAGTGTTTTACCTGCCTATATGTATGTGTGCTCTGTGTACACCTGGTGCCTGCAAAGATCAAAAGAGTATCAGATAGCGAGAACTATAGTCATGAATGGTAATGAACCATTTGGGTGATGGGAATTAAACCCAAGTCCTCTGCAAGAGTAACAAAAAAGGCCATTTCTCCAGCCCCCCTCCCTTATAGATAATTTTAATATGTCCTTATATGGAAATTTGTAGATACAGAATTTACTTCTTTGATTTAGCCCATTCAAGTTGGCCAAAATGTGTTAGTTGTATTTAGTTTGAAATTTCAGAGCTGGGATATAACAGCTGCTAACTCACTTAACTCCTTATTTGAATTGAAGTGGGTGGACTTTAGTGTGCTCATGCCTGTTTATCTTTGAAATACTTCCCCTGGATTCTTTGAACAGGATTTATGCTACATTGGCTCTACTGTGTAGTTCTGTGCTATAGAATGTCTGGGTGGGGAGGATTAATTAGATGAAGATCATTGAATCTGTCTGTCCGTGGGTCGCTAACTAGATAGCCTTTTGCATCCTAACAGCAGTAGCCTTTTTATAATTTAGGCTTTCCACACGGCTTGTTATCAAGTATGACAGCTTGTCATGTGTAATCAGCATCATGTCAGTGTCATGAGAACAGCACTCCTCTGATGAGCTGCTTCTTAATCTGGTGGGGTGTGAGCATATGGTAACCAAGACATCGTCATTCACTGTGTGGGTCCGTGGTAGCGCCAGGGGCTGTGTGGGTCTGTGTTTGTTTAGGATGTGCATGTCCTCCAGAAAGAGGCTGATGACAGATGGCATCGCTTATTTCTTATTTGAGACTGCGTCAGAAATTATTCATACATTCTAGGGTTCAGTAATAAGCCACTTAACAGAACGATTTTCTCTCTCTCTCTCCCTCTCTCTCTCTCTCTCTCTCTCTCTCTCTCTCTCTCTCCTCTCTCTCTCATCTCTCTTCTCTCTCTCTCTCTCTCTTTCTCCTGTCCTTGAACCTATAACAGTTCTTCTTCAGTCTCCCAAATGCTGGAAGTACAGGCATTAGCCACTCCAGGCAGAAGATTTGTTTTTCAGTGCTGCTTCTTCATGGACTATCAGTACATGGGCAAACGATGAGGACTGGTGATTCAGACTCAGTTTAAAGCTAAGCTCCTGTGCCTTGGTTATTGAGTACAGTTCTCATAAGTGTGGAGGCAGGAGTTGAGGTCTGCTTTCTTGTTACCTTTCTTCGTATTCTCTGTCTCACCACTGTCGTTAATAAATCTATATTATCTATTGCCCTGTATGTGTGATTAGTCAGTTTTCATGCTCTCTTATAGAAAAATCACTTCTCAATTTCTAACTCCTTCGCCTTTTTTTTTTTGCCAATACGTTATGTATATTCTTCTGTCCACTGTAACCCTTTATTTAGGTACATACCACAGTAGATAGTGACAGCCACCACTGTCAAGTGTTTGTCCTGTTTGACACAAGTCTTAGACAAAGAAAGTGTCAGAGTATTTGTAATCTGATCAGAAGAAATGGTAAAACTACTGAATGTAGGCTGGAGCACATGGAAGTGTTTGCCCACATGGACAGCACAGGCAAACTGATACCGAAAGGCTTGTATTCAGGCGCAGGAAAGTGACCCTGAAGAGTGTGAATGGAGCTTACCTAGAAGCATAAAACCCTAGGTTCAATCCCCAGCCTGCCTAAAACTGGGCATGGTAGCACAGTCAGAAGTTCAAAGTCACTCTTGACTATAACAGTGATTTTAAGTCCAACCTGGGAAACTTTCTCTTAAAAAAATAATCACTGCCAGGCGGTGGTGGTGCACGCCTTTAATCCCAGCACTTGGGAGGCAGAGGCAGGCGGATCTCTGTGAGTTCGAGACCAGCCTGGTCTACAAGAGCTAGTTCCAGGACAGGCTCCAAAACCACAGAGAAACCCTGTCTCGAAAAAAACCAAAAAAAAAAAAAAAAAAAAAAAAAAAAAAAAATCACTAAAGACTGAAGACATGATGAAAAAACAGACTTAAATTGGTCCTTTGAGGAATAATCAGGAAAAAGAGTAAGTTAATAAGGCACTACAGTAGAAATGAAGTATAATGCGTTTTATTTGTTGAATTGTGAAGAAACTGGGTTGCTTTTTTCTTTTGTTTTTTTTGAGATAGGATTTCTCTGTGTTGTCATGGCTGTCCTAGAACTCGCTCTAGACCAGGCTGGCTTAGAATTTACAGAGATCCACCTGCCTCTGCCCTCCAGAGTGCTGGGATTAAAGGTGTGCAACACCACCACCTGGCCTGGGTTGCTTTTTTTTTTTTTTTTTTTTTTAAAAATCTTCACTATACATAATTCAGTGTGGCTTCCAAGTATGCCTGTTGGAGCCAGGCATTATGACACACGCTTGAAATCTCAGCAGCCGGAATGTGGGACAGAAGGGTCATGAATTGGATGCCAGCCAGGTCTGTTTAGTAAGATCCTGTTTTAACCCCTTCACTCTTAAAAAGTATGTGATGGGAATGAGGAGCTAACTCAGTTAATAAACTACCGATTGTGCAAACATGAGAACTTGAGGTTGGATCCCCAGCACCCACGTGGTAAAAGCTGGACGCAGTAGCACTGGTCTATAACCCTGGTATAGGGCAGGCAGGACAGATGAACCCGTAGAGCTTGTGGGCTAGCTAGTATGCCCCAGGTTCCTCAAAGACCCTGTTTCAAAGAACAAGGTGGAGGGGCTGGAGAGATGACTCTTCCAAAGGTTCTGGGTTCAAGTCCCAGCATCTAGCACCTATGTGGCAGCTTAAAACTGTAACTCCAGTTCTAGGGAACACAGTGTCGTCTTCTGGCCTTCATGAGCACCAGGATGCATATGGTGTACAGAAAGAAATCCATTCAGGCAAAACACTCATACAGCATACAGAAAAGTAAGGTAGGAAACCATTGAGAAAGAAACCTAATGTTAGCCGGGCGGTGGTGGCGCACGCCTTTAATCCCAGCACTCGGGAGGCAGAGGCAGGCGGATCTCTGTCAGTTCGAGACCAGCCTGGTCTACAAGAGCTAGTTCCAGGATAGGCTCCAAAACCACAGAGAAACCCTGTCTCGAAAAACCAAAAAAAAAAAAAAAAAAAAAAAAGAAACCTAATGTTGGCCTCTGTCTTCCACTTATATATATGATTGCATTCACGCTTGTATACACCTTCCCCCAACACGCACACACACACACACTATGGAAACATCTAAGGAATAAGGGAAGTAGGAGCACTGTAGATTTCCACGGTGAGAACGACATCAAAGCTGTGTTATCCGTGTTCCTAGATGGTCACACTAGCATTGCTTAGTGAATTGATTCTTAGTCAAAGCCAAGAACAGCTGGGTGGCGGTGGCGCTTGCCTTTAATCCCAGCACTTGGGAGGCAGGTGGATCTCTATGAGTTTGAGACCAGTCTGCTCTATTAAGAACTAGTTCCAGGACAGGCTCCAAAGCTACACAGAAACCCTGTCTCTAAACACACACACACACACACACACACACACACACACACACACACACACACACACACACACATATATCTTGGGGCTGGAGAGATGGCTCAGAGGTTAAAAATACTGACTGTTCTTTCAGAGGTCCTGAGTTCAATTCCCAGCAACCACTATAATGAGATCTGGTGACTTCTTCTGGCCTATTAAACATACATGCAGACAGATACTGTGTACATAATAAATAAATCTTCAAAAAAATTCAAAAAATAAGCCAAGAACAGAGAGGTACTTACTGTCTGTCTCTGGAACTCTAAGCACAGGTCTTCAAAGGTTCTTGTTTACTTAGGGCTCTGTTCATTTACTTCTTTTTTTTTTTTAATGGTTTATTTATTTATTTATTTATTTATTTATTATGTATACAATATTCTGTCTGTGTGTATACCTGCAGGCCAGAAGAGGGCACCAGACCCCATTACAGATGGTTGTGAGCCACCATGTGGTTGCTGGGAATTGAACTCAGGACCTTTGGAAGAGCAGGCAATGCTCTTAACCTCTGAGCCATCTGTCCAGCCCCTGTTCATTTACTTCTGAGACAGGTTCTCGCTACATCTGTAGTGTCGTGTGTGCCCCCGCCCCTCGTCACGACAGGGCTTCCCTGTATAACCCTGGCTGTCCTGGAACTCACTCTGTAGACCAGGCTGGCCTTGAACTCACAGAGATCTGCTTGTCTGTGCCTCCAAATGCTGGGTTTAAAAGTGTGCGCCACCACCTGGCTACACATGTAGTCTCAACTGGCCTAGAGTTTGCTATCAGACCAGACTGGTGTCAAACTTGACAGCCTTTGCCTCCAAAATGCTGAAGTTATGAGCATAAACCACTTTCTTAGAGCTGAGAGCATCTCAGGACCATAATGCCTGGCTCACATGTTTTTATTCTGGACTTTTGCAAGCAGGAAGAGGGGACCTGCATGTGTTGATACTCTTGTCTTTCTGTCTCCTGATGCATGTGTCTGGAGTCAAGTGTTCAGAGGCTCCTCTTCTGTGTGAGATTTTACTCTCAGTACTTAGGCCCACGTACTTAATCTGTTAACTGTTGTTTCTTCCCTGCTTTTTTTTTTTTTTTTTTTTTTAGTTCTGGGATCAAAGTCAGGGTGTTTGAACAGGTGCTCTTCACTGATCTACACCTCAGCCTTGTTATTTATTGTTGCAAAAAATACCTTCTATCTTTGATAATAAAATTTGATTTCTCGTTTTCTGACTTAATACTGAGTGTAAATAGTTCTGGTTTTTGGAAATAAGGTACCACTATGTTGCCCAGGCTGGCTCTTATACTCCTGATCTAAGGTGACCCCTTCTGCCAAGGCCTCCACATGTGGCTACTACCAGCTGTCTGTATCTAATGGCTTATCTGTCCCTCTTTCCATAGTAACCTCTCGTGTTTTCTCTTGTTTATTTCAGGTGATGTAACCCCACAGTCTCTGGACCCAGAAGTTTTATTAAAAGTTAAATCTGAGATTGAAGAAGAACTGAAATCCTTGGACAAAGACGTCTCTGAAGGTCTGCTCCTTCTTCCCTTCCTGAGCAATGAGTAGATCTGTCAGTTCTGGTTATTGTCCGTTTAGTTCTCTCTCTTTCTTTTGTTGTTGTCATCATTTTTATTTTTATTTTATTTGGTTTTTCGAGACAGGGTTTCTTAGTGTAGCTTTGGAGCCTGTCCTGGAACTAGCTCTTATAGACCAGACTGACCTCAAACTCAACAGAGATCCCACCTGCCTCTGCCTCCCAAGTGCTGGGATTAAAGGCGTGCGCCACCACTGCCCGGCTGTCGTTTTAATTTTTTTTTTTTTTTTTTTTTTGGTTTTTCGAGACAGGGTTTCTCTGTGGCTTTGGAGCCTGTCCTGGAACTAGCTCTGTAGACCAGGCTGGTCTCGAACTCACAGAGATCCGCCTGCCTCTGCCTCCCAAGTGCTGGGATTAAAGGCGTGCGCCACCACCGCCCGGCCTGTCGTTTTAATTTTTGAGGTAGGGTTTCACCATGTAACTGGCTGGCCTCAAACCCCCAGCAATCTAACTGCCTCTGCTTCCAGTGCTAGGATTAAAGATGTGTACTGCCACTGCTGCCTTCTCCTACAGAGATTTGTTTATTTGTGTGCTTAGAGGTTCATAGTATCAGATGTGAATTCTCTGCTGTGGAGCAGGCCTCACCATCAGAAGATGATTTTTATGACCTTTTTTTTTTTTTGCCAAAATATATATTTTAAATTATATTTTATCTTGAAAACATTGTAATTACATCATTTTTTCCCTTTCTTTCCTCTCCCGCCCCTCCCATATACCTCTCCTATGCTTTCTTCAAATTCATGTCCTCTTCTTTAAAAATTGTTATTACTTATGTGTGTATGTTTATGTTCCTAAATATATAAAACGTAATAACTTTCAATAAAAACAACTGTTAGTTGGGAAAGAAAATTAATAAAAATTTATGAACAAACTAGGCATGCTGATTTCTGCTTATAGTCCTAGCACTTGGGAGGGTGAGGGACAAAGGTCCTTGTTAGTTTGAGGCTATCCTGGACTGCATAGTAAATACTATGGGAACCTAGGCTACAATGAGACAAATGCTGGCAAGAGAAAAGGGAGGAAGGAAGGAAGGAAGGAAGGAAGGAAGGAAGGAAGGAAGGAAGGAAGGAAGGAAGGAAGGAAAAGAAAATAAAGTAAATTTACAAATAAACAATTCATGGTGGTTTATGCTTATAATCCCAGTACTTGAGAGACTGAGCTAGGAGAATCATGAGTTCAAAGCCAGCCTGGGCTAAATAGGAAGGCCTCCAGCTGAAAAACAAAACAATAGCACCTCAAAATTTAGGACCAATCAATTTTGTGTTCCAGACAAGATTAATATGTATAATGATCTTCCCAAGTACTTTAAAATTCCTGTGTCTAACAGTACATAATACCTTAGTTTTGTAGACTCTCATAAAGATACCTCTTTCTTTTCTTTCTGGGTTGTTTTTTCTTTTTTTTCTGGAGACAGGGTGTCGTTGGATCCTAGGTCGGCCTCAGATTCACTAGCCAAGGCTGGTCTTGAACTCCTGGCCTTCATTTCCTTAGTGTGCTACCAGGCTCAGTTTTCTTTTGATTTTTTTTTTTTTTGACACAGACTTCGTGCTGTATGGCCCAACTGACCTGGGACTCACTGTGTAGCCCAGGCAGGCTTCTTTCTTGAGATCTTCCTGCCTCAGACAACCCTGAGTGTCAAGATTATAGGTGTGCACCATTACACCTTGCTTATAGCACAACTTATGGTCCTATTTATTTTCTTGTCATTCTTTTAACTTCTACTTATTTTTATGTGTATGGGTGTTTTGTCTGTATGTATGTCTGTGTACCATGTGCATGCAGTGCCAATGGAGTCCCAGAAGAGGGCTTTGATTCCCTGGGTCTTTGTGCTAGGAATCAAACCCTGGTCCCCTGGAAGAACAGCAAGTGCTCTTAATCACTAGCAATCTCTCCAGCCCCGGAACCATTTATTAATTTTGATTTTTCTTTTATCTTGTCTTCAGCCTTCACCAGCACAGGCTTTGACTGTCACACCTCACCAGTGTTTAGCCCAGCTAACCCTGAAAGCTCAATAGAAGACTGCTTGGCCCATCTTGGAGAAAGAGTGTCCCAGGAGCTGAAAGAGCCTTTGCATAAAGCATTGCAAGTGATTCTCAGCCAGTGAGTTGCAGCTGCCGAGTGGAGGGTGCTTCTCTGAGCAGTCTGGGTGGCACACGGTGCTGGGTTGGCTGAGGCTTTGCTTCAGGCAGTCACCCTTCCTCCTTCACCCTCCTAAAGCGTCTGCTTTGTCTCAAAGCAGGGATCAAATATTCCACCAGAGATCTGATGGTTTTTATTTACCTGTTGAGCTGTTAGGTTTCAACAGATGTACTTACTGTGTTATAAACACAAGCTATTTATTGCCTTTGTCCTAATCATTCCTTGTCTCTGGCCATCTATATTCATAGATATATGGATATGGCTGGGGGTTTGTGTACTGTAATGTGTGATTAGCATTATCTTTGTATTTTAGATGGCTGTATTTAGGATTGTATCTGTATAACAGATATTGTTATGCTTTGGGGTTGCACATCTGCCTGTGAAGCTACTTCTATATTCCTGCAGGGAACTCCTTTCCTGCTGTGGCCCTCACTGTACTAAAACTAAAATTGAGAAGCTAGTGAAAATATAAGCTTGCTAAAATAGAACCAATTCACCTATGATAAGTCTCATTGAGGAATTAATATGAATTACAGCATTAGTGTGAACTGATGAAGATGGATCACTGTAGTGATGAGGGCGGCGTTCTGCGGCCTGGCTCCCAGCTAGCTTTACCCAAAATAATTACACGGAAACTGTATTCTTTTAAACACTGCTTGACCCATTATCTCTAGCCTCTTACTGGCTAATTCTCACATCTTGATTAACCCATTTCTATTAATGTGTGTAGCACCATGAGGTGGTGGCCTACTGGGAAAGATTCTAGCTTACTTCTGTCGCGGGTCAGAGAATCATGGCGACTGCCTCACTTCCCTTCTTCCCAGCATTCTGTTCTGTTTACTCCGCCTACCTAATTTTCTGTCCTATCAAAGGGCCAAGGCAGTTTCTTTATTAACCAATAAAAGTAACACATAGGCAGATGACCCTCCTCCATCACATCATTTAGGAAATTTGTTCCTCACCAAAAGGTTGAAATTCAGATGGCAAATTGCTGTTGTAGTAAGGAAACTCTTTACTGTTATGTAGTCAAGGTTTAGAGTGTGCTGTGTTCTTAGCAGGAAGCAGTTAGGGTTTCCATATATTCTGGTGAAAGGAGCATATATAAAATCCTTAGTTATACTGAGTGAAGTGAAACCATAGGTGGATTTTCTACCTCAGACACAAGAGTAAAGGATGGTATGAGTGGCCAGGAAATAAAGCTTAAATAGGAAATTTGGGTTCACAGCATGACTAAAGACCAGCAAGGCTGCTGTCCTAGCTCTGAGGGCCGGGGGGGGGAGGGGGGTGAATTGAGTAGGGTTTGCTAAGACTCTCTGTCCTTAAATGTTCAAATATTGTACATACTGAGGTTACAACCTTAAAAGATCATGCTTTCTTTTCTTTGTCTTTTTTGAGACAAGGTCTCACTGTAGCCCAGGTTTGGCCTTAAATCACAGAACTCATCTATCTCTGCCTCTCAAGTGCTGAATTAAGGAATGTGCCACCATTATGCCTGGCCTTTAAGATTTGTTTTTATTTTTATTTATATGTATGTTGATGCCAAGAAGGCCAGAAAAGGTTGAGTCTCCTCGACTAGGAATTACAGGCCCCATCGTGGGTGCTTGGAACTGAACAGGGGTAGGAAGTGCTCTTAACCTTAACTGCTGAGTCATCTCTCCTTTATGAAAATCACTTCATTCTTCATATGTCAGTTCTTCGTTTACTCATTGTAACTTGGCTGGGATATTACCAACTCTCTAATGAACAGAATGGTATAATTTTGCTTTTTGTAACAGGGTCTCTTACTATGGAGTCTTAGCTGGCCTGGAACTCACAAAGATTCACCTTGCCTCTGCCTTCCAAGTGATAGATAGGGTTAAAGGTTTGTGCTACCATGCCCTGAGGTTTTTTTTTTTTTTTAATTTAAGAGAATTCTGGTTTAGATGAATATTTAGTTTTCCCGAAACCTTAAATAGTGGCACAGTTATTTTTTAAGTTGGTTATATAGCAAATAAGTTTGTTCAAAAGTCAGTCTTTTGAAAGTTTGAAGCTGTTACTGACATCCTCGAAACAGTGCAGTTGTACAGGTGGAAATATCTCCTACTCCAAATGCTTTTGCCAAAGTGGGAAATTCATCTTAACTCTTTATACGAAATACCTTTGATTTCTGTAGGCCCCTTTCTTCTCTTTACTCTGAGACCACAGAAAGAAGGCTGATCATTCAGCTACTTGTTTTCCTATGTATTAAAACATGAATGTTTTAACCTGCTGCATGTTTCATATGCATGTATATGTGTACAGATAATGTTTTAAATCATATTTCATTCTGAAGGATGATAAAGTCCTTAGTCTGATAGCCAAACTACCTGTAAGGACTGCAGTGGCCCACAGCAGCATCAGTTCAGAACAGGAAGTGAAGGGACTGGTAGCCGCAAGTGAAGCCTCAGGGAGCTAGAGGTAGGTGGATGATGTAGTATCTGGTGAAATTCCAGTTGTACAGGATTCTGGTGTGGAGCCCAATACTTCTAGAAGAGTCCTGAGCACTAATAAGAAGTGGCTTCAGCCAGGTAGTACTCCTGGGTGTGCTGTGCTTAAAGCAGCGCTGTGGTGGTGGGTGCTGGTTTGTGTAGCAGACAGCAGCTGTGCCGTCAGGGCTGTTTCCTGAGTCTCTAGTCTTTAGACACAGTGAAGGCAAAAACATCTGCAAACACATAAAACAGGACATTAATGAAATTTTTAACATATTTTAAATCAGTATAGTCAAAGTATTTCAAATATTCAAAAATTATTAGTGAGATATTTCATTCTTTTTTTTCCTTTGTGACTCTTTGAAATACAAAATGTGTTACTATTTTAGGCACAATAACCACATTTCAGATTCTTTATAGCTACATGTGATATCTAGACATTTTTATGGCATATATCAAAATCCTAACTTGAGCCAGGTGGTGGCCTTTAATCCCAGCACTCAGGAGGCAGAGGCAGGTGGGTCTCTGCATTCAAGGCCAGCCTGGTCCACAGATCGAGGTCCAGGATGGCCAAGTCTAAACAGAGAAACCCTGTCTTTACAACAAAACAAAGCAAAAACCCTAACTAGAAATGGAAGTAGTGTTCTATTGGAGTCAATCTGGCTGGGTGTTTGCCCGGCGTGCTTTTGGGATATGTAGACTCTTAGCTTTTCCCAACTTTGCCTTCCTAATGTGTAGTGATAATATGTGATGTAATGTAATAAAAATGTGAACAATATAAAACCTAATATGTTAGACCACTAATAAGTGGTAGTTTTTATTGTTTGTCTGTATTCATCTGCTAAGAAGTTGCAGACTAGAGTACTCAGAACAGAAAATGCTTCTGGAATTGGATTTTTAAAACCTATAAAAGCACAGCCCCTCCTACTTCCTATTTTCTTGTTTTACTTACCTATTTACTTATGTTTTCTTGAGATAGGTTGACCTCAAACCCAGAGATCCATCTGCCCGTGTCTCCTGCTGGGATTAAAGGTGTTGCCTCCACTGTCTGGTTTAGGCTTTTGCCTTTTTTTTTAAAAAAAAAAAGCTAGATTGTGTTTTCACTTAACTGAGTTAAGTTTTACATGTTACTATTTGATTCTTTAATTTTGGGATTTGATAACTGTAATTCAGGCATTTATCTTTAACAAAGATAAATTCAAGTAATTAAAAAATGACTAGAATATATATTTATCTTGATTTAAGTTTTACATGTTACTGTTTGATTCTTTAATTTTGGGATTTGATATCTGTAATTCAGGCATTTATCTGTAACAGATAAATTCCAAGTAATTAAAAAATAATGACTAGAATATATATTTATCTTGATACACTGCTATACAACCTCCTCAGCAGTGTAGGGAATGTTTGGGGGAAAATATATACCAAATATTAAAAGCCATATCATGAAAAAAAATCAATCTGTTCAGAAAGTTTAGCAACACGGTGGTGTCTGTACATTTATTCATCTGAAATTAAGCCCTTTTTTGTGACGCAGACTTTTAAAACACTCTCTACAGGCCACTGACGTATCAGGCCTACCGCGATTGCACAGCGGAGACTGCAGCTCATACCGGCGGATGGAATAAGGTAGTCACCAAATTATCTTCGCTAATAATAAAGCACAGAGAGAACTCTCGCTCTTAGCACTAACTAATGTACAAGTCCAAACTATGTTAAGTGGATAGTTTTGCTTTACTATTTTCTTAAATTAATGTGCAGGGTTCCACAATGTTCCCTGTGGTCTGCTCTCCTTTGCTGTGCTCTGAGTTTTCTGTCATTTCTTGATTTCTTTGTGTTAGACATGACATTTGTCCCCAGATAGTTACTTGTTAGCATGTGAATTAACATGTCTTATAGAAGAATGAGATATTCATTTAGATATTTATTCATCTTCTGGTTCTTTTAAAAAATTAATGCCATGCTGGGCGGTGGTGGCGCACGCCTTTAATCCCGCACTTGGGAGGCAGAGGCAGGCGGATCTTGTGAGTTTGAGGCAGCCTGGTCTGCAGACTGAGTTCTAGGACAGCTGGGGCTGTCACACAGAAAAACCCTGCCTTGTAAAACAAAAGAAAACAAACGAACAAAAAAATTAACGCCGTTTTTGATTTTATAGTTTACATAGTAGTGTGTCTCATGTGGTATCTCATTTGATCATTCCAGACTCTCCTTTGAAGAATGCGCAGTGGGTTTTATTGCCCTATTTTGGGCCTGGAAGGGGTGGGATATCCTGCTGACTGGATTTTGCACTCTACTGGAGAACTGCATTCCCAGTATAACGAGCTTTGTTCTGTTATTTGTTTACTTAGGTGGATGACTGTTCAGGAAAGGGTTAAGCTTGTGTAGGCTCTCTTGACTAGCAGCCAGTTCACATTTGCTGGTTCTAGCCTTTCCACTGTGTTATGTGATTATCCCTTGTCTTATACTGTGCTGCCTGCCTATTGCCTTGCAAAGGCAGATTGGGAGGAGATGACTGTGAAGTATAGCATGGCTGGCCCTGCTGTCCAGCACACATAGTCTGTCTCTTGAACCAGCTTCAGTCATGCCTGCATCTTTCCTTGGTGGCTATTTAATGGTCTCCAGTGGCCTAGGGGCTTCATTGCAAACATCTTCACACAGTAGCCTCTCAGAGCCTCTCTTGCTGGGACTCTGACCCTGCCACAATTGTCTGGCCTCAGCAGCATTTTGGAACCATGGACAAGATTCCATTAATCTCTCAATCTTGCATCTTTCTTGTATGTAGAGCCTACTCGTACCACGTGGGTGATGCTGCCAAGTTCTGCTGCCAACTCCAGATGGAGCCTGGCCCCTTGGATCACAGCTGCAGTAGTTTGTGTGTGCCAAGGTCTTTGTTTTTGAGCAGGGAACCCTTGCTGTATTCTTAGATCAAGCTCTCTCCTTTCAAACAGATAAACCTTTTCACAAGCTACTGCCTTGAATTGAAGGGGTCTTGCGCTTAGGACACCTCTGCTGTCAGCCATGGCAGAGCAGGAAGTTTGCCATTACGATCACAACCTCTCTTCCACACACGCCTTGGTGCAGCTTTATATTTGCTTACACTCTTTTCCTTGCCAAACTGCACATTTTTACTGTCTTTCTGCCCATTCTTTGTCAGGGAATTGAATAAAATGTGAATAAAGGTATGCCAGGAGACGGTACCCTTTCTGATGCTGAAAGGCTCCTGGACATTCCAGTCCAAGAATTTCTCAGGGAAAGATATTCCCCGTGAGAAATACTGTTGTCCTGTGAGGGAATTACTCAGAATAAAAATAAGAAGAGAAGACTATTTGCTTCATCTTTCTTGTAATTTTATTTATTTTTTGAGTTGGGACTTCATGTCCTTTAGGCTGCCCTGGAACTCACTGTGTAGCTGGGGATGATCTTGAACTACTGGTTTGCCTGCCTCTACCTCCTCGGTGATAGGATTACAGGCATGTACCTCAGTGGCTGTTTCTCTAGTGCTCAGGATCAAACCCAGGCCTTCACTCATGCTAGGCAGTCTACCAGCTAAGCCATATTCCTCGTCCTTTCTTAATTACTAGAAAGGTGAATATGAGACCTTCTTGGAATGACTAGGCTCTGAATTTTCTTTTCTTTTCTTCTTTTGTTTTTTGAGACATTGTTTCTCTGTGTAATGGTCCTGGTTGTCCGGGAAATTGCCTTGTAGACCAGGCTGACCTCAAACTCCAGAGGTCTGCCTGCCTCTGCCTCCTAAGTGCTGGGAGATAAAGGTGTGTGCTACCACCACCTGGTCTGAATCGTTTTAATATTAAAAAAAGACAAAAATGCAGACTACTAAAAAATAATGATTTAGTTTTAGATTATTGTAACATGAAGGGCCAGGCGTGCTTGTTTGGGTTTTCTGTCCTCCCACCAGGTCCACCACACTGTTTAGCCCCAAAGAAAATCACACATAGGTCTCCATAAATTATAAGCTGATTGGCCCATTAGCTCTTGCCTCTCACTGGCTAACTCTCACATCTTGATTAACCCATTTTTCTGATGTGTGTTAGCCATGTGGCTCAGTACCTTTTTTCAGTGGGGCAGATCACATCCTGCTGCTTTGGTGGTCTGGGCAGGAGTGGGAGGAATCAACTTCCTCCTTCCCAGAATTCTCCTGTTCTCATTACATCATTTCTATTTCCTGTCCGGTTTTCCCGCCTATACTTCCTGCCTGGCCAATCAGCATTTATTTGAAACATGATTGACAGAATACAAACAATTCTCGCGCAGATTATATAGAATACTTGTGAATAATACAGTTGGTATAAATGAGCTGTAGAAGTGACTTAACTTTTCTTGGTTTTGGTTTTTGAACAGCATTTCATTCTAGCCCAAGCTAACCTCAGGATAACTATGTGGCCAGGGATGAGCTTGAACTTCTAAACTTTCCATCATTAACATGTAATTTTCTGTTTACAAGCTTGAACCACATCACCTAGTTTTGTGTTGCTTCATGGCTGCTAAACAAGTACTGAGCTACATCCTTAGCCCTGCTTAGAGCAACTCCTAATGTTTCTTGTACAGGAAAGTTGAAGTATGTAAAGATAATCTCCACTAGTGCTCCCAAACTGGGCAAGGTAGAGGCAAGGAATCAGGAGTTCAGGACCATCCTCAGCTATGTGATGATCTCCAGGCCAGCCTGCTACATGAGACCTTATCTCAAACAAAACCAAAAACATAAATAAGATACAAATAGAAGGGGCTGGAGAGATGGCTCAGAGGTTAAGAGCATTGCCTGCTCTTCCAAAGGTCCTGAGTTCAATTCCCAGCAACCACATGGTGGCTCACAACCATCTGTAATGGGGTTTGGTGCCCTCTTCTGGCCTGCAGGCATACACACAGACAGAATATTGTATACATAATAAATAAATAAATAAATATTTTAAAAAAAAACAAAACAAACAAACAAACAAAAAAAGATACAAATAGAAGTAAGTGAGTCTGAAGGTCCATTAAGAAGGGCCTGTCAGATAAGTAAGCCTGGTGTGATGGTTGCTTAATAATTTCTGTGAGTTGAGTGTGGTGGTGCAGATGTAATCCCAGTATTAGAGGTAGAAGCGGGAGGATCAGTAGTTCAAGGCCAGCCTCAGCTACGTGAGACCCTCTCTTAAGCAAAACAGAACAGGGCTGGCAGAATGACTTAGCAGGTAAAGGTGTTTGCCACCAAGCCTGATGGCCTCAGTTTGACCACTGGGATCCCTGGTAGGAGAGGCAGACTCGCCAGTGTCATTCTCTGACCTCACACACACATTCTCTGAGCCCTATGGTGCACTCTCAGACTGCTCCCTCCCCAGCAATGCATGCGTGGTCTTTAAAACCTCAAAACGGTGTGAGGAATGAGTCATATGTCAGACATGTAGCAACAAGAATATTAGCAGGAAAAGAGAAAGTGCTGCAGTTCATAAAATGAAATGTCTGAGCTCTGCCATTCAAGACTAGTTAGCATGGAAGGAAGATGAGATTGTGAAGGCGCTGGGAGAAGAGATGGGTTAGATGACAGCTGTCCAGAGTGGATAGAGGGACTGCACCTAAAGCTGAACGTGACAGGAGAGAAAGCTTCTCAGATTTGTTACTCATTTATTTTATATAAAATGAGATAGCTGCTTTTTGATAGACATGGAAGAGGTAACTTGTAACAGGTGAAAGGAAATGTTATTTTATATGGTGGCTCTTAAAGTAAGATGTGTACAGTTCATTTCTCCAGTAAACAATAGGAAATTGAGCATGCCTAACATCAAAATGTCACACACTTCTGGATCATTATAGGAGATTAGAATGCTTTGTCGTAGAGGACACTCAGGCCTGTGCAGCTGATCTGAGTTTGCAGGATTCTCAAACCATCCTTTGCCTGCTCCTGCCCAAGGCAGTGTGGAGGCAAGATAAACAATCATTTTGTTTTAGACAGCTTGATGCATTTTCTTATGGAAAAGACCTATCTTATTCTAATAGCCCTATTTCCATTTCCATTAGTGGTAAGAAAAGGTTTTATTGTATTTTGAGCTGGAGTTCTTTGAGAATACCAAACAATGAAGATGTGTGTTGTATCTTCCATTCAGACTTCAAAGTGGATTCCTTCAAGAATCCAAAGCCAAGGAATATTAGTATGAAGCATGAACTCATTTTCAAAGTTTGTTTTCTTTTGAGGAAATACTTTGTCATTCTGGTTTTTTCCTCTGTAATCCAGAAACAAGAAACTGAAATTGGTTTATTTCCTCATACATTCCTTCTTAGGTCACGGAGAGACTTTGATGTTTTAGACAAAAGAGCCTGCATGCAGATGGCATGCAGTTATTAACATTAGTTAGTTTCCCCTCTTTTTCTTTTCTTCTTCCCTCTCCTCCTCCTCCCCATCTCTAGCTTCTTAATTTGTGACATTAGGGAAAGATCCCGTTCCTTCGGTGCTCTGCCACCAAGGCATCCCCAGTCCTTTAGTTTTTGTTTTTATTTTTCTGTATGCATTATTTTTGGTTTTCAAAAGGAAGGCAGTAGACTCTAGTTAGTGTCTGTTGTAAATTATGATTATCTTAAATATCTAGCCACAGGATTATTAGGTATCATCTTAGGGTTTTATTGCTGGCACCGTGAGCACGGCAACTCCACATTTAATTGAGGTGACTCACTTACAGTTTCAGAGGCTCAGTCAGTTGTCCTCATGGTGGGGAGCATGGCAGTGTGCAGGCAGATGTGGTGCTGGAGCTGAGAGTGCTACATCTTGACTCAGGGGCCACAGGAAATTCACTGACTGTCACAGTGAGTGAAGCTTGAGAAAAAGACCTCAAAACCCATCCCACAAAAGGTGTGGTCAAGATTAAAGGTCTGGATTAAAGCCCTTGTCATCCTGCCTCCTCCAACAAGACCAAACTTCCTCCAAGGCCACACCTCCAAATAGTGCCACTCCTAATCCCCCATAATATTATGGGGGCCAAATACATTCAGACTACCACAGGTATAGTTTACAATGCCTCTTTTTGTATTGGAGTTTGATGACTTTCATAAGGTAGCTCATAGTTTTTAAGTTATTATTTTGCCAGATGTGATCACTCACCCATAATTTCAGCACTTGGGGGATCAAGGCAGGAGGATTGCCATGGGTGGAAACCAGCCTGTGTGGTAGCTCAGAAAGAGCAACAATGAAATTTTTTTTCAAATACACAATAAAGTGTTTGGTGCAAAATGTAAAAATTATAGAAATAAGCTGGTGTCAGCGGTGCACACCTTTAATCCCAGCATTTGGGAGGCAGAGGCAGGCAGATCTGAGTTCAAGGCCAGCCTGGTCTAAAGAACAAGTTATAGGACAACCAGAGCTACACAGAGAAACCCTGTTGTGACCCTCCCCCCCCCAAAAAAAAAGAGAAAGAAAAAAGTGCAGAAATACTAGAATCAAAGTTAGTAACTTTTCCCTCACCTGCCCTAATCACTAAGTTCTCTTAAGTGACTGTTGCTAGTTTGTGTCTTTTTTCCCAGAGACCCTGTAAGTCATAGGTGCGTGTGTGCACATGCACTGTGTGTTGACTTAAATTTTGGTAATTGGTGCATTAACAGTCTATTTCTTTTAACAGCAAGGGTGACTACAGTTTTTAGATTAGTCTTTGTTGAATTGTTTTTAGCATTTTGTAGCCACAAATAATTAAAAACCCAGAGACGGGTATTGTCATTCAACCTGAAGATCAGAAAAGCAAAAACCAGCCACTAGAGAGCTCTTACCTCTTTGAAATCTTCAGACTGAAAGAGAGTGAGTTCCTGTCTCATCTTGCCTTACATTTCTCTCTAGTACTGGGAATTAAGGGCATGCACCACTACTACCTGGCCTCTATGGCTGACTAGTGTGGCTGCTGGGATTAAAGCTGTGTGCCACCACTGCCTGGCCTGTATGGCTGACTATTGTGGCTGTTCGTGTTCTATCTTCAGGCAAGCCGTATTTATTAAAACACAGATGAAATATCACTACAGTATTTTTTTTATAGTTAATTGTGTGAATTTCTGAATACATATGTTTCCCACGTGGTTATTTTCACATAACAACTTTTTCTCCTCCCACTCGTATGAAATTTACATACAGTAGCTTGAAAATTTCTAGCAGGAGTTGATGACTTAGCATCGAGAGAAGAAAATAACCACAATCATGTGTCTGCATTAACATTTTCAGTGGTTGAACATAAAATCCATTATAAGAATTCCAAGTTTTATGTTTTTCATGTTTTGATCTTTGCATTCAAGGTTTTGGTGCCTCTAGTTTTGCTACAACAAATGCTTTTGGAATTGACACGACGTAGTCAAGAGCCCCTGAGCACACTGCTGCAGTTTGGCGTGACGTATCTGGAGGATCATGCAGCAGAGTTCATCATGCAGCAAGGTGGCTGGGTATGAACTACTTAAAAAACGGATTTTCTTTAATATAATTAAGACTTTTTAAAAGTTTTAGATATTTTTTATTTGCTGGGAAATCAACCTGGTGATGTTCATGCTAACAAAAAACATCAAAATAACTAAGAGGTGAGGAATAGTAAGATGTGTCTGCGGGGAGGACACAGTTAATGCTTTAGGGGACAGTGTGAGAGTGCTAGGGACTGAAGTCAGACCCACGTGTTAGCAAGTTCTGTACCATTTAGCTAGATCCCCAGCCCACACAGCTGCCATTTTTGAATTTCTTTATATTCTTCTCCTGGGTTTTGGTATGTTTCTATTATCTGTTACCTCATAAGGCTAACAGATTTCCTGAACTTTTTTAAAGCTTTTTATTTTTTGTTATTAAAGATTTATTTAATAAATAAATATATAGTGTATATAGTGTTCTCTCTGCATGTATGCCTGAATGCCAGAAGAGGGCATCAGATCTCACAATAGATGGTTATGATGTCTTTATAGACAGTTAGTTGTGAGCTGCCATATGGTTGCTGGGAATTGGAACTCAGTAAGAGCAGTCAGAGCCTTCTCTCCAGCTCCATTTTTTTTTGTGTGTGTTATTTTTAATTATGTGTATGTGTTTGTATGTAGGTATGCTCGGGAGTGCAGATGCCCATAGGGGCTAGAGGTGCTGGGTCCCTCTAGAGCTGGCGTTATAGGTAGTTGTGAGCCGTTTGATGTGCTGGGAATTGAACTCTGGTCCTCTGGAAGAGTGGTGCATGCTTTTACCCCTGGGCCATCTCTCCAGCCCAGATTTTCTGAATTTTTAAAATCATAGTTTCCATGCGTGTATATCCTTAGACAGTAATTATCTTGCCTGACTTTTGTATATTTTCCTGTAGCTGCCTGCCGCAGTGTTGTAGTCATTGTTTCTTACCCTTTTTTTCATTATTTTGATAGTGGTTCTTTTTTTTTTAAAATATTTATTTATTTATTATGTATACAATATTCTGTCTGTGTGTATGTCTGCAGGCCAGAAGAGGGCATCAGACCTCATTACAGATGGTTGTGAGCCACCATGTGGTTGCCGGGAATTGAACTCAGGACCTTTGGAAGAGCAGGCAATGCTCTTAACCACTGAGCCATCTCTCCAGCCCGATAGTGGTTCTTTTTAACCAGGTTTCTTACTCCATAGTTTTAAAACATAGTTGGAGTTTCTTCAAAGCAAACGTTTACAGTCAAACGTAGTGACACAGCCTTTAATCCCAGCACTTGGGAGGCAGAGGCAGGCGCATCTCTGTGAATTCAGGGCCAGCCTGGTCTACAGAGCGAGTTCCAGGACAGGCTCCAAAACTACACAAAGAAACTCTGTCTTGAAAAACAAACAGGCCGGGCAGTGGTGGCACACGCCTTTAATCCCAGCACTCGGGAGGCAGAGGCAGGCGGATCTCTGTGAGTTCGAGACCAGCCTGGTCTACAAGAGCTAGTTCCAGGACAGGCTCCAAAACCAGAGAAACCCTGTCTCGAAAAACCAAAAAAAAAAAAAAAAAAAAAAAAAAGATTCAGTTTCAGATTACACAGAAAAATTATTGTAAACTTTCATCAATGTCTGTCGTAAATTTTTTTTTTTTTTTTTTTTTGAGACAGGGTTTCTCTGTGGTTTTGGAGCCTGTCCTGGAACTAGCTCTTGTAGACCAGGCTGGTCTCGAACTCACAGAGATCCGCCTGTCTCTGCCTCCCGAGTGCTGGGATTAAAGGCGTGCGCCACCACAGCCCGGCTGTCGTAGATTTTTTGAATGATATTAATCTCTTATTCTTTCCCCTGATTTGAAGATTCTTGTTACAATTTTAAAGAGTAGCAGCCATGAAAAGGATTACTTCTGTTTACTCTAGGATAAGGGTTTTCTTGGAAGCATTTAGGGTAAGGGTTTCTTAGAACAGTTTTATGCTGTAAAAATTGATCTGAAGCCAAGTAGGTTGGTTGCAACTAAGTTAGCATAGTTCTGTAAATCTGGGAACTCTGTCTATTCAGGCATGGGTGCTTATTATGCTGGGTTCTGGGTTGATCCCCACGTCCTCTTCCGTGCTAGAGATGAAAGCTGGGGCCTCGCTCCATGCTGCGCAAGAGCTCTTACCTCTCGGCTACAGTCCCGTCCACAGCCGGCTTCTGAGATGTGTTTTTGTGGGTCTTGGCGTCGTCCTTTTGTACATTAATCTACTTTTCTAGAAGGGCTTTTCACACTCAGTCTTCTTAGTTAGCAGGGACTAAAGCGGCATTTGCGAGGGTCCTGTTTGAGCATTAGAAAGAAGTCAGTTACCTGTTCACATCTCACCTGAGCGACGATGTATGTATGTCTGAGAATGAATGATAAAGGTTTATTGATAAAGTTTAGAGGAGGTGCTTTTCTAGGTGGATTTACCAGTGAGGATGGGCTTTGGAATTCTGTCCACTCATCCTCAGATGGAAAAATGAAACCCATAGGTGCTTAGGTCACCAGTCATGACACAAAAGGTAAAAATCTATACAAGATACAGCAGTTACAAATAATTTGTAACTGATATGAGAAAAAAATCCAAAAAACTTGAAACAAAATAAGCTGAGTATTAGACATCTGGAAGCAAGCAGTATACAGTTTTAATTAATTTTATTTTATTTTTATTTTTTTATTTTTGGTTTTTCGAGACAGGGTTTCTCTGTGGTTTTGGAGCCTGTCCTGGAACTAGCTCTGTAGACCAGGCTGGCCTCAAACTCACAGAGATCCGCCTGCCTGTGCCTCCCGAGTGCTGGGACTAAAGGCGTGCGCCACCACCACCCGGCAGTTAATTTTATTTTTGTCACATGTAGCCAGACTTGCCTTGAACTTACTGTGTAGCTGGACTCTTGGACGCCTTGAACTCCTGATTCTTCTTTTTTATTTTCCAAGTGCTAGAATTACAAGCCTGCACCACCACACTTAGTTTATATAGCTCTGGGCATCAAATTCAGGGCTTCACTCATGTAGGCAATCACTCACTCAACTGAGCCGCATTCCCAACCTGTAAAATGGTTCTTTTAATAATTGTTAGGTCAATTTTCTTCACCTAACTCCTAAGCAGGGTCATATTTTATTTTACATGAGTTTAAACATATTTCCTTTATGTCCTTATCTGTGTGTGTGTATGTATGTATGTATGTATTGTCTCTGCTTGCTTGAAGAAGTGTAACTTGTTTTCTCTACTTCTAGCCGTAAACATAAACTTGAGGCACTGTGATATAATGGACAGGTGTGAGGGTAGAAATTGGACTGTAGCTGCTAAGTGACAGCAGAAGGTATTATTAGAGACAAGCTTAGGTGATGGGTGTGAACAAATACTTTTGGAGCCACTTTGAATGTTACTCTACTTTGCTGAGCTTAGGTAGCCCAGAACAGCTGTCTATGTAGACAGGCCCCCTTGGGAAGAACTTCAGTGGTCATTCTTTTCATTTTTGAAAGAGGTTTTGAGGCTGACCTGAAACTTACTGGGTAGCCCAAGCTGGCCTCCAACTTAGAGCAGTCCTCTTGCCTCAGCTGCTGTGCTGTGCTCTTCCTTCAGCGCTCTCACAGAAGGGCCGCTGAGATGGTTCAGCAGGTAAAGGTGCTGGCCACCAAGCTTGACCTGAGTTGCTTCTGGAACCCGCATGGTAGGAAAGGCCCCTCTGATCTCCATACAATCGCTGTGTGCCCCCTCTCTCCCTGCCCTCCACCACAAATAAATAAATAAAAGCATAAAATTTAGAGGAAAAAAAGACAATTATAAAAGAGCATAAAACATGGTAAATTTTTACTAAAATGGCATGCCTAAGTACAAAAGTAAGTTGTAAGGAGATCTTGGCAGCAGAAGATAGTCCCGTGAGGTGGCTCCCCAGGCTGCGTGGACAGATGTGCTGCTGTGGCGTTCTCTCACAGTGGACCAGAGGCTCTTATGCCCTCTGTTAGCTTCGCTTGGATTGTTAAAGTAATGAGGGGAGGTTTGTAGCTCTTAGGAGAGTACCTTCTTGTGTGCATAAGGCCCTGGGATCCATCCCCACACCACACAAACATCGGGTAGTAACAGAGGAGACTCTGTAAGGAAATCAGTGTCAGCTTGTTAGCTTTCCGTGATGAAAGATCCGTTTCAGTAAACGCAGAACCCAAAGGGCTTTCAGCACACAGTGCTCACCTGTTTACTTAGACACTTTTGGTTCTGGTTTTGTTTCTTAAATCGGTTCTTGTTATAGAGCGTCTCATTTTCCAAAGTGCAGATCAGCAAGTTACTGAGGGTTTGTATCTTTTTTTTTTTTTTTTTGGTGTGGGGAGGGTTTTGAAATAAGATTTCTCTGTATAACAGTCCTGGCTGTCCTGGAACTCACTTTGTAGACCAGGCTGGCCTCGATCTCACTGAGATCTGCCTGCCTCTGCCTCCCAAGTGCTGGGATTAAAGGGGTGTGCCACTACTGTCCATCTGACAGGTCCTATTTTTTATTTGATTTGATTTTTGATTTTGAGTCAAGGTCTCTCTGTAGCCCTGGCTGTCCTGGAACCCATCATGTAGACCAGGCTGGCTTCAAGATCCAGAGGTCCTCCTGTGTCTCTGCCTTCCGAGTGCTGGCATCAAAGTTATGTGCCACTGTGCCCGGCTTGAGAGTTCATATCCTGAAACTCCTGGGCAGCAAGGTTTGGGAGTTCTAACACAATACTCACAGGAGGCTGTGGGTGCGGAGTTGTAGGGGCTATGTAGGCTCCTCATAAAGTACCTAGAACACAAGCAAGAAAAAATAGGGCTGTAAGATGTTGGTTCTAGAGGGTCAGGATATAGTTTAAGGACAGAGTGCCTGGTTGGCATGCACACAGCCCTGGGTTTCATGCCTAGTGCTGCAAAAGAAAGAGAAAAAAAATGCCCCTTAAGAAGAGGGAGGACATCTTGGCTTACTTCATTTGATAGTATTGCTCCTTTAAATAATTTATACTTGGTTTGAGAGTAAACACAGCGAGCTCAGGAAGGATAGTGTGTCTTCTAAATATTGCATTGCCTTGCCCTCTTGGCTTTTTCACTGGAAGAGTCAGATAATTAGCAGACTCCATTTGAACTGAGCCTCTATCTGATGGCTAGCTAATCCGTGAGAGGCAGGTTTTCTGCTCTGAGATATTGATGGACTGACTGTGAGAGGGACTGTGATGGAGGCAGGGGGTTGAACTGAGTTCCCAAGAGAGCCGTGGTCTTTGTTAGACTGATAGCAGTGAGGGCTGCTACATTAGTTACGAGCTGACAAAGGATTCCAGACAGACACGACATTTTGCTTTCATTTATCGACACTTTCCCTTTTTTTGGCGCCAGGCCTGAAACTCAGGACCTTTGTGAGCAGAAGAGCTCCGCCCCTGTTCTGGGTCCCACATCCCCAGCGCCCTCTCCGTTGCTTTTTGGAGACAGGGTCTCAAAAGACAACTAGTTGTTCATCAACTCTTAGTCCTCCTGCCTTCGCCTGTGGCTGGGATGAGCTTTGCCACCACACCTGCCATGTGGGTGCTGGGAATCAATCCCTGGTCCTCTGAGAGCACTGAGCACTCTAACCACTGAGCTATTTTTCCATCCCTCTCAGCTGCATACTGTTCATAGCTGGCCTGGGCTACCTGAGACCTTGTCTCAAAAGCAACAACAAAACAAAACAAAGGAGATACACACTTAGGAATACATTAAGATCCGTGTTGTGGGGCTGGAGAGATGGCTCAGTGGTTAAGAGCATTGCCTCCTCTTCCAAAGGTCCTGAGTTCAATTCCCGGCAACCACATGGTGGCTCTCAACCATCTGTAATGAGGTCTGATGCCCTCTTCTGGCCTGCAGACATACACACAGACAGAATATTGTATGCATAATAAATAAATAAATAAGTAAATAAATATTTTTTTTAAAAAAAGATCCGTGTTGTGCTTAGGGCACAGCAAGATGATAACATGAGAGAAGAAAGAAATGCGGTAGAATTGGGGCTTTCTCGCAGCGCTGACCTCTGACTGCCCGTAAATTCCATGAGTTCTGCCACTGGTGGTCGTTTTCTTGGTCGTAAAGGGCTTTTTGTGACATTCATTATTGATGAAGGTTAGGAATTGTTGTTTGGCTTTACATTACCATCATGCTAATGGAGGCATATTGAGTTTGAAAGAGTTCCCACAGGAGTGGAGCTGGGGACGCCTGGGATCAGGATCCATATGAGGAATGGCACTAAGGGGAGACTTGTCTCGAAGCTAAATAGTAACTCTTATGGGCCTGGGGTGCGTGCAGCTCCGGCCGAGTGCATGTGTGCCTCTCTGAGTCCTGAGTTCCACACTCAGCACAGTTAAAGAGCTCCATTTTAGCACTGCAGAAAGTTACCACAGTGCTCAGTTGTCCCTGGTTTCTTTAGGCTCAATCTAATTGTAAGCTAACTGGTTATTTGAATACCTGTATAGCTGTCTTATTTAAAAAGAAAAAAGGCCGGACTACTGCAGCCTGCTACAGACAATAGAAGTATTATGTCATCAATTTCAAAATATATATTATTGATTATTTTATGTGCATGGAGGTAAGGGACACCTCACAGGAATTAGTTCTAGTCTGTCATGGCTGAACTTTCTATCCCTTGTGCATACAATGCAGAGTAAATTGTTTGCTCATCCCTGCCTGCCTTTTATAGTTCTGTGCTTTGGTTAGACTGCATCTTCTTGATGGCCTTTGCTGCCAGAATTTCATGATTTTTCTGCCATCACCCAGAAAAACGTTCTCCTCTGAACTCTCACTAGCACTTGGTACATGACCGTGTTTCTGTATTTACTAAGTGACAGATTCCCAGAGTACACAATCTTGTTTTCATTTTTTTTCTGCTGTTTTGAGCTAATTGACTGTATGATGCACAGTGGAGCTGCCAAAATTCTCCCTTTTAGCAAGGCAGTGGTGCATGCGTCTTTAATCCCAGCACTGGGGAGGCAGAGGCAGGTGAGTCTCGGAGTTCGAGGCCAGCCTGGTCTGCAGAATGAGTTTTATGACAGCCATGGCTACACAGAGAAACCCTGTCTTGAAAAAACAAAAGCTTTCCCATTTAGCAAGGTATGGGGTGTGCAGGTGTGTTACGCCAGCACTCAGGAGGCTGAAAGAAGCCACTAAGAAAGCTTTGACTGGGAGAAAGAAAAGGTGTGATCATAGTCCAAGTGTACGGGAACTTTTTTCAATTAAAAATTAAAACAAAAATGTGTTTTGGGTGGGGGAAGAAGCTGGGGTAGAAGTGCTCCTTTTTCAAAAAAGGAAAAAAAGAAAAAAGAAAATCTCCTTTGCATTTGCGCTCAGATGAGTACATTCTGTTCAGAAGCTGTATAGAAGTGGGGCAGTGTATTTACTCCTGAAACTTGATGGTAGACAGTTACTTTCCCTAGGTTGACAGTTTTTAAAATTAACGAGTCTGCTTGCGGATTCTCCCTCTCCTCTTTTAGGGCACTGTCTTTAGTCTTGAGTCTGAGGAGGAAGAATACCCGGGAATCATTGCAGAAGATAGTAATGACATTTATATCCTGCCTAGTGACAACTCCGGACAGGTCAGTCCCCCGGAGTCCCCAACGGTGACCACATCTTGGCAGTCTGAGAGCCTACCTGTCTCGCTGTCTGCTAGCCAGAGTTGGCACACAGAAAGCCTCCCGGTCTCTCTCGGGCCCGAGTCCTGGCAGCAGATTGCCATGGACCCGGAAGAAGTGAAGAGCCTGGACAGTAGCGGGGCTGGGGAGAAGAGCGAGAACAACTCCTCTAACTCCGACATTGTGCACGTGGAGAAGGAAGAGGTGCCAGAGGAGGCGTTCCCGGAAGCTGCCGCTCCCTTGCTCCCACAGATCACCGCCAAAGAAGCCTCCGAAATGAGAGTTGAGAAAGCCAGCCCCACTCCATCTGTGTTTGTGGAGTTTGGTGAGGAGGAGCTGGAAGCAGCAGCGGCAGCAAGACCTGCCGCCTTGGAGGGGGCGGAGCCGGCCATCCAGCTGAGTGCAGAGGGGGCTGGGGGCAGGAAAGAGAGCCACACTGGGGAGGCCACTGCTGCCGGGGTAGCCAAGAGTGCCATGCCCATTGAGGGCAAGGCTGTACTGCTGTTTGGAGGGGCTGCTGCAGTGGCCATCCTAGCTGTGGCAGTTGGAGTTGCATTGGCTCTAAGGAAGAAGTAACAGCTTTTCAGACGAGAAAGCAGACAAAAGGACCTGCGGCTTTAGTTGTATTCACTGGAACATAGACTGCCAACGGCTGACTGGACACTGGCAGGACACTGGGGGAGCTGGCTTGACACAGAGTGTTCACACTGGCCTGGTTGTCATCCTGAGGGCCTTGGTGCACACCATATTCGGCAGGGTAAGAGTGCAGTTCCCGTTTAGGACAGGCCTGAGCACCCTTACCTCTCAGTAATTCTCTGTAGGAGGCTGCCCTGTGCGCATAATGATCAGAAACAGCCCTGGCTTCCATCTAGACGCCAGTGGCACCCCACTCCAGTAAGGACAGCCAAAAATGTCTCCTACATTGCCAAATGTCCACTGTGGGCAAAGTCATTCCCTGTTGAGGGCCACTGCTTTAAGGGATAGGGTTCAATTAAGAGAATGTGGGGGAGGAAGCTGCAGCTGGGGACAGCCAGCTGTTCATCCTGTTGTAGTTTCTCATAACAGGTGAACTTGCTGTGCTCTGCAGATGCGCTTTTGCTGGTTTCCCATTCTGCAGCGTGAGATGCTCTTCCATTGCACCACCTCTCAGGTACTGCAGCACAGTGTGGCTCACCCTGCACCCTTTCCACCCAGCAAACCCCCGAAGCCTCCCATGGCTCCATCTTTCAAAGATGCTGCCTCTAGGAACTGCTTAAAAGATAAATACCCAGGCCAGGTTTGGTGGCACCATCTGTAATCCCAGTATATAGGAAGTAGAGGCAAGGAGATTTATCACAAGTTCAAAGCTAGCCTGGTGTATATACTGAGTTTGAGACCAGCCAGGACTGCATGCTGAAACCTTGTCCCAAGAGATTAATGTGTTAGAGCTGCGTAGGAGACTTAAGGTGTCCTAGTCTGATTGCCAGTGCAGGTTACAGGCTGTGGTCATTGTTCTTAGAGGCAGGAAGGCAGTCTACACAGCCTGTCCAGGTCTGCTGGACCTCTTACACGTGTGGCCAACCACCCCACGTGTCCATGACACCTCTGATGGCATTTGCATCATCTAGGACCCTGGGTTAGTGTTTCCCAGTACCTGAACTTGGTCTTTGGGACACCATCGGCTTCCCTGTGGGTCTCCTGCCATGTAGGAAGCAGTGTCATTGTTTGGCTACAGAAAGTTGGAGCGTAACCCTTATTCAATGTAAATCATTGAAAAAAATGATAAAATTTTATCATTTACTATTAGGTATCACTTAATGAAAAGTGGGACAGAAACTTGAATTTAAGACCAAGACTGCTGCTCAGGTGCTGGTTTGGTCTTCAGAGTTCAAGAGGAGACCTCTTGGCCTGAACTCTGGTCAGCCCAACGCCAGGGTGACAGACCAAGAGGCCCCTGTGCACTCACTCACCTGTACTTAGTGGGATTGAGCAGGGTCTTCTGTCATTTGGCTGACCCCATCCCTCAAGGAGGGGTGGAACCTGACCCTGTCATGCCTGGGGGCCACAGTGCCACCTGCAAGGCCCACATGCTTGGTAAGAAGTCTTCTCAGATTTAACTTAGTCATGTAACATTACACTTCTTAGATTCTGAAGTTTATAATAAAAATAATTTTAACTACTCTGATCACCAAGAGCTGATGTTTTAAATATGCTTGGTTTTTAAAAATTATTTTGTAAAGAAACTATCCCTTAAAAAGTACTTGAAAGAGCAGATCAGGAAGAGATTTGAGCATGTTTGTGTCCTGTTGCTGTGTCGCACTGTGATGCCCCGTTGCTGTCCTGTGGGTGTAAGGGCTCTAGCGTGACTGGAGGTGGTGGGAATATGTCCTGGTTCTCACAGCTCAGAGACTGGTGGGTTGCTTTACCTTGATTTTTTTTTTCCCAAAGAGTTTTCTTCCAGCGTTAACCCTTTGGAACTTCGGGTTCTCACTGGTGTAGCCCATTTAAGGGTTCACTGCCACATTCAGGTGGGAGTGGCTAAGAAGTCTGTTATAGGATGGCTGTATCTGTTCTCTACCAAGGCAAGGCCAGGGAAGACGTGGTACTGTGCTAACTGCTTGTTGCTGTGTTTTACCACCCCACGAACACTAACCTGGTTTGCCCAACTATCTTTCTCTGGGTGATGGTAAGTAGGTGACTTTCCATTGGTTCTCTCCACACGGAATCTCATTCCTGGGAGATAGGCATGTTGTATTTCACTGCCCTCTGCTTGGCAATGGGACAGAGTAGCCACCACAAGTGTTGCTGTACTTCCTAGGTTTGCCGTTGCTCTAAATGGATAAAAATAGGCAGTCTACCCATGTAGCCTAGGCTGGTCTTGAACATGTAGTCCAGCCTCAGGACTGAGATTATAAGCATGTGTCACCACACCTGGTCTTTGTCACATTAAAATTAGTTCTCAAGTCCTTCTGGGGACTGACAGGAGGCTGTTCTTGCCCCTGGACTAAAGATTCAGAGCGCATTCAGCCTGACTAGGGCGCACAGCATCAGAATCGAGTCACCGCAGCTCCGCTGTTGCTCATGAACCAGAGTTTTACTAGTTCTGGAGATTGTCACCTGTGTGTGCGCCTCAGCCCTTCCTAGAATTCTTAACTGCTCCATTCTGCGAAACAATTGGTGCTCACTTAGCCAAAATCAGTGAGGTTTTCCTGACAGACACACCAGGACTAAAGAATACCAACTTAATCTTCTGTACTGACATGGCAAATCTGAGTCGAGTGCCTTAGCAGGAGGGCCTCGAATGATCATCACTGCCTCTAGAAGGTGGTCTAGATCAGTGGTTCCCAACCAGTGGGCCGAGACCCCTTGGGGAGGGGTGTTGTATGTCAGCTGTCCTGTATACCAGGGGTTTACAATTCCTCTCAGTAGTAAAATTAGTTATGAAGTAGCAGAATAATTTTGTGGTTGGAGGTCTCCTCGCCACAACACGGAGTGTCACGGCAGTGGGAAGGTTGAGAATCGCTGCTCTAGAAAAACATGCCTGTTTGGGCTGGTTCATGTATACCTCACCCAGAGCATCCCCGGCCCCTCCTGCCTGTGTCCAGCCCCTTCAGGTATCATTTGTCCCAGGGAGAGTGAGGCTCTGAGCCTGGTTCTTGGACCCACAGCTGCCACTGCTGTCTCGGCCTCTGTGCGAAGTGCCCCAGTCAGAGAGCAGTGTCTGCACTGCCTTTTGCTCCAAAGGGGAGATGTGGACATTGAGCTTTTAAGAGCTACTTTATAGAAACTACGCTTTATAGCTAAGAAAAAGTCCTTTCCTTACTCTTATTTTAGGTCTTCATGATCTCTCTGCTCACTAACTAGTATGATCAGCCTTGGTCAGTCTGTCTCTCTCTCTCACACACACACGATCTTAGCAGCAGTACAGCACTGAGATGGCTATGGCCTGCCATGGTAGTATACCTTCTAAGTGAGCTTTGTGGGGGTCGTTGCCCCTTTTGCTGATTTGCTGATATTGATTAAGCACTTAATACACATCAGAGGCTAGAGGACTTTCACACCTGCAGGTCCTGGGAGCTGCTCACTTTAGACTTCCCATGTTAATGAGTAGGAACCCACCCAGAACTCCTGGTTCATGTGGCCTAGCTGATCAGAGGCAAGGCGAGTGAAAATTCCTGACTCCAGGCCCAGTGCAGCGTCCCTTTAGCCACTGGGTGAGCACCCCAGGACCACCCTGTGGCGGTTCTTGAGGTTCAGTAGCCGTATTTAATGTGTGTTGCCATAAACAAAGCCGGACTGTCGGACACAGCTGTCATCCCAGGCATGCAGTGTGACAGATGAAGGCACTTGACACCTCTCTCCCCTTGTTGGCAGTTTTTGATCCCTCTGGTCCTTTCCCCTGTGGTGGCCATCGGTCCAGGGTGGGCATATTGAGGGATATGGGGACACCTAGAGGATTTTGGGTTCTTGACACTCAGACTCAGGAATGACCAGTCTTGCATCTTGCTCATCTGACAAGAGTGCTTCCTAGTGAGATCCTGCCACAGAACTGCTGCGTCCATCAAAACCGACTCTGGTTCTACAGCTGGAGAGCTGGAAGCTGTTGTTAAAAGATGAACACGCTGCCGTCTTCACACAGCCCCCCCACCGAGCCCCAGCTTGGCTCGCCCCACTTTGCCCTTCCCACGCTCATGTTTACACGAGACCCCAGCCCCTCAGCTGCTTCAGTATCGCTCAGGGCAGAACTGTCTCAGGGACACTTTGCCGGGCCTCGGCCCAAGTCGGAGCAGCCAGCTCGGGATCCTCCCGTTTTCTCGTCTAAGAGGGTGTCAGACCTGCTTCTGGATGTATCCCTCCAGCAAACACTTTGACATGAAAAGCTATTAATCTGTCTATGTGTGTGGATGCATGCCACAGTTCTCTCCTTTCACCATGGGGGTCCCCACACTTGGTGGAAGGCATCTTTACCCATGCCTATCTTGCCAGGGCCACGTTTTGTCATTTTGAGATGACAGGTTTGTGGAGGCCTTTCCCAGGACGGTGAGCTATACCTTCCCTTAGTGAGGTCTAAAAAGGTCTGTCTGGTACCGTGTACATGGACCATTTGTTGGTCAGCACAAAAGGAAAAGAAACATTTTTCCCCCTGAACCTGTATTTTCCCTGCTCTTGTAATCTGTCTTTCTTCCTTCATATTAAAAGTGCCTCTTTCTCCTAACCCCTTGTCAGTTTGTTACTGACTCTAGTTCTTGGCGCCCCCCCCCCCCACACACAAAGTACTGGAATGGTAATTGTTAACACAGCGGAGTCAGGCAGTTATGTCTGTCCAGTGTGGATGTAGTCCTGGGTTCCATTCCAGCACCGCATGAACTGGGCATGGAACACATACCTGTAATCCCAGCACTCAGGGGAAGGAAGGCAGTGTTCAAGGCCATACATGGCTAAGAGTTAAAGTTCAGCCTTTACACGGGATCCTATCTTTAAAAAAAAAAATTAGTATTGGGTTGTGGTGGTGCATACCTTTAATTCCAGTACTCGGAAGGCAGAGGCAGGTGGACCTCTGAGTTTGAGGCCAGCCTGGTCTACAGAATTAGTTCAGGACAGCCAGGGCTGTTATACATAGGAACCCTGTCTCAGAAAACAACAACAACAACAACAACAAAAACCAAAAATAAATAAAGATTAGGATAAGCATTTGATTCAGATAGCATCATTTCCAGTGTGCTTCTCAGCTCCGACTTGCTCAATTCATTACTGTGAATTATCTTGGCTCCTTTCCCATGCTGTTGTCTACTTTGTGCCCAAGCTTCTTTCTCTATCAGGAAGTGACAAAATTCAAGTCTACAAACTGTGCTTTCAGACAGTAGCAACTTCTCGGGGGGAAACTCCCTGGAGGTGACAATAAAATGAGCTTTTCTGATAACTGGTGACTCATGGTTTTGTCCGCTACTGTTGGCCTAGGGGGATTACTTCAGGTAATGTTTTGTAGTTGCTTAAGTGCAACTACAAAACATTCTTGGTTTGCCTTAGTCCTGAAGCACGATCCTGCCATTCAAAACCACACCTGAGTTTCCAGTAGGCACAGCCAGTGAAGTCACTGTGACCCCAAACACCTGTGTTTATGCTGGGTCCTGAAGGTCATTGGGAATGCTGTGACCTCTGATACACTAGATCACCTAGGAGATGTTGCTAAGCATCATCCTTTAGAGAAGAAAGCCTTTTATTTTGAAGAAACAAATTTCTATCACTCATATCAATTCACATACTTTTAGAACAGAATGGAAAATACTCTCTGAATTAACATCTCTCAATTATACCCACACAAGGATCATGTTACTAAAGAAAAATTCCACCAATTTCCATGATACACCAGGCCGTCATGGCTGCAATGAATTGAAGATTGGAACACTTAACAGGTAGTGGTGGCTCATGCCTGCAATTCCAGCATTAGGCAAGTTAGCAGGAGAATCACCCGTGTTTGAGGATACACAGTAAGACCTTATCTCTGAAATACAAAAGAGGGAACATTTGGCTTTGACACATGGAATCTTTCCAAAACGTTGGCCCGCTGAGTATGAATGGCAATTTTGCTTTACAACCAAGAATGTCTATCAGATGTGACTGGAAATTACCTCTGCGAACTTGACTAAGATGGTGGCCACTGCACAGTGGGAGGTGATAGGCTACTGTTTGGATTACTGGCTGCTGTTTTAGATCTCTCCTGTTATTTCCGGTTGACTCTGGTATTTCATTTTCTTGTGTAAATGTGTTTCCTAGCAAACCTGATTGTAGTGACTGAGTTTGTATGCACAACTCAGTTTGTTCCCACTGGGATTGAAATCTTTAGAAAAACAGTACCTTGAAACAGCTAAACCCTTGCATATGGGTGGGACGGGGAGGGGTAGTTTGAGAACAGAGTCATAGACTCAAATCTCATTGCCATTCAGCTTTTACAAAGGAAGGCTGTGGCCGTCTGTGCACTGGGTGGAGTTCTCACTCCGGGGCCAGGGCACCCCTGCTAGCACTGTCCTGAAACAGAAGCCCATCTGCAGGGCGAAGCCAGCGACCCAGGCTGGCCTCTCATGAACAGTAACTTCACAGTATAAGTAAGTCTTTCTGCCTTACAACCTGCTTTTAAGTTTAATTTTCAAGTGGGAACCCATACAGCTGAAACATGGAGTGGATGCAGGAGCTGGCACAAGCCCTTCAGATACGCATGCTGGCATCTTCATTAGACTAGCTCAATGGAGAAACTGAGTCACCAGCCCAAATACTGTCCTGAGAATAGGGAAGCAGCTATTATCTGGGACCTGTCTTCACTCCAGCGTGTGTTTCCACGGCCAAGTTTCCTCTGGAGTCAGCTTCACTGGTTCGCCACCATGGGTGTCAGCCAGCCACGCTTCTGCAGGCAGGCAACCCTCAGTCCATCTCCTAAGGAGAGAGCAGCAGTCAGTCTCAGTCAGGACTCGGTGCCCTAGAACACGAGCACCAGACTCTGGCTGTGTGTGGCTCAGCAAACCGCTGGCCTTGCAGCAGAGACCTGGGCTCCATCCCCGGCACCACTGACCACATGTGGTGGTGCACTGTAGTCCCAGCATTCAGGAAGCTGAGGTAGCAAGAGTACCTTGTATTCTGGGTCATCTTCGGATAGAGGTGGATTCTGCCCCCCCCCAATAAATAAACAACCTCCTTCCTTCAGCTTCACTGAGACCCTACCTCAAAAAGATAGGTAGAGCAAGACAAAAGGAGACACCTGATAACGACCTCTGGCTTCAACAGGCACCCACACACAAGCTCACGCTCATGCGCACACCACATACATACTTAAGCTCAAGTTTGTGACAATAAAGAGCAGCCCAAGGGAACTGGAGCCCTTGGCATCTCTCTCACTCCGTCTCCCCACCGTGTTTGCGTCCCGCCAGTAGTGTGAACCAGCTTTTGCCTCTCATCCCAACAGTCAGTCTGCAGTGTGTGTGGGGGGGGGCGAGAGGGACTTCAGCAGGGGCTCTGGCTCTGCTGGATTCCCAACAGTCAAGAGAAGAGGGTGAGCAAGCAAGGAGGGACCACGGGACTCCACGAAAAGCCAGGGGCTGGTGTCATTGGTCCTTACATTTCTAAGCAAGTTCCTCACATAGGTGAATAAATTCTGGTTAATAAAGGTCACTGTCGTGCGGAAGACATCATGGAGTAAGGATGGTGCATGATTGGCCACATTTCTGGCCAATAGCAAGGTCATTATCAGCATGGCCTTTTCATTCTCCATGTCTCTAGGGAAAGCCGTCTTCATCTCATCCAGGGCTCTGGCCAGGCAGTTCCGTCTGTCCTGCACATGAAAGAAGACAGTTGACAGATGTTCTTCCCTCAGAGCGAACAGACCAGGCAACGGGAGACAAGCCTTTCAGAGGGCAGCACTGGTGAAACAGCTAAGAGCACGGGGCAGAGGGAAGTCAGTCCCCACAGCCGTGGAGGGCGGCGTGCGGCAGGCACTCACCCCGCATGTGCACACGACAGGGGCGTTCCCTGCAGTCAGTTCTTACAGAACTGCTCATCTTACTGCTGTGCCGGCTTTAGGGGCTACCTGCTGTCTTTCCTTCAAGTGGGAAAGGCAGACAACAGACCACGAGACCTGAAGAGATGCTCACAGGTAAAGGAGCATATACTGCTCTTCTAGAGGCCCAGTTCAGTTCCCAGCACCCATATGCAACGGCTCATGCTGGCCTGCAACTCCAGCTCAAGGACCGATACCTCTGTGCACACCTGCAAGCGTGTGCGCGTACTCACAAGGCTCACACAAGCGTGTGTGTGTACTCACATACAAGACTCATGCAAGGCCGGGCGGTGGTGGCGCACGCCTTTAATCCCAGCACTCGGGAGGCAGAGACAGGCGGATCTCTGTGAGTTCGAGACCAGCCTGGTCTACAAGAGCTAGTTCCAGGACAGACTCCAAAACCACAGAGAAACCCTGTCTCAAAAAAACCAAAAAAAAAAAAAAAGACTCATGCAAGTGTGTGCACGTATTCACACACAAGGCTCATGCAGACACAGAATTAACTTCCATTTTTTTTAAAAGGTGGCCGGGAGGTGGTGGCACACATCTTTAACCCCAGCACGCGGGAGACAGAGGCAGTTCAAAGAGGCCAGCCTGGTCTACAGAGTGAGTTCCAGGATAGCCAGGTCTACTACACACACACCATGTCTTCAAAAAACAAAACAAAACCAAAAAAGCAGCGTGGGGCAGAGATCTTCAGGTTCTGTGGCTCACATTCAAAGTCTACCCTTGGAGTCCCAAGGCTGTTCACAGATGTGTCTACGCTGGGTGACAGCCGCCGGAGAGAGGGCAGTGGAGGGAGTGCCATCACAAAGACAGGCTGCCTAGAGGCACAACAAACACAGGCGGCGAGGGCACCCATGATTTCAGCTGGAACAGAAGCTCCCTCCTCCATCCCTTCCAGAGGCGGGTATTTCAGTCCCGGGGTTTGGTATTCTCTCTCTTCTTTGGGAAGGACAGTGCCGAGGAACCAGCTTTGGGTCCTTCACAGTACTGAGCAAGAGTAAAAATCTTGTCCATTTCTGTGTGCTAATCAGAACCACAGAGCCAAGCAGAGGAGCAGGCTGCACTGTCACCCTGGGGAAAACGACATCAAGGTCTCCACTGGCGTCTTCATCTGACTCTCCAAACCGAAGACCGAGTAGGGACCGGGCACCTTGACCCTCTTTCTGGAGGCTTCCCCCCTAAGTTCTGGACGGATGGGCTTCTAAATCTAAACTGATCCTTAGAGACCATGCAGGTGGCAGTCAGGAGCAGGACTCACTTCCTGAGAGATTTGGCTCTGCACAGGTGTCCTGCACTCCCCAGTGCCCTAGAAGAGCTGGGGCCCAGGCTCACATACGTACCTCCTCTGACAGGCCGGCGTTCATGAACTGCTCTGCCAGCTGCCTCACCAGTGTGGGCTGGATTCTGTGGTCCATCTCATCGCCGACCTGGGCAAGACGTCGGGCAATGTTCTGGATGGCTGACTCCTGACTTTCAGAGTCTGAACATTCAGGCAGCAAACACAAACAAGACTCAGTAATGGTCCTGTCAACAGCTTCATGCCACTTGCTACCTCCACATGTGCCCTAGTGGAGACCAGAGATGAGCCTGGGACCAGCCTGGCACTAGGGAAGGGGCTCTGTAGTTAGTGGTGTCTGAGCCCTGACTCTGCTGCACGCTGCCCAGAAACCAAGCATCCTCCAGACCCCCTCACAGAGCAGGAGTGTCGTTTCCCAGTCCTCTCATGTAAAGGCCCACACACTGTCAACTGGGACTGTCCTGCCCTGCGTCCTCTGAAGCTGTCCCTTCTGCAGCTTCCCGATGCTGCCCTGCCTCTCCACTGCCCAGTCCTATTGTGCGGTCTCTGCCCGGGCTGCTCCCTTTTTCACTATGTACTTTTTATAGTTTTGTCGTCTGACACAACTGCTTATATATAAGCTTCTGAAAAACTACAATTCTGTTCAGATTAATTTATTTGTGCATGAGGGTTTTGCCCGCATGTATGTCTGTGTACCACCTATATGCCTGGTATCCATGGAGGTTAGACGAGTGATGTGGGATGCCCCTCTGGATGCTGTGAATATGTTTTATTACCATTGGTTAATAAAGAAGCTGTTTCGGCCAAGGGCTTAGCAGAGTAAAGCCAGGCGGGAAATCCGAACAGAGGTGAATAGGGAAAATAGGCGGAGTCAGATAGACGCCACATAGCTGCTGAAGGAGACAGACACTAGAACCTTACCAGCAGGCCATAGCCTCGTGGTGATACACTGATTAATAGAAACAGGTTAATTTAAGACATAAGAGTTAGTAAGAAGCCTGAGCTAATAGGCCAAACAGTGTTGTAATTAATATAGTTTCTGCATGAGTCTCAGTGGCCAGGAAATGAACAAGCGGTCTCTGTTTACAGATGAGGGCACTGGATTCCCTGGCTCTAGAGTTGTGAGACACCATGTGCAGGAAGGAACTGAACCTGGGTCCTCTGCAAGAGGAACAAGTGCTTTATTTGATTTAGTTTTTAGATTTATTTATTATGCATACAGTGTTCTGCCTGCATGATGGTGGAAGAGGGCACCAGATCTCATTACAGATGGTTGTGAGCCACCATGTGGTTTCTGGGAATTGAACTTAGGACCCTTGAAAGAGTAACCAGTGCTCTTAATCACAAGTCACCTCTCCAGGTCCTGAAAAGGTAATTTTAAAATCTTTTGGTTTACTGTCTGACACCCAACACTAAGAACAATGTGTGAGTGGCGTATGGTTGGTGCCCAGTAAGCAATTTCGTGAGTGAATGAATATATGACAAACTTGTATGTAGCTCTTAAAAAGTACTCAGTAAATATCACTGTAGTTTTGTTTGAACCCCACTGGCTTCTTATTTATCCTGACAGGGACATGCTCCCTCTCAGCCAGCTGCCCAACTGACACAATGCAGGCTCACCCTGTACCTCAGAACCAGGAACTGGCTACAGTAGCTGGGTCCTAAGGAGACTCACTCTAAGGAACTGGCCAGAGGCCCAAGGCACTGAACGTTGGGAGTGAGGGAAAGACGGCTCCCATTGGTCCAATGTGTCCTGTGTTCTTGCGGCTGCTCTCGCGGGGGAGACTCAGCCTCACAGACACACGAGGCAATCGCTCTAGCACTCAGCACACGCCTGGCCCTTGCTCAGCCGATGCCTGTCAAATGACCAGCAGACAGCTCTCCCACGGCCTTTCCAAATTAAGTCACATGTCACTACTTGGCATCCGGTTCCCTGTGATTTAATGTCACTACTCCTCCTGCTCACTCACTTGTGAAGCTCCTACTCTGCCTCTCTTCCAAGTCCAATCAGACTTCTCCAAAGCCTCGGTGAGACCAAGTGTTAGCCCCGGGGTCATTTTCGCTGACATCCTTTGGGCTTAGCCAGGCTTTGACGTCGGAAGGCGTGGGCTGAGCTAGAAAGAAGCAGGGGAAGGACTCACACAAGTTTCAGGCTGGCCAGGGTAACATAGTGAGACCCTGTCTCAAAAAATTAATGAAGGCAGGGGAGGGAGAGGCTAAAGCAGCTGCCAGTCTCCTCACAACCACCCAAGGGCAGCACAGCCTCTGTGCCTAAGACCAGGGAAGCTGGGCTTAGCAACAGGTACCAAGTACAGCGTGAGAGGTTGGCTATCTTTTGTTTGCTTGACTGCTTGCTTGCCAGTGACAAACCCAGAGCCTTCAAAAGGTTAGGCATTCTCTACCTCTGACTTACATCTCCAGCCCCTGGCCTGCAGGGTGGGAAAGCCCCAGTCTAGGGCTTGGAGGTCCTGGGAGGCCTACAGAGCAGTGATTCCAACGAGGATTAAAAATCAACTGAGGGTCAGTGAGTTGGCTCAGGGGCACTTGCTGCCAAGCCTGACAACCTGAGTTTGAACCGCGGGACACACATGGTGGAAGAAATGAGTCAACTCTGACTCTACCCGTATGCTAGGGCACGTGCACACCCCTACACCCAGACAGACACGAATTAAAAACAAAACAAAACAACAACAACAACAACAAAAAAAACCCCAAATCACCCAGCAGTCTCCAGTCCAGGGCTCAGGTCAGGGAAAGACAAAGTCTAGATGTGGCCCGAGGGTTACGGGTTCAGCAGGGGGCGAAAGCTCGGCTCAGTCCTGCTCCTGAAGCCCGGGCAGTTTGATCTGAGGCTGCTTAGTCTGCTGTGCCTCGGTTTCCTTATCCGGAAATGAGGGCCAGAATACCTCAGTGCTCCGGTCTTTAAGGTCATCTATCACATATGTTAAGGTTTCAAAAAGGAGGCAAAAATGGCCATAGAGGCAGGAGTTTTCGCCGGACTGAGAGTTCAGCTAGCTCACGCAAGGTCTTGTGCGGCTGTGTTAGGGTCGCTTGGAGGCCGGGACCAGACTAGTGATGTCCCAGACCTCCCAGATCTGAATGGCAGGAGGAATGACTTTGAAATTCCACAAACTGAAACTAGTGGCACCTCTGGGTTACAAAATCTCCACCACCTTCCAGTCTTTGGCTGTACTGTAACTGCTAGGGACCTATAGTAAAAAAAAACAGGTCCCATTGTTGATCAAGAGAAGAGACTCGGGTCCACACCTGAAGAGAACTAAGGACTCATCAGGAGAAACTTTCTAATTAGTCCCAAAACAGGGGGTAGTAAGTTGGACATGAGTGGGCGCAATCAAGCACAGATCACAAGACGAGTCACATGACATGCACACATACAAGAACCTGACAGTGCAGGGTTGGAGGCTGAGCCCCAAAGCCCCCTGTAACCTTTGTGGAGATCAGTAAAGCTTAGATGTGGGGTGAAGGGGTTAGAATCCAGGCACACCTTGGCCCTGCCCCTTGGGAACCTGGCACAATGCAGTCACCCCTCTGCGCATGGCAAGCCGTACCCTGACTGTACACAGGTACAAAGGTCCCCTTAAGAGACAAGTCCCGCTTGCAGGGAAGGGGGAGGGGTTACAATTCATGGGCAGGTGCCATCTTGGCTAAGGACAGGCCGGATATCTTAACTGCCATCTTTACTAAGGATAGCCATGTGACCAGTCACCCCTGGGCCACCCAGGGTGGGTGGCAACTGGGAGAGGGAGGAGCCACAGACTTATGCAGCTCTGCCTCAACTAAGTGGTGCCTGCAACAGCCTGCCCGACATCCCCTCCACCCCAGGAGAGCAGTGACATGACCTGTCGCCAGCTGCCTTTAGGCCTTGTCTGGTCTTATCTTTTACTTACATCTCTGTCCCTAATTTCCTGTTACAATGGCTGTGTGGTGTGTTTGTGTGATGGTACACCTTGACAGGGCCTGCTGAGGTGTTCATTTGACACAGGGACCCCACCTAGACACCTGCTGCCTGCTAACTCTCTTGCTCAGTATACATGTGACTTTTGACTTAACTTTACGTGAGTCGGGCAGTGGTGGTGTGTGCCTTTAATCCCAGCACTTGGGAGGCAGAGGCAGGCGAATCTCTGAGTCCCAGGCCAGCCTGATCTACAGAGCTAGTTCCAGACAGGCTCCAAAGCTACAGAGAAACCCTGTCTCAAAAAACCAAAATACTAAAACAAAACAAAACAAAAAAAACCTTTATGTGAGTATAAGCTAGCTTTAACTCTATGTTTGTATACATGTGTGTATTCTACTGCAAAATTTTTTTCTTTCTTTGTCCTTCACAAGTCTAAATCTGACCTGTTAAGTTAAAACCAATTACAGTTAAGCTGGAGGACTCTGGATAAAACATCATTCCACAACCTCTCAGCTTGGACCCAGCTCTCCAGGTAGATCCTATACTGTAGTCATAACTCAGATATACCCAACAGACAGCCCTCAATGTTCAGAGAACTTGGAAATATGGCATTTAAATGTTTAATTAAAAACAGAGAGACAGGTTGGCTCCTAGTACAACCCCCATTTCCTCCACCCCCGCCATTTTCTCCAAAGAAGACGGGTGGGCACAGAAGACCCTCCACCTGAAATTTGCTTCACGCGAGAAAGCATTAGCACTGAGCAAACCTGCCTTCACCTCAACTGCTGCAAAGACCTCTCTGCAGACCGTGGATGATGGGACACTGGAATTGACTGCCTCATTGCCAGGGCAAGGTAAGCAGGTCTTCCTACAAACTCCTAACCCACAGGACCTTCTGGAGCCTGGCAGGGCCGTGCTGCCAGCTCTAAGACGGATGATGCCCTGAAGCCCCTGCCCTCAACAACTATGGAGGACCCCAGGGAACGGCTGTCAGGTACCAACCAAATCTCTGTCATGTTTTTTTAAAGCATTAACTCAGGTAAAATTTTATCCTTCTCAAGAACTCTGATGCAGTTTGATGGCTGGTATGTTTGCCAGTTTAAAAGGGACAAACTCACAAAACAGATTTTAGGTGATGTCATAATGATGGTGAAAGAACAGGGGCTTTAAGGTTTATTTATAAAAAGACTTAAGAGCTTAAGAAGTGAGGATCTACGAGTGCTTCAGGGTCTAAGAAAGTGGTTTGTTTTGGTTTGGTGTTTTTGGTTTGGTTGTTTTGGTTTTTCAAGACAGGGTTTCTCTGTGTAACAGTCCTAGCTGTCCTGGAACTAGCTCTTGTAGACCAGGCTGTCCTTAAACTTAACAGAAATTTGTCTGCCTGTCTCTGCCTCCCGCGTGCTAGGATTAAAGGTGTGCACCACCACTGCCCAGCATAAGAAAGTGTTTTAAGGTGAACAAATGCAACTTATCAGATCTCTCTCTCATTGTGCTACTGGTCATAGTCTTAACATTAATCAACAAAGTTCTAATGAGCTATTACTACAGCTCTGACAGAGTACTAAACACCACACTATACCACTATCATCAGAGCCACAAGCTTAAGATTTTAAAATCCCTTTGGATGTTATCTAACTATAGACTTAAAAGGTGCTTCTCATTATGCAAAAAACACACCTGTCACCATCATTTCTGGCATAAATATATACCACTTATACAATGTAAATTTCAGTACAGATTATAAGCAGTGAAATGCTAACGTGTCTAAAACTTACGTTTTCAACTACTCAAAGAATTCTTGTAAGCTCCAGGGAGTCAACTTGGAGGATGCACCTTGAGCAGGTCAGATGCACCCCTCCTTCAGCTACTAGGCCTAAGTGTCCAAGCCTCCCCACCTTTCCCTGGTCCTGACACCCCTCCCTCAATTACCAGGCCTAAGTGTCCAAGCCTCCCCACCTTTCCCTGGTCCTGACACCCCTCCCTCAATTACCAGGCCTAAGTGTCCAAGCCTCCCCACCTTTCCCCGGTCCTGACATTCTTACTTTCAATCACCAGGACCTAAGGAAAAAATTTTTTTTTCCCTAAACTTAATCTTGTCCTCTGCTCTGCCAACATCTTGCCAGGTCTAAGAGGCACCAGAGAGTTCCATAGAGTCTGAACAGCAGCGAAACAACCAGCTACCCCAGGACGTGGCAACACCCCAGCTTTCTCAGGTTCCCCCCAGAGATAGTCGACATCCCCCAGGTCAGCAGGAAGCAGGCTTGACAACTTGATGCCCTCATTCCCTTAACCTGCCATGCCTAACTCCGCACCCTTTAATAAAAAAAGAAGGGAGGAATGTTAGAATAGAGGCACACCTTGGCCCTGCCCCTTGGGAACCTGGCACAGTGTGTCACACCTCACCCCTCTGCTCATGGCAAGCAGGTCCCTGACTGCATGCAGATGCAAAGGTCCCTTTAAGAGACAAGCCCTGCTTACTCCCACTCTCTTCCCACAGGCAAGCAGGCCTCTTCCTCTGTCTCTCTCTTCCCTCCCCTGTACCCTTTTCTCATCAACTCCACACTCAAGTTCTGTCTGCATGGTGTATTTGTCTCCCGTCTGTGGCCCTCACTCGCCAAGGTCCTAACTGGCACCATATTCATAACAGAAGGGAACAAGGCCGGGCCTACCTGGCTGTATTCTTCCATGGTAGAAGGAGCGGCTGACTCGGCTACCATCAGTCTGCAGCTCATCCTCAAAGTCTGCATCCAGGTAAACTTGCACGGGCAGTTCCTGACTTAGTGCCTCCAGTTCTTGATTGAAATTATACTTGGAGTTTTGGAGAAAGCCAAACACCAGCAGGTTTGTGATGTGCTCAGCTTCCAGGCCTGAGCCATTGCTGACCTAAGATGAAAAGGGAGTCAGGAAAGCTCATGGAAGCCGGGGTCAGGACACAAGTGGACCCGAGGCTCTAAGAACCAGTAACTCTGAGAATCCAAAAGCTCTAGCAGGAGGCCTATGGGCAGAGGCATATTCTGCCACACCCTCCAACTAGCGTCACCTGTAGACACCAAGGGGTTATCGAGCCCCTTCTACAGAACTCCTCCTGAAAAGACCCTTCGAGGGTAAGGCCTGTACTCGGGGAAGCCGGGCAAATGTCACCATTGCAGTTCCGACCGTGTTTACATACAGAGCTGAGCCTGACTGCACTGGCTCTGCTTCCAGCGGCAAGCACTTCTCCATCATCCCCTTCATGAGCCCAGGATGGTCCTGGCAGGCAGAGGATGCTCAATAAACTCTAGGGAGTGCTGACCCAGGTCAGACTCTGCCTTTGCCCTAGCCTGTTCCACTTCATGAGGATGTGTGCATAACCAGAGAACCCCAGAGCAGGCAGAGAGGGTCTCGCTCACAGGCTCTCTGCTCTTCACTGCAGCGTTACGGTGTCCAAAAGCAGCACTGGGGAGGAGCACTGAGAAGAGGAAGGTGCACTGGGGAGGAGCACTGGGAAGAGGAAGGAGCAGTGGGCAGCAGCACGGAGGGGGGAGGGGGGGAAGCACTGAGACAGCAATGCCTGTAACCATGAGGCCCTGCAGTACAAGAAAGCTTAGAAATGAAACTTGGGTCACTTAACATCCTTCAATTTGCATTTAATAGATATAGTAAATACTAACTTTATGTTATTTTACTATAAAATGCTGGAATAAAAAAATTCAAAAAGTCAGAAATATCTACAATAAAGTATTATTGTATTTTGGGGAGGTCAAATATCAAGAGAAATAGAAAATGTCAACATTTCACTATGGCCTCAACCTGCGGGCACCGGGCAAGCTACTTACTTCTGTGTCTCAGCCTCCCTACCCAAAAGTAAACAGGAAGTGATGACAGCAGGAAGACCTCACCTACCCTTGCCCCAGGGAAGGAGGGCCACAGCAGGGAGCCACTCTCTGGGGCCCTGAAGGACAGCAGGGCAGGACCACAGGAGACAAAAGCCCTGACTTGCAGACTGTGGCTGACTGGAAGGGGAGGCTCAGACACTTCTGCCCACAGCCAGCTCAGTCCCTGACTGGGCAAGTGGGAGCCCAGGTCTCTTCTGCTCACACAACTAGTCTGGGCTGTCCTTGCCATGTCTATCAGTCTGACAGGCATGCCACTCCATCCATTCCCCATCCCCCACCAAGCTGCTATGGGGGCCAATGGAGACCAATTCTGCTGGATATGCGGTGCATCTCAGAAGACCTGTCAAGGAAGGACCAGGCTGCATCCTTCACAGGGACATCCAGGAAGAACAAAAAGAAAAGATGCCAGAATCTAACCTGAGAGTCCATGGCACAATCTGTGCAGCTCCAACCACTGCTGACTCAGAGTCCGGGAAACAACCTGGAAGAGGACATACAGATGGTGTAGGTGGCTGTGCCCGAAGCAGTGCCCCTGTGGGGCCCCATCAGGTGGCAGGACGCTACCACACCTGCAGCTGAGGTCATGCCCACCCACCATCACTGGCTCTCAGCCTGGGCTCCTTTGTTTGCCCTCCACACAAAACCAGAGCAACAATCCAGTTAGTCAGGTCTGCAGTCTTCCGCCTTGCAGCCTCCGAGGGTGCTCTACTGGGCACCCCAGGCCAGTTCCCCAGAGTTCAGCTTTGCTGCCCACTCAGGAAGACTGATGAGGCCGACCAGCACGTCCCACACGAATTCCTATAGTGAGTTTCCCAACTCGTCACACACACCTGCAAGACTGCAGGGCATCGACATTACAGGGTCAGGGCCTCCCAACAACACCGACCCATTTCCTCTTTCCACCCACACGAAGAGGCAGAGCAGTGTGCATTCCAACTTAATGGGAAGAAAATATAGTTTGGAGGATTAGAGGATTACTTTTGAGCTGGCTAGACAGCTTGGCTGGTAAAATGTGCCTGCCACTCAAGCCTTCTGACCGAACCAAAGTCACTGAAGAACTGAATTTAAGAAGTATGTCCAGCTGGGCAGTGGTGGTGCACGCCTTTTATCCCAGCACTCGGGAGGCAGAGATAGGTGGATTCGAGTTCTGGGCCAACCTGATCTACAAAGCAAGTTCCTGGACAACCAGGGCTACACAGAGGAATCATGTCTCAAACACACACACACACACACCCCCCAAAAAAAAAACCAACACAACAAAGTTTCGGTAATAGCTGAACCTCTGTTTAAAATGTTAATAAAAGTTTTGTTGCACAAGTCTGTTCACGGTATACACTGTTCCTGAAAATGCACATGAGTTTGGCTGCTATGGAAAGCAGTGTGGAGGTTCCTCAAAAAACTAGAACCTGGAGCAGGCCAGAATCCGCTTGCCAGCAGCCAGCTGACCAGGTGCCTGCCTGGAATGATGTGAAAGGTGGGCGGAGGACGATTCCATGTGTCCCGCCCCCACCACATCCACACAACAATAAACGGAACAATTTATTTTAAGAAACCACCTTGTTTGACATTTCCCGTTACATCCAGCAGTATTAGACACAGGTGTGAAAGCATTTGGCAAGACCTTATGGTGGTCATGGCTGCCGTCACTGTCAGAGCGGAGGCCACTTCCTTCGGAAGCCACCAGCTGGAGGGCTGTGGGCAGGAGAGCTGTGTTTCTGGGCCAGATGTGTCACGAGTGAGACGAACAGACAACAGCTCACACGGGTCTGCTCAGCCACCACCTCACTTTCCTGGGACCCCAAGGGTTTCTCTTGTCCCACGGAAGCCAAATGTCCTGACGTAGCTGAGCACCCTGAACTTCACAAAAGCCCCCACTTCCACACGCCAGAAGTGCAGACACAGGCCACACGAGGCGGGAAGAAGGCCAGGTAATTCAGCGCAGTTACCACAGAGCAAGGTGTCCTTACGTCCCATGTGCCCCCTGCTAACGTTTATCTACACAGCTAACCGACAGAACTGTGATAAACACACGGAGAAAGTCACAGCCTACTGTAACCACCCACTCTCTCACCAAGTGTCCAAGGTGCCGTGGGCAACACAGCAGAGCACAGAACGCCACCAAGACACGAGCTAGAGAAGAAAAGCCACCAGACTTAGGGCTGATGAATGCCCAAGAAATAACCAGAAGAACGTAACGCGCTCCCATCTTTTTAAAATCCTTTTCTTTTCTATGCGTTGGTATTTTGTCACAGGTGTTGGGTCCCCTGGAAAAGCAGTCAGTGCTCTTAACCACTGAGTCATCTCTCCGGCCCCGAGTTCTCCATCTTTTTAAATGAACAAATGTTAAATATGTAACTCATCAATAGAAACAACAACACAGTGCCATATTAAAACTGCTCAAGGCGGGAGATGCAGCTGTTGGCAGGGTGGTTCCTCACGTGCACGAAGACCTGGGTTACCCGGTGTAATGGCACACACCTGCAACCCCAGCACTCAGGAAGTAGAGCAAGAGACAGCAGACGCTCAAGGTCAGGGCTGGAGAGATGGCTCAGCAGTTAAGAGTACTGACCACTCTTCCAGAGGACCCAGATTCAATTTCCAGCACTCACAAGGCAGTTCACAGCTGTCTCTAACTCCAAGATCTGACACCCTCACATGGGCACACATGTAGGCAAAACGCCAATGCACATAAATATTTAAAAAGAAGTTGTTCAAGGTCTTCCTCTGCTACACCGCAGCTGAACCAGGCTAGTAAATAAATAAATAAATAAAATAAATAAAAATTATTCAATAGGGCTGGAGAGATGGCTCAGTGGTTAAGAGCATTGCCTGCTCTTCCAAAGGTCCTGAGTTTAATTCCCAGCAACCACATAGTGGCTCACAACCATCTGTAATGGGGTCTGGTGCCCTCTTCTAGCCTGCAGGCAGACACACAGAATATTGTATACATAATAAATAAATAAATATTTTTAAAAAAATTATTCAAGAGTCAAAGAACAGCATGCACAGATGGTGGGAAATAGAAGAAGAAATTGGAGCCACCTGCAAGATTGCCAGTAGCTGGAAGGCAACGGCTGCATTCCCCTGCATTAATATCTATAGTCTACAGAGTTGCAGTAACATAAAGGGTATGACGGTTAAAATGCCCAACTATGGGTGTGTAGCGCAGAGAGTCAACAGTGCCAAGCATGCCTGAGGGCCTGGGCTTGACCCTTACAACCTGAAAACAAAGTATGTTTGAAGGGACTGACTGGAAACTGGAGAGATGATTTGGCGGTTAGGAGTGCTTCTTGCTCTTCCGAAGGACCCAAGTTTGGTTCCCAGAACCCATGTCAGGTGGTTCATAACCACCTTAACTCCAGCTCCAGGGGAATCTGATTCTAGCCTCCGTGGGCAATACACTCGTGTGCGCACACACAGAGACATACACACACACACGCATATACAAACACACACAGATATACACAGACAAATACGCACACATATACAGAGAGACACACACATATACAGACACACACGCACATACAAACACACACAGATACACACAAAAGGGGGCTTAAGAAATGGCTCAGTGTTAAGTACTCTGGCTGCCCCATCAGAAGACCTGGGTTCAGTTCCCAGAATTCATCTCTCCAGCCCTCCCTTCTTTTTCTTTTTACCAGACAAATAGCCAAATCTGAGGTTTTCTAGGGTTACCCAACATAGCTTCAGACGTAAAGATCTCGAAAGGGCTGAGAACAACGCTTGATGGTAGAACATCTGCCTACGTGAACAAGGCCCTCCCTGAGAATTCCATTCCCAGCAAGCAAAATATAAACAAGTAAATAAAGTTGTTTTTTCCCCTAAATCTAGGGTCTAATTTTAGAAGACAATAAACATCAAGTGTTGTCAGAAGCGTGAGGCTGCAGGACAGCAGATTAGAGCAGGACCTCAGGCCTCCACCCGAGAGCAGACTTGGTTATCCATTAATGACACAAACCTCAGCTGTTTCATAAGCAGTGAGCTTTGTTCTGTACCTCCCCTCCCCCCCGCCTCCCTCCTCACCCCCGACTAAAAAGTCAGTCAACACAGCAGCCAAAGTCACTCTGCTATCTGGAGTCACTGCGATCAGGCAGGGTACATGGCAGTAGAGAGGAGCCCTTGAGAGGCAGCCACGCCAGCAGCAGGCCAGGCTGGCACTGAACCGCTTCACAGTTCCTTCAGACACGGGCATTATAAACCACAACAATAAAGTTCATTTCCCAACTTCTGGACTCCACTTTCTTTTCAAATTCTGATGTAAACTTTAAAATCACTTTAAAAATGTATTATTGGTGTGTGTGCACTTCCTGCAAGAGCTCACAGGTGAGCATGGGGTGGCGTGTGTCGCAGCATGTGTGGAGGTCAGAGGTCAATTCTGCGGAGTCAGTAATCTCTTTATATTTCTATATAAGCTCAAAGGATCAAACTGCAGGTCACCAGCCTTGCCAGGCAAACGTTTTACCCACTGAGATGTCACTTTCAGGTCCAGGAAATCCCAGAGAGACCTTTTCCAAAGACCAGTGAGGCATAACTGACTCCATATGCCTGGTTCAGTGGTGTGGACTTACAGTCCCAGAGACTGGGGAGGCTGAGGCAGGAGGATCACTTGAGCTCCAAAGTTGGACCAGTATGGGGAACACAGCGGGGCAAAACATAAGAGACACCCTGAGAATCATCCCATTGAGTAAGAAAACACAGCGAATGATCAAAAGACATTGATGTGAGATGTCCTTCAGTGTAAGTGTTGCTTTTATTGGTTGATAAATAAAACTGTTTTGGCCAATGGCTTAGCAGAGTAAAGTCAGGAGAGAAATCCAAACAGAGATATAGAGAGAGCAGGCAGAGTCAAGGAGAGATGCCATGTAGCTGCAGAAGGAGAAGGATGCCAGTACCTACTGGTAAGCCACAGCCTCGTGGCAATACACAGATTAATAGAAACGGGTTAATTTAAGATATAAGAGTTAGCTAGGAATATGCCTTAGCCATTGGCCAAATAGAGTTTTAATTAATATAGTTTCTGTGTGATTATCTGGGTCTGGGAGGCAGGAACAAACAAGCAGTCTCTAATCACAAGACATTTTATACGTATGTATGTATGACATTATCAAAAAAATTTTTGAGGCATTAGCTAGCCTGGATCTGGCTAGCTAGACCAGTCTGGCCTCTAACTCAGAGATCTACTTGTCTCTGCCTCCTGAACTCTGGGATTAAAGGTGTGTACTACCATACCTGGCCATAAAGAAATAAAATAAAAATACATAAATTGTTTAAATATTTTTCAGGAGCCAAGTGTGGTGGCTCATACCTTTAATCCCAGTACTCGGGTGGCAAAGGCAGGTGGATATATGTGAGTTTGAGGCAGCCTGGTCTACAGAGTGAGTTCAGACCAGCCAAAGCAACACAGAGAGACCCCGTCTCAAACAACGAGCAGAAGTGGTTTTTTGTTTTGTTTTGTTGCTGTTTGTTTCAGGACAAAGTCACACAGTAAGACCGGTTTTAAAAAAGAAATAAATTAAGTTTCAGGGACTAGGGAGATGTCTCATTGGTTATGCCCTTGCCATACAAGTGAGAATCTGAGTCTGGATGCCCAGAATCTACCTAAAGCTGGTGGGTGTGGCGGCCTGCCTCCAGCGCCAGCCTCAGAAGGTGGAGAGGAGCTCGGGGTTCTCCTAAAGGCCTTTTTCACGACAGACACAGAGTGCAGCAGTAGCCTCAGCTTAGGTCACGAACACACACGGTGGCACAAACCATGACTGCAGCTACTCAAAAGGCTGAGGCAGGAGGATCACAAGTCCAAGGCTGACCTGGGCTACTTAATGAGACCTTGTCTTACAATATAAACCAAGGCTGCCTAGAATGCACAAGGCCCTGGGTTTAATCCCAGTACCACGGTTCACCGTAGGGGTGGGGAGGAAGGTGTGTTTTAGTTTACTTTCTACTGTAATAAACCACATGACAAAAAACAACTTGGGGAAAGTGCATATTACGGTTTACGACTCTCAGGTCACACCCATCAGAGAGAGGAGTCAGGGCAGGAACTCAAGGTTCCCACCTAGAAACAGGAGTTGATGCAGAGACCACGGGGAGTGCTGCTTACTGGTATGTTCGGCGGCTTTCTGAAACCACGCAGGACCATCTCCCCAGGAGTGGAACTGCCCACAGTAACCTGGGCATGCTCACGTCAATCACCAATCAAAGAAAAATGCCCCTTAGGCTTCCTTACAGGCCAATCTGAGGGAGGCTCTTCTCAGCTGGAGTTCTCTCCTTCTATGAGTCTAGCTTACGTCAAGTTTACAAAAAAATAAATAAATAAATAAATAGCCAGTGAAAGCGCACACACACACAAGGTGCAGGGAGGCAAGAGGGAGAGGGAGAGAGGCCCAAACGCACGGGTCCAGATAACAAATGCTGTTCTTCCCACTGGACACAAAACTGAGTTCCTTTGAGCTCAAGAGACTGAGGACGCAAGAGAAAACTGTCCTGCAACAGCTGCTCTCTCTCAACAGAACAGGTGTGTCACCAACTCATAACGATGAACAAATGCTAAGACCATGAAACTGAATCCTTGCTGTGCCAACAAGGGGACCACTTCAACTGCCCAAACCCCAAATGAACGGCAGGGGTGCCAGGCACACTGGTCAGCAAGCTCCATCCCTGCCTCTATCTCCTAGGCTCCAGGATGTCAGGCAGGTGCGCAGTGCCCAGCTCACTAGCTAATTTTCAAGCCTGGCTGCATGCTGGAATCTGCCGGGACACCCTTGGATGTACCAGTCTGACATGGCCTGACACATACACCATTACCCATGAATCCACTAAAGAAGCTACCAGAACTAATTCTCTAGGAAAGCAAAGCAGCAGAGAAGAAAGCACCCACAGGGCTGTTTTTCTATACACCACTGATAACCCAAAAGAAAATGAAATGACTGCTATGACACCAAGAGATAGAAAATACTGAGACCTGGACCTGTGGCTCTGCAGCAGAACACACGTCTACCACGAGCCTGAGCCCAATCCCAGTGCTGCGGAAAATTAATACATACACACAAAACATTTAAAATACTTAGGAATAAATGTAACACAAGTGTCAGGCCTGGACACTAAAGGAAAACTACAAACGTTGTTGAGAAGAAAAAAAAGAAAGGCCAGCCCCTGTCATGGGTGCAAAGACACCATGCTGTAAGATTACGGTGCCCCCTATGACTGGCACATTCGGGGCAGCTCCTTTAGAAACTCTGGCTGGTTTTTCTACAGACAGTGACAAGCAATTCCTAAATTCATAAGAGAAGGCAGAGGACATTTTCAAAAATAGCCAATCTTGAAAAGTAGACTTTTACTTCCTGATTTCAGAACTCACTATGACACTAGAGAGTCATAGCGGTGTGGGCCTGGTTAAAGAGAAAGAGAACAGTGAGCAACCCCAAGACCATCCATCCATCCATGGCAGCGGAGTCACCACCAGGGGAAAGAGTGGTGTTTTAATCAACAACCCCGGGACAACCAACTATCCACTAGCAAAGGCATGACCTGGGTTTGATTCCCAGCACCCACATGGTGGCTCACAACTGTCTTCAATACCAGTTTCTGGGGATCTGACTCCTTCTGGTCTCCACAGGCACCAGGCACCCATGTGATACACAGGCATGCATGTATGGGAAATACACACATAAAATAAATTTTAAAACATAGATGATAGAGGTCTTTCCCATTAGACATACATTGGCCATAGATATACCATCTAGTATCAGGGTACTGTGGTAGCATTAGCAAGCACAGGACACATGGGGTCAGGGCATCACCGGAGGATCTACTTCTGCAGACAAACCCAGGGCACTCTGACAGAGTTGGTATGAGTCACCTAAGAGGAACTGAGCCCAACTGTCAGTGAGCAGACACGGACAAGTGATGCCACAAACAAGACTGCAGCTGCTCCTCCCATCATGAGTGGCTCGATCAGGCTTCTGATATCCAGACACTCCCTAGGCAGTCTGTCTCAGTGAACGCCAAGTTCAGAAGAACTGAAGTGACTCAGGGTTGAAGCTACCCAGAAAGTTTCACTAAATGATAACAGATTATTTTATTTTTATTTTGTGTGTATGGTGTTTTGCCTGCATATATCTCTCTGCACATGTGCACAAGTGTCCAGTACTCATGAAAGCCAGAGAGAAGCCCTGTCAGATTCCCTGGAACTGGAGATATGGAGGGCGGTGAGTGACCATGTGGATGCCAGGAATTACACCCAAGTCCTTCCGAAAGAACAGCAGTGCTCTTAACCACTGGACGTCATCTCTCCAACCCAAATAACAGGTTTTTGTTTCTTTAAAGATGGTCTCACTATGTAGCTCTGGCTGTCCTCAAACTTATTTGTAGAACAGGCTGGCCTCCAATAGAGATCTGCCTCCTGAGTGCTGGGATTGTGCACTACCACACCTGGCTTCAAATAAATTTCTTAAAGGAAAAGAAAAAAAAAAAAAAGATAGGCCTGGGTGTAAGAGCTAACCTCTAACACCTTAAAGAGAACACAGGGGACTGGAGAGGTGGCTCAGTAGTTAGAAGTGCTGGTTACTCTTCCAGAGGACCTGGGTTTAATTCACAGTATCCTCACGGTGGCTCACAACTGTAACTCCGGTCTCTGGAATCCAATGCCCCTTTCTGGACTCTGAGGTCAGAGGACACACAGATGGTATACAGATATATACATGCAGTCAAAACACCCACACACATAATCTTTAAAATAAAATTAAAAAACTAAGAAGAGAACATGAGAGGAAATCTCAATTCCCTTGTACTAGGCAATATCTTAGACACAACGCAGAGGCAAGAAACAAAAGAGAAATTCTTATAAATTAATCTTCAAAATTGGAACCTTTTATAATTCAAAGATACTACTAGGAAGATAAAATCTGTAAGACGATAAAGTGTAACCTCAACACTCAGGAAGCTAAAACAGGAGGATTGCCTCAAGTTTGAGAACAGCTTGATTTGCACAGTGGTTTCAAAGTGAACTTAGGGAGAAAATTTTTTACAAAGCATTTGACAAGGGACAGGGAGCAAGAATCCGGAAGTGTCCGGTGAGACTACTGCGCAGCGCTAAAGGCCTGAGTACCAAGCCTGTAGAGCTGAACTAATCCTCAGGACACACACAGTGGAAAGATTTCAGCGAGCTCTCATCTGATCGCCATAGGCACGCTGTGGTATGGCCCCAACAACACAAATATGTTTAACAAAAAATCACGGGCCTGAGAGATGGCTCAACTATTCGAAGCACTAACTGTTCTTCCAGAGGACCTGGGTTTGATTCCAGAGCCCACACGGCAGCTCACAGTGGTCTGTTAACTCCAGTTCCAGGGTATCTGACAACCTCTTCTGGCCTCCATGGGCACCAGGCGTGAAGTGGTGCAAGCAGAACACCAACGGACATAGGCTGGAGCCACAGAGCTCACCTTGTCTTGCCTAGCATGGACCTCGGTTGGCCTGGAATTGACAGGCAGGCAAGAATGATCTTAACTTCTGATCCTCCCACCTCCGCTGCCCAAGTGCTGGGATTACAGATGTGTACCACCTGGTTTTATGCTGTGCTGGGGATTGAACTAAATACTCTGCCAGTTGTACGATAACTTCAGTCCCTTATTTGGGCTTTTTGAGACAAGTTTAGGCTTGCTTTGGGACTTGTTCTCAGCCTCCTGCCTTGATTTCCCACATGCTGGCATCACAGATAGGAGCCATCACACCAACAAAACAATGGTTTTAAGAACAAGAGTGGCCAGGCGGTGGTGGGGCACGTCTTTAATCCCAGCACTCGGGAGGCAGAGGCAGGCGGATCTCAGTTCCAGGGGATCTGACACCGTCATACAGACATACAAGCAGGCAAAGTCCAATGTACATTAAATAAACATTTAAAAAAGGGGGTGTAGCTCAGTGGTAGAACCACTGATTAGCAGGCAGAAGATGCACTTAACCACTAGCATGGTCACACACACACACACACACACACACACACACATACACCAAGTACATATAACTGAAGGGTCGTATGAGAGGGGCCTGTGTACCAAGTGACTGTCTGATCACTTGTGGCTCCACGAGGCCCTTAGAAGCTGCCATCCTGGATGCTTGAAGCCTCTGAGACAAGTTCCTTGCTTTCCCTCCCTGACCAGGACCTGGGTTCAGAGGCTACTCTGCAGTGTCTGCCCTCCACCCCCAGGCTTTACTCCTTTTTGTTGTTGTTGTTGGGCTCAGTCATGATAGGAAGGGTGGGGGTACCTAGCCCAGCAGAGAATACAAAGAAAAGATAACTGGACGCTTACCCCACAGTCAAGGGCCGGAGCTGGCAGTGGGCCTGCACGGGGCAATAATAGCAGCTTCCTGTCTCCCGCACCCTAGAAGAAGGCAACCTTTCCTCACTTGTTGTGGGGACAACAGCCGACCTCCACCAGGGAGAACGGGATGGACATCAGGGACGACGCCAGCACAATCTCCTTGCCAACTGAGATGTGCTCCTGGAGGACATGCTCCTGCACAGTCAGCCCAGTAAGGACTTTGCAGTGAAGTCTCCCTGCCATCTAGAAGATAGGCAAGGAAGAACAAGGCCGGTCTTGGCCAGAAACTTGCCCAGCCCTGTCTGGAACTCAAGGAAAGATAGGTCTATGGTTTAAGAGAGGATGGCAGCATGCCAGACTGAGGAGACATGGTGGGCTCTGGAGGTCTCTTCCAGACACTGTCACCTAGCCCCGACCCACCTTTCTAAGATCGGTAAGGGAAAAGCCTGTTGGAAAGTCCCCACAGAAGCCCAGGCAAAGGTTTTCTATGTCCTCACTTAGAGCAGGGCTGCTTTGTCCCCATGAGGTGCGCACACCCCTTGGAAGGCTAGGACACATAAGGTGTGCTAAGGTAACAGAGGGTACTTAGGTGTGCTAAATGCCTCTTTAACCTGCGATCTTTTTCATGCTATGATAGGCTTACTGGGAACAGCCCTGTTACAGAAGCATGTATGTATGAACTAGATCAAACATAGATAGGACATAGGACCATTACTGATGACTCAGGTAAGGCCAGCAGTCAATGCTCCTGATCAGACGAACTGGACTCTCCCCACATTATCCCAGGATCAGCCAGCACCCGCCTGGGCTTCAGCTCTATCTCACTGCCTCTAAAGAAAGGTTTGAAACATGTGTGGTAACGCATGCCCGTAATCCCAGCACTGGGGGAGATCACGAGGTCGAGATGATCTTCAGCCACACAGTGAGTGGAAAACCAAAATGGGATACAGGAGACTTTGTCTCAGAAAAGAAAAACAAAACAAAGAAGGTTCACTTCTGAAGGAGATAACCCTAGCCTAAGGCAGTCCAGACCTGCCTAAGTCATTGTGGTGGCCATCTTGGGTGGGAATAGACTCACTAGGCCAGGAGATCTCTCCAGGTCAGAGAAAACAAGCAGGAAGTTTTGCAAAAGGGCATCTACTTAACAGTGAGCTGGGTGTGCACCGAGACACACAGTTGTCAACCTCCCTACGTTTGGCTGCTTCACTTCTACAAAGCCCAGTCCTGGGACAGGGCTGACGCCAGAGCCCTCCCTCTACACCCTTCCAGGGGTAATGCCAAAACATTGCCTCTTCCTAAGGCTGGTCTAGGAGCCAGATGCGAAACACTCCTCAGCACTAACTAACCCGTTTGCATTACTGAGGTAGAAGGGTAATTTAAAGCAAACCAGGGCTGGGAAAGGCTCGGTCAGTACACTGCATGCCTACATAAGCTTAAGGGTCTGAGTCTGGGTCACCAGGACCATGCAAAAGCCAGGTGTAATGGTAATCTGAGTGCCGGGGAGGCAGAGACCTGAATATCCATCCCTACAGCTCATTGACTAGATGGTGAGCAGCAAACTGGTGAGTTCCAGGTTAAGTGAGGGGTCCTGTCACACACACACACAAAAGGCAGCGAACAACTGAGGAAAACACTCGACACCAATCTACACACACACACACACACACACACACACACACACACACACACACACAGGAACATATGTGCACTCACCTGATATGACCCATAATGAATATATACATATACCACACACACACATACATCAAATACATTTCCTTTTTTTCTGTTTGATTTTGGCTGTTTTTTATTTTCTTTCTTGCTTTTTTTCTTCTTTATGGCTGGCAATGTCCATGAGGTCAAGCACCCATAAAGCCAGCTAAGAACTCATTCAGACAGCTACTACTGCCCTTTTGTCTGAAATAGTCCTGTTTGGACCAACGAAATCACAAAGAGCAGAGTAAGAGAATAAGAAACACTGAACTGTGGGTATAGAAATTGTGGACATCTGCCAGGATGGCTCTTGGGGAAAGACCCACCATAAAGGTTCCTGGCACTAAAGCTTCAGCTTCTCCATTGTATCAGTAGCTGCCCTGCCTCCCTCCAGCTGCTAGGAGCGAAGAGGAGTCCACAGGAAAGGAAGGTGCCTGTCTGCCTCGGTGGCAGAGTGCACAACCAGCACTTACCAGGGCCTGGGTTTGTCCCTAGTCCTGAAAAACAAACGAGTCTACGGCCATTCTCTCTGTCCCTACCCCTCGAGGGCTATCAGGCCCCTTGGATGCACCTCCCTTGGGAAGTGGAGCATGGTCTGGGAGAGCATGTGGCACAGCTAGAACTGAGAGTTCCGAATCTGACTTTGAGACCCTGGGCGAGTTAACTAGCGTCTATCTGCCCAGCTGACCTATCTGGAGAAGGAGGTAACAATCTAGTCTCTAATCACCAGAATATGAAATGAGCTAATGGATAGAAGAGGTGCACACTACAGTCCCAAGACCTAGGAGGCTGAGGCAGGAAAAGTCTTTTTGGTTTGCTTGTTTGTTTTCCAAACAGGGTTTCTCTGTATAGTTCTAGCTGGAGCGCAGAGATCCACCTGCCTCTGCCTCCTGAGTGCTGGGATTAAAGGCATACGCCACCACTGCCCAGCAAGGAAATACTCTTGAGTAGGAGTTGGATATTAGTCTTGGCAGCCTACTGCCTTAAAAAAAATAATAATAAATTTGTAGCCGGGTGCTGGTGGGCTTTCCTTTAATCCCAACACGTGGGAAGCAAAGGCAGGCAGATCTCTGTGAGTTCAAGCTCTAGGATCAGTCAAAGCTACACAGAGAAAACCTGTCTCGATAAACAAACAAAGCTACACAGAGAAAACCTGTCTCGATAAACAAACAAAGCTACACAGAGAAAACCTGTCTCGATAAACAAACAAAGCTACACAGAGAAAACCTGTCTCGATAAACAAACAAAGCTACACAGAGAAAACCTGTCTCGAAAAACAAACAAAGCTACACAGAGAAAACCTGTCTCGAAAAACAAACAAAAAAGTGAAGAAAACCAAAGTGCTCCCCATGAGCTTATGATCGCTGCCACCCTGCAGCTTCAATTTAATTGTCTTCTTCAGACAATGGGCAAGGATACAGGTGGCTTCCGAGGCTGCCCAGCCAGGCAGAGCGGCCAGAACCAGAAACACTAGCTACCCTCCATGGCCACAGCCTGGCAAATGGTGGCCAGAGATGCAGCCACAGAACAAATGTCCACTGACCACAGACCCACATCAGGAGTTTCTTACAGTTTCAAGCTCACATCCAGGGAACCACCAGATCCGTGGCATCCCTCATGAGAATGGCTGTGTGGCCTTGAACACAGCCTAGAGGTAGGTCCCCAATCCTCAACCTCTCACTGGAGAGGCAAGGGGCAGCTGGAATAGCATGCACTGCCCTTCAAAAGGTCTAAAAGGCTGTGTCATCAAGCCTCCCTTCCTTCCGGAGTAGTCCAGGCACTCAGCGTTGTTGAGCCCTAGGGTAGGCTATTCTTACTTGCAAATAAGAGGAACCAAGTGACCTCAAGCTGTGACTATCGCCTCTCCTCCCCTAGCGTAACTGCACCAATTGGCCCCTTTTCAAGTACACCCTCAACTCATCCTTCAGAACAGAGTGCATGCCACATCCTGGCGGCTCTCTGCATTGGCCATCACCAAAACCAGTACCCAACACAACACACTACAGTAGCCAGGAGATAGCACCTTGCTCCTCAGGAACCTGCACCCAGTGGGTGGGAATGCCTGCTAACCCCAGCTGTGACAAGCCAACCCCACTGCCATTCCATTTCCAGGTAAGAGGGCCAGCAGAGGCGAGGATACACACAAGTCTTCCTACCTACAAAACTTCCCAAGATCTCAGCCCACTAAGGGGTTGACGCCTCTGGAATGTTGCCCCAGCACCAGACCGGACTCCCCTGAGGGAACACTCAAAGCTGAGGGCCATGGTTTGTCCAGGACAGCGCTGCCCAAGGCTCAGGGGAGAGCTTAGGGCTTTGAACTGTCATGGCTGGGTGGGGATGGAATGTGGAAAATCCACGTCATTCTTGAAGTTCCCCCCAACTCTCTTCCACAGTTAGGTCACCCTGGATCTGACCTCATGGAAGTCTTCCAAGAAGGGCACGCAAGCCTGGCCTGGCACCAGGCAGTAGCCTGGGAAAGTAGGGGAGGCCTGGGCTGGGTTCTCAGCCTGTTCATTGCTCACCTACGGTTTATCGGAAGAGGGTCAATCGACTATGAGTGGCCTTACAGTCCGACCTCGCTCTACTCACACCAGCTCCATCCTGGCCCGCCCCTGGTGCACACTCATTTGTTGAGGATATAAATGAATGAATGAATCCTTGTGGGCCCCGCCACTTGGTGGCTGAAGGCAGCTTATTTCTTCTAAATTCCTACGATTATTTGGCCAACCACTCGAACAAACTTTAAAAACACCAGCAGCCATTCTCTGCCCATATTCTAAAACCATTTCGGGTTCTGGAGATGCTGCAGGGGGCAGCCACTTTCCCAGTTTAGGCGCGAGTGTGAGCTATGGGCTCAGTGGCATCCACAGGTGTAAACGAAGGTGCCCTTTGCTGGAGTCCAAGGTCTGTGTCAGGGATGGGGTTCTTCCGAGTCTGTCACGGGGCCCATTGGTGGTTTGTAGCCGTCCGTTGTTCATCTTTGCGGGTGGCCACGGGAGAGCTCACGCCTAGCCGAGCGCAGCGGGGCCTTGAGCCCGTCTTCCGCGCGCAGCGCGCACCTGCAGGGTGCGGCACGACCCGGGGTCCCGGATGCACCAGGAGGCCTGCCCGCCAGCAGACCAGGACCGAGCGCGCGCCCCAAGCCCTCCCGTGCCTGACCCGCAGCTCCGCGGTGGCACCGGGCGGCCGGCGCACCCACCCCGCCTCCACCAAGGCGCAGGCGCCCCGCCACCGCAAAGTATCGAACCGACACCACACTGAGCTTGGCGCGGACCCTCGGAGGGGAACGCAGGGCCAGGGCGAGCCCGGGGGGGGTGGGGTGGGCGGACTCACCACGCACACGCCGCGGGAACCGACCGCGTACAGGCTGAAGCAGAACTGACAGACTCTCTGGCGCGCCCAGCACACCGCCTTCCCTTTCTCGTGCCCGTGGGTGGCGGTCTAGCTCCGCCCCTGAAGCCCCGCCCCCCGGATGCTCCGCCCTTCTCCCGGACGCTTCGGCGGAAATCAGAGGGTTCAACCCCTCGCTGCGGGGGGCTAGGAAGGGAGGTTCACCCAGAGCCTGCGCGCTCCCTAGTCACCAAAGCCTGGGCCCCTGCCTTCATGAGGATGGGTGTCATACCTGATCCCGGCCTTTCGCACACGGCAGTCATAGGAAAAATGCTATTGTGTTAGTCCCCTACATAACATGGTTATCACACTCAGACTAGTGGCCCTGTCAGAACCGGGCCCATCGGAGATGATGGGCAAGCGATTCCCAATGTTTCTCATAGGCAACCGCTTTCAGAACCCATAAAATGTTTCCGGGTGGCGGTTTGCTTGTTTTCTCAGGCATGCAAAGGACCAGCAGGATGAAAATGGCAAGAGTCAAGTGGATAGCAGAAAATCTCAAAGGGCTCGCTAGCCTTCATGTCCAGAGAAGCCCAGTGCCTATGCTTAAGTGCCGGCCACTACCCCAAAGGACAGACACGTGACACTGACAAAAGAGAAAGAGAAACAAGAAAGTGAATTTCTGGGAAGTATGAGGAAGTAAACAGGACCAAGAGAACCACTGTTTCTGAGTAGAGAAACTGGATCTGAGAAGACAAAAAAGGAGGTGAGCCCCCAAAATCACATGGTTATATTAGCATAATACACAGATGTCCTTTTGTGTGTGTCGTGTGCCAATTCATGCGCCTGTGCGTGTGTGCGCACGCCCACGTGCGAGAGAGAGAGAGAGAGAGAGAGAGAGAGAGAGAGAGAGAGAGAGAGAGAGAGAAAGCCAGAAATCAGTTTCTTCCTCGATCACTCTTCACCTTATTTTTCTGAGCACAGAGCTCACTGATTTACCTAGGCCGACTGAGTTCATCTTCCATCCTGCCCCTCCAACGATGGGATGACAGATATACACAGCACCCTACTTTTTACATGGGTGCTAGAGAAATATTGAACAGAAGCAGCTTCATTAAAATAAATATATTCCTTCCAGGGGGACTGGCATGAAGGAGGAATCTCTCCTGTGGGTGTTTGAGATCACACAACAATTACCTCGGTGGTCCCAGCCCCATACTTTCTATGGCAGAAAGGAGTAGGGATGGACTGGGGTGAGAGAGGAAGAAAGCTCTGGCACACACTCTTCACCCAGTCAGCAGAGCCTAGCTCACAGAAGCTAAATGTTCTTTGTCCATAATCCTATTCCAGAAGTTGTGTGCAGGCCCTGGATGCATATCCTTTCTTGGAGGTGTTTGCATTCTAGCAAATTCCTATAACTAGGGAGTCCTCCAACCTTAATACCACTCAGTTCTCACTCCTACCACTTCAGATCACTCACTTTTTAGAGTAGGGGGAGAGTGTGTAAGACAGAGGTGGCTGTGTAACCTAGGCTAGCCTAGAACTACGATCTATCTGTGCCACCAGCCTGGCTTCTGGTTGCCAAACCTTGAGTGATGGATTGTATATCCCTCTGTCCTCTGACACAGAACTCTAGAAGCACTTTCTCTTTCTTTGGTGAGTCAGGGCACTAGTGCAAATATGACCGCCTCAGTTATGGCTGCAGGGGATGCTATGGTGTGTGTCCATATCCATCACATAATCAAAACAAAGCAAAAGAGTACATCCATAAATGTATGTTTTCCTGTATGCCGGAGTCTTAGTTACTTTTCTACTGCTAAGACAAAGCAGTATGACTGAGACACCTTATAAAAGAAAGCATTTAATGTGGGATGCAATCTTCCAGAGTGTTAGAGTCCATGCCCATCATGGTGGGGAGCATGGCAGCAGACAGGCAGCATGGCCCTGGAGCAGCAGCTGAGAGCTTGCATTCTTATCTGCAAGTAGGAGGCAGAGATAACTAACTGGGCATAGTGTAGGCTTTTGAAACCTTTAAGCCCACCCTCAGTGACACACCTCCTCCAACAAGGCCACACCTCCTAATCCTTCCCAAACAGTTCTACCAACTGGGGACCAAGCATTCAAATTTATGAGCCTATGGGCACCAATCTTAGTCACTGTTCTATTGCTGTGAAGAGAATGTCTTAGTCTGGCTTACTATTGCTATGATGAAACACCATGACCAAAAGCAAGCTGGGGAGGAAAGGGTTTGTTTAGCTGCTTCCACATCCACAGTCCATCACTGAAGGAAGTTAGGACAGGAACCCAAACAAGGCAGGAATGTGGAAGCAGGAACCTGGAGACGGGAGCTGATGCAGAAGCCATGGAGAGGTGCTGATTACTGGCTTATTCATCATGGCTTGCTCAGCCTGCTTTCTTATAGAACCTAGGACCACCAGCCCAGGGATAGCACTACCCACAATGGGCTGGGCCATTCCCCATCAGTTTCTAAGAAAATGCCCTACAGCTGGATCTTAAGAGGGCATTTTCTCAGTTGAGGTTCCCTCCTTTTAGATGACTCTAGCTTGTGTCAAGTTGATATAAAACTAGCCAGAATATGCTGGGTAATGGTGGTGCATGTCTTTAATCCCAACACTCAGGAGGTAGAGGCAGGAGATCTCTGTGAGTTCATAAACCAATCTGGTCTTCAGAGCAAATTCCAGGACAGACAGGACTACACAGAGAAACCCTGTCTTGAAACACAAAAAACAAACAAACAACCACAAAAACAACCAGGACATACACCATGACTAAGGCAACTGTTATAAAAGAAAGCATTTAATTGGGGGCTTGCTTAGTTCATTATTATCATGGAAGGAGCATGGCAGCACACAGACACACGTGATGCTGGAGACATAACTGACAGTTCTCCATCTTGATCCTTAAGCAGAGAGGGAGAGACTCTGGGCTTGGCATGGGCTTTTGAAACTTCAAAGCCCACCCCCCAGTGACACACTTCCTCCAACAAGGTCACACCTCCTAATCCTTATAATCCTTTCAAACAGTTCTACTGGGTGACTTAAGTATTCAAATAAGTAAATGTCAATACCTATGTGGGAGACATTTTTGTTTGTTTTTATGTTTTGAGACAGGGTTTCTCAGTGTAGCCCTGGCTGTTCTGGAACTCACTCTGTAGACTGTTGGACCAAAATTATCTCAGGGCCCGTAACTTGAGGCCTATAGGACAGAAAGAAGCCTGGCTCGAGTACTTCAGGGCCTGTAGGATAGAGAAAAGCCTGGCTTAAGTTTGAGTGAGAATGAGACAGCAAAAATTAGGTAGACGCCCCTCCAGTCAGAGGGAAGATTTGGCTGCTTCTCATTGGATGGAGGTCCCCCACATCACATGTCACTTAACCTATATAAGCTGACTCTCACAGTAATAAACTCAGTTCCTGCTTGACTCAACTCCTATCGCGCTTCTGATTGTCTTGCATTGTGGGGCTGCGGGAATGGGCAGATAGTGCACTCACCTTTCCCTGGGGAACAAGGAGGCCTAGCAATGACTAGGGGAATACAGAGGATCAAGAAGTCTGGCAACCGGGCTCAAAGAAGCCAGCAGTAGACCAGGCTGGCCATGAACTCAGAGATCTGCCTGCCTCTGCCGCCTGTACACTGGAATTAAAGGCGTGCACCACTACTGCCTGGTTTATGGGAGCTGTTCTTATTCCAGCCACCACAGGCTGGTATGGATAACTGTCACAAATACTCTTACCTACCTAGCTCCTTTTGTGGACTTTTCTGGGGGTATTTTTATTTTTGGATACAGAGTCTCACCTTGTAGCCCAGACTGACTTTGAATTCCTGTTTCAGCTTTCCAAATACTGGGATTACAGGCCTGTGTCACCATCTCAGGGTTTTATGGCTGTGAAGAGACACCATGACCTCAGGGCAACTCTCATAAAGGAAAACATTTAATTGGGGCTGGATTAAAGTTTCAGAGGTTCAGTCCATTATCATCGTGTCAGGAAGCATGGCAGTGTGGAGGTGGACATGGTGCTAGAGAATTTGCTGAAAGTTCTACATCTTGATCCTCAGGCAGCAGGAAGAGATAGTGACACAGTGACCAGGCTTGAGCATATGTGAGACCTCCAAGCTTGCACCCAGTGACACACTTCCTACAGCAAAGCCACACCTACTCCAAAAGGTCACGTATCCCTATCGCGCCAGTCCCTGTGAGTCTAGGGGGTCATCTTCACTCAAACTAGCACAGTCTCCACACCTAATCTGCTTTCATTTCTTATAAAATACCTAGGGCTGGGAATACTGGGTCAGCGAATTTTATTAGAAGTTCAGGTTCCCAAATGGTTATATAGAAGACTGGAGAGATGGCCCAGTGGTTAAGGGTGCTTGCTGCTCTATCATGGTGATGGTTTGAATCCCACCACCCATATGGGGTAGTTCACCACAACCTTTAACTCTAGTACCAAGAAATCTGATGTGTCTCCTGGCCTAAGGACGTTTTTTGTTTTGTTCTTTGTAGTAGGAGAGCCGTTGTTTGTTCCCAGCTGCCTAGAACCGAAATAATCACACAGAAACCATATTATTTGCAATATTGTTTGGTCAATAGCTTAAGCGTATTTCTGGTTAACTCATATGTTAAATTAAGCCATCTCCATTAACCTGTGTATTGCTACAAGGCTGTGGCTTACTGGGTAAAGTTCTGGAGTCTGTCTGACTCTGTCTACATGGCTTCTTCCTGACTCTGCCTTCTTTCTCCCAGCATTCAGTTTAGTTTTCCCGACCTAGCTAAGTTCTGCCCTGCTATAGGCCAAAGCATTTTTTTTTTATTCATTAACCAATAAAAGCAACACAAAGACAGAAGGACCTTCCACACCAGTTCTTAATTACATTAATGAATGGATGTGTGTGTGTGTGTGCATATGTATGCACGCATGTGTCATAACTAGCATATGGAAGTCAAAGGACAACTCAGAGGTGTCATTTCTCTCCTCTACTATGTGGGATGGAACTCAGATCATTAGACTTTGTGGCTGGTGCCTATCCCTCTGAGCCATTCTTACTAGCTCCACCTGGTTTTTTGAGACAAGATGTGGCCGGTTGTGAGGAGCACACTGGTAGGATTTGTTGGAGGGGGAGGAGGCAGGAGGATCATGAGTTCGAGGCCAGCCTGGGCTACACATTTTAGGGCTGGAGAGTTGGCTCAGCTTATAAGAGCACTGACTGCTATTCCAGAGGACCTGGGTTTAATCCCCAGCACCCACATGGCAGTTCACAACTATCTGTAACTCCATATCTGACACCCTCACATAGACATACATGCAGACAAAACACCAATGCACATAAAATAAAAATAAGTAAAATATTAAAAAAATAAAAACAAACAAACAAAAAGACAAAACAGAGACAAGAATAAGGTCTGCCACTAGGAACTGGGGCTCGCTGTTCAGGTTAGGCTGGCTGGCTGGCTGGCTGGCTGGCCAGTGAAGTACATCTGGCTTTTTTTTTTTTTTTTTTTTTTTTTGAGACATGGTCTCATTGTGTTGCCCTGATTGACCTAAACTTTGCTATATAGACCAAACCTACCTCTGTCTCCTCATTGCTGGGATTAAAAGTGTATGCCCCATATCGTCTTCATGGCTTTTTAAGTGGATTCTGGGGATGAAACTAAGGGCATTTTCAATCACACAGTAAGTTTGAGGCCAGGCACATTCCTGGCACCAGGGTGTGGTTGTAAAGCCACACATACCTTTCTCATAGTTTATAATTTCCATATGTGGGGAGAAGGTGAGGGTTACTCGAGGGCAGTCATGGTAGTTAGGACTCATTGTGTAAAAGAACACAACCCATGAAGAGCTAGAAAGCTCCCGAGAAGGCAAAGTGGGAGGGGCTTGATTATACACATACCCCCATGGGACAGTGGTGGTTAGAGAAGCGTCTGGCGAGTAGACAGCAGCAGGGCCTGTGGAAGAGCGCTGGGCAGCAGCCCACCCCGCGTGGGAACAGAAGAGCCCAGTTTAGGGAGTTTCACAGCTCTCTCCTTCCGTGACCTAGGTTCAATCCTTTAGCAGCCCTAGGCTCAGTTCCCCACCAGTCTGATAGAGATGAGCTTCTGTGTGTCCTTTCTATCAAAGGAGACATTACTGTGCCCCATAGGCGTGCTAGGAATCAATGAAATATATAGGAAGTGCTCCTAGAATATGGCTGTTAACCTGTTATTGGGTTCCTGCTAGCTCTGTGTGGGGTAAGGTGGGGGCTGGAAGGCAGAACTCTGGGTGCAGGGGCCCAAGAACTATGTGGCCTTTTCCTCTTTTGTTTTTGTTTTAAAGACAGTGTCTCATATGCCTTTAATCCCAGCACTTGAGAGGCAAAGGTAGGTGGATCTCTATGAGTTCGAGGTCAGCCTAGTCTCCAGAGCACGCTCCAGGACAGCCAGAGCTACCTAGTGAAACTATCTCAAAAAACAAACAAACAACAATGTCTCATATAGCCTGGGCTGGCCAAGAACTCCATATATAAAGTTCAACATGACCATGGAAAAAATTATATTTACTTGTTTATACTAAATATCTATTTTATGTTTATATATAAATAAATTGTAGTGAAAGGCCAGAGGATGATGGTTTGTCTTGGTTGTCAACTTGACTACATCTGGAATCAACTAAAACCCCAGTTGCTGGGTAAGCCTGAGGTGGGGTTATCTGAGGTGGGAAGACCCACTCTAAATCTTGGCCATGCTTTTCGGTGTGAGCCCACACTAAAGGATAGGGGATAAGGAAGCTTTTACTTCTACCTGCTTGCCCTGCGTTCCTGCACTTGTGGAACTGATTTCTTGGGATGCCACGGTAAGGCTGAATCCAGCAGCTCTCCATGAATCCTCCAGGACTCAGGGCCGAACTGGGACTACGCCAGGGCCTGAACAACGAAGATTCTCCACTTTCCACTGCAACACACCCATGGTTGAACTTCCCGGACCACATTCTATAAGTCAGTCTAATACATATTCATTCTATCAGTTCTGTAGAGCCATGACTAACACGGAGGACAACTCGCTGGAGTCACAACCACATGAGTTCCAGGAATCCTCAGGGCTGTCCGCGGTGGTGAATGACTGAGCCTCCTGGCTCCACTCTCCTAAGTGCTAAGGCTACAGGCATGGGCCACTAAATGAGTCATTTTATTTATTTATTATTCATTCATTATTTTATTTATTTGGCTTTGCAAAATAGGGTTTCTCTGTGTAGCCCTGGCTGTCCTGGAACTTGCTGTGTAGATCAGGATGGCCTCGAACTCAAGATCCTCCTGCCTCTGCCTCCTGAGTGCTGGGATTAAATGCGTGCGCTGCCACCGACCAGCTATAAATTAGTCTTTTGAAGGGCCGGGAGGGGGAACCTGGAGAGCCTTGCTTTCTGTGGTGCAGGTGTTGGAAGTCAAGGTCTCGTACAGGCGTGGCCATGGCTCTACCACTGAGCCCTTCACCTAGCGCTAGTCCCCTTCCCACACTGCCTGCCAGTTGTCCCTTTGGTGTAGGAGGGTCTTTCTATGTGTTGTGTTGCTTTCATTGGTTGAATAAAGAAAACTGCCTTGGCCTTTTGATAGGGCAAAACTTAGATAGGTGGGGAAAAGAGAACAGAATTCTGGGAGGAAGAAACAGGTCAGAGAGAGCCACCATGGAGCCAGCCGCCAGGTCAGACATGCTAAATCTTTCCCGGTAAGCCACGACCCCATGGTGATAAAAGATTACTAGATATAGGTTAAAGCAAGATGTGAGAGTTAGTCAATAAGAGGCTAGAGTTTATGGGCCAGGCAGTGTTTAAATGAATAGAGTTTCTGTGTAATTATTTCCGGTATAAGCTAGCCGGGTGGCGGGACGCAGCCTGCTCCTCTCCATACTACATTCCTTAATTCCCAGCGAAACTTCTTGTGTTCCACAGAGCTTCTCCTGCTCTTCCTCCCTCCTCCCACCTCACCCTGTTTTGGTAATTAGCGTTTCCACTGGGTGTCCCTGTACAGGCTGAATATCACCAGCAGAGCCCCCAATCTCACACCTGTGTGTATGTGGGTGTTAACATTTCCTCTGTCCTAGACGCTTCTCACCTGGGTGAAACACTGACAGCAAGTTCCTGCTCCAATCACAAAGCGGCAAAACAGAGACTTAGACAAGTCCAGGTCAGGAATTCCTGGTGTGTGCGGAGCACCCTCGGAGCTTAGTCCTCTTTCAGGGCTCACTGTGGATGGCCTTGGGACTCAGGAGCTCCTAATGAAGAACCAGACCAACCCAGGGAAGGTGATGATAGCGCATCCACTGAGATCACAACCTCCTCCAAGGCCCGTGCGGAGCCACCAGGACTGTCTTGGGACACAAAGGAAGGGACAGGCCAATATTACACCAAGTTCAGTGGACACAGGTTGATAGGACACCAACAGTGAGAGCGAGGTGCCCACTGAACGCTGAGCTGAGGGAGTGTGCTGGAGGTTGAGGAGGCAGCGGCTTCCTGAAGGGATACTGTCTGTCCTGAGTGTAAGAATGCGATATTGGAATCCAGCTAGGATTCAGGCTGCAGTACCAGATACTGACAGGTACCTGGCTGTGCCACTTTGTGTGGGTCCCTAGCTGACAGACTCTGGGGTGCTAGGATCTTTCCCCAGGGAAGTGAGTTCACATCAGGGCCACACAGTGTGCTCCTAACTTTGCCTCTGAGCAGGAATTAGAGCCGATGGCTTGTGCCGTGAAGACACCCCACTCTCAGAAAAGTTCAAGAGACTCCCATTTCTGCCATATGGTCTTGACTCCCTCGCTACAAAGTCCCTGTTAGCCGGGCGGTGGTGGCGCACGCCTTTAATCCCAGCACTTGGGAGGCAGAGGCAGGTGGATCTCTGTGAGTTCAAGGCCTGGTCTACAAGAGCTAGTTCACAGACACCAAAGCTACACCGAGAAACCCTGTCTACAAACAAATGCCCCCTACTATGCTGTCTTTTTGTTGCCGAGGTGTGAACTCCTCTCAAACCCTTGCCCCCCCCAATCTGTTCCTCCATGGTGTTAAAAACTTTGTTTGTTTTGAGAAAAGATCTTACTATGTAGCATTGGCTAGCCTGGAACTCACTATGTAGACCAGGTTGGCCTCAAACTCAAGAGTTCCATCTGCTTCTGCTTCCCCAAGTGCTGAGATTAAAGGTGTACAACACCACAGCTGGCCTGTTAAGAAATTTAATAAACTCCACACTCCTAGTGATCCCTCTCAGTGTCTCTCTGAATCCCTTCCACCGGGAAGGTAAAAAGTGTTCAGGGGCTGGGCCAGGGACCCCCACCCTTTTTAATGTGCCTTCCTGCCAAGCTGTCTGTAGCTTCAGGCCTTGGAAGACAGACAGATGAGGGACAGCAAACAAACCCCACTGGAAGAAAGATCCTGGACCAAGGTCTGTGGTGCCAAGAAAGAAAAGGTTCTTATCACTTATACCTGAGCAGCCTCCCAGTCCTCGGCTGAGGGCGGGTGACTCACATCTCCAGTAAGTCAGAAGTCCATGGGATTTCCCAAGTTTCTCCCCCTTCGCTGTCCCTTGGGACTCTTGGATCTGCTCTAACAGCTCCTAGTGAGGATGCCGAGCTGGAAGAAGGAAGGGTAGAGGTCTGGAGGGCGAATTTCCCCAAGCCACATAACTGTCCCCTCCTAGTCTGGCCACAGCTCAGACAGATTCCTGAGGAAGGAGTGGAAGAATGGGGGTGGCTTTCTCAAAGAGCCAGACCCCCCAACATTTGCCCCAAGATGGGTCTGATCATGGCCCCCATACAGAATGCGGTCGTATTCTGTGTTTGTATTCTGTATTGTTCTTCTGTCTCTGAAGCCAGCTCTATTTATTTTAGTGTTTTTCTTTTCTTTCCTCTTCTTTTGGTTCTTTGAGACAGGGTTTCTCTGTGCAATAGCCCTAGCTGTCCTGAAACCAGAGTTCTGCCTGCCTCTACCTCCCGAGTGCTGGGATTAAAGGCGTGCGCCACCACTACCCAGCTATTTTAGTGTTTTTCAAAACGGGGCTTCTCTGTAACAGCTTTGGCTGTCCTGGAACTCACTGTGTAGATCAGGCTGGCCTCAAACTCAGAGATCTCCCTGCTTCTGCCTTGGAAGCAGGCGTGCACTACCTCCACCAGGTGATTATTTTAAGTTGTAAGGCATGGGCTTACTTGTAGCTGAAGCTGACCTAGAGCACAGTCTGTGACCCAGGCAGGCCTGGGCTCATGTCAAACCTGCTTCTGACTCCTGCGTGCTGTTTCTACAGGTGGGAGCCATCATGCGCTGCTTTTTGTTTTTGTTATTGTTACATGACGTGACAAGCTATTTCGGGGCTCTTTGTTCCTGTACAGGGTTTCCCCACAAATCCAGCCAATCCCTCCCTTCCTTCTTCTCTCTCACACTCTGCCCTGGGATCCACATGTCCTCAGGAATTCTGAGAAACTGAGCAGGGGCAGCTTGAGGGTTGGGCTCTGAGCAGGGACAGCTTGCTGGCATGTGACTGTGACTCAGAGGTCTGAGAGATAGGCGCGGAGTACGTAATGTCATTGGCTCTTTTCTGTCCCGCCACCGCTTTATTTATGAGAGAGATTTGGAGAGCCAAGTTCAAGATCAGTTCGCTGGGTAGCAGCCAGACTGGGCAGAGGCCAAGTCAGATTCCTAGGGCTCTTCACGTCACATGGCCAAGTAACCTACAAACCCTTTCCTCCTCAAGGGTCACAGCACCGTCATTAGCCAATGTAAGAGAGGAAGGGCCCAGGGTGAAGCCTCCACTGGCCTGGAGGAAAAGGAATTTAAAACCATGGGCCCACGACTAAATGCATTATAACAAAAATGGGATCCTAAAACCCACTCTATATAATTAATACATGCTAATAAAATTTTTTAGAAAGTAAAAAATGCTTTCTTTTGAATTAAGTTTGCCTTTATTTCTGCTGTGTGTGGGATAAGCATGTAGAGGTCAGAGGTCACCTTTTCTTCCACTGTGGCTCTGAGGACTGAACAGGGTTACAAAGCAAGTGCTTTTACCTGCTACAGCTGAGCCGTCTTTCCGACTGCACTGTCTTTCAGCTTCCAGCAGCAGAAGCAGAGAATAAAAAAGCCTGTCTCAGGCTGGCCCTCCTACCTTGCTGGCACCGGGGTCCAAACCACTAAAGGAAATTTCTCGGGACCCTGGTCCTAGGTCCTGTTTGGCTGCTGTGGTCCTGGGGACCCTGGTCCTAGGTCCTGTTTGGCTGCTGTGGTCCTGGGGAAAGCAGGTACTCTGAATCTGTTTGGGAGATTTCTCAGAATGGTGAGAGGACTAGTCCCTTGATGCAGCTCAGTAACGGACTGGAAAATGACACGGGATTTAGGGAGGTCTGCAAAGGGGCAGCCACAGGTTTCAGATTTCACCATGAGCTTGAAGACTGGGAGGCTGGGAGACACCTCTTTCCTGGCTGATGCCTAAGATCTGGGAAACTAAGGAAATGTCACTTATGGTTGGAGACTGGCCAGGGATGTCTGGATACTGATGGCCTCTGACTTAGCTGCTGTAGAGTTAAGATTGGCTGATTAACGGCATTTCAGTCTTACGTATGTGTACACAGATGATTACTATCTGCTTCTTTGTTCTTTTTACTCTGAGACAGGGTCTCATGGCATCAAGGCCGATCTCTCATTCACCATGTACCTAAGGATGAACTTCAACTTCTGATTCTCCTGCCTCCATCTTCCAAGTACTGGGATTATAGGTGTGTGTCACCATGCCTGGGTTTATGACGCCAGTGCTGGGCTTTGTGCAAGACTAGCACCGGCTGAGCTGTGTATGTCTTAAATCTTCCGGAAAACCAACACATGGGATTCAAGGTTCCAAGGTTTTAAAGATTTTTACTTAAAAGATTTATTTTCGTGTTTGACTGCATGCATGTACATATACCAAGTACATGCCTGGTGACCTTGGAAGCCAGAAAGAGGATGTCAGATCCCTGGAACTGGAGTTACATGTGAGTAACCATGTGAGTGCTGGCAATCAAACTCATGTCCTCTTCAAGAGTGCTAGGTGCCCTTATCCACAGACTCACCATTCCTGGCTCTTGTTTCTGTTATTTTAAATAGTACTCATCTGTGTGAGGGCAAATATACTGTGGGCAGTACCACTCAAGTTCCAACGCTTTGAATGTCAACTCCAAATTTCTAAATAGGTACAGAATTGTCTAACTTGGGGCTGGAGAGATGGTTCTGTGGTTAAGAACACACATGACTCTTACAGAGTGCCCGAATTAAGTTCCCAGCCCCCATGCCAGGCAGCTCACAACTGCCTGTAACTCCAGCTTCAGGGGGTTCTGACATCTCTGGCCACTGCTGGCACCCGCAGGCACATTCACATACCTGCCCCCCACATACACAACATTTAAAATAAAGTGGACCTTAAAGAATTGTGGAACTTAAACTTTTGTTCGATAGGTTTTCTCTCTCCCCTGTATCTGTGTCCCTCTCATTTCTTTTCTCAGCTTCTTGAGGCCATTAGATAGGTAGCATGGGCTGTAAGATGTCTATACCAGAGGGCTGTTCTTACTGTTAGGAAGTGTTTGGCTACTTACCACTGATTAGGAAACAGTCTTTCTCTATATCATAGCCACCACGCAGTCTGGGAGACCAGAGGTAGCTTGAAAATAGATCTCTGAATCATGACTCACAGTTAAATCTATTATGTAAGAGGAAGAGCGGAATGAAATTCCCTATGCACATGTTTTACGGTCTTCCGTCAAGAGGCCGCTCTAGGGAAACACCTTTCTGGAGTTTCAGTTTTCCAGAGGAGGTGACTTGCTCTTCTTCCCCTGGGTCATGAGGTAGCCCTCACTACACCTCTCCAGAGCCTGAGCCCCCTTGCCTGGAGGCTTCTCCTAGAACGGAGCCTCCACACCTCCACCCTTCCCTAAACCTTGCCTCTCCAGCAAGGTACAAATGGAGAGAGGGGAGCCCAGTTTGCAAGGATGTAGGCTTCACATGTCTGACTTGTACAGCCGAAGGCACGCATATCCCAAGGTCTGTGGTAGACCCAGGACAAGCTCCCCAATGACAAATTCACCTCTCACCTTACCGAAGCACAGGGCCGCTCTCCTCTCCGCTCTTAGGACAGGAGGCAGCTGTGCGGGCGGAGGCCAGGAATGGTGGTTTCTTGGGAGGAAAGTATTTCTGGCTGCCTGCCTAAAGCTACCATTTCCTGCCACCTGGGGTTGTTGTAAAGCTTGGCCACAGTCCACCTGTTTCTCAAGCTTACTATGTGAAAACTCGGGGAGGTAAAAAAGGTGGCTGGGCCCAGGTGTCCACGCAGCTCCAGCTGTTTCCTCGGAGTCTAGGGTCCCAGTAATGTCTGTCCCTCCTGAGGTGGCTCCTTACTTATTCCTTTTCTCCTCCCATTACACATGGGCCATGGCCAGCCTTCTCTCTGGAAAAGCTGGTGGCTCAGCTGTTTTGACTGCTCGCCCTCTAAACCAGTAACTGCCATCTTGAGGAGTTCAGTTGCACCCTTTTGCAAAAAAACTGCATCCCCATTAGGTTTGTTGATGATTCAGGCCCTCGTGGAGGGGTAGGAGGAGTCACATGACCCTCACCCAGCCTTTGCCTGCTACTTGTTGTATACAACTCTGTCTTACTTGCGGGTGGCCTGGGTTGCCTGTGGCACGGGCTAGTTACATAGGTGGGGGAGTCTAGGGGAGGGGGACTCAATCTCCATGGCTACAAGGAAGTTCTCACCTCTGCTGGAATAATGCCTTGGGTTGACATTGGAACCCTAAGAATTTGAGCAACACCAGTCTTTTTTTTTTTAAGACAGGGTCTCTCCAGAAAGTCCTGGAACTTGTTTTGTAGACCAGACTGGCCTTGAGTTCGCAGAGGTCACCTACCTCTGCTGCTTGAATGCTGGGATTAAAGTTAAAGACCTGTGCCACCATGCCCTGCTGCGACACCAGTCCTAAGGGGCTGGCTCCGACTTCCTTGGCATTACTCAGTGCTTCTTGTTAAGCAGGGTGCTGCAGAGAATTTCTCAAGAGCTAGCTCCTGATGGCTGAGTCATGACAACACAGAGGGTTCACAATCACAAACCAAATGAAAAGCTATATTCTTTCAGCAGCCTGTCTGTATACACTCATCTATAAGATGCACGAATGACTTGTGTAGATACATGGAAATGTGTCTTGGCTCAATGCCCAGAGAAGAAAAATGGCTTCAGAAATAGTCTTTATTTCTTAAAAAAAGAAAAAAAAAAACTTTATTGCGCATAAAACAGACCGTTCCCTCTTGTGGGTCATTTTTAATGTGGTACTGGGGATTGAACCGCGGGCCTTATGCATGCTAAGCACACATCCTACCACTGAGCTATATTCCCAGCCCCTGATACTTGTTGCCCCTGCCCCCACTCTTTCCTCTCCTGTCCCAGTGAAAATGTCTTATCTTTTAAAGTCTACAGTTGCTGGTCAAAATTATCTTAGGATGGCTGCTGGAGGGAAAGGCCCTTTATCAGCTGAGCAGGGTTAGAACCTGGGGTTCTGGCCTGGCTCTCACTGGGGAGCAGGGGGCAGTCTTCTGCTTTAGGGGTAGAGGCTGGTGCCTCATGTACTATCCATAGCCTTGAGTTTGGGCTCACTCAAACACACTCTAGCATCTTATACATGTATGAAGTGTGTGGCTATATATACCCTCTCTTCCCGGCCTTCAAGTGAAGACGGAATTCCTGGGAAGAACATCTGACCAGACCTGCATGCATTTCCAGAGGTGGAGAACACTTCCTGTCTCGAGTCCCCAGACCGTTGAAATCGACGTCAAACTAGTGGTTACAAACTGGGAGCCAAAAAAAGGTGCTCTACACGAACCCCAAGTCCTCATGCTGCCGCGGCTGGGGAGCTGGGGATGTCTCCCAGGCTGGTGGATTTCTGCCCCCTTCCTAGTGACTGCAGGAAGCAGCATGTGCTTTGGAAAGATCAACAGGGTCGTGGCTGACCAGGACAGAGGTGGGAGGGGACACCCACGAGGCCACAAGAGGCGCTGCGTGCCCCTGCATCCTTCTTGAGTCACTCAGGAAATGGGTTCTTTCTTGTGGGTTAGCAGAAATGACAGGCTGAGCTTCCTGGGATTGCCAGTGGCACTGGGGAGGCGGACAGGGTTAAGAAGGCCACACAGGCGATAAAGGTCCTGTCCAAAGTCCAGTCTGATTGGCAGATTGTGGTTGAAAAATGGAATCCAGAACATCCTCCTCTCCTCGTTTCAGACAGAGAATAAAAATAGCAGTAATGCCACGTCAGAGACCAGGAACTGATGACGTCAGAGCTGCAGTGGTTGCTAGCGGCACACCTGTCTTTTCACAGAAGAGATGGCAGCTTTTGCACGAGGAGAAGGGTGAGATTGCTGTTTGCTCCTCTGGAGTTAGATGGATGTTCAAGTTGAGGCACAGTGTGGTTCCCACAGGAAGTCCAGGGTGAGTGTGGGCCCTTGGCAGCCTTGAAGGGCGGCCAGGGATGGCATATCTTCTTCCCAAGCTCCTCCCAGCAGGCCCAGCTGGCATGCCCTTTTCCAGATTGGTGTGGCACCCATGCACTGGCCCATGGAAAGAGAAGCACCCTGGCCCCCATCACTGGTCTCTGCGTGAACCACAAGATATGAGCAGTTTGGCTTATGGAGCTGGTTACATGATGCTTGTTGGCTCTTGCCAGGCCAAGAAAATCCTAGTACAGGCAGGGAAGGTCAGAGTGGCCGGCGTGTTGAGGGGAGGCCAGTGCACACATGCCCCTCCAGCTGGACCGGGGCATTGCCATCAGCCAGCCTGAGGACAAGGTCACACTCCACGTGGTCCCAGCCAGCGTGAGGAAGGGCAACCCTCCATCTTTAACATCTGTACAGGAAGTAAAACCTTGGCAGCAAAACTGGACAAAGTGGGTTCCACAGAGCCACGATTCCAAGAGCAGAGGCCACAGCAGCCGGTCTGTCTCCAGGCCTGGCCTCCTAGTGCTGAAACGCGTCCTCCCAGAGAGGCAGCTCCCCTGTAGAAGTCCAGTGCCAGCAGGGACAGGGTGCTGGGTGGAGGAGGGGACAGAGAAGCTGTGAGGAAGATCCCACAGGGCTTTGAGCTGCGCCCTGGTCCAACCAGGTCAGTAACACTATCAAGACGGCTAATAAACAGATGCATGTAACAAGGTCAGGTCAGTTTTGCCTCAGGGCTGCACAAAGACCTCCCAGTCAATTCCTACACGCAGGTGACAGGCAACCAGTGTCTCTAGTAAAGGTATAAAAACGAAGTTGCTTCCTTTCAAGTATTAAAAAAATAAGTTAATTGACAAAAAGGGTCCGAAGTGGCTGAGTGTCTGGTCAGGTTGTCAGTTTCGTTTCGATGTGCAAACACAGAAAAATGCTGAGGAGAGCCATCTCCTGTACTGCTGTGGGTGCCGACCAGGGGTGGCGCCTGTCTATCGATGAGGGGAGGGGAGGTCGACATGTAGGGTCTCCCTCAGCTCTCCCACAGTCAATACTTTCCAGTGTCAAAATCATTGTGAACTAAAAGCAAAACACAGCAATCTGCGGGCCTCAGGCCACTGCCCATGTGAGAGGCCTGGGGCACTTGGCCACTGGGAATCCAGTGTGTGGCGGGGCCAAGGGGCAGAGCCCTCCTGCGCCCTCCTAACTTGCATAATGAACCTGCCTACTGTCTGGCTTCCCCTGCAACGGGAGGGTGGGCATCACCCTCATCACCCCCACGGGTGCTGCTCCCTGCTGGATCCCCTCCATCCACAGCTTCTCTGCAGATGCTCCTGCACTTTCTTTGGTGGTGCTTCAGGAAGCACGAGGACAGTAGCCACTCGGCTCTTCAGGTGCTCTGGGTGGCAGTGGCTCTGAAGAGGAGTCACTTCCCTCTCTTACCAGCAGAAGGAAGGAAGAGGTGCCAGGCAGCAAGCCTTTGGGGACCTGCAGGAGTGTCCCCTGTGGCACATGCCAAACACCCGTCTCCTCCCTCCTGAATGGGAAGTCCCACGCGGCCCTTCACCTCAGATGATAACCCTCGCCTGGGGTTTTCCCACAGCACAGGTGTCTGTGAGCTACCTTCCAGGCACGCCAGGTCTCTTCTGAACCTGGATCTGGTGGGTCGGGATAACGCAGCCGGGTCAGGTGGGTGCCAATCAACCAAACCCAATGGTAGCCAGGCTCAGGACCAGTCCAGGCTGAAGCCCTTGCACAGCATAGCAGCCTCCAGGTCCTTGTCCTCCTCTTTCTCCCGAAGTCGCTGCTCTTCCAGCAGGGCCACCAGTGAGTCTCTCTGCTCCACCACCTCCAGCATCTCGTTCAGGATCTTCTTCTCCTCTGACAGCTCCTCCTCGGTCTTCAGGTGATCTGCCGAGTGGCTGATGGCATCAGGCGTGTGGCCTGGGACAGTGGCCCACTTCACCCTCCCCCCACTTGCCTTGCACTCACCTTCCACAGCCATGCGCTCCCGGAGCTCCTGCTGCAGCCGGCTCTGGCGGTCTTCCAGCTCCAGCTCCCGGGCACTGGGACAGGGAGAGGCAGCAAGGGTGACTTGGGGACCAGCCCTCCCACCCTGCTGCGATGTACCACACGCTGGCTCCCCACCCCCCCGTAGCTGGTTTCTGAACCCCAGTTCACTCACAAGATCATCAGCTCTGACTCGTAGCGCACCATGGCGTTTTTCTCCTGCACCAGCTTGAACCACTCCTGCATCAGCTTGGGGTCATCCTTTTTGCCCATGCCTGTGTGAGAGACTGAGGGTCAGACAAGGGGATGGGTCTGTTTGCCCAGCCCAGAAGGATTGTCACACTGGGGCAAATGTGCAAAGAGCCAAGCAAGATGCTGCCGGAACAGTCCCAAGCCAGGTCCAAAGTTTGCCTACAGCCCTGACAGGGAGAAGGGGACAGAGAACGACAGGCCACTGTGTTGTGCCCACCCCAGGGCCTGACAGACCTAGACTTTCCATCAGTCCTGCCCAGGCCTTGTTCTGGGTAACTGTTCCTTCTATATGAGCTTAAGTGTGTGTGCGTATGAAATGGCCCGCTCTCCCCTCGCTACTAGGTCTCTTTGGAGGAAAACACTCTAATAAACAGGAGGAGTATAAATTTACAAACTACACTTTGCCTTTGAGATAAGGTTTCATATAACCCAAGCTGCCCTTGAACTCCCGATCCTCCAGTCTCCACGCTCCCACATTCTGAGATTACAGGCACGTGTGCCACCATGCCCAGTCCTACACTCTGCTCTTAAGTTACTTTCTTTTGACTCTGTTTCTTCCTGGACAGCTGCCTCTTTCAGGGGCCCCTGACGCTTTGCCACCGCTTCCCTGTTGGGGTCAGGAAGACACCATTTCTTGGTTTTGTATCTAGACACACGCATGCCAGGCAAGTGCTCTACCACTGAGCTATACCCCCTGCCCTAAAACACCCGCTTCTTAGCACGCGGCCCGACAAACACTGCAGCAGAATCTGCATGGCAGACACAAAGCAACAAGGTGGCTGTCACCAGCGGACCCCAGAGCTGAGGAAGACAGCTGTTCCTACTCTTCGGCCACCTGTTGACTCTAGCTGCCCCTGAATCAACGTTTGCCTCAATCAGGAGTAGCCACACCCCTGGGCTTAGCTGTAGCAAGGGCATGGGGGAAGGACTCCCCCCCCCTTTTGAGACAGGGTTTCTCTGTGTATCTCTGGCTGTCCTGGAACTCACTCTGTAGACCAGGCTGGCCTTGGACTCAGAGATCTGCCTGCCTTTGCCTGTCTCCCTGAGTGCTGGGATTAATGGCAAAGGCATGAGCCACTGCCCGGCAAGGAAGGGTTTTCTAAGGAATCAAACCACCCAGGAAATAACAAAGTGCTTCTGCTTAGTGTACAAAGCTGTCGGTGTGACCTTGCCCTGGAAGCACACAGTGGCTCCTTGCCCACAGGGAGATAAACTTCCTTTCATGTTATTTTTGTGTGCTGGAGATGAACACAGAAGCTCATATGTGCTAGGCAATGACCCACCACTGAGCACACTGCCATCCCAACGTCCAGTAATTTTATACAGAACTTGGGGTGTTCAAGGGCTTCCTAAAGTTTATTCACAGACCTCAAGTTAAGAGGTGTCAGGCTGGAGCCCTCTAAGTCCCCTCCACTTGCTTGGTTGGGTGGTCCAGTCTCAAGAAGTGCTCTAGTTTATATAAGAGTATGGTCAGCATCCTTAGGTAGGTGCTGGTCCCGTGTGAGGCTCTCTTGCTCTAGCCTGCTTCTTCCTGATTCTTTCACACTAGTCAAAGGTCAAGCTCTTTCGCTGTATGCTGGACACATCAGACCTAAGCCTAAATCTTCAGCCAGTAACCACACTTCGGAGACAGAACTGACGCACGCAAGGGTTAGTATCAGACCATGCCAAGCACACATGCACCCTTCTTCCTGATGTGAAGGCTCCCGGCCCTGAGCTCTACTTTCAAAGATGGACGCCTCCATCCCGGCCTGTCGAGCCTGTCTACAGGTCTGGGGGTCCAAACTCTCCTTCCCCACTCCAATAGACTTGGGTCTTTGGCTTCAAATCAGCCTACAGCCCAGTTCCACGCATTCCTTCTGGAGCGTCTCTGCACAGTGTGCCCATGTGGCCATGGAGATGAAGCCCTTGAGACATGCAAGTTGTCCAGAGTGGCAAGCCACGAGCGTATCAAGTCCATCCCTCCTTCCCACCTCCCAGATGTAAAGACCCCCAATTCCACCGGGGACACTGGGACACCACTCATGAGCCGTGTTGGAGTTCAGTCACAGCCCATGAGCAGGGGAATGTGGTGGGGTGGGTGGTCAGATGTGAGAGCCATGGGGAGCAGAGAAGAGGTTAGCAGGGTTAGTCATGGCCACACGCCCCTTCCCCCTGCCCACATGCCTTGCCAATGACAATCTTATCACCACAACAGACTTCAAATCGGACAAACTTAAAACAAAACAAGACACACTCAGCAAGACACAAGGTAGAGAAGTTTGTTTTCAGTGGTTGCTCTGGGGGGAAACAACAAAACTTGGGGGGCATTTGTGTAGACCAGTCTTTGTAAGGACAGTATTCCTTGACTCTGCCAATACAAACTGCTGCCACCCCTACTCCTGGCCCTCTGTATGCCGGGCTTGAGCTTACTGGACCCAAGGCCCCAAGCACCAATGATAGGCAGAACCACAGAACTGCAGCCTGAAAACACTGGAGCCCACAGGCTGGCTGGCTCCCCTCGGTTCCCATCCTCCCTTAGATAGTCAAAGGGATACTGTGCCTTGTAAGAAACTGCCACATACTCATGACATTCTGAAGTCAGAGAGAGGAACAACTGCTGGGCCTTGGCTCCCTGTTGGACTATGGTGGCTGCGGCCCCTCGGAGGCAGTGGGGACGAGTGGGCGAGGTTACGTTACCTTCCTGGACACAGCAAGGGCAGAAGGAGAGAGGTCTGCGCCGTGGAGTCCCGCCACTGGGCTCAACTTCAAAAGGACCAAATAAGGAAGAGGAAACAGAGAAAGACAAAGGAAGCGGGAAAGGAGGAGAGGAATTTGGAGGTGGAAAGGGACAGGGAGAGGGCGAAATAAAAACAAGCAGAGGACAAAAAACAGAAAAAGTGAGAAAGGAACAACAGGAAGAAAGGAAAAAAATCCACAAGAATGGAGAAGCAGAAACAGGGGAACAAGTCTACAAATGAATCAAGTCCTTTCCTTCAGCATGGAATCGAACAAGAGCAGGCGAGGGCATGTAATAACACTGGAACACTGTCATATGGTGGCCCTGGGCTCCTTCCTTAAAGGTACCCCAAAGCCTTGGGTAGGTCTGCCTACCTCCAAGCAACACTTTCTAAATATGCAGCGAGCGCTGCTTCCGGGTGTGCCGAAGGTCACTGGGGTGACCAACGAAATCTACATAAACTGGTCATCACTGACACGCGTGCGAAGGTTTAGCTATCTTTTCCATAAGTCTAAGGGGCAGGGAGGGTCTGTCACCCTTGGCCATCATGCCCACAGAGAGGAACTCAGAGTCTGCACAGTGGCATCTTACCCTTGTCATGGTCCTGTAGGGCTGAGAGATGCATGGCTTTGTATTCTGAACCAGCAAAGTTAGGGGGAAACTACGAACACACAGGAATCACTTTCACTAGCCTGGAGCACCATCCCTCCCGTGGGCTATGGAAAACCAACCACCACCTTTTCTTTTGGCTCTCCTGCCTTTTGGAGGCATCTAGTGCCAGCACTGAGGGATGGTGTCACACTGTGGACTGTAAGACCAAAGGGGGTGAGCTGGCAGGACAAGTCAACAACTCACAGTGACGCTACTGGTAAAAGCAGTGATGGGCAGCGAGAGGAGACAGTCTGCAGAGATCTATAGACCTTGGGGAGACCTGATCACCATTCGAGGGAGAGGGAGGGGAGCTGAGCAAGGGACCATCACAGAACCACAGGAACACACACAGGACACAGGAAGTCCCAGGAGGGTAAGGCCTCTGGGCCATGGGAGGACAGGGACATGGGTGGCCCACGATGACAGCAGGACTCAGGTTCCCAGACGGCTGAAGCGACAAGCTCCTGTTGGACTGGCCGTTCTACACTGCAGTGGGATAAATGCAGGGACCACAATTTCTTTCTTCTTTAAAGCCTCTCATGTCCTACTAAGCACGTTGTGCACAGTAAACCCGATACTTGGGTACAACCACCAGACCAAAGCCACAGACAGTGTGTGAAGTGCTTTTATCCCATCTCAATGGGCTGGGCCTTGACAAGCTGAGGTCTGCGTCCTTCCCAAACATGTGCTCCGCCATAGCTGACCTACTCAGTCTGCTTGGCTTCGAAGCATAAAGTTTAGGTGGGGCTCGGATAGATGGACAAATCCCATGAGTATTACATCAACTCTCTCTGTCGCCTCCTGGGACTCTGATGACGAAAGAGTAGGTAGCAGTGTAGCTAGAATGGTGTAGTGACAGCTGCACTCATTAGCAAGGGACAGTGACGTAATATGTAAGCAATACACATCCAAAATCAGGCAGGTGCCGTCACACACACACACACACACACACACACACACACACACACACACACATTGTGGAGTAATCCTTTTGTACACTGTGAAAATGTGTTGCTCTCATTGTTAATAAAAAGCTGATTGGCCAATAACTAAGCAGGATTTTTAGAGCAGAGAGAATGCTGGGAAGAAGAAAGGCGGAGTTTGAGGAGTCTCGAGTGAGACTCGAAAGAAGCAACATGCGAAGTTCGTAGATGAGGTAAACGAGCCACGGGACAGCACGTGGACTAAATGGTTAATTTAAGTTGTAAGAGCAGGCTGGAGATGAGCCTAAGTGATAGGCCAAGCACTTATTTTTATTTTTGAAAATAATTTATCTATTTTTATTTTATGTGCATTAGTGTTTTAGCTGCATGCATGTATGTGTGAGGGTGTTGGGTCCCCTGGAACTGGAGCCACAGACTCTACTAGCTGCCATGTAGGTGCTGGGAATTGAACCTGGATCCTCTGGAAGAGCAGCCAGTGCTCTTAACCACTGAGCCATCTCTCCAACCCTGGCCAAGCATTTATAATTAATAATAATTTCGTGTGGTTATTTGGGAGTGACTGCCGGAACACAGAAAACTCCACCTACACACACGCGCACTAAAATGCATACACACACCTAAACAGTGTCTGGGCCTCACACAACAGACCCGGGCCCTTTCATCCTGACCACATTCCTCGTGCAGCCTTTACACTATGGAGCATCGTTTGAAACAACGGAATATTGAGAACATAAGTTAAAAAATAAAATTGAAAAAAAAGGGACAACATTGGTTGAAGCACGTATTTAAAACCAAGGAGGAGATGCCGGGCAGTGGTGGCATGCCCCTTTAATCCCAGCACTCGGGAGGCAGAGGAGGCAGATCTCTGTGAGTTCGACGCCAGCCTGGTCTGCAAAGCAAGTTCCAGGACAGTCTCCAAAGCTATAGAGAAAACCTGTCTCAAAAAACCAAACCAAACCAACCAACCAGAAAACCCAAAGGAGGAGAAAAAGACATTTCCAAAACAAGAGGCAAAAGGAAGAACGTGTTCAGAGGGGTCTGACCCACATGACTTGCTTTGTAGCCCCCAATATGTCCATGATGAATAACTGCCACTCATAATTAGAAAAACAAAACCAAAAAACACCGGATAGGCACTATTTTAAAAAGAAGAAATGGAACAGAAAAACCAAATCAAATGGGGAATTCCATTCCAAACCAGAATCTGAACCGAGTGAGCAAGCAAAGCACAGAGGTTATCAATGATGTCAATAACAATTTCTTTGCCTTTTACGGAAACGTGAGAAACAAACGTTTTGGTTTGCGGGATCTCTTCTCTCCTCCCTGCCTTTCTCTGGGGTGCTGGGGAGGAACCCAGGGCCTCAGGCATGCTAGGCAAGAGCGCTCTACCTTTCAGGAATTAACCCACAAGACCCTGAGTTTAGGAGCTTGGTGAAACTTCCATAAAACACACCTCAGTTTTTTTATTGTTCAAAATACTGTAAGGCTGAGGCAGAGAAGGGGTTAATGTTCCCTTTCCATGAAAGGAAGTGCTAACCATGGGGGCTGAGACATAGACCTGTTCTGCTCACTGCTCAGACCCCTCAGGGACAGCAATGGGAGACGGCTTGAGGTTCCCCATTTCCAATCAAGCCGGTCAGTTCTGCCTGGTTCCACTGAACTTCCCTTCTACAAAGTTGCTAATACCAGAAGGAACTAGAAATACCTAAAAGAACCTTGGGCTTGTTTTAAGGACGAGGTGAGAATAATTTATGGGAGAAATCACTCCCTGCACATGGTGGTGTTTGCAGTAACCCAACACCCAGGAAGAGCAGGCAGGAGGATCAAAAATTAGGTCATCCTCGACTACATGGTGAGCATGAGGCCAGCCTGGGCTACACGACAACTTGCCTCAAAACAAACAAAACTGCAAAGAAATGTGCCTAGCACTGTGCTGGCCACCGTTTAGTTTAGCCCTGTTTTCTTTAAAGTCTTAAGCAGGAAAGCATATCTCTCTTCTTTCTTTTTGAGAGAGAGGGTTTCTCTGAGTGTAGCTCTGGCTGTCCTAGAACTCACTACGTAGACCAGACTGGCCTTGATCTCAGAGAGACACCTGCCTCTGCCTCCTGAATGTTGGGATTAAAGATGTGCACCCCCCACCCCAACATTGACAGGGAAGCATTTCTGATTGGACAAAAAAAGAGGACAGCAGTCACAAGAAGAAAGCAAGTGGACAGGCCAGATTCAAGGACTCCTGGACAAAAAGAAAGGGATCACCAGGGAGCTGATTTGGGATGAGAAAAAATTGGCAGGGAGCAGGTCTCACGTCTGTATCCGTCTCGGAGACCCCTTAGGCTCCTGTGCCCAAGACAAAGGAACACTACCACAGACTTCAAACTGGGGAGTCCTTGACAGCTAGACCCCAGACGTCCTAGCTTGTCACATTTCAGACACACCGCTCCATATTGTCCAGAGATACTGTGAGAAAAAAGGGACTTTTTATGAGCTGAGTGCTGTCCAGGGGACCAACAGGCCTTGCAGGCCTCTTTCCAACTCACTGGTGATCATGGGATCCCTTCTCAGTCCTCATGTTACATTTCCTTTTCTTTCTTTTAAAGATTTATTTATTATGCATACAGTGTTCTGCCTGCACACCAGAAGAGGGCTCCAGAATTCATTACAGATGGTTGTGAGCCACCATGTGGTTGCTGGGAATTGAACTCAGGACCTGTGATAGAGCAGCCAGTGCTCTTAACCCCCGAGCCATCTCTCCAGCCCCATCACACTGTATTTTTAAGCCTTTCATTCCACTCAGAGACAGACTGTAAAGTAAGAGTTGTAAAATTAAAAGTTACACATGGGCCGGGCGGTGGTGGCGCACGCCTTTAATCCCAGCACTCGGGAGGCAGAGGCAGGCGGATCTCTGTGAGTTCGAGACCAGCCTGGTCTACAAGAGCTAGTTCCAGGACAGGCTCCAAAAACCACAGAGAAACCCTGCCTCGAAAAACCAAAAAAAAAAAAAAAAAAAAAAAAAAAGTTACACATGTTTTTGGTTTTTCGAGACAAGATTTTACTGGTAGACTAGGCCAGTCTTGAACTCAGAAGATGCATCTGCCTCTGCCCCACTAAGTGCTAGGATTAAAGACGTGTGCCACCACAGATGGCTTATGTGTATTTTTAATCTAAGCTTTTCAGAACACTTGGTTGTCTCTAGATTTCCAGTCACCTTGCTCTAGTGTAACAAGACTCGCTGGGCTGGGCTGTGCCTGTTACACGTCCGGGGAAGACAGAAAGGGCTATGATGTGGGAACCCTTTCTCTCTGGCTCAAGGGTTACTTGCTACCATTTTAATGATTTCTTTCCAAATTACATGGTCCATCTTGTCAAGGAAGTAAATTGCTATACTTTTTTGGCTATGAGACCTTTTCTTTTTCATTTGGCATTGTGCATTGAACTCTGGGCCTCTGAGCCATATCCTCAACCCCCAAATAGGCTTAAAGGACAAACACACGTCTCTTTTTAGTCAAGATGAGGCTTTGATTTGCAATAGTCCCAGCTCTGCCTTTTGAGCGCTGGGATAACGGGCGTGCCTGGCAAAGAGACTTTAATGTGGGTCTCAAGCCTACATGAGGCAGACTAAGAGCTATGGGAACCCCACTGAGGCACCGTGGTGAGCAGGCCCAGCATAAGGCAGGAATCAGGAGTTTGGACATCTCAGGTGAGGGATGGAGTTCCCAACACTCCAAGTCTGCTTGAAGCTCTTCCCAGTAAGATTGAAGTCATGGTCCACACGGCATTTCTGGGTGCCTTTTAGAGAAGCAGGAGTAAAGGACCAGCCAGCTTCTCTATCTATTTCAAGATCCAGATTTCGAAAGAACAGGTACTTCTCAAATAATGAATATTAAACTGTGTGTCCGAAGGGAAAAGCCCAGCAGACTCTGAGCAGACTCCACGGTGGCATTTATGTCTTTCTCTCTGGAGAGGGCAGGTGTTGCTCCTCTCTACCATGTGGGTTCCTGGCGTACACAAGTGCCCCTCTTCTGAGAGGACTGCATCTTCCTTCATCGGGCACAAGTGTCTGCCTACATGCGAGCAGAACCCACATGGCACCGGTACCATGGGCAAATCAGAGTGGCTGGCAGAGGGAAGCAATGAGGTTCTGGGGTGGAGGGCAGAAGCAGCACGGTGTCTGACTGGGGGAGGGGGGTCCTCAAAACCACAAAGATAAATTGTCCCAGAATCCCCTGGCATACTAAATCCAAGGTTAGAGTTTGGGGTCTGGGGTCACAGAAAACATCCCACTGCATTTCCTTACCTGAGCAGTGGGTTAAGGACAACATTCAAGACACACACAGACAGTCTATGCTGCAAAAGCCAGTATCTCAAGCAGGAGGGCTGGGTTACGTGGCAAGAAGTGGGTCTGGGTCACTCCCTCCACAATGTCCTGAATGTAAATTATCTTTTCACACACAGGGAAGACCTCAGGAACGACACGAACATTCCACAGGGAATGTTAGGAGTAGGAAAGGAAGGGAGACAGGGCATTAGACAAGACGGGGCCTGTTAACTGGGGTGCAAGCATCAGCCCTTTTTCAGAATCAGTGGCCGTGGGTGGGAGCCCCCCAACACTCTAGAACCTGGAGACACTGAAAGGGGTCCATGGCCATGTGGACCCCTGGAAGCCTAAGACTGGGGACAAAGAGAGCAGAGGCTCACACATGCCACCCACGCAGGAGCCAAGGGTCCGCCCTGCTGACCAGGGAAGGTGCCGACCTTCTGGGCACATGCTGGGCAAGTGCTCTGCCTGGCTTTGGATTCCTTTGATGCACGTTTGTGTATATGGTGCATATGTGCACACATGTACACCCCTAGGCCTGACGTTTATTTTATCTACTGTGTGTGTTGTGCGTGCATATGTGAATGCGGGAGTATGGAAGCAGGAGGCTGACAGGAGCTGTTTTCCTAAATAGCTCACCCCATCATTTAAATGTTTTTTTATTAATTACATTTATTTTTCCTTTTAAAAATTTATTTACTTTTTAAAAAAAAATCTGTATGTGTGCCTGTTTGGGCATATGTACACAGGTGCCCATGGAGGCCAGAAGAGGGTGTTGGATCCCCTGCAGGTGGAGCTGCAGGTGGTTGTGATGCTGGGAATTGAACTCGAGTCCTCTGGATGAGCAGCAAGTTCTCTTAACTACTGTGCCATCTCTGCATTCCATTATTATCATATTAATTCATTAATTTATTGTGCGAGGGTGTGATGACCATGTCGCTGCAAAAGCAGACAGCCTGCAGGTGTCGGTTCTCTCGACCATGTGGGTTCCAGAGGCCCAGCCCCTTAGGCTGCCAGCCCTCCGCTCGATTTTCTGAGGCCAGGTCTGCTACTGAACCTGGAGTTCAGACTGCTGGACAGCAAGCTGCAGGAGTCCTCCTGTGTCTGCCTCTCCAGCACTAGGATCACAAGTGCACATCACCATGCCTGGCTTTTTTTTCTTAACGTGGGTACTGAGGACTGGAACTCAAGTCCTTACGCTTGCACAATGGGCACTTAGGAGACAACTGATTCATCTCCTAGCTCTGGTTTTTATTTCTATTTATTCTAGTTTTGTGGATTTATTTATTTTTTTTTAGACAGTCTCATATTTAGGTTGATCTCAAACTCATGTCAATCCTCCTGCCTTAAGCTCTCTAGTGCTAAGATTGCAGGCACACAAGGTCTCACTACGTAGCTATGGCTGGCTTGGAACTCACTATGTAGATAAGGCTGGCTTTTAACTCATAGAGATCCACCTGCCTCAGCCTCCTGAGTGCTGGGATTAAAGGTGTGTGTTAATGGCCTGGCTTTGTTTATTTATAGACAGAATTTCACTAGGTAGTCCTGGCTGGCCTGGAACTTGCTAGGTAGACCAGGCTGGTCTCAAAATTAAGAGATCCATCTATCTCTGCCATCCAAATGCTGGAATTAAAGGTGTCTGCCACCATACCTAGCTTGGCCTAACTTTAAAAAAAAGTTATTTATTTTTTTTTGCGTGCGTTGCTGGAGGACGTGTGCTATGGCCAGTGTTGGGCGCCAGAGGACAGCTTGTGAGAGCTGGTTTTTCTGTACCTTGGGTCTTGGGAATTGAACCCAGGTTTTCAGATGTGGAAGCAAACATCCACAACCGATAAGCCATTTTGCTGGCTAAGGCTTTTATTCTTTTTGTTGTTTTTTGAGACAGGGTCTCTCTGCAGCTTTGGAGCAGACTATGGCTTTTAAATGAGTGGGCCAGGAAGTGTCTTTCTCATGGTGAAGGGTGGGGAAGAGACTTTATATTCCCCTGCACGTCTGTTTTCAGGAGGCATGGAACTCCCAAGGGCAGGTGAAGAGACCAGAGTACCTAATCAAGAAGAGGAGAGCTGCCGCTGCCCTGCTACACCGGACAACCAGTGGCTGGACACGCGCTCATCTTGAAACATGGCAGCCTTCCAGGAGGAACCAGCTCAGAGTCTAGGAGCAAGACTCCAGATTGGCCATTCTCTGTTCAGGACAACAAACATTCAGTCCCACATGGCCAGGGTTCCCCTGCTTTAGAGGGATCAGAACCAACTGGGAAGTCTGTAAGACTAGACACCCAGGCCTCCTCTGTGGAGCTTCTGACTCAGATGGTGTGGGCTGTGGGTCGGGGCATCTGTGTGTCTACTAAGCCCTAAATGATCCATGGATCATTGAGAAGTGAGTCCCAGGCCATGGTGATGGACACTGTAGACTTAACTACGTGCTAAGTCTTGTGAATCTGAGCAGAGACAGCACATAAAGCCTTTCTCATGCTCTAGGGACTATGTGACACATTCCAAAGGAAAACGACGGAAGCTGAGTTCAACACATCTTTTATCCTTAGGTGCTGGGGATGAAATCCTGGGCACGCCAGGCAAGGGCTCGACCGCTGAGATCGGCCCCCAGCTCACACTTGCATCGGGAGCGCTGCTACCAGTGAGCATCCTCGTGTGTGAAACTGACACATGGTAAGGGTGGAGATTCAGGATGCAAGTCTGGACGTGAGCGTGAACGAATCGCTGCCCAATAGCAGACCATGAAAGGGACCGGGATGCAGATGTGGGGCCGGTGGAGCTGGGGGGGGGGTAGGTTTTACTTTAAAGAGGAATGTAGAAAAACCTCAAACAGCAGGAGCTATCTTAAATCTTCCTGTGTGGCACATACAGAGGAAAGGACCTGACAGCTGCTGCTTTTTGGTGGTGCTGGGGAAGGAGCCCAAGGGCTTTGGCGCACACTCGGCAAGCGCTCCGACACTGAGCCTGGAAAAGGGTTTGTGCTTTGCCATTTGATTATCAGGTTGGTTTCTCCTCATGGCTGTGAGCAGGGACTGGGATGGAGAACAAGAGGAAGGGCGTCTTGGGGTTAGTGCCAGCAGTGGGCGATGCCATACATACCACCCAGGTGCAAGTCGATGAGGCCACTGTAATAAGACTCTCCCCAATAGTCTACAACAAGGAAGTGGTGAAGACAGAGTTATTGGATAAGACGACCCTGCTGCCACCCCGACCCAAAAGTTATCAAACGCATGGCACATATAAAACACCAGAAATATCATGAGGGAGCCCAGTGGAGCAGCTGGAAAGCGTGCATGTCTGTAAAGCGAGGCATGCATACACACACAGGCCATCTCTGCAGCTCGGGGTATTGGGGGAGGGGAGGCATGAACCAAACACCACTATGGATGGAGAGGCCAGTCAACATCAGGGAGATTTCTGTTCGCAACACGACTCATCAAGGAGGGGACTTGGCTTCGCTAGGAACTCCAACCCTGCCTGAAGGCAACCTCACCCAAGATTTAAAACAGTTTAGGGGCAGACCAGGGGTCTTCTCTTAGTTGCTGAATAGTAAAGGCTCCAAGATAAGGTTTTCAGGATGTGAATGTTGGGGCGGGGGGAGGGGGGATAAAAGAAAAAAGAAAGGTCCGGAAACCAAGGAACTTGCAAGTGCTCCCATTAGTGGCAAGCATGTGCTCCTTCGCTGAATGGGCTTGAGATGAAGGTCCCTTGTCTTCTGAGGTTTCGCTCCCCCATCTTCGGAGAGCCTTTTCTTTCAAGATAAGAAACGAGCTGGGACACTGGCAGAATTTCAACCCTATCTGCTCCGAGGCTGCTGGCCACAGGCCATCCTGTCCAGCAGTGTGCTGTCTTAATGCGCCTATGGAGCAGAGGGGGGCCTGGCAGCAAGTGGGTCCTGAGCTAGCAGTTTTTAGGGCCCAGAATCATAAAGAAGCCCAAAGCGCACCAAAATGTCTGCCACCTCACCATCTGGATGCTGACCCAGGCAACCATAACCTTCTCTTTTAAGGATGGATATGTTGGAAAGCTGAGTGCCCTCGGGTGGCTTCCTGGCTCGTGTTCAAGGCCAGTCCAGTGGCTCTATGCTTGAGTCAGAGTTCTAGAAATAGAGAGGCTCCCTGCAGATTCTGGGACAAGAAGGCCACAAAAGTCTCAGCCTCACCCTAGTCTCCAGGGCTATGGAGCTAATCCACACAGCCTGTATATTTGGAAGTCTTCGACAAATACAGGTTACCTGACAGAACCTCAGGCCAGATCTCTCCTATGAAGGGCATCTTGGCTAACAGAGAGTGACCCCTCTGACACCAATGGAGGCTTGAAACTACCACATGAGACAGGATGGCAGGCTATGACCAGTTTGTACAGCTCAGGGAGGAAGTGGAGTTGTGCTGCTAGAAGCTGTTGCGTTCCAGATAGATGAGAAGGCCAAGTGGAATGAACGGCCCGAGACGAGAGAAAGGTACCGCCACTGTGCACACCCAGTCTCTAAGATGCTCTCTGCCAGGAAGGGACAAGGTCACTGGGAACCGACACCAGTCCAGCCCCGGGAAGGAAGTGTTAAGTATAAGAAAAGGAAAAGAATGTACTTAGAAATACAGATGCGTCACAGAGACAGCCTCACCTTCCGGTCCAGTGGGCTGTGCAAAGATCTGTCTATAGTCAGGGGCTGGACTAGAACAAGGCTATCAAACTTCTGCTGAAGCCTAGGGCTCTTCAAGAGAGGTCCCATGGGGTCTCCCAGATACTTGTCCACAGTGACTTCTAATCTTTGAAGGACATAATGTCCACCATGTTCAAGGGCTTCACGTGCCAACTGTTGACACACTGGAGACCTCCAGGGAGCCTGTTTTTGAGGGACTCTCAGGTCTAAGCTTCCTTTGCTTCACATCTAAGAATTTTGAACTTCTCACAAATACATTAGTAAGATGTTAATTCAAGTCCTGCTGGCAATGACAGAGATCATGTGACACTGTCCAGGGATTCTCGAGAAGAATGTGGCTTAGGAGAGTTGACTTCAGAGCCCACTGCTGGTACGGTCCTTCAGATGGCTCACATATCATGCCAGGATAGAGTAGTATATTTGAGATTTCTCTTTATATTTGGAAGCTTCTTGGTTATAATTTTTAAGGGTTTATTTTTATTTTATGTGTGTGGGTGTTTTGCCTGCATGTATTTGCACCACATGCATGCCTGGTAGCTGCAAAGAGTATTGGATCCCCCGGAACTGAAGTTACAGATGGTTGTGAGCAGTCATGGGTGCTGGAAACAAAATCCAGGTCCCCTGCAAGGCCACCAAGTACTCTTAACTGCTGAGCCATCTCTCCAGCCCCTATACTTGGTTTTTGTTTTATACAGAATCTGAGCTGCTGTCAGCTGGTTTATCTGTGATCATCTGTCATATGGGCAGACACCTGGAGAGTCCCTGGTGAGCTGCTAAAGAGAAAAGGCTCCCATTTAGAGCAACCACATGTCCCTGCTGGGAAGCCCTCAGAGCAGCGCTCAGGCAATGAGGCTTCCGAATGTCTGCAGCTCTCTCTGGGTCATGCACGTTCCAGTTTGTGTGTGCGTGGTTTTTCAATTTTTAATAAACATTTAGAATAATTCTTTTGGATTTTAGGCCTCAACTAGCAATTGTGTACAATGGCCTCTCCTGCCAAAGCAAGTTGAAAACCACTAAGTTAGGAGATGATCAGGGTATTTGTGTGTGTGTGTGTGTATCTATGTGATGCCTGTGGAGTCCAGAAAAGGGAGACAGCTCCCCTGGAGCTGGAGTTACAGACTATTGTGAGCTGCCTGATGTAGATGCTGGGACCCGAACTCTGGTCCTCTGTAAGCGCAGTATGTGATCTTACTTGCTGAGCCATCTCTTGGGTCTCTCCATCAATTTATCATGGTATTATTTTCTGGCTCACTGGTAACAACTGGAGTGATATGCCTTTTACAGTAGTGGTGAAGTACAGAAACAGACTCCAGTTGCATGAAACCTTAAGCACTTTCCAGAAACCATCAACAAATGGCTATTTCCTTGAGCCTCTGAACCTCGTGAGCGGGAGAGACAGAGCGCTTTTGGGAAGGTCTATGACATGAGCTCATGCACTAGACAGCAATGCCAGCTATTGTTGTGGGACGTAGCTGTCCCTTAGCTGAAGTCATCTGGAGAAACGCTGCAGGTTCCCTTCTGGCCTTTTGTGCACAGAGAGAGTAGCGGAGGGACAGGCCTTTACAGTTGTGTAGCCTGGGATCTCCAGAAGGAGGGCTAACCTGCACCATGGCTCAGGCTGCACTGAGGAGATCAGTCAGAGGAAGTGGGGCAGGGGCAGGCCTGCAGGCTGGGGACAGGGCACAGGCTCACTGGGAAGCCAAGAAAAAATGTGGGTGAATCCTTTCTTCACTGCTTGGTATGGGAGCCAGTGTCCCTTGTCCGCTTGTTCCCAGTCTTCTTATCTTGCTGGATACAAAGTGACTCAGGCTTTTGGACTCCCTTTAGAAGCATGGGCTCCAAGTGTTAGGTCTAGCGTTAGGTGAGGCACAAACTCATCCTTCTCTCTCAGGACACGTCTTTACCTGAGGGTCATTACTCTTAGCTGACACTCGACTTCACCTGAGGGTCATCTGAAGGAAGGGTTGTGTCTGTGCCTGCCCTGACTCTCTACTGGGAACTCCACTTGCAAAATTGGATCCAGGCCCACACCTCGAGGCTAGACCACTGGCCAGTGTTCAGAAAGCCCACGAGGCAATGGCTGGCCCTGTCTGACCTATTAGTTCTTTTGGCTTGCCCGCTCAGGAGGTGTACGAGCTTGCTTTCCTGTGTCTGGAAGGAAAAAATAAGAGGCCCTGTCCCTTCCTTCTTTGTAGCTTTCCATCATGAATGCTAGACCCAGAGGCCAGTGGCCACCTGCAGAGAGAAGAGGGGCCCCCTTCCAGGCCTGGATCTTAAGGAAGCAGAGATCAATCAACCATGCCTGAAGCTGGGCTGACCTTGAACCCAGAGATGGCTCAGCTACCTCATCTTCTGTGTACCCACCTGTATCAAGCCTGGCAGGTTCCGACCACATGGCCATGTAACAGCTTTCCATGCCGCAAGAGCTTATCACAAGCACAAGCCTGTCCGAGACTGTTCCTAGTGACCAGCCTTTGGCGGACACAAGCCTGGGCTCACCCAGGGAAACCAGAGTGCAGGGGCAGCCAGAAACCCCACACGGGAGAGGAGGCAAGCTCTGTGGCTGTGAAGCTCAGGCTAGAGGGAGCCCAGGGAACTGAAGACAGGAGGAGCACTTGGGAGAGCAGGCTGAGGCCTGTTCAGTGCAGTTCTGTGATGGTTCCTTGTGGGACAATCTCCCTCATTCCCTGATATTTTCTTTTAGAGAATATGATAGGGAGAGGAAGAGAGGGGTCAGGGCGTGCCACCAAGAGGTGACAGGGCCCAGGATTTTGTTCTGTATGGCAACAGCAAGCTGAGGAACGGGTCGGGGAGCGGGCCTGGGTGTCTGGGCTGCCCGAACATGGTAGGCACCAGACCTTGACGATGCCAAGGACTCAGAAAACCCTGAGAAATTCAGAGAAGGAGCTGAATTTCAGAAGAGGTGCTGCCCACCTGGGTCACCCCAGGAAGGAAGAAGGGCTCTCTCCTTGAGAAGAAGCCCCCTCATAGAGGAGGCCGGACAGTACCTGCTTCGCCTCGCAGGGCCTTCTCCACCGCGACGCCCCTCTCTTCCAGCTGCCTCTGCTTCTCCTCCACTTGCTCCAGCTGCCGTTGGATAATCTATCAAAAAACATAGCATAAGCTCCCAGACTTTTCTTACCTCTAGCTTCCAGGAGGAGAATCAAGCTTCAGGCCCAAGGAGGGAGAGAGAGATAAGCGTTATCAAGACTCTGAACGGGGGCGTTACAATCAGTGTGCTGTGCCGGCTGCATGCAGCTGGATCCTGGGGCTTATTATCTTTCCATGGAATAGTTCAAAAGCATTGAAACTGACTTAATTGAACCTTTACAGCAAGGAGGCTGTAAAAGCACTGGATGGAGCAATTAGACGTCCTGTGATAAGTTAGTAAAGAAGTGTCTAGAACAGTCTAGGACAGCGGTTCTCAACCTTCCTAATGCTGTGACCCCTTAATACAGTTCCTCATGTTGTGGTGACTCCCAAACATAAAATTGTTTTCGTTTCTGCATCATAATATACTATAATTTTGCTACTGTCATGAATCATAATGTAAATACCTGTTTTCTGACGGTTTTAGATGACCCCCATGAAGAGGTCATGACCCCCAGGCTGAGAACCATCAGACTAGCCTGTGCAGCTTGAGGATGGAGGCTGACAACCAGAGGTCCTTCTGAGCTTCCCTATAAAACCCCAGACTATTCCGAGCAGAGGTCAGGGCCACAAGCTGACCCCTGACACCAGAGCAGAGGTCAGGGCCACAAGCTGACCCCTGACACCAGAGCAGAGGTCAGGGCCACAAGCTGACCCCGACACTACGGTTACAAATGAACTTGCTGACTCTACATCCACTCTAGACCAAGGCTTCCAGAAAACTCAAAGCAGGGATCTTCTGTTTTGTAGAGAGTGCCACAAAGACTGGCCTCTGTAGAGCGTGAAACTCAAGTACTTTGAGGTTATCATCTTGGAAGCCAGGAATGCCCCTCTGCTTCTGCCCTGGCTTCTTCACCTTCCTGGCTGTACATGAGGCCCTCTGGGTGCACAGATGCTACTCCACGCCCACCTGCACGCGGCGTCCCACTGCCAGTGTGTACCTGGGCTCGGTGCAGCCGCTTCAGCTCCTCCTGCTTGGCCTGTCTCCGTGCTGCCCTCTGCACGCGACGCGTCAGCTTGGCGCTCAGCTCCTCTTCTGTGTAGGTTCTGGGCTAGAGAGGGCGAGAGAGAGAGCGCCTAAGCCAGCTGCATGCAGGCGGAGGCTGTCTGGACGGCAAGCTGGTGAGGGTACGAGGAGGACTGTCCCCTACATGGGAGCTGCTGCCTGGCAGCCAGCTGAGCATGGCGGGTGCAGGCACCTCTGCTGAGGCCAGGCCAGAGACCTCAGTGTGAGACATTTACCTCTGTGGCAGGGACAAGAGGCTTAATTGAGGGTGAGTGTCAGAAGAGTAAAACTCAGACAGACACACTCCTTTGGCACTGAGGTCATAACTGCCATAAAAGCATGTCTGGGTTTTTTATTTGTTTATTTTTGCTTATCTTTTTTCCCCCTACAAGACAGCATTTATCTGTGTAGTCCTGCCTGTCCTGGAATTCATGATGTATACCAGGCTGGCCTTGAACTCACAAAGAACCTGCCTCCTGAGTGCTGGGACTATAAGGCATGTGCCACCACCACCTAGCATGTCTGTGGTTTTTTTTAAAGGCATTGTGGTGGTTTAAAAAAACAAAACCAAAAACCACAGTAAAATGTTTCCCTAGGCCTCATATTCTGAGGCATACAGGAAAAAGAAAATGTTTGGAAAGTGAGGGTTCTTTTTCTGTCTTCTTTGGGATTCCTTTCTCTAGGCGGGAGGGGTCATACCGGTTTTAGTAGCTAACCTGTGAAGGAGAGACAGCATGCATGCCTCCATTTTAAATCTCGGTGAACTCAGACTAACACCGGCTGAGAAAGGAACAGTGGCGGTGACTGCTTGGGTGTGCAGAGGCAACCACTGTGATGGAGCGCAGGGGTAGAAATGACCTGGCAGGGTAGCTGGGGTGGTGCCTGTGAGCTTGCAGGAGGCAACTGGGCAAGTCCCATGCTGATTTGGATGGATGTGCCAGCCACCTGTACACACGGGCCACCACACTCCCAAGCATTTGGTGATGGGACAGACTCTGGGCAGCCACCGAAAAGCACCAAGTGGGGGACTGTCCTCTTTTGAGACCCTCTTTATTTCCTCTAAAAACAACAACAAAAAACAAAACAAAAAAACCCAAAAAACCCAAAAAACCAAGAAACTTTTTTGACCATGAAGGAGATGTCTCCATTCAACCTGGGTCCAGACTCATTAGCTCTCCTCAAGGAGCTCAAATGACAGCAGCAGATCAAGTGAACGGGCAGAAGGATCGCCACAGCATCCCAGTGCCCTAAGGGTTCAGAGTGGAGGTGGTGATCACCCCTTGTTGGGCTACCCAGACCCACAGGGGTAGCTCTGCCCCCACCCTTGGTGACATGCACTCCAGCCAAGGGGAGAGTGACCGTCTCCTCCTCTTTCTGTGACTGTGACAGTTGCATGCATGTATGACAGTTAGTGAGGATGTGGCTGCAGGGCCCAGCAGGGCTGTCCAAGTGGTTAATCACAGACAGGCATGCAACGAGGACCAGCCAGCGGGAATGAGACACTACCTTTGATGAATAGGCTCTCCTGAATGCCAAGGCGTGTGGTACATAAATCGACTTTTAAGGGATGGCAACGGAAAACAAAACAGAACAGTAATGATAATGATGATTAAAAATGAAAATGGAATACAGAAATGGAAGAAAATCAGTTAGAGGCTTAAACAAACACAAGACTTAATCACACGATCGTTCCTCACAATGCCACACAAGACTGCACAAGACGGAACCCAGAGGCGCAGACCCTATCAGCTGAGTCTCATTAAACCCCACCGTTCAATAGAGCGGGGGTTCACTCTTCTATTCACAAAGCAGCATACCCTGAATCTTGTGTCTGTTCCTCGTTGAACCCCAGTTTGTTGAACGGTGTGGTGACTGGGTCCCCTTCACCCGTAACCCCCCCTTCCCTCATGTTCCTGTCATTGAACGCTCAGCATAGAATGGCAGCTAAAGGCAGGAAATGGGCACTGACCCTTACACTGAACCTCTCGACAGGTTCTTGAGCCTGGCAGTGTTCTTGAGCAGGGCCAGACAGGTCACAGTGTGAGACCTAGCTGTCCTGGGACTAGCCAAACTTGCTAATTCAGAATTATACTCGGTGAAGGGAACCAAAGTGGCATAAACCACTGTGACTCAGAGAAAGTACCAGTGTTCAGGTAGCCATGGAAACCTCTTCACTTCATACACTGTTCTTCGTCAGTCTCCTTTGCTTTTGTGGTCTTCTCATGGGTCGTATGAAGAACCTACAGGGCTCCCGTGGACCCAGGCATGGAGGCAATTGGAATTTGCTGGTGTGCAGAACAGAGGGACGCTAAGGGTGGCACAGTGGGGACCCACACAGGATGTCATGTGCATGCTGGCTGGGAAACAGATTTGCTGCTTTTAGCTCTGCGCACAGGCATCCTCTCCCCCACAGAGTGGAAGTGAAGTCCTCATGCAGAACAGGGCAGTTTAAACAGGAAAAGTACAGCTGAGGTCCCCAGTGGCCTGTGCAGACACACTTCAAGAGCGCTGCTGACATGTGTATCTGTCTGCGGGTACCGCCAATGCCAGCAGCCACAGCAGCCTCTTTTTATTAATTTACCCACTGCTGGGACTGGTACCAACTTGGCAGTGGCAGTGACAGGGAGGTGAATTGTGACATACTTGGGTAAACGGGGGAGAGTGGGGCTGAGAGTGTGGAGAGCTGGCTGCTGCAGGGGTACAAAGCAGGGCATGGGGCTGGTGGAGTGCTGGGCAGGCCCTGGTGAGCCTCAGTGACAGAGCAGTAGCTGGCCAGGCAGCACTTACGAGTCAGAGGGAAGCAAAGGAAAGAGGCTAACGAGAGGCTGACAAGGTTATCTCTTGCTGGCAGGGCTTTGGGTAGCTAGACAAAGCTGGATTCGGCTGGGAACATCAATCTGTTAGTTACGTACTTGTTTTGCAAGCATGAAGACCTTATGTAGGGTTTGAGCCATAAACCCTACAATAAAGAAAACTCGGCTTGATGGAGTGTGTTTGTAATCTTAGAGCCAGGGAGGTGGAGGCAGGTGGATCCCATCTCTTAGGACTGTCTGTACAGACAGACATCCAGTCTAGACTAAATGGCAAACTCTGTCATACATGCACACATAAAAGGCGACAGACACTGGAGGAGTGACACTCAGGTTGTCCTCTAGCTTTTCACATGCATGTTACATACATGTGCTTACACACAGGTGAAGACAAACATACAAACCCTGAATAATTTATTTTTGTATAACAGACATTTAAGGAAAAACAAGGTCTTGGTTTTATGTGTTTGCGCATCAGTATGGAAACCACACCCAGGCATGACTCAGGGCCTGGGGCTGTGAAACAGAAGAGGACCAACTTCCACTGCATACTACACACTACATACTACACACTAAATACACTGTGACTGGAGGCTTCCTTTTCCAGGCAAGTGAAAGCCAATTTTCACTTTTGGTCACCGATCCTGATACTTCTAATTGTGAAGAATTTCAAACCCAGAAACACTGAAGGAGGAAGCCACGTTGCTGGAACACCCTTCACCTCAGTTCCACGATGGTGGTACTGCAGCAAGTGTCAGGGTGTGACCTTTACACACCTGTCTTTAGACACCAGAGACCCAGGCCCTAGAAGTTTGGCAAGTATCTCCTTCTCAGAAGAGACACATCTTCTCAATACTTACCATAGTGCCACCTGCTAGGAACTTGACATCAGTTTGATGACAGATGGCATTTAAAAAAAAAAATACCTATTACGCTTGCCATTCACCACCAAATGATCAACAGTTCCAAAGTGTCCTTACGATTTTATGGTTGTTTTGCTCCGGTTTGTTCTCCACTGTAGGTTATGTATGTGTTTCCCCCACCTACCTTTGTTTATTAGATGGGATCTTGCTATGTATCTCTGGGCGGCCCAGAACTCACTAGGTAGCCCAGACTGGTCTTGAATTTGTGCAATCCTGCCTCGGCCTCCTGAGTGCTAGGGTTGCACGAAATCGCCATGCCCAGTGGGTTCCATATTTTAAGAATACTGTGCCCTGTCCTCACTCAGTGAGATGCAACATCATCCTAAGTTTGCCACTGCCCAGGCCCTGCTTGTCCTCAGCATTCCCTATGTGACCACTAGAGAATGACCTTGTCCCTGTGGGACACCTGGTGCATAAGGTGTCCAAGGCACTGCTGTTCTAGGAATCTGAATGGCGGCTCTCACTTGTTCACATAACTATGGTAATGAGCTCTGGGGCTCTTCATACCTGTGGTCATTGGGTGCCTATACCAAGATGATGGCTTTGGCATAGTCAGTGGGGGCATCCAGCACCCCCCATAGTGGCAAGATGTCTCATTAACTCACAGAGAAGCAGTGTGACCTGACCACAGTGGCAATCAGAGATGGAAGATCTGGCCAATGTGGCACGTACTGTTTCAACATGAGCACACTCATCATGGAGGCCAAGGGGACTTTGGGTCACAATCTCTTCTGCCCAGGCTCCTTCAGGTCTCTAAGACAGTACCTGCCCCCAGTGTTGGGATGAGTTGTGAAACTCATGTGCACACCCACACACCATCTTTGGTTCAGCCCCAGTGCCACTGCCCGGAAGACCTCGGTGGGCATACCCAGGAGCAACACATCGGACTGAGCCCCCACGGAGAGCACACAACTCCCGGTCCTACATTCAGAATCCTGGTGCAAGCAATGAGGCCTGGCTGCAGGAGGCTGAGAAGGAAGACCTGTCTGTGCTTCTTGGTGACTAGAAGAGTAGAGAATGAGGTATCGTCATGCCCAGGGAGATAAAACAGAAGGTGATGATGAAAATGCAGAGAGGGGAATGAGTACCAATAAACTGACTTTTCCTAGTCAGAGGGAGTGAGACAGGCTGGAGGATGGACCTGTAACAGGGCGATACGATCTCAATGAACAGACACATATGGGGTGCAGAGCTACCTCAGTTTGCCCTGGCTGCTCTACAGTTCAAGGCTCTTGACAGAGGGGACAGCATATAAGTCCAAGTCTTGAGAAGTCACATCAAAAAGGTACGTGAGGGTGCTAATGCCCCAGTGGATGACCCGGCACCAATGCTTTCAATCCGTGGTGCTTCAGGGTCAGTTCTTAAAACAGAGAAATCCTTCTATTTAATAAATACATCAGGCAGTCAGCTTGGCCAGGTCTATTCCTAGGAATTACTGAGGAAGCCATCTGGTCTACCTCCCATCCATGCCTGGTGCCCAGTTCATACTTGCATGACCCCAAGCAGTACCTCAGCTCTTCTCCCATTGTCTGGCCCTGGAAGACACTGTTCACAGTGTAAAGCCAGGCACCTAACCAACAGAGTACCCTGACTTCCTCAGACTGAGGCAATATCCCCAGCCGCTTATTTCAAAGGCCTGAGAGACCACTCTGTGGTGTTTGCTGTTGGCTGACACAGCACTCCAATGTCTATCTGCTAGGAGACCAGAGAAGACATTGGCTCTGCACCCCAATGGTCTGCTTCTCTACCAGCGACTAAACTGACATTTTGTCACCAGTTCTCTGAAGTCCTTCAGGGACTTGGCCCACCTACCTCTCGCTTGGACTTCTGGGAAGATCTCTCAAGGATGTCATCGCTGGACAGGTCTGAATCCTCTGAGAAACTCAGCTGGCGCCGGAGCTGCAGCTCTGTAAGGGGAAAAGAGGCTAAGTGAAGACAGCAGCCAGCACCTCATGCTGCAAGGAAGCCAGCCTTAGGCAGGTCTCTAAGATCCCCTTCCTACACAAGGAGACATGGGCTTGTCTCCAAAGGTGATGGGCTAACACCAAACACCTGTTCAAGACCCCTTAGCAAGACTTTTCTCCGTCCCACTCAAAATCAGGCCCATGTTTGGGGTCATGCGACCTCAGGAAGGATATCAACAGGAATCTATCCATCTGGTTTCAAGTTGGCATTAACATTATATCATGCAGTGGATCAGGCTGAGGCAGGAACAGCTTGCTCTCCTTTCTAAGAAGCCTTGCAGGAGCAGCATGGGGAAGTGGACCTTTGGTGAACTGAATGACTGCGAAGGGACTCCCCACACCTCTCCTGTGAGTTCCCTCAGCCACACATACCTGCTCTCACAATCGGAGACGCCCTGTGCTGGCCGGAGTCTACCGTGGCACCGCTGGACGGGGTACTGGAGCAGGACTTCTCATCGCTCTTTCTCTTTTTGTCCCTTTTGTATCCAGAGAAGACTGACTTCCACAGGGACTTGGGCTTTGCTGCCACTTCCTCTGGGAGGCCCAGGCTGGGTTTCTCTGGGAGTCGGCCTTCCCCTTTGGATTTCTTCTCTTTCTTGTTCCTGCGGGGGGAGAAGAGGGACGACCTCTTTTTGCTCTTCCCACTGGAACCCTCAGAGGAGGTGACAGAGCCATCAGGGCCTCCTGAGTCTGATGGAGGAGAGAGGATCTCCTCACTAGTAGCCTCATGCTTCAGAGTGGGTTCCTGGGAACCTCGGAAGCCTGAGCGCTTGGTGGACTCGGGTCCTAGTTCCTTGCCCTGAGATGGGGTTATGCGGGACTTGGAGGCCGCCAGCTCCATGGCCTGCATCCTGCTCAGCTGCTTGGCCATGGCATCTCGAAGTGCCTGGCTCTTCACGGACTTCTCCCGGGCTCGCATGCGCTCCTCAGCCAGCTCCTTGGCTTCTGCAGAGACCAGAGGCAGCCCCCTTTTCTGCGGTTGCACATCACGATCCAGGGGAGGGAGCCGCCCATTCTCCTTGGCCAGGGGCTTCTCTGACCGGGACCAGCAGGAGGGGGGTGTGAAGAATTTCTCCTGCAGACTGGAGTCCTCGGTCTTGTCATCGTAAGTGTCCTCCACATCATCAGCAAAGGGGATCTCATCCACACTCTCCACGAAGGACTTCCGGACCTCCTCCCTGGGGGGCTGGGTTGGCTCCCGTGGGGGCCGCATGAATGTGGCAGGAGGAGGAGGAGGGATAAAGGAGGCCTCCCTGCGCTCAAAAGTGTGATGGGGCTTCCTTCGCAGGGTTGCAGGCTCCTCATTGGGAGGTGGGGGTGGGGGCGGGCTAGAAGGCGGAGTGAGCATGGTAGAGTCCGAGGTGTTGAAGCTCTGGCTGCCCAAGGTCTTCATGTTGGAGGAGCTACCATGGAGGCCCAGGCCCGAGCTGCTGGAGAGGTCCTTCCGCTCCTCCTGGTTGCTCCTCAGTTCCCTTTCAGAGGGCGACTTTGGGGTCAGCAGCGAGGGCTGGTCACCGGCTGACTTTGGCAGGCCCAACCTTTTAGGAACAGATGGAGGTTTCAGAAGGCAGAGGCCCTCTTCCTGAGGAGACTTGTCAACTGAGTAGGACTTTAGGGATATTGGCTTAAAGGCAGGTGAGGGGAGGCTGGGCTCCGACCCCTTGTTCCGGTCCACAGGAGTGAGGCCCAGGCTGCGGCGGATCTCGGCGCTCTTCATCCAGAACTCCTCCACCAGATCACTCCGCTTCAGTGCCTCCTCCACAGCCAGAGGACCACTGAGTCTGTCTTTGGGGTCTCCTTGGCTCTTCACAGGGAGTGGGGTCAAGGGGGTGGATGTTTTGGCTGGAACCGGCTGGAAGCGTATGGGGGACTCGGAGGGTGATGGGATGGAAGCATCTGAGGAAGGTTGAGGCTGGGAACAGATGGGGAGCTGGGTTGAGGGCGGTGGGGCAGGGGCCAGCGGAGACTCTGGCTGTAAGCGGGTAGGTGAGGTAGGTGTCCTGGCTTCCGGCAGGACCACAGGCTGTGATCGGATGGGCGAGTGCGCAGTTTTCTGATCTGTGGGGGCTTCAGCTTTGGGCTTTTCTCTGGGGAGCAGAGGTGCAGGGAAGAGGGGCTCCTCGGGGGACTTCGCCTTGGTGGTGACAGAGGTAAGTGGGGATTGGGCCCCCTACACAGAAAGAAGAGACAGTGTAATCAGCACCTTCCCTTAGGGAGCATTCTTCTCAGGGGCCTACACTGGTTGAAGCAAATCAAAGTCCTCTCCATTCTTTCGGCTATTATTCAAAGGGTTGCAGGGAGGGCGGACTCATTTTCTGCTCCATTTATTAACGTTTCAAAACCTCTCCACTTAGCTAGGGGGGGCTGAGCTTTCAGGGATGGCTCATCTCATGCACATCCTGGGTTCTTAGTCCACTCATGTGAACACTGCCAAAGGCACTAATGAATTTGGCTTTCATCACAACCCACAATAACCAGAGCTCTGGGTTCCCCGAGGGATAACGCGGGGCTAATGTATGAAAGGATTTAAAGTCTTTACTTAGCACAGTCCTCCTCTCTGGCCACACTGTCCTTCTGAGGAACCGTGGAGACACACACAGACCCTCTCCAGCTACACTGCCCCTCTGAGGAACCGTGGAGATGCACACAGACCCTTAGAATACCCACCCCAGGGCTGCTCGCTTTTCTGGTCGATTACTGACTGGACTGCGCCATGTTGCCTGGAGCCCCAGAGACCAAGGCCTGGCTTTGTTTCCTTCCAAGTCTGCCCTGCAAGTGGTGCCTCCCAAACTAAGACCCTCAGACAGTGACATGGCACATTCATGGTCACTCTTTAAGGTGGTTCTGGTGATCTCATGGCATGGTTTTCATTTAAATAGTTACATGTTTATTTTAACATAAGAAAAAAACATATCTTTTATAAACTATAGATTCATACATATCAACTTAAAAATAAAGAAAAAAAAAAAAGAGTCCTTGCCCAGCCACAAGGACTGAGGCAGCACCGAGCCTGCATGCCATAAACAGCCGTGCACAGCACAAGATAGGAAATTTTTAGAATTTCACAAAGTTAGGTAGCTATAGGGCTACTTCCCCTCTCTTTGTGGAGTGTACACCATGGTTCCTAAGATGGGGTCGTTTCTTCTGAAGGTCTCAAGGTCCCACCGACAACCCTGTCCCCAGCCCTACTTACCTCTGCCTCAGGGCTGTGGGTTGGGGTAAGCAGAACGGCTTGTTTCTGAGGTGATTGGCTGGGGCTGGAGACTCGGGAAGGACCTGGAAAGGAGGGACACAGAGGTTTACGACAGGAGTTGAGTCCCTTCCGCTCTACATATACTAGGAGTAGGGAGCCAGCCCCTCACTGAGGAAGGAGAGCAGGGACTCGGAAAAGGTTAACTTGCATTGTGTCCCTGGGTCTACCCCCGGGCTATTCTAAAAAATAAGCAGAAAACCAAATGAAGGGACTCAAGGAGGGTGCTGCCGTACCCTGCGTGCTCCTGTGTGGCACTGTGGTCATTATGTGTGGTGGCTATGATCTGGGCCTTGAGCTTTGTGATGTCTTTATTCTCGTGCTCCCAAACAACCCAAGGAAAAGTTAGAGACCTGTGGCCCCAGACAGGCCCAGATTAGGCATGATTAGGGTCCTGGCCACCCATAGGGCTAGGCATGACAAGCTCTATTCTGAAGGCCTCACTGTTACCAGCATGCCCTGCGTCATTCAGGAAGTCTTTCCTCCTGCCCCTACCTCTCTCCTCTTGCTTTGGTGTATCAGGCGGCTTCTCTTCCTCGTTCTCTGACACCCTCAGTTCCAGCTCGGCTTTCGCCTTGGCCTGGCACTGTAAGCGAAGTTCCGTCTCGGCGTCGGAAGGAATGTCATCAGACCAGTGTTGATCTGGGGGAGGTAGGTGAGATACAAAGTTTTACACATTTGAGCTCTGGCCGTGTGCCTTTTCTGTGTCCTTTTCCTTAGAGAAGTCTCAACAGGATGATTCACTGTGGTGTGAGGTCTAACCTGGGTGCGCAGTCCCTGCAAACCAAGCCTCTTACCAGAGATAAATCCAACACAAGGCATCCATCTTGCCTTCTGAGTGTGGGGGTTTGTGGAGACTTGTGGTGCTTTTGGTGTGTGTGTGTGTGGTGTGTGTCTGTCTGTCTATCCTCACCTGTTTGAAGGCCAGAGGTTGACAATGGTTCTTCCCATTGCTCTTTACCTCAGCTTTTTGAGACAAGATCACCCTGAACCTGGAGCTTGCCTTTCAGCTTAATTAGCCGGCCAGGCTCCACCCTCCTTGGTTCCTGGCCGGCATTTACACGGGTGTTAGGAAGTTGAACTCAGCAGTCCTGCCTGTACAGCAGGCACTCTGCCCGCCAAGCCAACTCCCCATCCCATTTGATTACTTGTACAACAGAGTGACCACGACACAAGAGGCTGTGACAGAGGCAAACCATCACCAACTACCACCACCAAAACCCTTTTGGGGGTGCCCGTGAACTCATTTCCCCGTTTCTTTCTCCAGTCCCAGAGTTACCCCACCCCAGCTGTTCCCCTCAACTTTTGCTATCTTTTGTGAGTTCCACCCAATCTGGTTCTATCCCCCATGTGTAATGGGGGGTCACAGAAGTGCAGAAGGAAGGCTGGGCCCCATACCATCCAGCTCGGCACCAGTGTCCCCAGGGTCCCCATCTTCTGCAGCTTCCCCTTCAGTCTCCGCTGGCTCCGAGTCCACGTCCTCTTCTAGGTCATTCTCATCCAGAGGGGCTGTAAAGCAGAGACATTCACAGACGGGAAGCAAAGGACAGACAGACAAATAACTGTGCAGGGTACAGAGGTAGTGATGCACAGGCCACGGGGAGAAGGGAGACCCCAGACAGATACGGAGTGCGCTCTATAAGCAGCGTGGGTACCACGGCCATTTCTCTACTCTAGTAGGGCCATGTGGAGGGAGAAGCACAGTTTCTGGCCTGGAGGTATCACCTCTTCCTCCAGAGGCTGCTGCTGGAGATCCTCCAGGCAGTCACAATCAAGGGATGCTGTAGGACCATCGGCAACTCTTAATAGGACTTTATATAACAGGCCCAGTGCTGGCCACTTCATGTGCCGTGAGGTAGTCACTCCTCATCCTGAGGCAGCCGGAGGGGCTGTTCCTCAAAGTCACCTTTGGGTGACAAAGCTTAGGTCTGAGGGTCAAGCGACTCACAGTGGGCTCTGATATTCAGCTGCATCAGCACATGCAGAGGCTGGTGTTTTTTCTAGAGACAACTGAGAGTTTGCTAAAGCAAGAGGGTGGACCTGAGGGGATATGTCAAGCTCCCTGGAGTCAAGAGTGGCTCTTTAGGGCCACAGAATAAAGTAAGGCATTCATCCACTTCATCCACCCTGAGGCAGACAGACCCTGAGCTGTACAGCACCCGGGACTCGCCTGGGCCTGCAGAGCAGTGCAGCTGGTACAGAAGGGGAGCAGACAGAGGCTCTGCCTGGGGATGCTGTCAGCCTGAGGGCAATGCTTTTGATTCACGCAGGGTAAGGCATCAAAGCACATCTGGACTGTCTCAAAGCTGAGGGGAAGTGGGGAGAGGCCAGGCCAACCTACTGCTCTGCCCCCAGCCAGCACGGGCCACTGAGCTCAGGTGCTGACAAAACCCGTGAAAGAGGCTCCCTTGGTGGGGGGGGGGGAATCCTGGGGATAGGGTTGGGGCTGGGAGTAGGAAGCAGCACTGTGAAGATTCTGAGAATGCTGTATTTCTTGATGTAGGGGAGGCAGTTCTGTGAGTTTTGATTTAATTCTCTACACTGCACAATTTTTTTGTACACTTACTTTTAGCACACAATCCATAAGATAATTCAAATCTATGAAAACCCTTTTATGTTTTTTTTTTTTTTTTTCTGAGAACCAAACCCAGGGCCTTGTGCTTGCCCAAGTGCTCTACCATTAAGCTAAATCCCCAACCGCTTGTTTGTTTCTTTAAGATGGGGTCTCACTATGTAGCTCTGGCTGGCTTGGAATTTGCTATGTAGACCAAGCTGGCCTACTATGTCTTCTGAGTGCCAGGATTAAAGGCATGTGCCACCATGCCCACATGAACTTTTTCAAAGTTGAAACTGGAGAACTATGGCAAACACATTGGGGAATGGCAGACAGCATGGGGTTTAGGAAGTGGTGGCAGCTGAACAGTTAATTTCACCACCTGCTCTTTCTGAGACACCAGAGCCATCCAGGGAGTGGGCAATGCCGAGGCACTCTCGTACACTGAGAACATTCGCTGGGATAAATACTGGGGAAACCCACTCAAGTATTCCCACAGGTCTAAAGCCTTCAAGTAGTCATGTTGCTTTGGGACGCCCACGAAGATGTTCACCAGAGAATGTGTGACTGGGTCGTTGGAGACACGGACACCTACTGAACAACACCCTGGGTCCTGCTTTAAAACTAGGCTTTGTACTCGGCTGGCGAGACCATCACTGCATCTGCCATGCTGGGGAACAAGAGGTCGCTGGGAACAGAATCTGGGCCCACGGCAGACGGCCTTTGTGCACAACGTGCTTGCTCGAGTGCCTGGCACCGAGGTGGTAACCACATTCTCTCTGCCAAGAAAGCTGGAAGCAAACACCAAGGAGACCACTCCTCGGTTCCCCCCGCTGGCCAGCCTGGCCTGGTCTCTTGGTCCTTCCCAGTGTTCCTGAGAAACACCTGCTGTAGAGTTGGAAGGGTGGGGATCCCACACGCCTCGAATTCCTCGGAAGAAAAGGTGGTCACACAGATTAACAAGCAAACACTCAGAGCTTTGGCGCAGCAGCAGCAGCAGCAGCAGCAGCAGCGGATGTGTGTGGAGACGCGGCTAGAGCGATGGAACAGAGGGACGGAATTCTGGTTAAGATGGAGCGCTGTGCTGAAAGCCGCCACACAAGTGAGGAGCCACACACTACGGAAGCTGGGAGTGGCCATTTATCTCAGCTGCCTGCTAGGACATCCTTTCTCCTCAGGCTCGCTCTTCCTTTCTCTACCTCAAAGAGTGATAACTCGGGGTTAGCCATGCTAGACTCCAAGTCCTCTCTCACCCGTGGGCTCTTCCGCCACATATGTCTATGTCAGCTGTTTGTGAGGGCAAGGACGATAAAGGTCCACAAGCATCATCCCTACTGGTCCTGGAAGTGACTGCTAGGACACAGGTTCCCAACTGTCTGTGTGTGTGTGTGTGTGTGTGTGTGCTGTCTCCTTTTTGGGGGGTTCCTGGGAAGAAGCCCGTGTCTAGGCAGGACTGTCCCAAACTGGCTGTCTGTCCCACCCCAGACGCCAGGCACCCTCTCCTTGAGAAACAGGTTTCTAAGTCGACAAAGGCAGACAAAGGACTCCTCAGGTCACCTCTGGCCTGTGCACTGAGATGCTGTAGTTTAGTTTGGGGACCCAGCTCAGGTGCCACCGGGCAATCCCTCACAGAGCTCAGCACTGGCAGTGTCCACCAGTCCTCGCCTCTCCCCTTAGGCAAACTTTCCAGGAATTCCTGTTGTGACTGTTCCTCTGACGTGTCGGAACGCTACCCGACTTCAATCCACATCCACTGCTACCCAGCTGCATTTCTATAGGCACAGAACTTCATAAAAAGCTTCTTTCACAAAAAAAAAAAAAAAGAAAGAAAAAGAAAGTCAGGTGGTGCCAGTTTACGCCTTAATCCCAACACTCGGGAAGCAGAGGCAGGTGGATCTCTGAGTTTGAGGCCAGCCTGGTCTATAGAGTGAGTTCCAGGACAGCCAGGACTACACAGAGAAACCCTGTCTCAAAAAAAAAAAAAAAAAAAAAACTGGGCTGGAGAGATGGCTCAGTGGTTAAGAGCACTGCCTACTCCTTCGGAGGTCCTGAGTTCAATTCCCAGCAACCACATGATGGCTCACAACCATCTGTAATGAGATCTGGTGCCCTCTTCTATCTGATGCTCTCTTCTGTCATGGTGGCATACATGCAGATAGAGCACTCATATGTATAAATAAATAAATATTTTAAAAACAAAACAAAACAAAAAAAATCCAAAAACTAACCAAACAAAAAAAGCTTCCTGCCAGACTGTGGTGGCACATACTTTTAATCCCAGCACTTGGGAGGCAGAGGAAGATGGATCTCTGTGAGTTCGAGGACAGCCTGGTCTATAAAGGAAGTTCCAGGACAGCTAGGGCTGTGGCACAGAGAAACCCTGTCTCAGAAAAACAAAACAGAACAAAAGCTTCCTTTCACCTTGGCCTTCATATCCAACTGCTAACAGTAACTCTTAAAAGGTGAGGCTCCGCCCTATCTCTACTGCTGGTCTCCAGCCTGCCTGGGATGAGGATGCACTTCCGGTCCATGTGGATGGGCTGTCTGACTATGCATGCACGAGCCCCGCCCACTGGCTCTGCCCTCATGCAGCAGCGACAGGAGCTGAGTCCTAGAGTTAAGATATGCCAGCAGAGCCGCCTAGAGAAAGAGGTTATGATGAACGGAGTGCGGGGGGTCACATATCACCAGACTACCTCCGGAGACAGTCTCCAGCCAGGCCTGGACTGCTGCGCGGCGTACGGAGGGAAGGCCGGTCACTGAATTTAAAACAGGATAAATGCAGAGTTAAACACTGGTAAGTTCTCAGCAGGGAGAGTTGGAGTCAGTCCTAAAATTCAAAACAGAGGATGAGGAACCAAGACATCATAAGACAGGGCCACCCGGCACTGAGCCGCATGTGTGTGTGTGTGTGTGTGTACGTGTGCGTGCGCACAAGTCGATGTTAGCCGTGTGACAGGTATCTGGGACAGAACCAGAGAGAGGGCAGCTCTGACCAGGACTGCTGAGTTGTCCTTGTCCCCGTCTTGCGGTTCATCTTGGTGTCCTAGAGAATGAAAACATCACACGAAGGCCTAATGTTCCTGCGGACTGGAAATGATCTTCTACAGACTCAGAGTTTTACAGGACAGGTAGCCCTGGGTGGCACCACCTGGTGATGCCAAGGGTCCCTACATGGAAGACAGATAGTCAAAGAGAATGACATATAGCCACAGCACATCTAAATGGGCTCTGCTTTCTTTTTTACTGCTATTCCTTAGAAGAAGCCAAAAGATGGACATGGTGGTACCAGTTCTGGAGGGCTGAGGCAGGAGGATCTTGAATTCAAGGCCAGCCTGGCTAGCTTAGTGAGACTGTCTAAAAAAGAATAAGAAAAGGAAAAAAGACAGAAAGAAGGGGGGGAGCATGGTGGTGCACAGCTTTAATCTCAGTACTTAGAAGGCAGAAAAGGATGGATCCTTGTGAATCTAAAGCCAGCCTGGTTTACACAGCAAGTTCCAGGCCAGCCAGGGATACACAGCAAGACCCTGTTCAAACCATCAAACAAGGAAGAAGCCAGAATAAAATACATTTTCACCTTAGTGGGAAACACACCATGTCACGTCAAACCTGGAATTGACGATGACACCAGGACACCAGAGGCCCCTGGGATGCCTCCCCCTCTTACTTTCACTTCTAAATAGGCTCCCTTCTCTGGTCCTGCCATGCACTCATGCGACACCCACTCTGCCGACTCACTCTGGAGAGGGATAAAGAAGGCTGAGAGACGCAGGAGACAGCAAGTTCTAGGGTCTTCTGAGCCAGGCCCACTTTCCTACTCTGCATGAGCAGAGAAAGAGTTGGCCGCCTCCCAACGCACAGAGAACTTTACATAATGCTGAATGAGAGTCAAGAACAGGGGTCCCCCAGCAGACGGGGCCTCTACAGCCACGGGAGGGTCTGGGAATGGGTGCTTAGGATGCACACTGGGCTATGGGCTCAAAGCAGTTACCTCTAGAAGTGGAGGACTCGGAGGTTGGGAGCATCCTCTCCTCCGCCTCCCTCTCACGGATGTGTGTCCAGTGCACATCGGCCTGGATCGCCAAGGGATCCGCTGCGGTTAGGATCTGCTGCAGCCTGCTGCTCCCGGCTAGGGCGCCAGGTTCCCAGGAAGGAGGGCACAGGGAGGACAGAAGGGAAAGGTGGACAGGGACAGGAGGGAGAGGACGAGACACCACAGGAAGGAAACAAAGAATTACAGTGTTTGTAGGGACTAGTTTGAGTCAGAAAGAGGTAAAAATCAAGAATGCCTGTGCACAAACACACACACAGGGGCACACGCTCACACTTTCTAGTCATTTGGTTTTAGTCATCACTTCTGAGTTTAGTGAGGATCCACACACTCCACCTCCAAATGCAGAAGGAATTTTTCCTTTCCATTATAAAATGAATCCGAGGCCCACACTGCCCAGGGTGGGACAGGACAGATGACCCTCACCGTGTAGGACCACCACTGCAGGGGCCCAAGAACCTGGCCTTTAGCTGGCACAGCACGAGCGCCTGTCTATCCCAGGTGGCTGAGGACGGCGCCACTCTGCTAGGAGCCAACCAACTCGCCGGGACAGACATGTGCTCTGCTGGGACCTTAGTTCTCGCCCTCTGCAGTAAAGCAGATGCCGGGGAGGACACGCCCTCTGGCCAGAGACCACATGGCTGTGTGCTGGCGCTGTGGCGGGGGGGGGGGGGGGGGGGGCGGCGGCGGGGTGGGACACTGACAGGGGGCAGGTGGTCAGCATTTGAGGGTGGGGACGGCAGCTAGGGATGCCGCAGAGATCTGTCCTCGGAAGTCCTGAACTCCAGCATTCAGGCAGAAGTGAGGCCAATACCCCGCCCTACTGTGGGGGAAGCCCCTCCTTTCTTACAAACTCCAGCTGAAGCCCTTCTGCCCCTCTGGGCACAGATCTGCCTCTCAGCTCACTCGCCAGGGCTCCCGCATACGCTCTTACTGGCAGGGCCTGCGGAGTGCACATGCAGCCCTGCCCCACAGGACCTCTCATTAGTGTTTGGATCATGCCACACAGTAGGGTTAAGATAAAGGGACAGCCAGTATCTAAGGAGCGTGGGGGTGGGCGCTGAGGAGGGGAGGACAAGCTAGTCAGGCAGTAAGAGCAGGTGCCACTAATCTGAAGGATGCTGGGGCTTCTGCCAGAAGCCAGTTTCCACCTGGGAGTATATGCTCCCCCACCCCGACACCCCTAATTGGATACCGCCTGTCACCACCGGGACAACTCTGTAACGAAGTTGTGAAGGTGTGACATGGCGCAAGGCCTGAGCGAAGTCTCCCATGTGGATGTTACATTGTACGGTAGAGCGGCCCTGCAGACTCTTACTGGTCTCTAGAGACTCAGCTCACCCCAATGACAGTCTGCCCAGATGGTGCTGGCAAGGGCTGAATCACGGCAAATTCACCAACAGCTCGGCTGTGTCAGGACCAGGGAGGGTGAGACACAGAGAAAAAGGTTGGTCCTTTCTTTGGCTTCTAAGCAACAGAGGGAAGAGTTACGCCTTTTCTCTGAGCATGGTTCTGCCTTCTGCCAGCACATGCGGCCCTGTGTGTGTGTTGTGTGTTGTGTGTGGTGGGGTGGGGGTGGGGAGGCATCAGTAGCGCGGAGATCCTGGGGTGAGACTGAAGAGCTATGGTTGGGCAGCAAGGTTTTATGGATAACGGGAACTCAGAGCAAAAGCTCCAGGGATTGCCGGTGGGGCCCCATTCCATAAACACTGTTGCTGGGAATCTGTTGATTCACGCGCTATCCTGTGGAGGCTGCATCAGCACAGGTGCCCAGCTGGGTATGCTCAAACCTCTGCGAGTAGCTTTCTAAAATGACCTTTCCGTGTGGGACCTGCTCTTGGAGGCACATTTAGATGGTGCATGGGAGCTGGGGTAGAGATGGGCAGGGGGCAAAGCGGGTACCTTCGTGTGTACCCCTTTCTTCTTCCTTTGAGAGATGCTGGAGCCACTGGCCTTGCAGGAGTTCTCTGTCCCAGGGGCAATACTCCCCTTCTACAGCAGGGGGAGCCAGACACCCACAGACAGCACCAAGAATCCCACAGGGGGACAAGTGGAGGAGGGAATGGAGGGAGGAAAGAGAACAGAGAGCAGAGTTATCTATCCTGTCCTGCCCCTGACCACACAGGCATCCAGGTGTGCTGCCCCAAAGAGGCAAGGCAAGCTGGGGACAAAGGAACATCCAAGGGCTGGGCTGAACAAACTAAACTTCCCAGCCTGGGAAGTAAAGTCTTCACAAAAGAAAGGCGGGCCAACTTTCCCAAAGTGGTGTGGGGGCTAAAAGCTGCTAGGTAGTCATCATCACATACAGATAAGGACATCTCAAGTGATTCAAACGGAGTGTCTTTCCCTGTGGCAGCTGTGAAGGGGACACACTCACTTGATGAGCGTGAGCTCACAGAAACTCTGGGCCGGCATGATGGCACAGAACTTCCATGCTCTGGCTAGTCCAGTCTCTTTCCGACACATTCCTCCTTCATGTCTCATGAAATTGAGTGAGTCTGCCTAGATTCCACTCTGGCCTTCAGAGGAATAGGTGTGGGAGGAAGAGAGATGATGCTTTCTAGGGAAGATGCCCGAGCATCACCAAGTGTACTGATCCCGAGTACAGTGGGATGGTCCTGGGCAGGGAGCGCAGAATCCTAGGACAAGCAGGGCCAACTAGGAGGTGACGTTGCCACCGAGAGCTGATTAATTTTCTCTTAGGAATAACTCGGAAGCATGGCTGGAAGAACACGTGCTTGTCCCTCCCTTTGGCTCTGTGTCCCCAGGGAAGTGAGCATGGCTCTCCTTGGGGAGTCCACCAGTCCTGGTTCCTTCCTAACCACCCACAGGCTTTCTGCAGCCAGGGAATGAGAGACGGTATCAACACGGCCAAGTCCCTTATGTCTTGAGGTCACAGCCTGACGGGATGAACAGAAAAATCCCAAGTCCAATGCAAGAGGAGCCTGAGAAGCAACTGGAATGGCTGGAAACTCAAAACCTGAACACATGTTTCAGGCCCCAAAGGTTACTGACTATGTGGCTGGGGCGGGTCTAGTAAGCACCTAAGACAACAGCAGCTGCTATCCAGCACCCTGGGCGACTCCTCACAGGAGTTTTTGTCTTACTCAAATAAAGTTCTCTACATGGAACTGAAGGGGGATAAGAGAGACAAAGAAAAAGTGAAAAATGGAAGCAATCTAACTTGGACACAGTCCTCAGATGAGCCCTGCCTGCCTTCCACTTCCAACTAAAAATACGAATGTAGACAAGGGACAGATTTCTGTTTGCCAGACATTGCATCCTACCCAAGGTCTGGAAAGAGTGAGGGCCAGAAAACCCCAGGTCCTGAGGGCGGCATCCATGACACCTTTTACACTCACACCAGAAACACAGCAGAAGGGGTGGGAGGTGGGATGGGGTCAGGACTAGCAGAGACCGTCCCTGACCTTCACTTGACTCCTCCTCTTCCTCTTCGTCATATTCTTCCTCCTCCTCCTCTTCCTCTTCCTCCTCTTCCTCAGGCTCATAGTTCTTGGAGGCCTCCAGCTCCTCTTCACTCCTCCCCTTCAGAAGGGCATGAATCCTTACTGCCTCTTTCCAGGGAACCCCGCCCAGGTCAGAGGTGGGGAGCTGATCGTCCTTGTCATCCTCCTCTTCCTCCTCCTCCATCTCTGACTCGGAACTGCTGAGAGGAAGAAACCACACGACAGCATTGTGGAGAAGGAAGGTCCAAAGCCACTGTCATGGTAGCAGTTCCCAACAGGGCAAGGGCAGGAAGCAGGCCAGACTTGGTACCCTGCCCCAGCCAGGGAAGGGACAGCGAGGAACGCACTTACGGGGGCAGGACGACAGACACATATGTACAACACCAATGCAGACCTACCCAAGGGGAAACACGGCCCGTGGGGTATAGTGGCTACTCAGGCACACCAAAAAAAAAAACAAAAACAAACAAAAAAAAAAACAAACGGGGAGAAGATCCTTGCTTGCCATTGTTCACCTGGAGGAACTCAATTAGACTACGCAGATTGGTTGAAAGATTACAGTGAAAGCCACGGGTGGGTGGAGATGGGGAAGAAGCCCCAAGAGGCTGAACTGACGGGGAAATCAGTGTGTGTGTTGAGGGGCGCTGATGATCCACTCTCTGTGTTCACCGAGAAGTGCAGTAAAGGACCCAGCACAGGTTCAGCAGGGACCCTATAAAAGGCCCCCCTCCTAGGGTCACCCTCAGTCTTCTCATCTGTTCCCCTCACAGCACAAGGCCAGCGCAGCCGGGGAGAGAGTGGTACTACGTTCACCAACTCCTCTGCTCTCCTTTGGGCCCTGCCAAGGTAGGCTGTACGACATGCAGGATGCAGTCGCATGTGGCTTTGCTGGAGAGGTGTCTGATTGGTTTCTGAGTTGGGACACTTGGTCCTCTGCCAGAAGTAGGCACTGGACCACACTGGAGGGAAAAAAAAAAATCTGTCTTTAGGACAAAGCACAGGGCTGAGTTCTTGGCCCAAGCTCCACAGGCATGAGGAGTTGGGGGCTTCTCAGCTTCCTGGGAAGGTGGTTTAGCTCCCCATAGCTCCCTCATACACACGAGTCAAAGCACACACTGAAATGCAGGCAATGGCGCTTATTTCAAGAGCTCTGATGAGGGGGATCTAGGGTGACTTCTGGCCACACTTTTTATTACAGGGGAAAGAGGAGCTTTAGGTTTCTCTGAAGACTAGATTAACTACATGGACTATCAAAAATGACTATGTACATAATGGAGTCCCAATAAAAACTCTAAGGTTCCAGGTCTGAGCGAACATGACATCACTTGTGGAAACCAGGACAGGAACGCTGGCCCCACTCCACAGGAGCAGGACAATGGGAGTTCTGAGTCTGGTAGTTTCCTGGACTCTCCCATGAGAAAGTCTTTCCATGGCAGAGCCTAAACATCAGCATCTTTCCCCCACTATAACAGGCCCTAGTCATGAGCATGACAGCTTCCAGAAAGTTCTGCATCCCTCTCAAGCAGCTGAGCTCCACGGCACTTCTGGCAAACTGTACTTGTGAGCTGGGTCAGAAATGAGGATACATCCCCTCTTGTCTGCAGCTAATGTCTCACAGGGACACACTGACATTTCTGTCACAGGCTGGGGCAACCCCTTCACTCTGCCTCTGTCCCACCAAGTCAGTCATTAATGACCCCTCCTCCCATTGTAATAGGGCCCAGCCAAGAGCATGACAGCTTCCGGAAAGCTCTGCATCTCTCTCAAGTGGCTGGGCTTCATGGAGTTGTGGTGCTCAGCAGGAAGACCATGTGATGCAGCCTAAGAGGTACGTGGTGAAGGCCACGTAATGCTGGCCTAATAGGTATGTGGTGAAGGCCAGGGGTCTTAGACGAACACCATTCTGACACTGCTTGTTCACCTCCACAGCCAATCACTCATTCAGTCATGAATTACACCCCCCCTCCCCGAGACAGGGCCCCATAATGCAGCCCAGGCTGGCCTGAATCCTAGTCCTCTTGAGGGATGGAGTTAGAGGTGTGTACAGCCATATACTGCTGAAAGACCATTCTGAGACCCGCTGCGCCTCAGCCAATGGGCACACTCGCTCAGCTAGTGTAGAATGAGTCCCCTTGCACCATACTCTCTGAGTACTGGGGATGGCGACCCAGGAAAGCCCAGGCATCAGAAGGTGTGTATGGGGGGTGGTGGTGATATGGCAGAGATCTGGGAGGAGGTGGTTTAAAGTGTAAACATCTGGCCAGATGTGGTGGTGCCTGCCTGTAATGCCAGAACCTGGGAGGCAGAGATGAGGTCCACTGCATGTTCGAGGCCAGCCTGGTTTCCACAAGTTCCAGGCTGGCGGGGCTATAGAGTAAGACCATGACTCAAACAAACAAACAAACAAACAAACAAACAAACAAACAAACAAACCACAGGAGACGAGGAAACAGAAAGGATGGAAAGAGTGGCCCCCGAGTTCTGAGCATTTCCCACCATGTTTGCTGCCCCAGGCTTCTCCACTTAATGTGTTTCCACCAGTTCATTCTCCTGTTAAAGACGTGTGCTATGCGCATGCTCACCGCTGTTCAACCTGAAGGACACAGGGACTTCTGCACTCATCTTAAACTTTCCGTCCCTCCAGCATGGCTCCGTGTGTCTAGTGGCTTATCTGGACAGGTCAGGAGGGACCTGAGTGTAGCCTGACCTCACCCACGTCGTATTATTAGGATAGCTGTACCGGGCATAATTCGGGTGATGAATACATCTCTCTGTGGTGATGACAATGGCGCCCCACAATGGATATTGGTGCTACTCCAGCTAGTTTTATGACAGCTTAGGGGTTGTAAGCGCGTGACAACAGGAGCGGAAAGGTCAGCCCCCACTTTCCTCTCCCAGCAGGAGGCATAAGCATTTGCTGAGGCATTTCTATTTTTTCCTGCAAAGCAGCCTCCCTTGCAGGGAGGACAGAGAGAACCCATGGGAGCCAGGAGAAGCTTCCTTCCTGCTACCTCTATCACAGAACCTTAGGGCCAATGTGAGGGCTGCCCAGCTCTTTCATCACACCAGAGTCAAGGCGTAAATTCAGGCCCTCATGCATGTCTGGCAAGCTACACCCTCAGCCTCAAGGCTCACTTTAGATCCTCCGGTTGACCCCGGTGTCTGAACCTCAGGTCCTAGCCTATTGACCTAGCTACCCCCCTGCACTGCCTCAGTCACGTGACCCACCCTTCTCCCGGAACTTGACAGTGATTCAGTACCAGCAGTTGTTGGGGTGGTAGTCCCAAGAATTTGGTCCAGACACATGGCTCTGAGATGGATATCATGGAGTTGGATGTCAAGCTCCCTAGGATCCCCTCTCTCCCTCCTTTCTCTTTCATTTTTCGGGGCCTCATGTAGTGCAGGCTGACTTCACATATTTATGGAACAAGGATGAACTTGAACTTTTCCATCCTTCTGCCTCTACCACCCAAGTACCAGGAGCACAAAACCATATGCAGTGCTGGAGATTAAATTCAGGACTCTGTGTATGTTAGGCAAGCACTCCACCAACTGAACTACATTCTCAGCCCCTTCCCATTGCGATAGGAAGGAAACAGGATCAAATGGCTTTGACTCTCAGGTTAAGCTGCTAGTCAGTGACTCCAGTCTGCTCTGACACACCCCTGGGTCTCACTGACCCTGACAATTCTCTGTTGACATGCAGGGGGCTTAAAAAGGCACACACTGTTCTCTACATTCAGCCCTGGAAATCGCACATGCGTGTCAGTCAGGGCTGGCATTCCTTGCTGCCTCTGTTGGAAAAGGGGCAGGGGGGGCTCCTATTTATTCATAGCCCGCTTTTCCTCTTGCTCCTCTGCTGGTGCTGTCAACTTTGGGGAGTCCTTTGAAACTCTGTCCCATTTGCAGGAGTTACTTGTTTGCTCCAGGGGTGCTCTGGCTGACTGATGCGGGATTCCCCTCTGTGTGCTGTGAATACCATTGGTTAATAAAGAAACTGTCTTGGCCTGTGATAGGGCAAAAGAGTAGAGCTAGGCGGGGAAAACTAAACTGAATGCTGGGAGAAGGAAGGCAGAGTTGAGAGACACCATGGAACTGCCAGAGGAGAAAGACACAGCCGCCAGCTGGAACCTTGCTGGTAGGCCACAAGCCTCATGGTAAGTTATAAAATAATATAAATGGGTTAATTTAATATGTAAGAGCTTGCTAGGAATATGCTATAGTGATTGGTCAATTAATTAATATGGTTTCTATGTGATTATTTTGGGGCTGAGCAGCTGGGAACAAATAAGCGGCCTCTTACAACAGCTGACTTCATTTAAATTTTTTTTTTTTATATTTATCAGCTTCTTACGTTTATGAGCATTTTGTATGCCTGTGCACCACATGTATGCCTGGTGACATCAGAGATCAGAAGAGGACATCAGATCTCCTGGAGCTAGAATTACAGAAGGCTGTGAGCCACCATGTGGGTGCTGGGAATCAACCTTGGGTCCTTTGCAAGAGCAACAAGTGCTCTTAACCACTGAGTCATCTCTCCAACATCGGAGTATTCTTTAGAGGTGGTAGAGAGCAGGCAGTAAGGACCCAGGGCCTAGAAGTCCAAGTTGGAATTTCGGGTCTTGTCCCAGTTACCATCGGTTTCCTCCCTTACAAGAGGACAAAGCACACGGCCCGTATCTATTCCTAGGAATCTCATGGACACACACGGTCAGGAGCACACAGAGGAGACTCCAAACGCTTAAACATGCTAAGGACGGTTTTAAACATGGTGTTCCTATCTGTCCTTAATTTTCACACTGATTTGAGGAAGACACTAGTGGTATTACGTTATAGATGAGGAAACTGAAGGACTTGCCTGCTTCACAGCTGAGGAGAAGGAGACCCAAGATGGCAACCCAATCAAACGGGTTCAAATTCCCTTGCTCATCAAGTTCTTTTGCTGTCAGCTGAATCCGGGGACCCAGTAGCCAGACACTAACCTGCTGGCCACATCCTCTTCGGTGCCCTTGTCTAACACGCTGCTCAGGTTATGCTCGGCCTGCGTCTCCTCAGGCACCTCCTCCAGCTCCTCTACCTGCCTCACAGATCGACGGTAGTTCTCCAGCTCGATCCTCTCAGGGGTGCCCCTCAGCCTCTTGGCGATGCTGGGCTCCTCCAGGCCATTCATGCTGGAGCCTGTGGGGAAAGCAAGCACGCAAGCTCTGAGGAGGAAGGGCAGAGTGGAACTCCAGCAGCGGATGACGGGAGCTGGTGCTGGAAGACGGGGACACTCATAACTCATTTCTCGGGAAAAGATACACAATCTTCCTGGAAGTCAGAACACGGGTGACTGAAAGCTGGAAGGCGTGTGGATTGGTCGGAGGCAGGAAACGATGATGGTAGGCATGGCAAGGAGACACAGAGACCACACAGCCTCATCTGCTCCCGGTCAAGCCAAGATGGAAAGATACCATCTAACAGGTGATGGGAACGGGGTTGGGCGGGGAGGGTCTGTGCAGGGCCTTCAGGTGGGTCTCTCATCACCAGGGACTAAGAGAGTCACAGAGAGGGTGTCGTCCTTCTGGTGGCTCGCACCAAGATGGGCTGGCAGCACCCTGCAAAGGCGTCTTGCAGGCCTGCAGATTGCTTGCATCTGCCCTGCGCTGTCGCCATGCATCTGAGAAATACTTTGTAGATCAAAGCAAGCCACAGAGGTGGTGCTGAGCCCTCTGCATAGCTGCTCAGTGGAGAACGGAGTCAGGCCTGGCAGTGGGGGACAGGTGCGCCCATTCCCCATACAGGCACACAAGCACACGTTTCCTGTAAACAGCGATGAGGAGAGACTTAGAAATCGCAGTGCTCTGCCCTGGTCATTCTCTCACTTAGGGATCTGAGCATCTGTCGATGACCTTTGCTTGTCTGTTAGAATGACTGGGGTCACTGGGAGGTATTTTTTGGATTCTACCGTTCCTACAGCTTATCTTGCTTTTGAACAATACTATAGATTCACTGTGTTTCTAAAACTTAAAACATCACATACAAAGCACCCATGTCTCTTCCGTCTCCTTCAAGCCACAGGAGGTGCTCTGTGTCCTGTCTCACCAGCACTGTTCCTCTCCGACACTCTTTAGCGTCCCAGCTCTGGTCACAGGCCCCTCATGTATACTGTAGTGTGCCTGCTGTGTCATGGCCCCTCATGTACTCTGTAGTGTGCCTGCTGTGTCTTGACATCACACAGGTGCACTCGGGTAAACCCAGCTCTGATCCCGACTCCACCAGTGCCTGGCAGCGTTGGAACACGGTTCCAGAGCGGAGTTGTGTGAGGAGAATTCTGAATGCTTGTGAGAAAATGCCGGCTAGACAACACAAGAGTCTTGAAGCCTGTTTCTTCAAGACAAGGAATTGTGCTTAGAATGTGTTTTCGTGCTCCTCCCAAGTGTGGCTGATAGGGGGAGTTTACTCCCGATTATTCATTACAGCTGGCTATTGTTATTTCTTTACATGCGTCTATGGAAAAACATGTTTTTCTTGTCCTTGTGATTGCATGCATACAGCCTGAGCTCATGAGAACTTCCTCATGCAAACAGTGTTCTGAATAAAGTTGTCCATTACACGAGACTTTAGTCTGCCTCATTGTTAGGCTCCACCCTCCCAGGTGCTACCACTTTGAGAGTGGCAGACAGACCTTAGGAAAGCCACAGTCTTCTTAAAGTCATACCCTGGCCTGTGGGCAGGATGATGCCTGCCTCCCAGGACTGGTATGGGTTTGACGGCGCCGACTCTGGATCCCCAGTCTATCTATTGGTTACCTTCTTCACCCACAAGGCAGGACTCAGCAAATACAAGTGAAGCCGCATACCCAATGTCCAGTAGCATTCCCTGCGGTGCATACTCACACACAGGAGTTGATGCCCATTTACTCTGGACCGTAAACTCAGTCACCCAACACGGGAAGAAGTGGCAGCCCTGGGCTCATTGCACACACACTTGTGCTTTAAGATACAAAGCGACAGAGAAGAGGTGGGCGCAGGCCAGCAAAGCAGGCAAAGCAGTTTTCACAGCCTCCTGATGACGCAAGTTCAACCCCAGAATACGTGCAGAGGTGGAAGGAGAAGACCAATTCCACGAAGTTGTCCTTTGACCTTGGTATGTGCACTGTGGCACAACCCTTACATCGTACACACACACAACAATAATAAATGAAGTTGGTTTTTGTTTTTAAAAAGAAAAGACAAAGCCCAGGTGAGAGAGGGTCGGGAATGAGCCACAGGTTCTGACTAGGGCAGGTCCCTGGCGGCCGCTGCATTCTAAGCACCAACAGATAACACTGGAGTTTTGCATGCGATGCCACACCAACCCAGCTTGGGAGGCAGGTGTCTTCTCAGGCAGACCTGAAAGAGTTTAGCAATTCTGGTATCCTGACTAGTTGTACAGGAAATCCTCTGAGGGCTGGCATTTCTGCTGTGTACAGTGTTGTTGAGACAAGGTCTCGAGCCCAGGCTGGCCTCAAATTCACTATAGCCAAGAACGATTCTCCTGCCTCCCAAGTGCTGGGATTAGAGGCGTGTGCCACCATACCTGGCTCAATTCTGGGAGAATGAATGCAGGGCCTAGTGCATGACAGGCAAGAACGGACCTACAGCCCCAGCCTGTAAGAGTTTTCAACCCTTGCCACGGCATGGGAGGTTTTCTATGAACACAGTCAGTACAGGGTTCGGTCAGCACACCTGCCGCAAACTCCAGGCTCTTCGATAGCAGCAGCTTCCAAGGTGACTAGAGACTCTTTACTGAAAAGCAAGATCTGATGCTCAGTCTGTTGATCCAGACAAGAGTAAGCATTGGGATCTGACCGCGCATCCTGGGTTTACCTCTCCACAGCCTCTCACCCTCAGATGCATAGTTTTAAATACCCTGTTCCATGTTTCACAGCCTCGGAAGTACAAGTTACACACATGGCTGCAGGAGCGCGTCTGGGAGCTAAGAGCACAGTCTACAAGAGATGGGCAGGCAGCCAAGCAAGTAGAACCTCCTCGTTCTCCAAAGGAAAGCGGCTGCCCGGGCCTCAAGAGGGCACAGGCTCCCAGCCGCTGCTTCATCCGTGCTTCTTCATCAATGCTCACGAGCTCCACAGGACTCTCGGACCACACACAGTGGGAGTCTTTCTCAGCATGGGCCTGACAGTTGCTATTACGCGGAAAACAGAGCAGAGGAACAGACACGAAGCAAGCCCACTCCCCCAAGTAGCAGCTTCCCCAGAGCTAACACTGAGCACTGCCAGCGTTTCTCCTAGATGAGAAGAGAAACAATCACTTCGGGGCAAACAACTGACGGTCATCAGCTCTAACCCCAGCAAGTTCAAGGTGGAATGAGCAGACGCCCATGCGGAAATACACCACGGAAGCAAAGTTGGGTTCGCAGTGTGCTGGGAACTCTGTTAGAACCTTGGGAAAGACGGTGGATGAAAACCCTACCCACTCTTACATAGACTTGTGGACAGCATGTCAGGCGTAAGTTATCAGGTATTATGAGAGATGCATGCTCGTGCCGCCATGAGAGACCCAAGGAAGCAGTGTTGTGTCCTGGGTTTTCAGGGAAGGTCTGCTGAAGGACTGTAGAGCCAAGCAGCTTTAGGAAACCCACTGCGAGACTGGCATTACAATTCGTAAACGAGGTGACTGAGGTCTGCAGATACCTAGGTGCCTGGGGTCACACATCCTGGATGGAATGAGAACTGAACCTCACGAAGGCAGTGACAACTCAAGTGACCACCATGCTGTCCCTGGACTTGGAACACAAGGAGAAGACACTCCCAGAGTCCGAGCCCTCTCTCCCTTTGGAGGCTTCACCGTACTGTTCCCCTGTGGTTCTTTACATGAGACAATGTCTTACAACAGAGAAGCTGGAGCCTAGCATGGCAGGCATTCTGCCCTCTGCCTGGTGTTACTTCTCTTGAGATTCACCAAACTGCAGACTGACGGATCATCATGCATCAGAACTTGGCAGTCCAAGCCCGAGCCTGAGACTGTAGGAGGACGGCTACACACAAGAAGGGGCAGACGGAGTCAGACTCGCCCAGGCCACTCACACTTCAGGGGCGGCAGGAAGAATGCTCTGCTAATTTTAAATATCTTGCTGGAGAGTTTGCAAAAATCAGGCTGAAGGCCTGACTTTGTGGCTTGCCATTATACTCCCAGTCCTCAGGAGGCTGAGGCAGGAGCACTGAGACGACCTTGGGCAGCATAGCAAGACCCTGTCTCAAAAGCTAAGCCGTCAAACGAAAATAAAGGTGGAGCTCAGTGTTACAGCGCACGCCTTTAATCCCGGCACTTGGGAAGCAGAGGCAGGCAGAGCCCTGTGAATTCGTGGTCAGCCTGGGCTATATTGTGAGACCCTGCTGCAAACAAAACAAAGCAAACAAACAAACTAAAATCAAAGTAGGTTGGAGGGAGGTAAAGGGTTGGGACCGCAGCACAGCTGGAAGACAGCTGGCTGAGCATTCATGAGGCCCCAGGGCTCAACCCCAAGCACCACAAAAACCAAGTGTGCCAGCAGACCAGAAATTCAAGGTAATTCTTGGCTGCATAGGGAGTTCATGCTGGCCTGGGCCAGAGACCCTGCCTCACAATCAACCAATCAACCTATCCACCCATCCAGCAACAAGATGGAGAGAGTAGCGCCACCTCTGCCCAGTGCCACTCACCGAGTTCAAGCTCACTGGAGCTTTTGGTGACAAGCGACTACTTAGGCAGGGAATCCCTAGTTCTAGGTCTCACAGAGGCTCAGTTTTCCCAAAGGGAAGATGACATTCTGAGTATGTTGGTAGGTACCCAACCCTCTGAGAATGCCAAAGTGGGGGGTGCACACTTCCAGCCCACAACCTTAAAGAACTTCAGCAAACACAGTGTAATGAACCAAGAAGATGAGCATCCTTGATTCTTTGTACTGACCAAGGAGCTACCAGACAGACGGACGGTGAAGACAGATACAAATGGAGCAGTGGAGGCCTTTGGGGTGACGGGCGACACCGTCACGACCCTAGCGCATCCCCTTCCATGAGCACAGATGAGTCCCTGGGAGAAGGAGCTGTGAGAGACAAGGAGTGAGAATTGCCAGCACCAGTGCAGTCTCAACCCCGGCACTGAAAATGCCTCCAAGCTTGCCAGTCACTTAGGTCGAGGCAGTAGGATTGTGTGGGCCAGGAGTGCCAGTGTAACACATGGAGACTGTCTAAACAAGCAAACAAACGTAAGGCTGGCAGGAGTTGGTCTGAGAAGGTAAGGCATGGCTTGTCCTCGTCAGGAGAGCTTGACCACCTGCCCTTGACATCACATGCTTCTTAAGAGTGGCCACCATGCAGGGACTTTCCAGCTAAAAGTGTAATGAAAGACCTGGAACCAGTTCCAAGGCTGATTCGTCTCTAAGTCGGGACAGGCTGATCTCAGGTCACCAGGAGGCCAATTACAGCCTCATGCATACCAAAAGGAAAGAGCTCCCAGGATCTGGTTGCGTCCTAAATAGGAAAAAGGTCCTGGGCCTGACCTGAGGCTCTGTTTTGGAATAGTCACTGCCTGCAGGAGCTCCATACATCATCCCCAAAGCAGCCTTGCTAACAGGACATCCTACTCTCCGCTGACACGAAGGAGCTGCCAGCATCCTCTATTTGTAGCTGTCTGAATCACAGAGTGCGAGGGATGCAGACAGGCTTCAGCGTGATGTTCCCAGGGCCTCAGTGGCACCTGCTCTCCTGCCCTGCCTTCTCCCTGGCCTTCCTGCAGTGCTGGGGGTGGGGGGTGGTGGTGGTTCTAGGCACCTGTGGGTACCACACAAGCCCTCTGGAGGCTTTCTCTTCCTTCGTCTTGAATTCATGTTTGACTTGTTTCCCCAGTTCCTTTTCCCCTCTAATAAAACTTTACTAATACTCCACTAACAACTACACCTATTTATGGTATGATCTCTCCATACATATAAACAAAGTGTAATTTCCACCTTCTCAAACATTTTTCCTGTGTATTGGGGCCTTTTGGACCCCTTTCTTCTAGTTATTTTTGAATGAGATAACAGGGTGACATCCTGGCTGTGGAACACCTGGCCGTTCCCTCTGGCCTCACGGGTACTGGGTACTGGTGACCTGGTTTGTCTATCCTACCTCTTTCCCCTTCTATCCTTTGGTAACTATTTTATGTTTGGATGAGGTCACCTTTTTCTGCTGGGGAAGCCCGAGTGACACGGAGTTTGATGAGAGGCAGGGACAAGGCACAGGGAATCAAGACAGGTCTCCCTTGGTGTCATCCTGCCCCACCTAAAGTAACATGGCTGCCAGGATCCCTTCACCCAACCATCAACTCTATCCATCTTCATGCTCGCTGCCCCCCACCAGCATCTAGTGCCATAGCCAGCAAACTGGGTCTCTGAGCCAGGGGAACCTGCAATCAGATGGAATATGCTGTCACAATATTAGGCTGTTAGGAGGGACTGATGACTCAGAACGTCAGTTGGAGCCACGGTAAGAAGTGGGTCTGTGCCTTGAAATGACTGGACCATCTGCAGTACCCTGGTCCAGACAGATTGGTTTGTCTGTGATACACCGGCCTGAAAAGATTGATCCATTTGAAAAGATTGATACACTGGCCAGAAGAGACTGGTCTGTCTGTGATACACTGGCCTGCCATGCCTCATTTCCCTTTTCTTTTTTTGGGTGCTAAAGATTGAACTCAGAGTCTGGCTAATTGAAAGTATCCCCCTGCCACGGAGGCCCACCTCCAGGACCCTCTGTTCCTTTTATCAAACATTGCTTGGCCTCTGGGACTTTTCTTTCAGAACTATGAGCTAGCTGTTCTAGAGCTCTCTGAATGCATCCACACTGTCTGAACTACAAGGTATCTGGGGGAGATCTTAGGGGTGGGAACTCCAGCAGAAAAAGCTACCTACCTGGCTGACAGCATATTCTTGACTCTGTATCCAGAGTGATATTGGTCAAAGGGACCAGAGAAACTGGAAGCCTGTCCTCACCATGCCTCCATCCCTGCAAGGCCTCAGTTTTACTTCCTCCCTGCTCTGGTCAGAAGGGATTCCATTTTCAGTCATTCCCAGCTCCACTAAGAATTGTTCTGCATTCTCTTGTGCTTCCTCATATGCTGGGACTTACAGATCAAGCCATCTGAAGTGTGGTCATTCTCGAAGAGAACCATGGTATGGTCTTACTTAGAACGCAGCCTGGTTCCCAGGCTCTGACTCCTCTGAAACATACACCTGCAGACGGAGCCATGGGTGGTACCAGAGGCTTCTGGTCCCAGCTGCAGGAGGAATCCTTTGAGCTCAGGCATTAGAGACAGTCTGGGTAATACAGGGGGGTGTGTGTGAGTGTGCGTGTGGCTCATATAGGAAGAAACAAAATCAAAACAAAAGATTCCCTATCAAAGCAAAATAGAATCAAAACCCATCAGCAACAAGCTGCAGCTAGGCTCCACGGACCTGAGTTGGGCTGCTCATATAAAGAATCAACTTGGATATCAGCTCACCCCCTGTCTTGTTTTGAGCTAAAGTTGTCCATGCAAGGGTCCTGCTCGGCTACCTGAGAAAGAGAACAAACAGCAGCCACTGGGAAGCATCTTGGCCGACAGTCCTGAAACAAAAGATGGTCACTCCCTGCCTCAGGACTGCTTCACCACGCAGGTGGCCCATGTTCCTCCGTGCTGCCGGGAGGAGAGGCCTGAAGGCCCCGCAGCCCGCAGAGGCCTTCCCCTGGTAATTACGGTGCGGGCAGCCTCCCTTCCCTCGTTTCCTCTGCATTCATTTGTCACACCGGGTGCTTGATGAGCTCACACGGTTTTTCACTTTTCACAGCTACTTTCTGATCCTAAGAGGACACCAAGACCGCAAGCACCCAAGCTGCGCGTGGAACAGAAACTTCCCAGGCACTGGCCCAGTAAAGTGTCTGCCCCGCTACCCTCCCGAGTGCAAGGGCTATTTCTTGGGAGGCAGGTGAAGGGCTAAGTGTTTACTGAGTTACCTCCCACGTCAGGCAGAACAAGATGCCATCTACAAAAGCCACTGAACTGCCACCCTGTAAACCTCTGTTCTAACAACAGGTTGAATGGCCCTGTGTTAAGACCAGAAATGTCCCAGATTTAGGGTTCTTTGTCTGTTTTTGGTTTACAGATAATGAATACCCTGGGGATGATAACAAAATTTATTTATGACTCATATTTACCTCATCTACATTGCTTAAGGAGTCTTTGCGTGATAGTTTAAATAACTTCGTGTGTGATAGTTTCTTGGTATGGATTTTCCACTTGTGATGTTTCTGCTTCGAAGGTTCTAGAATTGGGATCAGTATCTGGGTCTCAGGGATGTGAAGACTAAGTGCTCAGGCAGAGTTTCAAAGCTAGCATCCTTCCTCTTATCCAGTGCAGTAGGGATGCTTTGGGAAGGTGAATCCACGGGAAGCAAGCACTCCATCACATACCTCAATCCCATCCCCAAATGGATTCTTTTTAAAGCCCCGGCTGCCTTGAACTAACTATGGATCAGGTTGGCCTCCAACTCAAAGAGATCTGCCTACCTCTGCCTCCTGAGTGATGTTATTAATGGAGTATGCCATCATATTCGGCATGGAAGGCTGTTTTAACTACCCCTTTATACATGAACTATTCTTCACTTGGGGTAACTCATTTTGTTTGCTTTGATTTTGCGAGATAAAATCTTGCTATAAATAGCCCAGGCTGACCTCAAACTCTCCATTTCCCTGCTTCAGCCTCCTAAGTGCTGGGATCACAGGCATGAGCCACCGCACTCGATGGAAAAGCTGTGGTTTTATTTTTATTTATTTCTTTTTTAGTTGAGATAAGGTCTTACTCTGTAGCCCTGGGTGTCCTGGAACTTGCTTTGTCGACCAAACTAACCTCAAAGACACACAGAAATCTGCCTGCCTTCCTCACTGCTGGGATCGGAGATGTTTATCAGCACACTGGGCATAAAACAAACAAAACAAAACAAAACAGAGATGCTGGTCTCCCAGGCTGGCCTTACAAAATGCAGCTGAGGATGACCTAAACTCCCGGTCCTCCTGGCTCCACCTCCCAAGTGCTGCTAAGATTACAACAGGTGTCTACCACCATGCCCGGTTTCTATTTGGTGATGGGGATGGAACCCAGGTTCTTTCCATGTTAGGCAAACACTACCAACCGAGCTACATCCCAGCCCCTTTGTCTGATGGGAAACTGAGTTTTTGTTTTTAGATGAGGGCACTGAGAGAAGCAGATTTTCCAGATCCAAGGAGCAACTCAGCTCTTCCAGAGCTATGTGATTATCGAAAGAGTTGAGAAATTCTGAGTTAGATACTAATGACGGAGAAGCCGAGAGGAGGAACCCTAAAGGAATAAATCAGCAGTGTACCCAGAAAAGCCACAGAGATGCCTCAGGCTGGAATGTGCCATTTCAAGAATGTTGAGGGCACCTCAGTTCCTGCTTCCTCCCCATCACTGGCTGCTGACGGGGAACTGAAGGGCTCTCTGTCTGCATGGTCTCATGGGACCTACGCCTTTATGAAATGTTGAGCAATCTTCTCAGTTATTACTATAGCATCTGGCCCATGGGGAATCCTGGCACATATCACTATATCCAGGGAAGGCCAGGAGGCACCACTTAAAGCACAGAATCTACTTTCCGCCGGGCGGTGGTGGCGCACGCCTTTAATCCCAGCACTTGGGAGGCAGAGGCAGGCGGATCTCTGTGAGTTCGAAACCAGCCTGGTCTACAAGAGCTAGTTCCAAGACAGGCTCCAAAACCACAGAGAAACCCTGTCTCGAAAAACCAAAAAAAAAAAAAAAAAAAAAAAAACAACAAAAAAACAGAATCTACTTTCCTCCATCAATAACACTCCACTTGAATATCGTGATGCTCTCTTGAAAGTATGTTTTTTGTGTGTTAGTGGCTCCCAGATAAATCTCAACTCAACCCCAGCCATTAGGTAGGTCAGGCTACAAAAGGGCCACATGTTTGGAGTTGGTGTATGGGGGTGGTCAAAACACCAGGAATTGCAAATGTTTTCTCTTAAATCTGATGTGAATGGCATCGAACTTAAAAACAAACAAACAAACAAACAAACAAACAAACAAACAAACAAACGGTAACTGTCAAGCCCTGGGCTCTGCTGTTGTCTTTGCCTCCCACCCAGTTAAACATTGGAGACCAATTGAGATTTGCATAACCCTGAGGAGGGAAGGCCAGCTCAGCACAGCAGGCTAAGGCCAGTCCTTCCCTCCCGCCTACCAGTTCTGTCCCTGCCCAATTCTATGAGCGGCTCCAACCCACTCTGTCAGAAGCTCTCCTCTCCATTATTCTCCCACTCATGGCCTGGTAGGCCCCAAACCACAAGCCCTGATGAGAAGGGGGAGGGGCTCTGGCCACGTTGCTCCTGGTGCCGAGGAGAACACGAGGCCAGACACTGGTATTTCCACACAAGACCAGGGTGCAGACTCACATCCTGGGACTCAGCAGAGAAGTGTTTCACGACTAGTCTCACGATCAAGCCAGCTACATTGTGGACTCAGTTTCCCCATCCTGACATAAGGCCTTTGAAGTAGTTCACACGGTGGCACACAGGCAATAGGAACCAATGCAAACACCATGGAAGAAGGCAAGGCCACAGTACAGAGGGTACCTGGGAAAAAGGGGAGACCAGGGAAAGAGGAGTCTGACAGGTTTGCTAACGGCTCACGCTCTGCGTGAAGGCCCTTAAGGAACACAGTTTAGAGTCGCTGCCTTGGTCACAGTGGGTTAGTTCCACGCAGCAGCCTGCATGACGAGAACGCAGCTAGACCAACAGTAACAGGAGGAGGCGGTGGAAGGACAAGCCCGTGACCAATGAGAAAGGGTGTCTGGGCCGATGGGCTTTTCCCAAGATGCCGGGTTTATTTACTTGGTCATGTTTTCCGTGGTGTCCATTAGGCAAGTCTTCCACCACTGAGTCACACCGTAGCCAGGGCACTTCTGACATCCCCAGTCCTTGCCAAAGGCTAGTTACTACTGCCATGGTGCACATGGTACCAGCTGTACAGCCTCAGATTACATTTGGTTTTGGGTCATGAAACTGATTTATAAGATCTTGGGATTAATGAACAAAAGACTCTGAAAGAGGTTCCAATGCCTCTCTTATCCCTTTTGTTCCCCTTTAAAGACACAAGATCTCATACACAGCACTCTCGAGCCGGGTTTAATTTTGGGAAGGAATGAAAACCTCCTCTAGCAACACCCATGACCTCCACCCGGCACTCATGCGTTATGCTTCTGTTTTCATTGATTAGAAGGGCACTGGGGTCGACCTGGGAAAGAACTGTTAGGATCTAGGTTCCAGATAAGCAAACAGACTCTAAAAACTCAAGCCAAGGAACCAAGAGTGCACTGACCCAGGCTGTGGATGACCCTGTCCTGTGAATGCTACTAAGGAGAGGAGCTGGGCACCGCAGTTGTACCACACTCACGTACTGATTCTAAGGAGGAACCCTCAACTCCAGCAAATCGGCCATGAGGTAACCCCAGGCTTTGGGGCATGAGAGCTGTGTATCAGGCTAGTACAGACCCACAGAGGTCTCAGTACTGTGAATCACCCTAGCTCGGCTAGAATGGTGGGTACTGTAACAGGCTCTCCCTGGGTCAGACACAGATAGATCTAGTTTGACGTAAACCCTATTAGGAATTGTTTACACTCCTGGCATCATGGAATCAGCTGGTGACTTCACATCCTACCCATGCAGGCTGAAGGGAAAAGCAAGGCCGAATTTCGGCAAACACTTGCCCAAATTTAACTATCTCCAAAAGAGCTGGTATCCAGTACAGCTCAACATCCCTGGTCCACTGTGTTGTAGACTAAAAAGTCCTTCTCTGAAGTGTCTCTTTCTATTGCCGATCTTGCCTAGCCCCACGGGGTGCCTAGACCCCAGAGGGAACACATGAGCTAGCCAGTAAATCCAACCCTAATCTAGCCTCTCACTCCATCTGTTCTGCCACTTTCTGGAATCTCTACTGAAGATGATCATACGTGAATCCCTAAGATGCTTCTAGACAACCAAGATTAATTTGATTTAGCTCATCTTTTTTGTTTTGCTTTTTTCAAGCGTTGTATTAAGATAGAGAGAGGCGCAGGAGGCTTCCCTCCCCACTTTTCCCACAGAAGGGAGACAAGGTGCAGGAAGGTTATGGCTTAAGGTCGAGTGGACAATGTGGACATCAGGGGGCAGTCAATAGCTCAAACGAAGGCACTGTCTTCAGACCTAAGCTTGTTCTACTTGGGTAATAGTAGCCCTCTGAGGTTGTGATCACCACAGGGGATGAACACATTCTGTAGGGGCAGGGGTAACCCATTGGGGTTCAGGTTCTGTTCTGGTTTTTAACTAGTGTGTGGCCTCTGTGTGAGCGAGCATGCGCATACCAGAAGATATGCTCATAGTTTACATAGGAGTGGACAGTAAAACCCAGGGGTCCTGCTGTGGATGGTGACAGTCTATGTCTACCTTCCTTATCCCCACCTCCTCTTGTCCTTGACCTTCCACAAGGTGTGCACTATCACCGATGTCCTCACAGGTCGTCCACAACCTGACTTCTTCCTCAGGGGTCACCTGGTAAACATCTATAGACATTGCTCATTCCAGTTTAGGCAAGAGGATGCCACTGGCTTCTAGTGGGAGAAGTCAGACAGACTGCAGTGTACAAGACAGGCCCCCAAAGATCTATCCAGTCCGAAATGTCCACAGTGCTGAGCTTGAGGAACCCTGGCTTAGAAGCACTATCAAATGACCTCTAAGCTCATCAAAAACAGGTCACTGAGTCATCTAGTTTGGAGCATGGCTTGACTCGGGTGTGCAGCAAGAACGGAAATGAGCTCAGAGATTCTCCCCGACAGTGCTGATCCAAGTCCTCCAACCAATGGAAAGGCAAGATACAAAGGAGCAGTCAACCGAGGCCTGCCGTGCTTACGAAAGAGCCTTTGGCTTGTGCCAAGAGAAAGGCAGCCAGAAACGAGAGATCAAGGCATACATCAGACCAATGCGGCACACAGAGACCACGACCCAAGCACTTGCAAAAGCTATCCGGACCTCTCATCACCTGCAGCCCCACCCTACCTCACCTCCAAAGGTGACTGCACATCTCCTGTAGGGCCAAACACCCCTACTCTCTGTCTAGGTCTGACTTGTGTGGGAACCCAAGGAGGAATTCCCTAGCCTGAAAGATGGATCTAGTCAACTGCTCTTCTTTGTCCACCGTCTTTCAGGGGTGCCACGAGCCTGGTGATGAACGAAAGAGTCCCCATATTGTAACAGGCCCTATCGCCACACCCGGGAGGGACTGTGGACATCCTGTGGAAAAACCCAGCTTTCTCTTTGCGTTCTGTTATTCTTTCTTCCATTTCCCAAGTACATTCTGCCTAGGAGCTCCGAGGCTCTGTGTTGTGGCATGCCTTTCTAAGGTGAGGGCAAGGCCGTGTCTGAGCATGCTCAGGAGACTTCCTGAAAACATCCTATGCCTGGCCAAATTTCGTCCAAGAGGGTAAAACCAAAGCTGCTCACTGGGATAGCGTTTAGGAGACGGTTACGGTAAGTGCTGTGAAACCAAACTGGTTCAAGCCTAAAGAGACTAATTTCCAGGGCTCAGGTGTGATTCCCGGGCAGAGTGTGTCCCGAGCAAGCAGGAGACCCAAGGGTAATGCCCAGCACCTAACAAAGTAAGAATTCTCCTGTCTTTCTCTTGCCACAGGTGATTTGCCACAAACCGTCAGTACAGAAACATGTCTCTCCTTCCCGGTGCTCAGAGCCCAGAGCCAGGCAGAGCAACGTCTCATGAGGACTGTGAACAGCAGTTGGAAAGCATCGCTGGGGCGGTTTACAAAGGGATGACAGAGAGCTGGCTCAACAGCACATGGGTACCACTTGCCTGGCATGGGTGAAGTTTTAGGTTCCATCCCTAGCACTGGAAAAGGAAAATGAGAGGTAGAGAACCAGAGAAGTGAAGCCAACGGGTCTCTAAGGCTGCTGGCAGGATGGGCGCCCCCTGGGTGCACACTGTTCCAGTTATGATGAGCTCTATGGCCTTCGGCTGGAGTATTGGGGACATGACTCTGCTTCACACTCAGCTCACAGGTAACACAATCAGCTCTGAATGTTCCCTTCCTGTGATCCTCTTACATATCAGTGATGAAACCCTTTGTCCTTTGTCTTCTGCGCTCCCCACAGGCAAGTTCCCAATGCTGGGAATCACTGCTTAAAAAAAGGGGGGGATCCTGTGTATTTCCTGTAATAAAGAGATACATCCTTGCTGACTTACAGGGGCATCCACACCTTCACAGAAATCCCAGTGCACGGCTCCTGCTGTACAGAAGACCTCTTCTTTCCTGTGCCTTGAGTGTGAGATGACAGAGTAGGGACAAAGGGAAGCTGTGTGCACAATGGCCACACAAGCACATCCTGATCATAGCTCCTCGGCTACATGGCCTCGTTTCTGCGCCTGGTTCGAGCACAGACCAGAGTAGGGTTTAGCAAGCGTATATAAAATTCCAGACAGTGTCCAGTATATAAAATACCCAGACAGTGTCCGGTATATAAAATATCCAGACCGTGTCCGGTATATAAAATACCCAGACAGTGTCCGGTATACAGCGAGTGCTACTCACGGGCACTGCTGCCATCATTACCTTTATGGGCATTCCTGCTTCTCTACTTGGTTTTCCTTTTTGAGATAGGGTTTTGCTATATAGTTGGTATAGTGCTGACTATGTAGCCCAGGCTAGTCTCAAAATCATATCAATCCTCTCATGTCAGCCTCCTGAATGCTAGATTAAAGCTACCAGATCTGGCTTAGTGATTGTTTTCTTTTCCATCTTTTTTATCCTACTTTAATTTTTGATGATATTGGGGATGGGACCTAGGGCTTCCACCCATAAACAACCACTCTGTCACCCAGTTGTATTGTTAACTTCTGACTCTGTTTTCTGTGACCTGGAGTGATGGAAACATTGAACAGCATCAGTCACAGAGGGAGACTACAGGGGTCAGCACACCCCTGATTTTCTACAGTGCTTCTGAGGACCTTCTCTCATCGGGAAAGGCTGCAAAGAAAGGTAGCTTTGCCAGGGGCTGCGGAACCCAACCCCAAAGACTGCTCCTGACTCTTGGTAACATACAAACGGGAAGAGTTTGGCTTGGGCCTTGCGCACCCTGTGTTAGTCAGTCCCCTCACCCCACACCAGTACCCCACACTAATTCTCGGAGGTTCCACAGACTCATGCCAGGACTGCCTGGAACCACCTTCCTGTGTCACAGCATCACTGCGTGCCTGCCAGCATCAACTCCCCAGGAAGACGAATCCAGAGGAAGGAAGCTGGAGGCTTGGTCATGTTCATCAGACTCAACTCTAGGGGAGAGAGAGCACTGGCCTTTTGCATAGAACCTACCAACCTGATCTCCGGGGGGGACGGGGGGGGTAGAACAGTGGATGAGGAATCACACAGTTGCTCTCTCTAACCTGTTTCTTTAGATTTTGGCAGTTCTAGAAAAGGGGGAAACAAACACCCACAGCTGTTGTAATCTCCTTTCAAGGGGTGCCAGATGTTGCGCCCTGGGGATGAGCTCCCTTTTCCAGGGTTCCAGTCAGTCCAAATCACAGCTCTCAGTTTCCAAGTACAGATTCTCCTAGAACTTTCTCCAAATATCTGCCATGTGTTTGCTGAGGAAAAGCAAGGCCTACTGAGTCTCAACACTGTAACTGTCTCTACATGAGGGTGCACTTGTCACCAAGGTCACCTTTCTCAAGGAACGGAGCCTTGGAGGAGGTATGCTAAGGTTGAGTGTCAAATCTAGCAGCCAGCCCGCCTTAGAGTCTCAGGAAGGTATGTGACCCTGGGTACAAAGACCATGGGTTCTGATGACAGGGACAACTGAACATAAAGTAACTACTAGGCCGCACAATCACAGGTGACAACATATGAGGAATCAGGGCACACTTCCTATGCGGTAACTGTGATGAAGAGGGCCCGTTCCTGGTGTCTCACAGAGTCATAAAAGGAGGAAGGTGGCCACTTACATGTAGGCAACTTAACACAATTAGAGTAAAATCACAAAGAACTAAGCACAGAAAAGAGGTAAAGCAAAGAAACCAGAAGAGGCCAACAGAAGTCCTGACTCCATCTCTACAGACCCTACAGGCAATTATCCCCGCATGCCCGAGTCTGACTCCATCTCTACAGACCCTACAGGCGATTATCCCCGCATGCCCCAGAATCTGGAGCACGGCAGTCCCGCAGCCCCGCATTCCTTTAAGTTTTCCTGAACCTCCCCTCCAACTGAGAAGGGTGTAGACATTCACTGTTGGGAGAACATTCTGCCTATATTTTGAGCACACCATGTTAGGAAGAAAAAAACTGAAGGCAGGGCTGAGCTTAGTCAGCTTGACTTAAAGCTTCAATGTTGACAGCAATTTAATCGCTTGCCAACTGTGCTTAAAGACTCATTAAAGCACCTCAGACTCTCTCAAAAAATGTTTACAAACCACTACAGCAAAACTGAGAAAAAGATGGCCCGCAGGAAGTGAACGGGAGATGGTGACCACGTGACTGCTAGCACCCGGAAGTAATTGAGGCTGCTCCCTAGGCCTAGAGGTCCGCCTCCCTTCCTCAGGTGTGCAGCGATGCTTTTGCACAATCAGTCCTACACCCTCTGGAACTATGTCACGAGGAGACAATGGGTGATTGTAAAGCTGGAGGCTGACACTTGGTAAACACCCTGGGTGGGGACAGGAGCGACCGGCAAGCAGGCCCGTGACGTAGCCTAGGTCCCTTACCTTCATTCTTCATGACTTATCTACTTGTTAGTACTTGCCAGGTGCTTAGCTGCCTGCAAGCTGTGAGGAGAGGCCGTGCTTGGCAATTGGGTTCTCGAGTTTTCTGGAAAGAGCTGGAATCTAGGTTTCCTAAAACTATCTGCTCTGAGTGGTTTCCTCTTATGCACACTCTAGAGGGCCGTATGTGGGGTTTGGGTCCTGCCCTCCATTTCAGCCTGAAAACAGAGAGTGGCCCATTTGTACAACCCAAGCCTGTGCTCAGCCTCTGTGCCAGGCAATGTCTAAATCTGAGAAACTGTCAGGGGAAGTATAAGGAGGGGGGGCAATTTCAAGACGTTTCTGAGCGCCCTTGGAGATTTTTCAGGATCTTCTCAAGGGTGGGCACAGAGTCACACCAACTATTCGGCAAATCAGAACATGGTCCTACTGACCACGGCCTCCATTCCCTATGACTAGGTCTGGGATGGTGAGGGCAGCTAAGGGTTAGAGTTTGAAGAGCATACACCTATATAACACCTCTCTCATCACTGGCTCTTGGTCAGTCCTTGTACCTGCCATCTCTCTTTCTCTTCCTTTTGAGGCACAGGAACACTATTTCAGAGATGGAGAGGGGCATGTCAGTGTGCCAGGGAGAGCAGCTCCACAAAGAAGCTGATGTATCTCAGCTTCTCAGAGGTCTGCTGCTGGCTGGGTATATGTCAGCAAGGAACAACACCCAGTACAGAGTAATTCGCCCACCAAGGTGCCTGCTTTGGGCCCTATTTGGCCTCTGTTCCCATGGCTGACACACTGAGGTGGCAGAAGTGTCACTGACTCCCCGGTTAGCAGCAGCACGTGTGACTAGGAGAGCCTGGCTTCTCCAGGCTTGAGGACGGTCCAATGAAACTAGACAACAGAACTCAGGAGCCAGGTCCCTCCTAAGACAGCTCAGGAGAGACTCCAGCTGTGAGCAAGGATCCCCATGTGACCGGGACCCCAGTCACCAGGTCTGAGCAAGCCCATCTACAGAGAGGGAAGACATCTAGCTGGGCCCAGTTCTCCTGACAGCACCTGGTGCTATGTCCCCTCGGTAGACTTGGGCTCTGTGTAGAAACTCATCCTTCTTCTGCCTGGCCTGAGGTCCCTCACGCTGGCTCACTGAACAGGGGACACACGGGTGGAGGGCTCAGACTGTTCTTTATTTACAGTGGCTGCCTCGTGCCACGCCCTGTACAATGCCCTCCTTTAGCGGTACTCCATACTCGTGGGTAACCTGGTCCCCATGGCCATCTGTGCTCTCCCTACCCTCAGCGTAAATGAGGGCTCTGAGGAACAGTGGCTTCTATAGCCCATGCCCCACACCTGCCTGATTTCCCCCTTTCCCACGCTCCAATCAGGAAAAAGAGAAAGAAAAGAAAAACTCAGAAACCTGCAGATTGTTCGGAATTTATTCTCTTAAACACGAATATAACATTTGTGAAAAAAACAAAAACCCAAAGAAACCAAAAACACCTTAAAGCACAACACCTTGGTTTCACAGTAATGGCGAAAACAAAGTTACACAATTAAATAAAAAACTCACAAAGCAACACACCAAAAAAAAAAAAAAAAAAACTCACAATAGCACAGATTAAAAACAAGGGCAAATGAAGAAGCTTTAGGGAAGGTCAGAGTGGACAGGTGAAGTGTTCCTTGGCACAGCTGATCCTCCCCACTCTGGCGTCTATGTACCATACAGCTTCGGGCATTGTTTGCCGCTCCCGCTCCTGCCTCACCCCAAGGGAATGGCAGGGTGATTCAAAGTGAGTCCCTTACTTCCCTGGCCAGTATTCAGTGGCACAGAGGGTCTAAGATGTTCCCACCGTGCTGCGGGAAGCAGTCGGGCATAGCAAATACTAAGACAGAGGGTAGCGGAATGGCTACAGGGAAGCCAATACAGCCCACAGGTTGACTTGAGGGAAGTTAGGTGTCTGTAATTCTCTGGTCCCCATTCCAGCAAGACTACTGCTTTGCCGACTAGGAAAACAGATTACCTGAGTTCTGGGGATCTGTACCACCCATCTCCTGAGAGACCTGGCCCCATGTCTATGCCTCCAATGTCACTGTGCCTAGCTGCTGAGCTTCCTTGGAATCCTGACTAGGCTGGGGTCAAGTCAGGACAAGCTTCCAGAGAAAGTTCCTATGGCTTTCAGATCAACAAGTAGCTTTAAAAACAGTCTCACTGTTTCTGTTTCGGGCACAGTATATATAAGTAGTATCTAACTATACACTGCACTTAAACCTATACACATAGAGATGTACGGACAGACGTAGAGAGGTGTGCGGACACAAATGTCCACTCAGTACCTTTGCTCGCTTTGGCTCTGGTGGTAGGGTTGGGATCCTGCTCCACAGTGCTCCCTTTGCTGGGTTTTACTCAGCAGCCTTAGAAGGGAAGAGGCCCTAGGAAGCCAGAAGAGAATCTCTGACCTCCATCAGGCACGGTGACATTCTTTGTAACATGCAGCTATTCTGGCTAGTGTGGGCAGAGCCTGTGTTTCCTATTAGCCCACCGGGATACAACCGTGGAAGCCAGTGGGTACCATATGGCATGTAAAGAGTGCCTAGGGTTAGGAGACAGGCTGGTGCCACTTGTAACCACAGCTTCTCCAGGAAAGACCCTCTTCTTCACAAGAAGACGGGGGAGCATGCACCTCCCGCCTGCTCTCTGCACTGCAAATGTTCTAGACTGCGCACTGGCAGAAAGGTTCTCTTTCCCTCCCCTTCCCACCCACGTGCCTTGTGCCTCACTTTTGGTTCAGTGCAATGGGCTTCTTCTACCTGAAAAAGGAACCACTTGCAAGCAAGGGCTCACATCCAAGAGAACAGCCATCCCATCCAGGTCTTTCTTGGCCTGCTGTCCAAACTTTTCCTAAACTCGGGCAGGTACTGTGAGGCCAGGGTAAGGAGATCTGTGCCAGGCCCACTGATCCGTAGCAATGAGAAGAGGAGGCTTGGAGACAAAGCATTTACAGGTTCAAGAACAAAAGGAGGCGTTCTATATTAAAAGCACATTACAAACAGAAATACCGTAAACAGTGTCTCAAACGGTGGGTCAAGCAGCAGTCGTAGACAAGGTTATCAGAGGAAGACAACGTGTGAAGTTAGGCCTATGTGAGGTTAAGGTGGGTTCTATTGTTATCTTGGGGTATTTTTGTTGCTGTTATTTTGTTTTTGCCAACAGCACTAATTCCTGCCTAAGGGGAAAGAAGGGAACAGAATGAAGAGCTACAAAAGGAAGGAGGTGCAGGGTCGCTGGCCACAGCCCGGCTCTTCCTGCTCCCCCTCCATGCTGGGTTCCAGGGAGCACAGGCAGCCACGTGTGACAACAGGGACCAGGTTAAGACCTCTTCTGTGACATATTCTGGAAGCCTGAGACCCTGAGCTATGTCTGAACCTTTCTGGAGGAAGTTTATCCAAGCACTCAAAGCTACTGTGGGATTCGAAGGCGTTTCTATCAAAGAAGAAACAGACCCATTTTGTGGCAGCTCTGAAACGTCTCTCACAACGCCGCCCACTTCCCAGTCCTTCTCAAGGGCAAGCGGCCGGGCTCTGGGCATGTTCACGACTCAGGGCTGTGATCTCCAAACCCCGAGCCTGGCCTCCCATAGCAGGGAGTCCCCTGGGCTAGGGACAGTGCCAGCCTCGCTCCCTTTGGACATTCAGCCTGGGATACTTTGGGACTCTGAATCTTAACCTCTCCTGCTGTTTTGAAACCCTGCTCTGCCTTAGGCCCTATCTCAGTTGTTCTGATTCTTTAACGACGCTGGCAAGTTCCATTTTCTCAGTGTTTTTGACACATTCTTGTCTTTATCTACGGCCCCCTTATGTCTTTAGAGTGCCCTGAAAATCTGAAACCCACTATGCTTTCCTTGGGCAGACAGAGAGGCAAAATGAACAAGCTAAGAGAGTTAGCAAAATCATTGATATTTCTTTTGAAAAGAATGTTCCGGCACCCTTTACCCCAGGGAGAGTGGAACTGTTTTCTGTTTGACTGAGGAGTCGGGTTCCTCGGCAAGCCTGCTCAGTGGGGTCTCACCTGGTCACAGGCACAGACCTGTGTAAGGCCACAGCTGTGTCTGCGGTCAGGGTACTTTCTCCCGCCAGTGTATGCTCTGGAGTGGCAGACTCTTGAGAAATACCTGCAAAGGCTGACAGACTACATGGGGCTCCGAGTCACTCGGGGCTTAGGTATGGTTATAAACTGTGGGTCCCCCCCAGCAGGGCACCTCAAAAGTTTCCGCTTCCTCAGAGCATAAGCAGGGAACATAGAAAAGTGGCAGTCAAGTTCACCAGGCCTGACTGGGTTTCCGTGCCTCGGAGGCTTAACGCACCCCACCCCCACAGGGCTCCTGCCAAGCCCAGGCAGTGCCCGAGGACTGTGTCCGCTCCTTACTTCAGCAACAGAAGCAGCTAAGAAAATCCTCCTCTTCCCCGCCCATCATGGAAAGTACACACAAGCTCCTCTGCGGCTTCTGGCACTGGCTGATAATCTTTCATTTTTATTTGAGTTTGTACCTGGCTGTGTAAGATATATTTGCTGCTGGGTGTGGTGGCGCATGCCTTTAATCCCAGCACTTGGGAAACAGAGGCAGGTGGATTTCTGTGAATTTGAGACCAGCCTAGCCTACGTATCCAGTTCTAGCCAGGGCTACATAGTGAGAATCTATCTCAAAAACCCCCCACAAAAAATTAAAAAAGAAAGAATAAAAACTATATTTGTCGTAAACAAGAGAAAATGTGTAACATACAGAAATACAGCCCATGGACTTCGTACATAAAGAGTGACCCACGAGCGCCGTCTGGGGCTGCCACAGGGTCCTCAGGACCTCCCCGCAGTGCTCAGAACTGTGGCTACTTTACAAAGACAGACAGGAGGAAATTTTAAGGAAAAAAGCAAGACAATTCTCTTCAGGCCTCATGCTTCTGACACTCCCTATTCTACCTGGCAATGGACAGAGCTGGCATGTGTTCTGAGGTAGGATGGTACCGCTGAGCTCTTGACACAGGAAGTGGTAACGAGAATGGGACAAGGGGGTCTTGACCCTCACTGGACACTCGGATGCCTAAAGTAATTAGGAGAGGGGTGACCCTTGCCACATGGACGATCTGGACACAGAGCTGGGGAATGGGATGCAAAAACTTCAAGTCGCAGTGAACACATTCAAACTGTGGGCCCCAGTTACACATCTCTGTGACAGGAAACAGGCCCTACACAGGAGTCACACGGAAGCCTATGGCTCTGGGCTTTCCCTGGGTCAATGATATAGCAGCCTCGTTTGGGTTTCTGTTTACCTACAGCATCTGCACCAAGAACCCTGGCATGTCTTGGGAGCGTGAGGTAACCCCACTTACCAGACAGCACCATCACTGGCTCACAGTCTGCCAGTGAAACTCCCCTCCAATCTGCACCAGAACCTCCGACAGGCCATAGAGGAAGGGGACTCCAAACACCAGCAGCTGACACATGAAAAAGGAGTCCAGCGGGTTTTGGGCCACTTGATGCCCGAGTGAAGAAATGTTGCTTTGGAGGTGCTGGCTCATCCCCTTGGCCTTGTCACAGAGGCCGAGAGAGTGCTGCACCACCCAGTCAAACAAGGAAGTGAGGCTACCTGGAGTTCTCTCAGCCAAGCTGGCGGCAACGCTGGCCAGTCCATTCGCATCTGCGGCGGGACCATCCTGCAGGGGTCCTTTGGCTTCCTAGAGGAGTCCATAAGAAAAAAGAACAGTGATTCTGACTGCAGCAATGACCCCCAAGAATAGCTATTCCGACTGTCTACTGTATTCCTCAGAGAGGAAGTCTTCCCCGGAAAGAAGTCTTCAACCTCTTAGATAATCAAGATCTGTGACGCACTGACATTTAACATATATGCACCCTCCTGCCAACTTTAACCACTCTCTGACGACTGATACACGATGGAGCCACTATAGAGGGTAAAGGGTTATTACACTGTATTGCTTAGAAGGGTCTGCACAGACTCGGTAGAGAAGTGTTTTCCCTCCATGGATGGGACCTACGATGGGGACTCTGTGGATGCAAAAGGCCACTTATTCTTCGGCTTCAAGGAGAAGAGCTCTGACCTCGGGGAAGGAATGGTTAGTTATGATGAGCAGCAGGGCGCTCCCCTGCTTAGAATGAGCCCCCCGAGTATTGTCTCTGAGACCTGCACCACTAGAAGCTGGTAAACCTGGCTCGTCTGCATCCAGCCAACTGCAGCTCCTCTCTGAGAGTCCCACTCATAGGAAGTTACCTTTCCAGACAGAGGAGCCACTGCCGGCCTCTTCCTCTGCGCGTAGCCCGACAGTCGGTAACAGTAGTGCGGCTTACAGTAGAATTTGCCTGCGGACAGGAAGAAGCAGGGAAAGGAGGAGTGAGCAGAGGCCACAACGGGGAACCTGGCTTGCTGGCTTCAGGATGCCACTGCACAACCCCTGCCTGCCACAGCTCCCCACTCCCCCTACAATCCAGAAAGGCCAGCCCCCAGCCTGTGGCCCCTGTGTTGAACCAGAGGTCTTCCCCTTTGGGTGTGTGAAGGTTCTTGAGCTGCCACCAATCAGTGCCCAGAGCAAAGATGCGAGGCTTGCGTGACAGAGCCGGCGAACAAAGTAGTAGTGTCCGAGGACAAAGACACGGTCACATGACAACAGCAGTGGCATTTCTGGGGAGGGCAAGAGTGAGTAAGTGCGGGGTGGAGGCAGGAAGGCTTCAAGGGCTAGGGCGGGGCCAGTTACTAACTCTCTCTCTGCTCCCCTCCACTGCCGTGGATTCGTACCCTCCCTGTCACCAGCCACGGTCAGTCCAAAGCAGGCTGCAGCCCTGTAAGGGCTAAAAATAATACAAGGGGCGAGGGATGGCTGAGAGGCAAAGGCTTGTGCTGTACACAGCCTGACAACCTGACTTCAGTTCCTAGGACCCACGCAGAAAGCAGGATGTGGTGGTGGGAATCTGCAATCCCAGCATTCCTGCGGACGGGTAGGAGGCGGAGACAGGAGAATGAGCCAGGAGCTCATGGGTCAGCTGCCCTGGAGTACACAGTGCAGGGGCAGAAACAGTAAGGGAGGCCAGGCCTCAACCAGGTGGGTGGAGATAACTGACTCCCCAAAGCTGTTTTCTGATCTCTACACAAGTTGTGGTATGTATGCTTGCGCGCGCGCACGGGTGCGCACATACACACCCCCACACACATAACAACAGCAACAAAGAAGTCTTGCGTGGATCATGAACAGAGAATAAACAGAGTAAAAACCAAGAGTGTGCTTCAATATAACCAGGGCGGACCCTGATTTTCTAGGCCCTCCAGCACCGTCTACAGGGACTTACTGGGTTGTACCTTATGTGACTATCTCCTGCGGAGAGTGAGGTCAAAGACGTCTAAAGACCGGTTTCCCTTCCCATCACAAGTGGGTTGGGCTGAACTAAGAGTTAGCTGCCAGGATCTCTTCTCTACCTTGAGGTATCCATCAGGAGCTGCCTGCTTCCCCTTGTTACTGGCCAAGAGCAAGTTCAACAAAGGCAAACCCAGGGGATGGACACGTTAGAGGAAACAAGGCAAGGGGCATTCCTCCCTTCCCCTGGTGACCCAGGTGTATCTCTCTGTGTTGTGTGCGCATGCATCCACAGGTGTGAGCAGAAACCAGGAATTATTCCCCCTATAACCTCCTGTTTTATTGCCCGGAGATGGCCGTTCTTTCCTCCCCCATGCTGGGGGATTACAAGGATAACTATGCCTGCCATTTTTTATGTGAGTACTGGGGACTCAAACACAGGTCTTTATGCCTGCAGAGCAAGTGTTCTTACCCCCTGAGCCATCTGCCAACTCCTATATATTTTCATTTTATAAAGTCATTGACTTCTCCTTTATCTGCTTTTATTACTATGTTTAGTCAGCTTTGTCAAATACTCAGGAAAACAGTTAAAGGAAGAAATATCTATTTTGGCTCATGATTTCAGAGGTCTCATCCAAGGTAACTTGGTCCCTCTGCTTTGGGCCTTGCTGATGCAGGGCATCATGGTGGAGAGCAGGTGGATGGGGAAGAGATGCTCCCATCAAGACGGCAAGAAGCAGAGAAAGCATGAGGAAGGGGAAAGAGGGAAGAGGCCGGGGACAAGTTATGTCTTCCCAGGGCTCATCCTTGTCACTACTGTTTTCGACTAGGCTCCATGTCCCAAAGTTTCCATCACCACCCAACAATGCCATTAACTTATTTATCCATCTGTGAATTAATCCATTGATGAAGTCAGGGCCCTCACAAGCCAGCTGCCTTCCAAACACCCATTGGCTAGCAGCCATGCCTTTAACAATGACCGTAACTGGAGAGTTTAGATTTAAAGCCGAAGGTGAAAAAAAAGAAAAAAAAAACAGAATTTTACAGACTTCAGATAATAGTCATGATCTGTCACAGTTCTTTAAGCAGGTTTCTCACCAGCTGCTGGCACTTAGCCAGGACTTAGAGACCTGGCACTGTGGGGGACACATGACGGGCAAAGGCCGTCATTTCCCCATCTACTTCTCTACATGCGAGAAGAGTTGATTTATGTGTTTTCCTTTTTATTTTGTTTTTAGCTTACCCACAATTCCTTTTAGATAATTTGGGAGGGGGGTTCCTCCCACTAAACAGCAGATAAAATGTATTAGTACCCGGATCATCCAGTGTGTTTCGAATTTGTGTTGTGTTTCGTTCTTTAAGAAGTACCCATCCTCCTTTACGGGACAGTGATGGGGCTATCAGGGAAGATACTGGACCAGACTAATCAACCTCAGCTACCTCAGGACCCATTCCCCAAGGCCGGCATGTGACTGAGGCCAGGTTGACTGAGGCCATTATGGAGGACTGCTGTGACCTTGAAAGAAGGACTTCTCTGAGTCCACTGAAAATTTATGTTTTTATGTATGACTTGCCTGCATGTATGTCTGTGCACCCAGTGTGCCTGGTGCCCACAGAGACAGAAGAGGGCATTGGACCCGGTGGGACTGGAGTTACAGGCAATTGTGAGCCATCAGGTGGGTGCTGGAAATTGAACCCGGGTCCTCTGGAAGAGTAGCTAGTGCTCTTAACCACTGAGTCGTCTCTCCAGCACCATCTCTAAGACTATTTAGAAGGAAGACATAATTCTAAAGTTTACATTTAGCAACTTGGGTTTCATCATGAAGCTTGTCTATTTATTTTTTAAATTTAAAACCTTTTTACATTTATGTGTGTGTGTCTGTGTAGGTAGGCATTGGAGGGCATGTGTGGAGATCAGTGCCCAACTTTCAGGAACTGGTTCTCTACTTCCATCATGTGGGGTTTCAGGTCTCCAGTGGGTCACAGGTACCGTGCTGAGCCATCTCACTGGCCCGAGGCTCAGGACAGCACGAGGACACTAGTGACCTCTGACTGTTTCATTGTACCTTTTCTTCTAAGTTAAACACTCAGATTGCAAACTCTGCTGCCAGCTCACGGGCACTGGGTCCTGCTCCATATGGTAACTAAATACAAGGGTTGACAGTAACTTCCAAGAACATCCCAGACACCTGTTTTCTAGGAAGGTAGTACATGACGCAAAAACACAACCAAAGAGAGCTCTTAGTGAAAGCCTGTCTCTCGGCAGTCATTCGGACGTTTGGCTTCTTAGGGCTCACTTCCTCCCATGGAAAGGAACAGAGCTTCTGCCTTGGAGGGTGAAATAGTTCATCACAGGCACGATGTGTGCTCCATTAATCATCAATGCTTCTCTCTTTTTTGGAGGTATGGACTCATGTAGCCCGCCCTGACCCTGAACCCCTGATCTTCCTGTCTCCACCTCTCAAGTGGATTACAGGTATATGCGACTCTTTCTGGCTTCAGTGTAGTTTCTCATTTTCTTTCCCAAACTCAACTCAATTGCTTTTGCTGTTTAAATGAATTCACACACACACACACACACACACACACACACACACACACACACACACACACACACACATTTTTACCTAACATTTACTATGCTACAGACATGATTCCAACAGCTTTACGTCTATCCCTTCATTTGGTGCTCACACCACCCAATGTGGTATGAATTGCTACTACCCTCCCATAGGAGAGAAATAGTCAGGCCACATGTCAGAGCACCTCAGGCAGGAAACTGGTTCCAGAGCCTGCACTGTTTGCCATTGCACTATGGCTCCTGTCTCAGGAAAGCCCGCCAGGCTAACATTGTGAATTAGTCACCAGTTAGAGAGGACTCAATGAAGTGATGGACTGGGGAACATCTAGATTAAGCAATCGTGGTAATCAAAATGAGTGATGGACAGGGAGACGCAGGTATCTGTCAGGCGGGCCCGAAATGAACTGTCATTGACTCTTTGTTTGTGAGTGTCATTTAATGACATGGGTACCATGGACACTGGGTCTCCAGTCAAGGCAGATGGGCATTTTAACTGGATGCAGCAGAAGACACGTGACACAGCCTGAGACAGCAGCTAACACCGTGGGCACAACTGCAGCTGGTGGCGTTACTGGCACTCAGTGGCCACTTCACGGCCAGAGGTCTGGGGAGACCTCTGAGGGGAGGACATGTGGGGACAGGAAGGTCAATAGGCCCATTACACCCTGACTAGGAAAGAATATTCCAGGCAGGGGACAGTCTAAGAAGCTCCTGTGGCATCAACGGTATACCTAGGGAATGAAAACAAGACCTGTGGCTTTGCCTGGTGTGAACTGTGGGTATAAATCCCACCGAACAGACCAGCCCGTGTGTTAAATAAAGGCTGGGTCTTTAGCTACTGGGAGAAGTTAGATCGCTGGGAGGGGGCCTGGAAAGGGACTGTGGACTCTTGTCCCTTCTCTCTGGCTTCCTGGTAGTGAGTATGCCTGCTCTGCGGTACACCCCTGCCATGTGCTATCGTGTCACAGCTAGAGAGCAGCAGACCAGGGGGTCACAGACTACAGCCTCCTACATAAGCTGATCTCAGGCATTTCGTCACATCGACGGAAGCTGAAGAACACAAACTGCTAAGCTCCTCGAGGCACACTTACACCTCATCTACGCCCTCCAGAGAATCAGGGATCTTCTTTCCAGGCACATCCAAGGTAAAAGGCCAACTAAAATACCCTAAGTATCAAGGACAGCTCTACGAGGTGGGGGCCCTTCCTGCCAACACCTCTCCTTGTCCTGAGAGAAAGGATGTGAGAGAGTAGAGAAGAAGACTCGGTACTAGGAGATTAGCTCCTCACCTAATTGACTCTTCATGAGCAGTGTCTTTGTTAGTGCAGGAAGGTGGCGTTGAGTTCGCCACTTAGCTCCTGCCTTTGCCCTGGGACAGAGCTGTGGTTTCGCTATTAGGAGGGCCTGTATGATGGGGATGACTTAGTATGGTTTCTCTCTCATACAGTCTCTGGTCTCTTCACAGTCAATATACAACCTATTGAGACACGGGTTTAGTGTCATTCCTGTAAGGATGGAGTTTCCTCTTCTATTCACCTAGGTTTATTACCCTTAAATGAAACTATGAGCCATGAGTCCCTCAGCATCCTGTAGGGATGGCTGCAGGAGTCATAAATGCCTTTGGCACTATTCCCATTTCCTTAAGAATCTTGAGATGACAAGCTGCCTGTTATTTGTTGGCACACTTCTCTACCTTACAGTTAAGGTCTTTCCAGTTAATCAGCAGACTTGGGCCCCAGGCCAGGAGACGCTGATGCCAGAGGGAGGTGACAAAGCTTGGGCATTTCCATCTTGCTCCGTACAACAGAAGCCTGGGATCTATTTTGGTTGCTGTTGTCAATCTTAGGCAAGAAACATGAATTCTAGGAACCCTTCAGGCCTCGTTTCTCCTCCACAGTCTTTGAGGGGATGACATGTATGTGCCGCTCTCATCAGCACCTCCTTGGCTGAGGTCTAACAGTCTGGGGACTGCAAAAATATCTTTAAAGAGTCTCAGAATTACTTTGCTGGGTGGTGGTGGCTCACGCCTTTAATCCCAGTGCTCAGGAGGCAGAGGCAGGATGATCTCTGAGCTGGAAGCCAGCCTAGTCTGCAGAACAAGCTCCAGGACAGCCAGGGCTACACAGAGAAACCCAGTCTTGTAAACCCCTACCCCCAGTCCGAGAACTAGAAATAAAAAGGAAAGAGATGGCTGAGAACGGTGAATACAGAGAAAATAAAGAGGACTACAGCGAGGGCCCACGGTCTCTAGCTCAGAAGGACAAAGTGGCGTCACTCTTGGTGGGCAGAAGACTCACCGTCCTCGATGTCGTAGGCGTACGCAGAGAGGCGCAGCGTGGTGGCGCAGTACTCGCATTTGAAGCAGCTGCGGTGGAAGAACTTGCCCTCGGCGCTCAGCCTCTCCATCACGTAGACCCGCTTCTGGCAGAAATAGCATGTGTCGCTGCCCCCCAGGTTCTGTGGGAACTCCTTCTTTATGGAGCCCTGTGGGGTGGACAGAGGAAGAAGACATTAGTGTTTGCAGCCCTTCCCGGGGCCACACGAGCCCTCTGTGGGTGATGATGACTCGGGCCACACGGACACAGACCGCGGACAGGAAATGATGACAAGTGTCCTATTGTGGCTTTCCCAGAGAGCAGCTCTACTCCATAAGCCGGGGTCTAAACCCATGGTGATCAACAACCAAGAGATGCTTGTGATGGAGTCCAAGGTTTCAGAATTTCTTAACAATCAAACCAACTATTCTGCCAGAGTTCTGCTTGGGGGATAGAATAATTATACATAAACTTGGTGTTCATGAGTGTGCACACGTGTGTGCATCCCCTGAATAGTGGAGGGACTATCTTTAAAGAAAAAAAGTGCTTTTCCACAGAACATTCCAAATATTTACCACAGTTCTAGAAATTCAGTCATCAAAATCAAGATCACCTCAAGAAAGCTACCCCGAGTCATCCACGTGGCTACAGAAATCATCAGTAAGGCCTCAGAGCAGGCGAGGGCTGCTCACCACTGTGCCACGGCTAGAGTCAGTGGCCCTGGAATATCTCTTACCAGTTCCTTCTTGTCTAGAAGGCTTTTGGGTTGTTCTTTCCTTTGAAGCTGATTGGCTATCTGCTCAGCCAATGAGCTCACTCCGCCCGTGTACATCTTTATGTACTTCTATTGGTTGAAGATTACAGAATGACCAAACGAAGGGAAATGAGAAGGAAAAAAAAGTTAAATTAAGGAGCCAGGAACAACATTTTTTTGAGAGGTGTAAAAGGAATACACAGTGCAACAGCAAACCATGCCGACAGTGCCCACAAGCAGAAACTGGGCAGTGAGCAAAACACTGTGCCAGTGTCCACACGGTGGTCAGCACACGCATGAGCAGCAGCAGTGGAGACAAGGTTCCAGGGGAAGAGCTCGGTCCTTCACATTTTCCTAAGAGTCCAGTCCTGGGGGACACGGAGGTAGAAGGCAAAACGGAAGCAAACATGGCAGAGGAAGAGGGACCTGCACCTGAACTCACGGAGTTTGAGGGGTCAATGTAGTAATAAGGAGCGGCGGGGCTAGCTTATGCCCCGAAATAATTACACGGAAACTGTATTCTTTTAATCACTGCCTGGCCCATTAGTTCCAGCCTCTTATTGGCTAGCTCTTACATATTGATCTAACCCATTTCTAATATTCTGTGTAGTACCACAAGCTGGCTTACCAGGAAAGACCTTAACCTGCGTCAGTCTGGAGTGGGAGAATCATGGCGACTCCTCACTCGGCTTCTTTCTCCCAGCATCCTGTCTGTTTACTCCACCCACCTAAGGACTGGCTTATAAATGGGCCTAGGTAGTTTCTTTATTATTTAACCAATGACCTTCCTCCATCAGGTCAACTCCAGACAGGTGGCTACAGTGTCAAGAGCCAGGAGGGGGCCCAAAGGGCTCTGGGAGTAAGGTGACCACCTCAGGCTGAGAAGGAAACCAGGCAGGTTCCTGCAGAGGTTGATGTCCCACGGGGGAAACAGGTGTGAAGAGTTCTGGCATTGCTGGTGACGCAGTGTCTGCTCCATACAGCTGACCACCGTGACCTCCCCTGGCCACTCCCCCAGTGGAATGGGAGGTGGGGCTAAGAGCAGAAAGTCAGTGCTCATTCTCCCCGATGTGGAGGCTGGAGCTCTCCCAGACCAGGTGGGACACCAAGTTACACACTACACCCTGTGGGAAGCTGCTCCCCTTGCCCTGGAAGAATTGCTCTTAAAGTTGAACAACGGCAAAAGATAAAATCCAAAGCAGAGTATGGTGACACACATCTGTAATTCCAGCACTTGGGAGTCTAAGGCGGGAGGATTGCTGTGAGTTCAAGGCTAGCCTGGACTACACAGTGAGACAGCCTAACCTTCTCCCCCAACACACACACACAAATCAAACTAATGCAACCCCCTTTGGCAATGCTGAAAAAACAAACAGGAAAAATGTCCATATCTGTATAGTGAGCCGCCCTGCTCACAGAGGCCACTGTGGCCCAGCCTGGATTCTGTCTTGGGACTACAGTCAGTCTTGTGGGCAGTCTTTTAGAGACCTGGGAGCCAGGACTTTGGATGCTACACCTCTCACAGCCGGATGCTCCCAGCCACGTGGGAGAGGTTGTCACCAATTCTGATCCAGATGCGGCTATCCCAGAGACGGCATCAACCCCCCCCCCCCGACACACACACCCCGTAAATGACTTCAAGGGATAAACCTGTAAAGCCACATGTAAAAGGGCTGCTGGCCCAAGCAGCAGCACGGCCAGGTTCTCTGGGGCCAACTCTAAGTCTGGGAACAGACACACTTGAGAAAACACTTCTCACTAGGCTAAGCCAGAGACTGGCTGGAACTGAGCAATCAACTTCATTTTCCAACTCTGCTAAAGAGACTGCCTATGACTGGCTTCGTCTGCCAATTCCACAGTCTCTTAGACTAGGGACCTGGAGAAGCACAGGCCTGAGAGAGGCAGACACCAGGTAGAGGAGAGCAAAAAATGAGGGAAGAGAGCTGCCCTCAAAGGACCGGGAAGTCACACCGTCTTCATCCTGCAGAGCAGGTGGCAAAGGGCCAGCACGCTGCAGTCCTGGCCCCACTGCAGCACCCAGGACCTCCATCACTGCAGCAGCCACAGCCTGGGGCTGCACATGCAGAGGCACTGATCACATTTGTGGCGACTCTGACAAGCATCCCCAGAGAGCTGAAGACTCAGGTTCTGTTTGTCTCCAGCAGGAAAAGCGGACGTCTTTCTTCTTCCCACTCTCAGAAGGGAGTCGAGGCATGGCAACTGCTGGGCTTGCTCCTACACACCACACACATGCATGTGCTTCCGCACACACGTACCAGTCAAGAACACAAGGCACAGGCCAAGGCAACAGACCCTCCGATCCCTAACAAACGCCTTGGAACTGGATCAAAGCCACTGGGGGGAAAGCAAAGTTCATTCCACACACGAAGAAGCACCAAGAGCGCTGTGTGTGCACTATCTTACTTAGGAAGGTTAGTGACGTAATGGTTCAAATTCTGTAGTATGTGATTATAAAAACATAGTCTTCAGCCAAAGGTTGAAAAATGCTATCAATACTGGACACAGCTTAACAGTGGCTTTACTCGGACAGGCTGTGATGTGTGACACACTCAAAGAAAGCTGGCAGCCTCTTTAACACAGGCATCTGTGGCAACACACGCACGCACGTGCACACACGCGCACACACGCGCCAGGCAAAGGTGGAGGCTCCTAGCCTCCCTCAGGTGGGCGGCACCTGTGAAGGTGGAGTGGGCAGAGGCTGCAGGAGGACATGGTTTGCTCAGTCCAGGCCATGCTACCTGTCGGAGGGAGTCAGAGGAGGGAGAGGCGGGGCGGGTGGAGGAGCGGAGACTAAGGGAGAGCTCCCATTGGTCAACAAAAAATCGACGTGAAGGCTCAGGCTCTGGCTATAAAATACAAGGTGGAGAAAGAGAGCACAGTCAGCGTTAAAAGTCATACCTCAAACACAGGAACCTCGAACCAGACGGCTTTGCTCTTTAGCTGCAGAAGGTACGCGGTAAATAAAGCAGGCCTTCCAATTCCCAGAAGAAAGTGAGCTTCATCTATGGCTCCTATCTGCTCCCCGCTTGCTCCTCCCCCACACTTACAGCTCGGAGCCTGCCTCTGAGCTACGAGCACCTATGAAAGCCTCAGGCACCAAGGCTTGGTGCTCCTACCAGGTTCCTACCTCTGTGACATGTGACATCAGTGTCTCCCAGAGCCCTTACTGACCTGCACTGGATTGCTCCTTGGTAGAGACATCTCACCTCTATTCTAGTTCTCTCCTGATAGTGTAAAGAGCAGAACTGGGAACCTCACAATCCCTGGCTAGGGATGCCCTTGTCCTGTGGACAGTGCCCAAGGCTTTCTCTATGCCTCCCTATGGCCAGAACTCAGGTACGCTCCTTCTATGATCAGTGTGCAGGGCACTTCTGCTTGCTAAGGAGTTAGAAACCACAAGTGGTGATCCAGGGACCAGATCTAAACCCCCTCGTCTTAGACTGGCTTCAGCTGGTGCAGCCGTAGTGCCCAGGGTCTTCCTCAATGCTGAGCCCATGTTGCTAGCAGAGAAAAGGTGACTGCTCGCCTTGACATGCTCTGTCGCTTCCTACCACACCCAGGATAGAAAGCCTTACAACATAGGAAGGACAGAGGTACTGCCCAGGCTCCAAGGAGATCCACTGCACCCCAGTTTGGTGGACATTTCAGTGCCATGGCAGTGACATAGAGTGGCAGGAATCTGGGAATTCCCTACCCCCTGCTCCAGATGGCCAGCCAGCTTCCTGGCCTTGAGTATAGAGCAACAATTCTGGGGATGAGTAACTTTCATCGAAAGGGAAGAGATAACCGACCACCCTGCTGGAATGTGGGACAGTCAGAGTGGGGAACTGAGAGAAGGGGAGCCATGGAGAGAGAGCAAGGCAGTGCACGAGCAGGGCTACGGAGTGGGGAGACGTCCTGGGAAAGGAGCAAGCAGTACCCCCAGTGTCCAGCCTGAGCCCCACACTGAGGAACCGATAGACACCAGCTCCCGGCATGACAGACTGCCACTGGGCACCACGGTCCTGGACCTCACACGGTCTCCTGCCAAACTTCCTTTACCCAGCATACTTCCTGCTTCCTTTCCGGATGCTGTTTACTGAAAACCATCAGCACCTCATTAAGTATGCGCTCATTCTCCAGAACGCAGGGCACTGCCCTGTTCCCTTTCTTAGGATGGCCAGGACTGTAGTAGGGTCTGGGAAGAAGAGGCTATAAATGCCATGTCCACACCAGCTCCCCTGCCGAGCAGCAGTGAAGCAGGGCCAGTGGCGGGAGGGCAGGGAGGTCGGCCATCTCCATCTCAATCCCTTCTCTCCTAACCCCATCCTGCTGGGAGTTTGGTCCAAGGGCAGAGAAGATGCTGCTAACATCTGTTTGCTAATGAACCCAAGATGGGACCTGACTTGCTGCTTGAACCTCAATGCAGTTTTCAGAAAACAAAGAGGCCAGGAGAGGGCGCCTCTGAAATCACCAACAAGGCAGCCCACCAGCTCACTGGAGATCTTTAAGGATAGGATCAATGAAAAATCTTCATGAAATAAGTAGGCTGGCTAAGGGCTTCATTATCACGTTCGTTGAAAAAAATGGCACAATGGCCCATTTCTATCCCATGAAATCCACTGTCTGTCTGCCCCCAACGCTTCCCCTCTCCCGGTTCTCCCCAGTTGCCAAAGCCTTGTGGCCACTCGCACCTGCTTTGGGGTAGAGTGATAAGGTCTTGAAATGGGACAGGAGAACGAAACTGGAAAGTCACCAAGGCCCATTGTAACAACGAAAGCACCAGGATTAGTAACCGGTCTGAATGTTTTGCAGATGGACACTCTGCAGTTAATGCTATTGAATGGGTCAACGCTGTTAGCAAAACGTTCTGGCTGTTGGCCGGGTGACAAGTGTGCCAAAAGCCGGGAGAAGGGACTGTTCTCCATGCTCCCTTCCCTCTGCCCCACCACCCAGCGTGCCCGGCTGCTGGCTCTCAGCATCCCATGCCACAGGCTCATGCTTTTACCCTCTCATGGTGGGGGTTCTGCTTGCCACGGCTGTCAGCATGAAGATCCCTGCATATCTGTTGGCAACAAAGTAGAAACTTAAGCTGCACCCCAACTCTACTTGGACCTACCAGGTAACAGTTCGAGATTTAGGCAAGAATTCAGAGTTAATTCATATATCTCCCCATCCCCAGATGTCCCCAACCAATTATCCACAATCCCGCCTGTATCAAATTCCATGATCTGGGCCAATTTTCTGTACGGCCTTCCACCTGCCTCTACACAGACAAAGAGCTACGGTTAGCACAAAAGTGGAACAAACGTGTCTTTCACCAGTGGCGTAAGGTTGGAGGCATGCAGTGGAAGGCTTAGCTAAGGAGGCAGGCTGGCGGGGAAGCTTTCCCCGGCAAGACCTCAGAAAGGAAGGTGGGGATGGAAACAGAGCTCGGAGGAAACTCCAGGGTGGGGAGAAGGCCCTAAACAGGAACCTGGGAGCAAGGCACAGTTTACCGCAGGGTGAAGGGCAGGGAGACCGAAAGACTCTTGGTTAATGCACCAGTGTGAGCTCATGGAAAATCCTAGAACAGGCACAGGGCTGTTTCAGTGAAGAACTAAGATGGCAATTGTGGGGATAGGAAGGCCACGATGTCCACTAAGGATAACTTGTGATGTTCATCCTTGGAAATGGAAGTCAACGTCCCAGGTGGTGCCCTCATCTGGTGCCCCCGACATGTTGCCACAGGCAGCGTGAGCCTAGAGCCTGCCTCCGGATTTCTCGCAGCTCCTGTTCCGTTCTGGCCACTGCTCACCTGTAGTCTCACAACTCCTTGGCCTGTCCGCCCCATTCCACTGTGAGAACGGGCTGAAATACTGTCTGGGGCAGAACCAAAGCTCAAACGGTGAGCTTTTACTTAAGAGGAAGACACTGGGCAGTCACAACAGCCACTGTGTCTCAGTTCTTAGGCTCTGGGGCATGAGGAAGGCCTGTAAACCCAGATGCGTCATTGGTGGCTTCCTTTTAGGTAGGTTACCTTCATTATGAAAATATCCTTCCACAAACCCTGCCCTCGGAAGTGGCTTTTTATTTCCTAGGGTTTCAGCTCAAAGGTCAGCAAGTCATTCTGTATGAGCACTATATAGGTGTGTCCACCATAAACGCGTGTCTGTGTGGTGCAACAGCCACATGTGCCTGGCGGCTCTCAATGCAGCTCTTCAGTGACCGGCCTAGAGTGTGAAAGGGTGGCTGGGTTGGTTAGGAGAAGCTGTATGAGACAGAGAACAGGCTGTCAGCATCATGAGGCACCAAATCCATGCAGGGAGGCCGCACGAAGCTTTCTTGTGCACATCTTAACCATAGTGCACAAGACAGCAAAAGAAACATGGCTACTTTAAGAGAGCTCCTATAAACCTGTGTACCTCAGGGGCGTACAGTCCTTTGATCTGAGATCTATGCTTTGGTTTGCAGCTGACCTCCCACAATAGGGACTGGACCAGAACATGCAGGATTTGAATGCACAGGGCCCTATCCTGAGGTTCCAACAGGAATTTCTCACTTCAAACAGTGAAGGCTGCTTTTGCTATGAGTGATCTTTTAAAAACTTACTCTTGGAAAGTGGGGTTACTGAGGTGGCTCCCTCCATGCATCGTGTGAGAAAGACAGACAGGACACAGAGCATGCAGAGGATCACCTGCTGAACACGGCGCGCCCGGCAGGAAGGTGGAGGAGGGGGAGGAGAGAGGGTGATCACTTTTTTGGGGCAGGTCCGAGCACGCTCCTTTTCCTGTCGCTTTTACGCCAACAGACACAAACAGAAAGAACACTGTTGAAGCAGGGGCCTCGTGGAGATTGCTCCTGGGAGAGCCAGGGAGGATTTGTATATTTGCAAAGCATCCCAAGCGGCCCCTTCCTTGGCCATCCGCCCTCCACAACACCTCACTCTGTTCAGGGGTGGCTCGTCACAATCTTTTGTCTTTCACAGTGAACTGGTGCCTTACACTAAACAGGGGTGAAAACTCTGGTGCGATGCTCTCTAATGCCAAGGGCCAACGGCTTTGTCGGAGAAGTTGGGGACACAGAAATGGCTCTGATCGTAAATAGAAAGAAAAGGCAGTCGGGCCCACCTGGGATAGCACACGACTTCTGCATACCAGGTCACACCACAGCAAGCCATCTATGGCCACATCGCATCAATGCCTCGCTTTCTAAAGCCTTACTCACATGCAAGAGTTTAAAAACTACAAAGAGGGGGCTGGAGAGATGGCTCAGTGGTTAAGAGCATTGCCTGCTCTTCCAAAGGTCCTGAGTTCAATTCCCAGCAACCACATGGTGGCTCACAACCATCTGTAAAGAGGTCTGGCGCCCTCTTCTGGCCTTCAGGTATACACACAGATGGAATATTGTATACATAATAAATAAATATTAAAAAAAAAAAAAAAAAAAGAAATCAGTTGTCATTTAAAAACTACAAAGAAATGCCCGAAAACAGGTTCTACAGATTAAGTCCTAACTGAATGCCCATTCCTTGTCCTGCCTGTACCACACATGCAGGTCCATGGTTCAGTATTTGAGAAACAGCCATATGTTACCCTGGGCCTCTCTGGTACCTTCCAGAAGATTCTCAGCTTCCTTTACCCAAACTGCTAATATGGGGGAGAGGCTGGGGGTGGGGAGGACTGTGGCCGCTGTGAAGTCAGAAAAACGTCTCCACTGTGTGTTCCCACCTCGTATGACAATCTGCTTCCAAACCTAGCTCATGGCAGTTCGTCTGCAGGATGCACTTTCGAGATCCAAAGGAAAAGGGGAGGGCAAAGGACAGGCTGCAGTGTTTACACTGGAAAGAACAGCACGAAAATCGCTGGCAAGCAGGGCTGTTACCCATTTTCCTCCTTCTACATGATGACCTAAGTCGGAACAGGTCCTCATGCCAACTCTGCCATGGCCGCCACGCCTGCCGCCTCAGTAGGAACCACTCGAAGAGACACACACAGTGAGTCACCATGTGGTGCTGTCTGTCGGAGGCGAGTCGTCAGCCAGCAGCAGACCAGGCACCTGGGCTCTGGGTTTCCAGGCTTGGGAGTATCTGAACACATCTCTAGCTCTCGGGACAGACATCGAGAGGGCCAAACACACGAGTTGAAGCTGAAATACGATGAATGTAAGTGTCTGACATTCCCGTGGAACAAATGTGAGGTACAGGGTGCCAGTGTCACCTATATAGACACTGAAGTCTATAATTCCCAACTCAAAGGAGCCTAGAGCACCTAATGATCCAAGTGATTCCACTGTTCAAGGTCGCCAAGGCTCACACCATCTTTCATGACACCCGCTAGAGCCTACCAGTATCTTACTTCACTGGTGGCGGCAGTAAAGGAACCGGATGACAAACTGAACAGGCAGGAACAAAACACAGGCTCTGCACGGGTCTTGGCATAACATGAGCGACCGGGTTTCCTGAGCAGCCCGCGTATAACCAGACTCCTCGTGACCTTTCAAGCTGCCAGACTGATCTTCATCAGGACAGAGGCCAAGACCTAGCAGGCTCTCTGAGTCACACACACTGTCCCCTCCTTCCCAGAAGCCCCACAAAGCTGCACCAGCACAGGCTGCACCCATGTCTCTGCTTGTAGGTGACACCTGACCTTCCTGCTGTTCTGTTTAATCTTGGGCCTTTTCTGGGAAGAATAAGTCTCGACACTTCCAAACTTCTAGATTAGAGTTCACCGATTCCCTTCCATCAAGACTTGAAGCAAAAGATTAAAAAAAAAAAAAAAATCAAAAAAATTCGTGATGACGTTTTTAGAAGGCTTCTCTCTAGCGGTTCCTACTGAGGCAGGAAGTTTGCGTCTGGGCGCTGCTCCAGCATTCTCTCTCTCTCTCTTCCTTCCTGGGTCCTGACTCCCATGTGTAGTATTATTACAAGGTTAGACAGGAATATTGTCTTCAAAATGCAATTTCAGCAACGCCCAGCTTGCCATTCCCCAGCACATCCAGATACCAGAGCTGGTAAGGCCAGCTGTGGGAGAAGCTAACAGAACCCAGGATCCGCTCGCTCTATTCAAGTGAAGGGACCCTGGCTACGAGGATGGTCATCCGGTACCCTGCCCCAGTGATAAAATGCTTGACCCCAACACTAGGGAGAAAAGTGCAGACATTTCCTACCCACTGGCAAATCTCTCCTGCCCAAGGCGTGGGTCCCTCCTGTTCCCGACTGTCACGATAAGCAGCTTTCCAGGAACCTCACAAAGGTTTTGGTGGAAATCCCCAGAAGAGGTTTTTCGTTTATTGTTTTGGGTGGGACTAAGGATGGAGCCCTGGACGTCATGAATCTGGGCAAATGTTCTCCCATTGAGCTATACAACCTTAGCTCCTAAGCCTTCCACCAAAAGATGTGGACAAAATTCCAAGGAGAAAAAAGAACCCAAACCAAAAAACCCAACCCATAAACATTTTTGCATAGGTCTGAAGGAAACAAGTCCACAGCTGATGACTACTTTCATAGGTGTGTTTCCTGCCTCACATACCGGCACAAACCCCAGCTCTTGGGCATGACAAAGGCGGCACGGAAGCAGGCTACCAAGGGGCCAATTTGGAAGCAACATTACAACAGCAAAGCCCCAAAGCTCAAGGGTCATACCTCGACCACTTCCCAATACCTTCAATACGGTGTCAACAGCCTTCCTAAGAGGCTCCTAAACCCCAGAGAGCAAACGCAACCATGGAATGAGACCATCACTGCCTGTCAAACATTTTCCAAAGACTACTCGCAGGGGCAGAGCTTCCTGCCTTGGTGAGCTAGGTTTTCAGGCAGGCCAGGAGCAGAGATGGGGTGGAAGGCCCATTCTAGACCCTAGCAATTCTTTTACCTGTTTCCACTGGGGGATGGGAGCAGGGCGACCCTGCCCAGGCAGGCAGCAGGACGGCCGTCTGACCCCACGTTCTTGTGTCGGCTATGACACACACAGGCCACGTGTGAGTGGGGGCAGGACATGGAGACAAAACAAAATAAAATACATTAAGGTAGGAGAAGACATTAAAAAGGTCCCTGTGGAGGACAGACATCCATCCATCCATCCATCCATTAACTGTGAGGGGGCGGGCAGGCTAAGTGAACTCTTAGAAAGCTACATTAATAAAGGAACAATAGTAGCCTCCCCCAAAGCAAACGCAAGTGTAAACACACTGGTGGAGGGATAAAAGAGGGGATGAAGAGAGGGAAACAAGCCGTGGTTCTTGCTACTCTTATCCCAAACTGAATTCTCTGGGGGTCTAGATTATTATCTGATTTGGAAAACTCCCTCTCAGATGAGGAAAGCAAGCTTCTTGCAGAGGCGACCTTCCACTGGGGGCGCTGTGGCCTCCTGACACGGGGCTGGCAGAGCACAGCAGCCTCTAGGGAACACTACCATGCCCATTGACACAACAGACAAAGACAGGGGTGGGGTGGCGACACTAACCCAGGGCAGGTATGAGAAGTAAATACACGGCTGCTTCAGGACCCACAGGAGTGACAGCCCGTGAGTATGGGGAAGAAAGAGAATCTCCCTGTCCTGATGCTCCTTCAGGACCAGGGAGTAGTGCAACACACTTCAGAGAGACATTTAAAACGCCAGCCCCTTCTCTTTAAAGAGGCTTAGTAACATTTGCAGAGCAAAGGAGAGACAGGGCGTGATACGGACACTCCAGGCCAGGTGCTGTCAGACTCTGACACGTGACTTCTGTCTCCAGACGTCTCCACCTAATGGCCCGTGTTCCTGGAACAAAATCTTAGCTCACAGAAGCAAGAATGGATACCTTCATTATGTTATTAAAGAAGAGAAGGAACTAAAACACCCACCACAGCTAGAGACAGTGAGAGCACAGTGCGCACACTCCGAATGTGAGCTAAGAAGACACGGGAGTGGGCCGTGGTCAAAAACAAAATGCGGAACCTAAGGAAGTGTCCTCAGAGTGATCGCCACCATGAAAACAAGACTGTCCTGAGAAAAAGTCCAGAAAGAATGTGGCAAAATTAAAAGAATTGTAGGAGCCTTAATCCTCTGTTCTACTTTTCAGACTTCCTTCAGGAGGTCATATTCTTCTTTTTCTTTCCTTGGGATGGTCTATCATGTAGTTCAAGCTAGCCTTGAAATCACAAGCACCGCTTCCACAGCACGCTTCCTTTGTAATTCAAGTCTGTGTGCGTGTGAACACATACATGTGTTTACAGTCATCCAGACAAATATGTTTCAGACCTCTCTACTGATTGTGGTCACGGATTCCTCACACCTGAGGTGAAGCTAATGCAGCCCTGAAGGCATGAGCTTCAGACAAGAGCAAGCCTGGCCCAGGAGTCCCGGGGCCTGTGCATAGCCCATCTCACTGCATCAAGATCGCCCCTGCTGTGCCGTCTGGCACACTGGGAAGCTGCACTTACCTGTCTCCTCACGCCAGTGGACTGTGCGGGCGCATTCTCTTCGAACTTGGCCAGCAGCTGGGTTGCCATATACTTTACTTTGTTCTGGTTCCCAATGGCAGCATCCATCCGCCTGTCCGTCAGGGTGCTCACCAGGGTGGGTCTTTCTCCTCGGTAGCTCCGGGGAGGCTCCTCCTGCCCAACGGAAGGCACCCAAGAATCAGGATGGGACGGACACAGGGAGTCGCTGATGCTCTTCTCTCAGTGTGTGTGCAGGAACTGACCAGCAGCTTTAGGTGGCTTAACTAGCACTCTGCAAAGTTGTGATGTGCAGAACAAGCAAGATCCTAGGATGCAGGGCACTGCCACAGGGCACGGGGACTTGTGCTGCCATCCCCAGATCTCGGCAAAGCCACTGATTCCACAATGAGAGAGCGCTTGGGCACATGTGTGTGCATATTCCCTGCTAGTTTCTGGAAAATGAGATGAAGGCAAAAAGGACAAACTCCCATGAGGGATGACTATGTAAAGACCTAGCAATACCAACTGGAGAATTAATAATTAAACCAGGTGGCCAGAGAGACAGCCCTGTGGTTAAGAGTGCTTACTGCTCCTGCAGAGGACCCAGGTTCTATTGCCAGCACCCATAGGAGACAGCTCACAACCATCTGTAACTCTAGTTCCAGGGAATCCCGTACCCTCTGGTACCTGCACATAGATAGTGCATATAAACTCACACGGGCACACAAACATACACACAGAAATAAACAAACCCCAAACCCTTAAACCATGAAGGACAATTCAGCGCACCAGTCCTGTCAACCGTGATAAGTCTTACCTCCTCCGATTGACTGGTTTTCCTCCTCTTCCCAGCCCCATCCGAATCCTTCTCCTTTTTATCCTGCACCAAGAGAAGATACAGACAGCGTGAGCCTGGTCACCTTCCTTGGCCATTAGCTATGCAGCCACTATTAATGTAACTCAGGTGTGCACAGACCTTGGGCGAGCGCTTCCGAGAGATGGTCTGGCCCAGCTTGCTCAGGAAGGAGATGGGGGATTTGGTGCTAGCTATGAGGACAGCTTTCTCCTCTGCATTCAGGTCCAAGGTGTCTGCGGACAGGAGTGAGCAATGTTTACCTAGGATGACACTTCAAAGTCCTGACCAGGGGCCTGGCAGGAAGGAAGATCCCAGACTCCAATGGGTTACTGACTAAGACGGAGCATTCCTCTCCATAGGAAACACCAGAAAGGAAATGCGTGCTCGGGTCTAGACACTCTCTCTTCCATCCACACACACAAAACCAACCACATCCCTTACACTCGGTTGCAGCAGCCCATACTTCTGCTCTGTAAGGCTGGATTCTGCCTGTGGCTACCAGAGCAGACTGGCGAAGTTAAATTTTGATAAAGAAAACTTCAAGCTGGGGTGGAGGGTTCAGAGGTATGAGACCTGGGGCTGTCAGGTTTTGTTTGGCGGGGGGAGCTTCAGAGGCCATGTTCTTAGCTGGGTCTGAAGAGGTTCTCAATGAACAAGGCTACTCAGCTCAGGGTTGGTGCTGTAAAAACGCATATCCAGTTAGGCAAAGACACAGGTGCCTATAAGGGTATATGGGCTTGAAGACACCAGAGGAGGAAGGCACCACTAACTGAATTCCTATCATCATCATCATCATCATCATCATCATCATCATCATCATCATCATCATCATCATCGTCAGGAAGAGCACACATGACCCAAGCATGTGTTGGGGTCAGAGGGCAGCTTTGTAGGATCAGGGACTGAACTCAGTTTATCAGGTTCTTACTGTCTGCTGGTAAGCACCTTTACCCACTGAGTGATCCTGCTGGTGGGAATTCTGATATTATACTCACAGCAACAGCAATTTTGAGACTAGTAATTAGAACCGATAATGAATCGCTAACATTTATTTATTCAGCGCCCACTCGCCATTCTTGGCACCAAACAGCACTATTAGATACCCATCACTCCCCGTTTACACGCAGGGAGACTGACGTGTAAGGAAATTCAGCAACCTGCTCAAGGGTGAAACGCGGAAACACTGGAACAAAACCCAGGTCAGACACTGCCTACACGCTGAAGCACTGCCCTTTTGTGACCCTAAGTGGTGTCCCAGGTAGCTTTGTCAACTTGACATAACCCAGTGTCATCAGAGAGAAAAGTCTTGATTGAATAACTGCCTAGATCAAATTGTCCTGGGGGGGGGGGGCTGTCTTGATTATTCACTGATACAGGAGGACCCAGCCCATGGTAGGGGGCACTACCCCTAGACAGGTGGCCCTGGGTTGTCCAGCTGGCCTGTGAGCAAGAGAACCAGACAGTATGGCGGCAAACAGCATTCCTTGATGGTTCCTGCTTGAGTTCCCACCCCATCTTCCTTCAGTGATGGATAGTGACCCGGAAGTGGGAGCCAAGAAAACCCTCTCCTCCCCTAATCTGCTTTTGGCCAGGGTTTTCATCATAGCAGCAGAAAAGGAAACCAGAATAGGCTGCGACAGGAACACTTTTTATAGCCCTACTGAGTGCTACCTGAGGACCAAGGCAACATATGGGAATCTCTAAGAGGGAGAAGGTGCAAGGGAAGCCGGAGAGGGAGGAGCTACTGAGAACCGTAAAACCCAGCACTACAGACACTGGGACGGTGAGAGAGTGCCAGGAGATGTCACAGCAGGACACTGACTGGAGAAATACCCAGGCTACAAGATGAGAAACAAAGGCACGTAGCTCCAGGGTGAGGAGCTTGTCTGATGTTCATGAGACCTCAGGAGCAACCACACACACACACACACGCACACACGCACACACGCACGCATGCACCCACACATATGCACCCACACACAAACTAAAAAAAAATGAAAAAGTAAATAAAGAGGCGAGAAACAAGAAAAAAACTTGGATTGGAAAGACTCTTTGCCAGGGCGCAGGGTCATCTGGGCAGAGTCCCATCAAGAGAAGCAGTATCACAAAGTACTTCCAAGCTCATCAGGAGCCACGTGTGCAGAAGGAGTGGGTGTGAGAGAGGCTGGGGGAATGCGCAGAATCAAGGAGGGATGCTTTGGACAGATCGGTTCTTCACACTTAGCGGTAAAATAAGAACCGGTTTGAAAACAGCGTAAGGTTAAGAACACAGGGCTGAAACACAGAGTATGAAGTAAGGCTCTAGGGACGGCCCTGCTGACCAGGTAACAGGAGGCCAGGAGCCCCGCCCGAGCCCTCGGGTCCTCACCGCTGGAAGAGAGTGAGTCCTTGAACATCTCGTAGAACTGCGTGAGGTACATCACCATGGAGAGCTTGTCAGGCTCCGCCACTGCCGCCATCTCCTTGCCGGTCATGATGGGAGAGATGCCCAGCTCCTTCTCAGCCACGTCGAAGGCCAACTGGTTATTCTTCTCCACGTTCTGCTCGTCCAAAGAGTCGAAGTCTCTGAGAAGCATGACAAGGAGAAGCAGATCAAGTAGGGCTGACTGCCCCAAACCAGAACACTGTGCCTGCGGCACTGTCATTTCCCAGTCCCTGCGGTCCAGGGAGCCGGGGGGGGGGGGGGGGGGGGGGGGGATGATATGATCCCTGGGTCAGAGAGCAGGTCGGCTTTTCTCGACCCCTTTCTTCCCTTCTGGCTAAGAAAACCCACAACACCGTCGGGGAAATTACTGGAGAGCTACCCAGCGAGATGAACAGGGAAGGGTGACGGGGGAGAGACAGTATGCATCTGCCAGGAACACTGACTTCTTACTATAATGTAAGCTCAGGATGGGAACTATCTTAGCGTGTGTTTCTGCACACCTGTCCACAGACACATAGGAAACTAATGTCTGACAGTGACGGAAATTTTACCAAGCTTTCTCTTGAAGGGAAATTCTAAAACCTTTTTCAAAAAAGTTTTCCACCCTTGAATCTCCTGAGCTTTCCCAGCTCCCTTGATTCATAAACACCCACTCCCGTCCCCGCGCCCCTGCCCCCCAGGTTTTAAGCTCTTGCTTAAAGGACAGCTGAGGTTTTTTCTCATTGACTTCACTATCCTGGCATCCCTTACTTAGCATTAACCTACTGACCTCATGGAATTTTTTTTCCATTTCAAACAAATTACTTTTCTCTTAGATTAAGCCTATTAAACCAAGAGCACTCACCCTGAATACGGTCCAAACCTTGCTGAATCACGCATGTCCTCACTGCTTTCTGATCTCCCTCAGGCCTTCTTCAGGCCACCTGCCCATGCTCTAAGAGGACCCCTCTATCCACACTCCATCCCATCTCCAGCTGCCTCCCAACTTCCTTCCTTTCCTTGTCTTCCCTTTGAGATTGAACTAACTACCCCTCCACCCCGGTCATGCCACATGGCTGTTCTCCCTCCCGATACTTTCATTTACTTTTTCTTTGCCAACCTCAGCCTCAGAGGTCATTAGAAATTTACCCCTTCTTTTAACTTTGCCTGCTTGAACCTACAGCCTGGTTGGTGTCTACTGAACACGAGCTACACTCCCATCCTTCCGTATTTATTTATTCTTTTTAGCAGACAGTTTCAATCTGAAACTCGACTCTCCTGCATAACGGCCTGAGGCTGAGATGGCGGGCATGCCTGGTTACAGTTGTTTTGTTTTGTGGTACTGGGGATCAAACCTAGAGCCTTACACAGACAGGGTCCTCATTGCAAATCCACCTCTCGCATCATTAGCTTGCTAGCATCACAAAATAGGGGCTGTGTCACTTAGGATTTCCTTAACCAAGCATTAGAACAATGGGGAAAAACCTGGGCCCTTGAGTGGCCCTAATGATAAAAAAAGAAGGCAGCCAAGAAAATCCACCAGGTCCTGCTGCTGTCTCTGAATCTGTTTGGCTTCCATAGTAACAAACGCCTGGGGGTGGGGTGAGGTCTGAGTGCTTTGTTCACGTGGCTGACCCAAGAGGAGTGAAAAATGGCGACCAGAGGGATAGTAGGTAAGATGACGTTCAGAGAAGCTCAAGAGCACACTTGTAAAAAAATATAATCTTTAGCAGAGAAAATGCCCAAGACCATCATAAATCAGGTACGGACCTATTGTCTTCGGTTGGGTTGAGCTAGCCAAGTGTTCCAGCCAGGTTTCCCTTGTGATCAATCGCATCTGAGAGAGAGCTAGCCAAAAACCAAGAGTTCAACTTGGGGCCAATAAACAGAGTTTTCCTTTGTGCAAAGTTAACAGGCCCAAGTGGGTGTTAAGACTAGTTTTTGACCTTCTGAATGCTATGATTTTCAGAGCTAACTTTTTTTTTTGGGGGGGGGGGTGAGTTTAAAAGAAGTCTAAATAAGTCAAAATCCTGGCCTTCTAGAGAGCGTTTTACAGTGCAGTCATACTGGGAAGAAGCATAAACTTTGTATGGGGGCTCTGGGACCCTTGGTGAACACCAAATGAAACACAAACTGGCCAAGACTTACATCAGGTCAGGGCGGTATCTGTGGATGATGGCGCACAGGGCCAGTCCGCTTTTCCAAGACGTGGTGAGGTCTGTCACATTCACCCCTGCGTAGCCGTCTGTCTGCCTCTGACACCAGCCCAGCAGTTTGCTTGAACGAGCTACAGACTCTAACACAGTAAAAATCATTACTGAAGTGTGCTCCCCGAGTAACACTGACGTAGCCCACGCTTTGCAGTACACAGATCCAGTCTGAAAAATTACTGAAAAAAGTCAGGGCTATTTTTGGAAGAGAGTCTCGGCATGCGTTTATGTCACTGGTGTCATGATAGCACCATTTTAGGCACTGACCTATCCGATTCCAGGGTCAATGGCCCAGACAGATAGCTCTGAGCAGAGTGACAAGGGCCTGCCACACGGAAGCCATGTTCCAGCAGCACTCCGGGAGACAAGCGGATGGCAAAGTGCCACCTACTGAGCTGATACCTCACTGGCACCAGAGTCAAGATGTCCCTGGAGAGTTGCCTGGCAACAGGCTGAGGAAGCCTTTTCCTCCACAGCAACACCTGGGAGATTAGATCAGAAAAGGTTTCCTCCATGATACCTTAAACCAAAAGCAAACAAAGGCTTTGTCTCACTTCCTAAGGTCCCGACTGAGTGCCAAGTGAAGAGACTCTGTCGGGTGACAATGACAAGGCCACATATGCCAGACCAGAGCAGTTCCCTAGACCAGGGGGGCGACCGTGTTGCTAACATGTGTGCCAATGATCACATGTGGAAACGGCGACAAGGCAAAGAGACACACACAAGTTTCCTGACTCACTGGCATGTCTTCCTCACGAGGAGGTCTGCAGACGCAGAAGAGCCCGTGAGCACTGGTCTGCGCTTGAGCAGTCTGTTCCTGATTTAGCTCTGCACTAAGTCACTTCGTGATTCGTGAACAGATGAGTTAAAAGCCGTCTCCGACAAGAGTCTGGCTGAGTCTCACACTGACAGCATGGTGTGAGACAAGGAACGGAGCAACAAATGGAGCAGGGCTTCTGGTGCCGTCTCTTGGCCTTGACCGTGACCCACTCGGGTGTTTCCCGCGTCTGCACATCCACGCGCCCCACATATACTGGGCAACCACAGAAACCCAGGTGAACACGGAAATGGCAAGAGAGATACATTCTCTGCTCTCAAGGGGTTGACACCCCAGGGGAGAAGAAGAGGATGTTATAACCTGCCTGTTAGTTTTCACATCTACCCTGACACCTCATGACCATGTAATTAAACTATCCAAGATGGAACTCAAACCTGTGCACCTCCCACCTTTTGTTTGGACTCATGCAGCAAAACCACACCACCTACCTAGTGCGTCTCAGGACAACAGCTGTCCATGGCCACCCACTGTGGTGCTTTCAAACTTTTAATATTAGTGACAATGACAAAACTGTTGCTGTTTCCAGGCACAGTAGGCCGAGCACTGGCAAGTACCATGCCAGGGACCTCATGACGGCAATCCGAGAGCTGTGATGTTCCTTCCAGATCAAAGACAAAGAAACTGGGGGGGTCTGAGGTTCTGGCGGATCTGCTCAAGGTCACACTCTTTGCAGATGGCACAGCTTAGACTGAGAGCTGCTTGTGTCTGGCCCTGACGTCCAGGTTCTGCTGTGATCCACTGCCTTAGCTGATTCTGGTCTTTCCACAGATGACTAAGCAATGTACTAAACAGCATCCCTGCACCTAGTGCATGTCCCTACTCAGTCTGTCCTAATGCACCTGACCGCTTGTACTCAGAGCCCTTCAACACACACAAAACACAGAATGGCCTTCATGTCTGCCATGGCACGATGGGGCCGTCTCAGGGCCCGGATGAAAGGTCACCACGTGTTCTCTCCCACCAGGAACGTGTGTGCACCTGGGCACTCTTTCTCGCCCTCTCCAGGGTCTGTAGCTGGCTGCTGTGGGACACGGTCCTCCAAGTGTCACAGCCATCGCCGCTGTCATCAGAGCAGCTGGGATTGCCGGCAAGCGACCCTTACAGTCAGGGCTGCTGACTCCCCCCCCACACCACAGGACGGAAACACTTCCCTCCCCACTTTACACAGCCCTGTCCCAGCTGCACACAGTCTCAGGAGGTGCTGGAGCAGAGAGAAGCAGAGGCCTAACTGGAGGGACGACTCCAGCCACACAGCTGCGAAGAGCCATCAGCTGTATGAGACTTCAGCGACGTGGACCAGGCTGGCCTCGAACTCACAGAGATCCGCCTGCCTCTGCCTCCCGAGTGCTGGGATTTAAGGCATGTGCCACCACCGCTGGGCTTTACCTCTATATTCTTACACTACCTTAGACCACAATACTTTCCTGTGTGTGTGAGGATCGTTCTGTGCGTTCCAGAAAGTGTAAGCAACAGCCCCGAGTTCTATCCACTGAGCCGCTGGCAAACCTAACCCAGTCAAGACATAAAAATATACCCTGGCAACAACCTAATATCCCCAGAGGGTAAAACCACGGGCAACAGCCCAGGGCCTCTGATAGTACTGTGGTCAGGCAAGGGCTTGACGGATGGCTGCAGACTTCTTTAAACAGGTTAGACCATTGTCGGAGCTCACCGTTGCGAGTCAGCTTGGGAGTGGTTCGGGAATTCATCAGGTTCTCCATTTCCAGATGGATATCTTTTGTTTCTCCGCTATCATATAAGTGGCGCACCTGGGAGAAAGTTGGGAGGTTGGAAAGGAACAACAAACCCCAAATAGCAAATCCCCACTGAAAAGAAGCAAGCTGGGAAAGTCTATATATTTATCTTTTTTTTTTTTTTTATTCTTTTTTAATTAAAATTTCCACTATATATTTATCTTTACTTTCTGGCAGTGCTGGGAGTCAGGGTCAGGGTCTTGTGTGGCTACGCAGAGCTATACGCCCATGGTAAAGCTTACACAGAATCTACATGATGACCTTAGCGCTTTAGTGGACTGGGGTTTTGGACACACAAAACTTAAACGTAAGCAGCTGTGCTGAAAAAGTAAGCAGCTGGCTTTAACAGTCCCTCTGACCAGACGCTGCCCACCTTCAACATATTTATAAGCACTGCTCAGACACATAGAGAAGCCTGGAGACATGAGGCAGAAGGTAAAGAAGAGAGCCCTCTAGAATGTAGACAAACGTGGGAAGGAGGCTGCTTCCTGATGCGTCTTACTCCCTGGGACTGCTATGCTCTGGTGGATGTCATAGGAAAAGCAGCTGTGCAGATTCTAAAGGAGTCAGGACAGAATCTAGGCTAACACTATCGACAATGCTTCTGCTCGCAGACAGCACCTTAACCTTTCAAAGCCCTTTCGGGAGAACAATCGCGTCTGCCTGACGATAATGCTGTGTGTAGGCAGGTTACCAACTACACCCAGCAGGTGCAGAGCTGAGGCCTGGCTGAGTCTCGGCTGATGGGTGGTGACACCAGCAGTGACGTCATCCTTCCCGATCACTGAACCAGTCGGGGCCTTTGCCCTGCTGTGTGGTCTGGATTAGAAGGTGTAGGGTGAAGTTCTAGGTCTTTCGTTTTTGTCACTTCTGATCTTCTACAAGTCATTAAAATGACTCTACTTAGCCCGACATGGTGGCTCACACCTGACCATAGCTCCAGCACCCAAGAAGCTGATCCAAGAGGATCACCGTGAGTTCAAAGCCAGCCTGGGCTATGTAGTAAGTCCAGGTGTGCTTGGCTTACAGTACATTCAAGTCTCCCCACTCCCACCCCAAACTCAAAACAACTGACCAAACAATAAAGAAAAGGACGGAAGGGTGACTCTCTGTGGCCCAGCTGCTGAATGTGGTAATGGGAAATAATATCTACTTTCAACAACACAGAGATGTCAACTTGGATTATTTAAAGTGTGTGCTGTATAATAACATACATAGCTACACACATTCCTGTTGGAATATATACTGCATAATAACATACACATTCCTGTTGGAATATATACTGTATAATAACATACACAGTTATACACATTCCTGTTGGAATATATACTGTATAATAACATACATAGTTGTACACATTCCTGTCTTGTCTACTGACCAGAGTTATGAGCATCTAGAACATGGGTCGAGAAGTACATAACTGACAAAAAGGCTCTTACCTGGCTTGGCCGGAGGAAGTTGATATTAATATTGGGATACCTAGTGACAGGGTCGATGCTATACTGGCTGAAGTTTTTGCTCACGTTCTCGGGGGTGGTCTGAGGCAGCAACCTATAAATGCTTTCCCTGCAATGACATACAACAGTGTGCTCACATGCGGTGACGAGGACCAAATTACCCCACAGATTAGCAGTCATCCTGATGAAGCTGGCTAATTAAATCGATCTCAGCTCTTCCCTGCAGACCCAGCCCTCAGTGACTCCATGGACCTGGACCAAGAAAAGGGAAGCACAGGGACAATTCTGTCGGAGGTGGCAAATGCCGCTAATTTAGAAGGCTGTTGTGTAGTGTGCTAATATTTACCATGGTTTTTAAGAAACTGAAAAGGATCCTATGGCTAGCTAGTGTGGGGTTACTGGAATGCACAGTGTGTCTTGTCCTGAGTCCTATCCCCTCAGTCACCTTTTTGGACCATCCCCCTCAGCAGTAGAACATCTCATCTAAAGGATGAAGGATGCTTCCAAAACATGCTAGCATAATTCCTCATCGAGTCTGTCAGCGCCGTGGGTACTTCCTCAAAGGTCGCCTGCTGAAAATCCGGTCCCCAGCATGGTAGTAGCTAAGTGGTAGATGTGGTAGCTCACACAAGTCTAGCACTCAAGCAGGGGAATGCTTTGAGTTCAAGGTCAGCTAGGACTATAGAGTGAGTACTAAGCCAGCCTGGGGTACCGAGGGAGACCCTATCTCAAAACACAAAAACAAAGGAAAAATGACCCATTACATCCAGATGCATGCCTTACATTAAAGATCTAAAATGACAGATGGTGCTGTCTGGCTTTTATGTCAACTCGACACAAGCTAGAGTCATGTAAGAGCAGTGAATCTCAATTAAGCAAATGCCTTTAATAAGATCAGGCTGTAGGCAAGCACGCAGGGCATTTTCTTAGTGACTGATGTGGGAGGGCCCAGTCCATTGTGGGTGGTGCCATCTGGACTGGTGGTTCTGTAAGAAAGAAGGCCAAGCAAACGTTAGGAGTAAGCCAGGAAGCAGCACCCCTCCATGGTCTTGGCCTCAGCTCCTGCCTCCAGGCTCCTGCCCTGCTTTAAGTTCCTCTTCTGACTTTGATGATGGTCAGTAATGAGGAAGTGTAAGCCAAATAAACCCTGTCCTCCCCAAGATCACTGGTTACAGTGTTACCACAGTAACCCAGGCAGAAGTTAGGACCAGGAGTGGGGAATGGCTGTGACTGGCCTGACTATGCAGATTTTGGGGGAAGCATGGAAGACTGGTTCTCTGGACTAGAAAAGCAGCCGAGCACTGTAAGCAGTTTAACGGCCCATTCTAGCAGGAGCTTAGAGGACAATCACACAGGTGGATCACGGCAGCCCAGCTCAAGAGGTTTCAGAAGGGAACAATATTCTCAACTGGGTTAAAAGCCATTCTTTTTCCTTTTTGTGTCCTGCAGTTCACATTAATTCTTGCAGCTAGTTGTATTCTTCATCAACTCCTGATTCACTGCTAAAAGTCATAAAAGCCATTCTTGTAATATTTTGGAAAGAAAGAAAATGAAAGAAAAAGAAAGGTAATCCTAAGAATGTGCCTGAGGCTAAACTGAAGAGTTCTATACTAACATTATTGGTAAAAGAGATCCAAGATAGCCTACTATTAACTCTGTCACATGGTTATTAGTAACCAGTCTTTTTTTTTTTTTTTTTTTTTTTGAGACAGGGTTTCTCTGTAGCTTTGGTGCCTGTCCTGGAACTAGCACATGTAGACCAGGTTGGCCTCGAACTCACAGAGATCTGCCTGCCTCTGCCTTCTGAGTGCCCAGCTTAGTAACCATTCTTATGCAGGTCTACAATGAAAGAGAACAACAGGGCAAAAGAAATACAAGACAGTTTGAGCATAAAAGGAGCACAAGAAAATTTAACCAAGTTCTTGGCACCAAGAGATAAAGAGAGGGCTGGAGAGATGGCTCAGAGGTTAAGAGCATTGCCTGCTCTTCCAAAGGTCCTGAGTTCAATTCCCAGCAACCACATGGTGGCTCACAACCATCTGTAATGAGGTCTGGTGCCCTCTTCTGGCCTTCAGGCATACACGCAGACAGAATATTGTATACATAATAAATAAATAAATATTAAAAAAAAAAAAAAAAGAGATAAAGAGAGACCAGGTAGGACACGGTAAAAAGGGAGTAGTACCCTCAGGGCAAGGTTCCACCCAGCTAGCCCTGCAGCTCAGGAAAGGAAAAGGCCTAAGGAAACAAGTCAAAGTTTATGCAAATGTAATGCAGGGAGGGGCCAGGCTCCATCCCAAGTGGGCAGCCACCCTTGGAAATACCAGCTGCAAAGTTTAGGGTTAGGCTCTAAAGTTTAGAGTCAGGAAGGATGCTTGAGTAAAGGTGTTGTGGGATCTTCCTCTTAGGTTAAGAAGGGCTATTGAGGCCTGGCTACGGCAGGGGAGTGCCCGCAAGGAGGCCCTGTAAAAGCCTGGACTATGCTGGAGATCCCAGGGAGAGTGGCACACAGGGAGTGGAACCAGCCCAAGAGAACCCTTTGACATTAGATACGGACTCTGTCCTCATTATATCCCCGTTCAATCTGTTTTGAATGGTAATAGTAATGTATAATCTGTGCCACTGTATGGTGGAAGTATGTAATCTGCTTTTTGATTTTATAGAGAATTACGCTCAAGAGACTGCGTTCATCTCAGAAGAGAGTGTGGACTTTTAAAGTGCCAAGACTGTGGTTGCTATGGGAATTTCTGAAGTTGGACTAAATGAATTTTGCATTACAATATGGCCACAAGACTATGGCAGCTAGGGACTGAATTTGTGGTGGTTTAAATGAGAAGGGTCCCCAAAGACTCATATGTCTGAATACTTGGTCCCCAGTTGGTGAAACTGTTTGGGAAGGATTAGGAGGTGTGGCCTTGTTGGAGGAGGTATGTCACTAGGAGTGGGCTTAGAGGTTTCAAAAACCCGTGCCATTCCAACTTAGCTCTCTCTTGGCTTCCTGCCTCTGGATCAGATGTGAGCTCTTAGCTACTGCTCCAGCGCCATGCCTGCCTGCCTGGTGTTGTGCTCCCCACCATGGCCATCACGATGGCCTTCTGAAACTGTAAGCTCCCAAAGAAACTTCTTTTATAAGCTGCCTTGGTCATGATGTTGTCACAATAGAAAAGTAATAGTACCAATTACCAGAGAATAATACCAATTATCAGTTTCATCCAGGAAATCTCATACTTCTGTTTCTCCTAGTCAGGGTAAACAGCAAGTAAATCCTAATGCCCCCGCCTCATTTACAATTATGTTTCCAAACATCTAACATCCAGGAGTTCAAGAAATGTTTACAGGCATGCTGGAGTTTCCTCTTCAGCCACTCACTTCCAACAGTGCTGACAGCACATTCCCTCCGCTAGCATGTTTCCACTGAGCATGCTCCCATTGCTAGCATGTTCCCACCGCGAGCACGTTCCCACTGCGAGCGAGCACATTCCCTCTGCTAGGAAGCACATTCCCTCTGCTAGCAAGTTCCCACTGTAAGCATGTCCCCTCTGCTAGCAAGTTCCCACTGTGAGCACATTCCCATGGCTAGTACGTTCCCACTGCGAGCACGTTCCCTCTGTGAGCAAGTTCCCTCTGCGAGCAGGTTCCCACTGAGAGCACATTCCCACTGCCACACTGGCCTATGGAGCATGGATGCCAACATGCTGCTTCTGTGCATTTGTTCACGTAATTATTAAAAATGTGTCAGGACCAGTCGGTGGTGCACAAAGATGCAGACACCGTGTGCCACCAGTAGACGCTGTCTGAGCAGCATGGGCAGATCACCGAGGTTTCTGTGATTTTATACAACAGTGCCTTGCCTTTCTCTACTTAGATAAGAAAGCATCTTTAAAAAGAATAAATGAGCAAGAGGGAGGAAGAACTTGCACACGGCTGAGGAGCAAGCAGGTCGACTCCCCAGTCCTGAAGGAGGCACCCATGGCTTCTTCCCATTACCTCTCTGCCAGGACTTCCAAGGGGCTGGTGCCCAGAGACCAGCTTCGTACCATCCAGGCAGAGTCCATAGCAGCCAGAAAGCCCCGGGCTATTCCTGTTCCCATTGGCCAGAAAGGCTGCAAAGGAGAAATACACAGAGTTGAAGTAACGCACTATTAATAGAGAAAAGTAAACCAGCGCCCCAGGCGTCCACCATCGCTGTTCTCGTAAGGGAGTCTCTGCTCATCCACAACCTGAACACCCGGACTCACTCATTATTTCCCCTTTACCACTGCCTCTACCACTCAGTTCTCCTCCCGTTTCAGTACTCACCTCCAGGAGGCTGTCCCCAACCAGAGCTACTAGTAACTGGTGTCCATTTTGTTCCCGTACCAAGGCAGCATTTTCAGAGGCGTACATACAGGTAAAGTCAAACATGGCCACATCAGGCTGCCCGTAGTGATTGATGGCAAAATCCAGAGAAGGCAGTTGCTGCTGGGTAGAGAAGTCTGCAGCCTCCCGGGCATAGTTCAGCAGGGCCTCCTGGTCCACATTCTCCCGGGAAAGTAACAGCTCTGTGTCTGTGTAGTCCTGTCCAGGAAGAAGTCAAAAGAGGTCAAGTTGGAGCAGCCCAAGCAAGGGATACCTGGCCAGCCAAAACCCCACAGTGCATATCAGACATGACCTGGTCTCATGGCGTTTTTCTCCCTAAGATGTTTTAACATTCCTAAACCAAATCTTTTTACACCAGTTAAAAAGAACAAGGATGGGGGAGGGGTGTTAGTTAAGGGTGAATCAGTTTTGCTGCCTAAGTGGACCTGGCTCTCCCATTCACTAGCGGCAAAGCTCATCCACCTCAGAGTTGCTACAGTTATCAAATAAAATAGCCGCGTAACAGCACCTTGTAAAACGAAAGGGCATTTAAAATTTATGGTTTTCCTATCATCACTTTATTCTGGGTGTCTGGCGGCTTTTGGAGGCAAGAAATTCAGAGTTATTACACCTAAAGGAAACCCGAAAACTTCAGTGCAAAGAGAAGCACGGTGTGGAGCGAGAAGTGGTCCAGGACGATGAGAAGGAAACACTGAAAATGAACCAGAGGTTTCTAAGCCACACCAAGGACTCTGCAAGGCTCCAGAAAAACCCACCAACAAACAAAAGGGACGACAGCACAGAAAGGACTTTCTTTGTAGAGAACTGAGAGACCCTTCCTCTGTTTTGGAGGTTCCTGTGCATTGAGTCAAGTCTTCTCCCCTAAAGTGGGGCCCTAACAGTACTCAGTTACAACATAGGTTTTCAAAAGTCAAAACACAAACACTTATGTCAGTCCTGGAAGTACTGTCTGTTCAATGTTAAGAGTCTACAATGGCTTTAGTATTTATCAGCTTGAACTCGCTTACATGACAAAAATATAGGGGCAAAGTAAATTGGGCCTCAGCATTTCAGACTGTCCTTATTCAATGCTAAGTGATGGCCCAGATCAGCATGGATGGTTGGTTTGAGTCGTGACTCTGTCCTCGGGCACCCCAACTGCTATACAACAGCAACAGAAGAGCCCCAGATAATGACCAACCAGTTTTACACAGCATCCAGCAAACATGCCTTTTGTTTGGCAGGGAACTCTGTACCAAGCAAGAGCTTTGTCTTGTGGGTTCCAAGGCAGCACAGGGCTGCCATGCTGAGATGCAGACATGAGGCGGAAAGGAGACTTTGTGTATGTAGCAAGCACGTGCTCATCAGCTTACTCCCCAGTCTGCTGTAGATAAAGCAACAGTGTGACTCATTCTAAGGGGCCTGGTGTGTTACCGTCCTGCAGACACAAAGCGCTCCCTAAGAGTCAGCTGAGACTGGTGGGAACTGCATGGGGTTAAGTCAGTGCAAGCGAGACTTCCATCCATTCATCACACAGAGACAGCAATTCTCGCATCCAGATCTGCGAGGCCATGTGAGGCACCAGCCACGCTCCTTAAAGAACCATCCTGCCCGGGATTTAGATTTCAGGCCGTCAGCTCAGGGTATATCATACAATTAGTCACCCAGAAAAAGGGCTGAGCTGGAACTGGCTAAGGTTAGACACCAGGCCTCTGCTGTTAGTTAGAAAGATCCCTAGATACCCCAATCTGGTCAGGTCAGTGTTTGCGGTAAAACTTGGGTCACTGTCAGGCTACTGTAAACACCAAGGGCTGTTTCTTGGTTCAACACTTGCCATCCTGCCCCGAAAAGAGGACCCTCTAACGTGGGTCCTGGTGGTGCAGGTATATCATCTCAGCTACTCAGAGGCTAAAGGAGGATGAATAGACTTTCAAGGCTTGCCTGGGGCTATCAAGGCCAGCCTGAGCCACTTAGCAAGAGCGAGTCTCAAAGGAAATAGTTTCCTGGAAGAAAGTCTAGGGATGCAGCTCAGTGGCAGAGTTCTTGCCTAGTATGCACAAGGCCCTTTGTTCAGTCCCCATTACTGTGGCTGGGGAATTAGTAGGTGTGGGAGGGTGTATAGATCAACAATTGTCATGTATGGAATTCACTACTGCTATAAATCAGGTCATCTAAAGTTAAACTAGCTAATTATGCAGGACGTGATATTGACAGTGGATCTAAAACGGTCAAGGAGCAGCAGAGGTGAGAGAGGAAGGGGTTGGGTTTATTGAACCAATCTGACCAGGTCAGTAACTGTTCAAGCTAATCCTAAGCATGGCCGCACAGGCCCGTCCTACCCTCCTCCTTCTGTTTATAGCTTCAATTTTCCATACTAAACATATTTTTAAGTTCAACTAATCAATAGCAGGGATTCCCAGATGTGTTTTATGCCACTTCTATTCCCTTACAGGAAAAACCCAACAGACTAAAATTCTTAGTGATCACATCAGGCAGTTCAACAAAGATGTCGCCTGCAGGGAACCCATGGCTCACATGCAATATCACCCCTTTGTCCAGCAAGCTCTGCTTTTTGGCCGTCATAACGAAGTAGTGTGTGTCATCTTTGTAGTAGACGATGTTCTCCAAATCAATGCCTGCAACAAGAAGACGCGTGTGAGATTTCACTGAGTTCTGAACTGTGGGAACCCGCAAGGCTGTTGGGGCTCACAGAGAGCGTGGAGAGCACCAGGCAGGAGAGCTGCCTGGGTGCAGATCCTCACTTCCTGCACAGCTCATGGAAATCGTGAGGTCTGCTTTCTTTTGTGCTGCCCTATAACTCACTTAGTAGCCTAGGTTATCCTAAAAACAATGACCGATAGTAAACAAAACGTGACAATGAAAAAAGCAAAGCCGAGGAGAGGCTAATCTACAAGAGGGGATGGGTTATGTACTAGGGAAAACCTCTCTGATAATCACCAAGGAAGCTGGAGGCATCTCTTAGATTTTTTTTTTAAACAGGATAGATATCTAAAGATACCTAAATGCAGAGAGAGAAATATTGAATTTTTTATTCAGTTAACCTGCAAGATACATGGAATGGAAAGAAACCAAGCTCTAGAAAACAGAATGAAGAAACTTTTTTTGGTTCATGGCAGCAGAATATCTAACTCACTCCATCAGAAAACAGCCACCCACAATCCCAATGGCTTCTGGTGAGCTCAGATGACTTCAGAGAAGGCTAACAGCGATAGCAAGGGTCACAGTGTCAACAACCCAGAGCTGCCAGTGTAGCCTGCTCTTCCGGCAGAGAGCCCGGGCAGGGCGGGGAAGGAGCTGGGGATGAGTTGACAGAAGGCAAAACCAACAACAACAAACCCCAGGGTGGCCTGGTCACTGAGGGCGGCACAGGAAGGCAGCAGCGTGGAAACAGGCTAAGGACAAAGGAGGAGAGGACAGAGGACAACAGGGACATCCATGGCTACCCAAGCCAACAACCGCAGCACTCTGGAGGCACTGACACCAACCTGTGGCTTCTCTCAGCTCCTGGAAAAATTTTTGGTTGAATATAAAAGCAACACCACTGATCTCCTCTACTTTGGCCTCTGCGGTTGTGTTTCGGTTAATAAAATTTGCTGTAATGGCAATGGCTAGTTTGCCACGGAATTCTTTCCGACGAAATCCTAGAGGGAAAGAGAGCAGGGATAAGGACTTCAAATCAGAGAATATAGGGGGAACTCACCTAACAGGGATGGAACAACTCAAGAAAGAAGTCCCCTTGCACATCATGGACAACATGAAATCCATCTGACCAGATTACTGCTCAGTACTAACAGTCACCCTTAAAATGGAGGGGGTGCTGTGTGTCTGGCACTTTCATGCATAGACTAAAAGCTATGGTGCTAACACCTCTAAGGGAAGCTTGTCTCCTAGTGCTCTGTGGGAAATGCCCCAAGCAGGCACTGACTGGGCAGGACACATGCAAATCTTAGGGCTGTGGTCTCTGGGGACAGGACAGCCTCCAACGTGTGACGGCCCAGGCAAGGGAGAACAGTCCAAAGCCAGTACCTTCCAGGGTGTTCCTACGCCCATCCCCACCGATGATCACTTCAAATTCATATTCTGATACAGGATGAGTTTTGGGGTGCACCAATGCTCGCCATCCTATCCCTGTGAACCAAAAGCAAAATGAAGGCCACAACCCAGATGAAGCCACACCCAGACACACAGATCATACGGCATTCCAATCCAAAGTACGACGTAACAGAACAAGGGCCAGCTTCACACAGAGTTTTGACAAGAGCTCACACAGACACTTTCTCTACCTTTTTATTTTCTATAATACAAAAGCCTGCCACGCCTGGACCGTGCTAAAGGGCCTCTTAGGTAAGCCAAAAGTTCTCAAAAGCCCAGGCTGCATGAACAAAGCCCCTTTAGTCATGGCTGAAAACCACCTGCAAGCCCTTCTGGCTCCTCCCATGATCTCATCTGTTCTCGCCCACTCAGTGCCCTCATGCCTTCCTCTGTCCGACTCACGTTCATTCTCTTGGTCCTCAGGAGGCTGAACGAGTCCTTGGAATTCCACATTGACATGGATTTCAATGCCTAAGATCAAGGCGACTTTCAGGAGGATTAGCTGGAGCTGACGGATACCTAGAAGAACACAGAGCTTGACGGCAAGGGGACGGGAAGGGGAGGGCCTCCTGGTGCCTCCCCTCCATCCATGTCTGCGTATGTTCCCAAGGGCTGTCGCAGCAGACAAGTCTCACAAGTTCTCTTCCTTCATGTTGTAAAGATAACATCAAACAGTGGAAAGAACATTCAGGATATATTAGGCCACCCCATTTATGGAGCCGGGTATTCCAAATAACCTAACACAATGGCAGAGGGGTCCAGCGAGATCTACTGCTTCCAGCAGCATCCAGAGTCTTCAGAGGTGTCTGCTTACTCAAGTACAGGAGAGGCCAATGCACAGGGAAGATACCACACCATCCGCCTTCCACTCTAACCCCTTGCTGACCTCAGATTCACAAAAGAAACTACAACCCCATCCTATCTCTTACTGTTTCCCACCACCGGAGACTTACGGTTGTGGAAACTGAGGTCCAAAAGGACTCAATCCTGCTCATGATCACAGTAATAAATGTATTTGATGCCTAATGAACCTCTACTAGATCTGGCCTCAATGACAGGTTACAGTGAGACAGAAATTCTATCCCTGGTCTAAAATACCTCAGCCCTAAATGAATCTGGCCACAGATAAGAACCACAAATCTAGGCAGTCAACGACCCTAGGGCCTCTCTTAAGGCCAAATTTACCTGCAGCCTCTGACTAATGAGCTCCAAGCACGTGCAAATCCCCTAAGTCATCCTGGTCACTCTCAACTGACCACACCCTCGCCCTTCTGAGTCACACTCCCAAAGACTCCCTGGGACCCACGCTAACGCACATTTTATTTTTGCAGACAACTGTGGGTTCCAAGACGCTTAACAAATTACAGCCTGGCAGATGGGCCGAGCACTTCATCTTGCCAGCGGAATGTGACAGCCGCCAGCTAGTATTGGATAAATTGGTATAACCACTTCAAACGGTGAAAGGTCTAAGGGCTGAATGTTTTTCCAGGTCACATATGGAGGCGCTCAGAACAAGTGCTCCTTACTAACATCTCCCTAGACTAATTATCAGCAGTACACAGACTGCGCTGCAGCTTGATGATGCAAACACCGCTCTGAGCTGCTTTCAGATAGCCCGCTTCGTGAAAACATGGCTGTCCTAAGAAAAATACAAGGCTCTGACTTTACCAGAACACAGACTCTCAGGGGCAGACTTGGCATCTGTGACTAAGCTATGACTCTTCCTTCTCTGTGTGTGGTTTCCCACGCCTGTGTCCCCAGGGCACTGTTTTCCTGCATTAATAGAGGGTAAGCATGATCACAACACAGAACTCAAGCCCGTGGATTCCCTTCCACCAAACTACGAACTACCAGAGGGCTGGAATACAAACTGTCCACCTTATTCCAATGCCCACCGCCCCCCACTGTACATACCATGGATACTCAGCAAGAATCCAAGACCCAACTAAATGTGTGTGTGTCTGTCTGTGTGTGTGTGTCTCTGTGTGTGTATAGTCAAGGTTTCTCTGTATGTATCCAACTTTCCTGGAACTTGCTCAGTAGACCAGGCTAGCCTTTGCGTCCTGAGTGCTGGGATTAAGGTATGTAGCACCATGCCTGGCCCCTAAGAATCTTTAAACCAAACTCTAACTCTTTTTTGTACAAGAGATCCACTTGAGGTTGAGAATCCTAGGTTATGGAATGCTGGGGGCCGGGGTACATCCTGGCTGAGGAGGAACAAGGGTACATCCCAGCTGAGGAGGAGCACTGGGGGCAGGAGCACATCCTGGCTGAGGAGAAGCAGTGGTACATCCTGGCTGAGGAGGAATTCCTCAGGTAACCTACCTGCCTGTCTACTGAACATGGGAACAAGAGGAGTTGGCGGTACTCACTGATGTGATCGATGGCTCCAGCACAGAACTTGCCATAGAATTTCTTGGCACCCAGACCTCGAAGATCATGTATGGTGAAGGGCCAGAGATGCAAGACATTGTTTCGAGAGAAGGCGTCTCTCTTCTCAATAACGACCACTTTGGCTCCCAATAAGGACAAGTCGATGGCTGTTCGGAGACCACAGGGGCCAGCTCCAATGATGAGACACTGGAAAATACAAGTGCTTTCAGGGCGGAGGCCACGCCTCTCAAAACACTTCTGGTAACTATCACTCCAGGGCCATACTCCATGACTGAGACACCTGAAGCCTAGGACAGCAAAGCCCTTGCAGTGGCTTGAAGGAAGAGTTCATGATTCCTGTGTATACAGAAGACTGAAACCCAACCATGTCTACCTTAAGCAGCCTAGAGGACCCACAGATCGGCAAGACTTAAGCGGACCATCATCTCAACAAACAGTATGAAAACCACATCTCATCTTTCATCAAAACAGAACCTTTAGGAAGTTTCTACGTCATAGGCAGGCTGCTGTTTAAATATAAGATTATTAGCTACACTCAGGCAATTGAGCCTGGGTGTACCATGCACACGCTTCTCAGGGGGTAACTTTTAAGACCCAAAAGTTAATGTATGGAAAAATTTGTTTTTTGTTTTTAAGTATTTTTATGTGTATAAGCATGAGCCTGAGTGTGTGCATGTGAACCTGAGTGTGTGTATGTGAGCCTGAGTGTATGTATGTGAACCCAAGTGTGTGTATGTGAACCTGAGTGTTCGTATGTGAGCCTGAGTGTGTGTTTGTGATCCTGACTGTGTGCATATGAGCCCAAGTGTGTTTATGTGAGTCTGAGTGTATGTGTGTACACTATCTGTTGAACTCCTTCAGAAGCAGCACTGGATATCCTGGAATTGGAGCTTTGTTTTGTCTTGTTTCAAAATACATTTATTTTGGTGTGTGTGTGTATTGCAGGTGCCTGTGTGTGTACTGCAGGTGCCTGTGTGTGTACTGCAGGTGCCTGTGTGTGTACTGCAGGTGCCTGTGTGTGTACTGCAGATCTCCTGGAGCTATAGCTTTGAACCACCCAGTGTGGGTGCTGGGATCCCAACTCGAGTCCTCTGCAAAAACAGCCAGTGCTCTTAACTGCTGAGCCATCTCTCTAGCCCCTGATATGAGTTTTAAAGTCATTTCTAGACTAGAAGTTTAGGGAAGTGCTCTTGTTAACCTACTGGGGTAGGACAGATCCTTAAGCAGCCTACACTTCACACACAGAGGGAAGACACACAATGCTATGACTTCATATTCTTTTTTTTTCTTTCTTTCTTCAAGACAGGGTTTCTCTGTGGCTTTGGAGCCTGTCCTGGAACTAGCTCTTGTAGACCAGGCTGGTCTCGAACTCACAGAGATCTGCCTGCCTCTGCCTCCCAAGTGCTGGGATTAAAGGTGTGCGCCACCATGACTTCATATTCTTTTTCTTCATTTTTGCAAGAGAGAGAGTGTGTGTGTATGGTTTTTTTTTTGGAGAAGAGGAGATACTGAGGCCGGAACCCAGAGCCCGTGAAACAAGTAGTCTATCTCTGAGCTCCCCTTAGTCACTCATGAAAGCCATGCCTTCAAATCTTCAAATTTCTCCATGGGATGGGTCTCTAGGTGCTTCACAAGGTAACTTAAAAGTCATGAAAAGCCAAATTATCAGCCCTGAAGCCACTGGAAATTTGTTTACTAACGTCGAGACCTCTCTCAGAAGGAGTTCTTCAAGAGGAAGGTAGGAACTGCCTCTGTCCCTTTCACTTGCTCACACCTACCCTGACTCAGGCGAGCGCACACCCTCACTTCCTCACTCAGTGAGGGCATAGTTCAGGCTTCATCCAAGCCATTCTGTGGAGACCCTATCTTTCTACACCGTGAAGAACCATAGAAATACTTCCATTCCAAGGTCCCTGTTTGTGAATTACAATCAATCTTTGGGCTATGGGCGGGAGGAAGCCTGACACTGTGACAAAGCCTACCTGGTGCTGATATGGAAAGGTGACTCTCAGAAAGGTGACAGGCCAGGGACCATGAAGTCACATTCAGACAGTGCACTCCTGTGGGCCTGGCTACGGATGTCCCTGCAAAGGGACCTGCATCCTTTGACGGTGTGAGGTTAGGGGGAGGCTTTCCATCCACCCGTCCTCAAACTCTGAATGTCCAGTAAGCGAACAGATGGACTATGCTCAGAACAGGGTCTACAGGGTGGAAGTGTCAAATGAACACAGGCGACAAAACTTCAACAAAGTTTAACCCTTCAGCTAAGCCGAGGCCGTGCTCTCCCCACCCTCCTCATCTCAGTTTCTCATGGAAGCCAGGTGAAGCCCTTGTGCTGTGATCCCAGGCCCCAAGCACAGCCAGGTTTACCTTTGTGTTGGTACAAGCTTTTCCCTTTTTGTAGTCTTTGTGACTACCCCGCTTGTCCAATTTGGCCCAGAGGGCTTTGGCCTTCCAGTAGTTGAGCTTGGACTTGAGCTTGTGGTAGAAGGAGCGATAGTCCTTAGGCTTCAGTTCCAGGTGGTCACAGAGCTCTTGGAAGGCCCTGAGGGTTCCCTTGCAGGTAGTGGCCTGGACGAACCGGTCGAAGAGGACGTGCGCTTGGTTCGTTGTCTCCTGCTTCCTCTCCTCCATGCTCCCCTACTCTTGGCACAACCGCAGAGCGGGCAATGGAACGGCTGCTGATCCACCTGGCACTGTCACCTTAGTCTAAAGGAAAACAAGGAAGAGAAAGAAAACGGTCAGCATCTCTGCGCCTGTGAGCATTTCGCTGGAGACACGTTCCTTCCCAAAGAGTGGTGACACTCGTGTCCTTGACAGATGTGCACTGAAACGTTCCAGGCACCACACAGGGTGTCGGGGAGCTGACGGTCTAGCAGGCAGCATGATCACAGAGACAGTGTTACAATGGGCTATTCAGGGACCACAGAGGCTTTCAGTCAGACAAGGGGGGCATGCAAGACTGAGTGGGGAGGTAGCCCCCGCTGTCCTGTGAGGGTCTCATACACATCAATCGAAATCCCAGTTTTCCAACGGAGGCCACTAGGAAACTGGGAAAGCACAGCAAGCCAAACGATTAAAACAGCATGTGCTCATTTGTGGGGATGACTGGAGAGCTCGCTGTCTTGAACCCACTACACGGAGGTACTGAGCACGAATGACCTTGAAGTTTACTGAGTGGCTGGTGGAGGAGACAAGAGCTACACCAATCTGACAGAGGCCAGCCGGATGACAAGCCCTCTTGAAAGACGGCTGCAAGAATTGGTACAGAGAGGGCTGTGGAAAGCCAAAGGACCATGTCGGAGATGGCTGAGAAGCAGGAGCCACAGCGGTCACTTGGCACGTAAGAATCGCCAAGCTTTCACCGCATGTGGTACAGCAGGGCGCGTTTAGAGCCGTCGCATTTTCCAGTTCCGTATTTTAGACTAATAATGATGGGATCCATATCAAGGAATCATCAGAAATGGTGACCACCAGTCTCCCCATATGTGTGCAGACAAGAATCAGAACAGGCGGGAAACAGCAGCTTTACATAATTCTGCACCCACTCCTCCCCGATCTCGTCTGTGCTGTGTTTAAGGAACCACTATTAAGAGGCATACAACAGGGAGTGCAGGGAGTCCTGCCCCAGCTTGGAGTCTGCACATGACCCTAGGAAGTCTGTCTTCCTCCTGTGGCTCTAGTTCCCAGTTTGGAAGGTGAGGAGGAAGGACTGAGGAGCTGCTAACATTCAAAGCCCCAACATTCTGAGCCAAATGCTAGGACGATTCTGGCCTCAGCAATCTTATAGTGTTCCAGTCAGAAGAGCTCACTCACCTCTGGGATCAATGAGACTGGGAGGAGCTTTGCTACGAAGAGGCTTTACTTTGGGAAAACGGGAGGAACTGGACAGATGCACCACACTTAATGCTGAGGGGCAAAGAGTTGCCCATGATCCAATGGATGGACTCACACTGGTGGGAGCCCCCCGGCTGTTGGTGCTGATGGAACCAATTCTTGGAGACAGACCCAAATTCTACGACACGGAAGACCCTAAGACTGAGTGAAGCTGTTTCTCTGGAAAAATCACCAAGCAACAGAAGGCTCAAGGCAGTGGGGGATGTTCGTTTTTCTACACATGCCGCTAAAGCTTCATGGGATTAAATCAAAACCCCCGAGACATGTCTCGGGTTCCACAGGAGGAGGTGGGAGGTACAGAGATCGGTGTTTCCCTCCTGCTTCCCAGGGGAGAGGCCAAACCCAGGAGTGCAAGCTGGAGATTCTTACCACACACACTGGCTTGGTTTTTTACCACAAAACCATGATGTGCTCAATGACCTTCCTGGCTCTGGATACCACTCTGCTAATAACCATGGCCTGTCTCAATAGCCACGAGGCCAAGAACACAGGATTTAAAAAGAAGAATGAATTATATGGGGGTGTGGCTCAGTGGCAGAGCACTAGTGTGTGGAAGGTTCTGGTTCCATCTCCAGCCCCACAAGTAAAGAAGAGATACAAAGACAAAAGAAATCCTGGAATCAATCAGAACCAACCTCCAGTCTCCCCTAAACCAAGGTTTATTTTAGGTCATGGCAGCAAGAAAATATTCTGAAGGTCATAAAGAGTCTACTCTTTTCTTACAAGTCCAGACTTACAAATGGTAGCCAGTTAAAAGACAGCTTGTAAGAGTGGAAATCTCCACACGTCTGTATGAGGAGGCAGAAGAAAGGGTGGCAAGAACAACAGCCGACTGTGACCAGGTTTCAGAGCAGGCACTGCCCTGTCCCTCCCAACCCCAACCCCCATACCCTACCTGTGTTCACAGCCTCCTACCCCACCCGGCCTGATTACCTGTGCCAAGAAGGAACATGGTTTTTCTCTCTTTTTAACTGGCAGCCACTGGTTATCTCCTGCCAGGATTCAATGCACTCAGAACCATGTAGTTCTTGCTGAATCCAGTATGCTCAAGATTCCATACAAAATATTTCTTCTTTTTTTCAAGACAGGATCTGTTTAACTCTGGTTGTCCTGGAACTCACTATGTAGATCAGGCTGGACTCAAACTCACAAAGATCCTCCTGCCTCTGCCTCCCAAATGCTAGGGTTAAAGGCGTGGACCACTACACCCAGCTCACACCATGTTCCAAAGCCTTTTTCCCAGCGGCAGCACTGCCTTTTGCCCACACTTGCTCTTGAAGAGCATCTCGGATATTACTCTCCAAAGAACAGTTCTAGCCACCCAAGCTGACATCCCCCTGGTTGGGTACTACCTACTCAGAAGTAAATTCTCCCTTCCCCAGAGCTGCTGACCACTACAGGGCATTCCCGAATCCAATTCCACCAAGGCTGGACACTTCCATTAACAACCACTGCAGCGCCAGTTTGAGCGCACAGTGCTATTCTAACGCACAGTCTCCGCTCTGGAGCGGCGGGCAAGTATTAGAGGTGCCCTGGCTAAGGGGTCATGACCCACAGGGCACTAATGACACCGGGTAAACAGATAGGCTGGTTCTCGGAACAATGCAACAGGCACCCAGGGTAAGACTACCCGAGATAGAGTCCCTTGGGCTGCCTCCGCTTTCGAATCTGCCAGCCAGGTGAGCAGAGCAGGAAGCCAGCCCAGGGCGGCCAGCGCTCTCTGGCCTACCTCGCACACCTACGCTGTGCTGCACCAGGACTCCCTCACTCCTCAGAGTACTTGCCTGGCACTGTGACTCACAGAGAATGGTCAGGAAGAACGGCAGAAGGGCCCATCCTGTTAAGCATCATTTCCCCCGTCCTGAAGGTCAAAGTGGCATCATAGTCTTCCTGGCTTCTCCTCACCCAGTGTGCCACCCGCCCAAGCATTCTGGGAAAATCAACACTCATCATCACAGGAACCTAGAGACCAGGAAACCTAGCGAGAAAGAGCCAGAGCTTCTGGGAACAGAAAGGCCAAGGTATGGCAGGAAGCAGCGAGGAAAGTGAGGAGCCCGAGGAGGAAGAAACAGCAAGGCCAGGTTTTCAGGTTTCAGGCACCTGTGCAGTTCTGCCAGCCCACAACACCCTGCCTTTTGTCTCCCAGCAGCTGACTGCTGATCCAGCTGGTGACACATTCCTGGACTCTGGAGGAGAGCGCTGGGCAGACAGGCCCGGAAGAGCACAGGGAACAGCGCTGCGCTTTTCATTCAGGATAGGAAAGGTTGCCCTGACTCCCAACTCTTAGAACAGATGGTAGGGAGGGGTGGGGGAGGGACATGATTTGTAAAAATAGAAAAAGGAAAAAAACCCAGAAGTATAAGAAAATAGAGGCCTATTCCATGCACCCGTGCCAGCAGGGAGATGGAGACAGGAGGGTCAGGAGTTCAAGGCCAGCCTGGACCGGCTACAGTGAAACAGAACCACAAGTGTGTGTTACCAGGCCTGGCTCGGTCACTGCAGCTCTGTAATAATTTCTGGAATCAGGAAGCACGAATCCCCCAAGCTTTATACTTCAAATATTGTTTTGGATATTCAGGGCCCCCTAGGAATTTGGTAAGAATTTTAGGTTTTTGTTTGTATCTGAATGATGCTGACTTCTTGAATTTTTCAACACAAGAATGTGGAATGTATTCTCACTTATGTTTATTCTCGTTCAGTAATGTTTTGGAATTTGCTGTATACGGCATTTACTTTCTTGGTTAATTCTCGAGGATTTCATTTCATTCTCTTTTTTCCTAAGATTTATTTATTTATTTATGTACAGTATTCTGTCTGCATGTATGCCTGCACAACCAGATCTCATTACAGATGGTTGTGAGCCACCATGTGGTTGCTGGGAATTGAGCTCAGGACCTCTGGAAGAGCAGCCAGTGCTCTTAACCTCTGGGCCATCTCTCCAGCCCCAAGTATTTCGTTCTTTCTGAAACTACTGTAGATGAAACTGCTTTAGTAATTTCTGCAGATCATTCCTGGTAGGACACAGAGATGCAGCTGACCTGGGCAGGCTGACTTTCCTGAGTCCTTCATTACTTCTCATGGGATTTGTGGGTGGACTCTCTGGGGTTTCCGAAGTATAAGCTCCTATTACCTACCAACAGCGATGATGTCATCTTTTCAGTGTGGGCGCCATTTCTTGCCAAACTGATCTAACTAACTTCTAACATTACACCAACAGAAGCAGTGGAGGTGAGCGGCTGAGCCTGGATCCTGACTTTAGCAGCAAAGGCTTTCGGTCTTCACTACCGAGCACTGTTTCCTGTGTCTTCTTTAGTGATCGTGGCATGTACTGCCTTCAGTAGTAATCAAGGTGTGTACTGTGTCTTCAGTAGTAAGCAAGATGTGTATTGGGGTCTTCAAGAGTGAGCAAGGTGTGTACTGTGTCCTCACTAGTGATCAAGGTGTGTACTGTGTCTTCAGTAGTGAGCATGGTGTGTACTGTGTCCTCACTAGTGAACATAGGGTGTCCTCACTAGTGGGCATGGTGAGAATGTGTTTCCTGTATCTTCTCTATTATGCATGGTATTTACTGTGGGTTTTTCCATATATGTCTTCTTTGAAGTTGAGGTAGCTTTTGTTCCTAGCTAGTTAAGTGTTTTAATAGAGATGCCAATTCACGCCTATTTGATTCTGAATGTGTTCTATCCCTACGATCTTTTCTGACTTTCCATGCTGCTTAGCATCAAATTCACATCCAACGGAACTGTGAAGAAACACGGACCCAGTCTTGCCCCTGTGGTGCCCATCCCCCTCTGTGCATCCCTGTCCTCACTGTGGTAGCCTTCATATGCCCTGCCACTCTGCAAACGTCTCGTTAAACATCTCTCTTAACTAACTGCAAGCTTTCTCAAGGCTGTGACAGGTCTCTGCAGCCACAGCCTGCTCTGTAATGGGAACATGCTGTTGTTATGGAGTTGGTGGGTGGAGGATAGGAGCCAAGAAACCGCGTTCTTGAAGGGATGACCCTATGATAATGCACCTCCCAGAGCCTTCGTGGCCTAGAAGATGGTGAAGAAGAACTGGGGGACATTATAGGGAACACTTTGGGGGCTGGAGACTGTCCCTAAAGGTGTTCCACGAAACCTGAGATCACATGACCTCTGGGTTCTCTTCAAAGTCTCTAATTCTGCAAGAATGACCTTAACCTCTGTTAGAACTTTCCTAACTTTTTTTGTTGCTTCTCTGTCAATAACCTATTTCACTGTGAAAACAAAGAATACTTAAGCAATGGAGAAATGAAGTGAGCCAAACCCAAGCTGACCTCTGTCTGGAGTTGTGTTGTCCAAACACACCAGGCATCCAGAGCTGAAGCAAACACCCGAAACACACAACCACACAACACTGTCAGTGATGCCCAGCGTAACCCTCAAAAACAAGCAATCGAGAAGAAATGTCTGCAGGCTTTGTGCCTTGCGGTTTTCTTATCTGTGAAATGAAAAGAATCGAGTTTTGGAGAAACTGAGGTAATGCATATAAAATATTTAATGTACCAGGCACATAGCGAGGTAACAACCAATTGCAGCACCGTTACCAGCTGGCATTTCTAAGTAAGTGTATCGATCGCCTCTCTCGGCGCTGTGAGCAGATGTCTGACAAGAAGCGGCCTGCGACGGGTAAGGGTCATTGTAGCTCATGGTACAGAGAACACAGTCCGTCGGCGGCAGGTGCAGAGCTCAGCTACGGCAGTAAAGCTGTCTCACATCCGGGAAGGGCAGGAGACGGATGCTGGAGACCCTCTCCCTGCGTTTCCTCTGGACACACTCTAGACAGTCCTGCCCACATCCAGGGTCTCCCTGCCTCGGTTAAACCTCTTAGGAAATACCACATACGGAGGTTTGTCTCCTAAGTAAGTCTAATTTGAGTCAGGCTGACGATGAAGCTTAATCATCACAGTTAAGTCTCAGCAGCAAACAGTTATTTGCAGTCTGAATGAATGGCTACCCTATATAACCGAGAGAGCGTGCGCAGGTTGGGAAGTGAAGCAAAGAGAAACACGTCAAACTGTCTTTTCTGTCTTACTCTGCCTCTCTGCTGGTTCCAGGAGGTGCAGTGGTGGCGATGGGAGGGAGGGGCTGAGGCACTGACAGCTGTATGAGTTTGGCCATACTTTCATTAGGTGGACACAAGGTCACTTCAGCGATGGTAATACTGAATGGTCCCTTGCATCATAGAAGCCCAAGGCTGATGACGAAAATCTTCCATCACCCTTCCACCTCATTCTTTGAGACAGGGTCTCTCAATCACACCCAGAACTCCCCAATGAGGCTAGTCCCAACAGGCAGCTTCCTCCAGAGATCTCTTGCAGCTGCCTGTCTTCTGATGCTGGATTACAGGCAAGCCACCACCCCACCCAGCAGTTATGTGAGTTCTGTGCACCTTCCCTTCATGGCAAGCAGGCCTACTCCCCAGCCCGATCGCCTTCATTTTGTTCTTGGTCACCTGCAGCCTCAAGAAGTTTAGGGCTAGAGAGAGCGGCCGGTGTTCAGAGCACTCGCTGCTCTTGCAGAGGGCCCAGGATGAGCTCCCAGCAGTCACACAGGAGATGACTGACAATCCCCTGTAACTCCAAGTCCAGATTTAACCCCTCTTCAGTTCTCCTGCACCAGGCACACATGATACATATGCACATGTAGGCGCTCACATATATAAAATAAGTAAAGATTCCAAGGGGCAGTCTTGTTTGGGTCAGAACAGCCTAGAACCTACAGCCTTCGTCATTTTGAAAACCACTTGAAAATGCAGCTTTAGAAATGAAAGCTCAGCACACTGTGTGCTCAGGATCCTCCAGGGGGACAGGCAGCCGCGTCTGCTAGAAGACAAACGCCTGGCGATCAGGAGACATGCAGTTTCAAGTACTCTGAGCCACGGGGATGCAATCCAGGATTCTTCATATCACCATTTATCTCAGCATCTGCTCTCGAGAAATGGGGCCTTTTGTAAACGGAAGCCAGAGAAACCGAGTTTCCTGGGAATGCTTCCTCTTGGCTGTTGAAAGGCGAGGCAGTAAAAACAGTGCTAACCTGTCTGGATTTTTCTGCAGGCTCTAGCCCCCACCCTCATTCACTGTAGGAACTCAAGCCTGGCAAGATATGAATTTCCGCCCCTTCTACCAACTGCACAGAGCTGAATCACAACAGGACGCAAAGGCCAGTATCTTCTGGTCCTAACCTGAGAGTGTTGCTCCCTTATAGGCTGAGAGGTGGGAGGGTCTGGCTGGGGAAAGGAGTCACTGAGCAAGGAGGGAACACAGGCAACAGAGAATTCCCAGTGCTTCCTTCTCCACAGGGCCGGCGGCCATTGGCTCTGTTCTATGCATCTGTTCCAGGCACACAGTAGGTACTTCATTAAGTCCTGTGGAATGATGGGCTACCAAGTGGCTCTAAGTACACAGAGGCTGGCAGCTGATGGGGAGACTTCAAGGGCCATCGTGGCCATGCTCCAGCCGTCCACAGACACAAATACCTCCTAACGACCACCATGGAACTCTCGGAAAAATTGACAGGGACTGACTTAAAATTCCCTCTCTCTCTCTCTCTCTCTCTCTCTCTCTCTCTCTCTCTCTCTCTCTCTCTCTCTCTCTCTTTCTCTCTCCTGCAGCCAAGGATTTAGAACCCACTAGAATCTAGGGGTTCTCAGTGTTCTAGTCTACCTAGTAAGACCACTATGGAATCTTAAGATATACCATGGTCAAGGCTGGGAAGCATCTAAGAAATACTTAGTCTGGTAGATGCCCCATGCTCAATCTAACACCTAAGACAGCTCCAAGTGAGAGGCAACCCTACCTTATGAAGTAGCCCACCATCACTGAGCCCTTTGAAACTTCTTGAGGATGTGGTTTTTACGCAGAACACCATAGACTCTTCACCCCACAGTCTAAACTGTACCATCGAAGGGATCCGGATCAAAAGCACTTGCATGGCAGCTATCTGCACATTTTCCTCTGCTCTTTCAACCATTTTTCCTGACATGGTCTTCAGTTTCTTAACATTCTCAATGTTTGTTTTCCTATGAGCTTATATCATTTATCAGTGGTTATGTCCGCCTCCTCTGCCTCCCCATGATAACGAAGGAGCAAGCCTGTACGTGCTTATCTGAGGCCGTGCTCCCCTGAGCACTTGAGCATCTCACACTGACTCCTGCATCATCAATTCCTCCACCCCAGTGGGACCACTCCCATTGATGTAAGCCCTCTTATCTTAAAAACTCAGCCTTGCCCCTATCCCTTTTGGCTCGCTAACTCTAGTTCCGTTACAGCAAAACTCCTGGCTGCCTGGACTTGCAGTCACAGCTTTCTTCTTCCCAGTCTCTCCTGGACCTACATCCCTGCTACTGCCCAGGAATAGCACAGTGGTTCTGAATGACATCCACACTATCAAACCCAACAGCCAGGTCTCAAGCCTATTTTTCTCCACCCGTCACGGTAATCAATATTTGCTATTCATGAAATCACAACTGGGAAGCCAATATTTTAGAGCAGCAATCTATTATATATGTAGAAAACGATTATTTTCTAAAACAGCCAAGTAACTCCGACGTTCCTGCAGATCTCTTAATGTGGGTCTAAGAGGACAGCTGGATTCTCAGTCTGAGCTGCGCTGCATCTGTTGCAACATCGCACATAACAGGCAGCATCGAGACCATTGCACTGGGCGCTCGCCAGAGAGCAGAGGACAAAGGAAGCGGCGCCGTCTTAGCATTACCTCACAGACCCTAGGAAAGTCTCAAGGAGACCACCCCATTCTTACCCCTTCCTGCTGAGCCCCAGCCCTTCTGTCCTCTCTGCCACCTCACAGGCCTTCCTGCTACTCCACACATGAAGTCTGTGTTTCGCTGCTCTTTTGTTTGAAGATAATCTTACCAGACCCACTCACATTTTCAAATATATATGTGTGTGTATGGTGCAGGACAATTGTCTATATTTTGTCAATTATGTTTTAAATAAAAGTTGATTGGCCAGTAGTCAGGCAGGAAGTACAGGTAGGACAACCAGACAGGAAGGAGAGGTGGGTCAATGAGAACAGGAGAATTCTGGGAAGGAGGAAGCCCATTCCTCCCCAGTCCTGTCCCAACCACAGAAGAAAGAAGATGTGACCTGCCCTGCTGAAAAAGGTACCGAGCCATGTGGCTAACATATACTAGAATAATGGGGCAATATAAGTTATAAGAGTTAGTAAGAAGCCTAAGTTATTGGGCCAATCAATTTATAGTTAATGTAGACCTGTTTGTGATTTCTTTGGGACTTAATGATTGCGGGAACAGGGCAGGGCAGAAAACCCAACAACAAAGTAAGCCCTCATGTTATATGTGTATATGAATATATAATATATATTCAATATGTACTGAATATGTAGATATATTTGAATACATATAAATACATATAAACATTTATCACCTGTTAGTGGCCCAGTACTTCTCTAGGCTCTAGAAATAAAACAGCAGTGGAGAGAGAAATGACTCTCTGCCTCTCAGAGTGTGAACTTCTCATACAGCTGACATGCTACCCAAACAGCCCACTTTCAGCATTGACATCCCCCATACACTGGGCTGGAGATGTTGCTCAGAGGAGAGCCAAGCACTAGCATGTACGAGGCTGGGATCACTGCTGCTGCCACGACCACCACCAGATACCACCCTTTCTGTGCCGTTTTCTGTTTTTCTCCAAAGTACACACTCTGACTTGACAATGCTATAAATGCTGCTTGTTTGTTGTTCTGTTGCTCCCAGGCCCCAACGAAGGCCTCGTCATCACGCTTGGAACAGCTGCTGGTGTAAGCAGCAGTACCCAGTGACCGTGACTTGAATAACCAAGTTTCCCCAGTTTGGTACCAAAGTGCCGGTCTAGAAACCCATGAGGCCACAAGGCAGGTGCTATGTTAGATGAAAGCGGGTGGCATGCTTGCACCTGGCTGGGAGGCATACACAGAGAACTGGGAATCCCATGAGGAAGAAAGATCCATCCAGCAGGCCCCCTTACTGGGCTCACACCCTGTTCCTGCCCGAAACTCAAGGGGAATGGCTTGGAAGGAGGCAGGAAGGAGAGCAGGGCAGGAGTCAGGAGCTCGGGGCAGCTGTGCTTCAACGGCCAATCACCTCAGAACAATTGTCCCTCTGCAAAGAACCTATTTCCAGAAAGTCATAGTGGTACCAGCGCTGTAAAACACCAGCGTGCTGGTTTGACAGGAATGGCCCCCACAGATTCGTGTATTTGAATGCTTGGCCCATAGGGAGTGGCACTCTTAGGAGAAATGGGGTCGTTGTGGTTTGCCTTGTCAGAAGAAGTCACTGTCACTGTGGAGGTGGGCTTTGAGGTCTTATATGCTCAAGCCACACCCTGTGTGGGACTCTCCTTCTGCTGCCTTTGGGTCAAGATGCAGAACTCTCAGCTCCTTCTCCAGCACCATGTCGCCTGTATACCATGCTTCCTGTCACGATGACAAGGGACTAAGCTTCTGAAACTGTAATCCAGCCCCAATTAAATGTTCTTCTTTATAAGTGTTGCCATGGTCATGGTGTCTCTTCATAGCAACAGAAACCCTAAGATAGATCCATAATATTTCTAATTCCAAATTATGTTTAAAATTTGTCAGAAAACCACTATACTGCCATGAGCCAGGGGTATCTGAATGGCACTGTTTATCCATTAAGACGGAAGGTCAAGAGGCTCAAAGTTCAGCTTCTGATTCGATGGGAAACGAGGCAGTTAATACCTGGACCACCAGCTTCCGCAGTGAAATGGACACAAGACAAAGCAACACCAAATGCCACACACTCCCAACAGCGCAGAGGGAAAGGGGCCGCAGCTACACTATCTCTGATCCCAGGTGGATTCTCGATACAACCAATGGTCCTTCCCTGCCCACCCACTTCCTACCCGCTCGTTTTCCTGGCCTGGCACCTGGCTCTAGGTCTCAGGTAGCCTGCTCCATCCCCACCTCCACCCCACCCTCCAATGATCTCACTTCTCACACACAAGTATTGTGGTCTTTTCCCTTTCTCTCTAGGTAAGCAGGCTCAGCCCCCCCCCCCCCCCCGGCCCCAGAGAAGACAGACAAAGATGTACAGCCCATCCCCTCTGCCTCCTGGGAGTGCGGTTTCATCTCTACCATGTTGTTCCCCAACTTCCTCCCATTAAGAACACTCAAATACCATGCAACCATCACTCCACCCATCTGCTACACATTCTAAACCTCTTCCCATGCCAGCTTCCCGCTCAGCTAACATGGCGGGGTTCCCGTCTCCCTATTCCCCTCTGGGTCTCTGGTCTCCTTTTCCACTACTGGGTCTCCTGAGAGATATCAGGCTACCAAATCTGCTGCTGTCACCACTCCTTAACACCACGCCTCTGAACAACCCTTCTGTGTTCATCTCGTCCCTCTGCAATCTGGCTTCTGTCCCCACCACTCCACTGAGGTTGACAGAAAGGCTCAGTCACTATCTCCCTCGTGCCCTCTCAATGGCTTTTCCTGGAAACTCCCGCCCCTGCTCTGTGAGTCCAGGGCCTCCGGCTTCTCTCCCTATAGCTCCCATTACCCAGAGTCCTCACTGTCTGCTGCTCTTCATAAGACCAGATGACCTTGTTTCATCCTTCTACGATCCTGAAAACCAAATGACTTAAGGTACATCTATGTAGACACCCACAGGCACCACACAGAGGAGCCCCAAAGTGAACACCTCTGTTCTCTCAGCTACACACATCTTCCTCCTCACAGAGAAATGCGGCCTCCACCCAGCCACCAGGTGAAGACAGAGTCACCCCAGTCCCTGCTCTTCACCCCATCAACTCGGGACCTTCACTTCATAGTGCCCCTACCCTTCACTTTTGTTGGTGGAGTATTCAGGACACTATGTGAATTGTCGGAACAGCACCTTAACCTCCCTCCAACCCAGCACCACGTAACACCAGAGTGTTCCTTCTTTCCCCGTCTCTGTCCTCCACTGATTCAGGGAACAATCTGGATTCTTAGCAAAGTTCAAAGGCCTGGCAAGTCCCAGCACTAGCCACATGTCCTATGCCTCCAAGCGTACAGTTTTCTTTGATCATATTTTCTGGGGTACACCTCACCCCTGTGCAGGCTGTCCTCAGTCAAAGAGCCCTCTTCCTTGCTCACTAGAGACCCCTGCTCAGGAGTCAAGGCCATCCACTACCTGCCAGGCAGCCTCGCTCAGTGTTTCCTCTCCCAGTGGCGGAGGCCGCACTCCCAACACACATCTCTGCGTCTGCCCGTGAACACGGCTCTAGTTAGCAGTCAGGGGTTGTGTTCCCACTTTCATTTAGTACAGATTCTGTACAAAAGTTGGTGCTCACTAGAGTGGTACCAGAGAGGAGGAAAGGGGAAGGAAGGTTTTCTGAGAGATAGTGTCAGAGGTCACAGAGGAAGAGAAGCATCTGCATGATGATTAATTTGCTACTAACTTGATTTAAGGAACAAGGAGACAAGAAGGTGACTGAAGCTGCATTCCTCAAGGCGCCTCTGCATGTCCCCTAGTTATGGGAAGGACTGCTGTTTCCAACTGACAGTTCGGGACAAGAGCTACACTTTTTAGACACTAGGGCTGGGGGGGGGGGGCATCCAGATGTTCTATGGGCTTCCTGGCAATGCAGAAGATGAAGCAAGAAAAAGCCAGCACAAGCAAACTTCTGGGAAGGAAGGGCTGGAGAGAACAGAGCAGGCAGGGGCGGGTAGCTCGCAAGGGGCAAGCCCCTGCTCCTCGGCAAGGTCACATGCGTCTTCTGTGACACCCACAGCTTGCAAACTGAATGAACCCCAGTTCTAGCTACAACAAAGATCGGGTTCCCAGCCTTCTGCCATCAATACCCCCCCCACCACACACATATACAAATGCATACATACTTTTTTTAATCATTTGCATAAAGAAAATCTCAATTGTTCTTCCCAAAGCAGAAGTGGGGCTGGAGGGCTAACCTGAATCCTAGTCTCCCTTCCAATTAGATGAAAAGTATGATTTAGACACAATTTTACCAGGGAAGCACAAGTTTCCTCTGCTCTAAGTGCTTGTGGGTGTCAACCCTCTCCCACTCTTCTCATTCCTCCCAGAGCTGCTGATCTCACACCCACACAACACCCCTGGCTTGTTGTGGCCAGGTCTAGAGAGTGCACGGCTCACAACCTTTCTCTTCCTGCCAGGGACCCTACAAGAGGATGCTCCTCCACCCTCTCCAGGATCACACTGAAGGCTAACTCCCCTTTCTTTACCAGAGGATGCTCCTCCACCCTCTCCAGGATCACACTGAAGGCTAACTCTCCTTTCTTTACCAGAGGATGCTCCTCCACCCTCTCCAGGATCACACTGAAGGCTAACTCTCATTTTTTCTCTCTTGAAATTCAGTTGCCGGAAGTTAGCCATCATGAGCTCTTTGAGTCCTAAAATTCCAACCGTTCTGGGCTCAAAGCCAGATACCTCCCAAGTCTCCCGATAGAGGAGACTCATTTCACTACCACCGAGATTTGCGAGCACAGAACCCTGAAGAGCCAACAGGTTACATTACATGTCTGCCCTGTCCTAAAATGCCAACACAGATGGCCAGAGGCCCTATTTGGGATGATCCACAACCTGGTTTTCTAAAACTCTAACTTATTGAAGCAGGACTAAAATCTAAAGTCTAGGAGCACACATGTGTTCTCAGAGGATGTCAGGAAGTGTCACTTGTGGCTGTGACACCCCCCCCCCCCCCCGGTGTATGCAAATCTTACTCCCAAGAAGTCATCCTCACCACTCCCTCCCATGAGCTCCTGGACAGCATCAACACTGGCACCAAGGACCACAGCTAGACACACAGTTCAGGCTCAGATTCAACAGGCACCTTCAGCAATACTACTCGCCTGGGAAAAGATGGTGCATTCTGTTCAACTCAATATCTGACCCACACATGGAAGCCAATGGCATAGAATATTATTGTCAAAGGTCTTAAATAAGTGACCCTGTGTTTCTGGTGACACGTCAGGAAGTCTCAGAGGACTAGTAGCATGGGACCGGGTCCCAGAGTCATCACCACAGGCTGACAGAGGAGGAAGCACACCCCATCTGACTCCCCCACCTCTCCTCAATCTAGTTTCACATCCCACCCCGCAAATGGCAAGAGTGTACGGGCCACGATAAGACTTTGCCATCGAGGGAGCTACGGCTCCCTGGAGATACCAGGCATTGACGCGCAGTTGCTACTCTCAGCCCTGCAAGCCACTGAGGCATTTGTGTGGTGGCAGGAAAAGCTGTCACCTCAGTTTCAATCGTCTGGATAAACAGTGGGAGAGGGACCAGACATTGGGAACACGTAAGACAAGTGAAATCGTGCCTACCCACAGATGGAACATCCCCCCAGACTCTGAGAATACCTGGGATCCATAGAGTAAGAGCTCTGAACAGAGACAGTGGTGAACAGAATCACGGGACGGGACAAACTGCACGCCAGGTAATCAGCCTCTGGGTCCTGCAGCACCTGAGGGCCTTGCTCTGGGCCGCAGGAAAGATCAGAGGACAACTCGCTGGAGTCAGTTCTTTCCTGTGTGCATTCCGAGGACTGAACTTGGGTCATCGGGCTTGGCAGCCTTCACCGCCGAGCTATCTTGCCAGCCTGATGCAATCTTCTAAAAAGTTAACTACTGGTTAAAAAAATTGTGCTTCTCAGATAAAAAGAAAGAATTCCTTAGTACGGGCCAAGTGTTATGGACCTGTAATCCTAGCACTGGAAAGGCTGGGGCAGGACTATTATGAATGCGAGGACAGTCCAGCTACGTAGGGAGACCTCTCTCAACTGGGAAAAAGAAAAACAAACAAAAAACCAGAATCCTGTCCCCTGCCTGCTTTGGTCTTCCTGCACCCCTCCTCCACAATCTGAGTGTTGCACAAATCCCTCCACCACTAGAGGTTTTCAGTATTAAAGCCAAGGTACCAAACATGTGGCGGTCAGTTAAGACCTGAAATGGGCAATGTCCCTTCCTCCCGACAACAGCTGTAGACTTTCTCAGGCACAATGAAGAGCAATAGGCTGTGAATCCCCAACCCCATAATTTGTTAAATAACTGATCAAAGAAACACAATGAAATTTATGGAGAAAATGCTTTGAACTTTAGCATGAGGTCATAGGCATCTGAACTGATGCAGCCACACGGCTTCAGGGTCTCACAGATGCACCCACATGGACCCACACGGCTGCAGGGTCTAGACACACCCACACAGCTGCGGGGTCCCACAGATGCACCCACATGCACCCACACAGCTGCAGGGTCTCACAGATCCTGAAACTGACTTTGGCCCAAGCCCTCAGTCTGATTTTATGTACAAGCATAGGCAAAAGCAACAAGAAAGGGGTGGTGACATCGAAAACCCTGACCTGGCTGACAGACCCAATGTATAGACATGAGGACCACATGAGGACCAAGTCACGGTGCCTCATCTGTCTGCTAATCTCGCTCGAGGAGGCCTGTGCTCCCTCCAGTGTGCACATGAAAAGGTGTTCCCCAGAGGGGCAATGTGACTCCATTACGGTCAACCAAGAGACCACAGTGGCAACTAGAGAGATGGTTCCATGGTTAAGAATACTGGCTGCTCTTCCAGAGGACCAGGGATGGATTCCTAGCACTCATATGGGCTCAAAGCCATCTTTGACTCCAGTCATAGGGGATCTGACGCCTTCTTTGGATTTCTATGGACACCAGGCACACATATGGTGCACAGGAATACACCGACAAAAACATCCATATGCATAAAATAAATAAATAAAATTTAAAAGGGGAAGGCAGAACAGGAGGAGGAAAAGGAAGCGTTTGCAGTAATTGCCACCACTGCCGCCACACACACCACAGTGCAGCGGACAGAGGATTCTGCAGCTGAACATCCCAACTGGGCTCTCCAGTTCTGCCTTGGACGGCTCTGGTCTCACTCAGGGATGCTAAGGTCTGCCAGAGTCTAGCTACTTCTTGATCCCAGCAACACCATCAGGCCGAGCCAGAGCCCAGGAGCTGCCTCTGCACCGGCACTGAGCACTGTGAGGAGGCAAACACCGCCCGTCCTTCCTCATACCCTCCCCTCTATCCTTGCTGCCTTGCGCCACCTCCTTAACTCTGGCGCAGGCTCCTCAAGGCAGACTCTTCCTGTGGGTTTGTTCTGCTTGTCTATCTTCTGTAATAAAAAATATTTAACACGAAAGCATAACCACTCTTAGTACACATCAAAGGCCATGTTGCATGTATGACTGTCACCTATTTCCAGAAATTTTCATCATCCCCAACAGAACCTACAGTCCCAAGAAACCGTAACTTCTACTCCCCGCATCTCTCTAGCACACAGCAATCTCTAGTCTGCCTTCTGCTTCCATGTTTACATGTTTGGCAATTCCAGGTATTGCCTGTATGTGGAATTATGTATTTGACCTTTTAAAATAATACTTATTACTTTTAATTATGAGTGGTTGGGTCAACAAGTGGGTATGTGTGCAGGTGCCCGTGGAGGCCAGAGCCACCTGAACTAAGTGCGAGGAACCAAGATCGGGTCCTCTGCAAGATCGGCAGGTGCTCTTAACTGATGAGCCATCTCCCCAAGCCCCGCATTGTCCTTTTGTGTCTGGTTCGTCTGACTTGGCATGTTTTCTTGCATTCCTTCCCTTTTTGTGGCTGAATATTATTTCACCACAGCAAACACTGCATCCCGCTATCCATTCATCCAGCCGCCAATGAGTGCCTTTTGTTGGTAGCAATGACAAGATTCTGACCGTACAAGCAGAAGAGAGGCTAAAGGTGTGAGAAGTTAAAGCATTAATGCACATGAACAAATGGCACTCAATACTGGTCACCAGAAGTCAATCAGGTCCACGAGACACTATTACATATTTGTGAAAATGACCACAATTAAAGACTGACAATACCAAGAGCAGGTAAGGAGCGAGGGCAACCAGAAGACAGACACTGAGTGCTAGAAGTACTCTGGGAAACTGCTGAGCAGTGGTTCTGGATGCTAACCACACACCCACCTAAAACAGCAATTCCATTCTTGTTGATACAGGCAACAGAGATGAACATGAGTCAGGTGTGGTGGCACAGGCCTGTAATCCCAGCACTCAGAAGGCCAACCTGAGGCTACGCAGCGAGTAACCAGGCCAGTGGTCACACAATAGAACATTGTCTCAAAAACAAAACAAAAAAATAAGAACGGAGAGAGGACGAATATTGTGCCAAGAGGCAGAGAGGGAGAGACCAAGAAGCTAGCACGGGATGTCATATCAACTTGGCTTTTAATACTCCAAAACTGTAAATAACCCAAATGATCAACAGCAATCCAAATGGTTAGGCACAGTGCAACTATACTATACAACAAGAGTATTGTGTAGAAAAAAAAAAAACATTAACTCTAGCTGTCTTTTGGTATCCACATAGGACCAAACCCACAATACTCGAGGCCCTTCTTTCCCATGACACAATATTTGCAGATAATCTATGTAAAGCCCCCCAAATGTCTTGTTTATTCAATTATTTATTCATCTATCCACTCATCCATTTGTTCGATTTGAGGCAGGGTCTAACATAGACCAGGCTGGCCACAACCTGGCTGTGTAAATGAGATAAGCCTGAACTTGTCATCCTCCTGCCTCCACTTCCTAACGTGACACCAGTAAGTTTATGTGGTGGTGGGGTTTGAATCCAGGACCACCTGCATGATGGGCAAGCATTTTATCATTGAGCTACATCCTCAACTACACTCCTTGTATTTTAAAACAACTCTAGACAACTTGTGCACAAGACAATGTTTATATTATGCAAATGGCTACTACAGTGTCTTGTTTAAGGAATAATGACTAAGACTGCATGTTCAGTACCTTACTACATTGTTCAGGGACTAAGGACTAAGCCTATGCATGTTCAGTACTGAGGCAGAACTCAGTGTACAGAGGGCCCAATGCACTTCCACATGGAGCAATACAAATGAAGTACACAGACTCATGGCCCACGAGAGAAGACAGACACAGAAGGACCACACTGTATGCTCCATTTATTTAAAGACTAAAAATAAACAAAACCTCACAACTACAAACAGAGTCTGGTGGCACACGCCTTTAATCCCAGGACTTGGGAGGCAGAGGTCAGTGTATTTCTGTGAGTTCAAGGCCACCCTGGTCTACAGAACAAATTCCAAAACAGTCTCCAAAGATACACAGAGAAACTGTCTCAAAAAGAAAAAGGAAGGAAGGAAGGGGAGGAAGGAAGGAAGGAAGGAAGGAAGGAAGGAAGGAAGGAAGGAAGGAAGGAAGGAAGGAAGGGGAGGAAGGGAGGGAGGGAGGGAGGGAGGAGAGGGAGGGAGGGAGGGAGAAAGGAAGGAAGGAAGGAAGGAGGGGGAAGAAGGAAGGAAGGGGAGGAAGGAAGGAAGGAAGGGAGTAAGGAAGGGGAGGAAGGAAGGAAGGGAGGGAGGGAGGGAGGAAGGGAGGAAGGAAGGAAGGAAGGAAGGGGAGGAAGGGAGGGAGGGAGGGAGGGAAGGAGGGAGGGAGGGAGGGAGGGAGGGAGGAAAAAGAAAACCTCCCCACAGAAGTCTTGCTCGCTGGCCCGGGGCCGAGGCCTCCCATAGACTAAGAACTCCTCTACCCTCCCAACCTCTCCATCAACCCAATTCCCCAAATCCTCCCATGGCTACAGAGAGACTGCGTCCAGTACTAAATTCTCTATCTCTAAGATTCACAGGTGTGGCTCCACTGACCTATCCTGCTTACTATGGAAAAGGTAGCGACGTGGTTACAAGCTTGAGTTCTGTTCCAAGCACCCACACTGGTGCTCACGCTGTCTATAACTCCAACTGCAAGGGATCCTATCCCTCTTCTGGTTTCCATGGCACCTGCACTTTTACATGTGTGCACCCACACAAACACACACATATATGCACCTAACTTAAAATGCTTCTTCAAGTCAAGGATCTGCATACGTTACAGAGCACGTATTATACAACTGCATAAAGTTGTTGTGTTAGCCCAAGCACAACATGTAAGGGAGGGCCAGCAACATGCGTGAATGGAATCCACACTAGACTTCACATACTAAGGAAGAACTGACCCAGCACTACTTGGCATCCGATCTGGCAGACAGCTGGGAGCCCTGTGGGGTGCGGCTTCTGACCAGAGCCAGGGGTGTGTGCCTTATAAACAGCAAGTAGGACACAAGCTTCCTGCTGGCGAGCTCTCCACTCCCTGTGCCGTGATCTAGGAGGATTCCAGAGGGGAGCCAGAGCCACCAAATCCAACGTGGTCCCGACTACAAGTTAGGGTTAGGGTCTCTCCATAGGCACAATGAGACTGTGGCTCTGACTTCAGTCAGGCTTGAGACAAGAGTCTGACTTCAGCATCATATGAAGGACTCCTTGGCTTCCTTCTGTAGGGTGACCCAAGCATGTCTGAAGGAGCCAGACAAACACTTCTTTCCTTGCTCAAGGCCTTTTCAGTCTGGGGAAGAGTCTGGGAAAGTAGGCTCCCATCTTTGCTTTAAACTAAAGCAATCACGGTCTTCTGCAGCGAAGAGGCCTATCCGCGACAGGCAGCCTACAACAGGAAGTTGCTCTATGCAAGCCACAATTCAAAAGGCACTAAGACAGCAACACACGCTGGTCACCTGAGCCCCTCACACAGGCCAGGTGTGTACACTGAAGATCCTAACACACCATAGCCATCTGTCCTGTGTGGCTCTCTCTTGCCAGATGTGTCCCAGACCCTCAGGAATGGCCCCTGGACTTCATAAGTCCAGGCAGTGGAGTACTAAAGCCTGTTTTTTTCCAATGTACCAATAGGCTTCCATTTTAATGTCTGCTCATCCTAGGCCAGCTGGACACAATATCAAAAGCATGGTTTCTAATGCATGGAAAAAACCTGGCCAGCGAAACAAAGAGAGCTGATCCTCCAAGGGAACGGGGAGAGGCTGGCTCCATGAACACGATGGCAGAATAAAAGGCGTGTAAGAGAGGAAAAAGCGGGCCATCATAAAGACACTGTGAGGGCTTAAACCCAAGGATGTATAAGCATGAAACTATGGCAGTCTGAGAAGGGATCAGAATAGGACACTAGACTGCAGGCGGGTGGAAAAGAGGCAGTATATCTGCCAAATGACAAGCATTTCAGGATCTGTGTACAAACTCCCTGCAAGAAAAGCTGTGCCCCGCATCAGAGCACAGACTGGTGCCAAATGCCCACTGAGAAGTATTTAATCAAAGCAGGTGAGCTGTGCACTGCAAGCCAGAGCCCCCGGGACAGAACGACAGACAGCCTCCTGTCCCTCACCAGAGTGGCAGAGCCATCAAGATAAGCCCAAAGGACAGGTGCGCAAAGCTAAGAACCCTGTCACCCACTGGATCACAGCACAGCAGGGCCTTGTTTAGCCCACACGATTTCCGTTTTCATTTTGTGTGCTTGGGGGAAAAAAGCTGTCCAATAGCACGTTTCCCTAACCTGCCTTCGCCTTGAGACTTTGACGACTGGACACCAGAGAAACTCCGCAACGAGACAGGACAGAGGCGTCAACATCAGCCATGGTGAAAACCAGCTGCAGGAGCGTGGAGGCCTGCCTGGCCATCAGCGGGTGACGGGCGGCAAGATCCCGAACCACGGTCTTCAGCACTTCCTCATTCCATTTTCCTGGAGAAATGGACCTGAGGCTTGGAAGGGGATCCAATTGGTTAGGAAGGTCCTTAGGAGAGCCCTCAGCTGGGTCCTCTCCAGGAGGGCTCTCCAGCAAAGACGAAATCATAACATGCTAAGAGGGGCTTCAAATGTCATGTCAGACACCAGTGGGCATTGTTTAACACAGAAACAATTTTCAATTTTTCAATTACCATGTTCTTGCACGCTTTGATTTATACTAGGATCTAAGATACAGGATCTAAGATCTCTCCCAGGCTAGACTGTGCTCTTCCACTGAGGGACCCGTCCGAACACCATGGTGCTTTAGGCACGGCAGCGCTGGGGTACATCCTTTACTGAGGAGAAGGGGAGTCACAGTGCTCAGCTACCTGGTCAGCCTTCGCGGTGGGACAGGAGGTCACAGCGCTCAGCTACCTGGTCAGCCTTCGCTGTGGGACAGGAAGTCACAATGCTCAGGTACCTGGTCAGCCTTCGCTGAGGGACAGGAAGTCACAACGCTCAGGTACCTGGTCAGCCTTCGTGGTGGGACAGGAAGTCGCAGCTGCTCAGCTACCTGGCCAGCCTTCGTGGTGGGACAGGAAGTTTACTAGAATCATCATAAAAACTGCAGAAACACTCCAGCGAGCAGACCCCAGGCAATTCCGGATCTCCGTGGTGACAGGGTCTATGTATCTCCACTCCAACTAGTTCTCACAGCTACCAGGCTTAGAAGAGGAGAAAGGATATGGTGCCTGGGGACTCAGCTCATGCACCCTTAGTGACCTCCACCAGCATACACGTCACCACCCACTCAGCAAATCTCTACTCTCGCCAAGCAGAAAACAACAGCAACACGGGAGAACTGCCTAACCAACTTGTTGAGCAATAGTCCAAAGAATTTGAGAAAACGACATGTATGGTTTGGGTTTGGATGTTTTTGTTCAGGAAGAAGTGAACCAGCTGTACCATCTTGTCTCTTCTGAGGTGAGGCGACACCACAACACATCCAAAGATAGCCCGGTGATTGTATGTTTGCAAGGAAGTGCTACACCCATGAAACCCATGTGGGAGGTGGGAGACCATGCACCGAGTCATCATGGCCACCAGGCCAGCTCTGGAACTTCTTCCGCCATGAAAATCAAAGTTGTGGGTTACCCAAGGGAAGGAAATACAGCCCAGTGCCACCAAGGTCAGCCTGAGGGTTAGGAGGGACTTCTGCCCTGCCAACAGGGCCGCCTGTCAGATAAAGTCACATCTTTGAGTTGACTGGAGTGGCTGGCTTTGCCAATTGCCATCTGGGAATGGCAGTTAGGACTGAGTGCTAACCCACGATCATGATCAGGGGTCTCACCAAGTCTGTAGACTCTCACCTCTGAGAACAGAAGAGCTTTGGGGGGCAGCCATGGTGCTCTCTGCTACAGAAAATCCTGAGGAGACCTGGCCCCAATTTGGTTTCCTGAGCAGATTCTGAGAATGAGGATTAGTAACTCGGCAGTACCAAGCCCATGATGACAACCTGACAAAGGCCCTTGTGAGAGACTAGGGACAGGCCTGCTCTGCAGGTCACCACAGCACAGCTGTTCCTCCTGTGCCACAGGGGTTCAGCTGAATCAGAGTGAGTGCAGAGCTCCAAGGGACTTCTGCTGCTGAGGACTTTACATGGGAGGCGATACCACGTCCTCACTATGGTGCTGAAGTTCTCCTCTGTGGACACTGAAGGGAAAGAACCTCTCAGCACTTACAAGGACCCTATGAAAATGTCCCATGGGGCCTAGTGATGCAGGAAAGACCACAAATTCAAGGCCTGTTCCGGGCAAACTAGAGAGACCCTGTCTCAAAATAAAAAGCAGGAAGGCTGGGGGAGGGGGTAACAGCATACAGCGCTTGCCTAGCATACACAAGGCCTTCCGTCCAGGCCCGGTACCCCTCCTCCACAGAAAAAAGAACACTTCTGTGGCTACTATTTATTTTCCTAAATCAACACTTCTCCCTATCTTTTCTTGGGTCGGTGGTGTGGCCTCTTTCAAAAGGCCTGCCTTCTCTTAAAGCGGGACACATCAAAGACTGCTGGGTGCAAAGGATGACAGTCTTAGGACAAGCAATGTCTTGAGCTCTTTCTGCATTTGAGGCACGCCCGAGTCTAGATACAGGCTCTGTGGATAGATCAATGGAAGGCAGTGGGCTCTGCGCCCACCTTTCCCACCTCAGCTGAGGGGGTCAACGGAAGGGAACAAAAGAGCAAGAGTGCTGCCGCCTGCTTCCTCCGGCCTCCCCACAGACAGAACAATGAAGCTGAGCTTTATACCATGACATCATCAGCCACCAATCACCACAGAAGAGGTGGAGCAGGTTTAGTCTGCGAACAGTGCTTGGCCGTTGTCAAATGGCAAAGGGCAAGTGCAGGTGTAAGGCGGGTGTTTTCTATCCGCGTCTCTGTGTGAAACTGTAGAAGAAAGCCGAGAAGTAGCCGGGAAGAGCTCGCTAAGGAAAAAGAAAATCAGAAACGTAAAATGCCCTGGGTGTGTGCCCCAGACCACCTGGGAATGTACCTGGTCCCCCCGCCCCACTCCTGACAGTGAAAGCCTTTGTCCCAGGAGGCAATCAGTGACATCTTTCCCAGCGCTCCTTGCCAGGCAAAGAGCCAGCATTTCAGGAAAGCTGTGGACTATGGCTGGAGCTCGTGTGTGCACGTGTATTTTCAATTGGGTTTCTGAGCACCAAAGGAAGTGGGGAAGACAAGGAAGAGAATGTGGCCCATCCACAGATTCGGTTTCCATTGGAGTATCACAGCAGGAGGTTCTTGGGACTTGGCGATTGATTTGCAGCTTACTTTCCTCCAGAAAATACTGGCAATCTTATGAATGAAGCTGTGTGGCCAAGGTTAGACTATGATGTGGGGGGAGGGCAGCAGGACTCCAAGAGGAAGCAAAGCCATGCTGATCCCTCCCCGCCAAGGAATATTACTATAAAAATGGAAGCAGCGGGCACAGAACGACCCACCCTCTGCTAGGCAAAACACATGCAGTCTGCCAAGCAGACATGCATCCAGACTCCTGGGTATGAAACAGCGACCTGAATCTGAAGGGAACGAGTTTCAAGAGCTAGGCCCACACTGACCTCCAAAGACCTAGGAGAAAGCCTGTTTTAGTTTTGTAGTGCTGGGGAACCCCAGGAACATGGAAGCTAGGCAGGTGTTGCACCCTCAGACCCGAGAACTACTTCTTTGACAGTGTGTTTGAGCATCTTAAGGGAAGTAGGGGCACCCACAATGATGGGAGGTGGAGGAGGGCTGGACCAGAACTGGGTTTCCTTGACAGCTACATGGATATCACTGCTTGTGCTGCGTATGCACTTAATAAGCTGTGCACCTCTGTGCTCCTAAAGCTTTCTATACACAACAGACATGAAATGCCATCAAATAAAAATGTCACATGTACCGTGTCTCTCCTGGTACTCAGGATGCTGAGGCAGGAGAATCGAGAGTCTGTGGCCAACCTGAGCTAAATGATGAATTTCCTGTCAGCCTAAGCAAGACTGACTCAATACAAACAATGATAAAAATTAGGTTACTAGGAGCAAAATTAAGACAGTAAGTATGTAGCTGGGTATAGTACATGTTATGATTTTCGTCTCTTTAAGAGACGAGACACACCCACTCTCTCCCCCATCCGCTGAGGCAGGCTGATCTTCAGCTTCCGGCCTGGGCCTGAGCTTGCTCTTTTTCGGTCTTCCTCTCGGAGAGGCAGCTTCGCTTCTGCCTCTCTCCCTACTTCTCCCCCCCTTCTCTCTCTCTGTCCTCTTCTCCTTCTCCCCTTCTTCTCTAAGTAATAAATATCCAATTCTACTCTGTACAATGTATCAGTCCACGTGTCTCCCACCTGCTCCCCGCTGGGAACCTGCACCTTCCGGGGACTCACTGTCGCCTGCCCAGTAGCTTGCCACATGGCTGGGTCTGCGCGGCTGTCCCAGTCAGGGAACCTCACTGTCGCCAGGACCAGCCTGCCCGGCCTGGCAAAAAAAAATCATAATAGTACATGGCTTTAATTCTAGCATTTGGGAGACAGAGGAAGGCAGGTCTCAGAGTTCGAGACCAGCCTAGTCTATGTTGCAAGATCCAGGCCAACCAGGGATACATAACTGAGAGCCTGTTTTAAAAATAAAAAAAAAAAAAGTCAGGGACAATAAATACACAATCTAACATTCACTCCAGGCTAGACAGAGGTGACACTCTCAGGGCTGACGGCTGTGGACTGTAATTCTCCACACCTCCCAGGAGAGACCTGCCTCCGTCACACTCCTGACTCCGCAGTTATCTTTTCCCAAGTGGTCTTTCTGCAGGGGAGGCCCCTTCCAGGCCCCACCGAACCATCAATGCAGCTAGACTGCAGCAGAGCTCCTGCAGGAAGCCATGCAAGACCTGTGCTTGCTTTGTCCCACCCACCCATGCGTATGGACCGCTCTGAAGAAAGGGACACTTTGCTCTGAAGAAAGGGACACTTCGGGCTCCGCTGAAGTTCACTGACAGGCAGGACCAACACCTGCTGTGAGCTCTAATCCTTAACCCCCTGGGGCCCTGTGAGAAAAACAAGTTCCCCCAAAGGGAAGACAGACCTCAAATCACCTACCACCATTCTTACTAACCCCCAGGATTCTCCCAAATAAAACAACAGCTCAGTCTCACAGAGAACTGGCACCTGTCCCCAGGAGACAGGGTCCTGAGACTGAAGTCTCCTCCACACCAGCCTGGCGACAGCAGCAGGGGCCCTCCACCCATCAGGAATGCGTCAGCCTAGCCCACCACATCAAAGACCACAAACAAGGCTATTTTTCTGCCCAGAGATGGGAGAAAGAAGGGATGGGAGCATAGGGAGGCTATATTTAGGAGCAGGCTAAGATAAAAGGAATGGGATGAGTCACTCAAGCTACGCACAGCTTAGCCAGTGCTCAGCATGCGGGTTGGCCCTCAGAAGCCAGGGCAAGGACTAGCTGAAGAGCAGAACAGTCAGGCTGTGGGCAGGCAGATGCGCAGAGGAACACAAAAGCAGTTGTGGAAGTTAGGGCAGAAAACAGAGGTATCATTTGGAGGCTGACGAGGTGCAAATCCCCTAAAACAGGTGTCATCAAGAGCTGTAATGAGTTTTCCGCAGAGAACCCTCTATATGCTCAGAAGGCACAGAAAGGGCTCTTGCCATGTTAGCCCAGGCAGGGCTACTTGCCTTGCTTCAAGCCTGGAAAGGCAGCGAAGCTTTGATTTTCCTTAGATCAGTGGGGAAAAACCAAACCCTACCCTTAAAGGAAAACTGGCAGAACAGGAGCTAGCATGCCAAGACCTTTCTAGCACAGCCAGCACAGCATAGTCCCATCTTACATTCTGTAGTGCACGGTCCCCTGCGTAGACCCGTGACCCAGGCTGCCCACTCACTGCCCAAACACAGCCCAGAAAAATGCCGTCACTTGACCCTACAAGGTCCCCGCGGACTGTAAGTGGATGTGTGGAAGGCTCAGCAAGGCTTCTGAAGTGCCACACACATGCAGACCCACACACTGCGTGCACATGTGGACACATGCAACAGGGGCATCACGAGTACCTGCATCCCTGGACGACTGGGTAGCACACATCCAGAGGGAGCAGACCATGATACATGGGGCGTACAGTACAAGCTTACACTCAGGGTGACAGCGGTATTTATTTAACAAGAACTCCCAAACGCCACACACAGAGCTCAGCCATCATGGGAGGTACACGTCTGGTCTGAGGGAGCAGTCCCAGGTTCTCACAGTTGCCTATTTTTAGCCTCTGGTTTTTCCTGCCTTCTTCCCCAGGGAAGGCCCCTCCCTCTGTGCTCTGGTCCACTGCTCACCAGCAGGATCCTGAACAGGAAGGTGGGGCTGCAAGAGCCTCAGCATCGCCTCCCCGCGCCTCACACTTCAGAGCACAGACTAGACTGGGAAGCCAGACCAAAGGGAGGGGGAAGAAATATTCTAATTTCTCCAGGCAGGGCAATTTCTCATCGTGGCTGTAGAGAAGTAGTGTGTGAAAAGCCTGCTGTCCATCAAGGCACAGAGCTTGTGATCTGGCCAGCCCCCGCCATTGCCCATGCAGTCACTCACCAGCCAGGATGGTGTAATTCCAGCCATGTAACAGGGGCGCTACTTCCTAAGGCCCGGTTCCCTGAGGAGGGAGGAAGCTTGGTGCTGTCTTGCGCTCGACAAGTAGTTCTCAACCTGTGCTCTGCGCCCCCTCTGCGGGTGGACTGGCCTTTTCACAGGGGGGTATCAGATATCCTGCATAGCAAATGTTCACATGATTCGTAACAGTATCAGAATTACAGTTATGAGGCTATGGTAGGGGTCACCACAGCGTGAAGGACTTCAGCATTAGGAAGGCTGAGGAACACTGCTCGAGACTCTCACCAGATAGGATTCCTTCTGCTGAAGCTCACAGTTTTACACACGTGCAGCTGTCATGGACTCACCCGCCACAGTAGACTGCAGTGAGTCTGTGCATCCCAGCTGTGACAGGGTGACCTGTCACGCTGAAACCTGGAAGTATAGGCACCTTGATACCCGGAAGAGAATTAGAAGATTTTAACGCAACCTAACAAGGTTTAGACACAGTTAAGACGAATCCCGACTGCGCAGTGGTAGCGTACGCCTTTAATCCCAGCACATGGGAGGAGGCGGATCTAAGTGAGTTTGAGGCCAGCCTGGTCTACAAAGTGAGTTACAGGTCAGGGCTACACAGAGAAAACCTATCTCAAAAAACAAAAACAAATAAACAAACAAAAACAAAAAGCAAAAAGATGGATCCCATGTAAAAAAATGTGGAATTTTTTTAAAACCTAGAGTAAACGAAATGATAGTTAGTTACTATAACAATTTTTTTGTCTTTAATCACCATGTGACACATGAGAGTTCACCCACGTACACCGCGTCTTCTGCCCACGAGAGAGTTCACCCGCATACACCACGTCTTCTGCCATGAGAGTTCACCCACATACACCGCGTCTTCTGCCCACGAGAGAGTTCACCCGCATACGCCACGTCTTCTGCCATGAGAGTTCACCCACATACACGTCTCTGCCCACGAGAGTTCACCCACATACACGTCTCTGCCCACGAGAGTTCACCCGCATACACCACGTCTTCTGCCCACGAGAGTTCACCCACGTATACCACGTCTTCTGCCCACGAGAGTTCACCTACATACACCACTTCTTCTGCCACGAGAGTTCACCCACATACACTTCTCTGCCCACGAGAGTTCACCCGCATACACCACGTCTTCTGCCCACGAGAGTTCACCCACGTATACCACATCTTCTGCCCACGAGAGTTCACCTACATACACCACTTCTTCTGCCACGAGAGTTCACCCACATATACGTCTCTGCCCACGAGAGTTCACCCGCATACACCACGTCTTCTGCCACACCATTGCTCTGAAGTCATCAGTGCATAACTAGGAGACATCAACTCTCCATTCCTGCTTCTCTGGTTGTACCAGCTAGATACACAGGCACCACAGACCTCTAGGATGGCCAGTACCAGCCCCTCCTCCTCCTTCACTTGCCACTGGGCAGAAACTCGGATATAATCTGGGAAATAATTCCCTTCATTCCTAGCCTGTTCTGGTGTCCAGCACCTAAGAACAACAGCACCACTTCTGTGCCAGCTCTCAGAGGGGAAGCAGGCAGAGAGGGAGGGGAAAGAGGGAGGGACAGGGGGAGAGAGGCCTGGTCAAAACATGAGTGGGGATGGGGCTTGGGAAGGTAGGTAGGTTCTCCCTCAGCCACACTTCAGCCCTCCCAGCTCTTCACCCAGCAGCCAGACTGCATTTACTACTACTAATTCCCAGACTAAGCTCCTCCCCAAAATGTGTGATTGCACAAGTCCCGGGACCCTGCTCCTCTGAATCTATGACCCATCCTGGAAACTATGAGACAATCCAAGGAGAGAGATGTAGCATGACCTCAGAGGCTGCCTCTGTTTTGTTCCCTTTATAAAACAGAAGGCATCACAAAGATTAACGAGGTCTGGCTGAGGTATGGCCAAGCACATGAATATATTTATCAGCTACCACTCACAGAGTTCTTACATGTCAAACACCGCTGCATGCTCTACCTGCATTAGCTCACTTCTGTCTTCAGAAAAACGCCCTAAATACAGAGCTACCTCACTTTGAAGGCCAGGAAATTAAACTGCAGTTCAGAGAAGACCATTAACTCCCAGGGTCAAGATGCACTGGAGACTCAAGGGTTGGCTCGGCCTAGGGCCTACGCCCCTTCCCACACAGCGCTGGCTCCGTAAATTCAAATGTACCGTGAATGCTTCGCTGTTTCTAATGAGTACACAGCATTATCTGCCATTCAAGGCCTCCTAAGAGTCTATAGATTTTTTTTAAATAAACAGTGATTACTAATCTGCAGGTATTCATTGGTGCCTGCTCTGTACCAAGACTGCCCTGGATGCAGGCACGCAAGCGAAAGCAATCTATGTACGAAGAAGAAATTGAAGAAACTGCATTTAATGCAATACAAAAGGTGGGGAGTGAGTAGAGCCCAAGACCAATGCGCAGGCCACGCTGCTAGACACTCACTAGTGTGACCTGCGGTCCCAGAGGATGATGCAATGCTATGTTCTAACAAGCTGTGGGCAACGTTCCTGCCACCGCCTGACAAGGGGCTCAAACTGCTACCTAAGAGGTCGGGAACAGGCAAAGGCGAGAGGTGAAGGGGGAAGCGAGGAGAACCGAGCAGAACATAGAGAAGTATGGGTGGGGTCTCCCTGGGAGGCAAGAAGGAAGAGAAGCTTGGGAACAGGAAGCACAATGCCCATCATTCAGGGCATGGGAACCAAGGGCATGGGGGTGGGGATGGGGAAAGGCGCAAATGTACCTTTTGTCACATTGCTTATTAGAGTTTGGATCTTGGGTGCGCTGAAGGCTTGTTCATCACCAGCCTGAGGCACTATTAGGCGGTGGTGGAATCTGTGGGCAGTAGGACCTGTTGGAATAAGTTAGGATTGAAGGCTCGTCCTTGGGAGGGAATATTGGAACCTTAGACCTTTCCCATCTCTACTTCCTAGCCACCATGAGGAGAGCAGGCTTCTCCCACGAGGCAGTCCCAACATGGTACGGGGTGCCCCAGGCCAAAGTAACAGTGAGTGTCTTAAAGAGGAACATTCGACTACTCCACTACCCAGTGACACAGAGGCTTAAAGCCAAGGACTCCACACACCCGGCCACCAGTCAGATTGTTCTGTGAGTTATCTGCCCTTAACCCTCACTGCCCACAATGGACAGAAAAGGAAACCCCATCGTCGGCTCCACCCTGTGTCAAGTCTCCCAGGAGAAAGGCCAGAACAGCGACCTTGCCACCTAGTGATGCTCTCGGCTTTCTGGCTGGGCCACTTCCTTCACCATCTCCGACGGTGGCACTACCCTTCTTCAGCTAGTTCCTCGGCGACAGAAACAAGTCAGACCACCTCAGCCCGTGGTGTGCAGTGTATAAAGCAGCAAGGTGGCAGAGGGTGACAGAGGTACTGTCGCTGAAAGGGCCTGCCTGCTCCAATCCGGCTGCACATCTGAACTGCGAAGAGAGGTGAGCAATGGGACAGTCTCAGCAAACTGCAGAACACGGGGGACACACAACAACCCTTCCCTAAGGGCCCCAGATGAGGGTCCGTGACTTCCTCTCACGGCATACACACCTGACACTTAACTAACACCTCAGCAGAGAAAGCTACCCACTTGTCCAAGGCCCACCCCAAATCCGCTGGAGGAAAGAAACAATTGCTAGAGGTTGTCATAAAGTCAAATGTTTCTGTTATCGTATAGTTGAGACAGCCATAGTAATTCACTTCTAGAAAGTTCAACAGTAACAGTTCCTAGGGATGCCTTGCAAGTCAAAAAAACTAGTACCCAAGAGTTAGGTGACAGGTGATCCCAAAGGAGAGCCAACCGGAAGGCTCACAGACCCCACAATCCTGCATGTACCCTGTGCTGGGGCTGGAGCCACTCTCCTTTCCATAAAGGCACAGGACTAGACTCGCTGAGGTTCAACCTTTCATAGGGAGCCAATCCCTCCAACCTAGAATTAGCTGCTCCAAGTGGGGAGATGCCTCGGACTCCCTGCAGTGCCTTCTCACCGCCAGACGCATCCCACGCTGTACTTTCCTTTAAGACTCACAGAGCAAGCCTCCCCGCACACACCTATTAGCGCTGCACCAGGGGCTGTCATATGAAGTACCCTCTGCCACCCCTGAAACTGGCAGTCACTGGAAGAATAGAGAAGTGGATTAGAGGCCGGGTGAGATGCTACATGCTTGTAACACCAGCACCTGGAAATGTTGAGGCAGGAGGATCACCAGTTTCAGGCCAGTATGGACTGTCACAAAAACAAACAAACCAACAAAAACCAAAATTAGGGAAAGAGCTTTAAGGGCTCCACCCTTAGGTAGAAGTTTAATGCCACAGCCACAGGATGGATTACCGAGAAGAAACTGCGTTGGGCTAGCTTCCTCTGACCGGTACCTCCCGCCAGCTTGCCCTTCTGCCACATGATACAGCAACGAGAAGACCCTGACTGGGTTCCAAACTTTGGGACTTCCTGACCTCTAGAACTGTGCCAGTGTGCGGTATTTAGTTACAGCAGAAAATGAACTAAGACACAAGACAAACATCCTCAAATTTGCCGCTCCCTGTCATTCCAGTCTGCGCTGCACTTCCGCCCTTGGGGCAGAACTAGCCCAACCTGGGGACATTTTGAGGGAAGGGAGGGAAAAAAGGAAAACGAAGAGAGAAGAATGAAACACAACGATGCCCACCAATCAACGGATATCATGTCACAACAACTACTGAAGTTTTTGTGGTTTGTTGCAACGTTATAGAAAAATCTGTTCACAAGTTGGGCAGCCCAGTGGAGAGCTAGGGAGAGCCAGCTGAAAAGCAAGAGATGACTCTGAGGTACCGGGGAGAGCATGGGCCTCTCGACACGTGAGACTTGAGGGGGTTTTCAACCTGTTATCTTGAGGGCAGAAGACGAACGACCATCTGTGGGCCAGAGAGATGGATCAGTGGTCAAGAGCACTTCCTGAGGACCCAGGTTCAGTTCCCAGCACCCATACATGGTAGCCCATAACTTCAGGTCCAGAAGATCCAAAACTCTCCTCTGGCCTCTGCAGCTACTGCACGCACGTGGTAGAGACACGCATGCTGGCACATAAAACAAAAAGTAAACAAACAAAAGCCAAAAACCTCAGGGGAAGGGAGCAACACGTGAAAAATCTGGGCCAGCACCTGACACACAGCTAGAGATGACAACAGTGACAAATCCTGCCAGTCCCCAACATCAAAACACTAGTGGCAACATCAAACCCAGAGCTCTCATTCAACAGGACTCGACCACAGGATGGCAGGAAGTACCCTTCTGGCCCATCCCTTCCTCTGTCCGAGAGTCAAAGGAAAGGACCAGTCTCCAGGCACTGACTGATCCCAACACCAACAAAAACACATTGCTGACCTTGTCCTCAGTCCACAAGGCCCAGGCCCAGCTCCAAATAAAATGCACCAACAAGTGAACTTGCCAAACAAGTCCAAAAACAGTTCATGACAAGCCCTGAGTCCCCCATCTCAAAAGAAAAACCAGGGTGCTGGGATGGCCAAGAGACCCTGTCCCTCGATGGCTGGTCAACCAACAACCACACCCCGACAGGACAACGGGGGCATGGGAGCCGTCCTGATGTTCTCTGGGACAAGTGGGCATGGGCAGAGACCCCCTAAGGAAGCAGAAAAAGACAGTGATATTTATATCAACTATGGGATTAGAAAAATGTGATAGAAGAATCTGGTAGGGGGAGAAGAAAGATTCTCCTTTGCTAAGATGCGAGCTCCGTAGGGTAGGAATTTTTGCCTGCTTTGCTTATTGCTGTTATCTTTAGCTCTTGAAACTGTGCCTGGAACACTTGATTAAATGAATAAAAAAAAAGATAGAAAAATCCCATATAATTAAAGGCCAAAAGCTTTGTTTGAGTCAAAGAGAATTGGATTCAGATCTTTCTCTGCTGCTATGAGGAAGCTGGGTGACTGTAATAAACCACTCAGCCTCTCTGGTTCTTCTCGGGATAAATGGCAGTGATTTAATCCTCACAGAATGTCCAGCACTTGGTAATCTCTGAGAAATGAACACTATGGGCTACCAGCTTTCCCCTACCAGTGCGCTCAGATTCTGCCTAACTTGGGGTAGGAAAGGGGACACAATGAAGAACCGAAAGGCTGCCTGGAGCAGCTGCCATTAGCTAGTCTAGCCCACCCCATCCACCCACCACGCTGTCAAACACCAGCCCAACCTCCTCTCCTCCTGAGGAAACCGAAGCCTAGGGACAGTCAGGTACCCCTAGAACCAGCACTCACCTACACTTCTGCCCACACCCCAGCTTCTCATCTAGCTCACCCTAGCATGTAATAAGTCTTAAGATGGGTGCTCTTTCAGGACAATGAACCTGAAGGCAACCCAGAACCCCAAGCTTCTCTTGACAGGTCTATTTCTCTGCCCCTCAACGTGTTGAGGCAGGAAGTGGACTTAGATGTTAGGCTTGCAAGCCCCAGACTAAGGTCACAGAAGGTTTGCAATGGGTTATGAAATTTGCCTCCACAACTAAGGAGAGCCAGAGGCCAGACATGTGTCAGGGTGTTCCTGAATGGAGGCCTAGAGAGACCATTGCATGACGCTGTGAAGTTGAAGCCTGGATTGCCTTGAAGACCCTAAGATGTTAGAGATGCCAGAGCTGTGGAAAACTGCTAACAGGGAGTGGAACCAGCCCAAGAGAAGAAGTGTGCTGCAGTCTACAAAGCTGGAAGGAGCTGGAGAGCTGAAGAGCATTTTGACATCAGACACGGAGATACAGAGTTGGAGTTTGCCTGGCTGGTTTTTGGTCTTGCTTTGGTCCAGTGTTTCTCACTGTGTTCCCTTCCCTGTGTTTTGGAAAGGTAATGCATATCCTGTGCCATTATATGTTGGGAGTATGTGATCTGCTTTTTGATTTTGATTTTACAGGGGATTACAGTTGAATGATTGCATAAATCTTAGAAGAGACTTTGAACTTTAGGCTTTTAAATAAGTTTAAGACTGTGGCACTATTAGATGTGACCTTGTTGGAGTAGGTGTGGCCTTACTGGAGGAAGTGTGTCACTGTGGAGGCGGGCTTTGAGGGCTCATATATGCTCAAGCCATTCCCAGTGATAAGACCACTTCCAGTTGCCTGTGGGTCAAGGTGTAAGAACTCTGCTCCTCTTCCAGCACCTACATGCAGCCTTGCTTCCCACCATGAATAATGAACTGAACTTCTCAAACTATAAGCGAGCCACCCAATGAAATGTTTTCTTTTATAGGAGTTGCCGAGGTCATGGTGACTCTTCACAGGAACAGAAACCCTAACCAAGACACCGGTTCTCACAGACCACAGTGCCGTCGCGAAGTGGCACAGAGGGACACTGTCACTGCTGGCCAGGGAGACCTCACCTACAGCTTCCCACTGACCTTTTCAAGGGAGGAGGACAAGAGGGGTAAGGCCATCCAGACTCAGTGGGTCTGCATGCACCTTATGCCTGGGTCCTCTCCAGGTCCCCAGGACACAGGGAAGAACTGGATTGCCCCAGGACAGGGCAAGGACACTGTCCAACACTCCAGCCCCAGCCGGAGAACTCCAGCTCAGCACCTTGCTCAGCTACAAAATGGCTTCTCCCAGGCTTCCCTGAGTCTAGCGTGACTGTTCCACAGATGCTGGCTCTGAGAAGGAAGATGGATGTGCCTTCCAGAAAGATCCTTTACAGGTGTGGACCACGCACACCTCCCAGAGAAAGCTGTCTTTCCTGTGTTTCCTGCTGTGGTTAGGACCTGTGACACTGTAGCTCTTGTGCCATAGGCAGAGCCACCGGGGGTAACTGAGGCTAGACGAGCCCAAGAGCTTGCTTGGTGTCTCCATGGTGCTACTAGCGACTTTATGGAGGACGACCCCAGCCAGTGCACCTGCTCTGTCTTACCCAGCGGCCTCCGTCACATTACTGGCAGGGCAGGAAGCTCTCACCTGATGCTAAGATGGTACCAAAGCCACTTCTAGGGTTCTTGGCTTCCAGAAACATGAACCAAAATTAAAACAACAACAACAACAAAAATCGGGAGGGGGGGTCCTCGTGTAGCCTTGATCCTGCTATGTAGCAGAAGGTAACGCTGAATTCCTGATTCTCAACTGTGTACCGCCACAAGCAGGTCTCAGCTTCTACTCCTTGCAAACTACAGAAAATGGACTAAGATGTCTGTTTCCCTGGGAGGTAGAAATAAGACAGCTGGAGATGCAGCGGCCACACCTGACCAGAAGGTAAGGTAACCCGACACTTCTGGTGCCAAGGCATCCAGATGAGGGATATTCAGTCTGCAGAGCAGTGCAGGTGTGCCAGCTGCTTACCTTCTGTGCCACCGACCTCCTGCAGAAAAGGCCTGCAGGGAAGCTTCTCCAGCCTAGGGTTCCTGACCTCAGCAGCTGAGTGACACTCCACCCAGTCAAGGTTACTTTACTGTTGGGCCCTGTGGTCCATACATTGTTCCTTAAAAGGCAATGCTCTCAAAGGCCAAGCTGAACTCATTTCTAGGAGAGACAATGACAGTAATAACTGGGAGCTATTATACCAGAAAGAAAAAAACGCTGAACCCCAGCCTGGCTGTCTTCCTTTCCAATGAGTCTCAGCCGCCTCGGCTCACCCACATTCTGCTGAAGCTGGAACACATTCCCTTCTTTAATGAGAAATGGAGGGGAACTCTGGTCAAACACTGGTGGAGTGGGACATGGCACAAACACACTGCAGTGAGCAGGCAGGACTGACTCCAAGGGGCGCTGGGCACATGAGGGGCATGCGTCCGCAGCAGCTGTCTGCTAGTAGAAGAGGGCAGCGAAGGATTGGCGAGGTCAAGGCAGGGGCATGGCTGTGTGACAGTGAGGCCCTGAGTTCATCCCACCACCTTATCAGCACTCTGGGAGGACAGGCTAAGGAAATACACACCCTCAACTGTGTGTGAACAGGATCCTTCCGGAACAGAGAACTAAAGATAAATAAAAGGGAGAGAAAACCTAAAGTGAGGAGAGTTCTCAGATGTAACAGGCCCAGGGCTAGGCCAGGAAACTGCCGCCTCCCATTTTTCCCCCATTTTCCAGCCCTGCTGGAGAAGCAGCAGGGCTACAGGAGCAGTGAGAAGATGCTTCAGGTTCAGATGTGTGTTCTGAAGGGGACATCCCAGCAGGACTGGCCTCTTCAGTCCCTTCCTGCCTGCTGCTGCAATCTATGCCTCCCACAGGTTCTCCATCTCAACACTGCTCGTCGTCACCAGGCACACACACACACACACACACACAGCCTAGGATATGATCAACACAGACTGGACAAAAGAAGCCAACCGGGGTGGGTAAATGGTTCAGCAGTAAAGAGTGTTTGCTACACAAGCATGAGGTAGTAAGTTCAAATCTCTAGCACCTGCAGTAAAAGTTAGGCATGGCCAAACACATCCAGCAACCCCAACACTGGGCGGGGGGTTGGGGCGGAGGCAGAGACAGAAAGATTGCGAAAGACCCTGACTTGAGAGACTAAGGCAGAGTGGATGAACAGAACAGCCTATATTTCCCTCTGGCCTCCAAACACCTACGCACGTGTGCACACATCATATAATACATGCAAAAGGATTCAACAAACGTTTGCTGTGCACCCCCTAAGAGTCAGGTGCTAGGGGCAGAACAGTGGGTGCCCTGTCCCCCGGAGCTTCAGCCCTCAGGAACAGAGAAGCACATAAGTACATGCAGGACCTAGCAAGAAGTGCACACACACACACACACACAGACACACATACACAGACACACACACATACACAGACACACACACACACGCTGTGGTGGAGGGCAAGGCAAGGGTGGAAAGAAAAGTCAGGACGCAGAGGAAGGAAGAGGCAAGCTATGAGGCTACCAGAACAAGGGACACTGTGCACCCCACAGGTAATGGGGCTGACGAGAAGGACAGCGGGACTGGGAGGGCTCAAAACAGAGACAGCAGAAAGCAGCTTTGGGGGCAGGCGGATCAGAGCTCTGGCCATACCCAGGGGCTTAACTGCTTGAAGAAGCTAAGGAGAGAAGAGCCTGGGGGTGGAGAAGACGGGACAGGAGAGGGGGTGTGACTAGGTGACAGGCAAGGCCCTGACAGCCTTGGTGTGAGAATGTACCTGAGAAAGGAAGGTCCAAACCAAGTGCACACAAAGCATCTCTCCCTACAGGGGCCAGAGAGAGGAGAACGGGCCCGGCCAGCCCTGGCACCCCCAGGATGTGGGCGAGCAGGTCAGTCCCGGGTAAGCAGGACAGCTGTCCCTGGCAGAGGTCCTTCTCCACATGGGACAGGCCCAGCCAGCCTCCCACTCACTTTGTTCCCTGTCTCCCCACATGGTTGTTAACTCCAAATCCATTCCTCACATGCTCTAACCACAACAGCTAGCCGGACATGGGAGCCCACACCTTTAATCCTAGCACTAGGGGGACAGAGGCAGGCAGATTTCTGAGTTTGAGGCCAGCCTGGTCTACAGAGTGAGTTTCAGACCAGCCAGTGCTACATAGAGACACCCTGTCTCAACTCCCCACCCCCACAACCCTATCCCAACCCCCAACTACCAGACAGATAAACAGAGTTCTAAAACCAAATGCCTCATTCTCAGCCCAGCCCATTCCTGCAAGCCCTCAGAGCACCTGGGTGCCCCTGAAGGAGGCAAGCATGCCTCCACATACTCAGGAGCAGAGGACAGGGAGAAGCAAAGAAGCCAGTGCTGGGCCCTAGGCACACTCAGTTTTGCCACCTCTGAATCAGTGGCTTGATGCAGTACCACCCTGCTGCACCCACACCTGGTCAGTCCCCACTGTCCCCCACTGGTTCCAAAGGGAACCAGCATCACTGGTCAGTCACGAAGATGCAGCGCTCAGATCCACACAACCCTGTTCATGAACATTCCAACTGAGACAGACTGCAAGACCTACGGGAACATGAGGCAGAAGCAGTTCTTCCCCACGGATGAACTCTTCAGCCACTGACTAGAGGAGCGGCAGGTCTTCCAGCTAAGTGTCTGCCTCTGCTCCATGCTCACTATAAAATGGCTTAAAGCAACACACACAGAGGAAGGCACCGCTCCCACCAAGGAGAGCCTTAACCTCAGTCTGTGGCACACCGGCAGCATCCTTCTTCTAGGCGCCGCGTCAGTGGTGTGCCAAGCCAGTGAGTCAGGACCCCGAGGTCAGGACAGAACAGGTCACACACAGGCAAAGGACAGGGAAGTGGTTCCCACAGAACCAGGGAGGACAGTGGCCTTCACAGCAGCGTGGCTAGAGCCAGGCGAAGAGGAAGCTGCCCAGAAATATGGAACCCTGCAGAGAACCACGGCAGGGGAAAGGTAAGGTTAAAAGGGAATACCATCAACTGGGCATGGCGGTGCACGCCTTTAATCCTGGCACTCAGGAGACAGAGGCATGTGGATCTCTGTGAGTCTGGGGTCAGCCTGGACTACAGAGTGAGTTCCAGCATAGCCTAGGCTTTATAGAGACCTTGTCTCCAAAAAACGGATGGGGGAACCACATAACAAATTCTGAGCCCCAATTATGGTAGATGTAGCTTTAAGATACTGGGAACAAGCCATTTCCAAAGACATTCTGAAAGAACTAAGAGTGTGGTGTGGGAAGGCCTTCTGTATATGTGCTATTTTTATTGGTTAATAAAAGAAACTGCTTTCAGCCAATGGTTTAAGAGAATTTAGCCAGACTGGAAGAAAGAGAGAGAGAGAGAGAGAGAGAGAGAGAGAGAGAGAGAGAGAGAAGGTGGAGTCAGTGAGGAGCCATGTAGTCATTAGCAGGAGACAGATGTACCAAAACCTTGCCAGTAAGTCACAGCCACATGGCAATACACAAATTAATAGAGACGTGTTGATTTAAGATGTAAGGGCTAGCTAGAAATACGCTTAAACTATTGGCCAAACAGTGCTGCAATTAATATAGTTTCTGTGTGTTTATTTGGGTCTGGGTGGCCAGGAAACAAACAAGCAGCCTCCCCCAACAAGAGTAGATTGGGCAGCACGGGGCACACCACGGCAGTACTCACTATCTGCAGTCTGCTCAGGATGCAGAAAAGCACACATGCAGTTTTCTAGCCAATGCTGTGCATTATCCATGATGTTCCCAGGAACCCCAGGTTCAGAGAAAGCTCTGCTGGGGATACCAGCACATGGTAGGGCAGCCGACATGTTAGTGACATCACCTCACTCTCCCATATTTCATATGAACATAGGATGCCCCGGCAACCCTTACGGCGGTATGGCGAAGTGACTACTAACACGAGCTGGGCCTATTTTTACCCATTCCTCACCTGCCACGGCATTAGCCTTCCTTCACTGTCACAGGAGACTTGAGAAAGTCCATCTAAAGGATGGAAACACTTTGGCCCATCACGCTGGTCCTGGGGTGCTTCAGGACATCACAGTTTGAGTGTGTGGCAGATGAAATAAATGTTTATCTCATGGCAGTGAGGAAGCAAAGGGATCCAGCATGCCCCCAGGGACCTAATTTCCTACTACTAGGATTGATACCGCCCCACCCGGCCCCCTTCCCCCTCCCCCCCTCCAGGCTCCACCACCTTCCCATAGTGCCTCAAGCTGGTGAAGAAGTCTTTTAACACTGGGGGGTGGGGGGGCTTAGGGTGACACCCAAAATTCAAACCATAACACATGACCAGGCACTGCCCTCTGTCTGTGTGAACCCAGAGATGAGGACAACAAGCAGACCTCAGGCGCCCCAAGGCGCTCAGGGAAAACTGTCCATTCACCTGGGCCCACCACCTCTCCAGCGCAGTGCAGGCCACCATCATCTCAGGCGTGGTGCCCGGGGCAAGGCGGGCTTCACCGAGACACAAAGCGCTGAGAGGCCAGAAGGCCGTCTCTATGTCAGTCACTGAAGCCCAGGTCTAAGGCAGACACCTTTTGAGGCAGGGTGCTCTTGACTTCAGGTGAGGGCCTCTTCATGAACCAGGCAAATGGCTCAGGCTCATAAAGGCACAAGGTCCCTAGGGACATATTTTAAGGGCATGCTTCCCACCCTACTGTATTTATAACATACAATTAAAATCTGCAGACTCTGCCACACTTCTGGCCAAGGGTGGTGAGCCAGCTCTCTGAACCCAGGCCACATGCCACCGAAATAGAGTAAGCAGAGTGGCATCGCTCCTGGGACGGGATTCTGCGTCACACAAGGACAAAGCTGGGGAACAGAACCAACCTCAGCCTCTCCTCCTCAGATCAAGCAGGAAATCCTGAAATGCAAAGCCGGGAAAGGCAGCTTGCAGTATGGGGCTGTCACTCTGCCCCTCAGCATCACCCTCCCATTCCAACCTCCTCACAGCGTTTTTGTCTCCCTCGTACGCCCTAAGCCCAATCCTGCAGCCGTTTATAACGACTGTCAACTGAAGACATCACTCCAGAGGGCACCAGGGCCAGCAGCAGGTCACAACGACAGTCTGCCTTGGTAACATGTTTGTGTTTTGTTCGCCGTCTCCACACAAAGCACACGTGCGCACACATTACTAACCATGGCTGTGTGGGAGAGGCTGTCAACCGGATGGGCTCCACGAAACTGACCCCCTGTGAGATAACACTTCCCGACCCTGGGCCAGCTGTCACCCATCGCTACCGGCTACGGCACACACGACGACCAGACATCAGGCTGTGTGAGTGGGAACACGCTTCCCGCTTCCCAAACTGCAGTCCCCAAACAGCAGCTGGTTTCTGCCCGGAGCCAGTCTCGGAAATAACTCTCACTTCATCTACAAAGGGCAAGGTTCAAAGACTTGAGTTTCATCTAAAAAAAAAAAAAAAAAGAAAAGAAGAAGAAAGAAAGAATTGCTCTACACAGATAAATTCCACACTCAAAGGCCTTTGGAAAGAGTGGCCAACCTTCTGGCTTTGGCTGAGGAGCCTGAGGCTGACCGTACTGCTAGAGCTGAAGGTGGCCGACCTGAATGGGGTAAGACAGAAGTCAACAGCTGAGAGAGGAGACCGCCATAGCCAGCGGGCAGACGGAGAAGGCTCAGTGTGGGTGTGCAGCCCCCAAGCAAGTCCGGCAGCTGGTCTGTCCCCACGTCCTGGGGCGGGGCACCCTCTGACAGAGATGATGTGATTGTCTGACTCTGTTTTTGGAGACAGGATCTCCTCCTCCACGTGGGCCTCAGACTCTTGGATGTAGGGGTTACAGACGGGCTCATCACTCCTGGCTTAGGTATGACATTAAGGATTTCAGTAATACCTGCTTTTTGTTTGCTTGTTTTTTTTTTTTTTAAGACAAGGTTTCGGGGCCTGAGAGATGGCTCAGCGCTTAAGAGAACTAGCTGTTCTCCTAGGGAATCTGAGTTCAATTCCCAGCACCCACACGGCAGCTTACAACTGTCTGTAACTCCAAGATCTGACACCCTCACACAGACATACAGGCACACCAATACACACAAAACAAAAATAAATAAATTAAGTGTTTTTTTTTTAAAAAAAAAGCCAGGTGGTGGTCACACATGCCTTGAATCCCAACACTCAGGAGGCAGAGGCAGATGGATCTCTTTGAGTTCAAGGCCAGCCTGATCTACAGAGAGAGTGGTGCCAGGAAAGGCACCAAGCTACACAAAGAAACCCTGTCTTGAAAAACAAAACAAAACAAAACAAAAGACAAGGTCTCACTGTATAGCCATGGTTGGCCTAGAACTCATTATGTAGAATAGGGTAGCCAAGAATTCACAGAGATCATTTTGCCTCTGCCTTAGGGAGTACTGGAATTAAAAGCATGTAACACCATGCCCAGAAATACCTGGAATTTTTTTTAGACTCTGGAATCAGCACAATGCGATTAAAATTTCAGCATTAGAAGTGCTCCAGGCAAGTCCCTTCTACCAGGCAGTTTCCCACTATACATCCGGGGTGTTCCATGCCTTGGTCTCCTGTCCCTAAATATGAAGATGGTGAAGATTATAAAGGTACCAGTGGTACCAACAACAGATGTTAAGCCAGACTTGGTAGCAAATGAGAATAACTGAGCCTTCAACCCCAGCCCTCAGGTGGAGACAAAAGGACCAGGAGTTCAAGGTCATCTTCAGCTAAGAGGCAAGGCTGAGGCCAGCCGGGCTAAATGAGACCCCCTCTAACCAAAATGAAACTTTTAAAAGCACCTATATCATTCAAGAATCATATGGGACACTTGATGGGTACTGAGACGCACGTGTGTGTCCCATCATTTAGGAATCATATGTGACACGTGATGGGCACTGAGACGCACGTGTGTGTCCTTTACAGCATGCTTACTGTGGGACAATTGCCAGCACGGTTCTCTAAAAAGGAAAGGAGACACAGAGTTGTTGAACAACTTGCCCAAAGTCACACAGGGATGAACCCGCTGGAGCCTGAGCCCGGGAAGTCTATGAGCAATACACTAAACAGCCTTCCGTAATTCTGTCCACTACTATCTTAATCCAGAAACCGCACAGTGAGCAGTTACAGTTGCCTGCTAACTACAGATGAGAAGGAAGCAGGCAAGATGATTCCGTCCAGCAGGGCAGCTTCAGGGCCAGGAATCCAGCACGCCGTCTGACCTCTGCAGTCTGTGGCACACTCAGAGGTTCAATCAGCCAGTGTGGGACTCCCGCACAGAGGAGGTGACACCACCTTCCCAAGGAGGACAGGGTGAAGCAGATGCCACGAGCCTGCTCCCTGCAGCCTGTCTCTCCCACGCTGGAGGCTCGTCCCGACACCAGCTCCTCAAAGATCTGCTGCTGCTGTGTCTGACGTGACTCTAACTCCATCCGACTCTTAGTGTCTCTCACCTTCTCTATTTGACTAGCTGAGGGAAGGATGAAGGTTAGGAGACATTTGTGAAAACTAGAAAAGAAAGAACAATGAGCTGAGACAGGAAAAATCCCCCAGTGGAATGAGGAAGTTGGGCCTGAGGTATGACCCAGCTCTGGGACTACCAGGCACTGCCACACAGCGCTCAGGGGGACTTTACTCCTCTAAGAAAAGGTCACACCGCAGGGTTCACAACCCACCGCACAGGGCAGACAGGCATAACCACAGTGGAATCCAGCCTTTTTTGGCAGAAGAACTTCTTTTCATCATCAGCAATTTCTTATCTTTCTGGGACACACTGCTGTTCCTTACAGCTCACTGACTGGAGGAATGCCCAAAAACCAAAAGCTACTACGAATTCAACATCTTCCCCAAGGGCTCCTCGCTTGTTCTTCACGGCATCTCTATCCCCTCTGAGGAGAGCAGGACACACATGCTTAGGATACTGTTCACGCAAGCTGCAACACGGGAGAGCCCTGCCCTGTAGACCCCCAGGCCCATCCCCTGCATACACACAAGCACAATAACCACCTATAGCATGAGGAGCCCCAAACAGACAGACACCTCTTGTATGTCCAAACAGACATACAGGGGACCAGTGAGACGGCTCAGTGGGTAACAGTGCTCGCTGTCACACCTGACAACTTGAGTTTGGACCCCAGGACCTACATACAGGGTAGGAGAATATTCCAAACAGATGTATACGCTAGAAGCAGGCTTCCACTAGTTTGAATAACATAACAACCCTAACTAAAACATAAACACATTTTAAATGCTTATAAAAATTAGCAAAATGGGCTGAGGATGTGGCTAAGTGGCTAAGTACTTGCCCAGCCTAAGTCAGGCCCTGAATTCCAGCCCAGTACCGCAGTAAACAATAAATAAAACAAGGTTTCACAGGAGGAAGTCTGAGGAGACCCTGAAGGGAAGAGGCAAGGAAGAGAGAGCAGAAAATCAAAGCAAGCGAGAAGCAGGGGAGCAAGCCGCGACTCTGAGGTTCTCTGTGAGGAACAGTGAGCTAAGAGCGAGGAAGACCTTATCCTGGAGTTTGGACCTGTGCATGACACTGGAAGAACGGCGTTCTTGGGGCAAACGGTAGGGAACTATGGAGGCTCGGAACTGCTGAAGTTCCCTATCTGGGTCAGACAAGCCTACCAATCCTCCCAGTGACACAGACGGAGATGGGGTGTGACCTGTGGTAGGGTGTCTTCAGCAGTCGCCGGGCCTGCGTGCCATCCCCAGCACCACAGGAATGGCCATCGGCATAAATGATGTTAGTGTTGGAATCTGATACTTTATAAGAAGTGAACGGAACCTTTAATCCCAGCACTTGGGAGGCAGAGGCAGGAGGATCTCTGTGAGTTCGAGACCAGCCTGGTCTACAAGGGCTAGTTCCAGGACAGGCTCCAAAACCACAGAGAAACCCTGTCTCGAGGGGCTGGAGAGATGGCTCAGCGGTTAAGAGCATTGATTGCTCTTCCAGGGGACCCGGGTTCAATTCCCAGCACCCACATGGCAGCTCACAACTGTCTGAAAGGGATCTGACACCAATGCACATAAAATAAAGTTAAATAAACCATAAAAAATATTTAAAAAAAAAAGAAACCCTGTCTCGAAAAATAAAAAAAAAAAAAAGAAGTGAACAGAAGCTGGGCAGTGGTGGCGCACGCCTTAATCCCAGCACTTAGGATGCAGAGGCAGGAGGATCTCTGTGAATTTGAGGTCAGCCTGGTCTACAATAGCTAGTTCCAAGACAGGCACCAAAGCTACAGAGAAACCTTGTCTCAAAAAAACAAAACACAAAAAACAAAATAAGTGAACAGCAAAACTTAAGTGCAAATACAATGATCGGACACTAAGAAAATGGACACAGTTCCAACCTCAGAGACTTCCTTATGGAACCCTCAAAAGGGCCTTGAGCCAGTGGGAGCTGGGGAGCAGGGAAGACACCCCAGTGTGACTCCAGATTGGTAGGGGCTCAGTGGAGAAATGGATGGAGAAAGAGGCTTAGTATACTCATGTGACCCTTAGAACTCTGGCATCTCCACCAGGTTCCTGGTCAGGAATGTGAGGGGTGAACTACTACAAAGAACCTCATCAGCCCCTCCCCAGGCTAAGACAGCGTAGGGGTAAACGGGAGGTCTCAGCAATGGAGGTCCCAGACAGACTTTCTGGAAGATGCTCTCTGCAGTTTGGTGACCCTACACTCACAGGACCTGGGTCTGGTTCAGAGGCCAGAAGGGATGGGGAGGCCACCCCACTTCCTCTTGGCATGTTTTGGAGCATGGCAGCAGGAGGCAAATCCAGGGCAGAGCAAACCCAGGAAAGTCTGAGGAGTGATCTGGCGCAGGCCACACAGGGCCTTTCTTCCCACCTTCACAGACATTACTTCACCAAGCCCTCGGGTTTCTTCCTGACAGGTTCTCACAGGCAGGTTGCAGGGAGCAGAGGCAGGCTCAGACCAAGAGCCTTCAGAGACCAGAAGGGCACAGGGCAGGACTGGAGAGCAGAGGAGGGGCTGAGCCGACTTCTCTCTGCTCCGTCGGAAGCCCCGGCTGTCTTCTCACAAATGACTCCACGAGTTTAGGAAAAAGTGAGTGTCCCCAAACAAGTGTCTAGGATTCCACAGGCCAGACTCATAATCTGCCTCACCCTCTTTGTGGATCAAGAACTCTAGCTGCCTCAAATCACTCCCAGACAAACCAAAAACAGGCAAAAGAAGGACGAAGTGGGGGTGCGGGGAGAGCCTAGATGGATGACTCTTATCTCTGGGGGCAACTAGGGTGACTCCTCAGAGCCTGCGTGCCCCAGGTCAACCACAGCAGCAGAATTAAACCGCTGCTTTACAGCTATTTGTGCGTCTTACAGAAAGTCCCCGGTTTGGGACCCGCCGAATCCACTGGATCTGGGCACACAAGGGGAACAAACAAAACTCCTGGGTCCAGAAAGGAAGGTACGGGGGCAACAGTCAGTTTTAACACACCCCTTCCCATGAGCAGAGTTCATACTGTGTGCCCTGACATGGTCTACAAGGAACAGAACGAATAAAGGCGAGAAAGGGGCCTGGAAGGTCCTCCTTGGCTCAGGTACGGAAGGAAGACCCTGGAAACGAAGTGCTGCTTTGCCTGACATGATAGGGCGGTGCCATGTGAAGGCAGAGCTTGAGCTGGAAGCAGAAGGAACCACGCATGCAGAGGCCACCCGGAAAGGCCAGACTCAGGCCTTCCGGAAGAAAGGCCTGGGCTCTACTTCAGGGCCAAGGCCAGCAGGACAGGTGAGGCTATGCGAGGCCAGGCCGGACAGCTCGAAGATTTGGATACAAACATTTATTTTCGTATGTCCTTAAGAGCGCCAAAGGCCAAAGCCAAAACACAGGCTTCCTGGGCACAGCGGCAGACGCCAAGGCTAGAGAACTCCTTGAACCAGGAGTTCCAGGCCAGCCTGGGTAACATGGCGAGGCCCCATCTCCCGGGAGAATAGAGGAGGGAAGAGAAGGAAAGAAAAAAGACAAGAAATGAAAAGGCTGAGCCCAGTGGCAGAGACCTGTGATGCCAGCATTCGGGAGGCTGACACAGGGAGCTACGGAGTTCAAAGTCAGCCATCTCAAAACAAGAGAGTGGACAAGGCACATTTAACTCAGCTGTGCCCAGGAAAATAAACTGACAGTCAGGCAGTGGTGGCACACGCCTTTAATCCCAGCACTCAGAAGGCAGAGGCAGGTGGATATCTTTGAGTTGGAGGCTAGCCTGGTCTACAGAGCTAGTTCCAGGACATCCAGCTACACAAAGAAACTTGGTCTCAGAAAACTGAAAATATACACACACACATACACATGCATACACACACACACATACATACATACACTGATGACTGTCAAGTAAACCAATGGCTAAAACTCTTAGCCTTTAATAATTGTATAATTCACCAGGCGATGGTGATACACTCCTTTAATCCCAGCACTCAGGAGGCAGAGGCAGGTGGATCTCTTTGAGTTCGAGGTCAGCCTGGTCTACAGAACAAGTTCCAGGACAGGCTCCAAAGCTACACAGAGAAACCCTGTCTCGAAAAACCAAATAAGAATTTTATAACTCAGTCTATGGAAAAGAAAATCAGACTGCCCACTTCACCCCAAACCATGAATGAATGAATAGGACCTGAGATAAAAAACAAAACAAAAAACACCATATCCTGGGGTGGGAGGGTGTGTGGAGGGAATGGGAGGAGGAGAAGGAGTGGGAATTTGGATACGTATTTTTAAAAAAAAAAAAATCTAATAAAAAAAAACATATCCTGAAGCTACACCTGGCTCCATTTGAATGGGACAGCTCACAGGAAAGGGTAATTTCAAGGTAAGATGTGTCATCAGGCTGCACGGAGAGGGCGGGACCCCAAGCGGAAACTGAAGTCTGGAGAGAATGAACTAAGCCAGCTGGGTGGCACGCTCCAGGCGCACACGGCAAGCAAGAACACAGGGCAGGACAGGCAAGCACAGAAACAGGAAAAAGTGCGCGCAGAGACGCGTGGGAGCACAGCAGAGCCCACCCTAAATGCACAGCATCCAGGCCGCTGTCAGCTCCAAGGAGGCCCACCCTTCCCAAAGGTCTCATTAAGAGACCAGAAGTGTCAGCTGGGTAATCCAGGGCCCCGGGTGGGAGTCCCAGCTGACAGCCTTCAGGAAGAAAGGGGGTAAGACTGTCTGCCACAGGAGAGGGAGGAACAGCAGAGAGCTGTGATTTGCTGAGACAGAAGAGAAAGGGGGAGGGGCGAAACCTAGTTGTTGCAGCATTATGCAAGCAAAATTCCAGGCATAAGCCAGGAAATTCAAAGGTCACGGTTCCCACAGCAACAGCAACCTGACCCGGCAGCGTATGTAGTCTTTGGCAATGCCAGAGCCGAAGCGACTTATCATGCCAAGGCTCACTGAACAGCTCGCCAACCACATACCTGCTGCAGGCACCCCCAGTAAGTCTGCACATGCCCAACAGACCACACCCTACTGCGTGAAGCTCACCTGGTGCCCAGGCCGGGCTGCACCAGGCCCACAACGGGCTTGGCAGGCCCCGATTCTTCTTGGCAGACCCTCATCCTGCCTCTACCCACACCTGCCCACTGCGGGGTTTTAATCTTAACTCCCTGTGGGGTGTATAACCACAGCTTATCCAACCGGCTTGGTACCAGAGCAGGGAAATGTGTGCATGTGGGCTTAAAGGTTATCAACACTCCCTCCCCTCCCCTCCCCTCCAGCGGGGTCCCAAGCAACACCACATGGAGACACTGGGAAGTGGTAACGCTTCAAAGCATGCCACCAAGACGGACGGCTCAGCGTAAGTAAGGGAGCTTGTCGCTAAGCCTGACAACATGAGTCTCCAGAACCACGTGGTAGGAAGAGAGAACTTCCCGAAGATGCCCTCTGACCTCCACAAGCATACACACTTAAAAAAAAAAAAAAAAAAGTGACAAGCAGCCAAGCTTGGTGCGTCACACCTGTAATTCCAGCCCTCAGGAGGCAGAAACAGTTCAAGGACAGCCTAGCACCCGGACCTTGTTTTACTGAGTATAGTGGAACATACCTGTAATCCCAAGCCTTGGAAGGTGTGGAGGCAGGCAGAGAAGACCAGGACTTCAAAGTCATACTCTACATACCAAATTCAAAAGGTCACCTGGACTACACGGGACCTTTGTCTCAAAAAGCTTAAAAACGACAACAGCAGCAACAACAAAAACCTAACAGCTACAAGAAGCTCAACTACTGAGAGGGAGACTGCGCATCGCAGCCTCCCTATGTCTTGGTTCTGAAAACTCAGAACCAAGCACCTACGTGAGTCTGGACACAGCTCGGTAGGCCGGGCAGCTACGCAGAGGCACGGGATGGACACAGGGAGGTGGGGCAAGAGGGTGATGGCCATGAGCCACCCTTCTGGTCCCACCCCCATACTGGGGTGGGGTAAAGTGGAAAGGTGACCCTGGGCCCTTTCAAAGGACGAGTGAGGGTCTTCTCCCAAAGACACAATTGTCACCAGAGAAAACAGAAGATTCAGAATTCTGTCTCCCTCTGGGCCAGTGGTTCTCAACCTGTGGGTCACGACCCCTTTGGGGAGGATCAAAAGACTCTTTCACAGGGGTCACCTGAGACTATCTGCACATCATATTTACACTGCACAGCAGCAAAATCACCATCATAAACTAGCAATGGAAGCAATGTTATGGTTGGGGGTCACAACATGAGGCACCCGATTAAAGGGTCGCAGCGTTAGGAAGGTTGAGAACCGTTGCTCTGGGGTATGGCTCACATGGGCTCCCCACTCGGGAATTAATGACTTTCCTGGTCCTAAGCTCCAGGAGATCACACTCAAGGACGGCAGCCAGGCCAGGTGTGTGAGCAGCTGTCCAACACCGAGCATGCGCCTCACAAGGCTGGTGAGACATGCTCTGTGTATAGCTACAAGAATTAAATAAAGCCACACCCATGGAAGCCCACAGCACGGGACTAACCAGAACCACACACAGATAGATGCTCAACAAACCAGAAGCGTCTGCAGTGGCGTTGCTGTTTCCACACTCCGTGCCACGCCAGCACTGCTACAGGACACGCTGCCTTCCATTCGAGAGGGCTGTGTCCGTGTTAATCCTCTGTCTGCTTCTTAACAGCAGAATCAGTAGCGTTCCGTGGGCATCTACTCCGTGATAAGCACTAGTTCATACGCTCTTATTTTGGCCGTGATGTCATCGAGCCCTTTTAAGAATCTCACTGGGTGAGTATCAGCATCAGCTTTGTGTTGAGGACACAGTGGTGGAAGACATGGAAACCGAACTCAGGCAGCCTGAGTCTAGGGCCTCCAAACTTAACCATGTCACATTTATCTTCAGTGTATGAAACTATGTCCCCAGCAGATACCAAACACAGAGGCCAAAGCTGTCCCAAGAGCAGTTCTTGGAAAGAGGTGTCAGTCTCAAGTCAAGCTTGTGATCACAGAACGACAGAGAAACGGTCCTATGTTCTGGCATCTCAGACGCGACTGTTACCACTGTCCCCCGACTGAAGCAGGTCCCATCAGAGTGGAAGAGATCATATTTCGCTTCAAATTACACTTGTGAAACAGTCACCCATGGATTCTCACGCTTCTAGGATAACACTAAGTGAACAAGCCAGGGAATGTTTTAATTTTTTAAAAGATTTTTTTTAAGTGTTTTGCCTGCAGGTACATATGTGCAACCCATGTGTGCCTTCTGCCAAAGACCAGAAGAGGACGTCCAATGCCCTGGAGCTGGAATTACAGGTGACTGTGAACAGCCACGCGGGTGCTGGGAACCAATTCTAGGTCCTCTGCAAAAGCAGCAATTGCTGTCAACCACCGAACATCTCTCCAGCCCCTAATTTTGATTAATTCTTAATTAATTAACTTTGTGTTCAGAACAGAGCTTAGGACCTCATGCACGTTAGTCAAGCATTCCACCACTGAACCACGGTCCCTATTTCAACTGTCACAAGCTTCCTATCCAACGACTCCTACAGCGTCCTTGTATTCAGAAGATCAGAACTCACCTTCCTCCCGCTTCCTGGCTCAGTCCTCCTGTGCCTTAGATATTTTCATTCTCATGCTCCGCCCCCTCACTGCTTGCTCAGATTACGTGCAAAGAAAAAAATCCAACACATTCACTTACCCCAGTTTGGGCACGGAGACAAAGAGCTAAGAGAAACGAGGCTGTGAAATACACATTTACAAGTCACCCCAACTGTGTCCCCAAGAGAACCCAGTATTCCCACCCACTGGTGAGCTACACTGACCCTGGACATCCAGCAGATTCTCTGGAACACCCCCGGTTCTCCCCACCTTGCCCGGGACACAAGACCTACTAGTGAGCGTAGAGGGCCGCGTGACACCAAGGGGCAGCAAAGATGACAGACAGCAGAACACTGTGGAGGTTATGTGTTTTCTTGGGACTGCTGAAGTCTGTGGGAGGGACGGGACAGCAGACAGCTCCACACTGAGGGACGGGACAGCAGACAGCTCCACACTTCTGGTCTGATCCTTTGTCCACATATCCCAGATGCACTCACTACTACCAAGCTTATATTTCACGTGAGCAAATAAAGCTGCAAATCCGTTAGGTGACATTAGAGTCCTACGGGCAGCACTGGCAACAACAAAGCTCCATTCTCCAGGTCTGGACTCACACACCCCTCAGAACACCTGCCTCAACCTCCAATCCAGCTGAACCCAGAGTCTCAGGCCCAGTCACTGTGTTCAGTCAGAATCAGCTTACACCTGGCTTTGGTTTCCTCAGAGGCAGACTGAGAAAAATGCCTTCAGAGGCTACAGGACCTCAGTTCTGCTTGCATAGGATTTCAAATTTCCCAGATCTAAAACTAAGCCAACAAGGTCTTGAGACTAGAAAGCCGGAGACAGTTGGAGGCTAAGTCAGCTCTCCAGACTTCAGTGCAGCAAGCACCTGTAAACCCTGAACTCTAATGTGTAAGTCTAGACTTTTTGGAGAACTAAAGGCAAGCTGGACTTGACCAAAAGAAAAGAACTTGTGTGTCTCATGGTCCGGACGCAACATGGGAAATGAAAAGACAACTCACAGAACGGAACCAAATATCTGCAAACCGATGTTTGATAAGGAACTCGCTTTCAGAGTGTGAAAAGAACTCTGATCATTCAACAATTAAATAACCAATTGTTTTAAATGGTCAACATCACTTCACTTCATACTTCATGGAGACAAGAAGCAAGGCAGGCAGGAGCTGCGCACAGTAGGGCATCCCCACTGTCCCAAGTGCTTGGGAGATGAGTGGAAAGGAGGCTTGAGCCCAGAGTTCGGTGGAAGAGCAAACACTAGTAAAGACAGTGAACCGAGACCTCTTCAGTAGGGCTTTGCAAACACACGTGGGCAGCTCTTCCCGATGCTAAGCACCAACTAACCAGACAACCCAGGAATTTCACTCCTATGTCTGCACAGCCGGGAGGAAAGTCATACAGCCACACAAAAACATGAGCACTTCTAATAACATGGCAAAGTAGAGCCAACCTGCGCTAGAGCAGTGATTCTTCTCTCTCTCTCTCTCTCTCTCTCTCTCTCTCTCTCTCTCTCTCTCTCTCTCCCTCCCTCCCTTTCCCTCTCTCTCTCCCAAGACAGGGTTTCTGTGTCTAACAGCCCTAGCTGTCCTGGAACTTGCTCTGTAGACTAGGCTGGCCTCAAACATACAAAGACTGCCTACCTCTGCCTCCGAGTGCTGAGATTAAAGGTGTGTGCCACCACTGCCCGGAGATCAGTGGTTAACCTATGGGTCATGACCCTTTTGGCAAACCTCTATCTCCAAAAATATTTACATTACAATTCGTATCAGTAGCAAAATTACAGTTATGAAGTAGCAACAAAAATAACTGTACAGTTTGGGGTCACCATGACATAAACATTAGGAAGACTGAAAACCACTGACATGGGTGAACGAAAACCCAATGTGAAACGGGGCATGGAGGGCTGCAAGTTTACGGCCAGCCTGCTCTAGACGATGAATTTTATAGAACAGTGATCAGCTATAAAATGGAATTCTGATGTTCACAAGAACATGGATAAGCCCTAAAAACAGGCTGAGTGAAAAACTGCAGCCAGGAAAAACAACAATAACAAACATCTGACTGTATGGCTCCCTTTATAAGAAACGCCAGAAGAGCCAGTCCACAGACAGGAAGAACAGAAGCCAGGGAGAAGCAGAGTTCATGGCCGCTGTGGGGGATCACAGAATGTCCTAGAGCTGGTTACAGTAAATGCCGCACATCTCTAAATACACTGAAAACCACTGAACCGTATGATTTAAATGATCTGTATGGTAAAACTATTGGGTTTTTTGATGAGTTATTTATTTTTATGTATGTTAGTATATAGACAGAAGTTTCTCTCCTGCTCGGTTCCCCAGCCATTCAGTCCCAAAGATATACACAGACGCTTATATTAATTATAAACTGTTTGGCCTATTGTTCAGGCTTATTACTAACTAGCTCTTATGACTTAAATTTACTAATTATTCTTGTCTATGTTTAGCCACGTGATTTGGTACCATTTCTCAATGAGGCATTCTCATCCTGCTTCCTCTGTGTCTGGCTGGTAACTGATTCTCTCTGCCTTTTGTCCTCCTAGAATTCTCCTAGTCTGGTCACCCCACCTATACTCCTGCCTGGCTACAGAACAATCAGTATTTTATTAAACTAATACAAGTGACAAATCTTTACAATGTACAAAAGCATTATCCTATATCCCACAGCATTGGTATTTTGTCTGTATGCAAGTGTCGGAGCCCCGGAACTGGAGTTACAGACAGTTGTGAGCTGCCATGTGGGTGCTGGGTATTGAACCCAGGTCCTCTGTGAAGAGCAGCCAGTACTCTTAACCACTGAGCCATATCTCCAGCCCCACTACTATTTTTTTCGATTGATTTATATATAGTGTTTTGCCTACATGTAAGTATTTACACTACATGCGTGCCAGGTGCCTGCAGGGGCCGGAAGAGGGTAACTGGAGTGAAGGAAAGTTGTGAACCACCACGTGGGTGCTAGGAATTCATTGAAAGAAATCCCAAATGCAACTGGTGATTTTTTTTTTTTTTTTAAGAAACCTGTGTGTGTATGTGTGTGTGTGCAGATCAGATTACAACCACAGTCTCTTTGCTGTGCTCAGCTATGCACACCAGGCTAGCTGGCCCATGAGCTCCTGTAGATGAATCTGATCTGGCCAATGAACACTGGGTCTACAGATACACACCACGGAGGCCAGCTTTACATAGGTTCTGGGGATCTGAACTTTTGTCCTCACCCTTCCACGGTAGGGCTTTTACCCACTGAGCTATCTCCACAGCCCTTCAGTGACTTTTCGTAAGACAGTCCCTCTTCAGCTCACGACCCCAGCCTAGTTCACTCCTAAAATTAGGCCCAGTCTCTTAACCAAATATGTGGACTCCAGGAAGATATGAAAAAGTACCCACGCACTTCCTTTGCTGTTGTTTAACGACAGCATCTCTGGTGACCGAGGCTGATTCTTACCTCCACTCCTAAGGCTAAGATGGCAGATTCGTGCCACCTCACCCAGAAGGCACCGTGTACTTCTGAGCGTGCCTATCACTACTCTAGCTCGTCATGAGGGAAGCCTGGCCTAGTCCCTTACAGGGAGTCTGCCGACAGGCAGAACTGACAGTCACACACTTCTGGCAGGCAAATGAAGGGGACCATTTGGAAATAAAGACACAGGGGGCCTCAGAGCACAGGGTTGTTTGATGGGACCTCCCTCCCCCACCCAAAGTGACAGCTTCCCCAAGCACCTTCTGTCACACCCCTCCTGTCACTGTTTACTGCTACACATGTCTGCCCCCACCCCATGTAACCTGTACCTAGGGGCCAAGGGCCACACAACAGGTGAACATTCAAAACCACCACCAAAGCCTGTACAAGTCAGTGGCCAATTCCTATTTGCTGGCAGAAGTGTTTCCTACCCAAAACACCCAGCCTTTGAATGCCCATGGGAGTAAGTGGCCCACCAGCCTGCAAAGGGGACTCTCACATGACCCCCCAAAAGCACCCTTTCTGCCCCAGAACTTCCACCTCTTCGCTCCTTCCTTATCATCCAGCTGCAGGCACACGTGTTGCCCACGGGCCCACAGACTGCGGCACCCCTCCCGGCCTCACCCGCGGGCTGCTGCACCCAGGCACCCTCCATTCTTGCCCACTGAGCCATCGCACCCCCGGAAGGTGATGGGGTGAGGTATCACCCACAAACCTGGGAAGGACTATGAACCTGAGATACATGGGGAGTGAATGGGAGGTGCTGAGGGGGGACCTCAGATGCAGTTCAGGGCTGTAGGGTCTTCTGGGGGAGGGGAGCAAGACATGCAGTCCTACACGTGACCCAGCTTTAACTGCGAAGTGGAAATACCACCTCCCAGCTTCCTCCAAGCTCAGTCTACAGAAGGCAAAGGTCCCTCCCTGACCGAGCCCACCTGGTGGGTATGCCACAGCTGCCTTCCAGGCCTTTAGCAGGCCTTCCCCCAACCCTTTACAGCCCGTTACTTCCTTATTTAAGTATGGCTACAGGGCTGTGTGTGGCTTGGTGGCAGAATGCTTGCTTAAGCAAGGGCAAGGCCTTGGTGCCCATTCCCAGCACTAGGGAAAAAAAATCTCCCTGGAGAAGGTTTTAGTCACAGTTCTGCAAAGGAACAGAACTTATAGAGTATATATATTCTACAGAGACCCCTGATAATATCTTCTCCCAGATTTCTCCCGTGCGTGTATGTGTGCACATGTGTGTGTGCATATACATGAATTTACTATGCCATATTCCCGAATATTGCTTATAAATGTTTTTACATTTAAAGGGGGATATGATATAGATATGAATAATTTACATGGTATAAATTTTACTTTACTAATACAAGTTTAAGTTCAATTTTGTTATATGTATATGTATTTCTGATCTTGATTAAGGTATTGTGATTGTGTAGTTCATTGAAAATGTAATGTATAATTAGGAAATATAGGTTGTTAATGGATAACCATCAATAATAATCAAGCTTGTAGTCATGTTAGTTAGATTTTCTAGATATATAGAGATGTACTTCAGTTAGATAAGCATTCTTCATATCTTTCAAAGACTACAAAATATGGCATTTAATGTTTTAATAATTTAGGGCTTTTCATGACAATGAGACATGTCTGCTCTTGGCAGCACCAATCTACTTCAAGAGAAAGATGGGCATCAAAGAGGCTCATTATGGAGTTTGATAACCATTTGGGCAAGAAACTGCTCTTGCCTGGACTGCTTCACTGGACAGGCAAAATCTGCAGAGAGAGGATTGCTAAACTTGCCTAAAGGTGAGATGGTCCTTCGGGGTTCCTGTTTCATGAAAGAGTCTGCGAGACATTCTACAGGACACAAAAGAAAGTGACTAAACTATCTTTGAAATTTCCTGCTTCATGGAAATGTCTGCTGGATGCTATGGGCCTGTAGGCCAAAGATGGATGTCCCAACTGTACAGAAGAACTTTAGGTGACTGTCCAGGTAGCAAGATGTCTCTGTCGTTTCTAGAATTTTGGAAGTTGCTTACTTTTTGTTTACTTAGGTAATATTATATCCTTCTGGCCAGGCGGTGGTGGCGCACGCCTTTAATCCCAGCACTCGAGAGGCAGAGGCAGGCAGATCTCTGTGAGTTCGAGGCCAGTCTGGTCTGGACAGGAACCAAAAAGCTACGGAGAAACCCTGTCTTGAAAATCAAAAAAAAAAAAAAAAAATATTATATCCTTCTGGAGTCTTTGATAAAGTTAAAAAATAGATAGTTATAGTTTTCCATTGTTATTAAAGATAAAATAGATCTAAATATTGTAATTGTAATTCTTGCTTGATAACTGTTTTATTATATGTAATTTTACTAAGTTAAAATAAAGCCTTTTTGTTTAAACAAAAAAAAGGGGAAATGGTGTAGGAGGTCCTTCTGCATTTGTGTTGATTTCATTGGTTGAATAAAGAAGCTGCCTCGGCCTTTTGATAGGGCAGCCCTTAGGTGGGTGGAGTAGACAAAACAGAATTCTGGGAGGAAAAAGGCAGGCAGAGAGCTGCCCGCCATGAAGCTGCCAGGTCAGACATGCTGAATCTTTCCCGGAAAGCCACAGCCTTGTGGTGACATACAGATTATTAGAAATGGGTTGGAATCAAGATGTGAGAGTTAGCCAATAAGAGGCTAGAACTAATGGGCCAGGCAGTGATTTAATTAATACAGATTTCCGTGTGGTTATTTCGGGTGAAAGCTAGCCAGCCGGGCAGGACAGAACAAGGAGCCCACACCTCCTACTACAGGCTTACAGGCTGTGTGTGGTCCAGCTAGTCCAAAAACGACTGCCCACCAATGGAAGGTCCAAGAATCAAGAAGCCAGTAGTTGTTCTGTCCACAAGGCTGGAGTCTTAGCTGGTCTTCAGTATAAGCCAAAATCAATCACGAAGAGGCAGGCTCTAATTCCAGTAAAGGAAAGGACTCGCCAGGGAGAGCGAGAGCAAACAGGCAAAGAGAGCAAGCTTCCTTATTCCATGTCTTCTATATGGGCTCCCAGCAGGAAGTGTGGCCCAGATTAAAGATGGATCTTCTCATCTGAAAAGATCCAGATTAAAAGTAGGTCTTCCCACCTCAAATGATTTAATCATGAAAAGAAAAAATCGCTCATGGGTGTACCCAGACACTTGGGTTTTTAGTTAATTCCAGATGTAGTTACACTGACAACCAAGAACAGCCATAACAGAAAACACCCCTATTTTCAGGGACACCCACTGAAGCACTTAGAAATCTTAGGGGTACAACAACTTACAAGAGATACTAGGAAAAAATTCAAATGTCAAAAACAAGAAAAAAACATCTCAGCACGGAGCAAACAGAAGCCCCCGTACTATCCCCCCAAACGTCCCTAAATTTAAAACAAAATTAAGTTACCACAGATACCAAAGTACAAAACCTGGTACTCAGCATAAAAGTTTAACAATACAGAGCCTCAAGAGCCACTTCAGGCTGTTGGTGGCAGCATCTGGCTACCCAGCATCCTGTTCTGTCCCCTTCTGCGACCCTGAACTCAGGACTTGCCTAAATCACTGGAAGTTGTGCTAAGGAGGGGAAGGAACCGACACCTACTGCTGCTCCAGCCTGGCGGGAGAGGCTGCAATCACACACTGCACAGGCTTCCTTCCATTCTGCAGCCAGCTCATGAAGGCCCTAACGGCACGGTGACAGGGGACCAAGGTGGACTCTGCTGTCCACGCACTGTCCATGCTCGGATGCTCCCAGACACACTGCTAGGTCGATGTGTCCCACCGCCCAGTCACTCACTCCGTGTGTTCTCGCTGCCCGCTTTACAGCTGTTCTCAAGGACAGACAAGATCTGCAAAGGACAGATGACCTCATGGAGCTTCCACGCTATAGGAAGAACACAGAAAAGGCTCTGACCAAACACCTATATAGCACAGACTCCATGTGAGCTGCTGTACTGAGCATTTATCAACACCAAATCACACTTAGCAAAAATCCTGAGTTACATGAGGTAACAAAGAAGAGGAGCTAAGGAACCTGCCCAAGGTCACGCATGTAAATAGTGACAGCAAGATCTAAAACCAGGGGTTCTGTTCTAGCTCCACAGCTATATACACCCTCTCAATATGCATAAATAAATTAGCTAGCATGCTAGTTGGTGGCAGGCACTCTGGAGAAACAGAGAAAGTAGTGGGGTTATATGTCTCTGAGACCTGGTCTCTTTGTGTAGTCCTGGCTGTCCTGGAACTCACTATGTAGATCAGGCTGCCCTTGAACCCAGAGATCCACTTGCCTCTGGCTCTTAGGAGCTGGAATTAAAGGCATGCAGACACATTATGCCATGCTAAGATTATTTTCCCCTGTGCAATACAGTTGCCCAGCCTGTTTTTTTTTAATTTATTTGTTTTATGTGCACTGGTGTTTTGCCTGCACGTGTCCATGTAAGGGTGTCAGATCCCCTAGAACTGGAGGTACAGGCAGGTGTGAGCTGCCATGTGGGGCTGGGAATTGAACCCAGTCCTCTGGAAGAACACTCAGTGTTCTTAACCACTGAGCCATCTCTCCAGCCTCAGTCCAGGCTGGTCTTACTCTCCTAAGTTCAAGCAATTCTCCTGCCTCCTATAGCAGCTAGTACTATAAGATCAGGTCAATACACTCAGCTTTACATGGAAATTTTAAACTGATTTGAGCTTTCAGAGTTTTTAGGTTTTCAGTCTTGTGGTACCTTAGGAAAGGGTGTTTCTTTCTGGAGATGGGAGGGTCTGCTTGAGACCCATAAGCAGGGACATGCGGGGAATATATCCAAAGCAAAGTAACCTGAGCAGGGGCAGCAGGGGAACAGGAACAGCTGCCCCAAGGCAGCAGAACGCTCATGAAGTCTGACCTGACTCTGAATCCTTCCTGCTGTTCACTGGCTATTCTTTCATGTTCTACTGACTTCCAGAGTGAACAGTGAACTCTGAAAACAGAGCCACAACCTCCACACCCCCAGGGCTCTGGGAAAGTCGGTGCTGCTCAATGTGTGCGTGTTGTCTTGTGGAGTCCGTGGACTAGAGGGTTCAGGGCAGCGTGGCAAACCCTATCACCAAGCACCCCTGCATGAGAGGAGCAAGCAGCATGTGAAGGGCACCGCAGGCTGCTTCGGAGCACACCTGCCCAGTTTCACTCTCACATCTGGCAGCCAACACCTCCCCTGACTCAGAAAGGGAGGCAGAACCGTCCGCTGACTTCTGAGCTTCCCGCCTAGCACCAGACCCAGGATTTCTCATCAGGAATGGGTAAGGGGGTTGGTTACAGAAGATGCAGAGGGTACCACACCTTCACCCTCACTGATGGCTGCCCAGCCTCTCAATGCCTGGCAAGGCCTTAAGACTACAGATGATGGGGCTCCTGATTTGGCGTTTCGTATGTCCTGGATGACATGGGTCGGCTCTGAAGGGGTCAGTGATAACTAAGCCCTGAGAAGGGCCCGGGCAAATCTACAAAGGCTATGAACATTTACAAAGGCTACGAGTGTTTAGATGTGGCAGAATTTAGCTCACTGCGACGGATCATCCACTTTACACTTAGAAGACAAACCTTCCCTTTCTTTCTTCCCCCCTCACCCAAGCAGAACACCAAGAATCACATCCCGCTGGAACCAAGGGCCGTGCATTTAAACACTCCTCTTTCTGTTTTCAGTCTTTTTAAAAAGTAGCAAAGAGAAAATCACCTTGGCCCAAGTCAGAAACGTTAGGACCCCCACACACACACCTTATTTCTAAAGTAAATTACTGAAATTTCACTTCATTTTATTTTCCAGGTGAAGCCTGGGGTGGTGATGGGGGGGTGGGGTGGGCAGATGCATCTTAGAACTCACGGTCCGCAGGCTGAGAAGCAATGAAAGAAGAAAGTGCGGGGGAAGCTGTGCCACGGCTTCAACAGATCACACGTGCTGTGTCTGCAGTCCTGTGGGCTGGCGTCTTGGCACAGCTGGCAGGGACAGCAAGAGCGATGTGAGGAAAGACAGAGTACCGACCCTCAAGTTCAAGACAGTGATAGCGGGTGACCCTCTGGCCCCACACTGCTCTCCCTCAGGCCATGGCTGCTCCTGGGGGACCACTGAGTAGCCCCAGTTGGCATGCGGGAGAATCCCATTGGGTCTAAGGCAGTTGGCTCCATGATAAGAGCCTGTGACCATCCGGGTATGGCAGTTAGCTAGCAGTAAGAGCTGCAGGAGGGGCACTAGCTTCAAAACCGTTCAGGCTCCAGCTCCACGTTGGTGCTAAGTGCCCTGACGCCGTCGAATCTTATTTTGGATAACTCTGCACCAAAGCATCCCCAATAGAGAAGTGGGACGGCAAAGCGACTGAGGCAAGACGTGCACAATGAAACCTAACACATGCATCTAGAGAACGGTGCTGCTCTTGCAGCTTCTCCTAAATAGGAAATTTTGCCAAAATATCCGCCTGGCCCCAACACACAGCTGCTACAGCAGGACTTCCTGCCAGTGCACCCGAAACCAAGGCAGCGAAAGAGGCTGACAGGCAAGATGGCGTGTGTGCAGACAGAGACATCAGACAATTCGCATGCTGACAAGCACCTGGAAGCACAGACAGACTCTGCTCCCTTGGGCTTTCTCCAGCACTCACGCGTGCTCTTGGCTCATGCTTCCAGGCCCTCGTTACTGAAAGGGGCCATGAAATACCTAACCAGAAGCTCCCGCTTTGCCTGGCTCCCCCCTCTCCTCGCTGCTAGCTAATCAGAATCCTCTTTCCAGAGGTCTCTGGCATCAGGTCCCTTCCTCTTTATCTTCAATGCCAACATCCTGACCCAGTCCTTTGTCATGTTACATCTGAATTATTACCAACTGCTGGGACAAACACCAACCAATGGTCAAATCCAACCTCCAAGTTAATAACGCTTTCTTTATATAATTTAAATTATTGAGGGAAAATCAAAAACAAGATTCATTTTATTTTCATTTTATTTATATGTTTGTTGTTTTTTGAGACAGGGTTTCTCTGTGTAACAGCCCTAGCTGTCCTGGAACTTGCTCTGTAGACCACGCTGGCCTCAAACTCACAGAGATCTATCTACCTCTGTCTCCCAAACACTGGGATTAAAGACATGTGCCACTACCACCCAGCAAGATTCATTTTTATAATAAATGAAAATTACATGAAATTCTTCTTTCATAAATGACAGCTTCAGAGGCCTGTAGCCACACCCATCTGCGCTGCATTATCTTCAATGCCTTTCCAACATTCCTGGAAGGCTGTCCTCTGAGCATGGGCAAAGCCATCTCATCATCACGAGATCAGACTATTAACAGTCCCTCGTGGAAGTGGGGGGTTCCCAGCTGGCCACTAGCCTGCCTTTCAGAGCTCTGGGAAGAATTCCTGGCTCCCTCTCCTCAGCTTCCACTGCACCCTGCGTCTACCCTCATCACAGCTCTGACCACACCTATTTGTGTGTCTGTCTCCCCAGCGACACCAAGATTCCACGGGAGAGGAAAGCAGCGTACTCACCTCCAAACACCCAGGCAGAGCCTAGCACAATGGTTCAGGTTCAAGGTTCTGAGCTCAGCTCCCCGGGAGCAGGGCTGCCACTCGCTACCTATGACGTCCTGGGCTTGCTCTCAACCCTAAGCTACTGCTTCCGCTACAGACCGTTTCCTCTGTGCTGCCCATGGACTCACAGAGAGGTGGCCTTACACGGGAGCACAGTCAACCTACCAGGGGGAACACTCTTAAAATTGACTATCCCAGCTGGCGGTGGTGGTGCACGCGGTGCTGGCGCACGTCTTTAATCCCAGCACTCGGGAGGCAGAGGCAGGCAGATCTCTGTGAGTCTGAGGCCAGCCTGGTGTACAAGAGCTAGTTCCAGGATAGGTTCCAAAGCTACAGCGAAACCCTGTCTCAAAAAACCAAAACCAAACAAACAAACAAAAAGCAATTTGACTGTCGCTCTCCCGGGAGCTTTCAGCCGCCAATAGTTCCCAGGGTGGAGGTGAGACTTCACATCTACGCTCACACCTCGCTATGCTGGGACTGGTCGGGCTCGAGCTTTCATGGAGCGTGTGCAGCTGTACTAACTGCTGTGAGTTCGGAGGCTGCTGCCGTGCTGGGTCTGGATGACACTGTGTCCTTGTATTCATCCACAGCCTCTGGATCTTAAACTCGTCCTATCGCTTCTTCAGCAATGATCACTGAGCCTTAGAAGGGGGCGAAACACAGTTTTCTTTCTTTCTTTTTCTTTTCTTTTTTGTTTTTTTGTTTTGTTTTGTTTTTTGTTTGTTTTTTGAGACAGGGTTTCTCTGTAGCTTTGGAGCCTGTCCTGGAACTCACTCTATAGACCAGGCTGGCCTCGAACTCATACAGAGAGCCGCCTGCCTCTGCCTCCTGAGTGCTGGGACTAAAAGCGTGCACCACCACCACCTGGCCAGATGTTCTTGATGAGCAAGAAATAAAAGGGAGGGGACACAAAGTTAAGTGGGAAAAGAAGGGGAGACAGAAGAAAACACTGTAAAACTTCCCAAAAAAACAAACCTAAAATATTTATAAAGTGTGGGGGGAAAGCAGACATTCCTAAGTGAGCAAACATTTATATAAATAAGATAAAGTTTTTTTTAAAGGACACCCTTCTCACCTAAACAACCATCAATGACCTAGGCTGTATATGATCACACCTCCTCTGTAGGCCAGGGGTCAAACCCGAGATGGCTCTCCATGTCCTGAGGGTCCATAGTACATGCTAGTGCTTGTATGTTCTCACCTGTAAAATTCAGATGACGTAGAACTGACCATGCATGCATCACCCAAACAAACACTAGGCAGGTCACTCAACTGGTTCTCAGAAGTTTATAGCTGTAACCACTCTTGTTTTTCCCAATCAATGACTCATACTATTTTTGCCTTTACACACACACTCACACATACACATGCACACAAACATTCATACACACACATACACACATGTACACACATACTCATGTACACAAACATACACGCATACACACACACACACACACACACATACAGTCTATGTCAGTACTACATCTTCTGAAGCACGCAGTGACAACATACATTTCCACCAACCTGCCCTTGCCCTAAAACCCAGTACAGTGTAGCAGGTCAAGAGGTCGGATCAATAAGTTAATGAATATATGATTTCAGGAAGTTTAAAAGATTACTAGTAGGAGAGAGAATGCTGAGCAGCAGGGACGAGGCAGACAGTAATCAGAGAGCCAGCAAGAGGGGGAGGCAATTAGAAGGGCGCAAGTGAAGTCAGTCTTGGATGGGACTGCAGGAGAGGCCCAGCAGCAGGTTGAGCTCCTCCCTGAAGCTGGCACTGCTCAAGCTTCCTGTCCTGCATGCCCGCTCTCAGGACAAGAACCTGCTCCTAGTTCACTGCAAGGCCTGAACCCACACATGCTGCCCAAGGCTACTTCTTACCTGAGAGGGAACCCAGGGCCCCAGGCCTGCACTCCAAGTTCAGAAGCAGAGGCATAAAGGGCACTGTGTGCCTAACATGTGCCTGGAGGAATTCTGCCGGCCTGTAGCCGTGAAGCAGAGGCATGCCATCTACCACCCCAATGATCCTGAGAAGGAAATGGAGCCCAGGGAGGTTAAGGAACACACATGAGGTCATACACTCCCATCTGCCTCTACCCTTGAGTCAAAACCACTGTGTATGAGCTGAGAGAGCTCAGACAAGCTAGTCTCTCCGATCCTTATGCTCCCAACCTATCCAGAAGGCATCACATAACTATGCATACTAGTGTAAGGAGAAAAAAGAGACCATAACATAAAGGGCACTTCTAAAATAGACACCAGGAGACAGATTCCCTTTCTAACCCAGCCAAATCCCTCCCTTACCATAGGAGCCCTCTCGGTGCCACTGACTGTCCTGTCTTTTGCAGGTGCTCAAGTATGTTAGAGCCCGCAAGAGCTTGCAAAACAACCTGGTAACAAACAAAAGACAGGCAACGCTACATGGGACGCATGAGGAGGCAGCGCAGTTGGGAAGACGGCACAGGCAACTTCTGGCGTGCCGATGAATAGTGCATGAGCACAAGCTGGGCCAGCCAGCCCGTGCCAACGCGGCAGACACCCTGACTGACAGCCTATGACGGCACCTAGCTCTACCACACCCGCAAGCCAAGACAGCAGGCCAGGGAAGCTGGAGGCCAGGTCCAGTGGCCTCAGTGCCTGAGGCTGCATGTCTGGTAGTGGGATGAAGAAGTAAAAGCGACGGGAGAGCAGGGGAGGCTGCTCATATGTGCAATCACAGGCCTCTGGAAGCTCAAGGCTGCCTGGCCATATAGCAAGACCCTGTTTCAAAACCCAAAACAAAAAGACAAGCAGTCATTTGTACCAATGGTGAAAGATCAGAATGCTTAAAGATCACATACGGACAAAACGTCACGATCCTAGAGAAGGAACTATGTCACACAAGACAGGCACTATTTTATTGGAGGGGGACACATTTCCGTGCATCACCTTTAGGCCCATGAGCACTGCTCTGGGATCACTGGCCAGAAAAAACTCTACAGGAACAGTGTGGACCAAACATGCTCACCAAATAGAATCAAGTCGGTCCACAAGAGCAGAGGCTGGAAGACACTTGACTTGTTTCCTGGCTATACAAGCCATTTCCACTAGAACGGAGCTAAGTGACCCAAAGGTCCCGGAAAACGGGAGACTAAAAAGAAGCAAAACTGTATGTCACTGAGCACACAGCACTGAGAGGTCCAAGGAGGCGTTTGTCCACATCAGCCCCCAAATATAGCAAGATGAACAAAAGGTGGGGACTTCAGAGGGGAATCTGAAACATGACACAGGACTCCACCCAGGCTCCGAGGTCAGAGCAGGAACAGTGTTGGAGCTGTGGCTGCAGAGAAGCCCTGGCCGTCCTAACATGGTTCTAAACCCCAAAGTGACCAAGAGGATTGGCAGAACACCTGCGAAGAGGGTGTGGCCGGCAGTATGTCCTCTAGAAAGGTCTACACTGCCACTGGACTACCTGTCTCTCTACTTGGCAAGCAGTGGCTAGGCACGGACAAGGGCACCTGCCAAGAGATCCCCAGTGGGGATGGACCCAATGGCAGTCAGTCTGCAGGAAGGGGAGGTGGCCCAGCCCTTCCTGCAGCCAGGGTCCTTGGGGAAGAGCTACAAAACAACCCAACCCAGTTGGCAAAATACAAACATCCCAGCCTCAAGCACAGGGGGCAGGTGAAGTCTAGAAAGCCTCACAGTAGTAAGCGAGAGACAAGCAAGCCAGCCTAGGAGAGTGTCGTGCTGCAGCAGTATGGATCTGCTTGCCGCCAAAGTGCAGGGATTTTGACCAGATAAATCACTTATCACCATACAGGATGGCGTACCGCTTTTGTGCTGCCCCGCACAAATATGGTAACTTCCTGCAGCCTCTGTCGTTCTTCACTAAACATGGCAAGTGCGAACCTGACGCCCTTAGGGAAATGCCCGCTCCTTGCTCTCTGGCTGAGTGTGACACAGACCCAGGAGCTCTCCTTATTCCGCCTTCTCTGCCAGGGCTGGGCACACAGCAGTCAGCGAATCCTGAGGGCTTGACTCAACTTACCACTGGCTATTTCTTCTTCAATCCCTCGTCCTTTGCTTCCTCAATGGGTCATCTTATATGACGGTAATTATAGGCTCGGCTTTATGCAACTCACTGAGTTTATGGATATGACCTTACTGTCAAAGAGGGAAATGGTGCGTGTACATAGGGCACTTGACCCATGCGGACACTCGGGATGCAGCAACTATGATGGCTACTCCGTGATTACCATCAAGTTCATTTGTTCAGAGGCCCTTAAAACACCAACGACAGAATGCTGGCTCCTGCCCCCACCTCTGTAAGGCTGGTTTTGAGAATAGCCTACCTGTCTGGGAGACAAACTGACAGTATCCAAGTTTCTAGTTAAATACTTCCTTTTTCCATTTTCACGGGGCAATAGGTGAATCGAACTGGTCAAGGCCTAACTGGGTCAAAGGCTCCACTTTAAAAAGTCCGCTGGTCAGTTAATTACACACAGTGGAAGGTTCCCCAGCCGACCTCCTAGCCATGAAGAAACTAAGGTGATGACACCTGATTCGGGCTTTAGCCTCGGGAATGACAAACCCATGCCAGGGCCAGTGAGACGGCTTAGTGCGTAAAAGTGCTTGTGGCACAAGTCTGACCAGAGTCTGATCCCTAAAATCCACAGTGAAAGGAGAGAACCAACTCCCGAAAGCTGTGTGCATGCATGCACGTGCGCACACACACTATACACCATTAATCACTATACACACAGACTATACACTATTAACCACTACACACACACACACACACACACACACACAGTACACCATTAACCACTACACACACACACACACAGAGTACACCATTAACCACTAAACACACACACACACACACAGTAACAGAAAATAAAATCACTGAAAATTTAAAAGAGAAACTCACCCCAGGCAGTAAAAAAGGAAACGGTACAAATGAACAAGGCTGTACTCAACACTTCCTAGACACCGCAGCACAGCCCATGGCCCATGAAGACCTTTCTACAGCCCCATGCAGGCCTCCAAATAAGAGAAATATGGCCAGACATAGGCCAGGCAGTGGTGGCGCACACCTTTAATCCCAGCACTCTGGAGGCAGAGCAGGCGGATCTCTGTGAGTTTGAGACCAGTCTGGTCTACAGAGAAAGTTCCAGGACAGGTTCCAAAGCTAACAGAGAAATCGTCTCGAAAATCAAAAATGGCCAGACATGGAGGGATACATCTTTAATCCCAACACCTTTAACCAGGAGGCAGAGAGAGGAGGACCTTCGAGTTCAAGTCCAACCCTGTCTACAAAGCAAGTTCCAGGTCCAGGGTGGCAGAATGAGACCCTGTTTCAAAACAAACAAAGCTAATGTTTCCTCACCCATCCCCCGAAGGCATTTCAGCCAGGTGACTAGAGGGAAGGGGATGTGTAATTACAGTTTTTCAAAGTCACAGGAGTTGCCAGACCGTGGTGGCACACACCTTTAATCCCAGCACCTGGGAGGCCGAAGCAGGCGGATCTCCGAGTTCCAGGCTACCCTGGTCTACGGAGTGAGTCCCAGGACAGCCAGGGCTACAAAGAGAAAAAGTCATAGGAGTCTGTGAGGCCACAGGGAACCCTAACACCACTACCTTCTTAGTCGAGAGAGGGCTGGTAACAGCACTGCCCCCTGCTCCAGCTGGCGGCACCCAGGCTTGCTTAGGCCTCTGAAGAGCACTCAGGACACAGGCTGCAGTCAGGGCTGTCCAGTGTCGGCTACCATGATCACATGATCAGGGCTGTTATTAGCCCGGTGGTTCCAGCGGGTTGCTCTCCCCACCTCTCCCTTCGCCATTCCAGAACCCTGAAATCCCAATCCCAAGGCAGTTGGGGGGTGGGGTGGCTATTCTCCCCCCTCCCTCTTCTCCCCAGGCTCCCGAGGTAGAGAGCCTTCCCAGGCTCCAGAGGCAAGAAAGAGAAGGCAGGATCAAACAAAGTAGATCTGTCAGTTTAAATGGTGCTGGGGGTTCAAGGGCTCAGCCACAGGGCCACGCCCACAGCCCTGCACAGGTCTTTTAAAGCACTAAAGGAAAGTCAAAGACTGGTTAGCCTCTCCGTTATGTTGTCCTCTTCCCAGGGTTCACCAGAATGAGTCTTTCATCACATATACAACGTAACAGCAGCTGTAGACCCTGCCAGTGCAGAAAGCCCCCTCTGCTGGCCACCAGCCCCTCTCCTCAACTTCACCAGCAGTCTCAACTCCAGAGCCAGGCCCTACAGAGGGAAGCAGCCCTTGACAGACACAAAAGGGCTCCACCATCTCCCTGGGCTCTTCCTGTCCAGCAGAAGCTTCTGTCCCCACAGCTTTCGCTGAGGTAAAATCCACAGTCCCCCTTCTCCCATCTCTGCTCTGAAGATCTCTTCCTTTCATGTTCTAAGAGGCAGCAGTCCCCCATCCTCCCGTGTAAATCTAACCAGCCAATGGAGACGTAGCAGGGAGAGAAAACCGCCTTCCGGTCTTCAACAGTCCTATCTGCATGGCTTCAGACAGCTGAACCGCCCTCGAGAAAACAGCCGATCACACATGACTGAGCCACGCCGGGACAGCCGTGTCATTCTGCCTCATGGTGTATCTAAGCACCCAGGTGTGTGACCTCTACCCCACCCCACCCAACCCCACCGTCCCAGAGGACTCTGACAAGTGGAGCCAGAGACCACAGAGGAGTTAGTTGCCTGGAAGGGGAGGGAAAGTCCACTGAATGAATTTAGGTAAATTTCCAAACAACGTCCCCTCCACTTCCCACATAACTGGACAATGTGCTGTATGATCCACGGACGCTAAGCACCAGAAATGAAGCAGGTGTTCAACTTCCCAGCAGAAGCAGAGAAGTGCAGCCGCCTTTCTGCAGACCTTAGCAAAAGCGCCAGATCTCCAAGGCTACTATTTCAGCCGGCGAGAAGCCGAAAAGGCCTGAGCACTGGAGATGGCTGCGGCTGCGGGTCGGAGGATCACGTCCCCCATCCCTGAACCACTTCCATCCTCTCTGGTCCCAATCGTCCTGTCTGCTTTGATTAAATACTTCACACGCTCCATATATAAATGTCTTTTTTACTTCTGGGTTTTTTCCCCCTAAAGTAATGACTGTCCACTGCAGAAAGTAGGGGTGGAGGGAAAAGCAGGTGTCAGGACCCCCAAAACCTGCCCATTAGTCACCACTATGGCCTGGGGCTGGGAAGATACTTCCCAGAGTAAGACCCTAGGCTGACCCCAGTCTTGCTTTTAGCCAGGGCTTTCTGTCACTTCCTTGTCCTGGGATTTCACCAATCCCTAGTTTGTCATCTATGAAACAGGGGGCATACCGAGAATAAGTTTATACACAGAAGTGAAGAACTGGGGTTCTGGTAGCATAGGTGCTGCCTAGCAACCAAAGAGCAGTGCCATTGCTTACCAGCAATCAGGAAAGGACAATGGTCCACCAGAAACCTTTGGGCACCAACAAGAGAGGTATAGGCGTGTTTTTCTCCAGAGGTACCAATGGAAAGTACCATGAAAAATCCAACTCCAGGATCGGAGCTGCACTCAGAGCCAATCATGGCACTTCTGCTCCTTTATCTATAAACTGGGAAAACACTGTACGATAATTTGACTACATTACAGTCCAGTAAGAACCAATGACATTGGGTGGGGGCGTGGCTTGCCTTGTGGAGTGAGGGCCAAGCACCTGCCTCCAGAGAGGATCAACTGGGGAAGAAAAAGAAGTTCACCTCTTCAAAAAAAGAACTGTAACTGAATCCTCAGCCTGGCTTCTGTAAAAATGTCATGCCCAATATCATGCAACATAAACAAACCAATGATGGTTCTTATTTTCCCAAGTACATTAGCTCTGATAGCCTTTTAATCTGCTCATACGACCAGCTTCAAGAAGGGAGGAGACACACATGGTGGCTCCCTGCCGAGCCCAGAGCAGAGTCCAGGACTGCTACTCCTGCCTGCTGGTCCAGCTTCAGGAATCCTGGCCACTTCTCAGATGTCACTGCCTGGGAAAATTAAGTAATGATTCTGGTTCCACTTGGACATGCCAATGCACCAAGTAAAATCCTCACCTACAAGAGCAATCAACACACACACACACACACAAAGAGTAATCAACACCCCAGAGGCAGAGGCAGGCGGATCTCTGAGTTCGAGGCCAGCCTGATCTACAGAGCTAGTTCCTGGACAGTCAGGGTTACACAGAGAAACCTTGTCTCGAATCATCCCCCCCCCCAAAAAAAGTAATCAACAGATGGAAGAAAGGGTCGGCCCCCTACTGAATGGCAGTTAAGAAAGGCCTTCCTTTCACAATGCCAACACTGGACCTGGGGAGATGATGGCTCAATGGTTGAGAAGACTCACCTCTCTTCCAAAAGACTAAAGTTCGACTCCCAGCACCCATGTCAGGCAGCTCACAACCACTTGTAACTCCAGCTCGAGGATCTGACACCCTCCTCTTGCCTCCAAGGGCGCCTGCACACATGTGACACACACAGAGACACACTCACACTCCCCTGTAAATAAAAATAACTATTTAAAATGGTAACATATTGCTGGGTGTAGTGGGTCATACGGGTCATCTCCGCACTCGTGAAGTAGAGGCAGGAGGATCAGGGGCTCCCTTGCCACAAAGCAGAATTAGGCAGGTCATCCTTGGCTATATAAGGAGTTCAAGGCTAGCCCAGACTATACAAGAACCTATCAAAAAAAAAAAAAAAAAAAAGGAACACACAAGGGCCAGATATAGTGGCACAGTGGTAATTCCAGCACTGAGGCAGAAGCTTCAAGGGTGCGGAATCAACCTGGGTTACTTAGCAAGTTAAGGCCAGACTAGAACAGACATAAAGAGACCCTGTCTCCAAACAAACCAACCAACGAACAACAACAAAAAATGTATAAGGCAGATGGAAAACCTCAGTTTTCCTTCTTTGACTTCTCCCAGTCTAGAAGTGCTTCACTTACAACCTCCTATTAAAATGTCTAGAAAGCTAAGACGTGGGAGAGGGAGGGAGGGAGGGGAACTGATCTCCCAGTGCACAGAAAGGAGGATGAGGCTCAACTCCATCCCCACCCAGATTTTCCAAAGAACACCTAACATGTACTCTCAGCACTGTGCAAAGAACACCTCCATGTCCTCATCACCGTGAGAAGAACACCTACTATGTCCTCAGCACTGTGAGAACACCTACTATGTCCTCATCACCGTGAGAAGAACACCTACTATGTCCTCAGCACCGTGAGAACACCTACTATGTCCTCAGCACCGTAAGAACACCTCCATGTCCTCAGCACCATGAGAACACCTATTATGTCTTCAGCACCGTGAGAACACCTACTATGTCCTCAGCACTTAATAAAGAACACCTACTATGTCCTTAGTACCATAAGAACACCTACTATGTCTTCATCACCATGAGAACACCTACCATGTCCTCATCACCATAAGAACACCTATTATGTCCTCAGCACCGCGAGAAGAACACCTACTAAGTCCTCAGCACCGTGAAAAGAACACCTACTAAGTCCTCAGCACCGTGAAAAGAACACTTAGTAAGTCCTCAGCACTGTGAGAAGAACACCTACTATGTTCTCAGTACCATGAGAACACCTACTATGTTCTCAGCACCACAAGAAGAACACCTACTATGTCCTCATCATTGTGAGAAGAACACCTACTACGTCTGCGGCACTGCGGGAAGCACCCTTCCCTCATGATCTTCTCTCCCACACCTAGAAACCACAGGATATAAACATCCTGGTAGGGCAAAAGCCCCAACCGGCTGGCAGTCAGGTTTTAGACTTCTCAAAAGTGGGCACTATCCTAAACACAGAAAAGAGCTCTAGCTGAGGCACCAGGTCCAAGTTCTAAACGATTTTGTGGAACCGCCCACCAAACAGTCATAGCTGTAATTCTGAAATCAACTCCTGCTACTTAGTACACCGCTAAAAGATACTTTAAGACTTTTACAACCTAGAGCCTAAGAAAAGCTCACTGTAAGGCTAGAAGAACTGACTTGTGTGCATGTGGCAATCAAGTACGAAATTTATGACATCCTCTTAAAGGCTCTAGGGAGACACGCTCACAGAAGGCAGCCACAAAGAACAGCATCCTCGGTGGCTGGGTCTTGAGTGAACTTATTCCTGCTGGCAGCAGCAATCTGTAAGATGTCTTTCCCGTCATAAAATCTCACTCTCACCATCAACCCAAATGATTGTGTGTGCGGCAGACTGTCAAATGGGGCCAAACACACACTGATGCCCTGGTATTTAAATGCTATCCTCTCCATCCACGGCGCACTTTAAATAAACAAATACCACTGTCTGAAATGATCTCCGTTGCTCTGCATTAATCCACTTCACACAAGCCATAATTAATGTCTGACTTAAGCACTAAAATCAAAGCAATACGGATGTGGTGTGTATTCTTGAAAACAACTTTCTGTCTCCAGACTCGGGAGGGAAAAAAAATCAGTCAAGATACAAGGCTGACCCACGACCCCAATTGCGCTGAGGCGCCTGAAGGACCCCTTCTTCCCAGCAACAATTGTGAAAGAGCTGGATGATGCGGTCCCTGCCAAGTAGAGACGCCAAAACCTGCAATCGGCCATCACGCCGGCTGGCTGGCTGAGAACACCAGACAAACCCATATCTGGGTAGGGCTCTCCAAGGTTATTCTTAAGCGAGGGATGTCTAGTGTGCCACGGGAACCTCCAACAGTGTTGTCACGTTGAAAGGCAGTTAGGAAGGGGGGTGGCGCTGAAATAAGAGGCCCCGGTGGTTGCCTGCACCCCACTCAGTCTACCACCAGACGGAAATGTCAAGAGTTCCCTCATGGCCACCTGCCATAACGACCTCAGCAACCTACACACTGCGCCTGCTGGGATCCAGACTAGGGACATCGGGGAGCGCAGTCCCACTCCGGGCTAGGTCTTCACCCCTACAAAGCCGTCTTGGGCACACCCAGTACAAGCCGCTTATTCCCGTTCCTACTAGCGAGATAGCTCTCTTGAGTTCCCCCAGAGCGCGACCTGACCTAGCACCCGATTTCTGGAGGTCAGGGACCCGGACACGGGCCCGGCAACGCGGGAAGCGCAGAGGGGATTCCTCGCCTCACGCGTCCGCCGGAGGCAGGCTCCAGGCACAGGGAGGGCCGGAGGTTCGGGGCTGCCGGGCAGGGTTGTCTCCAGTCACACATCGGGGCGACGCGGCCACCCGCGCCCAAAGCCATTCGGGACCCAGCCGCCGACCCCCGGTACACCGAGGCGCAGCGTGGGCGGGATGAGGCTGTCCTCCAGGAGCGCGGTGCTCACCTCTGCTTCATCCTGCTGTGTCCTCGTGGCCGGCGGGGCCACCCAGCCGCGCGCCGGGACACGCAGCCGCAGCCCCCGCGCGCTAGCCCGCAGCGTCCGGCGCGGCAGCAGCAGCAGCAGCGGCGGCGGCAGGAGCGGCGCCGCCGGGGCGGGGCGGGCACATGGGAGGGCGGGGGCTGCGGCCCTCCAGGCTAGACCACCGACCCCAATGGGGGTGAGAGAGCTCAGGGCTCCTGCAGATCGCTCGTGCTTCTCGTTCTTAGAGACCGGGTTGCCACTTCCAGGCTCGGTTCTATCAAAATCTCACGGGTCACAGCAGAAGGTAAAGGAATGCACAGCTGCCACTCCCTCCCTCCTGCTCTCCCCCCCCACGGCCTGAACCATATGGTACGTTCCAGAATGCCCAACGGAGTAGGCGAGGAAAGAGGTGATTGGCTGGGAATCTTGGAAGGGGCGAGAAGCCACACAAAACGGCCAACTGGATAACACTGGGGGCATATCAAAACCGGCCAGACCCGGGACTGGAGGACGCCCTTAAAGGGGACTTGTTTGTTGCTCTCAGAAGCCGCCACAAAACAAAGCTAGAATTCTCTTCCTGATCTCATCCAGATGGGACAGAATAGAGATGTGTCGATTTCCGGGAGGAAAGCTATGGAAACTTCGGAGAATTGAATCCTACTATATGACTTTGAGTGGGTAACGCCAACTCCCTGCCTCAGTTTCCCTTTCCAATCCAATGAGGACGTTAGACCACACTTGACCTCTAGGAAGCCTTTCTCTTATTTCCTCATCCCTTGCATGAGATTATTAATCTCTTCAATTCCAGGTATCTTGAGCTTTGGTTGGAAGAGGGTAGACCTTTTGACATCACACCTTTACAGACGTTACAGTCTACAGTCTCTTATCGCGGGAAGGTAGGTCGAATATTCTTTTGAGGCCCTTAACACGTGTTAAAGAAGAGCATTCTTCTACCCGGGTGTGTAGACCCCACCTACTAAGGTCTGCGCTCCCAGAGGCTGACGAAACTTCAGTTAATTCTTCACTGGCCTGCCGGACTGTGCTGGATTCCGGCCTTCAGCAACAAATCCACGGCTGATGACCCTTGGGCCCTGCTGAGGAGTGTTCCTGACTGGTCTGTAGTACACCACTCAACTACGCAGGATTCCCGGTTCTCTCAATAGCCCTCCATGTCTAGCTGAAGACCTCGCGAACATTCCTGAAGGCCTGGTCTGCTCCGTTTTGGACTATCATTCCAGAAAGCCAGAACTGCCTTAGACCCATTGCTCTGTACATTTTTTAAAACTTATTATTTGTGGGCTGGCGTGGGGGTGCTGGCGGGCACGTGTGAAGGTCAGAGGACAACTTTCAGGGGTCAGTTCTCTCCTTCCACCATGGGTCCTTAGGGATCAAATGTGGTGACCAACGCATTTTACTGATGAATTCTCTCGCAGGCCCTCCACTTCCTTTATTTCAGAAATTTTCAGCCTGTGGTCCTCAGCGTCCAAACTGTAAGGTATTCAGGATGCCTTTCCTAAGAGTTCCACTTGCATCCAGACAATGCATCTTCCAACCATTGTCCAGAGACTCCCAGAAGTTCGGTTCTGATAGGCAGCCTTCCTGGACGGGCTAACGTAGTGGCTGATGTATACGTCCTCCCATTTCTACCTTGTGTCCTCGTGACCCCAATTTTCCATGTTTTCTGCCCCCAGATGTAATCCTCTTTCCCTAGAATCCCACAGCTGCTGCTGCTTGTGTTTATTAACTGTTATGGTTTAGATAAGGAGCGTCCTTCAGAAAGGCTCCCTCTTTGCTGCTGGGTCCCCAGCTGGTTTGCTATTTTGGGAGGTGCTGGAAACCTTAGGAGGCGGGGCCTAACTGGATGAAGTAGGTCATTAGGAGTCAGGCCTTGGAGTTATCTTACCCCTGACCTCTTCCTGTCTTTCTGCTCACTATCCACCGTGAGGTGCACGTGTTCCTGCTACCCTGCTCCTCTGCCTGTGAGCAGGGGCCCCAAGTCAACAGAGCCAGGAACCAAAGATGGAAACCCACGAATTAAAAGAATTCGTCCCTTAAACTGTTTATGTGAGGTATGTTTGTGTGAAGAAACTGACTAACCAGAACAGTATATCTTACGAGCTGGGCACTGTTGGGAGGGGCTTGTGTGGGTCACCTTGTTCCGACCTCACATCAGCGCTATGAAGTGCGTTATTTCCATCCGTACGAGAGAAAAACAGTGTGGAGGAGCTAGCTCATCAGTGCACGGGCACGGAGAAGCCTGGCTCTAGGGGCCACCCTCAGAGTCCTACAGCGCAGCCCTGTACTGGGGACGGGGTAGGGGAGAGGGAAGAGGGGAGGTGAGGGATTGTTTTGTTGTTTGTTAACTTGACATATGCCAGGAGTATTTGGAAAGTGGGAATCTCAACTAAAGAAGTACCTCCGTCAGATTGGCCTGTAGGGAAGTCTGTGAGGCATTTTCTTGATTAATGATTGATGTAGGAGGACCCAGCCAACTGTGGGCAGTGCCACCCCAGGGGTCCTGGGGTATGTAAGAAAGCAGGCTGAGCAATGTGGGGAGCACAGCAGTAATCAGCACACCTCCACGGCCTCTGCATCAGCTCCTGCCCTGGCATCTTGTCATGATGGACTACAGCTATAAGCTGAAAGAAACACTTTCCTCAAGTTGGTTTTGTTCACGGTGGGTTTTTTTTTTTTTAATCATAACAACTGAAAGCAAACCAAGACAAACGTCCCCTATTTTTCATAAATCTACAACACTCTAATAAGAGATCATGCCAGGGCTGGGGGCCCTAGGTAGAGTGAATGCTTGGCTTGCTGGAAGCCCCAGGTTTGATCCCCAGCGAAAGAGAGGGAAAGGGGGAGAAAAAGAAGCAAGGATGGGAAGAGAGCAGAGGGGAAAGAATGTCAAACACACACTTCTGTTTCTGTACGGGGAATATCATTTGAACGGTGAAGCAGGCTGTGTGAAACTCAGGCCAAAGTTTATCTACGAAAGGAATGAAACAGCAGCTCACATAGTAGCCCAACATGGCCAAGGTTAAGAAAACTGCTAAATCAGACTGTCTGTCCCTTGGTAGGCAGAGGCAGCAATGGTTGCAAGTTCCTGGTCAGCCTGGTGTACGTTCTGAGATCCTGCCTGAGCAAAACCAGAGCTTTGGGCTGTAACTCAGTATACACATTGCCTTGGGTTCCGTCCCCGAGACCTCCAAAGCAAAATAAATGGAGCCTGGTCTTCCAAACTGTACGTTCTGTCCACTGCAAGCTCCCACTCCCTCACAATCCTTTTACAACGTGTAACAACTGGGCAACAATTGTAAGCACCAAGGAAAGAAATACAGAATAGCAAAATCTGCGCAGACAGGTTCAGGGGCTATGGTAGAAGAGGTGCTCACCCTGAGTGTGTTACTTCTCTGCAATGTTGGCATGTTTGGTGGCAGAAGAAGAGAAAGTGTTCCCACCACCTGGCATACTTGGAGCTGGAATGAGCTCTCTGAGCTTCCACGAGGAAGGGCAGTGTACATTGCCTCTGCACCAAGTGTTTAGTAAAAGTATTCCACCCCACTAGCAGTTAGACTACAACCCTGAAAATGCAGGCGAGGCTAATTGTTTTCTTTTTTGAGACAGGGTTTCTCTGTGTAGCTCTGGAACTCACTCTGTGGACCAGGCTGATCTCAAACTCAGAAATCTGCCTGCCTCTGCCTCCTGAGTGCTGGGATTAAAGGCGTGTGCCTCCCTGTCTTAAAAGAAAAAAGTATTTAAATTGTATTTATTTATATGTGTGTGTGTGTGAGAGTCAGAAGACAACTTGTGTTCTCTCCTTCCAACATCTGAGTCCCGATTACAGAACCTGGATTGGCAGGCTTGATTGCAAACCTCTTGCCAGCCCACGCTCACGTGATTTTACTAGTATGTCTCCCTGTTGCTAGGGTTTTGCCCTTAAGGTCCTACCAGGGAATTCCCAAGCTTTCTATAACTGAGAAACTCCCATAATGCTTTGGACAGGCTCAGATATTGGATAGGAGAATCAAAAAGGAAGGGCAGCATGGTTTAGAAGGAACTTCATTCCTGATCTGTATCCCCTGTCACAGATCCAGCAGAGAAAAGGATGAGGTGCTTCAAGTTCTTGCCTCTGGGGCTGGAGAGATGACTCAGCAGTTAAGAGCACTGGCTGCTCTTCCCGAGGACCCAGGTTCGATTCCCAGACCCCACGTGGCAGCTCACAACCACATGTAACTCCAGGGGATCTGAAGTCCTTTCTTTTGGCCTCCAGAGACACCAAGCATGCACCTGGGACACAGCATTACATGCAGGCAAAACACCCATATACATAATAATAATAAAGTAACCTTTAAAAATGTCTTTATCTTCCTCTTCTATACCAAAGTCCTAGCTTTGAACTAGCCCAGTCTGCTGGAAGACAGCTAAGGGATGCACGGGTGGCAGTGTCCCAGTACTGGAGACATCCCTGGGCTCTGAGTTTATCCCTAGACTGCTTTAACACACACACACACACACACACACACACACACACACAGTAATTCTTGATTTATATGTTTTTTGCCCTGCCGGCAGGCAGAAAAGAAAATTAAATACAACTTGACAAAAATCACATGTCTATGTCTGCATCGACTTTTTCAAAGAGCAATAGCTCCAAAGCTGAGAAAGGGTTCCTCAGACTCGCCAGCCTACATCTGCTTACAAGAGTCAGGAGTTCTACATAGCAATTGCAGGTAAAACCAAAATGGGACTCTGGAGGGGAAATCAGTTGTCAAAGCCACCATGTAAACTAGAGCCACCAGCTCACTGACTACTGCAGAATCCTAGGGTCCCACTGGCCTCAGAGAGAGACTTCCATGCCAGCGTCAGAGGGGTTCTGACCAGCTCTAGAAACTAAGCAACTCTTACTAACAAGCTTATGTCTTTATTTTAATGTTAGCGGTGCTGAAAAGAAAACCAAGGGTTTTGTACCTGCCAAGCAAGGGTTGCGACTTTGAGCTACATGAATCCTCAGCCCCAGATCTTCATGCGTAGTTGCATTATCTGAAAGTTACTCTATAGCTGTGTATATACATAGATTCATTGCTACACATGAGCCTGCGCTTTTTGAGCCTCTGTGTCAGTCCAGACTAAATGCTGTGCACTTGAAGAAACCACAGGCAAACCTACGCTAGTAAGGAGGGGATGAACCAGCTAAGGGTTCCCAATTGTTCAGGACAGTGGTTTTTAAATAGAAACATGGGCAGGGGAGGGGGTAGATGATACAGTGAATAGAGGCCCTAAGGATCTGAGTTTGATTCTCCTGAACACACATGGAAGGAGAGAACCAGCTCCCAAAGGTTGTTTTCTGACTTCCACAGGCATGCCGCACATATATACAAAATAAAATGTAATAAAAATATTAAAATAAACACACTGCCTGACCATCTTTTGGATAAGATCAAGTGTGAAATCTGAAACACGTAGCGGCGCAGACTTGTAACCTCTGAGGCAGGAGGATCAGAGGCAAAGCTAGCTTGGGCCATCAGAGACCCTGTTTCAAAAACAAAAATTCAATGAAGCTACAAAAACACATTAAGGGGTTCCTGGGAGCATAAGAGCAGCTGTGTGCACAGCAGCGCCCCCTTCCTGCAGGGGCTGTGGCTGCACTGCCACCTAGAATTGCAGATAGATACCTTCCAAGAATGATTGACAAACTAATGAGATTTTTGAGGTCATTGTGGGACTTTTGTAACTAAAGTAGGAAGGACTTCTACAGTACTTTAGCACACACAAGCCTTCAAAGCTGGACCCGAAACTCAGATTACCTTTTAAAAAGGGATTATTTATCATCATCGTCATCATTATTCCCAAATGCCAGTAAACAATTACATGCAGATTTAAACTGGGTAGCTTTTCTTCCCCTGTTCACATGAGTTGGCAATTGAAGGTGTTAAATCTTGGCTAGGGCTGGAGACATAGCTCAGTGACACTTTCTTCTCTTCCAGAGGACCTAGGTTCATTCAGTTCCAGCACCCACAAGGCAGTTAAAAAAGACTTTTAACTCCTGTTAGGAGATCCAACACTCTCTTCTGGTCTCCATGGCTACTCCACTTACATTGGTGCACACACCTACACATAGAAGAAGCAGTCATATATATGTATATATATTAAACATTTTTCCTTGGTATGATGTCTTAACAAAGACAACACAAAGGTATTGGAATAGTTAAGTGAAGTGAAACAATATTGGAAGAGAAGTTATTGGTATACTATTAATAGTCTGAGCAGCCGCACCCTGTCTCAGGATACCTTGTAGCGCTTGCACAAAGCAGTTGAGCTCATGGAAAGGTCTCAGCCAGTTTCTTCTGCAGTTCTCCTGGAGTGTGGTCGTTCAGAGACCCTCCTTCCACGGATTTCTCTCATGAGCTACTTCAATGACAAGGAGCCCCTAACAGCACGTCCACCTCAAGTACCAATTGGTCACACTGTCCCTTATGCCGCAGATCTAATATGTGCATTTTTACTGTCGTGAAAACATGCTAAGACTCCCAGAGAAGAATCCCGGGTACAGACGCAGCTGGCTCACCCACCAGAAACTGTCGCTCTGTCTGAGGATCTGAAGTATTATCAGCAGGGACATTCTCCAGAGCTGTCAAACTCGTGAAGAATGTGACCTGCCAAAAGTGACCATCATACCCCACTAGCTCTGAGGAGCCAGAGAACATCCTTGGCTTACTTTCCTGTATGGGGTGATCGTGTTATAATTAGGCAGACAATTTACTAATCGGAAAAGCTTCAAGGCTGGGCATAGTGACACATACCTTTAATCTTAGGGAGGCAGAGGTAAGTGAGTCTCTGTGAGTTCAAGACCAGCCAGGGTTTCAGTCTGATATAAGCCATTTAAAATTTCCTTTTTACTTCTACATTTACTTATTTTTATGAGGGAAAGGGATGCATGTCATAGTGCTCAAGTAGAGGTCAGAGGACGACCTGTGGGAGTCAGTTCTGTTCCCTCCATTCTGTGGATTCTTGGAATTGCTGTCAAGCTCTGGTGGCAAGCACCCTTTATTCCCTGAGCCATCCCACTGGCCTTAAACTGGTCCTGTGACACATTAAGTTTGAAAATAATATGTTTTTTTTTCTAAGTCACTAGGAGCTTGTTACAGCAAATGTTTTCGTGGCATTTGACAGAACTCAAAATGATTTCTTTGAAACAGGTTCAAATCTAAAAATAAAATCAAGTAAAACTAACTCAGTGAGAAAAAGTCTCTATTTAAAAAAGAAAAACAAAGCCGGGCGATGGTGGCACACGCCTTTGATCCCAGCACTCGGGAGGCAGAGGCAGGCGGATCTTTGTGAGTTCAAGACCAGCCTGGTCTACAGAGCTAGTGCCAGGACAGGCTCCAAAGCTACAGAGAAACCCTGTCTCGAAAAACCTAAATAAATAAATAAATAAATAAAAGAAAAACAATCAAACCACCAAAACATACATTTTATATAATAACAAAATATAAAAAATGAAATCAACTGGATTTGGAGAGATGGCCCAGCAGTCAAGAGCACTTACTGCTGGTCTAAAAGAACACACATGGTTAAGCAGTCAAGAGCAATGGTTGCTCTTCCAGAGGACCCAGGTTTGATTCCCAGACCCCATGTGGCAGTTCACTACTCTCTGTAACTCCAGTTCTGGGGACCCAACACCTTTTCTGGCCTCAGCAGACACCAGGCTTGCATGTGGTGCATGAACATCCACGTGAGCAAAGCACCCAGACACAGAAAATAATAAATAAATCTTTTGAAAAATGAAGCCAACTGACAGAATGAAGAAGACAATTGGTAATAGATGTGAGAACCTCAGAGTCTGTCCAAATGCTTTCTCCTTTTGCTGTTCCATACTTAGAGTATGTCTGGTGAGAAATATAATTTTCCTGCAAGACTTATTAGGAAGTTAGAGGAAATAACTTAAAACTATTTAAATATCTTATAAATAATATGAATGTGCATCCGCTTCAAGAGCCAGGCGTCCCTCGCTTCTCTGAAGACAGAACCCTGACTGGGAAAGTGCTGGGGAAGCACACACAGGGCAGCGCATCAGCACAGCAGACGCAGTCGCCACTTCTGACTCTAGGCCTGCAAACGCCAGGTCAGATGAAATGGCTCAAGGCACTTGTCACCAAGTTTGGGGACCCGAGCTCAGTTTCCAGGATTCATATGGTGAAAGGAGAGGACCATCTCTCACAAGCTGTCCTCTGACTTCCTCTGTACACCATGGCACAGAAGCATAAACATATATACACATAAACTAAATAAATAAACAATAAAAAAAGATTAACTTGGGGCTTAAAAGACACTATAGGTTCTACCCTAGCATTGTAAAAACGGGTAGTATAGTGCAATGACAAGAAGTTAATTAAAAAAAATACTTAGGAGAAGAAAAGCAGGGGCTCCACCCAAGCTCAAGCTTCCGCGCAGTTGGTCACTAATGGACACCATACAGAGTTACCTTCAGCCCCAAGCCTGCTGGGGCACCAGGGAAAAATGAGGCTAGACCCTCCTAGCCAAGCTCTTCCTTCTGGATCTCCTTGCCCGTTCACCCGAGGGTGCTGTCCCAATCATCATCCAGGGACATAGGGGATCCCAAGGCCATGCACTTTTGACTACTAGGCTGGGACACTTGGTGCCATTGGCTTCATGCTTGACCTTTGTGGGTTTGCCCGCCCAGCATCCACCATACCCAGGAACAGGACTTGAAGGCAGCAAGGTGGACACTCAGCTTAAGGCCCTGTTTTTCCAATTATGAGCCAGTGGCAGGAAGCCTGACTAAAGGCACTCTGACCTCCCTTCCTAGACTGTGAGTGGGAAGCAGAGATCCACAGAGGAACGAGAAAGATCAGGGTGTTGTGAAATATTTAACTATGTAAAGTTATGTTACATTTGTTTATGTTGTGGAATATTGCTTTAGCTATGTAAAGGTGTGCTACATTTGTTTCTGCTACATTTGTTTAGTTATGAAAAGATGTACTGCTGTTTCACCTTGCCTGCCTAAGGCACCTGATTGGCCTAATAAAAAGCTGAATGACCAATAGCTAGGTAAGAGAGGAACAGGCAGAGCTGGCAGACAAAGAGAATAAGTAGGAGGAGAAATCTAGGCTCGAGAGGAGAAAGAAAAGAAGAGAGAACTGGGGAGAAAGAAAGGGAGCTGTCCAGGGCCAGCTAGTCAGTCAGGTAGACGCCAGCCAGACATAGAGATGGCAGGAAAGTAACATATACAGAAAGAAAGGTAAAAGGCCTCAAGGCAAAACATAAAGAGAAACAAATTAAAATAAGAGCTAAGGTAAGGCCAAGCATTCACAACTAATAAGAAGTTTCCATGTCATGATTTGGGAGCTGATTTGGTAGCCTAAAAGAAAAAGCCTGATGCACCAGGGCAAGTTCTTCCAACCAAGAATATGCCGAGGAAGAAAGCTAGTCACTTTTAGATCTCTTCCCTGCCTGCCTGGTTCTCATACTTCCTGGTACCTGGAAATCACCTTTCCGTGGGCTAATTCACAGCCTCTCTCTAACTTTCCTCAGCCCGAGTCTACTTCTGTTGTTTGCTCACCCCCAACCATTGCCCCCGTTCCACCCCTTCTAACCTCACCTGTGCCATTGCCACCCTATTTGGTTATAAAGTACTATAAGGCAATTGAACTACAGAGACATTCATGTATTTTCCCCAAGGTCGCGCAACTAATGAGTATCATGGTCAGAATTTGAACCCAAGTTTTGGTACGAAGGCATGATGGGAGTGACGGTTTGTTACACAACCGAGATGAGTTTAAATGCTCACCTCCCTGTATTCCACATAAAAACCCAACCCATGCTATTATGTCTGGATTGCAATGACTCTAAACAAGAAAAACGGAAACAGCAATGCTCCCTTCTCGGAGCTGTCCAGGGCTGCTTCAAGTGCTGCATATATAAGAATTTGGCGCCGGGCGGTGGTGGCGCACGCCTTTAATCCCAGCACTCGGGAGGCAGAGGCAGGCGGATCTCTGTGAGTTCGAGACCAGCCTGGTCTACAAGAGCTAGTTCCAGGACAGGCTCCAAAGCCACAGAGAAACCCTGTCTCGAAAAACCAAAAAAAAAAAAAAAAAAAAAAAAAAAAGAATTTGGCCTAAGGTATTGCAGTGGTTTGAAAGACAATGGCCCCCAAAGGGAATGGCACTATTAGGAGGTGTGGCCTTGTTGGAGGAAGTGTGTCACTGTGGGGGCGGGCTTTGAGGTCTCTTTTGCTCCAGCTTCCCTCAGTGTGACTGTCAGTTGACTTCCTGTTGCCTATGAGTCAAGATGTGGATTCTCAGCTATAGTACAACATTTGTCTGCATGTGGCCATGTGCCCCTCCATGCTCCCAGCTGTGATGATGATGGACTGAACCTCTGAAACTGTAAGTGACCCCCTCAATTACGTGTTTTCATTTATAAGAGTTGCCGAGGTCATGGTGTCTCTTCATAGTAGTAAAAACCTAACTAAGACAGGTATGCACTAACATTAGTTTGGCTGACCTAAAAGTGCAAATCACACCCTACACAGAGAAGCAAACAGAATAACTGACACCAGATCCAGTCCAAAGATTGCTGCTTCTGTGTAGATCCCAACAGAATCTCCAAATCTCTCTCTCTGCCAAATCTCTCACAACACACACACACACACACACACACACACACACACACACACACGGAGGTCAAAGGACAATTTCCAAGAGTTGTCTCTCTCCTTCCACCAAGTAGGTCCCAGAAATCAAACTCAGTTGTCAGGCTTGGCATCAGGTGCCTCTACCCAATAAATCATCTCGTTGGTCCTATATCAGGTTTTAAAACATGGATATTTCTCAGTGTCTAGTCCATGGAATGTCTACCAGGAAATTCAGGTACCCTTAGCCGTGTGTGTGTGTGTGTGTGTGTGTGTGTGTGTGGTGTGTCACAGGGCTAGCATAAAGACTCACTCACTCAAAACCTCCACTGCCCGCCTTTGGAGGAGTAGAGCCAGGTTATCCATTCCTCTTGGGATGATGAAAATGAGGCACACATGGGAAAGAGGGCTGGGCGGGGGTGCAGGAGAGAGGTGCACCAAAACTATGTACGTGTGAAAATGGCACAAGGAAGCCTGCTACTTTGCACGTTAAAATAAAAAATAGAGAGGGCACAGAGACGCCCTCTGAGGCTCAGCTGAGTTTGCTCAGCAAGGCACAGGTTAAGCAGAGCCTGGGAACTGGGTGCCAAGAAGGGAAACACAGAAAAAGAGAATGGTTTCTCAGGTAGCTTTTATTTTGTTCCACTTTCTTCCTCCTTCTGCCTTTCTCATTTGATTATACTGCCACCCATGTTAGGATTTACAGGACAGGCTCTCCCAGAGCTCTGGTCATTGCCTTAACCCTGAGGTGTGACTTACTTAAAATGCTCTACACACACACACACACACACACACACACACACACACACACGTTTCTTATGGAACCTAGGTCCTCAGGTATTCCTAAGCAAAGTCTCTACTCTAACCACTGAGGTCCACTCCCAGCCTTATTATCTCTTTTCCCTCTGTTGCCCTCCCCCCTTTTTGAGACAAGGTCGCTTTCTCTGTGCCCAGGCTGGCCCTGAACTTGAACTCATTACATGGCTCACATTGTCTTGAACCCAGAGCAATTCTCCTGCATCAGCTTTCCAAGGACTGGTGTTCCGCATATGAGCCATCAATCACCCAGCTCGGCTTTGACGTCATTTTTTTTTTTTTTTTTGAAATATTGTCTCTGGATGTATCCCAGGCTTTCCCTAGGTATTATCATGTTGTATTCCCCCAGACTGGAGCAGTGCAGAGACCAGGCCAGAGCAGATGAGAGAGTATTACCCTGAAACATCTATAGTATTATGTGTTAAAGTTTTTTATTTTGTTTTGATATTATCTTTTTGTTTTTGAGATAAGGTTTTAGTCTGTAACCTGGCTGACCTCAAACTTGAGGGAATATTCCTACTTCAACTTCTTGTTAATGGTTTTTAAAAACTCTTAACCAGCACTATGGAAACAGAAGCAGGAAGATCCCTATGAGTTTGAGGCTAGCCTGGTCTACATAAAGAGTTCCAGAACAACCAGGGCTATGTAGGAA